>NC_141693.1:1250574243-1260224233 GCF_964263255.1 Lissotriton vulgaris
AGCTGAGAGCAGATACCTCTATCTACCCTTTACCTCTTCTCGCCCGCATGGGCGCAGCTGAAATCCCCTGGCTGCACTCTGTGACCTCATGCCCAAGGAGTAGGCACCCTCTGGCTGTTCTTTGCCCCCCTCGCCAAGCTCCGTGGCATTCTGTATGGCTAGCTCTCGGTTCCAGCCTTCAGACACCGACCTTACTGTCGAGAAAGGAGCAGCTGATACGAGTCAGCCTTGAAGACCTGAGACAGACCAAGATAACCGCGCGCTGGAGCCAGTGACGGGAGGGGGCATGCACCTGCAGCGTCAGTCAGGGGAAGACGTCTGCACTGCACACAGGCTGCAGACATGCTCTGCCTGGGCACAGTCAGGGCGTTGTCTGTCCGGGTCTGAGCACCTGCAGTTTTTTTTGGGGCCCTCGAAACGGGTCTGAAAAAAAAATGAAGAAAGGACTACCTTTGCCAGCCGCGAAAATAGAGCCCGATAGAGACCCGTTTCGAGGGCCCCTAAAAAAAACTGCCGGTGCTCAGACCCGGACAGACCCGGCCCACTTAAAGCCCTGGTGAGGGTGATAGATAGATAGACAGATAGATAGAGTGAGGGCAATAGATAGATAGAGTGAGGGCGATAGATAGAGTGAGGACTAGAGTGAGGGCGATAGATAGAGTGAGGGCGATAGATAGATAGATTGAGGGCGATAGATAGATAGACATATAGATAGAGTGAGGGCGATAGATAGATAGACAGATAGATAGAGTGAGGGTGATCGATAGATAGATAGTGTGAGTGCGATAGTTAGACAGATAAAGTGAGGGCAATAGATAGAGTGAGTACGATAGATAGACAGAGTGAGGGCAATAGATAGATAGACAGATAGAGTGAGGGCAATAGATAGAGTGAGGGCGATAGAAAGAAAGATAGATAGATAGATAGATAGATAGATAGATAGATAGATAGATAGATAGATAGATAGATAGATAGATAGATAGATAGATAGATAGATAGATAGATAGATAGATAGATAGATAGATAGATAGATAGATAGATAGAGTGAGGGGCGATAGATAGAGTGAGGGCGATAGATAGATAGATAGATAGATAGATAGATAGATAGATAGATAGATAGATAGATAGATAGATAGATAGATAGATAGATAGATAGATAGATAGCGTGAGGGTGATAGATAGATAGAGTGAGGGAGATAAATAGATAGATAGATAGATAGATAGATAGATAGATAGATAGATAGATAGATAGATAGATAGATAGATAGATAGATAGATAGATAGATAGATAGATAGATAGATAGATAGATAAATAGCGTGAGGGCGATAGATAGATAGAGTGAGGGCGATAGATAGAGTGAGGGCGATAGATAGAGTGAGGGAGATAAATAGATAGATAGATAGATAGATAGATAGATAGATAGATAGATAGATAGATAGATAGATAGATAGATAGATAGATAGATGGATAGATGGATAGATGGATAGATGGATAGATAGATAGATAGATAGATAGATAGATAGATAGATAGATAGATAGATAGATAGATAGATAGATAGATAGATAGATAGATAGATAGATAGATAGATAGATAGATAGATAGATAGATAGATAGATAGATAGATAGATAGATAGAGTGAGGGCGATGGGCACCGCAGTACATGGACCATTAGCCATAGGCTTCAAGAGCACCTCTGTATGGAAAGGAAAACCAAAGAACAAAAAATTCCAGACCGTAGTTCCGAATTAGTCCTACGATGCACCCGGGCACTGCACTACCTACAGTACTGTATGCACAAAGTTCTAGACACAGAACCACTGTCCCTGTATGGGGCAGGGCGAGGGAGCGAAAATTAGTATGGATGAGGGCCCACGGTCCTGAGAAAACAAGTAACCGTGAATCTGAAGTCAGTGAGACCAATGAAGTAGACATCATGACAAAAGGGAAATACCAAATAGAGGTGAGTTGTCCCAGGAAGGACAAGAAAACATTAAGCAGAGAATCACCACTTTTAGAAACAGCTGCCAATCCCATCAACTACAAGAAAAATATGGAGGTGTGTGACTAAATAGGCTCATAAGAGGTAGAAGCTAGTCACAACCCTAAGCCTGAATCACAAAACATATTATTACAGTGCAAGCTGTGCTCAACTGCGGCTCAGGACTTCTTACAAGCACAGCAGTGAACGGGGAGGGGGGGCGTTTAGAAGGGATACGTACTTTTACCAGGATTATCCAGAATGGCTCACTCGGTGACAACATTTAACATGCCAGTGGCCTCGAGGTACACTGTCGAGGGGTCTGGAAGAAGAGGCGGTCCTGGATTCAGCTCAAACCATCATTGTTCATTTAGTTGTAGCTAATCCTAAAGCTAAAGCACGATGGAAAAAACAGATCTGCAAGTTTAACCTTTCACTAGAAGCACGTTCCCTGGAAAGCAAAGGACAGCACTTCAGTAAACAAAACAAAAATCAGACAAAACTCTTTCTTTTCTCCTAAAGTGCGTGTGAAAAAGACAGAACTGCCAGGGTTTGTTGAACTGAAAAGCCACAGTCACGACAGCTTGGAAGGGCACTCTTGGCACGAGAGTGGGAGACGGGAAGCACGTGCGTGTGCCATTCTAAAACTGGAACTAGCCGCAGCCAGGTCCTTCCAGTCACCGAGAAACCGTCGAAAGGGGCAAAGAAATACACCACAAAAGTGAAGTGGATCCAGAACAGCATTAAACGTGTTCACAGAGTGACGTAGCGAGAGGCTTTTCAAGTCACTGGGTACATCAACTCAATCGGTTTTATATGGCAACTATAATCTCATGTCAGTTCTTAACATTGAATACAGGAAAACAGAAGGTGTTACTTTAAAGCACTTCACTATTTTCCTGCTGATGTTACATGATAAAATACAGTTGTCTCAAAGACAACACAATTTTACACAATGCTAAGCAATGACTGTGTATTAATCCAGCAAACGTTATTTGTAAAAAGCAGGAAGTGGGATAACGGAGGGGGTGGCAAATGCTGTGCATTTTCGCAGCCGCTTTGATGTTCTCAGTGGCCACGCGGCTCACTGAGAACATCAAAGCGGCCGCGAAAGTGCTCCCAAAGGCTGCAGACTGACAAATGGTGCGTGCGCCCGGCGCACATGCACTGTACCCGATCCGCCTGCAGACTTTGGGAGCACTTTTGAAAGCCCCTTACTTAATATCTCGCCAAAGCATCACTAACGCGATGTCTTAGGCGGGACCTAAAAAGGGTGGGCCAATCAGACTTATATATTAATCAAACTTCAGAACTAACAATAAATAAAAAGAAATAAGAGAAAAAACAGCAACGCTCGACATACTCTTGCTGTGAGTCTTTCATTGCGTATGACCGGGTGGAAGGAATGAGACTAGGGGGCACATGCATCATTGTAAATTGCATTCGCAAATGGTGTGAATCGCAAAATTCTGCCGTTTGCGAATGCAATTTCAATTTTTGGGATGCATCACCATTTTTGTCCTTTTACGCAATTTAAAAAATCGTAAAATTGGGATTTCTTAAATTGCAATTGGATTTAAGGAATCTCAAATTGAGATTCCTTAATTGCAATGCATCAAACTTAAAAAATGTGAGAATTCGCAAATAAGGGGAGCAAATTACCATGAAGTTGACCTTCATGGTAATTTGCAAAAACTTTGAAAAATGCACTGAAGTGCATTTTTCAAAGTTCCATTTTACACACACACATGCCCTTGAGGCATGTGTGTGTGCAAGATGTACTTATAGGCAGATTTCAGGGGTGCAACAGGGTGTCCTTTGCACATCCCTGCACCCTTGAAATTGCATTCTCAATTTGCGATTCTCTAATGGAGAATCGCAAATTAAGAATGTCTTCACATTCATTCCTATGGGCCTCTAGGCCCATAGGAATGGATGGGGAGGTATTCCTTAATTGCGATTCTCAATTTGGGAATCGCAATTAAGGAATTTTAAGAAATCGCTATTTTTTTAGAAATTACTTGATGCATTGCAGTTTGCAATTCCTTAATTGCGATTCCTTATTTTTCGCAATTAAGGAATTGCAAAAAGCAATATTGATGCATGTGCCGCTAGGCCTTTAAGGTGAGTGGACTACTTTGTGGCACAGGACAGTGCATCATTAAACTTTACCTCTGCATGTAACGGACACCAGTGTTTTGTTCACAAACTTGCCAGTTTTATCTACAGTCCTCAATTGAAGATGAATTTCTGAAACTGAGTTTAGTGTGCACAGTTGTTAAAATTGTTTAATGGTTTTCTGTGTTGCTGGGATGTCTCAGATATAGGCAATCGTTCTCACAGCACTCCTGTGTTCTATCTTCCTTCTTTCTCATCTTAATAATTGTTATCCTCTTTTATTTTCTTTAGAGTGTAATGTTTTGGAATGCACCACTCTTCACTCAGTATTTCAGTTTTATTCACGCCATCCCCTCCTGATGAGCCAATATGTTGCGCTACTTTTCTGGGTTCAGTCGAACTTCGGGATTCCCCTCGCTTTATGATTTCTCCAGAAAAATGTAAACTCCTGCTGTTACAATTTTTGCGTAGCTCTTTATTGCAGCATTTCATTTTTTGAAGTCAATCATGTTTTGTTTCCTTGAAATTGTGCACACCGAGTGTTTAACCTATGCCCAATGCATTTAGGATATAAATATGAGCCCTTCATCAGAGAGTAAAATGAAGTGTGTTATTAACCGTGCATGTTCATATCCAAGGGTTTCCGTGGGCTATTGCGGTGCCCACAGAATGTGTTGGCACCTCCTGACGAAAGAGAGACATAAGGCGACTCCTACCATCACCTGTGGGGGCGATTACCTTGTTTTGGCAGAGGCGTTGCGGACAGTCACTCCTGATCCAAGAGGCAAGTTTGAGGCTAACTCCTAGCCGCACCCGCTTCGCGGGTGCCGCGTCGCACGGGAGTGCGCAGACCATCTTACACCGGCAATAGGAGCAGGAAGGCGGAGGTAAGGGTGAGTGGCTCGGCGGGGCTGCGAGCGTGCGGGGACTCCAGTGACCAGGAGTCCCTGCGAGACCACGGAGACAGCATCCGGTCCGCTCTCCCTGCTGGCCCGCCCCCCGCCTCCCTTGAGAGACATAAGGCGACTCCTACCATCACCTGTGGGGGCGATTACCTTGTTTTGGCAGAGGCGTTGCGGACAGTCACTCCTGATCCAAGAGGCAAGTTTGAGGCTAACTCCTAGCCGCACCCGCTTCGCAGGTGCCGCGTCGCACGGGAGTGCGCAGACCATCTTACACCGGCAATAGGAGCAGGAAGGCGGAGGTAAGGGTGAGTGGCTCGGCGGGGCTGCGAGCGTGCGGGGACTCCAGTGACCAGGAGTCCCTGCGAGACCATGGAGACAGCATCCGGTCCGCTCTCCCCGCTGGCCCGCCCCTTGCCCTTCGCGCCCCCTATATAACATCATTAGACTCCCGCAGCGCGGGACGCAGCTCGGGGCGAAGACCGGGCTAAGAGCGGGCCGTTTGAGGCCGTTCGAGGACTGAGCGGACTGGACTGGCCCATCCTCTTTCACCATTTTTCTCGTTCCCCTTACTAAGCCCAAATAGGTAAACTGTTTCTATCATTATCCCACTCCGTCTGCTAGATTGACGATCACCCTCTTATACTGGAAGCCATGAGTACCAGGTTAACTCGGAGTAAGGCTTCCAAGGGAGGCCCGCAAATTAGTGGCCCCATGGATGACTTTATTACCCGTACTAATTTAGCGATAGATCAAGAAATATCTAAACTCCAAACCCGGGTATCCTTAGAATTGGTAGCTGCTAGAAGGTTGTCCCAAGTTATTGCACTTTCAAAAAAATCTTCCCTAGGCCACATAGCTGCTTCGGTTACTCCGGAGCGTCCTGCCATTCCCCATTGTGTAGTTACGCAGGCTGATGTCCACCAGACCCCAATCCCTTCCATCTCCCCCTTGCCTGTAGAGCAACCATCTAACGCAGACGAAGCTAATCTACCCTCCGCTTCTCGCGACCAAAATCCTATTTCTAATCCACTCCCCCAGGCATCTCCGAACACCACTAGTGGCAAACAACCTAAAAGAAAGCGCCACTCCCGCTCTGCCTACTCCCGTAAGAAGGCGAAAATTGCGGTTTCACAACATCTGGCATTGACTAGTGTTCCGGAATCAAACGCCACAGTAGAGCTTACCCCTAGGACGCAACCACTAAGGGAGGGAGGGAGAGAGGGGTCAAATGCTGCTTCCCCTACTACCACATTAGAGGATGATGGCATTCAGGCAGAGGGGTTGGGCAAGAATGAAAGGGAATTCATAGACCTGGTTTGGGAAACCCTAAAAAAACTTCTTTCCCCACTTGACCTCAGACTCTCACGGATAGAAAACAACCTGCTCGAGATGGAAAAGAGCATTATTGCCCTGGCCACTCTCGGCTTGAGAAGTCTTGAAAATCAAGGTCTCCCTGTAGCTGATCCACTACCATTAGCCACTACATCTCTAGCTCAGCAACCCCCCCCCCCCAGCCCCAGCCACTGTACGGCCGGTTCCTAAACCGAGGACCGTGGCTGTGGACCAAATCTCCGCTACCAACAAACCAAAGGTTCCTAAACGGACTTCCATGCACCAACCAGGAAACTCCAATCTTGGAGTGCTTCCTAGACCTAATCCTAGTGAAGCTCAGGACCCTCCTGTAAAGGATAATTTTAGAGGGGGGTACATTGATCTTCCCCCAGAGGCCAATGATTATGTAGTTGTGCTGACAGTTGTTCCTCAGATCGGCAAAGGCCAATACGAGAATCACTGGTCACTCAAAAACAAGATAATGCATTGGCTCAACGTGAACAGACCGATCCCTAATGGCCGGAGAAGCAGAGTCCTGATGGTTCGTAGAACTCCCTGGGTGGGCCCAACAAAGAAAACCAGTCCTGGGGACTGTATAGTGGTGACCTTTGAGGATCCACATACGGCACAACATATCTGTTCCTGGCACAGTAGTGAAGGGTCTTTTGTCACTCCTTCTTTTACCCACCTCGACCCAGACACACCCAGGTGGATGACTGGTCATTGGTACATCACCAATCATGGAAGAATCATCCCAATAACTATAATCAATTCCTCTCACATTGGAACGGCCTCCCAACCTCAAATAGATTTGGTGGCTTGGAGGAGGTAGATTGACTCCCTAGGCAACCTGCTCAACAACAAATGGGAAAAGCATTGCCACCACAGACCCTAGGGCTAATTGAACCCTTATCCCCTGAGCCTGTAGCAGGTCCAGTAGGGACATCAAAAAGTTTGTTTATTGACGGGGGGTTGATGGTTGCAAAAATTCCAGACCCTCAAGGTGTGGAAGAGCGGCCGGATTCACCCTGTACGATTTCCCTCCCACACATTCAAACTGATTCAGCAGGGAGGAATTGGTCCGGGGCAGCTACGGCTCCTAACTACCAGCAGATTGAGCCACCTCTAAGGTCATCCAGAGTGGCTGTGACCAACCCACCTCCTCTTACTTTTCCTCCTAAGCAGTCTACTCCTGGAGTACCTTTTCTAAAGATCTTAAGCTGGAATGTGGCAGGGCTTGCCCGCAACTTTGATATCCCTGAATGGAATGCTTTCCTAGAACCCTACAACATCTGCCTCCTACAGGAAACCTGGTGCCAAGAACCCAGACACAGAGTAGGTTTTTCGACCTACTTTGTTCCAGCTGTCCAACAACATGGATCCAAAGGCCGCCCGTCCGGCTGTCTCCTCATATGGGTCAGCATTGTACTAGGTTTAAGTGTAAGACATAGGTCCACCAAATCTCCTGACCTCCAGTGGATAACAATACATCGTAAAGGGGAAAGGAACTTAGAAGTATTCAACCTTTATCTAAGGGGCGCCAGGGGTGGGGCATCACGCCTAACCTCAACAGGCCTAAGCAGCGATCTAGCTGCCTGTAATATCGACTCTTATGTTCTTCTTGCAGGCGACTTTAATTGCTGTTTTGAGCCACTGGCCAGGGAAGACATTTTGGATACCTTTGCCGAGGATACAAGGAGAGGGATCCCTATCCTGACCCTAGATCCGATTCCCAAATGGACACAAAGCGCGATTGACATTAATGCTCTTTGTATGGAACACAATTTGAGACCAGCAAATGGACGCTCTAAATCGGATTCTATGGGTGCTCACACATATAACAGGACGGGTCACTCCTCCAGAATTGACTTCATCATCCTTAACTATAACCTTTGGTCATTCCACCAAGACATGGAGGTTATAGTGTCTTGTGACAGTGACCATAATCCCCTCTCCTTAACTATTACTTCTCCTTGGCAGGTTGGGAACCAAGGCTTGTCTGATCACAAGTGGAAAGCATCTCATGAAATTGTTCCTTCGAACTGTGGCAGACGCCTAAAGTGGGCAAAAGTATCAGTTGACGAAGTAAGGATGGCACAAGCCGGGACCATCTTGTCAGGGGTGGAACCTCGGCTTGTCGCCCTAAGCCCCACTAGCAAAAAGGTCTTACCACTATTTACCGAGACTGTAGTGGCATTGAGCGATTTGTTTATTATTCCCCAACCTAGTGCCAGGGTTGTTTCGAATGGTGTTTCAAAGGCTAGAGACAAGTGGTACTCCTCCAAATGTCGAGCTGCTAAGGGGGAACTTATCTCCGCAGTAAAGAACAAAGACCCAGTCAGTATAAGAACCACGAGGAAACTCTATAAAAAAACTGTGGCAGAGGCCAAGGAGGCTCATGATTCTAATTTTTGGCGGGAGTTAGCAGAGGCAAGTACTAGGAAAGATACCAAGGGGTTTTGGGATCTGCTAAGAGCCAGGGATAAGCCTATTGACCAACAGCTAACTTGTAATATCCCTGGTGACGTCTGGCTTGCCCACTTCTCCAAACTATACTCTGCTCCTCTGGGGACATCTAATTCAATTCTAGATCGTTTGCCCAGTCCCACAATTGACCTTCCATGCAATGATGGTCTATTTTCTAGTCAGGAAGTAGAAAGGGCAATTAGGTGTATTGTACCCAATAAGGCTGCAGGCCCTGATGGGATTCCGGGCGATTTGTTAAAGAAATATCCTTTATTGTGGAGCAGATTAATTGCTTCTCTCCTAAATGAGGTTTTGTTGGGAGGTTCCTTCCCTGATTCATGGAGGGGCGCCGAAGTCGTCCCTATTTTTAAGAAAGGCCGTAGGGACGACCCAGCAAACTATCGCCATATTAGTTTGCTGGATTCAACTCAAAAGGTTGCGGGCAAAGTGGTACTGGGTAGGATCTTGCAATGGGCAGAAGAAAACCAGATCCTGTCAGATTTTCAAGCAGGCTTTAGAACGTGGACAGGTACCATCGAGCAAACATTTCGCCTTCTAATGATTTACTGGAAAGTGGTGGTGCTGGGAAGAGGCAGTTTGTACTTAGTCTTTATAGACTTGCGAACAGCCTTCGACCTGGTCCCACGAGCTTTATTGTGGAATGTCCTCGATGGCCTTGGTCTATCGTCTTATTTGTTGGCCTTGCTCATAAAATTTCATGATAGCAATTTTGCCCAAATTAGATGGGGTGCCCAGGGGGAAAAACATCTCGTATCCCTGTAGATAGGGGCGTCCGCCAGGGATGTGTGCTTGCCCCCACTCTGTTTTCTCTTTACGTTAACGGAGTGGTGGAGCATCTCCTCCAACAGCCATCGGACGCACCCTCCCTGGCTGGAAGGAAAATTCCGACGCTCCTATTTGCGGATGACACCCTTCTAATCTCGAAATTACCAGTGGGCATTCAAAAATTGCTTTCTAGTTTCAAGGCCTTCTGCGACACTAAGGGTCTGGCTATAAATATAGGTAAGACCAAGTTTCTTGTCCTTAACCCTCCCAAGAAATTTGTCGCCCCCCCCCCCCGTTCTAGACTCTGTCCCATTGGAAAGAGTCAAAGAATTTGACTACTTGGGCATTCGTCTGTGCGACACTATGAGCTGGAAGGCGCACCACCAAAAGGTGTTTCTGACTCATAAGAGGGTCGCTGGTGCCCTGCTTAAAGAACAGCGTGCCTCATCTATAAAACCAATTGGGGCTATCCTAGACATTTATAGGGCAAGGGTAGTGAGCGCAGCATTGTACGGCGCAGAACTGTGGGGCATACAGAGAGTTGACACCTTGGCCTGCCTCGAAAATAACTTTCACAAAGATCTTATGAGGCTACCCCACAGTACCCCCACAATCCCCCTTTTGCTAGATGCAGGCACTCGCCCAATCTGTGAGCAAGCCAAACTACGCCCCCTTTTATTATGGTCCAGAATATGGAATGTCCCCGAACTCCGCAGCTATGCAGATGCCCTAAATGATCTTCTGTCCCTTGTCATAAGGTTACCTGGCTTAGGGAGGTTAAGGGGCTCCTCTATAAGCTGGGTTTAGGAGATGCCTGGGTCAACAAAACCGCACCTTCAAAACAACTGTTAAAGAAGGCCTATTGGTCATGGGTGGACAATGAGAGAATGTGCAATTCAAACCATTGTAAATCTGTTGCCCAGTTTTTGTTAGTTAAGGACTTCCCTTACAGGGAACCCTATTTGGATTTAATCCATAACTCAGGCGACAGATCATTGTACATCAAATTCAGGGTGGGGGTACTCCCCTTAGGTCAGTTCACCTCCACCTGGAAACCACCCGTACAAACTGTACCTTATTGCCCCTTCTGTGACTCTAGGGTCGAGTCCGTTGCACATTTGCTGTTCGAGTGCAACGCCTATGCGGTGCCTAGAAGGAGGTGGTTGAAGCCCCTATGCAGGAGCCTGGGAACGAGATCACATTTGGAAGCCTTACGTTTATTGCGCATGGATGCAAGACCCTTTTTTGCCTGCTGTATGGCAAAATTCCTAGGGTGGGCTTGGCGTTTAAGAACTGCAAAAAAGTTGTTGATCCAGTAATGGCTTCTTCCCCTGTCTCGCCCCTTCTTAACCAATGATTGTTTTTTAATTCTCCTTGCCGATTCTGTATGTCATTTTTTTATTGAGTGTTGTCAAACTACTTTTTATGATGTAATGTGTTGCTTTTATGATATGTTTGTATATCGAAATAAAGCTTATATTCAATATTCACCTCCTGACGAAAGGCTCATATTTATAGTCCGAAATGCATTTGGCAGATGTAACAAAAATACATGCAATTTAAACAGATAAATATCTAGCAGCTTCAGAAATGAGAGTATGTGGTGATTCAAATGTTCATATGTTCCACAAAGTTAGAATATGGGTATATATCCAACATATCCAGGCGATAAAGTCTGCAACAAATTAATAGCAGAACCCCAGATCTCCATCTCCACCCCCCCCACTCTCTTGGATCTAGGGGTTAGATTTAAGCCAAGCTGTAGCAATGCAAAGTTTAGGAGTGCTGTTGCAAAACAGTTAATTTCATCATAAATCAGCGTTAGATTTAGGAATTATCCTATATTTCTTGTTGCTCCCACTGTTTATCCAAAGTGTGAGAGAGATGGTCAGGAGGCCATGTTGCTAACCTCGGAAGCTGGAGACCTGTGCTGTAATTTAGACCAGGACAATTTCTTATTGCAACGGTGTAATCTTGCAGAGTACCTGATTGCAGGTTTAAAAAAAAAATGTTTTTATTATTTCCTCTTGTGGGCAGCTAATACAAATAAAAAATGTCTTGCAGGATGTTTAAAACTCATGTGCACCAGAGTGATAAAACTTTCGGTTGTACGACTTTTGTACGGGTGGTATGCCCTTCCATTCAATTTCCATACGAGATACAAGTCAAGTGCATTTTGTGTAATTTTGTATACTATGACTATTCAGTAATGTTATAATTTAATCCAGTTCCTCCACCAGTTGTAATCATTTCTCCAGCACTTGACCAAAGATCCTCATGTTCGAGATGCTTCCACTGCAGAGTGGGGGTTCTCTCAGTAAGCCTCTACTCCTTGAGGCTAAGTTCTTTCTACATCACATTACATTAGCACGTGGTCTTCTGGAATGATTATTATTCTTTTATTTTTTGAACTTTTATATAGCGCGAACTGAACCTGAAGGTATTATAGCGCTTTACATAAGCACTGGTTAGGTTACACAAAATTATGTTCATTTTTGTTAGGCACGGGGAGATTACGTGATTTGCCCAGAATCACAGGATGTTGAGACAACGCTGAAACTCGAACTTGGTTCCCCATTTCAAATTCGGCAGCTCTGAATGTTAGGCCACATCCTCTCATTACCGTGGTAGCCCTGCTCAGATTTAATTAGCACCTCTGGAGGGGGAGTTTGAGGCGCGTTTTATCTTTGGTAGAGCATTTTAATATACCTTGATGAAAAGTGTGCCCTACCTTGCTCTCCCGCCACGCTTACCATTCAAGACCATACCATGTGACAACCCCCAGCGGGCCTACATACCCTCTGGTTCAGGAACAAAGGTGATGTTTACCAACAGGCGCCCTTGGATACCCATGGCATTCTGCAGGTGGTCAGGCGTGTCACTCGTTAAACTACGGAGCATGGACATTCTGCATGAGATCTGGACAAACGAAATGTTTGTACGCACCGTCCAGTGCTTTTCATTAAATGTGTGATAATGACATGTCTCAGGAAAAGTGTCCACGGAGAGCCGCAGGCAGGCTTCGCAGCTCTGCGAGTGTTGTCAGATCAGAGGCGAAGTGACATCTGTGTGGATCTGAGGATTCTGCTGCCGGCAGACTACCAGCCTGTCCGGCGCATGCAGAGCGGCTCAAATGTTACACGAACACGAATACTTGGTATTTAGCACTGGTTCTTGCAAAATCATTAACTGACCTTATGTAATAGCGCGCTCAATCTTTAGGGCTATGGAAGGCCGCTTTGCTAGCAAGGACACATTTTCTCAGTCACCGGTTCTGGCTCACACTTTGTGTCCTAGATAAAACCTTTCTCCTTGGAGCCGATGGGGGGGAAGGGGGAGAAGGGAGGGAGGAGAAAGTGAAAGCGCGAGATGTGCGCATGCATATCTCCTGTCCTGCATGCGCGTAGACAAGGAGGGAGGTGGAGAGAGGGAGTGAGCTGAGCCCTACGCACGTGAACATCTCCTGTTCACGTGCGCGTCCACATTTCCAGTCCGTCTCTTGCACGTGCCCATCTCTTGTCTCGCATGAGAGACAAGTCAGTAACAATACTTCTCGCTGGCAGCGAGACCTAAAAACTGAGAAGTGGATATCAGTGGAGAAAATTAATGACTCCGATATCCGGTGTCGTCAACATGTTTCAGCCAGGTCTCAGTGTTTTAAGCTGGCTTTCATCAGGACCTATGTGTGTGAATTTAAAAGGTGGTCAAAAAATAGTATCTTTAGGACCAGCTACATGGCGCACACTAATGTCCAGATGCATCAAAGAAAATTGCATTCGCAAACGGTGCGAATAGCAAAAATCGGCCGTTTGCGAATGCAATTCATGCTTTTGGAATACATCATTTTTTTATTTTTTTTGCATATTTAGGAATCGCAATATCATTTGCGATTTCTCTAAAAAATCGCTAAAATTGCGATTCTGTGTGAAATTGCGAAAAAATGCAATGCATCAAAAATCACAATTTGCGATTTTTTATAAAATCGCAATTAGGAATTCTTAAAATTAGAAGAACTTGAACCTGGTGCTAATTTGACTAACTGGTTCAACTGCATCTGTCAATCATCTGTGCAGCATATAAGGACCTCATAGACCTTGACCCAGCCTTTCAAGATGGCTGCACTTTAGTTTTTGGCACGCAGGCAGAGGCTGAGAGTAGCTGCAGGTTGGAGGAGAAGGCTCATACAGGAGAGAATCTTTAGACTGCGCATAACCTTATTGGGGCAGACTGAGGCAGAGATATTTAAGAAATATAGGCTGAATGGCACTTTAATATTAGATTTAATCCATGAATTGGACCCAATTCTGCAGAGGCAAAAACACAGGACACAAGCCATACCTACCCATGTGCAGGTATTGTGTTCATTGCACCTCCTTGCATCTGGGTCATTTCAGGGGGTAGTAGCCATTGCTGGTGGTGTGTCCCAGAGTTCCCTCTCCAGATTTTTTAATGCCTTTTTAAATGCCATGTTACAAAGAATAAGGTTTCACATTAAATTCCCTAGCACACAACAGGATTTAATGAAGACCTAACTGGATTTCTACAACATGGCTCAATTTCCTCATGTGATTGGCTGTGTAGATGGCACACATGTCCCCATCTGCCCTCCCTCAGAAAATGAATAGATTTATCGCAACAGGAAATGCTTCCATTCACTTAATATTCAAGCTGTCTGTAATTCTAAAACCATAATTACAGACCTAGTTGCTAGTTACCCAAGAAGTGCCCATGACTCCTTTATTTTTAGACATAGTGCCATTCATGCTAGACTGCTTGCTGGTGAATTTGGAGATGGATACCTGCTAGGTAAATGTTTCATTCCACTCAACTAACTTACAATTGAACTGCACACATTTTTGCTTACATTACATTTACATTGCTTTCCATTGCAGGAGATAGTGCCTATGCAGTGAGGTCTTACATCTTAACTCCATACTTAAACCCAAGTACAAGGAAAGAGCAGCACTACAACCAGGCGCACATATCAACCAGGAATGTCATAGAGCGGACCTTTTGAGTGATGAAACTGGAGGAGCATTGCAGTACCAACCAGACATTTGCTGTAAAATTGTAGCAGCATGTGCAATGCTACATAATCTAGCAACTGAGAGAGGCATAGAACTTGATGAGGACGATGTTTTACCTCCAAATGTAAATCAGCCTCCACAACCACAACCAAGAGCACATGGATCAGAGGCAGCAGAGGGGAGAAGGAGAAGGGCAGACATCACACAGCATTACTTCTAAATGAGGTAAGAAAAACTCTGAAAAAGTAATTTTGTTGCAAGCAATGTGAAATTTAATTGTAAATGAAATTGAAAAGCTATAGTTTTTAGACTTTAACTGTATTACAAACTTAAATGTGGCCTTTTAAATCAGGCATGTACAAATGAAAAGCAGTGAATCTCAAACAACTTAGACCTCATGAATACCACTCAAGAGGCATTGCAATGTCATTTCTTATGCCCACGCACTCCTAATGCCTTCCCTGGACTTTTCCCAGTGTGCATGTTGACATTAGTGGCATCATTCTGCTTTCTATTACTTCGCCGTGTGCCACTCAAGCAATGCTCAGATGTGCCACTCACAGCACTGCCGGTACCACTCTCCCCCATTGGTATTTGCTTTTCTGGGGATGCCTTGGACTGTGAATTTGCTGATGGCTCAAAGGTAGTGTGGTTCTGAAATTCTGGACCCTGCTATAATATGGTACAGAGGCCCGACACTCGCGTCACAAAATATCATCGGACCATGGCGAATTTGGTATCGGCAGACCCGTAATGATTAGGACATTATCCCTATGCATTTGCGTCGTGATTGAGCGATGCTAACTCCCTTAAATCATGGATTCCGTTCTGAACCCTCGGACTCCATTTTGTGAACAGGCATCCATTTTGTGGCTTGCCCTCATATAGTCAATTGATTGAGGTCGAGCTTGATCTAAAAGGACACGTCCACCTTAGCTGACTTCCCCGTGACCTGGCCAAACTGACTCCATTGCCTCCAGCCAAACCTGCTTGGGCAGCTCCTCGCCCAGTGGCCGAGTAAGATAGCATCAATGCACAACATGCCATAAACCATTCACTACATACAGACCATGTTTTCTACAAACATACACCTGTCCATGTTTCTTGTTTATGGCCATTTTTACGATGAGGAGGTGCCCGATTTTATTGGGGTTTCATCGATATCTGATGGGAGTTCTAGGCCTGGCTGGGTAATCCATCACAAACTGGACATCTAAAATATGGGTTGGCCGACATGACTGTGCTTTTTGCTCTATTATGGAAATATGTATATGACCGTATTGTAAACTGAATAATTCTTGCCTGCAGCTGTTATTTCTGTATATAAGGAGAAGGCTGGTTCTGTAAAAACGAACAGTCTCCTGAGAACTTCCGACCCGTGCTGTTGTAATTCTAGGACGCTTGTTACTTGGTTGCAGCCAATAAATCTCGATCTCTGACTTCACCTAGAAGACTCTTGGTTTCTGTGGTCCGGAACAGGGAGAACTCAGAGGTCCTCGGGTGTTATCCCCTGGCACCACCGGGTTCCTAAAAACCCGGCACCTCAGTTGGCGCCCAACATGGGGCGGTATCAAGCGGTATCGGTCCAAGCCAGATGTTCGTGAGGAGCTTCGTGTGAAAATTCCAGAGGACTGCCAGCCACTTCAGCGACCCCTGTATGTCGACGTGGTTCCGAAGGTCTTTGCTGCGAGGTTCCCCGCGTCCCGACGGCTACGAAGGACTGCTGCCCTGACTATCGCCCTGTTTTGGACCCAGTGATCCTTGGTAGAGCGAAACGATAGACGAGTCTTCTGGTGACGTCATCGATCTTCAATACTTCAGTTAAGTATAAGTGGAGCGTCTCCCAGTCCTTAGTTTTGTTCTTAGTTTTGGTATCCTTGAGATACACCTTGTTTGGAACTTGCAAGCGCCAAAACCGAGGGATTCGTGTATTCACGAAAAATATCGTAATCGATAATCCCTTGAAGTTTGAAGCTAGACTAGTGAGCAAAGATGCCTGGTCTTAGCAGACTTGGAAACTTGTTTTGTCTTGGTTGTAGTAAGGACTCCCGATTAGAGGATTCGTGTCCGGTTCCTCCGATTGGAACTCCGACATATGAATTTTATATAAAGCACGGAGTAGGCCCTATCACATATAATGAGGTATGGATAAGGTACACCAGAAAAGATGGTGTTTTAAAATGGCCCCAATATGGTAGCTTTGATACAGAAATTTTAGATAACCTCGAGGTCAAACTCTTCAAGAAGAAAGCCCGGCCGGTGATGTTTGACTCTTTTCGCTTATGGCGCAAAGAAGCCAAACAGAAAGAAATGAAACTAGCTAAGAAAAATAAAAGAGGTATGTCAATGGTGCAAGCTGCCATTGCGTACAGGGATAACGAGGAAGAGCAGGAAAGTGAACAAATGCTCAGAAGCAAGAAATTAGCAGTAGATAAATGCTACCCGATGTTGCCGCATGAAAGACAAGGTTCAAAGGGAACATCCGACAAAGATCCATTAATGTCCCATTTATTGAATTCACCACCCCCATACACATCGAGTATTACTGGACCCCCGAAGCGTTTTGTTATACCGCGCCCAGGCGCACGAAATGCAGCTCTTGCACAAGCACCAGCTCCTCTTCAGCTGGTTCCTACTTCTCCGGCGCAGCCTTCTCAAGGGCCGCCGCCTTTGCTACATACTACCTCTACTGTTCCTACGACTTTGCCTACTGCTCCAACTGCTTATCCTGATACAACTTCTACCACTGCCTCGACTTCCTCTGCTATTGCCTCGACTTCCTCTTTTCATCAGCCTGTCTTTTCTGGCACATCTGCCTCTCCGCAAGCTTCTCCTTCTGTTCGACAGAGAGTGGCAAGTACTGTCACTGGTCTGTTCTCACCTTTCTTTGGGTCGCCTAAAACGACCCCTAAAACAGGACGTAGACAGTTGCTTAGTCAACTGCCTGATTATGAGGAAAGAGAAGTGCTGAATGAGTTAGCACGCAAATGGGTTACTGACACTGTTAGATATGATGTTCAGTCTCTGTTATGGAAGTCTTCCGACAATGGGATGCACCCACTCAGAGATATGTATTCGAAGAGATGTGTGTCTATCTTTGCGAAGACTTGGAGACAAATTATCCCAAACGAAAAATTAAGGAATTATTCCGCATGCGTTTCAAGTTCTATGAAGGCATGATTGTAGGTGCCGACGTTGAAAAAGCAATAGATTTGTTGTTATCTTATAGGAGCAAGGGAAACGTCTCTAGATCACTATATGAGGATGACATGTCAGGTAGGAAAAAGCCGCGACAGTACCCCATGAGAGAGGTTCCTCCAGTTTGGAGGGAAGGTGATGCGAATGCAAATCCACCCGTTCCACCGCATTTCCAGCGTGTATGGGTGCATGTCCCCTGGAAAAGATCTGAAGTTTTAGCACTCAAGTAGACATTACCTGGTCCTCGTAAAAATCCGGCAGGGTATTATAAGGAGTTATCTCAGACTGCCAGCTCATGTATAATGAATTTAGCGGATGTAGACATGTTGTTTGGGAATGTTGTTCCACAGCCCTTGTGGAGTAAGATTCGTCATACAGATCATGATCAAGAATTGGGTGACACGTGGGCTAATATTACTGCTGCAGATGCTAGACAAGTTGGTGGTTCCAAACCTGAGCCTTTAGTAGCTGAACTTCCTGGTAGAATTATCACGTCCATGAAGACCTTAATGCCTGAATTACGTGTAAATTGGGATAAATTGTCTGAGTGCAAGCAGAAGAAAGATGAGAATGTGTCTGACTTTTTCACGAGGTTTGAAGAGACTTTCGTCGATCACAGTGGTCAGGATATGGCTACCGAGGGTGGTCAAAGATTGTTTGTCGACAAATTCGTACATAATCTGCTTCCCGAACTATGTAATAAGCTGAAAGATTCAGAGAGTGCTTGGGCTGTTTCCACGTCAGCACAGATTTTAGCCACAGCCCAGTACTACGAAAATAGGCGCAAGGATGAGCTAGATAAGGCAGACAAAAAGACTAAAGATTTAAAAACTAAAGTTCTTCTCCAGCAAGCCTATCCGCCTCGCACTCCTAGTCAGCCAAATTATCAGCAACCACAGCAGTATTCGAGGAACGCGCAAGGAAACGAGTTTTCTCATCAGCGTTTACCGTATGGTCCGAATCAATGTGCCTATTGCAAGGAAGAGGGCCATTTCAAAAACAATTGTCCAGCTCTGGCGCGACGTCTAAATGGTGTTTCCAGTACAAGAGGTAGAGGTGTTCAACAGGCTCCTAGGGGTAGGGGCCGTGGAAATTTCCCCCAGAATACAACTTCTTTTCCGCCTCAGAATTCTATGAACAGCTTTGATCAACAGAATAACGCGTCTTCTAGATCAGCTCAGTACTATGCTGATGACTATTACGCAGAACACGAGAATGAGGGTAATAATTGCTAGGACAGCCATGGACAAAGAGAGGGAGTTGTTTCAGTTCCAGTAGATCAGAATGGACCTTATGTTGAGGTGACTGTTTGCACCTTGAACTATGGGTGACTTTTGCACCCTGATCTAGGAACTTTGTCCTCTTTTTGATAAATAGATTTATATTAGGAGCATGGACACTGGACCTTTATAGCTCCTTGGTCCCCCTTCTTTGTTTAACAAACATTACATCAGGGGTGTCAGAACCTTTTCTGCTGGATAATGGTGCTACAAAAAGTTCGATTATGCACTCAAAACTTTCTGGCGCACCTTTGTCTGGCGAAATGAATGTTTCAGTAGGTTTTTCTGGCGCCCCGGTTAGAAACCCGATCTCTAGTCCTATGCCCCTTTCTGTTGGCCCATGTGAATTAGAAGCACCCCTCATTCTTACAACAGGTTGTGGCGAAAATCTGTTAGGTTTGGATTTGTTAAAAAGATTATACGCGACTTTGTACTGTTCTCCTTCGGGAGTACAACTTACCCTTGGTAAGAAAGTGGTTTCCCCGATGTATCTGTCAAAGGAAAATATCCCAACAGAATTGTCATCTCTTCCAGATGTACTTTGGGCTACTGGTTCTAACGATGTGGGTCTTTTGGAGATAGCGCCATATGTCATTACATTGCGAGCCAATGTTAGGTTGCCATGTATTCCCCAATACAAGATCTCGAGCGAATGTGAAAAGGCGTTTTTAACGATCATTTACGATCTGATCGAGAAAGATGTCATTGAAGAGACAACAGGGAACATTTGTAACAGTCCTGTTTTGCCAGTCTTAAAGCGTACTGATCCTTCACAGCCCCCTGTGTACAGATTTGTGATTGATCTCAGAGAAGTGAATAAGATTGTTGTACCACAGTTTCCAGTTGTCCCTGACATTACTGCCCTCTTGACTATGGTTCCAGCTTCAGCCACTTGGTTTTCGGTGATTGACCTGAAGAACGCCTTCTTCAGCATCCCGATTGCTGAGGAGATCAGAGATATTTTTGGCTTCAATTTAGGAGGACGAAGCTTCCGCTTCAAATGCGCTCCTCAGGGCTATTGTGAAAGTCCATCGATATTCAGTCAAGCTCTGAAAACACAACTTGACACGATTGCTCTACCTGATGGTGCGACTCTGATTCAGTATGTAGACGATCTACTGATCGCTGCAGATACTGAAGAGATTTGCAAGCAAGCCACATTGTCGTTGTTGCGTCATTTATGTGACATGAAGCACAAAGTCTCTCTTTCAAAACTGCAATTTTGTTGACAAGAAGTGACCTACTTAGGTCACATCTTATCGAAGGAGGGAAGGAGACTGACCCCAGAAAGAATACAGGTAATTGCAAGATTGAGTGTCCCAAGGACACCAAGAGAAGTGCGTGCTTTCTTGGGCATTACATCGTACTGTAGACAATGGATACCGAATTTCTCTCTATTGGCTAAACCTTTGCTGGCACTAATCTGTAAAGACACACCCGATCCTATGCCTTGGTCTGAAGATTGTCAGACAAGTTTCCACGAGTTGCGTGATGCATTGTGTTCGGCTCCTGTGTTGGGCAACCCCGACTACAGTAAGCCTTTTACATTATATGTCCATGAGAAGGAAGGTTGCGCATTATCAGTCCTGACACAATACTTTGGGGGCAAACAGCGCCCATGCGCGTATTTCTCAGCGACTCTAGATCCTGTAGCTAAGGCATTACCAAGTTGCTTGAGGGCCACTGCTGCAGCAGCTGTCTGTATTCGACAGTCTGCTGGGTTAGTCATGAATAATACTCTGATCGTTATGGTCCCACATGCAGTAGACATTCTACTAAACAGAACGAAGACACAGCACTTAACTAGTGGTCGACTGTCCAGTTATGAGCTGACACTATTAGCGAGTCACATACACATAAAGAGGTGTGATACACTCAACCCTGCTACGTTATTGCCTATTCCGGCAGAGACAGATGAGGTTGAAAGACATGATTGCTGCTTTAGGACAGAAGAAGAGACAAAAGGGAGAGTAGACTTACAGGACACTCCCCTTCCTGAATGCAATGATAATTTATGGGTTGATGGTTCATGCTTCAAGTTGCCAAATGGTGATACGACTGCAGCATATGCTGTAACAACATTGCACACGATTGTAGAGGCCGCGCGCATCCCCCATAATTCCGCGCAAGCAGCCGAGTTAGTTGCACTTACGAGAGCGTGTGTGTTGGCAAAAGGAAAGCGAGTGAATGTGTATACTGATAGCCAATACGCCTTTGGCGTGGCCCATAGTTTTGGAAGGTGTGGCGTGAACGTGAGTTCCTGACGTCACATGGTGCAAGAATCCAACATGGTCAGCTAGTTAACGAGCTTCTCGAGTCACTGACCTTGCTACTACAAGTCGCGATCGTAAAATGCAGTGCACACAGAAAGATTCAAGATGACGTTGGTCGTGGGAATGCATTTGCAGATGAAGTTGCGAAAGAGACTGCAAGGAACACCATGAGTCGAATGTATGTTGTAGGTCCTGCAAGATGGATTGCCGATGTGGGTATGTGTGAGGACACTATTGAAAGTGTGAAATCTATCCAATCTGATGCCATGGAAAAAGAGGTGAACGAATGGAGAGAAAGCAAGGGTAGATTGGATGCGAATGGCTGTTGGGTCGAATTGTCAGAGTATCAACTATGTGCTTGCAGTGGTGACAATGGCCCATGGAATGGCCCACATTAGTGCGAAAGGAATCTGCAAATTGTTGGCCCCAGTATGGCAGAATAATGGTATCCCAAAATGCGCAGAGAATTTGGTCAGGAACTGTATGGTGTGTTTGAAGTACAATCCCGGTAGGGGAACCCCAACTCCAGCTGGTCATTTTGAGCCTCCAACGTACCTGTTCGAGGTTTTGCAGCTCGATTTCATCCACATGGAGAGGTGCAACAATCTGAAATACGTGCTTGTCGTTGTCTGCGCCTTCTCCAGGTGGGTGGAAGCATACCCCCTTAAGGACAACACTGCCTTGTCAAATGCCAAAGCCCTGGTCAAAGAATTCTTCCCTAGATTCGGTATGCATAGAATTGTCTGGAGTGATAACGGAAGTGAATTCGTGGGACAAGTGATGAAGAGAGTGTGCGAATGTCTAGGCATACACCAGAAGTTTCACGCTGCAAATCACCCCCAATCAGCGGGTTTAGTGGAGTGCTACAATGGCACGTTAAAGTTAAAACTAGCCAAGATCCAAGCCAGCACAGGTCTCAAATGGCCTGAGGCCCTGCCTTTAGCACTCCTGTCCACCAGAATGACTGTCCATTCCAGACTAGGACTTAGCCCTCATGAGATTGTGTTTGGCCGCCCAGCCAATATCTGGGGTGTGCCAAGGCCCAGGAGACTAAGCGAAATAGAGCACCCTGTACTGCTTGACTATTTGCACTAATTGACAACTAAATTGCATGTTTTACACCAACAGGTCCACAGCTCCTCTCCACCGGCGTCTGACGATCCAGGCCATGCCATTGATCCTGGCTCCTGGGTCCTAGTTCGGAACTTCAGGCGAACCAAGAACGAGGAGCCTCGCTGGACCGGACCTTTCCAGGTCTTGCTATCTACCCGCTCTGCAGTACGTGTCCACGGGAAAAAACATTGGGTGCACGGCGCCCACTGTAAACGGGTCCCGCTGCCCCTTCCATATGACCGATGGGTCCAGGAGGGAATTGCTGACTCTGAGACCGAGTCCGTACCATGCTTTGCACTCCTCAGTGATGCACGATTGAAAGGAACTGGTACCGAAAAGGAGAGCGATCGTATTCTGCAAGGATTCGTGCCACCGTCAATGCAGTCGGACACTACAAAACCCGAAACATTGTTTGAAGACCACACCGCACCGGGGAAACAACGGTATAATCTAAGGTCAAGAAACACGAACTAATAAAAAGCAAGCCTATAAGGTTTCCCCCCCCCAAGAACTATTTTTGATTTTACAGCTCTCTCGCCCAGGGAACTTGCTCATTTTTTATTTTCGAACCGCCATCCGGTTCTGCTGCTAGGGTCGCGGTTGATAGTCTGGGGAGTGCAGCTGGAGACGCCTAGGTCAACGGTTCTGGTCGGTCTGAGGGAATTGCCCCGGATTGAACAGAAAGCACTCCTTGGCAGAATCAATCTCCCACCGCAGGCAGCAACTAGAGGATGGAGTTTCCAAGGGTAGAGAGACCTGCTAGATCCACGAACTTTAAAAAGAAAATATGCACTGTGATGGCCAGAAAAAGATTCTTGATAATATGTATTTTAATGTTGTGTAGCATAATGATGTTCTTGATTGGCTATACTTTATTCACATTTCAAGTTACCTTCGTAAATAACACTCAGCCCACACCTCCTCCTACCATTACTCCACACTCCTTTCACCCTCTACCTGAACACGAGTCTGCCAGAAGACTAGAATTTGTAAATAACTCATTCATCCAGCTCCTACACCAGCACCAGTCTATAATGAACACATCGAACTGTTGGATATGTGGACTTATGCCGCACACAACAGACAAGGGTATCCCTTACTTCGTCCTGCCATTCAGTTACTATGGTTTTCTGTGGGCTTTCCAGACGATGTTCCTGTTCGCCATAGAACCATATCCACCGCGTCCCACAGGGAGCAATTCCAGCAACAAGGCACTAGTGGCAGGAATAAGGAATATGAGCAGGGATATCGACACGTACCGAACGATTCCCAAAGATGAGTTTACCCCGTACAGTAGATGGAACATCACTCAGTATGGGATTGCCCTGAGTAAGAGCCAGAAAACAAAGAAATCCTCCCCGGTTTGGATAGTTCCCCACCGAGGTCGCCTATGTCTGCAAGGTATTGGCAGGGATCCCAAAGCACAGTTGGGGAAGAGCGTATGCACGGAAACGTATGTGTTTGCCTCCCGAACTTCCCCTCCATTCTTAGCGGCTAAGGGTACATACTTCATCTGCCATGACAAAGCATACACATGGTTGCCCCCTGACTTCTCGGGCACATGCTTTATCTCGTTTCTGCTGCCACCCACCTACACGGCCGGGGCAGATTACCATCGGACAAGGACAGTTAGGGGCGTCGTGAGTCAAGACAACACTGCGGGTCAAGAGTTTGGGGACTTTGCAAAAGGTTTTCTGCCGTTTTGGGGGCCTATGGTGAACAGCAGGAACATTCGCCAGTTAACGAGGGTAGTCGAATCCGCCGTGACCGAAACGGCCAGTACCCTTAGTAATTTGACAGCTGAGCTTCAGTCGGACAGACTTATGACTCTTCAGAACAGGGTCGCCCTAGATGTCATACTTGCAGACCGTGGTGGTGTATGTAGGGTGATCCAATCCAGTTGCTGCATTTTCATCCCTGATAATGCTCCGACAGTGTACCAGGCCATCTCCAAACTGCACAAAATATCTGATTCCCTTCACGTGGAGAAAGGGGATTGGTCCCTGCTAGGGTGGTTCTGGGAACTGATCTCTGCCTGGGGATGGAAAACTCTGATCTTCATTGGGATGATCTTAGCCATTCTGTTTATGTTCTGCCTGTTTGTGCAGTGCGCTCCTGCAATATGTGGCCTCTGCGCTACTTCATGTGTAAGGAAGCCTGTGTCAGGGGACGAATTGAGCAACAGAATGATGCTACAACAGCATCTTTGTGAATTTATTAATACAGATTTGGACTCAGATTAGCATGAATTATTGCCTAATATGAGGGCAAAAGGAGGGTCTGTGGTTCTGAAATTCTGGACCCTGCTATAATATGGTACCGACGCTACACTCGCGTCACAAAATATCATCGTACCATGACGAATTTGGTATCGGCAGACCGGTAATGATTAGGACATTATCCCTATGCATTTGCGTCGTGATTGAGCGATGCTAACTCCCTTAAATCATGGATTCCGTTCTGAACCCTCGGACTCCATTTTGTGAACAGGCATCCATCTTGTGGCTTGCCCTCATATAGTCAATTGATTGAGGTCGAGCTTGATCTAAAAGGACACGTCCACCTTAGCTGACTTCCCCGTGACCAGGCCAAACTGACTCCATTGCCTCCAGCCAAACCTGCTTGGACAGCTCCTCGCCCAGTGGTCGAGTAAGATAGCATCAATGCACAACATGCCATAAACCATTCACTACATACAGACCATGTTTTCTACAAACATACACCTGTCCATTTTTCTTGTTTATGGCCAGTTTTACGATGAGGAGGTGCCCGATTTTATTGGGGTTTCATCGATATCTGATGGGAGTTCTGGGCCTGGCTGGGTAATCCATCACAAACTGGACATCTAAAATATGGGTTGGCCGACATGACTGTGCTTTTTGCTCTATTATGGAAATATGTATATGACCGTATTGTAAACTGAAGAATTCTTGCCTGCAGCTGGTATTTCTGTATATAAGGAGAAGGCTGGTTCTGTAAAAACGAACAGTCTCCTGAGAACTTACGACCCATGCTGTTGTAATTCTAGGACGCTTGTTACTTGGTTGCAGCCAATAAAACTCTATCTCTGACTTCACCTAGAAGACTCTTGGTTTCTGTGGTCCGGAACAGGGAGAACTCAAAGGTCCTCGGGTGTTATCCCCTGGCACCACCGGGTTCCTGAAAACCCGGCACCTCAGTAGCCCCCACTCCTTTTTGAATATGTTTAAAAGTTTTCATCAGGAGTACCTGGGTTGAAAGGGTCTGCTTGCAGAGGGCCCGTGTACAATTAGAAAGGCAAGTCATTTCCCTGTTATGGGCCTGCATGTTGGTCAGGAGTTGAACCTGCCTTTTACCACTGATCTTTTGGTGTTTCTGCATCGTTGTGCACATGGTCTCCAAAGAGTTTGCAATACGGTCAAGCTTCTTTGCAGATGTTTCATGTCCTGTTTTCATTACATTGATCATTTTATTCATACTGGTTGCTAATGTACCCATTTGTTTGCTGATATGTCCCATTTTTCCTTTAATAATCCTAATGTCGAGGGCGGAGCTTGCCGGCGTCCATGGCGGACGTGTGAGCGCTGGGCTCCTCGCCTAAGCCCCAGTAATATCCGTTAAATTCATCCTAAGTTGTGCCAAATCAGGCCCTGACAACGCTGTTAACTCCCCAGCACTCCCGGGAGCCAGCGGCGAGGACTTGGCGGCTCAATCGGCCGCGATTCGGACGGCATCGGCGACAAGGGATCTGCGGCGGCGGACCGGGCCTGAATCCACGGCCTCCCCTGGAACAATGGCCGGGCGACGTCATGCTACGTGCGGCCTGAACGGAGCTGCATGAGTCGGAGTTCTGGATCCGTCGTCGAAGTTTGGGAGTCCTGCGGGGACGACAGGTGTGTTACCCCCCCGCATCAGGAAGCACCTGAGTCGCGTTGAGGAGCGAGGCACCGAGCTCTAGCTGCCCGCTGTGGGAGGCGGTGGAGCCGGGTGTCGGAGACACCACAAGACCGCACTTGGTGGACCCCGCCATTAGCTGCTGCCCTGATACAGAGTGCTCACACTTTGCAGGCGACTGCCCCAGTGTAAGAGGGCGCACCAGGGCACAATGACACTCGAGAGCATGGAGAGAGTACTGCTGCGCCTACTCTGATAATCTGCGCACCTGTCGTGGGCACCCGTGTGGCCCTAGCGGCCCGAGACGTGCATGCTTGGTCAGCTCCCACTACGGCCCCGTCCCCGCGCCCTGCCTGACACAAGCTAACGGAAGGCCTTGCTGGCCGGCGTGGCGGCTCGGGACACTTGTGCAGTGTTTCTGTGGGTGGACAGCTGCTGGCTCCTGGCCCACGTGGACGCCGCCATTTTGGAGCCGGGTTGCGTCTGGAGAAGTCTTGTTGAGGGGGATCCGGCGGCTTGCACAGTTGGCTGTGAGAATTACTCGCCTGGGAGAGTGGGGCCACTCACTGAGATTGGTGGGCGTTCGCAGTGCAACACCCCCCTGATTGACCATTGCTTTGGGTCGGGGCGGCGCCGTGGCCCACGATAACGTGTGGAGCGCGTGTCTGGGAGCTCCTTTGGGTTAGCCGGACCCTGGTGTAGCCGGGGTGTATACCACCGAAGGTCTCAGGAAACCGCTGGCTCACTCTGTCTGGCCGCTGTATCCGGCGTCATAGAGTGTCTGAATATCCACCAGACTGGCCATGGGTAAAAATGACAGAACGCAGCCCAGGCTCACTTTCGAGCAGCGCCGAACCAAGGGGACGGAGACTCCTGCTACCGAATCGTCTCAGAGGAGCGCTACCACCGACGGGCCTGCGGGGGCGGACATTCGTGAAATGCTGGTGTCCATGGAAAAGGGACTGCACGAAAGCATAGCTGCCATTGGAACTAAGATCGATGCCCTGACGTACCGCATGGACCGCATGTCGGAGCGGGTCGACAAACATGCCGAGCGTCTGGACATGGTGGAGAGGCGGCTCACAGAAGCGGAGGAGGCGCAATCAGAGTGGGACAAAGACCGTAAGCAGTTTGGCAGGCTGCTTCAGGTGATTCAGGACAAGTCCGAGGACTTGGAAGCGAGGTCACGGAGGTCCAACATCCGCATAACGGGAGTGGCGGACCCCACGCACACAGGCAAAATGGAACTCTTCGTGGAAAAACTCCTGAAGGCCCTGCTTGGCGAGGAGGCTTTCTCGCCCATGTTCATTGTTGAGAGAGCCCACCGCACGCTGGGACCTAGGCCGAAGCCAGGCGCGTACCCCAGTCCCATAATCGCGAAACTCTTGAACTATAGAGACAGGGACACGGCGCTCTGTCTGGCCAGAGACAAGCAAACTGCAATATGAAGGCATGGAAATCTCACTTTACCCAGATTTCACGGCCAAGGTGCAAGAGGAAAGGAAGCAGTTTGCCCCCTACAAATAACAGCTGCGCGATTTGGGGTTGGACTACGCCATGATGTATCCTGCGAAGCTCCGGATCAACAAACAAGACCACTCACACTTCTTTACGGACCCCAGAGAACTGCAAAAATCCTTGAAGGAAAGGGGCCAGAGAGCGCAAGGCCGACCGGGGGAACAATCGCGACGATGCCACTGACTCCTCGCCTATGGATGAACAAGACTGAGTGTATAGGAGCAGGAAGTCTAGGACGAGCACGGCTCCTGCGGTAGCCCTCCCCCTGTTAATTAGGAGGTTTTCCTACATGACTGACCCCCAAATGTCTGAGTATCGGAGGACCACTGGCAACTCCTTGCCTGGTGAGATTGTTCCACTTCCTCTGGGTGTTTGGGGGGGCTGAGTGGGGGTCTTGCCCTGGGCAGTGACCTCGAGACCTGGAACATGCACTGTGGGGGAGTGGAGCGGAAAGCGGGTGCCCCAGTATGAAACTGAATTGGGGGGCTGTGTGAAAAGTACAAACCTTTGCACTTGTCCACTTGGGTTTTGCAACAGGCACCGAACTCTCAGCAGGGGCAAGGCATGCCGGCACGCCAGCTTTATCGTGGTGGATTGGTGACTTACTGCATTTGGCTGGCAACCTCTGCCCTTGTGCTTTCGGCTGTCAGGCTCCTTAGAGAGCCGATTAAGGGACTGTTTGAATTTGTGTTTTTGGGGTGTGGGGGGCGGTATGGGGTTCTGTCTGACCAGGTTGGGGGTGGTCGGCTGTGGGCGGGCTGAGTATTGTCAGGCCAAGTTTGGGGAGGCCGGCTTTGGGTGGAGGGGGAATAGTGTTGGGAACTGTCCTTGCTATCTTGCTTATGGTGCTCTGACTCTGATACTGGGTGAAGTGTTGCCTGCTCTCAAGAATAGAGGGAGATGGTGGCGCGGTAACACAGCTGCTGGTAACTTGTTGAACCTACTGTTGAGATGACGAATGCTAACGACGAGAATGTCACACAGGATTTGCAGACACTGAAGATGTTGACATGGAATGTGAGAGGGCTCAACGATTACCGTAAATTGCGTAAGGTACTCAGTTATTTGCATAGGCATCACATTGACCTTGCTCTACTTCAGGAGACTCACCTCCCACTTTCCAGCAGAAGGCTGCAGGCCAGGGGATTAGGGGGACATACAGTGGCAGCAGGGTTCACGACACACTCCAGGGGTGTACTCACGTGGGTCAATCCAGCCTCCCGACTAAAACTGGTGCCACTGGTGTCGGACACGGAGGGTAGGTTTGTTATAGCTAAATGTATAGGCCGAGGGCTTGATTTGATTGTAGTTAATGTCTACGGGCCAAACTACGACTGCCCCGAATTTTTCACTACGCTGTCTGCCCAGTGCAGGTCACACGTTTCCTCCAGAATGTTGTGGGGTGGTGATTTCAACTTCGTTTTCGACCCAGACCTGGATAGGTCGGCGGGACCCGCCCGGAGACCAGTAGCCTCAGCTCTGCACATGAAAGCGGAGCTGCTTAAATTAGATCTGGTGGACGTATGGAGAAGCAGGCACCCCACGAAGGGTGGTTACATGCACTACTCTGCTTACCATAATATTCACACTAGAATAGATTACTGGTTAGTGTCCCAAGCCCTTCTAGATATTGTTAAGACTTGCGAGGTACTGCCCCGTACCCTCTCTGACCACTCCCCAGTGCTGCTACAATTGGTGTCCCCAAAGAAAGTGATCCCTCCCTTTACTTGGAGATTTCCCCCCTACTCCCTTCTGGACGACGTGTTCCGCGCGGAACTAGCGGAGGATATAGATGTATTTTTTTAAACGAACCTGGGGAATGTAGACAGTTTCCAAACTGTTTGGGAGGCTTTTAAGGTCTATGTTAGGGGTATGGCCATATCCAAACACTCCAGTATGCTCAAATCCATTCGACGTGACCTGAAACAACTGGAAACCCGGCTGTCTGCCCTGGAGGGTCGACAACAGGGTAACTCTGACGCAGAGGCTGACCCCAAAATCAAACTCCTCCTATCCGAATACCACGAACTAGCTGACAGGGAAGTACACCACATGGGCAAATACGCTACGGCCCGAACGTACGGGGAGGGAGAGAGACCGGGCGCCTTACTAGCGAGAATGATACGCAGCTCCAGACAGCCACTTGTGATCGATGAGCTGCACACACCGGAGGGCGAGGTTCTCACGAATGAGGAGGAGATCCTCCAATCCTTTCGGCAGTACTACGCTGAGTTGTACAAGACCAGATCGCTGCGGGTTTAGGAAGAGATTGATGACTACCTTGGGCATATAGCCATGCCTCTTTTGCCGGATTCAGACAGGGAATTCTTGATGTCCCCCATACAGGAGGACGAGATCTTGGAGGCGCTTGCGGGTATGAGGTCTGGCAGTGCTCCGGGCGCTGACGGGCTGACGGTGGGCTTTTATAAGTCATTCAAAGATAAACTGGTCCCCCACCTGATTACACTCTTTGACGATATCTGTGAGGAGGGCAGCATGCCTCACTCAATGAGAGAAGCCATTCTTATTGCAATTTTAAAACCTGGGAAACCCCCGGAATCTTGCAGCTCGTACAGGCCACTGTCCCTGCTGAATGTGGACGCTAAGATATTTGCCAAAGTGTTAGCCACACGGTTGGCGCTTCTAGTGCCGGAACTGGTCGCCCCGGAACAATCGGGTTTCGTTCCCAACAGGAAATTGACATATAATATCCGCACGGTGCTGGGAACCATGCAGCATGTCCGTCAGGAAAACACTGCCCTGACGGTCTTTCTGGACATGGAGAAGCCCTTTGACTCCGTGGAGTGGCCCTTTATGGTCAGAGTCCTTAGGAAGTTGGGGCTGGGAGAGCCGTTCTTGCAAATGATGGGAGCCTTGTACCACCGGTCTACAGCACGGTTGAAGATTGTGGACAGAGTAACTGACCAGTTCGAAATCAGCAGAGGCACTAGGCAGGGGTGCCCTCTATCGCCCCTCTTATATGCGCTAGTTGCGGAGCCGCTTGCTTGCGCAATTAGAGAATACCACAGCCTGGAGGCATTAGCTTCCCCACGTATAAAATTGGCATATCAACATATGCAGATGATACCCTCTTGTACGTCCGCGACCCCCAAGTGAACCTCTCCGCCATCTTGCGGGAGGTGGTGCGCTTTGGCGCTCTCTCCGGCTTAAAGGTAAACTGGGACAAATCCATTGCCTTTCCACTGACGCCCGTGACACAGCCTTTTGATATGGAATATCCTCTGAAGTGGACCACCGAGTCCGTCAGATACCTAGGCATTCAACTCCACAATGATCCGGAAGTTTTGATCAGAGAAAATTAAGGCGTGGCGTACACGAAACTTGTGGAGGACGTGGACGCATGGTGCAGGCTGCCGTTGTCCCTTATGGGCAGGATTGCCATCATGAAAATGATAGTCCTGCCTAGGTTCCTTTTCCTCTTTACCAACATTCCAGTGGTGCTATCTAAGGCCTTCTTTAAACAGCTCACACAGGTGCTCATCAGGTTGGCATGGGGAGGCAAACAGCCTAGAGTGAAGTGGACAACACTGATGCTCCCTTGCGAAATGGGTGGCCTGGGAGCCCCCAATATGGAGAGGTACTATCGTATCGCGCAGGCGTCACACTTGCACTCCTGGATACATGGGGATCCGCGCATACCGCACATTAACTTGGAACGCTTGTTTGCGGAGCCTCTCCCCCTTCCGGCCACTCTCTGCCTCCCGGAGGATCGTGCCATAGGTCAGCTGGACTCACTAAAGTCCACCAATCATGCCTGGCATGCGCTGACACGAGCGCGTGACTGTAAACTCCTGTACTCGCCGCAAATGCAGGTTGACTGGGCTCTGTGGTTGGGCCCACTGAGGGAAAAGGGAGTGACGGATGCTCTCCGCGCGCTAGGGCTTACGAAAATGGAGGACCTGTTTGCCGCAAGGGTACCGAAGACTTGGGAACAGATTACCCCCACGCCACTGGAACCTACGCTCCTACAGCGGTTTCAGTTCCATAGAGTTCTGAGCGCGTTCAGGAAAGTGCTGGGCCTCGAAATGGAGGAACCACAGGAGGTCCCTGAGCTCACTTATGTTATTAACTCCACGTCCTCCCGCAAGCTGGTTTCGAATTTTACCAAACTCGGTCTGACCCATCGACAGTTTCAGCATTCCAAAGCCAGAGACGACTGGCAGAAAGATTTGCAGATCCCGATTGAGGACGACATCTGGAAATACTGCTGCACCAGCACAAGAAGGCTTTCCCTTAATGGCAGACATAGATTGGTGCACTTTAAATTTCTGCAACGAGTGTACTACACCCCAGAGAGACTGCACCGGTATGGGCTTAGACAGACAGCGGAGTGTGAACGGTGTCACGCGCCGGTGGCGGTATTTATCCACCTGGCGTGGTATTGCCCGGGAGTACAGAGGTTTTGGGTGGCGATCTTCTCAGAGATTAGCGCGATTCTGGGCTTGGAGCTGGCTATTGGACAGGCTTTGGCGCTATTGGGGTACTCTAAGCCACTTCCTTCATCCCAACGGCGGCTGGTAGATATGGCACTTCTGATAGCTAGGAGAGTAATAGCTCGATGCTGGATGAGGGGACCACTTCCCACCAAACAGAGATGGGGGAGCGACTTGCTCTACTGCTGCACTCAATCAGAACTTTATAGCGAACTACTCCCCCCCCGAAGCAGACCCAAAAATTTCTGGGGTCTCTACCGGGAGTGTATACAGCAAAGTGAAGAGGAGAGCTTGGTCAGTGACAGGGATCTGGACTCCCCGGACTCCCCCACAAGGTCAGTTGGAGCAATGGACGTAATCCCTTAGGGGAGATGGGTTGGAGGGTGATCGGGTACTTGGGCTATCGATTTAGGCTACATCTCTCCCCAGTAGGCTGGAATTCGGGTTGGGGTCTCTGGAGTATTAGTTGCGGGTATGGAGGCAAGAACTAGTTGTCGGTACCACTGGGGGTGAGTTACTACGAGCAGGATAGCAAACACTCGGGGGAGGGTAGGGGGGTAGTTGGGGTAGTTAGTTTGTTCGCAGACCTTCTTTTCTATTTTTCTTCAGATTACCGAGACTTTCGCCACATGTGTGGGGAGTCACGCCAATCAGTGCCTACAGGAGACACCATGTCCTTATAAACGCATATTGTCCTATCTGCCTCTAATGACATGTAATGATTGATCACTATTGTCTCTGAATGTCTGTCACACTATACGCCGCCGGGCCTCCGGGATGCCGGCTGATGGGCCGTGTCTACTTTCTTCTACTGGCGTTGACAGGCGGAGCCCCTTTGGTTGGTGGCGGATAATGTATCCTATGTAATGTTTACTATGCATCATGAACAATAAAGGTCTTTAAAATAGAAAAAGAAAAAAAATAATCCTAATGTCTTTGCCTTGCAGACGCTGTACCTTTAATATTTTGTCCTCAACAAGATTGCCAGTCAAGGGACCCTCTCCAACCTGACCACTTTCACGCACAGTACCTCGACGCCTTCGCCTACTCATCCTTGAATTTGAGACTGTAGGAGTGCTTTGAGGCTGGCTTTCTGTAACATTGACATTCTGCTCAGTTTCTGAATCTGTCTGGAGCAGTTGTCGCACTCTCTGTCTTTCACATGGTTGTGAATTGGCTGATGAAGTACTGGGAGCATTTTCCATCTGTTTTTCTTGAACATCTTGGTTGTGGAAATCCCTTAAATCCTGCTCAATTAGGTCTTGCAGTGCCTCTATGATTTAAAAAAAATGCAAACATGTTGTTAATTTTAGTTTGCACTTCCCTTACAATATGTAATAAAGTCTAAAAATGTTGTCACTGAAATGAATCTAGTCTCATTCATGATATTTGTTGATAACAATGTTTTAGGATACTGAAAATGTTATCTTTGTGTACAAAACGGATTCATATTAACTACAACTCCCATAATGCACTGCTTTCAGTTAACTAACATTACTTGGAGGTTGGTGGTGACACAGTCAGATCATTTCATACCCAACTTAATTACAATGTTGATCATACATCAGCAGTCAAAAATAAATGCTCTCCATTTAGACTTTGAAAACCACATTCAATTCACTTACCTTCAGTAGGAGTTGGAATCTCAGATGTATCAATGTTTGTTACTCCAACTACAGCCTCAGTCAACAGTGTGGCTTCCACCATTTCTTCAAGGGGTGTTGGGTCTATCCCTGGGTGTTCCGCCTCCAGTAAGCTTAGCAGATTTCATTCTCTTTGCAAGCTTCTCTTTTGCACGGCTGCGCAGGTCATACCATCTTTTTTGGAGATTATTAATATCCCGATGTGCCACTCCTACTGCATTGACCTTTGACTGTATGGCAATCCATAGGTTCCTTTCAACAGCCTTTTAACAGCCGCTCACATACCTAACTACTGCCAAGAAAGGATCTCTCTGCAGCATCAGAAGCGAAGGGCGTCTTTTGTGCGAACTTTGCCCTGTGTCCAGACTCCATCGAGGTCGCGCCGCTGGTGGGAGCTCTTCCGTGGTCGACGGAGTGCCAACCAGCTCCCAGCGAGCGCTTGAACCCATCATCATTGGCTGCCTGCACCGGGGGACTGCGAGGACCAGAAGCCTTTGCTTCTTCCACCTGGTGCCTCTTCCCCCGGCGGTAACGCCCCCTATCTGCCGCCTTTAACTTTTCGCGACACCCACTCCGCGGGTGCCGCTCACATACCTAACTACTGCCAAGAAAGGATCTCTCTGCAGCATCAGAAGCGAAGGGCGTCTTTTGTGCGAACTTTGCCCTGTGTCCAGACTCCATCGAGGTCGCGCCGCTGGTGGGAGCTCTTCCGTGGTCGACGGAGTGCCAACCAGCTCCCAGCGAGCGCTTGAACCCATCATCATTGGCTGCCTGCACCGGGGGACTGCGAGGACCAGAAGCCTTTGCTTCTTCCACCTGGTGCCTCTTCCCCCGGCGGTAATGCCCCCTATCTGCCGCCTTTAACTTTTCGCGACACCCGCTCCGCGGGTGCCGCTCACATACCTAACTACTGCCAAGAAAGGATCTCTCTGCAGCATCAGAAGCGAAGGGCGTCTTTTGTGCGAACTTTGCCCTGTGTCCAGACTCCATCGAGGTCGCGCCGCTGGTGGGAGCTCTTCTGTGGTCGACGGAGTGCCAACAAGCTCCCAGCGAGCGCTTGAACCCATCATCATTGGCTGCCTGCACCGGGGGACTGCGAGGACCAGAAGCCTTTGCTTCTTCCACCTGGTGCCTCTTCCCCCGGCGGTAACGCCCTCGTGCATAACCCTCCCCTTAAATTGAACCACATCACACGCAACGCGGGACGCGCACGAGGAGAAGCGCGAGGCGAAGCCCCGGCCAAGGGCGGGCCCGTTTCAGCCCGTTCCAGACTGTGAGAGACTGGACTGGGCCACGGTATTTGTGTTTATCTACCCATTTGTAGATTTGTTCTGATAAAAATTGTGGGGTCTTACATCCTAGTCAACAGTCAACAGTGAGACCTGTCTGTTCGTGCCCTATCGTTTTTACCCTATCACTTTTGTGTAGTCTGAGACGCATAGCGTCCGATCATGACTAGAGCCACTAGAAGTAAAAAGACAGATAAAACTACTGACATAACTGGACCCATTGACTTATTTCTAAATAAGGCCAATGCAGTTATTGATAATACCATCCAATTGATAGATCGACGGGTGTCTCACGAACTGGAGATTGCCAGAAAAAGATCGTCAATGGGCCCCTTGGCTTTAGCACAAACTCCAACTCATAAGGGTCCGATCATTCCCCTGTTGAATCAAGCAAGTGCACTAGTTCACACAGTTCCAAATACTGTGGACCTGTCAGCAACACAATTGTCATTAGGATCTGATTCTGTGGAGGATCTGGAAAAAACAACGGACTTACTACTCCTACAAAATCAAGACATGGCATTAGAACCTAACTCCACGGGGGAAAGGGAGGGTGCCATACCTAAGAGGTTAAGCAAGGGGTTGATTACACATGAGATCACATCGGCTCCACCTAACTGTGTGAACCCTTGCAACCTGAATAAGAATAGTAATAACATTGTAGTGCTGCAAACCCCACCACCCATCAATAGTGTGATCCCTAACATGCCCCCACAGAACACTGCGCCACTGGGGAACTTAGATGCACTAGGTGCAGTAGGCGGTATACACAAACCATGCACCACATGTGTGACACTACATGACTTTCTTACAAATAGCATGGGGGAATTGTTAAAATACCATCTGAAACCCTTAGAAAACAGTATAAGGATAATCGAAAAACAACTTGCTAAATTAAATACTCCTGCATTTACCCAGAAGTCGTTGAGCACCCTAGATACGGGGGAGGGGAAAACCAAACAGCCAAGTAAACCGGCTAAACCGGCTCAACCACTTACCTTACCAGCTGTGTGTCCAAAGCCCCGTGCACAAGATAAAGAAGGAAACACCCAGACTACTAAAAGTGTCAAACAAAATTCACAAAATACCCCTAAACCCCTAACTGCAGAGGGGAAGGGCCAATCCGATATCACCAGCGATAATGCGCAACCCACCCCAGCCCTAGTGGCTTTAAACACTCAGCTAGCCAATCTAAAGGAGACTTCACACAAATCACAAAAAACCCAGTCCCTCCAATCTCAGGGAAAACAGAGGACGGGCACTAGGTTCAGGCGGCCGTTTCATCTCCCACCTGAGGCTACCCCGTACACTGTCGTCCTAACAGGGGTGTCAGAACTGCCAGATGGCTCGGATGAGCCCCCGTGGTCACTAAGGAACAAAGTTCTGCAATGGCTAAGTCAAAACAGACCTATACAGCCATCGCATCTTAGCAGAATAAATTCAGTCAGAAGAGTGTTTTGGATTGGGGACACGAAAAAAAGCCTACAGGGTGACTGTGTTATAGTCAATTGTGACGACCCTGCCATGGTTGACTATATCTCTTCTTGGCCAGCGCTCGAAAAAAGGGGGGGGGGTGGACGTACAGCGTCTTTCCTTCTTTTATCCACCGTTAAATATTCCCAATTATGGGAATACAACCAGTTGGGATGAAGTCCAAGACTGGCCTTGGACACAGGTGGGGTACACCAATAGAAGCAGAAATAGGAACAACAATAATTACTGGAACAGAGGCTGGGATTCTCGCCCCTGGTACCATAGCAGAGGTAACCCAAATCCTGATTATTGGGGGGGGGGTTCCCACAAGGAACAGATATGACTGCTTAGACATGGTCGATTGACCAATAAAGGTCACTACAGGGGTATCAGAAGTCCCAGTCCCCCAACTAAAGATCCATGATGTCTCCCCCCAGGTAGAAAACACTAATCCCGTGATGACAGAGATTACATTAGAGCATGACACGGGTGGTGGAAACTTGTCAGGCCAGCATCTAATAGAAAAACCTAGTAAGCCATTGAAGGAGAGCGGACTTGAGTCCACAACCGAAACCACCAGCATGCATTCACATCTGAGCACAGTAGACAAGACTAAGACTCAAATTCATAATGAGATTGGAGCCCTGCCCGTGGGCATTGCCCCACTAACTAGTCAGGAAGAATCCAGTCCAACCAATGAGGGGAAATGTTCGTTAAAAATAACATCATGGAACATTGCTGGGCTGGCTAAAAAAGTGCGGGACCAGCTATTCCTAACTTTTATGGAAAGGCAGGACATAATCTGCCTACAGGAGTGCTGGGACTTAGATGAGACCCACATCGAGGGTTTTAGCACTTTTTATGTTCCCTCGATCCAGGGCAACCGAGGCAGAGGCTCTGGGGGACTGTGTATTTTTACTTCTAACCTCTGTAACGTAGAACAGAGTATGCATGAGGCAAGCGGACCAAAAGCAGGCGTAGGGAGCTTATTACAAGGCCTGTTTATTAAATCAAATGGGCGCTCCTTTTTCCTGATCAACCTTTATAATAACGCGCCAAAAGTTGAGGTTAAAACCTTAATAGCGGAATTGGACTCACTGTTAAAGAGAGGTGGGCAGGCGGCAGACTGCTTACTTATAGCAGGGGATTTTAATTGTCACCTATGCCCCTATAGTCAAACAAAAAACTGTGGCATTTTTGACTTAAAAGGGGATCCTACTACGCACTTTGAACACTCCATAGGGGGCAACTTGTTAAATCAATTCATGCATGAATGGGATTTGGCCTTTGCAAATGAACTTTGTCAGCCACCCGTAGCGTTTCAGACAACTTTTTTTGGCCATGGGGCAGGCACTGCAATTGACTTTATTTTAGTCTCTAACAGGAATCAAGGCTGGGTGGGGGGTTTTGATACGGAGAATCTAGCAATAAGCGACCATTTTCCTATCAGCACCTCCCTTAGTCTAGGGAAATCGGGGATCCAAAAAATAAGTACTATGGATATACTGCATGTCGTTCAGTGGCGCTGGCCAGAAAAAATGGCTATGCCATTAAATGGTCAAAAATTGAACCCACAAACTTTCTGAAAGACCTGGTGCAGAAAGAATCTAGACAATTTGCCACCTGTTTGGAACCAAGTACCAACCCCGAGCTAATAATACAGGCGTATGAAGGGATTAAAGTCACAATAAACGCCAAGTTAACTAAAAAATTAAAGGTAGGGGAAGACACGAGATTACATGGCTGGTTCAATCGAGCCTGTACTAAAGCACACAAAGTCCTTTTACAGGCTTTAAAGACCGTCCCTAGGGATAGCGGCCGAGTTAAGGAGGCTAGACAAGCTTACAAGCTGACCCTCCTAACCAGAAAGAAAGAACTCAAAAACGCAGCTTGGGAAGCTCTGATAAAGGCAAGCGCCCTAAGGGACAACACGTCGTTCTGGAAAGAAATTAATGCCCCCTTCTTTCTGGATAGGAAGGCAGACTCCCTGGAAATAGGCATATCAGAAGATGTCTGGGTCAATTATTTTACCTCCCTCTATAAGAAAGAATCATTTGCTTTGATCCCACAAGATGAGATGGATGCGGGGCGAGAGGTTCTTTCACAGTTTCAGGGAAATTTCCCACTAAAAGTAATGTTTACCCCTGCAGACCTGGAACAAGCGATTTGCCAGAGCGCTAGTTTAAAGGCCCCGGGACCTGATGGAGTCCCCATTGATTTGTTTAAAGGGAACGTAGATCTTTGGGCCCCCTTACTAGCAAATGTACTGAATGCTTACACTAAATTAGGTTTTCCCAATACATGGAATGAAGCAATAGTCATCCCAATATTTAAAAAAGGGGACAGACAAGACCCAAAATGTTACCGCCCCATCTCCCTGTTAGACAATCTAATGAAAGTAGCAGGCAGGGTGTTGCTAACCAAATTACAAACCTGGTCCAAGAGCAATGGGATACTTTCAAAATCCCAATATGGTTTTAAGTCGGGTTTGGGAACCATAGAGCAGGGTCTAAACCTGTCCCTCATAATGAATAAATACATTGGATCAAAAAAAGGGAACCTGTTCCTAACATTCGTTGACCTAACCTCGGCGTTTGATTGTTTGGATCATGGAATGCTGTGGAAAACCCTGACCACAATGGGGATAGATAAAAACATCTTAAGTTTTATCCAGGAGTTGTATAGAGATGCAGGTGCCACGGTGAGATTTGGCAAAAATGGCGAGCAAACCAGAAAATTTCCAATAGCAAAGGGTGTTCGCCAAGGCTGCATACTTGCGCCATTTTTATTCAACCTGTATATCAACGAGGTAGCAGCTTTCTTGAATGATCTGGAGGTGGACTACCCCAAGATAAATGGTCTCGCAGTCCCACTATTGCTATACGCTGATGATGCGGTGATCATGGCCCGCACTCAGCGGGGACTCCAAAAGGCACTAATGGGCTTTGCAACCTTCATGAGCTCTAGAGGCCTAAAAATAAACGTGGGGAAAACGTTCACGATGTCATGTACCACCAGAAAAAAAGCTCCTGACTGCAAAACCTTTGTTAACGATTCAAAGATAGCAATGTCTAAAACCTTTTCTTATTTGGGTATTATTTTTAACAATAGGGGGACATGGTCTACAGCGATTACCTCCCGGAATTTGGTCTTTGCCCGCTCAATAGGGGCGGTCAAGCAATTTGCTAAAAAACTCGGCAGGAAACCGGTAGACACACTACTTAAGATTTATGCAGCAAAATGTGTGTCTACAGCTGTCTATGGGGCGGGGATCTGGGGACTTGCAGATAGCTCTGAAATCCAAAGGGTGGAGAATGCTTTCCTGAGGTATCTTTTAGGAGTCCCGCGTTCCACATCTACTACCATATGCCACAATGAACTTGACAGATCCCATATTAGTGATCTGATAAAGATAGCGCCAGTCATGTTGTGGCACAAGATTTGGACATGCGAGGACACGACCTTTAATAGGGAAGTAATTCATGATTGCCTGCAGCAAGCTAACGGCGCTAAACAGCCATGGCTGCTGCCCTGAACTTGCGCCGCCTTCATGGGGTCATGGCCCGGGCCCACACTCTTGAAGAGCCGGCTGTGTTGGCGTCCCTGGATGCCACTATGGCCTTTGATTCGCTCGAATGGCCCTACTTATGGGCGGTTCTGGCCAAGCTCGGGTTTGGACCCGTATTTGTTAGCTGGGTGAAGCTCCTGTATGCGGACCCGATGGCCAATGTCACAGTCAATGGCCGCCTATCGGCGCCATTCCCCCTACGTCGCGGTACCAGACAGGGTTGCCCCCTGTCCCCCCTATTGTTTGCCTTGGCTCTCGAACCTCTTGCAGCGTTGTTGCGTTCACATCCCGACTTGAGGGGTATCAAATGGGCCCCTGGCTTTGAGGACAGGCTCTCCTTGTACGCTGACGACATACTGCTGTACCTGTCTTCACCTGGTAGATCCCTTGTTGTGGCCTGTGACGTCATCAAACTCTTTGGGCGGTACTCTGGCCTGGTTATTAACTGGGCCAAGTCCTCTCTATATGTCCTCAAAGGAGATACCCCGCGCCTTCCTAGGGGCTGCGGTATTCAGATTGCTTCGCGCGGTTTCAAATACCTGGGTATCTACATTTCCGGTAATGCCAAGCTCCGGTATGACAACAACCTGCTCCCTCCTCTTCAGCGGCTGCGACGTGATGTCGACAGCTGGCGCCATTTGCCACTCTCCCTCCTTGGCCGTGCCGCCCTTTTCAAGATGATGGCCCTGCCCAGATTCCTGTACGCACTACAAAACACGCAAGACCCTGTCCCGGCCCGCTACTTCCGTGAGATCGAAGGCCTTCTTCGTAACCTCCTCTGGGAGGGTCGCCCCCGCGTCGCCCTCCACAAACTCACGCTCCCTTGGTACGATGGGGGCATTGCCCTCCCCGACGTGCGCCGGTATTATGGGTCGTCGCAGCTAGCTGCCCTGAACCATGGGTTCTACGGCCCAGTGGTGAGCCCCGGCTACGCCATGGATAGGTGGCTGACGGGCGGCGGTAATTACTACCGTGCCCTATATTCCAAATCCTTTGACCGCAAGTTAACGGGCCCCACCCGAACGGCAGTTCGCACCTGGAAAGCGGTTACCAAGGCGCAAGGATGGCAGGGCAGACTTACGAGGTTCACTCCCCTCTTTGACTCCGACATCCTGGATAGACTGTGGCACACCAAGGGTTTTGATAGGTGGGACCTCATTGGCATCAGCAGGGTTGAGGACATGCTCTCTAGGGGTTTGATTAAGACCTTCCCCCAGTTACAAGCTGAGTACCAGCTGGGCGCGACGGAGTTCTTCCGTTATGCGCAGCTGAGACATGCGCTGCTCTCGGCCTCTCCGCCGGACGGCGTCATTCCTGAAAGTTCCCCGCTGGAAGATAGGATCCTGGATGGGCATATGCCAGACAGTGCAATTTCCCTCTCGTACAAGAAGTTGATCAATGCGCGCACAGACCTCCTCCTTGGCTTGAGAGATCAGTGGGTGGCGGATGGTCTTGAGTTGGACGACGAGGATTGGCAGAGTGCGGTTTCCTCTCCTAAGGAGGTTGCCATTTCTTCCCGTCTTCGCCTCGTACAGTTTAAGATCTTGCACCGGGTGTACGTGACAGGGCCCCGATTGATGCGTATGGGTTTCTCACCTGACGGTCTCTGCCGCAGGGGCTGTGGGGCCCCTGCCACTTTCCTACATATCCTCTGGGACTGCCCGGTGATCGCCTCCTACTGGAGAAGGGTCCACCGGGTGATGGCGGAGGTTACTGGCGTGGCTTCCCAGGCGGAGGCCCGTCGATGCCTCTTGAATGTATGGGAGCCGTCCGACCACAACGTTGCACAGACTAGGTGGGTTACCCTTGGGAACATGGTGGCGAAGAGGGACATAGCCCAGAGATGGGGTGCGACTGAGGCCCCGCAGTGGAAGGCCAACATGGACTGGTGTATGTTTAGGGAAAAGACAGTCTATGTGGCCAGAGGGAAACCCCGGACTTGGACGAAAATTTGGGGAGCATGGAACGAATATAGGGGGGATGTGTGTCTACCGCCTGAACCAATTGATCAACAAGATACCGTTTCTCCCTAACCTGTGACGCCAACTGAGCTTTAATGTAATTCTTTCTCCTGATGTCTTCCCCCGCCCCCCTCCTTCCCATTCTGCAATCTGTCTTTCTTGAGTGTTTTCCTGCCTTATTCCCTACCCATCCCTGACACCCAGCGTCACATTTTATACACTGCCACTTTCGCGCCCGCGGGCGCCTGTTGTTGTCTTCATATCATAAAATTTAACCTTTGATGATTATGTCTCAATTGTTTGACACTATTTGTCTCCTTTACTCTTGCTGCCTCGCCTCCGGGATGTCAGGCTGAATAGCTGTGTGTTCTGGTCTCAATAAAGGTTTTCAAAAATTTAAAAAAAAAAAAAACCAGCCATGGCTGGCCTATGTTAAAAAATTTCTGAATTCCATCGGCCAACCAGAATTCTTTTCAAACCCAACCTCATGTGCCCAAATGTCAAAAAAAGTATTAAAAGAGACATGCCTTGGTCTACTGGAGGAGAGGAGATATTATCTAGATGGGAATAAGTCTACCATCATAGCCCATCGCCAGATCCTCCATGATCATGGCCTTCATCCTTATTTGGCGCCAAATTTTTCATGCTATCACAGAATGCTTTTAGCACGATTGAGGACGGATTCTTTTTTCAGGCTAATAACGTTCCCTGTTCCAAATGATTGGTCTGGGAAACTGATAAAATGTCCGTGTGATGGAGTAGCCACCCAGTCTAATATACATTGTATCCTTTTCTGCAAGTATTATCAGTGGGGGAGGAAAAAACACCTGTTGCCACTATTAAAGCTGTGGGGTTTGAGAAGTTGTAAAACTGCCCTCCACAGATTGTATTTGCTCCAAGATGAGCTCACTATTGCAGTGGTGATAAAATTTTTGTCGTTCATTATAAAATGTAGAGGAACCATGAGAAGCGATTAGAAGGCTGAGGGTTTGTAGGAGTATTATTCTGTGCCTAATAACACCATATAATACATAAATATGTTATATTTACCTCAACCGTTTTATCAATCCAATGAATTCATTTTTGTACCAAACGTTTTTATGAAAAGATCTTATGGCTTTTAAGACTAGATTAATTGATTGACAAGTGTAACGAAGAGGAATTTGTTGCAGTGATTTCTTTTTTAATACCAAAGTGTCTAATGTTGTGTTTTTGATTGTATTTTGTAGTGTTTGCTTATATGGTGTTTGCTAAATACCGAATAAAGCTATCTTTGAATTGAAATGAACAGCCTCAGGGACCTTAAGAGACAGCTTATCAAAAAGCTGCTCCTGTCTTGCAGTACCTCCTCAATGAGGATTTCCAATTCTTGATCAGAAAACTTAATTTTCCTTTTTCTGGCTGGCCCCTCTTCAACTGGATTCTCATTTTCCATTTTCAAATACAAAGTGAGGCACAGACTGCAGCAGCAACCTCCAGGGAAAGCTCACACAGCAAACTGCCAGACCACACCTTCAAACTAGGGAGCAGCTGCGCCTGATTGCTGTACTGGCTTTCAGGCAGTTGAGTCAATGAGATGCATCATGTGTGTAAATTCGCAATTTGCGATATCGCAAAATGCGAATTCGCAATTAAGAATTCGCAAATTTAATGTGATTCGGTTAAAATTGCGAATTTTACCGAATCGCATTAAATTTGCGAAAATAATGATGCATTGCCATTTGTGATTCCTTATTTGCGATTCCTTATTTTTCGCAAATAAGGAATCGAAAATTTAAACGTTGATGCATCTACCCATAAGTACCTTGGGTGGGACCCGATGATGAAGCCTGCCACCAACTAGGTTGGTGGGTGTGGCTCTTCATAAAAAACCAAATATTTTTTCCTTCAAACAAACACACACTAGTAGTTACAACCCTGTAGCTAGTTCCCTTTGATTTATATACATTAATTGGGGAAGTGAACTAGCCCTAGTTTTTCCTCTCTCTCCTACTTGATAGTAACTATTATAGGCAGCACACAGCTGTGAGAGCAGATACCTAACCAGCCCACCTACCAATATGGCGGAGAACCCCGGACTAACTTTCACCGAAGATGAAATCTGTGAAATCCTCGCAGCCCCCCCTACTGGCTGCATTAATTGGGGAAGTGAACTAGCCCTAGTTTTTCCTCTCTCTCCTACTTGATAGAAACTATCTTGAAATGTGACATGCCATGACACCCATCAAAACAAGCATTGTCCACCCCGTTGAGTGTGAGTAGATCTGCCAAGTAAGACTTGTCAGCAATGCTAGTTGAAGACACTTCTTGTGGCATGAGACTGACTTGAACATATTTCAGCACATACCTATTCCCATCATGTACATAGGGCAATGTTGTATTCTTGTAAGAATGTAGTATTTGAGCTATGAGGGCACGGCTGGTTCACACATACCAGGTCATTTCACTGCCTATCGGGGACACAGACTCAACATGAGCATTTATCAAATCGCCCTCTGTGTAAGTTTCGATGGATTCACTGACCATACATTTTTTAACACTTCTATACTTGGAAAGTCATAGGCAAAACACATCTGTGTGACTTTACTTTTTTTTATTTACATGTTCATTCACATTGGTTGAAGACTGGCCCAGAACTTGGTCAAACAACCCCCAAATTGAATAGATGCCCAGTGGAGGGCCTGACAGAGTCCTTTAGGGGTAACATGTTAAGGAAGAGGCAGAGTTCAGTCAGCAGACTGATTGCAGTGTCATTGGGAACAATGTCAAAATTGGCAGGCCTTATTGAAAACCAAGGTGCGTGTAGCAGAGTCATTCATAGGACAGCTAGTGTTCCGAGGCATGATTGTAAGCAAGATCCAAGCAGAAACTGTCCATTTGGCCTTGGTGAATGCTACCGCTAACTTTTCCGCAGAAATGTAGACTTATCCACATCTTCCACCTCTGATGCGTCATGTGCCTCCCATGTGCGTGATGGTGTATTGGCTGGAGCACTGTGAGGCTGTGACACTTCAGGGAGGTGGGAGGTGGATGTGCAAGTAGCAGCAGCATTCATCTGTTCCAAATGATAAGGCATCACTGCTGTGTTGATGAACTGCAGGGCTTTCAAGACTCCAGCAACGTCTCTGTGGTATGCAGCCATGGCTGGCAAGTGTGAGGCCAGCATATGCTACATGTTCTCCATGATCTTTCTCATTTCACGCAACTCCTTGGTGACAACGCTGGAGCCACTTTGACTGGACAGTTGTTCTTGCCTCTGAGTCAGTACTCCAGCGATGTCAGCCATGGAATGCTGGAGAGCATTAAGCAGACTGTGGGTGCCTGTGAACGACTCTAGGCGGCCCTTAATGGGACTGAGACACCCACAGATCCATCTAGTTTGGCTGCCAGGCTGTAAAACTCCACCCACACCATGAACAGCCATCTCCTGCTGGACCTCTACCGTACGACGTTGAAATGTTAGAAGTCGGTCTTCAAGGTCCTGGGAGACAGCTGTGGTGGTAGGTACTTGCTCCTGGGTGATTTGGGAAGGGGAAGGAGCTTCGACGACGCTGCTGGATGTCCCCGCTTCTGAAGATGGGCTGCCAATGGAGTTGAGCAGCTCATGGAGGGTATCCTGGTCGATGGTTGAGATGTCTTCATCTTCATCATTGAAGAGTGGGACAGGCTATGCCCAGGAGGTGATGTTTCTCCCTCTGCAATGTAAAGGGGAGATGCTGTTGTATGTGTGTCTCAAGTATGGCAATGCACAATGCAGTACACAAAGATCAAAAGCATTGAGAAAAGAAGATTTCATAAATATTTGCATGATAGGGATCAGGTTTTTCCTTGCATACATGTCTAACTAGCATCCTATTCTCTTCACCCTTGTGAGTATAGGGCAGCATATTTTTCTATAGGCATTGCAGTGTGGACACACAACATGACACCCGTTACCCTCACCTTTCCCACCACATAACATGTGTAAGTGTGCCTTGGTTACATGGCAGTGATTTACAGTGGATTGTAAGTAATGGTAAGCCAATATAACCACCCCAACATCCCAGCAAGTGATGTTGGCATGGGGATGGGTGCTTCGAAATATGCACCACTGATGGACACATGGATGATACATGTAATCCTGCTCAGGCTTATTGGTTGCCTTTGTTTGTTCAAGGATGTTTACACACATGACGGCCTATGCATTTGTTCACTGCTACTGCTGGCATTCCCCAAGGACAGGTTTCCATGCATGTCAATGTGTAATGGCCATCTCACACCAGGACTGTGATTTCTGTACAATACGGTTTACTACATGACACTTGTAGATAGTTTGATGTGGATGACTGCATTTTGGCATATCAGGTGAAGGTGATATGTAGCAAGTTGACATGCATATGTGCAACATTGTGAATCTCGCTGTGTGTCATACTTCATTTGACATGCACCTTGAGAGCGACTGTAGGTTTCAGTGAGCATGGCACACACATAAAACATGTTTTATTTGTAATGGGACACATTCCTGATGTGCATAGTCTTTACACTGTACTTTTGGATGTATTTCCCTTCTGCTCATAATTGTACATCATATTAGCCCTCCAGTTTGTTGAATTTGGACAATATGGAATATACACCTATAAGGCACAAGATTGCATATTTTCAATGCTTGGGGGATGCATGTAGTTAGGCTATACAGACTCACAGCATGATTTGTCACTTTGGGAACACAGGGCTGCATCTCATTGACATGCAAATGAGGCATATTGACTGGAGAGGTTGCAGAGTGTGGCATTTGCCTCTTAGGCTCAAAACCACGCTCAGCCAAATTGTCAACACAGGGCTGCAGCTCATTGACAACAATGAGATGCAGCCCAGGATGTGGTGTTGTGCCTAGGAGGCAAATGCCACACTTTGCAAACTCTCCAGTCAGTTTGCCCCTTTGCTTGTACATGTTGCCCTTATTTTGTAGACTAAAGCATATCATTTTGGTTCTATCTTAGAATATTGTTTTGGGCAGAATTCCAGGTCAGTGACACCACCATTATGTGTCTTTATATGTATTCAACGACTACGGTGACATGCCTCAATACCCCCAGGAATCAATGTGTGTGGACATCGATCTGCAGACAGTCTTGGTGCACACGGAGGGATATTTAGTTGGGCATAAGTAACATTAGTGCCCACACCCCCCTCCCCCCAGTCTCTGGTTGTAACTCATCCAATTGCTGATATAGCTGGTCATGTTCAGCACTATCCTGTCCCTGGACTCCAACCACCGACTCCTCGCAGATGACCGCAGACACCTGTTCCTCCAAGGCATAAAAGTCCTCCTGTGGCGCTGGACTCCCACCTCCGGTCTGCAGCGCTGCCTGGCGATTGTTGGGCAGTTTCTGCTTGGTCTTGCGCTTCGCTTCATGCCACCGCTTCTTGCAGTCGGTCACTGTCCTCTTGTCCTCTGCTACAGCATTCAACTTGGCTTCAATGGAGTGCCATTTGTATTTTTGGTCCCCAATGACACAGCAGAGCAGACAAACAGCTAGTGTCGCTTGTCTGTCACCTCCGCAATCAGGATCTCATTTTCCAGCTTGCTGAACATGGTTGCCCACTTCCTCTTCCCCTGGGTCTCTGGCTGGTCTTCCTGGCTGTTTGAGGGGTTAGGGGCGTTGTTCTCTCCTGCAGTACTAGGTCCAGCTTTCTCCATGATTATTCTCCTTTTTTGGGGGGTGTTTTGGGAACTTTGCAGGTGTTTTGTAGTTAATTATCCCACGAAATGTGAATAAAGCGGCGTCATGCAGATTAGTGTGCATTTTCTGATCGCTGACTGGCTGGCAGTCACTTTTTTTTACATTGGAGGAAAGATTTTTATCGCCATGACGCAGGTATTAATGTGAATAATTCCCGCCGCATTGTGAAACTATCCCCATGTAGCTTCGACCCCATCGATTGGAGGAGTCCGACTGATCAATATTTGCACGCAAGACATCTGGATACACACCTCGGGACTTTATGGAGGGTGGAGTAATCCCCTCCAATGTGTAATGGAGAACCTCCCATACGAATTGCTTATGAATTTGTGTTTTTTAGCAACCGATTATGATTGGGTAGGAAGGAATCATGAACATGTGATGACCGTTTTGTGTATATGGTTTGTTATTCCCTATATGTATATTCAAAAAAGATAAATGATTTTTTGGAGGTATGGTTTGAAGTTGGTTTGTGAGTACCAAAAATACAAAAGGAAAATTTTTAGGGACTAAGGGCCAGATGTAAGTCGCCCAATATGTTATGTTATGGGAATTTGTAAAGCGCACAGCTGCCCCAGCAAAGGGGAGTCCCGGCGCTGATCCTGAACAAAACACAACAGAGAACCGAGAAACACCTGGAAATGAAGGGAATACATGAGTTTTAATGGCTTTCCTAATTGGTACAATTCATTTATTTCTCGAATGTGGCCTGGTAGAGTGTTCCATAGCTTTGCTGCTAGGAACCAAAAGGAACGTCCACCGGCTCTACTGCGCTTGAACCGGGGGACTTCAACCAGATTCTGACCAGCTGAGCGAAGGGCTCGCGTGGGCACATACATCTTCAGCAAAGGTTTTAGCATTTTAGGGTTAGACTGTTTTAAAATTTTAAATGAGATACATAAGACCTTCAACTGTATTCGCTGGGCTACTGGAAGCCAGTGAAGTTTGCGAATGGTTTTGGAGGTAGAGCTAAAACGGGGCAGGCCTATTAAAGCTCTTGCAGCCACATTCTGAACGCGTTGCAGACGGGCAGTTTCTGTTTTGTTAGTCCCAAGAAGCAGAGAAGAGGCATAATACAATCTGGACAGCACTGTAGATTGGACAATCACTTGTCTGGTATCTGGGTCCAAAAATTTCAGAATTGCTTTTAAACTACGTAAAATGCCGAAGCTTTTAGCGACAACTTTTTTAGTTTGGGTGATAAAACTTAGAGCAGGATCTAACCAGATTCCCAGGTTTTTTACTTCTGGCTTAGGTGTAGGAGCTTTTCCCAGGTTAGAAGGCCACCAGTGAACTCCCCAAAGTTCCGGGTTTTTGCCCACCAATAACACCTCCGTCTTGGCGGCATTAAGTTGTAGACAGTTGGCTGTTAGCCACTCTGCTACAGCAGCCAGGCCTGAGTTGAATTTGAGATGGTCCATGTACTTTCCTTCCGATAGAGCGACCACTAGCTGCGTGTCGTCAGCGTACGACACGATGTTAAGGTCCCACGCTTTGGTGACAGAAGCCAGCGGCTGGACGTACACATTGAACAGGGTGGGGCTCAAAGCCGAGCCCTGAGGGACCCCTGTACAATAGAGTAAGCCTTAGAGAGGAAGGGAGGAGTGGAGACACGAAATGACCTGTTGGTCAGGAATGAAAGAGCCACATCAGTGATCCCTGACTCTTCAAGCCGGCGGAGCAGGATCTGGTGGGAGACAGTGTCAAACGCGGGACTGAGGTCTAGTAGGATCAGTGCCGCTGTTTCGCCCTGGTCCAGGGAGGCCCGAAGGTGCTCCGTCATAGCCAGGAGTGCCGTCTCCGTGCTATGCCCGGCGCAAAATCCGTGCTGAGTGTCATCCAGAGTGTTATTGGAGTTTAAAACATTTGTAAGGATGGTGTTTACATGGGCCTCAGCGATCTTAGTGGCCCAGGTGAGCAACGCTATGGGTCTGACATTTTCGGGGTTCTGAGGGTCTAAGGTAGGCTTCTTTAGTATAGGGGAGACCCATGCTTGTTTCCATTTTGCTGGCACCATTCTTGTAGAAAAGGAGGCCTTAATGATACTATGTAATGGAGCAAAACAGTACAGGGAGGAGTCTCGGAATTGGGCAGGCTTAGGAGGGTCCATCGGAGAGCCCGATTTAATGAGCTTAGTAAGCTGATTGAACCTTTCATTAGAGATTTCGGGGATAGTAGATAGCCTAGAGACAGGACTAGGTATAGTGTCTAAGCCACCGCTGGGCTGAGTTTCAGGAGTAAAGGCCAGGTAGATGCCCCGGATCTTTTCCACGAAGAAGGAGGCTATCTCTTCACATTGAGCCGCTGAAGTAACAACATTAACAGCGGATTTCTTTGTGTTGAGTTCCTTTAGAATTTTAAAAATCACTTTAGCCGGATTGGGGCTAATTTTTATTTCGGTGGCATAGTATACTGCCCGAGTCCTACAGATGGCTTTGTGATATAGTTTGAGTTGTTTTAGATAGCCAACCTTTTTTTCGGTGGAATAGTCTTTTCTCCAATCGCGTTCATATCTCTTACAGATCTTTTTAAGGCCCGCCAAAGTCTCGTCATACCAGGGATTGGCGTCCTGGGTACGTCTCGTACTCCAGGTTACTGGAATAAGCCTATCCAGTGCCTGGGTAAGCCAAGTACAAAACGAGTCATAACCTGATTCAACGTCAGAAAAGGGATTCAAAGGATCGGTTTCCAGAAGGGCGTGAAAATCCGCTAGACGGAGTTTGCGCGAGGGCCTTTTACGTATGGCTGTTTGGGTTTTACAGTTGTCAGGGTTAGATGTACAAAAAGTCAGTGCAACCATAGAGTGATCTGACCAGGCAATAGGTATAGGAGCAAGGGAGCTGGATGATTCAATGTTCGTAAAGATATTATCCAGCGTATGGCCTCCATTGTGTGTTGGACCTTTAACTAATTGGGAGAGCTGGAAGGCTGCAAGATCAGCAATCAAGGTGCAGATCATCAGTTCTTGCTCCAGCTCGAAATGGAGATTGAGGTCACCTAAAATGCTAAAGTTGGCTGATCTCATGGCACAGGCTTCCACGATCTCCAGAAGAGATGTATTAAACCCGCACATCGGTCTAGGGGGTCTGTATATAAGTAGCCCTGAAAAAGTAAAATGGGCGTTAACAGAGATATTAAAATGTCCACATTCAGCCCCTTTTACATTAATTTTCTCAAAGGAGCCCGAATAGATAGTTTTAGTAATCACAGCAATTCTGCCTCCTCTTGATGCCCTATTAATCAGGGTAATCGAGAAACCAGGCGGAAGTGCTAGGTTGGAGATAGTCGTTAGATCATCACTCATCCAAGTTTCAGTAATGAAAAGGATATCCGAAGATTCGTCCACTATGAGATCGAATATTTCAGCATGGTGCTTAGGTAAAGATCTAACATTTAACTGAAGTACTTTCAGTTGATGCTGTGAAAGGGGAAGAGTAAAGGCTCCTGTAGTAGTGGGGACCGGGAGACTAAATAGGTCACAGGAACAGGTGACCGGGCCGCTCATGGGCTCAAAGGGGGGGAGACAGTCCTTAAATATGGCGGGGCGTAGGTTAAGTAGCTCAGTTCTAGAGTAAGCTCGCTTACCTGGCCTAATTTCCCCCGCATCTCTGGCGAGAGGCGCAGGACTGGCGCGGACGGGCGCGAACGGGCTTGCCTTTGGGGCACCGCCGGCGCGCACGCTGCGCTCGCCTGCTGCACGGACAAGGTCCTATACACATTTATAGGGCGTGAGGAGGGTGGGAAGAATGACAACTAGTCCGCACCCCTCCAGTTTCCCCCAAGATGGCGGCCCGCCTCTCCACAGTCCGGCGTCAGCAAGCAATCTGCTGCGCGAGGGCAGGGGATCGGGACCACAGTGGAGCTAGGGCAGATCAGCCCTTTAAACAAAGTAGCAAGCGTGAAGCACTTCACAATTAAAATCAGGTAATTTTTAAAAAGCAAGAGTTGCAAGCACACAATCTCCCGGCTTCCGCCTCAGGAGCGTTTTACGAAGGATCACCGCGCGAGCGCTGTAGGCTGGGTTTTAACTCCCTGGCAGGGCGGGAAGAATGACAACTAGTCCGCACCCCTCCAGTTTCCTCCAAGATGGCGGCCCGCCCCTCCACAGTCCAGCGTCAGCAAGCAATCTGCTGCGCGAGGACAGGGGATCGGGACCACAGTGGAGCTAGGGCAGATCAGCCCTTTAAACAAAGTAGCAAGCGCGAAGCACTTCACAATTAAAATCAGTTCAATTTTAAAAAGCAAGAGTTGCAAGCACACAATCTCCCGGCTTCCGCCTCAGGAGCGTTTTACGAAGGATCCCAATACCGGTCGGTAACGGCCGAAATTACCAAATTTCGGCCGTTACCGACCGATATTGGGCTTTCCAGATGTAGGTGGCATTTTGTGAAGGATTCAGTATTTTACCAAATCAGTAATTTAAGGATTCGGTAAAATACTGAATTCTTAACATACTGATTCGGTAAATTACCGAATCCAGGATGTAGGGAGCACTTAAGTTAGTGCATTCCTCACTTAAGGATTCGTTATTTACCACCAACTAGAAGTTGGTGGTAAATAATGATAACCTTTGAAAAGCATTTTTTTTTGCTTTTCCAACAGTGCCATGTTGCAGACATACATGCCCTTAGGGCATGTATGTCAGCAACATGTGCACCCATACCCAATTGAGGGGTGCAACAGGGTGTCAAAGTGACACCCTGCCACCCTTCAATGTTTCCCCCTTTTATAGAATCGGTATTTACAGATTCGGCAATTGGCATTCATTCCTATGGGCCTCCAGACCCATAGGAATGAATGGCAATTACCGAATCGGTAATTACCGAAACTTACTGATTAGGTTATTTTTACAGAAAAATTACCTACATCCCATTTACCTGTTCTTAAATACCGAATCGGTATGATTCGGTATTTAAGAGTCGGTACACTGGGATTACCTACATCTGGCCCTAAGTACCTATAAGTAGGGACTAATTTATTTTTCTCTACAGAAATTTATTATGATTGACCCCCACGCATTAGTTTGTTTCTTATTCTCATATGTCATTGCACAGATGTGGTGGGATGATTAGGGCAAAACAATATTGTTTGCTGAAGAGTACCAACAAAAGTGATGCACAATTTTTATCAGGAGTAATGGGTGAATGCTGGGAGGGAGAAAGCATGAAGTTGCCTGCGGATTCCACAATTCTCCATCACAGATATGTGACGAAAATTTGTTTTAGTCAAAGTTTGAGACTTGCAAGGGATTCTGAGTACAAACATTCTGGTGAGAGCCACACAAGTCACCCCAACATGGATTTCCCCAGATGTCTAGTTTTTTAAAATGCGCACGTTTGCTACATTTCCCTAAATGCCAGCTAAACTAGAGCCTAAAATCCACAGCTGCAACCTTTTAAAAAAGGGGTTAGTTTTGAGTGGAAAAATGTGATGTATCCATGTTGCATTTTACAGTTTCCTGTTTCGAACACTAGGCATATCCACACAAGTGAGGTACCATTTTTATTGGGAGACTTGTGGGACTGAGTGGAAGGATGTTTGTGCCTCCCTGTAGATTCCAGAACTTTCCATTACTGAAATATGGAACAAAATCGTTTTTTTATCAAAGTTTGAGGTTTGCAAGGGATTCTGGGTAAAATAACTTGGTGGGAACCATGCAAGTCACCTGTTTCCTCATTACCCCTGGTGTCCAGTTTTAAAAAATCTGCAAGTTTGCAAGGTTTCCGTAGGTGCCAGCTGAGCTAGGGCCCCAAATCCAAAGCTACCCACTTTAAAAAAAAGGATCTGTTTTGAGTGGGAAAATGGTGTTTCTATGTTGCATTTTGGGCTGTTTCATGTCACGGGCACTTGTCTTACCCAAGGACATGAAGTACCATTTTTGTTTGGAGACTTGGGAAATGTTTGGTAGATAGATGTTTGTGGCTCCCCATAGATCCCAGAACTTTCCTTTTTTTAATGTTTTTTATTGAGTTTTATTAAATACCTGGCATACCAATTATGGAGACATTTTACAATTCCTTCTGTACTAAAATGTATAAAATATAGGATCCAGCAGGTACATAAAACCAAAAGGTTCGCTAGACAGTTGATATGGTTGATGAGAGATAAAACATGAAAAGAGAGCATAGATAAAGGTAAATTGGCTTGCAGTTCAATCAATGGTAAAAGCAACCTGCCAACATAGTGAAGCTTCCTTTCAAACAGGGATGTATGTACCATTAGACGTTCAATACTATTGCTCTAGACTTTATATGACTACAGCCAGTCACCATTAACCTAGAAGCATATTGTGTCATATCTGGCCAGTCTCCTAACCCGCTCCCTCGCTTTCGATAGTAGGAGGGAGCTGAACAAAAAATATTTAATAAAAATATTTTTTTTAAAAGGAGGGCGCTGAACATTATCTCTCCATCTCTTAATGGGAGCCCAAATTCTCGACCCCAACTCCCTCATCTTCCTACCTCTCCTTATATATAGGGAAGATTCCATATTATGTATCCCTAGGAGGCGTGCAAGCCACATTTCAAAGGTGGGGGCAGTGGGGTCCTTCCATCCTGCTGCTAGAAGAATCCTGAAAACTGCTGTACATATAAAAACGAAGGATTCCTCTTCCTTACTGAGGCCCAAGCTGCTATCATGCCCCATTAACATTAGGGTAGGGAATAGGTCTATCTTAAATCCTAGCAGCCCCCCCCCCCCAATAGACCCCAATCTCTCCTTGCATTATGCTTAGTTTTTCACATTGATAAAAGATGTGTATCAGATCAGCCTGCCCTTCTCCACACCTTGTACATTTGTTGTCTTCTCTCTTTCCCCATTCAGACAATTTAGCTGGAGTAAAATAGATATTAAAGAGGGTTGTATAATGTTGGGCTTTTAAATTAGTAGAGCGGAATAACTTTTCTGCTAAATGCAGCGCCTTATATATATCTATATCAGGATTGTTTAATTTAATTACCCAGGTGGCTGCAAATTTTTTCATATCATCTTGTAAACTCAGGAGTAAGGAACAGCGTATCATCTTATTTTGCTTCCTCCTCCTACTAAGTACTCAATCAAGTTAATTCTACTCCCCGGAGAGATCCGTGGCCTAAGACCCGATATGTTTTTCTGAATTTGTATAAATTTGAAGCCATGACTTGCAGGAAGCCCGAATTTCTGCTGTATGGAGGTAAATGCTAACATTTGATCTCCTTCAAATATATTACCAATTTTTCTTATACCCTGATGGTCTCAGATCCTACCCATCCTATCATATATTAATTGCAGCAGTACACTTGTTTTCAAAAGAGGGGTGTAATAATTTATTTTTGGGATTGCCAAAGGTTTTTATATTTCCTTCTAAACCTCCCAGGCACTTACCATTACCTTGTACCGCATTTTCTTCTAATATCGCCTGTCTGTTTTACGGAGCAAGAGCCCTATGGCCTCTCTGCCTAACATCAGCTCAAATATTGTTGGGAGGGTGTGACTACTTGCTACCATAACCATCTGATTCCATTCCGAGTCGAGTAATATTGCCATCTGACTCAAAAGGCAGGCCCACAGATACAATCTAACATTCGGAATCACCAGCCCTCCCCTTGCCTGCGGGAGAGACAGATATTGCCACATGACAGTCATAAATGTTGACTATTGATTTCATAATCGATTCGTCGATCATGAGTGGAATACATCGGAACAAATACAACATTTTGGGGAGCATAGTCATTTTTAATATGTTGCCCCTCCCGATTATAGACAAATGCATACCATCTATTCTTTTTAGATCCGCTGAGATTGACTTCACCAGAGGATCAAAGTTAACCTTTATTATTGTATCAATTTCTGGATTAATTCTGACCACTAAATAGATTGCACTTTCTATACATCTTGAATCATTCATTTTGATATTATCAGTGCAGACTATCTGGGTCTTGCATTCATTCAGCAAATAACCAGACCTCTGCCCAAATTCCCTGGCAGTCTCAGTAATTGCACTATTACCTCTAACTGGATCCGGAGTTAGTATAGCCAGGTCGTCTGCGTAGGCCAACAACTTGGTCTCAAAGCCATTGGTGACTATAGGCTTGATGTCCTGACATCTCAATAGCCTTTCTATCAACGGATCAATATATAGGGTGAACAGTATTGGTGAACAGGGACAGCCCTGCCTTGTCCTTCTAGAAATAAAGATATTATCAGAGCTGCCCCCCATTAATTGTATTCTGACCTTTGGATCCAAGTACATTGCCTTAATGGCCTTAGATATTCTTTGCCCAAACCCCTTTTGATCAATATCCCCCACAAATACGCCCACTTTACTCGGGCAAAGGCTTTTCCTGCGTTGAGAAGGATCATGGCCATCTGCCCCCCCCCCCCCCCGTGGCCGCCTGTATATCGAAAAGTGTGATGGTTCACCTTATATGTTATTAACCAGGTACCCCTATGGGGTGATCACTGTGACGCCTTTGCTGTGTATACGATACAATGCGCCGCCCGGCCTTCGGGTTGTGGGCTAATTGGCTGTGTATGACTTTACTGTAACTACTTCTATGCTTGGTGATATCATAAGTGAACTGGTTGATCCATTTTGTGAACTGGTTTCTAATTCTGCAATAAAAAAAAATAAAAAAATAAAAAATGGTTCGCCTTATATGTTAAGTCGTTCCACGCCCTGGGATAAACCCATGCTGCCACGGGGAGACTAAACCGCCATTGATCCTTCCCAACCTCTTCGCCAGCACCTTTGAGTATACTTTAGAATCTGCATTAATGAGGGATATTGGACGATAAGATGCTGGGTTATCCTTTTATTTCCCTTTTTTATGAAACACTACTATGTTAGTTTCCTTCCTGGATTCTGGGATCGTACCAGTATGTAATATACCATTAAATAAATCTAACATAATAGGGGAGATCACTCTCTGGATACATTTGTAGGCTTCAAGAGGAATGCTGTAGGGCCGGTTGCCTTTCCTGGTGACAGTTCTTGAAGAGCTTCATTTATTTCCTCTAACGAGAAATCTTTTTCTAGTTCTTCTTTTGTCTGACTGTCTAACTGGAGTCCTACTCCCACGACCTCCATATTGGAAGCTTCTGTAAGAGTCTCTTCTTTATACAGCTTTTGATAATAGTCCTTGAATATCTTAAGTATGTCTTTCGGCTCCGTACACCTGATCCTCCTCCTGTATATCTGTGATTATATTTCTGGCGCTTTCCTGTCTAATTTGGAACGCTAAAAGTTTTCCTGCCTGTTCTCCCGTCTCATAAAACTTGCCCCAATGAGTTTGATAATCATCTTCAGCTTTTGTTGTGAACGTATCTAGGACCCTAATTAAATATTCCCGATTCATGCCCTTATGTGGTTATAACAAATCCTTTCCTTATAAAGGCATAAGAATCATATCCATATTTAGTAATAGCCAATGCAGTCCAAATACGGCAAGGCTACTTCCTTAGACTCCTAGAAAGTACAACGCGTTCTTTAAACAAACCAAACCTCCAGCAGCCCAGGAATTCCCTCTGCTTTTGTTTTGATTTGTCCTAGAACTCCTGCGAGTCCTGAAAGAACTGCCAGTTCTTAGTGACAGTTCTTGGTGACGTACTATGTCCAACCTTACGTCAAACTCGGCACCTTCCCGGTATAAATATACCAGCATTTGCCTTAAGCAACACACGGTGTTTTGGAGCAGAGCGGCTATCTACTTACCCAAAGCCCAGCTGATGCGAGTGCCGAAGGAAGCCGTCCCTCCCATTTGACACACTGAGAAAGACGCTGTCTTTTCTCCTGCCGAGAAAATCCAGCTCCAGTGTTTCCAGTCACCCTTGCGGGTTACTGGGAGATCGAGTCCTGAGAACGAGATACAAGACCTCCTTCATTCTAAAACCAAGGTACGGAGCTGATTAGATCCTTAGAGAATTCTTGTTCAGATTCTTGGCAAAACTAACTTAAACTTAAACTGCAACTCCCTTACTCCTTCCCACGTACTAGGCTTAGGTTAGGTACACTGGGGTAGGCGTAATTTAGAAGCACCAGTTGAGTACGTTTAGTCAAACTTTTCTCTTTGTATGTATTGTATATATTTTATCCGTTTTAAGTATCATATGGCTCAGAAGAAACCATATCAATGCTTTTGCAGTATTATTTCATAATAGTCCTTTTACTGTACGCACTTTACATTATGGTAAGTATTGCAATTGGGACAATTCACTTCTCTTGCATGAGAAAGAAGACTGCTCAATAAACAACACCTTTTATTGAAAACGCCCGTCTCTCTATTTCTCTGCACTCTGGTGAAACTAAGTATGCACGATTGACTGAGTGAAATAGCTATCTATTGTTTTCACACAACTATGGAAATATACTCCTTATTCTGGAGGGAGCAAAGTTGTCATGTTTATGCCGTTGTCAGAAACTAATCCCTTCTTGTCTAATCAGGGAAGTTAACTCCTCCCTGTTCATTCGAGAAAGTTTCTAGTGACCTCTGAGCTAGCTGGCATACCTAATTAAGTCTAACATATACAGTAGAGACCTAGTCGACCTCAGTCCCACGTCTAAACTACCGTTTATGTTATTCCAATGCGCAGAACCTATTGGGAATATAGGAACTACACTACATGGTGCCCAACGTTTGGTAAGGCGATAATCTAACGCAAGACACTAGAGTAACTCAGTCGTGCTTTTTCACACAGACCCCTTTTTCCCGTAAAAACTCCAATAGACGTCTAGAGTGGGTGAAAATGTAATATCTGCCAAAACTTAGTAGGAAGAGATTCCTATGTATTAGTTTTTGGTTGAGTCAACGTTGAAGGATACAGTGTTCCAAAATATTGTGCACCTAAGCTTTGTTCCTCAAAACTTGCTCTGCAAAACTTTCATTAAACAATGTCAAATCACGACAACAACGAAACCGGTGGAGCCGCAGTAGATGCAAATCAACCGGGTGCAGACGTTACAGGGTTTAATGAAGACGTGTAACAAAAGAAGAGAGGTTGGTATGAGTCTCTAAAGCCACAGAGACGGAGCAAGTTTGCCAATCCAATTCGGATGGATAAGAAAGCCCTCACACACCGACCAGGTCAGTGTCATGCTTCATCATAGGGCCCCACCTCGGAGGCCGAGTGCCTCCTCGGTGTGCTACGACGCCAGGAGACTATGGAGCTGGTTGTGTGATAGGGCGTGCAGTGAGGAATATCAAATAAAACGTGTCTAAAGGGTATCTTGAACAAATATTTAATAATAGATCGCTACGGCACAATTAAAAGGTTCTATGTGTCTGAATTAACAGCCAAAGATAATGAATTGGATTAATTCGAAATATTACTCAGTCAACATGTTTCAGCCTTGTAGGTGGTTTAAGTTTACCTAGGCATTCATCAGGACTAGTGTAACCCCGGCGGTATGGACTCTCTAATCGTCCACCCTAACCTGAGGACGTGAAAGTGAAAAAACAATATGAGTGAAAAAAGTGCAAAAAGATAAACGAAGGGGAGGGCAAAAAATGGCCCAAACCCAACACTCCTGATTTAGGATGTTATCTGCACCTTTAGAGGAAAGAAGACACAGACAAACAAAACAAACACACAAGATAGACAGATAGTCAATGACAATTGTGGATCCAATTGTTTGTCCAATGTGCTCCAAACTGTGGCAAAAATGGTGTTCAATTGTTGATTACTAACATTAACACCATCCATATAACCCTGTAAGGGTGATACCACTAGCTCTAGGAAGTGGAGTGAAAAGGGTGCTAAAATATGCTAAATAGCAAAAAGGAAGGGAAAATAAAAACAATGTGAAAGTACTCCGTAGGAGAGATCAATGGACCAAAGGTCAGTGACCTTCCCACATCTAGTTCGTAAGCTCTGTTAGAAATCTCACTTTAAAATGTGGCGCTAACTGCACCATGGGTCTCGGGAGGGAGGTGGAAGCGTACCTGGCACATCCTGCGGGTGGGCGTGGTGATAGCCAGTGTGAGGCTTGGAACGCATGTGTCACGCCGCCGATGGGCGTAGGACGTATTGAGTAACCAATGGGGATAAAGAGTCGGATGTTGCCGGGGGAACCGGAGTTATCGACCTGCAGAACAGAATTGATCAAACCAACTGAATCATTAATATCTCAGCACTGAATTCCATGGGATATCATCGTTCAGTCCCACTTTATTAATACCTAAACGATAAATCCATCGCTGTTCCTTTTCAAACAGTCTATTTGTGATGTTATTAGTACCAGCGATTGTTTCTATGATTGTCCATCTCATGTCATTTGCCGTATGATTGTTTGAAAGAAAATGCCTGCTTAGTTTGGTAGTAGTTTTCTTGCAACTAATGTTTCTCCGATGCTCGCAGATGCGTTGTTTTACTCTGCGAGTAGTCATGCCTATATACCGTAAGGCACATGGACACGTGATTAAGTAAACAACATTAGTTGAGTTGCAGTTTGTATGTAAGACCTGCGTCCAAATCTTTCCTTGCTCCAGGTTAAGAGTTTTTGTTATTCCCGTCAAATGGCACACACTGCAATCTGTGCATGGGTAATGGCCAATGACTTGAGGTAAGCCCCATGTTTCTGTCACAGAGGGAGTCCTTGGGATTCTCTCTTTGGGGCGGGTATGGACCAGAGCGTCCTTGAGACTTCGACCTTTTTTGAATTAAAAAAGGGGTTTGTCCCAATCCCCTTTAGCAGATTTTATAATTTTCCAGTGCTTGTTGATAGTTTTTTTCATGATAGTGGAGAGGCTATTGAAAGTAGTCACACATGTGAGTGGTATTGCATCTTGAGTAGCAGGTTTGTCCTCTAGCAGTGCACATCTAGGTTGATTTAGCGCTCTTTTAAAACTCTTATTAAGAATCGTGGTTGGATAACCTCTATCCTTTAGTTTGACAGTTAGTTCAGATGCTTGATCCTTGAAATCTTCCAGCGTGCTACAATTGCGTCTAAGTCTCAGGTATTGCCCGTATGGAAGATTCTCCTTAAGAGGTCGGGGGTGGAAGCTGGTAAACTCAAGAAGATTGTTTTTGGCTATTGGTTTGCAATGAGTTTTAGTGACTAGCCTAGTACCTGAGACAGTGATGACGACATCCAAGAAGACGATTTCAGATTTGCTCGTAGTATGTGTAAACCTGAGGTTCTGATCAAGGGTGTTTATCCAGACTAAGAAGGCTCGAAGGTCTCTGTCATTACCTGTCCATAGTAGCAAAATGTCATCAATGTAGCGCTACCATAATAATATGGAAGCAGCAAAATCGGTGGATACAGGTAAGATGTATTTGGACTCGAAATCAGCCACATACAGTCCAGCTACGCTTGGGGCAAAAGTACTGCCCCAGACGACCAGGATGCAATAATCATCCCAGTCAATATAAGAAAAACCATAACTATAAAACTTATAGAGAATGGAGTAACATCAAGAGGTGGTACAGTCGTATTTGTGGTAGAGGCACATGAATATCGGCAGACAGAGGTATTCTATTCCTGGATACATTTTCCAGCAGCACATACTGTAGCACATGAGTTCCACTACTACAAAATAGCGGAATCTCCAGAGGAATACTCTCCTTTTAAGGAAGTTGAAATTCCACTAACATACCAAGAGCACCTGCTCTGGTTTAATGGCGCCCTAAAACATCAAAATCACATTACCAGGCTCGGTCCACTAGGTAGACCAGGAGCCACATGGCCGGTTCTAGCCAGCTACACACCACACCCCGACATTGCAAAAATGTAAAGTGAAGAACTCTTAGTTAAAATAAAAGAATTAACAAAAGCATATAGAGATTTAGTTCAATTAACAGTTGACGGTACAACCTACCGACTACAAACACTAATTGAAAATCCTGAAAAGACTTTCATTAAAAATAATCTCAACTCTCAAAAGAAGAAGTGGGAGGGTAATAAATCAATCAATCAATTAAGAAATTTCGAGACATGTATGTACAACAAAAGCATAAATGCTTCAATAGTTTATGGAGAATGGGACCAGAGTACAATTTCAAAGTGTGTCAAGAGGACTGGCAATTCCAAAATTAAGTCTGTTGGATGGTTATGCTTCGAAGGTGGACAGGAAGTTCACCACAATCTGCTTCATCTTGGCATCAGTCTGCTCTGAAATCTTTCCTTCGGTCCTGATAGTGGCTAAAAGCTCCTGGTGCTGGCTACGGATGTGAGCAACGAAAGCACTCTCAAACTTTGTGATCTTTGAAGGCTCCAATTTGTCCAGGTATCCTCTAACACCAGCATAGATTACGGTTACCTGCTCTTCTATGGCCATAGGGACGTATTGGCCTTGCTTCAGCAGTTCTGTCAGACGCACACCACGGTTCAGCAGCTGTTGTGTAGCAGCATCAAGATCAGAGCCAAACTGAGCAAAAGCTGCTACCTCACGGTACTGGGCAAGCTCCAACTTCATAGACCTGGCTACCTGTTTCATGGCTTTAGTCTGAGCAGCAGATCCGACACGGGATACAGAGAGCCCAAAGTTGATGGCAGGGCGGATACCCTTGTAAAACAATTCCGTTTCCAAAAAGATCTGTCCGTCAGTGATGGAGATGACGTTTGTTGGAATGTAGGCAGACACATCCCCAGCCTGGGTCTCAATCACAGGCAGGGCAGTCAGAAAACCACCTCCAAATTGATCGTTCATCTTGGCCGCTCTTTCCAAGAGACGAGAGTGCAGGTAGAAGACATCGCCGGGATAGGCCTCACGGCCTGGGGGGCGACGCAGCAGCAGGGACATTTGACGGTAGGCGACAGCCTGTTTGGATAAATCATCATAGATGATCAATGCATGTTTGCCATTGTCCCTGAAGTATTCCCCCATAGAGCAGCCAGAGTAAGGAGCCAGGTACTGAAGAGGAGCAGCATCAGAAGCAGTGGCAGAAACCACAATGGTGTACTTCATGGCATCTGCATCGGTGAGTCTCTTGACCAGTTGAGCTACTGTGGATCTTTTCTGACCAATGGCAACATAAATACAGTATAGTTTCTTTTTTTCATCTGTTCCATCGTTAAATCTCTTCTGGTTAATGATGGTATCAATGGCAATGGAGGTTTTACCTGTCTGCCTGTCGCCAATGATCAACTCACGCTGACCATGGCCAATGGGTACCAAACTGTCAACAGCTTTAATACCAGTCTGCATTGGCTCTCGGACAGAGATCCTGGGAATGATTCCAGGTGCCTTCAGACCAACTCTTCTGCGGATTTTGTTGCCAAGTGGCCCCTTTCCATCAATGACATTGCCCAGAGCGTCTACAACATGGCCAAGCAGTTCAAGACCAACAGGAACATCGACAATGGCTCCTGTTCTCTTCACAATGTCGCCTTCTTTGATCAGTTTATCGTTACCAAAAACGACCACACCTACGTTGTCAGGTTCCAAGTTCAGAGACATACCTTTCAGACCAGAAGAGAACTCCACCATCTCTTCTGCCTGCACATTACGCAGACCATAAACACGAGCAATACCATCACCAATGGAAAGCACGCGTCCTGTTTCCTCTAGATTAGCAGATGTGTCAGCACCTAGGATACGCTCTTCTAGAATAGAGGACACCTCGGCTGTACCAGTCTTCTGAAGCCATGTACCGGACGCGTGGAGGTTCCTTGTAGCAACAAAGGCCGCGCCAAGGGCATTTCTGGACACCGTGCCCGCCTGCCGGGGCAGGGCTCGGGCCAGCGCAGCGGCCACACGGACTGACAGCATATCTGTATCCTAGGTGGGGAGGAGTGCTCCAACTTCTGCTGCCGATACAGCTGACTCCAGGGGCAGAGTGAGAAAATGGCCGAAAATTTGTATAGCGCGCTACTCACCCGCAGGGTCTCAAGGCGCTTGGGGGAGAGGGGTCCTCTACTGCTTGAAGAGCCAGGTCTTGAGTTGCTTCCTGAAGGCGAGGTGGTCTTGGGTAAGATGGAGGTGGATGGGGAGGGAGTTCCAAATCTTGGCTGCCAGGTAGGAGAAGGATCTTCCTCCCATGGTGGCTCTTCGGATGCGTGGAACGGCGGCGAGGGCGTGGCTGGTCGATCGTAGCTGACGGGTGGGGGTGTAGAAGGTCAGGCGGTTGTTCAGGTACCTGGGGCCCAGGTCGTGAAGGGCTTTGTGTGCGTGGGTGAGGAGTCGGAACGTGATTCTCTTGCTGACGGCGAGCCAGTGCAGGTCTCTCAGGTGTCCGGAGATGTGGCTGTGTCGGGGGATGTCCAGGATGAGTCGTGCGGAGGCGTTCTGGATGCATTGGAGTCTTTTCTGCAGTTTGGCTGTGGTTCCGTTGTAGAGAGTGTTTCCGTAGTCCAGTCGGCTGGTGACGAGTGCCTGTGTGACCGTCTTCCTGGTTTCGGTGGGGATCCATCGGAAGATCTTTCGGAGCATGCGTAGGATGTTGAAACATGATGATGAGACGGCGTTGACTTGTCTGGTCATCGAGAGGGAGGAGTCCAGGATGAAGCTCAGGTTGCGTGAATGGTCCGTGGGTTTGGGTGCGCTGCCCAGGGCAGGGGGCCACCAGGAGTCATCCCAGGCAGAGGGTGATGATCCAAGGATGAGGACTTCCGTCTTGTCTGTGTTCAGTTACAGGCGGCTGTTCATCATCCACTTGGCTACGTCTTTCATCCCTTCGTGTAGGTTGGTTCTGGCGGTGGCTGGGTCGTTGGTGAGGGAGAGGATCAGCTGGGTGTCGTCGGCGTAGGAGATGATGTTGAGGTTGTGTTGGCGTGCGATGGCTGCGAGGGGGCTCATGTAGATGTTGAAGAGGGTGGGGCTGAGTGATGATCCTTGTTGTACGCCTTAGATGACTTAGGTGGCCTCGGATCTGAACGGGGGGAGGCGGACTCTCTGGGTTCTTCCAGCGAGGAACGAGATGATCCACTTCAGTGCCTTCTCTTGGATTCCAGTGTTGCTGAGGCGTTGCACTAGGGTGCGGTGGCAGATAGTGTCGAACGCTGCAGAGAGGTCCAGGAGGATGAGGGCCGCTGTTTCCCCGTTGTCGAGCAGTGGCTGCGATGAGGGCGGTCTCGGTGCTGTGGTTGGCTCGGAAGCCGGACTGCGAGTGGTCGAGGGATCCGTTCGTCTCCTGGAAGGCAGCAAGCTGTTTGTTGACGGTCTTCTTGATGACTTTGGTCGGAAACGGGAGGAGCGAGATGGGGCGGTAGTTCTTGAGGTCGGTGGGGTCTGCTGATGGTTTCTTCAGGAGGGCGCTGAGTTCGGCATGCTTCCAGCTCTCCGGGAAGGTGGCGGTGTTGAAGGAGCAGTTGATGATGTCCCGGAGCTGGGGTGCGATGACGGAGTCAGCCTTGTTGAAGACGTGGTGGGGGCATGGGTCGGTTGGCGATCCGGAGTGGATGGTGTTCATCGTGTGGATGGTGTCTTCGGTGCTGACCGGGGTCCAGGCACGGAGGGTGGTGGTGGGGGGCGTTGGTTCTGAGGTTGGGTGCGTGGTCTGTGCGCCGAAGCTGTTGTGTATGTCTGCCATCTTGCGGTGGAAGAACGAGGCGAGAGAGTCGCAGAGGTCTTGTGAGGGAGTGATGTAGTTGTTTCCGGTGCTGGGGTTGGAGAGCTCTTTAACGATGCTGAAGAGTTCCTTGCTGTTGTGTGCGTTGTTGTCTAGTCGATCCTTGAATGCTGTCTTCTTGGTGGTGTGGATCAGCTGGTGGTGCTTGCGGGTGGCGTGCTTGAGGGCGGTCATGTTGTCTGTAGTCAGGTTTTTCCGCCAGGCTTTCTCGAGGGTACGGCAGTTCTTCTTAGAGTTTTTGAGGTAGTCGTTGAACCAGGAGGTTCTCTTGCTGCCGGGCCTGTTGGGATGGTTCTTCAGGGGTGCGAGGTCGTCAGCGCAGTTGGTGATCCACTGTGTGAGGTTGTTGGCTGCTTGGTTGGGGTCTGTTGATCTGGCAGGAGGGTTCTGGTTCAGTGATGTGGTGAGCTGGTCAGTGGTGATCTTGTTCCAGCTCCTGTGGGGGGCCTGTTGCGGGTGGTGGTGAGTCGTGGTCCTTCTGAAGCTGAAGTGGACTCAGCTGTGGTCTGTCCAGTGGAGACCGGTGGAGTGGCTGAAGGAGATGTACTTGCTGGAGGAGAAGACTGGGTCAAGCATGTGTCCGGCGTAGTGGGTGGGGGTGTTCACCAGTTGCTGGAGTCCGAGGTTGGCGAGGTAGTCCAGCAGGGTGGTGGTGTTGTTGTCGTTGTTTTCCAGGTGGAAGTTGAGGTCCCCTAGGAGGATGTAGTCAGCGCAGGGAAGGGCGTGTGGGCTGACGAAGTCTGCGATGTCTTCGCTAAATTGAGTGCGGGGTCCTGGGGGTCTGTAGATGAGGGTGCCTCTGAGTGTGGTCTTGGGGTCGGTGTGTATCTGGAAGTGAAGATGTTCGGCGGCTGTGAGGGTGTCGTCGGAGTTGGTCGTGATGCGGATGGTGTTCTTGTGGACGATGGCGATGCCTCCTCCTGTCCGGTTGGCATGGTCCCTCCGGGTGATCTTGTATCCGTCCGGGATGGCGGGCGCTGAGGAGGCGTTCAACCAAGTTTCCGTGAGAAAGGCGACGTCTGGGGATGTGGTGTCGAGCAGGTTCCATAGTTCCACGGTGTGTCTGTGGACGGAGAGGGTGTTGAGCAGGATCCACTTCAGGTGGTTGCTGCTGGTGCTCGGCTTGGTGGTTGATGTGCAGGTCTGGATGCAGGAGAACTTGCAGGATTGGCATGTGAAGGGTCCGTGGGTGCTTCCTGGGGTGGCTCGGTGGCAGCCGGGGATCCGGCCGGGGTTGAGTGCGTTGAGGGTGGCGGCGTTGTAGGTCCGGCGGGTGGGATGGCATCTACGGGGGACAGGGGGTCTGGCGCTGGGCGCGGTCCAGGCACGGACGGGCGCAGACGGGCTTGCCTTTGCCGCGCCTTCGGCGCACAATCGGCGCGCCCGCTGCGCGTGCACGCTGCGCGTACGTGTGGATAAACAAACCACTCCCAGATAAAAACAGTTTCAGTCCAGAGGAAGGTCTCCCCAACGAAGAAATAGATCTCCAAAAGGGGGGGGGGGGGCAAGTCTCCACAACGGGAGCCCTCTGAAAAAAGATACAACCTTAGAAATAGGGACAATTTGAAAAAACCTGACAGATATCAAGATATTGATACACGTTCCTCTCGATCTTTTCAGACTTCCTCAAAGAAATCAGAAAGAAGAGGACGATCAGAACATAAAGAAGAGCATGTCAATTCCAAATCCAAGGAACCTGCTCATCAAAGTAAAAAATTAAAATTTCCCAGAAAGAAGGTAGCCAGTATTAAAGTAAAACATGCCGAGAATTCTGAGGACACAACTGAAAAACGGAGAGTGGGCCCAGACAATGCTAGACAGCGCAGCAGACCATAGCTCGCAAAATCCTGATGAATCTTCTGGAGACAGAGGACACGAATGAATACATTCAAGTGGAAACTGCAGACACCCGAGTTAGCGTGCCCCATAAACTATATGAAATACCATTACGTATAGAGGGAGATAAAACTAGAAAAATAAGAGGTCTCTTCTGGGAGAATCTATTTAAAGGCTATGATATCCTTCTAGCAGAGAAAGACTGGCCACTAGAGTTTGTCAGGGAGTGCCCACATGGCGAAGAAATGATTATGCCTGCCTTCTCAAATCACATTCCAATTCATAAAAAATACACATTTGCTAGAAAATGGGCAGTGGCCCAAGCCCCTGCATTATATAAAAATCATGTAGAATGGGATGAGGATTCTCCTCACCATAAAATCCAGTTAAAAAATCAACCTACTGCACAGAGGCAGTATCCTATTAAGCAAGAAGCTAAAAAACAATTAAGAGAAATTTTAGATCAACTTGAATATCAGGGGTGATTGAACCATGCACCTCACAAATGAACAATTCTTTGTTTCCTGTCTCCAAGCCAGACGATTCATATTGTCTAGTTTTGGACTACAGACACCTAAACTCCTGCTGTAAAACGTTTGCAGTACAAAACTCACACAGTGCAGCACTAATGAATAACATCGTGTGCAAGAAATATAAAACGACATTAGATATTTCAAATGGTTTCTTCTGTCAAAACATAGCACCTGAAAGCAGATATTTGACCGCTTTCTCCAGCATGGGTACCCAAAAACAATTTTGTCGTCTCCCACAGGGATTCAAGAATAGCCCAGGATTATTTTCAGCCAGGGTAACAGAGTTACTACAAATATATGATGATGAGGCATTATCTTATGTCGATGACATCTATCTTACAGACGATGACCTGGAGACTCACTTGAAAAGAGTGAACACCATAATACTTGGGTTCGCATCTGAAGGGTACAAATTTAACTTTAAAAAATCACGAATTGCTTATCTAACTGTCCTATTTTTAGGATATGAATTATCAAATGAAGGCAAAAGCCTAGCAGACAACTTCTTAGAAAAATGTGCAGTACTCCAAGCTCCGAAAACGCTGAAAAACGTACAATCAATACTAGGTTTCCTGAATTTTGAAAGAACATACATTCTAAATTATGCAGAGAGGGTTAAACCTCTCTACGAACTAATAAAACCTGATTTTAAACCAATAAATTGGACTCAAAAACAAACAGAAATTTTAAGATCATTACAGACAGACATGTTAACTAAAACAAAACTGCAAACACGCGCAAACGAACGCAACCTTGTAATCCGAGTCATCCCAGGAAGATGCGGATTCACATACCTGACCTCTAATGAGGGAGAAACGGTACCAATAGCTTACAAATCACAGTTGTACACACAAGCTGAAATGAAATTCAGTTCTACTGAAAAAATTCTAACTGCGGTTCAAAGTGCTGTAGCAAAAGAAAGAGCCCTAGCCCAAGGGAAGAGGATATCTGTTTTAACAGCAATATCAGCCCTTGCGGCAGTAACAAGACCAGGCATTCTAAATGCTATAGCTCTAGATCCAAAATGTATACAATGTGAAAATTCTCTTGCTACAGAAGACGTGAAACACGCTTTTGATCCGAAAATGAAAAAACTAGAAGATCTGGAATACGAACATGAATGCCCTCTGTCAATCGAAATTCTGCCTCTCGAACATCACACCTGTGTAAGGAGTAGTTTCTTTTCTGTAGCTCCAGTTCTGTAGTAGGGGTATCTCTGTTATAGTCATAATCTAGTGAATAGTCCCGCCCATGTGCGTGGACCCCGGAGTAATCAAAAATAATCTCTTAAAGTGTCGAAAAAATGCAGAACTGCACAGACACTTAAGAGAGAATTTAAAGACATATAATGCAGCCTATAAAAGGCTACACTGTCCAGTACTTCAGCTAGAAATTCCACCAAAAATCCACAAAAAACAGCAAAGCCTGTCCAGATTTCCCTTGCCTTCAGCACAAACCCCTCTGGAAGATAGAGAGGAAGACATGGACAGACAAGCCCCATAGGCTGCCATTATGTGGCTCAGAATAGGATACTGTGCCTTTAAGAGAACTTTCCAGAACTTCACAGTATCCCAGAATGCCCTGCAGGTCTCTCTTACTTTCAGTTCTTTTGGAAGGCGTAACACGCCAGACCCGTAGCATTCCTTACATGAATATCTCTCCACCGGGGAGGAGGGCAGGCGCTTATGACTATAACAGAGATACCCATACTACAGAACTGGAGTTACAGAAAAGAAACTACTCCTTCTGTAGTAGGGGATCTCTGTGTATAGTCATAATCTACTGAATAGAATGGCAAGCCCATCCCCACACCAAAGCGGCGGTGGAGAAAAGAAACCAACACCACTATTGTGCGAACAAATTCCGCAGCGAAGCCTGTCCAACCTGAGCATCTGCCCTGGCATCAGCGTCCAGACAGCAATGCTTAGCAAGGGTATGAACCGACTTCCAAGTGGCGGCCTTACAAATTTCTGCAATCGGCACATTACGGAGCAAGGCTGTCGTGGCAGCTTTGCCACTGGTGGAATGAGCCTTAGGCTTACCTCCTAAGGTCTTATTAGCTTACTGGTAACATAGTTGTATGCAGGACACAATCCACCTAGAGATGGACTGCTTAGAGGTCGCAAAACCCGTCCTGACCGATCCGTAATTGATAAACAATTGGTCTGACCTACGAATATCTTTGGTCTTATCCAGATAAAATTTCAACACCCTCATAACAGCCAGGGAATGTAAAGACCTGTCCGCTGGAGATGAAGGATTCTGAAAAAACGTAGGCAAAGTTATAGTTTGGTTGACATGAAAGTCAGAAATAACCTTGGGAAGAAATTTAGGGTGAGTACGCATAACAACCTTAGCAGCATGAAATACAGTATAAGGTTCATTACAACACAACGCCTGAATTTCACTCACCCTGCGGGCCGATGTAATGGCCACGAGGAACGACGCCTTCCAGGACAGGTGCTGCAACGAAGCCTTATGAATGGGTTCAAAAGGCTCCTTCATCAAACTGGACAGCACCACATTCAATTCCCATGAAGGCGAAGGAAGCCTGACAGAGGGAACACTTTCTTCAAGCCCTCCAAAAAGTCTTTGATCACAGGGATCTGAAAGAAGGAAGTCTGTGAAGGGCTTTTCCTGTAGGCAGTCAATGCAGCGAGATGAACCCTAATGGAATGAACATTAAGGCTAGACCGCGCCAAATGTAGAAGGTAGGGAAGGATGACATCTTCCTTGCACGTCGTAGGGTCAAAGTTCCTGGACACACATCAGACACAAAACCTCTTCCACTTGTAAGCGTAGGACGTCCGAGTGGAAGGTCTCTTAGATTCCTTCAGTATGTCCATGTAATCTTCGGGCAGATTTAAATGGCCATATTGCACTACCTCAGGAGCCATGCCGCCAAACTCAAGGACGAGAGGTTGGGGTGCACCATCTGCCCCCCGAACTTCGTGAGAAGGTCCGGCCTGCACGGCAACTGTATGTGTGGAAGGAGGGACCGGTGTAGAAGGTCCGTGAACCACCACTGTCTGCGCCATTCCGGGGCAATCAGGATCATCCGTGCCCTGGACCGGGACAGCTTGATGAGCACCGCCGGAATCAGTGGGATGGGCGGAAAAGCGTAAACAAAGCTGTTCGACCAGTTGATCCAGAGTGCATTCCCCAGCGTCCCTTGCTGGTAGTACCTGGAGGCGAAGTCTCGGCATTTGCTGTTTTCGGCGGTGGCGAACAGATCTATGTCTGGAGTCCCCCACCTCGCGAAGACTTCTCCTAGTACGTCGTCGATTATGACCCACTCGTGGTTTTCCTGAATCAGTCTGCTCAGTGCGTCCGCCTGAACATTCTGCACACCTGGCAGATGGGTAGCCGTTATCGTCAATCCTCTGGCCAGAAGCCAGTGCCAGATCGTCTGCGCCTCCCAAGACAGGGTGCGCGATCTCGACCCCCCCTGCTTGTTGAGGTAATACATTGTGGTCGTATTGTCCGTCTGTACAAGCAGAGAGTTGGTCCGGAAGGATGGATGAAAAGCCTTCAGCGCCAAGTGAACAGCTCTGAGTTCCAGGAAATTGATGTGATACGTGGACTCCGTCTGAGACCACGTGCCTTGGATCTGTAAGTCTCCCGAATGTGCTCCCCAGCCCTGGAGAGAAGCATCCGTCACAATAGTCTGAGTAGGAATGTCCTTGTGGAAGGGAACCCCTCTGAGGAGATTCTTCGCTGAACACCACCACTTCAGAGACTGAAGAGCCTGCAGAGACAGTCGCATCTTGTCGTCCCAAGATCCTCTCCTCTGGTCCCATTGGTCCTCCAAGCACTCCTGCAGAGGCCTCATGTGTAGTCGTGCATGAGGAGTGAGGAAAATACAAGAGGCCATCGACCCCAGTAGAGAAGACACCGTCCTCACTGTTTTAGATGGAGCGGTCATAAGAGCCTGAGCTTTCCGAAGGATCGATCTCCGTCTCTCCTCCGAAGGAGACACGCTTGCTGACAGCGTATTGATGGTGGCTCCCAAGTATTGAATGCATTGGACCGGGATCGGGACAGACTTGGACATGTTGATGTGCAACCCCAACTTGTTCAAGAGAACGCACGTCTTCTGGAAGTCTGCCTGAGCTTCTGAGAAGGAGGAGGCCTTGATCAACCAATCGTCCAGGTACGGGTAGACAAACACCTTGTCTTTCCTTAGGTGTGCCGCTACCACTGCCATGCACTTCGAGAATGTCCTGGGCGCAGATTTCAGCCCGAAAGGCAGCACTGTGTATTGGTAATGGTTGGTGCCGACTTGAAATCGCAGAAACTTCCTGTGCTTGTGCGCGATGGGCACGTGGAAGTACGCATCCTGTAGGTCTATGGCACAAAGCCAGTCCCCCTGTTGCAACTGAGGATAAATCTGATGCAACGACAGCATGCGAAACTTTTCTCTGCGAATCCACTTGTTTGCCTGCCGCAAGTCCAGAATGGGCCTGAACTCGTTCTTGTCCTTCTTGCGAACCAGAAAGAACCGGGAGTACAGACCTCTTCCTCTTTGAGACAGAGGTACGTCTTCTATCGCCCTTTTCCTTAACAGGATATCGGCCTCCGCCTGCAGCTCGCGCAGTTGATAAAACGAGCTGACCGGAGGGATCGCTGGAGGAGGACTGATGAATCGAAGACTGTATCCATTGCAAACAATATTCAGCACCCACTTGTCCTGAGTAATTTTTCTCCACTCTGCCAGAAAAAATTGAACGCTTCCCCCCAACGGATGACAGGGAAGTAACCGCTCAGGGTCGAGACCCGGCCAGGCTCTTGTTTGCGGTAGAGGACTGCTGGCCACCTCTACCCCTCTGGCGTTTCTGGAAGGGTCTTCGGAACTGCTGCTGTTGTTGCTGCTGCTGTTGTCCCGAAGACTGTCCTCTTCCTTTCCCTTGCGAGCCGAACCGCCGTTGGAACTGGCGGTATGGTTTCTTGTCTTTTGGCTTTTCCAAGCCCACAGCCATCAGGGTTTCCGCCTCGGCCTTCATCCGGGCCATTTCGTCATCCGCGTGTTTACCGAAGAGCGTGTCTCCGGAAAAGGGCAGATTGGCCACTCGCTGTTGCGCCTCAGGCTTGAGTGACGTAAGCCTGAGCCACGCATGGCGGCGCTGGTTGATACCGTGGCAGTAGCCTTGTGCGGCTAACAAGGAGATATCCGCCGCGGCACTGATGGCCTGGTTTGAGACCAGCATCCCCTCCTTCACGATTTCCATGAAGTCCTCCTTCCTGTCACGCGGCACAAGTTCCGCGAACTGCTCCATGGAATCCCAAAGCGCACGGTCATATCGTCCCAATAATGCCGAGTCGCTGGAAGCCTTCATCGTGGTGGAGGAAGTCCCACATGCCTTCCTTCCCGCCGAATCAATCCAGCGGCTCTCCTTATCCGGAGGCATGGTGGAGGACGGGGAGGTAGAATGTTGTTTCCTGGCCGCCGTCACTATTACTGAGTCGGGTACTGGGTCCATCCTCAAGAAGGCAGGATCCAAGTCCGGTGCCCTGTATTTCTTCAACAGTCTGGACGGGGCAGCTTTCACCACCGCAGGTGTAAGAAACAGCTCTTGCGCCGGTTCAACCAGTCCTGGCACCAGCGGCAACAGAGGGCGAGACAGGTGCTTCTTGTGAGTTTCGAATATCACGGACGTCGTAGGTGTAGGAGCCGTCACCGTGATACCCAACTTCGCAGCCCCCCTCAGAAGAACCTCCTGGAATGTACCGATGTCGTCGATCGGAGACACCCTAGTCTCCGGGGAATCGGACAGAGTAGGTGAATAGGAGCGGGTCCTAGAAGTCGTACTGAACCTGGACCTATGCCTCCTATGGCGCCGTCTAGAACGGGTGGAGGACCTGTGTCTGCTCCTCGATCGTTCTCTCCGTCTGGAGCGCGACCTCGATCTCCTGGGCCTCGGACGGTCAGCCGGAGTCTCCGGGGCAGCCGACTTGGGCTTACAAGGTTCCTTAGATTTGGGAGTCTTCTTGGGAGGGGTCGGGAGCCTGGGCAACGAGACCGACCTCGGCGGAACCGGTGGAGGCTTTTCCGGCGCAGGGGCCCGTGGCCCGGTCGGAAGAGCAGGCAGCAGAGGCAACGGAGGAGGGGTAGGAGCCCTCGGACATGGACCTCTAGGTAACGGAGGAGAAGGTGTAACAGACTTCTTCGGAGTATAGACCTCCGAGTGCACCGATCCCGGTGACCCATCATCCTTCCCGGACTGAGGGGAGCCCCCCACAGCCCTAGGCCGCGCAGCACAATCCCTCGGTGCCGACGAACGGTGATCAGACCTCGAACATTGGTCCCTCGACGTCGAACGTCCCTTCGGCGTCGACCGTTTCTTCTGTCTCGGTGTTGAACGCCTGCCATGTCTCGACGTCGACCCGGACCATCTTGACGACGATCCTCTGTGTCTCGACGGCGATCTCTTGTGCCTCGACGGCGACGCAACCGCCTTGAAATCGCCTTAGAATGACTCGACGTCGACTTCGTCTGCCTCGACGTCGATCTCTTCCGCCTCAGCTGCGACCTCTTCCGCCTCGACGGCGAACGCTTCCGTCTCGCCGGCGACCGCTTCCGCTTCGACGTCGGTCTCGACGACGAGGATCCCCTCGACGACGATGATGTCTTGTCTCTCGACGGCGATCGACGGTGTCGCCCTGACGGCGAGCGTCGACGCCGGACCCGTCGACGCCGAAAGCTCGACGTCACCGATAAAGATAATGTCCTTGGGGTCGACGGCGACCTATGCAGGTCCCTCGACGTCGACGGGCGACGTTTTCTCGACCCAGAGCCCTGGGGAGAAGGGGAGCCGGCCTTGGACCTCTCTCTCGATGTCGTGGTGGGTGCCACCGACCCCGACGGAGAGTGGGTACGTGTGCTGGACTTCCTGCATCTGGGGAGCCCCCCAGAGGCCTCAGCATGGGCAGATGAAGCCCCTCCAGACCCACCTTGTGCCTTCAGTCTTCTTTCTTCGAGTCACTGAAGCCTGATCTTCAGTCTGTCTTTCAGGGTCCTGCCAGTGAAGCCTTGGCAGATCTCACACTCTTCAGGGATGTGGGAAGAGGGAAGGCAGAGGATACAGACCTCATGGGGGTCTGACTTGGCCTTCTTCCTGGAGCACTCTGGGCATTTGTCAAATAATGCAGGCATTATGGACAACAAAAGGGTGCAAACAGCCAAGAAGAAGACACCAAAGTACTTTAAAAGTACACAAAATCGAATTTAGTGAAAAAACACTAACAAAACCCTTGAAAAGGGAGAGCTCAATGCTCCAGGGTCCTGCTTGCAGGAGCCGGAAAAAAGAACTGAAAGTAAGAGAGACCTGCAGGGCATTCTGGGATACTGTGAAGTTCTGGAAAGTCCTCTTAAAGGCACAGTATCCTATTCTGAGCCACATAATGGCAGCTTATGGGGCTTGTCTGTCCATGTCTTCCTCTCTATCTTCCAGAGCGGTTTGTGCTGAAGGCAAGGGAAATCTGGACCGGCTTTGCTGTTTTTGTGGATTTTTGGTGGAATTTCTAGCTGAAGTACTGGACAGTGTAGCCTTTTATAGGCTGCATTATATGTCTTTAAATTCTCTCTTAAGTGTCTGTGCAGTTCTGCATTTTTCCGACACTTTAAGAGATTATTTTTGATTGCTCCGGGGTCCACGCACATGGGCGGGACTATTCACTAGATTATGACTATACACAGAGATCCCCTACTACAGAATCTACACTGACAGATTTGCACAACACTACGTTGTGGGAAAACAAATTTACAATGCTGCGTGCGCGATTGTTAAAGGTCGCTAGCGCTTAGGTAAATTTAGACCGATTGTCACTAAAACTGAATCACTCAGAAACTGTACAACTCAGCGAGCTGAAATAGGATCTCTAAAGATGGCGCTTGAAAATGCTGATCGCGAATTCCCGACACTAATAGTGTGTGATTCGCATTACTGCATCCGGTCTTACAATAATTCCATGCAGACCTGGATAAAAAACAGTTACAAAGATGAGACAGGTGCCACAATAAAGCATAAAAAACTTTGGGAACAAGTAGTTCTTTTGCAGAAAGAACTACGAAAGACTCACGTGATACATACGCAGAGTCTTCAACGTGATGGCATTCACGTTGCAGGGAATTAATTGGCTGACAAAGCCACAGTGGCAGCTGATCGCTCGGCTTCCGTAGCTACAAAAAAGCGTACGAAAAAAAAATAGATGGCAAAACGCTGCTTGCAGTAAAAGCCTCAATGGTAGGTAATTATGCGGCGTTACCTCTAAACAATCCACTCGGCAATACATACATAATCGATGCGAATTCCGTTCCGTTTGCTCAAATCCCTGGAGTGGGGGATAGAGTAATTCAAAACACGAACCGGAGAGTCTTCTTGATTGAAGAAGCACACATGGGATTGGGTCTGAGGCATCAAGAGATCCTGAAATCTCTAATAGAATTACAATCAAAATACTAGTGGCCAGGGATGAGCGTGCAAATTTATAACTTTGCAATGAATTGTCAGGACTGCAACAGAGATCGCAGTTGTGAACCGGACCAGACACCTGCCCAGACACCTCTATTAGACAACATCAGGCTATCTATACGCAGACATCCAGATGGAAAAATGCGATTCCATAATTATTAAGATGAGATTCATTTGGATGTGCCCCCAGCGCTCGGCTGACGCCAGAACTGTTCTAAAAGATTTGCGAGTCTTTATCGGCACATACGCAATTGGCATGCTACATTCTGACCAGGGTCCTGCGTTTAGCTCTCGGGCTTACAAGGAGGCCTTGGCCAGCATGGGCATTGCATTGGGGTATTCTAGTCCATTCCATCCCGAGGGAAATGCGGCAGTGGAGAGAAAAAAACGTGACATAAAGCAATCTATAACAGCGAGGGTATTATTTTTGGGTGACGGGTGGGTCAAACATCTAATAAGTGTCCAACGTAGTCTTAATAACATGCCAAGAAATTCTCTAGGAGGTATCAGTCCGTACAAACTTTTATTTGGTACTAGAATGATCATCCAGGATTTGGATTGTCAGACTTCAGTGGTGAAACAAAAAACCTTTGATATAAAAGATCGTTCGGCTGTTTTACAGGACTTAAATTAAACAAGAAAAAGTCTAAGTAACAAAAAGCTAAAGCCAACGACCACTGAAGAAAAACCACCTGTCCCAGCAAGCCCCGTCTGGATTCCAAAGATTGGGGATCTGGTCAGAGAAAAGATCGCGGTGAAGAAGGAATTTGGGCTTTCTTACAGAAAAGCAGTACCTGTCTTAGCTGTCAGCAGAACAAGATCAGTAGTACTACCGCCCCTTGCTAGTAAAAAGGAGAACCGAGTTGTATCAATCGACCTGGTGAAACCACAACCATGTGGCCAATAATAAGTAGTAGGCCAAGTGGACTCCCAAGAAATAGCAGAAGACCAAATCTTTCTACAATCCAAGAGGTTCAAACTGAGAGACTAATCACATTTGATGAACCTTCAGTGAATAAAAAAGGACTATGCAACAAAGCCATGTAACTTGTGCCTCTTGATACCCAAATCGCAACAGTTCGTCAAGAAACACCTGTCTACAACGATATAGCCTCGGACTATACAAATGTAACAAAAGAAAATCCAAAGATCAATGGAAATCCGGAAGCAATTCTACCAATTGACAGAACTGCATCTGGCTACTTTATCAACTTTGATGACTTTTCAGATGATCCAAGTGAACATGGAGACAAGCCAGCAACAAAAACTTTCAAAAAGAAAATCACATAGCTCTTTCATCAACTCAGAGAAACATATCTAATTTTACCATGGATTAAATTATGGATTGTGTTAGGTGTACTTTTCCCCCTTCTGTGGTTCATCTTGGTTTTAAGTTTGGGTAGATTTATTGATGGAAAATATAGTGCAATGGACACAGCTAGTCAGAACATCAACTTGGTCCTGAAACCACACAGATCCTCTCAAATTGAAAAAAATAGAACTATCATCAGTGAACATCACAGCCATCCCTCAAGTTGGGGCCAGACTGCATAGTTATTCTTTTAGTTTATCGCCCTCCATGGGCCTCGTCGGATTTTCCTGATTCATTCCTGAGATTGGCTCAAGATATGCGCTCAAGATATGATAAGGTGATCATCATGGGTGATTTCAACTATCACTGGGAGAAAGCACCAAAGGAAGGGCAGGCTCTTCAGATTCATGAGGCACTGACATCTCTGCAGTTTGTCCAATTAGTGCAGGGTCCAACTCACGTCAAGTGTCATACCCTGGACCTGATATGGACAACACTTCCTGCACAGGATACGGTGGTGGCCCAGCCATGTATTTGGTCTGATCACTTTTTGGTGAGAGGTGAGTTCCCGCTGGACAAACAAATAATGAAGCCTAGGGTAGGATGGAAGGCTGTCAGGAAATGGAAAAATATTAATGAAGATAAAGTATTAGACCATCTACGAACTCATCCATCTCCCAACACCAAGACAGAAAACCCTGAGGTCCTCTGTAAAGAATTATTAGACAAACTTAGAAAGACTATGGACCACGTGGCACCTATACGTAGACTGAATATAACGAGCAGGGGACATGGGGCCCCTTGGTACAACGAGCTCCTTAGGGAAAGGAAATGAGGACTTCGGAAATTAGAAAGAGCCTGGCGAAAGCATTATGATTCCAACTCACGGAGCCAGTATATACAGGCACTCGCTCAATATAAACAGGCGATTATAGCCAGGAAAGCAGAGTTCTTTGAGGAGAGAATAACTACTGCAAATAACCCCCAGAAAGAAATCTTTAAAGTCCTCAAAGAACTCAGGAAAAACAAAGAACAAACTTTGGAGTTCATTCAAGAGGACTGCCAAAAATTTCAAAATTTCTTTGTCAACAAAATCTCTGACTTAGTAGCTGAAATTGGCACAACCCCTGAGTTTGACTGTCCCTTGCTGGATATACCTGACAGGACATCGGTGACTAGTCTGTTAACAGCCTTTTCCTTAATTACGAAGGAAAGGCTGCCAGCTCTTCTGAGTCGGGTTAAATCGGGCTCCTCGGCAGACCCGTGTCCACCAGAGGTGTTTAAACTGGCACTGCCAGGTATAGAGGACGAAATGTTGAATTTACTAAATACTTCGTTACAAACAGGCCAAGTCCCGTCTTTTTTTAAGGAAGCCCGGCTGATTCCCCTGCTGAAAAAAGCTGGGGCGGATGTGAAATGCCTAAAAAATTTCAGGCCCATATCTCAGCTGCCGTTTCTGACGAAGGTGGTAGAGCAACACGTACTCACTATCCTGTCGGAACATCTGGAAAATAACAACTTATTTGAGCCAAACCAAGCTGGGTTCCGTGCGAATCACAGCACGGAACTCGTTATGCTGTCTATTCTGGATGATTTGAGGAACAGGGCAGATAAGAAAACTCCAAGCGCCCTGGTGCTGTTAGACCTCTCCGCGGCATTTGATACCGTCTGTCATAAACAACTATTGTCGCGGATGATGGATTTCGGCATCGAGGGCACAGCACACGCATGGCTTTCTTCCTTTCTTGAAGGGAGGTTCCAGAGAGTACAGCTCGGTGATCTCCTTTCCACCAATACATCGATCGCCTGCGGAGTGCCACAAGGGTCTGCCCTGTCGCCCCTACTCTTTAACATCTATTTACAACCCCTGATCAGACTGCTTAACCAGATGGACTGCTATGTATACAACTATGCAGATGACACCCAATTAGTGATCCAACTCGATCAGGGTCCGGGTGGCCTCGTAAGACTGCAGAACATCCTGAAGCACACAGCCAACTGGATGTCCAGGAATTCATTAAAAATCAATCCGGATAAGACCGAGGTACTGCCAATCACCATCGCAGGGAACCCATGGATTGAGGATTTCTGGCCTAGAGAATTAGGGTCACCTCCAGAACCAGCTACTGTGGTCAAGAGTTTGGGCATCCAGGTGAACGGCAGGCTGTCTATGCAAAAACAAGTGAGGACGGTGGGAGGGACCTGCGTTGGCCTCCTTCGACAACTGAGGAAAGTTTCACCTTTGGTGTCCTTTTCTACTCTGAGGCGAGCGGTCTCTGCCACGATCTTGGCCAGGCTTGACTATGGCAATTCGCTATATATAGGACTGCCACAAAAACGTTTGCGTAAGCTGCAGGTTGTCATGAACGACGCTGCCAGGCTTATCTTTAAAAAACCTAGGAATACGCATGCATCTCCCCTTATGCAAGAACTGCACTGGTTGCCGGTTAAGCAAAAAGTGATGTTTAAAGGATTGTGCATTGTTCACAAAGCCCTGTACGGGAAGGCTCCAATGTACATGAAATCTCGCCTCATCCCCTATAGTCCAGCACGGACACTTCGATCTGCTGGCGCCTCTCTTCTTGTTCAACCACGGTGCAGACTGGCCACAGTAGGTGGACGTGCCTTTTCATACCTGCTCCCAACAGCCTGGAATAAGCGGCCAATCGAATTACGGAAGGAGACTAATTTGTTGGCCTTCCGAAAGAAACTAAAAACAGTGCTTTTCCAGCAAGCATGGGGTAATCTGTAACCTTTTTTTATGAACAGTTATCCTCCACAGTACTCGATGTTTGGACCCTGATAAAGCGCTTAGAGACCCCCGGGTTATAACGCGCTATATAAATCGAAATAAATAAAATAAATAAATCCCTATACTTGGTGGTATAGCATGGGACAAAACTGACTATGAAATCTATGGCCCGGTTGAGCTCTTGAAATATCTACACCAATTCAAGATCTCCTTACGTGATTTTGTATCACCTAGTACTTTCTCTGATGATTGGGACTTTGAAAATTTTAATAATATGATGTCAGATTTAGAAATGTCAGCAAAATTTACAGAACATAATTATTATGAGGGTTCATCGAATTATGAGGAAATGTCTTGTTTCAATCACTTTGGGCATCATTATCTGCATAAATCTGCTAATCCTAGAAATCTTTTCAGTTATAATCAGTGGGAACATTGTCCAACTCTGCCAAAAAGCAGTTCAAAAAAATTTTATGAGAAATTTCCACATTTCTCAGGGTTTAATTACACTAATCCAGAAACGTTTTATTTCAGAATGTTAAATAAGACAGGAGTGAAAAACATGTTGACAAATACTAAACTGATTTCTTCTGAAAAATGTTATGAAAAAATGTCTATATTTGGTTTTGAATTTTGGAAAAACAACATTGAGACAAAAACCACCTGGGGTACAAAAGAGTGGCAGGTACAAGGTCTAGAATCATTGCTTAGAGCCTGCATGATCCCAGAACAAATAATGTTCCTGAATGACACCATTCAACAAACAAACTATCTTGGTCTAGCCAAGATAAAAGATTTAAACAACCCGTCTATACCAAAGCCTATGCCTGATAGAAACACCACTACAGATGAGGGGTTAGATGTGTCCTATATTTTGAAACAAAACAGAACAATTCCTGATTGGAACAAAAGGTTGATCTGGCCCACAGACACTAATAACTGTCAAGATAGATTCCTGAACAAAATACAGGGGTTCAAACAGAACAGGCCAGACCCGAGATATTCCCAGAGACAGCATCCAGGGATAGTTACAACATACAGTGTAGGAAAACTATGCCTCGATTGGCTACAGAGATCCACACTTCCTGAAATTAAGCAACACTTAACTTTACTTAAAGAAGGTGCTGACTTGCGAGATTTCATAATGGGACCTCACAAACAGCGTCAAAAACGTTTCATATACGCCGGTATATACGCAGCTTAAAATAAAGCTTGGAAAGTAACACAAAGTGAAACTGCAGAAAAAATACGAGAAATTGATCGTATTAATTTGGAAAAATCACTTTCTGTAGTGGACAATGGGTTAACAACTCTGTCCTCCAGAATGTATTCACTGGACAGCATTGTGTCATCTGCTATTGATATAATAGAACAGGATATGCTAATGTTACAACATGGTCAATCCCAATTACGTTCTATTGTACAGCTAGGTTGGACGTTACAAAACCTCCGTTCAGGCTACGTGCCATGGCGTCTAATCAACACAACATCATTATTTTCTATCTTTACCCTTACTGATAGACAAATCTCGTTGGCACAAAAAGAAGCAGACTATACGGTGCTGAGCATTGAAAAACTAGAAAGATTACCATTGACAATGTCAGAAAGACCTGTCATTGAATAGATAATACATGGCACCATTACAATCCCGATAACAACTTTTCAGTTTCAATACTGCCAAAAGTATATACCAGCGGGCCTGTATGAAAGGTTGGGTAAAGGATAAATCAAGTCAACCTGGAATTTGCCTTATACACATAGATGTTATAGTGAGGGGAAAAAAAGGTATTTCTTAGTGGTAACAATTGTAAAAAATCACTAAGCGGTAAACTTCTGTGTCAAGGTATTAACTTGAATGGAGCCTGCGAAGGTTCATCAAAGAACCTTTCATGTCATCTGCACGGCACACCTGCTACACAGATAGAGCCTTTTTTCACACAACTTTCCAACGGTAGCTACGTTATATTAAGCGACCACAGCTGTTGTGGCATGATGCCAGGAAAAGCCTATCTCGTGAGCGTTACTTCCAGGGTCATTTGTTGTATGCAAGTATTGTATCCAAACAGCAATCCAGACATGGAGGCAGCAATGTGGCCTTCTGTGAATATCTCTTCTATTCGAATTGATACTTTAAGCAGAATGAAGTCTATTCTTTTACAAACAACTGTGCCATTAACCACGTCCAAAGAGACGTATGACCTGCAAGTTGCAAGGACAGCGGCAGAGATACATACCCTATTATCGACAGATTGCCCCGTGCATTTCATAGAAATGTTAAGTCAAATCTTAAACATGTCAGATACCAGTGGCATCGCACATGTATTTAAGACAATTTTTTCGGGACTGTTAGCACCCTTTGAAACAGTTCTGGGCATCTTCCCGAATTTTGTGCATTCTCTTTTCGGTGGACTGTCTCTTATTTTGGGACTCGTAGCAGGAATTTTGTTTTTGTTCCTCCTGCTCTGATATGGCAAGTCAAGTCACAGACAAAACTCAGGCTACGATGGAAGAAACGATCCTAGCAATACGATACCGAGACCGTATCACTAAGGTCCTCGGATTAGCCCGGCTAAGAGATCTGAATACCACCTGGTTTCTTTCATTTAGACCAATCTGGCAAAATTGCAGCTTACTTGTGCTTCGATGTCTGCTATGCGGAGAAGAATGCGTGTTGGACGTCTGTCTTACACTACCATCAGCAGTGCCAATGGATATCGATGCTTTGCTTTGTCCGGTAACGACTCATGCAACATGTTGTCCCCAGCGGCTACCGATTCTGATGACGGCATTCATTGAGACTTCACCATTACGATTAGGTGGTGGTGAAGTACGAGATGAAAGCGGCACCACACAGGTACAACCTTCTGTGAACATTGCTGATCTGAACACCGATGATGGCAATGCATCGCATATATGCACTATTTCTGATTTTTCAGCGTTGGCCCAACTTTCACCTACTGTTGTAGACGAAATTTTTGCTGGCCTAGCTTAGGTAATGTTCTCTCCTAACAACGAGAATAATATTTTAAAAAGCAAGCACACAGCGTTCCCTGAACTCTGAATTCGGCCTTCAGTTTTTATAAACAACACTATTGAAAACATTTGGAACTATTTTTTCCCATGGAAGCGAAATTATTTTTTCCCAATTTCCAAAATATTTACTTTTTTTTGGCACAAGATACTCTGCTTAAAGTAGAACTATTCTTAGAGAACAGAACTTCTATTCTTAGAGACTCTAGAGACAATATTTTGAATCAGCCTCTTGCACATGTACAATCTTGTATAAATATGTGATGAAATGGTCTCGACCTTTTTTCTGTATTAAGAGCCATTTCATGAATGTAATTTTCGTGATTCATTCAGTCAACATTCTAAATGAACAACATTTTATCTGAATGATACCACTGCTTGAAAGCGTACAGTATAATACTCATTTTTGTGTATCTATACCATTTTAAATGCATTTGATGGATTTTGGGGTGGGCTGGAAAACACATGCACACTTATATGTTTATATATTGCTTAGTATTTAGTAATGATGGACATTATACGTGGAGTGGGTGTTGTGAACGTATCTAGGACCTTAATTAAATATTCCCGATTTATACATACATGCCCTTATGTGGTTATAACAAATCATATCCTTATAAAGGCATAATAATCATATCCATATTTAGTAATAGCCAATGCAGTCCAAATACGGTAAGGCTACTTCCTTAGACTCATAGAAAGTACAACACGTTCTTCCTCCAGCAGCCCGGGAATTCCCCCTGCTTTTGTTTTGATTTGTTCTAGAACTCCTGCGATTCCTGAAAGAACTGCCAATTCTTAGTGACAGTTCTTAGTGACGTCTTATGTCCAACCTTACGTCAAACTCGGCACCTTCCCGGTATAAATATACCAGCATTTGCCTTAAGCAACACACGGTGTTTTGGAGCAGAGCGGCTATCTACTTACCCAAAGCCCAGCTGATGCGAGTGCCGAAGGAAGCCGTCCCTCCCATTTGACGCACTGAGAAAGACGCTGTCTTTTCTCCTGCCGAGAAAATCCAGCTCCAGTGTTTCCAGTAACCCTTGCGGGTTACTGGGAGATCGAGTCCTGAGAACGAGATACAAGACCTCCTTCATTCTAAAACCAAGGTACGGAGCTGATTAGATCCTTAGAGAATTCTTGATTCAGATTCTTGGCAAAACTAACTTAAACTTAAACTGCAACTCCCTTACTCCTTCCCACGTACTAGGCTTAGGTTAGGTACAATGGGGTAGGCGTAATTTAGAAGCACCAGTTGAGTCTTGGGCCCACTTCTTCATATATTCTACATAATTCAGATTGACCAATACCTTCCTATTGAAGGTTCATTTTGAGTAACTCTTATTAGGGGATTCAGTTTCTAAATATAAAACTAGTGGATTGTGATCCGATGTTGCTTTTGGCAATTTCTCAATCCTCGCTTTCCTTATTACTGTCACAGATATCAGAAAATAATCCAACTTTGTATATTTTTTGTGCGGGCATGAAAAATATGTGAATCCTGCCTTGTTTGGTTCTTTGTTCCCCCAAACATCTACCAGCCCATGGCTGGTGATCAAGGAGTTCAGAGCATGGTATACTCTGGGTTTTCGCCCAGCATACACATTAATATTAACAAGGTCAGCAGCAATATTAAAATCTCCACATAATATCATTGGACTCTGCCATGTCATCAACTCAATTTCCAGGTGATCAAAAATTTCAGGATCATCTTGATTAGACCCATATATTGTGCACCACCCATCTCCCAAGGGTGTCTATTATTTTGCGTTTCGCACCACCAAGAGCCACCTTACCCAATATTCCTACGCCCCTAATGGTAGAGGTTTGGGAAGAACAGGCCAATAAATCATATCCTTTTAAATTCAATACATTTCTTTTTGCTCAAGGCAAATGGGTCTCCTGTAGATAGACCAAATCAAAATAGTTTGACCTTACAAATTCCCCCCGCCGTTGCCTCTTCCTCCAATTATTTAAGCCCCCTACATTTACAGTGCATATCTTAAGCTTTCCCATTCCCCCCGTCCCCGCACTCCCCCTCCCCTTTGTCGTGACCCCCCACCTCCCCGCTGAAGCGCTCAGACCTTGGTCTGTGCATAGGATGTTCGCAGCTTTAGTGACATGGCTGATCCTATTCCAAGATTGTCTTAAATTACCCCGACTAATCCTATTAATTCAAAGTTCGAATTCTACACATTCATGGCATTACCATTCTCTCCTTTATTTCCCCTTCTCCATTCCTTTCCTATTTTTAGACTCATTCGTCTTTCCTAAATGATTCTTCCTTTTTTTGCCCTTTTAAACCTTTTTTTGTTCTTTAAATCGTTATTACTAACTCTAAGGAGATTCTAGGGAGAAAACATCTTACTTTATGGGGTATGAGTTTAAATCACTTTAAACATAAAAAGCCTTGTATCGTAACTTTCCCCCCCTTTTTTCTTTTTTTTGCAATCATAGCTTTGTTTGTCCATAGTGTCCAAATGTTCCTTTGCTTTTATTTCCGACGTGAAGTAACGCGTCTGGCCATCATAGATCACTTTGAGCTGAGCTGGATTTATCAAATAGATCTGGATATTTTTCTCCTGAAAGGGTTTTATGAGCTGCCTTAGCCTCCATCGTCTCTCCACGTGGTGTGGCAGAAAACCGGGCGCATAAAAAACAATACCTCCCCATTTATTCTCTTAGACTCAGGTCTTGCCTTATCTGAGATTGCCTGAGGGAGGAGAAAATTGTCAAAGAACACAAGGATCGCACGTGGCTTGGCTCCTTCTCTTGCTTGTATCCTTGGTTTAAAAGGAGTGTGATGTGCTCTCTGGACTTCTGCTGCCCAGTTCCAATCTGATAACTCAGGGAAAGAAGATTTAAAGAACACGATTATGTATGTCCTGGTTGTTGGAACCGGGGTTGCCGGCCCACTTAGGGTAGCGAGGCACTAGCGGAAAGGCTAAACCTAGAAGGCAATTGTGACGTGCTTGCATTACACACACTACAACACCCCAATGCAAACCAACCAAAAATGACACCACACCATCTGTTAAATAGAAAATGGATTAGTTGTATCTCTGTTAAACACTTCTCTTTCCAATTTTCCATAAATTAAGCTTTGGACATTTTCCTTTCAAAGGTTACATACGTAAACTGTTCATTACATCATATTTCTTACAGTAGTTTAAGCACCAGAAGTTTAAATACAACCAAATGGACCTATAGCAGGTAAGTAAACTTCACTTAGTTCAATTGTAAGGAGTAGTTTCTGTCCTGTAACTCCAGTTCTGTAGTAGCGGTATCTCTGTTATAGTCATAATCTAGTGAATAGTCCCGCCCATGTGCGTGGACCCCGGCAATCAAAAATAATGTCTTAAATTGTCCAATCATGCAGAAACTGCAAAGACACTTAAGAGAGAATTTAGAGACAAATAATGCAGCCTACATCCACAGGCTACACTGTCCAGTACTTCAACTAGAAATTCCACCAAACAAAACCACACACAACACAGCCTGCCCAGTTTCTTCCATAGAGAAACGTGCCTCTACCAGTAAAAGACTCTGGAATGATAGAGAGGAAGGCATGGACAGACAAGTCCCATAGGCTGCCATTATGTGGCTTAAATGGGATACTGTGCCTTTAAGAGAACTTTCCAGAACGTTCTCCTCGTATCCCAGAATGCACAGCAGGTCCCTTTTACTTTCAGTTCTTTTTGAAGGCGTAGCACGCCAGACCTGTAGCATTCCTTACATGAATATTTATCTCCACCGGGGAGGAGGGCGGGCGCTTATGACTATAACAGAGATACCCCTACTACAGAACTGGAGTTACAGGACAGAAACTACTCCTTCTGTAGTAGGGGATCTCTGTGTATAGTCATAATCTAGTGAATAGAATGGCAAGCCCATCCCCACACCAAAGCGGCGATGGAGAAAAGAAAGTAACACCACGATTGTGCGAACAAATTCCGCAGTGAAGCCTACCCAACCTGAGCATCTGCCCTGGCATCAGTGTCCAGACAGTAATGCTTAGCAAAGGTATAAACTGACTTCCAAGTGGCCGCCTTGCAGATCTCTGCAATCGGAACATTTCAGAGTAAAGCTGTTGTGGCAGCTTTTCCCCTGGTGGAATGAGCCTTAGGTTTACCCCCTAAGGTCTTATTAGCTTTTTGGTAACACAACTGTATGCAGGACACAATCCACCTAGAGATGGACAGCTTAGAGGTGGAAAGACCTGTCCTGACCGATCCATAATTGACAATTAATTGGACTGACCTACGAATATCTTTGGTTTTATCCAGATAAAATTTCAACACCCTCCTAACATCCAGGGAATGTAGAGACCTTTCCGCTGGAGATGAAGGATTCTGAAAAAACGTAGGCAACGTTATGGTCTGCTTGACATGAAAATCAGAAATAACCTTGGGAAGCAATTTAGGGTGAGTACGCATAACAACCTTAGCAGCATGAAATACAGTATAAGGTTCTTGGCAACACAACGGCTGAATTTCACTCACCCTGCGGGCCGATGTAATGGCCACGAGGAACGCCGCCTTCCAGGATAGGTGCTGCAACGAAGCCTTATGAATAGGTTCGAAAGGCTCCTTCATCAATCTGGACAGCACCACATTCAATTCCCATGAAGGCAAAGGAAGCCTGACAGGAGGGAACACTTTCTTCAAGCCTTCCAAAAAATCTTTGATCACAGGGATCTGAAAGAAGGAAGTCTGTGAAGGGCATTTCCTGTAGGCAGGCAATGCAGCAAGATGAACCTTAATGGAATGAACATTAAGGCCAGACTGCGCCAAATGTAGAAAGTAAGGAAGGATGACATCTTCCTTGCACGTCGTCGGATCATAGCACTTGGACTGACACCAGATACAGAACCTCTTCCACTTGTAAGCATAGAAAGTCCGAGTGGAAGGTCTCTTAGACTCCTTCAGTATGTCCATGCAATCTTCGGGTAGATTTAGATGGCAATATTGCATATTGTCATCCCAAGATCCTTTCCTCTGATCCCACTGGTCCTCCAAGCACTCCTGCAGCGGTCTCATGTGCAGTTGTGCTTGTGGCGTCAGGAAGATACAAGAGGCCATCGATCCCAGTAGAGAAGACACCGTCCTCACTGTTGTAGATGGAGTGGTCATAAGAGCCTGAGTCTTCCGAAGGAGTGATAATCGTCGCTCTTCCGAAGGAGACAAGCTTGCTGACAGCGTATTGATGGAGGCTCCCAAGTACTGTATAGTCAACCAAATTTGTCCCACAAATATACCACTGAGTTGGTGGAAAGTGGAATAATGGTACCAAATTAGTTCTCAATGTTTAGCAATACCAATCACACAATTGTGTTAGAAGCAAAGGGCTGAATTACAATGCATAAGCCAACTAATATAGTCAATCACCAAGACTTACAAAATTAGAACACTATGGCACACATTTCATAATTACAAGACAAAGTCAAAATTAGAAAATTAAAAAAAACAGAAAACAGTGTTTTGGAAAAATATATGTACTTTGTGCATTTATTCAAAATATAAACATTTTATCACAGTGATAACCAATCATTTTAAAAAATATACATGAAGTATATTAAACATTTCATTAAAACATTAAAAATCACATAAAGTAAACGTAGGTTAAAAAAGTTCAAAAGAACATGGGTCGACGCGGCGTTTCGGTTACAGGCTAACAATAGACAACCTTCTTCAGGACCAAGTTCTAGAAAGAAACAGAAAATTACTTTTTTGCAATTACAATTTTTCAGACAAAGCTTTTTTCCAAAACAACTCTGTTAAATGGCTACACTATTCGGTGGTTGGCGCTAATTATACAAAGGTGGCAGTTAACATTATTGGTATTGCTAAAACACATAATAGATAGTACCATTAGGTGAGTTCCAGTTTATATTCATCATGATAGATTTCCATAATGTGGACATTTTGTTCATCATGTCTTGACTTCAAAGTTACCTGATTTTAGTAACGTCTTCCAGATAATTCCTGGAATGCTGTGTACCGGTTTTAGTATTCGGTCAGGAACTGTTGTAGGTTCGTGATGTTGTTACATACGCTGTGATAGTATCTATGAGTAATCATAAAGTATCGATCAATAATTTGTATGCTCTTATTTACTTGAGGGTGACAAATTAATATGGCATAACACTACCATATGTTTGTTTAGGGATAGGTCTTGCTCTGGTAGTAGGAGCCACCGATATTGGACTTCAGTTATGCTGTAGAAAAATGCACCTATTATCATATTGTATTCAAAGGAGTGATTGTCAAGTGTCGGTATTTACTTGATTATACTCACCCAGATTTAAAATGGGCTTGTGTATCAGTTTTGGTATTCATACCATGGTGGGGATTATACTGCCACTGTTAGGTTTAAAAAGAGGGAATGTTTGTTAAAATCCTGATTTTAATTGCTAGTTCACATTTACTTTCATTAACGTGAATTTTTAGTGACAGCCTCACTGTTGGTTAAGTATATTCATAGTGAAGGTATTTTTTATGTAAAACAAGTTAATATGGCTTACTGGCTTGTCATTCGACTTGTTACACTTCTATCACTATAACCGGTGTGTGTATAGCATCATATTTATTTATTGTTACTTTGAGAGTAGCACCAGCATACATATCAAAGCAAAGAGGTTAAAGTAGCACGTCGATCTGGTTGATGTTTCTATTGCGCGAGTAAACCATAGTTAAGTTTATGGCACCATCGATCTAACACTTGTTAACGTGTTTGCCTTGAGCGCGTTTTGTTTGTTTAGCCGCTAAATGTTTAAGCAGGCTCATTTGTTCTGCCCCGCCAATCTAATTGGGCTAAGATTTGCAGGTACCACCGGAGTGGAAAGGGGCAAGACAGCCAGCATGTTAGAGCAAGTTTTAAATAGCGTAAGGACAGATATAGCGATGATAGAGTCGAGCGCGTTTGTCTTACCTGGGGCTTTAAATTCGGCCTCCCTGCTCCTACTCCGTCAGCGTGTCCTCGGGTCTGATAAAAAATGAAAGTGTTGAAAGAGCGCTGATACTGCTCTACTTATAGGACGATGTCGGTAATTGGGCGGTTAATATCCCGTTTACTTATTGGTCGACTCGACATCACATGACCTTTCTTTTTTATTGACAGATATTCATGAAAGGTGATTTATGCACGCGATTATCGCGTGTATGATCTTGCTTAATTTACAAACCAATGTGTGCTGGTTCTTCAAAGAAGCAGAATTTGTTACATAGGGCTGAGCACGGTTTGCTATCACACCGCCGCTTTTTTAATATATAGTGTGAAGCTATAATGTTTGGAAACACGAAGGGAAATCCCCGGTCATGATTGGTCTACACGATATCACCTGACCTCTTGTGTATATAAACAAATCTACGCGATAGTGTGATGCTTAACGTGATATTCGCATTTTAATCAAAAGGATGTACTGGCTAATGCACGATTTTTGTTGTGCAAAGAACGGGTATAGTTAAATTAAAATTGATATGAAATCAGCTATCCGCAGGTTTATAAGTCCTGCTGTACTACACATTATACAATTATGTGCAAGACTGCAATGTATGGCCACATGGGCATGTTTTACAATTTACAAAAAATTAACTACATCTTGCATAGTCCTTTTGTGGCCACATGGCATATAGTTGTTATGAGAAAAACGGGTGTGATGAAGTAAAGTGTGATTTGAAATCAGCTCTCTGCTGGATAATGGATCCTGCGGTGCTGCACAATATACAAATATGTGCGAGATTGTTATGTTTGGAAACATGAACGTGTTGTGTAAATTCAAGAATTAAAAATTCAAAAGATTAACTAAATCCTGCATAGTCTTTTTGAGGCGACATGGCACATATGTGTTATGCCTAAAAAAATGTATTAGTGAAACATGAATGTAGGGCTGAAGATATTGTGTACAGCACGAATCTATACGGAGAGACAGATGGGAAACTATGGTAATCAACCCTGGGTACAGTTGAAGGGGGTACCTCGACTCTGGTATCATTATGGTCATAGTGATGATTAATAATGGTTCTTGTGTATTAGATTATTCTTTCCCAATCTTCTCTACTATTGAGACCGACACGAACACTGTTACATTTAGACATGTAAAATTGCTCACGTCTTTTTCTCTTCTGGGTCAAATTGCCACCTCTTGTGCCGAGGGTGACATGCTCGAGACAGCACCAGCGTAGATCATTGATCTCGTGTTTGGCTGTCTTCCAGTGTTCGGTTAGGGGGGCCCCTACTTTATTTGTACGCAGAGCAGATCTGTGCTCATTCAATCTTATACGAATTTCTCTGGAGGTTTCCCCTATATAGATCAGTTTACACGGGCAGCTAATAAGGTAGATGACACTACATGTTCTACAGTTCATGAAACTCGTTGGTTTAAGCACAATGTCTTTAATGGTAACAGTATTCCCACGGATGATGTTTTTGCAATTGTTACATCCTGAACAGGGAAAAGTACCTGTTGGCATCGGAGCATTATCAATACAGGGTTGAATAGCTCTATTAGGTTCCCTATATGTATGGACCAAGCTATTTCTGATGGTTTTGTTCCTTCTATAGGAAAACATAGGTTTAGGTAATCTGTTGTTTTGTTTGTCGGTAACTAGATGCCAATTTCTATTGATAATGTTTTTAAGTTTATTACTAATAGGATTGTAGTTTGTAACAAAAATTATTGGCTGACTAGTTGACTCTCCCTTTTCTTTAGGTTGGAACAAATTCTCCCGATTATAATATTTGGCGCGCTTGTATGAGTGTCTGATCAGGCGCTTCGGATATCCACGTTCTGAGAATTTAGTTTTAAGAACGCTGGCATGTTTCTCAAAGTCTTGGGATGTTGTACAATTTCTTTTAAGTCTCAGAAATTGACCAAATGGGATGTTATTAACTTGACTCGGTGGATGGTTACTTTTATGATGGAGCATAGTATTTCTGTCGGTGGGTTCGTGAATAATTCTACATTGAGTGTTCCATTGGCGTTTTTGATAATCAAGTCAAGGAATTCGCAGCTATTATTGTCTATGTGAGAAGTGAACTTGAGGTTGTTGTCACCAAGGTTGAGCCAAATAATGAACTCTCTGAGTGTCTCAATGGGACCAGTCCAGATGAAGAAAACGTCATCTATGTAACGTGACCACATTGACACATTTTCATAGAATGGCGATACTGTATTAAAAATATGATGTTCTTCAAAGTTTGAGACGTACAGACATGCCAGACTGGGGGCACAGGTGGCCCCCATGCTGGTCCCCTTGGTCTGTTTAAACAGTTGTTTGTTAAATAAGAATAGATTATTTTTCAGCACCACGGAAATGCAGTCTATAATGAACTGTTCATGGGCTGTAAGATCCCTATCTTCCTGGTTAAGCATAGAGGTGACAACTTCTATTGTTGCGTTTTGGGGAATATTTGTGTATAATGATTCAATGTCTAGGGTAACTAGAAGTTGAGAATGAGGTTCGAAGGCTAGGCCTTCTATTTTATGAATGATATCCGTTGTGTCCTTAGTATACGCTTTTTGTGTGGTGACTAAAGGTTGTAGAAAAACATCGGCGTACTTACTAAGTGGTTCCGTAAGGGACCCAATGCTAGAGACGATAGGTCTCATCGGGGGGTTTTGGATGTCCTTATGGACTTTCGGGAGTCCATACAGGGCTGGAATAATTGGGTCTTGATTAAGGAGGAAAGAAAATTCCTCGTCACAGATGACGTCGTCATCTCTGGCATGTTTCAATAGATTGGAGATGGATGACTTTAAAGCCGTCCATTCGTCCATGTGTGCTGGTTTGTAGTGTTCTTTGTTGGCCAGTAAATTCAACATTCTGGTGTTATAGTCGGGGGTGTCCATCACCACGATGCCACCACCCTTGTCTGCCGGTTTAATGGTCAGTTCAGTGTTGTTTTGTAATGACTGTAGTGCCAAGGTCTCATCTTTACTGAGATTGTGGTGGATCCAGTGTCTCTGCTTCAGTAGATCATCCACGCTCTTATCAATGCTACGTTCGAAGGCTTCGATATCTTTAGGGATCATGTTGATACTAGGAGTCCAAACAGATTTATTTTTAAGGCCTGACTTGTTATTAACAGGATGTTTCTCTTTTCCTTCAAAGTACATGGCCAACCTAATTTTTCGAAAGAAACTTTGCAGGTCTCTCTCTAGTGAGTACCTATCAATATTGGATGTAACTGCATACCCTAATCCTTTTTCTAGTAAGGTGATTTGTTGGTTGGTGAGTGTGAGTTTAGAGAGATTGAATATTGGTGCTTTGTTCTGGCTAATTAATCCCAGTGTTTCTGACTCCGCGTGTTGGGACGTCGTTGGAACTGGGGTGTCGCATTGTAGTTCCCTCGCCCTCGGCCCCTTCCTTTCGGGGGACCGGAATTTTGTTGGCGCTGTCCCAAAAAAGGAAGGCTGTTAGAGCTAGATGTATTAGGTGTTTCTCTTTCTTTTGAATTACCATTGTCATTTTGTTGTTCGCCCTCCGAGTCTGAGCTCGTGTATGAGGTATCAAAGAACCGCACTTTTTTCTGGAAATTACGAGGTTGATTTTGACATGGTCTACGTTGTGGCTGGTTCTCCCTATTTCTCTCGTGGAAGTCTTTCTGTAAATACGGATACACATACTCGGGATTGTAGTTAGAGATATCTTTACGTAATTTATTGCTTTTCTTATTGGCTAGGTAGTCGGAGTAACTAGAGACATCCTTATTTATTTCATCTAATTTCTGTTTGGCTTCTTGGAGGGCTGTGCTATTTAATTTAGTTTCCATTTCTTCTATTTCTCTGCGCTCCACTACTAGTACCTCCTGGGCAGTCTCTATAATAAGGATGATCCAATCCCGACTGCAGCGATTTGCTATTAATGTCCAGTTCTCTATAAATTTTCTATTGTTGATAAAGATACCAGGTTCATTAACTACCTGAAGACCTTTGGGAATCACTCCTGTCTTACAATACTCTACGAGAAATTCTGCGTGCAGTTCAGCCCTAACTACCTTCTTTTTTAAGTTCCAAAGAGCACGCCACTGCTCTTCGTCTGATTTATCTAGACGAACCGTGGAGATATTTTTAACCGAGGGACCATTGAGAATCCTATTAAAGTGATCCTCCGTGTAGCTTAGTACTTTTATACCTTCCATTGGATCTCCTTTAAGGATGTATGTAGTGTGTGATAGGTGAACTGATAGTGCGATGGGAGTAAAAATAAACCAAAAATGATGAATGTGTGGGTGTAAATGTCGTGAGATGTACCTCCTCAGCTAACAAGCTGGGTATAAGACATGAGAAATAAAAAGGAGGCCCCCTTATCTGTCAACTTAGGGACAGGGGAGATATATAGTCAACCAAATTTGTCCCACAAATATACCACTGAGTTGGTGGAAAGTGGAATAATGGTACCAAATTGGTTCTCAATGTTTAGCAATACCAATCACACAATTGTGTTAGAAGCAAAGGGCTGAATTACAATGCATAAGCCAACTAATATAGTCAATCACCAAGACTTACAAAATTAGAACACTATGGCACACATTTCATAATTACAAGACAAAGTCAAAATTAGAAAATTAAAAAAACCAGAAAACAGTGTTTTGGAAAAATATATGTACTTTGTGCATTTATTCAAAATATAAACATTTTATCACAGTGATAACCAATCATTTTAAAAAATATACATGAAGTATATTAAACATTTCATTAAAACATTAAAAATCACATAAAGTAAACGTAGGTTAAAAAAGTTCAAAAGAACATGGGTCGACGCGGCGTTTCGGTTACAGGCTAACAATAGACAACCTTCTTCAGGACCAAGTTCTAGAAAGAAACAGAAAATTACTTTTTTGCAATTACAATTTTTCAGACAAAGCTTTTTTCCAAAACAACTCTGTTAAATGGCTACACTATTCGGTGGTTGGCGCTAATTATACAAAGGTGGCAGTTAACATTATTGGTATTGCTAAAACACATAATAGATAGTACCATTAGGTGAGTTCCAGTTTATATTCATCATGATAGATTTCCATAATGTGGACATTTTGTTCATCATGTCTTGACTTCAAAGTTACCTGATTTTAGTAACGTCTTCCAGATAATTCCTGGAATGCTGTGTACCGGTTTTAGTATTCGGTCAGGAACTGTTGTAGGTTTGTGATGTTGTTACATACGCTGTGATAGTATCTATGAGTAATCATAAAGTATCGATCAATAATTTGTATGCTCTTATTTACTTGAGGGTGACAAATTAATATGGCATAACACTACCATATGTTTGTTTAGGGATAGGTCTTGCTCTGGTAGTAGGAGCCACCGATATTGGACTTCAGTTATGCTGTAGAAAAATGCACCTATTATCATATTGTATTCAAAGGAGTGATTGTCAAGTGTCGGTATTTACTTGATTATACTCACCCAGATTTAAAATGGGCTTGTGTATCAGTTTTGGTATTCATACCATGGTGGGGATTATACTGCCACTGTTAGGTTTAAAAAGAGGGAATGTTTGTTAAAATCCTGATTTTAATTGCTAGTTCACATTTACTTTCATTAACGTGAATTTTTAGTGACAGCCTCACTGTTGGTTAAGTATATTCATAGTGAAGGTATTTTTTATGTAAAACAAGTTAATATGGCTTACTGGCTTGTCATTCGACTTGTTACACTTCTATCACTATAACCGGTGTGTGTATAGCATCATATTTATTTATTGTTACTTTGAGAGTAGCACCAGCATACATATCAAAGCAAAGAGGTTAAAGTAGCACGTCGATCTGGTTGATGTTTCTATTGCGCGAGTAAACCATAGTTAAGTTTATGGCACCATCGATCTAACACTTGTTAACGTGTTTGCCTTGAGCGCGTTTTGTTTGTTTAGCCGCTAAATGTTTAAGCAGGCTCATTTGTTCTGCCCCGCCAATCTAATTGGGCTAAGATTTGCAGGTACCACCGGAGTGGAAAGGGGCAAGACAGCCAGCATGTTAGAGCAAGTTTTAAATAGCGTAAGGACAGATATAGCGATGATAGAGTCGAGCGCGTTTGTCTTACCTGGGGCTTTAAATTCGGCCTCCCTGCTCCTACTCCGTCAGCGTGTCCTCGGGTCTGATAAAAAATGAAAGTGTTGAAAGAGCGCTGATACTGCTCTACTTATAGGACGATGTCGGTAATTGGGCGGTTAATATCCCGTTTACTTATTGGTCGACTCGACATCACATGACCTTTCTTTTTTATTGACAGATATTCATGAAAGGTGATTTATGCACGCGATTATCGCGTGTATGATCTTGCTTAATTTACAAACCAATGTGTGCTGGTTCTTCAAAGAAGCAGAATTTGTTACATAGGGCTGAGCACGGTTTGCTATCACACCGCCGCTTTTTTAATATATAGTGTGAAGCTATAATGTTTGGAAACACGAAGGGAAATCCCCGGTCATGATTGGTCTACACGATATCACCTGACCTCTTGTGTATATAAACAAATCTACGCGATAGTGTGATGCTTAACGTGATATTCGCATTTTAATCAAAAGGATGTACTGGCTAATGCACGATTTTTGTTGTGCAAAGAACGGGTATAGTTAAATTAAAATTGATATGAAATCAGCTATCCGCAGGTTTATAAGTCCTGCTGTACTACACATTATACAATTATGTGCAAGACTGCAATGTATGGCCACATGGGCATGTTTTACAATTTACAAAAAATTAACTACATCTTGCATAGTCCTTTTGTGGCCACATGGCATATAGTTGTTATGAGAAAAACGGGTGTGATGAAGTAAAGTGTGATTTGAAATCAGCTCTCTGCTGGATAATGGATCCTGCGGTGCTGCACAATATACAAATATGTGCGAGATTGTTATGTTTGGAAACATGAACGTGTTGTGTAAATTCAAGAATAAAAAATTCAAAAGATTAACTAAATCCTGCATAGTCTTTTTGAGGCGACATGGCACATATGTGTTATGCCTAAAAAAATGTATTAGTGAAACATGAATGTAGGGCTGAAGATATTGTGTACAGCACGAATCTATACGGAGAGACAGATGGGAAACTATGGTAATCAACCCTGGGTACAGTTGAAGGGGGTACCTCGACTCTGGTATCATTATGGTCATAGTGATGATTAATAATGGTTCTTGTGTATTAGATTATTCTTTCCCAATCTTCTCTACTATTGAGACCGACACGAACACTGTTACATTTAGACATGTAAAATTGCTCACGTCTTTTTCTCTTCTGGGTCAAATTGCCACCTCTTGTGCCGAGGGTGACATGCTCGAGACAGCACCAGCGTAGATCATTGATCTCGTGTTTGGCTGTCTTCCAGTGTTCGGTTAGGGGGGCCCCTACTTTATTTGTACGCAGAGCAGATCTGTGCTCATTCAATCTTATACGAATTTCTCTGGAGGTTTCCCCTATATAGATCAGTTTACACGGGCAGCTAATAAGGTAGATGACACTACATGTTCTACAGTTCATGAAACTCGTTGGTTTAAGCACAATGTCTTTAATGGTAACAGTATTCCCACGGATGATGTTTTTGCAATTGTTACATCCTGAACAGGGAAAAGTACCTGTTGGCATCAGAGCATTATCAATACAGGGTTGAATAGCTCTATTAGGTTCCCTATATGTATGGACCAAGCTATTTCTGATGGTTTTGTTCCTTCTATAGGAAAACATAGGTTTAGGTAATCTGTTGTTTTGTTTGTCGGTAACTAGATGCCAATTTCTATTGATAATGTTTTTAAGTTTATTACTAATAGGATTGTAGTTTGTAACAAAAATTATTGGCTGACTAGTTGACTCTCCCTTTTCTTTAGGTTGGAACAAATTCTCCCGATTATAATATTTGGCGCGCTTGTATGAGTGTCTGATCAGGCGCTTCGGATATCCACGTTCTGAGAATTTAGTTTTAAGAACGCTGGCATGTTTCTCAAAGTCTTGGGATGTTGTACAATTTCTTTTAAGTCTCAGAAATTGACCAAATGGGATGTTATTAACTTGACTCGGTGGATGGTTACTTTTATGATGGAGCATAGTATTTCTGTCGGTGGGTTCGTGAATAATTCTACATTGAGTGTTCCATTGGCGTTTTTGATAATCAAGTCAAGGAATTCGCAGCTATTATTGTCTATGTGAGAAGTGAACTTGAGGTTGTTGTCACCAAGGTTGAGCCAAATAATGAACTCTCTGAGTGTCTCAATGGGACCAGTCCAGATGAAGAAAACGTCATCTATGTAACGTGACCACATTGACACATTTTCATAGAATGGCGATACTGTATTAAAAATATGATGTTCTTCAAAGTTTGAGACGTACAGACATGCCAGACTGGGGGCACAGGTGGCCCCCATGCTGGTCCCCTTGGTCTGTTTAAACAGTTGTTTGTTAAATAAGAATAGATTATTTTTCAGCACCACGGAAATGCAGTCTATAATGAACTGTTCATGGGCTGTAAGATCCCTATCTTCCTGGTTAAGCATAGAGGTGACAACTTCTATTGTTGCGTTTTGGGGAATATTTGTGTATAATGATTCAATGTCTAGGGTAACTAGAAGTTGAGAATGAGGTTCGAAGGCTAGGCCTTCTATTTTATGAATGATATCCGTTGTGTCCTTAGTATACGCTTTTTGTGTGGTGACTAAAGGTTGTAGAAAAACATCGGCGTACTTACTAAGTGGTTCCGTAAGGGACCCAATGCTAGAGACGATAGGTCTCATCGGGGGGTTTTGGATGTCCTTATGGACTTTCGGGAGTCCATACAGGGCTGGGATAATTGGGTCTTGATTAAGGAGGAAAGAAAATTCCTCGTCACAGATGACGTCGTCATCTCTGGCATGTTTCAATAGATTGGAGATGGATGACTTTAAAGCCGTCCATTCGCCCATGTGTGCTGGTTTGTAGTGTTCTTTGTTGGCCAGTAAATTCAACATTCTGGTGTTATAGTCGGGGGTGTCCATCACCACGATGCCACCACCCTTGTCTGCCGGTTTAATGGTCAGTTCAGTGTTGTTTTGTAATGACTGTAGTGCCAAGGTCTCATCTTTACTGAGATTGTGGTGGATCCAGTGTCTCTGCTTCAGTAGATCATCCACGCTCTTATCAATGCTACGTTCGAAGGCTTCGATATCTTTAGGGATCATGTTGATACTAGGAGTCCAAACAGATTTATTTTTAAGGCCTGACTTGTTATTAACAGGATGTTTCTCTTTTCCTTCAAAGTACATGGCCAACCTAATTTTTCGAAAGAAACTTTGCAGGTCTCTCTCTAGTGAGTACCTATCAATATTGGATGTAACTGCATACCCTAATCCTTTTTCTAGTAAGGTGATTTGTTGGTTGGTGAGTGTGAGTTTAGAGAGATTGAATATTGGTGCTTTGTTCTGGCTAATTAATCCCAGTGTTTCTGACTCCGCGTGTTGGGACGTCGTTGGAACTGGGGTGTCGCATTGTAGTTCCCTCGCCCTCGGCCCCTTCCTTTCGGGGGACCGGAATTTTGTTGGCGCTGTCCCAAAAAAGGAAGGCTGTTAGAGCTAGATGTATTAGGTGTTTCTCTTTCTTTTGAATTACCATTGTCATTTTGTTGTTCGCCCTCCGAGTCTGAGCTCGTGTATGAGGTATCAAAGAACCGCACTTTTTTCTGGAAATTACGAGGTTGATTTTGACATGGTCTACGTTGTGGCTGGTTCTCCCTATTTCTCTCGTGGAAGTCTTTCTGTAAATACGGATACACATACTCGGGATTGTAGTTAGAGATATCTTTACGTAATTTATTGCTTTTCTTATTGGCTAGGTAGTCGGAGTAACTAGAGACATCCTTATTTATTTCATCTAATTTCTGTTTGGCTTCTTGGAGGGCTGTGCTATTTAATTTAGTTTCCATTTCTTCTATTTCTCTGCGCTCCACTACTAGTACCTCCTGGGCAGTCTCTATAATAAGGATGATCCAATCACGACTGCAGCGATTTGCTATTAATGTCCAGTTCTCTATAAATTTTCTATTGTTGATAAAGATACCAGGTTCATTAACTACCTGAAGACCTTTGGGAATCACTCCTTTCTTACAATACTCTACGAGAAATTCTGCGTGCAGTTCAGCCCTAACTACCTTCTTTTTTAAGTTCCAAAGAGCACGCCACTGCTCTTCGTCTGATTTATCTAGACGAACCGTGGAGATATTTTTAACCGAGGGACCATTGAGAATCCTATTAAAGTGATCCTCCGTGTAGCTTAGTACTTTTATACCTTCCATTGGATCTCCTTTAAGGATGTATGTAGTGTGTGATAGGTGAACTGATAGTGCGATGGGAGTAAAAATAAACCAAAAATGATGAGTGTGTGGGTGTAAATGTCGTGAGATGTACCTCCTCAGCTAACAAGCTGGGTATAAGACATGAGAAATAAAAAGGAGGCCCCCTTATCTGTCAACTTAGGGACAGGGGAGATATATAGTCAACCAAGTTTGTCCCACAAATATACCACTGAGTTGGTGGAAAGTGGAATAATGGTACCAAATTAGTTCTCAATGTTTAGCAATACCAATCACACAATTGTGTTAGAAGCAAAGGGCTGAATTACAATGCATAAGCCAACTAATATAGTCAATCACCAAGACTTACAAAATTAGAACACTATGGCACACATTTCATAATTACAAGACAAAGTCAAAATTAGAAAATTAAAAAAACCAGAAAACAGTGTTTTGGAAAAATATATGTACTTTGTGCATTTATTCAAAATATAAACATTTTATCACAGTGATAACCAATCATTTTAAAAAATATACATGAAGTATATTAAACATTTCATTAAAACATTAAAAATCACATAAAGTAAACGTAGGTTAAAAAAGTTCAAAAGAACATGGGTCGACGCGGCGTTTCGGTTACAGGCTAACAATAGACAACCTTCTTCAGGACCAAGTTCTAGAAAGAAACAGAAAATTACTTTTTTGCAATTACAATTTTTCAGACAAAGCTTTTTTCCAAAAGAACTCTGTTAATTGGCTACACTATTCGGTGGTTGGCGCTAATTATACAAAGGTGGCAGTTAACATTATTGGTAATTTGATTTGCTACCAGCATCCCTTCATTTAGCACTTCCTGGAAATCTTCCCGCTTCTCGCGAGGCAAGTGTTCCGCAAACTGCTGGAGGGAGTCCCAGAGGGCACGGTCGTAGCGTCCCAACAAAGCTGTGGCACTCGCAGCCTTCATAGAGGTCACTGATGTTCCACACACTTTCCTTCCAGCTGAATCCATCCATCTAGACTCTTTGTCTGGGGGGACGGCGGATGACGGGGTGTGGCATGCGGTTTGCGGGCCACCGTCACAATCACAGAATCCGGAGGAGGTTCCACTCTTAGAAAAGCCGGGTCTGTGTCGGGAGCCCGGTATTTTTTCTGCAATCTCGATGGTGCCGCCTTAGTCACCGCAGGGGTGAGGAAAACGTCCATGGCCGGTTCCTCCAGGCCCGGTACCAGAGGTAGTAGTGGACGAGACAGGTGTTTCTGGTGCAGTGTCTCAAAAATGACCAATGTCTTGGGTGTGGGCACCGTCAAGGATATGCCCAGTTTGACTGCGCCTCTCAATAGGACATCATGAAATGCCACCAGGCCATCAACCGGAGACACCCTTGTGTCCGGTGATCCAGACAAAGTCGGAGAGTAGTCCCTGGTCCCTGAGGACCTTGTGTGAGAGTAAGATCTGTGCCTCCTATGGCGGCGTCTCGACCGCATGGTAGACCTGTGGTGCGATCGCTCCCTCCTCCTGGAGTGAGAGCGTGACCTCCCGGTTCTTGGGCGCTCCGCAGGTTTCCGTGGGGGTGTCTTTCGTGGCCCATCCTGGGGTCTTGGTTTTTTAGTCCCCTTAGGTGGTGTAGGCAGCAGAGGTAGTGACACCGATCTTGGCGGAAGAACAGGAGGTATCTCCGGCCGAGGCCTACGTGGCGGGAGCAGAGGTGGTGGCTGTCCCGAGGGAGGAAGTGGTGGAAGCGGTGGGTTGACGGGAGGGTTCTCCTTAGGTAAAGGAGGAGGAGGAGGCGTCTTCGGCCGAGGTGGGAGGTGGTGTATATACCACCGAGTACACCGAGCCTGGTGACTACTTCGGAGGAGGGGACTGCAAACCAGTCCCTCCAGTGTGTGATCGCCATCTCCGGCGCCCTCCACCAGACTCAGCGTGACTTCTGGCACCAGAACTCCTTCTGCGCCGCTTCGGCGAGTGAGAACGACTCCTCGACGCTGACCTCTTTCTCCTCGACTCTGAGCGTCGTTTTTCCGGTGTCGAATATCGCCTCCGCGACTCAGTCGTCGACCGTCGCCTCCGCGACGTCGACCTCTCCTTCCTCGACGCCGAACGCCGCCTCTGCGATGTCGACCGTTCCATCCTTGACGCCGAACGCCGCCATCGCGACGTCGACCGTTCCTTTCTCGACGATGATCGTTGACTCCTGCTCGACGTCATCCTCTTCCTTGAGGTCCTCGACGCCGAGGATCCCCTCGACGCCGACCGTCTCCTCGACGGCGACCGGCGGTATCGCCTCGACGACGAGCGCTGACGCCTGTGGCTTCTCCTTCGATGCCGATAGCTCGACGTTGACGTCGACGACGACGCCGAAGACGCCTTAGTAGTTTTGACGGAGGCCTAACTAGGCTCTTCAACGTCGAATCTTCACGCCACCTCGACTCGGAGCGCCGGGGAGACGGGGAACACACCGTCGTCATCCCTCTCGACGTCGTCGTCGATACCATCGACGCCGACGGAGACGGGGACCGCTTGCTGGTCTTCCTGTCTCTGGGGAGCCCCCCAGAAGCCTCAGCAGAGGCAGATGGAACCTTCCCAGTCTGCCCAGACCCACCTGCAGCCTGCAGTCGTCTCTCTTCCAGGCCTTGAAGCCTAATCTTCAGCCTGTCCCTCAGGGTCCTTGCTGAGAGGTTCTGGCAGATGTCACAGTCTTCAGGGACATGTTCTTCAGGGAGACAAATAATGCAGACGTCGTGTGGATCAGTCTTGGCTTTCTTACTTCCACATCCTGGGCATTTGTCGAAAAGAGCAGGCATTTTAGAGCCCTAAAAGCCTGACAAACACACACAGGAGAGAAGGGATACAGAGTATAACTGCAAACACTTTTATCAAGAAAAGTGAACTAAATCCAATATACACCCTTGAAAAAGGGAGAGCTCAATGCCAGGGTCCTGTTAGCAGGAGCCGGAAAAAAGAACTGAAAGTAAAAGGCTGTGTTGTGTGTGGTTTTGTTTGGTGGAATTTCTAGTTGAAGTACTGGACAGTGTAGCCTGTGGATATAGGCTGCATTATTTGTCTTTAAATTCTCTCTTAAGTGTCTTTGCAGTTTCTGCATGATTGGACAACTTAAGAGATTATTTTTGATTGCCGGGGTCCACGCACATGGGCGGGACTATTCACTAGATTATGACTATACACAGAGATCCCCTACTACAGAACTGAATGTCACAAAGTCATTCAGGTAAGTATACAGTAGGTACTATGATAAAATCGCAAATCTGCTTGGAGCAAACTTAGATGAATGAAATCCTGTTTTAGCAGGTCTTCCGCATTAATTTGAATTAAGCTGTTAATGGCATTTGGCACAGAATCATACCGGTTTCTTAATCAATGTGCGCTGTCTCTCTCTCTTTCTCCTGCGTAGGAAACAGGCTTAGGGAGTTCTTATTTTCGAGAGAGGGAGAGGGCTAGAGGTCTATAAGGCACTCTGGTAATTTAAGTTAGTCATGCTTTCATGAGGGAGAGAGGATTGACGTAGGGCTCAGTTCTGAATAGCCCCATTCATAACGGATCTCCCCCCTTCCTCCTGCGTAACTCAGCTTCCTTCAGTCCCACCCTCCGGCAGGCCTTTACCCGGTACCTTTACGATGTTTGGTGCTTCCACTGCTCTCCACAGAGTGAATCTTTCAGGCCAATCCACCCCCGTCCTCCCGCTCGGGTCTTTCAGCACTTCGCCCGAGGCGGGGGTAGGGGCAGCAGCAAGGCCACAGCGCAGTCACTTAGGAAACCCCACCACATGCGGGCCTCTTTTGCTCTCTTCTCCTGCCCTCCGGAGAGACTGGAGGGCGGTAGGATCGGTCTCCTGAAGGACCGCAGCGGCTTCCCCTCTTCCGAGGAAGCTTTGGCCCTGGCAGGAAGATGACACAGTGGGCGGGGATCCGGTTGCTAAGCGACCCCGCCCAGCGTCTCCCTTCACACACGGCTTGGCCCCTCACAGCACCCCGTCAGCAGTGAGGAAGTATTGGGCAGACTTGGCACCGTATCACTTCAGCGAGAGGGGGGGCTGGAGGACTGTAACCAAACGATGGCAGATTTAGGCGGCAGATATGCAGGCAAAATCCACACGCTTCTGACTAGGGCCAACAGGAGACACGGTCAAAGTCTACATCTTCAGGGAATCGCAGAGAGGGGCCCTTGCATAGCTTTGCCCTCACAACTTACAGTGCTCACCCTTCCAGAGGCCATGGGCTGGGGAGAGTCACCCTCATCAGATAACCAAAGGGATTTGTCCTTCTAAATGGTGGACACACTGGGGCGTTGTGCTCTCTGAATTTCCTCAGGCAGGGCCAGAGCAACACGAAGAAGGGCAGCACCCTCAGGCCAACCCGCAGCTCTTAGGAGCAATCAAATTAACCTGTGACACAATCCCCGGTCGCTGTAGTCCGCACTCCGGCCAGCCCAGCAGTGTGACAAAATGGCCACCCAGTGTCCACCCTTATATAGCCTAGGCCCAGATCACTAGAGTGGACTGGAAGGTTCTAGAACCCACTAATGCTACCCTATGGCCCAGACGCTCTGAGGTAATTCTTGACAGGCGTCCATCTTAGCGACCCTCTCTATCCACCATTTTCGAAAGGCGTGCTGGTACCACAGCACTGGTTAGCAGTGATGGGCATCCGGAGACCTAAAGCCACACAAAAAGGACTGGTGGACAAAAAAAATAATGGGAGGCAGAAAGGGACCCAAGGGAAAAAAAATAAGGGGGGACCACTCAAAAAGCTGACAGGTCTAACACTGGTGTCGGACCCTTCTACCCCCTCAGGGATCCCTAACACCCTGAGATTGTTCTCCTCTGTCTGTTCTCGAACTCCTCAAGTTTCCATTGAATATCTTTGATTTGGGAGCCTTGTGTTTCCGCCTGGGTCACAGCGCCTGAAGCCTCTGCTTCCGTAGAGACAATTCTTGCCTCGAGATTGGTCGCCCTTTTCCCTATATTGACACAGGAATTGGAGAGCTTCCTAACAACCCCTTGCATTTTTCAAAGAGCAGCTTGCGCTTTCCGGCTATCTTGGCGCTTTTTTCCCCTGTGCGATAGAATAGCCTGATGTATTACTTCCAATGTAGGGGGATCCGAACTAGCCTCTATGGGGGTTGTCCCAGACAAGGAGCCGGACAGCTGAGTCGCAGATGAGTAATCCTACTTTAGGTTCTTTCTTTCTCGTCTTTGTCCTTGTGTACTAAGGCATTGATTCATTTTTTTCACTGTAATAGGTTGTGCTTTGTCATTATCCTCAGGATCAGTGTCTAAATAACTTGCCTCCGATGATGTGCTACACCCGTCCGCCGACCATTCTGCCCCCTCTGAGACTGAAAAAACAGTCGCTTGGCTCTTTATCTATTTCTCCTCTGATTTTATCCCCTGCTACCAGGTCTGCTGCCATATTCAGATCGCTTCCCCAGACCACTATATTGGTTTTGTGAGCTACATTTTCTGTACTTTGTTGTGTCTCCAGACAGTCATTTACCATCTTAGTGCCAACTTCTAACTGCTCCACCACAGCACTGTGAGGCTCCGGGGAGACCAGTGGTGCCTCCTCGACATCCACAATTTCATCACTATCCCCATTCGCAGCAGCAGAGGTGCGCTTCCCACTTCCCTCCACACCTTGCAGGAAGGGTGTCCACCTCTCTCAGTTGCCTACCGTTAGCCAGATTGTCCGCTGTGCCTCTAAACAGTGGAGTGTCCCGGATCTCTTTCTGGCTCACCTCCTGACTGTGTTTGTTATTCTCCCCGATGACAGCTCACATCTGTGCCTCCTTTGTGCGTTGTAGGAGCTCAGCCACCACGGGGCAGGCAGGACGGAGTTTCCCAGCTCCCCCGCCACTTCCTCTCTTCGTTACTGGGGGGTTGACGCTGGGAGTCTGAGGTTGCTGCACGCGTCCCGTAGCTTGGTCCGGAGAGTCATGCTCCCTGGGTTTTCTCCACGTAATTTTCGATTTCCCACCAGCTTGGATGCTGCGGAGTTCGGGCTGCTTTCTGACCCATTTTTCCACGGGTCGCAGGCAAACGGTTTTCCAAGCGTAGCAGATCTTTCACTGTGGCACGCTTGAGAATCCGTAATCCAAAATCAATCCAGTCGGCTCAATCTCTACAGCAGCAACGTCGGGATCTTCTCATCGAGGGGCCTCTTGGTCGGTAAGTGATTTTTCCTTAAAACGTATGGGGTTTCACTAATCTATACAGCCATGGATCACTAGTGCTGCTGTCGGCCTCCTAAGCAGCCACCATCTTGCTTCCTATTCCCGCCCATCGATCCCAAAACTTTTCATCATAGAAATGTGGGAATAATTGTTTTTTTGTCAAAGTGTCAGGCTTGCAAGGAATTCTGGGTAAGAATATCCTGGTGAGAGCCATGCAAGTAGGCCCACCCTTGATTCTATTAGGTTCCTACTTTTCAAAAATGTGCAAGAATGCTAGTTTTTGCTAGGTGACGGCTGAGCTAGGGCTACCTACTTTCCCAAAAAAGGGTCCGTTTTTAGTGGTAAAATGTGACGTATTCATGTTATGTTTTAGGCTGTTTCCTGTAGAGGGATCTAGCCTATCCATCAGAAGTGAGGTGCCATTTTTATTGGGTGACTTGTGGGAATGTTGGGTGGAAGGATGTTTGTGGCTCCAACAGACATCAGAACTTTTTGTTACAGAAATGTGTGAAAATTTGCTTTTTCAGTCAAAGTTAGTACAATATCCAGCCCTGGGGTGATTTGCATGGCTCTCACTTTGGGGTGGATTCCCCCAAGTGTCCAGCATTCACAAATGTGCACGTTTGCTAGGTTTCCCTATGTGCCGGCTGAGCTAGAGCCCAAAATCTACCACTACCAAACTTGCATAAAAGCAATCAGTTTTGAATGGGGAAAATGTGATTAATCCGTGTTGCGCTTTAGGCAGGTTAATTTCACAGGCACTAGACCTAACCACAAAAGTAAGGTACTGTTTTTATCGGGCAACTGAGGGAAAAACTGGGTGGAATGGCGTTTGTGGCTCACCTCAGAGTCCAGAACTTCCCATCACAGAAATTGGAGTAAACTGTGCTTTTAGCAAAATTTGAGGTTTGCAAGGGATTCTGGGTAAAAAAACCTGGTGAAAGCCACGTATGTCTCCCCACCCTGGATCCACCAGGTGTCTAGTGTTCCAAAATGTGTAAGTTTGCAAGGTTTCCCCATGTGCCTGTTGAGTTAGGGCCCAAAATCGACAGCAACTCAAATTTCAAAGAAGGGGTCAGTGTTGAGTGGGAAAATTTGATGTATTAATTCATAAATGTTCAAGTTTGCTAGGTTTCCCAAAGTGCCTTCTTAGCTAAGGCCAAAAAATCCAGAGCTACGGACTTTTAAAAAAAGCGGCAGTTTTAAGTGGGAAATTAAGATGTATCCCTTTTGCATGTTGGGCTGTTTCTTTTCACATGCATAAGGCTTACCCACATAAGTGAGGTACCATTTTTATCTAAAGGCTTTGGGGAATGGTGGGTGGAAGGAGGTTTGTGGCTCCCCTCAGATTTCAGAACTTTCCATAACAGAAATATGAAACAATTTGTTTTTAAAGTAAAATTTGGCATGAGTACAAACTCCTTTCACACCACCCCACCTTGAATTCTCCCAGGTGTCTATTTTTAAAAAATTTCCTAGGTTTGCGTAAGTGCCAGCTGAACTACTGCGAAAAATCCAGAGCTACCCACTTTCCAAATAAAGGGTCAGTTTTAAGTAGGAAAATGTGTTGTATGCATGTTGTGTTTTGGGCAGTTTCCTTCTAGGGCACCATATCTATCCACACAAGTGAGGTACCATTTTTTTCGGTAGACAAGTGGGAATGCTGAGAGAACTCATGTTTGTGGCTCCCCGCAGATTCAAGAAATTTCTATTACATAAATGGAGAAAAACGTGCATTTTAAGTCACACAAGTGAGGTAACCTTTTTTTCAGGAGACTATGGGGAATGCTGGGTGGAAGGAAGTTTGTGGTTCCCCACAGATTGCAGAACGTTCCATCACAGCAATGAGAACATTTGTTTTTTTCAGCAAAAATCGGTGTGAGTACAAAATCTTGGTGAGAGTCACGCACGTCATTCCACCCTGGATTCCCTCACATGTCTAGTTTTAAAAAATGTGCAAGTTTCCTAGTTTTGCCTACATGCTGGCAGAGCTATGGCCAAACATTCACAGCTGCTCACTTTCCCAAAGAAGGTCAGAATTGAGAGGAAAAACATGATGTATCTATGTTGTGTTTTAGGTTGTTTCCTTCTGTGGGCAATAGGTCTATCCGACAAGTAAGGTACAATTTGTATTGGGAGACTTGTGGGAATGCAGGAAGAACTGGTGTTTGTGGCTCCTCACAGATTCTAGAACAGGGGTCTTCAAACTGTGGGGCGCGACCCCCAGGGGGGCCGTGGAGCGATGCAAAGGGGGTCGTGCTCACAGGCCCATTTCTCAGGCCCAAGGGCTTCAGCCCCCCTCTTCCCCTGTGTCTCAGCCCGGGCTGCTGCAGTGTAACTCGAGCTGCTGGGTCTTCAGCTGGGCAATGTCTGGAGTCTTATCTCCAGCACACCCATTAGAGTTTTTCACAGGTCTTTAAAGACCATTTACATATTTACATGCCTTTGTAAACTGGTTACAGAGGCTTAGTGTTTTTTTTCATGATTCCAGTACCCCCTGAGTCCCACTCGGCCTATTACTTACATTTGAATTTTACATTTACTGATGTAGTGTGAGAATGCATTTTATGAAAAGGAATATAAAGGAGGGTTTCCAAAAGTAAAATGCCTGTGTGGGTTGTTTAAAGAGCCTGCAGAGACCTCCTCTTGACACTAAATAGATTTGATTATAAATAAAAAGGTATGTATTCATTCATTATGTGACTTTTCTGTATTTGTTCTATTTAGTTATTTAGTTATTAGTCATGGATCATTGAGGCAGTCCTAAAAGTGCTTTCTATTTATATTTTCTGTTAGAAGTATGCACATATAAGTGCTTAAAATACAGCTTTAGGTGACTGCTTATTTTTGTACCAACTGGGCCATCAAAATAATCTACTGGCAACCGTATCCATAAGACTGGAAGTTTGTTGCAGGATCAGCACATTATTAATTTCCTCCACCCTGTCATAATAGCAATAGTTTAACTTAGATCTTAAACCCTACGCCGCCGTCAATAACGTGCTGGATTACTTCAAGTGTCTGGGAATGGACCCTGCATTCAGACCACTCACTCCTCCTTCACGCCCATCACCTTCATGCTCACCCTGTCCTCATAGCGATCACAATGCACTCACACTGATCACCATGCACTCACACCATTCATCTGCTCACCCTGCATTCACAATGATTACTCTGCACTCACAGTGCACTTGCACTGTTCACCCTATACCTCACCCTGCGCTCAGGAGCACACTACTCATCCTGCACTCATGTAACACTTCACTCACCTGTCCCCCTCACTGATTAATATAGAACTCACTCAAACAATCCCAGCAGTAATCATACATTCATTCGTCCCATTCTGAACTTGCATCCGCACCCAAATTCGTACGGCCACCTCACTCACCCTGCAGTCACTCCTCTCACCCTACTCTCACACTGTTGCATCGCTCACAGTGCACTCACATGGGCACTCCTGCCAACCACACAGCGCAGAGGGTAAATGTGCCTGCTACAAAGATTATGTACCATGCAGATCACAGAAATGAGTGTGAGTAAACTATGAGTAGCGCTATAAAAAATGAAATGTTTGTCAGAAAGGTGCTATGGAGAGATGAGGTGCATTGTTGGTGAGTGGTAGTGAGGGAATTCATGGAGAAGGAGGAAACGGGGGTGGGGCACCAAAAAAGACTTGCACCGGGTGCAACCAGTGTTAGGGCCAGCCCTGGCTGGGAGTGTTAGTACCCCTCCCCCAGAAGTTCTGGTCTAGTGGCTCCCCTGCTTCTGCAGATTATTATTATTTACATTTGTACTGCGCTACTGTTACCAAAAGAAGCCCTGAGGCTAATAACCAAATGCTGCCTGAAGGCAAATGAGAAACACACAGAAGGAGATGGATAACCAGTCAAATGGGGTAACCTACAGAGCATAGAGAAAGGTTTTTATATCTTCCTAAAGGATAATCGATTCTTGGTGGAGTGAAACAAAGGAGGGTGCAAGTCCCATAACTGCGCAGCCTGCACCAAAACAGCAAGATAGGCAACTCATGCCTTCTTGAATTGGGGAACAATAAGCAGAGTGGCACAGGATGAGAGGAGCATACAGGTCCGACTCATATGCTTGGTGAGGAGAGATGAGAGGATGAGAGAGGACAGCAAGGGATTGAGAGAATTTGATTTAAGAGGTCAGGGATGAGGAGAAATGTAAATTGCAGAAGAGTAGTGTGGACACGCTAGATGTGAGTGTGAGCCAAAGGTGAGGGCTTCTGTTAGAACAAAGGAGAGATGTGAAAGATGAATGGGGGTACCGGAGAGGTGTAAGATACAAATAAACAATAAGTTGAATGGAGAGACGAGGTGAATGAGAAGTGCTGAGGGGAACGGGTGGTGACGGGGCCAGTGAGGCCATGAGATAAATGCGAGAGACTGTTAGAGATGAAGGCAGTAAAAAGACAGATTGGCAAGGGGTGATTAAAGGTGAAGTGAGAGGTTGAATGGGGAGAGTTCAGAAGTTGTATAAAGGGGTGAAAGAAAATGGCCTGCAAAGTGAGAGTGGGATCCAGGGTTGGGAGAGGAGAGAGGGATGGAAGGGAGGGAGTGAGAGGAAAACTGCATGGGTAAACTGCTTAACTCTGGAGTTCAGGACTTAATTAAGGTCCAGAGGTGTCAGGGACAACACCCGAAGACCCCTGAGTTCTACCTGTCTCGGTGCACAAATAAACAGAAACACAGGCTTCTCGATGGTGGTGTCAAAGACCAAAGGTTTATCACTCTAGGGATACAGAAGTCACAGAAACTACACACGGGCAGATTCTAGGAGCCTGTTCAATTTGCACTAAGTGAGTTGCTCCTTAAATACAAGTTTTTTAGCTGTAGGCAACATTCTTCTCATACTAGTACATTTCTTAAACTTTGTATCCTAAACAATAAATGTTTGGCATCAAACAGGAACCGTCAACGAATTTCTGATGTCAAACATTACGAATGAGGGGTTCCCACTGTTCGATCATAATCCCATGTCATCTTCCCATTCAGGAGCCGGACCGCCTCATCGTAAATTTCGTTACCTCCCCCTAATAAAGGCCCAGAAGGAAAGGAGCAGAGCCAGGTGTAAAAGATAGAAAAACAGGATAAGAGATGTTTGTGGGTCGTAAATGGGCAAGGCTACCGACTTCGGCCGCCTAATCATGATCAGGCCAACGAGCACAAGAACCAGTATAGCAGGACTGGCCTCAGGCAGAGGAGGCAGCTTTTTGCCGAGTCATGCGTCCACAGCGTTTCTGACTTAAGGTGCACGTGTCATTAACAGGGTGAATCGCCGGCTAAAGCCTACGTGTCCTTTAAGCGAAATGAATTGATCAGAGGTCACTGTTTGTTCATTGACTATGTGAGGGCAAGAATACAAGATGGATGCCATATTCTAAAATGGATGCCATCGGTGTACCGGAAATGTGCTCATAACAAGAGTGCTCTTGCTCGTAGCATAGCGAAAACACCAGGATATACTATATGGACCATTTACGGTTCACTGGTACCGAAATTATGGGTTTACGACGATGTCGAAAACACGGGTTTGAATCGTCACGGAACCTCAGACCCTCCTTTTGCCCTTACATAGGCAATTACTCACTCTATATCAGAGTCTATCTCGATGTTCATCAGGTCAGTGATATGTTGTTGTAGCATTATTCTTTCTCGCACCTTGTCTCCCAATACAGGTGGTTTCCTTAAACAGGTTGCAGCACAGAGGCTACACAAGGCAGGGCCACACTGGATAATAAGACAGCATGAGAATAGGAACACTAAGACAATACCAACGACCATCAGAACCTTCCATCCCCATGCTGATATTAGAGTCCCAAGCCATTCCATTAACGACCAATTTCCCTTGTCTACATGAATAGAGTCGGAAATCTTGTGTAGGTTAGAGATCGCTTCGTACACTGTCAGAGCATTATTGGGGATATAAACACAGCAGCTCGATTGGATCATTCTGCATACCCCACCTCGATCTGCAAGTATTACATCAAGAACATACGGTTCTGTAATATCATGAGACGATCCGCCTGGAGCTCAGCTGTTAAGTTACTAAGGGCACCAGCAGTTTCTGTAATAGTAGACTCAACTACCCGTGTTAGCTGACGTAGATTTCTACTATTGGCCATAGGCCCCCAGAACGGAAGGAAACCTTTGAAGAAGTCTCCGGCTTCCTGACCAGCGGTGTCTTCCTTGCTAAAGACACCTCTTACTACTCTGGTTTTGTGATAATTTGGGGCAGCTGCGTATGTCGGAGGCAACAGTCGAGCAATATAGCATGAACCTGAAAAGTCAGCAGGCAACCATGTATATGCCCTATCTCGACAGATGAAGTAGGTACCCTTAGCAGTTAAGAAGGCAGGAGAAGAGTTTGATGGATACACGTAAGTTTCAACACAGTCACTCTTCCCTAGCCGAGCTCTTGGATTTCTCCCATTACCTTGCAAGCAGAATTGACCTCGGTGAGGTACGACCCAAACTGGAGTGGAGCTCTTACGCTTGTTTTCACCCAAACTAATGCTATACTCCGTAGCATTTCAACTCAAATAAACTCGTAGCTCATCCTTAGGGATAAATGGGGTGTTATTGACGTCTTTAATCATGTCAGTTATTCCCTTTAGCAAGGCTTTATTAGCGGAGTTATACTTGGTAGAACGTGGAGGACGCGGGGGATAGGTCTCGAGGGCATAGACAAATGCAGTCTGAAAGGCCCAACATGATCCATTATAGCTAAAAGGCAAGACCAGGTAGGGAATGCCTTTATCCATAGTGTGTGGTATCAAACCGCACACCCAGCAGTCTGTTGTGTTAACTACCAGCTGGTGTTGGTGCAAGAGCTGTACAAAAGTGTTATTTATGAATTCTGAGCGTCGAGCTTGCTCATGTTCAGGAAACGGATGAAAGGAATGAAAAGAAGCAACAGTAGGAGAAACAAGAACATGGGGAGGCACTGTAGTCGTGATCGGTGCAAAGATTAAATGGATACCAAAGGCAATTCCACCCACCAACGTTATTAAAATAATCAAAAACGTAATTGCACATTGCATCAGAAAACATTTGTTATGTAGAATTTTGTATAATCTATTTCTGCGAACATAAATTACATTCTCTCAGTGCAGCCCAGGAAGCTCCATCTTCTACAACCGCTTGTGACCACTGATGATATGTACGTAGTTGAAAATGCCTCTATCAGCCCTAGGAGTTCCCAGAACTAACAGAAAGGCCGACCTTGTGTCTGGCCCCCGCAGATTCAACTAGGCACACAGCCACGACCCTACGGCGACCCAGACGGCAAGGTAATAGAAACAACAGAAATACACAGGGAAATACAAAATATTCAGCAAGCTTCCTGGCTGGAGGCAATGTAATAGATCAAATATGAAAGATAGGCAGTTTCCTGCTTTATTTGTCCTTAGAATGAGAACGAAGGTTGTATCTCAGTTTTCCTGGCGTTGTTTGATCCGGGAATAGTCTGTTTCCAGCAGGGGCAACAATGTTCGAATTCGCAGATGACAAATGTTCGTTCGATGCAGCAGGGGTGGGGAATTCCTATCTCCCGACGCCCGAGACATCTAGATTTCTTAGGAGGGCAAGAGGTTTTAATTTGCATTTTGTCCAAAGGACAAGTAGACAGTTTAATGGTGCTGGGGCCTGCACTTTAATTTCCCCAGAGCAGAACAACAACGGAGATATAGCAGAGCTCAAAGTTGCAGCCAGCTCCATAAGCTTGTGTGGCCCCCAGGCCCGCACCTGTTCCTTTTATTTTTTTTTTGCATGAGACAAACATCTGCTTCTGCAGCTCCAGAACACTCACAGCACTGGCATGAAAGAGGCTGCCTTATCTGCCTCGTGGCCCCTTGCTCTGACTTGAACTCTATGACCCCTGCGTTTTAATCTCTGCTCCACTCTTGGGCCTCATACGGCCCCAAGAGCAGTGCTTTCCCTGCTCATGCACCTCGTGCATCCCCTTCTTTGCACTTTGCCTTTCCTGTACACTTTGTTTCACCGGTGCCTAAACCTGCTAACACCGCCCTCTCTGACAGCCTGGACCTGCTCCCCTTGGCCTCTCGTTTTCTTAGTCATTCAGGGCTTACATTAAAGCTCATAAGTTTCTCCATGAGGCTTTCATGCAGGCCTAAGGCCACCCCCATTTCTGTCCTTGAACTAGGCCTCTCATCTCACTTTGTGCATACACCAGGGGCATTTTGAACACACTTCCATAGCAACTACAGCAGCTGTGAAGTTCTTAATGGGCCTCTTCAGTCTACAGGTCTGCACACAAAGGCCCATAATGGTTTTGAAAGGGGTGGGTGGATGAGTGATAGGGTGGTTTAATAGATGCATTGATGAATGAGTGAAAGGGTGGATGGATAGATGCATGTATGAATGAGTGAAAGGTTGGATGGATAGGTGCATGGATGAATGGGTGGAGTGAAAGGGTGGATGGATAGATGCATGAATGAGTGAAATGATGGATGTCAGGAAGGATGCATGAAAGAATGGATGGGCAAGGGTGAAAGGATGGATGGCTGAGTGGATGGATGGGGAAGTGTATGGATGGGGTGAAAGTGGATGGATGAGTGAAAGGATGGATGGCTGAATGAAAGGGCGATTAATGGGTGAGAGATAGAGTAGATGAATGGATGGACGGCCGAGTGGGTGGGTGGATGAATCCGTGGGTGGGTAGGTGCCTAGCTGGGAGGAAGGGTGGATGGATGGATGGGTGGATAGTTGAGTGTAAAGGTGGATGGAGGGATTAGTGAAAGGGTGGATGGAGGGATTAGTGAAAGGGTGGATGGATATATGAGCGAAATGGAAGATGGATGGGGTAAAAGGGTGGATGGATGAGATAAGCATAAATGGAGGAAGTGAAAGGGTGGAAGGATATACGAGTGAAAAGGAGGATGGATGTATGAGCAAAAGGATGGATGGAGGGATGAGTGAAAGGGTGGATGAATATGAGCGAAAAGGAGGATGTGTGGGATGAAAGGATGGATGGAGGTGCAAAAGGATGGATGAGCGAAAGGAAGGCTGGATTGATGAGTTTGCTAGATAGGTTTGGAGATGGAAAGATAGGTATGAACAGGGGCTTCGTGAACACCCCACTTTAGCAGCTACTGTAGAGGTGGAGCTCTTGATGGGCCTCTTCTGTCTGCAGCTCGACAGACAAAGGCTCATAATTAATGTGAAAGGGTGGGTGTGAGTGAAAGGATGGATGAATGTGTGGGTGAAAGGATGAGTGAGTGTAAGTGTTGCTGGCTAAATGCATGGATGAATGAGTGACAGGGATGGTTGAGTGACGGGGATAGTGGATAGACAAAGGATGTTATAATGAAGGAAAAGGTGAATGAATGGGTTACAGGGTGTATGGATTAGGGAGCGAAAGGATGGATGAGTGTAAAGGATAAATGGTTGAGTGGAAAGATGGATTGTTTGGATTGATGGATTGGTAGATGGGTGGGTGGGTGGATGAGTGAAAGAGTGGATGGATGAGTGAAAGGATGGATGGATAAGTGAAAGGATGGATGGATGGATAGATTGATGGAGGGAATGGGTGGCTGTATGGATGAGCGAAAGGATGGACAGATGGCTGAAATGGTTAGGTTTGGAGATGGATGGGTAGGTTTGGATATTGATGAGCGGATGGACTGACAAATCAACAGATGGACAAACATATTGGTGAAAGGCTAATGGATGAAAGAATGAATGGATGACCATGTAAAGATGAAATGCTAGATATCGGTGGGTGAAAGGATGAATGGATGGATGCTTAGATGGAAGAGACAGAGCAATTCTGGAGAGGACTCCAGTGACTTTTTTCGCTTGCTTGGTGGCATAAGAGCTTTGGATCAAAGTGGGGGGTATTTCAATTTTCTGGTTGCTCACTTGGCCTGCCCTATGCTCCTTTCTCTACCTGGGGATTATCAGGTAGGTGTGGTGCTGTTCGCCAGCACATTCTTACTAGACAGCCAGTATTTGGTCTCATAAAGGCCTCATTGCCATAGAAATTCCTGGCACTGAACAAAACTACTTTGTAAAAGAGCAGAATGTCACACACAATGAAGCCAGCCTATAGATAGGATGAGAAAGCATTTAAATAAAAACAAAAAGTCTTGGTTAACTCAGATTGAATTAGGGGCTCAAATGTTAAAGTAAGTCACAAAAGTACACCCAGGATATATGTCCTTATATTATTGCAGATTTACGTTTTTCATGAATTCACATGAATTTCCTTAAGTAGGCCAGGAAACCGTAATTCTAGAAAATATTTGTGAATTGCATTTTAGCATGAGCAAAGATGAATGTTCCCCAGTGGAAATCAGAGTGTTTACAAGTTCACTTTTCCTCGAACCACATTTTTCCCAGCCCTGGAAGAAACTTTACTTCTGCCGTTGTCAGGGGTAGTACATTTCCAACCTTTCTCAGTATGGGAAAAGATTAGAGAAAAGCTAGTGAAACCCCCCAAAAGTCAAATCCTTTTATAGTATTAGCCTGACATTAACCAGAGAGGCTACTATCAGAGCTCTTCTATATTGAGATGGCTGCCATTATTTTACGGTGCACTATGTGGCACCAAAGGGACAAGTGGATTTTGTTACAGGACAAGTAGATTTATGAAGCTACTTGTCCCTTGGACAAGTAAATATTTCATTAAATTCCACACCCCTGATGCAGTGTTCTGGTCAGTAATCAAAGAGGCAGCTTCAGGGGGGAAGTCAGAGTTCGGTGAATCAGTTGTCAGTTCTGCATCACTGAAAGGAACATATCTAGGAACAGGTTCTGTATCAGAGGCACCAAATCCTTGTCTAACCCAATTGTCATAAGGGAGTGGAAGGGGTACACGCTTAGTGTGAGTAGCGTGAACCCAATTTTTCCGGCCAGCCACACGTACAGCAGTCCTTGTCGCCAAGAGCACTTGAAAGGGGCCCAAAAACTTCGGTTGGAGATTCCTGGTCCGTCCGAAGTTTCGGATGACGATGAAATCGCCGGGTTTCAGCTGGTGACCTGGACTTTCCGGAGGTTTTGGCAATGCATCGAAAACCTGTTGGTGAATGAGACTCAATTTAGCAGTCAAGTCAAAAAGGTAATCAATTAACATTGGATACTCTATCTGCTTAAATTCTCGTGGTCTCGGTACCCCCCAGACATTGGCAGGGCGACCAAACACAATCTCATATGGGCTAAGCCCTACTCGAGAGTGCACAGTCGCTCTAGTGGATAACAAGGCCAGCGGTAGTGCATCTGGCCAGGACAAACCCGTGGAGGCTTGGATCTTAGCAAGTTTCAGTTTAAGAGTACCATTGTACCCTTCAACTAAACCTGCTGACTGGGGGTGGTTCGCACTATGAAAGTTCTGCTTGATCCCTAAGCCTGCACACACACTCTGCATAACTTTCCCTACGAATTTACTCCCATTGTCTGACCATACAATCCGTGGCATGCCATACCTGGGGAAGTATTCTTTTAGGAGGATTTTAGCAGTGGACAAGGCAGTGTTATCTTTCAGCGGGTATGCTTCAATCCACCTTGAAAAAGCACAGACTACCACTAGGACATATTTAAGGTTATTACATCGGTCCATGTGGATGAAATCCAACTGAATCACTTCGAAGGGGCAAGAAGGAGGAGCGAAGTGTCCAGCGGGTGTGGGGGTTCCCTTACCAGGATTATGCATCAGGCATATCATGCAGTTTCTAACCACTCTTTCTGCACATTTACTGATTCCATCATTCTTCCAGACTGGGGCCAACATCTTACAAATCCCTTTAGAACTGATGTGCGCTGCTCCATGCGCCATCGTTACTACCGCAAGCACATACACATCAGGCAACATCCAACGCTGATGCTCCGACAAGTCAATCCAACATCCACTCGAGTCCATTTTACCCGTTTTCTCTTTCCATGCAATCTTTTCCTCTTCAGTCGCTTCTTCCTGAATTGCTTTCACACTTTCTACTGTGTCCTCATACATTCCCGATTCAGCAACCCATCTCACAGACGTTGCAACATACATCCCACTCATCGTATTCCTAGCTGTCTGCTTAGCTATCTCATCAGCGAAAGCATTTCCACGACCAACATCATTCGTAACCGCTCGATGAGCACTGCACTTCACAATCGCAACTTCAGTTGGTAAGGTTAGAGATTCCAACAAGTCATTGACTAGCTGACCATGCTGGATCTTAGTCCCATGGGACGTAATAAAACCTCTTTCCTTCCACAGTCGACCAAAAGTATGTGCTACGCCGAACGCATACTGACTATCTGTGAATACATTCACTCTCTTTCCCTTTGCTAAGACACACGCTCTAGTCAATGCAATTAATTCTGCAGCTTGGGCAGAATTCTGACTCACTCTTGCAGTCTCCACAATCGTACTCAAAGTCGTTACTGCATAGGCAGCTGTCACATCACCATTCTCCAATTTAAAACAAGACCCGTCAACATATAACGTGCCATCTGGATCTGGTAACGGAGTGTCCTTAAGATCAATCCATCCTTTTGTCTCCTCCTCGGTTCTAAAACAACAATCATGGGGTTCAGAATCACTCGACTCCTGGCTAGTCGGCAACAGTGTTGCTGGATTCAGTACATTGCATCTTTTAATCTGAATATGACTCGCTAGCAGTGTCAGCTCATAGCCTGATAATCTAGCACTGGTGAGGTGCTGAGTCTTCGTTCGGTTCATGAGTGTATCCACGGCATGTGGAACCATGACCACCAGCATATTGTTCATGACCAAACCAGCAGATTGTCGAATGGACACTGCAGCTGCTGCTGTAGCTCTTAAGCAACTTGGCAACGCTCTGGCTACCGGGTCTAATGTTGATGAAAAATACGCACAAGGACGTTGTTTATCACCAAATCGTTGCGTCAAAACACTCAACGCACAACCTTCTTTCTCGTGAACATAGAGTGTAAATGGCTTACTGTAGTCAGGTGTACCCAACACCGGAGCTGAACACAGTGCATTTCGTAACTCAGAGAAACTCTGCTGACATTCGGCAGACCATGGCACCGGATTCGGAACACCTTTTCCAGTCAGGGCCACCAATGGTTTTGCCAAGAGAGAAAAATTTGGGATCCATTGCCTGCAGTATGAAGTAATACCTAAAAACGCGCGCACTTCTCTCTGTGTGCTAGGAACATTCATCTGCGTAATTGCTTTTATTCTCTCCGGGGTCAACCTTCTTCCCTCCTTTGACAAGAGATGACCTAAGTAGGTCACTTCTTGGCAACAATATTGCAGTTTGGAAGGTGACACCTTGTGATGTAAATCAGATAAATGATGCAGTAGGGAAATTGTAGCTGTTTTGCAAGTTTCCTTGTCATCAGCAGCCACTAGAAGGTCATCCACATATTGCACCAAAGCAGAACCAGGAGGGAGCACAAAAGAATCTAACTGACTTTTTAATGCCTGACTGTAAATGGATGGGCTTTCACAATAGCCTTGTGGAGCGTGTTTAAACCTGAAACTTCGACCTCCTAGAGAGAAGCCGAAAATATCTCTACTTTCCTCGGCTATCGGAATGCTGAAAAAGGCATTTTTCAAATCAATCACTGAAAACCATGTGGCTGTAGCAGGAATCAATGTCAACAATGCAGTAATGTCTGGAACCACAGGAAACTGCGGAATCACAATTTTGTTAACCTCTCTAAGGTCAATTACAAATCTGTAGACTGGAGGTTTTGAAGGATCTGTGCATTTTAGAATTGGCAGGACAGGACTGTTACAGACATTTCCTCTAGTTTCTTCTATTACGTCTTTCTGGATCAAATCTTGCACTATCAATAAAAGCGCACGTTCGCCTTCGCTAGAGATCCTATATTGTGGGATTCGTGGTAATTTGACATTTGCTTTCAAACTTACTACATAAGGAGGAATTTCCAAAAGACCTACATCATTAGGACCAGTCGCCCAAAGAGTATCAGGGAGAGAACGCAGCTCCAGTGGGAGCGCATCCATTGACAAATACATCGGGGAGATGACTCTCTTACCCAACGTAAGCTGTACTCCTAACGGAGAACAGTACAGTGTCGCATACAGGCGTTTTAACAGGTCTAAACCAAGCAGATTTTCATTGCAACCGGTCGTCAAAATCAGGGGTGCTTTTAATTGACGAGGCCCAACAGAAATAGACAAAGGACCAGAAACAGGGTTGTGAACAGGGGCGCCTGAAAAACCTACTGAAACGTTTGTTAAGCCGGACAAAGGTGCGCCAGGGAGTTTCGCATGCATGATAGAACTTTTTGCCGCACCAGTATCCAACAGAAACGGTTCGACCACACCTGATGTAGCTACTGCGACATAAGGCCCACTCTGATCTACTGGAACTGATACTACTCCCTCTCTTTGTCCATGGCTGTCCTAGTACTCATTTTGTTGAATTTCCTCGCTAACCTCACAGTAGTCTTCAACATGGTATTGTTGAGATCTACCAGGCTGTACAGACTGTCCGTTTCGCTGATCGAAATAATTAGAAGGACGATCATTAGTCTGCGGAGGCATAGTACCTCGTCCTCGGCCTCTAGGGGTTTGCGTATAACCACCACGACCTCTCTGAGCTGGACCACCATTATTTTGTGCTAGGACTGGACTTATAATGACCTTCCTTTTTGCAGTAAGCACACTGATTCCATTGGTACTGCGGTCTTTGGGAACCGTAATCGGCCCTCTGATATGGCCCTTGCTGTGAGTTTGTCTGATTTGTGCGAGGCGGATATGCCTGCTGCAAGAGGACTTTAGTTTTTAAATCTTTCGTTTTCTTTTCTGACTTTTCTTTCTCTTCTTTATCCCTATTTTCATAGTACTGAGCAGTTGCAAGTATTTGCGCAGTCGTAGAGACTGCCCACGCACTTTCGGAATCTTTTAATTTATTACTAAGCTCTGGTAACAAATTGTGCACAAATTTATCAACAAATAATCTCTGGCCTCCCTCCGTGCTCATATCCTGACCACTGTGATCTACAAAGGTTTCTTCAAATCTAGTGAAGAAGTCGGAGACGCTTTCGTCTTTCTTCTGTTTGCATGCGGACAATTTGTCCCAATTAACGCGCAATGCTGGCATCAAAGTTTTCATTAAATCAATTATCCTACCAGGTAAATTAGCAATTAGAGGTTCGGGCTTAGAACCACCAATTTGTTGACCATCTGCCGCTACTATAGCGGGCCAATCACCACCAAGGGCAACTGGATGATTTTCGGTACGAATTTTAGCCCAAATAGGTTGCGGCACTAAATTGCCAAATAGCATGTCGATGTCTGCTAAATTCATAACACAAGCTTGAACCGTCTGAGTCAGCTCTTTATAATACCCAGCTGGATTCTTACGCGGATCTGGCAAAGCCTGTTTTACTGCTAACACTTCAGCTCGTTTCCACGGAATGTGTATCCACACTCTCTGGAACTGTGCTGGAGCGGCTACAATACCATTGACCGCATCAGCTTGAATGGCTTCGCGCCATATTGGCGGAACCTCTCTCATTGGATATTGACGACCTTGTTTTGTGCTACGTTTCTCTAGATCCCTTGGTGAGCGGAGAGAAGGATCAAACCTGTAGTCTAAGATCAGTTCCATCGCTTCTTTTACATCTTGGCCTACTATCATACCTGCGGCAAATTTTTGTTGAACATGAATTAATTCATCCGGAACTGATTCAGAGTCGTCCTCCTCCCACTCCTCACGCAAAAGGGAACACATTACATCAAACACATAGCGCTGTGTCGGTTCATTCCATTGCATAAATGTTTCCAATACATCTCGTACATTATACCTTCCAATTTTCGATATCCACCTAAGGGCTGTAGAATCTAATATTCCTCGTTCTTCAACACTAGGAAGCTGACTACGTCTCTGAGTAGAGTCAGAAGTAGGAGTCTTAATTAGAGTTTTGTAAAAAGGAGATAGAATATTAGTGACAGATTCAGTGATTCTCCGACGAACAGAAAGCGGAGTCATATAGCTTGCAGAAGTTTTAAGTAGAGTAGCAGTTGGAACAGATGAGACAGCAATAGTAGGGGTAGCAGGTAAAGTAACTTGCGGAACAACAGGTATAAGCGGAGCAGGCATAGGAAGAAGAGCGGGCAACCCTGGAAGAGGGGGTGCCGGAGGAATATTGTTAACCACAGGGAGTGCAGGAGCTAGATTCAAGGGAACAGGAGCAGGCATCCCGGGCTGTCCAGCAGCCGGTAACAAAACATTTGGCAAAGGTGGAGCCGTAGCACCCTGTGCATACGGTGGTGGTGACCTCAACAAGTAAGACAACAGGGGATCCTTTTCAGGGTCCTCTACTGGCTTAACAGCACTCGATGGCAAAGCAGGGTAGCACTTATCAATCGCCAAATTACGTTCTCTATCAGCTATCTCTATCGCTTTCTCAGTTTCATTGAGTTGCAGCTGCTTAGCAGACTGTATTAAGGTCAACTCTTGCTCTTTTTGCTCTTTCTTCAATTTTTTAGTCTCTCTTTGTTTGGATTCTTTTCGCCAACAACGGAAAGAATCAAACATTGCCGGCCGGGCTTTCTTCTTAAATAGTTTTATTTCCAAATTATCGAGGATTTCAGGTTCAAAACTACCATGTAGTGGCCAACTAAGGACACCATCCTTTTTCGTGTAACGGACCCACACCTCATTATAAGATATAGGACCCACACCATGTTTGCAGTAGAGTTCATAAAGAGGAGTTCCAATCGGAGGAACCGGACATGAGTCCTCCAACCGGGAATCCCTGTTGCAACCAAAACATGAAAACATACAGTTTTTGCGACTTACCATTTTACAAACCGGAACACAGAACAAACACAAACAAAGGTGCGCAATCGAACTTAGAACTTAGGCCTACCAAATGAAGAAATGTATCGATACCCAAACCAAACCAAAGATTATCGTAACGGGAACAACCAGTGATAATCTACAAACCAAGTCAAATCAGAGAACTAAAAGGATTATTCGAACAGGAGCAACCAATTGATAAATCCTTACGAAGTAACCAAAAACAACTAGCAACCACTTAATACTTTACTGAGGCACTGAAGACGTCACCAAGGAGAAACCCGTCGATGTCTCGCCGTACTAAGGTCTGCACCTCGGGTCCAAGACAGGGCGACAGTCAAGGCAGCGGACCACTGCAGCCGTCCGAACGGGAACCCTCGTGGAAGAGAACGTCGGGCCACTTTTGCGATATACCGGGATCAATGAAGTGGGGCGCCTCCCTCTGGAATCTTCACACGAAGCTTCTCAAAATCTTCAGGCTTTTGGACCGGTACCGAATTACGTCGCCCTACGTTGGGCGCCAATTGGAGTTCTGGACTTAATTAAGGTCAAGAGGTTTCAGGGACAACACCCGAAGACCCCTGAGTTCTACCTGTCTCGGTGCACAAATAAACAGAAACACAGGCTTCTCGATGGTGGCGTCAAAGACCAAAGGTTTATTACTGCAGGGATACAGAAGTCACAGAAACTACACACGGGCAGATTCTAGGAGCCTGTTCGATTAGCACTAATTGAGTTGCTCCTTAAATACAAGTTTTTTAGCTGTAGGCAACATTCTTCTCATACTAGTACATTTCTTAAACTTTGTATCCTAAACAATAAATATTTGGCATCAAACAGGAACCGTCAACGAATTTCTGATGTCAAACATTACGAATGAGGGGTTCCCACTGTTCGATCATAATCCCATGTCATCTTCCCATTCAGGAGCCGGACCGCCTCATCGTAAATTTCGTAACCTCCCCCTAATAAAGGCCCAGAAGGAAAGGAGCAGAGCCAAGTGTAGAAGATAGAAAAACAGGATAAGAGATGTTTGTGGGTCGTAAATGGGCAAGGCTACCGACTTCGGCCGCCTAATCATGATCAGGCCAAGGAGCACAAGAACCAATATAGCAGGACTGGCCTCAGGCAGAGGAGGCAGCTTTTTGCCGAGTCATGCGTCCACAGCTTTTCTGACTTAAGGTGCACGTGTCATTAACAGGGTGAATCGCCGGCTAAAGCCTACGTGTCCTTTAAGCGAAATGAATTGATCAGAGGTCACTGTTTGTTCATTGACTATGTGAGGGCAAGAATACAAGATGGATGTCATATTCTAAAATGGATGCCATCGGTGTACCGGAAATGTGCTCATAACAAGAGTGCTCTTGCTCGTAGCATAGCGAAAACACCAGGATATACTATATGGATCATTTACGGTTCACTGGTACCGAAATTATGGGTTTACGACGATGTCGAAAACACGGGTTCGAATCGTCACGGAACCTCAACTCTGCAGAAAACCGCCAGGGTTTTAAGGGTCCCCTGATTCTCCCAGCCTGGGCCAGGTGAGCTTGTAATGTGGCAGCATGTATTCCTGCGGAATGGAGGGCCCTTCACAAAGGTTGACTAGAAATCTTTCTGATGTTAATTTCTGTATTTTGGTTATAAACAGGTACTGATGGGGTGAAATCTTTCCTCAGTGTTACTGTGTGTAAAAAATTAATTTCAAAATAATGAAGCAATGCTATCCCAAAATAACCTGCGTCACGGAACATCCTTTACATTTTCTTCCCACAAAATTTAGTCAAGCCTGTTGCGTAATTTGGTCCTCAACTGCCTCATAATTCCAGTAGCCCTGCCTATAGGCTTAGAAATTTTTGTCAGGAGGGGGTCCTTAGACCTCAAAATGTTGACAGGGGGGTCTCGGCATCCAAAAGTTTGAAGACCTCTGTTCTAGAACAACCTACCCTGGATACCCCAGGAGTCTACTTTTAAAACATGTACAAGTGTGCTAGGTTTGCCTAAGTGCTGACTGAAATAGTGTCAGAAATCCACAGCTACCCACTTTCCAAAAATAGGTGAGTTTTGAGTGAAAAAATTTGATATATCCATGTTGCGATTTGAGCCGTTTGCTACTGCGGGCGATTTATTAATATCCATATACAAAAATATTTTTCTTTTATTTTAAAAAATGTACGCATACAGTTTAGATAGTCAAAAATCGTTCTACAAGAATCCATCAGTTCGCAGAAATTTATCAATATGACTTACATGATAAATATTGTCACAGTGTATCTATCATCCATTGGTTATAAAAAAACGTCTTTGCAATACAATTAAAACAAATTCTTGAAATATCAGTATGAAGACTTGGGGCCCGATGTAGGTAATCCCAGATTACCAATTCTTAAATACCGAATCATACCGATTCGGTATTTAAGAACTGGCAATCGGGATGTAGGTAATTTTACCGATTTAATTAACGGAGGCCCATAAGAATGAATGTCAATTACTGAATCGGTAAATACCGATTCGGTAATTGGGGGAAACATAGAAGGGTGGCAAGGTGTCACTTTGGCACCCTGTTGCACCCCTCAATTGTGCATGGGTGCACATGTTGCAGACATACATGCCCATAGGGCATGTATGTCTGCAACATGACACTGTTTTAAAAGCAAAAAAAATGCTTTTTAAAGGGTTTTCATTATTTTCCACCAACTTCTAGTTGGTGGTAAATAACGAATTCTTAAACCCCTGTAGCACTGATTACAGTGCTACCTACATGTCAAAATACAGATTCGGTAATTTTACCGAATCGGTAAAATTACTGATTAGGTAGAATTACCGAATCTGTATTTTAACATGCCCCTTGTTAGAACTGGGTATTTCTGGTTGGCTAAGGCTGACGCCAAAGCTAGGCAGAAACCACCATTCTAGTCAGGGCAAGGGAGTCACACGCCAAGATAACCCCTGCTCATCCCCTTGGTAGCTTGGCACGAGCAGACAGGCTTATCCTGGAGGCAATGTGTAAAGCATTTGTGCACGCACACAACAGCAACAACATCCTAGGCACACCACAAAAGGAACTCCACACAAGGTTATATAAAAATAACTTCTGTATTGCAAAACACATCAGATAGTAATCACACATTATACATGGTGCCAACTGGCACGGGCAATATTCACAAGGGATTATTTACACAGGACAGGGCCACGTGGGCGCCTGTCAGAATCAGCACTTAGTAGAAATAGCACTTCTAGAACATAGAATATAGGATATAAAATCACTGTAGCACAAATTAGCAAATATAGCACACAACCAGTAACGACTGGTAACAGGTAAGTACCACCTACGCAACCCTAACCACCTTAGGAGAATGTCACGCAGGGAACCAGGACCTCACTAGGACCACCTGTACTAGAAAGAACAACCACCTAAGTATCACAATACAATTAGGGGTATAAGCCAGAACACATTACACATGATGCATCACAAACATTCAGAGGTGTAAAGAAGGAAAACACATGATGCATAAAACATACATTCAGCAGTGTAAGAACATGGCATATGATGCATCAAAACACATTCAGAGGTGCAGGGAAGGAAGACACATGATGCGTAAACCAACACATTCAGAGGTGTAAGAATAAGGAAGAGACATGATGCATAAAAGCATTCAGAGGTGCCAGAACATAACTCAATAGCGCAAAAACACATGATGCATGAAAACACATTCAGAGGTGAAATAAAACCATACAATTGCGCAAAACTTACATAAGCCACCACCTGTGGCAGTCCCTAGGCCAACTGGCCTTGTTGGGGCTAGGACGCCCTGTGTCCCAATGTCAGGGCAGGCTGCAGGTAGCCAAGAACACTTAAACGTGGCAGCTGCCCACAAAGTGCTGGGCAGCCGTAGATGATGGGGCCAACGTGGGAGCCTCTCAGGGCTCTAAACAACAGAATGGCACTCTGAGCCTCTCTCAGGGCTCTAGACATCATGTGGGCGGTGAGCCCCCCTGGACTTTAAATATAAAATGCCCTCAAGAGCCTCGCTGGGCTCCAATAAAGTAAATGCGGCCATGAGCCACTCTGGGCTCTTAAAACTAGCAATGCCTGAGCCCCTCGTGGGCTCCTTAACAAATGTGGCGCCTGAGCCCCTCGTGGGCTCCTCAAAAACTGTGGCGCCTGAGCCCCTTGTGGGCTCCTCGACAAATGGGGCGCTGTGAGCCTCTCGGGGCTCGTGAACAAACATCTCGCAGGCAGGAGGGGGCGGGCACCGGCAATGTGCCCCGACGCCCCCTCTAACTAAAATGGCCCCCGGAAATCGTGGGAGAGCCTCGTGGGCTCTAAGTGAAAAAATATGCCTCCTTGGGAGCCTTTCAGGGCTCAAACAACAAATGGGGCCTTGCGGGGGCCTCTCAGCGCCTCCCGCAAGGACTCAACACCACTGGAGGGGGGGCGGGCACCGGCAATGTGCCCTGAAGCCCCCCCTCTTTCTGCACACACTCACCGGCTCTCTGGCGGTCTGCGGCTCTCTCCTCAGCGGCGGAGTGGCAGGGCTCTCTCTCCTCATGGAAGACCCGCCTTCACAAAGCGCCTGCTTCGCTGTTCACCCGGTCCCCCATCTCGGGACCAAGGCTTCATGTCGAACCCTCGAGGCTCCGAGCAGCTAGGCTCTTCCGGGCAGCCACAAATTAGGACGCCACGGCGGGCGGGACTTCCTCCGACAAACCGGAAGTCCCGCCTGCCGCCAGGCGAAAAGCTGCCTGACTTCTTGTTTGACCGATCCCCATCCCCCTCCTGTCTTGATAAAGACCCGCCGCGACCACCAACTGGGGCGCAACCTGGGTCGAAACGTCGACGCTCTTCCTTTTGGCCAAGATAATTCCAGGAATATGGACAATAACTCCCAGTTTTCCTTGGAACTTTTACTATGATGAAACTGGCCACAAAACGATAAAAAATACATCGTTCTACATTTTCCTCGGTCCCCCCCCCCTCATTTGTAAATTGTATTGATTTAACGTCTTTGTATATAAGTGTCACTACATGCTTCACATTTGTCACTTGAATCACCACAGTCACTGCACATATATTTGATAAATATTTGCCAGTAATGTAGTGGAATGAAGTAATTCCATTTTACTGTTTCATTGGTTCTTGTTTTTAATATATATAAAAACTTTGAATATCAGAGAGTTCTGCTTGTTTGTGTTTTAGAGCTGTCCTTAGCCTAACCCAAAGAGATTGTAAAATACCCAACAGAACCATTTTTTTGTCAATGACTTCTTGTTTCGGCACGCGGCGGTGAATCACAGGGGGTGATAACGAGGGGTGGGCACCCTCGGTAAGCATTTAAAATGTACAAGCGAGGTGGGCACTCGCTGAGGACCATATAAACGGGGTGGGTACCCGTAGATTAAAAAAATAGCGATATCGGGCATAAAGCAGGGTGGCACCTGCAATTCCTCACGCAAAATGCGGGGCGGAGAAACGCTCCAATAAAGCAATAAGCGCTCCCAAACGCTATGAAAGACAAATCAAGCGCTCCCAAGCGCTAGCAGGCAAAAGAAGGTCTCTGTCACCAATAAAGCGCTCCCCCAGTGCTACAAGAAAGGTCCAGCAGCAAAGTGAAGCAAAGGGGACCCAGCAAAAGGTCTCCAGAGCCCAGGACATCAGCAGTCCATCAGTATCCAGGGGCTGGGCAGGGCCCAGGGAGGCAAGCCTTCCCCCGGGCCCAAGCAGCAGCACGCCCCTGGCAGGATTCAAGTAAAAAACAAGAACATTTTGTAAGGGGACACAGCCCCTTTTTATACCATAAAATCCTTTGTCTAGCAGGGTGCAGGCAATGTGAGAACCAGCTACAACTGGTTATAGGGAGCCAGCATTGTGTGGGGAAAGCCCAGCCCTATTCAGGTTCAGGTGAACCCCTCCCCTCACATCAGCATGCTAATCACTCCATTCACCACCGGGGCAGACCCACCCAGACTCTTGGAACCAGGCTCACCAGCCAGCTTCAGCCAATCACACGCCGGACACAAATTACACAAATATGCCAACTTCTAGAAGTGGCACTTCTACACTAGACACAATCATGCCGCATATATCATTGCGCAGCATTCAATCTCACGAGTTTGCACATACGAAACTCGACCCTGCACTCCCCACACATCAGGAACTACCATGGGCATACATATTCCTCATTCATTCCTATGGGAGGGCAGGTCACTCTCATCACACACACAGAGAGCTCACGCACTTTACACTGTACCACAGTGAAAAAGTGCGCAGAGGCCAAAAATCACCAGCTCCAGGTCACAGAAACAGGCTAGGAAAAAGCAAAAAGTTTTGGGGTGAACCTGCCAAAAAGGGCCAGGTCCAACACCCCTACAACACAAACTCCAAATACCGGTCGCTAACGGCCAAAATCGGCCGTTACCGACCGGTATTTGCCTTCCTACATCTGGAGCCAGATGTAGGTCGCCCAATACCGGTCGGTAACGGCCGAAATTACAGAATTTTGGCCGTTACCGACCGGTATTGGCCTTTTTAGATGTAGGTGGCATTTTTTTAGGATTCAGTATTTTACCTAATCGGTAATTTAAGGATTCAGTAAAATACCGAATTCTTAACATACCGATTCGGTAAATTACCGAATCCAGGATGTAGGGAGCACTCAAGTTGGTGCATTCCTCAGTTAAGGATTCGTTATTTACCACCAACTACAAGTTGGTGGTAAATAATGAAAACCTTTGAAAAAGCATTTTTTTTGCATTTCCAACAGTGGAAAGTGGCAGACATACATGCCCTCAGGGCATGTATGTGTGCCACATGTGCACCTATACACAATTGAGGGGTGCAACAGGGTGTCAAAGTGACACCCTGCCACCCTTCAATGTTTCCCCCAATTACCGAATCGGCCCATAGGAATGAATGGCAATTACTGAATCGATATATACCGATTTGGTAATTACCGAAACGGTAATTTTTATTGAAAAATTACCTACATCCCATTTACCTATTCTTAAATACCGAATCGGTGTGATTCGGTATTTAAGAATAGGTAAATTGAGATGACCTACATTTGGCCCTTAGCCCTTAATCCTTTAAAAATTAAAGCTTTGTCATATTAATCACAAGTCCTATTTCTTTAAAAGTTAAAGCTTTCACAAGGACTGTTTATCGCTGTCCAAAGTGCATGTTTTCATTTTTTTAAATAAAATAAAACTATTTTAGTATATGGATATTAATACATATATTTGAATAAGAACAGGAGACAGGTGTTGACTTACAAAATCGATTACTATAATATAACATTGTACTCTTAATTTTAGAGGAAATGTGTTTTTTCAGTCAAAGTTGGTATGAGTACAAAATCCTGGTGTGAGTCACACAAGTCACCCACCCTGGATTGCCCCAGATGTCTAGTTTTATAAAATGTTCAAGTTTCCTAGGTTTGCCTATGAGCCAGCTGAGCAACAGCCAAACATCCCCAGCTACCCAATTTCCAAAAAAGGATCAGTTTTGAGTGGGAAATGTAATGAATCAATGTTGCACTTTGTCCACACAAGTGAGATACCATTTCTATCAGGAGATTTCTAGGAATGTTTGGTAGAAGGATGTTTGAGCCTCCCTGCAGATTCCAGAACTTTCCATCACAGAAATGTGTTTTTTGAGTCAAAGTCAAGTTGAGTACAAAATCATGGTGAGAGCCACTCTAGTCACCCTATCCTGAATTCCCCAACTTGACTAGTTTTCAAAATTGTGCTAGGTTTGCCTAAGTGCTGGCTGAATTAGAGCCAAAAATCCAAAGCTACCAACTTTCAACAAAAAAGGGTCAGTTTTGAGAGGGAAAATATGATATATGCACATTGCACTTTGGGCCAATTCCTGCTGCACGCCTTAGGCCTATCCGTACAAATGGTCAAAGTGACTAGTTTTCAAAAATGTGCAAATGTGCAAGTTTGCTAGGTTTGCCTAAGTGCCGGATGAATTAGGGCCAAAAATCCACAGCTACCCACTTTCCCAAAAAAGGATACGTTTTGAGTGGAAAAATTTAATTTTTCCAAGTTGTGTTTTGGGCAGTTTCCATGCTGCTGGTACTAGGTCTATCCACACAAGTGAGGTACCATTTTTATCAGGAGACTTGTGGGAATGCTGGGTGTAAAGATGTTTGTGGCTCCCCGCAGATTCTAGAACTTTCAATTACAGAAATGTGAGGAAAATGTGTATTGTAACTCAAAGTTTGAGGTTTGTAAAGAGATTCTGGGTAAAAAAAACTTGGTGAAAGCCATGCAAGTAACCCTGCCCTTGATTCCCCCAGTTGTCTAGCTTAAAAAATGTTATGTTTGTTAGGTTTCCTTGGGTGTCAGCTATGTCCCAAAATCAACAGCTACCCTAATTGCACAAAAAGGGTCAGTTTGAGTGGGAACATGTGATGTATCCATGTTTCCGGTCGGAGGCTCTAGGCATACCCACACAAGTGAGGCACCATTTTTAGCGAGACATTGGAGAAATGCTGGGTGGAAGAACGTTTCCGGCTCCCCACTGACTCCAGACCTTTCCACCACAGAAATAAGAGAAAACATTTTTGGTGTCAAAGTTTGAGGTTTGCAAGGATTGTGAATAAAAATAACTGGTGAGACCTACGCATCACTCCACCCTTGATTATCGTCAATGATATCTTTTTGAAACAAGGAAATTTGACAGGATTCCCTAAGTGCTGGCAGAACTAGCGTCCAAAAACCACAGCTACTCATATAAGAAAAAAAGAGGTTTTTTCAGTGGAAAAATGTGATGCGTAGATGTTGTGTTTTGGCCCATTTTCTGTAATGGGCACTAGGCCTACCCCCCACAAGTGGGCAACCGTTTTATCGGAAATCATGTAAGCCAGTGTGGAAGATATAAAACATTTTTTAAAATATCCACTAAATCACATGCTGGTATGGGTACCCACAAATTCAGAGATGTGCAAATAACCACTGCTCCTAAACTCCATATCTTGTGCCCATTTCAGAAATACATCGCGTTTTTTACTCTACATATTTCCATATTTCTCCATATGAATTGGTTTATACTCCATTATACAATGCAGCTGCAGTGATTTCCCTTATGGATCCACTTTGTTTCTCCTTTAGTTTTACACATTAGATGTTTTAGGCTGCAGCTGCTCTGCATAGCAACACATAATGCATCTGTTTTCGGGACATTATTTTAGGAATGCACTGTCCATGCTGTTAGCTATTCAGTGATTCTTCTTGGGATTCAGTCTGCACATTTTGTACAAGGTTGCCTAGAATACATAACAATATTGTGTACTGGTTTCTCTGTTCGGTCAGCAACAGCTGCTAATGTTTTGAACATAACAGGGTAGCACAGCTGCAGCTTTCCAACACAGTAGTTCTTATTGTATAAACTGTGTCTCGTCCCTTTAGGCATCAGAGAAGAGTATTCCAGCAGAGAGACCTATCCAGGAATGAACGTGTGGAAAACCCGACATGCAGCCCTGCATAAACTGAGAATACAATCAGGATGCGGACCTCCTAACTACGTACATCAGGTATGGGGTCTGTAGCCAATCCCAGAGATCATGTCTTTATCCTTATGGTCACACAGTAAGGGTAGGCCTAGACAGATAATTTGCCATGGTGGGGATGTTTATTTTACACAGCCTGATAGTAACGCTAATTACTTTGTTTAGCTTCATCTGCCTAGTGATCGCAGCACATTTGCTTCACAATAGACTTCAATAGTTGCAATAAATGTATAGTAAACTTTCTTTGTGTCTTTCTTATGTTTACTACGAGTATGCAAGAGTGATTGACATATGGTGAGGATCTGTTTCCACAGTTCCCTTGTGGACTACAGGGTCATGTTCTCGGTTGCAAAATCACCTGCTTCTCTGGGAAGGTTAAGAGTTCAGGTGAGGCACTGTGAACTAGCCAAAATTTGGGCAGACAGATACTCACGTCGTAGAGAGAATCAAACCCTACATTCTGACGTCATGTCATGCCAAGGCACAATTTACTTCACCAGCAGAATCACTGCATCACATCTCAGTTGACTCTTGGTACCTTAGTTTCTTAGAGAACATACAAACCCTATTTAATCCTGCAATAATAAGGGCCTAAGAGATTGCTTTTGTAAATCAGACATCGTGACAAAATGTTACAGATGAAAATGTTGTCACAAATGCCATTTTTTCTACTCATTTTCAATACTTCTTTATTTCAACAGTCAGTTTCTTCGGGAAAACTTGAGGGATGTACACATATGACCCCTCGATGATTTTGGAATGTTGGCTACTTTTCAGAAATCTATAGATTTCCTGGATCACACATGGGTTTCACACTGGTTTCTACCACAAACTGGAAGTTGGTTGAGAGCACAAAAAAATTGGAAAAAACGGGCCACCACTTTGAAAAATGCCAAAACTGGTTAAAAAAAGTCCTTTTTTAATTCAACTCTGCATGTTCCTGAAAGATAGGAAGATGGTGATTTTAACATAGTAAACCATCCCTTGATGCTGCTTTTGGGGGTAAAAACAACACTTTCATTCAGAGCACCTTTTGTCTATTTTCTCAAACAAACTCAAAATGTAGCTGTATTTTTGTCTACTTTCTTGGTCCCATCCAGGGGAACGCACAAACCCTGTGTATCTTTGGAATCCCAAGAATGTTGGAAAAAAGGACGCAAATTTAGCGTGGATAACTTATGGAGAAAAAAAATGGAGCCATAAGCAAGAACTACCCCAAATAGCCAAAAAAAGGTTTAGCATGGGATGGGAAGCAGTTAATAGGATAAGATTAGTTTGGAAGGCGTTGTGGACCATTATCAAAAACTGCACAACTAGGGAATATAATATCCATTGACCTATAACATACGATACATATAATAGCATGGACCTAATCAATAGTATGGAGTATATTATTTGCCCAGTAAGTATCTATTTGTAGCGTATAATGCTGTAGATTCACATGCTATTCATACTCCTCTCATCTAGTGTTGGTCCCGGACTCTGCAAGTTGTTTTTCCTCAAAGAAGTGTTATATTCGACTGCGTTTCTTTTCCCCCTCGAGGTATTGCGCGTGTTCAATAAGGAGTAGTTTCTTTTCTGTAACTCCAGTTCTGTAGTAGGGGTATCTCTGTTATAGTCATAATCTAGTGAATAGTCCCGCCCATGTGCGTGGACCCCGGAGCAATCAAAAATAATCTCTAAAGTGTCGAAAAAATGCAGAACTGCACAGACACTTAAGAGAGAATTTAAAGACATATAATGCAGCCTAAAAGGGCTACACTGTCCAGTACTTCAGCTAGAAATTCCACCAAAAATCCACAAAACAGCAAAGTCTGTCCAGATTTCCCTTGCCTTCAGCAAAAACCCCTCTGAATGATAGAGAGGAAGACATGGACAGACAAGCCCCATAGGCTGCCATTATGTGGCTCAGAATAGGATACTGTGCCTTTAAGAGAACTTTCCAGAACTTCACAGTATCCCAGAATGCCCTGCAGGTCTCTCTTACTTTCAGTTCTTTATGAAGGCGTAACACACCAGACCTGTAGCATTCCGTACATGAATATCTGTCTCCACCGGGGAGGAGGGCGGGCGCTTATGACTATAACAGAGATACCCCTACTACAGAACTGGAGTTACAGAAAAGAAACTACTCCTTCTGTAGTAGGGGATCTCTGTGTATAGTCATAATCTAGTGAATAGAATGGCAAGCCCATCCCCACACCAAAAAAGGCGGTGGAGAAAAGAGAACCAACACCACTATTGTGCGAACAAATTCCGCAGCGAAGCCTGTCCAACCTGAGCATCTGCCCTGGCATCAGCGTCCAGACAGTAATGCTTAGCAAAGGTATGAACCGACTTCCAAGTGGCGGCCTTGCAAATTTCTGCAATCGGCACATTACGGAGCAAGGCTGTCGTGGCAGCTTTGACCCTGGTGGAATGAGCCTTAGGCTTACCTCCTAAGGTCTTATTAGCTTTCTGGTAACAAAACTGTATGCAGGACACAATCCACCTAGAGATGGACTGCTTAGAGGTCGCAAGACCCGTCCTGACTGACCCGTAATTGATAAACAATTGGTCTGACCTACGAATATCTTTGGTCTTATCCAGATAAAATTTCAACACCCTCCTAACATCCAGGGAATGTAAAGACCTTTCCGCTGGAGATGAAGGATTCTGAAAAAACGTAGGCAAAGTTATAGTTTGGTTGACATGAAAGTCAGAAATAACCTTGGGAAGAAATTTAGGGTGAGTACGCATAACAACCTTAGCAGCATGAAATACAGTATAAGGTTCATTACAACACAACGCCTGAATTTCACTCACCCTGCGGGCCGATGTAATGGCCACGAGGAACGCCGCCTTCCAGGACAGGTGCTGCAACGAAGCCTTGTGAATGGGTTCAAAAGGCTCCTTCATCAAACTGGACAGCACCACATTCAATTCCCATGAAGGTGAAGGAAGCCTGACAGGAGGGAACACTTTCTTCAAGCCTTCCAAAAAATCCTTGATCACAGGGATCTGAAAGAAGGAAGTCTGTGAAGGGTTTTTCCTGTAGGCAGTCAATGCAGCGAGATGAACCCTAATAGAGTGAACATTAAGGCCAGATCGCGCCAAATGTAGAAGGTAGGGAAGGATGACATCTTCCTTACACGTAGTAGGATCAAAGTTCCTGGACACACACCAGATACAAAACCTCTTCCACTTGTAAGCGTAGGACGTCCGAGTGGAGGACCTCTTAGACTCCTTCAGTATGTCCATGCAATCCTCTGGTAGATTCAAATGGCCATATTGCACTACCTCAGGAGCCATGCCGCCAAACTCAAGGATGAGAGGTTGAGGTGCACCATCTGCCCCCCGAACTTCGTGAGAAGGTCCGGCCTGCACGGCAACCGTATGTGTGGAAGGAGGGACCGGTGTAGAAGGTCCGTGAACCACCACTGTCTGGGCCATTCCGGGGCCATCAGGATCATCCGTGCCCTGGACTGGGACAGCTTGATGAGCACCGCCGGAATCAGAGGGATGGGCGGAAAAGCGTAAACAAAGCTGTTCGACCAGTTGATCCAGAGTGCATTCCCCAGCGTCCCTTGCTGGAAGTACCTGGAGGCGAAGTCTCGGCATTTGCTGTTTCCGGCGGTGGCGAACAGATCTACGTCTGGAGTCCCCCACCTTGCGAAGACTTCTCCTAGTACGTCGTCGTTTATGACCCACTCGTGATTTTCCAGAAGCAGTCTGCTCAGTGCGTCTGCCTGAACATTCTGCACACCCGGCAGATGTGTAGCCGTTATCGTCAATCCTCTCGCCAGAAGCCAGTGCCAGATCGTCTGCGCCTCTCGAGACACGGTGCGCGATCTCGACCCCCCTGCTTGTTGAGGTAATACATCGTGGTCGTATTGTCCGTCTGTACAAGCAGAGAGTTGGTCCGGAAGGACGGATGAAAGGCCTTCAGTGCCAAGTGAACAGCCCTGAGTTCCAGGAAATTGATGTGATACGTGGACTCCGCCGGAGACCACGTGCCTTGGATCTGTAAGTCCCCCGAATGCGCTCCCCAGCCCTGGAGAGAAGCATCCGTCACGATTGTCTGAGTAGGGATGTCCTTGTGGAAGGGAACTCCTCTGAGGAGATTCTCCGCTGAACACCACCACTTCAGAGACTGAAGAGCATGCAGAGACAGTCGTATCTTGTCGTCCCAAGATCCTTTCCTCTGGTCCCATTGGTCCTCCAAGTACTCCTGCAGAGGTCTCATGTGTAGCCGTGCGTGAGGAGTGAGGAAGATACAAGAGGCCATCGACCCCAGTAGAGAAGACACCGTCCTCACTGTTGTAGATGGAGCAGTCATAAGAGCCTGAGCCTTCCGAAGGATCGATCGCCGTCGCTCCTCCGAAGGAGACACGCTTTCTGACAGCGTATCGATGGTGGCCCCCAAATATTGAATACATTGGACCGGGATCGGGACAGACTTGGACATGTTGATGTGCAACCCCAATTTGTTCAAGAGAACGCACGTCTTCCGGAAGTCCGCTTGGGCTTCTGAGAAGGAGGAGGCCTTGATCAACCAATCGTCCAGGTACGGGTAGACAAACACCTTGTCCTTCCTCAGGTGTGCCGCTACCACTGCCATGCACTTCGAGAATGTCCTGGGTGCAGATTTCAGTCCGAAAGGCAGCACCGTGTATTGGTAATGATGGGTGCCGACTTGAAACCGCAGAAACTTCCTGTGCTTGTGCGCGATGGGCACGTGGAAGTACGCATCTTGTAGGTCTATGGCACAAAGCCAGTCCCCCTGTTGCAACTGAGGATAAATTTGATGCAACGACAGCATGCAAAACTTTTCTCTGCGAATCCACTTGTTTGCCTGCCGCAAATCCAGAATGGGCCTAAACTCGTTCTTGTCCTTCTTGCGAACCAGAAAGAACCGGGAGTACAGACCTTTTCCTCTTTGAGACAGAGGTACGTCTTCTATCGCCCTTTTTCTCAACAGAATATCGGCCTCCGCCTGGAGCTCACGCAGTTGATACTGCGAGCTGACCGGAGGGATCGCCGGAGGAGGGCTGATGAACCAAAGACTGTATCCATTGCAAACAATATTCAGCACCCATTTGTCCTGAGTAATTTTTCTCCACTCTGCCAGAAAAGATTGAACGCTTCCCCCCACCGGAGTGGGTAACGGATGACGGGGAAGAAACCACTCAGGGTCGAGACCCGGCCGGGCCCTTGTTCGCGGTAGAGGGCTGCTGTCCACCTCTACCCCTCTGACGCTTTTGGAAAGGTCTTCGGAACTGCTGCTGTTGTTGCTGCTATTGTTGTCCCGAAGACTGTCCTCTTCCTTTCCCTTGCGAGCCGAACCGCCGTTGGAACTGGCGGTATGGTTTCTTGTCCTTGGGCTTCTCCAAGCCCACCGCCGTCAGGGTTTCCGCCTCGGCTTTCATCCGGGCCATCTCGTCATCTGCGTGTTTACCGAGGAGCGTGTCCCCGGAAAACGGCAGGTTGGCCACTCGCTGTTGTGCCTCAGGCTTGAGAGACGTAAGTCTGAGCCACGCATGGCGGCGCTGGTTGATACCGTGGCAGTAGCCATGTGCGGCCAACAAGGAGATATCCGCCGCGGCACTGATGGCCTGGTTCGAGACCAGCATCCCCTCCTTGACAATCTCCATGAAGTCCTCCTTCCTGTCACGCGGCACAAGGTCCGCGACTGCTCCATGGAGTCCCACAGCGCACGGTCATATCGTCCCAGTAATGCCGAGTCGCTGGAAGCCTTCATCGTGGTGGAAGAGGTCCCACATGCCTTCCTTCCCGCCGAGTCAATCCAGCGGCTCTCCTTGTCCAGAGGCACGGTGGAGGACGGGGAAGTAGAATGCTGTTTCCTGGCCGCCGTAACAAACACTGAGTCGGGGACTGGGTCCAACCTCAGGAAGGCAGGGTCTGAGTCCGGTGCCCTGTACTTTTTCAAAAGTCTAGACGGGGCGGCCTTCACCACTGCAGGTGTAAGAAATAGTACTTCTGCCGGTTCAACCAGTCCAGGAACCAAGGGCAGCAGAGGGCGCGAAAGGTGCTTCTTGTGCAAAGTCTCGAATATCACGGACGTCGTAGGTGTAGGAGCCGTCACCGTGATACCCAGCTTCGCGGCCCCGCTCAGGAGAACCTCCTGGAATGTACCTATGTCATCGATAGGAGACACCCTAGTCTCCGGGGAATCGGACAAAGTAGGGGAATAGGAGCGGGTCCTGGAAGATGTGTCGGTCCTGGATCTATGTCTCCTATGGCGCCGTCTGGAGCAGGTGGAGGACCTGTGCCTGCTCCTCGACCGTTCCCTGCGTCTGGAGCGAGACTTCGATCTCCTGGGCCTCGGCCGGTCCACCGGTTTCTCCGGGGTGGCCGACTTGGGCTTCCGCGGTTCCTTAGAGGTAGGAGTCTTCTTCGGAGGGGTAGGGAGATCGGGCAACGAGACCGACCTCGGCGGAATAGGTGGAGGCTTTCCATGCGGGGGAGGCAAAGGAGGAGGAGTAGGCATCCTCGGACGCGGGCCTCTAGGTAACGGAGGAGGAGGTTGAACAGGCTTCTCTGGAGTATACACCTCCGAGTACACCGATCCCGGTGACCCACCATCCTTCCTGGGCTGAGGGGAGCCCCCCACAGCCTTAGGCCCAGCAGCACAATCCTTAGACGCCTCCGACTGGCGTTCAGGCGGCGACCGTCGGCCCCTCGACGTCGAACGACCCTTCGGCGTCGACCGTCTCCTCCTCTTCGGCGTCGAACGGCTGCCGTGTCTCGACGTCGACCCGGACCATCTCGATGACGACCCTCTGCGCCTTGACGGCGAACTCTTGCGCCTCGACGGCGACCTCTTGCGCCTCGACGGCGACCGCCTCGACATCGCCTTGGAGCGTCTCGACGTCGACCTCGACCTCCTACGCCTCGACGGCGAACGCCTCCGTCTCGCCGTCGAATGCTTCGACGGCGGGCTTGACGACGAGGATCCCCTCGACGACGATGAAGCCTTGCGTCTTGACGGCGATCGACGGTATTGCCTCGGCGGCGTGCGTCGACGCCGATCCTGTCGACGCCGAGAGCTCGACGTCGACGCCGAAGACAGCGACGATGAGACAGTCTCTGCGTTCGACGGCGGCCTATGCAGGTCCCTCGACGTCGACGGACGACGTTTACTCGACCCAGAGCCCTGGGGAGATGGGGAGCCGGCCTTAGACCTTCCCCTCGACGTCTTGGGGGGTGCCACCGACCCAGACGGAGAATGGGGACGAGAGCTGGTCTTCCTGCCCCCGGGGAGCCCCCCAGGGGCCTCAGCATGGGCAGATGAAGCCCCTCCAGACCCACCTTGCGTCTTCTGTCTTCTTTCTTCGAGGCCCTGAAGCCTGATCTTCAGTCTGTCCTTCAGGGTCCTGCCAGAGAAACCTTGGCAGATCTCACACTCCTCAGGGATGTGGGAAGAGGGAAGGCAGAGGATACAGACCTCATGGGGGTCTGTCTTGGCCTTCTTCCTGGAGCACTCCGGGCATTTGTCCATAAATGCAGGCATTATGGACAACAAAAGGGTGCAAAAACCAAGAAGAAAGTCACCAAAGTACTTTAAAAGTACACAAAATCGAATTTAGTGAAAAAACACCAACCAAACCCTTGAAAAGGGAGAGCTCAATGCTCCAGGGTCCTGCTTGCAGGAGCCGGAAAAAAGAACTGAAAGTAAGAGAGACCTGCAGAGCATTCTGGGATACTGTGAAGTTCTGGAAAGTTCTCTTAAAGGCACAGTATCCTATTCTGAGCCACATAATGGCAGTCTATGGGGCTTGTCTGTCCATGTCTTCCTCTCTATCATTCAGAGGGGTTTTTGCTGAAGGCAAGGGAAATCTGGACAGACTTTGCTGTTTTGTGGATTTTTGGTGGAATTTCTAGCTGAAGTACTGGACAGTGTAGCCCTTTTAGGCTGCATTATATGTCTTTAAATTCTCTCTTAAGTGTCTGTGCAGTTCTGCATTTTTTCGACACTTTAGACATTATTTTTGATTGCTCCGGGGTCCACGCACATGGGCGGACTATTCACTAGATTATGACTATACACAGAGATACCCTACTACAGAATATTTTTCTCCCTGGCCATAGTCTGCTAAGTTAGAATTTGCTGTTGAACATGCTGCAATTGTATTTGTCTCACCATCTAATACCTGCTGGGGAGGTGGAAGGGTGCATGTGAATCTACAGCACTACACGCTACCAATACTTGCTTACAGGGTAGGTAACATACTGTAATCCTAGGATGTGCTGGAGGCAGATTCACATCTGCATAGATTGAAAAGCAGTACCCCTCTCATGGTGAGTGTAGGCATGAGATGGTGCGTTTCTTTGAAATAGTGTCTGAAGGACTGTTTGTCCAACTAGAGCTTGTTGTCTTGCTTGAACGTCCACACAGATGTAGATGAATGCGGGTTCATTCATGTTGCTGCTTTGCAAATGTCACTAAGAGAGAGAGATTTCCCAAAAAGCCACCGTTGCTCCTTTCTTCCTTTGCGAATGAGCCCTTGGCATCGCTGTTAATGTCTCTTTTGCTTTAGCATACCAAATTTGGATACATTTGACAATGCATCTTGCTATTCCTGATTTTGAAATAGCCTTTCACTTATGTAGATTTGAAAAAAAAAACAGTTGTGTTTCCTGAAGGGCTTTGTACATTCCAAGTAGTACTGAAGCACCCTTTTAACAACAAGTGTATGTAAAGTATGCTCTCCGACTGGTTCTGGTTTTGGAAAGAAAACCAGTAATTCTAAAGTTTGATTTAAATGGAAAGGAGATATAACTTTAGGTAAGAACTTTGGGTGTGTGCGTAAATGCACTTTGTCTCTGAACACTTGGAAATATGGTTCTTCCACAGTGAGTGCATGCATTTCGCTAACCCTCCATAGAGATGTCATTGCCAACAGAAAGTCCACCTTTCATGTTAAAAATTGTATTTGACAGTTATGTAGTGGCTCAAATGGTGGCCACGCAAGTCGTGTTTGAAAAATGTTCAAGTTCCATCCGGGTACTGAAGGTGTACGTGGCACATGGGTACAGGAGGTGTACTTGGCGGAATGACTCGTTTTAATCATTCCATGAAGGTTTGACAACCGAAATACCGCAAAGCGATTGGTGCTTTCTTTTTTGTAGGTATGCAGCAATGGCTGCTAAATGTAGACATATTGAGGTATATGCCAAATGTGCCTTTTGTAATTGTAATTGTAATAAGTAACATACTAGTTGTTCTGTTGGTGAAGAGGGTTTGATGTTTAAGGATGCATAGTAGTAGACAAAACATTTCCATTTAGCTGCATAGCAAGCCCTGGCGGTTGGTCTTTTGGTCTCCTTTAGAATATTCATGCATTCTGGAGGTAGATTTAGGTATCCAAACTCTATGACCTGTAAGATTGAGCTGTTGTGCATTGAGATGTCTCATCCTGCCCCGCTGTGAGTGAGAAGATTTGGATAGTTGGGTAGCTTCTCGTGAGGTAATAGGGATTGTTCTCACAGTGTTGTGTACCATGGCAATCAGTATTAGGGTCATCGAAGTCTGTCTGAGTTTCCTGACCACTCATAAAATGAGTGAGTGGAGGAAAAGCGTGAGAAAATATCCCTGACCAGTTTATCCATAGAGCGTTTCCTTTGGTTAGTGGCTGTGGGTATCTGGATACGAAGCTTAGGCATTTTGAGTTTTCGGCGGTTGAATACAGATCTAGAGTGGGGGTTCCCCACAGGTGGAAATACTGTTGTAGTAATGGAGTGTGTATTTCCCACTTGTGAACTTGGTGCGTGTCCTGCTAATCAAATCTGCAATGGAGTTTTCCTAAGCTGGTATGTATTGTGGCAGGAGGAGGACTTTGTGTTTGTTTGCCCATTTCCATATGGTCTGCACTAGTTGTGACAGCTGTATGGAAGGGGTCCCCCCGATTCAGGATGTAACACAGTGCAATCATATTGTCTGATATGCATTGTCTGATGTTGTACGGTCTAGTGTCTCTGAACCACAATCTCCTTCATATGAACACCCCACCCCATGAGTGATACATCCGTTGTGATTGTCGATTGTCACCTGCAGGAATGGGTCCTTGAAGGCTCTTCCCTTCAGGATGTTTGACGTGTTCCACCACTGCAGTGTTTGATAGACCATGGGTGAAACCAACACTAGATCTTTAATGTTTCCCCCTACTTGTGAGAATTGTTATGTTAAACACTCTTGGGGAGGTCGCATGTGTAGTTGTACATGTGGCACTATTGCTATGCATGATGCCATCATCCTTAGCAGGCGCATCATGTTTTGACTGGTAGGTGCTGATGTGGCTGAAAAAGACCCCATCAGTTCTGGGGGTATAGAACCCTTTGAGGATTGGGGTAAGCTGTTCCCGATACTGAATTGAGTATCACTCCTCGGTATGGTTGTACCGATAGTGGCTATGGCTAAAGATGCGATTTTGAGCATTGATAGAAAAGCCCAATTGGTTAAGTAAGTTGATTGCGTTTTTAATGTCTATTAGACATTTGACTTTGCTTGGACTCTTGATCAGCCTGTTGTCAGTATGGGGAAAGAAATGTATATTTTTCCTTCATAATTGTGTTGCTACTACCGCTAAGCACAAAGAGGTTTTCCCCATCAAAAGGGGACATTAAGAATGTGCTGTTGCGCCTCAGGTTTGAACCCGGATATGCATAGCCACGCATGTCTACAAAGCATGATTGATATAAGGATGTCCCTTCCAGCATTGTCAGCTCCATCTAATGCACATTTGATTGTTACATTTGATATCTGCCTCCCCTCATTTACCAGATCTTCCCCTTGTTTTTTGTATTCATCTGAGAGATGTTGCATCAGATCTTGCATCTCATTCCAGGTAGCCCTATGGTATCGGAGAGTAGGCCAACTGAACTGGCGATCTCCCAGTGGTTTGCGTGCCCTGACGCTATTCTTTTTCCTGCTGCATCAATTCTTTAACTGCCTTTGTCTGGAGGAAACACCTCTCTAGTGACTTGCGCTGGAGCTCTTTTTCTGGCGGTGGTGACAAGGAAATCTGCTGGTTGATGTCCCCTTGTGTAAATAGAGTCATTTGGTGATGACCTGTATTTCTTCTCTAGGCGAGGGGTTAGGACTCTGGATTTGACTAGGTCCTTGAAGATGTCTTTAGATACGATAAGGACGGATCCTATCATTGGCAGATATTGAATTGTGCACTCTGTGCGCGATACTGTTTCCACTGGGGAGTCAGTTGGCTCCTCTGTGGTGTGCATGGGGAGCTTGTGGTACTCTGACGTTCTTTGGAGGACACTGTGGTATGAGGATGTGTCATCTGGAGATGACACCTTCATAGGTACTGGCGGCTCCATGTCTGGGTCAGGCAGGACCATATCATCAACCCATGGGTCAGGGGTATGGTGGGTGTCCTGTGTTCCTTGGGAATCTGTGACCTATATCACCTCCTCTTTCCCTTCTTGTGGAGAGGGCAAGTGTGTTTGTCGTGACTCTGAAGGGCTGAAAGTCTTTGGGCTTGTGGCGCTGTGTTTTGGTGGTCCGATTTTTGGTGGAGGCTGTTGCAAGGATTGATGTTAAGCATGTCTGTTGGAATTTTCTTTACGTTTTATCATGCCTAAAATGTTGTAGTCCTTCAAAGACAATGGCTTGTTCTTCACTTGCTCTTTGTGCATGAGACATTTGTTTCTTAGGATCCGGTGGTGTGTCCCAAGAGATGAGACTTGTCTTCTGGCCAGAAGTGTCCATATTGTTTTTTAGAGGACTGTTTCGAATCTGAGGCACCCAAGCTTTTCTTTGGATCCGATGATTTTCCTGGGGTTATAGCCTGCTAGGCATCCTTCAGTGCTGATGTGTCTGCCAGTGCCGACTTATGCTTCTGTGCCCGTGGCTTAGTAGGTGCCACTTGTGCTTCGGTTATGGTGTAGTGGCAGAACTGTCCCCATGCTGTGGCCTTGGTGCCGGACTGGGGTCAAGAGCGTTCTCGTCCCTTCTCGGCTTCAGAGTGTGCTCACAGTGTTAGCCTGAGCCTGAGGACTGTGGTGCACCATGGAAAAGCAGGGGTGGTGGAGGTGAGTGTAAGATCTTCTTTAGGGGTTAACAGTACTCATGACGGGTAGTGTCTTGGCCCTCAGCCCAGATAAAGGGATCAGTCGAGCGACGTGTGCCTCTCTTCATCCAATGGAGAGTGTTCTTCTCCAGAGGAGGAATCGGAAGCGACTTGATGGGGACTTGCGGTGACCACCCCACCTCCTACAGGAGCACTTGCTTCGCTTTCCATGCCGCTCTCAGGCGAGAACTCCACTTTGGCCGCCAGCTCCATGGTGTGTGCTAGGAGTCGATCCCTATGGGTCCGAAGTGTCTATTTGTTTTTGAACAATGCACAAATTACACAGCTCATGTGTGTTAGGGATTGAGTATTTTGGCCCCGAAGCAAGGGCACCATCGGATGAGGTGTTTTTAGTCTCCATCACACGAAGGCGGTCGTTTTCAACGGGCATGTGTGATTGGGTGCCGGGTAATTGGTCTCCGGCTCCTAGGATCTGTGGGAGTTGTCTACTGGATCTCCAGTTGTGTCTTTTATTGACTGTAGGCTGCATGGGTGTCGAATGCTGCAGAGCTCTGATGCAGACTTTCCAAGCTCGATGGCAGGAAAAAATATTTTAACAATGGAGTCGTTGAGCATGTGCAATACATCGAGGAGAGGAAAAACTACGCAAGACGCCGATCATAAAGCTTTTTTGAGGAAAAACAACTTGCAGATTTCGGGCCCAACACTAGTTGGCAGGAGTATGTATAGCATGTGTATCTGCAGCCAACACATGCTGCGAATAGAGGATTTTCCCTGTGACAATTCTAAACCAATTATGGTGACAACAGGCATCACATTCCCATATACTAACTCACTGCAGGATCGGGCTCGGGCTCTTAGAGTTATTGGGGAGATTTTAGCACAGTAGGTTTCAACTTCTGCATGGTATTTCTTACACCAACCATGAACATGATTTTCAAATGTCATTGTCTATCTCGTTTGTTTAACCCCTTCACTGCTAGGCCTTTCCTACCCTGTGCTAAGCCTTTTTTAGGCTATTTGGGGTAGTTTGCCCTTAAGCCCCTGTAACTTTTTGACCACATAAAGTATCTACGCCAAATTTGCATCCTTTTCTTCCAACATCATGGGGATTTTAAAGGTTCCCAGGGTTTGTTGATTCCCCTGGAGGGGACCCAGAAATTTGCCAAAATACAGCAAACACATTTGGGGGCAGGGGGGAAGTGCTACAAATGAAAGCGTCTTTTTTTCCCTGCAAATGGTATCAACAAAGTATTTGTGGGTGCCGAAATCACCATCTTCCCAGCTTTCAGGGACTGACAGACTTTTGTCAGAAAAGCAAAATTGTTTACACAGTTTTGGAATTTTACTGGGACTTAGCCTATTTTTGTTACTTTTTGTGCTTTCACCCTCCTTCCAGTTAATGGTAGAAATGGGTATGAAAGCAACAATGTATCCTGAACAGCTATACATTTCTGAAAAGCAGACAACATTCCGAATTCAGCAACGGGGCATTTGTGTAGATCCTGCAAGGTTTTCTTATAGAAACTAATAGTTGAAAATAGGAAAAATTGAAAACGAGTTAACTTCTTCTAAGTATGACAGATTTTTTAGAGCAATATACTTTTACATCCACTGGAGCCTTCTGGTTGTGGGGATATATAGGACTTGAAGGTTCACCAAGAACCATAGGAACCCAGAGACAATAACTGAGTAGCATCTTGCAATTTTTTTTATTGTGTACCGTGTATATAGCAATTCATTTGGATAAATAGTGAAAATCGGTATGAAAGACATCTATGTATTTCTGAAATGGGAACAAAACATAGAGTTTAGAAACAGTAGCTATATGCACATCGCCGAAATTGTGGGTACCCATACTAGCATTTGAATTATAGGACATTTTTCAAAGTGACTTCTTTTTAACACATTGTCTTACATTTAGAAGGCAGAATTGCATCGAAAGTCAATAAGTAATAACAGTTGCTCTACAATTCTGTGTTCCTCTGAGTCTCTCAATAAAAATGCTACCTCACTTGTGTGGGTGGGCCTAGTGCCCGTGACAGGAAATGGCTCAACATGCAACATGGACATACCTCATAATGTGAAAACGGACCCTTTTTTTGCAATGTGCCTATCAGTCTAGATTTTCAACCCTAGCTCTGCCGGCACCATGCGAAAACTAGAAATCTATAAATTTTTGAAAACTAGTCACCCAGGGGAATCTAGGATGGGGTGACTTGTATGGCTGTCAACAGGTTCTGTTACCCTGAATCCAATGCAAAGCTCAAACTATGTAAAAAAAAATGTCCTCACATTTCTGTGATGGAAAGTTCTAGAATCTGCATGGATCCACAAAATTCCACCCACCCCGCATTCCCCAAAGTCTTCTGATACAAATGGTACCTCACTTGTGTAGGTAGGTCTAGTGCCCGTGACAGGAAACGGCACAAAACGTGACGTGGACATACCACATTTTTACAGAGTACACTGGACCCTTTTTTTGCAAAGTGCCTCGCTGTAGACTATGAACCCGAGCTCTGTTGGTACCTAGGGAAACGTAGGAAACCTATTCATTTTTATACATTTTTGAAAACTAGACACCCAGGGGAATCCAGGATGGGGTGACTTGTCTGGCTCTCACCACGTTCTGTTACCCAAAATCCCTTGCAAACCTCAACTTTGTAAAAAAAAAAAACATTTCCCTCACATTTCTGTGATGGAAAGGTCTGGAATCTGCATGGATCCACAAAACTCTACCTACCTTGCATTTCCCAAAGTCTTCTGAGAAAAATGCTAACTCACTTGTGTGGGTATGTCGAGTGCCCGAGAAAGGAAACGGCCCAAAACTCAACGTGGACACACCACATTTTTACAGTGAAAACGGACCCCTTTGTTGCAAAGTGCCTAGCTGTAGATTTTAAACTCAAGCTCTGCCTGCACCTAGGTAAACCTGGCAAACCTATACATTTTTTTAAACTAGACAACCAGGGGAATCCAGGATGGGGTGACCACGTTCTGTTACCCAAAATCCCTTGCAAACCTCAACTTTGTAAAAAAACAAAACATTTTCCTCACATTTCTGTAATGGAAAGTTCTGGAGTCTGTTGGATTCACAAAATTCCACCAACCCAGCATTCTCCAAACTCTCCCAATAAAAATGGTACCTCACTAGTGCGGGTGGGCCAAGTGCCTGCGGCAGGGAATGGTCCAAAAAGTATTATGGAGACATCACTATTACCTATCACAAAAAAACTGGTTTTGCAAGGGGGGTCACCTGGGTTTTTGGCCCCGGACTCGGCGGCCATCTAGGGAAACCTACCAAACCCACACATTTCTGAAAACTAGAACCGGGGGATTCCAGGTAAGTATGGCTTGCGTGGACCCCCCAACATTTTCCTACCCGAATCCCTTGCAAACCTCAAATTTACCAGAAAAAAATCACTTTTTTCTCATATGACTGTGTGGGAAAGTTGTGGAAACACCGGGCTAACACAAATGTCCTACCTCTCAGCGTTCCCCCAGGTCTCCAGATTCAAAAGGTTATCTCACTCTTGTGGGTGGCCCAAGTAAACATGACAGGCAAGAGCCCAAAACGTATTGAGGAGACATCACAATTACCTGTCACAAAATGACTTGGTTTTGCAAGGGGGGTCACATGGGTTTTTGGCCCCGGGCTTGGCGGCCATCTAGGGAAACCTACCAAAGCCACACATTTCTGAAAACTAGACGCCCGGCGAAGTCCAGGGAAGTATGGCTTGCGTGGACCCCCCAACATTTTCCTACACAAATCCCCACGCAAACATCAAATGTACCTGAAAAAAAATCACTTTTTTCAAAAATTTCTGTGTGAGAAAGTGGTGGGATCACCGGGCTAACACAAATGTCCTACCACCCAGTGTTGCCCCCGGGGCACCTGATAAAAATGATACCTCACTCGTTTGGGTGGTCCAAGTACCCGTGACAGGCAAGGGCCCAAAAAGTATTGAGGAAACTTCAAAATTACCTATCACAAATCGAACTGGTTTTGCAAGGGAGGCACCTGGGTTTTTGGCCCTGCTTGCAGGGTCACCCCAGAACTTTTTGCCTTCCCCCTAGTTTTTCCAAACAAGGAATTGGTGGTTTAAATGAAACACCTGGGTTTTTGGCCCCGGGCTCAGTGGCCATCCAGGGAAACCTACCAAAGCCAAACATTTCTGAAAATTAGACTCCCGGTGACGTCCAGGGAAGTATGGCTTGTGTGGACCCCCTAACTTTTTCCTACACAAAATGCCACCCACTCAGCATTCTCCAAAGTCTCCCAATGAAAATGGTACCTCACTGGTGTGGGTGGGCCAAGTGCCCGCGGCAGGGAAAGGCCCAAAACATATTGTGGAGCCATCACAATTACCTATCACAAAATGACTTGGTTTTGCAAGGGGGTAACCTGGGTGTTGGACTTGTGCTTGCAGGGTCACCCCGGAACTTTTTGCCTTCCCCCTAGTTTTTCCTAACATGGAATTGGTGGTTTGAAATGAAACACAATAAATATATATGTTTGGTGTGAGATCAAAATGATGAATGATGCGCAATGGTGCACGCAGGTTTATTTTCAGCGCTTTCGAAATGCCACTTTTAGAAGTCACTATTTCTGTCTGCTTTGTGCCTGCCTGTCTGAAGTGGGTTGCAGGTCTAGTGCTTGAAGTGACCAAGGCTGGCTCCGCCCCCTGTTGTGTGTCCGTCGCAGAAACCCCCAGATTTTGGAGGGATGCTCTACACCTCCCCCAAAACCAGTTGGGACCAGTTTCCCAGAGAACCTTCTAGAAGCTTCTGGCTCTTTCTGGTAGGTGGGGTGAGGGGTGTACATAGAGAGGAGCTGAGACTCCACGTGGCTAGACTGTGCATGGACTTTGATTGAGGGGGCACTCTGCCAGGAGGTACCACCGCAAGGGCCTGTGTGCTGGCCCCTGTGCCCATCTGTACCCCTCTGCTGTCCACCGGGCCAGTGAGAGCCCTTTGCTGAAGTGAAGACTGTATGCCAGGACGAGTGCCACATTATGGGGATTGACTGTTCCTAGGCACTGCTGTCCTGTCTTGATGAGTGCCTACTGCCCTGCCTGCTGATCTTGCACAGCATTGCCTGTCTGCTCTCCTGCCCCAGCGCCTCGTGAGCGCTATCATTTGGTGGCTGGCACGCCAAGGAGGTGAGGAGCGTGGGCGCTACCGTCTCGTGTGGGAACCTGGAACTGTGAGCCATCTAGCGCCTTGTGAGCTCTATATTCAAAGTGACTGTGCTGCTCTGCCTGCACTCTAGCGCCTGGTGGGCACTATTTTCCTGATTGCCAGAAGAGTTACGCTATCTTCTGTCCCTGAAGCTTCTGGTGGGACCTAGCGCCTAGTAAGTGCTATATTCAAAGTGCCAGGGGAAGAGGAGCTGACGCCTGCAGCACTTTGCTGTCAAAGCTCTATATTTCAATTACCCCACCTCCTGCATTAGGCATAAACATATGCATTCGGCATCCTCCTGAGGCCGAAACATATCCTGCATAACGTTGGGCATGAACATAAAATCAGCCGGGCAAACTGGTGACCTCTAGAACATCATAACCTGACCTGAGGTATTCTCAGGAGCATAAATCAAAGTAGGCAGAAACCTGTGAACATAGAGGTATCATGATTAGCATGAAAGCATGAGCCACACCTTGGGCATAACAACACTGGAAATGGGCACAACCACATGAGCATGAAGGCATCAGTGGCAGGAAACACATTAAGAAGCCAATATGGGGCAGAACACATGAGGTCTTTCAATCGGCACCTGAGCCTGAAGCGTAACACATCTCATGCATAACATCAGCCCTGATAGGTATCTACAACATTCGCAGGGCACCCCCTAGAACAAGGTACTCACCACACGACAGAGGCACAATCGGGCATTCAAAATACACAGGCCCGGTGCTACAGGTAAAGTTGGGGTCACCTCTGGAATCAAGAAGTAATGTTCAAATATCTCCCCAAAGAAAGATCGCAGCTGCCCTCTACCACTCGGGGCAGCCGGTTGTGTCACGGGTTAGGGAGGAAAGGCGGGGCTGCTCCGGCCTTCAAGGACCCCCTTCACGGAAATGGCCCAAGAGGCGACCACTCACCGGGGCTCTTTCGGGTGTCCTCCGTCTCCTCCTGTCTCATCCTGCGCCGGTCCCAGTCACAGAGTGTGTGCCTCGGTGAGACCCGCGCCTCCGTTATCCTTCCCTGCAGGCACTGCAACATGCAGGCGAGGTGGGCTCCCGCCGGGCCCAGGCTCTTCTTATCGGCAGACGCGGGGCTCTCAATGACCTTCCGGAGTCCCACTCGCTCTCTGACGTGCCTCACTCCACTGGGCTTCACCCGTGCCCCCTCCTGGGACCCGGGGACTTCGATGCGGAGCCCGCAAGGCTCTGGACTTCACGCTTCCTCTGTTGCAGGGCGGGACTTCCCCTCCAGGCCTTCCGCCGGCGCCAATCCCAGTGCGACCCCCTGACGTCACCGGGGATGCCCTCGCCGTACTCTGTGCGCCTGGTCTTTCCCTCGTCCACGGGCCTGCAGCGGTGATTTCTGGCGGCAATGAGGGGTAGGCTCCCTCCTCAGTTAAAGCACCATGCGGGCTGGGCACCTGCATACAAATAAAGGCAGATGCGGGTAGGCACCCGCGGAAGAGTGCACACACATGGGATGGGCACCCGCTTGTTTTTAATAAGCAGACAAAGTGCCGCAATAATGCAAGGTGGGCACCCGCGCTAAAAATAAACACAAATGTGCCAATAGTGCAGGGTGGGCTCCCGCTCTGCTGCAAAAACACCCACAATGCGGGGGAATTGAAATATAGCGATCACAAGGTGCTAGGAAGCACCAAAAGCTTCAAGGATGAAAGGATAGCGCTCCCCTTCTGGCAATCAAGAAAATAGGGCCCAAGAGGAGCTAGACAGCAGGCAAACTAGAATTGCAGCAATCACGAGGCGCTAAGGGACAGGAGAGCACAGTCCATGCAGGGCAAGATCAGCAGGAAGAAGGGCAACTCACCAAAGATGAAGCAGCAGTTCCTGGGAACAGTCATCATCCATTAAGATGGCAATCCTCCCCGCGCAGCAGTCTCCACTTCAGCAGAGTCTCTCACTGGCCCTGTGGACAAAAGAGGGGTGCAGATGGGCTCAGGGGCCAGCACGCAGGCCCTTTGTGGCAGTACCTCCTGGCAGAGTGTCCCCTCCAAGTCAAAGTCCACGCACAGCACACCACATGGAGTCTCAGCTCCTCTATATATAGACACCCGTCGCCCCACCTACTGGATAAGGCCAGAAGCTTTTAGAAGGCTCTCTGGGGAAACCGGTCCCAACTGGTTTTGGGGGAGGTGTAGAGCACCCTGTCTGCCAGACTTCCCTCCTCCCTTCATGAGCTGGGGCATGTGAAACAGCGACACCCCAGGGGGCAGAGCCAGCGTTCCACAAGGCAGGCACACAGCACACCAAAATGCCTAAGTTTAAAAGTGGCATTTCCACAAATGTGAAAATAAATCTGTGCACACCATTGCGCAGCATGTATCATGTTCAGTTCAACCACGCCAATCATGACATATTTATTTGGTTTCATTTTAGGAGTTATCCATGGGGGTGTGGGGTGTGGGGGGGTGTGGTTCTCAATGCTAGCCTATGGAGGGCAGAGAGCACAGGCACTTTACACCAAACTCCTGTGCCAAAGTGCTGAAAGTCCGCAAACCACCACTACCATAGCAGCAAAAAGGCTAGGCGGAAGGCAAAAAGTTCCGGGAAGACCCTACAAGCAGGGCCAAGTCCAACACCCCCTTTCTATCAGAAAATGTCATGGTTTTGCAAGGGGGCATCTGCAGTTTTGGCCCAGCGCTCGGCGCCCATCGGGGGAACGTACCAAACACAGACATTTCTGAAACCTAGGCACGCGGGGGAGTTCAGGGAGATATTGCTTGCATGGGTCCCCAAATGTTTTCCTAACCACAATTCCCTGCAAACCTTAAATTTAGCTTTAAAAAATCACATTTCCCTACATTTTCATGTGGGGTCACCATGCTGGCACAAATGTCCTACCACCCAGCATTCCTCTTGTTCTCGCGAGTAAAATGATACCTCACTTGTGTGGGTGGGACAAAGGCCTGTGACTGGGAAGGGCCAAAAACATAGAGATTAACACAGTGGTTCCCAAACTTTTTTGACCTGTGGCTCCCTTGACCTAATTGGCAGTTGGCCGTGGCTCCCTACCATTTTTTCACCGGTTGGGGGGGATTGTAACCCCGACGTCGGGAGTACTTCCAGTTATCTCCCTAAAATTAATTGGGATGAAGGAATGTAAAAAAGAGAAACTATAAGCCCAAGAATGCACTATTAACAGCTAAAAAAAGAGCCAAAGAGCAGCTATATGTGTGCCTGTTCTGTGCATTAAAGGAAGCTTGCATTGGTGCAACCTCTGTTGTATCTGTTTTATGGTCAGTTAATGACACTTTGTGAAACTTTCAATTATGAAAAAGCCTGCTAAAAGCATGTTCTATTGATTCCCTCATCCGTTGCGTTCTTCTCCTGCTTTGCTTCACTTCCCCGTTTGATTCTTTCACACTTTGTTTTACCCAGTGTATTCCTTCTTCCACCTGCTGCTTGCCCTAGGATTCTCAGACAAAGTCTTGGTGTCACTTTTAGTTTCCTGTATGTCTCATCCCTCTGCCGCACTCCTCTTCAAAGAAATGAAACACATGTGGCCCAGTCTGGGGTGATTTAACAGCCTCTCCTATGCCCAGTTTGCTGCATTCTGAGCTGAACTTATATCAGCGCTGCGATGTCTCGTCCAAGGTAGAAAGGGAGCGCTAGCTAGTGTAAGAAATAGGGTAGTACCAGTTCCAGATAAGGTACTGATACTCATTTAATTTGGGAGGCCTCTTGTACCATACCTGCACCAAGAAGGTGTTGAAGTGTAAGACTGCCACAAGAGAACTGCTACTTTTTGCAACTATTTTAATATAAACGAATGTGCATGCAATATGTTAATCTTTTATGCTATCATGAAAGATCAATAACTATATTTTGACATGAGCAGCACAATCTCTGAATAATGTATTGAACAACACAGCTAATCAGAGTAAACAGCTTCAAGCATCACAGAGTTTTGAGACAGAAAATAGAGATTTGAAGTTTAGCCTTCCTTAAGCAATGAAGAGGGAATAGAACATAATTTTCTTTGACTGAAGAAGATTTGCACAGAGGAGCAGTCTCGTTTTAGAGCTGGTGACTAGTCTCCTATTGTCACTAATATGCAGAAATACACGGAGTGAAGAATGGGAAACTGACCGGTTATTTTAGTTTTATTACATGCTTCCTGTCCGTCCTTAGCAGAGGATCAGACTGGGGCTGGGCAATTAATCATGGCTGAAATACCACAGCGAGTTTGCCCACTGGAATTTCTGGCTTATGAAATACAGTGCTCGTTTTGTCACATGAACAAAGTGCGATAACAACAGCCAGCATAAATAACTAAAGTGCTGTGTGAAGTTGTATCTGTATCAGTTTTTGAAATCTCTTTCTACACTGGAAATGTCACGAGTCTGTGTTTATCCCCCCACATAACTCCCATTCCCCAGGAAGCTTTATTGCACCAGAAATGTCATACATATGTACCTGTTTGCATTATTTGTTCTGCGAGCAGCCCTGTTCATTAAGGATGCTGTCCTGTATGGCGAGACTGCAGACCACTGCACATTGTCTATCAGTCACCGTTTATTTTTGTCCCTTCAAACTCGACATGTCAAAATAAATGGAGTCAATGAGAGAGCAATGTCACTGTCAGCCCTCTTACTAACTTGTAGTGAAGAGGGTCCCCATAGGCGCGGCAGAACACGGGCAGGAATAACGCTAGCCAATCATAGCTGTGAATGCTGAAGCTACATGAAAGCATGTACGCGCGTTTGGTGGCAGTGGACTCCTGGGCTAAACCACGTTCCCGGATTATGAAGGAGGCATTTGTAACTCCACGCTGTTTTTTGCTCTGACTGGAATAAGCTTCACTTGCAGCTTTCAGGCTGAAAGGTAGGGTGTAAAAAGATGCACACTTTTTTTTACGAGCCCACATTCTCAACAGCACGATTCCAAGGTTCGTCAGCACACCTCTTCGTGGTATCTTTCCCACATTGTGCGCGGTGCCCCTGGCTGCTTCTAATGGCGCACCAAGGCGCCGCGGCGCACAGTTTGGGAACCACAGGATTAACGGTATAGCACAGCAAATTCTAAATGCAAATATTTTTTTAAGATACGTTTAGTTAATTCTTCATTGGACAGCCACACAAGTGAGTAATCATTTTACTCTGGACAAAAAAGGGGAACGCTGGGTGGTAGGACATTTGCGTAGGCACAGTGATCCAACACAAAAATGTGTGGAAAAAGTGATATTTTTCAGCTAAATTTGAGATTTGCGTGGATTCTGGGTAGGAAAACATTGGGGGGTCCATGCAAGCCATACCTCACTGGACACCCCAGGGTGTCTAGTTTTCGGAAATGTATGGGTTTGGTAGGTTTCCCCAGATGCCCGCAAGCCCCGTCCCAAAAAAACAGGTAATTTTGAAGTCACCACAGTACGATTTGGGCCATTTCCTTTTGCAGCCACTATACCTACCCACACAAGTGAGGTACAATTTTTTTCGGGAGACCTGGGGGAACGCTAGGTGGTAGAAAATTTGTAGTAGACCGGTGATCCCACAACTTTCCCACACTGAAAAGTGAGAACATTTTGATTTTTTCAGCTACATATGAGGTTTGCAGGCGCTTCTGGGTATGGAAACGTTGGGGGGGATCTATGTTAGCCATACCTCATTGGACTCCCCAGGGTGTCTAGTTTTCAGAAATGTGTGGGTTTGGTAAATTTTCCTAGATGGCAGCTGAGCCCGGAGCCAAAAAAAGAGGTGCTCCCCGCTTGCAAAACCAGGTCGTTTTGTGATAGGTAATTTTGATGTCTCCACAATACGTTTTGGGCCCTTGCCTGTCGTCGGTACTTGACCCACCCACACGAGTGAAGTACCATTTATATCGGGAGATTTTGTCGAATGTGGAGTGTGTGGAAGTTTGTGTGGAAGTTTGTGGACCAATGCAGATTCCAGAACTTTCCATCACAGAAATGTGAGGAAAATGTTTTTTTTACAAAGTTTCAGGTTTGCAAGGGATTCTGAGTAACAGAACCTGGTGAGCGCCACACCATTCACCCCATCCTGGATTCCCCTGGGTGTCTAGTTTTAGAAAATGTATAGGTTTGCTAGAAGTCTCAGGGTGCCGACAGAGCTAGGGTTCAAAATCTACAGCTAGGCCCTTAATAAAAAAAACATCAGTTTTCACTTTAAAAATGTGGTGTGTCCACGTTGCGTTTTGGCCATTTCCTGTTGCGGTAGTAGGCCTGCCCAAACAAGTGAGGTACCATTTTTATCAGGAGGCTTTGTGGAATGCTGGGTGGGTGGAAGTTTGTGGATCTGCGCAGATTCCAGAACTTTCCATCACAGAAATGTGAGGAAAATTTGTTTTTTAAACAAAGTTTGAGGTTTGCAAGGTATTCTGGTAAGCTAGTGAGAGCCACACAAGTCACCTGATGAAGGGTTAAAATCGCGCCTGTGTCAATGAGGAAGCTATATGTTTTGTTATTTATCATGCATCATGAGCGGTGAAGATGACCCCACCGTCCTGGTCACGATAAATAACAAAACATATCGCTTCCTCATTGACACAGGCACCACATACTCCTGCATTACAGGGGAACATCTGCCTATTTCTGATCAAGTAGCGGACACACAGGGATTCTCTGGGGCAATAGCAAGGGTCCCCTTTACATAGCCAGTACCCCCACAAATAGGAGACCGGGTGCTGGAGCAACCACTGCTTTATTCACCACATTCTCCAGTCAACCTTTTAGGGAGAGACCTCATGGCAAAACTGAACATGACAATTCACTTCCATGAGAACGGAACAATGGTTTGTTCTATACCAGGCACACCCCTAGCGAGAATGATGGCACTGACTGTTGACTCTTCTTTGAAAGATCAAATGAGGGCTCGCCCTGTGGATGAGCAAGCATTCTCCACTGCGGTACACATCGTTGTAGCCAACACACCCGAACTGCACCAGCGCATTGTCCAGCTCCTGAAGGAATTTCTCTTTCGCCCACAGTCCCGGCACTACCAAATATCGGACAAGACGATGATCCTAGGCATACACGCTCTTCACATTACACCTACATATGGGGCATTCATAGCAGGAGACGACAATATGCGCTCCTAGGCCTGTGTAATTTTCATCGAGCCCGGACACCAAGTGAGAGACATTTCAGATGAACAGCTCTTTGGTGATCCTGATGACCATCCCATAACAGAGATCCTCTATCAGTATGAGGTACCTCTCTCGGTGACAGTGGAAAAGAGAACACCCACTGCCCGACAAAAATATGACTCAGTGCGTGAACAGACTTGGCTCAAGTCCCGCCACACCTGTGGACCACCGGGCCCAATGACGTAGGCCTCATTCGTTCTGCCACCCCCTTTAAAATAACATCGAAATCAGGCGCAATTCTACCCAGAATTAAACAGTACCCACTATCTAAGGAAGCAGAGGAGGGCATTGCCCCTACTATACAAGCCCTGCTAGATCACGGGGTCATATACCCCTGTATATCGCCTTGCAACACATGCCTGTTTCCTGTTCGAAAAGGCAAGACCAGCCAATGGCGTTTGGTTCATGACCGCGTTCGAGTTTCCCATTGTCCCAGACCCTTCTGTCATCCTCACCAATGTTCCTCCGAATGCACAATACTTTTCCGTGATCGACCTTTCAGCGTCCCCCTTCACCCAGACAGTCAGTACCTATTGGCTTTCTGCTACAAAGGGGTGAAAAGGACTTACAGAAGATTGGCTCAGGGGTACTGTGAGTCCCCCAGAGTCTTCAACAGTGGTCAAAGAAGACTTATCAAATTTCCAATGTGACAGCACTCTGCTGCAATATGTTGACGACATTTTGCTCTGCAGCACCACAGAACACCAGTGCAGAACAGACACCATCTCTCTACTCACCACCCTAGCTCACAGAGGCTATAAAGTGGACAAAAACAAACTTCAGTACTGCCAAACAGAGGTACACTACATAGGCCAGGTACTATCAGCATCAGGGAGACGAGTAACACCAGACAGAGTTGAGGCCATAAGAAATACCACAGAGCCCCAAAATGTGAAGTAGATGCAAAAATTCCTTGGACTTGTGAATTATATCCGCCAATGGATCTTTGACTTCTCCACAATAACTGCCCCCTTGCTGAAAGCAGTTAAAGCAGCAAAAGACAGACGCAACAGACTAGACTGAACACCTGAAATTATTTTATTTGATTGGAGATTTGTAATGCGCGACTTTGCCCGGAGGCGTCAAGGCACAGAGGATGGAGAATCGCCAGCTTCCTTCAAACAGCTTAAAGATGAGATAACAAATGCACCAGTGTTAGGGACACCTGATTAAACAAAGGAATTCTATCTTTTCACCCACCGCAATGGTCAGGTCATGACTGCTGTCCTTACTCAGAAATACCCCATGGGCCACAAGCCAATTGCCTACTTTAGCGGCTTGCTAGACCCAGTTATGAGAGATCATTATCCCTGCGAACAGGCTCTCGCTGCTGCAGCCTTTGCTGTGGATAAAAGCACCCCCATTGTCATGGGATCCTCGCTGACCATGTACACAGAGCATGCTGTCTTTGCCATAATCCAGAAAGCCAAGACAACATTGACTACACAGAGAGTGTCAGGTTACGAAGTCATACTGTCATTACCCTCCTTGAAGGTTGTCAAATGTCACACAGTCAACCCTGCCACATTCTTTGCGCATCCCATTGCAGCCTCAGATGACGACACCCATGACTGTGCCACATACTGTCCTGACGAATCAGGAGCAGCAAAAGAGGACCCCCTGCCAGGCAGCACTGTATACTTTGTTGATGGTAGTAGTAGTAGCTTTATTCGATAAAAACATATCATAAAAGCATTTACATATCTTTAAAAAACATTTTTAACAATAGTCATCGACATAAAACATTTCATATCCAGAGCAGCATATTGGGTGGGTGAGCTCGTTCACTGGGTTAACAGTTTTCTTGCAGTTCTTAGACGCCAAGCCCAACCCAAAAATTTTGCCATGCAAGTGGAAAAGAAGGGTCTAGCATCTGTGCGTAAAATACGCAGGGCCTCCAAGTGAGAGCGAGTTCCCAGGCTTCTGCAAAGGGGCTTCAACCACCTACGTCTCGGGGCTACATAGACACTACATTCGAACAACATGTGGGACACAGACTCTACCCTTAGATCACAAAAGGGGCAGTAGGGTACAGTTTGAGCAGGCGGTTTCCAAGTGGACGTGAACTCATATAATGGAAGCACCCCCAACCTGAACTTAATGTACAGTGCTCTGTCCCTTGAGTTCTGAATGGTGTCTAGATAAGGTTCCCTTAACGGTAACTCCTTGGCTGACAGAAACAGAACTACAGATTTACAATGGTTTGTGCTTCGGGCCCTCTCACTGTCTACCCATGCCCAGTAGACCTTCTTTAGCTGTTGTTTCGTCGGTGCAGATTTGTTGGACCAAGCCTCTCCTAGGCCTAATTTGTAGAGCAGCTTTTTAACCTCTCTAAGCCAGATGATCTTATGAGAACCCGGTAATGACAAAATGTCACTCAAGGCATCTGGGTAACTACTTAATTCCTGCACATTCCAGATTCTGGACCATAACAGGAGTGGACGTAGTTTCGCTTGATCGCAGATTGCCCGGGTACCTGCATCTATCAGCAATGGGATTGTTGGCGTGCTGTGGGGCAAACCCATTAGATCTTTGTGGAAGTTGTTCTCAAGGTGGGCCAGAGTGTCAACTCTTTGAGTGCCCCACAGCTCAGCACCATAAAGTGCCGCGCTTACAACCCTTGCCCTATAGATATCTGGGGGAGCCCCAATAGGTTTTAATGATGATGCTCGCTGCTCCTTGAGCAGCGCACCTGCCACCCTTTTGTGGGTAAGGAAGACTTTTTGGTGGTGTGCCTTCCAGCTCATAGTATCACTGATGGGTATACCCAGGTAGTCGAATTCTTTCACGCGATCAAGTGGGACAGAATCTAGGACCGGGGGATAAACAGATTTTTTTGGCGGATTAAGGACTAAAAACGTTGTTTTGCCTATATTTATGGCCAAACCCCTTTCATTACAGAAGGTTTGAAAGCTGGAAAGCAGCGATTGGATGCCCATCGGTGATTTTGAAATTAGGAGAGTATCATCCGCGAACAGAAGCGTTGGGATCTTCCTTCCAGCCAGGGTGGGTGCATCTGATGGTTGTTGTAGAAGATGCTCCACCACTCCGTTAATATAAAGAGAAAACAGAGTGGGGGCAAGCACACACCCCTGGCGGACGCCTCTGTCCACGGGGATACGAGATGTTTTCTCTCCCTGTGCACCCCATCTGATTTGGGCAAAATTCCTATCGTGAAGTTTTACAAGCAGCGACAACAAATAGGGGGGGAGGCCTAAACCATCGAGGACGTTCCATAGAAGCGTGCGTAGTACCAGGTCGAAGGCAGTCCGCAGGTCAATGAAGACTAAATACAGACTGCCCCCTCCCAGCACCACCACTTTCCAATAAATCATTAGAAAGCGGAACGTCTGCTCGATTGTGCCTGTTCCTGTTCTGAAGCCCGCTTGGAGATCTGACAGAATGTGATTTTCCTCTGCCCACTCGATGATCCTGCCCAATACCACCTTCCCTGCTACCTTTTGAGAAGAGTCTAATAAACTAATTGGACGGTAGTTCGCTGGGTCGTCCCTAGAACCTTTTTTAAAAATAGGTACGACCTCAGCGCCCCTCCATGAGTCAGGAAAGACTCCACCCAACATCACTTCATTCAGCAGCGAGGCAATTAATCTACTCCAAGGAGATGGGTAATTCTTAATTAGGTCTCCTGGGATTCCATCAGGACCCGCTGCTTTGTTCGAGACAATGCATTGGATTGCTCTTTCTACTTCTAAGTTGGTAAATAGGCCGTCATTGCACGGGAGGTTAGTTGTAAAACCCATGGGTGGGCAAGCTACCTGGGCTGAGCCTGAGGGAGCAGAGTACAGTTGCGAAAAGTGGTCGAACCATGCACCCCCTGTAATGTTACAAGTTAGCTGCTGGTCGATGGGCTTTTCCCTAGATCTTAATAGGTCCCAAAACCTCTTGGCATCCTTCCTAGTGCTGGCCTCTACTAGATCTCCCCAAAAGTTAGAATCATAAATCTGTTTAGCTTCAATTATGATTTTTTTATAAGATTTTCTAGCAGCCCTGATAGCAACTGCATCTTTGGACTTTAATGTCACAACAAGTTCCTTCTTAGCCTCACGACATTTTGGAGTATACCACTTGTCTGACTGTTTAGGCAATGATTTCGAGAAACCCCTTCGAGTGGTTTGGGGAACAATAAATAAGTCACTCAGCGCCAGAACAGTCTCAGTGAATAGAGGTAGGATCTTGTTGTCTGTTTGGCTTAGAGTGATCATCCGGGGCTCCACCTCTTCAAAAATTGTCCCGGCTTTGACCATCCTTGTATCATCGGCTAAGACTTTTGCCCACTTTAAGCGCCTGCTACAGTTTGTGGGGACTAATTCATGGGAGGATTTCCACTTATGACCAGTTAGGCCTTGCCTTCCAGCCTGCCAAGGAGATGAAATAGATAGCGATAAGGGGTTGTGGTCGCTATCGCCCGACACTATAACCTCCATATCTAGGTGGTGTTGCCAGAGGTTGTAATTAAGCATGATGTAATCAATCCTAGACGTGTGGTCTTGTCTGTTATAAGTGTGAGCACCCATATGGTCTGATTTGGATCGGCCATTTGTCGGTCGCAAATTGTGCTCCATGCACAAGGCATTGATCTCTATTGCGTTTTGCGACCATTTAGGAATCGGGTCAAGATTCAAAATAGGAATACCTCTCCTGGTGTCCTCCTCAAAAGTGTCCAAAATATCTTCGCTAGCCAAGGGCTCAAAGCAGCAGTTGAAATCCCCTGCAAGCATTATATGGGAATCTGCATCGCAGGCAGCCAGGTTGCGGTTTAAACCTGTGGATGGTAGATGGGATGCACCGCCTTTGGCGCCCCTCAGATAGATGTTAAAGACTTCCATATTTCTTCCCCCTTTGTGCGTTATCGTTAGCCACTGGAGATCCGAAGATTGGGTGTTTCTTTCTTTAACCCTGTAGCCCAGAGCAATACTAATCCATATGATAAGACCGCCTGACGGGCGACCTTTGGATCCTTGTTCCTGGACTGCAGGGACAAAAAAGGTGGAGAATCCCACTCGGTGTCTTGGCTCCAAACACCAGGTTTCCTGAAGGAGGCAGATGTGAAAAGATTCCAGGAAGTCGTTCCATTCGGGGATGTCAAAGTTACGACCAAGACCAGCCACATTCCAAGATAGGATTTTTAAAACAGAGTCAGCTGGTGAAAAGACCTTGGTGGGGTCAGTAGGCATGGGCATAAGAGAAACAGTCGCACCCACAGGTTTTGAGGACCTCACAAATGGCTCGATTTGCTGGAGATTGGAAGTCACATAGGAAGCAAGGCAGGTAGGATCCGACTGTTCAAGAGGAGTAGGTACAGGGGGGGTCACACAGAGCAGGTTTGGCCGATCTTCCCTGTTACAATTTGCTATTATGTCCGATGACGTTATCACCCCATCAACCCTTGCATTGCTGGATTGTCCTACTCGGCTTGTTGCAGAATCAGGGACAGGACAATCAGTGGAATGATGCCTTTGCGAGGTTAAGAATACCCTACGGGGTTGCTTGGCTGCTTGCACAGGGAGTCAGTCCACCTCCTCTAAACCACCAAATCTATTATAGGTAGAGAGGCCATTCCAATGTAGCAGGGTCTCCATGTGGCCCCGGGACTTATTCGGCCGTTGGTGGTGCTGGACCAATGTCCAATTGTCCCCCTGATTACAGCTAGGTCGGGGAGGATAGAAAAAGGATAATAGCTTGGGTTTGACTAAGGAGTCATCATTACTGGGCCAACTACAAATGTGATGCGCCGTGTGTGGGTCTTCGAAGGTCACTACTATGCAGTCCCCCGGACTGGATTTCAGCGTTGGCCCTACCCAGGGAGTTCTGCGAACCATCAATACCCTACTTCTTCTGCCATTGGGGATTGGTCTGTTGACATTTAACCAGTGCATTATTTTATTTTTAAGTGACCAGTGATTTTCATATTGGCCATTACCTAACGTTGGAACACCCGTCAAGACAACGACATAGTCGTTTGCCTCTGGAGGAAGGTCAATATAGCCACCTCTAAAGTTGTCTTTAACTACAGTGACCTGGGTTTCACTAGGAACCGATCTAATTGATGTTTCGTGTTTAGGGTGTTGCAAGTTACGTGTGGAGCCTCGTAGAGAGGCCTTAGGTTTAACGCGAGCTTGCTCCACCGTGACTGTCCTAGGTTTAGGAACAGGTTTTATTGTGGAAGGTACTGAAGAGGGAGCTAGATTTATTTGGGGTGCGCTAGGTTGTGGCATTGGGTCAGCTGCAATAATGCCCTGGTTTTCCAGACTTTTTAACCCAAGAGTGGCCAGCGCGATAATGCTCTTCTCCATTTCTAACAAGTTATTTTCTATCCTTGATAGTCTTAGGTCCAGAGGTGACAGAAGTTTTTTAAGAGTGTCCCAAACCACCTCTATAAATTCTTTATTGTTATTGGTTAGCCCGTCTACGCCAATATCCTTGCCTGCTGTGGTATTAGGGAGGGGAATGGATGGATTTTTCCCAAGTACCTCACTACATAACTGGGTATTAGGGGAGAACTCTGCTCCAGCATTAGATGCTGTGATGTTCTTCGTGGGCAGATCTTTTGGAACAGCAATTTTCGCTTTCTTACGGAAATAAGCTGAGCGAGAATTGCGTTTCCTTTTTGGTTGTTTGCCACTGGAGTTATTGTGAGTCAGGTTCGGGAGAGATACAATGGGAGCAGGGATGTGCACACTAAGAGGTATCGATGGAGTCCCCTCATCCTTACTTCCTGAGGCAGGTTGGGGAATAGCCGGGGTCGGTGAGCGGTGAACATCTACCTGGGCGACTATGCAATATGGGCGGGCTGGGCTCTCAGGGGTAACGGAAGTGGCTATGTGGCCTAGGGAGGATTTCTTGGAAAATGCAATTACTTGGGACACTCTTCTTGCGGCATCTAGTTCTAACGAGACCCGGGTTTGAAGCTTAGATATTTCTTCGTCTATGGCTATGTTAGTGCGAGGTATAAAGTCATCCATAGGGCCACTGATTAGTGACCCACGTTTAGAAGACTTGCTACGGGTTACCCTTGGATCCATAGCACTATAGCACTATGACGAAGATGGGTCTGTTTCCCCTCAGTTGATAATTTAGCTACCAAAAATATTGAGCCAAGAGGGGTGGGCCAGTCCAGTCCTCTCTGACCTCGAACGGCCTCAAACGGCCCGCTCTTTGCCCGGTCTTAGCCCCGGGCGCTCCCACGCGCTCCCGCGCAGCGTCTCTCTCTGATATTTATGGGCCAAGACCAATGGGGCAACACGGGGGGGGCGGGGCGTTCAGGGAGAGCGGGGCCAGGTGACTCAGCCTCACGCTCGCAGCCCTGAAGCCTCACACGCCCCCACAGAGCAGCCAGGCAGGAGAACACGAACTGGCGGTGAACGGTGGGTTAATTCCGCAGCGGGACCCGCGAAGTGGGTTCCGCAAGTCGTGGGTTTAAGGCAGCCCTTAGCAGCAAGCAGCTCCAGCCATGTCCAACAGGAAAGCAGCGTCCCACGAGGGGAGAGTCCAGGTGCCTTTTTGATTGCAGGAAGGTGGGGGCGGGGCGTTCAGGGAGAGCGGGGCCAGGTGACTCAGCCTCACGCACGCAGCCCTGAAGCCTCACACGCCCCCACAGAGCAGCCAGGCAGGAGAACACGAACTGGCGGTGAACGGTGGGTTAATTCCGCAGCGGGACCCGCGAAGCGGGTTCCGCAAGTCGTAGGTTTAAGGCAGCCCTTAGCAGCAAGCAGCTCCAGCCAGGTCCAACAGGAAAGCAGCGTCCCACGAGGGGAGAGTCCAGGTGCCTTTTTGATTGCAGGAAGGTGGGGGCGGGGCGTTCAGGGAGAGCGGGGCCAGGCGACTCAGCCTCACGCTCGCAGCCCTGAAGCCTCACACGCCCCCACAGAGCAGCCAGGCAGGAGAACACGAACTGGCGGTGAACGGTGGGTTAATTCCGCAGCGGGACCCGCGAAGCGGGTTCCGCAAGTCGTGGGTTTAAGGCAGCCCTTAGCAGCAAGCAGCTCCAGCCAGGTCCAACAGGAAAGCAGCGTCCCACGAGGGGAGAGTCCAGTTGCCTTTTTGATTGCAGGAAGGTGGGGGCGGGGCGTTCAGGGAGAGCGGGGCCAGGTGACTCAGCCTCACGCTCGCAGCCCTGAAGCCTCACACGCCCCCACAGAGCAGCCAGGCAGGAGAACACGAACTGGCGGTGAACGGTGGGTTAATTCCGCAGCGGGACCCGCGAAGCGGGTTCCGCAAGTCGTGGGTTTAAGGCAGCCCTTAGCAGCAAGCAGCTCCAGCCAGGTCCAACAGGAAAGCAGCGTCCCACGAGGGGAGAGTCCAGGTGCCTTTTTGATTGCAGGAAGGTGGGGGCGGGGCGTTCAGGGAGAGCGGGGCCAGGTGACTCAGCCTCACGCTCGCAGCCCTGAAGCCTCACACGCCCCCACAGAGCAGCCAGGCAGGAGAACACGAACTGGCGGTGAACAGTGGGTTAATTCCGCAGCGGGACCCGCGAAGCGGGTTCCGCAAGTCGTGGGTTTAAGGCAGCCCTTAGCAGCAAGCAGCTCCAGCCAGGTCCAACAGGAAAGCAGCGTCCCACGAGGGGAGAGTCCAGGTGCCTTTTTGATTGCAGGAAGGTGGGGGCGGGGCGTTCAGGGAGAGCGGGGCCAGGTGACTCAGCCTCACGCTCGCAGCCCTGAAGCCTCACACGCCCCCACAGAGCAGCCAGGCAGGAGAACACGAACTGGCGGTGAACGGTGGGTTAATTCCGCAGCGGGACCCGCGAAGCGGGTTCCGCAAGTCGTGGGTTTAAGGCAGCCCTTAGCAGCAAGCAGCTCCAGCCAGGTCCAACAGGAAAGCAGCGTCCCACGAGGGGAGAGTCCAGGTGCCTTTTTGATTGCAGGAAGGTGGGGGCGGGGCGTTCAGGGAGAGCGGGGCCAGGTGACTCAGCCTCACGCTCGCAGCCCTGAAGCCTCACACGCCCCCACAGAGCAGCCAGGCAGGAGAACACGAACTGGCGGTGAACGGTGGGTTAATTCCGCAGCGGGACCCGCAAAGCGGGTTCCGCAAGTCGTGTGTTTAAGGCAGCCCTTAGCAGCAGGCAGCTCCAGCCAGGTCCAACAGGAAAGCAGCGTCCCACGAGGGGAGAGTCCAGGTGCCTTTTTGATTGCAGGAAGGTGGGGGCGGGGCGTTCAGGGAGAGCGGGGCCAGGTGACTCAGCCTCACGCTCGCAGCCCTGAAGCCTCACACGCCCCCACAGAGCAGCCAGGCAGGAGAACACGAACTGGCGGTGAATGGTGGGTTAATTCCGCAGCGGGTCCCGCGAAGCGGGTTCCGCAATTCGTGGGTTTAAGGCAGCCCTTAGCAGCAAGCAGCTCCAGCCAGGTCCAACAGGAAAGCAGCGTCCCACGAGGGGAGAGTCCAGGTGCCTTTTTGATTGCAGGAAGGTGGGGGCGGGGCGTTCAGGGAGAGCGGGGCCAGGTGACTCAGCCTCACGCTCGCAGCCCTGAAGCCTCACACGCCCCCACAGAGCAGCCAGGCAGGAGAACCCGAACTGGCGGTGAACGGTGGGTTAATTCCGCAGCGGGACCCGCGAAGCGGGTTCCGCAAGTCGTGGGTTTATGGCAGCCCTTAGCAGCAAGCAGCTCCAGCCAGGTCCAACAGGAAAGCAGCGTCCCACGAGGGGAGAGTCCAGGTGCCTTTTTGATTGCAGGAAGGTGGGGGCGGGGCGTTCAGGGAGAGCGGGGCCAGGTGACTCAGCCTCACGCTCGCAGCCCTGAAGCCTCACACGCCCCCACAGAGCAGCCAGGCAGGAGAACACGAACTGGCGGTGAACGGTGGGTTAATTCCGCAGCGGGACCCGCGAAGCGGGTTCCGCAAGTCGTGGGTTTAAGGCAGCCCTTAGCAGCAAGCAGCTCCAGCCAGGTCCAACAGGAAAGCAGCGTCCCACGAGGGGAGAGTCCAGGTGCCTTTTTGATTGCAGGAAGGTGGGGGCGGGGCGTTCAGGGAGAGCAGGGCCAGGTGACTCAGCCTCACGCTCGCAGCCCTGAAGCCTCACACGCCCCCACAGAGCAGCCAGGCAGGAGAACACGAACTGGCGGTGAACGGTGGGTTAATTCCGCAGCGGGACCCACGAAGCGGGTTCCGCAAGTCGTGGGTTTAAGGCAGCCCTTAGCAGCAAGCAGCTCCAGCCAGGTCCAACAGGAAAGCAGCGTCCCACGAGGGGAGAGTCCAGGTGCCTTTTTGATTGCAGGAAGGTGGGTGCGGGGCGTTCAGGGAGAGCGGGGCCAGGTGACTCAGCCTCACGCTCGCAGCCCTGAAGCCTCACACGCCCCCACAGAGCAGCCAGGCAGGAGAACAGGAACTGGCGGTGAACGGTGGGTTAATTCCGCAGCGGGACCCGCGAAGCGGGTTCCGCAAGTCGTGGGTTTAAGGCAGCCCTTAGCAGCAAGCAGCTCCAGCCAGGTCCAACAGGAAAGCAGCGTCCCACGAGGGGAGAGTCCAGGTGCCTTTTTGATTGCAGGAAGGTGGGGGCGGGGCGTTCAGGGAGAGCGGGGCCAGGTGACTCAGCCTCACGCTCGCAGCCCTGAAGCCTCACACGCCCCCACAGAGCAGCCAGGCAGGGGAACACGAACTGGCGGTGAACGGTGGGTTAATTCCGCAGCGGGACCCGCGAAGCGGGTTCCGCAAGTCGTGGGTTTAAGGCAGCCCTTAGCAGAAAGCAGCTCCAGCCAGGTCCAACAGGAAAGCAGCGTCCCACGAGGGGAGAGTCCAGGTGCCTTTTTGATTGCAGGAAGGTGGGGGCGGGGCGTTCAGGGAGAGCGGGGCCAGGTGACTCAGCCTCACGCTCGCAGCCCTGAAGCCTCACACGCCCCCACAGAGCAGCCAGGCAGGAGAACACGAACTGGCGGTGAACGGTGGGTTAATTCCGCAGCGGGACCCGCGAAGCGGGTTCCGCAAGTCGTGGGTTTAAGGCAGCCCTTAGCAGCAAGCAGCTCCAGCCAGGTCCAACAGGAAAGCAGCGTCCCACGAGGGGAGAGTCCAGGTGCCTTTTTGATTGCAGGAAGGTGGGGGCGGGGCGTTCAGGGAGAGCGGGGCCAGGTGACTCAGCCTCACGCTCGCAGCCCTGAAGCCTCACACGCCCCCACAGAGCAGCCAGGCAGGAGAACACGAACTGGCGGGGAACGGTGGGTTAATTCCGCAGCGGGACCCGCGAAGCGGGTTCCGCAAGTCGTGGGTTTAAGGCAGCCCTTAGCAGCAAGCAGCTCCAGCCAGGTCCAACAGGAAAGCAGCGTCCCACGAGGGGAGAGTCCAGGTGCCTTTTTGATTGCAGGAAGGTGGGGGCGGGGCGTTCAGGGAGAGCGGGGCCAGGTGACTCAGCCTCACGCTCGCAGCCCTGAAGCCTCACACGCCCCCACAGAGCAGCCAGGCAGGAGAACACGAACTGGCGGTGAACGGTGGGTTAATTCCGCAGCGGGACCCGCGAAGCGGGTTCCGCAAGTGGTGGGTTTAAGGCAGCCCTTAGCAGCAAGCAGCTCCAGCCAGGTACAACAGGAAAGCAGCGTCCCACGAGGGGAGAGTCCAGGTGCCTTTTTGATTGCAGGAAGGTGGGGGCGGGGCGTTCAGGGAGAGCGGGGCCAGGTGACTCAGCCTCACGCTCGCAGCCCTGAAGCCTCACACGTTCCCACAGAGCAGCCAGGCAGGAGAACACGAACTGGCGGTGAACGGTGGGTTAATTCCGCAGCGGGACCCGCGAAGCGGGTTCCGCAAGTCGTGGGTTTAAGGCAGCCCTTAGCAGCAAGCAGCTCCAGCCAGGTCCAACAGGAAAGCAGCGTCCCACGAGGGGAGAGTCCAGGTGCCTTTTTGATTGCAGGAAGGTGGGGGCGGGGCGTTCAGGGAGAGCGGGGCCAGGTGACTCAGCCTCACGCTCGCAGCCCTGAAGCCTCACACGCCCCCACAGAGCAGCCAGGCAGGAGAACACGAACTGGCGGGGAACGGTGGGTTAATTCCGCAGCGGGACCCGCGAAGCGGGTTCCGCAAGTGGTGGGTTTAAGGCAGCCCTTAGCAGCAAGCAGCTCCATCCAGGTCCAACAGGAAAGCAGCGTCCCACGAGGGGAGAGTCCAGGTGCCTTTTTGATTGCAGGAAGGTGGGGGCGGGGCGTTCAGGGAGAGCAGGGCCAGGTGACTCAGCCTCACGCTCGCAGCCCTGAAGCCTTACACGCCCCCACAGAGCAGCCAGGCAGGAGAACACGAACTGGCGGTGAACGGTGGGTTAATTCCGCAGCGGGACCCGCGAATCGGGTTCCGCAAGTCGTGGGTTTAAGGCAGCCCTTAGCAGCAAGCAGCTCCAGCCAGGTCCAACAGGAAAGCAGCGTCCCACGAGGGGAGAGTCCAGGTGCCTTTTTGATTGCAAGAAGGTGGGGGCGGGGCGTTCAGGGAGAGCGGGCCAGGTGACTCAGCCTCACGCTCGCAGCCCTGAAGCCTTACACGCCCCCACAGAGCAGCCAGGCAGGAGAACACGAACTGGCGGTGAACGGTGGGTTAATTCCGCAGCGGGACCCGCGAAGCGGGTTCCGCAAGTCGTGGGTTTAAGGCAGCCCTTAGCAGCAAGCAGCTCCAGCCAGGTCCAACAGGAAAGCAGCGTCCCACGAGGGGAGAGTCCAGGTGCCTTTTTGATTGCAGGAAGGTGGGGGCGGGGCGTTCAGGGAGAGCGGGGCCAGGTGACTCAGCCTCACGCTCGCAGCCCTGAAGCCTCACACGCCCCCACAGAGCAGCCAGGCAGGAGAACACGAACTGGCGGTGAACGGTGGGTTAATTCCGCAGCGGGACCCGCGAAGCGGGTTCCGCAAGTCGTGGGTTTAAGGCAGCCCTTAGCAGCAAGCAGCTCCAGCCAGGTCCAACAGGAAAGCAGCGTCCCACGAGGGGAGAGTCCAGGTGCCTTTTTGATTGCAGGAAGGTGGGGGCGGGGCGTTCAGGGAGAGCGGGGCCAGGTGACTCAGCCTCACGCTCGCAGCCCTGAAGCCTCACACGCCCCCACAGAGCAGCCAGGCAGGAGAACACGAACTGGCGGTGAACGGTGGGTTAATTCCGCAGCGGGACCCGCGAAGCGGGTTCCGCAAGTCGTGGGTTTAAGGCAGCCCTTAGCAGCAAGCAGCTCCAGCCAGGTCCAACAGGAAAGCAGCGTCCCACGAGGGGAGAGTCCAGGTGCCTTTTTGATTGCAGGAAGGTGGGGGCGGGGCGTTCAGGGAGAGCGGGGCCAGGTGACTCAGCCTCACGCTCGCAGCCCTGAAGCCTCACACGCCCCCACAGAGCAGCCAGGCAGGAGAACACGAACTGGCGGTGAACGGTGGGTTAATTCCGCAGCGGGACCCGCGAAGCGCGTTCCGCAAGTCGTGTGTTTAAGGCAGCCCTTAGCAGCAAGCAGCTCCAGCCAGGTCCAACAGGAAAGCAGCGTCCCACGAGGGGAGAGTCCAGGTGCCTTTTTGATTGCAGGAAGGTGGGGGCGGGGCGTTCAGGGAGAGCGGGGCCAGGTGACTCAGCCTCACGCTCGCAGCCCTGAAGCCTCACACGCCCCCACAGAGCAGCCAGGCAGGAGAACACGAACTGGCGGTGAATGGTGGGTTAATTCCGCAGCGGGACCCGCGAAGCGGGTTCCGCAATTCGTGGGTTTAAGGCAGCCCTTAGCAGCAAGCAGCTCCAGCCAGGTCCAACAGGAAAGCAGCGTCCCACGAGGGGAGAGTCCAGGTGCCTTTTTGATTGCAGGAAGGTGGGGGCGGGGCGTTCAGGGAGAGCGGGGCCAGGTGACTCAGCCTCACGCTCGCAGCCCTGATGCCTCACACGCCCCCACAGAGCAGCCAGGCAGGAGAACCCGAACTGGCGGTGAACGGTGGGTTAATTCCGCAGCGGGACCCGCGAAGCGGGTTCCGCAAGTCGTGGGTTTAAGGCAGCCCTTAGCAGCAAGCAGCTCCAGCCAGGTCCAACAGGAAAGCAGCGTCCCACGAGGGGAGAGTCCAGGTGCCTTTTTGATTGCAGGAAGGTGGGGGCGGGGCGTTCAGGGAGAGCGGGGCCAGGTGACTCAGCCTCACGCTCGCAGCCCTGAAGCCTCACACGCCCCCACAGAGCAGCCAGGCAGGAGAACACGAACTGGCGGTGAACGGTGGGTTAATTCCGCAGCGGGACCCGCGAAGCGGGTTCCGCAAGTCGTGGGTTTAAGGCAGCCCTTAGCAGCAAGCAGCTCCAGCCAGGTCCAACAGGAAAGCAGCGTCCCACGAGGGGAGAGTCCAGGTGCCTTTTTGATTGCAGGAAGGTGGGGGCGGGGCGTTCAGGGAGAGCGGGGCCAGGTGACTCAGCCTCACGCTCGCAGCCCTGAAGCCTCACACGCCCCCACAGAGCAGCCAGGCAGGAGAACACGAACTGGCGGTGAACGGTGGGTTAATTCCGCAGCGGGACCCGCGAAGCGGGTTCCGCAAGTCGTGGGTTTAAGGCAGCCCTTAGCAGCAAGCAGCTCCAGCCAGGTCCAACAGGAAAGCAGCGTCCCACGAGGGGAGAGTCCAGGTGCCTTTTTGATTGCAGGAAGGTGGGGGCGGGGCGTTCAGGGAGAGCGGGGCCAGGTGACTCAGCCTCACGCTCGCAGCCCTGAAGCCTCACACGCCCCCACAGAGCAGCCAGGCAGGAGAACACGAACTGGCGGTGAACGGTGGGTTAATTCCGCAGCGGGACCCGCGAAGCGGGTTCCGCAAGTCGTGGGTTTAAGGCAGCCCTTAGCAGCAAGCAGCTCCAGCCAGGTCCAACAGGAAAGCAGCGTCCCACGAGGGGAGAGTCCAGGTGCCTTTTTGATTGCAGGAAGGTGGGGGCGGGGCGTTCAGGGAGAGCGGGGCCAGGTGACTCAGCCTCACGCTCGCAGCCCTGAAGCCTCACACGCCCCCACAGAGCAGCCAGGCAGGAGAACACGAACTGGCGGGGAACGGTGGGTTAATTCCGCAGCGGGACCCGCGAAGCGGGTTCCGCAAGTCGTCGGTTTAAGGCAGCCCTTAGCAGCAAGCAGCTCCAGCCAGGTCCAACAGGAAAGCAGCGTCCCACGAGGGGAGAGTCCAGGTGCCTTTTTGATTGCAGGAAGGTGGGGGCGGGGCGTTCAGGGAGAGCGGGGCCAGGTGACTCAGCCTCACGCTCGCAGCCCTGAAGCCTCACACGCCCCCACAGAGCAGCCAGGCAGGAGAACACGAACTGGCGGTGAACGGTGGGTTAATTCCGCAGCGGGACCCGCGAAGCGGGTTCCGCAAGTCGTGGGTTTAAGGCAGCCCTTAGCAGCAAGCAGCTCCAGCCAGGTACAACAGGAAAGCAGCGTCCCACGAGGGGAGAGTCCAGGTGCCTTTTTGATTGCAGGAAGGTGGGGGCGGGGCGTTCAGGGAGAGCGGGGCCAGGTGACTCAGCCTCACGCTCGCAGCCCTGAAGCCTCACACGCCCCCACAGAGCAGCCAGGCAGGAGAACACGAACTGGCGGTGAACGGTGGGTTAATTCCGCAGCGGGACCCGCGAAGCGGGTTCCGCAAGTCGTGGGTTTAAGGCAGCCCTTAGCAGCAAGCAGCTCCAGCCAGGTCCAACAGGAAAGCAGCGTCCCACGAGGGGAGAGTCCAGGTGCCTTTTTGATTGCAGGAAGGTGGGGGCGGGGCGTTCAGGGAGAGCGGGGCCAGGTGACTCAGCCTCCCGCTCGCAGCCCTGAAGCCTCACACGCCCCCACAGAGCAGCCAGGCAGGAGAACACGAACTGGCAGTGAACGGTGGGTTAATTCCGCAGCGGGACCCGCGAAGCGGGTTCCGCAAGTGGTGGGTTTAAGGCAGGCCTTAGCAGCAAGCAGCTCCAGCCAGGTCCAACAGGAAAGCAGCGTCCCACGAGGGGAGAGTCCAGGTGCCTTTTTGATTGCAGGAAGGTGGGGGCGGGGCGTTCAGGGAGAGCGGGGCCAGGTGACTCAGCCTCACGCTCGCAGCCCTGAAGCCTTACACGCCCCCACAGAGCAGCCAGGCAGGAGAACACGAACTGGCGGTGAACGGTGGGTTAATTCCGCAGCGGGACCCGCGAAGCGGGTTCCGCAAGTCGTGGGTTTAAGGCAGCCCTTAGCAGCAAGCAGCTCCAGCCAGGTCCAACAGGAAAGCAGCGTCCCACGAGGGGAGAGTCCAGGTGCCTTTTTGATTGCAGGAAGGTGGGGGCGGGGCGTTCAGGGAGAGCGGGCCAGGTGACTCAGCCTCACGCTCGCAGCCCTGAAGCCTTACACGCCCCCACAGAGCAGCCAGGCAGGAGAACACGAACTGGCGGTGAACGGTGGGTTAATTCCGCAGCGGGACCCGCGAAGCGGGTTCCGCAAGTCGTGGGTTTAAGGCAGCCCTTAGCAGCAAGCACCTCCAGCCAGGTCCAACAGGAAAGCAGCGTCCCACGAGGGGAGAGTCCAGGTGCCTTTTTGATTGCAGGAAGGTGGGGGCGGGGCGTTCAGGGAGAGCGGGCCAGGTGACTCAGCCTCACGCTCGCAGCCCTGAAGCCTCACACGCCCCCACAGAGCAGCCAGGCAGGAGAACACGAACTGGCGGTGAACGGTGGGTTAATTCCGCAGCGGGACCCACGAAGCGGGTTCCGCAAGTGGTGGGTTTAAGGCAGCCCTTAACAGCAAGCAGCTCCAGCCAGGTCCAACAGGAAAGCAGCGTCCCACGAGGGGAGAGTCCAGGTGCCTTTTTGATTGCAGGAAGTTGGGGGCGGGGCGTTCAGGGAGAGCGGGGCCAGGTGACTCAGCCTCACGCTCGCAGCCCTGAAGCCTCACACGCCCCCACAGAGCAGCCAGGCAGGAGAACACGAACTGGCGGTGAACGGTGGGTTAATTCCGCAGCGGGACCCGCGAAGCGGGTTCCCCAAGTCGTGGGTTTAAGGCAGCCCTTAGCAGCAAGCAGCTCCAGCCAGGTCCAACAGGAAAGCAGCGTCCCACGAGGGGAGAGTCCAGGTGCCTTTTTGATTGCAGGAAGGTGGGGGCGGGGCGTTCAGGGAGAGCGGGGCCAGGTGACTCAGCCTCACGCTCGCAGCCCTGAAGCCTCACACGCCCCCACAGAGCAGCCAGGCAGGAGAACACGAACTGGCGGTGAACGGTGGGTTAATTCCGCAGCGGGACCCGCGAAGCGGGTTCCGCAAGTCGTGGGTTTAAGGCAGCCCTTAGCAGCAAGCAGCTCCAGCCAGGTCCAACAGGAAAGCAGCGTCCCACGAGGGGAGAGTCCAGGTGCCTTTTTGATTGCAGGAAGGTGGGGGCGGGGCGTTCAGGGAGAGCGGGGCCAGGTGACTCAGCCTCACGCTCGCAGCCCTGAAGCCTTACACGCCCCCACAGAGCAGCCAGGCAGGAGAACACGAACTGGCGGTGAACGGTGGGTTAATTCCGCAGCGGGACCCGCGAATCGGGTTCCGCAAGTCGTGGGTTTAAGGCAGCCCTTAGCAGCAAGCAGCTCCAGCCAGGTCCAACAGGAAAGCAGCGTCCCACGAGAGGAGAGTCCAGGTGCCTTTTTGATTGCAGGAAGGTTGGGGCGGGGCGTTCAGGGAGAGCGGGGCCAGGTGACTCAGCCTCACGCTCGCAGCCCTGAAGCCTCACACGCCCCCACAGAGCAGCCAGGCAGGAGAACACGAACTGGCGGTGAACGGTGGGTTAATTCCGCAGCGGGACCCGCGAAGCGGGTTCCGCAAGTGGTGGGTTTAAGGCAGCCCTTAGCAGCAAGCAGCTCCAGCCAGGTCCAACAGGAAAGCAGCGTCCCACGAGGGGAGAGTCCAGGTGCCTTTTTGATTGCAGGAAGGTGGGGGCGGGGCGTTCAGGGAGAGCGGGGCCAGGTGACTCAGCCTCACGCTCGCAGCCCTGAAGCCTTACACGCCCCCACAGAGCAGCCAGGCAGGAGAACACGAACTGGCGGTGAACGGTGGGTTAATTCCGCAGCGGGACCCGCGAAGCGGGTTCCGCAAGTCGTGGGTTTAAGGCAGCCCTTAGCAGCAAGCAGCTCCAGCCAGGTCCAACAGGAAAGCAGCGTCCCACGAGAGGAGAGTCCAGGTGCCTTTTTGATTGCAGGAAGGTTGGGGCGGGGCGTTCAGGGAGAGCGGGGCCAGGTGACTCAGCCTCACGCTCGCAGCCCTGAAGCCTCACACGCCCCCACAGAGCAGCCAGGCAGGAGAACACGAACTGGCGGTGAACGGTGGGTTAATTCCGCAGCGGGACCCGCGAAGCGGGTTCCGCAAGTCGTGGGTTTAAGGCAGCCCTTAGCAGCAAGCAGCTCCAGCCAGGTACAACAGGAAAGCAGCGTCCCACGAGGGGAGAGTCCAGGTGCCTTTTTGATTGCAGGAAGGTGGGGGCGGGGCGTTCAGGGAGAGCGGGGCCAGGTGACTCAGCCTCACGCTCGCAGCCCTGAAGCCTCACACGCCCCCACAGAGCAGCCAGGCAGGAGAACACGAACTGGCGGTGAACAGTGGGTTAATTCCGCAGCGGGACCCGCGAAGCGGGTTCCGCAAGTCGTGGGTTTAAGGCAGCCCTTAGCAGCAAGCAGCTCCAGCCAGGTCCAACAGGAAAGCAGCGTCCCACGAGGGGAGAGTCCAGGTGCCTTTTTGATTGCAGGAAGGTGGGGGCGGGGCGTTCAGGGAGAGCGGGGCCAGGTGACTCAGCCTCACGCTCGCAGCCCTGAAGCCTCACACGCCCCCACAGAGCAGCCAGGCAGGAGAACACGAACTGGCGGTGAACGGTGGGTTAATTCCGCAGCGGGACCCGCGAAGCGGGTTCCGCAAGTGGTGGGTTTAAGGCAGCCCTTAGCAGCAAGCAGCTCCAGCCAGGTCCAACAGGAAAGCAGCGTCCCACGAGGGGAGAGTCCAGGTGCCTTTTTGATTGCAGGAAGGTGGGGGCGGGGCGTTCAGGGAGAGCGGGGCCAGGTGACTCAGCCTCACGCTCGCAGCCCTGAAGCCTTACACGCCCCCACAGAGCAGCCAGGCAGGAGAACACGAACTGGCGGTGAACGGTGGGTTAATTCCGCAGCGGGACCCGCGAAGCGGGTTCCGCAAGTCGTGGGTTTAAGGCAGCCCTTAGCAGCAAGCAGCTCCAGCCAGGTCCAACAGGAAAGCAGCGTCCCACGAGGGGAGAGTCCAGGTGCCTTTTTGATTGCAGGAAGGTGGGGGCGGGGCGTTCAGGGAGAGCGGGGCCAGGTGACTCAGCCTCACGCTCGCAGCCCTGAAGCCTCACACGCCCCCACAGAGCAGCCAGGCAGGAGAACACGAACTGGCGGTGAACGGTGGGTTAATTCCGCAGCGGGACCCGCGAAGCGGGTTCCGCAAGTCGTGGGTTTAAGGCAGCCCTTAGCAGCAAGCAGCTCCAGCCAGGTCCAACAGGAAAGCAGCGTCCCACGAGGGGAGAGTCCAGGTGCCTTTTTGATTGCAGGAAGGTGGGGGCGGGGCGTTCAGGGAGAGCGGGGCCAGGTGACTCATCCTCACGCTCGCAGCCCTGAAGCCTCATACGCCCCCACAGAGCAGCCAGGCAGGAGAACACGAACTGGCGGTGAACGGTGGGTTAATTCCGCAGCGGGACCCGCGAAGCGGGTTCCGCAAGTCGTGGGTTTAAGGCAGACCTTAGCAGCAAGCAGCTCCAGCCAGGTCCAACAGGAAAGCAGCGTCCCACGAGGGGAGAGTCCAGGTGCCTTTTTGATTGCAGGAAGGTGGGGGCGGGGCGTTCAGGGAGAGCGGGCCAGGTGACTCAGCCTCACGCTCGCAGCCCTGAAGCCTCACACGCCCCCACAGAGCAGCCAGGCAGGAGAACACGAACTGGCGGTGAACGGTGGGTTAATTCCGCAGCGGGACCCGCGAAGCGGGTTCCGCAAGTCGTGTGTTTAAGGCAGCCCTTAGCAGCAAGCAGCTCCAGCCAGGTCCAACAGGAAAGCAGCGTCCCACGAGGGGAGAGTCCAGGTGCCTTTTTGATTGCAGGAAGGTGGGGGCGGGGCGTTCAGGGAGAGCGGGGCCAGGTGACTCAGCCTCACGCTCGCAGCCCTGAAGCCTCACACGCCCCCACAGAGCAGCCAGGCAGGAGAACACGAACTGGCGGGGAACGGTGGGTTAATTCCGCAGCGGGACCCGCGAAGCGGGTTCCGCAAGTCGTGGGTTTAAGGCAGCCCTTAGCAGCAAGCAGCTCCAGCCAGGTCCAACAGGAAAGCAGCGTCCCACGAGGGGAGAGTCCAGGTGCCTTTTTGATTGCAGGAAGGTGGGGGCGGGGCGTTCAGGGAGAGTGGGGCCAGGTGACTCAGCCTCACGCTCGCAGCCCTGAAGCCTCACACGCCCCCACAGAGCAGCCAGGCAGGAGAACACGAACTGGCGGTGAACGGTGGGTTAATTCCACAGCGGGACCCGCGAAGCGGGTTCCGCAAGTTGTGGGTTTAAGGCATCCCTTAGCAGCAAGCAGCTCCAGCCAGGTCCAACAGGAAAGCAGCGTCCCACGAGGGGAGAGTCCAGGTGCCTTTTTGATTGCAGGAAGGTGGGGGCGGGGCGTTCAGGGAGAGCGGGGCCAGGTGACTCAGCCTCACGCTCGCAGCCCTGAAGCCTCACACGCCCCCACAGAGCAGCCAGGCAGGAGAACACGAACTGGCGGTGAACGGTGGGTTAATTCCGCAGCGGGACCCGCGAAGCGGGTTCCGCAAGTCGTGGGTTTAAGGCAGCCCTTAGCAGCAAGCAGCTCCAGCCAGGTCCAACAGGAAAGCAGCGTCCCACGAGGGGAGAGTCCAGGTGCCTTTTTGATTGCAGGAAGGTGGGGGCGGGGCGTTCAGGGAGAGCGGGGCCAGGTGACTCAGCCTCACGCTCGCAGCCCTGAAGCCTCACACGCCCCCACAGAGCAGCCAGGCAGGAGAACACGAACTGGCGGTGAACGGTGGGTTAATTCCGCAGCGGGACCCGCGAAGCGGGTTCCGCAAGTCGTGGGTTTAAGGCAGGCCTTAGCAGCAAGCAGCTCCAGCCAGGTCCAACAGGAAAGCAGCGTCCCACGAGGGGAGAGTCCAGGTGCCTTTTTGATTGCAGGAAGGTGGGGGCGGGGCGTTCAGGGAGAGCGGGGCCAGGTGACTCAGCCTCACGCTCGCAGCCCTGAAGCCTTACACGCCCCCACAGAGCAGCCAGGCAGGAGAACACGAACTGGCGGTGAACGGTGGGTTAATTCCGCAGCGGGACCCGCGAAGCGGGTTCCGCAAGTCGTGGGTTTAAGGCAGCCCTTAGCAGCAAGCAGCTCCAGCCAGGTCCAACAGGAAAGCAGCGTCCCACGAGGGGAGAGTCCAGGTGCCTTTTTGATTGCAGGAAGGTGGGGGCGGGGCGTTCAGGGAGAGCGGGCCAGGTGACTCAGCCTCACGCTCGCAGCCCTGAAGCCTTACACGCCCCCACAGAGCAGCCAGGCAGGAGAACACGAACTGGCGGTGAACGGTGGGTTAATTCCGCAGCGGGACCCGCGAAGCGGGTTCCGCAAGTCGTGGGCTTAAGGCAGCCCTTAGCAGCAAGCAGCTCCAGCCAGGTCCAACAGGAAAGCAGCGTCCCACGAGGGGAGAGTCCAGGTGCCTTTTTGATTGCAGGAAGGTGGGGGCGGGGCGTTCAGGGAGAGCGGGCCAGGTGACTCAGCCTCACGCTCGCAGCCCTGAAGCCTCACACGCCCCCACAGAGCAGCCAGGCAGGAGAACACGAACTGGCGGTGAACGGTGGGTTAATTCCGCAGCGGGACCCGCGAAGCGGGTTCCGCAAGTGGTGGGTTTAAGGCAGCCCTTAGCAGCAAGCAGCTCCAGCCAGGTCCAACAGGAAAGCAGCGTCCCACGAGGGGAGAGTCCAGGTGCCTTTTTGATTGCAGGAAGGTGGGGGCGGGGCGTTCAGGGAGAGCGGGGCGAGGTGACTCAGCCTCATGCTCGCAGCCCTGAAGCCTCACACGCCCCCACAGAGCAGCCAGGCAGGAGAACACGAACTGGCGGTGAACGGTGGGTTAATTCCGCAGCGGGACCCGCGAAGCGGGTTCCGCAAGTCGTGGGTTTAAGGCAGCCCTTAGCAGCAAGCAGCTCCAGCCAGGTACAACAGGAAAGCAGCGTCCCACGAGGGGAGAGTCCAGGTGCCTTTTTGATTGCAGGAAGGTGGGGGCGGGGCGTTCAGGGAGAGCGGGGCCAGGTGACTCAGCCTCACGCTCGCAGCCCTGAAGCCTCACACGCCCCCACAGAGCAGCCAGGCAGGAGAACACGAACTGGCGGTGAACGGTGGGTTAATTCCGCAGCGGGACCCGCGAAGCGGGTTCCGCAAGTCGTGGGTTTAAGGCAGCCCTTAGCAGCAAGCAGCTCCAGCCAGGTCCAACAGGAAAGCAGCGTCCCACGAGGGGAGAGTCCAGGTGCCTTTTTGATTGCAGGAAGGTGGGGGCGGGGCGTTCAGGGAGAGCGGGGCCAGGTGACTCAGCCTCACGCTCGCAGCCCTGAAGCCTCACACGCCCCCACAGAGCAGCCAGGCAGGAGAACACGAACTGGCGGTGAACGGTGGGTTAATTCCGCAGCGGGACCCGCGAAGCGGGTTCCGCAAGTGGTGGGTTTAAGGCAGCCCTTAGCAGCAAGCAGCTCCAGCCAGGTCCAACAGGAAAGCAGCGTCCCACGAGGGGAGAGTCCAGGTGCCTTTTTGATTGCAGGAAGGTGGGGGCGGGGCGTTCAGGGAGAGCGGGGCCAGGTGACTCAGCCTCACGCTCGCAGCCCTGAAGCCTTACACGCCCCCACAGAGCAGCCAGGCAGGAGAACACGAACTGGCGGTGAACGGTGGGTTAATTCCGCAGCGGGACCCGCGAAGCGGGTTCCGCAAGTCGTGGGTTTAAGGCAGCCCTTAGCAGCAAGCAGCTCCAGCCAGGTCCAACAGGAAAGCAGCGTCCCACGAGAGGAGAGTCCAGGTGCCTTTTTGATTGCAGGAAGGTGGGGGCGGGGCGTTCAGGGAGAGCGGGGCCAGGTGACTCAGCCTCACGCTCGCAGCCCTGAAGCCTCACACGCCCCCACAGAGCAGCCAGGCAGGAGAACACGAACTGGCGGTGAACGGTGGGTTAATTCCGCAGCGGGACCCGCGAAGCGGGTTCCGCAAGTCGTGGGTGTAAGGCAGCCCTTAGCAGCAAGCAGCTCCAGCCAGGTACAACAGGAAAGCAGCGTCCCACGAGGGGAGAGTCCAGGTGCCTTTTTGATTGCAGGAAGGTGGGGGCGGGGCGTTCAGGGAGAGCGGGGCCAGGTGACTCAGCCTCACGCTCGCAGCCCTGAAGCCTCACACGCCCCCACAGAGCAGCCAGGCAGGAGAACACGAACTGGCGGTGAACGGTGGGTTAATTCCGCAGCGGGACCCGCGAAGCGGGTTCCGCAAGTCGTGGGTTTAAGGCAGCCCTTAGCAGCAAGCAGCTCCAGCCAGGTCCAACAGGAAAGCAGCGTCCCACGAGGGGAGAGTCCAGGTGCCTTTTTGATTGCAGGAAGGTGGGGGCGGGGCGTTCAGGGAGAGCGGGGCCAGGTGACTCAGCCTCACGCTCGCAGCCCTGAAGCCTCACACGCCCCCACAGAGCAGCCAGGCAGGAGAACACGAACTGGCGGTGAACGGTGGGTTAATTCCGCAGCGGGACCCGCGAAGCGGGTTCCGCAAGTGGTGGGTTTAAGGCAGCCCTTAGCAGCAAGCAGCTCCAGCCAGGTCCAACAGGAAAGCAGCGTCCCACGAGGGGAGAGTCCAGGTGCCTTTTTGATTGCAGGAAGGTGGGGGCGGGGCGTTCAGGGAGAGCGGGGCCAGGTGACTCAGCCTCACGCTCGCAGCCCTGAAGCCTTACACGCCCCCACAGAGCAGCCAGGCAGGAGAACACGAACTGGCGGTGAACGGTGGGTTAATTCCGCAGCGGGACCCGCGAAGCGGGTTCCGCAAGTCGTGGGTTTAAGGCAGCCCTTAGCAGCAAGCAGCTCCAGCCAGGTCCAACAGGAAAGCAGCGTCCCACGAGGGGAGAGTCCAGGTGCCTTTTTGATTGCAGGAAGGTGGGGGCGGGGCGTTCAGGGAGAGCGGGGCCAGGTGACTCAGCCTCACGCTCGCAGCCCTGAAGCCTCACACGCCCCCACAGAGCAGCCAGGCAGGAGAACACGAACTGGCGGTGAACGGTGGGTTAATTCCGCAGCGGGACCCGCGAAGCGGGTTCCGCAAGTCGTGGGTTTAAGGCAGCCCTTAGCAGCAAGCAGCTCCAGCCAGGTCCAACAGGAAAGCAGCGTCCCACGAGGGGAGAGTCCAGGTGCCTTTTTGATTGCAGGAAGGTGGGGGCGGGGCGTTCAGGGAGAGCGGGGCCAGGTGACTCATCCTCACGCTCGCAGCCCTGAAGCCTCACACGCCCCCACAGAGCAGCCAGGCAGGAGAACACGAACTGGCGGTGAACGGTGGGTTAATTCCGCAGCGGGACCCGCGAAGCGGGTTCCGCAAGTCGTGGGTTTAAGGCAGCCCTTAGCAGCAAGCAGCTCCAGCCAGGTCCAACAGGAAAGCAGCGTCCCACGAGGGGAGAGTCCAGGTGCCTTTTTGATTGCAGGAAGGTGGGGGCGGGGCGTTCAGGGAGAGCGGGCCAGGTGACTCAGCCTCACGCTCGCAGCCCTGAAGCCTCACACGCCCCCACAGAGCAGCCAGGCAGGAGAACACGAACTGGCGGTGAACGGTGGGTTAATTCCGCAGCGGGACCCGCGAAGCGGGTTCCGCAAGTCGTGTGTTTAAGGCAGCCCTTAGCAGCAAGCAGCTCCAGCCAGGTCCAACAGGAAAGCAGCGTCCCACGAGGGGAGAGTCCAGGTGCCTTTTTGATTGCAGGAAGGTGGGGGCGGGGCGTTCAGGGAGAGCGGGGCCAGGTGACTCAGCCTCACGCTCGCAGCCCTGAAGCCTCACACGCCCCCACAGAGCAGCCAGGCAGGAGAACACGAACTGGCGGGGAACGGTGGGTTAATTCCGCAGCGGGACCCGCGAAGCGGGTTCCGCAAGTCGTGGGTTTAAGGCAGCCCTTAGCAGCAAGCAGCTCCAGCCAGGTCCAACAGGAAAGCAGCGTCCCACGAGGGGAGAGTCCAGGTGCCTTTTTGATTGCAGGAAGGTGGGGGCGGGGCGTTCAGGGAGAGCGGGGCCAGGTGACTCATCCTCACGCTCGCAGCCCTGAAGCCTCACACGCCCCCACAGAGCAGCCAGGCAGGAGAACACGAACTGGCGGTGAACGGTGGGTTAATTCCGCAGCGGGACCCGCAAAGCGGGTTCCGCAAGTCGTGGGTTTAAGGCAGCCCTTAGCAGCAAGCAGCTCCAGCCAGGTCCAACAGGAAAGCAGCGTCCCACGAGGGGAGAGTCCAGGTGCCTTTTTGATTGCAGGAAGGTGGGGGCGGGGCGTTCAGGGAGAGCGGGCCAGGTGACTCAGCCTCACGCTCGCAGCCCTGAAGCCTCACACGCCCCCACAGAGCAGCCAGGCAGGAGAACACGAACTGGCGGTGAACGGTGGGTTAATTCCGCAGCGGGACCCGCGAAGCGGGTTCCGCAAGTCGTGTGTTTAAGGCAGCCCTTAGCAGCAAGCAGCTCCAGCCAGGTCCAACAGGAAAGCAGCGTCCCACGAGGGGAGAGTCCAGGTGCCTTTTTGATTGCAGGAAGGTGGGGGCGGGGCGTTCAGGGAGAGCGGGGCCAGGTGACTCAGCCTCACGCTCGCAGCCCTGAAGCCTCACACGCCCCCACAGAGCAGCCAGGCAGGAGAACACGAACTGGCGGGGAACGGTGGGTTAATTCCGCAGCGGGACCCGCGAAGCGGGTTCCGCAAGTCGTGGGTTTAAGGCAGCCCTTAGCAGCAAGCAGCTCCAGCCAGGTCCAACAGGAAAGCAGCGTCCCACGAGGGGAGAGTCCAGGTGCCTTTTTGATTGCAGGAAGGTGGGGGCGGGGCGTTCAGGGAGAGTGGGGCCAGGTGACTCAGCCTCACGCTCGCAGCCCTGAAGCCTCACACGCCCCCACAGAGCAGCCAGGCAGGAGAACACGAACTGGCGGTGAACGGTGGGTTAATTCCGCAGCGGGACCCGCGAAGCGGGTTCCGCAAGTTGTGGGTTTAAGGCAGCCCTTAGCAGCAAGCAGCTCCAGCCAGGTACAACAGGAAAGCAGCGTCCCACGAGGGGAGAGTCCAGGTGCCTTTTTGATTGCAGGAAGGTGGGGGCGGGGCGTTCAGGGAGAGCGGGGCCAGGTGACTCAGCCTCACGCTCGCAGCCCTGAAGCCTCACACGCCCCCACAGAGCAGCCAGGCAGGAGAACACGAACTGGCGGTGAACGGTGGGTTAATTCCGCAGCGGGACCCGCGAAGCGGGTTCCGCAAGTCGTGGGTTTAAGGCAGCCCTTAGCAGCAAGCAGCTCCAGCCAGGTCCAACAGGAAAGCAGCGTCCCACGAGGGGAGAGTCCAGGTGCCTTTTTGATTGCAGGAAGGTGGGGGCGGGGCGTTCAGGGAGAGCGGGGCCAGGTGACTCAGCCTCACGCTCGCAGCCCTGAAGCCTCACACGCCCCCACAGAGCAGCCAGGCAGGAGAACACGAACTGGCGGTGAACGGTGGGTTAATTCCGCAGCGGGACCCGCGAAGCGGGTTCCGCAAGTCGTGGGTTTAAGGCAGGCCTTAGCAGCAAGCAGCTCCAGCCAGGTCCAACAGGAAAGCAGCGTCCCACGAGGGGAGAATCCAGGTGCCTTTTTGATTGCAGGAAGGTGGGGGCGGGGCGTTCAGGGAGAGCGGGCCAGGTGACTCAGCCTCACGCTCGCAGCCCTGAAGCCTTACACGCCCCCACGGAGCAGCCAGGCAGGAGAACACGAACTGGCAGTGAACGGTGGGTTAATTCCGCAGCGGGACCCGCGAAGCGGGTTCCGCAAGTCGTGGGCTTAAGGCAGCCCTTAGCAGCAAGCAGCTCCAGCCAGGTCCAACAGGAAAGCAGCGTCCCACGAGGGGAGAGTCCAGGTGCCTTTTTGATTGCAGGAAGGTGGGGGCGGGGCGTTCAGGGAGAGCGGGCCAGGTGACTCAGCCTCACGCTCGCAGCCCTGAAGCCTCACACGCCCCCACAGAGCAGCCAGGCAGGAGAACACGAACTGGCGGTGAACGGTGGGTTAATTCCGCAGCGGGACCCGCGAAGCGGGTTCCGCAAGTGGTGGGTTTAAGGCAGCCCTTAGCAGCAAGCAGCTCCAGCCAGGTCCAACAGGAAAGCAGCGTCCCACGAGGGGAGAGTCCAGGTGCCTTTTTGATTGCAGGAAGGTGGGGGCGGGGCGTTCAGGGAGAGCGGGGCGAGGTGACTCAGCCTCATGCTCGCAGCCCTGAAGCCTCACACGCCCCCACAGAGCAGCCAGGCAGGAGAACACGAACTGGCGGTGAACGGTGGGTTAATTCCGCAGCGGGACCCGCGAAGCGGGTTCCGCAAGTCGTGGGTTTAAGGCAGCCCTTAGCAGCAAGCAGCTCCAGCCAGGTCCAACAGGAAAGCAGCGTCCCACGAGGGGAGAGTCCAGGTGCCTTTTTGATTGCAGGAAGGTGGGGGCGGGGCGTTCAGGGAGAGCGGGGCCAGGTGACTCAGCCTCACGCTCGCAGCCCTGAAGCCTCACACGCCCCCACAGAGCAGCCAGGCAGGAGAACACGAACTGGCGGTGAACGGTGGGTTAATTCCGCAGCGGGACCCGCGAAGCGGGTTCCGCAAGTCGTGGGTTTAAGGCAGCCCTTAGCAGCAAGCAGCTCCAGCCAGGTACAACAGGAAAGCAGCGTCCCACGAGGGGAGAGTCCAGGTGCCTTTTTGATTGCAGGAAGGTGGGGGCGGGGCGTTCAGGGAGAGCGGGGCCAGGTGACTCAGCCTCACGCTCGCAGCCCTGAAGCCTCACACGCCCCCACAGAGCAGCCAGGCAGGAGAACACGAACTGGCGGTGAACGGTGGGTTAATTCCGCAGCGGGACCCGCGAAGCGGGTTCCGCAAGTCGTGGGTTTAAGGCGGCCCTTAGCAGCAAGCAGCTCCAGCCAGGTCCAACAGGAAAGCAGCGTCCCACGAGGGGAGAGTCCAGGTGCCTTTTTGATTGCAAGAAGGTGGGGGCGGGGCGTTCAGGGAGAGCGGGGCCAGGTGACTCAGCCTCGCGCTCGCAGCCCTGAAGCCTCACACGCCCCCACAGAGCAGCCAGGCAGGAGAACACAAACTGGCGGTGAACGGTGGGTTAATTCCGCAGCGGGACCCGCGAAGCGGGTTCCGCAAGTGGTGGGTTTAAGGCAGCCCTTAGCAGCAAGCAGCTCCATCCAGGTCCAACAGGAAAGCAGCGTCCCACGAGGGGAGAGTCCAGGTGCCTTTTTGATTGCAGGAAGGTGGGGGCGGGGCGTTCAGGGAGAGCGGGGCCAGGTGACTCAGCCTCACGCTCGCAGCCCTGAAGCCTTACACGCCCCCACAGAGCAGCCAGGCAGGAGAACACGAACTGGCGGTGAACGGTGGGTTAATTCCGCAGCGGGACCCGCGAAGCGGGTTCCGCAAGTCGTGGGTTTAAGGCAGCCCTTAGCAGCAAGCAGCTCCAGCCAGGTCCAACAGGAAAGCAGCGTCCCACGAGGGGAGAGTCCAGGTGCCTTTTTGATTGCAGGAAGGTGGGGGCGGGGCGTTCAGGGAGAGCGGGGCCAGGTGACTCAGCCTCACGCTCGCAGCCCTGATGCCTCACACGCCCCCACAGAGCAGCCAGGCAGGAGAACCCGAACTGGCGGTGAACGGTGGGTTAATTCCGCAGCGGGACCCGCGAAGCGGGTTCCGCAAGTCGTGGGTTTAAGGCAGCCCTTAGCAGCAAGCAGCTCCAGCCAGGTCCAACAGGAAAGCAGCGTCCCACGAGGGGAGAGTCCAGGTGCCTTTTTGATTGCAGGAAGGTGGGGGCGGGGCGTTCAGGGAGAGCGGGGCCAGGTGACTCAGCCTCACGCTCGCAGCCCTGAAGCCTCACACGCCCCCACAGAGCAGCCAGGAAGGAGAACACGAACTGGCGGTGAACGGTGGGTTAATTCCGCAGCGGGACCCGCGAAGCGGGTTCCGCAAGTCGTGGGTTTAAGGCAGCCCTTAGCAGCAAGCAGCTCCAGCCAGGTCCAACAGGAAAGCAGCGTCCCACGAGGAGAGAGTCCAGGTGCCTTTTTGATTGCAGGAAGGTGGGGGCGGGGCGTTCAGGGAGAGCGGGGCCAGGTGACTCAGCCTCACGCTCGCAGCCCTGAAGCCTCACACGCCCCCACAGAGCAGCCAGGCAGGAGAACACGAACTGGCGGTGAACGGTGGGTTAATTCCGCAGCGGGACCCGCGAAGCGGGTTCCGCAAGTCGTGGGTTTAAGGCAGCCCTTAGCAGCAAGCAGCTCCAGCCAGGTCCAACAGGAAAGCAGCGTCCCACGAGGGGAGAGTCCAGGTGCCTTTTTGATTGCAGGAAGGTGGGGGCGGGGCGTTCAGGGAGAGCGGGGCCAGGTGACTCAGCCTCACGCTCGCAGCCCTAAAGCCTCACACGCCCCCACAGAGCAGCCAGGCAGGAGAACACGAACTGGCGGTGAACGGTGGGTTAATTCCGCAGCGGGACCCGCGAAGCGGGTTCCGCAAGTCGTGGGTTTAAGGCAGCCCTTAGCAGCAAGCAGCTCCAGCCAGGTCCAACAGGAAAGCAGCGTCCCACGAGGGGAGAGTCCAGGTGCCTTTTTGATTGCAGGAAGGTGGGGGCGGGGCGTTCAGGGAGAGCGGGGCCAGGTGACTCAGCCTCACGCTCGCAGCCCTGAAGCCTCACACGCCCCCACAGAGCAGCCAGGCAGGAGAACACGAACTGGAGGGGAACGGTGGGTTAATTCCGCAGCGGGACCCGCGAAGCGGGTTCCGCAAGTCGTGGGTTTAAGGCAGCCCTTAGCAGCAAGCAGCTCCAGCCAGGTCCAACAGGAAAGCAGCGTCCCACGAGGGGAGAGTCCAGGTGCCTTTTTGATTGCAGGAAGGTGGGGGCGGGGCGTTCAGGGAGAGCGGGGCCAGGTGACTCAGCCTCACGCTCGCAGCCCTGAAGCCTCACACGCCCCCACAGAGCAGCCATGCAGGAGAACACGAACTGGCGGTGAACGGTGGGTTAATTCCGCAGCGGGACCCGCGAAGCGGGTTCCGCAAGTCGTGGGTTTAAGGCAGCCCTTAGCAGCAAGCAGCTCCAGCCAGGTCCAACAGGAAAGCAGCGTCCCACGAGGGGAGAGTCCAGGTGCCTTTTTGATTGCAAGAAGGTGGGGGCGGGGCGTTCAGGGAGAGCGGGCCAGGTGACTCAGCCTCACGCTCGCAGCCCTGAAGCCTTACACGCCCCCACAGAGCAGCCAGGCAGGAGAACACGAACTGGCAGTGAACGGTGGGTTAATTCCGCAGCGGGACCCGCGAAGCGGGTTCCGCAAGTCGTGGGTTTAAGGCAGCCCTTAGCAGCAAGCAGCTCCAGCCAGGTCCAACAGGAAAGCAGCGTCCCACGAGGGGAGAGTCCAGGTGCCTTTTTGATTGCAGGAAGGTGGGGGCGGGGCGTTCAGGGAGAGCGGGGCCAGGTGACTCAGCCTCACGCTCGCAGCCCTGAAGCCTCACACGCCCCCACAGAGCAGCCAGGCAGGAGAACACGAACTGGCGGTGAACGGTGGGTTAATTCCGCAGCGGGACCCGCGAAGCGGGTTCCGCAAGTCGTGGGTTTAAGGCAGCCCTTAGCAGCAAGCAGCTCCAGCCAGGTCCAACAGGAAAGCAGCGTCCCACGAGGGGAGAGTCCAGGTGCCTTTTTGATTGCAAGAAGGTGGGGGCGGGGCGTTCAGGGAGAGCGGGCCAGGTGACTCAGCCTCACGCTCGCAGCCCTGAAGCCTTACACGCCCCCACAGAGCAGCCAGGCAGGAGAACACGAACTGGCGGTGAACGGTGGGTTAATTCCGCAGCGGGACCCGCGAAGCGGGTTCCGCAAGTCGTGGGTTTAAGGCAACCCTTAGCAGCAAGCAGCTCCAGCCAGGTCCAACAGGAAAGCAGCGTCCCACGAGGGGAGAGTCCAGGTGCCTTTTTGATTGCAGGAAGGTGGGGGCGGGGCGTTCAGGGAGAGCGGGGCCAGGTGACTCAGCCTCACGCTCGCAGCCCTGAAGCCTCACACGCCCCCACAGAGCAGCCAGGCAGGAGAGCACGAACTGGCGGTGAACGGTGGGTTAATTCCGCAGCGGGACCCGCGAAGCGGGTTCCGCAAGTCGTGGGTTTAAGGCAGCCCTTAGCAGCAAGCAGCTCCAGCCAGGTCCAACAGGAAAGCAGCGTCCCACGAGGGGAGAGTCCAGGTGCCTTTTTGATTGCAGGAAGGTGGGGGCGGGGCGTTCAGGGAGAGCGGGGCCAGGTGACTCAGCCTCACGCTCGCAGCCCTGAAGCCTCACACGCCCCCACAGAGCAGCCAGGCAGGAGAACACGAACTGGCGGTGAACGGTGGGTTAATTCCGCAGCGGGACCCGCGAAGCGGGTTCCGCAAGTCGTGGGTTTAAGGCAGCCCTTAGCAGCAAGCAGCTCCAGCCAGGTCCAACAGGAAAGCAGCGTCCCACGAGGGGAGAGTCCAGGTGCCTTTTTGATTGCAGGAAGGTGGGGGCGGGGCGTTCAGGGAGAGCGGGTCCAGGTGACTCAGCCTCACGCTCGCAGCCCTGAAGCCTCACACGCCCCCACAGAGCAGCCAGGCAGGAGAACACGAACTGGCGGTGAACGGTGGGTTAATTCCGCAGCGGGACCCGCGAAGCGCGTTCCGCAAGTCGTGTGTTTAAGGCAGCCCTTAGCAGCAAGCAGCTCCAGCCAGGTCCAACAGGAAAGCAGCGTCCCACGAGGGGAGAGTCCAGGTGCCTTTTTGATTGCAGGAAGGTGGGGGCGGGGCGTTCAGGGAGAGCGGGGCCAGGTGACTCAGCCTCACGCTCGCAGCCCTGAAGCCTCACACGCCCCCACAGAGCAGCCAGGCAGGAGAACACGAACTGGCGGTGAACGGTGGGTTAATTCCGCAGCGGGACCCGCGAAGCGGGTTCCGCAAGTCGTGGGTTTAAGGCAGCCCTTAGCAGCAAGCAGCTCCAGCCAGGTCCAACAGGAAAGCAGCGTCCCACGAGGGGAGAGTCCAGGTGCCTTTTTGATTGCAGGAAGGTGGGGGCGGGGCGTTCAGGGAGAGCGGGGCCAGGCGACTCAGCCTCACGCTCGCAGCCCTGAAGCCTCACACGCCCCCACAGAGCAGCCAGCCAGGAGAACACGAACTGGCGGTGAACGGTGGGTTAATTCCGCAGCGGGACCCGCGAAGCGCGTTCCGCAAGTCGTGTGTTTAAGGCAGCCCTTAGCAGCAAGCAGCTCCAGCCAGGTCCAACAGGAAAGCAGCGTCCCACGAGGGGAGAGTCCAGGTGCCTTTTTGATTGCAGGAAGGTGGGGGCGGGGCGTTCAGGGAGAGCGGGGCCAGGTGACTCAGCCTCACGCTCGCAGCCCTGAAGCCTCACACGCCCCCACAGAGCAGCCAGGCAGGAGAACACGAACTGGCGGTGAATGGTGGGTTAATTCCGCAGCGGGACCCGCGAAGCGGGTTCCGCAATTCGTGGGTTTAAGGCAGCCCTTAGCAGCAAGCAGCTCCAGCCAGGTCCAACAGGAAAGCAGCGTCCCACGAGGGGAGAGTCCAGGTGCCTTTTTGATTGCAGGAAGGTGGGGGCGGGGCGTTCAGGGAGAGCGGGGCCAGGTGACTCAGCCTCACGCTCGCAGCCCTGAAGCCTCACACGCCCCCACAGAGCAGCCAGGCAGGAGAACACGAACTGGCGGTGAACGGTGGGTTAATTCCGCAGCGGGACCCGCGAAGCGGGTTCCGCAAGTCGTGGGTTTAAGGCAGCCCTTAGCAGCAAGCAGCTCCAGCCAGGTCCAACAGGAAAGCAGCGTCCCACGAGGAGAGAGTCCAGGTGCCTTTTTGATTGCAGGAAGGTGGGGGCGGGGCGTTCAGGGAGAGCGGGGCCAGGTGACTCAGCCTCACGCTCGCAGCCCTGAAGCCTCACACGCCCCCACAGAGCAGCCAGGCAGGAGAACACGAACTGGCGGTGAACGGTGGGTTAATTCCGCAGCGGGACCCGCAAAGCGGGTTCCGCAAGTCGTGGGTTTAAGGCAGCCCTTAGCAGCAAGCAGCTCCAGCCAGGTCCAACAGGAAAGCAGCGTCCCACGAGGGGAGAGTCCAGGTGCCTTTTTGATTGCAGGAAGGTGGGGGCGGGGCGTTCAGGGAGAGCGGGGCCAGGTGACTCAGCCTCACGCTCGCAGCCCTGAAGCCTCACACGCCCCCACAGAGCAGCCAGGCAGGAGAACACGAACTGGCGGTGAACGGTGGGTTAATTCCGCAGCGGGACCCGCGAAGCGGGTTCCGCAAGTCGTGGGTTTAAGGCAGCCCTTAGCAGCAAGCAGCTCCAGCCAGGTCCAACAGGAAAGCAGCGTCCCACGAGGGGAGAGTCCAGGTGCCTTTTTGATTGCAGGAAGGTGGGGGCGGGGCGTTCAGGGAGAGCGGGGCCAGGTGACTCAGCCTCACGCTCGCAGCCCTGAAGCCTCACACGCCCCCACAGAGCAGCCAGGCAGGAGAACACGAACTGGCGGGGAACGGTGGGTTAATTCCGCAGCGGGACCCGCGAAGCGGGTTCCGCAAGTCGTGGGTTTAAGGCAGCCCTTAGCAGCAAGCAGCTCCAGCCAGGTCCAACAGGAAAGCAGCGTCCCACGAGGGGAGAGTCCAGGTGCCTTTTTGATTGCAGGAAGGTGGGGGCGGGGCGTTCAGGGAGAGCGGGGCCAGGTGACTCAGCCTCACGCTCGCAGCCCTGAAGCCTCACACGCCCCCACAGAGCAGCCAGGCAGGAGAACACGAACTGGCGGTGAACGGTGGGTTAATTCCGCAGCGGGACCCGCGAAGCGGGTTCCGCAAGTGGTGGGTTTAAGGCAGCCCTTAGCAGCAAGCAGCTCCAGCCAGGTCCAACAGGAAAGCAGCGTCCCACGAGGGGAGAGTCCAGGTGCCTTTTTGATTGCAGGAAGGTGGGGGCGGGGCGTTCAGGGAGAGCGGGGCCAGGTGACTCAGCCTCACGCTCGCAGCCCTGAAGCCTTACACGCCCCCACAGAGCAGCCAGGCAGGAGAACACGAACTGGCGGTGAACGGTGGGTTAATTCCGCAGCGGGACCCGCGAAGCGGGTTCCGCAAGTCGTGGGTTTAAGGCAGCCCTTAGCAGCAAGCAGCTCCAGCCAGGTCCAACAGGAAAGCAGCGTCCCACGAGGGGAGAGTCCAGGTGCCTTTTTGATTGCAGGAAGGTGGGGGCGGGGCGTTCAGGGAGAGCGGGCCAGGTGACTCAGCCTCACGCTCGCAGCCCTGAAGCCTTACACGCCCCCACAGAGCAGCCAGGCAGGAGAACACGAACTGGCGGTGAACGGTGGGTTAATTCCGCAGCGGGACCCGCGAAGCGTATTCCGCAAGTTGTGGGTTTAAGGCAGCCCTTAGCAGCAAGCAGCTCCAGCCAGGTCCAACAGGAAAGCAGCGTCCCACGAGGGGAGAGTCCAGGTGCCTTTTTGATTGCAGGAAGGTGGGGGCGGGGCGTTCAGGGAGAGCGGGGCCAGGTGACTCAGCCTCACGCTCGCAGCCCTGAAGCCTCACACGCCCCCACAGAGCAGCCAGGCAGGAGAACACGAACTGGCGGTGAACGGTGGGTTAATTCCGCAGCGGGACCCGCGAAGCGGGTTCCGCAAGTCGTGTGTTTAAGGCAGCCCTTAGCAGCAAGCAGCTCCAGCCAGGTCCAACAGGAAAGCAGCGTCCCACGAGGGGAGAGTCCAGGTGCCTTTTTGATTGCAGGAAGGTGGGGGCGGGGCGTTCAGGGAGAGCGGGGCCAGGTGACTCAGCCTCACGCTCGCAGCCCTGAAGCCTCACACGCCCCCACAGAGCAGCCAGGCAGGAGAACACGAACTGGCGGGGAACGGTGGGTTAATTCCGCAGCGGGACCCGCGAAGCGGGTTCCGCAAGTCGTGGGTTTAAGGCAGCCCTTAGCAGCAAGCAGCTCCAGCCAGGTCCAACAGGAAAGCAGCGTCCCACGAGGGGAGAGTCCAGGTGCCTTTTTGATTGCAGGAAGGTGGGGGCGGGGCGTTCAGGGAGAGCGGGGCCAGGTGACTCAGCCTCACGCTCGCAGCCCTGAAGCCTCACACGCCCCCACAGAGCAGCCAGGCAGGAGAACACGAACTGGCGGTGAACGGTGGGTTAATTCCGCAGCGGGACCCGCGAAGCGGGTTCCGCAAGTCGTGGGTTTAAGGCAGCCCTTAGCAGCAAGCAGCTCCAGCCAGGTCCAACAGGAAAGCAGCGTCCCACGAGGGGAGAGTCCAGGTGCCTTTTTGATTGCAGGAAGGTGGGGGCGGGGCGTTCAGGGAGAGCGGGGCCAGGTGACTCAGCCTCACGCTCGCAGCCCTGAAGCCTCACACGCCCCCACAGAGCAGCCAGGCAGGAGAACACGAACTGGCGGTGAACGGTGGGTTAATTCCGCAGCGGGACCCGCGAAGCGGGTTCCGCAAGTCGTGGGTTTAAGGCAGCCCTTAGCAGCAAGCAGCTCCAGCCAGGTCCAACAGGAAAGCAGCGTCCCACGAGGGGAGAGTCCAGGTGCCTTTTTGATTGCAGGAAGGTGGGGGCGGGGCGTTCAGGGAGAGCGGGGCCAGGTGACTCAGCCTCACGCTCACAGCCCTGAAGCCTTACACGCCCCCACAGAGCAGCCAGGCAGGAGAACACGAACTGGCGGTGAACGGTGGGTTAATTCCGCAGCGGGACCCGCGAAGCGGGTTCCGCAAGTCGTGGGTTTAAGGCAGCCCTTAGCAGCAAGCAGCTCCAGCCAGGTCCAACAGGAAAGCAGCGTCCCACGAGGGGAGAGTCCAGGTGCCTTTTTGATTGCAGGAAGGTGGGGGCGGGGCGTTCAGGGAGAGCGGGCCAGGTGACTCAGCCTCACGCTCGCAGCCCTGAAGCCTTACACGCCCCCACAGAGCAGCCAGGCAGGAGAACACGAACTGGCGGTGAACGGTGGGTTAATTCCGCAGCGGGACCCGCGAAGCGGGTTCCGCAAGTCGTGGGTTTAAGGCAGCCCTTAGCAGCAAGCAGCTCCAGCCAGGTCCAACAGGAAAGCAGCGTCCCACGAGGGGAGAGTCCAGGTGCCTTTTTGATTGCAGGAAGGTGGGGGCGGGGCGTTCAGGGAGAGCGGGGCGAGGTGACTCAGCCTCATGCTCGCAGCCCTGAAGCCTCACACGCCCCCACAGAGCAGCCAGGCAGGAGAACACGAACTGGCGGTGAACGGTGGGTTAATTCCGCAGCGGGACCCGCGAAGCGGGTTCCGCAAGTCGTGGGTTTAAGGCAGCCCTTAGCAGCAAGCAGCTCCAGCCAGGTCCAACAGGAAAGCAGCGTCCCACGAGGGGAGAGTCCAGGTGCCTTTTTGATTGCAGGAAGGTGGGGGCGGGGCGTTCAGGGAGAGCGGGGCCAGGTGACTCAGCCTCACGCTCGCAGCCCTGAAGCCTCACACGCCCCCACAGAGCAGCCAGGCAGGAGAACACGAACTGGCGGTGAACGGTGGGTTAATTCCGCAGCGGGACCCGCGAAGCGGGTTCCGCAAGTCGTGGGTTTAAGGCAGCCCTTAGCAGCAAGCAGCTCCAGCCAGGTCCAACAGGAAAGCAGCGTCCCACGAGGGGAGAGTCCAGGTGCCTTTTTGATTGCAGGAAGGTGGGGGCGGGGCGTTCAGGGAGAGCGGGGCCAGGTGACTCAGCCTCACGCTCGCAGCCCTGAAGCCTCACACGCCCCCACAGAGCAGCCAGGCAGGAGAACACGAACTGGCGGTGAACGGTGGGTTAATTCCGCAGCGGGACCCGCGAAGCGGGTTCCGCAAGTCGTGGGTTTAAGGCAGCCCTTAGCAGCAAGCAGCTCCAGCCAGGTCCAACAGGAAAGCAGCGTCCCACGAGGGGAGAGTCCAGGTGCCTTTTTGATTGCAGGAAGGTGGGGGCGGGGCGTTCAGGGAGAGCGGGGCCAGGTGACTCAGCCTCACGCTCGCAGCCCTGAAGCCTCACACGCCCCCACAGAGCAGCCAGGCAGGAGAACACGAACTGGCGGTGATCGGTGGGTCAATTCCGCAGCGGGACCCGCGAAGCGGGTTCCGCAAGTCGTGGGTTTAAGGCAGCCCTTAGCAGCAAGCAGCTCCAGCCAGGTCCAACAGGAAAGCAGCGTCCCACGAGGGGAGAGTCCAGGTGCCTTTTTGATTGCAGGAAGGTGGGGGCGGGGCGTTCAGGGAGAGCGGGGCCAGGTGACTCAGCCTCACGCTCGCAGCCCTGAAGCCTCACACGCCCCCACAGAGCAGCCAGGCAGGAGAACACGAACTGGCGGTGAACGGTGGGTTAATTCCGCAGCGGGACAAGCGAAGCGGGTTCCGCAAGTCGTGGGTTTAAGGCAGCCCTTAGCAGCAAGCAGCTCCAGCCAGGTCCAACAGGAAAGCAGCGTCCCACGAGGGGAGAGTCCAGGTGCCTTTTTGATTGCAGGAAGGTGGGGGCGGGGCGTTCAGGGAGAGCGGGGCCAGGTGACTCAGCCTCACGCTCGCAGCCCTGAAGCCTCACACGCCCCCACAGAGCAGCCAGGCAGGAGAACACGAACTGGCGGTGAACGGTGGGTTAATCCCGCAGCGGGACCCGCGAAGCGGGTTCCGCAAGTCGTGGGTTTAAGGCAGCCCTTAGCAGCAAGCAGCTCCAGCCAGGTCCAACAGGAAAGCAGCGTCCCACGAGGGGAGAGTCCAGGTGCCTTTTTGATTGCAGGAAGGTGGGGGCGGGGCGTTCAGGGAGAGCGGGGCCAGGTGACTCAGCCTCAGGCTCGCAGCCCTGAAGCCTCACACGCCCCCACAGAGCAGCCAGGCAGGAGAACACGAACTGGCGGTGAACGGTGGGTTAATTCCGCAGCGGGACCCGCGAAGCGGGTTCCGCAAGTCGTGGGTTTAAGGCAGCCCTTAGCAGCAAGCAGCTCCAGCCAGGTCCAACAGGAAAGCAGCGTCCCACGAGGGGAGAGTCCAGGTGCCTTTTTGATTGCAGGAAGGTGGGGGCGGGGCGTTCAGGGAGAGCGGGGCCAGGTGACTCAGCCTCACGCTCGCAGCCCTGAAGCCTCACACGCCCCCACAGAGCAGCCAGGCAGGAGAACACGAACTGGCTGGTGAACGGTGGGTTAATTCCGCAGCGGGACCCGCGAAGCGGGTTCCGCAAGTCGTGGGTTTAAGGCAGCCCTTAGCAGCAAGCAGCTCCAGCCAGGTCCAACAGGAAAGCAGCGTCCCACGAGGGGAGAGTCCAGGTGCCTTTTTGATTGCAGGAAGGTGGGGGCGGGGCGTTCAGGGAGAGCGGGGCCAGGTGACTCAGCCTCACGCTCGCAGCCCTGAAGCCTCACACGCCCCCACAGAGCAGCCAGGCAGGAGAACACGAACTGGCGGTGAACGGTGGGTTAATTCCGCAGCGGGACCCGCGAAGCGGGTTCCGCAAGTCGTGGGTTTAAGGCAGCCCTTAGAAGCAAGCAGCTCCAGCCAGGTCCAACAGGAAAGCAGCGTCCCACGAGGGGAGAGTCCAGGTGCCTTTTTGATTGCAGGAAGGTGGAGGCGGGGCGTTCAGGGAGAGCGGGGCCAGGTGACTCAGCCTCACGCTCGCAGCCCTGAAGCCTCACACGCCCCCACAGAGCAGCCAGGCAGGAGAACACGAACTGGCGGTGAACGGTGGGTTAATTCCGCAGCGGGACCCGCGAAGCGGGTTCAGCAAGTCGTGGGTTTAAGGCAGCCCTTAGCAGCAAGCAGCTCCAGCCAGGTCCAACAGGAAAGCAGCGTCCCACGAGGGGATAGTCCAGGTGCCTTTTTGATTGCAGGAAGGTGGGGGCGGGGCGTTCAGGGAGAGCGGGGCCAGGTGACTCAGCCTCACGCTCGCAGCCCTGAAGCCTCACACGCCCCCACAGAGCAGCCAGGCAGGAGAACACGAACTGGCGGTGAACGGTGGGTTAATTCCGCAGCGGGACCCGCGAAGCGGGTTCGGCAAGTCGTGGGTTTAAGGCAGCCCTTAGCAGCAAGCAGCTCCAGCCAGGTCCAACAGGAAAGCAGCGTCCCACGAGGGGAGAGTCCAGGTGCCTTTTTGATTGCAGGAAGGTGGGGGCGGGGCGTTCAGGGAGAGCAGGGCCAGGTGACTCAGCCTCACGCTCGCAGCCCTGAAGCCTCACACGCCCCCACAGAGCAGCCAGGCAGGAGAACACGAACTGGCGGTGAACGGTGGGTTAATTCCGCAGCGGGACCCGCGAAGCGGGTTCCGCAAGTCGTGGGTTTAAGGCAGCCCTTAGCAGCAAGCAGCTCCAGCCAGGTCCAACAGGAAAGCAGCGTCCCACGAGGGGAGAGTCCAGGTGCCTTTTTGATTGCAGGAAGGTGGGGGCGGGGCGTTCAGGGAGAGCGGGGCCAGGTGACTCAGCCTCACGCTCGCAGCCCTGAAGCCTCACACGCCCCCACAGAGCAGCCAGGCAGGAGAACACGAACTGGCGGTGAACGGTGGGTTAATTCCGCAGCGGGACCCGCGAAGCGTGTTCCGCAAGTCGTGGGTTTAAGGCAGCCCTTAGCAGCAAGCAGCTCCTGCCAGGTCCAACAGGAAAGCAGCGTCCCACGAGGGGAGAGTCCAGGTGCCTTTTTGATTGCAGGAAGGTGGGGGCGGGGCGTTCAGGGAGAGCGGGGCCAGGTGACTCAGCCTCACGCTCGCAGCCCTGAAGCCTCACACGCCCCCACAGAGCAGCCAGGCAGGAGAACACGAACTGGCGGTGAACGGTGGGTTAATTCCGCAGCGGGACCCGCGAAGCGGGTTCCGCAAGTCGTGGGTTTAAGGCAGCCCTTAGCAGCAAGCAGCTCCAGCCAGGTCCAACAGGAAAGCAGCGTCCCACGAGGGGAGAGTCCAGGTGCCTTTTTGATTGCAGGAAGGTGGGGGCGGGGCGTTCAGGGAGAGCGAGGCCAGGTGACTCAGCCTCACGCTCGCAGCCCTGAAGCCTCACACGCCCCCACAGAGCAGCCAGGCAGGAGAACACGAACTGGCGGTGAACGGTGGGTTAATTCCGCAGCGGGACCCGCGAAGCGGGTTCCGCAAGTCGTGGGTTTAAGGCAGCCCTTAGCAGCAAGCAGCTCCAGCCAGGTCCAACAGGAAAGCAGCGTCCCACGAGGGGAGAGTCCAGGTGCCTTTTTGATTGCAGGAAGGTGGGGGCGGGGCGTTCAGGGGGGGCGGGGCGTTCAGGGAGAGCGGGGCCAGGTGACTCAGCCTCACGCTCGCAGCCCTGAAGCCTCACACGCCCCCACAGAGCAGCCAGGCAGGAGAACACGAACTGGCGGTGAACGGTGGGTTAATTCCGCAGCGGGACCCGCGAAGCGGGTTCCGCAAGTCGTGGGTTTAAGGCAGCCCTTAGCAGCAAGCAGCTCCAGCCAGGTCCAACAGGAAAGCAGCGTCCCACGAGGGGAGAGTCCAGGTGCCTTTTTGATTGCAGGAAGGTGGGGGCGGGGCGTTCAGGGAGAGCGGGGCCAGGTGACTCAGCCTCACGCTCGCAGCCCTGAAGCCTCACACGCCCCCACAGAGCAGCCAGGCAGGAGAACACGAACTGGCGGTGAACGGTGGGTTAATTCCGCAGCGGGACCCGCGAAGCGGGTTCCGCAAGTCGTGGGTTTAAGGCAGCCCTTAGCAGCAAGCAGCTCCAGCCAGGTCCAACAGGAAAGCAGCGTCCCACGAGGGGAGAGTCCAGGTGCCTTTTTGATTGCAGGATGGTGGGGGCGGGGCGTTCAGGGAGAGCGGGGCCAGGTGACTCAGCCTCACGCTCGCAGCCCTGAAGCCTCACACGCCCCCACAGAGCAGCCAGGCAGGAGAACACGAACTGGCGGTGAACGGTGGGTTAATTCCGCAGCGGGACCCGCGAAGCGGGTTCCGCAAGTCGTGGGTTTAAGGCAGCCCTTAGCAGCAAGCAGCTCCAGCCAGGTCCAACAGGAAAGCAGCGTCCCACGAGGGGAGAGTCCAGGTGCCTTTTTGATTGCAGGAAGGTGGGGGCGGGGCGTTCAGGGAGAGCGGGGCCAGGTGACTCAGCCTCACGCTCGCAGCCCTGAAGCCTCACACGCCCCCACAGAGCAGCCAGGCAGGAGAACACGAACTGGCGGTGAACGGTGGGTTAATTCCGAAGCGGGTTCCGCAAGTCGTGGGTTTAAGGCAGCCCTTAGCAGCAAGCAGCTCCAGCCAGGTCCAACAGGAAAGCAGCGTCCCACGAGGGGAGAGTCCAGGTGCCTTTTTGATTGCAGGAAGGTGGGGGCGGGGCGTTCAGGGAGAGCGGGGCCAGGTGACTCAGCCTCACGCTCGCAGCCCTGAAGCCTCACACGCCCCCACAGAGCAGCCAGGCAGGAGAACACGAACTGGCGGTGAACGGTGGGTTAATTCCGCAGCGGGACCCGCGAAGCGGGTTCGGCAAGTCGTGGGTTTAAGGCAGCCCTTAGCAGCAAGCAGCTCCAGCCAGGTCCAACAGGAAAGCAGCGTCCCACGAGGGGAGAGTCCAGGTGCCTTTTTGATTGCAGGAAGGTGGGGGCGGGGCGTTCAGTGAGAGCGGGGCCAGGTGACTCAGCCTCACGCTCGCAGCCCTGAAGCCTCACACGCCCCCACAGAGCAGCCAGGCAGGAGAACACGAACTGGCGGTGAACGGTGGGTTAATTCCGCAGCGGGACACGCGAAGCGGGTTCCGCAAGTCGTGGGTTTAAGGCAGCCCTTAGAAGCAAGCAGCTCCAGCCAGGTCCAACAGGAAAGCAGCGTCCCACGAGGGGAGAGTCCAGGTGCCTTTTTGATTGCAGGAAGGTGGAGGCGGGGCGTTCAGGGAGAGCGGGGCCAGGTGACTCAGCCTCACGCTCGCAGCCCTGAAGCCTCACACGCCCCCACAGAGCAGCCAGGCAGGAGAACACGAACTGGCGGTGAACGGTGGGTTGATTCCGCAGCGGGACCCGCGAAGCGGGTTCCGCAAGTCGTGGGTTTAAGGCAGCCCTTAGCAGCAAGCAGCTCCAGCCAGGTCCAACAGGAAAGCAGCGTCCCACGAGGGGAGAGTCCAGGTGCCTTTTTGATTGCAGGAAGGTGGGGGCGGGGCGTTCAGGGAGAGCGGGGCCAGGTGACTCAGCCTCACGCTCGCAGCCCTGAAGCCTCACACGCCCCCACAGAGCAGCCAGGCAGGAGAACACGAACTGGCGGTGAACGGTGGGTTAATTCTGCAGCGGGACCAGCGAAGCGGGTTCCGCAAGTCGTGGGTTTAAGGCAGCCCTTAGCAGCAAGCAGCTCCAGCCAGGTCCAACAGGAAAGCAGCGTCCCACGAGGGGAGAGTCCAGGTGCCTTTTTGATTGCAGGAAGGTGGGGGCGGGGCGTTCAGGGAGAGCGGGGCCAGGTGACTCAGCCTCACGCTCGCAGCCCTGAAGCCTCACACGCCCCCACAGAGCAGCCAGGCAGGAGAACACGAACTGGCGGTGAACGGTGGGTTAATTCCGCAGCGGGACCCGCGAATCTGGTTCCGCAAGTCGTGGGTTTAAGGCAGCCCTTAGCAGCAAGCAGCTCCAGCCAGGTCCAACAGGAAAGCAGCGTCCCACGAGGGGAGAGTCCAGGTGCCTTTTTGATTGCAGGAAGGTGGGGGCGGGGCGTTCATGGAGAGCGGGGCCAGGTGACTCAGCCTCACGCTCGCAGCCCTGAAGCCTCACACGCCCCCACAGAGCAGCCAGGCAGGAGAACACGAACTGGCGGTGAACGGTGGGTTAATTCCGCAGCGGGACCCGCGAAGCGGGTTCCGCAAGTCGTGGGTTTAAGGCAGCCCTTAGCAGCAAGCAGCTCCAGCCAGGTCCAACAGGAAAGCAGCGTCCCACGAGGGGAGAGTCCAGGTGCCTTTTTGATTGCAGGAAGGTGGGGGCGGGGCGTTCAGGGAGAGCGGGGCCAGGTGACTCAGCCTCACGCTCGCAGCCCTGAAGCCTCACACGCCCCCACAGAGCAGCCAGGCAGGAGAACACGAACTGGCGGTGAACGGTGGGTTAATTCCGCAGCGGGACCCGCGAAGCGGGTTCCGCAAGTCGTGGGTTTAAGGCAGCCCTTAGCAGCAAGCAGCTCCAGCCAGGTCCAACAGGAAAGCAGCGTCCCACGAGGGGAGAGTCCAGGTGCCTTTTTGATTGCAGGATGGTGGGGGCGGGGCGTTCAGGGAGAGCGGGGCCAGGTGACTCAGCCTCACGCTCGCAGCCCTGAAGCCTCACACGCCCCCACAGAGCAGCCAGGCAGGAGAACACGAACTGGCGGTGAACGGTGGGTTAATTCCGCAGCGGGACCCGCGAAGCGGGTTCCGCAAGTCGTGGGTTTAAGGCAGCCCTTAGCAGCAAGCAGCTCCAGCCAGGTCCAACAGGAAAGCAGCGTCCCACGAGGGGAGAGTCCAGGTGCCTTTTTGATTGCAGGAAGGTGGGGGCGGGGCGTTCAGGGAGAGCGGGGCCAGGTGACTCAGCCTCACGCTCGCAGCCCTGAAGCCTCACACGCCCCCACAGAGCAGCCAGGCAGGAGAACACGAACTGGCGGTGAACGGTGGGTTAATTCCGAAGCGGGTTCCGCAAGTCGTGGGTTTAAGGCAGCCCTTAGCAGCAAGCAGCTCCAGCCAGGTCCAACAGGAAAGCAGCGTCCCACGAGGGGAGAGTCCAGGTGCCTTTTTGATTGCAGGAAGGTGGGGGCGGGGCGTTCAGGGAGAGCGGGGCCAGGTGACTCAGCCTCACGCTCGCAGCCCTGAAGCCTCACACGCCCCCACAGAGCAGCCAGGCAGGAGAACACGAACTGGCGGTGAACGGTGGGTTAATTCCGCAGCGGGACCCGCGAAGCGGGTTCGGCAAGTCGTGGGTTTAAGGCAGCCCTTAGCAGCAAGCAGCTCCAGCCAGGTCCAACAGGAAAGCAGCGTCCCACGAGGGGAGAGTCCAGGTGCCTTTTTGATTGCAGGAAGGTGGGGGCGGGGCGTTCAGTGAGAGCGGGGCCAGGTGACTCAGCCTCACGCTCGCAGCCCTGAAGCCTCACACGCCCCCACAGAGCAGCCAGGCAGGAGAACACGAACTGGCGGTGAACGGTGGGTTAATTCCGCAGCGGGACACGCGAAGCGGGTTCCGCAAGTCGTGGGTTTAAGGCAGCCCTTAGAAGCAAGCAGCTCCAGCCAGGTCCAACAGGAAAGCAGCGTCCCACGAGGGGAGAGTCCAGGTGCCTTTTTGATTGCAGGAAGGTGGAGGCGGGGCATTCAGGGAGAGCGGGGCCAGGTGACTCAGCCTCACGCTCGCAGCCCTGAAGCCTCACACGCCCCCACAGAGCAGCCAGGCAGGAGAACACGAACTGGCGGTGAACGGTGGGTTGATTCCGCAGCGGGACCCGCGAAGCGGGTTCCGCAAGTCGTGGGTTTAAGGCAGCCCTTAGCAGCAAGCAGCTCCAGCCAGGTCCAACAGGAAAGCAGCGTCCCACGAGGGGAGAGTCCAGGTGCCTTTTTGATTGCAGGAAGGTGGGGGCGGGGCGTTCAGGGAGAGCGGGGCCAGGTGACTCAGCCTCACGCTCGCAGCCCTGAAGCCTCACACGCCCCCACAGAGCAGCCAGGCAGGAGAACACGAACTGGCGGTGAACAGTGGGTTAATTCCGCAGCGGGACCCGCGAAGCGGGTTCCGCAAGTCGTGGGTTTAAGGCAGCCCTTAGCAGCAAGCAGCTCCAGCCAGGTCCAACAGGAAAGCAGCGTCCCACGAGGGGAGAGTCCAGGTGCCTTTTTGATTGCAGGAAGGTGGGGGCGGGGCGTTCAGGGAGAGCGGGGCCAGGTGACTCAGCCTCACGCTCGCAGCCCTGAAGCCTCACACGCCCCCACAGAGCAGCCAGGCAGGAGAACACGAACTGGCGGTGAACGGTGGGTTAATTCCGAAGCGGGTTCCGCAAGTCGTGGGTTTAAGGCAGCCCTTAGCAGCAAGCAGCTCCAGCCAGGTCCAACAGGAAAGCAGCGTCCCACGAGGGGAGAGTCCAGGTGCCTTTTTGATTGCAGGAAGGTGGGGGCGGGGCGTTCAGGGAGAGCGGGGCCAGGTGACTCAGCCTCACGCTCGCAGCCCTGAAGCCTCACACGCCCCCACAGAGCAGCCAGGCAGGAGAACACGAACTGGCGGGGAACGGTGGGTTAATTCCGCAGCGGGACCCGCGAAGCGGGTTCCGCAAGTCGTGGGTTTAAGGCAGCCCTTAGCAGCAAGCAGCTCCAGCCAGGTCCAACAGGAAAGCAGCGTCCCACGAGGGGAGAGTCCAGGTGCCTTTTTGATTGCAGGAAGGTGGGGGCGGGGCGTTCAGGGAGAGCGGGGCCAGGTGACTCAGCCTCACGCTCGCAGCCCTGAAGCCTCACACGCCCCCACAGAGCAGCCATGCAGGAGAACACGAACTGGCGGTGAACGGTGGGTTAATTCCGCAGCGGGACCCGCGAAGCGGGTTCCGCAAGTCGTGGGTTTAAGGCAGCCCTTAGCAGCAAGCAGCTCCAGCCAGGTCCAACAGGAAAGCAGCGTCCCACGAGGGGAGAGTCCAGGTGCCTTTTTGATTGCAAGAAGGTGGGGGCGGGGCGTTCAGGGAGAGCGGGCCAGGTGACTCAGCCTCACGCTCGCAGCCCTGAAGCCTTACACGCCCCCACAGAGCAGCCAGGCAGGAGAACACGAACTGGCAGTGAACGGTGGGTTAATTCCGCAGCGGGACCCGCGAAGCGGGTTCCGCAAGTCGTGGGTTTAAGGCAGCCCTTAGCAGCAAGCAGCTCCAGCCAGGTCCAACAGGAAAGCAGCGTCCCACGAGGGGAGAGTCCAGGTGCCTTTTTGATTGCAGGAAGGTGGGGGCGGGGCGTTCAGGGAGAGCGGGGCCAGGTGACTCAGCCTCACGCTCGCAGCCCTGAAGCCTCACACGCCCCCACAGAGCAGCCAGGCAGGAGAACACGAACTGGCGGTGAACGGTGGGTTAATTCCGCAGCGGGACCCGCGAAGCGGGTTCCGCAAGTCGTGGGTTTAAGGCAGCCCTTAGCAGCAAGCAGCTCCAGCCAGGTCCAACAGGAAAGCAGCGTCCCACGAGGGGAGAGTCCAGGTGCCTTTTTGATTGCAAGAAGGTGGGGGCGGGGCGTTCAGGGAGAGCGGGCCAGGTGACTCAGCCTCACGCTCGCAGCCCTGAAGCCTTACACGCCCCCACAGAGCAGCCAGGCAGGAGAACACGAACTGGCGGTGAACGGTGGGTTAATTCCGCAGCGGGACCCGCGAAGCGGGTTCCGCAAGTCGTGGGTTTAAGGCAACCCTTAGCAGCAAGCAGCTCCAGCCAGGTCCAACAGGAAAGCAGCGTCCCACGAGGGGAGAGTCCAGGTGCCTTTTTGATTGCAGGAAGGTGGGGGCGGGGCGTTCAGGGAGAGCGGGGCCAGGTGACTCAGCCTCACGCTCGCAGCCCTGAAGCCTCACACGCCCCCACAGAGCAGCCAGGCAGGAGAGCACGAACTGGCGGTGAACGGTGGGTTAATTCCGCAGCGGGACCCGCGAAGCGGGTTCCGCAAGTCGTGGGTTTAAGGCAGCCCTTAGCAGCAAGCAGCTCCAGCCAGGTCCAACAGGAAAGCAGCGTCCCACGAGGGGAGAGTCCAGGTGCCTTTTTGATTGCAGGAAGGTGGGGGCGGGGCGTTCAGGGAGAGCGGGGCCAGGTGACTCAGCCTCACGCTCGCAGCCCTGAAGCCTCACACGCCCCCACAGAGCAGCCAGGCAGGAGAACACGAACTGGCGGTGAACGGTGGGTTAATTCCGCAGCGGGACCCGCGAAGCGCGTTCCGCAAGTCGTGTGTTTAAGGCAGCCCTTAGCAGCAAGCAGCTCCAGCCAGGTCCAACAGGAAAGCAGCGTCCCACGAGGGGAGAGTCCAGGTGCCTTTTTGATTGCAGGAAGGTGGGGGCGGGGCGTTCAGGGAGAGCGGGGCCAGGTGACTCAGCCTCACGCTCGCAGCCCTGAAGCCTCACACGCCCCCACAGAGCAGCCAGGCAGGAGAACACGAACTGGCGGTGAACGGTGGGTTAATTCCGCAGCGGGACCCGCGAAGCGGGTTCCGCAAGTCGTGGGTTTAAGGCAGCCCTTAGCAGCAAGCAGCTCCAGCCAGGTCCAACAGGAAAGCAGCGTCCCACGAGGGGAGAGTCCAGGTGCCTTTTTGATTGCAGGAAGGTGGGGGCGGGGCGTTCAGGGAGAGCGGGGCCAGGCGACTCAGCCTCACGCTCGCAGCCCTGAAGCCTCACACGCCCCCACAGAGCAGCCAGCCAGGAGAACACGAACTGGCGGTGAACGGTGGGTTAATTCCGCAGCGGGACCCGCGAAGCGCGTTCCGCAAGTCGTGTGTTTAAGGCAGCCCTTAGCAGCAAGCAGCTCCAGCCAGGTCCAACAGGAAAGCAGCGTCCCACGAGGGGAGAGTCCAGGTGCCTTTTTGATTGCAGGAAGGTGGGGGCGGGGCGTTCAGGGAGAGCGGGGCCAGGTGACTCAGCCTCACGCTCGCAGCCCTGAAGCCTCACACGCCCCCACAGAGCAGCCAGGCAGGAGAACACGAACTGGCGGTGAATGGTGGGTTAATTCCGCAGCGGGACCCGCGAAGCGGGTTCCGCAATTCGTGGGTTTAAGGCAGCCCTTAGCAGCAAGCAGCTCCAGCCAGGTCCAACAGGAAAGCAGCGTCCCACGAGGGGAGAGTCCAGGTGCCTTTTTGATTGCAGGAAGGTGGGGGCGGGGCGTTCAGGGAGAGCGGGGCCAGGTGACTCAGCCTCACGCTCGCAGCCCTGAAGCCTCACACGCCCCCACAGAGCAGCCAGGCAGGAGAACACGAACTGGCGGTGAACGGTGGGTTAATTCCGCAGCGGGACCCGCGAAGCGGGTTCCGCAAGTCGTAGGTTTAAGGCAGCCCTTAGCAGCAAGCAGCTCCAGCCAGGTCCAACAGGAAAGCAGCGTCCCACGAGGAGAGAGTCCAGGTGCCTTTTTGATTGCAGGAAGGTGGGGGCGGGGCGTTCAGGGAGAGCGGGGCCAGGTGACTCAGCCTCACGCTCGCAGCCCTGAAGCCTCACACGCCCCCACAGAGCAGCCAGGCAGGAGAACACGAACTGGCGGTGAACGGTGGGTTAATTCCGCAGCGGGACCCGCAAAGCGGGTTCCGCAAGTCGTGGGTTTAAGGCAGCCCTTAGCAGCAAGCAGCTCCAGCCAGGTCCAACAGGAAAGCAGCGTCCCACGAGGGGAGAGTCCAGGTGCCTTTTTGATTGCAGGAAGGTAGGGGCGGGGCGTTCAGGGAGAGCGGGGCCAGGTGACTCAGCCTCACGCTCGCAGCCCTGAAGCCTCACACGCCCCCACAGAGCAGCCAGGCAGGAGAACACGAACTGGCGGTGAACGGTGGGTTAATTCCGCAGCGGGACCCGCGAAGCGGGTTCCGCAAGTCGTGGGTTTAAGGCAGCCCTTAGCAGCAAGCAGCTCCAGCCAGGTCCAACAGGAAAGCAGCGTCCCACGAGGGGAGAGTCCAGGTGCCTTTTTGATTGCAGGAAGGTGGGGGCGGGGCGTTCAGGGAGAGCGGGGCCAGGTGACTCAGCCTCACGCTCGCAGCCCTGAAGCCTCACACGCCCCCACAGAGCAGCCAGGCAGGAGAACACGAACTGGCGGGGAACGGTGGGTTAATTCCGCAGCGGGACCCGCGAAGCGGGTTCCGCAAGTCGTGGGTTTAAGGCAGCCCTTAGCAGCAAGCAGCTCCAGCCAGGTCCAACAGGAAAGCAGCGTCCCACGAGGGGAGAGTCCAGGTGCCTTTTTGATTGCAGGAAGGTGGGGGCGGGGCGTTCAGGGAGAGCGGGGCCAGGTGACTCAGCCTCACGCTCGCAGCCCTGAAGCCTCACACGCCCCCACAGAGCAGCCAGGCAGGAGAACACGAACTGGCGGTGAACGGTGGGTTAATTCCGCAGCGGGACCCGCGAAGCGGGTTCCGCAAGTGGTGGGTTTAAGGCAGCCCTTAGCAGCAAGCAGCTCCAGCCAGGTCCAACAGGAAAGCAGCGTCCCACGAGGGGAGAGTCCAGGTGCCTTTTTGATTGCAGGAAGGTGGGGGCGGGGCGTTCAGGGAGAGCGGGGCCAGGTGACTCAGCCTCACGCTCGCAGCCCTGAAGCCTTACACGCCCCCACAGAGCAGCCAGGCAGGAGAACACGAACTGGCGGTGAACGGTGGGTTAATTCCGCAGCGGGACCCGCGAAGCGGGTTCCGCAAGTCGTGGGTTTAAGGCAGCCCTTAGCAGCAAGCAGCTCCAGCCAGGTCCAACAGGAAAGCAGCGTCCCACGAGGGGAGAGTCCAGGTGCCTTTTTGATTGCAGGAAGGTGGGGGCGGGGCGTTCAGGGAGAGCGGGCCAGGTGACTCAGCCTCACGCTCGCAGCCCTGAAGCCTTACACGCCCCCACAGAGCAGCCAGGCAGGAGAACACGAACTGGCGGTGAACGGTGGGTTAATTCCGCAGCGGGACCCGCGAAGCGTATTCCGCAAGTTGTGGGTTTAAGGCAGCCCTTAGCAGCAAGCAGCTCCAGCCAGGTCCAACAGGAAAGCAGCGTCCCACGAGGGGAGAGTCCAGGTGCCTTTTTGATTGCAGGAAGGTGGGGGCGGGGCGTTCAGGGAGAGCGGGGCCAGGTGACTCAGCCTCACGCTCGCAGCCCTGAAGCCTCACACGCCCCCACAGAGCAGCCAGGCAGGAGAACACGAACTGGCGGTGAACGGTGGGTTAATTCCGCAGCGGGACCCGCGAAGCGGGTTCCGCAAGTCGTGTGTTTAAGGCAGCCCTTAGCAGCAAGCAGCTCCAGCCAGGTCCAACAGGAAAGCAGCGTCCCACGAGGGGAGAGTCCAGGTGCCTTTTTGATTGCAGGAAGGTGGGGGCGGGGCGTTCAGGGAGAGCGGGGCCAGGTGACTCAGCCTCACGCTCGCAGCCCTGAAGCCTCACACGCCCCCACAGAGCAGCCAGGCAGGAGAACACGAACTGGCGGGGAACGGTGGGTTAATTCCGCAGCGGGACCCGCGAAGCGGGTTCCGCAAGTCGTGGGTTTAAGGCAGCCCTTAGCAGCAAGCAGCTCCAGCCAGGTCCAACAGGAAAGCAGCGTCCCACGAGGGGAGAGTCCAGGTGCCTTTTTGATTGCAGGAAGGTGGGGGCGGGGCGTTCAGGGAGAGCGGGGCCAGGTGACTCAGCCTCACGCTCGCAGCCCTGAAGCCTCACACGCCCCCACAGAGCAGCCAGGCAGGAGAACACGAACTGGCGGTGAACGGTGGGTTAATTCCGCAGCGGGACCCGCGAAGCGGGTTCCGCAAGTCGTGGGTTTAAGGCAGCCCTTAGCAGCAAGCAGCTCCAGCCAGGTCCAACAGGAAAGCAGCGTCCCACGAGGGGAGAGTCCAGGTGCCTTTTTGATTGCAGGAAGGTGGGGGCGGGGCGTTCAGGGAGAGCGGGGCCAGGTGACTCAGCCTCACGCTCGCAGCCCTGAAGCCTCACACGCCCCCACAGAGCAGCCAGGCAGGAGAACACGAACTGGCGGTGAACGGTGGGTTAATTCCGCAGCGGGACCCGCGAAGCGGGTTCCGCAAGTCGTGGGTTTAAGGCAGCCCTTAGCAGCAAGCAGCTCCAGCCAGGTCCAACAGGAAAGCAGCGTCCCACGAGGGGAGAGTCCAGGTGCCTTTTTGATTGCAGGAAGGTGGGGGCGGGGCGTTCAGGGAGAGCGGGGCCAGGTGACTCAGCCTCACGCTCACAGCCCTGAAGCCTTACACGCCCCCACAGAGCAGCCAGGCAGGAGAACACGAACTGGCGGTGAACGGTGGGTTAATTCCGCAGCGGGACCCGCGAAGCGGGTTCCGCAAGTCGTGGGTTTAAGGCAGCCCTTAGCAGCAAGCAGCTCCAGCCAGGTCCAACAGGAAAGCAGCGTCCCACGAGGGGAGAGTCCAGGTGCCTTTTTGATTGCAGGAAGGTGGGGGCGGGGCGTTCAGGGAGAGCGGGCCAGGTGACTCAGCCTCACGCTCGCAGCCCTGAAGCCTTACACGCCCCCACAGAGCAGCCAGGCAGGAGAACACGAACTGGCGGTGAACGGTGGGTTAATTCCGCAGCGGGACCCGCGAAGCGGGTTCCGCAAGTCGTGGGTTTAAGGCAGCCCTTAGCAGCAAGCAGCTCCAGCCAGGTCCAACAGGAAAGCAGCGTCCCACGAGGGGAGAGTCCAGGTGCCTTTTTGATTGCAGGAAGGTGGGGGCGGGGCGTTCAGGGAGAGCGGGCCAGGTGACTCAGCCTTACGCTCGCAGCCCTGAAGCCTCACACGCCCCCACAGAGCAGCCAGGCAGGAGAACACGAACTGGCGGTGAACGGTGGGTTAATTCCGCAGCGGGACCCGCGAAGCGGGTTCCGCAAGTGGTGGGTTTAAGGCAGCCCTTAGCAGCAAGCAGCTCCAGCCAGGTCCAACAGGAAAGCAGCGTCCCACGAGGGGAGAGTCCAGGTGCCTTTTTGATTGCAGGAAGGTGGGGGCGGGGCGTTCAGGGAGAGCGGGGCGAGGTGACTCAGCCTCATGCTCGCAGCCCTGAAGCCTCACACGCCCCCACAGAGCAGCCAGGCAGGAGAACACGAACTGGCGGTGAACGGTGGGTTAATTCCGCAGCGGGACCCGCGAAGCGGGTTCCGCAAGTCGTGGGTTTAAGGCAGCCCTTAGCAGCAAGCAGCTCCAGCCAGGTCCAACAGGAAAGCAGCGTCCCACGAGGGGAGAGTCCAGGTGCCTTTTTGATTGCAGGAAGGTGGGGGCGGGGCGTTCAGGGAGAGCGGGGCCAGGTGACTCAGCCTCACGCTCGCAGCCCTGAAGCCTCACACGCCCCCACAGAGCAGCCAGGCAGGAGAACACGAACTGGCGGTGAACGGTGGGTTAATTCCGCAGCGGGACCCGCGAAGCGGGTTCCGCAAGTCGTGGGTTTAAGGCAGCCCTTAGCAGCAAGCAGCTCCAGCCAGGTCCAACAGGAAAGCAGCGTCCCACGAGGGGAGAGTCCAGGTGCCTTTTTGATTGCAGGAAGGTGGGGGCGGGGCGTTCAGGGAGAGCGGGGCCAGGTGACTCAGCCTCACGCTCGCAGCCCTGAAGCCTCACACGCCCCCACAGAGCAGCCAGGCAGGAGAACACGAACTGGCGGTGAACGGTGGGTTAATTCCGCAGCGGGACCCGCGAAGCGGGTTCCGCAAGTCGTGGGCTTAAGGCAGCCCTTAGCAGCAAGCAGCTCCAGCCAGGTCCAACAGGAAAGCAGCGTCCCACGAGGGGAGAGTCCAGGTGCCTTTTTGATTGCAGGAAGGTGGGGGCGGGGCGTTCAGGGAGAGCGGGGCCAGGTGACTCAGCCTCACGCTCGCAGCCCTGAAGCCTCACACGCCCCCACAGAGCAGCCAGGCAGGAGAACACGAACTGGCGGTGATCGGTGGGTCAATTCCGCAGCGGGACCCGCGAAGCGGGTTCCGCAAGTCGTGGGTTTAAGGCAGCCCTTAGCAGCAAGCAGCTCCAGCCAGGTCCAACAGGAAAGCAGCGTCCCACGAGGGGAGAGTCCAGGTGCCTTTTTGATTGCAGGAAGGTGGGGGCGGGGCGTTCAGGGAGAGCGGGGCCAGGTGACTCAGCCTCACGCTCGCAGCCCTGAAGCCTCACACGCCCCCACAGAGCAGCCAGGCAGGAGAACACGAACTGGCGGTGAACGGTGGGTTAATTCCGCAGCGGGACAAGCGAAGCGGGTTCCGCAAGTCGTGGGTTTAAGGCAGCCCTTAGCAGCAAGCAGCTCCAGCCAGGTCCAACAGGAAAGCAGCGTCCCACGAGGGGAGAGTCCAGGTGCCTTTTTGATTGCAGGAAGGTGGGGGCGGGGCGTTCAGGCAGAGCGGGGCCAGGTGACTCAGCCTCACGCTCGCAGCCCTGAAGCCTCACACGCCCCCACAGAGCAGCCAGGCAGGAGAACACGAACTGGCGGTGAACGGTGGGTTAATCCCGCAGCGGGACCCGCGAAGCGAGTTCCGCAAGTCGTGGGTTTAAGGCAGCCCTTAGCAGCAAGCAGCTCCAGCCAGGTCCAACAGGAAAGCAGCGTCCCACGAGGGGAGAGTCCAGGTGCCTTTTTGATTGCAGGAAGGTGGGGGCGGGGCGTTCAGGGAGAGCGGGGCCAGGTGACTCAGCCTCAGGCTCGCAGCCCTGAAGCCTCACACGCCCCCACAGAGCAGCCAGGCAGGAGAACACGAACTGGCGGTGAACGGTGGGTTAATTCCGCAGCGGGACCCGCGAAGCGGGTTCCGCAAGTCGTGGGTTTAAGGCAGCCCTTAGCAGCAAGCAGCTCCAGCCAGGTCCAACAGGAAAGCAGCGTCCCACGAGGGGAGAGTCCAGGTGCCTTTTTGATTGCAGGAAGGTGGGGGCGGGGCGTTCAGGGAGAGCGGGGCCAGGTGACTCAGCCTCACGCTCGCAGCCCTGAAGCCTCACACGCCCCCACAGAGCAGCCAGGCAGGAGAACACGAACTGGCTGGTGAACGGTGGGTTAATTCCGCAGCGGGACCCGCGAAGCGGGTTCCGCAAGTCGTGGGTTTAAGGCAGCCCTTAGCAGCAAGCAGCTCCAGCCAGGTCCAACAGGAAAGCAGCGTCCCACGAGGGGAGAGTCCAGGTGCCTTTTTGATTGCAGGAAGGTGGGGGCGGGGCGTTCAGGGAGAGCGGGGCCAGGTGACTCAGCCTCACGCTCGCAGCCCTGAAGCCTCACACGCCCCCACAGAGCAGCCAGGCAGGAGAACACGAACTGGCGGTGAACGGTGGGTTAATTCCGCAGCGGGACCCGCGAAGCGGGTTCCGCAAGTCGTGGGTTTAAGGCAGCCCTTAGAAGCAAGCAGCTCCAGCCAGGTCCAACAGGAAAGCAGCGTCCCACGAGGGGAGAGTCCAGGTGCCTTTTTGATTGCAGGAAGGTGGAGGCGGGGCGTTCAGGGAGAGCGGGGCCAGGTGACTCAGCCTCACGCTCGCAGCCCTGAAGCCTCACACGCCCCCACAGAGCAGCCAGGCAGGAGAACACGAACTGGCGGTGAACGGTGGGTTAATTCCGCAGCGGGACCCGCGAAGCGGGTTCCGCAAGTCGTGGGTTTAAGGCAGCCCTTAGCAGCAAGCAGCTCCAGCCAGGTCCAACAGGAAAGCAGTGTCCCACGAGGGGAGAGTCCAGGTGCCTTTTTGATTGCAGGAAGGTGGGGGCGGGGCGTTCAGGGAGAGCGGGGCCAGGTGACTCAGCCTCACGCTCGCAGCCCTGAAGCCTCACACACCCCCACAGAGCAGCCAGGCAGGAGAACACGAACTGGCGGTGAACGGTGGGTTAATTCCGCAGCGGGACCCGCGAAGCGGGTTCCGCAAGTCGTGGGTTTAAGGCAGCCCTTAGCAGCAAGCAGCTCCAGCCAGGTCCAACAGGAAAGCAGCGTCCCACGAGGGGAGAGTCCAGGTGCCTTTTTGATTGCAGGAAGGTGGGGGCGGGGCGTTCAGGGAGAGCGGGGCCAGGTGACTCAGCCTCACGCTCGCAGCCCTGAAGCCTCACACGCCCCCACAGAGCAGCCAGGCAGGAGAACACGAACTGGCGGTGAACGGTGGGTTAATTCCGAAGCGGGTTCCGCAAGTCGTGGGTTTAAGGCAGCCCTTAGCAGCAAGCAGCTCCAGCCAGGTCCAACAGGAAAGCAGCGTCCCACGAGGGGAGAGTCCAGGTGCCTTTTTGATTGCAGGAAGGTGGGGGCGGGGCGTTCAGGGAGAGCGGGGCCAGGTGACTCAGCCTCACGCTCGCAGCCCTGAAGCCTCACATGCCCCCACAGAGCAGCCAGGCAGGAGAACACGAACTGGCGGTGAACGGTGGGTTAATTCCGCAGCGGGACCCGCGAAGCGGGTTCGGCAAGTCGTGGGTTTAAGGCAGCCCTTAGCAGCAAGCAGCTCCAGCCAGGTCCAACAGGAAAGCAGCGTCCCACGAGGGGAGAGTCCAGGTGCCTTTTTGATTGCAGGAAGGTGGGGGCGGGGCGTTCAGTGAGAGCGGGGCCAGGTGACTCAGCCTCACGCTCGCAGCCCTGAAGCCTCACACGCCCCCACAGAGCAGCCAGGCAGGAGAACACGAACTGGCGGTGAACGGTGGGTTAATTCCGCAGCGGGACACGCGAAGCGGGTTCCGCAAGTCGTGGGTTTAAGGCAGCCCTTAGAAGCAAGCAGCTCCAGCCAGGTCCAACAGGAAAGCAGCGTCCCACGAGGGGAGAGTCCAGGTGCCTTTTTGATTGCAGGAAGGTGGAGGCGGGGCGTTCAGGGAGAGCGGGGCCAGGTGACTCAGCCTCACGCTCGCAGCCCTGAAGCCTCACACGCCCCCACAGAGCAGCCAGGCAGGAGAACACGAACTGGCGGTGAACGGTGGGTTGATTCCGCAGCGGGACCCGCGAAGCGGGTTCCGCAAGTCGTGGGTTTAAGGCAGCCCTTAGCAGCAAGCAGCTCCAGCCAGGTCCAACAGGAAAGCAGCGTCCCACGAGGGGAGAGTCCAGGTGCCTTTTTGACTGCAGGAAGGTGGGGGCGGGGCGTTCAGGGAGAGCGGGGCCAGGTGACTCAGCCTCACGCTCGCAGCCCTGAAGCCTCACACGCCCCCACAGAGCAGCCAGGCAGGAGAACACGAACTGGCGGTGAACGGTGGGTTAATTCTGCAGCGGGACCCGCGAAGCGGGTTCCGCAAGTCGTGGGTTTAAGGCAGCCCTTAGCAGCAAGCAGCTCCAGCCAGGTCCAACAGGAAAGCAGCGTCCCACGAGGGGAGAGTCCAGGTGCCTTTTTGATTGCAGGAAGGTGGGGGCGGGGCGTTCAGGGAGAGCGGGGCCAGGTGACTCAGCCTCACGCTCGCAGCCCTGAAGCCTCACACGCCCCCACAGAGCAGCCAGGCAGGAGAACACGAACTGGCGGTGAACGGTGGGTTAATTCCGCAGCGGGACCCGCGAATCTGGTTCCGCAAGTCGTGGGTTTAAGGCAGCCCTTAGCAGCAAGCAGCTCCAGCCAGGTCCAACAGGAAAGCAGCGTCCCACGAGGGGAGAGTCCAGGTGCCTTTTTGATTGCAGGAAGGTGGGGGCGGGGCGTTCATGGAGAGCGGGGCCAGGTGACTCAGCCTCACGCTCGCAGCCCTGAAGCCTCACACGCCCCCACAGAGCAGCCAGGCAGGAGAACACGAACTGGCGGTGAACGGTGGGTTAATTCCGCAGCGGGACCCGCGAAGCGGGTTCCGCAAGTCGTGGGTTTAAGGCAGCCCTTAGCAGCAAGCAGCTCCAGCCAGGTCCAACAGGAAAGCAGCGTCCCACGAGGGGAGAGTCCAGGTGCCTTTTTGATTGCAGGAAGGTGGGGGCGGGGCGTTCAGGGAGAGCGGGGCCAGGTGACTCAGCCTCACGCTCGCAGCCCTGAAGCCTCACACGCCCCCACAGAGCAGCCAGGCAGGAGAACACGAACTGGCGGTGAACGGTGGGTTAATTCCGCAGCGGGACCCGCGAAGCGGGTTCCGCAAGTCGTGGGTTTAAGGCAGCCCTTAGCAGCAAGCAGCTCCAGCCAGGTCCAACAGGAAAGCAGCGTCCCACGAGGGGAGAGTCCAGGTGCCTTTTTGATTGCAGGAAGGTGGGGGCGGGGCGTTCAGGGAGAGCGGGGCCAGGTGACTCAGCCTCACGCTCGCAGCCCTGAAGCCTCACACGCCCCCACAGAGCAGCCAGGCAGGAGAACACGAACTGGCGGTGAACGGTGGGTTAATTCCGCAGCGGGACCCGCAAGTCGTGGGTTTAAGGCAGCCCTTAGCAGCAAGCAGCTCCAGCCAGGTCCAACAGGAAAGCAGCGTCCCACGAGGGGAGAGTCCAGGTGCCTTTTTGATTGCAGGAAGGGGGGGGCGGGGCGTTCAGGGAGAGCGGGGCCAGGTGACTCAGCCTCACGCTCGCAGCCCTGAAGCCTCACACGCCCCCACAGAGCAGCCAGGCAGGAGAACACGAACTGGCGGTGAACGGTGGGTTAATTCCGCAGCGGGACCCGCGAAGCGGGTTCCGCAAGTCGTGGGTTTAAGGCAGCCCTTAGCAGCAAGCAGCTCCAGCCAGGTCCAACAGGAAAGCAGCGTCCCACGAGGGGAGAGTCCAGGTGCCTTTTTGATTGCAGGAAGGTGGGGGCGGGGCGTTCAGGGAGAGCGGGGCCAGGTGACTCAGCCTCACGCTCGCAGCCCTGAAGCCTCACACGCCCCCACAGAGCAGCCAGGCAGGAGAACACGAACTGGCGGTGAACGGTGGGTTAATTCCGCAGCGGGACCCGCGAAGCGGGTTCCGCAAGTCGTGGGTTTAAGGCAGCCCTTAGCAGCAAGCAGCTCCAGCCAGGTCCAACAGGAAAGCAGCGTCCCACGAGGGGAGAGTCCAGGTGCCTTTTTGATTGCAGGAAGGTGGGGGCGGGGCGTTCAGGGAGAGCGGGGCCAGGTGACTCAGCCTCACGCTCGCAGCCCTGAAGCCTCACACGCCCCCACAGAGCAGCCAGGCAGGAGAACACGAACTGGCGGTGAACGGTGGGTTAATTCCGCAGCGGGACCCGCGAAGCGGGTTCCGCAAGTCGTGGGCTTAAGGCAGCCCTTAGCAGCAAGCAGCTCCAGCCAGGTCCAACAGGAAAGCAGCGTCCCACGAGGGGAGAGTCCAGGTGCCTTTTTGATTGCAGGAAGGTGGGGGCGGGGCGTTCAGGGAGAGCGGGGCCAGGTGACTCAGCCTCACGCTCGCAGCCCTGAAGCCTCACACGCCCCCACAGAGCAGCCAGGCAGGAGAACACGAACTGGCGGTGATCGGTGGGTCAATTCCGCAGCGGGACCCGCGAAGCGGGTTCCGCAAGTCGTGGGTTTAAGGCAGCCCTTAGCAGCAAGCAGCTCCAGCCAGGTCCAACAGGAAAGCAGCGTCCCACGAGGGGAGAGTCCAGGTGCCTTTTTGATTGCAGGAAGGTGGGGGCGGGGCGTTCAGGGAGAGCGGGGCCAGGTGACTCAGCCTCACGCTCGCAGCCCTGAAGCCTCACACGCCCCCACAGAGCAGCCAGGCAGGAGAACACGAACTGGCGGTGAACGGTGGGTTAATTCCGCAGCGGGACAAGCGAAGCGGGTTCCGCAAGTCGTGGGTTTAAGGCAGCCCTTAGCAGCAAGCAGCTCCAGCCAGGTCCAACAGGAAAGCAGCGTCCCACGAGGGGAGAGTCCAGGTGCCTTTTTGATTGCAGGAAGGTGGGGGCGGGGCGTTCAGGCAGAGCGGGGCCAGGTGACTCAGCCTCACGCTCGCAGCCCTGAAGCCTCACACGCCCCCACAGAGCAGCCAGGCAGGAGAACACGAACTGGCGGTGAACGGTGGGTTAATCCCGCAGCGGGACCCGCGAAGCGGGTTCCGCAAGTCGTGGGTTTAAGGCAGCCCTTAGCAGCAAGCAGCTCCAGCCAGGTCCAACAGGAAAGCAGCGTCCCACGAGGGGAGAGTCCAGGTGCCTTTTTGATTGCAGGAAGGTGGGGGCGGGGCGTTCAGGGAGAGCGGGGCCAGGTGACTCAGCCTCAGGCTCGCAGCCCTGAAGCCTCACACGCCCCCACAGAGCAGCCAGGCAGGAGAACACGAACTGGCGGTGAACGGTGGGTTAATTCCGCAGCGGGACCCGCGAAGCGGGTTCCGCAAGTCGTGGGTTTAAGGCAGCCCTTAGCAGCAAGCAGCTCCAGCCAGGTCCAACAGGAAAGCAGCGTCCCACGAGGGGAGAGTCCAGGTGCCTTTTTGATTGCAGGAAGGTGGGGGCGGGGCGTTCAGGGAGAGCGGGGCCAGGTGACTCAGCCTCACGCTCGCAGCCCTGAAGCCTCACACGCCCCCACAGAGCAGCCAGGCAGGAGAACACGAACTGGCGGTGAACGGTGGGTTAATTCCGCAGCGGGACCCGCGAAGCGGGTTCCGCAAGTCGTGGGTTTAAGGCAGCCCTTAGAAGCAAGCAGCTCCAGCCAGGTCCAACAGGAAAGCAGCGTCCCACGAGGGGAGAGTCCAGGTGCCTTTTTGATTGCAGGAAGGTGGAGGCGGGGCGTTCAGGGAGAGCGGGGCCAGGTGACTCAGCCTCACGCTCGCAGCCCTGAAGCCTCACACGCCCCCACAGAGCAGCCAGGCAGGAGAACACGAACTGGCGGTGAACGGTGGGTTAATTCCGCAGCGGGACCCGCGAAGCGGGTTCCGCAAGTCGTGGGTTTAAGGCAGCCCTTAGCAGCAAGCAGCTCCAGCCAGGTCCAACAGGAAAGCAGTGTCCCACGAGGGGAGAGTCCAGGTGCCTTTTTGATTGCAGGAAGGTGGGGGCGGGGCGTTCAGGGAGAGCGGGGCCAGGTGACTCAGCCTCACGCTCGCAGCCCTGAAGCCTCACACACCCCCACAGAGCAGCCAGGCAGGAGAACACGAACTGGCGGTGAACGGTGGGTTAATTCCGCAGCGGGACCCGCGAAGCGGGTTCCGCAAGTCGTGGGTTTAAGGCAGCCCTTAGCAGCAAGCAGCTCCAGCCAGGTCCAACAGGAAAGCAGCGTCCCACGAGGGGAGAGTCCAGGTGCCTTTTTGATTGCAGGAAGGTGGGGGCGGGGCGTTCAGGGAGAGCGGGGCCAGGTGACTCAGCCTCACGCTCGCAGCCCTGAAGCCTCACACGCCCCCACAGAGCAGCCAGGCAGGAGAACACGAACTGGCGGTGAACGGTGGGTTAATTCCGAAGCGGGTTCCGCAAGTCGTGGGTTTAAGGCAGCCCTTAGCAGCAAGCAGCTCCAGCCAGGTCCAACAGGAAAGCAGCGTCCCACGAGGGGAGAGTCCAGGTGCCTTTTTGATTGCAGGAAGGTGGGGGCGGGGCGTTCAGGGAGAGCGGGGCCAGGTGACTCAGCCTCACGCTCGCAGCCCTGAAGCCTCACACGCCCCCACAGAGCAGCCAGGCAGGAGAACACGAACTGGCGGTGAACGGTGGGTTAATTCCGCAGCGGGACCCGCGAAGCGGGTTCGGCAAGTCGTGGGTTTAAGGCAGCCCTTAGCAGCAAGCAGCTCCAGCCAGGTCCAACAGGAAAGCAGCGTCCCACGAGGGGAGAGTCCAGGTGCCTTTTTGATTGCAGGAAGGTGGGGGCGGGGCGTTCAGTGAGAGCGGGGCCAGGTGACTCAGCCTCACGCTCGCAGCCCTGAAGCCTCACACGCCCCCACAGAGCAGCCAGGCAGGAGAACACGAACTGGCGGTGAACGGTGGGTTAATTCCGCAGCGGGACACGCGAAGCGGGTTCCGCAAGTCGTGGGTTTAAGGCAGCCCTTAGAAGCAAGCAGCTCCAGCCAGGTCCAACAGGAAAGCAGCGTCCCACGAGGGGAGAGTCCAGGTGCCTTTTTGATTGCAGGAAGGTGGGGGCGGGGCGTTCATGGAGAACGGGGCCAGGTGACTCAGCCTCACGCTCGCAGCCCTGAAGCCTCACACGCCCCCACAGAGCAGCCAGGCAGGAGAACACGAACTGGCGGTGAACGGTGGGTTAATTCCGCAGCGGGACCCGCGAAGCGGGTTCCGCAAGTCGTGGGTTTAAGGCAGCCCTTAGCAGCAAGCAGCTCCAGCCAGGTCCAACAGGAAAGCAGCGTCCCACGAGGGGAGAGTCCAGGTGCCTTTTTGATTGCAGGAAGGTGGGGGCGGGGCGTTCAGGGAGAGCGGGGCCAGGTGACTCAGCCTCACGCTCGCAGCCCTGAAGCCTCACACGCCCCCACAGAGCAGCCAGGCAGGAGAACACGAACTGGCGGTGAACGGTGGGTTAATTCCGCAGCGGGACCCGCGAAGCGGGTTCCGCAAGTCGTGGGTTTAAGGCAGCCCTTAGCAGCAAGCAGCTCCAGCCAGGTCCAACAGGAAAGCAGCGTCCCACGAGGGGAGAGTCCAGGTGCCTTTTTGATTGCAGGAAGGTGGGGGCGGGGCGTTCAGGGAGAGCGGGGCCAGGTGACTCAGCCTCACGCTCGCAGCCCTGAAGCCTCACACGCCCCCACAGAGCAGCCAGGCAGGAGAACACGAACTGGCGGTGAACGGTGGGTTAATTCCGCAGCGGGACCCGCAAAGCGGGTTCCGCAAGTCGTGTGTTTAAGGCAGCCCTTAGCAGCAGGCAGCTCCAGCCAGGTCCAACAGGAAAGCAGCGTCCCACGAGGGGAGAGTCCAGGTGCCTTTTTGATTGCAGGAAGGTGGGGGCGGGGCGTTCAGGGAGAGCGGGGCCAGGTGACTCAGCCTCACGCTCGCAGCCCTGAAGCCTCACACGCCCCCACAGAGCAGCCAGGCAGGAGAACACGAACTGGCGGTGAATGGTGGGTTAATTCCGCAGCGGGTCCCGCGAAGCGGGTTCCGCAATTCGTGGGTTTAAGGCAGCCCTTAGCAGCAAGCAGCTCCAGCCAGGTCCAACAGGAAAGCAGCGTCCCACGAGGGGAGAGTCCAGGTGCCTTTTTGATTGCAGGAAGGTGGGGGCGGGGCGTTCAGGGAGAGCGGGGCCAGGTGACTCAGCCTCACGCTCGCAGCCCTGAAGCCTCACACGCCCCCACAGAGCAGCCAGGCAGGAGAACCCGAACTGGCGGTGAACGGTGGGTTAATTCCGCAGCGGGACCCGCGAAGCGGGTTCCGCAAGTCGTGGGTTTATGGCAGCCCTTAGCAGCAAGCAGCTCCAGCCAGGTCCAACAGGAAAGCAGCGTCCCACGAGGGGAGAGTCCAGGTGCCTTTTTGATTGCAGGAAGGTGGGGGCGGGGCGTTCAGGGAGAGCGGGGCCAGGTGACTCAGCCTCACGCTCGCAGCCCTGAAGCCTCACACGCCCCCACAGAGCAGCCAGGCAGGAGAACACGAACTGGCGGTGAACGGTGGGTTAATTCCGCAGCGGGACCCGCGAAGCGGGTTCCGCAAGTCGTGGGTTTAAGGCAGCCCTTAGCAGCAAGCAGCTCCAGCCAGGTCCAACAGGAAAGCAGCGTCCCACGAGGGGAGAGTCCAGGTGCCTTTTTGATTGCAGGAAGGTGGGGGCGGGGCGTTCAGGGAGAGCGGGGCCAGGTGACTCAGCCTCACGCTCGCAGCCCTGAAGCCTCACACGCCCCCACAGAGCAGCCAGGCAGGAGAACACGAACTGGCGGTGAACGGTGGGTTAATTCCGCAGCGGGACCCACGAAGCGGGTTCCGCAAGTCGTGGGTTTAAGGCAGCCCTTAGCAGCAAGCAGCTCCAGCCAGGTCCAACAGGAAAGCAGCGTCCCACGAGGGGAGAGTCCAGGTGCCTTTTTGATTGCAGGAAGGTGGGTGCGGGGCGTTCAGGGAGAGCGGGGCCAGGTGACTCAGCCTCACGCTCGCAGCCCTGAAGCCTCACACGCCCCCACAGAGCAGCCAGGCAGGAGAACAGGAACTGGCGGTGAACGGTGGGTTAATTCCGCAGCGGGACCCGCGAAGCGGGTTCCGCAAGTCGTGGGTTTAAGGCAGCCCTTAGCAGCAAGCAGCTCCAGCCAGGTCCAACAGGAAAGCAGCGTCCCACGAGGGGAGAGTCCAGGTGCCTTTTTGATTGCAGGAAGGTGGGGGCGGGGCGTTCAGGGAGAGCGGGGCCAGGTGACTCAGCCTCACGCTCGCAGCCCTGAAGCCTCACACGCCCCCACAGAGCAGCCAGGCAGGGGAACACGAACTGGCGGTGAACGGTGGGTTAATTCCGCAGCGGGACCCGCGAAGCGGGTTCCGCAAGTCGTGGGTTTAAGGCAGCCCTTAGCAGCAAGCAGCTCCAGCCAGGTCCAACAGGAAAGCAGCGTCCCACGAGGGGAGAGTCCAGGTGCCTTTTTGATTGCAGGAAGGTGGGGGCGGGGCGTTCAGGGAGAGCGGGGCCAGGTGACTCAGCCTCACGCTCGCAGCCCTGAAGCCTCACACGCCCCCACAGAGCAGCCAGGCAGGAGAACACGAACTGGCGGTGAACGGTGGGTTAATTCCGCAGCGGGACCCGCGAAGCGGGTTCCGCAAGTCGTGGGTTTAAGGCAGCCCTTAGCAGCAAGCAGCTCCAGCCAGGTCCAACAGGAAAGCAGCGTCCCACGAGGGGAGAGTCCAGGTGCCTTTTTGATTGCAGGAAGGTGGGGGCGGGGCGTTCAGGGAGAGCGGGGCCAGGTGACTCAGCCTCACGCTCGCAGCCCTGAAGCCTCACACGCCCCCACAGAGCAGCCAGGCAGGAGAACACGAACTGGCGGGGAACGGTGGGTTAATTCCGCAGCGGGACCCGCGAAGCGGGTTCCGCAAGTCGTGGGTTTAAGGCAGCCCTTAGCAGCAAGCAGCTCCAGCCAGGTCCAACAGGAAAGCAGCGTCCCACGAGGGGAGAGTCCAGGTGCTTTTTTGATTGCAGGAAGGTGGGGGCGGGGCGTTCAGGGAGAGCGGGGCCAGGTGACTCAGCCTCACGCTCGCAGCCCTGAAGCCTCACACGCCCCCACAGAGCAGCCAGGCAGGAGAACACGAACTGGCGGTGAACGGTGGGTTAATTCCGCAGCGGGACCCGCGAAGCGGGTTCCGCAAGTCGTGGGTTTAAGGCAGCCCTTAGCAGCAAGCAGCTCCAGCCAGGTACAACAGGAAAGCAGCGTCCCACGAGGGGAGAGTCCAGGTGCCTTTTTGATTGCAGGAAGGTGGGGGCGGGGCGTTCAGGGAGAGCGGGGCCAGGTGACTCAGCCTCACGCTCGCAGCCCTGAAGCCTCACACGTTCCCACAGAGCAGCCAGGCAGGAGAACACGAACTGGCGGTGAACGGTGGGTTAATTCCGCAGCGGGACCCGCGAAGCGGGTTCCGCAAGTCGTGGGTTTAAGGCAGCCCTTAGCAGCAAGCAGCTCCAGCCAGGTCCAACAGGAAAGCAGCGTCCCACGAGGGGAGAGTCCAGGTGCCTTTTTGATTGCAGGAAGGTGGGGGCGGGGCGTTCAGGGAGAGCGGGGCCAGGTGACTCAGCCTCACGCTCGCAGCCCTGAAGCCTCACACGCCCCCACAGAGCAGCCAGGCAGGAGAACACGAACTGGCGGGGAACGGTGGGTTAATTCCGCAGCGGGACCCGCGAAGCGGGTTCCGCAAGTGGTGGGTTTAAGGCAGCCCTTAGCAGCAAGCAGCTCCATCCAGGTCCAACAGGAAAGCAGCGTCCCACGAGGGGAGAGTCCAGGTGCCTTTTTGATTGCAGGAAGGTGGGGGCGGGGCGTTCAGGGAGAGCAGGGCCAGGTGACTCAGCCTCACGCTCGCAGCCCTGAAGCCTTACACGCCCCCACAGAGCAGCCAGGCAGGAGAACACGAACTGGCGGTGAACGGTGGGTTAATTCCGCAGCGGGACCCGCGAATCGGGTTCCGCAAGTCGTGGGTTTAAGGCAGCCCTTAGCAGCAAGCAGCTCCAGCCAGGTCCAACAGGAAAGCAGCGTCCCACGAGGGGAGAGTCCAGGTGCCTTTTTGATTGCAAGAAGGTGGGGGCGGGGCGTTCAGGGAGAGCGGGCCAGGTGACTCAGCCTCACGCTCGCAGCCCTGAAGCCTTACACGCCCCCACAGAGCAGCCAGGCAGGAGAACACGAACTGGCGGTGAACGGTGGGTTAATTCCGCAGCGGGACCCGCGAAGCGGGTTCCGCAAGTCGTGGGTTTAAGGCAGCCCTTAGCAGCAAGCAGCTCCAGCCAGGTCCAACAGGAAAGCAGCGTCCCACGAGGGGAGAGTCCAGGTGCCTTTTTGATTGCAGGAAGGTGGGGGCGGGGCGTTCAGGGAGAGCGGGGCCAGGTGACTCAGCCTCACGCTCGCAGCCCTGAAGCCTCACACGCCCCCACAGAGCAGCCAGGCAGGAGAACACGAACTGGCGGTGAACGGTGGGTTAATTCCGCAGCGGGACCCGCGAAGCGGGTTCCGCAAGTCGTGGGTTTAAGGCAGCCCTTAGCAGCAAGCAGCTCCAGCCAGGTCCAACAGGAAAGCAGCGTCCCACGAGGGGAGAGTCCAGGTGCCTTTTTGATTGCAGGAAGGTGGGGGCGGGGCGTTCAGGGAGAGCGGGGCCAGGTGACTCAGCCTCACGCTCGCAGCCCTGAAGCCTCACACGCCCCCACAGAGCAGCCAGGCAGGAGAACACGAACTGGCGGTGAACGGTGGGTTAATTCCGCAGCGGGACCCGCGAAGCGGGTTCCGCAAGTCGTGGGTTTAAGGCAGCCCTTAGCAGCAAGCAGCTCCAGCCAGGTCCAACAGGAAAGCAGCGTCCCACGAGGGGAGAGTCCAGGTGCCTTTTTGATTGCAGGAAGGTGGGGGCGGGGCGTTCAGGGAGAGCGGGGCCAGGTGACTCAGCCTCACGCTCGCAGCCCTGAAGCCTCACACGCCCCCACAGAGCAGCCAGGCAGGAGAACACGAACTGGCGGTGAACGGTGGGTTAATTCCGCAGCGGGACCCGCGAAGCGCGTTCCGCAAGTCGTGTGTTTAAGGCAGCCCTTAGCAGCAAGCAGCTCCAGCCAGGTCCAACAGGAAAGCAGCGTCCCACGAGGGGAGAGTCCAGGTGCCTTTTTGATTGCAGGAAGGTGGGGGCGGGGCGTTCAGGGAGAGCGGGGCCAGGTGACTCAGCCTCACGCTCGCAGCCCTGAAGCCTCACACGCCCCCACAGAGCAGCCAGGCAGGAGAACACGAACTGGCGGTGAATGGTGGGTTAATTCCGCAGCGGGACCCGCGAAGCGGGTTCCGCAAGTCGTGGGTTTAAGGCAGCCCTTAGCAGCAAGCAGCTCCAGCCAGGTCCAACAGGAAAGCAGCGTCCCACGAGGGGAGAGTCCAGGTGCCTTTTTGATTGCAGGAAGGTGGGGGCGGGGCGTTCAGGGAGAGCGGGGCCAGGTGACTCAGCCTCACGCTCGCAGCCCTGATGCCTCACACGCCCCCACAGAGCAGCCAGGCAGGAGAACCCGAACTGGCGGTGAACGGTGGGTTAATTCCGCAGCGGGACCCGCGAAGCGGGTTCCGCAAGTCGTGGGTTTAAGGCAGCCCTTAGCAGCAAGCAGCTCCAGCCAGGTCCAACAGGAAAGCAGCGTCCCACGAGGGGAGAGTCCAGGTGCCTTTTTGATTGCAGGAAGGTGGGGGCGGGGCGTTCAGGGAGAGCGGGGCCAGGTGACTCAGCCTCACGCTCGCAGCCCTGAAGCCTCACACGCCCCCACAGAGCAGCCAGGCAGGAGAACACGAACTGGCGGTGAACGGTGGGTTAATTCCGCAGCGGGACCCGCGAAGCGGGTTCCGCAAGTCGTGGGTTTAAGGCAGCCCTTAGCAGCAAGCAGCTCCAGCCAGGTCCAACAGGAAAGCAGCGTCCCACGAGGGGAGAGTCCAGGTGCCTTTTTGATTGCAGGAAGGTGGGGGCGGGGCGTTCAGGGAGAGCGGGGCCAGGTGACTCAGCCTCACGCTCGCAGCCCTGAAGCCTCACACGCCCCCACAGAGCAGCCAGGCAGGAGAACACGAACTGGCGGTGAACGGTGGGTTAATTCCGCAGCGGGACCCGCGAAGCGGGTTCCGCAAGTCGTGGGTTTAAGGCAGCCCTTAGCAGCAAGCAGCTCCAGCCAGGTCCAACAGGAAAGCAGCGTCCCACGAGGGGAGAGTCCAGGTGCCTTTTTGATTGCAGGAAGGTGGGGGCGGGGCGTTCAGGGAGAGCGGGGCCAGGTGACTCAGCCTCACGCTCGCAGCCCTGAAGCCTCACACGCCCCCACAGAGCAGCCAGGCAGGAGAACACGAACTGGCGGTGAACGGTGGGTTAATTCCGCAGCGGGACCCGCGAAGCGGGTTCCGCAAGTCGTGGGTTTAAGGCAGCCCTTAGCAGCAAGCAGCTCCAGCCAGGTCCAACAGGAAAGCAGCGTCCCACGAGGGGAGAGTCCAGGTGCCTTTTTGATTGCAGGAAGGTGGGGGCGGGGCGTTCAGGGAGAGCGGGGCCAGGTGACTCAGCCTCACGCTCGCAGCCCTGAAGCCTCACACGCCCCCACAGAGCAGCCAGGCAGGAGAACACGAACTGGCGGGGAACGGTGGGTTAATTCCGCAGCGGGACCCGCGAAGCGGGTTCCGCAAGTCGTCGGTTTAAGGCAGCCCTTAGCAGCAAGCAGCTCCAGCCAGGTCCAACAGGAAAGCAGCGTCCCACGAGGGGAGAGTCCAGGTGCCTTTTTGATTGCAGGAAGGTGGGGGCGGGGCGTTCAGGGAGAGCGGGGCCAGGTGACTCAGCCTCACGCTCGCAGCCCTGAAGCCTCACACGCCCCCACAGAGCAGCCAGGCAGGAGAACACGAACTGGCGGTGAACGGTGGGTTAATTCCGCAGCGGGACCCGCGAAGCGGGTTCCGCAAGTCGTGGGTTTAAGGCAGCCCTTAGCAGCAAGCAGCTCCAGCCAGGTACAACAGGAAAGCAGCGTCCCACGAGGGGAGAGTCCAGGTGCCTTTTTGATTGCAGGAAGGTGGGGGCGGGGCGTTCAGGGAGAGCGGGGCCAGGTGACTCAGCCTCACGCTCGCAGCCCTGAAGCCTCACACGCCCCCACAGAGCAGCCAGGCAGGAGAACACGAACTGGCGGTGAACGGTGGGTTAATTCCGCAGCGGGACCCGCGAAGCGGGTTCCGCAAGTCGTGGGTTTAAGGCAGCCCTTAGCAGCAAGCAGCTCCAGCCAGGTCCAACAGGAAAGCAGCGTCCCACGAGGGGAGAGTCCAGGTGCCTTTTTGATTGCAGGAAGGTGGGGGCGGGGCGTTCAGGGAGAGCGGGGCCAGGTGACTCAGCCTCCCGCTCGCAGCCCTGAAGCCTCACACGCCCCCACAGAGCAGCCAGGCAGGAGAACACGAACTGGCAGTGAACGGTGGGTTAATTCCGCAGCGGGACCCGCGAAGCGGGTTCCGCAAGTGGTGGGTTTAAGGCAGGCCTTAGCAGCAAGCAGCTCCAGCCAGGTCCAACAGGAAAGCAGCGTCCCACGAGGGGAGAGTCCAGGTGCCTTTTTGATTGCAGGAAGGTGGGGGCGGGGCGTTCAGGGAGAGCGGGGCCAGGTGACTCAGCCTCACGCTCGCAGCCCTGAAGCCTTACACGCCCCCACAGAGCAGCCAGGCAGGAGAACACGAACTGGCGGTGAACGGTGGGTTAATTCCGCAGCGGGACCCGCGAAGCGGGTTCCGCAAGTCGTGGGTTTAAGGCAGCCCTTAGCAGCAAGCAGCTCCAGCCAGGTCCAACAGGAAAGCAGCGTCCCACGAGGGGAGAGTCCAGGTGCCTTTTTGATTGCAGGAAGGTGGGGGCGGGGCGTTCAGGGAGAGCGGGCCAGGTGACTCAGCCTCACGCTCGCAGCCCTGAAGCCTTACACGCCCCCACAGAGCAGCCAGGCAGGAGAACACGAACTGGCGGTGAACGGTGGGTTAATTCCGCAGCGGGACCCGCGAAGCGGGTTCCGCAAGTCGTGGGTTTAAGGCAGCCCTTAGCAGCAAGCACCTCCAGCCAGGTCCAACAGGAAAGCAGCGTCCCACGAGGGGAGAGTCCAGGTGCCTTTTTGATTGCAGGAAGGTGGGGGCGGGGCGTTCAGGGAGAGCGGGCCAGGTGACTCAGCCTCACGCTCGCAGCCCTGAAGCCTCACACGCCCCCACAGAGCAGCCAGGCAGGAGAACACGAACTGGCGGTGAACGGTGGGTTAATTCCGCAGCGGGACCCACGAAGCGGGTTCCGCAAGTGGTGGGTTTAAGGCAGCCCTTAACAGCAAGCAGCTCCAGCCAGGTCCAACAGGAAAGCAGCGTCCCACGAGGGGAGAGTCCAGGTGCCTTTTTGATTGCAGGAAGTTGGGGGCGGGGCGTTCAGGGAGAGCGGGGCCAGGTGACTCAGCCTCACGCTCGCAGCCCTGAAGCCTCACACGCCCCCACAGAGCAGCCAGGCAGGAGAACACGAACTGGCGGTGAACGGTGGGTTAATTCCGCAGCGGGACCCGCGAAGCGGGTTCCCCAAGTCGTGGGTTTAAGGCAGCCCTTAGCAGCAAGCAGCTCCAGCCAGGTCCAACAGGAAAGCAGCGTCCCACGAGGGGAGAGTCCAGGTGCCTTTTTGATTGCAGGAAGGTGGGGGCGGGGCGTTCAGGGAGAGCGGGGCCAGGTGACTCAGCCTCACGCTCGCAGCCCTGAAGCCTCACACGCCCCCACAGAGCAGCCAGGCAGGAGAACACGAACTGGCGGTGAACGGTGGGTTAATTCCGCAGCGGGACCCGCGAAGCGGGTTCCGCAAGTCGTGGGTTTAAGGCAGCCCTTAGCAGCAAGCAGCTCCAGCCAGGTCCAACAGGAAAGCAGCGTCCCACGAGGGGAGAGTCCAGGTGCCTTTTTGATTGCAGGAAGGTGGGGGCGGGGCGTTCAGGGAGAGCGGGGCCAGGTGACTCAGCCTCACGCTCGCAGCCCTGAAGCCTTACACGCCCCCACAGAGCAGCCAGGCAGGAGAACACGAACTGGCGGTGAACGGTGGGTTAATTCCGCAGCGGGACCCGCGAAGCGGGTTCCGCAAGTGGTGGGTTTAAGGCAGCCCTTAGCAGCAAGCAGCTCCAGCCAGGTCCAACAGGAAAGCAGCGTCCCACGAGGGGAGAGTCCAGGTGCCTTTTTGATTGCAGGAAGGTGGGGGCGGGGCGTTCAGGGAGAGCGGGGCCAGGTGACTCAGCCTCACGCTCGCAGCCCTGAAGCCTTACACGCCCCCACAGAGCAGCCAGGCAGGAGAACACGAACTGGCGGTGAACGGTGGGTTAATTCCGCAGCGGGACCCGCGAAGCGGGTTCCGCAAGTCGTGGGTTTAAGGCAGCCCTTAGCAGCAAGCAGCTCCAGCCAGGTCCAACAGGAAAGCAGCGTCCCACGAGAGGAGAGTCCAGGTGCCTTTTTGATTGCAGGAAGGTTGGGGCGGGGCGTTCAGGGAGAGCGGGGCCAGGTGACTCAGCCTCACGCTCGCAGCCCTGAAGCCTCACACGCCCCCACAGAGCAGCCAGGCAGGAGAACACGAACTGGCGGTGAACGGTGGGTTAATTCCGCAGCGGGACCCGCGAAGCGGGTTCCGCAAGTCGTGGGTTTAAGGCAGCCCTTAGCAGCAAGCAGCTCCAGCCAGGTACAACAGGAAAGCAGCGTCCCACGAGGGGAGAGTCCAGGTGCCTTTTTGATTGCAGGAAGGTGGGGGCGGGGCGTTCAGGGAGAGCGGGGCCAGGTGACTCAGCCTCACGCTCGCAGCCCTGAAGCCTCACACGCCCCCACAGAGCAGCCAGGCAGGAGAACACGAACTGGCGGTGAACGGTGGGTTAATTCCGCAGCGGGACCCGCGAAGCGGGTTCCGCAAGTCGTGGGTTTAAGGCAGCCCTTAGCAGCAAGCAGCTCCAGCCAGGTCCAACAGGAAAGCAGCGTCCCACGAGGGGAGAGTCCAGGTGCCTTTTTGATTGCAGGAAGGTGGGGGCGGGGCGTTCAGGGAGAGCGGGGCCAGGTGACTCAGCCTCACGCTCGCAGCCCTGAAGCCTCACACGCCCCCACAGAGCAGCCAGGCAGGAGAACACGAACTGGCGGTGAACGGTGGGTTAATTCCGCAGCGGGACCCGCGAAGCGGGTTCCGCAAGTGGTGGGTTTAAGGCAGCCCTTAGCAGCAAGCAGCTCCAGCCAGGTCCAACAGGAAAGCAGCGTCCCACGAGGGGAGAGTCCAGGTGCCTTTTTGATTGCAGGAAGGTGGGGGCGGGGCGTTCAGGGAGAGCGGGGCCAGGTGACTCAGCCTCACGCTCGCAGCCCTGAAGCCTTACACGCCCCCACAGAGCAGCCAGGCAGGAGAACACGAACTGGCGGTGAACGGTGGGTTAATTCCGCAGCGGGACCCGCGAAGCGGGTTCCGCAAGTCGTGGGTTTAAGGCAGCCCTTAGCAGCAAGCAGCTCCAGCCAGGTCCAACAGGAAAGCAGCGTCCCACGAGGGGAGAGTCCAGGTGCCTTTTTGATTGCAGGAAGGTGGGGGCGGGGCGTTCAGGGAGAGCGGGGCCAGGTGACTCAGCCTCACGCTCGCAGCCCTGAAGCCTCACACGCCCCCACAGAGCAGCCAGGCAGGAGAACACGAACTGGCGGTGAACGGTGGGTTAATTCCGCAGCGGGACCCGCGAAGCGGGTTCCGCAAGTCGTGGGTTTAAGGCAGCCCTTAGCAGCAAGCAGCTCCAGCCAGGTCCAACAGGAAAGCAGCGTCCCACGAGGGGAGAGTCCAGGTGCCTTTTTGATTGCAGGAAGGTGGGGGCGGGGCGTTCAGGGAGAGCGGGGCCAGGTGACTCATCCTCACGCTCGCAGCCCTGAAGCCTCATACGCCCCCACAGAGCAGCCAGGCAGGAGAACACGAACTGGCGGTGAACGGTGGGTTAATTCCGCAGCGGGACCCGCGAAGCGGGTTCCGCAAGTCGTGGGTTTAAGGCAGACCTTAGCAGCAAGCAGCTCCAGCCAGGTCCAACAGGAAAGCAGCGTCCCACGAGGGGAGAGTCCAGGTGCCTTTTTGATTGCAGGAAGGTGGGGGCGGGGCGTTCAGGGAGAGCGGGCCAGGTGACTCAGCCTCACGCTCGCAGCCCTGAAGCCTCACACGCCCCCACAGAGCAGCCAGGCAGGAGAACACGAACTGGCGGTGAACGGTGGGTTAATTCCGCAGCGGGACCCGCGAAGCGGGTTCCGCAAGTCGTGTGTTTAAGGCAGCCCTTAGCAGCAAGCAGCTCCAGCCAGGTCCAACAGGAAAGCAGCGTCCCACGAGGGGAGAGTCCAGGTGCCTTTTTGATTGCAGGAAGGTGGGGGCGGGGCGTTCAGGGAGAGCGGGGCCAGGTGACTCAGCCTCACGCTCGCAGCCCTGAAGCCTCACACGCCCCCACAGAGCAGCCAGGCAGGAGAACACGAACTGGCGGGGAACGGTGGGTTAATTCCGCAGCGGGACCCGCGAAGCGGGTTCCGCAAGTCGTGGGTTTAAGGCAGCCCTTAGCAGCAAGCAGCTCCAGCCAGGTCCAACAGGAAAGCAGCGTCCCACGAGGGGAGAGTCCAGGTGCCTTTTTGATTGCAGGAAGGTGGGGGCGGGGCGTTCAGGGAGAGTGGGGCCAGGTGACTCAGCCTCACGCTCGCAGCCCTGAAGCCTCACACGCCCCCACAGAGCAGCCAGGCAGGAGAACACGAACTGGCGGTGAACGGTGGGTTAATTCCACAGCGGGACCCGCGAAGCGGGTTCCGCAAGTTGTGGGTTTAAGGCATCCCTTAGCAGCAAGCAGCTCCAGCCAGGTCCAACAGGAAAGCAGCGTCCCACGAGGGGAGAGTCCAGGTGCCTTTTTGATTGCAGGAAGGTGGGGGCGGGGCGTTCAGGGAGAGCGGGGCCAGGTGACTCAGCCTCACGCTCGCAGCCCTGAAGCCTCACACGCCCCCACAGAGCAGCCAGGCAGGAGAACACGAACTGGCGGTGAACGGTGGGTTAATTCCGCAGCGGGACCCGCGAAGCGGGTTCCGCAAGTCGTGGGTTTAAGGCAGCCCTTAGCAGCAAGCAGCTCCAGCCAGGTCCAACAGGAAAGCAGCGTCCCACGAGGGGAGAGTCCAGGTGCCTTTTTGATTGCAGGAAGGTGGGGGCGGGGCGTTCAGGGAGAGCGGGGCCAGGTGACTCAGCCTCACGCTCGCAGCCCTGAAGCCTTACACGCCCCCACAGAGCAGCCAGGCAGGAGAACACGAACTGGCGGTGAACGGTGGGTTAATTCCGCAGCGGGACCCGCGAAGCGGGTTCCGCAAGTCGTGGGTTTAAGGCAGCCCTTAGCAGCAAGCAGCTCCAGCCAGGTCCAACCGGAAAGCAGCGTCCCACGAGGGGAGAGTCCAGGTGCCTTTTTGATTGCAGGAAGGTGGGGGCGGGGCGTTCAGGGAGAGCGGGCCAGGTGACTCAGCCTCACGCTCGCAGCCCTGAAGCCTTACACGCCCCCACAGAGCAGCCAGGCAGGAGAACACGAACTGGCGGTGAACGGTGGGTTAATTCCGCAGCGGGACCCGCGAAGCGGGTTCCGCAAGTCGTGGGCTTAAGGCAGCCCTTAGCAGCAAGCAGCTCCAGCCAGGTCCAACAGGAAAGCAGCGTCCCACGAGGGGAGAGTCCAGGTGCCTTTTTGATTGCAGGAAGGTGGGGGCGGGGCGTTCAGGGAGAGCGGGCCAGGTGACTCAGCCTCACGCTCGCAGCCCTGAAGCCTCACACGCCCCCACAGAGCAGCCAGGCAGGAGAACACGAACTGGCGGTGAACGGTGGGTTAATTCCGCAGCGGGACCCGCGAAGCGGGTTCCGCAAGTGGTGGGTTTAAGGCAGCCCTTAGCAGCAAGCAGCTCCAGCCAGGTCCAACAGGAAAGCAGCGTCCCACGAGGGGAGAGTCCAGGTGCCTTTTTGATTGCAGGAAGGTGGGGGCGGGGCGTTCAGGGAGAGCGGGGCGAGGTGACTCAGCCTCATGCTCGCAGCCCTGAAGCCTCACACGCCCCCACAGAGCAGCCAGGCAGGAGAACACGAACTGGCGGTGAACGGTGGGTTAATTCCGCAGCGGGACCCGCGAAGCGGGTTCCGCAAGTCGTGGGTTTAAGGCAGCCCTTAGCAGCAAGCAGCTCCAGCCAGGTACAACAGGAAAGCAGCGTCCCACGAGGGGAGAGTCCAGGTGCCTTTTTGATTGCAGGAAGGTGGGGGCGGGGCGTTCAGGGAGAGCGGGGCCAGGTGACTCAGCCTCACGCTCGCAGCCCTGAAGCCTCACACGCCCCCACAGAGCAGCCAGGCAGGAGAACACGAACTGGCGGTGAACGGTGGGTTAATTCCGCAGCGGGACCCGCGAAGCGGGTTCCGCAAGTCGTGGGTTTAAGGCAGCCCTTAGCAGCAAGCAGCTCCAGCCAGGTCCAACAGGAAAGCAGCGTCCCACGAGGGGAGAGTCCAGGTGCCTTTTTGATTGCAGGAAGGTGGGGGCGGGGCGTTCAGGGAGAGCGGGGCCAGGTGACTCAGCCTCACGCTCGCAGCCCTGAAGCCTCACACGCCCCCACAGAGCAGCCAGGCAGGAGAACACGAACTGGCGGTGAACGGTGGGTTAATTCCGCAGCGGGACCCGCGAAGCGGGTTCCGCAAGTGGTGGGTTTAAGGCAGCCCTTAGCAGCAAGCAGCTCCAGCCAGGTCCAACAGGAAAGCAGCGTCCCACGAGGGGAGAGTCCAGGTGCCTTTTTGATTGCAGGAAGGTGGGGGCGGGGCGTTCAGGGAGAGCGGGGCCAGGTGACTCAGCCTCACGCTCGCAGCCCTGAAGCCTTACACGCCCCCACAGAGCAGCCAGGCAGGAGAACACGAACTGGCGGTGAACGGTGGGTTAATTCCGCAGCGGGACCCGCGAAGCGGGTTCCGCAAGTCGTGGGTTTAAGGCAGCCCTTAGCAGCAAGCAGCTCCAGCCAGGTCCAACAGGAAAGCAGCGTCCCACGAGAGGAGAGTCCAGGTGCCTTTTTGATTGCAGGAAGGTGGGGGCGGGGCGTTCAGGGAGAGCGGGGCCAGGTGACTCAGCCTCACGCTCGCAGCCCTGAAGCCTCACACGCCCCCACAGAGCAGCCAGGCAGGAGAACACGAACTGGCGGTGAACGGTGGGTTAATTCCGCAGCGGGACCCGCGAAGCGGGTTCCGCAAGTCGTGGGTGTAAGGCAGCCCTTAGCAGCAAGCAGCTCCAGCCAGGTACAACAGGAAAGCAGCGTCCCACGAGGGGAGAGTCCAGGTGCCTTTTTGATTGCAGGAAGGTGGGGGCGGGGCGTTCAGGGAGAGCGGGGCCAGGTGACTCAGCCTCACGCTCGCAGCCCTGAAGCCTCACACGCCCCCACAGAGCAGCCAGGCAGGAGAACACGAACTGGCGGTGAACGGTGGGTTAATTCCGCAGCGGGACCCGCGAAGCGGGTTCCGCAAGTCGTGGGTTTAAGGCAGCCCTTAGCAGCAAGCAGCTCCAGCCAGGTCCAACAGGAAAGCAGCGTCCCACGAGGGGAGAGTCCAGGTGCCTTTTTGATTGCAGGAAGGTGGGGGCGGGGCGTTCAGGGAGAGCGGGGCCAGGTGACTCAGCCTCACGCTCGCAGCCCTGAAGCCTCACACGCCCCCACAGAGCAGCCAGGCAGGAGAACACGAACTGGCGGTGAACGGTGGGTTAATTCCGCAGCGGGACCCGCGAAGCGGGTTCCGCAAGTGGTGGGTTTAAGGCAGCCCTTAGCAGCAAGCAGCTCCAGCCAGGTCCAACAGGAAAGCAGCGTCCCACGAGGGGAGAGTCCAGGTGCCTTTTTGATTGCAGGAAGGTGGGGGCGGGGCGTTCAGGGAGAGCGGGGCCAGGTGACTCAGCCTCACGCTCGCAGCCCTGAAGCCTTACACGCCCCCACAGAGCAGCCAGGCAGGAGAACACGAACTGGCGGTGAACGGTGGGTTAATTCCGCAGCGGGACCCGCGAAGCGGGTTCCGCAAGTCGTGGGTTTAAGGCAGCCCTTAGCAGCAAGCAGCTCCAGCCAGGTCCAACAGGAAAGCAGCGTCCCACGAGGGGAGAGTCCAGGTGCCTTTTTGATTGCAGGAAGGTGGGGGCGGGGCGTTCAGGGAGAGCGGGGCCAGGTGACTCAGCCTCACGCTCGCAGCCCTGAAGCCTCACACGCCCCCACAGAGCAGCCAGGCAGGAGAACACGAACTGGCGGTGAACGGTGGGTTAATTCCGCAGCGGGACCCGCGAAGCGGGTTCCGCAAGTCGTGGGTTTAAGGCAGCCCTTAGCAGCAAGCAGCTCCAGCCAGGTCCAACAGGAAAGCAGCGTCCCACGAGGGGAGAGTCCAGGTGCCTTTTTGATTGCAGGAAGGTGGGGGCGGGGCGTTCAGGGAGAGCGGGGCCAGGTGACTCATCCTCACGCTCGCAGCCCTGAAGCCTCACACGCCCCCACAGAGCAGCCAGGCAGGAGAACACGAACTGGCGGTGAACGGTGGGTTAATTCCGCAGCGGGACCCGCGAAGCGGGTTCCGCAAGTCGTGGGTTTAAGGCAGCCCTTAGCAGCAAGCAGCTCCAGCCAGGTCCAACAGGAAAGCAGCGTCCCACGAGGGGAGAGTCCAGGTGCCTTTTTGATTGCAGGAAGGTGGGGGCGGGGCGTTCAGGGAGAGCGGGCCAGGTGACTCAGCCTCACGCTCGCAGCCCTGAAGCCTCACACGCCCCCACAGAGCAGCCAGGCAGGAGAACACGAACTGGCGGTGAACGGTGGGTTAATTCCGCAGCGGGACCCGCGAAGCGGGTTCCGCAAGTCGTGTGTTTAAGGCAGCCCTTAGCAGCAAGCAGCTCCAGCCAGGTCCAACAGGAAAGCAGCGTCCCACGAGGGGAGAGTCCAGGTGCCTTTTTGATTGCAGGAAGGTGGGGGCGGGGCGTTCAGGGAGAGCGGGGCCAGGTGACTCAGCCTCACGCTCGCAGCCCTGAAGCCTCACACGCCCCCACAGAGCAGCCAGGCAGGAGAACACGAACTGGCGGGGAACGGTGGGTTAATTCCGCAGCGGGACCCGCGAAGCGGGTTCCGCAAGTCGTGGGTTTAAGGCAGCCCTTAGCAGCAAGCAGCTCCAGCCAGGTCCAACAGGAAAGCAGCGTCCCACGAGGGGAGAGTCCAGGTGCCTTTTTGATTGCAGGAAGGTGGGGGCGGGGCGTTCAGGGAGAGTGGGGCCAGGTGACTCAGCCTCACGCTCGCAGCCCTGAAGCCTCACACGCCCCCACAGAGCAGCCAGGCAGGAGAACACGAACTGGCGGTGTGAGGTTCCGTGACAATTGTAAGTGGTGTTTTCGACTCACACGAATATGGTCGAGTCTGGTATCTATGAACCGCAAATGACGAGTTTAGTAAGTGTGCGCAGTTTCGCTGTGCTAACTTAAACCGTTCGTTTGTTACGTGGGCTTTTCATCTGTACCCACGGGTTCCATCTTAGATACGGCATCCATTTTGTCTCTTGCCCTCAAGTAGTCAGCGAACGGACGCTGTCCGCTTCGCGACCCTGGGACTCCCAAGATATTTGCGGAAGACACATGTCCTTTGAAAGTGTCTTTATGACGAGGGGGTTGCTACTGTAAGGCAGATGGCGCCGCTCGAGGCTCATCTTGCCGCACGGACTTATTGTCTCAAGCCGTGCATCTCATTAGGCACGTCCCTTTGATGCCTGTATCTCGTGCTTCTCGTTACCTCCCCTTTTACACCCTTTTCCGATCTCCCCACTGTCTCCGTCTTCCTCTGCACCTGTCTTCGTTCCTATTTCGATCTACTTTATTGTTGATTGGAATTTGCTAATGGTGGGAAGATGGGTTTTTACAGTTGGGAACCGCCAAATGTTTCCGCACTTATGTTCCGGACCTTATGTGTTTCAAAGTGACCAAAGCGACCCCTCTGAGAGCTAAATGTGGGAACCGGGTTGTAAACTATTGTGTCTCATGTTATCTTATGGGTAAAAACTGTATAAAAGGAGCGATCCACAAAACCAATTTGAAGCAGTCTCCCCGAACTACACTCGATGTACTTCCTGTGACTTCTGTGTTCCCTGCAGTAAATAAACCTTGACTCTTTGACGCCGAAGGAAGTGTCCCGTGTCTCTGTAACTTGTACGCCGGAGCAGGTTACCCACGAAGGTTTCAGGTGTTGTGCCCTGGCACCGCTGGGTCCAAAGAGCCCAGTCCTTCAGTTGGCGCCCAACGTGGGGCTGCATCAGTGGTACCGGTCCAAGCCCGACGATCGTGAGGAACTTCGTGTGAAATCTCCGAGGGAAGGTGCACCCCGCTTCATCGATCCTGTTGTCGAAATAAGTGGCCCGAAGACTTTTCCCGCGAAGATTCCCGCCTCCTAACGGCTGCGACGGACTGCTGCCCTGACTGTAGACCTGTTTTGGCGCCTGGCGTAGACCTTGGTATAGCGAGACGATTGACGGGCCTTCCTGAGGACGCCATTGATCTTTGAGTTAAGTATTTGTGGGTCGCTCCCAGAATCCTTGGTTGTAAACACCTTAGCGAGTGTTTTTGTTGTAGACACTTTAGCGAGTGTCTTTGTTGTAAACACTAGTGTTTTTGTTGTACACGCTGTGTGAGTGTTTTTGTCGGTGACACTTTACTAGCGTACTTTGTTGTTGTATTTGTTTGACGACTGCAGCCGCCAAAGACCGAGGGTTTTGTTCTTGCTGGGACTTGGTAAATCCCGTAACCCTTGAAGTTTGTGAAACTCGGCTAGTGTGCAAGATGCCTGGTCGCAGTACTTTGTTCAGTTGCTTTAGGCCTTGTGGTGCGGATTCCCTGCTGGAGGACTCGTGTCCGATACCTCCGGTTGGAACTCCTACTTATGACTTATATAGCAAACATGGGCTAGGCCCGATTGCTTTTAACGATTACTGGATAAAATATACAAAGAAAGACGGCGATCTTCGTTGGCCACCTCACGGTAGCTTCGAAGCATCGATCTTAGACAATTTGGAAATAAAGTTGTTCGAACGCAAATCTAGGCCGGCCATGTTTGATGCCTTTCGGTTGTGGCGCAAAGAAGCCCGACAGAAAGAGATCAGACAGAATAAACGTAGTGAGCGAGATAATGTTGCTACCATAGTGAAGAAAGCTGAGCAGTTTCAGCGTGATAAGGAGGATAAGGATAAGGAAGTGTTTGAGAGGCTACAGCGTATGTCCATAGATAAATGCTATCCTGCTTTGCCTACGGAGTCGGATAAGAAGGAAGAGGCAGTTGAGGATCCTTTAATGTCCTATCTTATGAAGTCGCCACCTCCGTACGTACAGGGTATCGCAGCTCCTGTGGTCCCTGCCGTACCTGTTCTTCCACCTGTTATTCCTCCACCAGTTCCTCAACCTGCTCCCGCTCTTCCGACTGTTCCTGCTCCTTTGCCTGTTTCTATTCCTACTGCTCCTCCGCTTCCACATACTCCTGCTCACACTACTGCTCCTGTGTTGTTAACCCCTGTTGTTGCTAATGTCTCTACTCCTTCTCTTGTTAGCCCTGTGTCTTATTCTTGTCCCTCTACTCGTAATCGTAATTCTCTTAGTGTGCCAAACTTCTTTCAGTCGCTTGGACCTGTTTTTGGGTCTGCTGGTTCTGATGGTCCTCAGAGACGTAGCCAGCTTCCTGCTAATAGAGAACGTGTTACGCTATGCAATATGGCGATGGGTTGGATACTAAACCCTGTTAGGAATCCACCTCGTGTTGTCCTCGAAACGTTTGATCAATTCAACATACCTACTCAGAGATATGTGTTTGATGAAATGTGCAAGTTCTTACATGATCAGATAGCGGCCTTTGCGCCTGACGAGGTGCTGTACTCCCTGTCTGAACTTCGGCTTCAGTTCGCAACTGGACTGATAGTCGACACTAATGTTCGACGCGCTGTTGAGCGGTTACTATCTTTTCGTCCCGCTCCTATTCCTCATGCATTGTTCGTTGAGGACATTGAGAAAGGAGATGAGTCTGGCCAATATCCTATGCGTGAAGTTCCGCCGGTTTGGGTACCAGCTGATAATACTAATGCTAATGCTCCAGTTGCGGCACATTTCCAGAGAGTGTGGATACACCTCCCATGGAAACGATCGGAAGTGCTTCAGGTGAAACAAACTTTGCCCGATCCTCGCAAAAATCCTGCAGGGTATTATAAGGAATTATCGCAGCTCGTAGACGCTACGATAATGAATCTTGCCGATATCGACATGCTGTTTGGCAATGTCGTACCGCAACCGGTATGGGCCAAGATTCGTCACCAAGATCACACAAATGAATTAGGTGGTGATTGGGCTGCTATTACAGCCGCAGACGCTGGACAAGTGGCTGCTACTAAACCCGATCAGTTGATTGAACTTCTTCCCCAGCGAATTATTACATTGATGAAAACGCTTATGCCAGCTATGAGGGTGAATTGGGACAAGTTGTCAGCCTGTAAGCAGAAGAAAGATGAGAGTGTTTCAGACTTCTTTACGAGGTTTGAGGAAACATTTGTTGATCATAGTGGACAGGATATGGGTACTGAGGGTGGACAACGGCTGTTTGTGGATAAGTTTGTATCGAACTTATTGCCCGACTTGTGCAATAAATTGAAGAATTCGGAAAGTGCGTGGGCCGTTTCTACCTCAGCTCAGATATTGGCTACGGCACAATATTATGAAAATAGAGAAAAAGAGGAAACTGACCGTGCTGATAAAAAAACGAAAGAACTGAAAACAAAAGTGTTGTTGCAACAAGCATATCCGCCGCGTTCTAATCAGAATGCGCCTCAACAGAATAGATCTCAGTCGCAATCGAATCGATCGCAGTCGCGTAATGATTCCTCTTTCCAAAGATCTTCGTTAGGGTACAATCAATGTGCTTATTGTAGACAGGAGGGACACATTAAATTTGATTGTCCTGCTTTAAATGACCGTAATAGTGGTAATTCGTCTAGAGGAGGCCGTGGTGGTTCACAGAATACATCACGTGGTAGAGGTCGTGGTGCTCAGAACGACCGTTCTGACAATTCATCTAATTCTAATAACTGTTTCGATCAACGTGGATCATCACAAGGACGATCTGCGCAGTACAATGTAGATGATTATTACGTCGATCAGGGAACTGACGATCGTAATTACTAGGACAGCCATAGACAAGGAGAGGGAGTGGTATCAGTTCCGGTTGATCAGAGAGGGCCTTACGTCGCAGTTGCTACATCGGGCGTCGTTGAGCCTTTTCTGTTGGACACTGGTGCAGCGAAAAGTTCTATCATGCATTCGAAACTCCCTGGCGCACCTTTGTCTGGCTTAACAAATGTATCCGTTGGATTCTCTGGCGCCCCCGTTAGCAATCCAGTTTCATGCCCTTTGCCCCTTAAAATTGGGCCTCGTGAGCTCGATGCTCCGTTGATTTTAACCACTGGTTGTGGTGAAAATCTTTTGGGTCTGGATTTGCTTAAACGTTTGTATGCAACTTTGTATTGTTCTCCTGCGGGTGTAAAGCTTACGTTCGGAGAGAGAGTAGTCTCTCCCATGTATTTGTCTCTCGATAAGCTTCCACCGGAATTGGATTCTCTTCCTGCGTCTTTGTGGGCGACGGGTCCAAATGATGTGGGCCTACTTGATATCTCCCCTTATGTTGTTCAGTTGAAATCGAATGTGCGATTGCCACGTATTCCCCAATACCGTATCTCCCTTGATGGTGAACGAGCTTTGTTAGCGATCATCTATGATTTGATCGAGAAAGATGTTATTGAGGAGACACGGGGAAACGTGTGCAACAGCCCTGTACTGCCCATTCTTAAACGTACTGATCCTTCCAAACCGCCTGTTTATCGTTTTGTTATCGATTTACGGGAGGTAAATAAAATTGTGGTTCCTCAATTCCCTGTTGTGCCTGACATCACGGCGCTACTGACTCTGATTCCAGCTACTGCTTCGTGGTTTTCGGTGATTGATTTGAAAAATGCGTTTTTCAGCATCCCGATTGCCGAAGAGAGCAGGGACCTTTTCGGTTTCTCTCTTGGTGGACGTAGCTTCCGGTTCAAACGCGCTCCTCAGGGCTACTGTGAAAGTCCATCGATTTACAGTCAAGCTTTGAAGGGTCAACTGGATGCGTTTAGGTTGCCGGTTGGTGCGGCTTTAATCCAATACGTCGACGACTTATTGGTGGCTGCTGATACTCAGGACATTTGCAAAATTGCTACGGTATCGTTGCTGCAACATCTCTGTGAGTTAAATCACAAGGTGTCACCTTCTAAACTCCAATATTGTTGTCAAGAAGTAACCTACCTAGGTCACTTATTGTCAAAGGAGGGAAGGAGATTGACCCCAGAGAGAATTGCAGCGATTGCGCGAATGGCTGTGCCACAAACCCAGAGAGATGTGCGTGCCTTTCTAGGTATCACGTCGTACTGCAGGCAGTGGATTCCTAATTTTTCATTGCTAGCGAAACCATTGGTGGCTCTTACGTGCAAGGATGTTTCAACTCCTTTACCATGGACGGAAGAATGTCAGAAAAGTTTTTCTGAATTACGTGACTCATTGTGTTCGGCTCCTGTGTTAGGTACCCCTGATTACAGCAAGCCGTTCACGTTATATGTTCACGAGAGGGAAGGTTGTGCTTTGAGTGTCTTAACACAGCCGTTTGGTGGTAAGCAACGTCCATGTGCATATTTTTCCTCGACCTTAGACCCAGTAGCTAGAGCATTGCCGAGTTGTTTGAGAGCAACTGCGGCAGCTGCGGTCTCTATCCGACAATCAGCAGGATTGGTCATGGATAATATGCTTACGGTGATGGTTCCGCATGCAGTCGATACTCTTTTGAATCGAACGAAAACTCAGCACTTGACGAGTGCGAGGTTATCTGGGTACGAGTTGACGCTCTTGGCAAGCCATATTCAGATAAAACGTTGTAATGTCCTAAATCCGGCAACTTTGTTACCAATTAGTGCAGAGTCAGATGAAGTAACAGAACATGACTGTTACTTGCGGACAGAGGAGGAAACGAAAGGTCGAGTGGACCTTAAAAACACCCCATTGGAAGACCCGGAGGGCACTCTGTATGTGGATGGGTCATGTTTTAAATTGCCGAATGGTGATGTGACTACTGCTTATGCTGTTGTGACGTTGACTACGGTTGTTGAGACTGCGAGATTGAATCAGAATTCTGCCCAAGCTGCAGAGCTGATTGCTCTTACTAGAGCATGTGTATTAGCAAAAGGTAAACGTGTGAATGTGTACACCGATAGTCAGTACGCTTTCGGTGTAGCGCATAGCTTTGGACGGTTGTGGCGAGAGCGTGGTTTCTTCACGTCGCATGGCACGAAAATACAGCATGGCCAGCTCGTGAACGATCTTTTGGATGCATTGACTTTACCTGCTCAAGTTGCAATTGTTAAGTGTAGTGCGCATCGCAAAGTGACGGATGATGCTGGTCGTGGTAATGCGTTTGCAGACGAGATTGCTAAGGAGACTGCCCGGAACCTTAGCACTCGAATGTATGTGACGAGTTCGGTTAGGTGGCCTACAGAATCGAGTATGTGTGAGGATACTATAGAGAGTGTGAAAGCAATACAGAATGAGGCCACCGACACTGAAAAGATGAAGTGGAAAGAAAGTACGGGAAGGTTGGATGTGAATGGTTGCTGGATTGATCTGTCGGATCAGAAAAGATGGATGTTGCCTGATGCGTATGTGCTGGCCGTTGTGACAATGGCACATGGGTTAGCACATATTAGCGCGAAAGGTATTTGCAAGCTGTTGGCTGATGTGTGGAAGAATGATGGCATTGCGAAGTGTGCTGAACGTCTGGTGAAGAATTGTATGGTGTGTATAATGTACAATCCTGGCAAAGGAACCCCAACTCCCCCTGGCAGTTTTGCTCCTCCTTCGTATCCCTTTGAGGTGATCCAATTGGACTTCATCCATATGGAGCGATGCAATAACCTGAAATATGTTTTGGTTGTGGTTTGCGCATTCTCCCGATGGATCGAGGCCTATCCCCTCAAGGATAATACTGCTTTGTCTACTGCGAAAATCCTACTGAAGGAATACTTTCCTCGGTATGGAATGCCCAGAGTCGTGTGGTCAGATAACGGAAGTGAGTTTGTTGGAAGTGTGATGAAGAGTGTGTGTAAGGGCCTTGGAATTAATCAAAAATTCCATAGCGCCAATCATCCCCAGTCAGCTGGATTAGTTGAAGGGTACAATGGCACCCTTAAACTAAAACTAGCGAAGATTCAGGCTACGACTGGACTTTCGTGGCCTGACGCTTTGCCTCTAGCATTACTGTCAACTAGGGCGACTGTACACTCCCGAATAGGGCTTAGCCCCTATGAAATAGTGTTCGGCCGCCCTGCGAATGTGTGGGGGGTTCCTAGGCCAGGAATATTCGTTGATCTTGAGTATCCGATGTTGATTGATTACTTACATGACTTGACTGCTAAACTGAGGTTAATTCATCAACAGGTTTACGACGCCTTGCCGACGCAGACGGAGGGTCCAGGCCACCAGCTCCAGCCCGGTGATTGGGTAGTTACCCGTAACTTCTCACGCAAGAAGAATCTGGACCCCCGCTTTGTTGGACCTTACCAGGTGCTCCTGGCCACGAGGACTGCCGTTCGTCTTGAGGGGCGGAAGAATTGGGTACATGCTACCCATTGTAAACGAGTCCCTATTCCTTTGCCGGCAGACCCGTGGGTAAGGAAAGGCATTGCGTCAACAGAAGCAGAGACATTGCCGGCGTTTGTACCTTTTAGCGACGCACAGCTTGTTGGTGAACACTCAGCGCAGCAGAAAGCCACTGTCGAACATTTGTCAGCAAAAGACTCAAGATCAAATCAACCAATTGATCAACAGGACGCTGTCTCTTCAACGGATCCTTTGTTCGACGAGCAGACACGTCCCGGGAAACATCGATATTCTTTGCGTTCTCATACTAAGGACAAATAAAATTTTCTTGCTTTGCTGAAACTGATAACTGCAATATCCTCGTTTCCCCTGATCAACTTTGAACAATTCGTATCATTGAAAATTGTTTTGTACATATTGAGATTTTTCCTTGTATCTTTTCCTTCCACAGCTGAACTATTGTGCTAAATAAAATACATATTGTGTATTGAGGGCCGTAGGGCCGCGCGCGTACTTCCTTCTGGACAGTAGGTCTTGACGCTAGGTTAAAGGCCGTCGGTTCCTAGGAACTCCTGGGAATTGACTATTGCTGCACAGAACGAAGTGCGTCAAGAAACGTTGCGGACGGTCGTAGGGAAATGGCATTTTCGAAGCTGAACGATTTGGAAGGAGCTCAGGCGTACAGAGTCAAACTGCAGAAACTCAGTCGTACTAAATGTGTTGTATTCCAATTGTTTGTATTGTTTTTGACTGCTTCTGCATTCTTGGCGGGTGGGGTGTATTACACTATGTCTTACTTTTTACTTCCTACCCCTACTCCTACTCCTTACCCTAATCTTACTTCTACTGCTTCTCCTCATTCCTTTCATATGTTACCAGAACACGAACAGGCTAGACGTGTAGAATTCCGCAACAATTCCTTTATCCAGCTCCTCCATCAGCATCAGTTAGTGGTTAACACTACTAATTGTTGGGTGTGTGGGTTGATGCCACATACTACGGGTAAGGGAATTCCATATCTGGTGTTACCGTATAGTTCCCAAGGGTCAGCTCGAGCATTCCAAACAATGCTTCGAAGCGCACTGGGTTTCCACCCCACTCCAGAACAACGTTCCCCCGTCCCTGGTCCTACCTCGTATCAGTGGGTGCTATCGATGGCAATAGCGGATATGGAAGATGAGATCCATGATGCTTTTCTCATCCCTAAAGAAGAGGTACAAGCCTATAGGGTCCTAAGTAGAGGGGAATATAGTATGTACACTAATGAAAAGCAGCTTAAAAGCTCGTCTCCAATATGGGTCGTGCCCCACACTGGTAATCTTTGTCTTGTGGGTCGTGGTTCGCAAGCCTCACTTGGAGTAAGTGCTTGCACTGAAAGTTACCTTCTGCCAATGTCCCCGACCCCTGTGTTTCTGGCTGCCAAGGGTACATACTTTATCTGTCATGATCGTGCATACACATGGTTGCCCACAGACTTCATGGGCTCATGTTTCGTTGCAAATCTGTTGCCTCCGACGTTCACTGTAGATGCCGATTATCACAAGACTAGAGTCGTACGAGGCGTAATTAGCGAAGAGGATACTGCCGGTCAAGAGGCAGGAGACTTTTTCAAGGGTTTCCTCCCGTTTTGGGGACCTATGGTTAATAGTAGGAACCTGAGACATTTGACTCGAGTGGTAGAATCGACAGCTAATATTACTGCCAGTGCCCTTGGTAATATCACCTCAGAACTTCAGGCGGAGAGACTTATGACGTTGCAAAACCGTATGGTTTTAGATGTCGTCTTGGCAGATCGCGGTGGGGTATGTAAAGTGATCCATTCGAGCTGTTGCATTTTCATACCTGATAATGCTCCTACTGTCTATCAAGCCATCTCGAAGTTGCATAAGATCTCCGAATCCATACACGTGGATGTAGGGGATTGGACGTTACTTGGATGGTTTTGGGGCCTGGTATCGACTTGGGGTTGGAAGATTCTGATGATCATCGGGGTTGCGGTAGTGTTCCTGTTCACGTGTTGCCTTTGTGTGCAGTGTGGTCCTGCCTTATGTGGCCTCTGTGCTACAACGTGTATGAGACAACCATCTGTTACCAAGGGGACTCGGTTGGACAGAGTTATGCTACAACGACATCTTGATGGTCTGATGAATATCGAATATGATTCCGACTAGTGCTTGCCTACATGAGGGCAAAAGGAGCGTCTGAGGTTCCGTGACAATTGTAAGTGGTGTTTTCGACTCACACGAATATGGTCGAGTCTGGTATCTATGAACCGCAAATGACGAGTTTAGTAAGTGTGCGCAGTTTCGCTGTGCTAACTTAAACCGTTCGTTTGTTACGTGGGCTTTTCATCTGTACCCACGGGTTCCATCTTAGATACGGCATCCATTTTGTCTCTTGCCCTCAAGTAGTCAGCGAACGGACGCTGTCCGCTTCGCGACCCTGGGACTCCCAAGATATTTGCGGAAGACACATGTCCTTTGAAAGTGTCTTTATGACGAGGGGGTTGCTACTGTAAGGCAGATGGCGCCGCTCGAGGCTCATCTTGCCGCACGGACTTATTGTCTCAAGCCGTGCATCTCATTAGGCACGTCCCTTTGATGCCTGTATCTCGTGCTTCTCGTTACCTCCCCTTTTACACCCTTTTCCGATCTCCCCACTGTCTCCGTCTTCCTCTGCACCTGTCTTCGTTCCTATTTCGATCTACTTTATTGTTGATTGGAATTTGCTAATGGTGGGAAGATGGGTTTTTACAGTTGGGAACCGCCAAATGTTTCCGCACTTATGTTCCGGACCTTATGTGTTTCAAAGTGACCAAAGCGACCCCTCTGAGAGCTAAATGTGGGAACCGGGTTGTAAACTATTGTGTCTCATGTTATCTTATGGGTAAAAACTGTATAAAAGGAGCGATCCACAAAACCAATTTGAAGCAGTCTCCCCGAACTACACTCGATGTACTTCCTGTGACTTCTGTGTTCCCTGCAGTAAATAAACCTTGACTCTTTGACGCCGAAGGAAGTGTCCCGTGTCTCTGTAACTTGTACGCCGGAGCAGGTTACCCACGAAGGTTTCAGGTGTTGTGCCCTGGCACCGCTGGGTCCAAAGAGCCCAGTCCTTCAGGTGAACGGTGGGTTAATTCCGCAGCGGGACCCGCGAAGCGGGTTCCGCAAGTTGTGGGTTTAAGGCAGCCCTTAGCAGCAAGCAGCTCCAGCCAGGTACAACAGGAAAGCAGCGTCCCACGAGGGGAGAGTCCAGGTGCCTTTTTGATTGCAGGAAGGTGGGGGCGGGGCGTTCAGGGAGAGCGGGGCCAGGTGACTCAGCCTCACGCTCGCAGCCCTGAAGCCTCACACGCCCCCACAGAGCAGCCAGGCAGGAGAACACGAACTGGCGGTGAACGGTGGGTTAATTCCGCAGCGGGACCCGCGAAGCGGGTTCCGCAAGTCGTGGGTTTAAGGCAGCCCTTAGCAGCAAGCAGCTCCAGCCAGGTCCAACAGGAAAGCAGCGTCCCACGAGGGGAGAGTCCAGGTGCCTTTTTGATTGCAGGAAGGTGGGGGCGGGGCGTTCAGGGAGAGCGGGGCCAGGTGACTCAGCCTCACGCTCGCAGCCCTGAAGCCTCACACGCCCCCACAGAGCAGCCAGGCAGGAGAACACGAACTGGCGGTGAACGGTGGGTTAATTCCGCAGCGGGACCCGCGAAGCGGGTTCCGCAAGTCGTGGGTTTAAGGCAGGCCTTAGCAGCAAGCAGCTCCAGCCAGGTCCAACAGGAAAGCAGCGTCCCACGAGGGGAGAATCCAGGTGCCTTTTTGATTGCAGGAAGGTGGGGGCGGGGCGTTCAGGGAGAGCGGGCCAGGTGACTCAGCCTCACGCTCGCAGCCCTGAAGCCTTACACGCCCCCACAGAGCAGCCAGGCAGGAGAACACGAACTGGCAGTGAACGGTGGGTTAATTCCGCAGCGGGACCCGCGAAGCGGGTTCCGCAAGTCGTGGGCTTAAGGCAGCCCTTAGCAGCAAGCAGCTCCAGCCAGGTCCAACAGGAAAGCAGCGTCCCACGAGGGGAGAGTCCAGGTGCCTTTTTGATTGCAGGAAGGTGGGGGCGGGGCGTTCAGGGAGAGCGGGCCAGGTGACTCAGCCTCACGCTCGCAGCCCTGAAGCCTCACACGCCCCCACAGAGCAGCCAGGCAGGAGAACACGAACTGGCGGTGAACGGTGGGTTAATTCCGCAGCGGGACCCGCGAAGCGGGTTCCGCAAGTGGTGGGTTTAAGGCAGCCCTTAGCAGCAAGCAGCTCCAGCCAGGTCCAACAGGAAAGCAGCGTCCCACGAGGGGAGAGTCCAGGTGCCTTTTTGATTGCAGGAAGGTGGGGGCGGGGCGTTCAGGGAGAGCGGGGCGAGGTGACTCAGCCTCATGCTCGCAGCCCTGAAGCCTCACACGCCCCCACAGAGCAGCCAGGCAGGAGAACACGAACTGGCGGTGAACGGTGGGTTAATTCCGCAGCGGGACCCGCGAAGCGGGTTCCGCAAGTCGTGGGTTTAAGGCAGCCCTTAGCAGCAAGCAGCTCCAGCCAGGTCCAACAGGAAAGCAGCGTCCCACGAGGGGAGAGTCCAGGTGCCTTTTTGATTGCAGGAAGGTGGGGGCGGGGCGTTCAGGGAGAGCGGGGCCAGGTGACTCAGCCTCACGCTCGCAGCCCTGAAGCCTCACACGCCCCCACAGAGCAGCCAGGCAGGAGAACACGAACTGGCGGTGAACGGTGGGTTAATTCCGCAGCGGGACCCGCGAAGCGGGTTCCGCAAGTCGTGGGTTTAAGGCAGCCCTTAGCAGCAAGCAGCTCCAGCCAGGTACAACAGGAAAGCAGCGTCCCACGAGGGGAGAGTCCAGGTGCCTTTTTGATTGCAGGAAGGTGGGGGCGGGGCGTTCAGGGAGAGCGGGGCCAGGTGACTCAGCCTCACGCTCGCAGCCCTGAAGCCTCACACGCCCCCACAGAGCAGCCAGGCAGGAGAACACGAACTGGCGGTGAACGGTGGGTTAATTCCGCAGCGGGACCCGCGAAGCGGGTTCCGCAAGTCGTGGGTTTAAGGCGGCCCTTAGCAGCAAGCAGCTCCAGCCAGGTCCAACAGGAAAGCAGCGTCCCACGAGGGGAGAGTCCAGGTGCCTTTTTGATTGCAGGAAGGTGGGGGCGGGGCGTTCAGGGAGAGCGGGGCCAGGTGACTCAGCCTCGCGCTCGCAGCCCTGAAGCCTCACACGCCCCCACAGAGCAGCCAGGCAGGAGAACACAAACTGGCGGTGAACGGTGGGTTAATTCCGCAGCGGGACCCGCGAAGCGGGTTCCGCAAGTGGTGGGTTTAAGGCAGCCCTTAGCAGCAAGCAGCTCCATCCAGGTCCAACAGGAAAGCAGCGTCCCACGAGGGGAGAGTCCAGGTGCCTTTTTGATTGCAGGAAGGTGGGGGCGGGGCGTTCAGGGAGAGCGGGGCCAGGTGACTCAGCCTCACGCTCGCAGCCCTGAAGCCTTACACGCCCCCACAGAGCAGCCAGGCAGGAGAACACGAACTGGCGGTGAACGGTGGGTTAATTCCGCAGCGGGACCCGCGAAGCGGGTTCCGCAAGTCGTGGGTTTAAGGCAGCCCTTAGCAGCAAGCAGCTCCAGCCAGGTCCAACAGGAAAGCAGCGTCCCACGAGGGGAGAGTCCAGGTGCCTTTTTGATTGCAAGAAGGTGGGGGCGGGGCGTTCAGGGAGAGCGGGCCAGGTGACTCAGCCTCACGCTCGCAGCCCTGAAGCCTCACACGCCCCCACAGAGCAGCCAGGCAGGAGAACACGAACTGGCGGTGAACGGTGGGTTAATTCCGCAGCGGGACCCGCGAAGCGGGTTCCGCAAGTCGTGGGTTTAAGGCAGCCCTTAGCAGCAAGCAGCTCCAGCCAGGTCCAACAGGAAAGCAGCGTCCCACGAGGGGAGAGTCCAGGTGCCTTTTTGATTGCAGGAAGGTGGGGGCGGGGCGTTCAGGGAGAGCGGGGCCAGGTGACTCAGCCTCACGCTCGCAGCCCTGATGCCTCACACGCCCCCACAGAGCAGCCAGGCAGGAGAATCGAACTGGCGGTGAACGGTGGGTTAATTCCGCAGCGGGACCCGCGAAGCGGGTTCCGCAAGTCGTGGGTTTAAGGCAGCCCTTAGCAGCAAGCAGCTCCAGCCAGGTCCAACAGGAAAGCAGCGTCCCACGAGGGGAGAGTCCAGGTGCCTTTTTGATTGCAGGAAGGTGGGGGCGGGGCGTTCAGGGAGAGCGGGGCCAGGTGACTCAGCCTCACGCTCGCAGCCCTGAAGCCTCACACGCCCCCACAGAGCAGCCAGGAAGGAGAACACGAACTGGCGGTGAACGGTGGGTTAATTCCGCAGCGGGACCCGCGAAGCGGGTTCCGCAAGTCGTGGGTTTAAGGCAGCCCTTAGCAGCAAGCAGCTCCAGCCAGGTCCAACAGGAAAGCAGCGTCCCACGAGGAGAGAGTCCAGGTGCCTTTTTGATTGCAGGAAGGTGGGGGCGGGGCGTTCAGGGAGAGCGGGGCCAGGTGACTCAGCCTCACGCTCGCAGCCCTGAAGCCTCACACGCCCCCACAGAGCAGCCAGGCAGGAGAACACGAACTGGCGGTGAACGGTGGGTTAATTCCGCAGCGGGACCCGCGAAGCGGGTTCCGCAAGTCCTGGGTTTAAGGCAGCCCTTAGCAGCAAGCAGCTCCAGCCAGGTCCAACAGGAAAGCAGCGTCCCACGAGGGGAGAGTCCAGGTGCCTTTTTGATTGCAGGAAGGTGGGGGCGGGGCGTTCAGGGAGAGCGGGGCCAGGTGACTCAGCCTCACGCTCGCAGCCCTAAAGCCTCACACGCCCCCACAGAGCAGCCAGGCAGGAGAACACGAACTGGCGGTGAACGGTGGGTTAATTCCGCAGCGGGACCCGCGAAGCGGGTTCCGCAAGTCGTGGGTTTAAGGCAGCCCTTAGCAGCAAGCAGCTCCAGCCAGGTCCAACAGGAAAGCAGCGTCCCACGAGGGGAGAGTCCAGGTGCCTTTTTGATTGCAGGAAGGTGGGGGCGGGGCGTTCAGGGAGAGCGGGGCCAGGTGACTCAGCCTCACGCTCGCAGCCCTGAAGCCTCACACGCCCCCACAGAGCAGCCAGGCAGGAGAACACGAACTGGAGGGGAACGGTGGGTTAATTCCGCAGCGGGACCCGCGAAGCGGGTTCCGCAAGTCGTGGGTTTAAGGCAGCCCTTAGCAGCAAGCAGCTCCAGCCAGGTCCAACAGGAAAGCAGCGTCCCACGAGGGGAGAGTCCAGGTGCCTTTTTGATTGCAGGAAGGTGGGGGCGGGGCGTTCAGGGAGAGCGGGGCCAGGTGACTCAGCCTCACGCTCGCAGCCCTGAAGCCTCACACGCCCCCACAGAGCAGCCATGCAGGAGAACACGAACTGGCGGTGAACGGTGGGTTAATTCCGCAGCGGGACCCGCGAAGCGGGTTCCGCAAGTCGTGGGTTTAAGGCAGCCCTTAGCAGCAAGCAGCTCCAGCCAGGTCCAACAGGAAAGCAGCGTCCCACGAGGGGAGAGTCCAGGTGCCTTTTTGATTGCAAGAAGGTGGGGGCGGGGCGTTCAGGGAGAGCGGGCCAGGTGACTCAGCCTCACGCTCGCAGCCCTGAAGCCTTACACGCCCCCACAGAGCAGCCAGGCAGGAGAACACGAACTGGCAGTGAACGGTGGGTTAATTCCGCAGCGGGACCCGCGAAGCGGGTTCCGCAAGTCGTGGGTTTAAGGCAGCCCTTAGCAGCAAGCAGCTCCAGCCAGGTCCAACAGGAAAGCAGCGTCCCACGAGGGGAGAGTCCAGGTGCCTTTTTGATTGCAGGAAGGTGGGGGCGGGGCGTTCAGGGAGAGCGGGGCCAGGTGACTCAGCCTCACGCTCGCAGCCCTGAAGCCTCACACGCCCCCACAGAGCAGCCAGGCAGGAGAACACGAACTGGCGGTGAACGGTGGGTTAATTCCGCAGCGGGACCCGCGAAGCGGGTTCCGCAAGTCGTGGGTTTAAGGCAGCCCTTAGCAGCAAGCAGCTCCAGCCAGGTCCAACAGGAAAGCAGCGTCCCACGAGGGGAGAGTCCAGGTGCCTTTTTGATTGCAAGAAGGTGGGGGCGGGGCGTTCAGGGAGAGCGGGCCAGGTGACTCAGCCTCACGCTCGCAGCCCTGAAGCCTTACACGCCCCCACAGAGCAGCCAGGCAGGAGAACACGAACTGGCGGTGAACGGTGGGTTAATTCCGCAGCGGGACCCGCGAAGCGGGTTCCGCAAGTCGTGGGTTTAAGGCAACCCTTAGCAGCAAGCAGCTCCAGCCAGGTCCAACAGGAAAGCAGCGTCCCACGAGGGGAGAGTCCAGGTGCCTTTTTGATTGCAGGAAGGTGGGGGCGGGGCGTTCAGGGAGAGCGGGGCCAGGTGACTCAGCCTCACGCTCGCAGCCCTGAAGCCTCACACGCCCCCACAGAGCAGCCAGGCAGGAGAGCACGAACTGGCGGTGAACGGTGGGTTAATTCCGCAGCGGGACCCGCGAAGCGGGTTCCGCAAGTCGTGGGTTTAAGGCAGCCCTTAGCAGCAAGCAGCTCCAGCCAGGTCCAACAGGAAAGCAGCGTCCCACGAGGGGAGAGTCCAGGTGCCTTTTTGATTGCAGGAAGGTGGGGGCGGGGCGTTCAGGGAGAGCGGGGCCAGGTGACTCAGCCTCACGCTCGCAGCCCTGAAGCCTCACACGCCCCCACAGAGCAGCCAGGCAGGAGAACACGAACTGGCGGTGAACGGTGGGTTAATTCCGCAGCGGGACCCGCGAAGCGGGTTCCGCAAGTCGTGGGTTTAAGGCAGCCCTTAGCAGCAAGCAGCTCCAGCCAGGTCCAACAGGAAAGCAGCGTCCCACGAGGGGAGAGTCCAGGTGCCTTTTTGATTGCAGGAAGGTGGGGGCGGGGCGTTCAGGGAGAGCGGGTCCAGGTGACTCAGCCTCACGCTCGCAGCCCTGAAGCCTCACACGCCCCCACAGAGCAGCCAGGCAGGAGAACATGAACTGGCGGTGAACGGTGGGTTAATTCCGCAGCGGGACCCGCGAAGCGCGTTCCGCAAGTCGTGTGTTTAAGGCAGCCCTTAGCAGCAAGCAGCTCCAGCCAGGTCCAACAGGAAAGCAGCGTCCCACGAGGGGAGAGTCCAGGTGCCTTTTTGATTGCAGGAAGGTGGGGGCGGGGCGTTCAGGGAGAGCGGGGCCAGGTGACTCAGCCTCACGCTCGCAGCCCTGAAGCCTCACACGCCCCCACAGAGCAGCCAGGCAGGAGAACACGAACTGGCGGTGAACGGTGGGTTAATTCCGCAGCGGGACCCGCGAAGCGGGTTCCGCAAGTCGTGGGTTTAAGGCAGCCCTTAGCAGCAAGCAGCTCCAGCCAGGTCCAACAGGAAAGCAGCGTCCCACGAGGGGAGAGTCCAGGTGCCTTTTTGATTGCAGGAAGGTGGGGGCGGGGCGTTCAGGGAGAGCGGGGCCAGGCGACTCAGCCTCACGCTCGCAGCCCTGAAGCCTCACACGCCCCCACAGAGCAGCCAGCCAGGAGAACACGAACTGGCGGTGAACGGTGGGTTAATTCCGCAGCGGGACCCGCGAAGCGCGTTCCGCAAGTCGTGTGTTTAAGGCAGCCCTTAGCAGCAAGCAGCTCCAGCCAGGTCCAACAGGAAAGCAGCGTCCCACGAGGGGAGAGTCCAGGTGCCTTTTTGATTGCAGGAAGGTGGGGGCGGGGCGTTCAGGGAGAGCGGGGCCAGGTGACTCAGCCTCACGCTCGCAGCCCTGAAGCCTCACACGCCCCCACAGAGCAGCCAGGCAGGAGAACACGAACTGGCGGTGAATGGTGGGTTAATTCCGCAGCGGGACCCGCGAAGCGGGTTCCGCAATTCGTGGGTTTAAGGCAGCCCTTAGCAGCAAGCAGCTCCAGCCAGGTCCAACAGGAAAGCAGCGTCCCACGAGGGGAGAGTCCAGGTGCCTTTTTGATTGCAGGAAGGTGGGGGCGGGGCGTTCAGGGAGAGCGGGGCCAGGTGACTCAGCCTCACGCTCGCAGCCCTGAAGCCTCACACGCCCCCACAGAGCAGCCAGGCAGGAGAACACGAACTGGCGGTGAACGGTGGGTTAATTCCGCAGCGGGACCCGCGAAGCGGGTTCCGCAAGTCGTGGGTTTAAGGCAGCCCTTAGCAGCAAGCAGCTCCAGCCAGGTCCAACAGGAAAGCAGCGTCCCACGAGGAGAGAGTCCAGGTGCCTTTTTGATTGCAGGAAGGTGGGGGCGGGGCGTTCAGGGAGAGCGGGGCCAGGTGACTCAGCCTCACGCTCGCAGCCCTGAAGCCTCACACGCCCCCACAGAGCAGCCAGGCAGGAGAACACGAACTGGCGGTGAACGGTGGGTTAATTCCGCAGCGGGACCCGCAAAGCGGGTTCCGCAAGTCGTGGGTTTAAGGCAGCCCTTAGCAGCAAGCAGCTCCAGCCAGGTCCAACAGGAAAGCAGCGTCCCACGAGGGGAGAGTCCAGGTGCCTTTTTGATTGCAGGAAGGTGGGGGCGGGGCGTTCAGGGAGAGCGGGGCCAGGTGACTCAGCCTCACGCTCGCAGCCCTGAAGCCTCACACGCCCCCACAGAGCAGCCAGGCAGGAGAACACGAACTGGCGGTGAACGGTGGGTTAATTCCGCAGCGGGACCCGCGAAGCGGGTTCCGCAAGTCGTGGGTTTAAGGCAGCCCTTAGCAGCAAGCAGCTCCAGCCAGGTCCAACAGGAAAGCAGCGTCCCACGAGGGGAGAGTCCAGGTGCCTTTTTGATTGCAGGAAGGTGGGGGCGGGGCGTTCAGGGAGAGCGGGGCCAGGTGACTCAGCCTCACGCTCGCAGCCCTGAAGCCTCACACGCCCCCACAGAGCAGCCAGGCAGGAGAACACGAACTGGCGGGGAACGGTGGGTTAATTCCGCAGCGGGACCCGCGAAGCGGGTTCCGCAAGTCGTGGGTTTAAGGCAGCCCTTAGCAGCAAGCAGCTCCAGCCAGGTCCAACAGGAAAGCAGCGTCCCACGAGGGGAGAGTCCAGGTGCCTTTTTGATTGCAGGAAGGTGGCAGCGGGGCGTTCAGGGAGAGCGGGGCCAGGTGACTCAGCCTCACGCTCGCAGCCCTGAAGCCTCACACGCCCCCACAGAGCAGCCAGGCAGGAGAACACGAACTGGCGGTGAACGGTGGGTTAATTCCGCAGCGGGACCCGCGAAGCGGGTTCCGCAAGTGGTGGGTTTAAGGCAGCCCTTAGCAGCAAGCAGCTCCAGCCAGGTCCAACAGGAAAGCAGCGTCCCACGAGGGGAGAGTCCAGGTGCCTTTTTGATTGCAGGAAGGTGGGGGCGGGGCGTTCAGGGAGAGCGGGGCCAGGTGACTCAGCCTCACGCTCGCAGCCCTGAAGCCTTACACGCCCCCACAGAGCAGCCAGGCAGGAGAACACGAACTGGCGGTGAACGGTGGGTTAATTCCGCAGCGGGACCCGCGAAGCGGGTTCCGCAAGTCGTGGGTTTAAGGCAGCCCTTAGCAGCAAGCAGCTCCAGCCAGGTCCAACAGGAAAGCAGCGTCCCACGAGGGGAGAGTCCAGGTGCCTTTTTGATTGCAGGAAGGTGGGGGCGGGGCGTTCAGGGAGAGCGGGCCAGGTGACTCAGCCTCACGCTCGCAGCCCTGAAGCCTTACACGCCCCCACAGAGCAGCCAGGCAGGAGAACACGAACTGGCGGTGAACGGTGGGTTAATTCCGCAGCGGGACCCGCGAAGCGTATTCCGCAAGTTGTGGGTTTAAGGCAGCCCTTAGCAGCAAGCAGCTCCAGCCAGGTCCAACAGGAAAGCAGCGTCCCACGAGGGGAGAGTCCAGGTGCCTTTTTGATTGCAGGAAGGTGGGGGCGGGGCGTTCAGGGAGAGCGGGGCCAGGTGACTCAGCCTCACGCTCGCAGCCCTGAAGCCTCACACGCCCCCACAGAGCAGCCAGGCAGGAGAACACGAACTGGCGGTGAACGGTGGGTTAATTCCGCAGCGGGACCCGCGAAGCGGGTTCCGCAAGTCGTGTGTTTAAGGCAGCCCTTAGCAGCAAGCAGCTCCAGCCAGGTCCAACAGGAAAGCAGCGTCCCACGAGGGGAGAGTCCAGGTGCCTTTTTGATTGCAGGAAGGTGGGGGCGGGGCGTTCAGGGAGAGCGGGGCCAGGTGACTCAGCCTCACGCTCGCAGCCCTGAAGCCTCACACGCCCCCACAGAGCAGCCAGGCAGGAGAACACGAACTGGCGGGGAACGGTGGGTTAATTCCGCAGCGGGACCCGCGAAGCGGGTTCCGCAAGTCGTGGGTTTAAGGCAGCCCTTAGCAGCAAGCAGCTCCAGCCAGGTCCAACAGGAAAGCAGCGTCCCACGAGGGGAGAGTCCAGGTGCCTTTTTGATTGCAGGAAGGTGGGGGCGGGGCGTTCAGGGAGAGCGGGGCCAGGTGACTCAGCCTCACGCTCGCAGCCCTGAAGCCTCACACGCCCCCACAGAGCAGCCAGGCAGGAGAACACGAACTGGCGGTGAACGGTGGGTTAATTCCGCAGCGGGACCCGCGAAGCGGGTTCCGCAAGTCGTGGGTTTAAGGCAGCCCTTAGCAGCAAGCAGCTCCAGCCAGGTCCAACAGGAAAGCAGCGTCCCACGAGGGGAGAGTCCAGGTGCCTTTTTGATTGCAGGAAGGTGGGGGCGGGGCGTTCAGGGAGAGCGGGGCCAGGTGACTCAGCCTCACGCTCGCAGCCCTGAAGCCTCACACGCCCCCACAGAGCAGCCAGGCAGGAGAACACGAACTGGCGGTGAACGGTGGGTTAATTCCGCAGCGGGACCCGCGAAGCGGGTTCCGCAAGTCGTGGGTTTAAGGCAGCCCTTAGCAGCAAGCAGCTCCAGCCAGGTCCAACAGGAAAGCAGCGTCCCACGAGGGGAGAGTCCAGGTGCCTTTTTGATTGCAGGAAGGTGGGGGCGGGGCGTTCAGGGAGAGCGGGGCCAGGTGACTCAGCCTCACGCTCACAGCCCTGAAGCCTTACACGCCCCCACAGAGCAGCCAGGCAGGAGAACACGAACTGGCGGTGAACGGTGGGTTAATTCCGCAGCGGGACCCGCGAAGCGGGTTCCGCAAGTCGTGGGTTTAAGGCAGCCCTTAGCAGCAAGCAGCTCCAGCCAGGTCCAACAGGAAAGCAGCGTCCCACGAGGGGAGAGTCCAGGTGCCTTTTTGATTGCAGGAAGGTGGGGGCGGGGCGTTCAGGGAGAGCGGGCCAGGTGACTCAGCCTCACGCTCGCAGCCCTGAAGCCTTACACGCCCCCACAGAGCAGCCAGGCAGGAGAACACGAACTGGCGGTGAACGGTGGGTTAATTCCGCAGCGGGACCCGCGAAGCGGGTTCCGCAAGTCGTGGGTTTAAGGCAGCCCTTAGCAGCAAGCAGCTCCAGCCAGGTCCAACAGGAAAGCAGCGTCCCACGAGGGGAGAGTCCAGGTGCCTTTTTGATTGCAGGAAGGTGGGGGCGGGGCGTTCAGGGAGAGCGGGGCGAGGTGACTCAGCCTCATGCTCGCAGCCCTGAAGCCTCACACGCCCCCACAGAGCAGCCAGGCAGGAGAACACGAACTGGCGGTGAACGGTGGGTTAATTCCGCAGCGGGACCCGCGAAGCGGGTTCCGCAAGTCGTGGGTTTAAGGCAGCCCTTAGCAGCAAGCAGCTCCAGCCAGGTCCAACAGGAAAGCAGCGTCCCACGAGGGGAGAGTCCAGGTGCCTTTTTGATTGCAGGAAGGTGGGGGCGGGGCGTTCAGGGAGAGCGGGGCCAGGTGACTCAGCCTCACGCTCGCAGCCCTGAAGCCTCACACGCCCCCACAGAGCAGCCAGGCAGGAGAACACGAACTGGCGGTGAACGGTGGGTTAATTCCGCAGCGGGACCCGCGAAGCGGGTTCCGCAAGTCGTGGGTTTAAGGCAGCCCTTAGCAGCAAGCAGCTCCAGCCAGGTCCAACAGGAAAGCAGCGTCCCACGAGGGGAGAGTCCAGGTGCCTTTTTGATTGCAGGAAGGTGGGGGCGGGGCGTTCAGGGAGAGCGGGGCCAGGTGACTCAGCCTCACGCTCGCAGCCCTGAAGCCTCACACGCCCCCACAGAGCAGCCAGGCAGGAGAACACGAACTGGCGGTGAACGGTGGGTTAATTCCGCAGCGGGACCCGCGAAGCGGGTTCCGCAAGTCGTGGGTTTAAGGCAGCCCTTAGCAGCAAGCAGCTCCAGCCAGGTCCAACAGGAAAGCAGCGTCCCACGAGGGGAGAGTCCAGGTGCCTTTTTGATTGCAGGAAGGTGGGGGCGGGGCGTTCAGGGAGAGCGGGGCCAGGTGACTCAGCCTCACGCTCGCAGCCCTGAAGCCTCACACGCCCCCACAGAGCAGCCAGGCAGGAGAACACGAACTGGCGGTGATCGGTGGGTCAATTCCGCAGCGGGACCCGCGAAGCGGGTTCCGCAAGTCGTGGGTTTAAGGCAGCCCTTAGCAGCAAGCAGCTCCAGCCAGGTCCAACAGGAAAGCAGCGTCCCACGAGGGGAGAGTCCAGGTGCCTTTTTGATTGCAGGAAGGTGGGGGCGGGGCGTTCAGGGAGAGCGGGGCCAGGTGACTCAGCCTCACGCTCGCAGCCCTGAAGCCTCACACGCCCCCACAGAGCAGCCAGGCAGGAGAACACGAACTGGCGGTGAACGGTGGGTTAATTCCGCAGCGGGACAAGCGAAGCGGGTTCCGCAAGTCGTGGGTTTAAGGCAGCCCTTAGCAGCAAGCAGCTCCAGCCAGGTCCAACAGGAAAGCAGCGTCCCACGAGGGGAGAGTCCAGGTGCCTTTTTGATTGCAGGAAGGTGGGGGCGGGGCGTTCAGGGAGAGCGGGGCCAGGTGACTCAGCCTCACGCTCGCAGCCCTGAAGCCTCACACGCCCCCACAGAGCAGCCAGGCAGGAGAACACGAACTGGCGGTGAACGGTGGGTTAATCCCGCAGCGGGACCCGCGAAGCGGGTTCCGCAAGTCGTGGGTTTAAGGCAGCCCTTAGCAGCAAGCAGCTCCAGCCAGGTCCAACAGGAAAGCAGCGTCCCACGAGGGGAGAGTCCAGGTGCCTTTTTGATTGCAGGAAGGTGGGGGCGGGGCGTTCAGGGAGAGCGGGGCCAGGTGACTCAGCCTCAGGCTCGCAGCCCTGAAGCCTCACACGCCCCCACAGAGCAGCCAGGCAGGAGAACACGAACTGGTGGTGAACGGTGGGTTAATTCCGCAGCGGGACCCGCGAAGCGGGTTCCGCAAGTCGTGGGTTTAAGGCAGCCCTTAGCAGCAAGCAGCTCCAGCCAGGTCCAACAGGAAAGCAGCGTCCCACGAGGGGAGAGTCCAGGTGCCTTTTTGATTGCAGGAAGGTGGGGGCGGGGCGTTCAGGGAGAGCGGGGCCAGGTGACTCAGCCTCACGCTCGCAGCCCTGAAGCCTCACACGCCCCCACAGAGCAGCCAGGCAGGAGAACACGAACTGGCTGGTGAACGGTGGGTTAATTCCGCAGCGGGACCCGCGAAGCGGGTTCCGCAAGTCGTGGGTTTAAGGCAGCCCTTAGCAGCAAGCAGCTCCAGCCAGGTCCAACAGGAAAGCAGCGTCCCACGAGGGGAGAGTCCAGGTGCCTTTTTGATTGCAGGAAGGTGGGGGCGGGGCGTTCAGGGAGAGCGGGGCCAGGTGACTCAGCCTCACGCTCGCAGCCCTGAAGCCTCACACGCCCCCACAGAGCAGCCAGGCAGGAGAACACGAACTGGCGGTGAACGGTGGGTTAATTCCGCAGCGGGACCCGCGAAGCGGGTTCCGCAAGTCGTGGGTTTAAGGCAGCCCTTAGAAGCAAGCAGCTCCAGCCAGGTCCAACAGGAAAGCAGCGTCCCACGAGGGGAGAGTCCAGGTGCCTTTTTGATTGCAGGAAGGTGGAGGCGGGGCGTTCAGGGAGAGCGGGGCCAGGTGACTCAGCCTCACGCTCGCAGCCCTGAAGCCTCACACGCCCCCACAGAGCAGCCAGGCAGGAGAACACGAACTGGCGGTGAACGGTGGGTTAATTCCGCAGCGGGACCCGCGAAGCGGGTTCAGCAAGTCGTGGGTTTAAGGCAGCCCTTAGCAGCAAGCAGCTCCAGCCAGGTCCAACAGGAAAGCAGCGTCCCACGAGGGGATAGTCCAGGTGCCTTTTTGATTGCAGGAAGGTGGGGGCGGGGCGTTCAGGGAGAGCGGGGCCAGGTGACTCAGCCTCACGCTCGCAGCCCTGAAGCCTCACACGCCCCCACAGAGCAGCCAGGCAGGAGAACACGAACTGGCGGTGAACGGTGGGTTAATTCCGCAGCGGGACCCGCGAAGCGGGTTCGGCAAGTCGTGGGTTTAAGGCAGCCCTTAGCAGCAAGCAGCTCCAGCCAGGTCCAACAGGAAAGCAGCGTCCCACGAGGGGAGAGTCCAGGTGCCTTTTTGATTGCAGGAAGGTGGGGGCGGGGCGTTCAGGGAGAGCAGGGCCAGGTGACTCAGCCTCACGCTCGCAGCCCTGAAGCCTCACACGCCCCCACAGAGCAGCCAGGCAGGAGAACACGAACTGGCGGTGAACGGTGGGTTAATTCCGCAGCGGGACCCGCGAAGCGGGTTCCGCAAGTCGTGGGTTTAAGGCAGCCCTTAGCAGCAAGCAGCTCCAGCCAGGTCCAACAGGAAAGCAGCGTCCCACGAGGGGAGAGTCCAGGTGCCTTTTTGATTGCAGGAAGGTGGGGGCGGGGCGTTCAGGGAGAGCGGGGCCAGGTGACTCAGCCTCACGCTCGCAGCCCTGAAGCCTCACACGCCCCCACAGAGCAGCCAGGCAGGAGAACACGAACTGGCGGTGAACGGTGGGTTAATTCCGCAGCGGGACCCGCGAAGCGTGTTCCGCAAGTCGTGGGTTTAAGGCAGCCCTTAGCAGCAAGCAGCTCCTGCCAGGTCCAACAGGAAAGCAGCGTCCCACGAGGGGAGAGTCCAGGTGCCTTTTTGATTGCAGGAAGGTGGGGGCGGGGCGTTCAGGGAGAGCGGGGCCAGGTGACTCAGCCTCACGCTCGCAGCCCTGAAGCCTCACACGCCCCCACAGAGCAGCCAGGCAGGAGAACACGAACTGGCGGTGAACGGTGGGTTAATTCCGCAGCGGGACCCGCGAAGCGGGTTCCGCAAGTCGTGGGTTTAAGGCAGCCCTTAGCAGCAAGCAGCTCCAGCCAGGTCCAACAGGAAAGCAGCGTCCCACGAGGGGAGAGTCCAGGTGCCTTTTTGATTGCAGGAAGGTGGGGGCGGGGCGTTCAGGGAGAGCGAGGCCAGGTGACTCAGCCTCACGCTCGCAGCCCTGAAGCCTCACACGCCCCCACAGAGCAGCCAGGCAGGAGAACACGAACTGGCGGTGAACGGTGGGTTAATTCCGCAGCGGGACCCGCGAAGCGGGTTCCGCAAGTCGTGGGTTTAAGGCAGCCCTTAGCAGCAAGCAGCTCCAGCCAGGTCCAACAGGAAAGCAGCGTCCCACGAGGGGAGAGTCCAGGTGCCTTTTTGATTGCAGGAAGGTGGGGGCGGGGCGTTCAGGGGGGGCGGGGCGTTCAGGGAGAGCGGGGCCAGGTGACTCAGCCTCACGCTCGCAGCCCTGAAGCCTCACACGCCCCCACAGAGCAGCCAGGCAGGAGAACACGAACTGGCGGTGAACGGTGGGTTAATTCCGCAGCGGGACCCGCGAAGCGGGTTCCGCAAGTCGTGGGTTTAAGGCAGCCCTTAGCAGCAAGCAGCTCCAGCCAGGTCCAACAGGAAAGCAGCGTCCCACGAGGGGAGAGTCCAGGTGCCTTTTTGATTGCAGGAAGGTGGGGGCGGGGCGTTCAGGGAGAGCGGGGCCAGGTGACTCAGCCTCACGCTCGCAGCCCTGAAGCCTCACACGCCCCCACAGAGCAGCCAGGCAGGAGAACACGAACTGGCGGTGAACGGTGGGTTAATTCCGCAGCGGGACCCGCGAAGCGGGTTCCGCAAGTCGTGGGTTTAAGGCAGCCCTTAGCAGCAAGCAGCTCCAGCCAGGTCCAACAGGAAAGCAGCGTCCCACGAGGGGAGAGTCCAGGTGCCTTTTTGATTGCAGGATGGTGGGGGCGGGGCGTTCAGGGAGAGCGGGGCCAGGTGACTCAGCCTCACGCTCGCAGCCCTGAAGCCTCACACGCCCCCACAGAGCAGCCAGGCAGGAGAACACGAACTGGCGGTGAACGGTGGGTTAATTCCGCAGCAGGACCCGCGAAGCGGGTTCCGCAAGTCGTGGGTTTAAGGCAGCCCTTAGCAGCAAGCAGCTCCAGCCAGGTCCAACAGGAAAGCAGCGTCCCACGAGGGGAGAGTCCAGGTGCCTTTTTGATTGCAGGAAGGTGGGGGCGGGGCGTTCAGGGAGAGCGGGGCCAGGTGACTCAGCCTCACGCTCGCAGCCCTGAAGCCTCACACGCCCCCACAGAGCAGCCAGGCAGGAGAACACGAACTGGCGGTGAACGGTGGGTTAATTCCGAAGCGGGTTCCGCAAGTCGTGGGTTTAAGGCAGCCCTTAGCAGCAAGCAGCTCCAGCCAGGTCCAACAGGAAAGCAGCGTCCCACGAGGGGAGAGTCCAGGTGCCTTTTTGATTGCAGGAAGGTGGGGGCGGGGCGTTCAGGGAGAGCGGGGCCAGGTGACTCAGCCTCACGCTCGCAGCCCTGAAGCCTCACACGCCCCCACAGAGCAGCCAGGCAGGAGAACACGAACTGGCGGTGAACGGTGGGTTAATTCCGCAGCGGGACCCGCGAAGCGGGTTCGGCAAGTCGTGGGTTTAAGGCAGCCCTTAGCAGCAAGCAGCTCCAGCCAGGTCCAACAGGAAAGCAGCGTCCCACGAGGGGAGAGTCCAGGTGCCTTTTTGATTGCAGGAAGGTGGGGGCGGGGCGTTCAGTGAGAGCGGGGCCAGGTGACTCAGCCTCACGCTCGCAGCCCTGAAGCCTCACACGCCCCCACAGAGCAGCCAGGCAGGAGAACACGAACTGGCGGTGAACGGTGGGTTAATTCCGCAGCGGGACACGCGAAGCGGGTTCCGCAAGTCGTGGGTTTAAGGCAGCCCTTAGAAGCAAGCAGCTCCAGCCAGGTCCAACAGGAAAGCAGCGTCCCACGAGGGGAGAGTCCAGGTGCCTTTTTGATTGCAGGAAGGTGGAGGCGGGGCGTTCAGGGAGAGCGGGGCCAGGTGACTCAGCCTCACGCTCGCAGCCCTGAAGCCTCACACGCCCCCACAGAGCAGCCAGGCAGGAGAACACGAACTGGCGGTGAACGGTGGGTTGATTCCGCAGCGGGACCCGCGAAGCGGGTTCCGCAAGTCGTGGGTTTAAGGCAGCCCTTAGCAGCAAGCAGCTCCAGCCAGGTCCAACAGGAAAGCAGCGTCCCACGAGGGGAGAGTCCAGGTGCCTTTTTGATTGCAGGAAGGTGGGGGCGGGGCGTTCAGGGAGAGCGGGGCCAGGTGACTCAGCCTCACGCTCGCAGCCCTGAAGCCTCACACGCCCCCACAGAGCAGCCAGGCAGGAGAACACGAACTGGCGGTGAACGGTGGGTTAATTCTGCAGCGGGACCAGCGAAGCGGGTTCCGCAAGTCGTGGGTTTAAGGCAGCCCTTAGCAGCAAGCAGCTCCAGCCAGGTCCAACAGGAAAGCAGCGTCCCACGAGGGGAGAGTCCAGGTGCCTTTTTGATTGCAGGAAGGTGGGGGCGGGGCGTTCAGGGAGAGCGGGGCCAGGTGACTCAGCCTCACGCTCGCAGCCCTGAAGCCTCACACGCCCCCACAGAGCAGCCAGGCAGGAGAACACGAACTGGCGGTGAACGGTGGGTTAATTCCGCAGCGGGACCCGCGAATCTGGTTCCGCAAGTCGTGGGTTTAAGGCAGCCCTTAGCAGCAAGCAGCTCCAGCCAGGTCCAACAGGAAAGCAGCGTCCCACGAGGGGAGAGTCCAGGTGCCTTTTTGATTGCAGGAAGGTGGGGGCGGGGCGTTCATGGAGAGCGGGGCCAGGTGACTCAGCCTCACGCTCGCAGCCCTGAAGCCTCACACGCCCCCACAGAGCAGCCAGGCAGGAGAACACGAACTGGCGGTGAACGGTGGGTTAATTCCGCAGCGGGACCCGCGAAGCGGGTTCCGCAAGTCGTGGGTTTAAGGCAGCCCTTAGCAGCAAGCAGCTCCAGCCAGGTCCAACAGGAAAGCAGCGTCCCACGAGGGGAGAGTCCAGGTGCCTTTTTGATTGCAGGAAGGTGGGGGCGGGGCGTTCAGGGAGAGCGGGGCCAGGTGACTCAGCCTCACGCTCGCAGCCCTGAAGCCTCACACGCCCCCACAGAGCAGCCAGGCAGGAGAACACGAACTGGCGGTGAACGGTGGGTTAATTCCGCAGCGGGACCCGCGAAGCGGGTTCCGCAAGTCGTGGGTTTAAGGCAGCCCTTAGCAGCAAGCAGCTCCAGCCAGGTCCAACAGGAAAGCAGCGTCCCACGAGGGGAGAGTCCAGGTGCCTTTTTGATTGCAGGATGGTGGGGGCGGGGCGTTCAGGGAGAGCGGGGCCAGGTGACTCAGCCTCACGCTCGCAGCCCTGAAGCCTCACACGCCCCCACAGAGCAGCCAGGCAGGAGAACACGAACTGGCGGTGAACGGTGGGTTAATTCCGCAGCGGGACCCGCGAAGCGGGTTCCGCAAGTCGTGGGTTTAAGGCAGCCCTTAGCAGCAAGCAGCTCCAGCCAGGTCCAACAGGAAAGCAGCGTCCCACGAGGGGAGAGTCCAGGTGCCTTTTTGATTGCAGGAAGGTGGGGGCGGGGCGTTCAGGGAGAGCGGGGCCAGGTGACTCAGCCTCACGCTCGCAGCCCTGAAGCCTCACACGCCCCCACAGAGCAGCCAGGCAGGAGAACACGAACTGGCGGTGAACGGTGGGTTAATTCCGAAGCGGGTTCCGCAAGTCGTGGGTTTAAGGCAGCCCTTAGCAGCAAGCAGCTCCAGCCAGGTCCAACAGGAAAGCAGCGTCCCACGAGGGGAGAGTCCAGGTGCCTTTTTGATTGCAGGAAGGTGGGGGCGGGGCGTTCAGGGAGAGCGGGGCCAGGTGACTCAGCCTCACGCTCGCAGCCCTGAAGCCTCACACGCCCCCACAGAGCAGCCAGGCAGGAGAACACGAACTGGCGGTGAACGGTGGGTTAATTCCGCAGCGGGACCCGCGAAGCGGGTTCGGCAAGTCGTGGGTTTAAGGCAGCCCTTAGCAGCAAGCAGCTCCAGCCAGGTCCAACAGGAAAGCAGCGTCCCACGAGGGGAGAGTCCAGGTGCCTTTTTGATTGCAGGAAGGTGGGGGCGGGGCGTTCAGTGAGAGCGGGGCCAGGTGACTCAGCCTCACGCTCGCAGCCCTGAAGCCTCACACGCCCCCACAGAGCAGCCAGGCAGGAGAACACGAACTGGCGGTGAACGGTGGGTTAATTCCGCAGCGGGACACGCGAAGCGGGTTCCGCAAGTCGTGGGTTTAAGGCAGCCCTTAGAAGCAAGCAGCTCCAGCCAGGTCCAACAGGAAAGCAGCGTCCCACGAGGGGAGAGTCCAGGTGCCTTTTTGATTGCAGGAAGGTGGAGGCGGGGCGTTCAGGGAGAGCGGGGCCAGGTGACTCAGCCTCACGCTCGCAGCCCTGAAGCCTCACACGCCCCCACAGAGCAGCCAGGCAGGAGAACACGAACTGGCGGTGAACGGTGGGTTGATTCCGCAGCGGGACCCGCGAAGCGGGTTCCGCAAGTCGTGGGTTTAAGGCAGCCCTTAGCAGCAAGCAGCTCCAGCCAGGTCCAACAGGAAAGCAGCGTCCCACGAGGGGAGAGTCCAGGTGCCTTTTTGATTGCAGGAAGGTGGGGGCGGGGCGTTCAGGGAGAGCGGGGCCAGGTGACTCAGCCTCACGCTCGCAGCCCTGAAGCCTCACACGCCCCCACAGAGCAGCCAGGCAGGAGAACACGAACTGGCGGTGAACAGTGGGTTAATTCCGCAGCGGGACCCGCGAAGCGGGTTCCGCAAGTCGTGGGTTTAAGGCAGCCCTTAGCAGCAAGCAGCTCCAGCCAGGTCCAACAGGAAAGCAGCGTCCCACGAGGGGAGAGTCCAGGTGCCTTTTTGATTGCAGGAAGGTGGGGGCGGGGCGTTCAGGGAGAGCGGGGCCAGGTGACTCAGCCTCACGCTCGCAGCCCTGAAGCCTCACACGCCCCCACAGAGCAGCCAGGCAGGAGAACACGAACTGGCGGTGAACGGTGGGTTAATTCCGAAGCGGGTTCCGCAAGTCGTGGGTTTAAGGCAGCCCTTAGCAGCAAGCAGCTCCAGCCAGGTCCAACAGGAAAGCAGCGTCCCACGAGGGGAGAGTCCAGGTGCCTTTTTGATTGCAGGAAGGTGGGGGCGGGGCGTTCAGGGAGAGCGGGGCCAGGTGACTCAGCCTCACGCTCGCAGCCCTGAAGCCTCACACGCCCCCACAGAGCAGCCAGGCAGGAGAACACGAACTGGCGGGGAACGGTGGGTTAATTCCGCAGCGGGACCCGCGAAGCGGGTTCCGCAAGTCGTGGGTTTAAGGCAGCCCTTAGCAGCAAGCAGCTCCAGCCAGGTCCAACAGGAAAGCAGCGTCCCACGAGGGGAGAGTCCAGGTGCCTTTTTGATTGCAGGAAGGTGGGGGCGGGGCGTTCAGGGAGAGCGGGGCCAGGTGACTCAGCCTCACGCTCGCAGCCCTGAAGCCTCACACGCCCCCACAGAGCAGCCATGCAGGAGAACACGAACTGGCGGTGAACGGTGGGTTAATTCCGCAGCGGGACCCGCGAAGCGGGTTCCGCAAGTCGTGGGTTTAAGGCAGCCCTTAGCAGCAAGCAGCTCCAGCCAGGTCCAACAGGAAAGCAGCGTCCCACGAGGGGAGAGTCCAGGTGCCTTTTTGATTGCAAGAAGGTGGGGGCGGGGCGTTCAGGGAGAGCGGGCCAGGTGACTCAGCCTCACGCTCGCAGCCCTGAAGCCTTACACGCCCCCACAGAGCAGCCAGGCAGGAGAACACGAACTGGCAGTGAACGGTGGGTTAATTCCGCAGCGGGACCCGCGAAGCGGGTTCCGCAAGTCGTGGGTTTAAGGCAGCCCTTAGCAGCAAGCAGCTCCAGCCAGGTCCAACAGGAAAGCAGCGTCCCACGAGGGGAGAGTCCAGGTGCCTTTTTGATTGCAGGAAGGTGGGGGCGGGGCGTTCAGGGAGAGCGGGGCCAGGTGACTCAGCCTCACGCTCGCAGCCCTGAAGCCTCACACGCCCCCACAGAGCAGCCAGGCAGGAGAACACGAACTGGCGGTGAACGGTGGGTTAATTCCGCAGCGGGACCCGCGAAGCGGGTTCCGCAAGTCGTGGGTTTAAGGCAGCCCTTAGCAGCAAGCAGCTCCAGCCAGGTCCAACAGGAAAGCAGCGTCCCACGAGGGGAGAGTCCAGGTGCCTTTTTGATTGCAAGAAGGTGGGGGCGGGGCGTTCAGGGAGAGCGGGCCAGGTGACTCAGCCTCACGCTCGCAGCCCTGAAGCCTTACACGCCCCCACAGAGCAGCCAGGCAGGAGAACACGAACTGGCGGTGAACGGTGGGTTAATTCCGCAGCGGGACCCGCGAAGCGGGTTCCGCAAGTCGTGGGTTTAAGGCAACCCTTAGCAGCAAGCAGCTCCAGCCAGGTCCAACAGGAAAGCAGCGTCCCACGAGGGGAGAGTCCAGGTGCCTTTTTGATTGCAGGAAGGTGGGGGCGGGGCGTTCAGGGAGAGCGGGGCCAGGTGACTCAGCCTCACGCTCGCAGCCCTGAAGCCTCACACGCCCCCACAGAGCAGCCAGGCAGGAGAGCACGAACTGGCGGTGAACGGTGGGTTAATTCCGCAGCGGGACCCGCGAAGCGGGTTCCGCAAGTCGTGGGTTTAAGGCAGCCCTTAGCAGCAAGCAGCTCCAGCCAGGTCCAACAGGAAAGCAGCGTCCCACGAGGGGAGAGTCCAGGTGCCTTTTTGATTGCAGGAAGGTGGGGGCGGGGCGTTCAGGGAGAGCGGGGCCAGGTGACTCAGCCTCACGCTCGCAGCCCTGAAGCCTCACACGCCCCCACAGAGCAGCCAGGCAGGAGAACACGAACTGGCGGTGAACGGTGGGTTAATTCCGCAGCGGGACCCGCGAAGCGGGTTCCGCAAGTCGTGGGTTTAAGGCAGCCCTTAGCAGCAAGCAGCTCCAGCCAGGTCCAACAGGAAAGCAGCGTCCCACGAGGGGAGAGTCCAGGTGCCTTTTTGATTGCAGGAAGGTGGGGGCGGGGCGTTCAGGGAGAGCGGGTCCAGGTGACTCAGCCTCACGCTCGCAGCCCTGAAGCCTCACACGCCCCCACAGAGCAGCCAGGCAGGAGAACACGAACTGGCGGTGAACGGTGGGTTAATTCCGCAGCGGGACCCGCGAAGCGCGTTCCGCAAGTCGTGTGTTTAAGGCAGCCCTTAGCAGCAAGCAGCTCCAGCCAGGTCCAACAGGAAAGCAGCGTCCCACGAGGGGAGAGTCCAGGTGCCTTTTTGATTGCAGGAAGGTGGGGGCGGGGCGTTCAGGGAGAGCGGGGCCAGGTGACTCAGCCTCACGCTCGCAGCCCTGAAGCCTCACACGCCCCCACAGAGCAGCCAGGCAGGAGAACACGAACTGGCGGTGAACGGTGGGTTAATTCCGCAGCGGGACCCGCGAAGCGGGTTCCGCAAGTCGTGGGTTTAAGGCAGCCCTTAGCAGCAAGCAGCTCCAGCCAGGTCCAACAGGAAAGCAGCGTCCCACGAGGGGAGAGTCCAGGTGCCTTTTTGATTGCAGGAAGGTGGGGGCGGGGCGTTCAGGGAGAGCGGGGCCAGGCGACTCAGCCTCACGCTCGCAGCCCTGAAGCCTCACACGCCCCCACAGAGCAGCCAGCCAGGAGAACACGAACTGGCGGTGAACGGTGGGTTAATTCCGCAGCGGGACCCGCGAAGCGCGTTCCGCAAGTCGTGTGTTTAAGGCAGCCCTTAGCAGCAAGCAGCTCCAGCCAGGTCCAACAGGAAAGCAGCGTCCCACGAGGGGAGAGTCCAGGTGCCTTTTTGATTGCAGGAAGGTGGGGGCGGGGCGTTCAGGGAGAGCGGGGCCAGGTGACTCAGCCTCACGCTCGCAGCCCTGAAGCCTCACACGCCCCCACAGAGCAGCCAGGCAGGAGAACACGAACTGGCGGTGAATGGTGGGTTAATTCCGCAGCGGGACCCGCGAAGCGGGTTCCGCAATTCGTGGGTTTAAGGCAGCCCTTAGCAGCAAGCAGCTCCAGCCAGGTCCAACAGGAAAGCAGCGTCCCACGAGGGGAGAGTCCAGGTGCCTTTTTGATTGCAGGAAGGTGGGGGCGGGGCGTTCAGGGAGAGCGGGGCCAGGTGACTCAGCCTCACGCTCGCAGCCCTGAAGCCTCACACGCCCCCACAGAGCAGCCAGGCAGGAGAACACGAACTGGCGGTGAACGGTGGGTTAATTCCGCAGCGGGACCCGCGAAGCGGGTTCCGCAAGTCGTGGGTTTAAGGCAGCCCTTAGCAGCAAGCAGCTCCAGCCAGGTCCAACAGGAAAGCAGCGTCCCACGAGGAGAGAGTCCAGGTGCCTTTTTGATTGCAGGAAGGTGGGGGCGGGGCGTTCAGGGAGAGCGGGGCCAGGTGACTCAGCCTCACGCTCGCAGCCCTGAAGCCTCACACGCCCCCACAGAGCAGCCAGGCAGGAGAACACGAACTGGCGGTGAACGGTGGGTTAATTCCGCAGCGGGACCCGCAAAGCGGGTTCCGCAAGTCGTGGGTTTAAGGCAGCCCTTAGCAGCAAGCAGCTCCAGCCAGGTCCAACAGGAAAGCAGCGTCCCACGAGGGGAGAGTCCAGGTGCCTTTTTGATTGCAGGAAGGTGGGGGCGGGGCGTTCAGGGAGAGCGGGGCCAGGTGACTCAGCCTCACGCTCGCAGCCCTGAAGCCTCACACGCCCCCACAGAGCAGCCAGGCAGGAGAACACGAACTGGCGGTGAACGGTGGGTTAATTCCGCAGCGGGACCCGCGAAGCGGGTTCCGCAAGTCGTGGGTTTAAGGCAGCCCTTAGCAGCAAGCAGCTCCAGCCAGGTCCAACAGGAAAGCAGCGTCCCACGAGGGGAGAGTCCAGGTGCCTTTTTGATTGCAGGAAGGTGGGGGCGGGGCGTTCAGGGAGAGCGGGGCCAGGTGACTCAGCCTCACGCTCGCAGCCCTGAAGCCTCACACGCCCCCACAGAGCAGCCAGGCAGGAGAACACGAACTGGCGGGGAACGGTGGGTTAATTCCGCAGCGGGACCCGCGAAGCGGGTTCCGCAAGTCGTGGGTTTAAGGCAGCCCTTAGCAGCAAGCAGCTCCAGCCAGGTCCAACAGGAAAGCAGCGTCCCACGAGGGGAGAGTCCAGGTGCCTTTTTGATTGCAGGAAGGTGGGGGCGGGGCGTTCAGGGAGAGCGGGGCCAGGTGACTCAGCCTCACGCTCGCAGCCCTGAAGCCTCACACGCCCCCACAGAGCAGCCAGGCAGGAGAACACGAACTGGCGGTGAACGGTGGGTTAATTCCGCAGCGGGACCCGCGAAGCGGGTTCCGCAAGTGGTGGGTTTAAGGCAGCCCTTAGCAGCAAGCAGCTCCAGCCAGGTCCAACAGGAAAGCAGCGTCCCACGAGGGGAGAGTCCAGGTGCCTTTTTGATTGCAGGAAGGTGGGGGCGGGGCGTTCAGGGAGAGCGGGGCCAGGTGACTCAGCCTCACGCTCGCAGCCCTGAAGCCTTACACGCCCCCACAGAGCAGCCAGGCAGGAGAACACGAACTGGCGGTGAACGGTGGGTTAATTCCGCAGCGGGACCCGCGAAGCGGGTTCCGCAAGTCGTGGGTTTAAGGCAGCCCTTAGCAGCAAGCAGCTCCAGCCAGGTCCAACAGGAAAGCAGCGTCCCACGAGGGGAGAGTCCAGGTGCCTTTTTGATTGCAGGAAGGTGGGGGCGGGGCATTCAGGGGGGGCGGGGCGTTCAGGGAGAGCGGGGCCAGGTGACTCAGCCTCACGCTCGCAGCCCTGAAGCCTCACACGCCCCCACAGAGCAGCCAGGCAGGAGAACACGAACTGGCGGTGAACGGTGGGTTAATTCCGCAGCGGGACCCGCGAAGCGGGTTCCGCAAGTCGTGGGTTTAAGGCAGCCCTTAGCAGCAAGCAGCTCCAGCCAGGTCCAACAGGAAAGCAGCGTCCCACGAGGGGAGAGTCCAGGTGCCTTTTTGATTGCAGGAAGGTGGGGGCGGGGCGTTCAGGGAGAGCGGGGCCAGGTGACTCAGCCTCACGCTCGCAGCCCTGAAGCCTCACACGCCCCCACAGAGCAGCCAGGCAGGAGAACACGAACTGGCGGTGAACGGTGGGTTAATTCCGCAGCGGGACCCGCGAAGCGGGTTCCGCAAGTCGTGGGTTTAAGGCAGCCCTTAGCAGCAAGCAGCTCCAGCCAGGTCCAACAGGAAAGCAGCGTCCCACGAGGGGAGAGTCCAGGTGCCTTTTTGATTGCAGGATGGTGGGGGCGGGGCGTTCAGGGAGAGCGGGGCCAGGTGACTCAGCCTCACGCTCGCAGCCCTGAAGCCTCACACGCCCCCACAGAGCAGCCAGGCAGGAGAACACGAACTGGCGGTGAACGGTGGGTTAATTCCGCAGCGGGACCCGCGAAGCGGGTTCCGCAAGTCGTGGGTTTAAGGCAGCCCTTAGCAGCAAGCAGCTCCAGCCAGGTCCAACAGGAAAGCAGCGTCCCACGAGGGGAGAGTCCAGGTGCCTTTTTGATTGCAGGAAGGTGGGGGCGGGGCGTTCAGGGAGAGCGGGGCCAGGTGACTCAGCCTCACGCTCGCAGCCCTGAAGCCTCACACGCCCCCACAGAGCAGCCAGGCAGGAGAACACGAACTGGCGGTGAACGGTGGGTTAATTCCGAAGCGGGTTCCGCAAGTCGTGGGTTTAAGGCAGCCCTTAGCAGCAAGCAGCTCCAGCCAGGTCCAACAGGAAAGCAGCGTCCCACGAGGGGAGAGTCCAGGTGCCTTTTTGATTGCAGGAAGGTGGGGGCGGGGCGTTCAGGGAGAGCGGGGCCAGGTGACTCAGCCTCACGCTCGCAGCCCTGAAGCCTCACACGCCCCCACAGAGCAGCCAGGCAGGAGAACACGAACTGGCGGTGAACGGTGGGTTAATTCCGCAGCGGGACCCGCGAAGCGGGTTCGGCAAGTCGTGGGTTTAAGGCAGCCCTTAGCAGCAAGCAGCTCCAGCCAGGTCCAACAGGAAAGCAGCGTCCCACGAGGGGAGAGTCCAGGTGCCTTTTTGATTGCAGGAAGGTGGGGGCGGGGCGTTCAGTGAGAGCGGGGCCAGGTGACTCAGCCTCACGCTCGCAGCCCTGAAGCCTCACACGCCCCCACAGAGCAGCCAGGCAGGAGAACACGAACTGGCGGTGAACGGTGGGTTAATTCCGCAGCGGGACACGCGAAGCGGGTTCCGCAAGTCGTGGGTTTAAGGCAGCCCTTAGAAGCAAGCAGCTCCAGCCAGGTCCAACAGGAAAGCAGCGTCCCACGAGGGGAGAGTCCAGGTGCCTTTTTGATTGCAGGAAGGTGGAGGCGGGGCGTTCAGGGAGAGCGGGGCCAGGTGACTCAGCCTCACGCTCGCAGCCCTGAAGCCTCACACGCCCCCACAGAGCAGCCAGGCAGGAGAACACGAACTGGCGGTGAACGGTGGGTTGATTCCGCAGCGGGACCCGCGAAGCGGGTTCCGCAAGTCGTGGGTTTAAGGCAGCCCTTAGCAGCAAGCAGCTCCAGCCAGGTCCAACAGGAAAGCAGCGTCCCACGAGGGGAGAGTCCAGGTGCCTTTTTGATTGCAGGAAGGTGGGGGCGGGGCGTTCAGGGAGAGCGGGGCCAGGTGACTCAGCCTCACGCTCGCAGCCCTGAAGCCTCACACGCCCCCACAGAGCAGCCAGGCAGGAGAACACGAACTGGCGGTGAACGGTGGGTTAATTCTGCAGCGGGACCAGCGAAGCGGGTTCCGCAAGTCGTGGGTTTAAGGCAGCCCTTAGCAGCAAGCAGCTCCAGCCAGGTCCAACAGGAAAGCAGCGTCCCACGAGGGGAGAGTCCAGGTGCCTTTTTGATTGCAGGAAGGTGGGGGCGGGGCGTTCAGGGAGAGCGGGGCCAGGTGACTCAGCCTCACGCTCGCAGCCCTGAAGCCTCACACGCCCCCACAGAGCAGCCAGGCAGGAGAACACGAACTGGCGGTGAACGGTGGGTTAATTCCGCAGCGGGACCCGCGAATCTGGTTCCGCAAGTCGTGGGTTTAAGGCAGCCCTTAGCAGCAAGCAGCTCCAGCCAGGTCCAACAGGAAAGCAGCGTCCCACGAGGGGAGAGTCCAGGTGCCTTTTTGATTGCAGGAAGGTGGGGGCGGGGCGTTCATGGAGAGCGGGGCCAGGTGACTCAGCCTCACGCTCGCAGCCCTGAAGCCTCACACGCCCCCACAGAGCAGCCAGGCAGGAGAACACGAACTGGCGGTGAACGGTGGGTTAATTCCGCAGCGGGACCCGCGAAGCGGGTTCCGCAAGTCGTGGGTTTAAGGCAGCCCTTAGCAGCAAGCAGCTCCAGCCAGGTCCAACAGGAAAGCAGCGTCCCACGAGGGGAGAGTCCAGGTGCCTTTTTGATTGCAGGAAGGTGGGGGCGGGGCGTTCAGGGAGAGCGGGGCCAGGTGACTCAGCCTCACGCTCGCAGCCCTGAAGCCTCACACGCCCCCACAGAGCAGCCAGGCAGGAGAACACGAACTGGCGGTGAACGGTGGGTTAATTCCGCAGCGGGACCCGCGAAGCGGGTTCCGCAAGTCGTGGGTTTAAGGCAGCCCTTAGCAGCAAGCAGCTCCAGCCAGGTCCAACAGGAAAGCAGCGTCCCACGAGGGGAGAGTCCAGGTGCCTTTTTGATTGCAGGATGGTGGGGGCGGGGCGTTCAGGGAGAGCGGGGCCAGGTGACTCAGCCTCACGCTCGCAGCCCTGAAGCCTCACACGCCCCCACAGAGCAGCCAGGCAGGAGAACACGAACTGGCGGTGAACGGTGGGTTAATTCCGCAGCGGGACCCGCGAAGCGGGTTCCGCAAGTCGTGGGTTTAAGGCAGCCCTTAGCAGCAAGCAGCTCCAGCCAGGTCCAACAGGAAAGCAGCGTCCCACGAGGGGAGAGTCCAGGTGCCTTTTTGATTGCAGGAAGGTGGGGGCGGGGCGTTCAGGGAGAGCGGGGCCAGGTGACTCAGCCTCACGCTCGCAGCCCTGAAGCCTCACACGCCCCCACAGAGCAGCCAGGCAGGAGAACACGAACTGGCGGTGAACGGTGGGTTAATTCCGAAGCGGGTTCCGCAAGTCGTGGGTTTAAGGCAGCCCTTAGCAGCAAGCAGCTCCAGCCAGGTCCAACAGGAAAGCAGCGTCCCACGAGGGGAGAGTCCAGGTGCCTTTTTGATTGCAGGAAGGTGGGGGCGGGGCGTTCAGGGAGAGCGGGGCCAGGTGACTCAGCCTCACGCTCGCAGCCCTGAAGCCTCACACGCCCCCACAGAGCAGCCAGGCAGGAGAACACGAACTGGCGGTGAACGGTGGGTTAATTCCGCAGCGGGACCCGCGAAGCGGGTTCGGCAAGTCGTGGGTTTAAGGCAGCCCTTAGCAGCAAGCAGCTCCAGCCAGGTCCAACAGGAAAGCAGCGTCCCACGAGGGGAGAGTCCAGGTGCCTTTTTGATTGCAGGAAGGTGGGGGCGGGGCGTTCAGTGAGAGCGGGGCCAGGTGACTCAGCCTCACGCTCGCAGCCCTGAAGCCTCACACGCCCCCACAGAGCAGCCAGGCAGGAGAACACGAACTGGCGGTGAACGGTGGGTTAATTCCGCAGCGGGACACGCGAAGCGGGTTCCGCAAGTCGTGGGTTTAAGGCAGCCCTTAGAAGCAAGCAGCTCCAGCCAGGTCCAACAGGAAAGCAGCGTCCCACGAGGGGAGAGTCCAGGTGCCTTTTTGATTGCAGGAAGGTGGAGGCGGGGCGTTCAGGGAGAGCGGGGCCAGGTGACTCAGCCTCACGCTCGCAGCCCTGAAGCCTCACACGCCCCCACAGAGCAGCCAGGCAGGAGAACACGAACTGGCGGTGAACGGTGGGTTGATTCCGCAGCGGGACCCGCGAAGCGGGTTCCGCAAGTCGTGGGTTTAAGGCAGCCCTTAGCAGCAAGCAGCTCCAGCCAGGTCCAACAGGAAAGCAGCGTCCCACGAGGGGAGAGTCCAGGTGCCTTTTTGATTGCAGGAAGGTGGGGGCGGGGCGTTCAGGGAGAGCGGGGCCAGGTGACTCAGCCTCACGCTCGCAGCCCTGAAGCCTCACACGCCCCCACAGAGCAGCCAGGCAGGAGAACACGAACTGGCGGTGAACAGTGGGTTAATTCCGCAGCGGGACCCGCGAAGCGGGTTCCGCAAGTCGTGGGTTTAAGGCAGCCCTTAGCAGCAAGCAGCTCCAGCCAGGTCCAACAGGAAAGCAGCGTCCCACGAGGGGAGAGTCCAGGTGCCTTTTTGATTGCAGGAAGGTGGGGGCGGGGCGTTCAGGGAGAGCGGGGCCAGGTGACTCAGCCTCACGCTCGCAGCCCTGAAGCCTCACACGCCCCCACAGAGCAGCCAGGCAGGAGAACACGAACTGGCGGTGAACGGTGGGTTAATTCCGAAGCGGGTTCCGCAAGTCGTGGGTTTAAGGCAGCCCTTAGCAGCAAGCAGCTCCAGCCAGGTCCAACAGGAAAGCAGCGTCCCACGAGGGGAGAGTCCAGGTGCCTTTTTGATTGCAGGAAGGTGGGGGCGGGGCGTTCAGGGAGAGCGGGGCCAGGTGACTCAGCCTCACGCTCGCAGCCCTGAAGCCTCACACGCCCCCACAGAGCAGCCAGGCAGGAGAACACGAACTGGCGGGGAACGGTGGGTTAATTCCGCAGCGGGACCCGCGAAGCGGGTTCCGCAAGTCGTGGGTTTAAGGCAGCCCTTAGCAGCAAGCAGCTCCAGCCAGGTCCAACAGGAAAGCAGCGTCCCACGAGGGGAGAGTCCAGGTGCCTTTTTGATTGCAGGAAGGTGGGGGCGGGGCGTTCAGGGAGAGCGGGGCCAGGTGACTCAGCCTCACGCTCGCAGCCCTGAAGCCTCACACGCCCCCACAGAGCAGCCATGCAGGAGAACACGAACTGGCGGTGAACGGTGGGTTAATTCCGCAGCGGGACCCGCGAAGCGGGTTCCGCAAGTCGTGGGTTTAAGGCAGCCCTTAGCAGCAAGCAGCTCCAGCCAGGTCCAACAGGAAAGCAGCGTCCCACGAGGGGAGAGTCCAGGTGCCTTTTTGATTGCAAGAAGGTGGGGGCGGGGCGTTCAGGGAGAGCGGGCCAGGTGACTCAGCCTCACGCTCGCAGCCCTGAAGCCTTACACGCCCCCACAGAGCAGCCAGGCAGGAGAACACGAACTGGCAGTGAACGGTGGGTTAATTCCGCAGCGGGACCCGCGAAGCGGGTTCCGCAAGTCGTGGGTTTAAGGCAGCCCTTAGCAGCAAGCAGCTCCAGCCAGGTCCAACAGGAAAGCAGCGTCCCACGAGGGGAGAGTCCAGGTGCCTTTTTGATTGCAGGAAGGTGGGGGCGGGGCGTTCAGGGAGAGCGGGGCCAGGTGACTCAGCCTCACGCTCGCAGCCCTGAAGCCTCACACGCCCCCACAGAGCAGCCAGGCAGGAGAACACGAACTGGCGGTGAACGGTGGGTTAATTCCGCAGCGGGACCCGCGAAGCGGGTTCCGCAAGTCGTGGGTTTAAGGCAGCCCTTAGCAGCAAGCAGCTCCAGCCAGGTCCAACAGGAAAGCAGCGTCCCACGAGGGGAGAGTCCAGGTGCCTTTTTGATTGCAAGAAGGTGGGGGCGGGGCGTTCAGGGAGAGCGGGCCAGGTGACTCAGCCTCACGCTCGCAGCCCTGAAGCCTTACACGCCCCCACAGAGCAGCCAGGCAGGAGAACACGAACTGGCGGTGAACGGTGGGTTAATTCCGCAGCGGGACCCGCGAAGCGGGTTCCGCAAGTCGTGGGTTTAAGGCAACCCTTAGCAGCAAGCAGCTCCAGCCAGGTCCAACAGGAAAGCAGCGTCCCACGAGGGGAGAGTCCAGGTGCCTTTTTGATTGCAGGAAGGTGGGGGCGGGGCGTTCAGGGAGAGCGGGGCCAGGTGACTCAGCCTCACGCTCGCAGCCCTGAAGCCTCACACGCCCCCACAGAGCAGCCAGGCAGGAGAGCACGAACTGGCGGTGAACGGTGGGTTAATTCCGCAGCGGGACCCGCGAAGCGGGTTCCGCAAGTCGTGGGTTTAAGGCAGCCCTTAGCAGCAAGCAGCTCCAGCCAGGTCCAACAGGAAAGCAGCGTCCCACGAGGGGAGAGTCCAGGTGCCTTTTTGATTGCAGGAAGGTGGGGGCGGGGCGTTCAGGGAGAGCGGGGCCAGGTGACTCAGCCTCACGCTCGCAGCCCTGAAGCCTCACACGCCCCCACAGAGCAGCCAGGCAGGAGAACACGAACTGGCGGTGAACGGTGGGTTAATTCCGCAGCGGGACCCGCGAAGCGGGTTCCGCAAGTCGTGGGTTTAAGGCAGCCCTTAGCAGCAAGCAGCTCCAGCCAGGTCCAACAGGAAAGCAGCGTCCCACGAGGGGAGAGTCCAGGTGCCTTTTTGATTGCAGGAAGGTGGGGGCGGGGCGTTCAGGGAGAGCGGGTCCAGGTGACTCAGCCTCACGCTCGCAGCCCTGAAGCCTCACACGCCCCCACAGAGCAGCCAGGCAGGAGAACACGAACTGGCGGTGAACGGTGGGTTAATTCCGCAGCGGGACCCGCGAAGCGCGTTCCGCAAGTCGTGTGTTTAAGGCAGCCCTTAGCAGCAAGCAGCTCCAGCCAGGTCCAACAGGAAAGCAGCGTCCCACGAGGGGAGAGTCCAGGTGCCTTTTTGATTGCAGGAAGGTGGGGGCGGGGCGTTCAGGGAGAGCGGGGCCAGGTGACTCAGCCTCACGCTCGCAGCCCTGAAGCCTCACACGCCCCCACAGAGCAGCCAGGCAGGAGAACACGAACTGGCGGTGAACGGTGGGTTAATTCCGCAGCGGGACCCGCGAAGCGGGTTCCGCAAGTCGTGGGTTTAAGGCAGCCCTTAGCAGCAAGCAGCTCCAGCCAGGTCCAACAGGAAAGCAGCGTCCCACGAGGGGAGAGTCCAGGTGCCTTTTTGATTGCAGGAAGGTGGGGGCGGGGCGTTCAGGGAGAGCGGGGCCAGGCGACTCAGCCTCACGCTCGCAGCCCTGAAGCCTCACACGCCCCCACAGAGCAGCCAGCCAGGAGAACACGAACTGGCGGTGAACGGTGGGTTAATTCCGCAGCGGGACCCGCGAAGCGCGTTCCGCAAGTCGTGTGTTTAAGGCAGCCCTTAGCAGCAAGCAGCTCCAGCCAGGTCCAACAGGAAAGCAGCGTCCCACGAGGGGAGAGTCCAGGTGCCTTTTTGATTGCAGGAAGGTGGGGGCGGGGCGTTCAGGGAGAGCGGGGCCAGGTGACTCAGCCTCACGCTCGCAGCCCTGAAGCCTCACACGCCCCCACAGAGCAGCCAGGCAGGAGAACACGAACTGGCGGTGAATGGTGGGTTAATTCCGCAGCGGGACCCGCGAAGCGGGTTCCGCAATTCGTGGGTTTAAGGCAGCCCTTAGCAGCAAGCAGCTCCAGCCAGGTCCAACAGGAAAGCAGCGTCCCACGAGGGGAGAGTCCAGGTGCCTTTTTGATTGCAGGAAGGTGGGGGCGGGGCGTTCAGGGAGAGCGGGGCCAGGTGACTCAGCCTCACGCTCGCAGCCCTGAAGCCTCACACGCCCCCACAGAGCAGCCAGGCAGGAGAACACGAACTGGCGGTGAACGGTGGGTTAATTCCGCAGCGGGACCCGCGAAGCGGGTTCCGCAAGTCGTGGGTTTAAGGCAGCCCTTAGCAGCAAGCAGCTCCAGCCAGGTCCAACAGGAAAGCAGCGTCCCACGAGGAGAGAGTCCAGGTGCCTTTTTGATTGCAGGAAGGTGGGGGCGGGGCGTTCAGGGAGAGCGGGGCCAGGTGACTCAGCCTCACGCTCGCAGCCCTGAAGCCTCACACGCCCCCACAGAGCAGCCAGGCAGGAGAACACGAACTGGCGGTGAACGGTGGGTTAATTCCGCAGCGGGACCCGCAAAGCGGGTTCCGCAAGTCGTGGGTTTAAGGCAGCCCTTAGCAGCAAGCAGCTCCAGCCAGGTCCAACAGGAAAGCAGCGTCCCACGAGGGGAGAGTCCAGGTGCCTTTTTGATTGCAGGAAGGTGGGGGCGGGGCGTTCAGGGAGAGCGGGGCCAGGTGACTCAGCCTCACGCTCGCAGCCCTGAAGCCTCACACGCCCCCACAGAGCAGCCAGGCAGGAGAACACGAACTGGCGGTGAACGGTGGGTTAATTCCGCAGCGGGACCCGCGAAGCGGGTTCCGCAAGTCGTGGGTTTAAGGCAGCCCTTAGCAGCAAGCAGCTCCAGCCAGGTCCAACAGGAAAGCAGCGTCCCACGAGGGGAGAGTCCAGGTGCCTTTTTGATTGCAGGAAGGTGGGGGCGGGGCGTTCAGGGAGAGCGGGGCCAGGTGACTCAGCCTCACGCTCGCAGCCCTGAAGCCTCACACGCCCCCACAGAGCAGCCAGGCAGGAGAACACGAACTGGCGGGGAACGGTGGGTTAATTCCGCAGCGGGACCCGCGAAGCGGGTTCCGCAAGTCGTGGGTTTAAGGCAGCCCTTAGCAGCAAGCAGCTCCAGCCAGGTCCAACAGGAAAGCAGCGTCCCACGAGGGGAGAGTCCAGGTGCCTTTTTGATTGCAGGAAGGTGGGGGCGGGGCGTTCAGGGAGAGCGGGGCCAGGTGACTCAGCCTCACGCTCGCAGCCCTGAAGCCTCACACGCCCCCACAGAGCAGCCAGGCAGGAGAACACGAACTGGCGGTGAACGGTGGGTTAATTCCGCAGCGGGACCCGCGAAGCGGGTTCCGCAAGTGGTGGGTTTAAGGCAGCCCTTAGCAGCAAGCAGCTCCAGCCAGGTCCAACAGGAAAGCAGCGTCCCACGAGGGGAGAGTCCAGGTGCCTTTTTGATTGCAGGAAGGTGGGGGCGGGGCGTTCAGGGAGAGCGGGGCCAGGTGACTCAGCCTCACGCTCGCAGCCCTGAAGCCTTACACGCCCCCACAGAGCAGCCAGGCAGGAGAACACGAACTGGCGGTGAACGGTGGGTTAATTCCGCAGCGGGACCCGCGAAGCGGGTTCCGCAAGTCGTGGGTTTAAGGCAGCCCTTAGCAGCAAGCAGCTCCAGCCAGGTCCAACAGGAAAGCAGCGTCCCACGAGGGGAGAGTCCAGGTGCCTTTTTGATTGCAGGAAGGTGGGGGCGGGGCGTTCAGGGAGAGCGGGCCAGGTGACTCAGCCTCACGCTCGCAGCCCTGAAGCCTTACACGCCCCCACAGAGCAGCCAGGCAGGAGAACACGAACTGGCGGTGAACGGTGGGTTAATTCCGCAGCGGGACCCGCGAAGCGTATTCCGCAAGTTGTGGGTTTAAGGCAGCCCTTAGCAGCAAGCAGCTCCAGCCAGGTCCAACAGGAAAGCAGCGTCCCACGAGGGGAGAGTCCAGGTGCCTTTTTGATTGCAGGAAGGTGGGGGCGGGGCGTTCAGGGAGAGCGGGGCCAGGTGACTCAGCCTCACGCTCGCAGCCCTGAAGCCTCACACGCCCCCACAGAGCAGCCAGGCAGGAGAACACGAACTGGCGGTGAACGGTGGGTTAATTCCGCAGCGGGACCCGCGAAGCGGGTCCGCAAGTCGTGTGTTTAAGGCAGCCCTTAGCAGCAAGCAGCTCCAGCCAGGTCCAACAGGAAAGCAGCGTCCCACGAGGGGAGAGTCCAGGTGCCTTTTTGATTGCAGGAAGGTGGGGGCGGGGCGTTCAGGGAGAGCGGGGCCAGGTGACTCAGCCTCACGCTCGCAGCCCTGAAGCCTCACACGCCCCCACAGAGCAGCCAGGCAGGAGAACACGAACTGGCGGGGAACGGTGGGTTAATTCCGCAGCGGGACCCGCGAAGCGGGTTCCGCAAGTCGTGGGTTTAAGGCAGCCCTTAGCAGCAAGCAGCTCCAGCCAGGTCCAACAGGAAAGCAGCGTCCCACGAGGGGAGAGTCCAGGTGCCTTTTTGATTGCAGGAAGGTGGGGGCGGGGCGTTCAGGGAGAGCGGGGCCAGGTGACTCAGCCTCACGCTCGCAGCCCTGAAGCCTCACACGCCCCCACAGAGCAGCCAGGCAGGAGAACACGAACTGGCGGTGAACGGTGGGTTAATTCCGCAGCGGGACCCGCGAAGCGGGTTCCGCAAGTCGTGGGTTTAAGGCAGCCCTTAGCAGCAAGCAGCTCCAGCCAGGTCCAACAGGAAAGCAGCGTCCCACGAGGGGAGAGTCCAGGTGCCTTTTTGATTGCAGGAAGGTGGGGGCGGGGCGTTCAGGGAGAGCGGGGCCAGGTGACTCAGCCTCACGCTCGCAGCCCTGAAGCCTCACACGCCCCCACAGAGCAGCCAGGCAGGAGAACACGAACTGGCGGTGAACGGTGGGTTAATTCCGCAGCGGGACCCGCGAAGCGGGTTCCGCAAGTCGTGGGTTTAAGGCAGCCCTTAGCAGCAAGCAGCTCCAGCCAGGTCCAACAGGAAAGCAGCGTCCCACGAGGGGAGAGTCCAGGTGCCTTTTTGATTGCAGGAAGGTGGGGGCGGGGCGTTCAGGGAGAGCGGGGCCAGGTGACTCAGCCTCACGCTCACAGCCCTGAAGCCTTACACGCCCCCACAGAGCAGCCAGGCAGGAGAACACGAACTGGCGGTGAACGGTGGGTTAATTCCGCAGCGGGACCCGCGAAGCGGGTTCCGCAAGTCGTGGGTTTAAGGCAGCCCTTAGCAGCAAGCAGCTCCAGCCAGGTCCAACAGGAAAGCAGCGTCCCACGAGGGGAGAGTCCAGGTGCCTTTTTGATTGCAGGAAGGTGGGGGCGGGGCGTTCAGGGAGAGCGGGCCAGGTGACTCAGCCTCACGCTCGCAGCCCTGAAGCCTTACACGCCCCCACAGAGCAGCCAGGCAGGAGAACACGAACTGGCGGTGAACGGTGGGTTAATTCCGCAGCGGGACCCGCGAAGCGGGTTCCGCAAGTCGTGGGTTTAAGGCAGCCCTTAGCAGCAAGCAGCTCCAGCCAGGTCCAACAGGAAAGCAGCGTCCCACGAGGGGAGAGTCCAGGTGCCTTTTTGATTGCAGGAAGGTGGGGGCGGGGCGTTCAGGGAGAGCGGGCCAGGTGACTCAGCCTTACGCTCGCAGCCCTGAAGCCTCACACGCCCCCACAGAGCAGCCAGGCAGGAGAACACGAACTGGCGGTGAACGGTGGGTTAATTCCGCAGCGGGACCCGCGAAGCGGGTTCCGCAAGTGGTGGGTTTAAGGCAGCCCTTAGCAGCAAGCAGCTCCAGCCAGGTCCAACAGGAAAGCAGCGTCCCACGAGGGGAGAGTCCAGGTGCCTTTTTGATTGCAGGAAGGTGGGGGCGGGGCGTTCAGGGAGAGCGGGGCGAGGTGACTCAGCCTCATGCTCGCAGCCCTGAAGCCTCACACGCCCCCACAGAGCAGCCAGGCAGGAGAACACGAACTGGCGGTGAACGGTGGGTTAATTCCGCAGCGGGACCCGCGAAGCGGGTTCCGCAAGTCGTGGGTTTAAGGCAGCCCTTAGCAGCAAGCAGCTCCAGCCAGGTCCAACAGGAAAGCAGCGTCCCACGAGGGGAGAGTCCAGGTGCCTTTTTGATTGCAGGAAGGTGGGGGCGGGGCGTTCAGGGAGAGCGGGGCCAGGTGACTCAGCCTCACGCTCGCAGCCCTGAAGCCTCACACGCCCCCACAGAGCAGCCAGGCAGGAGAACACGAACTGGCGGTGAACGGTGGGTTAATTCCGCAGCGGGACCCGCGAAGCGGGTTCCGCAAGTCGTGGGTTTAAGGCAGCCCTTAGCAGCAAGCAGCTCCAGCCAGGTCCAACAGGAAAGCAGCGTCCCACGAGGGGAGAGTCCAGGTGCCTTTTTGATTGCAGGAAGGTGGGGGCGGGGCGTTCAGGGAGAGCGGGGCCAGGTGACTCAGCCTCACGCTCGCAGCCCTGAAGCCTCACACGCCCCCACAGAGCAGCCAGGCAGGAGAACACGAACTGGCGGTGAACGGTGGGTTAATTCCGCAGCGGGACCCGCGAAGCGGGTTCCGCAAGTCGTGGGCTTAAGGCAGCCCTTAGCAGCAAGCAGCTCCAGCCAGGTCCAACAGGAAAGCAGCGTCCCACGAGGGGAGAGTCCAGGTGCCTTTTTGATTGCAGGAAGGTGGGGGCGGGGCGTTCAGGGAGAGCGGGGCCAGGTGACTCAGCCTCACGCTCGCAGCCCTGAAGCCTCACACGCCCCCACAGAGCAGCCAGGCAGGAGAACACGAACTGGCGGTGATCGGTGGGTCAATTCCGCAGCGGGACCCGCGAAGCGGGTTCCGCAAGTCGTGGGTTTAAGGCAGCCCTTAGCAGCAAGCAGCTCCAGCCAGGTCCAACAGGAAAGCAGCGTCCCACGAGGGGAGAGTCCAGGTGCCTTTTTGATTGCAGGAAGGTGGGGGCGGGGCGTTCAGGGAGAGCGGGGCCAGGTGACTCAGCCTCACGCTCGCAGCCCTGAAGCCTCACACGCCCCCACAGAGCAGCCAGGCAGGAGAACACGAACTGGCGGTGAACGGTGGGTTAATTCCGCAGCGGGACAAGCGAAGCGGGTTCCGCAAGTCGTGGGTTTAAGGCAGCCCTTAGCAGCAAGCAGCTCCAGCCAGGTCCAACAGGAAAGCAGCGTCCCACGAGGGGAGAGTCCAGGTGCCTTTTTGATTGCAGGAAGGTGGGGGCGGGGCGTTCAGGCAGAGCGGGGCCAGGTGACTCAGCCTCACGCTCGCAGCCCTGAAGCCTCACACGCCCCCACAGAGCAGCCAGGCAGGAGAACACGAACTGGCGGTGAACGGTGGGTTAATCCCGCAGCGGGACCCGCGAAGCGGGTTCCGCAAGTCGTGGGTTTAAGGCAGCCCTTAGCAGCAAGCAGCTCCAGCCAGGTCCAACAGGAAAGCAGCGTCCCACGAGGGGAGAGTCCAGGTGCCTTTTTGATTGCAGGAAGGTGGGGGCGGGGCGTTCAGGGAGAGCGGGGCCAGGTGACTCAGCCTCAGGCTCGCAGCCCTGAAGCCTCACACGCCCCCACAGAGCAGCCAGGCAGGAGAACACGAACTGGCGGTGAACGGTGGGTTAATTCCGCAGCGGGACCCGCGAAGCGGGTTCCGCAAGTCGTGGGTTTAAGGCAGCCCTTAGCAGCAAGCAGCTCCAGCCAGGTCCAACAGGAAAGCAGCGTCCCACGAGGGGAGAGTCCAGGTGCCTTTTTGATTGCAGGAAGGTGGGGGCGGGGCGTTCAGGGAGAGCGGGGCCAGGTGACTCAGCCTCACGCTCGCAGCCCTGAAGCCTCACACGCCCCCACAGAGCAGCCAGGCAGGAGAACACGAACTGGCTGGTGAACGGTGGGTTAATTCCGCAGCGGGACCCGCGAAGCGGGTTCCGCAAGTCGTGGGTTTAAGGCAGCCCTTAGCAGCAAGCAGCTCCAGCCAGGTCCAACAGGAAAGCAGCGTCCCACGAGGGGAGAGTCCAGGTGCCTTTTTGATTGCAGGAAGGTGGGGGCGGGGCGTTCAGGGAGAGCGGGGCCAGGTGACTCAGCCTCACGCTCGCAGCCCTGAAGCCTCACACGCCCCCACAGAGCAGCCAGGCAGGAGAACACGAACTGGCGGTGAACGGTGGGTTAATTCCGCAGCGGGACCCGCGAAGCGGGTTCCGCAAGTCGTGGGTTTAAGGCAGCCCTTAGAAGCAAGCAGCTCCAGCCAGGTCCAACAGGAAAGCAGCGTCCCACGAGGGGAGAGTCCAGGTGCCTTTTTGATTGCAGGAAGGTGGAGGCGGGGCGTTCAGGGAGAGCGGGGCCAGGTGACTCAGCCTCACGCTCGCAGCCCTGAAGCCTCACACGCCCCCACAGAGCAGCCAGGCAGGAGAACACGAACTGGCGGTGAACGGTGGGTTAATTCCGCAGCGGGACCCGCGAAGCGGGTTCCGCAAGTCGTGGGTTTAAGGCAGCCCTTAGCAGCAAGCAGCTCCAGCCAGGTCCAACAGGAAAGCAGCGTCCCACGAGGGGAGAGTCCAGGTGCCTTTTTGATTGCAGGAAGGTGGGGGCGGGGCGTTCAGGGAGAGCGGGGCCAGGTGACTCAGCCTCACGCTCGCAGCCCTGAAGCCTCACACGCCCCCACAGAGCAGCCAGGCAGGAGAACACGAACTGGCGGTGAACGGTGGGTTAATTCCGCAGCGGGACCCGCAAGTCGTGGGTTTAAGGCAGCCCTTAGCAGCAAGCAGCTCCAGCCAGGTCCAACAGGAAAGCAGCGTCCCACGAGGGGAGAGTCCAGGTGCCTTTTTGATTGCAGGAAGGGGGGGGCGGGGCGTTCAGGGAGAGCGGGGCCAGGTGACTCAGCCTCACGCTCGCAGCCCTGAAGCCTCACACGCCCCCACAGAGCAGCCAGGCAGGAGAACACGAACTGGCGGTGAACGGTGGGTTAATTCCGCAGCGGGACCCGCGAAGCGGGTTCCGCAAGTCGTGGGTTTAAGGCAGCCCTTAGCAGCAAGCAGCTCCAGCCAGGTCCAACAGGAAAGCAGCGTCAACTTTGTTGATGGGTCCTCCACCATTGATCAAGAGACAGGGATTAGGTACACAGGAGCTGCAGTAGTCAGGGCCCAACAGCATGACTCTTCTGATTCCCTAGACATTGTACAGCAAATTACATTGCCTCCACACTACTCAGCCCAGGCTGCAGAATTAGTGGCACTAACTGCCGCTTTGCACCACGGGGCTGATGACCGCGTCACAGTGTACTCAGACTCTGCATATGTCAAAACAACGACACACTCGAGCATCCTGCGCTGGAAAAGGCGCGGCTTTCTCAAATCAGATGGGACACCTGTATGCCACAAACAATTGCTGGAGGACTTGATTGAGGCCCTTACACTTCCAACTGAGGTAGCGGTTGTCAAATGTGCAGCACACACTAATGGACAGGACTTTGTCTCCAGAGGTAACGCTCTGGCAGACTGGGCAGCAAAAGCTGCAGCCAGGCCCCCCTTACCTTTCACTGAGCCTGATCCGTACAACGCCCCAATACTACTTGCCCAAGCTGTAGCACCAGCACAACAGACAAAATCACATGAAAACAGTATAGCAACAGACAAAATCAACACACGATTCCATTGCCCAACTGCATCTCAGAGAAATACAGGAAAGTGCACCACATATATATATATATAAAATCAATCAATCAATCAATCAATCAATATCTCTCTCTCTCTCTCTCTCTCTCTCTCTCTCTCTCTCTCTCTCTCTCTCTCTCTCTCTCTCTCTCTCTCTCTCTCTCTCTCTCTCTCTCTCTCTCTCTCTCTCTCTCTCTCTCTCTCTCTCTCTCTCTCTCTCTCTCTCTCTCTCTCTCTCTCTCTCTCTCTCTCTCTCTCTCTCTCTCTCTCTCTCTCTCTCTCTCTCTCTCTCTCTCTCTCTCTCTCTCTCTCTCTCTCTCTCTCTCTCTCTCTCTCTCTCTCTCTCTCTCTCTCTCTCTCTCTCTCTCTCTCTCTCGAATACTGAAGCAAAGGACTAAAAAATCAATACAAAGTGCTTGATGAATGCCTGACCTGTGTACCAATACAAAATCACATGCTAGTTTTGTGAATATCTGCTAGGATAGGGAAAAAAACATGCAGATATCTGCTGGCTGTGAACTGGCAGCTGCACCGGGCTGACTTCAAGGATTGCAATACAGGGGTGGGATGTAGAGCGTCTAAACGATGATTCCAGACTGTTCCACCTCGAAACAAACTGGCACTGCCAGCCTGGCAGGGGAGATGATCGCAAATACTCCTAGCCCCCAGAACTTCTACACCAGTTCTGCCACAAAAAAGACTGAGGACGGGTGTACTTTAACTATAGTGAAGAGCGCGATACAATTAAGTTCAGGAGAAAGCTCCTGACTTTAAATGGATGACGGTCTTCACTACAAAAAAATATAAGAAACACACCACAACAACATGTGCAACCCCTCAACAACAACAAAAAAAAATGAACCCGTCCAAAAAATATTGTAAGTCAAAACAACACAACGTCCAAAAGACGCAACAGCACACAACTTACCTAGTAAATGCATCATACAGCTACAACAATACCGTGAATACTACCAACAAATGCAAACCCTAAACTTTCTCAACAGATTCAATGCGAATCATAACACCCAAAATAAAAACCACCATAAACAATACATCACAGGAAGTATATTAGGTGCGGTTACAAAAGACATAAGGGCGAAAAGGAGAAGCAACCTACAAATCATCATTACAACCGCATTTTATAAAAGTGCGAAGCAACCACTGCTACTAAAAATAACCCCCTTAAAAAACACGTTGTTTGCCAATATAACAATCAGCACTGCTCAAAAACGTAATAAGTGCGGATAAAACAGGCCTGCATTATAATACTTTCACTCTCGAAATACAAGCTGCTGCAAAAACTAAGCTTAACTAAAACACCCCGAAAAACACACCTCTCACAACCACGTCCCGTAAAAAGCCTGAGACTCGCAGAAAGATACCACCAACAACGTTCAACCCAGAAGAACCACCTTGGTGGGCAAACGGGTAGAGGGCCTAAAAGGGGAAAGATGAGGAACTAGAAGCAACAAGGCTGAGTAGGTAACACCAAGATAGGACAAAGGAGGTAAGAGATCAACAAGGGGCAGGGCACATAAAGCGAGAGTTCGGGCTGTGGGGAAGAGGCATGAGCTCGGGGTTAAAAGAGAACAATGGGGGTATTCACTGATGGGTAACGTCACACTACCCACCCACTAGCCCCTCGAGTGCGCCCCGTGAGCACCGACTCGACCCACCCTTACCTGCTCCTTCTCTCTTGTCTTCCGCTCCGAATTCTACGTGTCTATGCGCAGCTCTGATGGTGTCCTGTGACCTCAAAGTAGCTTGCCCCACCTACAACGCCCTGCTTTGCGCGATGATTGGCTCAACGGACTTACTTACCAGCCATTGTTCGAGTATTTGCACAGGTCGCCGATTCTGCAAGCCTCCATTGCCTTTACTGCCTGTCGATCACAGCCACGGAAACCCGCCCATTGGCCCTGTCAGGCTCTCACGTAACAAAAGGCCATCCTACAACCCAACCCTCAGCTTACCATCGAGAGAACCAACAATCTTGAAGGACTACACAAATAAAACAAGCATTGGAAATGCAATAGGTCTCGGATTTTTTTGAGTTAGACGTAATAGCATTGTAAATGGCAATGTGTTTTATCCGTGTTCACCCTGCACACACATACACTGAAGTCACTCTGCAGTCACTCTGCACTCCCTAGCACTCTGCAGTCACTCTGCACTCCCTAGCACTCTGCAGTCACTCTGCACTCCCTAGTCACTCTGCACCCCCTAGTCACTCTGCACCCCCTAGTCACTCTGCAGTCCCTAGTCACTCTGCAGTCCCTAGTCACTCTGCCTCCCTAGCACTCCCTAGTCGCTCTGCACTCCCTAGCACTCCCTGGTCGCTCTGCACTCCCTGGTCGCTCTGCAGTCACTCTGCACTCCCTAGTCACTCTGCACTCCCTGGTCACTCTGCACTCCCTAGCACTCTGCAGTCACTCTGCACTCCCTAGCACTCTCTAGCACTCCCTAGCATTCTGCAGTCCCTAGCACTCTGCAGTCACTCTCCACTCCCTAGCACTCTGCAGTCACTCTCCACTCCCTAGCACTCTGCACTCCCTAGTGACTCTGCCTCCCTAGCACTCCCTGGTCGCTCTGCAGTCACTCTGCACTCCCTAGTCACTCTGCACTCCCTGGGCACTCTGCACTCCCTGGTCACTCTGCACTCCATGGTCACTCTGCACTCCCTGGTCACTCTGCACTCCCTGGTCACTCTTCACTCCCTAGTCACTCTGCAGTCACTCTGCACTCCCTAGTCACTCTTCACTCCCTAGTCACTCTGCAGTCACTCTGCACTCCCTAGTCACTCTTCACTCCCTAGTCACTCTGCACTCCCTAGTCACTCTGCACTCCCTAGTCACTCTGCACTCCCTAGTCACTCTGCACTCCCTAGAACTCCCTAGTCATTCTGCAGTCACTCTGCACTCCCTAACACTCCCTAGTCACTCTGCACTCCCTACCAGTCACTCTGCAGTCCCTAGCGCTCCCTAGCACTCTGTAGCCACTCTGCAGTCACTCTGCACTCCCTAGCATTCCCTAGCACTCTGCAGTCACTGTCCACTCCCTAGTCACTCTGCACTCCCTAGTCACTCTGCACTCCCTAGTCACTCTGCACCCCCTAGTCACTCTGCACCCCCTAGTCACTCTGCACCCCCTAGTCACTCTGCACTCCCTAGCACTCTGCACTCCCTAGCACTCTGAAGTCACTCTGCACTCCCTAGTCACTCTGCACTCCCTAGCACTCTGCCGCTCCGCACTCCCTAGTCACTCCGCACTCCCTAGCTCTCTGCAGTCACTCTGCACTCCCTAGCTATCTGCAGTCACTCTGCACTCCCTAGTCACTCTGCACCCCCTAGTCACTCTGCACCCCCTAGTCACTCTGCACCCCCTAGTCACTCTGCACCCCCTAGTCACTCTGCAGTCCCTAGTCACTCTGCATTCCCTAGCTCTCTGTAGTCACTCTGCACTCCCTAGTCACTCTGCACTCCTTAGTCGCTCTACAGTCACTCTGCACTCCCTAGCACTCTGCACTCCCTAGCACTCTGCAGTCACTAGTCACTCTGCACTCCCTAGCACTCTGCAGTCACTCTGCCATCACTCTGCACTCCCTAGCACTCTACAGTCACTCTCCACTCCCTAGCACTCTGCACTCCCTAGTGACTCTGCCTCCCTAGTCGCTCTGCACTCCCTAGCACTCCCTGGTCGCTCTGCACTCCCTGGTCGCTCTGCAGTCACTCTGCAATCCCTAGTCACTCTGCACTCCCTGGTCACTCTGCACTCCCTAGCACTCTGCAGTCACTCTGCACTCCCTAGCATTCTGCAGTCCCTAGCACTCTGCAGTCACTCTCCACTCCCTAGCACTCTGCAGTCACTCTCCACTCCCTAGCACTCTGCACTCCCTAGTGACTCTGCCTCCCTAGCACTCCCTGGTCGCTCTGCAGTCACTCTGCACTCCCTAGTCACTCTGCACTCCCTGGGCACTCTGCACTCACTGGGCACTCTGCACTCCCTGGGCACTCTGCACTCCCTGGTCACTCTGCACTCCCTGGTCACTCTGCACTCCCTGGTCACTCTGCACTCCCTAACACTCCCTAGTCACTCTTCACTCCCTAGTCACTCTGCACTCCCTAGTCACTCTGCACTCCCTAGTCACTCTGCACTCCCTAGTAACTCTGCACTCCCTAGTCACTCTGCACTCCCTAGAACTCCCTAGTCACTGTGCACTCCCTAACACTCTGCACTCCCTACCAGTCACTCTGCAGTCCCTAGCACTCTGTAGCCACTCTGCACTCCCTAGCAATCCCTAGCACTCTGCAGTCAATGTCCACTCCCTAGTCACTCTGCACTCCCTAGTCACTCTGCACTCCCTAGTCACTCTGCTCTCCCTAGTCACTCTGCACCCCCTAGTCACTCTGCACCCCCTAGTCACTCTGCACTCCCTAGCACTCTGCACTCTGAAGTCACTCCCTAGTCACTCTGCACTCCGCCGCTCCGCACTCCCTAGTCGCTCCGCACTCCCTAGTCCCTCCGCAGCTCTCTGCAGTCACTCTGCACTCCCTAGCTATCTGCAGTCACTCTGCACCCCCTAGTCACTCTGCAGTCCCTAGTCACTCTGCAGTCCCTAGCTCTCCGTAGTCACTCTGCACTCCCTAGTCACTCTACAGTCACTCTGCACTCCCTAGCACTCTGCACTCCCTAACACTCCCTAGTCACTCTGCACTCCTAGTCACTCTGCACCCTAGTCACTCTGCACCCCCTAGTCACTCCGCACCCCCTAGTCACTCCGCACCCCCTAGTCACTCTGCACTCCCTAGTCACTCTGCACTCACCACTCTCTACTCTGCACTCACTAGTCTGCACACTCACTACTCTGCAAACACTACTCTGCACTCTCACTATGCACCCTCACTACTCTGCGCACTCACTACTCTGCACTCACTACTTCACACTCTGCACTCACACTATAATAATCCTTATGTCCTGTAACCAAGGGGTTGTGTGTTTAATACACCCCAGCACTGCCAGTTACCAGCGGTTCAGTGCCCCTTTGGACGCCGCAAAACGTGAACACAGTGTGGTCCGAGGGCAGGGGCTTGTCCCGGCTGAGAAGGGAGGGGGCATTGAAACTACAAAGAATTGTTGATCCTGTACAAATCTGGGCGGACGTTCTTTACAGACCCTAATAACAAATCAAGAGCAGCTTAGCGTGTACCTGCGCGTTAGCCTTTTACATGTACTTTACTAATAACCAGCATGTTAATAAATACGTGCAATAAAGCGATCACTTTCGCTATTGTTAAAACCAGCACCTATGGCACACGGACAGCGGGAGGGGGGGCAGGAACGGGCACACGGACAGCAGGAGGGGGAGCAGGAACGGGCACACGGATAGCGGGAGGGGGGGGGCAGGAACGGACAGCAGGACATCGCGCAACCCACCCCTGCAAAGGACACTTTCAAAATAGCCAAAACAAACCTTTCAACAAAAATAAACACGCCCACCGCCGCATGACGTGGGCAAAAGCCTAAAATTCTCGGGAACGCCCACGAATCTGCTCCGGCATTGACGGACAGATCTCTGTTCCAATGGCTAGCCTCCATTTATGGATCCAGCCAATGGAACAGAGGGGCGGGACAACACATACTGTAGACAAGATTTCGCCTACACGAAACGCTGCGCAGTTTTCAACAGGCGAAACCTAAAAAATGGGGGCAATCCATCTGCTGTTTACAGCAGAGGGATTTTTCGCAAGTGTGCTCATGATGGAACCGTTCCATCAATAGCACACTTACACCTGTGCTCATGACAGAACCATTCCGTCATGAGCAAAGAATGGGTTAATGGTATTGTAAACCTTCTAAAAAAAAGTGCATGAGATGGGTTGCACAATTAACCTCTAGAGCTGTATTTAACAAGGAGTATGGTTAGAGTTAAATATAGCATTCACAATTCTCCGGAAATGTTTTGATTCCAGGGGGCAATTACAGAATTAATGTCCTCCTATTTAGAATAAGAACCAGCAGATTTCCTTTCCCTTATACATGCGCTATAATTCTTTTCTACTTCTTTTATCTAACGGCCCATAGCCAAATCCACACGAGTGAGCCTTTTTAGGATTCACCCGCTTGTGAAATCTACTGTGGGGTATATATATCTTAAAAGGGGCTTACATAGGTTCACCCCATGTCTAATCTTCTAGACAAAGTAAACCAAGGATGGAATGCAGCCACAGTAAGTGCGCAGTTATTGTACATAACCCGTACTTACTGTGGAAGCATTCCATCATTAATTTACTTTGCCTTAATTATAGATGGGGTGAACCATATGGAAGTCAGTCACGTAGCACGGATGGGTATGGTTATACATGCGTTTTCCTCCACAGTTTCAAGGGTTAGTTCTTAGGCACTTAAATCAAAACATTAGTGGGTTAAGCCAATACTGCTGGCATCTTAGTGACAGGTAGTCACAAGGTTCAGAGCAGATTATTGTTTTCTCAGCCACTGAGCTTTACTAGGATACTGAGAGTACCAGATTAGATTCAATTGAAGAGATTCCTTTCTGGAAACCTCCCTACTCCCGTTACTGACACCATATAAACTTACAACATACCTCAGTCATGTTCCTCCCTTCTCTTTCCTCCTTCGTAGCAACCTTCAACTGTCTCGGTTTAAAACCGAGGTAGAGCTTGAACCCCCACTTGCTTCCCCCTCCCGCATTGTGACACTTTTCTTGTACTGCTGTTTAGAAGCTAGCTTAGAGGGTTTGGAATGTGCTGTACCATCATTCTACCCTTTCAAGGTCAGTAAATTAAATAGTGCAAAAGCACAAAGGATCCAAGGCAGTCGGCCACTCATGAAGCATACACTGTTCTTCCTAGCACTTCGTCTCTCTCTCACACACACTAGAGACAATAAATACCATTTTGGGTTGTACACCTGTATGCATTTGAAGCATGCTTGCCTGCATGTTTTTGTTTGCCTGATGTCTTTAATATTTTTTAATTATCACGCATTTCAAATGCTCCATTACTTGAGGTAGTGTACTAGTGCTAGGATCAAAAGCAGGCGGTCACTCAAACATACAGTTCTTTCTTGCACACATCACACAAACGCACTAGCAATACCATTTTGTCTTGTAAACTTCAAGACCTAGTCAGAACCTGTAGCAAAACGGATACATTTTGCTATACCAAGAGGAAAAATTATACGGTTTTGACTGGAACAGCTACTGCTTCTTTGGTTTGTCCTGCTGCATTTAACTAATCTCTCCATGGCTGCACACATTTAAAACGTGCTTGGCTGCGCCATTTTTCAATTTGTCCTCCGACTGCATTGTATTACCACCAGTTACTGCACATTTGATTTTCTTTCTCAATAAACAAATCAATACGCTATTATGGAGTTTCAGTAACTTCGATTGCACAACTACTAACCAAGCATAAACTTCAAAATTAACATTAATCACATAGGCAAAACTACTGCATTTACCAATGCGTTTTTATAATTTTATAGTTAGCCATCTAGTTTATTCTTTAACTCATAACAACCAGAATCAAAACTATTTTATCTACAGACACCTTACAAGTTAGTTGCATTTCAATACAATTTGAGCTGGTCTACGCTTACATTAAGTTCATCTTCCGTATACTCACCCGATTGATAGGCATAAAGTAGTTGACTATAGCTAGGGTCGAGGTGTGTGCTCAGTCACCCGGGATGTATATTTTCTAGTGGTATAATTCTACGAGGTGTACTGTTTTTCATTTAGATTTAGAGAAAGAGAAACCTTCAATGATCGCTACCATGTATACTTAGGATTGAAGAGTATGTATATAAAGCAGTCATACAAAACTACAGTAACATTGAAATGGTGTTAAAGGTAGTGAGATGGAGTCCTGTACCCTATATTCAAAAGGGATTTATTTCTCTAGTCTGTCTTTTTATTACTACTTCACAGATTCGGATTTCTCTTGCTGGTTCCAAGCTGTGCATTGTTCCATTTTTTCCAACACCCTCAAGAGGACTTGCAGGTGCGTTCTCGGAATTGTATATTGTCCTTTTGGGTGGCCTTCTGACAATGGTTACCATGCATATTCCTGCTACTATTCCTGGTTCATATATGTCTGAAGCAGGCCACATATCCACTATGTAAACATGCACGCTTTCACAATTCCAGAAATAGGTAGGGAACTGAAATGTTGACATACAGTGCACAAGTAAAAATATTTTGTTGTAACTGGATTGGTCCATAAAAAGTGAATTAATCAAAAGTTCATATCCCACACGTATGTACCTGGCCAAATGATAGATACAAGTCCATTACCATCTAGCAAGTGTTAGAATGGAGGTGGCTGATCAACGTCCAATAAATGCATTGGCCCAAAGTACAGCAAGCAACATATGGATTTGTATAGCTATAGCAACTGATGTCAAGCAGAAATACTTTGAAAAGTGTGCTTATCAGAATATCCGATTTTGTCCGATTAGGTTATTTGCGGGTCCCCACCATGAATTTTATTTAAGGTGGATGAGCAACTGAAGGCTAGAGCCGGTCGTCATCTAGAACCCTCGAGACCAAAACCCACGTCATACACTCGTGCGCTACAGCTTCAACAAAACATGAACCTTGACTTGAAAGGAAAAATAGCGCCATCTAGTTGTAGGCTGCAGAAGCAGAAAAAGTGAGCAATCAGTCTTCACGCTTGACAACTGCATGATACCCACTTACTTCCTTTCCCTGTCCGATAAAACGTACACGAACCTACAAAATGTTTAGAATAAATGTCGTACAAAAACTGAGTTACTAGTGTTCCATATATAAGAGAACTCCCATTTTAGTTAGCTAAAATGAGAAATACTTCAGCAGTAATATAATTGCAGTTAATATATTTCAGCGTGTTCAGGTTTGCAAAAGGGGTTTAGGGGTTTCGTTTCTTGCAGATTAATACATCACCGCTATTCTGCAATTAGTTGGCAGATAAATCAGGTCTGGAAAAGGAATGTAGTCTGTCACACAATCAAGTTTTTAAATTCAGGGATTTAAATCGAATGGTTGGGCTTTATGTTCAAAGACAAAGGCCTTGCACATTTAAGGCTCTCGCTGTACTACTTACATTTTTTTTATTACTTTGCTCCGTTACAAAGGAGGGTTTAATATTCGTGTAAGGGCCTTTTACTAAAACGGCGGCATTAGAGCAAATTCAGGGCTGCATTTACTAACCCTAAACCGACTTTGCTGTTTAGGGGCACAGTAAGCATGCTTCAAGGTCAATTCCCAACCCCGAATAGGCTCTTTACATGGCAGGATAGATTCAAAACCATAGCAGCAGAGCTACGAAAGGTTTATTTTCTAAAAATTTGCAATCTACATTTTTTAGGTTGATACAATAATTTTAGGAAGTTTAACTTGCTGGTTAAAATTACGGTGATGTTGACTGGATGAACTGAAACGCAAGGAAAACCACATGAAGCAAGTCTCTAAATTATAAGAATTCTGAACCCAAAATGGTCTGTCAAGCCCAGGAGAATCGTTAAGTGTTATAGTTGTGTGCTAAAAAGCCCATTATTTTAGGCTACTGAATTTGAATCCACGTTGTCTAGTTCTAGAGCCACTCAGTTGTCCGACGGTGAATTGAGCAATGGAGAACTAACCTAGAATGATGAATTCACCAAAAACAGGTGCTGGAACTGCGTAGGTTTTGAGATTACTTGTTTTGAACATTGCACCATTCTTACTCGTTTAGGAATTGCAGCAATAGGTTTGGTTCCAGGCAGCTACCATAATATCATGAAAATAAGGCAAGCTGGTTATCACAATAATCTTCTACAGATGGAAATTTAACTTATTGGAACGTGAATAGATTCGTGTCTCCGGTAACGATTGGAAGCCCCGCGTGTGCAGCAGTAGTGTGGAAAAATCCTCTCAAATATGAATTGAAAACTAGGAGAAATGCGCATAATACACAATGGTTTGCAGATGTATAGCTGATACGTTTAGATTCTACTACAACATTAAAATAAGTCTGCAGGCATGTACTCCGCGAGAGATTATAAATTTTGTAACCAAAACTTTAATTCCAATTACATAGCACTTTACAATCCTTTACAGTATCATTTCACCGAACCCCATGAACACAACAGGGAAAAAAGTATTCAGCTGTAATGCAACATTCTTGGAATGACATAGTATGTACAACTCACAGAGAAGGTGCCAGAGTATGGTCGACTACAAACTGACTTTCATGATCAGCAAAAAAGCCCAACAGAATATGAAGTAAACCGGTTATAACTTCAGTTTAAGGCAACTTAATCAAAGTACACAAATGTCAGTACCTGCTCGTTCTATTGGAGGGCGTTCAATTGCATAGACATATGGGCAAGTTCAGATCACTTTGAACAATGTCCTACAACCCCCGAAGTCTCGTTTTAAGAAAACAGTCGCAATTACAAAATTAATGGTTTTATTTGGAGTCTATGCAAAACAAATGGAATGCCCAAGCTATTCAAGGGAATTTTACAACGCAAAGTTTAGGTTTACAGTTGTCATAAGATCTGCTCAAAAACCATATACAGATTCACATCTTTACAACAGTCACTGGTTACGAGACAATACAAAGTAAATCAACAGCTAAAACATTTTAAAAAATGCACCAAGCTTATGAAGTATTTAAACAAAACATTTCCAAAATGCAATGCTCCGTACATTTCCTTCTGAAGGCTGCGGCGCTATTTCCTTTCATTTGACCTAGAGCGACTTAAAAAGAAAAAAAGAAGCTGTCAATATCAGAATACGTTGTTGGGAGTAGGCACAAGGTAGTCATTTTTCTGAAACAGTTCCGTTGGACAGGGTTGCAAAAGTTAAAAAAGGCACTAACAGTTTTCATATTTGTTCTTGTCAAACGAGTTCTTTTTAGTCACACTCCCACTGCAGTCTAGAACAATATCTCCGCGTGCAAGTCGATCCCTGCACATGGCCATGTACTAAACTCTAATAAGGCAAAACACGTATACACCGCAGATAGGGCTGGTAAGGGAGTCAGTGGGATAAGTCTTTTAAAAAGCTGGAGGAACCAGTAACTAAACACATTTAAGATATCTTGTCCATGGCTACGTAAAAGTTTATAAACTGCCCGAATTTCACAGGTATGCCATTGCGTGTGTAGGTGCTCATGCCTAAAAGTAAAGGAGAATTAACACATCCCACCCTTTAAAGTGCTTTAAATAAGGACGGCCACAACCGGGCAAGAGTTCACATTATTTACATGCAATACATAAAGGATGTCTAATATACCTTCTAGATCTAGAGAATGAACGTGAAGGCTTGTGGTTCCTCTCTCTGGATAAGGATCTTTCACGTCTTCGGTCTCTAGAGAGGGACCTGTCGAAAAATACAATACAGAGCACGTTAGCAATTTCGCAACTTCAGAGAGCTTGAAAACAAACTTCACAAGTCAGTCTTCTCAAAGGGAATGTTAAAGTGGGTTGAAATGTGTTGCTTACAGTAAAGACCTGCAGCATAAGCAAACAACTAGGCATTGGTCAACTATTGGGCCTACTTTGGAAAAGGATGCGACAGAAAGGTGGGGGGGGGGGGGGGGGGGGGGGGAGGTCCATTTAGAATTAGACAGCACGCCGTAAGGACGATTCTGCAGTATCATTCAAGAAAATCAGCAGCACGTTACCTGCTTCGGCTGCGAGAAAAGCTCCTTCGTCGTGGCGACCTAGAACACAAATACAATTTGTATCAAACTAATTGTTAATGTTAAGAGAAATAAAATCACCAGGAGCCAGTGAACGCATGGTAAACTATCTTAGGGCTTAAACCTAGAAAAATAACGTCTTCACAACCTTTGAAAAAAGTACTGAAAGCCAAGATGCCATTAACCTTAAACCAAATGGATAACCAAATAAGCACGATCAAAATTCACAGCTCAAAGGTTCGGAACAGACCACATCAAACTCAATTGTGAAAAAAAGTCAAATATATTATTGCGTTATGTTAGTCTTTTACAGCCGAATACAAAGAACCTTCGTTTGTAGGTTCATCCCAAAAATTACAGTTAGTAAAGGTATTTTAAAGGTGGAAGGAGTTTCTCTTGCAATATGAGAACAATTAAGTAGACTCCTCTCACATGCAAATAACTTGTAGTCCGATTTCTCCTTCACCTTTAAAGGTTTCTGATATTTCAGACAATATATTGACGTACCATTTAATTATGCACAGCCAGCCTTTGATTTGAGAAATCATGAATTACGTATAAGCTGCTTACGTTATTTAACCAGCAGTAAACTGTATAAGCAGGAAAAACTTACTAGTTTTTGGTTTCAACAAGCTAGAAATGGTGAGGTGAGGCTGCCGGACTGACGGCCAAGTAGAATTTGCTGAAAAGGTTTGCCAGGTGTTGCGATGTATTTAGTTGGTTGGCGAAGGGGGTGTTGTGGATTTTTCCTGCTTTTTTTAGCCGAGCTGCTGCAGATGTTGTGAAGACATTTGGCAATGTAAACAGCTGAGCTGAATGGCCGGGAATGAGTGGGCGGTCGAGGAGGCCGCTGCCGATTTGGTTAATGTTGGAGAAGGCTGAGAACAGCATGCTCGGGAACCAAAGGGCGGTGCAACCTGACGACTGGCCATGCCTGGGTCATGTGATACGACACCAGCAAAGCTGAATGGGGCGCGCTGGTCACATGACGCTGAAAGGGCTAGTTGACTGGCTAATGTAGACCCAGAGGGTGGTGAGAAGAGACATGATGATGACTCTGTAACGGGGTTCATTTTTATTAATGATGGTCCAAAAGCACAAAAAAAATGAAAACAAGCCATCAGTACAACCATCTTGTTAGCTAACAAAGTACTCCTAATATGACGGATAATTACGTATCGTTCTACCTCAAAATACAATGGTTTCAACGGGTTCAAGTGCCCCCTCACCCGCAATATGGAGACCGAAACCATGTTGTAGGTTAGTTTTTGGGATAGGGACAATCACCACACCCGTACAGTATGGAAAAAAGGTGTCAACTAATAAGTTCTTAAATTACTTTTAGACTGTAAACTGACAGTACAGATAAATAATTCAAGTAATTGCTGCCAATTTCTCCGACAAGATTCTACTAGATAAGTGGCCAAAATTAGAAGCGTTTGCAATTTGGAGTATAGAAGTACCAGATGCTGAAAAAAAACAGTAGATTTAGGGAAAAGGCTACAATGGGACCAACTGACCAATACTTGGACTTGCAGCTTTGGGCGACCAGGATGGAATTAGCACAAACTCTGGCCACGGTAGGTCTCAAACCTAGCCAAACCCTACACTCAAGCTGATACATTACATAAAAAGATAAAAACCATTTCCATACGCACCTGCGACGAGGAGGCGGGCTTCTTCGACCTCTGTAGTCATCTCTTGGACGTCTACCCCCGCCCCACGATGGAGGCGGACCACGGTTTCTACTGCGTTTTTCGCCATTCGACAACTCAACTCTTACACGGCAGCCACACAGAGTTCTGTGAAGCGAAATACAACGAACGCATAAGGACATGCACAATAAGTATCCATAACAAATAAAATACGTAATGACAACGATATACGCTACAAAGTTTGCCAATGGTTATGAGGACTCACCTTCCATCTAATTCTCTCACAGCATCTGCCGCATCTCGTGGATCTTCAAATTCAACAAATGCAAAACCTGGTGGGTTTCGTGCCACCCACACGCTCCGGAGTGGTCCATAATACCCGAACGCGCGCTCCAACTCTGTCTTGTTTCCGTTGTTCCCAAGGTTACCAACATAGACCTTACAGTCCAGAGGGCAAGAGTCGCGATGCATGGCTAAAAGAAAAGGATGTAATTAGTAACAAATGCCTACAGCCAACAGAAAAATAAGCCTTAGTGTAGAAATACGGCTACGTGGGTCAAATTTTCAACTAGCAAAATCACTCAGGAACGAGGGTACAGCCTGAACAGATCTGCAACGTAAGACCGCCAAACCTGCCCTGGCAGAAAAAGCAAACTTGTGGGCAACACCAAATGCCCGTGGTGCTGAGAATACGCGCGCATTCTACAGCATAGTAAAAACGAGACTGACATCAGAACTGCAACATGATCCACAATGATCACGTTATACAAGAGTTCGGTAAAATGCTGCACAAAGAAATATTTCCGATAATAACAGGAACATAGAGGGAGAAGCCGCCTGTAGACGGAGTAAATAATTTAGCAGTAATGGCCGGGGCACAGCCGGAACACGAGGTGTGGTCCGACTGATGGCCATTCTGGCTAACAAAGGGAGGGCCGTGCGGGTAACATTCATGCTATTTGGAACAAAGATCTCGAGCATCGGGGGAATTTAGCATAAACGAATTGATCATAGTACATAAGGAATCCAACGGAGACCACGACTCTAAGGATAAAGGCATACATCGATCGAAGTAAAGGAGGGCTTTAGTACACCTACTTACCATCTATAACAGTTCCACCAACGGTACCCACTAGTTCGCATCAACGCGATGCAAATATTACAAATTACGCCTACATACAGTATAATTGACGCGCCACTTTAAATTTGGGTATGACCACACAACGTAACTTGTCACCATTAAACAACCGGGGGGTGAACCTCAAACTCTAACAAAGACCCAACAGTTTTTCATTTTATTATTTCCGACCGCGCAGAAGCAAATAACCAGGGGTCTACCCTGGAGACCGGCTGCGTGTCTCAGAGTAAAGAGTAGATTTTAACGATCGGTATACACGTGCCATTGAAAACTGGGACCTGACCACTAAGCATATATACAAAGCCCGGACAAGAAGCTGATTTTATTCCGTGAAACTGGGGTGGTTCCACGGTTCCCAAGCCAACGGGTTCCTGCAAGTGGCATTCGAAATGGCGGCTCTGTAAGGAACTACAAAATGGCGACATCTCTTTGTCGATGGGATGGCGCACTCGAGCGGAGTTTTATCGCGGGTTCGGTTTTAACTAGCAGTCTTTGTGCAGCACCATTTGTAACACGAGCAAAGAACAACCCTTGATTCGTAATTACCCTCTCTGGAATGTAGTCCACACAAACGATCTTCAACTTCAGCTCCCTCGACCAATTCTGCCTCGTCCCGACGACAAAATGGCTTCACTTTGTCTTTACATGAACACTATAAGAGGTTGGCTTTTTACGTCATATGCACTTTCACCAATCATTTCGGCGAATTGAACGCTCGGCTCAATTTCGCCACCTCCCCCTATTAGAACTGCAGGGCGGACTTGGCTGGGAAGGGGGAGCATAGACATAGAAAAGTAAGTAGGCAGACCGATGGAAAAGTGATATTTGTCCTGTAGGCACGTGTTTGAAAAATAAAAATCCTATTGCAGGTGATTTAAGTTAAATACATTTAATTAATTGAAATACATTTATTTTAAGTATACATATACAAGATTATACCTAAATTTCTAGATCGGATTTCTAAAACCGATTCAGTTGAACAATAACTTTTTTTCGGGATGCCTAAGACCCTTACAGTTCTAAAATGGCCGTAGCTTTAACGTACAGTGTCGGTCTGCTTCACTCTCACTGTGGAATTCTTTCCTGTGTTTCCGGGAATAGAAAGCGTAGGCAGCCGCACCGTTCTAAGTTATCCTAGCTTTTTATTACAAGATGACATAGCTCGATTCTTACATTTTTTTTGTTGAAGAGAGAATTTAAAGAGAAGATTAGGGCGCATATACTATATTTACAGCGCTAATTCGTGGTTCTGTATATCAAGGATCGCGATATGATTTAATCTGGTACACTTTGCTTTCAGTTTTATGTAAATAAGTTACTCACGCGAACAAGACAACATACTCCTCAGACACCTCTTTGACCCCTGAATGGACTTCTAAATTTAAACAAGCCCCTTGCAAGGACGACCATGTCAATCTTGACCATCACTAAATCCCTGCTCTGAATCTTTGAACCCATAGAACCATTTCTAGTACAAACGGCTCAACTCCGCGTCCCAGCCAACCAAGGACCAACTTGGCCGTAGCGTTATGCCCCCTCATAACCTCAAAGGGAGATTTGTTAAGACTCACATTTAGGGTGGTGCGATGTTTCCACACAGCCTCCTGTACTGCAACAGGGCCATCCAAACCGCCCTGCAAAGCTAACTTAGCCATGCGGTTCATTCTTTCTGTAATTGCCCTATGGATTGTAAAAAGTGGAGCGGTGATGCTTAATTAAATGGACAGAAAGAAAACTCTTCATATGTGCATTATCCGTCAATAAAATATGAGGAAAACCTTCCCTCCGAAAAACATCCCGCAAACGGGCAATGGTATTTTTCATAGAAATATAATTCAAAAATATGATCTCCAACCATTTGGAATAGACATCCACCAGCTGTAGGAAGCTGGATTTCTGTTGCAGTAAACTCAACCCACACACACTTTTTGCTAGATTTCTGATGCACTTTGACATGTTGGTAATTTGAACGTTGGACTAGAGTCATCATTCTCTTAGGGTCCAACACTGATTTTGTTTTTAGTGTACCTAAAGTCCTCACTAATAAAGGAGATAACCGAGGAACCTTAAGGTATTTTTAATAGATCTGGATCCCAACTTTATCTTGTAAGTTTTATGTAAGACCTCCCTCCTACCGCCAAGTCTCTGCGGAGGTTGAGTCCGCCCTGGTAGTGCCATCTTACCAGGGAGGGGGAGAATGCCTATGATGAAGCATGACACGATAAAGTGTGTGAGGCACCCTCTTCCAATAAGGTGGCTTCCTTATTTTCAACAGTCCAATGCGACCAGTAGCAGGTGGCTTCTGATCCCAAACAGGGTTTAGTCTTTGTATTCCTATTAGACAAGCAACTTTTTTTGCGGTCATTTAGTTATTTTTGGGAGGTTGGTAGGGTTGCCTTTCTCTCCCCACTTTCTCTTTGCGATAACCTGTATAAGCTCAACCAGTTGGTTGCGACTTGCGAGAGTTTAATTTTAAGGCATCAAAGACTTTTTCTGAGGTGGGCACACCTTTGTCTTCGCACATTTTATCGAAGGACTAACATTTGACGATGAGGAGGTGTCTGCTATTTTAGCAGCACCCTCAATGCTGGGCGACACTACATTAGTACAAACAATCAACCAATTAGGTGACTGGGGCACATTAGTAGAAATTAAAAGAACTGGGGTTAAAACCCTACTGCATGGAGCTGTACTAACTGAATATTTACACTCCAACTCCACACCTAGCGGATTGCTAGTAACAAATGAACCGAGGATTTTTTTAAACGATAAAGAATTCAGAAAGAACTGGTCTCTGATCGCTTGGCGATGCACCAGGGGCTCGTTCTGATTATTAGAATTTCAAAAAAGGCTCTCTGACGCTCTGCTAATTCAGATAATAACATGCAAGACCAATCTGAAGCCAGGAATAAGCATAACAGTTCTCAAAAAGAAACTGGAGGAGACGAAAAAGACTTTGGGCCAATTTAGGGAATATCTGACACAACGTAAGATCGGCAAGTTTCAGAAAGACGTTAAAACATTCTCCCATGGGTCTGTATATCCATATTCAAAGGCAGATCATGATCCCAGAGAACAGGCAGACTCTAAAATGTCATCTTATGGGAATACCTCATCAGACTCAGATAAAGAGTACCGTGAAGAGGCAAGATGGAAGAGATGGAATCAGAGAGGACCAAACAGGCAGAGAGGGTTCTTGAATACTATGGGGATCATTAGGATGCCACCCTACCGGTAACAGGACCGGCTGCCTGCCATGCGGCAGTCGCGTCACCCTAATTATGATGCAACCACCACCACGGCGGTCGCATCTGGCAATTCAACATTGTGGCGGGTGCTGCTGGCTGCAGCACCAGCCACAATGTGAAATGGCCATGTTGTGCATATTTAAAGGGAGCACAATGGTAAAAAAAAAATGATACCCAAATATTATAAGATGTTCCAATTTAAAATTTTCCTTTATTATGTACCAAGAGCCTTGCTTTTTTCCAGCCAATTATCATTGTCTTTGTTTTATCAAATTTTTTCGAATTTATTATTGGTGCAGTACGTGCCCATCTCATCGAGGGGACTTTAAAGGCATGTGGGTGTTTTACTTATAAGGACTGTGTGGTCTGCAAATTGTAATGTTGGTAAGTGGCACTGTCCAAGACACGGAGGGTCCAGCAGACAGTTTGCTAACAAAGTCATTTAGATCTGCCATAAAGACATTAAACAGGATGGGGGCCAGTACACATGCTTGTTTGAGCCCATAAGTGGTGTACATTTTCTTAGGGATTGCGTTGTTATTTCCAGTTTTCACTTTTACACCGTGTTTGTCTACAGTAATTGAATGGACTTCAGTAAAAGCTGAACAACATTCCATTTGTGCAATTTTTCCCAGAGCAGGTTTCACAGTACTTTATAGAATGCAGCTCTAAAATCCATGTGTTGGACCTAGTTCACCCAAGTCTACATAAGGTAGCTTGGCACAGTAGTGGCTACAGCTAACTCAAGGCGTTGGTTAAGTGCTTACAAGTCTCACTCACAGTAACTCAGTGATGAACCACTAAAATAAAAGACACAACACCAATGTTGGGAAAATACCAGTACCTTTTATAAAAATAGAGTTCTTTTCTTGTTATGCTTTCAGACAGGTATGATACACAATTCATTTACACCTTGTTCATGAAACTCAGATCACACTTCAATACTTTTCCCGGTCAGATTATAAGAATCAAGGGTACATTTGGGGTCAGTTGCTGTTCGGGTCACAATACACTTCACTACTATATGATTACAGAAAGGAAAATGCAGTCTGACAGTTCAATACGTTTTTAAACAACTCATAAGCAAGTATATTACCCCACAGCTCTTAGATATCTGCTCAACTCAACAGACCTCTACTGGATGTAGATCTTCACAGCATATCCCACCAGTTATGTAGCTAAAAGGAAGACACAGTAGTATTAACAAGGCTTCCCTCTAGTTAATTTACAGGCTACACCTTTCTGGTAGAGGACTTACTCCCTCAGTTAACAACAGACTGTAAGGGTTTCTACTCAGGAACCCTGTGGTTCCCTGCACACCTTTCTCCTCTCAGCCAATTATTGGATATTCTTAATATGGGCTGAGCAGTTCACTAGCCTACTTCCTCGCGTCAGGCTCTCCTTGTCTGTTCAGTTATTTGTTTGGGCGTAGCCCCACTGTCCCGCTTTCTCGGCACTCGGTGCTGCAGCCTCCCGCTCCCACACTACCCGGCTTACTTGGGGGGCTTGTAGACGTGTCAGCGGGAGTCCTCTTTGCACGATGGAGCCTGGCAGCAGACGGGCTGATGGCGGAAGACAGGGAAGGCTTTCCCGGCCCAAGGCTCCCTACCGCGACGTCCGCTGTGGCGCTTCTGCCTCCTCCGAGGGGATCAATCACCGGAGCTCCGACGCGGCGCTCCTCTGCTGACGCGACCGGCTTTTCCTCAGGCGGCACTACTCCGCCGGGCATGCGCGGAAGCGCTCGCTCTTCTCCCGCCTCTGCACGGCCGCTCACAGGAAGGACGCTGTTCTCCGCGGAGACGCTGCTCTTCTGGGCCTGCCCGACCCTAGGCCCCTCCTGCCTCCACAGAAACGTCCACGCTCAGGACATGCGCGGAAGCGCTTTCTTCTTTGTTTAACGCGGCTGGTGCCCCCGGGGTCCCACAGCCGATCGGAGCAGCGCCGCTGCTCTTCCCCAGTCACTTCCCTCACCGGCTTCACAGGAAGGATGTCTGTAAGCAGCGCCCACGCTCCTTAGGTCTTCTAAGGCCTCACAGACCCACAGCTTCACCAGGCCACGGCCAGGAACTCCAGCCACGTCACAGGGCTCGCAGCTGTTCTCCCACACTGGTAAGTGGAGTTGGAAATGCGGGAAATCCTCTATTAAGAGCTCCCTGACAGGGTTCGCTGGGGCTCAGGTTAAGAGAGATCTCCCTTCACACGCAGGCTTCTTTTCTCCTTGATAATTGTTGTATGGGGAGGGATTGGTCGGAGGCTGAAGGGGGAACAACCCTCTGAAGGAACTGTCTGCCTCAGAAACAAACTAGCTGCTCTCAGTGTGTCCACCTCCTCTCACCACTGCCTCACTCCTCCACTCTTGGGTCAGCACAAAATGGCTGCTGGTCACTGGCCTTATATAGGGTGGCCTGAGACCTGCAGAAGTCTCTAGTGGATTCTGGAAAGTTCCCTAATGTTAGCCTATGGACCTGTCCTCCAGTAGTGTCCGTTATGGCAGTTGGTGGACACCATTTTAGGTTTCTGGAGATCCCTAGATTTTCAAGGGGGCTGACTAGGCCTCACAGGTTATGAGGGAAAAATGACGTCATCGCCAAGGAACACCTAGCCCCCTGACAGCATTGAAGAATCCTGATGGACATATGTAAAAATAAAAATAGAAACTCTGGGAGGCTAAGGGGGACAAAAATAAATAATAATGGTTAGAGTCTCCCCAGAAGCAGACAGGTCTAACACGCGTCCCCCCCAGCTGAAAGTGGGGAGAACTACCCAACCCCTTGGGAGTCCTCATCACTAAGGCGGAAATACCTGGATAGACCGTCTGCATTGGCATGGTCCGTCCCAGGTCGGTGTTCCACCCTAAAGTCCATTCCCTGTAGGGAGATGGACCACCTCAGCAACTTGGGATTCTCCCCCTTCATTTGCATCAGCCAACGAAGGCGGCGATGGTCAGTCTGAACTAGGAAGTGCGAGCCAAACAAGTATGGCCGCAGCTTCTTCAGAGCCCAAACCACCGCAAAGGCTTCTCTCTCAATTGTACTCCACCTCCTTTCCCTGGGGAGTAGTCTCCTAGACAGGAAGAGCACGGGTTGATCCAAGCCCTCATCATTTAGCTGCGATAACACTGCCCCAATGCCATGTTCTGACGCATCTGTTTGGACAATGAATTCTCTAGCAAAATCAGGGGCCTTGAGAATGGGAGCGGAACACAATGCTTGTTTCAAGGTCATGAAGGCTCGCTGGCAAGCCTCCGTCCAGACTACCCGTCGGGGTTGCTTCTTGGAAGTAAGTTCAGTGAGGGGTGCCACGATAGTGCCATACCCCTTCACGAAGCGACGGTAGTATCCAGTGAGGCCCAGGAAGGCTCGGACCTCTGTTTGAGTCTTGGGGGGCTCCCAGGCGTTGATAGCCTCAATCTTTGCCTGGAGGGGCTGCACCGTCCCTCTGCCCACCAAGTGACCTAGGTACACCACTGACCCCTGTCCGATCTGACACTTGCTGGCCTTGATTGTCAAGCCAGCCTGTTGCAGGGCATGAAGAACAGCTTGCAGGTGCTGCAAATGGTCCTCCCAGCTGCTACTGAAGACAGCAATGTCGTCCAGGTAAGCAGCAGAAAAAGCTTCCATTCCAGAAAGGACCCTGTTCACCAGCCGCTGAAAAGTTGCAGGGGCATTCTTGAGCCCAAAGGGCATCACACGAAATTGGTAGTGTCCCTGAGGTGTAGAGAAGGCTGACCTTTCCTTCGCCTCCTCGGTAAGGGAAATCTGCCAGTACCCTGAAGTTAGGTCAAAGGTACTTAAGTATTGAGCAGCTCCCAGCCGGTCAATGAGCTCATCCGCCCGTGGGATGGGATGTGCATCAGTTTTGGTTACTGAATTCAAGCCTCGGTAGTCCACACAGAATCTCAATTCAGGTGTGGTGCCTGGTGGGGCAGCTTTTGGTACCAAAACCACCGGGCTAGACCAAGGGCTACCAGAAGGTTCAATCACTCCCAGCTCCAGCATCTTGGCGACTTCACTCTTGATGCTGGCCTTCACCTTGTCCGACAGCCGGTAGATTTTAGACTTCACAGGTGGGCTGTCTCCTGTGTCCACGTCATGGGTACACAGGTGGGTCCTACCTGGGACAAGGGAGAACAGAGAAGAAAATTGCTCCAGGATCTGGCGGCAATCACTCTGCTGTTCAGGAGTCAGGGATGGCGAGAGAATTACTCCCTCCACCGACCCATCCTTTTCTTGGGACGAGAGAAGATCAGGGAGAGGTTCACTTTCTTCTTCCTCTGCTCCATCGGTTACCATCATTAAGACAACCTCGGGCCTCTCATGATGTGGCTTGAGGCGATTGGCATGCAGCACCCTGTGGGGCTGCCTCGGGGTCTTAAGATCCACCAAATAAGTGGACTTCCCCTTTTTCTCCAAAACCTCAAAGGGGCCTGTCCAACGGTCCTGGAGGGCGTTTAGCTCTCCAGGTTCCATCACCCACACTTTCTGTCCAGGCTCCAGTTCCACTGGGTGAGCGTTGTGGTCATACCACTCTTTCATAACTGCTTGGCTGGCCTCCAAGTTGTCTGAAGCTTGCTTCCACAACTTAGCCATTTGGCTCCGGAAGGCCAGCATGTAGCTCACCACGTCCTGGGGAAGCTTCCTGGGAGTCAGTTCCCATCCGTCTTTCACCAGGCTGAGAGGTCCCCGTACAGGGTGCCCGTACAAAAGTTCGAAGGGGCTGAAGCCCACTCCCTTCTGTGGCACTTCCCTGTAGGAAAACAAGAGACAGGGTAGGAGGACGTCCCATTTCCTCCGCAGGCTCTCAGGTAGACTCCGTATCATACCTTTCAAGGTTTTGTTAAACCTTTCCACAAGACCATTGGTTTGTGGGTGATAAGGAGTGGTAAACCGATAGGTAACACCGCACTCCTTCCACATAGCCCGCATGTACGCTGAAAGGAAGTTAGTCCCCCTGTCGGACACAACCTCCTTGGGGAAACCCACTCGGGTGAAGATCCCCATCAGGGCCCTTGCCACTGCAGGTGCAGTGATGGTCCTCAGAGGTATTGCCTCTGGGTACCGTGTGGCATGATCCACCAAAACCAGTATGAACCGGTGACCAGCTGAAGTTGGTGGATCCAATGGCCCTACAATGTCGATGCCCACCCTCTCAAAGGGGGTGCTAACGACAGGTAGTGGTTCCAGGGGAGCTTTTAGCTTCACCCCTGTTTTCCCACTGGCTTGGCAAGACACACACGTCCGACAATATGTATCAGACGCCACTTTCATTCAAGGCCAGTAGAAGTGGGGGACAAGCCGGGCAAAGGTCTTGTCCTGTCCTAGGTGTCCTGTCAAGGGTATCTCATGAGCCAGTTCCAGTAGAAAGGCTCTAAAGCATTGAGGGACCACCAAGGCTCTGGATGAACCATGGCCAGGTGCCTTGGGCTCACTGTAGAGGAGTCCATCCTCCCAGTAAATCCGGTAGCTCCCTACAATGTTTCCTGCTGCCTGGGCGTTGGCCTGTTGCCGCAGCCCCTCGAGAGTAGGACACTCTTTCTGAGCTTCACAGAACTCTTCCCTAGAAGGACCTCCCTCCACATGCCATTCAGTAGGGATGGGTAGGTTTTCCAGGGAAGCAACATTCTCCCCGGTGGACTCCAGATCCACCTCCGCAGGTGGCCCATCTGTCTCACGAGGTGGAGATGTCGAGGCAGGGTCCTCCGGCCTCCTGTCCTTCTCCTCTCTGGCAGCCGGCTGGGCCATTGTTCCAGGCTCCAGCGTAAGTGAACTCCCCCTTCGGGCAGTCGCTGACCTTGTGCTGACACAAGTCCAGTCAGGGGGTCCCAGCATCTCAGAGTGAGTCTGGTACTCCACCCTCCTCCAAGCATTGTGCTCCATATCATTCCCTAACAGGCAATCAACAGGCACGGCAGGGCTTACGGCAACTCGAAGTGGACCTGCAACCCCTCCCCACTCAAAGGGAACCTCAGCCACAGGGTAGTGGCCCAATCTGCCGTCAGCCATTACGGCGGGATGGAGTACATCTGGGATGACCTGCTCTGGAGACACCAGCTGACTCCTTACCATAGTCATGCTGGCTCCTGTGTCTCTCAGAGCCTCCCCTCTACGGCCATTGATGGTGACCCACTGCTCATACTTAGTAGTATTAGAGGGCAGTTGGGTCTTTGGAACCATCTCCTTATCTCCCAGGGACACTAAAGTGACACCCGCCCGCTCCCCTCCGTTACTCAAAGGCATCTCCTCCCCGAGCACTACACTAGTTATTCCCGGGGCTTTTCCTCCAGTGGGAGGGGGTGGTCTTTTTGGGCATCTCACATCCCCTTTATAGTGTCCCACACCACCACACTCAAAACAATGAACAACCCTTGGCTGCTGGCTTTGGCCAGGGGTAGGGTTGCGAGGGGGGTTACTCTTGGGGATGAATCCTCTGCCCCTTCCTTGCGAAGTATTTTGTGGCCCTTTTGAGAACTCCCTCTTAGTTTCCCCTCCCTCTTTCTTCTGGGGGGCGCCCTGTCCATGCTTCTGGGAATCCCCTCCAGTCCCCTTAGTCGACACCCGGGTACTAACCCAGATGTCCGCCTCCTCAGCAAGCTTCCTGGGGCTGGTCAGCTTGCTGTCCACCAGATGCTGTCGTAGTTCGGGAAGACATTTCTCGAGTAGGTGTTCCTTGAGTATGAGGTCATATAGTCCCTCATAGTCCCCTACCTCGCTGCCTCTCACCCAACCCTCCAGGGCCTTCCTGGAGTAATCCAAAAAGTCTACCCAGTTCTGCGTGCCCAGCTTGTGGCTGCCCCGGAACTTTTGCCTATACTTCTCAGGGGTCAACCCAAACTTTCTGAGCAGCGCTGACTTCATAGCCGGGTAGTAGGTCTGTTCACTCTGATCTAGGGCCAACAAAGTATCCCTGCCAGTGGGGGGCATGTATTTATATAACCCACCCCCCCAGTGGACTTCCAAAATCCCATGGGCCCTCAGTGAGACCTCGTAGGCGGCTAGCCATTTGGCAATGTCATCACTGGGTACATAGCATGCCATAATATCTTTTGGTAGGTAAGGTCTGGGTTCCCTGATGTTGGTTTGGATATCGCTGCCACCATTCTCTGGTTTGGGGGTTCGTAGATTTAGGGCTTGCAAATCCATCTCTTTGATGGTCCGCTCATGCGCCAACCTCTTCTTCTCCCTTTCCATGTCCATCCTGGCTAGTTCTATTTTCATCCTCCTCTCCTCCCTCCTATCCTCTAACTCGGCGTCGGTCAAACCCCTCTCTGAGACACTACTGCCCACTCTGGAAGGTGTCCTAGGGCCTGTTAAAAGGTTCCCCCCTCCCGCCTGGTACAGTGTTGAGGTCTCCAGGACAGTGTCCTTGTCACTCCCCTCAGGATCTACCTCCTCCCCGGAATGAGCCTCCACCCATGCCCGGATACTGGTCAGCAGCTCAACTTTCCTGGCGCCTTTCTTAAAAAACACCCCCTGCTGCTGACACCATTCCTTCAATTGGGTCACGGTACAATTTTCCAGCTCTTCCAGATTTATCTCCATTTCTATTTGGAGTATAAACTTTTACCCAGGAGAAATCCACACAGTGACCTGGGGTCAACCTCCACCCACCGCCAGAAGTCAATTTAGAAAAAGCAAAATTTAAATTAGGAGGGCCGCAGGGAGAAAACTCCAGGTGAGGTCTCGTGGTTGGCACTGCGTTACTAATAAGTGAGTGTAAGCCCAAATCCGTGATCCCACCGCTGAAACACCAATTATGTTGGACCTAGTTCACCCAAGTCTACATAAGGTAGCTTGGCACAGTAGTGGCTACAGCTAACTCAAGGCGATGGTTAAGTGCTTACAAGTCTCACTCACAGTAACTCAGTGATGAACCACTAAAATAAAAGACACAACACCAATGTTGGGAAAATACCAGTACCTTTTATAAAAATAGAGTTCTTTTCTTGTTATGCTTTCAGACAGGTATGATACACAATTAATTTACACCTTGTTCATGAAACTCAGATCACACTTCAATACTTTTCCCGGTCAGATTATAAGAATCAAGGGTACATTTGGGGTCAGTTGCTGTTCGGGTCACAATACACTTCACTACTATATGATTACAGAAAGGAAAATGCAGTCTGACATTTCAATACGTTTTTAAACAACTCATAAGCAAGTACATTACCCCACAGCTCTTAGATATCTGCTCAACTCAACAGACCTCTACTGGATGTAGATCTTCACAGCATATCCCACCAGTTATGTAGCTAAAAGGAAGACACAGTAGTATTAACAAGGCTTCCCTCTAGTTAATTTACAGGCTACACCTTTCTGGTAGAGGACTTACTCCCTCAGTTAACAACAGACTGTAAGGGTTTCTACTCAGGAACCCTGTGGTTCCCTGCACACCTTTCTCCTCTCAGCCAATTATTGGATATTCTTAATATGGGCTGAGCAGTTCACTAGCCTACTTCCTCGCGTCAGGCTCTCCTTGTCTGTTCAGTTATTTGTTTGGGCGTAGCCCCACTGTCCCGCTTTCTCGGCACTCGGTGCTGCCGCCTCCCGCTCCCACACTACCCGGCTTACTTGGGGGGCTTGTAGACGTGTCAGCGGGAGTCCTCTTTGCACGATGGAGCCTGGCAGCAGACGGGCTGATGGCGGAAGACAGGGAAGGCTTTCCCGGCCCAAGGCTCCCTACCGCGACGTCCGCTGTGGCGCTTCTGCCTCCTCCGAGGGGATCAATCACCGGAGCTCCGACGCGGCGCTCCTCTGCTGACGCGACCGTCTTTTTCTCAGTCGGCACTACTCCGCCGGGCATGCGCGGAAGCGCTCGCTCTTCTCCCGCCTCTGCACGGCCGCTCACAGGAAGGACGCTGTTCTCCGCGGAGACGCTGCTCTTCTGGGCCTGCCCGACCCTAGGCCCCTCCTGCCTCCACAGAAGCGTCCACGCTCAGGACATGCGCGGAAGCGCTTTCTTCTTTGTTTAACGTGGCTGGTGCCCCCGGGGTCCCACAGCCGATCGGAGCAGCGCCGCTGCTCTTCCCCAGTCACTTCCCTCACCGGCTTCACAGGAAGGATGTCTGTAAGCAGCGCCCACGCTCCTTAGGTCTTCTAAGGCCTCACAGACCCACAGCTTCACCAGGCCACCGCCAGGAACTCCAGCCACGTCACAGGGCTCGCAGCTGTTCTCCCACACTGGTAAGTGGAGTTGGAAATGCGGGAAATCCTCTATTAAGAGCTCCCTGACAGGGTTCGCTGGGGCTCAGGTTAAGAGAGATCTCCCTTCACACGCAGGCTTCTTTTCTCCTTGATAATTGTTGTATGGGGAGGGATTGGTCGGAGGCTGAAGGGGGAACAACCCTCTGAAGGAACTGTCTGCCTCAGAAACAAACTAGCTGCTCTCAGTGTGTCCACCTCCTCTCACCACTGCCTCACTCCTCCACTCTTGGGTCAGCACAAAATGGCTGCTGGTCACTGGCCTTATATAGGGTGGCCTGAGACCTGCAGAAGTCTCTAGTGGATTCTGGAAAGTTCCCTAATGTTAGCCTATGGACCTGTCCTCCAGTAGTGTCCGTTATGGCAGTTGGTGGACACCATTTTAGGTTTCTGGAGATCCCTAGATTTTCAAGGGGGCTGACTAGGCCTCACAGGTTATGAGGGAAAAATGACGTCATCGCCAAGGAACACCTAGCCCCCTGACAGCATTGAAGAATCCTGATGGACATATGTAAAAATAGAAACTCTGGGAGGCTAAGGGGGACAAAAATAAATAATAATGGTTAGAGTCTCCCCAGAAGCAGACAGGTCTAACACCATGAAATGTGTAAAGTAAATATTTTAAAAGTATTGCCTTTGTGGATAAAATTGAAAGAGGAAAGATGTTAAGATGTGGACCAATACCTGAGTGGAAGTTGGTTTCCAAAAAAGGGATTATCAACAGTCCAAATTTCAAGATAGCGCAAAATGCAATTTGCAAAGTATTTGGTTTTAATGTCCAGTAGAGCAATTTAATTGTAATTTACTGGGCTTGAAACATTACTGTTTTTTATAGACTGAGCTGTGCCATGGCTCTGGGATGGCTTGTGTAGTTAGGCATTGGTTGAAAAGAGGTGTGAAGACTGTTGCCCAGAAGTCCAAGCTAAATTTTAAGAGACCAGCTGGTAAGCCATGTGAGTCCAGAGCATTATCCTGTCGGCCTTTTTTTGATGATAGAGACCGTACAATTATTCCTAATCCCTTCGTAATTTTAGATGGGGAGCTCTCAGGGTTATTGGTTGATAAATGCCTAGCTCTTAAGTCTTCTAACAAAGGATATACTTGGGGATGAGAACCATGTGTTTATATCACCATACAATGCCCCTAACAATATAGTCCATTGATTTTCCGTTACAGTTTGACTTTGTGATGTTATATGATTGCCTTTGTTGCATGTAGCTAGAAATGTATTCCAATACTTATCACTTGCTTGTTTTTTTTGGCATTCCAAAACGCTTTTTTACATGCTTTTTGCATCTGTTTTACTCTTTCGGGCAATTTCTCGTCTGACATGTTCTTAAGCATTTATCTAATTTCTCTTTGTATACTTCTTTCTTCTGTTTGAGTCTTTTGCTGAACCACAAATTGCTAGTAGGCCTTTTCGCTCTTTTGCCATTTTCAAAATTTAATCCAGAAGAAAAAAATTCTGGAATCTAATCAATCTATAGTGCAATGTGGCATCCCTGAAGGCAGAGAGATGAGTTAGGCTTGCCTGTTGATCACAGGTAAATACGCTGTTTAGGACTTTCAAGTACATTCAATAAAGGTTTTTAACGTGGTTCTCCCATTACTTGTCTCTTTTTTGAGGCATTGTTTGTTACAGCTTCTGGGATTGCCTTTAATTCATCCTGTGCTTAAGTCGTTTCATCTTCAGTCATACATTTGCAACAAAATCTACTTTGACAATCCAGTTGTCATCCAGATATCTAATTCTTAGTTGATGTAATGTTATTTTTATTTCTTTTATTGAAATTCGTTTGACTTTTGAAGATGGATTGATGTACATATATAGGATTAGTATGGCTGAAAGTCGGTCGCTAAAGTACAAGTTTTCATGCGGAACAGCTTGTGCAAAGTTGTCTATTTCCAAAATTTGCTATTTTAAAGTTTTTGTCCTGTTTTGCAGACATTGGTAGCCCACCCTTTGGATAACCTTTCTTAGTCTCCTTTTTTGCATGCTTATGACAAGCTTGAAAACCTGACAAATGGGCATCAGCTTTACACCATGTTCCCTAAACACACAGAAAATCCAAGGATTCCCAACAGGTGTTAACACCACACTCCTAGAACAAATATTGGAGGTCCCTTGTGTTCCATGAGCAGAAGCGCTTAAAGCATGCCTCTTTTGACAAAGCCTCCATTCATAGTTTTTTGACTGATTGCGGGCAGCAGGGAACCTTTGCCTGGCGTTTCTGGTATTGAGGTGCCCATCTGTCTATTGTAATGACCTTCCAAGAAGGATAATCTGATCTTGATATTATAAGTAGGAGCTTCACCTTGGCTACTTGTTCTTGCAGCATTTTTCAGAACCAAGCTTGTTTGGGGTGGAGCAACCTTGGTGCTATGATTGTCTGCCAATGTTGTTTGTATATTATTGTTGGCTTTCAATTGTAATGCAAGTAATAATGTTGGATAGGCATTGAAGCAATTGCTGATGGCAATTACCCACTTCTTAAAGATTGTGTCTTTCTTGTGAACACATAATTCACCACGTCAACACTGGAGATCAGCCTCAATTCATTCATGGAAGGTAATTGCGAGTGAAGATATTTAATTGAGGTTATCTGGGCAGAGGTGAGGTGTTTCAAACCTGAATGTGCTGCTAGATGTTCAAGTATATTCCCTCTACTCAATATGTTAATAGATAATTTCAGCTAGTTTTATGGATAAAGAATCAGTTCAAATAGTTGGGCCTCTATTCTGCCAAAGGGCAGTTTTGATTTTGTGAAGCTATCAAATACGTCAGTTGGATTTCTCATTGTTTCAAAACAACAACATGGGGAAACAAAGGTTATAACATCCTTTTTCTGGACAGGAGCGAGCACTGTGTTCTGTGCTGCCGACAAATTGTTCCCTAATTAGGTGGAAAGGTGTTGAGGCAGTCGAAACGTTAGACTCTTATATTCATTTATGCAGAAAGAATGCAGAGTATTTGGTGTTCGTGTTAAACCAGCCTTTCAGATCTTGTCTGGCTCTTTAGTATTTGTCAGTTATGAACATTACACTTTCGGGGGGGGCGTTGATATAATTAGTATGATTGTAATGGTTAGGTTTATAATTCATTTTCTTTGTGTTTGAGAATATTGGGAAAACTTTGTGGATGTTCTCTGTTTTAACTGGGTTAGACAAGGAACGTTTTTTTACAGTGTACCTTTCGTCTGTCTTTTTCAGAATGTTTGGAGAATCGAGATGATATACAGTCATTGGTCGAGGCTTCTAGGTCTTGTTCCCTTCCCAGTGAAAGCTTTGTTTGGGTCGAAGATCCTAAACTGGAAATGAAGCTGGTTTGTGCTTCTTTATGAACTTGGGATACATAGGTGAATTTAACAGGATCGCAGTTAGGATTACCACGATCTCTTTGACCTTTTTTGTATCTCTAGTAGATTGGTGAGTTAGTCAATAATGGGAGAACAGAGGCATACATATTTTTTTTTAATTCCACTTCAGATTTTGCCTGTAAAATACTACGTTTAGTTTGTCCAATTTGTCTGTTTCAGATATTGTGATTGCCATAGTTTCAAGTAAATCAATTTGTAACTCTAGTTTTATTTGATTGACAATTTGTGGCTTTAGCTGACTCATTCATTGGAGACAGAAGAGCTGATTGCAGGTGTTGAGGTTGAGCCTCTTCAATGCATAGTTGAGATTATCACAGACTCGCGTCCTTCACGGCTGGCATTTTTCCTTTGCTTCCACAGGGGACTTGGTTTAGTCAAAGGCGATAAAGAAGCAAAAGGAGTGTTCTGGCTAGCTCTCACTCTAGTTTGAGATAGGAAGGGTGTCAACGTCTTACAGTCCCCCAAAGTTGGAGTTAGTCCAAGTAGGTTTTTTAAGACATTAACACTATTGTGTGGGATGTCAAGTTTCGTTTTCAGTGTTTCAGGAGTAGCTTGACTACTCATCAAGACAGAGTCAAAATTGACTGTGCTTGTTGCAGAGTCTTGAATTGCATCGTTCACATTTGTATAATAGTCATCAATACACCTCTTCAGACTTCTTTTATTGCTAGGGTTAGTTACATACCAATGGATAATTTAGCCCCAAATGTAGCTGTATCTGTTGCCCTGGCATTATTCATGGATTTATTCTGTTTAATTCCACAATCTTCGGTTCTCAAGAGCCCTGGCCTGATTTTGAAGTGTCTACAATAGCTGACTAGCACTTTTGGACTGGATATGTGCACCGTCCATTTGTGATTATTTGTCCGTTATTTCTCTTCTTATTTTTTTTTCAAGTGTAAGATTAGAGTTAAAAGCAATATTAACACTCTGGTTGTACTCACTGTACCATGGTGCCAATGGTGTCTAGGAGCAAGGGTCGGCTTAGCCCCCAGTGAGTCACGACACAAAAAAAACAGTGATTAGGTGGTAATCGACTGAAAGAACTTATACCTGGTCGAAATATCAGCCCAATATGGCCCAATGTGGCCCCAATTTACGAGGTGCAGGCTTCCAGCTGCATCGAAGCTGCTTTCGCTGGGAGGCCATCACCCCAGTGCAGTAAAGCCCACAAGCACACTGCCACTGCCCATATCCGTGGATGGCTCTGTGATGCAGGAAAACAGCAGATGGCATGGAAGCAGACATTGGGGCACAAGCATGCCCGGCCTCTTCTGTGACAGATACCAAAGCTAAGATGGACAAGCTGCGAACTCCGCTGCAAATGCATGCTTGGCATGCTTGACCAGAGATCAAATGAGAGTATGAACAGCATGGGATATTCTCCCTATGTATACATCAACCCAGTCATGACATTGGTGTAAGAAGTGAAGTACCCTCTGATATTTCTATGCAGTATTGTGCTATGTGTGAAAGTAGAATACTTTTCTTTTTATAACCATCAGCATTGGCTGGCCATTGATTTATTGATTACTATTATATTGTCTGTTGAGTTCTGAGTCTCAAATCCCACACCACTTGCCTGAGAAAGCCTTGAACTTCACCCCACTGTTGGTCAAATGCTAAAGGGTAACACACTGTTCTTTTTCTCCTTTAACAAACAAGAATATATTATTCCTCACTCTATCAAACCTTATCTAACCACATACCTAAGATAGATGTGCTTGAACCAGTTAACATGTAATGCGCACAAGACCGAGATTCTCTGCTTTGGCCAAAACCTTACAATAGACTGGCCATTGTTCTGGTCGGATGGAGCTCCACAACCAAGCCCCCGATCTGAGGTGGTTAAAAATCTTGGGGTGAAGCTTGACAATCAGCTGTCTTTCCAAAATCAGATTAATACAGTTGCTGGAACATGTTTTGACCTGCTATGAACCACAAAAATGTTTTTGCACTTCCCCACCCTTCCCACAGGAAAACAGTAAGCCTAGCTCTTATAATGGCTAAAATGGATAATCCAAATGCCCTATGTTCAAGTCTCCCTCAGTATTTGGTAAATAAGCTGCAGGTTGTTCAAAATGTAGGTGCTTGCTTGATGCTCAAACTTCCACAGAGAACTCTGGACTTCTTCGCTTATTGCACTGCCTCCAGTGACCAATCCCATTCTGTTTAAAACCCTGTTTTTGACTCATAAAGCTTTGCATCGATCTGGTCCGGGCTATCTCCCAGCTAGGATACACCTATATCACCCTAAAAGAATACTGTGCTCTTTCAATAAAGCAATGGCCGTAGTTGCCACGATCTAAAAGCTGGTGGCTGCTCTTTCTCTTTTATGGCCCCTTCGGCCTGGAATAAGCTCCTGTTGGATCTCCACTAACCAAATCTGAAAATCAGTTTAAAAAGAAAACATGGCTCTTCTTCCAGCTTTATTTACCTCTATGGCTTCTGTTAGCGCCGCTGCACTCCTTGGAGCAGCTGTGCACTCTGTAAATCCTTCATCATCATCATCATCATCAACTTGGTGCTTGGTTTTGGACTTAATAGCAAGAATAAACTCCAGAACATTAGTGGTAAAAGATTCTGATTAGCACAGTTTGGGTCCAGAAACCCCCCGATAGCCTTGGAACTTTCCCAAAAGGTTCCAAAGCCATGCATCAAGCAATTAATTTTTTTATTTCATTGTAACATCCATTTTCATATGCTTTTGTCTGCATTCAAGTGTGAAGCTTTCCATAGTGGCTGTCTTAGAACTTAAAATTGCGATGTAGTAAGCTTAATACATTTGCAAAGCGGCTGCCAGTTTAGCTAATGGCGACGTAATACTGTGAGGCCTAGCTGCTCTCTTACTTCTCTTCAGGTCTGCAGCCATTGAAAAACAAAGTGAGGAAAATAAGGGCAAGACATAACCAGTGGGCACAGGCTTAGCAGGGCAAAGCTTCAGACACCTCAGCCTCATCACGCAGCTAGGACCAAAAAGAAGGGGGGGGGATGAGAGCTTGAGACACACATACCACCTTAAATTCCTATCTTGCATTCACAGTCAGAGCTCCCAGGGGAGTGGGGGCGGAGGTGGGGAATTATCACATGACTCCGTGTCACCGAAGCATTCCATTGAAAGATCTATGTTGTCAGGTGTGTAGGTCAAGTTGATTCCATTGTATTGAATTTGGACTATGTTTCACAGAACTCACTGATTCGTTTAAAGAATAAATATTTGTCCAGTGACAGGGCCCGATCGGGGAACCCTACTTTCCAGGTGCATAATGTTAGAACTGAGTAGCTTATCTAGTCTTAACTTCATGTGTTGGTCAATTAATGGCCTGATTTAGTGTCTGGTGGATGGGTTACTCCATCAGAAACGTGATGTATACAATGTGCGCTGTATTACAAGTTCCATTGGATATAAAGCACTTTTAATACAGCAGACATGATATCCGTCACATTTGTGAAGGAGTAACCCATCAGTCGAGCTTTAGATCAAGGCCTAAGTTCTAAAAATCCATTCCTTATCTTCTAATAAAGTACTTCTACCAATTTCAGTTTGGAGTTTAGAGTTTAATGAGAATTCATTCAATCTCATTTCAATGACCTCAACCACTTAAAAATGTGCACTAGGGGGGCGTGGCCAGGATGGCGGCAGTGTAGGATGTGTTGCTCAGAGCTCCTACCCGCCGCCCGCTGACAATAGCACCAGTGGACGGGACTGCCGCAGGGTCTTCCAGGTGTGGTGCTCCCAGAGCAGTCCCCGCAGCTCCATTGTGGGTGCCGGGAGCAGCGATACCGTGGAGGCCACGTGTGCTGTCCCGAGGCCCTGTCTGGCCCGGGGGCGACCTGCTTCACCAAGGTGGTGACCCAGTGTCTGGGTCATCGGAGCCAGCATCTCTCTGCCCGGCCCGCCGCGTTGGTGGCCCAAAGGGCACACGGGCTGCCCGCGACCCCGCCCGTCGGGCTGCGGAACCGAGACACACCGAGGGAGGTTAATTTTTGGGCTGACCTGGAGACACCTTGCCCGGCAGTGACCCGCAGGCACCAACCCCCAGGTGAACTTGCAGCTAGTGGATCTACCGGACTTTGGGAGATAGAGGCCCTTGGGGCTCCCCTGGCTTCCACCTATCCGGGCCCTGGGCCGGGGAACATTGGAGGGGCATGTCCACCTCGCAAACAAGAAAAGGGGAAACCTCTAAAAGATATCTTTGGCCGCTTGCTGTCCAACTTTAACATGGCGACTGCCGACCCTGGGAAAGAGGCCCCTAAACCCTCTGCGTCCACGGGGGATGAGCCCATAACTAAGGCCTTCCTGGAGTCACTGTTTCTCACCCTCCGAGAGGACATACAATCAGTCAAAACTGAATTCGCGGCAGAAGTCAAGGAGCTGCGGAGGGATGTGGACGCAGTAGGGGAGGGAGTAGTCACCTTGGAGGAAAAGAGTGACTCAGTGGCGACTGAGATGACAATGCTCCAGCAGGAGATCACCGGGATGCAGGATCAGCACGTAGACATGCTATTCCACTTGGAGGACTTGGAAAATCGGTCCCGCAGACATACCATCAGAATACGGGGGGTGAAAATAATGGAGGATACCAAAGATTTGTTTACCTTCTAGAACGGTCTCTTCCGACATATACAGGATGACTCCCATGACTCCGATATTGCCCTCGACAGAGCACACAGAGTGGGGCTCCCAATGCCCCTCCGGCGGACATCTTGGTATGTGTTCAGGACTTCAGGATTAAGGAAACCATTCTGGCAAAGGCGGGATCTCTAAACCCCATTTCCTTCCAGGGCCACTCACCGGTGTTGTACCAGGACTTAGCCATGATCACCCTACAACGCCGCCGACACTTCCGCCCTGTGACGGAACATTTGAGACAGCAGGGGATCCCGTACTCGTGGGGCCACCCCTTTCACTTAATCTTCCGGTACAATGGTAAAATTCAGCAACTTCGCTCATTAATGGACACATGCTGGCTCCTGGGCCTCACCCTGCAGAGTGAGGAGGAGGATGATCGTAGCACCGAGTTTGGACCCGAGGTATCTCTGTTGGGATGGCAGCGACAAAGGCAGACGATAACGCTCCCGGAAACCACGCAAGGCTGAAATTGCTAAGAGTCAGCAGGTGGCTCCTATAGCTGTCTCGGAGGCCCTCACGGGAGAAGGCCCTAGCACGAAATGAGACGACGTCCTCGGAGACCACTTGTCTCCAAAATCGCTCGAAACCAGCATAAAGCACTGACTGCGGCTACGGAGGCCCTCGCTAAAGAGGACTCTAGTGCCAAGTGAACGTCCCGACGACCATCCTTCCTTTTGGACCCTCTGAACACACCCTTGCTGTTTGTGGTGGGAAGCAGGGGGAGGGTACCCCCTTATGTTGGCCATACTATGGACCCCATCTGGTTGTTCTACCAGTCGCGAGGGTTGGGAATTCTCGTTTTGCAGGGTTTTTTGTGGGTTTTTTTGTGATTGCTACCCCTCGTCCACCTCCCCCTCCTTGCCAAGCACCAGGCCCCTCCGACGACAAAATGCGCTTCTCCTTCCCTAGCTTCGATCGCTTGAGAGACCCTTCCGGGGCTCGGCCTAGCCAGTCCTTCCCTTGCACGACGCATGCCACATAACCCGCTTAAAATCCTAACACTTAATGTTCGTGGCCTGAATAACCCGATTAAGTGCAGGGCAGTTCTCCACTATCTGGAACAGTCGACTGCTGACATATATTCTTCCTACAGGAGACCCATCTCATAGCCAAAGATCACCACAGAATGAAGTCTTGTGCCTTCCCCACACAAATGTGCTCCTCTAATTCCACTAAGTCTGCCGGGGTCGCCATCCTGGTCTCCCGCTCCTTTCAGGGTAAGGTTCTTCAGAAGGAAGCTGAGATCCGGGGCCGCTTGCTTACATACCAGTTTATGGTGGCAGGGATTATCCCTTATAGTGGGCTCCGTTTATGCTCCCAATAAGGGACCGGAGAAATTCTTCCACACAGCGCTCACTGAGGCGACCGCTAACTCTGAATGGTGCCTGTTGCTAGGGGGGGATTTAAACATGGTATTTGACAACCTCACTTACCGCTCTTGTCAACGTACGACACAGGTTGGGGCTCTTTCCCGGGCTGGACTGGATCGTCTCCGGGAGCTGGGACTCACAGACATGTGGCGCAACTTCCACCCTCAAAGTCGAGCCTACACTTACTATTCAGGGGCACACAAAACATACGCCAGAGTAGACTACTCCATTGGCTCCACCCCCCTACAGACACTTGCGAAAGATACTGAAATCCTTGCTGCCTCCCTCTCTGATCACTCCCCGATTATGACAACCTTTCAATTCCCGCGCACTCAGCAACCGTTGCGACACTGGCGCCTACGAGATACGCTATTACACCAGACATCCACAGTCACCCAAATTAAAACGACCATCACGAACTTCCTAGCCCTTAATGCCAACTCCGAAACGTCCTTGACGATGCAATGGTCTGCCCTCAAAAACGTCTTGCGGGGGGATTTCATCGCCATATCTGCGGCCAGTAATATGGAACGCAGTCAAAAGCGAGCAGAACTAACCAAGCGGGTTGCAGAGCTGGAACAGATGCACCAGCGCACTGGGGCGGCTAGGGCTTGGCGCCAAATCTGTGTGGAGAGAAAGCAACTTGCAGCGCTAGACCAAGACAGGGCCAAATATTCGGCCCTTCGCCTTCGTCACTCCTATTATACTGGGGGTAACAGGTGTAGTCGCCTTCTGGCTCACAAGCTGCGGGAGGCACGACAACGTCAGGGAGTGCAGGCCATACGCGACACCTGGGGTGAGCTCACGTCAGATTATGCTGACATAGCGGAAGCCTTCCGGAAGCCTTCCGAGACTTCTACGCAGACCTGTACACGAGCGACCCCCCGTTGATGCTTCTTACAGTCTTGACTACCTAGAGGCTGCGCAAATGCCGGCACTCACCCAGGCGCGGGCTGACCACCTCGACAGGGACATAGGGACGGAGGAAGTTATTGCAGCAATTTCCCGCCTCCGGCTTAGTAAATTACTGGGACCTGATGGCTACTCGGCAGCCTTTTATAAAACTTTTTGTGCTCAAGTTGCCCCCTTGCTACGGGACCTTTTTAACACCTTTGCACAAACGGGGACCATCCCCAAAGAAATGATGGAGGCATCCATTGTGGTCATCCCCACGCCCGGAAAAGAGAAAACACACTGCAGTGCATACAGATCTATCTCCCTCCTAAACATAGACATAAAGCTCTACACAAGCATCCTAGCGACCCGCCTAGCGCCCTATATGCCACAACTAGTAGAACTCGACCAAGCGGGGTTTATACTGCAAAGGCAAACAAGCGATAATGCTGAAAGGGTCCTGCACCTCATTGAAAAAGCCTCCCCCACACAAGGGGAATATATGCTACTTGCCATGGATGCAGAGAAGGCCTTCGATAGCGTTCACTGGCCCTATCTCGAGCAACTCCTGTTGAAATTTGGCTTTGGGGACAAGTTGTGCATGCGCATATTGAACTGTTATCACTTACTTAATGCAACTGTCTGAGTAAATGGCCAGACATAGTCCCGGTTTCCCATAAGCATGGGGTACAAGGCAGGGTTGCCCTCTTTCCCCCTCCTCTTTGCACTTTACATGGAACCACTTGTGCTGCGGGTTCGACAGCACCCACTTATATCCGGGATTAAATTCGGGGGGGTATTCACACAATTAGCCTTTGCGCAGACGACATCCTGCTCTCCCTTTCTAACCCGATTCAAGCACTAAGGGCTCTTTTCCTGGAACTACATGGCTTTGCGCAGGCTTCAGGGTTCAAGATTAATACGGACAAATCGACCGCTTTGGATATTTCCCCCACTCCGCACACACTGACCCACATTAAAGAAGAACACCCAATACAGTGGTCTACCTCTACAATACCGTATCTGGGGGTGCAACTTGGCGCTACTATTCCCGCCACTGTCACTGCTAATTACGATAGGCTCCGCACTCACATCCGCAAAGAGCTGGGCCAATGAAAGCATCACACCCTCTCCTGGTTAGGCAGGATAGCAGCCACCAAGATGACCATATTACCCCAGATTCTATACCTCTTCCAGACACTTCCTCTGCGTCCCCCAGTAGGCTGGATCAAGCAAACCCAAGCAGACTTAGCGTGCTTCATATGGCAGGGCCGTAAACCTAGGTTCAAGCATGCTATAGCGATTCTACCACCAGAGCAGGGTGGGGTGGGGGTCCCCGACCTACAGCTATACTTTTACGCCTCACAGCTCCGCTACTTAGTTGAGTGGAGTTGTCCCGAATCCGAGAAACACTGGTTATCCCAGGATCAAGCAGCAGCACACCCTTTCAGGGTATTCCCCCTTCTTCCACAAGGCACATAGACCTCCTAACCTATATGCTTCTTACATTACGAGCACGACGATGGAGGCCTGGGACCGTATGACCACTACTCACGAACTGACGACATTTCCCTCTCCGCTCACACCACTATTTAATAATCCAGAGTTCCACCCAGGTACAGATGCCAGCGCCTTTGCAAACTGGTCCCCACGCCTTGCAGATCTCTGGGTCACCTATTTGACCTAGAAGGAATCATCCCATTCCCATGACTTCGGTCGGATTACGGTATTCCGGAGGCGGAAAGGCTATCCTATCTGCAGCTCAGACACGGGGCCCTCTAGCCACATGTTAGGCATGGCGCCCAGCAACTATTAACCACGTACGAGAGGTGGCTTGTCACTCGAAACACCGACAAAAAACTCATTTAGGATATCTACATTCACTTATTACTTACCAATACTCACACGTATAATGCGGGGCCGGAACGATGGGAACGGGACATAGGCCGCCCTCTCACCCACAAGGAATGGGACAGTATCTACTATAGGGCTCGACACTCAGCGTACCACACAGGCCTCACCGAGACGCAAACTAAGGTAGTTACCTACTGGTACTACACGCCGGAGCGTCTCCATCACTTTGATCCACGCCAGAGCGCTTTGTGCCGGAGGGGTTGCGGGGAGGTAGGCACACTGGAACATCTCCTGTGGAGTTGCAGCTGCATCCTGTCGTACTGGTCCCACATACTGGATGAAGTAGATTCTCACCTCAACACACAACTTCCACGTTTCCCAGCCTACATCCTCTTAGGCCTGCCTAACCCGCTTATGTACCCGGCAAAATCCCGAAGAGGAAGACTGATTGCAATCGCTCTGGGAGCCGCCACTCAGGATATCCTTGCACATTGGAGATCCCCCCAGCCTACGCCACACTCGGGGGTTGCCGAGGCTCTGGCTAGTGTTGGGGATGGAGAAACTGACTCTCACTCTGGCGGGCAGAGGGTCCGAGTTCCTGGAACTATGGCGCCCCTTTTTAACATTGCTCATAACGGAATTCAGGGTGCTGACCTGCCCTTGATACCTTAGATTATTGCGCCTGGCTGATGCACAAATACCACAGGAGAGATCTGCGTGCAGAGCTGCTAGACCGCGATGATCCCTGCTGGGCTCCATGGTTCCCTTTTTTCCTTCCATTTTATCCTGCTCGCTGGAAGAGAGTGGGGGATAGTTGGGTTTCTATTGTTGTGTTGCCTCTCTCTATTTTGCCAATTATTTACCTTAGCAGACCCGCTCCCAACCTTTTACCAAGGAACTACCGCTTGCTGCGACACTTGGTGTTGATAATACAATGTCTTGGGAGGAGAGGGTCTTGTTCCTTTTTCCTTACTTGTTTTGGAAAATCAATTAAAAAATATTTAAACCATAAAAATGTGCACTAGTGTGTGGCGGCCATCTTTGAACTTTGGTATATCAAATCACTTACATTGAAGAGCATCACTTCTCATTTGCTACATTGTTGTTTGATCACGTCTTGCTTAGTTTGAAGGCTGGCATGTGCTATGATTATCCAGTGAAATCCTCTTGTTGGAGTACCACTATCAGCTTTGTAATGACTTGGAAATCTTTCTCAAAGGCAATATTGTTCTTGATAGACTCATTGAACAAAAGTTATGTCTTTGACTGGAATGCCTATCTATCATTCCTTCTAAGACTTTGGACTACATATTTGATTTGGCTTTCTGACCATATTGTACAGTGCATTTGATATTATTCATGGTCAGAATAGTTTTATCATTACACTCAGAGGAGTTAGACCTAGACTAATGTATAGCTTTATATTTTGTAGGCAAACCATTTGTATTCAGAAGCACACATAGCTGCAGAGTGTTACACAACTCTAAAGGTATAGCATCTACAGTATGTTAAATAGTTCAGTTCAGGAGAATAAATAGTAATGCTGTTTGTTTACTTTCTTCAGTAATACATTAGATAAATCCAACAATAATTCATAGGCCCAGCATAGAAAGAACATCTGTACAGTTCATGAATATTACAGCCATTGTGCCTCGAGAAGACTGCACGCGACCCCCAGAATCCAGAGTTTCACGGTACAGATGTTCTTTCTATGCTGGACCTATGAATTACATTGTGCTCAAAAAATACAAAACGACATTAGATATTTCAAACGGTTTCTTCTGTCAAAACACTGCACATGAAAGCAGGTACTTGACTGCTTTCCCAATAATGGGAACACAACTACACTTTTTTGCCTCCCCCAGGGATTCAAGAACAGTCCTGGATTATTTTCAGCCAGAGTAACAGAGTTACTACAAAGGTACAATGATGAGGCATTATCCTATGTCGATGACATCTATCTTACAGACGATGGTTTGGACAGGCACTTGACCAAGGTGAACACCATAAAACTTGGATTCTCCTCTGAAGGGTATGAATTCAACTTTAAAAAATCAAGAATTGCCCACCTCAATGTCATATTCTTAGGATACGCACTTTCAAGTGAAGGCAAAATCCTGGCAGCAAACCTTTTAGAAAAATGTGCGCTGCTCCAACCGCCAAAAATGCAGAAAAACTTACAGTCAGTTCCAGGATTCCTGAGTTTCGGAAGAACTTACATTCTACATTACACAGAAAGGGTTAAACCTCTCTATGAACTAATCAAACCTGATTTCAAACCTACTAATTGGACTCAAAAACACACAGAAATTTTGCGTTCAGTGCAAACAGGCATGTTAGCAACAACACATTTACAGACACGCATAAAGGAACGCAACCTTGTAATCCCAATCATCCCAGGTAGACGCAGATTCACATACCTAACCTCTAATGAAGGTGAAAAGGTACCAATAGCTTACAAATCACACTTGCACACACAAGCTGCAATGAAATTCACTTCAACAGAAAACATTCTGACAGCGGTTCAAACTGCATTAGCAAAAGAGAGAGCTCTCGTACAGGGTAAACGCATAAAAGTCGTTACTCTTGTACCTGCCTTAGAGGCAGTGACAAAGGCAAGCATTCCAAATACAAAAGCCCTACATCGAAGATGGATACATTGGGTTAATTCTGCTGCTGCCAGACGTTGAATTCGTTTTTGATCCCTACTTGAAGACACAATAATTTCTCCAGTATGAACCAGAATGTCCTCTGCCGTCTGAAATTCTGCCTCTAGAAATTACGGATGTATAATTTATACAGACAGATCAGCACAGTCCGCAATTGGGGGTAAACAAGCTTATAGTGCTGCGTGCACGATTGTTAAAGGTCGCTGGCGCGATGGTAAATTCAGACCTATGGTCACAGAAACTCAATCTCTCGAAGACTGTACAGCTCAGCGAGCTGAACTACAAGCTTTCAAGATGGTGCTTGAAAATACCGATCGTGAATTCCCCACACTCATAGTGTGCGATTCGTATTACTACGTCCAGTCTTACAATGAATACTTGCAGAACTGGGTTCAGAATGGCTTCAAAGATGCAAAAGGTGGCAAAATCAAACATTAAATGCTTTGGGAACAAATAGTTCTTTTACAGAAAGAACTACAAAAGACTCATGTGATTCATACACTGAGTCATCACCGTGATGGCGTTCACGTTGAAGGGAATTCATTGGCTGATGAAGCCGTGAAGACAGCTGTGCAAACGGCTTCCGTAGCTGTAACCACTCATTCAAAAACAAAAATAGACAGCGAAATAATGCAAGCCGTCATTGCTTCAATAAAAGATTGTGGTAAAACATTACCAAAAGGCTTTCCACTCAATTACTCATATATAACTGATGCAAATAATGTTACTTTTGCTCGAATCCCTGGAGTGGGGGATAGAGTGAAACATGGAACATAGATTAGGACTGATCTTAGCAGCACATGCAGGGCTAGCCTCTGCACACGCAGGTGTTTCCACCACAGTGTCATTATTAAAGCAAAGATATGTCACGCCTGCCAGGTCGCGTTTACCATCAAAGATGGCCGCCCGCAGCGCTCATGTGCGAGGGGGTCAAGCAGTAGTCAAAAGCCTGACTTTCCCCTAGATCGGTGCTTCGCGCTCTAGTGTTTTTGACCCTTGCGTCGCGTCACTTCCGCCGAGCCGCTTTCACTCACTGTTTGCGTTCACTGAGCTTCTCACGTTTTGGAATACCTTCGTTGTTGCAGGACAGGTATTCCTCCCGTTTTGAGCCCCCTTCTGAGCACCTTGTCCCTCAGGGGTTTCGCTGTGTATTTCAGTGCCATGTCAATCCCACACTTCGCCTCCGTCCTTTATGTTCAGGGTGGACTAGAGGATTCCCTCTCCATTGCTCAGTGCCGGCAATCCTCTCCACTGCTCCCTGGGGTTTGCCAGACTGTTACTCCTGGTTCCGCCCGCCCACCGGACTTTGCATTCCGTCGGTCAGCCAGGTGCTCGGTTGCTCCAGGGGCATTGTGGTAGTTGTGGTCCGCCTAGAGCCCTTCTTCTCCCCATTCATTTATACTCCCTTGTTTTCTTGGACTTCCATATGGTATCGGATCCTGGCATTTGTCACCGTCTTGAAGCTTGAAGAACTGAACCTACAGGCTTGCGGACCCATTATAGGACTTTATTACCTCCTCTGACCAAGCAGGTCAAGATAGGGCTGTCTAAGAGTCGTTATTGTGGTGGTCCGGTCCTTTGAAAGTCCTGGGAGCAAGTTTAGTCAGCAGAATTGTAGGAAACATCAAGACATTCCTTAGATAAATACATATAGAAACACATTATATTGTTGTGCGTTTTTTCTTGTTGCATGTTGACCATAATCCTTTCTTCTAGCACCTGTTTACGACCTGCTGGATTGTTTAATAGACACCAGAGGTGTGGGGGGACGGGTTGGGCTTGTCTTCGGTTCCTGGCACTCCTGCGGGAACAGCACTTGGATCCTTACAAGATACTGGTGGCCGAGCACGAGGAAACAAACCTGAAACTATGTTTTGGAATGTGAAATCTGCCAGAAAATGAAAGTTTCAACAGTGAAACGCCCGGCGCAGACGCCCCTTCTAATTTCAGATAAACCATTAGCATGTGTTTACCCTGGACCACTGTGGTCCCCTACAAAGGGATGGTAACTATAAATACATCATGGTCACAGTGGATTCATGCGCAAGATTCATTTGGATGTGGCCTCAGCGCTCGGTTGGAAACTATGCAAGTATTGTTTCCAAAAACTAAGACAGACGGGGAGTCGCCACTATGGCCTTCACTGAACATCTCTTCTATACAAACTGATACTTTAAGCAGAATGAAAGCAATTCTTTTACAAAAAACTGTGCCACTGACCTCGTCCAGAGAAACGTATGATCTACAAGTTGCAAGGTCCTCTGCGGAGATACATGCATTATTATCAACAAACTGCCCCATACATTTCGCAGAAATGTTAGGTCGTATCTTAAACATGTCTGATACCAGTGGTATTGTACATGTATTTAAGACGATTTTTTCGGGACAGTTACCACCCTATGAAGCAGTCCTGGGCATTTTTCCTAACTTCGTGCACTCTGTGTTCGGCGGCCTTCCTCTCATCTTGGGACTCGTGGCAGGGATACTATTTTTATTCCTTCTACTTCGTTATGGCAAGTCCAGTCACCAGCGATACCCAAATTACCATGGGGAATTCTCCTCCCGCAATGCAGTATCATGAACGCATAATACAGATCCTTGGCTGATAGATCTGAATACCACATGGTTCCTGTCATTCAGACCAATCTGGCAAGATTGCATCTTACCTGTTCTACGATGCCTGGTTTGTGGAGAGGAATGCGTGTTCGATATCTGTCTAACACTTCCATCAGCAATGCCAACGGATGTTGACGCTTTACTGGGTTCGGTAACAGCTCATGTATTGTGTTGCCCCCAACGGCTACCAATCCTGATGACGGCATTCATTGAGATCTCACCGGCAATTCCAGCTGTAGGTGTGATACGCGGACCAACAGGTACCATCAACTACGAACATTGCTAATGCGACTGACGCTGGCGGCGATGCCTCTCATTTGTGTACAATTAATCTACTTAATGAAGTGGTTCAACTTTCATCTACTGTGGTAGATGATTTCTTTGCCAGCCTAGATGAATTAATGTTTTCTCCTGACACCAAGAATAACTTATGAAGTTAGCACACAGCATTCTTTCAACTCTGAAATTCAACCTTTACTTTTTCGTAACAAAACTTCTAACTTTGGAACTCTATTTTTTTAACGAATTGATTTGGCCTTTTTCCAAACACAATGAACTTTGGCACAAAGCAATCTGCTTTAAGTAGAACTATTTTTAGAGAACAAGAATTCTTTGAATACTTCCTAGGAACAATATTGACCTAATCCAAAAACCAAAACAGTTTATATATTCTGCTATAAGATGGTCTCGACTTTTCTTCTGTAACTAAGAGCCATTTTCATAAATGTAAATTTGTGATTCATTTGGTTAGAATTTCAAATATGATGTTATGTGCTTACGATGAAATCATAGCTTTTTAATGCGTTCAGTACAAATGCTCATTTTTCGTGTGCAACCATTTCAAATGTATTTTTGGGTTGGATTGTAAACAAATGCTTTAGCATATGTTTTAGTGCTTGAACTTAATAATGTTGAACATGATAAACGTGGAGTGGGTGTTGTATAGCATTTTGGGACCCTCCTGTAATTTTCTTGATTCATGCCCTTATATAGGTACAAATCACCATATCCTTATATAGGCGTAGAAATCATAACCATATTTAGACATAGCTCAAGCAGTCCAAATATGGCAGGGTCCACAACGATTTCTTGGAAAACTCGGCTTCAGCAGTTAGGGACTTCCCCTTGCTTGAATATTGACTTGTCCAAGAACTCATGGAGTTTTCAAAGAACTGAGACTCTTTGATAATTTATTATGTCCACCTTTACGTCAAACTCAGCACCTTCAAGGTATAAATATGCCCACACTTGCCTTAGCAAACACACAGTGGTTTTGAACAGTTCGACTATCTACTTGCCCGATGCATCCTGCTACAGCAAGTGCCGAAGGAAGCCGACCCTCCAGCAGATGCACTGAGAGAGACGCTGTCTTTTCCCTTGCCGAGAAATCCATCTCCAGTGTTTCCAAGCTACCCTTGCAGGTTGTTGAGAAATTGAGTCCTGAACCTGACCTTCTTCATTCTAAACCAAGGTACGGAGCTGATTAGACCCTTAGAGAAATCTTGGATAGATTCTTGACAAATAATACTACATTTATGCTACACCTCACTTACTCCTTCCCTCGTACTACGCTTAGGTTAGGTACATCGGGGTAGGAGTATTTTAGACACACCAGTTAAGTACTTTTTAGCCTCTGTTATTTATGTATATATTTATCTATGGTCTAGGAACCATACCATGCTCTTACAGTATTATTTTATCCTACTATTTTTACTGTACGCATTATACTTTGCAACCAGTATTACGATTGTAGCAGTTAATTTCTTCTGCTTGAGAAAGAAGACTGTTCAATAAATACTTTTATTGAAAACGCCCGTCTATCTAATTCTCTGCAAACTCTGGTGAAACGAAGCATGCACGAATGACTGAGTAAAATATCTATCTATTGTTTCCACAACTCTGAAGATCAGTTTTATCTTGGGCAAACAAAGTTGTCATGTTTATGCGGTTGTCAGAAACTAAATCCCTTCTTGTGAACTCAAGAAAGTTTCTAGTGACCTCTGAGCTAGCTGGCACTCACAATTAAGTCTAATATATTCGATAGCGACCTAGTAGACATAAGTCCTATGTCACATCTATAGGATATATTATTCTAATGCGCAGAGCCTATTGGTAATATAGGAACTACGGATTGGTGACGGTACAACGCGTACCGTCACCACGCGTGCTGTTACAACGCGTCCCTTACAACGCAAGTCGTTACCACGATTTGCGTTGGGGGCGCGGATATCGAATAGTATAATTTACTATTCTAACACCAGTCCCCGTGGACACTAGGGAAGGTGTTGGAATAGTAAATTTACTATTTTTAATCTTCTAGCGCCCTCCAGCGCAAGTCGTGGTAACGACTTGCGTTGTTACGGACGCGTCGTAACAGCACCGCGTTGTAACATCCGCGTTGTAACGGATGTTTCCCAGGAACTACACTACATTACAAGGTGACCAACTTGACCAGCTTAACTGAGGCAAATGAGGATTTGTTTTTGTTTTTTCCCCTACATGCTCCCCACCCTGTGCACCCTTCCCAACCCCCCGCTTCCTACCCTGGAGAACCTAACCCACTATGTATCTGGACTTGATGTTAGTCCTAATTGCTACGTCTGGGTGACCCACCCCCATATCCCTCTTGTGTGCAATATCTATGATTGCATCGTTTTCAAGTGTCAAGTGTAGTTATTTTAATAACTCCCGCTACACCCCTTCCCCACTTTAACCGTGATTCACATTGTAGAAAATGCTAAAAGAGGAAAAATGAAAGAAGAAAGGAGGGAAAGACCTCAACCAGTTTTGCTACTTAAGGGTATTAACTGTCTCCTTTTCTTTAATACTTTCTAAGAGTTCTTCTGCATCTTGCTTACTCCTTATATTGTGCATCTTATTCTTATGCACAACTTTTAAGAACTTAAGTTGGGCTACTTCCCCTAGCTTTTTAAACTCATCAAGTTTTTTCCTCAGCTCCCATTGCCTATCTAAGGTTGCATGGGAGATATCAGATCTTATTTCAAAAGAGAAATCTTTCATCTTAAGTGGCTTTGTTTTCAAGGCCTTTGTCAGGATTTTCACTTTTAAAAAGTATGTGTGGAAGTTGAATAGAATTGTCCGGGACTTAGCTTAATTAGGGTTCCTTCTAATGGGCTCCCTATGCCCCAGTTGAATGTCTTTACTCAATTCATCTTCAGATTCTTCAATCTGCACCACTTCCTTGATTAACACAATAACAAAAACCCTTAGATCCTCTCCTTCTTTTCCTTCTGGAACATTCAAAATATGAAGATTATTCCTCCTTGAGTTGTTCTCCAGCTGCTCCAGTTTTTCGCGAACATCCAGTTCTGCGAACCGAAATCCGCTACTTGGTTTTCAAGCCACTCACAGCCGACCGCGAGGAGGGAGCGACGCGCAAGGAGGACGCTGATTCAGCTTGCTCCCGGATTTGAGCTCTGAGCCCGAGCTTGCCGCCCGGACAGCAGGGGCCCCCACTTAGCATTTTCACAGAGAAACTAAGCACCTGAGCAGCCGCGGCGGCGGTAGCGGTCGGCCCACAGCTGTTTCTCCTGCCCTCACAACCGCTTTCCCAGCCGCCATTCATCCAGGCACTTAGTCATCCCACTTTCACCAGAAATAATCATTGCTCGGGGGGACAGAGAATTAGAAATAAACAAGGCACAAGGCACGCCCACGTTCATATACTAGGAGTTAAGAGGGATTTATAGGACTAGGTCGCCCTCCACTCATTCAATCAAAAATCACAAAAACCTAGTCCAAAAGGCAATAATTTGTATAAATCTATGGGCATATATGGATTTGTCAAAAGATCATTCCAATCACACCTCTGAATGCAGAAATAGGTGTCGTGCTCAAGATACTTGCCAAAGAGTAATAAAAGTAGCCAATCTCTGATAAGTCTAACACTAGACAACACAGTACAAACATTCACTAGAAAGACGACATTTGAAAAAATGTGTGAATAGCTAGAAGACACCTCACGGGCGCACCACCAATGGGGCCCCTGGTTGGTACTCACCAGGGTAGCCCTGTTCTCATCATCGGTGTCAACTAGCTTAACGTAAACGTGTCCGACTCCCAAAAGTAAAAAGCCAGTGAATGGTGCAGTGTACACAAACTTATATGTGACAAGGACTAACAACGTTCAACATATAACACAACAACTACTGTGCATACAAGAATAAGAACCTTTTTATTTGTATTCTCTTGTCTGCCAACAGTAAACATATATACATAAAAAGGAGAGAAGCGAATACTACCTATGGATTCGCTTTCAGCTCGCTGCCGACATGTTTCATTGCCTTGGTAGAGATTCAGGCAATTTCTTCAGGGCAAATGTTTATGAAAAGCCACTGCCAGCAATACCGTGTTTAGCGTGCTGTAAATCAAAAAGGGCATGTATGAGGGACTGCCTGTGATTGCACTGTGTACTGTTACTTTACACCCACACTGAAGGAATGTTAATTACCTGGCTTACGGCTTTTACTTTCATACCGTTATGGCCACGTCTTTAAAAGTCATGGACCCACTCCCAATCGGTAAGTGTGGTCTTTCCTCCCTTATATTTTTATCTAGTGAAGGAAAAACAAAATAGAAGGCCCACCGGGGGCGGACATTAGAGATAGCAATTCTAGCCTCACCGGGTCTTCTGTTTCCAAAAGATTCGCCAAAACGCGGCGGTTACCAGTGGAGAATGCTCGAACGGCGTCTTCTCAGCACCGGATCACCGAGCGTTTGGGGTGTGTTCTATTTATTTTCCGTCTAGGATTCTGATTGGTCCCTAGCGTCTCATGGTTTGCGTGTCAGTAGACTACGCGGGAACCGCAATTTTGATTGGTCTCTGATTTGTAGTTCCCGTAAGAACGTGATATGTCATTTCTGATTGGTCCCTCGCATCAAATGGTTTGCGCGTCAGTGTATTACGGGAATTCCCGTCCAAATGTAATGTGCTTGTGTACACAGAACGCGGTTTTGTTATACGCGGTAATGATTAACGATTAATACCAGCAATCAACATAATTGCAAATATTTCACATAATACCGATCGTACTGCATTGAACGCATCGGCCACATTGGAATGGTACTAAATGTGATTTTGGGTGGAGCATACCTTAATTCACTTTTTAAATTTAGGGAATCTCTCATTTTGGGTTCGATATTTATATAACAAAGGATGTATATGCCCTCAAAGTGAAATGTACTATGTTTATCATACCATGTTCCAGAGAGATTGCAAAGACTTACCAAAAAACTTTGAGCAGTTATTGGAGGGGGAATGTAGCCGCTCAACCACCTTAGTGAAAAGAACCTTATATTTATCATTGTCATACCACGTTCCCGGGAGACTTTGCAAGGTCATTGAGCAGTTTATGGAGGGGGTTTGTTTGTAGCAGCTCAACCTCCTTGGTGAGAAAGAACTGAGAAAGGAAACGGAACAATATTTTGTCATACTATCCGATTATCAGACCTTAGAATACTGAGCCAAGGAACACCTATACATGTATTTCAGTGAAGCTTGTTCCATTCCAACAATTCATTTAACCCCTGTTGTTCGCTCCGCTCTTGATATATCCAGCGTGCCTCCTTTGTCAACAGACGTCTTTCCATGGTTTGAGTCTCGCCTACCACTCTTTCCAGCACCACCCAGGTGAACGAATGTTTATTACGATGACAATGCTGCACCAGCTTTGTGGTCAGTTTACCCTGTCGTATGGTGCTCAGATGTTCTTGTATGCGAAGCTTGATCTTGCGCGTTGTTAGTCCAATGTATTCAAGCCCACATTCACAGCTCAATCTATACACGTTTGCAGTGTTACAGTTGCTGAAATGGTTCATTGACCATACCTTCCCAGATTTTAGTACGACTGTAGTGCTTTTGTTCGTAAGATGGCAAACTGAGCAATTCCCACAAGGATAGTGACCATTTGGTACAGTAGTTTTTCCAGTTGATGTTTTCTCTATCATTCTTGTATGGACCAATTTGTCCTTGAGGTTTTGGGCCCTACGAAACGCAAACCGAGGTGGTGGCATTTTATGCTCTTGCGTAGACAGAATGTGCCAGTGTTTTCTAATGGCTTGCCGGACTTTAGAGGCCAACGGGTCGAAGGTCATGACCACGGGTAGGCATTCTGATTTTTCTTTCTTTTGTGATTCTAAGAGAGCTGCCCGTGGTGTGTTCAAGGCTCTCTTATTCGCTTGCCGAATTACTTTACTTGGGTAATTTTGTGCTTTTAGTCTACTACTGAGGTCTTTGGCTTGTTCTTTATATACGTCCGTGGAGGAACAGTTCCTTCTTTATCGCATAAATTGGCCCACTGGGAGGTTGTCCCTCAGTGCCCTCGGATGGTATGAATGATAGGCTAGTAATGAGTTTCTGTCGGTAGGCTTTTGATGTACGCTGGTGGCAAATTTTCCTTCATAGGCTTCAATATCCAGGTCGAGGTAGACAGCACTTGTGTGATGGTACTTCCATGTAAAACGAAGGCTCATGTCCTGAGTGTTCAACCAGTTTAAAAACTGTACAAGCGAGTCTTCTTCTCCTGACCAGATGAGGAGCACGTCATCGATATAACGTTTCCATAAACGTAGGTGGTCTTTGAAAGGGTTGTTATCTGATTCGATGACGTGCTCCTCAAACTGACCCACGTAGATACATGCTACACTCGGCGCCATCGTCGCGCCCATAGATGTTCCCGTTACTTGCAGAAAGAGATCATTTTTGTAGCAGAAATAGTTTCTTGTCAGCGCCAATTCGACGCATTGTAGTACGAAGCTCTGTGGCGCATCGTAGAACCATTCTTGTTTATTCAGTGCTTTTGCTATTGCCACGAGGGCTGCCTCTTGAGGGATGCACGAGTATAAAGACTCAATGTCTATGGTTACGATGTACTCTGTTGCTGGATTGAACGACATGGAATCAAGGGTGTTCAGAATATCAGTGGTGTCTTTTACGTACGAGTTTTGGGTTACAACTGATTCGCGGAGGTAATAGTCTGCAAATTGGGACAAGGGTTCCAATATGGATTGGATACCTGACACAATAGGCCTGCCAGGGGGAGGCCTGGCAGGCTTATGTATCTTTGGGAGAATATAAAAGCCAGGAGTCCTCGGGTTGGTGTTAATGAGGAACTCTGCCTCTTTAGCACTTATCCATTTCTTTTCTTTTGCATTCGCGATTAGTTGAGTAATAGTGTCTCTTAATTCAGGTGTTGGGTCTCTAACAAGAGGTTGATAATTAACTCTAACATCCAGAAGTCTTCGTACTTCTATTTCATAATCAACCGTATTTAGAATCACAATAGCGCCGCCCTTGTCGGCGCTTTTCATGATTATTTTATCGTTGTTCTGAAGGGACTTGATGGATTCCCAATCCTCTTTCGTCATATTTTTGAAGCCCATAGACTTGTTTTTGTTTTCTATGTCTGTAATCTCTTCCAGGACTTTCGCTTCAAACACTGCGGTTTCAGGGCCAATAGATGCATAAGTGGGGCAAAACGACGAGGGTTTTCTTAAGTTTGAATTAAAACCCTTACTTTCTTCTGATATTTGTTTCGCAAAAAATGTTTTACGTTTTATTCTGCGCATTGTTTCATGAAACTCGGTTCGACATCTGAAGGCATCATGATTAGGCGTGGGCACAAAGCCCAGACCTTTATTCAGCATCTTCTCTTCTTCAGCTGTCAAGTGGTGGTTGGATAGATTTACTACAATGCTGTTTACACCGGTTTCTTCCCCTTGCTCCGCGTCAGTCGTGGTGAGGAGGTTTGCCATTGTTGTTGTGGGCGATTTCCGCGTCCTCTCCCTCTTCCTTGTTGTTGTTGGAATCCCGGGCCTTTGTTGGATGCTTGGCCCTGCTCTAAAAAATTCCTCAACAGGGTGTTTAAATCAGTATTGGATGGTTCTGGTTGATTAAATCTGACTCTACTAGTGCTAGGGCCTGGTTCCGGATCCTCTTCACTTGACGTGTTAGCAAACGACCAGTTTGCAGGCGTTCTTTTCCGTTACTGAAAACGGGATGCCTTGCCGCTTCTATTACCACTAGTCTGTGGCTGTTGTTCTTAGTTCGATTGATAGTATGTGTCGTTGGTATAAGGGAATGCCCACTCGTGTGTGTAACGTTGGAGGTTACGCTGTAGTCCTCTGGTTTTCTGTGTCACCATGTATTCCTTATACTCGTCCAACTCTATATTGATCTTCTCTAGATGTTCCTTGGCATCAGTGAAACTATTATCCCGATTGATGGTTTCCTCTAATTCAGCAATTTCTTTCAGTACCTCCTCACTTAGCCGTTGAGCTGTACTGATTATGAGGATTAACCAGTCCCTTGTACACTTGTTGGCGATATAACTCCAATCGCAGCAGAATTTTTTATCATCCAAAAAGATACGGGGCTCGATTCTAACTATAAGGCTAGCAGGGGAAGCTCCTGCCTGGTAGTATTCTGACATAAGGGCTCCATGTAAAGCAATCCTTATGTGTTTCTTTTTTAGATTACTGAGTTTCTCCCATTCTTCTCTTACTTTATTGGTCCCTTTTAGAGGGTTATCGCTAAAGAGGGAAGGGCCTGCTAGAATCGCTGCAATTTGCGCATCTGAAAAGGCCAGGCAATTTTTATCCATTCCACAGGGCTGTGGAGTGCAATACACAGGCAGTATCAATGAAATACCCGCACGAATTAAAAATCAGCGTACACCTAAATGGCTACGATAGAAACTCTCACGGCTAATCTGCCGTACACGTCACGTTCATATACTAGGAGTTAAGAGGGATTTATAGGACTAGGTCGCCCTCCACTCATTCAATCAAAAATCACAAAAACCTAGTCCAAAAGGCAATAATTTTTATAAATCTATGGGCATATATGGATTTGTCAAAAGATCATTCCAATCACACCTCTGAATGCAGAAATAGGTGTCGTGCTCAAGATACTTGCCAAAGAGTAATAAAAGTAGCCAATCTCTGATAAGTCTAACACTAGACAACACAGTACAAACATTCACTAGAAAGACGACATTTGAAAAAATGTGTGAATAGCTAGAAGACACCTCACGGGCGCACCACCAATGGGGCCCCTGGTTGGTACTCACCAGGGTAGCCCTGTTCTCATCATCGGTGTCAACTAGCTTAACGTAAACGTGTCCGACTCCCAAAAGTAAAAAGACAGTGAATGGTGCAGTGTACACAAACTTATATGTGACAAGGACTAACAACGTTCAACATATAACACAACAACTACTGTGCATACAAGAATAAGAACCTTTTTATTTGTATTCTCTTGTCTGCCAACAGTAAACATATATACATAAAAAGGAGAGAAGCGAATACTACCTATCGATTCGGTTTCAGCTCGCTGCCGACATGTTTCATTGCCTTGGTAGAGATTCAGGCAATTTCTTCAGGGCAAATGTTTATGAAAAGCCACTGCCAGCAATACTGTGTTTAGCGTGCTGTAAATCAAAAAGGGCATGTATGAGGGACTGCCTGTGATTGCACTGTGTACTGTTACTTTACACCCACACTGAAGGAATGTTAATTACCTGGCTTACGGCTTTTACTTTCATACCGTTATGGCCACGTCTTTAAAAGTCATGGATCCACTCCCAATCGGTAAGTGTGGTCTTTCCTCCCTTATATTTTTATCTAGTGAAGGAAAAACAAAATAGAAGGCCCACCGGGGGCGGACATTAGAGATAGCAATTCTAGCCTCACCGGTTCTTCTGTTTCCAAAAGATTCGTCCAAAACGCGGCGGTTACCAGTGGAGAATGCTCGAACGGCGTCTTCTCAGCACCGGATCACTGAGCGTTTGGGGTGTGTTCTATTTATTTTCCGTCTAGGATTCTGATTGGTCCCTGGCGTCACATGGTTTGCGTGTCAGTAGACTACGCGGGAACCGCAATTTTGATTGGTCCCTGATTTGTAGTTCCCGTAAGAACGTGATATGTCATTTCTGATTGGTCCCTCGCATCAAATGGTTTGCGCGTCAGTGTATTACGGGAATTCCCATTCAAATGTAATGTGCTTGTGTACACAGAACGCGGTTTTGTTATACGCGGTAATGATTAACGATTAATACCAGCAATCAACATAATTGCAAATATTTCACATAATACCGATCGTACTGCATTGAACGCATCGGCCACATTGGAATGGTACTAAATGTGATTTTGGGTGGAGCATACCTTAATTCACTTTTTAAATTTAGGGAATCTCTCATTTTGGGTTCGATATTTATATAACAAAGGATGTATATGCCCTCAAAGTGAAATGTACTATGTTTATCATACCATGTTCCAGAGAGATTGCAAAGACTTACCAAAAAACTTTGAGCAGTTAATGGAGGGGGAATGTAGCCGCTCAACCACCTTAGTGAAAAGAACCTTATATTTATCATTGTCATACCACGTTCCCGGGAGACTTTGCAAGGTCATTGAGCAGTTTATGGAGGGGGTTTGTTTGTAGCAGCTCAACCTCCTTGGTGAGAAAGAACTGAGAAAGGAAACGGAACAATATTTTGTCATACTATCCGATTATCAGACCTTAGAATACTGAGCCAAGGAACACCTATACATGTATTTCAGTGAAGCTTGTTCCATTCCAACAATTCATTTAACCCCTGTTGTTCGCTCCGCTCTTGATATATCCAGCGTGCCTCCTTTGTCAACAGACGTCTTTCCATGGTTTGAGTCTCGCCTACCACTCTTTCCAGCACCACCCAGGTGAACGAATGTTTATTACGATGACAATGCTGCACCAGCTTTGTGGTCAGTTGCCGCCCGGACAGCAGGGGCCCCCACTTAGCATTTTCACAGAGAAACTAAGCACCTGAGCAGCCGCGGCGGCGGTAGCGGTCGGCCCACGGCTGTTTCTCCTGCCCTCACAACCGCTTTCCCAGCCGCCATTCATCCAGGCACTTAATCATCCCACTTTCACCAGAAATAATCATTGCTCGGGGGGACAGAGAATTAGAAATAAACAAGGCACAAGGCACGCCCAGCCATAACAGCCCCAACAACTCAGCAAGTCGCAAATTAGGGAACATGCAAACGGGCCACTGGTCAATGGAGCCAACGCTCCCATAACAAGCGAAACATCAGAAACCAGGGAGGATACTATCAACAGACAAATCCAAAGCCACCACTCAAACCTGATTCCCCCGTTAGTCAAAGGGGGCCCAACAACAAACAGACAATTAACCGGCCATCTGAGTACGGAAGGCCCATTAGCCCTCAACGGCGACTTAATGCCAGGTCAAACTGGATGAACCGCTGCAATGACATGGCCAAATTGGAAAAACTACGCCACAAACAAAATTAATCAAGTCCAATTGGTTTATCTAACGGAGGCACAACAGGGCGGCCGTATTCCCCCGACGCCTGCCCGGCGGGCAAAACATCAGATAGCGTCAACAACAAAATAGGAGACAGTAGAGACAGCAGAGCATCTCATAATCAACTAAACTCGCCTCCTTGCCTGCTAAATTCAGATTTATCCGGAGCCTCTCCGTCAGTTCCAAGTCAGAACATAAGGTCATTCAGAACTCCTATAAGATCTACTTCAGAGCTAACTGATTCACTCTCAGTATCAGCTGAATGTATAAGCCAAGATCTTACATTCAAACGGGACCCTAACCCCTCAAACCTCAGTTGTTCCGTACAAGACAACAGCCCTTGGATCCTCAGTCCCCCCAGAGGGGGAGCGGAAAAAGAGCAAAAGCCCCCCATAATTGAAAATCATTTACCACTAATCAATGATGCTCTAATCTCAATGGCAAACACTGCAATAATGCATGCAGACAAACTGGACACTCAAATAAACATATTACAAACAGTTGCCGGTCTGATTTCAGGGATAGATTCCAAATTGGAACATTTGAGTTCACTGATACACAGAGCCCAGGCCATTAACAGTCAAACAAGAGGCCTGTGGCTGCAGTCCAATATTGTACAATCTAGAAAAAGCTTCCAGAGATAATGAGTACGCTAGTTGAGGACTTTAAGGGGGAAGTTAGCAGGCAACGGAACATCTCACACTCCCAGCAAAACATAAAGGAGTCCACAAGCACTAAAGATTCACAAACTAATGACAAAGAACCCTCGCAAGAAACAAGGGCAGTTGCCAACCATCAATGCAGGGCTGAAGAAATTGTAATAATAAGCAGCCGCGTTCCTGACAACGACCACGGAACTCCAAATAAGCCAAAGCTGGAAACCCCAGACACTCATCATCTATCTCGAAAAAACAAGAACAATTTAAAAAAGTTAAACCAACTGAGAAAAAACAAATCCAATAATAATGGCTCTATTGTAACGTCCTGAACGTCTCAGGATCGTTTAACAAACACGATAATGAGGACGCAACCACTTGTGTATGCTTAGTTACTTTAATGAAGGCACAAATAATACAAAGAGGAAACAAAAGTTATAGTCACTGGAGGTCTCCAGTCTATCTACGTTACCAGCCCACAGCACGGTTGGTCCTCACCGTCCTCTGCAAATACGCCGATCCCGGCGTATGCCAACAGAGGGCAGGAAACGTAATGGCCGGCAATGCCACTCGGTATGCTGTGAGGGGCTCGAAGAGTGATGGGGAGAAATGAGGAGACAGGGAACCACCCAGCCGGGGTCTCTACCTGAAGGGAGCAGCCGCTCAACCTCTTCCTCGTACTGCACCGGGACGCGGAGTCACCTCCGGGTGATGCGTCACCGATACCCAAATCACAACAAGGGGACAGAACCGAGAGCAGCCGCTCGATCGATCCTATGGACGTTCTAGCCTGTAACGCGGCAAACACCTCCTGGTGTGCGTTACAGCTGGTAGTCCTTGTATCTCGGGTCGGGCTGGGAGCTACGACTCCTACCAGCTCAAAAGCCAATGCGCCTTGACTCAGCCGAGTCAGAGCGAAGCTCAATGGTGGACCGGTAGAGCTTCCGGGTCAGTAACAGGTTGCCGTTGGACAAGACACGGCCCAGGGAGTAACGACTCAACCTACCTCCGTTCTTGTCTGTCTGGAGCACCACTCCGGAACGCTGCTCTTCACGAAGCAGGTACGTCGGTGTAAACACAATATCCGACAGCGTTGTACCTCCAGGTTCCTCCCTTTATAGGGGTGTTATCCTTGAGTTATGTAACGGCTCTCCCGTTTACATAAGGGCGTGTTTTCCTTGAGTTATGTAACGGCTCTCCCGATTACATAAGGGCGTGTTTTCCTTGAGTTATGTAACGGCTCTCCCGTTTACATAACCTCTCAACCGCTAAGCATCCTGGGAGATGTAGTCCGTTTTCGCTGGTTACCGTTTTCCTCCCCTCGCATGACAGGAATTCCTGACAGTACATCCTCCCTCTCAGCGGCTCCCCACGGGGCCAGCGCTGGCAGGAAAACGCCGATGGAACAAGGAGACCAAGCGCGGAGCATGAACCCCTTCAGCCGGTTCCCATGATTGCTCCTCCGGGCCATAGCCTTTCCACGCAACCAGGTACCACAGCTTCCCCCTGCGCCATTTGGACGCCAGTATGCCCGACACTTCATACTCCATCTCCGACTCCACGCATACCGGCCTAGGTGTCCCAGACGGCTTGGAGGGTGCTGGTTTGAGCAATGATACATGAAAGACAGGGTGTATCCGCAATGACTGTGGCAAGCACACCTTCACGTTCACGGGACCCATACACTTGGTAATTCGATAGGGGCCCATGTACTTGGGATGGAACACACTGTTCTTTCGAAACCTCATGTTTCTTGTGGATATCCAGACGTAGTCTCCAGTGCGGTACAGTGGCCCGGGCCTTCTCTTCCTGTCTGCCGCAGCCTTGTATCTTCTCTTGGCCTCAATCAGGACAGCCCTTGAGCGCATCAACGTGTCTTTAATGTGTGCCACCCTGTCCGCTGTGGCGGGAATCCTGTCCTCTCTGAACGGATGTAGAAATGGCAAGAACCTGGGATGTTGGCCATAGTTGCTATCGAACATAGGACATAGGACACCTGCACCTTACCAGCGCTTTGTGGACTAGCGCCTACCTGTTACCCTTGCTGTATCCCTGTGCGGATCCTTGTGTGGAACTCGCCGCACCCGCTCCGCGGGTGCCGCTTCGTGCCTGAACCTCAGCTGTCTTTGCCTGCTGCCGTGGGGATTCCTGGTTTGGCGTCAGGAACTTGCCAAAGCTTCAGGGCTGCGAGCGTGCAGGGACTACCTGACCCAGGTGTCCCTGCGAGACCGTGTCCATCTTCCGGTCCGCTCTCCCTGAAGCTCCGCCCCCCGCCCATCGGAGGAGTGTAAAAGCAACAGGATCAGTCTCTGACCCTTGGGACACCTGCACCTTACCAGCGCTTTGTGGACTAGCGCCTACCTGTTACCCTTGCTGTATCCCTGTGCGGATCCTTGTGTGGAACTCGCCGCACCCGCTCCGCGGGTGCCGCTTCGTGCCTGAACCTCAGCTGTCTTTGCCTGCTGCCATGGGGATTCCTGGTTTGGCGTCAGGAACTTGCCAAAGCTTCAGGGCTGCGAGCGTGCAGGGACTACCTGACCCAGGTGTCCCTGCGAGACCGTGTCCATCTTCCAGTCCGCTCTCCCTGAAGCTCCGCCCCCCGCCCATCGGAGGAGTGTAAAAGCAACAGGATCAGTCTCTGACCCTTGGGACACCTGCACCTTACCAGCGCTTTGTGGACTAGCGCCTACCTGTTACCCTTGCTGTATCCCTGTGCGGATCCTTGTGTGGAACTCGCCGCACCCGCTCTGCGGGTGCCGCTTCGTGCCTGAACCTCAGCTGTCTTTGCCTGCTGCCGTGGGGATTCCTGGTTTGGCGTCAGGAACTTGCCAAAGCTTCAGGGCTGCGAGCGTGCAGGGACTACCTGACCCAGGTGTCCCTGCGAGACCGTGTCCATCTTCCGGTCCGCTCTCCCTGAAGCTCCGCCCCCCGCCCATCGGAGGAGTGTAAAAGCAACAGGATCAGTCTCTGACCCTTGGGACACCTGCACCTTACCAGCGCTTTGTGGACTAGCGCCTACCTGTTACCCTTGCTGTATCCCTGTGCGGATCCTTGTGTGGAACTCGCCGCACCCGCTCCGCGGGTGCCGCTTCGTGCCTGAACCTCAGCTGTCTTTGCCTGCTGCCGTGGGGATTCCTGGTTTGGCGTCAGGAACTTGCCAAAGCTTCAGGGCTGTGAGCGTGCAGGGACTACCTGACCCAGGTGTCCCTGCGAGACCGTGTCCATCTTCCGGTCCGCTCTCCCTGAAGCTCCGCCCCCCGCCCATCGGAGGAGTGTAAAAGCAACAGGATCAGTCTCTGACCCTTGGGACACCTGCACCTTACCAGCGCTTTGTGGACTAGCGCCTACCTGTTACCCTTGCTGTATCCCTGTGTGGATCCTTGTGTGGAACTCGCCGCACCCGCTCCGCGGGTGCCGCTTCGTGCCTGAACCTCAGCTGTCTTTGCCTGCTGCCGTGGGGATTCCTGGTTTGGCGTCAGGAACTTGCCAAAGCTTCAGGGCTGCGAGCGTGCAGGGACTACCTGACCCAGGTGTCCCTGCGAGACCGTGTCCATCTTCCGGTCCGCTCTCCCTGAAGCTCCGCCCCCCGCCCATCGGAGGAGTGTAAAAGCAACAGGATCAGTCTCTGACCCGTGGGACACCTGCACCTTACCAGCGCTTTGTGGACTAGCGCCTACCTGTTACCCTTGCTGTATCCCTGTGCGGATCCTTGTGTGGAACTCGCCGCACCTGCTCCGCAGGTGCCGCTTCGTGCCTGAACCTCAGCTGTCTTTGCCTGCTGCCGTGGGGATTCCTGGTTTGGCGTCAGGAACTTGCCAAAGCTTCAGGGCTGCGAGCGTGCAGGGACTACCTGACCCAGGTGTCCCTGCGAGACCGTGTCCATCTTCCGGTCCGCTCTCCCTGAAGCTCCGCCCCCCGCCCATCGGAGGAGTGTAAAAGCAACAGGATCAGTCTCTGACCCTTGGGACACCTGCACCTTACCAGCGCTTTGTGGACTAGCGCCTACCTGTTACCCTTGCTGTATCCCTGTGCGGATCCTTTTGTGGAACTCGCCGCACCCGCTCTGCGGGTGCCGCTTCGTGCCTGAACCTCAGCTGTCTTTGCCTGCTGCCGTGGGGATTCCTGGTTTGGCGTCAGGAACTTGCCAAAGCTTCAGGGCTGCGAGCGTGCAGGGACTACCTGACCCAGGTGTCCCTGCGAGACCGTGTCCATCTTCCGGTCCGCTCTCCCTGAAGCTCCGCCCCCCACCCATCGGAGGAGTGTAAAAGCAACAGGATCAGTCTCTGACCCTTGGGACACCTGCACCTTACCAGCGCTTTGTGGACTAGCGCCTACCTGTTACCCTTGCTGTATCCCTGTGCGGATCCTTGTGTGGAACTCGCCGCACCCGCTCCGCGGGTGCCGCTTCGTGCCTGAACCTCAGCTGTCTTTGCCTGCTGCCGTGGGGATTCCTGGTTTGGCGTCAGGAACTTGCCAAAGCTTCAGGGCTGCGAGCGTGCAGGGACTACCTGACCCAGGTGTCCCTGCGAGACCGTGCCCATCTTCCGGTCCGCTCTCCCTGAAGCTCCGCCCCCCGCCCATCGGAGGAGTGTAAAAGCAACAGGATCAGTCTCTGACCCTTGGGACACCTGCACCTTACCAGCGCTTTGTGGACTAGCGCCTACCTGTTACCCTTGCTGTATCCCTGTGCGGATCCTTGTGTGGAACTCGCCGCACCCGCTCCGCGGGTGCCGCTTCGTGCCTGAACCTCAGCTGTCTTTGCCTGCTGCCGTGGGGATTCCTGGTTTGGCGTCAGGAACTTGCCAAAGCTTCAGGGCTGCGAGCGTGCAGGGACTACCTGACCCAGGTGTCCCTGCGAGACCGTGTCCATCTTCCGGTCCGCTCTCCCTGAAGCTCCGCCCCCCGCCCATCGGAGGAGTGTAAAAGCAACAGGATCAGTCTCTGACCCTTGGGACACCTGCACCTTACCAGCGCTTTGTGGACTAGCGCCTACCTGTTACCCTTGCTGTATCCCTGTGCGGATCCTTGTGTGGAACTCGCCGCACCCGCTCCGCGGGTGCCGCTTCGTGCCTGAACCTCAGCTGTCTTTGCCTGCTGCCGTGGGGATTCCTGGTTTGGCGTCAGGAACTTGCCAAAGCTTCAGGGCTGCGAGCGTGCAGGGACTACCTGACCCAGGTGTCCCTGCGAGACCGTGTCCATCTTCCGGTCCGCTCTCCCTGAAGCTCCGCCCCCCGCCCATCGGAGGAGTGTAAAAGCAACAGGATCAGTCTCTGACCCTTGGGACACCTGCACCTTACCAGCGCTTTGTGGACTAGCGCCTACCTGTTACCCTTGCTGTATCCCTGTGCGGATCCTTGTGTGGAACTCGCCGCACCCGCTCCGCGGGTGCCGCTTCGTGCCTGAACCTCAGCTGTCTTTGCCTGCTGCCGTGGGGATTCCTGGTTTGGCGTCAGGAACTTGCCAAAGCTTCAGGGCTGCGAGCGTGCAGGGACTACCTGACCCAGGTGTCCCTGCGAGACCGTGTCCATCTTCCGGTCCGCTCTCCCTGAAGCTCCGCCCCCCACCCATCGGAGGAGTGTAAAAGCAACAGGATCAGTCTCTGACCCTTGGGACACCTGCACCTTACCAGCGCTTTGTGGACTAGCGCCTACCTGTTACCCTTGCTGTATCCCTGTGCGGATCCTTGTGTGGAACTCGCCGCACCCGCTCCGCGGGTGCCGCTTCGTGCCTGAACCTCAGCTGTCTTTGCCTGCTGCCGTGGGGATTCCTGGTTTGGCGTCAGGAACTTGCCAAAGCTTCAGGGCTGCGAGCGTGCAGGGACTACCTGACCCAGATGTCCCTGCGAGACCGTGCCCATCTTCCGGTCCGCTCTCCCTGAAGCTCCGCCCCCCGCCCATCGGAGGAGTGTAAAAGCAACAGGATCAGTCTCTGACCCTTGGGACACCTGCACCTTACCAGCGCTTTGTGGACTAGCGCCTACCTGTTACCCTTGCTGTATCCCTGTGCGGATCCTTGTGTGGAACTCGCCGCACCCGCTCCGCGGGTGCCGCTTCGTGCCTGAACCTCAGCTGTCTTTGCCTGCTGCCGTGGGGATTCCTGGTTTGGCGTCAGGAACTTGCCAAAGCTTCAGGGCTGCGAGCGTGCAGGGACTACCTGACCCAGGTGTCCCTGCGAGACCGTGTCCATCTTCTGGTCCGCTCTCCCTGAAGCTCCGCCCCCCGCCCATCGGAGGAGTGTAAAAGCAACAGGATCAGTCTCTGACCCTTGGGACACCTGCACCTTACCAGCGCTTTGTGGACTAGCGCCTACCTGTTACCCTTGCTGTATCCCTGTGCGGATCCTTGTGTGGAACTCGCCGCACCCGCTCCGCGGGTGCCGCTTCGTGCCTGAACCTCAGCTGTCTTTGCCTGCTGCCGTGGGGATTCCTGGTTTGGCGTCAGGAACTTGCCAAAGCTTCAGGGCTGCGAGCGTGCAGGGACTACCTGACCCAGGTGTCCCTGCGAGACCGTGTCCATCTTCCGGTCCGCTCTCCCTGAAGCTCCGCCCCCGCCCATCGGAGGAGTGTAAAAGCAACAGGATCAGTCTCTGACCCTTGGGACACCTGCACCTTACCAGCGCTTTGTGGACTAGCGCCTACCTGTTACCCTTGCTGTATCCCTGTGCGGATCCTTGTGTGGAACTCGCCGCACCCGCTCCGCGGGTGCCGCTTCGTGCCTGAACCTCAGCTGTCTTTGCCTGCTGCCGTGGGGATTCCTGGTTTGGCGTCAGGAACTTGCCAAAGCTTCAGGGCTGCGAGCGTGCAGGGACTACCTGACCCAGGTGTCCCTGCGAGACCGTGTCCATCTTCCGGCCCGCTCTCCCTGAAGCTCCGCCCCCCGCCCATCGGAGGAGTGTAAAAGCAACAGGATCAGTCTCTGACCCTTGGGACACCTGCACCTTACCAGCGCTTTGTGGACTAGCGCCTACCTGTTACCCTTGCTGTATCCCTGTGCGGATCCTTGTGTGGAACTCGCCGCACCCGCTCCGCGGGTGCCGCTTCGTGCCTGAACCTCAGCTGTCTTTGCCTGCTGCCGTGGGGATTCCTGGTTTGGCGTCAGGAACTTGCCAAAGCTTCAGGGCTGCGAGCGTGCAGGGACTACCTGACCCAGGTGTCCCTGCGAGACCGTGTCCATCTTCCGGTCCGCTCTCCCTGAAGCTCCGCCCCCCGCCCATCGGAGGAGTGTAAAAGCAACAGGATCAGTCTCTGACCCTTGGGACACCTGCACCTTACCAGCGCTTTGTGGACTAGCGCCTACCTGTTACCCTTGCTGTATCCCTGTGCGGATCCTTGTGTGGAACTCGCCGCACCCGCTCTGCGGGTGCCGCTTCGTGCCTGAACCTCAGCTGTCTTTGCCTGCTGCCGTGGGGATTCCTGGTTTGGCGTCAGGAACTTGCCAAAGCTTCAGGGCTGCGAGCGTGCAGGGACTACCTGACCCAGGTGTCCCTGCGAGACCGTGTCCATCTTCCGGTCCGCTCTCCCTGAAGCTCCGCCCCCCGCCCATCGGAGGAGTGTAAAAGCAACAGGATCAGTCTCTGACCCTTGGGACACCTGCACCTTACCAGCGCTTTTTGGACTAGCGCCTACCTGTTACCCTTGCTGTATCCTTGTGTGGAACTCGCCGCACCCGCTCCGCGGGTGCCGCTTCGTGCCTGAACCTCAGCTGTCTTTGCCTGCTGCCGTGGGGATTCCTGGTTTGGCGTCAGGAACTTGCCAAAGCTTCAGGGCTGCGAGCGTGCAGGGACTACCTGACCCAGGTGTCCCTGCGAGACCGTGTCCATCTTCCGGTCCGCTCTCCCTGAAGCTCCGCCCCCCGCCCATCGGAGGAGTGTAAAAGCAACAGGATCAGTCTCTGACCCTTGGGACACCTGCACCTTACCAGCGCTTTGTGGACTAGCGCCTACCTGTTACCCTTGCTGTATCCCTGTGCGGATCCTTGTGTGGAACTCGCCGCACCCGCTCCGCGGGTGCCGCTTTGTGCCTGAACCTCAGCTGTCTTTGCCTGCTGCCGTGGGGATTCCTGGTTTGGCGTCAGGAACTTGCCAAAGCTTCAGGGCTGCGAGCGTGCAGGGACTACCTGACCCAGGTGTCCCTGCGAGACCGTGTCCATCTTCCGGTCCGCTCTCCCTGAAGCTCCGCCCCCCACCCTTTCCACCAACTATAAACATTGTGCGAACTCCCGCAGCGCTGGACGCAGCCCGGGGCAAAGACCGGGCTAAGAGCGGGCCGTTTGAGGCCGTTCGAGGACTGAGAGGACTGGACTGGCCCATCCCTTTTTCATCTGCTTTTCCTGGATTCAATACATTTACTTAGGGACCCAAGACCCACCTTCGCCACTGTGCTCCTATCGCTATGAATTCAAGGGTAACTCGCAGTAAAACTTCCAAAGGTGGGTCACAGATCAGTGGCCCCATGGATGACTTTATTACCCGCACCAACATAGCCATTGACGAAGAGATATCCAAACTCCAAAACCGGGTCTCGCTAGAATTAGATGCTGCCAGAAGAGTGTCCCAAGTAATTGCACTTTCTAAGAAATCTTCCTTAGGCCACATAGCCACTTCTGTTACCCCTGAGCGTCCAGCCCGTCCACATTGTATAATCACTCAGGTCGATGTCCATCATTCCCCGACCTCGGCTACTCGGCAACCTGCCTTAGGAAATAAAGATGAGATAATCCCACCGATACCATTTAGTGTGTCCAACCCAGCCCCTATTGTTCCCTTTCCGTTAAATCTACCTAATACTACCTCTAGTGGCAAGCAACCAAAGAGGAAACGCAATTCTCGCTCTGCTTATTTCCGCAAAAAAGCGAAAATTGCTGTTCCCAAAGATCTGCCTCTGTCTAACATCGCAGCACCTAATGCTGGCGCAGAGCATACTCTTAATGCACAGCCACCTAGTGAGGGACAGGAAAAGGTTCCATCCATTCCCTTCCCTAATACCCCAGCAGGTGCGGACTCTGAAGTAGATGGGTTAACTAAAAATAACAAGGAATTTATAGAGGTGGTTTGGGAGACTCTTAAAAAACTTTTGTCACCCCTAGATTTAAGACTATCTAGGATAGAAAACAACTTGTTAGAAATGGAGAAGAGCATTATTGCTTTGGCCACTCTTGGGTTGAAAAGTCTTGAAAACCAGGGTATCACTGTTGCTGACCCAACGCCACAATCCACTGCACCCCAAACCAACCAAACTTCCTCTATTGTATTACCCACAATAAAGCCCGTCCCTAAACCAAGGACTGTTACGGTGGAGCAAGCTCGTGAAAAACCAAAGGTTCCTCCACGGGGCTCTTCACGCCACCAGCAAAATTCCAAACACGATATACCCAACAGGTCGATTCCTAGTGAAACCCAAGTCCCTCCAGCTAAAGACAACTTTAGAGGTGGCTATATTGACCTCCCCCCAGAGGCAAACGACTATGTGGTTGTCCTGACGGGTGTTCCCATGATAGGTAATGGCCAATTTGAAAACCACTGGTCGCTCAAAAATTAAATAATGCACTGTTTAAACGTAAACAGACCAATCCCCAATGGTCGAAGAAGTCGCGTACTAATGGTTCGCAGAACTCCCTGGGTAGGCCCAACGCTGAAATCCATCCCGGGAGACTGCGTAGTAGTGACCTTCGAAGATCCCCACACGGCGCATCACATCTGCTCGTGGCCAAGCAACGATGACTCCCTAGTTACACCTAAACCATTATCCTTTTTTTATCCTCCTCGACCAAGCCGAAATCAGGGGGAAAATTGGACATTGGTCCAACAACATCCATGGCTGAATAAGTCCCGGGGCCAGAAGGAGACCCTCCTACATTAGAACGGTCTCTCTACTTACAACAGATTCGGGACCCTAGAGGAGGTGGATTGACTCCCAGCGCAACCAGCTAACCAACCCCGAACGGAAATCGTACCATCGCAGGGGCATGATCCCAATGATTGCACTGGTCTTGAGTTTGTAACAAATAAAGTGGGACGATCAAACAGCCCACGGTTTGAAGGGGAGCCATCCACATTTGCTACAACAAAAACTCCCGGCAGGGAAGATTGGCCGTATCTACCCTATATGTCCCACTCTGCAGCTACCTCTATCGAACCATCTGGTCCTACCTGTTCTGGCTGCTTTGTGACCCCTAACCAGCAAATTGAGCTACCTGTGAGGTCTCCTAAACTTGAGGATACGTTTGTTTCTCCTATGCCTATTGTTTCTACCAAGGCTTTTCCACCCGGTGACTTTGCTCTAAAAATCTTAAGTTGGAATGTGGCTGGTCTTGGTCGCAACTTTGATATTCCCGAATGGAATGATTTCCTGGAACCCTATCACATCTGTCTTTTCCAGGAAACCTGGTGCTTGGAGCCAAGACACCGAGTGGGATTCTCTACCTTTTTTTTTTTTTTGTTTTTTTTTTTTTTTTTTTGCGTAAGACCTTTATTAACATAAAGTAGAATACACAGCATGAGCCCACAACCCTGAGGCCGGCTCGCCATTGCACCTTGTTAGATCAGTACAATCAAAAAAATAAAAAATGACTATGCAGAGTAATCCGCTAACGGTAAATAGAACCATCCGGTATTTTCCAGTCAGGGCACGCATTGTACAAACAACATGAGTCTTACATTTTGTGATTTTGTCAACCAAACTCTAACTTCCCCAACTTAAGACCTGCCATTGCCTTCAGTTACATCCTATACAGTGAGTTAAGCAGTGTTACATAATTCTCTTTAAGTAGTCTTCAGGGGCCATATCCACACAACATTCACTCATCTCACGGCGTCACCCGCACATCAACTAATCCTCCCCATTCTCCTGCAAGGAGTTCAAATAGTCCGTCAAAAAGCACCACACATCCTTGGGCTTAGATTTAGCAGGTAAGTCCTCTTCATACGTTTGTAGTTTATCCCTACAAGTAGACATGCTATGCATCCACATCTTTACAGTCGGTACCTTACGGCTGTGCCAACATTGTGCCACCTGTCTTTTGGCCAACAGCAATGCGATAGCACAGAATTTTCGCTTCAGCGCTCTGAATTGGGGTATAATACCGAGCAGACAGACCTGTGGTGTGCAGTGCACCTCGTCATCCAACATGCTCGACAACGCGGTTGTGACCTCCTCCCAGTAAGTCGCCACACGCTCGCACTTCCATGCCAAATGTACAAAGTCTGCCCCATCTCTGTTGCAGCGCTTACATTTGTCTTCCTCTTGAAGCCCGTATCTGCGCATTTTCACCGGTGTGTAATAGCTTTGGTGTATGAACTTGAAATGAATAATCCTCAGATTCCCGTTTGGTGTGAGTATCTGAGTCAGTGCGCATGAACTGTACCATTCCACCTCTGTCAGTGGAGCCTCCAGTAGCGTATCCCACCTTTCCTTGGCTTTAAGTGTGTGGCCTGCTATGTCCGATTGTGCAGCAGCGTAAAGTCTGGATACCAAATGAGACAGATCGCTCGTGGTGATCAGCATCTGTAATGGCGCTAGTGTGTCCGGCTCCTCTGGGAATGAAGGGTAATGTCCCTTCAATGCCTTAGTCAATCTGTAATATGAGAAGCGGAACATAAGAGTCTGATTTTGTATGTAATCTAGTTTATCAAGGTCTATGAATGTGCCCCCCTGAAATACGTCGCCCATTTTGTCGATCCCGGCTCTGGACAGTAGTGACATCCCCACTTTCTCGCTAGTGACTGATAAGGCCTGATGGTGCTGTAATGGCATGTTCGGCGCATATAATGGGGTCTTGTGGGCCAATTGTCCTAGTTTATTCCATGCCTTGATCGTGGTGTCTACCGTGTTGATGTCTTTTGAATGAAGCGGGGGTCTAGTGTGTGATAATATCGCCGATAGTGGGACCGGATGGGCATCCCCTTCCTCAATGGCCACGTGTGTAACGTAGGGGACTTCGTGATACCAGTACGCTGCGTACTGAGCCTGGGCACAGAGATAATATAGGAGAAAATCGGGAACCCCGAAACCACCCTTTGCCACCGGGAGCGTTAGGGTCTGTAGTTCAATGCGAGCCTGCTTACCCGCCCAGATCAGGGTTAGGACTAGTGATTTGATGCGCCGAAAGACCTCCCGTGTAGGTGTGATTGGGATGTTGTTGAAGAGATACAACAACTTAGGCAAGATGTTCATTTTGACGATCGCTATTCGATCAGCTATGGACAATGGCAAGTGTATCCAGCGATTGACCTTATCTTCCAGTTTGGCGATGACCACTCCGTAATTCGCACGTATGACTTCGTCGGGGTCCCTGTGAAACATGACACCCAGATAGCGTATTGGGTCGCGCTGCCACTCTAGTGGATAATCCGTTGCAAAGGAATCAGTGGAATCGGTGAGGGGTATTAGCGAGGATTTGGACCAGTTTATCGCCAACCCTGAGTGACCCCCAAAGCGGATGTACTCCCTAAGGAGCGGGTTCAAATGTGCTTCCGGATCGCGAACATAAAGCAACATGTCGTCCGCATAGAGCGATATGTGCAGTGGTCTGGACACAAATTGTAACGCCGATTCCCTGTAATTTTGACGCACGATGCACGCCAGTGGTTCCAACGCGAGCGCGAAGAGCAGGGGTGACAGGGGGCAGCCTTGTCTCGTACCCCGACCAATGTCGAATGGCGCCGAAACGTACCCATTTATCCGGACCCTCGCGCACGGTTTGGTATACAACAAGGAGATCCACTGAACAAATCTTTTAGGAAAACCCATCCTATTGAGGACAGTCAACATGTACCTCCATTCGATTGAATCAAACGCTTTGGCGGCGTCGAGTAGTACAGCCACTGCTTTAACCGAGGGTTTTAAATAGTGCGCCAGGGCAAACAGGGACCTCGTGTTATGTGAGGTGGATCTCGTGGGGACAAACCCTGCTTGGTCCGGAAGCACTAGGCGAGTCATCAGGGGGGACAATCTGACAGCTAGCAACTTTGCAAGTATTTTTGAGTCCACATTTATTAGGGATAGGGGCCTGTAGGAGTCACAGTAGTCCGGGTCTTTAGCCGGTTTGAGGAGTGCTATGATCATAGCTTCACGCAGAGTGGGGGGGAGCAGTGAACCGTCAAAGGAGGTGCCGTACATGTCCACCAAGTATGGGGCAACGATATCGACAAATTTCTTGTAAAATTCGGACGTGTATCCATCCGGGCCCGGCGCTTTACCGTTTGGGAGCGATGCAATCACTTCAGTGACCTCCTCCACCGTGATCGGCCGAGCCAGATATTCCCGATGGGCATCTGATAGCCAGCCAATCGCCACATCATGGAGGTATTCGTAAGTTTCCTCCGCTGTAGCCGTTGGTTGAGATTGGTATAGTGTGCAGTAGGAGTCCGCAAAACATTTGACTATGTCCGCCGAATGTGTGTGAACTACACCCGCCTCGGATTTGACCCGAAGGATCGCCGAAGGCCCCCGCCCTTCACAAATTTTCCGCGCCAGTACTCGCCCTGGCCTGCCCCCTTCACCAAACGCTCTGGCGGAGTGTTTGCGATCTAGATATTTGATTTCTGACGCTAGGAAGTCGGCATGTTCCGTGTGTAAGTCTCGTAGTTGGGACAGTAGCTGTATGTCCCGTGTATTCTCATATTGCAGTTCCAAATCCCTCATCTGACTTTCGCAGCGGCGGATCTGGCTCCTAATGTCTTTGAGTACACCTATGGTGGTGCTAATACAGACGCCCCTTATCGTGGCCTTAAAGGCTTCCCAGAGTAGACATGGGTCCTCTGTAGCGTGGGAGTTGTTAGTGAAGTAGTCCTTGATCGCCGTAGTCAGGGTGTCAACATATACGGGGTCTGTGAGGGCCTGGGAGTTAAAACGCCAGTGAAAGGGGGGAGGTGTGTAGTGCGGAATGTCTAGTTGCAATACTACCGGATTGTGGTCCGATAATGTGCGTGGAAGCACCTTTACCGTACGAGCCCATAGTGCAATATCCCTGGATCCTAACCAATAGTCCAGTCTGGACCAACTATTGTGTGATGCTGTAATGTGAGTAGCGCCTGGATCGTCGGTATGTTGTAGTCTCCAGATATCCGCTAATGCTAGATCGCTCATCATGTGGTCTATCATAAGCCTCGCCTGCTTGTGTTGTTCCACTGAGTGGGAAGATCGATCCAGACCGTCCCTCAGTGCTACGTTCCAGTCCCCCCCACATAAAATGTGTGTGTCAGTGTGGTCCTGTAAGTGTCCCCAGATTTCCCGATAAAAGTCAGGTGCGTCGATGTTCGGGCCATATATGTTGAGGAGTGTAATGTGTTGCCCCCTGAGCTTGCCGGACACCAGCACGTATCTACCAGCTGGGTCATGAGTCACCTGTCTCTCTTCGAAGTGTACCCCTTTCTTGACCAAGATGATCACCCCCCGGGAATAGGAGGAATATGAGGCTCTGTAGGACGATCCCGCCCATCTCGACCCCAATGTAGCGTGAGTATGCGGAGCCAAGTGCGATTCCTGCAGGAATGCAATGTCAACATTCCACCTGGTGAGACTGGCAAATACTTGCCTAATTTTCTGTGGGCGTGAGAACCCTCGTATGTTCCACGTAAGGACGTTCAGTCCGTGCCTGCTACCAGCATTGGAACCTGGCGTACCCATTTAACACAGTACCATTCAATCCTAAGCACGCAAGCAATCCGCCCCCATCCCGACCCCATCCATCTCCCTGAACACCACCTGCAGACACAAGCCTCAGCATGGCTAACACGTAACATGCACTGGTTTGCAATACCTCCGGTCTTAGTAAACAGTTAAACATCCTTCCTCCCCAGATCCCTCCCACTCCAGCAACCCCAACCTGCCGAAGCCTCACCCTTTCAGAGCACAACTCCCTCAACAGTGTAACCAATAACTTGGTGCTCATAGCAAAACTCGAGTAGGGTTGTACCCTCATGGAGGACCGCTAGTGGTGCAGCACGTCACCCGACAGACAGGTGCAGGCGACATTAACGTAAATCTAACTGAACGCGAAGTATGTGTCCATTAATCCACATGCCCACATTCCCAGTACCACCCCTGCGCTAGATGTAGGCAATGATGCCGCCCTAGAGAATGCACATCTCTCGACGTGGGACGAAGCATAATGTCCATTAGTCTGCCACGTTATAGGCTGTCCCCCTTCCAGTTCTGAGGGCCTGTGAGCACAGAGTGCATCTAAGGACCTGATCCAGTGCCCCAACGTGCGTCAGGCGCAGGTGCCTCCCGGCCGTTGGTTCTGAGCTCCCATGAGGGAGGCCTGGTAGTTCAGTTCGAACATGAGTGTCTGCGACAGGGCAGGGCAGGATAGGGCCATAGCCACAGTTAGTTCAGCCGCTTCCCACCTCTACACCGCCCAATGCTCAAATCAAAAATAAAGCGCCAGCAGCTCACCTCAATCAGATGTTCATCAACAAACCTCATATAGACAGCAGAGAGTGACCATTTGGCAGAACCTCGTGGCAGTCCGTGCAACATTCTCCACCGCTCTGCAAAGTTTGAGTGGTCTAGGCGCCTCAGTCCGATTCTCTGTTCTGGTCTCGTCGGGCTTCTGATCTCGCCTCTTGCTGTATTTTCTTGACAAGTTCGAGGGCCGCTTTAGGTGTCGGTAGCACGAACGTCTGTTCCTTCCACACCACTCGCAGCCGGGCAGGATATAACATGGAATATCCAACGTTTAATTCTCGCAACTTGGCCTTGACCGCAGTGTATTCCCTGCGTGCTTGCTGCACAGCGACCGTATGATCGGGGTAAAATTCCAGAGTGTTGCCCTGGTGAACGATTTTGCCCTTCTCCCTTGCAAGCCTTAGGATCACGTCTCTGTCCCTGTAATTTAGGATCCTCGCAACTATCGGCCGGGGCGTGGCACCTGGTGGCGGTTTGGGGCCTAGCGATCTATGGGCCCGTTCCACAATGAAGATCTGCGATAAGGCTTCCGGTCCAAAGATATCCCTGCAGAGCCCTTCAACATACTGTTCCATGCGGCCCGTGTTGGTGGATTCTGGCAGGCCCGCTATTCGCACGTTATTGCGCCTCGAGCGCGCTTCCAAATCCTCCTCCTTTGCTTTTATTACCTCCAGGATGCGCTCCATCCCCGCGCATTTTGAGGTGGACGTGCGCGCCTCATCCTCGACCGCAGAGATCCTAGTTTCGGCTTCATCCAGTCGTTCTCCGTGCTGTTCTTGTCGGGCAGCCATGCCATCCATCCTGCACGTTAGATTGTCCAACTTCCCGTTGATGTCCTGAAGATTCGTTTGGATCGCTAGTAGTATCTTCTCCATGTTGGTAGACGGTGGCGAGGCCGAAGACCCGCCGGCCTCCGCTGCGTCATCCACCGGCTTAGACCCCTTCCTATTTTCAAAGGACAGTTTTGGCTGCTGTTTGTCTGGCTTGCCCATGGTGGCGGGTGGTGATGGCGCCTTACTCAGCTGGGGTCTAGCCGCCCTCGTCACTCTGGTCGACGTCGCCGTGTTTCCGTCTTGGTGGCAGGCAGTAGATGTATTCAATGGTCTGGTCGTTCCCAAGGTTGCCTCCTCCTGTCGTAGCAGCCCTGCAGCGTTATTAAAGCGATGTATACCTGCCAGTACTGCAACGTCGAGGGTCGAGAGTAATGGTTGCGTACGTGTCGTTGTATATAGGGCGCCCTGTTGTGAATCCATCCGGGGCCACTGCCCCCTGTGCGTGTGGTTCGCTGCCCTCGATGTCTGACCTCCCTCCAGTCTCCTGCTCCTTGGTCTGCGAGTCGGCTGACACCAGGGGGCCCCCAATGTGTTGTGCCCAGATGCTATGCTCGCTGTAGTGTGCCCAGCACCACTATGCGCCGGTCCGCCGCTGGGGCGCCTCGTTATATGAGCAGGGGCCCGATGGCGTCAGGCCGCCGATATCGCCACTACTGGAGGGGGTGCCGCCATCTTGTCAGGCAACACAGGCGACGTGGTGGCGGACTCCGCTGCCAGCGCTCAGATTTGCAGCGATATGCACACGCTCTCCGGTCCTGGTGATCCGCGTGAGAGGTTGGGCGCTGATGCTGGGGTTAGGCGGCTCTCTCGCTCTCGCTCGTGTCCTGCTCGCAACGTACCTCCAGGCGGCCGCCGGCCATGTTGTCAGGCAGTCCGATGCCAGTCACCGCGATCTCGGTGTTTCTCCGCGATGAAGGGGAAGCGGCCGGCTCCGCACACATCCAGCTGTGCTCCACATCATCCCACACTAGTACGTGGTCTTGCAGGGTGGATTGGTGGGGTTTTAGTGGCAATGAATCACATCGTGTGATATCGCCCGGCGGAGCTGCAGTTCAAGCAGCCATCCCGCTGTGCGCCCCCTAGCGCCTCATTCTCTACCTTTTTTATCCCCGCTGCCCAGGAACAGGGTTCCAAAGGTCGCCCTTCAGGCGGCCTTATTATTTGGAATAATATTGCACTGGACTTTAGAGTAATAGTAAGAAACACCCAGTCACCTGATCTCCAGTGGCTAACGATAACCCACAAAGGGGGAAGAAGCTTGGAACTTTTCAATATCTACCTGAGGGGTGGTAAAGGCGGTGCATCCCATCTACCCTCTACAGGCCTAAACCACAATCTGGCCGCCTGCAGTGTGGACTCTTACGTAATGCTTGCAGGCGACTTCAATTGCTGTTTTGAACCTCTGGCCAGAGAAGATATCTTGGACACTTTTGAGGAGGATACCAGGAGAGGCATTCCTATTCTTAGCCTTGACCCGATCCCAAAATGGTCGCAAAACGCAATTGAGATCAATGCTCTTTGCATGGAGCATAATTTGCGAGCGGCAAACGGGCGTTCCAAATCTGACCATACAGGTGCCCATACCTACAACAGACCAGGCCATACATCAAGGATCGATTTCGTGATGCTTAACTATAACCTCTGGCAACACCACCAAGACATGGAGGTCATAGTGTCAGGTGATAGCGACCATAACCCTTTATCACTAACTATCTCATCTCCTTGGCAGGGTGGAAACCAAGGCCCTCCCGGCCATAAGTGGAAATCTACCCACGAATTAGCCCCTACAAATTGCAGTAGGCGCTTGAAGTGGGCGAAAGTTTCAGTGGATGAAACAAGGATGGCCCAAGCCGGGACTATTTTGGAAGGAGTAGAGTCTCGGATGGACACCTCAAGGCTAACTGATACTAAGATTCTAGCCCTTTACACTGAGTCTGTATTGGCACTGAGTAATTTATTCATTGTTCCCCAATCTACTCGTAGGGGTCCCTCGAAACAAACAGCTAAGTGGTTTACAGCTAAATGTCGTGCAGCTAAGAGGGAACTTGTTGCCACATTAAAGTCCAAAAACGCAGCTGACATTAGGGCTGCTAGGAAAATTTACAAAAAAACCCTATTTGAAGCCAAGCAGTAATATGATTCTAACTTCTGGGGAGATCTAGTAGAGGCAAGCATCAGGAAGGATGCCAAGGGGTTCTGGGACCTACTAAGATCTAGGGAAAAGCCCATTGACCAGCAGCTAACTTGTAACATCCCAGGGGGCGTATGGTTCAACCACTTTTTGAATTTATATTCTGCCCCTCCAGGTCCATCTCAGTTGGTTTGCCCACCCATGGGCTTCCTGCCTGATTCTATTTCTGATCCCCGGTGCCAGGACGGGTTATTTACCAGCTTGGAAGTCGAGAGAGCAATTCAATGCATTGTCCCGAACAAAGCGGCAGGTCCTGACGGGATCCCAGGAGACCTAATTAAGAATTACCCATCTTCCTGGAGCAGATTAATTGCCTCCCTTCTGAACGAAGTATTATTGGGTGGAGTTTTTCCTGACTCCTGGAGGGGCGCTGAAGTCGTACCTATTTTTAAAAAAGGTTCTAGGGACGACCCAGCGAACTACCGGCCAATCAGTTTATTGGACTCTTCCCAAAAGGTGGCAGGAAAGGTGGTACTGGGCAGGATTATCCAGTGGGCCGACGAAAATCATATCCTGTCAGATCTTCAAGCGGGTTTCAGAACAGGAACAGGCACAATCGAGCAGACGTTCCGCCTTCTAATGATCTATTGGAAAGTGGTGGTGCTGGGAGGGGGCAGTCCTTAGTCTTTATTGACTTGCGGACTGCGTTCGACCTAGTACCACGCGCACTTTTATGGAACGTCCTCGATGGGTTAGGCCTCCCTCCCTACCTGCTCTCGCTCCTTGTAAAATTTCACGACAGGAATTTTGCCCAAATTAGATGGGGTGCACAAGGAGAGAAAACACCTCGTATCCCCGTGGACAGGGGCGTCCGCCAAGGGTGTGTGCTTGCCCCCACTCTGTTTTCTCTCTATATCAACGGAGTGGTGGAGCATCTACTCCAGCAACCATCAGACGCACCCACCCTGGCTGGAAGGAAAATTCCAACGCTCCTGTTCGCGGACGATACCCTCCTAATCTCGAAATCTCCAATGGGCATTCAATCGCTGCTCTCCAGCTTCAAGGCCTTTTGTGATGAAAGGGGTTTGGCCATAAACATAGGGAAAACCAAGTTCTTGGTTCTTAACCCGCCCAAAAAGTCTGTCTTTCCCCCGGACCTAGATTCTGTTCCACTTGATCGCGTCAAAGAATTTGATTACCTGGGTATACGCATCAGTGACACCATGAGTTGGAAGGCACACCACCAAAAAGTGTTCTTGATTCACAAAAAGGGTGGCTGGTGCCTTGCTCAAGGAGCAGCGAGCCTCATCACTAAAACCTATTGGGGCTCCCCTGGATATTTATAGGGCAAGGGTTGTGAGCGCGGCACTTTACGGTGCCGAACTGTGGGGCACCCATAAAGTTGACACTCTGGCTCACCTTGAGAATAACTTCCATAAAGATCTAATGGGTTTGCCCCACAGCACACCAACTATCCCACTGCTGCTAGACGCAGGCACCCGGGCTATCTGCGATCAAGCGAAACTACGCCCACTCCTGTTATGGTCCAGAATCTGGAATGTGCAGGAACTTAGAAGTTATGCAGAAGCCCTGAATGACATTATGTCACTACCGGGCTCGCATAAAATCATCTGGCTCAGGGAAGTCAAAAAGTTGTTGCACAAACTAGGATTAGGAGAGGCTTGGGCCAACAAATCTGCACCCCCGAAACAACAGTTAAAGAAGGCTTATTGGGCATGGGTAGACAGTGAGAGGGTTCGTAGTACAAACCATTGTAAATCTGTAATACTGTTCTTGTCGGTCAAAGAGTTACCGTTAAGGGAATCTTATTTGGATACTATCCAGAGCTCATGGGACAGATCACTGTACATCAAGTTTAGGGTGGGGGTGCTTCCATTATGTGAGCTTACGTCCACTTGGAGACCGCCGGCCCAAACTGTACCTTACTGCCCTTTTTGTGACCTAAGGGTAGAGTCTGTGTCCCATATGTTGTTTGAGTGTAGTGTCTATGCAGCCCCGAGACGTAGGTGGTTGAAGCCCCTCTGCAGGTGTCTGGGAACTCGTTCCCACTTAGAAGCGCTGCGTATTTTACGTACAGATGCTAGACCCTTCTTTTCCACCTGCATGGCAAAATTCTTGGGCTGGGCCTGGCGTCTTAGAGCTGCAAGAAAACTGTTAATCCAGTGACCGAGCCTCCACATCCAATATGCTGCTATGTCTATAAAATGTTCTTATGCTGATGATTGCTGTTTTAAAAATGTTTTTTAAGATGTATGAAATGCTTTTATGATATGATTTTTTATCGAATAAAGCTATTATTAACATAGCTATCGAACGGAGATGACTGTGTGGAGCTGTGAGTGGCGTTGTTGTAGGCGATCTCTGTAACCCATAGCAAGTCGACCCATTCTTCCCTGCCCTGGTCCACAAAACATCGCAGATACTGTTTGAGCGTTTGGTTCAGGCGCTCGGTTTGGCCGTCCGTTTGAGGGTGGTAGCTGGTGGACAGGGCGGTCTTAACGTGCAGCGCAGTGCACAAAGTCTTCCAGAATTGTGCAGTAAACTGCGACCCCCCGGTCCGACACGATCACCCCAGGTAATCCATGCAGTCGTACCACATTCTTTAGGAGTAGTGACGCCAATTCCCCGGCCGTAGGGACTCTCTTGCAGGGGATGAAGTGCCCCATCTTCGTCAAGTAGTCCACCACCACCAGTATTGCCGTCATCCCCTGGTCTACCGGTAGGCCCACCGGTAGGCCCACGAAGTCCAGTGATATGCTATCCCATGGTCTATCCGGGGTTGGAAGTGGATGTAAGAGCCCTTGGGTTCGGCCATGGTCGGCCTTCATGGTAGCACACGTAGGACACTCCTGTCCCCACCTCCTGACATCCACTCTCATGGTTGGCCACCAGAAATGCCGTCCCATGCTAGCCACTGTTTTTTCAAAGCCCAAATGACCTGCGCATGGAGAGTCATGGCACCAGATGAATGCTTGTTTCCTTAGCCTAGGCGTGGGTATCAATAGGCACCTGCCCTTCAGGGGTATCCCGTCCTTCAGCTGCCATTCTCTGTGACTGAGGAGCCACCTCCGCCATGCAAATGACCTGATCCCTCTCCTTATTCCCCTCAGGAACGTGTCCGGCTGGATCACCCCCAATACCATTCTCGGGGAAATGATGGAATGCTCGTTCGCAGGCAATGGTTCCTTAACTGTGGATTGACGTGACAGGGCGTCTGCCTTCCTGTTTTCCGTCCCAGGCCGATATGTGATGCGGAAGTTGAACCCCGCAAAGAAGATCATCCACCTCAACTGCCTGGGAGACAGGTGTCTTGCGGCCGTCATGAACTGTAGGTTCCGATGGTCCGTATACACCGAAACCACATGTCGTGCCCCCATCAACTAATGCCTCCATTCGGTGAAGGCGTCCTTGATTGCGAGAAGCTCCTTCTCTGCAATGTGGTAATTGCGTTCGGCGTCGTTGAGCTTGCGGGACATGTATGCAACGGGATGAAGCACCCCTGTGTCGTGGTTGCGTTGGGACAAAATAGCCCCCAGTGCCACATCCGAAGCGTCCGCTTCCACCACGTAGGGGAGATCCGGATCGGGGTGAGCCAACACCGGTGCCTTACCAAAGGCGCTTTTCAGGGCCTCAAAGGCTGTGTTCGCTTCAGGGGACCAGACAAACTCCTTAGACTTCCTCAGTAGCTGTGTGATTGGGGCCACCAATCCCGAAAATCCATCTATAAACCGCCTGTAAAAGTTGGCGAACCCAATGAAATTTTGGACGTCCTTCACGCTTTGAGGCACCGGCCACTCTTTCACCGCCTTGATCTTGCATTCCGCCATCTCCTAACCCTCCGGACTCAGCATCACTCCGAGGAACTCCACCGATGTGACGTGGAAGTCACACTTGCTGAGTTTACAAAACAGCATATTCTCCCTGAGTTTTTGGAGCACTGCCTTGACGTGGTGTACGTGCTCCTCCACACTGGACGAATAGATGAGGATGTCGTCGATATATACGACCACGTATATATCTAACACCTCTCTAAATACCTCATTCAGAAAGTACTGAAAGACAGCCGGGGCGTTGCACAGTCCGAACGGCATGATGAGGTACTCAAAAAGGCCGAACCTGGTCTTAAAGGCGGTTTTCCACTCGTCTCCGTCTCTCATGCGCACCAGATGGTATGCCCCTTTCAAATCCAACTTGGTGTAGATACGTGCTTTCTTGACCTGTTCCAGAAGTACACTGATGAGAGGCAAGGGGTACCGTTTTTTTATTGTTATCGCATTTAACGCCCTAAAGTCCACACAGGCCCTCAGCTCTCCATTGGCCTTCGGGATGAAGAAGAGCGGCGAGGCGGCCGGAGATTTGGACGGACGGATGAATCCGAGCTTGAGGAGTTTATCCAGATACCCCCGGAGATGCACGTTTTCAGGCTCTGTCAGGGCATACAGCCTGCCACTGGGAACGCTGGCCCCCGGCACCAGGTCGATCTGGCAGTCAAACTGTCTATGTGGCGGTAGCACTTCTGCCTTCACCTCATCAAACACGTCCTCAAAACTGTGATAAGCCTGGGGGAGAGCCACATATTTCTCTGCCGCTGTAGCCACCGTCTGACTCCCGCTATTTTCTGCGTCAATGGGTTCCGGTCGTATGCCACAATGCAGGGTGCAATATGGTGACGTCATTTCGATGCAATGCGTTGGCCAATCCACAGAGGGGTTGTGTTTCTGTAGCCACGGCAATCCCAATATGACACCGTATTGGGGTGCTCGGATGATGTTAAAATCAATGTTTTCCAAATGGTTCCTCCCATATTTCACCGGGATGGCCCGCGTGTGCTGCCCGATGGGCCCTGTCACCAATCGCCTTCCGTCTACTGCATAGACGTCTTCGGGTACTGCTTTGGGAATAAGCACTAGTCCTAGCCTGCATGCCTCGTTGTAGTCCATAAACATGCCCGTGGCCCCTGAATCCATCATGGCCACAACGGGTATCCACTGGTCGTGCACTCCCACGTGCACCGCGAGAAACAGGTGTTGTTGCCCTTTGGTGACCGAGTTGGAAAGTGAAAGGATGGATGAGTGACTCCGAGATGCCCCTTAATTGGTCTGGGAGTCCTCTAGTTTTCCGCCGGTACGTCCACTACGGCTGTTACCGACCGGTTGGCCCGATAACGTGACGTCTTCGGCTTGGCAGGGCATTCACGTACGTAGTGGCCTTTTTTGCCACAATATAGGCACAATCCTTGTTTACGGCGTGATTCTTTCTCCGTGGCTGTGAGACTCGCTCGTATAGCGCCAATGTCCATGGGTTCCCCCTTGGATGTGGTGGAAGTTTCAGGACTTCCCCCCGTCACATACGATGGAAGGGCTTTTCCTTTTCTCCCATGATCCCCCTTTCTTTCGCTTAGCCTATGGTCCAACCGTAAGACCAGGTTGATAAGGCCTTCACATGTCTTGGGTTGAGGGTCAATATGAGCCACGGCGTCCTTGAGCTCATCGCACAGCCCTTGATGGAAGAGCGCCGTTTGTTTAGCAACAGGCCACTTGGTTTCCGCAACCAACCTACGGAACGCGTTGAGATACTGTACCAGGTCGTTGGATCCCTGTCTTAACTCAAGCATTTCACGGTCCGCCGTGTACGAGTCAGCCCTTCGGTCAAAAACCTTCAGGAATTCTTCGCGGAAAGCACCCCAATCACACAAGATGGGGTCGTCCCTGCTCACCAGAGGTACGGCCCACTGTGCCGCGTTTCCAGCCAAGTAAGAAATAAGGAAAGCCACCCGAGACTGACTCGTGGGGAACGCCTTCGGTTTGCACGACAGATGCAGTGCCACTTGAGTGAGGAATACCTGCACTGTGTTGGGGTCCCCATTGTATCTTTCTGGTGTTGCCAAGGGTATGGCGACCGGCATTTCCACTACTACCGCAGGGTTTTGGTTCGTGAGGGAGGTGCTGGGCGTGAGCGGGTCCAACTGTATAGCATCCAATCTGGCCTTAACATCGGCTGTTTCTTGTCTAGATGCAGCCAATTCAACTTGCACGGCCGCCAATGCAGCCAGCACATCATCAAGTGTTGCCATGTTTGTTTATCGACCAGGAGACAGTTAGGGTTTATGAGGTCGGATATTTTGTAACGTCCTGAACATCTCAGGATCGTTTAACAAACACGATAATGAGGACGCAACCACTTGTGTATGCTTAGTTACTTTAATGAAGGCACAAATAATACAAAGAGGAAACAAAAGTTATAGTCACTGGAGGTCTCCAGTCTATCTACGTTACCAGCCCACAGCACGGTTGGTCCTCACTGTCTTCTGCAAATACGCCGATCCCGGCGTATGCCAACAGAGGGCAGGAAACGTAATGGCCGGCAATGCCACTCGGTATGCTGTGAGGGGCTCGAAGAGTGATGGTGTGAAACGAGGAGACAGGGAAACACCCAGCCGGGGTCTCTACCTGAAGGGATTCGCCGCTCAACCTCTTCCTCGTACTGCACCGGGACGCAGAGTCACCTCCGGGTGATGCGTCACCGATACCCAAATCACAACAAGGGGACAGAACCGAGAGCAGCCGCTCGATCGAGCCTATGGACGTTCTAGCCTGTAACGCGGCAAACACCTCCTGGTGTGCGTTACAGCTGGTAGTCCTTGTATCTCGGGTCGGGCTGGGAGCTACGACTCCTACCAGCTCAAAAGCCAATGCGCCTTGACTCAGCCGAGTCAGAGCGAAGCTCAATGGTGGACCGGTAGAGCTTCCGTGTCAGTAACAGGTTGCCGTTGGACAAGACACGGCCCAGGGAGTAACGACTCAACCTACCTCCGTTCTTGTCTGTCTGGAGCACCACTCAGGAACGCTGCTCTTCAAGAAGCAGGTACGTCGGTGTAAACACAATATCCGACAGCGTTGTACCTCCAGGTTCCTCCCTTTATAGGGCGTGTTATCCTTGAGTTATGTAACTGCTCTCCCGATTACATAAGGGCGTGTTTTCCTTGAGTTAGGTAACGGCTCTCCCGTTTACATAACCTCTCAACCGCTAAGCATCCTGGGAGATGTAGTCCATTTTCGATGGTTACCGTTTTCCTCCCCTCGCATGACAGGAATTCTTGACATCTATTCACATTAATGACAAACACGAGATCAATATCCCACCTCAGAGTCAAAACCTAAACAAAAATATAGCAAGTTCACTAACACTAGGTAAAACCAACTCTGAAACTAATCCTGACGATTTCGTGGGTCACCCCATTGGATCATTTGTTAAATCTTGTGGATACGAGGGATCAAAAACAAATCTGGCGCTCTAACCACTCACAAGGAAAACAAGCCGGGGAAGGAAACCATGAATTGCAGAGAGACCTGGAACTCAACTTAAAGAGTCCGCCATTGACTAAACCGGCGGGTAAAAGCTCGAATAGCATGAATCAAGGAACACTTAAAACATGCAAGCATACTACTACGCCAGTATCAGGCCACAGGGTACCTCAAGGCAAAATTTAATTTACCAATAACAGAGAGATGAAACCAATGCTAACTAAACCATTGATCGAGAGCAAAGCTCAGCAGACGGTGGCTAACTCAAATCAGGTAGAGGTTGATCTGGACACCCAGGCACAGACAACCCCAACCCCACAAAGGCCCACGACGTGCAGGAGGTCATCCGCCAACAAAATCTGCTATCTATAAACCACGATGATCTGAAAATATTGCTGTACCCTGAATATGTCTCACAGTGTAAGTGGGATATTCTTAATCACATCAATCTACTTAAACTCTGCACAAACATTCCAGGTCTAGAAAAGATAAATGCAATACAAACGGGAGCCAAGAGGGAAATAAGGGTACAATAAGGGACAGCCCTCCACTCACTTAGCATCAATGCCAAAAGATCCCTGTACCATGGACTGGGATTAGTGTTCATCTAATCAGGCATACCAATATGCTGGAATTTATATACTTTAATTCCTAAGCATCCGCCCTCTGAAAACGTCAGTCTAGGCATGTGACCTCAAACATGCCAATCTGTCCAAAAACAAATCATTGTTTCTTTGAACATAAAAACTACGGGAGATCATCCAGACGTGTTTTTCAACTCAACAAAACCACCAGTGACTGTTCAACTGAGACAGCGCACCATCCACACTTATAGTGAAATAAACATAGAAAAAATGTGTGGTGAGGAGGAAGGCACCTCACGGGAGAACACCCTCGGGCCTTTAGGCAGGTAAGTACCCAATTCTTGCCCCTTTCTCATCATCGGTTGCCGTACCTCCTCAAAGGAAATGTGTCCCAACGCTAAACCATACGTGTCATGTGCATATAAACAGGTGCAAGACAAACAACATCCAAGGATTCACTCCTTGATATGAAAACAAAAAAAGTGTCTAAAATCAACCGACACACCAAAGTTACAATTTTATTATTAGTTATGGTGTGTGCAGGTGAATTTAAAAAGGTTGGTAGCTTAACCTCGCATACCAATACCCACAGCCAACATGTTTCACTGCCCTACACACTTATTGGCAGATTCATCAGGGCTCACCACTTGGTCGTTGCACCAATATTGGACACTCTCATAGTGGAAACTGTTGAGTTGAAAAAAAGGCCATAATTAAAAACCATATAATGGGAGAACTCTCAAAACCTCAAATGTGTTTGCCACCAATACAACATCTGATTACCCTTATCCAGCCAAATCCTCTCGTACCAGCTGGAAGAGGACAGAAATTCTTTGTCGATTGTCACATCAATCTGTAAAACACATAAATGTCCGTTGTTAACAGACATTAAAAGACCAGAGGGGCAAATTTGCCCTTGATTTTATCTAGCCTGGCTGGGATTTGCTCCTTTCCATGCACAACAATGCTTTACAAACTCAGGTCGCAACATTCTTGTATATAGACAGCCGTTGGTGCTCAATGGAATTAAATCACTCCGATGTTATGTCGCAGAATCCAATCGTTAGCCATAACCCCCTGTAGTTAGTATTTATGCGTATTTGTAATACACTCCGTTAAACTTAAAACGCTGCCTCATATCCTCTATACAGCCGTTGGTGCTCAATGGAATTAAATCACTCCGATGGTATGTCGCAGAATCCAATAGTTGGCCATAACCCCCTGCAGTTAGTATTTATGCATATTTGTAATACACTCCGTTAAACTTAAAACGCTGCCTCATATCCTCTATACGTTATTGCAGCCATCGTGCATACTGGGACTTGCACATTACTCGTACAGGACTTCGATCCAGAGAAATCCTGTATACCACCCCCGACTCCTCACCATACAATCAGGCACCAGGACCGGAACTCATCCCAGGAACGCTGGGTTGTGTGTTCGGGTAGTTTTTAAAGTAAAGATCGGGCAGCTCTATCCCAGTCACCCGCCTAATCACGTGACCCAAACGGGGCGGCGAATGTGGGAGCCATCTTTTAATGGTCTTTTAATGTTTACAGGCTACCTATTCTGCGTGTTTTAACTCATGGATGGTTCCCTTTTAATTCAAATTGGCCCGACCCGTATATATTCAAAATAGTCACACTGGACTCACTGGGTTCGTACCTCCGTGATATATTATTCAAATATGACGTTCGTTTATTCTAAGGTGGACTACAATTATCCTACATCCTCGCCCTATATCTAGGAGCCGGGATTGGAAGAGTTTCCGCGGAGCTATGTATATAACATTACGGTTTCGTTCAACATGTAAGGATATGGGAGGTGCATCTTCCAGGTCACCTGATGGACCACGTGACCAAAGGAGTGTAAGCGCCATCTTGACATGGCGTTCTCATTCCACTCATCCTTCTCATCATACTTAATGACCAATAGTGTTCTCAATCATAACTCTGGAGATCTTCCAGATAAAAGCTCTTAAGTGTGATGATCTCCAGGCCAGCCATCGCATAATAGTATCTATGTACTGCCCCTAAGCACATTACGGGAGATCTCACCCCATACTTTGCTTAGATGTTCCTTTATTGCTGTCATACCCACATCAGATATCAGCCACAGGATTTAGGAAAAAGACATACCAGTCCCCAAAACATTCAGGAGCTGTTATTTCTATGTTCCATATAGTCAATCATACAGGCTAACTTTCATAGTCGATTGAGTCACTATTAGTGGACACCAGGAGCTAGGGTTCAGGAAGACCAGGGCAGAGTTTTAGGTGTACCTCATCTAACTCTGTTCCATTCAATCATTTCGTTCAGCCCCCTAGTGTCACTTCCTTCTCTGTAAATCCACCTTGCCTCCTTCGCCAGCAACACTGCCTCGACATTGCAAGGACTGCCTTTAACTTTTTCAAGTACCGTCCATGTAAACCCGTGTTTCTCAACAAAGCAATGTTGGACCAACTTTGTTGTGAGTTTACCTGCCTTTATTGTACTCAGGTGTTCCTGAATACGGACCTTGATTTTACATGAGGTGAGGCCGATGTATTGGAGCCCACAACTGCATAGTAGTCTGTAGACAACATTGGTGGTGTTGCAATTACTGAAGTGGTTTAAGAACCACTCCTTACCTGAAGCCAACGTTACACTGTTGCACTTTCTCGTGAGTGGACACACAGAGCACGACCCGCAAGAGTAGTGCCCATTGGGAACAGTTGTAGATTCATTTCTCAATACTGTTCGTTCACGGGTATGGACCAACCTATCCTTCAGATTGCTAGATCGTTTAAAAGCCAATCTGGGTGGTGGCATAGAGAAAGTGGAGTTGGGCAGAAAAGATAAAAACAACGGACATTGAGAGCATGCCTTTTCTTACCCCAGGACCAAGTGAGATCAATGAGGCTACAGAGCTAATTTTCACCAATCTGGCCATGGCTGAGGCCTTGAAGGGAAACAACAAGCAATTGGAAAACTGGGGCATAAAAATCATGACCCAGCCCGTGTTAAAATACCCAATGATCTGGAAAAACAGCGACTTGAAGGAACCGCCAGTTTCTCTGGAACAGAATATTCAGAAAAAGCCATTTATGAACGACTTGACCTACTCAGTGCCACTAGCTGAGTCCATCCTCCACAGCACTAAAGGCGGCACAAAAATAAATCTTACAAACAACAGCTTAATCAAAATAACAAGTTTGTGAGGGGCATTCGCTCTTGCTCAATTAGGGGGAACACAAGCAAAGACTGGTCTTGGTTGCCACGGGCCCTAAATCCCAGTCCCTAATACCTGCCCCCGGTATGCAAGGAGACCGGGTCATCTAAGGTTCAGCATCTGCCGAATAATGACTCAGCCAAGTACAGAAACCCAATGCATTCGAAGACTAAACATCATGACCTGAAACGTCGCAGGGATTTTAAAGCTCGTCCAAAACCCAGTGACACTGACATTCCTTGAAGGAGCCGACCTAATTTGCACCCAAGAAACATGGGCAACTAAACCAATATCAATAAGAGGTTACGCGGAATATTGGAAACCATCTATCAAAAGCAATATATTCGGAAGACCCTCAGGCGGGATTTCAATATATATTAAGCACTCTCTGAAAATACATTTTACAGAAATAAAAACACAGTCAAATATGTTTCTGGCGGGTACCCTGAAAGGCCTTTCCATGACCAACGGCCCACTCTCAATTCTTTTAATTAACGTTTATTACAATCCCCGAGGGCCGGGTGCCAAGGATAAGCTGACCCAGCTGATAAGTCAGATAGAAACTCTGCTCTTACAATTCGTACCTATGGAATTCATCATCCTTGGGGACTTCAACACACAATATAGGGAACACTGCAATACAAAGCAATCATTCCGGGTCTACAGACACTTTCAACGCCCTAATGCAGGCCTATAATCGGATAACAACACAATCTCTGTCTTTAGGGAACAAGCCAGGGGCTCTTTTTGCTCCCACATACAATAATCAAACGACAATAGATTACATTGTATTAAGTAAGAGAATACAAAATCTCACAGCAAATTACACAGTGCACCCACGAAGCGAAAGCGATCATGCCGCCTTATTGAATACGTTAAATCTTACAGCAGACACACGCCACACTTTATGTTGCATTGGGCCACCTAACGGAGAAGAACTATACAAATTATTAAGAAGAATCAAATGGGGGCCAGCGCCAATTAACAAGTTCGATAAATGGAAAAAAACATGGGCAGGCTAGCAACTTGGCGCAAACATTAGGGGTGCTATAGATGAATGGAATCAGCTCGCCAGCAAACTAGCCTCACTGCTTCGAGGGGACACAATATGCAGAACCCCCCTAGATCCATCAGATACTTTAGGATTCGTTCCAGCAATTAAAGAGAGTGCCAAACATTTAAATGCCAAACGTATGGCTTATCGGAACACTGGATCAGCATTCGCCAAAAGGCTACATAAAGAAGCAGCAAAGAGCCATTTGAAGCAGGTCTGGGCTGCAAAACGCGAATGCATTGAGGCGAAATGGCTGAAGATCTTTGACTTGCTGAGACCATGCAAATCCCAAGAGTTCTGGCGATATTTAAATAATCTAACTCAAGGAGACACCAACAGAGAGAACTCACTTGATGCAGGTACCTGGACCGCTCACGTGCAAACATTATACAAAGAAGATCAAAGTAGAATTTCTTTAAATAAATGCCTTAATGTGAGGGAAGAAATAGACAGCACTGTACTCGCACTGAAAACGTTGAATGACTGAGTTCCTCCAGGCAAAACTTTAGTTCATACTATTTAAAAAAAGATCCGACATAATGGGGCACCAGGTCTAACGGCCTTCCTGGCTCTCTCTTCAGGGCAGACACAGATTTCTGGACGGACAATCTGACCCAGTTATATGATGATTGCAGGCTCCTGGGGGACGTTCCAGACTCCTGGAGAGGGTCGTTACTGCACCCAATATATAAGAAAGGGCCAAAATCTGACCCAAAAAACTACTGTATGATTGCCCTGCTGGATATTGAGGACAATACTATTTTTAGGAGACATGGGAACCCGAAGAAGTACACTAGGGTCCTTGGGCGTTAACTTTTTTCAAAAAACAGTGGACCCTAGTAGTTGTAAAATCAGGGTAAGAATAGGCATACACTAAATAGTTGGTATGTCCTTTGTCCAGCCGGACAGGATTTTATTTGGAAAATGCACGTAATTAACAGTGGTTCTTAAAGTAATGTCAAGTGGGCAGGGCCCGTAACCCACAACAGGCAAGACAAAACAAAACAGAATTCAGGCAAGAACGAACAAGGCGGTCTGTGTACTTGTAGTCAGTGAACAGACTTGATTGCATTTAGGGTACCATTGTACAGGGCATTTTATAAGCATGGCATTTTATAAGCATTTCAGTGACATATGGTACTAGTGTGTCGACGACGTTTCGATGCCGAAAACTTAAATACATGGCATCATCTTCAGGACAAGTATATAAAACATGTTTGTCTTGGAAATTAATAACAGTTGCCTTACATACTACAAACAATGAACATAATAAACAATAAGTGGGAGAGAAAGGGGAGAAAAACATTAGTGATTATGTTGCTAGGCATGTTATAGAGGATAAGTTGTGACTTGAGTGCATTTCGGCGAGTTTTGCTAGTGAGTTTAAAATTGGTGAGATACTTAAATTGGCACTGAAAAAAACCTGACGATGTTAACATGCTTGTGCCTGACTAAGATCTTAGAAGAGGACGGAGGGCTGTTTATCGTGCAGGTATATGCTTAAGTGCCTAAACGAATGTAGCTTTCACCCGGCGCAGGCGGCGTGGTGATCATCAATTGACATAGCGGGGAGAGATCGCCAACACCAAACCGGACATTTTAAATGAGAAACGGCACAGTGAAACAGTAGGGAAAAGCGACATCAGCAAAGATGAACATTCAAACCAAATAACCGGCGCAGTAGCACATTTGCATAAGCGCGTTTGAAGTGATATAGGGTGCAGAAGAGGAGTGAAACAATGGGGGCGGTCGGTTGTGACATACGATGAAAGTGTGCATAACGAGTGGCCTATTCCTATGTGGCGCAGTGTGTCTAATGAAGGAATTACCAAGGCAGCTTGCTCATTGGGACCCTGAGTCCAGTCAGAGGAGGGCTAGGTAAGGGAGAGCCTGAGGGGGAAAAAAATCAGAATAAAAAAACAATTTTTGGAAGGGGGATGGGAAAAAAACGGAAGAACCACAGCGAGCCGTGACCAAGACGGTTTCTTTAACGACGCGGGTTCACTCTAATTTCATTGACCCGCTGCTGACGGGTAACTATAGACCTTGCCCCATGTGGTTCTTCCACAATATTAGACTCTGATTTGAGCCATTTACTCATGCAACCGGGCCTGAAACTAGCATTTACCCTTCTACCTCTTAAGAACTCAAATGGCGATACTTTGGTAGGGGAATGTGGCATGGTCCTATAAAACCACAGCATACTTCCTAACATCATGGTTGCCAGCCACAGCCCATTTGATGCACTCACCCACCACACCATTCATTCTTTCAACCTGACCATTTCCCTGTGGGTGATATAAAGAACTCTTTAAATGCCTCACTCCACACAAAACTAGAAATGCCTCAAACTCATTGCTGACAAACTGAGTTCCATTATCAGAAATAAGGAACTTGGGAAACCCCTCTCTCATGCATATCTCACTCAGAAACGCCACCACGATTGCTGTGTTGGCTTCCATAACCATTTTTATTTCTTTCCATTTGGAAGCATAATCAATGAGGACCAAAATATATCGACAGCCTGCAGGTAAAATTCAAAAGGGCCCATCACGTCAATTCCCAATTTAACCCATGGACCGGAGGGGCACTCAACAGGCAACAAGGGTGGCTTCGACATCCATGCCTGGCCACCAAAAATTCTCACGAATGCGGCATTTGGTGAGAATCACACCCAAATGCCCTTCATGAGCTTTCCTGATGATAAAGCTTATCACAACGTAGTAGTATACCATCCTCTAGGGAAATCTCAGACTGGACCTTGCAGTATGGTTGTAAAAGGGGAGACAACACCCTAACCAACTCACACACTTGTTAAAGAAGGGAATCTTCTCTCAGGGCTCTCAACCAGTCATCTTCAGAGCCCACATTAAGATCAGGGATATCCATACCAGCCACAAAACAATCTTCTGCCAGAACTCAGAATCTAACGATGCATCTTTTAGTAAAGGTGATTTTTACATTCTAAAAATAATAATAATAATTCTGAGTTTCTAAAGCGCCTGGTTACACTTGCTAGTGTGTACCGCGCTATCAAAGGACTGAGCAGCACCCTGAGCAGATAGCAATAGAATAGCCCTGCGCCGACAAAGATCAAGGCTTAGGGAACAGGAAAGTGTTTGAAAATACCACTTTTAGGAAGTAAGTATTTTCTTGCTCAGTCATCCTGTGTGCCTATTCTGGAATGTGGATTGCCTGTCTGGGTTTCGGACGACAGATGGCTAGGAAGCAACGGTGGCTCCCGATAGTCTAGGTAGGTCAGGAAAGGGCTGAATAGATCTGTGCTGCGATAGGGGAAGAGGGAGGAGATTTCCTTGCACCTTAAAGGGCCTGGTCTGCCTCTGACAATACCGTCTCTACCCCCTGCCGGGAATTCACACCAGAGAAGGCAGAACTGGTTCTGGTTGGGCACAGACACCCTCTGCCTAGAGGATCAAAAGATTTTTGGATACACATACTGGGGCCCAGACCCCTGAACTTTAAAACTCTTTTGGATCAAGAAGACGGCCAAGAAGAAGAGATGGAGAAGCTGTGAGGAGGGACTACCACTTTGCTGTGTGCTTTGCTGTGTTGGCCTACAGTGGCTGCGTCTGTCTTGGGCAGTGAAAGGACTGGACTGAACTTTCTGCAATCTACCTTTGTGAGTTTCTCCAAGGGCTTGAGGTAGAACTTGCCCCCTATTCAAGAAGGCTCAGGAACAGCAAAGACTTCAAGCTCTTCTGCTTTCAGCACTGGGAACTGTGTGTTTTGTGCTGCAACAGAGGAAAAGCAACTCAACGATGTCTACAAAGCTGCTGTCGACTCCGTGTCATGAAGGCACCGCAGAGGGCACCGCCGCACCACGACCCTGATCTCACGGACAATGCCTGCTGATGCTGTCATCGAGCCGTTGCTCGCACCGCAACCTGTGGGCACCGCACCGCCTCGCTTCACCATGATGCCTTGGCCTCCCCGAAGCAGCCGCTCCTCGCCAAAATCGATGCCGCTGCTTGCAACGTGGTTCGAGGGCACCGCTCATAAAGTTACATGACACACTTCCTCATCATGCACCGCAGCCTTGGCCTACCGACACCGGCATCATCGACTCCCGTTTTTCAGCCGACTATAGCGCTTCAGCAACGACGATGCTGCTGCTTGCTCCGTGACCTGCCAGCACTGTGATGAGCACCGCCTTCACCTCGCACCGCAACCCTGGTCTTACCGACGACGCCATCTGATGCCGCCACCGAGCCGCTGCTCACACCGCAACCTGAGGGCACTGCATTCCGCACTGCTGCACTTCACACCGCAGCACCCGACGCCTGCCGACGCCAGCGCTCCTGATCCCAACAGAAAGGAGCTTGTCCTGCAACGCAAGTGACTTCAAGGGCCTCGGCGCCCTGCATCTCTAACGGGTACTGTTTGTGGGTCTTCCCGACACCGCAGCCAGCCTGAACTGTTTGGATTTGTTTGCTCACAACGCCGTAATAGTCTCGGAAGGAGCTATCGACATCAAGGAACTGTTTTTAAAGCGTATTTTGATAACTGTAGATTTTTAAGTACTGTATTGTGGATTCTTCTCATTTTTGCTCTTGTATATAAACATATTGGCTATTTTTCTAAACTGGTGTGGTGCCCTTTTGTAGTGCTTACACTGTATTACTGTTAGTTATGTGCAAATACTTTACACACTGCCTCTAAGATAAGACTGACTGCTCGTGCCAAGCTACCAAGGGGGTGAGCAGGGGTTATTTTAGGAGTGTAATCCCCTTATCCTGACTTAAAAGTAAGGGTTCCTATTTGGACATAGGTGAATACCATTGCCAACTAGAGACCCCCAGATCTAACATTGGTGGGCAGCGGTGAGGATTTGGACTTTGCATTTGTGTTTCATATACAGTGATTGGTGTACACTACTAGTGAGTGCAGACCAAACGCGACCACATAGTTTTTTTTAGAATGTTTTTCCTTGGACTGTTAGTTTTTCCTGTAAACTCCCAATTTTTACTACCATGAGTAAACCAGCATCTGTTGCATATATGGATCTTGAATTTGAGGAAGAGAGGTTGGAAACCTACACTGTGAAACAGCTTAAGCATCTCTGCAGGAAATTGAAAGTTGCTACTCCAGGAATTTCTAAAAAGGAGGACTGCCAAAAGGCGCTGAGGGCCTGGGTAGAAGCAAGAAATGCCCCTGATCTTGTGGTGGACTCTCTCTACCTGGCAGCAGTATCTCTTCCAAAGACCTGTCCCCCAGAGAGTTGGAAGACAGGGAGAGAAATAGGGCACTGAAGCTGGAGTTGGCTAAGCTTAAGATGGAGAGTCAAAGGGAAACAGAGAATAATAGGTTGTCTTTGGAAAGAGAGAGAATGAGAATGGAACATAAGAGGATGTTGAGGGAGTTAGAGATCAAGGCCAAGGGCTTAGAAATCAATCCCTCTGGTGGCAGCGCACCATCTGTGCCTTCAGAAGGCAGGGTACATATTCCCAAGGATGTCATCAGAGATTTCCACAAAGGTGAAGATATTGGGCAGTGGTTTGCAGCCTATGAGATAGTAATGTTGGCCCACCGGGTCCCTGAGAAGGATTGGGGAGTGGAGTTGTGGGGCCGCTTTTTAACTGAAGGTAGGGATACTTTGTTAGACCTGCCCAGTGATCATAGGATGTCTTATGCCCACATGAAAGAAGCACTGATGGCAAGGTATGGGTTAATGCCAGAACTCTATAGACAGAAGTTCAGGAATTGTAAGAAGTTGGAGGGAACCACTTGGGTAGAATATGTGTCTTTCTTTTGCAGAGCTATGGATGGTTGGGTGAGGGGTAGCAATGTGGATAATTTTCAAGCGCTCTATGATTTGATTGCTAGGGAGCATTTGTCTGCCAATTGTTTTCCAGAGCTACGCCAGCACCTTATTGATCGCAAGTTGACTAACCCTAGAAAGCTTGCTGAAGAGGCGGACCGCTGGGTCAGTACCAGGGTCCACAAGGGTCTTGTGTGAGATTCTGCCAAGGGTGGGCAGGGTCCCCAGCAGAAGAGTGGGGGGACAAGGGTAAACAGAGGGAGTTCCAGAAAGGGCCCCAAAGTAATTCTCAAGGGAACCAAGGTAAGGGTTCCCAGCCTCACCCTGAAAAGAAGTCAGGATCCCCGACAGGTAAACCTGTTCATAGGGAGCCTGTTACCTAATTTCAGTGTAAGCACGTGGGATACCGTTGGTATGATGCCCAGTGTCCCCAAAAGGGTCTGTATGTGCCACCCCATGCACCACCCCGTCAGATGGCCAGTGTAGCTCTGGTTGGGGAGGATATTGGTGCCCAAGGTGGGTAGGGTCCTGCAGAAATGTCCCTTGTCTCATTAGGAGACTTTGAGATGGTCCCTAGAACTCAGCTGCCTGATAACACTAAGAAATACAGGCAGTGGGTGACCATCAATGGCCATAGAGCGGAGGCTCTGAGAGATACAGTAGCAAGTATAACAGCTGTCAAGTGTCACTTGGTGTCTGAAGAGCAGGTGGTCCCCAATGCATTCTTCCCAGTTGTTGCGCTGAAAACACATAGCGCCATAGCAAGGTGGCTCAAGTTCCTTTTGAGTGGGGGGGTCTCTGGTACTCTTCAAGTAGCTGTGAGGCCAGCCATGCCTGTTGATTATCTGTTAGGCAATGATTTGGAAAGCTCCCCTTGGGTTAAGGTGGAGAAGAAGGCTCATTTAGAGATGTTGGGTCTGCCTGAGTGGGCATGTGTGACCACTCGGTCTATGGCAGCTAAGGGTGTTCAAGAGACCCTGGAGCCTGAAAGTATGGCCCAGGGATCTGACTTAAAGAGAAGAGTTAGGGGGCGTGGGAAGCCAGCCCCCATTGTTCACACGGTCCAGGAGGAGGCAGACCTTGAGGGGGATGCCCTGGAACCTACAGGGGAGCAACTTTCTGAACTGGGGAACCTACCTGAGCTGACCCATTGGCAGCAAGAAGGGGGTCCCTACAGGGAGGAATTTTGTGAAGAGCAGCAGAAGTGCCCTATACTTGTGGGTTTGAGGCAACAGGCCACAAACCAGGCAGCAGGTGATCAGTCTGGATCACATTGGATCTACTGGGAGAACGGTCTCCTGTAGAGCGAGCTTAAGGTTGCTGAGCCTGGGTCAGCCTGTGGCTCATGAAGTTCCTTTAGCTGGTCATCTGGGCAGACAAAGACCTTTGAAAGGCTTGTCTCTCACTTTTATTGGCCCCAGATGCGGAAGAGCTCAGATACTTATTGTAGGACCTGTCAAACTTGCCAGGCAAGTTGGAAAAGTGGAAGGAGGCACAAGGTCCCTCTCCAACCTTTCCCTGTAGTCAGTACCCCCTTTGAACAGATGAGCATTGACATTGTGGGGCCACTGGACCCCAAGACAGCCATGGGTAACAGGTTTATCCTAGTCTTGGTGGACCATGCGAGAGGCAGTGTCTGACCATGGTGCAAACTTCATTTTAATTATATGAAGTCTCTGTGAAAGGAGTGTGGTGTTACCTACAAGTTCACCACTCCTTACCACTCAAAAGGTAATGGGCTAGTTGAAAGATTGAACTGGACCCTTAAAGGCATGATCATGGGTCTTGAACAACCAATGAGGCGTAAGTGGGACGTCCTCTTTCCATGCCTTCTGTTTGCCTATTGTGAGCTGCCACAAAAGTCCCTAGGGTTCAGCCCCTTTGAGCTTTTGTATGGGCACCCGGTAAGAGGGGTGAATGTATGACATTGTTCTGCATTCTGTCCATCACCTGTGGTTTTTGCATTTGTCACCCCGAGTGGGATGGGTATGCTCAGACGTGAGTCCCATGCACTCCACACCACTGGATTCAAGCAAGCCGGGCTGAAGACGGCTGGAATGCCAGAAACCGGTCCTCGGAAGCTTGTTTCCGGTCCAGGGAACCCATGGCTTGGTAGTTTGGGCTGGACTGTTCCCATGAGGCACAGGGTCAGACTGATTTACATATGGCCATGTCTGAACTGAGGTGGTGTGGAGTGCAAAAAACGATGGATTTGGGCCCAGATCTCTGTACTGGGGTGAATGTATGACATTGTTCTGCATTCTGTCCATCACCTGTGGTTTTTGCATTTGTTACCCCGAGTGGGATGGGTATGCTCAGACGTGAATCCCATGCACTGCACACCACTGGATTCAAGCAAGTCGGGCTGAAGACGTCTGGAATGCCAGAAACCGGTCCTCGGAAGCTTGTTTCCGGTCCAGGGTAGGCATGGCTTGGCAGTTCGGGCTGGACTGTTCCCATGAGGTACAGGGTCAGACTGATTTGCATATGGCCATGTCTGAACTGGGGTGGTGTGGAGTGCAAAAAAACGATGGATTTGGGCCCAGATCTCTGTACTGGGGTGAATGTATGACATTGTTCTGCATTCTGTCCATCACCTGTGGTTTTTGCATTTGTCACCCCGAGTGGGATGGGTATGCTCAGACTCGAGTCCCATGCACTCCACACCACTGGATTCAAGCAAGCCGGGCTGAAGACGGCTGGAATGCCAGAAACCAGTCCTCGGAAGCTTGTTTCCGGTCCAGGGAAGGCATGGCTTGGCAGTTCGGGCTGGACTGCTCCCATGAGGCACAGGGTCAAACTGATTTGCATATGGCCATGTCTGAACTGGGGTGGCGTGGAGTGCAAAAAACCAATGGATTTGGGCCCAGATCTCTGTACTGGGGTGAATGTATGACAGTGTTCTGCATTCTGTCCATCACCTGTGGTTTTTGCACCCGGTAACAGGACCTTTGAGTTTGGTCAAGGAAGGCTGGGAGCAATCTCCCAGGAAACCTCCCCAGAATGTATATGTAAGTATGGGCGAATTTTGCGGATTCGCGGTCCGCGAATTTGCGCGAAAAGGTAAAAAAATCCGCGAGTTTGCGGATTTTCACGCGAACTCGCAGATGCCATTTTGCACAAATGTCACCACGTGTGTCACTTTGCCACCGCGCCGAAAGGCGCCGAGGTCCCTCTAGTGAGCTGTCCATCATAGTGAGGAAAGGGCGGGAAGACCTTGCATACCCTAGTGTATGTGTGGCGGGGCGTCTATGCGAGTTCATATGCCTCTTGTTTATAAAGGGTCAGAGACCGATCAGAGCACCAGATGAGGAGAAAGCAGCCTCTTGTTCGCAGGAAGTACATGGGGATTGCGCTCGAGAAACTCGTGGATGCAAAGACCTCCATCAAGGATTACATGTAATTGTAGGCAGTAGATATGGGGAGGAAGCACACCTGCCTAGCCTAGACCGTGCTGGTTGGGCGCCGAGGTCCTTCGAGTGAGCTGTCCATCATAGTGAGGAAAGGGCGGGAAAAAGTTGCATACACTAGTGTGTGTGTGGCGGGGCTTCTATGCGAGTTCACATGCCTCTTGTTTATAAAGGGTCAGAGAGACAAATCAGAGCACCAGATGTAGAGAAAGCAGCCTCATGTTCACAGGAAGTACACGGGGATTGCGCTCGAGAAACTTGTGGATGCAAAGACCTCCATCAAGGATTACATGTAATTGTAGGCGGTAGATATGGGGAGGAAAAACACCTGCCTAGCCTAGACCGTGCTGGTTGGGTGCCGAGGTCCCTCGAGTGTGCTGTCCATCATAGTTAGGAAAGGACGGGAAAACGTTGCCTACACTAGTGTGTTTGTGGCGGGGCTTAAATGCGAGTTCACAAGCCTCTTGTTTATAAAGGGTCAGAGAGACCGGTCAGAGCACCAGATGAGGAGAAAGCAGCGACCTGTTTACAGGAAGTACACAGGGATTGCGCTCGAGAAACTCGTGGAAGCAAAGACCTCCATCAAGGATTACATGTGATTGTAGGCGGTAGATATGGGGAGGAAGCACACCTGCCTAGACTAGACCGTGCTGGTTGGGCGCCGAGGTCCCTCGAGTGAGCTGGCCATCATAGTGAGGAAAGGGCTGGAAAACTTTGCATACACTAATGTGTGTGTGGCGGGGCTTCTATGCGAGTTCACATGCCTCTTGTTTATAAAGGGTCAGAGAGACCAATCAGAGCACCAGATAAGGAGAAAGCTGCCTCCTGTTCACAGGAAGTACACAGGGATTGCGCTCGAGAAACTCATGGATGCAAAGACCTCCATCAAGGATTACATGTAATTGTAGGCGGTAGATATGGGGAGGAAGCACACCTGCCTAGCCTAGACCGTGCTGGTTGGGCGCCGAGGTCCCTCGAGTGAGCTGTCCATCATAGTGAGGAAAGGGCGGGAAAACGTTGCATACACTAGTGTGTGTGTGTGTGGCGGGGCTTCTATGCGAGTTCACATGCCTCTTGTTTATAAAGGGTCAGAGAGACCGATCAGAGCACCAGATGTGGAGAAAGCAGCCTCCTGTTCACAGGAAGTACACGGGGATTGCGCTCGAGAATCTTGTGGATGCAAAGACCTCCATCAAGGATTACATGTAATTGTAGGCGGTAGATATGGGGAGGAAGCACACCTGCCTAGCATAGACCGCGCTGGTTGGGCGCCGAGGTCCCTCGAGTGAGCTGTCCATCATAGTGAGGAAAGGGCTGGAAAACGTTGCATACACTAATGTGTGTGTGACGGGGCTTCTATGCGAGTTCACATGCCTCTTGTTTATAAAGGGTCAGAGAGACCGATCAGAGCGCCAGATGAGGAGAAAGCTGCCTCCTGTTCACAGGAAGTACACGGGGATTGCGCTCGAGAAACTCGTGGATGCAATGACCTCCATCAAGGATTACATGTAATTGTAGGCGGTAAATATGGGGAGGAAGCACACCTGCCTAGCCTAGACCGTGCTGGTTGGGCGACGAGGTCCCTCCAGTGAGCTGTCCATCATAGTGAGGAAAGGGCGGGAAAATGTTGCATACATTAGTGTGTGTGTGTGGCGGGGCTTCTATGCGAGTTCACATGCCTCTTGTTTATAAAGGGTCAGAGAGACCGATCAGAGCACCAGATGAGGAGAAAGCTGCCTCGTGTTCACAGGAAGTACACGGGGATTGCGCTCGAGAAACAAGTGGATGCAAAGACCTCCATCAAGGATTACATGTAATTGTAGGTGGTAGATATGGGGAGGAAGCACACCTGCCTAGCCTAGACCGTGCTGGTTGGGCGCCGAGGTCCCTCGAGTGAGCTGTCCATCATAGTGAGGAAAGGGCGGGAAAATGCTGCATACACTAGTGTGTGTGTGGTGGGGCTTCTATACGAGTTCACATGCCTCTTGTTTATAAAGGGTCAGAGAGACCGATCAGAGCACCAGATGAGGAGAAAGCAGCCTCCTGTTCACAGGAAGTGCACGGGGATTGCGCTTTAGAAACTCGTGGATGCAAAGACCTCCATCAAGGATTACATGTAATTGTAGGCAGTAGATATGGGGTGGAAGCACACCTGGCTTGTCAGGAATGGTTCCGTCGCGCCTACCTGGATAATGAACTACAACTCCCATGATTCCCTATTGAGTTGAAGGTACTTAAGGGAGATAGGCGAGGGGGCGGATGCACGTAATTTTGTTCTGTTCCTGTGTGCTGAGTTGCAGTGGCTTTCATCCTAAGCCCTGCGGAGTTCCTTGAAGCTTTCCTGACGGAGAGTGTATTCTGCAACCGACTACTTCGGTAAGACGTTGTTTGGTGCGGAGCGCTGTGTGTCCACTGGGCCACGGGCTGCCGTACAGTTCCTTCGTCTTTTGTTAGTGCAGAGCGAGGTGTGTCGGCCGACCACTCGCTGCCGTAAACATTTCCTTTGACATACGAGCGGAGCGCTGTGTGTCCGCTGGGCCATGCGCTGCCGTGTCTTCCTTGGTTGTTTCCCTTCATCGTTTTCAGTGGAGTGCAGTGTGTCTGCTGGGCCATGCACTGCCGTGTATTCCTTCGTGTTCATTTGGATATTTAGCGAAGAACCTTTTTGGCTGCTCGTACTCTCTTGGCTGGTTTGGGAGTGGATACTCTCGTCTGTAACTTTGAGGGGCAGCGGAGCACTGTAGTGACAGATAACTACATGTTACTATGTGCCTAAATTACATTTGATATTAATCAGAGAGGGTGGTGAAACTTCCCACTCTACAGTTTCTTATGTTCAGTCTCCTTTTCTGGGATCTGTGCTTCTTGCTTATTCCTCTTGTCATTGATATCTTTGGAACACTGTGAGAAATCCAGTGGCTGAATTCCTGTTTACCATTTCTTCAAAGAGTTATGGGAGTTCAACTGCCTTCATAAACACTGCTCCTTAGTAGTAGTTTATTCTTCAGACATGCTTCATTGAATTATTGTTGAGGGCCTTATGGTATGTGAAGACATTTTACACCTAGGGAATGGTTAAGTGTGATTGTAGGGTTGCAATATATTTACCTGTATGCCTTCTGTGTTTGCAGATTTAGTTCTGATGACAAGAACTATATTGGATTTTCTGGTGTTTAAGAGTTCCCTAAGACACACTACAGGTATAGCTGTTTCTAGTGAGACCATATGAGAGTAGATATATATGTATGCCGTTACTGTAACATTGTGTTTGTGTTGTTTCAGATCCTTTCCCCTGCTGTTCCCTTCCCTTTCCTTTTTTCCCTCTCCTGATGGTTCGAACACACTGTGTTTATACTTCAGGGTGTTGGTAACATCTGGAGGTGGACCCGTATTAGCAACGACTGGATCCTGCGGAGCATATCTGACATGCCTAGCCTAGACCGTGCTCACTAGTTGTTTGGGCTGATTATTTGAGGTTCAACTTGGGCATGTGCAAAGAAATCCACCCGCGAGCGAATTTGCGAATTTTTCGGCAATTTAGTGTGATTCGCCGATTCACTAAATTGATGAAAATTCCTGCATGTCAACCTCCTAAAGCCCCATTTAAAAAAGATCTGAAGTAAGCATGCTCCTTGTGACAGATGATGGAAAGGAGGAGGAGACGGAGCCTCTTCCTCACCTCCTGTCTGCAACAGAGCAAGATGGGTCAGTGGTTGGTGTCAGCCTATTTTACTTTGTTCCTGGTGTCACAGAGTGGTGCGTCCATGATGTGGACACTGGAGACAGTCCTCCTGTGAAGCACAAGGCTTACAGAGTGACTGACAAGGTTAGGGCTTACATTAAGGAGGAAATCTCCAAGATGTTTGCTTTAGGGGTCATTGAGTCCTCAAACAGTCCTTGGGCCAGCCCAGTGGTCTTAATCCCAAAGGCTGCCTCGCCGGGTGCCACACCTGAACTCCAGTTCTGTGTGGACTACAGAGGGCTCAATTCAGTCACCAGGACTGATGTACACCCCATCCCCAGAGCTGATGAGCTCATTGATCGATTAGGCGCTGCACGGTGCCTCAGCACGTTTGATTTGACGTCTGGGTACTGGCAGATCGCCTTGACTGATGGTGCTAAGGAGAGGTCAGCATTCTCCACACCAGATGGGCACTACCAATTCCAGGTTATGCCCTTTGGGATGAAAAATGCCCCTGCCACCTTTCAGAGGTTGGTCAACCAGGTGTTGGCTGGACCGGAGGATTTCGGTGCCACCTACCTGGATGACATTGCAGTGTTAAGCGCCACTTGGGAAGAACATCTGCACCACCTCTGGGAAGTATTGATGGCACTGCGCAAGGCATGCCTCACGATAAAGACGAGTAAGTGCCAGATCGGGCAGGGTTCCGTGGTGTACTTGGGTCACCAGGTAGGAAGCAGCCAGGTGGCGCCCCTACAACCCAAGATTGATACCATCCTGGCATGGAAACCCCCGAAGACTCAGACACAGGTGAGAGCCTTTTTAGGACTTACGGGGTACTACAGGAGATTTGTCAAGGGATATGGCAACATTGTTGCACCCTTGACTGAGCTGACTTCCAGGAAGCAGCCCAAGAAAGTGAACTGGACTGACACCTGTCAGAAGGCTTTTGACACCCTGAAGACTGCCATGTGAGCACCCGTACTTCAGACGCCCAACTTCTCAAAATAATTCATTGTACAGACAGACGTTTCAGAGCATGGTGTTGGGGCTGTTCTATCACAGATTAATAAAGAGGGCCTAGACCAACCTGTAGCCTTCATCAGTAGGAGGTTACTTCCATGGGAACAGAGTGCAATTGAGCGTGAGGCATTTGCTGTGGTCTGGGCGCTGAAGTTGAGACCATACTTTTTTGGGACTCTTTTCCTGGTTCAGACCGACCACAGGCCCCTCAGATGGCTGATGCAGATGAGGGGTGAGAACCCAAAGTTGTTGCGGTGCGCCATCTTGCGCACCGCAATGGGCCCTCAGGCCAAGAATCTACGCATCACCTCCGCACCGGTAAGGATCACGACGCATCCCCTAATCTGCGCAAGCATTGAGGCCCGACACATCATCTCCCCCCGGATCAAGGAACCAACGCATCTGCCCTTTTGCAAGCCTTCTGTTTACTTGTCGTTACGCATCCAGGTACTTTGTTGAGAACTTTGTCGCATTTATCATCAACTTGAACTAAGCAACTTTAATCATCTTTTAAGCAATCTTAAGTGTAGTATTGTGTATTTTTGTGGTCTTGTGTTAAGTCTAAATAAGAATACTTATTTTTATGGAACCCGTGTTGTGTCCATCTGTAGTGTTTTCATTGTATTACTGTGTATAGTCACAAATGCTTAACACACTGCCTCTGAGATAAGCCTGTCTGCTCGTGCCAAGCTACCAAGGGGTTGAGCAGGGGTTATTAAAGAGTGTAATCCCCTTATCCTGACGTAGAGTAAGGGTCTCTATTTGGACAAAGGTGAATACCGTTGCCAACTAGAGACCCCCAGATCTAACACACATTAATTAACACAACATGAACATAATGTATTTCTGGGCATACCTCACACTTGGAAATATTACAAGCAGTACTAGGCCCAAAAGTGTTAAAATGGCATTAGTAATATGCACACTTGGGAAAAATCCTATTTTACCCCAGCATCCTTGCGCCGTGTGATATGTTGTCAGAATTGGTCCTACCATGGCAAATAACACAATTCAAATCCACACATTTCTAGGGTGCACCCCAGGTTACACAGATATCAGGAATGTGTACACACAGAAATTTATAACACTTTTCAGCAGCACTGTGGGCCACGGCCGCACTGGTAAAACCAATGTCAAAATGGAGTATTTGTTAGGTAATGGAAAAAACAAGTAAAACAACACTGCTGTGCGGTACAACTATTACCAGGCTGTTCTCATGGAGCACACTTTCCCACTGTCACACAGCACTGTAACGTGGTGCAAAGGCTATCAGCAAGGCCGTATGAAGCACACTCACACCTACATGCACTCTGCACCATAACGCAGTGCACATGATATTCGGCAGGTCAGTTGATAATGGATGTATGACGTTACAACGCATACCATTACAACTACCTACCATTACAACGCGACCATTACAACGCATACCATTACAACGCATAGCGCTTAGAGGTGCTGGATAGTGGTAAGTATAATTTACTATTCCAACTCCAGTCCCCGTGGACACTAGGGAAGGTGTTGGATAGTAAATTAAACTTATTCCCTATCCTAGAGCGCCCCCCCAGCGCAATGCGTTGTAATGGTATGCGTTGTAAAAGTTGCGTTGTAATGGTAGGTAGTTGTAAAAGTTGCGATGTAACAGGTGTATACCGTTGATAATATGACTGTAGAACCTGTGGCACAATCCCTCCCACACCTCTCAGTTACCCCACCACTTCTCTGCCCATAGGTTAGAGTAAAAAAAAACACCCATTACTAAACCGGTTTAAGGTCGGAGTCAGTGGCCCAGGGGAGAAAGCTGGAGTAACTATCAGGGTAACCATGCAACAGTCGACATATATAGGGAGGGTGTTGGCCACCACTCGGGAAGTTCACCCATTTTATGCGGTGCAGAAACAGACTAGAGGCTGTCCCAATTCAATCAAGAGGTCTCTCAATTTGCCTTCCAGCACAAGCCCAGTACTGCAAAGCACATGAGGTGCAGCAGTCTCTTGACCCGCTTCTGATGGCTCTCTGAAGTGTTCCTCATCCCAGTCACTTACTCTTTCTCCACCCAGGCCTGATACGGGCGATACTACCTGGCAACACGAAGTCGTCGTTCCAGGTAAGGAGAGGGCAGTGGATTTGGCACACTGAGGGCAAGACAGAACACATGGTGAATGTGAGGTGCAGCTGTCCCCACACCCCAGAGGAAGTGATACACAACTGGTGCGAGTTGTTCCGAGGCTCAACAGACAATCCTATAACTATGAAGCACAAGTTGGGTTCTCCTTACCTCCATGGAAATGAGGCACAACGTCTAGTGCATGATGATACAAGTTGCACCAGACAATCCTGGTCACAATTACCCAAAAGTTGGGTTCGCCATACCTCCCTGGGAATGAGGCACAATGTCTAATGTGCAATAAAACGAGTCGCAGCAGACAATCCAGTCACCATCAACCCGCAGTCAGGTTCGCCGTACCTCCCTGGAATGATTCAGAACATATGGTACGTTATGATACGAGTCACACCAGACAATCCAGTTCCAATCAACCCACAGCCGGGTGCGCCTTAACTCCTTGGAATGAGGCACAACGTCTGGTGCATGGTGATACGAGTCACACCTAACAATCCAGTCACACACACACATTTGCAAGTTCTGTAGTACCGAACGAGGTAGGATGAGGCACTACTACGGCTGCGTCCTCCCTAAGAGGGTGGTAACCTGTGAATTGGACACTGCACGCAATGAGCATGCAGTCGGTGTATTGCACATGCAAGATGCGACGCAGACGACAAAGCTGGCAATGCTAAGTCCCACAACTGGTGAATCTGCTCACCATCAAGAAACATGTGCGTGCTGAGGCCCACGATGCAGGGCCATACTCCTTAGATGCGGGCACGGTTTGGGGGCTCTGCACAAGGCAATCGGGTCTACAAGCACAATACTTGGGGCTCATTACGATGCTGGTTGGACCAGCTTCTGCGGTCCTGTCAGAGGTGGTTGGACCGCCTTGGTCTCATCGGAAGCGGTTGGTCCAAATGCCAGATTACGATGCATGCATCCTGTACTCTGACTGACAGCTGAAAGAATGCTGACTCAAACAGCCTTTTTCCAACCAACAACTTGGCAGACGGAGAAAAACAGCATCCATAGGGCAGTACAGGGATCTCTGACCACCGTCCGGATTATGATCAGGCCTTCCGACGACCCGACCGTGTCGGTCTGACCAGATGCCTTGAGTCATCCGAAACAAAGGATTCGGGGTTCATACTCCCCTGAATCCGCTTATCTTCAGCAGTCTCCACCGTGAAGCCTTTCCTCCAAGTCCCCTCTACACCTGGGAGCTGAACCCCGATGACAAGGATCCTGTGGGTGCCGGAATCCAGATAAGTCCTTCAGAGGTATGTATCCCCATTGACTGGACGGTTCACATTTCGCCACACTCCAGCTAAAGAGTACATGAATTTCAAGGCATATCCCCAAATATGTCAAGCATGTGTGTACAATTTGCATGTTGTCTTTGAGTTTTATATGCATTTGCAGCAACATATTTGGTGCTCTGCCATAGGGGTGACCGCTGTAGTAGCAGCAGTTGCATCGTAATACGGTGGGGGGAAGCTTCCCGGCCCCAGCGGTCGAAAAGGGCTTGCAAGGATGGCAGTCCCCACAAGTGTATCTCTGCCCTGCTGAAGTATGGCACCAGTAGTTATAATTTAGTGTGCCTTTGAAGTAGGGGGTGATTCAGAGGGTTCCTTTTGAACCACACGTCTCCCATATATGTCGGTCTTGTCTGCCATGAGGCCTTTGAACGTAGATCCTAAGCATTAGTGGGGCCATGACCTGGCTTCCCAGAACCCAAGTGTCGAAACCTCTTCCTCCAATCCATCCAGCCAGGTCTTCAAATGGCAGAGGTCTGTTGTTCCAGTTTCATGTCCAATGTTAATGGCTGTCACACGGAAATGTACAGATGTGCTCCCCCAGCCTCCAGTGTGGACTGAAGTCAACCTAAAAGGCACACAAATAGTTTTAGAGCAGAGAAATGCCACTTTCTAGTAGTGGAAGACATGAATGACCAATTCATCTTTACCACATGATAGGGTTTGTCATTGTGAATCGCATGATAGGAAACATGATATGGCTGCTCCACAGTAGGCCACTATTGCAGCTTGAAGACATTTCAACAATTCCCCCATGTTACCTTTGGGAAGAGCAAACCTCATAGGTAGTGAAAACACACATGGCTATTCTTCACTACCAGGGCAGGGAACACGTGTATCTTCCCTGCCTTTCACCCACCACTTGCTCCACCCCCCCAGGGTTCACCATAGGGTCACTCTAGTGTTAGTGAAAAGGACCCTCAGCATTGGCCAATGATATAGAAAGGCCAACCTGAGCATAACTGCAAGTGCACAAACACAGGCCTGCAATATCAGGCTTGAAACATGTTTAGAAACATCAGGTAATAACCAATTCCTAACATGTGTAAGTAGATAGCACATACTTTCACAATGCATTACAGTGGGAAAGTGCCCAGAGTCCTAAGGCCACAAAAAGAGTGAAAATGGCATACATGGCAATATTTTATTTAGCTCAGGAAAGTGGGAAATTTCTAAAATAAAGCAGGGTCATGTGCCCGTTGACTGCTATTGAAGCAGGCAATTTCAGACGGAAGACAGCTAAAACAAAGCCTATTTGGCTTCATAAAATGGGAGCCTCCTGCCTGGATCGGGTATGCTGTTATGTATGGGATGGGAGCATTATATCCACGATGTAAGATCAAACACAGTGAAAAGATATTCTTACTGCAACGTTAAAGTAGATCCTGGTGGTAAAAAAGACTTACTCAAGATCACACAGCTTGTGAATAATAAATCTGGCGTTTGAACACAATAAGCTTCTAAAACTAAATCCAGGACCTTAAATACTAGAACGCATCAATATGCCCACTAGATACACTTTACGACATAAGCATAAAGTTATACTTTAATACAAAATTCAAACATGACTAAGCCAAAGTTAATGTATTTATAATAAAAATGTCTCATTAAATCAATCAATCAGAACATTTGTAAAGTGCACTACTTATCCGTAAGGGTCTTGAGGTGCTAGGGGGTGGGGATGCTGCTACTGCTTGAATAGCCAGGTCTTGAGGAATTTTCTGAAGGTAATCAGGTCCTGGGTCTGCCGTAGGAGGATGGGGAGGGTGTTCCAGGTCTTGGCGGCGAGGTGGGAGAATGATCTGCCGCCGGAGGTCGCTCTTCGGATGCGAGGGACTGTGGAGATGGCGAGGTCAGCAGAGCGAAGCTGGCGGTTGGGGGAGTAGAAGCTGAGTCGTCTGTTGAGGAATGCTGGTCCGGTGTTGTGGAGTGCCTTGTGTGCGTCGGTGAGGAGCTTGAAGGTGATCCTCTTGTTGACGGGGAGCCAGTGCAGGTCTCTCAGGTGGGGTGTGATGTGGCTGCGGCAAGGGATGTCGAGGATCAAGCGTGCAGAGGCGTTTTGGATGCGTTGAAGTCGTTTCAGGAGTTTGGCCAAGGCTCCAGCGTAGAGGGCGTTTCCGTAGTCCAACCTGCTGCTGACGAGGGTCTGGGTGACTGTTCTTCTTGTTTCGGTGGGGATCCATCAGTAGATCTTGTGGAGCATGGGGAGGGTGTTGAAGCAGGAGGACGAGACAGCGTTGACCTGGTTTGTCACAGAGAGAGTGGAGTCTACGGTTGCGTGTGTGTTTAGTGGGTTTTGGAGCTGTTCCCAGTGTGGTCAGCCACCAGGAGTCATCCCAGGACGAGGGGGTGGAGCCAAGGATGAGGACTTCCGTCTTGTCTGAGTTTAGCTTCAGTCGGCTGTTCTTCATCCACTCGGCAACGGTTTTCATTCCTACATGGAGGTTGGTTTTGGCGGTGAGGGGGGCCCTTGGTGAGGGAGAGGATCAGCTGGGTGTTGTCGGCGTAGGAGATAATGTTGAGGTCGTGCAGTCGGGCGACATGGGCGAGCGGTGCCATGTAGATGTTGAACAATGTCGGGCTGAGGGATGAGACCTGGGGTACGCCGAAGATGATCTTGGTGGCTTCGGAGCGTAAAGGGGGAGGCGCACGCTCTGGGTTTTTCCGGAGAAGAGGGAGATGGTCCAGTCCAGAGACTTGTCTTGGATCCCAGCATCGTGGAGGCGTGTGCGTATGGTGCGGTGGCAGACGGTGTCAAAGGCGGCTGACAGGTCCAGGAAGATGAGGGCCGCGGTTTCTCCGTTGTCCTGTAGGGTCCTGATGTCATCGGTGGCGGCGATGAGGGCAGTTTCAGTGCTGTGGTTGCTGCGGAACCGGGACTGGGACGGGTCCAGGATGCTGTTCTCCTCGAGGTAGCGGGTCAGTTGTCTGTTGATGGTCTTCTCGATGACCTTCGCCAAGAACGGGAGCAGGGAGATGGGCCGGAAGTTCTTGAGGTCCTTGAGGTCAGCCTTGGATTTTTTGAGTAAGGGGTTGATCTCGGTGTGCTTCCAGCTCTCTGGAAGTTCACTGTCTCGAAGGAGATGGTGATTGCTTTCCGGAGGTGAAGTGCAATGGTGGTGCTGGCTTTGTTGAAGGTGTGGTGAGGGCATGGGTCTGACAGAGATGCAGAGTGGATGGTGTGCATGATTTTGATGGTGGCGTCGTTGTTTATGTTGGTCCAGGAGAGCAGGGGTTCGATGTGGATGGTGGCTGTGGGGATGGAGGTCTCAGTAGTTGACGAGACGGATATGGCGTTGAAGCTGTCATGGATGTCTGCGATCTTACGACGGAAGAAGGTAGTAAGGGAGCCGCACAGGTCTTGTGAAGGTGGGATGTCGTTGGTATTGGAGCTGGGATTGGAGAGTTCCTTCACGATGTTGAAGAGCTCTTTGCTGTTGTGTGCGTTATTGTCTAGGCGGTCTTTGAAGGAAGCCCTTTTGGCGAATCTGATGAGGAGATGGTGTTTGCGGGTGGCGTTCTTGTGGGCTGCGTAGCTATCCGGTGTCTGTTCACGGTGCCATTTCTTCTTTAGCTTTCGGCAGTTTTGCTTGAAGGCCTGGAGGTCTTCAGTGAACCAGCTTTTGATTGTCTGCGGTTGCAGGCGGCGGAGTCGGGGTCTGTGGGGTCGGCTGATGGGCTCCGGGCGAGGGTGGTGGTTAGCTGGAGTTCGGTGACTTTGCTCCAGCAGCATCGGGGATCTGTTGGGTGCGGGGTGAGTGGTGGGTTTCCAGAAGGAGAAGTGGATGCAGCGATGGTCAGTCCAGTTCGGTGGTGTGGTTGAAGGAAACTTGGGAGCTTGTGGAGAAGATGGGACAAGCGTGTGGCCTGTTGAGTGGGTGGGCGTTGTGTCGAGTTGTCTGAGTCCGAGGTTGGCGCGGTTGTAGATCAGGGTGGTGGAGTTGCGGTCGTTGTTGTTCTCGAGGTGGAAATTCAGGTCCCCAAGAAGGATGTAGTCTGTGGAGGCATGGGCATGTGTGCTGACGCAGTCGGCGATGGAGTCGCTGAACTGTGGCTGGGGTCCGTGGGGTCTGTGTAGACGAGGGTTCCTCTGAGGGTGGTGCTGGGATCGGTGTGGATCTGGAAGTGCAGGTGTTCGGCGGTGCTGAGGGTGTCGTCCGTGTTGGTCGTGACTCTGAGAGTGATCCTGTGGACAATGGCGATTCCTCCTCCTACTCCGTTGGTGCGGTCCCTGCGGGTGATCTTGTAACCGTCCGGTTTGGCTATGGCGATGTCAGGTGCCGAGGTCTCCGTCAGGAAGGCAACGTCTGGGGAGGTTGAGTCGAGTAGGTCCCAGAGTTCAACGGCGTGTTTGCCTTCGGAGCGGGTGTTGAAAAGGATGCATCTGAGGTGGTTGTGTTCCTTCACAGTGGGTGGCTTGGTCGATCGGATGCTGGTGAAGCTGCAGTTCCGGCAGGTAAAGGGTCCTTGGGTGCGCTTTGGGGCGGCCAGGAAGCAGGTGTGTAATTGTCCAGTGTTGAGTGCGTGGAGGGTGCTGGCATCGTAGCGGTGTCGGGCGTCATGGCGTTTGCCAGACCCCCTGGCCATGGGGGCCAGAGGTTCTGGTGCTGGGCACGGTCCAGGCGCGGATGGGCGTAGACTAGCTTTCCTTAGGTGCGCCAGCGGTGCGCCTGCTGTGTGGACGCCATAAGAAGGGGAGGTGGGAGGAAGGAGGCAGCTGGGAGGAGGGAGCGGACGAATGAGCGAGCAGGGGGCGAGGCCGCAGCTGCGGGAAAACGGGGGCAGGAACAACGAAGGAATAGATGGCAAAGCGGCACAGGGCACAGAAAAAAACGGAGGGAACAAGGAGGAAGAAGCACTAAACAAAAGGTAATACAATTACGAAGGGAACAGAAAGCAAAATGGCACAGGGCACAGAGTTAGAAACGGGGGACAAGGAGGAAGAAACAGCAAACAATTAAGGCAATACAGTTATGAGGAAACAGAAGGCAGAAGGGCACAGTGCACAAAGTTAGAAACGGGGAACAAGGGGGAAAACAGCATACAAATGAGGCAATACAATTACGAAAAACAGTAAGAATCACTACAATTACAGTGAGACAATCCTACCTACCGCCTACCTCTGGCCACCAGGGGTGAGGCACAGGTGGCAGCCTGTGGATGGAGGAGGTCCTCGAACTCTCCTCAGCAGCGGCAGCTGGGGCTGAAGGGCAGGACACACGGGCGGTGCTGTGCGGCATGGGGAGCGACCTGTCTAAGAAGGGTCAAGGGTTGTTCGACAAAAAAATAGTACACATATCCAAAACTGGTCTTTTTTTTAAGGATAAGAATAAATAACAGCAACTATTCCTCATGAAATTTATCTGCAAATAGTTTGTATTTTTAGGTCGAGCCTAGCGTTGCAGCCCGTGCGCTGCTCGCTTTGCGAGGCATGCAGAATTCAGTATAGTGTGGAAGCTCCGCCCACTCTCCGCCCATCTTTTTCATTGGCTTCAGTCCTAAATGCTGCCTTCCGATTGGTTTTAGGCTTGTTATTCCCTCCTCATGACGACCATGTCATCATTTGTATCCTTCCAAGGCTACTAGCCCCTTTACTTTAAGTAATATTTTCTCCCCATGCCTTCTCCCCCACGGCTCACTCCCACAGTCTGTGCGTTCTCGCCCCCCTCTTGTTGTTTGTGCCTTCTTTCTCCCTGCCCTCCGCTGGCACTTCTGCTTTCAAAGCAATAGGTCTCACGTAAATGCGAGTCCTATTGCATTGCAAATGCTTGTTTCTAGTATCCTGCAACCTCGGACGCTTCCATTGGTCCCCCTGTAGTCTGTTTTCCCATCCAGCCCTTTGCCCTCTGAGGCGCATTCACTAAGCTAAACTGCTTTCCTCAGGAGGAGTACGCTGCTGAGGGATCCTTGCCGAAGCTTGTCTGCTATGTTGGTTAAATTGGACGAGCCTGGTCACCGTGTAAACAACAAAGTCGAAGACCGCTTACTTGTCAGCAGAGGCACACCTGAAATAGCTGTAACATTAAGTATTTTGGTATACACAAAACACGGTGGTAGTAATGATGATAACTCATCACAATTTAACAATAAATATACAAAACACAGTTTTTTGCATTAAGTATATAAACACATTTTCCAAGTAGTATGGCTATGAACGGCGCATCGGGTAAGGAATGGATGCACTCCTTGTTTCCTTTGCGCTATGGCTCTGTGGCGTGGGAAGGGCTCCATTCCAAGATGGCAGTGGGCACCGGGCGTGCTGGAGGCGGGGCTACGAGAGGGTCCGGTCCCGTCATTGCCCTCTCCTTTCCATAACCCGTCGTTGTCACCTTGCCGCTGTCCCAGCATCACCATGTGCGCCCCGGTGGACAGCGCGAAGCCCCAGACCTCCCCCAAGGACATCAAGTTCCTCTTCGGGGCTGGCAGGGTAAGGCATGCACTGGACACCCTCAGGGTGCCTGACACTGCTGGCTGGGGCAGAGTGTCTTCAGGGCACGGCACCTTGCACCCCAGGAAACCACCTGCCCCAGCCCCCCCGACATTGGAGACTGCAGTACCCCGCCCACCCCCAACATTAGAGTATGTGATGCCGGTAACCACCCCAGAGGAACCTACACTGTACGCCTTAAACCCTCGCTCCCTCCCAAACCAGGCCTGGATACTGCCCACAGCGCCCTGAAGACCCTGCCCCAAGGACCCCTACACTCAGTGCTTTAAATGGGCCGATACTGAGTACTGGCGCTTTTTAATTGTGAGACGGAGAGTACCTACACTTCTCAATAAGCAAGCAGGTACTCTGTTCAAGAGTACCTGCACTTCTATTTATCCATTTTCAAGCGTTTCCTACACTACACCCCTGAGCCCTCTCTGCTGCCCCTAAACACACACTACACATACTGGTACCCTTGACACAGACTATTGCCTCCTCCGGCCTCCTTGTTGCTGCTTGCTCAGCACCCAGGATACTTCCACTCCCCCCAGAAGACTGTGCCCCGAGGACCCCCTACACTACACCCTGAGCAGTCTCTACTGCCCCTACACACATACTACATGCACTGGTAACCCTGGATACAGTCCATTGCCCGCTTCTCCTCGATGATGCATGCACAGCACCCAGGATACCGCATACTGCCCATGAGGAACAAACCCCAGGGACCCCTAAGAAACAATACTCTTAGAACAGCCTCTACTGCCCCCTCTACACGGACACAGTACATGCACTGGTACCCTGGATACAGCCTACTGCCTACCTACTCCTGGATACTCCATAGACAGCACCAGGATACTGCCTCCTGCTCCCACTACTTCTTGCATAGGCCCTGGAATACTTTCTACTAAAGAAAACCGCCCCTACCTCCTAGAAGACAGCACTTTTTCTTAACACTCTGTACATCATGCACAACACCCGAAGCTAGAGACTCCAGCTCCTCATAAAGTACCCCCATAGAGCACAGTGCACTATTCCCTAACCCAGTATGTCATGCGAAGCCCACTACTCCAGTCTGGCCGTGTCATCTTTAGGGCTCCTTGTCGCAGACTTCACCCCAGCAAAAGCAGCAGAGCGCCTTGTCATAAGGCCGAGATATTTACAGCAAGCTAGTGATAATCGGATATGCTTCAGTTCAGTTCAAAACAACTTTATTTCGATTCATAACGAATCATAAAAAGCACATAGACAAAAATACATAATTAAGGGGTGCAGTTACATCGGGTTGCAGTCGCAGTTAAAATAGAGCAGTTAAAATATTTACAAAATGTTTTTTTAAAAAAGCAGCAATTTTTCAGTAATTCCATAGGGTGTTGTCAAGACTATTAAATTATCTATTTCCAGAACGTTTTTTAATGCGGAAAGCAGCTACCAAGAAGTTAGCGACATTAAACATATTTAGTGGTGAGTCTAACTTTTTTAAGTAAAATAGGGCAGGCTTGATTTGGACGAACCCCTTGTTCTTAAGCAATGGGACAATATACTTTTTCCTGGGCAGATCATATATACCACAGAAGAACATAAAATGAGCAGTGTCCTGCAGAGAAAAACCGTCACATTTGCAGGCCGCTAAGTCCTCTGGCTTGGCCCATACCTTAGAGTCATTTAACAGAAAGTGAATCTGGTTAAGTCTTAGTTTGGTTAATAACCAGCGATGTAATGGAATAGACACTACTGTTAAATAAGGTTCAATGGCCGGTGTAGTTTTAGAAATATAGTGCTCCCTCACTGTGGGTTTCGCAAGCTCACAGCTCTCCCGCTCCATTTCTCTCACTTTTAAAAAAGTCGATTTGAACCATTCCAGGTCATTCTTAACGATGCCATCTGGTGTGTGGAAGAGATCTGGGTGGCCCAGGGAAGTTAGTGTTTTATTAATATATGCTAGCCACGGGATATTTTTCATACTGTCCAGAAGTAGGCAGTCTCTCATGATTGTGTGGTTCAGAGTTAAGTTGGAGTTCAGCCATGTTTTTAACCACATCAAGATAGGGGATTGTTTGATGATGTCACTGATGTACCCCTGGCCTAGTTCCATATGGACAGAGAAAGTGGCTGTTGATTGAGGTAATCCTAGAAGCATACGAAAAAATCTGTTCTCTTCCATCTGTATTGCTTCTATGTTGTTCGAGTAACCCCAGATGGAAGCCCCGTACCTTACTACTGATATTGATTTCGCTCTGTAGAGTGCCAGCATTGCTTCCGTGGGCTTACCACCCAGACGTTTTGAGAAGCCGACTATGGCTGCTGCTGTTCTTTTCATGGCATTGGTTTTGACGGATATTTGGGGTGTCCACGTACCCTTATCGTCGTATACTACCCCCAGGTAGGTAAAAGTTCTCACTTTGGAAATAGAAGTGTTAGCACAGTAGAAAGTCTTCAAGTCCTTATTTTTTCTGCCGCCTACAGCCATAACATGGGACTTGTCTGAATTGATTTTTAAACCAAGGGAGGTCATAAAGGCATCGAAGGATGTCAATAGTCTTTGTAGCCCAAGGGAGGTACGTGCCACGAGCACCGCGTCATCCGCGTAAAGGAGGACCGGGGTGGACAGTCCGCCAAAACGCGGGACGTCGAGTGTTGCCAGCTCCAGTGTAGATTCAAGGTGGTTTATATAGAGTGTAAATAACATTGGGGCGAGAATACACCCCTGTCGCACCCCTCTGGTAGACTTGAATCCTGCTGTGCAGGCTCCTTCCTGCGTCATCCTGATGGATGCTTCTAGGTCCCGATGGGCCTCAGCCAGAAAATGAACCAAGGTAGGGTCCATCCCCAGTTCCAAGAGGATGTCCCACAGCCTGGACCTATTCACTAGGTCGAAGGCTGTGGACAGGTCCATGAACCCTAGGTAGATTGATCCGCTGGCTGCCATAGTGTATTTGCCTAGGATCAGATGTAAGTTGAGGCACTGGTCCTCCGTCCCTCTTCCCTTTCGAAACCCGTATTGGGCATTTGATAAGATGTTGTTGCTGCCAGCCCACTCGTCGATCCTTGCCAGTATCACTTTCCCTAGGATTTTGAAAGACGAGTCGATAAGTGAGATGGGGCGGTAGCACCTCGGGTCTCCCCTCTGGCCTTTCTTGAAGATTGGAATGATGGTGGCGTGTGACCAGGAAACAGGCAAGCTATGTTTCATGGCGGCATTGAAGACGTTGGTCAGGATGTTTGCCCAGAAAGAGACATTGGCCTTAAACATGTCGGCTGGAACGCCATCTGGGCCTGGCGCTTTCTTCCCTACTGTGTTGGTTATGGCCTTTTCAACTTCTTCCATGTTAAAGGAGAGTGCTGTCTTGGGGGAGTTAGATTTGAGGATAGTCGGTGTTTCGCATATTTGGTCACTCCCATAGATGATTTTGAAGTGAGCTAACCAATCCTCCTCACTGATGTTGGCCTCTAGGATATCGTTAGCTTCTCCAGAAAACAGGGGATTGTTTATAATGGCCCAGAAGCTGGAACTGTCTCTTAAGGTGGCTTTTTCCATTAGTGAGGCCCAGGCATCCTTTTTGAGAGCTTCTTTGCGTTCATGAATGATGTTATAATATTCTTTTCTTAGTCTGGCAACTTCCCCTCTGTCCCTGGGTGATTTTTTTAATTCGTTCAGGAGGCAAGTGTGTGCTTTCGAGCAGGCTTTATTGAACCAGCCCTTGGTCGGTCGAGTCTTCTTCCTAGATTTGACTGTGAGTTCATCAGAAATTACAGCGCACAGGGTATCAAAGGCGGTGATTACATCTTCTCCCTGTTTAGAATTGTCTTGGCAAATATCTAATTCTTTGCGGGCTTTGCTACTTAGAGTTTCGAGGAACTCAGATGGGACCACCTTGGACCATTTCAGCCTTCTTCCTTGGTCCGTGGGCCGCACAGCCAGCTCGGGCATTTTGGTTGTTCCCTCCTTAAGTAGGCCCGCAGAGCTGGCAAGCTCGAGGATGACTGGATTATGGTCACTGAACGCAGCTACAACTGCGTTGTAAAAGAAGACCCAGCTTAATATTCCAGGGGAAACAAAGATGTAGTCAATAATGGATTCGGAGTTTCTAGCACTGTAGGTCATGACCCTCTCACTGTAGGTATTGAACCCCGGTTCGTAGAGGTCCACATTTGCTAGGAGGTTTTCTAGTGCCAGTCCTTTAGTGTTGTGTTCAAAGTGTTGGTAGTCGCCTGAGGTAGGGCAGTCAGTGTCTTCAATGTGGCAGGAAAGCCTGCAGAGATGAGTGTTAAAATCCCCCATAATTATAATGTGCAACAAAGTGGTTTGACGTTCTTTAAAATTAATCAAGAAAGACTGTAGAGAACAGAGATGCTCAGTGGAGTGTCCGTCTACTACAGAGTTATAAAAATTAATAAGGATGTATTTATGACCATTGGCTAAGCTGATCTCTAGGCACAGGAAGTTGGGGGAGTTAGTAGTTATTTGTTTAACAGTCCCCGCCAGATGGACAGTAGTCAGGATCATAAGGCCCCCTTTGTCCCTCCCACAGGAGGATCTAGTAGCTGGGACAAAGTAAGATGTGAACCCAGGAACCCAGAAATTGCTGTTGCAGTCCCAGGTTTCTTGCAGGGCTATGATGTCATGTTGGTTCAGGAGGTTCAGCCAAACACTGTCCTCCCTTTTTGAGCGAAGTCCGGCTATGTTCCAGCTTATGAGTTTAGGCCTTCTGCTGGGGACTCCTAAAGGGGGACAGTTCCCTGTAGATTGTCTGAGCATAGGGGTGTTGTTAACTGGGCGTCAATTTTGTTCAACCGCCCGAGCCAAGGGCGTGAATCTATTATGCAAGGATATAGGGTTATTGTGGGGCGTTGGAGTGTATTTGACCGCCTTATGGTTGCTCAACCTATTAATCGTGGACCAGCTATAGTCTGGTTCTGGACGGGTGTTAACGGGATGAGAGGGCAAGCTGGGTGTCCTATCGAATCCCCTGCCTTGGTTGTAACCCAAGTTCGAGATAGGGTGAGATTTAGGTTTGGGATAGAAGAAGCCCAAGGGTACGGCACGGGGCCCGGCAATTAAACCCTCTAGGGGCGAAGCATCCCAGAGTAGTCTGCGGGCCTCTCCCGGATTATTGAAGTTGATTATCAGGCAATCTCCCTCAGTTGTTTTGTTAGTTCGCCCGATCCAGCCCACCCGCCGGACAGAGATAATGGCATTAGAAACTTCATTGTCTCCTGAGCAGGTCGAATTTGCCCATGACTTAGCCCTGGCTAACAATTGGGGCGGCTGTTCATGTTCACCTGGTTTAAGTGGGGGAACATTTACCAAGATAGCTACAAAAGGAGCAGCCTCGGGAGGTAAGTTAATAAAGGGTTGACGAATAGGTTTGGGTGGGCTAGGTAGATTCTGTTGACCTAAAGTAACAGGGGCAGCAGACTTATTTGTATCTCCTGTTAAATTAGGGATAACTATCATGGTAGTTGCTGGTCCAGAGGGCAAGTTGGATGCAGCACTCCTGGCAACTGGGGAATCTTCCCTTGGTCTTTTATTGCCAAAATTTGGTTGAGGACATGTAGTGCCTAGAGCTGCCGGTGTATTTCCTTTAAAAACAAAAGTAGCTGGTTCGGCAGTTTTGTGGCATACATTCAGCCGTTCACATTTCCTTAGGATGCCATCGACGCATTGATGTAAGACGTCTATGATATCTGAGGCTATTTTTGTGAGTGTGGTCTCTATCTTGTCAGTGATTACTTTTTCCACCATGTCTCTGATAGCCTTTTCAAGTGAGCCCACTGTGCCCTTTCCTCCCTTGAGATTCTGCGTATTCCTTTTTTTATACTGTCTTTTTGTGTGCTTTGTACTTGATGTTCTGCATGCTCGAGCTGGGCTAGAGAGTTTGGGGATAGCCCCATTAGAGTCAGCAGTAGTAGGGGGGGGAGGTAACACAGACTCCTTAGGCGGGGCAATAACGATATTTGGTTCCAGAGGAACAGATGTGATACCGGATTGTGGATGGCTTGTACTCTCCTTGCTATTCAGCGATGGTTCTAGCCCCAGTTTGCGTTCGGTTCTTTCAATTTCAGTAGTCAACTTCCCCACCTCCGAGGTCAAAAAAGAGAGAATGCTATTGGATTTCCTGGGGGCTTTAACCTTGGGTGTAACACCAGCAGTAGGGGAGGGTAGCTTTCTCTTACCCATTTTGAGCCTGAGTCCTGGAACCTGGGTACTGGGCGTAAGGTGGGTGGCCCGTCCCGTCCCTCGTCGTCCCTAGACGGCCACAGACGGCCCGCCCTCTGCCCGGGCTCCGCCCGGCGCCGTCCGCGCGCGTCCGCGACGCGGAGGAAGCTGTTCCCTTTTGAGCGCCTCCTGGCGCTTCCCACAGGAAGAGGAAGCGGTGTGGATGCAGAGCAAGCTGGGAGCTGTAGTCCAGACGCAGCGTCAGGAACCCAGCGGCGCTGCGTGATTGAGCCTGCAGGTTGGTGCAGCAAGCAGTGTAGCGCTATGACCCCTCCTGGAGCCGGTGTGCGCTAGCGGTGTCCCTTATGCTTCAACATTCTAGTAAAAACATAGGCGAGAAAGCAAAACTTTAAATAACAAAACATAAATCGGGACTTTAAACCTGGAAATGGAAAACAGTGATGCAGGAAATGATTCAAAATAAAGTTTGTTCTTATGGCTGTGAAATAATAGATCTGTGGTGTTCAGGTACGCGAAGGAAGTATTTTTAAGCATTTCTTGGAGAGGGCTTTTGATGGAAGTGGGTACGGCATTCCATAATGATTGGTGTAACGTCGAGTGGAAGGATACGTGTGTTAAGCGTGTCAAGTGAGCCATGGACCCCTCTACATGTGATTGTGTGTGAAGCTGCAGTGTTCTGTGCAAGAGAGAGGTGTTACAGAAGAGTGCCAGAACAAAGAGGGGCATGCCATAGCTGTTCAAGGGTGTGATTGCACCGGGCTTTGGGTGAGTGGCAGGCAGGTAGTTACAGATGATCGGGTGGAGAGGGTACTATTGCAGCGCTTGGAGCTGTCACTTGCTGGTATAACGCTATAAAGAGAGTAGAGAGCTCAAGATCGCACAGGTAGCCTCGGAGTCACACAGCGAATATGTGGTTCGAAGCGGAGTGTGTTTAGACCCCTCTTTTGGGGAGAAGGGGTGTGCCTGATGCACGTGGGCTGTGTTGTATTTCGAACCTCTCAGGGCACAGGAGTAGACTGCTTGGCCTCTGGTCGCGGTGGGCTTGCACATCTGGGATTCCAGCTAAGATGTTCTGCACATTTTGCGTGCCCACAGGAGACCTTGGTCCCGTCTGGCAGGCATGTTGGGGTGTCAGGTGGCTTTGTGCATGATGCAGCTGGATGCGAAGCAGGCACCGCTGTTCTTCTAACGGTTAGCATGTGGGCACCACAGACCCCTGAACAGATGAGCTGCAACATGCAGGACACTACGGGAGTCTGGAGGGTCTCGAGGATGCCAGCGAGTAGTGATACCGCTGTCGGGGCGGCACTGGCCTGTGCACAGCCTCCTCGTGCGAAGGGGTTCACTTCGAGGCACTTGCGTATCGGACTTCGTGATACTGGTGAACACAAGTACATCATGGCGCTGGGCTAAGATGGGAGTGCATATTTGGCATATTGTGAGTCTAGACACTTGCTCACCCCACCTCCGAAATTCTACTTCTCTTGTGTTTCTGAGGTCCCTTTCTCCCAGGAGCTTTAGTGGGTCCATCTGAAGGAGTCTGTCTGGGCTCTCTACACCTGCTCTCTCTGAAGAGACAGGTGATACACTGTGCTTTTCAACAACCGTGCGACTATCTGGTCTTCGGTTGAATTGCCAACTAGGAGCTTTTCTTTCTCACAGCCTTGGTTCCTAACACGTGCTTGCTTCCAGGGCTCAGCTAACCTTAGCCACCCCCTTCACTCACAGGCTTTGTTCCTTCTTACATATATGAACCCATGTCCATGAAGTAAGTGTGGTCCATGAAGTAAGTGTGGTGGCACATCCCTAGCACTCCTACGTTGTGGAAGTGGTCATGCAGATAATGTATATAGGCAGATCACATTTTATTTGCTTTAAAACCGAACTGTGAAGAAGAAAACCTACTCAGGTAACTTCTTGGGAAAGAGGTGGCATCCTCCCTTTCCACCGAGAGATGGGCACTGTTTTAATACGCAAACACACCCCCTTGTGTGGGAGAGTAAAATATTGGTATGTTAAAAAATATGCCGTCTGTCTGAGCCTCGATGATCCCAGATGCTTCATGAAAAACAAGCATTAGCAATGCAATAGGTCTCGCATTTACGCAAGTTTGAGCTATTGGCATTGTAAACGACAATGCCTTTTTTATGTTTTTGTTTTTAAAACATAAATAAAAGGCATTGTCATTTGCAATGCCAATAGCTTGAACTCGCGTAAATGCGAGACCTATTGCATTGCAAATGCTTGCTATAAATACGACTTAAATGATTGCGGTTCACTCCCACACGCAGCTATCGCGACAGTGCATCTTTTTGGTGCTTCCCCTGAATGTCTCCGGCTGTTAAGGCTTCCAGAGGTTCCATTCAGTGGGCACTTGAAGGAAAACTGCAGTTAATCGATGTCTCCCTAGCAATGCGGAACTGGAGGCACAGAATGCAGGAGAGCCCTACAGATAGCGGCCTCCATTTTTAGACTTCACCTGTACAATCCAGTCGCTCTGAGCACGCGGCCCAGCGCGTGCGCGGGCTGGATTCAAAGGCTTGTCCATTACACTGATTAGCTTAAGGTCGACGGGCAATTAGGCTGGATTTTTTCGACTTGGCTTCAGAGACAAGTCTTATTGGAATCGGAATGTGTAACTAGGGCGCATTTTCCCGGAGATGGTTGATGGTCCTTACAGGTTCCCTGGAAACTCAACGGCTTAGCAAGTGCCTTTAACTTCTCCGATAAGATGTTCTCAATTAGCGACAGGTTTTAATGAGTGAGTCACGCTGTCGAACTAATAGGTTTGTAACTGGTTCCGGTTAAATACTGTAATTGTTTGAAACATTACTTTATCATCTTCCTCATCCCAGTCCTTATGATATCTTGTGGCAAGTTCACCTCATGAAACAGTATAAACTGGGCCCACAGAATTCTTGACAACTCTTGGCGTGCAGAATGGTGCAAAGAAGGATGCATCTGAGCAGCTATGAGTTCTATCTGAATGACAAGTTCACACTTTAGTAGAAGCACCTACCTGTTGTGGGACCCATTCTTGTACTATTATCCTCAGTTTTAGGTCTGGCTTTAGGGTCGCTGTTAACCCAGACTTTTTGATTTTACTAAACTTACATGTATAATATACATACTTATAGGGGCTTTCAGCCAGCCCTCAACAGCCAATGGTCTGTTGTGCTGTTATCTGTGGCGGCTCACAAAGGTAACGCTGTGAGGCGGGGAGGCGAGGGTTGGGTTGGGTGGGGGGGATTGGAGTCTGACATATGATGGCAGATATTTATTTATTTATTTCCGTTCACCTTTGCCGTCGTATGCCGAACTCCACTACCCCCCCACCCAGCCCCGCCCCACCCTGCCTCCCCGCACCACAGCGTTCCCTTTGCGAACCGCCACTGATGTTATTCACATTTTTCTTCAGCACACTAAGGCATACAGCATGGGGCAATCGGTCAGCCCACTTCAGCCATTTACTAACTTCACTGTGAGTGGCAGTATGCAGTGTTTTTTTGTCTCAAGGAACACACCCACACAGTAGTGTACTTTTCAGTGTCAAGGATACTATAACAAGGTGTTTTTTTGGCACAGAAACATTTGGCTGTTGGTAGGTTTCCATGGGTGGCAGGCCGAGCACCACCCAAATCCCGCAGTTACCCCTATTGTCGACCTCTCCACGTAGTGCTATAGGGCCTTTTGTGTCAAGGTCTCTTGGCCTACTCATACAAGTGAGGTACCATTTTTATTGGGAGACTTGAGGTAATGCTGTGTGGTCAGAAGTTTGTGGCTCCCTGCCGATTACAGAAGTTTTCCTCACAGATGTAAGGAAAATGTGTGTTTTTAGTCAATGTTTGAGGTGTGCAGGGCACCCTGAACTACCCTGCATGTCTAGTTTTCAGAACTGTCAGGATTTATTAGGTTTCTCCAGGTGATAGCCTACCTAAGCTGAAAAGTGCAGCCATTCACCGTTTTGGGAGTCAGCCACACTTTCCTGGCCCATATGTAAAATCAACACTCAAAAGAACCAAATGTTCTCCTGCTTGCAAATTGGGATGGGATGCTTTAGTCAGCAGGGGAGCAGAAAGACGAGGCTTTACGGGTAAGAGTGGAGTTTGCTGTTAGAATTTGTCAGACCCACCACATTATTTTATTAAAAGATACATATTCCTGCCATACAGTGGGCTTTCTGCCCCTCAGGGGCAAATTGGGAGTACACCTCCTGTCCCTGGGAGGGAGGTGGGAAGGGACTGTCCCTTTTGGGGTGGGGTGTGGCTAATGCCAGAGTGCAATAGCAGTAGCACTTTGTTTTGACCCAAAGGCAAAATCCCTGGTGTCAGGTGGATTTTCTACCCCAGGAGCAAATTTTTGAAAACCGCACCCAACTGGGACAAGCCTCCTACCTGCCCCTAGGGGGGCAGAAAGCCACTATTGATCCCACTGGAGCAGGGGTATGGCTCGATGCCAGAGCAGGCCACTGCATCATTTTGTTTGTTTAGGCACCTTTATGAAATCCCTGGTGTCTAGCTGGCTTTCAGCACCATGGCGGGTTCACATCAGGGGTAAGTACAATCATTTGCCCCTGGGGGGGCAGAAAGACTAATGCCCCATTCAGTGGTGCTGGGGACATGGCCATGCCCATGGTGCAGCAGCTACCCCTATATATATTTTTTTTTTAAAGCTGTCCCATGTGTCTAGTGGACTCTTGGTTATTACCCTTATCTGCCCCCTGGGAGACAGAAAGACTGATGCTCCTTTTTCTTTGGGACATGGGCTTGGCCATGCCCATAAAGTGCAGTTCACCCCTATATTTAAAAACTAAAATTTCCCTAGTGTTTAAGTGCTTCCCAGTGGGTGCAGATTGAGGGTAATTATCCCAGTCCGCCCCAGGGGAGGCCGAAAGACTGCTGCCTCATTTTGGTGGGGTGAGGCATGGCCATGCCCATGACAGGCAGCTCCCACCTCTATAATATTTAGGATATAAAATTTCCCTGGCATCTAGTGGGCTTTTTGCAGGTATCACTAGGGCACCATAGGGCCGGGTCGGAGGCGTTCAACATTCTAAAAAACAATATCTCGGTTTTGTTAGTGTTTCACTTGAGAAGGTTAGTGTGCATCCACTGGATAACTCTGGTTAAACAGTTTTTAAAGTTGATCTTGGAACCAATGGAATCTTTATCCCACTACAATATTTACTGAGTGTCGTCGGCATAGGATGTAGTCTCAATGTAATCAACAAGATCAAAGGAGCCATATAGATGTTGAATAATGCAGAGCTTAGCGCAGAGTCTTGGGGTACCCCTGATGTAACAAGCTTTTCTGCAGACAGAAAAGTTTTCAGCATAGACGTGCCCTCTGAGGAAGGATTTAATTCAGGCCAGCGGCTGATGGGAAATCCCCCAGTCCTTGAGTCATTGTAGCTAGATGTTATGGGAAATTGTATCGAATGCAGCTGTGGATACTGCAAAAGATAAAACAACCATGTGGATATATGTTCACACTGCTATGTACACCACACACATTTTAATAAGCTCAAAGAAGTAATTGTCTCTACTGAGCAGGGTCCGTAGGCAAGGAGGTATGCATGTTCAGGTAAAATTAGGGAAAGGCAGGAGACCCAGCAAACAGGAAGCTGAAACAAAAAAGGGGTACAAACAGATGTATTCCCCCTCTTCAAATATACTATAACTGTTGCATCCAAAATTATTCAAGGTGTATATTATCTTATGCCATTGATTGTCCTTAACAGTGTAATACTCACACAATGAACATAAGCATCAGAACATAAAAGTAAAAATTAAAAGCAGTAGACAGTATGAAAACATAAGGTGCCATAACACCCTTCTCCAAACTTCATCAAAGCATGCTGCAAGCTCTTCATTGGCTTTGTGGGTCCTGCTGCACTGTTTGTGCTAATGGAATGCTCTTCGTGGCCTAACCAACAGGCTATCAGCTACCATTCCTTGCCATTCAGAGAATGGTGTACTGAGGATGGTAGTGCAGCAGAGCCAGGGCACTGAATCAGAGGGTGGTTTCTAGGGTCAGATGGAGTTGCCATCAAAATGCCCGGTAACTGCATTATGTAGGTGAGACTAACTTATATCATGAGAGGCAACTGGTACCTGGATATGTACAAAACATTCAACAGTAGAAGGAATTATTTAAAGTATTCCTAAAAAAATAACATATTGGTCATATTCAGATCCTTTAAAACTTGAAAAGTTGTTCCTATTTCTCTTTTTTTCAGTTGGAAGGTCCTAAGGAGAGATAACTGTACATTGTATTTTTGAACTCTGATGCGGTCTCCCAATGGATAGAGTATTATAGAACGCCTTGAACTCTGAGTTCTCTGTCTAATGAAAATGCTCAGTGACCAGTCAATATTCAGGGATTAGTTTAATCCAATCCTTATAAACCTAAGCACTGAGTGGAAATGAAAGCAGCTATAACCAATGGAGTACTGGAAACCTGTTTTCCACCTGCCTGATTGATAAATATAGCTTACCAACCAGCCAGTGGGGAGGGTCTGGTGTCCTGGGGCAGTAGCCTTGGGTTTGGAACAGCAATGGTTGCGACTTCAACTTGCATGGACACAGGTATTTAATTTTTTCAGTGCGCCTTACCGGATAAATATGGATAACAAGTCAGCCAGCAACCAATCTACTTTGTTAGCAGTGAGGTGGTTCTGATGCCCACAGGACAACTGCCTGTGAGCTGGAGAAGTGCGGCTTCCACTTTAACAGATATTTGTTCATATATTTCAAAAGGTACATGTGGTCTCTGTAGAATAATGTCATAAACCTTTTGAGAGTTGTGTGAGTGGAAGGAATTCCAGTGCTAGTACACCACTCTCCATCCAGTAAGAACAGTGAGGAGAGAATTAGGACTATCCAACCTACTACTCACAAGAGGAAAAAATGTGCATTGAGAATTAGACAGACAAAGACGCTTGAGTGAAGATTATGTCGCAAACATTTTGGACGGCTTGGACTGGTCTCCCTCATGGAGATCTTTAAAAAAGATCCACATACACCATTTGAACAGCAAGTCTGGCTATTACAAAAAATGCACTTGTCAGTGGTGCCCATCAACTAGAATGTAACAATCTCCAACCCTTTTGCTCCTACCCAAACCCCCATAAAGGAAAGCCGGTAAGGAAATCAATGGAGTGTAGGTCCTCAGAGGCAAGCAAAGGAAGAAGAAAAGGAAACATGAGTGAAAGAGGGACGAGTTACACAAAGGTACAGGGAAATGATAAAACAATAATCGAACTAAGAACGCGAGAACCATACAACTAAGCAGTTGAGAGGCAACATGTTACTGACACCCAGCTGCTTGAATTACCCTGGATGTGATTCTACTGCAGTTTGATTGCCTAACCTTCTTTATCTGAACTGGAAGACCAAGCTCCTGTCTCTCAGCCCCAAAATCCCATGAACTGGTCTCCATAGTCTCCAAGCTTGTAGCGTTCTCATTCTGCCTTTCTGTGGGATCTTTCTCATTTGGGTAAGCAAACCGTGCCTGTACTTCCCTGAATCATGGCAGTACCCCCTGATAAAACGAGTTCTCTGGTTTATTGTGGCACGTTCTGTGAAACCCTCAATAACCTGGAGGCACGTACCACATCTATTTATGATCTATTCCATGCATCAAAACCCTTCCAGACTATTAGACATTGTGGAAGTCTTTATCTGATTCAGGAGTCTTTCCTTCAAATCTTATTGACCATGGACAGAAATGATGGAGCGTGGTGTGGTTCCTTAACTGCCTTGAGCTGGTTTCATTCAGAAAATATATGGAATATGGAGGTAACCTGAATTTATCTGCTGAAGAACCAATCAACTTTAAGATGGGAAAAGAACCTATAAAACAAGGAACAAACTTGGATGCGATCCAGTAATTACAAAGTATTTTGTTGATAATCAAACATTGATTTTCTTAATATGTTAGTGCTGCTACTCTCTTTCTATCAATACACCTCCTGTATGAGGCCTTTGCAGTTAAAAGATATGGTACTGCAGGTTTATGTGTAACAGAGAGGGATTGAATAAGACTCTAAAGAAGGTACCTAATCCACTGAAAAATTAAAGGGACATTTGCAGGGATAAACTATATGCACAAAAGAATGGAAGAATCCAAAATAGCTATGCAATGAGTTGTTATATGGAAATTCCACTAATGATATCCACTCAAGTCAATTTTCTTGATGTTCAGCTTTTAAACATCTCAAATACTTCTCTATAGTCCGATTGAGTCTCTCAGCATGCCCATCGGTCAAGGTGGGATGGATGGTGAATTTAAAGTTTATCATCTTCAGTTGCTTTAGCAAAGTGTTCCAAAGAGTAAACATAAACTGTGTTCCTCTATTTGTTATGATGACTTCTGGCAAACCATGGACCCGGACAACTTAAGAAAACGTATAGCTAATTCCACTGCTGTCAGCAGCTTTGCAATGGAACCTTGTGAGTAAGTAGCCCTTATACTTTATTTCCCTGAGATTCTGTGTAGTCTACAATGAAGTCCAAAGATATGAAGGACCAAGGTGTCTGTGTGGGAGTCATTGCAAGAAACCCATGGCTCTTTTAGTATAATTATTACTTTGGGTAAAAAAAGTTATGCTCTGTAGATACCACACAGTGTGGAGCACTGCGAATTCTGGCATGCATGAGACCTGAATGGGACTTGTAGGCACCGAGCGATGAACCAAGCTCTCCCAAATGGTTGTGTGCGTCTCATTGACAGCAGGTGTAAATACCTCTGGTCCAGTTGCTAAGAGAAAACTTCCCTATGCGCCATCTCAATTTCCATCTCAATTTCTGGCAAATGGAGATGGTGCAACAGAACGGCGTTTGTTGATTAGCTATGAAGACATCTTTTTCGTTCTTAGATATGAAGGCATCTGATGGTTGGAAGTCTGTATGACAAAGACTACCTTGTTACAGGAAGTACCATTTATTCCTATGTGGCATGTGAATACAAGATGTCTGTAACATGTTTCCAGGTCATGCTTGGGGTTGCTAGTACTAGTTACTATATAACGGGATTTTTTGAATGCTTCAGTGTGTCACAACAGATCAGGGATTACTCCTTCATCGTGTCCAACACTCTTGCACTCCATTCCTTGTTTCTTCTTTCTTTGTTAGATTTGACTTGACTTGTGTTTGTGTTTGTTTTTTCCTTGGTCGAGTTGCTAATTTTTTCTATTGTATTAGTTGCTTTGTTGAGAGGTTTTTTATGACGTGCTCTTTTTACTCTCTTAGGTACCATCTTTATATCATGGCTGCTTTCCCTTCTGAGCTTCTTTTGATTGTCATTGCTTTGCATCTTGTTTTTGTATTTTAGTCACTTAAAGGACAGTGCTGAAGTTGCTGGTGAAAATCACGCCTACTCCAGATATGAGGTAAGTTGAGAAAGGTGCAACCTGCCTTTAACAATAGAGGGCCTGATTACAATGGCGTGGCGACCGCCACTGAATGCCTGTCGGTGGCAGTCTCTCTGCCATCATAACCAACTTAACCGCCTGGCATATTATGATGGCGGGCGGATGTGTGGTGGTCATAAAGACCAACAACCACACATCCGACGGGCTCCTTGAGCCTGCCGGTGCAGCGGATGAGCTCATAGTCCCTACAATGGTGGCCGTGCCTACCAAGCACCGCCGTAAGGATTACGATGTCCTTTTCCGCCTGCCTGTTTATGGCAGTTAACCCGCTATGAACAGGCAGGTAGAACATCTTTGGGGTCCCATAGCAGGCCCTCCCTACCCCCTACCCCCTGGCCCTCAGACACGGGACCTGGGGGCACCTATGGTGCCCCCCTCATATCCCAGCACCACGTGGCAAGCACCGCATTGTGCCTGCCACGTAGTGCAGGGAAATGTAAATTGTCCCTTTTTTGCATTGTGGCGGGTGTTGCAGTCAGCAGCACCCGCCACAATGCAAAACATAGGCAATGCGACCACCTCAGTGGCGGTCGCATTGTATTTTGTACTGTAGGACTTCTGCCTTGTAGGAGGGCGGGCGGTTCCAAATACGAAACAATGGCATCGTAATCAGCCACAGAGTTCGGCAGATATGCCTCCACCATCTTTTTTTAAGTTTGACCATTAAAATGTTCTGGCTACCATTTCATGAGTTTTTCATACTCTAGCAGATCCTCTCTCCAATTCTGAGAAAATGTCATGTAAAAAATGTGGTTCACAAAAAATATGTCCTAACTATTGTGATGTCCCAAATATTGTGGCATAGAATGCAGAGAGTAAAAATATTGTCTTTTTAGTTAATTACTATCCCTTTTAAAATATACTGGAACAAACTATTGTTTTCAATTAGTTTGTTAAATATAAGTCATTTTAATAATATATGTTTTTACTATTATATTAGTATTTGTGTTTAATTTATTTTAGTATTGTTTTTAAGTTTTTGTAGAACATTAGAAATTTTTAATTACCTGTAGGTTGATCAGTTTATAGTGGATTAGGATGAGAAGTTTTTCAAAATTAAACTTACTGATATAATAAAGTTTTTATGTAATTTACTAATACTTAAGTTAATTAATTATTTTTATTTTTTGTGGAGTTTTAATTGATTGTTAATTGATCATGTTATTTAATTATTAAATTGTGGTAATTCATTTTATATGTGTTGTTTTAATTGAAATTGTTTTATTTACTAATACATTTAATATTAATATTTTTCATTTGTATAATATTATTTATTTGTGTTAGTTTTTGTTGTTTTCTGTTATAGGGCAGTAGAGAGGAACGTTTTCTAATTTTAAATATTTTTTATGTTTAAAAAAAAATATTTTGATTTGCAAAATAAAATGTGTAGTTTTATAAATGTAATTCTATTTGTTTCATATTTAATGAATACATTCATTCTTTTAAATATATTTCAATCTTATGATCAATATTTAAATGCTTTTTAAAAAAACATTAGGTGTGGGACTAGTAAATCTGACCCCTCTACTGTTGTTCAGATTTGAGGGGGAAAAGTAAATTTGACCGCCTTCAAAGTCCTATACTTTTCTTACTTTTTCATATGTTTGCTTATGTTGGGGAAAACAATCTAACCCTTCAAAGTAAAACGCTTTCCTTACTTTTGGTTACGTTGAAGTGGGAATAGTAAATGTGACCCCTTCAAAGTCTAATACTTTTTCTACTTTTGGTTAAATTGGACTGGAAATAGTAGATTTAACTCCTCGAAACTCACTTTCCCTACTGTTGCTCAGCATAAAGTAGGAAGAGTAATTCTGACCAACCCAAGGTTGGAAACTTTCCCTACTGTTGCTCAGGTTGGAATGGAAGTAGTGATTTTTTTCCATTTAAAATACTCATTCTTTTTATTATGATTGTTCCAATTTTTTATATATATTTTTTGCTCTCATTCTAAAACTTAGTTTAATGTATTTTTTTATTATTTCTTTTTAATAATTTTTTTGTTAATTTATTTTTTAGATTGTTATTCTAGACATGTTTAATGTTTCAGTATCCACTGGTGTCATATTATCATTAATTGCTATTAGTTTTATTATTGTTCATACATAAAATATGTTTTTTTTTAAATATTATGTTTCCCATTTTTTTTGCATGTAATTATTATAAAGTATATATATATATATATATATATATATATATATATATATATATATATATATATATATTTTTTTTTCTTTCTTTTTAATGTTTGTTATACATTTCTTTTGGAGTGGTAATAGTATATCTTATCCAGTAGGGAAAGTGTTGGACTTTGGGAGAGTCAGATGTACTATTCCCAGTCCAATTTTAGCAAAAGAAGGGAGAGTGTTAGACTTTTGAGGGGTTAGATCTACTATTCGCACTCTAACATTAGAAAAAGTAGAGTGGAGTAGGAATATGACTCCTCCAAAGTTAGAAATGTTAGCAAAAGTGTGGAGAGTGTTGGACATTTGAGGGATTAGATTTAATATTCCCATTCCAACATAAGAAAATTTAGGGCCAGATTATGATGATTGTTTGACCGCCACCGTTGGCCGATGGTGGCGGTCCCACCGCCTTCCAGCCCAATGGATCTGACCACCGCATTAGGATGCAGGCAGTCGGATTTCGGCTGGCGGGTGGTCAGTGGAGCGGTCGGACTCCTATTCCCTACAATGAGGTGGTGCCTGCTCAGGCACTGCCATAGGGATTAGGTTGTCCCTGTCTTCCAGCCCATTCATGGCGGTTAATCTACCATGAAAAGGCAGGCGGACAATGATTTTGGGGGACCCAATCAGGGCCTCCTTGCCCCATGACCCTCCACTATGGGCCCTGGGGAGCACCTATGGTGCCCCACTAAACATCCTTGCACCATGTGGCGGGCACCACATGGTGCCTGCCCCATAGTTTAGGAATGTTTAAAATGTCTATATTTGGTACTGCGGTGTGTGCTGGTGCCCACAGCACACGCCGCAATGCAAAGTATACACATTGCAACCGCTGTGAAGGCGGTTGCATTGTAATGCGAGCAGCAGGATTGACGACTTCTAGTCGGGCGGTTCTGCTTCCGCCATGGTGACAGTCAAACAAAAGCCCAACTGGCATCATAATCAGGCCTTTAGAGTGGAAGTGTTTTACTACTTTTGCTTACGTTGGAGTGAGAATAGTAAATCTAACCCTTCCAAAGTCCTACACTTTTCCTACTTTTATGTTGGAGAGCGAATAGTAAATCTGACTCCTCCAAAATCCAACACTTTGCCTTCTGTTGCTCGTATTGGAGTAGGTATAGTAAATCTGAAACCTCTGAAGTCCAACACTTTGCCTACTGTAGCTTGGATTCGAGTGAGAATAGTAAATCTAACTCCTCTGAAGTACAGCATTTTCCCTACTGTAACATGGGTTGGAGTGGGAATAGTAAATCTGACCCCTCCAAAGTTCAGCATTTCCCCTACTTTTGAATATTTTGGAGAGCGAAAAGTAAATCTAACCCCTTCAAAGATCAACACACAATTTTGAGAGAATTGTAGTGGTGTTAATCCCTAATTGCTCATAAGGATAATACCGGTGACTATTGATCAGGCTTGGAGTCTCAGAGTCAGATTTAATTTTCAACATAATATGTGTACTTTTTGCAGCCTGGATTTTCTGCAGCTGTAATATATGACTGCACAGGACTCAGTTCTATAGTGATGGCTATTTGTTTTGCATTTTATTCTTTATTATTTTTCCTATTATTGTTTTGGGATATTACAGCTAAATACCATTCTCATTTAAAAACTCAAATGATTTACAAGCTATTTTCACAGTTTTTTTTTATTAAACTAAACCATGTTCTTTTGAACTTTTTGTAATTTACCCTACACCCATTTTCAAAAGTATCGCTTGCATATAAAAGTATGTTTTCATTCCCCTTTACTTCTGTAATGTGAATCTTGAAAGGAGTATAAAGAGTAAGGGACTTATAACTTCTGATTTTAGTGAAAACTAGACAGAAGAGAACAGGTTAGCTGAAATGAGTACTAAGTCATAAATGTAAGGTTATGAATACTAGTAATGATAATGAACCTGTAGATAATATTTCATAATATTTCAGTCCATTAATGACCATGACAATAATAACAAATAAGTGGGTACTGGGACATTAAAAAATGGCATATTTGAGACTATCCTTCATAAAGATGGCTATAGAAAATCTTTGATATAGAATTAGGACAGGGCTGCAGCTAAGGCCAAGTGAATTGGTTTTATAATCATTTCCCCTAACTCTCTCCCTTGAATCCTTTGTACAGCAGGTTGCCGTTAAGAGCGCTGTTGACTACAGCCCAAAACTAACATGCAGTTTGAATAAAAGTAGTACTATTCTCACTCCAACATAAGAAAAAGTAGGAAAAGTGTTGGACTTTGGAGGAGTCAGATGTACCATTCCCCCTCCAATGTTAGCAAAAGTAGGAAACGGGTTGGATATTGCAGAAATCATGTTTTAAAGTAGAAATATATCGGCCACCTTAGACTTGGCCCCTTATAAGTTTGTATGAAAGAGAATGTGAATCAGAATGGGGATCTGAACCTCAAAGTGTTTCTGGAATGCTGATTAATTGTGGTTAACACATTAATTAGTTAAATGATGCATGTGTGTAAAAGTGATATGCATATTTGACATATAGTTAAAGCAAAATTGGAACTTGTGCACAAGCTCAAAAGGTCTCTGGGCAAAAAAGATTGATTGGAGAGGTAAAGCTTAACATAAGAGATGTTCACCACCTCTTTACTTCCTATAACCTCTTATAACCTTCATGAGGAATCTGTAAGCAACTTTGAGAACAGGGTGTCTCACATAAATAATCATGTTTTATCAGTGAAGTTGTCCAAAGAAGTCCAACCAATCATTTATCCTTTTCTGACCTTCGTCATTTTTTGAGCTGTATAGACAACTATGAAAATCATATTTTGATGCCCCCTGAAAAATGGATGATCAATTTCGACCATCAATGAGAGTTGTGGATTTAACATTTAGGACCTGATTATGATGACCACCATCGAAGCTGGAATTGAATCACCCGACATGTAGTCAGCAGTTCCACCTGCTTATAGACTAGTCAATTTGTTGCGGAACCTAGAACTAATTGCAATACAATTTCTGCGAGTGGATTCTTATTGAAATTCATTTGTGATGTAGTGTTTCAAGAAGATGACGATGTATCTGTGCTCACTGAAAGAGGAGTGACTGGAATTCAAAAAACATGCAAGGAGAGAAAAATATCTAAGTTTCACGTTTGTGTAGGGCAGAAAGTTCCCAAGAAATGTAGAGCGTTTTGTTAACTTGAAAACTCCGTTCCAGGAGAAAGAATCAGATCCCACAACTTCTCGTGTTCTACTGTCGTGTGAAACCCCATCTTAATGACCGTTGAAAATTTTTCAGTTTGAGTCACAGTGGCGACATATTGCACGATTATTTAATATTATGGTCATCAGAAACTATTTTTGATGCTATTTTTTACTTTCCCGTCCCTAAAAACATATAAAATGATACCACACATGGGCATATAAACAGTTATACCCTATATCTCAAATAATGGGCAGCCATTTTGAAAAATCCACCATATTGGATTAACGGGTCATGATAGAGTGGTAGACTTTTCACCATCGTTTTCTATGGAAAATATTCAATAAGAATCCACTCACAGAAATTGTATTGCAATTAGTTCTAGGTTAGCCCATTTTTTGAATTAATTTTACTAGACTATAATTACGATGCAACCACTGTATGGGTGGTCAGAAAAATGCCTTTTTCCATTGAGGCTTCTGCTGTGGCCGCAAAAAGGGCTGCAGCACAAGCCGCAATGGAAAAAGGCATTTTTCAAACATCCATGCCCTGTGTGCCAGGCACCATGTGAAGGACAGGGTCCTTGCTAGGGGCCACCAAAGTCCCTTTCCGTCTGTCTTAACATGGCGGTCGGACCACCATGTAAGAGGGAAAGGGACATTGTAATTCCTATGGTGGCGCCTCCGCAGGCACCACCCCATTGTAGGTATTACGGTCCAGCCGACACTCCGACTGGCTCCTTGAGCCTGTTGGAGACGTCGGTCGGTCCCCCAATGCCCGCGCTCCGACCGACCGCATCATTATCGGCGGTCGGACCGCAGCCTCAGATGTCGGATGGACCGTCACTGCAGGCCTGTCGGGACAATCTGTACGATATCATAATAAGGCCCCCTATAAGTTAATAATAGTAGGATGGGCCCTGGGAAACTAAGGATGAGGTCTAACGGTTATAATTTTAGGTTTGAAATTAGATTTTATTATACAAACTATTGGATCCTGATAAATAAAAAGATTCAACAATGAATGATGAGAGACAATCCGGAACTACAGAAAGTAACGTAAGGGAGGAAATACAGGGCCCTGAAGTAGCTGGTTTAAGTGATTCTGATTTGGCTGGAGTAATTAATGTAGTTGAAGAGGATAAGTTAAGATGTAGGTAGCCCTTTACCGGTCGGAAACGGCCGAAAATACCGTTTTTCTGCCGTTTTCGACCGGTAAAGGGCTATGGAGATGTAGGGGCAAAAAAACGTACATTTCGGTAATTTTACCAATTCGGTAATTTTACTGAATCAGTAAAATTACAGAATCTGTAAATTTACAGATTCTGTACATTTTACCAATTCAGTAAATTTACCATTCGGTAAAAATACCAAAAATGTATTTTGTGATGTAGGTAGCACTTCTAACAGTGCTACAGGGCCTTTCGAATTCGGTATTTACCATGCAATACAATTGCATGGTAAATTACGAATTCTCGTGTACATGCACATCTGTGCATGTACACCTGTGCCATGTGGCACACAGACATGCCCTAAGGGCATGTATGTGTGCCACATGGCGCAAAATCCAGTTACAGGGGTGCAACAGGGTGTCAAAGTGACACCCTGTCCCCCTTAGCAATTCGGTATTTTTACCGATTCGGTAAATACCGAATCGGTATTTGCTATTGAATCCTATGGGCTTCAAGGCCCATAGGATTCAATAGCAAATACCGATTCGGTATTTACCGAATCAATAAATACCAAATTTTACAGATTCGGTAAAAAATACCGAATTTTTACCTACATCTCATTTACCGATTCATAAATACCGAATCGGTAAAATTCGGTATTTATGAATCGGTAAATGAGATTTACCTACATCTCGCCCTAAATTTGTTAAATTGTTAACCTCAGATAGGGTTATTGGCCTCACAGAATCAGAATCAGAAAAACGATATAAGAGTGAGATAAAGGTAAAAAGAAGTCTGGACTAATGCAAAGATTTAGCAATATGAATTCTTTAAAAAAAGGTGTAAGTCTATTAAGTTTGAAAAAATAAAACACAGAATAACAAAAATAGGGCAATAGAGAGTGAAATTTGAGACTTCTATTAACCGGTATCCAATTATTATTAAATCTGAGAAAGCAGTAAAAAATCTATATGCCAAATTATTTAAAACAAAGCAGAATTTGGAGATTAGCGATATATCATTAATGGACGACCCGCACATCAGCTAGTAAATGAGTTAATATCACAGTTTTATTTATTTAGTAAACACAGAGGTAGTGCACTAGTTGATGGAGAGAATAATAATGACATAGACATTATACAGACCCTATTAGTTTCCTAGATTGAAAATGCAAGTTAACACCCTAACCGCGGCGGTTTTTCCGCCGCGGTGCGGGCGTTCTAAAGGGTGGGCGGGTTGCGTCGGCCATTGGTCGTGCGCAGCACTAGGGAGGGAGTGCTTCCGTCGGCCAACAGCCGACGGGAGCACGGAAGGGGTTAAGAAGATGTAGGTGGAGCCATTAATTCCTTGTCAGCAATACAACAGAGGAGGATAGTCAGGTCGAATCTTTAGACTGACTTACCTTTGTTGAAGCAAACTAGAAAGAAACTCCATGAGCAGGTGACAGAAATTGATTTCAGCCTTGCCTCTATTTGTTGCGGGAATTCAGATGTCAATTAATCTCAGCTAAGAAGAAGTATATTTAAATTGTATACAATTAATTTACAGACTGTCTAGTTAGAGATAGCTCTTCTTCATATAAGATGGAACGGCCTGAATTAGATAACGTGAATTGCGTGGACTTGATGGAAAAAGAGGAAGGTGGATGTAAATCAGATATTACAAAATATCAAGTAACTTTTTTGTTTTCCTATAACTCAAAAGCTAAAATGTTGGAACATACTTTGGGTCAGAGGGGCAACATAGCCTCTTTATTTGGAACAGAAATCTGATGATTTTGTATTTGATTTTGCCACTGTATATGATAGGTCAAGTGATAGTGCCTTAGTACCATTCATGACGCATTTATCAGTGTATAGTATCTAAAATAAAGCAGTAGGACCGTTTAGGTTACAGAAAATAATCTCTGCTTTCATTAAATCAGCTGATGAGATTTAGAAATGTGTCATAGCTCTCCTCCCAGTAAAACAGGGCCTAGGTTTGAGTCAGGAAAAGGTGATTTGAGTTATGGCTGGGTCCAGGTGATGGGGTCCCTGTGGCTAAGGAAAAAGCAAAACAGAGGGCAGAAAGAAGGAGCTGAAAAGGCAAAACAGACGGAAGAAAAACAAGCAGAAAAGCCAAAACAGAGGGCAGAAAAATAAGCAGAAAAGGCAAAACAGAGTAGAAGTGGGCAAAACAGGGCACTCAGACACTCACACACCTACTCAGAGACTCACAGTGTTGTGTATCGATTTAGATTCCGTATTAATTTTCCCGATTCATGCCCTTATATAGGTACAATTCACATTGCCCTTATATAGGCATAGAAATCCAGTCCTTATTTAGGCATAGCCCATGCTACCCAAATACAGGCATGGCTACTTCCATCCGTTCATCTACGTCACAACGATTTCTGGGAAAACCAGACTCTTAAGCTGAAGGGACTTCCCCTAGCCTGGATAATGATTTATCCAAGAACTCATTTATTCTGCATGAACATCTATTCCTTAGGGGTTCATTCATGATGTTCATATGCCCTACTTTTACGTCAATACTGGCATTCCTAAGCACCTTCAAGGTATAAATATACCTTCACTTGCTATGGCAAAGCACAGTGTTGTTCGGTGCAGTTTGACTACCTACTTGCACAACACAGCTCGCTACAGCAAGTGCCGAAGGAAGCCAACTCTCCAGCTGACGCACTGACTAGAAGCTGACATCCTCTTGCCGAGAATCCAGCTCCAGTGTTTCTGACTCTGCTTGCGGGGTGTTGGAAAATCGAGTCCCATGAAAGAGATACCAACCTCTCTCATTCTAAGGTATGGAGCTGATTAGATCCTAGAGAAATCTTTGGCAATTCTTTGCAGAATTAAACTATAGCTAAACTGCACCTACTTTTTCCCTGGTACTAGACCTAGGTTAGGTACATTAGGGTAGGCGTATTTTAGAAGCACCAGTTGAGTATTTTAGCCTGTGTTATTTATGTATGTATTTTTATATATGTCATGGAAACAGAGAATGCTATTACAGTATTATTTTAGATTACTGTTTACTCTATACGCATTATACTTTGCATTCTGTCTAACGATTGTAGCATGAGAAATAAGACTGTTCAATAAACCGCTTTTATTGAAACACCCGTCTCTCTATTTCTTTGCAACTCTGTAGAAACGAAGCATGCATGATTGACTGAGTGAAATAGTTATCTATTGTTTCCACGACGAAGATATTTTTCCGGTTCTAGGGGAAACAAAGTTGTCATGTTTATGCAGTTGTCAGAGGCTAATCCCTTCTTGTTTGTTCGAGAAAGTTTCTAGTAACCTCTGAGTTAGATGGCACACACACAATTAAGTTTAATGTACTCGATTGAGACATACTGACCTCAGTTCTATGTCAAATCTATAGTGTATATTATTCCAATGCACAGAGCCTATTGGGAATATAGGAACTACCTTACATGGCGCCCAACGGTTTGGTAAGGCACTAATTTGTCGCTAGATACTGAAGTAACTCAGTCGTGCTTTTCTCAGAGACCCCCGTCTCATAATATTCCAATAGACGTCTGGAGTGGGTAAGGGATAATATCTGCCATAACTGAGTAGGATGAAAAATCCTATGTATTTGTTTTTTTGTTTGTTCAATGTTGAAGGATACAGTGTTCCAAAATATTGTGCACCTTATCTTTGTTCCCTTGAAACTTGCTCTGCAACTTTCATTAAACAATGTCCGAAAACGGCGACACCGAAACCGGTGGAGCAGCAGCCGATCAAGGCATAGCAGCTTTCAACCTAGCAGGTTTCCAAGAAACCGATGAGAATGCTATAATCATTCCTCCAAATTTAAGGAAAGCCATCACTATAAAACTAATAAAACAAAGCCTAACATCGAGAGGTGGTAGGGCAGTTTTTGTGATAGAGGCACATGAATATCACCAGACAGAGGTATTCTATTCATGGATAGTCTTTCCAGAAGCAAATCAAGTAACACATTTGTTTCACTTCTACAAAGAAGATGATCCACCAGAGGAATATATTCCATTCAAGGATTTTGAAATTCCGCTCACATACCAGGAGCATGAGCTCTGGTTTAAAGGCGCCCTAAAACATTTAAATCACATTACCACGCTCGGTCTACTAGGTAGACCAGGAGCTACATGGTCGATTTTAGCCGGCTATACACCACATCCCAACATTAATGACATGTTAGACGTAGATGTATTAGCTCAACATAAAGAGTTAATCAAAATCTACAGACAATTGGTTCAATATGTCATGCGGACTCTCACAGTCCAACCCGCAGTAGTTATTGCACAACATATCTCTCACAAGGGGAATACACAACAAATTACACAATAGACTTTACACTCAGTCATAGGTTAATTACCTACAAAACGTGAACAAATTCCATTCTGGATAGCTCAAAAAAATACTCAAATCGAAGCAGTATTTCCTAATACTAGCCCTAATGAGGAACACAGAATTTTAACAATCTGTTTACCAATGGGGATCACACCACATCTGGAGGACTGCACCACATGGGGTACCGTCTTTGCTGCCATCTACACTAAAACACATGGTGTTCCGTCCATGGCGGTAATGCCAGACATCTTGAAACAGATTCAAAACGAATACGGGGCAGAGCCTGCTTTAAATTTGGGTATGAAACTACTGAAAGATTTCAAACAGGCCTCAGCAATAATATTAGCTAATATTAAAGGAGAAGCAGCATCAGTGGCAATCTGCCAGAAGTTAAGGGAATTTGACGTAACAGAGCAACCTCAAGAACTAGCCAGATTAATTGAAAAATCCTATGAAGAATTAGGCAGAGACAGTCTGGGTGGGAAACCATTAAAACCACAACTGTCTAAAAATCCTGAAAAGGACTTTCCTAAAAACACTCTTACCTCTTCTAAAAAGAAGTGGGAAAATATCAAACAAACTTCTAAAGAGAAGAGTTCTCAATCCAGAGGAAGGTCTCCTCAAAAGGAGCCCTCTGAAAAGAGGTACAACCTCAGGAATAGAGATATTTTGAGGAAATCCGATGGATATCAAGACACTGATACACGTTCCTCTCGTACCTTTCAGACTTCGTCACAGAAATCCGAAAGAAGAGGATGATTAGAAAACAAGGAAGAACGAGTGAAGTCCAAATACGATCAACACGTTCAGAAAAACAAGAAACCTCAATTCACCAAAAACAAGGTAGCAGGTCTAAAAATCAGACATGCTGAGGATCTTGAGGACACAACTCAAGAACGGAGAATGGGCTCAGACAATGTTGGACAGCGCAGCAGAAGTCACAATAGCTCGCCAGAACCTGAAGGGTCTTCTGGAGACAGTGGACTTGAATGAATTCATTCAAGTTGAAACTGCAGATACCAGGGTTAGTTCTCCACAAATGTTATATGAAATAACACTCCAGATGGAGGGAGACATGCCAAGAAAAGGGAAAGCAGTCTTTTAGGAGAGACTTTCTAAGAGTTATGACATACTTCTAGCTGAAAAAGACTGGCCACCACAATTTGTCAGGGAGTGCCCACATGGGGAAGACATCATTATGCAAGCCTTCTCTAACCATATTCCAATTCATTTAAAGTATACATATGCCAGGAAATGGGCAGTGGCCCAAGCTCCAGCATTATACAAAAATCATGTAGGAAGGAATGAGGACTCGCCTCACCATAAAATCCAACTAAAAAATCAACCAACTGCACAAAGTCAGTACCCAGTTAAGCAAGAAGCTAAAAAAACAGGTCAGGGAGATATTAGATCAACTTGAATACCAAGGGGTGATTGAAACATGCATATGCCAGGTTACATATTGCACATGTCACCACGAACGCGCAGCGGATGCGCGCCGAAGGCGCGCTAAAGGCAAGCCCATCTGCGCCCGTCCGTGGCCGTTCGGGGCCAGGGGCAGGAAACTCTGCCCTTTTAATCTCCTATACGTCCCCGTCATTAATTCACCTCCACAACCATTAGCCCCTTAGCCCCACCTCGAAAACTCGACTCAGCTCTCTTGGTATTCTTTTTCCAAGGTCCGATTTTCAGGAATTCACATCTCCCCTATCAGCGACCCTGCCCTCTTCTGCCCTGTCTGACCCTCCTGACTCTTCACCCTTTCCCGCTAAAAGAGGAACTAGGTCTACTTTTACTGTCAGCTACCTAAACACTCGCTCGCTGGTCAAACACCAGTTAGAGATTTTCCATCTATTGGACTCGGAGAAGCCCAATATACTTCTAGTGACGGAAACCTGGCTTAATGAGGAGTCAACCCCGGATATTTTGGCCGCGGTGCCCCGGGCTACTACATCCTCCAGACTAATACACCATCTGGTAAGCCGGGTGGTAGGGTTGCAGCCATTGTGAGACACTCAATCAGGTTTTCATCCCTAGAAGTCGCCACTATACCATCAGTCGACTACCTCATTCTTAGACTGGAATCTTCCTTGTCCCCTCTTATCTGTGTTCGTGTCTATCGCCCCCCTCAACACATGCCTAGCTTTCCGTCGCTGTTCGGCGATATGCTCTCCCAATTGGTGATCAACAACTCAAAAGTGCTGATCATCGGCGACTTTAACTACTGGCCCTCGGATGCCAGGGAGAGCTCTTGCTCCTCTGCTTTCACGGATCTCTTAGCGGGCATGAACTGCACTCAACATATTCAGTCGGCAACGCACATTAAAGGCCACATCTTAGACCAGGTCTGGACGTCCAATTTAGACATCTCCCTACCCCTTATTTCTCCATGCCCGTGGTCCGACCACTCTATTATTACGTTTTCCTTGACCTCGTCCCCCCACACCAGTTTAACATCTACGGGGAATTTCTTGGCCAGGAATTGGAACAGGGTGGACCTCGAAGAATTTTGCTCCTTACTTAGTGCATCTCCCCCCCCCGCTGAACATGATTCCCTAAACTCCCAGGCCACCAACATGAGGCACTGGCTTGAATCAGCCAGCAATATTGTGGCGCCCTTCAGACGTTTTACACTAAAGCACCCCCACGATGCCCAGAGATGGTTCTCGGGCGAGTTAAAAGCTAAAAAACTTACACTCAGGCAGGCTGAGCGTAGCTGGAGGCGTAATTATGCCCCAGAGATTTTTTTTTTATTTATGGCCCAGCTTAAAGATTACAAGCACTCTATTCTCCAGGCAAAATTTTTGTATTTCTCTAAAAAGATTACTGACTCCGCCGCTAAGGCAAAAGATACTTTTTCTATAGTGGAAGAGCTCTCACACCCCGATAGAGTGACTATTAACCCCCCCCCCCCTCAAGCGCTTTGCGACTCTCTTAACTCTTTCTTTGTGGGAAAAATTGCAAAAATTAAAAATAGCATTCACTCTCCCACACCCACATCCGCAACTTCACCTGCCATCAGAAACGCTCATACAGTGGCTCAGATACCCCTGATATCTGAGGAGGAATTCTCTGCCCTGTTAAAAAAGGTGGGTTCTGGCTCTCCCACAGATTGTTGCTTTTACTATCTGCCCCACACCCCCCCTGGCACTTCTTAATAACTCCCTCCGGCTTGGCCTGGTCCCTGACTCCTTCAAAACAGCCGAAGTAGTACCCATCTTGAAAAAAGCCCAATGCGGACCCCTCCATAATGAGAAATTTTCGCCCCATTTCCCTGCTCCCCTACCTTAGTAAAGTGCTGGAGGCCCATGTCACTAACTTCCTGAGCTCGTTTATCGAACATACCCAGTTCCTCGACCCGCAACAGGCTGGCTTTAGGCCAGCCCATTCAACTGAGTCAGTTATCCTCTCAGTAATGGAGGATCTGAGGAGAGGAGCGGACCTTGGGATTAGCCAGGCCCTTGTGCTTTTAGATCTGTCGGCTGCCTTCAACACGGTCGACAATGATATTTTGGTCGGCCGTGTCGGAGACGCCGGCATCCGGGGGCCGGCCCTTGAGTGGATCCGCTCCTTTCTAAGCAACCGCCATCAGGCCTTTCGCCTCTCCAATTACTCAGCGGATAAAGTCGAGCTGACATGTGGCGTTCCTCAGGGCTCCTCCCTTTCTCCCCTTCTTTTTAACTTATATTTGACTCCCCTTATCCGTTCCTTACGGGGTAATAATGTCATTGCTTTTAACTACGCTGATGACATCCAGCTTGTCTTTGACATCGACTCCTCTGACCAATCAATACATAATTTTCAGTCTACCCTGTGTCTTATTAGTAACTGGATGCAGGACAACCAGTTAAAACTTAACCCTGACAAGACCGAGCTGGTCTTGGTCGAAGGTACCTCCAATCTCTGGAACTCTAACTTTTGGCCCCCTGGCCTCGGCTCTTCCCCCGCCCTGCCAACTCAGCAAAAAGTCTTGGCGTTATTATCAGCAACGATATTTCCATGAAGCCCCAGATCAGTGCTGTGGTATCTTCTTGTGTCTTCCATCTTCGGAAGATCCGTAAGATCTCCTGATTTCTAACCACGGAGGCCTTGACTCTTTGTCTGCTGACCCTTGTAGTCTCCAGAATTGATTATGCCAACACACTTTATGTTGGCATTCCGGTGTACCAGCTAAATCGCTTACAGCTGGTACAGAATCAGGCCGCAAGACTAATCTTCCACCAGCCCAGACTCCTCCATGTTCGTCCCCTGCTTAAAGCCCTCCATTGGCTTCCAGTGGCCAAACGCAGCAAATTTAAACTTGGCTGCATCATTTTTAAAGCCCTGGCTGGTCTTGGCCCTGCATTTATTTCTTCTCTTCTTCACCACTATTCTCCCTCACGCAACCTTCGTTCTTCACACTTGGCCTTACTCATCACTCCCACTTTTAATCGGAAAAAACATGGCGGTCTCAGATTTTATTTTCTTGCCCCTTCCTCCTGGAATGCACTACCTTTGGAGCTGAGACTCACCTCTTCTTATCCTCACTTTAGATCTCTTCTTAAAACTCTACTGTTTCATCAAGCCCATGGATAATTACTTTCTTTTAACATTCTCTACACTGCTGAATGTTTGTTCACCACGTGCTCACAGCGCCATGAAACCGCTAGGTGTAAGTGCGCTATAAAAGTGTTTTTAACATAACATATAACATAGCAATCCTTTGTTTCCTTACTCCAAACCAGACAAAACATATCGTCTTGTATTGGATTACAGACATCTAAACTCTTGTTGCAAAACATTTGCAGGGCAAAATGCACACAGTGCAGCATTAATAATAACATTGTGCTTCAAAAATATAAAACCACATTAGATATTTCTAACGGTTTCTTTTGTCAAAACATTGCACCTGAAAGCAGGTATTTGACCGATTTCTCAATTATGGGGACACTGCGTCACTTCTGTTGTCTCCCTCAAGGATTCAAGAATAGTCTGGGGTTATTCTCAGCAAGGGTAACAGAGTTACTACATACTTATGATGACAAAGCATTGTCATATGTGGATGACATCTATCTGACAGATGATGACTTGGATAGGCACTTGAACAAAGTGAACACCATTATACTTGGATTCACCTCTGAAGGGTACAAATTCAATTTTAAGAAATCGAGAATTGCCCATCTCAATGTCCGATTTCTAGGGTATGAGTTATCAAGTGAAAGCAAAAGCCTGGCAGTCAACTTTTTAGAAAAGGGTGCGCTGCTCCAACCTCCAAAAATGCTGAACAACTTACAGTCGATTCTAGGATTCCTAAAATTCAGAAGAACTTACATTCTAAACTACTCAGAAAGGGTTAAACCTCTCTACAAATTAATCAAACCTGATTTTAAAACAGTAAATTGGACACAAAAACACACAGAAATTTTGCGTTCACTCCAAACAGATATGTTAGCAACAAAACATTTTGCAAACATGCTTAAACTTGCGCAACTTAGTGATCCGAATCATTCCGGATCAATGCGGATTCACCTACTTAACTTTTAATGAATGTGAAAAAATACCAATAGCTTACAAATCACATTTGTGTACACAAGCAGAAATGAAATTCACTTCTACAGAAAAAATTCTGACAGCTGTTGAAATAGCTGTAGCAAAAGAAAGAGCCCTAGCACAGGGGAAACACATTATGGTCGTAACACCTGTACCTGCTTTCGAAGCAGTGACAAAAGCGAGCATTCCTAATGGTAAAGCTTTACATCCAAGATGGATAAAATGGGTTAATTCTCTTTCTGCAACTGATGTTGAATACGTTTTTGATCCATATTTGAAAACACAAGCATTTCTACAACACGAACAAGAATGTCCTCTGCCTACTGAAATTCTGCCTCTTGACCAGTATGAATGTATAATTTATACTGACGGATCAGCTCAACACGCTACGGGGGGGGGGGGGTAAAAAAGCCTATAGTGCGGCGTGCGCGATCGTTAAAGGTCGTATGCGCGATGGCAAATTTAGACCAATGGTCACTAAAACGCAATCTCTAGGAGATTGTACAGTTTAGCAAGCTGAACTACAAGCATTCAAGATGGCATTTGAAAACACGGATCGCAAATTCCCCACACTCATAGTGTGGGATTCTTTCTATTGTGTACAGTCTTATAATGAATATTTACAGAATTGGCTTAGAAACGGGTTCAAAGATGCAAAAGGTGGCACAATTAAGCATAAAACGCTTTTGGAACAAGTAGTTCAGTTACGAGAAGGAATACAAAACACTCACACGATACATATGCTGAGACATCAACGTGATGGCGTTCACGTTGAAGGGAATTCATAGTCTGATGAAGCCACGAAGGAGGCTGTGCAATTGGCTTTGGTAGCTGCAATCACTCGTTCAAAAACTAAAATAGACAGTGAAATAATGCTGGCTGTCAATGCTACAAGCAAAGGCAGTGGTAGTACGTTACCTAAAGGGTTTCCACTCAAATACTCATATATAACTGATGCGAATAATGTTCCGTTTGCTCGAATCCCTGGAGTGGGGGATAGGGTAATTCCAAACATGGAACATAGATTAGGACTAATCCTAGCAGCACATGAAGGGCTCGCCTCTGCACATGCAGGTGTTTCCGCCACAGTATCGTTATTAAAACAGAGATACTGGTGGCCACGCATGAGGAAACAGACCAGAAACTATGTCTTGGACTGTGAAATATGCCAAAAGATTAAAGTCTCTACTGTGAAACGTCCTGCACAGACGCCCCTGTTAATTTCAGATGAACCATTACCAAGTGTTTCCCTGGACCACTGCGGTCCCTTACAGAGGGATGGTAACTATAAATATATCATGGTCGCAGTGGATTCGTGTTCAAGGTTCATTTAGATGTGGCCTCAGCCCTTGGCTGACGCTCGAACTGTTATAAAAGATTTGCGAGTCTTTATCGGCACATACGCAATTGGCAAGCTACATTCTAACCAGAGTCCTGTGTTTAGCTCTCAAGCTTACAAAGAACTATGGCCAGTTTGGGCGTCGCATTGCAGTATTCTAGTCCATTCCATCCTGAGGGAAATTCGGTTGTGAAGAGAAAAAAACGGGACATAAAGCAATCTATAACAGCTAGGGTATTAGGTTCGGGTGACGGGTGGGTCAAACATCTAATAAGTGTCCAACGTAGTCTTAACAACTTGCCAAGAAGTTCTCTGGGGGTATCACTCCATATGAGGTCCTTTTTGGGACAAGAATGTTGGTCTCGGACCTTAATTGTCAGACATCAGTCGTGGAACAAAAAACATTTGATATCAAAGATCGTTGGCTGTTTTGCAGGACTTAAATGAACTAAGAACAAAACAAAGCAACGTGTTCCTGAAGCCAACCGCCACTGGAGAAAAACCAACCATCTCAGCAAGGCCTGTCTGGATCCCAAAACTTGGTGATTTAGTCAGAGAAAAGATTGCGGACAAGAAGGAATTTGGGGCTTCTTACAGACAACCAGTACCTGTCCTAGCAATACATGGATCAAGAACAGTTTTACTGCCACCCCTTGCTGGTAAAAAGGAGAACAGGTTTGAGTCTATCGACCTGATCAAACCACACTATGTGGCCAATACAAGGCCAAGTGGACTCCGACCAAAATATGTTTAAAAAATGGTCTTGGGTTCAGGACATTGTTAGCTCAAACCAGAGGGGTAGTACAAGAGGTGTGGCCATTATTATAAGATCTAATAGTGGTATTAAATTAGCAAGCCATTCTGCTGATTCTTCAGGGAGGTGGATAATTGCTAATATAAAAATACAAAATATGGCAATGGTATGTGGGAGTTACTATGGCCCAAATCAGGATAATCCAGACCCCCTGATTAAATTGGAAGCAGCTCTCTTGTTATTAAATTTCCCATTGGTTATCGGAGCCGATTATAACCTAATTCAAAGCCCTGAGTTAGGCAGGACATCAAGAAGAAAGTATACCCCTTTAAAGTCCATAACCGCACTTAAAAATTTGAAGCAGGAATTGAATCTGGTGGATGTTTGGAGAGCCAAAAAGGGGAACGATAAGGGAAATACTTTTTACAGTAAAAAATATGGCCATCACTCCTGCATTGATTATTTTTGGATTGATCAGTGTCTTTATGGAGAAGTTGAGAAAGTTGAACATCTGCCAGCTGTCCTCTATGATCATTCTGCTGTGCTATTCTTTCTGAGATTACAAGATAAGAGAGGAATTATAAAGTGGACATTAGATCGCACCATCTTATTCGATTAATAGGTTCAATCAAAGTTGCGGGAGGAGGCTATGATTTTTTTTCAGGTTAATATGGGTTCAGCAAAGATCCAGGTCCTTTGGGATGCTTTTAAGGCATTTTTTAGGGCAGAGATTACATCCGCTATGATTGAGAAAAATCGTAGTTTTAGGAAGAAAGAAAAGGATTTTCTTGATAATATTCAAAGGAAGGAACAGGAACTGCAAAGGGCTTCTTTAGAGTCCTGTTGTAGGGTACCATTGCTCACTAAGGCGCTGGAGAGTCTTCAAGCAGAACACAACAATGTTTTGGATAATGTCTTATTAAACAGATGGAAGGTCAGCAAACTGCAGAATTTTTTTGACCAAGTTCATTGGTCATATTTATGGGCTACTTTAGAAAATGTTGGCTTTCCTAAAAATCCAATAAAAGCTCTTCAGGCACTTTACAGAGTACCTAGAGCCAGAGTGTTAGTCAACGGGAAACTATCTGAATGGTTTAAGATCATGCGAGGAATAAAGGCAGGGGTGCCCGTTGTCACCATTGTTATTTAATATTTATATTGAACCTCTGGCAGCATCAATTAGACAAGATCCTATCATTTCCCAGTTTAGATATAATACCTTTGAGGTTAAGTTAGCATTATATGCAGACGATTTAATCTTACACACAAAGAATCCAGCAGTTACTATCCCTAAGCTCCTGGCAATAACAGATTCTTTTGGGAACATAGCTGGTTATGGTGTAAATAGAGATAAAACGGAGATAATGGAGTGGAACCAAACATTCGAGACCCCCTGGGTTAAATCACAGATGCAGTATCTAGGTATTCTAATCACCCAAAGATTAGTTAATATTCCTGCTGCTAATTGGAAAGATATGCCAGGAGGTGGGAAAACTATTGAATAGATGGGCAAACCTTCCTCTTAACTTATATGGTAGAGTCAATTTGATTAAAATGATCATCCTTCCAAAGATAACTTTTCTTTTTAACAACATACCTCTTCCATTTGATAAGAGTGAGGTTGCAAAGATGCAGGGTAAGATTGGTAGCTTCGTCTGGGCATCAAAGGGTGCCCGTATTTCATGGAAAAGGCTTAGGAGGAGGTTGGAGAAGGGGGGCCTTGTGCTACCGAATTTATGGCTCTATGAACATGTTTTTCAATTAAAAAATTTCAGGATACTATTAAAGCAGCCAGATGACACTCCAATGGGCCGTATTTATGGAACAATGCTGAGTGAACTAGGGGATGAGCAGGGACAGTTTCTATTTAAGTTTGGTGACCCATACTTTAAAAAAAAGGTTAGACTAAAAATTCTGGTACAGGCAGTGAAAAATTGGGTTTACATTCGAAATAAAATGGGAGTGTCATATTGTTCTGTTTATTCTCCAATTTGGGGTTTCCCCGGCACCCCAGAATGTTTGGATGATGTGCTTAGCCTGACACTGAAGGAAGCAGGTTTTTCTTGTTGGAGAGATCTAGAAACGGGTGTGGATTTGATTTCGTGGGAAGCTTTGACTGTGTGTACCCAAGGAAAATTAACCCGAATTAAATATTATCAACTTTCAGCTTGGTGGGCTGGACAGCATTGGGTAGAAAATGAGGATGATACTTGGCTATTCCAGGCTATGAAGACGGGGAAAATCAATAAAGAGGTAGCCTTGTGGTATTGATTGTTAATTGAAGCAGAGGATAATATAAATGAAGATATCCAAAAATTATGGCACAGTGTTTTTGAGAATATTAATTTGAGTAAGATTTGGCTGGCTTTTTTTTCACTGCTGCGTGAGATAGTTAAACCTGCTTATTTCAAGCGTAATCATCTTTTTATTCTTTATCGGGTCTATTGGACCCCAGCAAAACTGGCAAGATTTTTTGGATCTCAGTATGCATGCTCGAGGTGCAAGGATCCCCTGGCAAATGACTGCCATTAGTTTTTAACTTGCCCAATGATCTCTAAATTCTGGATGGATGTTGTTGAATTTTTGAAGGATGTTACAGGAATCCAGTTAGAAATGTCACTGTTACTTATCTTTTTTGGTTTATGCCAAGATAATACATTGGCTTCGGATAAAAGGGCCGTTAGATACATTTTTTATGTTATATTATTGGGAAAGAGAGAAATATGCAACGCGTGGAAATTGGCTGCCCCACCCCTTTTCTCTGAGTGTAAAAGCAATATTATATGAACCAGCCAATCAGATATAGCATGTGATCCTAAAAGTCAGGAAAAGGTTTGGGTTTTGTTGGTTGACTGGTGTCAGAGGAACGGAGTCCAATGATTAAGACAATTATAGTAGTCTATCCTGATCCCCCTCATACATGTTGTGTGAGGGGTAGGAGTGGAAGCAGCTATTTCTTGTCTGGAAATACTCTATTTCTATCCGGCCCATAGATTCGGAAATTGATTATTGCCTACAAGTTAATTGACAGGATGAGGACCACAAAAAAAAAGAACAGTTGTACTGCCGCCCCTTGCTGGTAAAAAGGAGAACAGGTTTGTGCCTATCGACCTGATCAAACCACACTATGTGGCCGATACTAAGAAGCTGTAGGCCAAGTGGACTCCGACCAAGTAGCAGACGCACTCCGCTAGCTGCGACCCAAGAGGTTCAAACTGAGAGACTCATCACCTTTGAGGAATCTGAAGTGCTAAAAGAAGGACTATGCAACAAAGCTATGGAACTTGTACCTCTTGAGACCCAAATAACAGTTCGTCAAGAAACATCTGTCTACAACGAAGTAACAATTGATCAAGTGGTTCCAGTTATTTCAACGAATCCTGATGCAATCCCAACAATTGACAGAACCGCCACGGGCTATTTCGTTAGCTTTGATACGTTTTCTGAGGATCCCAGCAAACCTGAAACAACACCAGCAAAAAGAACTTTCAAAGAACAAGCAACTGACTTTTTTCATCACCTGGAAAAGACTTATCTGGTTTCACCATGGATTGAACTATGGATTGTGTTGGGAATATTTTTTCTTCTACTTTGGTTAGCTCTGGTATTAACTCTGGGTATGCTGATAATTGAAAGATATGTCAAAATGGACACAGCAAGTAAGAACATCAACTTACTCCTCTAACCACACAAATTATCTCATCATGAACAAAGAGACTTGTCAGCCATGAACATCACAGCGGTTCCTGTACCTGATGGTATAGCTTGGGACAGACCAGAATATTACATTTTTGGTCCGTAGGAGCTGTTGAAGATTCCACACCAGTTCAAGATTTCATTGAGTGACTTTGTTTCATCTAGTACCTTTTCTGATGATTGGGACTTCGAGACTGTTAATAATATGATGTCAGACCTAGAAATGTATGCAGTCTTCACTAATCATGAATATTTAAATGGTTCTTCAGACTATGAATAAATGTATTGTTATAATCACTATGGTCATCATTTCTTGCACAAATCAACAATGCCTACCAAAGGGTAGCTCAAACACTTTTGCTAATAAGTTTTCAATCTTTTCAGGGTTCAATGTATCCAATCCAGAATCATTTTACTTTAGAAATGAAACCATAACAGGAATGAAAAGTATGTTGACCAATACAAAACAGATTTATTCCGCAACCTTTTATGCCCACCTGTCTATACAAGGTTTCAACTTTTGGAAAGACAACATTGAGACAAAAACTGTCAGGGGTACGATAGATTGGCAAGTGCAGGGGGTAGAAGCCTTGTTTAGAGCCTGTATCATCCCTGAGCAAATTATGTTTTTGAATGACACTGGCCAACAAGCGTCTTGCCTTGGGTTAGCCAAGATCAAAGACATGAACAATCAGTCCACACCAACACCTACACCTGATAGTGAAAACACTTCACAGGGAGAGGTTGACGTACAACCTATGTTGCTTCACAACAGAACAGATCCAGATTAAAAAAAATGGTTGATCTGGCCCACAGACACAAACAACGGTCAAGATAGATTCCTGAACAAAACACAAGGGGTTAAATACAATAGGCCAGACCCAAGATATGTTCAAAGACAACATCCTGGAATAGTAACAACATACAGTGTAGGGAAGCTCTGCCTTGATTGGCTACAAATGTCTACACTTAAGGATGTAAAGCAACACTTATCTTTACTTAAAGATGGCGCAGACCTTAGGGAATTCTTGCTAGGACCAAGAAAACTGCATCATAAATGTTCAATATATATGCCGGTATATATGCTGCTTATAATGAAACTTGAAAGATTACGCAAGTAGAGACTGCAGAACGAATACAAGAAATCGATCGTATTAATTTAGAGAAAACTCTCTCCGTAGTGGACAATGGGTTAACGACTCTGTCGTCCAGGATATATTCATTGGACAGCATAGTGTCTTCTGCCATAGACATCATGGAACAGGACTTGATCATGTTGCAACATGGTCCGTCGTAATTACGTTCTATCATGCTATTAGGCCGGACATTGCAAAACCTTCGTTCAGGCTATGCGCCTTGTTGTTTAATCAATACCACGTCACTGTTTTCAGAATTCAATCTCACTGATAAACAGATCAAACTGGCACAAAGGGGAGCAGACTATACGGTGCTGAGCATTGAAAAACTGGAAAGATTGCCATTTACAGTAGAAGAGAAACCAGCTACTAAATGGATTATACATGGAACAATCACTCTGCCTGTTACAATTTTCCATTTTCAGTATTGCCTACAAGACATTTCAGCAGGCACATATGAAAGGTTGGGTGAAGAATACATCAAGACATCCTGGGAATTACCATACACACACAGATGTTGGAGTGGAGGATGTGAAGTGTTTCTTAGTGGTAAAAACTGTGAAAACGCACTAAGCGGTTCTCTCCTTTGTCAGGGTATTAATTTACATGGAGGCTGCAAGAGTTCCTCTAACAATTTATCCTGCCACCTGCACGGTTCACCGGCTGCAGTGATTGATCCAATATTTGGACAACTTTCAAATGAGAGTTACCTCATGTTGAACGATTACAGCTGCTGTGGCATGTTGCCAGGCATACCATATCTAGTAACTGTGTCATCCAGGGTCACTTGCTGTATGTAAGTATTTTTTCCTAAAACCAAGACAGCCAGGGAGTCGCCTTCATGGCCTTCACTGAACATCTCTTCTATACAAATTGATACTCTAGACATACAGAAAAAGAAGGGAAGAAAAGTCATAATATTTTTTTCCCCATTCTGAAAACATTGGTTAGGTTGTTGGCTACCAATGTTATATGTTCCTTATGAATTTTTCAGAATAGATGTTTACTTGCACTTCTGTCTTAGTAGGCTATCTCTATTAAAATGATTGGTCCTTCTGATTAGCTTATAGAGACCTGAAGAAGGCTTTGCGTTGGTAGCCAACAACTATAACCAATGTTTTCAGAATGGGCAAAAAAATATTATGACTTTTCTTCCCTTCTTTTTCCGTATGTCTAGTTTAATAGAGAGGAGTTAATCCATGGTAGATTGTTCTTAACTAATGCAAACTTAATAGGAAGTAGGTAATCCATGGTATATTGGTCTCAACTACTCTATTTACAACAACTGAAGACACAGATCTATATAGGTTAATTTGAAATGTATGTTAATCGGTGGTTCTAATATGTATAATCATGTCTCATGTAATAATATGTCGCTTACTTATGATTAATCATGTCTGAAGTTCAATTTCTATGAAAACAATGTATTACATGTAACAAACATATTTATAAATAATTTTCTATTTTGAAATACGTTGAAAAAAGAAAAAAGGAATCAAATATATTTTTCTACATGAGTTGTATGGTATATTTGGATGAAATTGGTGGTCTAAATTTGTTTAGACAATAATATCCAGCACTGAACCCGATGCAGCACACTTTTCAAATGTATTTTTATATATGTAATAGCAACAGACAGTGCTATTACAGTATTATTTTATATTATTGTTTACGCTGTATGCATTATACTTCGCATTCTGTCTAACGATTGTAGCAGTTCATATCTCTTGCATGAGAAAGAAGACTGTTCAATAAACACCTTTTATTGAAATGCCTATCTCTCTATTTCTATGCAACTCTGTAGAAACGAAGCATGCACGATAGACTGAGTGAAATAGTTATCTATTGTTTCCACATCTCTGAAGATATTGTTCAGGTTCTAAGGGAAACAAAGTTGTCATGTTTATGCGGTTGTCAGAGACTTATCCCTTCTTGTTTATTCGAGAAAGTTTCTAGTGACCTCTGAGATAGCTGGCACACTGATATTAAGTTTAATGTACTCGATAGAGACATACTGACCACAGTCCTATGTCAAATCTATAGTGTATATAATTTCAATGCGCAGAGCCTAATGGGAATATAGGAACTACACTACAACAGACCCACTAAGACACTCATACACCCACTCACAGACCCACTCATACTCATGCACCAACACAGAGACGCACTTAGGCACTCATTAACTGACTCACAGACCCACTCAAATATTCACTCACTCACACTACGTAGCCAGGGGGCACATACGGTGCCCCTCAAAACATCCATGCACCGTGTGCCAGACACTCACTCACAGACTCACATTTGAGATATCATCAGTAATGTCATCAGTGATTTCACTGCCCATGTCATGAGTTATGTAGTATGTGAGGTCATAAGAAGTGCATTGCGGGGCTTAAGTTATAGTTAGCTCAGGTAATTATAACTGCTGAATCTCAGTGGTTTTGTAAGAGTGGAATCTGAGCCTAACTGTAACGTCCCTATAACCTTTGTTTCTTTTAGTGAATATATATATATATATATATATATATATATATATATATATATATATATATATATATATATATATATATATATATATATATATACGCTCCTTTATCTTTCCGTTTCTTTCAAGATAGAGCACTCACCGGGGTAAATTGCCATCCGTTTATTTTGGAACAAACAGACGCTTTTTGGCTTGTGCCTTTTTCCAATGTTTAACATTCGCACCAGGAAATGGTGTTTATTTAAAAGTACAGAGTTTATCACATGATGTTACTGAACATAAATAACGGACTATTTAATGCTTTGCATATGCAGCCGCCATATTGCCGCGGTATCATACTCACGTAGTTTCTTATTTAAATTCAGTAGACCGTGTAGCTCACACAATTATCCCAGTATCCAGTTTTTGCGGTGTATCGGCGTGTAATTAACCAAAATATCATGATCATTTGCCAATAAAGATTATCTATGGGAATGTTGAGATTTAATATGTGGTAAACAAAGTATTTTAACAAGGACAATTTTAAATGATCTAGATGGAGACTTAATTAAGCAAAGGGAAGTTGACACAAATGAATGTTCTTTTAGAATAATGAAAACTCTAATAATACACACTGAAAGGAAATTTGAGAAAGTAATTGCAAAAATTACAGATCTGGAACAAGATTTGGAGAAACATGCTGTAAATGAAGAAAGTAAAGGAGCTTTGAAAGCAATGGATAAAAAGATTAACAAACATGAAATGGAAGTGGAGAAGAGAAAAGCAAATAAATGCAACAGGGATTGAATAGATAAACGCAAGTGGATGAATTTATACGTTTGCCAGTTAGTATGATGCCTTTAGAAATAGTGGTGTAATGGATAAATTTACCGACTATGAAACATCTGGAACAGTGGCTAGCTCAGACATAAGTTCTGCAGTTCTGGATTTTTTCAGAGAGATGCGATTAGTCCAAATGACTACACGACAAAGAGGGAGAGGAAGTTGAACCGCTCTAGGGAGGGGGCAAGGCAAGTCAAAAACACAACGAGCTAAAGACGAAGGAAAACCCAAGCAAGGAAGAGGAAAGAAAAAGCAAAGTTAAAAAAGAAACTAATAACAGAAAATCTGGTTATTTACATTTCTCTAAAACTCTCAGCTTGAATCAGACAAAGTTGCTAAATAAAGAAATTTCCTTCTGCCCAGATAATGACATTAACCTACCAAATTTACGCATAGATTTGTACAAATGTTGCCATAAACTTAAGTCAAGAAAGCACTTTGACAGTAATCCACTAAATGACTGGAGGAAATCAATAATTACTGCAGAGACATTAATAATAACTCTAGAAGACTTACCAATTTTAAAAACACTTGCGTACGTAGAGAAGGAACCAGAAACAGACACTAAAGATGTGAGACAATCTTCAGAATCATCAGATAAGCCATTTTGTCATTATATGGTTCTTATAACATGGAAGGAAGGAGAAAGTGGACTAACCTTTTGTCCATAATTACCCGCTGGCAATAAAATTGACCTCTTCCAAGAAATCACGATGGAAGCTATCAATAATCTATACAAAAAACTCCACAAAGGAAAGAATTGAAAAAAAAGACATCTATGAATTTACATCAAGGAGAACATATAGCTATGAGAGAACTAAAAGAAGACTCCAACATCATTATAAAAGCCTCAGACAAAGGTGGCAACATTGTTGTTCGCGATTAGGTGGACTATCTAATGGAAGCCACAAGACATCAAGGAAATGATTCACATTATGAAAAACGTTAAGGCAATCCCATGGAAAATTATCACCTAGCAATACCATCTTAAGTTAAGTTATTTAAGTTACATAAATGGAAACATTGGGAATTAATTGATTTTGAAGAATATGTTTTTGAAAGTTGAACATCCTATTGTCCTGACCATATATATTCTTCCAAAAGTACACAAGTCACTAATAAAACCACCAGGCAGACTGATGGTCAGATCAATTGGCTCACTCCTGGAGAAAACATCAAGATTCATTGACATCTTTTTAATGCATTGTGTTACCTCTCTACCGTCCTATTTACGCAACACAATGGATTTTCTCAATAAAATCATTGACATACCATGTAAAAAAAAACTATGTAATGGCAACTGTTGATGTCACATTATTTTATGCATCAATTTTACATGAGGATGGCTTATTGGCCTTAAAGAATTTCTTGAAAACAAGATCTATTTGTTTTTTTAGAACATTCAGAAATGCTAATTGATATGTTAACATTTTGTTTACTATACAATGTTTTTCTTTTTAATGGAGAATTCTTTCTACAAAAGCAAATTACTGCAACGGGGATCTCTATTGTCCTCTCATATGTTAATCTCCTTAAGAGACTCTCTGGGGCAGAAGTTGTATGGCAGGAAAACAATCAAGATATACAGGAACATATTATACTGTGGACAGGATTTATAGATTACCTTTTTGTGATATGGGAAGGAGACACTACCAAGCTAGAGAAATGTATACATTCTCTTAACAATAACAAGCACAATATATCCCTCACATCTACTATCAGCAAGGAATATGTCACCTTCCTAGATGTAAAAGTTTTTATAAAAAACTGGAAACTTTGCACAAAGATTTGTCTGAAACTAACTTCATACAATAGTAGTCTCCATTCAAACAGTGGCAAACCAAAAACCTTAAATGGAGTATTCCATATGGAAAAATGTTACGAGCTCAAAGGAATTGCTCAGAAACAACTGATATGGAAGAACAACTAGAGGCAATAAACAGTCGATTCTTGGTAAGAGGTTAACTTATGGAGGTATTAGTAATTGCAAAGGAGAGAGCTAAGAAACAGCCTAGAGAGGAATTGTTATCTATCTGTGGAGAAAGCTTGTAAAGAAACCATCCATTTTGACTACACCAGGATTCTGGAAATATTCCAAATGTCGAGCATGTGAACATGGAAGAAAAAGATCATCTTTTAAACTCCAAAATGGAAAATTTGAAGAGATGAAGGAACACATTACTTGTGAATCAAAATTTGTAGTATATGTGTTAGAATGTCCCTGTGGGAAGCAGTATGTAGGAAGTATGGTCAACAAATTATAGTTGAGAATCCTACAACATTTACGTGCAATAAAGAATTGTGATTTTTTCCTACCCGATTGCGAAACACGTCTCTGAAAAAGTGGTGAGATAACTTTATCTTTAAGACATTGGAACCAAGTCTACTTATAGCACTAGCAACTGAAATCCCACATGGACATAACCTTGATGCTGAGTTACACATATATATTTGGGATAATAAGAACATTACTTGATACAATTTATAAGGACATTTCTGATTAACCCCTTCCATGCTCATGACGAGCTCAGCTCGAGCTGTGCTCATGACAAGGTGAGCTCGTCATGAATAATGGGATCCTGCATTTCTCAGCACACAGCGGGAATTGCCTTAGCATTCAAGGTGTTAATAGTCAGGCACTTGCTATTTTAAGAAAGTTACATGTAGTAATAGGCACTAAAGACAGTTCAGATATAATTTAAACAATAACAACAATCCGAGGAGGTATTTTATGATTGATAGACTGAGTAATATGCACATTGCACTTTCTATAAATGTATGTTGATATGGTATGTGAACTGATTGAATGTGCATAGTTGGGACATATCTTTATCATCAACAGCCCTTTTTATGTGGACAGATCACACCAGAAGGCTAAGATGTATTTACCATATGAAATAAGATATACCTGGCATCACGTGTGAATGTATATATTGGAATATATATATTTTTTGTATATTATTTGAAGCATTTACACTTTAATACTTAATTGAGGTTCTGCCTTCTTTGTAAATTAAATATATTGACAAAATATTTTTATATTACATTTTGTCAGAATGTAATTTTGCTTATAAAGTGATGTTTTGTACCTCACAGGGATGAAAAATGGCACTTATGAATTGCCAAAATGAAGGTTCACAGTCTATTTAACTGTGTATTCTAAACAGCATTGAAGGGTTAGAGCACAAGAGCACTTTAAATTATGTTCTAGACAATAAGACTCTATCCAGCCCTCAGTAGAAGGCTGGATCCCGAAATGCCTTGACCGTCCGTCTGTTTGGTTGCACAATGGTGTTGAATCTAAATTAATAAAGAAGAAGTGAAAATATACCGGAGTCTGCAGTGCCTTGTGTCCTCGTCGGATTAGTGGGACAGAGATGGTGAACTATGTATATGTATGTAAATATATATATATATATATATATATATATATATATATATATATATATATATATATATATATATATATATATATCCCACAGCAGCTTTCTTCAAAGAAATACTTGCACTCGGAATATGCCACAAGTTTATTTTACAAAGGCTACGCGTTTCAACAGCAAAGCTGTCTTGATCACACCATTTGCCTAGTGTTACAGGAAGTCTATACATAGGTATAGACACCAATAAAGGACTATTTTCGTATAAGTGGTGTCTTGCTAACATGGCAGCCATCTTAAAACAGTGTACAGATATGCGTTGTGGAGTGCGCCTGTTAGTTTGTAATACATTAGATGCTCAAATGAAACTATATACGCAACCATAGTGGTACAGTCATAATATAAATACAATCCTCCATATTACTCTATGTTTACTAGTGTTATAAGTTTGGAATACTTTGTGTATAATACAAAACAAAATCTATATTCACACATATAGTTTCAGAAATTCCTTCGACATAGTGTCTATTTTGTAGAGAAAAAAGGCAGTTGATAACATGTATAATAATATATACATTAATATACGGCATAGTGCCTGAACACGGCATCACAAGGGCATTTACACTAATATATATATACATGTTGTTAGACTGACAAGTAACATCAGTAGTCAATCAATTGAATTCCTAGACCTTCTAGTTACACCAGAAGATAATATCTTGAAAACTAGCCTTTTCAGGAAGGCTACGGCAGGAAACACGCTTCTTCATGCTCTCAGCAGCCACCCAGATACTCTCAAGTGGAGTATCCCGTATGGGGAGCTGCTGAGAGCGAGAAGAAACTTTAGTAGCACTGCAGCCTTTCATCATGAAATGTGTCTACGTTACGCGTAGACACAGAAGAAGGGAATTACCGAAACGTGTCTGTCAGTGAAATAAAGAACTCTGCTTTGTCAAGCATCCCGCGAGTGCTGTCTCTTTTTCCTGGCAAATGGGAGAAACTTTGAAGCTTTAATATTATGCGACGCACCAACGCGTGACGGCACCCGTCTATAGAGTGACTCCCTACCTGGTGTCCTTGGAGTGGCAATGTTTTGAGCGAGTGCACCGCCTCAACCAATATCACCGGTGGTCTGATATCTGGACTTCGGGAAGGGGGATACGAAGGGAGACCCCACCAAGCGCTAGGGCTGAACCAACACAAGCGGGTAAGCCCATTAAAATATTTACATGCACTTGTCTTGAAAAGTGGTTAGAGGCAAGACGAGGGATTCAGTTACAGTAGCAGTGTTCGAAGGAGGTGGAGCACGGGACCGGAGCACCACTCCTCTTATGACAGAATTATGTTCAGCGTAACAGAGCGCAGGTAAGCGGCGGCTGGAATGTTTAAGAATAAAAATACAGATATCACGCTACCACCCTCGAAAACAACTAAGGAGATACCGGGCACCCTGGCTAACCAATACACGAAGCTAGAGAGACCATATGAGCGGGAAACAAGAAAATGGTGGGAGGGCACCTCACTCCAAAGTAATATTGAAGTACAAAGAGTGCCGCGAGGCTTAAGGATTTATACCATTCCCACATACGAGAATCCAGACCCTCTTTTACTAGAAGCTTGGGCGAAACATACGGCTCTATCATGCAAAGGCATGCTGGAGATTCTTGTCCAGTTTGCCTGGAGTGACCGAGATAAAACTCTCAAAGAAATTGAAGCTCTTGAGGAAGAACTAAAGCAAAATACTGACAAAGATCAACAAGAGCAGTTAAGAGCTGCAATGAAAAAAACCCTTGAAAAATATGAAAACAAAATTAAAACACGAAAACAAGAGAAATTTGATCGTGACGAGAGGGATTATGCGATGGGAAGAGTCCTAACCTTTGCCAAAAAATATGACAAAAAATGTAAAGAGATGAGTGGTCCTGGCAAAACAACAAGAAACGAATCCCAGATAACCTCAGAATCTGAGGTGACGGAAGAAGAATTGAGTGGAGAAGATGCGGCAGGCCCCGCGAGAAGACTGCCTAAAATTCCTTTTCATCAGGAGTTCAACATCATCCGTCAAAGCTGGTTAAGGGGCGGGAAGAACAAACCCCCAGAGGAAGGAGGCAAACCAGACACGGCGGGTGGAAGAGGAAGAGCAAAAACGAATCAGACATCCAGAGTAACAAGAAGCAAAAGAGGGGCGAGATGGTAGTAACCAATGATCACCATCTAACGATTATAAATCTCTTGCGTAAGAAATTAACAGTTGCTGAGGAGTCGGTCCTGTTAGATTCTTAATCCTGGTTCTCCCCTGATTGCTTTTGCCAGTCAAACTATCCCTGCTGCCCCATGTACTGTTTGTCTGCTTCTGGGAAATCATCTCAGCTTCCATTAACAGCAAAGCCCCCAGCATATCCGCATTCCCCTGGTCTGTATCCGCGAGCCATTACCATTACCAACCTGTTGCCCGGGTGTCTGCGCCGCTTCTGAACCTCGCACGGGATCCAAGCGTTGCCTAGCAACCTGATGCCTCGCGTTCACTGCTGCTTCCGTAGCGTCCTCGACGACGCTTCCACCAGCCTCCAGCTGCTCCTTTACTCCTTTGGACTGCCTGGGGACCTTCGCGGAGAACACTTCATTGAGGGTAGGTTGTCGCATCCCTAAGTCTTTAGTTTTCGGGGCATCTGCTCCTTTCGCTGTTTTATCTGCTTTGACCGCTTTTTGGTTCCGATATTCTGCAGTATTAGCCAGAGCGCTTCCCGCCGTCTCCGCTATCTTACAGCGAAGCTCTGTCTTTCTTTTTGCCAGGGGAGCCGGGATAGCTGGGACCTTACGTATCGCCCCCCAGAGCCTTCCCAGCCTTTCCAATGCCTGCATCGGTGCTTGGTGTAGCCACCGTCACTGCCTTCTTTGACGCGGATAAATCCGACATTTCTTTCAGTTTGTCCTGCTTAGCAGGCTGAGGGGGCATCTTGTAGACCAACCCTTGATTCTTTTCGCAGTCTACAACGCCAGCCCACCGTACAAGCTTCTTTCTCAACCAGTCCCAGCTTAGTCTAACCCTGGGAAACTGCTCTATAAGCCGTATATATTCTTTTAGTCCTTGCTGCCACCAGTGTTCACCAGCCATCTAGGGTCCACAGCGTCTTTAGGCATACCATATCGAGCATAAGCAGGAGAGGGATGTAGTGCGACTTCTCAGCCCAACTCCTCAGCGGCCATCTTGCCCCCGCTGAGGAGTCGGTCCTAAAACTGGGTTTGACTTTCTGCCCCAACCACCGCTATAGTACACACAGACAAAAATGGACTTGTTCAAGTTCATACACAAACTAAAACTGTATGAGTTCTATAAAATCAAACCCACAACGAAAGAAGCTAAAATTTTAAAGTCCAATTGTAAGGACACAGATCTTCTAAGTGTCAATGACTTAACATCCTTAGAAGTACTTGAGGATCTGCGAAAAGAAAGTATTATGGAAATTACTCCATCAGTGGCCACATTAACGCAACGATTAAGAAGAACAGAAGTGGCACAAGAAGTCCCATCTAGTGGTCTAAAGTTACCATCAAAGTTCGTACCACAAATGCCCATGGACTTCATAGACACTTTCTCCGACTTAATCATCAAGGATTTGATGAAGTTCAGGGAGAATAAACAAATGAAAAAAGGTCATGATAATCTGACGAAACTACAGAGAGAAGCTGTCAAAGGTTTAGAGGAGGACACAACAATTATCTGTAAACCCTCTGACAAGGGAGGCAACGTTGTTGTCCTCACAAGAGAACAATATGTGGCAGAGGCTATGCGACAACTGGGTGATCGGAGTTGCTATGAATTGACCACTAAGACTCAATACAATGACAGTATTACCGAACTACATGAACTCCTGACCAAATGGCATGGCAAATCAATGCTGGACTTAGACGAATATCTGTTTCTGAGAGTAACCAACCCTGTGTTACCAACATTCTACCACCTACCCAAGGTGCACAAAGACATGAAACAGCCCCCCCGGACGACCAATCGTCTCTTCAATTGGTAGCTTAACTGAGAACCTTTCCAGGTATCTGGATCATTTTCTATTTGAAGCAGTCCTGAAACTAAAATCTTTCATTAGAGATACAACAGATTTCATTGAGCACATAGAGAAACTGGACTGGCAATCTCCTTACTGGTTGATTACTCTGGATATAACCAGCCTCTACACCTGTATTGACCATGTACAAGGCTTGTCTGCAGTGGAATATTTCCTAAGAAAAAGACAGTTAAAATTCGCAACACATAACAAAATGCTGCTGGAATTAATTCAATACTGTCTTTATAATAATATCTTTCTTTTTCAGGGGAAATTATTCAGACAAATCTCTGGAACTGCCATGGGCTCCTGCTTCGCCTCCAGCTACGCAAACTTATTCGTGGGCTGGTGGGAGGAGCAGGTAGCCTGGGCGCCAGAGAATCAAACATGGACAGAGAAAATCGTATCGTGGTATAGGTATATCGAATCACTGACATAATATCGAAAGACACAATATCGTGATACAAAATTATCGGCACAAAAATATCGAAAGCATTATTATCGACATCCTATACTTAACTAGAAACATACAAAAATATTGGGTACACAATATCGACATACATAAACATCGATATCAATAATATCGACTACATACATATCGAAACAAATAAATATCGACCACATCTAAATTCATGCACATGGACAAAAATATCGAAATCACAAATATCGTCAACAATTATATCGTTTACTTAAATATATCGAATTTTAATATATATACATATATATACAAATAATTTTCTACTGACATTTTTTTTATTGCCACCAAAATACACACCTCTCATTTAAATATATATTTATAAACTATTTTTTAATTGATAAAACATGTAATAAATATTAAATATGTAATTAAATTATTTATATATATTTATTTTTATTGATTTTATATTTAAATATTTTACATTTGCCTTATCTGGCTACATTAAACTCTTACACAAATTCAAAAATACAAACTGACCAATCAACACACAGAAAATTTAAAATAACCAATAGCAACCTAATTGCTAATTACAATCCTCTATATAAACAATTACCAACTAAACACAAACCACATGCTGAAACAAACGACTGGAGATAAATCTATGGATGATTTGAACTACACCTACAAGAATATCAAGATTAACTCTAAAAATGTATGGATTACAAGTAATATTTATATTAAATAAAAGTAACTGCTAAAATGTAAAACATTAGAAACCTCATTTATTTATTAATAAATAGCCACTTTTTCTTTTCTCCAACAACTACAGAATACTCTACTAACAAATAACAGACAACAGAATTCTGAAAACAAAGAAAGAACTAAAAAAGTAATTATAATCTAAATATTAACAAAGTGGTAAAATGTTTTTTTTTTAAATTCAAGTTATAATTAGTAATGCTTATGCAATTTTTATTTTCTCCTAAAACTACAGAATACTCTACTGACAAATACAAGAAAACAGAACTCAAAATCAAAAATACAACTAACAAAGTAAGTATAGCCAAACACTAAAGTAATGGGTAAAAGGTTAAAAAAATAAACACATGTTCAAATTAATGATACATATCTACTTTTTATTTTCTCCTACAACTACAGAAAACTCTACAGACAAAAAACAGAGAACAAATATCCGAAAACTAAAGATACAACTAAGTAAGTATATTCTAACACTAAAGTAACTGGTAAAATGTTAAAAATAAAAACACATGTTTACATTTGTAACACATATCTACTATTTATTTTCTGCTAGCACTACAGAATACTTGACTAAGAAAGAACAGACAACAAAACTCCAAAACCCAAGACTAAACTAACAAAGTAAGTATTTTCAAAGTTTTTTATAACATCCTACACTTATTTGCATCCAATTTTATAGCAAAAATTGGCACTGAAACCCAAACAATACACAAGATCAAGTAATAAAAATACATGTTTTTTTTCCTAACAGATCAAAGAAAATCAGAAAACACAGGCCACAACTAAAGAATAAAAAATATCAAAATATAAAACAGATTTACTAAAAATGTAAGTATATACCATGCAATTGTTTATGAAATGTAGGCTAAAAACATACATTAGCTTTTCAATAACTATAAGATATATCTCTTGTAGATTAACAAACAACAAAATGACTGAAGGAGCTGAATTTGTTACCAGCCAGAAAGGAAAACTATTACTCTGCTACATGGGTTACACTTATACCCAAGAGAAACAATTTGGGAGAAAAGTTAATTGGAAAGGTTGCAAATATTATTCCAATAAGTGTTATGGAAGGGCAACAACTAGAGAAGCAACTGTACTTTATACAAGGGAACACAACCACCCGCGAAACGTAATGGAAATAGAAGTTAGAACAGCATTGGAAAACATAAAAGAGGCAAGCACAGGTTCCCAAAAACCAAGCAGCGTCATATTAAAAGAACAAATTCCCCAAATTCCAAGTACTGCAAGTACACAGATGCCAAATATTCTTGCACTAAAAAGAACAATAGCACGAACAAAAAGAACAACTGCTACTACCACACCACCTCCAAGAACATATAGCGAAATTAATTTAAATGCCAATCAAATTATAACTTTAAACAAACAACCATTTATCATTTATGACAATGAAAGCAATGATAAAAGACTTTTAATTTTTGGCACAAATATAAACCTAATGAAACTTCAGCAAAGCCAATATTGGATGATGGATGGGACTTTTAACATCTGTCCCAAACCCTTTTTCCAATTATACACTATACATGGCCTATATCAAAACTGCAACATACCTCTACCTTATGCACTACTACCAAATAAGACTAATTCCACATATATGGAATTATTAAATACAATCAAACAAAAAACTAATGACTATTTCCCTGACAAATTATACTAGATTTTGAGCAAGCAATGCTTTCAAGTATCTTAAAAATACACCCCCATACCTGTATTCAAGGTTGCTATTATCATTTAAACCAATGTCTATGGAGATATCTACAAAAGACTACTTTAAGCATAGAATATGCAACAAAACTCATCTTTTGCATATCAAATCAAAAAACTCATAGCACTGGCTTATGTTCCAGAAACAGACGTAGCAGAACACTACAACATTCTAATTGATAGCACCTTTTATAAACAAAATGAAGCTAAACTAAGTCCATTTTTAGACTACTTTGAAGATACCTGGGTTGGCAGACTCCATAGATCTGGCCACAGAAGAAACCCTAAATTCTTAATGATTGATTGATGCTTTATTTCGATATGCACATATCATAAAAGCAGTACAAAAAGATAAAAACAGCATGTCGAAATAAATAAGACTGTACAAGTGGAATGATAATTAAAACACGGTATGTCAGCATAAATTAGATAAAAAAGAATTAAATTGTTATGGACAGTCTTCTAAGTCTTAACAACCAAGCCCATTTTAAAAATTTTGCAACAGCACAAACAATAGGAGGGGCTGTATTAGTTAAAAGAATCCGTAGGGCAACAGAGTGCTGACGAGTCCCCAGTTCTCTGCAAATGGGGGCAAGCCAACGCGATCTGGGGCGACCATAGTCCTGGCATTCGAAAAGGAAGTGTGGCACCGTCTCTGGTTTGTCCGGACAAGAGGCACAAAAGCGTGATGTGGGCTGGGCTTTATTCCACCTTGAACAGAGATCCGCCAAGGGCAAGGTTCCTAGCCGAAATTTAATGTACAAGGACCTATCCATAGCCACTGTTATAATATCCATATATGGCTCATACAAGACAACGTCTTTGAACAACAGGAAAGCTGCGGTGGTTTTGCAATGCTGCTGGCTGCTAGAACGCTTCACGTCAACCCACTCCCAGAAAAGTTTTTTTAGAGTCTTCTTAGGTGGAGCGGAGTGACTATGCCAGCAAGAAGCCAAACCCAGTTCCCCTAAAAGATGTTTTATGTCCTTCAGCCATTTGATGCTGCTCCAACCGTCAGCATGCATCACTTCTGCTAGACCATTGGCATACGATTGTAGCTCCGGGACCCTCCACAAACGTGCCCAGAGCAGAAGGGGACGAAGCCGAGCCTGGTCCCTTATGGCTTTACAGCCAGTGTCCAAGAGCATTGGGATGGTCGGGCTGCTCGATGGAATAGCAAGAAGATCCTTGATAAATTTATTTTCGGCCTTACTCAATGAGTCGACTTTGCCCAAGCCCCACAGTTCCGATCCATAGAGAGAAGCAGGGACTGCACGAGCTTTATAAATCTCCAGTATGGGTGCAACACAATGTTTTGAGGAGTTATTGTATTCCTTAAGAAGGGCGCCCCCCACCCTTTTGTGGGCCAGAGTCATTTTATCAATGTGGGCAGTCCAGCTCATTGCATCATTCAGACGGATCCCCAGATAATCAAATTCCGCCACTCTTTCTAGGGGTATGGAGTTCAGGATTGGAGGGCGACCAAGTTTGCGGGGTGGGTGCATGACTAGGTACTTGGTCTTGTCTATGTTAATGACGAGGCCTTTAGTGGTACAGAAATCCTGGAAGCGGTTCAGCAAAAACTGTAGACCTTGGGGGGTTTTGGAGATGAGGAGGGTGTCGTCGGCGAACAACAGAGTTGGAATTTTTACTCCACCCAGGCTGGGGGCATCTGATGGTTCGCCCAATAGATGATCTACCACCCCGTTAATATAGAGGGAGAATAAGGTGGGGGCCAAAACACAGCCCTGTCTTACTCCCCTCTCGACCCTGATTTTATCGGTCTTTTCCCCATTCAACCCCCATCTAACCTGGGCATAGGTGTTGGTGTGCAGGTTAATGAGGAGGTTCAGTAGGTATGGGGGCATCCCTAGACCATGAAGCACCCTCCAAAGTTCCTCCCTTGGTACCAGGTCAAAGGCAGTCTTAAGGTCAATAAAGGCCAGATAGAGACTGCCTTTGCCCAGCACCACCACCTTCCAGTGTAACAACAAAAGCCTAAAGGCCTGTTCAATAGTTCCTGTACCCGAACGGAACCCAGCCTGCATGTCGGACAGAATGTGATTGTCGTCCACCCATTGAGTAATTCTCCCCAAGATGGTTTTCCCGGCCAATTTCTGGCTGGAGTCTATTAGGCTTATAGGCCTATAGTTCCCGGGTAAATCCCGACTGCCCTTTTTAAAAATGGGGACCACCTCTGCACCTCTCCAGGAGTCAGGCACAAGCCCTCCCCCCATGATTGCATTGAGGAGTGCAGAGATTAGAGCCCCCCATTCTTCCGGGTAAGCACGGAGGATGTCCCCTGGTAGGCCATCCGGGCCAGCTGCTTTCAAGGGGACCAAGGTTTTGATCTGCTTTGTTACATCAAGGGGGGAAAACAGATCCAGGTCACGGTCTAGAGTAAAGGCTGGGATGTTAAAGGGATCATTAAGGGGGCCTTCAACAGCAGAGTACAGATTTTGGAAATGGGAAAACCAAGTCTGGGCATTAATCGCACAAGTCCTCCGGGAATCGGCGGGACGATTCCTTTTGCCCACCATGTCCCAAAAACCTTTAGCATCTTTCCCTCGGCTGGCAGCCAGAAGGTCCTGCCAGAAGCTATCCTCCCATTCCATCCTTGCATTTTTCTGGCAGAGTGTGTAGTGTCTCCTGGCCTCCCTAGTCCTAAGCGGCAATTTGGACTTGACTGCCTCAATAAGAAATGATTTCGCCTCCCTACACTTTTGGTTGTACCAGCCCTGACCCGGTCGTAGGCTGGGTTTCCTTCCGCTCGGGTGGGCTGGGACTACAAAGAGGTCGCCAATGGTCTGAATTATGACACAAAACCTAGGTGCCACCTCCATCAGCCCTTCCTCTTGGCAGTCAAGATTGGCCAGGGCTGAAACCAGAAGCTGCCTAATCGCAGAGGTTTTCTCCTCCGAAAGAGCCAGCTTCGCCCACTTAAGCCTTCGCCCACAGTTCGTGACCACTGACAGGTCTGGCGCGGGGTTACAAGGAGAACCACTCACGGTGCTGTTGATGCACCTGTGGGACAGGGTGAGGGACAGGAGATTGTGGTCGCTCTCCACAGAAGGTAAAACTACCATGTCCTCCACCATGCCCCACAGGTGTATGTCAAGGAGGAAATAATCAATCCGTGACGTGTGTCCTGGCCTATTGTAGGTGTGCGCCCCTACTTTGTCGGACCTGGTTCTGCCATTGGCAGCTCTAAGCCCAAACTCCATAACTAGGGAGTTAATCTGGAGGGCCACTTCTGTCCATTTTTTAACAGGGCCAAGCTCGAGGGGAGGAATCCCCCACCCATTATCAAATTCCTCTTGATCTGCTAGAATGTCCAGATCCAGAGGCTCGAAAGTGCAGTTCAGATCACCTGCCAACAGTGTACAAGACCTGTATGGAGATGAGCGGAGCTGCGCTTCCAAGCAAGCTATAACTGGGGATTCTCTTCCCCCCTTAGTACCACGGGCATAAATGTTAAAAATATTTAGAATGACTCTGCCCTGGGAATTTCTAAGCAAAATGTTTAGGAGGTCGGGGCAGTTAGTGTCCTTCTCCTCCACCCTACAGTTAAGTGCGGTGGCTACCCAGATTAACAGACCGCCAGAGGGGCGGCCCCTGCCAGTTACACTTTCTGCCGCCGGCAAAAAGTGGGTGGAATAACCCGCCTTGTGAAGGGGCACCCGACTCCAGGTTTCCTGGAACAGGCATATGGAGTATTGCTCCACATGCTCGCTCCAATCCGGCAACGCCAGCTTCCTTTCGAGGCCCGCAACATTCCAGCTGAAAACCCTAATCTGGGGGTCCGTTACAGCTGCAATGCTACAATCCTCGACAGGGGGTGACAAGTCCACAGGACCCACATCAGGGGGACCAGGCGTAGAATTATGGGAAGCCCCAGTCTCCCCCTTCCCCTCCACAGACCCGGCCGTAGCCAGAGTCTGCGGTTGGTAGGAGGAGCCATTGGATTTGGGGTATGGTGTTGACTCAGCGACAAAACCCGGGGCCACAACGACCTCCCCCGGATCATGACTGAGTCAACAACTCCCAGGTCCCCAGTTTGGTATCACTGGAGCTGGGGATAGCTGCTGGGAAAGAACCCCCGGGGTCAGAAGGCCATGGGCAGTGTTTTCCACCAGAAGTTGGCCCCCTGTGCTGCCAATAAAGGAGGGCTGTCCAAGGTGGATGGAGGGGGTGGTCATAATAGACCGTGGGTAAAAAAATGTCAAATCGACTATGTCGATACCCGAACCAGCCGTGGATTGACCTTGAGAGCATATAAATTGGGCAACCCTAGCATCTTGGAAATTTACAACCACACAATCCCCTTCGAGCGATTTTTTCCCGTGTCCAATCCAACCCACCCTGCGTACACCAAGAATAATTCCATCCACTCCCGCAGGCAAGGGCCTGTTGGCTTTCAGCCAGTGGATGACCTTATTCTTTAGTGCCTGATGGTTTTCCCGCTGGGTACTCCCAATAGGGGGGACTTTCGTGAGGATGACAGCATACGGGTGGCACTCAGGGGGGAGGTTAACTGGGGGGCACTTGCGTCTACTGTTCTGGGGAGGACCCAAAGGGAGCCGATTTGTAGGTGGGACGGGAATAAATGCAACCTTAGGGGTTGATGCAACACCACCAGTTGCATCAGATATAGCAACCCCAGGCTGCGAAGCAGGGCCCGTCCCTCCCTTCTTGTGTTGACTTGGGGCCTGGGTAGCCACCGGGGATATTGCTGCTGGGGGAAGGGTAGCATGCACGTGGGCAACATAAGTGGGAGCCTTCGGCTTTATCTGTCTAGGACCAACCTTAGGAGCAGCCAAGATCGTATTCCCAGGTGCAGGGAGCTTGGGCGGCTGTATCAGTTGGTCTCCCAGGGGGGGTATCTCTGGGACCTCTATCCTATTGGACTCATCTGACCTATCAGTCCTATCCTTACTGGGCTTTGGCTGGTGCTTGAGAAGGGTCTTTAGGGCAAAGAAATTATCCCTAGTCGCCTGCTCAAAGCAGTCAAGCCTTTCCCCCAACCTCTTGACCTGGTCTATAAGTGGCAACACAAGAGACTTGACCATCTTTTCAAACGCCTCCATAGAGTGACCCACGTTGTCCTGAACAGGCGTTAGTGGGGCCGACAAGAAGGGTGGTACTGTATCGATGACAGCCGGGGCGCAAATGGCTGTCCCTGTGGATACCGGTCCTGCGGTGCTCTCGGGGGAGGGACCCCTCAGAGGCAGGTACCTGGGATGGTTAGTGGTCTTAAATGGGCAACCCTTTCTAGTGTGATGTGCCCTTTTCCCCTTCCTTTTGATGGGCTCCTGGATGGGTTGCTTTTTGGTCGGCGCTTGTGGGACGGGAGCAGGAACCTCAGGGCAGTGTAGGGACTGAATGCCAGGAGCACCTACTAGAGAGAGCTCGTTGCATGGATCTATAAGCACGGCACATGAACTGGTACCGTGGACACCAGGCAATGAGCTTTCTACCCCCTCTAGACCACCCGTTGGAGGTGCAATAAGGGAATCCCCAGGTAAATCCCCAAGCAAAGGTGCAGGGGGAGTAGGATTTAGAGGGGACAACACTATTCCTGGCGATGGACTTTTGGCAGGAGGGAAGTCAAGTGAAAGGCGCCGTTCAGATATGGCAAGTTCATTGTCTATGACAGCCGCCACCCTTGTCAGGAATTTGTCCATAGAGCCAAACATAGCACCCCCGGGGGCACTCTCCCCGCAACCCCTCAAGGCCTTACCGGAGCGTGTTGACATGCTGAGATGCGGCACCACAAGTTGGAACCAGTACGTTAGATGGAAATGGGGTGGCCCTGCCCTGCCTCCTCCTGCCCCGGACGGCCACAGACGGCCCGCCCTTTGCCCGGGCTTCGCTCGGCGTCCCGCTCGCGTCCCGCTGAGCGATGAGCTGGCCGTAAAGTACACACGTTGCAAGCGGTGGGCGTGTCTGTTTGTGGGCGCGTCCGCTTGCACCTGGGGAAAGCAGGGACTCCTGGACTTCTGAGTCCCTGCAGAGCGCCGACGTGGTGTTCTTCTCAGCGCCTCCCACAGCACAGCGCTTGCACACCTTCCCCTAGCCGCGAAGCGGCACCCGCGGAGCGGGTGCGGCGAGAGGCGGCGGCGATAACAGAGCCCAGCACAGCAAACAGTCCCGAGGTCTCAGGGACAGACAACAGCCTTCTCGCTCCCAGGTGGAATACCCTGGTGGAATGTTTACAGAAGCACCTTAAATGGTGAATCAAAAACAAACAACGCAGTCGAAGGTTGGCACAATGCCTTTCTACAATCAACTGGAAGAACTAAACCAAGTTTAGAAAAGTTTATAAAGTGCCTACAAAAAGAACCAAGCTACCAAGAGTTCCGAATGGAACAATCCATTACCGAACTAGTTCCCAAAACATCTAAACAAAACAAGCAAATGCACAAATACCTAGAACAACAAGTAAAGTTATATCCTAGCACAAAAGGCATTGAATACCTAAACATAATTGCCAAAACACTACTCTAAATAACTCTGAACAACAAACCAGTACCTAAAAATAGAACCTAAACTGTCTAAATAACATTAATATCTTTTTTTCAACATTATTTAATGTATGCAATATATATTATATTTAATAACATATATATGCACCCATTACTTACAATTAACAGCAAAAAAACAGAACAATAATAATAATTACATTACCCACCCACAATTATTAAAAAGTAAAAAACTTACCAAGCATTTCGCAAGTCCAGTATAATCCTTCTCCACCAAAACAATCCAGTTAGTGAAAAGTTTGCCCCCAAAAAAATGAAAAAATACAACTGTCCCAAAAATTGATAATACATCCAACGAATATCCTTCGAAGAACCATAAAAATCCCGAAAATTGTAAAAAAAATAGAACAAACGCTCCAGGAAAACCGAAAAATTTAAAGAAGTGTTTGAAATCCATTAGTTAATAAAACTAACAAACACTTTCTTAAAAAAAAAAAACGCTCCTTCCGATACGACGAACACCTGCAAAAAAAAACATAAAACATACATTCCCACCCACATAAAACAACACATAAACAGCTACTAACATTAGTATTAACATTATATTTCTACTACATATACTTTAAACATAGATATAGTAACTCTACAAACAAGCCTAAAACAAGCTAAATACACGAACAGCTACCACACGTAAATAAACCATCTCAAACAGTTTAATACAACTCACTTACATCTAACAGCACTAAATAGCACCATACTACTCTCAAAAATACATTAAAACACACATAAAACAAATAAAACAAACCTTACCTTAAGCGACGTGAAGTGTCTCCCAAACGCGAGCTGCTCTTCATCCAAATGACACAAAACGACCAAAGCCGGTTACAAAATGAAAGACCCAAAACTAAGAAAATAGTCCAATATAACAAGCATATCATTTTGTATGCCAAAATTCGCCTTTAAAAATGTTATAATTACTACTATATGAAAAAAAATGTTTTTTTCCTTGTATTAAATAATTGTGAAATATGTTGTAAAACTGTAAAAATAAATATTATAAAAAAAATAATATTTATTATTATAATTTTTGAAATGGTATAAAATTGTACATAATTTTGTGATGGCAATTTTCTATTTGTATTGAAATAAACCTGTATTAAAATTATTTTGTATACAAAATTGTTGTTGTAAAAATTAATATTAATATTTAAAATATTAATATTAATATAAAAATTGTATGTACAACCAACATGTCTAACAATATAAAAATGTTATATTACATTTGACAATATTATATTTTGTTATTATTATTTAAAACAATACTTACATCTATATAATTTGTTTTTTTAATAAAATATACATTTATCAAAAAATTTAAAAATGTAATTTGTCAATTTATATCTGTACTAAATATATGTAACCTACTAAAATAGTTTTGAATAAAAATATATTATTACTTTAATTTGTTTTTATTATTATACTAAAAAAATATTATTTCCCATACACAAAAATTATATACATGTATTAATATACATAAAGAAACTACTATTCCCACACCAATCCACATAAATTTAATATAGGTGCTGAACCCTAATTAAATATAATTTACTATTCCCACTCCAATCTACATAACATTGAGGTAGGTGCTGGACACTAATTAAATATAATTTACTATTCCCACTCCAGTCTACATAAAATTACTGTAGGTGCTGGACACTTATTAAATATAATTTACTATTCCCATTCCAATCTACATAAAATTATTGTAGGTGCTGGACATTAATTAAATATAATTCACTATTCCCACTCCAGTCTACATAAAATAAATTGAAGTAGGTGCTGGACACTAACTATTGTTAATTTACTATTCCCACTCCAGTCTACATTATATTGGGGTAGGTGCTGGACAATAAATAAATATAATTTACTATTCCCACTCCAGTCTACATAACATTGAGGTAGGTGCTGGACACTAATTAAATATAATTTACTATTCCCACTCCAATCTACATACAATTATTGTAGGTGCTGGACATTAATTAAATATAATGTACTATTCCCACTCCAGTCTACATAAAATTGAAGTAGGTGCTGGACACTAAGGGCTCCATTAGGATGACGGGCGGTGGCACCACCGCGGTGATGGCGGGGCGGAAAATCAGCAGTTACCGCCCACGAGCAGCGGAACTCACGTCCGCAACATTAGGATAGGTAAACACAGGTCATTTCCCGTCCGCCGCTGAGCGCCGCGCACCGCCATCAAAGTGCGCCCGCCACAGCGGTGGAGGGAGCCAATCAAGACCCTCCGCCGCGCCCGATGACGTCCGCCCCGCCCGACAAATCAGGATGGCGCAAACAAGCAGATGCACCTCAGCAGACGCACGCACAGCTGAAGCAGGCGGAAAGTCGACAGTGGAGCACGAACGCCGAGACCCGACATGAATCCCATGGACCCAGCCCTCCATATGCATCCGGTAATGTACCTGCTGCAACACTATCGCCATATGGGCCGCCGCGGACGCCGCCGCAGGTACGTCACCACACATATGCACCACACAACACACATGCCGACACAGGGCCCAAGCAGCACACAGGCAGCCTGCTGGGGGGCATAACACATCCGCATGGCCACCCACACATCACCCACCGCACAACAAGGCACCCCACAGCATCCGGAACACACAACGTCCGCCAACCAGCAGCGACGTCACGGTTACGTCACCGCCGTGGTCAACACATGCGCACCATGCAGAAGGCAGGGCCACACCAAGGCATGGGCAGGGCACAAACACCACAGGGACAGACCACCTACAACCACACTGCACCCCACCGGAGCTACTCACAGGCCATGTGCTCATCCCGTGCACCCCCATGCACACCAACAAGCACTGTAACAACAAGCACAATACACACATACAGCAACACACAACACACAGCCAGGGACCCAGGCACTGCAGGATTGGCTGACAAGCAACACACAACACCAGTGCACTCCCACAGCCCACACAATTGCATACAACCATCCACACAGGGAAAGACAAAACAAACAACAGGCATACAACTCCTGGCTGACACATGTGTGTCTCACACTATACAGGGGCACACATGCATACACTACAAACTTACACCCTTCACACTGCACACCTCTGCTACACCCAACACCACACATGACATGTAAGCCATGCCACCAGGACTAATGTCCAACACAAGATGACTATACACATACACTCCTGGGCATAAAGAAAGGAAAACACACACTTACCTCATGACATCACAGCCAGCAACAAGCCCACTGAACCGCAGCCCACCCTGTGCTGCCAGTGTCCCCCAACATGACCTGTGAACAGTGTATGCAACATTAGCAAATCACCAACACGAGAACTGCAGTCCTGTAAAATAGCCATCACAGAGTACAACATCAGTAGTGGCAGAATGGACTGAAGACCCTGATAACCCCTGTTTACAAATCAGATGGCTACAAAGAGCCTTGCACGGTTGAAATGATTAATAGAGCATGTTACACCGTCAAGCTAATGCAAACAAGAAAATGTCTGTAATCAGCAAGGAGACTGATAAAACACACATCAGAAGTAACTGTATTTATTCACAAATTGCACAGATGTAGCAATACAACATCAGTAGACAACAGCAAGCCACAAAATCATGTACAAATGGCAGAGACTAAGGACAAGTGAAACACAAACAAGAAGGCCAGAGTCCATGGCAGGGGAAACAGCAAGTACATGAGAGGCTGCACAGGGGAGAGTACAGCACATCAGAGCAACAGGCACAGAGTCCATGGCAGGGGAGAGTACAGCACATCAGAGCAACAGGCCCAGAGTCCATGGCAGGGGAGAGTACAGCACATCAGAGCAACAGGCCCAGAGTCCATGGCAGGGGAGACTACAGCACATCAGAGCAACAGGCCCAGAGTCGATAGCAGGTGAGACAGCAAGTACATGAGAGGCTGCACAGGGGAGAGTACAGCACATCAGAGCAACAGGGCCAGCAACACACACAGGTCGCAAACAATGGTCTTCACTAGCACACTTGTGTGGGGCACAGGCGCATGAGTGTGTTGACAACTCACTCCTGGCTGTCATGCGGACTGGGACCTGGCTGTGTTTTGTGGACAGCAGGCCCACTTGACTGGGCTGAAAGAGGCCCATGTGATGTGGTAATAACAGAGGGCCTGCAAGGTGGGGGGCTGTGTGGACCAGGTGGCACAGTGGCACGTGGAGGTGGAGTCATGCACACCCCTGACACAGTGTGGGTGGAAGAGGTTGGAGGGGTGTCCTTCCACTTTTTTGGTACATGAAAAGGCTTCCCTGTCTTGGGGTTGATGGGAAGTGGTGATGGCACAATAGGCACACACACCAACTGTCCCACATCAGGGGCAGACACTGCCACTCCCTCTGGTGATGTGCTTGACCCTGCAGAACACTTTGGCTGGCTATGCCTCCGGACCACCATACCCTCTCCGGAAGGTGTACCCCCTACAGTGCCCACCTTTCCACTTCCTCCAGGGGTGGTGTTTACAGTGCCCTCCTGTCCCTTCTTGCCAGAGCTGGTCACAACACTGCCCTCCTTTCCCTTGATCACTGGCCTGGACCCAACACTGGCCTCCTTTCCCTTGATCACTGGCCTGGACCCAACACTGGCCTCCTTTCCCTTGATCACTGGCCTGGAACCAACACTGGCCTCCTTTCCCTTGATCACTGGCCTGGACCCAACACTGGCCTCCTTTCCCTTGATCACTGGCCTGGACACAACACTGGCCTCCTTTCCCTTGATCACTGGCCTGAACCCAACACTGGCCTCCTTTCCCTTAATCACTGGGCTGGTCACAACAGGGCTCCCCTCTGCCTCAATGACTGGGCTGGTCACAACAGGGCTCTCCTCTGCCTCAATGACTGGGCTGGTCACAACAGGGCTCTCCTCTGCCTCAAGGACTGGGCTGGTCACAACAGGGCTCTCCTCCACCTTCCTCGATGTACTGTGTTTTGGGGTTGATGTGGCGGGTGGTTGTGTCCCTCTGCTCCCCCCAGGTATACTCATAACATGCCACACATCCTCTGTGGGCATAGGACAGTCAATTACTGGAGATGCCTCTGCATCAAATGAGCCTGATGTCTGCCACAATGATCTTCTGGCATTTCTCTTCTGTGACTTTTCCTTGTCTGTGCATATTGGGGGGGCCCTGCTCTTCTCCGGGGATGGAGTCTGTGGACGTGATTGTTTTGTTTGGGACTGACGTGTGCTCCTAGTGTTGTATCTTGTAGGTGATGTAGTTGCCAAGTGGGGACTGTGATCTGATGTGGCCACTGAATGGCTGGTCGTCGCAGGCACATGAGCTTCAATGGGAGCATGTGCCTGTTGGAGGGCTGACGTGACTGTGGCTGACAATGCCTGGACTGTACGATGTAACCCACCCACGTCAGAGTGTATGCCCTCCATGAATGCAATCACCTGGCCTAATTTGTTATCGTGTGCACTGAAGGCATTGAGCAGGGCGGTCTGGCCCACGCATATTTGGCGCAGGACCTCGACGCACTCTGCACTGAGGGCAGCAGGGGGGACAGGTGCAGGGGCAGCAGTGCCATGTGTGAATGTCACTCTTCCCCTCTTAGTAACACGGACACCGCCAGCACCAGAGGAAGTGGATGGGAGGCTGGGCACTGGCCGCTGGCTGTCAGATGCAGCAGCAGACTCCCCATCCCCTGTGCCTGCTAACATGGATGCATCACCGCTGGCATCAGATGAAGTGGTACTCTGTCTCTCAGCCACGGATTCCTCCTGCATACTCCTGTCACCCTCAGAAGCGCTGTTTAGCTCACTGTCACTTGGCTCAGTCTCACTAGGCTCCGCTGCCGCTGTCGTGCTGGTCTCGCCTCCACTTGTCTCCGAATCATGTTCCGCCGTGGTGTCTAGCGATTCTGCATTAGTGAGAGAAACAGGGTAGTGTAAGTGTCATCATCTTGTTACACGATTACAGATCAATGCAGCACTGTGCAGGCCTTGGGCTATATGCTGATCATCACACCCTGCAATCACTATTCAGCTACACACCATATATTCCACAACAGTGCCTGTCATGCCCACAAACTGCCTGGAGTGAGCCATGTTGATGCCAAACATCACAACACCCTGCCAGTGGATGGAGTTGCCCCACCCACTTACACCTGCCCCATGGACATGATGTTGCCACTACACTCATCACCACTGACAGCCATACATTGAACCAGAGGGTACCACACACACCTGTACTCACTTCACATGCCACAATGCCAACCAGGCCACAGCAAGCACCATGTGCCAATCTGTGTTCACATTGTCATCGGATGTGTGGTCCTCAAACAGAATGGTGCATGCAAAGTAGACAGACATGGAGTCACACTCATGAAGTGGACACTGCAGTTCGGCACAATATGGACTCCCCACACCATCCCAATGAAGAGTGACCATGTGGCCACAATAAATCTGTCACGGATTGAGGACTGCAGGCAGGAGCAGCGCAGTAAGGCCATGGTGGGCCAATGCCTCATACAGGCACACATGGCAGTCGCCACTCACATCACACATCACAGCATGGCAACACACGCACATCACATGTGTCACCGATGCCACAAGCCCTGTACGCATGCATCCACTCCCAGACACACTATCCCTCCCCAGATACTCACCATCTCTGTCTTGCAGCTGATGCCCCTTCAGACGTGCAGCCAGGTCTGGATTGGTCACTGCCAGTATGCGTCCCATCTGCGGAGTCATGGTTCGCCGTGCCAAACGCCCTGTGCGTGGTAGCATCCCCAAGGTCATCTCTGCCACTTGCTTAGCCAGCCGGCTGATGTCGTCCCACCTCTTGTGACAGTGTGTGTGTCGTCTGTTTGATACCCCCAGGGCTCGCACCTTTGCTGCTATGGCCCTCCACACGGCCTTACGTTGGTGTGGCTTGAGCTGAAGGTATGAGAAAAAGAACATTTATGACATGTGAAAAATCAGCATCTATCAGTACAGCAGCCACACACTGACTCAGGTCTCACATTCACCTCCCTCCCTCCATAACTGGGGGTACCCTCACAAGGGCACTCAGCTTGACATAAACATTAGTGATTGCATGCACACATTGTGGTTCCTAGTCTCAATGACATTCACACAAATGCATGATGCCTCAACACAAATGCATCGGCAGCAGTGTGTAAATCAGTAATTGTAGAGGGCACTGATGGGGCATATATAATATTCAGTGTGCAGCTACTGTAGCAGGTGAGTCTGTTGATGTACATTGTCTGGCAGTGCTGCCACTGAACCTACTCTGTGGGTCACACTGACTCTGACTATAGGGCACCCACAAATATCCTCACAAGCATTCACTGTCCTTCCATCTAAAAGGACAACAACCGTTGGTTCTGTATGTGCGACAATGTAACACACCCCACTCACACATACAAGTACAGGGCTAGAAAAGAGTTACATAGCAACACACACACTCCCTCAAGGTGGATACAGCTTGTCTGTCAGTGTCTGTCATCACCCCACATCCCCAATCATATAATGCATATTTACAACAAGGGGTGGTGAGGGACAGAGTCTCTGAATTAAGCAGAAAGCTCTCACCCAGTCAAGAGATCAGGGCTAGATCCAACACCGTTTTTTAGCTCACTGCACCATCCCAGTTTCAGAACCTGGCTGTATGCAAATTAGTCTGTTCCTGTCCCAGTGCATGATGGGAACAGGGCAAACCAAACTACAAAAGCCAATTCTTACACTGGGAAGGAAACAAGCTCCCGGGGACCGGTTTCTGGCATTACAGCCGTCTTCGGCCCGGTTTGCTTGAATCCTGATGGTGCAATGAGCAAGGGTCTCACATCTGAGAATACCCTTCCACGCTTAGGGTGGACAAAAATATTTACAACAAGGGGTGGTGAGGGACAGAGTCTCTGAATTAAGCAGAAAGCTCTCACCCAGTCAAGAGATCAGGGCTAGATCCAACACCGTTTTTTAGCTCACTGCACCATCCCAGTTTCAGAACCTGGCTGTATGCAAATTAGTCTGTTCCTGTCCCAGTGCATGATGGGAACAGGGCAAACCAAACTACAAAAGCCAATTCTTACACTGGGAAGGAAACAAGCTCCCGGGGACCGGTTTCTGGCATTACAGCCGTCTTCGGCCCGGTTTGCTTGAATCCTGATGGTGCAATGAGCAAGGGTCTCACATCTGAGAATACCCTTCCACGCTTAGGGTGGACAAAAATATTTACAACAAGGGGTGGTGAGGGACAGAGTCTCTGAATTAAGCAGAAAGCTCTCACCCAGTCAAGAGATCAGGGCTAGATCCAACACCGTTTTTTAATCATATAATGCAGCATCACCATAAACGTCTCACACCACCCTGCCCTACAGCTCCCTTCATGGTGACTTACCACAACAATGGGCCCACCGAACAGCCGTGGGTACTGTGCCAGCACCTCGTCCACAAGGACATCAAGCTCCTCACTCGTGAATGGACTGGCATGGATCTTATCTGTTCTTGACATCCCTGTGGATATGGCAGACCTGTGGCGGAAGTGAGTTGTGAGGGCTCCCAGACAGCAGGCTCTTGGTGCAGCAGCAGGACAGGGTCCTAGGCAGCAGGCTCTTGGTGCAGCAGCAGGACAGGGTCCCAGGCAGCAGGCTCTTGGTGCAGCAGCAGGACAGCGTCCCAGGAAGCAAGCTCTGTGAGCAGTGGAAATGTGAGGCTCACACCCACAGATTTATAGCCCCTTGGGGTTGTTTGGAAGGTCAAAAGCTGCAACAATTGGTTGTCCGGGTCTGCATTGCTCAAAAGCAACCAATGACCGCCTCCGCAGTAGCGGAGCACACCTTCCGCGATTTTCAAATATGCATCATGCCACCGCCATCATCACTGCCATTGGCCGCATGCAATGCTCCAAGGCTGTGACGCACCGCGGGTGCCCGTGGTGCGCTACCGCGATGGTGCATCATTCAAAAGCATCCAATGCCCGCCTCCGCGGTTGCAGAGCACACCTTCCGCGATTTTCAAATATGCATCATGCCACCGCCATCATCGCTGCCATTGGTCGCATGCAATGCTCCAGGGCTGTGACGCACCGCGGGTGCCCGTGGTGCGCTACCGCGATGGTGCATCATTCAAAAGCATCCAATGCCCGCCTCCGCGGTTGCGGAGCACACCTTCCGCGATTTTCAAATATGCATCATGCCACCACCATCATCGCTGCCATTGGCTGCATGCAATGCCCCATGGCTGTGATGCACCGGCGGGGCCCGGCGGTAGGTACCGCGACTCATGCGGCGGAGCATACCCACCGCCATATACACATGTCCTCATGCCAATGGCTACCTTGTCTGGGGAGATGGTGGTGCTGGGGTCACACCGCCGGGGCCCTGCGGTAGGTACTCCCATTTTCGTACCCATTGGTGTGTATGTCAATCAAGGACACTGTATCAGCGCCCTGCAGCAACATGGAGAAGGGGACATCATTGTACACACAATGCCACACAGCCATGTCATCCACAGGTGGACGCACGTTCAGTGTGAGTCACTTTGGCCTGTGTTTCAGACATTTTAGTGACACATTTGATCGCTGATGATGATTGACTCCCTAAATAACTACTTTGTGGGGAAAATCGAAGCCATTAAGGCCAACATACCCCCACCTCCCCCACTTCCCCCGGCCCCTGAACCCCCTGCCAATAGGTTTCATCTAGACCATATCCCTCAACTGGCTAGAGAGACGTTATCCCCGGTGAAAGTCAAATCTGGCTCCCCTTCAGATGTTTGCCCAGCGCCCATCCTGAGAGAAATCTTCCGGGCTTGCCCTTCTCCTCCCTTGGCATTCCTGAACGATTCACTCGAGATTGGTACAGTCCCAAAGCTTCACAAATCAGCCATAATCATCCCCCTTCTGAAAAAACCCGGTGCTGACCCTGCTTCCCTGACTAACTACCGTCCTATTTCCCTTCTCCCTTACTTGGGAAAAATCCTGGAATGCCACGTCGCCTCTGTCCTCAGCTCTTTTGTGGAGGACAGTGGCTACCTGGCCTCCTGTCAGGCTGGATTTCGCCCCCGTCACTCTACCGAGAAGGTCGTGGTCTCGGTCCTGGACAGCCTCAGGGAGGGAATGGATGGGGGCCGTTCTCATGCTTTGGTCCTCCTAGACTTGTCCGCTGCCTTCGACACGGTTGATCATTCCATCCTTCTCACCCATGTCAGGGCAGAGGGCATCAGGGGGCCTCCCTTGGCTTGGCTAACCTCCTTCCTGAGGGACCGCACCCAGGCCGTCCATCTAGAAGGGTTTTCTTCTCCCCCACGTAAGGTGCAGTGTGGTGTCCCCCAAGGCTCTTCCCTCTCTCCTCTTCTGTTCAATCTTTACATTTTCCCTCTTATTTCTGCTCTACAACAACTGGAGGTCACTGTCTTCAATTATGCAGATGACCTCCAGTTGATCATTAACCTCTCACACTCTCCTGAATCTATCTCTAATTTCCAATCAATCATGATTTTCATCAGGGACTGGATGAATTTTAACCACCTCAAACTCAACCCAGACAAAACTGAGCTGGTTTTGACTGGTGGTGCATCCAGTCTCTGGACTTCTATGTTTTGGCCCCCCTCACTTGGTTCCCCCCCTTCACCTTCTCATTCTGTCAAAACACTTGGGATCACGTTAAACCAAAACCTTACTTTGCACTCTCAGATCAGCATGGTGGTGTCTTCCTGCTTCTTCACTCTTCGTACTATCAGGAAAATCTCTAGATTCTTCTCTCTTCCCGCTCTCAAACTCATCATGATGGCAATGGTCGTATCACGGATGGACTACGGTAACATCCTGTACAACGGCGTTCCGGTTTATGCTCTCCGACGCCTACAGCTGGTTCAGAACCAAGCGGCACGTCTCATTTATGGTCTCCCTAAATTCCAACATGCCACCTCTGTATTGAAGAACTTGCATTGGTTGCCCATTAGGGAGAGGGCCCTTTTCAAACTGGGGTGTACTGCGTCCAGGCCCGAGCTGGAACTGCCCCAGCCTTCATAAATTTGGCAATCTCCAGCTATACACCAGTCAGAGAGCTCCGCTCCTCCTCTCAGTCCCTTCTTTCCGTCCCTCGCTTCAGGAAGATGAGGATGGGGGGGGGTGAAGTTTGCGGTCCTCGGCCCCACTTTCTGGAACTCCCTCCCCCCCAATGTCCGATCCATCCCACTTTACCCTGACTTCTGTAAGGCCTTAAAAACCTATCTCTTTCTGCAAGCATTCCCAGCCTAGTCCTCCCACAGCTGTCATCCGGGTACTAAAAGTCCTCAGCGCCAAGAAACCGCTTGGTAAAAGCGGGCTTTATAAGTGTTTTAAATTCAAATTCAAATTGACAGACTTCAGCTGTTGTAATTCATGTCATTACGTAGAATGAGTTGATGGTCAATGCAGACCTTGACCTGGCTGGTGGCACCGCATTGTATGGGACCAGACTTCTGCTATCACAAATGGTCATGCACACAACCGGAAGTGTTCCTGCTACTGTGATCATTGTGTTGATGAATGTGTACTGACTTTACATGATGCCTTGAGGTGTGGCAGGTACAACAGATGTGTATGATAGACATTGTAAGTCACAATACCTTGGCGGGTCTTGCTGCACCTTGTCTGCACATGTGAATTGGACATCCATTATATCCGCATTCACAGTCCCAGATGTGTGTGTGTGGCACTTGTGTATTGTCACTGGAGAGGCTTGCCGTCTCTGTGTAGCGATTAGCCAGCCATGTAACCTCAAGTGTCATGCATCTCTCGGGCAATGGTTGTTTTCCCATGACATCATTGGTGTTTTGTGCTATGCCCATCTCATGATGCTTGTCACTGACATTTTCATTTCACTTCTCAACTAGGAAGAGGCCGGATCTCCTACGTCAACTAACAGTGCTGGAGGACATGGAGAATGAGGCAATCATCAGGAAATTCAGGCTGGACAGACCAACATTGAAGATCTTGTGTGATCTATTGGAGCCCCACCTGCGGCCTCGCCGTCACTATCCTATGGCATTCACACCCACCTACAAGGTGATGGCAGCACTCCACTTTTTTGCAACTGGTTCCTTCCAGGAGACCGTGGCTAACGCTGGGGGGATGTCGCAGCCCATGTTCAGCATGGTGCTGCGGGATGTACTTGCGGCCATGATGCCATATCGCAATCGCTACATACATTTCCCCAGGGGACGTGAATTGGCTGCTGTGAAGGGTGACTTCTATCCCCTAGGGCGCATCCCACATGTAGTTGGTGCAATCAATTGCACCCATGTGGGTCTGTTGCCTCCGATGGCGACGGAGCACATTTATCGGAACCGCAAACACTACCACTCCATGAATATGCAGGTGGTGTGCCTTGCGGACATGACCATATCACATGTGTGTGCAAAGTATCCAGGTTCGGCACATGATTCGTACATCATGAGGAACAGCATGGTGCCACGGATGATGGAGAATCTGCATCCCGAACGTGCCTGGATTGTGGGTGAGTATCACTACTGCTATGGCGTGCTGTGTGTCACTTGCTGCACTCTGGCTGTACAACATTGCAATGTGTGATTGTCATTCACAGGTGACCCAGCATATCTCAGTCGCCCATGGCTGTTGAGCTCACCCCGGAATCCCCACACACCAGCTGACATCCGCTACAATGAGGCACATGGCAGGACACGACGGGTGATCGAGCGGACTTTCGGCCTGCTGAAGTCAAGGTTCAGGTGCCTTGACAGGACCGGAGGCACACTGGCATACTCGCCTGGGAAGGTGTGCAAGATCTTTGTAGCATGCTGTATGCTGCACAACCTGGCCATCCACAGGGGTGTCCCCCTGCTCCTGGACGATGGTGATGAACCAGGGCCACCACCTGCTCAGGGACCTCAATCCAGTGATGGGGACAGTGGAGAGGAGGAAGGAGTTGACCTGCGCCAACAGCTCATTGTACGCTACTAAACTTGAAGGTGGCTGACGAGGTACAACGTGTACATTGTCTGGTGTTGTTGCTCTTGTTATGAATGGCTATGCGCGGATGTAACCGATTGGCACATGTTCTGTCACCCATGTGTGTTATTTGTGAAAATGACGTTCAGTGCCGAGATGTTCATTGGACTGTATTTGTGCACACCTGCTAGACATTGTGTAATATGCCTGTGATGTCTTGGATATTTGTAGTGCTGTGATCTGTGTGTTGCCACAATGAGACCAGTGACTGTTGTTCTGTTGTGTCTCCCTAGGTGCTACAGAGGGTTCCTGCCCTGCATACTGTACATAATTTCTACACATCATGGACATTATCAACAATGTAAATAGTGGACTACATAAATCACTACACAAAATCTTGTGCTTCAGGTATTTTATTTTGTGAGTGGACATGTGATTGGTGCGGTAATATTTACATAAAGGTGTGGAATGAGCAGTGAGTTGACAGTCCTGTTCAATGAGATGCTAGAGTAGACACCACATGGATGTGGTGACCCAGTCCAACAGAGAGGTGCCTTTTCCAGGGCAATGTGGGGAAAGATAGTCCAAACAGTGAATGCAGTTGGGAAGAGGGTTGTCTTCACGGCTGGCTCCGTGACTGGCGTGTCGTAGGTGCTTTGCCTCCAGAGACTTCCAGGCTTTTCTTCGGACGCCCCCTAGATCTTTTGGGTGGTGAGGGGCCTGCTGAATGGCCAGCGGCGTCAGGGGACTCATCCCTCTCTGTTGGCGCAGGGGAGGATGGAACACTGTCATCCTGCGGTGCAACAGAAGGGGACGGAGGTGGTGGCTGGGACACAGACCTATCCCTCTGCAACGCCACTTGCTGGCCCATGAGGTCCACCATCTGTCCCAGGCGGTTATCGATGGACCTCATCAGCAGGATGAGCTCCCTCAAAAGTTCATCCGACCGGCCACTTTGTCCCTGGACCTCTTGGTAGGCCTCCACAACTCTGGTGAAGTGGTCCAGGGATGGTGTCCACTCCTCCCGAGGTCTGGTGGTGACCCTGGCCCTCCCACATGCTCTGCTGCCACGGACCTCTTCACTCGCCACTGGGGGGCCACGCACTCTATCCCTGCCCTCCACAGCTGTTGGTGTGGGATGGTCATCCCTAGGGACAGGGTGGGTGCTGCTGATGGTACTGGTGGTCCTGGTGGTGTTGGTGGCAGTAGCGGTAGTGGCGGTGGTTGTGGCGGTGGTAGAGGCAGTGCCTGCAGGGGTCTGCTGCATTGTAGTGGCAGCAGAGGTGGTGGTGGTGAGGATGGGGGCCGGGGACCTCTGGGTCTGTGGCACACCAGATGTGACGGGCTGAAGCTCATCATCCATACTGTCCTGGGAGTCCACATCTGAGAGTCCATGTGCCGGGGGTGGAGACTGGCTCTACTGGTCATTGGTGTTGTCCTCAGCAGTGAGTTCTTCGTCACCTGTGGAGTAGATGGGGAGTGGTCAGTGTTTGTGTCATCTGTGTATCATCATCTGTCTGTACACTACTTACATATGCATTCATCAGTAGTACTAATCATGACAACACCGTGTAACATTTCATAGTGCTGAGTCACATCATGGAGTCATACATGTTGATTGTCAATGCTTTGCGTTCTATTGTTGTAGGTTTTCTGGATGCATGTCACACACACACACACCATGCGGATTTACTGTAGATAAGTGCCTGTTAGGTGACTGTGCAGGATACAATGGCTGAGACATGCTCTTGGGTGGGGGAGGCCTCCATGCGGCTGGGGTGTGGGACAGTGGGAATGGGAGTTGTAGTGCAGGCCTCCCTCCCTCCCACACCCTCTCAGTGAAGATGGCTACCAACCTGTAAATCTGTTTGTTAAACTGTGCAATGGCTGAGACATGCTCCTGGGTGGGGGAGGCCTCCATGCTGCTTGGGTGGGGGCCAGGGGGAATGGTGGGAGTTGTATTGCAGGCCTCACTCCCTCCCTCCCTCCTACACCCTCTCAGTGAAGATGGCTACCAACCTGTAAGTCTGTTTGTTAAACTGTGCAATGGCCGAGACATGCTCCTGGGTGGGGGACGCCTCCATGCTGCTGGGGTGGGGGCCAGGGGGAATGGTGGGAGTTGTAGTGCAGGCCTCCCTCCCTCCCTCCCTCCCTCCCACACCCTCTCAGTGAAGATGGCTACCAACCTGTAAGTCTGTTTGTTAAACTGTGCAATGGCTGAGACATGCTCCTGGGTGGGGGAGGCCTCCATGCTGCTGGGGTGGGGGCCAGGGGAAATGGTGGGAGTTTTAGTGCAGGCCTCCCTCCCACACCCTCTCAGTGAAGATGGCTACCAACCTGTAAGTCTATTTGTTAAACTGTGCAATGGCTGAGACATGCTCCTGGGTGGGGTAGGCCTCCATGCTGCTGGGGTGGGGGCCGGGGTTAATGGTGGGAGTTGTAGTGCAGGCCTCCCTCCCACACCCTCTCAGTGAAGATGGCTACCAACCTGTACGTCTGTATGGTAAACTGTGCAATGGCTGAGACATGCTCCTGGGTGGGGAAGGCCTCCATGCTGCTGGGGTGGGGGCCAGGGGGAATGGTGGGAGTTGTAGTGCAGGCCTCCCTCCCTCCCTCCCTCCCACACCCTCTCAGTGAAGATGGCTACCAACCTGTAAGTCTGTTTGTTAAACTGTGCAATGGCTGAGACATGCTCCTGGGTGGGGGAGGCCTCCATGCTGCTGGGGTGGGGGCCAGGGGGAATGGTGGGAGTTGTAGTGCAGGCCTCCCTCCCACACCCTCTCAGTGAAGATGGCTACCAACCTGTAAGTCTATTTGTTAAACTGTGCAATGGCTGAGACATGCTCCTGGGTGGGGGAGGCCTCCATGCTGCTGGGGTGGGGGCCAGGGGGAATGGTGGGAGTTGTAGTGCAGGCCTCCCTCCCACACCCTCTCAGTGAAGATGGCTACCAACCTGTACGTCTGTATGGTAAACTGCGCAATGGCTGAGACATGCTCCTGGGTGGGGAAGGCCTCCATGCTGCTCGGGTGGGGGCCAGGGGGAATGGTGGGAGTTGTAGTGCAGGCCTCCCTCCCTCCCTCCCACACCCTCTCAGTGAAGATGGCTACCAACCTGTAAGTCTGTTTGTTAAACTGTGCAATAGCTGACACATGCTCCTGGGTGGGGGAGGCCTCCATGCTGCTGGGGTGTGGGACAGGGACTATGGTGTGAGTTGTTGTACAGACCTCCCTCCCCCATACAGGCCTCCTCAGCAGGATGGCTGGCTACATGTTGGGTGGGGATGGACAGTGTAATGAAGTTTGTGTATTGCAAGGTAGTAATTGCATTGTGGTGGTTGTCATTTGTATGTACTTACCAGCCTCCGCTCCCCCGGCTACTCCTGTGAGACTCTCAGGTAGCAGTATGGCAAGCACCTTCTCCTCCCATGGTGTGAAGGTCTTCGGTGGGATGGGAGGGCCACTGCCAGTCTGGTTAGCCAGCGTCCAGTTCTTGCTCCTCCTCTCCTTGACAACCCTCTTCAGGTCATGCCGCCGCTTCTGGATCTCCTTCTTGGATCTTGGGGTGGCCCCTACTGCATTCACCCTTTGGACTATCCTTTCCCACATTTGTGTCCTGGTGGCTAATGGTGTCTGTTGGACCAGGCTACCAAATAGTTGTGGCTCTACTCTCACAATCTCGTTGACCATGACTTTCAACTCACTCTCAGTGAATTTGGGCATTTTTGGTGCTGTCATGGTGTGTGGGGGTTGAGGTGTTTGTGGGTGCAGGGTTGTGGTAGGGATGTGTGAGGTGGCTTGTGTGATGGGGGTTTGTTTGTAATGGTGTGATGGTAGTGTTGATGGTGGTGGTGGGTGGGTGTGTATGCTTAGCTCTATAGTCTCTCCTGTCAGGTGTGGTGTATGGCCTTCTAATCTGGAGTGATGCTAAGGATTGTGGTCAGTGAAGGGGGTGGCTTTGTACTCAGCTGTGTGGGTGTGTCCAATTGGATTTAGGTTGTCAGGTGTGTTGTGGGAGTGGTTCTGTGGTTTTGTCTTTGATTTTACTAATTCATATTTATGTGTATGTGTGTTGTATATTTTGGGGACAGTGCTACTTTGTTCATGGGATTTTGGCATAACTGAGGTGTATTCACATCGACTGCCATATTTTTCATGTTTGTCCGCTGCGGTGGCTTTGCTGCTGCTTGTGCGCCATTTCTCCCATTCACTCCTGGGTGCGACCGCGCCGGTCGTTGTCGGCGTTTCCGACAGCGACACCCTCGGGGATATCGTAATTTACCGTGCGGTGTGTCCGCTTTCCATGCGGTGGGTTGTGCCTTTTCCGCTGCTTATCCGTCCGCCGCAGTCCATTTTTTGCCGTCTCCGCCCGCGTCGGGCGGATTTGCTTGGCCCGCTACCGCCGCGGTCGGTCTTTTGTGGCGGTTCATCCTAATTTGGCGGACGGTATTTCCGCTGTCCTGTCGGGCGGTTGTTTTCCGCTTCCATGGCGGTCGGGTGGTTTTCCGCCTGCTATCCTAATGGGCCCCTATCTATTGTTACTTTACTATTCCCACTCCAGTCTACATTATATTGGGGTAGTTGCTGGACAATAAATAAATATAATTTACTATTCCCACTCCAGTCTACATAAAATTGAAGTAGGTGCTGGACACTTAGGGGCCTATTATGATGTCGGGCGGATCGCCTCCGCCATGGTGGCGGTGGCGATCCGCCCGACAGAAATGTCCGCCCGCCACCCTTTTCCCCCCCGCCACATTACAATGGCGGGGGGGACCGCAGCGGTGGCAAACACCGCCCGCCACTTTTCCGCCCCGGTCGCCTTGCGGCCGGGGCGGAAAATGAGTAACATGCAGGCGGTGTCTGTCAGACACCGCCCGCAATATTACCATGGGCATTGTCAGATGCCTTTCCGTGGCGGCGCTGCCGCCACGGAAAGGCATGCGGTCTTCACTCTGGGGGCCCCCTGCGGGCCCCCAGAGTGAAGTACAGGTGGGGGGGTGCACATGGGGGGTACCTGTGGTACCCCCCTTCATTTTCATTTGCAAAGCGGCAGGCACCGCGCGGTGCCTGCCGCTTTGCAAATGAAAATGTGAAAGTGCATTTTCAGCATTGTGGCGGGCAGGCAGAGAGCACCGCCCGCCACAATGCTGAAAATACAGGATGTGCATGCCACTGTGGCGGGCACATCCTAATGGCACCCCCGGGACCCCCGCCCTTATGGCGGGCGGTCCCGATTTACGATAGGATGACGGGCGGGCAAAGTCCGCCCGTCATCCTAATGGACCCCTAACTATTGTTAATTTAATATTCCCACTCCAGTCTACATTATATTGGGGTAGGTGCTGGACAATAAATAAATATAATTTACTATTCCCACTCCAGTCTACATAACATTGAGGTAGGTGCTGGACACTAATTAAATATAATTTACTATTCCCACTCCAATCTACATAAAATTATTGTAGGTGCTGGACACTTATTAAATATTATTTACTATTCCTACTCCAATCTACATAAAATTATTGTAGAAGCTGGACACTAATTAAATATAATTTACTATTCCCACTCCAGTCTACATAAAATTGAAGTAGGTGCTGGACATTAACAATTGTTAATTTAATATACCCATTCCAGTCTACATTATATTAAGGTAGGTGCTGGACAATAAATAAATATAATTTACTATTCCCACTCCAGTGTACATAACATTGAGGTAGATGCTGGGCACTAATTAAATATAATTTACTATTCCCACTCCAATCTACATAAAATTATTGTAGGTGCTGGACACAAATTAAATATAATTTACTATTCCCACTCCAGTGTACATAAAATTGAAGTAGGTGCTGGACACTAACAATTGTTAATTTATTATTCCCACTCCATGTTACATTATATTGAGGTGGGTGCTGGACAATAAATAAATATAATTTACTATTCCCACTCCAGTCTACATAACATTGCGGTAGGTGCTGGACACTAATTAAATATAATTTACTATTCCCACTCCAATCTACATAAACTTATTGTAGGTGCTGGACACTTATTAAATATAATTTACTATTCCCACTCCAATCTACATAAAATTATTGTAGGTGCTGGACACTAATTAAATATAATTTACTATTCCCACTCCAGTCTACATAACATTGAGGTTAGTGCTGGACACTAATGAAATATAATTTACTATTCCCACTCCAGTCTACATAAAATTATTGAAGGTGCTGGACACTAATTAAATATAATTTACTATTCCCACTCCAGTCTACATAAAATTGAAATAGGTGCTGAACACTAACTATTGTAAATGTACTATTCCCACTCCAGTCTACATTATATTGGGGTAGGTGTTGGACTTAATAATCCACCCCAAAGTTTATATTTTATAATTGTTTACCTAAAAATTAAATTCGTTCAAAACCAAAATAAAAATTATTAATTACAAACTTTTAATATAAATTTGTATTATATTTGAATTAATAATCACTAATATTTTATGAAAATTTTAACATTTAAATATACTCCCCACAATTATCCCCTATAAAGCAAAAATTGACCTACTAAATTTAAATGGCAAAAATAAATTTTAATCATTTTTTAAATTTAGAAATAATTTTTTTAATTCTTGTAATTTAAATATTTAATTTTAAAATTTATGTACATTTTTTTATATTTATTATTCTAAACACTCCCCACCCTAATCCACTAAAACACAATTTGCCACTAATACAAAGAAAATATTATATATTTTCAAAAAAATAAATTCAAATTTCGAATAATAATTTTTACAAATTTCTAAATTAATTTTTTTTTTTATTTGATATTTACAATTTTAATTTTGATTACTATTATTGTTTTTTTACATATTTTCTAAACACTCCCCACCCTAATCCCCTTTAAACCCAATAACCTGCTCCAAAAAATATATATGTATTTTTTTATTTTTAAATTATTAATACATTTTTTTTTTTTACATATTATTAATTTTATTATAATGTTTTATACATATTAGTTTTATATTATACACAATTTTTTGTAAAAAAAATCTTTTCTAAAAATACACCCAAAAAATTTGAGTTTTTAAAAAAAATATTTTATTTTATTAAAAAAAAATATATATTTTTTTTATAACACTCCCCACCCTTATCTCCTATAAACCAAATAACCCGATCCTGAAAAATATATATGTTTTTAAAAAAATTATAATATAATATATATATTTTAGAATTTTTTACACATATTATACATTTTAACAAAATATTTATACATATTATTTAAAAATTATATTACAATATTTAATAATTTTTTAACACATTTTTAATAGAATAAATATTATTTAGTTTTTTAAAACTACAAATATTTGATTTTATTTTAATTTTTTTTTTTACATATTTTAAAACACTCCCTACCCTTATCCCCTATAAACCCGCTCCTAAAAATATATATGTATTTTTAAATATTTTTTTTATTTTTAATTTTTAACATAATATATACAAATTATACTAAAATATTATCTAAAATTATATTTTTTTCGATATTATTTACTATTATACGATAATTTTTTTATATCAATATTTTGTCTTCCGATATATTTACTTACGATATTATAATACACATACTACAAACAATATTTTTGTATTCGATATTTAAATATTCGATATATTTTACCTTCGATATTTAATCTTCGATAATGTGTCATATCGATATTTAAATTTCGATATTATGTCTGATTACCGGTATATCGACAATTTAATTTTGGTGTGGAATGGTTCAGTACATGAGGGAGAAGAATATATCAGATTTCTAAATCTAAATGAGAACAATCTAAGATAAACTGGTCAGGTTAGTTTGTTGGCAGCAAACTACCTAGATCTCCAAATTAACCCCTTCGCTGCTGGCCCGTTTCCGCCGCTGTGCGGTAAACAAACGAACAGGGCGGGGCCGTGACGAACCCCAGCCGTCATCAGCACACGAGCACCGCGGAGCGTGACGGCTGGGGTTCGTCACCAGCATACAAGGGGTTAAGATCCAAGGGAACAAGATAAACTGTTGTCTTTATAGAAAACCAACGGCGGGTAACAGTACATTACAGGCGTTAAGTAGCCACCCCCGCAGATTGATCAACAGTATACCATACGGAGAGTTTCTCCAGCTCAAACGTAACTGCTCAGTGAGTTCTGATTTTGATTCAGCAGCCAAGGACAGCCTCAATAGATTTTTAGCAAGAGGCTACAATGCGAAATTGCTCACAACCACTCTCCAGAGAGTATCTGAGATACCGAGAGAGGATCTTTTTAAGAAGAAAGATAAGAAGGTTGATGATGGAAGATTTCACATGATAACCACATTCTCACAAGATGCTGACTGGCTCAGAGGGACCATAAGAAAACACTGGCATATCTTGAAAACGGATCATATTATTGGAAATGATGTGCCAGTGAATACTCTGATCACATTCAGAAAAGCACGCTCCTTGAGGGATGTCCTGGTCCATAGTCGCCTAGAACCAATTGCAAAGAAAACAAGCATTGGAAATGCAATAGGTCTCGCAGCATTAGAGTTAGTGCTTTTAGAATTGTTTATGGGTTTTTTTGTAAATCTTTAGCATTTTTGTTTCCTGTAGCCAATGCTAAAGAATTTAAAAAAAAAAGCCATAAACATTTCTAAAAGCTCTAACTCAAATGCTCCGAGACCTATTGCACTGTGTGAGGGTGAGGGGTTGAGGGTGAGTGAGGGTGAGGGTGGGTGAGGGTGAGTGAGGGGTTGAGGGTGAGTGAGGGTGAGGGGTTGAGGGTGAGTGAGAGTGAGGGTGAGTGAGGGTGAGTGAGAGTGAGGGTGAGTGAGGGTGAGAGTGAGTGAGGGTGAGGGTGAGTGAGGGTGAGTGAGGGTGAGGGTGAGTGAGGGTGAGTGAGGGTGAGGGGTTGATGTTGAGGGGTTGAGGGTGAGTGAGGGGTTGAGGGTGAGTGAGGGTGAGGGTGAGTTAGGGTGAGGGGTTGAGGGTGGGTGAGGGGTTGAGGGTGAGTGAGGATGAGTGAGAGTGAGGGTGAGTGAGGGGTTGAGGGTGAGTGAGGGTGAGTGAGAGTGAGGGTGAGGGGTTGAGGGTGAGTGAGGGTGAGGGTGAGTGAGGGGTTGAGGGTGAGGGGTTGAGGGTAAGTTAAAGTTTGTTGAAAGCCCTATATGCTCGCAAGCTCGATGCGCATGCGAATCGAATAGCTCGACCTAAAAAACTCTTAAATATCAATATAGATGCACAGATAGAAACACTAACGTGCAAGCACAGAAATATAGAAACATGCATGCACAGACAGACATGCACACATCTGGAAACACAGTCACCTGCAGCCACATACATTGATAGATGCAACCACACAAGCATACATATACACTCTCAGGCACACATACGCTTGCAAGCAGGAGCACATACAAACACAGACACACACATGCACATAGAAATGCATATAGCAAGCATGCATATACATATGCAGCACTACCAAGAGCAGATACATTTACACACACGCATGCAGATATATAAGCACACACACAAACACAGGGACTCCTACATACCTATGCAAATGTGTACACTCAGACACACATGCACGCGCACTTATACACGCACACACTCTTGTATCTCTTGTCTCACCCCTGTGAGGTGGCTTCAATGAAATATTAATGTTACACCTTTGAAAAATGCAAGCATTTGAAGTGCTCGGGCGGGTGGAAGCAATTTTGATGTAGAAGTGCTGTGGGAGGCGGGTGCAAGTAAGGACAGGGAGGGCAGAAGATGCCCTTGTAGAACATGCACTTTAATGGAGCATGACAACAATAAAAAATGTCAATTACTTAATGAGCCTGCAGTGAAGCAACATGTCCATTTTTTCCATTGCGTCACATATTTTGTATGAGCACTAAACTCACGTAACAGCGGGCGCTACACCATTGTGCGGTTGGTTAAAGTATGGTCGGGGTGAGGATGGCGAAGATGGTGGCTGGGCTGAGGGTAGAGTGCAGTGACCAGGATTTTTAGAAGGCTGCGAGTGTTACAGGACCCTCTAGAGGGGTTTCCTATTTCCTGAACCACAGCTGTGAAGGTTCAGAAGACCCCTGCCGTTCACTGCTTTGCAATGGGAGGTTTAAAGCGTCCAGATTTGAAGAAACAAGAGATTTTAAGGACACAGAGCGAGATGGGGCAACATGAGTGGATGGGTAAAGAGAGAGAGCAAGAGAGCAAGGGGGAGAGAGATGAAGACAGAAGTGATTAGGTAAGGTGAGAGAGAAGGAGCAATCCGGCACACACAGACGGGCACACACACACAAAGGCACACTCACATAACACAAAAATACACACTGACTGAAAGCAATAATACACGTGCTCACATACAGAATGCAATAAATGCGTACATACAAAGAGACGCACATGTGCAGAATGTTTTCTAAAGGTGAGAAAGGCATACACACGAAGGGGGTGAAGTGGAAGTGGCGAAAGACGCCCTAGAAAGCCAGCCCATTGTATACCTTGGAAGCTATTATCTTTTTGCAGGCATTGCAAGAGCGACTCTGGGAAGCAGGTCACAATGTGAGGGAAGCAGGGGGGGGGGAGCAGAGCAAGAGGGGTCGGGCAGTGAGCGGAGGGGAGGTATGGATAGCTGAGTAATGAAGATCGAGCGTTGCTGGGACTCATAACTAAACTAAGAAGTTCCCACAAGAATAGAAAGCACATTTGATATAATATTGATTCCGGAGACCAGGGCCCAACTCAGTATCCCACACATTTGTTATGCAGAATTCAGATAGCCGGCCGATGAAAGCCTGAACATGCCTGCCATACTGGGGGTTGTCTGCCGGGCCGCGGGATACGGGGCAGACCTGTCTTGACTGCGATTGAATGCCGAGGATCCCGCTCCGAACCGGATTTGAAGACGAGCCTGCGGTGGACTGGCTCTGCGGCCTGAGCACCTCTGTGGTGGTGCGTTGAGACCCGGGGCGCGCTTGTAGCCCCGGTGAGAGGCCCAGGGAAGCAGGAGGTCCCGACTGGTGCCTGGAGACATGGAGCGTTGAATAACAAGACGGACGGACGGAAGAGAGGGGAGGGGGGAGGAGAAATGCGACACGGAGGGAAGGGGAGGGGGCAGAGCGGGGAGGGGGCGGAGAGGGGAGAGGTGCGACACGGCAGGATGTGACCGTTGCGGCGGTGTTACGCGGAAGGGCGTTAGACGGAAGGAAGAGAGGGGAGGGGGAGGAGAAATGCGACACGGCGGGAGGGGGCGGAGCGGGTAAACAAAGACGGACGTGCACGCGCTTTTAAGGTCAATGCGCATGCGCATAAGCTCAATGCGCATGCGCATTGACCTTAAAAGTCACGGGCACTGCAAGGAATCGCCACGATTCCTTGCAGTGTAGATAAAGAGTGGATAACTCGCAATAGTCTCGCTTGCTCGATGCGCATGCGCATCGACAGGCGAGACCTAAACATTGAATGATGCAAAAGGGTTCTTTCCCTGTGGAGAGTGCAAAGCGTGTTCGGCCAGTAAAAGCACTTTGTCCTATGAAGTTAAGGGCCTAAAGGATGGTAGAAAGATCAACAAATTCATGTCTTGCCAGACCACATTCGCAGTTTATTGTTTAAAATGCCCATGTGGGATGAGATACGTGGGTAGCACCATCAATTGTGTAAAGCTGAGAATTTTGGAGCACATGCGTGCCATCACAAAAAAGGATTTTACTTATCCGGTGGCTCGCCATTTTTTCATCAAGCACAAGAGTGACAGGAACATGTTACAATATTTCTGTCTAGAATATGTACCTGAAAATGCTAGGGGTGGGGACAGACTGCAAAGGTTGCGCAGACTAGAGTCCAGATATATTGTGGATTTGCAAACAAAAAGCCCGGAGGGCCTCAACGGTGGGGAAGAATTGGCAGTACACCTGGGCGTATAGAAAAACATGAACTTTAGAAACAATGATGGTTAGGATTTTCTTGTATTGTAAGACAAGTACTCTTCCACTTTGAAGAGTGATAGAATTTCATATTGTGTATGTTGGTTTCCTAAGTGTTTGAATTTCCTTTTTGTCTGAGATGGGACACACATGTCATTTAATTAAGACAATTGAGATACAGGTAGTCATAATGTTTGGTATAGTGCACAATAAATGTAACTCGTTTGTAAGAGGAAAACAACAGGACATGTAGGCAACCATGATGGTTGCCATTGCCGATCCACTGCAAGATCACATCTGTCAAACTGACGGTTTGAATACACTTGGTAAATGTAAATGGCACTCATATATATGTTGTTGAATGTAAGCCATATATCTGTGTAAACAAAAGTAATATACAAAGAATGAATCGGATAACGTTCCAAGATGGCGCTCTCAATTTTGTGGGTCGCTCAAAGTCCTATGTTGGTTTCCATAATCTAAGAGTTACAAATGGCGCCGCGCTGCACGTTACACGTAGACACAGAAGAAGGGAATTACCGAAACATGTCTGTCAGTGAAATAAAGAACACTGCTTTGTCAAACATCCCGCGAGTGCTGTCTCTTTTTCCTGGCAAATGGGAGAAACGTTGAAGCTTTAATATTACGCGACGCACCAACGCGTGACGGAACCCGTCTATAGACTATAGAGTGACTCGCTACCTGGTATCCTTGGAGCGGCAATATATATATATATATATATATATATATATATATATATATATATATATATATAAAATCCACCAATTGCCCTGAAGCTTTCTGAGATCACACAACAGACGATTCGCCATCCGGCTTTGAAGTTCAGCCTGCTTTCACACTCCACAAATCTTTAGTTGTGCCGACGCGTTTCAGGGCTTCCATGCCCCTTCATCTTGGGCTGCACCAATGAAAAACGAATACACGCATTATTTGCATATCCGGTTCCTTTTATTTAATTCAAGCCCCTCAGTGGGCGTTTGCTTAGTGCACAGTCCATCTGATGCTTATGGGACTTGAAGTCCTTAATGCGCATTCACTGTTAACTTTAAGTAAGCTCCATTCTTCATTTGTTGAATCATGCTTCATTCATTAATACCTTAAGTAGGTTGTTTTGTGCTCGAACAGGCAATTTAGAAAGGAACGCTGTGCCAAAGACCCTCACAGAGTTGGAAAATCCGGCCTCACCCCGCTGGAAATCGTGTTTTGCTCCCAGCAGGAGATGGTGCCTCTCAGCACGGCCAGGCTGCAGTGTACCAATAAAATCCACCAATTGCCCTGAAGCTTTCTGAGATCACACAACAGACGATCCGCCATCCGGCTTTGAAGTTCAGCCTGCCACCCCTTGTAATTGGCGATACAGTTGTTTGTTGTACATGAAAATGTTATTGCTCAAACAAAATTTCTGCATCCACAACAGCATAGCATTATGGCCCACATCTGGATAGGTAATAATTTACCGCCGTTAGCCCATCCGTGTGTGCAATGCTGGTATAAAGAGACGTGACATCCAGTGCCATGAGCCAGTCTCCTTCTACCCAGTCAGTGTGTTTAATTTTTTGTAAAAAATCCCCTGTGTCCTGTACATAATAATCAAGGTGTTGTACATATCCTTGGAGAAAGTAATCAATATATACTGATGTGTGCTCCAATAAGCTGTTCCTGGCAGAGATGATAGGTCTGCCAGGTGGATGTGTCAGGTTCTTGTGTACTTTGGGGATAAAGTACATTATCGGAGTTACTGGGTTGTCATTCTTTAGATATTTGTATTCTGGCTCACTGAGCAATTTAGATGATTTCCATCTTGACAATTGTTGGTGGTATTCTTTTTTGATGGTATTTAATTCCTGGATGTTAATGCGTTCATAGCAATTTCTGTCATTGAGTTGGGAATATGCCTTTTTATCATATATATATATATATATATATATATATATATATATATATATATATATATATATATATATATATATATATATATATATATATATATATATATATATATATATATATATATTCTTGCCACTCCACTTCCACGAGCAGGTTGCTTGCTCCCTCCAAAACAGACAGAAACGTAGAGCACAGACCCAAGTTGGTGCAAAAAATAGTTGTTTATTCAGCAGCTGCTGTTCCGTCGGCCATTACGCGTTTCGGTACTAGGTGTACCTTGATATATGTGTGTGTGTTCCAGCTGAACCTTGACAAGGACGTCCAGCCAAGCAGGCCTGGGCTTGATAGCGACATCACCGCTTGATAGAGCACCAGAAAACTCACACACTTTCCACAGTGCGAGAAACAATCCCTCCAATCGAGAGTGGTTGAAAGTAGATTTTAAATACGGCAGGTAACCCAACAGCCTTGCATGACGCGTTTCGACCCAGCCGGGTCTTAATCATATGCAAAAGGAGAAGAGCAGTTACGCTTGGTTTTAAAATATCTTGCAGCTTCAAACAGCTTCAAACAGTGAAGAAGGACTCACATGCAAATGTTTTTAAAGGTACATTGTCCATGAAACATTTGAAGGACTTCAATTTCCTTAATGCTTTTCAACTGTAAAACAGTCCTCCCTTGTGGTACACAATGCATCAATGCCATGTTTCTATATATGATAAAACAAAGCCCTCTTATTCCCTCATGGAGTAAATTCCGTGTAGGGCTGAGCTGCAACATTTATACCAAAGCAGTCCTCCTCGTGCATTTGTTGGTATAACTGCAAGTGGTTTTCTAAATATCTCTTAATCATAGTAAGTATCATTTTCATATGTTTCCACAAATTGAGAGGTCTAGATCTCATAAAGTGCTCTTCTGCCTTTAAGCTATCTTCATTTTGTATGCTCGTGTATAATAATGACACATCTATAGTTATATTGTTATAAAAAAGGGGTTGACCCAATGTAGTCAAAGGACCTGGGTATCTGATATTATAATAAACAATTGGTCCTCGACGAAAATTCACCATGTAAAACAATTACTGTATTTGGTTGAATACATTTTCAGTCAGCTCTAGAATAAATCTGTACAGTTGGTTAGATGGGTATACTAGCCCACATTGTCAAAATATTACATAAAAAGCACCAACAACCTTGAGATTTCAAAAGAATCCAATCGGATTATCTTATTTAATATACAATTCAAAAGAAGAAAGAATTTAGCAAATCTTTATACAAATATTTACATTAACACCCGGTTTATGGTTGGGTCGAAACGTCGACATTTTCCTGTGGGAGCCTGCACCTACCAGTCTCTGCCCCCTCTCCCCCGTCTCCCTCCCTCCCAAATCCCATTGCCAACTGTGCAAACTAAGGATAACGGAGGTTGTGTCCAAAAAAGTACAAGCTAGTAAAAAAGAATTAATTTTTTTGCAAGCGTTCTCCAGGGCAGGCTCATTTTTGTACATAAGTAATCTGCACTTTGTTTCTCTGATCTCTTTGATCAATCACTTGAGCACACACTTTGACCTTTCTCTGTGCAGGCCTCTCTTTTACCTTAGAAATAACTTTTGTTTACTGTTAATGTAAATATTTGTATAAAGATTTGCTAAATTCTTTCTTCTTTTGAATTGTATAATAAATAAGATAATCCGATTGGATTCTTTTGAAATCTCAAGGTTGTTGGTGCTTTTTGTGTAATATTTTGACAATGTGGGCTAGTATACCTATCTAACCAACTGTACAGATTTATTCTAGAGCTGACTGAAAATGTATTCAACCAAATATAGTAATTGTTTTACATGGTGAATTTTCGTCGAGGACCAATTGTTTATTACAATAACATTTATAGTTATAAGCACATAATCTTCCTCACATGGGATGTCAAACACTTTCTTTAAAACATCTCATGTATCTTTTAAATTCGAGGGTAAGATGGTAACAACATCTCTTAGAAAATGATCCACATATCTGGACATATTTTCAAATACGCTCCCTAAAGCTGAAATTATAGGGCACCCAGAAGGTTTCATTCTATTTTTGTGTACTTTGGGTATTAGATAAAACACAGGAATTTTAGGCTTGTCTATAGGTAAAAACGGGTACTCATCATGACTTAATAAGCCTTGAGCCCTCCAAATCATCAATTCGTCATTGAATTGTATTTTAGCCAATCTCAAAGTGTTGTGTGTAACCCTTAAATAACAAATATCATTATTCAGCTGTAAGTATGCTTCATTCATATATTTATTCATAGGCCACATGACTAAATTCCCTGCTTTATCAGAGTTCTTGATAACACAATTTGTTTCATTGCCTAGTTTTTTCATTAATGCATCATATTGCTATGCTTCATCTTCTTTTCAGTGTTGATGTATAGATCTTTCACTTCTTGGATAACTAGATCATTAAAAATATCAATGGAGTCCTTTGGATTAATCTGTGTAAATTTATAATTTGCTTTTAATTCATTCAGGGCACTACTGTTTACATCCAGTCCATGATGTGTTACAATATCCAATTATGTTACTGGTTCCTGTATACCAATGTTCTCATTTTCTAGTTCTTGCTGTACCTTCTTAAATTGTACATCAACCACTTGAAATACGTTGTGCTGTTTTATATTGATGTTCTTTTCTTTCCTTTGTTTGGGTTGTGCTAGAAAAAACGTTTTACGTTTCATGGATTTTATGATCTTAAACAAATCGATTCTTGTTTGGGCATAGATCATGTACTGTTCTTGGCAGAAAGACAGTCCAAGGAAAAGATTATTTTCTTTTTGTTCCGGTAGCTGTATTTCTGTTATATTTATGTTAGTGTTGGTTCTCCTCTCTACTTGCCCCTCCACTTCGTTTGTTTCTCTATTGATGATTTTTTTCTCTCCGAAGCTATGTTGACTTTTTCTCCTCTTACTCAACCTCTTGATGGTTTTTGAAGGATTTAGTGGTCCCATGGGCACACATTGAACCGCCTGTCTTGGCATAAAAAAACAAGCTTGTCGATTACGGATGGGACATCGCCTAATGAGCCTCCTACTGCTCCCTCTTCCACATCCGTATCTGCCTCTGAGCTGACTTCACTAAGGGGCTCCAATTGAATTTTATCTTGACTCTGTTTCTCAACTCTTGTTAATTGTCGTCTATATATAGTTTCATTGTTTAAAAAGTCACTGATTGAATAAAAGTATTTCTCCTTTTTTGCATCAGATATACATAAATACTTTTTTTACAGACCCCTGTGCATCCCAAATCCTTAATTTTAGATCAAGAAGATTGTTTGTAGAGTCTTCCACTCTATCTATCCAAGTTGCATATCCAACATCATTATCCTATATTATCAGGTCACTTGTGCATGCTTATAAACATTGATCTCTTATATTTTGTATCAATATTGGTCGCTTATACTCGATCAATAGTACCTACTAGCAGCCAACACATGTTTTGCAGAATTATTCTGCTTTCTCAAGGCTTATTGGCTAGAATAGGTTAATTAAGCCAAAGTTGTATACATCTCCATTCATATTTTTCAGTCTTTGAATATTAATGTACATTTAATTGCATTAATATTCTAACAATTTATAAATAGGGTAATAGGGATTATTCCAGCAATTATAGGGTCTAGTTTGATGAATATTTCAGATAAAATCTTTGTGAAATATTTATTGTCCTTCACAGAAGCTTTGGTTGGGGAATTTCACATTCTTCTAAAAGAGCAGATTGGTTTTCAGAAAGCATTATTCAGTCACTGGCATTTGTATGCTTCATTTATTGGCTGAAAAATATGTCAAATGTAAAAAACTTCAATTTAACTTACAAACATTATTCATTGGTCTCTGCCAAGATTCCTGAACTAAAATCAAAGTGGGAGAGAGAATGGTGTGTTGTCTAATAAAATACTAACGTAGTAGAGATTGAGACAAGGATGAGTAATCGCTGCCTTTTTATAGCCGATACCCCAAACATCATCACTGACATAAGAAGTGTTCTTTCTTGATTAGAACAGGAGATCGGAAAATATTTTTAAGGTGATAACACTGTTATTTGATTTGACTTCAATACGATTTCAGAGATCGCTGAACAGATTGCACTCATACCATGGTGAAAATAAGTTGAAAATGAATAATGTGAAGCAAAAGGAATGATATTTAAGAGAAAGAAATGCACCAAAATTATATATGGAGTCTACATGGTTGTAAGCTAGAAGTGGTCGGTAATTAGTTGTCACTTGGGAGTTAGTAGTTTGTCTCATGTGAATGGTATTATGGCTTGAGCAAACAGGGTTGCTAGAGCTTTGTATAAAGTGAAAATGAGAAGGAAGTCAATTGAAAAGGTGTATCATACCTATGAATAACGATATTAAGCATCTCGTTATATGGCTGTGAGATATAGCCATGGAGGAATTTGAATTATTGAACTGGCAATGTCAGCTATTTGAAAACAAATGCACTAAGATTAGGTTTGATGAATGGCATCTGATCATATAGTGACTCAAGGCATGCTGCAGTATACTAGAAGGGTAACCTGATGGAAGACCAATGGGGATCCTGAAACAACAACAGGGAATTCATTGTAGGACAGTTGGAGTTGGGGAGGAAGGTGGAGATTCACTTAGGGACACACGAAGAATAGAAAGCTGGCAAAAAATATAATAAAGAAGGGTGGCTATATGGTGGATTGTGATTAGTATGCAAAATCGGAAATATATCATTTTAAAATACCATAGGTTTCTCAAGGGACTCCTCAACAGTATTTACTAGATCAGGTTTCTCCAACGAGGCACCGGAGCTACCAGTAGCTCTCCTGTGTGCACTAAATTAAAAGATTTTATTTGGAATTAACATATGTATCCCAAAATTGAAAAGTGTGCATTAGAGATGAAAATGTGTATGTTTTCCGAAGTTGAGGCTTGAAGAAAATCGGATTTCCAAAATATATTTAAAGCTGATATTTGAGTGATAATCATTCAGCATTACTAATAGTGCCTTGGTGCAAGGGGCGTTTTAGCTATGGCTGCTATGCATTACCTATGTAGAGACATTCTCTGCTAGCAACCCTGACTGATGAACTGAGGAGATCACTGCTGGTAATCTTGCACGGAGTGGCCTGTACCATAAATTTGGCCTGGAGTGGTCACTATTAAAACACAAATAATAGTAGCTTTGGATGCTTTTCATCGAACTCGAGTAGCTCTTCTTACAGTAAGGATTGTAGACCCCTGTACTAGATGTGCAATCCTGTGAAATTAGGTGATGGATGTTACTTATGAGGATTGTGCAGCTCTCAATATTGGTAGTAACAGGTGCTAGGTCCAAGATGCCCTACTCAGAAAGGGCCTCCCCTGTTTCAACAGGGATTTCAAATGCTAAATCATGCGCTGTTATTCTGCAAACCTCTGGAAAAGATGCAACACCAATTATTGTTATCAACTTTCAGAAAAATGCATGTTAAGAAGGCTAGGAACTCTGTGGGAAACCGTGACAATCTAACATTTTTAGTTTTTAACATACATAATACACATGAGTATTATTTAAAGTTTTGTAGATGGTGATTACATTAATGCTTAAAATTATTTACATTGTATCCACTTTATTGAGTGTGTTTAATTGTTTGTATGCTCAGTTTTATTGGTATGCATTACACTTAATAATAATCTGAATATCCTTTAAGAAAGCATCTCTGAATAATCACAATTATAGTTGAGGAATTTCTTTTTACATCCACAGTAAGTGGTGTGAATCCTGGGGCGAATTTGCTGTTTTTGCGTGATTGCATCCATCTATCACTCTTGCCATGACCACACATGAAATTCTCAGTTATTGGTTGTGCAGTCAGACTCCCTGTCACTCAATAACCTGTAACACTCATGTTTTCAGTTTGGCAATAGTATCTGGAAGCCTCAGTTCCTGCATTAAGACATCTGTAAGATCCTCACAAAAGCCTTCTTACAATACAGTGAACTGAATTTTCTCTGTCCATCTAAAAAGGGTAACTGCATCTTTGAATTATATAATATTTGTCTGTACATCTTTGGATCCATATGTAATATAAACACATTGAATTAAATGAGATTATTTAGCCTAATGTATTTCATAGTGTGGTCTGTAAGGTTCCCATGAACACATCATAGTTCTGTAACACACCATGGTTCGTCTGTATATACAGAACAGGCCCATGCATTATCCTCCAGATGCAAGGCTGCCATTGAGCATCAATGACCTCCTATGCCTTGTGAGCTTCTTGTTTCCAAAAGAGAAATACCAATATGGGAGACCAGCTTTGTAAATACTGTGCCTCGGGGTGCTTGTTTTTCAGTTGTTGAACTATGATGATACATTATGACTCTTATCTTTTTGAATTGGGCAAAACAGTTCTAAATGTACCCCGTTCTTTTTGAAGTTTCGCATTTTTGTCTACCTCTTATTTATTGCATTCCTTTATGTTAATATTCCTAAATTATATTTCGGTCTTGATTTGTAGTTCAATTGAATCGAGTTAGCTGCACATTCCCTGTCGCTGAGTTTTAAGCACAAAAATGTCGACAAGCACTTTGTATGTCCCTCCCTGGGGAGACGATTATGTCATTCATATGGTCAAAAATCGTTTAGAGTAGTTCCCCATCTCTCTGCTCATTTTCATGCCATGGAAAATTGGGCCTTCCTAAATTCTCATTCAGAGCCTTCCTGACTACAGACATCTTTCACCTTGGACTGTCTGGCAAATAATTTCCGTCTGCCAATGGTTTGTAACATAAATGGCCTAAGTGAATGGCAACTGTTGGTCCGGATTAGCAGTTGACTGTATCTGAGCCACTCACTCCCCGATGAAATTAATATTAGCGATTAATTTCGATGTTAATGCCACTAATACTGAGCCTTCTCTTCTTTGGCGCTAAATATATACTGTGATTTGAACTCACCACCCCTCTTTTTGAAGAAACTTTCCCGGCGTAGTGAATAGTTGGTGGTTTTCCAAGTGAGAGCAATGGTTTCTCAAATTAGAGCAATAGTCGCAACTCTTTCTGCTAATTATATAAACTTTAAAAAATAGTCCACCTCTTCCAAACACACAGGATCATACCTGCAGTTGATGAATGCACACTGGACCATTACAGCATCTTATAAATTGTATTATTGGCATATAGGCTTCCCCCGTGATAGCTGTGCAAAAAACTAATCTAAGCCTTAGAAACGAGAAACTCTAAAACAATGTCTGAAGGATTGGATCCTCTTTTTGCAGTGTCGCTATGTGGCCCGATCATTTTTTGTCCTGCACCAGAGATAGCAAAATAGGAAAGTGTAAAACAGCTGCTCACTGTGCATAATCTGCAAAAGAATAAATGCCGGTACCCAAAGCTCTGCTCAGAAGTCCACGGCTGGTGTTATTAAATGTCAACATGCCAAACATCAATCAATGTGTTAATTTGTTGGTGCATAAGATTAATAGACTCTATTCTAGGCTTGTATCAATCGTGGAGCACACATGATTGCTCATATTGTATATCAGAGGTAAGAGCTTGAACTTTTTCCCATCTGGGGCCACATTACACATTAAGCTCAATTTCATTGTTTGTGCTGGGTACACCATTAAAAAGCTGCGCCTGGCATAAACAATGAAAATGCACCCTATTATGATGACCGCACTGACCCCAGGGCAGCCACAAACTTGCTGCCCTGGGGGCAGTGCCTTCAGGTGAAAAACGGAACGGCTACTTTTCAGCTGCTCCATGTTTTCACAGTGCAGGGGGCAACCCCAAAATAATGAATGCTTTCTTCTTCTGTTCTCATAACAAATGGTTAAAGGAACAAATGTTTTCTTCTTCTGTTCTCATAACAAATGGTAAAAGGAACAAATGATTATCACTTTTATTCACATGCAATCCTATATAAATAAGCCAATGCAAATGCTTTCGTGGCTCTGTTCGAAGATGAACAAAAGATGAAAAGTGGAAAGAAGGTCTCCTAATGTACACAAGGAACATTGATGACATTTCCTCATTTTGGAGCAAACATTGAATCTCAAAAGTGTGACGATATCACCTTTATCATTGTATCAGCCAAGATCAAGTTTCATACCTTGATGTACTGGAAATTTTACAAGATTGGAAAATGTTGACAAATATTCACAGAAAATCTACAGATTTTTTTTTCAGTACTCAAATTTTCATTTAGAACTTCTCTAACAACATTTATCCTATTCACAACCCACCGACATTTAAATAATAATATCCAATCCTCATGAATTGTGAGTTGCAGTACAGGATCAGATAAACAGATTAACATAGAAGTTACACTAAAACCCTTCAATTGAGAGGAAACAACATCTTTCTAAAGAGAAATTGTTGCAGAAACATAATAAATTTCCACACACTAGAATGAATTTCATTTCATCTCACTCATGAGCAGTGCAACAATCAGGCACATCATAAGAAACACATGGAAAGTTCTACAAGTTGAACCTTACTTTGGCCCTTTGTACAAGGAATCACCATTGTTTGCATATAAACAGGCATCTCAAAGAACTAGTCACCCACAAAAACAACAGTATGAAGATCCAACAAAAAAACCTGTCACATTTCCCTGTTACAATTTCATACGCTGTGCAGTCCAGTGCTAGTTCACCCACACAAAGGCATTAACATCAAACTCAAATAATACAGTGATTGCAACACAAATAGTTGCATATATTCATTGAAGTGCGCATGTGGAATATTGCACATCGAGATGACTGAGAGAAAGATTAAACAGCAGGTCACAGAACATACAGGTTCTATTATAAAAGGTAATATTTGTCACCAGAGAAGTCCACAATAGCTTTACACTTCAATAAGTGCAAGCATATTTCACAACCCAAATTCCAGTTCATTGAACAATTTGACAACAATCCAGAATGGGACACAAGAAGAAGATTGCTCCCAAAAAAACCTCTATTGTGTAAGGAAATTGGATACGATTCAACCGAAAGGACTCAATGACTGTACAGAAATGGCATCTTTTTTCAGATGGTTAACAATTTCAACACAATGGGTGAGTAAAATCACTATGGAGTTGCATACATTTTACAGTGTAACTTTGGTTTCTTGATGCAACACATGATGGAAGTATTAATACCACCATAGATCAGTTTGATTGATTTTAATTAAGTCCTGAAAATTACTCACTAAGAGTAACTTATGCAAGTTTCTGCAGATTTCTGTGGCCTGATTCTTCAGCTTAAAGATGGCTGACATTCATTAGTCATTACGTTTTTATTCTCCATACATATGTTGTGTTTACTTAGTTCCGATTATTGTTTTTGTCTAAAACTACAAGGTTGGACATACTACTTTCTATGTGGTAATTTGTTTATCATCACTTGGGTCAGAAACACATTGACTGTGGTCCCTATGACGATCACTTGATGACTTTACACACAGCATATCAGAGTTTCTCTCAAACATGGGTGCCATGTTCATATCTTGGGTTCGCTTCGACACAGTTATTTTACATACATCCCGTATAACGCCATCAGTGACAATATAACTTGGGTTTTCAATTTGCGAGAAGGTGCATCTGCTATACGAACACAAGAAAATGAAGGCGGGCACTTTTATATTTCTTTTAAAAATACAATTCACAAATGGAATAGGTGGACAATACAGCATTACTAGATCTGCGTGTGGTGATACCACACATGGTGAGCTTATATCTATCATATTATACGCACATATAACTGGTTCTGAGATCTGCATGATATTGTGGTTACTTATCGTTAACATAATATTTACACAGTTTCTATGTTTTTTTTTAGTTTCCTTCACATATTTCATGGACTTGGTCTGCACTTGTAAAGGATATTGGATCACCCAACACATGAACGTAGTCGAAAAAGGCATTTATTTGTTGGTGAACCAACATAATATTGTGAACCCACTTAGATAAAGGAACAGAGGTACAGTCAACACATTGTCATTATTCTTTTATTCACACTACTCGGTAAAGGGGCATATATTCTCATGGTTAACATATATCAGGGGGTTCCTCACAACAGATGAGTTATGTTTTGCATTACAGAATTAAAAGAAAAGTGTACCCTGACAATGGACAGTTTGTCTGAAATGCATTGGGTGTTGTACAACAATAAAAAAAGATTTAAAGTTGCCATGTTTTAGTTGCGAAAACAAAACATTTCTTGAAAACGGATGGTTTCAGTGTTTTGTTTAGTTATTAAATATGACTAAATGAAACACTGAACAACCTAGCATGGACTTCGTGAAGAGTATTTAAAGATAGGCTCCGCCTGTCCAACTCAGTGCTGGCTGGGACTATAATTGTTTGTCTTTTATAGCTCTTTGTGCAGATTGCATAATACTCAGAAATTCAGGCAGGTCTTAGCAATGAGTCATCGAATGGAAGAGGACAACATGATGCAGCAAGCACACGTGCAGCACATACATTGGTTTGACTTACATGCAACACTCAGTTCTGAGCAGACATTGGGACCCTAGTAGACTAGTAGACCTCATAACCTCCAGGAGATTAATGATAATCTTAGCAGATATGTAACTGCAAGAAGTACATTTTGGACAGCTATCTTCAATCAATAATTATTACACTAAGTATCACAATTCTGGTTTCCTAGATGTGGTCATAACCTCCTTTCGTCACTGTGAAGGGGCACTGTGTCGGTGCCCCAAACCATGGCACTGTCGCTAGTTCTAATGCAACCTTTTTACTTTTTATCTTCCATTTAAATCCTTTATATACCATTAATTCAATTCTTCTACCAACAGTAGTCATAATTCATCCACGGGCAAGGAAATGCCAATTTTCTTAAGTTTCTCATATCCTTGATGGGCCATCCGAGCCTCTTCATTCAAAAATACGTACTGAAGGTGTGTTTCATCATAAGCAGTTTATTAAAAACCCAATGCATTTCGGGCCTCCAGGGGCCCTTCGTCAGGGGTAACTGCGAAATTAATTAAACAAATATTAACATACAATGCGCTACTTAATAGACTGAACAATTGTCACATTATCTCGTTTTACTTGTTAGGAACAACAAACATGCAATTCAAGAACATTATATAACCCATCTATAAAATGTGAATTTTCCCTTGTATCAATGTTCTGGCATATTCTAGTTGTCATTACACGTAGTCGCATAGTCGCCTGTGAGCTGGTGTATTCTCATATTATATCTTCCCATGTCTTCCCACCTCTCTTTCCCTTGGTTTCACTATGAAGAGGCACTGTGACACCAGTCTTCAAGCTTTCCTACTAACCTGTCGTTATAACCTCCTTTCGGCACTCATGGTGCTGATGATCTGGAAAACAGGTTTTCTTCGACTCTGTCTTGTGCAACAGATCGCCCCCCCTATTACTAATCAGCCATCAACTGCCACAGCTAAGATGACGTCTAAACTAGAACAGTTCGAAATGCTCAATATCTGAGGACATAACAATCCTCGGCAAATGAATAGTTATGCAACCTGACTGCACATCACAGCACTTTCAGGATTGACTATAATCTTGCCTCTCAACACTGGGCATGGCGTTTTTGGGAATGCATGCTACCCCACATATTCCTACAGACCAGTCGCCCATATTGCTCAACTTTAAATGGATGGTGAGTTTCAAATTAAACTTGTGAAGCAGATTCAAAAGAAGAGTGCGATTATGGGCATAGCATTCTTCTACCTTCAGGGTGAGATCCCAGTCACCTTTAAGCATGACGATGGATTTCAAAGCCTCAGAATGGGAGGCCTTCAATATATACATCAGAGGTATGCATATATTTAACAAGACTGCAGCACTGTGCTGCTTGAGAGATGATCTGATTAAAAGCAAGGTACAACTTGAGTTTCACCTATGAGAGAGATGATTAGCAAGAGCACTTATTATGTATCGCCAACCCACTTAATTGAGCATTATGCATGTGATCAATAGTATTAGCATTTGCGGCAGTATAAAAAGAGTGCTTGCTAATATTCACAGTAGCAGCGATGTAAATCCCAATTAGCAACTAGCCCAGTCATTTCCTTTTTAATTGCTGCCAATTGACTTTTAATAGAAGTCTGATCTACAGTAGGTTTAAAGCTTTTTATACACAGTACCAATCCTATTTTAAGAGCCTCCTTGCTGCCAGGTTTGTCATCAGACACAGGAATCCTATAGAATACGCTGGCCCTGGCTGGCCACTAAGTGTCTTAGTCATAGCAGTGAAAGGCTCGTGTCATTGTCTTCTGATTTCTTGGCAGGTATAAAAGATGCTGAGGCTTCATCAGAGATCTCAGCGCGCAGCATCCCCCGGGGACGGACTACTCTGTTGTCAGTTCCTCTAGGTTCATCGGTGAGTATTTGATACTTTTCTGCCTATTTTTGTTGCCCTTTTTATTAAATGCATTTTAAAATGTATTTGTGTCTATGTACTTGTAACTTCAACTCTAACTGTGTATTTGTTTGTCTATTTCATTGTGCACTGATGTACTGTTCCCATCTCATTGTAATGTTTGGGAAAAGGTTTCCTATAGTGCTCATCTCTCTGCATGAATCCATAGACAACTGCCCAGTTTTAAGCCGGCTGGTGAGCAGAATTGACAAGCATGCAAAACAAAATGAACACAGCACCTGTAAATGAGGCGACCACACCGCTTCACCTGTTTATTTTATTTATTTTGAATAACTGAAAATCAAATGCACCTTAACCCTCATCCGCGTTGAAACTGCCCTCCAGTTTAAAAGACGCCCTGTTTCCCTCCTCATCAGGTTTTGACAGCAGAAGATGCCTGTGCCCCACACAGCGCTGCAGATTGTGACATTCATGGGGGTCGTCGTCCTTGCCTGTTACTCGACTTCACAAGAAACTGAAAAGTGAGTAAAACATCTCATTTGCATCAAACGCCGTGAAATGCAGAGGGTTCTAAATTCAGCGCACTCTGTGCTGTGATTTATGAAGCCTGCAGGGGTAGCAGGCCCCTGTGGTACCACCACTGTACTTCATCATGTGGTTACTGCCGTAGCTGAGCGCGGTGATGCCTGAGGCAGCCCAGGGCCGTGCAGCTGGGCGCTTCCTTGTAGCGGACCCGACACATCTCATGATATTAAAGGAACATCATGTGGATGGGTTTTTTATGTATGTATGAATACGCCCACAGATGCTTAAAGATGTGTTTTCTAAATTACATTTCCTTCGATAGTGAACATATGAAAGTACTTAAACTTTACATATATATTTCTTTTTTTCTTACATTTCAATTAAAATTGGAAATCCTCAGTTTGTAAATAACAATATACACATGCACATATGGGTATGTATAATGTCAACTATCTTCAATAGTACATGACATTGCATAAGTATAATGTTTGTGTGAAGGTGGCTAACTATGTATACATTTTGCTAATATATGATAATGTTGGTATGTATCTAAACATATATTTTTTTATACATACTGGAGTAACGAAAAATTATTAAATAATCAAATAAAATGATATCTATATATATATATAGATATGTACCATCTTTATATACATATATGAGTAGCTTAATATATCAATAAAATATAAGGTGATGAGTGTACACTTATGGGTTTATTTTTGTATGGCAACTCAGACATGTCACTATGTGTAAATATGATTATAGGAAATGTATCTATCAGTGCTTCACTATTGAAATATTGGGGGAAAACCAAAAACATGTAAACATTATTCATCGACAGCAAAAAAATAGAATTCGAGTTTGTAAATATTTATCCATGCATGTACCTGTACTTCTAGATTAGTTTGCAGATGCGTAAGATGTTAAGATCTCTAAGTATGTATACATTTAAGGTGTGGGAATGTATCTATATATTTATATATTTTCCACCTACTGTGGAGGAAAAAAACCTTTACAACTCTCCCCAAACCACTACGAGTCATCCTAAACCTCCTTCAAACTCTTCCCCTACCTCCACTCTCTGACTCATTCCAAACCTCCCATACTACTATGGACCCTCAAATAGCCCTTTCCAAACTCTTCCTTCGTTTATCCCTCCTAGATTCTATTTATCCAACTAACAGGCGCACATGTCCACCACTCACAATAACAATGTATATTTCCCTCTACTCATCCACCTTGGGTTCCAGAGTAGCATGCTACTCTCCGAAAGCACTTCAGCACCTCGTAAGGGTTAGGAAGCACTATACAAATACAATTTAATTATAATTACAATCACTGCACACTGATAGACCAGTACATTGGCCTGTAGCCCTGAGATGGGTTTTATCCAGGGCTTTACTGAAACGCCACAGTGCATTGACGGGTACCTGAATGTTCTGATGTTTTTATATACTGTAAAATTCCAGGGGTAACTTCAAAAGCTATTTAAATACAACTGATAGAAATGACTATAAGAGAAGAAATGATGTTTTTATGCAACACCCCTCAGTGCATGGACCTTCAACTGTACACTGTGATGATTCTCCAGGTTGATTCTGCTGCATCAATGCACTGACCTGTAACTGGGTGCTGCAGTGCTTATTCAACTTTTTATTCATATAGCACAGTGCTCTTATCTTTGCAAACAGAGAATACTGCTCTGATTTAATTGTGCGTTGTATTGTTAATGAATTGTACTATTGACACAACTCAGTGCACTGGCACGTGCCTACGTGCGCCAATGCCCATCCAGAGCATTACTGTCCTGCAGTTGAATATGGTGATGTACTATATGGTGTAATGGCACAAGTGGGTATACTGGCGTGCAGCAGAATGTTCCTTAGCATCTCTGTGGCGCTGACTGCACCTCTGTGTGCACTTACATGGGGTTTTTGTTGTAAAAAGTTTAGTGAAATTCCAAAACTGCAAACCCAGAAAGAAAAATAATTAGTATCCATGGAGCTGAGTGGAGAGCAGCAGAGAGGGGACAGTTTTTTTAGTGTAGGGCACAAGGAAGGTTTGTGGAGAAAAAGGGGGTGCTGCAGCATCCCCAAAATTACCATGCTGGCGTTTTGAAGAAGGTTGAGCAATAAAGATGGTTTTAAAGTTTGTTGTTATCTTGTCACATATGTTATGCGTTCAAGACAGAGGTACAAATGTCAGGCTAGTCTTCTGATAAATTGCTTTGTATTCTTTTAACAAGGAGATCGCTATTTACTTTTCTTTTTCTGACTGAAAGTTGAGAGGATTTTGTGAAGCACATGACAATCTTGCCGAGATACAGGCAGAGTGGAAGTAAATATCGTAGAATGTCATTTTTCACAACACTTTGAAATTTAAATACTATAAAATGAACTGTAAAAATATTTCAAAATATATTAGCAGTTACAAAAACCCAAATAATGTGGGTTTTTTTTGTAATCCTATGGTGTAATGTAAACAACGACTTTAATAGAAACAAACCAAATCAAGACACTTTACTAGGTGATGCCCAAATGACAAATATTAGCTGAAACCTGCTTTCCACGCATTATCGTTTGTGTGCTATTTTTTGTTTGTTTTATCATTGATCCTGCATTTTAGCACGTTTAGTGACCATTTCAATGGAAAAGAGCTGGCTGTAAATGACAGTGTGCAACCACACAATGCTACAACATCCTTACCGGACTGCTCCGGTCGGTGCGGAAGATCCTCCCGCTACTCCCTGAAAATTCCCGGAAACTACTGGTGCAAGGATTAGTTTTATCAAGGCTGGATTATAGCAATGCCCTATTCCTTGCTTCACCAGAATCCACTTTGAATGTGCTCCAAAGAGCTCAGAATGCGGCAGCACAAATGCTCACTGGTACTTCCAAAAGAACCTCAGCCAAGCCTGCACTTAAGGCCTTGCATTGGCTTCCAATCCGAGCTCGCATAAAATTCAAAACCCTCTGCATTGTGTTTAAAGCTTTGCAAGGATCGGGCCCTCCAATTCCTCCTGGTTCGCCCTTATAAACCAACGCGAGCCCTTCGCTCGGATGTGGTGATACCCAGAGCAAAAAAGGTGAGGTCCGGCGGCCGCCGGTTCTCCATTAATGCAGGCCAATTATGGAATGCTCTACCGCTGGCCCTGCGGAAAGAACCTAACCTAGCGAGATTCCGCAAAGCATTGAAGACTCACCTTTTCCCCCTGTAGGCTTTCTCTTCAGTTACATTTGGTGGCGGTCCTGTGTTTCGTTTTAGCGCTGGGACGCTCGAGGGCATCCATGCGCTTTATAAATTCCTTTTCATTTCATTTCATTTCCTTTCATTACCACTTTCCTGCTGAACTGACCAGGATCATTTACTACACTAGCTCTTTGTGTGATGCTTTGATTTACTCCCTGTGACTTCAGATGTGTAACATTGAATGCAGCACCCCACTCTGAAAATTGTTCCAGCACCACTGGGTGTGATCAGCAGAATCTAGAGTGTTCGGAGTTCATTAAGAGAGGAGTGGCACTGAAGTCTGAAACTGGAATGCCATCAACATAATGTGTCAAGAGAGGGCGAGGTGTAAGTAGTATGTGGCAGCTGGAAAAAGAGAGTCATCCAGGCACACAAACCACAACAGCCCCGACATACTTACAACATAATTAATACACTTATTGGAGTTGGGTTGGATACTGTAGTTAGCATGCCGCAGTTCATTAACTTCCATTAAAATCCCCTACTCACAATGGAGTATCAGTAAAATAAAAGTAATCTTTAACAATAAACGGTATCAGAAAATGTTTCATGATCCTTAAAGTTTGCAGTTACTCAGTTACCACGCATTGAGGAGTGACTGTTTGCAGTGTCTGCTTAACCTGTCAACCTTTTAACTATCCTTCTTCTGGCTTCCATCATGGACTGCAAGTGCCATGTCTGCACTGCGGCCACCCCCTACTCCAACTTTTTGTCCACCCTCGATGGCCTTACCATTGGGCATCCCAAGGCCCACAGTTAAGGGACAACCTCCCCATCTTGGTTGTTCTTGCAGTCAGACTCTTTTGATTAAATTCACCCACTATGCACTAATAGGATCCTTTGAATGTCGCCGCACTCAGCTATTGGCGGTTACTTTTGGTGTTCCTCTTTTCAAAGGCTCTCTCCTGTCCTCCACCCTGGTCGGTGGTTGGGCACTCCCTTCTTTGTTCCACCAGGGCCAGCCAGCCTCTCAGAAGTTTTAATGCTCCGGTCCCTAATTCACGCTTCACAGGCCTCTACTTGAAGAGTAGCATTAAAAATAGGTGAATAAGAAGCTAAAGCGGAAAGCAGGAAAACAAGAGGGAATATACTATTGCTTACTGGTAATATTCATTACCCCGAATCCTCCTCATCCCAGTCCAGGGTCAAGAAACTGCAAAAGTATGAGAGGAGACAGTGAGACTAAAGTCAAACGTAACAACAAAGTTACGTAGAGATAATAAAGAGGAAATGCAGTAGGTTAATAGCCAAATGTTGTGGTTCGCTCCTGTTACACCTAGGTGCAATGACTCTTGCAGTGCTGTTTAGTTCTAGGGCTGACGCTCTTTCCCTAGCTACTGGCTCTCCCCAGCCCCTGGCCTGTGAACGAATGTCTGGATACTAGTTAGAGGTTCTTACGAAAAAACCTCAATGTACTGACCTGTAGCTGAGTGTGCTTATGTTTGCTCTAGCAGGGTTATTTTTACTGACGTGACTGTCCATATTGAGCTGTGGCTGAGTTTGGTGACACCTGCGTTAATTGTTGTGTTACTGAAAACATTTTACCGAGAAGCAGGAAAAGATACAATCAATAATAAATCTAGGGCTAGATGTAGGTAATTCATATTTACCGATTCTTAAATACCGAATTTTACCGATTCTGTATTTAAGAGTCGGTAAATAGGAAGGGGAGAGATGTATGTAATTTGAATTTAAGAATTACCGAATCGGTAGGATTCGGTATTTACCGAATCGGTAAATACCGAATCGGTATTGCCCATTGATTCCTATGGACCATGAAGCCCATAGGAATCAATGGGCAATACCGAATCGGTAAATACCGAATCCTGCAAAGGTGCAGGGGGTGTCACTTTGACACCCTCTAGCACCCCAATTCCGAACTTGTGTGCCATGAGGCACACAGACATGCCCTAAGGGCATGTCTGGGTGTCACATTGCACAGGTGTGCATGCACAGATGCGCATGCACACCTGAATTCGGTATTTTACCACCCAATAGGATTGGGTGGTAAAATACAGATTCTTAAGGGCCTGTGGCACTCTTAGGAGTGCCACCTACATGTGGATTTACCAAATCGGTAAATATACCGATTCGGTATTTTACCGATTCTATAAATTTACTGATTCGGTAAATTTACAGAATCGGTAAAATATAGGCCCCCTACAACTGAAAACCCTAATACCGGTCGGTAACGGCCGAATTCGGCCGTTACCGACTGGTATTAGGACTCCTACTTCTGGCCCCTAATGATTACATAAATTAATCATTGATACAACTCGAACATTCAGAGGTCCTTCTTTTATTGAGTACATCCATATATTCACATTTTATCCATACCGGAAGCGTACTACTGTATGGTGTGCTGCATCAAAACATTTAAATCCTATATACAAAAACATTGCAAAGCAGTACAAATATTACAAATGGAGTCATTCAAAAAATCCCCATAAAAACACTTCTATCTTCCAAATATATAATTATTGAGGGCTGTGCATAAAATTCCTGCACAATCACTCTGACTGATAGTATGTATATACAGAATAAGAATCGTTGGTATTAGGACAACATACAGTGTATTTAATACATTTTATAATCCAAGACTTCAGGAGACTTCATGAAGGAGGTGTCGACCGGTTTCGGCCTTTGGCTTTTAGGCCTCTTCGGGACAAAATGAAAGACAGAGCACAGAATGTGTCTCGAACCAATGTTCAGCGAACCAAACAAGGATTCCACAACCTCTACCAGTAACAAATAAATTCTTCAATCCGCGCTTGTTACCGGTGAATTGAATCCTTGGTGGACCATCAAGGGCGGAGAACGGGTGCACGGGCTCCAGCAGGAAGCTCCGCTGCCATCCGGAATACTTTGGCTCCTACTCCGTGGGGACCTCGCTAATTGTCGTGTTAGTTCTCTTTGTGGCATTGTTGACACACATTTGCACTCTGAACCGCAGCTGAATGGTGACGGATCGAAGGTTTGTAACTGATCACTGGTTTGCGACTGTGATTGCAGTTACAAACCAGTGACACATACCATTGCCAGTCACAAATTGGACGGGGTGACTCTTTCACACCCATCCTATTTGGATGGGTGCGAAAGAAAGGGTCACAAAATGATATTGCACAAAGATATTTTGCTGTGACAACTCCTGAGTTATTGCAGTTTGTAGCTTTTGTAACTGCAGAATACTTTTACACTTCGGATCCTATGTGATAATCCAATCTGACCAAGCAAAAGATTAGGAGCATGTGTATTTTTAAATCGAAATGTTGCAGCTGGTAGCGAAAACTCCCTTAGTGCAAAGGTACAGCGGTACTGACATGCACATTTTTCAAATCGACATTGCTAGATTCATTTATCATGACCGTGTTCCTCTTCGAGATCACAAAACACCTAGATTCATCCTGTAACATTATTTTCAGAAAGACACATAAAGGATTTCATTCAAGCAGGGTAATCCTAGAATTTCATAACTTAAAAGACTGGCAGGCTAGCGTGAATGTCTGGGACTGCAGAAACGTTGAACATACTACCAAGAAAGAGGTAAGAATATTACATTAATTTAAAGGCCAGGGACGGGCAAAGTATTGATTGAATAGAACCAGGACGAGCTTACCTACCTGCCATCAAATTCTATTTTTTCATCTTCCTGCATTATTTGTTACATATCGTCCCCTGCATGGATCCCAAGCGTCGTGTTGCACTGCCCCATGTTGCTTCCCTGGAGTTTCTCACTCCATGCCCCTCGCCCGTATGCCGAGAATCATACAAGCTCACTGAGGGTTATCCCTCTTTACTGACTTGAGACCCCAGAACTGCGTTCTGTGACAATGGGACACCCTAAATGCACCCCTCTTTCACAGAGTGGCTATTGCCCTCTCCGGTATGACGTTACGACACTGGTGGATGTGGCAGCACCACCGACAGAGAAGGAACATGTCTTTTTTACCTGCACTCTTCTGGGGTAAAAACGTACTGGCCTCCCCTTTAAACAGGGTCCTTTACTTCCATACCATGTGGAGCATGTGTGAATGATTTCTGTATTTTGGTGTCTGAGTGCGAGGTCTATAACATAACGTGCATTTGTAAAACAGACATTCACCTTGACGGGCATCTTGGCACTGAATAACAGATTTTTTTTGTTACCCAACTCAATGGTACTCATTTTTATCGACCTCAGAAGGATGAAAGGCTTAGTAGACCCACCAGAATTTGAACTTGTGACCATGTGGTCAAACACAGGCTGCTGCAGTTTGCCCATTAATACAGTAACAATGTCAAAAATAACAAGGGAACCCACAAGGTAATTAATGACCTTGGGTATCATTTTTTAAACATAAACAGTGGTAGCTCCCAGCCACAGCATCCAAGAACAAATGCCCATTTTTAGTTTATTACAGCATACTCTCACAGACGCGGAATTATCCCTGGCCTTTCCTCAGTCCCCACCTCTCAACCCAATTTCCTTGAATTACACACAGAATTATTGAGGTTCTTCAGACGATTGCGTCTCCATGTATATTTTTTACTGAACCCCTCACCAGACATTATCTCCAACACTCCCTTCAGGCCACCATCCTCCTTCTCTCCTACCACCAATATGATTCCAGGTGAAATTGCCACCTTTGAAAAATGTATATTGAACGACCTATTCACCTTTGAATCTTGAAAACAGTCAATTCCTTACAACATCTCGTTTTTAGAAAAGAAGGCGATTGACACACTTAAAGACAATGAATCACTTGTAATAAAATCTGCTGGTAAAGGCAGAGGCATTGTCTTGCAAGAGAAGGACTCATATAAGGCTGAAATCTTACGCCAGCTGGCGAATACAGATCACTATTGCAGACTACCAACGAATCCCACCAGAGAACTGCAGACAATAATTCTACAGCTCACAACAGATGCTAAATCTGATGGGTTACTTAGCCAGAAAGAATTTCTCTTTCTGAATGTCAAATCACCCAGGATGCCAGTTATTTACACACTGCCCAAAGTCCATAAAGATCTGACTAATCCTCGGGTATGCCAATAGTCTTCGGCTGTGGTTCAATCTTAGAACCACTTGGCCAATACATTGACCACTTCATCAAGAACTTTGTAATCATGACACATTGCTATGTCAGGGACAGCATGGCCATGATAAATTTGGTAGAACATTACCCTTTTGACCCCGCCAATGATATACTATGCACAATGGATGTGGAATCCCTTTACACAAATATTCCACATGTCTCAGCACTAAATGTACTCCAAGGGATCTTTGACACATGCCAAGCCCACACCCTGTCCCAACATGGTTCACAATCCAACTTCTGGAACTGTGTCTCACTAGGAATTTTTTCCAGTTTGATAATGAGTATTACCAGCAAGTGAAGGGTACATCAATGGGGGTTGTTTTTGCCCCAACTTAGCAATATTGTTCATGGACCACTAGAGATGTCCTTCATTCTCTCAACCACCAACCCATTCCTCAGTGGTATCACTATGTGGCAATGTTATATAGATGATATTTTTCTGCTATGGCATCACAATGAGGAAGCACTCTCTCAATTCCTACATTGGCTTAACAATAATTGCTCAGGTCTCAGCTTCACCATCACACATAACAGATCACAGATCCCATTCCTTGACGTCACTATCTACCATTCTAATGGCCAATTGTTGACTAGACTGTATAGAAAAACAACTGAGCGCAACACTTTACTGAGGTATGAGAGTAACCACCCCCGGGCACTCAGGTACTCATTGCCTTACAATTTTTGTGCATCAGGCGGAATTGTTTCTCAAAGGAGGACTATTTTTGCGAGGCATCTACCCTATCTGGCAAGCTCAGGGCACGCGGATATACCAAAAGATTGGTGGGCAATGCACAGAAACGCACTTGGTATTGCTCAAGGAAGGTCTTGCTCTCCCCCAAAGAAAAAACTAACACAAATCGCATAGTGTGTGTCACAACCTTATCACCTGTTTCAAATTCCATTCGCAAATCCATCTTGAAACACTGGCCTGTCATGAATGCTGGCAATCTCAAGATAGAGCGGCCACTTTTTGCATTCCGCAAAAGCTGCAACCTTAAGAACCACTTGGTACGGGCAGCATTACCACCTAGCAAACCTGCCACTACCATAGATGCACTTTGGGATCTGGAACCATTAATCGGACATGCAAAATGCGGAAATTGCACTGTGTGAGACAACCATGCAAGGCAAAGAGTTCACATTTAATAATGTATCTATCAAACTGAACTCCTTTTCAAATTGCAACACCTGTAATGTTATTTATTTGATTGAATGCCCTTGCTCCAAGATATATATTGGACAGATGACAGACAGTGAAACTGCGGATCGGACAACACAGGAGCAGAGTCCGATGTAAAACTGCTAATGCCCCTCTCGTTGAACATTTTGAAAATTTCTCTGAAGCAGGGCACAATGAGAATGAGATCAAATGGACCGTTCCCAAAGTGATAAAACAACCACCTCATTGATATTACTGTGTTAACGGTGTTCTGTGTGTCTGACCCACATCACTTTCTTAAGTAAGCTTTGGTCTCCTCTGCCTGGTTAAACTTGAGAGTTAAGTGCTGAAGAGAGGAGCCTTTTTGGGCTCCAATAGTACAGGGCACCAAAGTTAAATGTATACAGTTGTTACAATAGGACCTCAGTAACCTCTTGCTAACATTTGACCCCAGAAAGCATGTATCACGTGCTATAATAAAAAAAACATTAGAAATGTATATTGAAAAAATAAATGTCATTCAAAAATATCTTCTAATAAAATGTCAACTGTTAGAAATATCCACATTTAAACAATCGCACCAGGTTGCACTGCGTAACTGTACTATTCTAATTCTATTCTTGAAGATCTGGGAGAAAGTGATTGATGGCGGTCAACATTTTTTTCAGGCCAGAGACATTTTTATATGGTCTTTGTTTTTTACAGTCAACATTCCGAGTATTTCTTTTTGCAGTTTATGTTCCAGCAAAAGAGGGAAAAATGTAACATTTGTCTGGCCTGTTGGCGAGTTTAAAAATAGAATGGAAGACATGATGCAAGCCTCCATAGGGAATTTGTTTACTGGCGGCCTGGTTTCTCCAATCATCAGATGTTAGACAGAGGCGAGAGACTGGGTGAAACCTCCTTCTTACAGCCGGGATGAGTCCCTCGAGATACCTATGGCGTTCACAGCAACAGCTGCCATTAAAATACTCACCTGCTCCACCCTCGCGCATTACACAACAAGCAGCACAATCATATTCACAATACCTGGGGTGTTTGGTGAAACAAAATGGAAAATGTAAACAAGCAAACGACTGGGCCTTTGGGGTAGGACGTTGTACAGAGGCGCTACAGCTGTGTTCCTGAACCACATTGACTCACACCACAGTCTTAATATAACTTCGTTGTACAGCAGTACATTCAGGGGTAGCTAGGAGTAATGCATAATGTTTGACACTTTATTTTTATTAGTCAATTCACGATGAAAATGTTAAACGAGATTTGCGCCTCTTGGTTGACAATTTTTTAAGGCTCTTCATTTGTACCTTGTTTATTTTTTATATTTTTGACATGCTTTGGCTTTCCTACATAACACTGCGGATCATGCTGGTGTCTTCCGCTGTACCTATTTGGAGCTATGGAGTTAGTCAGGGAAGATGGGTGTTCCTCATGGTTATGTACTCCAGCTATTGCAAATAACAGCGGGGTCTCAGGTGAACCGACTGCTCTGAGGAGAGTTGTCCCATCTCCTTGATAGATTTTTGATGGTTCTGAGGTCTTAATGATGAGGACGAGTTGCACCCATGGAGACACATGGAAAATGCTGCGAAACCAACTAATTGTACCTATACCTTTCTCTGTGACAATGAAAGGCATTTTAGCTTAAAGGGCCTGTTTCGGGAAACCCTCTGTTTTTTTTTCACACCCATGCCTAAACATAACAATGGGAGTGGGTTCAAAAGCGACGCAGTAAGTTGAGGATAGCTCTGGTATTTAGGGTGAGGTTGCTCTAAATTTAGTGTGCTGATAACCTGAATAAACAGTCTGTAGGTGAAATATACTTGTGCTTTTAGACTGTTTACATCAGGATTGTATCGTCCCCCAAATCTCGACTTCATGAACCAATGCCAAGACCCCACCTTGCCTATCCCCACGTGAGCAAAGGAGGCTGCGATCAGCCATGTGACATGGTGTTTTTGCATTTTTGATAACCCCTGTGGTTGGAGAGGTTTTAGACAGGCTGAGAGTGAAAGCGCAGTGCAATGCTGTGAAAGTTCTCAGATAGAACATTATATAGTGAGTTTTCAAACAGTACGTTGTGTGACTGACTGTACGATTTGAAAAATCCCTACCATTACGTCTCCGACTACTTTCACAGCATCATCAGTGCTGGAATTGGAAAAAATCTACTCCGGGAACCCATAAATTGGGGGTCAAGGTGTGATAGTTGGAAAGGGGGTGGGGTGACAAGGGGTTGAATCATGAAAAGCAGAGTCTGACTTCTACATGTTTTCTTTTTGGGTTTTTTAATCTGCCACAAAAAAATTAGCAACTAGGACAAATGTGAAAGTAAATCTGTTTTAAGATGCTTACTGGTCACAAAGTGAATACATTTCAAATATCTTACAGGGTTCAGACACCCACTGGACAGAGCATGAAATGGAAATATAGACGTGGAGGTACTTGCATATCCCAGAGTACCTGTTTGCTGCTGAGAAGTGCTGGTACTCTCCCATTAAAAGCATTGTAACAGTACTTGGAAGTGCTGGTACTATCCCTTCTAAAATACAGAATCGCGGGTACTGAGTAACTGATGGTGTATGCCCATTTAGAGCACAGTTGCTGCAGGGATATTTGTGTGCCCAGTCATTTTCAGATTCAGATAACTCTGGTGGTTAATGCAGCTCCAGGAGATTTATTTGTTTTGTCCAGTCACAGTTTTAACTCATAAAATAGTATAAGGGTTAATGTGGTGCGCTTGCTTCATCACTTTGTAAATGTAGATGGCAACGCTCTTCTTCCTGCTCCTCTTGTGCTTCTTCCCGTCCTTCTTGGGCGGCTTCTACAGCGCTTTCTTGGGAGCTGGCACTGACATGGCTGGTTCAAGTAAGATCAACCCACGGAGGGAAAGATCCCATTGCAGTGGCTGAATTACACAAAGCTTATCCCGTAAACCTGGCTTACTTGATCGTCCTTGATCTCAGCAACAGCCAGTGAAGGTAAGTGTGGTGGGGCGGGGCAGGGGGATGTTGACAGACGATGGAATAGGAGTTATTTATTTATTTAATTTGACTGATTCCCACCGCACTTATCTGCGAAGGCCACTGCGGCTTGATCGACACATGTGGGATCACCTTGGAACAGGCAGGACGTGCGCTGTAGAAACATATCTCTTTTATATGGCTTAATATAGCCGGACTAGAGTGGGCACACAACAAATGACTTGCCTCTTGGTTCACTAACAACATCCTTCTCAGGGCGGGAGTCGTACTAAAGGGAAACTTTATCGCGTCTTCACAGGGCATTTGTTGCACGAGGTACATGTCAAATGATGGCCATGCTGTGGGCCTTGGCTCGACTGTGGCTCGGTTCTCCCTGCTGGGTTGCCTACCTCGAGTCTAGGGCTAAATGGGTTTACTAAAAGAAGTCACTGTCAGATATTATTGCTGATTTATTATAAAATGCATTCCTTACTGAAAGTTTTGCTATTTTGCTTTTTAGGATCATTTTCTCTAAAAAAGAAAATCAAAATACCTCTGCACGATAACGAGAAAAAATGACTGGTCTGAGCTAGAAGTTTGCTGACTAGGCACAGAGCCTTGTGGGCCAGAGTGACAAGAATCCCAGATGTGCTTTGGTATTTACTGTGCAACAAATTACTAATGAATGGCGTTAATTAGAGCCTGGCAGTCCCCCGTGCCCTGCTACTTAGGAAACGGAGTCATGGTTGCTATGAAGCCTTCCCATCGCTGCTGCTTCTCTCGTTATTCTACCCCGTTTGTCAGTGCAGCATTCTAGGCTTCTACTGATGAAAACAAAAGACATCATCGAGATGATGAAATATCCTGGTGATCTGGGGAAGTCTCGCTGTGAGCAATTCTCTTCTGGCAATTAAATACGAATAGTGCGGAATACTAGTTATAAAACCAAAACAAGCATTGACCAAGCCCATAGTTTTGGTCTTTGAGCAGTCAAGAGTGTGAGTTGTTTTATTGGGATCCCCTGGAGTGAGAGGATAGTGGGCAGTGTGCTGTGTGGTTACTTTTGTTTTGCACGGTGTTCCATAGACACCAATACTATTGCATTACAATTGGATAACAAAGGGCTTGATTTAGGGTTTGGTGTGTGGCCTGCCATCTGTCAAGAAGCTCCAGGACATTACGTCTACCATCCTGATGGACTGCAGCCCATCAAAGTTAGAGGTCATTTCCAGCCCAGCAGTGATCTCGGTTCCATCAAAGGAACCACCATCATGGCGGTTCTTCTGAAGGTATCAAACGGTTAATGGATGGCCACTGTCGGTTTTGATGGCACTAAACTTTTTTTTTTTAAATGAACAACTCCTAGAGTGGAAGTTTGCTTTTGAAAAAAAAATATCTAATGACCCCAACACCCAGAGAGATTTTTCCTGGGTGTGGTGGTCATTATTTTAATGTTTCTGTTCATTAAAGTTAGATTTTCTGGCAGTGATGGACAGAAAAAAAGACATCAGGTCATCAGTCCCAGGGCAGGTGGTGTGACACCTTTAATCTGGTGACCAGCACACCGGCAGGTATCAGAATAAGGTTTCGATCGACAGAGCCAAAGGGGTCACCACAGATGGAGAGATGATGGCCCACTTGACTCTGAATAGCGCGGGCAGACGGAGAGTATGGCAGGCAGTGTACTCCATCACATTTGTGATAGAATACTTTGATTACAAAACATTATATAGGGCCCCACATACGCTTCGGCTTTTGAAGCTGGGATAGCAAAGTTGGGCAATCACAAGGCTTATATAAGGATGTAGTAGGGAGTTAACAACTCAGATACAACATGACACAGTAAATAATGCTTAAATGCTTCAATGTCCACCTTGCACTGTAATTTCAAATGAGCAGTTACAAATATATTTGGAAAATGATGACCCTTCCCGCATGTTATATGAAGTAGATCTTTGTAAGAACAATGCTGGAGCCTCTTCACGATCAGGTAAAGATTTATTGACAGAGCGTAGATGAGACATGCTCCTCACCAGCTGACCAGACACCAACTGACCAGCCTGGAATCTGCTAGCTTCAGAGGTAAACATACAGAACTCTTCTAGTATTCTAGAAGGCATGAAGGAAAGGACACAAAGGAAGGGCTGTACATGAGGATCATATTGAAGAAGAACAAGTTTACAACATATCTTCTCCCCTTGGAATGAAGAACAAAAAACAACAATTGATAATAACATTGTGAAACATTAACATAAATAGTCATTCAAGTAGATAGGAGGTCTGCGAGATCTCAAGCTTCTGGCTTCACCTGATACTGGCATATTAACAGAAACTTCACCTTAAACAGAAAAGAGATTAGGTGGAAGTGAATGATCTTGATCCTCTACATCTGTATTCTCACAAGCATCACCACCATCTTCCTCCCTTCGACTCCTTACAACTGGAGCTGAAGTGACCTCCTCTGAGGTAGACAACATGTACCCACAGTTAGCGAGATTAGAATCACTAATCTCGGTAATGTGATCACTAGAACAAGATGACTTGCAATATACCGCTACTCTACGAAAGTTCCACTTTTCACCATTATCCAAGACAACATAATGAGGAAAAACACGTTTAACTAAATAGGGACCTTTGAATTTAGAAAACCCTTATGTCACTCTCCCTGGTTTGACTTTAACAAGATCACCAGGGGAAATTGAGTAAGAAGAACAAACATAAGGCTCTGAATGACCACTATTGACAACACAATCTTTTATCCAAGAGGGTGCAAGTTTAGTTTCAGGCAATCTTCCACGCATGAGCTCAAATGGAGACTTTCCGCCTTGTTTATGAGCAGTGGTTCGATACGCCCACACCATCTCCTGAAAATCCTCATTTTCAAAACCACCAGAAGTGCACATCATTTGTATGATCCCTTTGACAACTCTGTTAGCTCTCTCACAAGCACCATTCCCTTGAGGATTATAAAGAGAAGTGCGATGATGGGTCACACCATTACCAGACAAAAACAGACGCATTTTGTTGGACGTAAGTTGAGTGCCATTATCAGTGATCAAAACTGAAGGGTACACTTCATCATGAAATAGATCTTTCAAAAATAGAATGGTGCAATCAGTGGTAATTTCTTTAACAAACTTGACAGTAAGCCATTTTGAAAACATGTCAACCACAACTATGGCAACACGTTGCATAAAGGGCAACTCATCCATTGGTCCTATAAAATTAAGACACACACTATGCCAATACTGATTTGGAGTGACAATGTGACTCGCAGCTGAGCTAGCAGCAACCTTAAGTCTCTTTTCACCCTCTTTAGAAGCAGAACAATTTTCAACCCAAGACGTTACTTTGCATCCATAGCTGGCTACCAAAAATCTGCTTTAAGTCTGCGCTGTGTAAGAGTTTGTCCTGAATGCCCTTAGTGAGCAAGCTTTAACAATTCCGGCCTCAAACTGAATGGTGGAATATATCTATCACCTCTCATGAGGGTACTGTTACCATAAACTGAAAGTTCATCTAACACTTTAATAAAAGGGCGAACAGACGGTTGAACACAACTTTCACATCTTGTACCCAATTTGATGAGCTCTATAACTTTACTAAGTACAACATCTTCACACATGTCAAAGCACCATTCGTCTTTGGTAAATGTACCAACACTCAAAGCCACAACATCCTGAATAAAAGCCACAGCCCCCTCATCTTGAATGTCACAAAAATCACTTTTAGAATCTTCACTCTTGACTGAAAGTCTAGATAGGCAATCGGCCTGTACATTGCGCCAACCTTGTATATAAGAAATATCATATTGATAGTCTTGCAGCTTTGAAGCAAGTCTCGCTAATCTAGGAGAACCCTTGCCAGCTCCACCTGGGGATAAAACTCGAACCAACGGTTTATAATCAGTTTTTAGTTGAAACTTGGTACCCCACAAGTATGTCCTGAAATATTGTACACCCTAGGCTGCAGCTAGAGCTTCTTTTTCTATCACAGAATAGCTCTGTTTAGATTGAGAAATAGTGTGAGAGGCAAAAGCGATTGTTCTGTCACCATCAGGATATTTCTGTAGGAGTACAGCACCCAAGCCGGTGGCGCCTCCATCCACCATTAATACAGAAGTACATTTTATGTCAAAAGGATTCAAGACTTTTGCTTCACACAACTCCTTCTTAATGGCATTGAAACAAGCTGAATGACTATCATTCCAAAAAAACTTAGTACTTTTTTAAGTAAAAGTCTCAATGTAAATGTTTTATCTGAGAAGTTCTTCACAAACTTAAGAGTAGAACTCTATGAGACCCATAAAAGAACGTAGTTGGTCCTTATCGGAGGGACACGGAGCCAATTGTATGGCCTCCAAAAGATTTTTCTTAGGTTTAACACCTTGGGCTGAAATCTCATAGCCTAAGTATTATAAATGTTGAACAAGAAAGGAACATTTTTGTTTACATAGGGTCAAACCCGCTTCTTCAATTCTATGCAAAACAGATTTGAGAACTTGGTTATGATCAGCGATGGTATCACCAAAGACAAGAATATCGTCCTGAAAAAATACTACTTTTTTGATTCCTTTTAAAATCCCTGTTACCATACGCTGAAAAACACTGGCAGCAGAAATGAGTCTAAAAGGAAGCCTATTAAACTGAAACGTACCCTCCGTAGTTATATACGCAGTCAGATGTTTAGACTCATCATGCAGATGAATCTGGTGATACGTGCTCTTTAGATCTAAATTTGTGAAGAACTTCACACCTTTCAAAGTGGATACCAACTCTCCGACGTTTGGAAGAGGAAGAGTGTTGGCTACAACATTTTTGTTGAGTGACCTTAAGTCCACGCAGAATCCTACCTTGCCATCCGCCTTCTGTGTAATAACAACTGGAGACACCCATGTGGAGGCCTCCCCGGGCTCAATAACACCCCCTTGTAGCATTTCATTTATAACATTTTTAACTTCTTCTCTAACTGCAAGAGGAACTCTTCTCACTTTGTGCTGAACAGGGACGGCACCTTTATTTAACTGGATCTTATGCACATACCCTTTTAATTCTCCCAACTCATCTCAGAAAACTCTGTTTACATCTTATAAAATATCGTTGAGTGTAATGTCATCAATAACCATAACCTGGTTAGGAGCCCTGGGATTAACTATAATATGTAAGTCATATTGATGGATCCATCCAATAATTGGTGGTCCATCAACTGAAACATAGACTTTCCCTTTGGTAGACCTATTCATAAAGAAAATGTCAGAATCAAAACATCCAAGTAAATCTATATTTTCACCCTGATAACCTGTAGGAGAAATATCACTAGCTTGAAGTTACCTATCACCCCACCCACTCAGCCCGGGGACACACTAGTAAAGTGTAACCAAGCGCTTTCTAAATGTCATTATCATCATCATTATCATTGACTCAGTGATTATGGTGCATCTTGAACCAGTATCCACCATAAGATTCACTTTATGACCATCAATTATAAACTCAGCTCTCTCTTTTCATTGGATGTGATGATGTCAGAATCGTCAACTACTAAGATTTTATTTTTCTCCCTACTTATTTCTATGTCTTCATCTTCAATAACCGCTACTTTAGACCAACCTTTGGTCCTACACATTCTTGAAAAGTAACTTAGCTTACCGCACTTAAGGCATTCTTTATTATTAGCAAAACAGAATTTTGCATCGGAAGAATGTGTATTGCTACCACATCTAGAAGAAAATCTAGTAGGAGATTTCCCAAAATAGTTTTTCTTTTGAATTCTTTTCCCTTTAGTTTTTATAATAGCTATTGCTTCATCCTCACCAGGTTCACCTTCATGAATGGTCTTCCCAGACACTTCTGAAATTTGGTGTTGTGAACTACACTTCTGCAACTCTTTCATACATCTCTTAGACTCTTCAACCACTTTGGCCAATTTCAAGGAAGGATTCTTTGCCGCCCACAACCTTTCTTGAATCATCCTATTGTAACACTGTTCAATGAGATGATCATGAATCAACTCATCTGTCATTAGCCCAAAATTACATTTGACAGACAATTCTCGTAAATGAGCAACAAAATCATCACTGAATTCTTCCTGACATTGTTTGTGATTGTAAAACATATCTATTCTTTACTAAATTTTCATCTTTTGCAAACCTAACTTCCAGTCTAGAAACGGCTTCTTTGTACTCATCAAGGCTGGACTGCTCACTGGATTGCAACACCTGAGGAAGATATTTGAAGACACGTTGACCTTCCTAACCCAAAGCACTTAGCATTAGTGCTTTTTTACGCTTGGAAGAGAAATCTAGTCCATCAAGCGCGTCTAGATAGTTCTCAAACATAACTATCCAATCTTACAACGATACTGAAGGCGTACCAGGTTCACTAAGAAACTGAGGAGGTAGAGCTACTGTAACCTGTCGAGTCATAACAATTCACAAATAGTGTGCTTCTTTAAGTAGAAGTAAAACTAAGCTTGTGAACAAAAATTACTTCCAAAAATGGCTGTAACTTATATGCAAGTAATTGTTGACAAAAATTAAATTAATACCACCATCAGTATTTATGCATAAGAAAATGTGGGTACATAACAGAAGTTCTACCTTGTGAAAAAACAAAATAATTACACTGAGCGTATACTCATGTGACAAAAGCACTCAAATTTGTACGCTTCCAAGAAAATGTCACACAGTTGTTGACAACAATAAAATGATGTAATTAAGAAGTGATGAGCTTGTCTCAGTTTCCAATTACTCTTTTCGCAACTTTCGTAGTTAATGATGAGATGGCAAAACAATCTTAAGTACTGAATTGGTGAGCGTATCACCGTGTGTAGTTACACTCATTGGTTTCTGTCTCTAAGGAAACGAAGACAGAAAAAAACTAATCTGCAGTCATCATAAATAACGATATCACACTTAACCAAGATGGCCGCTGGACGTTGACTTGCGACGTTAGTACGCTAGGCAAGAAGAACTTCAACAGCGCATTGAAGAACAGGATACCAGCTTGAATCCGTTCTGCACGTATCGTTGAGGTCTTACGTGCAGAGAGGACGCTGCTGCTTGGCAACGCCCGACGTTAAAGGTGATATGCGTTGCCAAGTAACGTCCGACGCATCGAGGGGTAGAGCTGCTTGGCAACGCCTGACGTTGCACCTGATCAGCGCTGCCTAGCAACGTCCGACGTCTCGAGGAGCAGCACGTGGAATGTATCGGCCGCGTGTTGACTTACAGTTTGCCTGCTGACATCATCGTCCTCAGAACGTCTCCTCCAAAATCGTATCCTATGCAGCCAAAATGGGATCACAGTACAGGAGGGCCTGCGATCACTCTGCACACAGTAGATTCTTGCAGGGGAGGAGCTGCTAGCCCGTTGCTAAATGCATCAGTTTGTATAGCCAGCCTGATATGCACTGTACATGGGCATAAGCTGGGTGTGATCAGTGTTGAGACGGAATGTGGAGAACCTCCCTTCAATGGGCCCTTGGTGTTTGTTAATACTCTGAACTGTATGGTTGTGAATCTGAACAACTGCTTAACAAAAAGAGTTATTAAAAAATATATATATATTTGGAAAAAACATAAGGTTGGTGGCCATGTTATAACATCAAATCTTTTTATAGCACTTACACAGATGCTGATAAAGCGACACAGGGAACTTTGGCACTCAATAAATCTTTTATTGCAATGTTCACAATGTTTTCATGATTCTCAGTCTCCATTCAATGGTGCTGAGAAGCCAGACAAAAAATATACAGTGTAGCAGATTAGCCTTACTGGACTATGTCTAGCCCTCTGCCTCTGTAGCTCTGGGTGCAAGTTTACACAACTCAGTGGGCTGAAGTTCCAGCTACTGAGTTTCCAGACATAAAAAGTAACAAGCATTGGCAAAGATAATAAGTCTTGCCTATAGGCGAGCTATTGGCTTTGGCAATTGGGTGGTGGTGGGTAACAGGGGGGTGATTGGGTGTGAATAATGGGGTGCAGGTGGAGGTGGATAACTGGATGATTAAAAAAGAAAATAGGAAGCAGCCAGAGTTGGTCGCTTCATACTGCTGTATTGTATTCTGTCAAAAGAATAAAGAAAGACAAGGGCCGGTGGGAGGGGAAGAAGAAACAGGGATGGGAAGTCGGGTGGTAGAAGAAACACGGATGGGAGGGTGAGTGGCAGAAGAAACATGGACAGGAGGGCAGGTGGTGTGGGAAGAAGGAACAAGGACGGTGTGGGGGAGAAGGCAAAAAAGGCGCTATGATGTGGTCAGCATTGACCAGGTCATATCGTTTGTTTTCAGATGAAATAGTACCAGCATCACAGCTCAAACAGCATTGCAAGAGCTGCCCAATTAGAGAGCAGCAAAGAAGAGCAACAGTGATATCAATGAATGGTAAGCAATGTACAGGTTGCAAGTCCATTACCGAAAACAAGAGTCTTGCAAGCAAGAGTGCATGGGCTAACGCTTGCTTCTGCAGGAAAGACCTAAAAATAGACACTGTTCCCAAAAACCATCATCACTTCAGCTACAGTAGTCAGTGGGGCAGTTCAGGGTTCCTTGAGTGTTCTAGTGTTTAATGGTGTTCGGACAAGACACAGCTTAAAGTTCTCAGACAGAGACTAAAACCAAACCTTGCTTTTATGCTTTCAGTGGGATAGGTGTAATACTGGATCCCCAAAAGTGATAAAGGGGCAATATTTGGGGTATCTAGCTGTAGATGTTACTTTAATAAAGCAATCAGTTCATGATGGTGCTCTATTACAGGTTGTGCATGCTTCCATTTCATTAAATAAACATCATCTTATTGTGAAATATAGGGGCTGTATTTTCAGAGAACAATATTGCACTCCATTTGTGCAACACTCCTTCAGTACCGGTTCATCTTGCTTGAGAAAATCTCTTTCTGATCTCACAATGAATGGGTCATCGAGTAGCTGTGTCATAGATTGCTAATCAGTCTGTACAAAAGGAAGATGTTTTGCGTGAGTTTTATCACAGGAGATCTACTTGTACACAACAATGGATGGAAATAGGAATGGATGAGTGTGTGACATGATGAAGGGATGAGTATGGGTAAGGGGGGAGTATCTAGGCAGTTATGGAGATGCATAGGTGTTGCTGGATGGAAAGGTCATTGGTGCATCCATCCATGAAGTCACTGAGGCACCCATTCACTCTCTCATCCATTCATTAATTCATGCATACAGTCTCATCCATTCATCATACCATTGATTCATTCTCATAGCAACCCATTCAACCATTCACACAACCACAGACTCAAATTCACTAATCAATTTAGAAGCACTTTCCCTTATACGAGAGCCAAGTCTGTTGGCTTTGCCAGTGCAAATTTCACATGTTGCTTTGCTTCATAGATTTGTTTTTTTTAGAAAAGTTCTTGATTGTTTAGGCTGTACTTCAAGTGCTGTAGCTCAATTTGGTGCATTAGTGTGTAGTCGAGGGAGAAGGGGAGGTACATTCAATAATTGTTCATGTTGGGTTCTGTAACACGTTTGGGAAACAGCTCGGAGGGGACGAAACCACTTTGGTATGGACATGCTTAGCTGGAGTCTAAAGACTAGGAATGGTGTTATAAAGCGGCAGAAATTGTGGTTGCACATCCAGGGTAGATGAATGCAGGTGGTCATGTTGCAGAAAACACAACTAACAATAAAGAGCTCACTAAATTGACATGGACATTGGGTGAGTATACTCATCGTTCCTCTTCTCTGCCAGGACAATTCTTCTATGTTGAGGCTCAAAATTTCAGTTGCAGACTATTAGTGGCCTGACTGAAGAAACTGCAGACATTTTCCAAAAATAGGCAGATGTCCCATCAGCCCTTCTCATAGTTTGCCACCCTCATTTAGCGGTTGGAGAATGCAGTTTTTTGGGCAGCAGAGCTAGCAGTGACTCTGCAATTTGTGTTGGGCTGGAGCCCGTAGAGGTAAACATGGTGGAAAGAAGGGTGCTGCATATCGCTGCTGATGTGGTGAAGACAGAGAAGGATTATCTGCCTGATCTGGAAGGCGTTTGATGGCCTACAGATAACTTGAGTATTAAGCAAGACACGCCCAATGATACAGGCAGGGCATAGAGTTCTACATTATTTAGAGACAGACTTAAGTTTATTAGTAGATTACAATACGGGGGCACGCTAATTTATAGGCCCCCAGGACATGCAGGAGCGTTTCTGGCAGCTCTGCTTGAGACTATGGTACCTCGAGCTCTGAGATTCCCCCATTTCTTATTGCTACGAGATTTTAATATTCACGCTGAGGTAGCGGCTCTCCCTGAATGCAAAGCTCTGTGTGACTTCTTGGATCTTGCACATCTCTCCCAGTGGGTCTCTCTACCTACGCACTCGGGGGGTCACACTCTGGATGTGATTTGCTCTAACTTTCCCCTCCAGGTGGAAGCCCCTCAAGTTCTGACGTGGTCGGATCATCAGTTGATCAGATTTGCGTGGTCAGCTCCGAAAACTGCCACTGAGGGGGCCAAAACCATCTGTGCCAAGAAAATTAACATAAAGACTTTGGGTACCACCCTGACCGAGTGCAGGCCCGTGTTAGGCTCTGATCTTGCTGAAGCGGTGCTGAACTTTAGAGAATGGATGGAAGCGGGGGTGACTGCGTCATCTAAAGGGGGGAGCAATGGTAGAGCTCGATCCTCCCCTTCTAAGCCTTGGTTCTCCCCTGAACTGCGCATTCACAAGTTGGCCTGTAAAAAGCTTGAACGGGCCTGGCGTCAATCCTATTGCCCCCTAGCTAAGGCCGCTTTACGGAGGGAGCAGAGAATCTACTATGCCAGCATTAAAACAGCTAAGGGAGAATATTTTGCCAGCCGGATTGAAAAGGCTAACAATAGCAGTCGCGAGATCTTTGCGATTGTTAATAGTTTCCTTTCCCCCTGTGCTGAGCAGCGGATGGTTCCAGCTTCTGGAGCATGGTGTGAGAGCTTGTCCGGGTTCTTTGAGAAAAAAATAGCGGCTATTCAGTCGAGTCTTAGCTCTAGCCACTTTTCGGAGGGCTCTCTCCATCTTTCCCCTCCTTTAGAGGGTTCATCTCCCCGGATAGTGGAGCTCACTCCTCCCACTGCTACTGACACACTGGCCGCGATTAAATCCTTGATATCAGGATCACCTTCTGATCCGTGTCCGGCGCGGGTGTTGGCAGGTGTAGCTGAAGTGGTGGTGCAGGAAGTGACGCATATCGTCAGCCTTTCATTTAAATCAGCCACAGTACCTGCCGAGTGGAAACAAGCTAAGCTACTACCCCTGCTGAAAAAGGCTGGAGCGGACCCTGAAGTGCTGGCCAATTACCGGCCAATTTCCCTGCTCCCGGCTATGGCAAAAATAGGCGAAAAACTGGCTTTCCGGCAGCTTAATGAGTTTGTAGAATCGTCTGGGGCTCTCCATCCTGCTCAATCTGGTTTCCGTGCTGCGCACAGCACGGAATCTGCTTTGGTGGAGATCTCTGAGGCAGTTAGGGAGTGTCTGGACTGTGGCGGCAGAGCGGCTCTAATTTTATTGGACCTCTCTGCCGCGTTTGACACGGTGCCGCACCAACGCCTCCTCGCTCGACTTGCTGACATTGGAGTAGCAGGCCTTGCTTTGGACTGGCTGCGCTCCTTTCTCTCGTCACGATCGCAACAGGTGTGGCTCCCTCCTTTTTCATCTTCGGCTAAGCCCCTCACGACGGGGGTCCCTCAGGGCTCCACCTTGAGCCCTCTTCCCTTTAATGTATATCTGACCCCCTTGATTGAGCTTGCCGAACAATTGGGGGCCAAAATAATCGCCTATGCCGATGACACGCAGCTGTTATTTACCTGGCCCAGTGCTGTCTTAGATACCGAGCGGATTCAGATTTGTTTATCCTCTGTTTTTAATTGGTTAGCCTCCGCTCAACTGAAGTGCAACGAGGATAAGACGGAAATACTGCTCTACGGTCAATTCCCCCCTAACTTTAGAGAAGCACTTCGGCCGGCAGGTTTCCCGATGCCCGGTTCGGTCAATGTCCTCGCCAAGAACCTAGGGGTCTGGTTTGGGGAAGACCTCCGGTTTGAGGGGCATATCAAGAAGCTGGCAGGTGGCTGCTTCGGGACTCTTAAGGCGTTGCGGAAGTTCTTCCCCTATCTGCCTGCCTCAGCAAGAGAGTCAGTAGCGAGAGCTTTAATTCTCTCGCGCCTCGACTATGCCAATGGCCTGCTGAGTGGATCCCCGGCTTACATGGTGAGACGTCTCCAGGTGATCCAAAACGCAACCGCCAGATTGCTGGGTAATATTTCTAGCCGGGTTAGCGTAAGGAATCACCTGCAGAGTCTGCACTGGCTGCCAGTTTCCCAGAGGATTACTTTTAAAATTTTGACACTGGCCCACAAAGCTATTAATGGACAAGGACCCGCCTACCTGATGAAACGATTTAGTCGCTATTCTCCCAAGCGACTTTTGCGCTCTGCCGCTCAACATCTGCTGCGGGTGCCGCACTTCCGGCTTTCTCGGCTGGGAGGGCAATCAGTGGCGGTGAAGGCTGCTTTGGCCTGGAATGAGCTCCCTCTATCCTTGCGAGCTACTGCGAATTTTATCTCTTTTAAAAAAGGGTTGAAAACCCATCTGTTTCGGCAAGCCTTTTAGTCTTCTGTTCCTTGTAATGTAGGCTGTGTAATCTGTTTCTTCTTCTTCGCGCCAGGATACTCCGGCAGTAATTGAGCGCGTTATAAAACAGCATAATAATAATAATAATAATAATAACAATAAGGTTTTGACAGCAGGTGAGCTCCCCCAATCTACTTATTTGCTACTTAAGGTGGAGTTATGGCTTATACCACCCTAGATAATAAATGCTGACAATGTGATGCTTGAGAATATACTGATACGCAGAGAAAACGATGGATAGGTTAATAGAGGTATTGGCTACAGTTATCAATAAGGACTACTTTGGGTTTATCATGCTCAGACAGGGCTTTCAATGGTCATTAAGGCTTAATTATATTGTTGGAACAATTAAACATATGCTGCAGCAATTCTGTATGTAACCGAAGCTTTTCATAGATTACATTGGTGCTCAATGAGAGACACCATTTGGGGATTTGATTTAGGTGGCACTTTTCTGTAATGGATATATTTGCTGTAAAAACCTGTTAGTGCATGTCAACATGAACTATGTCATTTTTAACACTGACCTGTATGGATGCGGACCTGGCAGGATTTCCCTATGTTCCCTCTGATATTTACTTTAGCTGCAGTGCTTCTGTTTTTTCTATTCAGGAACAGGCTCAATGGGAAAGGGATCTAAGTGGCTGTTAGGTTTCGCAGGGATCAAGATACCACTTAAGTTAACATAAAGAGATTTTATTTCAACTTTGCATCCATACAGGAGTCTTGTACTTAAATGTCTATAAAGGTGTCTCAAACATAAATGTGCAACTTCCTCTTTATTTGCAGTCTTGACTATTCCTGGTGGCCTCGTATTATCTTCAGCGTTGCCGTTGGCCCAGTCAGGAATAAAGTGCCCAAAAAATAAGAAAAAAAGAACACAAGAATCAGCGCAACTCGCATCTACGGTGCTGAGGGAGAGGGAGTGAGGGATACAATACACCTGTCTTCATTTGAGCAGAAAGGGTGAGAGAGAGACTGCCATCGTCAGAGCAAGCAATCCCTCGATTGTTGTGGTACTCGGGAGAGTTACAGGGATTTCCCTGGCTATTACCCCGGGGCGCTACTCCCACCCACCAACCACTCCCCAGTAGTCTTGCATGTACCTGTGCAAGCCACGTCCCTCTGGGAACGTGGCTGGGCGAATCACTGGGTCTTTGGCCCCTGGCTCTCCTCCGTAGTCTTCGCTCTAGGTGTCTTGCGTCCTCAGCTCCAGAGTACTCCTGATCCGTCTTTGCAGCTGTCGTGTGTCCTCCTGAGTCTCCGTCTTGTTGACTCCGGTGTCTTGGCTCCTCTCCTGCACGGTCACTTCCTCTGCGTCTTCTCTCTCCTCCGGTGTCGCTCACCCCCAGTATGAGGGGTGGGGCTTATGTATCCCTCAGCTTCCAGGTTAGAATACTTAAAGTGCCTGCATTCCTGGTCCTCTAATACCTCGCCAGCATATTGCACGTCGTACCATGGTCTCAGGGGCGGGAACGAAATTGACGGAGTCAAGTGGGCTAGTGAGGAAAGGACTTTTCATTGTCCATGGGCTCAGGGCTATCGAGAGGCATATCCTGACAATGGCACATGTCTACACACTTTACACTGAAATCCTTTTGCATGTAATTAACCAAATACAGAGTTGAATACTGCAACACTCTATTCACCGGCATCCCTAAGATCTGGCATGCACCTTTAAAGTAGTCCCCACTCTCATGCACATCTCATTTGCAAAACAAGAATAGAATTGACTACAACATCCTAGTATATACATAATCGAAATGGCTGTATCTAGAGCTCGTAGATACAAGATAAAGTGTATCACATAAAAACACTCCTAACTACTTTGCTAATAACCTGACCTTATTTGAAGGAAGCTAAATACTTAGAGTAAAAACTACATCATGTATCAACCCACCCAGATCTAAAACAATCACCACCATAAAACGTGCCTTTTCAGGCAATCCCCTTAAGCTCCGGCACTAACTTCCAACTAAGATTCATCTGGTCACCTGCTATACAATTTTACAAACCAGCCTGGAAAAAACAAGTAATGTCTAAAAATTGGTATTAAACTCACTCATGCTATGTGTGTCTAACACTCTATATTGTAATCAAAGCTAGATCAAATTATCTGCTTATAAATGTCTCTATTGTGTACGATTTGTTTTTATAATTATGTAGTATGCACTGGTACATTTGAATAAAGTCAAGAATATGCTGTACAAGAAATTAAAAAAAAAGTTCCCAAACAGTAGTATCCACTGTCAGGCCTTTGCATAATTTTGCCAAACTCATTGTTATGTATTTGCACTCTTGCAGCTAACTGGAAAATGGTGCACCTTCCGGTATAGGCAGTTGGCAAGATATTTGTGACTACAAATCAGCATGCATGATTTAGAGGTATATGAACTGAACATAGAGGGGTGTTAGAGAACCTGACCCAAGTGTCCACTGCGCATTGATTGCTCAGTAGACACTTGGTTCAGATTCTCTAGGTGACTGATGGGCAGGGTTGCCTATCTAAAATGATACCAGTACCCCAAGATCTTTATATTTTCACTGCTTATGAATGAATCTGCCTAGGATGGTATATCATAAGGTAGATGTCCTCCCTCCCTGTTACTTATGGGAAGGTTGACCACTTTGCAGCTGCCCTGAGAACTAGGACATGTGGAAGTTTAAGGCATACACCACTTCATCCCAATATCAATGTATGTTCCTTTGAATTGGCACAGCACAGGTGGAGCAGGTGACTAAATTGATCAATTCTCCCACATGATTGGTAACCAGTCACTTACACCCATAAACTATGTCTAAATAAAACCTAAATTGTGCATACATTAGCTAAGTAATGGGTTTTGACACGTAAAATAGTGGCTCAGAGCTTCTGACATGGGGTAACAGTTATCTTGCAGTTTCACTTGCAGGGACATGTGTTCCTCAGGAGACTTTTATGAGGGCACATTTATGAGGACTGTTAGAAATTGGATTTCAGGTCAGCACAGGCAGGGAGTACCTTGGTTAGTAATATGAAGGTCCAGTCAGAGAGAACAGCAGGGCAGCAAAGTCAGGCAGCCGTCTTCAGGAGCATCAGTCCAGGAGAGCAGAAGCCCTTAGCACACTCATTGTTCTTCTTGGCAAGTTGGTTTCAGGTCCAGAAGTGTACTGAGTTGGCAAGTTTAGATGTCCAGTACTTATACACAGTTGTGCCTTTTGAAGTGGGGATGACTTCAAAGAAGGGTATTTGAGGCACTCAGAGGTCCTTTCTTCCTACCCTGGCTCCAGACTTACTACAGGAAGGTATACAGCCATTTGCGTGTGGACAGGGCCCAGCCTCTTCAGGTGTAAGTGTTAGGCTGTGCCCAGCTCCTCCCTCCCTTCCTTCCAGAAAGATGCATGAAGTCACACCCAGCCTTCCTTTGTCTGTGGTTGTCTAGAGGGAAAACAAAAAGTGAACTGTCACCCAGCCTAGCCAGTGATCAGAGACAGGCAGCAGACACCAAATGGATTATAGCAGGAAAATGCCTAACTTTCAAAAAGGGGAAAAAAGATGAAAGAAAAAGATGCGAAAGTAGCGACACCAACTGCTGCACTGCTGAGATTAGGACAACAGTCCTTCGTATTAGAACCATTTTCAAACATTTAACCAAAGTGATCCATTGTATTTCCATCTTTTTTGACATGTGAGGTAATCCATATTTTCCATTCTTATAAAATCACTGCGGAGACAGATAAGTTGAGCTGGAATACTTTATTCCTCATTTTCAAATGCCATATGCTGTTTATCCAAAGTTAGACATAGACACGTGATGCCAACTATCCTTTGACCCAGTGCAGTAAAAAACCCCAATGCATTTCGAACGTAGTAAGTTCTCCATCAGGGGTACTGCAATAAATAAAAAATAACTATTTAAACAACTTTACAGAAAAATACGCACTAATTGGTAGTGAAAAATGAATTGTATCAGTAATCCCCCCACCCTTGCAACCCTTCATTCATCTCCCCCTTCCTAAGACTGTCTAGCTAACAAGAATAAATAAAGCAGAGCCCACAGAACCATTCGTAATTTGTAGTAACCACAGAAGCCACCCCTATTCATTTTACCTTAAAAGGCCATAGTTGACAAGTTGACGTATGCAGGTCTTCCTTCATTTTCAAAAGCGAATCAACTTTTTCTCTCTAACGGGATGATTTTATTTTAAACTTGCTGGCACACGTTTCCTCAATTAATCCCTAATTAGTGCGACCCCGTGACCTCTTCCACTACACATACCCACCAGAAAAATTCCTGCCTACTACTCCCATGATGCACCAACGCACTTACCAAAAAGCGTGAAGCCCCCAAGTTGCACAGTAAAATAAAACAACCGGGAATCTAATCATAATGAGAAAAAATACAAACGTGCATAAAAATACATAAGCCAATCTGATAACATGACTTAAATGAAACAGTGTCCAAAAATGTGCTCTCTAAATAACGATAATCCTTTCTTTCGGTGAGATGTTAAACAGTCCAAATTTCATGCTGATGTTTAATAATCAGATCAAAGTCAAGCGATGTAATCCTGTCTCCTTCGTGATCCTTTAAATTAGAGTTAATAGTTTTATCCAATGCTCTATAAACTCTGGGGTGCATCTCGCACATGGGACGAGGTTGAATGCGAAGCAAAAGTAATAATTGCGAATGCACTCCTTCACTTTTGAATCGTGAATTTAAGCTTTGATTGCCAAATGGGTGCGTGCATAACAGTGCTGTGCTTCCTACACAGCATATCAACAGATGAAAGAAAAAGGTGCGAAAGTAGCGACAGCAGCTGCTGCACTGCTGAGATTAGGACAACAGTCCTTCGTATTTGAACCATTTTCAAACATTTAACCAAAGTGATCGATTGTATTTCCATCTTTTTGACATGTGAGGTAATCCATATTTTCCATTCTTATACAATCACTGCGGAGACAGATAAGTTGAGCTGGAATACTTTATTCCTCATTTTCAAATGCCATATGCTGTTTATCCTAACTTAGACATAGACATGTGATGCCAACTATCCTTTGACCCAGTGCAGTAAAAAACCCAATGCATTTCGAACGTAGTAAGTTCTTCGTCAGGGATAGTGCAATAAATCAAAAATAACTATCTAAACAACTTTACAGAAAAATACGCACTAATTGGTAGTGAAAGATGAATTGTCTCAGTAATCCCCCCACCCATGCAACCCTTCATTCATCTCCCCCTTCCTAACACTGTCATGCTAACGAGAATAAATAAAACAGAGCCCACAGAACCATTCGCAATTCAAAGAGTGGCATTTTCAGAATAGTAATGACAAATCCAGCCTTGCCATTAAAGAGGATTTATCCATACCAAACATGACAGCTCTACTTTCTCTCAATTAGGAATTACAGCTTATTAAATGTAATAAGGAGTTCCCAATGTTAATCTATGGGAGGAGTAGGCCTCTCAGTAGTGAAAAATGAATTTGGGAGTTTTCACTACCAGGATAGGCAAAACTTGCATATTTCCTACCTTTTTCTTACACAGCACCCTGCCCTATGGGCTACCTAGGACCTACGTTAGAGGTGACATATGTAATAAAAGGGGAGTGTAAGGCCTGGCAATGGGTTTTAAAGGCCATGTCAACATGGCAGTGAAAACTGCACATACAGGCTCTGCAGTGGTAAGTCTGAGATATGTTTAGGGCTTCTTGAGTGGGTGGCACAAGCAGTGCTGCAGTTCCACAAGTAGCATTTAATTTACAGGCCCTGGGCACATTTAGTGCACTGCGCTAGGAACTTATGGGTAAATTACATGTGTCACTTGTGAATAAGCCAATCAAACCATGTTTAGGGGAGAGAGTACATGCACTTTAGCACTGGTTGGCAGTGGTAAAGTGCTCAAAGTCCTAAGGCCAATAAAAATATGAGGCAAGCAGGCAAAACGTTTGGTGAAGACCACCCTAAGGTTGTCAGGTCTAACCAGGACTGATACATTCTCTTTGGTCCAGAAGGATTGGCCATTGTCGACCATATGTAGGTTAAAGAACAGGGAACCCGAGCTGCACATTGTTAATAAATTGCTTTAGGATATTGGAAGAGGTGGTAAGTCCTTATCGGAAATATGCAGTAAATGCTCCATCAGTTTAGTGACAACCATTAACAACACTTTGAAATGATAGACGGATACTCCACTGTGAAACTCTGAATGGGTTGGGGACTGGGCAACCACTAACACTATGTTAAAGTAATTCACCTGAAGTGTTCACATTGTACTTACATGCCTCCACATTTGTTGCCCTTCTCACCCTTTTTAATGTCTCATGTTTACCCTCGATACACCTAGGATCTGGGTGGTAAAACCTGCTGCTAGTAAAATTCTAGGAAAAATGATACCTGCTTTGATTAATTGATCAAGAGCAAAAGTAAGCTACCTCTTAACTCATCACACTGCGAAAAGTGTTGGTTAAGCATTGAATGGCTAATAAGTAGAAACCTCGGTTTGCAACATATTGAGGGAAATGGACCAAACAACAACAGAATAAGATAAAGGAGAATCTTACAATAAAAAAGTAAAAAGTGCACAAGAGGCCAAGTGGCAAATGAAGAACAGTAAGGATTTTAGAGTAGCCCATGGTTTGGATCAGTTCCTCATTCTGATATGTTCTGATAATGATGATGCTTTTTATGATGACTAACCTTAGCTTCAGCGAAAGGGTATAGTTCACCTCAGTAAGGAAACAAAGATGTCAAGGGTTCGAGGGTCTAATGGGTTCTCTATTGCTATCTTTAGAACAAACCTTTGGTTTTGGGCCAAACTACTTTCCACTCAAAAAAGAAGGGGGCACACTGCTTGAGATACCAGCAGATAAGTTGCTCAGATGCATTGTGGTAAGTGCAGTACATGATAACATTGACTTTAGTTGAACGTTTATACAGTATTCAACATTGCTGGCACAACCAGTGCTTTGCATCTCTAGACATGTGTTTCTGGATATCTGTCTCTCTTCAGTAGAGAATAACACAAGCTTACGTGTATCAAGCAAGCTTTGTGCATGCTTGATGCAATTGATAACTCCAGCATGGTGGTTAGGCACTGCAAATACAGTATGAATTGAAAAATAAAATTCAGGGTATGGTGTTGGGTCGGTGGTAATGAATTTGTGGTCAGGTGGAGTGGTAGAATACATTTTAGTGCCTATTTGTAAAATGCAATGGAGTCAGAATCTCTAGGTTGTTATTAAACTGGGAAATCTGGACGTTACCAGCTATATTGTTAGAAACTTCTAGCAGCATATTCCTTACCTTAGAATATTCCCCATGCGCCAGACTGGATCTGGAAAATCTTGTACAGTACCTGTATGCACCGGTAGGTAGCCAGAATGGCTCCGTGCTGGCATCGTCCCACCCTGATATGACATGCACAGTACCTATATAGGTGCCCCCTATTGCGCTAACCTCAGTTTCTAGGTGACTTTCCACACTAAGAGCACAGAGCCACACTAAGGAGTTGTGACGAGTGTGCCAAAACTACACGTCACCTAGTACCTCGTAGGCGAAGGTCAGTTTGCAGATTGAGGAGAATGGGGGGGGTCAGTAGGCAATCTGCAGCTAGAGAGATTATCTACCAGATAAAATTACCAAAGAGATGTAACTTGTTCTTCTGATACAGATTTGTTACCTTAGAATCAATACCAAAGTAGTCTCTTTTCGGAAGTGGGCCTACAAACTGACTCAAACCAAAAAGTCCTGGAGGACTGAACAGACCAATTGCCCATCCAACGGACCTGACTGTCATGTCAGTAGTGTTTAGTAAACATGTGCAAAGTTGCCCGTGTAGCATCCGGACAGATGTCCAGGCCAGGGACTCCGTGAGCTAATGCAGTTGTCGCAGCTTTGGCTCTGGTATAATGACCTCTGCAGCCTTCAAGAGGTTGCTTCCTGGCCAGTACATAGCAGATCTTAATGTTGAGTAGAATCAATCTGGAGATCGACCTCTTCTGCACTGCTGTCCCTTTCTTTGTACCAGTGAAAGCCATAAAGAGCTGATCGTCTACCTGATGTTCTTTGGTGCGATCGATATAGTATGACGACACTCCTTTCGGGTCTCAACAGTGGGGTCTCTCTTGCTCTTTGGAGGAGTGTGATGAAGCAAAAAATATTGGCACTGTGATTCTCAGGTCGACATGGAAGGGCGTCACTACCTTTTGTAAGAAAGAGGCACGAGAATTGATTTATCTGGGAAGAAGTTGGTGGATGGAGGTTGAACAGACAGAGCCTATAATTTGCTGGCCCTCCTGGCCAATGTGATGGCCACCAAGAAAACTGCCTTGAGTGTCAGGAGTCGGAGAGGACAGCTATGCAAGGGTTTAAAGAGGGAACACATCGGGTAGTTCAAATCAAATTAAGGTCCCATTTGGGTATAGTGAAAGACTTGGGAGAGAACATGTGTTGAAAACCTTTCAAGAAACATGTTACAACAAATGACTTGAATGGTGTGGGTTGATCCAGCAGCCACAAGAACGCTGATATGTCCAACTGATACCCCTTACCTTTGGCCAGAACAAGGCCTTTTGGGGCTAAAGACAAAACAGGCAACAACAGTTCAGACAAGGGAGCAGAAAGTGGATCAATATTTAATTGATAAAACGGAATGATAATAACTGTCATTGCAATTGCATTGATTCTTCTGTGTTTTTTAAATTGTCATTTGCATTTATTTATTAATTTGTGCTGTATTTCGCTTCTAAAAAAGGTTTTTCCCCAAGAGAGCTATGAAGAGATTAATTTTGGCAGCCGTGAGGCTGACAGCACCCAATGACTGATTATCTATTTGTAGTCGTTAAATATGGTGACTGGTCTCTAAGATTTGTGCAACCCACGTCTTAACTGTCCCCCCATAAGCATGGCTTTGACTCCCATAAAAACCTGTATTATCCTAACTGTAGGGTTCTGGGTTGTTGGTTTTAATAACAATGAGGCTCAGTTCTGATGTCAGTGTCTTGGTCCCTGGAAACAAGCTGAAGTGAAATGGTCCCTGAGGGGCTCCAGTGGGGCATGTCACTTCCCTGATCAGGTGAGTACTACTAACATGATAGCTTTGGATTACCAGTCTATGTGCAGATGTGTGATAACTTGCTGACAGACTATTCGGTTCCCGGTTATCCGATCTAGAGAACTCGCCGAAATGTGAATTCCAGCGTCCTTAAATCTGATACTTTTCCTACCAAAACCCCTGGCATAGTGAACTCCCCACTATATCAGCTTGAGCAGGGTCTGCCACATTACCCACTTAATTATTTGTTTATGACCTTCACCCACTACAGGTTTGTAGAGAAAATGCTAATAAATAACACTGCTAGGGAATACCATGACAGAGGGTTGCAAGCAATGAGCTGAGTAACAGAAATGGCAACAGGGTAAAATGACTGAGAGAGAGACATATAGAACAACCGATTATTAGCGAAGAAGTAAAGCATGAAAAAATAGAAAAGAGATAAGACAGATAGCTGTATGCTTCCCTCGTTAAAAAATAAAAGGGATGAGACTTGGCTGCTACAGGCTCATGTGGTTTTTCCAGGTGTTTTTACAAGTTGATAGGAATCTAGTTAGAGTGTCCACATTCATAAAAACCGGGCGTGGAGAAACCTAATAACTAATAATCAGGCAGAATAGAAGTAACACATGAAAGCATGCCTCGTTGCTGGGTTTTTGCACGCAAACTCCATTGTGTATCCAGTTTTACCTTGCCTCTTCTGCCATGGAGTTCTCTGTTTTCTGCCTCAGTTACCACCTCATGCCCTTTCGCTTTTCAGTTCTATTGTTCCCGCGTCTTTCTCAGTTACACTCCCATCCCCCTTCCTCTTGCAGTGTTATTGTTCCATTGTGTTTCTCTCCAGTAAGCATCCATCTCCCCGGCCCGCACCTTCGCAGTAATGTCCTCCCCGTGTCTGTCTCGGTTACACACTCCATACCGTGTTCCCTTCCAGTCCTATTGTTCCCCTGTCTGTGCCAGTCACACACGCCATTTATTCTTTCCCTGGAAGTACAGATTAAGATTTCAGAGCCTTTCATCGTAGGCTTAATTTACCATTCAGTCTACTATCTGCAGAAAATCTCCAGTCTGTCTCCGTACTTCTGGAGATGTGGGTTCCAGAATCGGGCTCTGTTCGCCGGACGAGGCCTTGCTAATACAATTAACCGTTTCACTACATTATTTTGAATTCATTTTCACTGTCGTGCAAGAATACATTTCAAACATACTCTCTGCAGCGCACGACCTTTTCTTTCTCATTGCACGTTTACATACCTTCGCCTTCTGGTTTTTATAACAAAACGAACTTTTCTCCCCTGGTCCTACATTTCAAACCGTAGGCACCAATACAGATAACTGTTTACATTCAAATGATCGGAGCCGTGCGTGGAACAGAATGACCTGTCTGCTTGTGTTTGCCATGACGTCTCCAGACAGGTGGGCTCCCAGGTGTTAATTGCAAAGTGTTCATTTAAAGTGATTAATTTAATCGCATAGCTGCAAGGCCTTAAGTGTGGGTGCTGGCAGTGGTCGAAGTGGGGAAAAAAAAGTAGGGGAACTGTGGGTGGAGAATCAGGGGGCGGGAACAACCGAAGATTGAATCAGTGGGCGGAGTCAGGGTTGTGGCTAGAAATAGCAAAACATACCAATTTTTAGTACGTTTAGCATTTCACTGACCAGTTACAGCTTATAACGTTATTTAGTTAAAAGAATGGATATGTTTATTTGAGGTTTAATTCAGGAAAAAGCAAACACTCATAGGGAATACAGGTTTATGTAAAGCATGTGAAATATAAGCAGGAACAACATGTTGCCTTAATGCTTTGACTCTCATTGTTCAGAAATCCATGATTATTTTTTGTCTCAAACATTGAGGTCATGAATGCAGGGCTCCTCCTATACACATGTGTTAAGCAGGGCTCAGAAGAGAAAGGGACTCTTCAGGAGAATCTAGACTCACGGAAACCCACAAAGGCTCCTTCATATTCATGTCAGCCAGCTAGCTGCTCAATCATAATATAGCAAAAAGAACAACTGGTGGACAGAATGCAGAGCAATATCATACATTCACCCCAGTGCAGAGAGATGGGCCTAAATCCATTGTTTATTTGCTCACATGCGATTCCAGTTTGGACCCAGCCATATGCAAATCAGTCTTGATCCTGTGCCTAATGAGAACAGTGTAGCCCGAACTGCCAGGCCAGGTCCTCCCTGGACTGGAAACAAGCATCCTAGGACCGGTTTCGGGATTTCAGCCCTCATCAGCCAGGATAGCTTGATTCCATTGGCATGGAGAACACAGGACTCATGTCTGAGCATACCTGTCCCACTCGGGGTGACAAATGCAAAAAGAACAATTTATGGACAGAATGCAGAACAAGGTCATACATTCACCCCAGTTCAGAGATCGGGGCTTAAATCCATCCTTTTTTGCTCACCATGCCATTCCAGTTTGGACCCAGCCATATGCAAATCAGTCTTGGTCCTGCGCCCAATGTGAACAGTACAGCCCGAACTGCCAGGCCATATGTATTCAAGTGTCCTTTCATTGGGGAAGTGAGCACAAAGCAGTACCCACTGAACTATACACATAACATATTGCTCTTTGATATGCATGGTACATGTTCTTTGCAGCAGGCATATTACCCCTCTGCACTACCTTAGATGAGTAAAATAGCCACTAGACAAAACATGCCCCCATCTCCCTCCAGCAGGTACATTGATCACCAAAGTTATCTTGGCACTTGTATTGTTGACCGAAACCTGCTGAATATACAAATAACTTTGCAGTGTTTTTAAAACTCCTGCACTTGTACAAAACCGGTCCCCCCAAACTAAACTGGCCCCCTACCCTTCCAGTCGCCCTGGGAAACGCCTACTCCTGCCCTTTCACTGCTCCTGTCCAGTCAGTACTCCTGCTCATGCTCGATCAACACTCCTGCTTCGTCAATTCCCCCAACCCCTCCCTTCTCCTGGCCCGTCACTTCTCCTGCCCTGTTCACCGCTCCTGCCCTGTTCACCGCTCCTGCCCCGCTCACCACTCCTGCCCCGCTCACCGCTCCTGCCCCGCTCACCGCTCCTGTCCCGTTCACTGCTCCTGTCCTGTTCACTGCTCCTGTCCTGTTCACTGCTCCTGTCCTGTTCACTGCTTCTGTCCTGTTCACTGCTCCTGCCCCGTCACCTCTCCTGCCCGTCACCTCTCCTGCCCCGTCACCTCTCCTGCCCCGTCACCTCTCCTGCCCCGTCACCTCTCCTGCCCCGTCACCTCTCCTGCCCCGTCACGTCACCTGCCTGTCATGTCACCTGCCTGTCACTTCTTGTGCCCGGTCACCTCTCCTTCCACGTCTCCTCTCCTGCCCCGTCACCTCTCCTGCCCCGTCACCTCTCCTGCCCCGTCACCTCTCCTGCCCCGTCACCTCTCCTGTCCCGTCACCTCTCCTGCCCAGTCACCTCTCCTGCCCATCACCTCACCTGCCCATTCCATCACCTGCCTGTCATGTCACCTGCCCGTCACTTCTTGTGCCCGGTCACCTCTCCTGCCCTGTTGCCTCTCCTTCCACGTCTCCTCTCCTGCCCTGTCACTTCTCCTGCCCTGTCACTTCTCCTGCCCGTTCACTGCTCCTGCCCGTTCACTGCTCCTGCCCCGTTCACTGCTCCTGCCCCGTTCACTGCTCCTGCCCCGTTCACTGCTCCTGCCCCGTTCACTGCTCCTGCCCCGTTCACTGCTCCTGCCCAGTTTACTGCTCCTGCCCCGTTCACTGCTCCTGCCCCGTTCATTTCAGCTGCCCCGTTCATTTCTGCTGCCCCGTTCACTGCTCCTGCCCCGTTCACTGCTCCTGCCCTGTTCACTTCTCCTGTCCTTTCACCGCTGCTGTCCTTTCACCGCTCACACCCGGTTACTGCTCTAGCTCATGCCCAGTCACCTCTCCTGCCCTGTTCACCGCTCCTGCCCCGCTCACCGCTCCTGCCCCGCTCACCGCTCCTGCCCCGCTCACCGCTCCTGCCCCGCTCACCGCTCCTGCCCCGTTCACCGCTCCTGCGCCGTTCACTGCTCCTTCCCCGTTCACTGCTCCTGTCCTGTTCACTGCTCCTGCCCCGTCACCTCTCCTGCCCCGTCACCTGTCCTGCCCAGTCACCTCTCCTGCCCCGTCACCTCTCCTACCCCGTCACCTCTCCTACCCCGTCACCTCTCCTGCCCCGTCACCTCTCCTGCCCCGTCACCTCACCTGCCCCGTCACCTCACCTGCCCGTCATGTCACATGCCCATCACTTCTTGTGCACGGTCACCTCTCCTGCCCTGTTGCCTCTCCTTCCACGTCTCCTCTCCTGCCCTGTCGCTTCTCCTGCCCTGTCGCTGCTCCTGCCCTATCACTGCTCCTGCCCTATCACTGCTTCTGCCCTATCACTGCTCCTGCCCCGTTTACTGCTCTTGCCCCGTTCACTGCTCCTGCCCCGTTCATTTCTGCTGCCCCGTTCACTGCTCCATCCCCGTTCACTGCTCCTGCCCCGTTCACTGCTCCTGCCCCGTTCACTGCTCCTGTCCTTTCACCGCTGCTGTCCTTTCACCGCTAACACCCGGTTACTGCTCTAGATCAAGCCCCGTCACCTCTCCTGCCCCCTCACCTCTCCTGCCCCGTCACCTCACCTGCCCATCACCTCACCTGCCCGTCACATCACCTGCCTGTCATGTCACCTGCCCGTCACTTCTTGGGCCCGGTCACCTCTCCTGCCCTATTGCCTCTCCTTTCACGTCTCCTCTCCTGCCCTGTCGCCTCTCCTGCCCCATCACTGCTCCTGCCCTTAATCATCCCCATATGGTCACCAATCAGACTTCAGAACATTGGAATATTTTCTTAAATCACTAACAGATTCCTAAATACTGGGGTCAAACGCCGGGGCTGTCATTGCTTGAGTTGGAAAAGATTTGTCTGCACAGATGGCGTCATTATCAATGGGGCTTTGCAGGGGGGCGAATCTGTTAGTACATGCAATTATTAAATCTGCCAAATCATGTGCACATGGGTCAGGAGGTGGTGTAAATACTGCTTCCAAATATGAGCTTACTCGTTTGGTTATGGGTGCAAAACCACTCTTGCCCTTGGGTTTCTCAAACATCTTTGGAATGGTGTGTGTTACACCGGGGCCTGTATGTCAACAGAACTAGAAGTGGCGTGAGAACGGCCCCGGTGCACCTCCGTGCCGAGATTGCCGGGAAACAGTCTGGTAGGCATTGATGAACGTTGCTTCCGCAGGTAAACACTGTGAATATTACTGCCACAAAACCCAACTAATAGCAGCTTTAAATTGGCATGTAAATTTGGTGGCAGCGTCCTCACAAATGAGGTGTGATCACGGGCTCACAGCAGCCGCAGGGCCATCAGAGTAGCCGTTTTCGCACTATGCTACACTGATGGCCCTTTCAGTCTCACTTTGCAGGCCCATTAGACCCAGCGGGGAAGGGGAGGGGGTCGGGCGCAGTGCAGAGGCCTTCCTCTATATTCACGTTTCACCACTCATGCGTGAAAAAAAAGGTGTACTTTTAAAGTATGGCAATTTTACAGTCCCCGGTACGCTCTTTCAAAACTAAGAAGTAGGGGAACGGACTAACATAATTTTAAGAAGTAGGGGCACGCCGTGCCCTTCCGTCCCCGCCCACTTCTAACGCTGGGTGCTGGGAAGGGAAGCACTTGTATTGTAATGTGGTGGGGCATCGCAACACAGGGGGCGGGGCAGTGGTCGAAGTGGGGAAAAAAAAGTAGGGGAGCTGTGGGTGGAGAATCAGGGGGCGGGAACAACCGAAGATTGAATCAGTGGGCGGAGTCAGGGGTGTGGCTAGAAATAGCAAAACATACCAATTTTTAGTACGTTTAGCATTTCACTGACTAGTTACAGCTTATAACGTTATTTAATTAAAATAATGGATATGTTTATTTGAGGTTTAATTCAGGAAAAAGCAAACACTCATAGGGAATACAGGTTTATGTAAAGCATGTGAAATATAAGCAGGAACAACATGTTACCTTAATGCTTTTACTCTCATTGTTCAGAAATCCATGATTATTTTTTGTCTCAAACATTGAGGTCATGAATGCAGGGCTCCTCCTATACACATGTGTTAAGCAGGGCTCAGAAGAGAAAGGGACTCTTCAGGAGAATCTAGACTCACAGAAACCCACAAAGGCTCCTTCATATTCATGTCAGCCAGCTGGCTGCTCAATCATAATATAGTAAAAGGAACAACTGGTGGACAGAATGCAGAGCAATATCATACATTCACCCCAGTGCAGAGAGATGGGCCTAAATCCATTGTTTATTTGCTCACATGCGATTTCAGTTTGGACCCAGCCATATGCAAATCAGTCTTGATCCTGTGCCCAATGAGAACAATGTAGCCCGAACTGCCAGGCCAGGTCCTCCCTGGACTGGAAACAAGCATCCTAGGACCGGTTTCGGGCTTTCAGCCCTCATCAGCCAGGATAGCTTGATTCCATTGGCATGGAGAGCACAGGACTCATGTCTGAGCATACCTGTCCCACTCGGGGTGACAAATGCAAAAAGAACAATTGATGGACAGAATGCAGAACAAGGTCATACATTCACCCCAGGTCAGAGATCGGGGCTTAAATCCATCGTTTTTTGCTCACCATGCCATTCCAGTTTGGACCCAGCCATATGCAAATCAGTCTTGATCCTGCGCCCAATGTGAACAGTCCAGCCCGAACTGCCAGGCCATATGTATTCAAGTGTCCTTTCATTCGGGAAGTGAACACAAAGCAGTACCCACTGAACTATACACATAACATATTGCTCTTTGATATGCATGGTACATGTTCTTTGCAGCAGGCATATTACCCCTCTGCACTACCTTAGATGAGTAAAATAGCCACTAGACAAAACATGCTCTCATCTTCCTCCAGCAGGTACATTGATCACCAAAGTTATCTTGGCACTTGTATTGTTGACCGACACCTGCTGAATATACAAATACCTTTGCAGTGTTTTTTAAACTCCTGCACTTATACAAAACCGGTCCCCCCAAACTAAACTGGCCCCCTACCCTTCCAGTCGCCCTGGGAAACGCCTACTCCTGCCCTTTCACTGCTCCTGTCCAGTCAGTACTCCTGCTCATGCTCAATCAACACTCCTGCTTCGTCAATTCCCCCGACCCCTCCCTTCTCCTGGCCCGTCACTTCTACTGGCCCGTCACTTCTCCTGCCCGTCACTGCTCCTGCCCTGTTCACCGCTTCTGCCCTGTTCACCGCTCCTGCCCTGTTAACCGCTCCTGCCCCGCTCACCGCTCCTGCCCTGTTCACCGCTCCTGCCCCGCTCACCGCTCCTGCCCCGTTCACTGCTCCTGCCCCGTTCACTGCTCCTGTCCTGTTCACTGCTCCTGTCCTGTTCACTGCTCCTGCCCCGTCACCTCTCCTGCCCGTCACCTCTCCTGCCCGTCACCTCTCCTGCCCATCACCTCACCTGCCCGTCACATCACCTACCCGTCACATCACCTGCCTGTCATGTCACCTGCCCGTCACTTCTTGTGCCCGGTCACCTCTCCTGCCCTGTTGCCTCTCCTTCCACGTCTCCTCTCCTGCCCTGTTGCTTCTCCTGCCCTGTCGCTGCTCCTGCCCTATCACTGCTCCTGCCCCGTTTACTGCTCCTGCCCCGTTCACTGCTCCTGCCCCGTTAATGCCCGTCACTTCTTGTGCCCGGTCACCTCTCCTGCCCTATTGCCTCTCCTTCCACGTCTCCTCTCCTGTCCTGTCGCCTCTCCTGCCCCATCACTGCTCCTGCCCCATCACTGCTCCTGCCCCATCACTGCTCCTGCCCTTCATCATCCCCATAAGGTCACCAATCATAGACTTCAGAACATTGGAATATTTTCTTAAATCACTAACAGACTCCTAAATACTGGGGTCAAACGCCGGGGCTGTCATTGCTTGAGTTGGAAAAGATTTGTCTGCACAGATGGCGTCATTATCAATGGGGCTTTGCAGGGGGGCGAATCTGTTAGTACATGCAATTATTAAATCTGCCAAATCATGTGCACATGGGTCAGGAGGTGGTGTAAATACTGCTTCCAAATATGAGCTTACTCGTTTGGTTATGGGTGCAAAACCACTCTTGCCCTTGGGTTTCTCAAACATCTTTGGAATGGTGTGTGTTACACCGGGGCCTGTATGGGGAGGACAACTGTCAACAGAACTAGAAGTGGCGTGAAAACGGCCCCGGTGCACCTCCGGGCCGAGATTGCCGGGAAACAGTCTGGTAGGCATTGATGAACGTTGCTTCAGCAGGTAAACACTGTGAATATCACTGCCACAAAACCCAACTAATAGCAGCTTTAAATTGGCATGTAAATTTGCTGGCAGCGTCCTCACAAATGAGGTGTGATCACTGGCTCACAGCAGCCGCAGGGCCATCAGAGTAGCCGTTTTCGCACTATGCTACACTGATGGCCCTTTCAGTCTCACTTTGCAGGCCCATTAGACCCAGCGGGGAAGGGGAGGAGGTCGGGCGCATTGCAGAGGCCTTCTGAATATTCACGTTGCACCACTCATGCGTGAAAAAGAAAAAAAGGTGTACTTCAAAGTATGGAAATTTTACAGTCCCCGGTACGCTCTTTCAAAACTAAGAAGTAGGGGAACGGACTAACATAATTTTAAGAAGTAAGGGCACGCCGTGCCCTTCCGTCCCCGCCCACTTCTAACGCTGGGGCGGGGGGGGGGCACAGGTTGGAGAGTTTCTACTCTGTTTGACTGATAGAGCGCAGAATCCCTCCTTCAATAAAACCTGCCACGGTCTGACAATCCGCTTCGCGAGGGGCTTTGCTGTTCCTCCAGTATAAAGCTACTGACTGCCGTGCCCTCACTAGCATGTGAGAGACACCTGCCCTTTCGGGAACGGTGTGTCTCCATTAGGGTCAGCTCGCGGCCTTAGAATAGTCACAGAGGGATCTGACCTTACTGCTTCTTCCATGTAGGGCAGTCTTTTCGGGGTCATACACCGCTGGTACATTATTTTATAAGCTGCTTTTCTTTGTGTAATATTCTTTTATGTCCTGGGGAAGTACAATCAAAAAGTCGCTCATCATCGGATAAGTCTCTTTTGACATCCCCCTCCCACCTCTCCGGATGCGCCCACTTTTGCCTGATTTCACTTGATTGCACTGCTTTGTATGTATGAAATATGGGCGTTTACCTGCTTTTGCACCCATGTCTCTAATCGCGAGTGCTCTCAGGTAGCTGCAACTAGATTGCTAAGATAAAGAGCCCAGTCTATAATGCGGCAGTATTGGGGCTGCTTTTTTTTCGAGAGCCCGTAGAATAACTTGCAGACGCAGTTCTGGAAGGACCTCTTACCCAGGCTGTATCTGCAGGAGTCCTGCACTCTCCTTCGCCCATCTTTGAAATGCAGTTTCTCATTACTGTGGTAAAATGCAGGTTACGGGACTGGCACCCGTTTAACGTCCACTTAGGTCAAACACTTCAAGGGTGGATTGGACGTGGTAGGCCACCTAAGTGTTTTTGGGGTTGAGTGATCATCTATTCATTCCAGGAGTAATAGGGAAGGCCCAGCTATGACCTTATCCATGAACATCCATTTCTTTTTGAATGTTCTCATTTCGCTCTCTACTATTATGAGTAAATTGGATACCTTTTAATATTTTACGGGGTGAGGGCAAGTCAAGCTTCCCCATCCCTGTTGTGATACCAGTATCTTCTTCGGGAGTTTAGCTTTTCTTCCAGCTCACACACACAAATGCTATAGGGAGCAAGCTTTTAGAGGACTGCTCCCTTCGTTGCGCAGCTCCTCCAGTAGCTGCTGCCTCCAAACTCCAGGCTGCTGTTGATCGTCTGACCCGTGGGTCAGTAGTTCGAGGCCCTCCTCCACCAACAGGCACCCGCCTGCGCCTCACCCCTGGTGGTCTAGTGGTAGAGAACCACTGCTCTTCTGCTGGACTGCCCCCTATCTCTATTTTCTCTACTTGTTTTTGGCTTTTCTGCCTCTTTTTCTCTCTCTTTCATCCTTTTGGCACTTTTCCCTCTTTTGTCCTTGTGCCCTTTTGCCGCTCGTTTCCTCTGCGATCCCCAACAGCCCTGCCTCCTTCAAGTATCACTTTCCCGCTCCCCGTCTCCCAGCTGTCTAGCCCCCGCGTGCTACTTATTGGAGGCTGCGCCTCTGGCGTGCCAAAGGACCACCAAAGGCAAGCCCATCTGCGCCCATCATGCCTGGACCACGTTTAGCGTCACATACCCTGGTCCCCAGACCTTCTAATGATACGACACTAGCACTCTACTCACCCTCAACACTGGACGCCACGCCGCCTGCCACCTCGCATCACCAGCAGGACCCTTCTCCTGCTGTAACTACAGCTGCACCTTTCCCACCTTCGCACTCCAGCTGCCCCGCCGCCCAACCGACCTACACTGGACTCGACCGGTTCAGCTGCATCCTCCACAAACACGCCACAGACATCTGTGACCACTTCGACTTCGCCTCTACAGGCAGTGCCTTAATCACCAAAACCTGGATGAACCCCAGCTCTGGCCCGGACATCACCACTGCCATCCCCAATGGCTACAAGATCACCCACAAGGACTGCGCCAACCGACCTTGAGGAGGCATTGCCATCATCCACAAAAACACCCTCCACCTGACCACCCACTCAGACGACTTAACAATGGAATACCTCCACTTTCAGATCCAGACCAACCCAACACAACCCTCCGTGGCACCCTCGTCTACAGACCACCTGGCCTCTGCCCGCCCTTCACCGAAGCCATCGTCAACTTCATTGCCTCCAAGCTCTCGCATCCAGCGATTACATCCTACTCGGCGACCTCAACTTTTGCCTGGACAACCCCAACGACCAGAACACTGAATCCCTTCTGGAGAACCTTGCAAACGTAGGAACCAAACAGCATGTCCCCGCTCCAACACATGCAGCGGGACACATGCTTGACCCCCGTCTTCTCCGCCAATGGACACGTCACCTACAGCCACACCACCAAACTTCTCTGGACCTACCACCACTGCGTGCACTTTGCCTTCACCAAACCCACCGTACACAAATGCCCTCACCGCCCCACTGAGCCGTAGCTGAAACAAGGTCACAGAAGAACAGCTCACCACCTCCCTCAGCACTACCACACTGCTGACTTCCGCAGACGCCAATACTGCTGCACGCAATCTCCACCTATAGATCTCCAACTGCTCAAAAACTCTGGCACCCCTCAAGAAGGCACCCGGCAAGCAACAGCCCAAGAAAGCCAGTTGGCTCAATCCCACCTTCCAAGAGTCCAGACGCACCTGCAGACGACTAGAGAAGATATAGAGGAACACCAAAACCCCAGAAGCTCCCACAACCTACAAAACTGCAATCACCGCACACCACCTCCTCCTCAAAACCACAAAGAAAACAGCGTTTCAGGACAGAATAAACACCAATCACACAACAGCAAAGAACTCTTCACCTTCGTAAAGGAGTTTGCAAGGCCCAACAGCGAAACCACGGACATCTCACACTCCCAAGAACTCTGCAACAAACTCAGTGCCTTCGTCCACCATAAGATCAGGCAGATCTACGACAGCTTTGACACCGAAGACCCACACACCAAGCCCGACACCACCGCACCCAACCACACCACACCCCACCCCAAAAGATACTGCTCAACTTGACCACGCTCACTACAGATGACACTCTCAAGACCATGAAAAGCATCCACTCCAGAGCCCCTTGGACCTATGCTCTCACCACATCTTCCATAGATCAGCCATGGCCCCCGAATTTCGCCACACCATCAACTGCTCCATCAAAACCGCCACCTTCCCCAATGACATGAAACACACAGAGATCAACCCTGCTAAAGAAAGCATGTGCCGACGAGACAGACCTCGAGAACGTCTGGCCCATCTCCCTACTGTACTTCCCAGCCCAGGTCATCAAGAAGGCCATCAACGCCCAAGTTACAACTTCATCGAAGCAAACCAAATCCTGGACATCTCCCATTCCGGCTTCAGAAGCAACCACAGCACCAAGACTGCACTTCTGGCCACCATCGATGACATACGCTCCCTCCTCAACCGAAGCCAAACTGCAGCCCTCATCCTTCTGGACCTCTCAGCCACCTTCAACACAGTGTCCCTCTGCACCCTAACCACGAGATGCCAGTATTTGCGTCAAGGCCTTGGACTGAATCCACTCCTTCCTCACCAGTCGAACACAGCCAGCCAGACCTCCTCCGTTCCTCTCCCAACCCATGGAGATCAGCTGCGGAATACCCCAGGGCTCCTCCCTGAGCCCCACCCTCTTTAACGTCTACATGGCCCCTCTCGCAGCCATTGTCAAGAACTACGGACTCAACATCGTCTCCTACACTGACGACACGCAACTGATCTTCTCCCTTACCAACAAACCCACAACCACCAGAAACAAACTTCCACAGTGGGATCAAAGCTGTGGCCAGCTGGATGAAAAACAGTTGCCTCAAACTCAATTCGGACAATACCTAAGTCCTCATCCTGGGACCCACCCCTTCAGCTTGGAACGAATCCTGGTGGCCCTCCACACTGGAAACCCCGCCCCCCCCAAAGACCACACACAAAACCTCAACATCATACTGTATTCCTCACTCACAATGAACCATCAGATCAACCTTGTCTCCTCATCATGCTTCTGTAGCTCTGCCTGCATTGAAAGACATTCAGATGGATCACCATCAAATCTAGAAAAACCACACACTCATCAGCAGCAGACTCAACTACGGCAGCCCACTCTATGCCGGTGTCACCCGAAACTCCTCAGGAAACTACAGAATGTCCAAAATGCAGCAGCCAGACTGCTTCTCAACATCCCTTGCCGCAGTCATATCACTTAACACCTCAGAGAACTCCACTTGCTCCTAGTCAACAAAATAATCACTTGAAAGCTCCTCACACACGCCTATAAAGCCCTCCACAATGCAGGACCAGCATACCTGAACCACTGCCTCTCATTCCAGGTACCCACCAGACGCCTCCACTCTGCCCAGCTGGCCCTAGCCACCGTCCTTCGGATCCTACTATATCTAACGCTGTTAACTTTAAAACATGCGTGTTATACATACGATTTGTACTTTGTCGATGTTTCTATGTATTGGTGCTTAATAGCACTTCATGGTCTCTGGTGGGGGCGGGATCACCTCATGGAAGCATTGTTCCTTATCGGCGAAACTGCACGGTGTTACCTACTCGTTCCCCTCCGGACCGCAGCGTTAGATATAGTGTTTTCATCAATCCTATTCATTAGGATATAGGAGTGGTATATACAGGGCTGGACCCTGTATGGTCCTGAGGAAAAGCCTGGGGAGCTTGAAACATGTTGACCAGAAACACTGATTTGACCCTACTTAAGGTCAAATAGCAGTGTCACCCCCATTTTATTATACCAAACTAGGAGCAGAATAAATTTGTTGAGGCCCACTAGCACGGTATCTTTAATTCACTTACACTCACTCCACCACCTCATCACTTTGCACCACACATAGTCTTTTCACAAAAAAAGTGCTCCTGCGTAGTTCGCTAGTCGCAGCACGCCCCTTTTCGTAGAGAACTGGGATGGCCCCAATGATGAAGCATGTCACCGTGGGGAAACCCCGGTGAGTGAGGGGACTCTAGAAAGAAATTTTTCTTTCTTCTTCTGGTATACACTGACATAACTCATGCAGTGACCATAACATACAAACTAGGTCTCTGAATCCATCACTCTGGGTTCCTGATCTTTTAAAAACATGCTATAGACAGGAGTATTCCATCCGGGGCTTTATTTGTGGGCATGTTTTTTAATGCACTTTCAATTTCCATGGTATCAGTGGGCCCTACCTATGATTCTCTAATTTCCTAAGGGGTAGTTGCCCTTTTACAGCCATTCATATATGTCTCAATGTCTTTTGGGTCTTTTTGGCCACTGGCGTATTACGCAAACAAGCTTTTGCAATGCAACAGGTCTCGCATTTACGCGAGTTTGAGCTATTGACATTGTAAATGACAATGCCTTTTATTTATGTTTTGTTTTTTTGAAACATAAATACAAGGCATTGTCATTTACAATGACAATAGCTTAAACTCGCGTAAATGAGAGACCTGTTGCATTGCAAATGCTTGTTGTAGTTGACATCAAGAGGGAGCAGGACACAATGTAAGAGATCATCAAGTGTGACGGTAGAAAAGAAGTGAAAAAATGTGCTACACTGACAACAGTGAAAGAGTCTTGGCTTTGAGCAGGCAGACAAGATATATTGAAATGGATGAAACGTGAAGGAAATGTTGCAGTCCATCATAAGAGAGCACTCAAAGAATGTACTCTTACTTGTGAAAGGATAATGAACACAAAAATCTAATATTTGTTGAGGTTATACAATCCTGCCAACCGACAGCAATTTAAGACAAAAAAAGCAATCATACAATGCTTTAGCAGCGCCACTAAAAAAAGAACAAAACTGTACAGTTTGGCTGCCAAACAATAAATGTATTTATTCAGAAGAACAAATCAATATTAAATTTAGTTAGCTGATGGCCGCAAGAGCACTCACAGTTTAAATGGAGCAAATCACTTATTTATCAGAGTGGAGTGTGGGTACTGTTCAAATCCTTTTGGTGGCTATTTTAAATAACGCTCTAGTGAAATTTACTGTTTTATGCTACAGTGTTGAACACTGCAATACAAATATCGACGACCAATTTAAAACAACATTACAATATAAAAAGCACAGGGTGTGCTGGGCACATCTGAACTGCTGCCCACGACTACAGGCAAGACAGCCAAGGGTGGGGTTTGCTGTCCTTGGTACTGCATTAGGGGGTCCTCCCTGCATTGGGAGCTGAGCCCACACTTGGAGGGAAGTAACCACACTCAGGACCGAAAGAAACCTGTCCCCATCAGCTGTCTCGCTATATGTGCAAAAACTCAAAGGAACATAAATCACATAGGCTTGTAAGGCAGCTTTGCTGAAAACAACTGCAAATAGCGCATCATTGAGAAGATTACACTCTGAGAACCCAGCTTGAATCTGTGGGCTCTGCGTTTTGCACTACTTTGAGCCATGCAGTGTCCAGAGCATGATTCTGTATACAATGCCTTGCTGTAGACAATATCGTGATACACAGGCCTATGGATTAACATGTTTGACCAGATAGGAATGCTACTCAAAGAGCACACGCGGTAAACAGAATCCCTCCTTCAAAAAAATACAAGCAGAATTGGTTACGAGCTCTACAATGTAGTACAGCATGTCCACGTCCCTGATCCAAACACAGAGAAATGCGACACAAAGAAAGAACACCCAATTTGGGTCTTTGCTTTCCAATTTGCAACTCAACATCCGAAACAGCATTTATCTGAAACAAATCCTTTGCCAGTCAATTGCATCTGCCCCAGGGCACCATCAAATTGATTTAATCAGATCGTATATATATAAAAGCAACCTTGGAGTGTGCAATGAAATTCAACGCCCCCTCTTCATCAAGATCATCTGCTAGGGTGGGGTGATCCACAACCTATATTCCCAAACAGCACCTATGGAAATATAGTGAGCTAGTGCTATACTAACTGGGGGTCATTAAGTGTCTTGCTCAGCTGTTTCACTTCCACCCGGTATTCAAGTCCCCAGGAGCTCCGAAGGTACTGCGCAGGCCTATGCATGGGCTAGAGGACAGCGCAGCCAGCATGGCACATGTGTACTCACCTGCCCACAAAGTACTCGAATTTGGAGCTCTTGCCAGCGCTCTGCCCGCCCACCATGGCGTTCTGTGGCAGGTCTAGGTAGCAGGACCGGCCCAGGGAACTGAAAGCATCTTGCAACCTGTTCACCAACGGGATCAGCTCCTCCATCCCGCAGTTGCCCATTTTATTTATTTTTATTTTATTTTAGAAAATTTGTTAAGCGCACAAATACCCGAGGGTGTCTCGGCACTGAGTGTCCACTATGCTGTCCATGAAGTGATTACTGTTTAAAAAGCCAGGTTTTTATCTGTTTGCGAAAGGAAAGGAGAGAAGTGCAGGTTTTGATTTGGTTAGGAAGACTGTTCCAAAGTTTGGTGGCGGTCACTATAAAGGACCTGTCACCCCAGGAGACTTTCTTAGTCCTTGGGACCTGTACAAGACCGGCAGTAGAAGAGCGGAGGGATCTGGCAGGGGTATAAGGGCAAAAAGCATCTTTTAAGAAAGCAGGTCCCAAGGAGTGAGTTGCTTTATAGGCAATGCAGAGTGCCTTAAATTTGGTTCTTTTCTTTACTGGCAACCAGTGAAGTTGTTCAATAGTGCTGGAAATAGGGGTGAACTTGGGGGTCACAGTGATCAGTCTGGCCGCAGCATTCTGCACCAATTGTAGTTTTTTTATGACTCCTTCCTGAGCATTGACTAAAAGCGCGTTACAATAATCAATGCGAGATATGACTAATGCACTGACCAAAGTCCTGGCCATACTCATGGGGAGGTAAGGGAGGAGTTTTTTTATCATTCTCATAGTATAGAATGAGGATGACACCACAGCATTAACATGGTGCATAAGTGTAAGTTTAGTGTCCAGTATGACCCCCAGATTTCTTGCCTTGGCCACTGGAGATGGGGGTGGTCCAAGAACAACCACCAAGTGGGTGACCAAGCTGGGGAGAGATTACCAAACACCATCACCTCCGTTTTATTGGAGTTAAGCTTCAGGCAATTTGTAGACATCCAGTCACTTATTGCTAGCATTCCTGAATTAAAATTAGAAGCCACTTCATCTCCGTTTTAATTAATAGCCAATAAAAACATATCTGCAATGTTCAAGGCCTCGCATTTAAATCCAAGACCAATGGCATTGCAAACAAATGGCCGCCATTGTCCCGCCTGCTGCGAAAGTGAAAGCGGCACGGCCCGCTGAAATTAAGCAAAGCACGTCATCGTGCCTAACGTAGGAAGAACTCAATAATGGAAATAGTACACCTACCGTGTAACAACCAAGTAAAGGAGCCAGTAGCCATGGGAGGATGCAAATGATGACATGGCCCTACAAAGGAGGGGCTAACTAGTCTTTTAAGGAATCAGACAGCAGCATTTACAAACAACAAAGACACAAGCCAATTAAAAATAAGAGTGGGGGAGTGGGCAGGGCTGTTCTCCTGAACTGAACTACAATAGATCATCACCAGAGCAGCGCTTGCGCGCTGGCTCAGGCTCCGCCTCGACCTAAAAAGTGATCTGGAACTCTGCTTATTTCACTCATGGATTATCCAGGTTCCCTCTGGGCTCCTCCCCTTAGTTACGTTTGATTTGGCTTGTTGGAGTCTGAGTTCCCTAACCAGCAGCTTTCCTACTTTATTCCTGCATCACAACATTTGTCGTTCACAATATAGTGGTTTCTGTCTTATTTGGCCTGTGGAACCTCAATTAACCTCTGACAATGGTCAATTTAGTTTTAGTTTTCTGTGTGTGATTCATTTTATATGCAGCTTCCAGCTCTTCTATTTCACTTGTGAGTTTATCCTTGTGAAGTTTCCCTTTCTCGCTCTTCCAGCCCTCATCCCCATTCCTACCCCCTCATTGTTGCCTTGAAGGCATTACATTCTTTGACATAGCATCTCAATGTGTATGGTCTGATATTATCACTTCTGCAATTAAATCTGGGACTGGTAGGCAGGCGTGCAATGCCCATTGGGCTCAAAAGGCTTCAGCCCCCCCGTCGTGTGTGTCAGCCCGGCTGAGACAGCTTCCCAGGCACACACACAGCTGCACCAAGTACTTCACAGGTCTTAAAGACCATTTACTTGCTAACAAGGCTTTGTTGTTTTTTCACCTTTTCTTAGAACCCCTGCATCTCCACTCTAACTATCATTGGAAGAATTAGCCCCCTCCCCCGAAATTCTTTGTAGGCGCCCCCGAAATGTGGCTCTAGTTGTGCCTCGCTGGTAGGTATGTATACCAGCAATCATTATGGGGGAGTATGTGGCATTTACATGTAAGAAAATGGAGAGCCCCTCCCACCAAGTGGAAATGTCTCTACACAGACAATTCAATATGTTTTTTTTAAAGGGATTTAGACATGGCTCCTTTGCCGGGGGGCTCCCTTTTGTGTTCTGTCTCATTATGGGCCCGACATTAGGTCAAAATCACTGCCCATACCCTTCTGTGTCTTTGAGAAGGTCCCATATTAGTCCCAGCAGCAACAGTTTCTGGGCGGTGCTGATTGTGTACAGGCTGATAAGACCAAATGGTAGAGTGTGCCATGTAATATGTAGTTTTACATATCACCCCTCCTTATCTCATTTAACCTTCACTGTATCAGTGCTCTTTAGTGAGGTCTGCCGCGCCTGCCTTCTTTGCATTGGCTGATACCCAGAACAGATGGAGGTGGAGTTTATAACGTAGGGTTCTGAGTATAACAACTATAAAGTGATGGTGTGGTAGCACATACATAAGTGGTGGCAACCTTCCTCTCAAAACAGATAAAAAACAAAAGTGTGCTGAGATGTGCAGCATAAGAACAAATGTGCCAATGTTTGAAACAAATATAATGGGAAACCCGCAGAGAAGTGCAAGCTGATGTGTTTTATAAATGTTCATGCATTTTCTCTATTTTTTTCAGCAAAAGAGCGGTGACAGAACATCAGTTCATGCACGACAAAGGGAAAGCCATTCAAGGACTGAAGAGGCTAATATGGCTGCACAGTGCAATGGGTGGCGTGCATACAGCTGGTGCGAGAGACCTCTCACGTGCCAGCGCATTGGACACCCATACGGTCAAGGACATCCCATCCCTCGACTCGCATGGTGTCGCCAATCCAGAGCAGCCCGAATATCTGATGATGCATCCGATTGGCAGACTGGCCCAGCAAGAGCTCCGTCAGAGGCTGGCGAGTAACGACTCTCCGCTGCAATATGGAAAGTACCCACAGTACCGGTGGAGCCAGCAGGAGATCTCCGACAAGCTGCAGGGCAGAGAGAATACCAGAAAGAACCCCGCCATCAGTCAGGCCCTCTAGGCGCCTCCTCCAGACCGTCCGTACATGGGTGTTTATTTGGCTAATTGGTGTTCTCGTGACGAAACTCAGGATCATGTTATGATTTTGCTGACAAACACATCTATTTTAATAAGATCGTAAAAGTAATCATGGAAAGTGAGCCACCTTGCCATAGGATTTGTGACATTAACACATACAGCAGCATTACCTTTCATTCTGGCCTGCATCCTAGGAAATATCTGATTGGCTTACTCCTCATAATCACACTTTATTGAGCTGCTACTGTAATATCGAATGCAGAGGGAAAATTGAGGCGAACGTAGACTCTGATGAAACACCTCACTGTAGTGAGGCGAATCAGTTTTGAAACTAAAGAGTTCACTCCAAAGGCGTAACGCTGCCACTTGTAGCCCTTGCTGAGGGCAACCCTTTAGGGGGCCTGGTTCAATCCAAGACCAATGAATGTCTGTGAGATATGGGAGACTCAAGGCCCCTCTTCATATTCTGCAGATGGCCCCATCATTTTGCGTTACTGGTCCCATCATTTTGCGTTACTTGTCCAGAAACATTCAAGGTTACACGCACATAAAAGGGAAAAACTGTTGTACAGAGGAAAGTAATAATAATATCTGACCTGTCACATAGCCTTGAATGGCCAAGCCAGGACTTGCCTAAACTGTGTGGCCCTAGAGAACAGATCATGACGCTGCTGCTAGATGGCACGGTGCATGGTGCTCTGTTGAAGCGTGCTTATAGCCCTCAATTATAGTTACAGACTTACTAGGGCTGTGTCCAATTAAGAGGCGGTTCTACATTTTAGAAGAAGTCAAGTCTTGCTCAGTTTAAAACAGATTCTGGTCTCTTTTGACCTCCCATTGAACCTCTTCCTCATGCCCATTTCCCCCTTATCATACGGATTCGGCTCCCCTAAATACATCTCATCCACAAGAATTAATGACCCACAGAAGAGGACAGATTTATAAGGAAACTGTGGATTTCAGAGCAGGTGTGTGCCTCTAAAACACTGCAGGGAGTCTGATGGCTTCAAAGAGCCTGAGGTTTAACCATATGTACTGTGGCCACTCAGGCACCAGCCTGCTCTGAAATCTTCTGATCTTGTTATCTGTCAACCAGTGTAGAACGGATCACTGACAGAATATGGGAAACAGAAATATTGTGTAAAAAATATTAAAGACCAAAATATCAAAGAGTTAAGTTCAAATAGGTAAGTATAGATTTACTATTCTAAACTCCACGTCTATGAACCTTGAAGATGTATATATCGTAAAGTGACATTTATGTGGAGTTAATTTCCGATAGTCTGTCTAAATACTGTGTTGAATATGTAATGCCTCTTAACACACTAATATGCACTGTTGTGGAAAGGGTGGTCTTCAAACTTACACTTTAGATAACATTATACTTGATCATCTGCAGGCTTCTTTTTGGTCAGGCGTGTGTAGTGAATCAGTGATCATGGATGAAGCAGATGGGGACACTCCACCACCTTAGAAGTGGACAGCTCTACCCCCTTTGGCATGGTCGAGCATTACATTTCGATAAACCATTTATTTCAGGTTCTCTTTAGGCAAAAAAACTTTAAAACGGTTGTAATTTTCCCACCCCCTCAATCTTCTGCTGTCTTGATTTACTCACTTAAGTCAGTCTTTCTCTCTTTCACTTACAGCGTTCCATGAAGTTCTGCATTTAAAGTCATTCTGTATAATATATATTAATGGTTCTAATCTTACTCTAGTGATCCTATATTCGGGCTTGGAGTTTTTAAACTAATGCAGTATTTTCTCAACATGGATGAAAATTTTGAGAACAAGATCAATAATTAATATTTTGCAAGTTACTGCTGCTATAAAAGCTGCTTTTAAACATATATAGCTGACAGGGAAGCGTGTTTCTTATTTGGCAAACAGGAAACGTGATTAAGGTGAGGTATACGGTGTACCATGGAGTGCCTTGCTCTGAGGCCTTCAATGCAGCAGAAAACATCTGCCTCAGAAGATCATGCCTTCTGTGTGACCATCTTTGCACCCGGTTTTTCACCATTACACAATAGAATATTTATCGAAAATGCTGACCACGCTTAATTCAAAGATTTGCTCATTATTATCCAAAAAGATTTCTTAGGTCCTCCTGTGTTCAGCTCCTGGATCAATAAAGTTCACTGAGGAGGGTGTCATTCTAGGCCATGGTAATTTGTATGTGGAAAGTCCCTCTGTGCTCTCACCCGATGTAAGTGAGGACATCCGACAGAAAATGCTAATGTCTGCCTCATTTAATTACTAGCAAGCACAGCAATGCTTTCAAGGTACAGAGCATATCACTCTCAGCTAGCACTACGCGACCATTAATAGTAAAGGAGGCTTTATGTGGAACTCAGAGCACAGTCTAAAATCAGTGTTAGAAACGAAAGCAGATTAGGACATATTCTAACAGCCAATTTTGTTTCGGATGCACTCAAGAGTTTGCTAATGCATGGTTACTGGTATAAAAGGTGGCTGTCCACTGTGTTATGTTTGGGTGGGGTTTCCACGCCATAATCTGATAAATTTAGAGAAGGAAATTCTGAACGAATTCACCTTCTTCGCCAAGTCCATTTTTATCAGTTGCAGATTTTCCCACTGAGGGAAATCAGGAAACGAAACAGTAAAAGGGGTGAAAGAAAGGGAAGAGAAAGGAAGAAGATTGAATCTAAATATGTACAAAGAATAATAACAACAAAGTGAGGAGCAGCTGCAACTACATTTATTTTCTCAAATGTTGCATCCGGAAAGTATGTACCAGACATTTAAAATAATTTCACTGGCTTTTCAAATTGAACCTGAAAGAGAAACTTAAAGGAGAGACTAAATCATGCTCGAGACTGAATCATGAAAACATTTATTTCCGGTCAAGCCCCAGTTGACTTGACAGAGAAGCAAAGATTGAAATCAACCAGCCAGGAAATACACTCTTATGACCAAGAGAGGCTCACTTTCTCTGAATTACGTTTTGTACTGTGGGGGTACTCGAGGCAAACCTATGTTATAAAACATCTAGCTCCCATTTAAAACAATGTTATAGATTTTTCCACTATACTATGGGTCAAAGTCCAGAGAGGATAGTTAGTTTCCTGAACCACACTGCGAGTTCTGCATTTTTCAGGGTGAAAACTTAATCAAACCTAATATGGCAATGACAAGTGCCATTTCTGGCTAAATCTCAATTGCGCTGCCATCTGCATTAATGAAAAAACCCCGCAGAATTCATGGTCACGTTTTGAATCCTAGGTATGGATTAACAAAATAAATAAATAAAGGTTCACAAAAATACACCAAAGCTTCAGTGGACAGTTTCAGAAAAAAAGCTCTACATGTGTGTGTAGACATGATGTTACATAACATATAAAATGTAAAGAGGGTTTAGAGTAGAGTAAAATATCGCCAGAAGCATATCATGAGTCGGGCTAGAGGTGGAGTTGAAGAGGAAGAACGGGAACATACACTATGGACAAGGGCACGAGGCAGATAAGATATTCGGGAGAATAAAAGTGCTGGAATGATGGGGTTATACACTTACCTACAAAAGATTCTATCCAATGGTGAAGGAAAGGAGAACAGGGAATTTCAGTGGGTAATCCTGCCAATAATCTTTTTTTTAAAAAGGACAAGAATAGAAATGAAAGCATAAGTGTTGGGGACAGAAATGTTGGGATAGAGGAGGAAGCTGGAGTATTTGCCGGCATTCCCTAAAAAGAAATATTACAAAGAAAGAAGGACTTTGATGAACCAAAGAACAAAACATCTTGCAAAGAGTTTTCAAAATTAAATATATTTCTCAGAATGGAATTGTCTATTTAGATAATGCCATACATTTGGAAATATTTGTGCAAAAGGTTTCTCCAATAGAAGATCATTAGTACACGCATTCTCATGTAGTTATTTTCCTCATGATTACATAGAGATCCAAAAAAACACCTTTTCAAGTAAATAAAATAATGTATTTGTAAACAACAAGATGAACCTTGCCACTAGAAAACCCCTCAATCTTAAAAAAAAGTAGCAGCCAGTGGATACATGTGTTGGGTGTCTTGGAATGTTTTTTACAATGCCACAAAGGTTAGGAGTGATGTACTCAGCAGTCCAACTGGTTTAGATCTATTGGTGTGTAAAGAGCAACAATGGGCCCACTACAGACGCAGAATGAAGAAGACACGGCTGTTGCACTAGCACAGTTTCCTTTAGAGAGACTGCTAGTCAATATTACTTTGATGTCATATTTTGCACTCATATTATACACTTTTGATCATTTAAATGAATTGATTTTTGTAGATTCCATATGTTGGTTATGAACACAAAACGTCATTATGACTCAAAGTGATAGGAAGTACATGCTGTAAATGAATATTACCATAAGATAAGCAGAAAACAGGCTCGCCCTCCGTTCCTAGGACTACATTAGAAACCGTTCTAACATATTGCATTTAATTTACTGTAGACATATAAATAAAATAAAGCAAGGTATCTTTTGTTAATATGTCTCAATCTTTTTAATGAAAATGTGTGGCATTTACGACTATAACATACAATCTGCATCTTAAGGAAGACGCTTACAGGGTACCAGTGACTGACATCCCCCAATGATCGTCTGGTACTTGGTGTTGAGCGCTATGCATCGAAGTTGATTAAGTAAATTTGGCAGGTATGAGAAGCTACATCACACACCTATTTAATTCATGTTGACATCATATGGTTGACCCCTTGTCTCACATTTAGCCCTCAACAGCATCCTATGTAAAGACAAGGGGCTGTGGAAAGAGCCCATGATGGAAACTACAGAGAGTAGATAGGCTCCTTCGAACGTGTTTACATCCTGCCTCAATGACCGTGGAGACGAGGGGTAGCAAGAGCAGTGCCAGGGGTGACAAAGGACAAGCTGATGGTAGTAGCAACAAATCCTAGCAACCATCAGGGTCCCTGTAATCCACAGACAGTCATGGGGAGGGTTTCTCTTCTATTTTATTTTACAGTGGATTTCCGACACCATTTGCACCTGCACAGCATTTTGGTTGTTTGGTGTTAGCCCCTTCAAGCTTCATTACTTTCAAAGATTGTTTCCACATCAGGCGAATGCAAGCTAAATGGGATGTTACATGCAGCTGTTTGAATTTGAGAAAACGATGATGGCGCTAATAGCTCCAATCTACAAGTGAACCATATCAGATAATAGAAATAGAAAGAATAAGGGATAATTTCTGAACTTGTTTTGCATATTGTTAGGGACTTAAAAGTCGATTGGAAAAACCCCTCTTCCATCAGCCATCTGCGACCTGTTAAAAAATACACCTCTCACATCTGATACAAAATATGTCACTCACCCTAGTATAGACTCTGTTGCTAGTCCTTCAAGCATACAAACTGAATGACCTACCACAAGGCAGGATTGGTGATCAGAAGCTAACATGACTTACAGTGGCTAGAATCCCAAGCTAGGCAGGCCTATGCGAGGGTGGCTGCGCATGCATGGGTGGGTCCACCCACTCAAAGGCTCAGGTGCTATAGATGGCTCAGTCCTATTTGCTCCACTCAAACTAATGATATTTCCCACCAGTATGCAAATGAGCTTGAAGGATGTAGAACATTTGCTTGAAGAGGATTAAGAATAGAGGAGTAAGTTATAGCCCAGTCTCATTACTTCTACCCGTTTTAAGATTCTTGAGCATTAATTAATATGTAAGGGAGGATACTGAGGTCCAGAAGGACTAACCACATCTATTGTTATTTGGGTGGCAGCCCTGAAGCAGGAATTCAAGGACACAAAAAGCATGAGTAGAAGGCCAGTACCTTACATCACCTGAAACTTGTTACTGGGAGGAAACAGAACCTGCTTTTGCCATAAATATGCCAGTTGGCATTGCTGCCAGAGAAGAAATCACCTAGTTGGAATAGCTTTCGGATATACACAAGCCTATCCTATATGCTACACATAGTTGAAGCCACTCTGCAAGGGAAGCATCTTTCAAACGTAAAGATCAACCTAAGGCATCACCTAAAATTATTGGTGCAGTTTCTGTGGAAATTAAAAGTTTTTTTCAACTTCATATTATGCAAAAGCTACACTCTTAAGTCTCCAAACAACCTAACAAATAAAGTGGTCAACTCATGTAGTCAACGGAAGTTACGTAGCTCAGATTCCCTCTTACTTGAGCATCCAGAAAAATAACACCCCTCAAACAATCCTCCTCAAGGAGCTCAACCAACCCTTGAGACGCCATTCCTCCTGCCATCAGATCAAATCCATTTTTTGAGATATACCAGAGTCCAAAGAAAACACTGCTTTCCAGTAAAACGTCCTTACTTAATAAAAATCCTATATGAACAATAATAAGTAGGCCAACCAATGGACATTTCATTGAAGGCATCCCATCTAAACCAAGACCCCTGTCCACCTGTGTTTTTCCTTTTGGTTAATATGGAAATTTGAATTTATTTTGATTAATCTGTGTAGCTTACGCTGCACCCTGGGTTTGTCTGGCTACTGTAAATATGTAAGTCTCGATCCACATTATGTTTCCAGGTGCCCTATAAAAACTCTTCCGAACAATGACCTAAGTTTGATGTGCAGCACTGTAGGGCATATCACATCTTCTTCTAAATGTTTAGCTTAGTACACCTATAGTTTATGATAACTATGCATCTCTTCATATTAACTATTTCATCCTTGTATCCTGTATGGGGTTATGTCTGTGTTGTACAAAACCAAAAATAAAAACATTTGGTTTGTAATGTTTTCAAAATTGTGTTCAGGAAAAGTAAACACATTTCATGATTCAAATGAAAATCACAGGCAATCAGAGCAAGTAGTAGTGTGAGTCCGTAAAATTGCTTTAGCTTTTACGAAGAATGCATATCGTTCCTTAGCCACCAACCCGAATTTCACTTAATCTGTAGAAAAAGGCTACTTTTCGAGTAAACAACTTGAAACCCGAAGTAGTCACTCTCTCAGAGAGCCTGCTGATAGGCCTTACAAAACTTCATTGGGGTCATATACTGGATCAGATTTTCTGCTCAGTGGGGCTAACCGCACGATGCCTCCAAGAAATATCTCCTGGCAACCTTGTTCTGTAAAAAAAAAACCCTGACTTGGCTGTTCAGAAGCTCCCACAGCTGCTTCTTATAAGGTACAGATTTTAATATGATACCAAAGGCCGAGTTACGTGTTCTTATTGTTTGCGCCTGGCGCACCTTTTAAAAGGTGCGAAGGGCGCAATCAATGACAGTGAGCCCCATTATGGGGAATGCGCTGGGCCCAGGGCAGCACATTCATGTGAAAACACTTTAGGCGGCAAGCCGCCGGCACTTTTAAAGGGGATGACTGGGGGGTCCATAGGACCCCCTTTCTCCCCTCCAGAGGGCTGATCTCATGGGGGGCAGTCACAATGTGCAACCTAGAAGGTGGTGCACTGTGAGCGCGCCCCCTGAGAATTTATTTGCCTCTGTGACCGCGTCTGTAATATAGCAACGCCGCAGAGGCAAATTAATTCTCTCATTTGCATAGGGCACGCCCCAATGTAAATAAGGGAACACCCTCTGATGACAGCACTGGCGCCTGTGTGCACCAGCGCTATAGGTATTACTGATGGGATGTACAAGCATCTGCGCCCCCTTCTGTAATACCAAAGTGCCCTGGGGGCGCACAAAGAGGGAACAAAAGCCTATTGCGCACCCCCCGGACACTTATTGTACTATGGTCCCTGGCTGCCTACACCCGCCTGCAAGATAATCTTTACTTCCCCTTCGAAGTGCAGGCGGTTTGCCGTCTGCAATGTGAAACACGGAGCGGCTGCTTTACAGGTGTGAATGCGCTACCCCTTGTGCAGCACACGTTTGCGGCTGCCATGGGAGCCGCACGAGTTTGCGGCTCCCCTGGGGGCAGCACATTCACCACAATGAGGCACAATTTCCTTCATTGTGAGGGACGCATCTTTTTAAAGGTGCACACGGCGCAAAGAAGGAAAGTGCGCTCCATGTGTAATGTGGCCCCAAGATTGTCAATGAAAGAGATAAGTGACAGAATCAGATCAGTCGAAAAGATCATTTGGTTCATCTCTGTTTTCATATTTGCTTTCTTATTTGTATTTATTTTCAAAAGTACAAAGCATTTACCTAATACAAAATTAGCATAAAAGGTTGCAACAGATATATTGCTAAACAGATTAGGCTCCTCTATGAAGTCTCTGAATCAAATCAGAAGGGAACGTGATGAAGCATAAAAGATCACTTGTTAATTAAACCTTCACCTACAGATGCTAATCAAATAAAAATCAAGCTGTATCTATATTTCATTAAATCTCCTACCGAGTTCTCATACGGAATTAAAGCAGTGCGTTCTACTGGGTGCTGTAAAGTACCAATTATGCCCATCAAATCCTCAGTATCAAGAGCCATGCAATACTGGTTGAAAATAACAGAAAGGTACTACAAACCACTAAATGTGGTTGATCAGCTACGCATCCAAATGCTTTCCGATAGCAGCTTACCACACAGCCTTATAATTGTCTGTATCTATTTTGGACAGCGTATTGGGCAACGGCTGCAGAACTACTGTATGTTATTGATAATAAACACTTTGACCTATTTTGGATAGCTAGCCAGATAAAAGGTAAGGCACAGGCATGCCTGAAACCTATGGACATACACCCCTTCTAAATTAAGAGGGTAAACTTAGTTTGTAAGTGGCCACATTTTGCCATACACACTGGCATCTACACCATAAGACATGTGTCAAGCCAAAACAAATTAGTACAAACGTGTCTGACTTATTTCACCCAAAACATCTGTCAATGGAAACCACCATCTCTTCCTCCTAGCTGCCAACAGTGCTTCTATCATTGGTAGAAGCAGCATCTAATAATCATGACTGCAAACTATATGCCACATGGAATAAGGGAACCTTGGGAAAAAAATCTTATGCAATGTATATGGTAAGCTATAATATCCAGCTCCTTTATCGTCAAAAGTTAAGGAGATAGCATCCTGACTTTTGCCCCAACCGACTTCTCTAACTAAGGAATCAGCAGTAATGAATCATAAGGAATCAGCAGTAAAGTCAGTAAGGAATTAACTAAGGAATAGGCATCAAAGGCCTATGCCAGCAGCCAAGGAAATTTTGATGTGACTTCAAAATTTCAATGAGGTCATATTGTGTCACTCAGTAGTATATTTTTCAATCAAAATAAAAATATTAAAAATAGCCCCTGAACTCTACGCTGAAGATAAAATGTGTTTTTCCTGGACGTTTTAAAAAAAGTCGAACCGTTTATATGTTGGATCTTTTTGAGTTGATAAACTTATAATTCCTGTAGCATAAGTCTGTAAATCCCTGGCCACTGGAAGATCGGGTCAAATTTCTATGTGTCATTACTGAAACCACAGATCTGGTGAATTGGAGGATTCTACTGGGTTTTAAGTAAGTGATATTATGCTATCAAAACTTAGAGGAGGAGTCTTTATCACTTTGGAACAAACAAGTATGGTCCACGTAGTAATTTTTTAGATCTAAGAAGCAAATTATTTGATTACACGATGCAATTCTTAAGATAACACACATCTAAATAGATGCTATAGTTCACCAGAGGTGAGGACCCTCAATTTGAGACAAGGGGTGGGGTCTTACTGGCAGGGGACCAGAGAGACAGACCGTTGTGGGTGCTAGACAGCAATCTGGCACAATGTTAGCTCTGAGACAGTAGATAGTGGGACCTGGCAAAACGTGGTGCTATAACAGTAGTGTATGAATAAAGAAAAAGTGTGTTACCTGTACAATGTCTGTGGTACGAAGGTGCAGGAGGAATCAATTTGAATACCCAACATTGGCAAATCTGCAGGTTCAATGCACACATCCAGTGGTGGTAGCGCGGTTGAAGTGCAAGTACACCACTGTTTGTAGTAGAGCTACAGAGCAGAGGTGCGCTAGAAGGTGAGTAGTCAGGAAGATCTGAAACTGCGAAGGTCAACTGCAATAAATACACATGGATTCGATTGTGTAGCACACTATAAGAAAAGGCTTCTACATGTCAAATGGCACCAATGACATTTGTTTTGCAACATGGAAGGTACATTTTGGGAAGCTGATCCTACCATTGGTTCCTGCTGGAGTGTACACGTTGTGGTTTTGCTGGAGAATGTACTATATATTGGGGAAGAATTTTGGTTCAGAAGGATAGATGACAGTATCTCTGCTTGTGAGGGCCAGCAGAGGGGATTTGGCGGGTGACTCCTGGCTATTCTGAACACTTTCAAGTAGATCAATTAGGCTTAAGCCAATCCCTTGGAACAATCAATGAAATACATTTTGTTGAGCATAGAACATGATTTGCGTAGTTAATGGTGTATGACGATTCAGTTTAGCATCGGTATATTTTCTTACTGGAAAAATCGGTTTAAAAACAAAGCCTGCCTCCGCATCAAACTATTATGTGCTCCAAGCCTCTAAGAATCTCAAAAATGTTGTTAGACTGGCAGATCTAGTGTCATGGATTATGTACTGGAACCGCTCGTTAAACAACTTCTCTCTGGACCTTTCCTCCCATATCATTGTGCCCAACCCTCTGTCCCCGTCTCTCTGCCTCTGTCGCTTAGACTGGGGGCAGTCTAAGAGACAGAGAGCCTGGTCCCTACATGTGCCCCTCTCCCCATTCCTCACTCTTTGTCAGTTTCATATGCCAAACCTGCCGAATTATGCAGGAGACTACTGATATCAAGGCTAGTTTCCCGCCTCCCAGTGCCTGCATGCAGAAACCTGATTCGGATTGCCGAATCATGATCTCCTGGAAACAAGGGGGCTTGTATATTCTGAGCCAGAACGCTTTGTACTGAATTCTTGGAAGGGGAGATTCGAGGGTGTGACAGGCCTCAAAATTTTCATTTTGGCAGTTTTACATAGTGCATATTTGTTTGTGCTATGTTATTAAAGTAACACAATGAAATGCGGATTGTCTGTCACCATACACATCAATAGACCAGATTCCGACAGACTGCCTTTGCTTCAATCAAAGTCAATAGGGAAAATACATTCTCCTGACAAGCATTTTAAATCTTCCACTAGCCTGCTCTAAAATGTTGGCATTAATGCTGTTTGTCCCCCCCCTCTCTGTCAAGTTCTAATTCCTCTCTCCCTCCCACTCTGTCTCCCTAAGTCCGACCTGTATATCTGCCCCTCTCTGTGTGTCCCTACCCGTCCCTCACTCTGCTCCCTATCATTGTCCCCCTGCACTTGTCACTCTCTTTGGCCTGTCCATCTGTCCTTGTACCTCTCCCCCTGACCTTCCCTCTGCCCCGACCAAATGTCCCCAAGTCTGTCCCTGTTCTTCTCTCTGTCCCTGCTACTTTTCTGTAGCTCATTCTCTTTATAGCTGGGCTATCTGTCCCATCACTTCGTCCCACTATCTCTTTCCCTTTCCCTCTGACTCAGTGCCCTTCAGTCCCTCCTCTGCACCTATACACAGTCCCTCTGTCCGTTTCCTTCTCTCTGTCCTTCTTTGTGCCCCTTAATCTTTCTCTGTCCCTATACCGGTCCGTGATCGGCTTCCCTTCCCTCTCTCAATCCCTTTCTGCCGCTACCCTCTTTCTGTCCCTGTGCCTCTCTACCAATCTGTTAGAAAGTGGGTTCCTGGTTGACTGGGGTATAAGCCCTGGTCAAGCAGTAACCAAAATTCTAGTCAGGGTAAGGCACAAGCACACCCTAAATTAGCCTGTACTCACCCTCTTGTAGCTTGGCACAGAGCAGTCAGCCTAACTTTAGTGGCAATGTGTGAAGTATTTACACCACACTTCTAACAGAAAGCACTGCACAAAAAGATCCCACACCAGGTTAGACAAATTGATCATAATTTGATAAATAAAAAAGACCAAAATTAGAAAATTCCAATACGGAGAACTGGAGTTATGAATTTCTAAAGAATAAACTACAAAATAATGCTTAAAAGCATAAAGTGCAAACCAGGAATATCTGGTCGCGCTGGACCTGGTCAAATCCAAAACTTAAGGTTGACCACGAAAAGAGCATGGGTCAGATTCAGTCCCAGATCAGTCTTGCTGAAGTTTTACTTTCTCAAGTTTTGTGCAAAGAGTCCAGTTCATGGGGGAGAAGTTCGCCCAGGAGCAAGGCGAGTGTCACTGGCGATGATTGGCATGGCCCGAAGAGCAGGCCGGGTTTTGTGGATGGGTGGGTTGAAGTTTCACAGTGGCGACCCAAGCCGGCAGATGATATTTGCTGTTTAAGGGGACGAACTTGCGATAGCTCGCTCTGATTGTCTGTGCGAGCGATGCGGTTCTGGAGCGAACTAGCCCGTTTGCATTGGTGAAGAGCCCAAAAGCTTGACTTTAACAGCTTGAGATTCACACCAAGGGCCCCGGGAACTGAGAGGTGCCTATTTGGGGTCAGAAACTTGTTGAATATGGGCTCAGGAGCTGTAGGCAGCTATTTATGTCCCTGATGCTCTGATCAGGAGGCCAGTAGACTCTGGGGTCCTGGATCCCAGATGGATTCCAGGTCCAACTCTTCTTCTCTAAGCAAGAGTGCAGCAGGCAGCAGGTCATCACAGCAAGGGAGCAGCTCCTTCAGATTGGCAGTCCAGCAGAGTAACAGTCTTTTCAGCAGCACAGTAACAGTCCTTACAGCAGCACAGCAGTCCTTCTTCCTGACAGAGTATTCACATGTCCAGAGGTGTATTGAAGTGGTGGGGTCTGAGATTCAGCACGCATACCCATTTGTGCCTTTGAAGTGAGGGAGATTTCAAAGACAGACATTTGAAGTGCACAGAGTCCCTGTCCATCCTGCCCTGGCTCTAGGCTCACTACAGGGGGGGTATGCACTCCTTTGTGTGTGGACAGAACACAGCCTATTCAGGTGTGAGTGAGACTGTGTCCCGCTCCTCCCTCCCATCTGCCAGGATGGCCCGTCAGGTAACACCTGAGTTCCCATTGTATGTGTCTTGGGGCAATAGACAAAGCTCCGCTGACATCCACCACAGACATGTGAGCAGAGGCAGTATTAAAATGCCACCGATCTAAAATTGGCACTTTCAGAATTGCAATCTAAAATCCGACTTCACCATAAATTGTGATTCCAGAGACACCAAACTTGAATCAGATATATTCCCATTATGAAATTACTTAAGAAATTGTAATAAGGTATTCCCAATGTTATCCAATGGGAGATCTTGTCCTTGCAGTAGTGAAAAACAAATGTAAGCATTTTTCAGTACATGGCTAATTTTAAATTACACTGCACCCTGCTCTTGGGCTGTCCAGGGCCTACCTTAGGGGTGACTTATTTGTATTAAAAAAGAAAAGTTTGGGCCTGGCAAGAAGTTTAACTAGCCAGGTCTACATGGCAGGTTAAAACTGCGCACAAAGGCTCTGCAATGGCAGGCCTGAGATATGTTTAACGGGCTACTTAAGTGGGTGGCATAAACATTGCTGCAGGCCCAAAACGATGGATTTAGGCCCATATCTCTGTACTGGGGTGAATGTATGACATTGTTCTGCATTCTGTCCATCAATTGTTCTTTTAGCATTTGTACCTCGAGTAGTACGGGTATTCCCAGACGTGGGTCCCATGCTCTTCATGCCACTGGAGTCAAACTATCCTGGCAGATGAGGGGTGAAACCCCAGAACCTCTCCTGGAATGCTTGTTTCCAGTCCAGAGAGGACTTGGCAGTTTGGGCTGGACCGTTCCCATTGGGCGCAGGGTCAAGACTGATTTGCATATGGCTGGGTCTAAACTGGAAAGGCATGGTGAGCAAAAAAAACGATGGATTTAGGCCCAGATCTCTGTACTGGGGTGAATGAATGACATTGTGCTGCATTCTGTCCATCAATTGTTTTTTTGCAGGCCCAATAGTAGCATTTAATGATGTACCTGGTGCACTTTACTAGGGACTTTTCAGCAAATTAAATATGACAACTGTGGATAAACCAATATTACCACATTTTAGGGAAAGAGCACAAAAACTGTAGCACTAGTCAGCAGTGGTAAAGTGTGCAGAATCCTAGGACCAGAAAAAAACAAAGTCAGCAGAAACAGGAGGTCTGAAGCTAAAAAGTCTGGGGAAACCAAGCCAAGGAAGCCAAGTTTAAGACAATCCCTCTATCCATCGCTCTTCCTCTCTCTATACCTTTTGCCTCCTTCTCTGTCGCACTCTCGCCCTCCCACCCTTTCCTTATCCCCCTCTTTCCCGGTTCAGCTTCCTGTCATTCTCTGCTGGTCTCTCTCTCTCCATCTCTGTTCGTCAGTGCCCTGTCATTATCCTTCTATTTGGCGCTCTCCCTCTGTGGGCCTCTCCCTGTCCTTGCTTGCCCATAAACTCCTGCCTCTCACTCTATATCCCTTTGTCTGTCCCTACCCCTCTCCCTGCCCATCCCTTAGTCCCTAGTTCAGCAATGAGATTGATCTGTATGATATGTACAGGTATGGGTCTTTACATAACACACCAACCATCTTCCATCCCAGGTGGCTTGCCATTTTTCAGCTGTTCTGATACTTCCCTTAATTTTTGTTCAGTTACTTTTAATGACAAGGTCACTTTGTTCAGATTCACCTAGGGCAGGTAGATTTCAATTAGCTCTGAATGTACTCCATAACTCCTTTCTCAAAAAGAGTCTTATTTAAAGTTTACGAGGCAGGTTTCTCTATCCCAGCGTGACGGAGTATCCTATTCATGACACCCTAATTATGCCCGCTCAGTCAACAGTCAGGCGGATCATCAGACTGTTGTGCCTCTGCTGGTTTTAGAATCAGAAAGCTTAGTCCAATGGCCCAATAGAGTTGGGGCAGTGAGAGTAAGGACACCAGACTGCCCATCCTATTCACAGTGGCTGATGTACTTTTTTCCTGTCACAAACAGAACAAAGAGTAATGGACCCCACACCCTGAGGGAGAACTCCCAGGGTGTGGGCATCATTACTTATTTAGTTTTCATAAATAAACTCCAACTTTGTGAGTTTGTTTGTGAAAAACAAAAACTTTTGATATGCATCCGCCTAAAAGACAGTAGCCACACACCAAACTTTCACTGCCTTCAAAGGAGCAGCTGCAGCATATTACTGCTGGGCTGACAGTGATCTTGTAATTTTGTGGGCAGCACTCTGGCCAGGGTCGCACTGGATATGACCACCACCACTCTGTTGGGCAGCAGGCTGCCTGTCAGGGTCAAATTGAATATGTTTCAGGGAGGGCCTGGCAGTTCGGGCTGGACTGTTCCCAGTGGAGCAGGTCAAGACTGATTTGCATATGGATGGGTCCAATCAGAGAGGTGGTATGTTGTGCATAATAACGATGGACTGGGATGCAGCCCTAAATAATTACCAGTGGTTGAGATCAATTCAAGCATTCCATCCATTCCTTGTGAAAGGCCAGCATGCTGTAACTAAAAGTGAAACCAGCCAGCGACTGAAGTGTGCTAACCCACTGCCCTAAGATGCATGCTGCTGTGGCTGGAAAAAATGCGAATGACAATACAACAGACTAATGGATGAAGTCTGTATGAAAACCCCTATAAGTAACTATGTCATGCACATAACTGCAGGAAAATCAAAAGGCCTTGGCTAACACCAGACCTAAAAAAGCCAATAGGCCGCTTGCCTTTGCTAATGCTATCTTGTAATCTTTTTGTTTACTTTCTCACAAACAGAGAAGCTTTCACAGAACCGACAGAGAGCCTTGCACAGATAGACAGAGAGGCTTAGAAAGACAGGCAGAAAGGCTTGCACAGACAGACAGAGAGGTTTGCATAGAAAGAGACAACCATACAGATAGGCTTGCACAGACAGAGAGACTTGCACATGAATACAGACAGGCTTGCACAGACAGACAGAGAGACCTGCACAGTCCAACAGAAAGAGATTCTTTGCAGACAGGTAAAGGCTTGCACAGAAAGCCAGACAGACAAGAAACTTGCATAGAAAGCGTGCACATGCAGACAGAGAGACTTGCACAGACAGACAGGCTTGGACAGACAGGCAGAGAGGCTTTCACAGACAGACTGCCTTGGACAGACAGGCAGTGAGGCTTGAACAGACAGACTGGCTAGCACAGACAGACAAAGGAGCTTGCACAGACAGACACACTTGCACAGAGAGGTTTGCACAGACAGACAAGCCTGCACAGCCAGACAGCCAGACAGAAAGGCTTACACATACAAACAGGCAGACAGAGAGGCTTGCATAGACAGATATAGGATTGCACAGAACGAGAGAACGGCTTGCACAGACAGACATAGACTTACACAGACATAAAGAGATGCTTGCACTGAAAGACGCTGAGGCTTTCACGGACAGAAAGAAAGAGGGTTCCACAGACCTATAGGGTTGCATATAGAGGCTTGCAGAGATCAACAGAAATGAAGGCTTGCACAGACAGACAGAAAAATACACTTAGCAGAGAGCAACAGGCTTGCACAGGTTGCACAGGTTGAAAGACAGACATGCTTTCACAGACACACGGGCTTGTGCAGATAGACAGAGAAGCTTGCACAGACAGACTTGCATAGACATGCTTGCAAGGACAGAGAGGTTTTTACAGATCAACAGGACAGACAGACAGAGGCTTTCACAGAGAGACAGGCAGACAGACAGATAGAGGCTTTCACATAGAGGCAGAGAGGCTTGCACAGACAAACTGGCTTGCCAAGACAGATAGACAGAGAAACTTGTCCAGACAGATAGACAGACATGCTCTCTCACACACACAGGATTGCATAGACAGACAGGCATAGAAACTTGCACAGACAGATAAACAGAGAGACTTGAACAGACAGGCAGAGGAACTTGCACAGACAGAAAGAGAGGCCTGCACAGGCAGACAGGCTTGCATAGACAGCCAGCCTTGCACAAACAGGCAGGCTTAGACACACAGAAAGGTTTGCACACACAGACCGAGGCTTTAAAAAAAATATTTATTAAAAATTTCAAAATACAGGTACAATCAGTATAGCATGTACAATTTACAGGCAGAATCAGGATGGTAAAAATGAAAAGGTGGAGGTTAAAGACGATACTGTAACAGAGTTTTACAGAGCAGCACGTGAATGAATAGGCAATACAGTGATTACTGCGGAAAGGTCCACACACTTGAGGTCTCCATTGCCACAAGAATACTGGCGGACTTCAGTCAGTTCTAATAAAGTGCGATCAACAAAGAGGAGTGGGCAAGCGCGATTCAGATGTCTGTGGAGTTGGCATTCTGAGTAGTGTTGCGTCGTCAATCGGATGTGAGAGTAGGTATGCCGTAAGCGGGGCCCAGTTATCACGGGGTCGTGAGGTAGGGGGGAGAAGTTCAGCAAATGTGTATGTCTGTTCCTGCCAGAATACCATGTTCTTGATCCGTTCTTTGAATTTAGGTGCCCTGCCCCGTCCCCATCGGCATGCTATGCGTCGTTTAGCCAAAAGAGAACTGAAGGAGATACATTTCCGGTGCGTCACAGCCAGCTTCTCAGTGTATCCCAGCAAGGCAGGTAGGGTGAGAACAGGAGGTGCAATGATGTAATTTGTTCTAGGGTTGTAAGGCCCTGGTGCCAGTACTCTTGTACAACACCGCAGTCCCAGGCTAGATGTAGGAAATCAGCCCGAATGATACCGCAGCAATCACACTTGTCGCTATCACGCAGTTTGCACAGGTACAGTTATGCTGGGGTATAATAAGTGCGATGTAGGAATTTGTGATGAAGGATGCAGAGACGGCTACTGGATGAGCTTTGTTCCGTCTGTTTGCAGCAGTAAGTCCACTGCTCATCTGTGATGACATGTCTCATCTCAGCAGCCCATTTATCTCGAGCAGCACTTTGTAATGGGCCCGGGGCAGTGTAGAGGCTATGGTAGAGTGAGGAGACTAAATGTGATGCAGCATCGCTACACAGTACCATGCGCAGTGGGGCGACCTCTGAAGGCTCCAGAGGATATGAGGGCCTGTGTTCTTTGAAGCCCTGTCTCAACTGGACATAAAGGAAAATATCCATAGGAGAGGGCGACTGCTTGGAAAAGTGGTGGTGCGAAGTGCGAAACTTGCCGTTGAGGTACAGATCCCCAGGATGTAATCCCGTATTTAGCTTTGGTTTTTTTAAAAACGCTCTCCTGCAGAACAGGCATTTTCGGGTGGTAAACTAAGGGAAGCAATGTAGAATACAGCATGGAGGCCTGGGAGCGTGTAACGGCTTTCTGCCATGTCTTCACCGTGGTAGTGATCGGCGATGGGTCCCTCATTTGAGGTGTATTGGCTGTCAGTATGGCGGCCTCAAGTGGTATGGGATCAGATAGCCAGTGCTCGGTAGCTACCTGCGTCATGTATTTGGGAGGGTGAAACCAGAAATGAGCATATTGGGCCTGCGAGCAAATATAATAGAGTTCGAAGTTGGGTACATCAAACCCTCCTTGCGGGTACGTTTAGTGATTGTGTCCCATTGTAATCTGGGTTGTTTGCCTCCCCAGGTGAGTCGTATCAACTCCGATCGGAGCGCAGAGAAAAAGTGCCTGCCCGAATCGTATGGGATGTTCAAAAAACGATAAAGGAGTTAAGGAAGAAGGACCATTTGTATGAGGGAGGTGCACCCTGCTAAAGAGAGGGGGAGGGTGATCCATCTCGTAACATTATCCTTGATCCCCTCCAAGGTGCGAGTTAGTTGAGCTGCATCAGTTCGTCCCGGTCATCAATAACATGTACCCCCAGGTACACTACCTCATCAGTGTACCATACGATGGGGAAGTCTGGCGTAAACACCGTAACAGATGTGGTGAGAGGGAAAATGTGGGACTTTTTCCAATTGATATGAATGCAGAAGAGTCCCCCAAAATGAACTAATTCTCGGAGTATTGGATTAAGGTTAAGGTGCGGCTCTCAAATATATAGGCTGATGTCGTCTGCATAAAGGGAAATTCGAATAGGCCGAAGAAAACAACAGAGTGTTTTGTCATAATGTTATTGCCTTATCCTGGCAGCAAGTGGTTCGACAGCTAGAGCGAAAAGAAGGGGAGAGAGTGGGCAGCCTTGTCGAGTGCCCCGGGTGATGGGAAAGGGGGAGAGGAATGCCCATTGATGAGAACCCTAGCTCCGGGGTTGGTATATAGTAGGCAAATCCACAAGAGAAACTTTTTAGGCTTTCCCATTTTTTGAAGGATAATAAAGAGGTAGTCCCACTCAACAGAGTCAACGGCCTTAGTGGCGTCTAGAAAGACAGCCATCAAAGGCAACTGAGGGTCAACTGACTGTAAGATTGAGAAGAGAGTGCAGAGATTATGTGATGTTGCCCGGCCAGGGATAAAACCAGCCTGGTTTGGGAGAACAAGTCTCTATGAGGAGGCTGAGACGGTTAGCCAGAATATTGGCAAGGATTTTGGCATCCATGTTGATGAAGGAGAGAGAGCAATATGAATCGCAGTTGTCTGCAGACTTGCCGGGTTTTAAGAGTGAGGAGATCAAGGCTTCCCTCAGGGTCGGAGGAAGATATCTCAGTTCATGAGCTTCACTAAAGATTTGCTTGAGAATGGGGAGCAGTTGGTTGAGGTATGCTTTATAAAAGTCGATGGGGAGGCCATCGGAGCCAGGGGCCTTCCCGGACTTCATTTGCATAATTGCCTCGCTTATCTCGTCAGTTTTAAAAGGCGCTGCAAGGAACTCCATCTGCGAGTCTCCTAGCCAGCCGAGGGTTATATCTTGTAAGTAGGATGTAAAGTCTGAGGGGGTGGCTCTAGGGGTACTATACAAATCAGTATAGAAGTCAGTAAAAATATGCAGGATACCCAGGCTGTCCCTGTGGCACATGCCAGCAGCGTCCCGAAGTTCTAGAACATAATTGAAGGACCTGGGTAGTCGGATATCTTGTGCTAATGCTCTGCCCGGGCGCTTGCCCTCGCCATATCTGCGTGCCATGTAATACTTCCCCCTAAAGTGGGCCTTCTGATCGGCTGTATGTTTGTAATCTGAAAGTTTATCTCTGAATGTTGCTAGACGTTGCCCAGAGGCATCATTCCAAAGGTCACTCTCCAGTGTTTTTAGTTCGCCTACAAGTGTGTGTAAGGTGTGACGGAGGTCTCATAAGACTCCGAAACATTTACTAATACAAGATCCCAGGATTGTAACTTTAAAGGCCTCCCAGACCATACCCACCTGCGCGACAGAGTCTATGTTACACTGTAAATTCAGTAATTTCTGTTCCCAGCTCAGCCCGGGAAACAGTATCAAGTAAGGCTTCCGGCATTAACCTCCAGAATCTGGGGGAGGCAATCAAATTGAGAGGGGCGACCGTTATGAGCACTGGGGCATGGTCAGAGTAAGTCCTGGCAAGATGGACTGCTTGTGTGACCCACGGGATGGCCCTCAGGAAACTACCCAGTAGTCCAGACGAGTCCAGGATGAGTGTGCTGCTGTATAATGGCTGCCTTCCCTACCTTCTGGATGCATATGTCGCCACACATCCGTGAGCCCATGAGCAGAGAATATGCCAGCCACCGTTTCCTGCGACTTAGTGTAATGTGAGGGTAGAGGATTAGACCTGTCCAGGGCTGGATGGAGTTTGGCATTGAAATCTACCTCCCAGATAATATGAGTGGAGCGTATTGAAGTATGTGCCCCCAACAATGTTGTGTAGAAGTCTGGGTCATTGATGTTGGGTCCATTTCAGCAAACCAATGTGACTGATTGGGTACTTAGTGTACCCCACATCATGCAACTCCTCTCAAGAGAGTCTTGTTGTGTGTCACCCAATATGAAAGGAGTATTTTTTTATATAAGGATCACTGTCCCTCTGGAGTAAGTAGAGTACAAGGAGAATAAACACTTAGAGGCCCATTTGCTTGCAAAGGTGGGAGTGCGAGTTGGATCTAAGTGAGTCTCCTGTAACATTGCAATATGAACCTGATGCCTATCAAGGTATGCAAGTATTTGCCTGCATTTCGGGTGGCTTTGAAAACCCCGTACATTCCAAGTGAGGAGTGCCTCAGTGTGTGTAGACATAGCAGAGTGAAAGGATAATGTCGCTGTACGCTCTGCGAGGGGAGAAAGATAATGTGCCTCTGAATATTAATCTTGAGTCCACCTGCTGGAAAAGTGTGTAGTGAAAAAAAACATTGCGAATGAGTCCCAACCCACCCTCACCCGCAACAGCACCCCAATTGCAATTGTGCCGGTAGCATGGTCCCCACCCAAACCCGAACAAAACTTTGACAGTACAGAAAGTGAAATAGTTATACAGTAAGTACTGGGGGAGCACCCGTGTGGGGAACGCTGGTGTACAACAAGAAACTCCCCTCTCCCATAGACCCAGAGCCAATTCCCTGTGGCAGGGGGAATAGGGTGAAAAGGGGGGGGGGAGGTGCTCGGTATAGTTCAGTTTGTTAAACAAAAGGAGCAACAGGAGGAAGTACCTGCCACCAGATACATATGTCGAGCATATGGTTCACAGCACTTATCTGTTGGTGCGTAGCAGTCTGTCAAAGTCCGTCTTCCGTGATGTAGTGTGATGAGGCACCAAATGGGCATCGATGAGGGGAACTACCGCTTGACTCAAGTCGCCTGGGCCTCACCCAGATATAGAGCATCTGGACCAGAATGAAGTCCGCAGGCATCAGCAAACAACATAGCAAGAGTGACGAACAGTGAACGGTGTGGTGCTGATGATCAGTCAGAGCCAAGCGATCGGGATCTGGAGAGACATTCCTGGGAGTCTCTGGGTGGTGTGTTCTTCCTGATGGTGCAAAGGAAATCGTCGACTTGCTGTCCGTTGGTAAAGAAATGCTGCTTGTGACCCGAAGTCGAGTTGGATATAATAAGGCATATTCGATTTGCGCCTTGCTGAGTTTCTGCTTAGCAGGTAAGAACTTGTGTCTCGCCTCCTAGACAGCAACCGTACAATCTGGATATATGGAGAGACGTTGCCTTCGAATGGATATTTTTGTTGTCTATGGCCAATTTTAGGGCAGCGTCACAGTCTCTGTAATTTAGGAGATAAGCAACTATCGGGCGTGGGTTTCCTCCCGGGGGAGGCCGAGGGCCAAGGGAGCGATGTGCTTGTTCCACAATCAGCTGAGTGGAGAATGCCTCCACACCACAGGTGGTGCGAAACAGGCGCTCAATGAAATCCGCCATGCGCCCAGTGTTTGTACTCTCAGGGATCCCCCAATGACGCGAATGTTATTGTGTCCGACTGCGCGCCTTCAATTCTTCGTTCTTGGCCGCAAGTACTTTCAGGAGTTTATCCATCTGCGCCACCTGCTGCGTCACATGAGTCGTGGTATCCTCATTGTCAGAGATTCGTTTCTCCGCTTCCTTGAGTTGTTCACAAGGCTTCTCCACCTTTAACAATATATATTCCATGCGATTGTTCATGGAGTCCATTTTGCTTGAGAGGTCCGCAAGGCTGTGTTGCATGGCCAATAGGAGAGTGTTAACGAAATCTACTGGAGTTGCCGGAGCATGCGTCACCTGTGCATCCAGGGATGTCTCTAGCTCCTCAGAGCTGGAATGCGTGGCTACCTTTTTTGTGTCGAAAGGAAGCTTGGATTGGCGACCATCTGACTTTCCCATGGCGACAGGAGCGCGAGATGACGAGGTGAGGTGCCAGAGAGAGACAGGGAATGGTGCCTTAGAGGCGATCTTCGCCAAGGTGAGCTCCCCCAAAGAGGACCTCAGGACATAAGTGGACTTCATCCTCCGAGCAGCAGTGCGCCAGGAGCTGTGTTTTCAGAGTGGTGTAAAAAGGGGCCTGGCTTCGGACCACCTCTCTGCAATTCAGCTCGGTGGCACTTACTGGAGTACCTGGTGGGCTAGTTGGCCCGCAGGGACTCTCAGTAATCAAGGGGCATTAATTCCCCAACTTACAACATGCCCGGGGCGCGTTTGCAGAGTGGTGGAGAAAGGAGGCGTGACCTGGTATGAGAAGTTAGCAATCCTGCTGTGTGGAACTTACTGAAGGTAATAGGAGGGGTAGTTGGCCCCCAAGGTTGACGTTGGGGGCTAACTACCCCTCCTGTTACCTCCAGTAAATCCCACACAGTGTGTTCGGAGGCCACGCTCACCTTTCTCCACCACTCTGCAAACGCGCCCCTGGCGTGTTGTAAGTTGGGGAATTAGCATTTAAAAAAACCTTTGAAATTCACTGAAAAAAACATAGGTTTCAGGGACGTTATAGTTAGAAATTAGCATTTTAAAAACCTTCGAAATTCACTGAAAAAAACATAGGTTTCAGGGACGTTATAGTTAGAAATTAGCATTTAAAAAACCTTAGAAATTCACTGAAAAAAACATCAGTTTTCAGGGACGTTATAGTTAGTTGGACATTTCACTCGTATAAAACCAGAGAAATTCTGCTGTTATAGTTAGTAGAGCTAACTATAACTCGCGCTCCAATGCACTGCTGATGACGTCCCATATTACATCACTCATGACATGCTAAGTGACATCACTGATGAAATCACTGATGACATCTCAAATGACATCACTGATGACATCATCCACATGATCATCTGATGCACATCCTCACGCCCTAATAAAACCTTCCATACAATCCCCTCTAAATTACAGACTACCAATGTCGAAACCATAGAAACACCAATAGCAGTTAGAATATATCCGCTCAGTGATTCATACGTCTACATACACATCTACCCAATAATCCATACAGTTACTCATACACGTATTCATCAATACAGCCACCGAAATATCCACCCATACACCCATATAGACACACACACTGCCACTCACCCAAAGAGATACTCAAAAACCTAGTCAGTCACCCAAAGAATTAATTACACTGCCATTTACTCACCTATGCAGTTATACACACACCACATCACTTATTCATACAGGCACGTACTGTCTTCAACAATTACTGACTTAAGCACACACTTATACATGCAGCCACTGTCACAATCACTCACTATTACGTATACTCAGTTATATTATCCAACAATCACAGATACTGCCTTTCACATATGTAGTTACTTACACATATACCACTAACACATCCATTCACTCACAAACACAGCTATACATACACTCACTCACTGATACACTACCTAACAAACGCATTGATAAATGCATACACCCAGTGAATCACCCACTCACACATCCATGCAAGGAGTCACATACCCCCCCACCCACACAGACACTCAGGCACGCATACATGTTCTCAGACCAATCATTCTTCAATATACCTTGGCATATATAGATATAACGTTCTTGAATTTTTTAGAAACATTCAGTCACTGGATGATGTCATCAGTGATGTCATCAGTGATGTCACTGAGCATGTCATGAGTGATGTAATATGTGACGACATCAGCAGGGCATTGTGGGGGTGTAAGTTATACAGCCGAATTAGTTCTTGTTTTATACGAGTGAAATGTCCCACTGACTATGACGTCCTTGAAACCTATGCTTTTTTGAGTGATATATATATATATATATATATATATGTGTATATATATATCTTCCAAACATATGCCCAGAAGCTTAAAGACGCCACTCCACGAATGTAAGTTCATCTGAACACTTTATTGCCCAACTGGTTTTTCCATTCTGATTATTTAAATCCCTTACACGTTTCGGAGCTGCTGGTCCTTCATCCGAGGGAAGCCTGAAAGTCATGGATGCGCGCTGCACACATTCACTAATTAACATCACTGCGCCCTCTAGTGGGCCTCGCAAGTTAGTCGTGCCTTCTGGGAGTTGTAGTCCCTTGTGTGATGCAGAGATAATTTCTACCCAGGTGGGTTCCGTGTACTGGCAGGTTTACTTTAAATGTATATATATATATATATATATATTTGATGTGATCAAGGCTACCGTGTTGTAGCCGAAACGCATCATGCTGGTGACAAGGGAGCAATAAACTACCTTTGAAAGGATCCTGAAGCGTTGTTGTGGTCTGTACCTGCGTTGTGGGATCGGTGTCCAGAGCTGGTCAGTAGGAGTGGTGAACGGATATATATATATATATATATATATATATATATATATATATATATATATATATATATATATATATATATATATATATATATATATATATATATATATATATATATATATATATTACCTACTGGAGGTCGCCAGTAGGTATATATAGTTAGGATTTTTTCTCTATGGGACTTTTGAAAATTCTATGTCTAATAACTTTGGCGTTTGTGGACGGAATCGGCTGAAATTTTCAGGAAAATGGCACATTCTGTTTCTGAGCAGCCGCTAAAAATTTGGGGGGGGTTTCGTCAAGGGGGGGCCGAGAAAAAAGGGGGGTCCCAAAACGCGTTTTTCCCATGTTAATTTCCATAGGGCGTTTGGCCTCACTTTTCGGCTGAATGGATTTCCACGAAACTTGGCAAAATTGTAGGGACTGTTAGCCCGATGTGCCTTTGCTGGGTCTCAATATATGTGCTCCAGTGGATTTTGGGAAATTAACGTTTTAAAAAACAGATATATCTGTGACAGCGTCCTGGATAGCGCTCCAGATCGCGTACTTTTCGCGTAACGGAGCTTTGCGAAGCGAAGCTGATTGGCTCTCCGGTGTCTGTCAACATTCTAAACAGTCCGGAGCGGCCGCCATCTTGTCTCTCGGTAGGATCGAGAGACAAGAGGAGGAGAAAAACGAAGGGGGAATTTAATGAAAGGGGGCAAGGTAGACCCCTCTTGACCCCCTAGGAATGATGTTGGGGTTATTAAAGGGTCCCGTGGGGAAAATAAAAAAAAATTGATTTTTCACGGTAGAAGCGCTTCCCGGTTCGCGAACCGGGCCGCAAACTGGTAGCGAAACGGGAATTCGCCATTTTGTGTTTCGGTTTAATTAAATTACAGGGTATAAGGGGGTACGGGAGACGTATCCTGACCCCTTATGTTTTCTGAGGGTGGCTGAGGAGGCTCATATATGTTGATACATGTCTTCCAGCGGCTGTGCGTGAGCGTTTTTTTTTTTTGCTGCGTGACGTCTGTTAACGTTCGATTCGATGGAAATCAGGAACTGTTGACCGCCATTTTGTCACTGCGAGTAAATATTTTGTTAAAAATAATTGTTATAAATTAATCCTTATTGATAAACATTGTCTGCGCCATCTTGCCTTTTTTGCAATGCCACACTTTTGTTGAGCACGGCAGCCATTTTAGATGCCTTGACCAGACCCACTCTCTGCACGCCGCCGATCCTCAGCATGGCTCCCCACCCTCGCAAGCATCTCCCCCACGCACTGGTCACCCCCGCTCTCTCTCTCATGCATGGGCCAGAAACCTCCTCCCATCTGCGCTGTTCTTCTCTGAGAACCACACCCTGTGCCCGCCCGACACCTCCCTTTCACCCTATTCACTACCGCACCCTCTGACACTCCTCTTCCTCTGTGTCTGATTGTCCAGGCCGGTCCCAGGCTATCACCTAGCCCTGCAGATGTAGTTTATGGCCCCAGCTGTAAAGAATCACCCCTCTTCAAAGGAGTTACAGTAGATCAAGGCCCCCACCCGATGAGATCCGTCACACCACACGCGTTCCTACTATCTGATAACCATCCTGTATTGTGCTTGGGGAGGGGATTCTCACTGTGAGGGTGTGTGGGTCCGAGCCTGAAGCGGAAGATTCCAGGGATGCCTCTTTGTACATCAAAGTTTTTACAATTATGTGTCACATTAAAAATATATAGCACTCCAACAAAGTAGTAGGATTATAAAACTTTAATAACTTATAAATATATACAACGCAACAAAAACAGTAAATACATTTAAACATTTTTTTGAAAAAAGAAGCAACAATGGTCAGTAGCTGTGTTTTGTGCGAATAGTCCCAAGGCAGCACAACGTGCTGAGTTCTGGACGGCACCCAGGTGATGTTTTTTCTGGGTGCCGCACTGGTTTTTGGTATCCTACAATGCAGCTCCGAAAAACGGCGTGGGGCGTCCCGGGGGGTGCGGGGGGAGGCCTCGTCAGTAGCGGTCTGTTATGCGAATAGTCCCAAGGCAGCAGAACGCGCTGAGAAGTGGATGGCACCCAGGTGATGTCCAGTAAGTTGCCGCACTGGTTTTGGTATCCTACAATGCTGCTCCGAAAAACGGCGTGGGGCGCCCCGGGGGGGGGGGGGGAGGCGGCGTGAACGGGCCTCCCCAGGTGGAGGCTCGTCTGCTGTAGTGGGGCGCCCCTTTACCGTTTCAGTTGCCATTCCGCCCGCTTTTGGTACACTGTGCCAAAATCCGCCATTCAGCTGAGTTGCGCCCACTCTTGCGGTTCAGCGATAGGCGGCTGCTACAGGACTCTCAAAATGGCGGCAGGCTCTTTCCTTTTTGGGCCTGGTCCACTAAAATGGCCCTGGGACACCTTGGAACTCGGACGCTTGTCTGCTAGGTCTTGGACCCCATTCTCGAAAGCGTCCCCTGAGCCTTGAAGATTCTACAAAAGTCTTGGGGGCCCCCGACTCCTGCAGGCTTCCGGTGGGGAGCGGCTGCCATGATTGCTCGCGGAATGACCACGACGGAGCCACGAGATGGTGGTGCTTTCATGCTGACGCCAGCTTCAGTCTGAAACATCCAGAAACAAGGTGGGGCTTTCATCGTTTGGGAAAAAAAATTTTTTTAATCCAATGAAAAGTGTTATTTTTAGGTCATATGATCAAGCCTTCCATCATTAGGAAACCAAAAGTAAAATGAACCAATGAAAAGTTTTATAAACAAGTCACATGACCTGTTATGCGGCATAGGGCTATAAAAAGCGTAGAAAATCCGTTGGCACGTGAGGCGGCGTCAGTAGCGGACCGATGTGCGAATAGGCCGAAGGCAGCACAACGCGCCAAGATCCGGATGGCACCGAGGTGGTGTCCAGCAAGTTGCCGCACTGGTGTGGCCATCCTACAATGCTGCGCCGAAAGTCGGCGTGGGGCGCCCCGTTGGCCTGTGAGGTCGCGTCAGTCAGTGGGGGCTCTTTGAGGATCTGACTGCATTGGAAAGCAATGTGATGCTGTGCGTCGCCCCCAAGATGGAGGCTCCTCGGCTGCAGTGGGGCGCCCCTTGGTGTTTCACTCGCTATCCTGCTGAGTTGCGTCCGCACTTGCGGCTACAGTAGGCCGAAGGCAGCACAACGCGCCGAGATCTGGATGGCACCGAGGTGGTGTGCGTCGCCCCCAAGATGGAGGCTCCTCGGCTGCAGTGGGGCGCCCCTTGGTGTTTCACTCGCTATCCAGCTGAGTTGCGTCCGCACTTGCGGCTACAGTAGGCCGAAGGCAGCACAACGCGCCGAGATCTGGATGGCACCGAGGTGGTGTCCAGCAAGTTGCCGCACTGGTGTGGCATCCTACAATGCTGCGCCGAAAGTCGGCGTGGGGTGCCCCGTTGGCCTGTGAGGTGGTGTCAGTAGCGGACCGATGTGTGAATAGGCCGGAACCAGCACAAGGCGCCAAGATCCGGATGGCACCGAGGTGGTGTCATAGTTGAGAGTTCTGAGCAGCGCTTGTAACACTGTCTGAAGCTTATTTGCACCTGCTGCAGCTTCACTATTGCCCTGGTGTGGCCAAAGATCGCCCATGACATAGGCGGCCGGCTCCCGGGGTCCGGCGGAACTTTTTTCCTTTTCCTTTCTGCATCTTGTCCCACAATCCGTTTGACCTGAAGACACGACCAGGTCCCTGAATGTGTGCAGGGGGACGCTATTGATTGAATCAAAATGGCGGCTTCACACAAAGCTGACTCAAGCGTTGCTGCTGATGCTATACAGACAAAAACTGGTTTTCAGTTTGTACATTCTTCAGGATTTTTCCATCCAAGGCTGGTTGAGAGTTTGTAGAACAATGGCTTCAGATTTTCAACATACTACTCTTCAACATTCTTCCTAAATGTAACAATGTGAGACTCACTAGGAGAACGGCTGTTTATCTTTCCTTTCAAAATGCTGCCAACAATATTTTCTGAATGGAAGACACCACAAGGCGCTGAGATCCGGTTGGCACCGAGGTGGTGTCCAGCAAGTTGCCGCACTGGTGTGGCCATCCTACAATGTTGCGCCGAAAGTCGGCGTGGGGTGTCCGAAGGGGGGGGGGGGAGGCGGCGCAAACGAGCCGAAATATAGTTATGGTAATTATACCATGCATCGTCATATGGAGAGGTGGCACCGATTAATTATAGTGCTGCACAAATGAGAGATTTGGTGGACAACCCCCGACCTGCCAGTACATCCACCAATGAAGTGGCACTGACAGCATCAGAGGCAAGGGAAACGGTCCCAAATATTAAGAAGAACTTTGGAAAGATTAAAATGACATGTTTAGATTGTGGCAAAATAATTTCATGTGGACAGATGAGTGTTACTCTAATAAATAGAGCTTATGAACATCATCATAGTTGATGGTTGGTGGAGACATTTTGACTATATCCTGGACCTGCCCGGCCTCGCCCAAAATGGCGCCGGTATAAATGGGACTCGTAACTCCTTGTTGTGTACTGGTTGCACAACCTTGATATCACGAGATACGTATGCAGTTTTGAAGCACATGGCGGGCGGGGACGAGAATTGATTGAATATTTCGACATCCCTATTGATATTAAGTTCTGATGTGTTATTGATTACTGTACTATTGAAAGTTCGAATTAACGTCACCCATGGTACTTGCCCGCAAATGTATATCTAGATAATTTTATTGTAAGTGGCCCTGTCGTATTTTAATTACAAAATGTACGTCCACCGATTCCGCAACTGTTAGACACCTTAGTTCTTGCAACCTAATGGCCCGCTCGTTACGTTCCTCTACAGTGTAAATGTCTCCTCATCATATACGATTCCAGTTTGCTCCGTGGCCGGCCCACGTGGTTATAGGCCCGTATTTGTATACTGACATTTTCACAATAAAGGTTTTTAAAACAAAACATGGTAGTAGTATTTACATTGGTAAAGTTTTTAATTTTAGTCACTGTTTTCGAATCAGTAAAAGGCAAGTGAAATAAAGCAGTCCAATTACATGACGGATAAAAGGTATAATACGCAGGAACGCAGTAAAGATAAATGGTCAAGGGCTGTTGTGTTTTCTACTCCTGCAACATAAAGTGATCGATAAGAATCTGATATTCAGGCGTATCGGCGACTAAGACAGCAGGCCGAGCCTCTTTTGCTCAACGGCTCCGTCATGGGACGAAGAAACGCCCTTTTTCTCGAAAAAGGAATATATTTTACTTGCAGGACAGTTGTAAATTTTCCGGGAAAGTACATTAGCCTGGAACATTATAACATATATGTTTAAGAAAAAATAATGTTCGAAAGCAATAAAAAGCGTAATTTTTAGGTCATATGACCAAGCCTTTCGTCATTAGAATAACAAAAGTAAAATGAACCAATGAAAAGTTTTATTAACAAGTCACATGACCTGTTATGCTTACGTTACGCGCTGCGCGCCGCGCCCCGAATCGCTTCCGGGAAGCTGCGCTTCGCGCACCGGAGCACTTCCGGGTGCGCTAACGCGGCGTGTCATATAACGCATTACGCGACAACGTAGGTCCAGAATATAGTCAAAATGTCTCCACCAACCAGCGGTCGGAACACAACCCCTTTCAGCAGTCTAAAAAGTTCTGTTAAATGACAACAGAAGGGACAGGCAACAAGAACCATCAGTCAAAGAGGGGAGGGCAAGTTCTTCTCTACCGGGTCACGTTGGGGCGCTACCGGAACTGATCGAATTGGTAGTCTACAGTGTTTCTGGATGTTTCAGACTGAAGCTGGCGCCAGCATGAGAGCACCACCATCTCGTAGCTCAGTCGTGGCCATTCCACGAGCAATCATGGCAGCCGCTCCCCACCAGAAGCCTGCGGGAGTCGGGGGCCCCCAAGACTTTTGTAGAATCTTCAAGGCTGAGGGGACGCTTTCGAGAATGGGGCCCAAGCCCTAGTAGACAAGCGTCCGAGTTCCAAGGTGTCCCAGGGCCATTTTAGTGGACCACGCCCAAATCTGAAGAGCCGGCCGCCATTTTGAGAGTCCTGTGGCAGCCGCCTATCGCTGCATCGCAAGAGCGGGAGCAACTCAACTACATGGTGAGCGAGACGCTGTAGTCGCAAGAGCGGGCGGTAAACAGCTGAATGGCGGAAGAGGCACAGTGTAGCAAAAGCGGGCGGAATGGCAACTGAAACGGTAAAGGGGCGCCCCACTACAGCGTGTCTTCAGGTCAAACGGATTGTGGGACAAGGTCCAGAATGGAAGAGTCATCAAAAGGCAAAAAGTTCCGCCGGACCCCGGGAGCCGGCCGCCTATGTCGGGGGCGATCTTAGGCCACACCAGGGCAACACGACTTGGGGAGGGGGCAGGAGCCAAGCGCCCCCTCCCAGTCCGCGCCACCACACCGTATGTTGAAAATCTGAAGCCATCGTTCTACAAACTCTCAACCAGCCTTGGATGGAAAAATCTTGAAGAATGTACAAACTGAAAACCAGTTTTTGTCTGCATAGCATCAGCAGCAACGCTTGCTATCAGAGTGCATGAGTTTCATGGTCGATCGATTGAGCTAGCCGGATCAGGCAACAAAAAGTATAAAATAGTTATGTAAATAGTTATTTAATAAAATGTTTTACCCTGTTACTTTGCTGGTGTGTTGTATATATTTATAATATTTGCATAGAGTTTATCGTTATTTTGGGCGGGGTGGGTGGCGGAGCTGAGCTGTCTTGCAGCCATCATGGTGTGGAGCTCAGTTCATCTCACTAGTTTCGTATTTCTCATGAAGGGTTGTTCCTAATGTTTCTATTTTAGCGAGGTCAAAAAGAGATCCCATTAGTGGCCTACTGATTTTGCTCGATTACTTTTGTTTTTTTACACGATTTTTCACTATCTGCAAAGACTAAACAGAGTATTGCGACTCTGTGCTTGTTTGTAAATAGAGAATGAACCAAAGAGAATCAATTCTAAAACAGTAAATGCTTGGATAACAATCAATCAAATGGAGAGACAAGCAGGCACGACGGATTACAACGGGGGCAAAGGCCTGCGTTAACTACCCTTCACTATCTGCAAAGAGAGAGTACTACTAAGAGAAAAGAGGGGGGGGCAGCGTTCAAAGCACATCAGCGTGCATAAACACGAAAATGTTTTTACCTATCACGTACTTGACATTTGACAGCTTTTGATATTTGCTATTAAAAAAACATTGAAATTCACTGAAAAAACCATAGGTTATAGACCATATATAGTTAGGAATTAGCATTTACAAAACCTTGAAAATTCAATGAAAAAACCATAGGTTATAGACCATATATAGTTAGGAATTAGCATTTACAAAACCTTATTTTACTCGCACAAAACCATAGAAATTCGCATATATAGTTAGTTGCAATAACTATATATCGCGCACCCGCAATCCACTGCTGATGATGTCACATATTACATCATTCATGACATGGTCAGTGACATCACTGATGACATCACTGATGACATCTCAAATGACATCACTGATGACATCTCAAATGACATCACTGATGACATCACTGATGATATCTCAAATGACATTACTGATGACATCACTGATGACATCTCAATTGACATCACTGATCACATCACTGATGACATCTCATTTGACATCAATAATCACGTCACTGATGATATAATTGATGTGATAATACAATGCACCTCCTCACACTCTAAAATAACCTCTGTTACACCCAGTGTTAAATACAGAGTTCCAGTTTTTGAACCATTGACACACCAATACCAGTTACTACATACGCACTCACTGATTCCTACGTCTACACACACATTCACTCATTCACCCATACAATCACTCATACATACAGTCACTCATTATTACAACACTATCATATGCACGCATACACCTATGCAGACACTCAAACACTGCCACTCATCCATAGAGTTACTCACACACCTAGTCAGTCCTGTAAGTAATCAATCACACTTCGATTTCCTCATCTATACAGTTAAACACAGAACACCTTATTTATTCAAACATATACAAACACATACTCTCTTATACAATTACTGATACAAGTACACATTGATGTGCACAGAGTCACACACCTCCCAGCCAGCCACACACACACTCAGTCTTCCATACAAATACTTGGGCAACCAATCAATAACCCATATAGCCACTCATATAGCTACTGATCAAACCATGCAGCAGTTTGCACAACAACAGACATATTGATGCACACTTTCAGACAGTTTAGTCACTAATCCATGCATTCAGTAAGACACATTTATTCACTCACTCAGTCAGTCACGCACCTACTAAATCCTTCATCCAGACACTTATACATCCACTCATTCTTCAATATGTAAGACATATTTTAATTTTACAGAAACATACAGTCACTGGATGTTGTCATCAGTGATGTCATCAGTGATGTCATTTGAGATGTCATCAGTGATGTCATCAGTGATGTCACTGACCATGTCATGAATGATGTAATATGTGACATCATCAGCAGTGGATTGCGGGTGCGCGATATATAGTTATTGCAACTAACTATATATGCGAATTTCTATGGTTTTGTGCGAGTAAAATAAGGTTTTGTAAATGCTAATTCCTAACTATATATGGTCTATAACCTATGGTTTTTTCATTGAATATATATATATATATATATATATATATATATATATATATATATATATATATATATATATATGAGGCATACAACGTCTTGGCATTTGTAGAAAAAGACGAGGCGAACCCTTGAATAGTGCGGTATAATTTATTGGAGCCCAAACCAAAAACCACACCGAACATGACGCGTTTCAGCCCACGGAGGGCCTTGATCACATGACAAACGCTGAACAGGTGAGGTGACCCTTTTAAAGTGCTAGCGTGCATGTAAATTTAGGTAGACAGAGAAGATAGACTAATGTCAGTTCCTCCATCATACCAAAAATACCTCCGTAAAGCATATTATTACAAAGTGCAAGCAATAAATAACAGTTTAAATATAATAAATACAGGTTATTTAAGAACGCACACAATAGGTAAAAGACATTTAGGTATTAAAACTATGAGCATGGAATAAACAGCATGTAAAAACTATAGCAACATGTAAAACCTATAAAAAAGTTAATAACATATCTATATGTTATCATGCAACAACCCACTCATGTTTTTACCAACTTTTTGTGCATAGTGCGTTACCCTGTATCATGGACACTAATCACAAGAGAACTACATTTGACCTGATCATCAAATCAAACAATAATATGACTTCGCCCTCTTGTGTATAACATGTCCTATTAATGCTTGCAAGGTATATGTGCCTACGGGAGCAATAAAGCCCAAGTGGGCAATTTGTCTTGTGCAAAATCGCAATTTTGGTGTATTCTCTAAACAAAATAGCACAATTCATACAATCTATGTCATGCTAGATAAAACCCAGTGTAAAAATACTAGAAAAAAAGTGTCACACTTGTAACTTAATACATGTACTGATAAGAATTAAAATATTTAAATATTACAATCAATTGATGCGGGAAGCAGCTAATATGTATGAGATAATATATACATATAAAATGGTCAGTGGTTCCATAAATCATTATTTCTGGACAACAAGTAAGGTTCATAAATAGGTAAACATGTCTTCACTAGAATTCATTCCATTGGGGATCTTACAATCGAGCAGTATTATATGACGTGTTTCTAATTTCCGTAGGAGGCCCTCACGGTCAACCCCCCTCCTTAAAGGAGGAACTATATCGATCAGAAAATAATTTAACCCCTCTGGATTCCTATTGTGAACCTCCTCAAAGTGCCTTGCTACAGGGTACGCGGTGTCGCCGTTGGTGATGGCTCTTAGATGCAGGAGTATCCTCTTATGTGCTGGTAACTTAGTGCTGCCCACATACCGTAGGCCGCACGGACACTCCAGCACGTACACCGCGTACGCTGTCTTGCAAGTCAGCTTGGCTTGGATGCGCACAGTTTGGTTACTAAAGGGAATCAAATACTCGCTCTTGTTGATGCCATTCCTACAAGCTTTGCAAACCGAACACTTGCGAAAACCCCTGCTCCCTAGGAGCCAATCTCCAGATGTTCTTATTTCTGGGCTGCTGGAAACCAGGCTGTCACGCATAGATTTAGCCTTCCTGAATGTAATGTTAGGAGGGGTAAACATTTGGTCTCCTAGGATCCGATCACTAGCAATTAGTGACCAATTGCCGCGTACGATCCTCCGGAAAGCCTGATGCTGTCTGCTGTACGTTAGGATCAGTCTGGTTTCAGCATGACTACTGGGGGATACCTGTTCCAGAGGTGCAACTAGCTGTAATCTTCCTTTAGCGTTGGCTCTACGCATAGCGTTGTCTACAACTTCAGATCGGTAACCCCTCCTAAGGAATCTAGCCTTGCATTCATTCTGGGCAGTCATACAATCCAAATCATAGCTGCAGATCCTTCTAATACGCAGCATCTCGCCATATGGGATGCTGCGTATTAAGGGAGCCGGATGGTGGCTAGAAGCGTGGAGTATGGCATTGCCAGCAGTTGGCTTCCTAAAAAGTCTAGTGCGCAATTCCAAGTTGTGTATGTAGATTTCCACATCCAAGAAACAGATGGAGGAACTACTCCTCTGGCTAGTGAAGCCCAACTTCAGGGAGTTGTTATTGAGATCATTAATAAACACTAATGCCTCGTCTTGACTACCATTCCAAATTATAAGTAGGTCGTCAATGTATCTCAGCCACTTGACGACCTTGGTGGCAAGAATTTGGGGGAAGGAAGGCCTCAGGACCTGCTCCTCCCAGTAGCCCATGTGAAGACAGGCATAACTAGGGGAGAAGCAGGCCCCCATAGCCACACCCCTTGTTTGTTGGAAAACCTGGTTCGTAAACAAAAAATAGTTGTGATACAAACACAGTTCAATCATTTCAAGTACCATAGAAGTGTGCTCTGTAAGACAAGGCGGTCTGCTGTTAAGGTGCAAAACAGCTCTGAGTCCATCCCTGTGATGGATCGAAGTATACAAGGAGGAAACATCCAGTGTGATCAATGTATAGCCAGGTTGCCAAAGTACATCCCCCAGTTTTTTGAGTAAATCTCCAGTGTCTAATACGAAGGATGACAGTTTTTTAACGTATTCTTGGAGAAAAAAGTCAACGTATTTACTCACATTTTCCAGGATGCCATTGCGTGCCGATATTATAGGGCGTCCTGGAGGTTTCTTACTGTCCTTGTGTACCTTTGGAATAAAATACGCCACTGGCATTACAGGATTCATGTTTCTCAGGAATTTGTACTCATCCAAGGTTAACAAACCTCTACTACGCCATGCCATTAACTTGCCGTAGATCACATTCCAAGCAAGTTTGACTTCTCCCATGTTAACTCTCTTATAGCACTCTTTGTCATGCAGTTGGGCCCATGCTATATATATATATATATATATATATATATATTTAAAAAAAAATGTTGTTTCCAAAAAAGCCTCCACGATTTAGAAGTGCACTTCACACAGAAATGTTCAGAACCTTTTATTTCCATAAGCGGTAAAACAGCCAGCCAATTCATGTCCCCTACGCGTTTCGGTGCCACCTGCACCTTAATCATGGGACTTTTGGCAAGTTGGAAAACAGGTATTGAATTACCATATATAGGACCCTGTTTTCCAACTTGCCAAAAGCCCCATGATTAAGGTGATTAAGATATTATCTCTTTCTTCCGCAAAATTAGGTTAAAAATTTTTTTTTCTATGCACACAGATAGCAATGAAACATCCCAAGAAATCAGTCAACTTTCTTTGCCATCTACTTTTAATCCTTCATTAGATCAACTAGGTCCGGAGGTTGCTACTTTCGAATTAGTTGTCCTCCAACAACTCGAAAGAGCTCTCCGCTGCATACCTAAACCTATTTACAATCTCAGCAGAGAAGAATCAGATTCTCTTAAAAGTCTTAGACAAGACAACACCTTAGTTGTCAAGAGCTGTGACAAAGGGGGTGGTATTGTTCTGATAGATACGGATAAGTATGAACAAAAAATGAAGACCATGCTCTCTGACCAGCCACCTACTCCCCAGTAAGAACGAATCCTATAACATCTATTTCCAATAAAATCCGTAACCTTACCACCACAGCGCTCACCAATGGTGACATTAGTCAAAAGGAATTTGATTTTTTGAACCACCATCAATTCAAAACAGCATGCATTTATGGCATGCCGAAAATTCATAAGAGCATAATAGACCCACCCTACAGACCCATTGTGTCCACGATAGGCACTAATACGGAGCCTCTCTCCAAATTCATTGATTCATTCTTACGTCCCCATATACCCAAGATTACTTCATACATTAAAGACACAGGCTCCATGATATCCAGAGTGCAAAACCTTCCTTTTGATCCAAATAAGGATTTATTAGTTACTATGGATATCGAAGCGCTGTATAGTAACATCCCCCAAAAAGAAGCTATGCTTGCCACAAGTTGGTTCATTGATACTTTCGACATTAATTGTCCGAAAGACTTTATACTGGACCTCCTACATATTGTTCTCACTGAGAATATTGTAGAATTTGGCAATACCCTTTATCGCCAAATAAAGGCGTTAGCATGAGGGCTTCGGTCGCCCCATCTATAGCCAACATCTATATGGCAGCCTTCGAAACCAAAGTCATCTATAGTGAAATAGCACCATTTTTTGAGTCCATTTCCCATTGGTCCAGATATATCGACGACATCTTCTTTATCTGGACCAATGGGAAAAACTCACTCCGTGAATTTCTAGAATGGATCAACTTGGCAGATGGAAATCTTAGATTTACGGCCCAATATAACAACAATCACGTTGAATTCCTAGATATAGTCATAAAACATCTGAACAACAAACTAGTTGTCGATCTTTTTGTTAAATCCACTGCGAGGAACACTCTCCTCCATTTCAAAAGTTTTCACCCTCGGTGTCAAAGAGAAAGTATACCCTTCTCCCAGTTCCTTCGAGTTAGAAGGAACTGTTCCAGTTTAGCTGACTTTGACATACAAGCGAGCATTATGCGACAGAAATTTTTAGGCAAAGGCTATCCACATAGGTTAGTCAGAGATTCATACAAGCGAGCAAGATTCTACGACCGAGATTCACTACTTAGATCTAAGCCACCTACGACAAACAAGCAATTAGTTTGCATTACAAAACACTCTACCCTCGATAACACGGTTCGACATATTGTAAATTCAAATTGGCACATCTTGAACTCCAACCCAACTAACTGCAAATTAGATAAACCCATGTTTGCTCATAGGAGAAATAAAAATCTTAAAGATCTTATTGTACATTCTCGCTTTACTGCTAAAAATGTCTGTTCAGAATTTGTTCAAAGATCACTTACTGACAACTTTCCAGTCAGAGGCACTGTTAGATGCTCATCCTGTAAATCCTGCAGTAACATCATAACAGGTGAGTCCTTTGAACACAATGGTTGCCTTTTTAGCGCCAATGATATGTGGAACTGCAAAACGGCTAATTGCATCTATTTCATCTTGTGTCCATGCCAGCTGGGCTATGTGGGTGAAACCTCTAGACCCATACAAACTAGACTTACAGAACATCGGTCAGCCATCCGTACTAATAAGAACCTGGCACCTCTAGTCAAACATTTCGTAGAAAAGCACCATGGACCAGATGATTTTAAATGGCGCATTCTGGAAAAGATTAGACTTCCAGACAGCAAAGGTGGTGACAAAGTCAGGAGAAAAAGGGAAGTCTTTTGGATCTTTGCCTTGGGAACCTTTAAGAAAGGACTCAATGCTGAAATCCCTTGAGAGAATGCCATAACTTAAATTTCTAGTGACTACTGTGATAGTTTGCGTTCTATCCCCAAATAATCTTAGCTGGAACTAATTCAATTAGGGCCCTATAGCAATAAGACTGTACTTATATTTTGTTTAGTAATATATACACGTCAACTCAAGTTATCCAAATCATTAAGAGTAATATTAATTGATTTGTATAATTGTACCCCTTTTTAGGTCTCAGTAATATCCGGTCTGCCGAAGGCAGACCGGATGTCCGAGAATTATTGTCTCTTAGTGTGGCAGCTTAAACCCGCCTCCCTTGTCGTCTCTCCTCCATTGGCTGGCTTCCTAAATGGAGGCCAGCCATTGGAGGAGAGATCCATCACTCCGATGTAGCCCCGTCCTTTTCGGATTTGGGGGCGTAAGTTTTGCTGTTCTTTAGACAGTGACGTCGCCCGTCACTCAGAACAGCAAAACACACGCCCCCAAATGCGAAAATGACCATGCTTTCTCCGAGGCATTTCTGCTTTGCCTCGGAGAAAGACGGGGGTGATTTACAGAGCTGCTCTGCTCGTCCCCCCTCCCTCCGCAGCTCTCCTTCGTCCCGGTCCCCCCCCTCCCTCCGCCCGCAGCTCTCCTTCGTCCCGGTCCCGCTCCCCCCTCCCCCTCCCCCTCCCCCAGCAAATCCAACAGACCCTCTCACTCGCCCACCTCTGTATCTGACTCCAGAGGCAAAGCACGCTCAGATGTACCCTTCTTCGTCCCGGTCCCTCTCCCACCCCCTCCCTCCGCCCGCAGCTCTCCTTCGTCCCGCTCCCCCCCCCCTCCGCAGCTCTCCTTCGTCCCGGTCCCCCCCCTCCCTCCCTCCGCAGCTCTCCTTCGTCCCGGTCCCGCTTCCTCCTCCCCCAGCAAATCCAACAGACCCTCTCACTCGCCCACCTCTGTATCTGACTCCAGAGGCAAAGCACGCTCAGATGTACCCTTCTTCGTCCCGGTCCCTCTCCCACCCCCTCCCTCCGCCCGCAGCTCTCCTTCGTCCCGCTCCCCCCCCCCTCCCTCCGCAGCTCTCCTTCATCCCGGTCCCCCCCCTCCCTCCCTCCCTCCCTCCCTCCCTCCGCCCGCAGCTCGAGCGTCGTTCTTTTCCTCTTCCTCGTCTTGTTTTCGATGGCAGCCGAGTCACACAGCTCCATCCCAGCTGCCAGTAAAACACCTTTGTCACGCTGGGGAGTTTAGGACAACTCTTCGAAGCACCTCGTTCCCAGTCCTGAAAGGTCATTTAACAAAATTAGTGCAGCCAAGAGTTTTATTCTTGATTCCGTTCGAATTAGAGTTGTGAGTGAATACACTTGAAAAGAACACCTTCGAGAAGGAAAGCAAGGAACTATAAATGTTCTGTCCCATGACATTGAATTATCTGGAATTTAGAGTATAAATCAGCATGTTTTAGTGTATCAGTATATTTACCAAAGGACGTCAGCCGATAGCAAGTAAACTCCCCCCCCCCCCCGACAAAGGGACTCATCCAGTCTGTACTGCTAGGCCCCGCCTCCGTAGCACCCATTCATTTTGTGGTCAAAAGTCGAAACCTGATTAAGATTACATAGTAAATGTCGCACACAATTCATTCAGAATTACACTACTTAAAAGGTTTGCCCTATTTGCGTATGTATTAACAACGTTTAATTTGATAAATAAGTCTCATAGACCCTTTATTAAGATATCTACTTACAAATGATTAATTTTTGTAAAGAAAAATTAAGAGTGCTTAAGAAGCACTTTGGTTGTTCAGAGGCTTGCCCTAACCACATATGGGTTCGCTACAAAACAGTCGATCCAATAGCATGTCCTGACTCTGGGTGGGCTGCTGGCAAGGTACGTGAAGGTTTCCTTTTTCGAACTCCACTTCCTAAAGCAAATACACCGCATCCCTTCATGCTGGGAGCTGATTTCTCGCGGATACCGAGTTAAAGCTGACCTTGGGTGCATTCCAAGGCTTTGAAGTGGTGCTTCCATCGGGAGTGTCTCCAATTAAAGTGCTTGACTCAGCTGAACAGGGCTATCTGCTGCAAACCTGGGTGTAATAGTTATACAATCTTTGAAAAGGCTGCCATTTAAATGCAGTGTTTCAACTGCATTGCATCCCTGTTGCATGCTCACTCCCGAAAAGGGGTTTGCTACCTTTTAGTTTGGTATGCTGGAAGTTCAAATGCAAGGGAAGACTGGAAGAGCCCCATCCAGAGCACAGGTTGAGGATGCCCATACTTTTCTGTGAGTAACTGTTGAAGGTGTGATGTATTTTGTAGCACAGCATTTCACGTCATGCTTTTTAGCATAGCAAAGACATGAATATAAGGAACCACAACCAGAAGTGAGACTGGCAAATAGAAGTCCCTACATACAGTCCCTCTACTAAATGATACAAGATATTCTAAGGACATGTATTTCTAAAATATCAGATGTTGTAATATTTAGGACACATACTATTATAATACAAGTTGATTTCTAGTCCTGGGAACCATCGATGACGTCACCGGGGCTTGCCTGAGAGCTGCGCACTGATTGGTGCAGCGCTCGTTTTATTTACAACTCCAAATTCAAATGTTATTTGCACTATAACTGAAATTAAAAAAATATATATAGATATAAAAATGGAGGCAGTGTCATGTCATTTGTGCATGCATGTATGTTGGTACATGTACATGTTCGAACTAGTTAACTATAACGGAATGATGCATGCTTACTTGCGCACGTCAGCGTTTTTAAGAAAAATCTGCTTTTTTAAAATATATATTTTTGCTGATGGTGTCCGGCAGTGGCGTGTAAAACATTACCAAAGCCAGTAGGTCAAAAAGACCAGGCCTGTTTGTTTAGCCAACGGATGTTCGAATACTCTATTACTGGTGTGAAGAGTATCTCTACTGTGAATCAGGACTTCTTTAAACTATTAAATATCAAATTGGGTTTTTTCCAGGCCGCACTTTTTTTTAATGAGCGTTTGGGAGCTAGTGGCTATCGAGAGTCCACATAGACTATTAATTGATGCAATTATTTGGGCTTTTAGGCGTGGAAGGGCGATTGCTTTTGCAGTGTGCCTTGTGTAAATGAATAAAGTACCTATGCTGGCTTGCATAGCTTTGTATGCGTGGGCAAAAAAACTGTGCTTTAAGGGTGAGGCTACAGTGACCACGCACTGGGGGCGTTCTGCATGCCAGATGTAGCTCATGGGCAGAAAAGAGAGCTAAGTGCCTCGTCGGACAGGAAGGTTAAATGCACGCGACGCTTCCCACTTCCGGTTTATTGCTCCCTGCTCACTGGCACCGCGAACCAAGTGTTTACAGGGCCAGTTGCTGTGTGCCGCTCTGTTTAGCTGACGCCAACATATAAAGCACGGCACGGGGACAGTCGTGTGCCGTCAGGTCGCAGTAAAAACAGACCAACGAGAAACACCCCTGGCTGACGGGAACCGAGGCACGTCCTGCTGCAGGCGGCGAGGAAGGAGGAGGAGTGCAGGGGCCCGAAAGAGGAACCCGACCCCGTGGCGGTAACTGACCCCTGGCAGCAGGGACTCGCTTCTGCTGCTCCTGCTGAGCCCAGCCGGGCGGGCGCCTCTGGTGTCACAGGGCTGCCCTCGGACATGGCAGAGAAGATCAATTCCAGAATGAACGTGTCACGCTTTCTCAGCGCCTCCCCATATCACGTACTTCTGCCTCGACAATGCTCTGCTCAACCCCCAGCTCATGGTCCTGTTGAAGACTTGATCTCATAATGAGAAGAGCTTTCAGGCGACTTCTGACTGCCACCTTCAATCTATTCAGAATGTGGCCTTACAGCCAGAGCTGCTGACATTAGACCTGGGGAGCCGGGTCGGAGTTTCCCCATCAGCTCTTTATCTTGAGTGTCTCAGCTATTCACAAAATCTTCCCATGGCTAAGGAACAAACGGGTGTAACTTTGTGTAATGCGAAGCGGCTAAAACCCCTCTGTTGTGCTATCCAAAATGCACAGAGGTAAATACAGAGTAGAGTGCTGTGGAGTGCTGTGGAGTGCAGTAGAGTGCTGTTGAGTGCAGTGTGCTGTTGAGTGCAGTGTGCTGTTGAGTGCAGTGTGCTGTTGAGTACAGACTGCAGAGTGCTGTTGAGTGTGTCTGTGTGAGGGTGGCTCTGTGTAGGGTGTAGCTATTGGCATTGTCAATGACAATGCCATTTATATAACGATTAAGCTATTGGCAATGTAAATGACAATGCCATTGATGATTTAAAAAAAAAAAAGAAATGTCATGAGCAATGCCAATAGCTCTACCTTTAATGCGCCGAGACCATTGCATTGTAAATGCTTGTTCAATGATTGGTTGTATCTGGCCTTTACTATAGATTTTACAACTGTGCCCAATCCTTGACATATATATCAGTGTACTTTATTCGTAATCTAAAGCATGTTCCATAATCTATAGCATGTTCCTTTGTCTATATACTTAGCTATGGACGACTGAGCAGATTTATTTTTAATTTTATATCGACACCTTTTTCCCTACATGGGCTTCTTTTCCCTATTTGGTATCTATTGACCTATATAAATTTCGGCCAACCAAAGTTAATATCCGCTAGAAAGTTTACCTTTCTCCGCCTGTGGTCATAATATATCATAGTCTTGTATTGCGCGTTGATTCCATCTATGAACGCCATCTTGGAAAAGGTTATTTTCCCTTTTTTGGTTTATATTATCTTTGATTATTCTCTATAACCATCATAAACCCTGATTAGAATCTAGCTTCAGATGTAAAAGGACACTTGAGAGTTATAATTCTGCCTATATAAGCAATTCTCTGCCTATATAGGCAATTCCCTCCCGTCTTCATATATATCATATAAATTTACTCATTACGCGCTGCTTCCAACACAGAGCGCCATCTTGGAACAGGTCTATTTCACTCTGTGTAGTTATGAGTCTGTTACCGCTTTCTATTACCCTTTCATTCCAGCCCAGATTTTTCGCGCCGTTATTGGGGCTTTAAATGTCAGCCCGTATCCGCAACGTTTACTTTCTCGGCTGGAGGTATCTACGTGACGTCTCGCCCCTTGGAGCAGCACCATCCTGCTGTCCATAAGATTTCTACTTTTTTCAGGTAAGAACTAGCGATGGTTTCCTAGACCGTAGGTGTCATTAGACACATGACTTGTGAACTGGTTCTTTTTAACTTAGCCCATATCAGTTCCTTTTCCATTTATTTAGAATACCTCCCTTTTTACTTTGCAGTTTTGAAAATATCCGGTGCCGTCAGACGCCGCTTTGACCTAACTCTTATTCATAGAGTACGAATTAAGAAACAAATTTTATGTATTTCTTGAATACACAAGGTACGTGTCCGTCATATATCGTATGCGATGCTAAGTTTTCGATATTATTCGCACAAGTTTTCTGCTATACCAGTGAATTCTAGCTAGTAAAGGTTCATTAGCAGTCCTTTTATTTATTGGTATCCATTGTGTGTTTTTCTTTTCTAACTGCAGTCACGAACCTTTTGGCCAATTGCGGATGTTTATATCTATTGACATGATAATCACCGTATGAGTTTACAAACCTGCATCAGAATTCCAAAGGTATTCCTCCTTTATTTTATTTTACATTATCGACTCGTTAGTCACGTATGCCTTCAAGCAAACGTGCTTTTAAAAAAAAAAAATTCTACTTTAGCTAACTGCTAACATGCTACCTACGTGGTCATGTTTTAATCCTCCCCCCATCTGTCCCGTTCTCTATCAATATAGTTTCTTCGTTTATGCTGACTTTTTTTGAGATCGTTCCTCAACTTCGGCCTAATCCTCCTTGCGGTTATACAGGATCATCGTGTTTGAAATTATGATAATGTCAGTGTTAAACCAGGTATTTCTAATAACAATATGCAGTTTCTATATATATATTTTTTTTTTAGTTATGCAGGAGTCTGGAGTCTGTAGTCATAAGAATAGACCACATGTTTAAATAATGTTGGGACTTCACTTTGAAACTATCTAGACTTTTCGATTGTCAGTTGCCATATCCTGCTTAGTAACGGTCCATGGCATAGATATATCACTTAAATAAGGCTGGCATTCTACACTAGATAGGCCGATGTGATTCTATATCATAATCACCTCTGCCAGATACTTTTATCCTCCGCTAGTTGACATACTCTACCTAGAGGAATATGAGGAATACGTTAGATACACCATCCATGTGGCGCCATGTGTTCAAAGTGACCTAATATTTTTCTTTTCCCCTAATTTCTCAGCCACCCTTATTTAATTTATTATTTACTTTGTTATCTTGATCAGGTATTAGCCTTTATCAAGTGGCTCTGACTACTCGTATGTATGAAGATATCACCAGCTTCTAAAAAATATATCAATGTAAGTTCTTGTCTATATCACATGGAATGTTAGTTTTAGACTAAGAGAAGTTTATTGTTTCCATCTTCTCGTTATGAAGGTCATGTTTACATAGCTCAATATGAGAAATATAAAGTGCAATATACCTTATATATAGGATAATCAGATTTTTGTAAGTTAAGTACTGTACAATACCGTTGAAAATATCTGTCTATCATATGACAATAAATGACCAAATTTAGTGTCTTAACCTGTGAGGCTGTGAAGATTGACGAATCTGATAGATATAATATGAACCTGTCTTTCATATGTTCTTTTTTTAATTTTCTCATGTACTGTTAAATAATGATGCTAGTTATATAAAAACAAAACCATGATCTGATATATATCTTTTTTTCTGTATATGTATTTCCAGAGTATCAGCAGAGACTCCTGAAGAAGGCGGTTTTCTGCCGAAACGCGCGTCGAGTTTTTAAATGATTAAATTTTTAGTACTTTTTATGCCATTAACCTATGTGAATGTATTGTTTTCTGTAACGTGCATGATTTATATGATATGTATTGATTTATAATACCTGTGTCTGTTTTTTATGAATTATACTTTTACCCTATCATATAGTTGGTTTTTCTATATGATTTTTATTCATACCTACTAAATATATATTTGTATACAGTCCATTTTCGTTTCTTCTTCACGCCACTGGTTCTGGAATAATTGGTCATTTACTTAGCTGATGGCCAAGGATTTTTTACCCACATAGGTGATTACCCTGCCCTAGGAGTCTGTATTGATACCCAGGGGGTCCTTGTTTTTCTCGCACTTGTTTACCCACAGCTTGTCTGTGTAGGGCTGTTTTCCTCCGTATCATCACAATATACATCAATAATTGTCAGTACTTACTTTCGTTTTCTGCCCATATTTTGTGTCAGAAAACGCCTTTGAGAATAACTATGGCTCAATTACCAACATTTGGCTTCTCTGATGAAGTTTTTGCCTCTCTTGTTGGAACTAGTGCAACTCCCACTAATGGAGGTCAAACTAATATATCAAATAATGAAGATAGCCGAAAACTTACCGAACTAAAAAAGAAACTTACCCGTATGGAAGCCCATGGGGAATTTATGCTGGCTTATCTAAAAAATGGCATTATCCCCATGGGATTAAAAGTTCGGAATATCCCAGGCCTTTTTGTGAATCATAGGCCATTTCTAGAAAAATGGAGCCTTATTGCGAATAGATGCTCCAGGGATCTCATGATTCTTATCATCGAGACAGCCAAAGAGTTAGCTGTCGATATTAAAAAAGAAATCGAGGCATTAGAAACTAAACTTAAAACCTCTAGCAATATAGAGGATGCTATGAAGAAAATAGAAGAGGCCAATAAAGAATTGGAGTCATTCAGTACATACTTAAATAAAAGTAAGAATGAAAAATTAGCCAAAGACAAACGTTACTATACTCTGGAAGGAACCTATCCATACTTGAGACAGGACTTTTACAAACAGAACCATTATGTTGACGATATTAGAACAACACCCCAAAGAGTAAATAACTTCACTGACTCTTCGGACTCGGAGAATGAAGGCCCCAATAACTATTATGAGGCAGAAAGTAACTCTAATCAATACAATGGCCCTCGTCCAAAACAGCCTTTTTTGTCCAACAGGGGCCCAAGACGAGGGAGACCCAGAGTCCACTTTCAAAATCAAACCAGAGGCAACTTCCAACAAGCCCATCACCAACAACAGCATCAACACCAATATCAACACCAACACCAACAACATCAACCTCAGGAACCCCAATTCATTCGTGAGACGCGCAATCGTCAGTATTGGGGTCAAGGGATGTAATCCCGATCTTTAACCTGTCCTCAAAAAATATCGATTTCCATACTGAATCGTTACTGTCTAAAGGCCTGTCTTATGTTCCCAGGGGCGGTTTCTGATAAAGGGCGTCGGGGCTCCGCCCCCTTTATTTTCATCCCCCCAGCGTCGGCATTGCTAAAGTAAAAAAAAACCTCTGTAAATCTATTATTATAAAAATAATTTACACACGTTTCTTGGGAGCAGGGCTGTTGATGTGCTGACACTGCCAGCGAGTCCGATACATTCCTTAACTTTCTGCCTGAGGGCGGGCCCGAGAGCTTGAGTCTAATGTATTTGCCGGCGGAAGAGCTCACAGCCCTGAGGCCTGTGAGGTCATCAGCTCGGCAAATACATACATTCGAGCTCCAGTCTCCACCCCCTGATGACGTGTGGATAGAGTTTGCCCCGGGCGCTTCAGGTTGAAGCCCTGTAGCACCGGGGATCCACGTCAGTCAAGGAGTGGAGATGATGGTAACCCCACCCTTTCCCAATTCGTCACAGGGGGTGGTACCTGCCCTATGACGAGTTGAGAAGGGGTGGGGTAGAGGCTGCAGGCAGGCGGGAAGCTTCGGACTTCCGAAAACACACATTGCAGACTCGAGGAGATTGCTGTTCTCTGAGGAAGCAGCAAAGACAGGAATGTACTTTAGAACAGAGCCCGAGTCTGTGACTAATTACAGGCTGTTCCACCAAGAAGTCCGACTCCGACCACTAACATAGCAACATAGAATCAAAGGTAGGGGGGGCAGGTATCCATGGGGAACGATCGATGCATCTAAGATTTTTTTTTTGCCAATATAGTTCCCATAGATTTTGCGGAAGAATAGTCATTCCACTACGGTTAATTGCGACCTTTAGTTCGTTTCCTCAGCTTGTAATGAGGGGGTTTGCTGCACTGAAAATATTAGTTTAATTTACCTTTGTTTGCACTTGTTTTTAATGAATGCAGTTCTCTCTAAATGAAAGTCCAACAGCCTAGATACATATTATTTCGTTCTTTTTAGTTATGTGTCTGACCCTGTCCCTCACGCATTAACCCCACTATCATTGCGCACAGGATCATACTTCCACTACTTTTTTTATACACTTTGATCGCTGCATAGGACAGGTCCAGGCCAAATGTATTAGTCTGCACAGGAAGGCGCCATCTCGTGCAACCAGTATTGACACTATTAGAGCGAGTGACAAACAAACCTGTAATTGATGTATATGAAGCATACAAAAAAAATACAAATTACCGGAACTGGGCAATTTCTAACCGAAAAGTAATATGTTCGTTGCCGAGTAAATGCAAAAATTAATTTTTTAATTGATTGGGCTTAGCATGCCAATTGGTGTACAAAGTCCAACTCCATCGGTCCAAGGTTTGTGTAATGTTGTCCCAATCAGGTATTCAAATCTACTCTGAGGCACAGTCGAAAAAGCGCAATGGGTGGCTTCATATGGAAAATGTGTTACTATTGCAGATTACTGTGCATCCATTGTCAGTTACTTTATGCAGATGCCAACCCAAAGCAGTCTAGACAGACTTCAGTTACAAATTTTGATGCAATGGATGAGAGAAGCAGCTCCTATTTAGTATGAGAACTGCTCTCACTAGAGCCATCAATGCACATTAAAAACAAGTAAATACTAGCTGTTCTGATGGGATGACAGCTTGTATCACAATATGCTTGAAAATGCCACGATTTGTTGTAATTAGTAGCTTCTAAGCAGACTTTCCAAGCAGGCTTTCATGACCCTTGCAAGTTGCAAGTTTAAAACGTTTGTCTATGGTATACTGCAGATGGCCATTTAAGTCACAGCAAAGCGTATTTCCTACTGTATACTCATCAATGCTGCTAACCTGTGGGGCAGCACAGTATGAACTTCAATATGCCAGTAATTCTATGCACGCAATTAAAAACATGAGTTAGTCCACTAATTTGATCACAGAACTGGTAGATTTTTGGCTATTTGTCGAGCGAGAGGAGTATTCACGGACCTCCTTCCTTCCTCTCTTCTCTTTACTCGTATTTTCCCTTTTCTTGCACTCTTCTACCTTTTTTATTATTTTTGTATTTCATATTTTAGCTGTTTTTCCTTTTGAGATTCCTTTCCTACTTGCCTACCTACCGTCATTCTCTTCTTTGTTCCTCCTTCCACTTCAGTCTCCTTCCTGAGCACTGTAATAGGGACATTTTCCACATTTAATCATGACGAACCCTTGCAATACTAATACTAATGAACAACTTGTGTATAGATTCGTGTTTTCCAGTTCTATGGGCCCTCCATGCTGTTGTGTATCTGCGATGGCTGACTTGCATTTGCACTCTGCATTCTATCCTTGAGGTCTTTTGACCTTCCACAGACCTGACCCAAATGATTGTGGTCAGTGCCATGTACAGGTTGTTTGTCTTATTGCTCGTAGTACTTCTATCAGGCAGAGGCATTTCGGATCGCGACAGACATTTGCAGTGTGTTGTTCGAGTGAGATGGGTCATTTAATCCTCCACTTACCCTGTGTCTCTATAACTCACATTCTTCAATGTGCAGGTTCTGTGCCAACCTGCGTCAGTGGCTTCTTTTGCATGCACCCTATGCCTCAATAATGCACTTCTCAGATCAGTGATCATCTCCATTGACATGCCTCCTCATTCAAATGAATTCTTACCTCCGTACCTCCCATCCACACGTTTGCCCATCCACACTCTCCTAACATTACAAAATCTCACATCTCCTTTGCCCCTGTATGCCTTCGTGAATCATTATTAGGGCTTCCGGTTTTATGGTATTTATTTTTTGGCCATTTCCGTCTGTATTTATCCATATTTATTTTTTGGGCATTTTTTCTGTTTTTATCCACATTTATTTTTGCCACACGCAAAAGGCACCACTACAGCTAGTATTTTTCCGCATTTATTTAAATTGACAATGCACACCAGTGCCCGGTTGTTATTGGTCAACACAATACATTCATCTGAAAACTTTGCCATTGTAGTACAAGCACATGTGCATTTCAAGAGACTTTGCAGACATTGAGGCTCTTTCTGGTTTGTTAATGAAATGAAGACCACTGAAACTAGGATATTTTGCCTTTCATGTTTGAACTACCCATGTGGAAAAAGGGAGGAGAATTGCTGATGACGGAAACTCCATGGCTGGGAGACAAATGTCAATAACTCATATTAGCCTGGAAAATATTTCATTCTGGGTGCTTTGTTTTTTTTACCCTGTGGTGCAGGTAATACTGGCTTCCCCAACTCACTGTTTGTCTGCCCGAATCTAAGCACACAGCACACAAAGCGTTTTGTGGGTTATTCTGTTTGATTTCGTTCAAAAGACAGGGGAGACGCAGAGTGATTGTCAGATTATTAGAACTCACTGATTAATGCACATTTTGAGGAACTTACAGATAAAAGGCCTTATATACTAACCCTATGCACGTGCCGACAGAAGCACCCACAATATCTCATAGGGGAACCTCAACAGGAACTGAAATATTTTGCAAGCAGGTGGCCTAAGTAACATAACGTCTATTTGTGAAGCGCACCTTTACCTAAGAGCATCTTGACACCGAATAGCAGATGTTTATTGTTCCCCAACAGTCCTTGTTTTATCGACCTCAGAAGGATGAAAGACTGAGTGGGCCAACCCAGATTTGGACCTGTAACCACAAGAACAACAACATGCCTCTACAGTGGACACATCAGACCACTAAGCCACCAGACCTAACAAGTACGATTGAAAAACCTACTTTATGCCCGATGGTCACCTTGACACTTCTAGTGGATTTTGGTGAAGCTCGCAGAGTGCAAGAAATGGGTGGCCTTCACAGTGTGCACAATAAAACTAAAGACAACAATGCACACGAAAATATGCTTCAGCTCCATAAGTTTTAAAAAGACAAAAATCGGATTAAAGGCAATGGTTTTGGAAGTGATGTTAAACTACTGGTGAGGGGGTTCATACAACGTTGCTGGGTTGAATGCTCAAGTTTCCTCTATCCATTGCACGCTGCTCCCCGCTCACTCCCAGTTATTCAACAGAGGTGTACTCTATGGTGTCGTGCAAACTGATGCACCCCTGCTGGGCCGGCCTTCGGCAAGGGCGAGCTGGGCCCAGGCCCCGGGCGCCAATATTTTGAGGGGCGCATGGTGCTTTGTGGATTAAGGTCATGCTAACAGCGCCACTTCCGTAGTCTTGCTCCAGCCTTGTCAGTGTCGCTAAGAGCTTGTTTCTGTCTCATTTGCCAGTAAGTGGTCTTAATCCTACACTATCGTACTGTGGACAATGTTTTTAACACTGCATTAACCCCTTGCCCTCCCTCACTGTCTCACCCCTGCTGGCACACATCAACAAAACCATCCTCAGCATAAGGCAGCTAATGAGATAAGCAATTAGTGCTCTGGGTATGCTAAGGGAGGTCTGGTGATGTTTATGTTCAGGGAGCAGTCCCTGCTCAGCCAAGGAGTGACCTGTGATCGCCAAAAGGAACCCCCTGCTGCCTCTTATGTTTTTTTTAGCATCGGCTACCTGGGGGCCTCCACACGGTTTAATCCAGCACGAACAACAGGCTCCACCCAGCCCTACAGATAGCACAGTAGAGGCTGGAGACTGGGACCTCAGCAGCTGCGTGGACAGCCATGCACTGAAATAAATTAAGGATTTTTTTTAGGACTGCAAAACAATCCCTGTCCTCTTTGATGTACGGGGCGGAGGCCTTTGGTGTATATCCCATGCTGTGCTGCTCCTGAGTCCACTGCTGGAGTCAGTGACAAAGAAAGTCTGTTTTCAAAAAGATCGCCTTACAAACACCCCCTCTAGAATTGACAGTCCATTGTTCTCACTTTTGATTGGGAAAAGGCCCCTATTTATTTGGGTTTCGATATTATGGAAGGTGTGGAGGGGTAAATCGTAAGTGGTGCAAGCCTCTCTGCACTAATGCACGGCCATTCAGGCTCCACCGGCATTGATAGCAATTTTCATGTCATTTTAACAGTTCCAAGTACTACTCCAGATTTTTTTCATTTATATGTTTTGGTACAATTATATGTTTTGGTACAATGGTGCAAAAGTTAAGCTGTCAATTAATTTCCCAATTTTCTTCATGGACATTAAAATAAGAACACCAGTCCTGACTGTTAAATAGAGTACTGGCCATAACTCTACGTTGTGCATTATTTGGCAGCAAAAAATGCATCCTTGGAGTCACACTTGTAATAGGCTTTTCAAAAGTTTGTTCCGCCCAACTGATGCACATTTGTCATTGTTTAGGTTGTTCTTTTCGAACCGTGCCCAACCCTGGTACCCTCACTTCGCGTACATATTCTGCCGTCAACTCCCACCGCCTGTAAGCTGTACAGGTGCCCTGAAACTGGGTGATGGCACACTTTGATATCTGGTCTTCACACTGTAAACAACGCGTTATACAGCAATGTCTCGGGCACAAGCGTGAGAAATTTCGCACCTCAGCTACCCCTCACTTCAGTATCAGGAGCTGTCAACACATCAGCTCAACCCAAAGAGCAAACACGCTGAGTGATGACAGCACAGGCTTCTCTTCTTTTGTTTCTTTTGTTTCCATTTTGTTTTATTGTTTTTTGCACGTGGAAAGCCAAGGTTGTCCAGTGTGGCATTCACGCCCCACAGGGACCTGCTTAACCCCTTTGCTGCAGATTGGCTCAGGGGATGATCGGCCGTCCTTGAAAGACCCTGAGCCAATAGGTCCACATGAGGGCGTTAAAAGACCCTGATTGGAAGGGATTTAAATGAATTTCGGCGTGCAAAGGAAACTGCATGCAGCGGCAGCGCGGCAACATTTGCTAGTGTTTTGCCGTTTCTATATATAAATACAAAGGAAATATAGATTTCCGTCTGTATTTATATGTAAATATCCGTAAAAATGGAAAACCGGGAGCCCTAATCATTATGTTATGTTATGTTATGTTAATGGTTTTTGTACCGCGCACAGCTGCCCCAGCAAAGGGGCGTCCTGGCGCCAAGGAAGGTATACATAACATCACAAAATGCAACAGAATCAGGGATTTTTATTAAAAAGAAGGGTTTTGATGGCACGCCTGAACTGGAATAAATCTTCCAGAGCTCGAATTTCACTGGGAAGAGAGTTCCATAATTTGGTGGCTACTACTCGAAAGGAGCGGCCTCCAATCCTGCTCAGCCGAAAGCGTGGGACAACAGACAAATTCTGGCCCATCGATCTCAAGGATCGAGAGGGAACATATGGGGTCAGTAGGTTCATCAGAATAGGTGGGGCCGTGCCTTTCAAAATTTTAAAAGCCAGGCAGAGCACCTTGAACTCGATCCGCCGAGCAACAGGCAACCAATGGAGCGTTTGCAATGCTCTGGACACTGAACAACGTCTGGGCAACCCTAATACCGCTCTTGCGGCGGCATTCTGCACTCGTTGCAGCCGCATAAGTTCTGCCTTGTTCGTACCTGCTAGCAGAGCACTGGCATAATCTATCCTAGATAGTACAGAGGCCTGGACCACAAGCTGTCTAGTGGGGGCATCGAAGAATTTAAGCACCGGCCTGATACCCCTGATTATGCCAAAACAGGAGGCAGCCACCCTCTTAGTCTGGCAGGTAAAACTAAGTGTAGGGTCCAGCCAGACCCCGAGATTTTTTATCTCCATAGCAGGAGAAGGGATCATTCCTAGCTCGGGGGGCCACCAATTGTCATTCTACCATCCAGGTTGCTTACCGACCACCATCACCTCTGTCTTCTTTGTGTTCAATTGGAGACAGTTTTGGTTCATCCAATTGGCCACCGCACGTAGCCCCTCACAGAAGTTGAGGGCGTCCACAGCTGAGTCCCCACTTAATGTGACCGCCAGCTGCGTGTCATCCGCATAGGACACCATTGTCAGGCCCCAGCGTTTGACTACCGCAGCCAGCGGTCTCACATATAGATTAAATAGAGTGGGGCTCAAAGATGATCCCTGTGGGACCCCCAAGGTGAACGGGTGAGAGGTGGATTTGCCGGGTGGTATCGCAACCTGAAAAGATCTGTTGGAAAGGAAGGAGCGGAACCATCCTAGAGCCAAACCCCTGACCCCAGCTTCCTCTAACCGCCGCAACAGGATCTCGTGGGACACCGTATCGAAGGCGGCACTCAGATCTAACAACAAGAGTGCCGCTGTTCGTCCGGTGTCCAGCACGGAGCGCAGGTGTTCGACCATGTATAACAAGGCAGTCTCCGTGCTGTGGCCTGCACGAAATCCATTTTGCGTGGGATCCAAGATGTTAGCTTTGGCAAGGTGGTCGGCCAGGATCCCATTCACGTGGGCTTCGGTGACTTTAGCAGCCCACGGCAGCAGTGAGATGGGGCGATAGTTCTCGGGTTTTATAGGATCTAGGGTAGGCTTTTTTAGGATGGGTGTGACTACAGCTTGCTTCCACTTGGAGGGCACAATCCCTGAGGCCAGTGACATGTTGATAAGGGCCAGCAAGGGTGAACGACATGTTACCTGCATGTTTTTAAACTGGGCCGGTTTGAGGGGGTCTGCAGGAGAGCCGGATTTAATTTTTAGGCTCAATAGATCAAAACCCTCCTCAGAAAGGGGGGCTAACATGTCCAGGGTCATATCATTGCCCTTTGGACAGTCGACTGAGTCCGAGCGATGCATGATAGTTGGGAAGGTGCGATAGATTGCTTGCACCTTTTGCACAAAGAAAGAGGCCAGACTCTCACAATGAGAGTCTGTGCAAATTTCTGCTGCAGAAGCCCTCTTAGTCGTAAGGTCCTTTAGGACCTTGAAGATTAGTTTAGAGGGGTTAGGGCTGTTCCGAAACTCCTGCGCATAATATGCGGCACGTGTTCGACAGACCGCTCTATGATATGCCTTGGTTAAAGTAAGGTAGCAGGTTTTGAGCGCGGGGTCATAGGCTTTCCTCCATCGCCTTTCTGCTTGCCTACACTCTCTCTTAAGAGACGCCAAGGTCTCATCGTACCACGGGCTATGGGCCTTAGTCCGGCACTTGGAACGTACCAGGGGAATAAGAGAATCCAAGGCCGTGCCAATCCAGATGCAGAATGAGTCATACCCACAGTCAACATCCGAAAAGGGAGGTAAGGGTGTCTTTTCTAGTAGAAAGTAGAAGTCTTCTAGTTTTAATTTACTCCACTGGCGAGAAAGAGAGGTTTTATTCTGTGTCACAAAAAGAGGATCTGCCACGGGAATAGTTGCCTTCACCAGCTTATGGTCCGTCCATGTCAGCTGGACAGGTGGACATATAGTTATGTCCTCTAAGGTGGTAAAGAACGGGTCCAGTGTGTGCCCGCCTAAATGGGTGGGGGACGACACTCTCTGTAGGAGCTGCAAGGCTTCTAGATCGGCTAGGCAGCTCTTAATGGAGGGTTGAGATGTACAGTCGAAATGCAGGTTGAGGTCGCCTACCACATTAAAATTCGCACAGCCAAGAGCCTCTGTGCTAATGACGTCCGGGAGAGCGGCCCTAAAGGCGGCATCGCAGCCCGGAGGCCGGTATATTAGGAGACCTGAAAGGCTGTAGCAGTGGGAAAGAGAGATTCTAAAGTGGGCACATTCGCAGCCCGGAAGTTTTAGTTCTTTCCATTCACAGGGAAAACGACGTTTCACTGCCATAGCGATTCCACCCCCTCTCGAGCCGCGGTCCAAGCAATCTCATTCACAAATCCCCCATCTGTGCATCTCCCCATATGCCAAGATCCCTGCATCTCCCTGTGACTGTCCGTCTCCGAGTCTCACTGTCCTGGGATGAAAAACCACCCCAGGTTTTAAAATCTGAACAGTGCAGGCTTGCTGACAAAGAATAAAATAACAACACTGCCATTTTTTATAAAAAAAGCAAAGTTATGTGCAGATTTGAAGAGGGTACAGTGTAAAAGTTATCGGTGATCCACTGCTAATAAACTACTAATGGTGGCCTACAGTGTCAGTGTCTTCACAGAGCCTGTGTCTACCTACCCACAGTGTCTGTAACAGGAATGACCCATGACTGACAGGATTAATGCATGGCCGGCTATGCCTGAAATTCTATTCCACCCTATGTCCATTCCTCCAGTGCCCGTGCCTCTGTTTCACAGTGTCTCCGCATCCCTGTGCCTCCCTCATGTGTGCCTCTACATCCGTGTGCCTCCATCATGTCTGTGTCTTACTCTCCTTGTATACCCCTGTACCTATATTTCTCTGCTCCTATGCTAAGAGTGATCTAGAGTGGAAGTCGATGCCAAGTTATCAAAGGAGAGATCTTTGGATGCATCATTCAACTGTGGACTTAGAGGGCTATTCCTTACGTGCTGCAGGTGCAGCGGCGCCAGTGGTGAGGGAACGGGAATGTTCACCGCGGTTAGTGGTTGTGTTTTTTACTATGGGACAGTGGTCAGTGGGGTGAGGGTCCGATTTCCTTCCTGCATTGTGGTTCACTGAACCCTTGGTAGGCTACAGGATACAGGGATAAGGGTAAGCAGCACAGGTAGAGTGGGACATCTATGTTTAGGAAAGCAAAAGAGTGTGGAAATAGAGAGAGAGGAAAGCAGTTTACCTACAGCCACACATCCACATTTAGTGCAGGTTGGAGGGAAGGAAGCATCTGGTTCCTTTAGGCAGCCTCCTGCGTATGGACAGCTATGGGCAGGTGTCCTGAGTGTGGAATTCTTGCACCAAAATTCAGTGAATGCTCTTAGCATGAACATTATTTCAAAGTAACATTCTGGCTGATTGTCCACTTCTAGATACACTGCAAGCACAGCGGAGCATGTTTTTGTGTCATTTTGATATGTTTGTGGCTCGTGAGGGGTGGGTTAGTGAAGCATGGTTGTGAGATGGAAGATGACGATGTAGAAATTATGTCTTAGGGTATTTATTAATTTTATGGGCACTGTTCGCACTCTGGGGTGACTCAAAGCAGGGGGAGTTATTAGTTAGGGTATGTTGTTGTAATAGAGAGGCTTGGCTGCCATACTGTATGTTCTTGAACTAAAGCTGCAGATTTGTTGTCCAAATAAATTTGATTTACGCTGTCAGTTTGGGTCTGTGGTTTATGTGCAGTCCCGCCCACGTGCTCATTTATTTCTGACAGCTTTGCGGCTTCTGCTCTCAAGTAAAATGTTTACTTAATTTATATTAATATACCACAGTCAAGAGCCACTCCTCCATGTGCAACCACCGGGCTCTTCTTGCCACGCCCCAGTTTATGGTGTTACTGTGGGCACCGTGCTGCGTGCCCAGAAGCAGATTAGGTTCACACTGTGTGTGATTCTGTTGAGGGGTCTTCCATTCTGGATCTCTTATTTATTTGGTCTGTATTTTTCTTTTTTTATAGAGTTTTATATAGGGTATCAATGCGCTTTACATAGCACCAGTTGCATTACTTGAGGAACTCAAATCCTTCAGTGTTAGGCCTAAGAGAAACCAGTGCAGCCCCCACACTCTTGCTTTTACCACTGACGAATGCCACATTTAAGTTGCACAAGCGAGAGAGAGAGATCAGAGTTGTTTGTCTAATAGAAGTTTTGATTCATGGAAAGGTAGCACAGAAGGCTGTTAGAAAGCTCTGTGGCTGTGGTTCTACTGAATAAGCAGCTACCTATGTTATATGACAGCTCTTTAATAATGTAATGCCTGCACTTTCACAATTGCTTTATTAACCTTCCTACTTTCTCAAATTTGCTTGAAAATGCACAATTTTTCCACTATTTTTTCAAAATTTTCTCGGGGGAAATCCCCCCGAACCCTCATTAGGGGTTCGGGCTCGCTCGCTACGCTCGCTCGCTATGGTGCAGTATGATTAGCAGTTTCCGCCTCACCACTTTCAAATCTCACCAGCCGCCACTCTATGTTCCCCATTCCCAACTGAATGTCTTTGAACTTCAAAAAGATATTATCTCTTTCTTCCGCAAAATTAGGTTAAATTATTTTTTCTATGCACACAGATAGCAATGAAACATCCCAAGAAATTAGTCAACTTTCTTTGCCATCTACTTTTAATCCTTCATTAGATCAACTAGGTCCGGAGGTTGCTACTTTCGAATTAGTTGTCCTCCAACAACTCGAAAGAGCTCTCCGCTACATACCTAAACCTATTTACAATCTCAGCGGAGAAGAATCAGATTCTCTTAAAAGTCTTAGACAAGACAACACCTTAGTTGTCAAGAGCTGTGACAAAGGGGGTGGTATTGTTCTGATAGATACGGATAAGTATGAACAAAAAATGAAGACCATGCTCTCTGACATCCGGATCCAGAACGCCTCAGCCAGACTCATCCTCGACATCCCACGAACCAGCCACATCACCGGACATCTGAGAGACCTTCACTGGCTCCCCGTCAACAAAAGAATCACCTTCCGCCTCCTCACCCACGCACACAAAGCCCTACACGACCAAGGCCCGAGCTACCCCAACAGCCGGATCAACTTCTACGCTCCCAAACGCCACCTCCGATCAGCCAACCACGCCCTCGCCGCCGTCCCCCGCATCCGAAGAGCGACTACAGGAGGAAGGTCCTTCTCCTACCTGGCCGCCAAGACCTGGAACTCCCTCCCTCCCGACCTGCGCCTGACCCAAGACCACCTCTCCTTCAGGAAGAAGCTGAAGACCTGGCTGTTCGAGCAGTAGCGCCCCCTCCCCCCCCCAGCGCCTTGAGACCCTACGGGTATGTAGCGCGCTCTATAAGTGTCACTGATTGATTGATTGATTGATTGATTGATTGATTGACACAGCCACCTACTCCCCAGTAAGAACTAATCCTATAACATCTATTTCCAATAAAATCCGTAACCTTACCACCACAGCGCTCACCAATGGTGACATTAGTCAAAAGGAATTTGATTTTTTGAACCACCATCAATTCAAAACAGCATGCATTTATGGCATGCCGAAAATTCATAAGAGCATAATAGACCCACCCTACAGACCCATTGTGTCCACGATAGGCACTAATACGGAGCCTCTCTCCAAATTCATTGATTCATTCTTACGTCCCCATATACCCAAGATTACTTCATACATTAAAGATACAGGCTCCATGATATCCAGAGTGGAAAACCTTCCTTTTGATCCAAATAAGGATTTATTAGTTACTATGGATATCGAAGCGCTGTATAGTAACATCCCCCAAAAAGAAGCTATGCTTGCCACAAGTTGGTTCATTGATACTTTCGACATTAATTGTCCGAAAGACTTTATACTGGACCTCCTACATATTGTTCTCACTGAGAATATTGTGGAATTTGGCAATACCCTTTATCGCCAAATTAAAGGCGTTAGCATGGGGGCTTCGGTCGCCCCATCTATTGCCAACATCTATATGGCAGCCTTCGAAACCAAAGTCATCTATAATGAAATAGCACCATTTTTTGAGTCCATTTCCCATTGGTCCAGATATATCGACGACATCTTCTTTATCTGGACCAATGGGGAAAACTCACTCCGTGAATTTCCAGAATGGATCAACTTGGCAGATGGAAATCTTAGATTTACGGCCCAATATAACAACAATCACGTTGAATTCCTAGATATAGTCATAAAACATCTGAACAACAAACCAGTTGTCGATCTTTTTGTTAAATCCACTGCGAGGAACACTCTCCTCCATTTCAAAAGTTTTCACCCTCGGTGTCAAAGAGAAAGTATACCCTTCTCCCAGTTCCTTCGAGTTAGAAGGAACTGCTCCAGTTTAGCTGACTTTGACATACAAGCGAGCATTATGCGACAGAAATTTTTAAGCAAAGGCTATCCACATAGGTTAGTCAGAGATTCATACAAGCGAGCAAGATTCTACGACCGAGATTCACTACTTAGATCTAAGCCACCTACGACAAACAATTAGTTTGCATTACAAAACACTCTACCCTCGATAACACGGTTCGACATATTGTAAATTCAAATTGGCACATCTTGAACTCCAACCCAACTAACTGCAAATTAGATAAACCCATGTTTGCTCATAGGAGAAATAAAAATCTTAAAGATCTTATTGTACATTCTCGCTTTACTGCTAAAAATGTCTGTTCAGAATTTGTTCAAAGATCACTTACTGACAACTTTCCAGTCAGAGGCACTGTTAGATGCTCATCCTGTAAATCCTGCAGTAACATCATAACAGGTGAGTCCTTTGAACACAATGGTTGCCTTTTTAGCGCCAATGATATGTGGAACTGCAAAACGGCTAATTGCATCTGTTTCATCTTGTGTCCATGCCAGCTGGGCTATGTGGGTGAAACCTCTAGACCCATACAAACTAGACTTACAGAACATCGGTCAGCCATCCGTACTAATAAGAACCTGGCACCTCTAGTCAAACATTTCGTAGAAAAGCACCATGGACCAGATGATTTTAAATGGCGCATTCTGGAAAAGATTAGACTTCCAGACAGCAAAGGTGGTGACAAAGTCAGGAGAAAAAGGGAAGTCTTTTGGATCTTTGCCTTGGGAACCTTTAAGAAAGGACTCAATGCTGAAATCCCTTGGGAGAATGCCATAACTTAAATTTCTAGTGACTACTGTGATAGTTTGCGTTATATCCCCAAATAACCTTAGCTGGAACGAATTAAATTAGGGCCCTATAGCAATAAGACTGTACTTATATTTTGTTTAGTAATATATACACGTCAACTCGAGTTATCCAAATCATTAAGAGTAATATTAATTGATTTGTATAATTGTACCCCTTTTTCAATGATTGGTTGTATCTGGCCTTTACTATAGATTTTACAACTGTGCCCAATCCTTGACATATATATCAGTGTACTTTATTCGTAATCTAAAGCATGTTCCATAATCTATAGCATGTTCCTTTGTCTATATACTTAGCTATGGACGACTGAGCAGATTTATTTTTAATTTTATATCGACACCTTTTTCCCTACATGGGCTTCTTTTCCCTATTTGGTATCTATTGACCTATATAAATTTCGGCCAACCAAAGTTAATATCCGCTAGAAAGTATACCTTTCTCCGCCTGTGGTCATAATATATCATAGTCTTGTATTGCGCGTCGATTCCATCTATGAACGCCATCTTGGAAAAGGTTATTTTCCCTTTTTTGGTTTATATTATCTTTGATTATTCTCTATAACCATCATAAACCCTGATTAGAATCTAGCTTCAGATGTAAAGGGACACTTGAGAGTTATAATTCTGCCTATATAAGCAATTCTCTGCCTATATAGGCAATTCCCTCCCGTCTTCATATATATCATATAAATTTACTAATTACGCGCTGCTTCCAACATAGAGCGCCATCTTGGAACAGGTCTATTTCACTCTGTGTGGTTATGAGTCTGTTACCGCTTTCTATTACCCTTTCATTCAAGCCCAGATTTTTCGCGCCGTTATTGGGGCTTTAAATGTCAGCCCGTATCCGCAACGTTTACTTTCTCGGCTGGAGGTATCTACGTGACGTCTCGCCCCTTGGAGCAGCACCATCCTGCTGTCCATAAGATTTCTACTTTTTTCAGGTAAGAACTAGCGATGGTTTCCTAGACCGTAGGTGTCGTTAGACACATGACTTGTGAACTGGTTCTTTTTAACTTAGCCCATATCAGTTCCTTTTCCATTTATTTAGAATACCTCCCTTTTTACTTTGCAGTTTTGAAAATATCCGGTGCCATCAGACGCCGCTTTGACCTAACTCTTATTCATAGAGTACGAATTAAGAAACACATTTTATGTATTTCTTGAATACACAAGGTACGTGTCCATCATATATCGTATGCGATGCTAAGTTTTCGATATTATTCGCACAAGTTTTCTGCTATACCAGTGAATTCTAGCTAGTAAAGGTTCATTAGCAGTCCTTTTATTTATTGGTATCCATTGTGTGTTTTTCTTTTCTAACTGCAGTCACGAACCTTTTGGCCAATTGCGGATGTTTATATCTATTGACAAGATAATCACCGTATGAGTTTACAAACCTGCATCAGAATTCCAAAGGTATTCCTCCTTTATTTTATTTTACATTATCGACTTGTTAGTCACGTATGCCTTCAAGCAAACGTGTTTTTTATTTTTTTTTAAATTCTACTTTAGCTAACTGCTAACATGCTACCTACGTGGTCATGTTTTAATCCTCCCCCCATCTGTCCCGTTCTCTATCAATATAGTTTCTTCGTTTATGCTGACTTTTTTTGAGATCGTTCCTCAACTTCGGCCTAATCCTCCTTGCGGTTATACAGGATCATCGTGTTTGAAATTATGATGATGTCAGTGTTAAACCAGGTATTTCTAATAACAATATGCAGTTTCTATATATATATATTTTTTTTTTAGTTATGCAGGAGTCTGGAGTCTGTAGTCATAAGAATAGACCACATGTTTAAATAATGTTGGGACTTCACTTTGAAACTATCTAGACTTTTCGATTGTCAGTTGCCATATCCTGCTTAGTAACGGTAAATGGCATAGATATATCACTTAAATAAGGCTGGCATTCTACACTAGATAGGCCGATGTGATTCTATATCATAATCACCTCTGCCAGATACTTCTATCCTCCGCTAGTTGACATACTCTACCTAGAGGAATATGAGGAATACGTTAGATACACCATCCATGTGGCGCCATGTGTTCAAAGTGACCTAATATTTTTCTTTTCCCCTAATTTCTCAGCCACCCTTATTTAATTTAATATTTACTTTGTTATCTTGATCAGGTATTAGCCTTTATCAAGTGGCTCTGACTACTCGTATGTATGAAGATATCACCAGCTTCTAAAAAATATATCAATGTAAGTTCTTGTCTATATCACATGGAATGTTAGTTTTAGACTAAGAGAAGTTTATTGTTTCCATCTTCTCGTTATGAAGGTCATGTTTACATAGCTCAATATGAGAAATATAAAGTGCAATATACCTTATATATAGGATAATCAGATTTTTGTAAGTTAAGTACTGTACAATACCGTTGAAAATATCTGTCTATCATATGACAATAAATGACCAAATTTAGTGTCTTAACCTGTGAGGCTGTGAAGATTGACGAATCTGATAGATATAATATGAACCTGTCTTTCATATGTTCTTTTTTTAATGTTCTCATGTACTGTTAAATAATGATGCTAGTTATATAAAAACAAAACCATGATCTGATATATATCTTATTTTCTGTATATGTATTTCCAGAGTATCAGCAGAGACTCCTGAAGAAGGCGGTTTTCTGCCGAAACGCGCATCGAGTTTTTAAATGATTAAACTTTTAGTACTTTTTATGCCATTATCCTATGTGAATGTATTGTTTTCTGTAACGTGCATGATTTATATGATATGTATTGATTTATAATACCTGTGTCTGTTTTTTATGAATTATACTTTTACCCTATCATATAGTTTGTTTTTCTATATGATTTTTATTCATACCTATTAAATATATATTTGTAAACAGTCCATTTTCGTTTCTTCTTCACGCCACTGGTTCTGGAATAATTGGTCATTTACTTAGCAGATGGCCTAGAATTTTTTACCCACATAGGTGATTACCCTGCCCTAGGAGTCTGTATTGATACCCAGGGTGTCCTTGTTTTTCTCGCACTTGTTTACCCACAGCTTGTCTGTGTAGGGCTGTTTTCCTCCGTATCATCACAATATACATCAATAATTGTCAGTACTTACTTTCGTTTTCTGCCCATATTTTGTGTCAGAAAACGCCTTTGAGAATAACTATGGCTCAATTACCAACATTTGGCTTCTCTGATGAAGTTTTTGCCTCTCTTGTTGGAACTAGTGCAACTCCCACTAATGGAGGTCAAACTAATATATCAAATAATGAAGATAGCCGAAAACTTACTGTACTAAAAAAGAAACTTACCCGTATGGAAGCCCATGGGGAATTTATGCTGGCTTATCTAAAAAATGGCATTATCCCCATGGGATTAAAAGTTCGGAATATCCCAGGCCTTTTTGTGAATCATAGGCCATTTCTAGAAAAATGGAGCCTTATTGCGAATAGATGCTCCAGGGATCTCATGATTCTTATCATCGAGACAGCCAAAGAGTTAGCTGTCGATATTAAAAAAGAAATCGAGGCATTAGAAACTAAACTTAAAACCTCTAGCAATATAGAGGATGCTATGAAGAAAATAGAAGAGGCCAATAAAGAATTGGAGTCATTCAGTACATACTTAAATAAACGTAAGAATGACAAATTAGCCAAAGACAAACGTTACTATACTCTTGAAGGAACCTATCCATACTTGAGACAGGACTTTTACAAACAGAACCATTATGTTGACGATATTAGAACAACACCCCAAAGAGTAAATAACTTCATGACTCTTCGGACTCAGAGAATGAAGGCCCCAATAACTATTATGAGGCAGAAAGTAACTCTAATCAATACAATGGCCCTCGTCCAAAACAGCCTTTTTTGTCCAACAGGGGCCCAAGACGAGGGAGACCCAGAGTCCACTTTCAAAATCAAACCAGAGGCAACTTCCAACAAGCCCATCACCAACAACAGCATCAACACCAATATCAACACCAACACCAACAACATCAACCTCAGGAACCCCAATTCATTCGCGAGACGCGCAATCGTCAGTATTGGGGTCAAGGGATGTAATCCCGATCTTTAACCTGTCCTCAAAAAATATCGATTTCCATACTGAATCGTTACTGTCCAAAGGCCTGTCTTATGTTCCCCATTCCCAACTGAATGTCTTTGAACTTCAAAAAGATATTATCTCTTTCTTCCGCAAAATTAGGTTAAAATTTTTTTTTTCTATGCACACAGATAGCAATGAAACATCCCAAGAAATCAGTCAACTTTCTTTGCCATCTACTTTTAATCCTTCATTAGATCAACTAGGTCCGGAGGTTGCTACTTTCGAATTAGTTGTCCTCCAACAACTCGAAAGAGCTCTCCGCTACATACCTAAACCTATTTACAATCTCAGCAGAGAAGAATCAGATTCTCTTAAAAGTCTTAGACAAGACAACACCTTAGTTATCAAGAGCTGTGACAAAGGGGGTGGTATTGTTCTGATAGATACGGATAAGTATGAACAAAAAATGAAGACCATGCTCTCTGACACAGCCACCTACTCCCCAGTAAGAACTAATCCTATAACATCTATTTCCAATAAAATCCGTAACCTTACCACCACAGCGCTCACCAATGGTGACATTAGTCAAAAGGAATTTGATTTTTTGAACCACCATCAATTCAAAACAGCATGCATTTATGGCATGCCGAAAATTCATAAGAGCATAATAGACCCACCCTACAGACCCATTGTGTCCACGATAGGCACTAATACGGAGCCTCTCTCCAAATTCATTGATTCATTCTTACGTCCCCATATACCCAAGATTACTTCATACATTAAAGATACAGGCTCCATGATATCCAGAGTGGAAAACCTTCCTTTTGATCCAAATAAGGATTTATTAGTTACTATGGATATCGAAGCGCTGTATAGTAACATCCCCCAAAAAGAAGCTATGCTTGCCACAAGTTGGTTCATTGATACTTTCGACATTAATTGTCCGAAAGACTTTATACTGGACCTCCTACATATTGTTCTCACTGAGAATATTGTAGAATTTGGCAATACCCTTTATCGCCAAATTAAAGGCGTTAGCATGGGGGCTTCGGTCGCCCCATCTATTGCCAACATCTATATGGCAGCCTTCGAAACCAAAGTCATCTATAATGAAATAGCACCATTTTTTGAGTCCATTTCCCATTGGTCCAGATATATCGACGACATCTTCTTTATCTGGACCAATGGGGAAAACTCACTCCGTGAATTTCTAGAATGGATCAACTTGGCAGATGGAAATCTTAGATTTACGGCCCAATATAACAACAATCACGTTGAATTCCTAGATATAGTCATAAAACATCTGAACAACAAACTAGTTGTCGATCTTTTTGTTAAATCCACTGCGAGGAACACTCTCCTCCATTTCAAAAGTTTTCACCCTCGTGTGTCAAAGAGAAAGTATACCCTTCTCCCAGTTCCTTCGAGTTAGAAGGAACTGTTCCAGTTTAGCTGACTTTGACATACAAGCGAGCATTATGCGACAGAAATTTTTAAGCAAAGGCTATCCACATAGGTTAGTCAGAGATTCATACAAGCGAGCAAGATTCTACGACCGAGATTCACTACTTAGATCTAAGCCACCTACGACAAACAAGCAATTAGTTTGCATTACAAAACACTCTACCCTCGATAACACGGTTCGACATATTGTAAATTCAAATTGGCACATCTTGAACTCCAACCCAACTAACTGCAAATTAGATAAACCCATGTTTGCTCATAGGAGAAATAAAAATCTTAAAGATCTTATTGTACATTCTCGCTTTACTGCTAAAAATGTCTGTTCAGAATTTGTTCAAAGATCACTTACTGACAACTTTCCAGTCAGAGGCACTGTTAGATGCTCATCTATGCGGGTTTTAGTGCTTCACCATCTGTCTCACCCAGGCCATCCACTCAGCAACATGACCGACTTTCCACACAGGACGACCCTGAACGACCCTCTCCTCCTCGATTGGATAAATGGGAACGTATTTCTATGCCCGTTTTCCAGAAACTGTTGGCAGAAATCAAATCCGGCTCTCCCTTGGATCCCATGCCCCCCCATATTCTCTGTACCTTAGCCACTGTCCCCCTGGATTGTATCTTGGCTCTCTTGAATGTCTCTCTCACTGAGGCAGTTGTCCCTAACATCTGGAAGCATGCGATGGTGGTTCCACTGTTGAAGAAAGCTAATGCGGATGTTAGCAACCCAGCTAACTTTCGGCCTATTTCCCTGCTTCCCTGCCTCTCGAAGGTGTTGGAGAAGCATATTAATCGTCACCTCACTACCCACATTGAATCAGCGAACATCCTCCACCCTTCTCAGTCAGGTTTCCGGGCGGGCTTCTCTACGGAGTCCACCCTTCTGGGAGTCTCGGAGACAGTCAGGCGCCAGGTAGACAGAGGGGAGACAGTGGCACTCATCCTTTTGGATTTGAGTGCCGCTTTTGACACCGTCTCCCACAACATCCTTCTGTCTGCCTTGAAGTCTGTTGGTATCTGCGGCTCCGCTCTTGCTTGGATCTCTGATTTTCTTTCTAATCGCACTTTTCAGGTCTTTTCCCCCTCTTCTGTGTCCACTGTTCACAATTCTCCGTATGGTGTTCCCCAAGGTTCTATTCTCAGTCCTTTATTTTTCAACCTTTATGTTAGACCTCTTGCTTTTCTTGCTGAACAGGCTGGACTTTCTATTTTTTCCTATGCCGATGACACTCAAATTATTTTCTCTCTTTCTTCCAATCAACACTCCCCTTCATCTTCTCTTTGTTCTGGACTCACTGACATCGCCAACTGGATGCTGACGAACAAACTAAAGCTGAACGGCGATAAAACAGAGCTTCTCTTGTTTGGGCCGGATTCCGCTCTCTGGGGCCCGCAACATTGGCCTCAGCAAATGGGTCCATTACCGGCCCCAGCAACTACAGCACGCAATCTCGGGGTCCTCTTTGATAATCAGCTATCCATGAGACAACATGTGGTCAAAGTCTCGGCCACCTGTACTACCATCATCAGGTGGCTGAGGAAGATCACATGGATGCTGCCTCCAGATACCCAGAAGTCAGTGGTCCAGGCCCTAGTGACATCGCGGCTGGACTACGGTAATGTACTTCTTCTGGGTGCCTGCAAGGAGGTCACCCGGAAGCTCCAAGTAGTTCAGAACATGGCTGCCCGTCTACTTTGTAATTTGCCTAGAACAACTTCAGTCTCTTCCTCCCTGCATAGCCTTCATTGGCTGCGCATAGAATCTAGGTCCAAATTTAAAGCACTATGCTTTATGCACCGTATCAAAGCCGGAAAATCCCCTCACTATTTATCCACCCTAGTCCAGCAATATTGTCCCTCCCGCACCCTTAGATCCTCCACTCATTGCAGATTCTCTGTCCCCCGTTTCAAGCGTGCAAGAGTCGGTGGGCGCTCGTTCTCCTATCTGGCACCCACGCTCTGGAATTCGCTTCCCATCCCTTTGCGGTCTGAAACATCCTATCTTAAGTTCCGCAAAGGAGTGAAAACCTGGCTGTTCTCTCTGTAACCTGTTCCTTCACTTCCGTTTGCCCTCTTTGACTTTTGTTCTTCTAGCGCCGGGAAACCCACGGGTAGCTGAGCGCTCTACAAAATCAGATATAATAATAATAATAATCCTGTAAATCCTGCAGTAACATCATAACAGGTGAGTCCTTTGAACACAATGGTTGCCTTTTTAGCGCCAATGATATGTGGAACTGCAAAACGGCTAATTGCATCTATTTCATCTTGTGTCCATGCCAGCTGGGCTATGTGGGTGAAACCTCTAGACCCATACAAACTAGACTTACAGAACATCGGTCAGCCATCCGTACTAATAAGAATCTGTCACCTCTAGTCAAACATTTCGTAGAAAAGCACCATGGACCAGATGATTTTAAATGGCGCATTCTGGAAAAGATTAGACTTCCAGACAGCAAAGGTGGTGACAAAGTCAGGAGAAAAAGGGAAGTCTTTTGGATCTTTGCCTTGGGAACCTTTAAGAAAGGACTCAATGCTGAAATCCCTTGGGAGAATGCCATAACTTAAATTTCTAGTGACTACTGTGATAGTTTGCGTTCTATCCCCAAATAACCTTAGCTGGAACGAATTAAATTAGGGCCCTACAGCAATAAGACTGTACTTATATTTTGTTTAGTAATATATACACGTCAACTCGAGTTATCCAAATCATTAAGAGTAATATTAATTGATTTGTATAATTGTACCCCTTTTTCAATGATTGGTTGTATCTGGCCTTTACTATAGATTTTACAACTGTGCCCAATCCTTGACATATATATCAGTGTACTTTATTCGTAATCTAAAGCATGTTCCATAATCTATAGCATGTTCCTTTGTCTATATACTTAGCTATGGACGACTGAGCAGATTTATTTTTAATTTTATATCGACACCTTTTTCCCTACATGGACTTCTTTTCCCTATTTGGTATCTATTGACCTATATAAATTTCGGCCAACCAAAGTTAATATCCGCTAGAAAGTATACCTTTCTCCACCTGTGGTCATAATATATCATAGTCTTGTATTGCGCGTCGATTCCATCTATGAACGCCATCTTGGAAAAGGTTATTTTCCCTTTTTTGGTTTATATTATCTTTGATTATTCTCTATAACCATCATAAACCCTGATTAGAATCTAGCTTCAGATGTAAAGGGACACTTGAGAGTTATAATTCTGCCTATATAAGCAATTCTCTGCCTATATAGGCAATTCCCTCCCGTCTTCATATATATCATATAAATTTACTCATTACGCGCTGCTTCCAACATAGAGCGCCATCTTGGAACAGGTCTATTTCACTCTGTGTGGTTATGAGTCTGTTACCGCTTTCTATTACCCTTTCATTCAAGCCCAGATTTTTCGCGCCGTTATTGGGTCTTTAAATGTCAGCCCGTATCCGCAACGTTTACTTTCTCGACTGGAGGTATCTACATGACGCCTAGCCCCTTGGAGCAGCACCATCCTGCTGTCCATAAGATTTCTACTTTTTTTAGGTAAGAACTAGCGATGGTTTCCTAGACCGTAGGTGTCGTTAGACACATGACTTGTGAACTGGTTCTTTTTAACTTAGCCCACATCAGTTCCTTTTCCATTTATTTAGAATACCTCCCTTTTTACTTTGCAGTTTTGAAAATATCCGGTGCCGTCAGACGCCGCTTTGACCTAACTCTTATTCATAGAGTACGAATTAAGAAACAAATTTTATGTATTTCTTGAATACACAAGGTACGTGTCTGTCATATATCGTATGCGATGCTAAGTTTTCGATATTATTCGCACAAAATTTCTGCTATACCAGTGAATTCTAGCTAGTAAAGGTTCATTAGCAGTCCTTTTATTTATTGGTATCCATTGTGTGTTTTTCTTTTCTAACTGCAGTCACAAACCTTTTGGCCAATTGCGGATGTTTATATCTATTGACATGATAATCACTGTATGAGTTTACAAACCTGCATCAGAATTCCAAAGGTATTCCTCCTTTATTTTATTTTACATTATCGACTCGTTAGTTACGTATGCCTTCAAGCAAACGTGTTTTTTTGTTGTTTTTTTTAAATTCTACTTCAGCTAACTGCTAACATGCTACCTACGTGGTCATGTTTTAATCCTCCCCCCATCTGTCCCGTTCTCTATCAATATAGTTTCTTCGTTTATGCTGACTTTTTTTGAGATCGTTCCTCAAATTCGGCCTAATCCTCCTTGCGGTTATACAGGATCATCGTGTTTGAAATTATGATGATGTCAGTGTTAAACCAGGTATTTCTAATAACAATATGCAGTTTCTATATATATATTTTTCTTTAGTTATGCAGGAGTCTGGAGTCTGTAGTCATAAGAATAGACCACATGTTTAAATAATGTTGGGACTTCACTTTGAAACTATCTAGACTTTTCGATTGTCAGTTGCCATATCCTGCTTAGTAACGGTCCATGGCATAGATATATCACTTAAATAAGGCTGGCATTCTACACTAGATAGGCCGATGTGATTCTATATCATGATCACCTCTGCCAGATACTTCTATCCTCCGCTAGTTGACATACTCTACCTAGAGGAATATGAGGAATACGTTAGATACACCATCCATGTGGCGCCATGTGTTCAAAGTGACCTAATATTTTTCTTTTCCCCTAATTTCTCAGCCACCCTTATTTAATGTATTATTTACTTTGTTATCTTGATCAGGTATTAGCCTTTATCAAGTGGCTCTGACTACTCGTATGTATGAAGATATCACCAGCTTCTAAAAAATATATCAATGTAAGTTCTTGTCTATATCACATGGAATGTTAGTTTTAGACTAAGAGAAGTTTATTGTTTCCATCTTCTCGTTATGAAGGTCATGTGTACATAGCTCAATATGAGAAATATAAAGTGCAATATACCTTATATATATAGGATAATCAGATTTTTGTAAGTTAAGTACTGTACAATACCGTTGAAAATATCTGTCTATCATATGACAATAAATGACCAAATTTAGTGTTTTAACCTGTGAGGCTGTGAAGATTGACGAATCTGATAGATATAATATGAACCTGTCTTTCATATGTTCTTTTTTTAATTTTCTCATGTACTGTTAAATAATGATGCTAGTTATATAAAAACAAAACCATGATCTGATATATATCTTTTTTTCTGTATATGTATTTCCAGAGTATCAGCAGAGACTCCTGAAGAAGGCGGTTTTCTGCCGAAACGTGCGTCGAGTTTTTAAATGATTAAACTTTTAGTACTTTTTATGCCATTAACCTATGTGAATGTATTGTTTTCTGTAACGTGCATGATTTATATTTATCTATAACACTGCTAAAAGGATATAGTAAAAACTTATCAAATAAGCACTATGGACATGGTGGCTATGCTAAAATTGGGAAGAATTGTCTAAACATGACAGTATTTAATCTCCACCTTGTGTAGAATCTAATAGCCCACCGGAGGGCTTAATTACATCTTGATTACAAAATGATAGAGATACCTTATGCTGCAACATTATATAAGAGAATAAGCCCACCGGAGGGCATGTTTGCTTTAATTCAATTTGTTTGTTAAAAACCTTATTTGTGGGTAAGCTTATTTAGAAGGTGGAAAGAATGACAACCAAATGTATCCATAATGTTTGAATTGCGATATGGTTGAAAGAATGGTATCATTAGAGGTATCTAAGCCATAATGTGACAATTACATGTATAGATTTTGCATAAATAATCAAAATAAGCGTCAAATAATGTTAAAAAAACTACATTTCCCAACTCACTTCCTGTGTGTGAACAGGAAGTGATGTCAGCATCATTTGTGTTTTGGCGGTCCCTGAGGGATTATAGGATAGTCTTACACAATGGTTACCTTACCGTGAACAAGCAACTGTGTGTTGTGAAACGCGTTGGTTGTAGCTATATATGCTGATACCTTGAAAAATAAATCTGAAAGATTGGGAAGAAACCCTTTGTGAGTGCGAATTTTTTCTCCTCTTTGAGGGGATTTGTGCGAATATATATATATATATATATATATATATATATATATATATATATATATATATATATATATATATATATATATATATATATATATATATATATATATATATATATGTATATATGTATATATATATATATATATATATATATATATATATATATATATATATTGATTCCTCTCACAGCGCACTCACTACCGGCGCGTAGAATTGAATTCTCCAAATATTTTCATTACCAAAAGACGTTTTACTTGCACTTCAGCAGGAGTTTTTTGTTCAAGGGCTTATTTATTCCATTGATTTTTAGCCATCACACTCACAAGAGAGGGAATGAATCGGACGCAACAATAAGCAAGTCAGATGCAAAATTGAGTGAAGGAGAAAATAAAACAACTACCAAAAAGACGTATTTTTTAGAGGAAATAAGACTGTTATATATAGACCAAAGACCAGGGAACACAAGAGGACGGGGAAGAGGACAAACACAAAAACGAGGACGTGGACGAGGAAGAACTACCGACCGATCAAATGAAGTAAAACAAGGAGTGGCCTCAGGAATTACACACCAATATCCTTTACGCAGCAAACAGAGGAAATAGGCCAAATACAGGAATCAGGAACAATTAACAATATCATTATTAATGTATCTAAACACACATTAACTGGAAACCAATGTAAAGATCTCAACAAGGGTTTGACCTTTTGCCCTGAGAAATACCATGACTTTGTGGAAACAAAAATTGATACATATAAATTCATTCAAAAACTCAAATTGGCAAAATTCTTTGCAAAACACAAAATGGCACAAAATACCAATTCTGAGGAGGCAATGAAAACAACAGGCACATCTATTGACCAAGCATCAGATGTCAAAACAATGCATGATCTAGCTCATGATCTAGATGACAAGAACATGCAGTAGTAAGATATTTTGAGAGAATTGGGTCTCAACACCACCAGTAGAAACAAAACTCACTTTAAACTAAAATCCACGTTTTGCCCATTCTTGACCCGGGGCAATAAAATTGATCTCTATTATGATTTGGTAATATCAGATTTGGAAAATCTAAACATCAAAACACATACCAAAAAAGAAGAGAATTTGACCAAAGCAGGAAGGAACGCCTTACAGGAATTGATAAACAACCAAGACAGAGATCAAACCTACTGTTAAAGGCAGAAATATTGTACTGATGGATAAGACACAATACAAAAATGAAGCACTGCAACAACTAAATGTGCCAGAGAACTACAAAAAATTGGAACAAAATCCCATCAATGAATTGCCAATAAGCTTGCATGCAAAGATAGATACATGGTTTGAAAAAAGGTCTACTAAATAATGAGGAGACAAAGTTTCCCAAGAAAGACAATCCCACAATCCCCACAATATACTTTCCCCTAAAAGTACATAAGACACTTGTAAATCCACCGGGAAGACCAATAATCTCAAACCGCAACAGTCAGCCGGGTCTTGTGGCTCAGTGGACTAATGCATGCACTGCAGGGGCCTGTGTTCGACCTCATAGTCACAGGTTCAAATCCCGGCGGGTCCACTCAGCCTTTCATCCATTTGAGGTCGATAAAATGAGTACCATTGAGTTGGGTAACAATATACTGTTATTTCAGCACCAAAATGCCCCTTTGCTGGGATGAATGTGCGCTTTACAAATACACGTTATGTTATATGAATCAATATCGGAACATGTAGATCATTTCCTAGCACCTATAGTAACCACACTAAATTCATACATACAAGACACTGGTGACTTTCTGAAAATCTTAAATAACAAACTTTGGTAGAAACGATACCTCCTTGCCACGATCAATGTGGTATCTCTTTATACCTCCATCAATCATGAAATGGGACTTTGTGCACTTCTATATCAGAGAGAAATCAGATATTTGGAACACTCTAAAATGATTAAGGACATGGCAGAACTGTGTCTCAGAAACAATATCTTCCTGTTTGACCAGCAACTATCTTGCCAAATCTGTGGAGCCGCCATGGGAGATTCCTTTTCTCCAAGATAGGCGAATCTCACCATGGGATGGTGGGAGAAGAGGGTAGCTTGGGGAGAAGATGAAGATCAACACACAGAAAAAATAATGCTATTATTATTTATTGCATTTGTATGGCGCAACAGCTACCCTGAGGGTTTCCCGGCGCCCTGGATCTGTATTACTGGTAAGGAAGCAGAGGACAACTATTGATCAAACAGCCATGATTTCACTCCCTTGTGAAAGCGTAGATAACAAGGTTCTAGCCGTAGTTGAAGGTGGAGTGAGGCTAAGGTTTATTGATTCAAACAATGTGTCAATACACTAAATGAGAATGACACAGGCCTACAATTTACACACATTATCAGTACCACAACAGTACAATTTTTGTATATACAGGTTTATGTGGACCAAGGCATAATCAAAACAACAACGTATCGAAAACCTACTGCAACCAATAGCATTTTGCATGGCTAAAGTTTCCTTCCCAGATCTCTAATCAAAAGTATACCACATAGAGAGTTCCTCAGAATGAAACAAAATTGTTCAGACCTGAAGGAATCAAGAATAACAACAGAAGAAACAGCCTGAAAATTCATTGAAAGAGAATACAAACCAGCATATATTATGGCAGGAAAAAAAAGCGGAGCAAATATCTCAAGAAAAAACCCTGCTAACCAAGAAGGAGATAAGCAATGGAACCTGGGAAAAAGAAAATCAAGACATCAGAATAATCCTAACCTACAATAAAGAAAATCATGAAATTGTCAAAATCATGAACAAACATTGGCATGTACTTTTAAAAGATGCTGACATGGGAAAATTCTTGGGAAACAAACCATGCATAACCTACAGAAGAGCACCATTGATCAAAGACAAATTGGTACACAGCCATTTCACGAGACCACAAGTGAAGGCATGGTTAACGGAATTCCAAATTGGTTTTAAAAAATGTGAGAAATGCAAAGCTTATCGCATTGGAAAGAACGTAAAAGAAATTACTGACTTCAAAGGAAAAAGGTTCTTCACTAATGAAAAGATAAACTGTGAAAGCACCTATGTTGTCTACATTTTGGACTGCACTGTGTCCTAAGTTACATTGGTAGCATCATCTGCCAATCGAACAAAAGGATCTTTGAACACATTTGTGCAATACGAAATGATTACACCAATTATGCCATGACAAAACACATGCATACACATCTGGATTACAATTGGCAACAAATGAAGTATTGGGGCATAGCGACAATCCCAGCCACTGAGAGAGGTGAGGACAGAACCACTGAACTGCGATGCCTGGAGTCCAGAATAATAATTTGGTTCCGCACCAAGCAAGCGCATGGTCTGAATGGGGAAAGAACTGCATGTTCATTTGTAACTTCTGTGTATAATTAAGTAGAGTTGCTGAGTCTGAGCCTGACATTTTATTGATCAATACTAAAAGAATAATATCACTTAGATTCTATTATAAACTATGAGTGATACTCACATACAATACAAGTGGGGGTCATCATAACCCTCAATTGAATATAAGTGGCACTCATTCGTAGATCCCAGAGCGGTATGGAGAACAGATATGATATGCACTTGGGACAATGTAACCCACCATGGTTAAATGGATTAACTCTCTGCAAAATGGACAGTAAAGACTGAAAGGTCATTGTGACATAACAATGAACAGTGTAAATGCTTTTAAAAGAAAGACACTTTTTGCTTTTGTATGAAATGACTTTGTAACACAGTGAATTACAGATCCGATAATGCCTTATGATGGGCCACATGGGCAAATATGTATAAATAGACATAGCAAATGGATTACCGCTAACCGTAATCAAGACCAATCTGGTCGAAACGCGTTGGTTTGTAACTGGTGAGGGCTAAAAATCAATGGAATAAATCAGCCCTCTAACAAAAAAATCATATATATAAAAATATAAATATATATATATATATATATATATATATATATATATATATATATATATATATATATATATATATATATATGTATATGATTTCTTGCTCGATCACACAATCCTTTTCAGAAAAGACAAGCGTGGACCCAGGTACTGCGCCAAAATTTTGTCTTTATTTAGCCAGCTCTGCCACTACGCGTTTCGGGCGCTCCCACCCTTGATCACATGACAGCTCTACTAATTTTTTCACCGCTTTTTAAAGTGCAAGTGCATGTGGTCAATGTATAGACATGGATAAAATACTGCATATCATTACCATAATAGTAAAGGGTAAATGTACATATTCGACATTTGCATCCTTGATCACTATAACTTTGTTTGGATTAAAAATAACTGCGTGAATGCATAAAAATCCATAGTTATTTCATATATTCATGTATAGTTAAAAAAGGATCGCAGCATAAATGCTTAATTGTACTAGCAGTGATCATCATGTTAGCATCTCCAACCATGTCCTATACAGTGTCCTAAATATTTTGTGCAAATCAATAATATTATATATAAACAAATAATGTGCAGAACCTAAACCCAAAAAAGATATATAAAAAACAATACACCCCCTCAATTATTCTACTACTTTTTGCAGCAATACATTACTCTGGAGTACTTCATTTGAGTATATTTCTTATCTATATCGCTGTAGTTAAATCATGTATTTCACCAAACAAAAAACTCGAAAACCTCATACTTTTATAGAGTGCAAAAATGCAAAGGACGAAAATATATACAATATATATATATAGAAGATCAATAACCATGATTTGGGACCTTTGACCATTATAAATAGAAGTATAAAATATACTTTCAAGAAAATCAGGTCTAAAACCTTATCATAAATACCATATATAAACACATAAATAGTCCTAAAATTTGGCTCAAAAAATATATATATATTTAATATCTCTCTTGAATAAATAACATTACAAAAAGGAGGTAAGTAGAAAATCAAAGCCTGAATACATAGTTTACTTATTAATGCAAAAGGTCACCTCTTATCACTCTGTCAGAGAAACGTATATAAATCTTCACTGGTATTTCGCACCCTCAGGTTTTTAGAGTCAAACTCCAGAATATAAGATGTTTCCAACCTTCTGAGTTTTAATTCTCTATCCCCTCCTCTTTTCTGGGGACTCACTGCGTCTATGACAAAGTATTGTAGATGTTTGAGGTCATTGTTGTGTACCAATTTAAAATGTCTGGCGACAGGGTAGCTATTATCACTATTTACAATGGCACGTATGTGCTACAAGACTCTATTATGCGCCTGTAATTTCATGCTGCCAATATAAAGTAAATTGCAGCTACATGTTAATACGTATACAGCATAATCTGTTTTAAACGTGAGATGTTGCTCTATGCTGCGCGGCTTGGTATTAAATGCCGTTATGTATTAATTCCATATTGGCAAGCTTTGCACGTTGCGTATTTGAAGAATCCTTTCCTTGCTACCAACCATGTGCCTTTCGCCCTGGTATCTAGGTTGCTACTGGTAAGTATGCTGCCCATGCTGTTAGCTTTTCTAAACGTGACAGCAGGGTAATTAGGTAAATGCTTACCAATCACAGGATCCCTCTGACAATTGGCCAATTCCTTTTCACATTGGACCTAATCTGTTTCTCCTGTCAAAATCAACCTAGTGGGTTCCTCCATACGAGGTTTGATAATCCTTTTGGCCCTGCACTGCATTAAATCCATTCTTGCCAGATTTTTTGATTTGGCAATTGCGGCCTCGACAACCTGGGCTTCATAACCTCTGTTTAGAAACCTCCTACGACTTTCATCCTGCTTCTGGTTGCAATCCTCTTCCTCGCTGCATATGCGCCTAATACGTAACATCTCCCCGCACGGAATACTTTTAATTAAATGAAGGGGATGCGCACTGGTAGCGTGAAGAAGGGTATTCCCAGCAGTGGGTTTCCTAAAAAGGGTTGTCGACAATCTATTGCCTGCCACATTAACGTGAACATCTAAAAATGTAACCCCATCCCTACTGATGTTGCTAGTAAACTGTAAATTAATTGAGTTAACATTTAACACATTAATGAACTCAGTAGCACTTTCCATTTCTCCATCCCAGACTATAAATAAGTCGTCAATATATCGTAACCAGGTGACGATACTCGTCTGATATGCCTGCTCATGCTGCCTCATGAGGACCAGCTCCTCCCACCAGCCCATAAATAAACAGGCGAAGCTGGGGGAGAAGCTGGCCCCCATGGCAAGTCCCTGAATCTGCTGGTACCAAAAATAAATTATTCTCCAAACAGAACAGTAAAATTTTCAGCAGCATGTTGGTATGTTGCGCATAAATCATTGGCCTTCTCATTAGGAAATATTCAATCGCCCTTATACCATCCCTGTTTCTAATACGTGTATATAGGGACGATACATCAAGTGCAATCAATAGATATGATTCTTTCCATTCTGTATCTCGGATCTTTCTCAAAAAATCACCAGTGTCCTGCACATATGATCTGAGACCCTTTACATAATCTTGCAGGAAAAAGTCTATATATTTTGATACATTTTCAAGTAAACCGTCAAATGCAGCTATAATGGGTCTTCCCGGTGGTTTCCTAATGTCTTTGTGAACTTTAGGTATAAAAAAAATCACTGGGGTTATTGGATGGTCTTTTTTGAGGTATTTGAGCTCCTCCCAGCTTAAAAGACCTTGACTCCTCCATGCAAGCAATAACGAGAATAGGTGCTCCTGAGTCTCTTTAAATTTTATAGGAGAAGTCTGACGATAACATTCCTCATCATTGAGTTGCTTTTATGCTTCCTCCAAATAATCTTTGAGAGGCCATAACACAATATTTTCTCCCTTGTCGGAGTTACGTATTATGATTTGATGGTTATCTTTGAGTTTATCAATAAGTTGACGATATTTCCTGTCCTGATTTGTGCTTTTCCTTCTGGAGTTATTTGTATACGTATTTAGTTTCTTTATTTGTGCCACTATCTGTTCATTAAAAACATCAATAGAATCCCTTGCCATGATTGGGACAAACTTTGACTTAGGCTTAAAGGTGTAACAGGTTTTGCATAGACACCGTCTCTTTGCTGCTGCGTGCTTTCAAAGATTACTGTGTCACTTTGACTTCCTACTTCTGACCCAGTTCCATCACCCCGCGCCAGGCTTTGCATGTCCCTAAATAGTTCGTAATCCGAGTTTAATAACCCAGACATACTGGATTCTTGATGCGGGACAACTGCCTCGTTTTTATCAGCCGGTTTATTTCTTTGTAGATGAAACTTTTTGAGCTTGAGCTTACGTATGAATCTGTAAATATCTGCTTGCGTCCTTGCATAAATAAAATTTGACTCAGGACAAAATGAAAGCCCTAGTGACAAAAGCTGTTTCTCTGCAGCCGATAACTCAATGCCTGCCAGATTTACATTGGTTTTGCTTTCCTCTGGGTCAATTTCCTGGCCGGTTACGCATGCTCTTTTTGATGTTATCTGCGCTTTCCCCTGCCTCTCCTGCGCTTCACGGCATCTTCTATATAAAATATAAATATATATACATATACTCCATACATTTGTGGGTCCTTCCAAGATCTGTCCCGTTGTCAGGTGGTGCATCAGCCGGCAGGAGCCCCAAGCCGGTATGTAAATGTTCCAAAAATACCTGAGTAAAATGCACACTCAGAAGTCATATGCTTAACGCCAAGGTTTAATCCTGTAAATCGCTACGCGTTTCGACACTGAGAGTATCTTGATTACACGAGTATTACAGTGTCACACAGACATGCATAAATAAACTAAAAACATAGAAGGGCACTTAATTTGCATACTACTTCTGACGTCAGCTATGGCTGCCATCTTGAAACAGTACAAGTTTGTAACTCATTACAGAATCATGGTCACGAATTCACATGATACAATGTAACTGCGAAAGAAATAAAACATATTGTTATCATGAATGAATGAATGAATGCGATTGTTTTATAGCACAGACTGCCACCCTACAGGTATCCTGGCACTTTAGACTGAAGAAAATTGACCAGAGTATAGATAGATCAGAATATCAGAGAAAAAGGAAGTCAGACCTTAGGAAAGAGCCAGGTTTTAAGACTCTTTCGAAACAAAGTCAGGGAGTTAGTTTGTCTGATGTTCTGGGGTAGCTCGTTCCATAGACGGGCACCAGCCACATTAAGTGCCCTCCCTCCCCTCCTAGAACGTTTGAATCTAGGAATCGTCAGTAAACTGGCACTAGAGGAGCAAAGCTGCCTCTATGGCTTGTACCAGGTGAATTTTTCCTGTAGTGGGACTGGATCCAGCTTGTGCACCGCTCTGAACACCAGGCAGAGTGAATTAAAATGGACCCTTTCCATGATAGGCAGCCAGTGTAAATCTCTCAAGGTCAGGGTAGTAGGTGAACAACGCTGCCTATTTAGCACCAGTTTTGCTGCTGCAGATTGGACTCTCTGCAACCCCTGAAAGATGTACTGTGGAGCTCCCAAATACAGGGAGTTGCAATAGTCCAGCCTGTTTATCACTATGCTTCTCACTACCAGGGAGCGCAACTCTTTTGGTAACAGTGGGAGTATCGGACGTAGCATGCGCATTAGGGAGAAGCACACACTGGCGGTCTTATTTGCCTGTGACTCCATCTGAAGATTGTCATCAATCAGAACCCCCAAATTGCGTACCTTGCTGACCGGAGTCAGCGGTTCTTCCTCATGAGTAAGCCTAAACTCATTGTACCTCAATTTCAAAAGTAATGACATACCAAGCTGAATTTTTTGTCATGTCAGTAGATTAGACATGGTGTTACACTCTACAATTTATTTATGCCAGTGCATCTTGCGACTGACGTCCGCTGTGGCTGCTAATTTAGCACAGTATACGTTTGCAATTCATTACAAAGTCAAAACTGAGCATCCTGTCTTGTTCAAGATTGTGCAACTCCTCTGTACTGCAGTTCCTCTTAGCCCTCAGTAACTCTCCATAGGGAATACTCCATTTGAGTGCTTCCGGATGAGCACTGAGGGCATGGAGGAGACTATTCCCCGCAGTTTCCTTTCTGTGGAGGCTAGTTACCAACCCATCGCCCTGTACAGTAACCAACGTATCAAGAAATGATATACTTTCTATGCTCATGTCGAACATGAGCAAAGAAAGTATTTCTTGATACTTTGGTTACTGTACAGGGGGATGGTTTGGTAACTAGCCTCAACAGAAAAGAAACTGCAGGGAATAGTCTCCTCCATGCCCTCAGTGCTCATCCGGAAGCACTCAAATAGAGTATTCCCTATGGAGAGTTACTGAGGGCTAAGAGGAGCTGCAGTACAGAGGAGTGTACAATCTTGAACAAGACAGGATGCTCAGTAGATTAAGGGAACATGGGTATCCCGAATGGGTCTTAGCAAGAGCAATACATAAGGTCAAAGAAACAACCAGGAGTAGTACCCTAGAAAACAAACAGCCAGTGCACAGTGAGGAAATGGTGTCCAGATTAATTACAACATTTAATCATGAATCTAAAAAAGTACAGAAGGTGCTAGCGGACAATTGGAATATTCTAAAATCTGACAACATCATAGGTCCCAACCTAAACTATAGACCGCTCATAACATACCATAAAGGTAAGAGTCTTAGGGATTTCCTGGTTAAGGGGGACATCTCAGAAAGACGGGACAGAAATGTACACAATCTCAAAGGTTTTTTTATCCGTGTGGCCATTGTAGGGTTTGTAAATCAAGCCATATGGTCAAAGAATTTGAGCTACCAAGGTCAAAACAGAACAGAATCATAGGGCAATTTTTGACATGCAGTACCAGCTATGCCATATATATTTTGGATTGCCCGTGTAAACTACGATACGTGGGGAGTACCACGTGTATGGTGAATAAAACGTGTCCAAGAACATCTGCAAGCTATCATTAATTTAGACCCACATTACCCATCGCCCGCCACTTTCAGGAAAAACACCAATCCAATAACTCTCTGCTCAGATTTTTTGCAATTGAGCAGGTTAATCTAAGTAAGAGAGGAGGCAACAGGGAACTAGCCCTTACGAAGAAAGAATCCAAATGGATTATTGAACTCGAGACTAGGTTCCCGGGAGGGCATAACTTGGATGAGGAATTAGCCACTCATTTACATGAGGACTAATGGTTATTTCCATTGATTTCTTCTCAACTGCGAATATATACTTCAGGATAATGTTGTTTTAGTATATTGTAATATTGGTTTTATGAAACTTGTTATTAACTATGTTTCTTATCTTGATTGTTTTCACAGGAGGAATTGAAGGGACCCCTCACTTTCACTTTTGTGGTTACAACACGGCTTCCATACCCTTTTCTTCACCAGGATGGTGTCTGAACTTCTTTTAAGATAAGATACGATTTAATGATATATGAGCACTTTTATTTGTAAATATAAGAATGTTTTGTGTTTTGTGACATATTTTTTGTCTTTTGAACTGAGGAAGAGGCCTCCCTCAAGGCCACTTGGCTCTTGAAATTCTTCCTACATCTTTATGTTTGCACTTAATAATCACAAATAGGCACTAGTCCTATTGAATATGCAGGTCATGTGATCTGTATGAGTGCTGTAATTCGACATGACATTTATTCTCTGCTGAGTAATTAATCATGCAGAGGTTTCTCAGTACAATCTTGGTCAATATCTTAAAATTATATTGTAACAATTATATACTTGTGCATAGGAATACAGTATTTTGTGAATTATGAGATGGAAAACCCCATGTGAAGTTTCCGAACATGCTAAGGAAATTCAGGTCATGGTGTTGCTTTTTTAATGGAATTGCAAAGCTGGGAATACACGTATTTCCTGTCACAGATATTTTGTATCATGCAAATCAAAGTTTTGACTTCGTAATGAATTGCAAACGTATACTGTGCTAAATTAGCAGCCACAGCGGACGTCAGTCGCAAGACGCACTGGCATATAGAAATTGTAGAGTGTAACACTATGTCTAATCTACTGACATGACAAGAAATTCAGCCTGGTATGTCATTACTTTTCACATTGAGGTACAATGATAACAATAAGTTTTATTTCTTTCGCAGTTACATTGTATCATGGGAATTCGTAGCCATGATTCTGTAATGAGTTACAAACTTGTACTGTTTCAAGATGGCAGCCATAGCTGAAGTCAGAAGTCGGATGCAAATTAGGTGCCTCTTCTATGTTCTTTGTTTATTTATGCACGTCCGTGTAACACTGTAATACTCGTGTGATCAAGACACTCTCAGTGTCGAAGCGCGTAGCGGTTTACAGGATTAAACCTTGGTGTTAAGCATATGACTTCTGAGTGTGCATCTTTCCTGGAGATATATATATATACATATATATATACATATATATATATATATATATATATATATATATATATATATATATATTACCTGCTGGCGGTCGCCAGTAGGTAGTTATAGTTAGGATTTTTTTCAATGTTAAATCTCAAAATTCTATTTGGAATAACTTTGGCGCCAGTTGACGAATCTGCCTGAACATTTCCTCAAAATGGCCTCGCGGCATTCCAGTCCTTCCCTGAAAGTTTGCGGGGATGCGTCAAGCGGGGGCCTAGATAAAATGGGGGTCCCAAAACGCGTTTTCCCCATGTTAATTTCCATAGGGCGGTCGATTTCACTTTTAGCCCGAACGGCTGAATGGATTTCCACCAAACTTGGCAAAATTGTAGGGACTGGTAGCCCGATGTGCCTTTGCTATGTCTCAAGATATGTGCTCCAGTGGATTTTGAGTAATTTAGGTTAAAAAAATATATATATATCTATGGCAGCGCCCCGGTACGCGCACCGGGCGCGACACGCGAGGTGCGCACGGAAAGCTGATTGGCTCTCGGGTGTCTGTAAACATTTTCTGTCACGGGAAAATCGAGAGATAAGAGGTAGAAAAATCTAAGGGGGAAATGACCATAAGGGGGCAGGGATAGACCCCTCTGACCCCCTAGGTTTGATGTTTGGGCCATAAAAGGGCCCTGCGGGGCCCCCAATTTTTTTGGGGGGGGATTTGCGCGGGGGGAGCGCCCGGTACGCGCACCGCGGAGCGGACCGGGGAGCGTACCATGGGGAAAAATGAATAATAGCATTTTTAAAAAATTTAGCCTTTTTTTAGAAATTGGAGGTAGTTCTAAAAAGAACTGTTTTTTTTCTTCTTTTTGTTGTTTTATATTTTTTTTGAACATTTTGTACTTTTTTTGGCTTTTCTGAACACTTTTATATATTTTTTGTATTTTTCATGGGGAGAAACGAAAAAACAGGGAATTGAAAATGGCTCAACTGGAGCGAAAAAAAAAAAGAAAAGAAATAATTAGGGTCGATTGGGGCATTTGTGGTTGTCCCCAGCAAGGACGATGAGCTTTACACTCTGTTCTCCGTAGGAGATGGTCTTCCCACAATATTTGCATGTGATTCTGAAATCTGCAAATCGGGGCTGAACGCAACGCATCGTTTCACTTTCTTCTGGTGTTGACGGAGTGGGTTGCTTTCTTTTTGTGGTGGTTCTTGTTGATGGGGAAGGGTTACTGGCCAGTTCCTTCATCTCTGCAGCAGAATAGTTGATAGGATGCTTGCGCTGCATTTGGCGGATCATTGTGTGATTTCCAAAGGAATATTTTTTAAGAGGGTTCCCTCTGGAAAGTTCCATGCCATAGATCAGGCAAGTCACCTTGGCTGCATTTACCTTTTTCTTCCCCTGTGGAAGAGAAAAAAACTCCCAAATAATGTGTGGTCTGGGCTGGTATGGGGTATTGTGTTCTTGGAGAAATGTTCTCGTCCCTTCTTCCTCCTCCTCCTCCTCTTCCTCCTCTTCTTGACCACCAATGGAAACTTGTGGTGGTCCTTTTGTTTGTTGTGGTGGTGGTGGTGGTGCAGATGCACCAGCTGCTGCTGCTACTGAAGCCATTATAAAGATGAAAATTGTACAGAGAGGTACAAGCAGGTCTTCCTCAGTCAAAGGACAAAGTCAGAAGAAAGGAAAAAGGTGGGGTCTTTCATCAGAAGGAAAAAAAAAAAGTTAGATCCAATGAAAAGTGTTATTTTCAGGTCACATGACCAGGGGCTTCATCATTATGAAACCAAAACTGTTATGAACCAATGAAAAGAGTTATTTTCAGGTCACATGACCCGACGCGCTTACGCTACGCGCCCCGGGGCGCGCCCGGGGGCGCGCTCCGGGTCGCGTAGCGTAAGCGCGTCAGAAGTTTACGTTGCGCGATCGTATTCGCACGAGTGCTTCCGGGTGCGCTTACGCCGTGCGTTTCACGCAGACGCGGCTACGCGATACGTCACAATCATGTTTTCGTTCGCAATAATGGCGCTTACGGGACGCTCCCCGGTGCGCGCCCCGGGGCGCTTCCTATAGTTACGCTTTCTGGGGCGCTCCCCGGGGCGTGCACCGGGAGCGCACCAAGGCAAAAAAAAAATATATATATATTTTTTTTTTTTTTAAAATAGGCAAAATTGTAGGGACTGGTAGCCCGATGTGCCTTTGCTATGTCTCAATATATATGCTCACATGGTTTTAACGAAAGTTAACTTTGAAAAAATATATAATGGGCTACATTGGGCTATATATATGTTAGAGCCCAAATGTAGCCCAATGTAGCCCAATATAGCCCAATGTAGCCCAATGTAGCCCAAAGATGGCCACCAGAGACAAAAAAAAAATGTAGCCAAAATATCAGACAGATGTAGTCCAAATATAGCCCAATGACAGAATGTCCCAGAGAACAACTAGTGCGCTAACAGTCTTACTTATAAACTGAGATTTATAGTAAGGAATTAGCATTTAAAAAACCTTTGAAATTCACAGAAAAAACATAGGTTTCACACCAGTTATAGTTAGGAATTAGCATTTAAAAAACCTATGAAATTCACTGAAAAAAGCATAGGTTTCACATCCCTTATAGTTAGGAATTAACAATTAAAAAACCTATTAAATTCACTGAAAAAACCATAGGTTTCACACCAGTTATAGTTAGGTGGAAATTTTACTGACATAAAACCAATGAAATTCCCACGTTATAGTTAGTTGGACTCACTATAACTTGCGCGTGTAATGCACTGCTGAGGACATCACATATTACATCACTCATGACATGGTCAGTGACATCACTCATGACATCACTGATGACACCATCCTTGTGACCGAGTGACAGACCTCCTTTCACTGTAAAGTAACCGTTGAAACACATAATCAAAAATAGAAACTAAAATTTTCAAAAAAGTGGATATACCCATACCAGTTACAACAACCAATTCAGTAATTCCACAATCTATATACACATCCACTCATTCACCAACAGTTCTATATAGTCACTCGTACATATACTCACTCATCATATGTAGTCATACACCTATACATCCTGTTACACACTGACAGTCATCCAAAAGTTACTCACACACATATTCACACATGCAAATAAACTAATAAACATCCATTTATTTAAATATACAGATATACACACACTACCACCTTACTTCTAAGGAAACGTACACATACTTACTCTCTTAACCCCTTCCGTGCTTCGAACGTCCAACGGTCGTCGCACGCGCTACCTCGCTGGTGCTGCTCACGACCGTTGGACGTCCGAATCCCGTTAGCGCGATCGAACGTCCGCACTGGGGCGGAATGTTCGACGCGCTAAAGGGGTTAAACAACCACTTATAGAAACACATACTTATTTAAACAGGAACTCTTACAATTTCTCACTCTCACATTTACTCACTTATATATATCAATACTCACATAAACTAGATTAAAACATATGTAGTTACTGATAAAGACACTAGTGAGGCAGGCATTCACTCACTTACACACATATACACACTCATCCACCCATACAGTCCTTCACATATGCTGTCTTCAAAACACATACAAGCAGTGAGTCAGTCATTGATGCATCTATGTGCTAAGTAACACCCTCACCAAATCATACAGACACTTATACTGATACTAAATAAACATCTAATTATCCATATACACACACATGTAGCGACTCACCAACCCATGCAGCCACTTATACACAAAGTGAAACCCTGATACAAACATATTTAAACAATACTCGATAATATATGTATTCACTAAGATACACTTAATATGCCAGTTAACCAATCAATTTTTATTATAAAAAAACATCCATTTAAACATTTATTCTTCCATCGACCTTTACATATACATATATAAAACATTTATTTTTCAGAAAGACACACATTCACTGGATGGTGTCATCAGTGATGTCATGAGTGATGTCACTGACCATGTCATGAGTGATGTAATATGTGATGTCCTCAGCAGTGCATTACACGCGCAAGTTATGGTGAGTCCAACTAACTATAACGTGGGAATTTCATTGGTTTTATGTCAGTAAAATTTCCACCTAACTATAACTGGTGTGAAACCTATGGTTTTTTCAGTGAATATATATATATATATATATATATATATATATATATATATATATATATATATATATTCACTGAAAAAACCATAGGTTATAGACCATATATAGTTAGGGATTAGCATTTACAAAACCTTATTTTACTCGCACAAAACCATTGAAATTCCCATATATAGTTAGTTGCACTAACTATATATCGCGCACCCGCAATCCACTGATGATGATGTCACATATTACATCATTCATGACATGGTCAGTGACATCACTGATGACATCAGTGATGGCATCTCAATTGACATCACTGATGACATCTCATTTGACATTACTCATCACATCACTGATGATATCATTCATGTGATAATACGATGAACCTCTTCAGATTCTAATATAACCTTAGATACAATCAGTGTAAACAGACACTCACAGACTGTCACTCATCCATGGAGTTACTCACACACCTAGTCACTCATGCAGAAAATCAATCACACCTCCATTTCCTCAACTATACAGTTATACACACCTTACTTATTCAAACATATACTAACACATATTTACTCTCTTATACAATCCCTGATACAAGTTTACAATGATCCATACAGCCACTCACACATTCACTGGCTCATATGCACAGTAATTTATATAAGACAACTCTCACATGTACTGTGTTTTACATATGTACTTTCTTTGACATGTAGCACTGAGATATACATTCACTCACCAATACACCCATGCACACAGTCAACAACCCATACAGTTGTTTCCACATGCAGTTTTGAATCCATACATCAGTTAATCAACTGTTGACACATCTATGCACAGAGTCACACACCTCCCAGCCACCCACACACACACACACTCTCCCATACAAATACTTGGGCAATCAATCAATAACCCATATAGTTACTCATATAGCTACTGATCAACACATGCAGCAGTTTACAGAACAACAGATATAATGATGCACAAATTAAGACAGTTTAGTCACTAACCCATGCACTCAGTGAGACTCATTTAATCACTCTCTCATACAGTCAGTCATGCACCTACTAATTGCTTCATCCAGACACTTATACATCCACTCATTCTTTAATATGTAAGACATATTTTAACTTTACAGAAACATACAGTCACTGGATAATGTCATCAGTGATGTCATCAGTGATGTCACTGACCATGTCATGAATGATGTAATATGTAACATCATCAGCAGTGGATTGCGGGTGCGCGATATATAGTTAGTGCAACTAACTATATATGGGAATTTCAATGGTTTTGTGCGAGTAAAATAAGGTTTTGTAAATGCTAATCCCTAACTATATATGGTCTATAACCTATGGTTTTTTCAGTGAATTTTCTTAGGGTTTTGTAAATGCTAATTCCTAACTATATATGTTCTATAACCTATGGTTTTTTCAGTGAATTTCAATGGTTTTTTAATAGCAAATATCAAAAGCTGTAAAATGTATTCTTCTTTTAAATGACACTTTTTCCCCAAACTGCCTTGGTATATTCCAATATATGTCAAAGACAAAAATGTAAGTGGTCCAATCAATGTTTTCCACAATTTGAGGAAGCACAGAAACATGTGAATAAATCTGTTTCTGCTTACATGAGAGACTATGGAATGGGTTTAATATACAACAATAACTTGCGTTCCAACATTCAACACATCTACAGAAGAGATGGTGTGCACTTCTCTGATGAAGGGAATAGAATATTCGTCCTTTATTTAAAAGTGTGCATTGGAACTTACTTGTAGGTACCTAAATTAGCCACAGAACACAATAGCTCTTTTCAGAGCTACCCTACCTCTGATCATTCAAAACGTTTATCTTTTTCTATTTTTTTTTCTTCACCAAAGTACGCTCTCCGGTTCGTTTACCGGTGCGCGTACCGGGCGCTTCCCCCGCGAAATTTTCAAAAATTTAATTTTTGTATTTTTCCATATATCAGCATCCTAATCCCCCCTCAGAAAACCTAGAGGGTCATAAACTGTCTACTGTGCCCCCTTCTACCCATTCCATACATTGTTTGTCCTCCATCTTATGTATCAATTCTACCGATACACAAAATGGAGGACTCCCGTAACGCTGCCGGTTCGCGTACCGGGGAGCGCACCGGTAAGCGCTCGATAAAAAAAGGTGGGAAAGTAATTTACAGAAAAACTACTACAGACACTTTCACCAAATTTGGAATAGTCCCTACTACATACCAGTCCCTACCATTTTCCAAAATTTGATGGAATTCCATAGAGCCATTCAAGTTGTAGCCCTGTCTAAATAACCTGAGGTAAATTACATGGCAAAAACACATTAGAAAGAGTTGACATTTTCAACCAATGATAACATTACTTTCAAGTTGTATTTTTATGTGCTGACATTTGATTGGTTTGTTACATGAATATATATGAAAAATAAGAGGGAAAGACAGCCATTTTGACCGGAACTCCCTGAGGCACATTTACAGAGCATTTCCTGAGAAACCTAAGACACTTTTCCAAATGTAAGTTAATAGTTTTGAAGGAGAAATATGTTGTGCACCTAAAGTTATTTTTATAAAAACGTTTCCTGTTAGATATTTACTGTCCCTCAGTTATAGTTCTAGATTGAGTAAGGCTTCTCTGTTGTAGTCATAGATTGAGTTAGACTTGATCACATGCAGTACTTTATATTTCTACTTCCTGCCTTGTAGAATACACTGCCCAAACATAAATTCACTCTTAAAAACTCAGAACTATGTTGTACACGTTAAGTTAAAAATAAAAATGTTGAAGTTTCTTACTTAACTCTATTTGTCTCTCTCTTTTTATTCTACCTTAACAGCAATTATGGATAAAGAAGCACAGGAACCCAAAGTACAACCTGAAATACAGGACAATAATGATGATTTTTTTAATGTGACAGTAGACGAACGACTGTTGGAATTTATGGACAATTTTGATAAACAAGAGACAATTTATGAAAAAAAAGATCATGAAATTTCAGATGAAGTACTACTTGAAATTTCCACAGATTTTTAAAATTAATATCAATAAAATTTTATTTATAAATTAAAAATTGTTTAAGACTTTATTCATTTTTTTCTAAATTTAAGATATAATAGTAGAGTAATTATAAAAAAAAGTCAGACTAATGGTAAAGAGTACAACATTTTTATATTACTATGTGCTCAGGGAATGCTCAAAGGATCTGTTTCTACTTTCCCATGAATCTAAGAGAATAATTTACTTACTTGATGTGTTTTTAAAATGTGTTTTTTGACTTAAAATGGCTCAAAGGCTTTGTAAATATGCCCCATGCTGACCATGAATCTCTAGCAGTGTATATCAAGAAAACTAAATGACTTCAATAAACGTTTTTAAACACATCAAGTAAGCAAATTATTCTCCCCCATTCGTGGGGAATTTACTTAAAATGCCCTAACACACATGAGGGCGTATTCACAAGGCCCTTGCACCACTTTTGCATCACTTTTAACATGGGAAAAATAACTTGAAAGTGGCTTAAAGGCCTTGTAAATATGCCCCATGCTGGCTATAAAACTCTAGCAGTACATATCAAGAAACCTAAATGACTTCATGAAACGTTTTTATACACATCAAGTAAGCAAATTATTCTCCCTGAATCATGGGGCAAGTGAAATATTTGTTTAAAGAAGCAGACACCATTTTTTCCTTCTCTGGGGTAGGTCTGGAAATGCTTTTTAAAGGACACCTTTGAGCAATTGATGGCACTTTTTCCTCAAACTGCCTTGGTATATTCCAAAATATGCCAAAGACAGTAATGGAAGTGGTCCAATCAATTTTATCCACAAATTGAGAAAGCGAGGAAGCATGTAAATAAGTCTGTTTCAGCTTACATAACAAACCATGGAATGGGCTCCATCTACAACAATAACTTGCGTTACTACATGCAAGATATCTACAGAGGAGATGGTGTGCACTTCTCAGATGAGGGAAACAGAGTTTTCATAAAAAATGTAAGACAGTGTATTGATACCTACTTAAAACTTACACAGAACCCAAAAGCTCTTTTCAGAGCTACCTTAACTATAATTACTCTTTTAAAATTTAGAATGTACCTTTTTTCACTAATTTTCACTTACGTTCGCTTCCCGGTTCGCTAACCGGTTCGCGTACCGGCAGCTAACCACGCGAAAAAATCTAAATTTTTTTTTCTTACGACATATATGAGCCTCCTCAGCTACCCTCAGAAAACCTAGGGGGTCAAGATACTTCTCCCATGCCCCCTTACACCCATTTCCCACATTGTTATTCCTCCATCTTGTGATAAAATGTGTCCAAAACACAAAATGGCGAACTCCCGTTACGCTGCCGGTAAGCTACCCGGTTCGCGTACCGGGACGCGCCTCTACGGCGAAAAATCGCAAAAAAAATTTTTCTTTTATTTTTTGCCCCGTGGGGCACTTTAATTTCCCCCTCATCAATCTTAGGGGGTCAGAAGGGGTCTACCTTGCCCCCTTTCATTAAATTTCCCCTTCGTTTTTCTCCACCTCTTGTCTCTCAATCCTACCGAGAGACAAGATGGCGGCCGGTCCAGACTGTTTAGAATGTTGACAGACACCGGAGAGCCAATCAGCTTCTCCTCGCGAAGTTCCGTTACGCGTCAGGTATGCGAACCGGGGCGCTAACCGGGACGCTGTCACAGATATATCTGTTTTTTAAAACGTTAATTTCTCAAAATCCACTGGTGCACATATATTGAGACCTAGCAAAGGCACATGGGGCTAACAGTCCCTACAATTTTGCCAAGTTTCGTGCAAATCCATTCAGCCGTTCGAGCTAAAAGTGAGGCCAACCGCCATATGGAAAACTCAATGTTAAAAACGCGTTTTGGGACCCCCCTTTTTTCTCGCCCCCCCCTTGACAAAACCCCCCCAAATTTTCAGGGGATGCTCAGAAACAAAATGTGCCATTTTCCTGAAAATTTCAGCCAATTCCGCCCACAAACGCCAAAGTTATTAGACATAGAATTTTCACAAATCCCAAAGGAAAAAAATCCTAACTATATATACCTACTGACGATTTTTTATAACATATGTAGAGATATATATATATATTTTTTTATAACATATTTGGTATATAATGGATTGTCAATTAGCAATAGACACTGTAGGAAATTTTCCAACTCGTTAGTAGAAGAGGTAGATCCAATGCAGATAACAAAGAATCACATGAGATAAAATCTGCAATGAAATCACATAGGTGGTAAAATGTGTACAATATGTATAATGGATAGCCCATTTGCTCATCAGACAAGATAATATGAGATGTCACAACCAGAAAAATATGCCTGTTTGAAATTCATAGCGAAGGAAAGCTGATGAAAATCCAGATTAATGAATAATGTAAAAATAGGGAGAAGTTTTAGAATCCTGTTACAGCCATGAAATTATAAAATGATAAAGATATGAAAAAAGTAATGTGAAAACAGCTTAGTCCTATGTAATGGAATGAAAACCTTTTATTTATGCACATAGAAGCACTTTACACGGGTTGGGGGAAATAAGGAGAAGGACAGAATACAATACTCAATGGGATTTAATCACAGTTTAAACTTAATGGATTTAACCAACAATTGTGAGTAAATAAAAGAGAAAAAAATGATTACAACCAGGGATTTAACCCGATATTATAAATGAATAGTGATACTGACCAAATCGAGACAACGTGCAATATTTGCGATAGTATCTTGTAGTGTTTACATCCAGGGATTTAACCCGATATTATAAATGAACAGAGATACTTACCGAGACAATGTGCAATATTTGCGAATGTATCCTATATTGTTTACTGTGAATGGTATTGAGTAGCGAACACGAGATGCCTAAAATGTATAGTCTGTCCACCATGTCAATGATGGTGATTTTAAATGAACCAATCACGTAACAGCACTGTGCACTTTAAATACTCATTGAAAATGTGGTTACGCTGTCATATGATCAAGGCTTTGTGCCGAAACGTTATGGCGACAGCTGATTAAAATCTGAAACCAGCATCTCACGTTTGGTCCGTGTCTGTTTCCAGCGCGATCGAGAGCGAAAGCGATTGCGGTAGGAGAACGGAGGTTGGAGTATATATATATATATATATATATATATATATATATATATATATATATATATATATATATATATATATATATATATATATATGTATATATGTATATATATATATATATATATATTCGCTCCACAAATCTCCAAAATATCGAAGAAAACAGGACACCCAGAGCTCCAGTTTATTTATTTGGCATATGAAATAATCTCCACAACGCGTTTCGCCAATACGGCTTGGTCACGCTCGTCTTGTGGTGCTGACAGCCATTTTTAAATACCCAACACCCTCGTGCACATATTACAACACAGAAAAGCGGAAGACATCTTGTAATAGGTTTAAAATGAAGACATGTGTTGAGTCATAGCCTGATTACAATGTACTATTCCTCAAAATAACCTTGGCAACATCATTTTATACTTTAAGAAATTGTCAGTTGAATTCGCCCATATTACGACATAACATATAATTTCATAATTCATGTCTTAAAATAAGTAAACTCATGCATGGTCATTGCGGGCACAATTATATTGCACAAACATGTTGTTATTCATTATTCCATAGAATCCAACATATTATCATTTACAGGGCATTCCGTGTTTTTAGAAAGCCTCACTTTTTTTGGCTCCTTTAACATACTGCAACGCTATTGGTGGAAAGTCGCTATTGCTAAGACACCAAGAGAATTGTAATAACACCACTGTTCTAATACATGAGTGAAGTAAAATATAAATTCCCATCAGCACTAGTTAAATTCCTAGAGGCTTGCGCATTATAACGCGAAAATAGATCGCTCTTAGTTTTTATTTTTATTTAATTCATTCTTAATTAATAATAATTAATTGATTGAAAATGTATTATGGAAACTGTGTAATTAAATTTAGGTGAGGGTTCTGGGGTTTTTAGGGGCAAAGGGTGGGAATCAATTTATGTTTAATTAATTAATAATTAGTTGTTAATTTATATTAACTAATTAATTGATCTTTAATTATGGCAGTTGTGTGATTGTTTTTAGGTGTGGGTTGTGGGGTTTATGGGGTAAAGGGTGGGAAGTAATTCATATTTAATTATTTAATAATTTGCTCATAATTAATATTGATTAATTAATTGAAAATTAAATAGGGAATTTGTGTAATTAATTTTAGGTGTGGGTTTTGGGGTTTATAGGGGTAAAGTGTGGCAAGTAATTTATGTTTAATTAATTAATGATTGGTTGATCATTAATGTTAAATAATTAATTGATACTTAATTAGGGACGTTTATATTTTTTGTGTGTGTTTTACTTTTGTTTGGGGTAAAGGTTGGGGAATAAATTAATTTTACTTATTTTATAACTAGTATTTATATACTATTAGTTCTTTAATTGAGAATAAGCTTTAAATGTGTAAATATTTTTTTTTTACAGTTTAACTTTACCAGTGGTTTGTGGTTATTACAGTGGCAAAATGTAAGATGCTTCATAAGTTTTCAATTATAAATTAATTAATAATATTTCTTTAATTGATAATTAATTATGTTACTAATGTAAGTAAATTTCTTTATACAATTTAGATGTGGGTTGTAAAGTGTGTTGGGTCATATGGTAGGAAATAGAAAAAGTTCATTTATGTAATCATTAATGTTTTTGATTCTAAATAATTTTAAATGAAAAATATTTAAATATTTTTTATTTTATTTAATATAAAGTGCAGGTATTTGTGATATACATTAAAATTATATGTTTTCTTCAATTTGTAATGTTAAATATATTTGTATTTTAATTTTTAATATTTTTCTATATGTTTTCATTTCTTTTGTTTTTAAAGTAGGTTTGTTAATATTTAGCTTGTTTTTACTTTTGAACTGACTGGAGTGAGAATATTAATTGTTACCCCTTTGCAATCAGACATTTTCCCTACCGTTGAACTGATTGGAGTGGGAATAGTAAATGTTATCTTGTAACTATCCACCGAGTGGGAACAGTAAGTTTTACCCATTCACAATCCAACACTTTCCATACTGTTGCACTCATTGGAGTGGGAATAGTAATTCTTACCCATACGCAATCCAAAACTTACCCTACTGTTGCACTGACTGGAGTGGGAATATTAAGTTTTACCTCTCCGCTATCCAACACTTTCCCTACTGTTGCACTCATTGGAGTGGGAATAGTAATTTTTACCTCTCTGCTATCCAACATTTTTCCTAATGTTACACTCACTGGAGTGGGATTAGTTAGTTTGACCACTCCACTATCCAATACTTTACCTACTGTTGCACTCACTGGAGGGGAACAGTAATTTTTACCTCTCCGCTACCCAACACTTTCCCTACAGTTGCACTCACTGGAGTGGGAATCGTAATTTATACACCTCCGCTATCCAACACTTTCCCTACTGTTGTACTGACTGGAGTGGTAAATTTGATTTTAAAGATTTCTAAATAGTTAAATGTTTTAATTTATCATAGAATGTTTTTTTAAATATATTTTATGTTATTGGAATTATTGGAATATATATATATAACAGTCGCCAGTAGGTATATATAGTTAGGATTTTTTTGAATAGGGATTTCAGAAATTTCTATGTTGAATAACTTTGGCGTTGATGGACGAAATTGGCTGAAATTTTCAGGAAAATGGCACATTTTGTTTCTGAGCGTCCCCTTAATGTTTGGGGGGGTTTCATCAAGCGGGGGCCGAGAAAAAAAGGGGGTCCCAAAACGTGTTTTTAACATTGAGTTTTCCATAGGGCGGTTGGACTCACTTTTAGCTCGAACGGCTGAATGGATTTCCACAAAACTTGGCAAAATTGTAGGGACTGGTAGCCGATGTGCCTTTGCTATGTCTCAAGATATATGCTCCAGTTGTTTTTACGAAAATTAACTTTGAAAAATATATATTGGCTACATTGGGCTATATATATGTTAGAGCCCAAATGTAGCCCAATGTAGCCCATAGATGGCCACCAGAGACAAAAAAAAACAAATGTAGCCCAAATATCAGCCAGATGTAGCCCAACTAAAGCCCAGTGATAGAATGTCCCAGAGTGTTCTAAAGAACAACTAGAGCGCTAACAGTCTTACTTATGACAAAAGTATGGCACACCTGAAGTCATCTTGATTGGAATAAAGTGTTAACACTTAAAACATTTAATTTGCAAAGGAACAAAATGAGGGGTTTTATTTTGCCATAGAAATGTTATATATATATATATATATATATATATTACCTACTGGCGGTCGCCAGTAGGTATATATAGTTAGGATTTTTTTGAAAAGGGACTTCTGAAAATTCTATGTTGTATAACTTTGGCGTTGATGGACGGAATTGGCTGAAATTTTCTGGAAAATGGCACATTTTGTTTCTTAGCGTCCCCTGAAAGTTTGGGGGGTTTCGTCAAGCGGGGGTTGAGAGAAAAGGGGGGTCACAAAACGTGTTTTTAACATTGAGTTTTCCATAGGGCGGTTGGACTCACTTTTAGCTCGAACGGCTGAATGGATTTCCACAAAACTTGGCAAAATTGTAGGGACTGGTAGCCCGATGTGCCTTTGCTATGTCTCAAGATATATGCTCCAGTGGTTTTTACAAAAATTAACTTTGAAAAATATATATTGGGCTACATTGGGCTATATATATGTTAGAGCCCAAATGTAGCCCAATGTAGCCCAAAGATTGCCACCAGAGACAAAAAAAAAACAAATGTAGCCCAAATATCAGCCAGATGTAGCCCAACTATAGCCCAGTGACAGAATGTCCCAGAGTGTTCTAAAGAACAACTAGAGCGCTAACAGTCTTACTTATGACAAAAGTATGGCACACCTGAAGTCATCTTGATTGGAATAAAGTGTTAACACTTAAAACATTTAATTTGCAAAGGAACAAAATGAGGGGTTTTATTTTGCCATAGAAATGCTATATATATATATATATATATATATATATATTACCGTATATATAGTTAGGATTTTTTTGAATAGGGATTTCTGAAAATTCTATGTTGAATAACTTTGGCGTTGATGGACAGAATTGGCTGAAATTTTCAGGAAAATGGCACATTTTGTTTCTGAGCGTCCCCTAAAAGTTTGGGGGGGGGGTTTCGTCAAGCGGGGGCCGAGAAAAAAGGGGGGTCCCAAAACGTGTTTTTAACATTGAGTTTTCCATAGGGCGGTTGGACTCGCTTTTAGCTCGAACGGCTGAATGGATTTCCACAAAACTTGGCAAAATTGTAGGGACTGGTAGCCTGATGTGCCTTTGCTATGTCTCAAGATATATGCTCCAGTGGTTTTTACAAAAATTAACTTTGAAAAATACATATTGGGCTACATTGGGCTATATATATGTTAGAGCCCAAATGTAGCCCAATGCAGCCCAATGTAGCCCAAAGATGGCCACCAGAGACAAAAAAAACAAATGTAGCCCAAATATCAGCCAGATGTAGCCCAACTATAGCCCAGTGACAGAATGTCCCAGAGGGCTCTAAAGAACAACTAGAGCGCTAACAGTCTTCCTTATGACAAAAGTATGGCACACCTGAAGTCATCTTGATTGGAATAAAGTGTTAACACTTAAAACATTTAATTTGCAAAGGAACAAAATGAGGGGTTTCATTTTGCCATAGAAATGTTATACATATATATATATATATATTCACTGAAAAAACCATAGGTTATAGACCATATATAGTTAGGAATTAGCATTTACAAAACCTTGAAAATTCACTGAAAAAACCATAGGTTATAGACCATATATAGTTAGGAATTAGCATTTACAAAACCTTATTTTACTATAAAAAACCATTGAAATTCGCATATATAGTTAGTTGCACTAACTATATATCGCGCACCCGCAATCCACTGCTGATCACGTCACATATTACATCATTCATGACATGGTCAGTGACATCACTGATGACATCACTGATGACATCTCAAATGACATCACTGATGACATCACTGATGACATCTCAAATGACATCACTGATGACATCTCAAATGACATCACTGATGACATCACTGATGACATCTCATTTGACATTACTGATCACATCACTGATGACATCATTCATGTGATAATACGATGAACCTCTTCAGACTCTAATATAACTTTAGATACACTCAGTGTAAACAGACACTCACAGACTGTCACTCATCCATGGAGTTACTCACACACCTAGTCAGTCATGCAAAGAATCAATCACACCTCCATTTCCTCAACTATACAGTTATACACACCTTACTTATTCAAACATATACTAACACATATTTACTCTCTTATACAATCCCTGATACAAGTTCATAATGATCCATACAGCCACTCACACATTCACTGGCTCTTATGCACAGATATTTATATATGTCAACTCTCACATGTACTGTGTTTTACATATGTACTTACTTTGACATGTAGCACTGAGATATCCATTCACTCACCAATACACTCATGCACACAGTCAACCGCCCATACAGCTGTTTCCACATGCACTTTTGAACCCATACATCTAGTGAATCAACTGCTCACACATCTATGCACAGAGTCATACACCTCCAAGCCACCCACACACACACTCAGTCTCCCATACAAATACTTGGGCAACCAATCAATAACCCATATAGTTACTCATATAGCTACTGATCAACACATGCAGCAGTTTACAGAACAACAGACATAATGATGCACAAATTAAGACAGTTTAGTCACTAACCCATGCACTCAGTGAGACACATTTAATCACTCACTCATACAGTCAGTCATGCACCTACTAAATCCTTCATCCAGACACTTATACATCCACTCATTCTTCAATATGTAAGACATATTTTAACTTTACAGAAACATACAGTCACTGGATGTTGTCATCAGTGATGTCATCAGTGATGTCATATGAGATGTCATCAGTGATGTCACTGACCATGTCATGAATGATGTAATATGTGACATGATCAGCAGTGGATTGCGGGTGCGCAATATATAGTTAGTGCAACTAACTATATATGTGAATTTCAATGGTTTTGTGTGAGTAAAATAAGGTTTTGTAAATGCTAATTCCTAACTATATATGGTCTATAACCTATGGTTTTTTCAGTGAATATATATATATATATATATATATATATATATATATATATATATATATATATATATATATATATATATATATGTGTATATTTTTATATAATTTTAAAATTATAACAACAATTAAAGTAGATATGTATATGTATATATATAAACTGTTTTTTATGTGTGTTTAAATCTTTTTTAAATACATTTTATTTGTTATATTTGTTAAAATGTATATTATCCACTTAATTTTTTTTAAATCCATTTTATTATTTAATATATTTAATATGTATTTTATATATATATATATATATATATATATATATATATATATATATATATATATATAGCGATATTTTGTACAGCTATATTTTTTAACATCGATATTCCTTTTTAGATATTTTTGCACTTACCTGTTTAAGTATAGGGAGTCGATAATTTTGCATTCTATTTGTTTTCATCGATATTTTTTACTTCTATATTTTTTACATCGATATTCTGTCAGTGAACCCTCCATTATTGAGGTCTGTTTACCAGTAAGGAAATGTTGGAGAATTGATAAAACGTAGATGGTAATTATATCATTTCAAAAGGTGGCATCCGTTCTAGTGAAGAAAACAGTAGTTTATTCCAAAAGGTTACCGAGGACCTAGCTGCGGGTTCCTTGCATTATGGTCCTTGGGTCTCTGTAGATCCTCCTAATCTCTAAGTACTTGAAAGAGTCCACTATCAGCATTAGGCCCCATGTAATAGTAGAGTTTATACTGCGTACCCTCCGCATTAATGAGAATAAAGTCAATTTGGCCAGGTTGTTATTAGAGGCTTTTCCAACTCTGTCAAGCTGTAGCAGCATCTGTAGCAGCTCTTCTCTCGTATCACTCATGCACAATAGTACATCATCTGCATATAACAAGATGATGTGTATATTTATCATTGTGAACTTGTTCTATGTCATCTGTTTCATGGCCAGGGCAAACAGCAGTGGTGATAAGGGGCAGCCCCGCCTTGTGCTCTGCTGAATGGGCCACTTGTCTGATACCACCCTCTTAGTCTTAACTCGTGCTGTGGAGCTTACATAAAGTAGTTGACCCAATATAAGATGTTGGCTCCAAAATCCATAGCAGGCATTGCTGCATAAAGGTATCCCCCCCAGAGTTTCAAAGAATTTCTCTATGTCGATGGAGTCCACTTCTGATCATGTTGTCTGTGGGGGAACTCTACTAATCATATTAAACAGCTGATGGACAATGTGGTTAGTGTTTCTGCCAGGGATGATCCCACTTTGGTCTTTATGGAACAAGTGTAGTAGTGTTCTTATTATTTTGTTCGATGGCACATTCCCTAGGATCTGCAGTCTAGAGTGAGCATTGATATCCAACAGCAGTACCTAACATCCAGCAGATCTCGGTCAAGTTTAGGGAGTATCACTATTGTCACTTCCCTTGTGGTGGAAAGAGTTCATTTTCTTGTAAGACATCAGACAGATATCCATCAGGATTGTCAGACTTGATATAATTTGTAAAACTTTATGGGAAGGCTGTAATTTTCCGGCGTCTTGCAAATTGCCATCTATACATTTGGTTGTTTCAGAAAGTGTTAATTGTGCCTCAAAGTCCACTACCCGCTCTTGAGTCAAGATCTTTAAAGGCACGTCCCTCACCTATTGTTCAGCCACCTTTGGTTCTGAACATAGCCCCTTATAAAAGGAAGAAGTTGTGGCCTTACGGCCAGAACTGCCAACTTTGGAACTAGGGAACCTGGTTTGATCCTCGGCATCGGCTCAGCTTCCGGTGATTCTGGGCAAATCACTTAATCCGCCCGTGCCAACCAAAAAATGAACGTGCCCATGTGTAGTGTAACTAGTGCTCATACCTAATATCTTGGGGTCGAGTTTGCCCTCAGAATTGCACTCAGAATGCCCACAAGCAGGTTATTGTATTAATTATACAGTCAAGCCTATCCAACACTTCTTTGTGTTTTCATCTAATGGCTGAGTTTTGTTTCATTTAAAGTCTGAGGCTTCAAGGTGGTCCTTGGCAGTGCACTCTAAAGCCTGCAAACAGTCTTTCTGTTCTGTGCAGATGGTCATTTAGTACTTTTCTCGCGCCCGTAACATTTTATATGAAGAGTGAACTTTTACATTTTTTACACCTTTCCCACACTTTAACCAGATCCTCAATGAAACCCTTGATGAGTAAAAGTACTGCACCATTTTTCCTTGGGTGACTGAACACTCTGTCTTCCAATGTTTGCATGTGGAGCCAACAAGTCTGGACACTGATGGGTGCGTAAGCCACGTGAATGCTCAGTTGTAGAACGATATTCTTTTAACGAGGTATTTTACAAATTTTGTTGCAACCTCCTAAAATATAGTATCACAAAAAGCATGCCACTGCGGGTACGAAGAGAGTGTAATGAGAAGTAAAAGGAATAATCCATGCCCAGTGGATTTGCGCCCTCCTGAATTTGGTGAGTGCCCAGCCTGCGTCAAGTTCACTAGATTTTAGGTCTCACCTAGGCAGCGCTTGCGCTGTCTCTTCGAGACATGCTGTATTCAGGATATGGGCATTAAGCTCCGCCTATGTTGCGCCCATACATTTTATTGGCTGCTTGCAGTGTCTTTCGGAATCCTTTTTATTTAATTGGTTTATGTATTTGTTACTCCTCCCTTTAGTACTTCCTTCTCTACTATTCTAACCTCCCATAAGGACAGCCCCTCTTACATGTGTTCTTTCTCTGTACATTTCATTAACAGTTGGTGAGCACTCTTTTGTTAATCGCTTCATCGTAGTACCTAGCATTGCAGGCACAACAGCTATGCACTTCCCCAACATATTGTTCCTATAATCAAAGTCGTGTTTTTTAAAAAAAATTCTGTCATTTCACTTCCTCAGCCTGCACTTGCCATTTTTTAAATTTGTTTTATATACCTTCCCTAACGTGCGATGCTAGCACAAAGCTAGCGTTCCCGCAAACTTTACCAATGGCGGCCGTGAGCCTTTTGTTTTGTACTGCGCGGGTCGCCCACATGTTTTTATTAAAGCTCTATATGTGTTATTATTTCCACGCCGCGCTTAATCTTTTAAAATGGCGGTGGCTCGCTTTTCTTTCATGCTGCCTGGCTCAACCACATGTTTTTAATGCCCTATAAGCAGCGGAGCACACATTCACTTTGCAAGCCAACATTCTTTTTTTTTTACATTACTCGTCGCTAAATGTTTTACAATGGTAGCAAGCCTTTACTTTTGGGCTGCGCGACTTACCCACGTGTTTTAAAAACAATAAAAACTGAGTAGAGGGATGTGGAAGGTCTCCTAATTAGATGCTAGTGTCCGAGCTACTCTCTCCGCACTCAGGCTGCCGCCTTCGCACAGCAACTGGGCTTCAGTAACGGCTTCTGCTGATTGCTCACTCCCGGGGCTGTCCTCTCCCAGTCCTAACACAAACAGCAGAAGAGGTGCAGGAAGCAGCCCCTTAAATGCACAAGAGGAGCCCAATCAGCATCCGCCACTGCCCCTATTAACATATATGCTTCTGAGCTCTCATAACTGCAAATGACTCTCCTGCCAGGAATCCAGCTTCTGAGTCAGGTACTTGCACTAAAGGCACCCCACAGAGGCAACTGTACCGCAAACTGCCTTTTTTTTTTTTACAAACAATACATCAACAGTAGCATAAGTAAGGAAACAAAAAGCATAAACCAAGAAAAGAGTGCAGTTCCCTAGGCTGTTACTAAGTGTGGAGTTGTAAAGGGACCTCTATTAGTCACATAAGGTACTGCACCCTTAAATTCAATTCATTATAAACAAAACAAATTGCAGCTGACCATATGTTTCTATTTCTTTTTATTGGAAGTGAGATTTTTGTTAGCTTGCATTTTAAAAACACCTCACAACAATGTGCATTTTTAAATCACACACACTAACCAAATTCTCACTTCCAATAAAAACAAATAAAATGATAGCTGCAATATTTCACTTTATAATTGCATTAAGGGTGCAGTATCTTATGTGGCTAATAGAAGTCCCTTTACAACTCCACAGGGACACCTGGGGCGTCATTAGGATGGCGGGCGGTACTTCCGTGGAATGGGACTGCCCACCATTGGTGCGGGGGTCCCTTTGGTGACAATAGGATGCGCCCGCCAGTGTGGCGGGAGCATCTTGCATCCTTGACATTGCGGCGGGCAGTCCTTTCAACACCGCCTGCCGCAATGCCAAGAAGGCATGTCGTGCACTTCCATGCACAACGTGGCAGGTACCGCGCAGTGCCTCCCATGTTGTGCATGGAACGGCAGGGGGGTACCATAGGTACCCATGTGCACCCCCCAGAATCCCTGGGCACCTGCTACGGGCCCACAATTGCATGAACCGCCTGCCTTTCCGTGGCGACGTTGCCACCAAGGAAAGGCATGTCCCCGCAGACATGCTAATATGGATGGCGGTCTCCCAGACACCGCTGTATTCAGGATATGGGCATTAATCTCCGCCTATGATGCGCCCATACATTTTATTGGCTGCTTGCAGTGTCTTTCGGAATTCTTTTTATTTCCTTGGTTTATGTATTTGTTACTCCCCCCTTTAGTACTTCCTTCTCTACTATTGTAACCTCCCGTAAGGACAGCCCCTCTTACATGTGCTCTTTCTCTGTACATTTCATTAACAGTTAGTGAGCACTCTTTTGTTAATCGCTTCATCGTTGTATCTAGCATTGCAGGCACAACAGCTATGCACTTCCCCAAAATATTGTTCCTATAATCAAAGTTGTGTTTTATATACCTTCCTTAACGTGCGATGCTAGCACAGAGCTAGCGTTCCCGCAAACTTTACCAATGTTAGCAGCTATAAGCCATACGGGCGGTGTTGATCCGCCCGCCAACCTACTGACCCCCTAGTAACAGTGTCTGGTTGCTTTGTGGTTTTTCTTCTATTACTTATGCTACTGCTGGGATATTTTCGAACAAACAAAAAAAACATTATTATTTGCAACGCCAATAGCTCAGAAAATTCACTAATGTGAGACCTATTGGATTACAAATGCTTGCTCCAAGAGTTTCCTGGTCTGTGCTTCCTGCAAAGGGGGGTGGAATATGCCTGAGGCGCCATCAAAGATGCAATTAAAGTTTCCACCTAGTATTAATGGATCTTGGGCATGCCTTGCTAGTTGCATGGATATCAGTTCAAAGTATTCAGCTTGTCCTGTGTTCAGAGAGTACAGACCAATAATGTGCAGATGGTGAAAATGTGTCTGCCTTCTCTGGATGTGGCAAAACGGCGAGAGCTGCTAACTTCGGCACTGGGAATACAGGTTCGAGCCTTAGCGTCAGCTCAACACCAGTGATTCAGGGCAAATCATTTAATCTCCTCATGCCTACCAAAAATGAATGTGTCCTTGTGTAACGTAACTGGTGCTCATGTAAAGTGTTCCAATACCTTCGGGTTGAGTTTGCGCTATATAAAACAGCAAAAAATGTAATATTTATAATGTTCTTCAATGGTTCGTTACTCCCCAGTCACATGCGTCTTATCAGTCACCCGTTTTTGCTAGCTGACTCTTTGTGGTTGCTCTCAGTGTCATGTTTTGTGGCCAAGTAACTAAAACCGATTTCCATAAATGTAACTCCTTCTAGAGGGCTGGGCTTAAAATTGCCCTGAGACAATTGTGCGCTCAGTACATTTGGCATTGCCATTTCATGCCTTAGGTCCATTTGCTCTTTACCAAACTTCAACATACAACACTTGAAAGTGGCTCTCATCAGGGGAGGGGAGACAGGGTTGGGAGACTTTTCTAATTTATGGTCACTTCTGCCATTCTACATCTTGAGATAACTGTAGGGCTCACCTAATTGCATGGCGGTGTGTGTGTATACAGCAGTGTTTCTTTTATTGTACTTCCCATTCATTTATCTTCTATTATACTCCCCACTCATATAGTCCCATTTGACACTATACTCTGGTGCACATCTGCCATCACGTAGGTTCTTCACAGCTTCCTTTGCCCTGCTGTTGCCATGATGCCACTTTTCTCAAACCTCGCTCGACACTTCAGCGAACTGCCTAGCTAGTCGTCGCCAAAATTGTTGCAAAGGAAACTGCATGGACACAGCAGTAGAAGTGGTAAGTGGCTTTATTGTAGACAACAGCTCAGAGAGGACTGTCCCTTGCTGGCCAGTGACTAACTGCGCTTCAAAGATCGTTCGCCCTGTTATGTGCCCGCGTTAGGCCCATTTAGCAATGCTGCGCATTTTTTTACATTGCCTTCTTGTTCGTACAAAAACATTATTGCTGTGACCTTTTGCACATATTGGCGTGCGTGACAATGTTGGATTAGTTTCTCTGAAATTGCTTTGCCTATACATCTGGCTTTGCACAATATTATAACAAAGCCATGAACACCGAGTACAAGGCCTTTACGCACAATGTACAAATGTCATTTTATCTTCATACAAGGGGTGACAAAGCTAGCTACATAGTCATTTTATCTTCATCCAAGGGGTGACAAAGCTAGCTACATATCCATAACAAGGGTAATCTGAGTGTATATCACAAGGATGCTTTTTATTATAAATAAAGAAGCATTCCCTGGGGTTGGCAGAGGAGACACTTCCAAAGGTTCTCCATGCTGAGGCTTCGCCAAGCAGCTGCATGACATCTCCATGAGGGGTGTGCAATTCGTGACCAGGACTGGTAGACGGGGTCCTACATTCTTTCCCGCCAGCTAATGGCGTTGGATCATCCCGTGGGGCGAGTCATAGCTCTAAACACTCTCTAAACATATACAGCGTAGGGATTGCATAGTAAGAGTATGCCTGATTACTACCTTGTATTATATGCCTGCATATATATACTGTATTAGCATCATGGTGGAACTGTATCTGCTATTTACTCGTTTGGTGCTCGTAATCACTTTCTTCTGCTTTTGTCTGCTGATTACCGCAGCACATGTATTCTATACGAGAATAATGTTGATTCAAAAAATATATTGAAAACGCCCCACTGTGAATTTTCTGTATATTTCTATGAGAGCAAGAGTGCACAAGTGGCTAATCAAAAAGGTTCTGATCTGTTACTACGATCCCTGAGGAGTCAGGGTTGTAATGTTCAATGTTTGCTAAAAACCACGTGTGGGTTAGGGGGTGAATGGTGGCACTGTGAGCTAGCTGGTTTCTAGGCCAACATATACTATGTGGTGTTTGAAATCAGTCTAGGAACCTCACCCAAAGATTGTGTTGTCCACAAATGTGCAGATCCTATGGATTTGTGGGAACTACACGACAGCTCTCAAACCATAATCTGGAACCCTGCAGGGGAAAGATTCCACTAACTCAATAGAACGAGACATGAATATGCCTAGCACAAGACACAAAGCACCCACGCACTATGCAACAGTCATCTGCCGTTTTGGGAATTATTTGGGGCCGTTCATCTGCACTGCTGATCACTTTGTTGTCTAATGTTGCGCTTCTCACCTGGTTTAGCTGTTTCAGGTTGTGTACAAAAGAGTGTTTGGCTACTTACCTAGTGTTGGTGCCATCCTCAATGCCTCCCTGTGCCATCCTGCTGCTTGAACTGTCATTGCTTTATTGGGAAGTCGTCAACCTCTCACAATGAGATCAGTCAATCCATGGTTTCAGTTTCTCCTTGTGAAGCACCACAGTCTCATTACTCCTAGTCTCTCACACCTTGCACCACGAAAGAAGTGCACCTTCAGAGGCCAATTGGCTCTGTGGGGTCAGGCTTATCATGGCTCCAATGATGACTTCCAATGCAGGAGGCTCTATGTAGCTAGCAGCACCGTAGCCACAATCTTGCCATGGGGTTCGACCAATCCGTTTTAGGATCAAGGCCTAGTTTTGCTAAAGACATCTTGGGGACATTCAGAAAGCTCACCTATGAATGCATTCTGTCCATTACTAACCATTGGTTTTGTGGTTTGTAACTCACATTTGCTGGCTTTCTATTTACTGGCTTATTTGTTTTAGACGGTCCAGCCTGAGTCTCTCCCTCCCGTTTCCCAAACCTTGTTTACTGTATTCTTCCATGAGCTCGCCTTCTGTAATCAGTCCTTTAAATCTTGTTCTTATCTTGTCACAATTATTGTGCCATCAAAGACAGAGGTCCTACGTCAAGCTGTTCTGGGGGGGAGCTTCATGTTTGCTTTTTTTTCTTTGACTTCGAAGTGAAAGAATTTATGTAACAATCCTGCTAAATACCATGTAAGAGGAGAGGGTGAAGGGTATTTTTTCCCAGAACACAACCAAAAAAATTAACTATGCTGATGCTTCGGAATATATCTGAATGAGTACAAATGACGCACTTATTTGTAATTATGAAGAGTGGCTATTAGAAATGGGGGTCTCTATTTGGCAGTGGTCTGTACCCTGTCCAAGTAGGGACCATTTCTTCTAGTCAGGAAAAGAGGATTACACACCCAAGATAATCTCTGCTCAGTTTGGTACGAGTAGCCAGGCCTATTTCAGAGGCAAAGTATTTGTACATAACACACACAGTAACAGTGAAAACACCACAATTGGGCACCACACCAGTTTAGAAGAATAAAGTATCTTTATCTAAACAAAACAAGACCACAATTACAAAAATCCAACATACAGAACTCAAATATGACTTTTTATGGTTTTCAAGCAATTCTGCCAATAGAATTCTATGGATGCAGTGATTTTACACAAAATACCTCAAATGCGTCAAAATCCACATGGCAAAACAGCCACAGAGGAGGAAAGCGTTGAAAAAACACAGCGATGCGTGTGTTCCTGAGTCCTTTGGGAGGCGATGCGACAGTTTTGCTGCACGCAGGAGAAGTGCTGTGTCGAATCCGGACTGTAGGGGGAAGTGATGCGCCAAAATCTAAGCGAGTTCTAGTCTGAGGGAAATTTGTCGGAAAAACTTGATGCACAGCTGTGTTTTGTAGAAATCCGGACATGCTGGAGGTCGATGCGGAAGCAGAAAATAGGCGCACACAGAAGGTGCTGCGTCAGAGTGAGTGTGGGGGTCCCAGACTTCGCCGACACGGTGCACTGAACTCAGGCTGCGGCGGTTTCTTTGGCCGCTGACAGGCGCTGCCTCGATTTCTTTGGCTGAATAGCGGCGGTGCATGGTAATTTCTCCCTCTTGGCGCTGCTGCTTCAGAAAAACAGGCGCTGGAAGGGCGATGCGTTTATTTTGTGGGTTTCAAGCAGCAGAACCTCCAAGGGCCCAGAACTAGAATTGGCACCACAAGGCAGGTCACAACTCCCTGGACTGTTTATTTCCGGGGGTACTTATGAATTGTGGATATTTGTTAAGATATTAGTTTTGTATATAGCAATCAATTGTATGTATTTCATTATTTTTTCTCTTTTCATTTGTTTCTGTACTCTATTTAAGTTTAAAGTATTTTATTAGAAAGGTACAGCTGACAAGGAAGCAATTTACAAACATGCATTGTGTACTGCAAGAGGCAACTCTAAATCAGAAATGCAATGTCCCAGCCTCGGGGCTGCTCCAATGTCCTGCTTTTCGCACGGAGGCGTACACAATGATAGAGCAAGAAAAACATAGCCCCTTGGGCGTGTACCTCTATTAAGTAAAATAACATTCCCCAACAAACATCCCCCTCCTCACCCTCCTTGTCCAGTGCGGTATAGCCTGAAAGCATTCAGTCATCCTTCTTCCTTCCAACCCCGTACATGCCTGTGAGTGCCTAACAATCCCCTCCTGAACGAAACAGTGCCTCACGTAGGGGGCGTAAGCCGCAGCAGCCTGAGGTATCTCGGGCACGTGATTTCCGTAAATTCTGAAGCCAGCAGTGAGTGAAAGGGCTGCCAAAGTTCCTCAAAGCCAGTCACATCTCCCGCTAACGTGAGAGATAATTTTTCCATCCCCAGAACATGCCACAGCCTGTGCAGCCAACCAGTGCGTGAGGGAGTGGTGGTTGTGCGCCAGTGTATCAATATGTTTTGTACCGCAGAACCCAGCATAATGGCTATCTGTCTCCCCCTCTTAGATTTTAGTGGGTACATTAAGTCATTCGGGAGTCCCAGTAGGGTGTACGCTGGGAATCGGGGCAGTTCAATCTCGAAGCATTTATCAATCTCGTCTATCACTGTCGACCAGTAGGCTTGTAGTACCGGGCAGTCCCAGAGGATATGCGTTAGTGTACCAACCTGTCCGCACTCCCGCCAGCACCTATCGCTAAGGAGCCTATCCATTTCGTGTAGTCTTTCGGGGGTGCGATACCAGTAGGTGGAGATTTTAGTGAAGGTTTCTGTGAGGCCCACATGATAGGCCGCGTGTCGTGCTCTGTATGAAATACGTTCCCAATCCTTAAGGCTAAGCGTTCTCCCCAGTTCCCTATTCCATCGCTCCCTACCGGGAATGTAGAAGTGGGAAGATGGGAGCTGAAGCATTTTGTATAGGTCAGTAATAAGTTTGGAGTCTGAAGCGCGGGTGATTAGCCATCGTTCATACGGGAGGAGCTCCCTGTCCGCAGATTCCCTCACACTCGGCTGCAGGGCCCAATGTCGTACCTGCCAGTATCTCATACGGTCAGATTCAGTCAATTGATAAGTATCTTTGAGACAGTGAAAGGGGATAACTCCGCCCGTCGCGTACATATGGAAGAGCGCCCTACAGCCCTTGTCCCTCCAATGTGAGAAGGCCCCTTGCTCCATCCCCGGTGTGAAGTCGGGATTGTCTACAATCGGTGTGAAAGGGGAGGGGAACGTAGTGAGGTCGAATGTGCGGTTCGTGGCATCCCATACTTTCAGCGGGACCCGTGTTACGTGGGAAGCATAGAGATTCGGGGGGCGGTGTGGGCGCCGAAGAAAGGGTATTTCTTGTAGCGGGCGCCCAGCCACCGCCTGATCCTGGAAGAGCCAATGTTTATCGGACTCCCACCTACTCCATTCCACCAGATACCGTAATTGGGCTGCTTGGAAGTATTTGCGCAGGTCGGGAACTCCCAGTCCTCCCGATTCCGGCGTCAGTGTCGTGAGAGTGCGGCGCATTCGGGGTCTACGGCCCTGCCACACAAATCGGGACATGTCCGTTTGCATGTGCGAAATCCAGCCCTTGGGTGGTTGTAAGGGTAGTGCCCGGAATAAGTACAGAATTTGGGGTAAAACAGTCATTTTGATCGCTGCCACCCTACCAAGCCAGGAAAGCGTTCCTTTGTTCCATCTCCCTAGTTCGTCTCTCACCTTCTTGCCAACCGCCTCATAGTTAATGGAGACCATGGCCTGCAACGTTGGAGCTAATGTAATCCCTAAATATTGCACCTGATCGTTTGACCATCGCAGTGGAAAGAGCCTTTGTAGGTCGGTCCTCGTTGTTAAAGTCAGGGAGAGGTCCAAAGCCGTGGATTTCTCCACATTCATCCGAAAGCCAGCCACAACCTCAAAAGCCTTAAGCTCTGCCATACATGCGGGTAGGGCCTGCCTCGGGTTTTCCAGCGCGAAAATAACGTCGTCTGCGTAAAGGCTTATCACATGGGTGAAACCTCCCACTCGTACGCCGGTTACGGCCATATTCTGCCGCACTCGCTGGGCAAAGGGCTCCATGTAGAGCGCGAAGAGAAGGGGGGAGAGGGGACATCCCTGTCTTGTGCCGCGTTCGATATCAAACCGTCGCGAGCCACAGCCATTCACTCGAACGGCGGCCGAGGGGGAGTTATAGCAATTAAAGACCATGGTTCGGAACTTTTCTCCCATCCCCAGCTTCGCCATAACTCGTTCGAGATAGGGCCAGTGCACCCGGTCGAACGCCTTTTCTGCATCGACCGAGAGAAGCATACGTTCCCCTGGAATACGTGAGGCCTTCTCCAAGACGTGAACTATTCGCTTAGTGTTGTCCACGGTCTGCCGTCCAGGCACGAAACCGGCCTGATCCGGTTCAATTAGGCCGGGGAGGTACTGTGCCAATCTTGCCGCAAGAATTCCGGTGTAGAGTTTCAAGTCTAGATTTAACAAAGAGATTGGTCTGTACGAGCCGCACTGCTTCCTATCTTTCCCTGGTTTGGGGATGACCGACACCGTCGCTTGGAGCAGATCCGGAGAGACAGTTCCAGGATCCGAGAAGGAGTTAAATAGTGTGGTCAAGATAGGGGCTAGTACCCCGCAAAACGTTTTATAGAAGAGGGCTGTATAGCCGTCCGGGCCAGGGGCTTTCCCCAGTTTGAGCCTAGAGATCGCTGCAATCACCTCCTCGATCCTAATCTCTCTCTCTAGATAAGCTGTCTGTTCTTGAGTCAGGGATGGTAGGGTCACCGAATCCAGATAACCCTCCGCGTCCCCCATATTGGCAGTGTCTGCTCTATATAGATCTGCATAGAAGCGGCGAAAGGTCTCGGCAATTTCGGTGTCACCAGTGACCCCTTGCCCTGCATTCCCTATCAGTTCCTTCACCTGGCGACTCTGATGGGCCACTCTCAGTTTGGCTGCCAGCAGGCGGCCACAACGATCTCCCCCAGTATAATATGCGTGTCTGAGGCGCAATGCTGCATATTCCGCCCTGTCGAGGTCCAGAGAGGACAAAAGTTTCCTAGTCGCCTTCAATTGTTTCCAGACTCTCGGAGCCCCAGTACGACGGTGTACGGCCTCCAATTCTCTGACTTTCTGGGTGAGTTCGTCCCGTTTCCGTTTCCTTTCTCGATTATCCGCCGCCGAGATCGCAATCAATTCTCCCCGTAGTACTGCCTTGAGAGCCCCCCACTGAGTCGAGAGGGAGGTATCAGCATTAGAGTTGTGCAGCTGATAGTCCGTGATCGAATCAGTAATGCTTTGCACCACTTCTTTCCTATGTAGGAGGGTGTCTCGAAGTCTCCAAACCCCCCTCCGGGCAGAGCTCGGTTGGAGATGCAGGGTCCCCGAGACCGGCGCGTGGTCTGACAGAGAGATAACACCCATGTCCGAGGCCGTGGCAAGACCCCGAACAGGTCCAGAGACCAGCAGGTAATCAAGTCTGGCATAAGTCTTGTGTGCATGCGAATAATATGAAAAATCTGTGTCGGTCGGGTGGAGTTCGCGCCAGAGATCATGCAGATCAGATTCAACTAACTGGGCCTTGATTGCCCGTGAAAGTTCCCCAGTCTGTGGATATCGCTGCGCCGATCTATCTTTAACGGAGTCAAAGACCAAATTAATGTCCCCCCCTAGTATTATGTGTTTGTCCGGTGAGGCCGTGATCTCCTCTAGAGCCCCGCGTAGAAATCTATCTTGCTGCTCATTCGGGGCGTAGACGGCGCCCACAGTAAACGTTAGGGCCCCTACTTTAAGTCTGTAGGCTAGAAGTCTACCCTTTTGTTCTACCCATTTGTGCAATACCTCACCCTTAAATGATTTGGACAGAAGAATAGCCACCCCTGCAGTTTTAGTCGTATTGGAGGAAAAGAACTGCGTAGGGAAGTGGAGGGACCTCATTCTGTGACAATCACTAGCCAACAAGTGGGTCTCTTGGAGCAGACAGATGTCCGCCCGAGAGTTTTCCAATAAGGATAGGATGGCCCTTCTCTTTGTGGGATTATTCAACCCCTTAACATTCAGGGTCAATATCTTCAAGTCTGCCATGGACGATGCGGGTCACTCTGCCTGTGCGTGCGAACCAGAGTGCGTGAGAACAGGATGACTGCCAAGTAATGTCGGTCGGCTACACTAGCATTCACAGATACCGTAGATGCACCGGACAGGGTAACTTCCAACTCTCCCCCCCCCAACTTCCCCCATCCCCAACTCTGAACAGACCTTCCCCCCCACGTTTCTCAACACCCACCACAACGTTTCAAACTCCCCCCTCACCGCCCTCAACATTAACCCCCGGAACATGCTTCCCCCCCCTCACCCGTGTACCCCAACTTCTTGAAATAGTCCCGGACGAGCCCAGACGGACCAGTCCGTGGAATGTTACCTTAGTGGACGTCCACCCACACGTGGTCAAACCTTCACTCCCCCCATCGATTTCCAAAGCCCGCCATGGAGGTACTGCTACTGTGAGTTCCCCCGGAGCGTAATTAAGCGGTCAGTGCCACCTCCGTTGGGCATTCAAGCACCGTGGACGCCGTCCGGACGGCGGCCTCCTGTTCTGCTCTGATCGTTGGAGACCCTGGCCTCCGCGCGGGCTCCGTTGTCCGTCTTCTCCTGTTTGCAGCTCGACGCCAGCCATCGACTGTCGTGCGCCGCCGACTAGGTGTACTGGAGTCCTCCTCCTCCGCGGTGATGCTCAAGATTTCGCAGGCGTCTTGGAGGTTCCGTACGTGGTGTGTCTCCCCCTGCCATTTAAAGATAATACGAAAGGGGTGTCCCCAGGAGTAGGGTGTCTCATGCTGTTTGAGGAAGTCCGTCACAATCTTGAACGACTTGCGTTTTTGAAGCGTGATTGTGGACAGGTCCTGGTATAATGCCACTGGGTGATCTCGGAAAGTGAGAGAGCGCATCTTCCGGGCCTCCGCCATGATCTTTTCTTTCAGCTGGAAGTCCGGGAGAAACGCCAGGATGTCCGGAGGGGGGCCATTGGATCGTCTGGTGGGGCCCACTCTGTGCGCTCTGTCAATTCTAACGGGGAAGTCATCCCCTTCTCCCAGGACCTTGCGGAACAGTTCCTGCAGGTATTGAACAATGTCCGGGTTCTCCTCTGCGGATGGCACACCCCGGACCCTGATGTTATTCCTTCGTGACCTGTTCTCTAGGTCTTCGTTGTGCAATTGTAGGTCCAGGTGCTGCTCTCGAAGGGTCAGTACTTCCTGTTGGAGAAGAGTGATCTCCTCAGCCTGTCTGTGCGTGGTGGTCTCCACAGTGTCCACTCTCTCCCCTAGGCCCTCCACTTCTCTACGGACCTCACGCACCTCCCCCGCTACTTCTTGTTTTAGGGCTTGAAAGTCTTCCCTCAGCGTGCCAAAGAGAGATTCCAAAAAGGATCTTGTCACCGGGGGTTCCGCCGCAGCACTAGACTGCGAGCTCCCGGCTGCTCCAGGCGAAGAAGAGGCTCTGTCCCCCTTGGTCTGCTGTCTGTTGAGCATCTCCGGGAGCGTGCGGTCGTTGCGTTTCCCTCCTCTTTGACCGGCCATGATTCAGGCCTCCCCACTAGTTTACTCCTTCTAGCACGTAGAGCCCGGGCCCCACGGAGTCCGCTCCCAGTTCGTGGCAGACGTCGATCACCACCGGTTCAGGTCGATAGCCCCACCTCAGGATGAGGGGGGGGGGGGAGGTTGCCGTGGTAGTCCCCACGGGGGTCCTGTAGCCGCTTCTCAGGTACAGAGGTGGCCGTTCTCGACCTCCGTCGCCACGTCTAGTTGATACTGTGGGTTCTGGTCTGTCTGGCAAGTCCACCTTCTGGGCGTTCTAGGTGTCCACGTGGCCTCCGGCTTCACTGGGGGTGTCCTCCCGCACAAAGCGCGTCCTAGGGAGTGCAATCCGAGCACCCCGGGCTTCGGGGGCGCTATGTCGTGCGTACAAGGTGGCGCCGGGGAGTCCGGGGTTGGGGGTGCCACCCGCCAGGGGGGTGACTGTGTTCTATCAGTAGTAGGTCTCCCCCGTGAGGGAGCTACCCTGCTGAGCGCTGCGTTAGGGCCCCCACGTGGCTCCGTTGGCCCCCGAGCCAAGCGTGTGCGCCGCTCCCCTTGTGGTCCAACCAGTACTCCGGGTTGCGGCGAACCCCAGGACCCAGGCTATGAGGCGACCGCTCCAGGCGCTCCACGCGGTCCACAGCCTCCCCGGGCTGTCTGACCGCCAACAGTGTGTTTCCAGGCGTGCAGTCCGAGCGCCACGGGCCGTGTGCGCGCTTTATCGCGCTTGCCGAGTGTTGCCGGCGGTACTGGGGCGCAGCCGGCCCGGGAGGTGCCCGCGTCCCGTCGGCCGTGGCCGCTTCCACCAGGGGGCTACTCCGCCAAGCGCTGCGTCCTTCTCCCCCGCCGCCCGGCGAGGCCTCGAAGCCGGGCGGTCGCGTAGCTCCTCCCCCGGGTCAGCCCGTATCTCTGGACGCGGAGACCTCCAGGTCCCGGCTGCCGAGGTGTCGGTACCAGGCGCGCTGCTTACCGCTTTGAAGGCGGAGTCCGTGGGGAAGCGGAGGCTGTCCGCTCTGGGTAGCGCGGTCACTGTGCTGTTTGCGGGCCGTCAGTGGGTCCGGGCGGAGGTCTCCCTTCTCGGCTCGCCGCCATCTTTGAGCGTCGGAGGCCAGCGGACACCCCCCGGGCACCTCTCCGCTCCACTCCGCGACGCCCAGCTGCACCGCCCGCTGGAGTCCGAGAGTCCCACTCACAGCGGCGTGTCCACCCTGAGTCCTCTGGCCGTCCGGTGCCACGCTCTCCTGTCCGGGCCAGGTCACTGCAGCAGCTTCGGTCCGCGCTGGTCCCGAGCACGGCGCCGGGAACACGATTAATTTAGCACTCTGTGGTGTGCTAGGAGCTGCAATCAGGCCATCATCCGTTCCCCGATCAGCGGAGCCAGTCAGCGCGGCTCCGGGGGGAAAATGCGGCTGAGTTTAGGGCTCGGGGCCTCCGATGGGGTCGGGAGCTCCAGCAAACACGTCCCTCTACCCCGCCATCTTGGCCACGCCCCCTCTGTACTCTATTTAAAGACAAGTTTATGTATGAAAAAAGTCTTTCCTTTTTTATAAAAAAAAAATGTAATTTTCGATATGTGAAGAATTACTAAAGAGATCTCTATACATAAAAAGCAATGATAAGTAATTTAAAAAAAAGTAAAATGAAATTAAATCCGTATTTTTGAAAGAATAATAGAGATCATTGTGCCTTTGTCACCATCATCTCATTAATTAGAGACATATTTGCATTTATGTGGCCTTGAAGGGAAATCTGTTCTTTGCATTGTGTTGTTTCATTCCCCTCCTTTCCCTGGCCTGATTAATTCTTGAGGGGGTCCCATCATATTTGCTATTCTTAAAACAATTGTCTTTATAGTGCACAAGCTCTGGTCCTACTTGGTCTTGGCTCTAGACACACTCTAGCGGTTGGAGACAGCATTGTGAGAGGCCAGGCACAGCCCTATTTAGGTGCAGGGGACAGTTCCCCCAACCACTCAAGCTCAGGAAGGCCCTTCAGCCTGGTGATGGACCATTAGGATATGCAGGGCACACCTCAACTCAATTTGTGTGACTGTCTAGACAGAATGCACAAACAGGCCCCTGTCAGTTGAAATCAGGCGTTGAATCCACAGGCAGTTAGAGGCACCAGATGGTTAAACAAGAAAATGCCCAATTTCTAAAAGTGGCATTTTCAAAACACACAATTTAAAAACCTTCTTCACTACAAAATGTGCTATTAAATTCAGAGCTCAGAGATCCCAAACTCTGAATCTCTAGCTGTTCCCAATCGAAAGTTATACTTGTAAAATGCTACAGCTTCAATGATAGCCTATGGGATAGCTAGTCCTTGCAATAGTGAAAAATTGAATTTGCAGTATTTCACTATCAGGACCTATACAACACACCAGTACATGTCCTACCTTTCACACACAGTGCACCCTGCCCATGGGGGTAGTTTAGGCCTATAAGTGGTTCCCTACATGCAGTTGAAGGGAAGGTTAGGGCCTAGCAAGTGGGTGCACTTGCTAGGTTGACATGGCAGTTTAAATCTGCACTCACAGACACAGCAATGGAAGGCCTGAGACAAGTTTACAGGGCTACTCATGTGGGTGGCGCAACCAGTGCTGCATGCCCACTAGTAGTGTGATCAAACAAGGCTTGGGTCCCTAATTCCCTGGACTGGACCACCCATATATGGAAACAGCAAACACAGTATCCAGGGAAATTATTCAATTTTTAAATCGTAATAAACCTTAGACCCTTAATTCTAAAGTTTATGAGCTTTATTCAGCTTCATTCAGCATTTTCATGAAGACGTTAAAAAATCAATTAAACATGTCTTTTGAAAGGAATGATACATTAATACATCATACAATAAAACGTGACTCGAAAACATATTTTAGCATAGATACATCTGACAAAAATGTTTTTTTGGTAAGAAAGAATACAGCACAAACATGGTGACAAACACACATCAATAACTCCTATGTACAAGCCTGATACTCGACCAGTCCTAAATTTAAAGTGATACACTAGGCGGGCACTAGCTTCATTTTGAACACGTGTCCACTGTCCTGCCTGTGAGAGAATGGAGATGCAGATACCACTAGCGGGTGTTGTCAACACTAAGGAGGGAGATGTTATTTATCCAATTCTCTCGTGGCACACCCTATCGACGCTCCCACATGCTCAAAGCCAGCGCGTTTCCAATCCCTTATGATTCCGGGACTCTCTTCAGGACTCGGCCTCTTAATCGAGGTTTTGAGACAATCTAAAGGGGAAGTTGTCCATTGACTTAACTTCTACTCTTTTTTAATTCAGTGCTTGAAGCTTTCAAGCTTAATGGATATCAATCAGATGTTTTGATGCGTTTATGTTTTTTGATGTGTTTAGCCAGTTGCTACTAGCTGAGAACGATGGAGTGAGAAGCCTACTTTCACTCCTTCAATTGCAGGAAAGAGACAGAACATTTGCAATTAAAATAAACAGAAGTGCAGCTGCATTCTCTGACAGCGTCCACACAGTAGAAGAAATTGGACACGCGTCAAAACATCTGGTTTGCTTTAACAACAATGAACTACGTACAGGGCACATAATGAAACCTGTTATATGGAACAAAGAGCAATCCATATAAAGATATGTAATTATTGATCAATGTCTGATGTTAGAGTTTATGTAGTTCAGGCTGTAAAGTCAGCTTATTCAATCAGTATGTTTTCTCTCACGTCAAGGACACAAGTTGTGGCTGCAGGGTGGAGGCCCCACATCGTCCTGAACAAAAGTAACTAAAATTGATTATAAGTGAGAACAATGGATGAGCATTAAGACATGTACGAATAGAAGTTTGCTGTGTTACAGTGATAGAGTTACACACTTGGATCGCTTGTTTTTATGTGAGGTTTTGCAGTGTCTACTGTACTTGTGATGCTGTGTTCAATTTAAGAAAGTCATTCTCTGAACATTTTGTTTAATGACTATGCAGTTACTAAATGAAAGCAAGTAGGCTGAACAATGATTTTCCAAATATTAGTGTGATGCATGGAATGAATGTGACATAAGCAGGGATACTGAACTAAGTAAAGCCCTGACGAAGGCCAATGGTCTGTAAGTAATGAAATATGTTGGTGGAAGGTGCACTCAATTTAACCTATTATTCTATGTACTGCGATACGTGTGCAATGTTGGACTGATGCCTGCTGAGCATCGATATGAACAGTGAAAGTGGCCTAGCCCTACCCTGGCTGCTGGGACTCCAACATGCAACAACTTAATTGAATTATATCAATTCTCAATCATAAACATTTTTTAATTCATGTTTATTCCAAATCTTTGAAATCTTTTTAATCATTTTCTTCAATGACTTAGTTCATGAAATCACAAATTCAATATTCAAACAAATAAGTATGTATACACATAAGCTTCAAACATGCATTTTTTCTTTAAACCCAATGCATTTCGGGACAATCAGTCCCTTCATCAGGTGTCTAGGTTTCTGTCAAGAAAAGAAAAAGAAAGGAAACATTTTCAAGGATGCACATTTTCAACCTTTCCAAAATTATCATTTTGTACAAACTGGTAACAAAATTAATTGCTGTTATGAACCACAAAGGAATCTCATATGGCATCTCTGCATTTACAGTGGGTAATCATCACTTCATGATATGTTAATAATGGTTCCCAACCATGTATACATATACTATCACATTGCATTATGCCGTTTTACGTGAATCATCTTGAATCAATGCGCGCTTTATTGTTCATAAATCCAGGGGATATGAGTCTCTTGAAGACGTATCACATCTGGGGACACATTTTTAATTTCATGCGCTACCCTTTGCCGTTTAGCCCTCTCATTAAGGCCCCGAACATTAAATGAACATACCAAAAACATAAACATCATTAATCTTCTTAAAAATTAGGAAGACAACTCCCTCTCTCCCAACATAAAAAATCACTTCTTCTTGTTTGCATAATCTCCTTATTGGCTTTTTTACCCCATTTTCCAGGCCCTGTGCCGCCCCAGTAGTCACCCCCTCTGGTGCCCCACCCTTCTCCACCCCTTTGTCTCTTCTGCCAGCAGAGACCCCAGTCCACCCAACCACAGAGGCTGAAAGACCTATGGGTCTTGGATGATGGAGAGCCCTGCCCCAGCACAGACCACCCCTCCCCCTCCCCCCCAAAGTTCTCCCCACCAATGTACTATTGGTCCGAATACTCAGGCTCATCCCAGCAAGTGTTGTAGAAAAAAAAGAGATGAGAACACTATTGAAACACATTTGCAACTTATACTTATAGATTTTTCACATGCTTCGAATATGTAAATATAACATACTTCTGTTGTAGATATAACCTCAATTGGCTTAACATTTTGGGATTTAATGTCATGGAGGTATTCTTCAGCCTTAATTGCCGATGTGAAAAACTGGGTACTATCCTTGTGTATGACCTTGTGTTTGGCAGGATACAGAAAGAATGCTTGGCACCTTTGACCTGAAATGGAGAAATTAGTTGCCGGAGCTGCCACCTTTTTCCCACTGTTTGGTGACAATAGTCAGGATGAACAAAGAATTACAACCCGTTCCCCCTTCTCTTCCTATATGGCCTAGTCAATTCATACAGAGCCAGCGTAGATAAAAAGTTATTATTAAGAATCAAAAGGAGAGGGAGGAAAGGTACTGGAGCAAGTTCACTTAGCCTGGTATATATATTTTATCAAGGAGAACTAGCTCTGGAGTGGGTGCTCCTAGTGTATGTTTGTTTTGGAAAGAAAACACATTATGTTTATCGTAAAGCCCTCACTCACCAACCTGGTTGGTATCATGCTTCATCATCGGACCCCACCCAAGGCACCGAGTACACCTTGGGTGTGCTACAACCCCTGGATACAGCGGAGCTGGTATTGTGCTGGGAGAGTGCAGTGAGAAGGAGTGAGTGAATGTTAAAAAAGCTGTCCGAAGGGTCCCTGGGATGAAAAAGACTATTTCAATCAATTGGCCCTTGGTTGTTGATAAAAATGAGAGGCGGATATTTAAGGAGATGTTAGGTAACTCCAATATCCTAGTCGGTCAACATGTTTCAGCCATGCTCTCTTAGTGGTATGACTTTCTTCATTCTATGTGTTGTGCAGAATGAATGGCCTAAAAACGTGTTATTGGAACACCATAAATGTGACACACGCGCTAAGGTGTGGTATGTGGTAGAGGAGTATTTCCTCTAATGGCGCTTTCTCAGACAATATAGGGAAAATACCCCATGAGTTCCATGCGGGGGCCCAACCTGTAGTTACAATGTTTGTGATTTGTCAAGGTCTAGGACCCTCCTCGATACCTGCTTCAGCTGACATGGAGCTCCATTTTATCAACTGCCAAGGGCCTATTGATTAAAATAGTCTTTTTCAACTAGGTTGGTGAGTGAGGGCTTTACTATAAACATAATGGGTTTTCTTTCCAAAACAAACCTACGCTCGGAGAACTCACTACATAGCTAGTTCTCTCAGATAAAAAGTTAGACAGAGCACTGAGATGGGTTGAAGAGATTTACTGGCCCCCTGGTTGTAATTCTGCCGAAAGGGGAACCGATGGGCCCATTGCACCTCATTGTCCCATGTCCAATGTGTCAGCTCCGGGAAGGCTTCTGTAAACAGCCCTACCACAAATTTCCGTGGATCACACCCCTCAGTACCTTCAGGGACTCCCAGAATTCTTAGATTATTTTGGCAGAGCCAATTTTCAATGTCTTCAGTTTCCAAGCCATTTTACTGCGCTGCGTTGTCAGGTCATCTGCCACCGCTTTTTGGTGGCCATTTCATCCTCAAGATTGGAAATCCTATTCTCAACTTCCGTTATACGCTCAGCAAATTCAGAGCAAGACTTGGCCACTCGCAGAAGAGAGTTTTGAAATTTCCAACACGCTTCCTGCATTTTCTACCTCTCTGCCCGAGTTTCCTGTCTGTGTGACATTATTTTCTCATAAATAACAGCCGATGAGATTTCTTCTGTGTGATCAGGTGAGTAATACTGTACTTGTTACATTGACTCTAAAGTCTCAGTTGGACCTAGCTTAAACATAGGAGGCAGTGTTTGACTGGTGAAGGCCGCTGCGTCGGTCGCCTCTCTAGATATAGCTGTTGGTGTTTTTTTCCGTATTTAGGCCAGAGTTCCTAGTCCAATTCACTGGGGTCTTGTCTTGATGTATACTACTAGACTCACTCCACCGTACACTTGGCGAGCCGGAGGGGCCATCAGATATTTGTACAGACTCATCACCTGATGAGTTGGAATGATCAGAAAAAGTGATCATCAATTTCTGCTTCATGCTGTTCTTGTATTTCTTTTGATTAGCTCCGATCAACCTGATCTCCCATTAGTGACATATCACAGCCTCATTTATCCATCGCTGAGTTATCAGGAGCAGATTCTACAATATTTGCACCATATTCCCCCCTACCATAATATTTACATTACACTGTCCCACTGTCCCATCACCAGTTCCTAGGGTATGCAATATAGGGTCAGTATCACCCTGGCCTCCATGATTCGGCTTTTTCCCGTCTGCCTTCAGAGTATTGTCAGTGGCCCCTACGTTCCCAGAGCTCACCTCGTCCCTGCGTGAGGTCACATCTGCATTATCCACCCTAAGCGCATCGGATTTACCATTCTTTCCTTTCTTGGCGGTGAGGAAAATAGCCGGAGTGGTTCTCTTCCCTGGCCCTGCAGTTTGGGTGTCTCCAGTTTGCGAGTTACTTCCTGGATCGACTGCAGCCTCTCCCTGTCGTTGTGTCTCTTGAATGCTTCCTGCCTGTTTTGACGTTACAGTCGGTGCAAGGTCTCCACCATGCTGTTTAGCTCCTCAGGTGCTCTTAGGAGGAATCACCACTCTGACCCCACCACGACAAAATCCAGCAGCTGTCCGACAGGGTCTCCAGACCAAACACCACACCAGCCGCAGGAGCCAAGTCCGGAAGCCAGGCAGAAGTGTAGACCAATGCGTAAGTACACTCCAGAGCATTTTCTGAATGCAGACACTGCATGACTGCCGCTCTCAAAAAAAGGCTTTCACAAGCCTACATTTAGAGCATAAGCATAATAATCCAGGCTTTAATGGAATTTTGGCCACGCCAGGTCCAACAACGTTTTGGGGAATTGTGGAGGTTAATCAGCTGCAGGTGCTCACTCGGCCACCGACGTGGCCGCAATCTTGCCTCCCCCTAAAATGATTTTATTTGTGAGACTATTATACTCAAAGCCTTGTGCCAGTGCATTTGTTAAAGTGTTTTCCCTTATTTTGCTTTGCAGCGAGGTACCTGACAAAGCTGCCCACTGCCACTTGTACTATTTGCTTTATGTTTAGAACCTATATAGAAACAAATTGCTGTAATACCAACATATCAGGTTTCAAGTTTGGTGCACAGAGGTTAAAGTGTGTTTATATGCTGATGATATTTTGATATACATGTCTAATCCTCTCACCTCTCTGGACCCCTTTTTACAAGAAATATCCTTGTATTTTAGTATCTCTGGATATAAAATTAAGTTCACTAAAAATTAGATTTTTCAGCTTATGTTTACAGTCTCTAATTTTGCATGCTGTCTTTCAAAACTCAAATAGCCTGGAAATGTTTTTTTTTCCCAAAGAAAAGGTAAGTCATAATTGTTTTATATTAAAACCTAAGATACAAACCTTATTTTCTACTTGCTGGTACATACACATAATCTGAATAACCTATCGCATTAATTTTTTTGTAAACTGAAAATGATATATTACAATTTGAATAATATGTCTCAGCATCGCCGCCTACAGAGATCTCTGTGTATAAAGTTCAAATCACTGAAATGTAATTCACTGGGTAAATGTGCCTACTCCATAAATTGAAAAGTAATCTGCAGGTCAGGCGCTAGTCTCAGTACTGTAGTTCATGGCTAGGGGTGTGAAGTATAGATATGTATGTAACCTCAACTGTTGTGATCGCAATTGCATTATATTGCATGTTAAACATTCCAAGTTAAGCCCTTTGAGCTTCCATATTTAGAAGTTCTTGTAAAGGTGTAAGGTATAGAATGTGGGGGGTGGAGGCATTCAAGTGAGACAATAGCTGGAATAATTTACTGGCTCCTCGTACCTGTACTGTACCAGGGTCATTTTGCAGAATAAATCATTTTAAGAACTCATCCGAACTCTCATCTTTACAAATTTGGCTACGGGACTTGGCTTCTGTTTGACCCTGGTACAACGTATGAATTCCTGGCATCATTAGGGGAGTGAGAGGTACCATGCCGGTGGCACTGGCTGAAGGAAAACGCTGCACTCTACCAATTACATCACTTTTGTTGAAAGCGAGTGCACAACATAGGAATTCACATTCCTAGACTATTTTAAGGATTAAAGAAAAAACTGTAAGTTAAACCTGCCTGTTTCAAAATGGGTCTGACATTCTAGCAGCGAGCTACTTCCTCGAGTGCAATGACTCAACACACTCTTTCCTGCAAGCATGTGCGAGTGCAAGCGTCATTACCAGGCATGATGACGTACACCACCCACTGACATTACGTGCGTCCATCTTGGATATCCACAGAGAACCATGCATACAAGCACCGCACCAACTACCCATTTTGTTGTTCGGGGTTAGCGCTAAAGTTATTTCACAATCCAACGTGCTTCAACATCTTTGCTCCGGAAAGGAATTGTGTATGCAACATTTCGAGACTGAAATTAGGATTTTACCAGCACAACAGTTTAATGCACAAGGCATTACCTCTACGTCCCTCGTCCTCGACCCAGTCATCACTCATGAGGTAATCCACAGACAGGAAACAAAACAGGAAACGCTTTTAGGCTCCACCCCCCCTACTGCCAGGTGCTATATTACACACAACCACTAGAAGTACATCTTGTTTTGTTTCCTGTCGGTGGATTACTTGATGGGAGACGCTGGGGTGGGTGCTGGGCACTTACCTGCATCTTTGTCCTGTGGCTCCTCCTCTGCTGGGCTCTGGGGGGCTCCCATGGATCGTCGTGGGATACCTTGGAGTGGGGCTGCTGGGCTTCCCTGTCTCCTCCTGGGCTCAGGAGACCTGGGCTGCTTGGCTTCTCGGGTCTTCCTGGTTTGCTGCTGCCCTGTTGTTCCTGCTGCTGTTGCCCTGAGGTTCTCCTGCTGTGCGAGGAGTTCCTTGATGGGGTTGGCCTGCTTCTTGCTGTCGGCATACAGGTAGGGGCTGTGTGCTCTGGTTGCTGTGGCGCGCTACTCCCCGTTTGGTGCCCCGACTCGCGCCTGGCCCCCTCTGTGAGTGGGGGTCCGGGTGTCTCCTCCGGTGTTCCTCTCTCAATGAGGGTGGGGCGTGGGGGTTTGCTGTGCTCCTGCCCCCTCTCCGGGGGTCCCGGGTCGATTCTGGTCCTGTAGCCGGGCTTCCTCTGCTGCTCCGTGGGACGCCCGGCTGCTCTCTGTGTCCGCGCATGCGCGAGGATGTTCGCGCATGCGCGGGTCTTCTCTCCCTTGCCGAGCGCTTGTCGGGCCGGACGCCCGGGTGGGCTCCGGGCGCTCCGGTCCTGGGTGGTCGCTTCTGTTGGTCCGGGACAGCTGAGGGGTTGGACGACCTCCGCATAATTTGCCGGCGGCCTGGGTGAGCGCCTCTCTTCCTGAGGCGGATTTTCTTGTATCTGCCGCGCCGGCTGTTTGTCCACGGTAGAGTTTACCCGCCCCTCCCCTTTTTTCCCTCGGGTCTGTTTGTGGTTGGCTGGGGGGTCGGGGGGCTTGCCTCCCTGGTTGTTTTTTCACCAGTACTGGTTCATTTTGGCCGTTTCTGGCCTATGCCAGTCCTCCTTAAGGGGGGTTAATTGGGGTGTGCCCTGCTTGTATATATGTGCCTTTTGGGAGGTGGTGTTTCTCTTTGTAGTGCTCGTTCCTTGCTACTACTTTGTGTGTTGGGTGTGTTACTATGGGCAAGCACCATCATAAAAGGAAGCATTCCTCCCCTGTGCCTCCCTCTTCCCCTGATTCCAGTGGGGTCTCCTCCTCCTCCCCTCCTGTGCAGCGTGCAAGGAAGGGTGATGATGACCGGATTAAGCGCCTTATCTTGGAGACTCTTTCCGATTTGAAGGCGGACAAGAAAAGTGCTACTGGTCTTTCTGGTTCTGCTGCTCTTTAATCTGACATTTCGTCCTCTGCTGATTCTGATGATTCCTCTCTGTCTGCTGTTGAGCTTCAGGGGAAGTACATTTCCAGGGATCTCTTGCCTGACGTCCTTTCCCATGTGCGGGTTAACATAGGGTTTCCTGATGTTTCTGCACCAAGTTCCTCTCGGGATTCGCTCTTGCCGCAGTTTCGGAAGCCTGTTGCCTCTTCCTTGCCGGTCCATCCCTTTGTCTCTGATGTCCTGCTGAAGGAGTGGAAGGACCCTGATCATATTTCCATGCCCAGGTTTATGTCCAAGCTTTATCCCTTGCAGGATATGGCAGAGACTTTGCCTGATTCCGTTCCTGTGGACTCTGTTGTGACCAGTCTGGTGGGTCGTCGTTCTATGGCGGATGATAACATTCTGAAGGACGGCGTGGACAAGAAGGTGGATTCTGCCCTGAAGAAATCTTATGCCGCCTCACACCTGGCTATTCGTTCTGGCGTTTATGGGGCGTATGTTGCCCAGTCTCTGCTGACCGATTTTAAATCCCTGTTTTCATCAATGCGGGAGGGGGCCAGTTGCCCAGAGTTGCTGGAGTCTATGGAGTGCCAGGCGGAATTCCTGTAGGACATCGCCTTTGACTCTGTGAGGGCTTCTGCTATGTCCTGTGGTTCCTCTGTGGCTAACGGTCATAACCTGTTGCTGAGAGATTGGAAGACGGACGCGGCCCAGCGTTCCATGGCTTTGAGGCTACCTTTCACTGGTGCCTGTCTGTTTGGTGACTCGCTGGAGGAGAAGCTGCACAAAGTCTTCAAGGAGCGCAAGCATTCTTTGTCCTTTCGTGATCTTCCACCCCGTAGGGGTTCCTCCTTCTCTGGTGCCAGGTCTTTCCGCCAGCCTTCCAGATTTCGGCAGTCCTCGTTTCGGAGTCAGCATGGTGCTGGCCGGTCTTTTCCCCGGAAGTTTCAGAAGAAGTCCCAGAGGGGTGCCGGGTCTGGTCCACAGCATTCCTGACTATGCCAGCCTAGGGGACGTCCTCGCTGGTGGTCCGCCTCTGGTTGGTGGGAGGCTTTGCCAGTTCCTTCCTGCTTGGCGCCTGACGACCTCCGACAGATGGGTGCTGGATGTCTTGTCGAGGGGCAACCGGATCGAGTTCCTGTCCCCCCCTCCCCCCTCCGGGGTGGTGGTGACCCCTTCTCCTCGGGATGCCTCCCGCCGTCTGGCCCTGTCGGACGGGGTTCGTTCTTTGGTCAGCAAGCTTGCGGTTGTCCCTGTTCCGATGACGGAGAGGGGGTTGGGGGTCTACTCCATCATCTTTGTGGTGCCGAAGATCACGGGGGGCTTCCGGGTGGTCATCAACCTTCGGGGTCTGAACTTGTTCGTGAGGAAGATCCCGTTCGAGATGGAGACTCTCCAGAAGATTATTCCGCTGATCCAGTCCGGTTGGGTGTTCTCCACTCTGGACCTCCAGGATGCATATCTACACGTCCCGGTGGCTGTGAGGGATCAGCGTTTCCTGCGCTTCTGCCTGGAGGGCCAGCACTGGCAGTTCTGCGTCCTTCCCTTTGGTCTTCGGTCCGCCCCCGGGGTGTTCACCAAGGTGGTGGCTCCCTTGGTGGCCCATCTCCATCTCCTGGGGGTGTCGGTGTTCCCGTATCTCGACGACTGGATGGTTCAAGCTCCGTCCCTGGAGGTCATGTCTCACCACCTTCACTTGACCATGACTACGCTCAGGGAACACAGGTTCTTGATCAACTTGCCGAAGTGCCACCTGGAGCCTGCCACTCGGAGGACCTTCATCGGAGCTGTGTTCGATTCTGTGTTGGGCAAGGTGTTCCTGCCGGAGGCCCGGATTCGTCGCCTTCAGTCTTTGCTGAGGAAGTTGTTGTCGCAGGCCTCGGCTCCCCTCCTTCAGTGGCTGGAGGTTCAGGGCCACATGGCTGCTTCTGTCTTCAACGTGCCCTGGGCCAGGGTTCATCTGCGCCCTCTGCTGTGGCATGTGCAGCAGTGGGTCCCCTTTCCTGTCCTGGATTATGCGGTCCCTGTGCCCATGTCTCTGGCCATTGCGTCTGCTCTTCAGTGGTGGCTGGTTCCTTCCCACCTTTCCATGGGGATGTTGTTCCGTCTGCCTCCTCCTATGGTTGTGACCACGGATGCCAGCGCTTCCGGCTGGGGGCGACTCTGGACCATTGGGCTGTGCAGGCTCGTTGGCTCCCGGGGGAGTCTCGCAGGTCGTCCAACTAGAGGGAGTTGTCTGCAGTGGAGAGGGCGCTCCGCTTTTTCCATCTTCATCTGAAGGGTTGCCATGTCCTGGTGAGATCGGACAACACCGTGTCTGTGGCCTATATCAATCACCATGGGGGGACCCACAGTTCTTCCCTGAATCTGGTGGCCTGCTCCATTTTGGACTGGGTGGAGAAGACTCTTCTGGCCCTGTCTGCTCAGCACATTCGAGGTGTGGACAACGTGGTGGTGGATTCGTTGCGCCAGAGGTTTCCTTCGTCTCTGTCCCTGTGCCTGGCTCCCCTGACTTTTCGCTTGCTTTGCCTGAGGTTCGGGACTCCGGATCTGGACTTGTTCGCCTCCCGGTCCAATGCCCTGGTTCCCCTGTTCTGCTCCAGGTCTCCGGAGGTGGGCGCCTGGGGAGTGGATGCATTCCTTGTCTCTCTGGTGGCCTCCTTTGCTTCTTTATGCCTTTCCTCCCTTTCCTCTGATTCCTGCCTTCTTGCTGAAGGTTCAGCGGGAGGGGTCTCAGGTGGTGGCTGTTCTTCCGCACTGGCCGAGGAGGTCCTGGTTTCCTCTGCTGCTGGGCTCGCGGTGGGCCCTCCTTGGCTTTTGCCCCGCTACCCGTCTCCTCTGAGGTCCCCGTCCCCTCTTCTGGTTCCCCTCTCCTTGGCGGTCTGGAGGTTGAACGGTTGTCTCTTGGTGTCCGTGGTCTGCCCGACCACATAATTTCTGTGATGCAGGCCTCTCGTAGGCCATCTACTTTGTCTTCCTACTCGAAGCACTGGGCTTCCTTCTCGGGGTGGTGTTCCTCTTCTGGTTTGTCTCCTACCTCTTGCCCTGCGTCTTCTGTCCTTCAGTTTTTTCTGGATGGCTTTCAGAAGCGCTTTGCTGTTTCTACCTTGAGGGGCCAGTGGGCGGCTATCCGGGCCTTCCGGGACCCGGAATCTTTTCTTTCTTCAGATGGACTGTTGGTTTCTCGTCTGTTTCGTAGTTTTTCTCTCTCTTCCCCTTCTGTTCATTCTCTGGTGCCTCCTTGGGACTTGTCTTTGGTGTTGGGTGTTTTGCAGTCTTCACCCTTTGAGCCTTTGGAGTCTGTGGACCTTAGGTTTCTGTCCTACAAGGTGGCTTTTCTGGTGGCCATCACTTCTGCGAGGCGGTTGGGGGAGCTTACGGCCTTGCGTTGCTCCCCTCCGTTTTTGCGTTTTTTGGATGATGCTGTGGTGCTCTCTTTGGATCCTGGTTTTTTCCCCAAAGTCCGCTCCCATTTCCATTCCTCTCAGGAGCTGGTTCTTCCTTCTTTGTGTCCTTCTCCTTCTTCTCCTTCTGAGCTGTTGCTTCATTCTTTGGACCTGAGGCGTGCCCTGTCCATTTATGTGGCTCGTTCTGGGGAGTTTCGTTCTTCTGACTCTCTCTTTGTGACCTTTGGTTTGGCTGGTAAGAGTAAGGCTGCTTCCAGGCTCACCTTGGGTCGTTGGATCAAGGCTGTCATCACTCTTGCCTATCATGGTGCTGGTTTGCCTTGTCCAGCGGGGGTTCGGGTGCGTTCCACTCGGGCGTGTCTGCCTCCTGGGCTGCTTACCATGGTGTGTCTCTTGATGAGATTTGTCGTACCTGGGCCTTCGAGTCCACGTTTGTGAGGCACTACAGGTTGAATTGTGCCCTGTCTGACCGGACCAATTTTGGTCGTGGGGTGTTGCAAGCTGTGGGGGTTCCCCCTCCGCTCTGAGTTCTGTTTGTGTATTAAACTTTTTTCACTTGCTGCACTCCTTTGTGTCTGGTCTGTGTTTTGCTGTGCTTGGGTTGCCAAAGGCCTGTTTGGGCGTTGCTTTGGTATGCCTCATGAGTGATGACTGGGTCGAGGACGAGGGACGTAGAGGTAATGCTATGATTACGTACGGTAATCCCCATTACTCTCAGTCTTACTCGTCCTCAACCCAGTCATACTTCCCGCCCTCTCTCCCTGTCCAGGCCTTTGTTGCTTGGTGTGTCAGGATGTGCTTCTAGTGGTTGTGTGTAATATAGCACCTGGCAGGAGGGGGGGTGGAGCCTGTTTTGTTTCCTGTCTGTGGAATACCTCATGAGTGATGACTGGGTCGAGGACGAGTAGGACTAAGAGTAATGGGGATTACCGTACGTAATCATAGCATTATAGCTGTACCAGTCCACAGAATTGTAAGTGTATTCATACCAGTCCGCCGCGTTGTAAGTACATTCATTGCAGCAATAACATAATTTTTTCTTACAATCTGCTGTTATGGCCTCCCCTTTGAACCTTATTCATCCTAAATTTCATTCCAGCAGTTGGAGAACCATCAATAAAATGGGAGAATGGAGGATTTTTTTTGTTTTACTAGATATCTACTCTAAATGAGGATGATGCCTTTTCTCCTGAGAAAAAGAAAAAATATTATTGCACTGTTTGGGTCCAATTACTCTAAAAAATTACGAAAACATTGAAAAAAATAATTTGCCAACATGGACAAGATGATTTGTTTACAAATGCCCTGGAAGACTTGGATAGTAAGTTTGCGCCAACAGTCTGCGTAGGAGTCAATAGATATACCACCGGAAGCAAGGCAAAAATGAATCGACAGAAGAATTTGTTTCTGCTTTAAAAAATCTGGCGTTAACTTGTCGTTGTGGTTCGCTACATGACAAATTGATATGTGATCAAATAGTGATGCATGCCTTTAACTTCACCATACAAGAGACTCTTTGGGCAAGAGGAGAGTCATCTCTCCAAGAGGTTATTGGCCAAAGTAAAAACTGGGAAAAAAATAGAACACAGACAATAAATTAAATCAGAAGACGGGTGATATGGTGCAATAATTCTCCACGAAATGGTCATCATCCATCAACGGGGGCTAGAGCTGTTGTGACACAGGCCACTTTGCAAATGACAAGAAATGCTCAGCTATGAATAAAGTGTTCTGGGTGTGGCATGATAGGCCATTTCTGCAAAGTGTGTTGCAAAAGAAAAGACAATACAGTCAAGCTTTTAGATGAGACCCTTGATACAAAGTCAGATTCTGAATCCAACAATATGGATAAGGGGGAGGTAAATATGTGTATGTTGAGCATAGATGAGAATTAATAATTTAGTGAATTAAGGAAGAAGTTGACATGTTAAATGACACTCGTTAGGGTTAAAATGTCCATTGTTGCAGATTCGGGTTCGGCCCTCCGTCCATCATCTCCTTGAGTTTGCTTTGTTTGCCCCAAGTAGGTAGGGTATGCCCAGACGTGGGTCCCTTGCTCACTTTGTCACTGGATTCAAGCTAGTCTGGCTGATGAGGGGTGTCCACGAAACCGGTTCCAGGATGCTTGCTTCCGGTTCAGGGAAGACCTGGCTTGGCAGTTCGGACTGAACTGTTCCCATGAGACAAGAGGTCAAGATTGATTTGCATATAGCTGGGTCTAAACTGAGGTGGCGAAGTGAGCTAAAGAACGATGATGGATTCAACCCAGATCTGTGACGGTGTTACCCAGAAACCGATCCCAAGATGCTTTTTTCCGGTTCAGGGAAGACCTGGCTTGGCAGTTCAGACTTGGCTGTTCCCATAAGGCACAAGGTCTAGACTGATTTGCATATAGCTGGATCTGAACTGAGGTGGCGGAGTGAGCTAAAGAACGATGATGGATTCAACCTAGATCTGTGACTGGGGATGTCTGAAAAGGCTCAGCACTCTGTCCATCATCTCCTTGTGATTGCTTTGTTTGCCCTAAGTTAGAAGGGTATGCCCAGACATGGGTCCCTTGCTCACTTTGCCACTGGATTCAAGCTAGCCTGGCTGATGAGGGGCGTTACCCCGAAACCGGTCCCAGGATGCTTGCTTTCGGTTCAGGGAAGACCTGGCTTGGCAGTTCGGGCTGAACTGTTCCCATGAGACACGGGGTCAAGATTGATTTGCATATAGCTGGGTCTAAACTGAGGTGGCGAAGTGAGCTAAAGAACGATGATCGATTCAACCCAGATCTGTGACTGGGGGTGAGTGCCTGAAAGTTTTCAGTGCCCCGTCCATCATTTAACTAATACATTGTTTGTAGCTCAAACGGATCAAAATTTACAAAAAAATTGACTTGTTTTGCTGGGAAGTAGACAGCCCTTTGCAAAGGTTGACTGATCACCTTTCTCACTGCTGCATTTATATGTTGCACTGATACTAATAAAGCAAAACCTTTCTAGAGACTGTTAGCATGTGTACAAATGTCAAAATAATAAAGTGTCAGAAAATTATGCAGCAGAGGAGGACAAAATAATGCCTTTATACTGCATTATGTTGCAGCCTTTTTTTGCTGCATAATTTAGTCAACACTGCAGCATTATTTTGTCCTCCTTTGCTGCATAATTCAAGTGGGCCCAAAGCAGGCAGCACATGTTAAAAGTGCTTGTACATGAAGCAGACAGACTGTGAAATTTGCGAACTTAGTTTGGTGTGCGTGCACATCCTGCATTGCCGATCCCTGGTGAGTTGCAGCTACTGCTATAAAGCCAAGGTACCCCCTAATTACTTTAAGGTCCAAGAGGAGGGGGACAAGCAAGAACCAAGAAAAAACAACCTCTTGTCAGACCTATCTTATTAAGTTATTGGTCATAGCTCTATCTGAAGTATAACTATATACAGCACAGAAACAAGAGAGGAGAATCAAGGTTAGCTTTGAACTAAGCTGTCTTTTATTTATCAAAAAACATTATTTCTCTTCTTTTTTATACAATATTTTTGTTAGATATATTTTTTAGCTATTTATACATAAAAAACATTTTTTTCTTTTTTTCCATGTACATCATTAACATACATAAATATCCCCCACTGAAAGGAAGACAGAATTGAAATCAAACAATCTCTCAATCAATCTCTCTTACCACTCGTTCCTCTCATACATACTAAGACTCATACTGTGCAAAATATGTTAACGCAAAACCACATCTGAGAGAAGACTCTATATTGTTTGTACATAGAGTGGTATTAGTCCATCTATGCCCACTTCTAGGGAGCTCCTTTTTCATATAATTCTTTGATTAAGGTTCTCAGACGTGTGTAGGAGTTGCAGCTACTACTGCTGAAACAAGGCCAACGGAGATACCAATGGGTGAGGAGGACTGGCCTCAAGGGCAGTGGTGGCGCCTCAAGGGCATTGGTGGCGCCCTGTGCAACAATGTTTGATGGTGCCCCCAATGACCATCTCCACCATGGATTCACTCACTACCACTCTTTAACAGTGCCCTTCAACTTGCCATAATCCCACTCTCTCTCAGATGTATTTAATTTGATTTACAGTGCCACTCATACCAGTGTAGGGTGTCAGAGCACTTTACATCACACACACTGCAGAGACAATCAATCATACGTGTGTGAATCGCACTATGTTAGGATTTTAACTTATAAACTGCAAGTAACCAATGATCTCCCTGACAAAAGTAGCAACCCACTGACAAGCTTAACCCTCTGCGCAACCTTTCCATGAATCAAAACTTTTACTAGACAAAACTCTGCTCTTTCTCTAGGAAGAACATTATTCAATGGAGTTATAACATTTTTATTGTTGCTGAAAATTGCTGGAGGCCAGGAAGGAGGCAGCAAGTACTTTAATATACTTGCCACCCAAAGTCAGCGCCTGGTGCGGTCACACCGGTTGCACCGACCTAGAGCTGGCACTTCTCAAGGTTCCTGTGGCCTCAGTAACAGAGTCACTGTTGCTCTAGGGTGTGCTGCTTCATAAGCATGTCTGCAAGACTGGAGGTGAACTTCAGTATGGATTGTGGTAGACAGGCCTTCAAAGTTAACCCACACTTGCCCCACTAGGGTACACCTGCTGGTGCTTAGACACCAGGGCTTCTAAGGTCTTTGAGGGCCTTCGAAGGTCTAGCATTGGAATGTACTCCGTCAGGAGAGCGGTCTGGGGGACTGGTCAAGAAGGCTGAACCTGGTTCCCCAGTTCCAAATTTGTCAGCTCTGGCCATAGTGGCACAGCCTCTCCCCCACTGAACACCATACTACCCGACTGACAGAAACTCACACTGACCTCAGCTACAACCAAATTATACCCGCTATAAAGGCCTGGATGTGACTCAATTTAAATTACGCCCTAGACAAGAGCAATATGCTGCCTAAAAAACGCAACAACATCCTGAAAAAAGTACATTCTCATAGTAAATGCAAGATTAAGTTAAGCATGTGGAATGAAATCAGGAACAACATGGTTACCATAACGCTTTTCCACTCACTATTTAGAAAGCAGTGAGTGCTCTTGCCTGAAAAGTTAGGGACATGACTACAGGGCCCGGAAGGGACTCATTTTAATGTCCAGTGCTTATATTCTTACAAAACATAAGCAGTATGGTAAAAAGATCACAGAGCTGCAGTACACATTTTGTTTTCCAACTCACCCATCAATCAGGCATTGCAGTACCTCCAGGATTGGTGCACTTCCACATTCAGGGAGAGCAATGCTGTTCAAAGAAAAGATAAAACAAAAGTAGGGCTTTACTGGAAAAATCTGTAAAGTGAGGCTTATGCTTTTGGGTGTTCGTGAGGAGGAGCGAGACAGAAAGAGAGGGAAGAAGAGGAAGAAAAAGAGAGGGTGGGCAGCTGTCAGCGGCAAAGCCGAAGTGGACATTGTCCTTGTCTTTTCTGGGCAGGAAGGAAGTGACAGAGTCCTTTTACTTCTCAGCCCCCACGCCCGTCCCTGAACGGCCAGGAATGTCGAGACTTATCTGTAGTACTTGGCTATTTCTGACATCTTGGGACGCATGTTTAAAATTAAAAAGTAGGGGAACGGAATCTATCAATTTAAAGAAATAGGGGCACACCGTGCCCTGCCGATCCCGCCCACCTCGACCACTGGTATAAAGGCCCCTGAAGGTGATGGAGGGAGGATTAAAAGGAATATAAGGAAACCCAAAATGCTTGAAGATTATGCATGTGTGTGAAGAGCTCATAATTCTTTTAATGTGATTGCCATCTTTATTTGAAAGTCAAAATGAGTTTTCATTCATATTGGAAATATTTGGTCAGGGGGGTCATTTAGTAGGTGTGTTTTATTTTGATTAGTTTTAGTTAAAATGCTTATTTTGGTATTTACAAAGAGGTAGATATGCTGCGATTGCAATCACATTACATTGCACATTAAACATTCCAAGTTAAGCCCTTTGAGCTTCCATACTTAGAAGTTCTTATAATGATGTAAGGAATAGAATTTAGTAGGAGGTGGAGGGATTCAAGTGAGACAGAAGCTGGATGCTACTGGCTCCCTGTACATGTATTTGTACCCGGGTCACTTTGTGGAATCAATCATCCACAAAATGACCCGACTTATCCGAGTCCTTATCTTTACATGCACAACCCCGAGATCGTTTAGAAAGGTATAACACCTATTGCCAGTGCTTAAAAAGGAAAAAAAAGTGCAGATACTCTGTATCAGAGTCCCTGCGTGTTTCTGACACGTGCCAGTACTCTCCAATTGGAAGTATAGCATTCCTCATGAGAAGTACTGGCTCTCTCTCTCTCTCAAAATAAGAAAGTGCTGGTACTCCATACCGGACAATACCGGTCCATTTAAAGCACTGCCTACTGCAGAGATCTATATTTAATTTGAAGATGACAGTATTTAATCACAACCAAACAGCACAGTGAGTTAGGTATTCAGTTCAGTTCCTGAAGCTTTATTCGGTACAAAAGAATTGACCATAAAAGCACATATTGAAAATACATATACAGAAAACATTAAAAAATATTTATAAAAAGGTGTGATACAGTACAGACCAATTTGCTAAAATATCATACTTTTACGTACACTGATAGATTTGATTAAGAACGTTGCGGTATAAAAACAAATGTCAACAGATTTTATGTTAAGAATAAGGCTCATTGCCGCATCCAATGTACATACTCCATATTTGACGAATAGAGGCTTTAAATATAGAACTCGATAATTCTGGTACAGTTTACATAAAAGTAAAAAGTGCAGGGTGCTTTGTTTTGATATACCATCACACTGACATTGTCCTTTGGGGTGTTGCTTGATGTTAGGCAATGCCACTAACTCATGCACAATTCCGAACCGGAGTCTGGTTATAACAAATTTGTGCGAGGACCTCGTTACCAGCACAAGATAGGGTGGAAAACCTTCGGTGAAAGAATATTTATTATAAAAGGAAACTGTTGTCATAGACCGACTCGAAGAAGTCCTCTTGGTTGCCATATTCTCCAAGAAGATTGCTTTCATTTCTGATTTCGGTATATCCAATGCAGCCTTCGGATTGGTCAAAACATCAAGATTGAAGGTTTGTGAGTAACAATCTACGACATATCTTATCCACGGGATCTTCCTATACATGTCCAGTGAAAGACAATCTTCAATTATAGATCTGTTTAGAGTCTTTCCATCCTGGAGCCAGATCGAACGCCATAACATTAGTGGTCTTAAGGCGAAGAGATCACTCAGATAATTAATGTTTAGTTCCCAATGGGTCAATACAGTGGCGGCTGAGGAGGGCAGACATAAGAGTTTTTTTAAAAAGGAGTTCTCCTCGAGCTGCAATTTGTGGGCACTACTATGGCCCCAAATGGCCGCCCCATATAATGCAATACTGGCACATCTTGCTTGGTATATTTGCAGCATATCTCTTATTCGTCTATCCCCGATTTTAGCCGCAAATTTGAAAATTCCATGGGCACTTCTTGCCATTTTATTACTGACATTATTAAATTCATTAGACCACCTTCTATCATGGGAGAAGGTTATTCCAAGATAACAGAAAGAGTTGACTGATTGCACCTTATTACCATCAATAAAAAAGGCAGTATGTTTCCTATTTTTAGCCCCGCATGTCATGGTATGAGTCTTATCCTTATTGATGAGTAATTTCCTGTCCCTAATAAACAGTGAAAATCTATCCATCAGTCTTTGCAGTCCCAGGGGGGTCCTAGAAAGAAGCACGGCGTCATCAGCATATAATAACACCGGCAATGACACACCTTTATGACTGGGAGCATCTGCTTGAACACCTTTTAAAATTACATCAATCTCATTGATAAATAAAATAAACAGTAACGGAGCTAGAACACAGCCTTGTCTTATGCCACGTCGTACACTGAATTTGGGGGTACATTCTCCCTTGGTTCCAAAGCGCACACAAGTTTGCAGTTTTTGGTACAGCCTGGCAAGGAAGAAAATAATACCCTCAGGGGCACCCATCCGCAGCAGAGTGGGCCATAAAATTCTGTGATCAACCATATCAAAGGCGCTGCTTAAATCAGCAAAACATAAATATAAAGAGCTACCTTTGGCTTCAACATATTTCCCAATTATGAGGTCAAGATTCAGACATTGGTCCAGAGTTCCTTATCTTCAACCCACTCCTCGAGCCTTGCTAGCATAACTCTGCTCATAACCTTTACAGAGGAGTCCAAAAGTGAAATAGGGCGATAATTCTTTGCTTCTGACCGATTGCCTTTTTTAAATATAGGGATAATGATCGATTCCCCCCATGTTGTCGGAGCTTCAGTGCAAACTGCTGCATTAAACACATTTGCAAGGAAGAGGCTCCAGATCTCCGGGACTGCTTTATAAACGTCTATTGGAACCCCGTCGGGTCCTTGGGCCTTTCCCCCCTTGCTTGCACGAATTCCTGACTCGACCTCGGCTACGGTAAAGTTTAAAGGTAATATGGGCCAATTACATGGGGTGGTTACTAAACCACTATTTGAACCAAATATATTGGAAAAATGCGTTACCCAGCAATCACTAGGAACATTAGAGCTCAATACCGGGGAGTTATCGTCTCTCAGGAAGGGAGAATTAACCGTAGCCCAGAATAAAGTATTATTGTGGATCTCTGCCCCTTGATTTAGTGATTCCCACGCTTCCTGCTGTAACTCTCTTTTCCTCTTTTTTAATGCTGATTGGTATTCTGCTCTTCGTTCAATTATTAAAGAAGTGTTCCTAGGTTTTATGGCCAAGACCTTCTTTAGCTCCGTTAATAGCCTGGTACAGGAATGGTCAAACCAACCATGTTCATGGCTATTTTTATCTCTAATTGGTCTAGTAAACCTTGCATCAATTAATATGTGAATATTTTTAAAAGCAGTTAAAACACATTCTGACCCAGTATTGTTTTCAAGGATTGATGAGATGTCAGTTAAACAATCAGAAACAATGTGACCAATTAGTTCTTCTGCTCTATCCCCAACCCATTTGACTCTAACACCATTGGGTCTATGGGGTTCTACGTTGGCGATGTTATGGCCCACAGCTACAGGACTCTTACTCCATAGTGCACATTCCAGAACAATATAGTTATGGTCGCTCAAAGATGTAACTTCGATCCTGGGGGTTTCACATAAGGGGGTAATAGTCGTAGACACGACAACATGATCCATCACCGAACTTGTCCTCCAGTTTTTAAAGTAGGGATGGTCATCCCATTAGCATCTTTGGCAAAGTCCAAAATTTCAGGGTCATAATTACTAATAAATGTATACAGTATTTCTCCATAGCTATTATGCCTGAAGTGGAGGTCCACATCACCAGCGTTATTAACAACCCCACATGCTTTCTGAAAGGTCAATTCACATAAAGAAATATTAAAATCTCCTAGCCATATAAAATCAAAAGAAACATTACATTGGTCCATTAATTCATCAATAGCACTGGCTAGATTTTTAACAACGGATATCCTATTATCCTATTATCCTCAAAAATATTATTATAGTAGTTAATTAGGAGGACTTGTCAACCTTGATCATTCTGGAGCCACAGTAACTGCGCATAAGGTCCCACATTTGTGTATTTCACAATCCTAATATTTTTGCTAATAAGAGACCAAAATTATAAGACCACCTTTTGCTCTCCCTGGTCCAGAGCCAACTGCCTGTAGGTTAAACGTTACAAACCCCTCAAAATATACATCTTCCTGGCACCAAGTTTCCTGAACACAAAATATCATGGGCGTTAATAAAATCCTTCCAACACAAGGTGTCCTGTTTGGACTTTAGCCCGGCAACATTCCAGCTTAAAATAGAGATGCCGGTCGGTATATTAGCGCTGGGATTAATCAGAGGGACAGTATTACCTACAGATACCTCAGATGCCTCATTCATACTGTCCCCTAGAGCTCCAGGGCCAATACATCTTTCTTCACTCTGGTTCTCCACCGTATTGGGTTTGGGGTCAGGTGGTAAAACACACGTGATGGGGGCCTGGGCAATAGACGGCTGACACGGGACACTAACCCCTGTCCAAACAAGTCAGTCATTGGAGTCCAAAGAGCTTAGTGCCTGGAATCAGCTCTGAACAGGGATCCCGAACCCCAGAAAGTGATTAGGCAGGTATTCAAAAGTGAAGTGTATATGCCACTGAAGTACCAATAATGCAGAAAACAAAATGTAAGGCTAATGGGTTATAAAATAAACATAGTAGCAAATAATATACCTGGAACATACCACCACTACTTTAAACTTCAGTTGCAGAGATGTGAGAATAGCATGCAGTCACGCGAAAAGCCCTTTACAAGTAACAACTTATCAGTTAGAGCTACCCATTAAAATTAGCGACTGGTGTCCAGTGCTAAGGCAGGGCCGGTCCTAGGATTTGTGGGGCCCCAGGCAGAATAGAACATGCAAGGCCCCTATAATTTGCATAAGATTTAACCTGCCAGGAAGGGATATCATCGGAGGTAATATCAATTGCCCATTAATTATATGGCATTGTTTGGAGCTGCTTTGCAAGAAGCTACTTACATAGTCTGGATATAAGTAAAATGGTTAAAAATAGCATTAATAATCCTAATAAAATACGTACACAAAGTTTAAATCTCGAATAAGTGGAAATACATTAAATGTACTGAACTTAGTTGTTGTTCTCTTGAATGGGATGAATGAAAATGATATGCAAATTGGGCATTCTGACCCTAAGAAAGCTCCAAAGAAGAGGTGCAGACTTTACTAATATGGAGAAAGGACAGTTTTAAGTGTTTTTCCACCATCGCTCAAGAGGGAGAGAGTCCCAGTCCTGCACAACTAGATCCAAACTCCAATTAGGGCCATCTAAATTTTAGGATGGCACAGGAGTTTGGATGGCACAGAGTAAAGGGTTCTGGAATGAACAATATAGAATGCTGTCGAAAGAGAGTACCTTTTTAATGCAGTGCACAATGACAAATGGATAGTGTCTTGCAGATGTAGGGTTTCAAACCAAAAACACAGCAGATAGAGGAAAGGTGAGAAGAAATAGCATGGTGATGCAGCAGTCTCAGATGAGGAGCCTACCACTGTTGTGAATGATTTGAAGCTTACTGAACGCTAAAAGGTGGAAGCCCAAGAGAGACGGCATTTGCATAATCTAGTGAGAAGATATTTTACTGCACAACAGCTTCACATAAGTGAGAAGGGTGAAAAGGGGTGATTTTGTGTTGCTTATGGATGTAGCAAAAGCAAATGGATGAAACATGGTTAATCTGTTCCGAAAAAAAGAGAAGATGCTGGAAAATGAATCCAAGATTTTTTTGCGGACTCCACCAATGTGAGTGATTAAACCAGCTCCACCAGCCACCAAAGAGAACTCCATAAGGTATGAGATCCTTTAAAAATTAGAACTCTTGATTTGTCAATATAAGGTTTAAATGAGGTTGTGTTCATTCAGAAATCAACTGCTAGCATACGAGTCCAAACATATTCTTGGACAAAGACCAGATTGCCACAGATGGAAATGATGTTTGGGTATCAATATTTGCAAGATATCAGCAAGAAACCAAAGGGCTGTATGAGTATGGCTAACTAGGAATGGTATAGATTGAACAGAGGAGACCCAATAAATTCCACACATCAGAGATTTAGTACATGATAGAAATAGGTGATGAGTGGATTGTTTCAGAATTTTCAAATCAGATAGAGGTAAGCTACACCAGGGGGATACGTACATTCCAGGTAGTACTGTTTGATTTATAAGCACTGGCTCTGAAACAGTGTCAAATGTGGTGCTACATTTTAGTAGTATTAAGGCTGCTCTAACTCCACAATCAAGAGTCAGCCACAAGTCATCTGAGATAGCACAAACACTACTTCAAACTCCTAGAGTTGTCAGAAGCCAGCAAATTGTCAATGAGTAAATTATGTTTTATGAAAGAAATTTGGAAGTTGACTTCTTTTTTCTAGGACTCAAATTTCTCTTGCTGGTTTTGACCCTTCTAACTTCCACCTCTCCCCTCCTGCCTCATCCCGCCCAACCTCTTGAAATCTTTCAGTGATCCTGCTTTCTTCCATCCACCTCTCACCAATACTTCTCTCGACACTCTGCTTATGTTCCCTTGCAGGTTCTGTCTCTCTTATATGCACACACCTTATCCACATACTCCCCTTCAACTCTCATCTCTCCCCCAGCCTCATAACTTCTTTCCTTGTTCTGCTTCATTTACATCCACCGCTTTCTTTCCATCCTCCTGGAGCATCTTATCTTTTTTTGTTGATGCGGACCCTTTTAAATCCACCTCTCCCTCAATGCTCTACTCTTTTTCTCAACTTTCTCTCAGCTTACTGTGATTGAATCCAGAAATATAAGACAACAACTGACTTACATCTAAAAACAGCCAGGGGTATTGGTTTTGTCAATGGCTGTTAGCTGTTTAAGATAAATGAGTAACAACAATAAATTATTTTACGTTCACTCTGTCACTGTTTTGACCAAAGAGTACCCCCTTCACACACATTTGCACTGCAACTGGAATATGGGCCCGTTGGTCTGTGTGCTCAGCAGAGAGGTTATGTATTGAATGATCATGTATTCTGGACACCTATTTGACTCACAGACAGGCAAAGTGTGAAAGTTGTACTGCGTTCAGCCTCAACTCCAAAGCACTCAACGGTAGTGTGTTATAAACACCTGGAAGCAACTCACTATGATGTGTGCCCAATGCAAGAATAATATGCTGTGAAAAGAAATACAGAAACAAACATCCTAGAAATAGCAAACTCTTGGGGAATGCAAGATTAAGTAAAGCATGTGAAATATATACAGGCACAAAATTGCTGCTATGGATTACCCTAATATGCAGTGTGAGACTGGGTCGGGAAATAGGCTCCAACACCAAAATAAAAGTGGCCCCCATGAATGAATTAGTTAGCTTTAAAAGTGTCCCATGTTTGCAGATTAAGGCAATTTTCAATCTGTAAAGACATGCTGTATACGTTTTTTGCAAGGTATGGGAGACTGCATATATTAGATTTTGCTGCAGGCAATGTTTTTTTTAATATCATGAAAATCAACAGTAACAATTGGCTCATCTGACCATAAATCAATCCAAAAAACGGCATACATACTAACAGATTAGATTAGACCATCAAGCACTGCCTGATTGCCTATGGGCCAGTCCAGCACGGCTACTGTGTTACATTTATTGTGAAGACACTGGATCATTGTTTTGCAGGTAAAGGACATGAATATAGGGCCCAATAGAAGCTCGTTTCAATGTGCGTATTAATTGACCAACGGGTCTAAGACTCGAGGGACCCAGCACACTTAAAGCCCTAGTCCAGCCACTTTTACATGCTGAGTTCTGCTCCTCTTCATGCACCTCTTGTCAGGCTGCTGTACTCGCTCCTCTCCCCCTCCTCTCACTTTATTCTGTTTGTTTTACCCCTTTTATTCACCTCTCTGCTCCCTTTCCCTCATCCTGGGTGAGCTGAGCGGTTTGTATTGTGATGTGCTGTCATTCTATCTTTTGTTCTGCGCCCTGCAGGTTATCCTGCTTTTCATTCATACTGGGCCAGGGCGAACTTCACACGTAAGGGCTCTCTAAGTGCTTGTCTAATTGATGTTATCCTCATGCAGATGAAGCGATTAGGCCCAGAGAGAGGGGCCAACTGGGGAAATTGATAAAAATAGAAACAAATAGAAACTCTTAGGGACCCCCCAGGGCCTCCAAACTCTGCAGTTTTAAAAAGTGAGAGGCCCCATGGCTGCGAGCAGGCACGGGGACATGGGCAGCTGCCCACACTGCCCATGCCTAGGGCCGGCCCTGTGCTAAGGGATCAGATTTTAAAGTCTAGCCATCACTATGATTGGCCCAATAATGGGTGTGATATTTATCAGTGACATAGACTGTTGTGATGTACTCCCTTTCTAGAATGTTCCTCCCTGTGCCTCCAGGCACCTGTACCCCCTTGTGCACCATCCTGTCTTATGACGTATCAGCTGGCCTGTCAGTTGAAGAAAGTTGTTGAGGTGTTGACGCTCTGTGTCTTACTACGCTGCCTTCCGCTCCTGGTGTGCTGTATTCTACTTGAAGAATAAACCTCTTACAATATACTCTTGCCTACGAGTATTCTTCATAGGAATGGCGACGATCACAGCACATCGACGAACCTACGCGTAAGGTGTCATTCAGCTTCAGCCTTAGCTTCTCTATCTTTAAGTGACTCCCAGCAGTCTACGGAAGTACCAATCTGAGTGTCCTCTGCACCGGATGAGCGGCTGGAATCCTTACATGAGGTAACATTTCCTCTGGCCAGCTTTACCTCAGCCATTCCCTTACGAAGAGTCCTGACACATTCTTGTGTGGATATACTGCTTGTAGAAGACAGAAAGTCTTTAAAGAAACTCTTGAGAGAGGAATGAATTCCAAGTATAAGTTTATTGTAGGTTTCCAATCACAGGAGGAGCGTCTCATCAGCCAGGAGTCCAAGCGGTAACTGACTCCACAACGGACACCTGGCATCAGAAGGCGACTCCACATTTAAACCAATACATAAATACATTCTGAGCACATGCACAGGCATGTGCACACTAAATAGAATAGCTAGCACGAGAATAGAACTATCAGTAACCAAGATACAAGATACAATACACTACATTACCTTCCCCCTTATACAGAATCAGAAAAACAAAGAAACCCCAAAACTAAAAGGAAATAAACTCGTTGTATCTTGCAGGAGGTCTTCTAATGCGACCACTACGACTGCAAGACGGAACTGCAGGGGAAACTACAGAATCCAGAACAGGGGAGGGAACATTAGAAATAACAGGTGTAGCAGAGGGGAGTTCATCACAAACTTGAACCATTTTTGGCTGGAGCCAATGAGACCAATCACAACCCTCTTGAATGGATAAATTTTTCCTCCTAGAGATAAGGGCAGCTTGATCTGCAGTCAGCTTTGCCAGCTGTCTAACGTTCCACCAACCCTTGTCCCCCAGAAAAACTGCATTCTTACTGACTTTAAGAATCTGGACGGGACTTGAAAACATGGATAAGCCTTTTGCGACCTTATAGGGTTTCTTGATCATAACCCAATCTCCCACCAACATTTGAACCTCTTTTACACCCTTTGACCTGTCAAAATTTTCCTTCATAACAGCCTGTTTCCGCTTGACCGCAAGGTCCAGATCCTCACTAACAGGAGACACTTGAACACCCTCCACTTTCCTTAACCAAGCCGGAAACAAAGGAGAATGAAATTCCCTTCCCCGCAACAATTGAAAAGGGGACACTTGAGTTGTACAATGCGGTGATACGTTATAGTTCCAGATTTTCTTTTCCAAAAATTTAAAAACATCCACACCAGAAGCTATGGCTGTCTGAATTCCCTCTTTCAAAACTTTATTGCCCCGCTCCACCAGACCATTCGATGAAGGCGAATAAAGTGCCACTTTCAATTGCTTCACATCATGTGATTTCAAAAATTTACACATCTTGTCAGAGACAAAATGGGTCCCGTTGTCAGTCACCAAGGTGCGAGGGGCCCCTTCCAGCAAGAACAGTCTCTCAAGGAAAGAAATGGTATTACTTGAATCTGGAGCCTCTACAAACCTATAATACATCCATTTAGAAAAATAATCCATTGCTAGGATAAGGTACCTCTTCCCTTCCGGAAGAACTTTATATGGGCCAGAGAAATCTAAAGCCACCTTCTCCCAAGCCATCCCCGGAAATTGAGAAGGTTGTAAAGGGGCCTGGTGAGTCTTCCAATGCTTATCAGACAAAAGACATTCTTCACAACTGTCCACCGTAGCTCTAACCTGTGAGTCAATACCTGGCCACCAATAATGAGCTTTGATTCTCATACAAGTCTTGGTCACACCAAGGTGACCCTCGTGTGCTAATTTGATAATCATGTTCCTTAAACCACTGGGAGGCACGAACTTATCACCCCTTAACAAAACCCCATCTTTGACTGAGAGCTCCTCTGCCACCTGAGCAAAATTCTTCAGGTCCCCCGACAGATTCCTAACATCTGGCCAAGTTTTAGCCGAAAACTCCAAAGCCTGTGACAAAACACCATCCAACTCACTAGCTTCATTCCAATCCTTTTCAGAAATGGCTGAACTCCACTCCTCCACAGCATCCACCAAAGAGACACATTCCACATCCTCCTCCACCAAGTCATCCTCATCATCCCTGTCCATCAACATCCTGGACAAGCAATCTGCCCTGAAATTTTTACCTCCTGTGATATGCCTCAATTCAAAATTGAATTCTTGCAGTTTAGAAACCAATCTAGTCAGCCTAGGCGAAAGACTATTGGTACCAGAAATTTTGCTGAAAATAAACGAAAGTGGTTTGTGATCAGATAGCATAATAAACTTGCGACCCCAGATATACATTTTAAACTTTTGGGCCGCCCACACACAGGCCAACGCCTCCCTTTCAATCGTGCTGTAGTGCTTTTCAAAGTCCTTCAAAGATCTAGAAGCAAAAGCTACCGTGTGCTCTTTACCTTCTACCTGTTGACACAACACTGCACCAAGCCCTTTCATGCTTGCATCCACTGCAATAACGCACATAGAATCATCTCTAAACGCCTGGAGAGCACGTGCAGAGACAATTAAGTCCTTGATTTTAGCAAAAGTCTCATCCAACTCTTTTGACCAAACAAACTTTTGACCTTTCTTCAAAAGCAGTCTCAGAGGCTCCACGACCTGAGCGTACCCTTCGACAAATCTGGCATAGTACTCGGCTAGGCCCAGAAACGAACGTAAAGTGTCCTTATCACATGGAGGTTTGGCTTCCATTAACGCCCTAACGACAGAAAACTTAGGTCTAATGCCTGACTTTGAAATAGAATGGCCCAAATACTCTAACTCAGACACTCCAAACTTGCATTTGTCCTCCCTGACTGTCATACCCCTACTGCCAAGAATGGACAAAACCTTTTTAAGTAGCACATTGTGTTCCTCCATTGTCTTAGCAAAGACCAAAATGTCATCTAAATATGCTTGAACCCCCATCAGATCCCCGAACAAAGAGTCCATCAACCTTTGGAAAACGCTAGCTGCTGAAGCTAACCCGAATGGGAGCCTCAGAAACTTAAAAGCACCAAACGGGGTCACAAAGGTTGTTAACTCTTGAGAATCCTTGGACAAGGGAATCTGGTGGTAAGCGGATTTTAAGTCCAGCAAAGAAAACCACCTAGCGCCACCCAGATTCGCTAACAGCTCCTGAATTTTGGGGAGAGGGTGACAATCGATTTTGATGTTTTTATTGAGACCCCTGAGGTCCGCGCATAGCCTAATCTCATTATTTTTCTTGCGTGCTACGACGATGGGCGCAACCCATTGGGAGGATTCTGAAGGTTCTATAATCTTGTCTCTAACAAGATCCTCCAACATCTTTTTAAGTTCTGCCCTGACACTAAGGGGAACTGGGCGAATCTTATGAAAAACGGGTGATGCCCCGGGAATGAGTCTAATCTTGTGTTCTGCGCCAGTCACCAAACCAATTTTATTACTGAACACATCTTTAAATTCATTTAGCAATTCAGTTCTATCGATTTTTACCTCCTCAACAAAGCAAATGGGAAAGTCACGTACTTTAATTGGGTTCTCATCTCCCGGGACAAGATATAGGCCCATTTTGGCGAGGTCTTTCCAACCCACGATATCTTTCCCTTTAATAGCCACGTAGACTTTTGTAATAATGGACCTTCCCAGGACCTCTACGCTAGTTAAGAAAAAACCTAACATGTCAATATCTTTCTCCCCGAAAGCCTTAGAATTGACATCCGACTGACTTAAGTTCACATTCCTTCCCCATTTATCAAAAAATGTAGAGTCCCTAAGTATAGTAATGGGAGCTCCAGAATCAGCCATTACCTGTAATTTAATATTGTCAATTACAGCTTCACACAAAGGTCCCTTAATAGGTTCAGAATCATCACACTCAACCATTAACATTAGATTATCAAAGGTGTCACAACAATCATTCATATCCACATAGTTGACTTTAACAGATTTCTTCTGGAATCTGCACACCTTTTGAAAGTGACCTATTTTTTTACACAAAACACAACGTTTATTCATGGCAGGACACCCTTTAAAATTCCCAATGTGGAATTTGGACCCGCATCTAAAACAAGAATTTTGCTTATTTGTATTACCACTAGTTCTACTTGCTTGCCACTTTTCTTTAGCTTCTTTATTAGTAACAGCATATACACCATCTTCAGACACATCATCCGAAATAAAATTAACCTTAGTAACAGTATCCAACGCCATTGCCTTAGTAGAGGTTACTGACCTTTCGATACTTAGGCTAAGGTCAATAACCTCGGATAGTGAGGGATTCTTGCAACTAAGAATTCTTTCCTTTACTTTAGTAGAAGAACAATTAAACACAAATTGATCGCGGATATAATTGTCAAGTAAAGGACCAAAATCACAGGTGATAGCTAATACTCTCAGTGCAGAAATATATTCGTCAATTTTTTCGTCCTCCTTTTGTCTTCTTTTATAAAAATTGTGCCTCTCCAGCATGATGTTAGGAGATTCTTCAAATTGCTTTTTTAACCTGGCGATAGCCTCTATGTAAATATTCCATTCACTATCCCCTGAATGAGCAGCAGGAGGGGGAATGGGTACCAAACTCTTAAAAATACGTTGCGCAGCCAACCCAAGACTGCCAAAAAGAAGAGCAAACTTCCTAGGAGGCGAATAGTCAGAAGCATCAATCGCCAAAATGTGATTCTCAAATAAGCCAAACCACTCAGACCATAGTAAAGTAGGCTTCCCAGGTTTCTCAAGAAAAGGAGGGGGTTGTGTGACCTCTCTAACCGAGGCCATATTGCTAAAACAAAATATACAATGACAATAGCAAGATATGTACCCAGGTAATATGCAAATACGTTATAAATGCGTGAAAACTTTAACACAAATAAACATGAAACCTGTAAAAACGAATTTGCTGCAAAAGAAAATTTCGTTAAAATTTACAGAACAGTTTGAATACCGCTTAAATACAGCTTCAAAAACAGGTAGATAAACGCTTGAAGAAAGGCGTGTGAATCGCCGAGATCACACGAAGATAAGCCAGACGCTACAAACGCCGATAAAATTCCAACATCACCAGCTGAAGCTTCCGACTTCACTAATATGTCCGCCGTGTGTAGCGTCGTGACGAGAGCGTCGTGACGTGTCTGGTGAGGTATCTTACTTCTCCAAGATGTCCGCCGTGTGTAGCGTCATGACGTGAGCGTCGTGACGAGTACGTTGATGCCCCAGAGTTCCAAGACTCAGCAAGTGCGAGTGGAAGTTCGAAGAGAAGGGCGCGTTATCAACGCTCCAGGACGCGATGCCGGAGTTCCAAACAGGCCGGTAAGCGCGTAATTCAAAAGCACTCCTTGAAAAATCAGATTTTGTAGCTTCAGAACGACTTAAACTTCAACCACAAGTTTAAAGTTTTGTAGGAGACTTTTAACATTCAGCTGGTTATCTTCAAGTTGCGATTCACGTTCCAATGAAACGCAATGTCGAGAAAACAGTCACAAATCCGCTCCTCCTCAACAAAAACTCGACCAATTAATCCACACGAAACATAAATTCCATGAATCGTTGGGTCAGAACACCAAAGTAATCCAATTTCGACGAAGTAAAAAATTAGCCAAAATAAATTCCTTTGCGTGGGGTCGGTGATGGAAACAAAATCCCGATCGTCGCCAATATGTAGAAGACAGAAAGTCTTTAAAGAAACTCTTGAGAGAGGAATGAATTCCAAGTATAAGTTTATTGTAGGTTTCCAATCACAGGAGGAGCGTCTCATCAGCCAGGAGTCCAAGCGGTAACTGACTCCACAACGGACACCTGGCATCAGAAGGCGACTCCACATTTAAACCAATACATAAATACATTCTGAGCACATGCACAGGCATGTGCACACTAAATAGAATAGCTAGCACGAGAATAGAACTATCAGTAACCAAGATACAAGATACAATACACTACACTGCTTTATCCAAGCAGCTTTGAGCAGTGTCCGTACCATCCCTGTGGCTGCCCAGGTGCTAAGTGCTGGTTACCTCAGCAACGTCATTTCACACATGTGGTGCAACAGCACAGAATAGACTTGCAGTGTGTTTAAGGTAACTTTGACCTTGGGCGTAGTACTTGGCCAGAGACGCTTGCAGCCGCGCATTTCACTCTGCACCAAGCGTTCTCTGAAGAGATCCTTTGCTCTGTGAAGCTCCCCTTGAGTCATCCATGTGGTGACTTTTGCTTCTGGCGCTGCCCTGCAACGTCTCTCACACGCAGCTGCACGCCTTCGATACCCTCTCCTCAGTCTTGATTGTTCATACGCACCAAGTACGCCACCGCCACGCCAGCTGCGTCACAGGCAGCATCATTCTTCAACGGCTTCCTCGTCAATTTCATGAGGGAGAGCTCCATGACGAACGCCCCCTAGTGTTTAATTCTAACATACCTTCTCAATTCTTCGTGTTTAAAGAATTGTATATTTTTGGTTCTGCTTAGACTTTCTCCGCATTAATACACTCACAATAAGCCCCTTACCCTACTCAATGCAAGTGTGTGACATTTCCCCCAGCTTGAATTTTCCAGCACCTTCTGACAAAGTTCTGCCACCACCCTTCTAGTGATCTCAAGTGTTTTCACCCTTAGTTGGAATTAAAGGAATTGTTGTTTTATTACCCTTATATCTACAATCTCTGTCTAGGTGGATATTCACCCCCAACATCGCAACAGGAGCATCACATCACAATTTATTTTGGTACTTTTCCCCTGCACAACTATTGGTGATACCTGGTGATTAATTTAATCTACCCCCTGCCATCAATCCCGTTTCCATGGCCTCAGATAATTTGTACAATTTATCACCACCACAAGCATTTTTACCTGCTGCTGGAGAACCTGTATTAAAATGGGAGATATGGCGTGAATATTTCACTAATTACATTTCTAAATTTGATGATGAGGAAGAACACTTAACCCTTGAGAAGAAAACGAAAATTGTGTTGCACTGCTTAGGAGCTGGTGGGCTCAAAGTTTATAATTGCATAAATAAAAAAAATACGTACAAGTGATCAGGGGGGACATATACGTGAACACAATGGAGGATTTCGACAATTATTACAAACTCACAGTATGCGTTGCTGTAGAAAGGTACAAGTTCTACCACCGGAAACAAGGCGAAGATGAGTCAATAGAAGATAACGTTGCTTTTCCTAAGAACTTGGCTCTATATGTCGCTCTGGGGTACTACATGACAAACCTATAAGAGATCAGATCATCATGAACTCTGCTAATCCGGGCATCCAGGACTCGCTGTGGGCTAAAGGGGAAAAACCTCTCCAAGACGTCAATGATATAGTTAAAGGGGCCGAGTTAACTGGTAGATGTGCCATAGCAGTAATGGCTGAAAGCAAAATTAAGCAAGATGCACCTTCGATGGTTGCTAAAATAAGTGGAGTGAAACATCGAACTCAGCCGTCGTTCAACCATAAGAATAGACATACATATGAGTCTGATCACCAAAACTCTTCTAAGGGTTCATCACAAAGGAAGTGCTACAGATGTGGTAGTACTAAATATTTAGCCAATGAGAAAAAGGTGCCAATTGAGATATTGTAGGACATTTCATGAAAGTATGCCAGAAAAAAAACAACAATAGAGTCAAATTAATTGTGCAGAATGAGGAGTATGATTCTGAGTCTTCCAACGACTCTGACACTAATATGTATGTTCTGAATATGGTTGACACGCTAGTACTTAACTTAGATACAGGTGACAAGAAAAGAAAGAAACCCATATGCAATATAACTATTGGAGGTGTTAACATAGAAATAGTGCAGTCTCAGGATCGCCATATACTATAGTTAACAAAGATGTGTGGAATGAAACAGTCATAGATACTTTGGGTCACAAATTGACCCAATCAGATGTTTCTCTAAAACGTTCATGGGAGAACCTATCAAAATGTTGGGTTGTAGGAAGTTGAAATTTTTTAACGGATGCATTGGGAAACTGAAAGGGTTTAAACATAGAATTTGACTCAAAGCTAATGCAAAGCCATGCATACACAAAGCAAGGAACATTCCCTTTGCATTAAGAGAAGAAGTTAGATTACAACTAGAAGCTTGACACAAAGCAGGGGTCATAGAACCCACTGAATCGTCTAAGTGGGTTGTGCCATTGGTCGCAGTAAAGAAAGGCCAATGGAAAGTTAAGACTATGCATCGATTTGCGCGACCTCAATCAGAGCATCCAAGTGGATCAATGTTGTAATGTACTTTTACTTAATACTTCCTTCCTACAGTGCTTCTCTGCCAGTGATTTTGTAAAACAGGGAGTTAGGTCCTGGGACGTAGGGTCAGCTGGACCATATATAATATTTTTTGAAAAAAGGGGGGGGCTGACCATACAGAAAAAGTAATCTCCTTCTTTGGAGTGACAAATAGAGAAGATTTCAGAATTGGTCTGGTATTATTTATTTTATACCCTCTTACTTTTTGTTTTTTTAAAGATTTAAAGATTCAATTGTCCGAAAAAAGACATACCATATACATACAGTTATTCAAAGAATATATACAAAACAACATTGAATATAAACAACAACAAAACACAAATTGAACATTTCATATATACATTTGCACGAATGTTTGTGCATCACCATAAATATTCATTGTTCGCACTATCTTCCTATAAAAGAAGTGTATTGACACTCAAATAAAGAAGAAATCAAATGGAGAGAGTGATAAATATTCAAAGCAGTTCTAGAGAGACTGGAGGACACAATCCCAAACTCAGTCACACAAAGAAAAACTTATTGCTAGTTTTCAAGCGATGCTTGTCTCCAATTTGGCCGACGCGTTTCAAACTCGCTATTTTACTTTGCGTGTTCTCGTCAGGGCTTTATCACTTTATCCTGCAAGGGGTGTGCAAAATATGAATAGAAGGGAAAATCAGTTCCTGTAAGTGTTGAATAGCCTCGATAATTAGCTCTACTGTGTGCATTAATATGGAAAATGCATACCTTACAAATATCGTCACCAGTAGGTGGGGTTCAAAAATAATCTACGGTGGTCCCCGTCGTAGTATCTATGAGGGAAGGAGACCAATTGGTTTAATTATCTGTTCCAATATTAGACCAGGTTCCTGACGTTACAAAACACACACTCTTCAATCCTACCTTACTCTTTTGTTTCTTTCAGGTTCAGTGAAAGAGTTCACCCTTTGTTTATAAACGTCCCACGTATGCCGAATTCCTGGCCAGGGAGAAAAAGGTGGTTGATTGTCCCTCATTGAATCAGTTCGTATGTAGTCATATGGCCCATGAGGTTTAAAGAAGTACCTGTGCTTCGAGCTTCAATTCTCGGCTGGGGCGGGTTATCCGCTTGTCATTTGTGAGCGCGGTCTGCTTCAGAAACCGAAGTTCTGGCAGTTTGCAGCGGGACTCGGCTGATGTTTGGAAGCGCGGACCATTTCTAAAAATGACACGCATTTGGTTACACGCTGTTTGACAGCACAGTTACAGCTAAGCTGACGGTTCAAAGGACAGGGTGCAGACTTACCCGGTACCTCTGATCAATCGGCGGTCTGTGCTCGCGGTGGCTAATCATCAATGCGCCATGTTTGGGAGGGGGCGTGGATATTTCAATGTGTCACATGTTTTTAGGGATTCTGCGATATGTAGTCCATATGGAATGACTTTAGTGGGGGTGAACTCGACTTTATGTATTGACGTTTTGAATGGCATCTACAGTCGAGAGATTTCAGACATAGAGTTCAACCCAGTTTGCAAGCTATTAAATCGTAATATCAAGTAAGCTTCTTTTCTGAGTAAAACATCATCCACATCCTGGACTCCTTTCATATGCCCTATTGTGTACAGGACTGTCCACTTGAAGTCCGTCTCAGAGTGCCCTTGCTCAATGAAATGTTGAACCATCGGTGCAGACACAACTTTATTTTTAATGCGTGATTTATGTTGTGTAATGCGAGTATTGATTTGCTGGTTAGTTTTACCAATGTACAATTTCTCACAGCTACAGGTAATTGCGTAAACCACATTCCTGGTTTTGCAGTTACTAAAACCTTCATTTCTCCATCTGATATTCCTGTGGATAAATTCACTGCCCTCAATTGTTGTCTCACAAGATACACAATTTCCACATCTGTGGTGACCCTTTATTTGTTGCATGCCCCATAACGAAAGCAAGTCGTGTTTGGGTTTTTCAGTCCTTACATCAGCCCGCACAATTTGTTGGCCTATGCTTCTGTTTTTTATTAAAAGCAAAAATTGGTCGTGGAAATGAGCATTCCAACTCTTCTAGTAGGTGCCAATTTCTAAGTATTGTCTGTCGCACCTGATGACTGTGTGGGCCAAATGTTGTGACACAGACCAATTTGTCCAGGTCATGTTTTTCCTTGCGTTCAAGAAGACACTCACGTGGTGTGTATCGTGCCCTTTTGCGTGCATGTTTCAGCAGTTTAGTAGGGTATCCCCTAGTGATCATTTCTTCGCAAAACCTTTGCGCATGTAGATCATAATCTCCAACCTCTGAGCAGTTTCTACGGATGCGGAGAAGCTGTCCATAAGGTAGATTAGTCTGCAAGTTTCTAGGGTGTGCACTCCGATGGTGAAGAATGGTGTTTCTATCTGTTTTCTTTTTAAACAGAGAGGATTTTAAACAACCATCCACACAGCTTATTTCAACGTCTAAAAATGTCATTTTTGAGTTACTCTGTTCAATTGAAAACTTGATGTCTGGATGTTTATTGTTTAACCAATGGTGAAACTCTACTAGTTCCGTGTGGCTCCCCTGCCACAGGAGCCACACGTCGTCAATATATCTAAGCCACTGTTTTATGTGTTTTTGGTAGGGGTTGTTGTTCTCCACGAACTTGTTCTCATATTCCGCCATAAACAATATGGCCATCTCCGGCGCATAAGGACAGCCCATGGCTGTCCCTTTGACTTGTACAAAAAACTCATCATTGAAGCGGAAGTAGTTTCTGTTCAATGTGAGTTCCGCCATTTCTAGGATAAATGACGTAGGGACCCTATGGGGTCGCACCCTCATATCCAGATACAATTCAATTACCTCTAGTGCTTCACTTTGGGGAATTTGTGTATAAAGTGAAGTCACGTCCATAGTGACCATGATCTCAGTAGAAGGATTGAAGTCTGTGCCCTCTATTTTAATCAAGAAGTCAGTGGTATCTTGGAGATACGATTTCACATTACTTATGAAGGGCTTGAGGAAGTAATCAACGTACTTCGAAAGTGGTTCCAAGCACGAGTCACACCCTGAGACGATTGGACGTCCAGGGGGCTCGGCCAAGTTTTTATGTATTTTGGGAAGTAGATATAACAAAGGGATTCGGGGAAAATTTTTGAGAAGAAAATCCCGTTCCTTCTGTCCCACGTACCCACAGTCAGAATCCCATTTGTATCAAATCAGCTATTTTTGATTGAATTTCTTTAGTTGGATCCACTGGTAGTTTCCTATACCATGTTTGGTTGTTGACATGAGATGCCCCTTCTGTCAGGTATTTGTCTCTAGGCCACAGCACAGTTGCTCCGCCTTTATCGGCCGGTTTTACTACAATTGTTTTGTCCTCACTGAGGCCTTTCAATGCTGCCTGTTGGCCTTTGCTTAAATTAGGCTTGACATACTTGTTCTTTTTCTCAAGTTTATTAATTGAGGATAACACCACTTGTTCGAAAGCATAAACCTGTTTAGGGATATTTTGGTTAGGAATAAAAGTAGATTTATTTCTTAGCCCTGTGGTTTCATTGTCAATTCTGGGTGGCTGGTTATTAAAAAAAGCCTTAAGTCGTATTTTGCGACAGAAGGAGATCATTTCCATTTTTGTTTTAGTGAAATCCCTCCTTTTATTGGGAACAAATTTCAACCCCAGATTTAGTACAGATTCTTCGTCTGGTGTTAAAATTTTGGACGATAAGTTGACTATGGTCGATGGAACCTCTATGATTTGTAGGAGTTTTTCCGCATGCGCATCTCCCATGGTATTTTTTGTCTGGTTTTTCCTTGCTGGCCCTTCCCTAAAAAAGAAACCTGCTTCTTATTAGTGTTACCTCTTGTTTCAGGGCCAGCATTAAGAGAAAAAGTTAGATTACAACTAGAAGCTTGACACAAAGCAGGGGTCATAGAACCCATTGAATCGTCTAAGTGGGTTGCGCCATTGGTCGCAGTAAAGAAAGGCCAATGGAAAGTTAAGACTATGCATCGATTTGCACGACCTCAATCAGAGCATACTAGTGGATCAATGTTGTAATGTACTTTTACTAAATACTTCCTCCCTACAGTGCTCTCTCCCTGCTGCTCAGCCAGTGATGACATCAGATGGAATGTTGGTTGTGTTGGTTTGGATGAGTATGTCAGTTGGTGTGGATGGGCTGAGCAGTGGAGAGCCTGCTCCTGGTGGGGCATTCCTATGGATCTAACTACATCTGATCACCTCTAACTAAGAAGAGATCTAAAAAATAAAGCAGAGATCTTATTACCTACTTCACCTGGTCCACGCTTCTTTTACTGTTTTAACACTGGCGACGATTCAAGGAACCCATGGAGCTACCTTGGATGGATTGACCTTTAAGACTGAAGTAAATGAAGCTGTTTTTTTTTAAATTTAAGAAATTTCCTTCTGTTTGGAAATTACGGGACTTTAAAGACTCAAGTAAGTGAACTTAAACTTACGGATATAAAGACTTTGAACCTAAAGACTTCCTAGTAAGTGGATTTGATTAAACTAGGCACCCAATTGCCCCACCAGTGACCCTGCCAACGGTGGCCCTTAACTATATGGTGCCAGTTTCTGTATCCTTCCTGGTTTCGGAAAATGACTGTCAGTCTATGTTATATTTTTTTCATATAACAGCTTTGTAGAATAAGGTGCAATGTGACATTGCTACAACCTCTTTATGGCAGTACATCTTGGACTTTTCCGTCTTATCCATCTTCGTTTGTCCTCAATTGTATGTTTGGCAACTTTCATGCTTTTGTTGTTGTGATCACTTTAGCATGGGGATGTTGTATAATTTTTCTTATTATTGCATCCTCTTTTGTCGGAACGTGTGTTTTATCATCTTCACATGTGTTGTTTGTTTTCTTTCATTATAAAGCGGGGGATGTGTTGTAATGTACTTTTACTTAATACTTCCTCCTTACAGTGCTTCTCTCCCTGCTGCTCAGCCAGTGATGACATCAGATGGAATGTTGGTTGTGTTGGTTTGGATGAGTATGTCAGTTGGTGTGGATGGGCTGAGCAGTGGAGAGCCTGCTCCTGGTGGGGCATTCCTATGGATCTAACTACATCTGATCACCTGTAACTAAGAAGAGATCTAAAGAATAAAGTAGAGTTCTTATTACCTACTTCACCTGGTCCACGCTTCTTTTACTGTTTTAACAATCAACATCTCCTACCCACGATCAATGAGATGTTGGCACATACTAAAAATGTGCGGTGGTTCTCCACCATTGACCTGACTGCATCTTACCACCAGGTATCCCTACAACCAGATAGCAGAGCCTGAACAACTTTTATAACACCTTTCGGGTGTTACAGATTTAAAAGAGTTCCCTTCGGGCTAGCATCAGCAGCTGCAATGTTTCAAAGACTTATGCATGTAATATTCAAGGGTTTTGAGAACCTGCTCATCTTTCAAGATGACATTTTGGTGATGGTTAAAAGCAAAGAGGAGCATGACCGAAAATTGTGTAAAGTATTGTACATATTGCAAGAAAAAGGTTTGACAGCTGAATACAACAAATGTAAATAAGCACAAAAACATGTGACATACTTAGGCCACGAAATCACACAAGAAGGTATCAACAAAAAGCAGAATGTTGGGAGCCATAAGAAAGGCTCCAGTGCCAAAGAATAAAGAAGAGGTGCGTGCATTCTTGGTGTTGGTTGAATTCTAGTCCAAGTTTATGAAGAATTTTTCCACCAAAACATATGATATCAGACAGCTGTTAAAACCTAAGAACCAATTTGAATGGACCCCTGAATGCCAGAAATGTTTTGTCTCTCTTAAAGAGGATATTTGCAATGCCCCTGTCTTATAAGATTTCGATCCCAATCTACCAAGCAAAGTCACTATGGATGCCAGTGGGAAGGGCATTGGTGCAGTACTCACCCAGAACATGTGTGGTACGTGAGGACATCATTGCATTTGCCTCACGCTCTTTAACTCCCACTGAGGAGAAATACTCTGTGATTGAGCGTAAGGCTCTTGCGTGCTTGTGGGGTCTGGAGCATTTCTGCCAACTTGTCTGGGGCAAGGAGGTCTTATTGAGAAGCGATCACAAGCCACTTACTATGTTGTTAATCACTAAAGGGCTGTATGCAGCCTCACCCAGACTGGCTCGCATGTCAGTGAGATTATTGGATTTCAATTACGACATGCCGTATGTACCTAGTACCAAGAATGTGGTTGCGGATTTCCTTAGTCGTTTGCCCCTCCCTCAAACAGGCTCTGTCTGTTATAGTATTTTGCTTTTTTGTATGCTTTTTTTATCATCTTTTTGGGATATCCCCTTTAAGTGAACTTTTTGGTCAGATTCTTGGCATGTTTCTCAAATTCTTGCCTGTCTGTGCAGTTTCGTCTGACCCTCAAGAATTGGCCAAACGGTATATTATTTTTTTGGTTAGCCGGATGATTGCTTTCATAATGCAACATAGTGTTACGGTCTGTTGGTTTGCAAAAAAGTTCTACTTGTAGGGTTCCTTCTACATCCTTTATTTTTATATCCAAAAAATTGCAAGTCTCATTACTATATGAAGATGTGAACTTTAAATTATTATCTCCAAGATTAATCCACTGTATAAAGGAGATCAAATCCTCTTCGTTACCTTTCCAAATGAGGAACACATCATCAATGAAGCGGGACCATCTATCGACATTTTTTTAAAAAAGGTGCCGCTTCATTGAAGATGTGCATCTCCTCGAAAGCTGCCACATAAAGGCATGCAAGACTGGGCGCACATGTTGCGCCCATACTCGTTCCCTTCGTTTGTCTAAAGAAATCTTCTTTAAATAAGATGTTATTTTTTTAAATTATTTCTACACTTTCTACTATAAACCTAGAATGTTCAGATAAATCATCTTTGTCTCCTTTGAGAAGGTTTTGTATCATCCTGATGGTATCGTCTTGAGGGATGTTCATATACAATGCCTCTATATCTAGAGTTACTAACCATTCGTTTTGTGCATTAAAAGGTGTGTTTTCTATTTTAGCAATCATATGTGTTGTGTCTTTGATATAAGCACGTTGGGCTGTCACTAAAGGTTGAATGAATTAGTCTACGTACTGACTTAGGGGTTCCGTCAGTGATTTTAGACTAGAACGATTGGGCGCATGGGGGGGTCTATCAGGTTCTTATGCACTTTCGGTAGTCCGTACATGGCCGGGATCGTAGGTGTATAATTTTTCATATAGCTAAATTCCTCCTGAGAGATTATCTCATCTTCTAGGGCAAGATTTACATTTTTTTATTAGTTTTCCTAAGTCCAGCCATTCCTGTCTGTTACTTACTACATAGTGGCTTGGATTTTTTAAAAGATCTTCCATTCTTCTATCATAATCTATTGTGTCAATGACGACAATGCTGCCACCTTTGTCGCCAGGTTTAATGGTGAGTTCTTTACATTGTTCCAGGGTTTTTAATGCTGTCCTCTCTTTGTTTGTAAGATTATTTTTAGTCCACTTAGTTTTTGCCATTATGTCTTCAAGTCCCTTTTTTAATACTTTTTCGAATGTCTCTATTTCTTTAGCTACCATGGGGCCTGTCAGCGTCCATACTGATTTGGGTTTTAATCCCGATTTGTTTTCTGTTGCCCTTTTCTCTTAACCCTCAAAAAAAAATGTTAGTCTTATTTTCCTGAAAAAACATCTAATGTCTCTTTCAAGGTTGAATTTATCCGGGGGACCGGACAAGGCAAAACCTAATCCCTTTTCTAAGAGTCTTATTCACAAAACCCCCTCAGTGTACCATCCTGCCGGTAATGGTGCAGTAGAATGGTTCAACTGTGTCATCAAAGGTATAGAGCAGTTAGCAAACAATAACGGTTTAGCCTGGAAAACGAATTGTTTAAAATGGTGTGGGCTTACAGAGTGGCTCCCAATGAATGCACAGACTCTAGTCCTTTTGTATTAATGAGAGGAAGAACACCAATGTCTAAAGACAACATTGGGTGGTTGGAGGCAGCCAAAAGGACTGTGTGGTCTCCTGAGATTGCGAAAGAGAACTTATTACGTGCACAGGAAATTAGCAAAGAACTTCACAATTCGAAACACAAATGCAGACCAGTGACCCTTGAAGTGAGCGATATGGTTCTAGTAAAACGCACTGGGTTCATTGAGAAAGGGCAGAGTCGCAAAACCCAGCCACTAGAGGTAAAGAAAATATTTTGCAATTCTGAATTGCTAAGTGGCGGTAAGGTTAGGCACTTTTCTGAACTCTCTTTGGGTAAGGAAAAAAGGTTTTAATAAATTATCAAAGTGGTGTAGACTCACCACCATATCATGAGGATGATTTTGGATGTGCAAAGATGAGTATGGGAAGGGTGTGTGATTATAATTCTGACATAGACAATAGTTGTGGGGACGGCCAATCAGGGCTCGAGTCGGGGTACCACGCAGGTGGACGGTGTCCCCCCACTTATTTTACCGGGTGGATGCCGTCCCCCCTGCCAAACAGCTGGACTTCACTCTTTGCCCTCTCTGGGGTGAGATCGGAGCACACTGCACACGTGCTGGCTTCGCAGATGCAATCGCATCTAAGGGGTGAGCGAGGGGAGGATATGAGCCTGATGTTGCAAGCCACCTTTCGTGATGTCACTTCCTGTCATTACGGCACTTCCGGTGACAGCGTCCCCCCACTTCTTTTTTTAGGACTTGTGCCCTGTGACCAACTGATGTCGCACCTGTCCATGATCAAGATGTAATCCAAGAAGAGAGTACTAAGATCAATGATACCGATCTAAAGGCGGCTCAGGGTCAAGCTCTCACTAGTCAACCAGATACTTGCGACACGTCTTTGAAAACACCAGACCGGTAGTGAAAACAGCACAACCAGGTCTGGGCGTGCAATAGCTAAACCTAGCTGTTTTAAGGATATGAATGCTATTAGCGTTAGTTCTATTCTCTATAACTGTAATTTTTGCATTTATCGCATGCAATGTTATTACCACAATTCAAAGTGTTGTAATGCATTTTTCTTGTTCTCTCTCCCCTCCCTTCTTCATCCTCTCCCTCAGGAAGATGTGTTGTAATGTACTCCCCTTCTAGAATGTTCCTCCCATCCCTCCAGGCACCCGTACCCCCTCGCACACCATCCTGTCTTATGACGCCTCAGCTGGCATTCTAGAATACCAGCTGATAGCCTGTCAGTTGAAGAAAGCTGTTCAGGCGTTGACGCCGTGTTTTACTAAGCTGACTTTCCGCTCCTGGTGTGCTGTATTCTACTTAGATTAAACTTCGTACAATATGCTCTTGCCTACGAGTATTCTTCATAAGATAGCTAGCTCTCAAGTACTAGTACGGATTCTAGTACTTAATTAATTAAGACACTTATGTTCCGGAAAATATAATGTATTTCTCCCACAATAAATAAAGCAGATTTGACTTGCCAATATTTTTTACGAACGCATATCGCAATGTACTGGGCCACTCGTAATGAAGACCCTAGAGCAGTCCTCTACGAAAGAGCTTTAACCAATTTCACACAGCAACCAAAATACAGTTAAAATTAGCGGCAATTCTAAGCATTACCCAATACCAAACCTCTTAAGCCTCTAAGCCCAACGGCCAATGAGTACTGAAAATTTCTAACCAATCGAAAGACATTACGCTTTCATCTTCTAGTGCTATATGCACCCACATACGTGATTGGTTGCCCTGCTGTTGTAATTACTAAACAGAAACCTATCCAGAAGTAATGAGGGTTTAAGTCGCAAATAGCGGACTGTTCTGAAAAACCCTAGACAGGTGTCTTCCCTCAGTACTGTTGTCAGCGCTCAAACTTACTGATGTCTGTCTTTTCTGTGTTCCTCAATGCAAGACAGTCCGCCCTTTGTTTCCAATCCCTTGTTAAGTCAATCTGTAGTCTGTTTTCCATGTCCCTCGGTACGCTGCCAAGTAGTCTGGTCTTTTATTTCCATTATGTGCTACCTCCAATGGCTTTGGTAGGGCCCCGGAAACTACTCATGGTGCTCTGTTCCGAGAGCTGTGTTGTTCCTCCGTGTTTGTGGCTGTATTGAAGGCGAACGATAAGTGCTTGCGGGCTTTTTTTTTTTATTTGCTCACTATGGCTATGACCGGTCCGGCGCCTTGTACCTCTCCCAGTAGTCACACTCGGGAACGGGTCACAATCACGAAAGTGACTTTGGAGAACTACTATAGTAGTTTGATGGCACAACATGAGGAACGAGTACTCAGGTAATATTGCACGGTGCGAGACAATGGAACTTGGGCAATAGTATTCAGCACCTGGAATGGGAATTTGGATAAATTAGGAGTTGATACCTTGGTAATAGTGTATTGTAAAGAGCAGGTGCTTTTGAAATGACAGTTGGGCTCGTTACAATGCAAAGTATGGGAAGACATTGATCTGTAAGTGACCGCGCAGCTCAAAGGGTGGAGCCTTGGGTGAATATAGTTTTCAGTATAATATGAGGGAGTGTTATCATTATAACTGCAGTAGGAGGTGTAGGCACTCCAGGTATGCCAGTACACCCAAAAAACGATTGGGTTCTCAGGTAATGCAATTGGGGTCACTGTGCAATACAATGTATTGATGTATGTTTTAAAATACAGTTAATTGTGCATTCACTGTTCAAATGTACTGGAAGCCAATCATAAAATTCCAAGCCACTGAAACCGTCTGTAACGAAAATAACAATTTACCTAGAAAAGATAACAAGCCCTCACGCCATTACGTAGGCGTGGGAGTGCTGGGACGGACAGCAGACAAATTAATAGCTTTTGTTTTTAACTTTAGCCATGCTTCACAGCATTGTTGATGCTGTGCACCTTGGCTAAAAGCATTGGCAAAACCAATAGGTCACAAAGGCTAGGCCTATTACTATTTAATAGTTAAACTCACCATCCTCTTTTAAAGAAAATATATTCTGGAAAGTATTGGGGCTATACATCAAATAATCGGGCATTCCAAAATACAACTTGTGTGATTTTAAAGGGTTGAACAAGTATGTTCCTTTATCTATTTTAAACATGAATCTAGAAGAATTTGACTTTTAAAAGACCTTAAGTTTCGTCTGAGTTGAGACTGAAATGTATGCTTATGCTGAACATAGTATATTTGAAATTGACGGATAGTTTATCTGTAATCAGAATATTCCTGTTCCGTTGAGAATCGTTTAGTTCACTGAAAAAAATGGCCGGCAGTTTACACCTCTTGTTGACCCACCTAAAAAACATACCATGACAGACATACTCTACCAGAGTACTCCAGTTGAGTATGAGTAATCCAGATGTATTTCAAGACCTTGCAAAACAATATACAGAGAGATGTGTAGCAAGAGACTACCTCTAAAGCCGATCCATTTAATTTTCAAACAAATCTTGAGGGAATATTAACAGAAGGCATACCTTTAGTTGGACTGGTGTTAATGTTTAATTTATTTTTCTCATATTATCCATACAATCGGATGATCTATCTTTATAAACCAACAGCAGTTTGATCCATGATCACTAAATTGTCAACCTAAAAGGGGGCATTATTGTAATCTTGATTAACTTTTGGGGGGTTCTGATAGATCGGCCTCCAAAATGGAGACTAACGTGGATGGCAAAGCACGCTGCTGTTAAGCCCATTCACTGTATGAATGTCGCCTGACTATATCCTGGCACTCACTTGACTTGTGACAAGTTAGAAGAATAGAGTATGCTCACTAAGGAAAGTAATTTAGCAGTTATTCAAAATGTAGCCAGTTTGTGCCAGTAGGTTGCGTAGTCACCGTGCCAAATGCTGCTTGAAAGTCCACAAAGCGAGCCTAGAAATATCTGCTCATAATAGACTTCCGAGTCAAGAACCAAAGAGTAAATTCATATGCAATAAATACTGCCTTTTCTTGTTAACAGATTTATTGACAAAACTCATTCTTAAAGTCTTTATAAAAGTAGCAAAAAAATATTTTGGAAACTCTATCCAGGAGTGTGATTACCTATGTCCCTCGTCCTTGACCCTGTTATAACAACATGATGTATCCATTCACGGACAGGAAGTCAAACAGGAAACGCTTACTGACCCCATCCACCCTCCTTCTAAATGCTATAACAATCTACTTCTAACCTAAAAGTATCCCCTCTCGAGTGTCATCGTACGTACATGGAAACAATGGGATCATGTGCCAAACTTAAGAACTGCTCTATTAGGAGCGGGGAAGGGAACCCCACCCCCCTTTTTTGTTTTTTTATATAACCCTCCCCCATTCTAGTAGTGGCATGCTTCATCATCGTGTTCACCATGGCCCCTAAAGACCATCCAGGGTGGGCTCGACCATATTCTCGGGAGCTCTTATGAAGACAAATATGTCTTGTTACTTTAAAGATAAAAATTCCTCACCCACTCCCTAGCCTTACCTTATCCCTTCCTGTTTTGTGTACTGTCTCTGATGGGATATGGGGGACGCAGAAGTGACTACCCGGCTTTCACCTTGAACAAAGTTGCTGCAGGCTTTCTCTGTCTGCTGGACTTTGGGGGCACCTGTGATCATTATGGGAGCGGCATGAGTCGGGGTGCTTGTATGGCCTACTGAGGCTATGTGCAGGACTCGAAAAATCTACTTGCCCACTTGCAATTGCGAGTAAAATGTTACCAGGTCAAGCCATTTTTAGCACCTACTCGTGCCATCTGGCGAGTGAATTTAGGCTGAAAAGGAACAGGTGTTCTGTGCATTTAGAAAATGAATGCGCAATAAAGATGCCATTAAATCTTTTTTTTATATTGGCACATTTGCTGTCTGTTCAAGGAAAGAGGCCAAATGTCAGTTTGTCGTTTTACTAACTGCTGCTTGGAAAATGGAGTTTATTTTTCTCGCTCTTACGAGAGTTAGAGGTTTTTGTCAAATGAGCTGTCTGAAGATGTCCGTTATTTTTTTCTAACCCATAATATTTAAAGAAGTAACCTGTTTAAATTAATATTACACATTTTAAAAATATATCAGGAATTACAAAAGCATGTTTTCTTATAATTAAAAAGTGTGATGCAAACAAAGAGTTAAAAAGGAGCAAAACAAACAAGAACACTTTACATGGTGATAAGCAAATGACACATATTGGCAGAAACTTTATTTCTAAACATTACTGTTTGTACACTATATAGTTTTATCAGTAAAACCGCATGTCAGTGGGAAAGTTTGTGGCCATTTCAATATAAAATCTGCTGATTACAAATTATAGTGTGCTGCCACTTCATGCTTTAATAATGTATTTATTAAAACTGATAGTTTTTAAACATGATTTTAAAAACATTCCTCCCTGATGACAATGCTGTTAAAGAACTAAGAGACAAGTCAGGGGTCATGTGTATGCTGTGGCTAGATTTGTATTCTAAATGGAAAAAAAGTTTAGTCTATTGGATCAAACAATAGTTTTTTTGTACAGCAGACATGATGAACTCGCAAATTTGAAGCTGCTCTGATATGTGATAATGAAGAAAATGGCAGCTCGAGCTCAATGAATTAAAATATTTGCCCACAATCGCATAATTTGAAACCAGTTTATGGGTCAAGAGCATTACAAGTAGTGTGGAGGGGGGGGGGCGCTATGTTACCGGTCACCTGGTACTCAATGGCCGCTGGCAGGGCGATAACATCTCCGTAGGGCAGTAATTCGTCACGCGGTCTTGATGAATACGGCAGTGAAAGCTACCTAAAGGAATATGGCTGCCGAAGCAGTGTGTGAAGAACGTACAGCAGTGAAAGCCATTTGTTCAGTATGCGGCTGCAGAAGCAGCATGTACACTGAGAGAAGAATGGTAGTGGAGGGGGCAGGGAATATTGCAGGGAGGCTCGTTCCAGAGCTGGTCTTGAAATGCACATCCTGTATGTGCCATGCTGCAATTGACTGCATTCTTATGTTATTGAGCTGTCAGTCAAGCGCCAGTTCAAGTAAAATGCAGTTTGAACTGCATTTTTATGTGTGTGTGTGTGTGTATATATATGTGTGTGTATATATATATATATATATATGTATATGTATATGTATATGTATATATATATATATATATATATATATATATATATATATATATATATATATATATAATTACCTACTGGCAATCGGCAGTATGTAGTTATAGTTAGGATTTATTTCAATGCAAAATCTCAAAATTCTATTTGGAATATCTTTGATGCCGGTTGACGAATCTGCCTGAAAATTTCCTCAAATTTGCCTCGCAGAGCTCCGGTCCGTCCTTGAAAGTTAGGGGGGGGATTCGTCAAGCGGGGGCCGAGATAAAAGGGGGGTCCCAAAACGTGTTTTCCCCATGTAAATTTCCATAGGGCGGTCGACCTCACTTTTAGCCCCAACGGCTGAATGAATTTCCACCAAACTTGGCAAAATTGTAGGGACTGGTAGCCCGATGTGCCTTTGCTATGTCTCAAGATATGTGCTCCAGTAGTTTTTGAGTAATTTAGGTTAAAAAAAAAATATATATCTATGGCAGCGCCCCGGTACGCGCACCGGGGAGCGCACCGGGCGCGCCACGCGACTTGCGCATGGAAAGCTGATTGGCTCTCGGGTGTCTGTAAACATTCGAAACAGTCCGGAGCGGCCGCGATCTTGTGTCTCGGTAGGATTGAGACACAAGAGGTGGCAAAAACAAAGGGGGAAATGACCATAAGGGGGCAGAGTAGACCCCCCCCTGACCCCCTAGGTTTGATGTGGGGGCTATAAAAGGGTCCCGCGGGACAAAATAATTTTTTTTTTCGATTTGCGCGGGGGGAGCGCCCGGTACACGCACCGGGGAGCGGACCATGGGGAAAAAAAAGACAGTTTTTTAAAAATGTAGCATTTTTATATAAATTGGAGGTAGTTCTGAAAATAACTGTTTTTAGGTTTCGACCTGGCGAGGGGCACGCAGTGCCCCTCCCAGATCGAAAACTTTTGTCTTCAGTAGGGATGTTTGGACCGCCTCTGTTTCCAATTGGCTCGCTCCATAAATGGAGACTAGCCATTGGGAGACAGAGGCTGTCAATCACGCTTTCTTACGAAAACGCGATTCGGGGGCGTTTCTCTGTCTTTTTTTAAGTCCCGCCCCTTTGTCCTGGGCCGCGCTGTGATTGGCTGCCGGCCCGGGACACCCCCGTGACGTCATTCCCCGGGCCGCGCTGTGATTGGCTGGCCGGCCCGGGACCTGACTTGTTTTTCAATGGCTGCAAATAACAGCAGTAGTTGCCTAACGCACTTAATCGGATACCAGTTGGCCAGAGGTGCCCGATGAAATTACCCTTGTTAAATCCTTATCAGTGCAAATAAGTTTACATGTCCACTAAAATTTCCTCAGATCGATGTGCTTAGCCTCGTACACATTCGGGTCCTTTAAATAGTCACACAATATCTATTGCAACGACCACAACTCTGCAAATCAGAGTATACGAGTGCACATTTCTACCAAACAGCGCCTAACGGTAGAGCGAATATTTTCCCGGAAACGTAATTTACAAATCGAATTTCTTTTCACATAAATTTAATACAGCAGGGATTCACCAAACGCTGTACGCCAATGTGAGTTTGCTCTGAAATGAACCAGGGGCGAAAATCGCAAACCTCCTCCTTTCTTTTGCTTGAAAATATACCGTACTAAAAGAACAGCCGCCCATGCACCCTCTCCCCTTCCGCGGGCAGCAGTACACCGGGTTAAAAATCACCAGCTGTCGGGGAGGGGTGAGAGCTTCGGACATTTTTGATTAGTGACCCTGCGAGCCAATGATCTCCGCTGAAGTCTTGTGCCCCACAGCCAATGGCTGGGAGTCTGGGGTGCTCGTGGGCTGGGCTCTGCCGAAGTGTACTGCTGCCTGAGAGGAGGAAGCGAGCGAGATGAACCTGTCAGGTCTGAAGGGAGAGTGGGGCGACGAGGGCTGAACGCCGAGGAGAGGGCTCCTTTCCCGGGGCCAGGCATGGTGCGCAGGGGCTGAGAGCGGGACGTGTGCCCTGGAGCAGGTAAAGGGACTGCGGAGGGCGCGCGGGGGCTGCGCGCCGACTGGGCAGGAGTCTTATGCAAGCTTCTCTTGAGAGGAGGGGTGCAGGACGCAGCTGCTTTGACAAGGGGAGGGGGTGGCACGTTGCGTTGTGCTTTGTGGGGGCAGGTTAATGAACTGCAGTGGGTAAGGCTGCGGCGGGACAGGAGTCCGCTACTTCTGCGGGTTGCATCATATTGAAGATATTCTGCAAAAGGGGAAGGGGCTGCGCCAAACAATCTCTGTATGGTCGGAGTTAGTTGAAGAGGCAAAAGAAATCGGAGCTCATATAGGATAGGAGAACTGTATCCGATTTATATGGGAGATGCATAAAGAAGCCACTCTTATCGAGTCGTGGGGGGGGGGGGTGTAAGAGACCTATGCGGGAGCAGGTAATGAGGTTAGTGTTAGCATTGAACGGTGACCTGTTCTTAAATGGGACACGCGTCCTGCACCTTTACAGGACTAGGGGCATAGTTCACGTTGGTCAACGATGATGGTCTTGTTAAATTTTGTTTTTGCTTTTTCAGCCACGCCTTTGTGCAACATGGCAAAAAAAAACCACTGGCATTGCTAAATAGTAATACTGTGTGAATTTGTCAATGTTTTTTAAAAATATATTATACAGCAGCAGTGCATCTGCTGTGTAGCATAATTGAAAGTAAAAAAAAAAACGCTATCATGCGGCCAGCATTTACAGCCTTATTGTGTTTTTTCCTGTTCAGCAGTCAGAGGAGAAACATGGTCTTAGTGCTTGTACTGCTAAACTGGGTATTGATGGAATGTTTGGGAAAAAACGCTAGTCTACTGAAGGTGCCGGGCAGTCACTCTGAAATAAAATTAATGGTTCAAGATCTACCAAGCATTTTAACAGTTGCAAACAATCCAGTTTGGCATTTGCAGCTGTGACGTGCTTTTCCTTATTCACTAATCCCATTTTAGGGGTCAGAACATTTTTTCATACACCTAAAATGGGATTTCGATGGGTACTAAAATGGTATATGGAGGGGCGTGTTCTAAGCATCTGCAAATGATGTATCTATGTTTTGCATCCAAAATATGGGTGCAAAACATTGATATTTTACCAACACCTTGAAGAAGATGGTAATCAGTTTGCAAAAGGGGAGGGGGACTCTTTAGGATCCCTTCTCCTTTGTGAATGTTTAAAAAAAAAAAGTTTTAAGAGGAAGAAATTGTCTACTGGCTATTTCTGAACAAAAAAAACGTCCTTTTTCCTTTAATGAAAACGGGCTCCAATAAAAAACAAGCATTTGCAATGCAACGGTTTCGCCTTTGGAAAAGTTTGAGCTATTGGCATTGTAAATGACAATTTGTATTTGTGTTGGTTTTGAAAACAGATAAATAAATGGCATTGTCATTTACATTGCCAATAGCTCTAACTTTTCCAAAGGCGAAACCGTTGCATTGTAAATGCTTGTTTTTATTCTTTTTGTTGTTTTATATTTTTTTATTGTTTTTTGGAACATTTTTTATTTTTTTTGGATTTTCTGAACAATTTTATATTTTTTGTAGTTTTTCTGGGGTCAAACAAAACACAGGGAATTGCAAACAGCTCAACTGGAGCAAAAAATATAGAAAAAAAATTAAAGTTGCTTGCTGCAGTGATGGTTGTCTGCAGCTCGATTGAGTAAAGTGATGCTCTGCTCACCATATGATATTGTTTTGTTGCAATATATGCAAACAAATTTAAATTTTGCAAACTTGGTTTGGTTATTAGGGACCATCTCCCCAGCCTCTGCACCCGATGGAGAGGGTTGATTGGAGGTGCTTGAAGAAGAAGGATTGGGAGGGTTCTTGGTCAGTTCCCTGACCTCTGCTCTCGAAAAATTGTTCGGGTGCTTCCTCTGCATATGCCTAATCATGGTGTGGTTCCAAAACAAATATTTTTTGTTTGGGTTCCCTCTTGACAGTTCTTGGTGACAGATGAGGCAAGTCACCTTAGCTGCATTCACTTTTTTGGCACCTCTTGGCATCTTGAAAAACTCCCAAATAAAATGTTCCTTGGGTCTGTATGGGGGATTGTCCTCAGGCAGATATTGCCTCTCCTCCTGCTCCTCTTCGTCCTCCTCTTCTTCATGACTACCAATGTGGTCTTGTGGTGGTGGTGCCGATGCACCTGCAGCTGCTACTAGTGAAGCCATTTCTCACAGAATGAATGCAGGTCTTCTTCACTCAAACAACAAAGTGAAAATGAGGAAAAAAGGTGGGGTCTTTCATAATTTGGAAAACAAAACTGCTGTGATGTCACTGACCATGTCATGAGTGATGTAATATGTGACGTCATCAGCAGTGCATTGCAGGCGCGCAAGTTATAGTGAGTCCAACTAACTATAACGTGGGAATTTCAATGGTTTTATGTCAGTAAAATTTCCAGCTAACTATAACTGGTGTGAAACCTATGGTTTTTTCAGTGAATATAATATATATATATATATATATATATATATATATATATATATATATATATATAGACCTTTTGATGTGGTGCAGTAGTCTATGTTTATGTTGATTTTTTGTGATGCCCACACTTAGGTTTTTTTTCATATATACTTTATTAAAAAAACAAAATAATGACCCGTGACCAAGGAGCTGGGCTCCGAAACGCGTCGGGCAGGACTGCCGATTTATGATATAATAAATCCAATTCACATGCAAATACGGAGTTTGGGCTCGGTTTTTTCGTTCTTTATGTGCAAAGGTATCCACGAAGGAAGCTGGTGTCATATATATATATATATAGAGATATCTTTTCCACCACTGCTGGTTAAGAGTTACGCTGTCTCGGGCGGTCTTGTTGTAGCCACCAGCAGGCTTCTATATTCGTTCCAAGAAACTTCAAAATTATGAAGAAAACAAGACACCCAGAGCTTCAGTTTGAGGATTTATTTGGCAGATGAACAAATCTCCACGACGCGTTTCGCCATTACGGCTTTGTCACGCTCATCTCGTGGTATTGGTAGCCATTTTTAAACCCAACACCCCAGTGCACTTAGTTTCTATCACGGTAAAGGTAGCGGCCATCTTGTAACATGGTCATACATAGGACAAATCGTAAACTTGGATGACATTGTAAGCTTTTTTAACCAAAAAATATAATAGGGTTAAAAAGACATTTATGTCTGGTATTACCACATTGATAAGGAATAAATCTGAGTCTCTTCATTCATTATGGGTAATATACCTAATTACTTTGTGCAACGTGGATATTATTACACAATTGATGATTTGTATCGTTAGGCACATTGTTATCAATATATCGTTAAAATATATAATAAACGTCATTGATAAGTTCAACCTTCTGATTGGATGTTACCAAACAAGCTTGTATCTTATTGGTTGCAATGTCGTTGCTAGGAAACATACAAAGTGACACCTTCATAGTTACTCGATTTTGTACAATCTAGTCTTTTTGTAAAAAGATTCGCATTGACTCTTACAGTAGTCTAGCCCCAGTGGGCAATGATTCTACATCTACCTCCATCTTGCCCCAGTGGGCGATTCAGCGCGTTGTTGTTAGACAGTATCACGTTGTTGAGTTTCCAAATGGTACATTTGCCCAAGTGAGCATATTGTCTGAGTCTCAGGTTTGCCGTAGTGGGCTCATGGATAATCATAAACCAAAAAAGCTTGTTGTATATGTCCCACAGGCTAGATCAGAACGTTAACGACAATGCATATGATTCCGCATACAAATCCATGTTCTTCCGCTACCCCGTGATGTATGAAATCGAAAAATAAAATTATTGACATTAAAATCAGGAAACCGCGGACAATATTATCAAGTCCACCCTGGGTTAGACACTGGCTATATGCAAATCAGCTCTGACCCTGTGCCTCAAGGGAACAGTCCAGTCCGAACTACCAAGCCTACCAAGTTCGGACTGGACTGTTCCCATGAGGCACAGGGCCAGAGCTGATTTGCATATAGCCAGTGTCTAACCCAGGGTGGTGTGGAGTGCAAAAAAACGATGGATTTAGGCCCAGATCCTTGTACTGGGGTGAATGTATGACATTGTTCTACATTCTGTCCATCAACTGTGTTTTTTGCAATTTTCACCCCGAGTGTGCTGGGTATACTCAGACGTGAGTCCCAGGCTCTCCACACCACTGGAGTCAAGCTATCCAGGCTGATGAAGGCTGATAGCCAGAAACCGGTCCTTGGATGCTTGATTCCGGTCTGTGAAAGACATGGCTTGGTAGTTCGGACTGGACTGTTCCCATGAGGCACAGGGCCAGAGCTGATTTGCATATAGCCAGTGTCTAACCCAGGGTGGTGTGGAGTGCAAAAAAACGATGGATTTAGGCCCAGATCCTTGTACTGGGGTGAATGTATGACATTGTTCTACATTCTGTCCATCAACTGTGTTTTTTGCAATTTTCACCCCGAGTGTGCTGGGTATACTCAGACGTGAGTCCCAGGCTCTCCACACCACTGGAGTCAAGCTATCCAGGCTGATGAAGGCTGATAGCCAGAAACCGATCCTTGGATGCTTGATTCCGGTCTGGGAAAGACATGGCTTGGTAGTTCGGACTGGACTGTTCCCATGAGGCACAGGGTTAGAACTGATTTGCATATAGCCAGTGTCTAACCCAGGGTGGTGTGGAGTGCAAAAAAACGATGGATTTAGGCCCAGATCCTTGTACTGGGGTGAATGTATGACATTGTTCTACATTCTGTCCATCAACTGTGTTTTTAGCAATTTTCGCCCATGAAAGAGCCCGCAAAAGACCAAGACCGTAAGGGTCGGGGGTTGTGGAACCAGGCAGTGTCCACCCAGAACTCAGGGCTGGGGTGTCTCATCAGAGAGTACATACGTCCCTCGTGGTACCTGATATAGGTGTGCCCCTCCGGCGTCCACAAAGCTTCCTCTCGGGGCCTCATGCCACTGATGAGCTGCCAGTCTGTGCCGCCTCCGTTACCAGCACAACTGAGGCAACCGCCGCTGCCATCTCGTGCAGGCTAACCGATGGATCCGGCCCCCCCGTCACCGCAGCTCGTCCCACACTCTGCCAGGCCGGGGAGCGTGATCGTCGTCTTGATGGGAACTCTCTTCCCTGGGGGCCGTGGTAGTGTCATCTAGGCCAAGGATCTTCCTGGCCGCAGATAAAGATCTGACCTGGACTAGCCTGTTCTGCCAACGAAAGATGAGGCGAAAAGGGTGGCCCCATGAGTAGGCCACGTTCTGATCTCGTAGAAATGTGGTCACTGGTCGGAAGTCTCGTCGCTTCTGCAGGGTTGAAGCTGCCAGGTCCTGAAATAACTGAGGATGGTGGTCTCGAAATAGCAGGGGATTAATTCCTCTTGCTTTCCTGAGTATACGCTCCTTTAGCTGGAAGTCATGGACACAGACCAAGATATCAGGGGGTGGTGCCCTCGAGCCCCGCAGCAGACCAACTCGGTGGACCCTGTCCATACGAATCTCCTTGAGATCTTCGTCCACCAAAATCTGTAGGAAGAGGGCCTCCACATAGCCTTGCAAGTCCTCCCCCCCACCCCCCCTTCCCAGGGCACCGCCGGGATTCTTATGTTGTTGCGGCATAACCTGTTTTCCAAATCCTCGGGGTGGGCCTGGAGGTCCAGATTCTGTTCCGTTAGCCTAAGCACATCTTGCTGGAGCTGGTGTACATCTCCCGCCAGCCCCAGGTCATGTTCCTCCAATGTCGCCACCCGCTCTCCTATACCGTCCACATCTCTCCTCACTCAAGTCCAACGCCAGCTGGGAGCGGAGCTCCGAGATGTCCTCCTTGATGGCCGTAAAGAGCTCGATCATCAAGGCCTTGGTGGCGGGCGCATCATCTTCTCCTCGTGGGGGCGATTTGCTGGTCCCTGGGGACGACGCAGGCGGCGGTCCCTTCGACACTCCATCTTTGCCCGGTTTGTCCTTACGGGGTCTGGTCGCCATGTTACTGGCCTAGTAGCCCACCAGTGTGCAGTAGGAGCAGGCCAGAACACCCCCTACGACGATGCTCGCCCTGGCTGTAGACCAGGCTTCCGCAGTCACTGCACCGCAGCACCTTCCTCCCCTCCTTGCCTCCGTATCCGGAGTCTCCTGGCGGGTTCCCACTCAGGCGCACTTGATTTTGTACCCTGGAATCCAAGGTCCCGTCTTCTGCTGCGTCACCAAGGGCACAGGGGCATCGGTCTGCTGGGCTTAAGGTCCCGGCCACTACCATCAACCACGCCGGCTCAAGAGTTCAGACAAGGGTGCAAACCTCGGGCAAGGAGCCAACGGCGAATCCTCAGGCCGACGCTGCTGGTCGCAGCCCCAGCTATTCTCTCCAAAGAATTCAGCGGGTAGGCCCAGGACCTCCTCGAAGCAGGCCAAACACACGCGCCAGGCCAGTCCCTTGCTAGGCCCATGCAGGACCACACCTCCGTCTGTAGCTGTGCACCCGATATCCGATCCTCCTCCGGCTGGTGTTAACCCTGTGGGCACTCGTCGGCACCGCAGGAGATCGGGACCCCCACTCCCCGGCAAATGTTGAGCCGGAGCCCCAGTTCAACAGTTCTCCGATCCTGGGCGTCGCGGATCCACCCTGGCGGCCGTCCCCTGCAGGCCTCCCATCTGTGTCCCCACGATCCGCGAATAAGGCAGCACTGGGCCCGGCAGGCAGCGGTCGCCGGCCAGAAAGTCCCCGCTCTTCCCCTATTTGCTCCGCTGACCACCGCTCCTGGGCAACACTCTGGGTACTCGCTCCGTACCCATCATGGAGAGGCCCCCCTTTACCGCGCTAGGCCCTGCAGATTGCAGCTGCTCTGGCGCAGGCCGGCCTCAACGCCACAAGACCCAGAGGCCTCACCGGTTACTGGGGTCCCGCGAAGCAGAGTGGAGACCCTCCGCTGTCAGTTACTTCCAGTCTCAGGGCTCCATTTTATGCCGATTTCGGTGCCTCCAGCGCTGGGCCCGAAGTGCGGGGAGACAGCGATCAGTGGCAGGGCGCCCGGCCCACACAGGCCCCAAAGCACCGGCCTCGAGTGGCAGGCGCCTGCCCTCCGCGGCGGCCCGGTCCTTGTCTGCAGCACCTCACCACGGGGTCCGTGAGCTCCGCCGCCGGCCGGACAGCTTAGCCGTTCCCCTGCAATGGGCACCCAGAACGCAGGCTCGTAGTCCCCGGTAGCCCGCTCCTCCTACGTCCCGGCCATTGCGGGCGGTGGACTCCGAGGCGGCCAAACCAGGCCGCGGCCCGCTCCTCCACGGATCGCCAGAAATCTCGTGCCGGCGGGCAGACAAGAGTCACCAGTCGCCTCCTTATGGCAGCGAACACCAGCAGGTACAATTTCCTTCGTATTCTCGCCCCTAGAAGGCAGCTACTCAACGCTGGGCAACTCGTGGCGCCGGAGGGACACAAAGGCACGTCTCACTCAGTCTCCATCTTGGCCACGCCCCCCCCCCTCCAATTCTTTTTGGATGGGTTTTCTAAGGGTTATGCATGTTATGACTGGGTCGAGGAGGAGTAGGACTAAGAGTAATATGGATTGCCGGTAAGTAATCGGGGCATTAATCTGTATGAGGCTCCAGACCTTTAATGCCCCTATTCTAAATGGGATGTATTATTCTACCTAAGCAAGAGGGATGGTTAACATTAGGTTATATACAACAAGCATTTGCAATGCAATAGGTCTCGCATTAGGAAAGTTTGAGCTATTGCTACTGTAAATTTTTTATTTTTTATTTATGTTTTGTTTTTGAAAATAGCGAAATTAATAGCTTTGTCATTTACAATGCCAATAGTTATAACTTTTGCAAATGTGACACCTATAGCATTTGTAATGCAATATGTGTTGTATTTACGTGACTTACATGTATTGATATTACAAATAACAATGGCTTTTAATTTTTTGTTAAACATTACTACTTAAATAAAGGTTATTGTAATTTATGATGGCAATAGCTTAAACTTTTGTAAATAACTTTTTTTAAGATTATGTTCAGTGTATTTTATTGTGACGAAAATCCAAGAACAGAAGTGAAATATTAACATCTTTTTGTTACATTTGTAATAAAGCTTGAAACATTGAGAAAACATATTTAAACCAAGTGTTGTTGAATGGTTGCACAGATTGATGCTGTGGTGGCGCTGGGTGATGTTGTGATGGCGAACGAGTGATGCTCTGGCTTTCAGTGATGCTGTGGTAGCGCATAGTGATGTGTTGCCCCTCAGTGATGCTGGGGTGCTGAATGAAGCTGTATGCTATGCTATGTTTTGCTATCCTATGTTTTGTTTTGTTATGCTATGCTATGTTTTGCTATCCTATGCTTTGATTTGTTATGCTATGTGTTGTTATGCTATGCTATGTTTTGTTGTGTTTTATTATGCTATGCTTTGTTTCGCTATGCTATGTTTTGTTATGCTGTGCTATGCTATGTTGTTTGGTATGCTAGGTTTTGCTATGCTATTATGTGTTTTGTTTTGCTATGTTTTGTTTTGTTATGCTATGTTTTTTATGCTATGCTATGTTTTGTTATGCTATGTTTTGTTTTGCTATGCTATGTTTTGTTTTGCTATGCTATGTTTTCTTTTGCTATCCTATGTTTTGTTTTGGTATGCTATGTTTAGTTTTGCTATCCCATTCTTTGTTTTGTTATGCTATGCTATGTTTTGTTGTGTTTTGTTGTGCTATGGTGTGTTTTGTTGTGTTTTGCTATGCTTTGTTATGCTATACTATGTTTTGTTATGCTAAGCTATTTTTTGTTGTGTTTTATTATGCTATGTTCTGTAATGCTATGTTCTTTTATGCTATGTTCTTTTATGCTATGTTCTGTTATGCTATGTTCTGTTATGCTATGTTCTGTTATGCTATGTTCTGTTATGCTATGTTCTGTTATGCTATGTTCTGTTATGCTATGCTTTGTTATGCTATGCTTTGTTATGCTATGTTTTGTTATGCTATGTTTTGTTATGCTATGCTTTGTTATGCTATGTTTTTTTATGCTTTGCTATGTTGTGTTTTGTTATGCTTTGCTATGTTTTGTTTTGTTATGCTATGCTATGTTTTGCTATGCAATGTTTGTTGTGTTTTGTTATGCTATGTTATGTTTTGTTTTGCTATGCTTTGTTATGTTATGCTTTGTTTTGTTATGCTTTGTTTTGTTATGCTATGTTTTGTTATGCTATGCTTTGTTTTGTTATGCGTTGTTTTGTTATGCTTTGTTTTGTTATGCTATGTTTTGTTATGCTATGCTTTGTTTTGTTATGCTAAGTTTTGTTATACTATGCTAGGTTTTGTTGTGTTTTGTTTTGCTATGCTATGATTTGTTGTGTTTTGCTATGCTATGTTTTGCTTTGCTATGCTATGTTTTGCTTTGCTATCCTATGTGTTTTGCTATCCTATTCTTTGTTTTGTTATGCTATGCTATGTTTTGCTATCCTATGCTTTTTTTGTTATGCTATGCTGTTTTGTTATGCTATGTTTTGCTTTGCTATCCTATGTGTTTTGCTATGCTATTCTTTGTTTTGTTATGCTATGCTATGTTTTGCTATCCTATGCTTTTTTTGTTATGCTATGCTGTGTTTTGTTATGCTATGATATGTTTTGTTATGCTATGCTATGCTGGTGAGAGTGAGTGAGGGTGAGTGAGGGTGTGTGAGGGTGAGGGTTATTGAGGGAGGGTGAGGGGTGTAAGTTTGTTAGGGGGTGTGAGGTTGTGAGGGGGTGTGAGGTTGTGAGGGGGAGGAGGTGTGAGGGGGGTGAGGGTGTAAGGGTGAGGGCGTGTGAGGGTGAGGGGGTGTGTGAGGGAGAGGGGGTGTGTGAGGATGAGGGTTGTGAGGGTGTGGGGTTGTGAGGGTGAGGGTGTGGGGTTGTGAGGGCCTTGGGCCCGCCTCTCGTGCAGAGTGCAAGAGGGGGGCACCTGGAGCCCGGGTCCCACCTGCACTGCAGGGGGTGTAGGGGATAATGTTACGCCACTGGCCATAGTTTTTAAGTGACTTCAAGTCATGTGAGACACGTTCAGTAAACTCTTGATTTTTTTCAGCCAGTGCAAGACCTTGCATTGTGGGCATTGTAGTTTTACTTTTTCAGCGTAAGTAAATAAGAATAACACATTTAAAGGTAAATTTCTCCTCCCCAGTACCTCACATACAAATAAACATAGTACATCTGAGTGTTTTAAGTAGGATTAAAAAAGTGTGTGTGTGTGTGTGGGGGGAGTGTTCTTCAATTCGGGCGAGGCCTATCTAATTAAGGGCATTGCTTAAACACCTAACCTAAACATCTGTGCTTAGCATAGTGTGTCATCAGACTTCTATTTTGCTGCCTCTTTGTTTTATCGCATCCAGATACAAGACAACAACTGACATTACACCTGAAACAAGCTTTGACATTGGTTGTTAGTTGCATAAAATAAATAAGTAACAACAAGGACTTTGTTGTATAGTAGTACATTGAACATGCTTCAATTTTGTGCTGACTGTGAAATAATGAAAACGAGTCTCTTTGAAGCTACATCAAAGGCAGAGATTTTATTTTCACTCTTGAGTGCGAGGGCAAAAATGGAAAGCGGGAAGGGGACCCGTCTCAGCACCTGCTTTACAGAGCGCCAAAGGGCACCCGGCCCACTTAAAGCTCTGGCAACACCAGCGCCACCAGGGGGCGGAGATGTGTTATGCAGGTGCTCCTCTAAGAGTACCAGGCACAGAGGTGATTGATGACTAATGTGGTGGATGAGAAAAGAATGTCACATGAAGGCGAAGCACACTTAGTCGCTTCACTTTTCATGTTACACTAGTTCAATTAAATGCTCACTAGTGAAATGAAAGTCACTTGTGCATAGCTGGTCACAAATGCATGCCAGGTCATTTTAAACCAAAAACATTTTAGATTGAAGAAAGAAGTGGGACTGGTGAGACACATTTTAATTTGCATGGCAATAACATTGGAAATGAATCGCGAGGTGACAGTGTGACGGCAAAATGCTGCTGAAAATGTGGGAGACTTTACGGGAGTGTTGTAGAACGAAGCTGAGAAATGTGGCAGACTCGTCTGTCTCGCTCACCACCCCCCACACACCAGTAACTTGCCAATGGTGCACAACTCGCAGGGATTTTAAAGGAAATGTAGAAGCGCAGGTGCTCACTCTATAGAATACCTGTTTCCGCCAGATAAGTGCTGGTACTTTCCTATTAAATGAATGTGTCTGTCTGTAACAAAACTGGTGCTCCTGTACTTCGCGCTATATGAAACTCAAAAAAACCAAGGGGACAATCACCAACCCCGTCGGCTGCTGCGACAATCCTTCATGGAGGCCAGCTGATGGAAGCAGCATTAGATATAGAATTGTTTCCCCTCATAAGCCACATTTCAAATCTCAGTTCCCAGCGCTCAGTAAATGCTGTCATTTTTCTGTAGTGTGCCAAGTGCTGCACAGGAAGTACACAGGAGGCTCAACAGAAACACCGCACAATGCCATAGTTGAACACCCGTGGTATTTTCTCGGTGGGCTGGAAGCTAGGAGGTGCTGCTTTCTGTGATAGCCCAACCATGAAAGCTCCGGTAGTTCATTCTGCTCATGGCCTCCTGCAGTGTGGGGCTGGTTTTACCATTTTTGCGGAAGTTTTTCGGTCCGGCCCCGCCCACGACTTTTCTGCAGTGGCTCCTTACCCTGGACAACCCTGCACCTGCGGGCGCGCGCCAGAGAAGGCCATCCTCACGCGCACTCTGAGCAAGGTCCTCGTGCGGCAGGCACATTTTTAGCACAAGCATTGCATGGGAAAGGAATGCAGGATGCTGTAACCGAGGCGGGCTGGGCCCCAGCAGCACGCGGCACAGTGTCCTAATAGAGTGGCGCGAGCTCGTTTAACCCCTACTGCACCGCCATTCTTTCCACATATTTAGTGCATCACAAAACGCCGGCATCTATGAAGGTGGCAGGATTCAGAATTACCGAGTTCTACCCAAACTTAAGCATAACGGAGCAATTAATGGCCGGGGGAAAAAAGCACACACAGCTCACCAGGGGCGTTCAACGCCAGTCCAGAAGGGAAGCTGCAGGTGGAATGTTCAGGATTTACACTCAAAGTACTTTTTATACCGCTGATATCAATGAAAACGATTACGATAATGTTAGTTCTGACAAGGTGACAAAGAGATCCAGCCCCAGCGTCAATGGTCGAAATGGCTACAGGGGGACTTTGAAATGTACAGATCTAAAGACCGGATTAGAAAAACAAGACCAGAAAGGAATAACAAGTTGCCGCCGGGCCGCCGCGCTGCCTGCGACGACCCGGAAGCGGTTGGGCAGCCGGCCAATCGCAGCGCGGCCCCAACCGGAAGTCCCGCCCCCATCGCGGCGCGAGAGAGAAGAGACTGTCCGAGGAGCCCCGAGAACTCCTGATCGAGTCCCGGTCCCGAGATGGGGGACCGGGTGAAGAGCGGCCGGGCGCATGAAGAAGGCGGGGCTCTCATGTGATGAGAGTGCCCCGCAAAGCGCAACCGCCGCCCGAGAGGCACGCCGAGCACCGCCAGAACAGGTGAGTGTGTTGCGGAGGAGGAGGGGTGAGTGGGGGTGGGGTGTGCGCGTGTGTCTGTTGTAGTGTGTCTGTGCGTGCGTGTGTCTGTCTGCGCGTGTGTCTGTTAAAGGGGGGTGCGTGTGTGTGTGTATGCAGTGTGTGTATGTGCGCATGCGTGCGGGAGCCTTTGTGTGAATGCGAATAGCAGGCAGGGCGACGCGACGTGCGCGCTCACGAGCTGCAATCTCCAGGACAGGCTCGTCACAGTCTGATGTCCGCGGGAGCCTTTGTGTGAATGCGAATAGCAGGCAGGGCGACGCGACGTGCGCGCTCACGAGCTGCAATCTCCAGGACAGGCTCGTCACAGTCTGATGTCCACACCATTCCCAGAAAAGTGGCAACATAAGTTGTCTCGCATAGACAGCAAAAGCTTCGCTTTTGCTTTCGTCTAGGCGAGACCTAAAAAAGGGAGAGAAATGTTGCCTGTTAACTGGGTATATTCCTTAACATTTCTCTCTGGACTCCACCTGACCTTGGAGCATGGCATGACATTAACCTTTAGTGACTCAACCACTTGAACCGAGGATGATTTTTTAAATTGGTGATCCCTTTGGCTACTCTTCTGCTGGACCTCTTTGTTTTATTAAAGGGTGTGAGGTTCCACCACCCAAGTCACACGAACTAACAGGATAGAGGATCAGGGCATATTTTACTTGCAACCTCATTATATGCCCTCGTGTTATTGGTCCCGTCTGTTCCAGGAAAATATAGGAGTAAATGACCTCTTTCTGTATACTTGTGGGCCCTACTATATATGCTGGTATGTGAAGCGTGTTGAAGGAATCTTAAACTGATTTAGCAAAATGGTTGCATAATATTTTTTCTTAGCTGATGTCTTTTTGTTCGAGACAATTTTTTATTCATTCATGTTGACATGGGCCTATTCAAGTCCTTACATATTTTGCTCGGGGGTGAATTCTTCTTGTCACCTTGAAGTCCTTCTAACCAATTAATCTCATCTGATTTTCTACAAACTCAAGATCCAGCTTTTGTACTCTTGACTACGTTTGCTGAATCAGTTTAAAGATCAGTTGCTACGTTTTCCCTCTTTACAATGTTCACAAGTGCTAATTTATCTTTCAGAAAACCATTGACAGTAATATTAATAAGCAGTTAATGAAAAACACATGACAGCAAGACTATCCTCCTTTTTAGTAAAGGTGTATTAGCTGATTGAGAATGGTTGGTAGGTGCCACTTATTGTGGACACTACGTGAAAATATTAACCATGTGCAGATGTTACTTAGATACTAGGACCTCAGGTTTGCACCTGCAATTGGGTGCAACTCACGAGTTATCAAGCAGTCACCCAGTACCTGTTGCCACCCTGACCATTAACTGGGACCCTTTTGTCTCTCTTCTGTTCTGTGAATTGTTATTAGTCAACTTTATTCTCCATACAGGCCTTGTAGTCCAGCAGGTAGACTCTGTACATTGGCATGCAAGAACTAGTGGGACTGCTCTACTTTCTGTGTTGCCTTTCGGTAGCAGCACTGTTTGCCATTTGGGATCATAGTTTACCTTTGGTGGTGGGGCTATGGTTTTGGGTACGAACGCAGCAGAACTGTTTCAGTTCCACTAAGCTATCCCAATTAAAACCAAGACCTTCAAAGAAACAACACAAAAGGGAAGATGTAGCTACATCCTCAGAATTATACTACAGAAGCAGGTTATACAAGTGTGATCTGTAAACATAACAGGCTGAACACGTTTTTTTTTTTTTTTTTGGTCCTAGCGTGCCATAATTTTCTTATGGCTTTTGGCCTGTCTAGGGTCATATGTTGGTTATAGACCAGCGGTACTACATTTCTTTCTTGCCGAAGATAAAGAACACCGGAATAAACGAGTACAATCATCAATTTTGGTATATAGGAAAGCATACAAGTAAGGGTAAGGAACAATCAAAAAATCAGATAATATCTAACAGAAGGAAAGTACAATAATTTAGAACTGTCGTATTAAATTCCCTTAATAATACCTATGAAATAATAGGAGTACATAAGAAAAAATATGTATAACCTAGTTTGCTTCTAAAACAAATATAACCTGTGTGTATAAGAAAATATGAGAAATAAAAGAATAGTAGTTTTAAATGGAAAAGAAAGAAGAACATGAAGAAAGAAAAAGAAAGAAGGGGAAGAATAGTAGGAAATATAAAACAGTAAACAGAGGATTAAGGTGATGATGATAGAAAAGTAGAAAATGGTAAACATAATAAATCAGATTTAATCCGTAGAGCAATTCTATGTTCATCACAAATTAAATTCCACCAAAGTAAGAAGGATAATTTGGATTTGTCTTCCCAGCGCGTTGATATTACTTTAAATGCCACAGCAAGAAATAGGTCAAATAAAATAGATTTAGAAGGAAGTTGATCAAAGTCTGGTGACATAGTACCTAGAAAAACATTGTGTACATTAAATGGAACCTGATATGAAAAAATCAAGGTACACTTCAACCATATAGTTTTCCAAAAAACATGCACCATCGGACAATAAAACAATAGGTGCAATAAAGAGCCTTCATCATTAAGACATGACCAACTAGACGAGGAAACAGAGTGATTGAACTTGTGTAACAAAAGGGGAGTGATAAGAACTCTATTGTAAGTAAAGTATAGGGATTGTATGATATTTGCATCTTTGGATGTCTTGAAAGGTTTTTGCCAAAACTTATCCCACTGAGAAACAGATAATGTCAGCGATAAATCTTGCTCCCATTCAAGTTCAACACTTGATTTGCTACGTTCGTTAATCGGAATAGATACAAGCTTGTATATAAAGGAAGCACTAGGTATAGTATCAGAACGAATTTGCTGTAAGGGGGTATCAGGTATAAAGGAAGTAGGAGTTGGGTGAATATTAAAACTCTGTACACATTCTTGTAATACGGGAGCTAAAGAGTTGTATTGTTGGATACAGGAATCAGATAGGTGAAAGGACTCTTGAAGTTGATTGAAGGTTAGAACTGTATTGTTAACAATCATTTGATGTACAAAGAAAATCCCCTTTTCTTTCCATTGTTTGTAGTAGAAAGATTTGTCGAAATTTAATATATTTAATAAACCATAACGAGGAGGCTAAAAAGGATTGATACTTGTCAAATGTTTTGAAGAAAAGATTATGCAACAGAAACTGAGAATGTTTCAGAATTGGAAATTTAGCAATAAAAGTACAGTTAGTCATATATGCAATATCTTGTACAGAAAAATAATTTAGTAATGAATATTCAACTTTAATCCATGAAGGGTTAGGTAAATCTTGATAATCCTTAGCTAAAGCATAGAATTGACGCAGTCGAAAAGCAGAATGGTTCAATTGGAAAACAGGAAATCTTACAACACCCTCGCATTTGGGACGAATTAATTTGGAAATAGCAATACGTGCATGTTTATTATTCCAAAGAAATCTAATACATAAAGAGGTAATCTGAGTAAAATAATATTTAGGAATTTTAAATGTCAACATTGAAAGTAAAAACAATATCTGAGGAACAATCATCATTTTAATTGTATCAAGTCTGACCCACCATGATAAAAATAAAGGAGACCATAGAGTTAATAAACTTGTAATTTTAAGTTTTAAGGCAGAGAAATTATGGAATAATGTATCACGTATGTTAGAAGCGAACCATGCACCTAGAAGGACACCAAGCAAAATTGGTTGCGTCAAACATGTGTTTGTAGCATGAAGGGTTTAATGGAAGAATCTCGGTCTTAGAGTAATTTAGTTTATAGCCTGGATCAATAGAGAAAGCGGAGATCTCTTGTAGAAAGGGGTGTAAGGAAGACTCCGGATTAGACATATAAATAAGAACATCATCAGCATAGGCAGATAATTTAATGGGATTTTATTTTCAAACCAGTTATGAGAGGATTACTAATAATACGCTCCAAAAAGCGTTCTAGGCATAACAAAAAAAGTAATGGGGAAAGAAGACAACCCTGACGAGTACCTCTTTGAAGGTTAAAATATGGGGAAAAAAGACCATTAACAAAAACGCAAGCTTTTGGATTTGCACATAACAATTTAATATATGAAATAAATTTTGGGCCAAAACCAAACCAAAGTATTGTGTGAATCATGAAATCCCAGTTAACACGATCAAAGGCTTTCTCTGCATCTAAAGATAATGCAGCTAGTGGAGAGGGATAGGTTTTACTAAGAGCCAGAATACTGGAACATATTCTAGCATTATCAGAAGCCAGGTGTCCTTTAACAAATCCTGCATGATCTGGATTAATAATCATGGGAATCATTTTCTCCAGACGAGATGCTAAGATTTTTGCAAAAATTTTACAATCATAATTGATTAGTGATATAGGACAAACATTTTTGCAAAAAGAGGGATCTTTGTCTGGCTTTGGGATTACAATAATGAGGGCTTCCAAAAAAGATCCACAAGCCTTAGAATTAGATATAAAAGAATAAAAAAGTTCTAATAATTTAGGAACCAAAAAGGGGGAAAAGCTAGAAATAATTCAACTGGAAATCCATCAGGGCCAGGAGCCTTTGCTTTTCGTAAGGATTTAAGAGCATTAGACAGTTCTTGAAGAGAAATATCCGCTTCAAGCTGCGTAAAAAGATCTGGGGAAATTTCAGGTTTGGGAATATCTCGGAAAAAAGAGGTAAGATCTTCCTCAGAGGGTTTAGTAGCTTCTGTATATAAAAGATTGTAATATGATTGGAATGTGTTAATAATCTCAGAACCAGTTGAGAGGAGTGCATTGGTTGATTCGGAGTGAATAGGGACAATAACTTTGCGTTCTGATTTGATTTTTAAATAATTTGCTAACATCTTCCCTGCCTTGTTTTGGCCTTCATGATATTACGATTTGATCTTGAGAAGGATGTTACAAGCGTCTGTAGTGACAATTTTGTTCAGGGTGGATTTAGCTTTAATCAGTTCTTGTAGAGTCGATGGGGACTTGGAAGAGTAATACTTATGTTCTAATGTCTTTAGATGAGTTAATGTTTCTTTATATTTATCATTCAATAGTTTTTTTCCCCTTGCAGAGTAAGCAATAGTAAAAGCTCTAAAGGAGGCTTTAAAAGCATCCCAGTTATTATGTACTGATGTATTTATTGATTTATTAGGGAAAAAACATTCCTTAATAAAGGCTGTGGCTTCTGACAGAAACGTACGATCAGTTAAGAGAGAATTATTGAAGCGCCAGTGACCCTCTTTACAAGTGGTGCTAGATAAATCAATAGTGGTTAAAACAGGAGCATGATTAGAAATAAAAATAGAACCAATTTCAGATTTTTGAAGGCAAGGTAACCGTGATTTGGAAATTAAAATATAATCAATACGAGATCTAGTATAATGTACAGGAGAATAGAAAGTACATTCTGTTATATCAGGATTACAGGTCTTCCACGTATCAAATAAAGGACGAGAGGCAATGGTCGATTGAAAGGATTTGTGGGATTTATCTGGTTTAAATTTACAGTTAGAGTATCTATCTGAGAATGGGTCCAACCAGTTGTTAAAATCACCACCAACTACAATGTGTGAATTAGAAATTGATAACAGTTTCAATTTTATAGAGTGCCAAAATTCTGGATCTGGTTTTACAGGGCCATAAATATTAAAGAAGGTGATTTGTTGTTTGTTAATATTGTCTACCATTACCCAACGACCTGAGGTATCACATTCTGATGACATTTGTGCATTAGTAGACTTGTGAAATAATATAGCAACAACACCATGACGATCAATAACAGGAGAAAAAACAATTTGATTGACCCAATGACGCTTAAGTTTAAGAGACTCTTTGTCATTACAATGGGTTTCCTGTAAAAAAGCAACTTGAGCATTGTTTAGTTAAATGGGACAATACCTTTTGACGCTTGACAGGATGACCTAGACCACGAACATTCCACTGGACCACATTAACCGTGACAATGGATTGAGGGGTACACGAGGAAATAGGGACATGAAACTGCAAAAATTAACATGAGAGAAAATGAGAAGACATTGTTCAGTATGTAAGAGGAAAGACATAGCAGTAGAAGTACAATACAAGACAAAATATGTACCATAAAACAAGATGAACATACATTAAGAGAGAAGGAAAATAAGGAAAAGACAAAAAGAAGAAAAAAGAGGTAGAGCAACAGAGCAGTAAACAGATCAAGGAGTAGAATCCTGATCTGTAAAGCAAGGAAGAACCAAAGTTGGAGCATAGTAACGTAGAAGGACACGGACAGCTACAATAATAAATCCGATGAAATGAAAGCCTCGTAAATAAGAAAATAGCACTTAATAGTCAGAACATTTTAACAGAGCATAACGGATAGCAACATATTAACTAGTATTGAAGAATAAGAACAGTCAGATGTTGGTATCCATTCCACGAGAAGAGACATCATGCAGAAAAAGTTTAAGTTTGTCAGGATCATCAAATGAACGTGTCCGTCCTTCATGTGTGACTTTGCAAAGACATGGAAATTCTTTACGACGGGCATTTGTTGATCTGGATACATCTTGGGATATGAAGATATTATGACCTGACAAGAAGAGCCTGCGTTTAAGTCTTACTGCCTTCAGGACATGCATGAGTTTGGTAAATTCCAGGAAAAGCATCACGATTCAACGTGGTTTATTTAAAGAAGGATGGAGACGACCAAGACGATGCGCTCTCTGGATGTTGAGGGGGGTTGCAGATAGAAAAGTTCAGGCAAGAACTTCTGTAGGAAGGGAACCATATCAGAGCCTTCAATATTTTCCCGAAGACCGTAAAGACGTAGATTATTCCTTCGATTACGATTTTCAAGATCCTCCGTGTGCAATTTTAACTTGAGAATTTCCTGTTCTAATGTAGGAATCTCTGAGGAAACATCTTGTAAGTCGCTTACCCGCTGTTCTAATTCCAAAACCTTACCCTCCATGACAATCCAGTTCTCTTAAATCTGTTTTAGCTTTTCATTGGTAGTAGACATGAAAGGTTGAAGGCCACGTACTTTGTCTAATATAGGGTCCAGAACTGGATTTTGTGAAGAGAGAATAGGAGAAGGTGGATTATTTATATATCTTTTCGGTTTAGTACCAGAAGCGAAAGATCTGACAGTATGAAGATCGCTAGCCATTGTGGAACACTGAAAAGAGCGATTTGTAAGGCACATCGCTTAATGGATACGCCTCAGAAAAAATATAATAGAAAAGGAGTATTTCCTGTGAAGATGAGGAAGTTATGATATCGAAATCCCAACATATGCCACACCTTATGATGAGACTATTGAGCAGTAGTAACAGGAAAACCTAAGGAAAAGTATATCAAATGTAGGTTCCCATTCAGAGATGTATACTTGTCTCTTTGCCACAGAAAATATTGAGAAAATATCAATGGGAGGACTCTTAGACTTCGGACAGTCAATGCCCATTTACAGTTTCAGATAAATGAAGGATAAGAGCACATATACACACTTGAAAGTAGGCATAAAAAGAAAAATATGCGTGGCTCAATATAGAAAAGCGGGAGCATTAGATGAAGTTAGTCTTCCTGAAGCGATAGTGACTTAACAATCAAGCTCCGTTTGTTTAATTGGTGTAGAAATCTCATGGTAAGAATGATGTAGCCATAATCTTGCTAGAAACAGTCATTATAATACACTAAATCGTGCAAGGGAGTATGTACTGGCAGTTTGTTGAATGTGGCACATCAAATCAAATTCAGTTGGTCAGGCTTGGCATTAAAATGCGAATTAGACTTGTAGCTGACATTTATATAACAGGAACGGTCCACAAAAATATTATTGTGAGGTATTCCAGGAGGAGGAGCGGGCCGCTGAGAGAAAGACGCGAGCGCCGATGCCAAAAAACAAAATGGCCGATTCTATGACGGAAAACTCACCGCTGCGGCAAATGGTGTTGAAAACCGGTGTTTATAGCATCAAGTGCGACCAAAGCGCTCAACGCATCCTCACGGAGGCATTTCTTACGATCCGCGGCTAGGAAAAACGGCATATGAGGCGCCAAATCATCAGGTGCGTCCCGCGTCACTGCAGAGCTCACGCTGGAACCGCCATGCTCCTTCGGCGCGGAAGCCACGCCTGAGTTTACATTTTTTGAGGGGTAAAGCAATTCTGTCAACACTTGCAGTATTTTGTAAACTAGGCAGGGAACACACTGTTCTCGGTTTCGCTCGTGGACACACCCTTGGTCGTCGCTACGCCAGCCCGCAGCGCGTGCTTTGTGAAAGTCGGGCGCGCGCACGGAACGGCAAGGGCAGAGGTGGCAGTGTAACCCAGATAAAGACACATATTATTTTGGAAAATAGCTGTAAATGGAAATTGATACCATCGTGTGTGCTTACTTGGTTCTGCTTGAGCTGCAAACCTACTGTTGCTTTCTGAAGTAAGTCTTCACTGCTCAGCCTCACTATGCTTGGAGAGTTAAGTGCAAAGATGGTGTAGTTGTTCTCTTGAAGTGCAATAGTGTGTGATACCGGTAGCTAACAACCATACCCTTAGGGACACTTACTACTAATCACTGATGTGTGCCAGGCACCAGAGAAAAGACCTTACAACCATGGGTCAGCATCAGCCAGTCTTGAATGGTCTAGAGCATGGGTATTCGCAAATGTTTTCCTCAGGGGCCAAAAAGTTTGGTCTGGGTTGTCACAGAGGGCCGCATTGATGCCTGCGGGGTGGCGGTCGGGCGGTGGTGTTTGAGGGGGATTGGCGGTATGGTGGGTTGAGGGTTAGTCGAGCTTGTGCATCTAGTGCTAAATTGAACAATGTAAAACCCGAAAACATGGGATTAATCCCGGCTTCCCCACTTTACCAAATTGTGTTATCCTAGACAATTGTTTTATTTCATGTTCCCATCTTTTTCTTCGTTATCACATATAAAAGGATCTCGACTTACATTACTTCAGGATATGTACTGTACAAAACCTTCTCCTGTGTTTTGATTTAATAATCTATAACATTGTTCTTGTATAATAGGAGCCCAGGCCACCCAAAGGTGTGCACGTAACCACGGACTTGCCTCTTTAGTTCACTCTTGGAATTGTTGTGAGGGTAGGGGAAGAATTAATGTTTCTAAATTCATGTTTGAAAACGATTGTTGCAAAACTATTACTTTACAAGTCTTCCCAATGCACTGATATAATTTGATGTACTAAGGTGAAGTGGTGGTTCTTCATGTTAAATAAATACATTTTTGATTCGAGTTGACAGCAGCCCAGCGCTGCTGCTGGCCAGTGGGCCACATATAAAGGCCATGAGTACTGAATGAGGCCCCTGGGCCGTGCTTTGAGTATCAATGATCTGGAGATTACTGCCAGCACAGTTAAAGCAGGTCTTACAGGGAACATAAAATATTACAATTATTTAATACCCAATATTCATTAAACTTTTGTTAGGATTAGCATTTGTGGCTGCAGCATGGTTCATGTCAAAATAATGTAGATGTTGCCAATCACAACTTCAGTTAAGGTGGACAGCTGGCAGCATTTGCACTCTCTGGTGATTCTGACCATATTTCCTCTAACATCTACTGAGCATTCTTTTTAACGTGTGGGTACAGGCCCTGCTGTGCAATGGGGCTCTTTTTAAAGTCCTTCTTTTTGCAGGTGTTAGTTGAGGAAAGCAAAAAGATTTTAAAAGTGCGAGCTGTGGGTGGTTGGACGCATTTTGTTAGACCCAGTGTAAAGAAAGAGTGACAAACAAATACCAGCTTTTCTTTCTTTTATCAGGCACATGCTCCATATTCAGCCATTCCTCTCTCCTTCGACCCCGGGATGTAAGACAGTGTCTCAGGGACTCAAAGGATATGGAACGGTGTATATTCAACACTTCTATGTCCATGTGCATGCTCACTCAAATATGATGCACTTGTCTGTCTCTTCTCAACCTCTTTGTGGCTTCTTTTCGGGTGGAGTTTAGCCTGGCAAGTCGGTGTAACCATTGAAAGGCTCTCTAAATAAGTGCCTTGAGGAATGCTCTCTATAAACGACCCCTGTATAGAGAAAACCCCTTACTGGAGAGGTATTCAAACGTTTTGCTCTGAGCCCTACTCTAAGCTAAATGTAATTAAGTCTGGTCCACCCACCCCCAAACTTTATGGCTCGAGGGGGTGAGCGGGAGGGGCAGGGCTGAGTGCAGGCGACAGGGCTTATGAGAGCATTTCAGAGGTTCTTTTTCTACAGCTCATTATCCATTGTTACTGTGAGACTTATAGAAGAGCAGATACATCAATCAAAAACGTTAACTGGCCAAAAACACTGCTCCCCTATAATTGTGTGAGCCCCTCATTATCCTGGGTCCCAGTGCAACTGCGCCTGGTACACTGTAGACCTTGCAGTGCCTCTGCGTGCAAATGAAGAGTGTGTTGTGTATCCTGCACTATGAAGCAGACAGAGAGCAAAAGAAACATCTTCTCACCAGAGTGCCGGCTACCCGAAAGTAATTTAAATGTGTGGATTTGGTTAATCACCAATGCAAAGTCTACTTTGGGTGCCTGAATGGACTTGAATTGATGAAGTCACTTGCAGCTTCATGGTAACCAAGATGTATTCATTTTGAGAGGTAATGTCATGGAGTTCTCAGCTGAGTTTTGCGATGCATTGTTTAAATGGACACTTATAAAAACTGTTTCCGCTAAGCACAGTCTGATTACATATTTCTAAAATATTTACTTCGAAAGCAATTATTTTGCCTTAAACAATACATCATTTTGCAGAAGCCTGCCTTATACTATGTGTAATAAAATTTTAAAACGATGACTTACCTATTCACAGTGCTTTCTGACACATATACTGGAAGCTCATAGCACTCTAAATACACAAGTCAGTATTTCTCATTGCATCGGGAAGAATTTTATTCTGTCAAAGGTCTCGCACTCACAGACATCTGCGGTAATTGTGCTAATTAATCGAGGTTTCACAACGTAAACGCGTGGATTCCTTGCTAATTAATTTAACCTGCATTTATTTATCATTTAAAGTGTCGTTTAATTTGCATACAGTAACCCGAAAGTGAAAGAACAGCATAGTTACAGAATATTTAGTTATTTTAGCCATTTCTTTGACCCTGCTACCACACTCACTGAACCCTGCCCTCAAGGCTCTCCGTATCACTGGTAGCGTTGTTTAGTACGCACTCCAACCACTGTAAATGAAGACCTTTTTACTTGTGTCCTGTTGTTTTAAAAACTTGTGTTTGTGTTCCCTTCTCACTTTGTGCTCACTCACCCCCTGTCTCCCTGACCGCGCAGCCGATTAAGGCGCTGCAGCGGGCCATAGATAGGTTTGCCGCCATTGTTTGGGGAATCCCTGGGCTGAGGACACGCCCTCTACCGCTAGGCCACGCCCCCCCCCCCCTCCGGCCCTGCTAAAACGATGTGTTTTCCCCAGCCGCGCCGCCAGCGCGCCGAAGGCGCGCCAAAGGCAAGCCCGTCCGCGCCAGGCCGGGCCCCGGGGCCCTGCACCCTGCCTTTTCTTCACATATTCATTCAATCAATTGCTGGCCTGGCCCGACGACTGGCCCATCAGTCCTTCCACCCTGGCCAGGATCAAAACTCTTGATATTGCGCCACCCATCCACATTAGCCTCTCTAATCCCACACCTACGCCTTATGCTACGCTGTCACGCCTCACCTCCTCTTCTTTTCTCCCTAAACTTTCGGGAACCCTCCCTTCTGCGGCCTCGTTCTCCCTCCTCAACACCCGATTCACGGTCAAGCACCAACTGGAGCTTTTTGACCTCCTCGACACCACCAAACCCGAGATCCTGTTTCTAACTGAAACCTGGTACACTGCCGACTCCCTACCTGATGTTCTCACTTCCCTTCCCGACCCTTATTATATCCTCCGCGCTGACCGCCCTGAGGGGAAGACTGGCGGCGGAGTGGCTATGGTAGTTCGCACCAATCTTCGATATCAAACCCTTCCCCATCCTCCCATCGCATCTGTCGACCTCTTGGTGGTGCGCTCTACCAATCTTGCGATCCCTCTCACCGTGGTATTGCTTTATCGCCCCCCTCACTCCATGACTCATTTCATCCCAGCCATACAGGACCTATTAGCCACCCTGGTCGTCAACAACTCCTCTGTTCTCTTATTAGGCGACTTCAATTTCTGGCCAGGGGACCCGCGTGAAGACACTATGTCTAAAGACTTCTCTGATACCCTCCACAGTATCAATCTTATCCCCCATATCTTCCTTCCCACCCACATTCACGGTCATACTCTTGACCAAGTTTGGTCTGTCAATCTACCCATCTCCACCCCCAATATTTCTCCCTGGGTCTGGTCTGATCATTCCCTGATCACTTTTTCTGTTCTCTTGACAGAGATCAATTCTCCCCCCTGCCCTAAAAACACCTATGCCCGAAACTGGAACAGGGTAGACATGGTCGCCCTAGGACACAGTCTAGCCTCCTCAGCCCCCATCCTGACAGACATTCTTCCTAATAGGCAGACAGCCCTCATAAACACCTGGCTCTCTGAAGCCTGCAATCAAGTTGCACCACTCAGACGTGTCAGAACTCGTCGCCCCCACGACGCCAACAGATGGTTCTCCAATGCCCTCAAATCCCAGAAACTTGCACTCCGTCAAACGGAGGGCCTTTGGCGCCGCACTTACTGCCCCAACTCCAAGCTTCAATTTCTGACCCTTCTGCAGGCCTATAAAAAATCCATCCTTTCCGCTAAGCAGGAATATTTCTTTCAGAAAATTCACCAGGCAGCTAACAAACCTAAGGAGATTTTCACGATTGTGCACGAACCTTCTGCCTCCGACAGAGCCGTTCCCAGGCCCATCCCTTCCCAAACCCTCGGCAATGCCCTCAATGACTTCTTTATTGAGAAGATTGCTACTATAAAGCTGAACATGCCCTCGGCCCCCGCTTCCTTCATCTGTCCCCTACTGCCTCTGCCCTCTCGTTCATCGACCAATTTCCTTTGAGCTCTGAAGAGGTCTTCCGCACTCTCTTGGGGAAAGTTACCTCGGGCTCTCCCGCCGACTTCTGCCCAGCTCACATCTTGAGAGACATTCTCTCCCGCTGCCCGGCCCCTCCTATTACCCTTCTCAACACCTCCATCACCCTTGGCATTGTACCAGACTCGTTCAAATCGTCCACGGTAATCCCCATCCTCAAAAAACCCGAAGCCGATCCCACCGCCCCCTCCAATTTCAGACCCATCTCACTGTTGCCACTCCTAAGTTAAATCTTGGAGAGCCACATCACATCTTCACTCTCCAATCATATTGAGGCTCATCACCTCCTGGCGACCCATCAGGCTGGCTTTCGGCCGGCCCACTCTACGGAATCCGTCGTCCTCTCTGTAGTTGATGAGCTCAGGCGCAGTGCCGATACCAACTCCCCCCAGGCCCTAGTCCTTCTCGATCTTTCTGCCGCCTTAGACATGGTCGACCACTCCATCCTCCTCGACCGTATCAGGGGCGCCGGCCTGCGGTGGTCAGCCCTAGCCTGGCTCGCCTCTTTTTTAGCAGGTCACACACAGGCTGTCCGCCTGGAGAGCTTTCTTGCTCCCACTAACTGTCACCTGCGGGGTACCCCAGGGCTCTTCACTATCCCCTCTCCTGTTTAACCTCTACATACACCCCCTTATTGCTGCTCTACAGGACATGGAGGTCACAGCGTTTAATTACGCTGATGACCTCCAGCTCATTTTTAATCTCTCTTCCTCCTCTGACTCTATTTCCAAGGTCCACTCCACCCTCACGTTCATCCTCAACTGGATGAACCTCAACCAACTCAAACTGAACCCGGATAAGACCGAGTTGGTTCTCCTTGGTGGTCCCTCCAACCCCTGGTCCTCCGCTTTTTGGCCCCCCATTTTTGGTTCCCCTCCGGCCCCCTCAGCCTCTGTGAAAACCCTGGGTATTAAAGTCAGTCAAGATCTTTCCATGCGCCCCCAGATCAGCTCCGTAGTCTCCTCGTGCTTCCTGTCCCTTAGAACCATCCGTAACGTCTCGCTTTACTTCTTGGCTGAAGCCCTCAAACTCATCATCTTAGCACTTATCTCGTCCCGCATGGATTATGGCAATGCCCTTTATGTCGGCATTCCTGCTTATGAATGTTGCCGTCTACAGCTCATCCAGAATCAAGCGGCATGCCTCATTTACAGGCTTCCCAAATCGAGTCACATCACCCCTTTGCTAAAGACTCTGCATTGGCTCCCCATCAGGGAACGCTCGCTCTTCAAGATGGGCTGCTTGACCTTCATGTCCCTGGCTGGCACTGCCCCCGCATTCATCAGATCTAAAATAAACTCATATGTCCCCAGCAGGAACCTTCGCTCTTCCACCCAGTTTCTACTCAAAGTCCCCGGCTTTGGTAAGAAGAAATCTGGTGGCTCCAGATTCTCTACCCTTGCTCCTCTTTTCTGGAATTCATTCCCTCTCGTGATTAGATCCACCCCCTCCTATTCAGACTTCCGCGCCAATCTTAAAACCCACTTGTTCTCTCTAGCCTACGCCTCCTAATCTCTCCTCTCTTTCTCTCTGTCTCAGCTTCTGTCTACAGTGCCAAGAAACCGTTCGGTGATAGAGCGCTCAATAAATCTCTTTCAACTTCAACTTCAACCTCTTGCTCTGGGCGCCAGGCTTTGGTTCGTTATTCAGTGTTCAGTTCATGTTCTTTACATGCGCCCCCTTCCAGAGGTCATCGAGCGACACAATCTTATCATTGTGTTCTATGCCAATGACACGCAGCTCCTTGTCACCCTTTCGCAGGATGAGGGATGTGCCGCAGAAAAATTTAGATCTTGCCTGTTGAAATTGGCAGAAAGATGGATAGGAGCTACCTCAAGCTCAATGCTAAAGAAAACGGAGTTCCTTATTGTTGCTAAAATTCTCTCTGTTTGGTCCTCTTCTTGCTGGGCAGATACTTTGTGCCCCCTTCCAGGCCCCAGGACTCAAGTTGAAAACTTGGGGGTTTGGTTTGATTCTAGCTTAATGTTTGATTGCCAGATGGCCTATGTGGCTGGGAAATGTTTTGGTACTCTTAAGATTCTGTGGAAGATCCTTGGATCTACTCCCAATAGCCGCCAGGAAAACCATTGTGGTAATATCCCAATTGGACTATTGTAGCATACACTACATCGGGGCTTCATTCTTCTGACTGCAAAAGCTGCAGAGGGTCCAAAACACGGTGGCACCGTTATTGCTGAATCTTCCTAGACATGCGCCTTCAGGCTCGGCTTTAGCTAAGTTGCATTGGCGCTCTTTGAGTTAAAGAATCTCCTTCAAAGCTCTATGTGCTTCTGCCACAAAACTTTGAATGACAATGGCCCACCTCTATTTGTCTTCTTCAGTGAAACCATACCAGACTGGCCGGAGCCTCTAGTCAACCAGTGCCTTGTTGGCAGCAGTCTTCATGGTGAGAAGAACCCAGATGGGTGGCTATTCCTTTGGGTTTCGAGCATTAAAGTTATGGAACATGTTATCGTTCCACTTTAGGTCTGAGTCTTTTGAAAACCACCTTTTGTAAAAAGTTAAAAACTTGTCTGTTTCTGTCACTATAATTGGGACAGCCATTGACCGAGGTCTGCTCTCCAGCTTGAGGTTGTAACTCTAATTTAATCTGTTCCTTCTTTTGTCAGGTTAGTATAGTGTAGCTCCCACAGGACATTCTGTAGCTCAGGGACGCTCCATTTGGAGTAACCAAGCACTTTATAAATATTATTATTATTCTAGCACTCGCAGCATTGCTCACAATACTGTCTTTCTTGGTCTATACCATTTATTGGACGCCCAATATGCTCTGTATTACAGATATAGCCTATTACAGTCCTAATAAGAAAAACTGCCTTCCCCGCCTTCTATTAACAGGTATTAATAATTGCTTTTATTATTACACCCAGCCTTCAACAATCTTAAATATCAAATTACTACACTAAACTATACCAAATAGTGCATAACTGAACTGTAAAAAAGTATAAACCATACATAACTACCTCGAAGAGTGTAAAAACTACACCATGCCAAACATGCGTGTATTTATTTTTTATATCTCTATTATGTTATGTACTTTGTTTTTATTTTGAGGAACTTGCAGTTGGTAAGCATATTTTGAGCGACTTCCTTTTGGGGGGAAAACAGTGAGATTGATTTAATGCTGTTAAATTTAAATATGTCAGCAGCTGTTGAAATGTTAGTACACCTACTTCCCATTTTTGGCCTCTGCAGTCTCGTGAATCAACTCACTGAAAAGGAACTATTGTTGAGCCCTCTCATGTTGTGAAAAAAGTGTTCACTTTCTTTAACACTGTTTCCGGTGGAAAGATGAGCCATTTCCTGTTGGGGCTCTTGTCCCCATGAGTCTTAGGTGCCGATGTTTTGCAGTCGTAACAGGATTGGGGTTGTACTTGGAGCTGTTTGCATGTATTTTTTGTAGCTCTTTGTAACGCTGCTCGTGTTGCAGTCGAACTGTACCAAAATTCCAAAAAACGCTGTTGAACAGTACCAAAAGGGGAATTAGAGTGGTTCTTGGCGCATCGTGCATGCACTCATATCTCTGTATTAAGTAACAACTGCACCGTTGCATGACTTTTGTTATTTTGCTTATGTGCTAGTAAATGTACACTTTTTGTGTGTAAATGGACTTCTCAATAATCTTCATTTGAAAGGCTAGCAAGCCCAACATTTACCCTCTTCAATTCTAGGATGGTCAAAGTTTGTAATGTCTAATTCTGCTGGGCATGTATAGTAACCATGGTCTCGTCAACAAATAACTAAAATATGTGACTCTAAGGATAGTAAAAACTGAAAAAATGCCCCCTCTCTTATTTTGAAACACATTCTCCCTTACGTACACTTCTTATATGATGATTCACAGATATTTATAATTTACATTGATAATTTCTCCTTATTCACCCTTTCCCATTCCTCATGCAGAGCAATGAGCCCGTCTTAGGTAGTCTGTCAGCACAAACTCTGTTTAAATGAATAATTACATATTTTGTCAAGTCGTCACTCCTTTAGCTAGGCAAAAGAGCACCTTGTTGTATGATTCATGCCAAAGTCTGTAAAATCTCAACAGATTCCCAAGATTTGCTAACTTCGACTTTTGACTAACTTCTCTGCTCTTTCCTGAGAGCCATTACATCCTTTAATTTGTAATAGGTTCTCTTTGAGTGGTGGTGGTGATGATGAGTTGAGTATGCCCTTGATATGTTATACCATCTTCGTAGTTACCCGCTTTTTGATGACATCCAGGTATAGAATACAGTTTATCAGGAAGCAATTTCATCTGATGTGCCTTCTAGTTCAGTACATTAGACAACGGGTAAATGATATCTAGTGCATGGGATTGGAATAGACAAGCTATTTGGGCGGTTTCACACTTTGATTAAGCTTTATTTTTCTTGTTTCCATTCTGCCTGTTTAAGCATACATTTACTCATTTGTATAGATGGTGCTAAATGTCACTGAGACTCTAGGTAAATATACTTTCAGCAAACCTTGGTATGCAGAAATGTTGAGGGGGGAGGTAGGGAAAAAGGATGATGATGTGCTGGGGAGACCCACATTAAATAGGAGTCCAATTGCAGAGGCGGGAATCCGACCAATCTTTTGTTTTTTCAATAAAAACATTGTCTGAACAGTAATACCTGTTTCTTTGTAATGGTCTGGTGCCAGTAGCTAGGGCAAATGCGTAGTTGGACTGTCTAAGTCGTTGTTTACTTGGACGATTACTTGATAATGGGCTATTCTTCCAACACGGTTTATGCCCAGTTCCCCTCCTGATCATGTCCACACCCTGCTTACTTTATTTCATTATGAACTGTAGGGCACTTTCCTAGTCTGCACATAAATATACCTTTGGATAAGGATTAGGGGGTTAATAGCTAAGCTGTAAGGTAGGTCTCCAGAGGACTCGAACAGCACCAAAAGATACCAACTTCAGTGAAGACAAAGAACATCCTTGGGAAAGGGCTGGATGGGATATATTGGACACATAGTTGTCTTTAATAAAAAATTGTCTCTGTGCTGGCTAGGAACATTTAAGACAAGACCAGACTTTTGTTTAAAGCCAAGTAACAACCTAACTGGCTGCAATCTGCATGGGCTTGAAATAAAAGTACCTGAAGTGGAAGCTTTTGGACAGGCATCTGCCCACAATATCTCCCTTGGTAGATGATAATTGTTTGGGCAATTGCTCTGCAGGCAAATTGTGCTTTAACACAGTTGTTTAGTTCCCACAAATATATATAGGATCTGCGCGTTTAGACAACATAAACTAAGGGATTGGTGTCCAGACTGATTAGAGACACCCCCAAAGGATATCTTAGCCTTTAGACCAGCCAGCTCCCAGTGGCATCATAAGCCCTTTCACCTTACCAAGGGGCGAATAGTTTCTGGCAACTATTGAACATGACAATCCTTGATCCTTCAGGGATCAAGGAAACAGTATAATATTTTTCGTTCAGTCACTAGTGCTCACTTCTTCTCATAGAGATATACAGAATAAACAATGGTGACGTTTTCAATTAGCATTTATTAAACCAGCGTAATTCTAGTATAAAATGTGTGCTGCGGCAACTATTAGATAGTTAGTAGAGAAACTAATACCGTTTGATTGCAAATGCCGACAGAGTAAATAAAAGGTAGAATTCCACCATGGTGCTAAAACAGTGAATACATGCAGGCATATAGATACATACCAATAATCAAGCGTACTCCTAAAATGCAAACCCTAGCTAAGTGTACCTAGCATGTATGTAGGTGTGAAGCTAGGAATCCCCCTAGGAAAGAGCCAACCCAATGGGAAAGAAGGAAGGACCCTGTCTTTGTCTCGAGTTGGACACCCCGCAAGGGATGTCAGACCACTGCGTGCTGGAGTTTCTGCTTCTATGGACTCAACCGTCTCGTGTTAGCATGGAAGCTTCTCCTCTGGTCCGCCCAGCGAAAATGTGGTGCTTATATACCCAGAAAGTACCGTCAGGGGTTCTACCTAGATGTGTAATGGTACTGTGGGCCTGTCATCCAAGGATGCTGATAGTGGTGACTTTTGTACAGAGTTATTATACACACGATGGTAATCCTGTATGTGATACTAACTATCCTTATGCATAATAAGTGAGGCTACTTTTTGAATAAAACCACACAAAATGTATTCAGCATTTAACTAGGCAAAAGGTCTGCACCAGAACTGTTATGTAGAGCAAGGTACGACAAATGTAGGTAAAAGGTTGTGCAGCTACCCAGGCCTATATTGGGGTACATTGGGCCTCACAACAAAGCATGAGGTGTCGCCACCAATTTGTTCCATTATCCAGTGGACTGAATAAATCCCCATAGGAGGTGCAAGCACTGCTTATTGCTTCTGGAAGCAAACTGGTAAACATGTTGACGGAAACGAAGAGGGGTTCTCATATCGTACACCTTTATTGAGAAGAACAAAGTGATTGATTTATTGCCCTTTGGGGAAAGGGCCCAGTCCTGTTTGCTTATTGTTTCTCCTGGTCTGTAATGGTACAGACAATTTGAAAGATGCACTCCAATGCACCCAAATACCATACCAGTGGTTCAAATTTATGCCTTCCCATTCATCCCTTTTTAGCTCTCGCCTGCCGATGCGCTTGCGCATTCGAGCTGGCGAGAGATTAAGGGGCTTATCCAGAGTTTAACCAGACTGGCGATTTGATGCAGTGCATGTGCGCTTTTAGCTCAATGCGCAAGCGCAATGAGTTAAAATGCGGGTGCACAGCATCAAATCGTCAGCTTGGTGCCGCCAGCAGCTCTTCCCGCTCCGCCCCCTGCTGCATCAAAGGCTTTGCGCTCTGCCTCAGCCCAGCCATTCTGCTCCCCTAATTGCCCCCTGCTGCATTAAAGGCTTTTTCACGGCCGGCCGGCCGTGCTTTCAGTTTCACGGCCGCCAGGCCGTGTCTCCTTTTGTTAAAATGTTATTTTGTCAAACTGAATGTGTACTGTATATCGAAATAAAGTCTAATGATGCATTTACCTTGTGTCTCACCCTACATTGCGGCTTCCCATAGGATTCAGGAGAATTACGCTATAGTAAAATGCCGCCAAAGATAACATGATAGCAACTAAGTGTATGTTTCTGACCGCAAACAGCAGCTCGAGTCTAGTGACCAAAATCAACTTTACATTACCCACCACGTGCAGCACAGGCAGATGCTTCAGTTACTGCTGGTGTAAGGTGTTCACCTTATGAAATGCGGTCGAACAGCATTGAGGGGGGGACTGGGGCAGCTCGGTCTAGACGTAAAAGGCGTTTAATTGCCAGTAGTTATCAACAAACCGCAACATGTCCTTAGTTGCCATACATCCTTGTTTTTTTCAGGGGCCCAGCCATTCTCCTCCCCTAATTGCCCCCTGCTGCATCAAAGGCTTTTTCACGGCCGGCCGGACGTGCTTTCAGTTTAAGGCCGCCAGGCCGTGTCTCGTCTTTTTTTAATTTTATTTTGTCAAACTGAATGTGTACTATATACCAAAATAAAGTCTAATGATGATTTCCCTCCGTGCATTACGTAGACATGATGCATTTACCTTGTGTCTCACCCTACATTGCGGCTTCCCATAGGATTCAGGAGAATTACGCTATAGTAAAATGCCGCCAAAGATAACATGATAGCAACCAAGTGTATGTTTCTGACCGCAAACAGCAGCTCGAGTCGAGTGACCAAAATCAACTTTACATTACCCACCACGTGCAGCACAGGCAGATGCTTCAGTTACTGCTGGTGTAAGGTGTTCACCTTATGAAATGCGGTCGAACAGCATTGAGGGGGGGACTGGGGCAGCTCGGTCTAGACGCATAGGCGTTTAATTGCCGGTAGTTATCAACAAACCGCAACATGTCCTTAGTTGCCATACATTCTTGTTGTTTTCATGCAGACCTATACCAAATTAAGTGTCCCCCATGTTACTCTTTTCAGACAGTGAATATTTGTGATGTCCCATTTTTAGGGATTGGGTCCCCCCTCTGCGGTGGGTTCTTTGTGAAACAAATGTGTTAAAAAGGCTGGTTGTCACACTCTACTTTTCGGTTCAAACCTCTTGTTTGTTTTTGCTGTGCAAGTGAGTTTTCTTAAGGAGGAGGCTATGGTCACATGGGTCCTGAGCTCATATTTCCAAAGGGTTTAAGTTGCACCTTGCGGACGAGGTTCAGCAAGGTTGGAACTAGACAGTCTGTAGTTGTTTATGTTCCTATTTATGTAGCACATCCCCTGCCTTTTAGGCTGGCTGTTCTTTTGGGGCTTGGTAAAGACTAATTGTCGGGCTTGTCTTTAATGACACAGCCAATCTAGAAAACAATGGAATGGAATGACCAGCTTGCCAGATCCTGTTTTGGGGCAATAGAATAAGCAGGAGCTAGTGGGCCTCAACTTTGTAGGTGGAGTTGATTTGCCTTTGATGACCGTCTGTACATTGGCTATGAAACTGGGCCAAGTAGAATCCTTTCCATAAATGACTGTCAGGATAGTGAGTGCATGCAATCACAGGCTTTTCAGGAATGTAGTTTGGGGTTGCTTGAGCTCAAAGCTCAACATCAGTCAGCAGACCCATTGAAGTGAATGTCCATCCTAGTGGTTGTCTTTGCAAGAGATCACACTGTTTCATTAGATACTACACCCTGCTATAGTCAAAACAATTTAGTATTTTGGGGTGCTATATTAGAAGGTGCTGCTCCCACCTCTCTGCCTCCATTGTCCCCTGGTTCCCGTTCCAAGTTCTGGGCCCCCACATCCACCAGAGGTAAACCTGAATATACTGCACAGGTGCAGTTCGGTCACCCCCGTTGCATCTGCGCACTTAGTCTCAAGTCTCTTACTTCTTCATGGTATGAGTCAGTCCTTCAGCAATCACTTTTATGCCATTCCTTTCACCAGTGTGCATGACTGTGTTTGGCGGCATGTCTACTCAGCTTCTTTTTCGGTGTTGCCTCAAAGTCAGCAGTCTTGAAATGACATTGTCCTGCCCGGACCATTGGCAAGAATAGTCTCTTGGTGTCCTGGCAATTGACCGTTGCAACCCACACTGGGCTCACTGGACCACACTGGTAGCCCCCGACCAGGCCTTCAACAATTGCATAGTTTCAGCCCCTTACAGGCCACTTGACTCTGTTACAACTCCAGCCCCAGGCCTCCAGTGGCGGCCCATGCAGGTAAGCACGGCCGGTGGTGAGGCGGGGATTGAAAGTGACAAACTAGGGAATATAAAATAAATAAAACCACTTACCTTGTGCTTGCTGCATTGCCGACCAGAGATTGAGATTTCAAGTGATGTCCCCTTACCTCTTGCAGACTGTTTGTAAGACAGACACCAGCCCTGGTTGTACAGTAGCCTTCTTAGTACTCTGTAGAATACTCCCTTCTTTGAACTTAGAGGACTTGGAACTGGAAAAAAGTTGGGTAGTTAGGATCCCACTGTTGAACACAACTTGCGTACAGATAATGTACAGATTATGTGGCTCCACCATCTCAAACTGTTGACCCAATTTGAGGTGGTTCTTCGTTCAATTGTCATTTGCATGCTTTTCTCCAGAAATCATGTTTGGGTAGAATGATGCTTCGGACAGCAAGTCTGTCTCCATCCTGGAGCACCCGCATTAAAGTCACAAACAATTGTGAGGTTTCTGGACTTGGAAGTCATCGGCCAAACTGAAGTAATGATCTTCAGGCCTCACTTGAAGGTTTACTCACCTTTCACAACAGAATTTGCTGTCCAACCTCTCTCCTCTACCTTCCAGTAAATGCTGTGTTCAAGAAGGCTAATCAGGAGCTCATTTGTAACCAAAAGGCTTCATAGAATATCTAAAATAGCACTGTCTCCACTCCCTTCACTTAAGTGTCAAGGTCTCCGCCCTTCAGCTTTAATAATGTGTGCAATACACTTCTACTGTCTGGGAGCACAGTCCTCACCATCCAACTTTTGCAAGACCAGAACAGGGGCATCCAAAATGGTTCCTGCTGGCTTCCATTATGCAACTTACTCGCACACACTGTACGGATACTGCACACCTACAGACTCACATAAAGGCCTTTAGGCAGTTGACTAAGGAACTGGACAAGTGCATAGAAGGAGAACTTTACGTGAGTGGGCCAGTAGCCCTTCCCTCCAATGATCCAGATTAAAAGGTCTGGTCACATTACTGATCCTTAATACTCTATATGTTAAACCAATAACTAACAGTTAGTCCTCTGTCTCAAATAATGGTATGCATGGTACACCACTCCAGGGACAAGTCCAGTACCTCCCAAAGCCAAGGACATGCATCTGCACACGTGCTAGATTAGTGTGATGCCAGGACCACAAATAAGTCAGGATGGCTGATTTAGTCAGCCGTGCACTCCAGATAGGAGAACACAACAGTTTACCGTGCTGAAGACCCTCTCAACCCAAAACAATTGCTCAGATTAATTCAAGAATTTCTATCTCATTTTTTGCTGTAGAGGAGCCGCCCTAAGTCAAGGTGTATGTCGAGACATGCGTCCTTGCGCCAGTTCCATTTCAAGTTATGCAGGAGCTCATTGAGGAAAATGAAGAATAGATTGTCTAACAACACTCCAGGACTAGGGAAAAGCAAGCCTGAACGGGCCAAAATTAGTCTAGTGTGGTCGAAAAATTAGTCCTGTAAAGCATATGTAGTACAAGAATCTGAGTCTAGACATAAGTTCAAGAATTTCTTGTGATGCTGATTTAGGCTGGAGGCAAAGAAGTCCACATCCAGGTTGACCTAAATGGTGTGAAAAACTTGAGGGTCTATCTGGCAGTCACAGGAGTCTTAAATTAACTAAATACTAGACCATTATTGAATTTGCAAGGCCCAAAAATATTCTGTGTGCTCCTATAGTTCCTTTGATGGTTTAAGTCCAGAGGTTCTGTACTGTTTAAGCTGATTCTTGGGGCTTTTGCCTCTGAACTTGTTTATATACAGCAGGTCATGGAGAATACATCACTGTTAGAAATCGGGTCTCTAAGTGGGAGAGGTATGCACCCTGTCAAAGTAGGAATGCAAATATAGTCTGGGTAAGTCAGCCACTCATTTAAATCCGCCCATGCTCACCCTCTGGGGGCTTGGCACAGAGCAGTCGGGCTTAACATAAGAGGCAACGTGTAGAGCAGTTGGGCATACGTGGATACAGTAGCACGGTGAAGACACTACAAGAAAGACTCCACAATGAGATCTATAAATAATATCTCTTTTACTCTTCAAAACAAGATACAAATTATAAGAATCCAATGAACGCATCTCAAGTTACAAATACTTCAAGAATGTACAATGCTGAAAGAGCCCTTGCCCTTGCGCTTTTTAGTAGGTTCTTTACGGTTACGCTGGTTAAATGACAGCGATTCAAGCTGTGGATCGGGAAAATACTTTTTCCCCTGGACAGCGTGAAGCAATTCTTCCAAAGTTATTACAGTTAAATTGCTATTTCAAATTTACGGGACACTGATCTATTCATTCTGTACTGGGGCCCCCTGCGAGATCGCTGTTGAACGGGAGGGACCTCGTAAATTCCTACCTACGAAAAACCAGAACATTTCTGCCTCATTGTCTTTCTGGATGTGGAGGGAAAGTATTTTGCGAAAATCCTAAATCATGAACTTGAGGGGTGGGTAAACGATAAGAAAATCATTCCCACCACTCAAACAGGCTTTCAAAAGAAAATGGGACAGAGATCAATTTGTTATATGTAACAAACCTGATTAATCGTTCTAGACAAAAGGGTGGATGTCCTCTTTTCAGCGCTTTATTAGGTTTCGCCTGCACAACACTTGCATTGTGCTTGGGAAATCCATTGTTAATATAAATCTTAAGAGACTTGCATACCGCCCTTGCTTTTCATTTTGTGGTATGCTTGCCTCTTACTTTTTCTTCGTTTCACCTGGTTGTAGCATGCTATTTCCTGTTGTGTTCTTCTTCCTATCAGTATCTCACAGCTCAAGTACTCCCTTTCATCAATGTTGAACTTTTTTCTCAGCAAGCGTGTCAGCACCTCTGCTTGGCCCCACCTCCGACCGCTTCCCCAGGCGCAGCAGCTTGACCTCCCATGCCATTCTTCCCACAGATTCGTATTGTCCCTGCACAGGTAATATTATTTGTTATTTCTTTACACATAGTCCAACTCTTATTCGGTTTGTGCGCCGCCTTGCTTTCAAAACGCTTCCCACCAGAAAACCAAACCATTTCCTTTGAACTATGAGCACGTTCAAACCTATTTTTACAAGTCTCTGCCGTGCTTCCTAACAAGCTCCCTTTGCCGCCAAGGAGTGGGTGGTATCTAAAGATGTCCGGTACTGGCCTGCGGCAGAGGAGGTGACGCGGTGCCAGCAGAGCTTATGCAAACTCCTGAAGTTGGGTATTCCACCCCTGCAGGCACAACCACTGCCTCTTGTTAAGTTCACTTTGCGAACTCCAGCTTTCTCCCTTGAGGCTCTACTTATGCTCGTAGAAACACTCCCTTCCATAGGGGTCCCTCAAAAAGGAGAATCCCTCAACAGTCAGCTGGAGGAAGGCTCCGATACACAAAAAATAGCACCACTTCTGCAGAAACAGTGGCAGTTGTATAGTGTGACTCCAATGTACAGTTTGTCTCATACACGTCTCAAGGACTATTCGCGGCAGCTTTCCGTCTTCATTGCAGCAGAAAAGCAGAAAGTGGTGGCTATGCAGGTGGGCTTGGATCTCATTGTGAAAGTACCTCCCGTCTACTCTCTTGAGTCTCAAAGGCAGGGAACGTGCCCCAGTGCTATTCTAATCCAGCTTATGTGAAAACTGCTGTTTGCAGCATCAAATTCAGAAGATACAGTGGTATGGCCAGGCTGGCTCTGCTGTACGTTTGGGGATGAAGTAGAGTTGGACTTTTTACCAGAGAATTTTACCTGCCTTCCTTTATCGTTTGTGAAAGACACGGAGACTTTCATACTTTTGTTGGTAGCTGGTTCCAGAAGACCTTTGACTGCTACATTAGTGACTTGGCCATCAGCTTGTGGGATCTTTCATGGATGGCTGTCATGTGGACAGGCTAGACGTTCAGCCATCTCGCCCTAGCAGACCTCTTGTTTCTGTGCCTATCCATCTGTAAAGCCTTGACATTTCTTATGACATAAAACCAGAAGACGCTCAAGCCTTATCTGGGACTATATTCATAATAATCTGGACGAGGTCACAGAGAAGGAGGTGCAATTGTTCTTGAACTGTTCGTGTTCACATTTCTTCTGTTACTTCAAGAGCCATCTGTCTGTCACACAGTTGTTGAAAGTATCCACTTCTGTGCCTTCAGTTCACTGTGATGGAAAAGAAAGGTTCCTGTCTAGCGATCATCTTACCCGAGTCTTGGCATTAATGACAGATCTGGCCATCAATCAAATACAGTATTAACCACTGGGATATCGCATCACCAGCATTTTCTCTAGGAGGCTCAGGTAAAGTTGATCTTCTATGTAACACATCCTCCTGTCATCGCTTAGAGCTCAATAACTGCCACTTTGTGCTGTGGATACCAGGCTTATATCCAAGAATATAACAGGACCATTTGGGGCTGATCATATAGCTCAGCCATTTCGGAGGTTCAAGATACTTCATCTTGGAATCTGTTCGCAGGTTTGCTTTGACACTGCTGCGTAACGTCCATGGTTGCTTCATGTGCTGTGTTTGAATTGTCAAAATGTCAGAGGAGGTGTTGCCTTCAACATTCAAATGGACTGTGCACAGAATGTATGTTCTCTGTGTTAACCAGGCAACTATGTGCTCATCAGGTGGAATCAGATATTAGTTGCAAATTTTGACATTCAACTACAGCCCCCTGTACCATAAAGAATCTTAAGCAGTTTTGAACAAAAAGAAGTTGCTCTATTAGACACTATCACTGTTGTGGGCCTGATGCATTTTGCTTTGTTTAGTACCTTAAGTTTCATGTGGAACACCAATATCTAGGCAATATCTTAAATTATGTTTATTATGTTACACTAGGAAATTACACACAGCGTTACGTAACCTCTGCAACAATTGAAAGACTAAACTTTTTTGGGCATCTGTATATTTCTGAACTATTGAATTGCTTTAAAATCAGGCAATTTAAATGTGTTTATGCTCATAGTGCTTTTAGCTTTTAATTATTAAATATTTTACAAAAATATCTGTTTTGAGTGGACTTGAAGTATGAAATAGCCTTACTACTACCCCTGTAAGTGCAATGCACCTTGTATATATAAATTCAATAAAAAATTACTGAAAATTAAAAAAAAGATCTTATAAGAAAGCTCTAAACCCAAAAAACGCCCTTTGATCACTTAACTTCTCACCAATTGGAGACCGGTGGCACAGTGCGACAGCACTCTAAAATGTCTTTCCTGGAAGCACTCGGGTGTAGTATATAACCTACTAAACACTACAAAAATCTGCATCTGAAACTATTCCTAAAATCATTAGTTTCTATTTTTCTTGCAGCAGTATCCTAAACATACCCACAGCCATAACCCAGTCAGATAGTGTTATCCTATTCTCTCAAAAGGCTGGTAAGAGAGAGTCCACAGTTCAGGAATATCTCAACTATTTGGCTGCACACTCTTGCATATGTAGTCTATAGAAACAAGTGAAGACTTTCTCATTTGAACATGATGGCTTCAATGCTCCACTTATTCTCCTCTGTTTTCTAGGAATGGCCAAACAAAAGGTTAAATCAACTACACACTTGGGATCAAAAGGGATCTGTAAGAGCCAGAAAGTACTGATCCCTAAAGGAATTATCAATCACACAGAATTACAACCGGCTCGGGCAAAAAGGAGAAAGAATAAAAGAGCGGGCGTCCTATGGTGACCTAGAGTGAGGAGAGATTCCCTCAGGACAAGAACCCTCACTCACCGTTAGGTGACATGCTTCCTCATTCGGGTTCCCTCCTCACACCAAAGTATAGGCTACTACTCCCCTAGGGGAGGAGCTGAGGTGTTTTATCTCCGAAGATGAGCGTAGAGACGCCGTGAATGAGGGGCAGAGTGCAAAAAGGGTGTGACTGGTGTGATATAAAAATGTCTGTCTGGGTCCAAGAGAACTTTATTTGGTGGTCACATTGACGTAGATAAAACGAGAGACATATAGGGATTCAATAGATATGCCCTATTGTGTTTAGGTCAACATGTTTCTGACACCAGGCATTCATCCGGACCTAAATAGCCAGTCACTCTGCAAAATGGTGATGAAAGTGAAAAATAAAATTAACAGGGTATACAAGCCTCCACTGGAGCTGTGTGGCTCGAAGTTCAGCGTCCCTCTTCTGTTCAGAGGAAATGTGAAACTATTGTGCCTATAAGTCACATACACTCTCCATGCTCTTGGACAATCTTGTGGTGCCCAGCTCACAAAGCCATGGATGTCCCTCAAGGACATTGCAGATGTTGACCCTGACAGACATATCTTTATGTCACACCCTTTTGCCCTCTGCCCCTCATTCACCGCGTCTCTGCGCTCCTCTTTGGAGATAAAACGCCTCCACTCCTCCCCTAGGGGAGTCGTAACCCACACTTCGGTGTGAGGAGGGAATCCAAATAATGGAGCATGTCACCTAACGTTGAGTGAGGGTTCTTGTCCTGAGGGAATCCCTCCCCCCTCTAGGTCTCCATAGGGCGCCCTCTCTTTTATTCTTTCTCCTTTTTGTCTGAGCCGGTTGTTTAATGAATACATGTTTTGGTGAGGATTGTAATTGGTCCACTTATGTTATAGCAGGAATGTCTCAGCACAGTTTTATGTGAGCAATTTAGGGAGGATTACAAGAGATGGAATTGCAGCTTATAGTTGTTTTGTCCAAATGGTATTCTATTTCAGGAAACAGCAACTGTTTATAGGCCTTTTAAATTCCAGGTAGTTTCTGTTCTCCTCCTTTTATTAAAACACGTGTTTTTGTGAGGTTACATGTCTTTACAGAGAAAGATTGTCATTTTTGTTTTCCAAGGGGAGAGGATCAGGAATGTTTGTTATGAATCCAAAATTCCTCATTTGGCACAAGAGCCAGAATTTTGATTATAAAAAAATGGGCAGTGTTCTGTGGATTGCCTGGTGATCAACGAGGCCTTGAGAGCAGGGACGATGTGAATTTGAATTTGAATTTAAAGGTATTTGTTGAGCGCTCGTATACCTAGCGGTTTCATGGCGCTGTGGGGGTAAGATCCTAAGTCAGGTGGCAAAAGTGGTTTATATGGTAAAAGCCTGTGAGAACAAGAATATTTTCAAGGTACTGCGAAACTCCAAGTAAGATGCTGCCGTTCTTATGGAGAGAGGTAGAGAGTTCCAGAACAGAGGAGCGCAGTTGTCTACTGGGGATATAGGGTTCAATTTTGGATTTAATAAAAGCCGGGGCTGTCCCAGCCAGAGCCTGAAACGTCATGCAGCCCATCTTAAAAAGGGGTCTTTCTCTGATAGGGAGCCAGTGTAGGGATCTGAGGAGAGGAGTGACGTGATGTGATTTGGGTAAGCCGTAGACCAAGCGGGCGGCTTGGTTCTGCACAAGTTGGAGCTGCCGAAGAGCGTAGGCAGGGACACCATTGTACAGTACGTTACCGTAGTCTAAACAGGAAAGAACCATAGTCATAAGAATCAACTTAAGAGCTGAAAAAGAGAAAAACCGTGATATCTTTCGGATGGTGCGCAGAATAAAAAAACAAGAAGAGACCACCACCATGCTGATCTGAGAGTGTAGAGTGAGGTGTTGATTGAGAGTAATCCCTAGTGTTTTAACAGAGGAGGAAGGGGAGGGAGGAAGGCCAAAAGAAGGGGGCCAAAAGGTAAGAGACCAGGGATTAAGTTTACCACCAGTGAGGACAAGCTCGGTTTTGTCAGGGTTGAGTTTAAGATGGTTGAAATTCATCCAATCCCTGATAAAAACCATCACCGACTGGAAATTGTGAATAGAGTGAGGAGAATCAGAGAGATTGAAAATGAGCTGGAGGTCATCGGCGTAGTTAAACACCGTGACCTCCATCTTCTGCAAAGCAAAAATAAGTGGGAAGATATATAAATTAAAAAGAAGAGGAGAGAGGGAAGATCCTTGAGGGACGCCACATTGCACTTTGTGTGCAGGGGCGGAGAAATCCGCCAAGTGAACAGCCTGTGTGCGGTCCTTCAGGAATGAGCTAAGCCAAGCCAGAGCAGAGCCTCCAATGCCTGCCGCCTCGACACGGGAAAGAAGGATGGTATGATCCACCGTGTCAAAAGCGGCAGACAGGTCAAGGAGGACCAGTGTCTGTGGGAGATTGACATCTAGCCCCTCTCTAAGTGTGTCCATAACAGAGACCACCACTTTTTCGGTGGAATGGAGAGGGCGAAACCCTGCTTGGCACGGAGCAAGATAGCCGCTGTTCTCGATGAAGGAACTGAGGACTTTGGTGGTGTGGCGTTCAAGAATTTTGGCCAAATAAGGGAGAAAGGAAATAGGCCGATAGTGTGATAACGCTGTGGAATCTGCACCTGGTTTTTTCTAAATTGGAATAATAGTAGCTGATTTATGGGAGGGAGGAACAATTCCTGATTTGAGGGACTCATTAAGAAAAAAAAAGAGGAGGAAAAGTGCAAGTCAAGAAAATATCACGCAAGATGTGGGCCGGGCAGATATCGGAAGGGGATCCAGATTTAACACAAGGAAGCAGAGAGAGAAATGTTTTCCTAGACAAGGGAGTTATATGATCTAAGTGATGAGTATTAAGTGGCGGGTCAAAATTTGAAAAAACTGGGGGAGGGGGGGATGTTTGCCTTAATGTCTGCAATTTTATTAATGAAAAAGTTGTTCAATGAGTCACACAGGGATTGGGAGGGTACCGGTTTAGAGGTAGTCCTGTCCGAAGAAGCCAGTTCAAAAACTGTGGCAAAGATTTCCCTGGGTTGACTCTCTGCCCGGAGAATCTTATTGGAGAAATAGCTGGTTTTAGCGTCAAGGATGGCTTTCTTGTACTCAGCCTGGATGGAGGTGTACAGTAGTTTAGAAGCAGTGCAATAAGTGTGTCTCCAGGCGCGCTCTGCTCGACGAACCGCCAGTTTTTTCTCCTTGAGCTCCGGGCTGAACCATTTGTTAGCAACACGGGCGCGCCTCACCCTAATGCGCCTTAAAGGGGCCCCCCAATTGCAGGCGCTAGACAGCCATTTATTTATGGCCTCTGCTTGAAGTGGTGTGGAAAGTTCCTCTATTGCTGGACTAGAAGCTAAAAGAGAAGAGCAGAGGGAAGAGATGTCAGCTTTGCCCCATTACGTGCCCAGGTATTCTTAGGAAAGGAGGGTTTTTTGGCTAAACTTAAATCCAGGAAGAAGGAAATCAAGTAACGGTCAGACCACAGACGGGGAGTGACAATAGGGACGGGATAGGTATGTTAAGAGACCAAACTTGGTCCAAAGTGTGGCTCTGAACGTGGGTTGGAGTATGAATATGTGATATGAAATTCAAACTATGAAGTAATTCAGTAAAGTCTCTAGAGCCGGATCAGTGGGCCAAAAATTAAAATCTCCAAGTACCAGGACCGCCGAGTTGTTCACTGCAAGTGTGGCTAGCAATTCCTGAAAGGCCGGGAGGAAGTGAGGCATGTATTGAGGAGGACGGTACATCAGAACACAGGTGATTGGGATTTGAAAGGAGGCAGAGTGTACTACCAAGTAGTCCACTGCTGAAATAGGTGGGTAGGGTAGTAGTTGAAAATGAAAGCCGGAACGAATAATCAGGGCGACCCCCCCCTTCTTTACCAAGAGGACGATCTGCCCGTAGAGCATAATACGAGGCGGGCAGGGCTGCAAGTAAGTTGGGCAGGGAGTCCTGGCATAACCAAGTTTCCGTGAGAAACATTAGGTCCGGTTTATGGGTGTCCAAAAAAATGAACAAATCAAGGAGATGTTTAACAACAACCATGTGTTTAGCAGAAAGGCCGAGATGGTCGATGTCACGCTCACTTGAGGGAGGGGGGGAGGGGTAGGACTAGTGGGGAGTCTGGATAATGAGGGCAAATTAGGTGGAAGGGAGGGCAAAGGATGGACGCGTGCAATACCCACATCCATGACATGCCCCAACGTGGCTTGATTTAATTTCCATGGGCCTTGATAAGCGCAGAGTTGGCCGGGGGGGGGGGGTAGGAAACAAAATGGGCATAATGCTGTGCCCCGACCCCGTCTGGCCACGGACGGGCGCAGACGGGCTTACCTTCGGCGCGCAAAAGGCATGCCCGCTGCGCTCGTCCGCTGCGCTTCCGGTAACACATGCGCGCTTTATGTGGACCAGCCTCGGGCTGCTAGACCGCTGCCTGCGGTGTAAGCGCCCTTCAGGCTACTCCCAAGATGGCGCCCTCACTTCAGCCGACCGGCACGAGAAGCTGCGTTGAAGAAACTACCCTCCACGCAATCGGCACAGAGAGCCATGCGGGACCGGGGCAGGGAAGGCCAGACAGTGAGTAAATACACAATTACAGCAGTAAAAAGCAAAACGAAAAACGAGGTAGCAATGTGCCAGCTGCTAGAGGCAAAATGTAAAACATAGAAGTAAAAGTAAAAGTTAGGCAGTATCGCTCACTGCACGTGTAAAATATGCCACGATGCTGTCTTTAGATTGCAATGCCCCCAATGGGATCCAGGAGCTGCCACCACCTGTATAGCCCACCAGGAACCCTGCGTGATTTGCCGCTTTATGGGGACCACCATTGGGCCGCTAGACCGCTGCCTGCGGTGTAAGCGCCCTTCAGGCTACTCCCAAGATGGCGCCCTCACTTCAGCCGACCGGCACGAGAAGCCGCGGTGAAGAAACTACCCTCCACGCAATCGGCACAGAGAGCCGTGCGGGATCGGGGCAGGGAAGGCCAGACAGTGATTAAATACACAATTACAGCAGTAAAAAGCAAAACGAAAAACGAGGTAGTAATGTGCTAGCTGCTAGAGGCAAAATGTTAAACATAGAAGTAAAAGTTCGGCAGTATCGCTCACTGCACGTGTAAAATATGCCACAATGCTGTCTTTAGATTGCAATGCCCCCAATGGGATCCAGGAGCTTCCGCCACCTGTATAGCCCACACATGATGTGGTCATGCCTTTTCAAGTTTAGCATTTGTCTTTCTGCAGCATTCTTTTATAATTTGATGCAGAGTTTCGGGAGCTCAATAAAGAGCCCATTAAAATATTATTGGTCTGATAAGACTAGAGCACGAGAGACCTGAACCTTGTGAGACAGTCTAAGGTGAAAGAACTTCCTTTGGAGGATATCCCAGGTATAGATTGAATTTGGTCACTTGGTTAACCAGTCGGAGAGATATGTTGTAATCAATGATCACACCTTAGTTCTTTACTTTTGTAGAGGTGTTTGGAGTCAATTCTATTTCCTTAAGCCAGAAAGTGGTGGGATAACATTTTTGCTACACTCCACAAGAGATAACTTCTCTTGTTGAGGAGTTGAGTTTCAGCTAAATCTAGTGCATCTCATTATCTTTTAACCTCAAGCCTAGGCTGAGTTCTAATGTTTTCAAATCGGATGGTTTTCCATTTTTAATGATATCAAGAAGGGTGGACAGGTAGACATTAAATAGTGATTGCTGAACCTTGAGGAACACCTACCCTGTTAATAAATGCAGGTGCACAGAAAGATGAAAGTGTTGTGACTTATAATACTACAAGGTAGTTCTGAACCAGTGAAGAACCGTGCTTTGGATGTCAATGTCACTCGCTATTGGGCTGTAAAAGTCGCTCAACCTGTGATAGATGTGACCCCCTGCCCGGAGTGCCCCACCGTACTGATATTTGGATGTCTAATGCAGATTTTTTTGCTGTTGTCATAGGCACAGATCATGTGTATGCGCCATGACCTAGGCCTATATCACGGATTGCAGCCTTGTTTTACTGGGGGGCATCCAAAGCACTACGCTCCTAGTTGTGAAAGGCTACTGCCTTTACCAGGTGTTAAGTTGCACGAGTGCGGTGAGGGCATCATATTGTGTAGTGAACAGTTGGAATGAACAGGTCCTTTTTGCCCCTGCCACCAGAGAGAGGCCTACAACTCACTCATTTAAAGTTCCACGGATGTGTGCTTTACTGACCCTTGACCTACATGTATTTGGTGTGTAGTGCTGCACAGTGCATGTGTATCTACATGTGCTGGGTGTATGTGCACCTGTGAATGGTACAATACAGAATGATGCAGTACTGTAGAGTATGTGTATGTTATATGCATGTGCGTTCCTGTGAGTGGTAAATATTTAAAAAATGTGGTGCTGTGCAGTGCCTGTATTCTGTAAGCATGTGGTGGGTGTATGTGTGGCTTTAAATGATAAAATACATGGAAGAATCTGTATTCAAATTTGGAAGACCCAGGCTTGCATGGTGAAACATGAGTGGATAGAGGAATCCCACTGAGCGGATTTGTGCTTTGCCACGTTCCTGTAAGCTGGGTTGGGCACACTGGAGGAAGAGGGCTCTCCAGTGCACTTCAAAAGGAGCTTTTTGATTCAGAGAAAGGCCACAAAGAAGGGGCCTGGGCACATCTCGGGAAGAAGGTGGGGCTGGTAAGAAAATCATAGATAGTAGGACTGAGGCCCTATGGTAACCTTTTGATACACATTTGTCCGTGGCTCTCACCCATGTGTGAACCTCTAGTCACTCTTGTGGCCTGTGTTATGGGTCTGTAAAATGTGTTTTTTGAGTTACTACTGCAATGACAGACAGGTTTACGGAGGAGGCAAGAACAGAGGAGTAGGTAGTTCAAAAAGAAGCAGGCCCCCAGTACATTTGGTGTCTGGAAATGTACTTTAACTCCTTGGACGCTCATGACGAGCTCAGCTCGTCATGATGTACACCTCCATACACTCATGACGAGCTGAGCTCGTCATGAACAATGGGGAATCTCAAGTTCCAGCACAGGAGGAAAATAACACTAGCATCGATGGTGTTAAGAAGGGGAGACTGAGACCCCAAAACGTATCAACTGTCAAGCAGCCAGTCTAGCTGTGCGAGGAGAAGCTCTGCAAGTCTTTTGCCTATGACCTGGACTGTGGGCCAAGGCATGCTAGTCTCCCCGCTGGGTGAGGGGACATCACCCAGGGAATCCAAAATCACCTGCTCTGGAGCACCAGCGCCTGCCTGCTTGCCAAGACCAGTGTGCCCTGTGAGGAAGAGGAGAGTGTTGGAAAGAGCGAGGTTCCGTGGGGAATCCATAGGTAGGTGTGAGGAGACTGCTGCAGCACCAATTGGGTCTTCGCCCATGTGTAGGGAAAGTTGGCAACCCACCTAACATACGTAGATTTAAGCTACGTATGTTGATTATTTAGACACAAGTGACATATTTAAAATGCACGTTTATTAATATCTTTATTTTCTTTGCAACATAATGAAGTCTGCTTGAATATAATCAAATGGAATTTTCTGTTCTAAATAATTGAGTCATGTACAATATTTCATGAAAACTGGTAGTTTCAGTGCTTGCTGCATTGGCCGCGTCCTACTAACGGAAACTGCAGTCACTCCCCCGGACGTCAGGCAGGCGTGTGCGTTGGAGGCTGGTAGGCTGCGCTCAGCGAGCCGTGCTGCAGGTTGAGGTAGCCGCGGAGCCGGAGACCAAGCGGGGATCGAGCTGGACTTCGGCTCTCTGTAGCTCCCCATGGCTCTCCTGGTTTGAGTCCGGGAGGGTGCAGGAGCGCGTGAGTACGGGAGCCTGGGAGCCTAGGAAGGGATTTCCGGTGGCAGTGCTGGCATACCGGTAAGTCGGCTGGAGTGTGCTGGTGAGTTTTGGTGAGGGTGAGGGTGCGGGTGTGGAGAGGGGAGAGGCGTGTCCCTGCGTGGGAAGTACCCTGCTGGCAAGTCTGTGCCTCCCTGTCTGCCCCCCCTCCCTCCTCTCGCTGAACCACGCATTGCCGCTCGGACCCTCAGCACCCCTGTTTATCCTTGGTCCCCCTTGTGTTTTGCTCTTAGTGGCCTCCCTGGTCCGGTTGTCGCTGTGCGTTCCTGCACTGCTTCATTCGCCAGTCGAGCCGGACGGCCGTAGGGGTGCTACGGCTGTTTTTTCCAGCTCTGTGGCTGCTCCCCGCGCCTCCTACCTACGGGTCCACAGTGCCTAGGGCCTTTGACTAGGGTAGCGGCTGAGTTGTGGAGTAAGCTCCTCCCTCCCACCTGGGTCATCAACTCCAGCTTACAGCTAGCCCTAGTCAGGGTCAGAGAGGTGTGAGGCATCGGCTGGTGTGTGATCCGGGCTCGGTTAATTAGAGAGCGGGGGGTGCTACCACAAGATTGCACCGCAGCGTTAAAGCGTCGCAGAGCGGCGAGAGTTGCAGAATTATTGGCCGAAGTATCACAAACCTGCACTACAGCATTGGTCAACCAGTCGTCCAGCCGGGACTCAGGAGTGGCAGAATTTCACGATCTACTGGAGCCAGCAGACCCAGCAGAGCCTTAGCAGAGCCTCGGTGGCTGGTTATCGCAATCTTTCCAGACCCTCAACAGCTCCAGTTGAGTTAGGCCGGCGCTACATCAGCTACCCCAGTCGATCCTGCAGCACACGCATAAGAATAAGCCTTAGCCAATCAGCCAAGGCTGCGTGTCTCAGCGCCATCTCAGGCATCTCAGGCACTTCAGTCAGCCCGGCTGGTAGTCCGGCTGCACCAGCCACAGCTAATTGGACAACGCTATCTAAACGCTATGAGATCCGGGGAAGTAAGAAAAACGGTGGTGGCAACAAAACAGAGGAAATTGAAACAGCCAGCACTGGCCGAGGAGCCTCACCCGGGTACCTAACAACCTTAGTAATTCCAGCCAAAAAATTTCAAAAGGCAAGATTACGGGCTTAGATGCCACATCAGCCTTAAAAAGAGCGAACCTGCTGGATTACTTTAAAAAAGTACCAACAATGACAAATACTTTTCTACAGCTTCAGCCCCAGTCCCCACTCCAACCCCAGTCTCAGGAGGCACCTAAGTGCGGAGCCTTGACCCGGCTCCCGGACACCAACACACTTCTTCAGCCCTTACTCCCACAACAGCAGTCAACCGAATCAAAAAAGACAGCCAAACCTGTGGGAGTGTACATCTTCGGCTCAGTACCCAACAACTCCACACTGGCATGGCAGGAGGACGTAAACTCCAAGCCGTACCTTCTTTCCCATCACCCCGACCCTCCACACGACCAGCATCCAGGCCAGCAAGCTTCGCCAACCGCAGCGGACAAGCAAGGAATGAACCCGCAGTTAGCTCCATCAAGCACATGGGATAGCCGGAGTTTCAGCCAGAGCTCCATCACAGGTCACACCCAGAAACCGGGCACATCGGTTACACCCCCCCCAACAAGCCTCCGACGTAGCGAAGGCAGTCGCAACGACCCCACATGGTCAGTCAACTGTAGCTCAAATTCATGTGCAAAGCGCCGCCTCGAGTAGTAACAATTCTCAATTGCTCCCCCTGTCTCAAACCGCGAGCACACCCAAGGAGCCACTGCCTGTGTTAAGTCCTAAGGACATCGTACTCCTATCACCAACAACGGCATCGTCTCAAAAGTCCCCCCAAAATGCCGATGCAAATGATCAGCTCTTAGCGGACTTGTCTTTTTTCTTTAAAAGCGCTCAAAAAGCCATCAAAGATACGCTAAACACCAAACTCACTCAAGAAGACCCCATAGCAACTAGTGTCTGGCCACAACTACTCCAAACATTCCAGCAGACTGTCAACGCTCTAAACTACCACTCGGACAAGCTAGACGTGCAGGTTGATCTTTTAAATACCTTAGCGTTGTTCACTGCAGGAATCGACAACAAACTTGATAAACTTAATAACTTAATTCTTGGAGCGCAAGCCTCGACAAAGCTTGTACAGTCGGTTTGTTGTTGTTCCCCAATAATTGACTCACTTTCCTCGCTTCCAGACTTCCTAACTAGCGTTATAAACGAAGTAAAGATGCTGAAAAGAGATAACTTCTATACAACTCCCTGCCCACAACAGCAAAATTCGTTTGGGGTGACCCAACCTCCAGCCAACTTGAGACCCACCGCAAATAACGGCGCCAAATTGAACGGGGGTCTAGCGCCCTGTCAAAACCAGCAGTGCAAGCAGCCAAAATCCAGTCAGTTACAACCGGACCCAGCCAAAGCAATAACTGAAACTGCAAGGAGCCCTAGCAGGTGCACCACCCGCCCGGTCCACTTACCAATGGGGTCTACGGCCAGCCTAGCAACCCTGTCCCCATTCAACCAGGAAGTGTCTCCGGCTCCAGAATTCCAAAGCAATAACTGAAACTGCAGGGAGCCCTAGCAGGTGCACCACCCGCACAGTCCACTTACCAATGGGGTCTACGGCCAGCCTAGCGACCCTGTCCCCATTCAACCAGGAAGTGTCGCCGGCTCCAGAATTCCATCTTAGTAAGAGAGAGCGGAAACGCCAGCGCAAGCATAGGAACAAATCAAGGGCAAAACCAATAGCTGTCCACCCGGAATACTATCCCCTCTTTGCAATGGCAGCCATCAAACAGCCCTTGAGCAAGGTAGCCGCCCCCTCACCCTTAGGAACCCCCAGCGTGATCATTCCAAAAGGGGACTCACCTGCAAACGTTATTGAATTACCTAAGGAGAGCTTACAAGAGGTAAACGAGCCAGTAGAGCAATCAGTAGTTGACAAGCCCAGCACCGCTCCAGTGAAGCCAAGTATGAGCATCAAGAATACAAGCACATTGAGGCCAAAAGAGTCCCAAGTCAAGATAAAAGAAGTACCAGTTCTAACTGCCCCACGTGGGGTCCCCTCAATAACAGGACTGATTCCAATAAAAACAATCTATGACGGAAAAACAACTTCTTCCACAAATCCCCTGTGTTCGGGGGAAGCCCGTCAATGCCAGACACAAGTGAAGCAGGTATGGGAGGGCGGCCAGTTAAATAGCAAATTGAACGAGATGGCTCCAAGTCCAAAACACATGGAGACCACTAAGGAACCATCATCCCTTCGCATTTTACTGGCACCAGAATACACATCGAAGGGTCGTCAGGACATACTCAACAGAGCAAACATTTAAAACTAGTAGAAGGCATTCCGGGGTTCGCAGGTTTGGCTTCAGACGACCTAAAATCCATCGAATTCCTTCCACCAAGAGGTGCTCAACTGTCGGAGGTAACCCTGGTGACCCTCAAGTCGCCCAGCTGGGTAGGTGTGTTTTTGGAACACAAGGCCACACTGAGGGAATGGGGCATTCGAATGTCCCAATACTCCACGCCAGGCTACCCAACCGCATTACTAAACCAGCCAACCACACTTCAAAAAGCTGGAACTGTAAGACTGAAAGACCACCCGAAACCATATTCGATATTAAAAAATGCGTTGGGACCGGAAGAAGACCACAAAACCTCGCCAAAAGGAGTCTCAAATAAAGACGTATGCCAATCATGGGATTGGCTCCCATCCATCCTGCCAACAAGTACAAAGGAATGACCTCTCGTATCATCAACAATGAGTGACAGCAACAAACTCACGACCAAGCCGATCCCTCCAGCAGCTGCACTAACAACTGAACTCAACCCACCAGCGGATCCCATTTTCCAAATCTGTTCATGGAACATTAGCGGCCTCCACCAAAAAATTACTAACCCGGACACTTTAGCCTTTCTGTGTGACCACGCAGTAATGGCCCTGCAGGAAACTTGGGCCACACAGGGATGCCCAGTCACCGGCTTTATAGAGCTATGGAATCCAGCTCTTAGGGACAGCCGCTTTGGTCATTCTAAAGTTGGGCTGTCAATATACATATCAGACACCATAAAAGGCCCAAATTCACGTATACCCCTTGAGGAGGACTGGCTACTCTGGGTAAAAATCAAGACATGTCGGAAAAACCGCCCACTTTTTATTCTAAACGTGTACATTAATCCTAGTACACGCACAAAAAAAGCCCATCTGGCACGTCTAACGGAATCCATGAACGAGTTAGTCGCGGAATATCCAAACTCAGATTGTATCGTCACGGGGGATTTTAACACCAACCTATTCCAAGGGGACCCAGCAGACCTAGATGGGTCTTTCCTATTTCCTATCACTGAGTTCAGGACTCAAACCATCCCACCCAACCAAGCCCAATGTGGGCTGGGCGAACTCTGTGTAATGAGATTCTACAGCGCAGGATTTCTTGTTATTAATGGTAGGTCGGCAGATGACACTCCACCAAACTGGACCTGGACAAATGGCAGAAAACAATCTTATTTGGACTATTCCATCTGCAACGCCACGCTGCTTAAATGTTTAGCCAACTTCCACATTAGTCCACGAACTGAAAGTGACCATAGGCCCCAGGTCATATCCTTTAATATAAGGCCAGCTACTCATAAACCTGCTGCCCCAACCTGCCGGAGCATATACATGGAAAATCTAACGCGCCTCAAGTGGAGCGAAGCCATCAGCCCGGACATCCTCCACGTAAGCATGGGCATTATAAGTGACGGAATCAAGCAAGAGGCTTCTCCTACCACAACATGGTCGACGCTCTGCTCGCACTTGACCAACCTCTTTCCCACAAAATCACAACCCCAAAGGGCAACCCACGCCCGTCAGTTTTCAATCTCACCTCTAACCAAGTCACTCAAGAAGCACAGAAATAACGCCCTGCGTGCATTGGCAAAATCCCCGGAGAACAGTGATCGTTTAATGCTCTATCAAACGGCCCAAAAATCATTCAATTTGGCTATAAGAAAAGATAAACGATTACACAACAACCAATTCTGGTGTACGTTGGTGTGGGAGAGTAAGAGCAGAAACTCCAGAAAATTTTGGGCCCTAATCAATCGGTCTAATGGTAGTACATCCATGTTGGGATCTGCAAACATCCAGGAATCAGACTGGGTCTCATTCCTAACGGACCACTTTAAGTCTCCTGAACATCCTGGGCTCACTGGTAGCAATACCCCAAACGATACTGATATGGGCCCCTGTATTAAGCGGAGTATACCGACTGAGTCCACTCACCCCGCTTACGAGGATCCCGAAGCGAGACAAGAAGGGGTTGCCAAAGCAATAACAAAAGCAAGAGCCTATGGCGCGCCAGGCCCCAATGGACTGCCACAGAGCCTGTTTAAATCGGACATTCCCTTCTGGTCAAGTACCCTAACAAACCTCTTCAACTACGCTCTGCGAACAGCCACATTTCCTGATTCATGGCGGGGTGCCATTATCTACCCAATTTACAAATCGGGACCACTCGCCTCACCCAACAATTATAGACTCATCGCACTTTTGGACAATGAGGCAAAGTACTACGCAGGCCAACTCTTGGAACACTTGAGACTATGGGTAAAAGACCAGAACCTAATGCCGATGACCCAAACAGGTTTCACTGCCAACTCAGGGACTAGGACTAATCTGCTAGTAGTATCAACCATTGTCGACAAAGCTTTTTTAACATCCAGGTCAGTGTTCTGCTGCTTTGTCGACTTCAAAGCAGCATTTGATAGCGTCCCCAGGGCTGCCTTATGGGTAAAATTAAGGAAGTGGGGGATTCCAGAGCCTTTGTTAGAGGCCATTATCCAACTACACTCCCGAACCTGGGTCCGGGTGAAGTTGGGGTCCGGCACACATCTCTCGCGGAAAATAATGACAACTAGGGGCGTGAAGCAGGGATGTGTTCTGGCCCCCCTTCTCTTCAACCTGTTTATAGCTGACCTGCCGACAACCTTGGATGAAACAAATAGCCATCCCCCAAAGGTGGGAGGCTAATCGCTAAGCAACCTACTGTATGCTGACGACTTGGTTCTCTTTAGTCTTAAAAGGGTCGGGTTACAAAGGCTTCTGGACAAACTGCTCAGCTATACGAAAATGAACCAGCTAGAGGTAAATTTAAAGAAAACGCAAATTGTCCCCTTTGGCAAAAAACGTTACACCGGCGGTGGGTGGTCATTTAACAACGTACCCCTCGTCACTGGCCAATCGTACAAATATCTAGGTGTCCATCTGGACTCTAGACGCAACCTCTTAAAGCAGCGTCGAGAGATCTTCGTCAAAGCCACGACCTTAGCAGTGTCACTAGGCAAGCTCTCTAAAAAAACTCTCAGGTCCAACTCTAATGCCCTTGTTAGAAGTAATGAGAGCTAAAATTGGCCCCACTTTATCATACGGCATGGAAACATTCAGGGGTAAATTGAACACCGCTTTGAATAGGCAAACAACCAAAATCTATAAAAAGGTCCTCCAGTTACCAAGGTCCGCTTCTGCTGCTCAGATAAGACTAGAGCTGGGTCTACTAAATTACGATGCCTCAGACATTGGGGCATACCTGAACCTCTGCCATAAACGGAGGCAGGCGGACCCAGGCACACTGGAATCCCTAGTCTGGTTAGAAATCTCCCAGAATAACTCAGGTGGAACGTTTGGTCGCCTCTTCAAGGACGCAATTCAGCAATTTTCAGCAAGTGAACTATGGGCGCTTAACCCCGGTCAGACAGCTTTTAAAATGGGTATTAAAAAATGTGTGAAAATGAAATCCCTTATTATGGACAAAGCACACTTTTCAAAACGTAGCCACGCTTGGGCCCTGTTAAACTCATACAGCCGGTTAGTCCCTGCCTCTTACTTGGCCTGCACATACACGTTTTATTTTAAACGCAGTTTTTCCACTATCAGAATGGGTAATTGGCGATTCCTGCAAGATTTACCAGCATGGCGACGCACGGCAGAGGTCGTAACTTGCAGAGGATGTGGCAAAGTAGCTGAAACTCTGATGCACATGGTCTGCCTCTGCCCAGCCTTTAACTCCGAACGCAGGTCCAAACTTAAAGCTGATTGGAACAACCTGGGCGTCCGATCCTGCAGGCAAGCGATTATAGTGGCCTTGAACCCCGAAAATACCTCCTTAAACATAAAACTCACAAAATTCATTCAGCTGGCATACCGCAACCTTAACCAAATCGGGTCCAGCCAACGCCCCCCCCCCCCCTATATTTTTTAATCCTGATGTTCTTAACAATAGCTTTTAACTTTGACGGGGGACAAAATGAAATCCTATCATTGAATTAGGACTGTTGGTGGTTCTGCACATGTATGGCATCACTGGCAACGGGTATTTTATAAAAGGGTTGACGGGAAAAGTATCCTACATAATACGCCTTAATCTACTCCTTTTTTTTTTTCCTTCTCTTTTTTTCACCATTTTTGCCTTGTGTATTTATTTTTCTTTTAAACTGTTCTGGATTAAGGAGGCCCAAGATCGGATAACCTCTTCTTTTACACTGCCACATATTAACTGCTACATGTTTTCTTCTTGTTTTTAACAGTCGCTGTACATTGTGAACTTTGTAACTTCTTTTAAAGATATATGTTTATATCTAAATAAAGATTTTTAATTTAGTAATTGAATTTCACGTTTATTATCATTATTCATAGGGCACAGTTTTACAGAATAAAAATAAGTAAAAGGCCCTGTTGGAAATGACCATCTTTTGAGAGGTATACCCCAGAGCTTTGCCTTGACTGTTTCTGCTTGCTATAGAACTCTATGCACTTAACCTCTGTTTACTAGAGGCAAAGTAACTGTGCTCATCTTTCAGCATGATGAAATTGGAATACCCCTAATTGCCATATTTACCTTACCTAGGCCTTGACAAATCTACTGATCCACTCGCTATGGCGAGTCAGATTTTATAAGGGCGAGCTATAGTTAGGGTGTACTTTCCCCTTCTGGTGAGCTGACAATCGACATTTGTTCTATTTACTCACAAAGTGAAGGAACATAAAGATGCCTTTAAATCTTGTCACATTTAATCTGTGTTCATAGACCGAGGTCAAAAGTCAGTTTATATCTACAGTTACTTTTGTTTATCTGACTGCAAAGTACTAGGATTTTGTAAATTGAACTATCTGACAAACCTGATAGAGATTAACTTTGTGACAGAAGACTGAGACAAGACAGGCCTTGCAGAATAAAATAATTTGCTGCTACTGAATGCCAACAAGAGGAGTGCCTAGCCTTCTCTTGGTTGACTTGTCATGCTGCCTTCCAACGCATATGAGAACAGCAGATTACATTATTATATTGTACAGTGTTCTCATTGTTCAAAGCAGATGTGCGGATGTGAACCATCTTTGAAACTCTAATTCAACTTTTTTTTACTGTTGAGTTCAGCTTAGTAACGAAAAGATATGAGGGTGTGATTGAAAAGTTTGTTCTATCCCCCCAACAAAGCTGTGGTTGTTGCTTATTTAGCTTATGCAACAACCATTGACAAAGCCAACCGTCCTGACTTGTAGGTGTAATGTTACTTGTTGTATTATATATAGGCTTTCCTGTTTTCAGTTTTTATTTTTGGTAAATTCTGGTGGGGATTTTTCAGTGTTTTCAATATCTTAAAAAACAGTTATCAGTGGTTTCACATTTTCGCGCCACTAAAAACAGAAAACGTGTTTTTCCGGTGTTTATGCAACGCTTTGGCTTTATTATTGCTTGCTTTCTGCACTGAAAGAACATGGTATATAGACAGTGTACTTATAGTGTATATAAGGTCCAAATAGATTTTTGCAAATTAATCTTATTGTAGTACACCATACAATACTTCTTCAGTGAGTCTTTGGGTCATGTGCGCTCGCTCTTTCCTTCTCATATAAACATCTGTGAAAAGGCCCTCTCAGCATTCTTAGCCCATTGGGCTAAGAACCATCAGCTAAGGGACACAGTTGGGATGACTCTTTCTTTGATGACACATAAAGCATGAAATGATAAATAGTTGCGTTTTAGTTCCTGTGCATTAGAAACCAGTGCACCAGAATGGATTAAAAAGTAAATAGCATTCCTCATCAACTCTTAAGATTGTAAAGATGCTTTCAGCATACCATCTAACAAGTGGCAAGGATCTACTACAGGGAATCGCTTCAGCTCGGGTATCAATTTTGACAGGTCATCACACAACTTTTTTATATACATAGCTGAATCACTGCAAATACAAACCATATCACTTCAATCGTTGTTGAACTTGGAAAGAACCTTTTTTGCAGAGCATTACAGAGACTGCGTTCCATGTTTTCCAAAAGTCTGGTGTCATGTTTTCACCACTATCCCAGAGGCTTGGCTATATATATATATATATATATATATATATATATATACTTGTCACTATACCTTGCATTGAATGTTTAAAGCCTGAGCTGTTGGCAATTCACCTACTATCAATACTGACCCACTAGAAGACCACTGACCCACTGGAGAAGTGTGGCTCACTGGTTAGAGGAGGCAGACCTGGAAGCAGAGGTCAGCCCGGGACCAGGGTTCAATTCCCGGCTTGGCAGGGTCTTGAGTCCTAAAATGTCCATGGACTCGACAATTCTCGCTCCGGTGCCTACTCGATTCACGGGTTCACACTCTGCGACTCTGGGCAATAGCTTGCTTAATCTCCACAACGGCCCCTCGCGGCGGGATGCCTGGATTTCACCTTGCAGATACCCTGCCAGGGTTATCTCGCAGGGGAATACCAGGACGGGTTCCCTAAGCAAGCGCTTAGAAACCGCTCGGTGATTTGCGCTATATAAATTCCTGTACATTTACATTTACAAACAATGGTCTGATGTATTAAGGGTTTTTACCCATTCTCTGTGGGTAAATGTGATGACACATATTAGGAAAGATTTTCATGAAACCAGCCATTTTACCTATCGGTGAAAGAATCAAATTCAGCCAAAATATCAAATATGAGTTTGATATTTCCTGATTCTCTATAGTTCATTAAATAATTAGCCTAGACATAAAACATGAAACTAAACCCTGCACCTTTAGACCAAAGGCCACAAAACTGAAAAAGTAAAAGGAAGAAGAAACATTATTTTAGTGGCATCCCTAAAGAACAAAACTCAAGCTGCTACTTGTATAACAAAGTTACATTGTATTGACCCCTTCAGGAAGAAAACAAATGACTTTCACTCTCTTTTTCCTTTCTTTGAATGGCATTTAGTTTGTGGTTGTCCAGGTGTTTTTTCAGTGTTTATAGGTTTTCACCGGTGAGGGCTATTTTTCTTTCAGTGGAGTTTTATCAGTTATTATAGGTTTAAACCTACAACCCCACAGCCTAACTATATAGCTGAATATAATGAGGGAGTGGCGTAATGGTTAGGGCAGCCGACTTTGAAGCTGTGGTAACCAGGTTCGAGTCTGACTGGATGCTCAAACATCTTGTGATTCTGGGCAAATCACATGCCTGAAAATGAATGTGTCAGTAGATAATGCAACTGGTGCTCATGAAAAGCGCTCTGATGTCTTCAAGTCTACTTAGCGGTATATAACCCCCCCACCCCCCACCCCCGAAATGACAGAAGCAGCATAATACCAGTCAGGCGCCACACTTGCTAAACACTAATTCTTAGCTTATATGTTTTTTCCAAGCCGCGCCCTTAATTACATCGGACAAGCCCCTTGAGAAACCCCCTAGTTTTTTCACCCCACTTAAAGCCCTGGTTTCTATGGTTCGTGGTAAAGGCCTAACCAGTTCCAATGTGTTAAATGAGACTGCAAGATTGAAAAGCTTACATAAAAATTGTCACATTCAGAATAAACTGTATCTCTTCCCTGTGGCTGGATATCTAGCAGTCAATAGTATACAGATGATATTCTGTAGATACTCAGTCCAAGCACATGGTGGATGGATCAGTGACCACCATGCCTTAGGGATGCCAGTGGATTTGCTACACTCAACTTTGATAGCAGCAGTAACACAATGTGGGCCTGATCTGTGCGAAAGATGATGCTCCGCAGTAGATTCTTTTGCATGGTTCATTAGCCTATATTACTGCCGAGCAGCTTGTAGGTGATGAAATCCTGTGCAATGGTACTTTCCATATCATCAAAGTGAGGCCTACCACTCTTACTACTTCTGAGGCTTTTAAGAAGTAGAAGTGGCTACATTGACTGCAAGGATGTGTACCAGTGCATAAGAATCTCTGCAGAGACTGGCAAAGCAATATATGCTACATGAATATTTGTAAAGTAAAACGTATCTGGATGGGGTGCGGTCTTAATTGACTCCACACCCCCGCCAATAATTGTGCTGTGACCATTGAGCTTTGTAGAATGCATATTTACAGATGCTTTTAGGGCAATATCTCCTCTTTCCATTCTGAGCGTGTCGTTGCATTTTGCTTTCTTTGCAGGTGTATTTTTAGGCTTTAACTATTTTTCTTTCTCTTGTCCGCAAACGTCCAACAAAAAGGCTAATAATACTCCTTTTCCAACTTTTCATGGAACATAGATTTCCAACTAGACCTTTAACGTGATACTGTTTTAGCCCTTCATTTTTGTACTCGCAATATATAAAGCACAATAGTCCATTTAACCAGATGGATGTGTCTAACACTGAGGGGTTGTCAGATGAACTCTGCATTTAGCTAACACAGTACATAACCAGCAGTAATGCATCATCCCCTCGGTAACACATGTAAGTTACTTATGCCTGTGCTTTTTAGTTACAAGTCATCTTTTTCCTGAAGAAAGGAGTATAAAATCAGACACTAAAACTGCTTATAACATTACATGGCACGATGAGGGCACCGGAACTTGTATTTGTTTAAGTGATATCTAAATATAAAGTACATGGTTTATGCAGAGTGATCTATGAAAGTGTTGTATGAGCTAAAGTATAGCTTGTTTGATGTGCTGCTATAAAAATGCAGATTTTTCTTTCTTTTCTGGTCTTAATTGCAAAACGAACTTAACTGTATTCTTTTTAATTTTAAGCCTTATAGTCACACTTGTTTTTATTTCATAATATCTCTCAAACATTTTTTTAATATATTGTATACTAGTTTATATTTGAACTTTGTAAAATATTTTTTCTCCAGACAAAAGAAGTTGGAGAAAGTAATGGAAGATGAAGGTTTGCGAGACGAAGAGGTAAAGAGATGATACAAAAATCATACAATCTAAAATTGCAAGATGAATATTTAATACTCCATTGTTTTCACACTGTCTTTTTGGTCCATTGTGTAGAAAAGAATGAGACGATCGGCTCATGCTCGTAAGGAAACTGAGTTTCTTCGCTTAAAAAGAACTAGACTTGGATTGGAAGATTTTGAATCCTTAAAAGTAATTGGACGGGGAGCATTTGGTGAGGTAAGATTGAGGGAACTTTGAACAAATACTCTGTGTGACTAGATCATTGTAATAATTGTAGGTTCAGGCCCTGCATTAATAACGTTTGGTTTACCGAGAATGCTTACCTCCCTTTGAGTAAGAATGTTTTTGTGGTACGGATCAAATTACCTCTTTATGCTGGGAACATCTGCAGTGTCCGTAGTCGGGACAATGACTTCCACCTACACTACTTCTTGTTTGTGTCCCTCCAGCACCAGCTCTAGGTTCTCTCCTATTCTCTTTCTACACAACCATATTGGTGGCAGTTTCTTGCTCTGGATACTTCGGTCATACGTACACTGACAACCCCATCTCTGCTTATGTATCTCAGCTTGTTTATCACTGAAGTTCAACTTTGATTGGTTTTAAGATCCCTTTGCTGAATACTTCCCACTTCTTTTACTCCTATTATCTATCAAACTTATATCAGCTTCCCTCCTGACTGCATGACTTTCAGCTCCTCGGCTAGAAATCTAGGTGTTCTGTTCAACGCTTGGATGTTCATGGAAGCGCTTGACCACCCTTGCCACAGCAACATGATACCAGGTTGTGAGAACATGAACAATACGTCGGTCTCCCTATCCAAACCACTAAGACCTAATACATTCCCACACATTGCTAATGAGCTTCCCTCAATATTCTTTCTCTCCAGCGGACAGGGTGATTAATTTCACATCATGGATCTTATTCACCTGGTTTAGTCACACACCGGCCACTTGCTTTTATCTTAAAGCTGTGTGGGTCTCTGGCAACAGTAGGACCTTCTACAAGCTGTTGACAGTTGTGTTCAAAGTGATTTATGATATCTCACTGACATCTTACCCTGCTACTCACCCTCCAGGAATCTGCAAACCAGAACTTACTTGGCACACCAAACACAGTATGTGCAGTTACCAGATTCCAGTCTCTTCATCTTCTAGGCCCTCATCGCTTGAATGCATTGTGTCTCTATATCTATGCCCATATTTGTGTGCTATCATAGTCCATATGTAAACTAGTCTAGTTTGAGACTAGTTCACATAACCCTTTCTGTGTGATGTTTTTCCCCCTGATCATCTCTCACCAATTTGGATTTATGTACAAATGCATCAGTTATCCAATCTGGTTTATTGTTTCGTATAACAACTCCAGTCTTGCTATGTATCACTTCTGTCAATATATATGACTCTTCTGCTCTTGTCATATAAATATATGCATAAATGTGTGTTTTAAATAGCAGTAATTATTCTCCTCAAGCTCAAGATAGGTTTCTAGCCTCCAGATTGTGTGCATTTCTGAGTGACCGCTTAGCACGATCTGTCTTTGGTCAGATTGGCCTTTTGCTTGTAAGTTAACAAATACTGGTGTTGTCCATTCTTAGGAAGGAAAAGGACAATTTGTTTTATACACAAACTAGATCTCTCCTCTTTAATAAGGGCATATAAGGCCAACCCCACAAGTCAAACAAGACTGCCTCAATTCCATTGTGGTCTTCAACATAAAGCTTAGAAAGTTCCCATGTACAAGATGAATGGCCCAATTGTGGTCTGTGAGCTAACAGTATGGCCTCAAAACATGAAGGCATGCAATTTACCTGCTATTGGCTACATCTTTTATGAAAAGTGACACCTCTAATTGCAACGGTAGACTTCAGATCTCTGGTTAAATCCTTGAATGTTTTAAAGGGTTTTTCTCAGACAAAATTACCACCATTCATCTCTCCTTTCCCTCCCATCCTAACCCAACTCAGTCAGATGCCCCGGGCATATCACCATCAAACCCCCCCATACACCATGAAGGAATTTACTAAATGTGATTGCGAGGCGACCTTGTCGGACGGACTGAAAATGAAGTCCGGGACATCCACTGACCACATCCCCCCCCTAAACTTTTTCCCACACTTGCGCCGGTATTGATGAAACACCTATCAGACCTTTTTAATAAATCCTTCTCGGATGCCGATTTCCCAACAATATGGAAAGCAGCTAAAGTTAGGCCTATCTTGAAAAAGCCCACGGCCGACCCTAACATCTTGTTAAATTATCGGCCCATTTCTCTGCTTCCATAATTTGGGAAAATGCTTGAATCCATTGCCAACAAGCATCTTGTGAGTCATCTTGAAAATCATGGACTTCTGGATCCCTCACAATCGGGATTTAGGGCACAACACAGTACAGAAACCGCATTGGTCGAGGTGGTTGATAACATCAGACTGGCACTGGATAAGCACCAGTCAACCATCCTCGTTCTGCTTGATCTGTCGGTGGCCTTTGACACCATCTCCCACCGCATTCTAATTCAACGGCTGTGGGAGATTGGTGTCAGAGGAAACGCCCTAAAATGGTTTTCCAGTTACCTGTCCAATCGCACTACAACGGTCCAAATCAATAAAAACAGAGCAAATGAAAGACCTGTTAAAATGGGCATTCCCCAGGGCTCGATTTTGAGCCCGACGCTCTTTAATGTCTATATGACTCCTTTGGCCAAAGTGATCGGAGCCTATGGTTTTGATGTTCTGTCGTATGCCGATGATACGCAGATCCTAGTTACACTAGATCCTGATCCTAACGAAACCAAACAACGTTTCAAAAACTGCCTGATACAGGTTGAGGAATGGATGACCATCAATCACCTCCAACTAAACAGCAGTAAATCAGAAATCATGCTCTTCAGCAAGGCGGCAGAACACTGGACAGAGGACTGGTGGCCAACCAAGCTGGGCACTTGCCCAGTACCAAAGGATTCAACCCGTAATTAGGGTTTTCTGATGGATAATAAACTGTCCATGAACAATCAAATAAATAACATCGTTGGTACATGTTTCGGACTAATGCGTAGTCTGACATTTTTTTTTCAAGTGGATCCCTGTTCAGGCCCGAAAACCCTTAGTCCAGGGGTTAATAATAAATAGGATGGATTACGGAAATGCACTTTTGGCTTCCATAAATGAACATCATCTGAGGAGGCTTCAGGTTCTCCAGATCACTGCAGCTTGGTTAGTTCTCAACCTCCCGCGAAATACTTCCTCTGCTGCCCGTTTAAAATGCCTCCCACTGGCTGCCGGTAAAAAAGCGCATTCTCTTCAAAACGCTGTGCCTGGCCCATAGACAGGTGTATGAAAAAGGCCCCAAATATTGGTCCAAAAAACTCCGATGGTATCAGCCCCTAAGAGAACTTAGATCCAGAAACAAATTTTTACTGACGCCCTTAAGAATACGAACCTCCAGAAATGGTGGTCGTGCATTCTCGTTTCTGGCTCCTGCTTCATGAAACAAAATGCCCTTTCATCTTCGTAGCACCCCTGAACACGGCTGTTTCCGAAAAAGGCTAAAGACCTGACTTTTTGCAAACTAATTGCTCCTCCTCTCTGTCAGAGACTGCTGCTGGCGCCATGAGACTCCTAGGATGTCATTTGTGTGCTATACAAATGTCCCTGACTTGACTTGAGGGTTGGTGGCAATACCGTTGTAGTGGAGCTCCCTCACAGCCGACCAGCTCGCCGCTTCCCTGAGCCAGCACCCTCCCGCCAGCTCAGCGAACCCCAGCCAGGCCGCCGACAACCTCACGAAGTGGATCAGCAACTGCGCGGACGAACTCGCCCCACTGAGGACCCCGCCCAGCAGACCCGGCAGCAAGAAGGCCCCATGGTTCACCGACGAACTCAAGAAGAACTGCCGAGCCCTCGAGAAAGCCTGGAGAAGGGAGCCAACACCGGACAACATGACCACCCTCAAGATTGCCACCCGGAAGCACCACCAACTGATCCGCGCCACCAAGAAAACTGCATTCAAGGACCGGCTGGACAACAACGCACACAACTGCAAGGAACTCTTCAACATCGTGAAAGAGCTCTCCAACCCCAACGCCGGAAACAACGACATCACCCCATCGCAAGACCTCTGCAACTCCCTCGCCTCCTACTTCCACAACAAGATCGCAGACATACACAACAGCTTCAGCACTCAACCGACGCACGCCATGACCGAACCACCGCCCCCCACCACCACCCTCCGCGCCTGGACTCCGATCAGCACCGAAGACACCGTCCGCATGATGAACTCCATCCACTCCAGATCTCCGACCGACCCCTGCCCTCACCACGTCTTCAACAAGGCCGACGCTGTTATCGCACCCCACCTGCGGGACATCATCAACACCTCCTTCGACACCGCCACCTTCCCGGAGAGCTGGAAGCACGCCGAACTCAGCGCTCTACTAAAGAAACCAACAGCGGACCCCACCGAACTCCAGAACTACCGCCCCATCTCGCTCCTCCCGTTTCCAGCCAAAGTCATCGTGAAGACCGTCAACAAACAGCTGGCCGCCTTCCTCGAGACGAATGGATCCCTCGACCCCTCACAGTCTGGCTTCCGAGCCAACCACAGCACCGAGACCGCCCTCATCGCTGCCACCGATGACATCCGAGCCCTGATGGACAACGGAGAAACAGCTGCCCTCATCCTCCTAGACCTCTCCGCGGCATTCAACACTGTCTGCCACCGCACCCTAGTGCAGCGCCTCAGCAACGTCGGAATCCAGGAGAAGGCACTGGAATGGATCATCTCCTTCCTCGACGGAAGAACACAGAGTCCGTCTACCACCGTACAAGTCAGAGGCCACCGAAGTCATCTGCGGCGTCCCTCAAGGATCCTCGCTGAGCCCCACCCTCTTCAACGTCTACATGAGCCCCCTCGCGGCCATCGCACGCCAACACAACCTCAACATCATCTCCTACGCTGACGACACCCAGCTGATCCTCTCCCTGACCAACGACCCCGCCGCCGCCAGAGCCAACCTTCACGAAGGGAGGAAAGATGTAGCCGAGTGGATGACGACCAGCCGCCTGAAACTGAACTCAGACAAGACGGAAGTCCTCATCCTGGGCTCCTCGCCCTCCGCCTGGGACGACTCCTGGTGGCCCCCCGACCTGGGCACCGCACCCAAACCGACAGACCACGCACGCAACCTGGGCTTCATCCTGGACTCCTCCCTCTCCATGACCAGACAAGTCAACGCCGTCTCCTCGTCGTGCTTCAACATCCTGCGCATGCTACGGAAGATCTTCCGGTGGATCCCCACCGAGACCAGGAAGACGGTCACCCAGGCCCTCGTCACCAGCCGACTGGACTACGGCAACGCCCTCTACGCCGGAACCACCGCCAAGCTCCAGAAGAGACTCCAGCGGATCCAGAACACCTCAGCCAGACTCATCCTCGACATCCCACGACACAGCCACATCTCCGGACATCTGAGAGACCTGCATTGGCTCCCCATCAAGAAAAGAATCACCTTCCGTCTCCTCACCTACGCACACAAAGCCCTACACGATCAAGGCCCGAGCTACCTCAACAACCGCATCAACTTCTATGCTCCCAAACGCCATCTCCGATCAGCCAGTCACGCCCTCGCCGCCGTCCCCCGCATCCGAAGAACGACAACAGGAGGAAGGTCCTTCTCCTACCTGGCCGCCAAGACCTGGAACTCCCTCCCGACCGACCTGCGCCTGACCCAAGACCACCTCTCCTTCAGGAAGAAGCTCAAGACCTGGCTGTTCGAGCAGTAGCAGCTAACCCCCCAAGCGCCTGGAGACCATCCGGGTAAGTAGTGCGCTCTATAAATGTCTTTGATTGATTGAAGCATAACTGGCACGGATTATATGCATGGGACAAAAAAATCGATGGTAGGTGCAAAATAGGAAAACTATTGTGTGGCCTTGTCGGTTGAGGGTGCAACAACGACTCAAGGCTCAGCCGGTTCGTACCTATATTTTGGAGATGTGGCGCAGGGAGCTCTGCATTGGTAGCTGTTGAAGAATGCCTACCCAAATTCGTGTAACATTTAGACCTAATTTCAGCAGCATAAAGGCTGTATTTTCTCTTCATATCTGGGAGCGTATTGGTGGGAGTGCATCCAGGACTTCAAAGGGGCAGTGTTGGCCATATTAGGATGCGCAATGAAATCAAGTTTTGGTTTCCATTTTCTCCAAGTTCATTCCTTCATGAATTTTCTCATTTATTGTTGAAGAAGACCAATCTAAAATGGCCCTTACATTCCACATTAATATTTGGATACATTTAAAGAAAATGTCTAAGCAAACAGCCAGCAGATTCTGAGCAAAGAATCGCTGTGTGACCTCCCTCTATGAAATAATAATGTCCTTTCTTACGTAACCCAGTTTCATGACTTGGCTGCTGAAACGTTTGGGTAGAGAGAAGCCTCTTGCAGATCTAGTACCTTTTGAATAGTTTGTTGACTTTTCCTTATTAAAAAGACGTCATATGCATGAGAGAAAGCAGAAAGCCAGAGTCACCAGTGTGGCTCCAGTTTCCCGTTTTATTTCCTCTAGACACAGTCAACTGAAGGAACTCCAAAACCTGCCCAAGAAGAATCCGTGTAAATTTGTTATTATTCGAGGACCATTATCCAATGCCTAGAAGGACTTGCAAACGAATTGTGCTGGTCCTTGTCATTTGGTCAGAATGCCAAGTTAAACCAGCAAGATTTTGAGGAAACATGAGAGCCTTTCTTCTGTGAGGGATAGTTTGTCGGATCTGTTGCAGCTCCTTCATATCACATTGTCAAATGTCACAGGAACCGATTCTAATCTTTTTTTGCTATATGTTTGTCTGCACTGTGAAAAAGGACTAAATATCTCTGTCCCTCCTTTATTAGATTATGGAGCGTCAGGAGTGTTGATGGATCAAGTATGGTGAAAAAGACAACCGATATTTGCTCAAGGGAAGACTACTCCTGAAAGGGTACAAATTGTGGATGGGACTTCACTGTCTTCAGGTCTTGTCCCAAACATGACATAATCTTTAGTAATTTCAGCTGGGACACATAAAAAAGCTTTGTCCTTTGATCTGATATTGTCTCCAAGTTATGTCATTTTTCTTGGTCTGCGTTGGTTAATGCGTCACAATCTGTACATAATCAGCTCTCCTCGTACAGTCTCACGATCTTCTTAAAAATTTTAGCAAGATAACTGCTACATCATTGGAGATTACTGGTCTCTCAGTTATGAACAGGTTGTTTTATAAATAACTACGAACTACTATCAATGTGCTCACATCTTCATGAAGCCAGACATTTCCTCACTTGTATGTATAACAACACATGAAATGGAGGGTCTAAGGGAAGTTTACAGACCTGCCCCGGTTAACATCCCCTATATAGTTTTTCATTGTTTTTCATTTTTTCATTACCTCACTTGTCCCTCATAAAAAGTTTGATTGTGACATCCCAGCAATTCCTCATGCCCTCATATCGTTTGAAAGACTGTGTTCCTTGTCTAACTCTAAAAGTGGAGTCTTAAAAAAACACATTGATGAAAATCTACAGAGTGGGTTATTTGTGCAGTCAATATACTCGGCTGGAGCACCTTTTATTTATATATTTAAGATGTCTGGAGATCTTAGACATAGTATAGATTATTGTGATTTAAATACTGCCTCAAGAGATGTCCTCTTACCCTTGTAAAAGACATTCAAGAAGCTGTTTGTATTCACAAAATAGGACGTGTGAGCAGCCCGTCATCTGCATCCTATAAAAGAAAGAGACAAGTGGAAAACTACTTTTCGCATGACTTTCAGCCATTTTGAATATACGGTCATGCCCTTTGGCCATTTGTAATACACCTGCAGTATTTTCACCTTCCTAAACTCCATGTTTTCCAATGCTCTCCATCGTTTTTTTGTCTTTTATATAGATGACGCTCTAATATTTTCCAGGAACTTCCAACAACAGAGAAACCATGTCTCCTATGCATTAGCCATGCTAGGACAAAACCAACTGTGGTAGAAGACTTAGAAGTCTGAGTTTGAAAGGAGATCTGCAAAAGGCCTTGCAATGTGACTGTTATTCTCAACTGGCCATCACTAGCATCATCAGTGAAGGACACACCAGTTTTTCTTGGGCTGGCAGACTTTGTTAGTTTTAAGACGTGCCTCATACCCTATGAAGAAACAATTATTTGAAGGCTTCTGTTCAAACATGGAAGCATTGGCAGCCTTTCAAGATCTTAAGCATGCTTTAGTTCAAGCTTTGGCCTATGCCACCCTGCTCAAACTAAAAATGAATTGTATAAACTGATCTGTAAGAGCAGTTGGGGCTGTTCTGTTCCAGTTCCAAACTGAAAGTGTTGACAATATGAAGAATCCTTCCTTTTAATGTGTTCCATGTTTTAATATCATGTGAACAAAAATTATTCTGTCCTGGAAAGGAATTACTGGCAATGAAACATCCATCAAACACAAAAGGTGATGGGAGTAATACCTGGAAATAGTCTAACACTGGCAATCACTTGATGCAGCATTCCAACCCATTCTTTTTTTGCCAAGTGTGCCACTCTAGAGGCCTGCCTTAGGCAAATCAGTACTTACCTGCTCCATATGGGAACAGTCCATTCCGAACTGCCATGCAATGTCCCCTTCAGAATAGAACATGAACAATCCCAGACCAATATCACCCTTATATGGATTGGTGAGATATAGCTTTGATCCTATGGCGCGGTGTGCAAGGGACAAACTTCTAGGCTATCGCAAACATTCCTCCCATCACCTTTTGTGTGTTCGATGTTACTCCCTTAGAGGCCAAGTATATGCCCAGGCGTGGGACTGTTGCTCACTATAAGTTAAGCCTCACTTAGGAGGCCTAATAAGGCCCAAACTAGTCTATTGTTGCATTTGTTTACTTCTGGAGGGGCCCTTGTCTGGATTATTCCCGTGAGGAGATGGGTCATCACTGATATGCATTGTCTATATGTTACTCTGAAATGAGTTTAGATGCTGTTGCTAGTGTGATATGTTTTGTATGTGTGGATATCTTAGCTTGAATTGCTGCTGCTGACCATCTTGTACTTAATGCTTTGTGTCGGGGAATATTAAACTGCGCCAAATGCTGCACATTGTATATATATATGTGTGTATTTACGCGCAGGTATGGACTGCTGCTGCAGATTCTGTACTTGTTCTAAACATGCAAGGAAAGCTTGCATGGTTTCTGACAAAATCAGTATGTGCTGTGTGTGTGAAAGGGAAGCGTGTAATCCTGCCTGGTGGTGTACCTGTTTTATGTGTACGAAAATGTAACTATGTGTGAGAGTCACGCTCTCAATCATACACCCCAGTGCTGTTCCTTGCACTTACAAATATGAAATGCTATTTATACAGCCTTGATCCTGCTCCAATAGAAACAGTCCAGCCCAAACTCTCTTTGAACTGGAATACAAGCATCCCAAGACCCGTTTTGTCCCTGCTGGGGACTCCTCTGTTAGGTGCAACTTGGTACCAGTGGCACAGTGAGCCCGGGACCCAATCTGGGCATACCCGTCACACTAAGGGTGTCACATTGAAGTGCAAACAAAAAAGCGATGGATGAAATGCTTGCATTAATAACAGCCAGTGGTAATTACTTGGGGCTGCATCCTAGTCCATCAGTTTTTTTTCCCACCCTGCCACCTCAGATTAGACCCCACCATATGCAGATTAAACCCAGCCTTGATCTTCCTTCCGTAGGAACAGTCCAGTCCAAACTGCCATGCCAGGCTTTAATTAATGGCAGGTCTGCAACTTGGAGGTCCATGCGTAGGGGAGAGGAGTTGGCCTAACGGCTAAGGCGGTCAACCTTGAATCTGGGGAACTGGGTTTGAGTCTCGGCAACAAAGCTGAACATCTTGTGATTCTGGGCAAATAACTTAATCTCCCCATGCCTAACAAAAAATGTATGTGTCCTCATGTAAAGCAACTGGTGCTATGTAAAGCGCTCTGATACCCGATTCTGGTAAATTTTGCACTATATAAAACTCTGTAAAATAAACAAGAGATGCGGGAGACTAAAACAGTCAAAATTAGTCTCCATTCCGATATCATTACGGATTCTAAATGGTTATATATTAAAATGTACTGTGCAATTTTCCACCAAAACCAAAGTAGAATGATAAAAGGAAGAGGCACAAATCTCATGCACAGCCTTGTATAAATCTATTGTGTCAGTTTTGCTCTTAATGGCATCTGGAAATATTTGTATACGCCAGAAAGTGCTATACACTTCCATCACCGGAATTTGCTGCTCAAAATCTGACAAAAAGCTACCGAGCTATTTTGAGAAAAATATCCTGTAGGCCGATCGGTTAAAGCTTTGCCTGTATTTATATTATGAAGCTTGACAACCAAGTTAGAGGTCTGTGTTATTGCGTGCATTCGCGCATAAAATGCAGGCACCGAACACGTTCAATTATGTACCTCTGCTGCAGGACGAGCCCTGTACTTCAAGTTTGGACCCCTCAAAAGGCGGATAAGAACCGGTTTTCGTGCTCTGTGCTGGGGAGGGGGAGGGCCATTAAAGGAAGGGGGCGGAGAGGAGCCTGTGAGAACTCACTGCAGAGATCAAAGGAAGGGTGGGAGAGACACTGGTGAGCAAGCATATGGGGGGTCAGGGAGTGTGCAGACTGGTGAACTGAATGCTTGTGTTAGTAGCGTCAGGGCGCGCGCACGAAGTGTCTGGTGTCAAATGAAAGCTGTGCACAATGCGCATGGTTGCAGAATGCCCCTATAAAAAAAATGTTGAAAGCTTTCCCTCATTTGAAGTTGATACAAGTCCCAAAGTAAGTTACGAACATTGTTCAACTCTACAGGCAGTTATTTTTGGGGAGCGGCATGAGACCCTTTCACTGTTTGCTAATAGTTACATTAAAATGTAACCAGCACAGAATGGACGGATGAAGGAGTGGGTGGGGGGAAAAGGCATGAACGGAGGTGGATTTAAAGTGTGTGCAGAAAGCTTTTTTAAATCACCGCGTGAGGCACATCAAAAACTGCAGATGGGGGGAGGAGCCAAGCTCGACATCGTGATGGCCGCACGGTAGCTCGGCTCCGCCGGCCTCCCTGCCCAAACTCGACTATCCTGGCACTCATCCTGCCCAAAAAGAATAACAATTTATATGCGAAGTTCTGCAGTCACTCACCATCCATCCTGGTGGATCCGGCGCTCAGTGGATCCGCAGCGGCAGCCTCTTCGGGGTGGAGTCCGGGGCCTCGCCTTCTGCGAGTTGCCGGCGAGACGGTGTCGGCGGCGGCCTCGGGTGGAGGTTTGAGGCCGGCCGGAAGTTGCCGATGTGCGAAGAGCCCGGAGGCAAGTGAACGCGCCTGGGACTACCGCCCGGTGTTCCAGAGGTGGTGTGCGGCAAGCTGTGTGTGGGGGACGCCGTGTTGGTGGCTCCCCCCTTTGCTGCCGTCCGGCCATTCCGGACTCCATCGCTCGGTGGCGGAGAGTGTTTTCAGCGGAGGGGTGGTGCCGGCGGGTCCCCCTCTTTTGGTGGTCATTATTTCAGCACCGTGGGTGTTGTTTGTGCGCTTGAGGGGGATCCCGCGGGGGCCCTGCAGGTGAGCCCACCCCTGGAGTTGGTTTCGAAGAGACGACGCAACAATTGCAAAATGGCGGCTGATGCCATGTCCTGTGGAACGCCCCGGGATGCCGATTCTTTGCCTTTGTGTTCCGCTTGGGCCTGTTCTGGTGAGCGCGAACCCACGATTGGTGACGTCCTGCAGGCGCTGAAGATTTGGCAGCTGGCCTTGGCCCAAGATTCTTGGTACAAGACGAGGTGATGGCCGCCATTGCTCCCGGGTCGTCCCTTGGAGACGCGGATGGGCCCGAGGTGGTCGTTGGTTGTTCCCCATTTTCTGGTGGGTGTAGCGACGATCCGATACGTAAGCGGATGGAACTGCTGGTGATCATTGACACTGGTATGCATGACTGCCGTAAACAGCTCCTGCTTTGCCATCGGCAGAGGAGATCTCCTGGGTTGCTCCCATTGATTGTCCGATTCAGAAAAGGGGGTGGTGATGAACAGAGTGTCTGAATTAAGCAGACCACTCTTACCCAGTCCAAAGATCAGGGCTTGATCCATCACCGTTATTTATCTCACTGCCCCATCCCAGATCAGAACCTGGCTATATGCAAATCAGTCTGTCCCTGGCCCAGTGCATCATGGGAACAGGGCAGACTAAACTACCAAGCCAATTCTTCACCAGAAAGGAGACAAGCTACCGGGGACCGGTTTCTGGCATTTCAGCCGTCTTCGGCCCAGCTTGCTTGAATCCTGATGGAGCAGTGAGAAAGGGACTCATGTCTGAGTATACCCTGCCACACCTATAGTGGCCAAAAACGATTCAGAAAAGGGGGTGGTGATGAACAGAGTGTCTGAATTAAGCAGACCACTCTTACCCAGTCCAAAGATCAGGGCTTGATCCATCACCGTTATTTATCTCACTGCCCCATCCCAGATCAGAACCTGGCTATATGCAAATCAGTCTGTCCCTGGCCCAGTGCATCATGGGAACAGGGCAGACTAAACTACCAAGCCAATTCTTCACCAGAAAGGAGACAAGCTACCGGGGACCGGTTTCTGGCATTTCAGCCGTCTTCGGCCCGGCTTGCTTGAATCCTGATGGAGCAGTGAGAAAGGGACTCATGTCTGAGTATACCCTGCCACACCTATAGTGGCCAAAAACGATTCAGAAAAGGGGGTGGTGATGCACCATCAGGATTCAAGCAAGCTGGGCCGAAGACGGCTGAAATGCCAGAAACCGGTCCCCGGCAGCTTGTTTCCTTCCCAGTATAAGAATTGGCTTGGTAGTTTGGTTTGCCCTGTTCCCATCATGCACTGGGACAGGAACAGACTGATTTGCATGTAGCCAGGTTCTGAGCTGGGATGGTGCAGTGAGCTAAAAAACGGTGATGGATCAAGCCCTGATCTTTGGACTGGGTAAGAGTGGTCTGCTTAATTCAGACACTCTGTTCATCACCACCCCCTTTTTTGAATCATTTTGTCCACCATAAGCGTGGAAGGGTATACTCAGATGTGAGTCCCTTGCTCATTGCACCATCAGGATTCAAGCAAGCTGGGCCGAAGACGGCTGAAATGCCAGAAACCGGTCCCCGGAAGCTTGTTTCCTTCCCAGTATAAGAATTGGCTTGGTAGTTTGGTTTGCCCTGTTCCCATCATGCACTGGGACAGGAACAGACTAATTTGCATGTAGCCAGGTTCTGAGCTGGGATGGTGCAGTGAGCTAAAAAACGGTGATGGATCAAGCCCTGATCTTTGGACTGGGTAAGAGTGGTCTGCTTAATTCAGACACTCTGTTCATCACCACCCCCTTTTTTGAATCATTTTGTCCACCATAAGCGTGGAAGGGTATACTCAGATGTGAGTCCCTTGCTCATTGCACCATCAGGATTCAAGCAAGCTGGGCCGAAGACGGCTGAAATGCCAGAAACCGGTCCCCGGAAGCTTGTTTCCTTCCCAGTATAAGAATTGGCTTGGTAGTTTGGTTTGCCCTGTTCCCATCATGCACTGGGACAGGAACAGACTAATTTGCATGTAGCCAGGTTCTGAGCTGGGATGGTGCAGTAAGCTAAAAAACGGTGATGGATCAAGCCCTGATCTTTGGACTGGGTAAGAGTGGTCTGCTTAATTCAGACACTCTGTTCATCACCACCCCCTTTTTTGAATCATTTTGTCCACCATAAGCGTGGAAGTGTATACTCAGATGTGAGTTCCTTGCTCATTGCACCATCAGGATTCAAGCAAGCTGGGCCGAAGACGGCTGAAATGCCAGAAACCGGTCCCCGGAAGCTTGTTTCCTTCCCAGTATAAGAATTGGCTTGGTAGTTTGGTTTGCCCTGTTCCCATCATGCACTGGGACAGGAACAGACTAATTTGCATGTAGCCAGGTTCTGAGCTGGGATGGTGCAGTCAGCTAAAAAACGGTGATGGATCAAGCCCTGATCTTTGGACTGGGTAAGAGTGGTCTGCTTAATTCAGACACTCTGTTCATCACCACCCCCTTTTTTGAATCATTTTGTCCACCATAAGCGTGGAAGGGTATACTCAGATGTGAGTCCCTTGCTCATTGCACCATCAGGATTCAAGCAAGCTGGGCCGAAGACGGCTGAAATGCCAGAAACCGGTCCCCGGAAGCTTGTTTCCTTCCCAGTATAAGAATTGGCTTGGTAGTTTGGTTTGCCCTGTTCCCATCATGCACTGGGACAGGAACAGACTAATTTGCATGTAGCCAGGTTCTGAGCTGGGATGGTGCAGTGAGCTAAAAAACGGTGATGGATCAAGCCCTGATCTTTGGACTGGGTAAGAGTGGTCTGCTTAATTCAGACACTCTGTTCATCACCACCCCCTTTTTTGAATCATTTTGTCCACCATAAGCGTGGAAGGGTATACTCAGATGTGAGTCCCTTGCTCATTGCACCATCAGGATTCAAGCAAGCTGGGCCAAAGACGGCTGAAATGCCAGAAACCGGTCCCCGGAAGCTTGTTTCCTTCCCAGTATAAGAATTGGCTTGGTAGTTTGGTTTGCCCTGTTCCCATCATGCACTGGGACAGGAACAGACTAATTTGCATGTAGCCAGGTTCTGAGCTGGGATGGTGCAGTGAGCTAAAAAACGGTGATGGATCAAGCCCTGATCTTTGGACTGGGTAAGAGTGGTCTGCTTAATTCAGACACTCTGTTCATCACCACCCCCTTTTTAGGTCTCGCCTGTCGATGCGCATGCGCATCGAGCAAGGCGAGAGTATTGGCACTTATCCGCTCTTTATCTACACTGCAAGGAATCGTGGCGATTCCTTGCAGTGCACGAGAAATTTAAGCTCAATGCGCATGCGCATTGAGCTTAAATGCGCATGCACATGCCCCCAGCCGCCTGCCTTGCCTACTCTCTCTCACAGCCTCCCCCAGCTCCGCCCCCTCACTACTTGATTGCACGGCCGCTAGGCCGTGCCTCCCCTACTCTCCTCCCCCCTCCTCCTCTCCTCCCCTGCCTGCCTGCCTGCCGCTAGGCCGTGCCTCCCCTACTCTCCTCCCCCCTCCTCCTCCTACTCTCCTCCCCTGCCTGCCTGCCGTGTCGCACCTCTCCCCTCTCCGCCCCCTCCCCTGCCCGCCGTGTTACGGTGAAAGGCTTGTTGAGCAATCTGGTTGTTTACAAGTGAGCTGTTTTGACTTGGTTAAAATGTTTTTTTAGCTTCTAAAGTTGTATTATTTAAAAAAAGATGTCTCTCCCGCTCTCCACAGTGCGGTGTTTGCACACACAGTATCCAAGCGCTTGCTCGTGCTCGGCATGTGAGTTGTGTTGTAATAACAGCCGCAGCTCGCGCTCTGCAGAGGAAAGGAGCCTCGCGCCGCATGCATGAAAAGCGGCCAGACTTCCCTTGAAGGGCCTGCTTTCTGTTTCAGGATTAGTCCTCTGCATCCGTGACTTCCCATTTGGACAGCATCAAATATTTATCCCGCCCTTCTCAGGGGTGTACTGGTTTGCATTTGTCTGCCGAATTTGCATTCCTGTCTCGTCTCTCCGGCGACACAAGTTGGCCCGTGACGAGGCTCGTTTTCAAAGTCTCGGGTCATCGGTCTACGGTTGAAGTTCGTCCTGGCCGCGCCTTCTGCAGTTTAAACTCTTCCCTCCCCGCAGGACTGCATAGCTCAGCCTTCCTTCTCAATCTTTGCTCCAATCGATTATCCTACACTGTGGCTCCTACAGTGTTTTCAGTTGTTTCTCCCACAAACATTGTCTGACCAGTGGCCTGACACGAACTGGTGTTGCCCCCCTCGCTCCAAAATGTGATTAGGAGCCTCAGAGGCTCCGTGTCTCACAGATATTCATTAGCCTTGAGCTGAAACGGGGCTTCTGAAATATTGGAGATGGGGAGGGGAGGGGGGGGTGGCAGGGCTGAACTGTATGTCTTTAACGCATGTAAGCGTTTCACCTTAGGTACACTAGTTTATTTGAAAATTATTTATTAAAAGTGAGTTTTTAACTATGGACTGAGAAGCCTTCCTGTGCCCCGTCAGGTGACGTTGCGTACAAGTAACGAAGAGGCAAACCAGTTGTCACGTATACCTTAAATGTTGCCTAGATTCGTATTATAGGTGGAGCAAAGTTATAAGCTATTAAACACAAAAGAGGTTTTTGAACAGCTCACTTATTTAAAGGTACTCTCATATGAAGGGCCCTCAGTGAAATAAGGTATTTGCCTAAGATCACACAGTTTACTCCAGCAATAAAGGCTATATTAATTCCACATTCTTTTTTCTCACTGTGTAATTTAGCTGCTACCTGGTTTAATTCTTTCTTGTATCAAATGTTATTGCTTTGTCCTCAAATTTTGGAGGTTGAGACAAGAGGTGGGTGACTGGTAGAATCCACATTTAATGTTGGGCAGTTTTAAATAGTGCAAACCTTTCCCATGGACATAAGAGCGCTTCACAACAAAGACTAAGGCTAATTTTGTTATTTTTTCTATATAGGGTAATGGCACTCACTCACCCTCACCCACACTCACCCTCACCCACACTCACCCTCACCCTCACTCACCCTCACCCTCACTCACCCTCACCCTCACTCACCCTCAACCCCTCACTCACCCTCAACCCCTCACCTACCCTCACCCTCACTCACCCTCAACCCCTCACCCTCACCCACCCTCAACACCTCACCCTCACTCACCCTGAACACCTCACCCTCACTCACCCTCAACCCCTCACCCTCACTCACCCCCACTCACCCTCAACCCCTCACCCTCAACCCCTCACCCTCGCTCACCCTCACTCACCCTCAACCCCTCACCCACCCTCAACCCCTCACCCTCAATCCCTCACCCTCACTCACCCACACTCACCCACACTCACCCTCACTCACCCTCACCCTCACTCACCCTCACCCACCCTCACTCACCCTCACCCTCACTCACCTTCACCCTCACTCACCTTCACCCTCACTCACCCTCAACCCCTCACCCTCACTCACCCCCACTCACCCTCAACCCCTCACCCTCAACCCCTCACCCTCAACCCCTCACCCTCATTCACCCTCAACCCCTCACCCTCACTCACCCTCAACCCCTCACCCTCACTCACCCTCAACCCCTCACCCTCACTCACCCTCAACCCCTCACCCTCAATCCCTCACCCTCACCCACACTCACCCACACTCACCCACACTCACCCCCACTCACCCCCACTCACCCCCACTCACCCTCACTCACCCTCACTCACCCTCACCCTCACTCACCCTCACTCACCCTCACCCTCACTCACCCTCACTCACCCTCAACCTCATGCTAAAGATTTACAAAAAAAACCATTAACAATTCTAAAAGCACTAACTCTAATGCTGCGAGACCTATTGCATTTCTAATGCTTGTTTGAATCCCATTGATTGTCCAGCGACTTTTCCACGGCCTTCTCTCATCACCTTGTTCTGTGCCCACTGCATCGACGTACATCGTGGCGTTAGTTAAGAAAGGACTAGGATGAGCCTGGTTCTTACTCCGGAGGACTACTATTCGGTGCACGGAGATATGGACTGCCCCAAATTGTGATAATTTGTTGATTCTCTCATATTCATGGATATCCGAAAACCAGCCAGTTTCGTTTTGGGCCACGCTCATGGTTTATGTGGGCGGGGGCGGGGGCCGCGCTTCCCGCTACATGGTTCCTCTCCCCAGGCTCTTCCTCTTTCTTTTTCCCTGCACTATCTTATTCTATATTTCGGGTTCATAATTAGGGCGACAGGCACGCTGCTGGGGGGGTAGGCCGTAGCCTTCTGCAGGGGTGCAGGGTGGGGTGGGTGGATTCGGGTCTATTAGATAGTTATTTGTTTCTATGGCTCTTTTGTGTCCTTTCTTTGGGTCTCCACAACTGTGCGTATTCCTGCGGGGTGAGTTACTGGGGGGGAGGATTAAGTATTTGATGTAATATGGTACCCACGGCTTTGTTTATCCTGAATTAGTTGCCCCGCCCCCAAGCACGTTTGCTATTCGCATTATTGATCGCCATTACCGCCGTGGGGCGGGTACAGTAACTTGAAGTCCCCCTATCCTCTCCTTTCCTTTTATTTTTCTTTTTAGTATTTTTGTTTTCTTATCTCCCGGGTTGGGTTGTATAATGATTGCAACTTTATCTGTCTCCCTGATGGTTTTTACAATTGTGGGAACGCTGTTCAGTTTGTCCCTGGGTACGTGAGGTTGCGAGTGGACACTACCACCGAGGAACTGTAAGTGAACCTATGGTTTGCATGCTTTGGACCTTCCTGATTACTGATCTGTGGATTTACTATTATGATGTAGTTGGTTTTGTTCCCCGCCACGTACACCAGGTCGCTACTTATACGACTGATCCTTTATTCTTTTAATATATAAAAATTAACCTCCTTTGATCATATGTCGAGTGGTTCCATTTAGTGAGCAACATGGACTTGCAGCGTAAGGTGATATCGTCTAACCACTCCGTGCCTTTAATTGACAATGGTGCTTTCCAGTCTTGTTCCGTGGCCGGCCCCCGGGTTGTAGGCCCGTATTTGTATGCATCCATTTACTCAAATAAAGGTTTAAAAAAAACTGCAGATGACTGCTTGTGTAGTGACCAGAAGCAACCTGTAATTGAGGGAGGAGGGGTCCGACAGGGGAAGGTAAAAAGCAAGGGGCAAACGGTTATGTGACGCTGTAGTTCGTATGGTTTATCTCCAGCCAGCACACGCGGAGGAAAACACAACCTTTTAAACTCCAATGCCAGTCACTGGCGATGCTGAGAAGAGCTAACAAATTGCCCTACAAATTTACCCTATTTGTAAATAAAGAATTCCTTGGGCAAGCAGGATACCAAAGCAACGCAGCATGTTCGGGGACCTCTCTGCAAATAGGGAAATGCTGCGTTTATGTGGAAGGGCGCATCAAAGAGCTATAATTAATCAAATAAAACCCCACTGCTTCAGGGGCTGTGTGTGCTTGGATGGTGGGTGGAGGGCTTATAATGAACCAGAAGGGGAATCAAAACGGCCAGTGATGGGCCAAAATCATAAACATACTGGCATCATGGTGCGAGGCACTCACACGGGAGAAACATGTAGCGGAAGTCATTATTCAAAATAGAGCAGGATACAAGCGATGCAGAATGCAGCGACCTCTCGGCAAACAGAAAAATGCTGTGTTTTTGTGGAAGGGCACATTGACGGGCTAAAATATACAAGTAAATTAAGCATTAAAGCACTAACCTCTACCATTGCTCACTGGAGTACCGTGTAGAAGACCTATCCAGGGCAAGCCAATTTAAGCGTCTGGAATGAATTAAAATAATAGACTGAAATAATTCACGATAGAGCGGAGGAGGCGGGGAGGAGAGATTAAGAAGAGGTTGCTTTCGCTAGGGAGAGGTGTGAGGTAGCTGCTAGTTATCTCTAAATCTGTGGGAAAGAAATGCGTGCCTTGAGGGACAGCAGTGGAGGAGGGGTGGCAGCTGCTCGTGCACTGCAAACCTGGGGTGGAATATTGCCCCACACACAACAAGCAGGATTAGGTGAAGCAAGACGGGGAAACACCAAACAAATCGGGTTGGGGGAGGCGAAGTAACACCCGTTTTGAATTATTACTATGACAGAATTACTTGTTCTTTTCTGTAAATAGGGTTTTAGGAGGTATGCACTGCGGGCTAGAACGTGACTTACAGAAAATACCAACAAGCAATTCCGCCATAGTATTGAAGGGCCCCTGCACAGCGATATGAAATCCACATTAAGTGCTATAATACCTTCAAGGCAGCTCGCGGTAAAATAGTGCGTCCGCAAAATGAAGATAACACCCAGGGGGAGCTTTAGTTCAAATAAAGTGTCCAATTGTATGTGAAAAAATGCTTGTTTTGTTTGTAACTAAGCACATTTGCTCAAGTTACTTATTCTCAAGACAACGGATTGGTTAACGCAGTTCGATCCTCTTCGCAAAATCACATCCAAAATGCTGCGCTGGTGGTGTTAAGGATGAAACAGTCTATGCATATTGACAGCAGTACTGAACAGTTGAAATACCCGCGTGGGCTCAGCTCTGCCGCATTCACAATATGAAAATGACTCACAGGCACATTCCGCCTGGTGCGCATTCTTGAAATATAAGGCAGCAATATAAGAGCCCTTCATGAGCTGCCTGGACCGGGTCACAGTGTGCAACAAGCACCTGAGCTTGTATACAGAATTTCGAACCATTTAAATAACAATGTAATAAGATGCACACTTTTGACAACAGCATTGTAACCGCCTACAGTCACCGATGACTCAGTTAAAGAAACAACACTCTTAGCTTTTGTATACTGAAAAGATGTTTTTGTGTGTGATGGGTGAGGGGGTGGCTTGGAATGGGTGTTGAGTAGTTCCTCATAGCAGCACTAAAGTTCCTCTACGCCATGTTATAACAAAGAACGATAGAGGCAGCGTAGACAGGGCTTTAGGGCTGGGTGGTGGGGGGAGAAACAGACATGAGAGCGACTGTGCGAGATCAAGCAGCGACGAGTTGGGTGGGGGATTGAGATAATGCCGGGCGCCCGGGTTAAAGTGAAAGCGAGTCCCCGTGGTAAAATAAAAGCGGGTCCCTGTGTTAAAGTAAAAGTGGGCACCCATGAGATTGAAAGCGGGCCCTGGTTATTGGAAGGGGAGGTGCTGGCGGCTGGGGAGGGGGAGGAGAAATGAGAGTAAGGCTGTGTGCGGGGAGAGAGAGCGGAGGTGCTGGCGGCTGGGGAGGGGGAACAGATGGCGATGGCTGGAGATTTGATGCTGTGCACGCGCATTTTAACTCATTGCGCTTGCGCATTGAGCTAAAAGCGCACATGCGCTGCATCAAATCGCCAGTCTAGTTAAACTCTGTTTAAGCCCCTATAGTCTCTCAAGCTCAATGCGCATGCGCATTGACAGGCGAGACTTAAAAATTCATTGGGGCAGATTTATGAGGCTGTTGCGCCTCTTTGTGCCGCAATTGCGTCACTTTATTTGACGCAACTGCGGCGCAAACAATGCCTAGGAGATGCACTGCGCCATAAGGAGGCGTTCCTGCGCAGGGGGGCGCTTTCCTGCGCAGGAACGCCTCCTGAAAGTGGCTGAGTGAAATCTATGAGATTTCACTCAGTCACTTTCAGGGCAATGCTGCGTCAAAACCCTGCGCCTGCTTGAAGCAGGCGTAGGTCTTGACGCAGCATTGTGCAGATGGTGTACCGCCGAGCCTTGCTGGAGCTGCGACGCAACTCCAGCAATGCGCCACATTTCCGGCACAGATGCGTCACGCATCTGTGCCGTTTTTGCACCATGGTGCGTCGCATTATAAATGCGGCGCACCATGGGTGGCGGAGCTGTGGCGCACTGTGACGCACGTTAACTGGCGCATCCCTGGGGATGCGCCAGTTGACATAAATCTGCCCCATTGTATCTAAGGGAGGTGTTAAATGGTGCTGCCCAGTACCACACTTGTTCCATGTCTTTGAAGGAAAAGTGCTCTAGGCCTGCAGTACCACACTTGTTCATTGTCTTTCACTGAAGATTGTGATGCTCTTAACCAGTGCGGTTTGTCTTGTGTGTGAGCCAAGGACAAGCAGTGCTCTTGCTTCCCGTGCGCTATCAATTTCTGTGTGGTTTAGGTTCGACTAAAAGCTTGTTTCAGCTTTTTTGCCAGCCTCATGATTTCTCAAAAAGAATAAATAATCTTGCTTAGAAAAAATGGGCTTTAGGTAGAATCATTTCAGTTCTACAGCAGACAGAGTGTCATTCACCTATTAATTCAGCCCTTCAGAACAACCTACATACAACTGGGCAGTGGCTTATCCCTCTTCAGCCATTTGCTTTGCTGCCAGTGTTTGACTGTGCCTACGAGACAAACCACTGGAATTTTGGATGTCCGGTAGTGTGAATAACAATATTTTGTCTGCTTACTCGGTTACTCTGCATCCAGTGGAGTCTGACCTCAGGAGATATATTCCCTTTTCATCCTCCAGCAGCTCGTCTGCCACTGCAGACTCGCGCTATTTGAGTAACATTAGCTCTGTTGCCATTGCTATGGGATTACAACATCCTTATGTAGAGCACCAGGCATCTGTGCTGCAAGCTTCAAAACAGTGTCCACATCTTGAAATGGTATTCTGCATACTTTGTGATTATTTTACTGTTTTAAGATGGCAGACCAGTGGGAAGCATTACTTTTGAATTTTGTTATTTACGTTCATGACTTACACATTTTAGTTGCCATTTATGTGTTTCTCTATTTATATGTACATGCTTACACTACATGGAAAACCACCACTTTGTTTTTTAGCCTCTTAAGTGCTGCGCCTATACCAGCGGCCGACGGCACCACTACCTCGGGAGTGCTGCCGTCGGCCGTTGGACGTTCCAACTGCACCTGCGCAATGGAACGTTCAGCACTGGAGCTGGACGTTCCAAAGCAGCTAAGGTGTTAGAAGGCAATTGGGGCTTTTTTTAATATGTTATCAAGGAATGGGTAATAGTTCTGTAGTTAAACTGACTAGTATTACAATACTGTGTGCATGAGAATCGTAGCGAGTTATGAACTGGCAGATGCAAAGGAGGTTGTGGAGTGTCGGGACAGCTGACCTACTGAGAGCTCCCCTAGTGAGGAGCCTAGTTACTTTGCTTCTATTACAGCCCATAGCAAACTAGCTATGCCACTGTCTATAGACCCGCTTTTTCAGTCATTCAGTAGATTTGTAGAGCGCTTCTTGTCACCCGCGAGGGTATCAAGGGACAAAACCTAATTTCATTGAAGAAACTAATTTTCTTCAAAAACGAATGGCTTCTTTATGTTGGATGTACTGTTGTCTCTTGTTTGACTCATTTATTTATTTCCTCAAGGTAAGGTCCTTGCTATGGAAATGCTAACACTAGATTAAAGAAAATACTCTGCACTAGGTTGGCTGATTGCCTTGTTTATGATGGATAGGTGAAGCCACGGCCTCTTTATTTAGCACTTTAATAAGTAATTAACTGATTTTGTACATGAATGATGTAACATAGCTCTCAAATTCTGCTTGTGTGCAGGAAGAGCACATACCAGATGCAAGTCATTAATCATCTCTGCATACGATATGGTGCATTATAGCTTCTGAGTTCATAGTAAAGTATGAACAATTTGCATCTAAAGGTACAGACTGATTACACAGAAGTTTTAATCTTGAAAATTTAATTTGTAATTATTATAAAGGGAATATTGTCTAGTGATTAATCCTATCTAGATTTAATGGACAGCACATCTTATTCATCTACATAATTAACTCCCCCTTCATGTTTTGGAATGTTTAGTGCATTTGTTTTTTCATTTAGTCGAAACAGCTGAAAACACATTTTTTTGCAATTATCATTGGTATACAGAAATTTACTTTTTCTATGGGTATTTATTTATTTTTAAATTGCAAACCCAATCCACACTATTGGCATCCAGCATCATCGTTCAATTACTCCCAATTATTTCTTGCAACGTTTTCATTTGAGTTGCTCTGTCAATGTGAGTAAAAATAAATATTTGCTTTCAGGTGCGGTTAGTTCAAAAGAAGGATACAGGTCATGTTTACGCAATGAAAATATTAAGGAAGGCAGACATGCTGGAAAAAGAGCAGGTAAGTCTGCCTATTCAGGGGCTTTTATATGCTGTATGATTGAGTTATTTGTGCCGTCGTCCGAAATTGGAAGTCCTGACTTCAGGGTTATTTATTTCTTTATTGATATAGTTGACCGTTTTGTAGAGCACAGACCTGACTGCTTTTCGTTTTGGAGCACGGTACCGTTTGTAATATTACAAACTACATTGAATCATATTATGAATAGTCCAGAACAGGGAGTGGTATTATGCGAAACACACTGTTCAGGTGCAGGTGCGGGTGAAGTATTGGTGGGAGGAAAGAGAAACAAGCAATTGCAATGCAATAGGACTCGCATTCAGGCGAGACCTATTGCATTGCAAACGGGAGTGCCGGCGAGAAGGCATGAGCAGCAGGGGGTGAGCAAAAAGGTACAGATGCGGGAGGGGGGGTCACGGGATGAAAGTAGTGCTGTGCAACACTGGAAGTAAAGGGGCCAGTAGCCATGGAAGGACACAAATGACGACATGGCAGTCATAAGGAGGGACTAACAAGCCTAAAACCAATCGGAAGGCAGCATTTAAGGCACAAGCCAATGAAAAAGATGGGCGGAAAGTGGTAGTAGCTTCCATGGGGCATCCACTCCATACCTAATACTGCATGCCTCGCAAAGCGAGCAGCGCATACGCGCTGCCACTGTAGGCTCGACCTAAAAAAAAAAGCTGAAGTGCCATAAAATTTGACAATTTCAGATTCAGCACTATTGAATTTATCTCTCCAGTGGGCTGAAGGGAGGGTAAGTGGTACCTTTCTTTGCGTCTAGTCTCCTCCACACATTTAAAATAGTAGTCTCACACTCGAGCACTTACAAACTCGCATGAGCGTGTCCCGTTCTTTCGCGAAACTGACAAACCCGACAGTGTCTGATGGTAAAGTAGCGGCATCTGTAACCACATGGCAGTATGACCCAGTGTTTGATCATAACTCTGGCATTATGGTAGCAGTGATTTTTAGATGGTAGTGAATCTTATTTCCTAGGCTGTAAGGTGGTTCCTCTTTTTGCGTCCCATTCAGTACAGACATTTAACATTGTAGTCTAGCAATCGAGCACTACCATAAAGGTATTTGGTCCAAACAATGGGGCTGCATTTGTAGAGGGAGGGCAATGGATTCTTACTACGGAGTGCCTTTGAAAATTTCCGAAATTTCATTCAATCCTGTGGTCGCAGTATTAAATTTCATTATAAGAAAGGCTTCTCGCTGTGCCAGTCTAGAGTCAACATTTCCTCCTCTTGGATCATATTCAATTTTCGAAATAATCGTCCACCGAAGATCTTCTTTGTGTTTATGCATGGCCCAATGTTGGACCAATGGTGCATTAGGCACCTGACGTCGTATTCTCGACTTATGTTGGGTTATTCGCTGTTTTGCTTCGTGCGTAGTTTTTCCGATGTACAATTTCGGACATGGGCACCAGATCCCGCATATGATGTTTTTTGTCAGGCAATTCGTTAAAGTTAGGTGCTACCAGTGTATTCTGTTGAAGCTGAACACAGATCCCTTCTCTGTTGAAGAACAGCAGGTACAGTTGCCACATTTGTGGTGTCCGACTACTGGTGGTAGTCCCATCATTCCTCTTAGTGTAGGTTTAGGTTCACGAGGCAGAGCTGCCCGCACAATGTGGTTTGCCACACTTTTCTCCTTTTTAAATGCAAAAAGGGGAAGTTTCTGGAACTCTCAGTGTAAGTCTTTTGACTAAATGCCAGTTTTGCATTACTAGTTTACGCAGTTGATGTGAATTAGTGCTAAAGGTGGAGACACAGACAATCCTTTTTTGTTCCTGACGTATTTTCTTTTGTAGCAATGTTTCCCTTGGAAACCACCAGGCTCTTCTTCATGAATGTTTGAGAAGTTTTTTGGGGTAACCTCTTTCAAGTAACCGCTCCAAAAGTGCATTTGCATGTATGAAATATTCCTCCTTGTTGGAGCAATTCCTCCGTATTCTTAGAAACTGCCCAAAGGGCAGATTCTGTTTGATGCTTCTTGGGTTGTGGCTTGTGTAGTGCAAAGCCTTGTTCCTATCCGTGGATTTTTGGAATAAAGTTGTACCCAGTGTCCCATCAGTTGCGTATACTTGGACCTCCAGAAAATGTATGCTTTTATTAGAGGCCATATGGCTGAATTTAATGTCCTCTGTTCTCATGTTAAGCCATGCTACAAATTCATTTAGTCTATCTTGTAATTCCGACCATATTAAGAAAACGTCGTTAATATATCACATATATATTTTGAGATGTAACCTGCGTATGGGTTACATCTGAACATCTGGGTTATCCCCATGACAATCGCTCGATCCACAGCTGCCAGTTCCGAGCGATTGTCATGGGGATCTCGCAGGTGTATGGAATGCTGGTGTGCGTCCTCTGAAATGCCCTAGCCTACATGTATCTCGCCATCCTAACACATTCTTGCTGCGCACCATTATGGCAGGGTCCGGTTTCAGCAGAATCTGAGTCAAAAGAGCCGTGGGAGGCATCCCACACTCCCAGTGACCTACAGCGTGCCAGATAAGTGACTGAGCCACCCAGTGTAGCTGGGTGACCAGATAGTTAAGCTCAAAGTCTGGATCCACCCTAGTCTACTGGGAGCCGCAATTACTGCTCGGCCATCCGACGTCTCGAAGAGCCCCAATAAAATGTAACCATGATGCTATCCAGTTCCCCAACAGAAGTTCCATCAGCATGGTTGTGAACAAGTAAAGGAGCCACTTCAAGATCACCATCTTGATGATGACTATCCAGCCACTGATTGAGATGGGTATTGTACTCCAAAATGCTACTGATAGCCTGGGCAAAGTTACCTTCGAAGAGCACCTCCGCCGACCTATACATGGCTACCCCCAAGTAGGGGATTGTATGATGTTCCCAACACAACACAGGGGCAGCCGCAACCCACCAGTGTAAGGCTTCAATGAGTAGGCACAGGATTTATGGCAATTAACCACAAGATCGGACATCTCCTCGAACGGCCTGCTATCGCCTCCTCTAAGCCAGAAGTCACGCTATGCATAAACAACAGCATATTGTCCGCTTATAAAGAAATGTAGAGGGAATCTCCCATGATCTCCATGGTAATGCCCACTGTAGGAAGGGGGAGGCTCTAGTTGGCGCAGTGCAACACTAGCGACAAGCAGGGACTCTCTCTTCCTCGTCAGGGCTGAGGGTTACCTTCCAGACAACCTCTGCTTACCCTCTAGGTAGTGTGGCTTAAGCAGTCGTAGGCTAATCTTTGGGGCACATAGGGTTAAACACTTGCAATATTATACCGTCACAACCAACCCACCACACAATGAGACCAGACTGTATTCTGTACAAATATATATCTTTATATAGACTTTAAGCAGGTTGGTGAATACAGTTAGCAAACTTTCAAATAGCGGTTCCAAGTTACTTAGTTCAGGTTGCCACAGTTCTTTCTAGCAATACGAGTTCTTTAGGGCCTTCTGGCCAGTTCAACAAAGTTCTTGTAGAGCGGGCGGCTTCCAGGGGAGCTGTCCCACGTCGCGTTGCCTTCCCGGGGTCGCTGTTCGTTGCGGCTCTCAGCCGAGCAGGTCACGGGTCATCCGGGGCAGCGGTGTTCTGTGGCGGCAGGGTCCTTTCCTCGTCGTCCGCTCCGACCCTGGAGGCGGCGGCTGCGTAGGGGCGGCAAGTGGCAGTACGGTCCCCAAGTGCAGGACGTACCCAGCCAAGTGCCGGTGCAGCTGTGTGCTCACAGCTGAGCTGTCGGGCAAGATACCGACCCAGTGGACTCTCGCAGGGCAACTGTCCGTCTTTGCAAGTGGATTGGCTGCTCGTGGCGCAGTCAACTCGGGAGCTCGGACCGGACGGGTCCTCCTTCGCTTTGCTCTCGGGCTCCCGATGCAGTTGCGGTCACGGTGTTCGGACCAGCGGCGGCTGGACCTCACTTTGCTTTCGCTGTTGCTTGGGGCCCCGGTCACGGTGGTCAGGTGGATGTCGTTGCCTTGGAAGAGATTCCTCCGTCGGTACTGCAGCGATAGGCAGCACACGCAGTCGCTTTCTTCAGGATGTAGCGCCCACTGGTCCTGGGGCGCTGGTCAGGGGGCAAGTTCACAGCAAGCCCTTGGAGATCGTTTCAGCAGAGTTTGGCACAAAGTCTTGTCAAGTAAAAGTCTTCTGGTAGTCTTTCCTTTTTCCTCTCCTTCGGCAGCAAGGCACCAGACACAGGCAAGAGACAGCACTCTTCCTTGTCCTTCACGGTCCTTCTCGTCGGGCAGAGTTCCTTCTGTAGCCCAAACAGGATCTAATTTTCAAGGAGCAGGGCTCCTTCTTTTATACGGTATTTCTTTTGTTCTCGCAGGCCAGGGGGGCCTTTGCATAGCCACTTTCAGTCCTGGAGTACCCTGGTGGGTGTACTCCGGCTTCTGCTTTCAGTGGGAGGGGCAGGCGCATCAGACGCCCCACAGGAGGTGGAGCCAGCATTGTGCGGACAGGGGCAGCCAGAGTACCTTGTTGATGGGGCTTCGCCCTTCCTGGGCCAGGTGTCGGCTGAGTCATCAGTCGCTCCCCAGGGGGGTGGAGCCAGCATTGTGGTGGCAGAGCACAGCAAGATCCAGAGTCAAGAGCCACTCCTACCTCCCACTAAGGTGTACTCTGCGCATTCACCACCTGTCATCCCCCAGCCCTGTCACTCACACGTCCCAGACAGTCAGATACACATACCAGCAGAGGCGGGCTGAAATGGTTAGGCAAGCAAACGCTGACTTTCTAAAAGTAGCGTTTGCAAACACAGGATACTAAAATAAACTTGACTACAAGAAATATTTTATCTTCCTGAGTTCAGGCATACTAAACACGACGCGCTACCATGCTCCTTGAGCCTGCTGGGATTATAGGGTGTAATAATTCCAGCAGCTCAGTCTGGCCTAATGGAGCAGGTAGCCTTCAATAGTGAAATACGGTTTTGGTTGTAAGTCACTACTAGGACATGCCACACACATCAGGGCTTGTCCTACCTTACACCTACAACGCACCCTGCCCGCAGGCCTACCATAGGGGTGACTAATATGTAGTCAAGGGAAGGTTCGGGGGCTGGCAAGTGGGTGCATTTGCCCAGCTAGCGTGACAGTACGAGACCGCACGCGGGTTCTGCGGTCGCAGTTCCCAGACACATCTTTACGGCTGCTTCGGTGGGTGGCGCAACTAGCGCTGCAGGCCCACCAGCAGTATTGGCATCTACAAGCCCCGGCACTCCTAGTGCACTTTACTAAGGACTAACAGTAAATCCAATGAACCAATCATGGATACCAATCGCATGTACAATTTACAGTAGGGAGCACTTGCACTGCGGCACGGGTCAGCCGTGGCGCAGTGCCCTGAGTATCGGAAAACCAGAAAAACATCGGAGGCACATCAGCAAAAAGTGAAAGGGAAACTCACGCCAAGGTGCCAGGTCTAACATGTGTCCCCTCCAGCTGAAATGTGGGGGGGAACTACCCTTCCCCAGGGAGTTCCACATCACTAAGGCGGAAAAATCTGGACAGACCGTCAGCGTTGGCGTGATCGGTGCCAGGGCGGTGTTCCACCGTAAAGTCCATACTCTGTAGAGAAATGGACCACCTCAACAGTTTCGGGTTCTCACCCCTCATTTGCATTAACCATCTGAGGGGCCTGTGGTCCGTCTGAACTCAGAAGTGAGACCCAAACAAGTAGGGTCTTAGCTTCTTCAGCGCCCAGACCACAGCAAATGCTTCACGCTCTATTACACTCCACCTACTTTCCCGTGGGAGTAACCTCCTACTTATGAAGGCTACGGGTTGGTCAAAGCCCTCCTCAGTCATCTGTGAAAGAACAGCCCCTACACCATGCTCTGAAGCGTCTGTTTGCACTATGAATTCCTTGGAGAAATCAGGAGCCAGGAGCACGGGCGCCGTGCATATGGCAGTCTTCAGGGTGTCAAAAGCCTTCTGACAGGTGTCAGTCCAAATCACATTCCTGGGCTGCTTCTTCGAAGTCAGCTCTGTCAAGGGGGTCACGATCGTGCCATAGCCCTTGACAAACCTCCTGTAATACCCAGTGAGCCCCAGGAAGGCTCTCACTGCAGTCTGGGTCTTGGGGGGTTCCCAAGCCAGGATGGTCTCAATTTTGGGTTGCAAGGGTGCTACCTTGCCACTCCCAACTTGGTGTCCCAAGTACACCACTGAACCCTGCCCAATCTGGCACTTGCTTGCCTTGATTGTGAGGCCTGCTCTGCGCAGGGCCATCAACACTTCCCAGAGGTGTCGCAGGTCTTCTGGCCAGGTGCCACTGAACACCGCGATGTCATCCAGGTAGGCGGCACTGAACTCGTCCAGCCCAGCCAACACCTGGTTGACCAATCTCTGAAAGGTGGCAGGGGCATTCTTCATCCCAAATGGCATAACCCGGAACTGGAAATGCCCATCTGGTGTCGAGAATGCCGACCTCTCCTTTGCCCCATCGGTCAAGGCGATCTGCCAGTACCCAGACGTCAAATCAAACGTACTGAGGAACCGAGCAGCCCCTAGCCGATCAATGAGCTCATCAGCTCTGGGGATGGGGTGCGCGTCAGTCTTCGTGACTGAATTGAGTCCTCTGTAGTCCACACAGAACCGGAGTTCGGGTGTGGCTCCCGGCGCAGCAGCCTTTGGGACCAAGACCACGGGGCTGGACCAAGGACTGCTGGAAGACTCAACCACCCCCAGGGCAAGCATCTTGGAGACCTCCTCCTTGATGCAGGCCCGGACCCTGTCAGTCACCCTGTAAGCCTTATGCTTCACAGGTAAGCTGTCTCCGGTGTCCACATCATGGACGCACCAATCTGTGACACTCGGAACCAGGGAGAACAGATCGGGAAACTGCCCCAGCAACTGGCGGCAGTCTTCCTGTTGTTCGGGGGTCAGGGTGGGTGAGAGGTTAACTCCATCCACTGACCCGTCTTTCTCACAGGCCACTAAGAGGTCAGGAAGAGGCTCCGACTCCTCCTCCATTCCGTCATCAGTTGCCAACAACATGCCCACTTCGGACCTTCGTAAGTGGGGCTTGAGGCGGTTGACATGTAGGACCCGCAAAGGGTTCCTGGGCGTCTTCATGTCCACCAAGTATGTCACGGGGCTCTTGCGCTCCACAACCTCGAATGGGCCTGTCCACTTATCTTGAAGGGCACAGGGCTCCACTGGGGCCAGGACATACACCTCTTGTCCAGGCTGAAGCTCGACCAGAGTGGCATTCTGGTCGTACCACCGCTTCATCTCCTCCTGGCTTGCTTCCAGATTTGCCTCGGCAAGTTGTCTGAAGCGTCTGGTCTGGTTTCTGAAGGCCAGCATGTAGCTATATACATTCTGGGGAGGTTTCCTGGGAGATTGCTCCCAGCCTTCTTTTACCAAACTCAGTGGTCCTCTCACGGGGTGACCGTACAGTAGCTCAAAGGGGCTGAACCCTAGGGACTTCTGTGGTACCTCGCGATATGCAAAGAGTAGGCATGGTAAGAGGACGTCCCACTTACGCCTCATCGGACCTTCTAGCCCCATGATCATGCCCTTCAGGGTTCGGTTGAATCTTTCAACCAACCCGTTACCTTGGGGATGGTAAGGCGTGGTGAACTTATACGTTACTCCACACTCTTGCCAAAGGGACTTCATATACTTGGATATGAAGTTGGTCCCCCTGTCGCTCACCACCTCTAGAGGGAATCCTACTCGTGAGAAAATTCCCATCAGTGCACGTCCCACCACGGGGGCCGTCACTGTCCTCAGAGGGATGGCTTCAGGGTACCGGGTGGCATGATCCACCAAGACCAGGATGAACCTGTTGCCCATGGCTGTCTTGGGGTCCAGAGGCCCAACGATGTCAATACCCACTCGCTGGAATGGCGTACCGACCACAGGGAAGGGTTGGAGGGGAGCCTTGTTCTTCCCTCCGGTCTTCCCACTTGCCTGGCAAGTCGGACAGGTTCTGCAATGAGCGTCTGAACTCTTATGCATTTGGGGCCAGTAGAAGTGGGTGACAAGCCTGTCATAGGTCTTGTCCATCCCCAAATGTCCTGCTAGAGGCACATCATGAGCCAGACCCAGTAGGAAGGCTCTGAACTTCTGGGGTACCACCAGCACACGGGCTGACCCAGGTTCAGCAGCCTTAGGCTCTGAATACAGGAGGTCGTTCTCCCAGTACACGTAGTGTGTTTTGGCCTGAACACCATTGGCCTGGTCGGCAGCCTGCTGCCGCATACCCACGAGAGAAGGGCATTCTTTCTGCTCCTTGCAGAATTCCTCCCTGGAGGGTCCCCCTTCTTGCTGCCAATGGGTCAGCTCAGGCAGGTCCCCCAGTTCGGCGATCTGTTCCCCTGTAGGCTCCAGGGCATCCCCCTCAAGGTCTGCTTCCTCCTGGACCGTGGGAACCTCAGGGGCCGGTTTCCCGCGCCCCCTGCGCCCTCTCCCTAAGGCCGGTTCCTGGGCCTCTCCTTCAGGCCCCAGGACCTCTTGATCACCCCTACTGGCTGCCATCGACCGGGTGGTCACGCACGCCCAGTCAGGCAGACCCACCATCCGCAGGTGAGTCGTTTTCTCCACCTTTTCCCAAGGGGAGTGCTCCAAGTCATTCCCTAGCAAACAGTCAACAGGCATGGTTTTTCTTACACAGACCTGCAGAGTACCAGAGACCCCCCCTACTCGAAGGGAACTTGAGCCATCGGACACTGACTCTCAGAATTATCAGCGTTGATAACCCTACAGTAGGCATGGGGTACAACCTGCTCTTGAGACACCAGGTGCTGCCTCACTGCAGTCACACTGGCTCCTGTGTCTCGAAGAGCCTCAGCTTCCTTGCCATTGATGATCACCACCTGCCCATATTTCTTAGTGTTAGAGGGCAGGTAGTTCGTAGGGATCATCTCACTGTCTCCTAGCGAGACCAGGGTCATGTGAACGGGATCTCCACCCCTCGGGACCATCACTTCTTCTCCTAAGTGAACACTAGTCACTTGACGGGGCGGAGCACCAGTGGGTGCGGGTTTTCCAAACAGGCGACACTTGGGGTCACTGGAGATGTGTCCAGGCTCGCCACATTTGTAACAATTGAAGGGCCCCTTTGGAACAGGCTTACCTGTCGGGCCCCATTCTGCTTTGGGGGTGGGGGAGGCTGAGAACCTTGCTGCTGGTTCCCCTGGGAACTACTTTGGGGGCCTTTTTGGAACCCTTTCTGTTTTCCCCCCTTGTCCCCCCCACTCTTCTGCTGGGGACCCTGCCCACTCTTGGCGGAGTCTCCCACCGGACCCTTGTGGACCCTGGTGCTGAGCCAGCGGTCCGCCTCCTCAGCAAGCTTCCTCGGGTTGGACAGCTTGCTATCGATCAGGTGTTGGCGTAACTCAGGAAAACAGTGATCAGACAAGTGCTCCCATGCAATTAAATCAAAGAGACCTTGAAAATCATTCACTTTGCTACCCTTCACCCAACCATCCAGTGCTCTGCAAAAATAAGTCACATACTCCACATACGTATTCCCAGGCCGCTTAGTACATCCCCTAAACTTCTGTCTATACATTTCAGGGGTAAGCCCGTACCTGCTCATTAAAGCTTCTTTCATGTGGGAATAGGATCTCTGATTCTCAACGGGCAAATCTAGCAAGGTATCTCGCCCTTCGCTAAGGAACCTTCCCCACAACCCCGCTCCCCAATCCTTGTCAGGGACCCGGTGGGAGGACATGGCTACCTCGTATGCCCTAAACCACTGTCCTATGTCATCCCCCTTAAAGAACTCTTCAACTACGTCCTTCGGGATGTGCACTCTTGACTCTACCTGCACTGGCGATGTGCTGCCACCAGAGGGAGGACGATCCAAGCCTCTTTCTTTCAGGCTTATCTCCCTCATTTTCACTTCGTAATCCATTTGGTGCTTTCGCTCTTCCAGCGCCATTCTTTTCGTTTCAAGCTCCAGTTGGATTTTCAATTCTGCCAGCTTTCTTTCGTGATTCCTTGTTTCTTTCCTGTCTACCAGCTCCTCTGGCGACAGGCCTTTACCAAAGCTGTGCACGCTTTCTTGTCTTCGAGATCCACCAGATCCCCAAGTGCATTCTGCTCCTCCGTTGCATCTTGTTCCGCGAGGGCGTCTTGATCCTCCGGGGCCTTTCTGGACTCTATCCAGGCTTTCAGGGCCTTGTAGAGTTCTGGCTTATTCTTGCAACCAGCGTGCGGAACCTTGAGTTTCCTGCAAAAAAACTTCAGCTCATCCTTGGTGTATTTATCCAGCTTTGCGGCGTCCCACTCGACCTCCAACACCTCCGAGGTCGTGGACTCCGCTCCATCCAGGCTCTTCGTGCCCGGCATGGTTCTCACACTCGGAATCTTCTTTTCGGCAAAATTCAAAAGCAAAGTCTGTGGCTAAGTAACTGGACTGTAATCACTGTGCAATGGTCAGAAGTTAAGGTATAGATACTGCAAGTGTAAATTCGAAAATCCTCACCGCTGCGTCCAATGTAGGAAGGGGGAGGCTCTAGTTGGCGCAGTGCAACACTAGCGACAAGCAGGGACTCTCTCTTCCTCGTCAGGGCTGAGGGTTACCTTCCAGACAACCTCTGCTTACCCTCTAGGTAGTGTGGCTTAAGCAGTCGTAGGCTAATCTTTGGGGCACATAGGGTTAAACACTTGCAATATTATACCGTCACAACCAACCCACCACACAATGAGACCAGACTGCATTCTGTACAAATATATATCTTTATATAGACTTTAAGCAGGTTGGTGAATACAGTTAGCGAACTTTCAAATAGCGGTTCCAAGTTACTTAGTTCAGGTTGCCACAGTTCTTTCTAGCAATACGAGTTCTTTAGGGCCTTCTGGCCAGTTCAACAAAGTTCTTGTAGAGCGGGCGGCTTCCAGGGGAGCTGTCCCACGTCGCGTTGCCTTCCCGGGGTCGCTGTTCGTTGCGGCTCTCAGCCGAGCAGGTCACGGGTCATCCGGGGCAGCGGTGTTCTGTGGCGGCAGGGTCCTTTCCTCGTCGTCCGCTCCGACCCTGGAGGCGGCGGCTGCGTAGGGGCGGCAAGTGGCAGTACGGTCCCCAAGTGCAGGACTTACCCAGCCAAGTGCCGGTGCAGCTGTGTGCTCACAGCTGAGCTGTCGGGCAAGATACCGACCCAGTGGACTCTCGCAGGGCAACTGTCCGTCTTTGCAAGTGGATTGGCTGCTCGTGGCGCAGTCAACTCGGGAGCTCGGACCGGACGGGTCCTCCTTCGCTTTGCTCTCGGGCTCCCGATGCAGTTGCGGTCACGGTGTTCGGACCAGCGGCGGCTGGACCTCACTTTGCTTTCGCTGTTGCTTGGGGCCCCGGTCACGGTGGTCAGGTGGATGTCGTTGCCTTGGAAGAGATTCCTCCGTCGGTACTGCAGCGATAGGCAGCACACGCAGTCGCTTTCTTCAGGATGTAGCGCCCACTGGTCCTGGGGCGCTGGTCAGGGGGCAAGTTCACAGCAAGCCCTTGGAGATCGTTTCAGCAGAGTTTGGCACAAAGTCTTGTCAAGTAAAAGTCTTCTGGTAGTCTTTCCTTTTTCCTCTCCTTCGGCAGCAAGGCACCAGACACAGGCAAGAGACAGCACTCTTCCTTGTCCTTCACGGTCCTTCTCGTCGGGCAGAGTTCCTTCTGTAGCCCAAACAGGATCTAATTTTCAAGGAGCAGGGCTCCTTCTTTTATACGGTATTTCTTTTGTTCTCGCAGGCCAGGGGGGCCTTTGCATAGCCACTTTCAGTCCTGGAGTACCCTGGTGGGTGTACTCCGGCTTCTGCTTTCAGTGGGAGTGGCAGGCGCATCAGACGCCCCACAGGAGGTGGAGCCAGCATTGTGCGGACAGGGGCAGCCAGAGTACCTTGTTGATGGGGCTTCGCCCTTCCTGGGCCAGGTGTCGGCTGAGTCATCAGTCGCTCCCCAGGGGGGTGGAGCCAGCATTGTGGTGGCAGAGCACAGCAAGATCCAGAGTCAAGAGCCACTCCTACCTCCCACTAAGGTGTACTCTGCGCATTCACCACCTGTCATCCCCCAGCCCTGTCACTCACACGTCCCAGACAGTCAGATACACATACCAGCAGAGGCGGGCTGAAATGGTTAGGCAAGCAAACGCTGACTTTCTAAAAGTAGCGTTTGCAAACACAGGATACTAAAATAAACTTGACTACAAGAAATATTTTATCGTCCTGAGTTCAGGCATACTAAACACGACGCGCTACCATGCTCCTTGAGCCTGCTGGGATTATAGGGTGTAATAATTCCAGCAGCTCAGTCTGGCCTAATGGAGCAGGTAGCCTTCAATAGTGAAATACGGTTTTGGTTGTAAGTCACTACTAGGACATGCCACACACATCAGGGCTTGTCCTACCTTACACTTACAACGCACCCTGCCCGCAGGCCTACCATAGGGGTGACTAATATGTAGTCAAGGGAAGGTTCGGGGGCTGGCAAGTGGGTGCACTTGCCCAGCTAGCGTGACAGTACGAGACTGCACGCGGGTTCTGCGGTCGCAGTTCCCAGACACATCTTTACGGCTGCTTCGGTGGGTGGCGCAACTAGCGCTGCAGGCCCACCAGCAGTATTGGCATCTACAAGCCCCGGCACTCCTAGTGCACTTTACTAAGGACTAACAGTAAATCCAATGAACCAATCATGGATACCAATCGCATGTACAATTTACAGTAGGGAGCACTTGCACTGCGGCACGGGTCAGCCATGGCGCAGTGCCCTGAGTATCGGAAAACCAGAAAAACATCGGAGGCACATCAGCAAAAAGTGGAAGGGAAACTCACGCCAAGGTGCCAGGTCTAACACCCACCCTGCCGTACAGAGTGTGCAAATGGCTCCAAAGCTAGGGCAAATAACAGACCGGACAATGGGTATCCTTATCTGGTGCCCCGTCCATTGTGCACACGTCGGATATCACCGACCCAGTTCTAACCCCCGCCGCCGGTATAGTATACAGCAACCAGGTCCATTTAACAAATGTAAGACTGAATGCAAGAATGCTAACCTAAAAGAACTCTCAACAAAGAGAATCAAACGCCTTCCTAATGTCGACGGATTGTACTAGTGAATCCAGTGGAAGGCGGTCTCGCATATCAAGGGCATGTGTCAGCTTTCAGATATTAGGCAAGGTGCTATGGGTAGGAATGAACCCTGTCTGATCAGGTCGTATCAGATTATCAATTATCCAGAGGAATTTTTAATGTCGTAAAACAGGGTACTATTAAAAGCAAGTGAAACGGATGTCCCTAACTGGTTTCAATTGACCAGATGCATCCTATAAAAATAAACATGTGGTCAACATGTTTCAGCTTCTGGGCGTATTACTTGAAGCTTTCGTCAGGACCAGCTCCACTACGGCAGTATAAGCATGCTAAGGCTTACCCTAACCTGTGGTGGAATTAACCAAAACCACTCACGGTTATGTAGCAGCCTTCAAGCATTTCTCAAAAGCCGTGAATGCGTTAAAAATCGATTAACACCACTCCTTAGGTTCTGGTGGGTGACGGGACTCTGTGTCTGAATTCCACAGGGAACCTACTTGGGCCCCAACAGACCTGGAGATTATCTCCATTTTGACTCAGAGTCCCGCCATAGGAAGGTTTAAAGGACGAGAAAAATTGAAATGGACATTGGGTGGCAGATTAAAAGGAACCAATTAGTAGATGGGGAGAGGTCAGCAATTGAGTGTACTAGTAAAGGATGCTGAGACCGGGAAGGAAGGACACAGCTGCTGGACGTGCACTGTAGAGGGTTCATGGAGGACTGTTAAGTGCAACAACAGAACCACTTTAAAGAGAATTGAAGCATAGACCTGATGGAAGTTTAAATATGCAATTGATATGCTTCTGACGAAGATGTAATCTAGGAAACTGATACCATGAATTTACCTGAAAGCTAACCTAGGTCTGTATTTAAAGCTTTTGATGCACCCTACCTTTTAGGTACGGTTACGGTCTCATTAACACCTCTCCCTAAAAGATCATTTTTGAGCAGCTCATAATCGTTAAATTAAATTTTGACTACTAACAATATATTTTTGCATGCTATCATTGGGAATGGTAATGAAAAGTATAATAGATCAATAAATACAGTATCCGTTTACGAAAGACGGCGACCGGGAAACAACAGAGGAGGGATACCGCACTACTGCACACCGCGATTGAGAAAACGCACCCGTTTTCATAAGCGTCTCAGCATTTGGATCCCCTCCCGGTACAGCCTAATACATACCCGTATTAAGTGCTATTTCTGGAAATTTTGACCTAACCTATTGGGCGGAGCATAGCAGCAAGATTATCTCTTGCACCTAACATAACTGGATGTACCATTCCAATTAACCATTATATATGAGGACATAAACACTCAGTGAATGCCACTACGAGTACCAGACTGTTCTCAACTCACTTTATCTGAGTTGAGTCTAAAGCCCTGAAGAGTCGTGTTGACTCACCTGTACACGACGAAACACGTGTCGGCTAACTGTGATTGTTCTTCAAGTCTGGATACATTAAACCGTCATCTTGCTGTGACAAGAAAAACACTAAAGAATCTGCTTCTGTCTATTTAATTACATTTGTCATTGTATTATTTTGTTGACACCCTATTGTAGTTGCGAGAGCACAGCTGTTGTATTGTTGTTAAGTCATTGACTTTTTTTAGACGGTTAAGGGCGTTTTCCGTCTGCTCTTCACGCACTACCCATCGACTAACTTATATTACACACTGTAACGTAGAATTTGAGGCAGAGCGCCCCTAGTATCTGAATTCTCTTAAAAACCCCTGAACAGCTGTTTCCAACACCTAAGCACAGACCCTGAGAGCAGAGTTTTTATTACCTCCACTTCATAGTAGGGTGCCGAAACCCCCTCCAAGTTCAACATTTGCTCAGAGTGCCTTCCGAACAGGACAGCTGGAGTTCTACTACGAACCTCCCTGGTACCAAACACGTCTCTGTAAACGGATTACATTCCGGGTTACTTTATAGAGCGCGCTGGGATTTTGCCCTGTTCTTCTCAGAAATGCGGTACTGATTTGAAGCAGAGAGTACACAGAAGGATCCCAGATGCTAATTGACGCTCTGTGTGATTCAATGTCCTCTGACACTAAAAACAAACAAACACTGAATAGTTTCGGCAGGGGGTGGGTGGATTCTCATCTAGTTATGAGGGGATGTTCGGGTTCTACTGACTATGCGTTTGAAAATAATTTTAAAAATCAATGGTCCCCACATCACGGATAACAGTACATTGCATGTAAAGCGTACCAGTGCGACTCAATGACCTGTGCCCTAGTGAGGGCGAAGTACACGAACAATCGACCCCCGTCCCAGCTGTAGATTGGGGGAAACCTTGAATGAATAAAACTATATGTAGCTCGTCCAGCAAGTCAAACGGCGTAGATGCTTACATGAAAGATTAACAGGCCTCGCGCACCGTACAGCACAGGGCCCCTGACTCGAAAAAGATTATATTTATGGGCAGGGGTGGCGAAGGAGGTATAATATATTATATTACTGGTTAATAACTTCTAGTGGTAGCATACTGTGTTTTAGTGCCCACCTGACTCTTTTGTTTTGCTTTAGTTGTTGGGCTGTCTGTGTGAGGGTGGCTCTGTGTAGGTGGCTCTATGTGAATGACTGTGAGTGGGTGGCTCTGTGTGGGTAGCTCTGTATGTGTGTGTGTGTGTGTGTGGCTCTGTGTGGATAGCTTTTTTTGTAGGTGCTTCTATGTGTGGGTGGCTCTGTCTGTTGTGAAGGTGGCTCTGTGTAGGTGGCTCTATGTGAATGACTGTGTGTGGCTCTGTGTGGGTGTAAATGCAATAGGTCATGCATTTGCTGCCTGCTTACTTCCTGCAGAAATCTTAGAAAGAACCGCTATAATAGATGACTAAGCAAAGAGCATAGATGACCTCAGACCTCGTGATTATACCTAACGTCTTGACACAAGCAAAAATATGCTATTTGGACACTTGCTTTAAATGTTCTCTTTTTGCTTTCTTGTTATTTGTGTAATTTCTAGGTTGGACATATCCGAGCAGAAAGGGATATCCTGGTGGAAGCAGACAGTTCTTGGGTTGTGAAGATGTTCTATAGCTTTCAGGATAAGCTAAATCTCTACCTTATTATGGAGTTTCTTCCTGGCGGTAAATACTTAAATGAATGTGTATTTGCAGAATTTTATCCCAGAATTAGATGTATAGTCACATTAATATTTTAATTTGATTCAGAAACGGTGAAACCTTTTTAATGGCCCTTGTAAGTCGTTTGACTTGTGAAAATAAATGTATCTTTCAACTTCCTATCTGAACCTCTTGAACTCTCTTCTCCCTCTTGGGCATTTGAAAAATTGTATGACATTTCAATTTATCCAACAGTGTCACATTTTTATAGCGTCATGTATTTGAAATAGTGCTGCACAAGACTACAGTGTACAAAATTAAAATATTATAATGCAGCAGAGCATAGAAGTACATGTTTTTGGTGAAACTTATCAGGAAAAAGACACCTAGGTTTTATGCTACCTTTCTTCCAGTTAGTCAAATGTACTCAGCAATTCACTTGCTGAATTATTCAGAAACAAAATGTAAAAAATTATGTTGTTTTAACATAACATTTTAACATAACAGAATATAAATAGCTATGTTCATATCACTAACAATCATTGAGGGGGAAAACAACAAGCATTGAAAATGCAACAGGTCTCGCCTTTTATTAAGTTAAAACCATTTGCTTTGCTATACAGCACCATTAGCAAAGCAATGCTTTTTTATTCACCCGTTCTCCATGTTGCCTTTAGCCCCTCCTCATGCTGTCCAAGTTGTAAATTCCCCGCTCCCCTCCCGTGCCTCAAGGCAATCAGAACAGAGGCACCATTGCAGCGCGCACTCCCAGCTTCTTCCTTCCCCTTGTCCATGTTATTACTGTGAAGCGCATCCGTGCCTCAGGCAAGCTGAACAGCGGAGGCAACATCACAGCATGCAATCCCTGCCTCCGCGGCAAATGCTAACATGAGCCTTTGAGCCATATCTGTGTTCTTTTTTTTTTTCTTCTTACTGTTTATCATAGGCTTGCTTTTTTTTAGTAGATAACAGTTAAAACCAGGGCTCATCGAATTTTGCTGCCCAAAATAAGGCAGTATTTTTTGGGGCTCAATATAGGTCTGTGCCAAGCTTAAAGCTGTTCTCTGGGTTGGAGGAGCCACTGCTCAGAAGAAGCAGACCTTATAATCACCTAAGTTGCCGAGATGATGTCAGATGGCAACGCCTCCAGCCGAGGAGTGGAGTCCTCGGAGCAGTGAAATTGTCCATTTCTGCTGCTCGATTGCGCTAAATTAAAAAAAGGTGAGAATGTTGTTGATCCTCGCTTATAATCAAAAAGCTCATCAGAAGGCCGTGTTGTGACAGTCCTACTGGTTCAGCGCTCCTAGAGACTACAGTTTAGGCACTGTAACTGCTCCTATATACAAAGGCTTCAGCCCCCGGCGAGAGTATCCAGTTTGGGTAGCAGCACAAACCGGTACCTCTCAAGTTGTCCACTCTTAAAAAATATGCAGAAACCTATGAGACACTGGAATAGAACTCGTAAGTAATGACACTGCAGAAACACTGTGCAGCCACATTGGTCAGAAAGGTCTCTGTGGTGTGTGTCCCTGCCTCCTCCTCCTGCTGTAGCTGGTGGCTGCTGCCAGTCCGTTGGCGGTGGGGAGGGAGGGAACTGGCCTAAATTGCGCAGGCGCAGCTTGTGCTTTTGAGGAGAACCTCCAGGGGCAACTGTCAACTTGAACCGGGCCCAGAGGTGGGGAGGAGAGCCAAGTGCGAGGACACGCAGGAAATACACACGGGAACACCGGCAGCTGCAACATAAACAAAATAATTGGTGTTTCTGAAATTATGTTATGCGCATCAAGTTAACTGAAGTATACGAAACAGCAGAACCATTCAATATTAAGACCGTTAAAGAACCACAGTCTATGAAAATAAAAAACAGACAAGGGCAATACACAGCACTGATGAAACTGCTGCCAAAGATTATATCAGTAGTCCTTAAAAGTGCGTAAATATACGGCACAACATCAATACAATATTACGTAAACCTCAACCAATAGCACCCGCACAAAACAGTGGCAAACAAGATGACGTCAGCTTGTCCAGATGGGCCGTCCTAAAAGTGGACAAGGCGGTAACCCCAAATCCCGTTTTTCAATCACCCGCCAGCTTTTAACGTAAACCATGACGCGCGCCAATTGAAAACAAGGGCGTGGCTTTAAGTTACTTCGGATCCTGGATCGATTCCAAAAGACCCTTGCACGTCAGGCGAGACCTAAAAAAATCTTTTGGTTGAAAATTGTATCAAAAGTAGCCATGCTGAAATATGGCTTGGAAGGAGACGAAGGAGGTCATGAAGTCTAGCTGCTTCATCAGGGTACAGTAATGAATGCTGTGCCTGGTTTTGAAGATAAATTACTTGTTTGTGTTTAACCTGTACACCACTATGTTATGTTATGTTATTAATCACTTGTAGCGCACGCGGATACTCAAGAGTGTCCCGGCGCGAAACCCAACAGCATAACATGTAGGAGCGGAAAGGAGCGGTGGGTTAATTAAAAAGCAAGGTCTTTAGCTGCTTCTTTAACAGCCTTAGATCTTGAGTATTCCTCAATTCATAAGGAAAGGGAATTCCAGGCCTTGGCTGCCTTACAAGAAAGAGAGCTACCTCCCGCTCGCGTAAGACGAAAACGGGGGATGTCTGCTAGAGGTAGTGCGGCAGAGCGTAATTGTCTTCGGGGGACGTAGAAGTCAAAAAGACTCCTAAGATACGGCAGCCCAGTCTTGTAGCGGGCACCATTGGCAAGATTGAGAGCCTTGAACTGGACGCCTTGCTCCACAGGGAGCCAATGCAGGTCCTATAGATGTTGCTTTATGCTAGATCTACCAGGGATACCAAGCGGCACTCTAGCTGCTGTGTTTTGAATGATTTGCAACTTTTTCAGCTTTTATCCAGGCAAGCCAATGTACAGTGCGTTGGCATAGTCAATACGCGACAGAATGAGGGCACAAGTCACCATTTCCTTGGCTGGTCTGAGTGATAGTGGAGTGGCATAAGCATTAAAAAGAAGGGGACTCATGGAGCCCTGCTGAACTCCTGTGGTCAACTTTCTTGGGGCTGAGGAGAACGGGGGCAGCCATACCTGCTGGGTTCTATCCTCTAAAAATGATTTGAGCCAATCCCATGCTAGACCTGATATTCCAATGTTTGAAAGGCGGGTCAGTAGTTGACGATGGGGCACCGTATCAAAGGTGGAAGAGAGGTCCATAAAATCAAGGCCGCTCTTCCGCCTGCAGCCAAACACTACTGTGTAATAGCAGGCTATCTATTCATGTTGACATACACAGTAAAAGATGGGTGGGTAAAAAAGAAGGTTGGAGTTCCTTGAAGCCACATTTTCTGAAGTAAAGCAATGCCCAGCACCAGAAATCCTTAGCAGTTGTGATAGGGCTAAGCCGATCGCCTGGTGGCAGCAAACCAACCCATGCAGAACTACTCCCACTGGGGGAATGGGAGCAGCAGACCTCATACCAGAGCAAACCACTGCACATTCAGAGTGTGGGAGAGTGATATGTGTTGAGAGATGGATGACCTGGATGAGGCTGTGGGTGCTGTAGGAAAAATGAAACATACATTGTGTCTGGGGGTTGTGGGGGCAGCCTTGAACTTGAACTCTGGATAAAAGAGAGGAATCCCAGGCTTTCTATCACTAAAAGACTACATCAGCAAAGAGGTAAAAGACCTTTGTATACAATCCCAGTACTTAGAGGGCAAAAGAGTATGTTGAGAAACTCTCTAAGAGAGAGAAACTGCAGAAAACAGCTTGGATGCAAAAGCAGAGGGCTTAGGTCTAGTATCCTTCAGAGCACATCTTTTTGTGCTGATAGTTTGGTTATGAGTTCTGGTGATCTTTGAATGGACAGTCTAAAGGGTAGCCCAGAGTATTACACTGCTGAAAAGTCATGTAAAAATGTTGTGCCTTCTCTCAAAGGAAAAGACAACCTAAAGAAAGCAAGAGAGCTAAATCAAATCCTAGTCTGAGACTTTTCCACGGTCTCTAACTGATGCAGATTGAGGCCTATCGCATGATTTATCAGGACAGAAAATATGTTAAAACCTCACATTCCTATATGACATTGTGTTATGGAAAGCGGTGTCTAGAAATGGTGCCACATTAGAAGAGGCATTCAAACGTTATGAGCATTTCTCCACCAGTGGAGCTGCTCTCACGAGAAAGTGGTGTTACTAAGAACATTTTGCCCTCGCCGACATACAAATAAAAGGAGGTGGATGAATAAGGTGATGCAAATTGATACAATGAATCACACCATAAGAATATCTTAGCATATACACCGTGTAATTGGAGAAAGTGAATCATTATTTTTCATTAGTGACAATATATTAACTAAGCAGTACTATAACCAAGACGATTGACAGAGTCTGGAAGATGCAGTCGTGTATTGTTATCCTTTGTTTTTTGAAGTCCTGATGTCAGTTTAATTTCAAATTATTGTAGTTTTCTTCTGATGGTGTCACAAAGTTTTGAATTTTCTCTACATCACAACAGTGATTTGTTATTGCCATTGTTCAAATGAGGATCTAAGAGATCTGTGGGGTTTATCTTGACCTTGGAATGAAAGAACTATCATTACATCAAAGATCAAGTTATTGTTAAGGGAGGGAAGGGAAGTGTTGGCAAGAACGGTTATTGTGCACCAGGCATTTGTGATCTGGGTTCATCATGGGTTGCAGAAGGTAGATGGAAGGAAACAAACAGTAAAACTTGAAGAAAATGGTTTAAATGTTTTTATAATGTACAGGCTTTGAATTCCTAGAGCAAGATTTTCAAGATCCTACAGAAATTAAGAGCTACCAATTCAGATATAGGCTATCAAACAGGACACATATTTTTTTATATTTATTAAAGTATTTGGTCATCGGAAACCTTGTCTGAAGCAACAGGGTACTGTACATTATAAGGCATGAAACATTTTATAGGTGATAAAACAGATGGCCAGCTTTGAGCAAGCCTAAACATAGGAGGATTTTACACTTGGAGGTGACAGAGGATTCAAACTAGAGTGCTTTACTACTCTTCTTACAAATAGCAACGTTGATATTTGTTTCTCTTATATGGTTCCTATAGCAGGAAAATACTTAGTTTGTAGTCTTCATTATCCTCTTTTGAAATTCCCCCAAAAAGTCGCAGACAAATTTGTCGGTATGTATGTCATCTTCAATGGTTAAAATATCTTAAAGATATACTGGTTGTGGGTGGTGTAGAACTTTGTATAGGATGTTGCTTCTTTATTCTTGCATTAAGGTCAAGACAGTAGAGATTAATCGGCAAAGGTATTTTGTGCTTGCATTGTTTTGCACTGTTTCTTAGTCAGGTTATTGCTTGCATGCATTTTTTGGGATAGTTCATTAAGAATGCCATGTTGAGACAAAGCCAGAGATTGGATAGACTTGTATGAAGTATTCACCCGCAATCGCAGGTTGTGTTTTTACTACGGTAAGTGTGGTGAGGGAAGAGTGGCTTTTAGATTTCTATTTTACAATGTCATCTCAAGACAAATCCTCATATAACTATCATCCACGTGTTGATGATGACTATCTTTTTTGGTATTATATAATCTAATTATTCCCTATATACGTTACATGTGATAGATATTCGGAGATGGTGCTGATGCTTGAGGCACAACATACAGTAATGTTAGAATACGGATCCAGATTTCAAGAACCTACATATATACTTGTTTCTCCCTGCAAGGCAAGTGGAACAGCTGTGTGAAACAGTTCGCCTAATATACTATCTTTGGCATTGTTTTGATCAAATATATCAAATACAGCAGAGAGCTTCAACTACATCAGTCAGGAAGACTTCGCTTTCTCCCAGGGTATTCAGAGCCTCACCCTCACTTGACTGTGACTTTGTCCATCCAGCATTTAGGCCTGCAACAAGATTAGTAAGAGCAGTGTTGATAGGGTTTTAGGATGCCTTATTGCAATTGGTTGGTGGATTTTGTCTCTATGAATGTTCCCACCAAATGTACATAAAGGGCTGTGGTTTATCAGATTTTCAAGGACCGGTTTTTGTTCAGGAAGACTGGATATTTGTCTACATTTTAGAGGTGATTTTTTAAAATGCCTGAAACTACAAGGCTCCGTGAGGTACTGCCTATTTTCTAGATGAAGAGGAGAAGCATGTTTTGATCCATTTTAGTGTGGCTCATCTGAGTTTCTTTTACCCCGCCTTGGTCAAGGGCTACATTATGTAGAGATGAGATCAAATATTGTGCATGATTTTCTTGGACTGATCTTTGGTTATCTGACGATTTTATCTGTACAGTATCTGACCTTTGCTTCATGATCATTTCAGAGATGAAGTTGATATTTAGCGAAGTATGACTTCCAAACCTTTAAGGTGAGTAACAGGGGGAAGGTAGCATAGTGTTTTACTTTGGTGAAGATGGCTCTTATGCTCTAGGTGTTGACATTTTTTGGTCCTCTTAAGTTTTGGCTCTATTCCAGTCTCAAACTTTAGGTGTCTTTGCAGCAGGTGGAAACTGCTTCTCAAGCTGATAAATAAGGAGCTTTGTGCACTGTATTGCACATGTATTCTTACGTCAAACTGATACACCCCCATCCCCGTGTATATGTTTGCCAATTCCCTTCATGAGGTCTGGTGTTAGCCAATACATGTTATTTCTTTATTATGAAACTAATTACATGCTATATATCCATACTTGCTTGGGCTTTCAGCCAGCCCCCTTCATCCATTGGTCTGTTGTAGTGTAATGCACGTACCTCTGCTCTCCACAGCATACACTATGGGGCACATGGTCAGTACACTACAGCTATTGGCTTACCCAACTGTGAGTGATGGAGTTTGCTTCTGCCAAGTGGGCACATATGCACAATAAATAGTCTCCTTCAATGCGAGGAACTACTTGAGCAGTGTGTGCTACTACATTAGAAAAGTATCAATGTTGGTCTTAAGACAATGCTTCTTTTACTTATGTGAAGGACAGGCAGCTCCCAAATGCTGCCACCAGGCCACTTGTGTGTCTTAATCTAAAAACCATTCATTAACTAAATAAGCATTTGTAAAGCCAAAAGGCGAGCTTCTAGTGCCAGACTAATTTGCTTTTTCAATACTTGCTCTATTGAATGGTGTGGATCTGATCCTGCATCTCGTGAACTCAGCAGATTCCAAGGCATGGATGCAATTCTTTTGAACATTGATCTTTTTTCTGTTTCCCTACATTGGCTTTTCTCTTCAGCTCAGCTATCTGCAGTTTGTAGGAGCTGATCGCATAGCTACTGCACTTAATGTTTAAGTAATTTGTTATGAAGATTTATGCAGCACATAGCTACTCCCAAGAGTGTCCTGGCGCTAACGACTAGACTGCACCTATGGATGAAATGTATACAGTTTATGTGAAAAGCCAAGTTTTCAGTTTATTTTTAAAGACTGGAAGGTCCTGTATTAAACGCATCTCCCTAGGGAGCTTGTTCCAGTTAACAAGATAAGAGAGTGATCTGCCGCCTGTTCTGAGCTGGCAAATGCGAGGGACTTAAGCCAAGTTCTCAGAAGCGGTACGCAAGGTGCGGGCAGGGATGTAGTCATGCTTCCTCTCTCTCAAATAGCCGACGGGTGAGCTGTGCAGGGCTTTGAGCATTAAGACCATGGACTTGAATTGTATCCTGCTCATGGGGAAGCATGGCTTTCACCCTCTTCTCAACTCCTTTCAACAGTGACCCTCAACTTTCTCATCTGTTGTCAAGTTCACCCTCACTAGCATTGCACAATAAATGGGAATAACCCTATTGATGATGAAAGTGCCTGGTTGCAAGACCGTTCCCCCAACTCACCCCATCTACCGTGCCAGAAAACTTGTTTCAGCCTGATGCTGTTGCTATTGTTAACCAAATCTTCCTTTTCTAGACACTAATTTGCTACGTTAGTGAGGTCAAAAAAGCCACTGTTGCAGGTTTTGAGCCAGTCTCTCCTTCTTGATGTAATGCTGTGAGTCTGTTGTACTGAAAGGAATACACAGGCCTCTTTGTATGCGAGTCTGCACACTAGGTCTCTGTTCTCTCTTTTTACTAAGGAAACATGCAGATAGCTCCACCTTTTGGTTGTCTCTCTCTCTGCGTCTCAACCTAATCAAATAGTTCCATATTCTGACTCTACTTCTACTCCTGTGGTTCCATATTCTGACTCTACTTCTACTCCTGTGGTTGAGGCAACTACAAGGCAGGTCTGATGGCAGTTGACTCCTAGGCATCGAACAGAGAACAAGAAACATACAATGCTTAAGAAGCAGCAGAAACACCAGGATTCTTCAGTCTTCCCCAGACATACCTTTTCGGATGCCCAAGTGCTCTATTCCTCTTGCAAAGTCAACGCAACACCTGAGGCTTTAAGCTGGAAGGAATGCCTGACTGCCTACTGTAGCAGTGCACTTTCTGGAAGTGAAAAAGTTGGCACCTGTTCAACTTCTCAGCCTTAGGGTAGTCTTCCCCCAACCATTTTGCATTTCTCCTCTGTTTGTTTTGCTGATCTTATTTTTGCTGGTCTTAAGACTCTATCATAGGTTAACAGTGGTAAAGTGCGCAAAGTGCATGTGCTAACGCCTTAAAATATGGTGACATTGGTTTATCCCCAATTGGCATATTACATTTACTTATAAGTCCCAACGAAAGTGGTATAACCTGTACCCAGGGCCTGTGAATTAAATGCTAAAAGTGGATCTGCAGCAGTTATTGCACCACCCACTTACATAACCCTTTAAACATGTATCATGCCTGCCCAATGTAGCTGGTGTGTGCAGATTTAAACTGCCATTTCGACCTGGCAAAATAAACCTCTTGCCAGACCCGAACCCTCCTTTTTAGGTCTTTGCCTGCCAATGCGCTTGCGTATTGCTGTCGAGAGATATAGAGGGGCACCAGAAAATCCTACCAAGAGGGCTTTGGAATGCGGATTATGGCCAGTGCATGTGCGACGGGCGCACGCTTGTTTCACCCGCCCCTTCTCGCCTGCCCTCCACCGCGTCCCAGTTAGGACCCTCTCGCCCCATCACAAGCCTCTAAGACAAGCCAACAACATCAAAGCGACCAGCCGCTTTGATTCCATTTGCCACCAGCCACTTCACTCGCTCCGCAGGTCATAAACAGGACCATCTGCTTTTATTCAGAGCCATGCCGCCGCGGCTCGCCCCCCAACCACCTCCCGCATTTATTCTTCATTGCCATGACGTTGCGGCTCGCCCCACCCCCTCCCGCATTTAAATACTTCTTTTAAATGCGTGCACTTGTTTTCATTTCCTCCAGTGATCTCCCTCTGTTGCTCCTTTCCCTCGACCACCTTTCTTGCCCTGTCTTCCCTCAATTCAGTCTCCCCCCCCCCCCCCCCCCTCTACCTTTCCCCTTTCACTTTCCCGTCGTCTTCAATCTTGTTTAACTTGAGTTTCACAGACCATGACAGCATCTCTGGCACCATCTTCAGTTGTTATAGTGATTGTTTTGTTACTGAAACAGCAAATCTGTAACAGCTGTGGGACATTTCGGGTGGGAAAGAGATCATACCCAACTCTTAATGCTCTCTGATTCTTAACATAGGGCCGTAAATCAGACTAAAAGTAATTTGCGATCAATGTTACCATGTGTTCCATGTCACCAGAGACCACAGTCATGTCCCTGACTTACATTTATCACGCTAATGAATTATGATATTGGTTCTTTGGAGAAACATCATTGAGTGAAAACAAAGCTACGGACTGGCATGTTTTTCGTCTTGACGTGGAGAGCAAGTGGTGTACGCCCGTGTAAGCGGTCTCCCACTCAGCTGCTAGTCACAACTGTTCAGTAACCAATGTATTGTTCGAAATGGCTGTAGCAGTATGGGGTTGTATCCAGTGTAATAACTTCAAGATGGCTCCTGGGCGAGCAGAGCTTTTCTTAATAATGCTCAGGGGTGCCACTCAATAGAATTTTGACATCTTCCAGTTTACGCTATCAGCCCTCGGCAACGCTAGTCACATCAAGTGATATCAATCACTTTACTCCAGTTTGCTATGTATTGAGCCAGTGGGAGACAGTGGAGACCTGTAAAATGTAAAGAACACTGCGAATAAGCCTGACCAGGCTAGCTCAGCTGGTTGAGCGCTTGCCACGGAGGTGTCTGATCACCGCTTTAAATTCCACAGAGCTGACTTAGGCTATAAAAACGTGACAGTCAGCTCCATTTCCACTCATGCTAGAATGTACAAAAAGGAAAAAACAAGAGTAACTACGGTTTGTGTTTTTGCACACCCCTTAGTCCCATTATTACAAAACGCAGTTCCTTTATTTAAAAGCAGATAAGATGCAACATATATAATCATAGATGGGCATATGGGAATATTTTTCAGCTGGGGGTTCTGAGTGGCATCACGTAGACAGAGGGAGCAACGTTTGAGTTATCTCTGATGTCACCCATACCCACGAAGGTGCAAAAGACCCAGCTTCCCTTGAATTTACAGTGGGCTTAATGTCCTCCCATTGTTTACCATTGGTTGGCTTTTACTGTCATTTGATGACTTCTTATTCAATGGCTTGTTTAGGACTAGAGCCCTGCTCCAACTAGGCTTGTGCTGGACAAGTACCTATACGCACTACATACATGCAGAGACCAAGGCTGGCCAGGAGGGTGCCTGTGGTCCAGCGAGCCTTACTGGCGCCCAGTGAGTGACACTGGGCTTCAGGATGTGATAGTGCCTGACTGAGAGATCAGGTGCTCCAATGCAAATCACTCAGTTCAGTGAATATGCCAATGCCCCAAGGAGTGAGGCAGGCCCGACGAGTAAAGGCACCAGGTGGAGGGAGGGAGAGACTGGAACTAATGAATGAGGCTGGGTTAAAGCCTGTGGTACTGCCACCTAATTGGTGAAAATGTGTTCTATTGTGTGAGATTCCATGTCATTCAGTGAGACTTTATGACGAAGGCCTTGAAGTGGGTATTTACCACAGAATCTCTGTTTCCATTGTCTTTTTCGTGTTTTTACTACCTAGGATTGAGGGAACATGTAATTGGGTCGGAGCATTTCTAATTCAACCGTGTCACGTTTCTCTAAAGAGGTCTGCTTCTGTAAGGCAGAAGCTCAGTTTATGTTCCACTTGAACATTTTTTTTCAGGAACCTTCTCAACATCAGCCGCCAGCGCCACATCCTACCCTAGCCCCGTCTGGCCCTTGCTGCCTTTAGCCCGTCTGGTTCCAAGACTGTGGTAAAATAGCATGATTGATGAACCAAAAATCACATTTATTGTTGCTGTGAGGCAGATTCTTGGCCCGAGCTCCTGGCATTGGTGGATACTCTAAAACGATGGGGTCAGAGATCACCGATAAGGCGGTAAACAAAACCACGTGTAGCCAAGTGCACGATCACGATTTCACAGCCTGTCCAGCTACTGTGGGTATTTCTACCTTCACATTCTTTAGCGAGCTCTGGACACAGCTAGTGGGGAGAAAATGACACTGCTGCACGCCTCGCACTGCTGCACGCCTCGCACTGCTGCACGCCTCGCACTGCTGCACGCCTCGCACTGCTGCACGCCTCGCACTGCTGCACGCCTCGCACTGCTGCACGCCTCGCACGGCTGCACGCCTCACACCGCTGCACGCCTCATACCGCTGCACGCCTCACACTGCTGCACCCCTCACACTGCTGCACCCCTCACACTGCTGCACCCCTCACACTGCTGCACGCCTCACACTGCTGCACGCCTCACACTGCTGCACGCCTCACACTGCTGCACGCCTCACACTGCTGCACGCCTCACACTGCTGCACGCCTCACACTGCCGCACGCCTCACACTGCCGCACGCCTCACTGCCGCACGCCTCACACTGCCGCACGCCTCACACTGCCGCACGCCTCACACTGCCGCACGCCACACACTGCCGCACACCTCACACTGCTGCACACTGCTGGACGCCTCACATTGCTGCCCCCCTCACACTGCGGCACGCCTCACACTGCGGCACGCCTCACACTGCGGCACGCCTCACACTGCGGCACGCTGCACACTGCTGCCCCCCTCACACTGCTGCCCCCTCACACTGCTGGACGCCTCAAACTGCTGGACGCCTCACACTGCTGGACGCCTCACACTGCTGCACACCACACTCTGCTGCACGCTGCTGCATTACTCACACTGCCGCTTGCCGCACACTGCTGCACGCCACACACTGCTGCAAGCCTCACACTGCTGCACGCCTCACACTGCTGCAAGCCTCACACTGCTGCACGCCTCACACTGCTGCACGCCTCACACTGCTGCACGCCTCACACTGCTGCACGCCTCACACTGCTGCACGCCTCACACTGCTGCACGCCTCACACTGCTGCACGCCTCACACTGCTGCACGCCTCACACTGCTGCACGCCTCACACTGCTGCACGCCTCACACTGCTGCACGCCTCACACTGCTGCACGCCTCACACTGCTGCACGCCTCACACTGCTGCACGCCTCACACTGCTGCACGCCTCACACTGCTGCACGCCTCACACTGCTGCACGCCTCACACTGCTGCACGCCTCACACTGCTGCACGCCTCACACTGCTGCACGCCTCACACTGCTGCACGCCTCACACTGCTGCACGCCACTCACTGCTGCACGCTGCTGCATTACTCACACTGCTGCACGCCTCACACTGCTGCACGCCTCACACTGCTGCACGCCTCACACTGCTGCACGCCTCACACTGCTGCACGCCTCACACTGCTGCACGCCTCAGAATGCTGCACGCCTCAGAATGCTGCACGCCTCAGAATGCTGCACGCCTCACACTGCTGCACGCCTCACACTGCTGCACGCCTCACACCACACACTGCTGCACGTCTCGCACTGCTGCACGTCTCGCACTGCTGCACGCCGCACACTGCTGCATTACTCACACTGCTGCATGCTGCACACTACCGCACAACTCACTCTGCCGCACGCCTCACTCTGCCGCACGCCTCACACTGCCGCACGTCACACACGGCCGCACGCCACACACGGCCGCACGCCACACACGGCCGCACGCCACACACGGCCGCACGCCACACACGGCCGCACGCCACACACGGCCGCACGCCACACACGGCCGCACGCCACACTCGGCCGCACGCCACACTCGGCCGCACGCCACACACGGCCGCACGCCACACACGGCTGCACGCCACACAGCACCACCACTTCACTCTAGGACACCACCACTTCACTCTAGGACACCACCACTTCACTCTAGGACACCACCACTTCACTCTAGGACACCACCACTTCACTCTAGGACACCACCACTTCACTCTAGGACACCACCACTTCACTCTAGGACACCACCACTTCCCTCTAGGACACCACCACTTCACTCTAGGACACCACCACTTCACTCTAGGACACCACCACTTCGCCCGGGTGCACCACCACTTCACCTGGGGGCACATCACTCGGGGGCACCACCTCATCACTCGGGGGCACCACCTCATCACTCGGGGGCACCACCTCATCACTCGGGGGCACCACCTCATCACTCGGGGGCACCACCTCATCACTCGGGGGCACCACCTCATCACTCGGGGGCACCACCTCATCACTCGGGGGCACCACCTCATCACTCGGGGGCACCACCTCATCACTCGGGGGCACCACCTCATCACTCGGGGGCACCACCTCATCACTCGGGGGCACCACCTCATCACTCGGGGGCACCACCTCATCACTCGGGGGCACCACCTCATCACTCGGGGGCACCACCTCATCACTCGGGGGCACCACCTCATCACTCGGGGGCACCACCTCATCACTCGGGGGCACCACCTCATCACTCGGGGGCACCACCTCATCACTCAGCCCAACCACAGCATCACTCAGCACCACAACAGAACTGTCATTGCTTACTACCAACAAGCATTGCCATAGCCAATAGGACTTGCATTAGGAAAGTGCAAGCTATTGGCTTTGTGAATAACTATGCTATTAATTTATATATTTTCAAAGCCAACACATATTAAACAAATGTGTAATTTACAATACCAATAGCTCACACTTTCCTAATGCGAGACCTACTGCATTGCAAATGCTTGTTCATACATATCTCACCCCTAGGGTAGGTCCTGGACACCCCATGACAGGTTACTGTGTATTAAAAGAATTGGATGTATACTTTTAGGTTTTTCAGGTTCTCGTAGTGAAAAACTCTTTATTTACTACTACGAGGCCTACCCCTCCCATAGACTAACATTAGAGATACCTTATTACATTTAATAAAGTATCATTTCCTAATGGAAGCCAGTAACCCCAGTTCATGTTTGGTGTTTTTGAAATTCGAGTGAAAACTTAACTCATGGTAAAGTTGGACTTTGAATTACAATTTTGAAATGCCACTTGTAGAAAGTTTTAGCACTAGGGGGGGTTTTGTCCTACAGGTCCTGGCTGGACAATCAGTCGTTATAACAAAATGGGGTTGCCAGGGCTCGAATTTTGTGCAAAACTGCTCTTTATTTAGCAGTTCTGGGCCTTCGTTTCACAGATTCCGAAGGCTTTTGTATTCATACAATATTTTACATTTCAAATTATTTACATTTATTCCAAACGTCAGAGGTTTTCACTGACCGTAACAATTAAAACGGTTGAGACAGACAGAAATCATGTAAATGATACTAAATAAATGCATAAATGATAACATTCAATATCAGTTAAACATGTGGATTACATTCAATTGTGGTGATAAAACAACTCAATATGGTACACCTATACTAGTTTCTCTGGAAATCATAATGTACACAATAAATGAGACTAAACACAATGGGCCTTTCGGATTTTATAGTTCCCGAATTACATTTAGATTGCCCTATTTGTGATTGTGGATTTTTATTAATCCTGTAACCGCCATGGTGTGGATTCCCTTGGGACAGCCGACGCGTTTCCAAACCCTTATTCAGTTACCACGGTTCTTCCTCAGGGCTGAGCTGTGTACCTACGGTGTAAAAATTTTTGGGAATGTTTAACTTCTCCTATTATCTGAAATGTTGGACTCTTAGACTTTTCTAAGGAAAGAAGGGGGCTTTACCTCATTCTTCAAAGCGTTCTTTTTCCGTCACTTTCTTGCAAGGGGCATCTGTGTATCCTTCGCTTTTTCCATTGCCTAGGTAGTGAATCAGAAAGTGGCTTACTATTGACCTTCTCACCACTTGTGTGGATTTTATACTACACGATAGATGACATTAATCGGTCTGTTATTAAGGGGGTGCCAGCACTTACTTGACCAAAGATAGATGAGTCTCTAAAGGTACATTTTTCAATGTGTGGTTCTTATCAGTTCGGGGATGCTGAATGCTGTTGAATTTGAAAAAAAAACATTCAGTCAGAAAACTCAATTCGAGTGCGTGTTTACTTTTGTTTCCCTGCAGCGTTAACACTTACTTAGAGACAGGAGGAGTGTTTTCTGCACATGCGGTTTTGCTTCGCTGAGTTTTCTTCGATTTAACGGGGAGTCCCTGAAATATTGAATTTTGTTGTTTATTATATTTTCGGTGCTGCTCAGATCAAAGTTTGAGGCATTTATTGATGATTCTTACCTCCTTTTACTCTGAACTGGTCCGCTTTAGCTTTCTCCGTATCTCCGCATGACTGGCGTTTCAATTACCGCGAGTCAACTGATGTTATTTAAACGGTCCACCGGAACTGGTTTGAACCTTTTGTATGCTGCTGTGCATAGTGGGACTTGTGGTCTTTGGGGACTTTCAAGTTTTTCGCCGGTGTTGACAGCCGCACTGTGGGATCAAGTTATGTTGTGGATGAAGGCTGGCACTTATTTACGTGGCGGTGGTGAGGGGGGCAGGGGGCTCAGTAGCTGATCGTTGCAGTTCGGACATTTCGTTCATTCCATCCACCACACAGTTAAATTTAAGGATTAAGTATGCCTCTTTTTTTATCAACATGGCATCGACATTTCCTCTGCGGGGGGCGGGGGGGGGGAATTTTTATTGCTGAAAGAACAGTCCATTTAAAGTCTTTCTCTGTATGTTTATGCTCTGTAAAGTGTTCTACCATAGGGGCAGTCAACACCTTGTGTCTGATTCTGGATCGGTGTTGCGCCACTCGCTAGTTTATTCGTTGAGTGGTTTTCCCAATGTACAGTTTGGGACAAGGACAAATGATTGCGTATATAACATTGCTTGTCTTGCAATTTGTAAATTCCTTATGAAGCCATTTCACTGAGTTGAACTGAAACTCCTCCCCTTCTATTGTGTTGGCATGGGACACACAGGAGCCACATTTATGATGGCCTTTCACTGGTTGGAGCTTCCATAGAGTACGTAAATCAGATTTGGCCTGGCTAACTCCCAAGTCCGCTCTCACAACGTATTGTGCTATGCTTTTGTTTTTCTTTAGTGCGAACAATGGTTTTTCCATTGGAACTTCTGAGTTAGAGATCAGGTGCCAATTTTTTAAAATATTTGTCTTCAGTTTGTTTGTGTATGGCCCGAATGTTGTTACACAGACTGGCCTCTCTATTGGCTTGGTCTCCTTTTTCTTGAGCAGTTCTTCTCGTGGCGTATGCCAGGCCAGTGTGATTGAATGTTTTAACAATTTACTGGGATACCCTCTCTTACTTAGTTGGTTACTTAATATTTGAGAATGTACAGTGAAGTCTTCTTTCCGGGAACAGTTTCTTCGTATTCTCAACATTTGGCCATATGGGAGGTTGGCTTTTAAGCTTTTAGGATGGTAGCTTTCATAATGAAGCATGGTGTTTTTGTCCGTTATCTTGCGGTGGAGAGTAGTGGTCAATTTGCTGTCTTGTGGGAAAACTACAACATCTAAGAAGGTAAGGGATGTTGTGCTATATGTCATTGTGAATTTTATATCAGGATGTCTGGTGTTCAGCCACTGATGGAATTGGGCAAGCATTTCTTCAGACCCATTCCATTGGCACCAGATATCCTCTATGTAGCGATACCATGTTGTTATGTTTGGTCTGTATAGATTGTTCCGGTAAATGAAGCGCTCCTCGTACAGGGCCATGAAGAGGACCGCCATTTCCGGGGAATAAGGACACCCCATGGCGGTCCCCTTCAACTGCACGTAGAACGCGTCCATGAACCTGAAATAATTTCTTTTGAGGGCTATCCTCGCTAGGTCAAGTATGAAATCGGTGGGGACTCTTTGTGGTCTGGGTCGTGTTTCTAAAAAATATTCCATTGCTTCTAATCCTTCCTCTTGCGGGATTTGGGTATATAGGGAAGTGACATCAAAGGATACCATGAGTTCATCACTGTCATCAAATGGGACATCCTCAACTCTGTTAATAAAATCCATGGTATCTTTGAGGTATGATGCAACTTCAGGCATGAATGGTTTCAGAAAAACATCCACATATTTAGCCAGTGGTTCCAATATTGAGTCATACCCAGAGACAATGGGTCTTCCGGGTGGCTCAGTCAGGTTCTTATGTATTTTCGGTAGAAAATAAATGACTGGAATGCGGGGGCTTTTTTTGTCTAGATATTCAAATTCTTTTGCTCCTAGTATTCCTTTTTCACGTCCCTCTTTTAGTTTGGTCTGTATTTCTGCTTTTATTTGTGAAGTTGGATCTTCTTTTAGTTCTCTATACCACTCTGTGTTTTTTATTTGACTGTTGGCTTCTGCAATGTATTTATCCCTAGCCCAAACCACCAAGGTGCCCCCCTTGTCTGCGGGTTTTACGACTATCGTTTCATCGTTACGGAGATTGTTTAGTGCTGTTTGTTGTTCTCTGGTGATGTTTCTCTTCAGAAACATCTTTTGTTTGCCCAACTGTGTGATGGAGGAAAGAACTATCTGTTCGAAGGCTATTATTTCCTTGGGTATTGTGTATGTTGGAGGAATGAATGTGGATTTGTTGGAGAGGTTCGAGGGTTCCTTTGCTCTGGTGTCTTCTTTGTTGTGGAAAAATGCCTTCAATCTTAGTTTGCGGCAAAATTCCAAAGCTTCAATTTTCAAATTGGTTAAATCTGCGTTGGTCGTTGGCACGAATTTCAAGCCTAATTCCAAGACAGATTTTTCATGTGTGGTTAGTTCTTTGTTTGATAGGTTTACAATAGAGGTAGGATTTACGTCTTGTAGAAAGTTAACACAAGGAGATGATGGACGGAGTGCTGAAACTTTTCAGAAACTCACCCCCAGTCATCAGCCAGGCTAGCATGATTCAGTGACTCCGGTTCCTGCATGTTATACACTAAAGTGTGGTCACATTGCACAGGAGCAAACTCACCCATCTAAAACATGGTGCATGCAATCATTTTTGTCTTGATGAAGCTTAACCTTACATGTCTCATCTGAGGTTTACTAGCAACCTTTGAATTAACAGGGTTAGAACATATACTTGGTACTGTCGAATTCCCATGTAAATGTACATAGACCATTAAATAAGGTGAACCGCTTCAATACATTAAGATAGTGTAAACAAGCCTCTGCTATTATTAAATTCAGATGGGCATGGAATCAGAGCGCACTCGGTGCTTTACATTTAATACTACAGACCTGCTTTCATAAGCACTGTTGTGTCACAGGCCTCGGTCGTTGTTTAGATTTCCAAGATCTCTTTTACCCTTTTGAATGTTTCATGCGCTTCACAATAAAGTTGTGTGTTGAGAGTATTCCTTCGGGAAGGGATAAATTGCTCCTTTACGAGCCAAGACACCCCTCATTCCCTTTCTACTCTGTCTGTATACTGCAGAACATCTTCTGGATGATCCCAAAAGCCAGCTGTCAGCAGTAATTACTCAGTACAAGATTTAAGGCGGGCACATGTTTGGCTTTGCAGCCCTACAAAGAAGAGCCTGCATGAGCTGCTGCCTTTGGGACTCTAATGCTAGGTACGTGAGCAAGTAACCTATGCATTAGCCAGTAGGATGTGTGCATATAAAAGTTTAGGTGCATTTAAAATCAAAGCATGTAATGCAGTGGTCCACTCTGGTGTGTAAATAGTTATAAAAGAAGTGTTCTAAGGACCTGTGAATCAATCGCCCAGGCTTTATACTTTTTATTGATTAAATGATTACATTTACAGTTACAATAAGCACACTTAAAAGGTTCAGACACCTTCTTATCAAATATTTGTATTGGTTTTAGAAAAAGAAATATAGCTCCTCTCATTAATGACGTGTAGGTATAATTAACATTATTAATTTTGTGTGGTTTACAAAGGCTTGGGCTTCCCCTGCATCAGTTGCTTCTACGTCACACACGTTCCCACCCTGTTCGAAGCCGACGCTAAGGCAATGCAAAAGTATTAAACTTCCTTTAAGACTGCCGAGACGTACGGGTTCCATTGAGGGAGCTTTATACTCTGACCAAAAAAGGAGAAATATAAGTGCAGAAGCAAGTCTGTACCGTCAAAGATCTGTGGAGCTAAACAAGCATATAGTTGTTGGCCTGTGTTTGATCTCCTGCAGGTGGCTTGCCCACGGATTAAGAGCTTGAGATATCAATGTCATACCAGTAACATAGCAAGAAACGTGGAAGACGTCAAGTTGCTCAAACGGCATGACTGTCACCTTGATAAATGTTGCCTCCTCCATAACCAATGCAGAAATGTAAACTCCAACGCTGTTCCTCAGCCTACATGCCAGATGTGCTGCTTCACTTGAACCTGCTGAAGTCGTGGAACATAGAAAATCTAAAACACTTCATAGTACATGTTTCAGTTTCCTAAGCTAGAATGCATTAAGGGACCAAGGACCATAGCACATTCCTTAATTAGCATGGCTTGCAGGCAGAGGCACTATGTTCTAACTGTACTAGTAGCCTTCGATTCTGATAAAGTGGGGCTCCTTAATTTCTCACCTTTTTCGGGAGGCAGACCTACCTGCCCAATAATAAAAAGATTCTCGCTCTGTGGCTGTGTCATGGCGGCCTGAATGTTGCCCACGTTCTGTCTCTAAAGCATTAAGCTTTGGCCAGATTACACTCATTCAGAATTGCCAGCTGCGGGTAACCAGATTCCAGAACAGCACTGTCTCACATATCTGAAGAAAAGCAGAGGTAAATATGGGTGATGTTTCCAAAAAGTAACAAACTAACCCTCTTTAGAAGAGTGAGGCATTGGGATATAATATAAAAGTTATACATTATAGGTGATCATGGGAGCAGTTCAGCACTCCACAGGTCCTAGCTAACTTTGGGGTGAGTAAAGATTCCATTCTCACTTGATAGGTTTGCCTTTAACATTGATCCTTAGCACTTTGAGGTCATTTGGGAAAGGTGTCAGCAAAACTTTAACTCTTCCATGCTGTCAAATGATGGACTGTATCAAGTACAGAATATGTTGATAAATACTGAAGTTTGCTGCCTTCTTTGATCAATTCCAAATAGAGCCATGTACCCCTTTTGTACTTAATAGTACAGTAGAAAAAGTGCAGATGCTCTGCAACACTCCTATAATTGCATGCCTTACTCACTGTACGGATCCTGGCCTCACAGTATTTTCCACATTCTCCTACATGGAAAACATTGAGAATCCTATCCCCACAATCGTAGATCTCCAGCATCATAGGTAAGTGGTGGATTTCAATTGTATAACAATCGCTCCCCGGCCTTTCCATCCCCCTGTTCTCTTCCCTCATCCTGGATAAAACATTTTACTGCCTTGCAGACTTGAATTTCCCACTATTGTTTCTTATTTGCCTCCCTGGCTCTGATCATCTGGATTACATTCTGCTTTATTCAGCACATTTCCTCAGTGAATCAACACCCAGTCATCTGCCCTTCATGCTTTTCTACCTCACTTCTGCAGTTCCTGTGTCGTACGTACTTAGTAGTCTGGTCAGATGTGTCTAGCACTCCCTGGGTCTTGCCTAACTCTCCTAGACCAGAACCCCATCTGCCATGAATGATCAGCAGGTCATTTCTCTTACAGTCATGCCTGCTCCTTAGCATTGAAAAACCCTTTGGTTGTAGTCCCTCAACATAACCCAAGGCACCACACCTTCTAAAGTTAAGTGCCCATCAATCCCTGTGTTAGATGATTTCTGCTGCTTACATGGGAGTCAGAGAAGAGGGAGTCACTCAGCCTTGCAGCAGTTCTTGCATCGGCAGCCCCATACTCATGACTGCACTAACAAAATTGAATGTCCAACCTTGATCTCCGACCCTCCTATCCCAGCAAGATTATGTAAATGGACATTATGAGAATGATAAAGGAATAAATGGAAATTAATTAAATGTTTCAGGACTATCAATAAACTATCACGTCTTCAACGGATACAAAATCCACATTTGCTAATATTAGAGTAGAACTATGCCTCACTGGCTGTAAACAAGAAATCATCCTTCATATTAATAGATCTGTCTTCAGTCGTCAATCCATGGATCACAATACACTACTGAATTAAACTGGTGTGTTTACAGATTACATGGCATACCTCCTTCACCACCTTGCAGTCAGCAAGTTATGATCTGAACCAATATAGTCCTTACTTCGCACATTGTTATGTAAATCCAGTACTTGTATAGAGCACAAATCACCACCAAAGGGTTATCTCAGCGCTGGGGGCCGTTGGGAAGATTAAGCGAGCTATTGCCCAGAGTCACATGGTGCTGGGCAGACCCCTGCTGCTGGAGCCAGGGATCGAACCGTGATCTCCAGCGTCAGTAGCCCTGGCTGTAGTGCCACAGCTCCCCGGGGGCCTAGGTGCCACAGCTCCACATGGCCACAAGCCTACTATTTAATATCTATGTATCTATGTATTATTTAATAATAAACCTCACCGAAATCTGAACCTTTTGCAGAAGCCACTCCAAGGCTGACCTGGTCTGTATGTTCCGCGTGAAATCTGATGCCATTAGTTGTCTGGAGGTGCATGTTGCAGCTTCTTTATGTGATTGTCACCACATTTGTGCCTGTGATCTACTCCATGGGCCTGATTATGCAGATTTACATGGACCGCAATCAGCTCAACCTCTAGTGAACGAGCAAAGCATTTCCAACTTCCTATACCACATTTATTTTATTTATTTATTTATGGGTTTCTATAGCGCTGGAATCGACTCCAACCGGAGTATCTCTGCGCTGTGATACCAAATAGAGTTTAAATATATATGCAGATGAGGGGCAGGAGCTAGATTTTATCAGAGAACAGCAGAGTTTTTAGTTGCTTCCTGAATTTTAAATGGTCTGTGCAGAGCCTAAGGGCCAGAGGAAGTTTGTTCCACAGTGTGGGCCCTGCAACAGATAAAGCTTTCCCTCCGTGTCTGGCTTTTTTTACACGAGGCACTGCCAACAGAAAATTTTCAGTAGATCTCAAAGATCTGGAGGGAGTGTAGGGGATAAATTTCTGCTCCAGGTATGTGGGGCCATGTCCGTTTAAGCATTTATGGATAATGCAACATATCTTAAACTTGGCTCTTTGTCGAATACTCAACCAGTGTAGTTTCTGTAGTAGAGGCTTTGATGCTGTTCTGGGGGGGGCGTTTAGGACAAGGCGAGCTGCCGTATTCTGGACCACCTGGAGCCTATCCAGAACTCCTTCATTAGCAGAGAGGAGCAGTCCGTTACAGTAGTCGATACGACTCAATATAAGGGCTTGCACCAGAGTTTTTCTGAAGGAATCCGGTAGCAGGGGAAAAATTCTGCGCATCATGCTGATGGTGTGGAAGCATGAGCCAGCTACCATGTTGCTGTGCTGTTTGAGGGAAAGGTCGTGGTCAAGGCGCACGTTGTCTAATGAATTTACGAGAACTTCATATGCATTAATCAAGCCAAACTGAAACCTGTATACTAGTCCTGCGTTACCTCTCGTCCGCCTTAGACACGGTTAATCATGGCAAAAGAGGCTAGTGACCATCGGGCACAGACCTTCACCGGTTCAAATCCTTTCTAGAAAACAGAACGCAAAGGTTTATGGTTAATAAAAATCTTTCTCTCTCATCCCCAAATCCACTAGGAGTACCTCAAGGCTAGACTCTATCCCCTGCGCTATTCAACCTCTAAGTCGAACTCCTAACTGAACTATTACAGCAGATGCATATCTCCTACCAGATGTACGTGGACGCAGAGCGCTAGAATCTTAAACTAAATAGTTTGATAAAAGTTGCCACTCTAGATTTATTTTAATCAGGTGGGAACCATCTCATTAAAGTCACATTTTAGACTACCCAACCTGTTTTAATCTTACCTTCTTCACACTACATATACACTAGCCTAGGCACCTCACCCACACCTCACCAAATGGCAAGGAACAAAAGATCTCCGCCAAAGAGCCCCATTATTGGGTGCACATCCATCGGGTACTGCAGCGCCGACCCGACGAGGAGCAGACCCAATGATGAAGCATGACACCTACCTAGCTGGCTGGCTGTGTGAGTGCCCTAGTTCCGAAAGGAAGAATTTCCCTTCCTATGTCTCCCCAGAACACCACCTTGTCCCGAAGGGTATTGAACACTCCCTATCTCTCTGTTCTCACCCTGAGGAACTGCATACCCACTCTGTTTCGTATCATTTGGGCAAGTATGCTGGACCTGACTAAAAGCCTTATTAATCCCCCTTTTTGATAAAAGGACTGGTATAGCACACAATAGGTATTCGACATTAAACAGATGAACGCAGTGCTAATTAGGTCTAATAAAGAGTAAGCCTTAGTTTGCTTTAGATAACTATGTATAGTGATCCACAACGGCCCCTCACAAACGCTGGGGATGCCTGGTTTCACCTTGGAGACTCCCAGGAGGGACTATCTCACAGGGAAAGCCAGGGCGGGTTCCCCAGCGGTCTATAGCGCTACGAGGCCTGCGGTGCGGGTAGAAGTGCGCTTTATAAGACACACACAATTTATAAGACACACACAATTTACTGTGCGTCACCCATAAAACCAGGATTGCAACACAGATTTGTAGTTACAAAGCATTGCAATATTGTGATTTACTGCAAATGGTATGACAAACGCTACAAGGCCCAGAAAGATTTTTATTTATTTAATTATTGGAACTGAAAAGTGTTGTCCCAGTTCAGAGCCATTATTTATTATTATTATCACAGAATGTGTTACAATGTGAGGAAAATGACCAGTATTCATGGTCTCGGGTTTGAGATATTCATCTACTTTTGAAAGTTCAGTCTGCAATCCTTTGCATGCTGGTACTTGATGTTCTAGTGCTTGAATCTCACTTCTGATAAAGTACAATCTAAGCTCTGAGGAGAGAACACATGATTGATGAACCTCGCATGAGACAAGTTGCCCTAGATCAAGTATTGATCTCTGCAACGGGGAAATTTAAACTGCACTCACTAGGAGGACGATGAAAAACCAAAGCACGTTCTAGCACAATCCACACATGATAGCTTGTGATCGCTGCATAATGTGTATACCTGACTGTGGCCAGAGATTTGCCTAGAACAAGTTGGTCCAGTAGGGGACACTCATACCAGTATTAAAGAATATCCACGTAACAAACCAGTACATACAGAATATGTAAATCAAACCTTTACATTTTCAGTTAATCTCCAGAAAATTAGGCATGGATACATCCCTTTAAGACCAATGTGTCAGGACTAGGACGTAGCAAACATGGACTTTAAATTAAGTAAACTACCCTAAACAAACAGTACCAAGCCCAGAATGGCAAGAATATTAGGGCGATCTTTACTAATCCCCAAGCCCAGACCTAAAATTGTGAATAGGTGCCCAGGCCTGATTTTTCATTACACCCGGATAGTTTCAGTCCTTTGTTCATAATGGCAAAGTAAGTACTCAAGAAAATATTTCTTTCTTGAAAGAATACCCAAAGATGATTAAGATTTTAAAGTGAAAAAACACTGATATGTAAATGTATTTATCAGATGTAATCCAGTGGAAGCACTTCCTGGAAGGCGGCGTGATACAGCAAATAGCATGAGGTGAGAAGCAATACTATCTAGGGGGAGCAAAACGTATCTAAGGGCAGCGAAAGAGTTCTTTATGTATATTTTACAGATACAATACGACTTGCAGACTCTTGTGTTGTCAAGCCAGGCCCAAAAATGAGGTAGTCAAACAAGGTGCCTGCAGAAATCACGACAATTAGTATGAATTTGTGTAATGTTCTGCTGCAGGCTAAACTTAATTTTGTATAGGCCAATAGGTGCATTTTTAAAGCACAGCATCCAAAAAACGGTTTCAGGGCGCTAGTAAGTACTAAGCCAATAGGAACATGAAGTAAAGAAGTGGCCTAAAAGGAACCTCGGGATCTAGAGTAACCAGGAAAACAGCTGGTAGCCAACCCAGCAGCTTGATCCAAAACCTGCCGAGCCTAGCCAAGGCATGTGAGGAGTTAGAAGCTGTTCATTAACCTAGCAGTAAGAGGATGCAGACACCATGGCGGAGCAGCTCCACATCACAGTACATTTGGACTCCTGTGCTTTCATCCTCCAGTGCACTGAATTCTGGTACTTGCAATCCAATTAAACTTCAACCAAGGGAGCCATTCCCTCAATGCAAGTATGGGGTTCTTGTGACAGGAACGCCCACTGCTAGATCGTCTGGTGCTTGTTCGAGATTGACAATCACCTAAATCCTGATTAACATTACTTGCCATCCCCGACCTTCACCTCTGCCCTCTGTTCGCAAAAAATATTTTCACAAGGGGCCTCAAAACCTGGAAATTATCCAGGCCTACTAACTACCTCTAATCCAGGGATAACTGGATTCTTCAAATTGCATTCCAGGTCACTCAGTGAGAAAAAAATCAACTACAAATTAAAAGAAGAAACACAGTTTAATTTATAATAAAATAAACAACATGCACGAAAACACATATAAACTCGGTTATCACTATACCCGAAATCAACAGAAAAGCCAAAATGTGAGTATTTTTGGTACAAAGCTAAAGCATCAAATAATATATCCAAAACGGATTGGATTACAAATTCAGACAACACATATCTTTTTTGATTCCCAGAATAGCGCTGGAGAAACCCAGTTCTGAACTACGAAAGTTAAATAAAGTTTGCTGATTAATTCTAGAAACAAAACGGAAGGTGGATTCAAGCGCACTTTTTTACACAAACTCACAGGATTTCACTGCAACCATTGAAACTCCAGCAGAAAATTAATTAGAGGATCGAAGAAACTAGCCTAGCTGCAGTTGATGACAAATCTAGAGCCAGAGTACGTGACTACTGACCCCTTTACACACAGGCCCAAACAAAGCCACCCCAAAAACAGCCAAAGAATGAAAAAGAGCACAACATTTTACTGGTTTCTTTAGCTGAAAACAACCAGAGGAGAGCCCCATCACCCTTACTGCCAGAAAAACAACAAGCGCTGAAAGACCATCGCTGCCCGCAAGCATCTGCAGCGTTTACCTTACGGGAGCGAGCCTCGGCGGGGGCGATAATTGATGGCGCAGCTGCTCGCTCCTGCAAGGCAAACGCCGCACATGCACGAGGGCCCATTGGAAACAGTGAAGAACATGCACAAGTTTTCGCAAAAGCCCGGAGGGTTCTCATGGGGTCCCTCCTAAGCAGCGCTTGCGCGCTGCATAGGCGAGACCTAACAAATGTGGTGGTATCAGCAAAAAAAAGGTTGTGCCAGAAGGTGCCCTAGTACCTATTTGGGACTTTGGGTCCCTGTACGTAAGCCCTATTTTGGTGTTTGGTGCTTGGTGTGGCTTCAAGCAGGTAAGAAAGCTCATCGGGTTAAACACTCGCTGCTGAGAACTGTGTAAAAGTGGGGGCTAGGTGGTCCAAACATTGTTCTAAAGATGTTCCAGACAATTATTTTGATTAGAGAGTAATCGTAGCATTTTAAGAGCTCTGTATGATGAGCACTGGAGAAAAGTGAAAAATAAAAAATCCTTCTGTGTGAATGAACCTCGGTATTCTTGTGTAAGATGTGTAACTTTTAAAGTCAAACATTTCCATAACTGTTCTGTCTTCAGACAGTAAACAACAAGGTACTCTATGTCTACCTTCTGTCCTGTTGATGCTTGTACCTTGATACTGCAGATGCAGCACTTTGCAATCACTATATGGTTACAGGCAGCAGAAAACCACAGCTTTATTGCATTTTTGTTAGCTACTGTTTGTTGCAGGTACTCCATGCTCAGTTGAACTCACTTGTGTGTCCACGTGCTTCTATGCCATTTCTGTCCCTAATAGTCCCCAACACTTTGCAACTGTATCCTGAAAATGTTTAATATTTCAGAGAACTTCCATTTCAATAAAAGCAAATAAGACTTATGTGCTTAGTAGGTGCATTAAAATGTTATACACGAACATACATTGAGCATGAATGTACTCACAACCAGGAAGAGTAAATACCAAACTGTCTATTAGGAGAAGCATGGAAGAAATGGGCAGGGCTTGAGAGGGGAAGAAAAAACCTCACCTTCCCCTTCCCTTTCCTTTGTCCAGCCTTTCACATTGTCTACTTCTTGTCATATAGATACGTTAGTGCTTACAACCTCTAACAAGGGAGAGTCATGTAGATTCCAGCATGTATTTTTACTTTTTACTTTTCTATCAAGACTGTCATAAAAGGGAAACTTCCAGGAATGAGAAGCTAGTTGGAGGGAATAGGATGTGATTTCAGTAAAGAGCAATCTGAGAGGCAAGGAAGGAGAGGGGAACTGGTGGCTGCACTACAGGGAAACCAGGAGATTGGTTGAGGAGCTTTCAAGATTCAGGATGAAATGAAGGAGAAATAGGGAGACTGGACTGGGAGCAAAAGGAAGCAAAAGAGAGCGATTAGATTAAGATGAAAAAAGAGGAGAAAAACGTTAGGTTGGCAGACGGCTGATACAGCAACGTGATCATTTGTGCTATGGTGGACCTTTGATCTATCTCATCTTTGTCTCAGTGGTTCAGCTGCTGCAGGACAGACAGCAGTGGCTTAGAGCTAAACAGCTAGTAAGGCATGGCAGGATGTGGCAGTGCAACGCTTAGCAAAGACAAGAATCAGTTGTAATGACCAATTATTCTTATACATGAAGATACCATCACTAGAAAGCGAGATGAATACCGCACAGGAGGCAACAGCTGAATATAAACACAAACCAAGATGAAAGAGGATGACACGAGATGAAAGGTAAACTTCACGAGGCAAGGGGCTTCATACAAAGCACAAAGCTCACATCAGGCCACCTCTGTTGCACAACTCATGAAGCACACAGGGGAAACACATAACTAGAAGGATCTTTCACTGGCAGCAGTATTACAGCCTCCACCCATTTCCTCATTCACACCTTTGTAGGTCTCCACCTGCGTAGGCTGTGCTTGCGCAGTCTCGCCGTCGAGATCTTATGTTTCTTAGTGTGGGGGCTTGAACCCTCCCCTCTTCTCCATTGGCTGCCTTCCTAAACAGAGGCCAGCCATTGGAGGAGAGGGCTGTCTGTCCGTTTAAGCCCCATCTTTTTGGGATTCGGGGGTTGTTGTTTCATGTTCTTTCTCTCCTTTTCCCATTGGCTGGAATATTACATTCCAGCCAATGGGAAGAGGAGAGAAAGAAAAGCACGCCCACGAATCAGAAAATAAGGCTGCGTTCCTCCGAGGCATTCCTGTTTCACCCCGGAGAAACATGGTGGTGTGCTTGGCGTGGTCCGCTTTGCTGCCGGAGCTCGCTTTGCTGCCATCTAATGAAGGTAAGTATCTGCCCTCTAGTGATGCTTGTTTATAGACCTTGGTGGTCTCACATAACGTTTTTTCTTTCTTGCCGTCACTGAGATTATATATTTGAGTATGTTATTTTCCACCTTTTGACCCGTTCGGTAATTTATTGTCATCCCCACCAGATTATTTCCACGAAGGCATGTTTTTTTGGTTTAACTTTACTCCTAAAATGGTGCCACAGCCTGCTTCTACTTTCCCTAGTAGTTTGAGTAGTGATTGGTTCTGGACTGAGCCGCACCCCCTAGCAGTCCGCCATCTATTTCCATTGCACTCTGCGCTCGCCTGAGTGAGCTGCCCATTACTAACTGTAGCCCGACCAATAAATAACAGGGGTACATTGCTAGCCTATATTCTCCTGCCCTGGATATTCTACCGAGACAGACGTTGTCACTTCCCCTGAAGCTCGGGATGCTTGATTGTGGCCGCCATTCCTGGAGGAGAACCCGGTATTCCTCTTGGTTTTTTGGACCGGCCTTGCATGCCTAATCTGGTCGGATGTTCCCCAACGCTGAAATGGTAGGGCGACCTTGTGTTAATGAGGTAAGATCTGTAGCCTTACGCTCCTTCCACCTCACCTTGTCCTCTGTTCACTGCTTGTGCGTGCTTTTCTTGACTGTGTTCCCTGCTTGTGCGCGATTTTCTTGCCTCTGTTCCCTGCTTGTGAGCGTTTTTTCTTGCCTCTTTTCCCTGGGGCGTTACTGGGCAGAGATGGGCGTGTGGCTGACCTAGATTGAGGGATGTCTGTCTCTGTGTGTGTGTGTGTGTGTGTGTGTGTGTGTGTGTGTGTGTGTGTGTGTGTGGCTCTGTGTGTTTGTGGCTCTGTGTGTGTGTGTGGCTCTGTGTGTGTGTGTGGCTCTGTGTGTGTGTGTGGCTCTCTGTGTGTGTGTGTGTGGCTCTCTGTGTGTGTGTGTGTGTGTGTGGCTGTGTGTGTGTGTGTGGCTCTGTGTGTGTGTGTGTGTGTGGCTCTGTGTGTGTGTGGCTCTGTGTGTGTGTGTGGCTCTGTCTCTGTGTGTGTGTGGCTCTGTGTGTGTGGCTCTGTCTGCGTGTGTGGGTGTGGCTCTGTCTGTGTGTGTGTGTGTGCCTCTGTCTGTGTGTGTGTGTGTGTGTGGCTCTGACTGTGTGTGGCTCTGTGTGTGTGTGGCTCTGTGTGTGTGTGGCTCTGTGTGTGTGTGTTGGGCTCTGTGTGTGTAGCTTTTTTTGTAGATGGGTCTGTGAGGGTGGCTCTGTGTGTAGGTGGCTCTGTGTGGGTGGCTCTGTATGTGTGTGTGGTTGCTTTGTGTGGGTGCAAATGCAATAGGTCTCGCATTTGCAAGAGATTAAGCTATTGGCCTTGTAAATGACAATGCCATTTTATATATATGTTTTAAAAACAAAAACATAAATAAAAATGTCATGAGCAATGCCAATAGTTTAACTTTAACAATGCCGAGACCATTGCATTGTAAATGCTTGTTATTATATTAAGTGAGAGTGTTGTGTATTGCATTTCACTCAATTATTTCCCGGTTTTCACAGTGGGGTTAGTTGGGGAAGGCTTACTTGTCAAATCCTGTGATGATTAGGAAAAGGTGGACCACTGCCGTTGATGAACATCTGCACACACGCAGGTATGTAGCCCACAGTGCCCAAGGCAGTGGCTTCTGCAGTGTCACTGGCCTACACTGGATATTAACTAACACTCCTATGACACTGGAGGGCTGTAAAAAGAGAAGCGCTAAGTCATGACATAACGTGCAGGAAGCTGAAAATACTTCCTGGCTTTCAGATCCTGGCTTGGATCGACAGTTGGGCAACCGAGAGATCGAACCTCAAGTAACCTGTGCTTCTAATCTTTTTGGAGAAAATGGCCGGATGTTAGGTGAGTTGGTGCCCAAATGCAGAAACCGCAGCTATTCTCCGCAACACTTCATGCTTTAGCTTGGCACACCACTGCACTATGTTTAGAGCCCATTGCCAAACCTCATACACCTCACCCAACACCTCCAATATAGATCAGTTTGCAAATAACATGCTTTTCAACCTTGCACTCCAAAAGGGCATCCCTGATGCAAATCAGAACACTTCACGACCATAGAGTGTGGAAAACATTATAAACACTACAGTACTTAATCTTGCCTTCTTCCCTGCATTTGTGTCTTGGTCACTAGGGGGAATAGAGCGATCCGCACCAGTTTCCTACCTGCCTACTGTAAACATCCTTTGGTGCCATTTGAGCTGTTCTGCCATCTTCTAAGCTTCTTTCCTTGTGGATTACTCTTTATACTTGTAAAATGTAAATGTGTGTGTCTTGTAAAGCGCACTGCTAACCGGAGGCGTCCTGGCGCTATAGACTGCTGGGGAACCAGTCCTGGCTTTCCCTGTGTGATGTTCCCTCCTGGGTATCTCCAAGGTGAAACCAGGCCTCCCCGGCGTTTGTGGGGGGCCGTTGTGGAGATGAGGCAAGCTAATGCCCAGAGTTGCCGAGTGTGATCCCTGGTTAGAGTAGGCACAGAGGCGAGAATTATCGAGTCCGCTGACCCTGGTTCACGACCCTGCTGAGTCGGGAATTGAACCCTGGTCCCGGGCCGTCCTCTGCTTCCGGGTCTGCCGCCTCTAACCAGTGAGCCACACCACTCCACTGCATCATTATATTGTTATTGCAAGTCCATGGTTTTAGTCTATTGATTGTTATGTGGAAGAAATTGAGTATTTATAACTCTGTTTGATACTGTTTCTTTAAATTGTAAGCTTGAAGAATTGTGCAATTTTGTATTTCATATTTTGGAATAACTTCCTGTTGTGTAGTTATCAAAATGTGCATGTGTATAATTTCGTTCTTTCACGTAAAGTAAAATGTAAATAAAATATAAAACTGTACTTTTCCTGGCACACTAATGTAAATAAAATTATTCTTTGTGATTGCTTCTGTTTCCTCATAGACTTCATTAGGACTGCTGTTGCAAGGATTTTTGAATAATTATTTTGGTATACGTATGATTTCAGGTGATATGATGACTCTTTTAATGAAGAAAGACACACTTAGTGAAGAAGAAACACAGTTTTATGTTGCAGAGACAGTCCTTGCAATTGACTCCATTCATCAATTGGGATTTATACACCGAGATATTAAACCAGATAACCTTCTTCTGGACAGCAAGGTACATTCTTAAAAATCATTCAGTGGTGTTGGTGCTTTTAAGTGGTGTTAGCTTATTATTGAGAAACCACATGTTTAAATGTATTGACTATACACACCATCTTATAGAGTACGCTTGTATCACCACAATTTTTTTTTCTTGTAACCTAAAAAGATCAACTAGCCTTAATGAAAAGCTTAACACTCAGAATTTACATACTGAAATGTCATACCTGTTTTCTATTGCCCCGAATCATAGGCCTGTACTTCTTATTCCATCCAGTTGTTTGCCCGCCAATTCACTAGCAAGCTGACTTTTTCAGACTTGTCTGCATCTTTGTATTGGCATTAGTATGCTTGACATTCTTATCTGTAGGGGCAAAAAACTTTTTTTTTCCACATGGGATTCAAAAAGGTTGGCCATGTTTTTCGATTTTTGACTTGCCAACTCTTCATAGCATCGCAGGCTAGGATAAACTGAAATGATAGATAAGAGCTGCCTAATTTAAAAGCAAGCTCTTCCTGTTTAATCCATGACCCCTCCCTTTCGTTGTCTGACTGCCAATGAACAGTTTGCTGAAAATAGTGAGCACAGGCATGCCGATCTTGTTGTTATTAAGACGTGTTTTTAAAAACACAAACCATTTTTCAGGATACTAGGTGCTTTATTTATTTATTTTGTATATTAACCCGTTAACCGCGGCGGTAATTCCGCCGCGGTGCAGGCGTTTCCGTGCGCTGGTGGGGCCGCGTCGGCCATTGGCCGACGGCAGCACTGGGGAGGTAGTGCTGCCGTCGGCCAATGGCCAACGGCAGCAATTAAAGGGTTAAAATCTGAATTGCATTTTATGCTACAAACAATGCCTTCAAGTTAAAGCCCCTTCGTTTTTCTTAGACTCTTGCCCTGCTCGCCACCCTGTAGTACTTGTAGCGACATGCGCATCTGTTCGACTCGCATTACAATGGAAACAATGGCACTTCTAAAACTTCCGCTGTATATACCTGTTTCTGTCCTTCTGTTTCTGACTAATGAAAGCCTCACTGAATTGCACATAACCTTCATGTTTTCTTCAGACAAACAGGATGAATTAATTTATTTTGTTTGTATATTATATACGATGCGTTGGCTATCCAGTGTTGCGGTATGTTTCATAGATTCACATGCTTGAATCATTTCCCATCGTCGAGATGGGAGTCCCACGGTAAAATGATCATGCAGTGTTTAATAAATTTAATAGGCTATAATGGCCCTATGCCATCTTATCAGTAGCCTATCTATGTCCATTGAAAAAAAAGGATCTATTGTTGTAACACAGCCAATCCGCTGTCAGCACCCTCTAGAACACTCCTAGTTGAGGCAGATTCCCTCAGATGTTCACCGGGCTTTGTATCGTAGGGAGTCTCCCTGAGTGCTTCTCCATATTTTCTCAGCTTCTATAATTTCTTCAATCTGGACATCATGTCTGATAAGAGGGGTCTTTTCCGCCTATGTAAGACCTGTGGCAAGAATAGAGTTCATGTGGATAATCCACATAAAGAGTGCATTTATTGCCTTCAGCCAAAGCATGAGTTGAGAGAATGGACGATCTGCCTCACCTTTTCATCTAAAACCCTCAAGGACAGAGAGGGAAGGTTGCTGCTGTTGCTTCGAACCACTAAGCACCAGAGCATTTCATCTGATGAGGAGAGTGAGAAGTCCTCCACATCTCATAAAAGGGACAGATCTAAGAACAGTTCCTCAGGAGAAGGTAAAGGACTCCCAAGAGCTCGAAAAAAAGGAATAGAGCTAAGCATTCCTCAGAACCTGCGTTGTCTCCGCCCTCTACACCGCCTATAAAGGAAGATCATCTCCTAAGAGCCTCCTGTTCCGATCCTGTGAGGCGAAACTCTCATAAGAAACCATCATTGACGACGTTTACTCAACATTGTTGGCTTCATCGTCGAAAGCAACTGTGATGACTATTGCAATCTTGGCTCCTGTGTCATCTACAAAGGTCTCGCTTTCCAAAGGTGAAAGCTCCATCATTGTCAAATACCTTCAACCCCCTCCCGTCGACAAAGGTTCCGTTGGCAAAGACAGACTCGCTGACGAGTGTCCCGTCAACGGCGACCACATCATTTGAACTTCCGTTATCGACAAGGGCACTGTTGACGAGGGCACCGTCAACGATGACTCAGTCAGCAAAATGGAATTTTTCCTGCCAGTTACGTCTGCACCGTCGAGGGTTGCTCAGATTATCAGGGTGACCATGCCAGAATTCGGTAAAGTTTCTCCTTTAATCCTGTCGCATCTATTGGAGGGCTACGTTGATGAGGATGACAATGGTCTTTGTGCTGTAGCTTACAGCTCATCGGAGCTGCATATGAAATGTCAGGATGACGAGGATGAAGACTACCATGATAAGCCGCAATGTTATCAGCAGGGCTAAATGACTCCACGTCATCAATAACATTTGTATGGTTATCAGCTAGACCCATGTCCCAGAGAAATGGTTGATCTGCCACCATCTCTCATACAGGACTTGCGACTATGCTAGCGGATTACAGGCAGAGTTTTCCATTGCAGAAGGATCAGCCCGACCGGCCGGTACCTCAGTTAGATCCACCAGTTCCACTAGTCATTCAGCTGCAAACCACACCTGACCCTGGCATAGGGGTACGTCTTCTTCAGATAAAGAAAGAGAGGAGGGTGAGTTGCCAGACCCAATCATTGCTCCAGATCTTTGGGAGGATTTTTAAATTAAAACATACTTTATTGATTTTACACAGTGCCACGTCAGGTGCATATGTGAGAATGATCGATACATAGACGATTCAGCAGGTAAACATAAACATCGTTATGCATACAAATTACGTTCAGAACAGTATGTCGACCCTTATAAAGGCATTAGTATTTTGCCATCAACATGCTACTATGAATCTATTACAGGCCGGTTGTCCATCAATATCAGTATAAAACTCTAAACAACACCTGTCATCCCTCTCCCCTTCCTCTCATCTGGCTCACCCCCAATCAGGCTATTACAGACCCGAAGCACAAACTCATCGCCCATGTTTTCCCCATTGGGGTCCCACTCAGTAGGGTGCATTCCCCTTCATCCTTGGGAGGGTTATGTCATACCAACACCCTCCCCTCCTCCGCACCTGCCATTAGACTCTCCTCCTGAAGATTCCATAATTTAATGGAGACATAATGTATCTTATATGATTTTAAAGCGGACACCAGAAAACCTCACCAATTATTGATTTATATATGGCAGGAAGGCATGAAAATCATGAAGACACTAGCGACCATACCACCAGTGCTTCCTCGTATTGAAAAGAAATACAAGGCTCCTGAGGATTCTCCATCTTGCCTTATTGGACACCCTAAGCCGGACTCTGTCATCTCCCAAGCTACACAAAGACGATCCAATAATCCTGCAACCCCAATCACTACCCCCTTTGATAGGTAGGGGCGCAGGAAGGACATTCTTGGAAAACGTCCTTCCACTAGACTAGTGGTGAAGGCTTCGAAGCGTGCGCACTGGTGTACAATACTGGCTAGTTGGTCCCACCGTGCTCTACACACAATGGTGCCACCGCCACTGGGCGGTCCTTAATCTACAACCACCAATAAAGAAAGGAGCGCTTATTCATAATGTTCACAAGCTAATTGCTTCAATGTTCTTATCCTTCAAGAAAAGTCCATAGGCAGTCTTTAATGAAAAAACAATTTGAGTTTTATTTCAACAATCTCCCCAATTATTGCATCTAGAAACATTTACAATGGACAATCCAGCCAACGCGTTTCGCCCACATTGGACATCATCAGGGCTCCAATTTCCATACTTTTTGAAGACTCTGTGATACCTGTTAAGACTTTATCCATTCATCCCCTTATTGTGGGTCTATCTGAGATTCAGTGCGTTCATGTCCAACGCAGCATCCTTTCTGGCTGGTGCAATAATTCCCGCCATGATGGAATAATTGGCCTAGATCTGCACAATTCACTGGCGGATATGTTAAGCAGAACACAGTCCAGTTGTCACAAATGGGAGTTGCAAAAGTTCCAGCTCAACAAGATGTTTCGTAGATGGGGGAAACTTGCTCTTGACCTCTTCACAACGAGCGAGAACGCTAAATTCCAGTACTGTGCCAGCAGGCTCCTTCTGCCAGGGTAGAGGGGAATTCCCTTTTAATGCGATGGTCTGGGATATATGCTTACTCTTTTCCCCCATCCTATTAATTCCCAGGATACTGACCAAGGTGAAGACTGAAGGCTGTCATTTGATCCTAATAGTGCCACGATGGCCCAGGCAGTACAGGTTCCGGAACCTTCTTTTGATGTCACAATTTAGGCCTAAATGCCTACATCCATCTCTTCTGACCAGAGACAAGGGCCAGGTTTGTCACCCAGACCTGGATTCTCTTCATTTGTACTCTGGCTTTTGAGTTCCTAGAGTTTAAGGACTTGGTTATCTCACAAGAATACATTAAGATTATTGCAGAATCCAGAGCTGATCGCACTAACACAACGTACTGCCTTAAAATGAAGCATTTTTGCTTTTGGTGTCAACAATAAAACGTGCACTCGCTTCAAGCGCCTCAGGAATAGATTTTTCCATATCTCTCTCTGGGAAAGTCGGGTCTCACCTCTCTTCGGTGAAGGTTCATCTAGTTCCCACTGTGTGCTTCTAGTTTGGTAAAGCAATTTATGAAGAGCCTCTTCCGTGCTTTTCCCCCTGTGCGTGCACCCCCTCTGGAACGGAAGCTAAACTTTGTCCTGGCAACTTTTTGAACCAGTTCACAAGCAGAGCTAAAGTTTCTTACCTGGAAGGTACCCCTCCTCCTGGGTCTCATTTCAGCGAGGAGGGTAGGCGAAATCCAAGTTTTACAGTCCAGGAACCATTTCTTCATTTCATTGATAACTATGTGGTTCTGCGAACGAACCAGACTTTTATTCCAAGAGTTCCTACGCAACCCTGCCTCAACGAACCAGTAATACTTACGTCTTTTTTCCCAAATCCATCTAGTCCAGCAGAGCAAGCGTTACGCTGGATGTTAAAAGATGTGTACAATTTTACCTGCGTAAGACAAATGACATAAGAAAGACTGATCTATTGGTGGCTTATGGAGAGGGCAGAGAAGTAACAGCAGTAACTAAATCTACTGTCTCCAGGGCTATACAATTCTGCCATTACATGGCTAACAAGCCTTTAACAAGAAGAACTAAGGCACACTCCACCAGGGCAGTTTCTACATAGGCAGCTCTGTTTTCTGGAGTAACACGGGAAAAATTTGACGTGCTCCGACATTCAAAAGTGTCCACGCTTTTAAGCAGCACTGCAGTCTGCAATCTGTGCAGCCTGAAGATGTAGTCATGGGCCAAGCGGTACTATGCCATCTCTTCAATCAAGGTGGGCCTCTTTTCTGGTAAAAGATTAATTTTATTGACGTTGAAGAGGCCTATCCTTTGCTAATGTTAAATTATTGATAACTCTAGAAATTAAGAGTGGCTTAATTGTTTAGTTTCTTCTTCTAAACACTTCATTGGATGCCTCCTGAATATAACAGTGTGTTAAGGCTTCAGGTTTTGTTTATAGACCGTTCTTTAAAAGCTGTCTAGAATGTAAAGGGTATGTGTATGGTTACAAATGTCATTCTTGCATTGGAATAACTTGTGGGTTTTAAGGGTTGCATGTCTCCCTCCTCCCACAAAAGACAGTACAAATTGTGGGTACTGCTTACTTTTATGATTCAAACATGTGACTCTATGAAAGATACCCTAATACTGGTTAAGAAAATAAGTTTCTCACCTGTAAATTCGGTCATTCAGTATTGGCATCTTTCATAGATGCACATGCAACCCATCCTCCTCCCTGTGGAGGTAGTTCTCTTTAGGTTAGGGGATCCTCACTTCCCACTTGTGCTTGGAAAATCTGAGGGAATTTGCCTCTGCTGGGAGTGTTCTAGAGAGTGATGATTGGCTGTGTTTCAACATTAGATTCTGTTTTTAAAAGGACATAGATAGGCTACTGATAAGATTGCTTAGAGCCATTATAACCTATGAAATGTATTAAACACGGTTTGATTATTTTATTGTGGGTCTCCCATCTCAACGACTGGGAATGATTCAAGCCTGTGAATCTATGAAAGATACCAATACTGGCTAACAACAGTCACAAGTAAGTAACTTATTTTCTTATCAACGTTGTGAAGGCACATAGTCCAGCACACTCAAAGCACCAGGAGACAGTTTAGCAGATGGGTGGTTAGGCATACTTAAATATAAATGGAGCCTGCTTCCCTAAAATGTGAACCCTTTAGGACACAAACCTCACACAGTAGCTAAAAATGTATGTCTGTCTTATGGGCCAAACCTTCAGTTAGCCCCCTTTTAAGCTACTAAGCGAACTATTCCTTAGGAGTGTAGCACAGCAGTGCTTATTGTTGCAGCAGGTTACTCTGCAGCTGCACAAGTATGTTACTGTTCCCGAGGGTTGAAGTAGGTACCTCATTACATTCCACCAGAACCATTGATCCAGGGAGACAGAAGCCTAAAACTGATTACTTTTCAGTTTCTGCAAATTGTGGGCATGGAATGATATGGTCTGCCCAAAAATTGCAATACCCAAGATGGTCTGTTTAGTGGCAAAGTGGAGGCAGACCAAACCGTAAACAGTTAGTTACAGTATAGTCACTGTTAAGATTTGTAACAAAGTCTCTAAAGCTTGTTTGTGTGTAACCCTCTTTAGTTTTGAAACTAAGAAATCGTTTTCCTTTGTATAGGGCCATGTGAAGCTCTCTGACTTTGGACTTTGCACTGGACTAAAGAAGGCTCATCGGACTGAGTACTACAGAAGCTTGAACCACAATCTCCCTAGTGATTCCGGTAAGTTCTTATAGTACATCAGTGGTATATTGTGAAAGAAACAAATTGGCATACTAAACAATACCGTAAAGGATGTTGACATTAACTTTTGTATGACTGGCTGGTTTTAAGTGAAAGAAAAAAGAACCTTTTTACACAATAGAATTTGCGGCAGTGCAACGAATAAGAGGAAAGAAAGGTAAGACCTACTTGAGCTTCATTAGATCTTTAATAGCAGCCTGCTTCTTTCATTATTCCATTATTCCGAATATACAATACGCATTTACAAAGCCAGCAGGTCACGCGTATGAGAGCTATTGTCTGTGGCAATGTTTTGTAGCCCCTCTGTAAATGCTGTGTTCGAGGCATATGGGCTGCAGATGGTACATTATGAATAGTTCGCCATCTGGTGTTGGGCTCGGATGATTGCACTTGTTGTTCTCTTGGAGAAGTCTTTTGTCGTCACGAGACTGCTGACTCCTCCTTTGGGTGCTAGTGCGCATGGGCATCGGCTCCATCCTTAGATAGTTTTTTTCCGCCATCGGGTTCGGATGAGGATCAAAGCGCTCCGGATCGACTTCGAGAAGAAGTGATATTTTGGCGCGTATTCCCTTTCCAATTCGACGGTATTGTTATCGAACGCGATTTCATTTCCATTCCGACGCGTTTTGACTCCAACAATTAACTCTTTCTTCTACTTTGACGAGATCGGGAGGCCTTTCTCGACGTAGTCCAGCCCGGAGTCCATGGAAAGGACTCCATTTAAGAAATGTCCAACGTGTGGTGCTAAGTTCCCACACAAGAACCTACACGAGGTGTGCAATCTCTGCCTATCACCTGAACACGAATCCAGGGACTGCGAAGCCTGCGCAGCATTCTCCTCCAAGTCGACGATTAGAAACCGTCGAGCCCGAAGACACAAGGTTTCAAGAATGTAGTCGGAGGCAATCCCGGAGCTGTTCGAGGACCAGCACCTCGAAGAAGAAGAAGAGGAACATGAAGATGAGTCGGGGTCGGAAGGGGACGAGTCTGATGTCGAAGAAATCGACGTTCAACAAACCGTGAGTGACGACGTCCCCTTACCAAAAAAACAACCCCGTGTGGTACCGACCCCGCCCTTGAGCCCGGTCAGACCACCGAAAAAAGTTTCTGACGCCCCGCCTTCGGGCCCGGCAACGAAACCGAAACCGAAACTCTCGGCCACCCACCATGTCGGATCCGAGAAGCAGTCGACATCGACATAGACACCGAAGCTCCATACAAAGGAAAGCTCGGCATCGAAACATTCCATGTTGAAACCGAAACATGCTTCGACGTCGAAGACTTACTCAACACCGAAAAAATCGGAATCAAGCAAATTCTCGGTGCCAAAAACACAGAACATTGACGGTCAGAAGCAAAGGCACCTTTCGGAACCAAAGACTTCGGTACCGACACAGGAGCATCAGCCAGATCCAAAACAAAAGACTTTGTTTATCGACCCGCAAAGTGGTGACAAAATCACTGAAAAAGAGGAAGAATGAACTAGATGACAAAGCTCTCCCTCTTCTTAAATAGAGAACCATGGGGACAAATATAACTCCTCCCCTTTCTCCTCAGCCTAGAGACACACCCTCTTCTCCTATTCCTCACACTAGGCCAGCTATTCCTCCACCTTCTACACCAAGACCATCTACACCTCAAACAGATGTAGACAGTGATACAGGGGAGGGAGAACCTCATGGAGATAACGACACTATCCCAGATGAGGAAGACCCATGGGAAAATTATGATGCAGGGTCAGACGATAACGACCCAGAATTATACCCCTCAAAACCTTCACCACCTGATGATAATACAGGTTTTGTGCAGTTGATTAATAGGGCAGCTAAATACCATAAGGTAGATTTACATACCGAACCTCAAATAGAGGATTTCCTTTTAGAAACGCTACCTGCTGCACAAAGAACATCAGGCACACTACGCTAAAGGGTCTTCTTAGTCACACAGCAGACATATTCAAAGACCCTGTGAGGGCTAGGGTGTTAAACCCAAGAATTGAAAAAAAATATAGGGCAGCCCCAAAGGACCCAATATTTATCAAAGGACAAGTACCTCTTGTAGTTACAAACGCTCGTAAAAGAGCAAATTCATTATCTACAGGGGAAGCTCCTCCTCCTGATAAGGAGTCCAAGCTAATAGATGCATCAGGCAAAAGGGTGGCATACCAAGCAGCAAACAGCTGGCGCATAGCTAATACACAAGCGCTACTTGCACGCTATGATAGAGCACATTATGATGAGGTAGAAAAACTCATCACACATCTCCCTAAGGAACATCAAAAAAGGGCAGACCAGCTTATACAGGAAGGGAAGATAATAACCAACACTTCCAGTAAGTGTGCACTAGACCCAGCAGACACTGCAGCAAGATCCATCAACACCAGTATCATGCTAAAAAGACATACGTGGCTTAGGGTCTCAGGGTTCAAACAAGAAGTACAAACATCTTTATTGAACCAACCTTTTGATCAAAAAACACTTTTCGGCTCAGGTACAGATGAGACTTTAGAAAAGATGAAAAAAGACACAGAAACGGCTAAATCAATGGGAGCATTACAACAACCAACTCAAAGGGGTTCCTTTCGTAGGTCCACCTATAGAGGGGGGTCAAAAAATATAGGCACAAGCCAACAATTTACCTCTTTTACACCAACATCACCCAGAGGTAATTCAAGAGGCAGTTACAGAGGTAACAACAACAAGGGTAAAGGTCGCGGAAATAATAACAACCGCAACTCCTCAACCCCAAAACAGTGACTTAATACAACTCCCCCCAGACCATATAACACCGGTCGGGGGACGTCTATCACAGTTCCTACCTGTCTGGGAAAACATCATATCAGACAGGTGGGTGAGACAAATTATCCAACATGGTTATTGCATGGAACTCACAGCTACCCCACCAAACATCCCCCCCCAGACAGCGTCCAATGAGTCAAGAACATTGTTAAAACACGAAGTACTATCACTGCTACAAAAGCATGCCATAGAGAAGGTTCCAAAACATCAGCAAGGGACAGGAGTATACCCTCTATACTTCCTAATCCCCAAAAAAGACGAGTCTCTAAGACCAATCTTAGACCTCAGGCCTCTCAATGCATACATAAACTCTGAACACTTCCACATGGTCACGCTCCAACAAGTACTTCCTTTACTGAAGAAAGGGGACTTTCTTTCTACACTGGATCTAAAAGACGCTTACTTTCACATCCCAATTCACAAAGCCCACTGAAAATACCTCAGGTTTGTAGTAGAAGGACAACATTATCAGTTCAAAGTCCTTCAATTTGGGGTCACAACAGCACCAAGGGTGTTCACAAAATGCCTAGCAGTAGTTGCAGCACACCTAAGAAGACAAGAAATACATGTCTTCCCTTACCTGGACGATTGGCTAATAAAAGCCAAGTCACAGGAAGAATGTCTTCAAAACACACAAAAGACCATTCAATTGCTGCACCAGCTAGGGTTTACGGTGAACTACACAAAATCCCACCTACAACCAAACAAGATTCAACAATACCTAGGGGCTACTATAGACACAGAAAAAGCCAAAGTATACCCCAATCCAATCAGGATCCAAACAATGATCACGTTGATCCAAAAATTTCAACCACAACACTCACTAACAGCTCGAGTGTTCATGCAGCTGTTAGGGATGATGTCCTCCTGCATACTGCTTATACCATATGTCAGACTACAAATGCGTCCACCTCAAGAGTGCCTAGCGACACAGTGGAATCAGGCTCAAGGTCAGGTTACAGATCTGGTGTTGGTAGACGACCGCACACATCGCTCTCTGAAGTGGTGGAACACAACAAACATTTCCAAGGGACGGTCGTTCCTAGAACCGATTCCACAAGTGATACTAACAGCGGATGCATCGCTCACCGGATGGGGAGCGCATATGGAGAAATATACAGTACAGGGAAAATGGAGTGTACAGCAAAAAAGGCTGCACATCAATTATCTGGAACTACTAGCAGTTTTTCTAGCACTAAAAGCTTTCCAAATGCAAATCCTCAACAAAGCAGTCCTGATCAGAACAGGCAACATGACTGCAATGTATTATATTCAAAAACAGGGGGGGACACACTCTCTCCAACTATCCAGACTAGCACAGGACATTTGGAGATGGGCCATTCCTCAAAAGATCTATCTGTTAGCCGAACACCTACCAGGAGTTCAAAATCAGATAGCAGACATCCTAAGCAGAGAGTCAGAACAAATACACGAATGGGAACTGCACAACCAAATACTGCAGCCATTCTTCCAAAGATGGGGACAACCAGAGATAGATCTCGTTGCCACTCATCAGAACGCAAAATGCCAAAACTTCGCATCCAGGTACCCACACCACCTGTCCCAGGGCAATGCGCTATGGATAAATTGGTCCAACAAATTTGCTTACTCTTTTCCCCCTCTCCCACTAATTCCATTAGTGGTTCGGAAACTGCAACAACATTCAATGACAATGATACTAGTAGCACCCACGTGGGCAAGACAGCCGTGGTTCACCACGCTACTGCAACTCTCACAGGTGCCACATCAAAAGCTGGGATTATTACCCATGCACCTTACACAGAACCATGGAGAAATAATGCACCCAGATCCCAAACAATTGAACCTAGCGATCTGGCTCCTGAGGTCATAGAATTTGGATACTTAGATTTACCTCCAGACTGTATGGAAATCATTAAGCAAGCAAGACGTCCTACCACCAGAGCATGCTATGCAGCAAAGTGGAAAAGGTTTGCTGTATACTGTAACAGTAACAACATCCACCCTCTGGACGCATCCACTAAACAAATTATTTGCTATTTACTACACTTACAGCAATGTAACCTTGCCTACACCTCTATTGGAGTACATCTTGCAGCTATAGCGGTGTACCTACAAAACAGACAACATCTTTCCCTGTTTAAAGTACCAGCAATAAAAGCTTTCATGGAAGGCCTCAAAAGAGTCATTCCACCAAGACTACTGCCTGCCCCAGTCTGGAATCTCAACATAGTACTTACCAGACTAATGGGACCACCTTTCGAACCTATGCCTAGGTGTGAAATACAATTCCTCTCATGGAAGGTGGCCTTTCTTATAGCTATTACTTTACTCAGAAGAGTAAGTGAATTGCAAGCATTTACGATATAAGAACCATTTCTACAGTTACACCAAAATAAAGTGGTTCTTAGAACAAACCCAAAATTCTTGCCTAAAGTAATTTCAGCATTCCACATCAATCAGCCAGTGGAACTACCAGTCTTCTTTCCAAAACCACAGACGGTAGCAGAAAGAGCCCTACATACATTAGACGTCAGAAGGGCCATATTGTACTACATAGAAAGAACACAAACTTTCAGAAAAACAAAACAACTATTTGTAGCGTTTTCTCCTACACATAAGGGCAATCCTATCTCTAAAGCAGGCATTGCCAGGTGGATTGTAAAATGTATACAAATATGCTACTTAAAAGCAAAGAGGACATTAACTGTTCCTCCTAGAGCTCACTCTACACGTAAACTAGGAGCATCTATGGCATTTTTGGGAAACATTCCCCTAGATGACATATGCAAAGCAGCTACCTGGGTTACACCGCATACCTTCACAAAACACTACTGTATAGATGTGCAGGCAACACAACAGGCTAGAGTGGGACAAGCTGTATTAAAGACTTTATTTCGGACAGTTGCAACAGACACGGGTGACCACCGCTAGGGAGAGAACTGCTGTATAGTCTATTCATAATGTACCATCTGCAGCCCATATGCCTCGAACGGAATATGCTACTTGCCAGTATGCATCTGTTCTTGGCATAGAGGGCTGCAGAGTGGTACATGCCCTCCCAGCCTCCCCGGAAACCTGTGTCTGTTCCAACACTATCTTATTTAGATACACTTACATGGGCATTTCTATCTGTATTCTATCATACTACTCCATCTAACCCTACTGTGGCAAAACAATCTAAGGATGGAGCCGATGCCCATGCGCACTAGCACCCAAAGGAGGAGTCACCAGTCTTGTGACGACAAAAGACTTCTCCAAGAGAAAAACAAGTGCAATCATCCAAGCCCAACACCAGATGGCGATCTATTCATAATGTACCACTATGCAGCCCTCTATGCCAAGAACAGATGCATACTAGTAAGTAGCATATTCCATACTTAAGGGAACCGCATCATTGTCTTAAGGGCTAAAATGTTACCTTTACTTATTGTGAGGTCTGCTGTTGTGCCTTAAAGCATTTTATGTGCAGGTATAGGAGAAGAGAAAAAAAACATTCTTTCCTTGAGGGTGCATTTTATTTGAAAGATGTCAATTTCGGTCCATTCATATTTGTGTAAAAGTGCAGTAAATAAACCTTAATGAGTGCTCCTTGATACCAACTTGGCACGATAAAAACTATGGAGAGCCAGAATGGCTTTAGAATAAACCTTTTTTAAGAGCCGTTGAATAGTTTATTGTTTTTTGGTAGAGCATATCTTAAAAACAAGGTGTTAGATGTTTTACAATGGATTGCCCAACTGCCAGTACAAGGACCGATTGAGTAGTCCAATTATGACCCATTTTCGGAGCTGTCCCACAAACTTGTAATTGATTAAAGATGCCTGGTACAAGCTACTCCCTTCTTGGGAGATGGATGCTTCAGCTCCTAGTCTTTTGAACTCTGGACTTTTGAACTCTGGCTCTAATAACATGGATGTAGCACATGGAGATACTTCCTCAGCATCGACTGAGAAGAAGGATCATATCTGTTCTATAGAACTTTTGAATGGGGTTATTGTGGAATCATCTGCTGAATCCAAATCTGGTCTGGATTTAATAAGTCTTGTCTATGTGGAAGAAATCTTGGGTGCCTGTGTTAATTTATTTTGGCCCCTTTTCTACATTTTTGGTTTTGTTTATTATTACACCCACAATTTTCTATTTAGTGCATATAACAGCAATGTATTTAATTTGCTTAGCTTATGATTGTATTATTTTGTTAGTGGCTGTGTTGCTCTTACGACCAAGGAGTGGGTGTAGTGATTTGCCTGTGCCTAGTTTGGTTTTTCCGTATTTAGTGTGTTAGTCGTTTTAAGCTGCCTCTGCTTTGTGTAGCCTCATTTAATATACTTGTTTTGAATATGCTGTTATAGGAATATGCTGTACATGTTGCTTGTTGTTCAGGCACTCTCCTGAAAGTCTGCACATCTTGTGCAAGGTTGCTAGGGATAGATAATAACATTGTGTACTGTTTTCTTTGCACGTTCAGCAACAGCTGCTAATGTATTAGACATAATACAGTCTCAAAGCTGAGTCCAACATAGTAGTTCTTATCATATAAACTATGTTTCTTCCCTTTGGGGGCAGAGAAGAGCATTCCGGCAGAGAAGACTGTTCTGGAACTATAGCAGTGCCAGGCATGTAGCCCTGTGTAAAGTAAGTTTACCCTCATGATGCGGACCACCTAACTGCATACACCAGGAATGGGGTCTAAGGCCAATCCCAGAGTTCACCTATACATCCCTGTGCTTACACAGTGCAGGTAGGCCTAGTCAGATCATTTCCCATGGTTGGGATGTTTGGTTTGTACTCGCTATTAGTGATTATAATTACTCTGTTTAGTTGCAGCTGCTTAATTATCACAGCAATCTATCTCAGTCTAAGTCGTTTGGGCAAGTCCCACAAAATTTGAAAAAAGAGCAAGAAGTCAAAGAGGTCTTTGACTTCATCTTTTCCGTCAAAGTCATCCGACGAGACGAGGGAGCGTTGTCATTCGAGACCAGGCTCTGTGGTTGATCCTGCGCCTGGGTCGGCTCTGTACCTCCTCAAGTTTCCGGGAGTCGGAGCGACCCCACTCATCTCTGTGAGTTTTACGAAGTCATGACCCTCATTTTGGGCAGCCCATACCCACTGGCGTGCCTTTGAAACCCCATGGGGTCAGGAGGGGTCTCTACTCGTTCCTTCCAGTGGGTCTGGCACCAGTGGTGCCCCTTGTATCCACGGATGGACCTGCTCCCGTTGTACCATCTATGACTTCCTGGACGCTGGTCCTGATGTCGATGCTCCGGGTGCTGCCTGCACCATCACCATACTCATTCCCGACTCCCACACAGAGCCGAAGAGGCATCGTCCAACACAGACTGTGGCACTGAGTGGACTTATACCCTTCAGACCAGAGCCTGAGCCTTATTCCTACGGGTTAAGACTTGGGGAAGATTGGGAGGGGCTACTGGAGGAATGCCAGACCTTAGACCCCAACATGAAGAGGCGTGACGAGTTGGTGGATGCCAGTGGACTGGACACCTCCCCAGATACTGGCATGTTCTCTAATACTGTGGCTACGGAGGAGGGAGCTTCTTTTGCTATGGTGGTAAGAAGGGCGGCCAAGGTCTTGGATCTTAGCCCTCCCTCAGTGGCAGTCAAGGCTAATGCATTCACAGAGGTGCTTCAGCTGGGAGTGACCCCTAAGAACAGCTTCTCCCATTTATTGAAGCCCTTACTGAAGTCCTGCCTGGGACATGGTCTAAACCCATCACATGGACTCCTGTGAACAGGACAATTTCCCTTCGCCATTGCCTTTCCCCAGGGGACCCCAATTTACTCACTCAACACGCTACCCCGGAGAGCTTGATTGTCCAAACCTCAACGTCTTTCATAAACTCTGTTGCATTTCCTACCATAACATCGCGTGTATTTGTAAAGTGTACGTTCAGGGTATCTTGGCTCTGAATAACAGATGTTTATTGTTACCAATCTCAGTGGTACTCCTTTTATCAACCTCAGAAGAATGAAGGACTGAGCGGACCTGCCGGGATTTGAACCTGTGACCATAAGGTCAAACACAGGCTCCTACAGTAGACACAGTCCACTAAGCCATGCTGGACATCTTGGAGAAGAAAATGTTTTCTTCCACCAGTCTGGCACTGTGTCCCTGAACCCGCCTTTTGGACCATTACTTCCATGTACAGTAGGATTTGGTTGCGCACGTACTGCCCATGGTCCGGGAGGAGGTCTGGCCATACTCTGCCAAGCTAAGACAGAATGGAGAGATGCTGCCAAGTTGACAATCAGATGTGGGCTGGACACGACCGACTCGCCAGGCAGAGCGGTTTCTTTGTCAGTAACCTTACAGTGCCATGCTTGGCTGACAATGACTGGCTTTCCAGTGGATGTCCAAACCACGCTCATGAACATTTGCTTTGATGGCTCTCATCTCTTCGGAGACAAAGTGGACTCAGCTCTGGAGTACTTTAAGGAAAGCAGAGCTAAGCCAAGGTCAATGGGCCTTTCCATGGTCCCTCCCCAAGTTCAGTCCGCCTTTCACTCCTTTCATGCTCCAGCCACGTCCTTACTGGCCCAGCTACCAGGGCACACAAGCTCCCCAGCCTCTGTGTGGCCGAGGATTGGATATCCCTGAACCTCATGGGTCGGGCTGCTAGAGGTCAGAGTCAGTCCACCCCCACACCAGCCAAAGTCAGCCTAGATCTATTATGCAATTTAGTTTGACACTTAAGGTACTAAAATCATGCCGGGTGCCATGGCGTTTTTTAAAATTCTATGCAACTATTCTTACCTTTCAACCTGACGCACAAACAGCGACTCACAGCAAAAAAGGATGCCACTTAGACAATGTTACACATCGAGAACCTAGAAAAATTGCCTTTCACTGTAGCTGTAACTCCCTCCGCAGTATGGTTAATACATTGCGTAATATCTTTGCCAATTTCAATGGTACAGTTTACATCTTGCATGAAACATTTCCCAGTGGTCAGATGTGAACCCTTTGAAGTGAGCTTTATCCATGAGTTGTGTTCACTTCCTCTTGGTTACCAATGTGAAAAAGCCTCAATCTCTTTTATTCACCCTCCAACCATAATGGGCAACCAGTGGGAGGCAGGATACTCTATCACCTGCACCACTGGAGGACGAAAACATCATACCACTGGATTCTCCAGATTGTCTGAAGGAGATACTCGACCCCTTCATAACTACCCTTCCACCCACTTGCAGCAGGCTAATGGAGGACCATCTCTCCTTACTCCACCAGGAAGTGATGGTTCTCTTGGCCAAAGGAGTCCTAGAGAGAGTGCCAATGCTAGTAGTAAGTCGTGGCTGTTATTCCTGCTACTTTCTTGTGCCCAAAAAGTACAGTGGCCTTCAACTTGTCCTAGACCTGCACCCTTTCATTTTCTTCCTCAAGAAGGAGAAATTCAAATTTCTCATGCTTGCTTAGGTCCTATATGCCCTGCACCTGGGAGATGATACTGTTGGACTTGCAGGATGCATATTCCACATCTCAGTCCTTCCTTTCCACGGTGGGCGGCTAGCACTTTCTGTTCTCTGTACTATTTGGCCTTACCAGCGTCCCTTGGGTGTTCACCAAGATGATGATGATGGTGGTTGCAGAATACAAAAAATGAGGGGGGAGTTAGAGGGAAGGTAGCCTGGTTCACCCTCCTAATCAAGTATCTGTGTCAACAATATCCGAAGTATCGGATAGAGAACCTAGCTGTGGAAGTAGATCACCATCAATAGTAGATGTGACCTTGAAAAAGGGGTAGGATATCCTTTTTAGTGTGAAACAGTTTTTCAGACCCAACTCTCAATCAATCAATCAGGGGTTTATAAAGCGCAATGTGATGATGCGGGGGGGGGGCAGCTCTGGGGAGGTATTGCTTGAATAGCTATTCTAAGGTAAGGAATCTGCGGCTAGAAGTTTCTATCAGATGAACAAGTTACTTACCTTCGGTAACACCTTATCTTACCTGGGAGATATTCTTTCTAGCTGCAGATTCCTTACCGGCCCACCCATTGTTCCCGCCCTGCGAACAGATTTCTAGGAACAGGGTTTTTCCACTTTCAGGGCCCTAGTTTTCCACACCAGTGGTCAGTGTTCTTTGTGGTTCCGCACTCCTGGAAAGTTGCAAAAACAAACTGACTTAAGCACGCTGGAGTGGTACCTATATAAGCACCACACAGGTCACTTCAGGTGTAGCCGAACAGCGCCACCTACTATTCCGGATCCAGTGTGATGCCTGGTGGTAATTCAAAGGAAAAGGATCTGTGGCTAGATAGAGCGTCTACCAGATAAGGAGTTACCGAAGGTAAGTAACTTGTCCTACTGGACCAGTACAATTTCCATATTTGCTCCAGTCCAGAATCTGCTTTAAAAACCTTGGATACCATTGGCTCTCTGTCAAAATGGGCAATAAAACCTGTGATGTCCTTTGGACCTTTACCATGATCTCCCTATCCCTTCTGGCCAGATTAGAAGCTGACAGGCTTTCTTGTTATGGGGTATATTAGTACACTGCAGTTACCTTCTTTTGCAGGCTCTCAGTTCCTTAGTTATTTCTTCATAGCTCTATAGACAACAGACCCCACATTTAACTTCACTTTCATGGGAATGCTGAAATATTGGCTATTCTCGAACTAATCTTTGTTCTTATGGTTATAACATAACTACAACCTTTATTGTAAAGGACCTGCGGTGTGTAATGGAGAATTTTTCTCTTCGTTTATTGGTGTCTTCCTCCCTCTCTTGTAACCCCTTGGCCAACATAGTCAGAACCCATGGACTAAACATCCTTTCCTACGCCTTCCTTTCCCCTTTCCTTTCCTTTTTCCTTTCCTTTTTCCTTTCCTTTTTCCTTTCCTTTTTCCTTTCCTTTTTCCTTTCCTTTTTCCTTTCCTTTCCTTTCCTTCATGACGAGCATCACTAATTGGAAGACAGGCCGGTGCATGAATCTCAGCCCGGTCGTTACTGATCGTAGGAACAACGCCAATCCCCAGAAAGACTCCTGGTGGAGCTCGGAACTACAACCAGCACCCACACCAACCGATCACGCCAGAAACCTCTGTATCATCTGAACATGAAGTCTCAGATCAACGCTGTCTTCTCTGCCTCATTCCTCACACTGCTCATGCTACGAAAAGTCTTCAAATGTCTCCCCCAGGACACAAGACACACTGTGATACAGGCCCTAATCACAAGCCGACTGCAATATGGCAACGCTCTCTATGCAGGGATCACCACACACATCCTACAGAGACTTCAGACCATGCAGAACGCTGCAGCCAGACTCATCCTAAACGAACCCACATCACCACCACTTCAGAAAACTCCACTGTCGCCACATACAGAAGAGATGACAATACAAGCTGATGATCTACTCGTACAAGGCACTACACAACAAGGGAGTGGCCTACATCACTGTATGAGCTTCCACCAACCTTCCAGACAGCTACGCTACGTGTCCCTCTCGCTCGCCCAACCCCACCTCATCCACAGAAGCAGAAGCGGCGGACACTCCACTTACCTCACAATGAAGAAATAGAATGACCTCCCCCTGCAGCTACGTACTGCTGTCTCTCTTCTGGAAATTCTAAAGGGTACTCAAGACCGGACTGTTCGACTGAGCCCCTTGGGCCCGCAAGTGCCTGGCTACCCTCCCCGGTGATTAGCTGTGCTATAGAAATTGACTGATTTGATTGATTGACACTTGTAATTGACAGCTCTCATTTGTAATTCTAGATCCACTAGGGAAGTACCGCTGTGTTTTCTGTAGTTGCAGAGTGGATTTAGCCAACTTTCTGCACTGGGCAATGAAAAAATCCAGACTGATGAATTGCCAAATTGCCTCGGAGACTGCCCGATATATGGATGATTCCACTGGTGAGTCTGTGCCCTCTTTAAAGCATATGACTAATTCTCAAAGTGAGTATCTCTGACTGAGCTCAGACCCAGCAAAGTTTGGACATGGGACTAACATTGACATTTCCTTACTGTTGATCCAGGGACCATGCTCTCCTCTCTGTACTTATTCGTCAAGGCCCACTTTTGAATTGTCCAGGCAATTTTCACCCTTCTATTCACTTCAAAACCAATACATATGGTATATGTGAATTGGGAAATTTGAAGCACTTGCAGCTTTGGGACAAGATCCTGGAGGTCCCTTTAAATTCCCTTTTATTACAGGCATCTTACCCTTACTCTTGGCACCTGCTTCCTTTCCCCTTTTCCTGAGGTACTGGTTTTGCCTGGCTACCAAAACGGTGGCGAGATAATTACTTCCTAGACTGATGCTCTGCGCTGCTGTGCACTATTGCACGAACTAGGCGGTAGTGCATACATACCCAAGGTGTCATGCTCCGTGATTTGTCTCTCATGATTGACGCAGGAGCCAGAGAGATCTCCGTACCTGTTTTCATTTACTATCATCGGAGCAGAGTCTGGGTGATGCTGCAAAAGAGAACCCCAAGCAGCTTGTTGCACATGGAATAGGACATGGAAAGGCTTTAAGGAATCAAGATGCCTCCGATACAGATTGATCTGTGTGAACAAAGCAGCTTTTCTCCAGTATTAGGGGTGTCTTTCATAGATTCACATGCATGCATCATTCCCCGTCGTCAGAGTGGGAGTCCCACGGTACATAAAAAAGCAATAATATGCCATAATATATATAGCAAATATCAGAAGTACCAAACCAGGAAGTAAAGTAGCACCAGCTACAGTAGAAAAAACCTTCACACTCGTGACTATCCTAGTCATTATGTGTTAGTCCAAACTGCAGCCAATCAGGCAACAGTACCCACCAGAATGTTCTCCCCAGAGGCTCAGGCTCTCAGATTTTCTACCGCACGTCGTGTGAAGGGAGTCTCCCTGAGCTCTGCTCAGTTTTCTTCAAGATTAGTTAGTTTCTTCAAGTTTTTCAGATGTCTACTTCTAAATCCCTGTTCAGGGCCTGTGATTCTTGTGGGAAGCTTAGGCTATTCAAAGAAGATCCCCACAAAAAAATGTTTATATTGCCTTTATCCTGACCATAAGGCAAAGGAGTGCAAGATCTGCCGGACCTTCCCCCCTAAGACCATCAAGGACAGAGAAGGACGACTGCTGTTGTGGCTTAACAGACTCAAGGACAAGGAGGACCCTTTGTCTAAGGTAGGAAGCATTGCCTCTGGTTCTTTACTAATTTCCATTAAGAGGAAGGCTGAAACTGAAGTTTCATCTCCAAGGGCGAAGGTGGCAAAGAAGGCCTAATCCTCTCTGGATTCTTCTGGGCCTAGTGTTTCAAAAAAGACTCTTCCACCGGTTAAGATGGATAGTACGCCCTCTAAGAAGTCTGGGAAATCTGCAGTTCCCAAGAAATCTTCACAGTCTGTGCCTCCTCAGTTGCCACCATTGACCATTTCAACGTCAAAAAAGGATTGTGTTACCTCTCATGTGGCCACGTCTACCACCTGCACGATGACTTTCTCCTCACCTAAGCCAGCTTTAGTGATGTCTTCGGCCTCATCGCCTACGCTGGTCCATGTGCAGATCAGGCCTTTCTCGTCGTCGACTATAGTCCCGTCGACGACGGCTAAGGTACCGTTGATGAGCTCCTCGTCTACGAATCTAATGTAGACGGTTGGCTCCTCGTCGACGAGGAAAATTGTGCCGTCGACGATGCTCTCGTCGACTAAGCTCTCGCCGACGACGTTGCCATCGACGATGAAATCCTCGTCGACGATGAAATCCACGTCGACTAAGCTACAGTCGACGACCTTGACGACGTCCCCGTCGACGAAGTTATCGTCGACGACCTCGTCGACGAAGATATCATCTAAAAAGTCGTCGTCGACGAAGATAGATCAATCGTCGACGATGGTACAGTCGACGAAGCAAAAAATTCAGCAGCAAAAAGCAGGTTCGTCGGCAACGGAGGTGATCCCATCGACGCCACCACTGTCAAGCTGCACTGCCTTACAAGTCTGGTCAGCACAGTCATCTGGGATACCGTTGCCATCACCTGCAACTACAGCTACGCTATTAAAGAAAAGGGCTACTAATGAGGCGATTCCTTCTATGCTGGTAGTGCCAGAGAAGCTTTTGGATTCTGATGAGGAAGGATCCTATGAAGATGAGAACTTTGGATCAGCCAGAAGTCCGTCTGACCTCCAAATTAAGATTCAAGACGATACGGAGGAAGATATGCAAGAAACGGAGCCTTTATCACATGAGGACAGGCCTGCTCCCGGCATGCAAATGCCTGAGGAATTATTTCGCAATCTACAATACATGCTCAGCGACTACTATAGGCGTTTTCCACCTTCAGAGTCAGGTGACTCTCATGTATCTACGCCAAGACCTAAAACAGCGACGCCGCTTTCAAAGCAGGCACAGCCAGTTGTTTCTGTGACGTTGGAGGAAGGGCGTCCAGCATTGTCTGCGTCACAAGTCACAGCTCCTCAAACAGAGGATGAAGAGTACTCGGATCATGAGGAGCAGGAAGAAGGAGAATTAGACAATAGGTCAGAATCGTCGGAGTATGAGGGTTACAATGCAAACACGCCCTCTCCGGCAGAGCCTACAACATCAGAGTCACCTCCTGTAGACATTGCCTCATTCCACAAGATCATGGATAGAGCAACAAGGAGATTCCTGATAACTATGGAGTCAAAACAAGAAGACTGCTTCTTGTATGACTTCAAGTCTTCGCCACAAAAACAGAGTTGGACCATTCCAATCATAGATTTCATATGGAAGGAAGGACTGAAGATCATGTCCAAGCCAAATTCTTTGCCAGCAGTGCTCCCGAGGGTGGATAAAAAATATAGGGCGCCAAATTCATCTCCAGCGTGCCTCATTGGACAAGCGAAAGCAGACTCTGTGGTAGCGCAGGCAGCGTAGGCAGCGCAAAAGAGATCTACTAACCCAACATCTCAGGTCTCTGTTCCGCCAGATAAAGACGGGAGACGTCTAGATTCAATCGGGGAAAAAAGTTTCTACAATTGCAGCTACAACTATTAGAGCCGCTAACTCTCTAGCCATATTAGGGAGATACGATAGGCAGAGGTGGTCGGACATCTCGCCGTATGTGGACAAACTTCCAGAGCCAGATCGGGCTGAAGCAAAGAAGATTCTTCAGGAAGGAGAGTGCGTCTCATCTGAGATGATTGATGCTGCAGTGGACGTTGCTGCCACAGGTTTTCATCAGCTAGCGGGTGCAGCTGTTCTCAGGAGGCAGGGATGGTTGAAGGCAACATCCTTTCGACAAGAGGCCAAACAAGGATTATAGATATGGCATATGATGGAGAGTATTTATTTGGAAAGCATGTAGACGATGCTCTGGAAGCTATCAAGAAGGATACGGAGACAGCACGTTCGCTGGGCACTTTACAATACAGGAAGTCTTCCTTTCGTGGAGCAAGAGGAAGAGGGAATTTCTCTAATAGAGGAGGCTATAACCAACAGCGCTCCTATACTTCCGCCCAGGGAAACCAAAGATACCAGCCATATCGTCAACAGACTTACGGACAGAGAAAAGGAAATTTTTCTCAGTCTCGAGGAGAATCCAACTATCGCGGAAGAGACAATAAAAAGTGAGAAACGCATCCTGCCGCCACTTTTTCCCAACCCGAACCAAATTGGAGGAAAAATATCCCAAAATTACTTAAATTGGTCCAAGATCACCACAGACAAATGGGTTCTGGATGTGGTAGCCAGAGGTCACATTTTGGAATTCGTAAAAACTCCTCCAAACTCCCCCCCAAGAGGACCACCTCCAGCACATCTCAAGGAGCTGTTTGCCCAGATCAACACTATGATTCGAAAAGGAGCAATAGAAAGGGTACCTCATCATCAGAAAGGAAAAGGCTTCTACTCAAGATTTTTCTTTATTCGCAAGAAGTCGGGGGAATGGCGACCCATCCTCGACCTGCGTGCCCTCAACATATTCCTCGACAAACTATCATTCAGGATGCTGACACTTCAAGAAATCCTCCATTTTCTTTCGGCGGGAGAGTATATGGCAACACTCGACCTTCAGGATGCATACTTCCATGTTCCAATTTTTCCCAGGCACCGGAAGTTTCTAAGGTGCAAAGTGGCTGTCAGGGACTTCCAGTTCAAAGTTCTTCCCTTTGGACTGCACTCAGCCCCCAGAGTGTTCACGAAGATACTGGCCTCAGTGGCAGCCCACCTTCGGTTGCAGTCAATACAGATATATCCATATCTAGACGATTGCCTTATCAAGGCCAGTTCTTTCGGCATGGTAAAAACTCACATTCAAAAAACTCTGTCACTGATGCAAAGCCTGGGTTTCTCAGTGAACTTCGAGAAATCGCACCTAACGCCAGCAAGGAGAAAGACTTTCTTGGGAGCGACACTGGACACCAAGCTCGCCCAAGTATTTATCTCAAAGGAGAGACAGGAAAAGATACAGCGGCTGGCTGCTGCACTGTTGTTAAAAAGGTGCGTTTCAGTACGCATGTTCAAGTCCTTCATAGGGATGATTTCTTCCTGTATTCTTCTCACCCCCAACTGTCGTCTTCGGATGAGGCCCTTGCAAGAGGAGCTAAGTCGCCAGTGGATACAGGTGTTGGGGTCCTTCGAGGATATCATACAAATAACACCACGAATGCGAGAAGCGATCCAATGGTGGAGTCAAGGTTGCAACATACAAGTGGGAGGCTCTTTCCTCACGGAAGTGCCCAGGTTCATAGTGACGACAGACGCTTCAATGACAGGCTGGGGTGCACACCTCCAAGGCATGACGGTCAGCGGGAAATGGAACAAAATCCAAATGAAATGGCACATAAACAGGCTAGAATTGCACGCCATCTTTCTAGCCCTGAAGTCCTTTCAGGCGACCCTAGAAGGTGCCACAGTCTTGGTTCGGACAGACAACACCACTTGCATGCATTACCTAAACAAGCAGGGAGGCACAAGATCAGCCCGGCTGTCGCACCAGGCACAAGAGATTTGGAGTTGGGCCCTGACTCACAATATCCATCTGTCAGCTGTCCATGTCCCGGGAATCGCGAATGTGTTAGCGGACTCTCTCAGCAGATCCACAGGTGGCACTCACGAGTGGGAACTACATCAACCATCTCTAGACCGCATCTTTCAGACATGGGGGCAACCGGATCTGGACTTGTTTGCGACGCACCAGAACCGGAAATGCCCATACGTTGCAAGCTGGGTTCCCCAGATGGACTCGTGCGGGGATTCCCTTTCGATGAGTTGGAGTCAAATATTCGCTTACGCTTTTCCACCGATACCACTGATCCCGAAAGTCATCAAGAAGATGAAGAAGCAACCATGCCGGTTGATACTGATTGCTCCACGATGGCCCCGGCAATACTGGTTCACCGAGCTGCTCCTTCTCTCGGAATGCAACCCTATCCAACTTCCTCGCATTCCGAATCTTCTCTCTACCCACAAGGGCAGGGTGTACCATCCGGACCCGAACTCGTGGAAATTGTCGGCTTGGCTCCTCAGCACATGGAATTTGCACACTTAAACATTCCGCAGGATTGCCAGGAGGTACTGGCGAAGGCCAGAGCTCCATCTACGATCAAGACCTACAAACTTAAGTGGAGGCGTTTCTGAGCATGGTGTCAGTCTAATGGTCTTCATCCCATTCATGCCAAACCAGAGCAAATTCTACCCTTCTTTTTGCACTTGGCCAGATTGGGTTTGGCGCATTCTACTCTTAAGGTCTTCCTGGCTGCCATTTCCAGATTTCGTCAAGATGGATCAAATTCTTTGTTTTCCGTGCGGATTATACAGCAATTTTTCAAAGGATTGTTTCGTATGTTTCCGCCTGTGCGGAAACCTCCGCCTCAATGGCATCTGAATGTCGTACTAACTCAGCTCATGCGTCACCCTTTCGAGCCGTTCCATAAGGTGGACCTGAAATTTTTAACATGGAAAGTGTCATTGTTACTGGCTTTAACATCTGCTAGAAGAGTTAGCGATATTCAGGCATTTACATCTAGATCGCCTTTCATCCAATTTACCGCTGACTCGGTAGTACTACGTACTAATCCAACGTACATGCCAAAAGTGCCTTTGGATTTTCATCTGAATGAGCCAGTTGTCCTCAAGACATTCTTTCCAACCCCACAGTCTCCGGCCGAACGAGCACTGCATTTGTTGGATATTAGAAGATGCCTCAAGTTTTACCTATCAAGAACCTCTGCCATCCGCAAGACAGACCAGCTGTTCGTGGCTTATGGGCGGCAGCGCCAGGGCTGTGCAGCTTCAAAACAGACCATTGCTAGATGGGTCTCCTCTACAATTGGACTTTGTCATCAGCAGGCTGGTAGACCCTTACAGGCCTTGCCAAGAGCACATTCTACAAGGGCGGTTAGCTCTTCCACTGCCCTTTTTGCTGGTGTGCCTCTTCGACAGATCTGCAGAGCTGCTACATGGTCTAGCAGGCACACCTTTACTAGACACCACTGTCTAGATTCAGCAGACGACGCAGATGCTTCGGTTGGAAAAGCAGTGCTGCGCAATCTTTTCAAATAAGGTGAGCCTCTGTTTCCACCTCCTCCTCTATGCTCTTTAGACGTTATTTCAGAGGTGATGATTATTGTTATACATTTATATTGTATATGTATAAATATATATATTTGATACTCTGACGTCTACGAGCGTTATGCTAGGAGTACTGCTTACTATTCTGATTCAGGCATGTGAATCTATGAAAGACACCCCTAATACTGGAGAAGAATAATAGTTACTTACCTGTAAACAGGTGGTTCTCCAGTATTGGTGTCTTTCATAGATTCACATGCAACCCGCCCGCCTCCCCCCAGAGACTCACTCAGACATTATGGGGTTTCACTCCTGTGCGAGAAAATCTGAGAGCCTGAGCCTCTGGGGAGAACATTCTGGTGGGTACTGTCGCCTGATTGGCTGCTGTTTGGACTAACACATAATGACTAGGATAGTCACGAGTGTGAAGGTTTTTTCTACTGTAGCTGGTGCTACTTTACTTCCTGGTTTGGTACTTCTGATATTTGCTATATATATTATGGCATATTATTGCTTTTTTATGTACCGTGGGACTCCCACTCCGACGATGGGGAATGATTCATGCATGTGAATCTATGAAAGACACCAAAACTGGAGAACCACCTGTTTACAGGTAAGTAACTACTGTTCTTCCACCACGTGTTTGATCCCCTTCCCCACGCAAGCACTTGTTTCTATACATTATACTTAAAATCGAACTCTAAACAGTGGTAAAACATTTCCTAGTACACCCACATTTGTGGTAACCACCTAAAAGCACTTTTTGCTCTAAGCAGCAGAATATAAGGACTGTTGGATAGGATGCAATGGCAAAAAGGTAGAGCTTGCCTACAGTGGCGTATTTTGTCACATTGTTAAGTCTTAGAAAGTCCTCATTTGTTAATGGGAATTGTATTGTCTTTCATGTCTTAAAGGTTTTTATCTGGCTGCTGAGCACATGAAATAAAGACCCCAGGCAATAATGCTCATCTACAGTGTTAATATAACTGCTGTGTAATATAATGTATCTAGATTTTTCTTGCTATCATGTTAATAGCCTCTTGCTGTAATATGTAAAGTGCATTTTGCATTCTAATCTGTTTCAGGCTTATATGTCATAAGAATTGTTTTATACAAGAAATATTAAGATGCCACGACTGAACCGTAGAAATGTTTTCCTTTAAAGTGGATCTCTTAGGTTACATTATGTTTATTGATCCTTTTATCTCTGCTGTATGTGGTGAAAAGCAATGAGAACTCAAATATCATTATTTATTTCTACTCCATATTCTGTCAAAGCATTCCAGAACATGAACTCAAAGAGGAAAGCTGAAACGTGGAAAAGAAAAAGGCGTGAGTTAGTAAGTACTTAGTACAGCGCTTCTATCTTTTCTAGTAATATTGCATAAATGCAGAGAAATTCTGTACAGAAGATAAGGTGACCAGAATTTTAAAGCCAAAAACCGGGACATTTCACAAAAATAGGACTACAATTTCACTGAAAGAGAGCACACAGAATGACAGCGCTCCTCAGCAGAGAATTACAGAACAGGCAGTAAGAACATACATAAAATGCAATTTTGAAACCCAGTAGCTTGCCTGTTAATTAAATTGCTCTCTGAAACACTTGCTAACTATCCCTGCTTTGTAAAACATATAAAGCACCTCCCGCCGTTTTCAGTCAACCCTCTTTAATCTGCTGGGACAGCTGGTGAAAACTCAGGACCATCCTAGCAAATCTGGAACGTCTGGTTACCCTAACAGAAAGATCACTACGTTGTGGTGGCTTCCACGAACCTATTGCACAAAAATGAGTAGTCTTTATGGGGCAAAACTCACCTAGTTTCTGCATGACGATAGAGACTGTTGGCTGTGCTGTGCAAAGGAATGAAATTAGCTCTGCGTGTTCCTGCCTAGCCAAGCATCCCCACCCATCATCCCTATTCAAGTTATAGGTCCATCCTTTTGCTTCTAGAAACGCTGACCTTCGGTAGTAAATTGTGGTGTTTTTGAAAATGCTGCTAAATTTTTTTGTTCCTTATCTGCTCCGCCTGATTCATGGTGAGCAGAAGATTATATTTTCACGGATCTAGAACATGTAATGATTTGTCGATGGGCAATTGTCGCCTTATATGGGTGTCAAACAGTTATGGTAAAGGCATTGCCTCAATTAGTAGTAAAACATGGAAATTCCATATTGGTATCACCAGAACACATAGCATTCCCTAAAGCATGTTATCAAGGACTTTCACCACAGACTCAAGGAACAGACAATGGAAAACTTAATCCTAGTTCTGCAACATTAAAAGTTTCACTGAAATCCTAAACATTGACCACATTAATATCTTTCCTCAATTTCAGGATCACAAAGTATTTTTGCAAATAGAAGTTTTTGTTTTGGTAATAAATTATATTTAGTGATAGGCAACCAAAGTACCAAGAACATTTCTTATAGTTTGGCCAAACTTATTTTATTCTTGACTGCAAGTGATTGACCCTCAAATAAATGTAGGTTATAGTACTCCTTCAGCTTGTTCATTTTAGCATTTGTTATCCAAATGTAGTTTGGCTACAATTGACCATATGACTAGTATTGAAAACAAGCATTGGTTTAGCCAATAGGTCTCGCCTTGGGACCTTATAAGTGTTTAGTTATCTATCACAATATCCTTGGTGCAACATCAAGTGTTGCATGGCTAAACACTTATAAGGTCCAAAAGGCAAGACCTATTGGGTATGCCAGGGCTTGTTTTGAAATCGCAGCTAGTGATTTTTGAAAGGTGGTGGGCCTTAATACTTACCCAGAATTGTAGTGAGTGAAGAGCCTGACATCTTGAGCAGTGGAGGGGTTCTTCGCGCTACATCTCAGTGTGGAATGAGTTTCTCAAAGGAGTGAGTGATCCTGCCATGTACAAGGTACCAAGTGAGCATTTCCATCGTGTCTGACGGCCTGGCTCCCTTGTGCTGACACAATGGCATCTTCCTTTCACCTTGTCCTATTCTTCACGCTTGCTTACTCATTCAGTGTCTTTTGCTTACTGTGATGTTTTCTAAAATATATTAATTTAGCTGTGATGCCTTCAATTATTTTACACTCTTACATAATTCATAGTGTCCACGCCCCCTAGCGGCTGTGGAAGAAAATGAACTGCTGATCTGAGCTCTTTCATAGTTGCCTTGGTTAATTCTCTTTTGTGGTTGAATTGAGGATATGCATGCATTATGGTAAGTGTTAAGGTGTTTTTTAATTGGAGGAAAAGAAAGAATAAGGTGTGTACAACTAAAACTGAACCGTAATTATTGTTCTACTATGCAAGTATACAGCAAGAGGTAAAGAGTATACTTATTTCAAATCACCGCATTGTGAGCACTGCGTACATTAATTACAGCAGAATCTTACTTGTGGTTCAAAGGAAAAACTGAAAAATAGGTGAAACTGGTCTTTGTGCATTTAGTTTAAAGGAAGCTTGATTCTTAATAATATACTACAAAGGAACGTGAAAAACAGCACTTGACAGTTTGAAATTAATATTGCACGGAAAAGTCAAAATGACTTTGTTCTAGTTTGTTCCTTTGAAACGCCACATTTTGTTACAAAAATAGTAGAATGTGCATCTTTAAGAAGCATATGATGTCACACAGGATCAGAGCAAGTTATTGTAATCACCGACCTTCTTTAAAGTACATTTAAACAAATTGATACGTGCAAATAATAATAAAAAATGTCTTTCCTTGAGTTCTGTGCAATATGTAGAACTATGTGACCCATTGATGACCCCAGCTGTACTTGATTTGAATACAAAAGATAAAATGCGGTAAAACGAGAGCTAGTCCATAAGTCGAATTTAAGTGGCCCTGGAGACCTCCTCATTAGTGTCTTGTGGGTGATGTCCAAATGAGATGGCAGTCGGGTATGTGTGCGCAAGGGTTGTCATTAGAGCAGCCAGATGTGTTCTGCTAATGGCTGACAGCAAATTGCTGACAGCGGAGACTGCTGCAGGGGGAATGTGCTTCGGATAAAAATGAGCTCGAATGACTGGCAACTCTACCAAGCACTGACTAATGGTTTAAATTGAAGCACGGGAGTTATTTGCGCGCGTGCCACAGCGAGCCATGTGTTTTGAGTTATCGTGCACACGTCTGGGCACGATAATTCAAAACAGATGGCGCCCGTGTAGGTAACTGCAAGCATTAGGCCGTGGGTGGAGCAAAGGCGGGACATGCACCCGCCTTTGCCCAATTGCGTGCTGTCTTTCTTAGAAAGAGGCACGCAAAGCCCAATAGCCTGTGAACAAAAACAAAACAACCGCACAAGCGCGTGGTCAAGTTTTTGAAGCCCCTTACAAAAAGTCTTGCAGAGCAACACATGCGCAGTGGCTCAGGCGAGACCTAAAAAAGCATGAATGTGCTTGGCACCAATCTTGCAAAATACGGTGTTTGCTTGAAGAAAGACCTAATAGAGATCTGAAATAAACAGTTTGATCGATAAGAGGCAAGCTTGCTTGAGCTCTTTTGAAGTGACTATCTGCCTGGTGAATTTTGACCATGACCTGAACAATGGGGCAAGTATTGCTGAATAGAAGTAAGATATGCTTCAAAATTTCAAATGAGCCATAAATGTTGTGCAAAGTTTGCCACAGTAATGTTCATTCAATTGTGCAAAAGAAGTATTTTTGTACATGGATATACACACTATAGGTGTGATCCAGACTTCCTTAGAATCTTGCTAACAAAATGAGATAAAACAATTTAATTTTTTCAGAATCCCTGTTTGTATTCTATGTAGAACCTTGTTCCCCTATCCCTATTTGAGATAGGGTAATAGCTTACTAGGAAGAATCTTCCTCTCTTTAGATAAGAAGTTGATTGTAATCACAAGGTCAATGGGAATTCACATTTATTTGCACTCCTGACTAAGATTCTCTGGCTTTTTTGGGGGGTGTTCATACTAGATTGCTTAATATGCTGTTCAACAAAGAGGGACTTGATTGGTAAGAAAGCAAGCAAGCAATCCTTGGGAGTGTTTGAAGCAGAGTACGCCCTAGTTTTGATAATTTTATCTGACTTCTGGGTTTTCTGAGTTCCCGGCTTCCTGATTTTGCCTGCATTGTCTGAAATTGAGGTTATAGCAAGCTCAACTGTGCAAGGCTACACCAATCCTTGCAGTTTCAAATGATGCTCATGTCTCTGAATGAAAAGAGTACAGGAAGGCCCAAGCAGCAGTTTCAAATCACAGTTTCAGACATGCACAATAATCTGAGAATTACAAAATCCCCCATGTGGTATTGTTGGCTACGTGCAATGATCATGTGCTACCTTCAGAGGTGTTGAGAGATCACTTTGAACAGTTGGATCCTTCAGAATTCATTCTGGGTACCGCCTTCCATTTCTCACACTGCCCTTGCCTTCCACCGCACTCTCTAAGTCCCTAGTCCCCCATGTAGCTTACATCATGAAAGACATACTGACTATTCGGAAAGATGCCTTTTGGACCGTTTGTGCGACAGAACAGTGAATCAGGTGCTATGCGGCATACTAGAACCTCAAAATAGGATAGTTCTGAGCTCATTTCTGGACTTGTTCTCCAACAACAAGTTCTGAGCAACAGATGTTCACGGTGGTCATGTCAGCGCAGATACTGCAAGCAGGTAAAATACATGTAATGCTGGTGTCTGTAGACCTTCACCTTCACAATGTTTTTGTATATGCTCCCATTTAGCAATGATATATCAAATTTGGGGTCTCGGGAGGGGGGGGGGGGAAGCATGTAACTTTATGCACGACCTTTATAAAAAAGAGATTGTATATACCCTGTTGATGGAGAAATCCCATAGTTCATTTTCTCCATGGTATATACCTAGCCCAATAGGATAACATTGCAGTTGTTTATGAATGCATAAATATTGCTAGGAGTTGAATGAAGATATTATTCAAAGACTTTGGAGAATGGTACTAATAAATCCAGCGATATGTCATTGCTGAATTTATCCTAAATTGTACAGAAAAGATGTTATAAGACTTTCTTGTCCGTAAGTCAAAATTCAGCCTTCCTGTGGTCTTTCCTTATTGGTCAGAGTTAACAGGATTAACCAGGCTGCTTTGCTGAAGTGCTAAGTGGCTTAGCGTTGGAGAGGCTGTCTGCTGGAGAGGGCTCTGCCACACAGGAATGCCAGAGCAAGCGGTAGGGTTTGTAAAGCATAAGGCCTCAAAGGAGGTACAGGTCAAGCAGGGAATACCAGTTCTTCCTACCCCCAACTCCTCTAATCTATCCAGATGGCAGGCTTAAGGAAGCAATCGGCAGATGTTAGGGTGAGGAGAGCTTATGAACAAGAGCCGCACTGGATGTTGGTTTAGCTAGTTCTTGCTCCTCTGCTGAGATTTCAGCCATTATGAATTTTGGAGGAATGGTGGTTCCTGGGACAACAATATGCCACACTTTAGGGAAAGTTGTTAGGCTCGGCGGTATTCCCTTGCACATTGCTCTCCTGCTTGACCCAAGGGAACACAGACTAAATATATGAGAGATGCAGAGCTTCTCAGATCTGCTGCTAGAAACCAAGAGAGAAGGATTGCCATGCTGGAACTTGAGTTGCACCACCAGGCCCTGCATTCAAACTGAGTGTGCCTGCTGCACTATCTGAAACTACAGCCCTGTGAATGTACCTTGCTTCGAAAGGAGTAAAGAGTGTAATCCCAGGTTAACATAGCCCACCTGCATCATTTCCACCAAGAGTCCACAACTCTGAGTCCATCTTGTGGACTTTTAAGAATTTGGCCAGGGGCATTGTGGGAATTGTGGTGCTAACCTTCCAAGGACCATCGAGGAGATTCCAGACACTTGGATTTGTGTTTTGGTCACTTTGAACCCACAGGGAGACCTTCATGAAACGCCTCCTGAAGTTTGGAGAACTTTTGGAAAAAAGCACTGAAGGGCACAGACTCATCTGACCTCCTTCGACCACTACCCAGCCTGGACTACTGGTTCCTCCTGCTGAAAAGTTCTAAAGCTCTGACTTCCAGTATTTGACCGGGGACTCATGGAAACTCAATCCGGAAAACCCTCCCCAATCCAGCCTGGTGAGGAGCAGTGAGTGGGGGTCTGAAGAAAAAGCTTCAGAAAGGTTTCTAAGTGTGAAGATAACATTTTAACTGGGGCTTCCCGTTTAATGTATTCGGCCGGGGCTCCATCATGGTCGGCCTGAAACTTTGACTTTGTCTCGGTCAGTCGCGACCAGATGTCCCACATTGGCGCTATAGCGTCTTAAGCACTATAAAGAGGTAATTGTTTTAAAATTCATATCTCCTGTTTACTGCATTGCATTTTTGTCGTTTTTGTGTCATTTTAAAGATCAAAATATTTTCAATTATGTAAATTGGTATGGGATTCTTATTGTGGCTTAATTATTTACTGAATTGGTGTTTTTAAATGCCTTGCATACCTGTCCCCAAAGGTAAGCTTTCTTTCTCGCAGCCAAGCTACCGAGGGTTGAGCATGGGAATTATTTGAGACCTATTCTGAACCCTAGACCGTGTTAGTGGCCTTATTGCCAGTGGAAGATGCATATTTAACACTGCTAGTAACTCACTTTCCAATACACAGTAAATCATCATTCTACCTGCTACCTCATTCAGAGCCTGGGTTTTTCTTTATATTTCTAGAGATTTTTTCAGATTCTCAGCTGGAGAGGTGACTTAATTTGGAATGTTTGAAATTACCTGTAGAAATTTTGACTAGTTCTCTTCTAGACAGAAACTATGTTGAGGGCTGATAATTTTTATCCCGCTTGGAATTGATGGCTTGTGTCCTGTTCTGTGGAAAGCTCCCTTCACAGGACCCAGTGGGTCCTGTTCAGTGTAAATTTATGTGACCATTGTGGACCTTCCCTCAGAACCTCCTCAATTGGAAGCCATGCCAGCCAGGTTCATTACAACTGATACTTATCAAATATATCTTACTCCTATGCTTGTTGTCCCCTGACTGTCATTTTATTTGTAGACTTTGGAAGGTTTGGTGGTCCCAGCTTCACATTCAGGCCTTTCTGCTGGCACTGCTAGCATTCCCTCTGTACAGAACTATAATGCTCAAACAGTGACACACTATGCCAGCCATGTCTTGGGTCAGCAAGACGGAGTGTGGACTTCAGGATTCTTTGCAATGAGGCCACGTAGAAACATTTATTGGGTCTGGACTCATTTTTGGTCTTGGCTGTTCACAAAGCTCGAGTGCAGAATACAGAAGTGGATGGAGACTCGCTTAAGCAAACTCCAAGTTCGACAAACACAGGTGTTTTCAATAAGAATTTCGACTAGCCGGTCACTCCTGTGGATATATGTTCCTCCAGTGCCAACTACGATTGTACTTTTTTTTTTTAGCTCTCAACAATTTCTGTGGTAGGAATGTTTGTGGAGAAAACGTTAAGATTGGGTTGATGTACTTCGTCTTTGATGCCAGTTCTTCTAAATAAGTTTTGAAAAATCAGAAAGACCCAAAACGTATATCCACCTTTTGTTCCTGGAGAGGGCTAAGAGAATTTAGTTCTCATTCCTGCTCGAGTTCTGCATTTGTCCAACGTGGATTAAATTAGTATACTTGGCGAGATGGAAATTATTTTCTAATTAGTGCCTTCACAGGCGGACTCCCAGCGACCACAAGTCTGGGCTGCAGAGGTCCGCAGCGTGCACCCACAATGATTCGGGCACTTGGGGACAGGCGAGCTCTCAGCGGCAGCTGCACGCGGCTGTGGCGACCCGGGCTGGTGCTGGCGATGACTCTAGTCTTGCAGCTCTGTGGTAGGCCACAGCGTCATTAGCTCACTCTTAGCTGCGGTGGCCCCACGAGACGATGGCGACAATCCTCGACAATGGTGAACTAGATGCGGGCACTCAGCGGCAGCAGCTCTCCCTTAGCTGCGACGGCCCACAGGACAAATCACAATGAGGCAAAGTTAGCAAAGGTGCTGGCACTCAGCGGCAGCAGCTTTATCTTAGCTGCAGCGAACCACAGGACGAATCACGATGATGTAAAGTCGGCAAAGGTGCGCGCGCTCAGCGGCAGCAGCTCTCTCTTAGATGCGGCAGCCCACAGGACGAAGGGTGATGCAAAGTTGGCCAAGGTGCGGGCACTCAGCGGCAGCAGCTCTCTCTTAGCTGCAGCGGCCCACAGGACGGATCTCGGTGATGCAAAGTTGGCAAAGGCAAGGGCACTCAGCGGCAGCAGCTCTCTCCGCTGCGGTGGCCCACAGGACGAAGGGTGATGCGAAGGTGCAGGCACTCAGCGACGGCAGATTAATCTTAGCTGCAGCGGTCCACACGGATTCAGCGAAGGGTCCGAAGGTTCACATTCAGGCTGGTTCTCAGCGGCGGCAGCGGCTCACACAGATTCAGCAAAGGTTTCAACGGTTCAGTCTGCAGTCCTCACAGTAGAACTAGAGGCTTCAGATTACTCGACTGAGGCCTTACCTGCGAACAGAATTCCTCGCACAGGAATTCCAAAAGCTGACTGTGTGAAGTCTAATGTCCCTGAGACTTCTGCAGGAGGCGCTCTCGATTCAGGCCCTCTGGTAGTTTCTTCAGCAAGCTTGGTGAAAGTTTCAAAGTACTATCCTCTGTTCACTTGGACAGAGTTTTGTCTTGACATCCAGAAGGAACACACTCGGACAAAGTTCCAGCGTTTTATACCTAAAAAGTCTTTGTTCTCGAAGGTCACAAATCACTGACTCCAGTCAGAACCAGTTTGGTGGGACTGGGGAGCACTTGGTTTACGAGGCGACATCCTGCCCTTTCATAATGAAGGGGTCTTCTATCAGACACCCAGTGGGAGGTGAAGCCATCATTCACCTTGCAAGGCACGGCCCTGCTCGGATCAGAGAGTCGCCCCTCCTCATGCCCTGAATACCGATCTCTCTCACCAGCCAGGTCTGACCCATCTGGCTCTTCTGCTCCAAAACCAGACGGCCAATACACATACTCGCAAAACCTACAGTAACGCTTAGGCAGGAAACTACAGCGTTTTCAGAAGAGGCATTTTCAAACATGGGATATATAAACTGTCCTTACTAAAAGGTGTCTCTCAATGTCCTGAGCATAAACATATCAAACTCGAAGTTCTTATCAGGTTCCTGGGGTCAGATAGGATGATAGAAGGTAATCCTCAACCAGCCCATTCTGGCCTATGAGAACAGATCGTTTTACAGTAGCGACAGTGAAATAGAGGGTAACTCACTACATGCTACACAGATCTATGGCATTATGGTTATCCTAATTCATACAGTCCTCCTTACACAGGGACCATTCACGCCGAGGCACTGATTAGCAGTGGCACGGCGCCCAGAGCATCTAAATCCAGCCAACATAAAAGAGAGGGGAAAAAGAGGAAGGGGGACCCCCGCCAATGATGCTAGGTCTAACAAGAGTTGTCTTCCAGAGAATCTTATATCTACTTTATTTGTTCACTAGCGTAGGAGTTCTATTGGGGACATGGCTCCTTTGCTGAAGGCTCTTTTTTTTACTTTCTCTGTTCTTATTCTTTAGGTTTGATACAAAAGAATAATCACCTGCATGGCCATAAAACAAAGGTCAAATTTAAAAGTCCCTAGTTTGGTTGAGTATAATCCTGGCTGGGACCTATCTGCAGACTAACACCTAGATGCCAATGTATGGATGGAAAACAAAGGCGCATATCTTGTTATCACTTTACAAGTACTTAACACCTTCGACGCTAATGACAAAGCCAGCTCGTCATGGGCTTTACCTGCGCTACACGGATGACGAGCTGGCTTTGTCACGTTGGCTGGGATTTTCAGAATTCAGCACCCAGCGGGGAAAACCCATAGCACCCAAGGTGTTAAGAGAAACTGTGATGTGGAGGCAAGCTTTTGACTTTGTTCAATCCCTGGATGTAGTTCAATCCCTGGACATAAGAGATATGCACGCACTATAAGAATTTCAGATGTATTGAGGTGTACGAGTATTTCCATGAATAACAATTTAATTGCACTTACTATTTTTGTTTTTAAATCTTTTCAAGTGTTGCTAATCCCAGTGTAGGTTGTCCGAGCACTTTGCTTCACCCACATAATACATTGACAGCAATCATACTAGTATGTAAATTAATGCTCATACCCTCATTGTCTTATGTAACATTGTTCGTATGAATGTATATGACATTGAGAGTTTCAAGGTTGAAGTCGTATCACAGTGATTAGGGTGGTTTGTATTAATAAGACTTTATGACGTGGTTCTCATGGCCAGAACGCAGTTGGGTCTCCAGAGAGCCCTTGCATTGTATATCAGTTTTATGGATAACCAAGGCTTAAAACTTAATGTTAAAAAACATTTGTAAGGACATGTGGGAAGGGGAGAAGCAAAAGTAGTAGCTTGTCAGTTAGGAAAGACAGGATAGACTCAACGAGTACGTTCTCCTACCTGGGTGTTTGGTTTGAGGGTACTGGCTCCTGGGGAGCCGCGATTAAGAGTAGGAGTCTCCTTTTTAAGAGGTCAATAGCGGCAGTTATCAGTTTTGCAAACAAAATGGGCAAAAGGCCCCCGGAGATTCTCCTCAACATCTATCAGGCCAAGTGCATGAGTATTGCAATGTTTGAGGCAGGAATCTGGGGTTTTTATGATGTCTCCCCAATCCAACTTGTTGAAAATACCTTTTTAAGGTTTATTTTAGCGGTCACACAGAGTTGCCCAGTTTTTAATCGTCACAGTGAACTGGGGATTCCATATATTTCCGATATGATGAGAATGCAACCTCGATTATTATGGCATCGAGTTTGGATATCTACTTCTACAGGATTGCATAGAGACATCATTAAGGATTCAATGAAAATGGACCACGTATGTAGGATTAACTGGCTGAATTATATTAGAAATTTTGTATTGGATATTAATCGTTATGATTTTTATAACTCTCCAGGAACTATGAGCTCTATTTCTAGGAAAGATTTTAAACTTCACTTATCCAGTATTAGGGTATCTTTCATAGATTCACATGTCTGAATCATTCCCCATCGTCGGGATGGGAGTCCCCGGTACATAAATAAAGTAATGTCTCATAGACATATAAACATAGTAATGGGCCAGAGGCCTCTCATTAGTAACATATCCCTGTCCTTTTGTGAAGAGGACCAAACTTTGGCGAAGAGCCAATCAACTATCACCACCCTCTGGAACCTTCCTGGAAGGAGCTCTAGTCCCTCAGATTTTCTACTACACGTCGTGCTAAGGGAGTCTCCACTGAGCTCTGCTCAGCTTTCCTTAGTTTCTTGATTTCCAGTACCTTTTTCTTCAAAATCTCTTCATCTGTGGGGAGTTTTCAGGTTACCCATGGCTGATACTCTAAAAAAGGACTTTTTAGGTCCTGTGCTTCATGTGGTAAAAAGAGACTTCATGTGGATGACCAGCACAAGGACTGTCTATATTGCCTCTACCCGGATCATTCTTCAAAGGACTGTAAGGTATGTTGTGCCTTTTCTACAAAGACCCTCCAGGACAGGGAGGGACGCCTCTTAATTTGGCTTCAGAGGCTAAAAGAAAAGACCAAGCAGTATCTGCTGAAGAGAGTGAATGTTCCTTCAGGACTTCACATTCCTCTCAAAAGAGACCTAAGATGGGCTCTCCAGGTCCTTCATCGCAGCCACCTCAAAAGAAGATGCATAAAAAGTCTTCAGAGGCGCATTCCAAGGTTTTGCCGGCAAACGTTTTTCCTCAAGAGACTGTTCCAACCTTCGAAAAACCGGTCTCCACCTCGTCGACTTTGCCTGTTACCTCGTCGACGACGACCATATATACTTCTGTGGCATTTTCTTCATTATCCAGGCCGACTACTTCATAGTCGGTGGCCGGTAGGTCTATCTCGTCGACGATTAAAATAAAGAAATCGTCATTGACGTCAAAACAGTCGATGTCCATACGATCGCCGTCGACGAAGATTACCTTGTTGACATCTACTTCGTTGTCGACGAAGGCTCCGTCGACGACGACGATAGCTCCCTCGACGAAGATGAAGACACCGCTTATGACAAAATCGTCAACGCGACCATCGTCGAGGACAGCATCGATGACGATACCACCGTCGACGCCAATGTGGATTTGGGGGTCTTTTGGAAAACCACCAAAGGTGTCAGGGTCACCCCTTTTTCTTTTTTTTTTTAAGCATTTTTATTGTTTGCAAGAAGTGACATGATTCATTACAATTCAATTCCATACTTAACATACAAATACAATTGATATGAACAGCAAATAAAGTTGAGGAATGGAAACAATATAAAATTAATTTTTAAACCAAACTTCACATTAGCTCTACTATTAAAGTAATAAACTGCTAAAACAGAAAGACCAAACTAGACCTAATCACATTTCTTGGCCTTCAAAGAAGTGCTTCCATATCTTTTCTTTTCTCAGAAGAGCTTTTGGACCCCTAAGTTTAGCTAAAGAAAACTCCATAGTTCTAATTTCATAAACCAATGATAACCAATCCGCAACCTTAGGGGGTTCTTTAGATATCCAGACCCTAGCTACTGTTAATCTAGCGCATGCTAGCAAAATCGTTAAGAGATCTTTATTGGGACAGTTCCTATCTTGGATATCTAATAAAACCATTTGTACTGTGAGATCCGATGAATTTATTTGGTTAAATTGAAGATGGTAAGATATGCGATTCCAGAAATTGGAGAGTGCAGGACAGGAGAATAACATATGTTCAATTCCAGCCGCGACAGTATTACATTTAGCACACCTAGATTTATCTGTCAAAGAGTTACCATGTGCCCAGCTGGATATTCTTTGTGGCGTATAATACAGTTCCGTGATTGTCCTATATAGTTGCATTTTCAAATTAGACGAGTGAACTATTTCGCTTAAATGGGTTAGGGCACTTCCGATCTGTACTGAATTTATGTTTTGGTTTAATCTACGAGACCATTTGGCTGCGATTTGAGTTATGTTTTCTCCCTTCTCCTTGATGAGCCATTGATATCCCAATTTGATTAATGATTTAGTTTTTTCTGAATAAATACCCTCAATAATATCAGAATGTTTAGTTTCCGTTATTTTCAATTTATTACCGAAAAAATCTCTCAGTTGTCTATATTTAAAATGCATATCATCTGTAAGCCCATTTGTAATTTTTAAATTCTCAAAATCCATCAAACCATTAGTACCATAAAGGTCTCCTAATGTGATTATATCCTGTCTTATCCACCGATTACCCAAACCATCCGAAAATATACCAGGAAGTCCCGGATTGTTCCATAATCTAAGTTCAGCATTGTAGAATGAACTATTACTAATGTGCAGAATTTTGTCCCAAATTCTTATGGCATGTTTAGCAGTCTTAAATTTTACTCTTTTAAAGTAGTTTGGATCATGGACCCGTAATAGAAATTGATTGGCATCAGCCCCCAACATGTATTGATGAAAAAATAAAGAGGGAGTATTTTTTAATAGGCTCCTAATACGTAAAAGAAAAGTAGCTAAAAAGTAAAAATTAAAATCCGGAAAGGTAAGTCCCCCTTTAGAGATTGGTAATGTCAAAAATTTTACCGCCCTTCGTGCCTTTTTATACCCCCAGATAAAGCTACTACAGATGCCATCCAATTTTCTAAAAAAAAGCTTATTTGGTTGTAGCGGTATAGCTCTGCACAAATAAAGTAGCTTGGGTAAGATTTTCATCTTAATCAGATTTAATCTCCCTAGCAAACTCAGGGGTATCTTATGCCATTTTTTAAAACTCGCAGCAGTTTCTTTAAGAAATGACCCATAGTTTATTTCCACAATTTTCCCCACTTTAGCAGTAAGCTTAATACCTAAGTATACGGCTTCTTTACAGGTTTTGTATGTACGTGTAGCCGGAGTGTAATTGAGTATAATTTGGGTTTTGTTAACATTTAATTTGTACCCAAAGATTTTCCCATAATTATGCGCTTCTTCTATAATTGCGGGCATAGCTTTACAAACATCCGATGTATATATTGCAATATCATCCGCAAAGGCAGTTAATTTAAGGGTTATATCCCCATGTTGAGCTGGTATTATATTGATTTGGTCGTTTAAAGCATTTAAAAAAGGTTCTAAAGATAAGGCAAATAATAATGGGGAAAGGGGGCATCCCTGTCTTGTACCTCTTGCAATCTTGAAGTTATCGGAATCAATACCTCCATAGCTGATCACGGCCCGTGGTTCATCATACATCGACTTAACCCAATCTAGGTAAGAGCCATTTAAACCCATTTTACTTAATACTGTCCACAGATATTCCCACCCCACTCGGTCAAATGCTTTTTCAGCATCTAACATTATCATACCGAGTGGGGTGTTAGTAGTTTCTGCTACATCCAGAGCGGTTATTGAGGTATTAACATGCAAAGTAGTATCTCTACCAACCACAAAACCATGCTGTTGGGGATTGACAATGTCCGGCATATGAGGCGCTAACCGATTAGCTAGGATTTTAGCAAAAATTTTTACGTCAGAATTGAGTAGAGATATGGGCCGATACGAACCACACTCTTTTTCCGGTTTTCCCTTTTTCAAAAAAAATATGATTTTGGCGAGTTTCCATGAAGAAGGTGCTTGTTTAGAAACAATAATTGAATTAATAACTTTTTGTAGTAATGGAGCCAACTCTTGATAACAAAGTTTATAAAATTCACCTGGTATGCAATCTTCACCGACCGCCTTACCTAATGGTAAATGGTCGATAGCCAGTTTAATCTCCTCAGTAGTAATATTAGAGTTTAGTTGTTGAATTACTTCATGGTTTAGCGCTCGCGATGGTCCTAGATATTGATCAAGATATTTTACAATCTCTGTTTTATTCGGTGACTCCTCTGGGGTGTATAAATGTTGGTAGAATTTAACAAATTGATTTAATATTTGATCCTCTTGCCCATATATCACTGAATCTGATCCAATTATTTCCTTTATTCTAGTTTTCGCTTTTCTATCTGCAGTTTTAAAGGCCAATATTTTTCCGATACAGTGGCCACCTTCGTATTGGTCAGGGTCACCCTATAGTCCACAGGGGTCCGGAATACAAACTGAGACCAACGCTGGAGCCAAAGACAAAGGATATTTATTACAATCTCATGAGATGGAGAGGCCTCAACAACAGACACCCATAGCTGTCTGAGGAGGCAGTCTGTTAGAATGGTCTTACTTCACGTGTTATATACTCTTTATCCTGCCCCAGGCATGTAAGGGAGTAATACCAATAACACTTTATTACATTCCTAAACATGGAAAATCTGGAGGGTCAGCAGGTGTGTAGCCTTTGCGGTTTTAACAGGATATGGGCAAAACATTATAATTAGGGCTCCCGGTTTTCCGTTTAAACAGATTTTTATATGTAAATACAGACGGAAAACAAGTTTTCCTTTATCTGTATTTATATATAAAAACAGAAAAATACTATAATACTTCAATAGAATTACACCTCCAACCATCTGGTGTGTCCCCCCCTCCTTAGAGGGTTAAGAGGTGTCGGCCCGGGCTGAGACAACCAGGCACACACACAGCCGAGTATTTCACAGGTCTTTGACAGACCGTTTACTTGTTAACTAGGCTTTGTTGTGCTTTGACCCCTTAACCCCTACCTCTTCACTCTGCTGATTGCACCAGCACCTGTCTTTTCCTCACAGACTGGGGTTTACTTCTGGAAACTAAAGATAAACATCAAACTTAAAGAAAAAAAAAAAACGAAATTGTGTCAGAGAGTATAAAAAAGTGTGTAAACATTAATATTTACATTTAGAATCCTTTGAAAACATTGCATGTTATTCGCCAACTTTTTTCCCTTGCTGACAATGTTGTTGGTGCCACACATCACGAGATGCACTCCAGGTGGGATGGGATTTCATCCAGCAGGTCGTGCACACAACTATTGCTGTCCATGAAGCGCTACATAAATACCAGTATATTACAGTATCTATGTCCCTTTGAAAGAGCTTTCGGTGAAATGAAAACCAGCAGCTCTGGCAAGTGCTATATAGGGACGGGCGGGTACTGTAAGGGTCCGACCACCCCCTCCCCTCTACTGGTCGGCCAAATCCCCAAACTGGCACTCGGGGAGGCGAGTCTCAGGGGCTGCCTGTGTGCTGGAGGCGAAGCGTGAATAAACAAACGCTCAGTAGTCCAACCAGGAATGTGGGAGATTAAGAGAAATTTTCAAGATAAGATTTTTTTAAAAAGAGAAACAATTTAAGAGCTTTATTGTGCGTGGGCTGAGAAAGGAGACAAGAGGCAGTCGGTTTAAGCACCACAATGAAATGGATCCAAAAAATGAAGAAACACTTTTTGCTGCAAATGTCTTTGCAATATGCAGCCTCAGGAGGAGAGAAAAAAAGTTTTACTATACAAACAATAAATACATAACTAAATAGAGCAAGACAGAGTAGTCACAAGGTGGGCAGATTGGTTTTATTTTACACTGAAACACTAGTGCCACCTTACAGATGTGAGTGAAGCGCTACTTTTCCTTTCATGTTAGCTTTTCAAGCAAAAACACTCATTGATTTCTGAATAATGAGTGTAAAAGTTTAAGTTGTATTGCCTATGAGTGTTTGCTTTTTTCGGGTATGTAGTTACTTTTTTTTCAGGCAGCATATTACTGTAATCTAGAGGATAATTTGAATTGAGTTGCTTCCAGGTGGTTTTAGCAGGGCACAATTGGGTTGCAGCTGAAGGCCGTGTGAGTTTCTCTTAGTGGGGCAGTATGGCGTTCAGTGGGGCAGAGGATGCGGCACTCTGCCGATGACAAACTGCAAGGCTCTGAGACAAATGGCTTGTGATAGCACTTTTAAGCATATTTCGGACATTCTGCAAATTGCAACGTTTTTAGATGAATGTACATTGTTGACCAATAACAACTGAGCGCATGTTTGCATAGCCAATTTAAATAATTGTGGAAAAATACTAACTGTAGCGTCGTCTTTTGCATGTGGCAAAAATAAATGTGGATAAATACAGAAAAAATGCCCAAAAAATAAATATGGATAAATACAGACGGAAATGGCAAAAAAATAAATACAATAAAACCGGGAGCCCTAATTATAATTACATAGTTCACAGAGGTTAATCCGATTTAGATGGTACTGCAGGGCATAGCATGATTACATGTCAAACAAAGGTAAGCACAGGTAACAGTGAGGACCCTGTAGTGTGTAGGCAAAAGGCATGTTTATTACAATGAGTCCATAAATATTTGTCGTTTGGACTACAGCAGGGCAAAGGGGAGAGGTATGATTACACAGCACGCAAAGATAAGTCTTGATAAGCCTGTTGAAGGATGCCTACAGGGTGTAGTGTGCAGAGTGAGGACGATAAACATCTGGGAAACTCCCTGTCCGACTGGTTAAGCATGGGCTGGTCAGTTAGTGGCAGGCCAAAGCATGAACAGAGTGTCCGTGCAGGAATGCAACAGGTCAAAAGTTGAGCTCCAGAGTGTTCGTGACACAGAGAGAAGTCAGTTATGAAGGTTAAAGTACAACATGGTAGAGTGAATCACAAAATGGTGGAGTGAATGGCAAGATAGCAGACCCACTTTTCCACACCGACTCCGTCGACGACAGCATCGTCGACGATGCCACCGTGACACCTGTCGACGTCCAACCGTCGACGACCACTCCGTCGACGGGCTCGTCGACGGCAACTGAACCTACCTTGCAAAGTGCGTATGTACACCTTAAAATTACAAAACGCACGCTGACACCAGCCTTGACTTCTCCAAGCAGAGTTCAGCCTTTACCACCTGCCCACCTCCTGGAGGAGGAAGACTCTGACTGCAGTATGTTCAGAACTGCTACCAGCCCATCTGAACTTCATGTCAAATATCACAAAAGTTTGGACTATGATGAACATGAGCAGGAGGACCAGGTGGATTACCCTGAGGAGTACCACCCCCCTCAGCCTCCTATGGTTTGCCTGCCAGCAACTCTGGTTTCTGACCTCCAATTCCTTATTTCTGATTACAAACAAAGGTTTCCATCTTCGGTTCCGCATCCACCTCCTCCAGTGGTCTGTCTACCACCTAGACCTCGGCCTTCACCTCTGGTAATATAGCCTGGCCCTTCTACTTCACAACCTCCACCTTCCTCGGATGATGATGATGATGAGTAACAACATGAGGAAGGGGAACTTCAAGATTCTAAATCAACACATGATGAATGGGACGATTATGTAATTCCCTGTCCGGCATCCCCTGTGCCTACTCAGGCTGATAGTCCCCCTGAGGATATCGGGGGCTTCCACAATATCCTTGAGAGAGCGGCTCAGCTTTTCCAAATACCTATGCCTTCTCACCAACAAGACTGTTTCCTTTATGATTTTAAGGAACTGTTTAAGAAGTCCGTCAGGTCTATACCTATCATCGACTACATTTGGGACTAGGGTGTTAAGGTTATGCAAAACCCTTCTTCTTTACCCTCGGTGCTGCCTAGGCTGGAAAAGAAATATAGGGCTCCGGACACCGCTCCAGTTTGCCTAACCGGCCACCCCAAACCTGACTCTGTTATCACTCAGGCTGCGCAGCGGAAATATAAGAATCCTTCTGCAATGCTAACTGCCCCTCCAGATCAGAAAGGGAGACGGCTAGATAATATTGGGAAACGTTTCTCATCTATGTCCACGTTAACAGTGCGTGCTTCCAACTCGTTGGCACTGTTAGGACGTTATAACCGACAAATGTAGGCGAACCTTGTCCCATATCTTGGATCCTTGCCGGAGGAGGCAAAGGAAGAGGCAAAAAAGATCCTACTAGAAGGCGAACGCTCGGCCTCTCAGATCATCGATTGTGCGATGGATATCGCATCTACTGGTTTTCGCCAACTGGCGGGGGCTGCGGTGTTAAGACGCCAGGGTTGGCTGAAAGCGACAGCATTCCGTCTGGAGATACAAACTAAAGTCCTTGACATGCCTTATTATGGCCAGCTTCTCTTCGGCACACACATTGATGATGCTCTTCAAGGCATTAAAAAGGATACCGATACGGCTAGAGCTTTGGGTACCCTTCCGTTCAAAAACCCTTCCTTTCATGGCTCAAGAGGGAGAGGACAATCTTTTGCGAGAGGAGATTATCAACACTACCGTTCCTCTTACTCTTCCAATCAACAATATCGACCGCAATACCAGCAGCGTCAACAACAACAACAGTCGTCTAACACTAAGTCCTCCTTTCGAGGGAAAAGAGGTAGGCAAAAGGACGCAGCTGGACGACAATGACTTCTCTCTGCCACAGGTCTAGACTTCCGTTCCACCATCCAGGATTGGAGGAAGAATTTCTCATTTCCTACACAATTGGAAAAAGATAACTACAGATCGATGGGTCCTTTTAAATAGTTCAGTTTGGACACTCACTAGAGTTCATAGAATTTCCTCCCCAGACCCCTCCTCGTCCAATGCTCCACAAGAATTTACATCTTCTGCTCTTGGAGTTCTCACTAATGCTCCGGAAGGGAGCTATAGAAAGAGTTCCTCCTGGCCAACGGGGCAAGGGGTCTCCTCCCGTGTTTTTTCCTGGTCCGAAAAAAGGAGAAGAAATGGAGACCTATACTGGACTTGAGGAGTCTCAACAAATATCTAAAGAAACAGTTGTTTTGCATGGTCTCTATTCAAGAGGTGCTACAACTTCTCACCGCAAACGACTACATTGTGTCTTTAGACCTTCAAGACGCCTATTTCCGCGTCCCAATCCACCGAAATCACAAAAAGTTCCTCAGGTTCTCTGTGGCGGGCAGACACTACCAATTTCGGGTCCTGCCTTTTAGCCTAAAATCAGCCCGTGCATCTTTACGAAATGCCTGTCTCCAGTGGCCGCAAATCTCCGGCAACGACATCACCAAGTCTTCCCGTACTTGGATGACTGGCTTCTCAAGGCACCTTCTCTAGCAGGCGTGACCAGGTCCTCCAACGCCTGTCTTCAGCTTTTCAGCCGCTTAGGTCTCACTCTCAATCGGGACAAGTCTGTCCTTCAACCTTCCCAGCGTGTAACTTTCTTGGGCGCAATTCTCTCCACAACCCAGAGAAAAGCTTTTCCATCAAAGGACCGGCAAAACAAACTAATTTCTTTAGCAACTCTCAACCAATTCAAAAAGTCCCTAACAGTACGCCTTTTCAAATCTCTACTTGGGATGATGTCTTCCTGCATCCTGTTAGTTCCGCACTGTCGCCTTCGCATGCGCCCTCTCCAAGAAGCGCTGTCGGCTCAATGGCTCCAGTGTACGGGATCGTTCGACGAGGTCATCCGCATTACCTCTCACATGGTCAAAGCTCTACAGTGGTGGATTCACCCTCAAAACCTTTTGCTAGGCTTGCCTTTCTTGCTTCCAGCTTCTCCGCATATAATTACAACAGATGCGTCCCTGGAAGGTTGGGGAGCGTTCCTCCAGGAGCTCCGGATAAGTGGACGGTGGTCCCCTTCCGAGCGGAAGCTACACATAAATCTCCTCCAACTGCGAGCTGTCTACCTAGCCCTTCTGGCTTTCCTCCCATGGATCAAAAATTGTCTTGTGCTCGTGCGGACAGACAATACCACGACAATGCAGTATCTAAGCAAACGGGGTGGGACCCGTTCCCGTTCTCTCACGAATCGCAGAAAGTCTGGCACTGGTTGCTTCTTCACAACATTTCCCTTTGTGTAGTGTACGTCTCAGGAATGGACAATGTCCTCGCAGACTCCCTTAGCAGACAGCGAACAGTTTGCCACGAGTGGGATTTGGATCAGCAGATTCTCAATTGCATTTTCTCCCAATGGGGCACTCCTCACCTGGACCTTTTCGCAGCCAAACAGAATGCCAAATGCCAACACTACCCAAGCTGGCGTCCCCAGAAGGGGTCTCTAGGGAATGCGTTTTCGATCGCATAGTTCAACGTCTTTGCGTATGCATTTCCTCCATTTTTCCTGATTCCCAGGGTCCTCAGGAAAATGAAGGTGGAACATTGCACTCTTATCCTGATAGCTCCAGCATGGGGAGCCAGCACTGGTTCATGGAGCTTCATCTCCTGTCACTGGAACCACCGATCCCGTTGAGGCGGTTTCCCTCTCTCCTCACAATGAACCAGCAGCAAGTCCAACATCCGGATCCAGCATCACTCAAATTATCGGCTTGGCTCCTGAGTTCAGAGAATTCCATGGGCTAGACATCCCACTGGATTGTAGAGCTGTTCTAGCTCGGGCTCGGCGTGACAGTACCAACAAAACATATTCCCTGAAATGGAAGAGGTTCTGCATCTGATGCAAATCTAAAAAGATACACCCTCTCTCTTCTTCTCCGGAACAAATATTGCCTTATCTTCTTCATTTGGCAAACTCCGGTCTTGCACATGCTACCATTAAAGTTCACCTTGCAGCAATATCTTGTTTCAGAAGATCCTCTGCAGGCCCTTCTCTTTGGTCTAGTAGACTAATTAAACAATTTCTTAAAGGCTTATTCAGAACGTTCCCTCCAGTGAAGACTTTACCTCCTACCTGGCAACTTAACACAGTTCTTGCTCCGCTTATGAAACATCCCTTTGAGCCGATACGCAGCGCTGATCTTAAATATCTTTCCTGGAAAACTGCACTTCTGCTGGCTCTTATTTCGAGGAGGTGAGTGAGTGAGCTTCAGAACCCTTTCCTTCAGTTCAAACACGACAGAGTGATCCTGAGGACCAATCCTAAATTTATACCCAAGGTCCCATCGGACTTCCACCTTAATGAGCCCATAGTCTTGCGCTCTTTCTGTCCAAATCCTCAAACGGCAGCAGAGAGGACTCTCCACTCCCTCGATCTCAAACGCTGCCTTGAATTCTACATTGACAAAACGAAGACATTTCGCAAATCTAACCAACTCTTTGTCGCTTTCAGTCGACCTAGGAAAGGTCTTTCATTAACTAAGCAGAGTATTTCTCGGTGAATCTCTGGAGCTATTACCTTCTGTCAACAGCAAGCAGGGCAACCCCTGCATTCCAAGGTTCGGGCTCATTCCACTAGAGCTATCTCGACTTCCATGGCGCTCTTTGCTTGAGTGCCCATTAAAGACATTTGCAGAGCGGCAACATGGGAAACGCCGCATACGTTCACCAGGCATTACTGCTTGGATACAGAACTCATGAAAGATGCAGCAGTGGGACAGTCATCTATTTCATCAGAGGTGAGCCTTCTCTCTTCATCCCACCTTCCTCTTATATACATACACATTTCTCTCTGATATTGCATTTTGGTACCTTTTGCATTTCACATTGATATGTAATTATCTGGTGATCTTTCATATTGTACCATTCGAAATGTGCTTATCATTGCTTGCTACTCTGATTCAGGCATGTGAATCTATGAACGATACCCTAATACTGGATAAGGAATGTGTTACTTACCTGTAACTGCAGTTATCCAGTATTGGTATCTTTCATAGATTCATATGCAACCCACCCACCTCCCCTGGAAGGGCTCACTTTAGTTCTCTCAGTAATTCATCTACTTAGCACTGTGCTTACAAAAATCTGAGGGGCTCGAGCTCCTTCCAGGAAGGTTCCAGAGGGTGGTGATAGCTGATTTGCTCTTCACCAAAGTTTGGTCCTTTTCACAAAAGGACAGGGATATGTTACTAATGAGAGGCGTCTGGCCCATTACTATGTATATATGTCTATAAGACATTACTTTATTTATGTACTGGGGACTCCCATCCCGACGACGGGGAAGGAGTCAGGCATTTGAATCTATGAAAGATACCAATACTGATTAACTGCAGTTACAGGTAAGTAACACATTCCTTCTCTATATGACACGTTTAGAGTCTGTAAGAGCTGCACAGGAGATTAATACATGTACGGTGATTCCGCATCAATTGACATAGGCAACCTATTGTATACAGCCCTATTTGGTTTGGTGTATTGGAGGGTACGACAGATACCTCCTTACAAGGTTTAGGTTTGACTGTTTTCACAGTCTGGTCAGTTTTCCCTCTTTCAATGATTGGTCCAGAAAATTGTGTCATTGCCCGTGTGATAATATCTTAAAGCAATCAACCATTCATGTGATTCTCTTCTGTAAAATATGTTCTAATGAAAGAGCTAGATGGATTCTGCCTTTTTTAAAACAAGGGGTTTGGAGGCAATGTCGACCGGCCTCTTTAGATCTGCAAATAATGGAAAATGTTTATTGGGAGACTAGTTCAGTTCAGTTCATAAACTTTATTCGGGTACCTTGGTACCCATAAAAGCACAAAGTCATGACAAATACAAACAACAATCTGGGAGCTTGAAAACACATGACAATGTAAAATTTACAGAAATATTTAAATCAGAATCTGAAAAGTGATTTCATTGGGAAGGAATAAAGCTAAAACCATAAGAACATTTTGCCGTTATAAAAAAGTCTCAGGGATCCAACATGGACTTACGTGTTCTAATGGCAATTCTAAGAAAAGTGCATGTGCGAGAAATCAAGTCTGCGTCATCCAGGGTTACTATACACAGATAGGCCTCGGCCAAACTAATAGGCCGTCTCTTTTTAAAATAAGGGTTTAAAAGCCACTTAGAGTATTTGATGTAGTACTTGCAAAAAAATAAAAAATGAATAATTGATTGACCACTCATCCCATCACAAAGACATGTTTGATTAAGGTTGGGGTGGTAACCAAGAGGAAAGCACAGTGCGAATCTGACGGTTCCAGCTCTTAGGTGGAATAGTAGGCTCCTATCCCAGCGACTCATGGGTAAGGTGAGATATATATGCATAGGGTAACAATACTGTTCAATAGACATATAATTGCGAACGGATGGTTTTACAGATTCTAGGTTGGTCCTTTCTTTGTAAAATAGTGAGTAGAGAGCATCTCTCAATTCCTTTTTGGACACAACATCAACTGTACTAGAATCTAAGAAGATGTATTCTCTATTGATGCTACGCAAACTTTGTTTCACTCCCTTCAACCAAGGGATATCCATCCTTTATCACACCTTATACAATCCTTAATTATCTCGTGTGAGGGAAGCAGCCTGATTCTTCCATACTGAAAGCCAAAAAAGAGCTGGTCGCACACAAATAAAATCAGATATAAAATTGAGATGAAGTTCCCTGTGACACATATACTGTGGTGTCGAGATAGGGATACCCAACAGTTTCCTACAGAACCTGTTTTCTTCCTGTTGGATACATGAACTATTTAAAATACCCCAAATCTCAGCGCCATATGTAGCCACAGGGATGCACTGTAGCTTATAGATTTTCTGAATGGCTAAAATAGCTCCAGTGGTCTTACGGCGAGGGAGACTCAGAATTGAGTTGGTGGCCTTTAAGAACTTGCTCCTGGAATGGGCTAAATGCTCACTCCAGGAGCCGTTCGCAGCAAAGACCAGCCCAAGATAAACAAATGAACGCGTACATGTCAATTTTTGCCCATCCACTGTAATAGTGCTTAGCTCTCGCTTCCCAGGGCCACTACACATCCAAAAAGATTTTTTTTATTTGACACGCATGTCCAGGCCATCCATATACTTTAAAACATTTTATACTAAAATGCGCAGGGAGTTTGGGGTGCGGCCTATGGACTGCATCATCTGCATATAAAAGCATTGGGAGATATTTCTCTTAATTATCGTAACATCTGGGGTAGCAGTTTTCAAAGAACTGTTCAGCCCATTAATATAAAAGGTGAAGAGAAGGGGGGCCAAGACACAACCCGGTCTTACACCCCCTTCCTACTTCAATTACTCCTGAGACCTCTCCTCCCATGCCAATCCTCACCTGTGCATGGAGGTCTTTGTGAAGTGTACCAGCAGCTCATCCAGCCCACCTGCCAGAAGAGTTGTCCACAGCGTCGCCCTGTTAACAAGGTCAAAGGCTGTGGACAAATCCATAAATGCCATATAAACCGGTGACCTCCGTGCAATGGTGTATTTCCCGATAACCAAATTAAGGTTGAGGCATTGTTCAACTGTTCCCACCTTGCTCTGGAGGCATAACTGGCATGGTTCTAAAATGTCGTTTGCTTCTGTCCAGTCTAAAATGTTACTATACAGAACTCTCCCCAATACTTTTAGGGTATTGTCTATTAAAGATATTGGTCTGTAATTGCTCGGCTGGGACCTGTCTCCTTTTTTGAAAATCAGTACCATAATACTCTTAGCCCATGTTGCAGGTAAGGTGGCATAAGTCAAACTAATAAAAACATTCAAAAGCAATGGGGCCCAGAACTCTGGGTTCCATTTAATTAGATCGATTGGCAACCCGTCTGGCCCTGGTGCTTTATTCCCTAAGCTCTGCTGGATGGCCTCTTGTACTTCTGAGACAGTTAGCTCTATAGGGGCCAACACACCGGGCCCATAATGTTCTATCTCTGATTGTGGGGTGGCATAAATTCCTGAAAAATGATTTACCCAGTACTCATTGGAAATGTTGCAACTGATAGGGGTTGATAACTGGCCCATTGATATAAGGTCCCTTACTGCAGTCCAGAAGATATTGCCCTTTTTAGGTCTCGCCTGAGCCAATGCGCTTGTGCATTGCTCCGGAGAGATTATAGTAAGAGGAAAAGAACACTTTACCAAAACGACGGATTAGACACAGTTCATGTGATCCATGCACATGCACAACGACAGCCACATCACACACCACCATTTGTCTGTGCCTCGCATCTGACTTCAAAGGCTGCTGCTCCGCCCCAATCAGACTTCAAAGGCTGCCGCTCCCCAGCCCTGCATCAGACTCCAAAGGAATGCACTCAGGGGCACCACCACATCACTCAGGGGCACCACCACATCACTCAGGGGCACCACCACATCACTCAGGGGCACCACCTCATCACTCAGGGGTACCACCTCATCACTCGGGGGCACCACTCAGGGGCCCTACCACATCACTCAGGGGCCCTACCACATCACTCAGGGGCCCTACCACATCACTCAGGGGCCCTACCACATCACTCAGGGGCCCTACCACATCACTCAGGGGCCCTACCATATCACTCAGGGGCCCTACCACATCACTCAGGGGCCCTACCACATCACTCAGGGGCCCTACCACATCACTCAGGGGCCCTACAACATCACTCAGGGGCCCTACAACATCACTCAGGGGCCCTACCACATCACTCAGGGGCCCTACCACATCACTCAGGGGCACCACCACATCACTCAGGGGCACCACCACATCACTCAGGGGCACCACCACATCACTCAGGGGCACCACCACATCACTCAGGGGCACCACCACATCACTCGGGGGCACCACAACATCACTCGGGGGTACAACAACATCACTCAGGGGCACCACTCTGGGGCACCGCCACATCACTCTGGGGCACCGCCACATCACTCTGGGGCACCGCCACATCACTCTGGGGCACCGCCACATCACTCTGGGGCACCGCCACATCACTCTGGGGCACCGCCACATCACTCGGGGGCACCACCACATCACTCGGGGGCACAACCACATCACTCGGGAGCACAACCACATCACTCGGGAGCACAACCACATCACTCGGGAGCACAACCACATCACTCGGGAGCACCACCACATGACTACGGGGCACCACCTCATGACTACGGGGCACCATCTCATGACTACGGGGCACCATCTCATGACTACGGGGCACCACCACATGACTACGGGGCACCACCACATGACTACGGGGCACCACCACATGACTACGGGGCACCACCACATGACTACGGGGCACCACCACATGACTACGGGGCACCACCACATGACTACGGGGCACCACCACATGACTCGGGGGCACCACCACATGACTCGGGGGCACCACCACATGACTCGGGGGCACCACCACATGACTCGGGGGCACCACCACATGACTCGGGAGCACCACCACATGACTCAGGGGCACCACCACATGGCTCAGGGGCACCACCACATGGCTCAGGGGCACCACCACATGGCTCAGGGGCACCACCACATGGCTCAGGGGCACCACCACATGGTTCAGGGGCACCACCACATGGCTCAGGGGCACCACCACATGGCTCAGGGGCACCACCACATGGCTCAGGGGCACCACCACATGGCTCAGGGGCACCACCACATGACTACGGGGCACCACCACATGGCTCAGGGGCACCACCACATGGCTCAGGGGCACCACCACATGGCTCAGGGGCACCACCACATGGCTCAGGGGCACCACCACATGGCTCAGGGGGCACCCCCACATGACTCAGGGGGCACCCCCACATGACTCAGGGGGCACCCCCACATGACTCAGGGGGCACCCCCACATGACTCAGGGGGCACCCCCACATGGCTCAGGGGGCACCCCCACATGGCTCAGGGGGCACCCCCACATGGCTCAGGGGGCACCCCCACATGGCTCAGGGGGCACCCCCACATGGCTCAGGGGGCACCCCCACATGGCTCAGGGGGCACCCCCACATGGCTCAGGGGGCACCCCCACATGGCTCAGGGGGCACCCCCACATGACTCAGGGGGCACCACCACATGACTCAGGGGGCACCACCACATGACTCAGGGGGCACCACCACATGACTGAGGCACCACCACATGACTGGGGGGCACCACCACATTAGATTAGAGTATGTATAGAGCGCATGGCTGCCTCTGCAAAAAGGCGTCCTAGCTCTGAGAGCAGATCAGAGTGGAGAATTTAGGAGAATTTTGGAGGGAACTAAGTTTGAGAAAAAGAGCCGTGTTTTTACGTGCCGTCTGAAGATGTTATGGTCGGGTTCAGCAAGAATGTAAAAAGGGAGGGAGTTCCATAGTTTAGGTGCCAGGCATCTGAAAGACCGATCACCAGATCTGGCCTTGCGTATACGTGGAGTGTGTGCAAGACACTGGTTTGCAGAGCGCAGTGCTCGGCCTGGTGCATACAAGTTGCACAGGCCGTTGAGAATATCTGGGGCTATGCTTATCAGTTTCTTGTGCATGATATTGAGTGTCTTAAAGCTTATCCGCTGTTCAATCGGTAGCCAGTGAAGGCGATGGAAAAGGTTGGAGGCATGACTGAACTTCGGTAGAGCAAAGATAGCACGTGCTGCCGCGTTCTGGACTCGTTGCAAACGCCTCATCACCGATTTGTTAGACCCGAGGACGAGAGCGTTGCAATAGTCAAGACGGGCCAGGATAGACGCCTGAACAATCAACTGGCGTATTTGAGCATCCAAGAGACCCAGAACTGGTCTCAGACCACGGAGTATCCCGAAACATTTTCCAGCCACTGTTTTAGCATGCGTTTCTAAGTTCAGATCATTATCTAATAGGATGCCCACGCTTTTTACCATGGCTGTAGGGTCCGGGGGTTGCCGAGTGCCGGAGGCCACCAGTCATTAGTCCACTGATGGGAATCTTTGCCCACTAAGAGGATTTCCGACTTGGACGAGTTCAACTGCAGACAGTTATTAGTCATCCATTCTGCGATAGCGGAAATGTTTTCTTTAAATTTTTGTTTATCTTGGGTGGGATTGTTTGAGAGGGAGAACACCAGTTGGGTGTCATCAGCGTACCACACCAGGGACATTCCCCTAGCCTTGGCTAATCTGGCCAAAGGGCTCACATAAATATTAAAGAGCGTGGGGCTTAGAGTCGAGCCCTGAGGGACCCCACATCGAAGTGTCTCGGTCTGGGAGGCAAAAGGGGGAGCTGTCACTTGGAACGTTCTTACCGAAAGGAAGGAGGCAAACCAAGCAAGTGCCGTATTTCCTATTCCAATTTCCTCCAAGCGTTGGAGTAATATTTCATGTGACACTGTGTCAAATATCGCGCTTAGATCAAGCAGCACCAGGACTGATGTGCTGCCTTCATCCAGCGTGGATTTGAGGTGTTCAGCCACTGTTAACAGGGCCGACTCAGTGCTATACCGCGGACGGAAGCCGTTCTGTGAATTGTCTAGGATGCTATTACTGTCTAGAAATTGCGTAAGTGCAGTGTTCACATTGGCTTCCAGAATTTTCGACGTAAACAGGAGCAGTGAAATGGGACGGTAGTTTTCTGGTTTAGAATAGTCAAGTGTGGGTTTTTATAAGCGGGGCTATCACTTTAGCGTGCTTCAATGTTATTGGCACTGTTGCAGTGGAGAGGGAGAGATTAAGTAATTCTAGGCATGTAGGCAGAAGATCTGATTGAATTTTCCTAAAAGCTTCAGGCTTGAGGGGGTCAGCTGGGGAGCCAGATTTGATTTTGTTAACGAATTTCTATAACTCATTAAGGATCATAGGGAGGAAAGATGGTAGAAGAGGTGGTTCAGAGTCAGGATTCGTGTTCAAATTCCAAGCAATGGGTGCAATATTATATCCCAATTTTAGGTATATATCTTCAACTTTCTTCACGAAGAAAGTTGGCAAGTTCTCACAGTGTGAGTTAGAATTGATAGTTTTGCCAGATTCTGCTGGAGGAGAGGCCAAGTCCTTCAGGAGCGAGAATATGGTTTTGCTCCGATTCGAGCTGGTCGAGATCAAACTGGAGTAGTGAGCTGCTCTTGTTTTGCGTACCAGTTTGCGGTATGAGTTAATAGCAGTTCTATATAGTACTTTCGCTTGTGTATCATATGTTTTCCTCCAAGATCTTTCCAGAGATTTACATTTTTTCTTCTTCAGCGTAAGTTCTTCATTGAGCCAAATGTTGGCACGAGTACTTTTGGTGTAAGTGAGTTTGGTGGGAATGCATATGTCTAGTGCTTGGATAATCCATTTTTAGGGGTCGCCTGGCGTTGCAGCGCGGATCTCTGCCGCTAGCGAGCCTTATTGTCGTTGTCTTGCCTCCCAAGTGGTACAGACCGGTGCACGAGCAGACACCGTTCTGTGAACGCGCGAGCCGCAGGGAACGCCAACGTGCATGCTCACGGCGTCCCGCTCCTGCCCTCCCGCGTCTCTTCCAAGGTGCGCTCCAGGCCGACTTGTTTTGGTTTGCAGGTATTCTGAACGCAGTAAGAGTTCTGCAGCCCAGTTTGTGCACTAGTGACGTAATCTCTGCGCGTGGCCTCTGTCGTCCATCCACGCGAGATTTGTAGATATACCGACTGGAAATTACCTTCAAACAGAGATCGCGTCCTCCTTTAACAGTATTAGTAAAACGCATGTGGGGTGTACTGCACGCAAACGACCCTGAAAATAAGGCATCGTCGGTGCTGTTTCTAAAGCTACGCTGTGCTTCAAGTCAAATACAACTCAGCTCAGAGACTGCTGTAGGCTCAGCGGACGCAAACACACTACCACTGTTGCCCACAATATTTTTGTTTTTCAGAATAGAAATAACTTTTACTGAACCAATAGCGATCTGTCCATCTTGCTCCCAGGAATGGCAGCACGCCTGGATTCTAAACTGTAAAATGCAGATTAAGCATAGACTTCTGCAGCAAATGATCAACCCACTCAGAGATATGTGTTTATTTTATATTAATATCGACACCGTTAACTATTCAGTAAAGACCAATCAAGATAATGCTTCTCTCCGGTAGGGGTTATGCAAACGGTCATTATTAGCAGAGAGCTGCTGCGCACTTGGAATGGAGCTGCAGCGCTGTCTCCAGACCTGCAGGGGTGTTCAGGGAGGGAGTCGCCCCTGGCAGCATTGGCATGGGTTTAAGTGCAGTGCAAGCACTGAACGTTACCAAGCCTGGGCACAAGATACTGCCAGGCATTTGCGACCCCTGCACTTCAACGTATATCCCAGCCTGAGGTATCTGCCAAACACGCACCGTGTGATCTCAGCAGTCAATCAATCATAACATTTGTATAGCGCGCTACTCACCCGGAGGGTCTCGAGGCGCTTGAGGTAGGGGGGGGTCAGCTACTGCTCGAACAGCCAGGTCTTGAGTTTCTTCCTGAAGGAGAGGTGGTCTGAGGTCAGGCGGAGGTGGATGGGGAGGGAGTTCCAAGTCTTGGCTGCCAGGTAGGAGAAGGATCTTCCTCCCGTGGTGGCTCTTCGGATGCGTGGAACGGAGGCGAGGGCGAGGCTGGTCGATCGTAGCTGGCGAGTGGTAGTGTAGAAGGTCAGGCGGTTGTTGAGGTACCTGGGTCCCAGGTTGTGGAGGGCTTTGTGTGCGTGGGTGAGGAGTCTGAACGTGATTCTTTTGCTGACGGGGAGCCAGTGCAGGTCTCTCAGGTGTCCGGAGATGTGGCTGTGTCGGGGGATGTCCAGGATGAGTCGTTCTGGATGCGTTGGAGTCTTTTCTGCAGTTTGGCTGTGGTTCCGGCGTAGAGGGTGTTTCCGTAGTCCAGTCGGCTGGTGACGAGTGCCTGGGTGACCGTCTTCCTGGTTTCGGTGGGGATCCATCGGAAGATCTTCCGGAGCATGCGTGGGATGTTGAAGCATGACGAGGAGACGGCGTTGACTTGTCTGGTCATCGAGAGGGAGGAGTCCAGGATGAAGCCCAGGTTGCGCGCGTGGTCCGTTGGTTTGGGTGCGCTGCCCTGGGCCGGGGGCCACCAGGAGTCGTCCCAGGCGGAGGGTGATGATCCCAGGATGAGGACTTCCGTCTTGTCTGAATTCAGTTTCAGGCGGCTGTTCTTCATCCACTCGGCTATGTCTTTAATCCCTTCATGTAGGTTGGTTCTGGCGGTGGCGGGGTCGTTGGTGAGGGAGAGGATCAGCTGGGTGTCGTCGGCGTAGGAGATGATGTTGAGGTTGTGTTGGCGTGCGATAGCCGCGAGGGTGCTCATGTAGATGTTGAAGAGGGTGGGGCTGAGAGATGATCCTTGTGGTACGCCGCAGATGACTTCGGTGGCCTCGGATCTGAACGGGGGAGGCGGACTCTCTGGGTTCTTCCGGCGAGGAACGAGATGATCCACTCCAGTGCCTTCTCTTGGATTCCGATGTTGATGCGCTGCACTAGGGTGTGGTGGCAGACAGTGTTGAACGCTGCGGAGAGGTCCAGGAGGATGAGGGCCGCTGTTTCCCCATTGTCGAGTAGGGCTCGGATGTCGTCAGTGGCTGCGATGAGGGCGGTCTCGGTGCTGTGGTTGGCTCGGAAACTGGATTGCGAGTGGTCGAGGGATCCATTCGTCTCGACGGAGTCCCAGCTGTCTGTTGACGGTCTTCTCGATGACTTTGGCAGGAAAAGGGAGGAGCGAGATGGGGCGGTAGTTTTTGAGGTCGGTGGGGTCCGCTGATGGTTTCTTCTGTAGGGCGCTGAGTTCGGCATGCTTCCAGCTCTCCGGGAAGGTGGCGGTGTTGAAGGAGCAGTTGATGATGTCCCGGAGATGGGGTGCGATGAAGGAGTCGGCCTTGTTGAAGACGTGGTGGGGGCAAGGGACAGTTGGTGATCCGGAGTGGATGGTGTTCATCGTGCGGATGGTGTCTTCGGTGCTGACCGGGGTCCAGGCGCGGAGGGTGGTGGTGGGGGGCGTCGGTTCAGTGGTGGGGTGCGTGGGCTGTGTGCTGAAGCTGTTGTGCATGTCTGTGGAAGAACGAGGCGAGTGAGTTGCAGAGGTCTTGCGAGGGAGTGATGTCGTTGTTTCCGGCGCTGGGGTTGGAGAGCTCTCTGACGATGCTGAGGAGTTCCTTGCTGTTGTTGGCATTGTTGTCTAGTCGTTCCTTGAATGCTGTCTTCTTGGTGGTGTGGATCAGCTGGTGGTGTTTGCCGGTGGCGTGCTTGAGGGTGGTCATGTTGTCTGTAGTCGGGTCGTTGCGCCAAGCTTTCTCGAGGGTACGGCAGTTCCTCTTTGAGCTCTTGAGTTCGTCGGTGAACCAGGGGGCTTTCTTGCTGCCGGGTCTGCTGGGGGGGGGTCTTCAGTGGAGCCAGGTCATCTGCGCAGATGGTGATCCACTGTGTGAGGTTGTCGGCTGCTTGGCTGGGGTCCGTTGATCTGGCGGGGGTGATCTGGGTCAGGGATGTGGTGAGCTGGTCGGAGGTGATCTTGTTCCAGCTCCTGCGGGGAACCTGTTGTGGGTGGTGGTGGGTTGTGGTCTTTCGGAAGCTGAAGTGGACGCAGCTGTGGTCTGTCCAGTGACGTCCGGTGGCGTGGCTGAAGGAGATGTACTTGCTGGATGAGAAGACTGGGTCAAGCGTGTGTCCGGCGTAGTGGGTGGGGGTGGTCACCAGTTGCTTGAGTCCGAGGTTGGCAAGGTTGTCCAGCAGGGTGGTGGTGTTGCTGTCATTGTTGTTCTCCAGGTGGAAGTTGAGGTCCCCTAGGAGGATGTAGTCGGCGGAGGGGAGGGCATGCGGGCTGATGAAGTCTGCGATGTCTTCGCTGAAGTGTGTGCGGGGTCCAGGGGGTCTGTAGATCAGGGTGCCTCTGAGGGTGGTCTTGGGGTCGGTGTGGATCTGGAAGTGCAGGTGTTCGGCGGCTGTGAGGGTGTCGTCTGTGTTGGTCATGATGCGGATGGTGTTTCTGTAGCAGTTCGGTCTGCACTCCTTCTCAAGTAGTGAAAAAAGGATTTGAAAACGGTTGTTCCCCCTTGTGCGATGGAAAGTAACCCTGGGGAATTCGGAGTGCTTTCGAGTGATTGAAGCATATACATAATTTGTATTTTAAAGTGGGTGGCATCCCTCAAATACCCGCGTGCGATGGTGCGTCTCACACACCTGCGCTTGCCCACAATCAGTAAATAATACGCAGACCATGACTCACAATATATCCCGCTTGCACTCAGGTTACCGTTTTTCCAAGACTGCAACCCAATTTTTCCCAAACCACACTGCACTCTCTTCCAACACTGCGCACTCCACTCTGCCCACACTGCACTCCACTCTCTCCACACTGCACTCCACTCTCTCCACACTGCACTCCACTCTCTCCACACTGCACTCCACTCTCTCCACACTGCACTCCACTCTCTCCACACTGCACTCCACTCTTTCCACACTGCACTCCACTCTTTCCACACTGCACTCCACTCTACCTCACACTGCACACCACTCTCTCCTACACTGCATTCTCTCCCACACTGCACTCCACTCTCTCCACACTGCACACCACTCTCTCCACACTGCACTCCACTCTCTCCACACTGCACTCCACTCTCTCCCACACTGCACTCCACTCTCTCCCACACTGCACTCCACTCTCTCCCACACTGCACTCCACTCTCTCCCACACTGCACTCCACTCTCTCCCACACTGCACTCCACTCTCTCCCACACTGCACTCCACTCTCTCCCACACTGCACTCCACTCTCTCCCACACTGCACTCCACTCTCTCCCACACTGCACTCCACTCTCTCCCACACTGCACTCCACTCTCTCCCACACTGCACTCCACTCTCCCCCACACTGCACTCCACTCTCCCCCACACTGCACTCCACTCTCCCCCACACTGCACTCCACTCTCCCCCACACTGCACTCCACTCTCTCCCACACTGCACTCCACTCTCTCCACACTGCACTCTCTCCACACTGCACTCTCTCCCACACTGCACTCCACCTCTCCCACACTGCACTCCACTCTCTCCCACACTGCACTCCACTCTCTCCCACACTGCACTCCACTCTCTCCCACACTGCACTCCACTCTCTCCCACACTGCACTCCACTCTCTCCCACACTGCACTCCACTCTCTCCCACACTGCACTCCACTCTCCCCCACACTGCACTCCACTCTCCCCCACACTGCACTCCACTCTCCCCCACACTGCACTCCACTCTCCCCCACACTGCACTCCACTCTCTCCCACACTGCACTCCACTCTCTCCACACTGCACTCCACTCTCTCCACACTGCACTCTCTCCACACTGCACTCCACTCTCTCCCACACTGCACTCCACTCTCTCCCACACTGCTCTCCACTCTCTCCCACACTGCACTCCACTCTCACCACACTGCACTCCACTCTCACCACACTGCACTCCACTCTCTCCACACTGCACTCCACTCTCTCCACACTGCACTTCTCTCTCCCACACTGCACTCCACGCTCCCCCACACTGCACTCCACGCTCCCCCACACTGCACTCCACGCTCCCCCACACTGCACTCCACTCTCCCCCACACTGCACTCCACTCTCCCCCACACTGCACTCCACTCTCCCCCACACTGCACTCCACTCTCCCCCACACTGCACTCCACTCTCCCCCACACTGCACTCTCCCCCACACTGCACTCCACTCTCCCCCACACTGCACTCCACTCTCCCACACTTCACTACATCGCTCCGTGCTCATGCCCTCCTTAACTACTGTCCATGTCAGTCACTTCCCCCAGGCCACTATCTACACCTGTAGTAACTCCGACCCCTCCCGCCCTTTAAGACATTACTTCATCAGTCAGTTCTGCTTCCCTCCTGGATGCTTTCCGTCTATTCTAGCCCGTCTATTCTAGCCCCTTCCCTCGCCTCCCCTCAGCTTTTTAAACTGCAGTCCGCCAGCATCTTACTCCTCCCTGCCCAGCAGTCCTCAGCCGCAGTCCTCGCGTCCGCCCCCTCCTTCCCGTGCTGTAGTGCATACCTGCTCCTCTCCAGGTTGCAGTGGGCGCCCCTCCCACTCCTTCTATATACTCCTTCCTGTAGCGCATATAATACCTTCCCTGGGCTGCACCTATCGCTCCCGCCGCTTCAGCCTATTCTTCTTCTTTCCCAGCGGCCTTAAATGACGACCATAACTGCTCTCTTCAGCTCCAGTACATCCATTATTTCCCCCCTGATGCAGCCCTGCCCCTACCTCCCCTCCCTCGCCTTTATGTAGTCCTTCCCAGCACTCACTTCGTTCCTCCTCTTTCTCAGGTTCCCTACCTGCTCTCTCCAGGATGCTGCTCCTGCCCCGGTCCCACCTTGCCAGCAAGGATGCTCTGAGCTTGGATGCTTCCCACAATTCACCTCCCCTCTGCATCCAGGAGTAGGAACCGTCCAATCAGAAGGCTGCTTCTTTCTGGTCCAGTCTAGCAGTATCGGGTGAGGCAGAGTCGGGCGAGACCGATAGGCCGTGAGTGGGAAGCTCAGGTCCTCTGTCCCCTGCTCCTCCTATCTCTTTTTTTGCATTACGTGTTGCAGCAAAAGCACCCCTCCTGGCCGACCCCATTCCACTGACACAACCCTTAATGTAAATATCCAATGCGAACCTTTCCGTCCAGCTATTCTCAGTGGACATACACGAGCAACAGAAACGCAGGAGCTGAAGCCGGCGCGCTCCTGCGGCCTCCTACGAAGATCCGTACGCCATCTTTCCCCATATTTAGGGCTTGCCTGGCGTAGCGAGCCTTATTGTCGCTGTGTTGCCTCCCCCAGTGGTACAGACCGGTGCACTAGCAGACACTGATCTGTGAACGCGCGAGCCGCAGGGAACGCCAAGGTGCACGCTCACGGCGTCACGCTCCTGCCCTCCCTGACCATAATAATTTCATCCATTAAGGATGGGTCGAAGTTTTTATGTTTGCAAAGCCAGTCTACGGATTTGTTCAGAAGGTCTGACCAAGACTTTCTCTGGCCCCCAGCTAGGTTTGGGACACCAGTCAGGACTAGCACATAGGGACTAGAGGCAGGTGGTAAGTTCAAGACATCGATATTGGTATTTGTGTTTTGGTTTCTAAGGCACTCTGTAGTGTCATTAATACGGTTGGCCACAGTGATGCCCGACTGGGACTGATTATAGTTGGCACTTCCTATACCCAAGTTCAAGTTACTTATAGTGTCTAGTTTTGACATAACCTGATTGTCTCGCCCAGTGGGGGCAGGGTTGGGCGCAAAACAATCACCTCAATACCCGCAAGATGCACCTGAGGTAGCAAAGGGGGTATCTGTGGGGGGAGTGATGCTAGATGGTTGCGTCTCACTGTCTGACTCACCGCTACAAATGTTTTCAATATAGTTGGGTTCCCCTCCCCTGCATTAGTAAAAACATTATTCGGCTTTTCCCCACTAAGCTTATCCATAGCTAAATTCAGGTGCATCAATTTCCCCCACAGCAAATCAAAGTTCTTAACATTCACCTCCTTTATGCATTCCAGCCTTGTTTCAAACCCTTCCGTTACAAAATCTGAGGATGCAGTACCCACATCAGCCACATTGCAACTGTTCTTTGGGGTATCATTTGTCTGTGTTGCAACAGAGATTGTAGTCACTGTCACATTGACTTCCGAACTATTCGTAGATGCCTCATTATTGATGTTTTTAGGTTTCGATTTAGACTTAGTGTTTGTAGTAATAGCAGCATTTTTCCTCCTTTTAGCTGGTTGAGCTGCTAATTTGTGGTGTCTGGAGGATTTTTCAGCATTTCCCCGGGTATTGGTAGAAGGCGCACCTAGGCCAAGTGTATTCAAAAGGTCCAGTGGTGACTAGGTTGGCAAAGGTGGACTCAGAGTACTGAGGCTAGCTATTGCCGATGGTATTTTTACTGTGTCTGGTATATTAAGATCGGTTTGACCCCCCCCACCCCCCCACCCCCATCGACAGACATAACGAATACAGTAGGATCCAGGGACAGTCTTCTTTCTGTCATCTGAATCTCATGCGTCAGCAGAGACTCTGCCCTTACGATAGTCATCCAGAGTTCCGGCTGCCCCTCTCTGCCTACTCATTGTGCAGCAAGGACTGCCAATTGACCTTGATATAACTATATAAAACCCACAGACAGCACGGTAGAATCAATTATAGCAGGGTGCTTCTTGTTACCTTGCATGTAGGTGATCCTCCTGAGTCCGAGAACCAAAGGGGGTGGCCCTGCCCAGCCTCCTTAGGTCCTTAGACGGGCCTGCCCTTGGTCCGGGCTTCGTCCGGTGATGTCCCGCGGGGGAGAGGCAGCGCTATATGCGCAGTGACACGCCTCCCCCTCACTCGCTGCAGCTGGGGGTGAAAGTTGGCACTCTTGGAGTTGTAGTCCTCCTCCCGAGTGCAGAGTGCAGGCGGCGGCGGTGGAGCAGTTTTGACCCTGGGACCTCGTCTCACCAGGGCGGCACAAAACAATCCAGCTGTTCTGGAAGGTGCATGGAATGACAGGTGATGTCAGCACCACGACGGTATCCGCAGAAGCAAAAAGGGACCTATTATGACTGGTCTTTTGAAAAGTATAATGAAAAAAAAAAAAGAGTATGACTAGGTATTGGCCCCTATTTTACAAATACATAAAGTATACCAATGGTCCAATATGCTTAGGTTGTGTGAGAAAAATATTAATTGGAAAAATAATAGTAGATGGAAGTACTTTTAAAGAGATAATTTTGTATAATTTATCGCTAAACTTTTATGAATGTTTTAACTGTGGCTTTTATGATTTTAATATGACTTGAAATCGAATAAAGTATATTCTGATACTGATTCTGACTACCCAGAGAATCCATTTTAGCAGCCTTATAATAAGAAATGATTGAGGTTCTTGATACCGGTTCATAACTCACTGTGCTATATTAGAAGTGTTTATGAACTGCAAGTAATAAAAGGATCAATGTGTGAAAAGCTGAACCCATTTACCTTTCGACATAAAATAAAAATGTCATCTCTAGTTTCACAATGTCTTTTTTTACAGGAGACACATTAACCCTTTGTGCTACTTTGTGTCAAAGGTGTGAATAGAGAAAACACAGACCTCTGCAGCAAGTGCATTAACCACCAGATTTATCTAACCATTATTATTATTCCCTAAGATTTACTGGGCACACAAAGCTCTTTGCTGCAGGTGCCTTAACCCAATATTACATTTTAAAATGCAGCCTTTTCCACCAGTTTAGGCAGAACAGATGTACATGTCACGGTTCAACCTTTTGTCAACTTTTTTGTGGCAGAGTTCTTAAAAAATAAATGTGTAAGTTGACTGAGACTGCTTTTTATGGCGAAGCCCCCTTTTTTTCCCCACACAAATACCCAACATACTGACACAGAATCATAGTCTGCAGACGTAAACATACTCACCCTACGTATGGCTGGAAAGGCATACCATCCACAGGCCTACCCTCCACCTAACTCAGCCTTCCTAACATTCTATTAGGAATTATTTTGGCGCTGGTTAACGAATCTTGGAAAAACAAAAGGAGTTAGGTCCTTGGCGGGACTGAGGGGGGGGGGGGCTGGACCGTAGTACTATTCAGACAAAGGAGTGCCTGAACCCTCAATTCTTGAAATGGCAATTATTTGAAAAAGACCAAGTGCAAATTAATGAAACCTGGTGAGGTACTTTTATGTATACCCATCACTCATATTTTATACTTTTTTTGTAGGATTGCTTTTTAAGACAGAAATAGATGCACTTTTACACCATCACAATAACTGAACAATAATGACTGCAAATTAATCAAAAAAGAAACATCGGATCAACACAGAACATTACACATTAAATTATTCATTTCATCAATGTTTACAAATCAATTCCTGTTTTAAGACAACCATAGCAAAGTGAAAGACAAGAGCACAAACTGTGTATTCTTTTTGACAAAGTCACTTAATGATATGATTGGCTCTTGTAGATATGCCGATGCGTTTCAGGTTCGGGTAACGAGTTTTCGAACCCTCATCAGGGCTTTTAGTTGTCTGTGTGAAACACAAAAAACAATAAAGCTTTGTTGAGAACCTGTGTGCCTCGGGGCTACCTATCATAATCAGAAGAATCATAAGGGAAATGTACCTGTATGTATCAGGCTCGCTAATTCCAATGGTGGACCTAGGGGACGACGCTTGAGGTTTTACTTCTACAGTGAGTGAAGCAAAGACTGTATGAGGCATTTTGGCGATACTGTCTCTTTACAGGCAATCAAGTGCATGTAAATTAATTCTACCTACCTCTATGTGCACCGTCCGGCGCCTCTTAGAGGGAGAAGGTTGTGGTCACTATTTCAAGAATCCTAGTTGGGAAAACAAGAGGAAGTTGTTGTACTATTATGTTAGCTTTTCAGCAAGTAGATAATTGTTCGTTAAAATGGCCCTGTACCTTGCGTCTTCATCCTGAATTGGGAAGACGATTTGGGTCTCTATCATTCAATGGCGGGTTTATTTGTAACCTGGCGGGGATTAAAGCACTTGTAAGTACAGACACTTGGTATTGGTTATGAACGCCAGCATGGATGTTAGGCGAAGTCTGTTTTCCAGGCGTTTTTGCGTATAACTTTCCTATGCGTCGCTCTATCGCTCGTGGCGCACTGTATGGGAAGATGTTGGAACATAAATGCGGGGACCGCTGGAAAAAAATCAGCGGAAGCTAGTCTTGCCAAAATAAGTCAACCAGCGAAAAACGCTCGTTCTTACCTGAATCAATACATTCAATGTCTGCAGTGCGAGGCTTCCAAACGAATGCCTGACGACTCGCGGGGGCCATCTTGTCTCATTTAAACACACGTGAGTTACGCGGCATTGTGGGACATGTAGTCCCATACCGTGTACTGTGAAAACTTACATATTGGGTGATATTCGTTTAAGAGTTGGACTCACTGCGATATCCACGCGGATCTACTAGTTACTTGTGGCTTCAAAATTATTAGATCGACTCAATTAAGAAGCTGGTATGGGTGCCATGAACTGGGACCAACTTATATAATTCATGTAGGTGGGGAGGGGCATAAACATGTACAACTTCAAATGTGTGTGCTTCAATAACTTGAAGGTGAGAGTCTGATTCAAAGTAGGCTATTGTCGAAAAAAGGATACAATCAGATCCTTGATAATTCAGACATACTATTTAAACCTGTGAGTGTGCTATTAAATTTGAGAATTAAGTATGCTTCCTTTTGTAATAACGCCTTGTCAACATCCGCTGGGCGCTGCACTGTACCAATTGTAAAAAGTACTGACCATTTGAAATCAAGTTCAGTATGAGATTTCTCCATGAAGTGTTCCACCATGGGAGCAGTTAGGACTTTCTTTTTAATTCGAGACCTTTGCTGACTGATGCGTAGGTTGACTTGCTGATTCGTTTTGCCAATATAGATCTTTTGGCACGGGCAAGTGATGACATATATAACATTTTTGGTCTTACAGTTGGAAAAACCAGAGTGCTTCCACTTGACCCCCTGATGCTCAAATTCGTTTCCTTCAATTGTGCTAGAGCACGCAACACAATTGCCGCATCTGTGGTGTCCATCGATTGGTTTCATATTCCAACAAGACAGAATGTCATGTTTAGCTTTTGGCAGCGCTACATCAGCCCTCACGATTTGCTGTCCAATGCTTGTTGTTAACGAATCTTGGCAAATTTTTCAAAACTGGTGGGGCGCTCCAGGCCGCTCCTATCCTGAAAGTATCGGGTTGATTCGTGAAGCGGGCCGAGAAAAAAGGGGCTTCCGAAAACATGTTTTCCCCATGCAATTTTCCATAGGAACCATTCATCGCGGCTACAGCCCGAACTGCTGAACTGAATTACACCAAATTTGGCAAAGAGGTAGTCCTTGGTTCAGACTCGTGCCTTTTGCTTAAATGTTATAGTTCCTGAGAAAATCACAATTAAAATCACATATATATCTATGGCCGCGCGGGATCCGCGCACCCTGCCGAGTACGAGCTGTATTCTAATTGGTTGTCAACACTCCAAATCGGGAAGTGTTGGCAGCCATCTTGCGCCTCGGTAGAACCGAGGCAGAAGAAACCGAATAAAAAAACGTGCAAAACGCTAAAAGGGGGCAGGATAGAAACACCCCTCCCCCTAGTCCTGCTCAGGGAGTCCCACAAGGACCCCCAAGGCCCCCCAAAATGCTTTTTTTTAACAAAAATAAATCCTCAAAATCCGCGCAGGGTGCGCGGATACTGCCGATGAGAAAAAGAAAAAAAACGAAGCGCTGGCTCCCTCGCTATATTAGTTATTAGCCCCTGGAGGGGCCAAATCCCGGGGGCAATTAAATAATTTAGGTGGGGTGCCCAAAGGGACCCCCAGGGACTGCTACCCCCTGGGGCTTTATTACAAATTGTGTGGGGGGCTCATAGCCACCCCTCACCTGGGGACCGCCACCCCTGAGGCTTGTAACATAAGAGGGTGGGGGGCTCAAAGACCCCTTCAAGCCCCGGGGACCGCCACCCCAGGGCTTTTGGTTCAAATAAGGAAACCTGTGTGGGGGGCGCTTGAGGCCCCCCGCATGCCCCAAGGACCGCTACCTCCCCGGGGCACTAAGGTTTTAATTTGGGGGTCCATTATGGACCCCCAAGATCCGGGGACCACCACCCCCCGGGGCTTTTCAAATGGTGGGAGGGGGTCCACTCCACGGGGCCCCCTCCTGGAGCCCTTTATGGCCCTGGGGACCGCCACCCCCCCCAGGGCTGGCTCCGGGCCATAATAGGCCTCAGGAGGGGGGCCACATAGGCCTCCCTCCAAAAAAGAAATTTTAAAAAATGGTCAGGCCCTGGGGATGTGGTCCCTGGGGCAAGAGTGGCCCGGAGCGGGGCCACGCTGCCCCCCTCCCAAATTATGAATGTCATTTTTTAATAAAAAAGAAAAACAAAGGAAAGGCCGGCCTCAGTGTATGGGGTCCCTGGGGCCATAATGGCCAGAGGAGGGGGGCCACGCAGCCCCCCTCCAAAACATTTTCCAAAAATGCCCATGCCCCGGGGGGAAGGCCCTGGGGAGTGGGGTCCCCAGGGCCAAAAAGTTAGAAAAAGAAGGGGGGGCTACACAGCCCCCCTTCTTAAAAGAAAAGACAGGCAGCATGCCGGAGGCCACGCCCCCTTCTTGCAGCACTCAGCAAACGCGCCCCTTGGCGTGTTTGCAGATGGGGAACAAATTCCTGTTGAATACTGGGGGTCCCTGGGGGTCAACTAGGCCACCAGGAACCTCCATTATGCACCAGGGGGCTGCGTTGCAGAGAGGTGTTCAGAGGCCACACCCCTTTTTACACCTCTCTGCAACGCAGCTCTGTGGTGCTTACTGGAGGTAGCTGGTGGGCTAGTTGCACCCCAGGGACCCTCAGTATTCAAGGGGAGTTAATCCCCCAATTTAAAACGCTCCACGAGGCACGTTTGCACAGTGGTGAAAGGAGGGGGCGGCCTGAGTTTACATGTGTGCAAACACACCCATTGGCGCGGTTTAAGTTGAGGAATTAATTCCTTGTCAATTCTGAGGGTCCCTGGAGGCCAACTAGCCCACCAGGAACCTCCAGTAAGTGCCACAGAGCTGCTTTGCAGAGTGTTGTAAAAAGGGGCGTGTTTTCTGAACACCTCTACAACTCTGCTCCCTGGCACATACTGGAGGTACCTGGTGGGCTAGTTCGACTCCAGGGACCCACAGGATTGAGGAGGAATTAATTCTCTAATTTAAAACGCGCCACAGGCCACGCCCCCTTCCTTCACCACTGTGCAAATACGTCCCGTGGCACGCTTTAAGTTGGAGAATTAATTCTCTTTCAATACTGAGGGTCCCTGAGGGTCAAATATCCCAAGAGGTATCTCCAGTATGCGCCAGGGAGCTACGTTGCAGACAGGTGTTCAGAGGCCACGCTCTTTTTTACACCTCTCTGCAACGCAGCTCTTTGGCGCTTATTGGAGGTACCTAGTGGGCTAGTTTGACCCTAGGGACCCTCTGGATTCAAGGGGACTTCGTCTCCCAACTTAGAAAGGCCACAGGGCGCGTGTACACAGTGGTGAAGGGAGGGGATGGGGATGGGGCCTGAGGTTCGCCCTGTGGCGCGTTTTAAGTTGGGGAAAAAATTCTCCTTCAATCCTGAGGGTCCCTGGGGGCCAACTAGCCCACCAGATGCTTCCAGTAAACGGGATGGTGTTGGAAAGTGGCTCTATATATACTGGACCGAAGTAAAATCAGCCGAACTACGAATTACGATTTACTCACCTGTTATCAGGAGAGATCTCAGTGCTGCATGTTTTAGCCCAGTACCGATCCTAAAAAGTAACTCTAACCGTACTCACCAGTAACTTGAATTTGCTAACATTGACTGGTTTCACTTGGAAATTCTTCTAAGTGTGGAGTTTTGGAACTTTAAAATATTCCTCTAAAATCAGCCGAACTATGAATTCCGATTTACTCACCTGTTATCAGGAGAGAACCCAGTGCTGCATCTTTTAGTCCAGCACTAACCCTGAAAAGTAATTCTAACCTTACTTACCAGTAACTTGTATTTCCTTCCGTAGGAAACCATTGTCTGGTTTTCACCAGAAAAGTTTCTAAGTGTCTATTTTCATAAACTACAAATATTCCTTAAAAATCGCCTGTATGACATAAACGCATTCTTTCAACTGTTTACAGAAGATGCACCAGTGCTGGTTCCAACATCCACCACTGTGTAAGAAAAAGTAACGCTAACCTACTACTTACCTGCTAAGTGAATTTCCTCCCATAGGATAACATTGGTGATTCTATGTGAAAAAGTTTCTCAACTTTTAAAATACAATAATAATCCTTAAAAATCACTACTGTAACCAAAACGCTATTACTCAACTGTTTACAGGAGATGTCCCAGGACTGAATCTAGGATCCAGTCCTGTGGTTTTGAAAAGTAATCCATAAATTAACTAAATGCATTTAACTAGAAATCCCCATTGAGCTCAATGTTGCATTGTGTTTGAGATTGTGTTGCCCATTGCAACAACTGTAACTACTGTACAAAAGTCTATTGCCTATTTGGAAAGTATTTAAGTATATTTTGTCATGTAATGTATAATGTAATTATAATGTAATTTAAAAAGTAAAATATCTAAAAATAAATACTTTACAAAAGTAGTAAATCAGTATAAAAAAATATATAACCATTAATACATTTAAAATTTGTCATTTATAAAACCTTTGAAATTCACAGAAAAAACCATAGGTTTCAGACATGTTCTAGTTAGGAATTAGCATTTAAAAAACCTTCGAAATTCACTGAAAAAACCATAGGTTTCAGACATGTTATAGTTAGGAATTAGCATTTAAAAAACCTTGGAAATTCACTGAAAAAACCATAGGTTTTAGGGGTGTTATAGTTAGCTGGACATTTCACTCGTACAAAACCATTGAAATTCCTCCGTTATAGATAGTTCTACCAAGTATAACTCGCACGCCCGCAATCCACTGCTGATGATGTCACATATTGCAACATTCATGACATGGCCAGTGACCTCACTGATGACCTCACTGATGACCTCACTGATGACCTCACTGATGACCTCACTGATGACCTCACTGATGACATCTTAAATGACATCACCACAGCAGTGGATTGCAGGCGCGCGAGTTATACTTTGTACAACTAACTGTAACAGAGGAATTTCAATGGTTTTGTACGAGTGAAATGTCCAGCTAACTATAACACCCCTAAAACCTAGAAATGGCCTGTGCATTAAATAGTAAACTTAATTTGGGTATCTTCACTGAAAGCTTTGAGACAGTGGTTTCCTTCTGGTTTAGGACCATTTCAGTACCAATCTGTAAATCACTGATCCTAAGAATTAGGTTTTGTAAAGAATGTGTCCGCTCAAAGTAAAATGCTTTAAAACATTTTTTTTTTACCTTATTTACAGAGTCTCTCTCCCAATCACCTCGAGAAAAATATACGGTCCACAGAAAGACTGCTGCACAGTGATAATCCAGCGGATCGCTAAAGTCTCCATAACTCGCCCCTATATGTCTATTTGTCCTTCAGACAAAAGAGTAACTACATCTACTAGTCCCCCAATATACCAACATGGCTCAGGCGTTGAGCGTTATGAATTCCCCATCCTGGAGTCCATTATACTGAGTTAGTTTGCCATAGTTGGTTTCCGTTATATTCAGTTAGGAATTTATATCCTCGCAATATTACAGTACAGTGCCAGTTTCACCCATTACACCCATTTAACAACATCCTGAACAGTTGTCCTTTTGCCAGTTTAGCACATTAGAACAACTTTCCAGTATGCGTTTTAGCACATTGTTCAATATCCATTAATTTAAGTTAACATTATGTCCTGATAACACATCATAGTGAGTTTTCTTTATACACAGTTATACACAGTTAACATTTCATTGCCAATTTCATTTTGGATATCTGGCATGTCCTTGACAGTCTGGATGATGATAAGTTTTCCATTATAATCAGTAATTCATGGCCATTGAATTTGTCTGGTTAGCACCTGTTAGTTAATTTCCATTAAGTTCAGTTCATACATCATTGCCATAACTCGTAAACCTACTTGGAACATCATGACTAGTTGACATTATAATCGGCTAGTGCTTCAACCGTTAGCCAAGTCTCAAATGATGACTAGGTGTCTACTCCCTTGCAAAGTGGGGGTGATGCAAGAAAGATAGCCACAATTCAAAATTTCACCTAACAATGACATGGCACAGTACATGTCCTCCTATTAACCCTCCTATGCAGAAGCATACTTCAGAAACATGACAAAAAAGGATTGGCAAAGCTAGTAGGTCTCATCTACACGGAGTAGTGGGGTTGTCACTGTATTTTTAGCAGTGTTGTACAGCAGAGCAGCTGCTGTGCAGCATGGCTGAAAGTTTTTTAAATAGTGCTGTGATGTGGCCATTGTTGGTTGCATCAAAGCACTTTTTTGATTGATAGTGGTGAGAGCAAATGCAGGAGGTAACACGGAAGGCAGAGGGTGAGGGAAAAAAGCACTATGATGTGTCCAGCAGTATACTCATCATTGTGTTATTTATGGTGGGTGTGGTGGCCAACGTAAACAGAGCAGGAGGGAGGTTAACGCACACAATGGAAGGAAGGAGGGAGGGTGAGTGGTGGTGGGGCAAGCAAACACAGACAGTGGAAGGCGGGAGGGTGAGTGGCGGTGGAGCAAGCCATCAGTGACCAGGGAAGAAGGGTGGATGAGTGGAGGCGGGGCGAGCCAACTCGAACAACAGAAGGAGAGAGGAAGTGGGGCAAGCCAACCCAGAGAATAAACAGGGGGAGTGAGAATGTTTCTCTGAGGGAAAGAGGAAGGGTGTCGGCATGCCAACATAGACTACAAAAGGAGGGAGGAAGGGAGGGTGAGGGCAAGCTAACATGGACAACACATGGAAGAAGGGTGGGGGCAAGCCAACCCAGAGAATGAATGGGGGAGGGAGAATGTGTCGTGGTGGTAAGCCAACATGGACAATAAATGGCCGGAGGGTGTAGGGGCCATAAAACACAGACAATGAACCGATGGTGGGGAGGAGGGCAGTGGGAACCAACAACCAGGGAGGAGTGCGGGGTTGGAGGGGGGGAAGAAATACACAAGGGAGCCAGCCCAAAAAAGTAGCACCTGAAAAATGAGCTGTACTCCAGGTGAGGGGCAAACACACGATGAGGAAGGAAGCCTATGGCAGCTGACCAATAAGAAGCAAGCAAATGGCGGTGGCAATGAAGCCAAGCAATGATAAGCAATGGTTGGTCTGTAAGCACACTGATGGAAAGAAAAGGTGTCAAAGAGGCAGCGCATGCAGTCTAGACAAGCTGCAAACTTGTAATTATGCCTCACTAGCATGGAACATTAAAATACTTCCTATCCACCTTAAAAAATAAAAACATGTAAAATCGTATCCAAAAATACAGCTTACTGCTAACCTGCTATGCTACCCAAAAGCTTCAGCTCTACAATACAGTATGCAACTTTTGACACTAACAATTGAGAATTTCTTTGCCTCATAGGTCTACATAATGTTTGCTGAGGTGGCTCACTTGGATTTCCACTGACTCTTCTATAAAGCAGTACCTTCCTCAGCATAAAGTGACAAGCTACACTTTTTGTGCCTAAAGGCACCTGAGATATCCACATTTCGTATGCTTCATCTGTCTTTCTTCATTTGTAGGCATTTTCTACAGTCGGAACTCCAGATTATATTGCACCAGAAGTATTCATGCAAACTGGCTATAACAAGTTATGTGACTGGTGGTCGCTTGGAGTGATCATGTATGAGATGTTAATTGGTAAGTCAACAATGCTAAAGTGAGGCATGTGATACTTTTCAGAAAGCATATTTAATGTTTAACTTGTGCATACATGAATTTACGCAGGAATGCTATTTCTACCCGTGAAGCATATATTCAAAATTAACTTGAGTTTATGCATGCAATGAATATTAAAATATACTTATTTTATTAGAGCTGCTTGGGTAAAATGGCTGGAAGTTTGGTTATACTGTTTTGTTACAATGCCTTGGTTTAGCCATGAATACTAGCTTCTTGGCACCAAGGCATATGGTTAAACAGAGAACCCTGAAATAGCCGAATATTTCTTCAATTTCCTTCGGATGTCAAACAAGAACGCAAATTCTTCACAATACTGTACTAGTTGATCTATTGCTACTATCTTTCAATTCTAATTCTATGTTAGAGGCATGTGGGCTGCTGAATTCATATCTGTGCATAGATCGCCGCCTAGTGTTGGGTCCGGATGATTGCACATTGTTGTCCTGGAAGAGTCTTCGAAGTATCACGAGATAGGTGGCTCCTCCCCTGGACTACAGTGCGCATGGGCATCGACTCCATTCCCAGATTGTTTTTTTCCGCCATTGGTTTCGGATGTGTTCGGTTCCCTCTGTCGGAATCGATAGTTGTTAACTTACTTTGTTTAAGACCAAAAGGTCTTTAGGACTTGCGTCGGTATTGTCTCTCGTTCGGGTTCGTAATTTCCTCGGCTCCGAACTGACATTGCCCTTCCGCGTGCTTTCGGCGCGAACGGGCCTATTCGACGCTCCTACCTCTTCCATCATGGAACGAAGTCCATTTAAACGGTGCCCGGTGTGTGCCTCGAAGTATCCGCATATCGATGTACACCCGGTGTGCAACAAGTGCTTGTCGCCGGACCACGACGAGGCCAAGTGTATGGCCTGTTCCAAGTTCCGGTCCAAAAAGACACTCAAGCTCCGCCGAGCTGCACGCCTGGAGGCCCAGCGATCTGCACCACCTCCTACGGACATCTTCGACGCTGAGGATGTCGAGGACGACGCTATCCAGGAGATCACGGAATCTTACCCAGCGTCGGAGGTCGAGGACGACTACGACGCGGAGGACGAGGATTTCGGTGAAGTCGTCGAGGAGGTAGGGGACGACGACGGGGCCCTTGCCACCGTAGAGGATAGCTCGGACGAGGAGCTTCCTCAGACTGACTCCGGGGCCATCCGCCATGATGAGGCCCAGGTCGAGGGATCGCCTTCGGGCCTTACCCAAGACCTTGATTCACGTTCCACGGCCCCGCCTTCCGGCCCGGCCACGGACATTGATACGGCGCCACTCCCGGTGCCGCCAAAACCGAAAGTGAAACCAACGGTCTCGACGCCAGACGTCTCGAAACCGAAAGCACGGATCCCGCTGGTCGGGTCGAACACTTCGGAGGCCTCGGCGCCGAAGAAATCCAAGATGGCCGTCGAGCTCAAGAGCCACGCCAAAATGGCCGACCCAAAGGCTACTGTATCGAAGCCGAAGGTTAAAGGATCCGACGCAGCTGCATCGGCGCCGAAGACGGTTGACGCAAGTAAGGGTCGACTCGATCCCAAAAAGAAGGTCGACGACCATAAGAAGTCCACTCTCGACCCGAAGAAGCGGCAGGACGACCCCAAGTCCCTCACTGCCTCACTTCCACTCGACAAGGCCAAGGGGGCAACGGCATCGACGCCGAAGAGCGCATCGTCGGTCGCCACCCCGAAACCAGCTGTAAAAGACTCTCTCGAGCCGGCGCGTCCCTCCGCCTCGTTCACTAAGAAGGTGACGGAGTCCCTTCAACGGATTAGGGAGGGGACCGCAGCAGTCGAGCCAAAGGACCCTGTGCCGCCCAAGCCTCTAGAAAAACCGGCGAAGGCGCCAACGCCGATTCTCTTCACCTTGCCACCGAAGACGGCGCCGAAAGCTTTCGCAGCAAAATCAGGGGCCGGAGTACCCGTGAAGGTGTCTTCGACGCCGAAGTCAGCGTTGGTGGTCCCCGGCCCACGGCCACGGCAACTGACGGAAGAAGAGCGTCAAGAAGTTTTCATCGACGCCAACACGGGCAGGCTCTCTCCTCAAGAGAAAGATCACCCCAGAACCACAATTAGAGCCTTACAAGATTCCACTTAAAAGAAAGATGGACTCTGCTGGTGCCTCTGCCCTTATGGAGCCCGTGTCACCACAAGCTCAAGAACTTTCACCCACTCATTCCCATGTTGAGGAAGGTGATGGCAACGACGAGGATGAGTATAGCTACCCCGTCTACTCAGACCCAGAGGATGTGACTGAACCATGGTCTGCAGGTGGCGATTCAGGGGACCCGCATTCAGGGCAGGAGCCTCAGCTTTTCTCAGCCAAAACTTCCCCAACTGAGGACTCTGCGGCCTTCAATGCCCTCATTGAGAGGGCGGCAGCCAATCACGACGTCGACCTCCATGCTGACCCAGTGGACGTCGACTTCCTCTTTGACACCTTTTCGGTCTCTGAAAAAACTGTAAAAACTCTGCCGATGCTGAAAGGGGTGTTGAAACATGCGGCTGAGGTGTTCAAAGAGCCCACCCGGGCAAGAGTCATCAACCCACGAATCGACAAGAAGTACAAGGCAGCGCCCACTGATCCTACTTATATCAAAGGACAGTTGCCTCTGGATTCCCTGGTTGTCTCCAATGCACGCAAGCGAGCCAACTCACAGACTACGGGTGATGCTCCTCCCCCAGATAAGGAATCAAAAGTCTTTGAGGCTTCTGGGAAGAGGGTGGCGGCGCAGGCAGCCAACATATGGCGCATATCCAACACACAGGCGCTACTAGCGCGTTATGACAGGGCACACTATGATACTCTAGAGACCCTTTTACAGCACTTACCCAATCAGTATAAGGAGGCGGCAGAGATGTTGATACAGGAGGGGAAGCTTATCACCAATGCTTCCATTAAGTGCGCTCTGGACGTGGCTGACACCGCCTCGCGAGCGATTAACACTAGCGTGCTGCTTCGTAGACATGCATGGCTAAGGATTTCTGGGTTCAAGCCGGACATTCAAACTACCATCTTAAACCAGACGGTCAACCCAGACCACCTGTTTGGCCCCGAGGTTGATACCACCCTCGAGAAGATGAAAAAGGACACCGACACTGCAAAGTCTATGGGTGCCTTGCAATCCCAGCAGTTTCGGGGTGGGTCCTTTCGTCGCTCCAATACTAGAGGCACCTCAAGGGGTCAACTTTCACAGTCAACGCAATTCTACAAAAGCAACACCCAAACTTCTTATACCAACAAAGGTCGGGGTGGATACCGTGGCAACAACGTCAAAGGCAGAGGACGTGGGAACAACAGCTCCAGGTCCTCCACCGCCAACAAACAGTGACGCCTTGTCACTGCCCCCCGACCACGCAACACCGGTCGGGGGGAGACTCCAGCAGTTCCTGCCCATGTGGAAGTCCATCACCACGGACAGGTGGGTCAGAAAACTTATCCAATACGGTTATTGTCTGGAGCTCACATCCACTCCACCCAACATACCCCCAAAAAACCGTCCTATGTCTGGCGAGCACTTGCACTTATTGCAGCAAGAAGTCAACGTCATGCTGCAAAAAGGGGCAATAGAGCTCGTGCCCTTGCAGGAAAGAGGTGCGGGAGTTTACTCCCTGTACTTTCTGATTCCAAAGAAGGACGGATCCCTCAGGCCCATTCTGGACCTCAGGCCACTCAATTTTTACATCCTCTCGGAGCATTTCCACATGCTCACGCTGCAGCAGGTTCTTCCACTGCTTCAACAAGGGGACTACCTGGCAACTCTGGATCTGAAGGATGCATACTTCCACATTCCACTACATCCTTCACACCGAAAATACCTCGGGTTCACCATACAAAACCAACACTACCAGTTCAAGGTTTTGCCTTTTGGGGTCATCACGGCACCCAGGGTTTTCACAAAGTGCCTAGCAACAGTGGCGGCGCATCTCAGAGGTCAAAACATTCACGTCTACCCCTATCTGGACGACTGGCTTATTCAGGCGAAGTCGGCCCAGCAGTGTGCCGACCACGTGTCCCAAACCATTCACCTTCTGCACGATCTGGGGTTCTCACTGAATTACCCAAAGTCCCATCTCCAGCCCGCTCACATACGACAGTATCTGGGTGCGACCATACACACTCTGGCAGCTACAGCACAGCCGAATTCAGTGAGGATCAACAGCATTCAATCGCTGATCCAAAAATTCAGACCTCAACACTCGCTTCCAGCAAGAGTGTTCATGCAGTTGATAGGCATGATGGCCTCCTGCATCTCCATTGTCCCGCACGCGAGACTACATATGCGTCCGCTTCAGGAGTGCTTAGCACGTCAGTGGACGCAGGCTCACAACCAGTTGAAAGACCTAGTGTTGGTGAGCGGTCGGGCATACAACTCTCTGCATTGGTGGAATGCACGAAACCTTTTCAAGGGCCGACTGTTTCAAGAGCCTGTGCCGCAAATTATCCTGACAACGGACGCTTCTCTCCAGGGATGGGGAGCGCATGTACTCCAATTCACGGTGCAGGGACTATGGACGCAACAGCAAAGGAAGATGCACATCAATGTTCTGGAACTGATGGCGATCTTCATGGCCTTAAAGGCATTCAAAGTACATCTGTGCAACAAGGTCGTGTTGATCCGGACGGACAACATGACGGCCATGTACTACATTCAGAAGCAGGGAGGCACACACTCTCCGCAGCTGTCTCATCTGGCTCAGAGCATGTGGAAGTGGGCCATTCAGAGGAACATTTTCCTCATGGCAGAGCATCTCCCAGGCAAGGACAATCAGATGGCGGACCTGCTCAGCAGGCACAGCCACCAAATGCACGAGTGGGAGATACATCCATCAGTACTCCAGCCATACTTCCAAATGTGGGGTCATCCAGAGATAGACCTGTTCGCCACAGAGGAGAACGCAAAATGCCAAAGCTTCGCCGCCAGGTTCCCACACCCACAGTCGCAGGGCAATGCGATATGGATGAACTGGTCAGGCAAATTTGCGTACGCTTTTCCCCCAGCACCTCTGATACCGCTGGTGGCACGCAAGCTCAGGCAGCACTCGATGACTCTCATCCTAGTTGCTCCAACGTGGGCTCGCCAACCATGGTACACCACGTTTCTGGAACTGTCCGTGGTATCGCATCAAAGGCTACATCTCACACCCGGCCTTCTGACGCAGAGCCATGGCGACATTCAGCACCCAGATCCGCAACAGCTCAACCTGGCGATCTGGCTCCTGAAGTCCTAGAGTTTGGCTACCTCAACCTTCCTCCCAATTGCATGGACATCATTCGGGAGGCTAGGAAGCCCACTACTAGAGCCTGCTATGCGGCGAAATGGAAGCGGTTTGTCATCTATTGTGCAAACCACAACATTGATCCGCTAGATGCTTCTATTCAGAACATCATCTGTTACCTGTTCCATCTATACAAGTGTAATCTGGCCTATACTTCCATTCGCATTCACTTGTCTGCGATGGCCGCGTATCTCCAAAATAGACAACACCTTTCACTCTTCAAGGTGCCTGCCATCAAAGCATTTCTGGAAGGCCTCAAAAGAGTCATTCCGCCACGGACTCCACCAGCTCCTGAATGGAACCTCAATGTGGTTCTTACCAGACTGATGGGTCCTCCCTTTGAGCCACTACATTCCTGCGAGATTCAGTTCTTGACATGGAAAGTGGCTTTCCTTGTAGCAATTACATCGCTACGGAGGGTTAGTGAACTGCAAGCCCTCACAATCCAAGAGCCTTTCTTCCAAGTTCACTCAAACAGGGTAGTGCTCCGCACTAACCCTAAATTTCTACCCAAGGTTGTGTCTCAGTTCCACATCAACCAAACCATTGAGTTGCCGGTGTTCTTTCAAAATCCTGAGTCACTGACGGAGCGGATGCTCCACACCCTTGACGTTAAACGGGCCCTAATGTATTACATCGATAGGACCAAAGATTTCAGAAAGACTAAGCAGCTTTTTGTCGCCTTTGCGCCACATCACAAAGGTAACCCTATTTCCAAGGCTGGTATTGCTAGGTGGATCGTGAAATGTATTCAAATCTGCTATGCAAAGGCAAAACGCACTCTTACCATTCCACCAAGAGCCCACTCCACCAGAAAGTTGGGGGGCCTCTATGGCTTTCCTTGGAAACATTCCCTTAGAGGACATATGTAGAGCAGCCACATGGTCTACCACACACACATTTACTAAGCATTACTGTGTAGACGTGCACTCCTAACAGCAGGCAGCTGTAGGGCAGGCTGTTCTCAAGACACTTTTCCAAACTGCTGCAGCTGGCACGGGCGGCCGCCGCTAATGGAGGGACTGCTATGTATTCTATGCACAGATATGAATTCAGCAGCCCACATGCCTCGAACTGCAAATGCTACTTACCAGTATGCATCTGTTCTTGGCATGTAGGGCTGCTCATATTCATATCGCCCGCCCTCCTCTCCGGCGCCTGTAGCAGCTGCAGTATTCACATATATACTCATAGCATGATCATCATTCACTGAGTTTCACTCCATCTTGGCCACAATGGCTAAAAACAATCTGGGGATGGAGTCGATGCCCATGCGCACTGTAGTCCAGGGGAGGAGCCACCTATCTCGTGATACTTCGAAGACTCTTCCAGGACAACAATGTGCAATCATCCGGACCCAACACTAGGCGGCGATCTATGCACAGATATGAATGTCAGCAGCCCTACATGCCAAGAACAGATGCATACTGGTAAGTAGCATTTGCAATTCTAAAGTAAGGAGTAAAGTAGAAGCCATTGAAATAAATACTTTCTTGATACTCTAATGCAATCAGCGTTTACAGTAGCATCATAAGTGTAGAAACCACCATCTAAGAATCCTACATATCTCGCCTGAAATTGCTCTTTAAAGGAGGCATGTAGCTTTACCTATTAAAGCTCATCCTCTTCAGTTTGTAGCGTAATCTGTGTCATCTGGGATAGTTGCCAGCTCTGACCAGAAGGAACTTTCATTTTTCCAGTAGGGTACAGGGACCAACATCATGCACAAAAAAACAGTGTTGTGTTTTAGTAAAAAAAAAAAAAAAAGACAGTGAACCACTCCTTTATGGGATATCAAGAATTTCTTTTAAACTCATGTCCTGGCTGAAAGTAGGTGTCGAAGTTGGAGTAGGTGGCAGGGAGTATTGTGGCCAACCTCTAATAACCTTAAAAATATCTCCCCTTATTTCTGTTAAAGAACACACTGTTGATCATTTTACATTTTTACAGAGTCCAGGCTGCCACTAGTATGATGCAAAAATAACAATTGATGGACAGAATGCAGAAAAATGTCATACATTCACCCCAGTACAGAGATCTGGGCCTAAATTCATTGTTTTTTGCTCACCATGCCATTCCAGTTTGGACCCAGCCATATGCAAATCAGTCTTGACCCTGCGCCCAACAGGAACAGTCCATCCAGAAATGCCAGGCCAGGGCCTCCCTGGACTGGAAACAAGCATCCTAGGACTGGTTTTGGGCTTTCAGCCCTCATCAGCCAGGATAGCTTGACTCCAGAGGCATGGAGAGCACGGGACCCACGTCTGGGCATACCCCTTCCACTCGGGTGGGAAATGCAAAAAGAACAAATGATGGTCAGAATGCAGAAGAACGTCATACATTCACCCCAGTACAGAGATCTGGGCCTAAATCCATCATTATTTTGCTCACCATGCCATTCCAGGTTGGACCCAGCCATATGCAAATCAGTCTTGACCCTGCGCCCAATGGGAACAGTTCTGCCAGAACTGCCAGGCCAGGTCCTCCCTGGACTGGAAACAAGCATCCTAGGACCGGGTTTGGGCTTTCAGCCCTCATCAGCCAGGATAGCTCGACTCCAATGGCATGGAGAGAGCAGGACCCACGTCTGGGCGTACCCGTGCCCCTCTCGGTACATGGCAGTCATGTGTAAGATTGTGTTTTTTAAGGGATAACTCAATCTGACTGGGGGCCCTACTGAGTTTTTGTTATTTTTGTACAAGTTATTAAAAAGTTTGAAGAGGTTAGTGTGCATTCCAGGTTAGTAAAGATTCAATATTTTGGGTGTAGTGTCCATTCTATGATATGCAATATGATTCTTATATGACTGGGACTGTTGGAGTAAATTCATCCAAGCCTAGGAATTTGATGTTAGTGAACCATGCATCTCGATGAAGAGAATCTAGGTTGTAATGCATAATGGCGCAGGCATATTGGTTACATTGTTGTAGGTGTCATGTGTCTTAAGGACCATGTGTGAGAAGCTGGAGTGGTAATGGTTCATAAGGTGAATCAAATTAGGTTGTGAGGTGCATTTAGCAGTTAATGTTCCTTGGGAAGTAATAATAGGCATATCATTTGGTTTACCACTTTTCTTGTTGAGCATTTTATGAATTAATCTGAATATTTTTGAATGGCGGTGCAAGGTCACCAGCAATTATTTACAAAGTTTAATTAATCGGTTTTGTTTCTGAATGCTGCACGTTTTATATAGTAAGCGTTTATTAACAGGATTATGTAAGCACACAACTGGTGTGTTTGTTATGAGAAGTCCTACTATCCCATCTAATTACAGATGTAGTTATTAAGTCGTTGCCATGGTAAAGGAAATTCATTTGTTTACATGGACATATCCCAAATGTTCCCGATAACGATTCACTAAACCTGTATGATGGTTTGGTACTAGAGTCTTTATCAAGGCAGTATTTTAGGTCTAACGTGTTGTTTTTTAGAAGCAATTATTTATGTATGTCGGCAAAATGTTCATGGGGCCCAGTACTAATGGAGTCTTGTAAGTAGTGCAATTTAAATGCAGAGGTTTGTCCTAAAACATTCTGTGATTTGGTCATCTATGTAGCTTGGTTAGTTTCCTTAACATAGGAAATTAGTTAAAAGCTGGAGGTTATAAAGTGTGGTAGTTCTTATATTGATGTACTTAAAGTATGGGACTTGTATGACGTAGTACCTTGCATTGGGGTATGCAGACTCTGTACAAATGTCCTTCCTGACCGTAGATCCAAATAACACACAGCTTGCCAATAAGTTTATTTCACCCTTATCTGGAATGTATTCGAGTTGCAGTGCTTCTACACGAGCAGTGGGGTCACGTTGCCTCACCCACCAGTAGCTACTGGCCTGACTTTACTTTGAATGGCCATCTGGGAGCATCTTTTGGGATTCAATAAGTACTATGTTTCCAAGTTTCTCTATGTGTTGCTTGTGGGTCAGTGCATATCTTGGTCTGGTGACATCGAGAATGTAATAGGTCTTCTTGTTATACAGATACTAAGACATGCAACTTAAACCTTTCTTTTAGTGAAACCCTAGGATTAGAACCTCTCTAGCAGATGTTTGTAGATTGTCACCATTTCATATCAACCCTTTTTAGTCTACCAAGAACCACCAAACTCCTGTATGGTTGTCCCTTTCAGGGTCCATCTCTTACGATGGCTATGAGAATCAGCTGCTTGTAACCATCTCTGACATAACTGTTTGTTCAGTGCATTAGAATCCCACAGCTGTAATCTGTGGATCTAAAAATCCCATCTCCTTCTTATTAATTGTCAACATGTCCCTTGTTACAGTCCACCTTCAGGGCAACCTACTCCTGCATTCTCCATTGGAATGGGAATTTTGTTGTTTGATATTCCAATCAATAATCTAACCTCGGGTTGATTCTTAAATCCACGTCTTGGCCATCCAAATATCTACTTGACAATTTTTGCTTAAAAAAAAGCCTCATCCAATATCCGCTTTTTGGTCAGTAGTAATCTGGTTGATCATCCAAAAGGCCTATATGATAATTATACTGTAACCCAAATATAAAATAGTGCAAGGCTTGACATGCCTATCTGGGCAAACCAGATAAACACGCTAGAAGAGCTGAGGAGAAGTGACGTCGCGCATAATTTTAATATAAAAACAAAGAGGCTAGAGTTCTTCATGGCTTGTGTTGAAGAAAACAATAAGAGGAAACACTGCCTGAATTGCTGAACCATTGCGGTTCTGTAAAAAGGTTGTGATTCACGATTCTTTAAATTCACTATTGAGCTGCTACCTTTTTGAAGCGGTCGTATTTTATTTCAATATGGTAGCTTACGTTCGAGGCATGTGGGCTGCTGAATTCATATCTGTGCATAGATCGCCGCCTAGTGTTGGGTCCGGATGATTGCACATTGTTGTCCTGGAAGAGTCTTCGAAGTATCACGAGATAGGTGGCTCCTCCCCTGGACTACAGTGCGCATGGGCATCCTCTCCATCCTCATATTGTTTTTTCCGACATTGGGTTCGGGTGTACTTTCCAACTCGGAGTTCGGAATCGATAAAAAAAGTTTTCTAAAAGGCCAAAAGGCCTTCGGGGTCGTCGGTATTGTTATTCGGTCGGTGCTGACAACTTTATTTCTGTTCTTTTCTACTCAGCACGTCGAATCGGGCTGCGTGGCCTTCTCGACACCAAGGGGCCTATCATCGATGGAACGAAGTCCATTCAAAAGATGCCCCAACTGTAACTCTAAATTTCCACACATAGATAGACACCCTGTGTGTAACAAGTGTTTATCTCCGGAACACAATGAAGCCGACTGCTTAGCTTGTGCACAGTTTAGATCAAAGAAAACACTTCGGATTCGCAGAGCAGCAAGGCAGACGATGCAGAAACAAGCGCCTGACCCGGAAAATATCTTTGAAGACGACGAAGATATCGGCGAAGCTGAAGGCTCAGACCAGCAGTCGGAGAAGGGGTCGGAACATGACTCAGACTACTACATCGACGAAGACATCGTCGAGGTAGGGGACGACGATCCAGGCATCGGAGCCGTCGAGGACGACTCCGGCGAGGACACAGGGCCAACCGGGAGTAGGGAGCCCAGTACATTTGCAGATACGCTTCCAGAGGCTCAGGTCGAGGCATCGCCGGAATGCCTTAGCCAAGATCAGAACGTCGATTCTATAGCCCCGCAATTCAGCCCGGCTAAGAATATAAGGCAAGAGCCATCAGTGCAACATTACCATTCCTTGGTAATATCGAAACCGAAAGTAAAAGAAGCAAAACAGAAACCGAAACTGGTAGACTTTACAGTTTTTGGACCGAAAGGTGTGGATCCATCGGAGCCGAGCAACCACAAAATGGACGTTGACCCGGCTGGGTCGCATACAAGGGTTGTCGAGCCGAGAGCCAGTACGCCCAGGGACACGCCTAAGCTAAAGGCCGTCGAACCGACAAGATCGATGTCGACGCCAAGCAACACAAACAAAGGACTCAAGCAGAAGATGGTTGTCGAACCGAAACAGAAAGTCGACAAGCCAAAGACGGTGCAAACAAAGACACTCGAGCCAAAGGCAAGGATCGAAACGAAGGGGTCGGTCGAGCCGAAAAAGCAAGCCATCGCTCCGAAGCAGCAAGCTCTGAAGACGACACAAGGCCAAAAAGTGGTCATCGAACAAACGAGGACAGTCGGGTTGATGACTATTACGGCACCAAAGAAGTTCATACAGCCGAAAAAGACTGTTGATACACAAAAGTCCCTCGGGCCGATAAAATTTGGACTTCCAACGCACATGAGGCCAAAAGCGGTCGATCCAACAATGGAAATCGAACCGACACAAACAAGAAAGGTGATTACGGGGAGAAGAGCTCAAGCACCTGAAGAGCAAGAGCCGTCGACAGAAGAACAGTCGAAACTATATGTTGACCCCGATACTGGCAGAGTTAGCCCATTAAAAATGAAAATCAGACCAGACATGCTGAGACCTATAAAATACCACAAAAAAAGACTCTTCTACATCTCCAACTCTCTTTGAGCCTATCAGACCACATGTGCAAGAGACTTATACATATTCTCCCACACACACAGATGAGGATGTGGAATATGAGGATAATGAACTTTACAATTATCCTGTGGACAATGACCAGGACAACCAAAATCAACCATGGTCTGACCCTGTAGATCCTGTAGACTCTCAGCCCATTCAAGACAATACTGCATACCCTGTTAAAACTTCGCCTACAGAGGACACAGCTGCTTTTAATGCGTTAGAAAGAGCAGCATACAATCACCACGTGGAAATGCACGCAGACCCCATTGAGGAAGACTTCCTCTTTGACACTTTCAACACTTCTGAAAGATCAGTCAAAACACTGCCAATGCTATAGGGGGTGCTTAAACACGCAGGTGACATATTTAAAGAAACAACCAGGGCACGAGTCATTAACCCCAGAATAGAGAAGAAATATAGGCCAGCACCAGTGGACCCTACATACATTAAGGGACAGCTGCCTTTAGACTCTTTGGTAGTATCCAATGCACGTAAACGTGCTAATTCGCAGACTACTGGCGAGGCTCCACCTCCAGACAAGGAGCCTAAAATTCTGGAGGCATCAGGCAAAAGGGTAGCTGCTTATGCAGCTAACATATGGAGAATTTCAAACACACAAGCCCTGTTAGCCAGGTATGACAGGGCCCACTACGACACACTAGAGCAAATTCTCCAGCATCTACCTGACCTTTATAAGGTACAGGCAGAGTTCCTAATACAGGAAGGAAAGCTAATATCTAACGCCTCCATCAAATGTGCGCTAGATGCGGCAGACACAGCAGCCAGGGCTATCAATACCAGTGTAATATTAGAAGACATGCGTGGCTCCGCATATCTGGGTTTAAAAATGAGGTTCAGAGCACTTTACTCAATCAGCCTGTAAACCCTGATTACTTGTTTGGCCCTAATGTGGGCACAATATTAGACAAAATGAAGAAGGATACCGAGACAGCCAAGTCTATGGGAGCCTTGCAGTCACAACAATACAGAGGCGGCTCCTTTCGTCGCTCCAGCAACAGAGGAGCTGCAAGAGGAGGCTCAACACAGCAAACCTCATACAACAAAGGGAACACGCAAAACACCTACAACAAAAACAGTAGAGGTGGATACCATGGCAATAACAGCAAGGGTAGAGGACGAGGGAATAACACCACCAGATCCTCTACCAATACCAAACAGTGACTTCTTGTCACTACCCCAGACCATGTAACACCGGTCGGGGGAAGATTACAGCAGTTCCTGCCAGTCTGGGAAAACATAACTACAGACAGGTGGGTGAGGCAAATTATCCAGCATGGCTATTGCCTAGAATTAACCTCCACACCGCCCAACATACCTCCAAGACAACGTCCTATGTCCGCAAAACACCTTCACTTATTGCAGCAAGAAGTCATCAGCATGCTACAAAAAGGGGCCATAGAACTAGTACCCTTAGAACACCAGGGTACAGGGGTGTACTCACTGTACTTCCTAATCCCCAAGAAGGACGGGTCTCTCAGACCAATTTTGGACCTCAGGCCCCTAAACCAATACATTTTATCGGAGCATTTCCAAATGCTCACTCTACAGCAGGTATTACCACTGTTGCGCCAAGGAAACTTTCTCTCAACACTAGACCTAAAGGACGCATATTTCCATATACCGATACACCCGGCACACAGGAAATATCTCAGGTTGACAATACAAAATCAGCACTACCAATTCAAAGTCCTTCCTTTTGGGGTGACAACAGCCCCAAGTGTATTCACAAAGTGCCTAGCGACAGTAGCCACATATCTGAGACGACAGCATATTCATGTCTATCCATATCTGGACGACTGGCTAATACAAGCACAGTCAGCCCAGTAATGTGCCAGCCACATGTCATGCACTATTCACCTCCTGCACAGTTTAGGTTTCTCGCTGAACTACCCGAAGTCCCATCTTCAGCCTGCCCACGTACAACAGTACTTGGGAGCGACCATAGACACTCTGGCAGCAAGAGCACAGCCAAATTCTGCCAGGATACACAGCATTCAGGCGCTAATCCAAAGGTTCAGGCCCCAACACTCGCTTCCAGCCCGAGTGTTTATGCAACTAATAGGCATGATGGCCTCATGCATTTTCATAGTCCCTCACGCGAGACTACACATGCGTCCGCTGCAAGAGTGCCTAGCATGTCAGTGGAACCAGGCTCAAGGACAATTAAATGACCTAGTGTTGGTGACTAGTCTTGCATACAACTCTCTGCATTGGTGGAATCCACAAAACCTTTGCAAGGGACGACTGTTCCAGGAGCCTGTACCACAAATAGTCTGGACGACGGATGCATCCCTGATAGGGTGGGGAGCCTATGTCCTCCACCACACAGTGCAGGGCTTATGGACCACGCAACAGAAGAAAATGCACATCAACCTACTGGAGCTGATGGCAATTTTCATGGCAATGAAAGCGTTCAAAGTACATCTGTGCAACAAGACAGTGTTGATCCGGACGGACAACATGACTGCGATGTACTACATACAGAAACAGGGAGGAACACACTCTCCACAGCTGTCGCATCTAGCTCAGAGCATGTGGAAGTGGGCCATTCAAAGAAACATTTTTCTCATGGCGGAACACCTCCCAGGCAAGGACAATCAAATAGCGGATCTGCTCAGCAGACCCAGCCAACAGGTGCACGAATGGGAGATTCATCCCACAGTGCTTCAACCATACTTCCAACAGTGGGGACAACCAGAGATAGACCTGTTCGCCACAAAAGAAAACGCAAAATGCCAGTACTTCGCCGCAAGGTTCCCACACCCGCAGTCTCAGGGCAATGCGATATGGATGAACTGGTCAGGCAAATTTGCCTACGCTTTTCCACCAGCACCGTTGATAACGCTAGTGGCACGCAAACTGCGTCAGCACTCCATGACGCTAATCCTAGTTGCTCCAACATGGGCGAGGCAACCGTGGTACACCACGTTCCTAGAACTTTCCGTGGTGCCTCATCAAAGACTAAAGCTAACACCCAGTCTCTTAACGCAGAGCCATGGAGACATTCAGCACCCAGATCCGCAGCAGCTGAACCTTGCAATCTGGCTCCTGAAGTCCTAGAGTTTGGCTACCTAAACTTACCTCCTGACTGCATGAACATTATCAAGGAGGCAAGAAGACCTACCACTAGAGCATGCTATGCGGCAAAGTGGAAAAGTTTTGTCATTTATTGTAACAACAATGACATAAACCCACTAGACGCATCAACTCAAAATATCATATGCTATCTTTTGCACCTACACCGCTTCAATCTAGCCTATACATCCATAAGGATACACTTGGCTGCCATAGCAGCTTACCTTCAGAACAGGCAGCACCTTTCGCTATTCAGAGTGCCTGCAATTAAAGCATTCATGGAGGGGCTCAAACAAGTGATCCCCCCAAGACACCCACCTTCACCTGTCTGGAACCTAAACGTTGTTTTAACCAGACTAATGGGACCACCTTTTGAACCTTTACACTCATGTGAAATACAATTTTTAACATGGAAGGTGGCTTTTCTCATAGCGATTACTTCGCTTAGAAGAGTTAGCGAGCTGCAAGCCCTAACTATTCAAGAGCCATTCTTCCAAATTCACGTAAATAGTGTTGTGCTTAGAACAAACCCTAAATTCATGCCATAAGTGGTATCCCACTTCCACATCAATCAAACAATAGAACTACCAGTGTTCTTCCCAAATCCCCAGTCAGTACCTGAAAGGGCTCTACACACACTAGATGTTAAGAGGGCTCTCCTATATTACATAGACAGGACAGAAGATTTCAGGAAAACAAAACAGTTGTTTGTTGCCTTTTCCCCACAACACAAAGGCAACCCCATTTCGAAATCTGGGTTAGCCAGATGGATAGTTAAGTGCATTCAAATATGTTATCTTAAGGCAAAACGCATTTTAACAGTCCCCCAAGAGCGCATTCTACACGCAAAATGGGGGCATCCACGGCTTTCCTAGGAAACATTCCTCTAGAGGAAATATGTAAAGCAGCCACATGGACTACCATACATACTTTCACAAAACACTATTGTGTAGATGTACATTCCAAACAGCAAGCTGCTGTAGGACAGGCTGTTCTAAAAACTCTGTTTCAGACTGCTGCAGCTGGCACAGGTAGCCACCGCTAAGGGAGAGACTGCTATACATTCTATGCACAGATATGAATTCAGCAGCCCACATGCCTCGAACAGAATATGCTACTTACCAGTATGCATCTGTTCTTGGCATGTAGGGCTGCTGACATTCATATCGTTTCAAGTTTGCACCCTTCGTTTGATTTTGTTTGTCAACTGGCATAAGGCTGGTCCAGGGAAAATGCCCATAAGATATGACCACAGGCCACTCCTCAAACCTAGTTGTGCAGCCCTGCTCAGCAGCTGGTGCTCTACCGGCATGAGATTGGAGAGAGGCAATGGATTTTGGCTACTCCCTGCACCTAATGACAATACTGTGAAAACGGATAAACTTCAAATTTTCAGTTTCCTCAACAGGGAGAAGATACCAGATGGTGGGCTATATCCTACTAGGCACAGGGAACTCCAATCTGATTAAGTATATGAGGAATTCACAACCACTGGCATGCCCTTTTTCTAAATGTAAATTACTAATCCAGAATAAATATGTAAATAGAAAGGCAGAGTTAAACCATGAAAAAGAAACCAGAGCCAAATATTTACAATATGGCAAGAACCCTGAAACACATGTGGATGCCATTGACTAACAAGCCAGAGCATTAGAAAAAAACAAGTTCAGTAGAAAAGCATGAAGATTTTGTCAGCAAAACCAGAAAATGTTGGTTGGGAACTAACCAACAAAAAAAGTGAGTAAGGAAGCATTGAAAATGTTACACATAAAGTAAGTAGAAATCAAGCACTAAACAGATCCATGGATTTCCTATTGATATCAAAGGGCAATATGGAATGGAGAAAGAAAACAGCTCTGCTTTCTTGAAATATGGTCAGAACCCCACAAACAATGAGAAACCTGGACCTAGTGAACTTCGTTATTGAGAAATAAATCTTAGTCTTGCAGGAAACATCAGCATCATCTGTATGGACATACATGGGTATATAAGCTATGCAAGATTGGCTACTGAGGTAAATGGTACACAAAAAAACAGTGGCGGACTACAGATAATTAGCAAAACTGAAAATTCTGTTTAAAATGAAAGCTAGAGAAATTCTCTGTGATAACTTACTAGTTTCCAACTTACTCGACTTTGCCATCTTGAGAATTATGAATGTCTTTGCCCAACAAAAGAAATTTGATGGGTTTTTAAAACTGTTAGCCATCATTAGGGATGCTGTGACCATGCCCTCCGATTTCACTCCAACTTAAATTTCAACTTAAATTTTAATATGATTGATTTGAGAAATGACTTGCACCAAGTATCTGAATTAAAATCATCTGTACGTAACCCTGAGTCAAACATAATTTTACAAAAATAGATATAAGAGTAAAGCCCCTGATTAAATTCTGTATAAAAGGAGTACTAATTTCTGAAGTATACTACTAACCGCAGATTCTCACCTTGTGAATGCCTCCAGTTGCCAAACTGGATCCAGAGATTTTGTCTGAACAATTCTATTTACCAAAGCATGTGTGGCGTTGGGCCATGCCCTCGACGAGTGAGGATATTCCCCCCCCCAAAAAGAATACCAAGGTACAATACAATAAGGGCATTTACTAGTGAGTCTGCAGTGGATCAGGCCTTTTGATTTCTACAGTATCGATTTATGATAGCCTTTACAGGATTTGAATTCTATCGTTTTAGGGGGTGACATTTCTCTTGCACACTGTGAAATGTTTCTAAGGAGTATGTTCTGTGAATGACAAAAATCGAGGGGGGCGAGCTCCAGATCCACCTCGGAAGGCACAGAAAGAAAGGAACTGGCATAGGCACGTAGAGGTGCCAGATATATTGTGGCCCAACATGGAGCCACACAACGCTACCTACTGGCAAGCAAGGGAATTGTATAGCATGTCTTATTCCCAGTTTATTATTAATAAATTCCTGATACAAGGGGGGGTCTAGTCAGCACTATCCTAAAAGTAGTATTAAAGAGGACTTCTTAATCGTATCATATATTTCACCAATATAACCACAGTGTGAGCACGTCTAAACAAAGATATTCTTCATGAGAAAAGGAAATAGGGACGGTTTTCTTTTTATTCACAAGCTTCAAAGAACAAACAGCCAACACGTGTTTCGTCGGTACAACGTCCGTACCAAGACCTTCTCAAGGCTGTAAACATTAAAAAAAGTACATAAATATAAACAGGTGATGTAGCCCCTATACGGTGTTCAATCATTTTGTTAAAGTCCTCATTATGTGACTAGTCGAGAAGATCTGATTAGGGGAATTCACCGAAAAAATGTGAACAAGATCCATTCTGTGTGAGGAAAGGAAGAAGAACAGAAAAGAATCCCCGGAAGAAACTATAAATCATAATTGGTGGTAAGAGAAGAAAATGGCGTAAACCTGTTTGTAATAACTTGGGATCCAAGAACTATAGGGAGTTGTTACGCATTTTAAAAAAACGGACACATCTTCCCTTAGTGTGGTTTGCGGGGTAGCCAAGTACCTGGGCTGCGCTTGGCTAACTAGAAACAAGCTGCTGAGGGACAACAAAAGATAGGCTCATTCCATATGCCCTGCCGTTTTTATTGCCTATTACTTGATGTATTTTTATTGTTTTTATTTTACATGTTTTTTAATTGCAATTTTTAGACGTGTATATACATTGGTTGTATGGAATAATGGTACTGTCTTTCAAAATGGTATTGCCTTTTAAAATGATGAATTTGGATGGTGCATGCTTCAAATAAAGTACATACAACAACAAATAATTGGTGGTACTTTAATCAGTGTTAGAAAGAAACAAGAAGGCAACCAAGAGGGGAGGGAAGAAGGAACAAGCTTTACAAGTAAAGAACATGATATCCAAGAGTTACTAAAAACCAGTAAGGCTGAAAGCAGTGGTGATCGGTGCTAAATCTTATCAATAAACCTAAAAACATGCCATGTGAGGGCAAAAAAGATACCCACCTAAACAATCTAGATAACAAGCATAAGTGCAAGGAAGTGGTGTGATGACATCAGGGATGGGACAATAACTGCGGGTCATAAGTCAGGTGGTAGGCACGAAAGTAAGTGATACAGCCCCAACCTACATTGAATGAACACAACGAAAAATTTAGTTAACCATTATATGTCAGGTATGATAATGTCAATCGTACTAGGCATTTAAGAGATCCAGGATGAGAGCAAAACTACAGAGGGGAGAAAAGTCATGTATGGGATTCTCACATTCAGGTAAAAATAATTTTAGCAAAGACAATATTAATAAATGTAATAAGGCATAGGTAAATAATTGGGGCAAGGACCCAGGATTAGCGTAGACTATCCTCAAGTGAATAAGAGGAAATACAAAGCGTGTGCTCACCCAAACAGGAATCTCCCGGAGCACAATTCATTGGTGACGTAAAGGGAGTAGAATTATTAGTACTAACCGAAAAACAATAATTATAGGACCAGTATCCCGGATGACGTCCGAGGATGTTAACTCTAGGTGCTGTTAGATTGGAGACAGCGCAGTTGACATCTAGAAGGTAAATAAGAATCTTCAGATCTATAGATCTAAGGATGAAAGGAATGGATCTTGAACAACACCTCGAAGTGTCAGCGAATATATAAAATTGCTCAAGTGCAAACAGGAGTTTGGGAGTAAAGTAAAAAACATTGTTCACATGACAATGTATTAAGATGATTCCATTGGCGTATTGCACGGCCAAAATGAGCCATTATCTTGAGTTATATAGCAATTAGGTGAGTATGTTGTAGCAGAATTGGAACAATATTTTGTTACAAGTGGTCCGTGATAATCAAGTATGTTAGGTGTGTTTATATTAAGGGCGAGAGATACAGTTTCTGGGATGTATATATATCTCACACATATAATCCATAAAAATATATTATACAGAAAAAGGCCAACCGTTCATAAGGAGAAATTATCCAACCAGCAGGAATAACAAAGATTATTTCATAATTTTCACATATGCGTATCATCATGAATGTACATAGAATCATCACCATCAGATGTAATGGAAACATGGTGTATGTAGTATCAGATACCGATTAGAATATAAGTGAGAGCAGTACCAAATATAATGCACTTCACAGTTTACTGGCTTAGAAAAACATGCATTTCTCTATCTGTGTTCAATCCTTGATTGACTGACCTCAATTTGACAAGCCACTGAGCTTCAAGTTTTCTTAACGCTAGTGTTTTGTCACCACCACGGGGGTCATCTCTTAAGACTGCAATGCCGTGAAACTTGATATTCAATACCTCGGACAGTTTATGTTCGGCATTGTAGTGTACCGCTAGTGGATAATTGGGGTTGTTATTACGTATAGCTCTCGCATGTTATTGAATACGCTCTTTGAGCGGTCTATTTGTGCTACCTATGTAGACACTATTACACTGACACACTATACAATAAACTGCATATTTCATGTTGCAGTTTATAAATTCCTGAATATGATGTACCCGTTTAGTGTTGTAGGTGAAGTTCGTCGTTCTATTAAGGGCAAATTGGCAAACATTGCAAATAGTGCATTTAAAAAATCCCTTAGGTTTGGGAGGTAGCCAGGTCTGGATTTAATCCCTGGGTAGGATCTTTGATTTGGAGCTCAATAAATTCCTTAATGTACGGTCCCTCCTATATGTAAGTTGTGGCTTGTTTTGAATATAGGGATCCAAATCCCGATCAAGTTTGAGAAGGTGCCAGTGTTTGTGTAAAGTACGGTATAGTTCATTACTGTGTATGCGATATTGTGTAATTAGAGCTACAAGTTTGTTGGTAAATTCCTTCTTTTTTCTCCTGTTGATCTTTAAAAGATCAGTCCGCTTAGATCTCTTGATTCTTGTTGCAGCTTTAGATAATATGTCCGCTTTATACCCCCTTTTTTTAAATCGATTGGTGAGATTGGTCAGCTCGTTAGAAAAATCTAGTTCTGTGCTACAATTTCTTCTAATCCGGGTTATTTCCTCATAGGGAATGGCCCGGATTTGTGTCTCAGGATGAGCACTGGTAGCGTGTAGAACTGAACTGCAAGCCGTGGTTTTACGGAATAGTTTGGTTTCAAGCACCCCATTCTGAACATATAGTGTAACATCCAAGAAGTCGATGTTGTGTTTGTCAGAGTTATGGGTAAACTTTAAATTGTAATCCTTGTGGTTTAGATGGAAGACAAAATCAATTAGTGATGTGTAGTCACCATTCCAAATAAGGAGCACATCATCTATGAAGCGTCCCCAATAGATCATGTTATTGATTAGGTGGGGGGGGCAATCTCTCCAAATATGTTGTTCGTAATAACCCATGTACAAGTTTGCATAGGACGGCGAAAATTTCGCCCCCATTGCAACTCCTGAGTGTTGTTTGTACCAGGTTTGTAAGTGTTGGAAATAGTTGTTCTCAAGTTGAGCCTGGTAAGTTCAAGCAACATCCTCGTGTGGTCATAGTGATGCATCACGTTTGGACAAGAAAAAAGTGAGAGCCTCCAAGCCTCTTTCAGGTGGAATACTTGTATACAATGCATTGACATCGAGTGCCACAAAAGTGTAACCATCCGACCAAGGGAATTGTTCAAGCTTGTTTAAAAGTTTTTTTGTGTCTTCTATAAAGGCCGGTAATTGTCTAACGATAGGTTTGAGAAAAATGTCGATATATTCAGATATATGCTCCATTGGCCCACCTGTCCCCGAGATGATAGGTCTTTATGGATCTTTGGGAGTGTGTTAATCATGTGACGAATAAATTAAAGATTGTATCTTTATTTTAGTTATTTTTCTTTTCACTTTTCTCAACGGTCACACTTCTATCAATGCTCCATATACAAGTACTTTAATATGTAGTCACTCCAGATAGGTTGAAATAAAGTAAAAACATGTTTCACCCCTTAAGTGGCACACAAGCCTGGCAGTGTCATGGTTGAAAACTTTCAGAAACGATTGTAATTTTCACTGATGTGCTCCCTTAATACCGATGAATTCCCAAAAATCCTTAACCATTCAGGTTAATTCATTAATATTTATGGCTCTAAATGAGCAGAATTCAGTATCGGCATAGTCTCTGCGGGCGTGCCCATGACAAAACCCCAGGCATCCGTCCTACTTAAGGGATGAAAACGTGTTGGCTTTGTTACAACCTATCTATCTGAAGTGACTGTGTTTAAAAGTACTTCTATATGGAGCATTGATGCAAGTGTGACCACTTCCTTGCATGATTTATTTGGATTACTTTATTTTGGATAAAGCAGTAATAAATTAATTATTAGTAGACTGGGAATAAGAGACTCTATTCAATTCTGTTCAACATAAATCAATGTCAGTGACATACCTGTGCCTGTCCCTGGTGTCTTCACATTTCTTGAAGTTGTGCGACAAATGCACGCAAGTGATCCCGAAGGCCATCTGGGACTGCGAGGCTATACTCTACATCACCAAGCACTGTATAAAGGCTCATAAGTCCTGATTGTAATTGAGTACACAAATGCATTCTCAGTCCTGAGGCTGCTCCCGAGCGAGATCTTCTTCCCACTCCAAATCTTCGGGTAAGTAAAAGAAGAAAAAACACATTGAGTCCAAACATGGCTTCCCATCTTCCCTTCAGTCTTGTCAGGAGACGATATGAGCACATTAGGTGCCTCCAGTTCAGTCACCCACCTCAGGCCAGACTCCTGCATTAGTCGCGATCGATCTAGAGTTCCTAGGCCCATTTGAGGCACTGCAACAAACTCAAGTCCTCAAAGAGGCGATGTTGGAAATTTTTGGTACCCTTCTGGATCCCTCTAGCATGCCTTTGGGTCTCATGGATCCAAGAAGGTCAAGTTACCACCAGTGAGTCAGTCCTCACTGCTGACTGTACCACTTGACCCTGCTCTGGGGTCTGCCTCCACTCCTGGGTCAACACCTGAACCAACTCCTTCCAAGCTGTTTCCTTGTGTCAGTGCTGACACGGATGCAGGAGGGCAAACTTGTAGTCATTTCAGACTCTGGAGCAGAGCCGCCATGACGTTGATCAAACTTGTGCCCAACTTGACCTCTCCTATAGCCAGTTTATGATTCCGATACACTTCAGCTGCCACACAGTCTCGGTCCTAGAACCAAATGATAACTGTGCAGGTGATTTATCACAAGTATAAGAATTGTTTTTCTGGAACTCCAGGAGGCCAGTGACTATGACACTTTCCCAGATACTAGGCTGGATTCTCCACCTAGTTATCTTCTAGAGTAGTCCATCTTTTTCACCATGGTATTTAGAATGGCGATACAAGTTCTTGACCTCCAGCTTCCCTCAGTGGAGGTTAAGAGAAATGTACTGACTGAGGTTCTGCTTCCAGCGTAGACCTCTTTGGAACTCCTACTTCCATTCATTTAGTCCCTCACAGATACTCACTTGGGCAAAATCATGGTCCTGCCTCCATGTCCATAGGCAAATAACCCTGTGTCACAGACCAGCTCGGGAGGGGTACCTTTCCTCCTGCAGCACCTACACTATAATTTTTCAAAACAACAAGTGGTCCTGAGCATACAAGAATAAGGAATAATGATATATATAGATCACAATGGAATTCTATATAGTTCAAGATTCCTTGACCAGCCGGCCAAGGAATGTTTATTATTCAATTAGTTTATAATCACAGAAATACAACAAATAACCCAAGGAGTAAGGGTTATACTGGGGCACAGTCCTGTGCCATGCAGAGAGAAGAAAGGCAAAGGGGTAAAGGTAAAGGTAAGTGAGGGAAGTTATCAGGCAAACAAGGTGAGCTAGCAGGTCACTGGTATTAGATATACATTTAGCAGTGTATCCTGGAGTCATTCACACACCAAATAGTATCATAAAAGTACATGTATGAATTACTCTAAGGTCGACGTTTCGATCCCCAGCTCAAGTATCACGGGATCATCATCAGGACAAGAAAAATGATTTTGCCTGAACACAATTATTTATAACACCTGTTTTCGAGAGGAAATGGAAAAGGAAGAGAAACAAGGATATACATAGTCATTGTTTGTATAGTCAGCGCTCACATTGTAACAACAGACTTTGCATTCGGAAACGCAGTGGTGCCATGAGGCGTGAGTATTTCATGCGCAACTTCTGAAATCCATGCAATTTCTGTGATTGGTCATCCGTATTCTGGTGGAGGGTTGGTGATGGGTACTCATTGGGTTGGTGAGTCAAGGTGATTGGGGGACTATAAGTAAGCCGTGAACAAGTGAGGCTTGTGTTTAGTGAAGAATTCCAGTATTTGAAGGCAAGTGGTGGGGGCCTATGGTGTTTATAAGCCGGGGGACCTACCGGGTTGGTGGCTTGAGGTAGGGTTAGCTTCAATTATGGAAGATCTTGTTTAGGGGCGCACATCTGACTCCGTCTGTTGACAACAGATAGTATTAATGCCAGAGTTTAGAATGCAGGGGCGAGGGGGACTAATTGTTAAGTGAGCCTAGGTACCTTAGTGAATGAATCGTTCTTCCAATTGCGGTTGGGGTGGACTTCTGTAGAGGCGCCAGTTTGGATTTAATGGTAAAATCCAATCTAAAATAAAACGTTTACATAATGTTACTGAGTGCTCGCTGTTGCGTTTTAAGTCATTGCCACAGTGGGGAGCTAGAGGAATTACCTTGTAGGTTGTGTGACACCGGAATCACGGGTCATGAAATTATTCAGTTAGGGGCGTCTGTACCTCTGCATTTATTTGCTGTGAGGCGAGTAAGAGAAAGCATGCATTCAATTAGTTGTATTGCACTGAAAGCTTCACAGAGAGTTGAGTGAGGTAAAATTACCATGGTGTGGCAAGGAGTAAGAATTTGTTGCTTTTAACAAGGATTGCACTAAAAGCTTCATAGAAAGTTGAGTAAGGTAAAATTACCAGGGTGTGGCGAGGAGTAAGCATAATTTTGATGCTTTTAACAAGGATGCACTCTATTATATCTGCTTGGAGCCCAATACGCTGGCCAACCTATGTGAGGAAAGGGCGGGAGAATTAGCTCAGTAGTTAAATTAGCGGTCCCTGGGAGCGCCTGAGAATCACGCTATTTTACCTGAAGTCTTCAGGGCAGGGGTCTCCGTCCTCCGGTGTCTAGGGATAGCGCCGAGTGAGGAGGTGCGCGGCCAGGCAAATAACTGGTCCGCTGCGGGGAGAATATGACAGGGGTTTAGGCTTCTTGATAAATTGTTGGCGTCCTACACGAGTTAAAAGCAAGAGCTAGGCGAGCTTACCAGTGGGAGAGGGCAATTCACTGGAGACGCCGGGCACTGGGGCTGTTCTCAATGGAAAGCTTCCGTGTGCTTACAATCGGCACTGATTATTGGGTGGTGAAGAGGTCAGGTGACAAAGGAGAGTGCGCTGTGATTGGCTAGACGCGAGTCACATGGCGGGGGGAGCCACAAGCCATGGAGGCTTCATTGTCCGCGTGTGCGGACATCTTGGGCTGGGTAAAGTGTGCCCATTTAGCGATATTTAATTGAGAAGCATAAGTTTTTAACAATGTTTGGAAGCTAAATGGCTAGGTGATAGTGGGTGAATAAAATTAATTTAAATGCTAAAATAGTGCCGAAAAAGTGCTCAAAACGTGAATAGCATTTTTGTGAACAATAGTTTCAGAAAACCTTGGGGTTACATCTCATGTTAACAAATCATAAATAAAATTGTACTTTGCATAGTTTACACAGTAAATTGTCTTTTCAGAGTAGTGAGGGTTCAGGGCCAAAGTCAAGAGATTGAAGGTGGTTAACCAGCTTAGAGTAGGGTTGTCCAGTCCTCACTTCTGTTTAACCCTGTGTGAATGGTATCAAATTGGATGATTGTCTTAAGTTCCTCTCGGTTGAGGAGTTGAGCCAAGTTGCCCCCTCTTTGTGGGAGTTTCACTGTTTTCAACACTGTCCACTTGATATCATCCACAGTGTGTTTCAGTTCTGTGTAGTGTTCAACGAGCGGGGCGTTAGGTGTCCCGCAACGTATCCGGCTTCTGTGCTGGCCAATGCGAGTTTTTACTTTCTGAGTGGTTTGGCCGACGTACATTTTCGGACAAGGGCATACGATGGCATAAATGACATTATTGCTGTTGCAATTAGTGAAGCTTTTAATAGTCACTGTCACATTGTTATGGCTGAAACTGCGGGTAGTGCTGCTCTTATGAGATGGTCTCTTAAATTTTTGCTTTTCTTAAAAGCAAATACTGGCCTCTCTAAATGAATTGGGCCTGCATTTAAAGTGGGCCAGTGCTTGAGAATAGATTGCCGGATTTTGTTGGAAACAGGGGAGAAGGTGGTTACACATGCTATCCGTTCGGTTTTATCCCTTGTTTTTGGTGTTAGGAGGGCTTCATTTAGAGAGGCCAGTATTTGCTTTTAAGAAAAGCAAATATTTAAGAGACCATCTCATAAGAGCAGCACTACCCGCTCCTACCCCATCCACCACAATTGAAACCAACTGGGGCCTCCCTCCTATCCTTGGGCACGTTAAGTGTGGTTGCTGCACGATGTGTGAATTTACTATTGAGGCACGCAATTTCAGCCATAACAATGTGACAGTGACTATGAAAAGCTTCACTAATTGCAACAGCAATAATGTCATTTATGCCATCGTATGCCCTTGTCCGAAAATGTACGTCGGCCAAACCACTCAGAAAGTAAAAACTCGCATTGGCCAGCACAGAAGCCGGATACGTTGCGGGACACCTAACGCCCCGCTCGTTGAACACTACACAGAACTGAAACACACTGTGGATGATATCAAGTGGACAGTGTTGAAAACAGTGAAACTCCCACAAAGAGGGGGCAACTTGGCTCAACTCCTCAACCGAGAGGAACTTAAGACAATCATCCAATTTGATACCATTCACACAGGGTTAAACAGAAGTGAGGACTGGACAACCCTACTCTAAGCTGGTTAACCACCTTCAATCTCTTGACTTTGGCCCTGAACCCTCACTACTCTGAAAAGACAATTTACTGTGTAAACTATGCAAAGTACAATTTTATTTATGATTTGTTAACATGAGATGTAACCCCAAGGTTTTCTGAAACTATTGTTCACAAAAATGCTATTCACGTTTTGAGCACTTTTTCGGCACTATTTTAGCATTTAAATTAATTTTATTCACCCACTATCACCTAGCCATTTAGCTTCCAAACATTGTTTAAAACTTATGCTTCTCAATTAAATATCGCTAAATGGACACACTTTACCCAGCCCAAGATGTCCGCACACGCGGACAATGAAGCCTCCATGGCTTGTGGCTCCCCCCGCCACGTGACTCGCGTCTAGCCAATCACAGCGCACTCTCCTTTGTCACCTGACCTCTTCACCACCCAATAATCAGTGCCGATTGTAAGCACACGGAAGCTTTCCATTGAGAACCGCCCCAGTGCCCGGCGTCTCCAGTGAATTGCCCTCTCCCACCGGTAAGCTCGCCTAGCTCTTGCTTTTAACTCGTTTAGGACGCCAACAATTTATCAAGAAGCCTAAACCCCTGTCATATTCTCCCCGCAGCGGACCAGTTATTTGCCTGGCCGCGCACCTCCTCACTCGGCGCTATCCCTAGACACCGGAGGACGGAGACCCCTGCCCTGAAGACTTCAGGTAAAATAGCGTGATTCTCAGGCGCTCCCAGGGACCGCTAATTTAACTACTGAGCTAATTCTCCCGCCCTTTCCTCACATAGGTTGGCCAGCGTATTGGGCTCCAAGCAGATATAATAGAGTGCATCCTTGTTAAAAGCATCAAAATTATGCTTACTCCTCGCCACACCCTGGTAATTTTACCTTACTCAACTTTCTATGAAGCTTTTAGTGCAATCGTTGTTAAAAGCAACAAATTCTTACTCCTTGCCACACCATGGTAATTTTACCTCACTCAACTCTCTTGTGAAGCTTTCAGTGCAATACAACTAATTGAATGCATGCTTTCTCTTACTCGCCTCACAGCAAATAAATGCAGAGGTACAGACGCCCCTAACTGAATAATTTCATGACCCGTGATTCCGGTGTCACACAACCTACAAGGTAATTCCTCTAGCTCCCCACTGTGGCAATGACTTAAAACGCAACAGCGAGCACTCAGTAACATTATGTAAACGTTTTATTTTAGATTGGATTTTACCATTAAATCCAAACTGGCGCCTCTACAGAAGTCCACCCCAACCGCAATTGGAAGAACGATTCATTCACTAAGGTACCTAGGCTCACTTAACAATTAGTCCCCCTCGCCCCTGCATTCTAAACTCTGGCATTAATACTATCTGTTGTCAACAGACGGAGTCAGATGTGCGCCCCTAAACAAGATCTTCCATAATTGAAGCTAACCCTACCTCAAGCCACCAACCCGGTAGGTCCCCCGGCTTATAAACACCATAGGCCCCCACCACTTGCCTTCAAATACTGGAATTCTTCACTAAACACAAGCCTCACTTGTTCACGGCTTACTTATAGTCCCCCAATCACCTTGACTCACCAACCCAATGAGTACCCATCACCAACCCTCCACCAGAATACGGATGACCAATCACAGAAATTGCATGGATTTCAGAAGTTGCACATGAAATACTCACGCCTCATGGCACCACTGCGTTTCCGAATGCAAAGTCTGTTGTTACAATGTGAGCGCTGACTATACAAACAATGACTATGTATATCCTTGTTTCTCTTCCTTTTCCATTTCCTCTCGAAAACAGGTGTTATAAATAATTGTGTTCAGGCAAAATCATTTTTCTTGTCCTGATGATGATCCCGTGATACTTGAGCTGGGGATCGAAACGTCGACCTTAGAGTAATTCATACATGTACTTTTATGATACTATTTGGTGTGTGAATGACTCCAGGATACACTGCTAAATGTATATCTAATACCAGTGACCTGCTAGCTCACCTTGTTTGCCTGATAACTTCCCTCACTTACCTTTACCTTTACCCCTTTGCCTTTCTTCTCTCTGCATGGCACAGGACTGTGCCCCAGTATAACCCTTACTCCTTGGGTTATTTGTTGTATTTCTGTGATTATAAACTAATTGAATAATAAACATTCCTTGGCCGGCTGGTCAAGGAATCTTGAACTATATAGAATTCCATTGTGATCTATATATATCATTATTCCTTATTCTTGTATGCTCAGGACCACTTGTTGTTTTGAAAAATACTTGCCGCCCATGGTCCTGAGTGATTAAATGGGTTCCCCTTGTCCTCCTTGATGCACCTACACTATAAAGCCTTGTGGTTCGAGCTAACCCAAAGAAAACAAATGCATTTCAGACAGAGTCAAAAACCATGGAGGCATTTGGGGGACTGATATTCTCGTCTGCTATTCTTGCTCTCAAATCTCTTAATTCAAGATGCCTTCTTGAACGTTATGGTCACTCGTTGTGGGACTTGGTGATCGATAACTTGCCAGTGGTGCCAGATGACATTCATGCCAACCTCCAATAAAAAATTCAGAATGGTCACGACACGGCAAAGAATGTGATATGGTCAGGCCTGGGCGATATTGGCAGTCTCGGTAGGGCAGTTGATACCAGCATTGGGCTTCAGGGTCACTCCTGTATAAGACACTGCTTTTCCAGTAAAATCCAATAGTCCTCCATAGACATTCCATTTGATGCACATCTCTTCTGAGAAAAGGCAGGCTCAGCATTAGAGAGCTCAAGGAAAGAAATGTTACAACTTAACTCTTTTGACCATGCACCATCCATACAACAGTTGCCCTAACAATGTAGCCCCTTTGAAGATTTCGGAAGAGGGATGCATGAGAGAACGCTTTAAACTTTGACTCTGCAGCAACAGACCTCCCAGTCCTTACAAAGTAAAGCGTCCAGGTCCCCCGAGCAATGTTCTGCCCAATCTCCACCCCCACACCCTCACGCTGCTGTCCCTGCTTCAAAGCTCCTTTAGCTTACTCTCAGCAGCACACTGTTGCTTGATTGTAGACAGGCTAATTCTTACCTCCACAGGTGACAAAGCATCACACCAGACAGATGGATGGAAATTGTTCCATATGGTTATGCCATCCCCTTCTGCTCCACCCCTCCTGAAATGCCACTCCTACCACAACAGCTTCCAGTGGACCACTTGTCTATTCATTGACGAGACGTTCATGCTCTCTTGGCGAAGGGAGATTTAGAGAGAGTACCAGCCTTAGAGATCGGGACTGGCTGCTATTCCCACTACTTTCTGGTAGAGAAGAAGGATGAAGGACTTCATCTTATTCTAGCCTTCCACCCCCTGAACTTCTTTGTCAAGGACAAGTTCATGATACTCAGTTTGGCCCAAAGTCTGTCTGCCCTGGAGCCACGTGACTGAAAGAGACCACTGAATTTACAGAATGGCTATTTCTGCATCCCTGCCAGCCCAGAGAGGCTACCTGTGATTTCAGATAGACCTTGAGTTCTTTCAGTTTTCTGTGCTCCCCTTTGGCCTCACCAGTGCCCCTAGGGAGTTCAGGAAAGTGGTGATGATGGTTGCTGCCAGGTTAGGAATGCCAGCATTGTCTCACCTCGACGACTGGTTGTTAAAGATGGGTTCGCCTCAAACAGTTGTGAAACATCTTCAGACAAAAGCCGAGCTGTTTGCATCCCTGTGATTTACCACCAATGTGCCAAAATCACATCTGCCTCCTTCACGTGACTCCCTTTCATTGGAGCTATCCCAGACACTGTGCAGTTTCACGCCTTCCTTCTTCCTCAACTGGTCGAGGATAATCCAGCTATGATCCTGATATTTCAAACCTTTACCTGGGTCTCAGTGAGAGCAGATTTGAAGCTTCTTCGCCTCTTGGCTTCCTGCTAGTGAACCAGCCATGTGGCAAATGCGTGTTCCACAGTGGGATCTGCATTCTCAGTGAGCTCAGCTCCAAGGGAACCTCCAAGATTCCATCCAGGTGTTGGAGGAGACTTCGAAAGATCAACAGTGGTGGTTGCTGGAGCAGAGTTGGACTGGTTGGCAGACTTCTCTCCTTACCACACCAAGAACTAATGGTTGTGATGGATGTATCATTGCTGCGTTGGGGAGGCCATCTGGGAGAGGTGGAAATCAGAGGACTCTGGTCTCCAGCAGAACCCCGCCCCTACATCAACATGTTGGAGTTGCAGGCGATTTGCATGGCACCAAAGACTTTCCTCCTGTCCATCAAGAGGGAATGGGTGCAGGTTCTTATGGGCATCACCATATGGTACCTTAAACGGGCGGGGTGGAACCAGGAACTCCGTGCCAGGAAGCTCTGCACCTCTGGAACTGCCTGAGTCGTCAAGGCATTTCCATAGTGTGAGGGGTTCTATTCCTGGGGGTCCCCACTGTGGGCTACCTCTTTAAACCGGCCAGAGGAGTTGACCAGCCAGAGGAAGACTGGGGGGAGAAAATGGAACTGTAGAAGAAAGAACAAAGATGCGAAAATTGGAAAAAGCAAGATGGTAGACATTGATGTTTGGACTTTTCCCGGGTAGAGGAATAGCCCAACTGTACAGGAGGCTGCCAAGGAAGCCACTGAGCAGGAGGAATCAAAAGAATCTGGAAGGAGAGAAGAAGAGGACGGTGTAGACAAGTGATGGATGGCCCCGGAGGATGCTGGTCAGTTGCAGCAACTACGGAGAGTTGCAATGTAGCGGTGAGGACCAGGGGCCGGGACAGTTGTTTTGTACACAGGAGACGAAAGGAGTTGCTGAGAGGCATACGGGACACGGTGAGGTGTTAGTGAAGGCTATTTGGTAAACTTGCCGATTCTGTGAAGAAAATCCCCCTTTCCCTCCCACACACGTGTGAAAAAGCACTACATATTCCAGAAAGCACTGGGATAAGAATGTGAAAAAAGGATAACGGATTCCCTATAAATTCTTAACTAATTGTGAAACCTGGGTCTGCTTTATCAGAGCCTCTTATGGTTTTATTCAGAAAATCAATGAGTATCATTCTCCTATAAAGTAAGGAGAGAAGCTATTATTTTTTTATTGTGAACTAAGAGAATATTAAGTGCTTAATCCAATTTCACTGCAGCTATCTTCTTCTATGACATACCCTATTCCCTCTCATACACCCAAGGTGCTGGTGAAGGCAAATGCTGATTTCTGACCAATGAACATATCCTTACTACTACTTTCTTTTGACTGAGATCCCGGGCAACTCGTCCACACCTGACGACCTAGAGGAAGAAAGAAGAAGATGGAAAACAATTACTATCATTGTCTCAACCCAGAGACTCTGAGATATAGCTGCACATAAACTCTGAATAGAGACACCACTACATTAAGCCTCCTTGCCTATACATCCATCCTAGTCTCCCAAACATAGTGGTACAACACCTGGCAGGAACTTTATACTCCAGATCGGACAAACTAAGTGAGCGTTGCCTAGCAGATTACGAATGGTGGCTGATCCTCCAACAATGGTGAGAACCCTAGCTCAGTCTTTTTGCCACTGATGAAAACATGCATCGTCCAAACTTTTGCACGCTGACGTTCCCACGAAAGTTCTGTCTCTGAGATGCCTTTTCCTTCAATCGTGACTAATTTAGTGGCTCTGGATTGGGCCAGATAGCGGTGGACCCCGAACGCCATGAGCATTGTCCTCAGGTTTGGCTATCTCTTCAAGATGACTTTCTGTCGCAACAGCAGGGCATGGTTTTTTGCCCCAGCCTGTTCAACTTTAATCTCCATGCTTGAAGATTTAGCAGCAACATTTATTGGCTTTCAATCACCCTCCCGTAGTCTTTAATGTTATTTTGGCAGTCAGGCGTCCCTTGACTAAGAATATTTATGTTGGATACTGCAAAACGTTTGTTGTTTGGTGTTCCTCCTGACTTATCCAAACTTAAAGCCTAATTGTCTGGTGTTTTCCTTTTCCCCTATCACTAGGCCAGCAAGGCCTTCTTGTTACAGCAGGTAAATGTTATTTGTTGCCCAAATCGGCCTTTTAAGATGACCTGATCAACCATCTTTGTTCAAAAATCACCTGCTGTGATTCATTTTCTAAAAAAACTGACCTATATATGTCCCCCAAAACTATTTGTAATGCCCCAGGAGACCTCAGCCTAGTTCTGACACACCTGATGTGCACTTCATTCAAGACAAAGCACAGTTGCCGTACAAGATTTCTCACACTGTTCCTCATTGTGATCACATCAGGTCTTCAAATGAGTGAGGTACAAGCACTCTGTGTTCAGCAGCTGTACACCATCTCCTTTCTGGACAAGCTAGTATTAGCGACTAAGGGCCCGATGTAGGTAATATGAAATACCGATTCCTAAATACCGAATTTTACCGATTCGGTATTTAGGAATCGGTGTTTCATATGTAGCAAAAAAATCGGTAAAAAATACTGAATCGGTAATATTAGTTATTACCAAATCGGTTATACCGATTCGGTAATAAGGAATCACCGTCCCAATCATTCCGAAGGGCCTGGAGGCCTATAAGATTCGGTAAATACCGAATTGGTAATAGGGGGAGCATATTCAAGGGTGGCAGGTTGTCACATTGACACCCTGTTGCGGCGAAAACCCATTACAACGATGAGAACATCGCGGGTGCGTTACAATGCACATTTTACATCGCGACAACCTTTCCAATGCATGCTTTTACATTGCATCGCATCGCGGTTTTCCACAACTCATTTCAACAGTGGCTGCATCCTGTGTGAACAGTTTTCCACAACGCATTGACATGTTATTAATTGATTAAAAACGCGTTAACAACGCATTTCAACAGTAGCTGCATCCCGTGTGAACAGAGTTTTCCACAAAGGAATTGAACATGCTGGGCAATCTACAAATGTTCACCCTCTTAAAACAATACACACGGCAGGATCAGATGCATCATATTTCTTGCACAAAAACAATTTGAACCATCACTAAACAAAACACTACACTGACCACACACCATGACACCATATAACCATGACCCTGCCACTGAGAGTCTCCACAATCGTGAAAAAGCCGACCAGGCTTAGAAAATGCTACGAGGCCATGCATATGACCAAATGCGTCCTACATGAAATGCTGATAACTTAATGTAACCTGTCTTTGCAAAAGCACAACAGGAACATCAAGACGGTGCACACCAAGAGGCAATACTGTCCTTTTGATAATTTTACAACAGTGCTAACAAGTGGCAGTCGTTTATTCACAAGCCAAGAGGGAATTACCAATGATACACGACGTACAGGTCTTCACTTATCAGTCTTTAAATATTCCTGTACATACAATAAAAGTAAATTAATTATCTAGGCCGATATAAAGGACCTAGGCCAGTGGAAAGGTAGCTTCCACAATGGGCGATGACGAAACACACTCTGCTACACTAACACACAAGAGGCACCTGGTAAAATGGTCAAGTGCACACCTGCCAGTGACTCAAGTAAAGAAATCTACAGCCATCTAGCGAACTTCCTTTGGCACATTTTTGGAAATCTCCACAAGGTACCATCATTTAACTAAACTGATTTGTCACTGGAACCCTCTACATATCACAGTTCAGTTTGCGCAGTCGCTGCTAGTCAGTCCTGCTACCAATTGCACACATTAAAATAAAATGACAGCCTTGTTGGCCAAATCAAAAAACAAAAGACTGGAAAAGTAGCGTGAAAAGCAAAAGTGGGGCATCAAATAAATCAAACAGGGAGGCCTGCGTGCACCAGACGTCACACGAGGATTCTACTCTTCTCCGAGAGCAAACACAAAACAAGGCATTTTGCACATGCCTGCGACATGCAGAAACATCCCAGATAAGCACAGTCCAGATCCAGACGACTGGAAGCCCAGTGATGTTCTTCGGAGTGCAGTGACGTCCAGACCAGGCACAAGCAGGCGAGCTTGTGAAACTTCAAACACATGCAAGGGAGGTAGCAGGACTGCCTGGACAATCCACCAGTGCTCTGACGAGCAGGAGGATTTCATCGTCTTGATTGCACACGTGTCAGTCACAATAAATGAACTGTCCAAGCCACACTCTCGAATTTCTCTGGTGTGCTTTCCACTTATGCTGCTATGCAGCTTGGGTGTCTGGAGACAACACCTTTCAGTACTTTTGGCGTGGGGGGGGCACTGGGGGCCGCTGGTTAGAGGCGGAATCACGCTTTTTGCAAACAAAAAAAAGAAACTGGTACGATGGCCAACCCACAAAGAAAGGGTTTAAACTTTTGACTGACATTATGCGTTGTATTAACTTGCGCTTTTACAGTCTGCGCTGTTATGTACTCGGCAATAGGAATCACTGTATCTGCGTTGCAACGCCGTGCGTTGTGAAAACTGACGATGTAACGGTGGTTACGATGCATTAAACAAATGGTTAAAAAATGCGTTGCAATCGCGTGTGATGTATCAACATACATCCCCCTGTTGCAACCCTGAATCGTGCATCTGTGCACATGTGGCGCACATACATGCCCTAAGGGCATGTATGTCTGCCACATGACACTGTGTAAAAAGCAAATAATTGCTTTATTTAAGATATTCAGTATTTACCACCAACTTGTAGTTGGTGGTAAATAACGAATCCTGATAGCAAAAATGCACTCACTTGAGTGCCACCTACATAGCTTTTAAGGATTCGGTATTTCTACTGATTCCTTAAAATAAGGGTTCAGTATTTTACCCATTCCTTAAAATAAGGAAACGGTTAATTACCAAATCCTTAAAACCTGCCTCCTACATTAGAAAAGGCTAAATACCGGTCGGTAACAGGATAATTACTGATTTTCGGCCATTGCCGACCGGTATTTACATACCTACATATGGCCTAAGGCAGCTTTCCACCCAAAGGTCATAATACCTTTGCATATTTGGGCAGTCTATTAACGGATCAGCTTTCTTCGCCCTACCTCAACCATTCAAGGAGGAACAGACTCCATTGCCTAGACCTGAAGAGAGCTCTGAGCTTTCACATTGATCGTACATTGGAGTATTGTGTGGGCGATCAGCCGGTCGAAAGATGGTGTTCTCTGTGATGAAGAATGGTAGAGCTGTACTGAATTGAACCATTTCCGGATGGGTTGTCATTTGTAACAAAATCTGTTACAGACTGAACAGGAGGCTACTGGCTCATTCCAAACCGCTGCCAGAGAGCTAGTGTGAAGAGGGCCTGTTTATGACATCTGCCAGTTTGCGATGTGGGTGTCAGTTCGCACGTTTACAAAGCGCACCTTCCAGGTTAATCAGGTCCAGCGCGAGGGGCACTTTGCCTGTTCAATTCTGCAGGATTTCTTAGTCTCTGCCCCACCACCTGGGGAGGCACTGCTTTGATATCTATTCACAAGGTGAGGAACCTGCGGTTGGAAGTATCCATCTGAAGGAAAAATTACCTACCTTCAGTAATGCTCTTTCTTGTGGATCCTCTAACTGCAGATTCCTCACAAACCCACCCTTCTTCCTGTTCTGTGGCATGTCCTCATCTGTTCCATACTAAAAAGACTCCAACTTAGAGATCTGCACACTGGTGCAATCAAATTCTTCCAAATGCGACGGCGCTTACTGATATCAGAAAGAAACTAGTGTCAATGTGCAGAGTTGATTAATATATTGTGGCCCGACATCTCATACAGGGCGGGATGGACCCAACCTGGAGTGACAGCACCTACCAGCACACAAGGGAATTGCTGTGAAAAAAAATTCAGATCCACTCTGGCACTGGGGGGTATTTTTTAGGCGAGGAATCTGTGGTTACCGACGTTAAGTAATTGTTCTTCAGCACAAAACTCTTTTAGAAATTCTGGTTCCTTTATACTTTCACGCAAGCATATGAGGTGTGATGACTGTAATCCATTATATCCTCTTAAAACCTGAGAGATGGTGCAGAATAAAAAAAAGCGGATGTCAAATGCAACAGATCCAATAAATCAAGAGATTTATAGGATACCTCATGCGCCTGGAAAAACCAGCGACACAGAGTCTACGTTGGAGATATTTCCTCGAATCCTAAATATAGCTTTGGGAAACCATTGAGCTCAAGTTGAAGTTCACTGAAAAAAAAGACAAACCAGCAAGTAGAAGGGGTAAGGCATTACCCTTTTATTAGCCTTATTAGCCCTGGTATCAAGAAATGGTAAAAATAAGAAAACTAACCCATCCAACTGTGGGCAAACAGAATGGTTTGATGATGCCTGTAAATTTACAAAGCAGGATTTGAAAAACCCAGTATGTTCTGACGCAGCACCTGAAGAAGTCAGAAAATCTAGAAAGGATTACAAACTGTTAATCAAAACCAAAAAGGAAAGCACTCTTGGATCAATGGACTGAACTTGATAATGAAATTTTGTTAAAGGACTCAAGATCTTTCTAAAAAATACAAAATAGGTGTCAATCTATGTGAATGAAGGAATATCACGGAAGCAAAGCTTTCAAAAGATCTTGGATTTGGATACAACATTTCGGTTAGCAGAAATCATGCAAGCACCAATTATTCGCATGATTATAGTCCACACCAAGATTGTTGAAACTACCAAAGAGAAACTTTTTAAAGCCATCTTCGCAATTGAAAAAAATAGTTACTAGGGTACTAACAAGAGACAAAGCACTGGGAACAAACATGGTCCCTCTGGAGGTCCTCAGCCATAATGCTCAATGGTGGTCAAAATTTCATAACTCAACTATTTATCAATTTTAGGATTTAGATCTATTTTATTATTTTCAAATTGGGTTCATTACAAAACTGCCCACCTACCTCTATTGGCCGGCGGCGACTTAGGTGTTGAAATATTTGGACATTGTAGGCACTGAACCATAGACAACAGAAAATGCAAACTAGAAAGAAAGGTCAAGAAATCAGAGCGGTGGGGGGGGGTTAGGCGCTGCTACTCGTAAGCGATATAAACTGGGGGTTCAATCAGGTGGTGTGTTGCTCATTAGGTGCTGCTGCTGGTATTTAAATGCAGGACTCATAAGTAGCAAGGGCAGAAAAGCTTCGAAACTCAGCAGACAGATATGCGAGGCATGGTTGCCACATCTTATCAAATAGGGGGAGGCGTTGCGTTGCCACTGCTGTTAGCTTTTCCATCCCTATTGTGTCCCATAGCTTGTGTAGCCAGTCTAAATGTGTCGGGATAGCTTCTGTGCCGCATTTGCTGAGGTGGAGATGTTTGGCTGTCCCTAGTGCGAAGTTGATTACTTTATCCCTGAGGGACAGTAGAGGGTAGGTGTCGCACCTGCCAGCTCTTCAGAGGAAACGTAGACCAAGCAGACAACGCGGGACCAATCCAAGATGGTCGTGTGATACTGCGCATGTGCGAGAGGATCAGGCAGGATACTAAAGCCTGATCTCCCCGCTGCTCTGAGCTTCGCGCTCTAGTTGTCACGTCGCGGTTTGCGGCGCGTCACTTCCGCCTCGCCCGTCTCGCTCTCATTGTTTCCTGCTGTGGGTCCTCGCTGTTTTCGGATCCATCTCGTTCCCTGATGCTCGTTCCCTGTTGACCGAGTTGTCCGTTGCAGTAAAGAACCTTTGCCTATTTCTTTTACTGAAGCGCTGCTGTGCTTCTCTGAACCTCGTTGTTTAGAGGTTAAACTTCGGAATACCCCTTTGCAGTAATCGCGGTCTATTCCCGATCTTCCCCTTTTTCTTTTGATTTCAAACATTGTCCCCAGTGCCGGCTATCTCCTCTCAGGATTCTTGAGGGGCCCCTTTACCTACACTCTTGCGGATCCGCCATCTGGCCGGACTACGGTTCCGTCAGGCGGCCGGCCTTGCGAGGTGTGGGTGGTTGGTGCTTACTATTGAATTCTGGGAGTTGTGGTCTGCCTGGTGGTACACTCCTCTTTTTTTTTTTTTCTTTGTTTGAGTCCTAAACCCACATTGATTCTGCTGCTCTACCTGGAGGTTGGCATCCGTCACAGTGCTGGGGAGAAGACGACCTGATACATTATTGCTGTGATCCTAAGTAGCTCCACTGTTCACCACGCTGCTAACCAGTTGTGTATAAGGGCATCTCGTGGTACTTAGTCAAGGTGAACGTTTAGGAATACAGATAACCCAGGCCACCCCTTTCTGTTCTCACCAGGTAACAGGCAATATATATGTGCAGAGTATTGTAGTATAGTTTGTGATTTATTGTTGTACTAATTAACCATTCCTTTTAGCACCATCTTCATCCAGAGAGAAAGCCATTCAAGATGTCCAGTGTCTCTTCCCCTTCTTACCTTATTTTGTTCCCTCCTTTCCCTCTCGATCACCATTGTGTTCTAGTGTTTGATAGCCACAATTGGTGTAGGGGGGACGGGTTGGGCTAGACTTCGGTTCCTGGCACTCCTGCGGAATCGGCCTTGGCTCCTTACAGTAGGTGAGAGGGTTTAAGAGGTCCAGTAGTATATAACTTGGAAACCTTGGAATATCTTTTATGTAAATAGTATTTATCGCCTCCTTGACATTGTCCCAAAAGGATTGCAGCTTGAGGCACTGCCATAGGAGAGTAGAGTAAGTGTGCCCTGTTAGCCACAGCAACGCCAGCAGTGATCATCATCCCCCATCGGAGTCTTTCTAGCTGGAGTGAGATACCAGTAGTGTGCAATTTTTAGGAGCATCTCTTTACTGGTGGTGTTTAGGGTGGATGCGCTCGCGTTGTGCAGTATGTTGTTATACGCCCTGTCAGTGAAGGGTCCCTCACATTCGCACATTCCCTTTTCCCATCTTGCACGTGTAGGTGATTTTAGTGGGGTCTGTGGTGCATTCAGGAATGTGTAAAGGTAAGATAGTATTTTCTTATCCGAATATCTTGTGAGTAACCATTTTTCAAAGGGGGTCAATACTCTGATAGCGTGTGGCCTGATCCAAGGTTGTCTCACCCAGTGTGCTACTGATAGGTGCCACCAGCATGCAGCCGCATGGAGGTCGTAAGTGGCTTGTAGTGTAGGAAAGTCCATAAGGCTGTATGAATCGAATAAGTCTCCAACACGTTTGAACTTTACTCCCTTCCAAGCCATATATACCACTCCCGTAGCCGCTGGGGGAAAATCTGTGTTGCCTATCGGGGGTGGGTCTGGGGACGTAGTGGTGTGGAGAGCCCATGCTGCAACTGGACTCGTCCCAGGCCCCAACAGTGGCTCGGATCACTGGCGACAGATAGACCCTAGGCAGCCTGCGGGTCTTTGGAAGCCACGGTAATTTCAAAATGTGCGTACCCGTAATCACCTGGTCCACAAAATACTGATGCTTCTCCATTAGGGCGTAGGACCACTCTACCATGAAGCGTAATTGCGCTGCTTGATAGTAGCAGCTACGATTTGGAATCCCCTGTCTGCCCACTTTTAATGGCAGGTAGGCTCGGGCTCTAGCCATTCTGGCATTGTTGCCCGCCCAGATAAAGTCCCAGATGAAAGTCTGTAATTTATCCAAGATTAGTGGTTTGAGCAGTAGAGACTGCGTGACAAAGAAGTTTAGGTGGTAATGTCATTTTAATGGTTGCTAGGCGTCTGAGCCAGGACAGGTTGTGGGCCTTCCAGGTGGCAAGAGTAGATCGTGGGTTGGCTAGGAGAGAGGCCGTAGTTCTGGGTCACTGTGGTGAAAAATTGATCTGGAGCCCTAGGTATGGGATCCCGTTCTTCGCTCACTGGAAGGGCATGAAGGTTGCCAAACGCGCGGTCGCCATCACAGGGATGGCTATAGCGAGGGCCAGGGATTTTTGCAGATTGATCTTGGACCCGGAGGTGCACAGAAGTCAGTTAGCTCCGTCACCACAGCTGTCAAGGTATGTTCAGGGTCTGTGAGGGTGCAAAGGACATCTGCTGCGTATAGCATGATCTTTTGTTCTCTTCCGGCCATATAGAATTCGACACAATGGCCATCTAGGCCTGGTGACTTGTTAGACTGTAACTTCTGGATGGCCTCTAAGACTTCTTGATTGGTGATATCTGCATTTAGAGCCGAAAAAATAGTCACACATGTTTCAAGATAAGGCACCTAAGACAAGTACACCTTCACATCAGACTCCAGTAGGGGCTCTGCCATGTAGGAAGATTCAAAGAATGCACAGAAAGCATCTGCTATGTCCTTGTATTGTCGGAGGGGGACACCGTCTACTCCCTGTATTTCAGGGATTCTCCTCACGGTAACCTGAGCTCGGAGACAGTGCGCAATCATCCGCCCTGTCTTGTTACTACCCGCATAATATTTTTGGTGAATGTGGACCAAAGGCTATTCTGCTGCAGTGTGGTTTAGGGCCTCCTTTTGCGTGCATGTTATGTTAGCATGGCTTATTAGAAGTTTAAACAGCATTTTACCTTTTGCTGATTTTCGCACACAACACTGCATAGTTGTTTTTGCAAGTTAGCTTTCACAAAGGTCTATACATGAGAAAAGGTTTGTTTTTCGACATCTCTAGACTTATATCGTGCCGCCAGTCTGTACAGTGAGTGCTGAGCCGTCAAGGTTATCATAACATGTGAGCCTGTTTATCGGCATGTCCATGTAACACATTTTAGACACAACATTTTGGCAGCTGCGAGCCAAGCAAGATTCTGGCGCCTTTATCATAGCACACTTGCCATAATTTCACACACTTGTAAGATTCTAGGGATGCAGAGAGCCTTGCTGATCCATATGTAATTTACACTTACTGAGCGGAAAGGTAGAATATGTCTCTTTACCTCGCAGTCTATCTTCCCGCAGGGCATCACATCGCGGTCATTACCACAACCGCGTTGTGATTCCGCATACCATTACTCCGCAAGTCGGAACAACGACTTGCGGAGGGGGTCGCCGGATGTTGGAATAGTATTATTTACTATTCCAACTCCAGTCAGTGCGGACACTAGGGATGGTGTAGGATTTTAAATCCAACACCTTCCCTCCCCCTCCGCAAGTCGTTGTTCCGACTTGCGGAGTAATGGTATGCGGAATCACAACGCGGTTGTTTTTCTCTTGGAGAGTCTTTTGTAGCTTGGTGACTCCTCCTTTGGTTGGTAGTGCGCATGGGCATCGACTCCATCCTTAGATTGTTTTTTTCCGCCATCGGGTTCGGATGAGGATTGAGACGCTCCAGATCGACTTCGAAAAGAAGTGACTTATCGGCGCGTATTCCCTTTCCAATTCAACGGTATTGTTATCAAATGCAATTTCATTTCCATTCCGGCGCGTTTCGACTCCAACATCGAAGAAAAAACTTTGATCTACGTCGACGAACAGGAGACCTTTCTCAACGTAGTCAAGCCCGGAGTCCATGGAAAGGACTCCATTCAAGAAATGTCCAACGTGTGGTGCTAAGTTCCCACACAAGGACCTACACGAGGTGTGCAACCTCTGCCTATCGCCTGAACACGAATCCAGGGACTGCGAAGCCTGCGCAGCATTCTCCTCCAAGTCGACGATTAGAAATCGTCGAGCTCGAAGACACGAGGTTTCCAGAATGCAGTCGGAGGCAATCCCGGAGCTGTTCGAAGACCAGCACCTCGATGAAGAAGAGGATCATGAGGATCAGTCGGGGTCGGAAGGGGACGAGTCGGATGTCGAAGAACTCGACGTGCAACAAACCGTGAGTGACGATGTCCCCTTACCAAAAAACCGACCCCGTGTGGTAACGACCCCGCCTTCGAGCCCGGTCAAACCGCAGAAAAAAGTTTCCGACGCCCCGCCTTCGGGCCCGGCAATGAAACCGAAACTCTCGGTCTCCCACCATGTCGGATCCGAAAAGAGATCGACATCGACTTCGACGCCGAAGCTCCATGCAAGGGAAAGCTCGGCATCGAAACATTCCATGTCGAAACAGAAACATGATTCGACGTCGAAGACTCACTCGACACCGAAAAAATCGGAATCGAGCAAACACTCGGTGCCGAAAACACCGAACATTGACGATCGAAAACAAAGGCACCTTTCGGAACCGAAGGCTTCGGTACCGACACAGGAGCAGCAGACAGATCCCAAACAAAAGATTTTGTTTATCGATCCACAAACTGGCAAAGTAGTGACGAAGAAGAGGAAGAATGAACAGATAGAAGACAAACCTCTTCCTTCAAAAAAGAGAACACTGGGGACAAATACAACTCCTCCTACTTCTCCTCGACCTAAAGTCACACCCTCTTCTCCTATTCCTCACACTATGCCAAATATTCCTGCACCTTCTACACCAAGACCATCTACACCTCAGTCTGATGTAGACAGTGATACAGGGGAGGAAGAACCTCAAGGGGATGATGACACTATCCCAGATGAGGATGACCCATGGGAAAATTATAACGCAGGGTCAGATGATAACGACCCAGAGTTATATCCCTCAAAGCCTTCACCACTTGATGATAACACAGGGTTTGTACAGCTCATTAATAGGGCAGCAAAATATCATAAGGTAGATCTACATACAGAACCTCAAATAGAGGACTTCCTATTAGAGACACTATCTACTGCACAAAGAACATCAGGTACTCTACCTATGCTGAAGGGTCTTCTCAGTCACACAGGAGAAATATTCAAAGACCCTGTGAGGGCTAGGGTGTTAAACCCAAGAATTGATAAAAAATATAAGGCGGCTCCAAAGGATCCAATATTTATCAAAGGGCAGGTACCTCTGGACTCGCTTGTAGTTTCAAACGCTCGCAAAAGAGCGAACTCATTATCTACAGGAGAGGCCCCTCCACCTGATAAAGAGTCAAAATTAATAGATGCATCAGGCAAGAGAGTAGCATCACAAGCGGCAAATAGCTGGCGTATAGCCAATACACAGGCGCTACTTGCACGTTATGACAGGGCACATTATGATGAATTAGAAAAACTCATCACACATCTCCCCAAAGAACATCAGAAGAGGGCAGATCAGCTAATACAGGAAGGAAAGATAATAACTAACACTTCCATTAAGTGCGCCCTAGACGCAGCAGACACTGCAGCAAGATCCATCAACACCAGTGTCATGTTAAGGAGACATGCATGGCTTAGAGTCTCAGGGTTCAAACAAGAAGTACAAACATCCTTATTGAACCAACCCTTTGATCAGAAAACACTTTTTGGCTCAAGCACAGATGAGACCTTAGAAAAGATGAAGAAAGATACAGAAACGGCTAAGTCAATGGGAGCATTACAACAGCCAACACAAAGGGGTTCCTTTCGTAGATCCACCTATAGAGGAGGCTCAAAAAATACAGGAACAAATCAGCAATCCACCTCTTTCACACCTACGTCACCCAAAGGTAATTCAAGAGGTAGTTACAGAGGTAACAACAACAAGGATAGAGGCCGCGGAAATAATAACAACCGCAACTCCCCAACCCCAAAACAGTGACTTAATACAACTTCCCCCAGACCACATAACACCGGTCGGGGGACGTCTATCACAGTTCCTACCTGTCTGGGAAAACATCACATCAGACAAGTGGGTGAGACAAATTATCCAACATTGTTATTGCCTAGAACTCACAGCTACCCCACCAAACATCCCCCCCAAACAGCGTCCAATGAGTCAAGATCATCTGACATTGTTAAAAGAAGAAGTACTATCACTGCTACAAAAGCATGCCATAGAGAAGGCTCCAAAAGATCAACAAGGGACAGGAGTATACTCTCTATACTTCCTAATCCCCCAAAAAGATGGGTCTCTAAGACCAATCTTAGACCTCAGACCTCTCAATGCATACATAAATTCGGAACATTTCCACATGGTCACGCTCCAACAGGTACTTCCTTTACTGAAGAAAGGGGACTTTCTTTCTACACTGGATCTAAAAGACGCTTACTTTCATATCCCAATTCACAAAGCCCACAGGAAATACCTAAGGTTTGTAGTGGAAGGACAACATTATCAATTCAAAGTCCTTCCGTTCGGGGTCACAACGGCACCAAGAGTGTTCACAAAATGCCTAGCTGTGGTGGCAGCACACCTAAGAAGACAACAAATACATGTCTTCCCCTACTTGGACGATTGGTTAATAAAGGCCAAGTCACAAGAAGAATGTCTTCACAACACACAGAAGACGATTCAATTGCTGCACCACCTAGGGTTTACGGTGAACTACAAAAAATCACACCTGCAACCAAACAAAATTCAGCAATACCTGGGGGCTACTATAGACACAGAAAGAGCCATAGCATACCCCAATCCAATCAGGATACAGACAATGGTCAGGTTAATACAAAGATTTCAACCACAACACTCACTACCAGCACAAGTGTTTATGCAGCTGTTAGGCATGATGTCCTCCTGCATACTGCTAATACCACATGCCAGACTACAAATGCGTCCACTACAGGAGTGTCTAGCGACACAGTGGAATCAGGCTCAAGGTCAGATTACAGATCTGGTGTTGGTAGACGACCGTACGCATCGCTCTCTGAAGTGGTGGAATACAACAAACATTTCCAAGGGACGGTCGTTCCTAGAACCGATTCCACAAGTGATACTAACAGCGGACGCATCGCTCTCCGGATGGGGAGCGCATATGGACAAATACACAGTGCAGGGGAAGTGGAGTGTGCAGCAAAAGAAACTGCACATCAACTACTTGGAACTATTAGCAGTATTTCTAGCACTAAAAGCTTTCCAAATGCAAATAACGAACAAGGCAGTCCTGATCAGAACAGACAACATGACTGCAATGTATTATATTCAAAAACAGGGGGGGGGACACTCTCTCCAACTATCCAAACTAGCACAGGACATTTGGAGATGGGCCATTCCTCAAAAGATCTATCTGTTAGCAGAACACCTACCTGGAGTTCAAAATCAGATAGCAAACATCCTAAGCAGAGAGTCAGAACAAGTACACGAATGGGAGCTGCACGACCAAATACTGCAGCCATTCTTCCAAAGATGGGGGCAACCAGAGATAGATCTGTTTGCCAATCATCAGAACGCAAAATGCCAAAACTTCGCATCCAGGTACCCACACCACTGGTCCCAGGGCAATGCACTATGGATAAATTGGTCCAACAGATTTGCTTACGCTTTTCCCCCTCTCCCACTAATCCCGTTAGTGGTTCGGAAACTGCAGCAGCACTCAATGACAATGATACTAGTGGCACCCACGTGGGCAAGACAGCCGTGGTTCACCACGCTACTACAACTCTCACAGGTGCCACATCAAAAGCTAAGATTATTACCCATGCACCTTACACAGAACCATGGAGAAATAATGCACCCAGATCCCAAACAATTGAACCTAGCGATCTGGCTCCTGAGGTCATAGAGTTTGGATATTTAGATTTACCACCAGAATGTATGGAAATCATTAAACAAGCAAGACGTCCTACCACCAGAGCATGCTATGCAGCAAAATGGAAGAGGTTTGCTATACACTGTAACAGTAAGCACATCAACCCTCTGGACGCATCCACTAAACAGATCATTTGCTATTTACTACACTTGCAGCAATGTAACTTAGCATATACCTCTATCAGGGTTCATCTCGCAGCTATAGCGGCGTACCTACAAAACAGGCAACATCTTTCCCTGTTTAAAGTACCAGCAATTAAAGCTTTCATGGAGGGACTCAAAAGAGTCATTCCACCAAGACGACCACCTTCCCCAGTCTGGAATCTCAACATAGTACTTACCAGACTAATGGGACCACCATTTGAACCTATGCATAGGTGTGAAATACAATTCCTCACATGGAAGGTGGCCTTCCTCATAGCTATCACGTCACTTAGAAGAGTAAGTGAGTTACAAGCTTTTACGATTCAAGAACCATTCATGCAGTTACACCAAAACAAAGTGGTTCTTAGAACAAACCCAAAATTCTTACCAAAAGTAATTTCTGCATTCCACATCAATCAGTCAGTGGAATTACCGGTCTTCTTTCCAAAACCACAGACGGTAGCGGAAAGGGCCCTACATACATTGGATGTCAGAAGGGCAATATTGTATTATATAGAAAGAACACAAACTTTCAGAAAGACAAAACAGCTATTTGTTGCGTTTTCTCCTACACATAAGGGCAATCCCATCTCTAAAGCGGGCATTGCCAGATGGATTGTAAAATGTATTCAAATATGCTACTTAAAAGCAAAGAGGACATTAACTGTTCCTCCTAGAGCTCACTCTACACGTAAACTAGGAGCATCTATGGCATTTTTGGGAAACATTCCACTAGATGACATATGCAAAGCAGCTACCTGGGTTACACCGCACACCTTCACAAAGCACTATTGTGTAGATGTGCACACAACACAACAAGCTAGACTGGGACAAGCTGTATTAAAGACTTTATTTCAGACAGTTGCAACACACACGGGTGACCACCGCTAGGGAGAGAACTGCTGTATAGTCTATTCATAATGTACCATCTGCAGCCCATATGCCTCGAACGGAATATGCTACTTACCAGTATGCATCTGTTCTTGGCATAGAGGGCTGCAGAGTGGTACATGCCCTCCCAGCCTCCCCGGAAACCTGTGTCTGTTCCAACATTATCTTATTTAGATACACTTACATGGGCATTCCTATCTGTATTCTATCATACTACTCCATCTAACCCTACTATGGCAAAACAATCTAAGGATGGAGCCGATGCCCATGCGCACTACCAACCAAAGGAGGAGTCACCAAGCTACAAAAGACTCTCCAAGAGAAAAACCAAGTGCAATCATCCGAGCCCAACACCAGATGGCGATCTATTCATAATGTACCACTCTGCAGCCCTCTATGCCAAGAACAGATGCATACTGGTAAGTAGCATATTCCTTCCTATGTAGGGAGGGTGTTAAAACTAGGCGCAATATCACCTGTTTGCACTAATATTATAATATGGTTCCTCCTTTTGTATTTCATGGAGTTGTAACCATGCTGACCATATTATTTTTAATCATTTGTCTGCTTATGTTGACTAAAATACTGCGCATGAGATCACGTTGTTAAAATAAATATTTTACCTTACTGTGTCTCTTTTTGACTCCTGTTGTGGACTGGTATGAGAGTATAACAAAAGAGTGTTCTCACTTCCCACCATTTCTGAGATGTTCCTGACTCGCATGTTCTAGGTTGTCTAATCATTGGTTACTTTGCTATAGGACGAAGAGCTAATGTGACACTTTGCTAGCTGGTTGGGGTTTCTAGTTACTGATGTGAGTTTCCGCTATCAAGCCCATGCGTATGTGGGTGGCCTCAAGTTCCTTAACCTGTGTTTCTAGTTGGCAGCGTTTAGTCCGCCTCTCCCTATTATGAGCTCTGGTTTTTGCGATGAAGTGGCCTTATGTGTCTCCCATAGGGTGGCCAGGATGTTTGCGGGTGTATCATTAATTTTTAGGAAGGTGGTTAAAGCTGCCAAGGTGTTTGAACGTACTTGGTCATAGGTGAGGAGTTTCGTGTTAAAGCGCCAGGTTGGTGTGGGCTGTGCCCGCTTCCGTAGTTCGAGATGCAGAGTGATCAGATAACGCTGCTGCCTGATTTTTACTGAGACAATGTCTCGGGTAACTCCTGGTGTGGTGAGAAAATAGTCGATCTGTGCATATGTTTGGTGTGCGGCTGAGAAAAAGGTGTATTCTAGAGGTGTGGGGTGCATATGACGTCCTACATCAGTTAAACCTGCCTTCTCCAGCCAATTCCTGGTGCCCGTGTGGAGCCCCCTGCCTTACTCACTCTGGGGGCATCCGATCCCTTTGGGCATTCATTAAACTATTGAAGTCCCCTCCCACAAGCACATCTTTGTCTGAGGTGATCAAAAGCTGGCTAAGGGAGTCCCTGATAAACTGTTCCTGGCATTCGTTGGGGGCGTAAATTGTGGCTATAGTGTATCTAGTACCATAGAGTAGAACCTGCAAAGCTAACAACCTGCCGGTATGTCCAGAAAGACCTTTTTCACCCGTCCTGGGAACTGGATGGCGAGCAAAATGGCGACCCCTGGTTTTTTGGACCACCAACAAGAGGAAAAGAACTGGCCATCAAACCAACGGGAGCATAGCCGTCGCCAATCTCCCTGGGGGAGATGGGTTTCTTGTAACATGCAAATGTCACATTTGGAGTCCCTGGGGAATGAAAGGAGTGCCAAGCGTGTGGGTGGGGCATTAAGCTCTCGAACATTGATCGTCAGAATAGTTCGCGCCACACAAATACCTGGGGAAAAATATAGCTGTGTACCTCTCCTAGAAGAATACACCTGCCTCCAACATGGGTTGTAAGAAAGCAGAAATAAGTACGGAGTAGTAAATGAGAGGGCAAAGGAGAGAAGTTATAAAGAGTAGAAAAGAGAAACAAGAACACAAATATTTCCCCCTCCTGCGGTCAAACAACAAGTGTTTGCTAGGGTCCATGTCATCTGCAAGCTCACCAGTAAAGCACTATCCGAGCTCTGCTGGAGTCCTGGGAATCTATGGCTATTTCACTGCACAGGATAACAAATCAGCGGTCGCCACTGTCTGCGGAGCCAGAGAGAGAGGATGATCCGATAACAGTGAATGAATCGAGACTCATAAGGACGATCAGTGGTCTCTGGCTGCGAGGTCCAGGTCGCACTCCCATTGGAGCTGCTAGAGTAATTTATTCCAGGCCTCCCGCTGTCTGCCTCAGATGGTTTGCTCAATACCTTTGCCTTTCGTCGCTTGGAGCATCACAAGGTGGTTGCTGTTATCGTAGGGTCTTATGGTGGGGACGACACTCAAAAGGGAGAGTGTAGATCCGGCTTGCCAGGAATTGTCTGGGCGTTTTCCAGGGAGCGTATCACTTGGGCCTCCTTCTGCCACACAAACCGAAGATGGTAGGGATGGCCCCATTTATATTTGATATTTCTGTCTCTTAGGAGGTCCGTGAGTGGTTTAATAGGTCTCAGATGTTGTATTGTAAACGGCAAAAGATTCTGGTATAGCCATAGCTAGTGGCCTTCGAACTTGTTGGCAGATAGATCCCATGCAGCTGACATATTGACTTCCTTCTGTCGGTAGGAATGAAGACCGGTAAATATGTCCTGAGGTTGGCCTGGCATGGTCGCTGGGCGTCCAGCACAGTGCGTTCGGTCTAAGATGATCTGTTGGTTCTGTAAAGAGTAGGCGACATGTTTGAAAGGGCGGAAACAAAGTATTCAAGATCGCTTGAGATGGAACGCCCCTAATTTGTTGGAGCAGTGGGGTCGGTTCTCAAGATCTTTAAGGCGGTAACAGAGATGCAATTTTGATCGCGTAGTGCCAACAGTTCCTGATGATGTCCTTCAAGTTCCTCCTCGCAAGCATCTCAGTCCTTCTCCAGCGATGCCACTCTCATACCCACCGCCTCCATGTCTTGGCGTATTCCCTTAAGTTCAGTGGCAATATCATGTTTAAGACCAGTGATATCCTCCAGCAGTGTCCCAAATAAGCACTCCAGGAATGTCTTCGTGATGGGGGAGTCGTCCTGGTCAACATTCACTGTTCCGGTATCTTCTGCTTGTGAGTCCCGCACTACAGGACCCAGCACTCCCTCTCCCTTCTTGGAGGTGGACTTAGCGAAGATGTCCTTGACTGAGGGTTCTTTCTTCCCTGTGCGAATAGACCTGGTTAGGTGCAGATGAGACTATAACCTCCTCTGTGCACACGCCCAGTGCAACTAATGGCCAGGGCCAGTCGGGAGCCAGGTGCGGAGGCTCACTCAGACCCAGGCAGGTAGAAATGCCAAGTGTATACTGAGCCAGGTCAGGGACTCCTATCCCCACCAATGGGAGCAAGCAACCTCTAGCCTAGAGCACAATGCAGGGGTCCCCTCCTGTCGCATGGGACCACCTGGAAGCACCGTGCAGCACCTCCCAACTCCATCAGCTGTAAATGTGCCAGTAGCTCCACTCTGGCCCCATGTCCGGTAGTAGGGCGAGCATAGTAAAGGGTCACAGTCCACCGGTAGAGAACAGAAATGAGAGAAAAATAGAGGGAGACAGCGTTCCCGAGGCGGACTGGCCCACAGTCCGTGGGTCGCAAAAGGTCACCGGCACAACCCTCGCCTCGTGGCTCCTCCCTGCTGGGCCGGGACAAGCCCTGAGTGTACTGGATGTCCCTCCTGGGGTAGTAATCCATAGTGTCTCCTCGATTAGAATACACCTCCAGGCTGCTGCCCACTGCTGCCGAGAGCACCATACCTCTTTACGCAGCTGGTAGGCGCCTCCCATGGGACAGTCATTCCGTCCAATTCAGTGGTGGACCTGACTGAGCCGGGATCAACAGCAGTATTAGTTCAGGCTGGGGTGGAACACGCCCCAGCCTCCTTCACACCACCCGTTTAGCTCGCAATAACCCACCAGAGTCCCCGGGGGTGCGCCGAGGGCCCATCTAGGTCATTCCCCACCACAGCCAGCTCCTCTGTGCCCGTCCTTCGCCAGCAAGCGGCTCACACACTCACCCGCTTCCGATATAGAAGAGGGTTTGGGGGGAAGAGCTGCACTCTGCGAGCCAGCCAAAACAAGGTCCAGTGCCTCCTGCCTCGCCGCTCCACTGACATCTCTTCAGGTCTCCACCATCGGCGGCGGGCTGGAAGGCGATCCCACACCTCTGGGAGGGCAGCACAGGCACCCTGCGGCTGTATCCAGTATGGATCGACAATCTGTGTTTCACTTTGCCGTGCCTGTCCTACTAGACCTGAAAAATCCGGCGGAGCTCTGGGATTTGCGACCTAGTAGGTCATCATCTTGGACCCGCTCCCACAATATTTATCAATTTTGCCTCACCCAACATGTGTTCACGAAGCAATTACCTGAAGAAGAATAGACCAATCAGTCTAATAGATGGTGACTGCAAAATCTTTTCCAAACTACTTCTTAGGGCAGTAGAGAACTGGATCAAAGGTGCAGATACCTAAAGGCCCATACAAACGGACTTTGGGGAAGGTGTCTCAACTATTGATAAATGTTTTACTTTATAACATACCATTTGCAAATGCAGCACAGTAAAAAAGATGTGTGTTCCCCTTTAGATTTGTCATCTACTTTTGATCTAGTACCAAGACCAAGGCTGTGGGGAAAACTATCCGAGATCAGAATGGATCCACTTCTAGTGAGGATTGATCAAATAGGAACCCTCAGTAGGTGTTTTGCTTCTGTGAATGGGGTGAAACAGGTCTGTATACTTGCTCGAATACCCTTTTCCCTGTGTGTATATATATATATATATATATCTATATATATATATATGATATTTGTTAGGACATACCTGCCATCAATGGCTGCCTGGCCCCACCCCTTCTGTATTCTATTGATTCCATACTGAAAGCTCTAACCACAATAGGGTTACAAGTAAAACTGAAAGCTATAAATAAATATAGCAATGAGAATAGCCTGCAAATAACTACTTCAGAAACAAAAACAATAATATTCAGGAAATCAAAAGCAACAAAACTGCTTTCTTTTTTTTAAAATTTATTTTTATTGATTTACTTTGGCAGTGGAGAGTTGTAAAGTACTTTTTACAGAGAAAATTCATGATAATAAAAAGAAGGTAGAACACAGTTTCACAATGATACAAAAAAACATTGCATTGAGTACAACGCAGCATTATACAGAAGAAAAAACAAATTCAGTTAGTTTATAGAGTCATAATAAACCTGTTAAATCAATTATAAATGGGTGACCTTAATTTCTTACCAAACATCCTCTTCCGTCGGCCCTTAAGTCTATATACAGCACTTTCGAGCCGATAGACACTTGATAACTTTGACTGCCAATGATGGAAAGCTAGAGGATCCACATCAAGCCAACGAGAAGTTATGCAGTATCTATACACTGACATGGCTATAAATAAAAAGCCTTCTTCTTCAACCATTCTAATACCAGTTTGGTCTTGTATAAATTGATTCAATTTTGGACATTGAACAAACATGTGGATTGAATCGGCAGCTGCGAACCCACAGCGACTACAATTCGTGCCCCCCTTAGCTTTCCATAGTACTAATTTTGAACGGTGTATAGTATAAATCGAAAACGGCCATAAAGTGCTGGCTTTTAAAAGACCCATTGAATAAAACCATACTGGCCATTTCTAAAGATCTAGATATATCGACCTTTTCTATTCCCAGATTCACTTGCCATTTGTTAGTATAAATCTCAAGGTCGTCTTTTATTCTATTGAACATCAGATGGTATATCGTGCCGATTCTATTTTTCCTAATGCAACTTTCCAGCACGTCTATTTTATTCATAGAACTGGTATTAATAAGATTTTTAGACTCTATAAAACTTCGGATTTGGAGATATTTGAAAAAATCTCCCCTTGTTAAACTATAGTTATCCTGCAAATATGAATATGATACCATTTGCCCATTCTGAAACAGATCTCCAAATGAGCTAATTTTATGGTCTATCCACCTCTGCATCACGGGGTCCCTGAAAATTTTGGGGAGCGAGAGATTTTACAGAAATGGTGTATAATAGTTCAACTTCATATTAAAACAAAATTTTTTATTAAATTGTTTCCAAATTTGAAATGCTGCGATCAGAACCTTGAACTTTGTTTTTTATAATAACTTGGTTCTATCAATCTGAGTAAACACTGTCAGGCTTCTACTCCTAGCAGCATCTCGTAAATAGAGGGGGCCATTGCTTCATCCAAACAAAAATCTGGAAAAATCATAATACCCATAGCTTTTAAAAAGATTGCCCAATAATATAATCTAAAATTCGGAACCCCCAGTCCTCCTCTTAATTTAGGCAAGGTCCACCATTTCAGAGATCTTCTAACTCTCAGATAGCCCCATATAAACCTAGAAGTAGTTCTATCTAATTTACTAAAAAAGGCAGAGGAAAACAGTAATGGTATAGTACGAAAAAAGTAAAAAAAATTGGGGAATATAACCATTTTACTGCGTTTGCGCGGCTGTATAGTGATAAATGTAAATTGTCCAGCCTCTCAAGAGTCCTATTAACAGAGGATAGTAACATCTGTATTCAATCCAACAATGTCTTCAATTTTAGCAGAGATTGTCACGCCGAGATATGAAGCTGTAGAGGAAAATAGTAGATCATCCGGCCTGCCTGCAGCCGAGTGTATGAGCTGGGTTTTCGAAATATTTAGTTTGTATCCGGTAAGTTCCCCATATTCTTGAGCGAGTTCTATTATTTTAGGTAAAGCTGATGCTACGTCTGTCGTGACAGCCACATCATCGGCGTATGCCAGAACTTTATGGGCCACGTGGTGTAGCATGACCGGGGTAATCCTAATTTCTCTTCCAGGGGATCCTCATCAATAGTCATAAGCATTAGAATATTCCCGCCCATGCGCGGGACCCCGGAAACACTATATTATATGTGCTATATATATATATATATATATATATATATATATATATATATATATATATATATATATATATATATATATATATATATATATATATATATATATATATATATATATATATATATATATATATATATATATATATATATATATATATATATATATATATATATATATATATATATATATATATATATATATATAAAAACAAGCAATAGCAGCCAAATCACATTAGAGCAGAAATATGCTGTGAAGAATTTCCACCATACATGTATAATAAGCATTAGAAACATGAGAAACAACACCAAAGATTGTGTAGAAATTGTTTTAATGCTCAGAAAGCAGTAGAAATTCTCATAACTCACTGGAAGCATAGGAAGCTCCCAGGCTGCATTGCAAACACACAGTCTAAAAAGACTGAAAAGCTAACCTGTAGCTGAATAGCAAAAAACTGACACCGTGCCTTTAAGGCACTCATGACCCCCTGTATCCCATCATGCCCCAGGGGTGACAGTTAGGTCAGTTGTTCTTTCCGGCTCCTTCAGTGAAGGACCCTGGTTACACAGCTCCACTATTTTTCTGGTTTTTGACAGAAAAATACTTCTTTTTTGACAACTTTTACTCTTACTTCGACATTTAACATCTAGTCAAGTAAGATACTGCTTGTTTTCAGCAGTTTAGTGAACATTTTCCTCTGAGAATGCCTTCACTCTTTGATAAATGTCCTTCTTGTGGCAACAAGAAGGCAAAATCAGACAATCACGACGTCTGTATCCTTTGTCTGCCTGAAGATCATGATCCAGACACCTGTCCACATTGTGAGAACCTGTCAGGAAGAACTCTCAAAGACAGGGAAAGGATTCGACTTTATGGCCTGGCTCACAGGGCTTCAAGAGGAAGATCTCCAGTGAAGAAGGGCTCCAAGAAGACTCATACATCTTCAAGAAAGAAGTCTTCATACCCTTCAACTTCAGCGTCGGGCTCGGCGCTGAGAGAAAAACCACAGGAGGAGTTTTCCTCTTCAAAACTACCGTCGACGGCGGGCTCGCCGTCGAGGAGAAGACCAGGTACGTCGACGACGTCGAAAGATCCAGCTCCGTCGTCGAAATCCCCTCTGCCGTCGTCAACCGGGCGACGATCGGCGTCGAGGAAGGCTACTCCGCCGCCGTCAACCGGGCGACGGTCGGCGTCGAGATCCATTACCCCTCCGCCGTCGTCAACCAGGCGACGACCGGCGTCGAGGGATGTCACTTCGCCGTCATCAACCAGGCGACGACCGGCTTCGGAATGTGACCCCTCCGCCGTCGTCCAAGAAGCGGCGATCGGCGTCAAAGACCAAGACCCCTCCGCCGTCGACAGTAGCTCGTCGATCGGCGTCGAGGACGCAGTCTCCGTCAGTGCAGCATCAGCGTTCGGCGTCGAGGGTGCCCAATACCCCTCTGCCGTCGTCGCACAGGCATTCGACGTCGAGGCAAAGATCTCCGTCGACGGCCAACCATCGCCGTTCGACGTCGAGGCAGAAGGCTCCGTCGACGGCAGGACAGCGTCGTTCGACGTCGAGAGAGAAGCTTCTGTCGACGACAGGACATCGTCGTTCGACGTCGAGGCAGAGAGCTCCGTCGACGGCCGGTCATCGCCGTTCGACGTCGAGGCAGAGGGCTCCGTCGACGGCTACTCATCGCCGCTCGACGTCGAGAGACTACAGATCGTCTCATGGACATTCGGGGTCGAGATTGTTTGATCCTCCGACTCCCCGAAGGCGTTCGACGGCGAGAAAAGAACGCTCGACGTCGAGGCATTCAGATGCAATCATGGCGATGGAATCTGCGTCTCATCATTCATCTTATCGGTCCTCTGGCTCCTCAACTGAACATTCAAGGTCCAGAAGCCCTATACACAGAACTCCTGAGCGTCGACCAGATCCATCGGCCGAACGAATCAGGCTGTCACCTAGATGGTACAGATCTTTGGACCATTGGCGAGATGCTGGGGCTACCAAGCGTATGCAGGAATATGCCAGCCCACACCACAGGTCTCCTCTCCAAGATCTGGTGGAGGAGATGGACAGGCGTAGCCCTCCCAGGCGCAAATCCCCTGTGAGACTACCCACCAAAGTGCCCAGAAGATCCCGATCTCCTAGAGAGGAACCTCGAATGGAAGGTCGGATAAGGTCTCGCTCTCCTAGGGGCAAATCGCCTGTGAGATCACCAGCCAGATCTCCCAGAACATCCCGATCTCCTAGAAAGGAACCTCGGACAGAAGATCGGATCAGATCTCGCTCCCCTAGACGGGAGGAGCGTTCAAGAAGGTCACAGGAGCGGAGACTCAGTGCTCACCGTAGACGTCGACTTACTCCGTCTACTTCTTCAACCTCTTCTACCAGATCGTCAAAGAGGGACTACTCCCCGACGTTGACGGACAGTCCTGCGTCCAGGTCCTCCCCAGTGGATGACATTGGCACGTATCTGGATGTGCTGCAAAGAGGTGCGCTTAAACTGAACATCGAGATGTCTGTCCCTCAAGTAACAACGACAGTCATTTTTGAAACTTTACACAAAAAGGCCATCTCCAGACCTCTGCTGCCTTTAGTCCTCGGGATTATGGACCCTGTCAAGGAGGTTTTCCTAACCCCAGCAGCAATCAGAGCAGTACCGGCACGCATTCAGAAGAAGTACAAACCGGCGGCCTCTGACCCGGTGTTTGTAAAATCTGACCCTCCAGCAGACTCTGTGATTGTGGCAGCGGCGAGGAAGACACATGCGGTTGCTGGTTCCTCTTCAGTCCCGCCAGATAAGGACAGCAAAACCCAAGACTCCTGGGGTCGAAAGGTTTGCAAATCTGCTGCTTCCACTCTTAAGGTCGCTAGTGCAGCTGCGCTTCTGGGTCGATATGACAGAGCCTTATGGGACTCGATGGAAAGATTCAAAGCTAAGCTGCCAAAAGAGGACCAGCAGGACTTTGAAGAAACTGTTACAGAGGGGTGTCTGGTGGCGAATCAGATGATAAGCACGGCCGCGGATCGGGCGGTGCTTTCGGCTCATTCCTATTCCCATGGAGTTTGTGCCAGAAGATCGGCCTGGTTGCGCCTTACAGGTCTGAAACCGGATGCTCAGCATCGGATTCTGAATCTTCCCTTTTCGGGTTCCGCTCTCTTCGGAGAACATGCGGACGAAGAGATGACCCGAATGAAGACTGAGCTGGATACGGTGAAGGTGGTGGGCTTGGAGCAGAAAAAGGAATTCAAGCGCTGCTTCAAGACCAACAGGGGGAGAGGGGCTCAACAGAGGGTTCAAACCCCTCAGTGGTCCCAAAACAAAACTCAAGGGAAACCCCAGTTCCGTGGCAAGCCCAGCAGAGGTAGAGGAGGTCACCAACAGTCCTCCAACACCACAAGAGGAGGAAAGGCCTGAACAGAGGCTTCCTCTGACGCCATTCCCACTCCAGTGGGAGGAAGTGCTTCACAACACCTGGCAGAGTGGGTCAGCATCACAAAAGATCAGTGGGTGCTGAATATACTGCGCAATGGATACAGGATACGTTTCCGTGCTCTTCCAAAGAGCATCCCTCCAAAGAGCTCTTGCCCTCACCAGCTAAGCTTGCTCCGACGAGAGGTGAAAATCCTGCTGCAAAAAAGAGCGATAGAAGAGGTTCCTCTCGCTCTAAGAGGAAAAGGAGTGTACTCCAGATATTTCCTTGTCCCCAAAAAAGATCAGGAGGACAAGTTCAGACCAATACTCGACCTACGACTATTAAACAAAGTCATCGTCAAGGAAAAGTTCCGCATGTTAGCGCTTCAACAAATATGTCCACATCTTCAAGCCGGAGATTGGATGTGTTCGGTGGATCTGCAAGATGCGTACTTTCACATCCCGATTGCGCAACAACATCGCAAGTACCTAAGGTTTGTCGTAGGGAACAAACACTACCAGTACAAGGTGTTACCCTTCGGTCTCAAGTCCGCACCACGAGTCTTCACCAAATGCATGGCAGTGGTGGCGGCTTTTCTTCACAAGAAGGGTCTCTTCATTTACCCATACCTGGACGACTGGCTCCTAAAAGGTCCATCTCCGGTACAAGTAACGCACGATCTGCAACTGTGCCTGCACCAGCTATACAGACTCGGCCTCCATGTGAACCTGGAGAAGTCAGTCCAGCGGCCTACACAGTCCATCCACTACCTAGGCTCCGTTCTGGACACAAGCTTGGGAAAAGCGTTTCCTTCGGAGGAGAGACTTTTTTCCATGAAACAAAAATGTGGGATTCTGCTAGAGTCTCGGCTTCCAACAGCCCGACAAGTAGCATCTCTACTGGGTTCCATGGCGTCCTGCATTTTTCTCATCCCAAACGCCAGGCTGAGAATGCGTCCTCTACAACAGGCTCTGGAGGATCAGTGGGACCAAGGGACAGGACGCTGGGAAGATCAAATCAATCTTTCCCAGGCGACAAAAGAGACCATCAGGTGGTGGACTCAGAGAAAGAATGTGATGGTGGGGGTGCCGTTTCACCAACCCATTCCTTCCCAGTCTATAGTGACGGATGCCTCCCTGCAAGGCTGGGGAGCACACATGGATCCGCTTCAGATCCAAGGCCAGTGGTCTGCGCAGGAGCAGACATACCACATCAACATGCTGGAACTCAGAGCGGTTTTCCTGGCTCTCAAAGCTTTCCTACCAGCGATCAAATCCAACTCAGTCCTGGTTCAGACGGACAATACGACCACCATGTTCTATCTGAACAAACAAGGAGGCACAAGATCTCGCCCACTGTCTCGAGAGGCTCAGGCAATCTGGCATTGGCTCCTCTCTCGAGGTCTCACAGTAGTGGCAGTGCACCTTCCAGGCGAGTTGAACGTCAAGGCAGATGCACTCAGCAGGCACTTCGAAGATCAGCCAGACTGGGTGCTAAGAGACGAAGTAGTAGAAGAGCTTTTTCGTTGCTGTGGTCGTCCATCCATAGACTTGTTTGCAGGCGACGAAAACACCAAATGCCACGCCTTCGCGTCCAGGTTCCACAGGCCAGGGACGCAGGGGAACGCTCTACTGTTGGATTGGGCAGGGATGTTCGCATACACGTTTCCTCCCCTAGCGCTGATTCCGAGAGTAGTTTCCAAGCTCCTCAGGTCGAACATGGAAATGATCCTGATTGCTCCGGATTGGCCTCTGCAGTGGTGGTATCCGGACCTTCTACATCTGTCTGTGTGTCCACACAAACGGCTCCCTTGCAGGCCGGACCTGTTGAGCAAGATGAACGGGAGGATAATGCATCCCAACCTCCCATCATTGAACCTAACAGCATGGCTCCTGAGGTCCTGCAATATGGACATTTGAACTTGCCTCCCGAATGCATGAACATTTTAAAGGAGGCTAAGAGACCGTCCACGAGAGCGTCCTATGCTTTCAAGTGGAAAAGGTTTTACTTGTGGTGTAGAGATCATCATTTGGATCCGACTAAGGGGCAGGAGGACGTCATCTTACCATACCTCCTTTCCCTCGCAACTGCTGGTTTAAAGTACACTTCAATTAGAGTGCATTTGTCAGCTATTGTAGCATACAGAAAATCACCTGATCAGATGTCTTTCTTTCAGGTTCCAGTGGTCAAGGACTTCCTCCAGGGGTTGAAGAAAGTGTATCCCCCTGTGCGAAATCCTTCTCCTCCGTGGGAATTGAACCTAGTTCTATCAAGGTTAATGTCTCCACCTTTCGAGCCCATCCACAAGGCTTCCTTACAACATCTCTCTTGGAAGGCAGCTTTTTTGGTGGCGATTACCTCTGCGCGCAGAGTAAGTGAGATACAAGCGCTCTGTGCGAAGGAACCATATACTATATTCCACCACAACAGAGTAGTCCTAAGAGCTCACCCATCTTTCTTGCCTAAGGTCATCTCTGATTTTCATATCAATCAGTCTATTTCCCTCCCTTCCTTTTTTCCAAATCCTACGACCCCAGCCGAGCGGTCACTTCACTCCTTAGATCTTAAGAGAGTACTTAAGTTTTATTTGGAAAAGACTAAAGGGATTAGGAAAACGGACCAACTGTTTGTGAACTATGGCTCAATGAGAACAGGTTTTCCAGCGGCCAAGAGGTCCATCTCCAGATGGATTGTCTCTTGCATTAAGTTGGCCTATCAACTAGCAGGCAAACCTTTGTTGATGTCTCCAAAAGCGCATTCCACTAGAGGGAAGGCCGCTACAGTAGCTTTCTTGCATGACATCCCAATGTCGGAAATATGCAAGGCTGCAACCTGGAAATCAGTCCATACCTTTACGAGGCATTACTGTCTCGAATCTGATTCCAGGGCCGATACTCAAGTAGGGCAAGCCTCCTTGAGGAATCTGTTTGGGTAGTCTATCGTCTACTCAGACTTATTGATGAGATTACTGTCTTATCATTCCTTTGCCCGCAGGGATGAGTAGAGGCTCGCTACTCTATTCTAATGCTTATGACTATTGATGAGGATCCCCTGGAAGAGAAGGATTAGTTACTTACCTGTAATCCTAGTTCTCTTCCAGGGGTATCCTCATCAAAGTCATAAGCAACCCTCCCGCCTCCCCGGGCAAAGGATACTCTTTAATAAGGAGATATTGTTAACCTATTTGTTATTGGGTTTGTTTTCAGTCTCCGAAAAGAACTGACCTAACTGTCACCCCTGGGGCATGATGGGATACAGGGGGTCATGAGTGCCTTAAAGGCACGGTGTCAGTTTATTGCTATTCAGCTACAGGTTAGCTTTTCAGTCTTTTTAGACTGTGTGTTTGCAATGCAGCCTGGGAGCTTCCTATGCTTCCAGTGAGTTATGAGAATTTCTACTGCTTTCTGAGCATTAAAACAATTTCTAAACAATCTTTGGTGTTGTTTCTCATGTTTCTAATGCTTATTATACATGTATGGTGGAAATTCTTCACAGCATATTTCAGCTCTAATGTGATTTGGCTGCTATTGCTTGTTTTTATATATATATTATTTATATATATATATATATGTATATATATATATATATATGTGGGGCACATATAATATAGTGTTTCTGCGGTCCCGCGCATGGGCGGGAATATTCTAATGCTTATGACTTTGATGAGGATACCCCTGGAAGAGAACTAGGATTACAGGTAAGTAACTAATCCTTCTATTATTAATCTAATTAAATTCGGCTCGATATAGAGCGCAAACAAACGGCGGGAGCATGGACACCCCTGCCTTGTCCCCCTTGTGATCAAAAAAGGATCAGATGTGCCAGTAGTAATGCGTATTACGGCTTTTGGATTATAATAGAATGCCTGGACTGCTTGAATATACTCTTTAGGAAACCTTTTCAATGCTAAAACGGACCACAGGAATCCCCAGTCGACCCTGTCAAAAGCTTTTTCAGCGTCCAGCAATATAACGCCGACTGGGGATCCTGTGGCCTGCGCCCAGTCTAATAAGGTAATAATACGTCTGACATGGTCAGTAGTATCCCTCTTTTTTTATAAAGCCATGCTGGATCTTGGATACTATTGTTGGCATTATATCATTCAGTCTGTTTGCTAGTATTTTTGAAAAAACTTTACTATCTGATGTAATTAAAGAAATCGGCCTGTAAGATCCCATTTCCTTGCTATCCTTCCCCTTTTTTTGAATATCACTATAGTAGCCAAAGACCAAGAGATAGGTGGATGTCCTTGAAAGGCTTGTTGAAATATCTCAAGCAAGTGGGGTTTAAGCATATTTCTAAAAGCCCAGTAAAATTCTAGGGGGATCATATCTGGCCCCATTGCTTTGCCTGGAGCTAAACTCAAAATAGCCATTTCAATTTCATCCCAAGAAATAGGAGCACTTAAAGATATTATGTCTGCATCAGTAATAGGGAGATTATCAATGTTCCTCAGGTAATCCAATGGTACCCTGTCTTGGATGCCTTCATCGCCCGTTTCATTATATAATGATTTGTAAAAATCGCTGAATGCCTTTAATATCCCTATTTGATTTTCTTGGGTTACACCAGCTAGGTCAATGATTTTTGTTATGTCGTTCATGACTGCTTTTTGTCTTAGCCTTTGTGCTAAAATTTTGCCTGTCTGATCATTTAATTCATAGCATTCTGCCTTATATTGTTTATACTTAATGGCAACCTGGTCGGCTAAATAGGCATATAGGTTAGCCCGTTCATTAGTTAAAAAGCGCTGTGCTTCCTCAGCTCCATGACCCCTTCTGATGGTAATAGCTCATTTCAACTCTGCCCACCTGACTTGGTCGGATTTGTTCTTAAATTCTTCCTGTGTTTTTCTCCGATAAGTTACAAAAATGTATAGTTTCCCCTCTGATGACGGACGTAAATGTATCCCATACAATCTGGGTTGAGGCCGTCCCATCATTACATAGAAAAAAATCCTGAATGATTTTAGCCATGTGTAACAAATATTGATCATTTAAGAGTAGACTCCTTTGGAACGACCATTGACGATTTGAGTTGGAGCTCTGGGAAGGTAATAATAACTCTAATATGAGAGGATTGTGATCCGAGACTAATTGAGGCATAATATCTATATTGGACATTTCCAAAAAAAGGGAGAAATAAAAAAATTATCTAATCGGACGAATTTTCGGTGTGGCAGTGAAAAAAAGGAGTATCCAGGATCGGTAGGGAAGAATTTATTCCATGCATCAAACAACCCATTGCCTACCGCTAAGGCTCTTAAGGCTCTATAAGTCCTGGTCTTCCGGCCAGTATACTTCCCTTGAACACAGATATTACAATCAGACTCAATGTTTATATTCAAATCACCACAAAGAATTAGCGGTTGACACCAGGTAGCAAGTTCTAGATTCATAGTGTCAAATACCTCACTGTCATCAAGATTCGGACCGTATAGACAGCACATTGTAAATGTGTTGTCTTCTATAATCAATTCTGCGAGCCCCCATCTCCCCCACTTGTCGGCTAATGTTCTGATACATTTCCCAACCCCTTTTCTCATAAATATCGCAATTCCTCTTTTAATACCGGTCTGCTTAGAATAAACTAAAAGGTCAAGACCCAGCCTATTCATTCCAAGAAATGTGCGTCCCCTGTAAACACAGTATATCGATTTGTGTCAACTGAATTAATCTGGACAAAATCCCTCTTTTTAGAGTCATTAAGGCCGTACAAATTTTGTTCTTATCCATCGTGACAAAAAATGATTACCAAACTTAACATCATTGATCTTCCTCTGCAAAAATTTGTACCGATTATATCAGTTTTCTTAACTTTCTGTACCTTAACAACTACCACTGCCTTACACCTCCACCACCCCCTGTGCACACCATTGCCCCCACAACCAACCCCCCTCCCCAGCATATGAGGCTCAGGAACAATCAGTTCTCTTCCAGGGGATCCTCATCAATAGTCATAAGCATTAGAATATTCCCGCCCATGCGCGGGACCCCGGAAACAATATATTATATGTGCCCCACATATATATAGACATATATATATATACATATATATATATATATATATATAAAAATAAGCAATTGCAGCCAAATAAAACAGTAGAGCTGGAATATGCTGTGAAGAATTTCCACCAATATATATTTGTATTTGCATTAAAAACATGAGAAACAACACCAATGCTTGTTTAGAAACTGTTTTAATGCTTAGAAAGTAGTAGAAATTCTTATAACACACTGTAAGCATATACAGCTCCCAGGCTGCATTGCAAATACCCAGTCTAAAAAGACTGAAAAGCTAACTTGTAGCTGCATGAACTAAATCTGACGCCGTGCCTTTAAGGCACCTCTGCCCCTAGCTTCCCATCATGCCTCAGGGGTTACAGTTAGGTCAGTTGTTCTTTCCGGCTCCTTCAGGAAGGACCCTGGATACACAGCTCCACACTTTTCTGCCTTTTTCAGTCAGAAAATCTTCTAAAGAACAATTTTTTGATTTACTTTGACTTTTAACAACAGTGTCAAGTAAATAACTGCTTAGCAGTCAATTTTTTGTGAGGTTTTCCTGTCAGGATGCCCACACTATTTGATAAATGCCCTTCTTGTGGCCACAAGAAGGCAAAATCAGACTCTCATGAGGTCTGTATTTTATGCTTGCCAGAGGATCATGATCCTAAAGACTGTTCACATTGTAGAAACCTGTCTGAGAGGACTCTTAAAGACAGGGAAAGGAACAGGCTCTATGGTCTGGCCCAGAGATCCATCAGGGGAAGATCTACAGAGAGGAAGAGTTCAAAGAGACCCAGAACTCCCGCCAAAGGCAAGTCAGAGCGTCCATCAACCTCAGCGCCAGGCTCGGCGCTGAAAAAACAACATCTGATGGACCGTTCTAGAGAAAAAAACTCCGTCGACGTCGGGACCGGCGTCGATGAAGAAATCGTAGTCGAAAAGAAGTTCACCGACGACGAAGAAAGCTCCGCAGTCGTTAACTAGGCGACGATCGGCGTCGAGAGAAGCCACGAGGTCACCGTCGACGAGAAAATCGGCGTCAAGACATATGTCAACTCCGCCGTCGTCAACCAGGCGACGATCGGCGTCGAGAGACAGATCACACTCGCCGTCGTCTCAACGTCGACAGGCTTCTAAGAGTGTGACACCTCCGCCGACGTCTCCACGGAGGCACTCGGCGTCGAGGAGCAAGAGCCCCCTCAGACGCTCGCCGTCGAGGAAGAGTTCATCGTCGACGGCGCGTCGGCGCTCGACGTCGAGGATGTCTGATCCTCCGCCGTCGCCACGTGTCCGGTCGACGTCGAGGGCATCGTCGACGACAGGACAACGTCGATCGACATCTCCGTCGCCGGCAGACCAACGTCGGTCGACGTCGAGACCTCCGTCGACGGCAGGGCAACGCCGTTCGACGTCGAGACCTCCGTCGAAGGCAGGGCAACGCCATTCGACGTCGAGGGAGAAGACTCCGTCGTCCGCTCAACGTCGCCGGTCGACGTCGAGGGACCACAGGTCAACGTCGATGCGTTCGACGTCGAAAGTTATCACTCCGTCGACGCCGCAGAGGCGTTCGACGTCGAGGGAAAGACTTTTGAGACGTCCTCCAACACCGGTGAGACGAAGATCTCCTTCAGTGCCTTCGACCGTTCTAGTGACGCAATCTGCTTCTCACCATTCCTCCTTAAGTACCTCTGGCTCATCGAGGTCCTCTTCTAGGAGTAGGAGTCCGGTGCAACAGACACCCCAGCGACGGTATATCACACAGGCAAGACTCTCGCCAAGATGGTATGGTCCGTTGAGTCAGTGGAAGGATTCTGGAGCAACGGAGAGGCTACGAAGATATGTAAGCCCACACTACAGGTCACCTCTTCAGAGGCTGGTAGAAGAGGCAGACAGACAGAGTCCTACCAGGCACCGATCACGCTCTCGGGAGAGGAGAGCGGAAAGGTCGCATACCCCCAGGGTCTCCCGATCACCACGGAGGGAGCAACCCAGATCTCGAACACCGAGAAGGGAGGAACGGGCGGAGAGATCGAGATCTCCCCGAAGGGAGCATCAGAGAAAATCACGTTCTCCTCGAGGGGAAGAACGACCGAGAAGATCACCAGTGAGGAAGGAGAAATCTCATCACAGGAGAAGGAGAACTCCATCATCCTCTTCTTCATCTTCGTCTAGATCTTCTAAAGGGGATTACTCTCCGACGCTGGTAGACAGCCCTCGTTCCAGAGCTTCCCCGATTGACGACGTCAACACGTATCTGGACGTCTTGCAAAGGGGGGCTCACAAACTAAATATAGAGATGGCTGTTCCAGAGGTGTCCGCTACTGTGATTTTTGAGACCCTTCGTCACAAATCATATACCCGGCCTTTACTCCCATTGGTTCCAGGGATAATGGATCCAATCAAAGACGTTTTCCTCACGCCAGCACCGATCAAGGCGGTACCAGCACGTATCCAGAAGAAATATAGGCCGGCCGAGTCAGATCCTATCTTTGTTAAGGGAGAGCCTGCGGCGGACTCAGTCATTGTAGCCTCAGCTAAAAAGACTCACACTGTCGCTCCTTCTTCTTCGGTCCCGCCTGACAAAGACAGCAAGACGCAAGATTCTTGGGGACGCAGGGTATGCAGCACAGCAGCTTCATCCCTGAAAGTCTCTAGTGCATCAGCCCTTCTGGGAAGGTACGATAGAGCCCTATGGGACTCCATGGAACGATTCAAGGAGAAATTGCCCAAGGAGGACCAGAAGGACTTTGAGGAGACAGTGACGGAGGGCTGTTTGGTGGCAAACCAAATGATTAGTTCATCAGCAGATAACGCCCTTCTAGCAGGACATGCCTACTCACATGGGGTATGTGCGAGGAGATCCTCTTGGCTGCGTTTAACTGGACTCAAACCAGATGCCCAGCAGCGCATCCTCAATCTACCTTTTTCCGGATCTTCACTCTTCGGAGAGCATGCCGATCAGGAAATGACCTGTATGAAGACGGAGTTAGACACAGTGAAGGCGGTTGGTCTGGAAAAAAAGAAAGAACCGTTCAAACGACGCTTCAAGACCAACAAGAACCGGGGAGGACAACAGAGGGTTCAAACCCCTCAATGGTCTCAAAGCAAGCCACAAGGAAAGCCGCAATACAGAGGAGGAAAATCGGGCAGAGGCAGAGGCGGGCATCATCAGTCCTCTACCACGCCTAGAGGAGGCAAGGCCTGAGCAGTGGTTTCCCTGGCGTCGTTACCCACTCCAGTGGAAGGAAGTGCTTCACAACACCTGGCAGAGTGGGTCAGCATCACAAAAGATCGGTGGGTGCTGAATATACTGCGCAATGGATATGCGCTACGTTTCCGGAAGAGACCACAACCGATTCCTCCAAAAAAGACTCGCTCGTACCAACTAAAGCTCCTCAAAAGGGAGGTGAGCGTCCTCTTAAAGAAAAACGCAATCGAAGAGGTACCCCCATCCCAAAGGGGGAAAGGAGTGTATTCGAGATATTTTCTAGTCCCCAAAAAAGATCAAGAGGACAAGTTCAGACCGATTTTGGATCTTCGGCTCCTCAACAAGGTGGTGGTCAAAGAGAAGTTTCGCATGTTGGCACTTCACCAAATATGTCCTCATCTACAGATCGGAGATTGGATGTGTTCGGTGGATTTACAAGACGCGTACTTCCACATTCCTATTACACCAGGTCATCGACAGTACTTGAGGTTCCTGGTAGGGAACAAGCATTACCAGTACAAAGTGCTTCCCTTCGGTCTCAAATCCACACCAAGGGTCTTCACCAAATGCATGGCAGTGGTAGCGGCGTGTCTTCACAAAAGAGGTCTCTTTGTGTACCCATATCTAGACGACTGGCTCTTGAAGAGTTCGTCACCTCGTCAAGTCACCAAAGACTGTCACCTGTGTCTCCAACAACTGCACAGGCTCGGCCTCCACGTGAACACAGAAAAGTCGGTCCTGCATCCCACGCAAAGTATCCACTATCTGGGAGCAGTTCTGGACACAAATTTAGGAAGAGCGTTTCCTTCGCAGGAGAGACTATCTTCCATGGGGCAGAAATGCAAAAAGTTGCTTCAGTTTCCTCGTCCAAAGGTGCGAGAAGTAGCATCTCTATTGGGCTCCATGGCGTCCTGCATCTTCCTAATACCGAACGCCAGGTTGAGGATGCGGCCTCTACAACAGTCTGTGGAAGATCAGTGGGACCAAGCGACAGGAGATTGGGAGGATCGAATCAACCTGTCTCAAGCAGCATTGACCTCCATACAGTGGTGGACTCGCCCTCGGAATGTCCTGCAGGGAGTCCCTTTTCAGCAACCTCTTCCTTCGCTGTCTGTGGTAACAGACGCATCTCTAGAAGGCTGGGGTGCTCACATGGGTCATCTTCAGATTCAGGGTCGTTGGTCGACCAACCTCCAGACATACCACATCAACAGTTTGGAGCTTCGAGCAGTTCATCTGGCGCTCAAAGCGTTCCTTCCAGCAATAAAAACGGACAAAATCCTGGTTCAGACGGACAACACTACAACTATGTTCTATCTGAACAAACAGGGAGGAACTCGATCTCGCCCTCTGTCTCTGGAGGCCCAGACAATCTGGCACTGGCTTCTGGCTCGGGGACTGTCGATGGTGGCAGTGCACCTCCCAGGCGAGCTAAACACAAAAGCAGACGCGCTCAGCAGGCACTTCGAAGATCAGCCAGACTGGGTGCTAAACGACGAAGTAGTCGAAGAACTCTTCCGTTGCTGGGGTCGTCCAGAAATACTTATTTGCGGACGACGAAAACGCCAAATGCCACGCCTTCGCGTCCAGGTTCCACCGGCCAGGGACACAAGGGAACGCTCTCCTGTTGGAGTGGACAGGAATGTTCGCCTATGCGTTTCCTCCTCTGGCACTGATTCCGAAGGTGGTGGCCAAGCTCATCAGATCGAGCATGGACATGACCCTGATAGCTCCGGATTGGCCGCGACAATGGTGGTATCCAGACCTGTTACATCTGTCGCTGTGTCCACACAGACGCCTGCCGTGCAGGCCAGACCTGTTGAGCAAGATGAACGGGAGGATCCTGCATCCCAACCTCCCGTCACTGAACCTGACTGCATGGCTCCTGAGGTCTTGCAATATGGACACTTAAATCTGCCTCCGGAATGTATGCATATCTTAAAAGAGGCCAAAAGACCTTCCACAAGGGCGTCTTATGCGTTCAAGTGGAAAAGATTTTTCATTTGGTATAAGGACCATGGCTTTGATCCCACCAAAGGACAAGAAGAGGTAGTCCTTCCATACCTCCTTTCCTTGGCTACATCAGGGTTGAAATACGCTTCTATTAGAGTTCATCTATCTGCCATAGTAGCGTACAGGAAATCACCTACACAAACATCGTTTTTTCAAGTTCCAGTGGTTAAGGATTTCCTTCAGGGGTTGAAGAAGGTCTATCCCCCTGTGAGAAATCCTTCTCCTCCCTGGGAGTTGAACCTGGTTCTCTCCAGGTTGATGTCTACACCGTTTGAGCCTATACACAAGGCCTCCTTGCAGCATCTCACTTGGAAGGCGGCCTTCTTGGTGGCAATAACCTCTGCGCGCAGGGTTAGCGAGATACAAGCACTCTGCACCAAGGAACCTTACACTGTGTTTCACCACAACAGAGTGGTAATGAGGGCTCATCCATCTTTCCTTCCAAAGGTGGGCTCGGATTTTCATATAAATCAAACGATTACCCTTCCATCGTTCTTTCCTAACCCATCGACCCCAGCTGAGAGGTCGTTGCACTCGTTGGATCTTAAACGGGTACTAAAGTTTTACCTAGAAAAGACGAAGGACACCAGAAAGACAGACCAACTCTTTGTCAATTATGGTTCAATGAGGACGGGGTTTGCAGCAGCCAAAAGATCCATCTCCAGATGGATTGTTTCCTGTATCAGGCTGTCATACCAGCTGGCTGGCAAACCTTTGTTACAATCACCCAAAGCTCATTCCACTAGAGGAAAAGCAGCCACAATAGCGTTTTTACATGACATTCCTATGTCAGAAATATGCAAGGCTGCAACATGGAAATCAGTCCATACCTTTACAAGGCATTATTGCCTAGAGTCCGATTCCAGAGCGGAGTCTCAAGTAGGGCAAGCCTCCTTGAGAAACCTATTTGGGTAGAATAAGGCCTACTTTTGGGCCTACGAATATGAATGTTATCTGTTGATTCCTTTGCCCGCAGGGATGAGGTGAGGCTCGCTACTCTATTCTAATGCTTATGACTATTGATGAGGATCCCCTGGAAGAGAAGGATTAGTTACTTACCTGTAATCCTAGTTCTCTTCCAGGGGTATCCTCATCAAAGTCATAAGCAACCCTCCCGCCTCCCCGGGCAAAGGACTTTGTTTGTTAAGTAGGAGATGTTTTAACCTGTTATTACCATGGTTTGGTTTTCAGTCTCCGAAAAGAACAACTGACCTAACTGTAACCCCTGAGGCATGATGGGAAGCTAGAGGCAGAGGTGCCTTAAAGGCACGGCGTCCGTTTTAGTTCATGCAGCTACAAGTTAGCTTTTCAGTCTTTTTAGACTGGGTATTTGCAATGCAGCCTGGGAGCTGTATATGCTTACAGTGTGTTATAAGAATTTCTACTACTTTCTAAGCATTAAAACAGTTTCTAAACAAGCATTGGTGTTGTTTCTCATGTTTTTAATGCAAATACACATGTATGGTGGAAATTCTTCACAGCATATTCCAGCTCTACTGTTTTATTTGGCTGCAATTGCTTATATATATATATATATATATATATATATATATATATATATATATATATATATATATATATATATATATATATATGTATATATATATATATATATATATATGTCTATATATATGTGGGGCACATATAATATATTGTTTCCGGGGTCCCGCGCATGGGCGGGAATATTCTAATGCTTATGACTTTGATGAGGATACCCCTGGAAGAGAACTAGGATTACAGGTAAGTAACTAATCCTTCCTGTTAAGTATGGAGTGCCATGTCCCCCCACCCACGGGCACCCCTGGGGGAGAAAAAAAACGAGAAAAAGAAATCAAACCATATTGCAATCAAAGAGCATCCCAATGAATACATATAACCTACATCTAGCATATATTTAGCATACATATAGCCTAGATTGTATAACATAGACCAGCTCAGCCGATATTCACATCCCAATAACAATACCAAATCTATGTTTAGTGGCTAGACTTCTAACTAAGCTTCTTAGTTGATAGTTGATCAGAGCCTTGTTTTTTACACCTCATAGAGAATCTAAGTATTCCTTAGCTTTGATTTCAGAAAGGAAAAATGTAATCTGCCCTTTGATCACTATTTTTTATTTAGCTGGATTTTGCAAAAAAAAAGTAGCCCCCTTCGTTTGAAATTCTGGGATTAACTGTCTTAAATGCCAGCGCTGGGAAACTGTGGCCTGGCAGAAATTGGGTTGTACGAAAAATACGCAGTTCTTGGCCGTGATTTTATCGGGACGGGCTAGACTATAAATTTCTTCCCTGGCGAGAAAATTATTGAAAGAGACTAGTATAGCCCTAGGATATTCCTCCTGGGCATGCCTAGGCTTTCTTATACTAAACGGGCATCTGCGCGCTCTATGCACTTCTTTTGACCAGTCCCAGGATGTGAAGTCGGGAAATGCTTCAGTCAATAGTTTGATGATAAATCTTCTTGCATCCGCCCCTTCCTTTTTCTCTGGTATTCCGAGGAAGCGCAAATTGTTCCTCCGTGCCTGATTTTCCCGCCCAGCCAGTTTATATGAGATATCCTCTTTATGCGCTTTAACACTCTCGAGTTCATGCTTTTGTGCCATAGTCTCTTCCTCCAGTGCCAAAATTCTTGCCTCAGCCTCTGATACTCTACTAGCCGTCTCAGTGCAAAGTTTAATAGTTTTAACTTTTAGAGCAAGTTGCCTGAGTACGCTGATTTTCTAAATAACTTTCGGCGCGGTGAGTCATCATAGTATGTTAAATTGTAGTAAGGGTTATCTCTTGTTGGTTCACTGGAATGATCTCTTTTCCGGAACCTTCTCCAGTTATTAATTCCACTTGTTCGGTTAGTTCCAATGATGCAGAAGTAACTGTTTCTGGGCCTTGACATGTTTCAGCAGAGTCGTCACTGATCCTACCAGCGAGCCCTTTTTCTTTCGCCTTTTAACGGTGGAAGCAGTTGAATTTGGCGATACTACATTGACTCTTGATTCCTCAGATTCAACTTCGACAGAACTACTTTCTTCGCCGTAGTCTGCCCAATCTTTACTATGGTTCATGGTCTCGTCTGAAGAGGGATCAGACAAAGAAAAAAAGTTCTCTGCTACTTCCACTGCTTCTTGTGGTACAAAGTTCTCCAATTCTGCTGGTGTTGATGAAACATCAGTCATCTCAGACGCTCCTATATTACCCGGCGTCGCACCAGCACTAGAATCCGGCACTGTACCACCCTGTAGTTCTATGGGGACTCCATCTCCCATAATGCGACTATCTCCTGAGGCTAAGTCCCTCATACCAAGCCGCATTAGCCCACCGTCGATGATATTATCACTTACAATCTTTAACACCTCATCAGAATTCTGCTCTGCCGGTTCTATCAGTTTAATTCATATCGCCCTCCTTGCAGTTTCTAGCAGTCTGTTTCTTAAAGAGCGCTGGTACAGTCAAAACCCTCCCTTTCATTGAGGCGGGTGTATCCGTATCAGCATTAGTGCTTACTGGTATTTTCTTTCCGCCCGCCGACACCATGCCTGAACTGTTTCCTCCCGCGGCTCCTGCGGCAGCTACGGCAGTTTTTGTTGCGGTGCTCCTTGTAACCGTTTTAGTCGGCTCCTTGGACGGCATTTTCTTTTTTAGAGTACCCCCACGACCACGAACCATGAAGCTTGGGGACCAAATACCCGCACGGGGAGACGCCACAACGGGGCACACCGCCGAGAGAGGAACAGACCAACAAGCATCCACGAACCACGGACTGCGGGAACAGGTAAGGAGAACTTCCAGCTGAGTCGAATGAGTCAGGGAGCCGCTCAATGTCAATTTCACGCTACTTGCTCGCTATTTGCTGCGATAAAATTCAGGTACCGTAGACGCTTCCAAAGGTCGAGGAAATCCAGCTACATGTAGAACATTTCCCCCCCCCGGGAACTCGGAGCAGGGAGCGAGCTGTTCACACAGCCCACGCCACGGCAGCCATCTTGCCTCTTTTGACAAAAAAAAAAAATACTTTCCTAATACAGTGCAATAAACTAGAAGTTATTACCTTCACCTTTTTAAGTGTTAGGATTGCAAACAACCTTTAATGAAAAGTCCATTTCAAATTTGCATTGGCGAAGTCTGCAACCACACCTACTGTGATCATGAGATTGATACCTCTCCATGGACACGACTTTTCCACGTACATTGACATAGGCAAAAGCAGGGAGTCAGTTGCCTTATGGAGCTGAACTCTGGGGCTTAGCCACAACAAGACAAATAAGCTGCCATGAAAGAGAATTCTGGGGGACAATTCCACCAGGATTCCCCACAATCTCATTGGAGGCAGACATTAGATTTGCATCCATCATGGACAAGTGCCAATTAGACTCATAAAATATGGACAAAAAAGATTGTTTGCAAAGCTCACATCGGGTAGTCAAATCCTGCAACAAACACTTCATGATGGAATGCAAGTCCGAATATGGCACCAAATTAAAGAATGGAGACTAAACAGCTTCATTTATACCTGACAGCAAACAACTCAAATTTATGGCGAAAGTCCCAAAAAAGTATGAATGAAATCATAAATCAACAATTTGCATACGTATATTTGTCCAAAAAAAGTAAAACATTATTTTTCTCCTCAAATCTGTCTGGCCTTTTTGACATCTCCTCTCGGGTATCAGTAAACTTGGTCAAATTGATAAACCACAGAGAAAGAAGATGCTTTGCTCTAACCAGAAGTTGATCCCTTCCACTAAGCACCTTGCTGGAAAGAATTAAGCTAGCTGAATCAAAAAATTGTCTATGTGGTCAAACTGTAGATCTGCCTCACATTGTGTTAACCTGCAAAACGTAGTGTTAGGTTATATCAAAAACATTCAAACTCATCTTGGAGCAGAAGCATCTGGAGAAGGTTGAAGAACATATGTTTTTCCTTCCGTAAGACATGCTTTATAAATGTAACCAAAGTCGTTGGTCGTTTCCTTCTTTGTATTTGGAACCTAAGAGAGAGAAATGAAAAACGAATTACACTGTATGCTGCTGTACATAAAACTTTAGGCACAGACCCACACAGTCGACATAACCCCAATGTGTAGTGTGAACTCCGCCTTAACTTGAAAACAAGCACTTGGGTGTCAAGTGGTACAAGCTTAAGACATTTTTATTTGATTTTATCTAGTTATAATTTAATTGACGCATTATTGGTGTTACAATGATTACTTGATTTTGAAGTGTGTGTGCAAAAGACCGTATTTAGGGCCCTATGCATCAAACCAAAAACCGGTCGCAAACTGGCAGATTCTCGTAATCCGCCCCTTTGCTACCGGTATTTTTGCATTTGGGATGCATCATCCCAAATGCAAAAATCGCAATTTAAGGTTCTCTAAATTGCGATTCCTTAAATTTCAATTGCATTTAAGGAATCCCAAATTGAGATTCCTTAAATGCAATACATGAAAGTTAAAAAATTAGCGATTTCGCTAATAGGAGTAGCAAATTACCATGAAGTTGAACTGCTTGGTAATTTGCAAAAACTTTGAAAAAAGCACTTTTGTGCATTTTTTAAAGTTTCATGTTGCGCGCACCCATGCCCTTAGGGCATGTGTGTGCAACATATGTGCAGAGATCAATTTCAGGGGTGCAACAGGGTGTCATTTTGACACCCTCGCACCCTTGATATTGCATGAGCAATTTGCCTACTGGTACTCGCAAATTGCTCATGCAATCTCTAATTCATTCCTATGGGCCTGCAGGCCCATAGGAATGAATGGGACAGCATTCCTTAATTGCGACTCGCAATTTGCGAGTAGCAATTAAGGAATGTTTAGGAATCGCTATTTTTATAGCGATTCCTACATGCATAGGCTTTTGCGATTCCTAAATAGCGATTCTTTAAAAATCGCTATTTAGGAATCTCAAAAGCCTATGTTGATGTTCGTGCCAGATTATGCTTAGAACACTTACGTAATTGTTAGATTTGGGGGTCTCTGGTTGGCACAGGTTGGTACTTGTGACAAACAGGGACCCTCTCCTCTAATCAGGGAAAGGGGATTACACATGTAAAATAACCCCTGCTCACCCTCTAGGTTGCGTGGCGGGAGCAGTCAAGGCTTATTTCAGAGGCGTTGTAAGTTAAGCAGTTGTGACTACATACAGTAACCCAGTGACAACACTACGAATGGGCACCACACAGGTATTATATCAAAAATGACTAGACTTTATATAGAGTTACCACAAGACCATAAACGACAAAAATACACACTACGATTACTTTAAAGATGGTAGATTTAAGCTTAGTTCAGTTCTTAGGTTCGACACTCTGTGTCAATGTACCTTAGGTTGTGTTGCGCTTCCACTACAAGCAATGTCGCAGCAATGGGAAATGCGGCAAAGTTCAGGTGCAAAGAAATAAAGACGTGAATATCTTCCAGATGTGACACGCTTCTCGGGGATGCGAGAAGTTCTCGGTCTGATGCGTGGTCTACAGCGGCGACATCTACGATGCGACGGCAGCAGCTCCAGGGGCGACGCTCTTCTCCCACGATGTGTGAAGCTTCCGCTCGATGCGACAACTACAGCGGCGACATCCCAGATGCGACGGCAGCAGCTCCGACTGCAGCGCTCTTCTCGGGGATGCGAGGTGCTCTTGGTCGATGCGGTGAAATGCGACAGTTCCAGCGGCGACGCCCTCCTTCTCCGGAGTTGCGACGGCAGGCACAGCGACGACAAACCCGCTCCGACCTCGTTGCGAGATTCTTCTCCTGATGCGGTGCAGTCCGACACCTCCTGTGGCGACACCCTCTTTCTTTGGAGTTGCGACAGCAGCGACGGCGACACGCTTCCTATTCGTTGCGGCACGCTTCTCACCAATGCGGTGCAGTGCGACAGTTCTAGCGGCGACACCCTCCTTTCTCCGTAGTTGCAACGGCAGGCACAGCGACGACGACACGCTTCTTCTCGTTGAGTCGCACTTCCAGCTCCTTGCAACACGCAGTTCCTCAGAAGGCCCAAAACAGCAGCAGGCACTTCCAAAAGAACTCTGGGGAGCTTGGGGTTGAAGTCTGTTGTCCTTGAGACTTCAACAGGAGGCAAGCTCTTTCCAAAGCCCTTGGAGATCGTTCACAAGTTGAAAGTAAAGTTACAAAGTTCCTTCCCCCTTCCTTTGGCAGTAAGGCAACCACTGCAGACCAATCCTCCAAGCAGCACTTCAGCTTGGGAATAGTCTCTCCTCAGTTTCTTTAGATTCCTCTCCTCAGTAAAGGTTTCTTCTTGTAGTCCAAAAGTGATCTAATTTCTTGGGAGCAGGGTCCCAATATATACCCCAAAATCCTTTGTTCTCTGAGGGGAGAGGGGCCTTTGCCCAGTCCAAACCAGTTCTGAAGCACTCTGTTTACCAGACTTCTCCTTTCCTTTCACAGTGCAGGGCATGCACATCAGATGCCCCACAGTAGGTGGAGCCAGCATTGTGGAAGGCAAGTACAGTCCAGGAGCACTTTGTTTACAGGACTCCTTCTCTTCTTTCAGTCTGCAGGGCAGAGACATCAGCCGCTCCCCAGGGGGTGGAGCCAGCATTGTGGAAGGCAGGCACTGCCCTATTCAGAATTAGGTGCACTCCTCCCTCCCATCTAGATGCAGATCTCTCTATTCACCACTGGGTGACTCAGCCTGTCTCCTGGAATTCCCAAGCCCTGTCACTCACAGCAACCAGACATAGGAATACACATCCTAGCAGAGGCAGGTTTGAATGTTTAGACAAGCAAATACCTACTTTCTAAAAGTGGTATTTGCAAACACAGCATATTAAAATAAACTTTACTAAAAGATGTATTTTATTATTCTGTGTTCAGGCATACTAAACTCGAATTTCTACCATGTTCTCTGAGCCTGTTAGGATTATAAAGTGTAACAATTCTAACACCCATTCTGGCCTATGGAGAACAGCTAGACTTGCAATAGTGAAAAACGAAAATGGCTGTAATTCACTATTAGAACATGCCACACACATCAGGGCTTGTCCTACCTTATACTTACATTGCACCCTGCCCTTGGGCCTACCATAGGGGTGACTGATATGAAGAAAAGGGAAGGTTTAGGGACTGGCAAGTGGGTGCACTTGCCCAGTCAGCATGACAGTATCAGACTGCACGCAGGCTCTGCAATGGCAGACCTTAGACACATTTTACAAGGCTGCTTCTGTGGGTGGCACAACCAGTGCTGCAGGCCCACCAGCAGTATTTGGATTACATGCCCTGGCACACTCAGTGCACTAGACTAGGGTCTGACAAGTAAACCAAAATAGCCTAACATGGGATCACTAATCCATACATCAACTTACAATAGGGAGCACTTGCACTGTGGCACTGGATAGAAGTGGCACAGTGCCCAAAGCATCTAACACCAGCAAAAATACATGAGGCAACAGCAAAAATGAAAGGGAGACCCACGCCAATGGTGCCAGGTCTAACAGTAATTATTTAAATTTCAGAATTTCCTTGAACCCAGTGCCCACTGTAGACAGCCAAATGCACTGTGAGATGGATTTTGCTTATGGCAACTCTTCGTAGTGCATAGCTCTATGCCATGCCCTACACCAGGGTTCTTCTATGAATGGCAGGACTAAGGCCACACCCAGCACCCTCTATCCACACTGTGTGGATGAAGGACCAGCACAGTGGCTTTGAGGGCCCTAGAACTGGGTGCATCACTTGAAATGCTTAGTCAGAGATCATGCTTCGCCTGTTCTGTTCGGGGGACAGAGAGATTGAGTGCAAAGCACTGTAAAAGTGGCAGCATATGCTCACAAAACTCATGTACCTTTAAGAAATGTCCTTTTATTTACAATCCTTTGGAGCCAAAAGGGACACGGACTACAGAGAGTGGGAGCAGGCCTTCCCTGAGACCACTACCCTACTATGCATGGGCAGACAGATGGGCACAGCTGTAGATCCTGCCCTGCGGGCTTTGTTGTGGGAGCCAGGCATGAACATGCCCTGTACTGAGCCACAGCTGTGCCTACCCAAAGGTCATGCACAGTGTATTCTGGGGGCATTTTGATTATTTATGCCCATTAATAATTTTAATATACTGCAAAACCTTAGCTATAAATCAGTTACATTAACTTATCAGTTAAGGTAGCTATGCAACATTAGCTCCCATCGGTTCCATCAACTGCTCATGATCTCTAACATGATAAAATTACCAATTACGGCATTGTTGACATCACCACTGGCATCATCACTGCCATCACAAGCTGATGTGGGGACATGCCCTGAGCTCAAGCAATGTATTTATTAATGATGGCGTGGTCAAAAGGTATGTGGTTCTAAACTATCTTTCTGGCTCATGAGCCTTGTGGAATTCTATGTCTAATCTTTAATATTTGTATATTTCAGGTTTCCCACCATTCTGCTCTGAGGCAGCGCAAGAAACATATAAAAAGGTTATGAACTGGAAAGAGACACTTACTTTTCCACCTGAAGTGCCAATTTCTGAAAAAGCTAAGGATCTCATTCTAAGGTACACATCACCACACTGCTTTAGTATACTCTGCCAAAATAGGATACTACTGTATGTATAAGAAATCTGTATAGTTAAGGGCTTGTGTTATGCTCATGTGTTCTAGCTGAAGAGTAAACAAGCATTTGCAATGCAGTAGGTCTCGCATTAGGGAAGTTTGAGCTATTGGTATTGTAAATGACAAATATTTTATTTATGTGTTGGTTTTGAAAATAACTAAATTAATAGCTTTGTCATTTACAATGCCAATAGTTTTAACTTTCGCAAACTTGACACCTATAGCATTTGTAATGCAATATGTGTTGTATTTATTTACATGACCTAGATGTATTAATATTACAAATAACAATGGCTTTTATTTTTTTAGTAATTAATACTTACATAAAAGTTATTGTAATTTATAATGGCAATAGCTTAAACTTTTGTAAATAACTTTTGGGAAGATTATGTTCAGTGTATTTTATTGTGATGAAAATCCAAGAACAGCAGTGAAATATTAACATCTTTTTGTGACATTTGTAATAAAGCTTGAAACATTGAGAGAACATATTAGAATCAGTTGTTGTTGAATGGTTGCACAGAGTGATGCTGTGGCATTCAGTGGTGTTTAGTGATGCTGTGGCCTTCAGTGGTGCTGAGTTATGCTGTGGCGTTCAGTGGTGCTGAGTGATGCTGTGGTATTCAGTGGTGCTGAGTGATGCTGTGGCATTCAGTGTTGCTGTGACGTTGAGTGGTGCTGTGGCGTTGAGTGTTGCTGTGACGTTGAGTGTTGCTGTGACGTTGAGTGTTGCTGTGACGTTGAGTGTTGCTGTGACGTTGAGTGTTGCTGTGACGTTGAGTGTTGCTGTGACGTTGAGTGTTGCTGTGACGTTGAGTGTTGCTGTGACGTTGAGTGTTGCTGTGACGTTGAGTGTTGCTGTGACGTTGAGTGTTGCTGTTACGTTGAGTGTTGCTGTTACGTTGAGTGATGCTGTGGACTTCAGTGGTCCCGAGTGATGCTGTGGACTTCAGTGGTGCTGAGTGATGCTGTGGCGCTGAGTGATGGTGTGGCGCTGAGTGATGGTGTGGCGCTGAGTGATGGTGTGGCGCTGAGTGATGGTGTGGCGCTGAGTGATGGTGTGGCGCTGAGTGATGGTGTGGCGCTGAGTGATGGTGTGGCGCTGAGTGATGGTGTGGCGCTGAGTGATGGTGTGGCGCTGAGTGATGGTGTGGCGCTGAGTGATGGTGTGGCGCTGAGTGATGGTGTGGCGCTGAGTGATGGTGTGGCGCTGAGTGATGGTGTGGCGCTGAGTGATGCTGTGGCGTTGAGTGTTGCTGTGGCGTTGAGTGTTGCTGTGGCGTTGAGTGTTGCTGTGGCGTTGAGTGGTGCTGTGGCGTTGAGTGGTGCTGTTGCGTTGAGTGGTGCTGTTGCGTTGAGTGGTGCTGTTGCGTTGAGTGGTGCTGTTGCGTTGAGTGGCGCAGTGACGCTGAGTGGCGCAGTGACGCTGAGTGGTGCAGTGGCGTTACTTATTTAAATATACAGTTGACAGGCTAATTCATTTTATAGTTGATTTTAAATAAAAGGGGGGTGGTGGGTCGTTGTTAAAAGTGAGCCTCACCCGCCAACCCTCTACAAAGGGTTGAGAGGTGCTGTCGGTAGATGCACTGGAGTGCTAAGGCAGGATTTATGGCAAAAGTGAAGCATTTGAAAACGCTTGAATGCTGCACACCTTTGCTCCCTTGAGATTATGGCTTAAGTTAAAGATTCAGAAAAGGGGGTGGTGATGAACAGAGTGTCTGAATTAAGCAGACCACTCTTACCCAGTCCAAAGATCAGGGCTTGATCCATCACTGTTATTTATCTCACTGCACCATCCCAGCTCAGAACCTGGCTATATGCAAATCAGTCTGTCCCTGGCCCAGTGCATCATGGGAACAGGGCAGACTAAACTACCAAGCCAATTCTTCACCAGAAAGGAGACAAGCTACCGGGGACCGGTTTCTGGCATTTCAGCCGTCTTCGGCCCGGCTTGCTTGACTCCTGATGGTGCAGTGAGAAAGGGACTGAGCTGGGATGGTGCAGTGAGCTAAAAAACGGTGATGGATCAAGCCCTGATCTGTTGACTGGGTAGGAGTGTTCTGCTTAATTCAGATACTCTGTCCATCACCACCCCCTTTTCTGAATCGTTAAGTTAAAGAGGCATCGGGCAACCCTTAAAGGACGAAATTTGGTGTCGAGCCTCCTCATTCTCGTAGCGGCAGGGTGGCACTTTGTCCTGGGGTGTTACACAGGCAATCCTCTTATTCACGCCCTTTGCAGCTACAACGTGGTCGCTTTCTTATTGCATAGAGATTGAGATCCGCACTGTTCTGAAATGGCCGCAGCAGCGGCTCTGAATGAATAACTGCTCATCTGTTGCAGCTGTACATAAAGGTTTCGAGTGAAGCATGACCGGTCCCATGTACACAAATTTGCTACAGACGGCATGCACTAAAATTAATGTGTATCTAGTGTACGCTGAGTCTACTTATTCAAATATACAGTTGACAGGCTAATTCATTTTATAGTTGGTTAGAAATAAAAGGGGGGTGGGGGGTCGTTGTCATCTTAAAAGTGAGCCTCACCCACCAACCCGCTACAAAGGGTTGAGAGGTGCTCTCAGTAGATGCATGGGAGTGCTAAGGCAGGATTGATGGCCTAGTCTTTCTTGCGGCAAGGTGACGTCACTTATGGAGGCCGGGCCGCAGCTTACATTCCTGGCACTAATTTGTACAGTACAGACAGGCCTGTGAGTGTTATTGGTTCCAGAAGACGTGACTCGGACCAATTAGCTCCGACCACCTGAGAACCAAAACAAATCGGAGTCCATTGAAATGAGAGTAGACAACTGAAGCAGAGTGAGTAAGACTGGCGACACATCTAGCCAATAGTAAAGCTTTGCGTGTATGCCTGTGTCCTATCAACATTGTTGGGCGGGCGCAGCTTTGACTGAGCAAGGAAGGGGTTGAGAGCTTTACCAACATGGCAGGCCACGGCTCCTGCTGGTTATTCTGGGGTTATGTGCATCTGCTTGGGGCTTCCTGAACCTGGAAGAGCTGACCCACATGAAGTACGGCATCGAGATAGCTGCCGAGCCTGTGCTGAGAGGCCAGGTGAGCCCTAGGGAGAGTGGGGTCTTGAAAGGAAGGTGTGTGAGAGGATGGACTTGAGACTGTCTGTGGGAAATGTAGGACCTCTTGTTAAATAGTGAAGGCAACAAGCTCTTGGCATTGCTGTGTGGGGGGCGGGGAAGGGGGAACAGGTGAGCGAGCGAGTGGGAGGGAACGAACATATGGCGAGCGGCGGGGGAGCAGCTTGGGAGCGCATTCCAATGAAGTCTGGTGCGAGGCATGGGGGGCCGGGGGAGCAGGGGAGCAAGCGAGTGGGAGGGAACGAGCATAGCGCGCGCCTGGCGAAGCTTCATGCTTAGTAGACAACATGCATTGGGAGAAATCCGCTTGTACAAGAGTGTTGTTCTCCTACAATAGTACAGAGCTATAAATAGCTCGACCTAAAAAAGGATACCAATTCTGCTATTGTGTGCATTGAATGTGCTGAGTCGCTCACTCTTGAGCCATTCTGCCACTTTTGTGTGCCAGAGGGTGCTGCACGAAGATACTGGTCCATGGTCTATCAGTATGTGACAAACGCAGACAAACAGAAGGGAACAGTTACCACAGTCACCAAGTCTCAGTAAGAAGAAATCAGTTCTACTGTACAAGTACATAGAGAATAGTTGTGGCAGCACGCGGCTACTTTGCTATCTTCCGGTCTATGAATCTGTTCATTATACAGATGATGTGCACAAAGTTGGGATGGGTGGCTCGCTGATCTAGGATAATATAGAATCCCTAAGTAAGGCACAGCACCGGGCCACACATTCCAGCAGCTAATCACGGATTGCCGAATAAATGCTAACTGGGAAAGGTAAACCTAATGGTGCTTCCCTGAATCGGTATGCTTAACAACTTTGGATAGATACTTCTAAACGCAGACTCCTCTTCTTTTAAATATTTCCTAAGACATTAGACTGGGTCCAGAAAAGGTTCAGCAGTAACTCTGCGTACCAGAAGGTGGCGGCGCGGCACCAACGCTGTTCCACTTTAGAAGTGACACGCAGAGTTGCATATGAGCACCATCCATGTTTGCCGATGTCAGTTCCCTTCTTGTGTGACCCGTCGCAGATTCAGAGTTACAATATGTCTCTTCACAAGACTGTTTCTTGCCAAATTTACTTTAAAATAACGGTGTGGAAAGTAAATGTCACCCCATTAATCTGGTTCAAACCTTGTAGGGCATGTCACAAGAAAATGTTTGTGACTGATCCCCACCAAATTTTTCTTTAGTGCTCAGTGTCTAAACACGACTCCAAGACCTGTTTTGACTTGCCTTGAGGAATCCAAAGGCCATTCAGGACTGTGAGGCGAAGCTTTTCATCAACAAGTACTGGAAGATGAAATACCATGAACAGTCAAAGTCAAATAGAAGTTCCATATGTCGTTCCTGCAGGAAATCTTAGTCAGTCGAAGTCTTTAGGTAAGTCAGAAAAGCAGCATAAGAAGTCCAAGTGGGACTTGGTCTCTTTCTGCGCCACTCGAACTCCTGAGACGATGCAGGAGCATAAATGTGCCTCTCAGTTTTGTTCCCAAACTCAAACTGTCTCTGAGCCGATTCCAACTCTCGTCCTGGGACAATATGGACCTTCTGTAACACCACAGAAAATTCCCAAGTACCACAAACCTATGCTGCATCTCTTCAGCATGCTTCCGTCTCCCTTTGGCGCTGCTCCGAGTCCCAAGGGACAGTGAGTACAGTCCCCTGAAACTCAGCCGGCAGGTCCGCCTTGGGTACCTGCTAGAACTTTTGAACCTGTTATGGACCCCCACAGACTTCGGTGCTGACATGACTCTTAGCACCACAACCCAAGCCAGACCCTGGAGCATCAATGCAGATGCCTGACAATGAAGTGCAGTGGATGGTGCTCTCAGACTGCGACCTTGTTTCGCGTTGAGCACATGACCACTCTCTGATCCCACTTGTCCGCAACCGTTCCAGCAACCTGTCAGACTCTGATACATTACCCTTGTCTTAATGAAGGGCCTAGATCATTCAGTCTTTTGTGGCACAGATTCTGATAATGACCTTTATGATGAAGAGCTGGAATTGGCTCAACATTATACTGATAACTGGCATGATGATCTGCAAATTCCAGAGGACTTGATATTTTTCCAGGCACTTGTCTAGTCTCTCCGCCTAGGCCAGCTACTGAAAAAAAGTATCTCTTTTGTAGTAGTGATGGAGAGGGTGGCCGAGGTTGTTGATCTCCAGCTGCCCACTTTGGATGTGAAAACCAGTGTCCTCACCGAAGTCCTCCAAACCGGACAAACTAATACTGATCCCTTACTACATTTCAATGAGGCTCTCACAGACTTCCTTCTTAGAATATGGGTAAGGCCCTGACGTGGACACCCAGTAAACACAGATACTGAATAACCACTGCCTGCCCCTGAGATCCAGCATTCCTAACTCAACATCCTACTCCAGAAAGTTTGGTGTTGCAGGCATCCATGAGCAAGGTCAACACCAATGTCTTTCCTTCCACCTGACCAATCGAAGCACCTTGATACCTTTGGGAATCACATGTTCTCCACCGGCGTGGCATTTCCGTCCGTTGGCACAAGCTGGCAGATTCTGTCGCTCAGGTGCGGTGTGCTGTACCTGATAATTTGCGCACCACACATATGTAAGCCATTAAGGATCACTGCATTGCAGCAAAATTCATGATTTACTGTGGGCTGGATACTACAGATAGCCTTGGTCGGTAGATTGGCAACAGCCTGGAACTTAGGAGACATACCTGGCTGAAATCTACCTGCTTTTCTGGGAATGTCCAATCTATCTTGGACATGCCCTTTGATGGCTCTTGCCTCTGGAGAGAACGCAGACTCTGTTCTTGAGTGCAATAAAGACAGCACGGCCACAGTGTGCTTCCTGGGTCTGTGTGCCCCGGCGCATCTGTTCCATAAGCAGTTCTGCCTCCTCCGTGGCTATGGTAAGAATTTCGATTATCACTAGCTCCTACGACTGCAACCAGCCCAGCAGAACTTACAGCCTTTTCGTGGCTGTAGTATCCCCTGCCACAGCCACAAAGTCTCTTTAGAGTGTCCTTCAAGGCAGGATCTAACATTTTTCTCATGGTCACATGCCATCACCTTGGACAAATGTGTCCTACAAGTATTATGCCATTCAGTTTATTTTCACCCTGCCGCACCTTCCACCACCCTCATAGGCCGTTGAGGGAGAACCATCTGTCTTTCTTACGGCAGGAAGTACAGGCCCTTTTGACCAAAGGGGCCTTGGAGAGTGTGTTGGCATCCAAAGTATGCTCAGGTTGCTACTCCTGCTACTTTCTGCTGCTGAAGAAGGACAGAGGACTTCATCCTATTTTAGACCTTCACCCTCTGAGAAATGACAAAATCATAATGCTCAATCTAGCCCAGGGCTTCCCTGGAGACTGGATGGTAGCTTTGGACCTGCAAGACTCCCATTTCCAAATCGCCGTCTTGCAGGCCCAAAGGCCCTTCTTGAGGTTTACAGTGGACCAGGAGCACTTCCAGTTTCCTGTGTTCTTCTTTATTCTGAGCAGCGCGACTCCAGTGTTCACAAAACTGATGGTAGTGGTTGCAGCACCTCTCTGTAGGTCAGGGGTGCCAGTTTTGCCCTACCTTGACGACTGGCTGTTGAAAGCATACTCACCCCAGGAAATAGTCACCCACCTCCAGACTACGGCAAACCTGTTGACATACTTGGGGTGTGCTATCATTGTGTCGAAGTCTCACCTGATTCTGATGCTCACTTTCATTGGAGCTATTCTAGATACGGTGCAGTTTCATACCTTCTCCCAGGGAATGCCTTCCCCCACGAGTGGAGTGTCAAGGCCATTATAGCTATATCCTGATGTTTCCACATCTGTCCTTGATCTCAGTAAGAAAGACTGCGGCAGCTTGGACTGATGTCCTCCTGCATCCTGGTGATTAAGCATGCCATAGATCTTAAGTCCCTGTGGCACAACATCAAGGCAATCTCTCCGACAACATCCAGATTTCATAGGAGCCTGCAAATTACTTGAGGTGATTACTACTGACCTGCATCTAGAGAGAACAGCGGGCTCCTTTGAATAATTTCTAAGTTAGGGAGGAGATCGGAGGCATTTGGTTTCCATTAGAGACCCTTCTCCATATCAGCCTCTTGGAGTTGCTAGCCATCTGCTTGATGTTGAAAGCCTTCCTGCCATCCATCAAATGGAGACTAGTGCAGGTGCTCAAGGGTGGGTTTGTGGACTCTGTGTCAGTAAGCACTACGCCTCTGGAATTGTCTAGAATACCCAGGAATTTTCCTAACTGTGCACCACCTGGCGGGATCTCTAAACGCCAGGCTTGACTAACTCAACTGCCAACACCTAATAGATCATGAATGGCAGTTACACCAGAGGTGGCACAGGGTATCTTCAACGAACGGGGAAAACATTGGCTCTGATTTGTTTTTTTACCAATGCGAGAAAGCACAATGGCAGCACTTTTGCTTTATGGAGTTTCCCAGTCGGCTGTCTCTCAGGGATACTTTCTGCCTGGAGTGGACGTCGGGACTCCTGTACAATTTTCCACAGCTACCTCTCCTGCTTAGAGTTCTCAAAATTTAGAATAACCAGGCAAAAGTCATCCTACTGGAACTGGATTGCAACAGGAAAGTGTGGTACTTGAACTCCTTTGAATGGGCATCTGTCCTCTGATTCGGCTCCAGCTTTGGGAGGAACTTTTGTCACAACAGCAGGACGAGGTTTTGCACCTGGGCCTGCTCAATCTTCACATCCATGTTTGGAGATTTAGCATTGGCAGTTGACTGCATTTGACGTTCCTCCTGAGGTTGTTGTCATTTTGGCAGCCTGGTGTCCCTCGACTAAATTGGTATTTGTCTACCGTTGAGACAAATGTGTGTTTTGATGGGTGATACTCTGCTTATTGATCCGCTTAAGTCCAAACTCTTCAGTATTGCATTTTGTGTTGTCTCTAACTCAGTAAAGACTCTCTTTGGGCACAGTTAAATGTTATTTGTCTGCTTTTTCACTTTTTTTGCAGGTGTCCACTTCGCCTTGTTTATTTAAATCACCTGTGATGCATTTTTGAAGGGTCTGCAACAGATGTTTCCTTCTATTACTTTCATTATGCCTTAGTGGGACATGAATCTAGTCCTTATATTCCTATGTCCATACCCTTCGAACATCCACACACCTGTCCATTATGGATTCTCACCCTTAAGTAGGGTAGCCTCATATCCTTAACATCGACTGGACGTCTGAGTGAGCTGAAACCCCTGGCTGTCTACCCGCCACACTTGACTTTATTTTGAGATAAGCTGGTCCTGAGGACCTGGGCCTTCTTTCTTCCAAACGTGGCAACTCATTTTCACGTCTGGTAAAACATCACCCTCCCAGTGTTCTTCACTTACTGACACTCCTCTCTCTAAAGGGGAGAAAAGGCTCCATATGTTGCAATCCTAAAAAAACTCTTAGCTTTTACTTTGATTGTACTAAACCCCATCAGGTGGACAAACCCCTCTTTATCGGATTCGCTGGAGCACTACTTATAGACAGCGAGGTCTGTTGAAAGGGCCCCTTGCCCGCTTTGACTTGGAGGACTTTTTGATGTGAGCCAATTCACAAACCCACAACCTAGGAGGGGCTCCTTTGGTGTCATGGAGAAGGGGAGAAATCTGTGGTTAGAAGTACCTATCAGAAGAATAAACTACTTACCTTTGGTAGTGCTCTTGTAGTGTAGTTCCTATTTTCCCTATAGGCCCTGCGCATTGGAATAACATAAATAGCAGTGTAGACGTAGAAGTGCGGTCTTCCAGGTCTCTACTGACTATGCTAAACTTAATTGGGTTTGTTACCAACTAGCTCAGAGGTCACTGGAAACTTTCTTGACTGAATAGGAAGTGATCAGCTTCCCTGGCACAGACAAGAAGGGATTCAGTTTTCCAACAACCGCATAAACATGACAACTTTGCTCCTTAGAATAAGAGTCAATCTCTAGAGTCGTGTGAAACAATAGACCGTTATTTTACTCAGTCAGTTGTGCAGATTACTTTCACCAAGATGCAGAGAATAGAGAGACGGGCGTTTTCAATAAAAGGTATTATTTATTGAACAGTCTTTCTTCTCATGCAAGAGAAATGAATTGCCACAATTGCAAGACTCGTTATTATAAAAAGTGCGTACAGTAGAATGAGGATTGCGAAATAGTACTGTAAAAGCATTGATAGGGTTTCTTAGCCATATAATGGTTAAAATGAATAAAATATATACATTCATATATATACATTTGGCTAACGTACTCAACTGGTGCTTCTAACTACGCCTACCCCAGTGTACCTGACCTAAGCCTAACACTTGGGAGGGAGTAAGTAAGTGGCAGTTTAAGTTAAGTTGGTTTTGCCAAGGTTTGCTTCAAGAATTCTCGTCTAAGGGTTTAGTCACCACCATACCTCTGGAATAGAATGTTGGAGGTCTTGTATCTCCTCTCAGAACTCGATATCCCAGTCACTCGCAAGAGTAGGCTGGAAACGCCGGAGCTGGATTTTCTCGGCAGGAGAAAAGACCGTCTTTCTCAGCGCGTCAAGGAGGAGGAGGGGCAGCGTCCGTGGGCTGCTTGCATCTGCTGGGCTCTGCAAGGGACAGCTGTTCTGCTCCTGTATTCACCACACCATCGCTATCATCGATGTCATCGCGTTTGCTTAAAGCAACGTTGGTAATATTTATACCTGAAAGGTGCCTGGTTTGACGTAAGCTTTTGGACATAAGACTTCAATAAAGATGTCACTAGGAAGTGATCGTCCTTTCAGTGCTCATTAGAGTTCTATTACTAATCAAAACATAGCAAGCGGGGCTTTCCCAGGTTGCTGAGTTTTATCTTGTTGAAGAACTCGGAGTGTAATCTAGGAATCTAAGATAGTGGCTTCTGCTGTGTCATCTACTGTAATGAACTGCAGAGGTGAGTTTCAGAAATATGGCTGAAAATATGGCTCTGATCGTTTATGCCATTATAGGGGTATGAATGGATTATAGCCGTATAGGGGCATAAGGTCACAGTATTGATCAGGGTCCTAGATTAGAACGCAACACTCTATCAGGTGGATATTCTATCAAACGTAGATTTCTCACTAACCCTCCATCGCCATCTAAGTAGATCCCAAGTCTAGAGATCTGCACACTGGTCGCAGCTTCTCTTCTAATGGGCTATAAGCCTGAGGCACGAACAGCCTACAAAGTAACTGACACCCGCACACACGGGTGAGCTTAAATGTGACTCCTCATGCCACTTCTGGTGCGGAAGGACTTTGCTGTGGATCTGCACAACACCACCTACTGTTGCTGTCCTACTGCCGATGTGGATACACTGCTGGTTACCATACCTTTCCAAGACTACTAAGAGTAAGCACAGCAAAAACAGTATGAGCAATACAGCTATCTAACAGACAGGGAATCCTGACGTTGTATGGGTTCTGTCCTCTTGAACACTGCTCGTCAGAACAAAGAGAAAATTACCTTAATATCCTGTTTTTGAGAAATTTACCATGATGTATTGATGTGTGATTACCATTTCTCGTTGAAGCCCTGAAGAAGTCTCATTGTAAGAGACGAAACGCGTTGGCTGGCTAAGAAGTGAATCCTTTTTTGTTCTTGGATTTTTCTTGTGCCGAAAAACTTTAATAAAGAACTTGAATAAGAAAGTCTGCAAGAATTTGGATCCCTTTTTTTTTTTTTTTTTTTTTTTTTTTTTTTACAAGACTGTGCATCTGTATATGTACTATGGACATTTGAGACTACAAAGACAATACTTTCCGGATGGGTGCTGATTTCTCATTGTACATTACCACCTACTGGTGCGTTCGGCTTCTAAATATTTTTTAGATCCAGTCTGAGGCCTGGGGAATATTCAAAAGATGAGGAATCTATTTAGATAGAATATCCATCAGAAAGAGAATTACCAAAGCTATGTAACTTGTTCATCTGGCTAATTGTTAACACCCAATGACCACAGTGTTCTGGTGGACTGGTCAGTAATCGTGAGCATCTGGTTTTGTCACTCTGTGAGTGAAAGCTGTTCACAGCAGCTCAAGGAACTGCTGAACTCAAACTCTGGGTTAAACCTCTCCAGTTTCCATGCATGTCAGGCAGTCTGCCTCCTTCTCTATTAAAGTTGCAGTAGCAGAGTCTATTGCCCAGTTCTGCAGTATACACTCTACTCATGACAGGAAACGGCAACATTATCTTGCTTTGGGTAACAACCTTCTCTGCACAGATGTACAGAGTCCTTTAAAATAACAAGTTGAACTCCGAGTTAGGCAACAGAATTGGGAACTGATAGACGTCTAGCTGCAGAATCCTTAACTTAGAATATTCCCAGTCGTTAGACTGGATCCGCAAATTTTTTGCAGCAGCACCTCTGCGCGCCGGGGGACTGCGCCACACGACCCTGCCTTGATGTCGTCCACGTACGTGGCGTCAGCGAGGGCATATAAGTCCCTCCCGGCGCGCTGACGTCAGTTTCCTTCTTTTCTGCGTGCCATGCGGAACCGGAGTGAGCGGTTCCTCTGGTCTGTTTTCAGGCCTCCTTTTTGACGCTTCGCGTCAGGAACAGTATGCGATGCCTTCGGGCTTTAAAACTTGTAGTTCTATTTCATGGGAGATGTCTGCAACCGACCCCGATCTTATGTGTATGTGGTGTCTGGGCGAGCACCATGACTCCACGGACTGCGAAGCTTGCCAACACCTGAAACCGAAGACTCGGCGGGAGCTTCTAACGGCACAGCTGTCACGATCTGAGTCGTCTCGCCCCCCCCGGCCTCATCAATGGCAGGTCCCTCTACTGTCCGGTTCCGCCGTCGCTCGACCTCTGGAATCCAGGGCCGTCTTTCGCTGCTTGGTAAGTCGAGGCGCTTGTCGCCGTGGTTTTAGACCTCTCCTTCTTCTGTTATTAGGGGTGCGGGTTCCCGGAATGTTCCGGACGTGCGCTCTAGACAGTCGTCCCCCCTCCTATCTGCCCTTTCCGGGTGTGGGGGTGACTCTGACCCAGATGGAGGCATATGCCACGGCTCTTCAGGCTCCCTTGGGTCCTCAACGCCTTCGCTTCTTGTGGGATACCCAATGGACACGCAGGCGGTTCACCCCCGGCGCCAATTGAGCCTTTGCCCCCCAGGAACGTCGGAGATGTGGTGTCATTAGGCCGTGGCCCGGCTGGGTCCCCCTCTACGGGCTACATGGAGTCGTTGGGTCGTGGCCCACCCGGGTCCCCTTCTATGACTCATGACGCTTCTGCCGCACCGCAAAGCCCCTGTGGCGCCGCAGGTGGTTGCCAGTGCTCATAACCCTGCCTTGAGCACGCCCTGGGATCTAGGCAGGCGGCCGCTTGTCCGGAGCCGGGTTCGGCGCTGTACCAGCGCCGGAGACTTGCCTCCTCTGCTCCGCCTCCGCTTTTTTCCCCGGAGTCGGAGCCTGCCTTGGAGAAGGCAGAGTCAGCGCCGGGGTTGCGCCGAAAGCATGCCTCGCCGGCTCCGGCTCCTACTTCGAACGGGGATCTTCTCATAGTTTCGGCGCTGGACGGCGCCGACTCGATGTCAGATGCAGCCGAGTCAACCCATGACGAGGCACGATCGGCGCAGAGTTCTGGACTCTTCTCTAGAGGCCTCCGGATAGAGTTCTACTCCTCCCTCTCGCCCTGTGTCACCGGAGGTATTGTTGTCAGGGTCCCCCTTGGAATTTGTGGAGCCTCCTCAGGAGCGCCCTGATCAGGCAGGCTCTTTGCCTCCCCAGGAGCCCCATTAGGACCCTCATTCTTCCATGGGGCTCACTTACGTGGGGCATTGGTCACACCCTCACTGTCTGTGGAGGGTCAGCTTACAACCCTCCCCCACTGATAAGCTGTTGTCCCCTCCACGGAGGGCTACCAAGGCTGGTGTAATTTTTTTTTTTGCGGGTGTTCTCATTGCCCATCCGCATTCTAAACATGCAACCCCTTTCTGCCCCTTTACCTATGGACCTCATGCTTGAGGTCCTTCACGGTGGGTCTGGAAATGTGGAGCCGCTTCTGCCCTTTGAAGCTTCACTTTCTGATTCCCTTTTGGGTACCTGGGTCTGGCTTGCTTCAGGTGACCCTGTGGTTCATTCGGTTTTGCACCGCCACCGCCCAGCTCCACATGATCCGGTTTGTCTTTTTGTGCACCCTGATGTGCAGGGGTTTGTGTTGCAGACTGCCTTTCCTTCTCTGCCCCCTCTAACGCTTCCCCCCTCTCGGGAGTCCAGATGGCTTGAGTCATGGGGTAGGAACATTTTGCATCCACTAGTGTGGCCCTACAGTCCTGGAATACATAGTGTGTTATGGCTCGGACTACCTCTGCCCTGTGGGACTCTGCAGAGTCTTTGCTTCCTGCCACCTCTGAAGGAGCTCGCGTTGATCTCCTTCACCTTCTCCGGGATGGCAGCGACCTTGCCGAATTAACCATCCATTCGGCCTTAGATACTGCGGATTCTTTGGGCCGAGCCATGGCGGGTTCTTTTGCCTTAAGGCGTCACGCTTGTTTGCGAGATAGCGTCTTCCCTGAAAATATCCGGGAGCGAAAGGTTGACTTACCCTTTGATGGGGTTTTGCTGTTTGATGCCCACGCCGAATCGGTGGTTCACTGTCTCCTGGCAGACTTTCGTCCTCCCATTTAGGTCCTCTTAGATCTGTCTTCTATGGTGGTACTTTTTCATTTCGCATCCTTTCCTTGCGCTCTCTGTTTGCCATGGGCCTGTCAGGGGTGATTACCCTTTTATTGGCATCCGTTGGATGCGTTTTGCTTTGAGCTGCCTGTTGGCCTGCTGTGACCGTGTTCCACAGGTTGCTGTGTCAGGTCGTCTGACTGTGGTGTCGAGCTGGTGGTTCAGCTCGGAAATGTCATACGGCTCGGAACTCATGTTCCCGGGTTCAGTTCATTACTGCGTTCCTTTGGCTTGGCTTATTACCCTAGGAGGTGTTCCCCATTGTTTGGGGTATGAATACTCCATGTGGGGTACTTGTATGCGTCGCCTGGTGGTCCGTTGTACAATGTTCTAGGTTTTTTCCTGGTGCCATGTGCATACGCCATGGTCATCCACCTCCTAGGGAGGTTTCATTGTGTCCTCTTCAAAAACGGCTCCTACCTGTCCTTACTGTACTAGGTATGATCCGGTATGGACATGTTCTTGCTCCTGGCTAGTTCTGTCTCTACATATTTTATGTTTATACATTTCTGTATACATGCCAGTTGCCTTGGTAGTCCTCCTCCTACATCGCCACCTCTTTGGAGGCTGCGACGTTTGGACCGATTTCTCCATGTATGGGGGAGCTTTTCTGAGTGTTGCAAGTTGCCCATAGGTTACTCCTTGCAGCTGCTTACTGGGGTGATTTCCCAATTTGCCATACGTTCCCTTTTTTGGTGTTCGACGCTGTACGTGTCTTTTCTGGAGTGTTGATCTCGGATTCTGAGACTCTTCTCCACCATTCGTTAGCTTGGTGTTGTTGGCCACTTCCTTCGGATATCCCTTTTTTCCAAATTATCACCTACTATTGTTAAAGCTACACCAGCGAGACGGCTCTTCTGATGGCAGTGGTCCTAGTCTACTGCCTGCTAGACTATATTGTGGGTTGTTTCTCACTTTGGCTTCATTCTGCCCGGTGGGGCACTCCTATGCTTTTTGTGTGCGCCACTTTATGGTCTCTATGGCCATTTGCCTGCTGCATTTTCTACCTGCTTCAGCGGGTTTCGATTTGAGGCTAATTGCCCCTAATTACCCTTTTTGGGATTGGGTGTGCATTTGGTATGTTTCTTGTCCCGCCGGCTATTCCCAAAGCATTGCTCAGGTTCTAGCTCTTGCCTTTGGGCTCTTGACACTGGCTCCTTCGGCTTCATTCTATGGGCTAGTCTGTTAGGCTGTGGTTGCATCTCTTCAAGTTCATTTCGAGCTTGGGTTGGTGTACTCTTCGTGTGTCATTAGGCGGAGAGTGGTCCTTCTTCCTCTCTCTCTTGCTTTGCTCTGGTATAGGGATCATGCCGTTCTACCTGTCATTTGTATACGGGTATTGTGTAGCGCCATTCTGGCGTTTTTAGAATATCTACTATCCTGTTATTTCTGCTCTTTCAAGCTGCTTAGGTTGCTGTCTGGCTGTTCCGCCACAGCCCCCCCTTTATCTGCCACTCTGTTGCCAGATCGGAGATGCTTGGCGCTTTCTGTTGTTCTGTCGCAGACCCACCTCCCCTTTGGGGTATGGCTGTGGTATCTATTCTAAGTGAAGGAATCTGCGGCTAGATGTCTCTATCAGATGTACGAGTTACTTACATTCGGTAACGATGTATCTGGTAGAGACTTTGTCTAGCCGCAGATTCCTTAACGCCCACCCAGACTCCCCGTTCTGCGAGAACCTTGTCTAGTAGTGTTCTCCACTGTGCTCTTCAGTTGCCTTTGGGTTATCTCCTAGAGGGGGTTCAGATTGTTGCACTCCCCTGAGTGTTGCCATATACCGTTGACTTCTGCTGAGAGGCTTCTTTCCTGTTATATAGCGCTTTTGAGTCACAAGGAGGTTTGTTTTCCTCTCCAGTTCCCTTCCCTTCCCTTCCATCCGTTTTCTCTACTACCTCGGGTCCTAGTCTCCTTGTGCTCATACTCCAATTTCAAATTCGCTTTATTCGAGGTTCACTCATAAAAGCATGAAAAGTTATATTACAGAAAGGATAAAACTGGTTAAAATTTGATATACAAGCAAATAATTTAAAAAACATAGTGTAACTACATCATAAAATTCATATAGAATACAGATACTCATTTAGTACATTATCTTACCAGATCAGTGATAATATACAAAGAAGACATTCAGTGACCGAGGAACTTCTGTCTAACAGTCCATGCCCATCACCACCCCCTTTTGTACCGCTTTTGGCCTCCACAAGTGTGGCAGGGTATGCTCAGACGTGAGTCCCTTGCTCACTTTGCCACGCCACTGGATTCAAGCAAGCCGGGCTGAAGACAGCTGGAATGCCAGAAACCGGTCCTCGGAAGCTTATTTCCGGTCCAGGGAAGACATGGCTTGGCAGTTCGGGCTGGACTTTTCCAATGAGGCACAGGGTCAGACTGATTTGCATATAGCCATGTCTGAACTGGGGTGGCAGAGTGGGCGAAAGAACGGTGATGGATTAAACCCAGATCTTTTGACTGGGTGTGAGTGTTTGATTGATTCAGATGCTCCGTCCATCACCACCCCCTTTTGTACCGCATCCTAAATATTTGGCAGTAGCTATTGATATAGGGAGTAAAGTGCTAGTGCGTATGATTCTTAAGGTTTCTGAACAGCTAGTAGTACCTAAGGACTGACACAGTGGAGATAACCAGATGCGTCTTGGTATTACATAGGCCGAACAGGTAAATATAAAATGGCCAGTTGTTTCTTTGTATTCTCCACACGCCGGACAATTGCTAGTATACGGACCGCCCCATATACTAGTCAGGGCTCTGAGTGGTAGGGCACCTGCTCTAAGCTGGAAGAGGAGCTTCCTGTCCCTTGGTATGGTTATAGCATCCCAGTAAAGCTGTAAGCTAGGGTTAAGTTTTGCTTCTAAAAAACCTCCAGCCATAGTCGAGGAGCTGGTACCACTCCAGTTTCGGTACGCCACCTTCTCCCAATAAGTATCTTTTAGGACTTTTTTAGATGGAAATAATGATGTCTCTATATGTTCCCACAGCATTTGGAGACCTAGAAAACCCAACGTTTCTCTAAGTTCATTCAACCAACTGACTTTATGGAAAACGTCAGACTTGATAATGTCTAGGAATCCGACTTCATAGTGCGAATGTTCTGGAGTAGTCCAGAGCCTACGCCAATGTAAGATTGGACGAAGCCTAGCTAAATCTACAATAGCCTTCCTGCCGAGTGGCAGCAGGGGAGTAATGGATCGAAAAAACTTGTTTTCTGAAATTTGCATTGGCTGTAATTTCTCGAAACCCCACAGTTCAGCGCCATACAGCGCCGAGCTGAGGGCTTTAGCCTCATAGACCTGGAGTGTATTGGTTTGGTTAAAGATTTTCTATGTTCATTACAAAGTACTCCTGCTGTTTGCCTATACCTTAATGCCGCAGTGTCTATATGTTTGGCCCATCTAAGATCCTTTGCCACATGAATCCCTAGGTACACAAAGGCATTAACCACCTCTAAAAGGCGACCATTCATGGTGAGTTTATTTTTAAAACTACGATGAGGATTAAAAGCCATGAGCTTGGTTTTAGCCACATTAACTTCTAAGCCATGGTCCCCACAAAATTTTTCAAAATAGATAGGGCATGCTGCAGACCACTCGGGGTCTTTAAAAAATCAGAGTATTGTCTGCAAACATTAAAATAGGTGTCTTGATGCCAGCCAAGGAAGGAGCATCAACATTTGCAGAGAGCATATGGGCAACAACACCATTAATATACAACGTAAAAAGCGTCGGAGCCATCGCGCACCCTTGGCGGACACCGTGCTGCACTGGGAATTCTGAGGTAACCATTCCCTGCCCTCCCCACTGTATCTTAGCAAAGTTTGCTTCATGGAGTCTCATCAGCTTTGTTAACAGTTCTACGGGCAGGCCAAGGTTCTTCAGGACTAGCCACAACTGAGACCTAGGAACTAGGTCAAAGGCAGCCCGCAGGTCGACAAATGCTGCGTACAGGCTGCCCTTGCCCAGTAGCACAGTCTTCCATTGCAGTAGGGTGAAGCGGAAGCCCTGATCTACAGTACTGGTGAACTTTCCGAAAACCCGCCTGCAAAGGGGACAAAGCATTATTCTCCTCGGCCCAATCAAGTAACCTGTTGACTACCATCCTCCCAACCACCTTTTGAATAGTATCAATAAGGCTTATGGGCCTGTAATTACCAGGTTGTGATTTGTCTCCTTTTTTAAATACAGGGATTATCACTGCGCCCTGCCATACGCCGCCAGTGAGTGAGGAGACAAGTCCGCCCGTGCAAACAGCGAGGCCGTGTGGAATTTCTCCACGGAATAAAGAAGTATACGATCGCGCACAAAAGAACCTAAAAAGACACGACGCCGGTCGCTTATAACTAAGCTGGCCTCTGCATGAATCGATTTCCACAACTACGGATCATCTGATAGATTTCCCCCCCACTTGTTGAAATGAAACATCTCTACACAGAATTCCGGTCTGTGTGAGGCACCCCATTCCACTGCAACGAATTTCAAGTGACAACTACATGTCATTCCCAGTTTTGGCTTTATCCAGTCCACGTCCAGAGGAGATCCCTTACTCACTCTGAGGTTCGAAACGCGTTGACCCTAAGCCTGGGAAAACGAATAAAGGGTGCTACTAGGGCTGTTCAAATGTATACAGTGCTATCCCTAGTCTCTGTAACTCTCTAATTGATTTTCCTATCCCCGGCTTAGCTAGACAGGCAGGCAGTGCTTTTTGAACTGTGTATCCGCCTGCCTCTTTGTACTTAATGTTAAGGACTGGTTCCCAATGTGAATTCATTGCCAGATATTTGATTCATTTGATTCTTTGATTCATTGTTTTGGTGTTATTTGTATGAAATGACAGTATTGATTTTTTAACACTGTATAGCACTTGTATATTTATGCCCACTTTACTTGTTGGTATGTTTTCCACTGTTCGCTGACTGTCTGTTTGATGACATATTTAAGTAAATGTCAAAAATGTTTTTCTAAAAATACAAAAAATACTAAAATAAAATAGATGACCCTCCAGAATTGATTGACTGAGTGGGATCAAAAAACAAAAAAACATATCTGTCTGGCTATCTTGTTTGTTTCGTACGTTTGAGTGGTCCAGGCCACTTCAGAGATAGGACCCAAACCTTTCTCTTCGCCATGACGTCGGGACAGCAGCACCCTGAGCCAATGCATTGGCGAGGATAACAATATACTTGCCCCAGTGCTCTGTATCATGAATAAAGACGTCCACCGGTACCCCGTCTAAACCCGGTGCTCTACCACTAGCCACTGTGCTGAAAGCCATTGTGACTTCGTTACTGCTGAAAGTATTTCCTTTATGAAAGACAGGCCTAAAGCTATCCATCATATTATCAAGCTGGTTTTGGGCGTACTGAGGTTTGAAGTAATTCACCCAGTCCTCCTGTGATACGTTATTGCTAGGAGAGTCAGATACACCTCCCCTACCCCACTTGACAATATTCCAGAATTATCTGGAATCTTTTCTATCACTGGCTTCCTTTAGATCTTGCCAATGAAGCTCATCCCACAGTTTCCTGGCTTTTGTTATACACTTCCTATACTCCTTTCTCGCAATGCGAATGACCTCCAATTGTCTACCCTTGATAGCTAAGCCAAGGGCAGACCTAGCATTCCTGCATTCAGCATTGTACCACTTAATCGGCTTGGGGGGTACACCAATAATCCTCTTTGCTGGTTTTAAAAGGGATCCCTAATGCTTGAGAAGAGGCTATCATGGATTTTGGTTACATCATCCAAACCTAAAACTGATATATACGTTTGTTCAATGGCCAAAATGGCTTTATCAACCTCTGCAACAATACTATCCAGAACCTGTTGATTGGCCATAACATGCACCCATTTAAACCGGCGCAAATTGTTTGTCGGGACAATTATAGGTGTGCATTCCGCGTCCAGGTACGGTTCTGCTTGATCATATTTCCACCATTTATGCACTACACACAGCGGATTATGGTCACTTTCAATTCGCCATTTGACCTCCATATCACCAACCAGATTCCACAATTTCCTACTACAGAGGACATAGTCAATTCTACTGCTATGTCGTCCATTGTCAAAAGTATTTGCCCCTATCTTATCGCCTTCAGTCCTCCCATTTAGTACCCTTAATCCCCTTTCATAACAGATCGCATTTAGATATATAACATCCTCAGACCAGCAAATAACAGGTTTCAAGTCTAATTTGGGAACACCCCATTTCCTGTCCTCCTCGTCACCAGGAGAATCGTCATAGGAAAAAAGAGGTTCGAAAGTTCGATTTAGATTGCCAGCTATAACAGTGTTATTATCTGTAGAGTTAGTTTCTAGGAGGGAATCTAGAGCCGCTAAAACTTCTGACCTTGCTACCCCTAACATAAACATTGTAAATATCAAGCCCTCCCAGGCCAGGGAGCCCAGATCAGCTCTAATGAGTTGGATATCTTTACTTTTGGTGGTCACCTCTTTGATATAGAGTGATAAAATCTGCCGAACCCATATGACCAAGCCACCCATTGGTCGCCCCTTGGGTCCTTTAGTTGCCGGAACAAAATAATTTAAATAGCCCAGGGCAAAATGAGGTTCACACAGCCAAGCCTCCTGGAAAATACACACATCGAATTCATTAATAAATGTTATCCAATCTGGAGACTGTTGTCTAGAGCGCAAGCCAGCAATGTTCCATGAGATTAACTTGCCCACGCCATCCCTATTGTTGGTAATTGGAGTTGAGGAGGTGGCAATGGCAGGGGTAATACATGGTACCCTCTCTACATCCCCACTAGGTCTTAAATCTGAATAAGTTGGAGAATTCACCCTACTTTTCTCACTTATCTTTGTGCTAAAATTTGTAGGGTAGTCAGCACCCATAATTTGATTACTGGGTGTCAGTACTGCCCCTCTCACTCTCTCCCCGGGAATAGCCGCCATATTACCACTACTGCCTTGAATCAGGTCTGATGTTCGTCAATCATTATTATCCAACCCAGAGGCAGAGAGCTTATCAAAGTAATTGAAGGTCGGGATGTTATATCTTGGTCTAGTCCCCTCCATCTGTTCCATGTTCAATACACCCCCATGACGCACAACTGTTGAGGGTAGGAGGGGGCATTGAGGATAGAAAAAGCTCAGATCTTTAGTATCAATTCCACTTTCAACAAAGTGAATAGGCCAGTTACATATATGGTGAACCACCCCTCTGTCCCTAAAGTTTATAACAATGCACTCCCCCGGGAGATCTTTTCTCCGGTGTCCCACCCAACTTAATCTCCTGGCAAATAAGATTTCCCAGCTTACGTTTAAGGAAAGAGGCCTGTTGCTGTTAAGCCAATGGGCAACCTTGTTTCTTAGCTCGGGGTAAGGTTCTGATTTTTCTGAGCCCAATTCCGGCACACCAGGCATCACTACAGTGTATGGAGCTGATTGTGGAGGTAGAACAATATGAGGAAGTATCCTCTTAGCTTTAGGAGCTATAAATAGGTCCTTATCTGCATGAATATTCATATTCTTGTGTCCCGCATATTCACTGATCTTAAGCGAACCACTCTCACCTATTAGCACAGCCTCCCCTTCAACCTCTCTCGAATCCCTCAGAGAATTCCTACCAGTCTTCTGATTGTGATTTATTCGTTGGGCAGCTAAAGGTCTGGGTGGGGTTGGTGGCTGGGTTATATTATTGGGAACACTAGTTAGATCTCTGGGACATGTTTGAGATGCCATGGCCTTATTATGGATACCATCCTCAAGTTGCCTTAGAGAATTGGAGCTAGATATTGTTATTTGCTCTAAGTGATCAATCTTTTCGGAGATCCGCTTTAACCTTTCAAAAAGTGGAGCCATTACGAATTTCATGAGATATTCAACTTTATCCATGAGTCCCTCGTTGTAAGTGGGAAGTAATAAATGGGAAACAGGTTTTTCTGCTGGTAAAATACTTGATGAGGGGATACTAGTCGGTATGAGAGTCGAGGGTAAGGGATCATCTGGGTGATTAACTCCACCTTTAGATGTTTTGGGGTTTTTATCTATTTTTGCGATTTTAGGGCATTTTCCCCTCTGTCTGGTCCCACCGCGTTTCCTTTTATTAACAGAGCCTTGCCCTTGGGCTGTCGTTTCTGATTTTACGTTTGCTATAGATTTAGTTGGAAGAAGCATTAGTGACTCGTTTGATGTAATATCTAGGAGTAATTCCAGGCTAGAGTCAGTATTGGTATTCCCCATGATGATATTTAGGTTTAGGGACGCCTCAATTGGACAATCAGTTCTAGATCCCCCAATGGACCCAGCATTGGATGTTACACTCCCATATATTGTTGGGGAGGTAACTGTTGCTATGAGACCCTATGAGGAACGTTTATTAAAAAGTGGTTCCAAAGAGAGGCGATGTTCAGCAATGGCAATTTCCTTTTCCAGCACTGATCTGGCCCTGGTTAGGAACTGATCCAAGGTACCAGTAACAATTCCTCCCTTACATGGCATTTTAAACCTGTCTTCAGCTGGCAATTACTTTCAATAAAATCTAAGCTAAACTGTATATCCAAGTGTAAAATGACACGGGTGAACACAGACTAATCAATAGAGTAGTGGAAGATATAGAGTCGTACGTTACAGTCCAGGTAACAGATGTAAATGGGATGGCCCAGCCCAGCCTGTTTCGGGCTGTGACGGCTAGGACGGGCCCGCCCTTGGCCCGGGCTTCGCCCGGCTCGCGTCCTCGCGGGACGAGGAACCAGGCGGGGCTTTTTTGCGCCTCCTGGCGCGCACTCAAGTTCGTTGCGCCCCGTAGAATCCTTGGGGTTGTAGTCTGAAACAGCCTGACCGGCGGAGCCAAGCCCGACCGGTCAGTATCCTTGCAGAGTCCCCAGTGACAAGAGCAACAAAGGGGCGAGGGGGGCGGAGGGAGAACAGGGAGAGTTTTGCAGTTCTGCAGCACCCACGACGATTCAATGACAACCAGCATAAATAACGCTTCACTCTTCTATGCAGCGAGGAAGCGGGCAAGTGTGATTGTTAGTTTCAATCTGCCATTACAACGCCTCGATGTCAAACATGTCCAAGTTACCTAAAAGCAAGTCATTTGCGTTATGTCTTGCGTTATGTCTTGCAAGTGCCCGTTCCTCCGATGGGAGGTCATTACTAGGAGTACTAAAAAAGCACCTTCCAGCTCGCTGGTCTTTTCCAGGTCTTTTCCAATGCCGTGGAGCCGAAAGGAAAGGCAAAGGCAAAGGGCGCGTGGGCGCAGGAGGGGCAGGGAACGCTGAGCAAACTCACCCGCCCGCGCTCACTCTTTGCTGCTGCCCACCACTCCTCTGCCCCCCCAGGTGCTGCGGAGATCAGGCGCCGGGCCGGTAGAGAAACGTTGAGCAAAGCGAGCTGAGCGGGATCCACGGCCGCGGGCAGGGAACCACAAACGAACTCACCTGCCCGCGCTCACCGCTAGCCCCCACAGCACCTCTTAATTTGCTGCTACGGGGCGCCAAGTTCCGGGTGCCCGGTGCCAGGTGCCAGGTTCCGCTCTGGCTTGGGATGGAGGGTTGGGGTGGGGGCTCCTTGCCTTGTCTGGCTCCTCTCTTTGAGGGTCGGTTGGGCTTTGTTTCCTTCCTCTGCTTTTAGAGGGGAAAGGTCAGTCTTTTCATACTTTCCTACAGTGGACTCTTGTTCTGTGTTGCGTTCTTATTGGACGGCATACTTCTACATGGCACTATCAGTCTATTTCTGTCTGTTGAGATGTTCTTCCCTCATTGCAGTCGGGGAAGGGTCTTCGCTTAGCATGCGGGGCTCTTTCTCACAGCTTCCACTTATATGTGGGCAATGTCTATATCTGTCTTTTACGATGGTGCCTTCCACCATCCTCCTCCTTTAATCACTGATTTTCATCCCTCGCACACGGTTCCCATACTTTCACAGTTTCTTTGTTGGTGGCTCCTCATTGTGCTGCGGAAAAGTTTCTCCGAAGAAAACTGACGTCAGCGCTCCGGGAGGGACTTATATGACCTCGCTGAAGTCACGTATGTGGACGACGTCAGGGCGGGGTCGTGTCGCGCCGTCCCCCGGCGCGCAGTGGTGCTGCTGCAAACAAATTCCAGATCCAGTCTCACACCTGGGGATATTCTAAGTTAAGGAATCTGCAGCTAGACAACGTTTGTATCAGATACTTCGTTACCGAAGGTAAGTAACTCGTACATTACGGGAGAGGACCAGAGGGTTATTGAGGTGGCTGACCGGACAAATTGGTATGTTATTTTTCAAGTGCAACGTGGGAGAGGGGTGCCTGAGAGGGGTGAGACCATGTCGTGCATGACCCTGAATTAACTGCTCTACCTCTGCTCTGTCTTCCATGGTCTCCACTATTAGTTTGTCTTCTGTTATCCTCAACATTCTTTTGCCTATAGATGCCTCTGTCCTATTTCTTGTGTTAAATATAGCATTTTTTAGTCTCCTCCAAAATTGTGTCCTGCTTTTTTTAAACTGCTAATATCGCATTGGACCGAGGAGAAGGACTCTAGATACAACAGTAAACTTGAGTCTGTAAATCGTCCTAAACTGTAGATTTGTTACATTGAATTTCCTTTGTATATTTCGTAATTTTGAATAATAATAAAAAGAAAGCAAATACTGAACGCTGAATAAAAATCTCGAATTGTTAGTTGTCAGGATGACTTTTGTATAACGTGAAATTTTCGAAGTTCTGCCTCAGTGACTTCTTAGGTAGAGTGTATATTATTTATTTACAGAGAAACTAAAGAAACACAATGGGCTTAACTGTATCTAGGTTCTAGATGTAGAGAACACTGATTACCATCATAGAATCATTTTAAAAAAAAGTTGACTGTTTTTTTTTTTTGGTTTTTTTTATTAGTCCTTTAGTGATACATACATCATAGCACAAAAACAGAATAAACAGATCTTAAAGCATAGTCAGGCCATAAATACAAAATTTACATATGCATACATTTTTTCCTCTACCAAATCTTAAGACACTTAATCAAAATAAGATCCCCATATTTTTTCAATTTTTTTCACCCCTCCAATTCTTTGAGCATAAATTTGTTCGCTTTTTCTGACTCTTTCCATTTTATGGAACCATTCCTGTACCAAGGGGCAATGCTGTGAACGCCAATTCTGCAGTAGTAGTGATCTAGCTACCGCCATTGCTATATAAACCAGTTTTACTAGCTGTTCAGAAAGCATGAGGTCTGGATCAAAACCATACAATATTAACTTAACATTCCAGAAAATCATAATATTATAATGTTTTTGAAAAAACACAAAAATTCCAGCCCAGAAGGCCGAAATTTTTGGACAAAAGGCGATTATATGGGACCAATTAGCCGGAGCATAATGTAAACACCTGAAACAATTAGATGAATTATTAATGTACATTTTGGCTATAACCGCCGGTGTGCGATGCAGAAGCCATTTGCTGAAGAATAGCATTCTACGCCAATTGGCTCCCCTTAATACAGTGAAGTTGAGTCTATTAATGGTCTTCCAAGTGATTGGAGATAACACATGATTTTCCTGTCTCTGCCATTTACTATTTGCTTTTAGGCTTAAGTCCCCCTCCCTACTCAAAATTAAACAGCGTTTCCACTCCCCAGGTTTCCTCTCCCGTGGGTGCACAAAAAGATCATTAGTCAATTTAGTAGATGAACTAATCAATGTAGGGTCCATTTGTCCCAAAATTTTATGAATCAAATTATATGAGCCTATCAATAAAAAATTCCCATGGATTAGGGATGCCATCTCTGTCAGGGTTATCCAAGATTCATTCCTGACAAAATCCCTTGACATGGTAAACCCTGCCCGCAGCCAGTTTACCAGTATCTCGGGGCGTATTTCCATCCGTTTGAGTGAAAATACACTCTTCAAGGGGGTTGTTAAATTAAAAATGGGATGGGAATATCTTTTAAGCATCGCAGAACGTCTCTTAAAAAACCAATTCAGTGTCTTATAATGAACAAATTTGAGTGATTTAAGTACCTGAAGCGGGGAGGGTCTCTGAATCTCATGACAAATTAAATTTTAAAGAAAATGTATAAATAGCTTCTGACCATGAATTTGATTCTTAAATCTTGCCATGTATTGTGCAAAATATGCATTATAATAGTCCTTAAGATTTGGTAGGGCAAGGCCGCCTTGCTCCTTATCCTCATAAAGAGTTCCTATTGCGATCCGAGGTATCTTTTTGGCCCAGACAAATGCTGACAACAAAGATTCTGCTTTGGAGAAGAAAGACCCGGGTAAAAAACAAGAAATAGTGGAAAATAAGAAATTGAATAAGGGAAGAACAGACATTTTTATTAGCGCAACCCGGCCAAGAATAGATAATGGCAATGGATTCCATCGTGCAAGCATTGCGCGAACCTTCTGAAGAAGAGGATCAAAGTTTAAAATATACAAATCTTTAACTAAAGGGGAGAAAAAAAAAACCTAGATATCTTTTGGGTCTATTATTAATGCAGCTGCTTATATCAGAATGAAGTTCTGGGTCTATACCCCCACAAACCAAAATTTCCGTTTTTTTTTTATTAATCCAATATCCTCTGTGAGCCTCAAATTCTTCAAAAATCTTCGAGGCGTGTGTTTGAGATTGCATATCAGGTTTAATTAACAACATTATATCGTCGGCATATAATTTAATCTTGGCCATGGAGGTGACAGGGGGAGAAATATTTATACAGTTCCTAATTGCGGTTGCTAACGGGTCAATGAAGAATGCAAAAAGAACAGGTGACAATGGGCAACCCTGCCTGGTGCCCCGTTTAACTAAGACTGATCCCACCGAAGCTGCATTAATAATGACGTTGGCTTGAGCACCTGTGTAAAGATTCTGAATAAAATTTGTGATTTTCTCTGGGATCTCAAAATGTTATAAAATAACAAAAAGTGTCCCCCAAACCACCAAATCAAAAGCCTTTTCAGCATCAATTAACAAAATTAACGCAGGAACCCCTCGTGTTTCAAAATAATCTAAGGCTTCAATAAAAAAATGTGTGTTGGTTATCAATTGTCGTCCGGCTATAAAACCATTTTGATCCGGATGAATGAAATCTGCAGGGATGGAATTAAAACGTAAGGATAATAATTTTGTGGTAATTTTATAGTCCGAATTCAATAATGTGATGGGTCTGTATGAATTCGGATCTTAAGCTTCTTTACCCCTCTTCAAAAAGCTGACCACAGTGTCTTCCCGAAACGAGTCTGGAATTGAACGGCCATCCAACATAGTATTTAATAGTTGCAAAAAAAGATCGGAAAAAGAACTAAAAAATACCTTGAAGAACTCGGTGGGGAACCCATCAGGCCCACAAGCCTTGCCTATTGGGAGATCTTTCACCACCAGCTCTACTTCCTCCCTAGTAAATGGTTTGACCATTGTAAATTTATCTATTGGGGAAAGAGTAGGCAGTGCATATTTACCTAAAAAATCGAGTAGCTTTTGTTGATCTATATTAAGTTGCCTACTATAGATCTTATTGTAGTGAGAAAGCATTATCCTCCCTATCTCTGCCGACACAGATGTGTCTGTATGAGTAACAGGGCATTTTAGGGAATGAATCAGATTTGCGGCAGCTTGTTCTCTAGCCTGCCAGGCCAAAAATGTACTGGTGAAATTGCTTTCCTCGTAAATTATTTGCGATTGCCTGAGAAAAAGCTCTTCGCTTTGAGTGAAAAAGTTTTGGCTAAGTTCCCTCTTGGCTTCGTTTAATTGTTCCTGTACACTACTAACGGGATTCTGCTGCCTAAGTTCAGTCAAAATATGTATCTTTTGTTGAAGTGAATTATGTATATTCCTGGCAACAGACAATTCTGCAGCATCTTTACGAATAATTATTCCCCGAATAAAAGCCTTCAAGGAATCCCAAACAAAATTAAGAGGAGCTGTTTCAATATTACGAGCAATAAAATCAGAAATTTCTAGTTTGAGTGATGCCACCCATGCTTAATCATGCAAATTCTTTTTATTAAACACCCATCGCTTGGGGACCCTTATATTATCCACCAATGCCAATTCGATAACTAACATTGCATGATCAGAGAAGAACCCGTTATGCAAAATCTTCTTATAGCAAAAATTAAGCTGTCGTGAAACAAGAAAAAAATTGATACAGGAAGAGGACTTAAATCTGCCGGACCAACAGGTATATTCTTTTTTTAATGGATTTTGTGTTCGCCAAGGGTCGCAAAGATTACGTTTTATTGAAAATGGATCTGAGTGATTTAGGTTTAAACAGTTTTTTCATACGAGTAGATGAATCCAACTTTAAATTTATCGCAATATTAAAATCGCCTCCGATAACAATATCCCCTCCCACCATCAATAAGGATTGAAATAAATCCTCATAGATCTCTGATTTATCTTCAACTGGGGCGTAAAAGCTAACGAAAGGGATGGGTCTTTGTCTATTATTAATTTTGCATGTGGCCCAGCACCAACAACCTGAACCACCCTGTTCTGTCTGTATAATCTCAGCATGTAAATTCTTATTTAAAAAGAGCGCAACCCCCCGCTGAGACTCTGAGAACGAGAAGAAGCCTCGATATGAAGACCATGATTTAAACATAGTAAACTCCTCCATTTTTATAGCTGGGATATGAGTCTCTTGTAACAATATTACAGCTGGATTCCCAGTCTTGACCCACAGTTCTATGGCGCGCATTTTTTTCTTATTATTTAAACCATTTACATTAAAAGAAATAATTTTCAGACACATTCTAATAATGTAGCAAGATCAAAAACCTGGGGGGAAAAAAAAACATCTCAAAAACATTGCACATTCTCTGTCTGACTACCCCTTTTTTCTTTTAACGATTGCATTCATTTTAAAGAACACATAGTATAAAATTAAAAAGTTGGTAAATAGTAGCACAAAGGACTTCATTTTTTGTTTTTTCCACCCCCCCACCCGTTCTCCAAACCCCTAGCACACCACCCCCCCCCCCCAACCTGTGGCCCTACTCCTACTCCAAATCCCTTACCCCACGCTGGCCACAGAGACTTACCTCCTACCGCGAGGTGTCGTGTTATTACACCCCTTAACCCCCTGAGCCCCTCACCCCTTCTACCCCCCGAGCCTCTAAGAGCATATCTTAAAAAAAAAATAATAATAATTTTGAATTGACATAAGAATATCTAGCCCTTCTCGCCATGCGACATTTTTCTCAGCAGTTCCTGCGCTTCATCTACATCTGGCAGAATATAGAATTTGCCCTTAACCAAAACTTTTAGTTTCGACTGCTGGGCGATAGTGGCTTGGGCCCCCTTAGCTTTAAACAGATGTAAAATGTTCACAAACTCTTGCGGGCTGCAGCTGCAGACATGTCGGAAAAAATTCTACATTTGATAGTTTTGTTAAGTGCGAACTGTCTCTGTTGGATGGCCTTGGACAGGATTGTCTCTTTGATTCGAACATCAGAAAAGTTCAGAAGGATTGTACGGGGGAGTGTGGAATTTTGAAACGGCTGAGCTGGGACCCTGTGGGCGCGGGTAATCGTTAAATCACCCTTGAACTCTGGGACCACTTTCTGCTGTAAAAAAGTAGTGACCCAATAGACCATATTGGATCCCTCCATTCCTTCTGGAACCCCCACTATTCTGAGATTGGATCTTTGATTGTAATTTTCTATGTCATCCAGTTTCGTTTCCAGTGTCTTGGAGGTTTTAAACATACCTTGGACATCTTTCTTAACTTCTGTCATATGGTCTTCCAAATTAGAAATTCTACCCTCAGCCTCCTGAAGACGAACAGGGAAAGAGGATACTAAATCTTCAATCTTGTCCAACCGCTGATGTATTGCAGCCAACTCCACTTTTTGAAACCTTTTTATTTCACGGATCTCATCTAAGATCAGATTAAGCATGTCCTTGACAGACATCTGAAGCTCCCCCACAGTCTCGGTGTCCATATCAAGAATGGGGCTGAAAAGGCATGCGGAGCCGGCTGACCTAAGATCACTAGAAGAGACTACAGTGTTTGCCAATTCGTCTCCCCTTTGACCAGCCAAAGGCGGGCTTTTTACCTCATGTGAAGAAATAGAGCCAGAATTAGAACCAGATATATTAATTGCCATGTTTGCAGATGGATCCAGGATTATAGCAGCTGATGTTTCCGGAGAATAGCTTAATCCCAAGGGTCCCGGGAAACCAATAGAGGGAGTTATAGGCGGAACTACAGGCTGAGCCGAGTTGCCAACTGGGATCAAAGTAGGTTTTCTCTCGAACAGAGGAAATTGCGTCGGAATCTTGAGGGCCGCTGATGCCTTAACTTTTTTATCATCCTTCGTATCTTTCATATCCTCCTGTATGAGTTGTCCAGTCTGGACCACTTCCAAGCTGGTGTGCTTTTTCTCTGTATCCACTGACTCGACTAATGCCAAATTACCTCCTAGGCTGGGTTGAGTGGGAATATCTGTAGGAGACTCCTCTGGCTCATCCGAGCTCTCGGAGAAAGATTCCCCTTTATCATCCTCTTTATCGGTTAATTTAGCGGCGGCCTCTTTAGCCTGCTGTTGACGTGCTTTCGCCTTAATTCGGGCGGTCAGAAGTTTACCCATCTTTTTAACTTTCCCACAATCAGCTGGCGTTCACCAGTGTGGTGGTGTACCATTATTCAGCAGAGCTGGATTGTACTCTGGAAGTTTTATGCATGGTAGTTGGATGGCAAGTGGACAAATTTGTATTGGCATCATTGCCTGCTCTTATTTTATTATTTTATTCCAAAAGAATAAAGGATGACACATCTCTGTTGAAAGTTCTTAAAATTTAGAAAGGGCGGGGAATTATGTATTTCACCAACGGTAGAAATGGAAATGTCAAAAAAGAGGACCACATAACTGTAATGTCGGACTCCAACGCAGTGCACAAAGAATGTCAATTTATTATTCTTTTTCTGTATTTGAATATATATCAATGCGATTCTGAATGTGACACATTTAAATTTAATAACATTCTTATTTTAAAAAAAAATGTAGACAGGGAAAGGTTCTTCTGTGGATGTACATGCCAATGGATTGCTTCTGCATGCTCCCCCCGTCCCCCAACATTGGCCGTCTCTAGTTTATGCCCTTTAGCTGCTCTTCTAGGTAATCCTCTGTTTAGTGTTACAAACCTCAAATTGTTACTTTGGGGACACCCAGTTAGAGTTCACTAGCCACAATAGTCCGGATTGGTCTCTGCGGAGAAAGGGAAAACAGACTGGAATCTCACCCCCTTCTGTGGCTTATATACATTTTGAGGAGATGGTTTGAGCACTAACGACATGACAAATGACTTACAGGTCATAAGAGGCGCTTACACCATTTCCCCCTCTCGACCGAAACAGTGCACAGTCAATATGCAATTATATTAGTGGAGGTTTATTATAACTTAGTGTATTGAAAACATATGTGCCAGTTTCACCATGATTCTAATGCAAACGCTAGCAAAGGTAAGGAGAATGAAAGGAAAAAAAGGAGAAAAAAAATCAAAGATTCTCAAGTGAAAACTAGCCTACCTTTTACTCTCTGATATGCCAAGATATGTGAAAAGTGCTTCACATATCTTGGTGCAGCTTAAACGAATTAGCCACTGGCTTACCAGTGGGAAATATCTTTGGGACAAGCTTGGCTCTTAGACGTGTAGATATTTTACCTTCTTTAGGAGATAGTGTTATGTGATGCTTGTCCCAGAATGCTATTGTTGCCTAATGAGAATGTCATAGCCGCCTGTACCCGATGCACTTGCAAGATAACTTGTTGCTGGGTCAGAGCACTTTGTAACCCCTTACTGAGCTTGGTCACTTTACCTCTTGCTGAGCAAGGTGGCATGACACCCATTTATCACAATGAGCTAGGGAGTTCTTGCAGGTACTCAGAGAATCCATTCACTAATAGCATGCTCGTAGTAAGTTTTATAGCTAAGTGTAAATTGCATACATGCTTGTCTTGTGAGAAAGCATTGTATTAGGTGCATCATATCATTAGGAATATATAGGTATATACCAGCGAGCAAGGCGACTGGGATCGCCGAAACGCGTTTGGTGGAGGGCACAGCAATGCACCTAAAAGAATGAAAAAATGTTGTCAAATGCAAGAGTCCGTCTCTCTCGTTTTCTTTGGCGTGGTAACATAGCACGTAGAGAGTGGTTATCGGATATATATATATATATATATATATATATATAAGAGCACAAAGTTCCCCCTCTCCGGGATCTGCGTACGTGGTCAAAGCCTCCACGCCATCCACAAAAGGAAATACGGACCACCAAGTCAGCAAAGTTCTTGTTTATTTAATTCACAGAGCCAGGTCAGCGACGCGTTTCGAGCACAAGTGCCCTTGTTCACGCTGCAGTGAAAAATGAAACAATCACAAGCCTTTTTTAAATGCAATGCTAATACTGTGTTACCACCCCCTGGTGGTAACCTCCCGTGTCACGTGGGTAAGGACAGTGAAAACAGACTTTTGCTGCAGCAATTACATGTAAACAGCACATTTTAAATGACAGTCACAGGTTAAATCCAAAATTCACAAAGTGGTGGCGTTTGAGTGCACATAGTAATAGAAAATGACTGGTTAAATCCATAATAACTCATAAAGTGCCACTATTTCTAATAACATGAAGTCATGAAGATCTTCGTGACCAATATCCTAAAACACCATCACAAATATATATCGAAGGTATATATATTGCTTAACTTATTTCAGTTGATAAAATCTGAAATTTAGAAACATGTAAACCACTGACTGTAATGTGCAAAATAGCAAGATTAAATAGCAGCAAAGGACATTGTAAAGTGCATAAGTGGATAAAGTGCAAAAAAAGTGATTGTGACGAAAAAAGTGTCACAGTGCAATATAAGCCGCATCATAACCAGACCAGAAATGCCGTATATAAATGAACACAGAAATTCAGATTCCTGAATATAAATGGTCAATAAATATAATAAATCATGGCAATCAAAGTCCTAAATGGTAAAAGCTAGTATCAAAAATGCAGTATCAAAAAATGCTAAAAACGGGTATATATATAAAAAACACTATATCCAATATATTTACAAGTTGAGTAGACAAGTCACACAGTCAACACTAAATTCATAGAAAATAAGCGCAGATGTACAAAATTAGATGAATAAAGTGCAATGAAGTGCGAAGACAATGTAATCAATCTACATAGTATCTAGTACTCCATGAGGCAATACGCAACTGTAATTGAATAGGCAAGCAAACAATTTTACACAAATAGGGAGCCTAACTTGTGAAATGAGTACTCCTGCAGAAATTGGCGCCAAAGAAATGGGAAACAGGGAGCAAATAAACATATATATCTCAAATAGGGAACCTAACTTGAGATATGTATACTCCTGCATCAATTGGCGCCAAAGGGAACAAGAAACAGAGAGCAAATCAGTAAATGTACACATCAATAGAAAGTGGAAAATTATACTAGAAAATGATGCATTTCTTCGATGTTGTTGAGCCCATTAGGCCAACGACTATCGAGCTCTAGGATGAATCGAGATTCCAACTTTCTTAATAAGAGTTCTCTGTTGCCACCCTTCCTTGGCAAGGGAACTGATCCGATCACAAAGTAAGTGAGGCAAGACAGATCCCTGTTATGGACCTGATTAAAATGCCTAGCGACCGGATATGCAGGGTCATTGTGGAGTATTGCTCGTAGGTGCTGCAATATCCGCATATGTACCTGGAGCTTGGTACTGCCAACGTACCTAAGTCCACAGGTACATACAAGAACATAAACAGCGTGATCGGTTTTGCAGGAGTAATTGCCCAGTATTGGTTTAGCTACAGTGCTAAAGGGAGTCATATAATGTGCAGTGGAGATGCCAAATTTGCATGTCCGACAGCTGGAGCATTTGAAAAAAACCCTAGTTGGTCGTAACCAGGCTGCTTTAGTTTTCAATTCAGGAGCAGCGGTATCCAAATGGTTGCCCATAGTTTTTGCTCTTCTGAAGGTGACAAGGGGAGCTGAGGGTAATACAGTGTTGAGGACATGATCACTGAGTACTATCGGCCAATTCTTGTTGAGAATGGCCTTGATTTTCCTTTCCTCCCTACTAAAGGTTGTGATCATGCGAGGACCAGAAACTGGGGACTCACTAGTTGCAGGGTTATCTGTTTCAGAGATGCTGACCGGAAACAGGCTCTCTCTCGTTCGAGATAGAGATTTGTCATAGGCATTTTTCAATATTGACTCAGAGTACCCCCTGGCTCTTAAACGTGTTGTTAAATCTTTAAGGCATTGCTCATAATCAGAAGGAGAGCTACATATTCTTTTGAGCCTTAACATTTCGCCGTAAGGGATACCAGTAATCGTATGCCTGGGGTGCATGCTGGTGGCATGCAATGTGGCATTTCCAGCAGTCTTTTTCCTGTGTAGAGTGGTATTGACTCTGTTGTCTTTTATATACACTTCCACATCGAGAAATTGGATTCTCTCTTTCTCGACGTGAGCGGTGAAGTTGAGGTTGAGGTCTTTGTTATTGATATCATCAATGAATTCAAATGCCTCTGCCCTGGTGCCATGCCAGGCTATAAAAATGTCATCAATATAACGCAAAAAACTAATAACATGGTTGTCCATCCATGCTTTGTGGCGTGTCATGAGGACCTGCTTCTCCCACCAGCCAACGTGTAAACACGCATAGCTGGGAGAGAAGCAGGCCCCCATTGCCACACCTCTGAGCTGTCGGAAAATCTCTTTGCCAAATGAAAAGAAATTATTGTGGCGACACCACTCCATCAGGCTGATAATGACCTTGTTATGTTCATAAAATGTAATGGAGCGCTTAGATAGAAAATGTTTAACTGCCAAGAGTCCCTGTTCATGGTCTATACTAGTGTAAAGCGCTTCAACATCAAGGGAAATAAGCCACATATCAGAATTCCATGTAATGTTTTCAATTTTGCTGATAAAATCACTAGTGTCTCTTACAAAACTGGGCAATTCTTTGACAAAGTCTTGGAGAAAAAAATCGATATATTCTCCTACTTTTTCTCCCACACTTCCAATGGCAGATACAATAGGCCTGCCGGGTATGGGTACGACAGCTTTATGAATCTTTGGTATTAAATACAAAGAGGGCAACACAGGAAAACTAATGCACATAAATTTGAATTCTTCAAATGAAATGAGGCCCTCCTGCTTCCATTGGCCTAACATTCTGTGCAATTTGTTCTTGGCAATTTCGTAGTCTTTGTGCGAGCTTTTCATATAACAACTAGAATCGTCGAGTTGTCGCTTGGCCTCAGTGATGTAATCCGCTTTTGGCCAAATTACCAAGTTACCCCCTTTGTCCGATTTTTTGATGACAATTTCATGATTGTTGCTCAGCTTCTTCATTAGTTCATCAAACGCTCTTTTTCTGTGTATTTCTTTTTTGCGGAATTTTTTATTTGATTTTGTAGACAGTTTTTTATATCATTGACTACGCAATCATGGAACACATCCACAGCATCCCTAGGCATTAGGGGGATGAATTTAGATTTACTGCGGAATGGGCTTAAACCAGCTCCAGTTTGTTGGATGGATATTCTGCGCAATCGATTTTGTGTGGCTTCATCAGGATCTACTTCTGTTGTATCGGTGCCATCCAGTAAATCGTTGGCATCCAAGAAAGTGTGGGTGTCTGCTGCACTTAAGAGGGCTATCTCACTTGTAGTGGTCACAGGATTAGAAATATTGGATTCGCGTGTGGCCTTGGTGGATTTAGAAGCAAAATGTTTTTTCAACTTCAGTTTTCTGATGAAACAAAATAGATCCACCCTGGTCATTGCGTAGTTGAAACTCTGTATGGGTGAATAGTGTAAGCCAAGGGAAAGTAATTGCTCATCCGCTTTATTAATTGTTATGTTAGACAAATTGATGATGGTATTGTCCATTATCTGCGTTTCACCCATGGTTTCCTTTTCTTTTTCTGTTGCTGCCCTCCGGCGTGGTTTCCACTTGCGCTTCCTTGCTGGTTCCGCTTTTGTCTGTTTGCGGATTTGGCTGCCATGATCGCAGAGTCTGCAACCTCTCCTCCACCACAAAATCAATTTCTTGCTGCAGATTTAATTTGGCAAATCCTACTGAATTTAAATCCGACGTGGAGGAGCATAGAGCATCGCGGCTGTAGTCACTCTGCAACGGTGTAGAGTTGTTGCTGTTGTCGTCGGTCGCAGAGGTTGTAGTACTGTCAAAGCTCGTGTGTGGGTTGGGAGCGGGTAAGGCACTGCTGCTGGAATTTTCCGTGATATTTTTATTGGAATATGCCTGCCGTTTGGCGTTGTTGTATTTCCTAGAAAATGTGAAAATTCGGCCTTGGCTATAATCATCCGCATCGCGTGCAAATTTGGAGGCCTTGCGTTCTTTTATTTTCTCTTCATGTTTGCGCAGGCGCTCAGTCATGTTGTCTGTGAGCTTTTTTACTTCTTGTTGATCAGGGTGAGCGTTAATTTCTAATTCCAATACTTTTATTTGATCTAAAAGTTTCAGACGATCACTCGCGGCATATTTAATTAAGATGCATACCAGGTTCATCGAAGCCGCTAGGTTACTCTCACCCCATTCAAGTAACATAGCCGGGTCAGGTTTGTCAAAACTAGGCGCTAGTAAGATGCGCAATCCCCGGGGGAACACGACCTACTTCTTCATATTTGCTGAGGGATGTGTGCTCCCACCACTTGGTACACTCAGACTTGCGTAGTTTCTCTAATTCTTTGAATAACTGTTTTAAATTTCGCTTTTGAGTAGTGTTGGTATATATATTTTCGGCGTAGAACGTCGGCAGCAGCATGCAGCAGCAGCAGCAAAGTAGACGAAGCAAACCCAATATCTGTGAATGTGGTAAGTTTTATTTCATTAAATCGCTCATCACCACTCCGCCATGACGCGTTTCGGTGCCAACAGCACCTTGATCACATGACATATATATATATATATATATATATATATATATATATATATATATATATATATATATATATATATATATATATATATAATTGTTGTAACGTATCTAGGGCTCTAGTGTAATTTTCCCGATTCATGCCCTTATATAGGTACTAGCAGCCCGCCCCAGCGTTGCCCGGGGCAGAAGGGGGCTGGGGGCAGCATTTTAGGCTTCTCTGCACTCCCGCCCGCCCTACATTGCCCAGACCGCCTCCCGCCCGCCTCCCTCCCCGCCTTTGCCTTACCTGAGCCGCCGCTCCTCCCCGCGCTCCGGACTTCACGCCACTCCTCTTTAGGCTTCTGTGCACTGCCGCCCGGGCCCCGCCCGCCCCGACATTGCCCAGACCACTTCCCGCTTCGCCTTTGCCTAGCCTGAGCCGCCGCTCCTCTCCGCGCTCCGGACTTCACCGCCGCTCCTTGCGCGCGTCACCGCTCCTTCACCGCCTGTCGTCATCACGCACGTCTAGGTCGCGGTCAGCGCTACGTCGCGGCCAGTGCTAGTTTTAGGGGACTACTTTGTTTTTAAATTTAAATTTTTAAATTTGCATTTTATTTTTATTTTATGTCGCCTATGTCCATCTACACACCCTGAGGATTCCAACAATGTATTGGGTGTGTGGATTGGCGCTGTGGTTCCCGAGTTTACCTTGCCAAAAGGTTTCTGTTCTCTCTTTATAATAGTACTATAGATAACTTATCATATCCTTATATAGGTATAAGAATCATAACCATATTTAGGCACAGCCAATGCAGTCCAAATACGGCATGGCTACTTCCACTAAGCTCCTAGAGTACAACGAGTTCTTGAAGACAACCAGCCTTCAGCGATACGGGACTTCCCCCTGCTTCAGTATTGATTTGTCCCAGAACTCCTGGAGCGTGTAAAGAACTTCGAGTTCTTGGTGACGTTATTATGTCCACCCTTACGTCAAACTCGGCACCTTCCAGGTATAAATATACCCACATCTGCCCTAGCAAACACACGGTGGTTTGGAGCAGATCGACTAGCTACTGGCCCAACGCCCTGCTGTAGCGAGTGCCAAAGGAAGCCGACCCTCCAGCTGACGCACTGAGAGAGACGCTGTCTTTTCTCCTGCCGAGAAATCCAGCTCCAGAGTTTCCCTGCTACCCTTGCGGGTTACTGGGAGATTGAGTCCTGAGAGAGAGATACAAGACCTCCTTCATTCTATAACCAAGGTACGGAGCTGATTAGACCCTTAGAGAATTCTTGGATACATTCTTGGCAGAAACTATTTAACTCAAGCTGCACCTCACTTACTTTTTCCCTTGTACTAGACTTAGGTTAGGTACACCGGGGTAGGCGTATTTTAGATGCACCAGTTGAGTACTTTTAGTCATTATTGATCATTGTATGTATTTTATCTATTTTAAGTATCTTATGGCTTAGAAACCATACAAATGCTTTTACAGTATTATTTTATAATACTCCTTTTACTGTACGCACTTTACTTCATAGCAAGTATTACGATTGTTGCAATTAACTTCTCTTGCAGGAGAAAGAAGACTGCATAACAAATAACCTTTTTATTGAAAAAGCCCGTCTCTGCACTTCTGGTGAAACGAAGCATGCACAAATGACTGATTGAAATAGGCATCTATTGTTTCCGCGACTCTGGAGATATATTCCTTATTCTTGGGGAACAAAGTTGTCATGTTATATGGTTGTCAGAAACTAATCCCTTCTTGTTTATTCGAGAACGTTTCTAGTGACCTCTGAGCTAACTGGCATTTGCAATTAAGTCTAACATACTCAGTAGAGACCTAGTCGACTTCAGTCCTACGTCTAAACTATCATTTTTTATTCCAATGCGCAGAGCCTATTGGGAATATAGGAACTACACTACATGGCGCCCAACGTTTGGTAAGGCGATAATTTAACGTTAGATACTAGAGTAACTCAGTCGTGCTTTTCACACAGACCCCTTTTCAATAGACGTCTGGGATGGGTAAAAGGTTAGTATCCGCCAGAACTAAATAGGACGAGAATCCTATGTATTAGATTTTTGGTTTATTCAACGTTGAAGGATACAGTGTTCCAAAATATTGTGCACCTAATATTTGTTTCCTTGAAAACATACTCTGCAAACTTTCTGTCAGCAAAATGACGGAGAGTGACGACGAAAGGGAGAGAGCTAGAATAGCAACTCAACTATTAGCAGAGGACGAAAAGTCTTCTGCAAAATGACCTGGATACAATAATCATCCCGGTAAATGTAATAAAGAGTGTAACTTATAAACTAATAAATATTGGTGTATCATGGTGAGGTGGTACAGTCATATTTGTGGTAGAGGCACATGAGTATCGGCAGACAGAGGTATTCTATTCATGGATAACTTTTCCAGCAGCTAATGCTGTAACACACGAGTTGACTACTACAAAGAAGAGGAACCTCCAGCGGAATACGTTCCTTTCGAGGACGTCAAAATTCCACTTACTTACCAGGAGCATCAGCTCTGGTTTAATGGCGCCCTAAAACATAAAATCACATTACCAGGCTCGGTCCACTAGGTAGACCAGGAGCCACATGGCCGGTCCTAGACAGCTTTACACCACATCCTGACATTGAGGAAATGGCAGACAGAGAACTGTTAGTTCAGCTAAAACAATTAACAAAAGCATATAGACAATTAGTTCAATTAACAATCGAAGGTACAACCTGCCGCCAAAAATTAAAAGAAACAGATATAGCAGAACAACCTTTTGAACTTGCTAGAATAATTGAAAAATCCTATGACGAATTAGGTAGAGATAGTTTGGGTGGGAAACCACAAAAACCACAACTAACAGAAAATCCTGAAAAATCTTTAATTAAAAATAGCTTAATTACTCCTAAAAAGAAATTGGAAACTATCAGACATACTCTTCCTAAAGAGAAACAGTTTCAGTCCAGAGGAAGGTCTGCCCAAAGGAGTGATAAATCTCCAGAACGGGGGGTAGGTCTCCACAACGGGAGCCCTCTGAGAAAAGATATAACCTCAGAAATAGGGATAATTTGAAAAAAACGGACAGATATCAAGATAATGATACTGTCCCTCTCGATCTTTTCAGACTTCGCCACAGAAATCGGAAAGAAGAGGACGGTCAGAACATAAAGAAGAGCGCGTCAAGTCCAAAGACAAGGAACCCGCTCACCAAAGTAAAAAATCTCAATTTTCCAAAAAGAAGGTAGCAAGCATAAAGATAAAACATGCTCAGGATCCTGAGGACACAACTCAAGAACTGAGAGTGGGCCCTAACAATGCTAAACAGCGCAGCAGAAGTGACCATAGCTCGCAAGATCCTGATGAATCTTCTGGAGACAGTGGACACGAATGAGTACATTCAAGTGGAAACTGCAGATACCAGAGTTAGTGTACTCCATAAATTATATGAAATAACATTGCGAATAGAAGGGGACATAACTAGGAAAATAAGAACTCTCTTTTGGGAAAGCTATCTAAAGGCAATGATATTCTTCTAGCTGACAAAGACTGGCCAACCAGAATTTGTTAGGGAGTGCCCACATGGCGAAGAAATGATTATGCCTGCCTTCTCAAATCATATTCCAATTCTTAAAAATACACATATGCAAGAAAATGGGCAGTGGCCCAAGCCCCTGCATTATATAAAAATCATGTAGGATGGGATGAGGAATCCCCTCACCATAAAATACAGTTAAAAAATCAACCTACTGCACAAAGGCAGTATCCTGTTAAGCAAGAAGCTAAAAAACAAGTCCGGGAGATCTTAGATCAACTTGAGTACCAGGGTGTGATTGAAACATGCACCTCACAAGTGAACAATCCTTTGTTTCCTGTCTCCAAACCAGACCATTCATATCGTCTAGTATTGGACTACAGACACTTAAACTCTTGTTGCAAAACACAGTGCAGCACTGATGAATAACATCGTGCGCAAAAAATATAAAATGACATTAGATATTTCAAATGGTTTCTTCTGTCAAAACATTGTACAAGAAAGCAGGTATTTGACCGCTTTCTCAAGTATGGGGGCCCAGATGCAATTTTGCTGTCTCCCCCAGGGATTCAAGAATAGCCCAGGATTATTTTCAGCCCGAGTAACAGAGTTACTACAAATGTATGATGATGAGGCATTATCTTATGTCGATGACATCTATCTAACAGACGATGATTTGGACAGGCACTTGAAAAGAGTGAACACCATTATACTTGGGTTCGCATCTGAAGGGTACAAATTCAACTTTAAAAAATCACGGATTGCCCACCTCACTGTCCTATTTCTAGGATATGAGTTATCAAGTGAAGGGAAAAGCCTAGCAGCCAATTTCTTAGAGAAATGTGCGCTGCTCCAAGCACCAAAAACGCTGAAAAACTTACAATCAATTCTAGGTTTCCTGAATTTTGGAATAAATTTACGTTCTGAATAACGCAGAGAGGGTTAAACCTCTCTACGAATTAATAAAGCTTGATTTCAAACAAACTAATTGGACTCAGAAACACACAGAAATTTTACATTCAATACAAATAGACATGTTAGCTAAAACAAAGCTGCAAACACGTGTAAACGTACGCAACCTTGTAATCCGAGTCATCCCAGGAAGATGCAGATTCACGTACCTGACCTATAACGAAGGTGAAACGGTACCAATAGCTTACAAATCACACTTATACACACAAGCTGAAATAAAATTCACTTCAACTGAGAAAATTCTGACAGCGGTTCAAACTCCTATAGCAAAAGAAAGAGCCCTCGCACAGGGAAAGCGCATATCGGTCGTTACACCTGTACCTGCCTTAGAGGCAGTGACAAGACCGAGCATTCCAAATGCTAAAGCTTTACATCCACGATGGATGCAATGGGTTAATTCTCTTGCTGCAAAAGACGTTGAATACGTTTATGACCCTAGCTTGAAAACACAAGAATTTCTCTAATACGAGTACGAATGCCCTCTGCCGACTGAAATTCTGCCTCTTGAACATTACGGCTGTATAATATATACAGACGGATCAGCACAGCCCACAATTGGGGGTAAACAAGCCTATAGTGCTGCGTGCGCGATTGTAAAAGGTCGCTGGCGCGAAGGTGAATTCAGACCTATGGTCACAAAAACTCAATCACTCGGAGACTGTACAGCTCAGCGAGCTGAATTACAGGCTTTCAAGATGGCGCTTGAGAATACCGATCGCGAATTCCCCACACTAATAGTGTGCGATTCGTATTACTGCGTCCAGTCTTACAATGAATACTTGCAGAACTGGGTTCAAAACGGTTTAAAAGATGTGAAAGGATAAAATGCTTTGGGAACAAGTAGTTCTTTTACAGAAAGAACTACAAAAGACTCTTGTGATCCATACACTGAGTCATCAACGTGATGGCTTTCACGTTGCAGGGAATTCATTGGCTGATGAAGCCGCAAAGGCAGCCGTCCACACGGCTTCAGTAGCTACAATTAAGTGTTCTAAAAAAAGAATAGACGGTGAAACGCTACTAGCAGTAAAAGCCTCAATGAAAGGCAACTATGCGGCGTGACCTCTAAATTATCCACTCGGAAATACATACATAATTGATGCAAACTCAGTTCCTTTTGCTCAAATCCCTGGAGTGGGGGACAGAGTATTCCAAACAGGAAGCGGAGAGTGAGTTTTCTTGATTCAAGAAGCACATATGGGAGAGGGTCTGAGGCACCAAGGGTTCTTAACTTCTCTAATAGAATTACAACTGAAGTACTGGTGGTCGGGAATGAGTGTGCAAATTTATAACTTTGCAATGGATTGTCAGAACTGCAACAGAGATCGCAGTCATGAACCGGACCAGGCGACTGACAATAGCACAGTCAGTCCAGCCCAGACACCTCTGTTAGATAGCATTAGACTGTCTACACGCAGGCGTCCCTACGGACGGATGCGGCCCCACAACTATTAAGACAAGATTCATTTGGATGTGGCTCCAGCGCTCGGCTGACGCCAGAACGGTTATAAAAGATTTGCGAGTCTTTATCGGCACATACGCAATCGGCACTCTACATTCTGACCAGGGTCCTGCGTTTAGCTCTCGGGCTTACAAGGAGGCCATGGCCAGCTTGGGCGTTGCATTGCGGTACTCTGGTCCCTTCCAACCTGAGGGTAATGCTGTAGTGGAAAGAAAAAACCGTGACATAAAGCAATCAATTCAATTCAATTCAAATAATCTTTATTTCGATCATGAAAGATCATAAAAGATGTACAAATGATTTTCATCATTAAAAACATTATAAAAATATGTTATAAATTTTAAGAAATTCCCCCAACTCATGATTACAATCAGATTACTAAGAAATGCATTTTGATTTATAAAAAAGGAGATGTTCATGGAGCTTTAGTGTTCTTGATAATTATGGCACGTAAACGCCACATTGCCGTCAGGAATTTTGCCATTGCGAACACCGTTGGTGCGGATAAGTCTGTCTTTAGGACTCTGTAGGCCGGGACATAGGTACGGAAGCCCAAATTCCTCAGATAAGGGACCAACCAATATCTCCTAATTCTGCTGTAAGCTCTGCAGAACAGGACCACGTGGAGATCGCTTTCCAGTTTATACTTGCATGCAGGACACACCCCAGTGTCCAGGTTGCCATCCCAGGATTTAGTAACGGACCTCAGGGGGAGAGAACCGTATCTCCATTGCATGAAGATCTTCCGTACAGACACAGGCGTCATAGCGTCTAATACATATTCGGGACTATAGGAGTCTTTTGTCTTGATGAATGTGTCCGTTAGGGATCCATCCCGTATAGAATTGATAGATTTCTGGAGCATAGCGCTATAAAACAGGTTTGAGAGTTCCTTTCTGGAGAGCCTTACAGCCGCTGCTCCCGGGTTGGACCATAACTCTGAGACTCCGAGGAACGTACACATGTCCCTAATGTACTTTATCCACGGGATTTTGGTGGCATAGGTTGATCTCAGGAGTTCCTGCAGTTCATTTCTATAGTGTACCAGTTCTTGACTACTCCACAAGCGCCTCCAGTAGGTCAAGGGTTTAAGACCCAGTTCCTCGGTGATTGGTCGTAATGCCAGGTCCATTCTTAGGGGGAGTAAAGGAGTGCTCGGGGGAAGTGCAGCCAGTTGTCTTATGAAATTATTTTCTGCAACCTGTACAGTATGCAATGGTATGTGTCCCCATAGCTCACCCCCGTAAATGATGCCCCCCCCGGGCTTGGGCTTTATAGATATGGATGGCGGGTGCCAATGGACGGAGAGGTGATTTTTTGGCGATTCTTGTGATGGCACCTGCCCTCTGGACTAGTTTTGTGGTTGCTTTTGTTTTGTGTGGCAGCCAGGTCAGGTTGTGGTTGAGGGTTATGCCGAGATATTCTATTACGTGTACTCTTTCTTGGGTTGTGGATCCTAGGCGGGGGTTTGGGCAGCTTTTGGGTCTGGGATTGAGGATCATAAATTTGGTCTTAGAAGGGTTTATTTCTAGGCCCCTTTCATTACAAAACCCCAGAAACCCATTCAGAACCCTCTGCAGCCCCATTGGTGTTTTTGACAGCAGCAGGGTGTCGTCCGCGAACATAATCGCTGGCACCCTGCTGCTGTTCAATTGTGGCGCATCGATGTTAGGGATCCTATTCAAGTGCTCTATCACCCCGTTCACGAATAAGCAAAACAGGGTCGGTGCCAAAACGCAGCCCTGCCTTACCCCTCTGCGAACGGGGAATCTGTCTGTCAGTCTGCCGCCCTATCCATATCTCACACGGGCATAGTTGTTGGTATGCAGCCTGACTAAGACATGGAGAATATCTCCTGGGATACCCAATTCGGCCAGCACCGCCCACAATTTAACCCTGGGAACTAAATCGAAGGCGGCGCGGAGATCCACAAAGACCGCATACAATGTCCCACCTTCTGAAAGCACCGTCTTCCAATATATGATATTCAGTCTTAGTATTTGGTCGACTGTTGAGACTCCTTTTCTAAAACCCGCCTGGAGAGGGCTTAAAATGTCAGTCTCCTCCATCCAGCATGACAACCTATTAAGAACTAGTCTACCAAACAGCTTTTGGGATACATCAATGAGGCTGATTGGACGATAGTTGGCTGGGAGCAGAGGCGACCCCTTTTTAAATATCGGGACCACCTCCGCTCCCAGCATCTGGTATTTTCATTCCCCCCAGCACTGCATTGAATAAAACCATGAGGTAGGGTGCCCAGATTCCAAGTTCATGTTTAAATAGGTCGCCCGGCACCCCGTCCAGGCCCGGTGCCTTTCCAGCGGTAAGCCCTGCTATCGCCTTCCTAATGTCTTTTATGGTAAAGGGATCAAAGGTCTGTGTGGCAGGGGCAATTGGCATTTCTACTTCTGTGTCCTCATTCTCTATGGAGTATAACTGCTGGAAATGTTTTTGCCAGACATTTGCAGCAATATTGGGTTCGATTGCAGTGGGGAGATCCCCACAACCGTGATTAATTATTCTCCAGAATTTACGGGAGTCTTTTGTTGCTAAAGACTCCGATAGATTCTCCCAGTGCTGTACATCCCACTCTATCTTAGCATTAGCTATAAGTGTTTTGTAGGCCTTCCTTCTGGCGGAGATCTCTTCCCTCGGGCTTCCTGCTTTTATACTAGATAATAGATCGCGTTTTGCATCTCGACAAGCTCTATTAAACCAAGTGCATTTATTCAGTCCCTGGGTTCTAGGTGCTCTGGTACTGAAGAGATCAGCTTCAAGCTTCCTAATTAAATGTCCGTGAACCTGTGCTAGGTCCTCACTAATTTCCCCCCTAGAACCTAAGTTCCATAAATCAAAGGCCTCTTCTAGGGTTGGAATGATTCCAGCATATAGGGCGGCTATCTTGTCTTCGCTGGAGGCAAGATTTTCCCATTTAATCCTCTTCCTATTATTGTCCAGGAGGTATCCCTCTCTATGCTTTTGCTCACTTGATGGACTCTCTTCCAGACAGGGGGTGGCAAGGTCTAGTTCTAAAGCATTATGATCACTGTCCTGTCTAGGCAATACTCTGAAGTCCAGGACCCTTTTCCACGCATGCAGCTGAACCAGGAAGTAATCTAGTCTGGATTCTCTACCCGCCCTATTAAACGTGCATTTGCTCGGAATATCAGACCTAGTGCGGCCGTTGCAGGCTCTCAAGCCATAGGTGAGATTAAGTGTGTTTATTTGAACGGCCAGCGGTGTCCATGCTCTAGGAGGGGGGGCTTCTGTTGGAGGAACCTGCCAACTTGAATCCTCCTCTAGGGAGCGTCCATCAAGTAGTCCAGGTAACGGTTCAAAGTGCGAATTAAAGTCCCCCCTACTAGATATGGTACACCCTCTGGAATGGTTTCTAGGAGCCGGGACAATGCCTCAATGGTTTTGGAGGTGGCGGCTATTGGAACTGGCCTGGAGTAGATGTTTATTACAAGTAATTTGTGAAGTGCCGGCCATTCAAGTAGAACTGCCAGTATGTCCTCCGAGTCCACAGTGTATCGTGAAGCTGAGCAGCCTAAGTCAGAAGCCACCCAGATCGCCAGACCTTCAGACTGTCGACCTCTCCCACTCCAGCTAGCTTGTATCGAAAATATCTGAAAACCCCTGTACATAGTCTCTTCCCTTGCCCAAGTCTCTTGAAAGAGGCAGATACTTTTTGAATTTATTAGTTCGCCCCACGAGACCGAGTCTATTTTGTTGGCCAGGCCTGCCAAATTCCATGAAAGCAGTTTTAGTGATTGAGAATCATGGAGCCCAGTCCGCGTCGTGGTTTGGTTGGTCATTTGTATTATATGTACTGGTCGGGCTAGCCTCTGTGTCTCCCCTTGGCCCCTGAGTGGGCCCTCCAGGTTAGTTCCCCCTTCTTCTCTCTGTTGGGGTATGCCCAAGTTACTGGCGGGAGAGTTCTCCTCCCCATTGGTGGAATTGGGGGTTTTGTGAGTGCCTTCATCATGCCCTGATATTCGCCTATGTGCCCTTTCTTCAGGGGCCGATTGTCAGTCTACCATTTCGAGACAGTCGTATCGATTGTAAAGTGGTAGAGGCGGTGGCTGATATTGTCTAGGGGGCCAAGGTGCTTCTCTTTCAAATCCTCCCTTGCCCACACCTCTTCTATTTACAGTCTCCCACCCTTGAAGATCATCATAAGTTGGCGGGTAGTCAAGGGGTGTTCGCATTTGGTTGTAGGGGATTCTCCTCCCTCCCTGGTTACCCCCCCAATTTCCCTGTGAGTTCTGTTGGTACCCTCGTCTCTGGTTGTTAGTTAGTTAGTCAAGTCAAAAACCACTTTATTCGATGTAGTTAAAAATCATAAAAGCATACTCCAATAAAATGGGCAATTTGATATCATAAAAATTACAAACACAGTTATCATTTATATACACAGTTTAAAAACAGTTTAAAAACAGCTGAAATAGAGAAGGTGATTATTAGCCAACATTACCGATACAAAGAACACATTTCATCTTCCAAAGAGTACCCCCATATTACATTTTCATTCGCCTCCTCCTAATCCTAACTGCAGCCACAAGATAGTTAGCCACGCTAAACATGACCACGGGTGAGTCCAGCAGTCGGAGATACAGGAGGGCTGGTTTTGCCTGAAGAAAAGCTTTATCCTTCAGTAGGGGTACCAGGTACTTCTGTCTGGGTATGTTATAAAAATAGCAAAACAGCATAAGGTGCATGTTGTCCTGCAGTGAAAAATTGTCACATTTACACACAGGTGCATCCTCCTGTTTATACCAACCCTGGCTATCACACAGAACCATATAAATCTGGTTGAACCGGAATTTTACTAAAAGCCACCTATGCAAAGGGATATTCACTGTAGCAAGGTACGGTTGAATATCAGAGCAAGTAATAGTCATGTAATGAGCTCTAACCGTGGGCTTAATTAGTTGCTGGTCCTCTCTCTCCAGGGTCTTCAATTTGGAGAAATTGAGCTTGACCCAAGCTAAGTCAGATTTCTTCAGTCCCAGGGGGGCAGTGAATATCTCAGGGCGTCCTAATTCCAGAGAACACCTATGGATATATGACAGCCAAGCAATGTTTTTGGATTTCTCCAATTTTAAACAGTCCAACAGTATTTTATGGTTTAGACCGAAGTTATTGTTGGTCCACGTCCTAATCCATAAGAGAATAGGTGCCATTGAAAGGATGTCGGTGATATACCCTAATCCTAACTCCTGGTGAACTGAAAATGTGGCTGTCGATTGGGGGAGTCCTAGTATAGCCCGAAGGAACTTATTTTCCTCCCTTTGGATGATTTCGGTATTCACATAGCCCCACAGACCTGAACCATATCTGGCTATTGCCAGAGTTTTTGCCCTATACAGGTTTAATAAAGCACCGCTCGGTTTTCCTCCCAGTCTCCTAGAAAAACTTAGAATAGCATTTGTCGAACTCCTTACCGCTTTAGTCTTGGCTGTAATTTGAGGTGACCAACTGCCCTTTGTATCAAAAATCACCCCAAGATATGTAAATATTTTGACATTAGTGATCACTTCAACCGTCTGGTTGTTAGTTGTGTGGGTATTTGCTGGATAGAAGAAAGAAAGAGGGAGTGGATGGATGTTATTTCCCTCGTCCTCTAGAGAAGAGCCACAAATATAGGAGACTGTTCCTGGTTCTTTAAAGCTCACCAGTATACAGTCACCACTAATTGTTTTGGGTCTCTTTCCTACCCACGAGACTCTTCTTACCATGCGGATTTCGCTTGACATACCTCTAGGAAGTGGTCTATATGTAGATAACCAGTTTATTACTTTGTTTTTTAAAGATGCCCCTGTCTCGTATGTGGCCGATTTTAGTTCGGGTACCCCTGCTAGAATGGCAGTATATGGAGCTACCTCTGGTGGAAGATTAACGGTAACCGTTTTTTGCGCTATGTTGTTGGAGTCCTGAAAGTTTTGTTTATTAATTAGTGAAGATTTAGGTGGACTTTTATGTTGTGAGTGAGAGTGCGTGATATCAGTAACTGAATGTGTTTGTTGTGCACTAGGTGATTGCTTGTCATGGGTTCCTGCTGGGGTCGCTGGCATAACTAGATTGGCTTTCAAATTCAATTGTTGGTTGTTGAGTGATTTGGAATTTTCGGTGCCGATTGTTATTACGGCATCATTGCCTTTGGCAGGTTTCAGAGGGTTAGAATTATTTTTGGGTTTCGGGTCAATATTAGGGGCTGTAGGGCAAGAAACCCCTGGTTTACAAGAATCCATGGACTGTGATGCAGTTTTCTCGATTTTAATTAATCTTGCTTCCATTTTTATCAAGCGGGCTTCTAAGGGATTTAGAATTGACTTGAGGAGGTTTCCTATGTCTGCTAGTGTTATGTCCCCTTCAGCTGACTCGGTACTGTGTTGTGGTAGGGGGACTGGCAGATCAATGGAAATATTGCTAGCTGGTTCTGGGGGAGGACCATCTGATGTCACCGATGGCGGTCTATCCTGTATAGAATTGGCAGTACTGGGTGCATTGTGCGTTAGCCCTGTCTTTGATTGTTTGGCCTTCCTTTCCTTGGAGCTCTGTTTCCCTGTTTTTCTTTTTTGAATTGCACCCTCCCTTAGACCCCAATCTGTGTTTAGTGGCCCTGTAAGATTTGGGGTATTTGTTATAAGAGGAGGTTCTTCCCTCAGTAGGTCAGGGATTTGGGTAGCTAAATCAGTATCATCTCCCCTATTTGGTATGTTTGGAGGTTGCGTGATTTGTGTCAACGGCAACGAGAGGAGACTCATGTCTTCAAGGTCGCTTATGGTTCCCTCTGAGAGATCTATGCTGGTAGGCGGGTGAGCCCCTCCGCATGCTCCGAGTTGAGAATTGTCTATATTCCGCCTATCCTCTGGGGTTTTTGCCATTGCTATGATACCCATCGAGGAACTTCGGACCCACTCTATTTCTTGCGAAATACGTCTTTCTAAGAGAGTGATGTCCTCAATCAACAAAGATCCCGCCTTGAGGAAATAATTATCTATTTTACCTTGAATAGGAGCGGTTGTTATAGGACCAGCAACCGCCACATTAGCTTTGCTCCTTGTCTCCATTTTGCTCTTAGTAAGCGGTGTGTCTTGAGAATGGGGGAGAAGCTGAGTGAACAAATGAGGAGGGCAGTCGAGATGTAAAGGGGGTGGCCCGTTCCGTTCTCTAACGTCCTCGAACGGCCCGCTCTTTGCCCGGACTTCGCCCCGTGCTGCGTCCCGCGCTGCGGGAGATTAGAGCTTAGATGTAGGGGACGTAATGGGCGGTGGGCGGGACAGCAGGGAGAGCGGACCGGAAGCTGGCAGTCGGTCACGCAGGGACTCCTGGGTATTGGAGTCCCTGCAACGCTCGCAGCCCCGCTGGATGCCTCAGCCCGGTTCCGCCGTTCCTCTCCTCCCTTCCGGCGTGCAGCCCCTCTGACACCGAGGCGATGCGGCACCCGCGAAGCTGGTGCGCCGAGGTCCTAGGGCCGGTGGCAGAAACAGGGAAGTTCACCTCCTGGCGATAGTTCCAAACAGGTAGGGTCTCAGTGCAGTAGTGGTCCCCATAAAGCAATCTATAACAGCGAGGGTATTCGGTTCGGGTGATGGGTGGGTCAAACATCTAATAAGTGTCCAACGTAGTCTTAATAATCTGCCAAGAAATTCTCTGGGTGGAATCACTCCGTATGAACTTTTGTTTGGTACTAGAGTGATAATCGAAGACCTAGATAGTCAGACTTCAGTGGTGGAACAAAAAACCTTTGATATCAAAGATCGTTTGGCTGTTTTACAGGACTTAAATGAAACAAGAAGAAGTCTGAGTAACACAAAGCTAAAGCCAACGGCCACTGAAGAAAAACCACCTGTCCCAGCAAGACCTGTCTGGATTCCAAAGATTGGGGATCAGGTCAGAGAAAAGATCGCGGTGAAGAAGGAATTTGGGCCTTCTTACAGAAAAGCAGTACCTGTCTTAGCAATCAGCGGAACAAGATCAGTAGTACTACCGCCCCTTGCTGGTAAAAAGGAGAACAGAGTTGTATCAATCGACCTGGTAAAATCACAACCATGTGGCCAATAATAAGTAGTAGGCCCAGTGGACTCCCAAGATGTAGCAGAAGACCAAACCTTTCTACAATTCAAGAGGTTCAAACTGAAAGACTAATCACATTTGATAAACCTGCAGTGAATAAAAAAGGACTATGCAACAAAGCCATGGAACTTGTGCCTCTTGAAACCCAAATTGCAACAGTTCGTCAAGAAACACCTGTCTACAATGATGTAGCCTCTGACTATACTGAAATGACAAAGGAAAAAGCAACTACAAAGATTAATAACAATCCTTATGCGATTCCAACAATTGACAGAACTCCTCTGGCTACTTCATCAATTTCGATGACTTTTCTTAAGATCCCAGTGAACATGAAGAAAAGTCAGCAAACAAGACAATCAAAGAAAAAAATAACAGAACTTTTTCATCAACTTGGAGAAATATATCTTATTTCACCATGGATTGAATTGTGGATTGGGTTAGGTGTACTTTTCCCCCTGCTCTGGCTCATTTTAGTTTTAAGCTTGGGAAGAATGATTGATGGAAAATACAGTACAATGGACACAGCAAGTCAGAACATCAACTTGGTCCTAAAACCTCACAAGTCATCTCATGTTGAAAAAAGAGACCTGTCATCAGTAAACATCACAACCATTCCTATACCTGGTGGTGTAGCATGGAAGCTACTGATTATGACATCTACTGCCCGGTTGAACTCTTGAAGTATCCACACCAGTTCAAGGTTTCATTAAGTGACATTGTCTCACCGAGCACTTTCTCTGATGATTGGGACTTTGAGACTATTAATAATATGATGTCTGATTTAGAAATGTCAGCAACATTTACAGATCATGATTATTTGGAAGGTTCATCTGAATATGAAGAAATGTATTGCTTTAATCATTTTGGGCACCACTATTTGCATAAATCTGTAAAACCTTGAAATGTTTTAACTTCCAATCAATGGGAACATTGTCCAACACCGCCAAAAGGCAGCTCGAAAACATTTTATGAGAAATTTCCTTACTTCTCAGGATTTAATGTCACAGATCCAGAAATGTTTTATTTCAAAATGTGAATGACCGGAATGAAAAATATGTTGACCAATACAAAACAGATATATTCTGCAAAATTTTATGAACAATTGTCTACATTTGGTTTTGAATTCTGGAAAGATAACATTGAAACAAAAACAATCTGGGGTTCAAAAGATTGGTAAGTACAGGGATTAGAATCATTATTCAGAGCCTGCATGATCCCAGAACAAATAATGTTCCTGAATGACACCATTCAACAAACAACCTGTCTTGGCCTAGCCAAGATAAAAGATTTAAACAACCCGTCTATACCAAAGCCGATGCCTGATAGAAATAGCACTACAGATGAGGGGTTAGACGTGTCCCATATTTTACACCAAAACAGAACTAATCCTGATTGGAAAAAATGATTGATCTGGCCCACAGACACTAATAACTGTCAAGATAGATTCCTGGACAAAACACAGGGTTTCAAACAGAACAGGCCAGACCCAAGATATTCCCAGAGACCACATCCAGGGATAATAACAACTTACAGTGTAGGAAAACTATGCCTCGAATGGCTACAGAAATCCACACTACCTGAAATTAAGCAACACTTGACCTTACTTAAAGAAGGTGCTGACTTGCGAGATTTCTTATTGGGGCCTCGCAAACAGCGTCAAAAACGAAGCTTGGAAAGTAACGTAAATTGAAACTGCTGAAAAAATACGAGAAATTGATCGTATTAATTTGGAAAAATCACTGTCTGTTGTGGACAATGGGTTAACGACTCTGTCCTCCAGAATTTATTCTTTGGACAGCATTGTATCATCTGCTATTGATATAATATAACAGGATATGCTAATTTTACAACATGGCCAGTCCCAATTACGTTCTATTGGACAGTTAGGCTGGACGTTACAAAATCTGCGTTCAGGCTACGTGCCTTGGCGTCTAATCAACACAACATCATTATTTTCTTTCTTTAACCTTATAGATAAACAAATCTCTTTGGCACAAAAAGGAGCAGACTATACGGTGCTGAGCATTGAAAAACTAGAAAGATTACCATTAACAGTTTCTGAGAGGCCTGTCTTTGAATGGATAATACATGTTACCATAACAATACCAATAACAACATTCCAGTTTCAATACTGCCTACAGCATATACCAGCGGGCCTGTATGAAAGGTTGGGTAAAGGATACATTAAGTCGACCTGGAATTTACCTTACACACATAAATGTTGGAGTGGGCGTAACAAATATGTATTTCTTCGTGGGAAAAATTGTGAAAACTCGCTAAGTGGTACACTTCTGTGTAAAGAAATTAATTTACATGGAGCCTGTGGGGGTTCATATAATGATCTTTCTTGCCACTTGCACGGCACCCCAGCTACACAAATAGAACCTGTTTTCAGGCAGCTTTCCAACTGCAGCTACGTTATGTTAAGTGACCACAGCTGCTGTGGCATGTTGCTAGGAACGGCCTATCTCGTCAGTGTTACATCCAGGGTCACTTGTTGTATGCAAGTATTGTATCCAAACAGCAAGCCAGACAAGGAGGCAACGATTTGGCCTTCATTGAATATCTCTTCTATTCGAATTGATACATTAAGCAGAATGAATTCCATTCTTTTACAAAAAACTGTGCCTTTGACCTCGTCTAGAGAAACGTATGATTTGCAAGTACCTCAGCAGAGATACTTACATTATTATCAACAAACTGCCCCGTACATTTCGTAGAAATGTTAGGTCAAATTTTAAACATGTCAGATACCAGTGGCATCGCACATGTATTTAAGACACTTTTTTTGGGTCTGTTAGCGCCCTTTGAAGCAGTCCTGGCCATTTTCCAGAATTTCGTGCATCTGTGTTCAACGGTCTGCCTCTCATTTTGGGACTCATAGCAGGAATTCTATTTTTGTTCCTTCTGCTCCGATATGGCAAGTCCAGTCACCAGCGATACCCAGATTACCATGGAACAAATGATCCAGGCAATGCGGTACCGAAATAAGATAACACAGGTTCTCGGCTTCGCTCGTCTAAGAGATCTGAATACCACATGGTTTCTATCATTCAGAACAATCTGGCAAGATTGCATCTTACCTGTTCTACAATGCCTGCTCTGCGGAGAAGAATGTGTGTTAGACATCTGTCTCCCACTTCCATCAGCAGTACCTATGGATGTCGATACTTTGCTTGGTTCGGTAATGGCTCATGCAACGTGTTACACGGCTACCAATTCTGATGACGGAATTCGTTGAGACCTCACCATAACGACTAGGTGGCGGTGAGCTACGAGATGAAAGCGGCACACGGGTACAACTTTCTGTGAACATTACTGATCCAGATCACGCTGACTGTAATGCATCTCACATATGCACTATTTCTACTTTTTCGAAAATGGCCCAACTTTCACCTACTGTGGTACACGTATTCTTTGCCAGCCTATCTGAATTCATGTTTTCTCCTAACAACGAGAATAACTCTTGAGAAACAAGCACACAGCGTTCCCTGAACATTGATTTCGGCCTTCAGTTTTAATAAACAGAACTTCTAAAATTTGGAACAATTTTTTACTACAACGAAATTATTTTTCTCTATACCAAAATATTTACCTTTTTTTGGGGGGGCACAGAGTAATCTGCTTAATGTAGAACTATGCTTAGAGAACAAGATTTATATTTTTTGATACCTAGAGACAATATTTAAACTTAGCCTCTAGCACATGTTTAGTATTATATAAATCTGTGATGAAATGGTCTCGACCTTCTCTACTGTATTAAGAGCCATTTCATGAATGTAATTTCGTGAATCATTCAGCCAGCATTTCAAATGTAAAACTATATGCATTATTTGAATGGTACAGCTGCTTAGAAAACGTACAATACAATACTAATTTTTCGTGTACAAACCATTTCAAATGCATTTTATGTATTTTTGGGGTGGGATTGTAAACACATGCTTAGAAATGTTATAACTGCTTAGTATTTAGTAAAGATGGACATTCTACGTAGAGTGGGTGTTGTAACGTATCTAGGGCTCTAGTGTAATTTTCCCGATTCATACCCTTATATAGGTATAACTTAACATATCCTTATATAGGCATAAGAATCATAACCATATTTAGGCACAGCCAATGCAGTCCAAATACGGCATGGCTACTTCCACTAAGCTCCTAGAGTACAACGAGTTCTTGAAGACAACCAGTCTTCAGCAGTACAGGACTTCCCCCTGCTTCAGTATTGATTTGTCCCAGAACTCCTGGAGCGTGTAAAGAACTTCGAGTTCTTAGTGACGTTATTATGTCCACCCTTACATGAAACTCTGCACCTTCCAGGTATAAATATACCCACATCTGCCCTAGCAAACACACAGTGGTTTGGAGCAGATCGACTAACTACTTGCCCGACGCCCTGCTGTAGCGAGTGCCGAAGGGAAGTCGACCCTCCAGCTGACGCACTGAGAGAGACGCTGTCTTTTCTCCTGCCGAGAAATCCAGCTCCATTGTGTCCCTGCCACCCTTGCGGGTTACTGGGAGATCGAGTCCTGAGAGAGAGATACAAGACCTCCTTCATTCTATAGCCAAGGTACGGAGCTGATTAGACCCTTAGAGAATTCTTGGATACATTCTTGGCAGAAACTATTTAACTCAAGCTACACCTCACTTACTTCTTTCCTTGTACTAGACTTACTTAGGTTAGGTACACCGGGGTAGGCGTATTTTAGATGCACCAGTTGAGTACTTTTAGTCATTATTTATCATTGTATGTATTTTATCTATTTTAATTATCTTATGGCTTAGAAACCATACAAATGCTTTTACAGTATTACTTCATAATACTCCTTTTACTGTACGCACTTTACTTCATAGCAAGTATTACGGTTGTTGCAATTAACTTCTCTTGCATGAGAAAGAAGACTGCTCAATAAATAACCTTTTTATTGAAAACGCCCGTCTCTCTATTTTCCCTGCACTTCTGGTGAAACGAAGCATGCACGATTGACTGAGTGAAATAGCCATGTATTGTTTCCGCAACTCTGGAGATATATTCCTTATTCTTGGGGAAAAAGTTGTCATGTTATATGGTTGTCAGAAACTAATCCCTTCTTGTTTATTCGAGAAAGTTTCTAGTGACCTCTGAGCTAGCTTGCATTCACAATTAAGTCTAACATACTCAGTAGAGACCTAGTCGACTTCAGTCCTACGTCTAAACTATTGTTTGTTATTCCAATGCGCAGAGCCTATTGGGAATATAGGAACTACACTACAATATAGATGGGGAGAGAGAGAGAGAGAATTCATTTTTTTGATAAAAATGATTTACAAATTTTAGGTGCCACAGCTAGCCAAAAGTCTTGAACATATTATGAACTTCCATGCATGTGAGGGGGTTAGCTAGAGGGTTTTATTTCATATGAAAGCAGTGTTGTAAGGTAAAAATATTATATGGATGTTCTGTGTTGAGCACAGTGTACTAAATAGGTGTATTTATAATACGTGTGATAACAGGAGCCATTTTGGTAGTATGCCCGTTGATGTATGTACATTGCATGTATTTATTAACACTTAGTAAATATGTATCTGTATATACAACTGAAGATCATTGATAAAGCAAGGGGGAAGTAAGCAGTTTCAACAAACAAGCAGACAAAATGGCACAGACAAGTTTGTAGTTGATCCAGTCATTATCTCTTTGTGACTTTTTTGTTTTTTAAAAACATAGATTTATTGATTTTTCAAATAAAACAATATACAAAAGTTGGTTGTCCATATCAATAGGAGCTGTGCATTACAAAAAAGGTTGTAGTAAATGACATATCATCATGTCCATATGAGATATACATGAGATTTTACAGAAAGTAAAAAGAGATTCCTATGATCAATATGTAATGGAGCAAAGTAGGATAAGCGCGATTCAAAGATCATTAACATGTAATTAAAAAAAAAAGTATTCTAAGCAGAGATAACAACACACTGCATATTGTCTGGACAATTCTAATGCTAAAAGGAAAAAGTGAGAACACATTTAAATAAAAGAATAACCAACTCCCTCCACCTGGTCACTGGTTCGTAAATTCTTAATAATAATCCAATTTCCCATTGTCTCTCTGTGAATTAACGTATGTGTGACAGGCTGCCTTCTGTTTCAGGTTCTGCTGTGATTGGGAACACAGAGTTGGAGCATCTGGAGTAGAGGAAATTAAAACTAACTCTTTCTTTGAAGCAGTTGACTGGGAGCATATCAGGTAGGATACATTTTAACGGGTCTCATTGTTGGTGCACATATGTTGATGGTTTATAACATTCAATGTGGTCTTTGCCAGGTGAGGTGTAGCACAGTATCTTTTAGGAACGAACCCTCTACTAGTTCTTACTGGTCTTGTAAAGGCCAAGAATACCTTCATCTCTGAAGTAGTTTCCTCCCCATTCAGGCTACTGATAGCGCAACTTCCCCCGCCTTCATTCTGCCAGAGGCTCGAAACTTTGGAAAGTCATCACCAGAATTCCCAAAAAAGCCACACCATGGGCGGTTGTGTGCTATACAAATGGTAGTAGCATACATTAATGATCTAGTGATGGGTCCCGTAAGCAGCTCAGTTCTGGCTAAAATGATACTAACTTTCATTTGATACAGTACTAAATCACCACAGTTTCAAAATCCTACAATAATTACCACATTTTTTAAAAAAATATCTTTTTATTAAAGATTTTAAAATGATACAATGCGATTACATAACTAATGTGGCCACATGTTAATAACAGGTGCTATAAATATACTAAAATCTAAAACAAGGGTCGCGTCAAACAATGTGCCATATCTGAAAAGCAAATATATAATGTTAATCCTTGAGAGATTGTATTCAGGAAAACTCTGTATGATCTCTTCAATATGATGAACCTGGCTACTCCGCGAAGGGAGATGTGATATTTTATTTTTTTATTTTGAGTAGTACACCTTTTATTCACAAAAGCCCACCTTTCCAATTGTGGTTCACTGGTCAAAGATGAAGGAAGTAGACAAACAAAATGCAGCAGTATATCATCTTTTAACATAGAGGTTCCGTAGTTGATTCAAGTGCTCTTCAGTAATGTTTGTAGCTGTAATCGTGTCAACATAGATACTCTTCATATTTCTTTCATGTTTTTCTGATTTCGGTAGAGAGCGACCTGCTGCAATTCCAATTGAAATAAAAAGCATTGATGACACTTCAAACTTTGATGAGTTTCCAGAGTCTGATATCCTAAAACCAACAGGTAGGTTTCCCAACAAAGAGGTACACATCTGATAATGATTAAACCTGTTTTGAAACTGCGTCATGGGAGCACAAACCTCTAGGAAATAACTTAAGCAATGTACAGAACATTCCTAATTTCCCATGGGACTGATTACTCAGTAAGGTACATGATGTGTGTTACTTTTATTTTTTGCACTGTTCAGGAAACATGTAGCAAATGTAATTTAACATCACTGCGCTCTATCTCAAACCTGCAATTCCTCTGTAATTCAAATAGAGTTAAAGTTAACAAAAGGCTTCATAGCTATCTGAAATGCAACAAGTCCTTCCTCAGCATCTGGTACATTAACAGCAATATCTGTTATAACAGGCCAGAAGAGGCAAAACCTGTTACTGTATGAAGTTCATGTAGGGTTGTTGTTGTTTTCACGTGCTCAGATTACTGTCCCTTGCAATGGGCCACCCATGTGGGACAGCATTTTTATCATGAGATGCGTGATCCTTTTACGGTACAATTTTCACTGTTTGCAGGAAGTTCTTGAGATTTCTGTCACATAAAAATGAAATTATTGAAATGTATTTTTACATTCAAAGGATTTTCTGAATAATCAGATGTGTTTGGGTTCGTGCAGGGCACAGCAGACTTGGTCCCCCTGGATTTTTAGTATTCACAAATGTCTGGGGTTGGTAGGTTTGTCTGGCTTTCTCGTGATCCTGGGCTCAAATACTGCAGACATTCCATAAAAGCCCTTCCCCAGCATCATAAACATTAGTTGGTGACAAGTTTACGGATCCCTGTGAATTAAAAAAAAAAAAGTTAAATGCACAGACATTTGATGCCCCACCCAGGGTAACATAGATGTGGATTAAGCCTTAACTGGGGTATGTTCTGTGTGAGGAGGACTAAAGAGAACTACCATCCTATGGGGTAACAAAAAGGCTGAAAATCTAACTGATGTCAAGTTCCTTACGATTTCTTGGCCAGCCAGTCTGGGCAAGGGAAGTCTGGCACCCAGCGATTTGTGGATGTTGATGGTACTTGGTTGTGGGAGATTTTAAAAACTGCCCATGAGTTTATACCTACAAAGAAAACACAAGCACCATAAACCTGCATTTTGCTTTTGAAATTTCCTTAATGCACAGCACAAAGTTTATCAACGGTGGGTAACCTGAACCTATAGAAGCTCTGTATATGTCTGGTATACCCACACTTAGGATCCTCAGGCGAACACAAACATGGGTAAAGTATTGACCGTGATGTATTCCAGCGCAAGGAGGAGTGGAAGGAATTAACATCTTTAAAAAAAATAATAATACATCTGACCAGTGTCCTGTTTGACACATTCTCTCGACAAGCCAATGAAGACAGGGCAAGTCTGGCCTGTACTATTGGCTTCATTAGAATTAGATAATGTATCGTTTTCATGATTTGTATGTGGTCCTTAATTTGATATGTCACCAAAAACAATGCACCATAAACAATGATCTGCACTTTTAATTGATTTTGCTCTATACATTCCATAGAAAAACTCATAGATTTGGTAATGCCAGACTCCAGACATTCTGGGCAAAATTCCTTCATTAGCTTATGAATCTGGAAGAGACTACTAGCCGCAGATTCCTTCACGTAGATTTATCCCCAGGTGTGAGGCTGGATCTGGAAACTTTTTGCCACAGCATCCAGGCGTCGTCCGCGTACGTGACGTCAGCGAAGTCACATAAACCCCACTCCAGCGAGCCTACGTCAGTTTTTTCCTTTTCCGAGTACAACGCGGATCCGGTCTTTGCTACAGGCCTGTTTGGGGCCTTTTTTACTTAATCATTGTTTCTTCTTTTGGTGGAACAGTGTGCGAATACCTTTGGGCTTCAAGACTTGTACCTCGTGTGGGCGTCTTATGTCGGCGACGGACCCCCACCTCATTTGTATGTGGTGTTTAGGGGAGGATCACGGCACCACTGATTGTGAGGCGTGCCAACAGTTGAAGCCGAAGTCGCGGCGGGAGCGCCGGATGAAACTACTCTCAGCGTGTCTCTCTAGGTCGGCTTCCTCCCCTCGGTCAGTCTCAGCAGACGGCTTCAGATATGGCGTGGTCATCGTCCTCTCTTTTCTCCGATGTCACGAGAGCCGGTGTTTGGCCTGCCGGGGGCGTGGGCTCTCCACGGGTGATGTGGCCCTGTATGTCGTCCTATCCACCGTTTCCCGGTGATGGGCCGTCGAGAGTCCAGATGGAGACAAACGCAGCGGCTTTGCAGGCCTCGCTGGCGTCTCCTTCTCCTTCCCCTCCTGGGGCAGCAGCGAATCCCTTGCGCGAGGCGTTCCGCGGTGCGCCAGCGGCTCCGACCCCGGCGCCGACTGGTTCCGACCCCGGCGCCGACTGGTTCGGATCCAGGCTTGGAGGATGTGGTGCCTGTTGGACCCCTTGGGGGTCCTTCCTGCAGACCACAGAGCCTCTGCTGTTCCGCAAACTCCCGCGGGAGTCCCTGTGGTGTCACAGGAGGTCGCTGGGGCGTCGCGGGAGGTTGCTGTGGCTCGGGTCGTAACCCTGAGCCCCGCTCGGCCCTCTGGGCAGGTGAAAGCCTCGTCCACGGCTGAGCTGACGCCGCCACGGTGCCCGCACCTTGCTCCTCCGTCACAGGGGTCGGTGACCTTTTCTTGTCCCGCTCTGGGTCGAGGCTGGGTGGGGACCCCTCCGGGCCCATCTCGTTCCTCTTCGCAGGCGGCTGCCTCATCGGAGGGCAAGTCGGAGGTTGAATTGTTTCTGGCACCACCGCATGGGTCGCCTAGACATCTCTGCCACATTCTGGGCCGAGACTGGCGGAGGGCTTCGTGACACTCCCCCGGTCCCTCTCGTTCCTCCACGCAGGCGGCTGCCTCGACAGAGGTCATGTCGGCATCGTTCCGGCGCCACCCCTTGGCCACTTCGGCTCCGGCTCCACTCATGTCACCGGCACTGTGTGACTTGGAGGAGTCCTCTCCGGTGTCTCCTTCGGCGCCGGATGGTGTTGGCGTCCTGCCTCAGGCGTGGACTCTACGCCTCCACACAGGGATCATGCCGCGGATTTGTCTTTATCACCGGCGTGGTCGAAGGGTGGCTCCCCGCCATTTCTGAGGCTGAGGTGTTCGTCGGAGGAACGGCAGGTCCCCCATTCTTCGGCTCCTTCTGACTTCCAGGTCTTGCCCTTGCCCGTCCGCTTGGCTTCGGGGACGGCCTCCTTAGTTTACAGCCGTCGCCCACGGAGGAGAAACGTTCTCCACCGCGGGGCCCTACAGAGGCGGGTACAGCCCACGCTCACGAGGTGTCCACGTCTGGTGGCATTCAGCGCATGGGTGACCCGATTGCTCATTTCCCGGTGGACCATCTCTTGGTGGTTCTCCACCAGGGCTCTGGTGGGAGGGAGATTGTGCTTGCCTTTGAGGGTTCGCTCCTTTCTTCCCTGATGGGGGCTTGGAGGCGTCCCTCCTCAGGTGATCCGCTGCCTTAACACCTTCTGCACCGGCACCTTCCGGCCCCGCGTGTCTTTTCCTCCACCCCTCTGCCGCCAGTCCCCTTTTGCGCACTGCTTTTCACTCCCTTCCGCCACTGTTGACTCCGCTGTCACGGGAGGCCCGCTGGCTGGACTCTTGGGGGCTCAATATGTTCGCCTTGACCAGCGCTGCCCTGCATGCCCTTAACTCCTTTGTGTATTGGCTTGGGTCTCCTCTTGTTTGTGGGACTCTGCCGAGTCTCTGGGATCTGCAGCTTTCCAAGAGACTGCTCAGGTGGACTTACGGCATCATACGTTGGATGGCCTGGAGCTGGCGGCATTTATTCTCCGCTCTAGACATCTCGTAGGTGCAGGGCCGGGCCAAGGCTTCCTCAGTCGCTCTCTGTCACCATGCTTGGCTTCGGGACGGCGTGTTCCCTGAAAATATTCGGGAGCGGCTCATTGATCTTCCGTTTGATGGCAGCCTGTTGTTCCATGCCCCGGCTGACTCCGCCATCCAAAGGTTCCTGGCAGGGCTCCGTCCGCCTCCTCCTCCTCCGCCTCCACCTTATCCTCCTCCTCCTCCTCCTTCCCCTCCTCCTCCTCCTTCCCCTCCTCAGTGACTGCTGAGTTACGCTGGTTCTGGACCTTCTTGGGCCAGTTACCCTTGCTGTAGCTTGTGTTTCTTTGTTCATTGAGCCCTCCTTGCTGGGGCTTTGGCATTGTTTGCTGCTGGACGGCCCCTTGTTGATTGTGTGCGTTTTTGCTGGAGTTGTTACATAGACTTTGCCCTGAGATTAGGCCTTCTGTTTTTCTTTGGGCTGCTTGTCAAGCCTTCCGCGGGGGTGGTTTGTTCCCCGTGACTCTTTTGTTTTTCCTCTGCTGCGGAAGCTTTTCCAAAGCGGGTTCCCATGTCTTGGGACTTAACGTACCCTATGTGTGCGGCCCCTTGTGCTGGTGGGTCCGGGCACTTCCTCTCCTTCCTGCTCTTATCCTGTGAGCTGGGAAGCTTCTTTGCTCTTCTTGCTTCTGGCGGTTATGGCTATTGCTGCAGATCTGGCTGGCCTGTTGCCTTCCCTCTGGGTGGGCTCAACTTCTTTTCCCTTGTTTCCTTCCCTCTAGGCTTCTTCTTCTTCTTGTTCCTCTGCCTGCCCCGGCATTGGCTGGAAGCTCTGTTACCTTGGGAGGGGGGTACTTTGGCCTCTCAGACCTTGCCCTTGTTTCCTCTCTTGTGAGTGTACAGGCCTCTTCAGTCTAACTTCTTTATCCAGTAATAGGGGTATCTTTCATAGATTCACATGCCTGAATCATTCCCTGTCGTCTGGATGGGAGTCCCCGGTACATAAATAAAGTAATGTCACATAGACATATACACATAGTAATGGGCCAGAGGCCTCTCATTAGTAACATATCCTTGTCCTTTTGTGAAAAGGACCAAACTTTGGCCAAGAGTCAATCAGCTATCACCACCCTCTAGAACCTTCCTGGAAGGAGCTCGAGTCCCTCAGATTTTCTACCGCACGTCGTGCTAAGGGAGTCTCCACTGAGCTCTGCTCAGTTTTCCTTACTTCTCTGGATTTCCAGTATTTTTCTCTCAGAACTTCTTCAGTTGTGTGCGGTTTTCAGTTTACTATGGCTGATACTCCTAAAAAAGGTCTTTTTAGACCCTGTGCTTCATGTGGCAAAAAAGGCTGCATGTAGACGACAAACATAAGGATTGTCTCTACCCAGACCACTCTTCTAAGGATTGTACGGTCTGCCGGACTTTTTCAACAAAGACCCTCAAGTACAGAGAGGGCCACCTTTTGATATGGCTACAGATAAAGACCAGACAGTCTCTTCTGGTAAGAGTGAATGTTCCTTCAGGAGTACACATTTATCTCCTAGAGTGACATCCCCAGGACCTTCTTCGGAGCCACCTCAAAAGAAGACTCAAAAGTCTATAGAGGTTCATTCTAAGGTCTTGCCTGTGAAGGTTTCTCCGCAGGGCTCTGCTTCCACCTTCAAGAAACCCTTCACAACTTCGTCAGCTTTGCCTGTGACGGCGTCGACAGCTACCATCTCCACAGAACGTCCATGTCGACGTCTACAACATCTTCGTCGTCGACGGGTAGGTCCATTTCCTCCATCATTAAAATAAAGAAGTCAGCCGCCGTCGACTAGCACATCCACGTCGACGAAGTCATCATGTTCGTCGACGAAAGCACCATCGTCGTCGACCAAAGCTCCATCGATGTCAACGCCATCTCCGTCGACTAAGCCAACGTCGTCGAAGGCCTCGTCGACGACGATGGCTTAGTCGACGCCGCAACAGTCAACGTCATCGTCGACGATGCCATCTGGATCAGTCGTCGACGTCCCATTGTCCTAGACCACCCCGTCGACGGGTTCAACGACGACAACGGAACCTACCTTAAAAAGTGCGTATGTTCATCTAAAAATTACCAAACGCACACTGACACTGGATTTAACCTCTCCGAGCAGAGTCCAGGCTTTACCTCCTGTGCATCTCCTGGACGAGGATGACTCAGATGATGGCTCTATGTTCCAGACCGCTACTAGCCCATCCGAACTGAACGTAAAATACCACGAGAGCTCGGATTATGAGGAACAAGAACAGGAAGAACCAATAGATTACCAGGAGGAATTCCAGCCTCGTCCCCTTCAACCTATGGTGTGTCTGCCTGCATCTATAGTCACTGATCTTCAGTTTTTGATTGTGAATTATAAACAGAGTTTCCCATCTACGCCTTCACCACCTCCAGTGGTTTCTCCTCCATCTAGACCTCCGCCTCCGCCTCTAGAACTTCAGCCGGACCCTGTTCCCTCACAACCTCCAGAATCCTCAAATGATGAAGAGGAGTAGCAAAAACATGAAGAGGGGGAACTTCAGGACTCCCATGACGAATGGGACGATTGTCATTCCATGTTCGGCATCCCCTGTGCCTACGCAAGCCGATTCGCCCCGGAAGACATTGGGGGGATTGATAATATCCTGGAAAGGGCGGCTTTGCGTTTCAAAATCCCTATTACAACTCAACAACAAGACTGATTCCTTTGATTTTAAGGAACCCTTCAAAAAGACTGTCAGGTCCATACCTATCATTGACTACATTTAGAATCAGGGGGTTAATATCATGCAAAACCCTTCTTCCTTGCCCCCAGTACTGCCTAGGCTGGACAAGAAATATAGGGCTACAGACACTGCTCCAGCTTGCCTTACTGGCCATCCCAAACCGGACTCGGACATTACTCAGGCAGCGCAGCGTAAGTCGAAAAATCCTTTTGCTACTCTATCTGCACCTCCGGATAAGGAAGGACGAAAACTAGACAATATTGGAAAGCGGTTTTCTTCTATGTCGGCTTTAACAGTGCGCGCCTCAAACTCTCTGGCACTGTTTGGACGTTACAACCTTCAAATGTGGGCTGATATTGCCCCATATTTGGGATCCTTACCGTAGGAACAAAAAGTGGAGTCTAGGAAGATTCTCTTGGAGGGGGAACGCTCAGCCTCAGAGATAAAAGATTGTGCAATGGATATCGCATCCACGGGGTTTCGCCAACTGGCTGGGGCTGCAGTGCTGAGACGCCAAGGTTGGCTGAAAGCTACTACTTTCCGTCCGGAAGTACAATCTAAAGTGCTTGACATGCCTTACGACGGCCAACTTCTGTTTGGAGCACACATTGATGAGGCGCTTCAAGGTATTAAAAAAGATACCGATACGGCGAGGGCACTGGGTACCCTCCAGTTTAAGAGTCCTTCCTTTCGGGGCTCAAGAGGGAGAGGACAATCTTCTGCAAGAGGAGATTTTCAAGGTTACCGGTCCTCTTACTACTCAAATCAGCACTATAAGCCTCAATATCAACAGAGGCAACAGCAGCAGCAGTCGTCTTACACAAAATCTTCCTTTTGTGGTAATGGAGGAAAGACGAACACAGCCAGAAGACAATGACTTTTCTCTGCCACAGGTCTCCAATTTTTCTCTGCCATGTAAGATTGAAGGAAGAATTTAATCTTTCCTGCAAAATTGGAAAAAGATTACTACGGATCGATGGGTCCTCCAACTAGTTCAATTCGGACACTCTCTGGAGTTCATAGAAACTCCGCCTCAAACTCCTCCTCGTCCAATGCTCCACAAAAATTTACATCTACTGCTTTTGGAACTCTCACTAATGCTCCAGAAAGGTGCTATAGAAAGAGTCCCTCATGCTCAGCGAGGCAAGGGGTTCTATTCCCGATTTTTCTTGATCCGAAAGAAGGAGAACAAATGGAGACCTATATTGGACTTAAGAAACCTAAACAAGTATCTCAAAAAACAGTCATTCCGTATGGTGTCCATTAAGGAGGTGCTACAACTCCTCAATGCGAACGACTTCATGGTGTCTCTAGACCTTCAAGGCGCTTATTTTCACGTGCCTATTCACAGGAATCACAAGCAACACCAGTTTCGGGTGTTGCCCTTCGGCCTGAAATCAGCGCCACGCATTTTCACAAAATGCCTGTCTCCAGTGGCTGCGTACCTCCGGCAGCAACATCACCAAGTCTTCCCATACTTGGACTGGCTCGTCAAGGCGCCTTGTTTTGCATGTGTGAACAAATCCTCCAACGCCTGTCTTCAACTTTTCAACGACTTGGGCCTCACTCTCAATCAAGACAAATCCGTCCTTCAACCTTCCCAGCGTCTCACTTTCCTAGGCGCTGTCCTCGATACGGCACAGAAGAAAGCATTTCCATCGCAGCAGCTTCAATCCAAGCTGTCATCCTTAGCGGCCCGCATACAAGCCAGAACATCCCTCACGGTGCGCCTTTACAAGCCCCTGCTGGGGATGATTTCTTCTTGCATCCTGTTAGTTCCACACTGCCGTCTTCACATGCGCCCTCTTCAGGAAGCGCTGTCCACTCAATGGATCCAGGGTACAGGATCATTCGACGATGTCTTCCGGGTGACTCCTCCCATGGTGAAAGCTCTACAGTGGTGGATTCACCCGCAGAACCTTTTGCGAAGTTTGCCTTTCCTGCTTCCAGTTTCTCCGCATATCATAACAGATGCGTCCCTGGATGGTTGGGGTGCGTTCCTCCAAGAACTCAGTATCAACGGACAGTGATCCCCTTCCGAGCGACAACTGCACATAAACCTTCTCGAGTTACGAGCAGTTTACCTGGCGCTTCGAGCATTCCTTCCTCGGATCAAAAATTCCCCAGTGCTTGTGAGGACAGACAATACCACAACAATGCATTATATAAACAAACAAGGGGGGACCGGTTCTCTGACGTTATCTCACGAATCTCAGAAAATCTGGAATTGGTTGCTTCTTCACAACATTTCCCTTTGTGCAGAATACGTCCCTAGAATAGACAATGTCCTCGCGGACTCACTGAGCAGACAGCACTCTGTGTGCCAAGAGTGGGAGTTGAATCAGCAGCTTCTCAGTCACATCTTCTCCCAATGGGGCACGCCTCACCTGGACTTTTTTCGCAACCAGACACAACGCCAAATGCCAACATTACACAAGCTGGCGTCTCTAGGGAATGCATTTTCGATCGCATGGTTCAACGTCTTTGCGTACGCATTTCCTCCATTTCCCCTGATTCCCAGGGTTCTCCGGAAGTTGAAGGCGGAACATTGTACCCTTATCTTGATAGCTCCAGTTTGACCGCGCCAGCACTGGTTTACGGAGCTTCATCTCCTATCGCTGGAACCGCCGATCCCATTGAAGCCATTCCTTAATCTCCTCACAATGAACCAAGGGCAAGTCCAGCATCCGAATCCAGCATCTCTCAAATTATCGGCTTGGCTCCTGAGTTCAGAGAATTCCAGAACTGAGACATCCGACCAGATTGCAGAGCTGTTCTAGCCCGAGCTCGGGCTGCCAGTACTAACAAAACATATTCCCTGAAATGGAAAAGATTCTACATATGGTGCAAATCAAAGAAAGTACATCCTTTTCCTTCGTCACCTACACAGATTTTGCCTTACCTTCTACATTTGGCAAACTCAGGTCTTGCTCGTGCTTCAATAAAAGTTCACCTGGCTGCCATATCTCGTTTCAGGCGTTCCTCGACTGGTGCTTCCCTCTGGTCCAGTAGACTCAGACTCATAAAACAGTTTCTTAACACCTTGGCTGCTAAGGCAATTCCCATCCTGTGCTGGAAATTGCTATTCTTCTTTATTCATGACGAGCTCAGCTCGTCATAAGAACAGCTCCAGTGTGCCTCATGACGAGCTGAGCTCGTCATGAGCAGGGAAGGGGTTAAAGGCTTGTTCAGAACGTTCCTTCTGGTGAAGACTTTACCGCCTGCCTGGCAGCTGAACATTGTGCTTGCTCAATTAATGAAACATCCGTTTGAGCTGATACACAAAGTTGATATCAAATATCTTTCCTGGAAAACTGCACTTCTACTGGCGCTTACCTCGCCGAGACGAGTAAGAGAACTCCAAGCCTTCTCAATTCAAGACCCTTTCCTCCAATTCAAACACGACATAGTGATTCTAAGGACTAATCCTAAATTTATTTCAAAGGTCCCATCTGACTTTCACCTTAATGAGCCTATAGTCCTGCGCTCTTTCTTCCCGAATCCACATTCTGCAGCAGAGAGGTCTCTCCACTCTCTTGACCTCAAACGCTGTCTTAAATTCTACATTCACAGAACACAGACATTTTTAGGTTTTAGGGCTGGGTTTGGGTTTTGGGGTACAGGGGTATTTTTAGGTTTTAGGGCTGGGTTTGGGTTTTGAGGTACAGGGGTATTTTTAGGTGTTAGGGTTTGGGTTTCGGGGTACAGGGGTATTTTTAGGTTTTAGGTTTGGGTTTTGGGGTACAGGGGTATTTTTAGGTTTTAGGGTTGGGTTTGGGTTTTGGGGGACAGGGGTATTTTTAGGTTTTAGGGCTGGGTTTTGTGGTACAGGGGTATTTTTAGGTTTTAGGGCTGGGTTTCGGTTTTGGGGTACAGGGGTATTTTTAGGTTTTAGGTTTGGGTTTTGGGATACAGGGGTATTTTGAGGTTTTAGGGCTGGGTTTGGGTTTTGGGGTACAGGGGTATTTTTAGGTTTTAGGGCTGGGTTTGGGTTTTGAGGTACAGGGGTATTTTTAGGTGTTAGGGTTTGGGTTTTGGGGTACAGGGGTGGTTTTAGGTTTGGGTTTTGGGGTACAGGGGTGGTTTTAGGTTTGGGTTTTGGGGTACAGGGGTATTTTTAGGTTTTAGGGCTGGGTTTGGGTTTTGGGGTACAGAGGTATTTTTAGGTTTTAGGGTTGGGTTTGGGTTTTGGGGTACAGGGGTATTTTTAACATATATTTACAAATAATAAAATTAAAATTAATTTAATTAATAAAATTATTTAATAATTAAATAATAAATAATTAAATTAAATAATACAAAAATAAATTTACATTATATATTAATATTATATATTAATGTTATATACTTACCTATACTTACGTTGTAATGGTATACGTTGTAATAGTATCTGCGTTGTAGTGTTTTGCGTTGTAAAGGTATCCGTTGTAAAATGACCTGCGTTGTAAAAAATCCGTGGTAATGGTATGCGTGCTAAAAGTACGCGTTGTAACATCATATATCCCACCCGGTATGTAACTGTTTCCAGAGGCCTCCCCTGGAAGGGCTCACCTTAGTTCTCTCAGTAATATGCTACTTATCACTGTGCTTACGAAAATCTGAGGGACTAGATTCTCCTTCCAGAAAGTTTCTAGAGGGTGTTGATAGCTGATTGGCTCTTGGCCAAAGTTTGGTCCTTTTCACAAAAGGACGAGGATACGTTACTAATGAGAGGCCTCTGGACCATTACTATGTATATATGTCTATGTGACATTACTTTATTTATGTACCGGGGACTCCCATCCCGACGACGGCGAATGATTCAGGCATGTGAATCTATGAAAGATACCAATACTGGATAACTGCAGTTACAGGTAAGTAACGCATTCCTCCTCCTCCATCCCTCTTGGGTTCCTGGTGTTCGGCTTGTGGGGGTCCTCTTGCCTGGAAGGGACGAGGTTCCTTCCCTGGTCAGCAGGTCTGGTCCCCGTGGGACCCTCTGTCCTGTCCAAACTGGTGGGGTCCTTTCGCAGACCCTCCTTCCCCGTCGGTGTTGCTAGGGTATCTATTCTTCGTGAAGGAATCTGCGGCTAGTGGTCTCTATCAGATGTACGAGTTACTTACCTACGGTAACTATGTATCTGGTAGAGACGATTTTAGCTGCAGATTCCTTCACGGCCCGCTCTTCCTCCCCGTTCTGCGAGGACCCTGGGCTGGTCTTCGGTACTCGCCTTCCGGTGATGGGCTATGTCTCCTGCGAGTGCCTTCTTTGCTCTTGACAGTGGCTCCGTCTTGTTGCTGTTTATTCCTCCTCTGGTTCTTTGGAAGATGGGGTTACGGTGCTTCTGTGCCCCTGCCCCGCTGCTCTGGCTGCTCCAGGTTGAGAGGGTAGCTTTCAATCTCTGCCTTCCCTTCGTTTCCTCTTGCTCGCTAGGGGTCCTGGCCCCTCTGCTAACCTCTGAGTTGGGGTCCTCTGGTCGTGCCTCACCCTTGTTCCTTGGGTGGTGATTGCCCTCTATGCTGGGGTGGCTTGGAGGTAGGTTGTTCTGGTCTGTTTGGTACTGGCTCCCCTTCCTTGTTTCAAGGTGAGTATTATAGACCTGCTACATGTGGCATGACTTTTTACGCAGGATCCTTGTATCCGGGTAATACGGGGGGGGGGCGCTGTCTACGCACTGGCACGGTAGCTGCTCAGGGCTCTGCTCTTTCTTCCTTTTGCCCCTGCCCTTGGACACTGCAGTTTTGCACTGTTCCTTATGGTGTCTTCCTCTTTTTATACTCGTTCGCACACTGTTTTCCATGCTCCCACAGTTTTTTGTCTGATGGCTCCGCTTTGTGGTGCGGAAAAGTTCTCCGAAAAAAACTGACCTAGGTGCGCCGGGGTGGGGCTTATGTGACCTTACTGACGTCACGTACGCAGACGATGCCTGGGCGGAGTCGCATGATGCCGCCCTGCCCCTGGCGCACAGGGATTCTGTGACAAAAAGTTTCCGGATCCAGTCTCACGCCTCGGGATAATTCTACGTGAAGGAATCTGCGGCTAGAATTGTCTCAACCAGATACATCGTTACCGAAGGTAAGTAACTCTTAGATTAAGATTTATGGAAGGTCCATCTGAGTAGTGCATCAAAATATGAAGCAGATGGGCTAAATAAAATGTAAGATATCTGTATTTATCATTATATCTTCAGGCTGCAATAAGATATTGATGTGGGGTTTGCACCAATACATAGCTCTGAATGTGCTGAAAAAAGGTAATTTGTATGGGAACACAATCATACCAAATGTGTACACGTTTACGTGTTTGAACAACTTAACACTGAACTTTTTTTTTACTTCTTTGGCACAGAGCTGCACACACACCCCACTAGTGAATGGGTCAATAGCATCTAGGAGTAAGCTTCTCAAGTAAGGCAAGGCTTCAGAAATACTGCTGCATTGGATTCACTGTAAAGTTTTATGAGTATCCTAGGTTGAGAGGCTGGCCACAAACGGATCTATATCATGGAGCTAAACACATTGAAAAGTACCATTAGGGGGAAGGAGTGGGCAAGATTAAAATGTAGGACAATGAAAATGCCTCTTTCGCGATTGAGTGGAAGTATTTGGGAGACATTTATTTATGAATATTAAATATATTTATATAGATAAGGACCTTGAATTAATGAGACTGTTAATGTGGTAACAGTGAATGGTGAAAATGACAATAAAAGTGTAGCACTAAAGATATACTTTTTTGCAGCAGTTACAAACGCTCTTTTTCAGAACCCCTTTCTGAGGGCCAGGGGGCACGCAGGGGCTACTGGGCCCAACTGAGGAGGTTGAGGTCTTTTACTCCTAGTGTCCCAGGACCTGAACTGCTATGGATCTTGAGCAACTGAGCCAAGTAACCCTTCTGCACTTGTCACTCGGTGGTAGCTGTGGACGAGCAGTCAAATGCTCCCTCTGGGAAGGGGAGGCGAAGCGTAGATACAGATTTGTGAAACTCAAAGAGCATAAAGTAATGGTATTAAATCAATGTCTAGTCAATACTTGCTTTTATATGAAAAAGAAATATAAAAGAAATAACGACATTCGTAGGCAATAACACAATCCCCTTGAGATTGGGGCTCTAGTGTTTGTCTGGCAAAAACCTGTCCCACCATCATCTTTAAGTGTTCAGGCTTATTTCTCATTCACTGGTGGCTGCATCCAGGGAATGATCACTAGTAGGCCATACTCAAGAGTTCCCCTTTGACTTTTAGGAATTAGGCAAAAGTCTAGAATGTGCCCGAGCACATTCAGCAAGTCCCTTGGTGCCCAGCAGGCCCAATTCAAGACTAGACTTACCTGTTCCTTTAACAGGAAGCGTTCAGCATGTTTATTGGTGCCCTGACCGCTGGCCCTCACAAGCTCTGATCCTGTTCAGTGAAGTCTGGCTCCTCATGGTGCATGCAACAGCACCCTGGAGGCACATACTTTCTCCCGAGCGGCCCTGACCACTTTCCCCAGTGATCAGAGATCCTCCCCGAATGCGTTGGCACAGTATGTCAATCTTCCCTGCCTTTTGGCCTTCCAGTTCCTGACTGGAACTCATCGAGTTTGTGATATCTTCCTCGGCGTCCTCTCGGGTCCCCTAGTTTTGATTAAGGACAGATTTCAATTCTCAGGGGTCGACACGCTCATTGCAGCCTCACTCTTCTCCCAAGCAGTGGCCCAAATTCTTTGGCACTTAAGTACCTGCGGCCCATCTTGGTCTACTGACACAACGCAGACTGCTACTGTGCAATCGTCCACACCACAGTGGTCCCTTCTAGCATGAGGTGTCACCGCTAATGCTTTTACGAGTCCTGTTGTGTTGGTCACACAATTACGTCAACGATGGTCCCCTGGCATACAGGGTCACTGCAACAAGGCAGTGTGGGCTTGGCGCTCCTGCACACCGCTCAATGCAAGGCCCAGTCCACGGGAGCCCTCTCTTGGCATACAAGGGTTTCTGAATAAATCCTGCAAAAGGGCAACAAGCCTATCAGTGCACAGCTATATCCTTACACCTCGCACAGGGCTCCCCAATGGACCTTGCTCCCTTCGATGCTCTCCTCTTCCTCACTGGGCACACTGGTCTTGGCAACCAGACAGGTTTTGGTGCTTTAGGGCAGGTGGTCTTTGTTTCCATCATCATGTCCCCTCACCCAGCAGGGAGACACACAGGCCTTGGTCCCCAGTCCTGGTCACAGGCCGAATATATGCAGAGCTTCCCCTTTTCAAACAGCTTGTCTGGTTGCTTAGCAAATGACCGATTTTGGGGTCTCAGCCATCCCTTCTTATAGTCCACTTACAAACACCAAATGTGATTTAGGGTCTGAGTCTTTGAAGTTTACGTTGGGGTTGTGCTTTGTTTGAAGTGTACCCATTTCTTTCTCTTTCCTCATGGAAGGCTGTCTGTCACATCAGAAAAGACTCCCATGGCCTGTGTTGTGAGACCATCTGCTTCGGAGTGACTAGAGTTCACACCTGGATGTTAGCCACAGTGATGAGTGCATCAAAAGGTTAATCCCAGCCTCCCAGGCCTACTCTTTGATTCCCTTAAGAGCTCCATCTTCTTCCTGAGAAATGCCCATGCCCCTCCCTTGTGATCTATCACCGAATCAAAGAGCACCCATTCTGAAATGTAAAGGGCTGCACAACAAGTTGCCTTTCATTTATTACACTTCTTGCATGCACACATACACCCAGCACATGCTGTCATTGGCACACATTGCACAGCACTACATCTCTCATGTAATGTATTCCTTGCAGGCATACATACACTAACCATACATATAAAGCACAGAGCTGCTCAATCCCAGTACTGTACCCTTCCTAAGCACACGTTGATCCAGCGCAAAGTCACCGCTACTGCGCTACACAGCACTATACATCTATTGGGTGTAGGCCATGAGCGAGTTAAGCACACAGCAGCAGACCATTAAACTAGTAAGTGAGCCTGTAGACCTCACTCCAGTGGCATAGGGTAAAAAGGCCCTTTGCAGTTCTACATCAGTACACGGTATGCTGCCACTACCGTGCTGCTCAACTTTTGGTGGAGGTGTTAAGTTCCAACCATTATGAGGGTAGCTCTTTGGGTGCTCTTTCTGGTCAAGAAGACCGCAATCCACGAGACAGGCCTATGTCATGGTGCACACACATGATCCATGTTGGCCTGTGATAGCAAAAATTGGCATTTGAGATCCAGATAACCGTGCAGTTGGATACTCCGGGCAGGGGTACACGTCTTACACCTTGCAGAGGACTTTTCCAACCCAACAAGCTTTATGAAGACTTTAGCTTATAGTCAGCAGAAAGAAAGAATTATAGGAAGCTGAGATTGGTCTTGGAATAATTCCTGCGAGTAAGTTGGATGAACTGTTATAACAGTACTGTTGGAGTGGTTGTAAACAGAATTTATCCAGTATTGGGGTATCTTTCATAGATTCACATGCCTGAATCATTCCCCGTCGCCGAGGCGGGAGTCCCACGGTAAATAAAAAAGCAGTGCCAAAAGCACCTTGTAGTAGTAGGCCCTAGAAAAGGCCTGAGGCCTAGATTATAGTAGCCTATCTACCTCATTATGCTAAAAAGACCAAAGTCTTTGCTCCAACCAATCGGCTTACAGCACCCTCTAGAACCCTCTCTGCAGAGCCAGTTCTCCTCAGATTTTCACCGCACGTCGTGTGGAAGGGAGTCTCCCTGAGTCTTGACTCAGTTTTTTCTTCAGAGCTTCAGGATGTCTGACAAAAAGGCCTTGTTTAGACCTTGCAGAACCTGCGATAAGAAGAGGGTCCATGTGGATGACCAGCATAAGGACTGCATTTATTGCCTTTATCCCAAACATGAGGCAAAAAATTGTTAGATCTGCCGCACCTTCCCTTCTAAGACCTTAAGGGATAGGGAGGCCAGAGTCCTTTTGTGGCTTAAATCCTCTTCCACGGAGGATGATGATGGAGCTTCTACCTCTAGCAAGAGGGCGAGGTCTCAAGAGGATAAGACGAGTGAGGGGAGAAAACATGCGAAAACCTCCCACTCCACTTCAGGCTCTTCACAGAGATCTCAACATTCTGTCTCTGGAGCCACAGCCACCAACGATTCCTCAAAGAAAACCGTGAGTAAGAGTTCTGCTATCTCCTCACCAGGGATACTATTTCTACTTCAACCTCCTTTTCTGCGGCTATGATTTCCACTACATCTATCATTTCACCTATTGTGTCTAAAAATATTTGTGTTGTGGTTAAAAGAACTCTCGTAGGCGACTCGTCGACGAAGACATCATCGTCAACTAAGCCTTCGTCGTCTAAAAAGAGCCCGTCGACGAAGTCATCGACGCCACCGTCGACGACTGTCTCGTCGACGAAGAAAGCATCGACAACGAATCAGTCGATGGCTGCCCCGGCGACGACGAGCCCGCCTACAGTTACTCCGTCGACGACCGTCCCGTCGACGGTAGCTCCATCGACGTCGAGTCCATCGACGGTCCGGTCGACGTCGAGCCCATCGACGACGGTCCCGTCGACGGCAAGACCACCGACGACGATTCCTTCGTCGACCTCGTCGACGTTCAACCCGTCGACGACGGCATCTTTTCAGCTGGCGGATGCACCTTTGTCACCGGTGCCATCAAAACTGATGGATTCAGCTTTACTGAAGCCTATTGCTGGGAATCAGACTTTTCGTACGCCAATTTCAACGAAGAACTTTCAACTTGTATCTTACAAGAGGCAGCAAGGTTCTTATATATCGCCACTTATGCCCTCTCATCTTCTAGAATCTTACTCCGATGATGCAGAGGATGATTTTGAGGACGATGATAATGAAGGTGCTTTTGGTGTGGCGCGTCACCCATCTAATCTCATCATCAAGTGTCAAGATGATGATGAAGACGACACTTACACTGAGCACTACTACCAGAAGGACATTATAGTGCCTCATGCTTTGGAACATCAGAGACGGCCTAAGGTCTCAGAAGTCACTCATTTACCGCCTACTTTGATACAGGACTTGCAGGATATGCTGGCGGATTATAAAAAACGCTTTCCACCACAAATGCCTCAGCCTAGTACTTCTGTTCCTCCACCTCAAATTCCACCGCTTTCTCCATTCGTGGAACCTACGCCACCTGAATTGCCTCCACAAACCCCGGACACGTCATCAGAAGAGGAAGTAGAGGAAGCAGAGTTGCGTAACGCACCATCAACAGACCCATGGGATGAAACGTTATCCCCATGCCATCCCCCTGACTCCTCAGCCTTCAAATTCACCACCTGAAGATGTAGGTGGGTTCCACAATCTGATGCAGAGAGCAGCAAACAGATTTAAACTCCCGATGACAGTGGAACAAATGGAGTGCTTTCTTCGTGATTTTAAAGAGGAAACAAGGAAGGTGTCTAGAGCCATTCCTATCACTGATTACATTTGGAAAGAGGGCCTCAAGATAATGGAAAACCCTGCTTCTGTGCCTGCTGTGTTGCCAAGAATTAAGAAGAAGTACCGTGCCCCGCTCACTAGTCCAGCGTGCCTTATTGGTCATCCACGGCCGAATTCAGTAATCTCTCAAGCTGCACAACAACGGTCGAAGAACCCAGCTACTGCTATTTCTACACCACTTGATAAAGAGGGGCGACGCTTAGACCTTATTGGGTAAAAGTTTTCCACCATGGCTGCGGCATCCATCAGAGCGCGAATTCTTTGGCAATTATAGGGCTCTATGATCGCCAAATGTGGTCCAAAATGGCAGGTTTCATAGAGCTGATTCCAGAGGACAAGAGGCAGGAAGCGCGGAAAATATTAATGGAAGGAGAGCGCGCAGCGGCGGAATCCATCGACTGCGCATTAGATATTGCAAACACAAATTTCAGACAGTTGGCAGGAGCGGCTGTCTTAAGGCATCAATGGTGGTTGAAAGCCACTACCTTTCGTCCAGAGGTCCAATTGAAAGTACTGGACATGGCATATGACGGAGAGTCCCTCTTTGGAAAACATGTCGACGAAGCTCTCCAAGCAATTAAAACAGATACAGATACTGCAAAATCACTAGGGTCATTGCAGTACAAAAGAGGATCGTTCAGAGGCGCGAGAGGACGCGGTTATTCATCCAGAGGAAATTATTACCAGTAAGGCAGGCAATACCAGCAGCAATACCGCCAGAACTATCAGTCCTCGTATCGCCAGTCTGGATCGGCTGGTTTCTCTCGCCAAGGAGGAAGAAGGCGCACAAACAATCAGGGACGAAGCAATCACAAGAAACAGTGAGGTCACTTGGGCGCCACCTTCAGTTCCCTACCTTCCTGTGGAAGCAAAGATATCTGCCTTCCAACACCAATGGCATCAAATAACAACAGATCAGTGGGTGTTGGACCTGGTCCAACATGGTCACACCCTGGAGTTAATCACCAAACCTCCAACAACTTTGCCCAGGGGTCCCCCTCCCCCTCGTCTTCACTTATTGATCAAGGAAGTTCAAACAATGCTTCTCAAGAACGCAGTAGAGAAGGTTCCAATCCATCAGAGAGGGACAGGTTTCTATTCCCATTTTTTCCTCATAAAAAAGAAATCAGGGGAATGGCGACCGATCCTAGACCTACGCAATCTGAACAGATATCTCAAGAAGCAGGGATTCCGAATGGTCACCCTCTCGAACATTCTCAACTGCCTCAACGAGGGAGATTACATGGCTTCCTTGGACATTGGAGATGCATACTTCCACATCCCAATCCACCCAAAGTATCGAAAATACCTCAGTTTCACTGTCGCTGGCGCCCATTATCCGTTCAAGGTCCTCCCATTTGGCCTCAATTCGGCCCCAAGGATTTTTACAAAGTGCCTGGCTCCTGTGGCAGCAGCTCTTCGGACAGCAAAGGTACAGGTCTTCCCGTATTTGGACGACTGGCTAGTCAAAGGTCCATCAAAGGCCAAAGTAAGGTCCGACATTACAATATGCCGCAATCTCTTTACATCGCTAGGTCTCACAATCAACAAGAGCAAATCTCATTTGGTTCCGAAGCAGAACCTGCTGTTCCTAGGAGCTTGTCTGGACACAGTAGGATGCAAGGCATTCTTGTCTCGAGAGAGACAGCTCAGACTACAGGTTTGGCCATAAAACTGTCAAGAAAAAGGTCACTTTCAGTTCGCCTATTTGCATCGCTTCTGGGGATGTGCTCTTCGGCCATCGACCTCATTTCATTGGCACGTCTAAAGATGCGGCCTTTACAGGAAGAGCTACATCGTCAATGGCATCAGGCAACAGGCTCTTTCGAGGACACCATCACAGTCACCAACAGGATGGTGCATGCTCTTCAATGGTGGACTCAGCTGAGCAATCTGGAACAGGGACTCTCATTCTTGTAAGCTCCTCCGGATTTCAATCTGACGACAGATGCGTCCATGGAGGGCTGGGGAGGTCATCTCCAGGACTTACAAGTACAAGGAAAATGGTCTCAACAGCACAAAAAATGCCACATCAACAGTCTAGAGTTGAAAGCCATTTTTCTTCTCTTCAAGCGTTCCTCCCCGGGATAGCAGGATCCTCAGTCCTGGTCAGAACGGACAACCCTGCCAGCATGTTTTATATAAACAAGCAGGGGGGAACGAGATCAGCAACATTGTCCAAGGAAGCCCAAGAGTTATGGCAATGGTTAACCATTCACAACATAACTCTCAAGGCGGAACACGTCAGAGGTCTTTACAACACTTTAGCAGACAAACTGAGCAGGTCCTCATCAGATTGCCACGAGTGGGAACTGCACAACAACCAGTTGAGCAAGGTGTTTCAGAGATGGGGCAAGCCGTAGTTGGATTTATTTGCAACCCAACAGAACAAGAAATGCCGGTTCTACGCCAGCAGGTACCCTCAAGGGGGAATGCCCTGTCCATGCGATGGTCAGGGATTTATTATTACGCCTTTCCTCCGATCCCTTTGATTCCACGAGTGGTGCGCAAGATGAAGTTGGAGAGTTGCCGCCTTCTCCTAATTGCTCCCTAGTGGCCTCGCCAGTATTGGTTTCAGGAGCTCATGCTACTTTCACAGGAGCCACCGATCAGACTGTTGGTAACCCCAATGCTACTGTCACTCAACGAGGGTCAGGTACTTCACCCAGACCCTCAATCGCTGAAATTGCACGCATGGCTCCTAACTTCCTAGAATTTGAACATCTCCAAATTCCTCAGGACTGCCGAGACATTCTAAAGAAAGCAAGAGCCCAGAGTACATTAAAAACGTATTGTCTCAAATGGAAACGCTTCTGCGCTTGGTGCATCTCTAACGCTTTACACCCTATAGAGGCGCCAGCAGAGAAAATACTGCCCTATTTATTGCATTTGGCACGATCTGGTTTTCTTTTTCTTCAATAAAGGTCCACTTAGGGGCCTTATCCAGATACAAAAAATTGCCAACACTCAATCGCTCTGCTCTTCATCGCTAATTAAACAATTTATATGGGGTCTTTTCCGGGCTTATCCTCCAGTAAAGCCCTCACCACCGGAATGGGAGCTCAACACTGTTCTCTCACAGCTGATGAAGCACCCGTTCGAGCCCATCCATGGAGCTGACCTAAAATTCTTGACATGGAAGGTTGCTTTGTTATTAGCGCTAACTTCCGCCAGAAGAGTGGGAGAAATTCAAGCCTTCACTATAAAGGAGCCCTTTTTGCATTTCTCCCAGGACTATGTCACTTTGCGGACGAATCCAACATTCATACCAAAGGTGCCTTCCCATTTTCATCTGAATGAGCCAGTCAAGCTGAAAGTTTTCTTTCCAAATCCTACAACCCCGGCTGAAAGAACATTGCATTCTTTAGACATCAAACAATGCTTAAAGTTCTACCTCCAAAGAACCAAGACTTTAAGAAAATCAGATCAACTGTTTGTAGCTTATGGCCAGACTACATTGGGTAAAGCGGTCACTAAAGCCACAATTTCCGGGTGGATAGCCTCTGCCATTCAGTTCTGTCATATCAAGGCTAACCGACCGTTGACAAGGTCTGTTCGATCTCATTCCACAAGAGCTGTGGCAGCGTCTGCAGCTTTGGTTGCAGGAGTGACGCTTGAGAACATTTGCCGTGCTGCGACATGGAAGAATGTCCACACGTTTACAAGACACTACTGCCTGCAATCAGCAAATCAGGATGATGCGGCAGTGGGCCAAGCTGTTTTACGTCACCTGTTTCCATAAGGAATACATTCAGGTACTAACGTTGGCTTATTTTTATATAAAGTACATACAATTCAGTATATGGTTTATAATATGCAGACATATTTAACATATTATGTGTTTCTATGGTGTATAAGTTCCTTTCCTGTAGAAAATTGCACAATTTTCAATGTCGAATCTGATCATGATTTGCTAAGAGATCAATCTTTACATAATTGTTGGTTGTTAATTATGCATTCATGGGGGTGCACTACAATAAGTCTCCCACCATCCGCAACCGACTTTGCCTGGTTTACTGCTTGCTATCCTGATTCAGGCATGTGAATCTATGAAAGATACCCCAATACTGGATAAGAAAACAAGTTACTTACCTGTAACTTCAGTTATCCAGTATTGGTATCTTTCATAGATTCACATGCACCCACCCTCCTCCCCGGAGAGTCAGTTCTCTAAGTTACAAAACTTGTTCCCACTTGTGCTACGAAAATCTGAGGAGAACTGGCTCTGCAGAGAGGGTTCTAGAGGGTGCTGTAAGCTGATTGGTTGGAGCAAAGACTTTGGTCTTTTTAGCATAATGAGGTAGATAGGCTACTATAATCTAGGCCTCAGGCCTTTTCTAGGGCCTACTACTACAAGGTGCTTTTGGCTCTGCTTTTTTATTTACCGTGGGACTCCCGCCTCGGCGACGGGGAATGATTCAGGCATGTGAATCTATGAAAGATACCAATACTGGATAACTGAAGTTACAGGTAAGTAACTTGTTTTCTTATAGTTGTACTGTGATGTTTTGTTTTGTCACTTATATTTTTTGCCGATCTGGGTCCTATACCAGTGGAGTTGTTTTCAAATCATAGACCTGACTGGTCTAGTGACATCAGATTGCATGTTTCAGAATATGCTGGTAAGGAGTTTTGTCTTATATCCCTGGAATTAACTTTGATGTTACTGGGAGATTAACACAACAGATTTGTTTTTGACGGCACAGGACACCACCAAAAACAAAACACTAAAATTGATTGTCTTAAATGTATGTTTTAAGTTTTAGTGCTATCTTTTTACATATTTTTGACATGCATCACAGCTATGGTTTTCTGTAATAAAATGATAGAAAAGCACTCCGATGGATCTGCTCCTTCCTAACTGGAGGAGCCCAGTCTGGACTCCTACTTCCACAAATCCCACACATAAATAAAACCTGATCCTGCTGTTGTGCATTCTCCTGCATCACTCCTAAAGCGTGAAACAACCTGCCAGTACATACAAGAGCCTTCTCCTCACTTCTTGTATTCTTCAAGAATCGTAATTCTTGACTTTTCAGGTAGTGCTACTAGGCCCTAGGTGTGGCTAGACATATTCCTGCACTCTACAGATCTGGTTAACATAACATCATCTTAGTAGCAGACAAAACATGGCCATACATAGCCAGCTGTACTTTCAATGTATTAGGTGCAACGGAGAGGTGTGTTAACTGGAGAGCTACCAAGAGGAGGAAGGTTCAGTTGCAAAGCAGTAGAGTAGTACAGTAGGGCACCTCCCATCATAGGTCATCTGTCGCTGTTCAAATTTGACATGCCCTGCTACAAAGGCAGGATGCAGAAATGTGAAGTGAATTGCGCTGTAACACATCCAGGAATGTATTATAACTCCCACCGTCTCTGCAGCTGCACAGAGAGTCGGAAGAAGGGGTTCCAATTGGAATTAAATATCACAATTTGGTCATTAGTCTTGCATGTGAGTTGATCTTCATGAGCTGAGAGCTTCTCCTTCCCCCGTTCCTCGCAGACTGTTATAGAAGACTACCTCCAGTGGCAAAATATACACATTTTGCAGCAGCCAGGGTACTAGTCTTTGACCACAGTTCGTCAGACCTGGCATTGCTCGTAACAATTCTGCATATATTTTGCCATTGTGCACAGAGCAGTTCTTAAATATGTGCACTTGCAGAGAATGGTGCATACATTTTCCAGCTTTGCTGGCTTTATTCAATGTGAAAATAATATTGCTATGAACAATCTGGTGTTTCGAAAGGCCTTAAAGACCTGGCTCTTCCCCACTCCTGTTGTTTAATCCCTAGGTTGTACTCTCAGGCCCTTTGTCCTTAGTTTCTGGCTGCGCTGGGACGCCTCGTTGCTGAGGCAGCCATGCGCATTTTAAATCGAACATAAAAATAGAAATAAGTGAAAATGATCTTGCCAGGTAGAGACCATTCTACTGCAAATAAAGGGGAAAGAATTACCTTGCACACAGTTACATTTGATGCCGGATACCGACTCTGCTCTCTCCTTAGTCTTCTCTAGACGAAGTTCTTAAGATTGTCTGTTTAAGACTTTGACCTGGTTACCGTACATGATGTTTCCAACAAGGCAAAAACGAAGCTCAATATTGAAGGCATTTCTCCTCCCCTACACGTATGCATTTTTTTAGAGCCTCCAAAATGCATCAGACTAGTCCTATTGTTCTTCTGGTTCCTGGTCTCCTGTGACCAATTCCGGACACTATTTTGCCCTTAATTAATCGGGTATACGAAACTGTGCCCAAAGAGGATATTGCAGAGTAGTGGCATCAGGGGCCGAATCATGATAGCTCTGTAGAAAGCAGATTGCTTGATTCATGAAAAAATGTAACACTAGAAGCGATGAAGGTACAAACGTACCACTCTGACTTTTTGAGAGTTAATGTGTGAACTTTAAACACAACAATTTGTAAACGATGAGCAGAGTTTGCATCTCTCTGTCCCAACTTTTACGTCTAAAGTACTTGTATTAACTTGGACAAATTCTGGATTATATGTTTGAATATCACATGCCAGAAGCATAAAACACAGGAGCTCTGCTCTGCTCATAGCCATCATGATACAGCCCCTGTTCCTTACTACCAAAATGAAATTTATGGTTAAGATTCTGTCTTTTTCCTCACACTAATTAAAATCAATGCCTTTGCCCCTAAGAACACTTCATGAAAAGTCCTGGTTGTTCAGATAATTCACATTATAAAGTGCTGGTGCGTGGGATCATCAAGTAAATACATTTGATGCACTTTAAGCTCATTATTAACTTAGTTAAAACTGTAAATTGTGTTCATGTACATCAATTATGAGAGCAGACGTCAAAGTTCAGTCTGTGGGCGGAATACATTCTGAAGCAGATAGATTTTAGACAGGTTGGAGTACACTCCAGACACCCATAGAATAAAGCTATTGTTTGGAAAAACGTATAGGGTACAAAAGGGCTGTAACCAAGACGTGTAGGCATCCCAGCGCTTATCAGTAGTGTTATGTTCTGATAAGCGCTGGGATGCCTATTGGTAACCAGGCGCTATACAAAACTCGGAATAATAATAATAATAATAATAATAACTGTAGTCAAGTCTGATTTTTCTGAAATATTACATACACACGTTGAATGCACCAGAGAATTTTCTTAAGGCCTGTCTCAGAGCTATTTTTGAGAGCACAGGCAACTACAGCTTTCTAAAAGGAAACCGCAGCGCTTACTCTTGATTCCTCCTCTTTTTTTAAACTATTTTATACATCTTTTTATTAAGCAGTTGTTCAGTTCCCAGCTATTCAGATTGAATGAAAGCAAATACAGTAAGCCACTCGTAGGAGGCATAAACCTTTCTCTCCTTGATAATGATTGGCTTTGGCCAATTGGCATGCACAACAAATAGCATGCAACATATTTCCCGGATGAATCTGACAAAGAGCAACTCTGGGCCGTCCCTCCAATACCTCCCATCTCTCTCCTCAGGACTTCCTGTAGTCTATACAGCGACCATAAACCTTGTTGTATGTACGGCGGCATCCCGACCTTGGTATATCTCGCGCTTCCCCATCTGACACCAATCAAGATTGTTTCCCAGTCTTGGACAGTCGGGGTCTGCCTGCCCCCCACAATCTGGCTAGATTCCGCTTTGCGACCCCTGCAGCCAATGTGAGCCACAAGGCAGGGTTCTTGGGCTATTTCACTTCCCTGATGATATCTAGAATCAACCAACTGGCTTCCATCGGGCCTTCCAGTCCTGTGACCATGCCCATCACCGATGTGACCTCCCTCCAGTAGTTTTGAATCAGTGGGCATTCCCAAACCATGTGGTAGAAGGTACCTGTTTGTCCACAACCTCAGGTACATTGAGCCAAGACGTAACAGCCCATCTGGTGCAACCTGAAGCGGAATAGTAAGATCTATGCAATATGCAAAGTTGTACCAGGCGGAAACTGGTCCTTAAGGCTATTTCCCTGGGGCTTTGTAGGGCTTCCCCCCCAGTCCTCATCTTCTATGAGACCCACTTCGCCCTTAAAAGCCTCTCACAACAGCCGAAGAAGGTCCTTTGAATTAGTCATTATTTTCTTGTAGACCAGGGAAACTGCCTGAGTCTGCGTAGGATCCAAAAGTAGTCGCTCCTCCATGGGTGAGTAATCTGATAACTGTACCCCATCTGGCAAGTGGTATCTCAACGCGTCTCAGTTGTAGATATCTAATTATCACCTTGTTCCATGGGGTACTGTGCCTGTAGATCAATGAAATGAAGCTGTGATACTACTCTCCAGATGTCACCCAGTTTATCTACCCCAATCAAACTCCATCTTATGTGGGGTCAAAATTTCCTCTCCTCCGCAAGGCAGTCACTGTCCCACAGCGGGGTCACAGCAGTCAATCTATCTCCCCACCCCAGGTAGTTGTTAACCGCATGCTAAGCCTGGACTGTGAAATGGAAGTGTTCTCCCCCACTTCTCTTCCCAAATAGGAGAACTGGGTCCCCCCCTGGACGGCCATGGCCCCACGGTTGACTCTGTAGGCCGGTTCGAACTTTTTGCCAAACACCCACTCGTTTACAGCCTTCAGCTGAGCAGCCCAGTAGTAGGCACGGAAGTCCGGAATCGCCAAGCCTCCTTCAAATACCCCACACTGGAGCTTCGCAAGTGATACACGAGAACTTCCCCATCCCAAAGCAGTGTCTGGAGTGTGCTATTGACCTTGCTAAACAAACTTTCTGGAACCCTGTAGGTGATATTTTGAAGTGTGTACAGAATGCAAGGGAGGGTCATCATCTGGCTGAGCAGCCCAGTAGTAGGCACGGAAGTCCGGAATCGCCAAGCCTCCTTCAAATACCCCACACTGGAGCTTCGCAAGTGATACACGAGAACTTCCCCATCCCAAAGTAGTGTCTGGAGTGTGCTATTGACCTTGCTAAACAAACTTTCTGGAACCCTGTAGGTGATATTTTGAAGTATGTACAGAATGCAAGGGAGGGTCATCATCTTAAAGAGCACGGCTCTACCCTTTAGGGACATCGGTAGTGCCCTCCAATGGGTCACGTCTGCTCGGAAACGCTCCAGTTGGGTGAGTGAGTTCTGTTGAAAGAGTTTCTCCCACTCCTGGTGAAATAGATTCCCAGGTAGCAGAATCCCCGATTCTGCACCTGGCACCTTGGTGGAAGGGCTAGCTCCCTCCCTGAAAGTGGGAGGATCAGGGACTACCAATTAATTTGGTAGCCAGAATAACTCCTGAATAGGTCGTAGATATGGAGGATCCAAAGGACTGAGGAGTGGGGCCTTGTGGTGTAGACTCATCACCTTTTTGGCGTGGTAAAAGGAAATCCACAGGCAGCTATGGCTAGCCTCATTCCAGCATGACTTCTTCTCTAAGGTCCTTTGAGAATTTACTCCTTTTAAGTTATTCATGCCTGGTTGGTAGACCACTGTCATACCATTCAGTTTCCATCAACAGAAGGGTGCGCAGTGACAACATTATGTATATGCGTTTGCTCGGCCTACCAATTGTAGATTTCAACCCGGCATGGGCGAACCCAGACAAAGAAGGGGCCTGCAGTTTATGTAACTTCAAGCGGGAATCAAGGCTACACTTTCTGTGATGCTACCCGTCCCTCGACGACGGAAGGAGGGCCCTACAAAAAACAATTTTTCTAATGAAGGGCGCCCACACCTGTTTGGATGCTTCCTCAATATGCTTTTCTCAATCTGATGCAATGTCCTCATCAAGGTGCAGGAAATGTGTCAAGGTTCTTAGAGACTTCCTCCAGTGCCAAACTGCTATCTCCCAACTCTTGGATCGTGTCCATAAACTTATAACTGACTACTACCCCAAAGCACCTGGAAACATATGGGCAATGCCATTCAAAAGACAAAGACTAAGGTGCAGTCAAGGAGATATTTCCCCATGGACCAGTTCAAAGGATGCGTTATAGACTTTCAGTGGGGCTGCGTTCCCTACTGGCAGACCCAGTTCCACAAGCATCAATGACCACTGAAAATTTGCCAGTGACCGACCATGTAAATCGATCCTAAGAAAGAAATCTGTTCTGTATTAGATCTCAAGGAGGGAAGCAAGTGGGTCAAAAGGTAGAAGATCGGGATGATGTTAGTCTTTCAGATCCTAAACTGCACAAATATCAGGTGGTTTCTATAGTTCAGGACTGGAAGAATTAGACTATCTACATAGAACACTTGTCTGTGGACCGATGGCATCCCACAGCTCCTTTGTGAAATATGTGGCCATGATATCGGTTTTTTTCAGGAAACATGGGATGTGGATGATATGTTTTGTGGAAGTTATACTGAGGAACCGGGTTTTAGAACCCAGCAGCGCCAGGGAAAACGCTCGAAGTCTTCGGATTCCCCTGCCTCGGCAAACAGAGACACGGGACACTTCTTGATGACGTCAAAGACCAAAGTTTATTGGCTGCAACCAGGAACAGAGGTCTACGAAGCACAACACGGGTGGTTCGCTAGAGACTGCACAATTTCAATGAGCGGAGCATGGTCTTTTATGCCAAAAATCACATCATCGGTTACATACAAACTGGCCAATGGCAATGTGATATTTCAAAAGTAGCGCATGACGACAATCCCATTTTCCGTTGTCCAGCCCACCAGAAATGACCAAGCAAATTCCAATATCCTGTTAGATCAGACCTGACAAAACCCATCATAAAACCTCAACCCAAATCAGTGATTGTCGTAAAGGAAGGAGCAGAAACAGATTGGAAGCAAGATAGAGAGTTGAGTGCAGTGTACTATAAACTTCGGCATGTCCTGCTGTTTGAGCTTTATCTGACCAGCTGCTTAACAGGTAACTGGCTCAGCGAGGTCAGCCTTGGGCAAGGGAGTCACTTCGGCCAGGTCATTCAGAAGTCAGCTACGGTGTACGTGTCCCAAGGACTCGCTCGGCCGCAGTCATCGGCCTATGTGAGGGCAACCACACAAAATGGCTGCCGTATACAAAATGGAACCCGAGGGTTCAAACGGAATCCCTGAATACGTAGTGTTCTCATTGATCGATTAAGACGAAAACACTCGTACACACCGCACTCGTGATTTGCGGTCCGCTGATACCAAAATCGTCTATTTCCGACGACCTTTATAGAACGGGTTCGGAACCACCAAACCTCAGACCCTCAAACTACGGAACTACAGTATGTTTTACCACACCTCCAAGCCCATCACCATCAGGGCGGGCTATACTAACTTCTTGTTTTAAAAAAACAACACTGGGGTGTTCCGTGAAACCTATTACCACTATCTCTGACTTATTTCAAGCTTTCGTGTTGATACGGAATGATGACTTTAAACTATTTCGAATTCATTTCTAAAAAGACAACTTTTCTGTAAGCGCTAACCCTAATTTTGTTCAGCTTTTCAGTTTGATAGAAAAACACATTAGAACATCTTCAGAGAAAGTGGGAATTTTAACATGGTCCTAACAGGGATTTTAATGGTAGGTTAGGTAGTCATTGTAACATCACCACTGGATCCCTGTGAGGTGGCAAAAGAGACCCGCCATCTCAGTGGATGGACCAACATGGAAATTTGCTGCTCCCTTACATATTTGAATATAACCTTTGTAGCTCCATTGAGCTCCTGGCCACCTCCCCATGCAGTATCCCCACCTATAAATCTATAAGGAGCCATTCAGTATTGGATTACATCTTTGTCTCTAGAAATCTTTTAAATCCATTTGTGGTGGGTGGGGTTGAACCTAGTGTTCACAGCTATCACAACCCTCTAGGCATCACAATGGGTATTTCCAATGTGAAAAGATGAGCATGGCGGCAACTGCGAGCACAAAATGGGATTATTGCGAGTGCAACAACAGTCTGCTAGTGTTGCGAGGAGATGACTTCCCAATGATTGTGACGAGGTTAAGCGCTGAACACCTGCCGCTGGAATACACATGACTTTCCAATGAGCAAACCCTCTCTTCGATAGTTGAGGACTTTAAAGGTTAGGGCTACTTATTAAAGATTATTTAACAAAAACAATCCGGCTCAGGGGTGAAGGATCTCAGCCCTCGCTCGACAGGGAGTGTGGACTACCATGTGTCTGCCTATATTATGCCCTTCAAGCTGTCCCTAGAGATTGTGGCAAAATAGGCTACTACAGGAATGACTGTAAACTAACCTTGTAGAAAAAGACTGTGAATTATCTGTACAAAGTATGGGATTGTTTAGTTACTGCATGTAAGGTTTAAAATGCCAGTCTGTCTGGCACATGGCTAATAAAAGTAAATTGACTACCGGTAGCATGTTATCACCGGACACTAGTAGAAGTAAATTGGTTACTCATTTCTCCCTTGTATACAGTTCAGGGGAGGCAAGTGAGTAGGATGCAAATCAGTATCGTCCGGAATTCCCATTTGAAATGGAGTTTTCCCTAAAAGAAGTCATTGAGGCAATCCTTTTCAGCCACTCGAATAAAGCTGAACCTGATGGAGTTCTGTTGCATCTTTACAAGTCAAATATGGAACTATGGGCAACATACCATGCTATCATGATACAGCCTATCATTACCATTTTTATTAATCTGGTGTTCAAAACTGCTTTACGTCAATCGTGGAGAATGACCATAATGTCCCACTATTTAAAAAAGGCTTTTGAAGTATTCCCAGTTGCTATCAGCCAGTATCTCTTTTAAACTCCATCGTCGAGATAGTGGGAAAGATCATTTGGGAAAGGCTGTTTGTCTGAATGGAGGATAATGACATCCTCTCTAGGCTCCAATATGGGTTTTGAGCGGGGCTGAGGACAATGAAACAATGCCTCAACTTGTATCTCATAATTAACAAATATAAGCAAAGCACAATCTGATACCAGTTTTGAGGGGCTCGGGGATAACCAGACATAGACCCGCTCTTCTGCACCTAAAGCCACCAAGCTCACCACTGATTTGCATTAGTGTCAGTTCATTTCTTAAGAGATCTCCGTGTTAGAAGTCATATGATCTTTTGATTTTATTATGTACCAAGGTCAGGATTTTAATACACTGTTTTAATGGTTTTGTAATCATGGGTGTTTTTATGTATTTGCTTTTTGATCATATTTAATGCTCAAATGAAGCGAATTGATTTATTCACGTGGCCATGCTTGTGTCTTCCATTCGACACAGTTGAATATTTGTTTATCACTACCTCATTGACTTGCTCCTCCAAGATCTCTTGCCGATAAATACTTAAAAACTCATCAAATATTGATGGGGCTTCGGCAGACTAATGGCTTCAGAGCAATGAAGACAGATCACCTACCTCCCTTTCCTACTCGGCGCATTCAATACTTGGGGGCCATTTACGATGCTGTAGGAAACAGCTCTGACCCTCGGTCGGAACCCTTCCTACAGCATCGTAATCTTCTGTTTGTATTCATTTCCGACCGACCCATTTGAATGGGTTCGGTCGAAAATTAACCCAAACAGAATTTCCGAATGTCTTACGATGGGCTTGGAGGGCCCGTTTGACATTCAGAAAGGGCCCTGTAATCCCAAGGGCGGCTCATTCCGCCCGAGGGATTACGATGGCAGATTCCGACAGCCTTTCTGAGCCGGCCTTTCTGACACAGAAAGGCTGTGGGAATCGGACTTTGGGGGCCCCCATGGGTAAAAGGCCTCCGAATGGCGGTCTAGGAGGCACCTATGGTGCCCCCTGTTGATCCCTGCACCCGGTGGCAGGCACCTTGAGGTGCCTGCACCCAGGTGCAGGGATGAACTGCACCTCATCCTTTTACAATGAGACCATGCATTCCATTCGGAATTCATGCTCCCACTGGAAAGAATAGGAATGCGACCGAACAGTATTCAGTCCCATCCTAATTGCTGAGTCTGGACCGACCACAGGAGGTCGTTCAGACCTAGTTCCCAAACGATGTTGGCAGACTGGTCCATTCGACACTGTATTCAGGGCATTAGTAGTTTAGCTAAACACAAAGAACAGACTGCTATCGATTCAAGAGAAGGGCCGTTATCTACGGACGTTATCACGTCTGGGTCTAACGGTCTCATGATGCCAATAGATAGACTGCTCAGCAAAGGCTAGAAGGTCAGTTGTACAAGAAAATAGGACCCGTTTGATTCATTAGCAATACAGTCCCAGACAAGGTGGTTCTCAAGGATCTCCCCTCTTAACCTCAAATGAAGTTTTGAGGAGAAAGTCTCTGAATAATTAGGTTGCCATATCTGGTCCGCCCAGGAACAAATGTTCCATCCTCATGTTGGAGTATAGTGCAGACTACAAAGAACTGTTGAGGAAAGATTTTACGCTAACTCAGAGGCTCATACTACACAAGAGCTTGCACTACATTGCTCTTCCGAGGAATTGTTAAAAAAATGTACAACCTTATTTACATCTTTAATCAATCAAACAGGGGTTTTAGAGCGCCCTACCCACCTGTGAGGGTCTCAAGGCGCTGGGAGAAGGGTGCGAGCAGCTCCTTTAATAAACTTCACAGCAGCTTTTCATTAATGTTCCTTGCTTTCCCTGTCCACAGGTGTTTAAACCTCAAACTGGCATTTACTCAAGGGATCACAGAAAATGGTTAAATGGAAAAATGTATGCTCGAGGCATGTGAGCTGTAGATCACATTCATTGCATACTCCTGCCATCTAGTGTTGGGTCCGGATGTTTGCAAGTTGGTTTTCTACGAACTCTTTTCAGTCACAAGGTAGATGACACCTCCTTTCAGGTGATAGTGTGCATGAGCATCGACTCCATTGTTAGATTGAGCATCGACTCCATTGTTGATTTTTTTTTCCGCCATCCGTTTCGAACGTGAATTGCTGCGCTCCGGTTCGACAGTTTCTCCTGTTCCCCTCTGTGCACAATACACTCATCCACAACGGTATTGTTTTCGATCGCATAATTACACTCTCCACGTATCGTATTTACTAGAAAATCCCTCTTTCAGTCGGGTAGCTCGTGGAAGACTGTCTGGCTCCCCCGCATCGGTCCGCCTTGCAGCAGATGGACAGACTCCATTTAAATTCTGCCCCTGATGCCACACGAAGTTTCCGCGCACTGATTCACACTAAGTGCAAGCTGTGCTTGTTTCCGAAGCCCAGAAAACAGCATTGCAACACGTGTAAGGCTTTCCGATTGAAGCAAATGCTTCTCGACCGTCTGGCTCGACGTCATGACATGCAGAGCCAACACACCGGTTCCATTCTGGACCTCTTTGGAGAAAATTCGGAACAGGAGACCGCAGATGCCATGGGAGCCGAGGAAGAACATAACCCAGTCTCCATCTCCGACTACGGGTCTGAGGGGGGCAAAGACATCCCGCAAGGGCAGCGTACAGTGAGTACAGATCCTCCCTTTCCCCAAAGTCCACCTCAAAAGAAAAAGGCTCCGGTCGTTCTCCGGACCACGGTCAGCACCGAAACCATGTTTCCAATGCCCGTCTTCCGGCTCGGCACCAAAACGTACCCCAAAGCCTTCCGACTCCGAACAGAGCCGTACGTAATTGGGCACCAAGTGAAACCTTCGTCAATGAAGTGAAAATCAGGCTCCGGCCCACCCCCTTCAATGCTGAAAGCGCCTTTGAATCCGAAATCCTCAGCATTCAAAACCCTGGCACCCAAGCCTTCAGCACCGAAACAAATGGATGTGCCGATTCCACCAGAAGAGCACCATTTCGATGTTCCGCCTTCCAAGCCAGATCCGAAACAGCCGGAGCTCTATATTCATCCAACAACTGGACATATTGCCACCAAAGTGTTAATAAAACGCAAACCTGAGACTGAAGAGGCCTACCACATTCCTTCAAAAAGGAAGAATGTTAGTACTAATCCTTCTCTTCCTCCTCTTCCATCACCTCCTCAATTTCAACCATTACTAATTTCACCTGAGCACTCACCACCACATACACCTGAAGAACAAGATGATGGGGGTGGCGATGGGGCTGGGTCAATGAGGCAATACTCGTAGACCTCTGGACAGATTATAACACCAATTCCCCCACAGGGAATGATCCTGATCTGTATCCTACCAAGCCTTCTCCACCGGACGACAGAGACTCTTAGTAGTTGACAAAAGTCCTCGCACACACTCCCTGTGCTGAAGAGTATGATCAGACACGAAAATTATGATCAGAGACGTAGACGATATTGTTAATGATCCTATCAGGGCACGTATCCTCACCCCTAGGGTAGACCAGAAATATAAGCCGGCACCATTAGATCCAGCATACATAAGGGGGCAGTTACCCTTGGATTCCTTGGTAGTTTCCAATGCACGCAAAAGGGCAATTCACAAACCACATGAGATGCTCCACCCCCCGACAAATAATCTAAGCTGCTAGACGCTTTGAGGTAAAGAGTAGCCACCCAGGCTGCCAACTTTTGGCGCATCGTAAATAAATAAGCACTGTTAGCTAAGTATGACAGGGCGCATTGGGATGAAATGGAGCAGTTGCTCCAATTTCTACCTGATGAGCACAAGTCCAAGGAGCAAGACCTAGTGCGGGAGGGACAGCTCGTTTCCAATAATTCTATCAGCTGCGCCCTGGATGCTGCAGACACTGCAGCCAGAGCCGTCAACACCAGCATCTTTTTAAAAAGGCATGCCTGGTTACGTATTTCAGGATTCAAACCAGAGGTTCAAACTTCTATCATGAATACACCATTTGACAAGGAACACCTCTTCGGCCCCGTGGTAGATTCCGCACTAGAAAAAATGAAGAACACAGAACTCTATGGGAGCCCTTCAATTAACCCCAGGACGTGGTTCCTTTTGGCGATGCTTCTACTGCGGAGGGTCATAAAATACCTCCTCAGATACTGCCACCACCACCACCTAAAAAGGCAACATTCAGCCCTCTGACTCTAAGGGTTACTTCAGAGGAGGTTACAGAGGCAACAATGGCAGAGGTAGAGGCTCCAATAAATGTGCCTCCCCCTCCAACACCAAACAGTGACTTGCCTACACTCCCTCCGTCCCCCCCGCACCCCGACAATTTAACACCTGACGGGGGCGTCTATCACATTTCCTACCTGTCTGGCAGCCCATAACGACAAACAAATGGGTACTAGAAATTATCCGTTCTGGTTATTTCCTGTAGTTCACCAACAATCCAAACATCCCTCCATGTTCACACAAACTGTCACTGGATCACTTACACCTCCTCAAACAAGAGGTCAGTCTCTCCTTTTAGAAGGGGCTATAGAGCCCGTACCACTACAATACCATGGGTCAGGCGTATACTCCTTTTACTTTCTCATACCCAAAAAGAACGGTTCTCTCAGACCAATCTTGGACCTCAGAGAATTAAATCTTTACATACAGTCAGGCCATTTTCACACAGTAACACTTCACAAGAACTCCCGCTCCTGCAACAGGGTGACTTTCTCTCTACTCTAGATTTAAAGGATGCCTATTTTGATATTCCAATATATCCCGCTCATCGCACATTTCTCAGATTTGTGGTAGCGGGCCAACATTACCAGTTCAAGGCACTCTCCTTTGGAGTCAACATTGCTCCCAGAGTCTACAAAATGTCTGGCAGTAGTTGGTGCTCCTCTAAGTAGACAACACAATCATGTCTTCCCCTACTTGGATGACTGGCTGATCAAAGCCAGTACGTATCCAAAGTATCTCCAACATACTTACAGGACACTACAGTTACTGCACCAACTGGGGTTCACGGTCAGTGTGTTGAAGTCGCATCTCCAACCTTCCAACACACAAAATTACCTAGGAGCCACTTTAGATACTCAAAATGGTCTGGCCTTTCCCAGTGCAGCCAGAATTTGCAACATTCAGGTGCTAGTTCTACAGTTTCAGTCCAATCATTCGCTTCCAGCTCTAGTGTATATGCAACTACTGGGAATGATGGAATCTTGCATTATGATTGTTCCTCATGCCAGGCTTCACATGCGTTCCCTACAAGAATGCTTAGCGAGTCAGTGGAACCAATCGCAGGGTCTGTTAACGGGTCTAGTCTTGGTAAGCGGCCGTACTCCTCGCTCTCTGCAGTGGTGGAACACACAAAATGTATCAAAGGGACGGCCCTTCATAGACCTAGTTCCACAGACAATTCTAACAGCGGACGTGGCCCTCACTGGCTGGGGGCTCCTATTCAGCACCACACAGTGCAAGGCCTCTAGAGTCAACAGTAAAAATATCTCCATAAAAACCATCTAGAGCTGCTAGCAGTCTTTCTAGCGCTCAAAGCATTTCATACTCACCTGGACGGCAGAGCTTTCCTAGTTCGTACCGACAACATGACAGCTATGTATTCACTCTCTTCAACTGTCGCACATGGCCCAAGACATTCACCACAAAATCTATCTCCTAGCGGAACACCTCCCAGGAGTGCACAATCAGATTGCCGATCTCCTCTGCAGACAGAGACAAAAAATACACGAATGGGAACTTCACCCTCAAGTTCTCCTCCCATACTTTCAAAGTTGGGGAGTTCCTCAAATAGATCTTTTTGCCTCACACCAAAACGCAATATGTCCAAACTTCGCCTCCAGGTATCCACACCTGCTCTCCAAAGGCAATGCACTATGGATGAACTCGTTAGGGATATTTGCCTACGCTCTCCGCCTCTCCCACCTATTCCATTAGTGGTTTGGAAACTCAGGCAAACATCCCTCACACTGATCCTAGTAGCTCCCACATTTGCCCGTCACAGTGGTTCACACCCTGTTGGAGCTGTCACTAGTTCCACATCAAAAGCTGCACCTCACTTCCAGTATCCTTACACAGAGTCATGGAGAAATCGGACATCCAGATCCCAAACAACTGAACCTCGCGATCTGGCTCCTGAAGTCATAGAGTTTGATTATCTAAATCTCCCACCAGACTGTATGAACATCATCAGAGAGGCCAGAAGGCCTACTACAAGAGCCTGTTATGCAGCCAAATGGAACCATTTTGTTTTCTATTGAAATAACAACAACAACATCCATCCTCATGATGCTTTAATGATAAAATATAATTTGTTACCTATTGCACTTGCAACAGTCAGGATTAGCTTACACTTCTATCCGACTACATCTTGCTGCAATAGCTGCATATCTACAAAATAGGCAACATTTATTGCTTTTCAGAGTGCCAGTGATCAAAGCATTCATGGAAGGATTCAAAAGAGTTAAACCACCAAGACTTCCACCTGCTCCAGTGTGGAATCTTAACATAGTTCTCAAAAGAATATTGGGCCCACCTTTTGAACCCATGCATAAATGTGAGCCACAGTTTCTCTCTTGGTAAACTGCTTTCCTCAATGCAATCACTTCACTGAGGAGAGTGAGTGAACTACAGGCACTAACCATAGAAGAAGCTTTTTTCCAACTTCAGAGATAAAGTGGTTCTTCGTACTAACTCAAAATGTCTACCTATGGTAGTATCTGCCTATCACATCAGTCAGTTGAATTACCGGTATTCTTTCTTTCCTCAACCTGATTCTGTGGCAGAATGAGCTCTAAACACCTTAGATGACAGAAGAGACCGTTTATATTACATTGAAAGAACAAAATCATTTTGTAAGACTAAACAACTTTTCGTTGCTTTTGCACCACTACACAAGGGCAATCCCATATCCAAGTCAGGCATTGCCAGATGGATTGTTAAATACATTCAAACTGGTTATGCAAAAGCAAAGAGACCGTTAACACCCCCTAGAGTTCATTCCTCTCGCAAAATAGGGGTTACTGTGGCTTTCTTAGGAAACATCCCATAGTTGACATTTGTAAAGCTGCAACATGGTGTACACCACACACATTCACCAAAGACTATTGTATAGATGTGTCAGTGAGACAACATGCTAATGTGGGCCAGGCAGTACTTAACACACTATTTCAAACAACCCCAACAACTACAGGTTAGCCACCGCTTTGGAAGAGTACTGCTATATAATAACGCCAGCCTGGCTGATGAAGGGTGACACCCTGAAGCCGGTCCCCGGATGATTGTTTCCGATCCAATGTGGAACAGACTTCGCAGTTTGGTCTGGACTGTTCCCATGAGGCACAGGGTCAAGACTGATTTGCATATGGCTGGGTCCAAAGTGGGGTGTCGTAGTGGGCAAAAGAATGATGGATTTAACCCAGATCTCTTGACTGGGGGAGAATGTCTGAATCATTCAGCATTCGATCATTTGTTGCAGTATAATCTATGCAAAGCGTGTGATCTACTGCTCACATGCCTCAAACGGATATTGTTACTTACCCAGTATGCATATGTTCTTGGCATGTACATCTGTAGATTCACATGCCCCCACCCTCCTCCCCGGGTACCTGTACCTGTTGCAGTTCTCTCTTTTACTCTATATACATACGCATGGACATCTGTATTCTTTACTTACTAACTGCATTCTCACTCTTTGCGGGAAAAACAATCTAACAAATGGAGTTGATGCCCATGCGCACTATCACCGAAAGGAGGAGTATCCTACCTCGTGACTGGAAAGACTTCTTCCAAGAAAAACAACTTGCAAACATCCGGACCCAGCACTAGAAGGCAGGTATATGCACAGCATGTGAATCTACAGCTGTACATGCCAAGAACAGATGCTTACTGGGTAAGTAACGTTACCTTATGTGTCATTTAAATATTTTTAAGTCCCTGTTTTACACATTGGATAAGCGGTCATCATTGGTATGCTTTAGAAATCCTCCTGTCACTGTACACTATGATAGATTTTAGACTAATTCAAGGACTCTTAAACATCATGGTACTGATCGTGCACAGTGTTTCTGCTGATTTCAACTTTTTAGTTCAAGAAAGTTAAAGTAGTAATATGAGCGCCCTCTACTGACCGTTGATCAAAACAATCCTCTTACAATTTTTAACTGATGATTTTCTAATTCCATATCTGTCGGACGTCCAGATTTAGTGCAGTAAATTTTTTTTTTGTTATTATAAAAATATAGATAGCCTCAGATCTTTATTCAATATTTTATTAGATTTGATACTCGACCGATAAATCCATCTGGATTCCTTTGAGTCTAATTGCAGTTCCCTATCACCTCCTCTAACTGGGCAATAACATATCAGTCGCACTGCCTCTCACAATTTACCCTTTGTGTGCCAGTTGAAAATGTTTTGCCCTGGTATACTTTAAGTTCAGTGTTTTCAGGAGCCCGAATATGCTCAGCAGTGCGTGTTTTTAACTGCATTTTATGCTTCCAATATATTCCATATAAACGAGTATTTAGTAATGTAAATCACACATGTAGTAGCTAGTTAAAGAAGAGCTAGAAACAATAGTTTTCACAGTTCGGCTCACTATTATTAAATATTTTGATAGAACTACGTCCATATTACATATGCGACTTCACCCGCATGGATAATAATGATCGGCAATGGAGGCAGCCACGATTGTTTTATTTCTTTTAGATATTCAAAATAGCTGGTCCACAATTTTACCTTTAAGTTCTGTGACTTTTTAAAGGTCAAACCAAGGTTTTATCGCACCTTCAGGCATTTGCCTTGAAATAATAAATGCAAGTGCTTATTAATAATTTTTTTCTTATTTCTTGATGATTGCTTTTATGTTGAATAAGTAAGCAGACGTTTTGGTATTTATTCAGTGTTATTCAATTGCTTAGTTTTAACAAGCATTTGCAATGCAATAGGTCTCGCATTTACGCGAGCTTGAGCTATTGGCATTGTAAATGACAATGCCTTTTATTTATGTTTTAAAAACCAAAACATAAATTAAAGGTATTTTCATTTACAATGCCGCCAGCTCAAACTCGTGTAAATGCAATACCTATTGCATTGCAAATGCTTGTCTATATGTTTCAATTGGTTGTACGATTTAAAGTTGAGAACCGTCCTATAAAAAAAACACAAATCAAAAAAACCTGCACAAACACTGGCTCTCTCTTTCCCTCAGTCTCTTGCACCACCACACAAACACACACACAAAGGTACCAAAAGTTAAATTCTCACCTCCCCCATATCCAAAGGCAGTGCTCTTCAGCCTGGCCTCTGCTCCAGAGTGGTGAGTGATACAGCCGTGGTCATAAGAACACATTCGGTTGGCCAGACTTGTATTTACCCAGGCCGTGAAGAGCGGGCTGCCGCCGCCAGGTCCGTACAGGCCTCCAACGCCTTTCTGAGCGGCTCGAAAAGCAACATTTGCGGGTAAGGTTTATAGCATGAGTGAATCAAGGTACATTTAAATGCTGCTTTTAGATGTTTTCTTTGTTGTTATTCCACAAAATAATCCAGAACCATCCTGGTTGAAATGGGATGCATGGCAAGGGAAGTGCTGTTTTAGGGGTCTTTCTACTTCACAAGTGTCACAAACGGTGGTAATTGAAATGGTTGTAGTAATAACTTTGTTCCTACTGCATTTTATGGCAATAAGATGTTTCCCAGAGTATGTCACGAATAAGTCACTGAAATGTCACACCCAAGTACAGTGAAAAAATTGCAAAGTCGCACAATAGGTCAAAAACTTGTCAGCTGACGCGCGTATGTTTTCAAAAACATTTAGTGCGTGCTATTTGGGTGATTTTTGCTTCATGGTTGTAAGAAGCGGTATCTGACGTGATGGCCAGTGCAAATCGGCAAATGTTACTACCTTGTTTGCCCATGACAGGGTTGTGTTGAAACCTGAATCTGAATGGCAGAACCCGAGGCCAGAGCGGCGCGATAAGACAAATCCGTCTGACCAGCCACGTGGCCCGGTTTGACCATGAGGAGTTCTTGATTTAACTCTGGCATTTCTTAGACCTTTGTGCGTTGAGTGGAGCGTCAAGTGCCGCTTTAGCTGTTACAGTGTGGGCAGTTTTCTGCAAAGCTACACAGTTACCTTGGCATCTTCATGTATCGATCACCCGCCGACATACTTGAAGGAAACTTAACCAGAGCTATCTCAGCTGGTAGAGCCCAAGTGCAATTTTGGAAGTCACTCCCACTGAAGGTCATGAGCCGCATCACTTTGATAAAGATGATAATACTACAAAAATTATTATACTGTTTTTCAAACCTCCTGATCTATGTCCCGACTAAAACTTCTGTGAAATGGAACGTATGTTCCGCGACTTGATCTGGAACAAAGGCAGACCCCGGGTTGCATTATGGAAGCTGTACGCCCCCACCAGCCAAGGAGGACTGGCAGTCCCAAAGATGGAGTTATACTACTTAGCGGTCCAGTTACAATGGGTGACATGGTGGTTAAGTGGCAGGGGGTTAGAAGATACGGCAACCTTGCAACAGCCATGGACACAATCTCAGATATACCACCTGTGCCACCCCATTGCTAAGCTTCCACGCCCATCCCAGATACATCTGGAACTGGCGCATAAATCCTACAAGAGGTGCCTACACCTCATCCATGTAGTAATCCCCTCTGCCCCGATACTGCCTCTCACAGAGACACCCAGAGAGATTGTGGGCACCTCCGAAGGGATTCTTACACACTGGCACACAATGGGCGTAGACACCCTGGGTGGCCTCTAAACAGACGGCTCCCTGCTCTCATTTGAGGGGCTAGCAGAAGACCATGCCTTACTGCCAGGGCGATTTCTTCTGCACACCTCTATTACAAGATCTCTATTAGTAGCATGGGGGGACATAACGACCGAACCGGCAACACACCTGCTGCTGCAGTACTTGCACATAATGGGTGCGGATTCACACATAGTACATTGGTTGGTGGAAGCTCTACTTACACATACGCTGAAGCCCATGCTGAGTCTTCGTACACAATGGGAGACGGATAGAGGGCGACCGTGGAAGGAGAGGGAGTGGGACGCTGTCCTTGCGGGCTCCTCAAACATACGGAAAAGCTCAAATTTACTAAAACAAACATGCATAATAGAGAGAGCATACCTCTCTCCGATAACATAAATAGGTATTTCAACATTGCCACTTGCACGTGCCCGCGATGGCAACAGATAAACGCAAACCTTTTACACAAGCTCTGGTCCTGCACCTCCCTTCAAATCTACTGGCAAGCAGTAACAGTAGCACTTGCAAACTGCACTGACACGCCCCTACCGCACTCTTGGATCTATATTCCAGGTCTAAAAAGAATAAAGTCACCTCCCGATTTAGAGACCTGGGACTGATAGTGGCGAAGCGACTCATCACAAAGAGGTGGAACACAATCCCACCTCCCCCAACCCTCCCCCCCTGGAAATACTCAGCTAGTAAAAATCACTTACGGTATGGGCATAGGCGAAAAGTACAACACTACACAGGGTGGAAACTGCGGGGCTCCACAAGTACCCGATAGAGCAACGCTGGAACACCGTCCTTATGGCATTCACACACGGGAACAATAATAACTGCGGCAGCACCCCTCCCGAAGGCAGCTAACTCAAATACTAAAGCCCCAAGTCAATGGGCGCACGTCACCTAATATCTAAGCTGTGACCTATAACGTAACATGCTTATGGCCTGAACCCACTTCCGTGAGCTTGTCCGAGTCCCCAACCGGCCACCTGATGTGCCCGGCTCTTAACTGTATGCATGTGTCAAAATGCCACCATGGCGAGCTACCATAATATGCGTGTACAAGATGTACATATCCAGGCACAGCTGCGATAAGTTCTTGATGGCAGTTTGTTTAGCAAGTTATTAGTTTAGTGGATTAAAATATATATATATCTTATTAGGATATCTCGCAGACTTATTAGTTTCCTACTGAGGTGATCATATATGCATAGCCTTCAAGTGTTTATTATTGTACATTCCACATCTTAATTGAATACAACCATGTTCGGTTATGAACCGTAGATTCTCCCATATCTCCCTTTGCCTCTCCCCACAACGAACCCTAAAATCACTCTTACCTCCCTTTACTTCTACCCACCTAAACCGTAAATTCAGTCTTACCTCCCTCTACCCACCCTAACCTTAAAATCACCCTTACCTCCCCTTACCTCTACCGAGCCTTGAAATCTAGAATCACCCTTACCTCCCTTTACTTCCACCCACCCCTGAACCTTCAAGTTACACTCACCTCCCTTTAAGCTCTACTTACCCCTGAACCTTCCAGTCACCCTAACCTCTGTTTACCTCTACCCACCCCTGAACCCTCAAGCCACCTTGACCTCCCTTTGCCCAACCCTGAACCCTCAAGTCACCCTCACTTCCCTTTATCTCAATCCACCCCATAACCTTTGAGTCCTTTTCACCTCCTTTTACCACTACCCAGCAATTAAATCACTTTTTAAAAATAAAATAAAAGGTATGTTATTAATATGACTTATCTGCAGAGTAAAGTAATGTTTGGTAAAGATACAAATACTTGTGTGGTAAAGGTCCTGCGCGGTTACGCCTGCCTGTTTCCCCTCAGGCAGGACACATCCCTTCTCCTACCTTAAACACTCTCTTTCCTTTACCCTGGCACCCCTTAATGTTTTAGGGGCACTGTGAGGTGTTTTGTGCCCTTCAGTATGTTTAGTGAGCACCTTCACCTCTTTGATAGTTTTCCTCGTCCCTCGTCCTACACAATGCACTTTACTTCTTACCTGAAACAGTGCATACGCTGTCACTAAGGAGACATTTTATTTACTGGCAGGGGGCTTCGAGCCCACCAATTGCTTACCATTGGTTGGCTTCATCGTCATTCTCATTTCCTGCTTAATATTTTTCTTTGTGTATTTTCCCTATCCTGGAGTACTGCCCAAGTACTGCTTCCCTTGCCCAGTATGCTTTCACTTCTCGCCGCTTTCTGAGGTACTTTATTTGGCTCTTACCTTTACCCTTTCTTCTTTACCCCTCTTGCATTGCTGCTTGCCCTACCCCCCAACCTCCTACTGTGTTATCAATTCACCAATTTGCCCTGTCCTCCCCCATTGTGGCTTGACATGTGAGCCCACCATTCCCTCCTCATTCGTCGCTTGCCCCCCGCCCATCCCGCTGGAAGAAAAAGCATTCAAAAGTCTTGCTAGGGTTTGGAGATGCTGCAAAGATGCAGCTGGAGCTGCGCTCCCTGCTCTGCATGTCCTTTTTGCCACGTGTTCATGTGGAGGCAGACTTGGATGTTAGATAATTAAACTTTTGTTTTGTGAAAGCAGAGAATAATCCCATACTAAGAAAACAAATTACTGCCCTTCTCTGTTAGTGCTAGCTGCGTCCGAGCGCTTTGTTTCCTAACTATAAGCCATGCTTCACAGAAAGTACATAAAAAGCTTCTAAAGAGTGAATGCCCAGCGGCGTCTTGGTGCTGGCATTTCACGAGAAAAGACTAATCAAAAGAACAGCATTATTTAAAAGCATGCTACTCTATAACAAGGTTAAAAGAAATTGACGAAGCCTATAGCTCTCCTGTAGGCGGGACGTACTGGCTTTTCCAATATTTGTTTTTAATTGCAATACTTGCATAACATTTTTTAAATAACCTGATTTCCCACAGAAATTATTTTACCTTACTGATATCCCTAACCTCATCCTTGTTCAATTTCGTGTTTAAATCAGTTGAATTGAATTAATAAATTCATTGTATATTTCATTATTGTTTAAAAGTAGGAACCCCTATTCTAACCCTAGCCCTACTCCTAATACTAAAAGTCAACTTAGTATTTAGTTTATTATATACGTAATTGCAGGCAAGTTAATGTTTTTATGATGACAATGGACAGAAGAGGTAGTGCATTGTAGAAGTAATGGAAATAATAGGTAACGTTGAAGAGTTTAAAGTTATGTCGAAAAGTGCGCCTGTTGGCATGGAGGCAGTGAACGAAATAGCCTAACTTTTACTATGAAATTATTTGAAAACGTAATAGTCAATTCCCAATTTGTGAACAGAATTGATTACTATATCCTTCTCTGTAGCGTTAAAGTGTCATCTTAAAGCTTTAAAATAAAAATCTGATGTACTGTTTTAAATTCTACATTAAGAAATACTACATGATCTCAAATGGGTGCTTATCCACAAAATGGATGCTGATCTACAGTTATGCCCATCTCTATGGATCAGATAGGAATGACACTTTGAGGTGCGAATTTCAAATCCCATGTTTGGCTGTGCATTGTAATGTTTTGGTTTTGTGCTGTGCACAAGTCATGAGTGGCACCGACTAGAGATTGGCTCTGTGCTTTGGAATCACTGAAGCAAAAAGTAGGTGTTCATCCTCCCTATCTGTTTATGCTTGGGTTGTGTAGTGCACTTTGTGATTAAAAGGCTAAAGCACAGCAAGTTGAATTCGTTATTTTTCCCCTTTCCTTATAATTGATGAGGTCTTGAATTAAAATTGAACTTGTTTTATTGTGTATTGTTTGAGTATTAATCCTTTGTACTTGCTGTTCCCCACTAGTGGCCACAAGCAACCACCAGGAATCTGACTACAAGAACAAGGACTGGGTGTTCATCAATTACACTTACAAGCGCTTTGAGGGTTTAACTGCTCGCGGCACTATTCCATCATACATGAAAGCTGGAAAGTAATGGGTTTTGCTCTACGGGATTTGCGGAGTGATTTGGAATTTTGGCTCCGACCCACAATGACATTGATACTCCTTTCAGAGGCCTTTGAACATTACGCAGATTTATTCAGTACAGGGATTGCTGTGCTTCCTGTGGCAAGTATTACCTGTTAGAAGTACGTATATTCAAGCCTGCTGCTCCTAACGTAAAGCAGCCTGGGAAATCTCATCAATTTTCTCCAGCGTTTAGATCCCTTTGACCAAGATTCTTTGTGAAGCTCTTCATTGGGGCATTGCGACCCATCGCTGCAGTTACGGGACAAATATTTCCAATGCATTATCTTACAGAGGCATGATCTCACAGAGCACATGGTGCATCGACGCATATGCAGGACAGAGATCGACTTCTTTGTTATGCAAGAGCTGCATTGAAAAGCAGCGCAGAACCTCATTTATGAACCCTCTTTGCACAGATTTCTGCCTGCGAATGTGAATCATTATCACCTTAATGTCATGAGGGTGACTGCTGTTTGGTGTCCCAATCTTTTTCTTTTTAATCCCATTCCTATAGGTGCACTTTAAACTTTACTGATGCCTTACTTTTTCTGTTGTGTCTTATTTTTAAACTGGTGTGGTATGTCACCGAAGCACAAATTGTTTTACTCTGTGTGAAGCAAACACAGTGGGAGATCTATGTAACCATCAACTTTATCAAATGTTTTTTCTTTTTTGTTGATATTCACTTCTTGTATTAATTTAATCCATAAACTATTGAGGCAGATTACTATTTTGGGCTCTACCCAGCTGTACTGTTGCCGCCAGCTAGTCCACTTAGGCAATAAAGCAATAAATAGAGCTTGCGGTATTAATAGGCTTCCAGATTGTCTGCTAGCAACTAGTAGAGTTTGTCTTGCCTTAAGTCTCTTTTGTTGATGCTGATTTTCACAGCTCCGTGTGACAGACAAAAGTCCAGTTTAAATGGCCTTGATTCATGAAGCACTTTTTGTCAGTTTAATGAACATTAAATATGTTTTTACAGACTGAATGTTTACTACTTTTTTGCCCTTTTTCTACAAAGAAGGTTAATAATGGTGCACTTGTAATAGGACGTATTGGGTGAAAGTGATTGCATCCTGAAGAATGTAGACTTACAGGTTTGGAAACCAGCAGAATTTCAGGTGGCTTGAAAATGTCCGCCTGTGAAAGGATATAAGGAACTCCTATAATATGAGAAGGGATATCGATTGGCAGAAGTGTGTTTGCTTTACTGTTAGGTGATCCCTTAAAATCTTTTTTTGTTTGCTTGAAGAAAAATGATCATCCTTCCATTCCTTAAGGTACATTTTGTGACTATTGAAGTCTATGTCTTCTTAGCAAACCATGCTCAAATAATAGTTTTCGGTTTTATTAGATCCCAAGTATTTAACATTGGGTGAGTACAAAAACGTTTTTTTGTGTCTTTGATAAGTGACATCATTAGACATCCATGGTCCTCCAGCGATGAATGGTTCACATGCAACAGTTGTTGCCCATCAGCAGTTTGGAAATTCTCAGTATAAATATGTAACCTCAATCTACAAGAGCACTCAGTCAATATTGCACCTTGTGCAGTATATCTACATCATTGTATGACAAACTCCAACCAGTGAGGTGGTTCAGTTGCCTCAAAGATTTCCTTAGCTTAGATATTCTACCACATTTGGCGAAGAAAAGTATCTTTTGTCTATATTGCCACTTTCCAGATGGCCACCATTGAAATGCCAGTGAACAGCGGCAATGTTGTGATAGTGGTGTTTGTGGAGTAGTTTCTATTACCACCTGGAAAAGGAAACGCCAAACTTTGAGTGATATGCATGCACGCACCAACCCATCTTTCAAAGCCCATTGTTACTTAGCTTAGCCCTTCTTGGCTTTGCTGAAAACCATGAAACGTTAGTCATTCTAAAGTCTTTAGTATTGTCTTGATAGAGCACAGACAACTTTTTATCTTCCAAATTATGTAAAGTTGTCTTGGTTGTTGTACATGGATCTTGAAAAACATCAAACAGAAATGTCACCTGGAGTTATCTTTGAAGTCACCTGAAAAGACCTTTAAAGTCACCTGAAATTTTGACCAGATGTTTTCCTGTGTTTCTCTATCACAGTAGCCTCTGCATGGATATTATGTAATAGCCATAGCTCACATGCCCCTGGCACCAAGGTTATAATATGAGTTATACTTCTACGATGTATTACTCGTAAATCAGAAATGTTTTAAAATGCAACTATTCTCCAAACATCAGAATATGAGTTTTGAAAATACACACATTTTCATCTTGATTACACGCTTTTTTATGTTGGTCTCTTCAGTCTGATAAATGGCCCTGATTTCTGACCCTACATTGGCAGGGTTCAAGTAGAGGGGTGAGAAGGATGAGGAGTGTGGCAAGTACAGGGTAAGTAAGGTTTGCTGTTAGGCTGCTGGGATCGCTAGGTTGTTTTGACCAAGTCTCAACTTTGCGCCGCACCCGCTATTTTCCTTCTGTTTGCAGTTGTGCACTGTTAAGGGATTGTGTTCCGAGTCACATCTCCAGTCTCTCGCTGTGTTTTCCTGGCTGCTGCAGTGGTGTTGTCCCCACAGCCTAACGCCTGCGCGCATTTCTGGTTTGCCGCGCTCCAGTTTCCAAAGTGTTTACTGTTGGAAATCAGGTCAAGTTTTTGCCTTTGGGTTAATTTATTTTCTCTTTTTTGTTTCAGGCGATTGCCCAATCCATTATTCGGGACATTGCAATCTTGATTTAGAGTTCACCACTAACAGTTTAAACCAGACACAGACAATGGTTCATTTAATCGCAACATTGTCTAGAACCAGTGTGTAATTTCCTGCTGTCAGAGGTGTTTTGCTTCTGTTTTGAGATTATTTCTTCCTCTCAGTGCTTGGCCTCCCCCCGGTTGCCTCCTTTTGGACAGCCCTGAAGTAGGTTATAATCAGCCTGGATCAGTGTCAATCCACTAGGAGTAGCAGGCCTTATTTCGAATAGCAGGAGGAACTACCATCTTGTAAAGTAAAAATGGCACTCTGAACTTCCGCATGGTTATTCTGCAGCATTTGTGGATGGTTGTACATTGGTAAGTTGCTTGGGAGTCAACTGGGGAAAAAGGATGAAAGTACGTGTCCTGATACTGGTAGCCAAAACTCGGGACATTCAAGTTTAAATAACCAATAGTGGAAATGCCAATGAAGCAAAACCAATGAACTTGCCATTTCTGTATCAGTTTGTATATATTGTAAGTCATCATCTACATATTTGCAAACAAAATTCCAAGAGTGAAAAGCATGTTGAGGATGCAGGACTTGACTCTCGGTTAGAACATGATGCTTGTAAGCTAACTATATCGCCTCCAAACAGCTTGGTTCTCTATTTGACAGAATGCCTGAGGAGGTTTCATCCATTGATGCATCAATGAGACATGAGGCGCATTGACTCCCTTCTTTGAGGATTGCTTTGGCTTGAGCTCATTCGTTTTTCAGCAGCTTCTTGATGAAAGGGCTGATGTTGTGTCGCAATTGCCTCCAGTAGATAGGATAGTCGTCAAGTTGGCTTCCTTACCTGGAACATTCTTAGTCTTGCCAATGGTGTACACTCTGCACCACCCCCTTTGTCAGGTGGCAAAGATTGATTCCAACTTCAAAGTTGGTGTATTTTTTCTCTAGCCACATTTATTGCCGCTGAATGTGGTTTCTAGATCTGATTTAGACCTTCCACCTACAAGTGGGCCAACATACGAATAGCTGTAATGGTCCTGCTGAAAGTCAAGGCAGAAAATCAGGGCTTTTCTATAGATGCCACCAGTAGGCCTGTAAAATGCTGCGAAACCGAAATATTGCTAGACGGAGAATCTACTGTGGATGCATCTGCCCCAGCATCCCTGGGTGCTTAAATAGTGTCCTGCTCATTGTACTACGAGCAGGTGGGTTCTTGGCCTGATGATCATCATCACAATCTTCATACTACCCACCATGCCCTTATCTTTGTCCAGCCCCTCACTTTTAAACCAAAGAGGGGACTTAATGTGACACTATAAGGTATTGGAGGTAGAGGCGCTGCCATCACAGGGTATGCTGAAAGCTGTGGCAGAGGATGTGACTGCTGAGGATGGAGGGGTGCTGGAGACCTTGGCAATGGAATAGATTTGTAAACACAAATGGGGCTGTCCCTAGTGTGGATTCCTACAGGATTTGTAGAGGTGCGTTTCCAGTGGGGGCATCTCACAAAAAGTGAAGGACTGGCTTCATCATAGCCCGTCCTCGCCCTCTAAAAACTGTGTTTGATAGAGGGCGGTAATACGCATGGAGACAGGGATGCACTTCTAAACTAAGTGGTGGCCCGTGAGTATGTGAAGAAGTGATCTAAAAACACTACAGTTGTCAATATCGGATTTAATTAAAGGAACAACTGCATGGTATTAAAAAGAAGTGGGCAGCGATTTGGGAACTAATTATCCCATCACCGTGCTAAATATGGTCAACATATATCTGCTTTAGGGTCCCCGTAGGGTACATAGCATTCGTCAGGACCAAATGTTGTAAAAGGGCTCTGCCTTTTTACAATTTGTATAAAGGATCAACCAATAAAAGACCGAGGGTTGTAGGGATCAATCACCCCACTAGTTTAGTACTCAGGCGAAAAACCCTAGGGCACTTTCCTACTTATTCCATGAGAGGTCAAGGGTGGAAGAGCCTACTGTGACATTTGTCATCTTCAGTACTTCCAGCCGTGTCTCCTACATGTTGTACATATTTCTGCATCAAGTCCCAAGGGTCCTTTATCCTGGATAGAGGGTAAATATGTACTTCCTCATAGTGCGACTATTCCCTGCTCTTCAGATAGTACAATGGAAACATCCGGTATAGAGGTTCATCTTCACACTTGTAATGGGGCCATTTCTTTTGTTTCCAGGTGAAAATGGATACTCAACATATACGGTCCAGAGGCCTCTTTATCCTCTGCACCTTCAGTGTTCTCTTCTTCAATGAACATACTTGTAGCATTGTGTTCTCTTTACCTCCGTCACTGGAAGACTATTCCACCAGGATTTGAAACACCAGGAGTAACTTAGTAGCTTATGCGACAAAGTCCTTGACGTAGAGATCGACAATAGCGGTGGAGAGCATTACACAAATGTTGTTTTTGGTCTGACAATGTAGCAGATCCAGCTTTTAATTTTGCACATGAATGGCAAATTCTGTTGACACACAGGTCAAAATCAGAAGATAGCATTCTGCCGATACGTGTTTAAAAAAAGATCACTTTTTCAAGGCTGATGATTAAAAAAGCAATCATTATAACTTAATGTGAAAAAAAAGAAAAATATATATAATTATTTTCATATGAACACAATCTTAGAACATGTAAAGATCGAGCTTGTATCCGACAGAGCTGGGAGATACACGTTACATCATATTTAGGATGCTGACTTTCACCTGCAAGAAGTATTAAATTATGATTTCTTAATCAGAGTTCCCAAGATGAAAGGGGTGCACATATGAAATCACCGAAGACCATCGCGTTAAAGTGAAAATGAAGAGAACCAATTAGAAACATACCCCAAGCCATATTATGGAAATGAACACACATAGTCCTGAAGATAAAAGTACCAAGAGAGAAAACACCTCTCTGTAAAGCATTATTCAAGAGGATTTCTGAAACTAACTCCTAAGTAATCTGTAGTGTGATGCAGTACTCTCGAAAATCAACGTTGAGTAGTACCTCAAAATAGTTGGTCCTTGGAGCCCCAAGGACATCAATTAGTCAAAACAGATGTATCTTTTTATACGAGTGATCTCAGAATAGGAATATGCTGCAATAATAAAAATGCATAAACTTATCAAACTCACAATAGTATTGGGTCCTGTGTACATCAAAAGCCTAGACATAATACCAACTAAGCTCGAATATGTTAGCACAGATGCAAATAGGGCCACGTATGTGACCAGAAACGAGTATCACCCTATAAATCTATTATACTAGCCACTTGAACAGTAGCACACCCATGCATCTCGTACGGGTCTGTGTATAAATTAATCAGAGCACCAAAGCTACATATAAACAAAATGAGCAGAGGTAATATCCTGTTGAAGTTGACAGAATAAAGTTACTCCCTTGTAACCCAGGTAGCAAATCTAATCAGTCACTAGGCACTGTTGATTAGGCCAGTAATAAATATACAATAGAGTGGTCAAGTTGATTATGCAAATAAAAACAGAACATGTACAGAGTGCTGGTCAGGCCTATGGGTACTATGTGGTACCCCTGAATCTTGACTGACTCCTATTTGTGACGACAGGCCAAACCAACTATCCCTTCCAATTGGTGTCTGATGAACTGTAAGAAACATTGTGTAGCATGGCATCTAATGTATACTCACTGTGTTGTGTATAATGTTGCCAACCCTCAAAGTGTGTAAGCAAGGGAATCCGAAGTGTGTTTAAGTCCCTAAACTTGGTTAGCCCAAGATAGGAAGTTTGTTGCACTGTCCCGTTCAGGAAGATCATTTAATGTGGCATGAGGGAGGCTCTTAATAAGACCTCACTTCCCTGAACTTGCCATTCTATAGTCCCCCAGACAGATTTTGTGTCAATGGTGTTTTCCAAAAGTCGAAACCATGTACTTACACCTTGGCAATAATGGAAGCAGAGTATATCTGCTTAGTGTTAGTGAGCATATTTTCCTTTGCTGGTGTAGGCACAAGCTAATAGTACTAAGAGGTTGGGTCTGAAGTGTTAAACCCAGAAAAATAAGCAAACTTCTGTGCAAATGTTGTTGAACTGCCTTTCAGCTGTGGTGGGCAATGGTCTCATTGATGGTAAGCAAAAACATAACGTGGGATACTTGCTTTGTGCAAAAAATGGTGACCATTATGTTGGTAACAAAATATGGTGTCAAAATTAGATGTACCATCGTACAATTCATCATTTGAAAATGCTGCTGATTGTTTTAAATCAGATAGCATTGTATGCACTGTTTCAATGTCCCACTCATCAGAGAGAGTACTAGAGGTGATGATATCACTAAGACATTTTAATCAAATGTGGTATTCGTAAAAGTTCAGTAGGACCATATACATTATAGGAAACTCTGTCCCAGCTATTCCTTGGGGAACTGGAACTGCTGTAATGTTCACTAAGGACAGGTCTCTCTGTTCATGGTGTGGTGATGCATGCGGTTTCAGGACCAATTTCACGTGTTGTACTGCAGAGTGTTCTGTGAGATAATGCCCATTCAGGAGTAAGAAAAAGACAGTCACTATACCAATCCAAAGGACTAGGAATAGCAATCCAGAGTTGTAGCCTGGAAAAAACAAAGTCTTTTTAAGCTAAATGTAGAAGTCATATATTCGTTCTTTGTGAGAACCAGACAGTGGCGGTAACTCGGGTTCCCTTGGATCCAGTGAGAAATCGTCAAAATCGATAAAGTAGCCAGACGCAGTTTGATCTATCTTTGGTAGCTCAGCAGATTTTGTGGAACTGGCAGATGCGTCTGTTCGAGACCTATTCACACAGATATTTGTGTTGGGCCGAATTGAGATCTGTGTTTCATTTGTAGTTTCATGTTCAATTTCAAGAGGTACAAGTTGATTCCATTGTTGGTAACTCCTTCACTTCTCGAAATGGAGTCTTCAAAAGTTATACATTTTTCCATCTGAACTTCCTGTATGGTAGAGAGAAGCGATCTGGTGCTACCCAGGAGCCCACGTGGCCTACTATTGAGTATCGGCCACAGTGTGGTTTGATTAGATCAATTGAGATGAATCTCTTGTCTTTGCCGGCACTGGGTTCGATCCCCGGTGCCGGCGGCAGATTAGCCCAGCACCATGTGACTCTGGGCAATAGCTTGCTTAATCTTCCCGATTGGCCCCCAGCGCCTAGAGACCCTTCCGGGTGATTGTTTGCGCTTTACAAATGTGGACTATTATCATTATTATTTGCAGCCAGCAAATTGCGCAGAAGTACTGTTCTTGTTCCTTCAACAGCCAGGACTGGTACAGCCGCTCTGTAAGATGGCCCAAATTCTTTTTGGTCCACTATCTTTTCCCTTCTCCTGTGGCGGTGCGTTTTACTTGGACTTTGCTTTGTAATGCCCGTGATTCATTGAGTTCCTGTAAAACAGCCAAACAATCATTGATGTCAAATGGTTTTTCATCCGCCACTGTGCTGCCACAGGCTAGGTCAGGTACGTACATTCTAATCCCGACCAGGACTTCATATGGAGTACAGCCCCCAGGGAACTTCTTGGCATGTTGTTTAGTGCCCACAGGACCCCATATAGGTGATTGACCCAACTGCCACCCTCCACAATCAAATTTCCCTCTGGAGGATATGGAGAGGAGTACCTTAATATGCCCAAACTTCCCATGGCGTATTTGTAAACCAGTGAGCTAAACGCAGGCCCACGGTCAGAATGTGATATGCCAATGCATTTGTCCCTATGAAGACTTGCAAAACCTTTCTAACAGTTTGGGCGTCAGCCAAGCGCTGAGGCCGAACCCACAGAAATCTAGAGCATAAATCCACTGCCACCAAGATGAACTTGTAAGCCCTGTCTGATATCGGTAATGATGTTTGTGGTGGACGTGCTACGGTGGAACCCTTCATCTGCTGACAGATGTCGCATTTAAACCGGGATGTTGCGACCGCGCCGAAGGCGCGCCAAAGGCAAGCCGGTCTGCGCCCGTCCTCGCCAAGACCGCGCCAGGTACAGGATATGCTGGTAAAAATACCTCCCACCTGGTATATCAGGCAAATACACTTAGGGAGCTAAATAACAACTTTAAATGTAGTGGCATTGTATGTATGGGCAATTTATGGGGGCCTGCTTCCTGTAGATCCTGTGCATGGACTATGCCACGACCGGCATCCGTGGCACAGGCAAACCCCCTCTCTACACAAAATAGTCTTAAAGGAGGGCTTATTAATGCACGCTCCATGTGCAGACACAATCAGGATATTAAGGACCTGATCCTGAATCACCACCTTGACTTTCTTTTTATAACGGAGACATGGCTCAAGGACTGGAGCAGCCCCGACCTGTCGGTGGCCCTGCCTCCTGATTATGTTATATTCAGAGCAGGTAGGCTAAAAGACAGGGGAGGCAGGGTTGCCATAATAGTCAGAAACTCCTTTAAAGGAGCTGAAAGTATGGGTTTCTCCATCGCCCTCCATGCCTCATTGTCCTTTACAGGAGGCTTAATATATCGTCCCCCAGGCAGCTCTATGAGATTTGTGGAATCCCTGAGCGAATCTTTAGGCCAGGTGGCACTCCGCTATCCACAATTTACCCTCCTAGGTGATTTTAATTTACACCTGGAATCTAAAACTGAACCTCAGGTAAACAGTTTTCACAATACCCTCGAAATGTTTGGACTTTCTCAAAAAATAGGAGATGCAACACACCTAGCAGGACATACCCTGGATGGGATCTGCTCCAACTTCCCAGTACTAGAGACTCATACTCCGACACCCCAAATATGGACGGACCACTGCTTTATCCCATTTAGCATAAAGTTACATCGCCCTCATAAAATTGTGAAAAAATCCCGACAACCTATCACTACCTCATAAAACAGGACAGGCATAGCCAAGAGCATTAGACTTAAGCAATCAGCCCTGTCACAGGTTCCCAAGTTGTCTGGAGATGTTGAGCTTGACTCAAAAATGTTCCACTCCTGGATACAGTTTGCAACGCATGATCTGGTCCCTCCAAAGCACTTTAACAAAAATGACAAACTTAAGAAGATAAGTGCCCCATGGTGCACACAGGCTCTGGTGGAAGTCCACCTCCAGTGCATAAAGAGCGAAAGGAAATGGAGGAAAGACTACGACCCCTCAGCAAAAGATCTTTTCATTAAAAAAAGGAAGGACTACTTTGCACTTATAAAAATAGCCAAAAAAGATTACTACACTGAAGTGATTTCCGAAGCCCAACAAAGACAAAAGACTGTCTTTGCTATAGTGAAATCCTTTACTCGCCCAAAAGCCCTTCAATTAGAAATTCCACCCTCACAAGGCCTCTGTAACCAGATTGCGGATTACTTTGAGGATAAAATAAAATTGTTCAGGCAAACTTCTCACAAATAGCGCTGCCAACTCCAAAGGAAATAAAAAGCACCCGGGCTGAGGCACTTAATTCCCTTAGTTTGTTCAAACCAGTTACTCTTGCTCAAACTAGGGATGCAATAATCTCATGTAAATCAGGATCACCTGCTGACACGTGTCCCCTGTTTATTCTTCACCAGATAGTTGATATAGTGAATCCTATCATTAACAGAATAGTTAATGATTCGCTCAGTGCAGGAATTGTGCCTAGAGACTGGAAAAAAGCCACAGTCAAACCTTTAATGAAAAAACAAAACAAAGACCCTTGGGAACTTTCCAACCTACGCCCCATATCCCTCCTACCAGTACTTGGGAAAATAACGGAATCCATGGTCCACCAAGAACTTTCAAACTTTGTGGAAACACATAACATCTTGCACCAGCAACAATCAGGCTTCCGCCCCAAGCATTCTACAGAAACTGCCCTCATGGAAGTAACGGATTCCATTAAATTCATCCAAGATGAAGGAAAAAACGCCGTCTCGATTTTGCTTGACTTATCGGCGGCGTTCGATACCATTTCTCATAGCATACTCATCGATAGACTGAGAGCAAATGGTATTACGGACAGAGCTCTTGACTGGATTGTTTCTTTCCTTTCGGAGAGAACTCAAACAATATCTTTAGGACTTTTTTCCTCAAATGAAAAAAAATTAACCTCTGGAGTACCTCAGGGATCTATACTGAGTCCCCTACTCTTTAATATATACATGGCGCCCCTCATCACCCTCATTGAATCATATGGCATATGCGTTACTTCATATGCCGACGATACGCAATTGATCGTATCCCTGGAAAAAAATGCCATCAGAGCGGAACAAATTTTCCAAAACTGCTTAACGTAAATTTTTCAGTGGATGAAAAATAACCACCTCAAATGTAATTCAAACAAAACTGAGTTCTCTTCCAGGGGATCCTCAGCAAAGTCATAAGCATTAGAATATTCCCGCCCATGCGCGGGACCCCGGAAACAATATATTATATGTGCCCCACATATATATACTCATATATATATATATATATATATATATATATATATATATATATATATATATATATATATATATATATATATATATATATATATATAAGCAATTGCCGCCAATTAAACAGTAGAGCTGAATTATGCTGTAAAGAATTTCCACCATACATGAACATATGCATTAGAAACATGAGAAACAACACCAAAGATTGTTTAGAAACTGTTTTAATGCCTAGAAAGCAGTAGACATTCTTATAACTCACTGGAAGCATAGAAAGCTCCCAGGCTGCATTCCAAACACACAGTCTAAAAAGACTGAAAAGCTAACCTGTAGCTGCATGCAACGAAAAACTGACACCGTGCCTTTAAGGCACTCATGACCTCCAGCTTCCCATCATGCCTCAGGGGTGACAGTTAGGTCAGTTGTTCTTTCCAGTTCCTTCAGGAAGGACCCAGGTAACACAGCTCCACTCTTTTCTGGCTTTTCTGACAGAAATGTACTTACATTTTCAGATTTTTTCTGCTTACTTTGACTTTAACATCTTGTCAAGTAAGCTTCTGTCTTTTTAGACAGTTTTTTGTGTGGCATTTTATTTTAAAATGCCTTCTCTTTTTGACAACTCATCATGATCCTAAGGTCTGTCCCCACTGCGAAGGCCTGTCTGTGTCCTCCTTTTGGCAACAAGAAGGCAAAATCAGACAGCCATGATGTCTGTATACTTTTCTTGCCTGAAGATCTCCAGTGAGGAAGGGCAGCAAGAGGGCTAGAAGTCCTTCAAAAGGCAAGTCTTCACGTCCTTCAACTTCAACGTCGGGCTCAGCACTGAAGAAACATCAACTGGTGAGTTTTCCAGCTGAAAAACGACAGTCGACGGCGGGCTCGCCGTCGAAAAGAAGATCAGGATCGTCGCCGACGTCGAGAATGTCAGCCCCATCGGCGAAATCCCCTCCGCCATCGTCAACCAGGCGTTGAGCGGCGTCAAGGGAGGTCACGCCTCCGCCGTCATCAACAGGGCGGTGATCGGCGCCGAGGCAGGTGACTCCACCGCCGTCGTCAACCGGGCGACGATCGGAGTCGAGAACCAAGACCCCTCTGCCGTCGTCAACCAGGCGGCGTTCGGCGTCAACGACCAGGATCCCTCCGCCATCGTCAACACTGCGACGATCGGCGTCTAGGACCAAGACCCCTCCGCCGTTGTCAACTCAGCGTCGAGGGCCGGCACACCTCCACCGTCGTCATCTCGGCGACGATCGGTGTCGAGAAGTGTGAATCTCACCCGGCGTCAACCAGGCGATGTCCGGCGTCTAGCACCAATACCCCTCCGCCGTCGACAACCAGACGTCAATCGGCGTAGAGGAGGCGATCTCCGTCAGTGTCTCGTCTACGTTCGTCGTCGAGGATGTCCAGAGTTCCTCCGTCGTCGTCACGTAGACACTCCGCGTCGAGAGAGGAAGCTCCGTCGTCGGCAAGTCATCGCCGTTCGACGTCGAGAGACCATCGTTCCTCACATCACTCAGCGTCAAGACATCCGACGTCGGAAGTGATGGCTCCGTCGATGCCCCAGAGGCGGTCGACGTCGAGGGAAAGAGTTCCATCGTCCAGGCAGGGCGATTCGGCGAGGAGGCGTCATTCTTCACCGTCGAGAGCTGGATCAATGTCGAGGCACTCTGTGATTCTTGTTACGGAATCGGCTTCGCGCCACTCATCTTCTCAGTCTTCTGGTTCCTCCAGATCAAAAAACAGAAGTCCTGCCCGTAGACGTCTGTCAGAGATTTCTGCTCCTCGGGTGAGGCTGTCCCCTAGATGGAATGCACCACTGCACAACTGGCAGGATTCAGGGGCTACGGAACGCCTGCGGCAGTACGTTAGCCCAGAACATAGATCTCCGCTGCAAAGGCTGGTTGATCAAGCAGACAGAGACAGTCCTCCCAGGCAACAGGCATCGCATTCACCTGAAAGGAGGCCAGATAGATCTTGTTCCCCTACAAGAGAAGAACGGCCCAGAAGATCTCGTTCTCCAAGAAGGGAAGAACGTTCCAGAAGATAGTGTTCTTCAAGAGGAGAAGAACGGTCGAGAAGATTGCGTTCTTCAAGAAGAGAAGAACGTTCCAGAAGATCGTGCGAGCCATCGCAGAAGTGGTAGGAGTTCTTCTACCTGATCTTCCACTAGGGAGTACTCCCCTACTCTGACAGACAGTTCTATCTCCAGAGTCTCTCCAGTAGACGACATCAATACTTATTTAGATGTTCTGCAGAGAGGGGCTAAGAAATTAAATATCGAGATGGCTGCCCCACAAGTGACTACCAGACATTGCACCAGAAATCTTCTTCCCGTCCGTTACTTCCATTAGTCCCAGGAATCATGGATCCAGTTCAGAACATTTTCCTCACTCCTGCAACCATCAGAGCAGTACCAGCTCGTATACAAAAGAATAACAAGCCTGCTGATTCGGACCCAGTCTTTGTCAAATCTGATCCACCGGCAGATTCGGTGATTGTGGCAGCGGCTCGGAAGACCCATGCAGTCGCTCCTTCATCTTCTGTCCCACGAGTAAGACCCAGGACTCGTGGGGCCGCAAAGTTTGTAATGCTGCCGCTTCTGCCTTGAAGGTATCCAGTGCGTCCGCATTCCTGGGAAGGTATGACCGAGCCTTATGGGACTCTATGGAACGCTTCAAAGCCAAGCTCCCGAAGGAGGACCAAAAGGACTTTGAGGAGACACTAACGGAAGGTGGTCTGGTGGCAAACCAACTGATAAACACTGCGGCAGACGGTGCAGTGTTAGCGGCGCACTCCTATTCTCATGGAGTATGCGCCAGAGGGTCTTCTTGGTTGCGCCTGACAGGCCTTAAACCTGATGCTCAACATTGCATCTTGAATCTTCCTTTCTCTGGGACCTCTCTCTTCGGGGAACACGCAGATGAAGAGATGACCCGGATGAAGACCAAACGGAAAGCGGTCGGTTTGGAGAAGAAGAAAGAATTCAAACGACACTTCAAATCCAACAAGGGCAGAGGGGCTCAACAGAGGGTTCATACCCCTCAGTGGTCCCAGAACAAAAATCAGGGAAAAACCCACTTTCGAGGAGGCAAATCCAACAGGGGTAGAGGAGGTCATCAGCAGTCCTCTTCCACCACGAGAGGAGGAAAAGCCTGAGCAGTGGCTTCCTCTGGCGTCGTTACCCACTCCAGTGGGAGGAAGTGCTTCGCAACATCTGGCAGAGTGGGTCAGCATCACAAAGATTGTTGGGTGCTGAATATACTGCGCAATGGATATGCACTACGTTTCCGTGCGATCCCAAAGTCCATACCTCCAAAAAAGTCTCGCCCTTACCAACTAAACCTTCTCCGGAGAGAGGTCAGGACTCTTCTTCAAAAAAGAGCCATCGAGGAGGTGCCTCCCTCTCAAAGGGGAAAAGGAGTCTACTCCAGATACTTTCTTGTCCCCAAAAAAGACCAAGAGGACAAGTTCAGACCCATCTTGGACCTTCGCCTTCTAAACAGGGTGGTGGTCAAAGAAAAGTTCCGCATGTTGGCTCTTCACCAAATATGTCCACATCTTCAAGTCGGGGATTGGATGTGTTCGGTGGATTTGCAAGATGCGTACTTTCATATACCAATCGCCCTTCGCCATCGGAAGTACTTGAGATTTGTGGTAGGAAGCAAGCACTACCAGTACAAAGTACTGCCCTTCGGGCTCAAGTCAGCACCACACGTCTTCACCAAATGCATGGCAGTGGTTGCGGCTTATCTACACAAGAAGGGGCTCTTCGTCTATCCATACCTGGACGACTGGCTCCTAAAAGGCCCATCTCCCCGACAGGTACTCAGTGACTTTCACCTGTGCCTACAGCAGTTACACAAGCTAGGCCTCCATGTGAACATGGAGAAGTCTGTCCAACAACCGACCCAGAACATCCACTACCTGGGCGCAGTTCTGAATACACAAGTTTGGGAAAAGCGTTTCCTTCGGAGGAGAGGTTATCATCTATGAAACAGAAGTGCAGGAATCTCCTCCAGTCTCGATATCCAACAGTCAGACAGGTAGCTTCCCTACTGGGCTCCATGGCGTCCTGCATTTTTCTGATACCAAACGCCAGACTGAGAATGCGGCCTCTGCAGCAGGCTCTAGAGGACCAATGGGACCAAGCAACAGGGAATCGGGAGGATCGGATCAGTCTGTCCCACGCAGCGAGTACTTCTATCCTGTGGTGGACTCGCCCGCAGAATGTGTTGCTGGGAGTGCCGTTTCACCAACTTCTTCCAACACTGTCCGTGGTCACAGACGCTTCTCTAGAAGGCTGGGGGGCACACATGGGGTGCCTTCAAATTCAAGGTCGGTGGTCAACTCAGCACCAAACCTACCACATCAACATGCTGGAGCTTCGGGCAGTTCATCTGGCTCTCAAGGCTTTTCTTCCAGCTATAAACACCGACTCAGTCCTAGTTCAGACAGACAATACAACCACCATGTTCTATCTGAACAAACAAGAGGTACACGATATCGCCCTCTCTCCCTGGAGGCTCAGGCGATCTGGCACTGGATTCTGGCTCGGGGCCTATCAGTAGTGGCAGTGCACCTTCCAGGCGAATTAAACACCAAGGCAGACGCACTCAGCAGGCACTTCGAAGATCAGCCAGACTGGGTGCTAAACGACGAAGTGGTGGAAGAACTTTTTCGTTGTTGAGGGTCATCCAACCATAGACTTGTTTGCGGACGACGAAAACGCAAAATGCCACCCCTTCGCGTCCAGATTCCACCGGCCAGGGACGCAGTGGAATGCTCTCCTGATGGATTGGTCAGGAAAATTTGCTTACGCATTTCCTCCCCTGGCTCTGATTCCGAAGGTAGTGTCCAAACTCCTCAGGTCGGACATGGAAATGATCTTGATAGCTCCGGACTGGCCATGGCAGTGGTGGTATCCGGACCTTCTGCATCTGTCTGTGTGTCCACACAGACTGCTTCCGTGCAGGACGGACCTGTTGAGCAAGATGAACGGGAGGATACTGCATCCCAACCTCCCATCACTGAACCTGACAGCATGGCTCCTGAGGTCCTGCAATATGGGCATCTGAACCTGCCTCCCGAATGTATGTACATTTTAAAAGAGGCTAAGAGGCCTTCCACGAGAGATTTTACATATGGTGTAGGGATCGTCACCTAGATCCTACTAAAGTGCAGGAGGAAGTATTCTTTCCATACCTCCTTTCCTTGGCAACTTCTGGGTTGAAATATGCTTCCATTAGAGTGCATCTGTCCGCCATAGTAGCGTACAGGAAATCGCCTAACCAGATTTCTTTCTTGCAGGTTCCTCCAGGGGTTGAAAAAAGTCTATCCCCCTGTGCGAAATCCTTCTCCTCCTTGGGAATTAAACCTGGTTCTATCCAGGTTAATGTCACCTCCTTTCGAACCCATCCACAAGGCCTCTTTGCAACATCTATCTTGGAAAGCAGCCTTTTTAGTGGCGATTACGTCAGCGCGCAGAGTAAGTGAGATACAAGCGCTCTGTACAAAGGAACTCTACACTGTTTTCCACCACAACAGAGTAGTTCTGAGAGCTCATCCATCCTTCTTACCCAAGGTGGTTTCTGATTTTCATATAAATCAGTCCATTTCCCTCCCTTCGTTTTTTCCAAATCCTACGACCCCAGCCGAGCGGTCACTACACTCCTTTGATCTTAAGAGAGTGCTCAAGTTCTATTTGGAAAAGACCAAGGGTATCAGGAAGATGGATCAGCTGTTTGTAAACTATGGTTCAATGAGAACGGGCTTTCCAGCGGCCAAGAGATCCATCTCCAGATGGATTGTCTCCTGCATTAAATTGGCCTATCAGGTTGCAGGCAAGCCTTTATTGGTGTCACCCAAAGTGCATTCTACTAGAGGGAAAGCAGCCACAGTAGCTTTCTTACATGACATTCCTATGTCAGAGATATGCAAGGCTGCAACCTGGAAATCAGTTCATACCTTTATGAGGCATTACTGTCTAGAATCTGATTCAAGGGCCAATACTCAAGTAGGGCAAGCCTCCTTGAGGTATCTGTTTGGGTAGCCTATGGCCTGCTCAGGCTTGTTGATGAGATTACTGTCTTGTTGTTCCTTTGCCCTCAGGGAGGAGGTGAGGCTCGCTATTCTATTCTAATGCTTATGACTATTGATGAGGATCCCCTGGAAGAGAAGGATTAGTTACTTACCTGTAATCCTAGTTCTCTTCCAGGGGTATCCTCATCAAAGTCATAAGCAACCCTCCCGCCTCCCCGGGCAAAGGACATTTGTTAATGAGGAGATATTGTTACATGGTTTTTTTCCAGTCTCCGAAAAGAACAACTGACCTGTCACCCCTGAGGCATGATGGGAAGCTGGGGGTCATGATTGCCTTAAAGGCACGGTGTCAGTTTTTTGTTGCATGCAGCTACAGGTTAGCTTTTCAGTCTTTTTAGACTGTGTGTTTGCAATGCAGCCTGGGAGCTTTCTATGCTTCCAGTGAGTTATAAGAATTTCTACTGCTTTCTAGGCATTAAAACCGTTTCTAAACAATCTTTGGTGTTGTTTCTCCTGTTTCTAATGCATATGTTCATGTATGGTGGAAATTCTTTACAGCATAATTCAGCTCTACTGTTTATTTGGCTGCAATTGCTTATTTTTATATATATATATATATATATATATATATATATATATATATATATATATATATATATAACCTACTGTCGCCAGTAGGTAGTTATAGTTAGGATTTTTTAATGCAAAATCTCAAAATTCTATTGTGAATAACTTTGTCGTCGGTTGACGAATCTGCCTGAAAATTTCCTCAAATTTGCCTCGCGGAGCTCCGGTCCTTCCCTGAAAGTTTGGGGGGGATTCGTCAAGCGGGGGCCGAGATAAAAGGGGGGTCCCAAAACGTGTTTTCCCCATGTTAATTTCCATAGGGCGGGCGAACTCACTTTTAGCCCGAACGGCTGAATGGATTTGCACCAAACTTGGCAAAATTGTAGGGACTGGTAGCCCGATGTGCCTTTGCTATGTCTCAAGATATGTGCTCCAGTGGTTTTTACGAAAATTAACTTTGAAAAAATATATATTGGGCTACATTGGGCTATATATATGTTAGAGCCCAAATGTAGCCCAATGTAGCCCAAAGATGGCCACCAGAGCCAAAAAAAACGAAATGTAGCCCAAATATCAGCCAGATGTAGCCCAACTATAGCCCAATGACAGAATGTCCCAGAGTGTTCTAAAGAACAACTAGAGCGCTACCAGTCTTACTTATGACAAAAGTATGGCACACCTGAAGTCATCTTGATTGGAATAAAGTGTTAACACTTAAAACATGTAATTTGCAAAGGAACAAAATGAGGGGGTTCATTTTGCCATAGAAATTATGATTAGTGCTGAAGAAAGAAAAATGAGGGCACATTTTGAGTGACTTCTCAAATCCTCTTATTTCATTAAAAAAATTCTGATATGCAGTCTCCCAAGATGGCCACCAGAGACAAAAGAGCCCAAATGTAGCCCAAATATCAGCCAGATGTAGCCCAACTATAGCCCAATGACAGAATGTCCCAGAGTGTTCTAAAGAACAACTAGAACGCTAACAGTCTTACTTATGACAAAAGTATGGCACACCTGAGGTCATCTTGATTGGAATAAAGTGGTAACACTTAATACATTTAATTTGAAAAGGAACAAAATGAGGGGTTTCATTTTGCCATAGAAATTTTATATATATATATATATATATATATATATATATTTTCACTGAAACAACCATAGGTTTCACACCAGTTATAGTTAGGTGGAAATTTTACTCGCATAAAACCATTGAAATTCCCACGCTATAGTTGGTTGGACTCACTATAACTTGCGCGTGCAATGCACTGCTGATGACGTCACATATTACATCACTCATGACATGGTCAGTGACATCACTCATGACATCACTGATGACATCACTGATGACATCTCAAATGGCATCACTGATGACATCATCCAGTGAATGTGTATCTTTCTGAAAAATAAATATTTTTTATATATGTATATCTAAATGTTGATGGAAGAATAAATGGGTAAATAAATGTCTAAATGGATGTTTTTTTGTGTAAAATTGATTGGTTAACTGACTTAATAAATGTATCTTAGTGAATACATATATTAGCGAGTAATGTTTAAATATTTAAATATCTGTATCTCTGTCTCACTTTGTGTATAAGTGGCTGCATGGGTTGGTGAGTAGCTACATGAGTTTGTATATGGGTTATTAGTTGTTTTTTTGAGTATCAGTATCAGTGTCTGTATGGTTCGGTGGGGGATATTACTTAGAGCACAGATGCATGAATGAATGACTCACTATTTGTATGTATTTTCAAGACAGCATGTGTGCAAGACTGTATGGGTGGATGATTGTGTGTATGGGTGGGTTAGTGAGTATGTGTTTTTATAAATGATTGTTTAAGAGAGTAAATATGTTTCCGTTTCTGTAGAAGTAGGTGTAGTAGTGTGTATATAGCAGTATAATCAAGTAAATGGTTTTTTGATAGTTTATTTGCATGTGTAAATTTGTGTGTGAGTAACTATATGGATGAGTATTAGTGTGTAACAGGATGTATAGGTGTATGAGTACATATGATGAGTAAGTACATGCATGAGTGACTATATAGAGCTGTTGGTGAATGAGTGGATGTGTATGTAGATGTTGGAATTACCTAATAAGTTGTTGTAATTGGTATTGGTTTCTCCTTTTTTAAGAAAATGTTAGTTTCTATTTTTGAATGTGTGTGTCAAAGGGTATTTTATGCTAATAGGATGTCTGCCACTTTGTCACAAGGATGTTGTCATCAGTGATGTCATTTGAGATGTCATCAGTGATGTCATGAGTGATGTCACTGACCATGTCATGAGTGATGTAATATGTGACGTCATCAGCAGTGCATTGCACGCGCAAGTTATAGTGAGTCCAACCAACTATAACGTGGGAATTTCAATGGTTTTATGCGAGTAAAATTTCCACCTAACTATAACTGGTGTGAAACCTATGTTTTTTTCAGTGAATATATATATATGAGTATATATATGTGGGGCACATATAATATATTTTTTCCGGGGTCCCGCGCATGGGCGGCAATATTCTAATGCTTATGACTTTGATGAGGATACCCCTGGAAGAGAACTAGGATTACTGGTAAGTAACTAATCCATTCTGCTCATGGGGACAAATACCAACTTTTGCCCCAGTAAATGGTTGCCTGAAGGCATTACTCCGCCTCCTGCCTCTGTAGAATCAGCAAGAAATCTTGGAATTCTTTACGATTCCTCTTTTTCTTTTGATTACCATGTAAGAAACATGGCAGGCAGCTGTTTTAATATAATAAAATCTCTGAAACAATTCTTTGATTTTCCTCCTACTGAGGCAAGAAAGTCTGTTGCAGTCTCCCTCATAATTTCCCGTTTAGATTACTGTAACGGGCTGATGGCTGGTGTCAAGAAACAAAGATTAAAGAAGTTACAAAGTGTCCAACATGCGGCAGCCTGGCTGGTCCTAAAACTTCCTAGAAAATCCCAGCATCTGCAGCCCTCAGGACTTTGCATTGGCTACCGATTCACAAAAGGATTGTTTTTAAGATCTTGTTGACTATGTTTAGAGCCTTAAATGATATCGGCCCAAAGTATTTGTCGAATAGATTTACCCGCTATAATCCAAATAGAGTTTTGAGATCAGCGGGGTGTAATCTGGCCAATTCCCCGAAATTTCATCTTAAAACAAAAGGAGGCAAAACACTCGGTGTCCTGGCCCCTAAGGCCTGCAATGCTATGCCAAACGATCTTAGAATGCAACCCACTGAAGCCGCTTTCAGAAAAAAACTTAAAACCTGGCTATACAATTTTACAGATACGTATGTATTGGCCGCCATTTAGCGTCTCTTCGCCCTGTCTTCGACCTACTTTCCGGACCGCCGTACCGTATGACGTCATCGGAGCCACAAAAGGACCTCGTTGGTGTGCTGACGTCAGTTCCCTTTTTTACACGCAGTCGACGCTTAACAGTTTTTCTAGGGCTCTCCATTTTCATTGAGGAAAACTTTGTATCTCTTAATTGTTTCAGATGGCTTCTTCTAGGAAGACCAGATTTAAACCCTGCAGAGTGTGTGGTGGTCATATGTCGATTACGGACCCGCATGATGACTGCCTTTGGTGCTTATCTTCGGACCACGACGTCAAGGAATGCCGAAGCAACAGGAAAATTAATCCTAAAGCGATTAAAGAGCATGAGGCCAAGTTGTTTATGGCCAAAGCCAAGAATGAGTAGAGAGGTAAGAAGAGGGTGAAGTCTTTGTCTTCTCACACTTCAAAGTCGAAGAAGCACAAGAAATCCAAGAGAAGACATACCTCTTGTCATCATTCTTCGAAGGCCAGGGTTTCGAGGTCCAGGTTGAAGTGGCCGACTCCAGCTGAGCAACCTCGACGGAAGGTCTTTATCCCTCCATCTCCTTCTCCTCAGGCGATGCCAGTACTATCTCCGGCTGCGGCGTCGCCAGCTTCAGATGCTTCTTTGCAACAGCTCCTATTGAGTTCTCTCTAGTCCATGTGACTTCACCTGTGCGGGCGCCGTCCCCGGCTCCGCAGGATCCAGTTCAGCCTTAGGTGACTCCCCTTCAGGAAGGTATGGATCCATATCCTTCTTTTCTTGCTCTTGGGGCTGATTCTTCGCATTTTCTTAATGCGATGTTTGGCATGTTTGCCAGAGCCTCGACTCCATCCGGCGTGCCTTCAGGCCTCGTGGATACTTTGGCTTTCAACCTGGGTGTTCCTCAGTTCTATCCCCAGGCTCCTTTCATGCCATTCTTGCCATCAACTCAGGCTTGGCATTTCCCGGCGCCAAGATCCTCCACTCCGGCTCCACGAACCCCTTCAGCTGCTGAGTCGGCTCCACCTCGAGTTCGATCGACGTCTAGGTTCGAAGCCGAGGCTCCTCCATCGACGCCGTTGATGTCTTCATCGGTGCTGCGTGTTGCTCCACCGACGCCGTTGCCTAAACAACGCTCCAGGAGAGAGGCACAGAGACTACTCAAGGTGGAGGAATATTTATAAAATCAGGAGGAAGGAGAAATTGTGGACTCTATGGATAAGTTTGAAGGCCTTCATGAAGCTAGTGGCCTTGATACTTTCCCTGAGCATAACCTGCCATCTGTAAGTGGAGGTGTTGTACAGCACATTGCACCATACCATGTAGTTATAAGGAAGGTGGCTGATTTGTTGTGCCTTAAACTTCCCTCAGCGGAGCTAAAGTCCAACATACTAACAGAAGTTTTAAATACTTCATCGTCAACTTCTGAGGCGTTGCTTCCTCTTACAGATGCTGTAACCGATCCAATTCTAGAGGTGTGGCAGAAGCCTTTATCTGCTCCGGCTGTATCTCGCTCCATCTCGAGAAGGTACAGACCTGCCCCCGGTGATCCGATTTTTTTGTCATCACATCCGACGCCGGAGAGTTTAGTTGTCCAGGCTTCTTGTTCAAAGCAGTCTTCTGGTGCTTTCCCTACCATTTTGGGTGATCAGGATTCGAAGAAGATGGAGCAAGCTGCGAAGAAGGTGTTCTCTTCTGCAAGTATGGCTCTAAAGTCTATTAATGTAACTTGCCTTCTTGGAAGATATGTTCATGCATTGATGGACTCTGTTGTACAATTGGCTCCGAAGTTGCCTGTGGAGGATCATGCCAACTTCTTGGAAGTCCTTTTGGATTCACAGGCTGCAGCATGTCAAGTGATTCAGTCAGGAATTGACCCTGCTGACTCCGTGGCTCGTGTGATGGGGTCTCCTGTGGCTACAAGAAGACATGGCTCAGGTCTTCTGGTTTTTCAGCTGATGTTTAGGCGACTTTTCTGGATCTGCCCTTTGATGGGTCAAAGCTCTTTGGTTCAAAGGCGGACTCGTCCTTGGAACGTTTTAAAGACAGCAGGGCTACTGCAAGATCTCTAGGCCCCAGGTGCCGTCCCGAGGTTATGGTTTCAAAAGATATTGTGGCTTTGGGAGATCTGCTTCCTTTCGTGGCACCAGCAATCCCAGCAGAGCCAACAACAGAATTCCTTGTACAAATCATACAGAGGGAAAAATAAGAGGTCTCAGGGGAGCAAATCGTCAGCAATCCTCCTCCTCCTCTACCTCCCCTCCTGCCACTGTTGGTACAACAGGAAAGCAGTTCTAGATCCCCCATCTTAGAACATGTTGGTCCGGTTGGAGGTCGGGTGTCCCACTTTCTACAAGATTGGAGACTGATCATGTCTAATAGTTGGATTTTTAATCTTGTAGAGAATGGGAACGTCCTTCCCTTTTTGGAGTTTCCTCCTCCTTACCCTCCTCGCCAGGGTGGGTGTTCAGAGGACCACTTACTGCTTTTACAGCAGGAGGTTCTTACATTGCTTCAGAAAAGTGTGATAGAGGTAGTTCCAGAACAGGAAAGGGGTCAGGGTTGCTACTCCCGGTATTTCCGGATCCCTGAAAAAGACGGTTGTTTGAGACCAGTCTTGGACCTCAGTATTTTGAACCTTTAGCTCAGGCAGGAGAAGTTCAAAATGTTGACCTTGGCTCAGGTTCTTCTTGTGCTGCAACAGGAAGACTGGATGGTGTCCATCGATCTGCAAGATGCGTATTTTCATCTTCCCATCCTGAAGTCTCATCGGAAGTGTCTCAGGTTCACGGTGGGGTCGCAATACGACCAGTTTGCGGTTCTTCCGCTCGGTCTCACTTCCGCACGTGATGGCAGTGGTAGCGGCTCATCTCAGAAGGTCAGGGGTGCCTGTTTTCATCTACCTGGACGACTAGCTGCTGAAAGCACAGTCTCCAAAGTTGGTTTCGTGCCACTTGCAAGTGACAACTCATCTGTTGTTCAAATTGGGTTTTTCGATAAATGTACTCAAATCTTACCTGGTGCCTTCTCAGCGCAGCCTGTTCATAGGGACAATACTGGACACTACTGTGTGTAGAGCTTATCCGCCTCCGCAGAGGATTCTCGACATACAGGGGAGATTCCTTTATTTCATGATGGAGCGGTTGTTCCAGTCCTGAAGGTTCTACGCCTGCTTGGTCTGTCGCTTCCTGCATTCTGTTGGTCAACCATGCACGCTGGCACATGAGGGCACTCCAGTGATGCCTCCGCAGACAGTGGTATCAGTACAGCGGAGATCTCGGGTAGAAGATCAGATTCTCCAGAGAAGCTGCAGCGGAGCCGACTTGGTGGAGTGTGCAGGGCAACGTGTGGCAAGGAAAGCCCTTTCAGTCTCCTCCTTTGGTGGCCATAGTGATCACGGATGCCTCCACTCTAGGGTGGGGTGCTCACCTGGGGGATCTGGAGGTCAAAGGTCTTTGGTCTCCAGAGGAAAGGTTGCTTCATGTCATCCTGTTGGAATTGCAGGCAATATAGGCTTTCCTTCCCTTTGCAGTCAGTCGGTTCAGATCCTAACGGACAACACTTCCGCAACAAACAGGGAGGTGTAGGGTCATATCGTCTCTGCTGAGAGGCTCTGCGACTCTGGTCCTGGGCTTAGGGCCAACGGATTTGTGAGTTTGCAAATAATCTGGCCGGTGTGCTAAATGTTCGTGCGGACAGTCTCAGTCGGCGTTACTTGGCCGATCACGAGTGGCGGCTTCCTCCAGAGGTCGTACATCGCATCTTCCCGACGTGGGGATCTCCTCAGTTGGACCTGTTTGCCACTCAGAGAACGCGCACTGCCCGTTGTTCTTCAGTCTCCAGTATCCGATGCAGGGAGCGTTGGGGGATGCATTTCAAATAGATTGGAGCTCTCAACTCCTTTACGCGTTTCCCCCATAGTCTTGATTCCTCGGGTTCTGAGGAAGATTCGCCAAGACTGGGCCCAAGTTATATTGATAGCCCCGGATTGGCCAAGAAGGGCTTGGTACACAGATCTACTTCATCTCTCATCGCACCCTCCGCTCCGTCTCCCTCTCAGGGCAGACCTCCTCTTGCAGTCGCAGGGCAGGTTCTACACCCCCACCTCCGGGAGCTTGCACCTTCAGGCTCTTGGCTCCAAGCCGCCTTTCCTAACCATTCATGCGGATAGGTTGGTTCTAAGGACCAGGACTGCTTTCCTTCCCAAGGTGGTTACCGTTTTTCATATGGGTCAATCGATTACTTTACCTACTTTCTATCCTCCCCCTCACCCTTCCAAGTAGGAAGAGAGGCTGCATTGTTTGGACCCTAAAAGAGCTATCAGCTTTTATTTGGATCTGACTAGTGATCGGACTAGCTGGACGATAAGCTTTTTGTCAAAGTCAAAAAGTCTTGTAGAGCACACATATCACTGTTAGGTCTCAAGGCGCTTGCAGACCCTTCAACTAGCTGAGTTCTGTCTCATTTCACTTGGAGAACAGCCATGTTTTTAGTTCACTACAGAAACGTCGATTGTGTGGGCTACGTTGGGAAGATGAAAGCCAAGGCAGTGCACAAGAGGACGCTTTTCAGGTGGATTATCTTGTGCATCAAGATTTGTTACGCCCTGGCCCAAAAAGGACCCTCCAGAAGGTATCGGAGCTCATTCCTCCAGAACTAAGTCTACTTCTTCTACTTTGGCTAGAGGTGTTCCTTTTCTTGATATCTGTAAAGCAGCAACTTGGGCCTCCCTCCACACCTTTGCAAAGCATTACTGCTTGGACTCTGAGGTTAGGAGGGATGGCCATTTTGCTCGCTTTGTTTTACAGGATTTTTTGGTCTAGCCAGGTGGACACCCTCCTCCAGGAGAGGTACGGCTTTGGGAATCTATTCAAAAGGTGAGAAATCCACAGGCAGAAGTATCCATCAGAAGAACAAGTTACTTACCCACGGTAACTCTTTTTCTGGTGGATACAATATCTGCCTGTGGATTCCTCATGCTCCCAACCGCCTCTCCGTTGTCCACCTGCTTCTACCAAGAAAAGTTTTATTTCAATTATGTTATCTTAATAATGAGAAATGCTTTTGCTTTGCTATTTCTTTTACTCTTGATTATGCAAATGTGATTTTACATATATGTATATATTTGATATGCTATGTATATATTTGAAAATGTGTCTGTCCGCCGGTTTGCCTCTGTGGCACGGAAAAAATGGGTGGAACTGACCTCAGCATGCTGACGAGGTCCTTTTGTGGCTCCGATGACGTTCATATGGAGCAGCGAGCGGAGCCTGTCCATTGTGACGTCCTTGTGGACATGAGAGGGCTAGGAAAGAATGTTCCTGCAGAATGCTGGCTCAGGGGGTATTCAAAAGGTGAAGAATGAAAAGGTGAGGAATCCACCAGCAGATATTGTATCCACCAAAAAAAGCGTTACCGAAGGTAAGTAACTTCTTCGTTTGGAACGGTTGCTTTGGTAACAGCCTCTAAGGCAGGGGTCTTCAAACTGTGGGGCGCGACCCCCAGGGGGGCCGTGGAGCAATGCATAGGGGGTCGCGCTCCCAGTCTCACTTATGCTCAGGCCCAAGGGCTTCAGCCCCCCTCTTCCCCTGTGTCTCAGCCCGGGCTGCTGCTGTAACTCGAGCTGCTGGAGCCTCAGCTGGCCACTGTCTGGAGTCCTCTCCAGCACGCCCATCTGAGTTTTTCACAGGTCTTTAAAGACCATTTACATATTTACATGCCTTTGTAAACTGGTTACAGAGGCTTAGTGTTTTTTTCCTGATTCCAGTACCCCCTGGGTCCCACTCTGCCTATTCCTTACATTTGTATTTCACATTTACTGCTGTAGTGTGAGAATGCATTTCATGAAAAGGAATATAAAGTAGGGTTGCCAAAAGTAAAATGCCTGTGTGTGTTGTTTAAAGAGCCTGCAGAGACCTCCTCTTGACACTAAATAGATTTATAAATAAAAAAAAGTATGCATTCATTCATTATGTGACTTTTGTGTGTTTGTTCTTTTTAATTATCAGTCATGGATCATTGAGGCAGTCCTAGAACACAATTAAAAGTGCTTTCTATTTATATTTGCAGTTTGAAGTATGCACATATAAGTGCTTAAAATACAGCTTTAGGTGACTGCTTATTTTTGTACCAACTGGGCCATCAAAATAATCTACTGGCAACTGTATCCATAAGACTGGAAGTTTTTTCAGGATCAGCACATTTATTTATTTCCTCCACCCTGCCATAATAGCAATAGTTTAACTTAGATCTTAAACCCTACGCCGCCGTCAATAACATGCTGTGTTACTTCAAGTGTCTGGGAATAGACTCTGCATTCAGACAACTCACTCCTCCTTCACGCCCTTCACGTTCATGCTCACCCTGTCCTCATAGCGATCACAATGCACTCACACCATTCACCTGCTCACCCTGCACTCACAAGGATTACTCTGCACTCACAATGCACTTGCGCTGTTCTCCCTATAACTCACCCTGCAGTCACACAAGCACACTACTCATCCTGCACTCATGTGACACTTCACTCACCTGTCCTCCTCACTGCTGAATATACAACTCACTCAAACAATCCCAGCAGTAATCATACATTCATTCATCCCATTTTGAACTTGCATCCGCACCCAAATTCGTACGGCCACCTCACTCACCCTGCAGTCACTCCTCTCACCCTATTCTCACACTGTTGCATCGTTCACCGTGCACTCACATGGGCACTCCTGCGACCCACACAGCGCAGAGGGTTAATGTGCCTGCTACAAAGAATATGTACCATGCAGAAATGAGTATGAGTAAACTATGAGTAGCGCTATAAAAAATGAAATGGTTGTCAGAAAGCTGTTATAGAGAGATGAGGTGCATTGTTGTTGAGTGGTAGTGAGGGAATTCATGGAGAAGGAGGAAACGGGGGTGGGGCACCAAAAAAGACTGTTGCACCGGGTGCAACCAGTGTTGGGGCCAGCCCTGGCTGGGAGTGTTAGTACCCCTCCCCCAGAAGTTCTGGTCTAGTGGCTCCCCTGCTTCTGCAGATTAATATTATTTACATTTGTACTGCGCTACTGTTACCAAAAGAAGCCCTGAGGCTAATAACCATCTGCTGCCTGAAGGCAAATGAGAAACACACAGAAGGAGATGGATAACCAGCCAAATGGGGTAACCGACAGAGCATAGAGAAAGGTTTTTATATCTTCCTAAAGGATAATCAATTTTTGGTGGAGTGAAACAAAGGAGAGTGCAAGTCTCATAACTGCGCGGCCAGCACCAAAACAGCGAGATAGACAACTCATGCCTTCTTGAATTGGGGAACAATAAGCAGAGTGGCACAGGCTGAGAGGAGCATACAGGTCCGACCCGAATGCTTGGTGAGGAGAGATGAGAGAGGACAGCAAGAGATTGAGAGAATTTGATTGAAGAGGTCAGGGATGATGAGAAATGTAAATTGCAGAAGAGTAGTGTGGACACGCTGAAAGTGAGTGTGAGCCAAAGGTGAGGGCTTCTGTTAGAACAAAGGGGAGATGTGAAAGATGAATGGGGGGACTGGAGAGGTGTAGGATACAAATAGACAATACGTTGAATGGAGAGACGAGGTGAATGAGAAGTGCTGAGGGGAACGGGTACTGACGGGCCAGAGAGGCCATGAGATAAATGCGAGAGGCTGTTAGAGATGAGGGCAGTAAAGACAGATTGGCAAGAGGTGTTTAAAGGTGATGTGAGAGGTTGAATGGGGAGAGTTCAGAAGTTGTAAAAAGGGGTGAAAGAAAATGGCCTGCAAAGTGAGAGAGGGATCCAGGGTTGGGAGAGGAGAGAGGGATGGAAGGGAGGGAGTAAGAGGAAAACTGCATGGGTAAACTGCTTAACTCTGCAGAAAACCACCAGGGTTTTAAGGGACCCCTGATTCTCCCGACCAGGGCCAGGTGAGCTTCTAATGTGGCAGCATGTATTCCTGCGGAGTGGAGGGCCCTTCACAAAGGTTGACTAGAAATCTTTCTGATGTTAATTTCTGTATTTTGGTTATAAACAGGTACTGATGGGGTGAAATCTTTCGTCAGTGTTACTGTGTGTAAAAAATAAATTTCAAAATATTGAAGCAATGCTATCCCAAAATACGCTGTGTCGCGTAACATCATTTACATTTTCTCCCCACACAATTTAGTCAAGCCTGTTGCGTAATTTGGTCCTCAACTGCCTCATAATTCCAGTAGCCCTGCCTACAGGTTTAGACATTTTTGTCAGGAGGGGGTCCTTACACCTCAAAATGTTAACAGGGGGGTCTCGGCATCCAAATGTTTGAAGACCTCTGCTCTAAGGTAAGTACTAGAGCCTCGACTATTGAGCGTTTCTGTATGTTCTGCCAAAATGTAGGAATCCTAAAACGAATTGTAAACATTTCAGAGTTTTTTGCGGTTGGAGCAGCGCCAATTTTTCAAAAAAATTAGCTGCCAGTCATTTTCCTTAATTTTATAGCTAATATCCCAAAATAGAACATTGAGGTGGGCAATTTCTGATTTTTTTCCTAAAGTTACATTTGTAGGCCACCATGGCGAACCCCAGAATTATGTTGTTCACCCTGTTCAAGTGTTTCAATAACTCATTGTCCATCAGATAAATATCATCTATGTTGGTCGTAGGACAATGCCTCCTCATCACAATTTTGAAGTAATTCTGTTACTCTTGCTGAGAACAACACGGGGCTATTCCTATACACTTGGGGAATTCTACAGAATTGGCAGTGAGAGCAGAGGGTCAAGAATGCTGTCAAATATCTGCTTCCAGGCGCTATATTCTGGCAGAAGAATACACTTGAGATATCTAGTGATGATTTGTGTTTCTTCCGCACAATGCTGTTCATTAATGCTGCACTGTGTGCATTCTGTGCTGCAAATGTTCGTGTGCATGTGTTCAAATGCCTGTAGTCTAAAACTAGACAGTATGAATTGTCAAGTTTCATAACGGGAAAGTTATGATTATTCATGGAAAACGTGCAATTCTCAACCACAGCTTGGTATTCAGGTTGATCTAAGATCTCCCTGCCCTGTTTCTTCGTGTCATGTTTTATTGGGTATTGCCTCTGTGGTGTAGGAGTATTTTTTAATGGGATTTCATGGTGAGGTGACTCAGCTTCCCACCCTACATGATTGCGGTAAAGTGCGGGAGCCAGGGCGAACGGCCACTCCTGTAAGTGTTGTGAAGCATTTTAGAATCAAGCGTAATTTACAAATTCATGCCCTTATAAAGCTATTATTCACATTGCCCTTATATAGGCATAGAAATCATACCCATATTTAGACATAACCCATCCAGTCCAAATACAGGCATGGCTACTTCCACTAGTTCCAAAAAACCACAACGATTTCTTGGAGAACTCTGCTTCAGCAGTCAGGAACATCCCCTTACTTGAATATTGATTTGTCCTAGAAATCATGGCGTTTTCAAAGAACTACCATTCCCTTGGGGTTCTTACTTCTTTTGTGACGTTATTATGTCCGACTTTACGTCAAACAAGGCACCTTCAAGGTATAAATATGCCCACACTTGCCCTAGCAAAGACACATTGATTCGGAGCAGTTCGACTATCTACTTGTCCGACGCAGCTCGCTACAGCAAGTGCCGAAGGAAGCTGACCCTCCAGCTGACGCACTGACAGAGAGGCTACCTTTCTCTCGCTGAGAGTCCAGCTCCAGTGTTTCCAAGCTCCCCCTGCGGAGTTTTTGGAAATCGATTCCGGAGGCAGAGATACCAGACCTCCTTCATTCTAAAACCATGGTACGGAGTTGATTAGACCCTATGAGAAATCTTGGTTAGATTCTTGGCAAAGAATCTAAACCTATGCTACACCACACTTACTTCTTCCCTCATACAAGACTTGGGTTAGGTACATTGGGGTAGGCGTATTTTAGAAGCACCAGTTGAGTACTTTTAGTCTTTGTTATTTATGTATGTATTTTATGGCTTAGAAACTATAACATGCTTTTACAGTATTATTTTATAATACTCTTCTTACTGTACGCATTATACTTTGCAACCAGTATTACGATTGTAGCAGTTAATTTATTCTGCATGAGAAAGAAGACTGTTCAATAAACCCTTTTATTGAAAAACGCCCGTCTCTCTATTTCTCTGCACCTCTGATGAAACGAAGCACGCATGATTGACTGAGTAAAATATCTATCTATTGTTTCCACGACTCTGAAGATGCATTTTATCTTGGGGAAACAAAGTTGTCATGTTTATGCGGTTGTCAGAAACTAATCCCTTCTTGTGTATTCGAGAAAGTTTCTAGTCACCTCCGAGCTAGCTGGCACTCATAATTAAGTCTAATATATTAGATAGAGACCTAGTCGACCTAAGTCCTACGTCAAATCTATATTATATATTATTCCAATGCGCAGAGCCTATTGGTAAAATAGAAACTATACTACGTAAGTATGAATGATTTAGTGACTCTGGAACAAGGTTGGAGAAAGCCGGTAAAATTACATCTTCCCCCTTTGGGCACTACATAACGAACTCAGGCGGCCAATTTTTTTCAGCCAAAAGGATATTGTATGGCGGTTTCTCCCAATAGAGACCTTTCACTTCCCTGGGTAGGTCTCTTTTCATTTGGAGCGTCATTTCTTATAAACGATGTGGAACACTTACCCTTGTATCCGGTATCTTCACCGTGATAGGTTCATTCAACGCTTCTGTCACCAGCGAGCTATAGCTACTTCTGCTGCGCTGTCTAGCATGGTCAGAGCCCATTCCCGGTTATGTAGCATAGTCCTTAGTAGCATGGGCATTTCTTATTTTAAGGCCTACTACCTTCTTCTTTTTAAATTGAGGTTTTATTTTGGGTTTATCTTCTTGTTTGATAATAAAGTCTGAAGTGCGATGTGGGTCTTTTGGCTTGACTCGTTCTTCTGATCTGTGTTCTGATCGTCCTTCCCTCTCCGATTGTTTTGATGAACCCTGAAAGGTAAGAGAGGAAGGTGTATTGATATCCTGATACCTGTCAGGTTTTTTGTATTATCACGGTTCTTTAGATTGTATTTTCTATCAGAGGGCTCCTGTTAAGGAGACCCACCCCGTGATCGTGATTCATTCTGCTTATTATTTTTTTATTGCTCATTATCCCATTTCTTTTTAGGAGAATCCTGTGCTTGCTTTTAGTTATCTTTTTCAGGATTGCTCGTTATTTGTGGTTTTCCAGGTCTAGCTCTCAAGGTATCTCTACCCAGCGAAGCTTAGGTTTCTTCAATAATCTTAGTTAGTACTCCCTCCTGTTGTGCAGGAGTAACTTCCTTCAGGCATTGGCGTATAGCCACTGATGCTGCCTCTCGCTTTTATGTTACCCAACATAATTGTTAATACCTGGGCAAAATTGCCTATCAGTTTCATCCCTAAGTCCAGGGCAGTTTCTACCCTGTACTCATTCTGTATTTGTTTCAATACATCTGGTATGACAGCTATTTGGGTGGGAAAGTACCATGAGTTCTGGAATAAACAACAGCAAAAACTGTATCCCAAGTGGTACAGTCCTCTTTTGGGGGAGCAAATTGTTAATATTCTGTGCTTTTCTTGTGGGCCTTTGTGGGGAAATACAGCTTCAAGCTGTGCTTTTTTCTGTGCTATCCAGAATGACATTTGCTCATGTTTAGTGGGCATTCTCCTTATAATCACATTCAGCGTTTGTGGGCTGGTACTTGTCGTAGTCATTTGAGGTTGTCTAACTTGAGTAACCTTTGTAGGTTGAATTGTAAGTGTTCATATTACGAACTGTGTGAGGTTTCTGTATAGTTTTACTATATCTCTGTAAAGTGTACGTAGATCGTCTGCTGGCAATGTATATATCTCTGGAAGCGGTATGACTGGACCGGCCAGGTTGCTCCTTCACTGCTGAACGGACTATGTATCACATTTTAAATGGTGTGTGGTAGGGCTCTCTTGAACAAATTAATATGTTCTTGGTAAGTTAACGGGACTTCTGTGTCCACATATGGAAGGTATTCAGGAGTCTCATCTTCAATGCAAGTATAAAATAAATGTGCGAGTCCATCTGCAGGTGGGAATGCAAACCAAAAATAGAATACCTCTGTCCTGAATGCCTTGTGTGCCTAAATCACGAAAGTAACATTTCCACCCGTTACTGGGAGACTGTAATCTACTAATTTCATAGTGATTGCATGTCTGCAATTTTCTGTAATGTTACGAGCACCTTCATGCTTGTCTTCCACTGCATTTGCAACACCATCTTGGACAGACATTGTGAAAGGAAGTTGTAAGGAAAAGAGATAAGGTTTTGCACAATGTGTGGAACTATAATCCTTCACATCTGAAAGAGACACGTTAGTGAAAGATTCCTTACCTTAGAATATCCCCAGGCGTCAGACTGGATCCGGAATGCTTTCGTCAGCAGTACACCTGCGTGTCGATGGGTGTCGTCGTACGGCTCCGCGTACGTCGTTGGCATCATATTCACGGAGATGACGTCACTGGAGCTACTTAGACGCTCCCATGCGTGCTGACATCAGTTCTTTCTTTTTCCACGCCAGCAAGCGCAGATCCGGAGAGAGCGGTACCCCGTCAACTTGTGGACTAAAGTGTTTGTTTGATTAAAGTGTAAGTAAATCTTACTCCTGGTGCATAGGGATACCCGGTTTCAAGCTTTGCGACGCATGTCCACGCACGATGTCGCTGATGGACCCACATCGTGAGTGTCTCTTCTGCCAGGGGCGTGACCATGACAAAGAGTCGTCTTCCCACTGCCGAGCCAGGCCCCAAAAACTTTGCGGGAGCGGCCCCGAAAGTGGCTGGAGGGTCGGGAGTCAGACCCACGTCGTTCCATGTCCCGGTCTCGTGGGAGGTCGAAGACCCGGTCGCGGAGCAAGCACCATCATTCGAAGTCTTCGCACTCGGAGTCAGGTAAGGCGAAACACAAAAAGTCTAAGAAGCGTTGTAGCTCTTCGTCATCCCCTCGCGGGACACGGCTGAGGGGGCAGGTGGCCCTGCCCCTGCAGCTCCGATGGAGCCTGAGTAGTTGGTTTACCCAACCTTCCCGGGTACATCGGCGACTCCAGACGAATTGTAAGAGTTCGTGTCTGCAATGGCACGTATCTTCGGCCCCGTCGGATCACATTTGGGCCCCGCTGGCCCCACTGTTCCGTGTTCCTCGACGTCCCCAGCTCCGGCCCGACGTCATCGACGCCCAGAGGCCTCCATGGCTCTGGCCGGGGCTCCCCGTTCTTGCCGGCCGACACCGGCGTCGTCTTCTTTTCAGACGTCGGCACGGTGCCAGAGGGATGTCTTCCGGTGCCGATCCCAACGCCACTGGGGGACTTTTACCCTTTTATTCACCCACGTCCTCGTCCCCTCATGCAGGAAGGGGAGGATTGAGAAGGGTTTGAAGACCCTCTCGCAGCACAGTGCGAGTCCGTCCTCAACAAGGATGAGGAGGCGGAGGCCGGTGGGCCGGATTACACTCCGATGCCTGGTTCACCATCCCCTTCAGCTACTATGGAGGAGAGTGGTTCCATTTCCACTGTGCTGCGTAGGGCGGCCGAGGCTCTTGACCTCTAGCTCCCTACCTCGAGCTCCCTACAGTGGCTGTCGTGACCAACCTACTGACTGAAGTGCTTCGGACAGCTTCTTCTTTTACAGAACCACTCTTGCCGTTTAATGAGGCACTTTCTGATGTGCTTTTGGGCACCGGGCTCCTATGGATAAGGGTTGGTTCGATGTCATCGCCCGGCTCTGGGCGACCGTGCCTTCCTCATCCAGCACCCCACACATGAAAGTTTGGTAGTTCTGGCCTCCATGTTCCCAAGTGCTTTTCCTTTTGCTCCACCAGACAAGGAATCCAAGAAATTGGAGCAGTTTGGCAAGATTTATTCTTCCGCAAGTCCTGGACTGCGGTCTGTGAACACTGCCTGTCTCTTGGGCCGCTATTCCCATTCTCTATGGGATGCGGTTGAGCAGGTGCTACCTCAGTGTCCAGAGGAGGCTCGGACAGTTCTCTCCCAAGCTCTTATGGAGGGGAGCGATGCGACCAAGATCACTATACATTGTGGTCTTGATATCGCTGATTCGCGTGGGTAGGGCGATTTCCACGTCAGTGGTGTTACGTCCTCAGGCCTGGTTGAGGACGAGTGACTTTTCTATAGATGTCCAGAATACTTTGATGGACATGCCCTTCGATGGCACCCGCCTCTGGTGATCAGGCGGATTCCACATTTGAGCGTTTTAAGGACTCCCGGGGGCCTGCCAAGTCCTTAGGCCTTTCCACTGAACGTACTCCTTCCACTTCCAACTTTCGTACCTTTTGAAGCTCCGGAAGAGGCATGCACACACGTTCCTTTCAGAATAAACCTGTGCAGCAATAGTCCCAGCGCAGCCGCGGATGTTGGTCTCGCAGAGGCGGGTCACGGGGCCAGCGTGCAATTCATTCCACCAACACCCCTGCTGCCAATGCCTCCAGACCTTCCTAGTCCGGTGTTTCAGGCCCACCAGACGCCAGTGGGAGGCAGGATTCGTAATCACCTCCCCCACTGGCATACCATTACATCAGACAGGTGGGTTCTGGAGATTGTTCGAAGGGGCTACCTCCTCCCCTTCGAGTCTACCCCCCCAGCCATGCCACCGCAGTTCCACTGCATGTCGGGGGATCATTTGTCATTTCTTCAACAGGAAGTTGCAGCCCTTTTGGCCACGGGGACCATCGAGCGTGTTCCACGCCAGAAGTAGGTTGTGGTTGTTACTCCCACTACTTCTTGGTTCCAAAGAAGCACAAGGGTCTACGTCCCATCTTAGACCTTCGGAACGTCAAGCATTTTCAGTTCACCGTGCTCCCCTTTGGCCTTACCAGCTCCCCTCGGGTGTTCACGAAGGTGACGGCGGTGGTCGCAGCTCATCTGCGCAGATCAGGGGTTTCAGTCTTCCCCTATCGCGACGACTCGTTGTTCAAGGCGGGATTGCCTCAGACAGTCGTCTCCCACCTCCAGACTACTGCCGACCTCCTACATTTGCAGGGATTTTCCATCAACGTGCCGAAATCGCACCTGATTCCCTCTCAGAAGCTCCTCTTCATCAGAGCCGTTCTGGACACGGCACAGTTTCGGGTTTATCCTCCTGAACAGCGAGTCCAGGACATTCAGGCTATGATTCCGATCTTTCGGCCCTTGTCCTGGGTTTCGGTCAGGAAGACCTTGAGGCTGCTGGGACTCATGGCCTCCTGCATTCTGATGACCACCCATGCCAGGTAGCATATGCGGGCTCTGCAGTGGGACCTGAAGCTCCAGTGGACACAGCATCAGCGAAACCTGTCCGATTACATCCAGATCTCGGAAGGCGCTGCACAACAATTTCAGTAGTGGCTCACGAATCAGCATTGGGTCAGCTGCAGATCACTCTCCCTTCCCCAACTGGAGCACACAGTGGTGACAGATGTGTCCCTCCAGGGTTGGGGCAGCCACATGGGAGAGGCAGAGATCAGAGGCCTCTGGTCTCTGGCGGAGTCCCTGCTCAATATCAACCTTCTGAAGCTTCAGGCGATTTTTCTTGCACTAAAGGCTGTCAGGGGGAAGGTAGTGCAGGTGTTCACTGACAACACCACCGCCATGTGGTATTGCAGCAAACAGGGAGAAGTGGGGTCGTAGACCCTATGTCAGGAGGCTCTGCTCCTCTGGACATGGCTGGAACGTCATGGCATTTTCTTGACGGTTCAACACCTGGCAGGTTCTTTGAACGCCAGGGCGGACAAACTCAGCCGCTGGTGGATCACGAATGGTGTTGTCCCTCAGATGTGGCGCAAGGTCTATTTCAACAGTAGGGAGAGCCTTGGTTAGATCTGTTCGCCACCGAAGAGAATGCGCAATGTCATCAGTTCTGCATGTTGGAATTTCCAAGACTGCACTCGCTCGGCGATGCTTTTTGTCGCGAGTGGAGTTGCGGTCTGTTGTACGCCTTTCCGCCTATACCACTTCTGCCCAGAGTTCTGAAGAAGGTCAGTCGTGACCGCGCCCAAGTCATCTTTGTGGCTCCGGACTGGGCTCAAAGAGTTTGGTATCCCGAGCTACTCAGTATGAGCCTGGATCCCCCGATCCAACTGCCTCTGTGAGAGGATCTTCTGTCGCAGCAGCAGGGGACGGTTCTCCAACCAAACCTGCCCAGCCTCCACCTACATGCATGGAGATTGAGCGGTGACAGTTGATTCCATTTAACTTGCCTTCCGAAGTCTGTGATGTCATTCTGGCAGCCAGGCGTCCCTCCACTAAATCTTCTTTCCTCTTTCTGAGTTCCTTTTGTTCCTTCTTTCTCTGGCCCGGCAGGGCTCTGCTCCGGGCACTATCAAGGGCTACCGTTTGGCCATTTCAGCCTTTCTTAGGCTTCCAGATCAGCCTTCTATTTTCGAGTCCCTTGTTGTACAGAGATTCTTAAAAGGCATTACGCATATATTCCCTCCTATTCTTTTCATAATGCCTCAGTGGGACTTGAATCTTGTTTTGACCTACCTCATGTGCTGCTTCACGATTGTCCCTTACGTCTTCTGCATTTGAAAACTGCCTTCCTGGTGGCTATCACCTTGGCCAGGAGAGTGAGTGAGCTTGAGGCTCTTTCTCGTAAGCCTCCTTTTCTGTCGATTCACCCGGACAAGCTTGTGCTTCGCACTCGTCCTTCCTTCTTGCCAAAGGTTGTCACTGCCTTCCACATCGGGCAGACTATCACTTTGCCCACTTGCTTTCCGCCTCCGCACTCTTCCAGAGAGGAAGGGAGGCTCCACCGTCTGGACCCAAAACATGCGCTCTCCTTTTACCTGAATCGCACACAAGCATTCCGGGTGGATGACCAGCTCTTTGTTATCTACGCAGGTGCCAAGTAAGGCCGGGCTGTTCACAAGAGGACTATCTCCCACTGGGTTGTCCTGTGCATCAAGGCCTGTTATTCTATGGCTAAAAAGGAACCTCCGGTGGGGCTGCGCGCCCATTCTATCAGGGCAACAGCAGCCACTATGGCATTGGGACGTGGTGTCCCCTGCAGATCTGTCAGGCTGCTATGTGGGCTTCACTGCACACCTTTACAAAGCATTATTGCCTTGACGGTCAGGTCCGGAGGGACGGCCTCTTTGGTCGTTCTGTTCTTTGTGACTTTGTGTAATCTTATTTGCAGACGCACCACCGGGGTTGATATTGCTGGGGTATCTATTCTACGGTAAGGAATCTATCACTAACCTGTTTTTTTCAGATGCACAAGTTACTACTCGTGTAACAATATATCTGTAAGAGACATTAGTTAGTGATAGATTCCTTACTGCCCCACCCATCCTCCCTATTCTGCGAACTGATTACTGAGGTTAAGGTCATCCATTTGGGCCCTAGTTTCTATGCACCAGTAGTCAGTATCTTACATGGCTCTGCGTTCTTGTTGTGGAAAGTGTACAGAACTGACGTCAGCGCGCGTGGGCGAGTCTAAGTAGCTCTAGTGACATCTTCTCGGCGAATACGATGCCAATGACGCATGTGGAGCCGTACTACGACGCCTATCGACGCGCAGGGGTACTGCTGACGAAAGCTTTCCGGATCCAGTCTGATGCCTGGGGATATTCTAATGTCACTTACAGATATATTGTTACACAAGTAGTAACTTGTGCGCTTGAGCAAACCTGCAGCTAATACATAGAATATACCTACTCAGCTGCAGTATATTTTTCCCTTCCTACTCCAGGCGTCTCTGGTTAAATGTGAGTAGGGGTCTCTGAGAAAGCACAACTGAACTACTCACATTTGACCGTTTAATAAGTACCAAAATAACATTGGCAGCGCCATGTTGTGTAGTTCCTAAAAATACATCGAATCTGCGTGTTTAGACAACATAAAGGAAGGGTTTGGTGTCTAGATTGATTCCGGACACCCCCAAGGATATGTTGGCCTTTAGATCAGCTAGCTTAGAGTGCCACCATAAGCCTCCTAACCTTACCAAGGAGCGAATAGTTTCTGGAAACTATCGAACATGACAACCCTTGATCCTGCAGGGATTGTGGAAACAGTACAGTACTTTTCGCTCATTCAATCGTACTCACTCAGTCTCAGAGAGATACACGGAATAATCGATGGAGACGTTTTTACTGAGTATTTATTGAACGAGCGTCATTCTAGTATTGAACATGTTTGCTACGACAATAATCCAACAGAAGCAAATGTAATAGATTACAGGTACCAACAGAGTAATAAAGGGTAGAATTCTTTCAATGTGCCAAAACAGTGAATATATGTTGACATATATAAACATGACAGTAATCAAGTGTACGATGCAACCCTACCTAAGTGTACCTAGCATGTATATGGGTGTAAAACCAAGAATCCCCTAGGAAAGAGCCAACACATTACCTGATGGGAGAGAATGAAGGACCCCGTCTTGGTCTTGAGTTGGACACCTCACAAGGGATGTCAGACGACTGCTTCCTGGAGCTTCTGTGTGCAGGAACCTCAGTGTCTTGTGTCAGCATGGAAATCTTTCCTCTATGTAGTGAAGGTATGGTTATTTTATACCATAAAGATAGCCTCAGGGTTCCTAACACAATCGATATGTTGTGAGTACGATTATGTAAATTAGCCTAAATCAATACCTGCAATTATGCAAAGTAGTTCTTTCTCCCTAGTATGAAGATGATCATGACTTTTATGCAGAGTATGTTAATCCTGTTATGTACGTCATGTGCAGGGGATTTTTCTTAGAATCCTCATGCATAATCAATGAGGCTAGTTTCAAGGAAACCGATCAACATTTATTCAGCACATAACTGGGTAAAAAGGTCAGTGCTTGAACAGTTGTGCAGAGCAAGGTAGGACAAATGTAGGTGAAAGGTTGTTTAGCTAGTTATGCCTAGATTGGGGTACATAACAGTTGGGCTCGCCCCAGGCTGTTGTCTCCCACTGCCAGACCACAGCAGACCTCCTGCATTAGCTGGGGCTCACGTTCAATGTGGCAAAGTAACATCTGATTCCCTCTTAGATGCTCCCTTTCATCAGATTTTTCTGGGCACAATGCTGTTTCGGGCCAATCCTCCTAAATGGCAAGTCTAGGATGTTCAGGCCATGATACTGATGTTTCAGACTCTAGCCTGGATTTTGGTAAGACTGACTCAGGGCTATTGGGACTCAAGGCCTTGTACATCCTGCTTGTGAAAAAAGCTTGCTAGCTTGTGCTGGCTCTGCATAGGGACCTGGAGTTCCAGTGGGCACAGGGGATTCATGGTCCAGATCTCTGCGGGAACTGCAAGAGATCTGCAGTGGTGATTAACGAACCACGATTGGGCCAGTGGCAGACCCCTCTCCCTTCCCCAACCAGATGGTGACAAATGTGTCACTCCTGGCATGGGCGGCCATCGGGGAGATGTGGACATCAGAGACCTCTGGTCTCCAGCGGAATTTAGACACCACATCAACCTTCTGGAGCTCCGGACAATCCTGCTGGCATTGAAAGCCTTTCTAGCCTCCATCAAGGGAAGACTAGTACAAGTGTTCATGGACCACACCACCGCAATTTGTTACTGCAACAGGGTGGGGTGGTGTTGTGGACCCTTTGTCAAGAGGCCCTGCATCTCTGGACATGGCTGAAACATCAGGGAAAATCCCTTGTGGTTTATCTCCTGGTGGGCTCTGAGCACCAGGGCAGACAAACTCAGCTGAAAATGCCTAGCTGATGATGAGTGGCGTCTCTATCTAGAGGTGGTGCAAGGTCTCTTGCAGCAATGGGGAGAGCCTTGGTTAGATATGTTTGCTGTATGCTGAGTACGCGCAGTGTTAACAGTTCTGTGCGCTGGAGTTTTGCAAGGCAGCTCTCGCTCGAAGACACTTTTTGTCTTGAGTGGAGCTTAGGCCTCTTGTATGCCTTTCCCCCCATACCACTCCTGCCCAGAGTTCTCAAGAAGATCAGTAATGACCGGGCCCAAGTCATCCTTGTGACTTTGAACTGGACTCGGAGAGTTTAGTATCCCAAGCTATTGAGCATGGTCATCTGATCAGGCTGCTCCTTTGGGAGGATCTTCTGTTGAAGCAGCAGAGGAGGGTTCTCCACCCGAATCTGTCAACTCTCCACCTTCATGTGTGGAAATTGAGCGGCGGCAGTTGACCGCTTTTGACCTTCCACCCGAAGTCTGCAAAGTTATTTTGGCAGCCAGGTGTCCCTCCACCAAAACGGTTCCCTTACTAGCTATCCCTCGTCAAATCTCCTATTGTAAAAAGGTTCTTAATAGGTTTGCAACATGTGTTTCCGCCTTCACTCTACATCATGCCTCAGTGGGACCTTAATCCAGTCCTTACATTCCTGTTGTGCTCCCTTTGAGCCCTTGCACAACTGTCCCCTCTTTTCATGTAGGCCAGTCCATCACCCTGCGTACTTTTTACACTCCACCCTATCTCTCTGAAGAAGAGGAGAAACTTCACCGACTGGACCCTAAAAGAGTGTTGTCATTGTGCTGAGTTCCCTGGTGAATCACTAACGACTTGTGGGGTATGGCGGAGCGAAGAAGGGAAAGGCCATGCATAAGCAGACCATCTTCCATTTGATCGTGCTCGGCATTAAGATCTGCTACTCATTGGCCAAGAACCAACTCCCTGATTGTTTGCATGCTCATTGCACCAGAATTAAGGATGTGCCAACTGTGTTAGAACACTGAGTTTTGACCCTAATTCTCTTCCAGGCAGCAAAGTGGGCTTCTCTCACCACGTTCACAAAGAATTATTGTCTGGACAGATAGGTCTGTAGGAATGGGCACTTTCGCTTTTTCGGTTCTACAGGACTTTCTAGTTTCGCAGACCCACTTTTAGGGAAGTATTGCTTGGCTATCTATTCTAAGGTAAGGAAACTGTGCCTAGAAGTCTCCATCAGATGAACAAGTTACTTACCTTCTCTGGTAGAGAATCCATCTACCAGCAGATTCCTTACCAACCCACCCGTACTCACTCTGCGAATTGATTTCTAGGGACAGAGCCGTTTCCCTTTCAGGGCCCTAGTTTTCCACACCAGTGATCAGTGTTCTTTGTGTCTCAGTGCTGCACAAGCGTAGATAAGTATTGCTGGCCACCCTGCCAATTAATGATGATGTTACTGATAATGTTACCTTAATCATCATAATTTTAGGATTATTACTTCTAAGTCGCAATTGACAACATATTCTTTCACAAGTTCGATTATTATTGGATTCTCAGAAACAATAACTCACTATTTTCCTGAGACTAATACTCCTAAGCCGTAACCGACTTTGCACGCTTTTATTAATCTTTTTCCCAATAGGAAGTGTAGAGGGGTGCACTTCTGGTTGTCAAGCACCATCACCTAACTACTTAGCTACGTTTAGTGTTATTTATTTATTTTTATTTATAAAGTTTTATATAGCGCGAACTTGACCCAAAAGGGTATCAGAGCGCTTTACATTTAGAATTGTTGCGTTACAGGTTACATCAGTTAAAAGAGCATAGTAAAGTACAGTACACATAGACAATGCTTCAGTAATTCAAAGGAGGGGGGGAAGGAGTAATAGAGTGGAGACGAGGAAGAACAATATCCAATGTCCGACTAGGTAGGTGACGGTCAAGGGGGAAACCAGGGCCCATCTCCTCATGAGCTGTCAAGCTGCACCACCGGTCATCAGCCATGTTGCTCAGGTCTCAGCTTTCAGGAAAAAACAGTTTATGTTATTTGATTTGCGAAGGTTATATAGCGATATCTAGACCCGGAGTTATCAGAGCGCAAAAACCAGGGGAAACTTTGCATTAGAAGGTACATCGTAGGTATCACAGCGCTAGAACAGAGGAAGCATTGAATTATAAATTGCGTAGTAAGGTAAAGTAAAACAAATACGAGGTTGAGAGAACCTATAGGAAAGGAGGGGAGGAAGGAGCCATAGCGGGAGACGAGGAAGAACCGTGTCCGATGTCCGGCTGGGTAGGTGACGGTCGAGGGGGAAACCAGGGCCAATCTCCTCATTGGTTGTCTAGCAACTCCATCGGCATCAGCCATGTTGCTCAGGTCTCAACGATAGGGGAAAACAGTTTAGAATAGAAACATAGGCTACAATGATAGAAGTAAAAGAAGAAGGTGGTGGGGAGGGTGTAGAAATAATCCAGAAAGGGCGCTGGGGCTACCATATAGGCAGATGAAAATGAAGGCAGAACCAGCTTTCCTGTAGTTGCGTTCATTCTTCCCTCTGGTGTTGGTGGGTGGATTTTGAATCCGACTACCACTAGCAGCAGACCATTCCTGTTTCCTGATCATGCACACACCCTTCGGCCCCCCAGGGGCATTTCTGTGCATCTCAGCACTGCCAACAGCCCCCAGGCCTGTGCAACCCAGGTCCTGGAAGACGTGGAGAAGCTCCGGGGCCAGCCGTTCAATTCCTGCATTAGAGCAAGGAGGCAAGAGGGGGAGACATGGACCGAGAAGAAATGCGGAGGGTCCTCTTGAAGTCAAGCATAGTACTGGAGGGGTAGAGAAATAAAAGTCGAGCAGAGAGATAGAGGTCATCATTGTCAGCCATGTTGGGGTCAGGCATCCTGGGGCCCCTTTCATGACCGATTGGTAGTGCTGGGGGCCGCTTTAAAATAAATCAGGCAGGGCAAAGGGGTCATACGCCTCCCTCCTCCCGTCCGCCGCCGCTCTTCGTGGTCCGTTCTGCTATTTTGCGCCATCAGTATGTGTCTTGTCCTTCCTTAGGCGCCATTTTGGAAACAGGCAGGCGGTAGCCGTTTTTGTTGTGGCCGATTTACAGCGCTGGGGAGGGCCACTTGCTATCATGCAGTGCAATGGGGCCAGTCGCCTACCTCCACCCGCTCTCCGCTGCGCCTCCTTGTCGGTCCCGATGTCTGGACCTTTAATGTCTGTCTCGTCCGTCTTCAGGCGCCATTTTTGGACCAGGTTGGCATTCCCAGCTAAGCGTGGCGTGTAGCCCCGCAGTCAAAGGCAGTGGGGGGCGGAAAAACCGAGCTTCTCAAAACCACCGCGCCACCGGTAAAGGGTCGCTTCCCCGCAGAGTCGTCTGTGGTGATATCAGCAGCAACCAGAGCAGGAACGTAGTGGCGGCACAACAGGACATGGGAGCTCTCAGAATGCTGGCACGGTTCTCGGCGCCCTTATCAGCCTCAACACCGGCGTTCGGTGCGGTACTCTTTGCCTCAACCCTCTGTTGCTGCTTTTCTTTTACAATTCACATATATACAAAAGTGACTGAGATAAACATTCATTTACTACACCTCCTTGCTCATGAGTACATTTGTTATAAACCATTTCACATATTAGAAAACAGGGAAATTGTCAATGGCTTTACAATGAGCAATTCCTGAAGTGAAAATGGGCTGGATTGTAGACATTTCGGTCTTTGGTGTGAAATCATCTATAAGACCATCTCCAGGACGTATTGTTCCTATGTGGACTGAAGACCCCTTGAAGGACTGAAACAGGTCGTCTTATATTGTAAGTCAGAGAGCTGTTCAGTAACTGTAATTAAAGGTACTCCAAGTATCAAATGTCACATGATAGTGACTTTCCAAGGGCAGGCGCTCCTCAAGACACTTTTATTTAATTATGGCAACCTCTCAACATTCAGGTTAGAGTTGCTACACTGCAGTTAACTCAAATGCTAATTTAAAGTAGCCAGGGTCCTCCTTTATAAGTAGTATCAAAAATCGACCCCTCGTTGATGTCAATGATGTTTCAACCATAGAGCCTGGAATATTACTGAAGACTGCTTTGACTGCAAATTAACTGTCCTGCCATGACATATTGGTCCCTGTAACTTGCTGAAGTTGGTCACCCACAGTGAGCCGGAGTAGCTGAACCCAACGTTTACAGACGCTTTTAAAAGTTTTCAAAGTAACTATTAACTGTGCTAGTTGCCGGGGGCGTGGCTACGGAGGCGACCGCGATGGCCGCACCCGATTAGAGTTCCGCCGGTCGGGCGATGATACCAGCCCCAATCCTCGGTGTTAGAGCCTCGCCATCCGCACCTTCCATCTCCCTTTGACCGCGGGGCTCCGCTGCAGCGACTGATGCCACCATAGCTGCTAAGGCTCGTTTCCGATACCACGGGGGCCCGGCTCGGGCATAACATCCGCCATCTTGGTGCCACCGAGGACGGGGTAAGTCTGCACCCCTTGCCGCCCCCTTCCCGATCGCTATCCCCGCTCCCTCCAGCTCTGGTGCCTCCTCCTGCGGTCTGCTTGCTGCCCATCTCTCTCCTGCCCGGCCCCCGCTGCAAGTGCGGACGTTTTGGCCCTCGGGCCTACCGTGCTGCCTGAGGCTGGGGCCTCGAGTGGGGGAGCTGGCCGGCCTTGTGCGCCGGTTGCGGGCGGGGTGATCCGGGGTTTGGGTGGGGGTGGGGGTGAGGTGGTGGACTGGTGGTGGTGGGTGGTTGGGCTCCCCATCTCCTCGGTGCCTGGGGTTGCTCCATGGCCGGCCGAGGGGAGGGACTCTCTAGCCCCCCCCTTTATTCCGGTCTGGGGCCTCCCTGGGTTTCACCTAAGGCCCTGATCGCCCACTAGCTGTTTCTTTTCCTCCCCAGCTGGATGGGCCTACATCAGCCTCTTGTCCTACCGGTCCGACTGCTGCACTGATTGGTCAGCCTGCATCCGGAAGCCCACTGACCACCTTTTGCCACTGCAATTTGCCGCATGACTCTCTCCTGGCAGGCCTGCCGTATCTTCAATGTTAAGGCACATCACTTTGGCGCTGGGTTTGTCCGATTTTCTGGTTGCTCCTTCCTGATGATGCTTTTTCAGATCCTGGTTTAGGGTTTGCCTGGTGTCCCGGATACCCCCATTTCTGTCATGGTGCTTGAGTGGTGGCCCACGCTGATGACTCTGCTCATCCTTTGAGATCAGTTCTTTCACCCCTCCGCCCGCCCTCCTGCCTGGCTATCTTTGCCTGCCCAGTGTCACACTTGTGAGTCCTATAGTCTTGTCATCTTCCTTACTGGTTCCACTAGATTGCCACGATGGTCAAGAAGGACCCTCGGCAGCCCAAGATTCAATTCGAAAAGACGCCTGGGGCCACATCGGATCCCTCTGCATGCTCTGCCACAGAGACTGTACCCCCTCCTGACGCGACTGGCTCGGCCCCCCTTGCCGCTGCCATGCTCACCGAAATGAGGGCGGGCTTCAAGGTGCTGGATGCCCGGTTTGATGACCTTGGCAAAAAACTTGCCGACATGAACGCTAAGGTCCAGGGTCATGATCGCAGGCTGGACGTGGTTGAATCTAAGGTTTCTGATATTGAGGATGGGGCTTCATCCTCTCTGAAGCGGCTCGAGAGGGTTGAGAAGATCCTTAAGGAAGTGGCTATAAAGAATGAGGATTTGGAGGCCAGAGGGCGCCACAATAACATTCGCATTCTCGGCATTCCGGAGACGACAGCCACTGGCAGACTGCACACATTTGTGGAGCAGCTTCTTTCTGATCTGTTCGACGGAGAATCCTTCACCCAGGGCTTTGTTGTAGAGCGTGCACATCGATCCTTAGTTCCTCGCCCCCGTCCCGGTTTGCCTCCCAGACCAATTGTAGCCAGGCTCATGAACTTCCACGACCGGGACACTGCCCTTCGCGCGGCCCGCGAGAAGGGCGAGATCCAGTGGCAGGGGTGCAGCCTCTCTTTCTTTCCGGACTTCACAATCATGGTGCAGGAGGCCAGGCGCAAATATCAAAGTGTCAAAGCCATGCTAAGAAATCTGGGACTCTGCTACGGCATGCTTTATCCTGCTTGTCTCAAGGTGGACATTGAGGCCGGCCTAGGATCTTTGACACTCCGAATGCTGCACAGGAGTTCTTTCGTGACATCACAATCCAGCATGGACCTCTTCTCCCCTACAGGGAATGGTTGAGAGCAGCGTGTTTTTCTTTTTTTCTTCCTGTTCCCTCTTATGTTAATTGGCCCCGTGGCGATTAATTGACTGTGGCTCTTTCACATGTGTTCCTGATTTTTGCTTATTCTGATGTTTCATTGCTGGTTTGCCCGTCTGGCGTGGCGTCGCCATGCGCCATGATGAATACCTCCATGGTTTGTTTTTTAGGATTTGATGTTGGGATGTTCCTCTTCCTGGTAATTGAGAGGTTGGGTGGTGGTTGGTGGGGGGTACTTGTTTAATTTCATGAAGGATCTTTCAATTTGCGGAAGTTGAAACTTGCTTTATGGGGAATCAACCATTACAACGCAACTTTTACAACGCACTACTATTACAACGCAACTTTTACATCGCAGGATCCACGACAATGCATTCTATTACAACGCACGCCAATACAATGCAGATGTCATTACAACGCATGCCATTACAATGCATTTATGGGTAACTTTTTAATTGATTTGTAAATGTTTTATTTATATTGGAAATTATTTTTTATATTAAATGTATTATTTTTAATACTAGAGTATTCATTTAAAGAAGAAGCACATTTATGGTTAAGTTTTACATTGATTTGTAATTTTTTTAATTATATTATTTATATTATAATAATTGTATATTATTTTTGTTAAAAATTATTAGAAATTCTTTTTTATATTAAATGTATTAATTTTAATACTAGAGTATTAATATAAAAAAATGCACATTTAGGGGAAAGTTTTTAATTGATTTGTAAATGTTTTATGTATATAAAGTATATTATAATAATGTAATATTATTTTTGTAAAAAAATATTAGAAATTATTTTTTATATTAAATGTATTAATTGTAATACTAGAGTATTAATTTAAAGATAATGCACATGTATGGGAACGTTTTTAATTGATTTGTAAATGTTTTATTTATATTAATTATATAATAATTTAATATATTTTTTTAAATATTAGAAATCATTTTTTATATTAAATGTATAATTGTAATACTAGAGTATTAAATCAAAGAAAATACACATGTATGGGAAAGTTTTTAATTGATTTGCAAATGCATTGTTTATACCCTAGTATTACACCCACCTGGTTTTAGAATAGTAATTTATACCCCTCCACTATCCCACACATATCCTAGTAATACTCCCCCCCTGGAGTAAGAATAGTAATTTATACCCCTCCACTATCCCACACATACCCTAGTACTACCCCCCCTGGAGTTAGAATAGTAATTTATACCTCTCCACTATTCCACACATACCCTAGTACTACACCCCCCTGGAGTTAGAATAGTAATTTATACCCCTCCAGTATCCCACACATACCCTAGTATTACACCCCCTGGAGTTAGAATAGTAATTTATACCCCTCCACTATCCCACACATACTCTAGTATTACACCCCCCTGGAGTTAGAATAGTAATGTATACCCCTCCACTATACCACACATTCCCTAGTACTACACCCCCCTGGAGTTAGAATAGTAATTTATACCCCTCCACTATCCCACACATACCCTAGTACTACACCCTCCTGGAGTTAGAATAGTAATTTATACCCCTCCACTATCCCACACATACCCTAGCACTACACCCCCCTGGAATAAGAATAGTAAGTTATACCCCTTCACTATCCCACACATACTCTAGTACTATACCCCCCTGGTGTTAGAATAGTAATTTATACCCCTCCACTATCACACACATACTCTAGTATTACACCCCCCTGGAGTTAGAATAGTAATTTATACCTCTCCACTATCCCACACATATCCTAGTATTACACTCCCCTGGAGTTAGAATAGTAATTTATACCCCTCCACTATTCCACACATACCTTAGTATTGCACCCCCCTGGAGTTAGAATAGTAATGTATACCCCTCCACTATCACACGCATATCCTAGTATTACACTCCTCTGGAGTTAGAATAGTAATGTATACCCCTCCACTATCCCACACATACCTTAGTATTACACCCCACTGGAGTTAGAATAGTAATGTATACCCCTCCACTATCCCACACATACCCTAGTATTACACTCCCCTGGAGATAGAATAGTAATTTATACCCCTCCACTTTCCCACACATACCCATTTATTACACCCCCCTTGAAGTTAGAGAAGTAATTAATATGTGTCTAATAATAAACATTAAAACTTCATAAAGTGTTTTATTTTAATATAATTATATTTTTAGAATATTGTATTTTATTCAGTGATAAATTAAAACTTTCATTATGGTCTGTGAAAAAATAATAAAATTAATTTTAAAAAAATTCTCACGCTTTTACATTAATTTCTATGTAAAGTATTCTCCTTCATTTATTTCAATAGCTCTCTGTGAATCTCGCGTCTATGAAATATGAAGCTTGTTGGAGACTAACGGGGTTTGGTACACAATCAAAAAGGAGTTTGCTGAAGGTAAGAATAATATTTAATAAATGTATACATTATTAAAATTAAAATTGAACATTGTTTAAATAAATTACATATGTTAAACGAATACAGCAAAGTTTATTAAAGTAAAATTTCAAAAATATTTATTTTCATACATGAATATATTTTAATTATTTTTTGCACATTTCGAAACATTTATTAAAAAAAGAATTTAATTAAAATAAATAATGTTTAATATACAGTATTAATAAATAAAGTGTTTAAAAAAATAGTCCTTTTTCTTTTTTTGCAGCTTGTGATGACGTATAGGCGTGAACGTCAAATGTGTAGGCAGCCATATTGAGGAACGTCGCTGGACAGAGCAGAAGCCTGGAGATCTGCGCTCAGGTAGGAAACTTTTTAAACTTGTAATTTTAATTAAAAAAGTGTATAGAGCGATATGTATTGCAAGGAGAGAAAAGGCAGGTTTAGAATAGTGAAATAACATGTTTATTTTACATTCAGCATGTCCCCGTTCACATTGTTAGAGTATGTCTACGTCGGGTCACGTGTTTTTTTTTTTACTTTTTAGCAATGTATGCATTTATTGAGTTAAAAAAATAGTTAAACAATGCTTTTACAATCTATTTTTGTGACACTCTTTGTTATGGAATACATCGGACACAGAAGAAGATCGATTTACTAACATTGGAATTCGAGAGGAGAAAATGGGTCTTTTTTCGAGGAGGATTTTAGGAATCGTGGAAAACATCTTTGGATAGCTTTTGTGGTTTGTTTTTTCGATGGATTAACATCTTTGGAAATGGTTTTTGAAGGAGTGCAGATTTCGAGTACACCAAGAGGATGGATCGTAATTTGGATTTTTTGGGAGTGCTGTTTTTGAGAACAGCAAGAAGATGGATCGAATTTCTTTTTTTGGCGAGATGGAGATTGTTTCGATTTGGAGAAGAAATCTTTTTTTGGAATTGTTTGTTGTAAATCAATCTTTTAAAAAGGAATACCTTATTTTGAAAATGCATTTTGAAAAAAATGATTTTGAAAAAGATTGATTTCATTGGGTTTTGGGAATGGAATATATCAAATGGAATACAAAACAAGCATGGCTTTGGATTGCATAAAAGAAAAAAAAGAAAGAAAAAAGAAGACTTCAAAGGTAAGGTGACCCGACTTTAAATTTACAAAAAAAAAGTTTAGAAAAATGCCAATTGAAATGTGTAGAAATGTAATTTAGGCCAAAACAGTAAAGTAAAAATGTAGGGAAAATTAGTAGTCTGGAGTATGTGTGCAACATTATCTAGGTAGTCTGAAGCCACACACAACGAAAACTGTTGTAAAGCAGCCAATAGTCGTTCTGACATTTCTTTGGATCTTTTAGAGATGCGTGGGTTCAGACTACCTGTTAATGCTTGTGAAATTCTCATTTCTAAAAAACTTTGCTCCTTCCTCAAAGTTTCTAAGAAATGATAGAAATTAGGATGAGGTTTTCCAATTGTCTGGTTGAAGGAGTTGTGCCATCCCTCTATGGCATTGTTTGTCTTTGCCTCTCCTTCTAAGCAGGTCGTGTAGCAGCTCCACCACTCCACATGGAAACGTGGCTTCCTCCTGCGACCCGACCTGCTTAGATGTCCAATCCATGTGTCTTCGAAATAATTTAGCAGGGGTGCCAATTTTTCTTCATTTGTAGTAAAAAAGTCAGATTCAGTAATTGCAGTGTAGTACTTGTCTACACTTTCAGGAGGTACAAAGCAAAGCGCAGTTAGTTTTTTTAGTTCGAATTGCAGTTTGCTGTCTGATATGTAATCCACAACTAGGGATGTTTTTTGTATTTTACGCCAAAATGCCTGGGAAAATTGGAAAAAACATCCCTGAATTTGGGTATCCGTGCACGTTTTGGTTATAATATTTATCATTGCGAATTCAAAATCAATAATTATTTTCCTAGGACTTTTGTTGGATGTTTTAGATTTAACTACTGTTAAAAATTCAGTGTACGTTGTGGATTGTTTATCAGGTAGCAATCTGTATACCAGGGGTACTTCTGTATGGTTAATTTTAGCATGAATAGTGTATATTTGGATGAAAGGATGAGGTGTACTTTTAAACGTCCCATCCATCATCCAAATATCACTATTCTCTAACTTAACAAGGTTACGGGGTGTGCTAAACATAATTATTCGTTTCAGAGGGTTTTGGTTGTCATGCAGGATAAAAGGTTCATTAGAAATAGAAAGAGAGAGTTCAGGATGAATTACAATGCCAGAGAATGTCTGTGGTGTATATCTTTGTGGGTTACTTGCCTGTTTTTTACGTTGAATAATTCGTCTCAGATTTGGTATAATAGGCATACTGCTAGCAATGTAGTCGGGAACATGTTGTGCTACCTGCCTTAAAATAGAACCAAAGGAGTCATTGGATGTGCTTACAATATTTTTCATTTTGTTAATGGTTTCTCTAACTTCAATCTCCATTGCAGAGGCAGAGTGTTTATGCTCAGTTGTTTTTTCAAGTGTGTCACCCATAGTAACCGCTCTGCCTTTGCAATGGGATGAGTAATATTGCACGCACCTCCAATGTCTCCTCGGTTCAGTAATTCTCTCCTTGCAATAAATATACCCTGCATACTGTAGGAGACGGTTTCCTTTGCTGCTCGTAAGGTATTTTGCTGCTTTATCACTTGACATTTTCTGAAATGATAATTAGAAAAGGAAAAAGTTGTTGTAAATATTTGTAATTTGTTTTGATTCTTTAGTGTGCATTTTCATTTCATTTGTTGCTTCATTTCACTCTCTGTACATTTAAAGGTGTATAATTTGTTTTGAAAACATGCCTAAAATATATTTACCTTGGTCGTTTATTTTTAGTTCTCTTTCAGATGGTGGTTGCTTTTGGATTGATTGTTGTCTGTAGGTTCTTGTCTTGAATTGTTTTTTTACAAGATTGATTTGAAGATTTATGTTGAAGAATATAAAATATATAGGATGTTGAATTATACATTTAAAATACCCTATTGTTTTTGAAAATACAAAGTGCATCATTTCTTGGTTAGTATGCATGACTGTTTTCAGAATAAAAAAATGTATGAGCACAACACAAAATTATTTTTTTTAATTAAAAAAGGTATTTCGAAGATCTAATAAATGATTAATTCTATCTGCTCACTTACCTTTTCTTTTGCAATTTACATGTCTTTGTACTTGGTCTTCAATACGTTGCTGTTCTTCAGGTGTTGCCTTTGAAGATTAAGGAAGATTTCTGTATTTAAAATATAAAAAAATATAGGATGTTGATTTATACATTATGATTATCCTATTAATTTTTAATTTAAAAAAACATGTTTTAATGGTTAGTATGCATAACTGTTTTTAAAAAAAACATTTTTTGACTAGAACATCAAATAATATTTTAATATTGAAAAAGGCATTTGGAAGAACTATGAAAGTATTAATTCTATCTGGTGAAAACAGTTCCTTTATTTACATTTACATTTTTTTTCCAATATATTTACCTTTGATTTTGATTTTTCTTTTTCGATGTGTCTGGGCTGGTTGTATGTAGTTGAAAGCTGTTTTATTGATAGTTGTCTGTAGGTTCTTTTCTTCAACTGTTTTTTTTTCAAGATTGTTTTGAGGTTTTCTGTTGAAGAATGTAAAATATACAGGATGTTCAATTATACGTTTAAAATATCCTATTGAAGATATATTAAAGGTTTAATTCTATTCATTCTATCTTGTGAAAACAGTTTGTATATTTACATTCATTAGTTTAAAAAATATTTACCTTTGATATTGATTTTTCGATGTGTCTTTGCTACTCGTATTTAGTTTAAAGCTGTTCTTCGGGTTTTGGTTTGAAGGTTTAGGATGATTTCTGTAGTAATGATATAATAAAAGACTGTTGTTTTTCTAATTATTGAATGCCTATTTCTTAAAAGTTAGAGAAAAATTCGAAAATCTTGAATATAATGCTTAACATTTTTTTAATTCACTGAATTTTTACTGCAAAAAGTTTTCATGATAATTAAAAATAAAATATGTCGTTCTATTTGAATTTTCGGCTGTTACGCTTTCTGGTAATTGTCGGTTCATTACATTTACAACATTTAAAAAGTGTATTCACCTTACTTGTTTTCTTTGACTATACTATGGGCCTCATTAGAATGGCAGACTAACCTGCGTCCGTCCGCCACCCCCGAGGTGGAGGGACCGTTCGCAGGGGCAGCGGCGGTCCCTCCGGTGCAATTAGGATGTGACCGCCACCCTGGCGGTCACATCCTGGATCTTTAACCTTGCGGCGGGTGCTGCTTCAAGCAGCACCCGCTGCAAGGTTAAAAAAGCATGTGTTACTTTTACATGCACAAAGCAGCAGGCACCGAGCGGTGCTGCCGCTTTGTGCATGTAAATGCAGGGGGGTACCATAGGTACCCCCCATGTGCACCACCCACCCCCCTTCACCCTGGGAAAGACCGTATGCCTTTTCACGGCGGCAATGCCGCTGTGGAAAGGCGTAGGACCGCCGACATCATAATATGGCTGGCGGTGTCTCGCAGACACCGTCACCATATGTATGCACTTTTTCCGCCGGTCGCGAAGCGGCGACGGTCTTGCCACCCGCCGCGGACCCACCCGGCCATCCTAATGTGGCGGGGGTCTTTTCTGTGAGGATGGCGGACGGATTGCCTCCGCCGGGCTGGCTGTGGCTACCGCCTGCCTGGCGGAGGCAATCTGTCCGCCATCCTAATCGGGCCCCTATGCTCGGGTTTTTTCAAATTATTCCTTTCACTAATTTGTCAGAAACTACAAAAATAATACCTGTATATTAATATTTTTGCTTGCTAGGTTTTTGTAAGTTATTCTTTAATTATTGAATATCTTACTTACTTGTTTTTAAACTAAAGTTGAATGTAAAGCGGTTTCTTTCAGTCACGCTAGCAGTGGCGTAAAATGCTTCTGCTCTCGCTCGTAGTCATCCGACCACTGACTTCAAAATGGTGGTTCACCTGTATTTATAGTTTTTCTTGTGTATTATCAATAATTTTTTTTAAATACTCTATGTTTGGCATTTTTAGTTGTTTGATTTGATGTGAGAATGTATATTTTAATGTATTGATTTAAATGTGTGTTTATTCTGTTTTTGTTTGACATTAATCCTCCATTTTGTTTACTGTGGGTTCGTTTTAGTGTCATCAAAACTGTAGTAGGACTGTGGCGTTTGCTAGCATACAAAATGGTGGCTCGTTTAATTTTTGTTTGTTTACTATGAATGATGGTATTTTACATGACAATCTTTTATATCCTGTATTTTATTGAACGTTTATTTGCTTTCTTTATAATTTAAAAATGTTGTCTTTTATGTATTTTTTTAATCGCGAGTATTAATTTGGATACCCGAGTATTAATTTTGATACCCGAGTATTAATTTTGTTTGAAGTGTTAGTTTCATTAAAAAAATATGCTCAGTTGGGTTCACCGTTCTAATACACTTCCCCACCCAAAACCCCTATTTTCCCTGTATCCTGTGCCAGGTTGTAGGTTACAAATTTAATAATATATATATTTTTTAAAAATATATATGCGTAGTAAAGGTATGCAGAGTATTGTCATGCGTTGTAATTGCACTTTTATAGTATTTAATTATCTTGCGTTGTAATGGTATGCGTTGTAATATCATTCGTTGTAATGGTATTTGCGTTGTAAAAAATGCATTGTAATGGTATGCGTTGTGAAAGTATGCGTTGTTGTGTCATACATTCTGCTTTATGTGATATGACGCTATTTTACACCGACTTTCCTTTTTTGTTACAGTATAGATGGTACAGTTAGGAAATGTGCCCGGTCCTTCCGGGCTTTCGTTATTAACATGGAATGTGTGTGGTCTTAACAATAACAGGAAATGTAGACAGGTTTTTAATTATGTAACACAACATCAGACTGATATGCTTTTTATGCAAGAGACCCACTTGGCTGGCTCTGATGCTACCTCCATGGCTTCGGCTTGAGGCCCGCACAGGTTTTTTCTACTTACAGCTCGTACTCCAGAGGTGTTGCCATTTTTATACACAAAAGAATTCAGTTTGCACATTGTTCCACACACCGGGACCCTGAGGGCAGGTTCTTGATAGTAACTGGTCTGCTGATGGGACATAAGGTTTCCCTTGTGTGCATATATGGTCCGAACACTGATTCTCCTTCCTTTTTTCATTCCCTTTTGACCCTCCTCCTCGCTGTAGACACTGGGCTTTTGATTCTTGGTGGGGACTTCAATCTCCTTTTGGACCATTCCAGAGACAGCACTGCCTCTACTCCTGACTCCAAGCCCCAGTCCCGACTAGCCCTTCGAGAGATTTGCTCCCATTACTCCTTGGTAGACATAGAGGCCCACTTAAACACACACCAACCTGCCTTCACCCATTATTCAGGATTTCACAACACCTGGACCAGGATTGATTATTGGCTAACTGGTTGGGGTCGCACTCCCTCCGATCATTCCCCGGTTCTCCTTCAGCTATTCATTCCCCGTGAGGGTGGTTATGAGCGGCAGTGGCGCTCTCCCGGTCGGTCCTTGCTGGACCCCGTTTTCAATGAGGAAGTCAGACAGGCTATAGAAGGTTATTTTGACCTAAACACTGGCTCTGTTTACACTTGGGCGGTCTTGTGGGAGGGCTTTAAGGCTTACATAAGGGGGGTCTGTATTTCAAAACATGCCGGGGTTCTCGGCGATCTGCGTTCCACTTTGGATCGGTTTGAAGAGAAAATTGCGGTAGCAGACCGCGAATTGCTTATGTCCCCCTCGGACTCGCTTGCTGCCCGCCGGTTGGAACTGTGTGTCGAGTTTCGTGAGGCAGCCGAGAGGGAACTATTGTCCTTTAATAAGCACTCTGTGGCGAGGAGGTACGGGGAGGGTGAGCGCCGGGGCCGTTTATTAGCTAACACGCTACGTCCCCCCAGAGGCCCCACGTATATTATTTCTATGACCGGACTATGACCGGACTGGACGGTTCCCCCGTCCACTCCACACCCGCGGTTTGCGACCTGTTTCTCACTTATTACAAGACCCTTTATTTCTCTCGCCTCTCTGGTGATTCCGGCGGTCAGGAGGATTACTTGTCCGAGGTGGCCTTGGTCTATCTAGAACGTTACATGCAGGAGTTCCTCTTGACCCCTATTACGTCGGACAGTATTGTGGAGGCGATCAATGCCCTACACGCATCCTCTGCCCCAGGGTTGGACAGCTTTTCAGCTGACTTTTATAAAGCTTATAAGGACCTGTTGGTGCCGCGCTTCGTTGAGGTATATGCCAAGGCCCTGGAGGTAGTCGTCCTTCCCCCGACGTTTCGAGAAGCGGTAATCATTTGTTGCCGAAACCCGGGAAAGATCCTATGCTGTGTGGCTCGTACAGGCCACTGTCCTTGTTAAACTTGGATTACAAGATCTTGGCCAAGGTTATCGCAATTAGACTTTCACTGCTGATGGAATTTGTCATCTCCCCTGTGCAGTCGGGCTTTGTACCACACAGGTCTACCTCTCTTAATCTCCGGACATTATTCACCGTGCTGCACCGCATCACCCCTCCTCACCAGCCGCCGCAGTTTTGTTAGACGCGGAAAAAGCCTTTGACTTCCTTGAGTGGCCTTTTTTCCTTTCAGTCATGCGTCGGATGGGCATGCCGGAGTGCTTTGTGGCCACTGTTACTCTTTTATATACAAAACCCACGACCCGGTTGCGTCTTAACGGCACTCTGTCTGATCCCTTTACTCTGTCGCGTGGCACTAGACAGGGGTGCCCCCTGTCCCCTCTCCTTTTTATTTTAGCGATGGATCCCTTAGCTCGACAATTTCAAGAGAACCATCTACAGCGAAGCCTGCAATTTCGCACAGGCCCTCTGTTGCTTTCCATGTACGCTAACGACATGGTGCTACATGTCCGTCTTCCTCATGATAATCTATCGCCATTGATTTGTGAAATCATAAGATTCTGCAGTTTTTCAGGACTTCACATTAATTGGCACAAATCTGTCATATTCCCGCTTACAGTCAGCACCGTACCTTGGTCATTTGAGTTTCCGCTGGAATGGTGCGCTGATTCTATTAAGTACCTGGGTATCCACATTCATCCTGACACCACTTCAGTTATTCGTCTCAATTATTGTTCCGCAATTGACGCATTGGAATCGCAGGTTGCCCGATGGTTACGCCTACCCCTGTCCATGGCGGGCAGAATTGCAATCATTAAAATGATAGTTTTGACCCGGTTTTTATATTTTTTTAATAATATTCCTGTTCCTTTAACTAAAGTCTTTTTCACGCAACTTCGCTCTATTCTGCTTCACTTGATCTGGGGCGACAAGACTCCCCGAGTCAGTTGGAAGGTCTTAACTATGCCTCCGGAGAGGGGGGGGGGGGCTGGGTGTACCAGATCTATATTTGTATTACTTAGTTGCGCAGTGTTGCTATGCATACGCCTGGTTCCACCCGGATGCACGTATCCCGTATTTGAGACCAGAGGCAGAACTGGTTTTCCCCAAGACAGCTGCTTACGATTCTCCCCACCGGCTTCCCTCGGGACCCCCGGGACATCCAAACGGTTTGTACCACCTGCTGGGCTTGGATCAGATTGCGCAGACTTTTGGGATTGGATCTTTTATATTCCCCAGCCCTGCCCTTGCCCAATTCCTCCTTTTTCCCTGTCAATGGTGAGACTTTGGTAGAGCACACTTTGGCTAAGATCAACATATGCTCCCTGTGTGACTTGTTACCGGATGGGCATATATTCTCATTGACGGAAGAGGCTCGGTTTAGCGAGCGCTCCTTCATGAACTCTTTCATTCTCACCCGGTTAAGCTCTGCTTTGAGAGCTGAGTTTTCCTCCTTTCCATTGGCGCCGGCTGAGCTCTCTCCCCTCACCTTGCTGATTCAGAGTCCAACTAGTGCACACCTGATTTCCAAATTGTATAAACATTGTGGTACGCTCAATCCAATGGATGACTCAAAGCTCCGGACTGCTTGGGAGGGGGACCTTGGTGGACCTATATCTGATGACCAGTGGGCGTATTGCTGTAGGGCCACGACCGATGTTTCTTTGAACAGTCACCATAAGTTGCTTCATTTCAAATTCCTTCGCCGGATGTATTTCACCCCGGCCCGTGCACACAGGATTGACAATTCTAGGCCTCACCACTGTCTGAAATGCCTGGCCCCCTTTGCTGACTTTGCACATTTAACCTGGACTTGCCCTAAAATACACCAATACTGGCTAGATATCCAGTCCACCTTGGGTGACATATTATCCATGCCCCTCCTTCCTTTACTTGAGATCGCCCTATTGGGTTACGTATTGAAATTTCCTCAGAAGGTCCAGCGGCTGGCTGCGTTGGGCTTCATTTTGGCTAAACGAGAGATTGCGTTACTGTGGGGCAGTAGACGCGCTCCTACTCTCCGCTCCTGGTTGAACATTCTAGCATTTTGCAATGTGAACTGTGAGGAATTTAGCACTTTACTCCCCGTTTCTTCCAGACCAATTGATATTTGGGGCCCATATAGGGACTATCTGGTTGCGCACCTATGAGCCCATAGGTGTATCTCCCATGGCACCAGTGTTTGTTGCTGTTAAATCCAGCTGAAGTTTTACTCACAAATAAAGTTCCAAGCAAAAGGTAGTTTTGTTCAAAATAAATTGTATTTCCAATTCGTTCAAATGCTATCACATCATTGATTCATAGCATGTAGCAACAATCCTGTTTTGTTCCTATGCATTTCGGTGAGTTAATCACCTTCGTCAGGGAACATCTACAAACAAACGAAATGTGTACATTGTAACCATTTGTGATAGAATCATGTTTAAATCACTTGTTTAACTCAAAATTTAAACTATATGTGTAGCGCGTTGTAAGCATGCTTATAGCAATATTCAGCGGTGCTGGTGGGGAATGGTCGACATTGTTTGTTAATACGCGCTGCTAGTGAACTAAGCCGGTGGACTAGGCAGTTACGTTTAGCCGTGTCGGTTGTTCTCTGCTCTAACGAGGGTTGGAGGTCGCGTTGCTGCTTACGCGTGGGTTATCTTAATTTATTCATTACTCACCGTGTGTTGCTCGTAAATCTCTCTCTGTTAATACCCGAATGGTCCGGTTCAATGGTGTGCTCGCTTTCGGGTTCAGAAAACGCCACGATATTAGCGCATGCGCTGTGAGTGGCTATAAAGGTGTGGTTTATTTAAAGGTATGGGTTTTTTTTGTGTCGTTTTTTTTAACTAACGTGTTGTTGACAATCCAAAAACTTTAGTTAACGAAATATCAAGTAATGCAATATATGTTACAGGTAGAGTTCAATCAAAGCGCCACTGTTAAAGTTTCCAAACTGTTCAATTTGACAGTTCCACATGGTAAATGCGGCGTAATCACATGGAAATCATTACATTACAAATAACACAAAAGTTCTGTCCGATCATTAAGTCCATGTGGCTTAAGGCAGTTCAGATAGTATATCCAATGATTCTCTCTTTTGAGCAAATTTTTTTTGTTCAATGATCCTTCTTTTCTCGGTACAATCTCCAGGATACATGCTCTCAGTTGATTTATGTTATGGCGTTTTTCTGAACCCGAAAGCGAGCACACCATTGAACCGGACCATTCGGGTATTAACAGAGAGAGATTTACGAGCAACACACGGTGAGTAATGAATAGATTAAGATAACCCACGCGTAAGCAGCAACGCGACCTCCAACCCTCGTTAGAGCAGAGAACAACCGACACGGCTAAACGTAACTGCCTAGTCCACCGGCTTAGTTCACTAGCAGCGCGTATTAACAAACAATGTCGACCATTCCCCACCAGCACCGCTGAATATTGCTATAAGCATGCTTACAACGCGCTACACATATAGTTTAAATTTTGAGTTAAACAAGTGATTTAAACATGATTCTATCACAAATGGTTACAATGTACACATTTCGTTTGTTTGTAGATGTTCCCTGACGAAGGTGATTAACTCACCGAAATGCATAGGAACAAAACAGGATTGTTGCTACATGCTATGAATCAATGATGTGATAGCATTTGAACGAATTGGAAATACAATTTATTTTGAACAAAACTACCTTTTGCTTGGAACTTTATTTGTGAGTAAAACTTCAGCTGGATTTAACAGCAACAAACACTGGTGCCATGGGAGATACACCTATGGGCTCATAGGTGCGCAACCAGATAGTACTTTGACATACACTCCAGGAGGGGAGTGATTCCCATGCCAGCACGGTAAAAGTATTTTACAAACAGGCGGTGCACACCCTTTTTCCACAAAGCCCATATAGGGACTACATATCCCGACGCCAAATAGCACATGAGTCTCCCGCACAATCTGGCATTACCCCCCTACCGGAGTGGGATAGCTCCCTCCGGACTAAGGAGAAGAGTGGTGGGGTGACGACTGTTTCACATTCAGTGGGCCTTTTTGTTTTTGTTCCTAACTCTATATATCATTTCCAGATCTGTCACATGATTGCTTTGTTCCTAATGTGTATTGACTTGTTCATTGTCTGTGCGTATGTGTCACATCACCTTGTTTCTTTTTTCTTTTTGACATTATGATTCATATTTATATTGCAATGGTATTGTCTTCTTTATTTTAGAATCATCATAATTGTCTTTTAATATTCACCTATTGCAGTCTCATGGTTATTTATTTTTATCTCTTGTTTCATGCAAAAATGGAAAATAAAGTTAAAAAAAAAACAAAAAACTGTGCTAGTTGCCAATGCTTGTTTGTGTTTTGATTGAAAAGCAGTAATTTTTTTTTGCTTAATAAATTATATCTCTGGAACCCTCCAGTGGATTTTCTTCATTTTGGTGTCTAAAAATTCATGTAAATAAGATCTATTTTAAAAAATTGGTGTCGGATTTTCTTTGTTTTTACTTCTTAAATAGCTGTTTTGGTACTTTTAAATACTTTTGGCAAAGCCTTACTCCTCGAAGTCTCAAGTACCCAGGGTTGAGCTAAGGTATTGCACCCTAACCTGACTGGACACAAGACTGGTTTGTGAGTTTATTACAAGACGAGGTCGCACAACCACACATTACAATAAACCACTTTCCTCATAGCGTTGATGAAAAGTCTGAGTGGCTTTGGTCAGTTTCTGCTCCCCATTCCTCATACACTCCAGTTGCACATGGAGAGATTGAGGAGTTTAACCTGGAATCCATTTGCTTTCATGGTTAAGTCTCGATCAAAAGGCATTGAACCGTTTACATCTTGTCTGACCATCATCTTGAGGTTTGCATTGTCCTTTGCATAGCTTGGTCTGGCGGTGGATCTAGAAACTTCAAAGCAGTACTCTGTGTGCTGGATTGTGTTCTGCACCAAGATATACAATGTACTGGCCATAAAGCAACCTCTGGAAGGACTATGGGCTCGTTCCATCAGAGCCAGAGCTGCTATCACTGCATTGGCATGCGGAATGCCTGTTCTGCTACATGTGCATCAGTAGAAACATTCACAAAGCACTACTGTATCGACAGGTCAATCAAGATGAACATTTTGCCGGCTTGGTCCTGCAGGCCTTTTAGGTATGACCTGGTTCACAGACCCACCACCTGGGGGAAGTGCTGCTATAGTATCTATTCACAAGGTGAGGAATGTGCGTGTGGAAATATCCATCAGAAAACCAAATTGCTTACCTTTGGCAACACTCCTTCTTGTGGATACTCCATAAATCTCCCCGTTGTTTCCCCATCTAAAAAGGTCCTAAACTAGAGATCTTCACACTGGACATGTCAATTTGCCATTGGGCTCTGCATCTGAAAGCGCGGACAGCCTAAGAAAGCGACTGATGTCCGCATGCATGGATGACTCTTATATGTGGCTCCATTCATGCACAGGAGTCCTGCTTTGAAGTTTACAGATCCAGTCTGATACCTGAGGAATTTTTATTTTATTTTACTTTTAGAGAGTTATATAAAGTGAACAAGACTCGGGCGGATGACAGATTGCTTTACAATTATAACAAGAGGAAATACAATCGAAAAGTGATATACATAAAAAAGTATATGCAAATTGGTATAGATTCATTAGCAAGTAGAAGTGAGAGAGACCAGAACCCATAATCATTTGTAAATACTGGCATAGACAGAGTCCAATAGGTGTCAGGAGAGTGTATAGAGGGTGGGAGAGGGAAAACAGCTGGGATCTCAATGATATGGATGGTGGCATGGGAAAATAGAACGTCAGACAGGCAGGTGGGCGTCACGATTGAGAGAAGGGAGGTGGGACCTCAGTGTGAGAGGAATCTATTGGCTAGTAGCAGTTTTACTTCTTTCCTGAAGATGGAATTTGAAGGGTTGCACCTAGTGTCCAGAGAGAGCGAGTTCCAGATGAAAGAGGCATTTCCAGAAAAAGATCGATTGTAGGTTTTCTTTTTGTTGAATTTATAACGCTTAAGTAGGAGGGAGCTTGTACTTGATGGTCTATTGCCACCACATAGGGTCAATTACTGGGACAGGTTAGAGAGGATGTTGTGGTATAGTGCTTTGTGGGTCATAGAAGCAATTTTGAGATGGATCCTCACCTCAAAGGGTAGCCATTTCAACAATTGAAGGTCGGGGTAATGTGATATTTTTTTTGAGCCAGTTATGAGCCATTGAAGGTCACTTTCAGTGCCGCGAGTTTACTTTTTGGAAGGCCCCCAAGGGTAGTACTCCATAGTCTAGTTTAGATATTACAATAGCTTGAACCGCTGTTCAAGGTGAATATTCACAAGGTGAGGAATCTTTGGTGAAGAAGCATTATCAAAGGTAAGTAACTTGCTCTTTAGTCCCTTTTGGTTTGTCTGCACATGCTAGCGTTCTTCCTTGAAAACGTAGTCCTTCTTACCTGCAAATCCTTTTCACCCAGTGTAGTTTCTGTACTTCACGTGGTCCACCCTATTTCCCTTCAATATTTATTTCTTCATCCAACCATTGATGTGGTCTTTATAGGCTTGGGCCATATTTTCAATTTCATATTACATCAACTACATGTGACAGGAAATAGATGATAACCATTTCAGCTTTATTGGAGCTGAAAATGGGAAATTCGGTATGCCCTGGCCACGAAAGATCCTGACGAAGGTATGTATTTTAGTTTACTACACCAGAACTAACTTTAATAAGATACCTCACGTAAGTACTATAGGATGACTGCAGATCTACTCCGATCTGTTCTTATCACATTAAAAAGGGGGTAATACAATTATATGAGTAATATTTACAATTCTTTAGACACACCGGCTCCTAGCAATTGGAGAACTCTAAAAACGCAGTGAACACTTTTTTATTAAGTGTTTACTAAATAAACTATGAGGTAGCATATATATTCTATCTCATTAACTTTCATAAAAGCACATATTCCACATGCTAGTCTCTATGTCCATTACAATCTTGCCTAATAAAAGATACCTGGTCTCCTCCCTCTTACCTCAGTTTTCAGTAAATGACAGTGCCTGGTTTAAATTGCCAGCAATGATTTTTAGAATGCAGATTTGCTAATATGTTGGTAACTGGTCTCCAGCTATGGTATGTGGTATGCTACTAATCCCAAACAAGCAATCAAGGTAGTGTTTTTATTTTCTTAGTTCTTGAACTCTTCAAGTATGTTGCCTGCAGGATAGTGTATCTTCTTCTGCTGTTGACTTCTGTGGACCCACACTGAATCGGTATTGGAGCCAGGTCCCCCCAGCGAATCAACTTCTATGATTTGATCCTCAACACAAATACATAAAAAATACACTCTTCCATAATTCTATCATTTTAGAAAATGTTTAACTTTTTTCAATTTCATATTTTGCTTTTTTTAATTGTTTATCAGTTGCGGAACCAAAATAGAGCGTTGGCCAAAGGTTAAGAACCAAAGGTGTTTGGACAATAAGCTTTGCAGATTTATCATCAAGTAGGTAAAAGCCTACCTTTTTCTCATCGTTAAACGTTTCTCCTCTTACGCTTAGGCTGGAAAGCACGCAACGCCTGTATAGCATATATGTTTATTGGGCACCAAAGGCAATCTCAAATTTAGGCGACGCTGAATTAATTTGCAATAAAAATAATCTGGAAGCCCATGGTGAGAAGGCTTTGATGCCCAGGAGGCTATCAGCCTACAATGAGCAGGTTACTAATGTCGTATGCACAGCTGCTTTAAAATGCACACAAGATATATTCTGGTGAAGAAACAGCTCCTGAAATAGAGTCAATCTAATTTGTCAAGCAAGTTCTAGTTCTCACCATCCTTTCATTTCAATACTTCTGATCAGCCCTTCACCTACGAGCACCAGCAGTGTATCTATGGCAGCCCAGGCTACTTGAAGGTGACAATTCAAAAATACACCAAGGATGCATTAAGTGAACTTGTTTATCATATCTCAACAGCCTAGCCAAGTCAGCTTATTTTTTTTAGTAGGACTCAAGTCAATTTAGGTGTGACCAAGAAATCCAAATAATTGTGATTGCTAACAATTTTCAATTGGATGCTTCAAAATCTCAGATTCTCAGATTGGAGCAGCCAGGGTCGTCTCTCATATGTGCCCTGGTCTACCGCCCCCCTCAATCTATGCCCAGCTTCTCAGCCCAGTTTGGGGACCTTATCTCCCAGCTCACCATTAATAACACTAATGTTCTGGTTCTGGGAGACTTCAATTATTGGCCATCGGATGCCCATGAAACTCCCTGTTCTCTGGCCTTTTCAGCTCTTATGCTAGGTTTAAATTGCACTCAACACATACACTCACCCACTCACGTCAAGGGCCACACTCTAGACCAGGTCTGGACTTCCTGCTTGGACATTTCTGTACCTCTTATTCTTCCCTGCCTTTGGTCAGATCATTCTTTAATCACTTTCACTTTAGCTATGCCCCTCCCTGTCACCAATGTCCGAGAAACCAACTTCATGGCCCGTAATTGGAACAGGGCCGACATGAACAAATTTACCTCTCTTCTCAGCACATCCGCCCCACCCAGCACTGGACCCCTTGTCTCCATTGATTCCCAGACACAGGGTCTCACTCACTGGCTCACCTCTGCTGCTGACTCCGTGGCACCCCTAAAACTAGTCAGAGCGAGGCGCAGTCATGACGCTCAAAGGTGGTTCACCGAAGATCTCAAAGCCCAAAAACTTGGGCTTCGACAGGCAGAACGGCGCTGGCGCCGGGGGTACTCCCCCGAGACCAAACAGACATTCTCCTCCCTGCTTAGAGAGTATAAATCAGCTATAGCTTCGGCTAAATCTCTCTACTTCTCCAACAGAATCCCGGACTCTTCCAACAAATCCAAGGGCATATTTTCAATTGTTGAAGAGTTGTCCAACCCGGTGAGAGTCACTATTGCGCCCCTCCCTTCTCAGTCCTTATGTGATTCCCTGAACCAATTTTTTGTGGACAAGATTATTAAGATAAAAAACAGTATCTCTGTTCTAGTCCTGTCAGTCCCTTCTCTGCCTGTTGTCCCCTGCCACCATTCCAATATCCATATCTTAACTCAGATTCCCCTCATTTCGAAAGTTAATTTCTTTTCCCGCTTGCACAAAGTTTCCTCTGGTTCCCCTAGCGACTGTTGCCCCCCCTCGGCTCTCCGGGAAGCCTTTACTTCCTGCTCTGAACCCCCCTGGCCCTTTTGAACAACTCTTTGGCCACCGGGGAGGTTCCTTGCTCTTTTAAACAGGCCGAGGTGGTTGCCATTTTGAAAAAACCCTCGGCAGACCCTACCATCATGAGCAACTATCGCCCCATATCCCTCCTCCCGTTCCTCAGCAAAGTTCTGGAGTCACATGTAACTCAAATTCTCAGCACTTTTGTCGAGGACTCGTGCGTCTTGGACCCCCAGCAGGCTGGGTTCAGACCTGCGCATTCCACAGAGGCAGTCATCCTCTCTGTGATGGAGGAACTGCGCAGAGGGGCCGACGCTAACATCTGTCAGGCCCTGGTCCTCTTGGATCTGTCGGCTGCCTTTGACACGGTCGACCATGGTATTTTGGTCGACCGTGTCCGAGAGGCCGGCATCCAGGGTACTGCCCTGGACTGGGTTCAGTCCTTCTTGACCAAACGCCAACAAGCAGTCAGACTGTCCCAGTTCTCCGCCACCCAAGTTGGGTTGACCTGCGGTGTCCCGCAGGGTTCCTCTCTGTCCCCCCTTCTTTTTAATTTATATCTGGCTCCTCTAATCCGTTCCCTCCGAGGGTTGAGTGTCACCGCGTTCAATTACGCGGATGACATTCAACTGGTCTTTACTATTGATTCTACTGATGAATCAATCTCCACTTTTCAAAATACGCTTTGTTTTATTAGCAACTGGATGAGCTCAAACCACCTGAAGCTCAACCCCGACAAGACCGAGCTGGTTCTTGTCGGGGGATCTTCCAATCCCTGGCAACCTTCCTTCTGGCCGGCAAGTCTGGGCAGCCCCCCTTGCCCAGTCAACTCAGCCAAAAGTCTGGGAGTCGTCATCAGCAACGATCTTTCTATGACGCCCCAGATTAGCGCAGTAGTGTCCTCCAGCCATTTCCAACTCAGGAAAATTCGCAAAATCTCTCGCCTACTCACTACTGAGGCCCTTACTTTGGCCCTACTTGCGTTAGTCATTTCCAGACTCGATTACGCAAATGCTCTCTATGTAGGCATTCCTGACTGTCAAACGAAGAGACTTCAGTTGATCCAAAATCAGGCCGCTCGCCTGATTTACCACCAACCTAGAGATCAACATGTTCGTCCTCTTTTAAAAAGTCTCCACTGGCTCCCGGTCTATGCTCGCTGCAAATTCAAGTTAGGCTGCATCATCTCAAAATCTCTTGCTGGTCATGGTCCCTTTTTATTTCTTCCCTTCTCCATCCGTATGCTCCTCCCCGCAATCTTCGGTCATCTCAGATGGCCTTGCTTTCAGTCCCCAGATTCAAGAGGAAGAAACATGGTGGTCTTAGGTTTTCTTTCTTAGCTCCCTCTTTTTGGAATTCCCTCTCCCTCTCTCTTAGGTTGTCCTCTCCATACACCAGGTTTAGATCCCTTCTTAAAACCTTCCTTTTCACTGAAGCTTATAATTAGTTCCCGTCCTCCTGCTTTTTCACTGTTCCCTCAGCACAAGCGCCAAGAAACCTAATGGTGTTAGTCGCGCTCAATAAATTTCTTTAACATAACATAACATAACATAACAAAATATCAACCATTCAAAGGCACCATAAGATTTTTAAGACAGGCTTGCGTCTACTGATGGTTCAGTTCACACTGGAGCCCTACAGGAAAACAGGTTAGCCAGTTAAATGCCAGTAGTTTCCCGGCACAGCCCGTTTTGATACATTTGGGGCAGGTCTAGCTTAAGCCTTCATACCTTTTTTGACAAAAGAAATCCAGGCCAAAATTCCGTACTGTTTTCCTTAAAATCTGGAGACTTTAAAAGTGATTTGTGGTTCCCCTATAGGAAACTGAGAACATAGCCAAAATGTGACGATGTTTTAAATATATATAATTTGGGGAAAAAGGGCTGTGCAGGAAGGTGTGTTGTTTGTTTTTCTTAAAATCGCATCAACATACGTTTTGCTGTTTAGTCTCCTCAGCTTTCAGAAACAGGGAGAGCTGTAAAGAAAAACATGTTTCTTCACCATTTTTGCTGCTTTATAAGTGGTGGTGAATATTTCCTATTTTTGCAGGTTCTACCTAATTGCAGGGAGAAAAGATGTGAGACCGAAGAGTAAACACGAAAGCGATACCTTTCTGGAAAGTAGCAAAAATTATGAATTCAAGTGGTCATTTGTGTAGCTCTCTCACTGCCTCCAAAAAAAAAGAATACAATTTAAAAAGTATGTAAGTAGGTAAAATACATGACAGGTGATACTGTTTTCATGTTTTTGCCAGAATAGGCGATCTATAACTTGCCATGTGGGATTGTCGCAGTATTAAGGCACAAGGTCAGGTTGGTACCCATGGAACCCTACTAACGCAGGGCACCTCTAAAACCTAAAGACCAGGGGAACCCAGGGTTTTCGAGCTTAAATAGATCCTCAATGCTGCCTTACCAGGTATGCCTGTCTCAATGGAAAAATTGTGACTAAATTCCCTCACTTTCCGTGGCAGATTGCTCCAACATTTAGGTCGGGGTCAGATGCTGCTCAAAAAAATACTGTGCCTGCCTTGGGCATTTCGGAAAACTTGAAACACAGGTGAGTTAAGGGAGGTGTTCTTGCCCACACTTTTAGGGCATTATGGGTAAGAAAAAGTGGTGGGATCAACACATGCCACACAATGCGGGACTGACCTGGGTCTATAGTTTTCAGAAATGCCTGGGGCTGGTAGATTTCCTTGTTAGACCTAGTTATGATATTTGCGGGCCATTTAGATTCAGAAAATGTCCTGTGTGCGACACAAGCTATAACACTCTTGCATCCCATGGGTCACTAGATTTCAGGAAAGCATAGGGTTGGAAGGGTTCGCTGGGTGCTAGCTGATCCCAGGCTCAAACACTGAAACCATCCCCTACTAGCACTAATGATCTAAGTGCAGAGTTTGTAGTGCAACAATGAGTCACTGTGGTACTGCACAAACGCAAGTCCTATCCTCACCGCTGATCACCAATGATAGAAATGGCATTTTTGGTTGGCAAGGGTATACATATAAGCCAGGCAGAACCCACCACTCTAGTCAGGGTAAGGGAGTTACACACCCAAAATATCTCCTGCTCACCCCCTTGGTAGCTTGACCAGAGCAGAAGTAATGTGTAAAGCATGTGTGCAACACACATACCCCAGTAACACAATAAATATACCACAAATGAAACTCCACACAGTATTACTCAAAAATAAGTTTCTGTATTGAATATAAACATAGACCGCATAAACCAATAATCACTTTGCCAACTAGGCAATAGTCATAACATCACTGTTAGTGCAATAAGATAATGACTTTGCACAGGTCATAAAATGACTTTCACTGCGCATACAAATGCAACTTCTGAAATAAAACATGTTATCCTGACACTGCAAGGCAAAAATAACATAAATCATAGTAGATCAGGGCATACAATGCAGCAATTAGGTTAGGGAGAGTAACATTTAGATCACCATAATCACAGATATCACTAAATACAGACAAACAAATAGGATGCAATCAATACATAGCTTTAGGGCACCTGAGCCTCTATTATATGTGATGCTGTAATGTGAGTTTCCCTGTTTGGTACCGGAGCCTCCTGTGCTCCTTTTAGCTACATTACAGTGAGTGTAGCTACTCGCAACAACTTCCAAAAATGCGTCTGGTTTCTCTGAATTAATCTGGGACCTCGTTGAGGTTTACACCATAATGAAAAAAATCACACAAGACGTGACCCTGATAGTATGTTTTGCCCAGGAGGGGAGGTGAGACACCAATGTAGGCAACGGTGCAGAGAGACCTCATCCAGCCCCAGGCCCCCCACCCCGTGTACTGAAATACCGGCGGCAGCAGCCTGAGGCTACACAGATCCACCCACAAAAGGAAGCAAAGCACTCGCCACCGCTGCCCTGGGCCAAAAGTCTGTATGCCGTTGTGAAGTCCCCAGGCACGGCGTGTCACACAAAGTCGACAGGGCAAAGTCACTGCCCCAGTGTGTGACTTGATGAGGGTGCTCCTTCTGAATGAGAACGTAGGAGCGCAGGACGGGTTCAAGGCTTCCCCCACCTGGTCTCTTGTCTTGGGAGAGGAGCAGTGCACAGCGCTTCACACGCGCTGGGCTCTTGGGGAGTTTGAGTTGACTCGTTCATGCCCACACTGACTGCCTGCACTGCATGATCCTCGCACAGGGGATTCCTCGAGAGGGGCACCAAAGTGGATACCTGCCTGTGTGTGGGAGGGGGGGGGCTTGGGGGCTTGCGCAATGGATCGTATACAATTGTTATGTGCCCCAAAAAAAATCTTCTTTTATTGAGCGCTTTTCAGTCCATTCAAATTAAGAAAACTTCAGATCATGAGTGACAAAATTTCAGATGTGATCTTGTTGCAATACTTAGGGCCTCATTAGGATGGCGGCCCGCCACCCTATCTGAAAGCGGGAACGCCCGCCTTAAGGGCGGGGGTCCCGGGGGTGCCATTAGGATGTGCCCACCACAGTGGCGGGCACATCCTGTATTCTCAGCATTGTGGCGGGAGGTGCTCTCTGCACCGGCCGCCACAATGCTGACAATACATCACAGCATTTTCATTTGCAAAGCGGCAGGCACCGTACGGTGCCAGCCGCTTTGGAAATGAAAATGAAGGGAGTACCACAGGTACCCCCCCCCCCGTGCGCACCCCCCCACTCACCTTCACTCTGGGGGCCGGCAGGGGGCCCCCAGAGTGAAGACCGCCTGCCGTTCCACGGAAAGGCATTGCACTCTTGCCATCGTAATATGGCTTGCGGTGTCTAATTGACAATGATGGAATATTCAACTGCACCTCAGAAGCTCAGAAGCTTATAAGCTCATGTCGGGCGGTCTGGTCAACAAAATACTGTCAACACACAGCGCAACAAGTAACAATAAGTTTCCCAAGAGCTACGGCCAAAATATGCAAAGCTGAGCTATGGAGTGACTGTGACCAGAGTGTGACTGTGCAGTCGAAAATATCTGAAACGAGACTTTAAGCGTTGGGAAAGTGAGATTTTTGATCGATTACCTGATCACCCTAACTCCTATCTCACTTAAGTCTTTTGGATCGATTGTTGACTGTCATTGAGTAAAAGGCAAACCCTACATAGGTCAAACCAGCCCAAAACTGACACAACTCTAAAGAACCACTTACTACGGATAAGTTTAAAGATTTATTATAAAGCCAAAATTAGTTGCAGGTACAAACATCTCAATATAAGGTTCAAAAGATACACAGGTAATAAGATGAACATGAACTCTCTGAGAGATCTTAATTGACAGAAGAAAACTACCAAAACCAATTCAAAAATCAGTAAGTTAAATATCATCGACACAAGATGAATCTTAAGCGTCATTTACAGAAAAGAAACAAATCAGGTTAGACTGACCCTACACTAGACTAGATGACATCCCTACATAGCAAGTTCTTTACCTAAAAAGGTGTCAGCCGTGTTGACTTCCAAAGAAGTTCAATCACTCTCTCTTAGTCTTAGATGGAAAACCTACGCATTGTAGCAGTACTCTTTCTGCCTACCCATCCGCTCTCTAAGGGTCCTCAGGCCATCTGCTCTACCTCCTCCCCAGGGTGCTGTCCCTAATACAAAATCACAGTATAGGTGGAACGCCCCTCTGAGACGCCCACCACGTACACAATTCACGTGGTCTCGATTCTGTTTTTTTCCATAGTTTCGCTTCTTTGGGCCGTCTGTTAGTTGACCTTGCTTCCCAGGCTCCGTCTCCAGCGTGCTGGTACCCCCATGACATTCCAGTAGACTCCTCCGGACCCGAGCCTATCTCCTCGAACAGAGCTCTATTCATCAAGCTATTGATTGGTACCCCCCTCGCACCTGTAAACAGACACTTCGAAGCGGGGCCCCAAATTCCAGGCTCCCCTTATCAGGCTAGGCCATAAAACTTCGACCAGCATTGGCAATTTATTTTTAACGAGGCTTGACTTCAACTAGCACGTGCAGATCAAAGAAGACCCTTTATCTCTCCGGGCCTACTAAATTACGTGCAGTAGCCTGCACCCTGTGAACCCTTATTTCTTAACTTAAAATAATATGCTAACACACCACTCTCTGGTTATACAAAACACATCTATAAAACATAGCCTTTAACATATAAGCAAAATCATTGAATAATATTGAATCCACGTTACGTGAAAGATGCAACGGTACATTTCGTTTTTATACAGTGCCATGTGGTCTGCACATTTCTTCAGTTTGTATTTTACATCCTTCTTCATTTAGCAGCTACATAACATGGAACCTGATTAACACATCTAACATTTCTAAGCATTTCCACACATTTCTATATCAGCCCACACTCTATATGTGCTCTTTATCTCTAACAAAGCAATCGTGAGTAAATGCGGATACATATTCTCATATCTCTAGTTACCTTAGCTAACTTTACGCAACTGGTTTGTAAATATGGCGTATTCATACATTTCATTCAAATTGCGCTCTCTCAGTTCCCCCCTTTGATGACCTCCAGGGGTCATCACTAGTACACCAATTTGAATGGGTCAAACAGAACTTGTTGCAAGGCTCCCCCTTTTTATCGTTTCTAGAGCCCTCAGACTCCTATACTGATGATCTTGCATAGCAGCTAACCTCTGCTCCTGTTCTCTCATAGACCTTTGCAATCTGTTCGACCTATACCATTTGTACAGTCTCACTAAACCCCACAATATGATTACGCAAATCACAATTATGATGATAGGCTTCAGAATATACCAGACAAAACTCTTCCCGAGATTGGCAAACCAACCTCCAACTTTACCCATCCCATGACCTACTTTTTCCCAGACATTTACCCTTGTTAGGTCCTCAATTTCTTGATGTATCTTTGTAATATTCTGTATGCCCTTCTCAAGAGTTTTTGAGTTGTCTGGAATGTAAGTGCAGCATTCCTGGACCTTCAAAGCCTTACAGACTCCGCCCTCCTTTGCTAGCAGAACGTCTAAAGCAAGACGGTTCTGAAGAACCATTGCTCTTATCGATTGCATCTCCCCTTCTACCAGCATTAGTGGTCTTGCAGTACTTGCAGACAATCTGTCTACAACTGTAGCCAGTCTCCTGATCTTGACATCATTAAGTATCAATCCTAAAAGAGGGAACATAGCGCCAAATACATCTCCAACTACCTCAGCATCACCTACATCTCTTCTCCCCCTTGCTGAGGCTTTTCCCTCTATGATCTCTAAATCTTTTGCATGATATATTTTGGGGAAAACAATTGCCAAATAACATGAACCGTACCAATTGTCAGGCAGTCTCACGTAGGCATTTCTTCCACATACAAAATATACATTAGGAATCACTTGCATTCCCTTTAAGAAATCCTTGGTATAGTATTCTAATCGGAAAGCATGTTCACAACTAACTTCACCTACAAACACACTCTCATAGTAAGTTTTGCTTCTGTGTAGGCATAACTTCCCTTTCTGTGTTCGATCTAAAGCTAATGGACCATTACTACCCTTCCTTTTGTGGGCCTTCTCCTCCTCGGTCCAATCTGTTTTCCACTGTCCTGACATTTTCAGAATCTTTTGCCTTCTGTAAAGGTCATCAACTTGCCCAATAAACTTCTTCTCAATCTCTGACACTTTGCAAGTTAGATTGTTTCTGCGTGCATATGAAGTATCCAGTGTATCCCAAGGAAGGAAGAATTTTGCCAATCTATCTTCCTTCTTGTAATAGTCCCACTTGTTCATCTGTTTATAGTTCGGGACTTCTGGTAACACTGAATCATAATTCGAGAAATAATACTCGAAACCATCTCGTCCATAAAATACACTAAGCAATAAACTACATGTAATACCATAGGTCAATGGAAGATGATGATACCGAATGCCTTCATCTACAGAAGCCGGCAATTGCATGCAAACATAGCAATCCTTGGCCTCCATGACGTCAATGTACTCATATAACAATTTGGCATAAGCATTGGTTTTAAAATTTCCCTGTGACTCATCTACATGTAACCTACGGGCCTCTGCTGCCAGCAACGCTTTCTCCTGAATTGCATTGTCCTCCTCCTTTTTACCAGCAACAGCAGGTTTCGATGTCGCTACAGGCTTTACATCTGTTGCCTTTGTTATACTCGCATGTCCCACTATGTATGATACAGTAACTACTATGGCTATAAGGAAAATCACTACTGCTATAAGTGTGCCTACTATGCATTTCGCCTTGCGATTCGGACCACCGGCCTCCATGTTATCAAACAGTGTAGTTTCTTTCTGAAAAGTCTCTTTTGATTTCTTCACTCTGCTTTCATTTCGCTTTCTCAGTCTGTTAGCCACACTTGGAAGCTGATAAAGTCCTTTTGCAATTCAGTCTCTTTAATTTCAACAACAGACAACCCTAGCCCTTCTCCATCCACTAAATGAAATGTCCCTAAATTTTTTCTTCTTCCACTAGGCGCTAGGTTATCTTCTCTCTCTGGATTATTTACAAAGTCCTTTAGGTATCTACGATGATTCGTGTTCCAGCGGCTCTAATAGCATATTCCAACAATTCCAAACGAAGGATGGTTTCCTCGTGCACTGGTACTGGGTGACCCAAAGTTGGAAATTCTAATCTGTTCAGTACCAGGTCTTTGATCCTGCTTAAATACAGAGGGACGGGGAGAGTGAACGTTAACAACCCTTCGGTCTCAATTCCAGGTGTCAACAGTCTTACTTCCACCGTTACGATTGGATCAAGGTTGGTCACCTGCACTTCCCTCACCCTCCCGGATCTCTGTCCCCAAGACATCTGCCGCCAAGTAGGTCCACTCAGGAGTGGCGTATCTTCTGCAGGGCACACGTACTCTCCTTGATCTCCTTGGACCCTCAGAGTCTGAGTCCACTGCACCTTCGTCTAGGTCTGAGTCTTCAGAAATTGGAACAAGAGTTCTCTCTGGATTTGCTCTCAGGCTTGGCCTTCTCCTTCTTTCCGGCCAGCTAGCCTCTCCACTCCTTGTCCTCCTGCTCCTCGTTCTTGCACTTGACTCTTGACCACTTGCAGCTTGATCAGTGTCTGATTCGTACTCCCAGCTACTTTCTCCTTCTGTGGCAACTTCAGTTTCGCTGGTGTATTGACCGTCCTCGGCCTGGTCAGACACGCTCTCAGTCTCTTCTGGCACCTCTACAGCTTGACTGGTCCTCTCTGTGCATTCTCCATTCTCAGCTGGATTTTCATCCGAGGGAGGAGCTGTTTCTTCCGGAGGTGCTGGAACTCTTCGGGTGTGTGAGGCGTGGATCCAGTTGGGCAAGCCTCCACACTTCACTGCAGTGTTCGTTACCAGTATGACTTGGTAAGGTCCACGCCAGCGCACGTCTAAACAATTCTTCCTGACGTGCTTCTTCACCACGACCCAGTCCCCAGGGCACAGGTCGTGGCACAATTCTTGAGACGATGGAACTTCAGCAGCCTGCACCTGAAGAGACACAGAATGAATGGCGTCAGAGAGTCCCTTACAATAGTCCAGGATCAAATCATCTGTGATGTTCAACAGTGCTGTAGTTGGAACTGATGGCAGTCTCATAGCCCTCCCCATTAACACCTCATGTGGAGAGAGACCTGTCCTTCTGTCTGGTGTGCTACGTATGCTCATAAGGACCAGTGGCAGTGCATCAGGCCAGCTCAAGGATGTCGATGAACAAACTTTGGCAATTCGGGACTTAATCGTGCTGTTGATCTGTTCCACAATTCCTGAAGCTTCTGGTCGATAACTACAGTGCAGCTTCTGGTCTATATTTAAGGCTGAGCAAAGCATCTTCACAATTTCGCTGTTGAAATGTGTTCCCCTATCTGATTCCAAAGAGGCCGGCACCCCGAAGCGCGGTATCAGTTCTCTAAGCAACAATTTTGCTACTGTGAGTGTGTCACACCTGCGTGTGGGGTAAGCCTCAACCCATCTGGAAAAAATGCAGACAACCACCAGAACGTATCTGAGGCGGTTACACCTTGGCATTTCAATAAAGTCTAATTGCATCCTATTGAATGGCCCCCCGGACCTCCCTATGTGACTCAATGTGACTGGTGTTCTTTTTCCTACATTCAGTTGTTGGCAGATCACGCAGCGTTGACATACTGCTTCTGCCGCTACTCTAAACTTGGGGTTGTACCAGGTTTGCCTGAATACCCTCACCATAGCATCTCTACCTATGTGTGCTGGCCCATGTATTCTCCTTGCCATTGGACTAACTAGTTCGTTTGGTAATACTGCCCTCCCATCTGCGGAGACCCAAAAGTCCATTTCACTCTTTGTACAACCTGCAGTTTCCCATGTCTTTTTCTCGAAATCAGGTGCATTCTCTTGTATACATTTCAACTCATCCCAAGTGTCTACAGTTTCCAACAACATGGTTAATTCGGTCCTTTCCTGGATCCCACTCACTTCCACCTCTGTAAAAGAATATCCTTGTTCTGCACAGTAGCGTGCAACCTCGTTGGCATACCTATTACCTTGTGACACAAAATCGGTGTTTCTAGTGTGAGCTGTGCATTTTACAACGGCAATAGCTGCCGGACCTTGTAGTGCTTCCAACAATAGTCGAACAAATTCCCCATTTCGAATAGGTGAACCTGAAGAGGTCATGTAACCTCTTTGAGACCATAACTGCCCATAGTCATGAACTACCCCGAAACCATACTGGCTATCGGTGTAAATGGTGACTCGAATTTTGTTACCTGCTAAACAGGCGCGTGTCAATGCAATGATTTCAGCTACCTGTGCGGAGTGTACTCCTTCCAGGCAAGCGGCTTCCACAACTCCGGTAATGGTGCAAACAGCATAAGCTGCTCTCAGCTGACCAATATCGTCTCTTACGCATGAGCCATCAACAAAGAATATTTCATCAGGGTCAGTCAAGGGCTCATCTACGATATCTGGTCTTGGTTTGGTACATAGTTCAGTCACATCAAGGCAGTCAGGATCCGTACATACATCATCATCAATGTCATTTGGAAGTGGCATCAAAGTGGCAGGATTCAAAACAGAGCATCTCTTGAGGGTCACGTTCTCGGCAGCCAGAATGACTTGCTCATAGCGTGTGAGCCTGCTATTTGTCAGATGCTGTGTCTTGGTCCTGGTCATTAACAGTTCTACAGAATGAGGCACATACACCACTAACTGGTGTCCCATTACAATGTTCTCGCAATGCTCAATGCTGACACCCGTTGCAGCAACGGATTTGAGACATCCGGGCAACGCTGCGGCTACTGGATCTAAGGTAGCCGAGAAGTATGCAACTGGTCTACGGGCATTTCCGTGTATCTGGGCCAAAACTGACAAAGCACAGCCTTCCCTCTCACAGCAGTAAAGTAAGAATGGCTTCTCGTAATCTGGCATTCCCAGAGCAGGGGCTCGACACAAGTCCTCCCTCAGCTGTAAGAATGCCATCAAACAATCCTTGTCCCATGGTACCGGATCACTCACCCCCTTGTGCGTCAGTTTTTGTAAAGGTTTTGCCTTCAGTGAAAAGTTAGCTATCCACTGCCGACAATAACCGGCCATTCCTAGAAACATCCTGACTTCTCTCTGTGTAGTGGGCGAATTCATTTTCATGATCGCCTCTATTCTGTCTGGTGACACCTTTCGTTTCCCTTTTTCAATTCTGTGACCCAAGTACTGCACTTCTGTCAAGCAGTACTGTAATTTGCTCGGAGACATCTTGTGTCCGTTCTCAGCCAAGTGATTCAGCAAGGTGATGGTGTCTATTTTGCAAGCTTCCTCAGTTTCTGACGCCACAAGCAGGTCGTCTATGTACTGGACCAGAACCGAGTTCTGTGGCAGTACTAGACTTTCAAGATTTTTCTTCAACAGCTGGTTAAAAATCGATGGGCTCTCTGTATACCCCTGTGGGATACGACACCATGTTAAAACGCGATTTTCCAGCTTAAAAGCGAAAAGATATTGGCTCTCCTCATCTAAGGGAATTGAAAAGAAGGCCTGGCAAAGGTCTATCACTGTGAACCACTCAGCTTGGAATGGTATCTGAAACAATATCACTGATGGATTCGGTACCACTGGACAACACGAAACAACTATGTTATTAATCTTTCGAAGGTCCTGCACTATTCTGTATTTCCCACTAGGCTTCTGCAAACCCATAATGGGAGAGTTACATGGGCTTCCCACGATTTCCTTCAGTATTCCCTGCTTAATCATGGATTCGATCACAGGTTTTATTCCTGCAATCGTCTCCGGAGTCAACTTGTATTGGGGTGTTCTGGGATACTCAGCATTTGGTTTTACCATGATCTTTACTGGCTCTACCGCTTTGATCAGTCCTATTTCTTCCCCAGTGAAATCCCACACTTCAGATGACACCGCACCTCTTAAGTCCCATGGAAGCTCTTCCACCGTCAAGGTGGGATACAGCTCCACGCACACCCTTGAGTTTGCAACTTTGAAATCAGCGTCATCATCGTTAGTCAGTACCTCCACTCCCTGGGGGGTGCAGTATATTGTACAATTCAGTTTGCACAATAAATCCCTTCCCAACAAATACACAGGGCTGGAATCACAAACCACAAACTGGTGCTCATCACTGTATTTCCCTATTTTCACTGATACTGGCTCCGTCAAAGAACTAGTTATTCTTCTGTTTGCGACTCCCACCACTTGAATAGTTTCCCCTGACATGGGCAGGTCCGGGACTACTGCTGATCTTATAGTGGATCGAGTGGCTCCTGTGTCTACTAAGAAGGTTGTAGGACACCCCGCTACTTCAGCCTCTACATACGGACCCCTTTGGTCCACCTCTAGAACTACCCCAAGGGTACAGTCCTCCATGTTACTCACACGCTGTCCAGTCAATGGATCAACGTAATAGCATTCCTCTCCTCCTACGAAAAGTGGCATTTGTCTATAGGTCTTTCCCCCTGTCGCAATTCTAGGTGGTTGAGGGAACTGGGCTCGAGGAGTCGGAGTCCCCCCTTTGATGATCTTTCCCTTGTGTATCGTTGTCCCTTTCGCCAGACTGCTCTGGACTTCCTCCTCCTCTGGTTCTAGTTCTCCAGTCTCAATATTATAGGGGCACTCGCGTTTCCAATGCCCCACCTCGTTACACTGGTGACATCTGGTCGTCTTTTTCAATGTTGCAATATCTACCCTAGGTCTCTGTTTTTCCTCATCATCTTTATTCTGATTATTTTGCTTCCTTCCTAATGTCCCTGTTCCCTGTTGCCGCTGTCCACCCTTTCCAGCCGACTGCATCTGCACCATTATGAGTTTCTCCTTAAGTTTCTTTGCTTTGGAGTCTATCTCATCACTGCAGTACCTTGCGTATCTCAAAATTTCATCCAAGGGTTTGTTTTGCCAACAAATTAAATGTTGCTGGATCATCAAACTAATATCAGGTCTCAAACCCAGAACGAACTTTGATACAAACTGTCCTATGTCTCTGGGATCCATTACATCCAACCCACTGTACTGTTTGAATGCTTTCAGCAATCTCTCATAATACTCATGGACAGTCTCTTTAGGTTCTTGGGTGGTCCGATCTATCTTAACCCAATCTATGTCTTGCAACGGCACCTTATCCTTCAGCCATGCCATTACCCTTTCGTACTTTTCCATGACTTTCTCTGATGGTCCGTTTGTCTGGGCATCCCTATCCGGTTCGGATGTTGGCCATTCGACGCTAACCTTACATGCTGTCCACAAGTCTCCTGGCACTACAATGTCAAACAGGGTGTTCAGATCAACCCACAGTACTTTGGATATCTTTACAAACCTCTCTACCTGCTTATACCACTCCACAGGGTTCTCCCTCAGTTTAGGAAAAGAATTGGTAAATGCCGCTAAGTCCCCTCTACTCCAGGGCACATGCACATAGCTTCCATTCGCAATTTCTCGCAAAGGGTAAGCTTCCATTCTCTGTGGCCCTCCCTCTGGGGACATCCCAATTGTGCTCCTTCTGACGGTCCCCCTCTTGGACCATCTTTCCTCCCATTTATCCAAATCTCTCCACGTTCTTATACCCATGATCAGTTCTTTTATGTGTGTTTTCAACCCGATCGTCCTCCTTTCGTCCAAGTCCTGATCCGTGCAATGCAGCCTATGGTTACCCTGTAGTGCTTTAGTCCTTGATAGGTCTACTGTGTACTTGTCTGCCAATTCAGATAGTCTTTCATGTACTGCCCTCGCTTTCCGAGTAACATCTTTTGCCATAAACAGAACCTCGTCTTGTTCGTACAGGTCGATCCTCTCCATTGGCAATGTGCCGTCTATTATTTCATCTAAGTCCGATTTTAAACTGGTTACATCGAGTCTCTTTGCCTTTACCTCAGCTCTTAGTACCTCATTCTTAGATGGGCCGTTTACATTCCTCCCGTCCCAACTCCGAGTCCTACGCCTAGGTTCGGGTGAGTTATGAGGAGTCCTCCCTTGTTCCCATCTTTCTAAATCCCATGCTCTTCCATCTTCCCTCGGTGTGTGGTGAAACAATGCTCTATTTCCCACCATCCCATTCTGTCTCTTCGGTTCAGCCTCTCCAGACACACAATAAGATCCTCCACTATTCTCTAAGCCTTCGCCATTCCTTTGCTGTCTAGTGTCACTCAATACTCGATAAGGTCCCTCACAGCTCTCCGCGTTCCCGCGATCCCGTCCATGATCACTGGATGCATGATGAAACCCCTCGCGACTCTCCATACTCCCGCGACTCCAATGTTGTACATCTTCGCCCGGTGTGTGGTGAGTGCACCTGTAACTGTCCCTGTACTCCTGCGTTCTTCGATCTCCCTCACTGAGAATGGGGCGAGGCACCCCTCCGCATCCTGCATTCCTATCCTCATGTTCCTGTCTACTTCCACTCCTGATATGGCGAGTATCTCCCTTACCGTCCTGACTCTTCCCGTCCCACTCAGGACCCCTTTCGCCAGCTCCGCAGTGAGACAGGGTACCGTTCTCTCGGTTTCCCCATTCTGCTTCCACTTCTAACCTGTTGTTTTGAGTTTCTACGGCCGCATCCCATTCTTTCAAGTACTCCCTTAGCTCCTTAAAGGATTTCGGCCGTGGTCCTCTCAGATCCATCTGCCCTCTCTGACCCCTTTGATCTATTATGGGATCCACTACTGAATCTAATGGTGTGCTCCTACCTCTTGGTCCTAGCAACTGCCTTTGTGTATTAATCGTATTATTCCTGCTTTCCATCTCTGCTCTTTCCCTGTCCGATCGTACCTGTTCCCCTTTTTGCGCTCTTTCTGGGTCATAAATCGATACTACAGGACCTATGGTAACAGGTACTTGAAGAGCGTCCGGCAGTTGGTACGACCTTGCACACTCTGTTTCCGGCACCTTTTGTACCACAAACCTTCCAACCACTGTCTGTACTGGACTAGGTTGAGGTATTTCCTCGCCTTTGTTGGGTTCCCAATCTGTTATGGGGAGCGGTCTATATTCCCCTTTTCCGGCCCCGTCCCCCTTTTGGAGCTCAGGACGTTCAGCCTCTCTATTGTACGGAGGTGGTCTGTCCAACAATAACCTATTTATCAGGCTGTCATCTGTCTCGCTCTCATCATCCTCCACTGGAGGCTTCTTTTCTCCTGTGACTTCTATCACTGGATACAGTTTATCTACTTCAATTCTCTCAACTCTCCACTTTTTAGCTTCTTCATCCCATTTGGCATCCTGTACTGCTCTTACCGATCGTCTTACTCTTTCTTGACGCCTGTTCAAACTCCGATCGTATGCCGCCCTAAACTATGCATTGTGGGCTTCGAACTGTGTTGGTCTGGGTAGAGGTCTCGTTGCAAGCATTACTGCTTTCAGCTGGTTTAATGCTTCCAGCCTAAACGTTCCGTATTTCGGGAACGTCAGTTCCTCATTTCCCTCCGTTATCTTGCTCCACTCAGAGATCCATAGTATAGGGTGCTAGAGAGACGGACGAGAGAGGCGAGAGAGGCGAGAATTCCGCTCCACCTCGGATCTTCAGAGGGGAAACTACTTGCGGTTGAGCAGACGGTGGTGCTAGAGAGACGGACGAGAGAGGCGAGAGAGGCGAGAATTCCGCTCCACCTCGGATCTTCAGACGGCTTGCTGTGGTTTGCTGTGGTCGCAGTGAGCAGAGCGGCCGAAATAGAGCTCTTCCCAAGTTTTCCTGCACTTCTGCGCCGAGAGAGCAGCAAAGCCATGCGGGAGTGAGAGCCAAGTGGGACTTTGTCACTGCGTGCCGTGGTCATACCGGCACCCGCACCCGCGAGCGAAAGACGCCCCAAGGACGAACGGGAGGCGGCAGCAGGAGGCGGTGGCGTGGAGCGAGAGATGAGACGAGGCCGGTGAAGCTGTGCTGCAGCGCGGTAAGCGATCAGAGATTGAGAGGGCGGCACCCTTTCAGAGCTCGGACAAACCGTGCCCTAAGTCCCTTTCTCTCTACCGCCGCTCACTAGTAGCCGCCAATTCCTTGCAGCCTCTAATCTCCTGGCTCGCCGCGCCCCCCCCCTCACTTCTCCTCTCTTCAGGACACGAGCCCGAGCACGAGACAAGGACTTGGTCTGAGCAAAACCTGGGCAAATCTGTTCCCCTCACTCACTCCCACTCTTACTCCCTGCTGCAGACTTTGGCAGCACCCAAGAAAATCTCGACAGCTCTGTACCAGCTCGGCACCTTTGACAGCCCAGCCTTGCTGCTAAATGGTAGCTTAGAAGTAGCAGCAGCAGCGAAATTCCGGCGCCTCAGCCTGCACTACAGCTCGCATCATACTATCATAAGACCACCACCAACCCACCAACTCGCCAGGGGGAGTCAAGGGGCAGCCGAAGGATGCCAAGAGTGGTAGAAATACCCACTAATACCCACTAATACCCACTAAGCCACCAATTAAGCATCCACCTGCCCGCCTATCCAACTACCTACCATCTATCCACCGAAAACCAGCCTTAAAAATCAACTCTAAAAATCTATTCGATTTGAAACAGCGGGCGGGTGGCAAATCGTGTGCAGAAAAAACGTGAGTGCAAGAGCGGAGAGAATAGTGCACCTCCTGCTTTCAGTCTCACAGCCATAGGCAGTCAACTATATCAAGGGAGCCACGGGAGCAGTACATTGGACGCAGGCAGTCCACCATGAGGTCTGGAAGGGTAAGAAAACCCCTAGTGACCCAGCCCAACAAAAGAAAACGGAACAACACAAGCACATCAACAAGCCCAGACCCGCCCGCCATGACCAAGCTGACCAAGCAGACTAAGCTGACTAAGCTGATTAATAGGACCGAATCGACCCCCCGGGAAAAAAATGCGTCCGAAAACACGAAAGGGCATGAGACCTCGCTGGAAAGCACCGAAGAGGGACCCAGCACCGACTCGGCTGACGGGCAGGCCGAAGGGTCAAGTCTAGGAGTGGAGAGCAGCCTTGCCCCAGCATTTGAAACATCTAGGGCCAACAAAATAATCAGCAGTCCATCTACAAAACAAGGGAGTCGCAAGGGTCAGAAGCGAAAAAACAATCAGGAACTAATTAAATTAACAGGACAACAAAGTGAAATAAAACACAATTTCCAGCCCAAAATCTACACAAAATTCAATTTTTTAAAAAACCCGGGAAACGCAATCTACTCCTCTAATACCTCTATAACTGGTCTTCAATCCCCTTTGCAACCAGCCAGCGAGCACAATGCCTGCCCCACAAATACAGGCCTCACCACGGCAGAGATCCACATGACACCAACACCAGAAGAAACAACTACCCCAACCGGATATGGAGCAGAAAATGAGACCAAGCCGGACCATCAACAAGTTAGAACACCTCCAAAGGAGGGCCACACCACTCAGCCATCCCTACACGAGGGACACATAGAGGAGACGCAACTAACTAACCCGACACAGGCATCAGTTCCAGTGAGCGAGCAACCGAAAAGTTGTGACGGGAACTTAGGGCCACACAGAAGCAATCAGTGCAGTAAGCCCACTACAACAACTCAACCTATTTCCGCTGAAGAAACAGCTCTAGAGGACGAAAAAATCTATGAAAACGTAGTCCATCTACACCAAACCTCTCAAGTAAACTCTGTATCAAAGACTAACACCAACATAAGGACCCCCGATCACCTAGAGCTAAAATCAGACCACGCAGTCCTCGTACCAACTTCATCCCCAACCAAAGATATGACCTTCCTGACCTCGGAAGAATGGATTGACCTGGAGACAGCATACATCGGCAGGCAGCCAATTAACAACATCAGCGAAGAAAGCTCGCATTCGCTTCCCGAGAGGAATACGGAATCAGTCAATACTTTTTGGATCATTCTCCTTAACACAATACAACTATCCTCAACGGCCCTACAATACCAATCCGATAAGATGGACTTACAACTATCTATTCTGCAAAACCTAGCAGAAGCAACAATGGGAATAGACAGGAAACTAGCCGACCTGAACGGACTTATAAAAAGAAGACAAGATTCCGTAAAACTAACAGAAATAGATAGAACTAGCTGTACGTGTCCCTTAATAGTTGACAAACTATCATCTCTACCTACGATGTTGAGCAACCTTCTGGAAGAAATAAAACGAAATTCCTCAACACTTCTCCAAGCAGAAACTAAGTTAGAGAGGCCCGACCATAAAACAAATGTAGCAAAATCACCTCCTACAAAGAGAGGTCCTCGAGAAAATATTTCAGACAAGGAAAAACTTAACTCCCCAGTGAGCCAAGTTAATTATGCCATCTTTTCAGAGAAAAAGATCATCCAGAACTCCCCTACAACTGGACACTCAAATGAATTAGGGGGTATGACGAATGCAAGGGCGCGCCGTAAACAAAAAAGGAAAGGGCGCAACAGAAAGGTCATCGTGGATGACCACGGAGAAAACTGGAACTCTACAGTACAGGATGGCAAGGGGCAATTAGTTATGACCGATAACTTCGATCCTCAAAGGAACGACAACCCCCCTCAACAGAACTCAGAAATCCCACCGTCAACAAATGAGTCTGAATCCGCTACTACCTGTATGGGCCCAACAGACCAATCAAAGAGAAAACTGGTAGAGAGCACAACCGAGATTGCAGGCCAAAATCAAGCCGAGTCGGGATTAGGGGCACCGGATGACCACTCAAAGGAAAAGAAAAAAATCCGGAGGACAAAAGAGATGACCAGGAAAGTCAAAATTCCACCAAAAACGAAACGATCCTGAATAACTGTATATCACGGTGTTCCTGTAATAAGGCAAAGACCACACCGACTAAACCAAATCTCCAAATCTCACGTAATGGAAATATCGGCGATATGCCTCCCAGCGATCAATCCTATCAGGGCATCTCACAGCCCATACCAAACGAACAGAACATCAAACACCCAGAGCGGAAAAACGTAACTCGGGAGCAGTCTCTTGAGATAACGCAACCCACAAGGGAAACAGACTCAGAAACAATCTTTTTCATACCCGAATATAAATCTAAGGGAAGAGTTGACATCTTAAATAGGGGCAACATACTAAAATTAATTAATACAATAGAAGAACTAAAGTCCATAAACACCTCTGACTTGCTATCAATTGAATTCCATCCAGCAACAAATTCACAATGGAACGAGAAGACAAGGGCAACGTGGAAAACCAAAGAGATAGCAAAATCGATTATGAAGCATGTACCTAGTTTCTCCCAGTGGGGAATTCAGCTTGAACCGGAAATAAAACCACCCTACCCCACTCCACTACTCGAAGACCGGAAGGAAAAACGTCCTCTATTAGCTACATCAGTACTCAAAGGAGCACGAAGCTACTCCCCAGAACGGGAAAAACATCATAGGAAACCACAAACTCCAACGTTCCAACGAACAGACTCCTTCAAAGAAACAATTACTCGGACAATAATCGGAAGGGCCACAAACTGACAAATCGAGCCAGTTATAGTGGACAAAATTGCAGGTCCCAACAAAAGAAAAGACAAATTTAAAATTTGTAGTTGGAATATAAACGGCTTAGGAGACAAACTGGAGGATCCTGAAACACTGAACTACCTGCAATCTTTCGATCTGATTCTCCTCCAGGAAACATGGGAGCCCAATGAAATAACTCTGCAAGGATTTACAGCTTGGATACACCCGGCCCGCAAAGAATCACATTATGGCCGCTGCTCTGGCGGCCTGGCAATCTTTACCTCAATACCAGTAATAGGAGAAATTAAATTACTAACTACAAACCTTACTCCGCCGAATGCAATTCAGGCGATATCAATCACAATAGGAAAAATTCAGGAAAGTCAACAGCTACTTGTAGTCAATACCTACATTCATCCCAAGAAAAAGCTGTCTGGGTCAAATGAATTAGTCCGAGAACTAACAAGACTCACGGAGGACGAAGAAACAGAAAACATACTAGTGGGAGGCGACTTCAACCTCCAGTTATTCGGTAAACCGACAACCGATGAGATGACGCAAGAAATGGACACAGTATGGAAAATTCCTCCTCAAAAAAATCCCCACAGTTACAAACAGAGCAACACTGCTTCCAGGCTATTAAAATCTCTAGAGAAACTGAACCTGCGCGCCCTTAATGGCCGTTTCAAAGAGGACATCCCTCCAGTACCAACATTTCATTCGTCATTGGCATCATCCTATTTAGACTTTATTCTAGTTACACTCCAGTTGTATGATAATGTACAAGATTTTAAGATAGGCGACAGAGCCCAGAGCGACCACTTGCCGCTTGAAGCCAACCTAGCACTAACCTGCAAGAACGAAGCAATCGAAATCAGAAGTATGTGCACAGAACATACTACCGACTATAAACGAATACGATGCAAGATCTCGGACATAGAAACTCTTACAAACAGTGCAAAAACAATAATACAGGAAACACATAATACACCAGACAACCCCATTACCTTATGGGAAAAATTTACAACGGCACTAGGAGAAAAACATGCCATAAGGAAGACAGACCAAAAAGGGAACACTACTAGGTATACGTTTGGCAAAGTCACAACAGTAGAAATAAAAAATATCAAGCTCGAAATAAAGAGGATCCTCAAACAGCTCCGGCAAGCTCCAAATAACCCGGAAACTCAACTGCAGTTACGTAGGTCAAAGGCACTGCTACAAAAGAAAACTTGGCAAAGGAAGCGGGAACCGAACGAAGATCTATGGGCAAAGATTTTACACAACTCAAAGCAGAAGAACAGTTCTAGCTTTTGGAAGATGATTCACAGGCTCCAACAGCCAAACCACAGAGGTATTACTTCTGAAATACCGGAATCGGTATGGGCCAACTACTTAACAACTCACTTTAACACAACTGATCCCGCAAAAAAGAAAGCCGAGGGGACAAACTCGGAAAAGGGAGCTTCCCTCCAACTAGGAAAAAATGATATTCAAGCCAAAAAAGAAATACAAGCATCAAACATGAAAACAACTGGGCCACGCATTCTAGCAGTGAACGATGCCACCTGCAAGATAGTCGATACTAGTAAAACAGAACCCGGACTATCGCTCCAAGAAACAACAGACACGATCCTCAAACAAATTTCAAAGGGAAAACTTGAGGGGGCGCCAGGACCAAACGGGATCCCTCCTATACTATATAAACAGGATCCGGCCTTTTGGTGCTCCACATTGATCCCAATCTTCTACGAAGCAAGGGAAAAAGGAAAAATACCAGCATCTTGGAGAGGCTCGATAATAAGCCCAATCTATAAAAAAGGCGCAAGGATCGATCCAAGCAGCTACCGGTTGATTGCCCTGTTAGACGTAGAAGCGAAGTACTACGCAAGCCTCATTTTGAAGGATCTAATAACACGGGCAACAAAAGAGAACATCATTCCAGCTACTCAGACGGGCTTTCGGACGGGTCAGGGAACCCTAACCAACATCATGGCATTAACCCTACTGTTCGACGCAGCAAAAACGGCAAAAAGCTCTCTGTTTGTATGTTTCATTGACTACAGTGCCGCATTCGACCATGTAGATCGACACAAACTATGGCGGAAGCTGAGCGCATGGGGAATTCCTGGCCCCCTTCTACAGCAGGTGGAAATGCTGCATACCGATACATGGCTCCAAATAAAACTGGGATCCGGCACACATCTATCGAGGAAAATAAAGACCAGCAAAGGCTTAAAGCAGGGCTGCGTCCTAGCACCAACACTGTTCAACCTCTTCCTTGCGGATCTTCCTGAAGAGTTAGAAACAGTCACATCACACGCACCCCGGCTAGGAAACATCACGCTCTCAAATCTGCTTTACGCAGACGACCTGGTCCTTATCAGCCGGTCTCCCATCGGCCTTCAAAACCTTCTAGATAAAACAAACACATTTTCCAAAGCAAACTCCTTAACAATTAACCTGGATAAAACCAAGGTCATGCCAATGAACTACAACAAAAAACAGAAGCCCGCATGGTATTTGGACAAACAAAGACTAGAACTGGTAGCCTCTTACAAATATCTAGGAGTCATAATAGAGGGCAATGGCTCCTCCAAGCACCAACTAGATGCCATTCGCAGGAAGGGCATGACCTTTCAAATATCAATAAGACCCTTGCAGAAAGTCCTTCCCGACAGGACACTAGCGCCACTTCTTCAGGTAATAAAAGCTCGCCTGCTGCCAATGCTCTCTTACGGCAGCGAATCAATGCGGGGTAATGACGCAAGCACTCTGGACAAAACCATCAGTCATGCATACAGGGCAATTTTCCATCTCCCAAAAAACTCCTCGCCTGCCCAAATTCGTCTTGAATTCGGACTATTGAAACAATCGGTGGAGAGGAAAGGACAATATGTAAAAAGTTGGCGCAAAATCAAAGAATCGGAGCAGGGATCGCTAAATGCGAACCTATGGACCGAGCTTCACGCCAAAGAAATCTCCCCAGCAAGGGCCTACTTAATAAACTCATTGGAGAGCCTAGGATTAAATAAGCTCTGGGAAACAAGTACGGACTTCGGGACCTTTAAGAAAACGGTGACAAAGGTCACAAAACTGGTCTCCTCACTCGAGGATAGAGCCACCCTGACCAGGAGAGCACACGGATGGGTAGTGCTCGAAGGCTACGGAGCCATCAAGCCACAAGAATATCTATTAAGGGGCCTTACACAAAAAATAAAAAGCAAGTTCTTAAACATGCGCTTAGGCAACATACCCATAGCACATCACCTGGAACCTTGGAAAAGGCCCGATCCGTCTAACACATGTCGCCTTTGCAAATCTGCAACGGAGGACCTTATACATATTATATGCATCTGTAAAGCTTTTGAGGATATAAGGCGGTCAATGCTCCGGCCCCTATGGAACCAGAAGGGTGTAAGATCATGTAGGCAAGCAGTAATACTCTGCTTCGACCCCAACGAAACCCAGTTAAACTGTAGAACAGTTAAATATTTCGAAATAGTGGCCAAAAAATTAAATGAAACAGAACAAGGACGCGAAAAACCAACCGCACTGGGTCAAAGGTAACCTTCTCATACGACCCTTAATAAAAGTATTAAGACTGCTGAGCGAAAATTTATTAAATCAGGGGAACATAGATCCTGCAATTACCTTATAACTACAAGAATTACAACTAACAATAGCAGGATCAACAGGACGATCCACTTAACCGATCACACTCTTCGAGACTTTATTTATGTGCAATCATCCTTTTCGCTAGGAAAAGTTTTACATAGTCAAAAGACTTTTAAATTAATTTTAATCTTTGTGTAAAATTGTGAGTTTTTATTAACTGTGCAATAAACAAATTCTAAATTCATAGTATAGTATGTAACCCTACGTTCGTAGCCATGTAATGAGCGGGTGTGCCCTCCGGCGGGGCCTCTTCCCCCTCATAAGAATCCTTCCCTTCTCTTTTAAAGATCGCTCTCAAACATTTAAAACACTTCATTTTCAAGAATCTACGATTTTCACTTCCTTGTTTACTTCCCGATGACGAACCACCAATCCCTGCGCGGCTCTACACCAACCAGCCTATCCCAGCGCGGCTCTACACCAACCAGCCTATCCCAGTGCGGCTCTACACCAACCAGCCTATCCCAGCGCGGCTCGCTCTGACGTCACTCGTCCCCTTTGCAGCAGTTCCCCTCCTTTCTCAACTCGTCTCCCGATCATGCATGCGTCCCATTCATACACCGAAAAATGACTACTTCCGACCAAGCGATCACTTTTCTTGACTGTACGTCTACAGTCTAACTGTAATTGTCACCTCAACTGACGAAACGTCTTCCGTAAACGTTCAGACGATCGCCTTAACTGATAGGTTACTTACACACAGTAAACGTCCGACCAGCGTCCGTTACTCACACACTCACTCTTACGCTCCCCCTATCACGGTCCTACGGGCGATCAATGGTACCTCATGACCCCCTTCACAATGGTAGACAATTACTCTGGATGTCCGATACACCCGAACCACTTAAGCTCTTCTCTGAACTTAAGATTTTCACCCGGTTGCGCGGGCTCACAACCGTCTCACAATCACACTACAGGCATTCAACTCCGCTTGACATTACAACACAGGTACAACACAAAACACCGAAATCTGACAACGCATGACCCTTATACTCACTCTCGACCGACTCTGCTGCTTTTTCTCTCTCGCACCGTCAGCACCTTCTTCGGCAGTTGGTTCTTCTTCTGGTCGTCGATCACTAGGGGCCTTGGGGTAATCTTGACCTAATCTAGGTCGCCTTCCTCAAGAAGCCAACCATCTTTACTCTGCTACCAACTGGGAAAGTGAGATTTTTGATCGATTACCTGATCACCCTAACTCCTATCTCACTTAAGTCTTTTGGATCGATTGTTGACTGTCATTGAGTAAAAGGCAAACCCTACATAGGTCAAACCAGCCCAAAACTGACACAACTCTAAAGAACCACTTACTACGGATAAGTTTAAAGATTTATTATAAAGCCAAAATTAGTTGCAGGTACAAACATCTCAATATAAGGTTCAAAAGATACACAGGTAATAAGATGAACATGAACTCTCTGAGAGATCTTAATCGACAGAAGAAAACTACCAAAACCAATTCAAAAATCAGTAAGTTAAATATCATCGACACAAGATGAATCTTAAGCGTCATTTACAGAAAAGAAACAAATCAGGTTAGACTGACCCTACACTAGACTAGATGACATCCCTACATAGCAAGTTCTTTACCTAAAAAGGTGTCCGCCGTGTTGACTTCCAAAGAAGTTCAATCACTCTCTCTTAGTCTTAGATGGAAAACCTACGCATTGTAGCAGTACTCATTCTGCCTACCCATCCGCTCTCTAAGGGTCCTCAGGCCATCTGCTCTACCTCCTCCCCAGGGTGCTGTCCCTAATACAAAATCACAGTATAGGTGGAACGCCCCTCTGAGACGCCCACCACGTACACAATTCACGTGGTCTCGATTCTGTTTTTTTCCATAGTTTCGCTTCTTTGGGCCGTCTATTAGTTGACCTTGCTTCCCAGGCTCCGTCTCCAGCGTGCTGGTACCCCCATGACATTCCAGTAGACTCCTCCGGACCCGAGCCTATCTCCTCGAACAGAGCTCTATTCATCAAGCTCTTGATTGGTACCCCCCTCGCACCTGCAAACAGACACTTCGAAGCGGGGCCCCAAATTCCAGGCTCCCCTTATCAGGCTAGGCCATAAAACTTCGACCAGCATTGGTAATTTATTTTTAACGAGGCTTGACTTCAACTAGCACGTGCAGATCAAAGAAGACCCTTTATCTCTCCGGGCCTACTAAATTACGTGCAGTAGCCTGCACCCTGTGAACCCTTATTTCTTAACTTAAAATAATATGCTAACACACCACTCTCTGGTTATACAAAACACATCTATAAAACATAGCCTTTAACATATAAGCAAAATCATTGAATAATATTGAATCCACGTTACATGAAAGATGCAACGGTACATTTCGTTTTTATACAGTGCCATGTGGTCTGCACGTTTCTTCAGTTTGTATTTTACATCCTTCTTCATTTAGCAGCTACATAACATGGAACCTGATTAACACATCTAACATTTCTAAGCATTTCCACACATTTCTATATTAGCCCACACTCTATATGTGCTCTTTATCTCTAACAAAGCAATCGTGAGTAAATGCGGATACATATTCTCATATCTCTAGTTACCTTAGCTAACTTTACGCAACTGGTTTGTAAATATGGCGTATTCATACATTTCATTCAAATTGCGCTCTCTCAGCGTAATCCTGTATCTGAAAGTCGGGCAAAACAACCTGAGCACAAAAGACTCAAAAAACTTTAAATGCTCACCAGCATGTAAAATGTCCTGTCAAAGCGCTTGGAGTGAAGTTACACGACCCGCTACCAGGACTCACTGACGTGAGTACACGTGTCAATGCCGAGGGAAGCTAAATTAAAAAATAAAATAAAATAAAAAAATCACTGTGTAACATGCGAACAGTGCCTGAATAGTTTCACATGCTAAATCTAAACCAGAGATAGACTAAAGATAAGAGTCAACCTTGATCCCATAACTACACTGTCGGCAGAGAAAAGTGACAAACACACATTCACTAGATAGGCTGAATCTAAGCCGAAGTTAGACTGAGGTTAAACAGAAGTTAGTCAAGTCAAGTCAAGTCAGAGAATTTATATAGCACACTATATACCCAGAGGGTCTCAAGGCGCTTAGAGAGGGGAGGAGGATTACTTGTCAAATATCCACGTTTTAAGTTGCTTTCTGAATGCTAGGTGGTTCTGGGTAAGGCGAAGGTAAGCGGGGAGTGAGTTCCATGTTTTAGCAGCCAGGTATGAGAAGGATCTGCCTCCCATGGTGGTCTTGTTGATGCGAGGTACAGTGGCGAGGGCTTGGCTGGAAGAACGTAGTTGGCGGGAGGGGGTGTAGAAGGACAGTCGTGAGTTGAGGCATTCTGGTCCGATGTCGTAGAGTGACTTGTGTGCGTGGGTTAGCAGTCGGAAAGTGATTCTCTTATTGACGGGTAGCCAGTGGAGGTCTTTCAGGTGACCAGAGATGTGTTCGTTGCGCGGGAGGTCCAATATGATCCTGGCTGAGGCGTTTTGGATTCGTTGGAGTTTTTTCTGGAGTTTAGCGGTAGTACCTGCGTAGAGGGTGTTTCCGTAGTCCAGTCGGCTCGTGACCAGAGCATGGGTGACTGTTTTCCTTGTTTCGGTGGGGATCCAGCGAAATGTTTTTTTGAGCATGCGAAGAATGTTGAAGCAGGATGAGGATACGGCGCTGACTTGTCTGTTCATTGAGAGTGAAGAATCCAGGATGACGCCTAGGTTCCGTGCGTGGTCTGTCGGGATGGGTGCTTTTCCAAGGGCTTCCGGCCACCAAGAGTCGTCCCATGCAGAGGGGGATGTACCTAGGATGAGGACTTCTGTTTTGTCTGAGTTCAGTTTCAGACGGCTTTGTTTCATCCATTCGGCAACTTCTTTCATTCCTTCGTGTAGGTTATTTTTGGCGGTACTGGGGTCATTGGTGAGAGAAAGGATTAGTTGAGTGTCATCCGCGTAAGAGATGATGTTGAGGTTGTGTTGGCGGGCGATGGCCGCGAGGGGGCTCATGTATACGTTGAAGAGGGTGGGGCTGAGTGAGGATCCTTGTGGTACACCACAGATGACTTCAGTAGCCTCGGACTTGAATGGTGGAAGGCGGACTCTCTGGGTTCTTCCGGTGAGGAACGAGGTGATCCATTCAAGTGCTTTTCCTTGTATTCCGGTGTTGTTGAGGCGTTGTAGAAGGGTGCTGTGGCAGACTGTGTCGAATGCTGCGGAGAGGTCGAGGAGGATGAGGGCGACTGTGTCTCCATTGTCCAGTAGAGTTCGAATGTCGTCTGTTGCTGCGATGAGGGCGGTCTCAGTGCTGTGTTTTGCTCGGAAGCCAGATTGTGAGGAGTCGAGGGATTTGTTGGCTTCGAGGAAAGCGGCGAGCTGGTTGTTGACAGCTTTCTCAATGACTTTGGCCGGGAATGGAAGGAGCGAAATGGGGCGGTAATTCTTGAGTTTGGTGGGGTCCGCTGTGGGTTTTTTCAGCAGGGCGGTGAGTTCAGCGTGTTTCCAGTCTTCCGGGAAGGTGGCGGAGTTGAAGGAGCAGTTGATGACGTCTCGGAGGTGCGGTGCAATGACGGAGTCTGCTTTGTTGAAGATGTGATGAGGACATGGGTCTGTGGGGGATCCTGAGTGGATGGAATTCATCAGGCGAATTGTGTCCTCAGTGGAGATTGGGTTCCAGACGTTAAGGGTGTTCACGGGGGGAGAATGTTCAGCAGACGGTTGGGTGGGTAGGTCTCCGGGTTGGTTGTCGAAGCTGTTGTGGATGTCTGCAATCTTGTTGTGGAAGAATGAGGCTAGGGAGTTGCAGAGGGCTTGAGAGGGGGTGATGTCGTTGGAGTTGGCCGAGGGATTGGAAAATTCCTTGACGATGTTGAAAAGTTCTTTGCTGTTGTGGGCGTTGTTGTCAAGTCGATCCTTGAAAGCTGTTTTCTTGGCCTTTCGGATTAGTTGGTGGTGAATGCGGGTGGCGTTTTTGAAGGCGTCCTTGGTGCTAGTGGTTGGGTCTTTTTTCCAGGCCTTTTCAAGGGAGCGGCAGAGTTTCTTGGACTTCTTGAGGTCATCGTTGAACCATGAGGCCTTCTTGCTGCCAGGTTTGCTTTGACGTTTTTTCAGTGGTGCTAGGGTGTCGGCGGTGTTGGATAGCCATAGGGTGAGGTTGGCGGCGGCTTGGTTTGGGTTAGGAGAGTGGGCTGGGGTGTTTAGACGGAGCGATGCGGAGATTTGGTCGGTGGTGATTTTGTTCCAGTTTCTTTGCAGAGTTGGTTGGAGGTGGTTGGTGGGTTTTGGCTTGTTGTAGGTGAAGTGAACGCAGCTGTGGTCAGTCCAGAGGAGATCCGTAGTGTGGCTGAAGGAGACATGATTGCTGGAGGTGAAGATGGGGTCGAGTGTGTGACCTGCGATGTGGGTGGGGGAAGTGACCAGTTGTTTAAGTCCGAGGTTGGCGAGGTTGTCCAAGAGGGTGGTGGTGTTGCGGTCGTTGATCTTTTCAAGGTGAAAGTTGAGGTCTCCCAGAAGGATGTAGTCTTTGGAGGGGAAGGCGTGTGGAGTGATAAAGTCCGTGATGTCTTCACTGAATTTTGCGCGGGGTCCTGGTGGTCTGTAGAGGAGGGTGCCTCTGAGTGTGGTCTTGGGGTCGATGTGGATTTGGAAGTGAAGGTGTTCGGAGTTGGCGAGATTGGCGTCAGAGCTGGTTGAAATGCGGATGGATTTCTTATGGACGATAGCGATTCCTCCTCCTGTGTGGCCGGTCCGATCCTTGCGTGTGATCTTATAATCTTCAGGGATGGCAATGGTGATGTCTGGGGCGGAGGAAGCGTTCATCCATGTTTCTGTTAGGAAGGCGACGTCTGGAGAGATGGTGTCTAGTAGATGCCATAGGTCAATGGCGTGTCTGTGGACCGAGCGGGTGTTGATAAGGATGCATTGTAGGAGGTTGGGGTCGGTAGTCTGTGGAGTGGACGTAGCGGAGTGGTTGTCGGTGCCGCTGAATTTGCAGGAGTAGCAAGAGAAAGGTCCATGGGTGTGTCCAGGAGCGGCTTGGACGCAGTTGGGGGCGCGACCGGGGTTAAGGGCTAGGAGGGTTGCGGCATCGTAGGTAATGCGGGAGGGCTGGGCAGCGCGAGGGGCAGGGGGTCTGGCGCTGGGCGCGGTCCAGGCGTGGACGGGCGTAGACAGGCTTACCTTTGGCGCACCTTCGGCGCGGGTTGGGCGCGGTCGCTGCGCGTAAACGCTGCGCGCGGGAACTACTGTCATATATGGAGGGTGGGGGGGGGGGGGGGCGAGGGCGTCTCAGCTGGGAGGCGGGGCGGGCTCGAGACTACCACAACAACAACAAAATGGAGGCGGAGGGGGGGGGAGTACAGTGAACGCGCTGAAAACACCGTTCGAAACAGCGTAAATATCACCCAGAGATTCAGGCACAGCTCGGCGGCGAACAGGCAGGCAGCAGGCAGATACAACAGTGTATAAATTAATGCAGAGCGGCAATGAGGCTGAAATCGGCAATTAATGCAGTGCGCAATGAGGCTGAAATCGGCTATTTGCAAGCAGCAGGCAGCAATTCAAAAAGCAGTAATGTTAAGCAGCGATATCAATAGCACAACGATACCAATATCCTCGAGGGACACAGGGGAGCGACCACTCAACTCGGGGACGTCAACCTTGACGCCGTGCTCTTGCAGAGCTGGCTGGCATACCGTTACCTCAAAATCAAAGAAAAAAACGTGAAGTAGCCTGATGTAACATAAAGCCCTTCACCTGATTCATACGTCCGAGAGATTTCACAAACCCAATATTTAGCCTGAAAACGTGCTGCAGCCAACTGCGGTCCTAAATGTAAAAAACTGAGCGTGGCGCAACATCAAAAACGTTGCGGCAAACGGACTAGCCTGTCTAAATGCATAACCAGGCGTTAGAAAAAGGAAAAAAAAGAGCAGAAGCTATGAATCAATGGAAATAGAAAAACCTTCACCTTTCAGAAAAAATGTGAAACAGAAAAAGACAAATGGTGGTAATGAAACGACACAAATAAATGTAGAAAGATTGCCATGAGCAGAAACCATGCCTGATAGCATGTTACATATTTATGAACAATGCATAACTATATGAACAAATAATAATTAATGCAATGAAACAGAGTGGTCACAGCAAAATATCAATAAGAATAAATGACCTATAGCATGAAATGACATGTAAAAAACAATGAGTATGGATGATGAATGAAATTTGGGTGTCTCAAAAATGAGATGCGTTTAACAATAATACGATGGTGATCACTGTGCAGACCCTGCCTGGATACAACAATTAGACATGGTTGCTGGGCATGAACAGATGAATGGCTAATGAAAACAATACACAAATGAGCGATACATAAAATGCCACAAGGCTCATTCACGTACATGAAGATGAACATAAAGCACATGTAGGTTTAGCATGTGAAACTATTCAGGCACTGTTCGCATGTTAACCAGTGCATGCTTTATTTTATTTTATTTTTTGAGTTTAGATTCCCTCAGCATTGGCACGGGGACTCACATCAGTGAGTCCTGGTAGCAGGTTGTGTAACTTCACTGCAAGCACTTTAACGGGACATTTTACATGCTGGTGAACATTTAAAGTTTTTTTTGTCATTTGTGCTCAGGGTGTTTTGCCGACTTTCAGACATAGGATTACGCTTTATGTCTCGTTTCAGATATTTTCAACTGCACAGTCACACTCTGGTCACACCATAGGTCAACTTCGCTTATTTTAGCCATAGCTCTTGGGAAACTTATTGTTACTTGTTGAGCTGTGTGTTGACAGTATTTTGTTGACCAGGCCGCCCGACATGAGCTTCTGAGATCTTTTTTTCTGTATGTTGTTTCTTTCTACCAAGCTGTCAGCATTTTTTCATCCAGACCTGGTCTTATTCAATTTCTCCTATGGGGTCTTGTGTACTCCCTCTATGCGTGCTGTTATTCCTAGGTTTCACTTCCAAAATGTCATACGCATACAGTCATATATGCCGATTTGAATTGTAGATTTCCCCTGAAGAAGGGTGGGGCAAATCGCCCGAAATGCATTGGAAACTGAGTGTGCAACAAGAAGCTCACATCTGAAATTTTGTCACTCATGATCTGAAGTTTTCTTAATTTGAATGGACTGAAAAGCAGCTCAATAAAAGAAGATTTTTTGGGGGCAAATAACAACTGTATATGTTTTTGTGCATCATGTGTTAAATTTATTTGATTTCGAGTGTTGTAATTTTCATGATTAGACTTGTAAGAACAGATTATTTGGATAAGATTTTGCACTCTTCTTTGAGTGCCATAGCATGGTGCACCAGGAGGCAAAGTCTTCACAGACCGAGCATAATCTTACTTTTTCAGTAGGGGGCGGGCTGTACCTCCTCTCCAAGTGCACACCAAACAGACATACTTAGAGGATTCTATCTATTATTTGTCAAATGTTTTTGTTTAATTGAGTGCATACCTAGCTGTTTTTTCTCACTTCCTAAAAGTGGCATTTCTCCAATAGTCCTGAAAAATCCACTTACACCTATAAGCATGATTTATCACCACTATTCCAAACATACCAAACATTGCAATGCAACTCAGATCAGAAATTAGGAGCTTGGAGATTTAGAGTGTGAGTATAGCTTGGAGATTTGTTTGGCATCTATGCTTTAGGAATATGTGTTGCAATGTGTTTATGGTGTTAAATTGTGACTTTGTAGATATGTGGTGTCAAGAATAGGTCTGAATCCATGGTTATCCCTATATTTTGTGCCTCCGTTGATGCAGTGTAAGTAAGTGGAGTGGTGTGGCTCACTGGTTAGAGGCGGCAGACCCGTAAGCAGAGAACGGCCCGGGACCAGGGTTCAATTCCCGACGTAGCAGGGTTGTGGACCATGGTCAAAACGGACTCGATAATTCTCTCGCCTCGGTGCCTACTCTAACCAGGGAACACACTCGGCAACTCTGGGCATTAAGCTTGCCTCATCTCTACTACGGCCCCCCACAGATGCCGGGGATGCCTGGTTTCACCTTGGAGATACCCAGAAAGGGACCATCTCACAGGGAAAACCAGGACGGGTTCCCCAGCGGTCTTCAGCACCAGGATACTCCATGGAGTCGCAGTGCGCTTTACAAGTACACCCACATTTACCTTTACAGTATTGCGTCCATTTGGCCATATGTTGGTAGGGTGGTGTTTGTGCCATTGTCCACAAGTCATTATCTCTGTCTTTGCTATGTTAAGCTTTAGGTTTTTACTCCATATCTATACATTTAAGGCATGGCAGCAATCATCAAGTCTTGACTTGTAGATGTTTTCTGGGTGCATCATTTGTCTTGTTATAGCAGGTGAGATTGAATGATCTAATCAGGACTGGTAATAGAGTTAAACATGTTGAATAAGAGTAAAAATATTAAGGTCTCCTAAAGGGTACCACAGTGTTTGTATATCAGTGCTGTTATCATGCCAAGCTTTGTCATCAAGGTATGAAGCAACCCATTTCAGAGCATTTTCACATATTCTGAGATGATGGTTTCTTTGTAGTAGTCTGTGGTGATGGCAAGTGTAAAATGCTGCTTGTTGGGCTATGGATCTGTTCTTGTCCACTGCGAGTTTTAGGTCATCACATATGATTAGAAAAGCTGTCTCTGCTGTTACATGGGCTGACTCCAGATTTGTGGTCTGACGAGGTAATTCTTCTCTGTAAACTTGGGAACAGAGTAAAAACTGTTCTTTAAAATAGTTTACCATCAAACAGGCTAGCAGATATTGGTCTGTTGTATTCTGGGTTGGATTGGTCAAGGTTGTTCTTGAGGAATGGTCTAATACAGGATGTTTTTAACATGGACTGGAAAGAACCTAATTTCAGAGACTTGTTTAGTATGCTTCTAGCTACTTCCCCTTCACAGGGTGGAAATTATATTTTTAAATATTTTTAAAGGTGCTAGATCTGAAAGTGATCGTGATGGTCTGCTTGTGATGTTCTCTTTTTCTGAAAGGTTGTAGAGGGTGAGTTAATCTTTGCCTGCAGATGTACTACTTTATCCTTTAATATGAAGGTGTTCCTCTGTTATGTTTATGTATGGTCTGTTCTCTCAGATGTTTAGGCCAACACACCCTTCATATGTTAACACCAATGCTCATACACTTATTTTCTGGTAATGCAGAGGTGGAGTGTCATAAGGAGGGATACAAGGAGGAGGAAGAATTGCCTCATTTTCATCTGTGGGCTGCAGTCCACGCCGCAACTGAAGCTGAAAGCCAAAAGAACATTTTTCATTCCAGACTTTACACAAGGACAATGACATCAACGAAGGAGAAGGTCAGGTGGCTGATTTCAACATAAGAGGAAGTGCTGACAACTTAGAGGGCGGAGATTGGAAGGAGGAGCCATTGGGAGTCAGAAGCATGCAACAAGTCGAGGAGCGTGTTGTGAGAAAGACAAGCCTAGCCGATCGATTACCTGGAGATGCCAGGTACCCTCGCCGAAGATGTCGCACGAATGTACCTTCAACGAAGCAGAAGCCGGGAGGAGGAAAGTAGCTGTTCCAGTCCGAAATGGCCGCTGGCAGGACGCTTTGCCCAGCCACACTGAAAGAAAGGAACTCCTAAACTACAGAGTTTTCTGCCTCCGCGCAGGAGCACGGGTTTGCTTGGGTCTGTGTATATCTTCAGAAAGGGATTATCCCTTTTGTTAAATGTTGTTTGGTGTGACTAATTTTGAGTGATATATCCAGGGCTTGAGTCGGGGTACCACACGGGTGGACAGCGTCCCCCCACTTATTTTACCGGGGGGACGCCGTCCCCCCTGCCAAACAGCTGCACTTCACTCTTTGGCCTCTCTGGGACGAGGAGCTCGGCACCTTTCGTGACGTCACTTCCTGTCGTGACGTCACTTCGGGTGACAGCGTCCCCCCACTTCTTTTTTTATGACTTGGGGCCTGGATATATCCTGGAAGCTGTGGGAACTTATAACAACACGGGCAAAAAAATCATAAAGTGAGAAAAGACCAGAACTTGCCAGTGTTTTCTCCTTCTGAAGAGGACACCGGTAGGCCACATACGTCAAAAGAAACCGAAAGAGAGAAGAAAAGCAAAAACTGAAACATCCATACAGCAAGGGCTTTAACTGGGCCGGGTCTCACGGGGTCTGAGCACCGGCAGTTTTTTAAAGGGGGCCTCGAAACGAGTCTTTATCTGGCTTTGTTTTGTGCCCTGGCACAGGCGGGCTATTTTTTTCAGTGACAGCAGGCACATCAATATGCAAGTGCTCACACTGCTCACTTCTCACTAGTGGGGAAGTTACGGGATGACGGCATGCCAGATGAGCATTGTAGGGGAAGGGAAATCCTTTAAAGAGAGTCATTTTCTCTCTGGATTTCCCTTCTCTTTATGAAACTCAGGAGCAGCAAAATTGTAGTGGTGTCGCCAGGGCTTTAAGTGGAAGCTTTTTCAATATGTACAAACCACGATTGCTGCTTATTTATCTTATGCAACTAACAACCCTTTACAAAGCCAATAGTCCTGACTTGTTGTAAGTATGATGTTACTTGTTGTATCATATACAAGTCGGACGGCACACTATGTTTAGCTTATGTGTTTTAAGACACGCCCTTAATTACATTGACCACGCCCCTTTGAGAGACGCCCCAGTTTTTTTATCCCACTTAAAGCCCTGCATACAGCTAAAAGTTTACATTTACAATAGCAGAAATAAAACAGTTCTGATCACATCAACAGCTATTGTGTCGTATCTCGCATGCCAAGTGACTGGGAGAGAGGTCAGAAATATGAATCTTCATCTTCTCCTTCTATTTTTCTGAATTTTGCAAGAGAATGTTTTTTCTGCCGCTTAAATATATGGATTTCTATTAGTACCAGGATTTACAAGGCTGATATGATAAATAGTCTATGTAAGTTATATTGTCTTAACTGGCATACTAATGAATTTCCAAAGAAAAGGGTAAGGAATGTTTTCTATGCACACCCAAGATCCAAAGTTCAAATGTTTTTTCAAAGGAAAGTATTGTCCGTCTCAAACAATGGCTCAATCACCAGCAGAGTCAGTCAGTCAGAAGATCTTTATTCGTCCTAAATGACCGCCATAAAAGAACAAATAAAAAACATTATTTAACCATGATAAACATAGTAAAATTTCAGCTAACCAAATTAATTCCAGAGAGTTCATTTTTTAACAATATTACGAAGTCAGACTGCAGAGAAGATGAACTTATAAACCATAAGACAGGTGAATTCATTGTTTAAAAGAAGTAGATAACATAATGCAGGTGTACACTTTCTAATATTTAAAAATCTTAATAATGGTTTTTAAAAAGTGTGTCTCGGATTAAGATACAATGTACAAAAAAACATAAAGTGCTCTGTACAGAAGTTGAGTTACATGGACACAGGTCTAGTTTGGCATTGCAATATACATCACATGGATACGAAACCAGCAAATGAGCAATACCCACCCTGAACCTAATCAAATAAGACATTTTTGCTTGTTTAAAATAAAAAAAAAGATATAAGATTCAATTTGCGGGGAGATAATCAACAACAAATGCTCTACAACCCTTTTTTTGGTCATCTCTTCACTATCTCTTGCAAGCTTCAAGAATGAAAGGAAATCACTTTTTAACGTAGCTTTAGGAATTGCAGTTATGTTTCCAGGACTTCTAAAACATTCCCGTAGTCCCATGTTCTCCAGTTTGTCTTGCAAATAAAAGAACCAGGAAATTTTATTTACATGGTCCAATTTCAAACAGTCAAATGATATCTCGGTTCAGAACTGATTCCTCCTATACCCAGATGCTACGCCAAAGCATCAAGGGTTCCAGTTGGATATGAAAGGACAATGGTTTTACACCTAATTCATTGTGAGAAGTTGGCCTGGTATATGATACTCACTAGTTCTAGTGATCACCTTGTACCCTGCCAAGCAACCCTTATGATGATTGGTTGTAAGTCAACCTTATAGACCAGCTATCCTAGTAGCGTGGACAAAGCAGTCTTAGGCTAAACTCTGTATAGGCATGTGAAGCAAGCTGTTTTACCATACACAATCCCCTTGAATACCAAATGAAAGGACACCACACAGATATATATTGAAAATATATATATATATATATATTTATTTCCTACAAGTATCCCCTATACTCTTTATGAGCACAGAATCAAATGCGTTAAAACAAAACACAGTTTAAATATACAAAAGTTGCACAATATGGATGAGCCCTAGGGGCCACCTAAACCATATACTAAAATAGTGTTATAAGAACCACCTAGCTGAAAGGAAGTAGGCCTAGGGCCTTGGGAATCGCTGGAGCTGTTTGGGACTAACAGTGAAGAAGTCGGGAAAGGCCAGCGGGACTCGGGTGCAGCGCTTAAAGCACACGCATACACCAATGCAATGTCAATGGTGCGTAAAAGTTACAAAGTTAGTGTTTAAGGAACCTTCCCACTGACCTAGAAGGACAAAACTTTAGACCTAGACACTAGAGGTGTGTACCAGTGTAGGAACACCGGCGTTGTTGAGTTACCTCACCCACAGGAAGCGGGTGCACAGGTGCGAAGTAGTGTCGGGTTTCGTCACGCAGGCCGATGGTGCCTGAAGATGAAGATGCTGCAGGCGGGTCGTCAAGGAGAGTTCCGGTGGATCCAAGGGTGGATCTGGAGTGGTGAAGACCTGAAAGCAGAGGGGACAATGTTCAAAGTCACTAGCCAGTGACTACCTTGGAACCAGGATGGAACCAGGCGATGTCGGGTGCAAACAGGCGATGAGGTGTAGCTTGTCTCCGCAGCCACGTGGACACGAAGAGGTCGAGGACGTCCAGGAGTCGATCACGAGCTGTCCCACAAAGGCTCTAGGTGATGGCGGTGTTGGCAACTTGATTGGAGCAAACAGGCCTTGGCTAATGCAAGCCACGCAGGAAGTGAAGAAAGCTTATCACTCAGACCAGCAAGGTCAGAGCGGGTGCTCCTTTTCAGGGGAGCGAGGGCAAGTCTGGAGCAACCAGACCTGCAGTGTTGATTGTAGGTTTCATCGCCAAGATGGCCGCTAGCCACGTGGCAAGTGGCCAGGATGGCGCGTCAAGTGGCAAAGTGCAAAAGGGCCCCACGCAGATCGTGGAAATGCTGGGGGGCTGATCTTCGGTGCAAATGCTGCTTGGTTCTGGGGCTTGTCAAACCCCAAAGCACAGCATCGAGGGTGCCTCGGGTGCTGCGCAGTCAGCTTCTCGGGGGTCTTTCAAGATGTCTGGTCCCACGTCTCTCGGTGCCTCCACGGGTCTCTTCTTTGCAGGGACTGTGGATCGGGCTCTGAGATGTCTGGGAGTCTGGGTCTCGTCAGGCTCTGGACTCGGGCTCCGGCAGGAGGCGGCAGCAAAGCAGACGTCGAGTTGCTGGATGGTGCCTGTTTTCACAGGGTGGCCACTCCTAGGCCACAAGGGAGATGCTCTTCAGTCTTCTGTGCAGCAGAATGTCGAAGTCCAGTCTTCTTCTTTGTTTCAAGTTGATTTCAGGATGATCTGAGGTGCTATGGCACTGCTCCCACTCTTATTCCCAATCTGAGGGGTGGATCACCTGCTAGGTCCCTCCTCTGGGTGGGACCAGGAAGGGGGGCGGTTACACCTCCTTTCCTTTGTCCAGATCCGCGACAGGACTGGGGCTGGAAAGCCCCAGCACCGGTTTGGACTGGCTTATGTACAGGGACACCTTGTGTGCCCCAGGCATGTCTCAATCTATTCAGCCCTGTCCTCCCCAATACACAAAATCCTGTCTGGGGTGGTGCTCGCACCTCCCAAGGCAGGAAACCCTTTGTCCAAGCCTCCCTCACTGGAAGGACTCCCAGCAGCAGCAGACTTGTGTATGTGGTGGCAGCATCCATTTTGTGATGCTGAGGCTCGGGTTAACTTTAACCGGGGTTCAGGTTATGTACATGTTGTGTCCCTCTAGAAGGGTGGAATGCTATCCCCGTCGACAGGACTGTCAAGGGGATAGTATTCCAAATCGTATGACACCTTACTCGACATGTTTTGATAAGCCAAACCAAAGTTAGCATATAACCGCAAGGATTATAATGCACTTAAGAGTATATGGTATGACAATATCCCGGAACAGCTAAGGGAGTTGTTACCGACAGCTGCAGACAGGCTCAGCTCATGCTAGAGCACCATCTCACATGAAACCACGCACTCTGCCTCCAGGATTGCAGAGGCCTTCCATAGGAGTGGCTTATAGGTTACCATGTGTCCAGTTAGGTTAGATATAGGTATACTATATCTAAGTAAGAGGTGATTACACCAACTTACCCCAGGTGAGTGTTCAGCCAGTTTTGTCAAATATGGAGGCCAGGCCAGGGGTGGCATAATACATGCTGCAGCCCCTGGCAGGCCTTGGCTACACCTATGCCCTGGGTACCTATGGTACACTCTTACAGGGGCCTATAAGGTGAACCAGATCCAATTCGTAATGCACCTAGAGTGCATTGGCAATAATTTAGAGAGAGAACAGCAGGCTGTGGGTCTGATTAGCAGGCCCACACCCACATTAAGTCATAAACCAGTGAAGCAAAAAGCAAAAATTTGGGGTGACCATAGGATAGTAGACCTTACTCTCCTACATTCATTATGACACATTGTGACCGGGGTACTTTTGGGTAATGTCAGCACACGTTTTAGCATTATGTTCTCTGCTCTCTGGAGGCCCGATGCATTGGTACATCCCCAAACTCCAGCCCCATGAAGAGGAACTATGCAGGTTCATGCTTTATAGATTTCAATAATTGCTTTTATTGAGCATGAACCTAATTTTTTTGTGAATCTAAAAATGGCCTCCATGTTCTTATAAAAAAAAAACCCCAATCCTGGCATTGACTAGGTGAGACCAAGAATTTTTCTCATTAAAAATAATTCCTAAATAAAAGAAAATTGGCCCTTGACATTGTTTTGTTCTTTATAAAAAAGGTTTTCATTTTAGATGGGGCTTTACCAGCTACCATAACATGTGATTTTGCAACGTTTGTTCTTAATCCGAGTTTACTCATAAAATCGTTAAAACTAGTTAAAAACCTTTGTAGTCTCACCCCAGTTCTCGACATTAGGACGCAATTGTCCGCATGTATCAAGGCAGGTAGGGCCCTTCGGCCTATTGTGGGTGCGTCTACATTCCCCATACTGATGTGTCTTTCCAGATCATTTATATATAGACAGAATAGGAAAGGGGCGAGTACGCATCCCTGTCTCACCCCACAATCCATCTTTATAGGTGGGGTGAGCTCACCACCAACACCATACCGTACTCTACCTGTAACTTCATGATGCATTGCTTCAAAAAATTGGACAATGGGTGGCTCAATGCCCATAAGCATCATTTTCTCCCACAGTTCCCCCTCTGCACCCAGTCGAAGGCGGACGTTAGGTCCATAAACCCAAGGTATAGGGACCCTGGCTTAGCCATGGTGTATTTTCCAACCACCAGGTGCTGATTAAGGCACTGTTCTACAGTGCCCAGTCCTTTCCTGAATCCATATTGGATAACAGAGAACTTTCCGTTATCTATTATCCAAGTCTCCAGTATTACGCGGCCCATAATCTTGCAAGTGCTGTCAATCAGAGAGATCAGACGTAACATTTAGGATCCGACCTGTCTCCCTTTTTAAAAATGGGAACTAGTATAACTGATCTCCATGACTTTGGAGGGCCCTAGACTGCATGGCATCTTAAAATATTTGTTAGTAGCGGTTGCCACAAGGGGATATTTGTTAAAAATAAATCCGCGGGTATGTCATCTGGCCCTGGGGCCTTACTCGTTTTAGTCTGAGAGAGCACCCTATTTACCTCATCTAAAGTTCAAAATTCAATGATCATCATTTTGCGTGGTTCAATTTTTGGAATCTTAACTAGTTTATCATATGTTTGTGAACATTCCCTATTGAACAACCTTTTATTTTTCTGCGTTCCATTCAACTGGTTCTTAGTTAGGAATGCCTTTATTGTCTCACCTATTGCCTTATATGAGTTAATCATAGATGATATTCATATTTTCTTCCAGGCAGTCCAGTACTTGTGTAAGATTGCTCTTTATAATCTCTTCCAACACAAGGTCCGAATTGACAGGCGACCACTTCCTGGTTAGCCCCTTATGTTTTGGTGTAAGACTAGGGGACCGCTTTAGCTGATGTTGTAAGTGAGTCTGATAAGATTGCTAATCTCAATGTTAGCGGGTAATGGTCACTGAAATGTATTTTAGGTATTTTAAAAACAACAGAATCAGAGATAAAATAGTCAGATAGGATTATAAAATCAATCAGCCACCCTTCGCCTCTTCCCACATATGTTACCACTTCACAATTCCAGAGCTCAATGAGATCTAAAGTTTAAAAAGTGAGAACTTTGACAGTAGGAAATTCAAAATATCCCCACAGGGATTGTGCTCAAAGTGATAACCACCTACCAAGTCCCTTCTAGGATAGTAACAAGCCTCACGTTTAGACAATGGGCACAATTTACAATTAAAATCACCCCACCAAAGTATTACATAGTCCCTTTTTATCTCCTCAATGTGCTTTGTGAACGCTATCTCCAATTCCCGGGCAATAGTGGTAGAGTCAATTGTCCGGATTTCTAACAAAGCTTTTCAAATCCTAAAAAAATGAACAGACCATAAATGATATAAATGCAAACAATCCAAGAGGCAGACCTCATTGAAACTAAATCCCCATCACAGACTGAAAACACAAAGTCTTGAGTAGGCAGTGAAGGTAGGGTGTCAGTGTTCCCTTGGCTAGTTCATATAAGAAACAAAACCTTTCCTTACAGAACTCAAATTCAAGGTATAAAATTGTAGAAAGCATTCAGGTACAAACGTATCTATTACAAAAAGTGAACTTACTATAAAATGTCTTCGAACCACCTCCAAATTTACTTGTGAATTCATCCTAAACCAAGTCTCCTTTCCAGAATGGCAACAAGGGCAGCCTAAAACCCTGCTGCCGGACATGACATCACAAACGCACATGCGTCGGTTCCGGGGAACCCAATTACTGCAGTTCCTCAAATGTGAAAACTATGAAGAACAGCGCCTGCTATAATTTGCCCGGTGACATCTTGCGCACAGCCAGACTAATCCTCAAACGTCCACGCCGCAGGCACATCACACTGCACCTTCAAAAACGACACTGGCTCCCCATTCAGAAATACGGCCAGTTCAAGATGCTCACCCATGCTTAGAAGGCACTTCACAACCAGGGTCCCACCTACCTCAACCACCATCTACACTTCCACCAACCAACCAGGAACCTCCACTATAAATCATGCTTGCCCACAATCCCTGTATCCATAGAGGCATAACAGGAGGTAGTAACTTTGATTACCTGGCAGCCAAATCCTAGAACGACCTCCCCCAGCACATCAGGACAGCCGTGCCACTTATGGATTTCCACAAGAAACTGAAATCCTGGCTCTTCAACAGATCCTTTTTGTAGAACCTGCACCTACTCAGCACCTGAATACCCTGACGGGTGACAAGTTTTGCACTCTACAAATCCGCGTTACATTACATCTTTGTAAACATACCACTTATGTACCAAACATTGTACTTTCACTGGTGCTGATTAAGGAACCTTTCTGAGAGCAACCTGACACCCTGAAGTTTAATGACTAAAACTCCAGTTTGCTTATACGTTGTGAGAACAGTAGGAAAGACATTGCAAAGTATGATTGAAGACCAGAGCATGGCTCTGCAGCATTACAAAGGCAATCAAAGGATGGTAATCCGAAGATAGGAAACTGGAGTTGCCAATTGTTCAAACATGGGTAAGGTTAAGAAAGGCAGAAAAATAATTCTGTGATAAATTCTGAGCTCCAGTGAGACTTTTTCTATTGCTCTACCTTGCTGTTTAGCAGGGACTGTGCTAAGGATATCTGCTAGTACCCTCAGCAGTAATGTGTGGTGTTATATATATGTATATGCTTTGATATGTTGCAAACAATCCATTCTAAAATAGGTTTTTCCCCATTCACTAGTGGCCACATCCAGTGAATGCTCACTAGTAGGCCTCAACTCAAGAGTACACTCTGACTCTTCAGAAAAGTAGTCCTGCTGCTGCAGCTCCTTCAGCAGCGAGTCCCCCGGGGCCGAATATGCCTGTGACTGACCCTGGCATTCGCAATGCTCTGGTCTTGTTCAGAGAGTTGGCTGCACGTAGGAGGCGCAGCAGCACCCTGCATGTGGGCTCTCTTCAGAGCTGATGGGGCCAGCTCCAGCAGTAGCAGCTCTTACTTCACAGTCAGTTCTTCACTCTACAGTATGGTGGGGGTGTCAATTCTGAGGTTCTCAATTGGGATCTAGTAATGTGGTGATGCATCCATGGCATCCTCTTCAGTTCACATAGTTAATTCGGGTACAATCCTCTATGTGTCCTTGTGGCCACTAGGTTACACGACTTAACAGTTCTCTGAACTTCACAGTTCACGGATGACAACCCGAACCTCACAGCAATCTTGATACTGACAAAATGCTGGATCTCACCACACTATTTAGTATACACAATGGTTCTGTCATACCCGACAGAACCATTGTGTTTACTTAATAGTACTGCCCAGGTTCTGAGGGATACTGGGTTACCCCGTAGCAATTTACCGGATCTCACCACACAGTAGTGCCTATCATATGGCCCTTCCTGGCATACGCGGCGCGGCTAGGTTCTGCACAGGCTTTGATCCTCAGTGTCCAACACGATCTTCCACGGTGGCACCTCCTTGCACCACACAGCTTTCACTTAGACCACACAGCACTGTGCTCACAACATTCTTAACTGCAGCCATCTCCTGGCATTTGGGGGTCTCTGATTTGAATCTGCACATGGGCAAAAACCTGATCAGTTCAGCAGCTGTCTCCTCACACCAGGAGTTCACTTGGCTGGGCTTCGAAATGGACCTCGCTCTCTCCAACGTTCTCCTCTTCCTCACTGGCCACACTTGCCTTGACAAGCATTCAGATGATGGTACTGCAGGCTCCAGAGCTGGTGCTCTTGGTTTCTCTGAGTGATGTCCCCTCACCCAGCAGGGAGACTAGCAGGCCTTGGCCCCCAGTCCTGGTCACAGGCAGAAGTGTTGCTGAGCTTCCCTTCCTCACAGAGCCTGTTTGGCTGCTTGGCAGATGACAAAGTTATGGGATTTAACCTTCCCTTTTTATAGTCCATTTCCAGACACTAAATGTGATTTAGGAGCAGGGTATTTGAAGTTTTGTGTTGGGGTGCTGCTTCTTTTGAAGCATACACTCCTCCTCTCCCTCTTGAAAGTCTACCTGTCACAGCAGGGGAGACTCGGTATCAGACAATCCCACAACACAGGCCATGGGAGAGACAGGAGTTCATATCTGAACGTCCGCCACCCTGGTATGTGCATCAAAAGGTTAATTCTGGCCTCTCACCTCTACTCTTTATGAGTCCCTTATATGCCCATCTCCTTCCTGTTCAGGGCCTTTTCTGGGGATCTCTCAACTGAATCAAAGAGTACCCTTTGAAGTGTACAGGGGGAGTCCCTCTCTTCCTTCTCCAGTGTGTCCTGCGCCGCTGACAGGAATGTAGCAATACACAAATCTGTCTAAGGGACTCCCCATGTCTTCACCAGGCAGGCCTGGACTACAAATACTCCATGTAATGTACGGTTGCAGGCAGCCTTACTTTAAGTGTATTCACAAGGCACACACCCTAAACAGTACTTTTACATCCATGCTTTGTGCCACCTCAGGCAAACATACTTTCAGCTCACATATCAGTACTGTAGCCTTTCAGTATTCTGCCATGGCATTCCACTTGCAAGCACAGACACTGCTAGAACACACATTCACCATGTGCGCTCTGCCCAGCACTTCACCCTTCATGTATTGTACTTCTCACAGATACATATACACACAGTACATGCATTCACTGCACCCACATCACAGTACTCCATCTCTCAAGTAATGTACTCCTCGCAGATATACATACACCCAGTACATGCACGCACTGCACAGCATTGCTTCCCAGGCACACATACATCCAGCACAGCCAACACTCATGTGCTGCTCAGCACTTCACATTTAACTGATGTAGGCCTAGTTTGAGTTGAGCACACTGCGAAGGAACTTTAAAAAGGTGAGTGGGCTGGTAGGCCACATTCCAGTTACACATTTTAAAAGGGACTTGTTCACTCCTACTGATCACTGCACGGTATGCTGCAGCCAACTCACTAGGGCTGCTTTGTACCTGGTGAAGACAGTAGCCTTCCACTGCTATGAGGGCAGCGCTTTGGGCACCCCTTCCAGTCAACAAACCTGCAATCTGTGAGACAAACCTATGTCATGGCGCACACACATGACTCGTATTTGCCTAAGGCAACAAAATCGGCATAATGTATCCAGCCATGAGCGCAGTTGGGCAGTCATGGAAGAGGTGCATGTCCATTACCATGCACAGGACTTTTCCCGGTCAACAAAATTTCAATGAACAAAAACAATCTGTAAATATGGAAGATTTTCCTTGGCCAATTGCTTAGTCACAGGGGCTCTTTTCTAATCTAGAGCCTAGTTGTAGAACCAGCAGGAAATTAAAAAACTTTACCTAATCTATGTCACTGCTGCTACTCAAACAGATCAACAGTATGTTTTCTCTACTAGTTTGTCCAGTCCATGAAGTTTAGAAATTGGAGGAATGTAAAGGGTCTTCTGGATTCAAAATGGATTTTTAGGAGAAATATGATAATTGCATGATCATTACTTCAGGACATTTGAAAGTCAAATGAGGAGACTGGATTGAGTATGAAATTCCTGATTTCAGAAGCCCTGTGTGAAACGATGTCACCCCCTCTGGAGTATGGATCTTAACTTTTTCATTGAACATTTGCTTATAGAGGTCTCCTTTCTAGCTCCAAACCGTGGGATTATTCAGGTTTCAGAAGTCACAGTACCCACATTGGCCCATCATGTGCAGGCAGAGGGGCCACGCCACTCCCACCTTTTTCCTGACAAGAAGAGCGTCTATCAGGCTGAGCAAAGGTCAGCCTGATAGACACTCTTGTTCATGGCTGGCAACCAGGAGCTAGACATGTGCTAAATACACAGGTGCCTGACTGCCTCAGCTTAACTTTGCCAGGCTGAGGATTTCACAGTCCTGTAGGCGAGACTACCTCAACCTGCCAAAAATGACTCAAGGCCCTCCCCCTCATGATGAGGGGGAGCGTCACTGAATGTCTCTGACCTGGGTGCTTCAGTTTTAAACCTTGAAGTTCCCAGAGTAGAGTATCAATCAGTGATACCTCGTCACAAAATGGGATGAGATCTGCAGTCTCGCTGACCCCATCCCACTCTGTGAGGAGTGAGGGACTGCTGCCTCTTCTCATTGGCTGACCTAAGTCCAGCCAATGACAAGAAGCAGCAGTCAAAACCCTCCTGGGACTTCCAAGGCTTCCATTTCCGGGAGCGGCAATGCAGGTAGGTTTTATGTTTTTTAATATTTGGTGTGTATATGTATGACTTTGTTGTCGGTGAGTGTTGTGAACGGGTTTGTGTGAGTGAGTGTATATGTGTACATGTGTACATGAGTGGCCGGCCAGCCACCTTCCCTGTTAAAGTTACCGCCTGCCACTCTACTGGACTTCAGCAGGTTTCAGACATCACTGGATTGGTGCATTGGAACTGTGATTCAATGCGAGTGTCCACACTCAGGTGACTATGATTGATCCTGCTCCTTCATGGACTCTATAAACATTCGGGGCCCTTAAACTGACCTCATTCGGTCCAGCACCAGTTTGTCTGATGGCTGGTGCAGGCGCCTGAAACAGCCTACAGGGCTGGAGAAATTTCATCCCTGGCCTTGGGCTCTTGCAAACCTCTTAAGCACAATTTAGACTGGCACCGCACCCTTTCCCAACTCCTTACAGATTTGGGAAAGGGTCAGGTGAAAGAGCAGAGACTACCGCCCCAAATCTGTGACTGCATGGTTTCAAGGTTTCGGGTTCATGCCCCAGCGCTTGAACCTGAAAGGAGCCATCTTCCGAATGGGACCTGCAGCACCGTAAGTCAAAAGCTTTTAAATGTTGTGTACTGTGCATGTGGGTGCATGTGTGTGTTTTGGGGTAAGAGAGTGAGAGAGAGCATGTGCATGTTTGAGGGGTGTATGTGAAAATCAGTGGAGGGAGTCAGTGACAAGTGATAGGAAGAGTGTGAATGAATGCTACTGAGTGAGGGAGAATGACAGTAAGTATAACTGTGAGGGAGAATACAGTGAGTGTAAGTCTGAGAGAGAATGACAGTGAGTGTTAATGTGAGGGGGAATGACTAGTGTAACTGTGCGGAAGAATGACTGGGATTGTCCTGTGAGTGAGAATGACTGAGTGTAACAGTGAGGGAGAATGTCAGTGAATGTAACTGTGAGGGAGATGCTGTGTCTAAGACTAAGTGAGTCACTGCCTGAGTAAGTCACAATGAGTGAGCCAAGGTGAGAATCAGTGAGACTGATTTTGTCACAGTAAGTCTGAATGAGTGAAACTGAGTAGGAATGACTAAAAATGATTGAGACCAGGTGAGTGAGTAGGATTGAAAGAATCAGAGTAAGATTATTGAGGATAAGTGAAAATGAGTGAGACTCAGTGAGACTGAGACTGAGAATGAATAAGACTGAGTCAGTCAGAGTGAGATTGATTGAGTGAGAGTGAGTGGGCTGAGTGAGAATGAATGAAATTGAGTGAAACACACAGGCACCTACTTGCTGCCTGCACGCCGTGAGGGAAATGGCCTCATCTAACCCCAGGACCGCCGTGAGGGAAACGGCACGGGCACGAAGACACTCGCTCCTCACGCCGGAACTACAGCTCCCAGCTTCACCGGCGAGCCCCGTGACACCACAGACGCGCCCGGAGGCGCTTGAAAACAGCGGAGCGCCCAGCAGTCAGGGGGAAACACACAGGCACCTACTTGCTGCCTGCACGCCGTGAGGGAAATGGCCTCATCTAGCCCACAAGACCGCCGTGAGGGAAACGGCACGGGCACCAAGACACTCGCTCCTCACGCCGGAACTACAGTTCCCGGCTGCACCGGCAAGCCCCGTGACACCGCAGACGCGCCCGGGGGTGATTGAAATCAGCGGAGCGTCTCTCGCACCGCGAGTCACGCGCGGGAGAAGCCCGGGACAAGGGCGGAGCCATCTGCGGCCATCAGAGGCCAGAGGAGGACGGGCCGGGCCACCCCTCTAAGGAGCACAAATGGGTAAGCGGAAAAAACTCTGCAATGAGGGTGTGGGGGCCAGAAAGCAAAAGTGCCTAGGAAAGCAGAGACAATAATCTCATACCTGACATCAGCTGTGGGCGTGATCAGTAAGGAAATTGCAAATGCAGAAAAAGAGCTGGGCATGTCATCATTGTCGGGCGGGGAAATTGGCCCCGGCGAGGAGGAAGGCACCCAAGCCATTTTGTCCGTACAGCTGGGACCTGCTGCTGACTCTAGTACTTCGCTGATTCTGGTTCCAGAATCGAGTACAGGCATTGCCGCCCCACAAGGAGGACACTCAGACTGTATCTGTGCTACAGGGAAAAGGTGGCAGGTCCGCAAAGAAATGCCAAAGGAAGACCAAGCACATTAATAACTGCCCACTAGACATGGATGAGGAGATAATAAATAGACTTAGCACAAAGATTGAAGGATTAATCAACTCACATCTGGAGCCCGTCCTAACGAACATTGCTAAGGATATAGTGGACACGCTAAATACTTGTGTAGCAGGACTTCTGAAAAGATGTGAGGCACTAGACATGTTCATTCAAGAATATTGTGCGTCCTTGAGTCTAGCACTTCCCACACAGAACCCCCATTCGGCTAATATAGGCCACAACACAAACGTAACAACTAGAATATTGAGTAATCACCCTCCAAAGGTTAATATATCGGTCCCAGACACGGTACCCACTGCAATTAGTAAGCCCCCCGCCCCTAGGGCTCCTACACCAGTAAAAGCCAATAGGCATAACACAGCAGAATCGCACCAACCTGATAAAGAATTAAACATTGCTCCTTGCCAATCCAAGCTACACCTTCCACCTCAGGCTGCGCCTTTAGTGGCGATATTAACAGGGGTACCTCCTCTTAAGTCGAATGTGAGAGAAAGTATGCAGGAACACATGAGAATAACCAGGAACTGGTGTACCCAGTACTCTAGTGGGGAGGCTGATATAGCTGGCTGCATAAGCATGGTTAGACGAGTAGCGTGGGTGGGCCCAAGTCAAAAATCCATAAAAGTAGACGGTGTTGTTATAAATTTTAAGCTGGGTACGGTTCAGCGGGATGTGTCCGGTGCTGTTGGTTGCTTGGCACAGCCACTGGGCAGGAGAAAGTACGTGTGATTTAAGCCACGCCTGTTTTCCTCTTCCCTTATCCGAGTGGACTCATAGTATATATAAGGAATATTTCCCTATTCTGGGTTTAGAAAGCGATTCCCACCCCCGTGTGGGTGGTTTCGTGTACTAGCCGCCGATATCGGTCCGAGGATTTGCCAGGACCCAGAAGAATAGAGTACCCATTGTCCTGATGAAGCCTTTATCATCTGGCTGAAACGCGACCGTGACTGCGTCAACACATTTTGCTTCGAATGGAGTCCCCTGTTACAATGTAAGAAAATTTTGATTTTTGTCTGATTTGCACCAATACAAATACAGACTGGGTTGATGTTTTAACCCCCTGGTGCTTTGCTTTCGGGACTACCACTGTGTTGTGCACTCCATTGCAAATTAAGTGGAGGCACTTACCTGAATTGGTGTATATATATTCTTATATATTTCTTGTATTTAGGGTACATAGAAGCGTTGATATTGTAAAAGTGGTGGATATTTGTATATGATGTATATGTGATGTTTTGTATATAGATTGTTGGTTGTTGTGCCTCCCTTGATGTCCACTCATATGTGTGTTGATGAATTAACATATATATTTTCTTAATGTTTGATTTTTGATTCACAAGATAATTAACTGTTTCTTGTTTGAAAATTAAAATTGGATTGATCCCTTTGGTACCCTTTGTCGCTACTTTCTCATCCTTGGATGTCTCCTGCTCAGGTACGGGAGGGTTAAGTGGGCAGAACCCCTAACCATTTTTTTGCTAGTCTGTTATAAATTTTAAGACTCAAACAATGGGACGGGTCAGAACTGACAAACCCAGGTATTAGGCCACTCCCCCAGGGGTTTTCTTTATCCACTCCCCACAAGAAGGGTGTGGAATCCCGTTGTTCAGCCAGCTAGATGCCCTACACCTCCTTTGCACGCTTCCAGTCGTCCACAGCATACACTAGCAGGGAACCCATCACGGGCTATGGAGATCCCTAGAAACCTGGGGATTCCACTGGCCGATCGGTTTTCTCCATTATCAGGAATGGATGAAAATTACTGACTAAACGATGACAGTGAGATTGTAACTCAAACACAGAAGCAAGCACTGCCCTGTAGAATTGTAAGCTGGAAAGTAGCAGGGGTATGGGCAAAACAGGGAGATGAAAAATGGGTGGGGTTCCTAAAAACATTTGACATAATATCACTCCAGGAGACCTGGGACCCGCTGAATTGAATCTCCCTAGATGGCTATTGTCACTTTTTTATACCAGCACAATGCAGTAGGGCGGGTAGAGCTAAGGGGGGCCTGATTACTTTGTTTTCTTTAGAATTAAAGGGTTCATTTATTCAACTCGATACGGGATCTAAAAACAGTCTAATAGTGGAATTGTCAGTCTCTGAGACAAACAAAATACTATTCATAGATTTCTATAACTCCCTGGATAGTGAAGATAACAATTTAGCTCTATTAGAAAAATGTCTTTTCACATATAGTCTAAAGCCAAATACATTTGAGATTTTATTTATGGGAGATCTTAATATTCACCCCTGTGATAAATGTTGTGGTATTGAGGCATATGAGGGTCCTCAGTTCTCAGCCCTGTCTTATTTCGAACATTCAAAACAGGGCGAGGAACTGGAATTATTCCTAGCTAGCTGGAACCTCTATGAGTCAGGTTGTGGGAAGGCTGGCACTAGGACCCCAACCTTTAAGGGGAAAGACATAGGTACAATCATAGATTATATTTTCCTAACATCTTTTATGTTACCTAGGGTTTTAAAATACTCAACAGAGGTCTCCGTCTACAGTGACCATAACCCTGTGATAATAGAGATGGAGTTGGGTGACCTCCTATGTTTTAAGGTTGTGCTGCAAAAGGGGGGGAAAGACGTGACTCTGAAAGACCAGGGCAGAAGGTTGAGGTGGTCCAAAGTGGTCCCTGAAACCTTCTTAGGTGAGGTCCTATCCAAGGTTGAAAAGGAGGTTAATATATGCCTGGATACTAAGTTACAGGGCACACACATGATAGCCGCCTTTGGTATTATTTGTCAACAAATTAACCAAAGCCTACAGATTGAGGGAAGGCAGACAACTCATGTGGGTAAAAGGTGGTTCAATAGTAGAGCCCATGCTGCTCTTCTTAAAGCATTAAAAGCTACTCCGAAGGACAGGAGGCTTATAGCTAGCCTTAGATTGGTATACAAACAGGCACTACTGGCTAGAAAACGGGAACTGAAGGAGGATGCCTGGATTAAACTTTTATCTCCCGAAGTTCTGCAAGACAGAGGGAAATTCTGGGCTACAGTGAACCAACCCTTGTTCTCAAATGAAGATAATTCCCCTTTGAGCTGTAATATTGCCGACAGTGCTTGGATTGCTCACTTTGAAAAAATCTATAGACTCCCAGGAAATGTCAATAGGATAGACCATAGCCTCTTAGATAATGTTACTCCCTCGGTGATCTTTGAGGTCACTGGAGTGGAAAGGGCCATTGGAGAAATGTCAAAGAACAAGGCCCCGGGCCCTGATGGGGTACCCACAGACCTATTTAAATCGGCTCCAAATCTCTGGTCAAAAATCCTGACGAATGTGTTTAATTCCCTGGGACCAAACAGCTCGCCAGCCAATTGGGTCACCTCAATCATAATCTATGTTTTTAAAAAGGGAGATAGGCAGGACCCATCTTGCTACAGGCCGATTTCCCTGATTGATTCGTCAGTAAAAATTCTGGGTCGTGTGGTCCTACGCAAATTAACTGACTGGCTGACTGAAAGAGGGGTCCTGTCCAATGCACAATATGGATTTAGAGCCAAAAGGAGTACCCTCGATCAATGTCTTAACCTCCAACTTTTAATTAGTAAGTACAATATAGCTAAGGAGGGGTCTCTTTACATGGGGTTTATGGACCTCTCCTCTGCATTTGACTTAGTAATAGTCAAAGCTGTGGTGTATATTATTAGGCATGGGCATTGATCCACCATTAGTGCACTTTCTAGCGGACCTGCATTCAGGTCTCTTAGCCGCAATCAGAGTGAATACTGAGGGGCGTTGCACAAGTCACTTTAGGTCAGAGAGGGGGGTCAGACAGGGTGTATTTTGTCCCCCTCCTGTTTACTCATATATAAACGCCCTGGAGCCAGCTTTGGAGGACGTGTCACAAGATGTACCGCGTACAGGCGACCTGGTTATACCGGTTCTCCTTTACGCGGATGACGCTGTTCTCTTGGCCCGCACCGGGGTGGGCCTGCAAAAGCTGTTAGATGCCTTTGGGAGCTTTATGGAGAAACTGAACTTGAAAATAAATACAAAAAAGTCCCAAGTCATGATTACAGGGAAGGCACGTAGGAAAACCAAGATCAAAACCTTTTCATGCTGTGGGGAAGAAGTCTGTAGGGTAGCCACATTCCCATATCTGGGTGTTCTCTTTGTCGAAAGTGGTACCTGGGGCCCGGACAAAAACAGCCGTAGTACGGCCTTTGCAAAAACCACCTCAGCACTCATGGGTTTCTCAAAGAAGCTAGGGGCTAGGCCGACCGAAGCCCTTATTAAGGTTTACAAAGCTAAATGTTTAGCGGTAGCCACATATGGTTCCCATGTATGGGGCTATTCCCCCCCAAGTTAAAATCCAGGTAACTGAAAATACATTTTTGAGATCAGTACTGACTGTTCCTCAGTCTAGCCCAACCTTCTCTGTCCATACTGAGCTGGGGCTATGATATGTAACCGATCAAATTAAGATAGCCCCGCTAATATGTTGGTTGAAAACCTGGTTAAACCAAGAAATTACCTTGAATCACGCCATACTGCAAGACTGTCTGCAGCTGGATAAGTCTAATAAAATCCCTTGGCTGGCAAATATAAAATTGGGTTTTTATAACATAGGGCGTCCAGAGCTCTTCCTGTCCCTAGACTTGATAACAAGAAAGGATATTGGACAGACTAAAAATGCCATGATGAATATACTCTCACTAGAGCGGGAGGAGGCAGAGTTAATGCTACCAACAGTCAGAACCAATTATGCTCTAATGAGCTCCCCAGGCCCTGAACCGTATCTTATCATAGTGAATCGCCCCTTTCATTGGCATCATTTAACAAGATTCCGTTTTAATCTGATTCACTTCTCTCTCGGTTGTTTTAAAAACTGGTGTCCGCCAGAACGGGCTGACCCTTGTAAATATGATGATTTCGCGACACAGGACACTCTACATTTTATTATGTTCTGTGAATATTACCGGGAAACTAGAAAGTACAATTGATTTTAGCACCCAACTCCTGGAACAAATTCTTCCTGTTTGTCTCAAACATAAAAACATTATAGTCCTCGGCGACTTCAATGTTCATTTTGATCTCCATGGCAATCCCCTAACTAAACGCCTTGCAACCGATATGGAAATTATGCAATTGACGCAGAAAATAGCATACCCCACACATAGAGCGGGGCATATGTTGGATCTTATTTTTACTAATATAACAAATACTCCTATTACAAATATAACACCTTTGACTTGGACGGATCACTATAGGATCGAATTTAATTTGAACCTACCTATAAAAAATAAAAGACCTTTCGTTCAGTCGACAAACTCTACAAAATGCTGGAGGAAATTTTCTGTGGAAAAATTTAAAGAAGATTTTTATCATAATTCCAACCCTGGAACCGCCTGTGAGGAAGAAATTCGTCAATTGCTTGGCAACATTGAGAAAGCGTTGGATCATTGCTCACTGTCTCGCGCAATAGATCGACCTAAACGAAAAACCTCAGAGAAATGGTACGGTTTAGACCTAAAAGTTGAAAAAAGAAAATGTACTACACTGGAACACAAATGAAGATTAAGTAAAACGCCGGAAGATAGAGTCACTTATAAACATCAACTGAAAGTATACAACACAGCCATACGTAAAGCAAAGAAAGACTACTTTTCCCAAAAAATACTAGAGAATAAAAACTCGTCTAAGGAGCTTTTCAAACTAGGAAAAGAACTCTGTAACCCCCCTAGTCTCACCTCAAACTTGACTCCTTCACATGAAAATTGCTCCAAAATCAGTGATTTTTTTAGTGAAAAAATCGATAAAATCTATGCTTCCTTTGCAAACAACAGCCAGGATCATGTAGAGTATCATGTTGATTCTACTCTGTAGGCCAGCTGCTCTACTTTCGGCCCTTTCTCTGAAGATGAAGTTAGCAAGGCCATGCTAGAAATTAAATCAGGTTCACCATGGGGTGTTTGTCCACACTATATCTTTTCCCAATTTACACCCATAATTTGTCCAGCAGTTACAAAAGTTCTTAATCTATCCTTGGATCAAGCCGAATTCCCAGAAGTCTGGAAAAATGCAGCTGTAATCCCATTACTAAAAAAAGCTGGCGCGGATATAAACGATCCAGCCAACTACCGTCCCATCTCACAGCTTCCATACCTATCTAAGGTTTTAGAAAGATTGGTAACTAAACAGTTGTCAAGTTTTCTGGAAATTAATAACCTGTTGGACGTCTCTCAGACTGGTTTTAGATCGAATAACAGTACTGAGACAACGCTCCTGGCTGTAATGGACGATATCCGAATGCAGATTGATAAAGGCAAAACGGTCGCCCTGATATTACTTGATTTATCAGCGGCGTTTGATACCGTTTCCCACAAACTGCTAATAAATATGCTAGCTGCTAAAGGAATACAAGGTAAAGCCCTGAACTGGCTGGAGTCCTTTCTATCGAATAGATCCCAGTCCATCTGTTTAGGAAACTTTACCTCGACTCCTCGGAAGATCAAATATGGGGTGCCTCAAGGAGCAACATTGAGCCCAACATTGTTCAATGTTTATGTCTCTTCATTGGCGTCTATAGGCAAAAAATGGGGTATCAATATCTGCTCTTACGCTGACGATACTCAGCTGATGGTAACCCTTAATGGTGAAGAGGATGCCAAAAATAGGCTGCATAACTGCTTGTCAGAGCTATCTAACTGGATGCACGGTCACTACTTGAAATTAAATGCTGACAAGTCAGAAATTCTTCTATTCGGCGGATCTAAACAGCTTTGGGACAATTCCTGGTGGCCAAATACTTTAGGCACTCCACCAAACCCAACCTTGACCGCCAGAAACTTGGGAATCCATATGGACACTACTTTATCTATGGAGCATCATGTTACCACAATATGTGGCAAAGGATTTGCCATATTAAAAATGCTGAAACGTGTCTTTCCCTGGATTCCGTTGGAATGTAGACAGATTTTAGTCCAGTCCCTACTGGTTAGTAGGCTGGACTACGGCAACTCGCTATTTGTTGGTATGGCGGATTATTTATTTTCAAAACTACAACTGGTCCAGAATGCGGCAGCCAAAGCTGTCTGCGATAAGAAAAAGTATGATTCTGCCACTAACTGCTTGAGAGCGTTACACTGGCTGCCTATGAGGCAAAGAGCATCTTTCAAAATGCTATGCATTGCTCACAAGACTTTGCATAATACTGGTCCTTACATTCTGCGGAACAGAATCAAGCTCTATGCACCAGTTCGGAACTTACGTTCACAAGCCACAGCCAAAGCAGTCACCACACGAATCAAACTATCCAGGATGGGTGGACGTGCCTTCTCGCACCTTGCCGCCAAGTGTTGGAATGTCTTGCCTATCGATCTACGACGTACGGATTGTTACCTCACTTTTAAGAAAAAATTAAAAACTGCATTATTCCCTAAAATAGAATAAACAGTAGTCTCTGGTAATTGCTCATGGTTTACTGCTCAATTTTCAGCGCCGTGATATCCTTGTCGGATGAGTGTTGCGCTTTAGAAGTACATATAACAATAACAATAACAATTAAGCACTCCCCAAATAATATTCCATGTTGCAAGCTTTCTAGAAGCTGCTACCCAGATAAGAAATAAGATTGTTGAGGTACCACCTAATTTAGCTGATATTAATTGAACTTGAATGTGCGCTATTTTATAATATGGACACACTGTAAGGATAAAAGGTCACTGTCATTTTATCATATTTTAATATATATGTATACTGTGTTATAATATTCACATTGATGTAATGAATTCTACAGTCTATGATGTTAATATGTGTAATAAATTGTTTGTTCTGTACCATGTCTTTTTATGATATTAATTGACTGACTGAGACTGGGCTAGACTAACCAAGAATGAGTGCGATTGAAGGAGTCAGAATGAGACCGAGTCAGAATTAGGTTAGTCAGAGTGGGACTGCTATGATTACGTATGGTAATCCCCATTACTCTTAGTCCTACTCGTCCTCGACCCAGTCATCACACATGAGGTATTCCACACGACAGGAAACAAAACAGGAAACACTTTTAGACTCCACCCACCCTCCTGTCAGATGCTATAACACACCTCACCACCAGAAGCAAATCCTGATGTACCAAGCACCAAAGGCCTGGAAAGGGAGGGCGGGCGGGATGTATGACTGGGTCGAGGACGAGTAGGACTAAGAGTAATGGGGATTACCATACGTAATCATAGCATTACCTCTACGTCCCTCGTCCTCGACCCAGTCATCACACATGAGGCATACCAAAGCAACGCCCAAACAGGCTTTTGGCAACCCACACACAACAAAACACAGACCAGACACAAAGGAGTGCAGCAAGACAAAGTCACAAGAAACAACAGAATCACAGTGGAGGGGAAAACCCCCGACAGCCAGCAACACCCCACGACCAAAAACTGGTCCGGTCAGACAAGGCACAACTCCACCACCAGTGCCGCACGAACGCGGACCCGGAGGCCCGGGACCCAGCCCGACAAATCCTCCCAGGGAAGCAGCCCAGGAGACAGATACGCCCGAGCGGAATGCGCCAGGACACCCGCCAGACAGGGCAAAGCCCACACCAAGATAGGCAAGAGCAAAGACCGCCAGAAACCAGCGACCCAAAGAGAGTCAGGAAGCAGCCGTAGCCAAACCAGCCAATCCAAAGGACACGGAGAGAGAGCCAGAAGAGCGAAACACCCCAGAACGAGCCACAGAAAGCACAAGGCACGTACAAGGCCAAAAGAAAGAACAGAAAGCCACCAGGTACGACAGAAAGTCAAGGGCCACAGACTCCAAAGGGACAACAGGGGAAGACTGTAAAAACCCCCAACACCCAGGAGAGACCCCAAGAGAGGCACAGATAGCAGCCTAAAGGCCTAGCAAGGAAACCAGAGGAGGAACACCACCTCGAAAATGAAGACCATCACTCCGAATAGGAAGACAAAGCAGACAACCTACGAGAAGTCCGCAGCACCAAAACAAGAGGCTGGGCAGACCACGGGTCCCAAGAGACACCCGTGCAACCCCCAAACCGCCAAGGAGAGGGGAACCAGAAAGAGAGAGAGAGAACTCAGAGGAGAGGGGTGACGAGGCAGAAACCAAGGAGGCCCCACCGCCAGGCCCAGCAGCAGATGAAACCAGGACCTCCACGGCCAGAGAGGTAGCACAGCCACCACCTGAGCCCCCTCCCGCCGATCTATCAGCAGAAACGCAGGAACCAAAGGAAAGGGAGGAAAGGCATAGAGAAGTCAGGGAGGCCGAAGGAGATACATGGCATCCACCCCCCCTGCGCCCCCCTCCGGAGACCAGGAGCAGAACAGGGGCACCAGGTCATTGGACCCTGAGGCAAACAAGTCCAGAGCCGGAGACCCGAACCTCAGGCAAAGCAACCGAAAGGCCCTTGGAGCCAGACACAGGGACAGAGACGAGGGAAACCTCCGGCTCAGAGAGTCCGCCATCACAACGTCCACACCCCGAACGGGACGAGCAGACAGGGCTGGAAGATGAAGCTCCGCCCAAGCCGAGAAGGAACAGGCCACCCGAATCAGGGAGAAACTGCGGGACCCCTCCTGGAGATTCAGATACGCCACAGTCAACGCGAAGGCTGATCCCACCAGGACAAGGCAATTCTCCAGATGAAGATGGAAATAGTGAAGCGTCCTCTCCACTGCAGACAAGACTCCCCAGTTGGACGACCTGCGAGACTCCGACGGGAGCCAACGCGCCAGCATCACCCAACAGGCCAGAGACACTCCCGAGCCCGAGGCAATGGCATCCGAGGTCCCAACCAGAGGAGGAGGTAGACGAATCGACAGCCCCACGGAAAGGAGGGAGGGGTCAACCACCACTGGAAAGTAGACACCACATCCAGAGACACAGGAACAGGAACCGCAAAACCCAGGACAGAAATGAGATCCACCGCTGCACAGGCTACAGCAGAGGCCGCAGACGAACCCCTGCCCAGGGCACAGTGAAAACAGAAGCAGCCATGCGGCCCTGAACCTCCGGCCACTGAAGGATGGGAGCCGAGGCTTGCGACAACAACCTCCTCAGCAATGACTGTAGGTGACGAATCCGGCGTCCGCCAGGAACACCCTCCCCGACACAGAACCGAACACGGCTCCGATGAAGGACCTCCGGGTCGCAGGCTCCAGGTGACATTCGGGCAAGTTGAACAAAAACGTGTGGTCCCTGAGCGTAGACACGGTCAAGAGAAGGTGGCGAGACACGACCTCCAGGAACGGAGCCAGAACCATCCAGACGTCCAAATACGGGCACACAGACACCCCCAGGAGATGCAGATGGGCCACCAAGGGAGCCACCCCCTCGGCGAACACCCGGGGGCGGACCGAAGACCAAAAGGGGGGACGCAGAACTGTCAGTGCTGACCCTCCAGGCAGAAACGCAGGAAACGCAGATCCGACACAGCCACCGGGATGCGCAGATACGCATCTTAGAGGCCGAGCGCGGACGAACACCCAACCCAACTGGATCAACGGAATAACCTTCTGGAGGGCCTCCATCCTGAATTCGGTTGAAGAACGCTCGGAAACCCTCCGTGAATTATGGGCCATGAAGATGAAGGAGGTAAACGTCCAACCCCTGCTCCGCCAGGGGAACCGGAACAACCGCCCGTCCGCTGACCAAAGAACGTCCAACAAAGCCAGATAGCGGGAAGCATCCAGAGGAGAAGGGGTCACCATCATCCCGGAGGGGGAGGGGGGGGGGGGGGGACAAGAATCCGATCCGGAAGCCCCACGACAAGACATCCAGCACCCACATGTCCGAGGTCGACAGGCGTCAAGCAGGAAGGAACCTGCGAAGTCTCCCACCAACCAGAGGAGGAACACCAGCGAAAACGACCCAAAGGGCGGCCCAGTCAGGAACGCTGCGGACCAGACCCGACACCGCTCCGGGACCTCCTCCCAAATGCCTGGAGGAAATAATGCCCTGAGCCATAATGAATCCGAAAGGAGGACTGCAGAAACCTGGAAGGCTGGTGGAAAGGTCAGGCACCCGAAATGAGGGAGCCATGTGCTCCAGGAAGACCCTGTTTAGCCAACCTACCAGCGAGTCACCAAACAGACAGGCCCCAGCGAAAGGCAACCGCAAGCCATGGACCGCTGGACCACGTCCGTCATCCATTCCCGCAGAAAACAGGATACAGCGCAGCAATAGAGGAACCACAGGACACAGCAGAAGCCCACACAGAAGCAAAGGTTATGGGAACAGGGTTATACCCACTAGAGTCAAAGGGACCTGGGTAGTTATCAGTACAAAGGGAAGGGGGTCCCAGACAAAAACCAAATGATTCAAACTTATATCTTAATATACAATTAATTCAAAGAGCAAAGCTATTAGATGCAAAAGAGTTTAATTCAGATTTGTATGTATTTCCTTTCATTGGTTAGAACTCGTAATACATTTTATTATATACATGACAAATTGTAATAAATGTGCGTGCCCACATTCACAACGGGGAGGGGTGAAGTGAGGAAGTGTCAAGGATAGGTTAGGGTAAAGGGATAGTCTGATTCATTCAGTGACAAGTATTATTCTCAATTTAGAGACTGAGTACATGTGGTCCCTTTAGCCAAAGGCCACAACATAAGGCTCATAAAGAGTTCAAAATGTTAACTGATGAACAAAGCCAAACTCCGCTTCAACCGTTAAGGTCTTGCTTGGGATAGGAGATTGGTCATGGTTGTGTAGTCAACGTTTCGACCCGGATTATAAGTAGGAGAGTGGTCCTCCAGACATTCAATTTACGATGCAAGCCAGCAATAATAAGATTGACTTCTTAGACATCACGATAGTAGCAGAGGAAGGCACACTATATACCACTCTATTCAGAAAGCCTGCGGAACGAAACTCATTATTGCAATATTCAAGTCATCACCCACGCAGCCTTCGAGACAACTTGCCCTATGGTCAGTTCCTTCGTGTTCGAAGGAACTGCAGTAGGAAAGAGGACTATATGCGACAATCAGACATAATGATGGAACGTTTAATAGAGAGAGGCTACCCCAAACGGTTAATCAAGCGCTCCAGGAAGAGGGCATGATTTTGTCACCGTGAAACACTCTTGGAACCTACCACACGTATTTGTCAATCAGAAGAACGCATGATTTGCCTAACGACCTTCTCAACTAAGAGCCATGCCATAAAAAAGACAATAAACAAATACTGGGGGCTTATTGCGGATGATTTGGAGATTACAAACGTACCCATGCATGCCTTCAAAAAAGCGAGGAATGTGAAAGACCATGTAGTCTCATCCTTCTTAGAGTGCCCATCTGAACCGACTTTGGCCTCATGCTGGAAACAACCACCTGTAGTTGGACATTTTAGATGCGGGAACTGCAAAGCTTGCCCTTCAACTATCCAATCGAAGGACTTTGTTTTCAAAAACCATCAACATACACACAAAAGCCACACGAATTGCAACACCAGGAATGTGATCTATGGCCTAATCTGCCCATGCGATCTCATTTATGTAGGTCAGACTCAGCAGCATGTAAAAGCAAGATTTCTATCACACTGTAACAGAATTAGATGTAAGGTACCTGGGGCACCCCTTGTTGAGCATTGCGCAAAACACAACCACATGCCCGAAACATTGAAATGGGTGGTTTTGGAGCATGTAACACTAGGTCCAAGGGGTGGCGATTTATCCAGCATTTTAAATGTCAGAGAGCTGAAGTGGATCCATATCTTCAACTCTGTAGTTGAGGGTCTAAATGAATCTGAAAGCAGTTTCGCACAATTAGCTAATCTTTGATTTTTGTCCTCAGGATAACATATGGGACAATCAAAGCTATCCACCAGAATTGTAAAACAGTATTGCACAGCTGACCTATTTTTATTTATTTGTCCCAATAGGGCAATTTGTTTCATAATCTATATGATTTGCTAGTGGAAAACGCATCATTCCTAGATTTGCAATGACACTATGAATAAACTGTGAATCGGGATAGAGTTACACTATCCTACGAGATAAGTGCACTCCACTCCCTTGATACGACATGCTTTTGTGATGATAAACCTAGAAAATGTTTAGGTGTAACACTTAGTTTTATTTAAACTACGAATCGGAAGAGTTACACTATCCTATGAGATAAGTGCACTCTACCCTTTGGATACGACATGTACTTGCTATGAAAAATCTGTAAAGTGTCTAGATGTTTAACATCCCAGTAGCTGAATGTTTATTGTTTGGCTATTTTTCTGTATAACAATATCTCTTTGGTTTGGGAACTTGATCCTCTTGATTGTATTCTTCAATGTATCTCCTTTTTATGTAGTCTTACATGTCATTTGGATAATAATTAAGTGTGTTGGAATATGATCCAACAAGAAGGGGCGCGATACACATAAATGACTTGATCTATATAATACTCCCTCTGATCCAATAGCCCTCCCATACCACTTCGCCCGTAACATCTACATGAACCTTATTCCCATTTGGTCCCCCGATGCACCCTTGTATATTTCTGAACATGCTCGAATTAATGTTACAATTTCTGTAAATTTGGAATTAATGTCCGTGATAGTTCCTAAAAAATAGGTACATGAATAATTTATTTTTCTCGTGTAATAAGTTGGAAATATGATTCCACTCGGACTACCCCGATCCGTGTGGGGCGAGTCTTTTTTTGACTTCCATTAAGATTTGGGCGTTAGCCCCACCCCCTTAAACCCAACCAGGAAGTGAACGCGGCTACTGTGTTTGTGGCAGAGCGTGGAGCACTTCAACGTATGAGATAGATTCCGGTATTTACGTAACACGTCTAAGGTAAATAGTTCTTCCCGTTCTTTTGTGTTATCTAGCAAGTAAACGTGGCACATAATGGTCAGCTTTATGAACCTACTGGCTCTTTTACTGTTTTACAGGGGGCTGTGCCGAGTACACACGATCGACTCTCCCTCCAGATAATTTGAAATACTGGCGGTAAGCCTTACTAAACAGATCGTAATAGCTTTTTTGGAATGTGGGGAAACGCGGCTTTAACATCTAACAAATGCCCTTCTCCTTATTTTCAAAGCAAATAATGTAAGAAATCACATAAGAAATCCGACCGGTAGATGCCCTCAGAATCCTTCGTTTGATCAGAGGTATGTCTTTTTAGAACAAATTCACAACCAGGCCCTTTCTTGAGCTGTGCCTTTTCGGACCCCAGGCACTAATATTCAAATTTATTTCCATTTTGTGTCCCCATGCACAGGCACATTTCATCCTTTTCTAATAATTTGAACCGGGTAGCACGATTTACCGAAGCACTTGAAAGTGTGCTGTATACATAGGATCCACCTTGTCTGCCAATGAATTGAATAAGAGTGGTAAGCCCCATGTAATTAACTATACTCCACATTTAAGATACTATGTAACCATGCGTCAATGATTAACGCCCGTCTCCCCACTCTAAGGTAACTGAATCAACAACCGCAAAGGACATTTTATTCCACTGGCAAGACGCCTTGAGCACTTTCAAAGTTTAGAGGTATGCTTTTCACCGATTTTACGGGTGGGCCCTTATAAAATTGTGTAAATATAGGCCACCAATAGCAGCTTATGTAACTTTGTCCTCCATATACAGTTGGTTCTAAAGTATGGAATCTACCACTGCCAATGAGTACCATGGACTGATCTAAACCTTATAATCCTATCTGGGACGGGCGAGACCTAGTTCACCGGGTGGTGTTATATGTTATGTGTTATATAATGTGCATTAAATCTTGGACAACATGCCAATACACTGGGGGCACATCGTTTTCACCATACTAGTGATTAAACGACTTTCATCTGTACTGTGGAGTATAGACACAACCTTTTGCCCTAGACAATTAAGAGAAATGACTCAATAGGTTTTTTGCGTATCCGATATGTGAAAAAAACCCGCAATGCAAATGATTTGTAGATAAATAAGCCCTTTCTTTAATATTTTCAGTCAAAAACCTATAATCTGTCCCGGAAAATATTATCTTCTGGTGACCCTGTTTCTCTCGCCCCTCGCGCTAGGTGAGCTATTAACAGACCTTGTGTATTTCTTTATCTCATACTATGTGTACTGTGTCTTTGACACATTTTGACAACACGTTTTTAACTGTTAAATTGTTCTCTCAAAATCCGCCCTCCTTGTAATAATTAACAGGATGCATGTGTGCTAATTGATCTCTTTTTAACTACTCCCTAGGAGGTTGCCCACCCACAACTTCTTTGTCCTGAAGAAGACCCGCTCTGTAAGGACCACTCTCCTACTTATAATCCGGGTCGAAACGTTGACTACACAACCACGACCAATCTCCTACCCCAAGCAAGACCTTAACGGCTGAAGCGGAGTTTGGCTTTGTTCATCAGTTAACATTTTGGACTCTTTATGAGCCTTATGTTGTGGCCTTTGGCTAAAGGGACCACATGTACTCTTTTGCATCTAATAGCTTTGCTCTTTGAATTAATTGTATATTAAGATATAAGTTTGAATCATTTGGTTTTTGTCTGGGACCCCTTCCCTTTGTACTCACACAGAAGTAAAGGCGACTTCCGGCATACATTCACCTCCAGGCGGGCCATAGGCCCCAGCAACACCGGACAACTGGCACCCTCCTGCGGGGATAAAAACAGGGACTCCAAAACGGTCAGCAAAGACCGGACAATGCCAGAACGAACAGCCAGATGAGAAGCGGAAGAAGACATCTTCAGGGCAGAATCCATCCACATGCCCACACCGTCCATCAGAACGCGCCCAGCAGCCATGGAAGTATGACCCACAAGACTGGCACCACAGAGTCCACAGGAACGAAGACAGGCCAAGAGACAGCCACACCCCATAACGGAGAAAGCAAGGACACAAACCAGGGCATGGAGAAAGATCCGGCACCATCCACACTCGCAACAGAACCACGGACACAAAAGAGGGACTGGCAGAGAATAGGCTACAAGAAATCCGAAGAAATCAGAAAGTCCAACAGTAACCAACAGATGATCCAGAAGAAGGCGCCCAAACCGGGCATCAGCACACCTCTAGGCATCATATGAGAGGGGAGGAGGCCCCACCGGAAAAAGGGGAAGATGCAGGCACAGGAGAGGAACATCACCCCTCACGACGGAGGCAGCACACGACCATTTTCATATAGAAAGGCATCTTGGTGATGAGGGTTATGGCTACCCAACGGTACACATTTCATCGATCTCAGAAGGACGAAAGTCTGATTGCACCCACCGGGATCCGAACCATTGACCGTGAGGCCGAGCACAGGCCCCTGCAAAAGACTCAAAATTCCAATGAGCCATCGGACCTAGCCTCCAAGCCGAACTCCAGACATCCATGCAACTACCCCAGCAAAACAGTAGAGGGTAGGAGAGGAAACGTAGCACAGCGTAATATACACCAACAATAATAAAGTGATGAACAACATCGCAGAGCACGTACCGTAAGCAGACTCCCACCAGATGCCATGCCTGGACTCCAAGTTGCAAGCAGAAGGTCAGCGTCCTGTCCACAGTGCTCAGGCAACGTAGAACACACAATGCAGAGGAAGCGTAGCAAAGACCACTGCAAAGGTGCATGAAAAGCAGTCCGCTGCTCTAGGTGAGGCTCAAACTCCCACCCACGGCATGGCCCAGCGCCAGTACCCTGAAGAAGTACCGCGCACCAACCGACTGATCCACTGGAGAAAACATATCAGCAAGGGTCAAAGCGGAAGCGGGACTCCACATCCACACTCCCGGAAGAGCGAAGGAATCCCCCTGAAGAGTCCCCGGGCGCAATCCCCGGAAGCTCCAGGAGTCACTCGTCTCAGGCTGAGGCATAGGCTCCCTCAAAATGCCCACCAGCCGAGACACGCAACCGTGCAGAACCACGGAACAGGTACAACTCCGCTCCAAGAACCGGAGCGCCCGAAGTCCACCCGGGCGTCCGCCCACCCCAGCACCCGGCACCGAACACGGCCGAAGGGTGTAACCGGGGGCAAAGCGCATGTGCGCAAACAGGAAACGCCGCCGAGACAGCCGGCCGTCCCAGCGCAGCAGGGATAGTCCAAACAGCCACGAACTCCCGATGTCCAAAGAAGGGAGAATACTCATCCGCGTGTCACATGCCACCATAGTCGGCACTGCGTCCCGGAGGCACACGCAGGAGCCATCACCAGGGCCCCCACAAGGCGAAGAGGCAATGGAGACATCGGGGAATCCAAAGGGGAGGAGCGCGCCCCAGAACAGCCCAGCGCTCACAGCCCCAAACCCCAGCCACGTCCATGGTCGAGGAACCAGCAGGAAAGCAGCAAGCAGCAGGAGGAAGGCCCATCAGCGTGAACAGAGACCAGGGCAGGAACGAAACAGGAAGACCCACAAAGCCCAGCAGTATGGGTCACCTGAGCCCAGGAGTAAAAAGGGTAGCCCAGCAGCCCCACTCCAAGCAATCCCACGACGGTCCATGGGAGCCCCCCAAAGCCCAGTAGTGGAGGATCCATAGGACAAACGAAGCAGGTAAGTGCCCGGCACTCACCCCAGCGTCTCCCATCAAGTAAACCACCGACAGGAAACAAAACAGGAGTTGCTTCTGGTGGTGAGGTGTGTTATAGCACCTGACAGGAGGTTGGGTGGAGTCTAAAAGCGTTTCCTGTTTTGTTTCCTGTCGTGTGGAATACCTCATGTGTGATGACTGGGTCGAGGACGAGGGGCGTAGAGGTAATGAGTGAGCCCCCCGAACAGACAGGCTCACTCACTAGGGTTCGAGCTAAAGATTACTCTTCACCACTTTTAAAGATCACCAGCCACCACTGCTCTAAACTGTTGAAAAGAGTTATATTTATTATGATTGATTGGTTTTCTAAAGCGCCCAGGTACCTCATTGAGGGTTTCAAGCACTATCCCATCAGGTAGGTGTGCATCCATCATACCACTTCAGAAAAGCCATGTCTTCAATTGTCTTCAAAAGACTATCAATGGAGGACATTTACTGAAGGATTCTGGGAGAGAGTTCCACAATTTAGGGCCCTGGAACCCAAACGACCGGCCACCCGTCTGTGTACGTTTGACTAAACGAACTGCACCCAGAGAGAGTTCGCCAGTGCAGAGCATACGGGGGTTGATAGACTTTGACGATTTCTTGCAGCTATTGCGGACCTACCCCTGCTCTTGCTTTGTGTACATAGCACAAAGTCTTGAAATGAATTGTATGTTCTTGAAAGCAACTGTGTGTAGTAGCAATACAGGATATTGCATATTAGTCTTTGTGTCCTTAATAAAAATCTAGATTTTCTGTCCACTCGGCTGTTTAAAATCTACAATGTCTAGCAACAGCAGCTCCCAAGAAGTGACACATAGTTTTTTTGCTGTATATGACAGTGCCGGGGTATTGGGGTCAGCAACGGGCCATTTAGCCTATGGATTTATTTCAAAGCTGTTCCTTGATTGTGAATCAGCAAGGCGATTGGCCATGTTTGGTTACTTCCAGTTCACTTTGACTACAGTCAGAAGCCATGAGCAGCGTGCTGCTGACTGTGAGTTGAAAGTCAGTCTGTCACCAGTCAAAGGTAATTGAAACCAACCAATAAAAGAAATGCACAAGGCCAAGTTTCTGAGTGAAATATACTGTCTGGGTTAGAAGCGTGAGAGAATCTCTGGCAGGCTGTAGAATCTGCTTCGTAACTTGCCTTCAAGCCTTGCATTCGTCTGTGCTGGTGATAGGGCAGTCTTCATTTGTAAGCCTAGTTGCTTGAATAAATGCCATGAAAAGGCTCTGCAACCACATGGTTGGTACAGCAAAAAACAAAGACATTTATTCCCAGCAACCCACTGCTTGTTCCGTGGAACCCGGTGAAGCAGCACATTTCTGCTATGTTCACCTTCTCCACACTGATCTCTGACTAAATCAGCCATGTTTTAGCTTGTTTGGCAGAACCTTTAGCATGACAATATTTTTTTTCTTCGTCCTATGCCTTTTGATAACCTCAAATCCCAGATCAAATCCGCTCTGTTCAAATCTCCTTTGTAAATCCAAATTATTACCTCTCTTTTGTAATAGGAGGGAGAAATTACGACTAGGCGTGGGTGTCACTTGCATAATTTGCTATAGCGTAATTATGCATAATTACAGCAAAATGATGCATGATTACACTGAATTATACGAGGAGCGTAAACCCATAAATAAGCACTGTTTTCTTAGTTCAAAATCCACTCTTGCATCCAATATGGACCTAAGGATGCCTTTTGCACTAAGAAAATGGCATTAAATCAAACAGAACACGGACAATAGCAGCCCTTGCACTCAGTAAAATGGTTGTTTCTATGCTCATGTGGTAGAATTATTTTTCCAGATTACATAAACAGCATAACTATGTAATTTTCATTAATTTTGCGTCCAAAGAGTAACCCACAATTACCAAAACTACTCCGATTACTCCAATTTAATTCAAATTTCGCTTATGTCTAATTAAGACAAGAGCAAACCCGACAATATGCTGGAGTGTGAGAAGGTTAGCCTTCCCACCTTGTGCTAGGAAGCTTTATCGTGACCTGAGGATAGTATGCTTCCAGCTAGAAGTCACTTTTGGGCACAAAGTCTTCCTTGCACATTAGAAGACAGCTCTTTGGAACTATCGACAGATGGAAATGGGTTTGAAAGAACTGTTTATTAAGCTGAGTTCACATCTACAAATGCACACTTTCCCGAAAATCACTCACTCTAGATCAACTTAAATGTAACAACGTAAACGCTATTCTTAGTAGTCAACGCATTGTTCATTCCGTGCTAGCGAGAGGCATTTTGCGTCAGGCCTAAAGTTGTTTTGTGTTGTGAAATGCGTAGATATGGACTCAAAAAGTGTAATTCACACAAATAATGTTAATTATTTCTAGTATTATCAATCTGAAATAGTCTTATATTTCACAAATGGCAACAATAGAAATATCAGCACATTTTGTATTGATAATTGACTGGCGCTTTTAAACGTCTAGAAGCCATACAACCGCAAGTGTTTCGCAGCACATTTGGATGTTACATTTATGCATACACCTACGTCCTTAGAGTGTCTATTGATAAATAGCATGTTTTTTTCCACGTTTACATAGACGTAAACAGGAGAATGTTTTTCTTTAATATCAGAGAAATTATTGAAATTATTTTGTACTTCAATTGCCCATCTTAGAAAAAAGAGGTACATGGAAGCATTTCAGCTGTTGGGGCCCAAAGGGGGAGGGGGGGGGGAGGAAAAGCACTGACCAGAGACTCAAAATTAGATGTGATAAAGGCTGCTGTATTGGAAGCAGGTGCACCTTAAACAATGAAAACCCTTGGCCTGCGCCGTACAAAACTATACCTCACTAAATATGCAATTTCCTGACAACGCCCCCCACCCCCTCCCCTAACTGGTTCCCCCAATCCACAAACAGTAAACAATTAACAGAAACGTCAATTTGCCTCTCCACCTGGCTAAATCCTGTATTATGCTTGACCTACCCCCCGCTAATCCAACAACCGATCTCCTACACTTCCCCCATATATTAGGAAGAACCGCCCCAAGGCAAAAATTCACCCCACACCTGCTCCAACGACACCACCAACCCCACAACCATTGAGCAAACTAGATGCACCGGCCCCCAAGAAAACTCCTTCCAAAAACCACTGCACACCACAAAAAACCCCACCCACACCCTGAAGAAAAGCAATCACCCCTCCCCCAGCCCCCAAGGCCCCGTACTTGGAAAAAAAACCCAATCACTTGATCGTAAACCAGGGAGGGAGGGTGGGAAATCATTTACCTCCGCCACACCCCCGCCCGACTGCTGTGTCACCGGCCACCTTCTTTCTAAAATGGTGGCCTGTGACTCGTGATGCCTGGTTATAAAAGGGGCCAGCCCAAAAACAGCTAAAACCAGCCCAACCCAGCCCAAGGCTACCAAGTAGCCCAAAACCAGCCCACGTACGGTGCTGGCTCTACCCCCCCCCACCTCCCCCGGCCCCAAAACTCCCCGGGGGTGGCAGGCCTCCCGCTGGTCGGCCGCCCCCCCCCCCCCAAAGCCCCATTATCGTCAATTACTTTTCTACTCTTGCCTGGCAGTTAAAGGCAATGTAGATCCTTATTTATCCAGACCAGTTTATAAAGAGAGTGCGTTATTAGCAAAGTGAACAACACTTTATGGAAATTACTGTTCGTAACAAGGGTAGAACCAGGTGCCTGTTAAGGTCTCAGCGACAGACCACGTTACTGGCAGAGTGCGGTAATTCAAAGTATAAGTGGGCTGACCCATTGCCCCTCAATGGATAGGGAAGACAAATTTGAATGACAATGTCACATGTCCGCGGATGAAGGGCGCTGACTAAAGGTCTGTCTCTGTATTTATATTGAGTATGACTTCTGGGGAAAAAGTAGTCTGGCATGACAGATAACTCTCTATAAGCCAGAGTGGAAAAAAATAGGACTGCTGCGTTAGTTGTTTCGTTATTGTAGTTTTTACAGAGTTTTACGTTGGGAAAGTGTAAGAAAATGTTTTATACTTCATCCTCACTAAAATGTGTTTAAAAACAAGACATAGCCTGTTTACTGCCATCCAAGCAGTGGGTATAGAAATTATAAATTATATCAATGCATAAAGAGGGTTGCAAACCTGCCTAGCCACATTTGAGGGCATTAATAACTCCTACCTCTTCTCACCACCTCTCCCTCCCACCTCTCCCTTCCACCCCCCCTCACAACCCCCCTCATGCCACACCTGACTGGCTAGTTAGAGGTTAATTCGCTTTCAAAATATTTCAGGTGAAAGTGGACGCGTGAGGCTTTTTTGTTTTTCGCCTTCACAAACAAGTTTACATTTAAACATGTTACCCTAGGCTCCCGGCATTCCTCCCTGTAATTATTTCCTTTAAAGGCTGTTTACTATCCTACACCTTGCCCAAAGGTAGCTGTTTGCTAAGACTTTAATTGCTTTTCACGAAGGTCACAGACCATAAAAGACAATAAAACATTATTTTCCACTTCCTTGTTTGCTGTCTGTGTTGGTGGTGTCCTTATAGGGTACAAAGAGCGAGGGTGTGGTCCGAACCCCCCCCCCCCCTTTTGCTGGTTAATATTTAGTGAAGTTCTGAACTTTCACTTTTCATTCTTCATCAGGTACATCTCTTGTCCATGAGTAATCCACCAGTACCTATCTTGGGCAAATAGCATTACTATAAAACAACATACTTACAATTCATCTTATGCAATGTGAAATTAACAATCACTTCAAATAACATAGACTATTTCTGTAGATTCAAAATATTTACTACCCGTCTCTTGGAAATGATGGCTTTCTCTTTTAAGCCGTTATGATGTGTTTGAGTCTAGTCCTCACAAAGAGCACTCATCTGCTTGAAATCTTATTAAAAGGTTCATAAAGAGCAGTCATCTGCTCGAAATCTTATTTTTCCATTTGTGCAAAAAGCGTACAAATTGCATGTTTCAGCATATCCTGTTGAGACGGCAAGGGCGATCTGTTATCTCATCACCTTGATGTAAGACTCGTAAGACTTATTTTGCTTTCTTTCATTTGTAAAGTGCATATCTCAAAATAAATAATCATGTGACAATGTCGCCATAGTATTTTCTGGGTGACTGTGTGTGCCTTGCATTATATTTCTTTAGAATGTGTACCTATTTGTATCTGTTCTCTGAGTGCCTGCAGTGTTGCACGTCTGTGAGTGTTGTATACCAAAACCAGACTCATGGGCTGTACAAGAGCTTGTTTTGTTTTTTATTAATAGAACTAGACATTTTTATTTGCTGTTGTATACAGTTAGTGCAAGCTTGAACCTAACATGGTCTATTAGTTCAACGAAGAAGCAATCTTGGAAATAAAGCGTCCCCCATATAGCAACACATTCCCATATTTCCATGTAAGAGACTGAAACAATCTTGCTAGCAAAGTGTCACTCAGAGCAGGTTTACATTAGATTAAGTGATACTTTTTAAGCTTCTACTAAGAGTATTTTCATAAATGGTTTATAATTTAGCATTTTATTGAATAATTGGTTCATTAACAATAAAATAATCCTGGTCCTACAACACATTGTAGATTGAAAGAATACAATACCAAGAAGAAATAAAGAGAAACTATGAGTCCCATGAGACTGGACAGTCTATAACCAATCGGCACTTACATGTACAAATAAACATCCTTGACCACATAAGAACCACTTCTTTGCTGCTCGGCGGCCACATTATGTACATGTTCCCATTATATTATTATTATTATTATTATTATTATTGGATGTCCTACTTACTACCTTTTGTTTCAGGAATTTATGGGCCTCATTGGGGCCATGTGGACTCTGTTCTGTAGCACCATCTTTAATTGTGCCTTGTTTTGTCCACGTTGGTAAAGTCTGGTGCTAGCAACCTCTGCGTCGTCCTGGTTCTTGCAGAGATGCCATTTACTGGACCATCTTTCTCACCCATGCCTGGCTGGTTCTCAGTCAGAGCTCACCTCACAACTTTCTGAGAGCTGACCTCGACTACAGAAGAGCTCCTCAGGTCCTGCCTTTTGCCCACCTTTCTCCTACCTTCTGCCCACCCTATGCCCTCTTTCTCCCGTCCCACGGGGCAGAGTTTTTTGTTCAGTCCTTCCTCTGACCATTTAATGGATATATCCTTTCCTCATGACAGAGACTTTGGGCGTATTTTTCCTCCTTGAACGCCCACATAAAACTTTGGCAAAAGGATCAACTGTTAAAAAATAAAATCATCATTGTAAACAGTTATTGATATACAGCTGTAGGAGCAATTTTTATTTGACCTATTCTAGCTTTGACCGTGAAGGGATCTTCAATCTTTATACAGTTCTGCCTATATAAATAAATGGGTGATTTAATGATAATATCATACTTGGGAACTTTAATTGATATTGCCATATAAGGTATTCACTACGACTATGGGTTACGCAGGAATTGTCAGTTTACACTGAGGGCTTAACCCCTTCCTCGTGGGGCTAATTCCCCCGCAGTACGGGAGGGGGAGGGGCAGCGCACGGCCCCGTGGTGTTCGTGATGAGCCCAGCTCGTCATGCTGCACAGTGGAGCTGTGCTTATTCAGCCCACTCCTGTAGAACACCCGCACAGGAGGGGAATTAGCCCCGCGTGGGCATTCCGCGGCAGTCATGATGAGCTCAGCTCTACTGTGCCTCATGACGAGCTGAGCTTGTCATAAGCGTCGAAGGTGTTAAGAGATGTTATTAATTTGGATCATTTTAATAAAATCACCTGGCTGCGAGATCTGAGAGACATGCTTCATAAAATGGGTCTATCTCACTTGTGGGATCTCCCATTCACCTCGAGATTCCCCCCAAAAAACATTCTTAAAGAGATTTACTGGGAAATGGTTACACAAGAAGAATTCAGATATCATGACTCATCTTCACCCATGGTGCTCCTCTTACAAATCAAACCATGCCCGAGCCAAGAGCTATACTGGGATAAAATCACAAAGCCTTTGGATCGGAAACTTTACTTCCAATTTAGTTCTGGCACCTTGACGTTGAAGTCCTTTTCATCCAAATTGTCGTGCACCGGGGATAATAAATGCCCTGTCTGCGTTAAACAACTAGAATCATATTCCCATGTGCTTTTTCCCTGCCCAGCTTATGCGAGCCCGCAGAAAGTTTGGCTGGCCCAGCTTTGTAAGAATCTGGGCATATGATTACACAAAGCAACCTTGCAAATTCTACGCTGCGATTCATCTCCCAGGTATACAATCCCCATGGCCAAGTTTTTGAGGTGGATGTGGAAGATCCGCTCTAAATTAGCTAGGACTAAATTGTCCTCAATGAAACCACCCACTACCCAAAATGACTATGTTGGCAAACTAGGCCAAGTGGGGTTCATTTAAGCCCACATATGGTGCATGAGAATGATTTTAACCAATGTGTTACTACTTATCCTTGTTCTAATATGTAACTCTTGAGAAGATGGCACTGTTTGCTTTTTTTGCACAAATGTACTGATTTAGATTTTAACTTAGATCCTAACTTTTGTATTCAGGAGCTATTTTAATCTATTTGTTTTTATCTGTATGTGCTTTTATGACTAGTTCAGTCGAATAAAGCTATCTTGATGATGATGATGATGGTATTCACTACCAATATAATTGCACAGGGTAATACCTCAAATGTTCTTATTGACTTGACTTTCGGTACCATAGTCCAACAAATCAAAACATTACGGTCTTTCCTTCCCGACTCCTCTTCCCAATTATCTACTGGAAATTCAGGGAACATGCCACAGAAAACCCAAAATCCCTCTTAAAAACAGACTCCTTTGACAACTTAACCCTTTCTATGCTGATGACGGAACCGCTCCGTCATCAGCTGCGGTGGTGCTGTGCTGATGACGGAGCAGTTCTATTGTGGCCCTGCCGCCGCGCCTGCGCGGCGCGTTCTATTGAGCGGGCGGGGCAATGACGGAACCGCTCCGTCATGAGCACAGCCCAACCGCGGCTGATGACGGAGCGGTTCCGTCACCAGCATGCGGCCGCCCCGCCCCCTTAGCGCTGCGGCGGAATAGCCGCCGCAGCAATGTGGTTAAAGAGGGAATACATGGATACCTTCCCTAATACTCCCATGGGCGATGAGGAGGAGGAGAAGATGGCAAACAGTGTATTCTCTGACCCCAAAACCTTTGGTGAGGATTTGTTCTCTGATGTCTCGAATAAGGATTATCACAGATCCTTCCATCCCATGCCAAAAAATCAAAGGCATGAGTATTCAGATGCAGGAGAAGGAACAAGTAATTCCCGGATTACCCCTTGTCTGCTTCAAGATACTTTTGACACAGAACAAACTGGGTATCATTGCTCTTCCCAGGGAGTTCCTACCACCTACATCTAAAGCAGGCATCAGTAAGTCTTTCAGAAAGAAGTCAAAAACAAACTCCTGGCTGAATGCCCAGGACCTACACTTCTGTATCAAGTGGCACTGACACAAGACATAGGGGGAGAATGTAGCCTTGCGGCTAGAGCGGTCGACCTCGGACCTGGGGTACCGGGTTCGAGTCTCGGCAAAGACTCTCAACATCCTGTGATTCTGGGCAAATCACTTAATCTCTCCATGCCTAACAAAAATGAATGTGTTAATCTGTAGCAAAACTGGTGCTCATGTAAAGCGCTCTGATACCAGATGTCTCGGGTCTAGTTTGCGCTATATAAAACTCAAAAAAATTGTTTTTAAAACATAGATCTCAAATTGACCAGCTTTATGGGCAAATTTATCCGAAAAGGGGCCTCAACAGGTCTTGGAAGGCATGCCAAGACAAGCTTCTTGATTTGTCTGGCATACTTTCCAAGATCCTGAGTGTGGCTTTTACAGCCAAAGATCAAGGCACCTTAATTGACCCAGATATTTTATCTGGGAGGCCCAGCAAGCAAAATGCCTCTTGGGAGTTGAAAAGTGGTTTATTAGTAGGTGCAGGTAGGTGTCTACCCCTGGTAATAAGACCACAAACACAATCTAAGGTCCAACCAACGTCTATATAAATGATTCCCTTGCTCAACTCTTGGTAGCTGGCTGTGAGCAGACAGGCTTAACTTAAGAGACAGGTGTGTAATAAATTAAATAAGTAAGACACAATAAAAAATCCAACACCTATTTATAAAAATAGGAAATATTTTAATATTAAAATGACACCAAAATGACAAAAATCGAATGTACGCAACCGGGGAAATGAATTTTTGAAGAATAATCACTTTTTAGTGCTTAAAAGCTCCAACTTGGGACATCTGGTCGCCCTCAACCGGGACAAAAGTTTCAGGCCAACTGCGATGGAGCACGGGTCGGATGCAATGAACGGTAGGGCCTGGTCAAGTTTTACCTTCTGACTCAGTCACTTTTTTGGAGCTTTTTCTCTATGGGTCTCCTCGGCATGTCAGGTTTGGGTTCGACAATGGTTGCTTCAGCGGGATTCCTCGTTCGATTCCTGGAAGTCTCCTCAATGACAAAAAGGTCCAGTGCTTTAGCGGGGCAAACCTAAATTTCAGGCAGGGTCGTGGTTCGACGACCAGTCGGTCAACTTATTGAGCATTTTAACAAAAATTCTCCAAATGATCTCAAACTTCTGAGTCTTCTTCCAGAGGTTTCCATTTGGGGTTCCAAAGTGTCCAAAGCACCAATCCAAGGTTCCAGAATCTCTCAGTTGCCCCTTGGGACACTGGGACACTTCCCACAGTGCACAAGGCCAAATCCTTTAAGGTCTAGTTGAAGGTGGTCAGGTGGTTTCTTCTTGAAGGAGATGATGCAGGTGTAGCTCTTTAAATCTGTTTCTTTCAAGGAGTTCACTCCAGCAAATTTCAAAGCAAGGCAAAGTTGTTTTGGGCTGAAAACCAAAGTGTGAAGAAGATGCCGTTCTCATGAGTGCAGTCCTGTCTTGTGCAGACCAATGGCCCAGCAGGGCAGTCCTACTTCTACTTGTAGTTTCATGGCAGGAATCTGAGTTGCTGGGAAGCTCTTGCATATTTATCCATGCTTATGGGGTGATAAGCAGGGGGGTACACCTGACGAATAGGGTGCAGGGTGCCACCCTTGGGTATGACAACTTCTTCTAAAGCGTGGCATATTTTTGTCCCAGAAAACGCTATTTTTCAAAATCCAAAATGGAGACTATTTTCAACTTTCAACAGAAGAGTGCAAGGAACTTCAATAGTGGCATGAACACAGAGGCTTGAAATAGGAATGTATCAGATACCATTTCATCCAGGGGCGAGAAGTGGCAAATAATGATGGGAGGCAGATGGCCTCTGGGAGAACATTCATTACCCATCAACTACCTGGAACATCTGTTTGGATCCTTTGCTATACCCTCCTCCTACCTTCAGAAGTCCCATTGCTGTTTTTTTTAAAAAATATGGACAATGTTTTGACAGTACAGTTCGTCAGCCCTTTGAGGAAACAAGGTCTCAATTATTGGTGCTGTTCGCAAAGGACCTTTGGCATTACTGCCTGAACCACAATAGCTCTGTACTAGCTATGCATTTCACAGGCACGGACAACAGTATAGAAGGCTGGGACTTCCGACATCTTAGCGAATCCACTGATTATAAATTGAACTCATCTTTGTTTGCCAAGATAACGGAAAGGTTGAGCCGTTGTCTAACATTTTTTTTTGCTTCTCATCTGACCTTCCAACTGCCACTATTTTACTGCTGGAGAACAGATCCATTACTCTGGTGACGGATGCTTTTCTGCAGGACTGAAAAGGCTTGAATTATGCTTTCCTCACTTTTTCATGCTCTTGATTGTAGGAAACAGAAAGCAGAGGTGATTTTGATTTCCTTTGTGGAGAACTGAGAATTGTTTTCTAGTTCTTTTCTAACTATTTTGCCAACAACCTTGGATTCTTCCATTTTTCCAGATCTGTTCCTGGACTCATACCTTTTTCATCCAACATCAACTGCATCTGGTGGCCTGGAGACATTCTGAAGACATTGGCTAGTGCAAAGACTTTTGGGAAAAGCTCGTAGTTGCATCAATAAAACCTAGTCTGGTTTGACAAGCAAGGGATACCAATAAGTTTGGTGTATATGGTCATGCTGGTCCGTGAACCAGGATTTGGATCCTGTGGCAGCAGATCTAATCTTTCCAGAACATTTCCTAGCATCTCTGGCACATCTGATGGTCTGTCTTGTAGGATACTCAAGTCCTATCACTCAGCTATTTCTTTACTTCCTATCACCATTGCAGATCAGCCCATTGGTGAACACCCTTAGGTTATTAGGTTTTCTTTCTCCCCTTGCCCAAGATTCTCTGTTTTAATGGGACAATTCTGTGGTACTGCAATTCCTTCAAACATGGCCTGATAAAAAGCATTCATCCAGAAAACAACTGTAAGTTAATTTGGTCATTCTTCTATGCTTGCCTTTTGCAAAAGAGTGTCAGATGTTTATGCCTTTGACCTTGCAGGTAGGTATTTTACTCATCAAGGAGTTACCTTTTCTGTATATAGGAGTACAAAACCTGCATCTAGACATGTTTTCCCTAGTCTTTCCAGGAGACCAGAAAATGTGTGGTAAGCTAAAAGTCTATGAAGCTGTCACTTCTGATCTGATTGTTTCTTACTGGTCAGTTATTTTTTTTATCCTTTTTTCGACCTTATTGTCCTGTTTTTTGTCCCATTTTGGCTCGATGGTTATATTTTGTCTGGAGCTGTTTTTTTTGGAGCTCACTTATTTTGAAGTGTAGTAGCCTCCAAGTCATTAAATGCTAGCAGATGTCTGGGAGACATCATTCGTATAGAAATTTGGTCATCCAATTCAATCTTTAGAGAATTATATCACAAGCCAGTAAGTAGTCCCTTTTCCACAAGTATTGATCAGCTTTGATAATGTATAATCTGAAGCCTCTGGTTCTGTCAAAGTGTAGATAGCAATTATCTATAGCACAACATGATGATTCTTTAAATCAGTATACACAGAGAAATCCACAGGTGAATATTTTATTCGAAGGCGAATGTTTAATTTTTTCCTCAGATAATTTTAGTAAATGCCTTTGAATTAAGGCAAAACCTATCTGAAACATATGACTCCAACTCACACTAGTTGCACTCAGTCTCTACTTTGCTTTAATGAAGTACTCCTTGCAATTAAAATGTCTCTGTTGGTAAAAGTGAGCACCATATAACTTTTACCATACACGATGAGACTTTCCTCCAGTACTATACTGTATTTGAGGAGCAGTAGCTTAGATGATGTCATCAGTGATGTGATTAGGGATGTCATCAATGATTACATTTAACATCACTTGTGATCGAATATGTAAGGACATACGCAGTGCATGGTTGGGCTCCAGTTATAGTTGTTAGGTTAGTAATGTGTAACTGGTGACTTTCAATGGGTTTTTGATTTTTATATGATAGTTTTTATATTATTATTACAAGACCAAATGATTGATAGATATATAGATAGAGGGACTGAATAAGCATCAAAGTTACATTATATATAGATATGGCAGTAAGATCATATTTTACATTAAAAACAAACTAGAAATGTACTAAAAAAAATACTAAGGTTAAAGTGACATTATAGTTTGGTGGAATGTAATACAGAACATACTATTTTAAACTAAGCAACATATTGAAATTCACCAATTATAGTTATAGCTAACTACAACTTTTCCACTCACCTTGAATTGCTCATGACCTCACATATTACATCACTCATGACATGTTCAAATTACATCATTGATGATATCACTAAGCGACTGCTGTACAAATAAGTCTATAAAACAGTACAGCATTAGAGATATTAAAGTAAGTTCTAAATTGCTCAGAATGATATAAAGCATAAATTACCTTTCACACAACAACCCCCTTAGGTGAACCAAACCTCTCTTATGCACACCTGTACTGCCCTGTACTGAACACTTTGTGGGTAGCTAACTTCATGCGGGCTATCAACCACACTTGGTTGGGTAATCCCCCCTGCATACAGTTTTCTCCCTCTACACAACTCTTCACAGAAAACCTACTCCCTCCAGACACTCTAGCCCCTTTTACACGCAGTGGTTGCCCCAAACCAAGGTCTTCACAGATAGCCAACTTCTCATGCGCAATAAATCACACATGGGTATAAAAGTAGCTACTAGGAACACTGCTCACCCTGTGCAAAATCCCTCCACAAAGAGCCCTCTCACAAAGTCATTTTAGGAGGTAAAGGGCCTACTAACCACAGCCTTCACCCTCTTCTGAACATTTTGCAGATTGCCAACCTTCTATGGCCGATCACGCACACTTGGGGGGGGGGGGGGTAAGGACCTGGTGCGGACAGTCTACCTTCCTATGCAGAAATTCTCATGCAGATACCATTCCCTCAAGACCTGTTAAAAGACGATGCACCTACTGCATGCAAACTTCACCCTGTTGCTAAGCTTTAACAAACAGCAACCATCCTGTGGGAAATATGCTCAACACTTGTCCGCATGTGTTGGATGTGCATGGTTTTCATCCACAAGGTTCTCATGGGCAGAAAGGACTTGTGAGCAGGAGGCCAGCCCAGCAACATCCTCAGTGGCCACAGCTCCCAAACTTGCACCCCCTTCAACCTCAGCAGCATTGAGTGCACCTCGACCACCACCCACTCCAGCAGTCCTGCCCTCGTGCTGGCTGCCAATCCTCCTCTTGAGGCAGGGTAGGGATATAGTGGACCAGTATGCACATACTGCCACCTATTGCTTACTGTGTCACACAGTAATTTGTACAGGTCAGAATGATTTGAACATTCACTGAGAGCATGTCATCGCTCACCAGTGTCATCCCCAACAACCCTAGTTTTATTTTCCCCCCACCTTTCTTTTCCTCCTTTAGCTTCTCCATTTAGCTTTTTTTTCGTTTGTCACAGTGACCTCTTTGCATAATGAAACAACTTACAGGGAAAAAATAAAAAAGAAGATAATAAGGTTATTTTAAGAACTACCCAAATATTACCAACAATAAAGAGCTTGTGTTAATGTTAACCATTTTTTTCCACATACCATAACAGTGTTTAGGAATTTGATATGCTGATTAAAGGAAAGTCTAAGGTAAGTCAAACATGTGGGTTGAGTTGAATGGTTTGGCGTACAGTACAGTGGAGTGTTCAGTAAAGTGTTGTAGAGTTGAGTTTCATAGAATCGTATGTGGTTGATTGAAGGTGCAATATGGTTTGTGTTTTGCTTGTTGCGCACAGTTAAATTTTTTGGGCCAGATCCATACCAAGAAAGCAGATTTGGAAGCTAATTTAGATTTGAAAAGAGTAGAGTGGACATGGATTGGGGAAAGAGTTTTAGGATGGAATCAGTTACTTGCTCTTCTTTTTTCTGAGAGTGCATGTGACCATACACACTGTATGATCATCCACTGTGGTAGCAGTTATATTGGCCACTTAACTATCGCTAGACTAGAAATTGAGGTGGAGGAGACATTTTCAAACTTAATGTGTATGTTTTCAAAAACACATTTTGTCTTGTCCAACATCTGCCAGAGACAAAGGGGAAGTAGTCTAGTTTAAATGCTACTACGTTTGAAAAGTCTCCTTCTACCTCTTTCTCTCTCTATCTCTCTTCAAGCAGAGGCCAAGAAAAGAGGGGCAACTCCAACTCCACCCTCAAACTCCACCCTCCAACTCCACCCTCCAACTCCAACTCTGCCCTACAACTCCACCCTCCAACTCCACCCTCCACCCTCCATCACTCAGGAACACCACCACATCACTCAGGGACACCACCACATCACTCAGGGGCACCACCACATTACTCAGGGGCACCACCACAGTTCTCGGGGGCACCACCACATCACTCAGGGACACCACCACATCACTCAGGGACACCACCACATCACTCGGGGACACCACAACATCACTCGGGGACACCACCACATCACTCATGGACACCACCACATCACTCAGGAACACCACCACATCACTCGGGGACACCACCACATCATTCGGGGACACCACCACATCACTCGGGGACACCACCACATCACTCGGGGACACCACCACATCACTCTGGGACACCACCACATCACTCAGGGACACCACCACATCACTCGGGGACCCCACCACATCACTCGGGGACACCACCACATCACTCGGGGACACCACCACATCAGTCGGGGACACCACCACATCACTCGGGTACACCACCATTTCACTCGGGGACACCACCACATCACTCGGGGACACCACCCCATCACTCGGCGACACCACCACATCACTCGGGGACACCACCACATCACTCGGGGACACCAGTCAGGGGCACAACCACATCACTCAGGGACACCACCACATCACTCAGGGGCACCACCACATCACTCAGGGGCACCACCACATCACTCAAGGCGGGGCACAACCACATCACTCAGGGACACCACCACATCACTCAGGGGCACCACCACATCACTCAGGGGCATCACTCAGGGGCACCACCACATCACTCAGGGGCACCACCACATCACTCAGGGACACCACCACATCACTCGGCGACACCACCACATCACTCAGGGACACCACCACATCGCTCAGGAATACCACCACATCACTCAGGAACACCACCACATCACTTGGGAACACCACCACATCACTCGGAACACCACCACATCACTCGGGGACACTACCACATCACTCGGGGACACCACCACGTCACTCTGGGACACCACCACATCACTCGGGGACACCACCACATTACTCTGGGAACACCACCACATCACTCAGGGACACCACCACATCACTCGGGAACACCACCACATCACTCGGGGACACCACCGCATCACTCGGGGACACCACCACATCACTCTGGGACACCACCACATCACTCTAATACACCACCACATCACTCGGGGACACCACCACATCACTCGGGGACACAACCACATCACTCGGGTACACAACCACATCACTCGGGTACACCACCACATCACTCGGGTACACCACCACATCACTCGGGGACACCACCACATCACTCGGGGACACCACCCCATCACTCAGCGACACCACCACATCACTCGGGGACACCACCGCATCACTCGGGTACACCACCACATCACTCGGGGACACCACCACATCACTCGGGGACACCACCCCATCACTCAGCGACACCACCACATCACTCGGGGACACCACCACATCACTCGGGACACCACCACATCACTCGGGGACACCACCACATCACTCAGGGACACCACCACATCACTCAGGGACACCACCACATCACTCAGGGGCACCACCACATCACTCAGGGGCATCACTCAGGGGCATCACTCAGGGGCACCACCACATCACTCAGGGACACCACCACATCACTCAGGGACACCACGACATCACTCGGGGACACCACCACATCACTCAGGGACACCACCACATCACTCAGGGACACCACCACATCACTCAGGGACACCACCACATCACTCAGGAATACCACCACATCACTCAGGAACACCACCACATCACTTGGGAACACCACCACATCACTCGGAACACCATCACATCACTCGGGGACACTACCACATCACTCAGGGACACCACCACGTCACTCTGGGACACCACCACGTCACTCAGGGACACCACCACATTACTCTGGGAACACCACCACATCACTCAGGGACACCACCACATCACTCGGGGACACCACCACATCACTCGGGACACCACCACATCACTCAGGAACACCACCACATCACTCTAATACACCACCACATCACTCTAATACACCACCACATCACTCAGCCCAACCTTGCTTGCTACCAACAAGCATTGCCATAGCCAATAGTACTCGCATTAGGAAAGTGTAAGCTATTGGCTTTGTGAATAACAATGCTATTAAGTTATATATTTTCAAAGTCAACACATATTAAAAAAATGTGTCATTTACAATACCAATATCTCACACTTTCCAAATGAGAGACCTATTGCATTGCAAATGCTTGTTTATTAAAAAATGTATACATAATGTAAGTATATACATTTGTTTGAGTGTAGCAATATTTTTTTTAAAGCAGGCATTCATCTTACCCCATACTCAGATAAATCTTTATTTAGATTAATAAAGTCCATAAAAGACAGATAAAAGATTGCCCTGGGCTGGACACTTACTGGAGTGCAATCAGTGAGATGCTTAGGAAATGCACTGGTCGCATTATACCCTTTGATTGGCCTGAATAAATTTTGCATCATTTAAGGAGACCGCCCAAAGATAAGGTGTCGTCCAGTTTCTTAGACCAGGGGATGGTGGTGGATAAGCGCCTCCTTACGAGGCAATGGAAGGCGGGCGACTCGCCTGCCGTACAGGCGTGGACTTCTTCCCTTCAGGCATGGGCCCGGGCTGAGTGGACTGCCATACGTAGAGAGGAAACATTGGGGCTCTGGAAAGAACCCATAGCGGAGTGCTGGGAGCACATTCTTAATGCCCTACAGCTGCCGGGCGAGGTTGGTGGTGCGGGTGCTGTAGCGGTCTAGGTGGGCGCTCTTGGGGGTTGGAGTGTACCGCGGGCTGTTCTCCTGTCTCGATAATCTGTTAGGTACAACTATTGCCCCACTGGGGCATACAGGTTTCAAGTGCAGGTGCACCCATGGCTGGGGGGTGCTTGCGGGGGCCGTGGGAGGGGCGGAAGGGGGGTTCGTATTAGCATTAATATGTGTCCGTGGTTTTGCCGCTGTTATCTCAGTTTCTTTTTAGTTGTTGTATAAATATTACTTCTGTACGCAAGTCTAAGTTTGGGGGTCCACCCAAAACCCTGCTGTTATAAAGGGCTCAGCACGAGGACAATCATGGACCGCCCCGGAAAATGCCTACTTAGCCAGCTTTGAGCGATTATCCTTTGTTTCTGAGTTACCGCACTTGTGACACCGTGACGTCTACTTGTAATGCTCTTATGTATAAGAATGTTTAATTGACGTGCCCAGATGGCTGTACTGAAATGGTTGAAGTTTATATACTGTATTATGAAAACCCTAAAATGCAAATAAACCGATTTGACAAAAAAAAAGACAGATAAAAGAAAACAAAATACTAATTTATATTACACATAAATATAAAATTTAATAATTGCAAATAGTCACAAGGATTATTGGATTATTTCACTACAAAAAAATAGAAACACAAATAAAATTGGATGGATTTCAATGAAATATGAATAAAAACCATATTAATGGAACATTGAGGCATAGTATGCTAATCATTACAATAGATCACACAATCAGTTTCTTTATCTCTCTTTCTATAAAATATGCAAGTAAAAAAAATATTTTTTTATAAAGAGCATAAGTGTGAAAAATCCGCAATCTCTACTTTAAAAACTGGACCTAACCAGGATGCTTATAAAGGCAGCCTCAATCGATTTCATAGAAGAGGCCATCATACATGGTAAATGCCTTTCTTTTGATGATAGCACAGGTAATAAAAGTTGAGACAGCATGACAAATGTTATCTGACTCGAGGTTAACAAAAATGTCTATGCTTCCTGAAGAAATTGAAACTTCTCTGATAAAAACAATGGTCGTATAAAACGCTTTCTGATATCACAGTAAAGCTTACAGAAGGGAATAAAGAGAATTGTAGATTGGGTGGCTTTCGCATCACATGGGCACTTTGGCAAGTCTTTGGACTACACATCTTATTTCGGGAGTGCAACAAGTTGATGCCAAATATGTATTCAAAATCTAGCAAGATAGATATCAGTAACCTTTGTTAGATACTTAGGTAAACCTTGGGTTAATGACCCTTCCATATATTGAGATACTGTTTGTTTTCACTTCGATTTTTTCCCTCGCTCTAAATCCTGTTTGTTAGTCAAAATCAATTTAAGTTATTTTTTTTACTGAACTATAAAACACTATCAGGACATTCGATAGTAGCATTTTCATCAATTTCCTTAAGTAATCTGTTGACATATGCCAGCCAAGGTATCTTACCAAAGTAATATAGGGCAAAGCAATAATTGATTAAATCCGTTGTAAGTTTTAGTACCAGCCTTGCTCCAAATGTTGTGCCACCCTACTAAAGCACATTGATCTTGAGAAAATGTATACTCAGTTCCCTGTGAATTGTATATGATGGTACAGAGCAAGGAACTGCCAGAAATCTACACCAAAAAGAATGTTCCTGTTTTTGCATAATCAAGTGCCCCACTAGACCCCAAAGGGTTGTCCCATGTGTGACAGTGGGGATGCACTTACTCCTATACAGCTGCAGCATCTCACGTATTGCTTTGTTTCCGATGTTAGTAGCACATCTGAACAGGGCCTCTATTGTCCTTTTAAATTTAAGGTGCGTTAAATCTATACAAGTTCCCCAGAGGCTAGAACTTGAGCATAGCACACCAAGATAACAAAAATTATAAACCTCTTCCAGTTTATGGCCCCTTACATAGTGAGATTTCGTCTTCGCCTTCCCCCTCCCACACACCATAACAAAGGTTTTTCACAGGTTTAGATTTAGATCATTTTGTTCCATATAGGAAAGAAAACCAATAATTAGCTTTTGGAGTCCATTTACGGTTCGAGAGAACAATACGACATCTTCGGCGTAGAGGAGCACAGGGGTAGGACGCAGACCTACTCTGGGCACATCTACGGCTATTTCTTGTAATGTTTTGTCAACCTCATTTATATAGAGGGAAAAGAGATGGGGCAACTAGAATGCAGCCTTGCCTTATATTTCTGGTAAATTTAAAACTTGGGGTGCATTCTCCCTCTATCCCAAATCTCATGCAGGTGGTTAGTGAGGCATAGGTCTGAGAGTGAGATTTCAGGCCTGCATATTCTTTGTTTGACATAATTGCACGTAGACTAGAAAATAGCGCGCGGCCTTGTTGAGCTGCATATTGGCTCCTGGAAGTGCAACCTTGTTTACTTATGGTTGACTCAGTTATTTAGTTGGCAGTCAGCAGATCAGTGACTCAATGCATTCATCGTAAATGTGCCTCGTCAGGGCGGCAGCATTCTCGCAGCCAGCTGTTCTTGAACAGGTAACTTTGACTATTGTGCCACAGTAGTTTCCTTTTACAAGGAAACCCCCAGGGCACTGCTAATGGCGGAAAGCTGACTGTGCCACCCATTTCACGGTAAACGCCCACTGATGTGTAAACTCCCTGCTGATGTGTAAACTCTCCGTGCACTAAAGATATCTCTGTATCTGTCTCTACTTTTACAAGCACAGTGTAGCTTCAGGGCTCTGCCACCCTTTAGCCACACTCTCCCCTGGCCCAAGGGCTTCCTAGAAAGGCATATCCCATCAGTCCAGTGGGAGCTAGAACAACTTTATCCTGCCCACGTCCCAGCTGAACAAGATTGTAGCCCTGTTTTCCCTCTGGTGCGCTGTGACCATTGAAAATTAGTTCTGCCTATGTAATAGCTGGATGTCAACTCTGTGATCCTCACTTCTCCATTCACTCCCTCCATACAAATATGGTGCTAGTAAATAAGCTGGTGCTGGGGTCAGTAATGACAGTCTGCCCGCGCACAGTGCGAGAGGGGCCCCCCGGAGCTCGGTGGGCGGACTCCCCGTACCGCAGGGGATGCGGGGATATTGTTGCACCGCGGAATTCAGGATCGTACGGCATTCAGAATGCGCGCATTTCTCTTAATATTCGTGGCCTTCACTCTCCACTCTCTGATGTGGCAAGTCCTTTTTATTTGCATGCCTTACTTGGTAGCAGGAGCGGCCACTCACCTTGCGAAGTGGTGGGCGGGGGTAGGATGGAACACTAACAAAAAAAAATATATATAAAGAAATAAAGAAAAATTCACTTCCATGCTCCGACGGCCGCTGTCTTCCTCCCGATCCTTGCCGCCCGGACATCTAGGAACTGCTGCACACTGCACAGGCTCCCAGCGCTGCTCACATGCTGGGAATACTAGCACCTCGTTCGGGTCTCAGACATAGCCTGTGTTGGTTTCTGCACCCAGCTGTACAATGAGGCTAGGTGGGGAAAGGTCAAGTGCGCATGATGGTTTGGCCAGCTCCAGAGGGCCAGCCAAATCGCCTTGAACACTTGGCAGTGCCACCACTCCCCCTTACCCCATGGTGCTGCAACTGCAGTGTCAGTGTCCATCGGCTCGCAGTTCCAGCCTTCAGGACAAAAAACAAAATGAAAATAAAAATGTTTTCCCAAAGCAACAACAGCGGACCTCCTATGCCGCACCTCGTACCAGTTCCTATATGTGAGTTCGCTGTGCAAACTACCCCTAGGCCGCCGTTGAGTGACGTTATGGTGCCCCAGGTCAGAGAATATTGTAAAAAACGGCTCAAGAAGTCCAATAGGCCAAGGGAGTTAGAAAAATAACTTCTTTATTCCAACAATTCTTTTACAATTCATTGAGTATAGACAATCCAGCCAACGCGTTTCATTCCCGTTTAGGGAACTTCCTCAGGGCTGTGAAAATATGAAAAAAAATATACAAATTACATATAAATCATCTGATACACGACTAAACAGAACCAAATACACTATATATAAAAAAAACACAAAAAGCTAAACCCTGCTAATAAGGATGGAAAAGAAAAAACACAGAAATCAAACAATTTAACTACACCATGTAAGCAAACATAACATCATATATCAAAACAAGACACATAGTTTAAGACATTAGTATAAAAGTGGAGCAACTACTTGTTTTAACATAGTAACATAAGATATCTACTGCACACTATAGATTTGAATCACTAGTAGGATTTTGACTTTGTATTTAAACTATAGTGTGTTATGTTATCTCACATGTCAATTAATTCCTTTGTAAATTACTGTCTTAACACTGTTAATATGTTAGAACAAGTAGTTGCTCCACTTTTATACTAATGTCTTAAACTATATGTCTTGTTTTGAACTATGATGTTATGTTTGTTTACACTGTGTAGTTAAATTGTTTGATTTCTGTGTTTTTTCTTTCCCGTCCTTATTAGCATTGTTTAGCTTTTTGTGTTTTTTTATATATAGAGTAGTTGGCTCTGTTTAGTCCTGTGTGACATGATTTATATGTAATTTGTATATGTTTGTGTCATACTTTCACAGCCATGAGGAAGTTTCCTATATGGGAAAGAAACGCGTTGGCTGGATTGTCTATACTCAATGAATTTTAAAAGAAGTTTTGGAATAAATAAGTTATTTTTCTAACTACCTTGGCCTATTAGCCTTCTTGAGCTGTGCACCCCCGTTTGTTACAATAATAAAAATGTTTCATTATCATTTTATTTTTGTCCTTTGTCTGTAATGGCTTTTAGCGGGGCGGTCCTCCACCGTAACAGAGGAGCCGCCCCTGCTTGCTAGTACACAATACCTCTTGGTTGGATGCTGTGACACACAGTAATAAGCATATGATAGGCAGGTGGCACAAATATCTAGTAAAATCGCCCTCGACCAGCACCACAGCCATGCAATATTCTTCACAAAGAATTCCTTAGCTTCTTTTTCATCACATAGGTAAAGTGGGGTGGTAACGTTGTCAGTTCTGTGACTCACTCCCCTTGCAGCCCATACTCAAGGGCCTTGTTATCAATGATCTTTCATACTTTGGGACACTGGTGATCTGTGATTGAAACAGTGTTGAAGTGAAACCCTGCAGTTCGGCACTTGGACTCCTTGGTCTCCTTAGTGGAGTCTGCAGTAATGCCACTGCACACTTCATTGCAGCATAAAATGTGAGCTCTTGTAGTTTTGTGTACATTAGCTCCACTTTTTCTTAATTTGTTGGCAAGTTCACAGCAAGATCCAAAACAAAAAAGAGGTTGATTTGTTTAGCAGTATTTCCTTCTAATTGTGCATGCACTGGCACTTCCACTCCACGGGGCATTTGTATGTAGCTTTCACTGAGCGCAGGACAGGAAGCCAACTTGCTGTGATGCACTGTGTGAAAGGGAAAGGGCAGGAATGCACCATATTTAACATAATACAACACATGCTGGTGCCCGTTTGACTGCCTAGCACTAATGAACGCACCCTTGCGCCGTGGTGTAGGGGTGCCCCCGTTGCAGACAGAATTGTTTTTGTGCAGGAAGGGACACCATCCTCTGAGGCTTTTTCCTCTTTCTTTGTGTGCTTCACAGTATAGCATGCCATACCATGCCATGTGGTTCTAGGAACACTTGTCATCTTCCTTCAGAGCCCTGCACTTAAATTGTTCAAATGTTTAAAGAAGTCTTTATTCGTATGCGTCATTGTAGATGCAGTCACACATTCAGCTGGTTCTCAAAAGTGAGCCTTCCTAAGGCCTCCAAACTTGCGCTTAGCTGCCAGAGTACTTATTTCTAGTAACAAATATACAAGGGTATGTCTTTATGTTACAGAAATGATCCCCGGCCAGAAATGGTGCGTCTAAGAAGAAACAGCATTTAGTTTTCCTTTGAAATGAGATGAGTGTCGAACATATCAATCAACTTTGCTTAGAGAAAAAAGCCAAAGAATGGCAAAACTGTTAATGGTAAGTAGTCACAACAGTAGAGTTACCTCTGCACAAAGTCTTAAGTAAATTGAGCATTATTCTGTTGATTATAGATGTGAGTAAATTACATGGACCACGGCCGTCGGCCTGCTGATCACTGTGAGAACTCTCCCTCTCACCTGCATTCCAGCACAAAAACACAGATTGGGTTTAAAAAATTGATTACCCAGATGTTGGCCCCTGGACTATTTTGCCTCGATTGAAACATTGGCTATTCTGTGTGCGAAGACAGAAACTTTTGTTATTAATTGTAATTTTTTCATTTTCTGTAAACAACAAAAATATGTGGGGGAATATTTGCAACGTTTGGGCACAATGCAGCAGACCAACCAAAGCTTATAAAATACAATATTTATTAAGATATGGTACTGTTTTTCTTTACCCTAGTGCTTGTGCACTTTAAACTGCCATGTGCCAACGCACTTACTCTTGCACCATACAGCAAGGATGTCTGCATTCTCTCAAGCATAGGTTTTAAAGAAACTATCCTTTAATACTTATCCCACTCTGTATGTGTGCTGGACAGGTTGGCAAACATAAAAAGTTTGAAAAATGTGGAGGATTTTAAATGTTGCTCCACCTTTACGCCTACCTCGAGGAGGCGTAATTGTTTGGTGCAAATCCCTTGTCTACGGATGCAAGTAGACATGGATTCGTGTTAAAATAAATGGGTGGTTACATGGGAATGCCAATTGATGTGGCATGGTAAACACAGTTGATTCAAAGTAGTGTAACGTAATGCATAGCATTACTTTGCATTACTATAGACAGTCATAGGGTGATCTCTCCCCCAAAACATTTTGCCTGACTCCTCAATTTTTCCTGATCTCGTTTTTGTATTCCATTGGACTATCTGCACTTAACCATTGTTAACCAATGCTAACGCATGTGTGTTAACTCCCTAAAACATTGTAAAATTGGCTAACAACCAATTTACTCTAGGTATAAGTCCCTAATAAAATGGTACTACATGTACCTAGGGCCTGTAAAAGAAATGCTACTAGTGGGCCTGCAGCACGGATTGGGCCACTGACTTATGAAGCTTATCAAACATTTCTCCGGCCTGCCGTTGCAGCCTGTGTTTGCAGTTTAAACTGCCATTTCCAACTACAAAATAAATCTTTTGCCTGGCCTAAACCTTCCTTTTTAATACATCTAAGTCACCACTGGGATAGCCCCTAAACAGGCCTCAGGACAGGGTGCAGTGTATTTAAAAAGTTGGACATGCACTTCTAACTTTTTATGCTCTAGTAGTGAAAAACTCTTAAATTAATTTTTCACTGCTGCAAGGCCTGCCTCTCCCATAGCATAACGTTGGATTGCTACATTACCTTTAATAAGTGCTAACTTTCAGTTGGGAAAAGTTAGGACTGTCGAGTCTGGTGTCTAAACAATTGTCATTTGAAACCCTCTATGATGGCAAATTGGATTTTAAGTCACAATTCTGAAAATGCCACTTACAGAAAGTTGCAATTTTTTTGTCCCCACCCTTTGGTGCCTGCAGCCTGTATCATATGACTAGGTGTAGCGAGCAGTTGGTCTTTTTTGTACTGCTCCCAGACGGTGAGACAAGGGGGGAATAGAGGTTGCCAGGTTGGGCCATCTCTAACTTGATGAGCCTGAGGAGCTGTCACCTACCACACTTGCACATCACAAAGGCTCTGCCTCAGCACACTCACAAAGGGTTTCACACCAGTCTATTGTGCCCCTGACAAGCTGGGGCCAGGGCAGTGAAGCAGCATATTCCAAACACATTTGGCGGTGTAAACCTCCAGAACCTTCTCCAACTTTAAAGCTGGCACCAAGTATAAATACTGGACTCTCAGACCCAACTCTTCTGTACACGTATAGATGGAGAATGACCCAGCATAAGCACCATTCTTGTTGAAAATGAAAGCACTTTCAAGGCAAATAATGACAGAGGAGGTAAAGAAAGCAATTTCATGGATATAAGGATATCAGTCACTGAAAGCCTGGTAGATGGGAAAAGCGCTGGTTAAAACAAGCAATTTGAAGTAGAAATAGTGCTGGCAGTCAATCTGCAGCCAGAGTTTGAGCACATTTCATTGTATGAGGATCCAGAAACACTCCATTTTGTCAGTCTGATGAGTAAGGAGAAAGCAGTTCACGCAAGGCAAAGCATCAGAGAGGTAAACAAGTTTATTCCTGTCATGAATAATTTCTTGAGAGCATTGTCATCAGGGTTGTTTGCCAGACTCTGTGGCAAGTAAATGAAGCATAATCCTTCTCCTGGTGCACAGAAGCAGTTTATTAGGCAACAACCCTGTGACACCTTAAGGCTAGGTACCACAGCTGCAACGAGCAAAAACACTTCCAACATAAACAAGTGTGGAATCCAATGATACAGCCACTTGGAATTCCATAGCGAACTAAGTATTCCACTGTAAGACATTACAACAGTCTTGTGATACAAACGTAATCCCTCTGTGCTTGTGACTGAAGCTTCAGAACCTGAACTGATGTGACTTGGTTGTATGCTGAAGAGAAGTGGTTGCCTTCAGACTCTTCCAAAACTTGGTGAAATTATATTCATGTCTCGAAGAAAGTGAAGATTGTTCTAAGGGCTTGAGCCCTGTATGTGGCAAGATCGGCTGCTAAATCCTTTAATTCTAGGTGAGCAGGGAACAATAGCATTAGAGCAGATGATAACAAGGCCTAATTGGGAGTTAGGGCTGAAAGACAAATGTTAGGCAAACTGGGATGTAGAAATGAGGAGACTTGTAAATCTTGCACACGCTGTTGTGTTCTTGTTTTGATTGGAAGTCCTTGGAGTGGCCAAAAGGTGAGTGTCATATGGTCTTTGCACCTTAGTCCAAATATAATTTGAATGTTGTGGTTCTGAACTTTTTTAAGTTTGCCAGCTATAGTCACAGGGAGCCAAGTGTATAGGCAGGTACAATAGCCCAGATGTGAAATAATAACATCCAATACTAAGGCAATTTTGGCGGGAAAGCAGGAACGGGAAAATGTCTCAAAGCAAATACAGGATCCATTTTTGTGTCTGCATTTACTGTGGGAATAAATGTGGAGTCCTTGTCAAACTGTATAAATAAAAGGTCATAGGAGTTGTATACAAATCTTTTGGACATCCAAGATTGCTGGGTATGTCAATACTGTACAAACTAACGAGTGCTCAAAATGGACCAGAACACGATGCCATCCTGCTAGTGCAGAACCTACATGAAAAAAGAACTATTCCTTCATATAATTCAGATACAGTAATAAGCCCAGAGCACTGCAAAGTCTTTTTTTGGTGGTGTGCCAGTGTAGTAGATCCAATCTTTATTGTTGATAAGTTCAAATTTCAGCAGTAACTTTATTATGCGAACATAAGCAAATTGCCGACACGAGTTTCATGACAGATTACTTTATCAAGGCTGAACAACGTAGCTAGCCGGAGCGACAGAGGTCGAGCTGTGCGACATAAGGACATAGTTCGATCCCTGGTGCCACAAGGATGGCTGAGCAATTATCACATAATATATTGGAAGGTCCACGACTCTATACCTCGCAGTGCTGAACAAAAGAGTATAAAAGGAAATCAGGGTCTCAAGGGACCAGCAGTTGCAATGGGCCAAAGTAAGCCCGCACTGAAACGTACATGTGAAACTGAACAAAATAATCTAATTAGGAAACATGGTATCAAAGGATGCGCAGTTGCAATGGGGGTCGTAGTCAGCCTGCATTTAGACGTACATGTTATGAGGCATGTTCGCCGGCTCTCTGAGAACCTATCAACAATAAAGATTGGACCTGCTACACTGGTAGATCACCAAAAAAAGACTTTTTAGTGCTCTGGGCTTATTATTGTATCCTTGTCAAACAGGACCCAAAGTTTCTGCATTTTAAGAACTGGTAGTGAGGGTTGGCCAAAGCAGCCTGGACAGGTAAAAAAAGCACTGTGCTGGCTCCTTAATACGACCTCAGCCTTTTAATAGTTGATACAGAGCAGGCTTTGTTCAATTCCTTCTGGTCTTCCTTCAGACAGTATCCAGACCCTCTTCCAGTATCAATAGCATACATGCAATAGCTGATGTTGGGCACATCAAGGATGTATGCCAAGGGGTCCATGTAGATGTTATAGTGATTCAAATTGATGATGACTTTTGACTAACTTTACTAGAGATGGCTGTGGGGGGCTGACAAGATGAAGCCAGCTTAATAAACAATGTATAGTCAGTGAGAAAATATGTGAACTAGATACATGTCTGTGACGAGGAGGACCCGGACTCGGGCCCTCCTGGCTTACCTTTACCTGTGTCCCCTCTTTTTGCACAGCATACGGATACCTGGAAACCGGCGACCGACTGGCTGCATCCCTCACAAGACCCGGAGGAGCCGTGTTTCTTTAACTGGGCGGAGTTGGACCCAGAACCCGCCCACCAGCTGGAGGTAAAGGAACGCCCGACCAGGACACAGGTGTGTATTACACCCGGAGGGAGTGGAGAGTGGTGGCGTGAGAGAGGAGCGGAGTGGAGGAGGAAGGGAGACGAGACAAGCGAGGAACATCGGCTGGAGGAGGCGTGTGAGCAGTGGAGGAGGAAGGGAGACGAGTCAAGCGAGGAACATCGGCTGGAGGAGACGGGTGAGCAGAGGAGGTGATCGGGAGAAGAGTGGAGAGCGGACCATCGGAAGGAGGAGGCAGTAGACGAGCAACGGAGGACGGAGGCAGGCGTCAAGGGAGACAGCGGAACACGGACCTGGGAAACCGAGGGAAGACAGACCCGAGACGACCGCGACAAGTCGGGAGGCCAACGGGGAGGCGCATCGCCCAGCCACACTTCACACGAAGTGTGGCTCGAGCAGGCGAAAACGGCGGAAGCAAGACCTACAACGCCCAGAAGGCACCGGGAGAGTTGGAGATTGGGAGCATCTAAACAAGCTGACGAGGACGTTGACAACCCCTTACCATTCTACCGAGTGCCTGTACAAAAGAGGAGGCAATACAAAACAATAAAGCCCTCATTGCCTAGAACCCCCTTGTCAGTGAGTTTGTTTGACAGCCCAACCGAAAGCCCACATGTGGTGGAGAATGCGGGCATAGAAGAAACCATCCAGGACACAAAGATGGAAGCAATACTCCAAGCATTGGTGAAGGGACAGGAACAGCTGGGGTGGGCTGTGGAGCAACAGCTCGCCTCTGCCCAACTAGACCGGGATACGTTCCGTAACACGGTAGTGACACAACTAGAGGGGTTGCAGCAACCCGCTGACCCAGCTAGTAACCCCGTGCGAGAAACCCGACCACCTCCTACACCGGCCGGCATATCCCTACAAAAATACATCACTGGCGAGGATCCGGACGCCTTCCTATTGAATTTTGAAAGGGTGGCACTGGCATGTGGGTGGCCGTTAGAGAAGTGGCCTTTCTTTTTGGCACCCCTATTGACAGGAGAAGCCCAGGCTGCCTATCAGGTGGCCAATAGCAGTGGACAGACTCCATATGGACAGATCAAAGCTATAATATTGGACCACCTTGGTTTGGATGCAGAAGCCTACCGAGTTCGGTTTCGTAAGGAAAGGGGGCAGGCGGGGGACAACCCTAAAACGTTGTTCTTCCGCTTGAAAGCAGCAGCTGATAAATGGTTAACCCCCACAACCAGCTCCAAAGAGGACATTATGGACAAAATCTATCTGAAGCAATTCCTCGAGGCGCTGCCATACGGGACACAGCGGTGGTTGCGACAGCACTCCAACTTAACAACCAAGCAAGCCATGGAGATGGCCGCCACATTCGTTCGGGCTCAGCCCCGACTACACCCCAGTGAACCCGAAAAAACCAACAAGGCTCCCTCTAGACCGGAACGCAGACCTAGAGCACCTCCCGGATTGCCAAATCCACGCTTCATGAATCCAGATGGTCCCCCGTTCCGGGGACCTCAATGTTTTGATTGCGGGACCTGGGGCCACATCGCTCGCTTCTGCCCACAGAAATGCAATCAGGAAGAACCTATGGAAGTAGGATACATGCCGAAAGCTGTCCTGTACTCCGCCGAACTGGGAGGCGCCTATCACGTGAGTGTGACCGTCAATGGGGCTGTACTCAGCGCCCTGTTGGATTAAGGGTATAAACAGTCGGTAATGCGGGATGTGTATGTCTTGCCTCCCCAGGTAATGCCCAACGACCAAGTGTTTATAAAATGTGTCCATGGGGATGTGAAGGGGTATCCGGTGGCATATGTCCCCATAGACATAGAGGACAGGGGTTCATTGGTAGTGAAAGTGGGGGTGATGGGTTCCCTGCCTGAACCACTCATACTGGGTACCGATAATCCCCATTTCCTAGAACTGTTCGAAGGCCAACTACTGAAGAACAAAACCTCGAGTAAACCCCCTGTCCCTGCCTTACTGTCCCCAGATCCATGGGAAGGTGACAGGAGCTTCAAGTTCGCACAAGCTAACGATTCCAATCTGTTCAATGCTTGGGAAAAGGCCCATGCGGAACAAGATAGCCTCCCTGCGAGATACCCCAGATTTCTTATAAAAGACGACCTCTTGTATAGGCAAGCTAAAGCAGAAGACCCGATACAGCTTCTGGTACCAACATGTTTTCGCGAACAGATCATGTTCTATGCTCATACTCACTTACTGGCAGGACACACCGGCAGTGAGAAAACAACCCAAAACGTGCTCCGTAGCTTCTACTGGCCGGGTGTGTATCAAGACATAAAAGCCCACTGCCAGACGTGTGACGTATGCCAGCGAAAAAACACCCAGAGACCAGCCGCAGTACCCCTACAACCCCTCCCCATCATTGGAACCTCTTTTGAGAGGGTCGGGATGGATCTCATCGGACCTCTCCCCAAAACACGGAAAGGACATCAATACGCTCTGGTGATTGTGGATTATGCCACACGATTCCCAGAAGCATTTCCCCTGAAAGCCCCCACCTCGAAAAACATCGCTGAGAAGTTCCTAGAATTATTCTCCAGGGTGGGGTTTCCTAAAGAAGTCCTGACGGACCAGGGCACCCCATTCATTGCAAGAGTCATGAAGGAAGTATGCCAAATTCTGAACCTCCACCAGATCCGAACGTCTGTGTATCACCCCCAGACAGACGGACTGGTGGAGAGGTACAATGGGACCCTGAAAACACTGTTGAAGAAGATGCTCACTGTTAACGGGAGTGAATGGGACCTCTTGCTGCCGTTGGCGTTATACGTCATCAGAGGTCAAACTCAGAGCAGTTTAGGCTGTTCCTCTTTTGAGATGTTATATGGTCGCCAACCCCACAGCCTTCTGGAGATGACCAAAGAGGTATGGGAGAATGAGAGTGATGGTGACACGAGATCCTTGCTGGAATACAGTCAGAACTTGAAAAATAAACTAGGGAAAATACGAGAGCTGGCCTTTACCCAGCTAGAAACCAGTCAACAGAGACAACAGGCCCATTACAACAAAGGAAAGAAGTGGCGACACCTCGTGGTCGACGACTGGGCTTTGGTGTTGCTGCCTTCTATGTCAAAAAAATTCCAAAACGAATGGCAAGGACCATTCAGGGTCATTGAGACTATTGGGAAAACCACTTATCGGTTGCAATTGAGTAGGAAGAAAACCCAGGTTTTCCATATCAATCTTCTTAAAAAGTGGTTAGGACAAACCCCTCTGGTATCAATGGCGACAACCACGGAAGAAAACAATCAAGGAACCACACTGGGTGAACTAGTGGTAAGCGATGAATTATATGAGACAGAACAAGACGGACTACAGAAAACCCTGCGACCCTTCAAGCAGATCTTCTCTAACCTCCCGGGGGCGACTACACTAACAGAACACCGGATAGAAACCCCAGAGGGCGTTACAGTGAAACAAAGACCCTATAGAATACCAGCAGCTAAGAGGAACGCTATAAGCAACGAAGTAAAGGAGATGTTGAAGTTGGGGGTCATCCGCCCCTCGCGCAGTGAATGGTCCTCACCCATCGTGATGGTGCCCAAACCAGATGGTAGCAGCAGGTTCTGCATGGATTTTAGGGCCTTGAATGCGGTGTCATCATTTGACGCCTATCCAATACCCCGCATCGACGAACTGATCGAGAAACTGGGAAATGCAAAATACATCAGCACTCTCGATCTAACGAAAGGGTACTGGCAGGTCCCTCTGAGAGAGGACGATCCGAAGAAGATGGCCTTCGCCACCCCGGACGGACTCTACGAGTTCAACGTCCTTCCATTTAGCCTCCATGGTGCTCCGGCCACCTTCCAGAGACTTATGAATGAGGTCCTAAGAAAGCATCAAGACTATAGCTCGGCCTACCTGGACGACATCATAATTTTCAGCCCCTCTTGGGAAGAACACCTGAGACATCTACATAACGTACTGCAGCAACTGATGGAAGCAGGGCTTCACATCAACTCAAAAAAATCCAGAGTGGGCTTTCGAAAGGTCAAGTATCTAGGGTATGTCCTGGGGCATGGGGTCATCGAGCCACAAATAGAGAAGGTCAGGGCAATTGCAGACACCCCTTTTCCCACCAGTCAGAAGGAAATGAGAGCCTTTCTTGGCCTAGTAGGCTATTATAGGAGGTTTATCCCTTCCTTCTCGGATATAGCTGCCCCCTTAACAGACACCTTGAAGAATCACACCAAAAGCCAGGTCCTACACAATCCAACCCCCGCAATGTGGAACGCCTTTCAAACTCTGAAGCGTGCCATCACAACTAGCCCCATCCTTACCTCCCCGGATTTCGGCAAACCGTTTCTCCTACACACTGACGCCTCTGATTTTGGCATTGGGGCGGTGTTGTCACAGGAGACGGAAGCCGGCATAGAGCGCCCCATACTGTATATCAGCCGCAAACTATTCCCAAGGGAGGTGAAATACCCAACCATAGAGAAAGAATGTCTAGCGATCAGATGGGCTATAGATAAGTTGCGATATTACCTGGAGGGGCATGCATTCATCCTCTATACTGATCACGCCCCGCTCACGTGGATGAGCCGGAACATCTCGAACAACCCGCGAGTCCTGAGGTGGTTCCTGGCCCTGCAACCATTCCGGTTCCAGGTCCGTCACCGGAAAGGGAAGGACAACGCCAACGCGGACTATTTATCCCGTTATCCTCTCCCCGATCGGGAGAATCGTAGGGGGGAGGGATGTGACGAGGAGGACCCGGACTCGGGCCCTCCTGGCTTACCTTTACCTGTGTCCCCTCTTTTTGCACAGCATACGGATACCTGGAAACCGGCGACCGACTGGCTGCATCCCTCACAAGACCCGGAGGAGCCGTGTTTCTTTAACTGGGCGGAGTTGGACCCAGAACCCGCCCACCAGCTGGAGGTAAAGGAACGCCCGACCAGGACACAGGTGTGTATTACATCCGGAGGGAGTGGAGAGTGGTGGCGTGAGAGAGGAGCGGAGTGGAGGAGGAAGGGAGACGAGACAAGCGAGGAACATCGGCTGGAGGAGGCGTGTGAGCAGTGGAGGAGGAAGGGAGACGAGTCAAGCGAGGAACATCGGCTGGAGGAGACGGGTGAGCAGAGGAGGAGATCGGGAGAAGAGTGGAGAGCGGACCATCGGAAGGAGGAGGCGGTAGACGAGCAACGGAGGATGGAGGCAGGCGTCAAGGGAGACAGCGGAACACGGACCTGGGAAACCGAGGGAAGACAGACCCGAGACGACCGCGACAAGCCGGGAGGCCAACGGGGAGGCGCATCGCCCAGCCACACTTCACACGAAGTGTGGCTCGAGCAGGCGAAAACGGCGGAAGCAAGACCTACAACGCCCAGAAGGCACCGGGAGAGTTGGAGATTGGGAGCGTCTAAACAAGCTGACGAGGACGTTGACAACCCCTTACCATTCTACCGAGTGCCTGTACAAAAGAGGAGGCAATACAAAACAATAAAGCCCTCATTGCCTAGAACCCCCTTGTCAGTGAGTTTGTTTGACAGCCCAACCGAAAGCCCACAATGTCATATCGCCACAACCAGCGTACCCTGACAGAAAGCTGAACAGGAGTTTGCGGTCAATAGTGTCATAGGCAGAAGAAGGATACAAAAGTAGAAGTTGGCCTGTGTCTCTTGACACAAGGAACTCTTCTCTCATACTAAGTAGTGTGGCTTTAGTTGCCAGTGGGAGTGAGCCAGATTGAAAACTACTCCGCACATTCTTCTTTTCAACATGGGAGAACAGTTGACTTTAATGCTCTTGCAAGGCGGGGCAGGCCCAAGGTGGGTCTGTAGTTGAAAAACTCAGTGCTTGTGTTTTTTAAAGATTGGGGTCAAGATAGCATGTTTCAGTTTTTGGAAACACGTGTTGGGTGAGATTGGAGACGTTCAGTGCTATGGGCTGAAAGTCAATTATTGGCAATTATTTTAATACAGATATCAAGTAAAGGAGGCAATCTTCCCTTACTGTGTGGTTTCTGCCTCATGAAAAGAGTGGCTGTCTCACATTAAAATGTAAGTGCTTTATGTGACAATATTAGAGGAAACTTTCCAATGGCATTTAGTGCAGTACGTGAAGCACATTAATCATTTGGCTTCAATTAACAGCATTGATGATCATGTCAGCGGCCGAAATTTTGATATCAGTGTCTTTGCTTTGGGTGCTTTGAAATGCCTGAGAAGAGGTTAAGTGTTTATCGCTGTCGCCTGGGCACTGTTAAGTGCCCAGGCGACAGCGATAAAAAAAAAACTCACTCAAAGTTGGCTTTGTGGGACGTTAACTTTTAGTCCTTTGTCACAAGTGTAAAGATATTACATTAAAAATCTGGATTTAGGAACCTAGGCCTATAGTTATACCCTGCCTTGCAGACCCCAGAAAATCTCCGTAATCTAGATTGTTTCTTTTTCGTTTTCAAAAGAATGCAAATCCTCACCCACCAAGTTCAGTGGGATGCTTCATCACTGGGGATGCTCCTCATCTGGAACCCATGTCTGGTGGTGCAGATAGACTCCAAAGTGATAGGCACTCTTGTCGTGATCCAAATTTACAAAGGTTAAAATGGCCTACAGATAACCAAAAATAATTTTGCTAATTGGATCTATGGCAACATAAAAAAAAATGGGGGAAAGAGAGGGTGAACAATGGCCCTCTAACCTTCTGGTCAATATGTTTCAGCTATGTGTGTACGCCTCATACAAGGTACCAGCTTCCTTCAGGACCTGGACCCCTCCCTTGCTTGTGTTGTGTCTACGCCCTTACTGCCTAGCACTTGCTGCATAGGGCCAATGGGGTGGTCGTGAAGCTGGCCATGTGCCAATCAATCACATGCATTCATATCCATGCATTTATTCTCAATACTCATGTTAATACTCTGGGCCTCATTTATGAAAAGTGACGTATTGCTGCGAGAATACAGCGATGCGTCACTTTTCATTACGCCCTCCTTGTGACAACAATGATGCGTCATATTTACAGTATGACGTATCATGTTGCAAGGAGTTACAGATATGTCAGTATTTCTGACCTATCTGTAGGCGAAAAAATGACGCATTGCTGGAGTGTGTCACAAAAGTGACGCAACTCCAGCAATGGGTCACTTCACACGGACTATTCCCATGTGAAATGTGCCTGTGTTAGTCTTGCGCCTGCCATGAGGCAGGCGTAAGATATTAACGCATTTGCATCCTAGAAGTGGCGCAGTGATATCTTATAGATTTCACTGCGTCACTTCCACGAGGCTTACTTGCGTCAAAACGCCCAGCCTGCATACATTATACCTGGCACAGGTGTAATGTGGAGCAGGGGTTTAGAAAGTGACGCATCTACCTAGATGCGTCACTTTGTAAATATTTTCTTCCCTGCTGGTGCGTCACAAAAAGTGACACACCTGCGGTGCAAAAGTGACGCAAGGGCTCATAAATAAGCCCCTCCGTATCTTTGAAGAGGAGAGACCTGTAAAGATAAACGCCGAGTGGCACGAGAAACACAGAGTTTGCCAAATGAGGGTCCAGCCTTATTGTATGAGGATCTGGGAGCACTCCGCTTTGGGCGTCTGATGAGTAAAGGGAGATTAGGCCACGCAAGGCAAATCAGCAGAGATGTAAACAAGTGAATCCCTATCATACATTTACAATGTTAGTGTGTGAGTTAATACAAATATTACCCACAACCTGTTTTATTGTGGCCCCATGGAGCAGATGCAGCAGTAGCCCTCAGTAGTCAGACTCTAAGATAGCCTGCTGGTTAAAGGAGCCATATGTTATTTTTTTAATCCTAAATAGTATAACAAATAAATGGTCTACCATCGTCGAGAGAGGCTTCTGGGTCGTTACGTAAGTGGTCAGTATGCCCCAGTAGAATAACACCTGCCTTCCTAGCCAGTCTTTTCAAGGTCACAGCATTATAGCAATTCGTGAGGAAAACGATTGCAGCTACATGGAGGAACAGGAAAAAATGAGACAAATCCCTATTAGTGTCATTCTGTATAATGTTGGGTCAAATATCAAAAGGTTGTATAACTATTGTAATCTTATTACAAGTGTTCAAAGCTATTCCGATCAGCACAGAGATCGGAATAACACGTTTTGTGTTATTGCCACATCCACTGCAATTTTCCGCAGGCAACGAGTGCCAAAATTTGCCTTGGAACAATACCCAGTAAACGCCGGTAGCTGCAGATTATAGTGCGCAGAGCAGCGAAATCCGCACACAAAACACCATTTTAAGTGGCAAAACGTGTAGCAGGAGACATTATGGCACCTGTTAAATTCCGATCATCGTGCTATCGGATTTTAAAGGTACAATAGTTATCACAATCTCCCTGCTCCACTGGTATTGTCTAGCCCGGACACTCAGAACCGTGTGAGACTAATCCAACCGGTTATTACCGCAACCCCCATGGGATTGATTATTATCGGGTGTGGGATTACCACACAATTCGCGCAATAAACAGACCACGCAGTGTCAGCGTAAAAGGCCATTTTATTAGACCAGAACTGCGAATCTGTACATAACAGTAACATCAACAATAACATTAACAGCAAACCCCCACTCACACTTCCCCCCTCATTCGTTTCATTCACTCCGCTTCATCACTAAGCCCTAGAGGCTCCAAACACCTTTCCTCTTGCCCGTCAATCACCGTCTTCCAGCCCCCAGTCGTCACGTCATTCCATTCACCTTCTATCCGTCCTATGCAAACTCCCCCCCCAAGGGATGGGTGTGCCCGCTCTTGACCCCCTTGTCCCTTCGAATCCTGCCTAAGCAGCTCTGGCCTAAACTGGCAACGCTATAGACCAACCCAACAAACCACCTCCAGTTGCCGGGTGGGTGGGTGGCCTTTTGAGCTCCCTCCCGATGGTGCCAGGCGCAGAAAAGAGGAAGTTCCCTTCCTCCCCCGCGCTTAAATACCCACCCCCTAACTCCTCCCCTTCCCTTACCTGGCCTATCCCCTGCGCGAAAGACCCCGGGGGAAGACTAGTCTGCGACTCTGCTTCCCCCGGGGCCCGGCATCGCGCAATAAACAGACCCCCACTCACACTTCCCCCCTCATTCATTTCATTCACTCCGCTTCATCACTAAGCCCTAGAGGCTCCAAACACCTTTCCTCTTGCCCGTCAATCACCGTCTTCCAGCCCCCAGTCTTCACGTCATTCCATTCACCTTCTATCCGTCCTATGCAAACTCCCCCCCCAAGGGATGGGTGTGCCCGCTCTTGACCCCCTTGTCCCTTCGAATCCTGCCAACCAGTGAACCCCCTGTAGGGCGGTTCACTGCCCCACCCCCCAAAGGGCTGTCCGTCAGACACCCACACGCAGTCACTCCCGGCGACACCAGATAGACTCGTTCCACAACTTGCTCACCACATCCCGCAACTCCATCATGTACCACGCATTGCCCAGCCGAGACAAGTGCACACCGTCCTCCCTAAAAGCTAACGGCTCCTCCAGTCGAATCCCAGGATGTGCAATGACCTTAACGTCCCTGTCCGCACAGTAGAGTCTCATCGCCCTATTAAGTTTCCTCCGGGCCTTCTCAATGGCCCCATGTTTCACAGCCCCTCTCCACACTTTTCTGGGGACCAGCTCCGTCCAGGCAATGCAGGCCCCCGCCATCATTGATTTTAAAACCTCCAAGTCCCTTTGCATGAGTTGTAATAATGCCAATCCAGACAGTTGCACCAGGTCATTTTCCCCCAAGTGAATGATCAGCAAATCCGGGCATCCCCTCTGTGGGACCATCTTCGCGAGCCAGGGCAGTAGTGTCCCCCATCGCATACCACTCTTTCCCCACCATTTCACCTCGTGCAATTGTCCCTTCAGTCCCAGGTTACGGCCGTAAACCTGCTGGTCCGCATATTTAGAAGCCCAGTGCACGAAGGAGTGCCCAACGATCCAAGTCACCGTCCTACCGCCCGGGCCACCCACGCAACCTACGAAGAAAAAGATGTTAGAACAGGCAACAAAACAATGCAACAGCCAACAACCTGCCTGGGACCAATCTACTTCCGCACATACCTCGCACAACAGCGCGACTTCTAACGCCCAATCCTCTTAATCCTATCCCAGGACCAACCCAGGCGGGCCGCCGCAGTCGCAGCCCCAATGCGAAAAGAATGAGTGCCGAAGCCAGCCCCATCCATCCCCAAACACCCCAAAGCCATACGCAACACCGCCAACAGCTGGCCAGCCGTCAATCTCGCACCAGACGCATGGCAAAAAATCTCACCACAGCGCTCCCCACCTGTCCCCAAGAAAGACCTCCACTCCAGAACCGGGCAAACCGCACCGCCAGACTCATTCAACCATACCCATTTGCCCCTGCCCATTTGATCCATCTTCGAGCAACCCAGCCAAATCCCCAACCGCCCGCATCCACGCGCACCTCCTCAAACAACCTACCCGCCCCCCGTCTCGTGCCCAACAGCTCAGACACCCGGAAAGCCCCAAAAAACATCCACACCATGCATAAACGAAAAAGGCCCACCTCAACCGGGTCATAACAGCATTCCGGCAACACCCCAACCAGCCGAACCAACAAGTCAAACGTCACCGCCTCTCGCAGCCGGCCTCCCCCCGCCCCCCTCTCCCGACCCCACCCCCGCAACATGCGAGCCAATACCACATCCTTGGTCGGGTCAAAACCCAAAAACAAAACACAGTAAAAAGAAATTCCTGCCAACTTCCCAGAAATCGTAGCCGCAGTCAACCCCCGGTCCATGCAAGCCAACACGTAACCCCTCAGACCTTCCACCACAGCTGACTCCCCGCTCACGACACCATCCACTGTCCAGCCCATGAAAGTACTAAATTCAGACCATGCCAGACGATAAGTCCTCCTCGTGGTCTGAGCCAACGAACCCTCCACCAGACCAATCATCCTCACTCCCCCAAGGCCCAGATGCCGGCCGGCAGCTCGGTCTTGCAGGCGTCCGCTCCCGGCGCCAGGTGTCGGAACCGCTGCCACTGCGAACGAGACAAAGCATCCGCAATGTCATTATTCGCCCCAGGGACATGCTTAGCCCGAAACACCACATTCAGCTGCAGGCACGCCAACATGAACCTACGCAACAGCCGCAGCACTCGCAGGTCCCTCGCCCTCTGATGATTGACCAGTTCCACCACCGTCATATTGTCGATGTGAAATAGCACAGATCTATTCCGAAAGGCCTCCCCCCACACCACCAGTGCCACCAGCAAAGGGAAGAACTCCAAAAAGGCAATGCTCCTGCCTTGCTTGATCCAGGAGGCCGGCCAGCTCTCCGCACAACACCTTCCATCCCAGAAAACACCAAACCCCGCTGACCCCGCTGCGTCAGAGTAAATTTGGCATTGCCAGACCGCCCTCTCCTCGTCAAAATCCTAGGACACCCCATTGAAATCCTGCAAGAAGGTAATCCATGTCCTCAAGTCCGTCCTCACCCCCAAGGAAATCCTCACTCTGTGATGCGGAAGCACTGCCCCCGACATGGCCATGCCGAGCCGCCTGCAGAACGTCCGCCCTGCCCGCACCACCCTGCACGCAAAGTTAAGAAATCCCAGAAGCTTCTGCACCGCCCGCAAAGGGATCCGTCGTTCCCCCACAGCCCACTCCAGACATGCAAGAATCTCCTTCACCTTGGTCGCAGGCAGGCGCGCCAACCACCGCACCGAGTCCAGTTCAATCCCCAGGAATGTGAGGCAACAGCTGGGACCAGCCGTCTTCTCGGGCGCCAAAGGCACCCCAAACTGCAAGGCCAAAGCCTGGAACCGCGACAGGGCCCTGCCGCAATCCCCAGACCCCGACCTTCCCAGGAAGAGGAAATCGTCCAAGTAGTGGGCGACTTCACGGCACCCACTGACCCGCACCATGACCCACTGCAAAAAAGTGCTGAAAAGCTCAAACAGAGCACAGGAGATGGCACACCCCATGGGCAGAACCTTGTCCACGTAGATAGCACCCCCAAACTGCAGACCCAACAGTGAAAAATCCGCCGGGTGAATAGGCAGGAGACGGAAAGCCGACTTAATGTCACACTTCGCCAACTCCGCACCCGGCCCACAAGTCCTCACCAAGCGGACCGCATCATCCACCGACGCATACAGCACTCTCGAGTCTTCCTCTGCAATGAAGTCATTCACCGACCGACCCTCCGGCCACGACAAATGGTGGATCATCCTGAACTCCCCTTCCTCCTTCTTCGGCACCACCCCCAACGGAGAAATGATCAGGTCCGGCAATGGCCAGTCAGTAAACGGGCCAGCCACTCTTCCCTCCGCCACTTCTTTCTCCAACTTCGCAGTGACCACCCCCGGCAACTCTTTTGCAGACCTCAAGTTCTCAGCCCAACGACGTTCCCTGGGACCCTGGTAGCCCACCCGAAAGCCCTCAGTGAACCCCCAGAAGAGCCGCGCCGCGGCCTCGCGATCAGGATAGCACGCGAGCCACGGGGCCATCGCCACCACCCTAACCGGAGTAGGCGCCATTCGGGCCAGGCTGGCCCGCCCCCGCGCGCTCCTCCATTGCTCAGAGGGGGTGGCGAGCGAGAGGCACTGCGTAAGGGCGTGTTTGCCACCGCACTTTGAGCACTCGTGTTTGAACTTACATGGGTACCTGGAGCAGTACCCCCGATTGTAGCTCCAACACGCCCCCGTGGAGGCACCCCCAGGCTTGGACTGCTGACCCGAAACAATGGTGCTGGGCACTGTTCCACCCCCCGCCCCGCCCTGGGCGGGACGCGGCGGAAAAGACCGATACAACACCGGCAAACCACTAGCAGTGTGGGTAGACGCCGACGAGTGCGAAGACGCCATCCACTGCATCCAAAGCTCCTGATCCACCTCACCCCAACTCTTCTCCGGATCCGCGCTAACCCTGGCCCTAAACTCCTCGTCGTAGCTTAACCAAGCAAACCCCCCAAACTGCATCTGGGCCTTGCGAATGATGTCCATGTATTTAAACAGCGCAATCGCCCGGTCCAGATACTTCTGGCAATAAACACTGGCATAGATCAGGAAAGCCGATGTCCAATTCTCCATAGTCACCGGCACTCTAGGCCGCCTCGTCAGCTCCCACTCCTCCTCCTTAGAGCCCTCCTTGGCCTGAACCTCCCGATGAAGTAACTTAAAAACGTCCACAAACTCATGTTTCCAGATTTTTTCCCTCATTTTCTCCGACAAGTGCGACCCAAGAGGCATCGCCAGCCCCATATAAGGCAGCTTCTTAGGCACCTTCACCTCCTTTTCCTCTTTGCCATCCCCTTTGTCCGTCTGCACCCCCAAAGTGACCAACTTACCATCCACCTTCTTACCATCCGCAGGTGGACCGCCCGACGGCGTCTCCCCCTCCCGCACAGAACCGTCCCCCACACCCACCGACCAGCAGGTGCGTTTCCGGCCTTCCCCCCCCCCCGCGGAGCGTCATCCCAAGCTGCCCACCAGGCTCCCTCACCTGTGAGTGCCGGCGTCCGCTCCCGGGGCCTTCCTCTGGACTCCGTCCCTCGGACCGCCATTGATCCGGCCTTCTTCTTCGACCCAGTCTCGACCTGCAACACACCAAGGTCGTTGTCTCCCGCCGCGCCGCCTAAGCCTTCCAGGTCATCCCGCACCTCCCCTTCTTCCAACTCCTCACTCGCACTGTAATCCAGCTCAAGCACCGGTTCCAGATCCACACCCTCGCTGACCACCTCCTTCACCGCTCGCTTCACACCTTTCTGCACTCTCCCTCGTCCATGCATTCCAGAAGCGCCACGCGCCGAAGTCGCCCGATCCCTCGGTGGAGGGACAGCCGCCGCGGACTGCCCTACTGCTTCCGGCCTGCGTCTCGGAGCCGTGTTGCGCCCCGCAAGGCCCCCCCGGGCTCTGCCGACAACCGCCGACTTGGATCCCCTCCCGCCCCTCAGGTCGCTCGAACCTGAGCGGGCCCCGGCACCATCGGGCCTCAAAGTCGTTCCAGCCGTCCCTACTCCGGCCGCACCTCCCGAAGGGGGGGCGGCCTGCCCTGCCTTCCTAGCCTTGGCCCTCCGGACCTCTTCCTCCTGCCTCTCCGCTTCCCGTTCCTCCTCAGAGGTGGGGGTGGGCGGACCCTCAATCTCATGGCCCCAAACCGCACCCACCCTGGCACGCGTCGCCTCTGCCCACCTGACCTCCTCAATCTGCTCCAAAATCCGCTCCAGCGGGACCTCTCCTCCCAGGAAACGGAACCCCAGATCTGAGGGGGAGGGGGCGGGCAGTAGCCAAAGAACTCACCCCCCCGGGGGAAGAAACCCACCTGCTGGAAACCTTGCACCCAACCAGGCCCGCCAATGGGGACCAGAGCGGGAGACCCGCTCCGGCCCGCCGAAACCCCGGGCGCCACCGGCCTCAAAACGGCCGGGGTGCCCGCCCTGGAACCCCTGGACAAGTCAATGGGGGCCTCCTCCACTAGCACCCCCGTCTCCTGAAATGCAACCCCAGGCCCGTCCCCCAGAAAAGCATCACTGGCAAGGCGGCCGACAGGCCCATGGGCCCCACTGCCACCCGGGGACCCAACCAGGACCAGAGCAGGCCCAGCAGGGGCACCCGCCTGCCCCTCCCCCTGCAAGGCACCGGCCGGCACCGGCAGGGGCCCTTGGGGCGGAAGGCGCGGCCCTCACGGCCGAACCCGAGGCCCCAGGCAAAAACTCAAGCGGAGGGAAAGCCCGCGCGGAGGTGCTCCTGCGCTTCCCGCCCCTCGCCGGATCCTTGGGAACACCGCCCCCCCTCCCGACCACAGACCCCCCCTCAGGGTCCAGCTCGTCCTCCTGGCAGGCAAACACCGCAGCCTTGACCCCGGCCGAGGCAGCACGTGTGCCCCTGGTGGCCCCCACCCATGCCTGTTCCATGACCCCCGGCCTAATAAGGTCATCCCGGCCGGCCCTAGCAAGTAGCAGCAAGGCCTCACGGACCTGTTCCGCAGACACACCAGACATCCTGCGATCAAACTGCCCACAGAATGAAAAGAAGGAACCCAGCTGCCGTAAAACAGCTCCGAGCGAAATCCAACAAGGTTAGCACTAGGCCTCACAGAAACCAATCCTAACTAACTCCTTTTGAGCTCCCTCCCGATGGTGCCAGGCGCAGAAAAGAGGAAGTTCCATTCCTCCCCCGCGCTTAAATACCCACCCCCTAACTCCTCCCCTTCCCCTACCTGGCCTATCCCCTGCGCGAAAGACCCCGGGGGAAGACTAGTCTGCGACTCTGCTTCCCCCGGGCCCGGCATAACGCAGAGTGAGGCACCAAGTAATACCCAAGAATCGCATCAATCATTAAATAAACAAGTAAACATGCTTAATCTATCTTTAAATTAGTGACTGTCCTCAGGGACTAACCAATAAACGCGAAACATGTCTGCGAAGTTAATGTCACTACTGAAAAAAGTACAGTCGTATGAAATATGCTAATTTATCTGACAAAAGCTGAGCATCTGAAAATCGTTCCACAAATTGATTACAAAAACACACTTTAAGTAGACTAATCTGCGGTGAAGTTGTTGTTACAAAACACTAAAATATTGTAAGAGGCTTTAAATGTTAGGCGACTTTAAGAGATTACCTTTTTTGACGGTGACAGATCGGGATAATTCAAATGGTACTACCTGGAAACTTTCAGCAAAATGAATCAAGGCATGTGTAGTGTTGAATCTTGTTGCACTGTATGCTCCACTCAGACATACTATGTTCCTTAAAGGAAGTTGGGTCGTGGAGGTCACAAAAGACAGCACGTGCTGACGCAGCCTGACCTCTCTTTCTTGTGGTACGTCTAAGTAGCGTGACCTGTCATCAAGGAGCGCTCACGTGTCCAGGGGTACCTCACGTGCTAGAGCATTACACAAGAAACTACATTCCTAATGTAGGACTTAGCTTCTGAATGAGTTCTCCCATTCTAAATAAAAAGTGCATTTTAAAATTAGAACTGGCATACTTTATTAGCCACACCTAATGTGTGTATCATCCCTTTATGGTGACTCACCGTGTTTTGGCTTGTGTCATGTGTTTAGACTTTCCTCGCATGCACTATGACCTGACAGATAAAGGAACCCTCGCTGACCTCTCAGACACAACTCTCTGATGTCAACAGTTACACCTCTCGGGGTTGAGAGGCCGGAAGAAGAGTGAGCATATGGACTGAGAGGGAGATGAGCAGAGGAAGTGTTCATACAGGGAACTGCAGAGGCACTTTGGGCAAGAGGGCTAGTAGATGTGTAGAGGCATGGGTACAAAGAGTGGGTACCAGTGGCACAATCGAATGTTTGTGTTTTTAGATCCAAAGCTTTGCCCTGTACTTTATTTTAATTGTGTTTTGTAATGGATTCAAGCAATATTACAAATAAAACGAATGGTCATGTTATGGTTTAACGTTCACACATAAACTTTGTAGGAAAAGGGTGTGACTTGTATATGAGGTTGTTAAACTAATTAAACATAGTGAGACTGCATTATGAATAAAAATAGCTTTGTATCAATTATAGTTGGACGTAGCATGCTAGAGAGAATGTGTGATGGCTTTACAATTAATGGTAGTGGTCACACAGTTTGTGAAAGGAAACTTTAATATGGTTTTGGATACGTGATGATGTAATCATGTTCCTAACATGATGCTCATGGTGTAGTGGGTATTGTCTTGAGAGAAAGAAGCATTACATAGTCTAGTCTTAATTTAAGTACTTTGTAGGGAAAGTAAAACTCTTCTATAAGTAATTGGGCATAGCAAATCTGGTATATGATTTCATTTTATTTGCGTTTGGTTATGGCAATGATGACATGTTGGTTGAAAAAATGTGATAACTGTACAAATGGTAGTAATGATCATTAAATATATTAACGGGTACGTAAACCAGGGGTAATGTATTTAAAGTATATTGTGATATCAAGATGTTGTTGTGTGGTACAAATAACTGGATGAAAGTGGTTGGATGCCATTGTGTGTCTGTTCTAGACATTACATTTGTATGATTTTTAAAACAATGTATACTTGCAATTTTATAGTGGAATTGATAAAATCTGTTATCTATGTTAGTGTTAACAAATTAAACATACAAATATGGCATAGAGATATTCTAATAAAACTGGGGTGTTATAGTGGCACAATAGTAGTTCAGGGCTAACAAAATTTTGCACAGTATCTTTGTAAACTGTACAATTGTATTTAAATATGGAAAACACATTGAAAGAAAACCAGTATACTGATGTCTAGAAAGCGGTTCTAATCATAATGCATATACTATTTACAAAAGCAGGTACAAACATTCTTAGTATTCACTGAGGATACATTTACATCATAACAAAATAATCTTTATATTGTCATCTGAACTGACATTTTCTCAATTGACTCATTTGAAGTGCTTAATCAGTGCAGTAAGCTGACCAGTTACAAGAGAAACTGTTGCAATCACTTACAAGAAATGGAACTCCCTAACTTTATTTAATCCAAAATCAATTTAATTAACCAAATTGTTTCTAGTTTTCTCAAAGTATGCAACTCAAAAATCTGAACAGCCAGTTGGTATCTATTATACTCTTTTTTAATTTCTCTGATGCATTCCTGTATTCTTTTTAAGCAAGCTGATATTGCTCACCACTATTTGTTCTGACACATATATAAAATAAACATACTGCAAATGTACTTTTGAAATTGATGAAATCTGTATCCGTGATATTAAAAATTATTTTGGAGTTGTACCTGAAGTCAGATGTTTTGTCCTTCGCCAACTGGTACATTTGACAAGTACTGCATTAGGCAGGTAGCCACGTTGTGGTGGTTAAATAACATTAAAACATTATGTATAAAGAGGTGGATTCATGACATGACCTATGATCATATGACTTGATACCCATTACCTCTAGGTCTTCTTGGCTCCTTTATGATTTGGCTTGTTGCCCACGAGATACTCAGCAACCCTTCAATTTTCCATTAAGTTCTGGGAGTATGTATTCCTTAAGGCTAATAGAGTTTATTTCTCTTCGGTCTAAATTTTGCACTTGTTACTGCTGCTAATTAACTGCTTTTTACACAAAACGTGGGATATATACTTGCTTTTGAACCATCGCTGCTAAGGGAAAATGAATTGTTTGTTATACATGGGTTAATTTTCCTTAGAATTTCTTTTGGTCTATAACCTTCTGCTGTCACATGATGCACTTTATTTAAAATAGGATCCAATATGAAGCTGCTATTGTATGGTATTTTTTCCAAATTGCATATGTATTTAACTCAATTTTCTTGTTGCGGTAAAGGATTTAACTACATTATTGTAATTCTGTATTTCGTTATAACGATGACTATTCTTACCTACACTAGGCTCATTCTGTGCTATTGCTTGCGTTCTTCTACCTGAGGACATTCTTCTTTGCTATCAAAGGGAGATCTTGGAACTGGTTTTGAAGGATTTCAATACCTCTAGGATGGACTAACTCATACATAAACTGCTGTTGCAATGTAGTTACAACTGCTTTTTTACAATACATTTTTCCTTTTTTTAACTAATTGAAGTGATTTTATTGTAAATTTATAATATTGTCTGCTTTTGTATTTTATCCTATCTACTGTGGAAATGAACTGTGCTTGTATTTTAATATGCTTACTACGCAATAATTGTGTGTATTTTTTATGTGGACCTCATTGGAGATCCAAATTCTTAATACATTTATTGGATTAAATTAATGAGCCTCAACACAGCGAGTTTGAAATTGTTTGATCTATTTTATATGTAATGAATCAATTGCTTATACAATTGAATTCATAACAGTGAATACTGATCACACTCAAGATCAATTGTATAAAGTACAGATTGAGATTGATGTGGAGTGCTGCTAGTCTTAGTGACTTTAGTATGTATGACTGAGGTTCCCTGATTCTGAACCCGTTCAATAAAGGTCGTCGTATCTAGACGATTTTGGTATTAGCAGACAGCAAATGACGAGTGCGGCATGTACGAGTGTTTTCGTCATAATCGATCAATGGAAACACTGTGTATTCAGGGATTTCGTTAGAACCTTCGGGTTCCATTTTGTGTACGGCAGCCATTTTGTGGTTGCCCTCACATAGGCCGATGACTACGGCCGAACGAGTCCTTGGGACACGTACACCTTTAGCTGACTTCTGTGTGACCTGAACGAGCTGACTCCCTTGCCCGAGGCTGACCTCGTTGAGCCAGTTCCTTGTTAGGCAGCTGGTCAGATAGAGATCAAAGAGCAGGATATTGCTGAGTTTATGGTACATGCACACACCCTTCTATCTTGTTTCTCATCTGTTTCTGTTCCTTCCTTTATGTCTTCATTTATGATTTGGGTTAAGGTCTTTTATTATGGGTTCGTCCAGCCTGTCCGAGCAGGAATGTTGGATTTTGCTTTGTCATTTCTGGTGGGCTGGACAACGGAAAGTGGGCTTGTCGTCATACAATATGTTTGAAATGTCACCATGTGATTGGTCCGTTTGTAAGTAATTGATGCTAGCCAGGAATGTGATTTTCAGCATAAAAGACGATGTTTCGCTCTATGAATTTGTGCAGTCTCTAGCGAACCACCCGTGTTGTGCTTCGTAGATCTCTGTTCCTGGTTGCAGCCAATAAACTTGGTCTTTGACATCACCGAGAAGTATCCCGTGTCTCTGTATTCTAAGACAGGTGAACCCGAAGACATCGGGCGTTTCCCCTGGCGCCGCTGGGTTCTAAAACCCGGTTCTTCATGACTCAGATTTTCGAGCATTTGTGGTAGCAAGGTGTTGTATTCGATTAAGTGCCCAGAAGCATAAATTTACATTGCTAAAATGGACTTATTGAGACTCTGTATGGATGTGCAACAAAATCTAACCACAGCTACCTTTGAAAAGAAACATCAAGACAAAACAAATATTGTATGAGGGTAAGACACCGAAGAAGAAAGATTGTGTGGCAAATCAAAGTTAATGCTGCAGCTGAGGCATTGATCTGCTTATGTTAAACAAAATAATGCATTTCCAGATGTAGCTCTCTAACACCTGAGGCATTAGGCTGAGTGCCAAGTACAAAAACCTACAATCTGCTTGTGTGTGCATTATTGTCTAAAATAACTAACTTTAAATTGCATTTTCCTTATCAAGTGGGATATTGGCACACTAATGTTAGAACAAGTGGCAGTGATTAGAAATGATTTCTTTTGTGAGAGAGTCTTTCCTCACAGTGAAGGTTTTACCTGCCAGGGATCTCGCTATCTCTCCTGTAAGTTTCATTTCAATTCAGAAATTATTTAGTCTAAAATATCAACAACCTCTGACTGGTGTGACATGACGAGTAGATTGTCCAACATATGCACCAAAACACACCAAAGTACTGTTACTTTTATCCTCAATCGGTAGTACTGCAACAAAGCAACACAAAATTCTTCTCATAAAGTTCCGTTGGCAAGAGTTCAAACAATGATCCACAGAAGTTGATGTATCAGGTTACTCCATTTTATTCCATTCATAAACAAAAGAAGACTGCAACTGATGCACGTTTTGTCCTCCTGGACTTTCTCAAGGCTTCTTTCAGAATTTTAGAGGACAATCCTTCCGAAATGTAGCAAGAAATCGTTTCAAGATAAAATGCCAATGAATGAGTACCATGTCTGCCTCGTTTGATTCAATAATGAACAATAGCTCTTCAAGCCATGTTAAACTTCATATTCAAAATTTCATCAGTCTGTCACTTCTTTTAGACAGACCTCTATCCAGAAGACCAATTTCATCCGTCTACGATGCGCAATGGCTTGAAGAGCTATTGTTTGTTATTGAATCAAACAAGGCAGACATAGTCCTCATTAATTGGAATTTTATCTTGAAACTATTTCTTGCTACATTTCGGCAGGATTGTCCTTTAAAATTCTGAAAGAAGCCTCAGAGCGAGTACATGTTTATATAGATATTAACTCCTAGAAAGAAATCCGGCATTATGTTTGTGTTCGTGGTTTGCAAATATGCTTTGTTTTGCTACTAGAGACAGTAAGGTTTTCGTGGTTGGTTCGCAAAAGAGTGATTTTATGCATGTTTAAGTTTTAAAAAATGTCTCACTAGGTTCACTAAAACATAAAGGAACAGAGGTGCTTTTGAGGCACAGCTTTCTTTTGCAGTAATACTTTATACGTTTATTAGTAATTGTTTTTGTTAATTATCAGGGTCGGAGTAGCCCATAAGGCAATGAGGCAGTGACTTAAAGGCTGGTCTGGCCGGTCAGAAAGTGGGACACTTTTGGCTATTCTTAGGCTGGTTTTATGGTCTGGTGGGCTGTTTTTAGTTCTCGCCATCGTGAACTGCGCACATGCGCAGTCTCGCTGGCGAGATTTTATGTTTTTAGGTAGCTTTCAGTGACGGGCTTTAAGCCCCGTCCCTCTTTACCATTAGCCAACATCACCGTTTATGCTAAACGGTGGCCAGCCATTTGGAAAGAGGTTTGAATGAAGTACACTTTCCTCTTTTTACAGACGGCCCACTTGGACGGGCTCGTCTGACTTCCTTCTGCTGTGAAAGCTTTTCTTATCTTTCTGGGCGTGTTTGATTGTATTTGGTGTTTTTGTGTTCACTGGAGCATTGCGGCTGTTCCGAGGGCGGAGCGCTCCTACAAGCTTTCACACCACAATGGTTTGCTTTAATTCTCCTGTCTTTCCCCCCTGCTCCTCCACCAACTCTCTCTGCTTTCCCTCCTCCCTCCCTTGCAGTCTGTCACGGGGCTCCAGCTTCCGCTGCCTCAGCCGGGCCAGGTGTACAGAGATGGAGGGCTGTGCACAAGCCGTATTCTTGTAATAAGAGCGCTTGTTCCCTTTAAATTAATCTTCTTTCACACGCAGGACGACGTGTGCAGCCGGGACAGGGGCTCTGGCAATTGAGGCGCGTGTTTATTTTTTGGATCACGCCGTGCAGCCATTGCCAAAGCCCCTTTCCCGGCTGCACGCGTTGTACTGCTTGTAAAAGCAGATTAACTTGTTTAATACGGCGCCCGTATGCTTCCCAGTCTACAGAGAACACCCCTCCGGTAAGAACTGCAGCTCTGAACTCTTTCTATGAGTCTTAGTTTCAATCAGCACAACACTCTTTCAACAGCGCTGCACTGGTTTGCTTTAATTTTCCAGTCTTTCCCCCCTGTTCCTCCACCCACTTTCTCTGCTTTCCCTCCTCCCACCCTTGCAGTCTGTCACGGGGCTCCAGATTCCGCTGCCTCAGCGGAGCCAGGTGTACGGGGATGGAGGGCTGTGCACAAGCTTGTAATATGCGAGTATAATCATATTTAAGGTGATTTTTTATCCAATTTTCAAATGTGAGTCAGCTATTACCCAAAAAGTTTTATCTCACCATGCTCTTCTGTCCAAGTTGATTGATTGCAGTTCTACTTATTGCGCTAAGTGACAGGCATGGAACTATGTGTTTTCCTATTAAAAAAATCAATACAGCCCCCAATTAGCATTAAAACAGCTGTAACTCCACCACCAACACTGTAACCAAGGCCATCTCCATGGCAGCATGATGTATTTGTGGCGTTTTATGAAATAAAGATTGTACCGTCCGTCCTTGGGCGAGGGAGGGAGTACATTGCTCACTATAGCAAACACACATCTTGGCAGAGCAGAGGAAGTCAGTGTTTATGCTCAATGGTTATTGCATTTCCCTAAAAACATAATAAGTGAGAGAAGTAAGCAATGAGACAGACATTTGATTGACCGAGTTGCAAGAAGATAGCCAACAAAATAACGCTGGCTTCTTTCTGACCTCTGCTTCTGCAGCCAATTCAGAACCAGGGTAAATACAAGAATGCGCAAGTGGAAATGAGGTTTTTTAAATCCATAAATTGATCTTGTGGCCAGATACATTAAAGTCGCATCTGTAATATAATGCGAAAATATTTTGTACTGGATGCACTAAATATGCATAGACAATGCAATTATTTCACTCCACCCCAGTTATATGGAAAAGCCTCTTTACGACAACAGGTCTGCAACAAACTGTGTGTGTGAGACTGTGTGTGTCTGATACTGTGTGTGTGTGTGTGTGTGTGTGTGTGAGAGAGATTGTGTGGGTGTGTGTGTGTGTGTGAGACCGGGTGTGTGTGTGTGTGTGTGTGTGTGAGAGATTGTATGTGTCTGAGAGACTGTGTGTGTGTGTGTGAGAGACTGTGTGTGTGTGTGAAACTGTGTGCGTGTGAGTGTGTGTGTGACTGTGGGGGTGTGTGTGACTGTGGGGGTGTGAGAGACAATGTGTGTGTGACACTGTGTGTGAGAGACACTGTCACTCTCTACTACTCTCTACTACTCTCTACCCACTCTCTACTACTCACTCTCTATTACTCACTCTCTACTACACTCTACTACACTCTCTACTCACTCTCTACTACTCTCTAATACACTCTCTACTCACTCTCTACTCACTCTCTACTCACTCTCTACTACTCTCTACCGCACTCTACTACATTCTACTATACTCTACTACCCACTGTCTACTACTCACTCTCTACTACTCGCTACTACTCACTCTCTACTCACTCTAATCACTCTCTACTACTCACACTCTACTACTCTCTACTACTCTACTCATTCTCTACTACTCACTCTACTACTCTCTACGCACTCACTCTACATTGCTCACTCTCTACTACTCTCTACTACACTCGCTACTCACTCTCTACTCACTCTCCACTACTCTCTACTACACTCTCTACTACTCTCTACCACACTCTACTACTTTCTACTATACTCTACTACCCACTGTTTACTACTCGCTACTACTCACTCTCTACTCACTCTCTACTACTCTAATCATTCTCTACTACTCACTCTGCTACTCTCTACTACTCACTCTCTACAACTCTCTACCCACTCTCTACTACTCACTCTCTATTACTCACTCTCTACTACTCTCTACTACACACTCTACTACACTCTACTACTCTCTACTACACTCTACTACACTCTACTACACTCTACTACACTCTACTACTCTCTACTGCTCACTGTCTACTACTCACTCGCTACTACTCTCTACTACTAATCTCTACTCATTCTAATCACTGTCTACTACTCACTACTACTCTCTACTACTCTACTCATTCTCTACTACTCACTCTACTAATCACTCTATACTACTCTCTACTACTCACTCTCTACTACTACTACTCTGAGACTATGTGTGTGTGAGACTGTGTGTGTGTGAGACTGTGTGTGTGTGTGTGAGAGAGATTGTAGGTGTGTGAGAGACTGTATGTGTGTGAGAGACTGTGTGTATGAGAGAGACTGTGTGTGAGAGACTGTGTGTGTGTGTGTGTGTGACTGTGGGTGTGTGTGTGACTGTGGGTGTGTGAGAGACACTGTGTGTGTGACACTGTGTGTGAGAGACACTGTCACTCTCTACTACTCTCTACTACTCTCTACCCACTCTCTACTACTCACTCTCTATTACTCACTCTCTACTCACTCTCTACTACTCTCTAATACACTCTACTCACTCTCTACTACTCTCTACCACACTCTACTACATTCTACTATACTCTACTACCCACTGTCTACTACTCACTCTCTACTACTCGCTACTACTCACTCTCTACTCACTCTAATCACTCTCTACTACTCACACTCTACTACTCTCTACTACTCTACTCATTCTCTACTACTCACTCTACTACTCTCTACTACTCACTCTCTGCAACTCTCTACCCACTCACTCTACATTGCTCACTCTCTACTACTCTCTACTACACTCTCTACTACTCTCTACTACACTCGCTACTCACTCTCTACTCACTCTCCACTACTCTCCACTACACTCTCTACTACTCTCTACCACACTGTACTACATTCTACTATACTCTACTACCCACTGTCTACTACTTACTCTCTACTACTCGCTACTACTCACTCTACTCACTCTCTACTACTCTAATCATTCTCTACTACTCACTCTACTACTCTCTACTACTCACTCTCTACAACTCTCTACCCACTCTCTACTACTCACTCTCTATTACTCACTCTCTACTACTCTCTACTACACACTCTACTACACTCTACTACTCTCTACTACACTCTACTACACTCTACTACTCTCTACTGCTCACTGTCTACTACTCACTCTCTACTACTCTCTACTACTAACTCTCTACTCATTCTAATCACTCTCTACTACTCACTCTACTACTCTCTACTACTCTACTCATTCTCTACTACTCACTCTCTACGACTCACTCTATACTACTCTCTACGACTCACTCTACTACTCACTCTCTACTACTACTACTACTCTGAGACTGTGTGTGTGTGAGACTGTGTGTGTGTGAGAGAGACTGTGTGTGTGTGTGAGACTGTGTGTGTGTGGGTGTGTGTGTGTGTGTGACTGTGGGTGTGTGTGTGACTGTGGGTGTGTGAGAGACACTGTGTGTGTGTGAGACACTGTCACTCTCTACTACTCTCTACTACTCCCTACCCACTCTCTACTACTCACTCTCTATTACCCACTATCTACTACACTCTACTACACTCTCTACTCACTCTCTACTACTCTCTACTACACTCCACTACACTCTCTACTCACTCTCTACTACTCTTTACCACACTCTACTACATTCTACTATACTCTACTACCCACTGTCTACAACTCACTACTTGCTACTACTCACTCTTTACTCACTCTAATCACTCTCTACTACTCACTCTCTACTCATTCTCTACTACTCACTCTACTACTCTCTACTACTCACTCTCTACAACTCTATACCCACTCTCTACTACTCACTCTCTATTACTCACTCTCTACTACTCTCTACTACACTCTCTACTCACTCTCTACTACTCTCTACTACACTCTACTACACTCTACTCACTCTCTTCTGCTCTCTACTAAGCTCTACTACATTCTACTATACTCTACTACTCTCTACTACTCACTATCTACTACTCACTCTCTACCACTCTCTAATTCTCACTCTCTCCTCATTCTAATCACTCTCTACTACTCACTCTGCTACTCTATACTACTCACTCTATACTACTCTCTACTACTCACTCTCTACTACTCTACTACTCTCTACTACTCACTCTCTACTACTCTACTCTCTATTCATTCTCCACTACTCCCTACTACTCACTCTCTACTATTCACTCTCTACTACTCACTCTCTACTACTCTCTACTAACTCTCTTCTCACTCTAATCACTCTCTGCTACTCACTCTCTACTACTCTCTACTACTCTACTACTCTCTACTACTCTCTATTACTCTCTATTACTCTCTATTACTCTCTATTACTCTCTACCACCTCTACTCACTCTAATCACTCTCTACTTCTCTCTACTACGTTCTACTACTCTCTACTACTCACTCTCTACTACTCACTCTACTACTCTCTACAACTCTACTCTCTACTACTCACTCTTTACTACTCACTCTCTACTATTTACACTGTGTGTGTGTGAGACACTGTCACTCTCTACTACTCTCTACTACACTCTAATACACTCTACTACACTCTCTACTCACTCTCTACTACTCTCTACCACACTCTACTACAATCTACTATACTCTACACTACTCACTGTCTACTACTCACTCTCTACTACTCGCTACTACTCACTCTCTACTCAATCTAATCACTCTCTTCTACTTACTCTCTACTACTCTCTACTACTCTACTCATTGTCTACTACTCACTCTACTACTCTCTACTACTCACTCTCTACAACTCTCTACCCACTCTCTACTACTCACTCTACATTACTCACTCTCTACTACTCTCTACTACACTCTCTACTCACTCTTTAGTACTCTCTACTACACTCTCTACTCACTCTCTACTACTCTCTACCACACTCTACTACATTCTACTATACTCTACACTACTCACTGTCTACTACTCACTCTCTACTATTCACTACTACTCACTCTCTACTCACTCTAATCACTCTCTACTACTCACTCTCTACTACTCTACTCATTCTCTACTACTCACTCTCTACTACTCTCTACTGTCCGTTGCACAGGAAGCACAGAGGGCGCTAGAGAGTGGGTAACAGTGAGCAGCAGCAGCAGTGAGCGACGAGCGGCGGTGAGCAGCGGCAGGAGGAGGAAGAGGAAGAGGGCTGTGGAGTGCGGCGTGCGGCAAGCAGGAACGCCGCCGCCGGGATCCGAGATCTGAAAAGCTGAAACCCGGAGCCGGACTTCGGACCCGCCGCCACCTCAGCCGTCGTCACAGTCGCCGCTACAGCCCACAGTGGAGAACGGCGGCGAGGAGAACGAGGAGAACGCGGCGGCGGCAGGACGCGGAATGCAGGGATGCAGTAAGCGGTAAGCGGAGACCTGCACCTTTACTGCACTGTACCGCACCGCGCCGCACTGCCGCAAATCATCGCTAATCACCGCCATCACCACGCCAATTGCCATATTCCCTCGCCCCCCCCCACCCCCCCGGCGTCAAGCGAAAGATAGCCAGCCGTGGAGCAGCAATCAGTGGAAGCAAACAGCGGCCAAATAACCACAAGTGAAGCACAAGTGAAGCACAAGTGCAGCAGCAAGTAAGCGAGCAGCCTACCAACTTATCAACTTATCAACTTAAAGCGGTCAAGCGGCCAAGGCGAAAATCAGCGCTAGGCGTGAGGCCCCTTCTTGCAGCCGGCGGACCCCGCTGAAAAGCGGGAGGCAAGAAGCAAGAGGCAACGCCAAGAAGATCAACGCAGTACCCCCACCGCCTGTACCCTCCTGAGCGGACTTTGCCCAGGTTCTCGCCTGGGGCCTGGGCATCAGGTGGGAGTGCAGTTGAGGCCCAGGACTGCCCCCAGAGGCCAGGCACAGGGCTCATAGGACTCACAGGACTCACAACTCCTCACAACTCCTCCTAACTCCCCCACAGGGCCAGGAGGCTAGGGGACCAGCGCCCCCTGTGTCAACGGGCCAGGAGCGCGGCGAGAGTGTAGCACCGTGCATTCAGCAGCCCCAGCAGCACCAATCAGCTCTGAGCCCAGAGTCAGAGTCAGACCCCCAAACATCAAACGCCAAAACTACAACTAGCATTTAGCATTCGTCCACCAGTGCAAGCACTGGTTCTGTAGCAGCATCAGGGGGGGCCAGAGCTCCTTATCTAGCAGGACATTCTAGGAGACTCCTGCAGACTCCCACAGATTCCATTTTTCACGTGGTTTCCTCCAATCGAGTCGCAGTAACCCAGGAGCCGTCAAATCACCTAAGCCAACCCTAAAATGAGGACCAGAAACTCTACTCTAATCCAACCCCAGGAGAAACCCCGGCCGCACAGCTCTGCCAAGAGACGGAAGGCGAAGCTATTTTACCCTCCAGTATTAGAGCTAGGGGGACCTTACCAAGGCCTAGGGCCCTGGGATGAGGAACATACAGGGGGAGCGGGAGCGACTGGAGCAACCCCAACCTTTCCGGGACCACACACCGATTTCAACGTGGAACTGCAGGCTCCTTACCTCCCAGCCCACCCCCCGACTGACATCAGGGGGAAGCCTCCTAGTACCCCGAGCCCAGGCTCAGCATTAAAGATCGCTCAAACTGTTCCGCTGGGAACAGAGACATAAGAAGTTTTTTGAACCCCAAAACATCCTCCACCCCCACTTGTCCCAGGACTTCGGACAGTTTGCTCACTATCAAAGTAACAAAGGAAGAAGAGTTGAACTTAACACTTGCAAGCCCTCGGGCAAACAGGATACCCCTCTCACCAACAATACTTACCCTCCAGAGTGGCATGCGCCCCAAACCTTTGATACTGGACATGGTGGCACTCGGGCCCACCCAACCAAACATCATAGCCCAGACTCTTCCCCCTTCAGCGGACTGCCAGCAGAGCAGTCCTTCTGCAGCCACAGCGAGTATATATGTCACTTCAGACAGTTCCCATGCCGACAAGAGAGGAGGCACAACTCCCCCCACCATATCAATACACACAGACTTGTTCTATGACTCCCCGGCCATTAAGGACGGTGTAACCCGTCAATTATTCGACAGGACCCCAAAACACCTACTGAACTTACCTAGATCGGGCCTCCCAGAAAATGATAAAACGGCTCTATCCCCGCCCTCTGATAGCGGCCTTGTAAACACTAACCATTTATCATCAATCAGTGAAGCCCTTGTCTCAATGACCGGAGCAGCAATAATGCACGCGGACAAGCTCGATGTGCAGATCAACATTCTACAAATAGTGGCAAATCTGATCTCGGGGATAGACTCAAAACTTGACAACTTGAACGCCTTGATACGCAGAGCGCAGGACAGCACACAATTCAAACAAGAGTCATGCAGTTGCAGCCCGATTCTGCACAGTCTAGAAAAACTTCCAAATATTATGACCACTCTAATAGAGGACCTCAAGGGTGAAGCAAATAAAAAAAACGGTTTGAAGAGCATGCCTTCAATTACACAGGGTCCCGCCCTGGCACACTCCACGGATAACAGCCCGGCCATTCCCTGCCCAAGTAGCTCGGAAAAGCCAGTACCCTTGGCCTCGCCCTCTGCTGGCGGCACAAGATCAACCCTGACGAAGGCTGAAAGTCAGGTCCACCAACTAACCTTCAAGCCGTCCAGCCCAGAGTCACAAAACCTGTCAAGGAAAAACAAGAAAAAACTAAGAAAACTCAACAAGGAGAAGAAAAATAATGCATACGCCACCAGCGTTATTCACAATTGGTTACGACCTAATAAGCAGCCTCCTGACAACATCATCATAGACGAAACATCTATCCTGGCAGCCCCCATGCATACAGCAGAAGTCACAGGACCATCGACTGAAAACTTACACACCTTTACTTTAGCCCAGGATCCAAGCTTGCTAGCTCCGCCCGTCACTTCTCAATCCGCGACAGCGCCAATAACACAAAAACATGCGCATGAATCGCAGGCAACCACCCATGATGAAGCCACGCAACACCTGCAGGAGCCTCGCCAAACAAGCTTTGAGAACCCAGCGCAAACCAAGTTTACAATGAGCGAAGCATTAGCCTCCGATAACCCAAAAACTATCAATGTCACCATCGGAGACTTTCAGAGCGCCCCCTATGGGCCAACACCCTTTAAGCCGGAGCAAGCCGTCGATAGGCAATGGAATAAGAACTGCTCCCCCAGTACAACGCCCATGGAGGCACCTCAATCGACAACAGGACCAAACCAGCAGACAAACTCTCACCAGCCCGGCTTGATATTGATACCTCCAATCAAAACCCAGGGCAAAATTTGGCTTAAAGAGGCCAGTCCAAGCCAAGCAAATGCAGAGGACCGGAAAATACTGTTATATCCAGAATACACCTCGCAAGGAAAATGGGACATCCTCAACCGAAGTAACCTCTTAACACTCTGCGCAAACCTGCCGGGATTGGAAGGTATAAAAACTAAAGACATCGAAACCATCTCTTTCCTGCCCCCGGACGTAGAAGAAAAAAATGAAACAACGAAATTAACTTTCACCAGACCAGACCTGGCGGAGGCACTGAGGAGCCAACAACCATTACTAGAAAGCTGGGGCATAAAGATAAAGGCAAAGCCGACCCAAAAATATCCCTCAATTTTAAAAGCATCGATCCTACACTCTAAGCCGGACAATCAGGCACAGGGCATGGTTGACTCTACACTCACAAACGCTCCTTCCACCCATCGGCGAGAAATTGAGTCCGTCCTCCAGGGGTGCAAAGGTAGCATAAACAACAGCCCAATCGACGGCACCCCAATTAAGATCACAACAAACCTTACTCAAGGAAAACGATTGTGCACAACTAGGGGTCATTCATGCAACAACTGGTCCTGGCTGTCATCTGCACTAAATCCCAGTTCCTAATACAGCTCGCCCCGCAAACTTAGCTCGAACATCTCAACATGCTGCTAGCGAGCGAGAAAAAAATCTAAAGAAAAAAGAGAAATTCACCGAGAGTCTAAAAATATTAACGTGGAATGTCTCAGGACTCAAAAAGCTGCTACTAAGCCCAGCTGCGGTGAAATTCTTGGAGGAAGCAGACATTATTTGCACACAGGAAACCTGGCTGACCCAACCACTCTCGCTAAGAGGATATGCAGAATACAGTAAAGCGGCTAAAAAGTCCAAGATATTCGGAAGACCATCAGGGGGAAAGTGCGACTACATAAAACACGCCTTGAACATAGAATTCTTGGAATTACATAATCTACCAGACACTCTACAGGCGGGTATTCTGAAATTCCCCCACTCACCAACGGAATTCCACCAATACTACTAATCAACATCTACCATAATTCGCAGGAGAATACATCTAACTCGCTCATACTCGCAAATCAATTAGAAACTTTACTGTTAGGCCATCCATCATTAGACTGCATTATCCTCGGTGACTTTAACATTCATAACATAGGGGTTTCAACCAAGCAAAAACAACACCGCGGGGGTACCGAAGCACTGAATGAATTCTTAAACTCTCACAAACTGGCGACGGGCCACACATTGCTCTTAAAGAACACCCCGGGAGCCTTGATCGGTCACACGTACAACAACCAAACGACGATCGATTACATCATCTTAAGCGATAACCTGCAAGACAAAATGATAAACTTCATGGTTCACCAACGTAATGATAGCGATCACGCAGCCCTAACAATAACCATGAACTTATTGGTGCAATCACGATATCAGCCCACATGCGTGGGGGCATCGGACGGCCAAGAATTAACAAAACTGCCCAGAAGAATAAAATGGGGACAGGTAGCCACAGCAACCTTTAACAACTGGGCAAACACGTGGGCAGGCTGGCCCCCGTGCAAACACAACCAGGAGATAATAGCTATATGGGAAGGAATCACCTTGACCCTAGCGGCAGAACTCAGGGGAGGTGGGGACAAACCAAGGGCAATCCACTGGCACCCTCCGACTACACTCGGATTCAACGCAGAAATTAAAACCAGTGCAAAGGATTTAAACAAAAAACGTAAAGCCTACAGTAAAAACCGCACAACCAAAAACAAAATCCAACTGCAAGAGGTCGCAAAGAGCCACTCCATAAAAGTGTGGGCTGCAAAGCGTAATCATTGCGAGGCTCAGTGGCTGAAAATTTTCGATCTGTTGAGCCCTGGAAAATCACAAGAGTTCTGGAGTTACATCAGTCATCTTGGTCGAGGCACAAATCATAGAGAAAACTCCCTTGAGGCATCTGTCTGGGTCTGCCATGTAAAAGCGCTTTACAAGGAAGAAGGACTAACTATCCAGCCTCACAACACGACCCCACAAAAACTGGACCCGGCTTTAACTACTAACACAACATCCCCTCCCGGAAAAGCTCTAGTGTCCAAAATATTAAAAAAAATCAGAGCAAACGGCGCACCGGGCCCCAATGGTCTACCAGGCCACTTATTTAAATCAAACATCGAATTCTGGTCTGAAAACCTGACCTACTTATTTTCTGACTGTTGGCTGCCGGGGGCTGTGCCTGACTCATGGCGAGGCTTGCTCCTGCACCCAATTCATAAGAAAGGGACCAAATCAGACCCAACAAACTACCGCATGATCGCCCTGTTGGACATCGAGGGTAAAGCTTACGCAAGTGCCATCCTGAAAGACCTCACAGACTGGGCAAGCGAAGAAACCCTCCTGCCAATCTGTCAAACCGGTTTCAGACCAGGGTCCTCGACTGTGGACAACATCACAGCACTCTCTTACCTAATCAATCGAGCACGGCTGCGCAAAAGTCTCCCCTTATTTGCCTGCTTCATCGACTATTCTGCTGTGTTCGATGGAGTAGACCGTACCATCTTATGGAGAAAGCTGGTCCATTGGAACATCGATCCTTCCCTGCTAAGAGCGATACAATCTCTGTATCAAAACACCTGGATAAGAATCAAACTTTCAAACGACTCTGCAACTGACAAGATAGACACGAATCGCGGATTAAAACAAGGGTCCATGTTGGCGCCCCTACTGTTCAATTTATATACAGCAGACATGGAGACAGCCCTGCTGGGGGCTACCCTAGTAACACCAAAGATCGGGGCAACCAAAATACATTTCATGCAGTATGCGGATGATCTCGTAATTCTGGACCACACAAAAACAGGACTCCAAAAGGCACTCACCGCCCTGGCAATATATAACAACAAAAACAGGCTGGCAGCAAATCCGACTAAATCAAAAATAGTCATTTTTGGGCACTACCCCAAAAAAAAAGAGCAAAATGGAGCCTCGGCCATTTAACCTTGGACAGTATCCAGAAATACTTATACTTAGGGGTCTCCTTCCATTAATCGGGGTTGTGCGGTACCCACTTAAAGAAAATACAGGGTAAAGGTAAGTCCATCACCTTTGCCCTATGTAAACTACAAGCCCTTATACACAGTCCATCAGCAACGGCCATCCAAAGAGTCCTCAAGGCCAAGTTAATGCCGGCCCTTAACTACGCACAACAGGCGTATTCAGGCAAATTGAATAAGGAGCTGGAAAAAATCCATTGTGGGGAATACAAGAGACTGTACCACCTGCCGAAATGCACAAGAAACACTCTAATTCGCCTGGAATTCTCCCTTAATCAACAAACCCTGGAAGAGATGGCAGCCCTAAGTAAATATTATTACCTCATAACAGCGGCATGGGATAACACACTGAAGGCCGTCCTGAAACACATTTTTACTGAACCAGGGAACCCCTGGTCAGCTACCATCGAAGCTGCCATGACGCAATTGAACCTGGCGATCGAGTCGTGGAACCCAGACCTTGTCAACTACACGACCATCAAACATGCGATAAAGAGGCAAGTGCGCGCATGCTCTCAGGAGTTGGACGTGGAGTCCCTCACGAAAAGAGCCTTCCACGAGTCCCTATGCTTGCCACACATCGCGCACAATCCTCGAAACCATCTCACGCAGGCCGTGGGCCTCCCAGCTCTCCACAAGATTCTCGCCTACAGACTGCACCCCCTGCCGCTCAATGAACTATATCATCCGGAAAATGCAGGCACAGGAGTTCGGGATTGCAGACTCTGCAACTATAAACGAGAGTCATTGGCCCACTTACTGTTTTGCTGCCCCGCCCTACGTGCACCCCGCACCCTCTACCTTAGGCCCATTCTTAGGGACGCCGGGACATGCACAGCCAAGGAAGCAATCCATCATCTATACACCTTGAGCGTAGTAAAACAGATGGCCTCATTCGGAAAATTTATACAACAGACTCGGCTCGAGCTGATAGCTGCCAAGGCCACGCAGGAATAGAGACTTCGTCGTGAGACACCCGGTGGCCCCCACAGGCCCCCGACCGCGTGTGTCCTTATGAACTTTGGGAACTTCTTATAAACGCTTGTCCACAGAAATGTTGTGGTTTTTTGTCCTTATGAACTTTGGGAACTTCTTACAAACGCTTGCCTACAGAATTTTTTTGTTTTTTTTAACTTTTTTAATTTTATACCTTGGTCTTAATGTAATGGTTTTAAGTAACCACACAATAAAGTTATTCAAATTCAAATACTCTCTACTACTCACTCTCTACAACTCTCTACCCACTCTCTACTAGTCACTCTATTACTCCCTCTCTACTACTCTCTACTACACTCTCTACTACACTCTGTACTCACTCTCTACTACTCTCTATTACAGTCTAATACACTCTACTCTCCCTCTACTACTCTCTACTACACTCTACTACATCCTACTATACTCTACTACTCTCAACTACTCACTGTCTACTACTCTCTACTACTCTCTACTCATTCTAATCTCTCTACTATTCACTCTCTACTACTCACTCTCTACTATTTATTACTCTCTACTAACTCTCTTCTCACTCTAATCACTCTCTGCTACTCACTCTCTACTACTCTCTACTACTCTCGATTACTCTCTACTACTCTCTGCTACCTCTCTACTCACTCTAATCACTCTACTTCTCTCTACTACTTTATACTACTCTCTACTACTCACTCTACTACTCTACTCATTCTCTACAACTCACTCTCTACTACTCTCTACTACGCACTCTCTACAACTCTCTACTACTCACTCTCTACTACTCTTTACTACTCACTCTCTACTACTGAGTCTCTACTACTCACTCTCTACTACTCTACTACTCTCTATTACTCATTCTCTACTCATTCTAATCACTCTCTACTACTCACTCACCACTACTCTCTACTACTCACTCTCTACTACTCTACTCTCTACTAATTCTCTACTACTCTCTCTCTACTACTCACTATCTACTACTCTCTAATACTCACTCTCTCTTACTCTCTAATACTCACTCTACCACTCTATACCACTCTACTCAGTCTCTACTACTCACGCTCTACTAATCTCTACTACTCACTCTCTACTACGCATTCTCTACTACTCTCTACTACACTCTACTACATTCTACTACACTCTACTACTCACTCACTACTACTCTCTACTACTCACTCTCTACTACTCTCTACTACTCTCTACTACTCTCTCTCTACTACTCTCTACTACTCACTCTCTACTACTCTCAACTACTCTCTACTACTCTCTCTCTACTACACTCTACTACTCACTCTACTACTCTCTACTACTCACTCTCTACGACTCTCTACCCACTCTCTACTACTCACTCTCTACTACGCATTCTCTACTACTCTCTACTACACTCTACTACATTCTACTACACTCTACTACTCACTCACTACTACTCTCTACTACTCACTCTCTACTACTCTCTACTACTCTCTACTACTCTCTCTCTACTACTCTCTACTACTCACTCTCTACTACTCCACTTCACTACTCATTCTCTACTACTCTCTACTACTCACTCTCTACTACTCACTATCTACTGCACCCTCTCTACTACTCACTCTCTACTACTCTCTAATGTTCACTCTCTACTCACTCTCTACTACTCTCTACTAATCACTCTACTAAGTTCTACTACTCTACTCATTCTCTACTACTCACTCTCTGCTACTCATTCTCTACTACTCACTCTCTACTATTCTCTATGCTCATTCTCCACTACTCTCTAGTGCTCTCTACTACTCACTCTCTACTACTCACTCTACTACTCTCTACTACTCTACTCATTCTCTACTACTCAATCCTCAATCTCTACTCACTCTAATCACTCTCTACTACTCACTCTACTACTCACTCTACTACTCACTCTCTACTACTCTCTACTACTCATGCTCTGCTACTCTCTAATACTCACTCTCTACTACTCACTCTCTACTACTCTCTACTACTCACTCTCCACTACTCTCTGCTACTCTCTCCTACTCTCTACTACTCTACTTATTCTCTACTACTAACTCTACTATCTACTACTCACTCTCTACAACTCTCGACTACTTTGCTCTTCAATCATTCTCTACTACTCTCTACTACTCACTCTCTTCTACTCACTCTCTACTACTCTCTAATACCCACTCTCTACTCACTCTCTACTACTCTCTCACTGCTGCTCTCTACTACTCACTCTAGTACTCTCTACTACTCTACTCACTTTCTACTACTCACTCTATTCTCTAATACTGACTCTCTACTACTCACTCTCTACTACTCACTCTCTACTACTCACTCTCTACTACTCTCCCTCTACTACTCACTTTCTACTACTCACTCACTACTACTCACTCTATCTACTACCCACTCTCTACTGCTCTCTACTACTCAATCTCTACTAATCACTCTCCATCTAGTACTCACTCTCTACTCTCTACTACTCACTCTCTACTCTCTACCTCTCTACCTCTTACCTCTCTACCTCTCTACCTCTTACCTCTCTACCTCTCGCGCTACCTCTCGCTCTGCCTCTCTCTGTACTACTCTCTTCTCTCTGCCTCTCTACCTCTACCTCTCTACGTGCACACATATGCACATATTTATATATATGCATATACATTTATATATATATATATATATATATATAATGTGTGTGTATATATATATACATACATACATATATAAACATATATATATATCTGCATATCTATATAAATACAAATATAAATGCGTGCATACATATACATATACATATACATATATGCATACATATACATGTTATGTACATGAAAATTTGAAAGACACTAATAAAAGCAAAGCTAAAAAGCCACCTAATTACAAACAGAATTGCTTTAACTTAAACTAGGGCGAGATCTATTGCATTTTCAATGCTTGTTTATTGTTGATTGTCTGATATTATCACAAACATTGCCTGTAGCAAGCACAAATGCACAAGTGTGGCTCACGGTGTAGAGCAGGCAGACCCAGAAGCTGAGGTCAGACCCGGGACCAGGGTTCAATTCACGACGCGGCAGGGTCTTGAGCTCAAATGTCCACGGACTCGATAATTCTCGCTTCGGTGCCTGCTCTAATCATGTGTTCTCACTCTGCAACTCTGGGCATTAAGCTTGCTTAATCTCCACAACGGCCCCCTGCGGCGGGATGCCTGGCTTTCACCTTGGGGATGCCCTGTAGGGGCTATCTCACAGGGAAAAGCCAGGATGGGTTCCCAAGGCAAGCGCCGGGAAACCTCCGGGTAGCTGTGCGCTCAATAAATGCAATAATAATAATAATAATAATACACTTTCCCATACTCTTCAAAACACCTGCACAGATGTTTTGATTTGCGCCTATCAGATAATACAGAATCACGGTAGCCCAACACCCGGCGCAGTCAAAACACTTTATTTCAAAACAAATAGCACCTTTAGAAAAGGGTTGTATTTTACAAAATGCAAGGACGCTCTCTCTTAGAATAAGACGTGTGGTTTTACACACAATGCTCTCAAAAGCTTTCCCAGATGCCCAATGCAAAAGATTCAAATATACAAAGAGATATATATGTTTATATGCAAGCAATATTAACACACTTGGTAAATATAGTGCATGAATAATACTGATGAATAAACAAGCAGAAAATAATATGAGCTAAGTCTCAAGCAAATATACTGGACGTCCTACAAGAGATCAGAAAGCTATATATACATCAAATGAGTACTTTGGAGGTGCACCTTGACTCACTCCTGCATCACAAAGAAAGCACACTCACTCACACATCACAAAGACAACACATCAAATGATCACAGCAACTGGCTCACATCACAATGGCAATAATCAAAACTCAATACATCACCTGGTGCAAAACACCGCATCTCAGACTGGGGAAGTAAACAGCCTTGATTGAGATCCTCAAAAACTAATGTCCTCCTCCGAGATAGACGCGTACATCCACGCTCGGATTCCAAACTCCAGGTTTCCAAGTCCACAACCCTCAGCTTTAAAAACACTAGAAGGTTCGAGAAAGACCTCCCCCTGGGCTGGAGGAATATTACCAGAACTGGGAAGGTTCCAAGCAAGCATTCCCACGGCAGGAAGGAGCTCTCACGTTCCCTTCTCCAAATCTCACATGTTCCAGCCTTTATCTTGACGAAGCTCACAGCTCACAAAGCCTTTCAGAATACTTAAACAATCCCTCACCAAAACAGAAAGACCTTGAACGTGAATAACCCGAGCAACTTGAAAGCACTGCTGTGCACGCAAAAAAGGTGAAGCAAGGCAAAGCCAAGGAAAAACGATGGCATGAGGCCATGTGAAAGCCAATAGTAAGCACTTCATAATTCTCATAACCCAAACAACTTGCAAGCGCTGCTGTGCATGCAGAAAAGCTGAAGCAAGGCAAAGTTAGAAAACAAGATGACATGAGGCCATGTCAAAGCCAATAGTAAGAACTTCATAATTCACATACAAGACTGAGCACATGTGTGCATCACTGCCCACAACACTGCACTTTGAAACCAAAGAGTACATTCCACACTTCTCCCTTTCATGCTTTCAAATGCACAACCCACACGTTCTATTCTTGGCAAGGCTGTTCTACTCCGTGACAGCTCCCACTGAAAGACAGCAAGATTACAAGAACAAAAATGTTAAGAGAAGCAGGCATATGCAGGACATCGAACATCCAGACTAGAATAAAATAACACACTAAAGTCAGTTAAAATAATGGTAGTCAAAGGTCATCATAGGGTCTCAAACCACAAGAGTGCCTCTAGCACTATAACAGTGTGTCTTTACAAGTACAAAACTGCCCTAATTTGCAAACATATACCAATTTTTTTATCTCCCTAGTTCACTGATGCGGACTGCTTTTATATATGGTGTAAGTGCCTATTTTCTGTCCAAATTGGCCTCTGTCCAATACCCAAATAACACATAGATTTGAATTGCAGCTGACCAGGGCCCACAGTGAGAAAAGAAAATGTAACCATGTGCCTTAGAAGACATGCAATGGGGGCACATCCAATATCATAATAATGATTTCCCACCATTTTAGAACTGATTTATGTAAAAATGGAAGCAACTTCTCTAGCATATTTACAGAGGAGTTTTATTGTTAATAGGGAGACAAGGAAGGACATAGAACGCTTGCAGGTCCTCCCTTCAACTCACCCAACTACTACTAGGCCATCACACCCACACACATACGCATGCAAGCATGCACGCACACACACACACACACCCACCCACTGCAAATCAATACTTTTGAAACCCTCTTAACCACAAAGTGCAGTACCAAAAACAATAAACCCTCAAATACAGTACACCTCAGCACACCCACAATACAGGCAAATGATCTAAAAGACATTGACAGTTGTACTTTGCAAGGGGACGTGGCTTGTCAGGCCACATTGGTCCCACTTGAATGTAGAGCTATGATCCTTCAGCCCCTTTCCTGCATGGATTTATTGGCTGGGTTTATCCCTGCTGGTCATTCAACCTATATTGGAGTGCCGGATCCTGGGGGGCAAGGTTGCCGACTCCTGTGGGTTGGCCCAACCGTCCCGTTGAGCTTGAAGCAGGGAGAACGTCACCCACAGCTTGGGCTGGCGACCTCCCCTGGCGACAGCTGTTACGGGAGTCCTGACGCGAATGGCGGTGTCCAGGAGGATCGGGAGGGCTGTAGCTGCGATAGCACCAGGTTGGGGCCATATTGTAGCTCGTCGCTGTGGAGGCCCCGGAAGTGTTACCTGCTGAAACCCAGAGGGCTAGTGGCTTCCTGCCACAACATGGCCCCAGGAGTGATCTGGCCTGAGTTCCAGACTCCCTTGGTTAAATATCTACCCAGCATTGCAGCAGCGGCCCCCTCCCCACAGCCAGATGACACGAGAACCCAGTCAGAAGGGCTCAGGCAGTGGATGCAAATCTCACCACTCCACCCACTCGCAATCAGCGGCAGAGCCGACACCAGCCACACGGCCAGAGAGCACCATTAATGCATTGAAGACGCCCTAGCATAGGTTAGTGTGTGTGGGCCCCGTGGATCACCACGCCATTGAAGGGATTCACTACCTAATGGGAAGGCCTCACACAACTCCAGACTTGCTACAGATTATGGGGGTGGGGCAGCCTCTCCTTTGCCCCACCACCTACTGCACTGCTTCACCAGTCTTGAATGGGGTTCCCCAGAGGAGACAATCCTTAGCACGGCACCACACTTTAGATAACAACACGGCCCTCAGGGGATCCCCTTTGTTTGGCCGGGGGGGGGGAAACCCCATGTACTACAACACCTGTCAGCGTTCTTGGGACCGATGAGCAGCATGAGGAAGTGATTACACCCCTACTCCCCCAGACAATAGATCCATGGCACACCTCATCCTCCAGAAGCAGGTGCTTCTCACTGGTGCACTAATGGCAACGAGTGAGACTGAATCCGCCCGCAAAGCTGTTGGGCTGGCTTGCACCACCCTGCTGCACACCTACAAATGTCTTTTCTCTGAATTGCAATGGAGGCAAAGCTAAGCTCCCTTGTCACTGAGCTGAGATTCTTATGGCATGATCACCACAAACTAGCGGACAGAGTGTCCTACAGAGAGAAAACACTGGCTGTAGTCCAGCCACTAACCACGGAAAACCAACCTGGTATCGTGTTTTACAGAAACATGGACACATCCTGGAGGAATGGGCAGAGAACGCAGAGGGTAGATCCTGGAGGAGCAACATTCCCATACTGGGCCTCCCTGAGGAGATCGAGGGCGTTGATCTGTTACCCTTTGTTGAGAATTGGTTCCGCTCTTTTGTTGACCCATCAGATTTCACTATGTTCTACTCCTTGTAAAGGGCACCGAGAGTGCGGTCGGTCCAACCCAACCCCGCACCCTCCTCGGGGCCTCACCATGACCAATGGCTATCCTTCTCTATTATAAAGACCAGGACACCTTCATAATGGCAGCACAGGAGAAACTGGAAGACAAGACCATCATGCTCTTCCCAGACTACACACAGGAGGTACAGTGACAATGCACCTTCTTTCTGGCAGTCAAGCGATGGCTCCCACAGCTGGGGGTCCAATACTTCCTGTCATTTCCAGCCCAGCTCAAAATTCTCCTGGATGGGAACTCCCTTTTCTTCACTAACCCAGAGATGCCTTGGATTGGACCAACGAATATCAAACAGAAACGCATGCTGCACCTGTGGGTATACCCCCTAGCCACCCCACCCGCAATGCAAGAAACAAAAGCACCCCAAATGGGGGCACCTCTCTGACCTCTCCATCCACAAAAGCCCTAGCCCTGGAACAGATCATTGAGGATTGGCACTGGGCCATCCTGCACTCCATGCAGCGGCATCACTTGCAGAGAGTATGGGACCACGGACAGGGAAGGGGGCCTACACATCTTCGTGACTGACTAAAACTCAGACACCAAGGACGACTCCAATCAGGCGTCACATACACTCACACTGGTGGCATCACAGACTGCAGACAATTTGATTTAAACCTCACCCTCATTGCCAGCAGGATGTGAATAGTGACAGAGACCGGCCATAACTTTAGACTATTCAGCCGCTGTTCTAGGGCCCCCTTCACTACCCAACGTTAGACTAATGCAACTGTGTATTCTTATTTCACCCAGCGGGAGCTACTGATGCACCCTGCCTGCCCCCGCTATTTTTGTCCCCCCTTTTTTCCTTGCCATTCTCATCTGACACTGAGCCCAGCTACACATTGATGTGAATTTGGGGCGATACCCGCTTTTGGACGCAGCTTGCACCCACTTGGTCACAACACATCTCCACTCATATACTGTGAAACGTGTTTTGGGAGTACCACCATATGTGGTAGGCTCTCCCAGTTTTTGTTTATGCTAACTGTTCTGATATCTACATTTTCTCTCCCCTTATCCTTGGACCAACTGATGGCAAACGTTTTCCCCCCTGAGGATGGTGGGGGCAGGGCAGCGGGAGGGAGGGCCACCGTGTCGGCCACTCAGCACGCTTCACTTAACCATGATATTCTACATTTTTCATGGCTCCATCTATGCTCAATAGGTTTCTCACTCTGAATTTGCAGAGTATTCACACATTGTGAAAGCAGTACAATGTATACTCTTACCTCAAAGACCAGCACACTTAGGTCATTTTCCTTTAGGAGACACATACTACAGCACTAGAGCTGGAGACCCTGCAGAAGCGGTGGAGGGGGCAATCTTTGTGACATCCTACTCAGCCATACCCTTGGATTCTGATAGTCTGGTTTTGTCCAGGCATTCCCTTTCAAACCCTTGATATGGTGCTAGACAGAGAAGGCCGATTCGTATTGTTATAGGGCTGCCTCGACCTTTGCCCAGTCCCTCTGGGCAGTATATATGCCCCATATACACTCTCGGGCACTTTGGCACATAAAAACCACATACCGTGGATATTAGGAGATTATAACTGCGTGCCCGACCTCCTCCTGGACCACTTGTATCTGCCACTCCCCTGCTCTCCCCTGCACGTGCAAACGGAGCGTTTTGCTAGTTGATTCAAACAGTGGTCTTTAGCAGACACTTGGAGGACTAATCATCCTAACAATCAAATCTACTCTTTCTATTCTACGCCCCACAGCCTGTCCGTGCAACTAGATCACATCTGATCTGGTTCAGTACTAGGTATGATCCACTACACAGATTGCCTTGGGCAGGCAGTCTCCGACCACGACACACACATCATGGACATGCAATGGAACACCCCACTTCCCCCCGACACCTACTGTACGGATTGCGATTTGGCGCTCATTTCCCCGGCCTTCCCGGTGGAAAGAGGAACTAGGTATGGATGCCCCTTATCCCCCTGCTCTTTGCGATAGCATTGGAGCCACTTGCCACCCACCTTTGCAAGGAGGGACAAAGTTGGGGTATTCCCCTGGACAAAGGGATAAATGAAATATATCCTTTATGCTGACAACCTTCTATTCTACCTTGGCAATGCTTGCTTCGACCTAACTCTCATTGCCTCCACACTCGACGCATTTGCGCTAGCATCAGGCCTTTGAGTTAAGTGGGACAAGTCCAGTGTATACCTGTTGCAACCAGAACCCCCCCCAAGCTATATAACTGGGGGGCTCTACTCTCAAGTGGTGCAGTACTATGGCCCGATATTAGTGGTTGCATCTATACCATTCCCTATCTGACTTGTTCGACGAACACTTGAACAAAGTCCTGTCCTCACTGAGACTGAGAATTTGTTTTTGGAAGGCTCTTCCATAACCGTGCCAGGGAGAATAGCTGTATGAAAAATGGTCATCCTACCCCAGCTTCTGTAATATTTCGCACACTTACTTGTCATCCCTCCTTGTTCATTTTTTCGAGAACTCGACTCTCTTCTGAGCGAACTAATTTGGGGCGATAGGCACTCCCGGATTGCATTGAGAAAGCTGCAGCTGCCAGTTGGCAAAGGCAGACTGAGAGCCCCATCCTTCGAGGCCTACTACCTGGCAGCTCAGCTGCAGTGGCTGTCACAGTGGCTAGCAGGATAGCACTGGGGAAGACGTGCCACGGGGCAGGTCCTCTCACACTGACCTTGGTCAGGAACTTCCTGCTTCCCAGGAGATCCACCCAATCGCTGTGGTCCCTCTATGTGCAGTTGACCCTGAGTTGTATGGCCAGAGTTCACTTCCTTACTTGGTCCATTCCCCCATAAGACCCAGAGCTTCCCGGCAGCCTTCTAGCTCTTACTCCACTGCAGATTTGAAATGCTTGCATGGCCGTTCCTTATATCCGGTGGCCAATCTCTTTGACAACAGCCACTTGCTCACCTTTGACCAGCTCCTCACAGAATATGACATTCTATCTGGCCAGATTCTCACTTATAACCACCTTCAACGCAACTGTCAAACCCTCTGGTCCACTCTGGACGAGGCACAGGTCCATGCCGTCTTACAAACACTGCTTCTTATGGAAGAGGGGCATCACCTGGTTACCTGGATCTATAGATCCATCCGGTATCACACTGGACTTACACTGACAGTGCTGCCAGGCAAGTGGGAGGACGATATTGAGAGGGTGCTACATGATGTGGAGTGGGAACAAGCCCTAGAATTTCCCCAGAAGGTATCTCAGAATGCATCTTTCAAATACATCCAATTCTCCATCCTCCACAGGGCCCACTTAACCCTTGCCCAAATCATTTGATATTTCCCGGAAGCGAACCCACGATGCCCCCGCTGCCACTCAGCCACCACCAATTTGCATCACATGCTCTGGTCATGCTCAACCCTTCTTGAATATTGGACTCAGATACACAAGACTGTACAAGAAGTCTTGGAACTGCCCAACATCTAAAGGAGGGAGGCCTGTACCCTGGGCATTTTCAAGCACAGAAAATTCCACAAAGCGCGTACACGCTTCACCAGTTTGGCCCTTTGACTGGCAAAGAGAACGTTTATCATGCACTGGCAGGCGTTAATTGCGCCACCAATAACAGCATGGCAGGGGAGGGCCGGGGGTTACACCCTTTGTTATAAATTCCCACTGTCTGCTGCCTGGGATACCCTCCTAGAACAGGTCAAGCACAGCACACAGGCTGCTATCTTGACCCCATGATCACGCAAGGGCCCCCTCACACTTACCCCATTGCACCAATGCACACCCAGCTGAACTGCAACTTGATTGCCTTACCCCCCTCCGGTATTCTCTATCTCCTTTTCTACGCAGAGAAGCCTTACCCTTTATACTCGACAGCCTAGGATTCTGGCTCCTTTTTCGTGCTGAGTCTCCACCCTTCTCCATGTTCTTCCCAAGTTTAAGGACAGGAACTCATCACAGGAGGGCAATCCTAACCACGTATGATCAATGAGAGTGAACATACTACTAGCTCCTAAACACAGGTTCACTTACATAATGTTATGTTATGTTATGTTAGTGCTATTTGTATTGCGCACGGCTGCTCCAGCGAAGGAGCGTCCCGGCGCACCGACAAGGTGGCGAACACAACACAACAGGGGAACAGAAATAATTATTAAGAAATTGGGGAGTGAAGGATTTAACAGAGCTCAGAAAATAAATGAGTTTTAGCGGCCTTGCGGAAGGAGAGCAGGTCACCAAAGGTCCGGAGTTTCAAAGGGAGAGCGTTCCAGAGTGCGGCTGCCCGCACCTTAAAAGAGCGACCCCCCACCCGACTGAGTTTGAACCGAGGGGCTACCGCTAATTCTTGGTCTAGCGAGCGCAGAGTGCGGCCCTGGATGTAAGGGCGCAAAAGTTGGTGCAGTAAGGGAGGTGATAGGCCCTTCAGAATTTTGAAGGAAAGGCACAAAACTTTAAAGTGGATCCGCTGCCTAACGGGTAATCAATGCAAGGCTCGCAAAGATGGACCGGCCGGGCAAAACCTAGGAAGACCTACGATCGCTCTGGCCGCAGCGTTCTGCACTCTTTGAAGTCGGGTTAACTCAGCCTGGTTTAATCCTATAAAAAGGGAGCTGGCATAGTCCAACCGCGCCAAAACCGTTGCTTGCACCACCAATTGACGAGTTGCGGCATCGAAGTATTTAAGGGCAGGGCGCAGATTGCGCAGGATGCCGAAGCAGCAAGCCGCCGTCCTTTTGGTGTGGCCAACAAAGTTGAGGGAAGGGTCCAGCCAAACACCAAGGTTTTTGATCTCCGCAACCGGAGTGGGGGTCGGCCCCAGCTCAGAGGGCCACCAAGTATCTCCCCATAGGTCCGTCCGCTTCCCAAAGATCATCACCTCCGTTTTTTTGGCGTTTAGTTGGAGACAGTTGGACGTCATCCAACCAGCCACCGCCCTGAGTCCTTCTCTGAATCTTGGGGCATCCACCCCAGAGTCCCCGCTGATCGTGACCGCTAGCTGGGTGTCATCTGCGTACGACACCATGGTCATACCACAGAGCTTCACAACCTCAGCCAGCGGCCTCACGTAGATGTTAAACAACGTGGGGCTCAGTGAGGAACCCTGTGGGACCCCAAGAGACAGAGGATGACATTTGGACTGGTAGGGCGGGGACGCCACACAGAAGGAATGATCCCTGAGAAACGAACGGAACCACTGGTGTGCAGTGCCTATCACCCCTATCTCCTCAAGACGTTGCAGGAGAATGTCATGGGAGACCGTGTCAAAGGCGGCGCTTAGGTCTAACAAAACAAGCGCCGCCGTTTGACCTGCATCCAGAACTACCCGAAGGTGCTCGACCATAGATAACAGTGCTGTCTCCGTACTGTGGCCAGCCCGAAAACCATTCTGGGTGTCGTCCAGAATGTTGGCACGCGACAGATGACCAGTGAGGGCGGTGTTGACATGCGCCTCCGCGAGTTTGGCTGGCCACGGGAGAAGCGAAATTGGGCGGTAGTTCTCCGATTTTGTAGGGTCGAGAGATGGTTTTTTCAAAATGGGCATTACTACCGCATGCTTCCATTTCAAAGGCACCTGGCCTGATGATAGCGACGTGTTGATTAAGTCGCAAACCGGGCGAGCAAGAACCTGGTCTCTGAACATAGGTGGCTTGAGCGGGTCGTCCGGCGACCCCGACTTAACTCGGAGAGCCAAGGCCGTGTAAGACTCCAAAGAGAGAGAGGGGAGAGAGTCTAGCACCACCTGATCCAACCGGGTGGGAGGCCCCATACTGGTTTGTGCAGTGGAGGAGGGGAAGGCCCTATATATGGTCTGGACCTTCTCCAGGAAGAAAGCCGCCAGCGCTTCACAATGAGTATTGGAGCTGATGGAGTTACCGGCCGGCTTCCTTGCCACAAGGTCTTTAAGGGCCTTAAAGATGGTTTTAACAGGATTCCCACTATTGCGAAACTCCAGAGCGTAGTATTCAGCCCGGGTTCTACAAACCGCGCGGTGATAAAACTTGACCGCAGCCATATACAGGGTTTTTTTGCTGCTGTCATACCTCTTCCTCCAGTCTCTCCAGTCTAATACGATAACATAGCAACAAATATGTACTAATGGTAATGCTCTACATAAGCACTCTATGGCGCTTCAGTACCTTGTTCACTCCTCTTCAATGCGGTGGCTTCTATTGCTGTAATCTTCTGTTTATTTGCGAAATCCAATAAAAACATTTTTTTTTTTAAAACAGTTGTACTTTGCAATGTAATTTACAGGCTATAACCAAACTTAGTGGTTCCTAACATTTTATTTCACCTTCCATGCCACTGTTTCGCCAACAACCAACTCAGCTTATTTGCAAACCCCAAACCTCAACCTTGTCTCCAATGTTCGACATTTCACATTCTCCTTAATTTTTCTAACCTTTCAATTCATATTTGACCAGCTTTGACCAGATCCAACATGCACCCACTTTATGATCACCACCATCATCCTTTTTTATTACACAGAACACATTCTTAGACACCGACATAAGGTTCCAAAGCCCCATAGATCTATCCTACCATCACATGTGTACCAATCTGGAAACAATTCCTTTTGACCTCATCTCACCTTTTCTCACTCTTCACTTGCCCTGCTCGTACTCTCCTCAAAGTCTCACTGATATCAACTCCACTTTGCTTCTCTCTATGCATCCTTTTTAACCACCATAGACAAAATAATACTACTTTCCTTCCCCTTGGAAACTCAACAAGACTACTGTGATCAAAAGAGCGACGTATAATGCGATAGTCTTAGAGCAGGCATTTATCATGACCAAAACAGTGACATTTCTCAGGTAGCGTTTGAAATGTCCGAATTTGCAGGAATGACCACAATTAACTAGTGAAGGACTTAATATAGACACAATACTCCCAAGGGTCAGAGCTATGCCAGACCTGCACAAATTTCCACTATGTATGACGCCTATTTAATATCTAATTCCTTGTGTGACAAAGTCAGGGATGTGACCCATATTCACCCCCTATTGGTGATTAGAGAATCACTTAAACAATTGATAGAAAATGACCCGCACCAAGGTACATGTGTGAAAATTATATTAACTGATTGATGTAGTGCACAGTGTTCATTGGCATTCATTCGGAAACTTCCCACAGATATACAATGTCACAATCTTGACTGTAGGTTTCAGATTTCCTTTATTCAATTTTCATTAAAAATTACAGAATTGCCTGTTGCAAACGCGTTTCAGCACATCCGTGACTTCTTCAGGGCTCAACTCGTAATTTGCTTGACAGACTCACATCAACCTTTGTGTAATGTCTGTATTCACAACGTCTTAAGTTCTCAATAAATAAATCGTAGGGTGGACCACTATATCCAATGGTACGTAACAGGGAAATTGCCTCCTGTGTTGCACCGTCCTCTATTTAACCAGTAGTTCAGTAGTGAGCATTTTCAATAAACAAAACTCGAGGTATGTCGCTCTATCCAGTGGTCCGTGACAGGCAAAGGTCCTCCTGCAAGAAGCCAGCCTCTGTTAATCCTATTGTGTAATGGCAAGCATTTGTCTATAACACCGTAGTCCGATCCTGTAACTCGCTGGGCTTCTGCAATTTTCCTGCGATTACCTACTTTTGCGAGTTCACAATTAGCGAATTTCACAAACTGAAAATATCGCAAAAGTAGGTAATCGCAGAAAAATCGCAGATTGGCCATTCTCGCAAAATAAAGAATCGCAATGGTATGTATGGAAAAAATCGAAATTTGCGAATTTCGGAAATTCGCAATTTACAGAATCGCAATTACCACCAAGTAGGAGCAGGTGGTAACCAGGTGCAACCTATATAAGCAGCAACATAATTCAACAGACTTTTTTCCACAATGGCGGGGCTTTACTTGATAGCCAGGAGGATGCGACTGAGAGCTGCTGCACAGAGGAGGAGACGCCAGGACAGGATATTCAGTTTGCGCGTCACCATCTCCCAGCGCCTTGAAGAGGACCTCTACACCCACTACAAGCTGGATGAAGACAGCATTAATGATTTAATTGAAGAACTCAGACCCTACCTTGAACACCCCACATGCAGGACAAATGCCATCTCCACTGAAATCCAGGTCCTGTGTTCAATACACCTGTTGGCCTCAGGAAGTTTTCAGGGGGTGATTGCCTCAGCAGGAGGGGTGTCACAAAGTGCCCTTTCGCGATTCTTTCATGCCTTTCTAGATGCCATGGTTCAAAGGATGCAACATCACATTTACTTCCCCTGCACCCCACAGGCACTAGCCCAGACAAAGCAGGACTTTTACCAAATCTCTCAATTCCCACACGTGATAGGATGCATAGATAGCACACATGTTGCTATATCCCCCTCCTCAAGCATTGAGTACATCTTCAGGAACAGGAAATGCTATCACTCACTAAACATCCATGTGGTGTGTGAATCCAAACACATCATAACTGACACAGTGGCAAAGTATCCTGGCAGCACACATGACGCATTCATCTTCCGTCACAGTGGGCTATACCGCAGAGTCTCAAGAGGGGAGTTTGGCGAGGGATACCTACTTGGTAAATACATTTAAACATAGGGTACATTTGTACTAACTACCATGTGCAGTTTACTGACTAACCATTTACATTTCAACCAACAGGTGACAGTGCATATGTAGTCCGGGATTTCATCTTGACTCCCTACCTTAATCCAGCCAGTGCTAGAGAACGCAGATACAACAGGGCATACATCGCAACTAGAGGTACCATCGAACGGACCTTTGGGATCCTGAAAAGCAGATTCTGGTGCCTCCATAAAAGTGGAGGTGCACTCCAATACAGCCCCAATACGTGCTGCAAAATAGTGGTAACATGTGCCATGCAGCATAACATTGCCACAAGAAAAGGCACACCAGTGGAGCTGAGTGACTCAGGATCCTCTGATGTGGAGGGGCCTGGACCAGGATGTATGCTAGCTTGTGTAGCTGTTGCAGCAGCTGGGCGCCAGAGGCGTGATGAGATTGCGCACAACTATTCTTAGGCAAGAAAAAATGACACAGTGCCAAATATTGGGTGTGTGAATGTGTTTTTATTCCTTACTTAAAGGAAAAATAATGACACACAACCTTCATGCAAACTAGTCACACTCCATTTGTCAAGCACATGTTTTAGTCACAGTGCTATTAAGAAAACAGGAGTGAGTGTAAAGTTGGATCTTGCACAGCGTGATGCTAATTGGATGGAGAAGGCCTATTGTTCCTGCCACTACGACGCCTCTCCAAGATGGGTGGTGGGGTGGTGTGCTCCGATCTGACTGCACGTCCTCTTCACTGGGAGTTAGTACTCCAGGCCCTGTAGTGCGTAATGCCCGCAGCTCATCAACAGCAGTTGTAACTTGTAAAAGTGCATTTGCAATATCCTGGGTAGCATGTGTAAACTGACGCTGCATCTCTATGCTGCGCCTGGCCTGGATGCTTGTGGCAGAGGCCAAGCGGTTAATGGCCCGTGTATAACGATCTTGGCGGTGCCGCTCTCGGCATCTAGCAGCACGCTCTGCTTGCAATTCCTCACAATGCGCCTCCATGGCACCCCTCAGGTCACTCCTCAATCCCCTGAAGCCTGCCCTCATCTCTCTTTGTAACAGTTTCATGTTTTTGGCTTGCAGGCGCTGCACCTGCAACATATTGAGTTCCAGGCCGGCAAACACAGATTCTTCGCCTCGACCTTCATCATTGGTAGTCGTGTGACGTCTGCGCCTGGCTGTACTTTGTGGCACTTGATGGTCTGGTGCACGGACCTCTTGCTGTGGCGGTGTGGTATCAGTTTGCAAATTTTCACCACTATCATCTGCCTCATCCTCCATTGGTGGTAATGGTCTCACTATGTGTCTCCTCTGTTTCTTGTGAGTGGTCACAGGGCTGTCCTCCCCCATCAGTGTGCTCATCATGCCCGGCATCTCCTGAGTCTGCACCTTCATTGACTGGTCCACTGCCTATAGGCTGTGTTGAAGATGGTGCTGTGAACAGAACAGCACACATTAATTAACTGTACTGACTTGCCTTGTGTAAATACATTTTTTTCACCGTTTGGGATTACATTGGCTAATTGTTTCCCTTTCCTGACCTGCAGATTCTATATTTGACTTGTTTCGCTGAAAATGCACAACTTTGAATTTCATGTGACTAAATCTCCCATAATGCATTGCTGTGTCTGCCTGTTTACCTGCTCTGGACTACATATCTTTTTTCCTGACCCTAGGTCACTGCTGGGGGGTGTTGAGGGTGTAAGGGGTGTGAGGGCATGCTTCTTACCTTTTCCAGATGCTGGTTGATGAGAGCTGTCCAGATCAGCCACTCCTCCCACACTCTATGGTTGCAGGGTCCCTTCCACCAGTTCCTCAAGAGGTGTAGAGTCCAACACAGAAGAGGTCCCACCACCGGTCTTCTTAGACTGCTCCAGCCTGGCAGCTAGCTTCTCTTTTGAGCGCTGGCGCAGGTCTTACCAGCGCTTCCTGAGGTCCTCCACACTCCGGGCTGTCACCCCCACAGCATTCACCTTATGCTGGATGTCCTCCCAAATTCGCATTTTACGGCTCTCTGGCACCTTTAGAGCCTCTGAAAATGTTTACTTCCTTTTCCTGGAGCATTCTCTCTCCTGCTGCTGGGATTCCTGCCTGGGCGTGTCTCCACTTTCTGCCATGTTGTTTCAGGAGCACAGTTCACTCTCTCAAACACACCTTCACTCTGCCTCAGCAACTCAGGTGCAGAATGGGTAGTCAGTCACTTCCTGGTTGTGATGTCATCATGCTGCACCTGAGTTCCTGATTGGCTGTTTTGCAAAATTCGCAAAATTGCAATTTTTTCCGTTTAGAAATCACAAAAATTGTGATTTCTTGAGGTTAAGGAATCGCATTTCGGGGTTTCGCAAATATATAGCGATTTTTAAGAAATCGCTATTTATTTGCGATTTGTTTCATACATACCGATTTGCGATTCTAAATTTGCGATTCGGTAAAAATCACAAATAAAGAATCGCAAATCGGTTCCTTCGTACATATGGCCCTAAATCTCCCTGTGCCGACAAAAATGGTGCTCATGAAAAGCGCTCCAATACCTTTGGGTCGGTGTACTATAAGCGCCAGTGTTGATGATTAAGTGCTGGTGCGAGCTCCGGAAACTACCCGCTCAAATTAAGCACTGCAGTCTAGGGCTGGGTGACCAGCTCTGTGTGGACCGCAGTTCAAGAAACCGAGAAATTGTACCAGGGCCAGACTGCCCGTTTATTTCATCATGCATTTTTATGGTGGGCTGACGAAATTGGAGGCTGGTTTTGGGAAGGAAAAATCAGCTACTGACGAATCTGGCACTTTCTCCAAGTAATTATAGTAGGCATGAGAGGCAAAAGAGGAGGAAGATAGAGAAAACGAGAGTAGGAAGATAAGAGCAGAGGCAGGGAGCGGTGCTGGTTTGAACATTTTTGCCTGGACTCCTTTGTGTTCCTAGTTCGGCCGAGCTAATAAGATCAAAGGTCTGCAACAAACCAGCCAGGGAGGCTGGAAATAAGCTGTCCATTGTTTTATGCGCATCTGTACTGAAAGTAAAGTAAAATAAGCATTGCAAATACCAATTGGTCGGCCTTAAAAGGAATATTGTATTTTGATGTGAAGCATTACAGTTAAATAACATGGGCATGTTTACGTATTTGTGTTGTACAATAGTATAATGTAGTTTAAAAAGTCAGTTGACAGTTACACTGTCAAGCCGGACCTAAAAATCTATGTAGGCTAATGAATGCCTTCCTCCCTTCTGTGCTGCTGCCAGAGAAAAATAACAAACATTTTCTAGCTCTCTAAGACAGTTTGAGAGCATTACAATGTCATGTGTGTTCCTCTGTAAGTTCAATCGCAGTCAGCTGTATAAATAAACAAAATGATCACAGCTGGTGGAGGGCAAGCACTTTTTAGTGGAAGCACACAACTTCTTCCCAATCAAAACATGTACTACTGGCTCCCAATAAGTTGGCGAAGCCAAAGTACCTCTCTAGTGGTACTCACATAATTGTCTGGCGATGCTGCGCTATGAAGCCATACCATAAACATCAGGTAAAGGAGGAGTGTTTAACCCCTAGGCTAGCAACCGACCAAAAACCTGATGTACGCCCCCTTGGATGGACAGATTTGAATAGCCAAAAGAGAACAATTCTAAAAAGTGCCTTAGGCCCAAGAGGCATTTTCTTAGCTTACTAAATTACTGTTTTTGTCCTGCAAAGAGAATAGAGATATTGATAAATATTTATTTTCCCGCAATCCAGTACTGCCCGCTTTACCTGATATTGGAATTAATTTATTTTGTCATATTTTCCTGTTGCTTGTTGCTGAATGTAATGGCGACAAAGGAGAGAAGAATAAGGGGAAACCATAAAAATGGACAGCAGGCCAGTTGGTGTGAGGACGCCCCAGTGAGGCTGCAGGAAGTACTACAAGGGAGCTGAGAAGCGAAGGTGGACTCAGGGGGGCAAGAACGAGCAGGGTCAGAAAGAAATTCAGTACTGGGGACAGCGGATGACTGGGACGCTCATGCAGCTCTGATCTCCATATCTCAATAAAGAAGGTTTACACCTACATCTGGGAACTGGTATTGTATGTGTATGCTGTAAGACAAGACATCAATGAGAATCAAGTCCAGGTGACAAAAAGAGTGTGGCGTGGCGGCGGCCCATTTGCACAAGAAGTAATGAGTACCAGCGAAGGGCACCAAATCTGGCCAAAGTTGGATAGAGAATAAAAGCCCCCAGACCACTTAGGCACTAAAACAGTAGCAAGAGGGGGCTTCAACATCTTTGTACATACGTGCTCACAATCTGACAGAACACGTGCAGTAGGCCAACAGTAACAATAGGAGCACTTGCAGCCACCAACAGAAGAGAGGGGCAGGGTGGTGTACTACGGAAGGTGGGTCGCACTACAAAGCAAGTGTGATGACAGAAGGGCGAGGCCAGTGCGCAAACAAAACTCACTGGCAACCGCCCCAGAGCACTGCTCATGCTTGGAGACTCTCGAGGATAAAGGTCAGAAATGTTCTGGGCTTGTCTGAAATCTCGAGACCCATGAATGCTGCTGGGTGGCTTTTTTAACTAAGGAAAATAACAGGAGAACAAAGAATCTGTCGGAGCAACAAAAAAATGCAGCCAATCCTGTAGACTTCATTTTTCAAACAAAAAAAAAGAGCCAAAAAAGGTCAGCCAGTGACTTAAACAAATAAAGCGTTAAACCTTTTTTTCCTATTTCGATGTTAGGAGCTCCATAGAACACTTAGAGATAGGATAAAAAAACAAGACAACACATAAATAGAGCAATACAGCTTGAGAATCTCCACAATCTACACACACCAGAAGAAAGTGTCTACCAATAAAGAACAAAAGAATATAAGCACAAACAGCGCACAAAAGATGGATGCAGTTATGTCAACTGAGAGCAAGCCAACAAAACGCTCGGTGTAATTTCTTTAAGTTCAGAAAAAGTTTGTTAGGAGAAAAGAATTACAACAATGTGAAGAATATAAAAATAATGAAGGCAGTAGGTTCATATACAATGTAACAAGTGGGTTTAGAAAATAAACAGAGTATAAACATAACAAATAAGAAATGCAAATACTGTCAAAAATAATAACAAGCAATATTGTACAAAAGAAGGTATAAATAGAAATATAAATTAACACAAAGGAAGTCATGGAGGTTTAGTAACTTCTTGCTGCAGAGGTCTAGGGGTAGTAGAGCATTTAGCATGAGCATCAATGAATAAAATGACCGGAGCCCATAAATCAGAGCGCTTGGATGCCTAATGTGATGGATACACAAATGTAGTGTCTAGCCGATGATTATAACAGACCGCATACCACCATGCTTGATATGAAAGCTTAGTGAAATCCTTCCAGTTTCTCGTTATTTGCTGGAAGGCTACTGCTATTACGAGGTCAATTATTTTGACATTAAAGTTAGAATGTTCCCAGAGGGAGGATAAGCTACCTAAAAAAATATGTAACGTAGAAAAGGGATGAGTGGACTGAAAAATCAAGTTTAGTTGATTCCACACCTTTACTCAAAAAGGGCAAACAAATTTACAGTTAAAGAGTAAATGGAATAAATCAGCATGTTGGGCTAAACAGGACCAACATTCATGTGAGACATCAGCGTGGAATGAGTGGAGAGTAGGAGGGGAGAATAGAAGTCTATTATAGATAAAGAAGAGCGTTTGCATCGTGTTTGCAGCCCTGGAAAATTTCCTAAGTTTAAGCCGAATTTTATCCCAGACGTCAACATTCCAGGAGGTGTCAAAGTACTTTTCCCACAATAATTCTGTCTGAGTTTTGTCTCTTGGTGTGGATGAGGTATGTAAAAAACTGTAAATGGTAGAAGCTTTACAATGAGCAAGCAACAGAGAATGCAGTTTAACAGTATGAGTTGAATCGATAGAGCTGTTTAAAGGAGATGGTCTAAAAGTCAGGGAGGTAGATTGGATAGCTTGTGTTAGGAGGGAATATTTAGAGCAAAAAGATGAGGGAAAAATCAAAAACAATACGAGGCTGTGTAAAAGGTAAAATTAAATCCCGATTATATAATTGATTGACTCAAATCAGCCCACGTTGTCTCCAGGTTTTCCAATAGAAAGGTTTATTATTAATTAAGATGTGTAAATAATGCCATATGGGAGAATTAAGAAAAGATGACGAAGGTGTAGATGGAATGAGTTTAGAAGTAAGTTTAAGTATAGGAGTGGAAAGGGATTGTGGTTTACGTGTAAAAGACAGGTATTCGTGAAAGGAGAAGGGAGAAATGAAAGATCGTTCTAATGTAGTCCAGAGAGGGCAAGGTGCAGAAGGGTGAGAGAGCCATTGTGACGACTGAGTCAGCATGAAAGATTTATGATAAAGAGAGAAGTCCGGGAAGTTCGTCCCACCTTCCGATTTTGGACGAGTTAATTTACGAATAGACATGCGGTACTTCTTATGTCCCCATAAAAAAGAGGATAACATTTTCCTAAAATGCTTGAGAGGGATAGACAATGGGACATTTGAAATTGTATATAAGATAGGAGAGAGCATCATTTTTATGGTATCCAAACGACCCTACCAAGCTAAGTATAGTGGATGCCACTTTGACGTTAAAGAAGATAATCTTTGTATACAATTATCCATGCAACGTGATACTGTCCCTGCCACGGTTGAGGTAAAGTATAGACCTAAATATTTGATAAATTGAGGACTCCATGAAAAACTTGAAATAGCAAAACCAGCTCTAAAGGTATATTTTGTCAAGGGCAGAATTTCACATTTGTCTTTATTCAGTTTGTAGCCAGAAACATACGCAAAGGATTGCATCTCTTCTAAAAAGGCAGGAAGAGAGGATTGGGGCTGCAACATAAATAAAAGCACATCGTCAGCATAAGCCACCATTTTAATATTGGAATTATTAAAAGTAAAACCATGAATGTTATCATTTTGACGAATACGGAGTAGGAAAGGTTCCAGGGCAATATTAAAAAGAAAAGGAGACAGGGTCCATCCCTGTCTAACACCTCTAGCAAGATCGAAGTAAGAGTAGACATTACCATTCTCTGTGACAGCTGCTCTAGGAGTGGACTATAGGATAGAAATGAGAGCCAACATTTTTGGACCGAATCCAAACCACTGAAGTGTACGAAAAAGGTATGACCATTCAACTCTATCAAACGCTTTTTCAGCATCCAAAGCGATGGCTGCTAGAGGATGGGACATATGTGAGGCTTTGGATAAAATATCACAGAATAGAAGCCTTCCTTTAACGAAACCAGATTGCTCAGTACCCAGCAAATTAGGCATGATAGATTCTAACCGCAATGCTAGAGCTTTCGAAAAGATTTTATAATCAATGTTAACTAGGGATATGGGTCGATATTTCTTACAATATTGGGGTTCTTTACCATCTTTAGGGATAAGGCAAATAATAGCTTCAGAAAAAGAACCAGCAGATGCACCGGACCTCATAAAATAAAGTATAAAAGTATGCAACTTGGGGATCAGTAAGGACGCAAAACGAGAAAAGAATTTTACAGTGAGACCATCTGGACCAGGAGCTTTATCCATTTTAAGAATTTTTAGGGCAGCGTGATGTTCTTTTTGTGTAATATCAGATTCTAGACAAGAGAGATCTGGGCGTGCTTCAGGTGGATAATGAATTTTGGATAAGAACTGGGATGTAGAGTGGTCAGAAGAAGGGGTTTCAGATGTGTATAGTGTTTTATAAAATTGAAGGAATTCATTTAAGATCTCATCATCCTTAGACTTTAACGAGGTGTTAGTACCAAAAATAGACTCTATGTTAAGCTTGTTTTGTTTAACTTTTAAATAATTAGCTAACAATTTTCCAGCTTTATTTTGGCCACCGTAAAATGATGCACTAGATTTAAGTAAGTAATTTGAAGCATTGTTAGTGGTATCTATATTGAATTGGAATTTAATCTTTAGGAGTTTGGATAAGCAGTCTTTAGATTAGGAAGAGTAATAGGAGTGTTCTAATTGTTTGATCTTGGCTAATAAAGCATTTTTGACCTGCTGAGCTTTCCTACGTTTGTTGGAAACAAAACGAATAATAAAGTCTCTAGCTGAGGCTTTGAAGGCATCCCAAATTACCTGAAAAGACATACCGTCTGTTTGATTAATGGCGAAATATTCATGAAAAAAAGAAGTAAAGGACAATGTGAATATGGGGTCCAGAGTTAGGGCATTATTGAAACGCCATTTGCAAGGTAGATTGGGCTTGTGCAAAATATCAAGGTGTATGATTACAGGGGCATGATCCGAGATCAATATAGTACCAATATCCGCCTTTATCAGTGACTGAGAAATATTGTGAGACACAAAAATGTAATCTAAGTGGGATTGAGTATGATGTACATGTGAGTAAAAGGAGTATTCCCGTGTGGTAGGGTTTCAGAGTCTCCAAGCATTCATGAGTTTGTGTTGTTTAATGGTATGTATGAATGATTTGTGAGATTTATGAGGTGTGAAAGGAGCTGGAGAGTTCCGATCTAAAAAAGGGTCCAAGATTTCATTACAGTCGCAAGCAAGAATAAAATTGTCATCATAACATTGTGTAATTTGCTGGGCTAATGAAGTCCAAAAAGAAGGGTCACCAATTGTGGGGCATATATATTCAATAAGGACACCGGGACATTATCAATTAGGAATTTTAAAAAAACACCTGCCCCCCTGATCAGTGCAGTGAGACAGGATCTTAATGGAAAGGTATTTGCGCAAAAGAATGATAACTCCAATACGTTTGCCATCACCTGGAGAAAAAAGAACATCCTCTACCCATGCCCTTTTGAGTTTCGCACACTCATTGCTAGTCAAATGAGATTCTTGTAAACAGGCAACATCTACTCCCAGTTTAGCCAAATGTGTCAGTACTCTCTGACTCTTAATAGGTGAATGTAAACCTCTGACATTCCAAGAAATACATTTTAAAGACATACATTAAGATTGTAGAAGTACAAAAAATTCCAATAAGAATGACATGTGAAATCAATAAAAATACAAGCTATATCAAACCAACTGTAGAAAAAGTAAGTGATCCGAACTAGATATGAGAAGCAAGAAAGAAAGGAAGCAAAGCTAAAATGCAACCTCTGTAAGAGAAAGGAAGATTGCAGGGTATAAAAAGGAAATGAGAAAGACCAAAGAAAGAAGAGGATATGCAAAAGGAGAAAGAAAAGAAAGAAAAGAAAGAAAGCATGAAGAGAATAGATAATAATGAAGAAAGAAAACTTATATACAATCCAAGACATACGAAGGGTGGAGGGATGGAAGGCCACATGGAACAATGACGTGTCCAGGACCCACAAGGAAAGTCAGAGGGAAGGGCATAACGAACATACTCGAACATAGGTATGAGAAGACACGCTACCGAAACCTGTGAAGGAAGAAAAAATTATTAGATATATTGCAAACAATGACAACGCATAATAACTGCTGCAAACATTTTAAGAAATAGCAAATAGAATAAAAACCAAAAGAGAAAACATGTGAGTACTGCAACCAGAAACAGAGTCTTAACACAAACTAGCTGGAGCTAAATGATGAAGTGCTCTCCATTGTGTCAATGTGGTGAGAGTACAGGAAGCTCTTCAACTTAATTGGATCCTCAAATGTGGTAGTTGTATTATTGAATGTCACTTTAAACAAGCAAGGGTGAAAAAGGCCATATCTTGCACCAAACAAGTGTAATTGCGGCTGCAATGCTAAAAATCATTTGCTTCGCTCAGCCGTCGATTTGGCGTAATCCTGAGAAAAGAACAGAGAATTTCCTGACCAAATTATATGATTCATTACCCTAGCTGCTGATAGAATCTTTAAGAGGTTAGTGTTAGACCTGGCATCTTTGGCGGGGTTTCCCCTGTCTTTTTAGCCTCTACCTCCTGTATTTTTGATGCTGTGCTGGATTTCGTTTTTGCTGGTTTAGATGCTTTGGACACTCTGCCACTGTTGATCAGTGCCACAGTGTAAGTGCACCCTGTGTAAATTGTTATTATGATTGGATGTACATTATTGGCATATTTGTATCACCATGGAGTCCCTAGTAAAGTGCACTGGGTGTGCTGGGGAACATCCATGACCATGCGGTCAAAACACCACGCTGCCATTACCACGCGTCTTTTACAACGCAAGTCGTTACCACGACTTGCGCTGGAGGGCGCTCTAGACTAAGGAATAGTGTATTACTATTCCAACACCTTCCCTACTGTACGTAGGCTGGTGTTGGAATAGTAAATCTAACTATTCCTAAGTCCAGCACCCTACCACGACTTGCGTTGTAAAACCAGCACTGTGATGTACGGCGATCTAAAAGATCGCGGTGTAACATCATACAACCTGGTGTGCCAGGGCTGGTGATGACAAATGCTACTAGTGGGCCTGCAGCACTGATTGTGCCACCCACCTGAGTAGCCCTAAAATGGTGTCTCAGACCTGCCACCGCAGTGCCTGTGTGCAGTCTGTGAACTGCCATGTCCTCCTGGTCAGTGTCCCCACTGACCAGGCCTAACCCTTCCCTTTTTGTGCACATTGGTCACTCCTATGGAAGGCCCAAGGTACCCCCTTGGGCAGGGTGCAGTGTATGTGAAAGGTAGAGCCTATACTTGTGCAGGTGACATGCTCTGGTAGTGAATTACAGCCATTTTCGTTTTTCACTGCTGCAAGGCTATCTTGCTCCATAGGCTACCATGGGGGGTGCTGGCTACAGTGGCTACCAGCAGATCCTCCCATAGGAACAAGATAGGATATAAAAGTCTGGTATCCCTGAACTCAGATTTTAATAACACATCTTTTAGGAAATGTTGTTTTTAAATCCTGTGTTTGAGAACAGCACTTTTAGAAAGTTGCTGTTCTCTTGTCTGAACTTTCTGTGTGCCTTGACCTGTTTGTGTATTGACTGTCTGGTTTGAGAGTGATAGGGGCTGGGGATTCCCCAGGAGGCTGGCTGAGTAAGTGCTAGGCTGAATGACTGCATGTGCAACTTGAGTGGTGGGAGGAGATAGCACCTGGACCTGAATAGGGCTGTGCCTGCCTTCCACAATGCTGGCTCCACCTCCTGCTGGGCGGCTGACGACCTGGCCCCTCACTCTGAAAGGAAAGGAGAAGCCAGAAAAACAAAGTGCTCAAGGAACACCCAGAACTGGTTCAGACCGGGCTCAGGGCCCACTTGCACAAAGAAAACAAAGACTTTTAGGGGTATAAGTACAGGACCCCTGACAACAGCAAATTAGATCATCCTGGAATCAAGAAGGAACCTCTGCCAAGGAGAAAGCTGAAACTGAAGAAGGAAGATGGTCCTTCTGTTGCTATGCTGGATTGCCCTGCTGTTGCTTTGCTGCCAAGGAGAGGGGAAGGACTTTGCTTTGTGCTGTGTCCCCTTGCTTGAAGGAATCTCCAAGGGCCTGAGAAGAGCTGGCTCCCTGTTTTAAAGTCCCAGGAACAAAAGGACTTCACCCCCCAGCTTCCCCTGAGCTCTACAGAGAGAGATCTGTCCTTCCTGGAGTGCGTGGCCCATGGGTGGTGCCTCTGGAAGTTGTACCTGTGCTGGGAAGCTGGAAACTAAGCTTTAAAGACTTTTCTACAGAAAAGTTATTGCATTGCTCGCTGTGGAGCGCATCCCCGACAGTGAGAGGAAATTCCCACCGCTAGGAAGTCCGAGACCGTCGCAGCGCCTGTTGCCGCTGCCAGAGCCGTCGCATCCTTTGTTTGCGGGACACACCAGACCGGTGCGGGAAGACTAACATCGCTGCGAGTGTCGTCGCAGAGCCTGTAGTCGCTGGGTGAGATCACCGCACCACTTGCTTGCGGATCGCATCACATCACTGCGAACATCGTCGCAGAGCCATCGCAACGAGGAGCTGCGAGAGAGAGATCGCCGCTGGATCACGCATCGTCACCCAGGGGATCGTCGCAGCCCCTACGAGATCGACGTATCTTGCCCATGCGAGAACAAACTTCCTACGGAACCTACGCACCGGAATTCTTACAAGTGGCCTTCCTCCCCATACAGACCGGATTCGTCGCAACACGCGCGCTGCTGCAGCGGGGTTGTCGCATCGCCTCCCCATGGTCTCAGGAGCAACGCATTGCATGTTTTCCACCGGACCAGCTTCTGCTTTTGGAACTTTGTCGCAACTAAAGGTACTGTTGGCTAAACGTGACGCAACTGTGAACTTTTCACGCAACTGTGCATTATTTTTATCGCAACCTTAAGAACTCTTTTGCAACCATATTCTTGAACTGTGTATGTTTGATTTTTGTCGTTTTGGTCTCGTGCAGTTTAGATTAAATACCTTTATTTTTCTAAACTGTTTTGGAGTCAGTTTGTGGTGTTTTCACTGTGTTACTGTGAGTGTTGGTACAAATACTTTACACATTGCCTTCTGATTAGACTTGACTGCTCGTGCCAAGCTACCTAAAGGGTGAGCAGGGGTTATCTCAGAGGGTTTCCTCCTTACCCTGACTAGAAGCAAGGGTCCCTATTTGGACAGTGGTAACTACCTCTGCTAACTAGAGACCCCCAGTTCTAACATTGTTGGTCAGCGGTGGGGATTTGAACTTGTATTTGTACTAGACCCACAGTGATTGGTGTACACCACTAGTGAGTGCAGACCACTACGCCACCGCGTACTACTGTTTTTTTATTTTTGGTTTTATTTTTGAGTAACTCTTCAAAGCATCATGACTAGTAAAGGAAAGGCACTCAGTGAGCGGGCAGAAGTAGAATTGGAGTTTGTCATTGAGAACTTGTATTCCTACAGAGCAAAGGATCTTAGGAGATTCTGCCAAGAGTTTGAGTGCCCCTCAAAGAGTACCCTCAGGAAAGAGGAGCTGCAGAAAATCTTGAAGGCCTATTGGGAGGCACAAGAGGGAAATGATGTGAGTACAGGGAATGGTTTTCAAATCACATATCTGCCTGTGAGCGGAGTAGGCTCAAGGGCTGGCAGTAACCATTCCGGTAGAGGTTTCACCCAGGAAGAGTTAAAAGGGAACCAAAGAGTGAGAGAACATGACTTATAAGTTTATAAGTCCTGAAGTTGAAAATGAAGCAATTGGAAATGGAGAAAAAAAGGGCGGCGGAGCAAAATAAAAATGCCCGTGCACCTGGAGGAAAAGAAATTGCTTCTGGCTCATGAGATGAGCATGAGATAACTGGATCTTAAAGCCAAGGAGGTGGATGCCAGTTCAAACGGTGGCAGCGCACAGCCAGTGCATGGGGGTTAATTATGTATTCCCAAGGATCTGGTACAGAATTACAATAGGAGTGAGGATATTTATGCCTGGTTTACTTCTTATGAGATTGCATTGAGAATGAATGGTGTGCCTGAACAGCATTGAGGGGCGGCTCTGTGGAAACATTTTGAGACTTCTAGGAGGAGTGCTCTAGAGCCCTTAGAATTAGCAGGTGCCATGACCTACCCCAATATGAAGGAGGCCCTATGTCTCAGGTATGGGCTTAATCCAGAGCAGTACAGACTGCAGTTTAGAAACTCTAAGAAGAAAGAATCTGAGACTTGGATGCAGTGTGTGAATTTGTACTCGCTTGCACTGGAAGGTTGGATGAAGGGCAGCAAAGTAACTGATTACAAGGGTTTGTTACATTTGATTAGTTGGGAGCACTTTAGTAGTCTTTGTGTTCCAGAGCTGCGCCAGCATCTTTTAGACAGCAAGCTAACAGACCCCATTGAGCTTGCTAAGGAGGCGGACCGCTGAAACCAGTATCAGGGTCCACAGAGGAATTGTGGGTACCACAGCCAAAGGTGGGCAGGGTCCCCAGCAGAAGAGTGGGGGGGACAAGGGTAACCAAAAGGAGTCCTCGCAAGGGCCACAAAATAGTTTCCAGGAGAAGGAATCCCAACCCCCCAGACCTAGACAGCCATGGCCCCCTAGGGGCTGGCGGGACAACAGAGAACCCAAGACAACAGAGGTCCCCCTACCTACTTTCACTACAATGAGGTGGGACATGTTATCAACCGGGCTCCAAGAGACCCCAGCACCCACTGGTGCTCCAGCCCCAGGGTTAGAAAGTGTAGATTTGGGGGGGGATTTCATTTCTAGTGGGGAGGTGGGGCTAGCAGTTATGTCCCTTGTCTCTTTAGGAGACCAAGAGATGGTCCAGGAAACCTTACTGCCCCTGAACACTAAGAAGTATGGGCAGAAGGTGACCGTCAATGGGAGGGAGATAGAGTCTCTGAGAGACACAGGGGCCAGCGTGACATCCGTGAGGTGTCAGTGGGTGTCTGAAGAGCAGTGTATCCCCAATGTACTCAGCCCTGTAGTAGCAGCTGACAGTTCAGTGCGCCTCTGCAAAGTGGCACGTGTTCCCTTTCAGTGGGGGGGGAGTATCTGGTCTTTTGGAAATTGTTGTCAGTGATGCCTTGCCTGTAAACTGTCTGCTAGGTAATGACCTGGAGAGTTCTCCATGGAAGGATGTAGAACACAGAACTCATTTGGAGATGTTGGGGTTGCCTGTGTGGATCTGTGTGCCCACGCCTGATGCGGCAGCCAGTAGGGGTGATTCAGAACTGGAGCCTGAAACAGTGGCCCAGAGACCTGCCACAAGAGGAAAGGGGCAGAGGGCGCGGGAAACCAGCCCCAGCCATTACCAAGGTCCAGGAAGAAGAAGTCCCTGAGGGGGATGCCCTGGAACCTACAGGGGAACAGGTGGCCGAACTGGGCGACCTACCTGAGCTGACCCATTGGCAGGAAGAAGGTGGGCCCTCCAGGGAGGAATTCTGCAAGGAGCAGAAAGAGTGCCCTTCTCTCGTGGGTATGCGGCAACAGGCTGCAGACCAGGCAGCAGGTGGAGCGGCCAGAGATCACTTCATCTACTGGGAAGATGACTTGTTATATAGCGAGCCTAAGTTTGCTGAGCCCGGTGCAGCCCGTGTGCTGGTGGTACCCACGCACTTCAGGAACTTCCTAATGGGTCTGGCTCATGACCTGACTCTCGCAGGACATCTGGGGCAAGACAAGACCGTGAACCGGCTTGTCACCCATTTCCACTGGCCCCAGATTAGGAAGCATGTTGGTTCCTTTTATAGGTCTTGCCAAACATGCCAGGCTAGTGGCAAGACTGAAGTGAAGTGCAAGTCACCCCTCCAACCCTTTCCTGTGGTGAGGACCCCCTTCGAGCGGGTGGGCATCGACATCGTGGGGCCCCTGGACCCCCAAGACAGCCTTAGGCAACAGGTTCATCCTGGTCTTGGTGGACCATGCCACCCGGTACCCAGAAGTAGTCCCTCTCAGGACAATCACAGCCCCCGTGGTGGGCTGTGCATTGATGGGGATCTTTTCCCGTGTGGGGTTCCCCAGAGAGGTGGTCTCCGACCGGGGTAGAAACTTCATCTCTAGGTACATGAAGTCTCTGTGGGAGGAGTGTGGGCTAAATTATAAGTTCACCTCTCCTTCCCACCCTCAAGGAAATGGGTTGGTTGAAAGGTTCAACCGCACCCTGAAGGGTATGATTATGGGCCTAGAAGAGCCCATGAGACTGAAGTGGGATGTATTTTTACCATGCCTGTTGTTTGCCTACAGGGAGGTGCCTCAGAAGTCCTTAGGGTTCAGTCCCTTCGAACTCCTGTATGGCCACCCTGTTAGAGGACCTCTCGCACTGGTGAAGGAGGGGTGGGGGAAATCCTGTGGGAAACCTCCCCAGGATATGTTCAGCTAGGTGTTGGCCATCCGCAACCTGACTCAATGCTTCAGGAAGCTCGCTTAGGAGAACCTAGAAGCTAGCCAGGAAGAAATGAAAAGATGGTACGACCAGAATACCACTCTGGTCGAATTTCAACCTGGGCAGAAAGTGTGGGTGATGGCGCCATTGGAGCCTTGTGCGCTCTAAGACAAGTAGACTGGGCCATATGAGGTGGTGAAAAGGAAGAGTGAAGCAACGTACCTAGTTAACTTGAGGACCCCAGGCAACCCCTGAGAGTCTTGCATGTGAACTGCCTCAAACCCCACTTTGAGAGGTCTGAAGTGACAATGCTCATGGCTACAGATGCTGGAGGGGAAGAGGATAGTGATCCTCTCCCTGACCTCCTGGCAGCTAAGGAGCAAGACGGGTCAGTGGATGGTGTGGTCCTCTCGCCCACCCTCACCCCAGAACAGCAGAGGGACTGTCGCCAAGTGCTGGGTCAGTTTGCCCCCCTGTTCTCCCTGACCCAGGTATTTTCAATTGATGCATCCATGATGTGGACACTGGAGATAGTTTACCAGTGAAACAGAAATTTTACAGGGTAGCTGACAAGGTCAGGGCCAGCATCAAGGAAGAAGTTTCCAAGATGTTAGCGCTAGGGGTGATTGAGCCCTCCAGCAGCCCCTGGGCTAGCCCAGTGGTCTTAGTGCCAAAAGCTGCTGCGCCCGGTGCCACTCCAGAACTCAGGTTTTGCGTGGACTACCGGGGGCTCAATGCAGTCACAAAGACTGACGCACACCCCATCCCCAGAGCTGATCAGCTCGTGGATCGGTTGAGAGCTGCCCAGTACCTCAGTACGTTTGATTTAACATCTGGGTACAGGCAGATTGGGTTAACTGATGGGGCCAAAGAGAGGTCTGCATTCTCAACACCAGAGGGGCACTTCCAGTTCTGAGTCATGCCCTTTGGGTTGAAGAATGCCCCTGCCACCTTCCAGAGACTGGTTAACCAGGTACTGATTGGGCAGGAGGAATTCAGCACCGCATACCTGGATGACATTGCTGTGTTCAGCTCCACGTGGGAGGAACACTTGCAACACCTCTGTGAAGTGTTGAAGGCTCTGCAAAGGGCAGGCCTCCCTATCAAGGCCAGCAAGTGCCAGATAGGGCAGGGATCTGTGGTATATTTGGGACACCAGGTAGGGGAGCGGCCAGGTGGCGCCCCTGTAGGCAAAGATTGATACCATTCTGGCTTGGGAGCCCCCCAAGACCCAGACAGAGGTGAGAGCCTTTTTAGGCCTCACAGGATATTGCAGACGGTTTGTCAAGGGATATGGCACCATCGTTGCCCCCTTGAGAGAGCTGACTTCTAAGAAGCAGCCCAAAAAAGTGAACTGGACCGAAGCCTGCCAGACTGCTTTTGATACCCTGAAGACTGCCATGTGCACAGCCCCGGTGCTCAAGGCACCTGATTTCTCCAGTGAGTTCATAGTGCAGACAGACGCTTCAGAGCATGGTGTGGGAGCAGTACTCTCACAGATCACTGAGGAGGGCTGGGACCAGCCTGTAGCTTCATTAGTAGGAGGCTACTCCCCAGGGAACAGAGGTGGAGTGCAATTGAAAGGGAAGCTTTTGCTGTGGTCTGGGCCCTGAAGAAGTTGAGGCCCTACCTGTTTGGGACTCACTTCCGTGTTCAGACAGACCACAGGCCCCTCAGATGGTTGATGCAGATGAGGGGTGAGAACCCAAAACTGTTGAAGTGGTCCATCTCCCTACAGTGAATGGACTTTACGGTGGAACACCGCCGTGGTACAGAACACGCCAACGCTGATGGTCTTTCCAGATTTTTCCACTTTAGTGAAGAGAACTCCCAAGAGGGTGGCCAGTTCCCCCACTTTCAGCTGGAGGGGACACGTGTTAGACCTGGCATCTTTGGCGTGGTTTCCCCTGTCTATTTTGGCCTCTACCTCCTGTATTTTTGATGCTGTGCTGGATTTCGTTTTTGCTTGTTTAGATGCTTTTGACACTCTGCCACTGCTGATCAGTGTCAGCGTGTAAGTGCTCCCTGTGTAAATTGCTATTATGATTGGATGTACGTGATTGGCATATTTATAACATCATGAAGTCCCTAGCACAGTGCACTGGGTGTGCCAGGGCTGGTGATGACAAATGCTACTAGTGGGCCTGCAGCACTGATTGTGCCACCCACCTGAGTAGCCCTAAAATGGTGTCTCAGGCCTGCCACCGCAGCGCCTGTGTGCAGTCTGTGAACTGCCATGTCCTCCTGGTCAGTGTCCTCACTGACCAGGCCTAACCCTTCCCTTTTTGTGCACATTGGTCACCCCTATGGAAGGCCCAAGGTACCCCCTTGGGCAGGGTGCAGTGTATGTGAAAGGTAGAGCATATACTTGTGCAGGTGATATGCTCTGGTAGTGAATTACAGCCATTTTCATTTTTCACTGCTGCAAGGTTATCTTGCTCCATAGGCTATCATGGGGGATGCTGGTTACAGTGGCTACCAGCAGATCTTCCCATAGGAACAACTAAGGACATAAAAGTCTGGTATCCTTGAACTCAGAATTTAATAACACATCTTTTAGGAAATGTTGTTTTTAAATCCTGTGTTTGAAAACAGCACTTTTAGAAAGTTGCTGTTCTCTTGTCTGACTTTTCTGTGTGCCTTGGCCTGTTTGTGAATTGACTGTCTGGTTTGAGAGTGACAGAGGCTGGGGATTCCCCAGGAGGCTGGCTGAGTCAGCCCTAGGCTGAATGACTGCATGTGCAACTTGAGTGGTGGGAGGAGATAGAACCTGGGCCTGAATAGGGCTGTGCCTGCCTTCCACAATGCTGGCTCCACTTCCTGCTGGGCGGCTGATGACTCGGCCCCTCACTCTAAAAGGAAAGGAGAATCCAGAAAAACAAAGTGCTCAAGGAACACCCAGAACTGGTTCAGACCGGGCTCAGGGCCCACTTGCACAAAGAAAACAAAGACTTTTAGGGGTATAAGTACAGGACCCCTGACAACAGCAAATTAGATCATCCTGGAATCAAGAAGGAACCTCTGCCAAGGAGAAAGCTGAAACTGAAGACGGAAGATTGTCCTTCTGTTGCTATGCTGGATTGCCCTGCTGTTGCTTTGCTGCCAAGCAGAGGGGAAGGACTTTGCTTTGTGCTGTGTCCCCTTGCTTGAAGGAATCTCAAAGGGCCTGAGAAGAGCTGGCTCCCTGTTTTAAAGTCCCAGGAACAAAATGACTTCACCCCCAGCTTTCCCCGAGCTCTACAGAGAGAGTTCTGTCCTTCCTGGAGTGCGTGGCCCATGGGTGGTGCCTTTGGAAGTTGTACCTGTGCTGGGAAGCTGGAAACTAAGCTTTAAAGAATTTGCTACAGAAAAGTTATTGCATTGCTTGCTGTGGAGCGCATCCCCGACAGTGCGAGGAAATTCCCGCCGTTACGAAGGCCGAGATCATCGCAGCGCCTGTTGCCGCTGCCAGAGCCGTCGCATCCTTTGTTTGCGGGACGCACCAGACCGGTGCGGGAAGACTAACATCGCTGCGAGTTTCGTCGCAGAGCCTGTCGTTGCTGGGTGAGATCGCTGCACCGCTTGCTTGCGGACTGCATCACGTCTCTGCGAACATCGTCGCAGAGCCATCGCATCGAGGAGCTGCAAGAGAGAGATCGCCGCTGGATCGCGCATCGTCGCCCGGGAGATCGTCGTAGCCCCTACGAGATCGACGCTCCGTGCCCTTGCGAGAACAATCTTCCTACGGAACCTGCGCACCGGAATCAATACAAGTGACCTTCCTCCCCATGCAGACCGGATTTGTCGCAACACGCCCGCTGCTGCAGCGGGGTTGTCGCATCGCCTCCCCAAGGTCTCAGAAGCAACGCACCACTTGTTTTCCACCGCACCAGCTTCTGCTTTTGGAACTTTGACGCAACTGAAGGTACTGTTGGCTAAACGTGACGCAACTGTGAACTTTTCACGCAACTGTGGATTATTTTTATCGCAACCTTAAGAACTCTTTTGCAACCATATTCTTGAACTGTGTATGTTGGATTTTTGTCGTTTTGGTCTTGTGTAGTTTAGATTAAATACCTTTATTTTTCTAAACTGTTGTGGAGTCAGTTTGTGGTGTTTTCTCTGTGTTACTCTGCGTGTTGGTACAAATACTTTACACATTGCCTTCTGATTAGCCTTGACTGCTCATGCCAAGCTACCTGGAGGGTGAGTAGGAGTTATCTCAGAGGGTTTCCTCCTTACCCTGACTAGAAGCAAGGGTCCCTATTTGGACAGTGGTACCTATCTCTGCTAACTAGAGACCCCCAGTTCTAACAGTCAGTATATTCCAAAAAATACAAGATCACTCCTCTCGGTTTGTGTGGCGACGAAGAAGATGTTTGACGCATTGGTGGGCCTAATCTATGAGCTCTCTTTATATTCAACATGGTGCCTTCAGGTAGCTTAAGGAGCGTTGGAAGGAAGGATTTAAGGAAGGTGGGCCGATCCGAGCCTTCTGTTCCTTCAGGAAGACCATAAATTCAAAGGTTATTCTACCTATTTCTTTTTTCCAACTGCTCAACTTGTTTGTGAAGTACGGAGACCTCTGAACAAAGAGAGTCTACTTTAGAAGTAGATGAAGATAGAGATCCAAAGTTCTGCTCTAACGTGTTGACTCGTTGATCCGTTGCTGACCATTTGTCAGAGAGCATCTGAAGTGTGGACTTGGTCTCTTCCATGAACAGACGTAGAGCTCTAATCTCCTCCAGTATTAGATCCATTGTGACAGAAGCAGTCTGTTTAGGTGGAGAGGGAGGATCTTTTTTCAATCTTTTTGTAGAAGCTTTGGAAATCTGTGAAGGCAATGCACCTTTGGACGATGAAGCAACGGAATCCTCCATGGATAATTATAGCGTGAGCTGAGATGAATCAAAAATGTCCGAGAAGGTGTAGATACCTGTAAAGTTCTAGATGTCCTGCCCATAGACTTGAGAAAAAAATCCAAAGACATAGAACAGCAATGTACAGGAAAAGAAATGCCTTATTAAGAGCAAAAATAACTTGAACCAAACACTAGGGCAAACTGCTCTATCACTGTAAGCATAGCAATATAAAACATTAAGCGCCCGTAAAGACATAACATAGGCATCACAAACACGTAGGTACTAATGGCATAAATAAACAGTGTAGTGAATACAGGTCAATGAAGAAAACACTACATACCAAATTGCAATACATTGGGAGAGTAACTCTGTAATATAGGCAAGCAGAAACTTAATCTCAAATACTAAGAGAATTGCCTCTACTCTCAGAAATACAATATCAGTAATGCAGAATAAACATTAAGCAGCTGTAAAAAAAAACATAATATGACCAATACATATTTTTAGGTAAGAGTGGCATATATAAACAATGTAGTCAGCGCAGGTCAGAGAAGAGGCATATCAAGAATAAAAAGAGTAAAACACTCATGAAGGCTACTGTCGTCACACGAGGAGTATAATGCGATATGAGTAAAGTTCAGTCAGACTCCTGAGAAAAAAAAAAAGTTGTTTTTTTTCCAGAGCCTATTTCATGTCAAAACTTAAATCCATAGAGGACTCAGAGAAGAGTAGGGTAAGTATGCAGTTGGAAAGAGCCGATTTGTAGTGGTTGTTTACAACATTGAGTAGGCAAAAGGGAGCAAAAGGGAGCAGAGGAACAAAAAACTGCGCTCAAAGAACACACAAAGTGGCAAGCCTACACTGCAGCATGGTCGAGGTAGTGTAGTAGATTCAAGAGAGTGAAGCTGCCATCCAAACTGAGAGCATTGAAGACAGTACCTGTAAGCCCTCGAGGGCCTCCAAAGCAGCTCTAGAGTTGAAAAAGATTTGTGATTGTGAGGCGCCGCATTGAGAGAAAGCTCTGTCAGCGGTGCTAGAAGCGGCAAAATGGCGGCTGCGAACTCGTCGGAGCTGCCTCCCAAATAACTCGAGCTGCAACTTCACTCCTCGGCCAAAAAAAGCTTCAATAGAGGGATCCTCCGAATCCTGGGGTGTTCACGCTTCACTACCTACAGTTTGGAGTAGGTGCGTGCGATATTGCGCTGTGTTCGCCTCATCAAGTGCCCACCTCCTCAGGAGAGTCACGGAACCGCTGCCATTCTCCTTGGGCACAAGCCACGCCCCCTGCTCGGTGTAATTTCTAATGCCCCCGAAACTGTTCTTAATGATCCCTGGCAACTGCATGGGTCCCAAAAGTGTAGAATGGATATGCAATTTTGATGACTTCATTTAAGAACTAGGGGAAAGAGAGAAAAGGCATATACTACTCACCTTAAAGCATGTGGCCAGCAAGGATATTAGGAGAATCATCTACAGACTTCCACCTCCTCAACCAACCACTTGTACTAGCTGCACTCAATGACAAATTCCTCCCCAAAAAGTGTAGACTATGAAAGGTGTATTTTTAATCTGGCGGCGGAATGAAAGGGAAGCTTCGTGAGTGACTTCATAAAATGATTTCTCAGTCAGGTTCTGCACTTCAAATTTAACAAGTTCTCAGATGAAGCAGCAATCAGTCTCAGAATCATTGAGTGATGTAAGAGTCGCTTCAATATTGTTTGCTGTGGAAGAGTGCCACACTAGAGAAAATTGAAGAGATGACATGAATGCCTGATCAGACAGAAGCCGTAGCAAATACATTCACATTAAAGGCTATACAAGGATGGCCATTAAACCCCTTAAATGTCTAGAAAGTTCAAAACAATAATACCCTACAAAAGATCCCTTAGTAGAGGTCTTCATACAAGCATTGATGGAGAAACACCATAAGACTGTTTTCTCAGCCCCTCAGTAGCAGAACAACTCAGGCTGGTTGCCCTGTGATAGAAGACGGACAAAGACCCTTCAATAGTGAGACAATACCCCAAACTATTTTCAGGGCTCTGAAAAATGAATGCCTTTGAAGTATTCCTACACACTAGGCAGACAGTAAACCCCCTTGTACAGCATCACAGAAAAATATCCTTTAAATTGCAAAGGCAGTATAAAACGAGCCTCAGGACCTACTTGCAGCCAGCATCAAAAAGCCCCATGTGCTGACACAGTGGGTTTCCACTAGAAGTGGTTCTAAAATTAAATACAGAAGGAGAAGTGTTCCTGTGCGTTGATCTAGAAATCCCAAATATAGCCATAGAACAAGAATGGCTCCCAGATACACATATAAGTAGCATGATCATAGTCCTGAATTGATCCACCATTTTCTTCAAACTTGATTTGAGCAAAGGATATCATCGGTTAGAGCTACAGCAAGACTCACAATTTATCCTGAGATTCATGTCTCGTCTAGGAATATTCAGGCCCAAGAAACTGAGCCACATACTATTCTGAGCGGTTTGAAAATTCAGAGTCAACAGGAGAGTGATCAGACGGGTCATCAAAGCTTTGAACTGTAATTATGACAACCCTGTGTTCAGAGCATCAAGTAAAGAATATGATGCAGCCATTCACCAAGTCTGTCGAGCACTACTATAAGCCAACATGACATTGAACGCAGAGAAATGCAAGCTCCACAAGATTGAGCTCAAGTTTTTCAGACATATTTTTTAAGATAAAGCCATGTACCCACACCCAGATAACATTAGTATTTTATGAAGCAATGGCATCCATTGACGTTAGCAATGTACAGTCATTTATAGGAATGGATAGCTACAGTTATACATCAGAGGCTAAGCAATCCTCAGCAATCCACTGACAGACCTCACCAAGCAAGAATATCCATTTGAGAAGACTCTAGTCAGCAAAGCAGCATTCCAAACCATCAAAAAGGAAGTCAGCATAGCAAGCAACATGTTATACTGTGGTCCCACTTCGTCCACAGGACTCACAGGGAAAGCAAGCCCAGGAATACTAGGAGCCATACTAGAACCACTCAAGAGAAGGATGGGTAGAGACACATCACATCTCATACCAGCTGGAGCCTCACAGAAACTGAGAGGGCAAGCTTTCAGCCTGAAACAGAGAGCTTGCCTGTGATATTCGCATGTGAACACTACACTTCTTCGTATGCAGAAAACACTGAACCATCAGTAAGATCACCAGGCACTGGTAATGATCTTTGTCAATTCAAATACAAAGAGGCCCAGGCTATCCACAGCTGAAGAGTACAACAGTTTCTTGGTTAAATACTCAACTCCCCCATCTACATAAGATCAAAGAAGAGCATCATACCTTGTTTTTAATGTTTCCCCTATTTCTTTTTTGCCACATCAAAGAATCCCTCTCCAGGTACAGGAGGTAATTTTACTTTTTCGCAGATCCTACCGATATTGTTTATCAGACACTCTACCTACATTTGTAGGCGTTAAACACCTGGGGAAGTGAGTACCCAGGTGTGGAACCCGATGATGACGCCACTCACCAAGCTGCCCCAGGGGAGATGATATACACCACTGGATGCATTTGACGGTTGAGGGTTTCTGGGATACCGCTCATGAGACTGTGGCATTGAGATTGATGCAGTTCACTCTTCTTTGACCATTTGAGCATGTCCTCTGGGAGCTGAGTGGACCCCTCTATTGCTCTTCCCTCCCTCTTTGATTGACAACACCCGCATCGATTCTGCTTCAGACCATACTAGACAATACGTGTCCTGACATTAAACAAAAGGAGAATAGAATATGAATATGATAAGTGGCGTAACCTAGACAAGCCATAGTGGGAGCAAACAAGCACAAACTGAACACATTCCAGCACGTAAAAGACAAACTCCAGGCAATTGATTGTGGTCTCACACTTAGAGATAAAAAAAGTTTGATTCCTGCAGCACTAGGAGAACTTATTGTTGATCAAGCTCATGTAGGACATTGATTCATAGTTGCCGTAAGTGAGCCCTTAGGAACCAGGTATGCTTCAGCAACTTGGACCATGTGATAGAAGATACACTACAAACCTGCCCGCAGTGTCAAGTAGTTAGCAAGAACTTGCACGCACCTCCACCTCAAATGCTCTTGCTCCCAGACTATATCTGGAAAAGTGTGGCTCTGATATTGTTCATTGCAGTTGGACTAGTGCATGCTCATAGTCCTAGATAAGTAGTCTGTATTTCCAATGGTCAAATAACTGGTCTCCACCCTTCAATAGCCAAGAATTCATGCAGTTTGCCACTTCTGAGCTTCAGGCACAGGAAAATCGCACACCTATGGTCAAAAGCAAATGGTATGGGTGAGCATTCCATGCCAACCATAAAAAGAGCACTTCAGCAAGCAGAATTGAATCACATTCCCATACACCAGCGGGGAACAGAAAATACTACAGGGCTGGTGAAAAAAGAAGGTGAGCTCTGTGACAGTAATGAGCAAGGAACTGGAAAGAGTCAGTGCAAGGGAGAGCTGATATCTAAGAAACTTGAGTTGTTGTGAACATCATATTGAATGAAAAAGGAGTCATTTATGTTTTCTTCCACCCACTACAGCGTACATCACTGGGCAATGGCCCAGCAGTGCCTTCTGTTCCATATCCTCCTTCCGCTTCACAACGCTGGTCCTAGAAGTTCAATCTTGCCATACAAATATGCAACAACCAGTCCGCTTCCCAACGTCATAACTCCGCTGAGCACCACAAATGTGGACAGAGTTGTAGTTACGTGTGTAAAGAGTAAAACTATCCTTCTGCAAACTTCACAAAGAGTTTTTGAAAACTTGCAAGCTAGGTTTGGACTTTGCAAAGGGTGCGAAGTTAAAATTACAAGAAGTAATCTGCATAAGTAGATTTGTGGGGGGAAAAATCTTAGTAAAATCTTACTTTTAGTTTTTTTAAATCAAAAAGGAGAAATCGAAATTGCCCTCATTTCTATGGCCACTGACCGTAAAATTGAGGGGATGGGAGCTACACATCCACTACATGGGCAAAGGTGGGCAAAACTAGGGTGCAAAGGTAAGAAAATATATCACACTACATAATGTCTCAATTAACCTCCTCACAGCTAGTGTTGCAATGCAAAATGATGCCCTCCATCTGCTGAATGTGGTGGGGGCAGAATATCCCATGTCTCACAAATATTGCTATGCTACGCTGAATGCTTCACTGAAGGTTGAGGACCCCTGCTCCGCGTGACTGCTTGAACCTGTTTTACACCCACAGAAGCTCGAAAGCCTTCGTTTTTTTGCTCATTGGGGCGGTCCACAAACCACCAGACTAGCGGTCCATCAGGACTGCGGCGAGGACCGCTGCCAGGGATCGGTAATCCCTAGCAGTGGCGCAGTGTCTGAGGCCCCTAATTTGCTGGCGGTGCCGCTGCGGCACTGCCAAGCATATTAAGAGTTTCCGCACCGCCACACTTCTCATGGCGGCACGAATGCCATGAAAAGTGTGGCAGTGAGAAAACAAGGGCCCCCTGTTTTCTCTGCGCCATAGGGTGCATGCAGGGGGGTGCATGCTGTGCCCCCCGTGTGCATGCACCCCCAGTTCTGCAGCCCCTGTTCCTACAGGGCATTCACAGTCCATGCTCAGCAGGAATTGCCTTTGGTTCTCCCATTGAGGTGCCTTTTTCTCAGAGCGGCACAGCAGCATTGCGGCCCTGCTCAGAGACCGCCAAAGTCATAATAAGGCCCTTTAGTCTCACTTTGACAGTCATGTTGGTCTCACGACTTTAATTAAGTGCACTGAGTAATTCAGACCCTCATAAAAGGGTGGCAGAAAGACAACAGCCCCTAATAATACAGTGCCAGGAGAAAGTGTAATGACCCTGAGCGTTATCTGACAGGTGGGCTAACATCCTGCAGAGCGCTGTGCCAGAAACCATACCCCTTTTTGCATCAATAACAGCTAGGGAAAAATAATGCCCTTCAGAATGCTGTGTCGCAAGGCGTTTTGCAACCATTGGCAATGTATACCAGGCAGAAAACTACCCTAGGAATATTGTGTCAGCTGGAATATTGTACCTCTCATAATTAACACATAGAGAGAATACTGCTGCAAGATCATGATTACTGCTGCACGAACAGAAATGCTGCTGCAAGAACAGGAATTCTACTGCAAGAAAAGGAATATTTCTGCAAGAACAGGAATATTGCTGCAAGAACGGGAATTCTACTGCAAGAACATGAATACTGCTGCACTGAAGCATTATAATATGCACCTCAACTATTCTGCAAGCAGAAATATGGCTGGTCTTGGTAAGAGGAAACCTGCTGCTCAGAGTAGCGTACGGGTAAAATACTAATGCCCTGCATTACCTACAAGAAGGAATACTGCCCTAGAGTGGAAGCCATATTGCGCCTCGTAATAAACTGCTCCTTTAAATACTACTCTGAAGGTATGCTTTTGTAGCCTGGCGAAATCTGCTGGAAGGAAAACAACTACCCAGAATGCTGTGCTGGTAGGAAGAGTAGTGCCCATGGCATTATCTGCTCAAGGAAACCCGCCCCGAGAATACTGTGCAAGAAGTAAAGCTGGGACAGGTTGGCATTATAATCCAAGGGTAGTGAATCCCGACGGGATATGAATAGAATATAATTGTCTACCAGGAGAGCCAACCTCTCCAAAATATAGTGAGGGAGAGAAAAACAATTGAAAATACTTCCAGGTGAGTAAACCTCGATGACACAGAGTGCACCAGAAGTTGCTGCCGCTCACAAACATTAACGTGCCATTAGGACATTCCTTCCGTGGACAACAACACGAGGAAGTGCAGTAACCAGTCACAGTTTCTGGGTGTCAGGAAAAATCGTATGACTTTATGTTCTGACCAACGAAACCGGACTGATGTCTCTTTTAGTGGGTCAATACCTGGAAAAATGAACAGTTACCACGGAAAACATTCAACAGGTATCATGCCTGTGCCTTCAGAAATGTGTGTACAGAGAACATTCACCAGCAGCAATATATGTGCAGAAAACATTCATCAGCAGCAATATATGAGCAGAAAACATTCACCAGCAGCAATATATGAGCAGAAAACATTCACCAGCAGCAATATATGTGCAGAAAACATTCACCAGCAGCAATATATGTGCAGAAAACATTCATCAGCAGCAATATATGAGCAGAAAACATTCACTAGCAGCAATATATGTGCAGAAAACATTCACCAGCAGCAATATATGTGCAGAAAACATTCACCAGCAGCATTCAACATTATCCTGCAACTAAGTGGGTGTTGAAAATCTACCTTTTGTGGAGGTTTAGTAGTACTACATTAATACTACTCACATACAACAAATTGCTATTCCCAAACCTCAGTTTGGATGTCTCTGCCTCTCCTATCTATTCTATGAGGAGTTCTAACTTCTGCACTCCAGACTGCGGAGATCCCTGCACATGTATGTAAACGTTCTATAGTATGGGTGGGGGAGTGGCTGTAAAATGGAGAATACTTACTACAACACGGGAGGGGATTAGGGAGAAGTAAAGAGGGGTAAAGGGAGGAGCAAAGACCCAGCCACAAAAGAGTAAGACAATTCCTAGTCTTCATCTGTACTTTTAAAGTTGCAGCCAATAAGGACCCAAAACTGTACTAAATGTACTCCTGTTCAGGCCTGGAGTAAGGCCAGCACCAATGGCCAACCACAGGTGTTGCAACCCACCCCCATCGAAAACAGTGGAGACAACAAATAACTATAGAAATATATAGGAAAATAAGGGAACATTTATTTTGTAGAATATCCAAATAAGTGATACTTTTTATGAAACCCTGTCTAAAGTACAGTTTTCGTTTTTATCATCCCATTTTTTACATTTTTAAAGCAAATCCTGAATAATTTTAGATCAAGTCTGGAACATATTTTCTTAACATCTTCGTCTTTTTCTTAACAGCAAATCCTGTTTAACATTAGAACAAGTATAAATACATTTTTTATTCCGTTTTTTTATATTTCCCTTGAAAGCAAATGCTGTAGATGTACATACAAGGATCACAACACCTGCGACACATATGTTAACAAAAGTCATGATTGTTCTCAACCAACGCCACCACCTATCTACAGCTGAAACACATTTCAATGCTAGGGGGGTGGTAGAGGAGAAGGCCACCATCTTTGGGATATCAAGGAAAGCTGCCAGAGTGCCAGAGTCCAATAATGCTCCTGACCTGATGTGATCCTTGACGGGGTTACATACTGGGAGCAGGAGCTTGAATCACTTACAGACCGCTGCCAGGATATCCGTGCCTATGTTAAATATTGGCTGCACCTTGTTTCATGGCCACTAAATCTTTCCAGAGAGTCTTCTTTCACAACGGTGGCATTTCACAGGCAAGCTTGTTTTGATGCTTGCAAACTCTCTGCCTTTGGCCACTAATCCCTTACCTCATGTGCTAGTTGCCATTGACTGCACCCACTTGCCACTTCAGCCACCTCACCACACAGAACACCTTTTGTACAACGGATACTACTAGCACTCAATCAGTGTGCAAGCTGCCTGCAATGCCAGTGACTGCTTCACTGATGAGTATACTGCCTTTCCTGAAAGCACTCATGGCAGTTACATCTTCCGACAGTCACCTGCATGTGGCTTGGTTGATGGGAATTTTGATGACCTGTGGCTCTTTGTAAGTAACCATAAAATGAAAACAAGGACCAACCCATATTCCCAGAATGGAACCTGGGTCAACTTGTAGAACATTTACACAGTGGTTCTGTAGCTCAAAGTTAGACCAATGATCTACCATACCAGTGTATCAGATCCACTATGGGTATGGTGGTGTGTCAATAAATGAAAAATAGGCCCAGAATACCATGTCAATATGATATATTATTTCAACGTTGACATCAAAGTTTGAACAGTCAATGCAGGTGGCACAAGATGCACAAAAGTGATCAGTGCAAATAAACAAATTTACATATAAAAATCAGAATAACACGAGATAGCCAAAACCAGTCTCAACCTAATCTGAGATATATCAGTATTCTTACTACTGTGATGGAATAATCCTATGGGTATTAACTTGAGGCAGGTATCAAATAGTCACAATTATATCCTTTGGATTCTACCCTAGTGGTTGCCAATATGTGAAGAAAGCTCCATGCAATAGTTGCAGAACTCACGTCATAGGCACAAACTGTGTCCGATCTATGTGCATCACAAGCAGAGGTAGTGCACCCACCCGGAGGGCGACAAGATCTCTCACAAAAAAACTCCAGGTGGAGACTGAAGTGACATGCTTGGTGGTCTGACATTGCCAGCAGTTTGTCAAGCACAGAGAAGGGTGCCATCTGGGCACTTTTTGGGGGGAGAATGATGAATGAGGGATACTTGTTTCTCACCAGGGCTATTCTCTTCCTCAGATGATTGAGAAACGACAGAGATGGGAGGAGTAAATAGGACGTAGTACTGAGGTACTTGGTAATTGATGGTTTTGGGGAGGTGAGTATAGCATGGGCATAGCAAGAAGAGGTGGCTGCTTAGCTAATTGCTGAAGGCTGGCATTCATCAAAAGTCAGTTAGTAGGAAGACTGCTGCCCGGCCTTGAAGTGGCCTTCTTGAAGATGTTCTGTATGGGAGCAGCATTGTCCTCCTTCTCATTCAAAGCATGTACCTTCACAAGCTCTTGCCCCACCTCCTCCTCTTCTTGTTGAGCAATGCTGACCTCTGACATTGCAGCCTGGAAGAGGATTGGATTCTCTCCTCCCTTTACCTGCTGTCCTCCCCTTTTAGATGGTTCAGCATCATAGTCTGATGCAATGTCCCCAGAACCTGGAAGAAGAATATTTCAACAATTGAAATACATCAAATATAGTTTTGTGTCTAGATTTCAATGCCGTACTTTATTGAACTTCTTCCTGCAAATAGATAATAAAGTTAGGACCATGTGAGCATAAACAAATATCAGATCAAGGGAAGATCCATGGATGTAATTATTATATCTCAAGAATGTGTACTCACCAGCTCCAGTCACAGAGATTCCATTTTGGAGAACCTCTATGAGGTCAGCTGCTGAAGCTGTGTCCTTGTCATTTGTTTTGGAAGTATCTCCAGATCCAGCAGAGATATACATTATGTTCAGTCAATATTGACAGTATACAAACCTCATCATGGCCACCAATGCTGACACATTAGAAATACAAACAAGAGAAAACACATATCTCCATTAAAAAGACTTACACCATTTGATATACTTACACAATGAAGATACATTAGTTACTGAAAGGACTAATGGTGAGATGCAAAGGTTAAAATCACATGCTTGCAGATGGTAGAAGGCCTAGTAGCTGCTGCCAGGATGTCCCCTGATTTCATCGGTGTTGATGTTCTCAAGGTGGATATCAGGGGCAGTTGTGTAACAGAAGCATGCAAGAGGAAGACTCATACATAGGTAAGTACCTTATTGTAAATCCTTGAAGATTAGATTAGTTATGTGGTATGAATAATCATATTGAGAACCAGAAAGATTGCTCTCCTGCACAGTAAGACAATGCCTAAAAGATATTTTATGGATATAATAAAATATCTAGCATCAGGACACTTTGTTTGGAGCAGCTGTTAGCACTTTAGAACTAACATTTCATAGTGCCTCCCTTATATCGGTACGTCTAAAGGCAATTTTATAGGAGGGTATATAATATCTAAACCAATAGCATTACATGTTGAGCATGGCTCCATTAGGGATGTGTATAAAACACATACAGCTACCCTGTCAGTAATTAATAAACAGGCTAGATCAAAAGACAAAAGAACAGTCATTTAAATTACCAACCTTTACCATCAGTCTGCTGTGTGGTGCCAGTACAGTTTTTGGTGCACTGCTAGGAGTAAAAGTTGATGTCGTGGCACATGGTGGGTGGGTCAAAAACACAGGACCTTAAAAAGGTTAAAAGTATGAGTATGTTTACAGATTTGTAAAGCGCATGGCTGCCCATGAGCGTCCCAGCGCTAGTGATAGAGCAGAAGAGGTTGAAATATGTTTATATTTACAGATTTGTAAAGCGCATGACTGCCCATGATAATAATGTAACAGTATAAATGTCAAGGTTACATTTAAATACAATTTAAAGCCATTCCTAAACAGACTGTAAAATATCTGCATTGTCAAATAAAGTGTTAGTAAACAATTGATTAAAATTCTCTATACCGTATTAGATTGTTAACATGTGTGTAAGTGGGCTGTGTTGCAAGATCTGACCTGTGTGCTGCCCTGCTGCAGTCGCAATTAATTCCTACCTGCTGAAGCAACCAATGTACTCTAATTGCTGTATAAAAATATTGTTAGCTAATATGTAGGCTAGTGTCAGAAGTTGTTGTTTCAGGGGTGTATATGTGATGTGGGCCAAATGTGAGAAAATGCTCCTTCTACGTGTTCACCCCCAGGTTTTTTGTTGAATTTTATTGCTGGTTTGTAAACTTTGCACTCTGGGGGACCTGCTATCCAGTTTCAAGTGTATTTGCTCTGACCCCTAAAACATGTAGTAAGTAGCCAATCCCTGATTGGCTTATTTAATGTTTTTATAAGTCCATAGTACATGGCTTGTAAATACACTCATGGTGTAAAAAGTTTAAGGCACAACACCCTGAGGCCAGGGATTACTCCTTCTTCTCAGCTCAGCACGAACTACATGTCCGATTAGACGCCATATCGTGCTCACCTGATGTCCCTGATGTCCATTTGCAGCAGTGAATACCTCACTCTGACACTATCTGATCATAATCCTGTACTAGTAAGATTACAATAGTCCCGCACGCGACCCAAGATCCCCACCTGGCGCCTGTGCTTGGAGACGTTAGAAGACCAAGCTTTCCAGGCAGTAATAGGGTCAGGTATTACTAACTACTTCCAAGATAGCGTTGGCACTGCCACATCCTCTTTAGTGGAATGGGGCACATGTGAAGTAGTCATTAGGGGGAGATTGATATCAGAGATGATGGGTTTCAGGAAAGCGATCCTTCAGGACACAGAGAGGGATGACCAGCGGCTGCGAGACCTGGAAAAAACATAGGCCTGAGATCCCGGACAGACAGAAGGAGCCATTAGAAGCCTGAGAGGCAGTAGCAATGCAAGTAGAGCGTCTGCGCTGCTTCGATTATAAAAAATACATCACCCGTGCACACTCCGAAAGGAATAAGTCGGGAGCCCTACTGGCTTACATAACCTACCCGGCTAGAAGAGGCTCAGTGATCTTGGAGCTTAGGGACCAACATGGGGTAGCAAGATATGATCAACAGGGAATCAATGATCTGTTCCAAAGCCTATTATACTGACCTCTACCTCAGCTAGTAGACTCCAGCGGAAGAGGAATTGCATGAGTTCACGCTGGACGTAGAACTACCAGCTCTAGACGAGGACACAGCGGAATCGCTAGGGTGGGCAATCAAGATAGGATAGGTGCGGGGAGCTATCAAGAGAATAGCCCAAAACAAAACTCCAGGCACAGATGGCCTCCCGAATTCAATTCTATCTAGCATACATTGATATATTGGCTCCCAGGCTAGTACAGTTATATGAGGGCACCAAGCGGGTTGGCCAACTGCCCGTGTCTACTAGAGAGGCAGTCATCATATCGCTGCTCAAGCCGGGCAAACAGGCATGGGATAGAACACTGTATCACCCATTATCCATGCTTAATTTAGACTACAAAATACTAAGTAAGATTTTGGCTACCCGCTTGCTCCCCCTTATGACGGCCCTGATACCTAAAGATCAATCCGGGTTTATCCCCACCAAAAGCACAACGCTTAATGGTCGGCGCCTTCTGGGAGTCCTAGAAGCAGACTCTTATAACACTGACACAGCGACGGTCTTTGCCGTTGATATAGAGTGGCCTTACCTGTATCACGTGATGCGGAAAATGGGGCTGGGGAACGACTTTGTGAGCTGGACGGCTCACCTGTATTCTGACTCCACTGCCAGAATTAAAACCGGTGGGCTCATTTCAGATGCCTGCAGCGTGGGGAGGGGGCCACGTCAGGGGTGACCCCTTTACACTCTACTATTTGCCCTGGCAGTAGAGCCACTGGCAGCACGGCCAGATCGGGACAAGCATATCAGGGGCTCAATGTGCATGGGCAGATCCATCACATAGCGTTGTATGCTGATGACTTTTTGCTCTTTCTAGCCGATTTGGGAGCGGAGCTAGTAGGAGCGAAAAACCTGCTTCAGGCTCTCAGCAGAGTTGCAGTACTGAAAGTGAATAGGACAAAATCTTTTCTGTAGCCCAGGAAAAGGGGCAGAGTGGGCCCACAAGAAACAGAGGAGGTGACCTGGTAGGACAGGTGCCTGCCATACCTGGGCCTGCAGATCTACCATAACCAAGATGATATTCTGGAGGGTAACATAGGAAAGGCCATCGGGGGACAAAAAGTTTGACTGCCGGGGCTCCTTGCCGCTGTCGGTCGTGGACTGGGTGGCACTGCTTAAAATGAAAAATCAGGTAGGGGGGAGAGTGGACCACTTGTCCTGTGTCCCTCATGGAGGGAGACCACCTGGGTTTACAGTAGTGACCAGAAATCAAAAAACGGGGCGTGCTCATGATAAAAAAGTGATGTTAAAATTCCTAGATTCAAGTCTCTTGTGTTTTATTCTCGAGGCATGTGAAGTAGGAAGTTAAAAACAGTGGCGTGCTTGTTTAGACTTTGTTATTGGTCTATCACACTGGTGGTTGTGATCATCAAGGTCAACATGTTTCAGCCTCCTACGATCTCTAGAGGTTTTCGTCTGGACCATTAATTTAAAAGCCTTATTGTAGCTCCTAATATAAATTGAGGGGTTGTTTTTTACTCTCCACCTTGGTTAATTGGGGTCAGATCTATGGTATCTATTGGTAAAACATAACATTGGGGTGCCAGGGAGTCGGGATAGCTATTTGAGGGATTTTTACTACAATGGTTTCCCACGTTATTTGAGACCCTGGTGACACAGCACAAGTAGTCAACTCTCCCCCTACCTGATTTTTGAATTAACCATTGGTAGCCGAGTGGATTACAGCTTCTCTTTCCCTCCCCATTGATGTTTGGAACTGCTTAAAATGGTCACCTTCCCGCGGCTACTATATTACTTCGGGACTTTGCCAATTTGGATCCCGACATAAAGCGGGACCGCCCGCCATAAGGGCGGCGGTCCCGTGGGGGCCATTAGGATGCGCCCGCCACAGTGGCGGGTGCATCCCGCATTTTTAAAGCTCTGCCCGCCGCAATGCTAAAAATGCACTTTGCGCACTTCAATGCACAACGTAGCAGGCACCGTGTGGTGCCTGCCACGTTGTACATTGAAGTGCATGTGCGCCCTACCACCTCCCAGAATCCATGGGGGCCTGCAACGGACCTGCGCAGGAGATTCCCCCATGCATTTCCGTGGCGGCGTTGCATGTTCCCACTGCCTTCCTAATATGGACACCGCCCCCATATAGAACCCTTTTACGCCCGGTCGACATGTAGACCGTGTGGAAAAGCGGTGGACGGTCTTTGCGTACACCGTGGTCCCCCCGCCATAGTAATATGGCGGGGGGAAATGGGTGGTGGGCGGGGAAGGATGTTGGGCGGATTGCCACCGCCCGCATGGCGGTGGCAAACGGCCCGACATCCTAATGGGGCCCTAATTACTTTGTCCAGTTCCGATCGATGATCACAGTATTCATTTGGGGTACTGGTAGACGAAGAGCAGCACTTGCTACTCTTCGGCTACCAAGAACGGAAGGTGGGCTAGCAGTCCCTGACTATGAGACCTATTAATTAGCAGCACAATTTCATTTGCTCACGCAATGGGTAGCGAACAGTACCAGGGGGGTGGAAGAATGGAGAGAAGAATTTGTGCCCCTTCAATTGCTGTCCCGCATTGTCTTGCAAATTCCTATCAGGACCACAACCCTCACCACAGAGCTCGGCATGGCACGAAAGTGCTTGAACAGATACCTGCGGAGGGTGTCAAATTAGACTCCCTTATGCACCGGAAATCCCATTACTTATGTGTGGGGCTCTGGATGGAACAAGGGTTGCCCAATATAGGAAACCTGTGCGAGGAAGGAACCATGATCCCAGTTAATGATCTACAAGCTTGTTATGACTTGCCCAGGGTAGACTTTCTGCTGTATTCAGCCCTTACTGCGGCTACTCGGAAGCACTAGGGAGAAGTTCTCAGTGAACCAAAGACATCACTGGGCGTGCCAGTATGTGGTAATGGCAGGAGGTTTATACAAAGCAGTGACATGCCTATAGAAGCGCATGTCGTTGGAAGCACTACTTCCCCTGACTGACTTGAAGCTCAAGTGGGAGACTGACGTTGGGGAGGATATGCCGGAGAAGACTTGGGGGAGTTGGTGGAGAGAGCCTGGAAAAGCACCTGGAATGCAAGGTTCCAGTTAGTACATTTCTATATCCTACACAGAGCATACCTTACTCCGGAAAAGCTCAACAAGTATTTCCCAACCCACTCAGCGGCTTGCCCGCGTTGCAATGAAGAAGGTGCAGATTTTAAACACATGTTTTGGGGCTGCTTGTTCCTGGACAGTTACTGGGAGGAGTTAACAACTGTGCTGACCGATGTCATGGTTACTCTTGGCCAAGAGACATATCACCATGCATTGGAAAGTGAAGCAGGGTCTAAGTATAGCAAGGTGGAAGACAGAGCTCCTTAAAGGGGCTGAATGTGAAGGGGCGGCCAGGATACAGATGGCAAAATGAATAGGGAGTGAGAAGGCACTAGAAGCGGCGAGAGCTTGGGATGCGCTAGCTGTAGCACTCAAATCCCCCGAAGACAGTGAAAAGATACCTCCTCAGGGGACCCCACAGCAAACACAGGTAAATTTGCAGAGAGAGGCAGGTCCCTTCTGACCTGGAGTCATACTTCTAGAGAGGGCATTGGGTTACCTAGCTGGGACGAGATCCCCTACAGCGATTCTTCACTCACTGTCGTCGTACTACTGAGTATGTAGGTCTACCACGCATTAACGACCTGGACTTAGGTGACACGCCTGGGGTGTGAGAAGGGAAGGGGATAGTTGGGGGTTAGGAGGTTGTAGCGGGAACTGAATACAAATACATACGCAGAACTGAGAGTGGGCATTGTGCTAATCCAACATTTCATACGGATTGTTCCTCTGTATGGTATGTACTTCCCTACTCGTATTCCAAGTAGTTTGATTGTGACAATGCTGATTGACAGCGTTGTGGCGTAACGGCCCTATGCACTTTGTATGAAAAGCAATAAAAAATATATATTTTTAAATAAATGGTGTGAAAAGTTAAATATCGCCTGTGGATTGTAGCACCAATTGTGCCATCCTAAGGATGCCTAAGAAAAATATGGCTTCTGGCATACCATTGCTTCCTGACTGCTGCAGTGTTACCTCTTAAAAGTACCCATTTTAGCATGTAAAAACCTCTGTTTTCAATATTAGTATATCAGCCTTCTAAGCCAGAAGCTAGAGTGCATGATATTTAAAAGTGGGACATGTAGAACATTTTAACCATGCCCCTACGGTGGCAAGGCCTTAAAGTATGTTTCACTGTGACAGGGGTAGCTGTTGTATGTAGAAAAACAGAGTACAGATTGAAATACTAATACTTAAGCCAAGATAGAAAAATAATTATTCCACTATTTTAATCCAATTCAATGTGAAGTCAGATTTTAATATCTTTTAAGAAAAAGTAACTTTTAGCAATGTACCCTTTACTGGCCTTGATAGAAGTCTAAGCCTCTGCTAGCCCTCTGTGTCTATGCTCAAGCCCGGGAATAGGTGTGAACGTGATGTGAAATACCTTCCAGTAACAAAGAATAGTGTGACCTGAATGGGCAGAGAGGGCTCTTCTGACCTCCACAGAATATTCAGAGTGGCGGCTGTGGGTGACCTATTGATATCAAATTCTTGAGTTTGAGTACCCCCTGTCTGGTTGCTGAAGGATTTTGTGTTTGTCCTTCAAGACATCCATCTCTGGGTTTGTTGTGGGTACAGTACCCGTTTCAAATTTTATTTTAGTGTTAAATGTGGGCGGACACTCGTGATTTCCATCTTGCACGCCCACACACTCAGGTGTGGTTTGCACTTTCCCTCTAAGGTGTTTGTGTCCTCCCTAGGTACACCACTTTCTGGTGCTGTGAGGCTTTCACGTTTTTTCAATGCTTGTGTTTATATTCAATATTTTATGAAAACCCTTTGTACTCCATTCATGTTCAATAATAGTAGTATCATTTATTGTATATTTCTCTCATTATTTGCAACTTTTTGTATTCATGAAATAATTGATTGTAAGACAATTATCTACCCAATCCCCAATTCATTTCAGGAAAGAAGTAGTCCTTTACCTTAACATCTCATTTTCAATAGTTTTTGTTTACCGCCCCCTTTGCCTTCAGCAAACAGAACTGCTACTCCATGACCTGTGAGAATGGCCTGAGGAGGTTGGACCCCTTCCACTTGGCATCCAAGGACAGAAAGATCCCGAACGATCATAAGGCTGATCCCCTGGGCCATTCCAGGAATGCTAACAAACTGAAAAGAACATACCTGTGAAGACTCCCAAGTGACCGGTGGCAACCGGACCTTGGCTGGACTTTTCTATTGCCCTCTGCTTTACACTGTGAGAGACTGTAAGTGCTCCCCCTGAGATCCGGCCAGAGCTGGAAGCGTACTCCACTGGTTTTAAGGGCAAATGTCGGAATGTTTTTAAAATGTTCCTCCCGAGCTTCAAGGGAAGCCACCTCAAAAAATATTCCACCAGCAGTCCACGATGTTGGATTGAATGTCAGTTATGTCTTGTGGAGAACAATTTTTCCTGAGAAAGTTCCTTTTTAGATTGAGACGCAGAAACAGTTTAGAATCTCCCTACTTCCAGGCCGTAGCAGGGCCAATGTATCTGACCCATGGTCCATTACATTCAACATCAAATTGTGTAAGACCCGGGTCCACCCCACCACAATTGGCTATCATGGGTGCTTTGCGCTTCTTAGCATTTTTCCACATAAATCTTTAAAACTTTATCGGCCAGATTCATGAAAGACCCGTTTTGCGAGTCTGAAATAGCGATTCATAAGGAATCGCTATTACAGACTCGCAAAACGGGATTCATGTTGGAATCGCAAAATTAAATGCGATTCCTACAGATTCCTTATTTGCGATTAGCAAATTGCTAATCGCAAATAAGGAATAACTCCCCATAGGAATGAATGGGGAGTATTCCTCATTTGCGATTAGCAATTTGCTCATCGCAAATAAGATAGCGATTTGAAGGGTGCCAGGGGTGTCCAAAGGACACCCTGTATCGCCCCTTAAATGCACATTTCAACAGGTATTGCGCACACACATGTCCTAAGGACATGTGTGTGTGTAACATGCAACTTAGAAAAATGCTTTTAAAAGCATTTTTCTAAGTTTTCGCTATTTACCACGAGGTTTGACCTCGCGGTAAATAGCGGCCGAAATTTGCGAATTCGCAATTTTAAAATGTTTCAAGAATAGCATTTAAGGAATCTCTAATAGAGATTCCTTAAATGCTATTCCTCGCAAATTTGCGAGTTTCTAAATAACGATTTTTGCATTTGGGATGATGAATCCCAAATGCAAAAATTGCACTCGCAAAGGGCCAGATTCTCAGAATCTGGCCCTTTGCGAGCGCTAATATGGTTGATGAATCAGGCTGTATGTCTCAGATTCCCCTTATTGGATTTTTGTTGTTGTACTTATTTTTTATCACTACAAATGTAATTAATTTAACATTAATTCGTTTGAGGTGTTAGTATATTTACCTGTCTCCATTGTTTTCTATAGGAGGCTGTTGCAATTCTGTGGTGCTTGACTTACTCCAGTGCTGAAGCTGAACAGGAGTACATTTGAACCTACTTTGACACCATTAGGGCTGTAGTAACTTTAGGAGCACATTTTGGAATTACAATTCTCGTATTCTTTTGTGCTTTTTTTTTACCAGCATGTCCTTCCTAAATCCCTCTCTAATTTTTCTTTAACTCCATCCTTTTTTGAGTAATTATTCCCAATTTACTGACCACTCTCTCAATCCCCCCACAATAATTACAAAATCGTACACTTAAATTAGCAGAGAGCTGTGCCATAAGGTGGAGATTTCTGCACAGAAAAGATAGGACTGGCAGAAGTGAAGATTCCACCCGTAGGTTTGTGATTTGCATTTTGTAGAAATGGAGTTGTACTACTGTAGCACCAGTTTACGGACTACAAAATGCGATTTGCGAATTGGGCCTTTGTATTTATTGCTGCATGTTCTGTGCGTTCAACAGTTAACAATGATAGTATCTATATATTTAGCATTTATAAGTAACACTATCTGCACTAAAAAGTCACCTATCCACTCAACATGTAGTAGCAAAAATATGTCTGCTCCTCTCAGTATTCCAAATATGTATGTGTTCAACATTTACAAAAACAATATTTGCGTATTTAATCTTTACTACCGGAAACATTCACCAGCCACTGTTTCTGACCATATCGGCAACTTTAACGGTTCCCAGTGACAATGGTCCCGACCAATCAACACCTTTTACACCCTTCCAATGCCTGGGCTGCACAAGGTGTAGGCTACGCAAGGGTGGAAAGGAAGCACACAAATCATTAAAATGAAACTGCGAGCCGCAAATGTCTACTCTCAGTCTCCATAGTTAACTTGCTTGGTATTCAATGTTAGCTACCGGGCACCCCACTTTTATTATCTATGTATCCAGTTTTTGTGACCACTCATGCAGTCTCATAGCATTAAGAACATACCTACTGCCTTTACCAGTCAGTAAACATTGGCATGGTGAAAGATGTCAGAGAGAAGATCGTCCCCTGAGCTAGGGATAGTTGTGGGTATTGGGCAGAGGTCTGCGAACTTTTTGATGCCGAGACCCCCTTGTCAAAAAATGTTATCCATAAAGACCCCTTCCTGACAAAAATTTCTAGAACCTGGTACTCCTCATCATCGACAACCATAAACACCCCCAATTCCCAATTTTACGGTGGGGAAATAACACTAAACAGTGTTTAGGCAACCAAAGGTCAGTGAGCGTGAGGGCGTGGTCAGAGGTGTAGCTAAAAACAAAGGGCCTCATTTATGAGGAATTGGCGTAAGGCAGCGCCGCAAGTCTTCTTGCTACGCTGCCCTACGTCAATGTGAAAGGGCAGGACTGCACTATATGAAAAATACAGTTCATTCCTGTCCTTTTCACTTGCATTGGCTCAAAGGCAGGGCGAATCATTCGAGACCCTGAGGCAATTTTTCAGATATTAGAGTTTGGAGGTATTCTGCCCTCTGTCCAAACAATACCTTATTAGAGGTGACGTTGTCCTTTCTGTACAGCACCTACAGCTCAGGGCTTAGCTATCAATGGTGCAGTGACCAGAGACATGGGCTTTTAGGGGCCCACTGAACTCCAATGGTGGTGGTACTTTACTTCCCAACCAGTTGGATGGGGGGGCATTTTGCATGCACCGTGGCACCTATGCTGCCCCTCTGCTACAGTTTGTCATCTAGGTTGTCGTGCCCTGGTTGTGCAGGTTAGAGCAGTATATTGTTGTGGCCCTAAGAGCTCAGGATCCATGCGATTCCATTCTTAAAATAGTGGTGTTCTTAAACGATGAGCATTGCCAACTGGTGTACCCAATGAGAGCTATTGGCTTTGCCAATGCATGTGATGGAATGTGGCCTACAAGAAAGGGGCTGAAAAAAGAGATATAGGAGAAGCACTACGAGTTGCAAGCCTTCCTGTAACATCTCCCTTTCATACAAGTGGATTGCCACATGAGGCATTGCTGCAGCGCATTTGTATTATTGCTACATTATGAGGTTAAATATAAATATGTCAAGTAGTTACAACAACAAAAATAAAGAGAGAGTTGGGTAGATAAAGGTGTTTTACCAGGAAAGGCACTGGGACAGATTGGCTTAATGTTATAAATAGTGTCGTCTTGATGGAATGAAAAAAAAGACATTGGAAATAGCATTTGTAAGCGTCCTGATCTGAACAGGGAAGGAGCGGGCAGAGGTGTATTTATTTAGCAGTTGTTTGCTGTTGATAGATGTTGCTTTCTTCCTTTGAGGAAGGGCTGGAAGAAAGAAACAGATCAGATCCTATTCTGATACTGTCCTGCCTAGGATTCTCACCCCAGTGAACTAAAGCTTCTGTGCAATAAACATAAATCGTGTTTTGGATACTTTTATAGTGCAAAGATGGTCCCGGGCCTGGAAATGATGCATTCAAATCGGGGGAAAGACGGGCTTTTGTTTATATCAAGGCTTACTTTGAACGCCAGGCATTCAGGGCTCATCTGAAAGTGAGTGGTTCCATTAAATTCCATAGGCGACGCAGGAGGTCTTTCACGATAGTGGTCCCTGCTTGAATGCCGTAGTCTTGTTAGGGTATTGAAAGAACATGACAATCTCCTATTGAATTAAGCATTACTAATGGCTAACCTGCCTTGATCTTCAGAAATGAAACTGCATTTAAAAAGTGATACACAGACATTTGTTGCTGCAAAGTTAAAACATGAGAATTTGATATTCACAGGCTTGAGTCAGACGCTTTCCACTTAATACATTTTTTAACCCATGTACAAGTAATTCTTAGCTTGACATAAATGTGTTGAGTTCATATTTTGTCCTCACCATGGAAATGTGCTTTTAATTTGTAAAATGTTAAATGTGCATTACTAGAACATAAATTATATTAAAACTAACACAATATTTTATAATGCAGAAACACAGAAACAGCTTGTGATTTAGCTCTTGCTCTGTAAGTTTCAGTTGGCCTTCAGCATAAGCATTTTTCCTCTCATGTGAATGAAGAACTCTTGACATAATTTACAGCTTAAAACCTCAGAGCCCTATCTATTTATTTGCTGGAAATGTTAAAACAAAGCCTCTGTTCATTCTTTGCTTTATAGAGAATAGAACACTCACATATTTTAAAAGTGCATTACAATGTTTTGTTTAATCTTTCTTGCCTAATTAAAAAGTAATTTTGCAGCTCATGCTATGTGTTTATTTAGAAATAAAATGTTTCTTTAAAGGAAGGTTAGGAGATGAAGTTATATTACATAAGATGCAGAATATGTCGGGTGAAGGATCTTCGCCTGTCTGATAGATGACTCATACAGACTGCAGAAGGCTAGAGGTGTCCTTTTGAAGAATGCTCGATTCCAGTTGGATGCAGAATGAAATCACGCTACAGGCTTTGTAACATTATTCTTTGATATAAACGCATTCCTTGTTTTGAAGTTTCAGAACCCTTGCTGACAGATTTAGAGAGGGAAGGCTGCAGAGGAGTTTCAGACTTTGATGCAGAACTGAAGGGAGCAGAACAGATCTGATTTGCAGATGCAGGGAAGGAGAGGGCAGACTTTGATGGAGGAGAGAACTGAGGCAAACAAAGGCAGATTAGATGGAGGTTTTGTCCATTCTGACATATTAAAATCCCCGAGCTTTATGCTTGCACTAACTGGCTTTATTTATTTATTTATTTATTTAGCTGTTTTATAGCGCGCTCCATTACTACCAGAGTATCCTGGCGCGAAAAAGAAAAACAAGCAAGTGGCCGTCTGAAAGGAATAGTAAAACTAATAGGCAATTCTAAAAAGATGAGTTTTTAGTGCTTTCTTAAAAGAGACAAAATTTTCAATCAATCTCAGGGAAAGGGGAAGAGAGTTCCAAGTCCGAGCTGCGACAACAGCAAGCGAGTAGCCTCCCAGGCGTACTCGCTGAAAGCGGGGCACACTCAGGAAATTACAGTCAGCTGAACGTAGAGGCCGAGTGGGGACATAGCGGCTGAATCTTTTTCTCAAATAGGATGGCCCCATATCATTGACTGCCTTAAATGCTAAGGTAAGGATTTTAAAAGTTATCCTTTGGGCAATCGGCAGCCAATAAAGTTCCTTTAAGTGTGCTCGCACGCTTTCTCTACTTGGAATTTCACACAGCAACCATGCCGTCGCATTTTGGATAATCTGCAGTCGGGCGACTAAGAAGGCTGGAGTACCGCTAAAAAGAGAGTTGGCGTAGTCGAGCCGAGATAAAATTAAAGCCCTCGCAACCGACTCTCTTGCTGATGATGGCAGATAAGGGAAGAACTTTCTCCTGGCTTTAAGAGATCCGAAGCACACCGCTGTAAGTTTTTTTATGTGTGCCTCGAATCTCAGATCCTCTCCGAACCAGACTCCCAAATTCTTGGCAGCGATAGTAGCTGAGCCTGGCTGGGGAAAATCAGGCGGCCACAAGAGTTCTCTAAAATTGGGCGGGAATTGGCCATACAGCAAAATTTCCGTCTTGTCTTTGTTGCACTTCAGCTGTGCCACTGCTAACCAGTTAAACACAGCGGAGAGGCAAGAGCGGACAACCTCTGTATTAGTTGCTGCATCCTGCCAGGTAAATAAAAGCTGCGTATCATCTGCATACGCTATGATTTTTGCTCCCATTTGTTCGGCCAGCACAATAAGAGGGGTAAGATATATATTAAAAAGCAGGGGACTCAATGTAGAACCTTAAGGAACCCCGGTAGTGAGGGGCCAAATTGAGGATGAAAAAGGTGGGATCCAAACCTGCTGAGCCCTGTCCGATAAAAAAGATTTCACCCATTCCAGTGCTGAACCCAATACACCAATCTCAGCCAAGCGAGTCAGGAGGAGTGAGTGTGGGACAGTATCAAATGCGGCAGAGAGGCCCAATAAAATCAGAGCCGCTCTGCCGCCACTGTCCAAACCCTCCCTGATAGCCTCAGTAATCTCCACCAACGCCGACTCAGTGCTATAAGCTGCACGGAAGCCAGACTGGGCAGGATGTAAGACCTCCGAGGATTCTACAAAGGCATTCAGCTGGGCAAATGCAAGTTTCTCCCCAATTTTTGCCATAGCTGGGAGTAGAGTTATGGGTCTGTAGTTGCTAGGCACAGTTGGATCTGCACCTGCCTTTTTTAACAAGGGAAGCAGCTTAGCCTGTTTCCATTCGTTAGGAACCCTGGCTGATGTAAAAGATAGTCCCATTATTTGAGAAACCTCAGGTGCCACTACTTTTGCCACTTCGGCTAGCACCCTGGCCGGACAGGTATCACCAGGGGCACCAGATTTTAACGATTTAATTGCCACTAAGGTATCATCCACAGAGGGTGGAGCAAAGCTCTCCATGGTGTGCGTGGGTTCAACATTAGATCCAACATTGTCAGCAGTCCAACTCCCCCCACTAGTAGCTCTAAGACTTTGCTGAATTTTAGCGATTTTAGTCAAGAAAAAGGAGGAGAGACTTTCGCACCATTCAGTAGAGGGTTTGATCGAAATTTGTTCGGCACATGGAGAAAGGAAACTTTTTACTATAGAAAAAATTTCACGGCTGTAGTTAATCGCTTTGCCAAGGCTTATTTGCCCCATGCCTTATTTTTCATTATGGGTGAGCCTGCAATTATTCATTATTGATTTAGCTTCATGCTTATCTCTCTCTTGCTTCTATTCCTGAAGAGTTCTGACTGACATCATTTGTGCCTCATTTTCTTAGTATAGGGATTCTTTCCTTATGGAACACGCTATATGCAGTTTATGACATGCTCTGTATTAACTTAATTTTCTATTATAATTTCTGTAACCTGAATGATACGTGACTAATGAATGAAGAGTTAGAGAATCTTAAATATTAATTAGAAAATAAATCCCTTTAAAACTACTCACAACTCCCATTATTGACTAAAATTGTTTCTTTGCATTTGATTATTTGCCCATCTTCATGAAGGAGCTCTTCTGGCCAAGATCAATCACCTTCAGCGGAAACAAGGGTAATGGCAGTTAAAGGTAATGGTGCCACAATTTCTAAATTTCCAAAGAGAGATTACCCTGAGATTTCCCCATTATCAGTATTCATGTGAATTGGGGAACAGTTACTTTGTTCGGGGAGACTGATTGAAGACATTGACATACAATTTAAAGGTAGTTGGTGGCTACACCTTATGTTTACACGCTTGCAATCGCAGCAGGTCGCTGATAATACACTTGCAATCAGTGTCACTCTTTTGGCGCATTGCCAGATCATAATCTGGACCAAATATTGTGATTAAAATCTGTCTACCTGCACAATTTGGTGGGACCTGCAGTTTTGTGAAGAGTTTTCCCAACTTTTCCTTGTGTAAAGCATTGCTGTAGTAAGAAATAGTGGGGCAGATTTATGAAGCCCTTGCGCTACGTTTACACCGCTGTTGCGTCACGCAAGGCGGCGTAAACGTGGCGCATCCCTACGAACGATTTACAACGTGACGCATCTAGGCAGATGCGTCACGTTGTAAAGCCCTGCGCCGCTTGTGGGCGTTCCGGCGCAGGGTGGGCGTTCCGGGGCAGGTGCGCCTCGCAAAAGTGGCTGAGTGAAATCTATGAGATTTCACTCAGTCACTTTTAAGCCAATGCTGCGTCAAAAGCCTGCGCCTGCTTGAAGCAGGCGTAGGTCTTGACGCAGCATTGTTAAAATGGGGCACCCCGAGCCTTGCTGGAGCTGCGTCGCGCTTGCGACGCAACTCCAGCAATGCGCCCCATTTCCGGCATAGATGCGTCACGCATCTGTGCCGTTTTTGCACCATGGTGCGCCGCATTATAAATGCGGCGCACCATGGCTGGCGGAGCTGTGGCGCACTGTGGCGCATGTTAACTGGCGCATCCCTGGGGATGCGCCAGTTAACATAAATCTGCCCCAGTGTTAATAACGCTTTGCCTCTGAACATGTAAATCGATTTCAGATGGGAAGTGGAACATCTGGCAAACATATTTCAAGATGGAATTTACAGAGAAATCCCTGTCTTGGCTCAAGCTAAATAAAGACTGTAAACAAGAATAATTCCCAGACTTTTCCCCACCGACACTTGACACTTGTGGCACTGTATGATATGAAATCAAAGGCCGGGTGCGGCTTTGCTTTGACACAGTGCTCTGGTGATTTGGTCTGATCTCCAATAAAACACACTCTTTTCATGCAAAAAGAAAGGTTTTTATTCCCTCTTTAGGTCTCGGCTAGACAGCGCTTGCGCTGTCTCTTCGAGACATGCTGTGTTTACTCTGTGGACAAAGGCTTCTCATTTGCAGGATCCATTGTCTCTCTCCTATTCTTTCTCCCCATTTGTCCATGGCAAGCATTTGGCATGCCTCTTGCTGTGTTCAAACCTCCCCGAGAGCAGTGACTAAATACTATATAAATAGACAGGTCACCATTTTAACATCTGTTCAGGAACCGCTTTTTTCTTTCTTGAAAAGCATTTGACAGGATGGTCGTGTTTTCAGTAGCTCAGCTGCTGCATTTCTTTAAACAAGCTTGTAAATCTTGCTCTTATTTTTCTTCCTATCACTGGTCTCCTGTAACAGCTAGGACTGCTGCTGACTGTGTGGCTGCCCTAAGCCGGCAGCTGTGAGGCTGCTGAGCCAGCCATCCGGTTCTCTTTGTTCCTGGACCTTTAGCCCAAGCCTTCATTCCACACAACAATACTGGGAACCTATCACAAGACACATATTGTTTCTGAGTGAGAGATCTTCTGATCGCTTTCTCCTGCCAGGCGGCCAGCTTCTCTCTTTCTGGCCTCCCATGCAATAACCATCCGGTTCACTGACACAACATCGATGTAAAAAATATTGATGTAAAAAAAGATGTGAGTAAAATATATAGACAACAAAATTATCGGCTCCTATACTTAAACAGGTAAGTACAAAAATATTGACTAAAAAATATTGATGTAAAAAGTATAGATGCATAAAATATCGACTTGTATATGAATATAAAATTAAATAATATATATTAAATATAATTTTAACAAAATAAGATAAATGTAATATACATTAAAAAATATAACAAATACACTTAATAAAAAGATAAACACACAAACATAATAATGTATACATATATGTTTACTTCAAAGCAATTAAAAAGGTATTATTTTTAATTCATGTTGAAAGTTTAAAATACAAATATATATTAATATTTTAAAATGTAAAAAACTAAAATCTATAATAAATTAAAACATTAAACTATTAAAAAATATTTAAACTTACATTTCACAATACAATCAGTGCAACAGTAGGGAAAGTGTTGGATAGCAGAGGGGTTAAAAAACGATTCCCACGCCAGTGAGTGCAACAGTAGGGTAAGTTTTGAATAGCAGAGGAATTAAATGTACTATTCCAACTCCAGGGAATACAACAGTATGGAAAGTGTTGGATAGCAAAGGGGTAAAAATGTACTATTCCCACTCCAGTGAGACCAACGTAGAGAAAGTGTTGAATAGCAGAGGGGCAAACATTACTATTCCCACTCCAAATAGTGCAACAGTAGGGAAAGTGTTGGATAGCGGAGGGGTAAAATTTACCTTTCCAACTCCAGTGAGTGCAACAGTAGGGAAAGTGCTGGATAGCGGAGGGGTCAAAATTACTATTCTCACTCCAGTGAGTGCAACAGTAGGGAAAGTGTCAGATAGCGGAGGGGTAAACATTATTATTCCAACTCCAGTGAGTGCAACAATAGGGAAAGTGTTGGCTAGCGAAGGGGAAAATTTACTATTCCAAATCCATTGAGAGCAACAGTAGAGAAAGTGTTGGATAGCGGAAGGCCAAATATTAATATTCCCACTCCAAAGAGCGCAACAGTAGAGAAAGTGTTGGATAGTGGAGGGGTAGAAATTACTATCCCCACTCCACTGAATGCAACAGTAGGATAAGTGATGGATAGCGGATGGGTAAAAAAAAGTATTCCCACTCCGGTGAGTGCAATAGTAGGGAAAGTGTTGAATAGCAGCTGTAAAAATTACTATTCCCACTCCAAAGAGTGCAACAGCATGGAAAATGATGGATAGCAGAGTGGTAAAAATAACTATTCCCACTCGAGTGAGTGCAACAGTAGTGAAAGTGCTTGATAGAGGAGGGGTAAAAATTACTATTCCCACTCCAGTGACTGCAACAGTAGGGAAAGTGTTGGATAGCGGAGGGGTACAAATGACTATTCCAATTCCGGTGAGTGCAACAGTAGGGAAAGTGTTGGATAGCGGAGGGGAACATGTACTATTCCCACTCCATTGAGAGCAACAGTAGAGAAAGTGTTGGATAGCAGAAGCTCAAATATTAATATTCCCACTCCAAAGAGTGCAACAGTAGACAAAGTGTTGGATAGTGTGGAGGGGTAAAAATTACTATCCCCACTCCACTGAATGCAACAGTAGGATAAGTGTTGGATAGCAGATGGGTAAAAAACTATTCCCACTCCGGTAAGTGCAATAGTAGATGAAGTGTTGAATAGCGGAGCGGTAGAAATTACTATTCCCACTCAAAAGAGTGCACTAGTAGGGAAAAATGACTATTTCAACTCCGGAGAGTGCAGCAGTAGGGAAAATGTTGAATGGCAGAGGGGTAAAATTAACTATTCCCACCCCAGTGAGTGCAACAGTAGGGAAAGTGCTGGATAGAGAAGGGGTAAAAATTACTATTCCCACTCCAGTGAGTGCAACAGTAGGGAAAGTGCTTGATAGAGGAGGGGTAACAATTATTAATTCCACTCCAGTGAGTGCAACAGTAGGGAAAGTGTTGGATAGCAGAGCGGTAAAATTAAAGATTCCCACTCCAGTGAGTACAACAGTAGGGAATGTATGGGATAGCAGAGGGGTAACATTTACTATTCCCATTCAAATGAGTGCTACATTAGGGAAAGTGTTGGATAGCGGAGAGGTAAAAATTACTATTCCCACTCCAGTGAGAGCAACAGTAGAGAAAGTGTTGAATAGCTGAGGGGCAAAAATTACTATTCCCACTCCAAATAGTGCAACAGTAGGGATAGTGTTGGATAGTGGAGGGTTAAAAATTACTTTTCCCACTCCAACGAGTGCAACAGTAGGATAAGTGTTGTATAGCGGAGTGGTAAAATTTACTGTTCCCACTCCAGTGAGTGCAACAGTAGGTAAGTGCTGGATAGCGGAGGGGTAAAAATTACTATTCTCACTCCAGTGAGTGCAACAGTAGGGAAAGTGTCGGATAGCGGAGGGGAAAATATACTATTCCCACTCCATTGAGAGCAACAGTGGAGAAAGTGTTGGATAGCAGAAGGTCAAATATAAATATTCCCACTCCAAAGAGTGCAACAGTAGAGAAAGTGTTGGATAGTGGAGGGGTAAAAACTACTATCCCCACTCCACTGAATGCAACAGTAGGATACGTGTTGGATAGCGGATGGGTAAAAAAAAATTATTCCCACTCCGGTGAGTGCAATAGTAGGGAAAGTGTTGAATAGCAGCTGTAAAAATTACTATTCCCACTCCAAAGAGTGCAACAGCATGGAAAAAGATGGATAGCAGAGTGGTAAAAATAACTATTCCCACTCGAGTGAGTGCAACAGTAGTGAAAGTGCTTGATAGAGGAGGGGTAAAAATTACTATTCCCACTCCAGTGACTGCAACAGTAGGGAAAGTGTTGGATAGCGGAGGGGTACAAATGACTATTCCAATTCCGGTGAGTGCAACAGTAGGGAAAGTGTTGGATGGCGGAGGGGAACATGTACTATTCCCACTCCATTGAGAGCAACAGTAGAGAAAGTGTTGGATAGCAGAAGCTCAAATATTAATATTCCCACTCCAAAGAGTGCAACAGTAGACAAAGTGTTGGATAGTGTGGAGGGGTAAAAATTACTATCCCCACTCCACTGAATGCAACAGTAGGATAAGTGTTGGATAGCGGATGGGTAAAAAATTATTCCCACTCCGGTAAGTGCAATATTAGATGAAGTTTTGAATAGCAGAGCGGTAAAAATTACTATTCCCACTCAAAAGAGTGCACCAGTAGGGAGAAATGACTATTTCAACTCCGGAGAGTGCAGCAGTAGGGAAAATGTTGAATGACAGAGGGGTAAAATTAACTATTCCCACCCCAGTGAGTGCAACAGTAGGGAAAGTGCTGGATAGAGAAGGGGTAAAAATTACTATTCCCACTCCAGTGAGTGCAACAGTAGGGAAAGTGCTTGATAGAGGAGGGGTAGCAATTATTAATCCCACTCCAGTGAGTGGAACAGTAGGGAAAGTGTTGGATAGCAGAGCGGTAAAATTAAAGATTCCCACTCCAGTGAGTACAACAGTAGGGAATGTATGGGATAGCAGAGGGGTAACATTTACTATTCCCATTCCAGTGAGTGCAACATTAGGGAAAGTGTTGGATAGCGGAGAGGTAAAAATTACTATTCCCACTCGAGTGAGAGCAACAGTAGAGAAAGTGTTGAATAGCTGAGGGGCAAAAAATACTATTCCCACTCCAAATAGTGCAACAGTAGGGAAAGTGTTGGATAGTGGAGGGGTAAAAATTACTTTTCCCACTCCAAAGAGTGCAACAGTAGGATAAGTGTTGTATAGCGGAGTGGTAAAATTTACTATTCCCACTCCAGTGAGTGCAACAGTAGGTAAGTGCTGGATAGCGGAGGGGTAAAAATTACTATTCTCACTCTAGTGAGTGCAACAGTAGGGAAAGTGTCGCATAGTGGAGTGTTAAAACATTACTATTCCAACTCCAGTGAGTGCAACAATAGGGAAAGTGTTGGATAGCGGAGGGGAAAATATACTATTCCCACTCCATTGAGAGCAACAGTAGAGAAAGTGTTGGATAGCAGAAGGTCAAATATAAATATTCCCACTCCAAAGAGTGCAACAGTAGAGAAAGTGTTGGATAGTGGAGGGGTAAAATTTACTATCCCCTCTCCTCTGAATGCAAGAGTAGGATAAGTGTTGGATAGCGGATGGGTAAAAAATAATACTACCACTCCGATGAGTGCAAAAGTAGGGAAAGTGTTGAATAGCGGAGCGGTAATAATTACTATTCCCACTCCAGTGAGTGCAACAGTAGGGAAAGTGTTGGATAGCAGAGGGGTAAAATTAACTATTCCCACTCCAGTGAGTGCAACTGTAGGGAAAATGCTTGATAGAGGAGGGGTAAACATTACTATTCCTACTCCAGTGAGTGCAACAGTAGGGAAAGTGTTGGACAGCTGAGGGGTGATAATGACTATTCCAACTCCGGTGAGTGCAACAGTAGGGAAAGTGTTGGATAGCAGAGGGGTAAATTAAAAGATTCCCACTCCAGTGAGTGCAACAGTAGGGAATGTATTGGATAGCAGAGAGGTAAAATTTACTATTCCAATTCCAGTGAGTGCAACATTAGGGAAAGTGTTGGATAGCGGAGAGGTAAAAATTACTATTCCTACTCCAGTGAGAGCAACAGTAGAGAAAGTGTTGAATAGTGGAGGGGTAAAAATATTATCCCCACTCCACTGAATGCAACAGTAGGATAAGTGTTGGATAGCGGATGGATAAAAAAATGTATTCCCACTCCCTTGAGTGCAATAGTAGGGAAAGTGTTGGATAGCCGAGGGGTAAAAATTACTATTCCCATTCCAGTGAGTGCAATATTAGGGAAAGTGTTGGATAGCGGAGAGGTAAAAATTACTATTCCCTCTCCAGTGAGAGCAACAGTAGAGAAAGTGTTGAATAGCAGAGGGGCAAAAATTATTAATCCCACTCCAAATAGTGGAACAGTAGGGAAAGTGTTGGATAGTCGAGGGGTAAAAATTACTATTCCCACTCCAAAGAGCGCAACAGTAAAGAAAGTGTTGGATAGTGGAGGGGTAAAAATTACTATTCCCACTCCAGTGAGTGCAACAGTAGGGAAGTGCTGGATAGCGGAGGGGTAAAAATGACTATTCCCACTCCAGTGAGAGCAACAGTAGAGAAAGTGTTGAATAGTGGAGGGGTAAAAATACTATCCCCACTCCACTGAATGAAACATTAGGATAAGTGTTGGATAGCGGATGTATAACAGAAATTATTCCCACTCCGTTGAGTGTAATAGTAGGGAAAGTGTTGAATAGCGGAGGGGTAAAAATTACTATTCCCACTCCAGTGAGTGCAACAGTAGGGAAAGTGTTGGATAGCAGAGGGGTAAAAATGACTATTCCAACTCCGGTGAGTACAACAGAAGGAAAAGTGTTGGATAGCAGAGGGGTAAAATGAAAGATTCCCACTCCAGTGAGTACAACAGTATGGAATGTATTAGATAGCAGAGGGGTAAAATGTACTATTCCCATTCCAGTGAGTGCAACATTAGGGAAAGTGTTGGATAGCGGAGAGGTAAAAATTACTATTCCTACTCCAGTGAGAGCAACAGTGGAGAAAGTGTTGAATAGTGGAGGGGTAAAAATACTATCCCCACTCCACTGAATGCAACAGTAGGATAAGTGTTGGATAGCGGATGGATAAAAAAATGTATTCCCACTCCGTTGAGTGCAATAGTAGGGAAAGTGTTGAATAGCGGAGGGGTAAAAATTACTATTCCCATTCCAGTGAGTGCAATATTAGGGAAAGTGTTGGATAGCGGAGAAGTAAAAATTACTATTCCCTCTCCAGTGAGAGCAACAGTAGAGAAAGTGTTGAATAGCAGAGGGGCAAAAATTACTATTCCCACTCCAAATAGTGCAACAGTAGGGAAAGTGTTGGATAGTCGAGGGGTAAAAATTACTATTCCCACTCAAAAGAGTGCAACAGTAAAGAAAGTGTTGGATAGTGGAGGGGTAAAAATTACTATTCCCCCTCCAGTGAGTGCAACAGTAGGGAAGTGCTGGATAGCGGAGGGGTAAAAATTACTATTCTCACTCCAGTGAGTGCAACAGTAGAGAAAGTGTTGGATAACGGAGGGTTAAAACACTACTACTCTCACTCCAGTGAGTGCAACAATAGGGAAAGTGTTGGATAGCGGAGGGGAAAATATACTATTCCCACTCCATTGAGAGCAACAGTAGAGAAAGTGTTGGATAGCAAAAGGTCAAATATGAATATTCCCATTCCAAAGAGTGCAACAGTAGAGAAAGTGTTGGATAGTGGGGGGGGGGGTAAAAATTACTATACCCACTCCTCTGAATGCAAGAGTAGGATAAGTGTTGGATAGCGGATGGGTAGAAAATATAATTAACACTCCGGAGAGTGCAAAAGTAGGGAAAGTGTTGAATAGCGGAGCGGTAAAAATTACTATTCCCACTCCAAAGAGTGCAACAGTAGGGAAAGTGTTGGATAGCAGAGGGGTAAAAATGACTATTCCAACTCCGGTGAGTGCAACAGTAGGGAAAATGTTGGATAGCAGAGGGGTAAAATTAACTATTCTCACTCCAGTGAGTGCAACTGTAGGGAAAGTGCTTGATAGAGGAGGGGTAAACATTACTATTCCCACTCCAGTGAGTGCAACAGTAGGGAAAGTGTTGGACAGCGGAGGGGTGATAATGACTATTCCAACTCCGGTGAGTGCAACAGTAGGGAAAGTGTTGGATAGCTGAGGGGTAAAATTAAAGATTCCCACTCCAGTGAGTGCAACAGTAGGGAATGTATTGGATAGCAGAGAGGTAAAATTTACTATTCCCATTCCAGTGAGTGCAACATTAGGGAAAGTGTTGGATAGCGGAGAGGTAAAAATGACTATTCCCACTCCAGTGAGAGCAACAGTAGAGAAAGTGTTGAATAGCGGAGGGGTAAAAATACTATCCCCACTCCACTGAATGAAACAGTAGGATAAGTGTTGGATAGCGGATGTATAAAAGAAATTATTCTCACTCCGTTGAGTGTAATAGTAGGGAAAGTGTTGAATAGCGGAGGGGTAAAAATTACTATTCCCACTCCAGTGAGTGCAACAGTAGGGAAAGTGTTGGATAGCGGAGGGGTAAAAATGACTATTCCAACTCCGGTGAGTACAACAGAAGGAAAAGTGTTGGATAGCAGAGGGGTAAAATGAAAGATTCCCACTCCAGTGAGTACAACAGTATGGAATGTATTAGATAGCAGAGGGGTAAAATGTACTATTCCCATTCCAGTGAGTGCAACATTAGGGAAAGTGTTGGATAGCGGAGAGGTAAAAATTACTATTCCTACTCCAGTCAGAGCAACAGTGGAGAAAGTGTTGAATAGTGGAGGGGTAAAAATACTATCCCCACTCCACTGAATGCAACAGTGGGATAAGTGTTGGATAGCGGATGGATAAAAAAATGTATTCCTACTCCGTTGAGTGCAATAGTAGGGAAAGTGTTAAATAGCGGAGGGGTAAAAATTACTGTTCCCATTCCAGTGAGTGCAATATTAGGAAAAGCGTTGGATAGCGGAGAGGTAAAAATTACTCTTCCCTCTCCAGTGAGAGCAACAGTAGAGAAAGTGTTGAATAGCAGAGGGGCAAAAATTACTATTCCTACTCCAAATAGTGCAACAGTAGGGAAAGTGTTGGATAGTGGAGGGGTAAAAACTTACTATTCCCACTCCAGTGAGTGCAACAGTAAAGAAAGTGTTGGATAGTGGAGGGGTAAAAATTACTATTCCCACTCCAGTGAGTGCAACAGTAGGGAAGTGCTGGATAGCGTAGGGGTAAAAATACTATTCTCACTCCAGTGAGTGCAACAGTAGAGAAAGTGTTGGATAACGGAGGGTTAAAACACTGCTATTCTCACTCCAGTGAGTGCAACACTAGGGAAAGTGTTGGATAGCGGAGGGGAAAATATACTATTCCCACTCCATTGAGAGTGACAGTAGAGAAAGTGTTGGATAGCAGAAGGTCAAATATGAATATTCCCATTCCAAAGAGTGCAACAGTAGAGAAAGTGCTGGATAGTGGGGGGGGGTAAAAATTACTATACCCACTCCTCTGAATGCAAGAGTAGGATAAGTGTTGGATAGCGGATGGGTAAAAAATATAATTAACACTCCGGTGAGTGCAAAAGTAGGGAAAGTGTTGAATAGCGGAGCGGTAAAAATTACTATTCCAACTCCAAAGAGTGCAACAGTAGGGAAAGTATTGGATAGCAGAGGGGTAAAAATTACTATTACAACTCCGGTGAGTGCAACAGTAGGGAAAGTGTTAGATAGCTGAGGGGTAAAATGAAAGATTCCCACTCCAGTGAGTGCAACAGTAGGGAATGTATTGGATAGCAGAGAGGTAAACTTTACTATTCCCATTCCAGTGAGTGCAACATTAGGGAAAGTGTTGGATAGCAGAGGGGTAAAATTAACTATTCCCACTCCAGTGAGTGCAACTGTAGGGAAAGTGCTTGATAGAGGAGGGGTAAACATTACTATTCCCACTCCAGTGAGTGCAAAAGTAGGGAGAGTGTTGGACAGCGGAGGGGTGATAATGACTATTCCAACTCCGGTGAGTGCAACAGTAGGGAAAGTGTTGGACTGCGGAGGGGTGATAATGACTATTCCAACTCCGGTGAGTGCAACAGTAGGGAAAGTGTTGGATAGCTGAGGGGTAAAATGAAAGATTCCCACTCAGTGAGTGCAACAGTAGGGAATGTATTGGATAGAGGAAAGGTAAAATTTACTATTCCCATTCCAGTGAGTGCAACATTAGGGAAAGTGTTGGATAGCGGAGAGGTAAAAATGACTATTCCCACTCCAGTGAGAGCAACAGTAGAGAAAGTGTTGAATAGTGGAGGGGTAAAAATACTATCACCACTCCACTGAATGAAACAGTAGGATAAGTGTTGGATAGCGGATGTATAAAAGAAATTATTCCCACTCCGTTGAGTGTAATAGTAGGGAAAGTGTTGAATAGCGGAGGGGTAAAAATTACTATTCCCACTCCAGTGAGTGCAACAGTAGGGAAAGTGTTGGATAGCGGAGGGGTAAAAATGACTATTCCAACTCCGGTGAGTACAACAGAAGGAAAATTGTTGGATAGCAAAGGGGTAAAATGAAAGATTCCCACTCCAGTGAGTACAACAGTATGGAATGTATTAGATAGCAGAGGGGTAAAATGTACTATTCCCATTCCAGTGAGTGCAACATTAGGGAAAGTTTGGGATAGCGGAGAGTTAAAAATTACTATTCCCACTCCAGTGAGACCAACATAGAGAAAGTGTTGAATAGCAGAGGGGCAAACATTACTATTCCCACTCCAAATAGTGCAACAGTAGGATAAGTGTTGGATAGCGGAGGGGTAAAATTTACTATTCCTACTCCAGTGAGTGCAACAGTAGGGAAAGTGCTGGATAGCCGAGGGGTCAAAATTACTATTCTCACCCCAGTGAGTGCAACAGTAGGGAAAGTGTCAGATAGCAGAGGGGTAAACATTACTATTCCAACTCCAGTGAGTGCAACAATAGGGAAAGTATTGGCTAGCGGAGGGGAAAATTTACTATTCCAACTCTATTGAGAGCAACAGTAGAGAAAGTGTTGGATAGCAGAAGGTCAAATATTGATATTCCCACTCCAAAGTGTGCAACAGTAGAGAAAGTGTTGGATAGTGGAGTGGTAAAAATTACTATCCCCACTCCACTGAATGCAACAGTAGGATAAGTGTTGGATAGCAGATGGGTACAAAAACATTATTCCCACTCCTGTGAGTGCAATGTTAGGGAAAGTGTTGAACAGCGAAGTGGTAAAAATTACTATTTCCACCCCAAAGAGTGCAACAGTAGGGAAAGTTTTGGATAGCGCAGGAGAAAAAATGACTATTCCATCTCCGGTGAGTGCAACAGTGGGGAAAATGATGGATAGCAGAGAGGTAAAATTACCTATTCCCACTCCAGTGAGTGCAACAGTAGGGAAAATGCTTGATAGAGAAGGGGTAAAAATTACTATTACTACTCCACTGAGTGCAACAGTAGGGAAAGTGCTTGATAGAGGAGGGGTAAAAATTACTATGCCCACTCCAGTGAGTGCAAAACTAGGGAAAGTGTTGAATAGCGGAGTGGTAAATATTGACTATTCCAATTCCGGTGAGTGCAACAGTAGGGAAAGTGTTGGATAGCGGAGGGGAAAATCTACTATTTCGACTCCATTGAGAGCAACAATAGAGAAAGTGTGGATAGCAGAAGGTCACAAATTAATATTCCCACTCCAAAGAGCGCAACAGTAAACAAAGTGTTGGATAGTGGAGGGGTAAAAATGAATATCCCACTCCACTGAATGCAACAGTAGGATAAGTGTTGGATAGCGGATTGGTAAAGAAAATTATTCCCACTCCGGTAAGTGCAATAGTAGATAGAGTGTTGAATAGCGGCGCAGTAAAAATTACTATTCCAACTCAAAAGAGTGCACCAGTAGGGAAAGTGTTGGATAGTGGAGGGGTAAAAATGACTATTCCAACTCCGGTGCGTGCAACAGTAGGGAAAATGTTGTATAGCAGAGGGGTAAAATTAACTATTCCCACCCCAGTGAGTGCAACAGTAGGGAAAGTGCTTGATAGAGAAGGGGTAAAAATTACTATTCCCACTCCAGTGAGTGCAACAGTAGGGAAAGTGTTGGATAGCGTAGGGGTAAAAATTACTATTCCAACTCCGGTGAATGCAACAGTAGGGAAAGTGTTCGATAGCAGAGTGGTAAAATTAAAGATTCCCACTCCAGTGAGTACAACAGTAGGGAATGTATGGAATAGCAGAGGGGTAAAATTTACTATTCCCATTCCAGTGAGTAAAACATTAGGGAAAGTGTTAGATAGTGGAGAGGTAAAAAATTAGTATACCCACTCCATTGAGACCGACAGTAGAGAAAGTGTTGGAAAGCAGAAGGTCAAATATTAATATTCCCACTCCAAAGAGTGCAACAGTAAAGAAAGTGTTGGATAGTGGAGGGGTAAAAATTACTATCCCCACTCCACTGAATGCAAGAGTAGGATAAGTTTTGGATAGTGGATGGGTAAAAAATTATTATTACCACTCAGGTGAGTGCAAAAGTAGGGAAAGTGTTGATTAGCGGAGCAGTAAAAATTACTATTCCCACTCCAAAGAGTGCAACAGTAGGGAAAGTGCTTGATAGAGAAGGGGTATAAATTACTATTCCCAGTAGGGTGCTTGATGGAGGAGGCTTAAACATTACTATTCCCACTCCAGTGAGTGCAACAGTAGGGAAAGTGTTGGATTGCGGAAGGGTAAAAATGGCTACTCCAACTCCGGTGAGTGCAACAGTAGGGAAAGTGTTGGATAGCAGAGGGGTAAAATGAAAGATTCCCACTCCAGTGAGTGCAGCAGTAGGGAATGTATTGGATAGCAGAGGGGTAAAATCTACTATTCCCATTTCAGTGAGTGCAACATTAGGGAAAGTGTTGGATAGCGGAGAAGTAAAAATTACTATTCCCACTCCAGTGAGAGCAACAGTAGAAAAAGTGTTGAATAGTGGAGGGGTAAAAATACTATCCCCACTTCACTGAATGCAACAGTATGATAAGTGTTGGATAGCGGATGGATAAAAATAATTATTCACACTCCGGTGAGTGCAATAGTAGGGAAAGTGTTGAATAGTGGAGGGGTAAAAATTACTATTCCGACTCCAGTGAGTGCAACAGTAGGGAAAGTGTTGGATAGCGGAGGGGTAAAAATGACTATTCTAACTCCAGTGAGTGCAACAGAAGGAAAGTGTTGGATGGCAGATGGGTAAAATGAAAGATTCCCACTCCAGGGAGTACAACAGTAGGGAATGTATTAGATAGCAGAGGAGTAAAATGTACTATTTCCATTCCAGTGAGTGCAACATTAGGGAAAGTGTTGGATAGTGGAGAGGTAAAAAATTACTATTCCCATTCCAGTGAGAGCAACAGGAGAGAAAGTGTTGAATAGTGGAGGGGTAAAAATACTATCCCCACTCCACTGAATGCAATAGTAGGATAGTGTTGGATAGCGGATGGATAAAAAACATTATTCCCACTCCGGTGAGTGCAATAGTAGGGAAAGTGTTGAATAGCGGAGGGGTAAAAATTACTATTCCCACTCCAAAGAGTGCAACAGTAGTTAAAGTGTTGAATAGAGAATGGGTAAAACTTACTATTCTCACTCCAGTGAGTGTAACAGTAGGGAAAGTGCTTGATAGAAAAGGGGTAAAAATTACTATTCCCACTCCAGTGAGTGACACTGTAGGGAAAGTGTTGGATAGCGGAGGGGTAAAAATGACTATTCCAACTCCGGGGAGTTCAACAGTAGGGAAAGTGTTGGACAGCAGACGGGTAAAATTAGGGAAAGTGCTTGATAGAAAAGGGGTAAAAATTACTATTCCCACTCCAGTGAGTGCAACAGTAGGGAATGTGTTGGATAGCAGAGGGGTAACATTTACTATTCCCATTTCAGTGAGTGCAACATTAGGGAAAGTGTTGGATAGCGGAGAGGTAAAAATTACTATTCCCACTCCAGTGAGAGCAACAGTAGAGAAAGTGTTGAATAGCAGAGGGTCAAAAATTACTATTCCCACTCCAAATAGTGCAACAGTAGGGAAAGTGTTGGATAGTGGAGGGGTAAAAATTACTATTCCCACTTCCAAAGAGTGCAACAGTAGAATAAGTGTTGGATAGTCGAGGGGTACAAATTACTATTCCCACTCCAAAGAGTGCAACAGTAGGATAAGTGTTGGAAAGCGGAGGTTTAAAATGTACTATTCCCACTCCAGTGAGTGCAACAGTAGGGAAGTGGTGGATAGCGGAGCGCTAAAAATTACTATTCTCACTCCAGTGAGTGCAACAGTAGGGAAAGTGTCAGGTAGTGGAGGGTTAAAACATTACTATTCCAACTCCAGTGAGTGCAACAATAGGCAAAGTGTTGGATAGCAGAGGGGAAAATATACTATTCCCACTCCATTGAGAGCAACAGTAGAGAAAGTGTTGGATAGCAGAAGGTCAAATATTAATATTCTCACTCAAAAGAGTGCACCAGTAAAGAAAGTGTTGGATAGTGGAGGGGTAAAAATTACTATCCCCACTCCACTGAATGCAAGAGTAGGATAAGTGTTGGATAGCGGATGGGTCAATAATATTATTACCACTCTGGTGAGTGCAAAAGTAGGGAAAGTATTGAATAGCGGAGCAGTAAAAATTACTATTCCCACTCCAAAGAGTGCAACATTAGGGAAAGTGTTGGATAGCAGAGGGGTAAAAAAGACTAATCAAACTCCGGTGAGTGCAGCAGTAGTGACAATGTTGGATAGCAGAGGGGTAAAATTAACTATTCCCACTCCAGTGAGTGCAACAGTAGGGAAAGGGTTTGATGGAGACGGGGTAAAAATTACTATTCTCACTCCAGTGAGTGCAACAGTAGGGAAAGTGCTTGATAGAGGAGGGGTAAACATTACTATTCCCACTCCAGTGAGTGCAACAGTAGGGTAAGTGCTTGATAGAGGAGGGGTAAACATTACTATTCCCACTCCAGTGAGTGCAACAGTAGGGAAAGTGTTGGATAGCGGAGAGGTAAAAATTACTATTCCCACTCCAGTGAGAGCAACAGTAGAGAGAGTGTTGAATAGTGAAGGGGTAAAAATACTATCCCCACTCCACTGAATGCAACAGTAGGATAAGTATTGGATAGCGGATGGATAAAAAAAATTATTCCCACTCCGGTGAGTGCAATAGTAGGGAAAGTGTTGAATAGCGGAGGGGTAGAAATTACTATTCCCACTCCAAAGAGCGCAACAGTCGGGAAAGTGTTGAATAGAGAAGGGGTAAAACGTACTATTCCCACTCCAGTGAGTGTAACAGTAGGGAAAGTGCTTGATAGAGAAGGGGTAAAAATGACTATTCCCACTCCAGTGAGCGCAACAGTAGGGAAAGTGTTGGATAGCGGAGGGGTAAAAATGACTATTCCAACTCAGGTCAGTTCAACAGTAGGGAAAATGTTGGATAGCAGAGGGGTAAAATTAACTATTCCCACTCCAGTGAGTGCAAAAGTAGGAAATGTGTTGGATAGCAGAGGAGTAACATTTACTATTCCCATTCCAGTGAGTGCAACATTAGGGAAAGTGTTGGATAGCGGAGAGGTAAAAATTGCTATTCCCACTCCACTGAATGCAACAGTAGGAAAAGTGTTGGATAGCGGAGGGGTAAAAAATAGTTATTTCCACTCCGGTCAGTGCAACAGTAGGGAAAGTGTTGGATAGTGGAGGGATAAATATTAATATTACAACTCCAGTGAGTGCAACAGTAGGGAAAGTGTTGGATAGCAGAGGGGTGAAATTAACTATTCCCACTCCAATGAGTGCAACAGTAGGGAACGTTATTGATAACAGAGGGGTAAAAATTACTATTCCCACTCCAGTGAGTGCAACAGTAGGGAAAGTATTGGATAGCAGAGGGGTAACAAATACTATTCCCAGTTCACTGAGTGCAACAGTAGGGAAAGTGCTTGATAGCGGAGAGGTAAAAATTACAACCTACCTGTCACCAGGTAGGTCACCTCCCCAGCTGCCACACGGTCCCCCTGTGCCGCTGCTGTCCCGCTGTGCAGCCTGTTTCGTTGCAGTCCTCTTCTTCTGCCTCGGACTGTTCTTGCCTTTCTTTTTTCATTTTCTGTGCCATTGTACCTGCCTTTTCTTCCCCTGCTGCCCCATTTGCCGCCCAGCTCCCGCCTCCCAGCTGCTCCTCCCTCCCATAGCCCTTCCTATGGAGGCCGTGCAGCAGTCGTGTGCAGCGGGTGTGCCGCTGGCGTGCCGAAGGAGCACCAAAGGCAAGCCTGTCTGTGCCCGTCCGTGCCTGGACCGCACCCAGCGCCAGAACTCCTGCCCCCGCCGAAACCAAGAAACCCGACTGAGACATGACACCACCACCACCCTCCACGCACTCAACACCGGCCGACCAGCCGCCTGCTACCAAGCCACTCCGAAGCGCACCCACGGACGCTTCTCCTGCCAAACCTGCAAATTCACCTGCGTCCGAACCTACGTCAAACCACGCAGACCAGGCAACAACAACAACCAACTCAAGTGCATTCTGCTGAACGCCCGCTCGGTCCACAAGCACGCCGTCAAACTCTGGAACCTCCTCCATACAACAGCACCAGACGTCGCCTTCCTCACAGAAACCTGGATGAACGCCTCCTCAGCACCCGACATCGCCATAGCCATACCGGACGGCTACAAGATCACCCGAAAGGACCGCGTCAACCAAACCAGAGGAGGAACCGCCATCATCTACAGGAACACCATTGATGTCACGACCAACTCCGAAGATGCCCTCACCACCGCTGAACACCTACACTTCCAGATCCACACTGATCCCAAGACCACCCTCAGAGGAACCCTCGTCTACAGACCCCCGGGCCCATGCACATAATTCAGTGAAGCCATCGCCGACTTCATCAGCCCACATGCCCTCGCCTCATCAGACTACATCCTCCTAGGGGACCTGAACTTCCACCTGGAGAACAACAATGACAATAACACCACCACCCTGCTCGCCAGCCTCGCCAACCTTGGACTCAAGCAACTGGTGAACACCCCCACCCACTACGTCGGCCACACGCTCGAACCCCATCTTCTCTGCCAGCAACCACGTTGCCTTCAGCCACTCCACCGGACTATACTGGACCGACCACAGCTGCATCCACTTCACCTTTAAGAAGACCACATCCCACCACCGCCCGCAACAGATCCCCCGTAGATGCTGGAGCAAAGTCACCGCAGACCAGCTAACCACATCACTGAGCCAGAACCCACCTATCACCACCACTGACACCAACGATGCAGCCCGCAACCTCACACAGTGGATCGTCAACTGCGCCGATGCCCTTGCACCACTGAAGAACCCTCCAGGCAAGCCCGGCAACAGGAAAACAACTTGGTTCACCGACCACCTCAAAGAATCGAAGAAATCCTGCCGAATCCTCGAGAAAACATGGCGCTGCGAATAGACGACAGAAAACATGACAGCCCTCAAGAACGCCACCCGCAAACACCACCAGCTGATCCGTACCAACAAAGAACAGCTGGACAACAACACACACAACAGCAAGGAACTCTTCAGCATCATAAAAGAGCTCTCCAATCCCAACGCCAACAGCAACGATATCACACCGTCGCAATACCTCTGCAACTCCCTCGCCACATTCTTTCACCGCAAGATCGACGATATCCACAACAGCTTCGGCGTCCATACTCCGCCCCCAGCCACCAAACCAATGCCCCCTACAACCATCCTCAATGCTTGGACTCCCATCAGCACCGAAGACACCGCCCACGCTATGAACACCATCCACTCCGGCTCTCCTTCCAACCCATGCCCTCACCACATCTTCAACAAAGCCGACACCATCATCGCTCCCCACCTACGCAACTCCCTCGCGTCTGCCACCTTCCCAGAGAGCTGGAAGTACGCAGAGATCAACGCCCTACTGAAGAAACCCACAGCGGGCCCTAAAGACCTCAAAAACTTCCGCCCCATATCTCTTCTTCCCTTCCCGGCGAAAAGTGATTGAGAAGATCACCAATAAACAGCTAACCGCATTCCTCAAAGCCAATGGATCCCTCGACCCATCCCAGTCCGGTTTTCGAGCCAACTACAGCACCGAGACCCCCCTCATCGCAGCCACCGACGACATCAGGACCCTACTCGACAACGGGTAAACCACCCCCTCATCCTCCTAGGCCTCTCAGCCGCCTTTGATACCGCACCCTAATAAACCACCTCCACAATACCGGGATCCAAGGTAAAGCCCTGGACTGGATCACCTCGTTCCTCTCTGAGAGAACTCAGAGAGTCCGCCTCCCTCCCTTCCGCTCCGCGGCCACCGAGATCATCTGCGGCTTACCCGAAGGCTCATCGCTCAGCCCGACCCTCTTCAATATCTACATGAGCCCCCTCGCCACCATCACACGCAAACACAACCTCAACATCAATTCATACGCCGATGACACCCAGATGATACTCTCCCTCACCAAAGACCCAGCCACCGCCAAGCTCAACCTTCAGGAAGGAATGAAAGACGTTGCTGAATGGATGAAACTCAGCCATCTGAAACTGAACTCAGACAAGACGGAGGTCCTCATCCTCGGACCATCCCCATCCGCCTGGGATGACTCCTGGTGGCCCACAGAACTGGGCACCCCACCAACACCACTGACCACGCACGCAACCTGGGATTCATCCTGGACTCCTCTCTCACGATGACCAAGCAAGTCAACGCCATCTCATCCTCATGCTTCAACACCCTGCGCATGCTTCGTGAGATCTTCAGGTGGATTCCTACCGGAACTAGAAAGACGGTCACCCAGGCCCTCGTCACCAGCCGACTAGACTAAGGGAACGCCCTATACGCAGGAACCACAGTCAAACTTCAGAAAAGACTCTAACGCATACAGAACGCATCCGCACGACTTATCCTCGACATCCCCCGCCACAGCCACATATCAGCCCACCTGAGAGACCTGCACTGGCTCCCCGTCAACAAAAGGATCACGTTCAGGCTCCTCACCCAAGCACACAAAGCGCTCCACGACATAGGTCCTGAATACCTCAACAACCGCCTCACTTTCTACACTCCAACACGCAAACTCCGCTCCGCCAGCCTCGCCCCGCCACCGTCCCACGGATCCGCAGAAGCACCGCCGGAGGAAGATCATTCTCCTACCTGGTGGCCAAGACTTGGAACTCCCTCCCAGCCCACCTACGACTGACCCAGGACCACCTCACATTCAGGAAACACCTCAAGACCTGGCTCTTCGAGCAGTAGCGGCACTCCCCCCCCTCCCAGCGTCACTCCCCCAGCGCCTTGAGACCCTCACGGGTGAGTAGTGCGCTCTCCAAGTGTATTGATTGATTGATTGACTATTCCCACTCCAGTGAATGCAACAGTAGGGAAAGTGTTGGATAGCAGAGAGACAAAAATTACTATTCACACTCAAACAGTTAAAATATATATATATATTTATAAAAAAAATTAAATCATAAAAATAAATAAACAATATTTAGAAAATGAAACATCGAATATATTAAATATATGAAAAGAAAACATCATAATATATTAATTACATATAACAACACCTACAAATATTATATAAAATAAAATAATAAATACATAAAAATATTATTTTAAACTAGAAAATATTTACATAAAAAAATTTAATTAATACATAAATATTTACATTTTATCTCCTACCCCATAACACCACACCAATAACAGAACACTTCAACATTTTAAATTAAATGTACTTCCATAATTAACATAATTAATAATCAATTAAAAAGATATTAGTAATAAAAAAACTAATAAACAATAATTGACTACACACCTTTTTAACACTATGATATACACAACACACACCTAAATCAAACTATAAAATAATAAAACACAATTGAAACTTATTTCTAAATTTAAAACTATTACTATTAACAACTAATATTAAAGTAATTAAAATGTATTTAATATCCCCTTTACCTCTTTAAAAGTAAAAACAACACACACAAAAATAAACAATTGCCCAAAATAAATATCAAATAATTAACATTAATTAACAACTATATATTAATTAAATACAAATTACTTCCCACTCTTTCCCCCATAAACACCACAACACACACCTAAAATTAATGACGCAATTGCCATAATAGATATTTAATTAATTTAATTGATAATTATTAATAAAAATAAATAAACTACTTAACAACCTTCACCCCATAAATCTCAAAACACACACCTAAAATTAATTACACAATTGTCATAGTTAATTACCAATTAATTAACAACCAACTATTAATTCATAAATTTAAAATAAATTACTTCTCACACTTTACACCTATAAACACCAAAATACATGCCTAAAAATGAATTACAAAATTACCATTAATTATTATTAATTACTAACCAATTAATAATTCATTAATAAAAATAATTAAAGTAATTAAAAAACTCACCCTTTACACCTATAAACAACACACAACTAAAATTAATTACACAATTGCCATAATTAATTACAATTAAAGAATTAAAATTAACAACCAATTATTAATTAGTTAATAATACATCACTTTACACATTTAGCATTATAACATCTCAATTAAACAAATATTAATAAATAAAAAATAATCAATTATTTAATACAATTACATTTCTTCCCACACTATTCACCTATATACCCACAACCTGCTACGGAACTAAAAACACAAAATTCAAATAATTGTTTTTTTACCAAAAATGTATAACATATATTAAAAATACATATAATTCTTACACAAAAAACATACATCACTTACATTTAAAATATATGATAAAATACATAACATTAATTAAAAAATATATTTTTTACAACTATATTTTTTGCAAACAGTATTAAACACTTTGATATTTTCATAATGTATTTTAGTTACCTTAAGTCAATATTCTTGACCACAATATTCTTGCTGTCGATATGTCTGAATGTTATGACTGATGTTTATGACTCAATATTTATGCAACTCATTATTTTTTACTCAATATTCTGTCTACACACCAACCATCCTGTTTGCCTCCTCGTCCTCCCCTTGCGGAAAAAGCAGCAATTTCCACCAGTAAATACAAGCTCCTGCCAGGGGTCCAGTCTTATTTGGTTTTGCAATCACCAGTCAGGTTGTCTAGTTTCTTTTGCGATTCAATGAGTGCACATTTTTCTAGCTCCCTATCTCGCCTCACGCACCTTCCCCCGATTGGAAATGCAAGATGTTTGGGAAGCAAGCTTCTTGATAGATCAGCTAACATACAAGGACACATAGGGGCCGATTCTGATCTGGGTCGGGAAGCTCACCGACCGAGAAGGATCCTGTGTGTTTTCCAACCGAGCCGGAGTCCTGCAGTCCGACCGAGCGAGTATGATGCGGCGGCATGCTACCGGATTCGGTTGAGTCAGACTCCCATAGAAGTCAATAGGAGCCGGTCGTACGACGCGTACATAGGCTTCCATTGACTGAATTGGTACGTCTCGCACAAGGGCGCCCCCTACAGTGGGTACACATTGGTGCCATCCGCACCATACATTTGTGTGTTGGGGAGACCATTGGGTCTCCCCCTGTGTCCGAGTCGTAAAGCTACGTGTGATAGGGGGTCCGACGCGGACCCCAGAAGGCAACTTCCCAGACATTTTGCGAGCCGGAAACTTCAGCTCGCACCGTCTGTCCGACACGTGCATCGCACTGGCTCAGTCGTAAATCGCATCCATTGCATGGCACAGTTCACTTACGGACAAGATGTACGGAACAGTTCGGACCCGGAAACAACTAGGTCGGTGAACTTCACGTTGCTTGCTCGCTCATACAGCTGTAAGAGTCGGGCTGAAAACATGCCTACAGCTTGTACTTTTTCCGGCTGGATCGCGTTCGGTGCCCTTCTGAGCGAGATCGGAATCGGACCCAATGGGATAAAATTGCCCTGTGCTGTGGTTTGCTACCAGTAGACAATGACTGATCAAAACAGCACATAAATGTTCCACTAAACATGACATTGTGTACGGAATGAGGCCTGGGAGCATGCCTGTTGTTTAATCCATTTCCCACTATGCAATCTGACATCTCACAGAGTGTTCTAAAGAGGCGCCCTAGCTTCTGCATTTCCCAGAGGCCATTTGCTTCCCATGGCAGTCCCAGCCTTTGCCTGTGGCGGCTGTAAGAGTGTGAGGGGGGCGGGGGGGGTAGGTGATGGGGTGCTGACAAACGAAACTTGCCTTTGCTGCCCCGCAGGTCTGCAGGTAAGTGGGGGAGGCCTCCATCGCCATAACTCGTGCCACTGGTAGGGTGACCAAACGTCCGTAAATTTCACGACTGTCCGTAATTTGGACCTCACGTCAGTTGTCCATGAAGATCCCTTTTACGGATGCCTTTTGTCCTTAATTATGGCCATTACAGGGAGCAGCGATGCTCCCCTGAAATGCCTTAGCCCCTTGATGGGGTAGCCTGGCACTCCTCCTCGAATACAAGAGTAGCCCCACCCACCCGTTGTCATTCTGTATGCTGGCTGATTGCCACATACAGAATGACAATGGGGCAGTCTGGGCTGTTAAAGCATGTGGTGGCCTCCTCCTGCCTCAGTGTACAGCAGGGAATTCTGTTAGATGGATTAAAGGTCAAATGCCCATGCTGCAACGTGAGAATACAGTTTATATAAAGAAGCCTGTGAAACAAGTTAAAAAGAACGGGTTATAGTTCTTCCACTGTATCATTATTTTAGAACTACGCATTTTCAATATTATATTCAATAAAGCCATGATTGCTGCTTTTTTATTTTAAGCAACTAACAACCATTGACAAATCCAATAGTCCTGGCTTGTTGTTGGTGTAATAATACTTGCTGTATTGTATATCTGTATGCAATGACAGAAACAACATAATACCAGTCGGGTGAAACACTACGCTAAGCCCATATTTTTAGCCTTGGTGTTTTAAGCCACACCCTTTATTACATCGAACACCCCCTTTGAAGAGATCCCCCAGTTTTTTTTACCCCACTTAAGGCCCTGAAAACAACACCATGTCACAGTCACCTCCCGTCCTGGCACTGTGCATCATGCATGACTCATGACTTCTAAGTTTTCAGATTGCTATGTGCAGGGGCATAGTGAACCCTCCCCCTGCTTTAGGAACTACATATTGTGAAAAGGTGGGTGAGTAAATAAGTGAAGGAATGTGTGAATGGCTGGGCGGATTCGTGAAAAGATGAATGGATGAATGAAAGGGGGAATGGATAGATAATGAAAGAAAGGGTGGGTGAGTGAGTGAGAGGAAGGATGGATTAGAGAAAAGGTAAATAGATGGAATTATGGGTGGAAGCGTAGATGGATGGGTAAAAGGGTGGATGGGTGAGTGAAAGAATGGATGGATGAGTAGAAGGGTGGTTGTAAGGACTGATGAGTGAGTGAAAGGGGTAGATGGACAAAAGGATGGATAGATGAGTGAAGAAGTGAAAGGGTGGATGGATGAGGGAATGGATGGATGGATGAGTGAAAGGATGGATGAGTGATATGGTCAATGGATGGATTAATGAACGGATGATTAGATCAGTGGTTGGGTAGAAGGATGGATGGATAAGTGAAAGGGGGATGGATAGAGAGAAAGGAAGGATGAATGACTGAAAGGGTGAATGAGTGGTAGGATAAGTGACTTGGTGGATGGATGAGTATGTTAAAGGATGGATGGATGGGTGACAGGGTGAATGACTGGATGGATGAGTGATTAGATGGATGGGTGGAAGAGTGGATGGATGAGTGTACGGATGGATGGGGTGAAAGGGTGGATGGATGAATAATGGATGGATGAGTGAAAGGGTGGATGGAGGGATGGATGGATGAGTGAAATGACGGATGGAAGGATACATGGTGGATAGTTTTGCAAATGGTTGAATATGTTTGGATATAGATGGGCACACAGAAGGACAGAATGAATAGTGAAAGACTGAATGATAGATAAAAGAATGATTGACTTTCACATTTGTATGAGTCATTGTCTTTTAATGATGTGTGTGTGATGTAACGGACTCTGACACCCTGCCCTACATACTTGGGATGAGTCGCACTATAAATAAAAGAAATTAAATACACACGAGAGAGGGTCTATGTGAAGATGAGGGGCACTATTGAAGGGTGGTAGCAAGGCCGGACAGGCCGGACCGGGCATCAGGTGTTTCTTGGGAGGCTGGAAGGGGGGGGGTTGTGACTGGGGGCTGGCACTGCAAAGTTCCTTGTATATCCAGTAGTTTTCAATCAACAATAAAAGCGGCCCCACTTCTATTTAGGTGTGGTTCACCATTGTCTGGTTACTAATACCTGAATCGTCTAAGGTAGCAAGCTGCGAGCATACTGAAAAAACGTGAAGTGCACGGTTGTCTCAACCTAATATAAACTTATTTTGACTTGTACTTAAGTGGTTGTCTATTTACTTACTTTTATACTATTGCACGACCTCCTATGATGTGTCTGTAAAACGTACCTTTTGTTCCGAAGATTTGTTCTGAATTTTGACCTCCTGTCCTGAATTTTTGTCCTGAATTTGATGCTTTGTCCAGAATTTTTTCACTCACCCTCCTGAATTTGCACCCATGCCAGTTGGTCACCCTAGCCACTGGGGCAGAATACCGCAGCACACCACTTACTGCTCCACTGGCCTTTCCCCTGTCGTCTTTATTCTTCTTTTGCAGCCTCGCTCACAAAATGTTATAAAATGCAGAGTCGTCTTTCACCGATAATAAATGGAGGTTTGAATTCAAATTTTACTCACCACATGCTTTTCTTGTTGAGAGTTCTTGCACTTTAAATGTTCTAGTACTTTAATCTGCTTTTTTGTGTAGCTGCTTCGTAATTATACTGTGAATGATTTTATTTGCCAAGAAAGGCAGCAGCCTCAAAAGCAAGCAAATTTCTTTTTTTTGCAAAATGGCAAATCAGTTTTATTAATAGAAACGGTGCCTACTGTCAATTTTTTTTTAACTTTCACGTTCAGTGCAGCTACAAGTACACGTGGTATGGGTTATATAAAAAAAGGGTGGGCTATAAAGTCATTATCTAAATTCTAGGAAAAGCGTTCTGGACTGCACAGTATAATTCACAAAAAAATGCAAATACAAGCTGTGAAAATACTTTCCTAATTTAGGGACCTATTACGATGGCGGGCGGACATAGTCCGCCGCCACCGTAACAGAGCACGGGAGTGCCCGTCGATGCTGCAGGGTCCCGCCATTCACATTAGGATGCGCTCCCCACACTGGTTGGGCGCATCCTGAGCCTTTTCCATTGCGGGTGGATCTGCTGGCTGCAGACCCGCCCGCAATGGAAAAGGACTGTGCACGACACTGCCATGCACTACATGGCAGGCACTTTGAACTTGTATGGTATATGAAAAACCATTTTTAATCTGGTAGGCTTGCAGCACCAGAATAAAAGATTGAGAGCTAGCAACCCTTACCAAAAAAACTTTTTAAATCAATTTTTTGGTTGCACTTTACACATTGGTTTATATTTATTTTTCTTGTTGGGGTCATAGGTGCACTGGTACACTATTTACAAGGGTGCACTCTGGTATTGGCTATTTTCTTTACATACCACTACTAGTATTTATACACTTGGTTGTTTGTTGGTCATTTTTGTACACTGCACACAGAGAGAGTGACCGATGATGAGAAGTGGGTATACTGGGCATTGCTAACCAGGAACCCCCTCAGGAGTTACGTCCGTGAGGCACTCTCTCTGTTTTCACACAATTTTTGTGGATTTGGGGACCTGTGTCTGTTTTTTCTTTAACTCTACATCTTTGACCCATAAGATTAGTGTTATTTAACACACTTGGAGGATCTAGATGGCTCATCCGATTATCCCTGTTGGTCAGTGAAATTTGTATGTACTAATAGTAGGTAAGGCGTGTATTGTTTACTGTGGCTTGAGCGGGGGCGGCCTTACCTTCCTCTTCCCCCTACACTCCTATTGATGAAATAGGCACCACGTGGTGCCTGCCACGTAGTGGATGGCAATGAGGTGGGTACCATAGGTACCCCCTATGTGCATCTCCCACCCCTCCTTCACCCTGGGTGCCCGCAACAGGCCCCCAAAGCAAAGACTGTATGCCTTTCCACAGCGGCAATGCCGCTGTGGGAAAGCCATTGACCGCCAGCATCAAAATAGGAATGGCAGTGTCTCACAGACACCACCACCATATGCAGGCACTTTTTCCACCAGTCGACGAGTCGACCTGCGGAAAAGCGGCAGACGGTCTTGCCGTCTGCCGAGGACCCCCCAGCAATCATAATATGGCGGGGGATCTTCCTGTCTGCCGCGGACCCCCTAGCTATCATATTATGGTGGGGTCATTCTAGTGAGGATGGCAGGAGGATCGCCCCCGCAGGGCCGGCGGTGGCTACCACCGGCCCGGCGGGGCGATCTGTCCGGCATGCTAATGGGGCCCTTAGTCACAATGTGAGCACCTCTCGAAGTAGACACAGGGCAGGTATCGAACTAAAGATGGGAACAGGCTCCCAATGGGTGAGTAGTTCTGCACCATAACACATGCAAAAAATATTTAGAAGCAAATTTGATTAAAAAAAACTTTTAAAATGCAACCAACCCCAAAAAATTTTAGACGTCACATCTCAAGACTGCTGTCTAAAGAAAATCCTCCTTTCTGGCTTATAGACAAGAAAGGATATTGGAAAAAGCCTGCGTTTCCTAGAGATACTGACAACAAGATGTGAAAGCAGCATTTTTAATTTACTTGGCAAAGAAGTGATTGAATGACATAAGCTTTGACCCTAAGTGAGCGATAGGAGCCATTCTGACGTTTTTAGAGCTGCACCAAAAGGATTGAAATGTGCTTGTTTTTTAAGTAAAACATGTAAATATATGCTTTATAGCCTGTTCCTTTAACAAGATGGAAGAATTGCACCAGGGTAGAGGAATTACCACCCAATAATTATTTGCAGATTAGAACTGGAAGTTGGAGTGTTTTCAAGACTTATCATAGCCTATAGTATAAAAAAAATATTAAAAAGTGATAATAAATTAAGGAAAGCATGGCATAGCTGAGTTTATCGGTATGCTCAGACGTGAGTCCCATGCTCTCCGCACCACTGGAGTCAAGCTATCCTGGCTGAAGACGGCTGATAGCCAGAAACCGGTTCTATGATGCTTTGATCCGGTCCAGGAAAGACACGGCTTGGCAGTTCGGGCTGGACTGTTCCCATGAGGCCCAGGGTCAAGGCTGATTTGCATATGGCCATGTCAGAACTGGGGTGGTGTGGAGTGCAAAAAAAGATGGATTTAGGCCCAGATCTCTGTACTGGGGTGAATGCATGACATTGTTCTGCATTCTGTCTATCAATTGTTGTTTTTGCATTTGTCACCCCGAGTGGGATGGGTATGCTCAGACGTTAGTCCCATGCTCTCCACACCACTGGAGTCAAGCTATCCTGGCTGAAGACGGCTGATAGCCAGAAACTGGTCCTAGGATGCTTGATTTCGGTCCAGGAAAGACATGGCTTGGCAGTTCGGGCCGGACTGTTCCTATGAGGCCCAGGGTTAAGGCTGATTTGCATATGGCCATGTCTGAACTGGGGTGGTGTGGAGTGCAAAAAAACGATGGATTTAGGCCCAGATCCCTGTACTAGAGTGAATGTATGACATTGTTCTGCATTCAGTCCATCAATTGTTGTTTTTGCAATAGCTGAGTTTATGTACACGCCCACTCTTTACATATAAAAATTAACTTTTTAGGGACTTAGAGTAAAAAAAAGCCTGCCACACCATGGCAGTGTAAGCAAGTTTTAAACAAATTGTCTGGGAATCGCAGGGAGCCCAGGGTCAGCAGACCAGTAAGCTGTCTGGGGGCAGCAAGACAGTACCACGCTGTTGTTGGGAGAATCAATAAAGAACTCTGCAAAAATGAACTTTTATTTCAAACACTGCACAGCTCTACAAGTAAATGTGAAACCGGGAACTTTACTAAAATCACGGGTAGATGTCCACACTGCTGCATTCAGCCCACCAACACAAACTGTTGTGTTTGAAAGAATCCTAGTGCTAATGTCAAAAACAAATCAACAAGCCACATAGTGAAATGATTAACAGCGCCAGGGTAAGTGGGTTCATGAATACATTGCAGGGATCTCTGTTGACACTGTGTTCACAGGTTGGAATCTATGAGGGTTCACCTATATTTTCTCATGTTGATAAATGAGTACCATTAAGTTCAGTTGAAATAAAGATGTTGTTTGCCAATAATAGATGTATAAAAAATATATATATAAAAAAAACTAATTTTAATAAAAATTAAAAACAGCAACTAAAATTCTCTTTATTTTACCACATTTAGTAAATGGGTCACAATTTACTATACACTCTGTCAAGATCCGACGATAAACATCGTTTACCACGAAAACTTTTCCCCGCAGGGAATTACAACGCGGCTGTTACAACGACTGCGTTGTAACCACGCATACCATTACTCCGCAAGTCGGAACAGGGACTTGCGGAAGGGACAGAAGGTGTTGGATTTAAAATCAAACACCTTCCCTACCATTGCACATACTGGAGTTGGAATAGTAAAAAACATCCAGCGCCACCCCTCCCCCCTCCGCAAGTCATTGTTATGATTTGGGGGTAATGGTATGTGTGGTTACAACGTGGTCGTTGTAACAACTGCGTTGTAATTCCCAGCAGGGAAAAAGCATGCGTGAAAAATCGGTATATTCAGATCCGAATATTGTCTTTTTTTTTTTTAAGGTCAACCGCCACCTGCTTGTGCTGTCTGCAAGACATGTTGTATTCACTATACAGAGTGTAATCCCGCCTGCTGCTTAACATAGGTTGACTCCTGCATCGCTCTTCTTTGCTGGCTCCTCATTGGTTGGCACTACCAATACATCACTTCTGTTTTTCACTCGGGAGCACTGGCAACTAACAATAACAGTATAAACAATTGGTTACCTCTAGCATCTACACCTCACATGCCCACTACCCCTAACATCTCACTATTCAACTACCCCCTCATATCACGCCCTAGAAGTCCATCTCTACTGTTCAAGCTACCTATTAACACATGCTACCTTCCTATAAACACTAAAAGGGTTTTCGAATGCATTTCTCACCTCCACCGCTCTCTAATTAACATTTATACTACTCTCTCTTTTACCACACAGTCTCACACTCTAACACACAAATCCATTAATTCACAGACTTGTTCACTTCAAATCTATCGGTACAGTCTCATACACAAAATAAATTCTAAAAATCAGCACTTCTAACATCCATTATTTCACAGAGTTGTTCACTTCACATCTATCAGCATAGTTTCATACACAAAACAAATTCTAAAAATTAGCACCTCTAACACACAATATCATCCTTTGCTTACAGTGTCTTCTAACTACACAAACACAGCATCTTTATACGTCTTCAACATTCTCAACCCTTCTTTCACTCTTTCTCGCAAACCTTTCAACTAATCCCTCCAGTGTTCATTCACCACATCATATACAAACTGCCTATCCTTCTCCATATTACTTCCAATATATCCTATGCACCTCTCACCAAAATCTATTCAACACATACTTTCAAAACACAAATACCCTTAACACCACGCAATTCCACAACTAACAATTCCAAAACAAAACATATAATACCACTAGAAGCGAAAAACATACACTACCCTAGAAACAACTAAACATATGTAAAAAACAGGATCATTTACAACACCAATAGCTCTAACTTTCACCAATGCAAGACAAATTGCATAGCAAATGCTTGTTTTATAGGTGGTTTCAGGATACACAGACTACATTTCGCCAAATAATGACTTTACAGAAAAGATTTTTTTTTAACTCACAACTTTACAAAACTGGTTTAAACAAAGTATAATATCGTGTTTAAAGCAAAAAAGTATATTTTGTGTGATGAAATAGCCATGGTTGGGCTGCAGGAAAACATTTAATTAATTACATGGAATGACATTTAGAAACACGGATGTCATTAAGGGTGTCATGCATAAAAGTGGCATGAGGAAAGTTCTATCTACCTTGGTTTTGAGGGACTTTTCTCTAATGTGTCTGCTTTTAACACGGTATTTTCTCAGTCATGTAGTGACTTCCTCATAGAAGTCACATTGAATGAAAAAGACACATTTATCATCATCGTGTAGGGGTTCCTTTTCTAAAATACTTCTGATCTTATCTTATCTTATCTTATGCTGTATTTATAAAGCGCGCTGACACCGTAGGTTTCCTGGCGCTTCTGATGGCATAACCTCTGACCTTGTCATGTAATGGGCATCTTAAAAGAAATTTGTTGAGGTCCAATGTTCTCTGCAGACGGAACAGGTGTTGTTGATTGTTGATGCTTTTGCAGAGTCTCCTTTCCCTCATGAGTTTTACCAGGTACAATTGTACTTGGGGATTAATGTCAAATATTTCAGCGTGTCTGGCTGGATGAAAGTTATCGAGACTTTCCATTTTCTACTGTTTTTTTTGTATCGCATTGCTTATTTACAGTCAGTGTTATTCTTTCAATAGTTGTAGACCTGTAAGCTTTATTGTCGGTTTTGTCTCTTTTTTCCAACTAATGGCAAATGTTGACATGTTGCTGAGGTTGAATGTTCTCTCCATTCTTTGCCCGTCAGGTTTGTTCCAGCACTTTTTAGCATGTGCTTAGTATTGACGCCCAGTTAACATTTGCCTCTAGGGCTGTCGTGGGAAAACCCTTTGGCAGCTTTGGTTGGGTTTTCCAACATTTCCTCTCATGACATCCTGTTTTGGATGCTTTTTTCAAGACCCAGAGCTCAGCCCCACGGGTGAATTGCGTGCCTGCTTTTGCTTGGACCACTCTGCCATAGTTGACTGAAAAGTGATTGCCGGGGAAATTAACCATCTGAAGTTTTGTGTTTAGAAATCCATTATTAGTGATGTATAGATCCCACTGTAACTTGATGTTATGGTGATCCCTAGGTAAGTAAATGAGTTTACTTCGAGTTTTGTGTTTATCAATGTGGAAAACGCGTATCACTTTATAGCTTTCTCTAAAGACGATAGTTTTAGTTGTCTGTGGTTTGATTTTCAGGCTCTTTCGTTACTGTAGTTTGCTGTGGTTGTCAGTTGCACTTGCGGGCCTTTTGGGGTTTGCAAGAAATGGATGAGAGAATAGAATGGGAACCATCAAGCATCCTTCTTTTCCTCTCCAGCCTGTGATAAATTGCTTGCTAAGGAGTAAGAGGGCCTTTTTGATTGAGTCTCACAGGTGAAGTGGTTTCTGTGTATAGCATTTCTTTTATCAAATATACTAAGGTTAATTGTTTCGAGGATAGTAATGTTGGTTGTTTCGAAGATAATAGGGTTGGTTAATGTAGTACTCAATAGTTATGGAGGTTGAATCTGTGTTAACAGTTAACAACAGTTCACAATATTTGTTTTGAAAAATACATTTTTTAAATCAGGATTCACAAAAGCAATTAAGGGCCCGATGTAGGTCGGTCGGTAACGGCCGAAAATCTGTATTTTCGGCCGTTACCGACCGGTATTCAAGGATTGGCATTGGGGGCACAATTTTACAGAATCGGTAAATTTACCGATTCAGTAAATTTACCGATTCTGTAAAATACCGAATCAGTATTTTTACCGATTCGGTAAATCTCAGATGTAGGTGGGACTCTTCTGAGTCCCAAAGGCCCTACAAAATCGGTATTTTACCACACAATCCTATTGTGTGGTAAAATACCGAATTCAGGTGTGCATGCACATGTGTACATGCACACCTAGCCATGTGACAGACAGACATGCCCTTAGGGCATGTCTGTGTGCCACATGGCGCACATGCCTATTTGTGGGGTGCCAGAGGGTGTGAAAGTGACACCCCCTGCACCCTTGCAAAATTCGGTATTTACCGATTCTGTAAATACAGAATCGGTATTTCCCATTGATTCCTATGGGCTTCAAAGCCCATAGGAATCAATGGGAAATACCGATTCTGTATTTACAGAATCGGTAAATACCGATTGTTACAGATTCGGTATTTCCACATCTGGAAATACCTACATATCCACCCTTTAGATTTACCGATTTTTAATTACCGAATCGGTAAAATTCGGTAATTAAAAATCGGTAAATCTAATTTACCTACATCTGGCCCTAAGTCTGTTAAAGCGGATATAGCCAAAGACTATAAATCATGAACAAGGAGTGAGTTCTGGGTCAGTTCCCACTTGATGAGCCACTTTCAACCATTGCTCATAGGAACGTCCTTCATTTGTTTGCCAGGCCCACACATTCCATTTTACAGCTCTTTGCGTTGTGCATTTTGCTTTGTGATTATCACAAAGTGGTCCTTCTCTGGGATCACCACTGCTGTGCGATGGAAGCTGGAGTATCCCTTCCAAAAAAAGGCCATCTGCTTGACGCAGCCACCAGGGATGTGTTATTGATTGCCCTGGCCCTGCTGCACTACCTCCCCTACCCTGGGCAGGCTCGGTCAGTGACTCTGCCCTGGGGTTGCACCTGGCCCTTTTACTACCATCGGTATTATAATATCCCGGCAGGTCCAAAAATAAGCAAAATCCCCTAAAGACGATATTTTCACCCTTTGCGGTACATACTTCAAACTGCAAATATAAATAGAAGGCACTTTTAAAATGCGCTCTAGAGCCGCGTTAATGACCCCAGTCTAATTATTAAAGGAAAGAAAGGAAGAAAAATGATGTTACAAATATATATATATATACGAGTTCGTTCAAAGTCCAACTCTGGGCAATTGCGGGCTCCTAAAACAACAACAAATAGCGAATATTTTTCTCTTGGAAAGGTGGCAACTAAACTCCACCCCTGTAGATCTCTCAGCTGCTGCTTTGGGAACTGTGGAGCTGGAAATGGCGCTGGGCCTGGTGCAGTGGATGTGGGCCAGCACCAGAGACTGGCTGCTGGTTCTGGAGAAACTGCTTGCATCACAACCTCTTGCACAATGGCAGCTGCGTGTGATTTCAGTGGTAGGCTGCACGTGCGGCCGCTGATGTGGTCCGACAGAAGCCCAGCCCCATGTTCCCAATCCACGCCCTTACGTCATTTTGCAGTAAACTTGTGAAAATTACTGCGAGTGCTGCTCCTGACGTGCAGGTGTAAGGGTTCAATTTCTGGCGAACTTCTCAGTGATGGATGACTAAGATGATTGTTAGAAAACAACCTGGAAGGAATGCAGTTCCTCGGGCTGTCTGCAGTGAAGCCCGCATGCTGATTTACCCGAAACGTGTAAGTGGCAGGAAATGTTAGAAAAACGCAACAGCAGCTATTGGAGTGCAGAGGTGGGCGAGGACATGAGTCAAAGGTCTGGTTTGGCTCCAGGGCTGGACTGGCCCATTGGGCAATTAGGCAGTGCCTGACGGGCGATCTGACAGGTCAGTGCGTGGGCCGGTTTTTTGGTCTGCTGGGCCGTTTTCAGGCCGCAGCCTACCAGACAGCACAGCTGTCTTGTTTGCTAAAGACATCTTGGGGCCACTTTGCAGACATTCAGAAAGCTTCCCTGAGAATGCATTCCACCCCTTGCTTAGCACTGGCTTTGTGGTTTGTAACTCACATTTTCTGCCTTTCTGTTTGCTGGCTTCATTTGTTTTCGGCTGTCCAGGGTGAGTTCGTCCGTTTCAAAAAGCAACGTCTTTTCACACTACCTCTACCTGTACTCTTCCACTAGAGCTCTCCTTCTTGTAAACAGGCCTGCACATCTTAAGGATTTACAAATGAGGTCTAAGACACAGTACAGCACTTATCTATGTCTCGGATATATTGTTGCTTATGGTGCGAAGATCAAGGAAACAAGACCCCTTGGTTTGCTAAACGAGTGAAAGAAACTTTCACAATACACAATTGAACAAAAGATTTGATTCCCCACACATTAAAAAATCAGAAAACAGTTCCAACAAGGTGTCGTAATTTACATATTCCTTTATTCTTTGAATTATAATTTCTTTCTTGACAGTAGGCAACGCGTTTCATCCTATTTAAGGACTTCTTCAGAGCTCATCAAGTGACCTTTGAGTGGTGTACGTTTTCTTATTGCTTCTGTGCCTTTCACCCCGTATTATCCTTTCTGTACAACTGGGATATCGTAATCCCAAATCTCATTATAGTATTTTCTTTTATGTTTTTTCTATATTTTCACTTTAAAGTAGTGGCAGCACTCAAAGCTGTATATCTGTCCCAGAGATCCCTAGTTTAACATGTGTTTTAACGGTAGAGCTCCTTCGATAAAGTCAAGTCATGGTCGACTCATAAATCTAATGGAAGCTGGTTTGTTACATCCGATATAACGTCGAATTAGGGTAGCAGTATAGACTCATGCGGTATAGAGTGTGTAAGAAGTCAGCGTTCTTGGTTGTCACGTTTTCTTTACATTCACAGACTTGTGTCAAATATCATGCTCAGCCTTCAAGAGGGAGGTTGGTGTTTACTTAACTTTCTCTGACTTCAAAGTGAGAGGATTTATGTGACAATCTTTCTGTATAATGGAGGTAGGATAGGGTTTTTTTCTAGCAACCAACATTTAAATGAATTGTGCAAAGTATTTGTAAACTGTTTAGTTTTATTTATAAATCTGTATGTCTGTGCAAATGTAATGATCATTTTAATTGAAAATATGCTGTCTGTAATGGCAGTGTGCTACCACACCATGCATACTGCACTTTACGCCACTCCACTCTACTCTGCAGCACTCCCCGCCACTGTGCTCTACTCTGCACCACTCCGCTCTACGCCACTTCATTCTAAGCCTCTCTACTCTACACCACTCCAGTTTAGGCCACTCTGCAACACCGCACTCTATGACACTGCACTCTATACCAATACACTCTATGCCAATTTACTCTACTCTGTACCACTCAACTCTACACCCATGCACTTTTCACCAATATACTGCATGCCACTCTAGCCTACTCTGCACCACTGCACTCTGTGCCAATGCACTCTACACTACTTAACGCAATACACTCCACGCCACTCTACCCTACTCCACTCTGAAACAATCTACTCTACACCACTGCACTCTATGCCATTGCACTTTATGCATCTCTACTCTATGTCAACTACACTCTGCTCCACTCTAACATACTGCAATGTACAACACTACTCTGCATCATTGCACTCTGTCATTCGACTCTACAACATTCGACTCTGAATTACTGCATTCCATGCCAATGTACTCTACTCTGCATTACTCCATTCAACACCACTGCACTCTGCAGCACTCTACTGTACACCACTGCACTCTATGCCACTGTACTCTATGATGCAATAATCTAATCTATGCCACTGCATTGTACGATGCTGAATTGTATGCTGCTGAATTCTATGCCGCTGCACTCTGTGCCACTATACTCTGCGACAGTGTACGCCAATGCACTCTACACCAGTCCACTTTACTTTACTCTACACACACCACTGTACTCTCCTCTGCACCACTATATGCCACTGCAATTTCCTCTGGAACATTGCACTCTTTAACATTCTACTCTGCAACACAGCACTCTATGCCACTGAACTCTAAGCCACTCTACTCTGCACTGCTGCATTCTATGCCAATGCATTTCAACCCAATGCACTCCATGCAACTCGACTCTGTATCATTAGATTGTACACCCTACACCACTGCATTTTATGCCTCTGCACTGTAGAGCACTAAACTCACTATCACTCTACGCAACTCTACTTTGCACAACTCTTTGCTCCTGTAATGTACTCTGCAACACTGCACTCTACTGCACTTTACTCTATGTCACTCTACTCTACACCACTGCAGTCAATGCCTTTGCAGTCTATTATTCAACACTTTAAACCATGCCACTGTCAAGACCCCCCTGTCCAGCGCTTACATTGAGATTGCAAAAAGACAATGCTTTATTGACAAGTTGTCCCCATTTAAATATCCACGCTGGATAAAATTGGGCCATGCTTGGAAGACGACTCTCAAGTCCATTTTACTTGGACTAAGAGTTTCTTCCACTTCCTACTCAGGCCGATATCACAATACCTTAGAGAGTTCTCGGTCTAGTTGTTCTGGGGCTCGAGACTCTCTTTGTGCTTAATGCACAGGCGCAAGTTTCGCACGGCGCACGTCAACTGAAGGGAAAGCCGATAACGGACGTTTTCCTGCTGCGAGCTAGAGTTTATGCTGAGGAGAAACCTAGGGCGACCCTATGAATCCACTTTAGCTCTTTGAGGAAAGTATTGGAGTTTGTTATTGTACTGCGCATCGGAGCATCCCTTAATCTTCCCCTTCCGTTCACTTCACAGCGCCAGTTCCAGTTTCTGACAGGAAGCCTTTCTGTGGTGCAAGTGTTGATCCATCTTTATGTGGAACTGGAGAAGTGTGCTTTCCATGTAGAAAAGGTTGAATTTCTTGGATTCGTGTTGTCCCCAGAAGGAGTCAGTATGGATATCTCGAAAGTCAAAGCAGTACAAGATTGGCCTTCCCCAAAAAGAGGTCCAAAGTTTCATTGGATTTTTACATTTTTACAGAAGGTTCATTTCAGATTTTTCCCATAAAGTAAGTCCCATCACACGATTGTTGAGAAAAGGAGTCAAGTTCATCTGGGACAAAGAGGCTGAGGAAGCCTTCCAATTTTTAAAGAAATCTTTTCCTCAAGCGCCCATCCCACTGCATCCCAGAACTGATGAACCATTTTATGTAGAAGCTGACGCCTCTGATGTTGCCATAGGAGGAATTTTATCACAACGTCATAAGAATACTGGTCAGCTTCATCCCGTGGCATATTATTCGAGGAAGTTAACCCCTCCTGAATGCAATTACTCAATCTCAGACAAGGAGTTGTTAGCCGTCAAGAGTGCCTTTTTGGATTGGAGGCATTACCTGCTCGGGGCTTTGCATAAAGTCACAGTTTACACTGACCATCGAAATCTTCAATTTCTCAAGTCAGCTCGAACATCGACGGCCAGACAATTCTGTTTATCATTGTTTTTTGCTGACTATAATTTTGTAATTACCTTCCGGCCTAGCACGAGTAATGGTAAGGCTGATGCAATTTTCAGAATCAACTCAGACCATTTGGAACTGTTCAAAAGGAACAGACCATAATTCCAGAAGAAAAGATCATTCTCAAGAAGAAATGTATCGTTGGGCAGGAGAACAATCAGAGAGGGAGATCAGGAATGGCCTTCCATATCAAAAGAATGGTTTATATCTTCCAACAAAAGAACTACAGGAAAAGGCCTTAAAGTTTTGTCATGATGATTTGCTTGCTGGTCACAAGTGAATGCAAAAGACAACGGAATTGGTGGAAAGAAATTTTTGGTGGCCAACAATGAAATCACAAATACGACAGTATGTATACACCTGCGAGAGATGTTTAAAAGGCAAATCAGATCAAAGAGCACCTCAGGGATTGTTAATGCCTATGCCTACCCCTCCGCATCCTTGGCATACGGTCTCTATGGACCTGATTGTTGACCTCCCTCTTAGTCAAGGGTTTAACACCATATTGGTAATGGTTGACACCTTTTCGAAAATGGCCCATTTTGTTCCATTAAAGAGTATTCCTCATGCATCTCAACTAGCACAGTTGTTTACTCAACATGTCATCAGGCTGCATGGAATTCCCAAAATTCTAATCACAGATAGAGGTTCACAATTTGTTTCTCATTTTTGGAAAGCCTTCACTAAAAGATTAGGAATTGATGCTCGTTACTCCACCAGTTTACATCCAGAAACTGATGGACAAACTGAGAGAGTCAATCAAGATCTCGAACAATATCTCAGGCTTTATCTGATGAATAAAAAATCTAGGTGGTCAGACTTGGTGTGGTCAGCAGAGTTCGCATATAACAATGCCAAACACTACTCTACTGGTTACTCACCATTCTATCTAAACTATGGATGACATCCAAGTTTAATTCTAGAAAAAGAAGAGGGTCCAGTTCCTGCTGTTGAAGAATTCGAAGAAAGAGTTCAAGAATCTCTAAGTCAAGCGAGTAAAAATATTGAAAAGGCTAAAAGTAGCTATAAATCTCAGGCTGATAGGAAAAGAAGAGAGAGCCCAGTTTTTAAATCAGGAAAATTGTATTATTTGATCAGTTGGAAGGATTTTGGTCCAGAGGAGAGATATTGTGAACCACATACTTATGTTCATGCTCCGAAACTCATTCGAGAATTCCATAAAAACAACCGTACCAAGCTAAGAATTAAGGGACGCCTTTTGGTGGGGGGTACTGTCAAGACCCCCCTGTCCAGCGCTTACATTGAGATTGCAAAAAGACAATGCTTTACTGACAAGTTGTCCCCATTTAAATATCCACACTGGATAAAATTGGGTCCTGCTTGGAAGACGACTCTCAAGTCCATTTTACTTGGATTAAGGGTTTCTTCCACTTCCTACTCAGGCTGATATCACATTACCTTAGAGAGTTCTCGGTCTAGTTGTTCTGGGGCTCGAGACTCTCTTTGTGCTTAATGCACATGTGCAGCTTTCGCGCGGCGCACTTCAACTGAACGGACGTTTTCCTGCTGCGAGCTAGAGTTTATGCTGAGGAGAAACCTAGGGCGACCCTATGAATCCACTTTAGCTCTTTGAGGAAAGTATTGGAGTTTGTTATTGTACTGCGCATCGGAGCATCCCTTAATCTTCCCCTTCCGTTCACTTCACAGCGCCAGTTCAAGTTTCTCACAGGAAGCCTTTCTGTGGTGCAAGTGTTGTTATGAGGAAGGACCGTTTTGGACGTTGGTGGTGGTGAGAAAAGGAGAAGCGCCTTCTCTGAAGAGAAGCCTTCTCAACCCCAAAAAATGAAAGTAAGCGTGTTTATTTCTTTATTACTGCAGTGCTTTGTGAGCAGCATTTCAGAAGCAACAGCGATACCAAGGATCAGCGCTTGTAATGTGGTGAAGTTATAGAGCTGTGCAAGGGCGTAGAAAAGACAGCCTGTCAACACTATTACCAGAGCAAGTGAAGAAAGACGTTGATTTGAATTTCTGAGAACAGAGACTTTCTCACCTGAACTGTATTTCAACAAGTCAAGTGTTTATTTTGACTGTACAGTGTTATAAAGGCCTTCAAAACTTAATCTCCTACAAAGACATTAATAGGATCTTACCAACTGATCAAATTAAATAAATCACAGAGCATATAAGAGAGGGGCTACTTCTCTGGTACTAAGAGGTAAAAATTAATTATAAATAATAATAAACTACTTTGCAAAAGTAGAGTAGGGACAATTTAATTGTGTTTATTTATTACAGGAATTAAACCAGAATTGAAATTCCAGATGAACCTTCAGTATCCAGAGGCAGTTTCTCTTGTTTTGTCTTCCACTTCCCTTTTCCCCCCTGGCTGAATTTATAGACAGATCTTTACAGCTGTCGCTGATTTTGTTTAGAGGGTTTTGGGACTTAACGTCTGTTCCTGGGGAGATCGCATTCAGAATCTGACAGCCACTGCATTCTACAATACAGCATTATACATCTCTGAATTCTATGCCACTGCACTCTACGCCACTATACTCTGCAACACTCTGCGGCAATGCACTCTAAACCAGTTCACTCTACTCTGCGCTACCCTACCGTCCACCACCCTAGGACCTGGCTCTTTACTCAATACCATTAACCCCCCCCAGTCTAGTTTTTACTGAATACCATTAACCTCCCTTGGCCTCAGTATTGGTTTGCTCCACTAGCACAGGGAGGCCCTTGGGCAGCCGTGTGCTCTATCAATACCCTAAACATAAACATATGCAACTCCATTCTATGTCACTCCACATAACTCTACTCCACTCTTCGGCATTCCACCCTATGACTCTCCGCGCAATTATTAGGTTGAGTGTGAGGCAGCGCGCAAGTGCTGCTCTGCAAAGAGCTGTGGTAGTTCAGTACGGAGAGAAGCTCCTCCCACTCCTCCGCCCTTTTTTTCATTGGCTTGTGTGTCTGTCCTTTGTAAATGCTGGCTTCTGTTTCACTATGAGGCTTGTTAATCCCACCTTAGTACAGCCATATCGTCATTTGTCTCCTCCCAGGGCCACTGCCCCTTTTTGGTTGTTACCCGGCAGTATACTATTTCCTTTATTGGGGTGGTGTGGTTCCTCTGGAAGTCAAAGCCCGAGGCCCAGGGAGCAGCTGGAGCCAGAACCCGCTGCAGGAGACGGACCAGGTAAATGTGGAATGTCTTTTCCCCTCCCCTCCCTTCCCTCCCTCCCGTTGTCTGTGCCTTCTCCTCTGTTCCCCCACCCCCTGCCCGCCCAACCACCCTCCTGTTGTCCGTGCCTTCTCCCCTCGCTCTCTCTACCGTTTTGCCAACCATTTGCAATGCAATAGGTCTTGTGTGAATTGGAGACCTATTGCATTGTAAATGCTTGTTTATTCAGTTAGGCTTTGTGGATGCCTCTGACGTGTAAATGGCAGCGGGCACTCCAAAGTAGCCTTTCACATTGCCCTAGTATCGGTAATGTCCCAGTTCCACCGGATATTGCAATGTATTGGCAGCAATGGCCTTCTGGGATATAGACATTCCTGCCTGTAAGTACTATTATTGAATTTACAACGCATGTTACATCACCGGTCTGAATACTTGGGCGCGCTTGTCGCTCTTTTTCAGTTCAGTGGTAACAATAAATGATGGGTAGATATTGGTAAACAGTGTGCATAAGTGAATTGGTAGACTAGGTTTTGATACCCATGTGCATTTTAGCTATACTCTAACCTCTTCTCCACCTTCCCCCCTTTTCCGCATAATAATCACGCACAGGGGGTTGTATCTTCGTTAATGTAGTACTCAGCTAATTTTTTAATTAGTTGGAATGTAGAAGTAGTATTTTTGTCAGTCAAACGTGATGTCACCCCAATTTTAAAAGTCATTTAAAACTGGGCTAGGATCTAGTAAACACAACAGTGGGGTGGGTATAAAAGAAAAATAAATACATTTAAAAAAATGTATTCCTAGTTTAGTCCACACGATATACCTTTACACAGTTTCTTGATCAGTACAAAGCATCGTGAGGGAGGGCAAGGGCGTGCTTGGTGCTTTGACCATATTCCGAGTTAAACAGCCTCCGTTTGAAGTGGCCCCCAGACAGATGTTGCCTTGGTGTTCAGCACGAGACCCAGTGGGTATCTACTGCTCTAATCTGCAAAGATTTGACACAGTGTTTAGCAACTTTGTTCCTTGAAACTCTTTAAAAACTGTAGCAAAATGTTAATCAGGCAAGGGATTTGGAAACTCTTTCGAAAGAAAGTCAAGTCAAGTCAAATGGATTTATATAGCGCGCTACATACCCAGAGGGTCTCAAGGCGCTTGAGGAAGGGTGGGGAATTACTTGTCAAATATCCAAGTTTTAAGTTGCTTTCTGAATGCTAGATGGTTCTGAGTGAGACGAAGGTGAGTGGGGAGTGAGTTCCAGGTTTTAGCAGCCAGGTAGGAGAAGGATCTACCTCCCATGGTGGTTTTATTGATGCGAGGTATGGTAGCAAGGGCTTGGTTGGAGGATCGTAGCTGGCGGGGGGGGGGTGTAGAAGGAAAGTCGTGTGTTGAGGCAATCGGGTCCGAGTTCGTAAAGTGCTTTGTGTGCGTGGGTTAGGAGGCGGAAAGTAATCCTCTTATTGACGGGGAGCCAGTGGAGTTTTTTCAGGTGACTGGAGATGTGGTCTTTACGCGGGATGTCTAGTATGAGTCTGGCTGATGCGTTCTGGATGAGTTGGAGTTTTTTCTGGAGTTTTGCGGTGGTACCGGCGTATAGGGTGTTTCCGTAGTCCAGGCGGCTTGTAACCAGTGCATGGGTGACCGTTTTTCTGGTTTCGGTGGGGATCCAGCGAAATGTTTTTTTGAGCATGCGAAGAATGTTGGAGCAAGATGATGAGACGGCGCTGACCTGTCTGGACATCGAGAGTGAGGAGTCTAAGATGACGCCCAGGTTCCGTGCGTGATCCGTCGGGATGGGTGCTTTTCCAAGAGCCTCTGGCGACCAGGAGTCATCCCAGGCGGAGGGGGAGGTTCCTAAGATAAGGACTTCTGTTTTATCTGAGTTAAGTTTTAGACGGCTATGCTTCATCCATTCGGCTACTTCTTTCATTCCTTCATGTAGGTTGGTTTTGGCGGTATTAGGGTCTTTGGTGAGTGAGAGGATCAGTTGGGTGTCATCAACGTAGGAGATGATGTTGAGGTTGTGTTGGCGTGCGATGGCTGCGAGGGGGCTCATGTATACGTTGAAGAGGGTGGGGCTGAGTGAGGATCCTTGTGGTACGCCACAGATGACTTCAGTGGCCTCTGACTTGAATGGTGGGAGGCGGACTCTCTGGGTTCTTCCGGTGAGGAACGAGGTGATCCATTCCAGTGCTTTTCCTTGGATTCCGATGTTTCTGAGGCACTGTAGAAGGGTGTTATGGCAGACTGTGTCGAAGGCTGCGGAGAGGTCGAGGAGGATGAGGGCGACTGTGTCTCCATTGTCCAGTAGAGTTCGAATGTCGTCTGTTGCGGCGATGAGGGCGGTCTCCGTGCTGTGTTTGGCTCGGAAGCCGGACTGTGAGGGGTCGAGGGATTTGTTGGTTTCGAGGAAGGCGGCGAGCTGGTTGTTGACGGCTTTCTCGATGACTTTGGCCGGGAATGGTAGGAGCGAGATGGGTCGGTAGTTTTTGAGTTCGGTGGGGTCAGCTGTGGGTTTTTTCAGAAGGGCGCTGAGTTCGGCGTGTTTCCAGCTTTCTGGGAAGGTGGCGGAGTTGAGGGAGCAGTTGATGACGTCTCGGAGGTGTGGTGCTATGATGGAATCAGCTTTGTTGAAGATGTGGTGAGGGCATGGGTCTGTGGGGGATCCTGAGTGGATGGAGTTCATCAGGCGGATGGTGTCCTCAGTGGAGATTGGGTTCCAGTCATTAAGGATGTTCAAGGGGGGTGAAGGTACGGCGGAGGGTTGGGTGGGTTGGTCTCCGGGTCGGTTGTCGAAGCTGTTGTGGATGTCTGCGATTTTGTTGTGGAAGAAGGAAGCTAGGGAGTCGCAGAGGGCTTGAGAGGGGGTGATGTCGTTGGAGTTGGCTGAGGGGTTGGTACATTCTTTGACGATGTTGAATAATTCCTTGCTGTTGTGGGCGTTGTTATCTAGTCGGTCTTTGAATGCGGCCTTCTTGGCAGTCCGGATCAGTTGGTGGTGTATGCGGGTGGCGTTTTTGAAGGCGTCCCTGGTGCTGGTGTTTGGGTCTTTTTTCCAGGCCTTCTCGAGGGAGCGACAGAGTTTCTTCGATTTCTTAAGATCATCGTTGAACCAGGAGGCGTTTTTGCTGCCTAGTTTGGTTTGACGTTTTTTCAACGGTGCTAGGATGTTAGGCGCTGTTGGATAGCCATTGGGTGAGGTTAATGGCTGCTTGGTCGGGGTTTGAGGAGTGGACAAGGGGGTTTTGAAGCAGCGATGAGGAGATCTGGTCGATGGTGATTTTGTTCCAGTTTCTTCGTAGAGTAGGTTGAGGGAGGTTGTGAGTTGTGGTCTTATTGTAGGTAAAGTGAATGCAGCTGTGGTCCGTCCAATGTAGAGTTGTGGTGTGACTGAAGGAGATATGTTTGCTGGAGGAGAAGATAGGGTCGAGTGTGTGACCTGCAATGTGGGTGGGGGTATTAACAAGTTGTTTGAATCCGAGGTTGGCGAGATTGTCCAAAAGGGTTGGGGCGTTGCTGTCATTGCTATTTTCCAGGTGAAAGTTGAGGTCTCCCAGTAGAATGTATTCCTCGGAGGGGAGGGCGTGTGGGGTGATAAAGTCGGTGATGTCGTCACTGAATTGTGCGCGGGATCCTGGAGGTCGGTAGAGGAGGGTGCCTCTGAGTGTGATCTTGGGGTCGGTGTGGATCTGGAAGTGAAGGTGTTCGGCGCTGGCAAGGTTGACGTCTGAGCTGGTAGAGATGCGGATGGAGTTCTTATGGACGATGGCGATGCCTCCTCCAGTTTGGTCGGTGCGGTCCTTACGGATGATCTTGTATCCTTCCGGGATGGCAATGGTGATGTCTGGGGCTGATGAGGCGTTCATCCATGTTTCTGTTAGGAAGGCGACGTCGGGAGAGATGGTGTCTAGTAGGTTCCAGAGGTCGATGGCGTGTCTGTGGACTGAGCGGGTGTTGAGCAGGATGCATTTTAGGTGGTTGGTGTCAGATCTCTGTTTGGTGTTAGTGGATGAGGAGTTGGTCTTGGTGCCGTCGAACTTGCAGGAGTAGCAGGAGAAGGGTCCATGAGTGAGTCCAGGAGCGGCTTGGGCGCAGTTGGGGTGACGGCCGGGGTTTAGGGCTATGAGGGTGGTGGCGTCGTATGTAATGCGGGAGGGTTGGGAATTGCGTGGACCAGGGGGTCTGGCGCTGGGCGCGGTCTTGGCACGGACGGGCGTAGACGGGCTTACCTTTGGCGCACCTTCGGCGCGGCCGTAGCGCGTGGACGCTGCGCGTGGGACCATCTGACTTAAATGGATGGTGGAGGGGGCAGAGCGTGGGAGGGTCAGCTGAGAGGCGGGATCGTGGAGGCGAGCCAGGGGATATCACAACAACAAAATGGAGGGCAGAAATGAAAGTGAAAACAGCGAGGGCACAGCACAATGCTCGCCAGCAAGCAGTCAAAGGCTCCTAGATACAACAAAATAATTCCACTTAAAGCGCTATTCACAAAACAACCAGCCTTGAAAGCGTAACACAGCAATGATGTTAGAGCGGTAAATACAGAGCGCTAAGCAAATGAGCACACTTAGGTTTCCAAATCGCTACACGATGATCAGCTTCAAAGCGCAATTATAGTAAAACAAGCTACGATACACGCTGTTGTTTTCACAGAGCTTCAAGCACAAAGCGCGATGCAAATGAGTGAAAAAAAGTATCCAAAGCGCTGCACGAGCAAGAGCTTCAAAGCGCGATTATTCTGTCTGGCGCTACAATACCAGGCGCAGTCTGGAGGTCGCGGGTGCAAGGGGCTTCAGCTGCGGTGTAGGTGCTGCAAATAAATTGAGCAAGGGAGCGTGGGGGTGAGGTTCCGTGACGATTTGAACCCGTGTTTTCAATATTGTCGGAAATACATAATATTGGTATCAGCGAACCGCAAATGATCCATTTAGCATATCCTGGTGTTTTCGCTACGCTACGAGCAAGAGTACTCCCGTAACAGACACATTTCTGATCTACCCATGGCATCCATCTTAGATCATGGCAGCCATTTTGTGTTTCTTGCCCTCACATACGCAATAACCTCTGATCACTTCATTCCGATTAAGGACACGTAGCCTTAGCCAGAGATTCACCTCTTCAAGTGACACGTGCACCTTAGTACAGAACACGCTGTAGCTGCATGACTCGACAAAGGCTGCCTCCTCTGCCCGAGGCCAGCCCCACCGAACTGGTTCTCGTGTCCATTGTCCCGATCATGATTAGGCGGCCGAAGCCGGTAGCCTTGCCCATTTACGACCCACAAACATCTCTTATCCTACTTTTCTATCTTCTGCACCTGGCTCTGCTCCTTTCCTTCTGGGCCTTTATTAGGGGGAGGTAACGAAATTTACGATGAGGCGGTCCGGCTCTTGAATGCAATATTGACATGAGATTATGATGGAAAAGTGGGAACCCCTTATTCGTAATGTTTTGTCATCAGATATTGTCGACGATTCCTGTGCAACGCCAAATATTTATTGTTTAGGACACAACGGTTTGGGAATGTACTAACATGTAAAGAATTCGCCCGAAGCCCAATTTTTAGTATATAAGGAGCAGCCCTCTTTGTACAAATTGAACAGGCTCCTAGACACTGCCCATGTGTGGTTTCTGTGACTTCTGTGTCCCTGCAGTAATAAACCTTTGGTCTTTGACGCCACCATCGAGAAGCCCGTGTTTCTGTTCATTTGTGCACCAAGACAGGTGGAACTCCGGGGTCTTCGGGTGTTGTTCCCTGACACCTCTGGACGGAACCAAAAAGTCCAGAACTCCAGGGGAGCGACCGTTCAGGATGGAAATGTATTTTCTTTCATTGCTGAATGTGTGAAATCATTTCCTTTTTAGGACTCGCCTAGTGTTGGAGCACTCATGCGCTTCTCGCCTGCGAGAGCTATAGTAAACAAGTCAGTTTCGAGAAGAACTCAAGCCCCGCCCTTCATTTTCATTGGGTAGCTTCAGCATTTATGGTAAACGCTTGCTTCCCATTGGAAAGGAGGGTTTTTCGTTGCCTCCCTTTAGCTTTTTGGTGGTCTGCCTCGCCTTCTTCACGGCTGTCGTGAAGACTTTTCTAATCTGCTTGTTTATTTAATAAGCAGATAAGAAAAGTCTTCACGACCGCCGTGTAGCGGGTATGCTACAAGCTGGCTCCTCATTGGCATTGTACCCGCTCCTCCCTTCCCTTCCCCCACCCAAAAGCAAACTTCCCAGAGTTGCGCTAGTCAGTGCGTGGGTATCAGGAAGCTCGAGGCACTGGTGCCGCGCCTAATTCCTCCACAGTATGACTCCCTAAGACGTGCAGCTCACCCGAGATCTCCGTGAGGCTCACTGAAGAACACCATGAGGGACATGATAGGTATTCAGGAAATCGATGTTAACTAGGTTAAAGAATTTCAATGCTTGTTCTACTGACCTGAAGTCTTTATTTGACATCAGCTCAGCTACTATAATAATGTTTTAGCTAATAAGAGGCAGACTTGTGAAGTTTGGCAATATGATCTAAGCCAGTGCTTCCCAAACTTTTAAAAACTGCCTACAGAGAACACCCTTTCCACCTCCCAAACAGCATCAAGCGGCGATCTCTGTGGCTTGGTATTTATTTAATATTTACTTAATGGGACCGCCCGCATGCCTGCCTACGGAGAACACCCCTCCCACCTCCGGAACAGCATTGAGCGGCGATCCCTGTGGCTCACTAAGCACTTTTTAGGTTTCGCCTGGTCGAAAGCTGCAGCGCAGCTTTTTGGCGCAGGCGAAATCTAATGAGAACAGTATGTGGCTTGGGAATCCGCCCTCTGTTCCATTGGCTAGCTCCATAAATGGAGGCTAGCCATTGGAACAGAGATCTGTCCGTCATGGCCGGACCAGATTCGTGGGTGTTCTCGCGATTTCTTCCCTCCGCAATGTCATGCGGCCGTGGGCGGAGTTTATTTTTTTTGTCGTCCAGGTTTGGACGACATTAATGTGCGTAGGAACTCCGACGACAGCAGCCACGCTCAATGCTGAGCATAAATAAATCAGGGAGTGTGTGTGGGTCCCTCGTACCGAATGCTTTATTTATGACTTCTTTAAATGCGCCTTTTCAGAATTAAGTACATTGGCACCGGCGATAAGTTTTATGGCAGCTGCTGAGTTCTTCTGCAGCAGGCCGTGTTCTTTTTGCTTCGCTTCTCTCCCACGCCTTCCTCGTTTTTTCCCCCCTGCACTAGAGAGAAAATTCAGCCCGTGTCTCCGGAATATATATTTGCTTGGATTGCGGCAGTTTCGGGTGCCTTTTGCATGCGCTGTCGTCCCACGCTGTCTTATCCTCATGCAAACAGGAAATTTCGAATCGGCTACAAGTCACAGCCTTCTAACAAAGTACGCTTTTGCGTTTTTCCTCTGGTGTAATAAACCTTTCTTTTGCCTGACAGGTTGCGAAATATTAGCCAAGCAGAGCAAACTCGCAGGCTTGGGAGGGGGTTACGGTATCGGGCAACACCTTGCATTCAGCCCCACTGGTTGCAGACCACTCGGAAAATATTTGGGCCCTCTCACTTGTTTTAATAAAACACAAAGTGCAGGAAGGCTGCACACTCTAGCTTTAAGGTATTCTGGAATGCTCTGCCACACATTCTTTTAGTCACCCATGTTGGTGCATCCTGGTTCCTTGGGTTTAAGAGTGATGTTTCTAAATATGTAGCAGCCAAGGTGATTGCCGTGTGGCTTTCGCATGCAAATGCTCCACGGGCACTCAGCAGCACAAACTTGTCAGACTTTCAATATTGTTGGCAAGTACAGGAATTGAGTGTGTCAGAAATAAAAAAAAATTGAAATGATGCACTCTTATGTTATTCATAATTACAACGAAGCCTGTTTAATTTCACAGACTTTTTCTCTACCTAAATTCAGCTTAGCGCTTAGTGCATGTTCCTAAATTCTGATTAACTCGAATCAGGGATTAATGCCACCAAATGAAATGTGATACAGTGAAAATCCACGAGTATGGCAAACCTTTTGCACTAGGAAGTAGTGCAGTAAGACTGTGAGCAGAATCATGGGGATTCTCATAGCGGGGCATTGGGATGCCCACTGCTAAGACAGTGAGCCCCCACAAAGTCATAACTGTGCTGTTATTGAAAAATGTCCCCCAATGTTTTTCATGCTCAATTTACACACCTAACTTTAGCGTAAGTAATGTGAGGCATGCGTATTTACATTGGGTGTAAAGGACACGCATGCACCCTTATATTTCAGTATTTTAAGGGGCTGGAAAAAAATCTCTGTACAGAAGAGAAATAAAGACAAAGGGCATTTGCAACTAAAATGTAAGCATGCACCTGTTGGTATAATGTTAAGAGCACGCATGCGAATCTAGGCTTTGCATACATTTCTATGTGCAGTCTTAGCCATTTGTGGGACTCCCCTGACGTATAAATCTCTGCCAAGCATCAGGAGAAATTTGTGATGGGCTCAGGTTTTATTACTTCAACTGTCGTCACCTGTAGCGGGAGGCGTCAAAGACATAATCAGGCGACCTATGGTTTGGATGGCGTCATTAACTGACCCGTGATTGTGTATATGGGCATAAGGTAAGCCAGCAGCTGGTGATGGATTCCTCTGACCGTTGTTAAGGGCAAGAGAAACACGCCCCATCTGCTGTAACATCACGGAGCGCAGCGGGAGGAATGATGTGTCAGAGTCTCGCGCCGTCCTCCAGGCCCATCCATTTTGTATGTCCTTGAGGCCGCTGGAAGAGTTCCAAAGGTTGCTCGCAGCCTCTTCTATCTCTCTTAATCAATGCCAGCTGAGTGTCATTGGTGTCTGGCAGCTAATTTGATGTCCTCACATGCCTCCGGGACTGTATTGCCATCGTGTGAGTAGTAAGTAATTGAGGGCGTGCAGGGATGATCCTTTTTTGAGGTACGCTTGGTCCTTTCTACAAGTTGTCCTGTGAAATGCCAGTCATGAGAAGGTAGGGAAACCTCTGATTTTTCAGGAAAGGCGGGAGTCTCAAGGATGCTGGCTGTATTTACATGTATATTGTGTTTTTAGAAGTGATCATAAAGCATCTCTTGTAGCTCCTATTACTGATGCCATGTGTGATGTTGGTCTGTTAGAACACTGAAGCCCACAGGCATTCAATGAGAACTGGGCCACTTCTTGCATCGTCAGTCACAATAAAGGCAGTTCTGATGGGCAATGTGCGGTCAGCTCTATTTTGTCACACACTGGAGGCATGATCTGAATTCCAGGACCAGAATAGATAGTGAATACAAGTAGATATTGCCATTGCCAATAGGTCTAGCCTTGGCAAGCTGGCATGGTGGCTAATTTTTATTTTTTTATTTTTTATTGCAAGCATATGCCACAGAAAGAAAAAAGAGAATGTGCCACTGCCCAGACAAAGTAGCCATCTGCTTGCAGTAAATATTTTAATCCAGCATTGGCATAGCCAATAGGTCTCACCTATTCTAGATCTATTTGCTTTGTAAACAATTTTTTTAGCCGTGTTGTGCTGCAGCATGGTTAAAAGCAACGAGGGAGGAAGGATAACAAATGGACGGGAGAGAAAGGAGTTGGCACCATGGGCAGAGTTTTCATCCTCAAAACTGGAGAACCAGGTTCGAGCCTCTGCGTCGGCTCAACATTCTGTGATTCTGGGTTAACCTCTTGAGGATAGATGTACTAACATTGGAAATATCGATTTCGTAATTGCGAATCCCTCAGAATCGCAGCTAGGAAATCGGTATTCCTAATCTATGAAACTCTTTTGAGTTTCATTAGTGATTCATAGTGGGTCTTAAATAGGCCTATCATATATATATTAATGTTCTAGGTCGAAATTTGCAAACCATTAGGAGTCACAGCCATCACTGGAATGGTGGCCTGCTGAGGTCAGCAAACCACCATGTCTGTGATTGCTTTTTGCCATTTTTTTTTTTTTTTAAAGCAGCCCGTTTTTTAGGTGTCGCCTGTCGAAAGCTGTGCACCGCACAGCTTTTCGGCGCAGGCAAAATCTAATGTTTACAGTATGTGTGTGTTGTCCCGCCCTCTCTTTCCATTGGCTAGCTCCATAAATGGAGGCTAGCCATTGGAAGAGAGATCTGCTCATCATTCTGCGAGCAGATTCGTGGGCGTTCCGGCGATTTTTAGGCTTTTCGCTACGTCATTTGGCTGTGGGCGTGTTTATTATTATTTTTTTTCAAAGCTTTGTTTTCGCCATTTCGGAAGTGTCCTTTGCAGGGGTGGGTTGCGCGATGTCTCGCTGTCCATTCCTGCCCCCCCTCCCGCTGTCTGTGAGCCCGTTCCCACCCCCCCCTACTGTGGTATTGGGTTCTCCAGGCCTACATACTCCGCAGAATACCCTCTACACCATAAAAGATGTTGGTACGGAAACTAGAAAATGCAAAAGACAAGTTTATTAAGACCCCATGGGGTGGTGGTACATTCCTACAGCACCCTTCGGTAATGCAAGAAGTATCACCCCGAACATCGGTGCAAATCCTTCTTTTATACAGTTTTACAGCAATAAAAACATAGGCGGTACACAGTTACAGAGTTTTAGGTACATATATGGTCATTTTTGGAACACAGCCAACTCATGGGAGGGGCTACAACACCACTGGTCAGTTTGGCGAAACATTCCTGAGTGATGACTGGTCAATCTAAACTGCGCATGTGTGAGCTTGACCAATACTAAAAATAGCCTGTTGCTGGGCAAACTCGAGTGGTCAGTGGTACAGAGGAAGGACAAAAGGGCATGCTGACCACGAGGCAACGCATTCACTAAAATGGCCGCCGATACATATGAAATGGCGTCCGACAACTATAGTCAAGATAAGGGAAAATACGTGTAGCAAAGCTTAACGCTAACCCGATCATTGTCAAATTATGACACTTCCGCTGTCCGGTCCGTGTGCCCGTCCCCCCTCCCGCTGTCCGGTCCGTGTGCCCGTCCCCCCTCCCGCTGTCCGTGAGTGCTTTGTGTGGTCAGGCGATCCTCTGTTTGTATCTGCCGCCCCCCCTCCCGCTGTCCTTGAGTGCTTTGTGTGGTCAGGCGATCCTCTGTTTGTATCTGCGAATGTTCCCTGACCTCCCAATAAAATGTTTTTTACGAATAGGCGTTAATTAGGCCTCGAGTGAGTAAGAATGGTAGCCCGCTTCTCCCAGACGGCCTCCATTTGGAAGTGTGTCTTTTGCCGCGGTGTAGAAAGAGGAAAGGATGTAAGTTAATGGCCGATGGGACTGAAATAACGCATCTGACAGGAATGGCGCCCAGGGGAGGAGGCAAAGCAGCGCATCGGCAGGTGTGACAACGAGGCGCTTGTATTCCGCTAGCTCGGGATTTATCAAGGTATAGAAATGCAAATAGTGTTTAGCAACACAACAAAGCGGCGCTGCGAGCTCGGGTGGGGGAAACCATTGAGTTGTTGGCTCGAGGGGGGATGTGCGTGGGAGAAGTAATTAATGTCCCTCTGTGTGTCGAGCGCTATCAGGTTCCTAATTAGCTGAGTCAACCTTGTGTCCCTCTGTGCAGAAAAGAATGCGATGCTGGTGCTCGATAAGTTAATCTTGTTTGTTTGCGCTCTGGTGTTCATTTGGCCTTTTGAAGGTGCACACCATCCGTCTCCCTGGAGGTAGAGGCTTGTGCTCCATACCTGTTCTTTAATAAAAAGATGAGTTGGCATTCAGTGCTCGTCTTCTCAATACTATTAATTATCAGGCGCGTCACGGGAGGGGGGGGGCGTTGCGGGGCAGAGAGGGCTCGTTGTCCTGGACCTCGTGCTCCTGCCACCAAATTCATCTTTGTAATGTGGCTGTGTGTGTGTGTGTGTGTGTGGCTGTGTGTGTGTGTGGCTGGGTGGGTGTGTGTGGCTGGGTGGGTGTGTGTGGCTCTGTGTGTGTGTGTGTGGCTCTCTGTATGTGTGTGTGGCTGTGTGTGTGTGTAGAAAGTGAGCCCAAATTACTATCGATGCCCGGGCTGCTGGCGCAAGTCGCCTCTTAGTTCCCATTCTAAGTAGTTACCAAATAAAGAGACGGGCGCTGGAAGCAGGAATCACAAGAACCGGATTTATTACTCATGAGGAGAGCCTGTCATTTCGGACACGAAACACAGTGTCTTTCGGGAGGTGCTCTAACAAGTGAGCTGAGACATCGTCTTTTATACCTTACAAAACACTTGGCATTACAATCATGACATTGTGAAACAAAGAAAAGACATCCCCATAATCCTCGTGTCAATCCTATCCCACATATGTTTACAATAGAGACCCTTGAACTGTCGATAAGAGAAGGGGCAATGACGCAGCTGAGTGTTCCGCTGATTATTAGGATATGTGCGCCTGATCGTATCCCAAGGGGTGGGGAAGCCAGGATCAATAGTGGGTTCTTTGAAGAGGAGTGACTCCATACAATAAGGGGCAATAAACAGTATCTTCCGGCTTAGGCGATGGCCTCGGACATGTGGACAGTCCATCGCGGAGGGAGGGTTTACTAACAGAGGGGTTATTCATGAAAGGAAAGGAGGTGCTGGTCAGGTGCCGCTGTGACTCCCAAAGACGGGGTCTTGCAGAAGAAGGAGGTTTATGACTTGCCCATGTGAGGGAGGAGGGGAGAGCCAGGGTGCGCACAGGGACAGAGTCGCACAGAGAGAGAGGTCTTGTGACCTGTACATGAGAGAACGGGGGCAGTCAGATACAGCTGGGGGGGGGGTTATGTCAGCTGAGGCGAGGGATGCTTTTTCAAGAGGAAATGGGGGACTTTGCGTGGGTCAAGCAAGAGGATTGCTTTTCATAGCAGGGTCGCGCAGAGGGAGAGGGTTGCATGGTCTATGTATGTGAGGGGGGGGGGTTCAAATACGCACAGGAGGGAAGCCGGGGATTCCGATGAGTGGGCAAAAGGCCATGGTGCCTAAAAATGGCTATTAGGTACATGTGGGCACGGGCTTTTACTGGCGGAGTGGTGTGGTTAACGTACAGGGAAGGGAATGGGAAAGGGCAAATGAACGCTGCTTATGTACATCAATTTCGTTATTTTTCCACAGTCGCCGCTTTTTACATAACAAAGTTCATTTTCCCTATTCTTCCTAGTAAATGGGTGTACATATAAACATGTGTGGTTGACGAAACGGCATTTGTCAATACTAACATATTGCATATAATCATGAACAGTTGGTGTGATTGGCAGAATGCAGCACATAGGAAATTGCATTTGCAAACGAACTTCATAGCATAAATGCTTCCGACTTTCTCAAAAAGGTGACCAATGAACATTTTGACCAAGCAATTGAGGGAGGAATTTAGTCCAAATAAGATCTCTTCGTCACAGTGTCTTTTTAGCAGTGAGCCATCACTGGTAGGCTCTAGTCCGTGTCCTTTTGTTGGCGCTGTTGAGCACCGGCGGTGGAGCTATAGGTCCAGCTCAGATCCATCCTTACGCGTTGCAGGGTGCGGTCAGTCCTCTGATGTTAGACCACAGTTCTGTTCCCTAACCAATCCTTTAGTGGCGCCCTATGCTTGGCACCTATATTCCTGTGGCGTAACCCCATTTCCACCTAAATGCTGTTCTTCCTTTCGGCAAAAAGTCACGTGGAAAAGGGGGTACGGTTCAGTAGTCGATGGGAGAGAGAGAGAGCGGAGTGGGGTCGGATTTCCTGGGACACACCAAAGGGACCAAGGGAGCAATGGATAACAAGCGGGCAGGCCCATCAACCGGGCTTGAAAAGGGGGACGGAGGCTTCAGGCACGCGTGGGTAGGCGGACAGAGGGCTTCAGGACAGCCTTTCATCCTTTCGTTTACCACATTGGAGAGTGCTGCCTCGTCCCGTATTCCTGCTGTGCTGTGGCTCCACCTTTGGTCGAGGTCGCATGCGTCCCAGGATCTGCAGCCAGGCTGTGTGTCACGTCCGACCCTTCTCCTCCGATGGTCGTATATCTTTGAAGGGGTAAAAACAAGTTTTAGAGAACTGACAGGAGAAGAGATTTCTTTACATTCGAATTTCACCCGCAATCCTAGCACCTGGGTGTTATGCTCATTGGTCAAAGTCAGAAGTCTATCACCATGGAGTAAGTATGTGGGCATTTCTGCCGTGTTTGTACCAAGTCTAATCGGCGTTCATTCATGACACATATGGACAGGGGTCAGACTCCTATCACTTGCGTATTTCATCAAAAATAAACATTCAGGGGAGACTCGTCCTTCCAACCCGAGCCTTGGCAGTCTTACATTTCCCTTTTTTAGAGCCGGCTAACCCTTTAAGCAGAGGGGGGGTGGGTGCAAATAATCGAAGGGCAGTGTTAACACATTGTTTTTTCTCGAGGGGCGACAGTTGGTCATGGTCATTAGTTAAGTATCGAGGACAGCAACTGGGGTCAATCAGGTGGTGTCAGAAGTGGGATGCTACGGACATTCGCGCTTGGGTGCAAAGGGGGTGGGGCAATCTGGGCATTGGGGGTCAATCTAGACATTGGCGCTTGTTTCTAACAACAACAAAAATAGGGTGCCATTGACATATAGTTCCCCTTTTAAGAGGGCCAGATTAGGGGACCTTAGTCGTCTCACCTGTCCTTTCTTTCTTAGCCAATTCGAGTTCATTCATTTTGCAGAAAGGAGAGGTAGTAATATGGCAAATTACAATCATTTTATTTTCTGTCAATTTCGCTGAACACCTTCGTGTTCGATAAGTATCCAATCAGACTGGTGCCAGCGGGGCACAATTTTATCAAAAAGGAAGATGGAACAGGGGGACTCTCGTAGATAGTGAGAGTCATCCGCAACCTAAACGAGCTATTCAGTACACGTATGACATGCAGAGAGAGAGAGAGAGAGAGAGAGATAGATAGAGGGGGAGAGAGAGAGAGAGAGAGAGAGAGAGAGAGAGAGACGTGTATGAAAATAGGTCATTTAGTGCGCTCACAACAGAGAACAGCAGGGTCAGGTAACACGAAAACACAAAACAGAGGGAAGACATAAATCCCTACACTACACATACACAGACTCAAACAAGGGTTGGGAGGAGAACAGTACGTGTTTTACACAAAAAGAAAGATTCACGACAAAACATAGAACAGTTGTTGGCCAGACAAAAATCTCCTTGCGCATGCTGCGCATTTTTAATATCCTATTTATCCATGGGCTGAGCTCTTTTTACCTTTCCTCCTTTTCTTCTTGTTTGCTATTTTTGCGAGCGCTCCCAATTGCCAATACTTACACCTCGTTCAGCCGGTCAGAAATTAACCCGGTCGGGCTATTGCCCATAGGTGGATCTTAAACCACTTTTGAGTGTCTTCCTTTGGTTGGAGGTTCTCCAGGCTGAGGCAACAGAGGGTATTGATCAGGAGAACAGTCAGGCAGCTTCGTTATATCTATAAGAGGGTGAGAAGGAGGTGGTACATTTCGAACATCAACAACGTTTCTAACTTCCCAGACGGGTGGTGCCTGGGAATCCTTACCCCAGGATTCTCCTTCGTCTTTTCCCTATCTAGTTAACCGTCATGGTTGCATTATTTAACGTGCTAATTTCGAGTGAATTTTCGTCATACAGTACCCGTCAAGTTTCTATGTCAGTCCATCCTCCCAGTCGATCTAACGTGCTAATTTCGAGTCAATTTCCGTCATACAGTACCCGTCGAGATTCTATGTCAGTCCATCCTCCCAGTCGCTATGTTCTAAGGAGGAACAGTCATATCTAAGTCTAGCATAAGTACTATGCTCAAATCTCCTCCTTCCCGTATCGTCGGTCGTTCGATCATCGCTCTTCCATACTTCAGCCGACGTTCCTTCCAACGCGACCTGCAGAAGGGAGAAGAAGAAGGGGGTGGGGGCAGCATTCAAAATACATCAACTTGCATAGACCCGAAAATGTTTTTACCTACCACATACTCGACCTATCTCCACGGGGTGCATTCTCTACCATCTCGGCGTTTAAGCCCAGAGGGACCAGCAGTGTTAGATAGATAATCGTTGATGGTCTGCGTATCTACATGAATCACCTGATCGTGGCTTTTTAGGTCATGTGCAAGGGTGGTGGTCAGGGGGCATTTCTTCGGTATCGTTTTAAGGGCGTCTGAAACACTTTTCCGGCTGTCTATGACACAGAATGTAGTTGCTAAGCACCGGGCCCCTTTAACCTTCAACCTTAGCCATACTGCACGTATTTTATGTCGGTGACAGTAGCCATACATTTCAATAACATTCATAAATACAAACGCTACGATAATATTTGCGTGTTCAAAAACTTTAATGAAAAGGTTGGCGCACAAATACGGGCCTACAACCCAGTGGGCCGGCTACGGAGCAGACTGGAACTGGGCATGAGGAGCGAAGTCGGTGGCCATTGATTTCATAAAGTGCAGCAGTGCAATGAAAATCATATCGAACTTTCTTAAGCGGCAAGTATAATGCGTGTCAAGCGTTCAATAATATCATCTCATTATCCTACTATTTACTCAATACCTAACGGATATCAATTCATTGTTCAAATGCCCAATCAGTGCCTATTTCATACAAATTCATTTCTTCCAACACATAATTAGTACCCACTCTAAATCAGTTCATCGTCCCAGCACATAATCCATATCCATCTTATATCGCTTTCTGTTCCAAGCACATACTCAATATCCATCTTATCTACTTTTCATTGTCCAAAAACTGCATACATATCTTGGGGCATCAAAAGCTGAGCAACCAGGGTGCAACAAGTATTTTTAAAGTTTCATTTCGTATCGGCGCCATTTTGGGCGAGGTCAGGCAAGTCCCAGTATAGTCAGATTGCCTCCACTGACTCGTAGTAGGACCAGAACCTTCCGTTGGTGGTTTCAAAAGTTTTTCGCAATGGGTTAACAGTTTAGCAATATGGACCATCAGTCAAAGAGTGGGGAGGGCGGTAACAATTTTCCTACCGGGTCATTCTGGTGTTCTACCGGAACTGAACAAGTCTGTACCTTTGCTGTATTTTAGCCATTTCCAAACTGAGGCTGGTGCCGGCAGGAGTGCGCCGGTGTCGCGGTTCCCAGTGAGGGGGACGGGGGCGCCCATGCGGAGGGGTCGGGGGGCCCCCCGGCTCTCATAGAATCTTCAAAGTTGAGGAGAGAAGGCACGGGGCGTGCGCCCGTCCCGGGCAAAAAAAACGCTTTTCGATGTGGACCCTCTTTAAGCAGGAGCGTTGGGGTGTCGCTGGAAGCCTCCACCTGGAGGGAGGTGGGGGAGGCTCGTTCGCGCCGCCTCCCCCTTCCAGCGACCCTGCGCCGTTCCTCGGCTCCAGCACTTCGGTATTGGCCGTGCCAGCTGATGAAGATGGGGGGGGGGGTCGGTGGCTGAGGCAAGACAGCCTCCCCTTTTTGACATGTGGCGGAACTACCTGAAACTCTCAGGCGAGGCCATGTGGCGGGACTACCTGCAACTCTCAGGGTTGTCCGACCTCGCCTTGGCTCCGGTCTTCGATGATGGCCGGATCAGGCAAGAGAGGGGGGGGGTGGTCGGTGGCTGAGGCAAGACAGCCCTCCCCCCCGTGGCCTGCAGGGCAGCAGAAGAGGGGAAAAGGAGAGACCTCCATGATTCCTCGGGCCGTCCGCCCTACAGCCTCCCCCTCCGATGGCGGCCAGCCAGGCCCTGCTCTGCACACGCTGAGGCCTCGCCTTTCGGATGGGCGTGACCGCGGACCTGTTGCACTTCGGGAGTTTTCCGGAATGGGGGTAGGTGTCTTATTGATTTGTATCTATTTCATGTTACCGTTATTTGGGTGTGGCAGACAATGAGGCAGACATGTTGGGAGCAGGAATAGGCAGCGGAGCCTAGCTACCTCGTGGCTATTTTTGCTGTCAAACTTTTCGCCATTTTATATTTCTTATTACGAACTGTTTCTAATGTTTCTTATTTTTAGTGAAGTCGAAAGCTCATCAGGGGGTTACTGACTTAGCCCGATTTCTTTTATTTTTCCTTCCTTTCCTTAGCGTGTTTCGAGCTAAAGTTTTCTGTTAATAGGGTACGGTGATCACTTCATTTTTATATGTCCTTTCACTAGGGGTACTCCTGGACGGACCAGGTGAGTTACCTCCAATAAATGGTCCGGGTTGGAACTAGATTATCAATCAGAGGGGAACACATATCCCTTCGTTAGGGTATCATCCTGGACGGACCAAAATGATGTACCTCCACTTACTAGGGTAGCCTCCTGAACGGACCAGATGGGTTACTTCCAATAAATGGCCAACAAGTGGGGGCATGTGTCCTCCATAAGGGTAGCCTCTTGGACGGACCAGGTGAGCTACCCCCCAAATAATAGTCAATCAGTGGGGAGTGGGTTGGACTGACGAATCATAAAGGGGCATAACCTACCCTTTACTACTTGCAAAGACTAGACAGAATATTTCTATTCCACGTTGTTTGCAAACAGAAAATACCTCAAACAAATAATTCCTTGGACAACAATGTCCAGTCAATCAATCAATCAGTGGGGAGAAAAACAGGCATGACGGATTACAACGGGGACAAACGTCTGCATTACCTGCCCTTCGCTATCTGCAAAGGGAGACAGAATATTTCTATTCGTCTCTGTTTGTGGACAGGGAAGATCTCAAAGAGCAACAATCGATTATTAATCGATATCAAACAATCAGTGGGGAGAAAGGTAGGCATGACGGATTACAACGGGGACAAAAGTCTGCATTACCTACCCTTCTCTATCTGCAAAGAGAGACGAACGTTCCTATTCGCCGCTGTTTGCAAACAGAGAATGTCTCGTTCTCAAGAAGAGAACCAATATTTCAAGTAGCATCCAAAGCTAAATGAACCAATAACCAAACAATATCAGTATCCAAATACCGATTCCAATACAATCAATCAAACAATCAGATGGATAAAACCATCCTACCAATCAGGCGTAAAACGCCCTACTTAATCTTACCCGGACCGGACCATACGGACAGTTCTTCGTCTTCCTCCTCCAGCGCCCGATCGTTCTCTTACTCCATGCAGCATTCCTGTGGGATCCCAGTCAGGACAATAGGTCACTCAAGAGAGGTCCGTTCAGAGTCGGTGAAGTTCACTCGATCGGCAGCCGGACGAGGGCCCTCTCAAGGCAGGTATACTCCGATCATTTAGATGTTCACCTCTTCGTCTGGATCTCTCTTACTGGACCTTATGTCACTGATGGGCCCCGCGTTGGGACGCCAATTGTAGAAAGTGAGCCCAAATTACTATCGATGCCCGGGCTGCTGGCGCAAGTCGCCTCTTAGTTCCCATTCTAAGTAGTTACCAAATAAAGAGACGGGCGCTGGAAGCAGGAATCACAAGAACCGGATTTATTACTCATGAGGAGAGCCTGTCATTTCGGACACGAAACACAGTGTCTTTCGGGAGGTGCTCTAACAAGTGAGCTGAGACATCGTCTTTTATACCTTACAAAACACTTGGCATTACAATCATGACATTGTGAAACAAAGAAAAGACATCCCCATAATCCTCGTGTCAATCCTATCCCACATATGTTTACAATAGAGACCCTTGAACTGTCGATAAGAGAAGGGGCAATGACGCAGCTGAGTGTTCCGCTGATTATTAGGATATGTGCGCCTGATCGTATCCCAAGGGGTGGGGAAGCCAGGATCAATAGTGGGTTCTTTGAAGAGGAGTGACTCCATACAATAAGGGGCAATAAACAGTATCTTCCGGCTTAGGCGATGGCCTCGGACATGTGGACAGTCCATCGCGGAGGGAGGGTTTACTAACAGAGGGGTTATTCATGAAAGGAAAGGAGGTGCTGGTCAGGTGCGGCTGTGACTCCCAAAGACGGGGTCTTGCAGAAGAAGGAGGTTTATGACTTGCCCATGTGAGGGAGGAGGGGAGAGCCAGGGTGCGCACAGGGACAGAGTCGCACAGAGAGAGAGGTCTTGTGACCTGTACATGAGAGAACGGGGGCAGTCAGATACAGCTGGGGGGGGGGGGTTATGTCAGCTGAGGCGAGGGATGCTTTTTTAAGAGGAAATGGGGGACTTTGCGTGGGTCAAGCAAGAGGATTGCTTTTCATAGCAGGGTCGCGCAGAGGGAGAGGGTTGCATGGTCTATGTATGTGAGGGGGGGGGGGGGGGGGTTCAAATACGCACAGGAGGGAAGCCGGGGATTCCGATGAGTGGGCAAAAGGCCATGGTGCCTAAAAATGGCTATTAGGTACATGTGGGCACGGGCTTTTACTGGCGGAGTGGTGTGGTTAACGTACAGGGAAGGGAATGGGAAAGGGCAAATGAACGCTGCTTATGTACATCAATTTCGTTATTTTTCCACATGTGTGTGTTGTACATAGCTTCTTCCCTACCTGTTCCCTTCCCTGCTTGTCCTTGTACCAACCTTCTAGATTGTTTATATGATTCTCCCCATGACACTATCTCTGGTTCTAATCTGTGACAGTTAATGCTTGGCCAGATGGGCGACGGTCCTGTTACTTTCTTTACTGCTGCATTAAACTACTTACCTGCCACCTTCCTGGATCCGGAGTCTTCATTATCCTTACAACAGTGTGGCTCTCTGTATGTGTGTGTGTGGCTCTCTGTATTTGTATTGCTGTGTGTGTGGCTCTCTGTATGTGTTGCTCTCTGCATGTGTGTGTGTGGGAGAGACAGCAGTGTGAGAGCGACAGCAGTGTGAGAGAGACAGCAGTGTGAGTCTTCTAGGGAGAGCATGGTGTGTGGGAGAGCATGATGTGTGAGAGGCAGCAGTGTGTGAGAGACAGCAGTGTGAGAGACCTTTTATTTATGTTTTGGTTTTTGAAACATAAATAAAACGCATTGTTATCTGCAATATCATTAGCTCAAACTCGCGTAAATACGCGACCTATTGCATTGCAAATGCTATAGGTCTCGCATTTGCGAGAGATTACGCTATTGGCATTGTAAATGACAATGCCATTTATTTATTTATTTTCAAAACCAACACATAAATAAAAATGTTGTCATTTACAATGCCAATACCTCAAACTTTTCAAAAGGCGAAACCATGGCATTGTAAATGCTTGTTTTTTGTTGCATTCGTTAACCAGAAGGGGTGGGGGCATCCTGGCTCCAAGAAAGGAATTCAGAGACCTCGGTCCTGGAAGGGAGGTAGAGAGTCGAAAGTCTCCACAGCGCATTGCAGAGAGTAAGCCATACCAAGCATGGCAAGCATTTAAAAAGCTTTGCTTGGTTGGTTTTGCATGCTAGCGGGCTGTGCTTCAGGTGAAACGGGCCCTAGCATGCTAAGGAACTGATAGTTCACAAGAGATCATCTCGAGCTGTGCATGCAAGTTTAAGTATACATGTAGATGCAGGGAGGTGGGTAAATGAGGTAAGAAAAGCGCGCCTTGCGTCCTTGGGCTGCGATCGCTTGTCGCTGACAGAATTGCAGCCCAGTGGTAGGGAGAGTACCAAGTATTTAGCAAGGCTTTTCACTTGAAAATTAAAAGCAGATAAAACCGGCTTCTTCTCGTTGTGCAATCTCCTCTCTAAAGGGTGGTTGCTAGCAACTATAATACCATGCCCGTGATAGCCGAGTTCTACAACACCTTGAGTGAGTGCCCCTTACTCCACTGCTACGGCTGTTTATGCGTCTGCATGGACAAATCACGGGGGCGAAGGAGGGGGGGAGGGACAGTGCGCTGAGAAATGTAGACATGTTACACGTGGCAATATCAATGCTATTGTATTTTCCCTCAGCAATATTAAGTCATGTGCTGGTGTTGACAATTCCCTCTGCTGGAACTGGCACGCCACTAGACCTTTTACCAGACTTGCGTGTGCTTCTTCATACTAACACGTCAATGACTTATTGTTTTGTAACCGTTTTATATTGGTAATCAGTTTCATTTCTTTCTTTCTTTCTTTCACCATCTATCTCGTTTTCTCCACTCTTCCACTTCCTCTTCTCTATTTCTGACTCTCTCTCCCTGTTCTTCCTCTTTTCACTTTTTAACTCTCTTTCTCACCTTCCTTTCTTCCGCATGATGCCGATGCGATGCTATAGATCCACACCAGAGTGCACGAGGTCACGAGCGGTGACTTTAGAGCAGGGGTCTTCAAACTGTGGGGCGCGACCCCCAGGGGGGCCGTGGAACGATGCAAAGGGGGTCGCGCCTTCACAGTGTCACTTCTGCCTCCAGGGCTTCAGCCCCCCTCCTCCTCCATCCTGTCTCTCAGCCCGGGCTGCTGCAGTGCAGCTCGCGCTCCTGGGGCCTCGGCTGTGCAGTGTCTGGAGTCTTATCTCCGGCCCGAGTTTTCACAGGTCTTTAAAGACCATTAGCATATTTACATGCCTTTGTTAACTGATTACTAAAGATTCGTTTTTTATGGTTCCAGTACCCCCTGGGCCCCCACTCTGCCTATTTCTTACATTTGTATTTTTACACTTACTGCTGTAGTGTGAGAATGCATTTAATGAAAAGAAATATAAAGTTGGGTTGCCAAAAGAAACATGCCTGCTATGTGTTGTTTAAAGATCCTGCAGAGGCCTACTCTTGACACTAAATTGAGTTATAAAAAAAAAGCATGTATTAATTAGGTATGTGACTGTTCTGTCTTTATTCTCTTTAATTATTAGTCATGGATCATTAAGGCATCCCTAGAACACAATTAAAAGTGCTTTATATTTATATTTGCTGTTCTAAGTATTCACAGATAAGTGCAAACAATACTGCTGTAGGTGACTGCTTATTTCTGGGCCATCAAAATAATGAGCTGGTAACCCTAATCCTTAGACTGGAAGTTTGTTGCAGGATCAGCACATTATTTATTTCCTCCACCCTCGAACCCTGATTAATGCCATTATAGCAATAATTTAACTTATATCTGAAACCCTACGCTTCAAGTTTTTGGGAATGCACCCTGCTTTCAGACTACTCACTTCTCATTCTCGCCTTCACTTTCACGTTCACACTGCACTCCCAACGATCACAATGCACTCACACTGATGACCATGCACTCACCCTTGCTATTCCCGGCCATGGCCAGTTGAGCTTCTAATGTGGCAGCACGTATTCCTGCGGATTGGGAGGCCCTTCACAGAGGTTGACTAGATATCTTTCTGATGTTAATTGTTGTATTTTGGTTATAAACTGGTACTGATGGGGTGAAATCTTTCCTCAGTATTACTGTGTTTAAAAAAATTCTAAATAATAAAGCAATGCTACCCCACAATAAGCAGCATCACAGAACATTATTTACATTTTCTAGTCACACAATTTAGTCAAGCCTGTCGCATAATTTGGTCCTCACCTTCCTCATAACTTAGAGGTTTAGAAATTTTTGTCAGGAGGGGGTCCTTACGCTTGAAAATGTTGACAGGGGGGTCTAGGCATCCAAAAGTTTGAAGACCTCTGCTTTAGAGGGTTGGGCGCTGGAAAACAACCCAAGACGTTTACTTTGTAGACTATCAACATTGTATTTAGGTTGAGGACTTGCGCTGGTTGAAAGCTATCTTTACAAGTATTTCTCGGTATTTCGCTGCTCATCTGATTATACAAAAGCCACATGCTAGGCCTCAAACGCTGATACATACACCTTCTAAGCACTTCGTTTTCTAGGCCCATAAAATGCGGCTGCCCGAGGCCACCGCAGGGGGCCACTCAGGAGGGCGGCCCTCTAGTTGCATTGGGATTCCCCCCCATCGCTCCCCCCCTTCCTTCCGGGGGGTTGACCAAGGGAGCAGTCTCCTCTGGGGTCATGGGCGTGCTGCCTCATGTCCGGTGCGCCAGGCAGGGTGAGGGGTACATAAGTGCCCCTCACCATGCTTTCTTCTTCTTGATGTACCGGACGTGTCGCAGACGCCTGGGGGCTGGACACGCTGTCTCCCACCTACCACTTACCCAGCGTGTTGGCGAAATGAGACATGCCATGAACTTGGCCCAACAGCCCAACTTTTGGGGGCAAAGGCCTTGGTGTGGGCCTTGGAAGCTCTGGGTGAACCTAGACGGAGGCCCGAACCTTGGTGGAGGAAAATCCCTCCACAGAACTTCCATGCAGTCCAGGTAGAGAGGGCAGAACCGCTGGGACTGCCATTTGGGAGTCAGTGGGCTCTCGGGGACATGGTGAGGTATTGTTGCCCGTGGGCAATTATATTTACGCCCAAGAGGGCTAATGTGATGTGCACTGTGGCAGGAGTTACTGTGGTGCACTGGTGCTATTTTAGGATGTATGCCTAATATGTTTATGCCACATATGTGGTGCTAAGAGCACCTTTACCAGTAGTTACTGATTGGTTTCACTAACTGTGGGTTCTAATGGTTATGAAAGTGGCCCAATTGGCCCTGTACATGTATGTAATCCCTGTAAAGTAATACCTAGCGCCATGTGGCACAGTGTATATATTTGATTATGGTCTAATGTGTTTTATGAGTAATACAAAGGCTATTTTTAATGTAAACTTGTGTGGGGTTTCTTTTATGGTATGCCTAGTGTGTCGCTGCTGTGGGTACTTTTTGCGCACACACTTTACACATTGCCTCTGGGATAAACCGGACTGCTCTGCCAATCTACCAAGGGTCACAGGCTATCTTCAGCATGTAACTTCCTTGCCCTGACTAGAGTGGTGGTTTCGGAGTGGCATAGGCACATGCCCTAGCCAACCAGAAATTCCATTTCTAACAGGTACCTTTTCCATATAATCGTTGGCAGGAGACACTGATGGAAACACTAATTTAGCTCCCAAAATGCATGGTCTGCACCAGCTTTCAGTACACGTGGTGGATAGAGTGGAACATTGGACTGTGTATGCACTGCAGTGTGTGGAGGGGTACCACAAATCTACTGAAACACACCCAAGAGGGTTGTTTGACCACTTAGCTGTTTGCATGTCCCCAAAACGTATGCCCACAGCTGGGACATGTCTATACCTTGCAGTTTCGAAGCAGATTTACAGCTACTCAGGTACTAAATTGTTCTAGGTGAACTGACAACAAGTTTGTCTTGAAAGTCGTAACAGTGCGATTGGTGGCCCTGAAACCCTGCCTTATAAAGGTGCTGGCTACTGAGCAGTGCCTGGCAGTGGGTTCTCCTTCTGGACACACCACCCCCTCAACAAAAAGAAATCAATTTCTTTTTTTCTTTTTTTTAAATATATGGGCAAACATACAGGAGAAAACAAAAGACAACTTACAACAAATTAGCAAACTTTTCCTTGTTGAGACACCAGTAAATTCACGAAAATAAAGAATTACACAAGGCAGAGACAGACAGCATCTGACATATAGCATGTGTTCAGGAGCGACTTCATAACATATATGATTAACCTCAAAAGATTCATCATAATATCAAAATGAACACTTCTAATTTAATCCAGTAACCCAGTCTTTTAGTGGACTCCATATCTTAAGCTCTTTATTTCTACCTTTCCTACCTTTTTGTTCATAAAGTGCTCTTTCCAAATTAAGTATATGTAAAAACCAGGCTTTCCATTGCAAAAAAGTAGGAGGGAGAGGATCTAGCCATGCTGAAGCAATGTATAGTCTAAGCACAGACATAGCTATAAATAGAAACTCACTGCTAGAGTCATCTTGTGCCGTTACCCCTAGTAACATAAGCTGAGGAGAAAGCTGTACTTCTTTTTTTAGAACATATTGCAGAAACCCTGGGATTTCACCTCTTAATGAAACTAAGCTAGAACATGTAGAAAAAATGTGGGTCATATCCGCCCCATATCCATTGCACCTAAAACAATGGGTCCCCTCCGTACCATCCCACTTAACAATTTTTGCTGGAGTAATGTACAGATCAAAAAGAGTCTTAAAATGTTGGGTCTGCAAATTTGCGGTACATAATACCGTTTCCGCCATTTCTATTGATTTAAAAAGGCATGAATCTGCCACATCCACCCTAATCTGCCATTTCAAAACGTGCTTTTCAAGATGATCTGTTACACCCTCCAGCAGTACACTGTACAGAGACGAGATTGACAGACCAGATGTACCAGTTAGGACTTCCATCAATGAAATCACGGAAAACCCCACAGCCCGCCAGCCTTTTAAAAAAGAAAATCCCTTATTTGTAAAAACTTAAAAAATTCCCAATGGTTAATATTAAATCTAGCCCTAACTATGTCAAAAGAGGAAATATGTTCCCCGTCAAAAGATCACCTATCCTAAATACCCCTGCTTTCTCCCACCTTTGTAGATGCTCATCTGCCAATGTCTCCGGTGTCTGGTTATTATCCATCAATGGTGTATATCTGCTAAATCTGCCAAGCCCAATTTTTTTCCTGACCCACAACAAGTTTCGTTATGCTGCTATAAGTGTCTTAAAGCGAGTCTTATTAAAATAATTTGCTTCATATATTTTTAACAAACAGCCATTTGCCCTTGAGCCAATCAAATGATGAAATATTGAAGGCACATAATTAGAGTCAATATCTTCCTTTTTAATAAAACAAAATAGAGGCCAATAATACTGTAAAGAAGCTGCCAAATATTATAATTTAAAAGTAGGTAAACCAAGACCGCCCCTTTCCCTAGGAAGAGATAGGAATGTATTCGATCTGCGTGCCCGCTTGTAGGACCATATAAATCCGGCAACCTCCATTTCAATCTGTTTAAACCATATATTGTGTATTTATAAAGGAATTGTACGAAAGATATATAACAGTTTAGGCAAAATCATCATTTTAATCAGATTGCATCTATAGATTATAGATAGCTTCAATTGTCCCAGCGGTACATATTCTTAATTTTACCAATTATGGGGGTAAGATTTATGTCTATAATGTCTTCCACCTCAGCTCTTACATGAATACCTAAATATATGGCCTCTTCTACAATCCTACTATCTGCTGCAGATGTATACCTATTTGCTAAAATCTGGGTTTTTGTTCTATTCAGCCGATAAGTAGAAAATGAGCCAAAATGCTCCGCCAGTATTTCAACTTCAGCCATTGCCCTATCCCGCTCGGAGGTGATAATAGCCACATTGTCGGCATAAGCCAATAATTTTGTGTCCCGGCCAAACAGGCTAAATGGAAGAATATTCATAGAAGCCTCAAGACGTCGGAGAAAGGGGTCTATATATATATTGCAAACAGCAGGGGGAAAGATGGACAGCCCTGTCTAGTTCCCCTGGCTATCGCAAACGCCTCAGACTCTCCTCCCATGATTTGTAAATGAGCTGTGGGTTTAGTATATAAAACCTGAATAGCCTTAATAAACCCTGAGCCGAGACCATTAGCCTCCACACACCTCCATAAATAGCTCCATGACTTGCGGTCAAAAGCTTTTTCGGCATCTAAAAAGCCTGCAGCTAAACGTTTCCTTAGGACATCCGCTACGTCAAATAGCGAAACAAGCCGCCTAATATGGTCGTCCATCCCCCTACCCTGAATAAAACCATGCTGCCAAACTGAGACTAACTGCTGCATAACCTTATTGAGGAAATGTACTTTTTGAACGACAATCATTTTTACAGGACTCCATTGATTTTTACATTGCCATCTCGTGGCAAACACTTTCCACACGACCGACCTGGTAGTTTTTCCTGATGTACGAGGAAAATTCTATCAGCACGACAAAAATCCATTTTTGCAGGCCTGCATTTCTGCCCAGGAACTGTCACCCGCCCAACCCCCTGTTCTCTGCAGTTCTTTAGAAAGCCATATGGCCCTCACCCCAAGTTAATGACTCATCTTTCCTCTCCTGCTCCCAGCCTGATAACACATCCTTGACATCCTGAGCAGGTTATCTGGACAATGGTCTGACTGCTGGCTCCTAATCAGGGTGGGTAAACAATGACTTGAAAGACCCAGATTTGATCAGGTAGTTGAACAATCACCTGAAAGAAAGAGCCCTGATCAAAGCAGAGTGGACAATGCTCTGTGTACCAAGCCTTGACCAGGTCACCAACTACAAGCATAGAGTGGACAATGCTCTGTGTACCAAGCCTTGACCAGGTCACTGACTACAAACACCACCTGGGTCCAGCTAATCAACAACAAACACTGCCCTGAGTGAATAATGGACTAACAGCCAAATGAATGTACTAAGAAACATATAAAAGGCATGTAAGCTACCGAGTGAAGTAGCAGCCTCCTCTGTCTTGGCTTTGGACTCTGTTCCATAGCCTGGGCTATTGAAATAAATCTGGGTTCCTCCTGCAGACGAAGGCTCCTGTGTCTCCTTTTACTACGTATGAAAGGTATGGAAGATTTGGGCTGTTCCCCCGCCGCCGAGACCCTGTAAGTGGGTTATTACGGTTCTTCAGTCTGTAAAAACCCATATTCATAGAATCCTTCCCTTTCTTTACAAAAATATGTTGTACTTACATTTCCTGCTGCTCAGCCAGTATGCAGTTGTGTATGTATGGAACCTTGGCATGCCTGATGACTGTGTGGAATGTTGGTGTGCCTGGTGGACTGGAGGAATGACAGTTGGAGAGAGTGGGCTGAACAGCAAAGATGCAGCTCCTGTCGGGGCCTTGAACTAACTAGGAATCATCCTGTAACAACTTATCTACATGCAACTACCTTCCTGTAACTTATAAATAAACCTCTACTTTGGTTTACCTCGTGACTACAAATGTTCTTTTCAACAAAATAATAATATTTGTGGTCTCCCATGATGTCAGAGATCTGGTCCCATTTCTAACCTCCTTAAACAACCCCAAAATCTCCTGGCCAACCTTGTTGACAAATTTTTAAATAAAATTCTAGTGGTATATAGTCTATACCAGTGGACTTGCCAGATGGAAGAGCTTGAAGAGCCCTGAACAGCTTTTCCTGAGAGATTTCAGTGCCCAAAAAAAGGCCTTCTCCTGTGATAACCTCGCTTTGGGTGGGAGGTCAAGCTTGTGAGTTATCTTGTTTTCTACTGGTGGGGCTGCCGCAGTTTATAATACTCCGTAATATTCTTTGAAGGCTTCTCTAATCTCAGTGGCATCAGAGACAATATCCCCCTGCATATTCCTAATTTGCTTTATATGCCCTAGTGCTGTCTGTTGCCTAGTCCTAACTGTTAATAGTCGACCTACTGTATCACTATATTCATAACATTGTTGTTTTGTAGCGAGGTACTTGTCGGCCATTTTATCCATATAAAAATCATTCAAAGCAGCTTTGGTCACCATAATTAAATCAGTGATTATAGAAGGATCCCCACCATTATTTGCCACATAAATTAATTTGGTCTCCAAAAGAGCTAGTTTCTAATAATACCATTTGATTTGTTTGGTGACTTTTCTTTCCTTCTTCAAACTATATCTCAGTTTCTCCCCTCTCACAGACGCTTTAAAGGCATCCCAAACCATTCCTGGGGCTGCACTGTCTTTATTATACCTAAAGAATTCGCAGATCAACCCTCTTGTATAGTTCACATAATCCTGATAAAAAAGAAGTGCTCTCTCGCAAGTCCATTTATTCTGTGCCCTACTTAGTCCTAACAATGGAAATTCATACTCTACCGGATTATGTTCCGACATTACCCTAGGGAATATCTCTAACTGAGCCTCCTTCAAAAGAGATGGTGAGAACAAGAAGTAATCTAACCTGCCGAATTTCAGATGGGGAGCCGAATAATAGGTGTATCCAGGCTCGGTGCCCCTCAAGCTGGGCCATGCATCAGTCAGACCTATATTGCTAAGTACATTTTACATCGCCATACACGCTTGAGGTTTACGGCTAATGCCTGCTGATTCAGCTTTATCTAGCATACCCCTAGATCCATTATTATTTAGATCCCCACACACTAAATAGGGGGCAGGCCAAGAAGGGAGCTCAATGGATAAGTAGTTCAATACTGAAGGGTCCTCTAACACAGGAGCATATACTGAGCACAAAGTGAATATACCGGCCCCTCTGTTGTAAATAAAACAGCGATAATGTTAAGCATTCACTGAAGACATGTTATTGTGCCTTCGTTGTAGTTTTTCCGCTCATACTTGGAAGTACGGCCGGACTCCATCTTGTTTTCCGGCGTCCATCTTGTAGGCTACATTCCGCCATGTGCTCACCACGAGGCAAGTCCTACTTCACTGACCGTCACCCCTAGTGTTTGCCCAGCAACAGGCTATAAACAGTTCCAGCTTGTTTTAGCGCATGCCCAGTACGTGTAACATCTGTTCCTGCTTAGAGGGGATTGGAATGTGCATTTGAGGGGTTCCATGAACCGTTAACTCAACCCATGTATCAATCATGTTTGAGAAATGTCCATATATGGATGTAAATCATGCTTTCTGAGTTGTAACCGCCCACTTATGAGCCCCTTCTTTGTGTATAAAAAGGGACCGCATGTCCGAGTTCTTTGTGCTACCTTGTACAATACTGGAGAGTGTTGTGTGGACTGTAGTACCACTTTTAAAGGTTTATTAAACTATGTTTTTGTATTTCCAGTTTCCGTGCCAATTTCTTATGTAGTCTGAGGACTTTGCGTACAGAAGAGCGAACCCTTTTCGCACCCACAGGCCTTGCTGAGGCCTGTTTTCATCAATTGGCGCCCGTCACGTGGGGCTCATCGGTGACTCGGATGCTCGAAGGACTGGTCGTGACGAAGGATTGGAACCTTGCCGGGGACGTGATCACTGCCAGCGGCACCTTTAGTCCTGGCATTCCGAGGTATTCTTCCTTCCCTTCCGATCTGACCATCTGGGTGGCGCCAGTCATCGACTGAGACCTCTTCTGTCGGTTTGCCACGTAGTGGCCGTTTGGGCGAATTTGGAACTTGGCAGTTGGAATCTGGACGCTCTTGATTGGTAAGAATCGTTGTACGATGCTTGCTCCGAGCCTTTGATAGTCTTGTTTGGCACAGCAGTTTTATACGCTTGCCCCGACTAATTTGATTGATTGTTTGGTAATGACTAGTCATATTATTGAGTCTGTAGATGTATATATGGTACACAGACAAAATATCGAGTTTTAAATTTCGATATACAATTATATCGAAGTTTAAATATCGATGGGACAAAATATCGAAGGTAAGTAATATCGACAGTCTTAATATCGATATTAGTATGATATCAGTAATATCGAAGCTTTAAATATCGATGTCAATAATATCGAAATAAATAACTTCGATGTTACTAATATCAATTTTTAAATAAATTTAGTGTATATTATATTGTATTTATTATGTTTTATTATTTATTTTTAATGTAATTTTATTAAATATTGTCTTTTACTACTGTAGCGGGTTGTGGGTTTATAGGGGAATAGGGTGGGAAGTAATTTAATTATGTTAAATTAATTATTAATTAGTAGGAATTAATAATTAATTTTAATAGAGAATTAATTTTTTATTAATTTTAATTAATTGATTAATTGATAAATATGTTCTGTAGCGGGTTATGGGTTTATAGGGGAATAGGGTGGGAAGTAATTTAATAATAATTAATTAATTAATATATGTTTGTACATATGTTAATAATAATTAATTGGTAATTAATTTATATTAATTAGTTAATTAATTAATATAATTTTGTACATATTTTTAATTATTAATTAGTTGGTAATTAATATTAATTAGTTAATTACATTAGAGTAATTTTTTTTATATATAATTTTTTGTTATTCTTAATTAATTAATTGGGAAAAATAATATTAATTATTAAATTAAATTAATTACAGCTAATGTGCTAATATATTTACTTTATTGTTAATTAATAATTAATTGGTAATTAAATAATATTAATTAATTTTGGGTAAAGGAGTATTTTTAGGGTTCAGGGTCAGTTTTCAGTTCTTGGGTAAAGGGGTATTTTTAGGTTTCAGGGTCAGTTTTGGGTTTTTGGGGTACAGGGATATTTTTAGGGTTCAGGGTCAGTTTTGGGTTTTTGGGGTACAGGGATATTTTTAGGGTTCAGGGTCAGTTTTGGGTTTTTGGGGTACAGGCGCACAGGGTAAAAATATTTTTTTTTTACATTAAATCAATTAAATGAAATTAAAAAAAAGAAAATTACATTAAATTATTAAGTGTTTTATTTATTTTAAATGTATATGTATTAGTTTTAATTTTGTTTATTTTTATTTAATATTTGTAAAATTATATGTATTTTAAAATTATTTTTACATTATTATTAATACATTTAAAAAAACGATATGTTTAATTTCGATATTTTTGTACTACGATATTATTTTTTCGATATTTTTGTACTTACCTTTATGAAGATATGACTCCGATATTTTTGATGTCGATATTTTTGTGCCGATATTTTTGTATTTCGATATTCTGTCTGTCGATATTATGTCAGGCATTCGTATATATGAGTTGCAACCCATATAGGCAGGCAATGTGGGGATATTTCTCCTGACCTGTGAATTTGAGCGGCACAACGTTTTAAGTGCCATTTAATTATAATATTGCATATTTTGCATTATTTTTAGACATGCCTGTTTTTAGCGCACTTCGTAAGTGGTGCTGCTGTTTTGGAAATGACCGGTTGGTACTTGAAGAATCACAACCGGCTCCCCCAGAGGGGACGCCGAATAGAGATATGTATGTCAAATTTGGTCTTTCCCCCATAATGTACAGCACGTTGTGGCGGAAATATACAAAGAAGGATCCTGAGTTGCGATGGCCTATGTATGGATCGTTTGATTTGAGGAAGATTGAGTATGTGGAGCAATGTATGTGTAAGCGGCGAGTGAGGCAAGATATGTTTGAATGTATACGAATGTGGGTGAAAGAGGTGCGAGAGTGGGAGACGCGTGAGCAAGCACTGATTGAGAAAGAGCAACGAAAGAGTGAGGGTGAGACGGCGCATGAGGCGAAAAAACGCGAAGCGAAAGAATTAGAAGAGAAGCAGGAGAAAGAACGTTGGTTGCAAATATCTGGCCAGTACCCTGTTCGACAGCCTCTTTATCCTGTCCTTAATAAATCGGATGATGATTTTTCATTATTAGATCGCTCACTGCCCCCGTACGCTGGTCCGTCTGCCCCGAGTGGAGGAGATCAAGATTCTAGACCGCCCGGACAGAAAGTGGATACGCGGTCTATGTTATCGACCGACCGTATAACCGAGCTTCGTTAGATTGCTCATCGGGTTAATAAGGATTCTATTACTCTCGCTGATTTATTGACAGAGCTAGAAGCATGGGAAGATAGGGAGAAATTATACTTTACTGATTATCTTTCTAATGAAATAGGGTCAGCCTTTCGGAAATATTCCGATGTTCTAGAACCAGCGGATGTGATAGCTGATGCAAAGGATCTGCGTAAAGGTCTTTTTCTCTCTCCCCAGGTACCCGATGCAATCCGACGGCTATTTGCGTTACGGGATGAAATGTTTCAGCTACGGGACGAATCACGGAAACGGGAAGCTGGCGAGGAACAATCAAATCCGAGTGGCGGCGGGAAGCAGTCATCCATCTTTTATTCAGATAAGATCGATGCAGTGCCTGCTAAACCAATGCGGGAGGCGGCGCCTTTGTATGTTCCTCCTAAAGGAGCGGGTACTAGTTCGGATAAAGGGTCTACTGATGCTCAAGGGTATTTTATCTATAACTGGGTTTATACTCCTTGGAATAGGGCCGATGTTATGGCATTAAAGGCAGCATTACCTGATCCTCGAAAGAATCCCGCAGCCTTTTACGAAGAAGTTGAGGGGGCTTTGAATTCCTGCACTATGACTCTGTCTGATATTGATTTATTCTTTGGGCTTATATTACCCCCAGATATGTGGAGGTCAATACCAAAGATTGATGACCTTCAGGCATTTAAAGCTCGATGGGCGGATCATGAGGATGAGGACAGGGAGAGTAGACCAGCACAGAAACCTCCCCAGTCGATTTTAGACCTTCCGGCTGCTATTGTAGCTAAATTGAAAACGCTTATCACCCCTAAAAAGATTGATTGGACTATGTTAGCGTCATGTAAACAGAAAGTAGATGAATCAGTTTCAGATTTCTTCACACGATTTTAAGAAACATTTCATGATTTTAGTGGTCAGTCGCTCACGGACGACACGGACCGACACCTTTTTGTTGATAAATATGATTCAAATTTATTGCCAAGTATAGCAGCTCAATTAAAAGCGAGTGAAAGTTCTTGGACGACTTCGACATCAGCATCCCTCCTGATGATGGCTCAGTATTACGAGCGTCAGGAATTAGAAGCAAAGGGTAGTGAGGAAAAGAAATCTAAAGATCTGAAAACGAAGGTTATGTTAGCGCAAGTATATGGACCGCCTTGTAGAGGTAATGATCGGGGTGGCAGGACTTTTCCTAACTCTCCTTTGGGCCGTACTGATTTGGTCCGTGATCAATGTGCGTATTGTAGGCAGAGAGGCCATTGGGCGAATGAATGCCCGTTGTTGCGTGCTCAGTGACAAGAGCGTGGGCAGGGGTCTATGAGGGGTAGAGGAAACTTTTCAGGCCCTAGAAACAACACGAATGACCGAGCTAGACTTGATTCTAGTATACGACCCCGAGATGGGTCCAATGTTTTTGATCGCCGGAATCAGTATCAAATGTCTGACTATGCACCTCCCGAGCAGCACGATTCACAGTATGCATAGGATTGCGTAGGATGGGGTTAAGGAACCAGTTGAAGTGCCAGTAGATCAGAGGGGTCCTTATGTTACAGCACATGTTTTGGGCTCTACTGATAGGTTCCTGGTTGACACAGGAGCTACTCGTAGCGCTTTGTCCAAAAAATTGGTTCCGAGGGCTCCCCTGTCTGGCTCAACGATTACATCAATAGGGTTCGATGGAACGCCTTCTGTTAGCCCACTGTCACAACCTCTTGCACTCTACGTAGATCAGTTTGCTGCACCATGCCCATTCCTACTTTCCCCAAACACTCCTGATAATATCATTGGCCTGGATATGCTCAAATATTTTCGGGCCACGATATGGTGCTCCCCTGAGGGAGTACGTGTTATTTTAAATGACAATTATCCATCGATGGAGAGGGTATACATGATCACCATAGAGGCTGCACTGGCCTCTTTGCCTGACTCTTTGTGGGCCACGTCCGATACCGACGTGGGTCAGATGATTATCCCTCCGGTGCACATTAGTGTAAAGGAGGGAGCTGTGCTGCCATGCCTGCTTCAGTATCGGATATCACAGGAGGGGGAGGAGGCGCTCACACAGATAGTTCAGGATTTGATGAAAGTTGGGGTGGTTGAAGAAGTTCCATACAATGTGTGCAACAGTCCTATCCTACCGATTTTGAAGAAGGATACTGACACTAGGATTTATCGATTCATTATCGATTTGAGGGAGGTTAACAAGATAGTGAGACCTCAATACCCAGTGGTTTCCGATATTACGACACTCCTTGCTTTGGTTCCGCCAACTGCAACAACGTTCTCTGTTATAGACTTGAAGAACGCCTTCCTTTCGATCCCTATTCATCCTGACAGCCGATACCTTTTCGGTTTCACGTTGAATAATAGATCGTACAGATTCTGCAGAGTTCCTCAAGGCTATACTGAGAGCCCTAGCATTTACAGTCAGGCATTGAAACGACAATTGGATTCCTTTGTTTTACCGGACGGTGTGGCGCTTATACAATATGTTGATGACATCTCGTTGGCCGCCGACACCCCTGAACAATGTGAAGAGTACACCTTGACTTACCTTCTTGGCATCCCACAATCACAAAGTATCAAAAAAGAAACTGCAATATTGTAGACCAAAGGTAACCTACCTAGGTCACCTTTTGTCCAAGGAGGGGCGTGCACTCACACCAGATCGTATTCAAGCTATTTTAGACACACCAGTTCCATATACGCAGAAAGAAGTTCAAGCCTTTTTGGGCCTTACATCCTTTTGTAGACAGTGGATATTGGGGTTTTCATATATAGTTAAACCATTGTTAAGCTTGTTCACAAAGGATACCCCAGTTCCCCTTCCATGGACGGATGAATGTGAGAGTGCTTTTCATCAATTACGTCAGGCCCTTTGTTCAGCACCAGTATTAGGCACCCCTGACTACACAACGCTCTTTACATTGTACATGCATGAGAGAGATGGATGTGCGTTATCAGTGTTAGTGCCGATGCACGGCGATAAGCAGCGCCCTTGTGCATACTTCTCGGCAGTACGTGATCCTGTTGCCCGAGCGTTGCCTGGGTGTTTCCGCTCAGTTGCGGCGACAGCTGTGTCAATACGCCAGAGTGAAGGGATAGTCTTATCTCATAAGTTGTTGGTGTTGGTCCCCCATGCTGTTGATGCCCTTTTGAATCAGACAAAGACGCAGCATTTAACTAGTGCTCGTCTGACAGGATACGGACTGACATTGTTGGCCCCTCACATAACGTTGAAGAGATGTGCAACACTGAATCCAGCCACGTTGTTACCCTTTCCAGCGACTCAGCCTGAGGCGCAAGAGATGCATGACTGTGTCTTTGTGACCGAGGAACAGACAAAGGGTCGTATTGATTTAGAAGACACGCCCTTTACAGATGTGGATGGAGAGCTGTGGGTGGATGGGTCCTGTTTAAAGTTACCAGACGGAACCACTTCCGCAGCATATGCAATTGCCACATCGTGTGCAATTACCACATTGCACACGATAGTGGAGACAGCACGCATACCACAGAAATCAGCTCAGGCAGCAGAACTGATAGCATTGACACGAGGTTGTGAGCTTAGTGCAGGATTATGTGTGAATGTCTACACAGACAGCCGCTATGCTTTCGGAGTAGCGCACGATTTTGGCCTGCTCTGGAAGGAACGGGGCTTTTTGACATCACATGGAACCCAGATAATGTATGGAGAATTAGTACAAAACCTTTTGACTGCATTGACGCTCCCTAAGAAGATAGCTATAGTGAAATGTAGTGCACACAAGAAAGTGACAGACAAAGTGGGACAAGGAAATGCTTTTGTAGATCAAGTGGCACCTGAAACTGCGATGCAGCCTGGCTCTATTTTGATGTATGTCGTGAAGTCACAAGCTGAGCGGTGGCACGATGTTAGGGAAAAGGTATTAGAAATGCAAAGGAATGCTACAGAGAAAGAACGAGACCAATGGTCCAAAGATGGAGAATTGGACGATGAGGGTTGTTGGAGGAATAAGCAGATGGATAAGTGGAAGTTACCCACAGCCTTTGTACAACCTATGGTTCAGATGGCACATGGGCTAGCACATGTTGGAGCTTCAGCAATTGTGAAATTGCTTACGTAAGTATGGGAGCATCCAGAGATTGCTAGCACAGCTAAGAGAGTGGTGCATACCTGCATGATTTGCCTTAAATACAATCCGGGAAAAGGGACACGAACTCCAGCAGGAGGATTTGCAACACCCACTGCACCTTTTGAAGTATTGCAAATGGATTATATTCAGCTGGAACGCTGTAATAATCTGAAGTATGTCCTGGTTGTGGTTTGTGCATTCAGCAAGTGGATTGAGGCATACCCTACTAAGGATAATACTGCTATGACTACTGCTAAGGTGCTTTTGAAGGAATTTTTCCCTCGTTTCGGTGTTTGTAGATTGTTGTGGAGTGATAACGGGCCCCATTTTGTGGCGGACGTTATTAAGTATGTCCTGAAGGGATTAGGCATTGTACAGAAGTTCCACGCAGTATTCCACCCTCAATCGGCTGGATTGGTGGAAAAGTACAATGGCACGCTTAAATTGAAGATAGCGAAGATTCCGGCTTCCACTTCTCTGACTTGGCCAGATGCTCTGCCTTTGGCGTTGTTGTCTATCAGATCGGTACCACACTCTCGGACGGGCCTAACGCCCTATGAGATAGTTTTCGGGCGCCCCATGAATATATGGGGGGTGCCCAAACCAAGTTCAGTGTATGATGTACCTTGTGTTTTAATGAATGACTATTTGGCACAATTAACTGATAGCTTGGCTTCCATTCATCAACAGGTTCGAGAAGCACTCCCTGATCGGTCCACAGGAGAAGGTCACAATCTCCGGCCTGGTGATTCCGTCTTGATAAAGTCATTTGAGAGGTCGAGTAGTCTGGAGCCGAGATGGTGCGGCCCTGAACAGGTCCTCCTAGCCACAAGAACAGCAGTACGAGTGACAAATCGCAGGAACTGGATACATTCCATCCACTGCCGGAAAGTGCAACCTGATTTGGTGGAACCTGCTGTGCTGACTGACCATCGAGATATCCTGACTACGGAGAGAGGCCGTGCTGTGGTACCTGACGATTCTGAGGAGTTCTTCCCGGACTAAACAACGCTTGCATTGAGAAGATATAATCTGCGACCAAGGAAAGAATCTGTAATTGTATGAGAAGTTGTCAGAACGGTCCCTAGGTTTGTGAAACGGAGAGCCAATGAGGCAAGGGGGGGGATCAGCCATGCATTAGAGTAGTGACACCCGTCTTGGCCCGATGGTGAACGGCTACCTCAGAGGTAAGAGTTCTGACAACACTTTAGTTTCAGAAAGATACTGTGTATATTTTGCTCGAGATGGATGAAAAGAAGATTCTTGGTTCTGTAGGGTTAATTTTTGTTATAGCAGTCATTGCTACAGTCATGTGGTTTGTTGAGGAGAAAGCTCCTGCCCGTGAACTGTATGTTGTTTCTACTCCAGTCCCGAATGAGCAGTTTTTCTATACACTCCCATATCAAGAGTTGAAACATCGACAGTCATATTTGAATAACACCTTCATTCAGATGTTGCATCATACCCACGTTGCTACAAATACCACAGACTGTTGGATATGTGGGATGATGCCAACTCATCAAAAGAAAGGGGGAACACCGTTCATACCACTTCCCTTTTCTCACAACGGCTCTTGTAGAGCGTGGTACACTTTGCTTTTTGCTACAAGGAAGCCTACCGTGGGACTATTGATTTTCAAATTGAACAAGGAATGTCATCAAGATAAAGACGGTTATCAACAAGCCAACTGAACTATATGGGAGTGGGAAGAATATCGACCGGACAATGAATTGACCCCTTATGTCTTCACGAACACTAGAGACACTACTGGACACGAGAAGTTCGTGATTTCAGTGTCCCAAGCACAAGCTGATTTATGTGTACAGAGTGTAGGCCACATTCCTGTAGGTGTTAGCTATTGTATTGTTGTATTGAACATTGATGGCCTGAATAACAGTACTTTCCTTGCTTCACATAATACTTATTTTGTATGTGGGAATAAGGGCTATTATCGATTACCAGCCGGATGGTCTGGAGTATGTTATGTATCGTTCTTATTGCCACCTGTATTCTTGGCACCTGCCTCATATCATAAAGACTTGAAATTATTGAATAATGTAACTGTGAACAGATTCAAACTGACTTTATCCATAGATGATATTGATCAGACGGACACTAGTCTGCAACAGTACATAGATTTCAATTTAGGCCTGTTTTTCTTTGTGGGTGCTGCTCTGAATAGCAGGAAAATACGGCGATTGACAAGAGTAGTGGAAGCTGTTACTAATCAAACTGCTGCAGCTCTTGGGAACCTTACTGAAGAGCTACAAATTACTAGGATTGTTGCGTTGCAGAACCGAATGGTTCTCGACGTTATGTTAGCAGATAGGGGTGGAGCCTGCAGAATTATCGGAAGTAGCTGCTGTGTGTTCATCCCTGACCATACTCCTTCTGTGTATAAAGCCATTAACAAATTACACAAAATTACAGCTGATATACATCAAGAAAATGGGTCTTGGACTTTCTCTGGGTGGTTCTGGACCTTGATTTCTACATGGGGTTGGAGGGTCCTCACTGGACTATGTATAATTGTTGCCATATTATTCACCTGCTGTGTATGCATTCAATGTAGCCCTATGATATGCTCGTTGTGTGTTTCACTTTGTGTGCCTAATAAACAAGCTGTTGCGGATGCTGCTCATAAGAAAACTATAACTAGAGGGATAGCAGATATGATGAGCATCGATATAAACGATGAGTATTTAGATTATCCAAGAAAACCGAATGTCTTCAGCAAATGCTGAAAGGGTCGTTGTAGTTTTTCCGCTCATACTTGGAAGTACGGCTGGACTCCATCTTGTTTTCCGGCGTCCATCTTGTAGGCTACATTCCGCCATGTGCTCACCACGAGGCAAGTCCTACTTCACTGACCGTCACCCCTGGAGTTTGCCCAGCAAAAGGCTATCAATAGTTCCAGCTTGTTTTAGCGCATGCCCAGTACGTGTAACATATGTTCCTGCTTAGAGGGGATTGGAATGTGCATTTGAGGGGTTCCATGAACTGTTAACTCCACCCATGTATCGATCATGTTTGAGAAATGTCCATATATGGATGTAAATCATGCTTTCTGAGTTGTAACTGCCCACTTATGAGCCCCTTCTTTGTGTATAAAAGGGGACCGCATGTCCGAGTTCTTTGTGCTACCTTGTACAATACTGTAGAGCAGGGGGTCCCCAAACCGGTCCTGGAGGGCCGGATTCATGCCAGATTTTTGGTATATCCCCATTGAGATACATGTAGTTTTTTGAAAAATCAGGCATGGATCCGGCCCTCCAGGACCGGTTTGGGGACCCCTGCTGTAGAGTGTTGTGTGGCCTGTAGTACCACCTTTAAAGGTTTATTAAACAATGTTTTTGTATTTCCAGTTTCCGTGCCAATTTCTTATGTAGTCTGAGGACTTTGCGTAAAGAAGAGTGAACCCTTTTCGCACCCACAGGCCTTGCTGAGGCCTGTTTTCATCACCTCCCTTAATTTCCATGATTATCCATCTATCATACTTATCCACACTATTTCTCTCACATGTAATATGTTTGCCTTTAACCAACACTGCCACTCCCTTAGTCCTGACATCTTGAGTAGCATATGCAATTAACTTAAACGCTAGAGTGTCGAGCAATTTATAATCTTTGCAGGCTATATGAGTCTCTTGTAGACACACCACATCCACTTGTAAAACTTTAAGATCTTCTTCAATACTTTTTCTTTTAGTCCCATCATTAAGGCCACAAATATTTATAGTTGCGGTGCAAATATTAGCCATTATTCATTAGATCACTTCTCTTCGTAGAAATTCAACCAATATATTCATATTATGCATAAGACTCACAACATAGCTACATAGGGTGCCTATCAAATTTCTAAGAAAACATTGGGTTCTTATTTTTGCGATTTTAACACTTTTTCCAATTTTCAAACCCACAACAAAGTCAAAGAAAGAAAAAATGTAGCATTCTTTAACTGTAGTTTGCTCTTAACTTCAAGACCAAAATCACCAAACTCCCTGCCATCCCCACCACCCCTCACGCCCACCCCCCCACCCCCACCCTGTGAAAGCTGCCAGACCTCCCAGGTCTGAGTGATAGAGAGAGCACACAGCACCGCTGCGCCACCACCTCGCCACACGGAGAGAAAAGTAAGCACAAATAAAATGTGGCCCATGACACGCCGCCAACCCTATTGACACAATTCTTATCCTTTTCTTTTCTCCCCATGGATTTGGTCAAAGTATTCTCTAGCCTGAATCCCCGAAGTAAAAAATCTAACAGCCCCTTTAACAATAGTTTTTAGCCTTGCTGGAGCCAGCAAAATGCCTCAAACCCTGCATCCTGGAACAGTTTGATTAATTGCTGCAAGCGCAATCTACGCTCCACAGTTATATGGCAGAAATCAGGGCCTACGAAAAAAGAAAAATCCTTGAAATGCCTTCTAGCCTCTGAACGAGCTTTTTCAAAGATGGCCTGCCTAAGTGTATAATTTCCACAAAAAAAACAGAATTGCCCTCGGCTGATTTGTATCTCTGTTAGATGCCTTATGCCGAACAAAGGGAAATCTGTGAACCCTCTAAATCTCTCGCTCCCAGTCCCCCCCAATAAGCTCAGGGAAGGACTCCTTAAAAAGACCTAGCATGAAGCCCCGAATGTCATCCCCTTCTTTGCCTTCCTTACTTCCAAGGACACGGAGATTATTTATTCGCTGACGATTTTCTAAGTCCTCCAATTTCCACATTACGTCAGATAGTTGGGCCTCATGAGTCTTTGTTTGCTCCCTCACTGCATCCAAATCCTTCTCCACTGCAACAGTTCTTACTTCCATCGCATCCAATCTTTCACAGATTTCCCCGCAGGTGCGACCTACTTTCCGAATAGCTCCTTCCAGTTTCTTTGTGTTATGTCTTGTCTTTCTCCCATCGACTCTAGTCCAGTGTCTGAATAATCCCACTGCAGGCCAGAAGCACCACTGTGTTTCTTCTTCCGTGTCTCTTTAAGCCCTTTAGAACCTTTTGAGGTCCTCCGAGATTTATTATTTGCTTACGAGCCGTTTCGGGGGCTTCCAATGTGCTAGACCCTGATGTAGTATTGATATGATCAGAGTCGCTATATGCAAGATGCAAGAGTCCCTGAATGAGAATCTTCTGTCAGGGAATAGAATTTATCTGGCCTGTCCGAGATAGCCTCCGAAATGGCATCTGTAGAAGTTAGCTTGTCTACATCCCCATCTCCGCCTTGACATGGAGCTGGAACTGGACCTGGGCCTTCAGGTTGAAAGTCAATTAATTATTTATCTTGGAGCTGGGCAGCCAATGTCACCACCTGTAGTGGTAATTGCGCTGAGACACAGGTTTTATGCCCTACAGGGCTGGCCTAGCAGGATGTGTCCATATTAACTTCTTTAGCCACCTGCTTTCCTTGTATGTCCTATATGGTGTGAGCCTCTCTGTTAGCTTAAGAGGTGCTCTCTAAACCAGCATTAACATTAAGGACAATATCCTCATCCCTGTTCCTTTCCTTAGGTTGTAGATTAGCCGCCTCAAAATCCATGTTCGCGGGTCCGTCTCTAGTTTTAAAAAATGCAGTTATAGCCAGCTGAGGAGGTGTAGATGTAGTAGTTAAATTCTTTTCTTCATATGCTGCCCCTGTTTCTTCCAAAACTTTTGAGACACTACCCCTTTTGCCTACTGCTTGTTTTTTTTCCTGTAGGAACCTCTACTTCACTGTCCCTGTATCCTACAGTTATTTCAGGGTGCAGCTCTCTTGGGGTTTCCCTAAACCAGCCTCCTTATTTGCAGGTGATAGTTCTTGTCTACATTGAGCAGCATTAGACCCTGCTATCTCTTTCTGCTCCCTCTGCTGTCTCGTAGATTTGGGTGGCATTTTCCTAATGTTGATTAACCAGCTGATGAGCACACTCCGTACTCTGTGAGCAACTCCTCCACTGGCAGTTAAAACTAGGCCAGCCCACATCCGTAGGGAGCAGCGCAAAGATTTAATCCATTCTCTGGCCTGTAAATCCCTTACGGACGTTTTGTGTTGTGTAGACCCGCCTCCTGAGCGCCACAGCGTCTCCCTGCAGCGTGGATCCGCGGTTCCGGAGCCAGGAAGCAACACGTATCCGCTGCGGCTGTGGCAATCTCCGGCGGGCTAATCGTCAGGAAGGGCACCAGCACAGTGGCCAGTCAGCTACAACCTAAGTCATCAGGTTTCGTCTGTATTCAGGCCGGTAAGTCGACCATCTGAGATTGTCCAAGCTTCCTCAGCAGCGCTCCGTGTGGGATTCAGGGAAAGAGACTCTACCGCAGAGCTCTACGCCATCGCCATCTTGCTTTCCTATGTCCAGTGTCCACCCAGCATGAAAAACAAATCAATTTCATGCTGGCCCCCTGCCACTGTTGTGCATCTTGATGCAACACTACTGTCATTAACAACAACACACTCCTTTTCTTTGCCTCAATCATTTTCTCCTATACCTTTTTTTTGGGATCGGGGAAAACGTTCATACGCTCTAGATACTTTCCAGAGAGGGTGCTCAACTTCCTTGTTAACAACTCCTTACGTCCAGTGCCAGAAGCATTGTAGGCTACATTTCACATAGAATGGCTGTGTGTGTGTGTGTGTTTGTCTGTGTGTATTGATTCATTTTGACTAACTACATCTTTAGGTAATGGGACCCAGCCAAACTTGCTTGACTTCTAGTTGTGTGCTGCAGAGCTCACAATTGTACTGGCCTTGAACAGCTCACCTACATATGGTTAAGGAATCCATACTCATTTATCTGTAAAAAATCAAACAAACACCAGGTAACCAGCAGGACACAAGAACGCAAGCATAAAATGGAAAATTAGTACAGCAGGACAGACTGTTAAAAAGGTATACGAACAAGCAATGTTATATACCACAGAGCCATTTTTTAGGTCAAGCCTAGCGGCAGCGTTCATGCGCTGCTCGCTCTGCGAGACTGCTGTAGTAGAGTATGGGAGAGAAGCCGCGCCCACTCTCCTCCCATATTTTTCATTGGCTTGTGTCATTGTCTTTTGTAAACGCTGACTTTAGATTCGTTAATAGGCTTGTTAGTCCCTCCTTACTACAGCCTTGTCTTCATTTGTACCGTCCTGTTGCGACTGGCCCTTTTATTTCAGTTGTTACACAGGACCTGTTATTTAGTCTGTAATCCCTATTTACTTTATTGAGTTTCTCTTACTACAGGCCGGACATACGTTGCTTCAGCTGAAACCGCTTGTGTTTTTTTAAGCAGCACGGCCGCCCCCATAACACGGGCGCCAGCTTTCAATCACTTTATCCCGGCATTAGCTTGTGTCTGTTTCAACCCCCCCTTCCAAAAGTAAATTGGAATTAGAAATGATTAGCGAATTAAGTCACATGAATTCCAGGTAGCACATAATCGTGTGCTAATGGGCTGAAGCTGACAACAGCACATCTGTGTTACATGTCATCTGTATTAAAGCCAGCTGGTGGGTTGTTTTCAAAAGCCTGTTTTATTAACCACACTGCCACTACCAATACCACCGCCAGTACCACCACCACCAAAACCACCACCTCCATCAATACCACCACCACCAATACCACCACTGCCAATATCACCACCAATACCACCACCACTAATACCACCACCGCCAATACCACCAATACCCCCACCACTCCCACCACCAACCCCACTACCACCAACCCCCAATACCAATACCACCACCACAAACACTACTACCACCACCACCACCACTACCACCATCAATACCACTACCACCACCACCAATATCACCACCACCACCACCACTAATACCACTACCACCAAAACCCCTACCACCAATACTACTACCACCAATACCACCACCAATACCACTACTACCACCAATACCACCACCACCAATATCAGCACCACCAATATCATCACCACCTCGATAATGAAATTTGATTTATAAAGCGCATGGCTGCCCAAGAGCGTCCCAGCGCTGACAGAAATAAAACAAAGAACAAACTGAGGAGGGTACCGTTACTCAGGGGTCCTTGGGAAAAAGAAATGTTTTAAGGGACTTTCTAAACTTAAGATGGCAGGGTTCGGTACGGATCCAGTTAGGGAGAGAATTTCAATTTTTTGCCGCATTTACCGAAAAACTGCGTCCCCCTGTGCGTGCCTTCCTAACTCTGGGAACCTTGGCTAGGTTTCCGAAGTCCGACCGGAGAGCCCGGGAAGATTTATAGGGACAAATCAGGCTCCTCAGAACCGGGGGTCCTTTACCCTGAAGAGCCTTATGGGTGATACATAGCAATTTGAAGATAATTCTTTCGCGTATTGGCAGCCAGTGAAGTGTTCTCAAGATCGGTCTGGCCGACGACCTTCTTGAGGCACCTGAGAGCATCCTGGCTGCTGCGTTCTGCACCCGTTGAAGAATATTGATGGTAGCTTCGGGGGCTGCTAAAAACAGGGCGTTACTGTAATCCAATCTGGATAATACTAAACCCTGGATCAGTAATTTCCTGGACTGGGGAGGCGGGAGAGGAAGAACTTCCGCACTGCCCGAAGCAGGCCAAAGCAAATGCCTGCAACTTTCTGTGCTTGTGTCCTAAAGGTTAAGTCGGGCTCAAACCATACCCCCAAGCTTTTAATTTTGTCTTTCGGTGCGGGCAACTCACCCAAGCAGGAGGGCCAGGAGGCTTTGGGGAGAGATGTAAAGTGATGGCCCAGGAGCATGATCTCCGTTTTTGCTCCATTTAGTTTAAGCCGCGTAATGGTCATCCAGGAGAATATTCCGGCCGGGCAGGCAGAGAGATTGTCCAGACATCCCTCTTGTTGAGTTAGCGAGACAACTAATTGGGTGTCGTCCGCATAGGTGACTGTTTTAATCCCAAATGGGACCACCACCTCCTCCAGTGGGGCCATATATATGTTAAACAAAGTAGGGCTCAAAGAAGAGCCCTGAGGGACTCCACACTGGAGGGGGGTAGAATTAGACGGTGCACCGCCTTCCCAGATCCTAAACGATCGATTATTCAAGAAGGATGCAAGCCATTTCAGGGCCATTCCTGTTATGCCCAATCCAGCGAGACGGTGAATCAATATTTCATGATCCACCGTATCGAATGCTGCACTTAGATCCAGGAGGATCACAACAGCGGATCCTCCTGAATCTAAGATACACCTTGCCTCCTCTGCCACCCCTAACAGGGCTGTATCAGTGCCCTGTCCCGGGCGAAAACCCATTTGGGAGTTACTCAGCAGCCCATTTTTTCGAGGAACCCAGAAAGCTGCTGATTAACCATTGTTTCAGCGATTTTGCCCAGGCCCGGGTAACAACGAGATCAGGCGAAAATTGGCAAGGTCCGACGGATCAAGTCCCGTTTTTTTTAAAAGGGTTTTGACCCTGGCCTGTTTCCAACTAGGTGGCACAACCCCACAGGTAAATGAGGCATTTAAAAGCTCTGTTGCTAATGGGGCAATAGTGTCTGCAATCCTCTTAAGGATATACATGGGCGCAGGATCAGACGGAGAGCCACTTTTCAAGGAAGATAGGGCTTTACAGAAATCATCCCTGGTAATACAACTAAAGGAGTCCAACAAGGGGCCAGAAGTAGATGCCATGTGAGTGTCACCATAAGGAATAGAGACATTCTGTGGTAGACTATCAAGGATTCCTTGTATCTTGGAATCAAAGAAATCTGCTAGCTGATTGCATCTTACTTCGTTGCATTCCTGGATGCTTACTGGAGAAGGAACTTTAAGTAGTTGTTTAACTATTTTAAAAGTTTCTTTCGAGGAATTGGATGACAAATTAATTTTATTTTCAAAAAAAGCCACCTGAGCTTTTTTCAAGGAGGTTTTTTAGAGTCTCAGGGCAGATCGATAGGCCGCTTTGTTATTGGCCGCCCAGTCTTTCCTCCACCTGCGTTCCAGTTTTTTCAGTTTTTTCTGAGATCTCTAAGCTCTGTAGTGTACCATGGTGATTTAAAAATACTATTTTTCTTTGTAACTATTTTAAGAGGTAGTACCATATCCAGGGAGTTGTTAAGCCAATTTCAAAAGCTTATATCTGCTACCAGAGGATCTGGTTCAGTTGATGGGGCAGTTTGTTCGAGTGCTAAAATCAGCCTTTCCAGGGATAGCTTGGACCAAGCCCTCTCTAGAGTGCGAGGTATTGCTACACGTCTCACCTCTGTACAGGTTTTCCAGGAGAATGGTACTAGGAAATGATCAGACCATGATATCGGAAGTGGGGGACTAGTATTAAGCTGACTACTATTTGAAAATATAGGGTCTAGAAGGTGACCTTTCACGTGAGTTGCCGCTTTATTGATAAGTTTCAGCTCGAAAGATTTAAGGTCAGAACAGAGATCCATGGCAGCTTTATCATTAGGGTCATCAAAATATAGATTCAAGTCTCCTAGAATCAGAAAATTAGATGATAAAGCAGCAGCAGCTAAAGTAGTGCCCAGTAAAGATCCTGTAAACTGTCTAATACAGCCCGGCGGGCGATAAATAAGGAGTCCTGAAAGAGAATTATTAGGCGTAATTTGAATACTGAAGTGGACACTTTCTGAGTCTGATATCTCACAGTCTTCAATTCTGCAGGTAAGTTTGTCTTTATAGACTATAGACAATATTACCACCACCACCAATACCACCACCAATACCACCACCACCAACAACACCAAAACCACCACCACCACCAATACCACCACCACCACCACCAATACTTCCACCAGCAATACCACCACCAATACTATCACCATCACCACCACCACCACCACCAATACTACCACTACCACCAATACCACCCCCGATACCACCACCACTCTACCACCACCTCTAGTACCACTACCACCAATACCACCACCACCACCAATACCACCACCACCAGTACCACCACCAACAGTACCACTACCAATACTACCACCACCACCACAAATACTACCACCACCACCAATACCACCACCACTAATACCACCACCACCAATACCCCACCACCAATACCACCACCACCACCAATACCAATACCACCACCACCAATACCAGTACCACCACCACCATCCATACCACCAATGCCACCACCACCAATACCACCACCACCACCATGAATACCACCACCACCAATACCAATACCACCACCACCAATCCAACCACCTCAGCTCCTCTTGCTCACTAGTAATAGCAGGGGCACTGTACAATGCCGGAGCTGCTACCAAAACCGTCCCTACCTTCATGCCTGGCATAAAGCACAGCCCGCCCTGCACCAGGAGGTGAAGCCAGTGCCCTACTACAGCTGGAGTGTTTTTATTGGGCCAAATATAGCAACGACATTGCGCAATGCCACACTGCACACTCAAGTCATGGAGAGGGAAGGGAATAGCCCCCCTTCCGCTCTTCCTCTGAGCCGCGACAGTGTAATCACAGAGCAAAAAGTGTTGGAGCTCTTTATTAGTGTTTATAGCTCGGATCATATGTAACTCTCACTTCACTCTTCGTGTCTGTGTAATTCACAACACTTATTCACTGCAGTATTTATCACTACTTTGAAGATGTTGCAGGCCAGTCTCTTCCTCTGATATTTACAATCTAACAAGTGGTCGAAAGACCCTTTATAGCAAAGCAATAGGACTCACAATTGAAAGAGTTTAAGCCAAGTTAAGTTAGTCAAGTTAAGTTAAGTTTATTTGATTAGCACAGTTAATTAAAACCATTGCTATAAAATATCAGCATTAGCACAGTTATCATATTAAAAAACGAAACTGGAAAAACACACTATCAGGATTAAAAAGTATATGCATATAAAAGCAGTCTTATAGTTACCAGTGTGATCACACTACTGAGCTAGGCCAGAAATAAAATAGATTAAGACAGGAGGTGCTAAACCAGGGGACAAAAGAAGTCTGTAATAAGTTTTTGGGGGGGAGGAACTGGAGGCACTGGGGCCAAAGAGGGTGAAAAAAGATTGTCCATGAGTCTTACAAACTTTCCAATCCCTGCGAGCGCTTTAATGTCTGGAGAAGTAAAACACAGGGCCCTTGCCTCCCAGCATGACCTAATGCCCCATTTTAAAAATACGGGTTTTAAGAGTAATCTTCTAGGGGCATCCATGGCAGGGCAACAGCACAAAAGATGCAACCATGATTCAGTGTGGTAGGTGCACAGTCTGCAGGCTCCCCCCTCCTTTGAAGGCGCCCATCTGTAGAAGGCCGTAGAGCGCAGGTCTAGGAGGCGCATGAACATTATGTTCTTCCGAGCCACTGCATTTAGATTTTCCAGCAAATAAGATTGCGGTACCCCAGGATGGTATGCGATATTCAGGGGGAGCAAGAAAATAGGTGTTTTAAAGCCTGGAGGTCCATCCGATGGGAGATTAGTTTCACCTGCTTATTGTTAACTTTTTTCCAGACTGAATATGGAATAGTGTCTGAAGTTAGTAGTGAATTGTCGATCTCTAGCGTTTTTATGGCCTTTGTAATCTGACGATTGCATGGATTTCCAGGACTGGCAAAGGTTACTTTTAGCCGGGATTTTAAGGTAGTATCTGCAGCTTTTAATGACCTTATAAAATATTTCAGAGTATCTGCCTCGCAATAGATGGATTGTCTTTGTAAGCCCAGCTCCAGACGTAGTCTTGCCCTCTGAATGGATTTCGGAAGATGAAAGATTTTTTTGTAGGTGGAAACTTGGGCGAGGTCAAGACTAGCAGAGCATGCACCAGGGAAGGCCTGATGCCCATAATTTAAGGCAGGGAGTAGTGTAGCTTTGATCACCTTCAAAATGGGTTCTGCGGAGGGGCTGCTCAGGGTCTGGTTCAGTCGGGTCAGGGAGTATGTTATTGCACCTGCTCTTTTTTTCAAGGCAGCTAAGTGAGCTGATGGTCTAGAAGACTCGCAAAACCAAACTCCCAAATAATTATATTTTGTAGTTGAATTGATATTTGCAAGCCCAATGTGCCACCTTAGACTTCTCTTGTTCTTACAGCTGCTGAATATCAGAACCTTGGTCTTTTCCTGATTTTTAAGGCGTTGGCGGTGTTATATGTTTGGAGCTTGCTTAGCGCTCGTTGGAGCCTCGATTTTGCCTGGTCCATTATGAAAATATCTTCAGCATATTGTAGAATATGCAGATTCCATTTAGCAAGGCCCAATTTTGGCGGGAGAAGATTGCTTTTCTCTAGAAATGTTCCCAGGTCAGCAGTGTAGGGATTGAACAAAAGAGGGGCAAGAACACAGCCTTGCTTTAAACCGTCTCCGATTGCAATTTTTCTGGAGACAGTCTTTGGGCCAGTTTTGATTCGCACCCAAGTGTTCTTGTGCAAGGAGATAAGGGCTCCTAGCAGGCTCTGTGGAATCGCCCATTTATCCAGTTTCCTCCATAGAATGTTGCGAGACACTTTGTCAAAGGCCGCGCTGTAGTCTATAAAGCAGCAGTAGAGTGGAAGATGATTTTTTTGTGCTGCTTGTTGACTCAGAATGGCCAAGGTTGTGATGTTATCTATGGTGGAGGCCGAAGATCGAAACCCTGTTTGGAAGTATGGTAGAATATTTTTTTCTGCTACCCATTTTTTCTAAAAATGTAAGAAGACACCGGGCATATGCCTTCGCCTCAAGATCTAATAGGGCAATAAGTCGATAGTTAGCTGGGAGTGTGGAGTCTCCTTTCTTAAATATGGGCATAAGATCGAACCTAGCCATGAATCTGGTAGCTGACAGGTCGTAAACACGTTGTTATATATCGGGGCCAAAAGTTCGGCCCACTCTTCCAGAGCACATTTGAATACCCCTGCTGGAAGGCCATTGGGCTTCATGGCCTTCAGATACTTGGAGACTTCGGCTGCAGTGGTCAGCTCATGGATTTCTGTCTGGGTGGAATCAACACGGTCTCTTAGTTCGATCACCACAGGATCCGCCATGTCGCAGCAGTTTAAGCTATTAGTATTGTAAATGACAATGCCTTTTATTTATGTTTTAAAACTCAAAACATTAAAAAAGGCATTGTCATTTACAATGCCAATAGATCAAACTCGAGTGAATGTGAGATCTATTGCATTGCAAATGCTTGTTCTCTATGCCACTAACTATTAACCATGCTAAATAACAGCCAATTTAGTATAAAACATGGCTAAAACACATTGGCACAGCAAATAGCTCTTGCATCGGCAAGATCTATTGGCTTTTGAAATGCTTGAAACAAACATTGCCTGCTGCAACAGCAAATCTATGCTGTCTTCCATACCTTGCAAAACACATACAATGTGTCTTTACAAGTTAAATACTGCCCAATCTGTAAACATGGACACTTTATTGGCTGCATAAGTCACTAATTGGGGGCCACCTTTTACTTTGGTGTCTGGGCCTACTTTCTATCCTAGTCCGACCCTGCTTGGCTTTTACAGCCTGAACATGAGCCAAGTCCTGAACATATTTTCTATGTAATTCATAAAAGAAATATCACGTAACATATGATAAAGCCTGTTCAAAATTCAAAAAGGGGTTTTTAACAAGTGGAAGCTATGCCATTATTAAGTCACATTATATAGTACTGCACTGACAAGTAATTTTTAAACATGAATCTTTAGTGAGCTAAGAGGCAAGACAGTTGTCATGTAAACTCTGTATGATTATCATAGAGCAACAATATATTAGTAATTTATACGCAATAGGTTTTTATACAACTGGTATTCTTAATTCACACATTTGAAAGTGCTTTCTCATGTGATAATAGAGAAAAATTAGTTTTGGCGAAATAAAATATTTGCCTAAGATCACACTAGTTAAGAGGTGAAGCCTAGATTTTTCCAGGTTTTCTGGAATCACTATATACAAATCAGTCAGTCTCAGCTCTTTGTGCATTTTTCTGCAGTGTTTATATAGCCCCAACTCAACTCAAAGGCATTGAGCACTTTACATGAGCACCAGTTACATTACACAAGGTGGCATTCATTTTTTATAGGCAGAGGGAGATTAAGTCATCCACCCAGAATCACAGAATGTTGAGCCAATTCCAAGACTCTAGCCGGGTTTCCCAGTTCTGAAGTCACCAGTTCTTGCCCTAATGGCAAATCCTGGGTAGCAGGAGGGCAGCAGGCATAAGCCAGATGGAAGTTTGGCTCGTAATGAGCTTGAGGTTCCAAGAAGACCGGGGATTGGTCTGAGCAGGCAGGAAAGATGTCCTGCTAAGATCAGGGAATATATGGGGTTTCTCCAGTTCAGCTGCAGTGAGTAAAACCTAAGTGCGCATGTGTGTTTTGGTCAGCTTTGACGGCAGGCCAAAACACATATGAGCACTTAGGGAGTGGAGTGCACGTCATGCTCCTCCTCACAATGTAGCGACCCTCCCTCCACAAGCTGGCTCTGCGCCGAAAAATGAAAAATAAAACAATGACATTGTTTTATTTTTCATTTACTGGCTCTGAGCCAGGTAGTGGGGTGATGCTCCTCCGCCATTGCGGAGGAGCCACCACTGCTAATTCCAGCCCGCTGCACGCCGCGTCCCCTCCCACGTTATCTCCACCCACCTCACCACCCTTTGTTTGTGGCGGCCACCACTGGCAGTGCAGAAGGCCTGCTTTCTGGTGGGTGAGAAATGTTATTTTTAAACCTTTATGGACTGGCAGCACAGTAACCATGCCACAAAGCTGTTCTTTGGGAATCAGAGCTCGACAAGCTCACTATGACGGTGATTACGATGGCGGAGGTACTGCCACCGCCAGCCGTGCGGTGACGGTCCCTCTGCCATCGGACAGCAATTTTCGTATGCCTAATTATGATGGTGGGGGAATCAGACCACGACCGTGGTGGGCGCAAAGACCGCCCCCACGGATCCGCCACAGGCAATCGTTCCTATTGCCTGGTGGAGCAGTCTGCAGCTGTAAAATATAAAATAGTGGTGGTGCCTAGCAGGCACCGTCCGCCAAATTACGATGCTGGCCTTAGAAAGGAATGGAAAGGCTGGCGGGGATTGGTTTCGGGGGCCCGTTGCGGGCCCCCCTTGTGTTGGGGGGGAGGTGGTAGCGCACCGGGGGGGGGGGGGTACCCATGGTACCCCCTTGTATTTCTCTGCATGAAGTGGCAGGCACTGTGTGGTGCTTGCCACGTAGTGCTGGGAAAGGCACGACATGGTAATTTCACATTGCGGTGGGTGCTGCTGCCAGCAGCACCCACCGCAATGTTATCATGCCTGGATACGACCGCCATGGTGGTGGTCGCATCCTAATGTGCCGCCTTACAGGCAGGCAGTCCCAGGCACCGCTACGATGACGGGCGGACTCGAGTCCACCTGCCATCGTAATCACCGGCTATGTTTGTTTTTCCTTGTGATTGCTACACATGTTTGCGACACGGTGTCATGGGCCTGTGTTTCTTGCAGAAGCCTGAGGTTTTTCCTTTTTAGGAAGTGTGGAGGGCCTTCTTTCTGAGGAGTGATACATATTGTTTTTTAATCCATTATGGACCTTATTATCTGGCAGATAATTAATCAGAATTATGTATAATTAATCAGGCCATTGTTGAACAGAGAGCCAAAGGCCTTCTAAATGTTTGGTTTCTTTTATGATTTCTGCACACTTTTTAGAAATGGTGGCTTGGGTTTTTTATTTATGTGCACAAATTTGATGGTTTCTTTCTTGGCGCAGTGCGGAGGAACTGCTTTCTGGTTAGTGACAAATGTGGTTTTTAAACCATTGCGGGCCTTGTTAAGCTTATTAGCTGACAGCAAATTAATCATGCCTTTAAGCTGGTAATTGCTAAATAAAGCACGACAGGCTCACTATATGTTTGTTTTCCTTTGTGGTTTCTGTACGATTTGAGACGTGGACTGGGTCGTGTTTTTTTGTTACATGCAGAAGTTTTCTCTCCTTAGGCAGTGCAGAGGACCTGTGTTTTTACTTTAAAATAAATTATACTACTTTAATCTCTTTAACAACATGATTTATTGCTGCTTTGTAGTAAGAATCTATTGGGGCATACACTGAAATCTGGTTAGGTTAAATCGTTTTATTCTAGGGATTTGAAATGCTTTTAGTTACCTGCTTCTGTTGCGTCTAAGGTGAGTTTGAGTGGCAAACTAATCATCTTGCCTCTTCTTTCTTTTTAGGTTTTGCTTGCACAGAGCCTGCGCTGTGCTTGTGTACTCTATTGTATTCAAATTGTACATGTATGTTTAATCAATTAACCTGAAAGGCATTTTAATTCTAACTGCTAACCCTCATTAGCGATTGAAGCCACGTGTGCAGTATCTAATGCCTACTGCGCCTGCTAAACTCTGCCACCTACTGCCCACAAAACTTGTAATCCCTAGTTACTTCTGTCTACAATAATATAAGCTCTGTCATACAAGAACTTCTAAGCACTTCACCAATACTAAGACACTGCTTACTATTGTCTATGAAAGGGCACACTCATCCACCATTACTCTGAGCAGGCACCGTGACATTGAGCTGGCAGTCATAGTGCTCACCCACCACTCACACAGTGCTGACTCTGCATTCATACACCATTAACATACCTCTCACCTAGTACTCACATTCCTCTCACCCTGAATTCAATCCGCTCATCCTGCACTTATACTATTGATATACCACTCAACCTATACATGCACACCTCTTACCTTGTAGAGGGTTACATCTCATTCTGTACACTCACACAATTGTCATTCTACACTGAACACACATCACTCACCATACATTGAAGCACTTTCACCCTGCACTCAGACCTTTAACAATCTTCATTCATGCACCACTCACCCTACACTTAGACCACTCACACCATTCTCCTGGCACTCATACACTGATCCCACAACTCTTAACTTATTATTAATTCCATAGTTGAAACCAAATGCATTTACCAATTCTTGTTCTATTTGGGGTGATCTGAGGTACTTCGGCCAATTGTCCAATGTCCATGGCGGCATCAATCTAAGGGTTCTGCCTGGAGATCAGCAGGGGCTCCAATAACAGAAACATAACGGTTAGTCCAACTGTAAAGACAGCGGACAAACTGACAGTTTGGCAGATGGGATAATCCTGTTTGTTGAATTCTAAGTAAGAGCCTAATTTTACAAAATATTCCATCTCCCCTCCCTTTAAAGCACAGTGCAAGGCTACACAAGTATTTTACCCATGTATCCAAGCTTTTAGTATCATTTCATATAATTAAATGAGAATACAAACAGTAAGAAGAACTGACTGTTGACAATTTTTATTGTCTATGAAAGGACATAAACATTTCCTATAGAATTAAGCATAACTAATGGCAAACCTGACTTTGGCTTCAGACATAATACTGCATTTTAACAAGTGACATGCAGACATTTGGTGTTGCAAAATAAAAACATGGGGCATTGACATTCACAGGCTTGAGTCTGATGCTTTCCACTTAGCAGCCCATGTAAAACATTGCACAATTAATTCATAGCTTGATTTTAATATGGCTAATTTAGATTGTGTTCTCACTATGGGAATGTGATTTTAATTTGTAAAAAAAAATTAAATGTGTGTATTAGTAGAATATAAATTGTATTAGAATTAACAGGACATTTTAAAATGTAGAAACTCAGAAACAGCTCATGATTTAGCTCATGCTCTGTAAGCTCCAGTTGACCTTCAGAAAACGTAGGAATTTCTCTCTGCAGAAAGAGCGAATGCTTTGCATAATTCACAGCATTTAACCTCAGAGCCTTATCTATTTAATTGCTGAAAATATTTAAACTAACCTTCATTTAAGTTCCTTTGCAGCTAATGTTATTTTTTAAGTTAAAAATAAAATGTTTCTTTAAAGTAAGATTAGGAGATGAAGTTATATTAAATAAGATGCAGAATATGTTGTGGGAAGAATTTTCGACTGCCTGATTAATGACTAGCGCATACAGAAACCAGTTGGTGTCCTTTTGGAGAATGCTGGATTCCAGTTGGATGCAAAACGAAAATCACACCACATGCTTTGTAACGTTAATTTTTATATAAACGCTTTCCTAGTTTAGACGTTTCAGAACCCTTGCAGAGACTTTTGCGAGAGACAGACTCAGACAGACTTAGAGACGGGAGGCTGTGGAGGAGTTTCAGACTTTGATGCAGAACTGAAGGGAGCGGAGGAGATGTGATTTGTAGATGCAGGGAAGGAGAGGGCAGACCTTGATGAAGAGCAAAACTAAGCTTTATTTCTCTTTATGGGGGATTCTGAAATTATTAATTATTGATTTAGCTTCATGCTAATCTCACTCTTGCTTCTATTCTTGAACTCTTCATGAGTTCTGACTAACATTAATTGTGCCTCATTGTCTTAGAATAGGGATTCTTTCAATTATGAAATGATCTGTATGCAATTTATGATGAATATATGACATTACAATGCAAACAATTACAACGCATGCTTTTACAACGCAGTGTTTGCATCGCAAATACCATTACATCTCATGATTTTACAACGCATGTTAAAAAACTACCATTACAATGCATTCCATTACAACGCATACCAATACAACGCATACCATTACAATGCATAATCCTTTTAGGGCAACATTAGGGTAAGTGTTGGACAGTGTAGGGGTAAAATTACTATTCCCACTCCAGTGAGAGCAACAATAAGGTTAGTGTTGGATAGTGTGGGGGTAAAAAATACTATTACCACTCCAGTGAGTGTAACAGTAGGGAAAGTGTTGGATAGTGTAGGGGTAAAAATTACTGTTCCCATCTACTCCAAAACCTATTCCCACCCTAAAACTAAAAAAATCTCCATTACTTACCTTATAATGTGTTGTAATGGCATGCGTTGTAATAGTATGCGTTGAAATGGCATGCGTTGTAGTGACATGCATTCTAATGGCATGCGTTGTAATAGCATGCAATGTAAAGGCAGTTGCGTTGTAACAGTTACTTTGTAAAAGCAGTGCGATGTAATGACTGCGTTGTAGTGGATGTTTTCCATTTATGATATGCTCTGTACTAACTTTATTTTTCTATTATCAATTCTGTATCCTGAGTGATGCCTGACTAATGAATGAAGAGTCAGCGAATCTTTAATATTAATTAGAAAGTAAATCTCTTTAAAACTAATCACAACTCTCATTATTGGCTAAAATGTTTATATGCATTTGATTATTTGCCCATGTATATGAAGGCAAACAAAACAAGTGATGGACAGAATGTGGATCAATGTCACACATTCACCCCAGTCCAAAGATCTGGGCCCAAATCCATCGTTTTTTTGCACTCCACACCACCCTGGGTTAGACAATGGCGATATGCAAATCAGCTCTGACCCTGTGCCCCATGGGAACAGTCCAGTCCGAACTACAAAAGCCATGTCCTTCCCAGAACGGAATCAAGCATCCGAGGACCGGACCGGTTTCGAGGTAACACCTCTCATCAGCCCGGCTAGCTTGACTCCAGTGGCACAGGGTCAGAGCTACATAGTCTTGGAGTAAAAACAGTAAATCTATACTTAACTGTATATGTTTGCCTTCATGATATTGTGATTATGAATATTTTGATTATGATATTGTGTCAGGATGATATTAAAATTCGAAATCCAGGTAGAATACTGGTAGCCCTGACAGATCTAGCTTCCGTTCTCATTTTGCATAGCTAACAGATCTTGCTGTTCCACAGAATCTCTTGAAAACATACTCCTTTGCTATATACCCAGACTCACTGAACCATCGTTGCACACCCACCTGACACAACTGATACAAATGTGTTGAACTACTCAAGAAACTAAATTAGAGAATAGGCCTGGGTGAAATAGCCATTGTGCAGGCATAATCCTGCTTAGTGTCATGAATTTTGGACTCCCCTTGTTAGTTGAAATTCCTGAAATGATTCCTTAACGACATGGCCACATTTACAGCAAAATGTTAGCACAGGAAACAGTAACAATGTAATTGATCAGAACATGTGCTGGTGTTGTTCATGTCGGTTGTTCATGTCTTGTGTATTTTTTGCTACTTTTTTAGCATGAAATACATCCATATTTCACTCCAAAATATAGTGCTAAATGTTGGTTTTCTATTTCATGTCATTTTTGGGGATTTTTGCGGAGTTACGAAAAATCAATTTATGTGAATTTTCCACACCCCTACTAGGGAAATGTTCAGTTAAAGCCACATCATCGATCCAGCAACTTTTAATTTGGCATGGACCACTCAGTGACACCTGTCCCTGTCTGCAGTTAGTCATTGTTTGAAATTGGTTTCACAATGGCCTTCAGGACATTTCATCCTCTTGAAAGACACTCACACTCAGCACCTGAAGCCTCTGAAATGGACCATTTGACAGACTGAGGAAAAAAGTTAACTTTACCACGTAGACGTAACCTCCTAATTGAGGCTCACAAAAACCAGCCCTGACAAAATCTACCTTGTGATCTCTCAGCTCATATAAAGTCCAGTAAAGAGTACTTGAAATATGATTTTTTTGTTCACTCCATAATAGACTTCAGAAGCCTTGTAACAAAGGGTTCGACTGAACTTCCTGAAAAAGCTTAATAGTTTGTTTCTCCATTTTTTCTCTTTCCAACTTTTCAGTAAATTTAGAAGTAAACAATTTTTTACATAAATACTTCAGAGTACTTTGGTCTTACCAAATGGTTCTTGCCATTGAAATAATTGCTTTTGTCTTCTACACCTAAGTAAAGTGAAAGTTTACAGTTAGGTTAGCCACACCCCCTTCAAGGAGACTTTCTGACTAACACTTCCTGCTGACAAAATCCATTCGCCAGCCAAAACCTCAGTGCACCACCTATTCAAGGGCCCCATCATCTGCGTATTCAACATTCTCTGGTGTCCTTATCTGCTTATTCAACATTCATCTGCGCCTACCTGAAGCTCAACCCAAACACTACATCACATATCATTAACCGTCCACATACCAGTTTCCACTCCTATTACTTGCTAACTTTATTCTTGTCTTTAACCATGCACAATGCTCCATTTCCTTCTGGCTAGGTTTGTGCAGTAGAAATATCATATACATACATACAATTATCAGCTACATTAATTGTCTCCCAAAAATTCGCTACATTTCTTTCTTTTCTACATTCAATGGCAAAATAACTCCACTCGAGACTAACCAGGTATGATAACTCCACAATGACTATTCAGAAATAACACATCTGGGTTCTTAATATTCACTAGGTTAAATAACTATTCATTTAACATTAACCTGTAAAAATGATGGTTCATGAAAATTCACCATTGACCATATTTGTGGACTCAGCATCCACCAGTAACTGTATATTCAATTAAAAAAACATGAATGAAAATTTCAATAGACTACACATTTATGAGTGACATCTGTGGGCTCACCATGCGTTAGTTATATTCTTTGTGAATCGGGAGTCCACTAAGAAAGTATTTGTGTGCTCAATATTTACCATTGACAACATGCATGCTTCTTAAAACTCTAGTCTCCTCAGCGTCTAGCTCTTACTTTCTTGGCTGTGGACAACAAACCTGTGCACTTTGCATCATCTGAGCAGGTTGCCTGACAGGAACACCTATATCTCAGCAATATATCCATTGTGTAGAACTAGATTATAACTTTTGCAGTAACTAGCACCCATTCTGCAGCATTTTTGGGTTTAGTGTTGGCATTTACAGGACGGGGTCTTAGACTTTAAGTGTGCTCTGTTTATTCCAGGAACATAGAATTCCATGCTCAGTCATAGGAATATAACCAGTGTCTCCATACTAGTTATACATGAAATATTGCAGTCAAATGTCATCCTAGTGCAGTAAAAACAAATGCACAACATGATGGGTGTAATGCTCATGGAGTTTGTTTAGGTCTCAACAAGACATCGTATGCGTGTCTTGAAGAGTCTTTTGTATATAATATGTGGGCTTCAGCCCACCCACCCGCTTCCAATTTGCTGACTCCATCGTCACTCTCATATTTTTTCTCCACATTTGTCCAAAGCTTCTTCCTGTGTTTAGCCCTCCCCAAGAGCATAGACCAATTACTACTATCCATCCACTACTCCCATTTTGGGAACTGTTTTAGGAACTACTTTTTTCTTTGTTTAAGAGCACTGCACATGAGCACTTGTGTTTTCACTCGCTCCAACTCCGTTTCTGTAAACAGGACTGTAAATCTTGTTCTTATCTCGTTACATTTGTTGTGCATTTAAAGACCAAGGTGAAATGTCAGACGCTATTGTACGAGGGCGTCTGTTAACTTTTCTTTCTCTGACTTCAAAGTGAGAGGATTTTTTATATTAATATCTCAGTGCTGTTTGCCCATCTCCCTGCCCAGCCCCCCTTCACTGCTTGAGCCATCCCCCATGCCTTCCCTCATCTCTACATCTTCCAGCATGGAGCAGAGGGTGAAATGTGGTTTGTTGTACATTTCATATAAACGTGCTGCACTGCAGTGAGAACTTTCTTTCTGTGCTGAATAGTTGGGCGCTGGATGAGTCCCTGTGTGAGTGTGTGCTAGTCCCACTTGCAGCCTCCTATGCAACCCGGAAGGACAGCTCTCACCAGCTCTGAGTACTGCTTTACTACTTTACAAGCAAAGTCCGATGCACACAACAAGTCAGTGTGATATGAATGATCACCAACAAATGATAGGGATGGAGTAACACAGATGTGTTCTTTTTGTGTCGTTTTATTGGAATGCATATATTAGGAACATGAGACCAGCCAACACGTGTTTCGTCCAGCAGGGTGTTAACCCGTGACTCTTCAGGGCTGGGGGTGGCATAAAAAGGAAGGTGGATATGAACGTGTAAATAAGACAGAACACATGATGAGAGATAAAAGAGGGAGGAAGAAAAGATATAGGCAAGTGGTCAGAGAGGGAAAGTGCATGTGTGAGGGAACCGAAATGTGAGGTGAGTAAAGACAAAATGGTGACATAATGTGAGTGAGTATAGTGGACCGAAACCCTTAGTGGCTATGCAAAAACACTTGCTTATACTGTTGACGTAGCAAATAGGGAGATACAATGTGTACATCCGTATTATGTTTGGGAGGGAGGAAAAACAAATTGATAATTCATAGGTACAGTAGCAGTCAGTGACATAGCCGGGATGCAGTCACATATCATGAGGACAAAATTCAACACACAGGATTGTGGTGACACCTAAGTGGAAAAAAAGGGGGGGGTGAATATCCCAAGAAAATTTAGGAAAATTTAGAGGCTAGTAATGTGAACATAAAGTAAAATAGTAGCTTGTCAATTATACAGTTTGCCTGATGAACATAACTATTGAGCGAAGAAAACCAAACTGGAAAGGAAACTCAGTAGAGAAATAAATGGATCATTGTGTGTATCCGGAGCAACAAGTATCTGCAGAGGGAGAAGAAATATAATACAGTCTTCTCTAATAGAGTCGGTGTTAGCAAAAACACCCTAATTTGGTAAATTTGGTTCATATTATCTATTAATCTGGAGCAGCCGGTATCTGCAGGAGGAAAAAAGAAAATATATATTCTTCTCTAAAGCAGGCGGTACTTGCAAACAAACTGATTTGAAGCATGTCGTCACATTTGGAAATAAATTGTGGTTGCGTGAACTAGGTTCTCAGAATTAAAATATCACATACACATGAAGCTGTTTATAGTGGTAGTATTTTCGTAGTTCTGGTCATGAATACCTACAGTGGAAAAGAGAGAGAAAACCCCATATCTGCATGTATGGTTGGTTTTGCTGTTTGCTGTAATTGGGTTACGGTTTTGGGATCAAAATTTAAAGGAAAACAGTATACAATCTGCAGGGGCACAATTTGTGTGCACATTATTAAAAGAAATACATTGTTTTTTAGTGGAATTGGTGGCTGTCTAAAGAGCGCTAAAATTGAAAAGGAGGAAAGTAGTTAAAATAGAGAGAATAAGGTGAGCGGAGAGAGCGGAATGGGGAGAAGAAGACAAGATTTAGAGAAATCCGAGTCTGGAAGGCGATTTGGCGGAAAACAAATGGAAAAAGTGTACCTGTTGAGAGGTCATGAGAGGCGGGGTCTGCAAGGGAGAATGAAACAAAGGAAAATTTAGAAGGGGGAACATGGGTGCATGGGAAGATAAGCCGATGGTTATCTGAGGGTTGGGTGGACGGGGGCTATAAGAAGAGAGAAATAACTCACCAGGGGAGCGGTGATATTTCCAACCCGGTCCTGATCGGGTGTTTTCACAAGATTGTGAACGTACTTTCGGGTACGTCTTAAATGTTCCAGTATGGAAAGCGTCGGAAAACAATCCAGAAAGTAGTGCTGGCGGCGTGTAAAGCCGTCTATAGTTGCCGCAGTATTTAAAACTTTGGGTAGAAGAGGAAAAAATCAATTAAACGAGTTGTTAACACGTTGCTATGCTGAACAAAAAACTTTAAGTCAAGTTCAGCTCTTTATCTGTGGAAAGGATGGGGCCAGCGAATTCTTACCTGGGGTTCGTTGTAGGTCCGGGTATTGTTCATGGCGGGTCTCGCTGGGTACGGAGAAGACCCGGTCGCACAGGAAGTGCGTGCTATTTAAGGGAAAGTAAGTGGAGCTAGTTTGTGGAAGACTAGACCTCGCAGTGCGTATATGACGAGGGAAGGTGGGGTAAAGAGTAGGAATAAAAGAAAACGGACTAACCTTGTATAACGTACATGACAAGGAAAGGTGGAGTAAGGAGTGGAAAATAAGGACTGAAAAGGAAAACGGACTGCGAGGGAGGACGGTTTGGGGGGAGTAGGGAGTAGTAATAAAGTAGTGGCACAAAAGGTTAGTGGGAAAGAAAAAGGACTGAGTTGGGGGAGAGTGTGGAGAGGAGAATAAGTCGAGTAAAAATCGGGTGTGTGGGTGCAGGCAGAAAAAATGATGAAAAAGGGGGGGTTAAAGGAAAGTGTAGCGCAAGAGAAATGGGGTGAGTGAGCAGGGAAAGAAAACCTCAGTAGAATGGAGTAAAAAAAAGGGTGAAGAAAGGATAAGAAATTATTTGGCACATATTTTTATAATTAATCTGAACAAAAACCGCATCGGATTTAAAACAAGTCAAATTCACCAAATAAACAAAATAAAACAGTTTTGTCTATGTAGGATGTCTATCAATAAAGAGATCACACAACGGAACAAACATTATGATTTTTGTGAATTCAGATATTGCGATGGTAAAGGTTCATAGTGAGTCCTTGGGAGCATATGGATCTTGTGCCCCCCAGGTAAAGGTCTTTGTAGACTATGTACCTAAGAAGTAATGAAGCTCATCGTCCATATTTTGACCATGTTTAATTGTGTGCAAACGCATGATCCAGATGGCTTCTTGGCGTCTTAGTCTCAGTTCTCTGTTGACGCCTCTCACATTGGCCTCTGTCACGTCTATTCCATAGAAGCAAAAATTCTTGGTCGTTCCTTGTGAGGGACAGGTAGCCATGTGAGTGGCCATTGGGTATCGTGCGTCCTGTTGTAGAATTGCCCGTGCATGCTCTCTGATTCGTTCTCCTAGGGGCCTGATGGAACTCCCAATATACATGCTGTGGCAAGTGCATTCAATGACATACACTGTGAATCTGGTGTTGCAGTTGATGTTAGTGTTGATGGTGTATTGCTGTTTCAAAAAGCCCTTGAAATTCTTTGTGCCGTGTTTTGCCTTGCTACACATGCTGCAGTTACCGCATCTGTAGAAGCCTTTTGATTTTTCAGTTAACCATGAGGTGTTACTGGTCCCTCTTGGAACAGTGGAGCAGAGTCTATTTCTGAGGTTCTTTCCTCTTCGATAAGTTATCTTTGGTCTGGTGGTGATGGCATGCTGCAAAGATTTGTCCGCCAATAGAATGCCCCAGTGTTTGGTCATACTTCTTTTTACTACGGTGCTCATTTCGTTGTAGTCTAAGATTAACCTCACCGGTTGGTGAGCTTCTGTTCTGGTCTGTTTAATTGCTAGTGTGGCTTGTCTGTCAATTTGTTTGATTCTGTTTTTTGCTTTTCTCAGTACCTGAGGTTTGTTGTACCCCCTCTTGGTGAAACGTTGGGACATATCCAGTATACAGAGTTCAAACTCCTCATTATCACTGCAATTTCTCCTTGCACAAATGAATTCTCCATATGGGATTGTGTCGATTTGATGACTCGGATGTGAACTTTCCGCGTGTAGGACCGCATTGCATGCTGTTTCTATGCGGTACATGCGGCTGTGGAGGGTGTTGTTTTTGATGTACAGTTCTACGTCCAGGAAGGAGACACTGGAGGTGCTCATGTGACTTGTGAATTTCATATCCATGTCGTTGTTGTTCAAATGGTTACAGAAATCTTTGAGGGCTTCTTGGGTGCCAGACCAGATTATTAGGCAATCATAAATATACCTTCCCCAGTATATTATGTGATCTATCCAAGGTTGGCCTTTGTTGCCCCAGATATATTCTGCTTCCAATGCTCCCATGTAGAGGTTGGCAAAGGATGGGGAGAATCTTGAACCCATGGCTACACCCTTCTTTTGTATGAACCATTGTTTATCATAGATGAAGACATTGTTCTTAAGAATCATTTGCATCATGGCAGATAGCATATTGGTGTGATCCCACAATGTGATGGGTCTGTTCTTGAGAAATTTGTTAACTGCTACCATACCTAAATCTGGATTGATAGAAGTGTAGAGGGATACAACGTCTAGAGTGGCAAGCATCAAGTCCGGTTGCCATTCAATGTCAGTGAGTATGCTCAGAATAAGTTTTGTATCCTGTATGTAGGATGGAAAATTGTTAACCATAGGCTTTAGGAAGACATCCACATATTCAGAATCGCTCTGTGGGTCCACCAATTCCAGATACGATAGGTCTACCAGGAGGAAAGCCCCCAGGTTTGTGGATCTTGGGGAGAGTGTATAGCCATGGCGCGGTGGGTCTGACTACCTTCATATAGAGCATTTCATTCTCGCTGATGAGCCCTGCGTCATTCCAATCTGTTAGATGTCTATTGATGAGAATGGTTAGAGGACCTATGGGATTATGTTCTAGAGGGGCATAGCAGGAGGTATCAGAAAGTTGTGTGAGTATTTTGTTGTGGTAATCGGTTTTGTCCATGATTACCACATTGCCTCCTTTGTCCGCTTCTTTGATGATGAGATCTTTGTCGTTACTCAAAGATCTGAGAGCTAGTCTTTCATCTCTCGTCAAATTGTCATGGGATCTGTTTTTGTTTTTTTCAAGTTTTTTCTCATGTTTTTCAATATCACACAGAACTGTGTTGTAAAAAATATCGACTGGGTTGCCTCCTGGTAATGTGGGTACCCATTTGGATTTGTTCTTGAGTCCGCTTTCAACTGTTTGGTTGGTTTTTAGTTCTAAGTTGTGCAGGAGGTTCTCAAAAGAGTTTGGAGAATCATCAAAGTCAGTAATGGACAGAAGTAGGTGTGTGACCTGTACATCGCTAATGCTGAGAGCGTTGTTGTGTCGATCATTGATGCTATGAATGATGGGTGGGGGGATTTCTTGTTGATCAGCAAAGTATTCCTTTAGTTTCAAGCCTTGAATAAATTTGAAGAGATCTATTTTGGCCCTACAGGGATCTCCTAGTTCATGGGGGTTGAAGTTAAGTCCTTTGCTCAGTAGTGAGATTGTATTGGTGTCTAGTTGTTTGGTTGAGAGGTTGACCACTTGTACTTCATTGTTGTTAGTTTCTCCTACTTCTTGTTCCCTGATCTGAGCCTCTCCTTGTAGCCGTCTTTTGCCGGCTCTGTTGCCTCTTCGGGTCTTCTTACGGCAATATTTGGTCGTGAGCGTGTTTCCCTTCTGATAGTCTGTATTTCCCGACAAAAAGTGTTGGTTGCAGAGGCGCCTGATGGAGTTGTCATAGGTCTTGATGTGGACGTGTGGTTCTGAAATTCTGGACCCTGCTGTAATACCGGTACCAAGGTCCAACACTCGTGTCACAAAATATCGTCGTACCATGATGAATTTGGTATCTGCAGACCGGTAATGATTAGGACATTATCCCTGTGCATTTGCGTCATGATTGAGCGAAGCTAACACCCTTAAATCATGGTTTCCGTTCCGAACCCTCGGACTCCATTTTGTGAACGGCATCCATCTTATGACTTGCCCTCATATAAGTCAATTGATTGAGGCCGAGCTTGATCTGAAAGGACACGTCCACCTTAGCTGACTTCCCCATGACCTGGCCAAACTGACTCCACTGCCTCCAGCCAAACCTGTTCGGGCAGCTCCTCGCCCAGTGGCCGAATGAGATAGCATCAATGCACAACATGCCATAAACCCTTCACTACATACAGACCATGTTTTCCACACACATACACCTGTCCATGTTCCTTGTTTATGGGCAGTTTTACAACGGGGAGGTGCCCTGTTTTATTGGGGTTTTGTCGATATCTGATGGTAGTTCTGGGCCGAGCTGGGTCATCCATCACGATCCGGACATCTAAAATATGTGTTGACCAGCATGACTTCGCTCTTTGTATTATTGTAGAAATATGTGTATAACCATATCATAAACTCAAGAATTCTTGCCTGCAGCTGTTATTTCTGTATAAAGAGGGAAGGCTGGTTCTGTAAAAACGAACAGTCTCCTGAGAACTTACAGCCCGTGCTGTTGTAATTCTAGGACACATGTTACTTGGTTGCAACCAATAAAACTCGATCTCTGACTTCACCTAGAAGACTCTGTGTTTCTGTGGTCCGGAACAGGGAGAACTCAGAGGTCTTCGGGTGTTATCCCCTGGCACCACCGGGTTCCTAAAAACCCGGCACCTCAGTTGGCGCCCAACGTCGGGCGGTATCAAGCGGTGACGGTCCAAGCCAGATGTTCGTGAGGAGCTTCGTGTGAAAATTCCAGAGGACGGCCAGCCACTTTAGCGACCCCTGTATGTCGACGTGGTTCCGAAGGTCTTTGTTGCGAGGTTCCCCGCGTCCCGACGGCTACGAAGGACTGCTGCCCTGACTATCGCCCTGTTTTGGACCCAGTGATCCTTGGTAGAGCGAAACGATAGACGAGTCTTCTAGTGACGTCATCGATCTTCAATACTTCAGTTAAGTATAAGTGGAGCGTCTCCCAGTCCTTAGTTTGGTTCTTAGTTTTGGTATCCTTGAGATACGGTTTGTTTGGTACTTGCAAGCGCCAAAACCGAGGGATTCGTGTATTCACGACAATATCATAATTAGATAATCCCTTGAAGTTTGAAGCTAGACTAGCGAGCGAAGATGCCTGGTCTTAGCAGACTTGGAAACTTGTTTTGTCTTGGTTGTAGTAAGGACTCCCGATTAGAGGATTCGTGTCCGGTTCCTCCGATTGGAACTCCAACATATGAATTATACATAAAGCACGGAGTAGGCCCTATCACATATAATGAGGTATAAATAAAATACACCCGCAAGGATGGTGTTTTAAAATGGCCCCAATATGGTAGTTTTGACGCAGAAATTTTGGATAACCTCGAGGTCAAATTGTTCAAGAAGAAAGCCCGGCCGGCGATGTTTGACTCTTTTCGCTTATGGCGCAAAGAAGCCAAACAGAAAGAAATAAAATTAGCAAAGAAAAACAAAAGAGGTATGTCAATGGTGCAAGCCGCCATTGCATACAGGGATAATGAGGAAGAGCAAGAGAGTGAGCAAATGCTTAGAAGCTAGAAACTAGCAGTAGATAAATGCTACCCAATGTTACCACATGAGGGACAAGGTTCAAAGGGAACGTCCGAGAAAGATCCATTAATGTCCCACTTATTAAGCTCACCACCCCCATATGCGTTAGACGCTACGGCACCCCCAAAGCGCTTTGTTATACCGCACCCCAGTGCACGAAATGCAGCTCTTGCACAAACACCAGCTCCTCTTCAGCTGGTTCCTACTTCTCCGGCGCTGCCCTCTCAAGGGCCGCCGCCTTTGCTACATACTCCATCTACTTCTTCTACAACTCTGCCTACTGCTCCAACTGTCTATCCTGAAACTACTTCTGCTACTGCTTCGACTTCCTCTGATATTGCCTCGACTTCTTCTTTGCATCAGCCTGTCTTTTCTGGCACACCTGCCTCTCCGCAAGCTTCTCCTTTTGTTCGACAAAGAGTGACAAGTACTGTCACTGGTCTGTTCTCACCTTTTTTTGGGTCGCCTAAAACGACCCCTAAAATAGGACGTAGACAGTTGCGTAGTCAACTACCTGATTACGAGGAATGAGGAGTGCTGAATGAGTTAGCACGCAAATGGATTACTGACACTGTTAGATATGATGTTCAGTCCGTTATGGAAGTTTTCCGTCAATGGGATGCACCCACTCAGAGATATGCATTCAAAGAGATGTGTGTATATCTTTGTGAAGATTTGGAGACAAACGATCCAAAACGCAAAATGCAGGAATTATTCCGCATGCGTTTTAAGTTCTATGAAGGTATGATTGTAGGTGCCGATGTTGAAAAAGCAATAGATTTATTGTTATCTTATAGGAGTAAGGGAAACGTCTCTAGATCATTGTATGAAGATGACGTGTCAGATAGGAAAAAGGCGCGACAGTACACCATGAGAGAGGTTCCTCCAGTATGGAGGGAAGGTGATGCAAATGTAAATCCACCAATTCTGCCACATTTTCAGCGTGTATGGGTACATGCCCCCTGGAAAAGATCTGAAGTTTTAGCACTCAAACAGACACTACCTGATCCACGTAAAAATCCAACCGGGTATTATAAGGAGTTATCACAGACTGCCAGCTCATGTATAATGAATTTAGAGGATGTAGACATGTTGTTCGGGAACGTTGTTCCGCATCCTCTATGGAGTAAAATTCGTCATACAGATCATGATCAAGAACTAGGTGACTCTTGGGCTAATATTACTGCTGCAGATGCTAGACAAATTGGTGGTTCTAAACCCGAGCCTTTGGTAGCTGAACTTCCTGGTAGAATTATCACGTACATGAAAACCTTAATGCCTGAATTACGTGTTAATTGGGACAAGCTATCTGCGTGCAAGCAGAAGAAAGATGAGAATGTGTCTGACTTTTTCACGAGATTTGAGGAGACTTTCACCGGTCATAGTGGTCAGGATATGGCTACCGAGGGTGGCCAAAGATTGTTTGTAGACAAATTTGTACATAATCTGCTTCCTGAACTGTGCGATAAATTGAAAGATTCAGAGAGTGCTTGGGCTGTTTCCACGTCAGTGCAGATTTTAGCCACAGCCCAGTACTACGAAAATAGGCGCAAAGACGAGCTAGATAAGGCAGACAAAAAGACTAAAGATTTAAAAACTAAAGTTCTTCTCCAGCAAGCCTATCCGCCACGCACCGCTAGTCAGCCCAATTATCAGAAACCACAGCAGTATTCGAGAAACGCGCAAGGAAATGAGTTTTCCCATCAGCGTTTTCCGTATGGCCCCAATCAATGTGCCTATTGCAAAGAAGAGGGTCATTTCAAAAGTAATTGTCCAGCTCTTGCGCGACGTTTAAACGGTGTTTCCTGCGCAAGAGGTAGAGGTGTTCAACAGACTCCTAGGGGTAGGGGCCGTGGCAATTTTCCCCAGAATACCACTTCTTTTCCGCCTCAGAATTCCATGAATAGCTTTGACCAACACAATAATGCGTCTTCCAGGTCAGCTCAGTACTATACTGATGACTATTACGCCGAAAACGAGAATGAGAGTAATAATTGCTAGGACAGCCATGGACAAAGAGAGGGAGTTGTTTCAGTTCCAGTAGATCAGAATAAACCTTATGTCGAGGTGACCACATCAGTAGTGTCAGAGCCATTTCTGCTGGATACTGGTGCTACAAAAAGTTCTATTATGCACTCAAAACTTCCTGGCGCACCTTTGTCTGGCGAAATGAATGTTTCAGTGGGTTTTTCTGGCGCCCCCGTTATGAACCCGATCTCTAGTCCTATGCCCCTTTCTGTTGGCCCCTGCGAATTAGAAGCACCCCTCATTCTTACGACAGGTTGTGGCGAAAACTTGTTAGGTTTGGATTTGTTAAAGAGATTATATGCGACTTTGTACTGTTCTCCTTCGGGAGTACAACTTACCCTTGGTAAGAAGGTGGTTTTTCCAATGTATTTGTCAAAGGAAAATATTCCAACTGAATTGTCATCTCTTCCGGATATACTCTGGGCTACTGGTTCTAATGATGTAGGTCGTTTGGAAATAGCACCATATGTCATAACATTGAAAGCCAATGTTAGGTTGCCACGTATTCCCCAATATAGAATATCAAGCGATTGTGAAAAGGCTTTGTTAGCGATCATCTACGACCTGATCGAGAAAGATGTAATCGAAGAGACAACAGGCAACATTTGTAACAGTCCTGTTTTGCCTGTCTTAAAGCGTACCGATCCTTCACAAACCCCTGTGTACAGATTTGTGATTGATCTCAGAGAAGTGAATAAGATCGTTGTACCACAGTTTCCGGTTGTCCCCGACATTACTGCCTTATTGACAATGGTTCCAGCTTCAGCCACTTGGTTTTCGGTGATTGACCTGAAGAACGCTTTCTTCAGCATCCCGATTGCTGAGGAGAGCAGAGATATTTTTGGCTTCAATTTAGGAGGACGAAGCTTCCGCTTCAAACGCGCTCCTCAAGGCTACTGCGAAAGTCCATCAATATTCAGTCAGGCTCTGAAAACACAACTAGACACGATTGTCCTACCTGATGGTGCAACTCTGATACAGTATGTGGACGATCTGCTGATCGCTGCAGACGCTGAAGAAATTTGCAAGCGAGCCACATTGTCGTTATTGCGTCACTTATGTGACATGAAGCACAAAGTCTCTCTTTCAAAACTGCAATTTTGTCGACAAGAAGTGACCTACTTAGGTCACATCTTATCGAAGGAGGGAAGGAGACTGACCCCAGAAAGAATACAGGCAATTGCAAGATTGAGTGCCCCAAGGACACAGAGAAAAGTTCGGGCCTTCTTGGGCATTACATCGTACTGTAGACAATGGATACCGAATTTCTCACTACTGGCTAAACCTTTGCTGGCATTAATACGTAAAGAAACACCCAATCCTATGCCTTGGTCTGAAATTGTCAGACAAGTTTCCATGAGTTGCGTGATGCATTATGTTCGGCTCCTGTGTTGGGCAACCCCGACTACGGTAAGCCTTTTACATTATATGTCCACGAGAAGGAAGGTTGCGCATTGTCAGTCCTGACGCAACACTTTGGGGACAAACAGCGCCCATGTGCGTATTTCTCAGCGACTCTAGATCCTGTAGCTAGGGCATTACCAAGTTGCTTGAGGGCTACTGCTGCAGCGGCTGTCTGTATTCGACAGTCTGCTGGGTTAGTCATGAATAATACACTGATCGTTGAGGTCCCACATGCAGTAGACATCTTACTAAACAGAACGAAAACGCAACATTTAACTTGTGCTCGACTGTCCAGCTATGAACTGACACTATTAGCGAGACACATTCACATAAAGAGGTGCGATACACTCAACCCCGCTACGTTATTACCCATCCCGGCAGAGACAGACGAGGTTGAAAAACATGATTGCTGCTTTAGGACAGAGGAAGAGACAAAAGGGAGAGTAGACTTGCAGGACACTCCCCTTCCTGAATGTAATGACACTTTATGGGTTGATGGTTCATGCTTCAAGTTGCCAAATGGTGATACGACTGCAGCATATGCTGTGACGACATTACACACGATTGTAGAGACAGCTCGCATCCCCCACAATTCCGCGCAAGCAGCAGAGTTAGTTGCACTCACAAGAGCATGTGTGTTGGCAAAAGGAAAGCGCGTGAATGTGTATACTGATAGCCAATACGCCTTTGGCGCAGCCCACAGTTTTGGAAGATTATGGCGTGAACGTGGGTTCCTGACATCACACGGTGCAAAAACCCAACATGGTCAGCTGGTGAACGACCTTCTCGAGTCACTGACCTTGCCCCTACAGGTTGCGATTGTGAAATGCAGTGCACACAGAAAGATTCAAGATGATGTTGGTCGCGGGAATGCATTTGCGGACGAAGTTGCGAAAGAGACTGTAAGGAACACAATGAGTCGAATGTATGTTGTAGGTCCTGCGAGATGGATTGCCGATGTGGGCATGTGTGAGGACACCATTGAAAGTGTGAAATCTATACAAGCTGATGCCACTGAGAAAGAGGTGAATGAATGGAGAGAAAGCAAGGGTAGATTAGATGTGAATGGTTGTTGGGTCGAACTATCAGAACACCAGCGATGGATGTTACCTGACGCCTATGTGCTTGCAGTGGTGACAATGGCCCATGGAATGGCGCACATCAGTGTGAAAGGAATCTGTAAACTGTTGGCCCCAGTATGGCAGAATAGCGGTACCCCAAAATGTGCAGAGAATTTGGTCAGCAACTGTATGGTGTGTTTGAAGTACAATCCCGGTAGGGGAACCCCAACTCCAGCTGGTCATTTTGCACCTCCAACGTATCCGTTCGAGGTCTTGCAGCTCAATTTCATTCACATGGAAAGGTGCAACAATCTGAAATATGTGCTTGTTGTTGTTTGCGCCTTCTCCAGGTGGGTGGAAGCGTATCCCCTTAAGGACAACACTGCCTTGTCAACTGCCAAAGCCCTTGTCAAGGAATTCTTCCCTAGATTCGGTATGCCTAGAATTGTCTGGAGTGATAACGGAAGTGAATTCGTGGGACGAGTGATGAAGAGAGTGTGCGAGTGTCTAGGCATACACCAGAAATTTCACGCTGCAAATCACCCCCAATCAGCTGGATTAGTAGAGTGCTATAACGGCACGTTAAAGTTAAAATTGGCCAAGATCCAAGCCAGCACAGGTCTTAAGTGGCCAGACGCCTTGCCTTTAGCACTCCTATCAACCAGAATGACTGTCCATTCCAGATTAGGACTTAGCCCCCATGAGATCGTGTTTGGCCGCCCAGCCAACATCTGGGGTGTGCCAAGGCCCAAGAGACTCAGTGAAATAGAGCACCCTGTACTGCTTGACTATTTACACGAATTGACAACTAAATTGCGTGTTTTACACCAACAGGTTCACAGTTCCTCTCCGCCAGCCTCTGATGATCCAGGTCACTCCCTTGAACCCGGCACCTGGGTGTTGGTGCGGAATTTTCAGCGCACGAACAACGAACAGCCCAGGTGGACCGGGCCATACCTCGTCCTTCTTTCCACAAGATCAGCCGTTCGGGTGGAAGGAAAGAAGAACTGGATCCACGGGACCAATTGTAAACGGGTCCCTCTGCCCCTTCCATATGACCGGTGGGTCCAGGAAGGAATTGCTGACTCCGAGACCGAGTCCATACCACGCTTCGTCCCTTTCAGCGATGCACAGTTAAAAGGAACTGATACCGAAAAGGAGAGTGATCGTATTTTGCAAGGATTTGTGCCCCCGTCAATGCAGTTGGACACTACAGAACCTGAAACGTTGTTTGAAGACCACACCGTGCCTGGGAAACAGCGATATAATCTGAGGTCCAGACGAAAGAACTAAATAAACATATTGAGGAACTTTTCCCTTTTCCCATGAACTATTTTTGATTTTACAGCTCTCTCGCCCAGGGAACTAGCTCATTTTTGATTTTCGAACCGCCATCCGGTTCTGCTGCTAGGGCCGCGGTTGAAGTCTGGGGAGTACAGCTGGGGACGTTTAGGTCAACGGTTCTGGTCGGTTTGAGGGAATTACCCCGGACCGAACGGAAAGCACTCGCTGGCAGAAGCAACCTCCCACCGCGGGCAGCAACCAGAGGATGGAGTTTCCGAGGGTAGAGAGACCTAATAAATTTGCGAACTTTGGAAAGAGACTATGTACTATAATGGCAAGGAGACAATTCTTAGTCATATGTATTTTAATGATATGTAGCATAACGATGTTCTTGATTGGTTATACCTTATCCACATTTCAAGTCACCTTTGTAGACAACACTCAGGCCAAACCTCCTCCAACTGTTTCTTCGCATTCCTTTCACCCTCTACCTGAACACGAGTCCGCCAGAAGACTAGAATTTATAAATAACTCAATCATCCAGCTCCTACACCAGCACCAAGCTATAATGAACACATCGAATTGTTGGATATGTGGACTCATGCCGCACACAACAGATAAGGGCATCCCATACTTCATCCTGCCATTCAGTTATTATGGTTCTCTGTGGGCTTTCCAGACCATGTTCCTGTTCGCCCTAGAACCATACCCGCCCCGTTCCACAGAGAGCGATTCCAGCAACAAGGCACTAGTGGCAGGAATAAGAAATATGAGTAGGGATATTGACACGTATCAAACGATTCCTAAAGATGAACTCACTCCATACAGTCGTTGGAACGTAACTAAATATGGGGTTTCCTTGAGTAAAAGCCAGAAAGCAAAGAAATCCTCCCCAGTTTGGATAGTACCCCACCGAGGTCACCTATGTCTGCAAGGTATTGGCAGGGATCCCAAAGCACAGTTGGGGAAGAGCGTATGCACGGAAACGTATGTGTTCGCATCCCGAACTTCCCCTCCATTCTTAGCGGCTAAGGGTACATACTTCATCTGCCATGACAAAGCATACACATGGTTGCCCCCTGACTTCTCGGGCACATGTTTTGTCTCATTTCTGCTGCCACCCACCTACACGGCCGGGGCAGATTACCACCGGACAAGGACAGTTAGGGGTGTCGTGAGTCAAGACGACACCGCGGGTCAAGAGTTTGGAGACTTCGCAAAGGGTTTTCTGCCATTTTGGGGGCCTATGGTGAACAGCAGGAATATTCGCCAGTTAACGAGGATAGTTGAGTCCGCCGTGACCGAAACGGCTGGTGCCCTTGGCAACTTGACAGCTGAACTTCAGTCGGATCGACTTATGACCCTTCAGAACAGGGTTGCCCTAGATGTCATACTTGCAGACCGTGGTGGTGTATGTAGAGTGATCCAATCCAATTGCTGCATTTTCATCCCTGATAATGCTCCGACAGTGTACCAGGCCATCTCCAAACTACACAAAATCTCTGATTCCCTTCACGTGGAGAAAGGGGATTGGTCCTTGCTAGGGTGGTTCTGGGAACTGTTATCTGGCTGGGGATGGAAAACCCTGATCTTCATTGGGATGATCTTAGCTGTTCTGTTTATGTTCTGCCTGTTTGTACAGTGCGCTACTACAATATGTGGCCTCTGCGCTACTTCATGTGTAAGGAAGCCTGTGTCAAGGGACGAATTGAGCAACAGAATGATGCTACAGCAGCATCTCCATGAATTCATTAATACAGATTTGGATTCAGATTAGCATGAGTTATTGCCTAATATGAGGGCAAAAGGAGGGTCTGTGGTTCTGAAATTCTGGACCCTGCTGTAATACCGGTACCAAGGTCCAAAACTCGTGTCACAAAATATCGTCGTACCATGACGAATTTGTTATCGGCAGACCGGTAATTATTAGGACATTATCCCTGTGCATTTGCGTCATGATTGAGCGATGCTAACACCCTTAAATCATGGTTTCCGTTCCGAACCCTCGGACTCCATTTTGTGAACGGCATCCATCTTATGACTTGCCCTCATATAAGTCAATTGATTGAGGCCGAGCTTGATCTGAAAGGACACGTCCACCTTAGCTGACTTCCCCATGACCTGGCCAAACTGACTCCACTGCCTCCAGCCAAACCTGTTCGGGCAGCTCCTCGCCCAGTGGCCGAATGAGATAGCATCAATGCACAACATGCCATAAACCCTTCACTACATACAGACCATGTTTTCCACACACATACACCTGTCCATGTTCCTTGTTTATGGGCAGTTTTACGACGGGGAGGTGCCCTGTTTTATTGGGGTTTTGTCGATATCTGATGGTAGTTCTGGGCCGAGCTGGGTCATCCATCACGATCCGGACATCTAAAATATGTGTTGACCAGCATGACTTCGCTCTTTGTAATATTGTAGAAATATGTGTATAACCATATCATAAACTCAAGAATTCTTGCCTGCAGCTGTTATTTCTGTATAAAGAGGGAAGGCTGGTTCTGTAAAAACGAACAGTCTCCTGAGAACTTACAGCCCGTGCTGTTGTAATTCTAGGACACATGTTACTTGGTTGCAACCAATAAAACTCGATCTCTGACTTCACCTAGAAGACTCTGTGTTTCTGTGGTCCGGAACAGGGAGAACTCAGAGGTCTTCGGGTGTTATCCCCTGGCACCACCGGGTTCCTAAAAACCCGGCACCTCAGACGGAGTGGTAGCTTGGTCCTCAGATTCGTTGACGCTGTTAGGGATGCTGTTGAGGGAAGTAGAGCTTGAGGAGATAGAAGAGGCGTTGGCTCTGGTAGTTTGGTTATTGTGTTGTTTTGTTAATGAGCTGATCATACTTTTTGGCAAAAGTAAAGATGCGTCCTTCTCGGTAATCTGCTTCGTCTCTTTTCATCTGTCTAGTCTTGTGTTCTTTGATCTCATTTTGGTGTTTCAAGAGAATATCGTTCATGATTTTATAGTTTTTCTCAGTCGCATCTTTGAGATCCAAAGCTGCGATTTCCTTCTCCAGTTCATTTATCTCGGCGTGTAGCTTGTTCATCTTGCGTTCTGCATTTTCAATTAGTATTAGTATCAAGGTATTGGAGTTTGTGGTGAGTGTTTCCTCCCATTTAGTCAGTAAATCATCGTCCAGATCTTCGAAAGTGGGAAATGTTTGTGAACGTAGTCCTCTTGGCACTCGTTTTAGTCTGAGGTACTGCTTCAGTGTAGCACTATCCCACCATCGGGCATTTTCCGTTTTCTTTAGTTTCTCAAGTTTAATGAATTTGGCTTTTAATCCCTGTTGATTACCTTGATTGCTGTTGGTTGGAGCAGCTGGAAGTCTGGTACCACTGGCTAAGTTTTCAAATAAGTCTGAGGCGATTTTATCCCTATCCATGGTTAAGACTCTGGATAATCGGTGTGTTTTTTAATTTGTTCTAATGTTTTTTACCACTGTGGCAGCCTTTCTGAGACTTAGAGAATTAAAGTTCTGCGAGGGGTTTGTGAGTATTCAAAAATGTATTGGCGCACAACAGGTAGTGGTTGGGTCAAGAGAAATGTTAGCTTGTGGTTGGTGCAACTGGATCAGAGAGAACCCTAAACTCTGAAAAACAGGGGTGGAGGAATTCCTTCCCTGTAGTTAATTATAAGCAAAGTCCAATGCACACAACAAGTCAGTGTGATATGAATGATCACCAACAAATGATAGGGATGGAGTCACACAGATGTGTTCTTTTTGTGTCGTTTTATTGGAATGCATATATTAGGAACATGAGACCAGCCGACACGTGTTTCGTCAAGGAGGGTGTTAACCCGTGACTCTTCAGGGCTGGGGGTGACATAAAAAAGGAAGGTGGATATTAACGTGTAAATAAGACAGAACACATGATGAGAGATAAAAGAGGGGGGAAGAAAAGATATAGGCCAGTGGTCAGAGAGGGAAAGTGCATGTGTGTGGGAACCGAAATGTGAGGTGAGTAAAGACAAAATGGTGACATAATGTGAGTGAGTATAGTGGACCGAAACCCTTAGTGGTTATGCAAGAACACTTGCTTGTACTGTTGACGTAGCAAATAGGGAGATACAATGTGTACATCCGTATAATGTTTGGGAGGGAGGAAAAACAAATTGATAATTCATAGGTACAGTAGCAGTCAGTGACATAGCCGGGATGCAGTCACATATCAAGAGGACAAAATTCAACACACAGGATTGTGGTGACACCTAAGTGGAAAAAAAGGGGGGGGGGGTGAATATCCCAAGAAAATGTAGGAACATTTAGAGGCTAGTAATGTGAACATAAAGTAAAATAGTAACTTGTCAATTATACAGTTTGCCTGATGAACATAACTATTGAGCGAAGAAAACCAAACTGGAAAGGAAACTCAGTAGAGAAATAAATGGATCATTGTGTGTATCCGGAGCAACAAGTATCTGCAGAGGGAGAAGAAATATAATACAGTCTTCTCTAATAGAGTCGGTGTTAGCAAAAACACCCTAATTTGGTAAATTTGGTTCATATTATCTATTAATCTGGAGCAGCCGGTATCTGCAGGAGGAAAAAAGAAAATATATATTCTTCTCTAAAGCTGGCGGTACTTGCAAACAAACTGATTTGAAGCATGTCGTCACATTTGGAAATAAATTGTGGTTGCGTGAACTGGGTTCTCAGAATTAAAATATCACATACACATGAAGCGGTTTATAGTGGTAGTATTTTCGTAGTTCTGGTCATGAATACCTGCAGTGGAAAAGAGAGAGAAAACCCCATATCCGCATGTATGGTTGGTTTTGCTGTTTGCGGTAATTGCGTTACGGTTTTGGGATCAAAATTTTAAGGAAAACAGTATACAATCTGCAGGGGCACAATTTGTGTGCACATTATTAAAAGAAATGCATTGTTTTTTAGTGGAATTGGTGGCTGTCTAAAGAGCGCTTCAATTGAAAAGGAGGAAAGTAGTTAAAATAGAGAGAATAAGGTGAGCGGAGAGAGCGGAATGGGGAGAAGAAGACAAGATTTAGAGAAATCCGAGTCTGGAAGGCGATTTGGCGGAAAACAAATGGAAAAAGTGTACCTGTTGAGAGGTCATGAGAGGCGGGGTCTGCAAAGGCGAATGAAAGAAAGGAAAAATTAGAAGGGGGAACATGGGTGCATGGGAAGATAAGCCGATGGTTATCTGAGGGTTGGGCGGAGTAGGGGGTGGACGGGGGCTATCAGAAGAGAGAAATAACTCACCAGGGGAGCGGTGATATTTCCAACCCGGTCCTGATCGGTTGTTTTCACAAGATTGTGAACGTACTTTCGGGTACGTCTTAAATGTTCCAGTATGGAAAGCGTCGGAAACAATCCAGAAAGTAGTGCTGGCGGCGTGTAACGCCGTCTATAGTTGCCGCAGTATTTAAAACTTTGGGTAGAAGAGGAAAAAATTAATTAAACGAGTTGTTAACACGTTGCTATGCTGAACGAAAAACTTTAAGTCAAGTTCAGCTCTTTATCTGTGGCGAGGATGGGGCCAGCGAATTCTTACCTGGGGTTCGTAGTAGGTCCGGGTATTGTTGATGGCGGGTCTCGCCGGGTACGGAGAAGACCCGGTCGCACAGGAAGTGCGTGCTATTTAAGGGAAAGTAAGTGGAGCTAGTTTGCGGAAGACTAGACCTCGCAGTGCGTATATGACGAGGGAAGGTGGGGTAAAGAGTAGGAATAAAAGAAAACGGACTAACCTTGTATAACGTACATGACAAGGAAAGGTGGAGTAAGGAGTGGAAAATAAGGACTGAAAAGGAAAACGGACTGCGAGGGAGGACGGTTTGGGGGGGAGTAGGGAGTAGTAATAAAGTAGTGGCACAAAAGGGTAGTGGGAAAGAAAAATGACCGAGTTGGGGAGAGTGTGGATAGGAGAATAAGTTGAGTAAAAATCGGGTGTGTGGGTGCAGGCAGAAAAAATGATGAAAAAGGGGGGGGTTAAAGGAAAGTGAGGGGGGGGCGTGGCCAAGAGCCGAACATGGTGGACGTGTAGTCCCTGAGCTCCGTCCTTAGCCCTGAAAACGAGCTATTTATCCTGCATTCCCTGCCTGCAACCCACCTGAATCTAGCACACGGAGCCTCCTGAGGCAAGCGGTGTGCAGCGGTGAAGTGCTGCTCCCCCCGAACCACTCCGGAAAAGCAGCGTGGCTGTGGTGACTATTGCAGCCTGCGGAGCAGTGTAAAGCCTCGGCCTCAATTGAGCGGCCTGCCCGACCTGCCCCCGGTCGCTGCCGCGCTCCAGTCGGGACTCCGGACCGGAGGTGAGCTGCGACGCCTGCCGAGGCACTGAGATGCGGTGAGGTGTCCCTGCATGGCCTGTAACCCCTCTGCCTCCCTCCACGCTGCTTTGACCCCCAGCCAGCTTGCCCTGCCGTGTGCCCGCTCTGGACCCGGGGACCGCACGGGCCGACCCGCGGCCCGCCCGCATCATCGGCAGTGCCCACACCAGCTGCGACCTGGGTGAGGAGAGCGGGACAGGCGGGGCGTGCTGCCCGCCGTCGGCGCTGTGTGATCCGCTCCCCTCTGATTGCACTGCGCTCTGCGGGACGGGCCGTCGGAGCTGCCCTTCCGGCGCCATCTTGACACTGGGGTCCCGGCAGTGGTGCCTTGCCTACCCCTACATTGTACAGCAACAAGCGGACCACGGGAAGCTGACGCGAGTTGGCGCGCATTGGAGGCCCACGCACCTTGCAGTGGGACGTGTGCCCTGAGCATCTGTGCTGGTGGCGCCGGCCCGCTGTGTAGGAGTGCGTCACGCACTGCGGTGCACTGCTCCGGCATTTCATACCTGGCTCCCGTTCCGCTCCCGGTCTCTAGAGGAACCAGCATTACAGTCACCTGGGAACTGGGATCTCCCCCCCGTCCACCCTGCACGACCGCGGACGTACCAGCCCGCAAGGCCCCCAGCAGAACACCGACCCACTCTGCAGCGACGCTACATTAGGCGAGTCAACATTGCCCCTGCCACCACTGGGGTCTGCACTGCGACTGCCTTCCTCCAGCACAACCCAGACTCGCCGCTGCCGCCATCTGGCACCCTGAGTAGACACTCGAGAGGGTTGTGGCAGACGGCTGCAACTACTACAGCGCCACCCTGCTCACGAGGTCAATGGGCAAACATAGGGGCAAACCACAGGACCAGGGCGCCCCTGCGGACATGCAGTCCACGGGCTCCGAGGACCCACTAGCCTCTTCAAACGCGGACATCATCCCGCCGACTGGAAAGGGATCCCAGGACGCCAAGTTGGACCGTATCCTAAACGAAATACGCGCGACGCGCGAAGCACTGGAATCGCGCATGGACAGTATGGCAACTGGCCTGTCCCTACTGCGGGCTGACCATAACAAATTGGCGGAGCGGGTCTCAGAACAGAAGATAGCGCTGAGTGACCTCATCCCGCAACAGACAGAACATTCCACGAAGCTGGAGAACGTAGAAAAACAGCTCAGACAACTGTGGGACAGGGTGGACGACGCAGAAGGACGCGCCCTCCGCAATAACGTCCGCATCCTGGGTATTCCGGAGAGAAGCGAGGGGAGGAACCCCACCCAGTTCGTGGAGGATTGGCTGCGGAAACTGGTGGGCCAAGAAGATCTTACTGCCCTATACAGTGTGGAGCGGGCCCACAGGATGCCGTCGCGACCCCCTCAGCCGGGGGCGCCTCCTCGTCCCTTGATTGCACGCCTTCTCCACTATCGAGATCGGGACACTGTTCTACGAGCGGCTAGAGAGAAGGCGCCGATTTGCTTCGAGGATAAGAACATATCGGTATACCCTGATTTCACGCCCACAGTGCAACGAGCCAGGTCCACCTTCATGGGCGTGAAGCGCAAGCTGAGAGACAGAAATATGCGCTTCTGTTCCCCGCAAGGCTCAAGATACTGCATGACAACAAATCTCACTTCTTCGACTCGCCGGAGGAGGCGGAAGAATGGATGGAGGTCACACTGACCCCACCGACCTCGCAAGACCCTTTCGCAGATCATCGCAGCGGCGGTCACAGGAGCCCACCAGACCGACGAGACAGCACTTCCGACCCAGGACGCCGCCCTTCACGAGGCACACCGACGAAAACACAACCTTGCGGAGATCAGACAGCAGGCCGTTCGTCACCACAGACACGGCTAACGGAGGAGGCGCTGGCCGCTCACGACGCGGGAGCAACCGGAGACAGAATCACCGTTACCACCGACACCCATACCGAGGTATCCGGATCAGTGGACAGCCTACAACTATTTCCAAAGATCACGGCCCAGATGGCGGCGGAGTTCTGAGTGGCACCACGATTGATCCCCTCCGGGTGGTAACGTATGACTGATCCCCTTCTTCATGTATGGTGGGTTGCATAAGGGCCCACCCTGTCGAGGGCTACCATGCAGGCCGTTAACCAGAGGCCTACTACCCCCAGTATGCACACGAACCTAACTGACTTGTGCCCACGTTGGGCACCCTGGTTTGGCTCCCGGGCCCGTTGGCTTGGGGACCTTATTGTTGAGGGATTACATGTTCGCAAGACACTCTCATCTTATAGCAACACAGATCTGGCATGGTCACCCAGGTGGTTTACTCTACCGTCTCACACAGATGGTCATGGGGCCTCTTAATGTTTACCAATTGTGCACCTGGAATGTACGGGGCAGGGGATCGGTACACAAACGCCATAGAATTTTGGCTCAACTCAACCGTAGGGGGACACAGATTGCTTGCCTACAAGAGACACATTTGAACAATGCTGAAAACATAAAGCTACGCAAGAAATGGAGAGGGCAGCTCTTCGCTACCTCCTATTCCGCGTTCTCCAGGGGGGCTGCAATTTGGCTCCGCAACTCTGTCCCTTTCAAAATGCTGGGGCAAAAAATTGATCAGGAAGGTCGTTATGTATTTGTGCGGGGATTGTTGGACGGGGATGCCATTGTATTTGGTTGTGTGTACTCACCAAACACTTGTCAAACAGAGTTTTTGTTCACTATAAACAGGATACTTGCTGATTGGGCTGATCACCGCTGGATCATTGGGGGATATTTCAATGCTGTGCTCGATATCACACTGGATAGGTCACACCCCCCCTTGCAGGCCACTGAGAGCAGAAATCAGGCAGACCCACTGGCACGGTGGGCCGAGGGATGGGATCTGGCAGACGCATGGCGCAGCGCGCACTCACAGGAGAGGGAATATACCTTTTTCTCCCCATTACACCAGCTCCACACTAGGATTGACCATGTCTTCTGCTCCCGCTCCCTCACTGACTCAATTGTTCAGACCCAACACATGGGGAAAACTCTATCCGACCACAACCCCGTTGAGCTCGCTTGGCAGTGGGGCAGGCGACTGGCCCCCATCCCAACCTGGAGGCTACCTCCAGATCTCCTTGAAGACTCGGTCTTCCGGGCGTCCCTGTCCGACACTATAGACGCCTACTTCTCCACAAATGTGAACACAGCCAGCACCCGTCAGATAGAATGGGACGCTTTCAAAGTCTGTCTCAGGGGAGCAGCAATGACCACTCGAGTGGGTAGGAAGCGGGAGGTAATCAAAGAATTGAAGGAAGTGGAGGGCTCGCTGGCGTCCCTAGAGAATGAGGCAGCGGGCATGAATGCACCTTTCACACCACTGCAGGAAGCTCACATCAGACACGCAGAGCTACTGGAAGACCTAAGGTTCCTAGACCATAAAGAATACACGAATAGACAGCATACACAGGCGGATAGAGCAGGTCCCCTACTAGCCCGCCTCCTACGTGATTCCCCAGCTTGCCATCTGATCCTGGAAATACTAGACCAGTCAGGTAACCCGACTTCCACCCAAGTAGGGATTAATACGGCGTTCAAAGACTATTATACCACGCTGTACAGCCCCCCCCTGCCCCTATCAGAGAATGCGTTCGAGGCCTTCATGAGGGACCTAGACCTCCCCCAACTTACCGACCAGCAATGCAAAGACCTGAAGCGCAACATTTCGATAGCGGAAATTAGGCAGGCAATACAAGCTCTCCCGAAGAACAAGGCTCCCTGTATGGATGGCCTACCGGCCGAATTCTATGCAACATTCCTTGATGTCCTGGCCCCACGGTTACACTCTGTTTATTTGGAAGCTATACGGACGGCATCCCTACCACAATCATCCATGCAAGCGTTAATCACATCCCTCTTAAAGCCTGGCAAAGACGGGCAACAGCTGGCCGACTACAGACCCCTGTCCCTCCTCAATACTGACTCCAAGGTCTTGAGCAAAGTGCTGGCGTCAAGACTCGTGCAGTACATACCACAGCTGATCCACCCGGACCAATGTGGTTTTGTACCGGGCCGTAATACAGCCATGAATCTCAGGCGCTTAGCCCAGCTGATGCTCGGCAACCAAGTGGGCACGACCTCGGAGGGCTGCATCTCTTTGGATCTGAAGCAAGCGTTCGATTCCCTTAGATGGGACTATATGTTTGTCACACTGTTAAAATTCGGGATACCACACGAATTCATTGCCTGGGTCAGATTACTGTACACCCTCCCCACAGCCAGAGTGCGCACCTCCAGCCACATCTCAGGACCCATAGATATAGCGAGGGGCACCCGACAGGGCTGCCCGCTCTCCCCTCTCCTATTTATCCTCGCCCTCGAGCCAATGCTCTGTAGGCTCAGGACCGTGGCCCACCGCTGTGGTATACTGAGACACGGGACGGCACACATTGTGTCCGCTTATGCGGATGATATCATATTATATCTTCTGGACTTGCGGGGCGACCTGAGCCCTATACCCCAAATATTTGAGGACTTCAGGGCGATCTCTGGCCTCACCATAAGCGAATCTAAGTCCTATGGATTCACCTTTGTGACCACGGGCTTGTCTACTCCCCTACCCTTCGCCCCTCACGCATTCCAGATGGCAGAAACCACCTTCCGATACCTCGGGATGCACATCTACAGGGAGGCTGACATGATGATAGACGGCAACCTTGGAAGGGCCATTAAAGCACTGAAATCACAAATTCAATTCTGGCTAACACTGCCCCTCTCAATAGCAGGCAGAGTGGCAATCTCTAAGATGGTGATGCTCCCCGCCTCATCTACCACTTCACCAATCTGCCGTTCCTGATCCCAGCAGCGACATTTAAGACTCTTGACACACTACTCACGGAACTTGTATGGGGGCACGGGCGCAGGCGCATAGGCCTTGCTAAACTACAACTCCCCTCCGACTCCGGTGGCATGGGCCTACCGGACTTTAGGGCCTATAACTATGCGTGCCAGCTGCAGTGGCTGGCCTACTGGGTAGCAGGCCGCAATCTTCACGAGATCAATGTATCAGAGGATGAACATGTAAAAGGGAGAGTACATACATTACTTTTACCCAGATCAGATCTACCGAGAGACACCCCACCACTCCTCAGGCTGGCGGTAACATACTGGCGGAAGGCATTAAAGTACACATCCCCCAAGACATCTTACGCCCCCACGATCCCACTCTTGGGTATCCCACTGGGCTCGGGAATACTCACGACGAACAAACTGGTGTCCTGGCACGACGCAGGAGTGTCGCAAGTGGGTGACCTGTTTCAGGAGGGGCACTTGTTATCCTTTGAAGACTTTAGAGCAGCACATGGCGTCCCTAGGTGCTCATTCCTCTTACATGCAAGCCTTCGCCACTACATAACACTCAAGTGGTCACATGAGGGACAAGAGCCTGTTACAAACCCCCTCATAACAATGCACTACCTCATGGGCACGGGCGACCATCTGACCAAATGGCTCACTTCTAGCATCAAAATGGGGAGGGCGATTACACTGTCACCACTCCGGGCGGCATGGGAAGGGGATATTGGCAGGCCTTTGAGAGACAAAGAGTGGGAGCGTATCCTTCAGTTTCCCAAAAAGGTAGCTAGAAACCCCAAGTTCAAGTTTATTCAATTGATGTTGCTACACAGAGCCTACCTGACCCCACACCGCATACATGTGATGTTCCCTGATGCGGATGGCACCTGCCCCCGATGTGACACTGACGATGCATCACTAGTACACATGCTATGGCAATGCCCTAAGTTGGGACACTACTGGACCACGATCCATGACTTGCTTGAGAGGGCTGGTACTCTGTCCCAATCACCTACACTGGAACATACACTGTTAGGGCTAGGACCACCATCACGCACTAGAACCGTGGCGACGCGTTTCACAGACATGGCCCTATTAATAGCGAAGCGAGCAATCACGATGAGGTGGAAGTCGTCCAAGCCCCCCAACCCTGAATTATGGAAAGCAGAGGTAATACGGTGGGGCAAGGCGGAAGGCGAAGCACTGCAACGAGAGGAACGCAGAGGCCTCCGGAAAACACAGATTTCACTAGATTGGTTTGCCACAGTGGGGATGTTCGAAACGGGGGATGACGAGGATGATGGGGAGGCACATGACTCGCCACATATAGGATGAGCGTGTTAAGATCTAGTCCTTTCGTGCACCGTCACGGACTATGGTGCACTGTGATGAGGTACGGGGAATCCCGAACCATCGAACATTTTACCCCAGCCTGCCTGTGTGTATAGATAAAGTTGCATGTCAAAGTGTCATGGGTGACCCAGATGTAAAAACTACGGTTATACGCATGATGAGAGAGTGTTGGGTGGGATTCTCGAGGGTGGTGGGTGGGATCGGGAACAATGTTGGACTGTTCAGTTAACTTGGTTCCAGACAACAAAACGAAAAATCAATGATAATATGTAATTATACGCTCTGAGCAGGCACGTGCATGTACCATCCTGATTACAATCACGCTTGAATATGTATGTAACTGCTCTACCTACTATGCTAATAAACAGATTTTCAAAAAAAAAATTATTTGGCACATATTTTTATAATTAATCTGAACAAAAACCGCATCAGATTTAAAACAAGTCAAATTCACTAAATAAACAAAATAACACAGTTTTGTCTATGTAGGATGTCTATCAATAAAGAGATCACACAACGGAACAAACATTATGATTTTTGTGAATTCAGATATTGCGATGGTAAAGGTTCATAGTGAGTCCTTGGGAGCATATGGATCTTGTGCCCCCCAGGTAAAGGTCTTTATAGACTATGTACCTAAGAAGTAATGAAGCTCATCGTCCGTATTTTGACCATGTTTAATTGTGTGCAAACGCATGATCCAGATGGCTTCTTGGCGTCTTAGTCTCAGTTCTCTGTAGCCGCCTCTCACATTGGCCTCTGTCACATCTATTCCATAGAAGCAAAAATTCTTGGTCGTTCCTTGTGAAGGACAGGTAGCCATGTGAGTGGCCATTGGGTATCGTGCGTCCTGTTGTAGAATTGCCCGTGCATGCTCTCAGATTCATTCTCTTTGGGGCCGGAGGGAACTCCCAATATACATGCTGTGGCAAGTGCATTCAATGACATACACTGTGAATCTGGTGTTGCAGTTGATGTTAGTGTTAATGGTGTATTGCTGTTTCAAAAAGCCCTTGAAATTCTTTGTGCCGTGTTTTGACTTGCTACACATGCTGCAATTACCACATCTGTAGAAGCCTTTTGATTTTTCAGTTAACCATGAGGTGTTACTGGTCCCTCTTGGAGCAGTGGGGCAGAGTCTATTTCTGAGGTTCTTTCCTCTTCGATAAGTTATCTGTGGTCTGGTGGTGATGGCATGCTGCAAAGATTTGTCCGCCAATAGAATGCCCCAGTGTTTGGTCATACTTCTTTTTACTACGGTGCTCATTTCGTTGTAGTCTAAGATTAACCTCACCGGTTGGTGAGCTTCTGTTCTGGTCTGTTTAATTGCTAGTGTGGCTTGTCTGTCAATTTGTTTGATTCTGTTTTTTGCTTTTCTCAGTACCTGAGGTTTGTACCCCCTCTTGGTGAAACGTTGGGACATATCCTGTATACAGAGTTCAAACTCCTCATTATCACTGCAATTTCTCCTTGCACGAATTAATTCTCCATATGGGATCGTGTCGATTTGATGACTCGGATGTGAACTTTACGCATGTAGGACCGCATTGCATGCTGTTTCTTTGCGGTACATGCAGCTGTGGAGGGTGTTGTTTTTGATGTACAGTTCTACGTCCAGGAAGGAGACACTGCAGGTGCTCATGTGACTTGTGAATTTCATATCCATGTCGTTGTTGTTCAAATGGTTACAGAAATTTTTGAGGGCTTCTTGGGTGCCAGACCACATTAATAGGCAATCATCAATATACCTTCCCCAGTATATTATGTGATCTATCCAAGGTTGGCCTTTGTTGCCCCAGATGTATTCTGCTTCCAATGCTCCCATGTAGAGGTTGGCAAAGGATGGGGAGAATTGTGATTCTCCTATTAACATGCCTAGAGAATCTAGATTTCATTAAAGACACAGAGGCTCACATTATGCAATGACTTTTAATTGCAGATCCAAGCCAGTCGCATCACAATATAAAGGTTCCAATAAGAACACAGAGATGAAGTAATAGACAGAACATAGCAACCAAAAAGTCTCTTTTAAATCAGGCGAAAAAAGAAGATGTAGTAGTTTCCAGAAGATTCGAAGGTAAACGAGAATGAAGAAGAGATGGTGGTAGGTGTTTACGGTAGGCGTTAATGTGCTCGCTGCTTAAGGGCAGAAGGGAAGCTGCGCTTATGATTTAACCGACGCGCGGTCCTTTTATTGCGGGGTGGGTGTTGTCTCCGCGCTTCCCTCGGCTGCGTGTATGATTTAACACACGCGGTTAACAGTAACGCGCGGCTAACTGCGGGCGGTGAGGGCGGAAATAGCAAAAGATAAGGTTACATGCTCTCAGTTCTAAGCCCTGAGGTAAAACTATTATAAACAGCGGATGCTGCGGGGACGCGAAAGGGTATTTAGAAACAGACACGTCAGAGGAAAAAAGGTGACGTTTAAAGCCTAATCTAAACAGTGAAGGGAGGGTAGGATCTCCGAAAATTGCAGATCCGGGGAGGTGGGAGGGTAGGAGAGAGAGTAGGGGGTAAATCTACATAAGATAAATGGGGTAAATCTACATAAGATAAATGGGAAGGCGATTCAACTGCACTATAATGTGAGACATTACTCATCCTCAAATTAAACCTCCCAAGAACATAAGAACATAACAATATTAAATACCAATACTGTTAAAGGAGAGAAAAAACATGAGCTACTTATCTGCTTGGAGCCGCATTTAAAAGAGGCTTTTTGGTCGCTATGTTCTGTCTATTACTTCATCTCTGTGTTCTTATTGGAACCTTTATATTGTGATGCGACTGGCTTGGATCTGCAATTAAACGTCATTGCATAAAGTGAGCCTCCGTTCTTGTAATGAAATCTTGAACCCATGGCTACACCCTTCTTTTGTATGAACCATTGTTTATCATAGATGAAGACATTGTTCTTAAGAATGATTTGCATCATGTCAGATAGCATATTGGTGTGATTCCACAATGTGATGGGTCTGTTCTTGAGAAATTTGTTAACTGCTACCATACCTAAATCTGGATTGATAGAAGTGTAGAGGGATACAACGTCTAGAGTGGCAAGCATCAAGTCCGGTTGCCATTCAATGTCAGTGAGTATGCTCAGAATATGTTTTGTATCCTGTATGTAGGATGGAAGATTGTTAACCATAGGCTTTAGGAAGACATCCACATATTCAGAATCGCTCTGTGGGTCCACCAATTCCAGATACGATAGGTCTACCAGGAGGAAAGCCTCCTGGTTTGTGGATCTTGGGGAGAGTGTATAGCCATGACGCAGTGGGTCTGACTACCTTCATATAGAGCATTTCATTCTCGCTGATGAGCCCTGCGTCATTCCAATCTGTTAGATGTCTATTGATGAGAATGGTTAGAGGACCTATGGGATTATGTTCTAGAGGGGCATAGCAGGAGGTATCAGAAAGTTGTGTGAGTATTTCGGTGTGGTAATCGGTTTTGTCCATGATTACCACATTGCCTCCTTTGTCCGCTTCTTTGATGATGAGATCTTTGTCGTTACTCAAAGATCTGAGAGCTAGTCTTTCATCTCTCGTCAAATTGTCATGGGATCTGTTTTTGTTTTTTTCAAGTTTTTTCTCATGTTTTTCAATATCACACAGAACTGTGTTGTTAAAAATATCGACTGGGTTGCCTCCTGGTAATGTGGGTACCCATTTGGATTTGTTCTTGAGTCCGCTTTCATCTGTTTGGTTGGTTTTTAGTTCTAAGTTGTGCAGGAGGTTCTCGAAAGAGTTTGGAGAATCATCAAAGTCAGTAATGGACAGAAGTAGGTGTGTGACCTGTACATCGCTAATGCTGAGAGCGTTGTTGTCTCCATCATTGATGCTATGAATGAGGGGTGGGGGGATTTCTTGTTGATCAGCAAAGTATTTCTTTAGTTTCAAGCCTCGAATAAATTTGAAGAGATCTATTTTGGCCCTACAGGGATCTCCTAGTTCATGGGGGTTGAAGTTAAGTCCTTTGCTCAGTAGTGAGATTGTATTGGTGTCTAGTTGTTTGGTTGAGAGGTTGACCACTTGTACTTCATTGTTGTTAGTTTCTCCTACTTCTTGTTCCCTGATCTGAGCCTCTCCTTGTAGCCGTCTTTTGCCGGCTCTGTTGCCTCTTCGGGTCTTCTTACAGCAATATTTGGTCGTGAGCGTGTTTCCCTTCTGATAGTCTGTATTTCCCGAAAAAAAGTGTTGGTTGCAGAGGCGCATTCATTGCCTGCAGCCCGCTTGTCAGCAGAGCCCCGGTTACCGCCTACAGTCCTGATCAAGTCAGGCACAGCCAATAGCACTCGCTGCCCAGACGGAAGAAACAATCAGTAACTTCGGACCATTGAGTTCTCAAACCGGATTTCAAGTACGCTCTCCTGCCTGAGCTTAAGTCACTGTTCTCATCGACAACCCCGTCCTGATGACGATCCCGACCAAAGGGGATCGAAACGCCGTCGACTAGACAGCTTGAATTTTACGACGCATATCACGTCTTGTGCTCTCATATAAATAATTGTGTTTCAAGTGATTATAACTTGTTTCTGTTGGAGCCATTATTTGATGTTTATACTCTGGTCAATGCGTCGCCTTTGCTGTTGTTTTTAACACTTGCACACTCACCTATCACTGATTGTATATAGCACTTGCACCAAGTGTCACTGGGTTGTCACAAGATCCACTCTGTACAGTGCTGCTCTAACTGTATTGACCCATGAAAGTTTTTTCCTTTTGTTCTCGGAAAATAAGATTACCCTTTCTGTAAAACATTCTGACCCCTTGGTCCTCCTTTCTTTGTAATGCATGTTGCATACATTTCTAAAACCGTCTTTACATAATACCTGTTGGGAACTGTTTTTGCTCACTCTTTATTGATAGACATTCTACATAGACAAAACTGTGTTATTTTGTTTATTTGGTGAATTTGACTTGTTTTAAATCCGATGCGGTTTTTGTTCAGATTAATTATAAAAATATGTGCCAAATAATTTCTTATCCTTTCTTCACCCTTTTTTTTCCTCCATTCTACTGAGGTTTCTTTCTCTGCTCACCTACCCCATTTCTCTCGCGCTACACTTTCCTTTAAACCCCCCCCCCCTTTTTCATCATTTTTTCTGCCTGCACCCACACACCCGATTTTTACTCGACTTATTCTCCTCTCCACACTCTCCCCAACTCGGTCCTTTTTCTTTCCCACTACCCTTTGTGCCACTACTTTATTACTACTCCCTACTCCCCCCCAAACCGTCCTCCCTTGCAGTCCGTTTTCGTTTTCAGACCTTATTTTCCACTCCTTACTCCACCTTTCCTTGTCATGTACGTTATATAAGGTTAGTCCGTTTTCTTTTATTCCTACTCTTTACCCCACCTTCCCTCGTCATATACACACTGCGAGGTCTAGTCTTCCGCAAACTAGCTCCACTTACTTTCCCTTAAATAGCACGCACTTACTGTGCGACCGGGTCTTCTCCGTACCCGGCGAGACCCGCCATCAACAATACCCAGACCTAATACGAACCCCAGGTAAGAATTCGCTGGCCCCATCCTCGCCACAGATAAAGAGCTGAACTTGACTTAAAGTTTTTTGTTCAGCATAGCAACGTGTTAACAACTCGTTTAATTGATTTTTTCCTCTTCTACCCAAAGTTTTAAATACTGCGGCAACTATAGACGGCTTTACACGCCGCCAGCACTACTTTCTGGATTGTTTTCCGACGCTTTCCATACTGGAACATTTAAGACGTACCCGAAAGTACGTTCACAATCTTGTGAAAACACCCGATCAGGACCGGGTTGGAAATATCACCGCTCCCCCAGTGAGTTATTTCTCTCTTCTGATAGCCCCCGTCCACCCCCATCTCTGCCCAACCCTCAGATAACCATCGGCTTATCTTCCCATGCACCCATGTTCCCCCTTCTAATTTTTCCTTTCTTTCATTCTCCCTTGCAGACCCCGCCTCACATGACCTCTCAACAGTGTGTGATATTGAAAAACATGAGAAAAAACTTGAAAAAAACAAAAACAGATCCCATGACAATTTGACGAGAGATGAAAGACTAGCTCTCAGATCTTTGAGTAACGACAAAGATCTCATCATCAAAGAAGCGGACAAAGGAGGCAATGTGGTAATCATGGACAAAACCGATTACCACAACGAAATACTCACACAACTTTCTGATACCTCCTGCTATGCCCCTCTAGAACATAATCCCATAGGTCCTCTAACCATTCTCATCAATAGACATCTAACAGATTGGAATGACGCAGGGCTCATCAGCGAGAATTAAATGCTCTATATGAAGGTAGTCAGACCCACCGCGCCATGGCTATACACAAACCAGGGGGCTTTCCTCCTGGTAGACCTATCGTATCTGGAATAGGTGGACCCACAGAGCGATTATCTGAATATGTGGATGTCTTCCTAAAGCCTATGGTTAACAATCTTCCATCCTACATACAGGATACAAAACATATTCTGAGCATACTCACTGACATTGAATGGCAACCGGACTTGATGCTTGCCACTCTAGACGTTGTATCCCTCTACACTTCTATCAATCCAGATTTAGGTATGGTAGCAGTTAACAAATTTCTCAAGAACAGACCCATCACATTGTGGGATCACACCAATATGCTATCTGCCATGATGCAAATCATTCTTAAGAACAATGTCTTCATCTATGATAAGCAATGGTTCATACAAAAGAAGAGTGTAGCCATGGGTTCAAGATTCTCCCCATCCTTTGCCAACCTCTACATGGGAGCATTGGAAGCAGAATACATCTGGGGCAACAAAGGCCAACCTTGGATAGATCACATAATATACTGGGGAAGGTATATTGATGATTGCCTATTAATCTGGTCTGGCACCCAAGAAGCCCTCAAAGATTTCTGTAACCATTTGAACAACAACGACATGGATATGAAATTCACAAGTCACATGAGCACCTCCAGTGTCTCCTTCCTGGACGTAGAACTGTACATCAAAAACAACACCCTCCACAGCCGCATGTACCGCAAAGAAACAGCATGCAATGCGGTCCTACACGCGGAAAGTTCGCATCCGAGTCATCAAATCGACACGATCCCATATGGAGAATTCATTCGTGCAAGGAGAAATTGCAGTGATAATGAGGAGTTTGAACTCTGTATACAGGATATGTCCCAACGTTTCACCAAGAGGGGGTACAAACCTCAGGTACTGAGAAAAGCAAAAAACAGAATCAAACAAATTGACAGACAAGCCACACTAGCAATTAAACAGACCAGAACAGAAGCTCACCAACCGGTGAGGTTAATCTTAGACTACAACGAAATGAGCACCGTAGTAAAAAGAAGTATAACCAAACACTGGGGCATTCTATTGCCGGACAAATCTTTGCAGCATGCCATCACCACCAGACCACAGATAACTTATCGAAGAGGAAAGAACCTCAGAAATAGACTCTGCCCCACTGTTCCAAGAGGGACCAGTAACACCTCATGGTTAACTGAAAAATCAAAAGGCTTCTACAGATGCGGTAACTGCAGCATGTGTAGCAAGGCAAAACACGGCACAAAGAATTTCAAGGGCTTTTTGAAACAGCAATACACCATCAACACTAACATCAACTGCAACACCAGATTCACAGTGTATGTCATTGAATGCACTTGCCACAGCATGTATATTGGGAGTTCCATCAGGCCCCTAAGAGAACGAATCAGAGAGCATGCACGGGCAATTCTACAACAGGACGCACAATACCCAATGGCCACTCACATGGCTACCTGTCCCTCACAAGGAACGACCAAGAATTTTTGCTTCTATGGAATAGATGTGACAGAGGCCAATGTGAGAGGCGGCAACAGAGAACTGAGACTAAGACGCCAAGAAGCCATCTGGATCATGCGTTTGCACACAATTAAACATGGTCAAAATACGGACGATGAGCTTCATTACTTCTTAGGTACATAGTCTACAAAGACCTTTACCTGGGGGGCACAAGATCCATATGCTCCCAAGGACTCACTATGAACCTTTACCATCGCAATATCTGAATTCACAAAAATCATAATGTTTGTTCCGTTGTGTGATCTCTTTATTGATAGACATCCTACATAGACAAAACTGTGTTATTTTGTTTATTTGTTGAATTTGACTTGTCTTAAATCTGATGCGGTTTTTGTTCAGATTAATTATAAAAATATGTGCCAAATAATTTCCTATCCTTTCTTCACCCTTTTTTTTCCTCCATTCTACTGAGGTTTTCTTTCCCTGCTCACCCACCCCATTTCTCTCGCGCTACACTTTCCTTTAACCTACCCCTTTTTCATCATTTTTTCTGCCTGCACCCACACACCCGATTTTTACTCGACTTATTCTCCTCTCCACACTCTCCCCAACTCGGTCCTTTTTCTTTCCCACTACCCTTTTGTGCCACTACTTTATTACTACTCCCTACTCCCGCCAAACCGTCCTCCCTCGCAGTCCGTTTTCCCTTTCAGTCCTTATTTTCCACTCCTTACTCCACCTTTCCTTGTCATGTACGTTATACAAGGTTAGTCCGTTTTCTTTTATTCCTACTCTTTACCCCACCTTCCCTTGTCATATACACACTGCGAGGTCTAGTCTTCCGCAAACTAGCTCCACTTACTTTCCCTTAAATAGCACGCACTTCCTGTGCGACCGGGTCTTCTCCGTACCCGGCGAGATCCGCCATCAACAATACCCGGACCTACTACGAACCCCAGGTAAGAATTCGCTGGCCCCATCCTCGCCACAGATAAAGAGCTGAACTTGACTTAAAGTTTTTTGTTCAGCATAGCAATGTGTTAGCAACTCGTTTAATTTATTTTTTCCTCTTCTACCCAAAGTTTTAAATACTGCGGCAACTATAGACGGCTTTACACGCCGCCAGCACTAATTTCTGGATTGTTTTCCGACGCTTTCCATACTGGAACATTTAAGACATACCCGAAAGTACGTTCACAATCTTGTGAAAACACCCGATCAGGACCGGGTTGGAAATATCACCGCTCCCCCGGTGAGTTATTTCTCTCTTCTGATAGCCCCCATCCACCCCCTACTGCGCCCAACCCTCAGATAACCATTGGCTTATCTTCCCATGCACCCATGTTCCCCCTTCTAATTTTTCCTTTCTTTCATTCTCCCTTGCAACCCCGCCTCTCAAGACCTCTCAACAGGTACACTTTTTCCATTTGTTTTCCGCCAAATCGCCTTCCAGACTCGGATTTCTCTAAATCTTGTCTTCTTCTCCCCATTCCGCTCTCTCCGCTCACCTTATTCTCTCTATTTTAACTACTTTCCTCCTTTTCAATTGAAGCGCTCTTTAGACAGCCACCAATTCCACTAAAAAACAATGTATTTCTTTTAATAATGTGCACACAAATTGTGCCCCTGCAGATTGTATACTGTTTTCCTTTAAATTTTGATCCCAAAACCGTAACGCAATTACAGCAAACAGCAAAACCAACCATACATGCGGATATGGGGTTTTCTCTCTCTTTTCCACTTTAGGTATTCATGACCAGAACTTCGAAAATACTACCACTATAAACCGCTTCATGTGTATGTGATATTTTAATTCTGAGAACCCAGTTCACGCAACCACAATTTATTTCCAAATGTGAGGACATGCTTCAAATCAGTTTGTTTGCAAGTACCACCTGCTTTAGAGAAGAATATATATTTTCTTTTTTCCTCCTGCAGATACCTGCTGCTCCAGATTAATAGATAATATGAACCAAATTTACCAAATTAGGGTGTTTTTGCTAACACCGACTCTATTAGAGAAGACTGTATTATATCTCTTCTCCCTCTGCAGATACTTGTTGCTCTGGATACACACAATGATCCATTTATTTTTCTACTGAGTTTCCTTTCCAGTTTGGTTTTCTTCGCTCAATAGTTATGTTCATCAGGCAAACTTATAATAGGCAAGCTACTATTTTACTTTATGTTCACATTACTAGCCTCTAAATTTTCCTAAATTTTCTTGGGATATTCACCCCCCCCCCTTTTTTCCACTTAGGTGTCACCACAATCCTGTGTGTTGAATTTTGTCCTCATGATATGTGACTGCATCCCGGCTATGTCACTGACTGCTACTGTACCTTTGAATTATCAATTTGTTTTTCCTCCCTCCCAAACATTATACGGATGTACACATTGTATCTCCCTATTTGCTACGTCAACAGTACAAGCAAGTGTTCTTGCATAACCACTAAGGGTTTCGGTCCATATACTCACTCACATTATGTCACCATTTTGTCTTTACTCACCTCACATTTCGGTTCCCACACACATTCACTTTCCCTCTCTGACCACTGGCCTATATCTTTTCTTCCCCCCTCTTTTATCACTCATCATGTGTTCTGTCTTATTTACACGTTAATATCCACCTTCCTTTTTTATGTCACCCCCAGCCCTGAAGAGTCACGGGTTAACACCCTGCTTGACGAAACACGTGTCGGCTGGTCTCATGTTCCTAATATATGCATTCCAATAAAACGACACAAAAAGAACACATCTGTGTGACTCCATCCCTATCATTTGTTGGTGATCATTCATATCACACTGACTTGTTGTGTGCATCGGACTTTGCTTATAATTAACTACAGGGAAGGAATTCCTCCACCCCTGTTTTTCAGAGATTAGGGTTCTCTCTGATCCAGTTGCACCAACCACAAGCTAACATTTCTCTTGACCCAACCACTACCTGTTGTGCGCCAATACATTTCTGAATACTCGCAAACCCCTCGCAGAACTTTAATGCTTTACTACTTTGGTAGTAAACAAAGAGGTCTAACTATTTCCTCATGCACTGCCAGTCTGAAGAAAACTGATTCCTGCAAAGTGCTCCCACACCCTCTACCTCTCACCATACAGATGGAAATGGGAACCACTTTAACATAGGACAGGGCTGGAGCTCCATCCTGACAGCTGTCCACACCTCCTTTTCACCCTGCTCCAGCTCATCTAGAGCTGCCTTTGTTTTTAAATCCCCACATTGAACTGTTTGTTGTCGTATAGCTAGTAGTCTCTCTCTCTCCATCTCTATGCAACCCGGGTCATGCTTTTTATTTTATTTATTTTAAAGGTTTTATATAGCGCTGGCTAGACCCGGAGGTATCAGAGCGTTTTACATGAGTATCAGACCATAGTTGTAGGTTACATCATTACAAAGGTTACACAGGTATTAGAGCTTGGCAAACATAGTTACATGTGAGGTCGACACAAACAAAAAGGACATATATACGTAAGGGGAAAAGAAGGCAAGGGGAGAGATTCAGGGGAGGGGGTAGGAGCAGGGGAAATAGACGGAGAATGGATGAGGGAAAGAGGAGGGGAGGGTGAGAGACACAGCATGGAAAGAGGAGGGGGAGGGCGACAGGGACACAAACCGGTAGACGAATCAAAGCTGCGTCCAAAGTCCAGTAAGCTGTGATCCCAGGGGAAGTGGTATAATTTCCCCATCTCTGTTGCAAGAGGCTTCCTATATGCCGTGGACTCTCTCAGAGGGGTCTCTGAGACTTCAGAGTATAAATATTGGATCTTTCCCCAACAAGGGGAGAAGGAGTGCTGTGTCAAAGGGCACAAAAGGATAGGGGGCTAGGTGGTGTAGCAGGCAAGGGGAGATATTCAGGGGATAGGAGCAAAGGACGTAGACAAAGAAAGAAAGAGTACTAAATGGGAACAGACAGCATCAGTTAGGGGGACAGACTGTTTTCTCTCTGTGGCCATGAGTTTGCCCCATCTCTAAGGTAAAAACCTAGCACAGGCCATTCCAGAAGCTTTGCCATCCAGGACATGAGGCACACTGTTTGTAATTCAAATTATTTTTCACTATTCACAGAAGTTTATAGTACGCTGCACATCAGCAATCGAGATTATTCATATTAAGTTATTAAGTGCAGAGGATGATGCTCTGAACTAACAGTGTTTAACCCATTCATCATACAGGGGCGATAGATCAGAATCATGAGGCTGAGGGAGAAGATCATGAACCCAATGAAGGCCAACTCGTGGACCGCAGGGTTCACTGTAGAGGACATGTATGTCAGAGGGAGCAGGCATAGGTTCTCCAGGACGTTCAGAATGAAGATAAAGTGGCACGGGATGAGGTAAGTGATGGTGTGTGCTGTGCATACCGTTTATGAGGCCAGCGCGTCTGAGATTGTTATTCCCTAGTTTCCAGGTAGAGGGTAGGAGTGCTGGAGGGTCCGGTGAGATTTCCGATGATTAGTGGTTAGGGGCAGGCAGCCACCATAATGGGGACAGGCCCCCCGTAATGGTGGTGTGATGGGGTGTGCTGCACCTCCTGATTCTGAGGCCAGCGCTACTAGGCTAAGTTGTTGATGAGTAGAAGGCTGGCAAAGGTGGAAATAGTTTAGGGGGTTGTTCTGTAGGAGGGAAATAGATTAGGGGTCAGATGCCACCATCTTAGGGTCAGGCAGGCGATAGTGAACCTCACGTCTCCCGTTACTGGGAATACGTTTCCGTTGAGATAATTCAACAAATCTCAGGTTCCGGTGAGTAGACCCTTTCGTTGCTCGGGTACTCACCGGAATTAGGCTCTGTGGGGGTTATGCGGGGTCTCTTCATCACGCCGAGTTTCGAATTTGAGGAGCCAGCCCCACCGGACTGGAGCTGCTCAGTGATCTCCATCAGATGCGGGCTCATCCAGCAGCACATTGGAAGCCCAGGCACTCGACTCCCAGTGTGGTAATCATTGGCAAAGCCGCTGGGGCAGATCGTAATGACAAGCGAGCGCCATAACAAGAGTCACAATGGCTGTAGGTAGGACGATCACCTTGCTTAGCCCAGGGATTCACGCCATGACAATACGATGCGAGGCAAGCAGGAAACTCACTCCGCACGAACAGCGGGTGAGTGGTGTTAAGGTGATTAGCTCTTTGCAAGAGTACTTACCCGGGGGGAGAATGTTAGTGCGGCCATTTTAGATTCAGGCGTCCAGTATCATGATCTTCGTCTCCCGTTGTTGGGGCAGCGCGGGAGTAAAGCTGTTGCAGTTTACAGGGCTATTCACAGTGCTTCCTGTCCTCATCGCACTAAACATACACAAGTCACTATTCTCCACTGCACTATCCAGAATTACAAACTTCCTAGCTAACGTAATGGAAAGTTTCAATTCTATTAAGGCCTCGGAGGTGAGTATTATGCTATTCTTTCTTCACTTTATTGCAAAGCAGCCATTTTTTACCAAACTTAAACAAACTATTATTCCCATGAGACCTTGGGAATGTTAATAAAAAACAATAGAGTCCAATAGGTTGACGGTGTCTCATCCCAACCAACCAGGTGGTATCAACACAGGTTAAAGTGCATCATCTCTGGCCACTCTTCCTCTTTCGTTGCACAAGATCAGCCTCTGCATTCACCTCATGAGTTTATGCACATCCATTTGTCGTGTCCGCCAGATCTCGACCACGAAGTAGCCCTGAAGTAAAGTCTCTCATTGAGCAGCTACCCGCGCACTGTTCCTGGCCGACATCACAGTTCTTCTTGGCCGACCAAGAACCACTGAGACAATCATCAATTCATCAAGCGTCATGCTTTTTCTGACCATTGCCCACAAAAGCATCCACTTCTTTGTCAAGAATGTCCTGCACATTCATGCAATGCATTTAGTGTGCCCTGCCTTGCCAAGGCACCACAAAGCTAGTGACTCGAGAAAGGAAGCACTCTACATCTAATGTGCCACACACATAGGAGAACAGTGCCAATTAGCTAAGATACACTGCACTCAGAGCATGGAAGCTGCCTATTGTTCTAGTTTAATATATTTATTTGTCAGTGATCAAGATTGTAATCACTTTACTATATTATTGATTTATGGAGCCATTGAAAGAATTGTGAGTCCGCAAGCAGATATTCAACAATCGACAAGAAATCCTTTGACATGGTGCTGGATGAAGTGCGAAAGGTAAAATCAAAAGGTTTGTGTTAAAATGTTGTTGTAAAGAACTGGAATAGGAGGATGATGCATGTAGTGGCCTGGGGTGTAGGGCACTAGGACACTGCACTGGACCACATGGAAGGAAAAGAACTGGACACCACATCGGTCTGGGAGTAGGGAGGGGACAGTTTGGGACGAGTTTGGCACGGGGACGGACGTGCATGTGGGCAGTGCAGAAGCCACAACAAATAAAGGATATCGTAACCCTACCTGATTCTTGCGTGTTTCCTTTGGTCAAAGAACACGACAACTGGTAACGAGTATGGTGGGATATCAAGGTGACTCCAGACGCATGTACCAGGGTCCCTCGCGACTCAGAAATGGAGCCAGGAGCCCACCCCGGTCCGCCTGCCGCCTTTAAAGATCAGGAGAAGAATCGATGCGATGTCCAGAGCCCAGCCAGTCGCAGGAAGAAACATAGCCAGGAACCCACCCTGGTCCGAGTGCCGAGAACCGGAGCACTGGCGCGGGAGCCCACCCCGGCCACAGTGAAGATGCGGTAAAAGGCCCCCCACCTGCCCAACAGCAAGCGGTGCACCTGTCTGTGTGTGTGAGCATCGCACGCATTCCAGCGGTGTACCCAACTGTGTCCCAACCGCCTGTCGCATGAAGAAGAGCTCGCTTCGCGCGTAGACTTTAAGGCAAATCTCGCATAAACAAAGCGGCCATTTTGGGTCAGGCGGAAGCAGCAAATCAGCATCCAGGAAGGCATTTTAAAGGGTCAGGCACCAGAAATATCGGTCTTGCGAGACGGCGGCGGCCATTTCAAGGGCAGGAAGGTTAAACCAATAAACAAAGAGGAAGGCCTGGTGGCCATTTTAAAGCCAGGCAGACACCTAAAATAGTACAAAAGGTGAAATTCAAGGCCAGGAGGCCATTTTAAAGCCAGGCAGACACCTACAATAGTACAAAGGTGAAAATCAAAAGGAAAGACAACGCATTAAATGCAAAAGATGAAGTGAAAATAAAGAAATAAAATAGAGACGGAAGTACTACTATCACTCTAGCAAGAAAGTAATTACACATAAACAAGGCCTGCACCAAAGCTGCACATCGGAGAAATGGTTGAACCAGCAAGTGACTAAAAAGAGTCCACAAGCAATATTTTGCAGACCACTGCCATTCAGTTTATCGGAACCACAGGTCGGCATCAGGTGGCAAAGATGGATTTGGCAATTTGATTGCTCCATGCGCGCCACGGACATCATAGACAGCAAATAGCTGGACCTCTTTCTGACTCTCGCAGGGGATAACGTGGAGGACCTGCTCATAATATTTCCCAGCGATCGAACAGCGACATACAAGGGAGTGATACAGTGCCTTACAGCAAAATTTGACTTTGAGAGGTACACCTTCAACACTGCGTGTCAGCGAGCAGAGGAGTCCCTTGACGACTTCGCAACAGGACTGCAAAAATTGGTCACGTCCTGTGAGTTTGACAAGTTTGACAATGAGCAAGCGATACAACGGCACATCATTGAAGGCTGTCAGTCTGTAGAGTTTCGTGCATGTGTTCTGAAGGAACCAAAGACGCTGGAGAAGATATTGACCATGGCCCGCACGGAAGTGAGAGCAACAGCACATGCCAAGGAGATGGAGCTGGGGAAAGAAAAAAGAGTGGAACAAGCGAATCGCATTACTAGAAATGGCAAGAAGAATGAATACCTAGTGCCCTCACCAAAAAAGAAGAACGAACAAATGTGCTATCAATGCGGACTCAAATTTCCGCATGTCGGTGCGTGCCCAAGGATGGGCCAGAGGTGCAGGAAATGCAACAGAGACAATCACTTTGCAAGCGCGTTTGTGAGCAGGCAGTTTAGAAGCCTGTGAGGCAGAGCGGCAAGACCACGGATGACCACCAGATGGTATGCCAGACACATGGAAACAGTGAATCGCAGCTCCTCCGATGAGTTGGAAGAAATGGCAGCACCTGTGAGTGTGGCACGACTGTATCTAATGTCAGATTCCCCTTGGAAGACAGAAGACCTGAGCACATTCATCTCATGGGGAAGTATCAAATAAAGAAAACGGCAACCATAGACATTGAAGTAGGACAACATAATACACAGTTCGTGCTTGACAGCGGGACCACATGCAACATCATGTGCATGTTGGAGTACGAGAAAATGAAATTGAGACCGCCGCTATCACCATCCACTGTTGATGTGTTCATGCGAGGTTCCAAAATGCTGGTAGAGAACATGGGGAAGTTCACAGAGACCTTAACATACAAGGACAGGTCCTGCCAAGAAGAGATACATGTGCTAAAAGGTGACATCCCAGCACCATGCCTGCTAAGCAACTTCAAGGCGCAGGTGATGGGTCTACTAGCGATGATATACCACATGTCAGAGAAACTGAACACTCTACAGGAACATCCGGCCATACAGCAAGGCCTAAGCAAACTGAAAGGAAACAAATAACTTTGCACATCAATGAGGCGATCAAGCCGGTAGCCCAACATCATCAACGGGTGCCCATACACCAAGAACCACTGGTTGAAGCGGAAATCCAAAGTCTACTTGCCAAGGACATTATTGAGCCTGCAGACAGGCCGACGCCATGTGTGTCTCCAATAGTGGCGGTTCCAAAAAAGAACACCTCCAAGATCCGCATATGTGTGGACATGAGGGTACCAAATATAGAAATTGAGCGAGAGAGCGCCACCCGCGGCCACATTTAAACGAGATGATCAGCTGTCTCACTGGGGCTTGCCTATTCTCGAAGTTGGACCTGTGCAAAGGGTACCACCAACTAGAGCTGGACCAACAGTCAAGATACATTACCACGTTCTCAACGCACATGGGCCTGTTTCGATACAAGCGACTGAGCTTTGGCATCTCATCGGCTGCAGAAATATTTCAAGAGACCATAAGGCAGGTGATAAGGCTGATGAAGAACAGTCTAAACTATAGTGATGATATTCTAGTATTTGTACGATCAGATGAGGAACATGATAAGGCCCTGCGCCAAGTATGCCGACAGCTGGAACAAGCGGACTGACATTGAACGCAGACAAGTGCATGCTGGGGAGAAGTTAATTTGTATTCTTCGGACACATCTTCTCCAAGAAAGGAATGAGGCCAGATGCTATCAAAGTAGAGACACTGAGGAACGTGAGTCCTCCGACAGATGTCGCAGAAGTAGGGTCATTTCTGGGACCTGCCAGCTACTGTGCTCGCTAAATCAAGGACTTTGCCACGGTGAGCACACCGATCCGAGAGCTAACAAAGCAAGGTCAGAAGTTCCTCTGGTCACAGGAATGCAGTTGGGCGTTTGAAGCCATCAGGCAGGCCTGATTACTGTAGATCATCTTGCCTATTTTGACCCTTTGTTATGCACTGAGCTGACGGTGGACACCAGCCCAGTGGGACTAGGAGCCATACTAGCACAGCACCTGCCGGGGAGAGATTCATCAAGAAAGATTGTTGCGTATGCAAGCAAAAATCTGTCTGACATTGAGAATGTATAGTCCAAACCAGAAAAGGAAATCCTAGCAGTGGTGTGGGCATATGAACACTAGCACATGTTCATCTACAGGAAGTTGTTCACCATCATAACAGACCATCAGGTTCTGGTGACAATATATGGCAATCCGTCGGCAAAAATGCTGCCTCACATTGAGCGCTGGGGTATAAGGTTGATGGATTGTGACTTCAAAATTGTGCACAAGCCAGGAAAAGAAAACCACCCAGCTGACTACATGTCGAGACACCCTCTACCACAGGCACCAGCGACCACATCAATGGCAGAAGAATATTTCAATTATGTGCTAAAGTAAAACACTCCTGCGCCAATAACAATAGCGGAGCTAGAGCAGGAGACAGCGAAAGATGTCACCAGGCAAATGGCCAAAGAAACAACAAGGCTGCAGAGAAGGAGACACATCAACAACAACTGCACCTGGGGAGAGGGAGTAAACAAGGAGGAAATGCTAGTGCTAAAGAAGATACATGAAGAAATGTCAGAGACAGAAACAGGAATGAGGATGCGAGGAATACAAAGTTCACTAAGGCGACAGACTGTTAATCTGGCAAATGAGTCACATCGAGGCATGGTTGCAACAAAACAATTGCTAAGGGAGAAAGTATGGTTCCCTGGCCTAGATAGAATTGTGGAAGACACCATTGACTTGTCACATCTGTCAAACCACAGGACAGCCAGAAAATCCTGAACCGCTACAAATGTCAGAACTTCCAAGGGTGGTGTGGACAACATTGGCAGCTGACTTCTTTGAGCCACAGGACACAGGCAACTATCTGCTCGTGATCATTGACAAAGTACTCACAATTTCCCATAGTGTGTCACATCTCATCAACATCGGCAACAGCGACGCTACCAATATTGGATGACATATTTACGGCCTGGGGCTCCCTAGAAACTCTAAAGACAGACAACGGCCCTCCGTTCTCAGGGGAAGAATTCCGCAAATTCATGACCTACCTAGGCATTCATCACAGGAAGACAACACCTTTGTGGCCACAAGCGAACGGCATGGTGGAAAAGGTTCATGGGGAACATAAAGAAGGCTGTCCAATGAGCAAAGCTGGCGCAGATCTCCATAGGCCAAGCACTATGTCGGGTACTATGAGACTATAGAAACACACCCTATAGCTCCACGGGAAGATGTCCCACTGAGTTAGTGCTGGGGAGGACAAGCAAGACGAGGCTACCACAGGTAGAAGCAACAATGCCACCAGAGCACAGCAGCATTGCAGCGAAAGACAAAGAGGCCAAAGAGAAGATGAAAGCATATGCAATTGCAAGGCGACATGCCACCCCGTCGCACTTCAAAGAAAGGGACTCAGTGGTAGTGCGCCAGCGACAGCAAAGAAAGTCCGACAGCCTGTTCTCAAAGGACCCGCTAACGATCATAAACGTGAAGGGGCCAATGATTACGGCGGAGTCTGCACACCACCGAATAACATGGAACAGTTCTCACTTCAAAGGACAGGAGACCATGAATGAGACGGCCAATATACTGCAGCAGAAGGAAATGAAGCAATGGGTCAGAACGGAAAGGGAACAGACAAGGGTGAAGGACCAGCAGAAGAATCATAGAAAGAGGCTTGTCCAAGAAGAGTGAGCAGACGGCCAAAAAGACTTATTGAAGAAATGCTGTGATGGGGATGCATACATATTTTCTTTTCGCTCTGAGCTATCTGTCTTTCTTTTTTCTCCCTATTTCTATATCTCTCTCTTTTTCTCTTCTCTCGTCATTTCTTTGTGACAAAGGGGAGAGATGTAGCTGCCTGGGGTGAAGGGCACTAGGACCCTGCACGGGACCACAAGGAAGGAAAGGAACTGGGTACCACATCTGGTCAGGGAGTGGGGAGGGGACAGTTTGGGACGAGTTTGGCACGAGGACGGATATGCGTGTGGGCAGGGCAGAAGCCACAACAAATAAAGAATATCGTAACCCTACCTTATTCCTGCCTATTTCCTTGGGTCCAAGAACACGACAGTGCATAGCTGCCAAATGTACCCAGTCCATGTGTGAATAGTTGCTCCCGTTCTGTTTTTTTTCTTTGCATGCTGGGATGTATAGTCCTGATTTTATAGAAGTGAACTAAACAAGACAAGTCCGCGAATGCAAAGTAAAAACCTACACTGGAGCAGCTAGTTACTCATGAACCTGAGAAACATGCCAAAGTTGGTGGTGGGTAGATATGGGCGATAGAAGTACGCTACAGAGCGTGGGTACATAATGTATATCTTGTGCACAAAAAACCCTGCTCATTAGAAGCATCTCGATGTACTAGTTTGATATTCCATTCTTCAATTGTCTTATGTTAACACACCTCATTTCTGCATCTTTCGTACACACCTGCCTTGTTCTTGTATACTATGAACACACTGAAGGTTTTTATCCTTATTGCATCTGTACATTGTGAATTGCCGCCCAAAGCATGACACCTCAAATATAACTGTTATTGTTAGTCTCAATGCATTCCTTTTTACCTTCTTTAAATACTCTACTTTGTTTCACTGGCCATGTGAATAATGTAATTCCATTCGCAAATGAGCAATACACATACTCCTTCATCTGCCCCTTCCAAGGACATTCAGCAATTATCTAAAAGCTGATCTTTCAGGACTTACGGCCAGATTCATCATTGTGCTGTTTTGCGATTCCTTAATAGCGATTATTAAGGAATCGCTATTAAGGAATTGCAAAACGGCATTCATGTAAAAATCGCAATTTAAATTGCGATTCCTACAGATTCCTTATTTGCGATTAGCTAATTGCTAATCGCAAATAGCACGTTGTTGATCTTGAACTTCTGAGAACGGTGATGTAGGAAGGAAGTGAACCATTTGAGGACAGTTCCCGATAGACCCATTCTGGTGTTTAGCAGCTCAAGTAGGTTCTCATGTTTGAAGGTGTCAAATGCTGAGGAGAGATCAAGTAGGATGAGGAGGCAGGAGTTTTTGCGGTCTAGGATTTGGAGGGCGTCGTCAATTATGTGTGTCATGGCCGTTTCCGTACTGTGTCTTGCTCGGAAACCTGATTGATGTGGGTTGAGGAGGTCAAACTGATCGATGTGTTTAGTCAGTTGGAGTTGATCGCATTTTTCCAGCAGTTTGGCCAGGTTGGGGATATTGGTGATAGGGCGGTAATTGTTAAGGTCAGCAGGGTCAGCTGTAGGTTTCTTGAGTATAGGCGTGACTTGCCCCACCTTGAGAGAGTCAGGGATGAGACCTTGTTGGAGGGAACAGTTAATGACTTTAGTCCAGAGTGGGAGGAGCAGGGGGGTGAAGTCTTTTACAGCATTCGCAGGTAAGGGGTCAGTGAGGTGATTAGAGGGTTTCAAGGTGCCCAGCAGTTTGTTAATTGTTTCTTCTGAGTAGGTGTCGAAGGATGACCATGTCGCATTGTTTTTAGGTTGAGTGGAAGTTATGCCGATGGGGTTGGAGTAACGGCAAACATCATTGAGGAGATCGCTTCTTATAGTATCGGTCTTTGTCTTAAAGAAAGCAGAGAATTCTTCACAGGTTGGGTCCATCTTCAGTTGTCATGGGCAAAGGAGCCCCCAGTCTGTGCCTCAAGGTGCTGCATTCCTGTTCAAGATTTCTATACAGCCTCTGTCTCTCCAGTTGCTTCTTGCATCACTTTTTCGCTGGCAGCTCCCATTCCCTCTTGTATTGCACCCCAAGGCAGCAGTTGCCTTCTGGTAAGTGACCCGGCGTGTGTCCACGTGTTGTCATCCGCACTTGTGCAAGTACACTTACTACCCATGAACAAGAAGTGCCCATTTGCAGACGTTTCTTATCATTCAACTCCAAGGCACACACATATCACTCAAGTCACATCTCAGCCTCGTTGGTTTCGTCTTTACCTTCCAAAAAAGAAAAGAAATGCTCCCCAGAGTCTGAATTGGGATCATTTGCCCTGAAAACCATCATCGCTCTCCTTAATTGTTTTACTCGCCATTGATTTTATTGGTCACACTCTCCAAATCCAGTCACACACTCATTGGATACTTCAAAGGTACGACTAGCCACTGTTTCCCAGCACAACCCCATTCAGAGACATGACTACATTTCACTACTTTTAATTGTACCTTTATTTCTGCTCTGAACCGGCGTCAACACTTCATTACCATACCAAAAACTTTCTTACACACTTAAATTGTGTGGTCTTGGCTAAAAGACATTAAAATTGACAAAGCCAATAGCTTTCACATCTCTGAGACCTATTGGCTTTGTCAAGGCTTGTTTTACATAGATGCACCTGTTGCTACAGGAAATTAGCCCCATTGCAAATGCGCAACCTAGCGTCATCTGGAACAGCCAGATGATCATAAATATCTCTTGCATGAGGAAAAATCTAGAAGAGTCTGGTCCTCTCAATCCAGACTATGTGGCTCACAACCTACACACTGAAGGAAGCTCTGCTGGGCACTATCTTCACCATAGGTAGGGGCATCTCCTTCTCTGGAAGTACATAACCCAGAAGAGTCCTGCACCTGCTATACTCAGCAGAACAACAAGTTTTGTGGCGGCAAAGAGACCATGCGCATTAGTGTGAAGCTAGTCACTTCCAAGGGCCCCAAGCTTCAACGTAATTAAGGGGTTGCCCTGAATTTGCTTCTGTAAAGGCTTCTGCCAATGGTTGTGGTCCAATGTCATGAGGAGGTATTTTCCAAGAGTGAAGCCTGACCCTACCCTTTGAAATAAACTCGCCTGTCTGAGTTGGTAGCTCTGCGGTGGCGACTCGCAAGCATCACTCAGTTACTTTCTGCTTAACATCAGGCTTGTCAGAATATTTGCATTTTTTCCAAAGTGGGATAATTTCCTTCAGTCTCCTTCACACAAGTACATATCCGTACCAAAGCTTAACCCCTACTTTGTTCCTCTGTACTAGAGAGTTTCTGTGGATTCAGGGTCTTCACTGGTGATAAAATGTTCGACATTTGGAAAGAAACTGTGGGCAATTACTACCCACGATTTGTTTGCCTGTATTACACCAGGGCTGCCTGGAAACAAACCACAACCATATGTCAGTGAGTGTAGATAATGCCAACTCTTTGAATTTTTGCGGATGTTGAGGATGGGCTCTGACATGGATGGCCCTGGGGTGTCTGCCCACCGATGGCTAGGACCTCTTTTAGTGCCAGACTGTTGACGCTTTTGGGTCCATTTGGCACCAGTCATTCCCCTGCAGTTACACCACAGTCATAACCCTGCATCACTGTCAGGCACTGCAAGCATGACTGCAGCTATTCTGATGACCTCGTCCTTCCTTACAAGAGATACAATGTTGTGGTTACTCACATGTCCCCAACTGCGACCGCCCGAGGACCTGTGGAAGAGTACCCCTGGTGCAGTAATCCTGTGTGTGCATCACTTCACATTACACATACTTCGTGCGGTGCCTGTGTCATTTTTGATTGACATTTGAAGTGAAGGACAACTGGGAAAAGCTTTACATCTGTCGAGTTTGCAGATGTCTGTGTGACATTGTACAGGCACCCGTGCAATCGATGTAATATGTAACAAAAGTAAGCTGGTAGCAATGCAATGCAATGTATCCCCAGTTTCTGGCCATGTTAAATTGGCCTTACATTCAGTTTTCAGGCAGTGTACTGTGAAGCGGCATGCTTCAGTGTGCGTTTCATGTTGAGGAATTAAGTTGGAAATGCACGCGGCGCTCTGACACCTTTATTTAAGTCCCCAGTGTGTTCAAGAAAATAGCACGGGTGTCGCCAGCCGCGCCTGCATTGCCACTTCAGGTGATGCGGAATGAGACGGATGTAGTGGACTCTTGTTCCTTGGTTAGTTCAGCCCTGTCCGTAAACAACACACGTAATTACGTTACTACGGCATTGCCATGGGAGTAGCCTTTGCAAGTCTGGAGACAGCTGTACAGGGTTTCATTGTTCTCTATTTTCCTTTCCTTAGAGTATGTAAATTCCTGTAACGTGTATGTAATTACATCGTTCGCAGCACTCTGTCAAAACGTTGTTTATTGCTGACGTCTGACTAAGGTTTTTTCCCAGGATGGTTTACTTTCGAAAATTAGCTTCCGCCTTTAAATAAATAAACAACAAACAGATGGAGGAAAGCGATTTACGATCACAATCGTTAAAACTAAGCAGCCCACACTACCAGGAGTGTCGTTTAGGTGTTTTTGCAAAGAAAAGCCTTCGACGGTTCTTTGTCATGTTAGCCCCTTAAGTTTAGGCAGAATGATATCTGTGTTTGAGGTCCCCTTCAGGGGTGGCCGCAGGGGTGTAACATTCAAGCAAACATCACGCAGGTTGTAAAATGAAAGCTTTCTGTAACTCTGGGCTTCATCAATAGGAGACTGCCACATTATCAAGAAGAGATTAGTACGTTTATCTGGGTACTCTGAAGAATAGAAGTTTGGGTGACTGCATTATCAGAAACAACCAGAAAGCATTTTAAAATACTATTTATTGAATTTCCGCTACACTTCTTCTCTACATCCGTGTAGGTCAATAGCAGGTTCTGATGTAACTCACGATACAAGACGTCAGATACAAAAGCCTTATATGAGCAAAACAACTATGATGAATAATGCTCTTAAGTGTGTATCCTGAGACCGACTATATTCTATTGTATGATATTCTTTGGGTATGGATAGAGCCTGATATTTGTAGGGCAATGATTGATAGCAAAATATTTTGAGTGGCACCATACCATTGCACAAGGCAGCAGCCAGAAAATGAAAATACCCCTTACTTCAAACCAAATCTCTTATGGAACCAAGCAAATGAAACAAGTCTACATGTACCTTCCCAGAAGAGCTCTCTTGTCTCTTCCATACAGGCATCTATCCATTCATCCTTCCCTCCACCTGGTGATATCCACAATTTCACTTTTAAATTCTGTAAATCATTTACTATTTCATCTATCATTCAGTCTTTCATCGTTCCGTCCATCCGCCCATCCATATCCAAACCTATCCATTTATCTCCAAACCTATTCATCCATCCATCCATACTTTCACTCATCCATCTCTCCATCTAGTCTTTCACTCATCCATCAATCCTTTCAGCTAGTCATTGATCCACCCACCCTTTAACTCCATGTATTCATCCTTTCACTCCTTCCATCCGCCCTTTAACTTATCCATCCAGGTTTTCACTCATCCTTCCACCCATGCACTCATCCATCCATCTATTTTCTCTTTCACTCATCCATCCACACTTTCAAGTATCCGTCCATCCATTCAACCTTCCTTTCACTCATCATCCATTCTTTCATCTATCCACCCTCCCTTTCACACATCCACTCTCCGATCCATCCCTTCATCCACCCTTTTATCCATCCGTCTTCCCATTCACTCATGCATCCATTTTTTCACTCAACCATATTCTCTCATTCATCCTTTTTCTCATTTGTCCAGCTTTTTATTCACCTATCCACCCTTTGACTCCATCCTTCCATCCGTCCGTCCATCCTCCCTCTCATTCATTCCATCCCTCCATCAATCCATCCACTCTCCCTTTCACTTAGACATCCATCCTTTCACTTACGAATCTATTCGTCCTTTCATAATCCAGCTACCTTCCCTTTCACTCAGCCACTCATCCTCTGAATCACTCATCCTTCCATCCTTTCACGCACTCATCTATTTGTCCTTTCCTCATCCAGCCACCTTCCCTTTCACTCAGCCATCTATCCTCTCACTCACTCACTCATTCATCCATAGTTTCTCTCATCACCCACCCTTTCACTCATCCATCCTTTCATCCATCCACCCTCCCTTTCACTCATCCATACATTAATCTGTCCATATTCCCTTTCTCTCATCCAGAAATTCTTTCACTCATCCATCATTACATCCATATTTTCACTTATTCATTCATCCACCCTTTTACTCACACATCTAACCATCTCTCCACCTTTGTCTGCCCAGCTGCAGACAAAGATGGCCCATTGGGAACTCCACCACACTGTAGCTTCTAAAGTAGGGTTTCTCAAAGCCCCAGCTTCCATCCTTATACCCATCCATCCATTCTTTCATTCATAAATCTAACCACCCTTTCCATTCGTCCATTTATCCACCCTTTTACCCTACTCATCCACCCTTTCTCATAATCCATTCACCTTATCACTCATCTATTCACCCTTTCTTCTCTCCTTCCACCTTCTCTTTCATTCACCCATCCATTCTTTCACTTATTCTTCCATCTACCCATCCAGCCTTTCACTCACACACCCATCCACCCGTTTACCTTTCACTCACTTAACACATCGACCATCCACCCTGTCACCTCATTTATGAGCCTTTTTCTGCTGAGTTGCAGACAGAAAAGTTCACAGTTGCTGTTGTTTTTTTTTTACCTCCCCTTTTTTTCATTTTTGAAATGTTGCGAGTTTACACACCAGAATATTGTGTATGAGCATTGCTCCATAACTTCAAAACCTATATATTTATTTCTGATGACATAACATGTTACCTAATTGTATTGCTCATTATGAAACTCTGAAAAACTCAAGAAAGATGGTTTAAAAAAAGAATGCTGTACACAGACTTTGACTTAACCCGCTACTTTAGTGCCGGTACTTATGGAACTTACCTCTTCATTTTCCATATTTTCTGGATACAATTTTGTTCACCAAAAAACTCTAGGGCAGATTTACAAGCCCCTTGCTTCACTTTTGTGTCACTTATAACAAGGGAAAAGTGACGTAAAAGTGGCGCAAGTGGCTTGTAAATCTGCCCCTCTTTCTCTTGCTGTAGATCCTGGGCCACAAAGCCTTCAACCAGCATCCCTTCCTACACGCTAAAGTGCCGTCCCTTATGGTATAACTTGGAAATCCAAATTGCTGGAAAGTTTCTCTACTGGCCAATAAGGGAGAGACATGGCATTTCCAAACTGGAACATATCATGGTATTTGAGATCATTCTCGGTCCTGAGAGAGAAATTCCAACTTGAACAGAAACACACTTTGAATTGCATGCAATTAAAATCATGCCTTTCCAACAGACTGTGTTCTGGTGAGAATGAAATGACACATTCTAATATCTTTGATTACCTACATAAGCGGGGCACCTACAGGAAGCTAGCTTCAGCCACCATGACACTTCAATCAATAACTTTTATTCCAAACCCACGATGTCTCATCCCAAAAACTGGGGGAAATCACTCCTGGAGAAATTGTACAGCGAGGAGGACTGGTCTGAGTTAATGCAGTCATGACAGAGGCTTGAGAGAGGCCAAAAGGAAGTTTAGCTTCTTTAGGATTCTTTATGATTGGCATTGGTCTCCTTACAAACTTCGGGGATATTATCAAGGACGGCGTTAAAATTATTGCCGGTTTAGCGGCAGAAAACTGCAGTTAAAGTCGCGATAATGGGCTTGATAATATGCCCTGGAGAATTCCAATAGAAGCCCATGTTCACACCAGAACATAGACTTCTATTGGAATTCCCAAGGGCATATTATCAAGCCCAATATCGCTGCTTTAGCTGCAGTTTTCTGCAGCTAAACCGTCGATAATTTTTAATGCTGTTCTTGATAACATGCCCCCACATAGGTCAAAATCACTCCAACTGCACAGTGTTGGTTATGCCGCTATTCACCTGGAGACATGATGCACATTTTATGGTCCTGCCCCCACACTAACACCTTACTTGACAATCATCTGGGAATGATTGAAAGCCACAAGTGATCTACTCCTCCTTCTTCATGATATGCAGGATGTAGTGGATATGACAAACCACAGGGAGCCAAGGTTGGATTCAGTCTTAGAAGTGGAAAAACTCTGTATCCTGCGCCACTGGACATCCCAGACTTGGCTTGAAGTGATGGTCGTAATTGCATCCCATGAATGGGCCATATATAAACTCAATGATGAACTAAAACAATTTGATGAGATTTGGGGGGCTTATCACAATAAACTGTGTGGGGGAGTGCTTTTATTTTACTCACGGACACATGGCTTGCTCTTTTAAGCAATGTCCTAAGTGGACTATCAATGGGACTTGAATATCAAGTCTCTAGTTTACCTTTACCTTTTCTCTTCCTCTTCTTTTTCCCTTCCTTTTGTCTAAGGAAAAGCTTGTAATAAGATCAGGATTCTAATTGGATTATCCAACTGTGTCTACCAAGATCATTTAGCGATTGTAACCGCCTTTTATATACCCACTGGTTTGCTGTGCAACACTAATAGTGTTGGTATTGTTAGCTGACTACCTACTACATTGTAAATTGAATTTGCTAATTTGGTAACCGAAGAAACATATCAAAACAGGAAAGAATCTTAGAATTCCTAGCTACACTCAGTATTTAAGGACCACCTTTCTGAGTGACTGGGATTTTACGAGAGTCTTGTGTGAGTCTGTATATCATGATACGTCACTTCCAGTACTATCTTCAAAAGTGACCATGAATCTGTAAATTTTGAAAAGTAGTTGGGATCTGATTATGAACTCAGTAAGACTGATTTGAGCTTAAAGTTGTTGTTTCTGCTAAATTCACAGCACCAAGGGACCATTCAGATTGAGAATGAATTTTCTATAAAGAAGTATAACAAACCATGTTGTTCATATGCATTGAGAAAAATATGTTTTAAAGGCACACTGTGCCCTTTTTAGGTTTCACCTGCACATCGCTTGCGCTGTGCCTGTGAGATCTATTGTACTCAATATAACTCTAATAAGGGGCTTACATCCCACCCCCTTTCTTTTCATTGGTTCCTGTGCTTGCCACTTACCTTTCCACCATTTCTATTGACTGTAGCATAGTTCCTCTGTGTGCTTCTCTTATTATTATCCCATCAGCCAAGTACTGTGTACATCCGCTTTGTTGGAACTTCTTTTAAGTGTCTCAAACTAATTGTAAGTGCCTCAGCCTGCTGTCACTACAAGAGCTACACCCTTTCTTTAAAGTTACAGCGCTGCTCAAGTGCCTGCCTGTTGGTCTCAGCACTGTTATTATCTCAGTGCAGATCCTCCAACATGCCTTTTATTCCTTCGCTGTCTCCGGATGAAGCATGCACTACCTAGTGCCCTTAGGACACAAGCAGGGACTCACTTGAGTGCTTTCTTCATCCCGTGCACTCTACCGTCCACCGGGGGCACAAAAAGGCATCCACTTCAGGCCAGACGTAATGTCTGCGAATGGGAACTGTTGTGGTGAGCAAGCTAACATGGGTCGCTTTGGCTGGTTGAACTAAACCACGCTAGATGTTGAAGTGAAACAACTTGAGCGCTGTCCTCCTGCTATATTTCACAGCTCCCTGACTAGACCAGACTAGACCAGAACTAATATGAAACTCCTCTTCTGGGAACCTGCCATTTTTGAAGTTTCCTGCGGCTGCACATGAGCAGACGCTAAAACGCTACTCCTCAGGTAACCCTCTATAGGAGCCTCTTTCGTGAGACAGGGCTCAGAAGGAAAACACTTCAGGCTGCTTGGCATAAGTTCCGTATCAGAAACGTGGAAACTTGTGAAAATTTGAACTCACGTGACCACACACAAATGATGCGTTCTTTACTGCCAGAAAGCTTGATTTTACGGTAATAGCCACTTTTGCGGTGGCACCCAGTGCGTGTTTCTATCAGGCCCGGACTGGCCGTTGCGGGCACCGGGAAATCCCCCGGTGGGCCGCATGGTTGGGGGCCGGTTTTGGCCCCCTGGGGGCCGTTTTTGTTACAGGGCCGTTATGCTGCAAAAACGGCCCTGTAACAAAAACGGCCGAAAACCGGCCCTGGCACAGAGCGCGGCCACACCTCCCCCTCCTCCCGGAGGGGGGAGGGGGGATTGGGGGGGCGAGGGGGCCGGCCGAGCACTTAGCCAGGGCCGGTTCTGGTTCCCAGTCCGGCCCTGGTTTCTATGTTGTGATCTCTTTGCCTGGTGGTACTGGTCTCATGCGTCTGTGCCTCCCTGTGATCCCAGTTACTATTAAAGAATGAATCAATGAAGAGGGTTTTTTTATTTCTTGATTAATATTGCTTCTTAATGCTGAGAGCTCTGAGGGTCACATTGCTCTCTTATTTCATTTACTTCCATCTGTACCTGGCATTCATCCTCTGTAAGACTGGCAGAAGTTTATTTTCTTGTTGGTTTCTCTAGAGATGTCTTCCTTGTGTGCTATACATGTCTCTTTTGATAGCGCCACGAGCGTTCCTATTTGTAGCATCAAAGGGATGAACGAAATAAACGTATTTCAAGCAGCCCTCAGTAAACTAAGACAAAAAGGAAACTTTGTAATGCACGTCTGGCTTTACGTGTTGAATCCTGTTTATCTCTTTGCCTCCGCAGAGATGTGTGCTGACCCATCCATAAAAGGTGTAATAAAATAAAGCTTTTAAACATTCAATGTAGCACAAGCCCGTGCCATTATTTACTCTGTGTATCAAATAAAGGGTGACCCTAGTCCTGCAAACATTGCTCTATACTTACAGAAGAGACGGGCTGCCACCGAGCACGCTCCTTCAGTTAGAGCCCAGTTTATCTTGTTCACGTCACTGTGTTGATCCAACAAATGTGACTGCTACTCGCAGTGCTGCACGGTTACCATAAGGAGATACGTAGGGGGCGTGTCAGCTCTCTCTTGCTCGACCCCACACGGCTCCGTGGACAGATCATGGTGTACCCAGGGGCCCAGGCAGACATTTTTCCGAAAAATAAACAGCTTTGAGATGATTCAAGTAGGCGCTATGTTGACAAGAACTAGTCACAGACCAAGGCGCCTAGTCCAGTGGAGCAAAAACGAATATGTGTTAGAATTAAGCACTTCACTAAAGAGCAACAGTTCAGTGTCAGTATGCATGAAAAACGTTCCCCATGTGATGCTACATTCCACCTCATTTATTATGAAGTGCACTAGGGACAACAATTGGAAGAACCAATAGGTCTGGTAATAGCTGCTTTTTTTTGATGGTCTACTCATGGTTTTCGCAGTTCTATACTGGTTTGGAAGCTGCAGAGGTCAAGTCCTAGCAGTAGTACAAGGACTCAGAATCGATCATGCTTCCACATACTTTATTGTCACAACTGTTCCCTTCAAATCCCTACTCTAATCTGCCTTATCCTGTTCCCTTGCTCCTCCCTTTCCTGTCCCTTCCATGTCTCCACCCCCCAACTACTAGACCGCTACTGGCACACTTACACCCTCATCACCCTGAAAAAAAACATTGCTTCAAAGCAAAAAGACATTTCTGTTCTCAAACAGCACATATTGCCATAATAGTACTTAGCACTGAAAGGAAGTACATGTTGTGTGGATGTGATTTTTGTGAAAGGGCAGAATTCCATCACGCCCTAAACTGCATTATGTAGTGAGTGGAAGCAAAATGTGAATGACCCAATGGACGAAAAGGCTGTCAAAAAGCCCCAATAAGTAAGGATGCTGTACATATAATTTTAGTAACATCGAGAGGTCTTGGCTAACTCCAAAACTAAAATTGTTAACCACATTCAAGCCCCTCTTTCCGGCAAACGAATTAGCCACGTTGTTTATCCAGGTGCAAAAAGCTTACCAGAGAAGGTGTTCAGGAGTTCATCTTGATGGAAAACCACTACATCTGCCTGAAGTCTCCACTCCCAAGCAACACTGGCATTTGTTGCCGATCTCTCGCAGAGGTAAGCCATGCCCGTGGCCTCCCTCGCACACACATCATTTAAGCTAGTTCTCCACTGCTTCTGAAACTCTAGTTCTTCTCCAACTTTTTTCCCTTCAAGATTCCAACCGGATGGTGGAATTTCTCCTTCGTACAAATCAAGGACTTATTGCCCGATAACGCTTCACTAAGAAATGTATGAAGACATTTACTTTTGGTAAGTCTACTGCCATTTACCCTTGACTAAGAGCGCTTTTACTGATTGTTTTTATTTTCAAGATTTCTAGATACAACTCTCATTATAGATATTTCGAGGAATGAATTGTTTTTCATTAACCCCGGCTTCCTGAAAGCGGCTCGTAAAAGTTATACTAAGAAAACTAACTCTTGGTAAATTTATCACCATTAATCTTGGATTAAGAGCTTTTAACTTAATTATTATTTTATTTGAATTTTTGCCTTGTATTATTAGATTAATTTCCTTTCCCATGCTCATTGTAGCTTTTTCAAGTTACGAATTGGATGGATATATGATGTTACAACGCGGACTGTAACAACGCATACCGTTACAACGCATCTTTTACAACGCGGATACTGTTACAACTCATGTATTTACAACGCATTTTTTTACAACGCAGGTACCTTTACAACGCATACCATTACAACGTAAGTATTGGTAAGTATATATTAATATTAATATTATAATCCTAAATTAATTTTCTAAAATATAATTTAATGTAATTTAATTTATTTTAATTTCAATTAAATAATTTAATTTAAAATTAATTTTACTTTATTTTTACCCTGTACCCCTGTACCCCAAAAACTCAAAACTGACCCTCAACCCCAAACATAAATTAAAGTAATTTAATTTAATGTAATTCCAATTAATTAATTTAATTAAATATTTTAATAAATTAAAATTAATTTTACTTTATTACCCTGTACCCCTGTACCCCAAAAACTCAAAACTGACCCTCAACCCCAAAAATAATTTAATGTAATTTAATTTAATTTAATTTCAATTAATTAATTTAATTTAAATTTATTTTTAATTTATTTTTACCCTGTACCCCTGTAGCCCAAAAACTAAAAACTGACCCTGAACCCTAAAAATACCCCTTTACCCAAAAACTAAAAACTGACCCTGAACCCTAAAAATACCCCTTTACCCAAAAACTAAAAACTGACCCTGAACCCTAAAAATACCCCTTTACCCAAAAACTAAAAACTGACCCTGAACCCTAAAAATACCCCTTTACCCAAAAACTGAAAACTGACCTGAACCCTAAAAATACCCCTTTACCCAAAAACTAAAAACTGACCCTGAACCCTAAAAATACCCCTTTACCCAAAAACTAAAAACTGACCCTGAACCCTAAAAATACCCCTTTACCCAAAAACTAAAAACTGACCCTGAACCCTAAAAATACCCCTTTACCCAAAAACTGAAAACTGACCCTGAACCCTAAAAATACCCCTTTACCCAAAAACTAAAAACTGACCCTGAACCCTAAAAATACCCCTTTACCCAAAAACTGAAAACTGACCCTGAACCCTAAAAATACCCCTTTACCCAAAAACTAAAAACTGACCCTGAACCCTAAAAATACCCCTTTACCCAAAAACTAAAAACTGACCCTGAACCCTAAAAATACCCCTTTACCCAAAAACTAAAAACTGACCCTGAACCCTAAAAATACCCCTTTACCCAAAAACTAAAAACTGACCCTGAACCCTAAAAATACCCCTTTACCCTAAAACCCAAAACTGACCCTAAACCCTAAAAATACCCCTTTACCCCAAACATATAACATTTAAAATATAATTATATACTTACCAATACTTACGTTGTAATGGTATGCGTTGTAAAGGTACCTGCGTTGTAAAAAAATGCGTTGTAAAAACATGAGTTGTAACAGTATCTGCGTTGTAATAGATGCGTTGTTACAGTATCGCGTTGTAAAAAATGCGTTGTAACAGGTGCATACCGAATTGGATGTCAGTATTTCAGGCTCCGCCAAGCTAGATGAATTGGTCCCTTTTCATATGATGCCTCATTCCTCCAATATGAGATGATTATGGATTCTTCTCTTTCACATACACTCAGACTCCATCCAGGATTGGATGAGTCATTCTGAATTGGGGAGTTCCCTCAATCTGTCTCTCTTTTTAAGTCATAGATCAGTATTAACACACCCCACTCATTCCGAAGTACCTTTTTCTTTATTGGCTCTTTTCATTGACGCAGTGACTTATATTTAACTACGCATACCTTCTGGGCCGTAACGTCAATGCTTCATTGATCTGCTCATGTCCCTAGTCTCTTCACCCATTTAGAAAGAGGAAGGCAGTCCAAAGGGTGGCAACAGAACTTTATGCACTGAAAAAGGGACGGACCTACGTTGTATATATATGTATCTAATTGATGTATATTTTAGTTCATTTCCATGAAGATGTGTGCACTTCATGTCACTTATTTCACCAAAGTCACGTTCTTTATGTTGTTTGTTCTGCCATTTGTGTGTGTTACATCCATATACAAATTCAATCATTATAAATAATATATACTTCTTTTGGAAAAACTGATCTTTCGTTTGCGGTGTGTTTTGACTTCAGTTCCTGTCTATAATAATTACTAGACATTCTTTGACATTTGGTGCCATTTAGGTAAATATACCGTTAATCATTAATTAGGTTTGCTAAGCAATTAGTTTATCCAACAGAACCCACTGTAGATCATATTGCTCATACCCAGGTTCTGAGTGACACAGGGTTTACCCCATTACCTTTAATGGAAATGTCAATACTGAGCTGAAAATAGTTAAAAACTATAATTTATGCTTACCACCTTCAAATGATGTAGTTTTACTCTTTCATAATGTCCTTTTTAGGTGTCGCCTGCACAGCACTTGTGCTGTGCTTGTGAAATCTATGGTATTATTAGGTTTCGCCGGCACATCACTTGTGCTGTGCTTGTTAGGATTCACCTGCACAGCGCTTGCACAGTGAAATCTATTGTAGTAAATATAAATCTTAAAAGGGGCCTACGTCGTGCCCGCTCACTTTTCTTTGGTTCCTGTGCTTGCCACTAATATTTGTTGAGTAAGTTCCAAAATAGTCTGCTCTGTACCACTGTACACTCTAATTCTTCCCCGACGATTACAGGACAAAGATGTGTTTTTTAATAGGTAGACTACTGGCAGGTGTCGAGCCAGTTAAGAGGGCTTCCGAAAAGCTCTCCTTTAAGTGTCCATGGCATAAACTCAATATGACCCATTTTCACGAGCTTCTTTCCACCACAATGCCTATGATACCATTGGAACCTGTGCTGGCTGATGGTGCTTTTTCTGGCTGGATCTCCCATGCTCTGGACTCCCTGGTTCCTGCCAGGTTGTCCAAGTGTCATGGCACTAAATGTAGCGCATGGTACAATGGCAAGTTAGCATCCCTGCGTAAAGGCTGTAAAAAGCTGGAATGTGCCTGGAGAAGAGACTATGATACGATGTTAAAGGGATGCTACCAGTTAGCAATCAAGAAATGTCATAGGGTGATTCAACCTGAGAGGGAAGCATACTACTCAGACATGATCAGAAACAGTAGCAACCCTTCTAAAAGTGTTTACTCCATAGTAAAGAATCTCAAAACCTCTGCAGATATATCTACACCTTCTGTAGTATCTGATGCTCAGTGGGAGACCCTTCTTCCTTTTTTGTGAAGATGGTAGAAACAATAAATAGCTCCTTCCCTCAACAAGTGGCTCTTAAAGGGCCTGTGTCTGGACCCTCTTTTAGTCATCTGTTGGTTGCTTTTCCCCCTATCTCTCAAGAGGAGTTCGTTATGCTCTTCCATAAGATTGAAACTGGCTCTCCTGCTGACCCTCTTAAGCCGCATCAATTCTTGAAATCGCTACCTGTGTTTTTACTATCTCTGAACCATCTGATTAATCAGTCCCTGCTTACACCTAAGGTCCCTAGTGCTTGGAAGCAAGCTAGGTGGTTCCTCCCCTGAAATAGCCAAGGCTTGAAACTACTAAACCAGAGAACTTCTGACCCATCTCTCACCTACCCTGGGTTTCCAAGATTTTGGAATCCTACATTAATTCCATACTCACAGGTTATCTGGAGGAGAATAACTGGCTTTCGGCCGGGACACAGTACAGAATCAGCCCTCTAGGCTGTGACTGAGCATCTGAGGAGGGCCCTAGATGAGGGTCGTACACTGGCACTGATTTTGTTAGATCTCAGTGCCACATTTGACACCGTCTCCCACCAGATTCTGTTGCAGAGGTTGGAGGATGTGGGGATCGTGGGCTCTGCTCTTGAGTAGTTTGTTTCTTTTTTAGCTGATAGGACCTTTCAGGTTGCAGTCCCCCCTTTTGCCTCCAAGATCCACACCATCAAATATGGGGTACCGCAGGGCTCAGCTTTGAGACCAATGTTGTTCAACGTATATGTGCAACCTTTGGCAGCAGTGGCAAAAAGCAGAGGGCTCACAGCAGTGTCTTATGCGGACGACACACAGTTGGTAGTTGCACTTTCAGATGACTCAGGACAGGGCTCACATAAGTTCCAGAGGGATCTAGAGATAATATATGAGTGGATGACTGCCAACTGTCTTCAGTTAAAGGCCAAAAAGTCCAAGGTTGCGCTAGTCGGGAGAAACACTGAGTTGTGGAGTGAGCACGGGTGGCCTGCCAAGCTGGGCTACGTACATGTCCCGAAACAGTTGGTTAAAAATCTTGGTGTGTGGGTAGATGCTGCCCCTAGCTTTCAAATTCAAACAAAGAAAGGAGAAGGAACCTGTTTTGGCATTCTACGGGGTCTCAAACCAGTGCTGAGGTTTTTTGACCCGGTCACGAGGCAGGTAATTGTCCAGGTATCTATTCTGTCTAGACTGGACTACGCCAACTCACTCTACTTGGGAGTCAATAAAGCGGAGATCCCAAGACTGCAAAGGGTCCAGAACGCTGCTGCTAGAGACTTGCTAGGTCTGCCCAGGATATGTCCCATTTCAAATGCTATCCGTTGGCTACATTGGCTGCCTGTGGCAAAGCACATGGAGTTCAAGGCTCTTTGCATATCTTTTAAAATCTTAAATTCTTCCTCCCCAGACATCTTGGCCAATCTGCTTACAACTTACACCCTCTCCCGCCAACTTCGGTCTATGGGCCAGCATCTGGCGGTTGTCCCACGGGTGAGGAGGGTGTGTGCTTGTGGACTTTCATTAGGTGTTTTGGCGGCCGGACTCTGGAATGCGCTCCCCATCGCTATTCGTAGTATGGAAAACTACATGGCATTCCGTAGGGCTATCAAAATGCACCTCTTTCTATTATAGACTGTTGTGTGTTGTCTATTGTTCTGCTGTTTTCTGTTTCATAACTGGGACCCCCTTTTGCCAGGGCAGCTGTGCGCTATATAAAACTGCTTAACATAACATACTACATGCATTTCATAAACAACTGCGCAAGACACATCTTGTGTCATACTTAAAAAATAGGGCATCCCTGAGGTTGTGTGCATATATGTCCTTTTCAAACGGTTCAAAGTGTTCTTCAAACTTTACTATGCTGCACCCAATGGCAGGGGGAAATATCTTACTAAGGGGCAGATGTATCATGTGTTTTGCATGTCGCAAAAGCTGCGATTCTCTATTTTCCAGCGTTTGCGACATGCAAAAACGAAAATGGGATGTAACAAAGAAATCGCATCGCACATTAGGAATTCGCATGTTTGCGAATTCCTTAAGTGCGAGAAATTCAAACTCGCAGAAAAAATTGCGATTCGTGATATTGCATTGGTGCAAAATTGCGAAATTCGCATGGATATGTATGAAAAAATCGCAAATTGCGATTTTGTCATATTCGCATAATAAAGAATCGCAATTAACACCAGGTACAAGCAGGTGGTAAAAAAAAAAATATATAAAAGAACACCCAGAATGCATTTTCACTTTCTCCAAAATGGCGGGACTGTACCTGATTGCCAGGAGGATGCGCATCCAAGCTCTTGCCCAGAGAAGACAACGTCAGGAAAGGATATTCCGAATACGCATTACGCTGTTCCAGCAGACACAGGAGGAGATATATGAAAAATACAGGCTACATCCTCACAGCATTTTGGACCTCATTACTGAATTGAAACCATTTTTGACACGCCAAACTGCCAGGACACAAGCCATACCAACACATGTGCAGGTATTGTGCTCACTGCACCTTTTGGCTTCTGGCTCCTTTCAAACAGTAATAGCAGAGGTTGGTGGAGTGTCACAGAGTGCCCTATCGCGTTTTTTCCATGTCTTCTTGGATGCAATGATCAGTAGACTCCAACATCATATATATTTTTCCAATACACAGCAAGCCATACAGGAAGCCAAGTTGGATTTCTATCAAATAGCAAGATTTCCACATGTGATTGGATGCATAGATGGAACCCATATTGCCATCACCCCACCAGCAGCCATTGAATATGTTTTCCGCAACAGAAAACACTACCATTCACTGAACATCCAGGTCATATGCAACGCTAAATACATAATACAGGACATTGTGGCAAAGTTTCCAGGGAGTACACATGACTCTTACATCTTCAGACATAGTGCAATACATAGACGTCTCAGTGCTGGTCAGTTTGGAGATGGATTCCTGCTAGGTAAGTAATACTCATCCATCCTCCCTTCAACCCAACCAATGTAATGTAACTCTGAGTCACTTTTCCCTCTCTAACTTGCAGGTGATAGTGCTTACGCAGTGCGTGATTTCATACTCACACCATACTTGAATCCTGCAAATGCAAGTGAAAGACGCTACAACAGGGCACACCGGTCCACACGTGGGGTAATAGAACGTACATTTGGAATTCTGAAAAGCCGTTTCAGACGCATTCACAAAAGTGGAGGTGCATTGCAATACAATCCAGAGACATGTTGCAAAATAGTGACAGCATGTGCAATGCTGCATAACATAGCAACCCGCAAAGGCACAGAAATTGAAGTGAGTGACTCAGACACATCTGATGATGAAGATGATAACCCTCCCCCAAGAATGGCAGTTGGAGGAGTAGGAGCCATGGCTGGTCGGCAAAGGAGGGCAGAGATTACACGGAACTATTTTTAGGTGAGAAAAAATACAGAAAACCATTTTCACTTTGCCATTGTTCTTTAATGCAGAACAAGAAAACAGTGCTATATGTATGTGAAATTATATGTAATCATTTTGATTTAACATGTCCTTACTACTAATGAAATTAAACATTATCCATGCATGACTGCTGCATGGGTACTTCATGGGTACTTAAAGAAGGTAAGTTATTTTTTGCGTTGGCGACTGCCAGCAGGTTGCTCAATTGGAGGCATGGCCTCTTGCTCTGCTCCAGTAGTGGAACGCCTTCCACTCCTGCGTTGTACCATGATGTTTGTTGGTGTGGGGTTGCTGCTACTCCTACTGGAGTTGTCCTCACTTTCTCCTGAGCACAGAAGGGCCCTTGCACCTGATTGGTTTGTTTGTATACTTTCCAGTACCAAAGTCATATTGTTCACACTCTGTCCAACTGAACGTGTGCAATCACTCAATTCCCTCTGCATGTTCACACTGCGACGTGTGAAGTTGCTTGTGACTGCACATAGCCGGTTGATGGCTTTGGTGTAGCTGTGCATTGTGTCCTGCGCAGCCTGTGCAGCCCTGTCCCGTGCATCCTCTGTGTTCACAAGTGTGAGGCAAAGTTTATCAATGGCATCAGCCATGCGTTCCTGATTCTTGTTTGATTTAACAAGCTGCCTGTTGATGGATCTGAGTGCCTTATGTTGAAGGCGTTGTACCTCAAGCATGTTTTGCTCCAGGCCTGCAAACACTGTCACAACTTCACTCTGTCCTGTGTTATTTGCAGATGGCTCTATGCGGAATGCACGTGACCTCCGTGGACTTTGTGAAGGCTGTTGTGCATCTTGGCTGGACACAGTGACTGTGTCATTGGACACTGCTTCAACATCAGAGGTTTCTTCTTCTTCCATAGGTTGTAGAGGTAGCACTCGTCTGCGCTTCCTCTGTATGGTCACAGGGGCATTACTGACTTCATTGTCTAAATCTGACATCACATGGGGAGGTGACAATTCCACATCATTGTCAGTCCTGTCCTCACTGGTATGTCCTGTGAATGTAGAGTGCAAAATATTAATTTATGTGCATGACATAATAAAGTTTACTCATGGCACTGTATTACTTGTCCTGCACTTTTTCAGTTTTACGTAGTCCCACATGAAGCAGTCATATAAGTGAATGTTATTGTGAGTGTTACTAGGGCAATGGGACTACAACTCCCATGATGCATTGCTGTGGTATTGTTTCACAGTGTTCATGGCTTAATGGTAATCTCAAATGCAGTGCACACACACACACACACACACACCCATTTTTGGTACACACACATGGATGCACTTTCATATCCTCTTACCTTGTGCTGGTGCTGTGGGTTCTGAGCTGTCTATGTTGGTAACTCCACTCACACTTTCAGTTGTCAGTGTGGATTCTATCAATTCCTCATGGGGTGTTGGTTTGTCCACCATGGAGCTGCCACCACCTGTCAGGTTGCCATCTTTCAGCCTCTCTGCAAGTTTTTCCTTGGATCTCAGTCTCATATCGTACCACCTTTTTTTTATCTCTTCAATGGAGCGAGTGGTGACTCCTACTGAGTTGACCTTCTCCTGGATCTCCAGCCATATTTTCCTCTTCCTGGAGTCAGGTACCTTTAAAGATTTTTTTCCAAAGAGGTCTTCATGGTTGCAAACCATTTCTTCTATGAGCACTTCCTGCTCCCTCTCTGAAAACTTCTGCTTTCTTTTTTTCTTCTCAATTGGCTGCTCCTCCTGTGCCTTCTGTGCCTCCATAGCTGTACAAACAGGTCTGCTCTGCCTCAGCACACTCTTCCAACTGCCACTGGGTGTGGCTCTGGGGAGCAGGTGCAAGCAATCACTGGTACTTCCTGCTTGTGATGTCATCAACTTGTGCCAGCATTGCATGATTCCCGTTTTTGCGAGTTCCTAAAATGCGAATATCGCAATTATGCGAATCGCATTTTTCTCGCAATATTTTCTGCGAGTTTTAAGGAATCGCTATTTTCTCGCATTTTTCTTGTTACATACCATTTTGCGATTCCGAAATTGCGATTCGCTACAAATCGCTATTACGGACTCGCAAAATGGTTTTTTGATACATCTGCCCCTTTATCTGGTATATTTATATATGAATGGATGTGGATACTAGATATATAGTACTGTTAACTGCACCCTTCCAACCTTTTCATACAGTCTACGTGTTCCTCTCTTCTCATTGCCGTCTCTTTCTCCTTTCATTGCAACTCGCAAACCACTCCCCTGCTTCAGCCCCTAGTGGTCTTATGCACACATCTCCTGTCACTGAGTGCTTTACAGCTGAACCCTCCGTGCAGTGTCTAACTCTAAAGGACTGGACTCAGACAATTATTCATGCACCATTCACCCTGCACAGAGAGCACTCACACCATTCTCCATGCACTCATGCAATGCCCCCACACCTCTTCCAATTAATCCCATAAGCAAAACCTAAAGCATTAGCCAATGCTTGTTTCAGACATGTCAAGAGGGAAGGAAAAATATGGTTGCTACTCTTTATGTGATTCTAACATCACTTTTGCTCACACCGACTGTGACTTTAATGAGTTGGTTATCAAACACAAAGAAGGTCCCAGGGGTAAGTTTATAGACCCTATCTGTTAAGCCCCCTGAACAGAACTGACACCAACCAAAGATTAACAGAGAGTCCAACTAAAACAAAGTACCTTTACATGCAGAAAAGGAAGTGGTTTTAACTAAAACGAGTTCCCATCAGTCCACCATCGAGACCGCCCTTCATCATTTGGGATCTCTTTTGCATTGATGATTCACAATCAGGGGTGAAAAAACCTGTGTTGGTGCTTAGTTTCCATACACAGGAAAAACCCAATGTTAATGCTGATGTGAAAATGCTGATGTGAATAGGATAGCGTTTCTAGTGGTGAACTGAATAGCAGTGCTTAAGAAAAAGTGAATTGTGAGAAAAAGATAAAGAAATCTAAAATTAGGTCGTGATTGGGAAAACAATTTTAATAAGCACCCTCACACTCCTAAGTCAATAAAAACAGTGCTAGTTAGTGGTTTAACAAATGTCCACTAAGAAAGGATACAAGGTCGACATGTTTCTGCAGACGAATGAGGTCTAAAGATCCCCTGCTGCTTCCTCAGGACCATTAGAGCTACTGCTAGATTAAATAAAATAAGTCATATCACCTGAAGGTGTATGTGTAATCATCCTCTCATCCTGAAATATAGGAAGAAAATGGTATGTGTAAAGGTACAGTGTCAAGACTTAAAAACAACAATTTAACATCCACATTGTGCTGCAAGTTTACAATGTGCCAGTCATCCAGTGAGTAATGACCACAAAATTCAGACCGTCAGAGTCAATCAAAAATCACCAAGTTTAGTGAGTTTGTAAGTATAAGTTCACTCACCCAACTGATGAGAAGGAACAGCCCCACCTCACCTGGCTCGAGCTCAGGTAGTGGATGCACCGCACTATAAAAAGATAACAAACTGAGATGTATCTACATCTGTATATACTCCATAGCCAAACATCTCCATGCAGGCGCCACCCCTGCGTCACACGCATACATACACCAGTCCACTTTCCCTGGTCGAGTTTGTCATTATAGAAAAAATGGTCTCAAACGGTCTTTCGACCCAGCAAGATCTGCATTGATCTGTCCTTGCATCACCCATACTGTGACTCACCTATCCGTCGGTGCACCGGTCGTCCCTCTAAGCTCTCTCGTAGGGAGGAACCGACTCGGTGCACCGACGGGGCTTTTAATGTCTCATCAGGTTCCGCCCTGTGCAGCTTACGGCGTCGGGCAAGTTCTGACGCCCCTCGCGCGTCATCAGGGCAAGCGCGCCGATTATCGCGCAAGGAGTTTCGGGAATTGTAGTTCACTCGGCCCATAATGTCGCGTTAGTTAGAGTTCTGACGCCCCTCGCGCGTCATCACGGCAAGCGCGCCGATTATTGCGCAGGGAGTATCGGGAATTGTAGTTGACTCGGCCCATAGTGCCGCGTTAGTTGGAGTTCGAATCCCTGGTAGGGGAGCAAACTCAAAGAGTCTAATAGAACACAGTTAATGATACTCCCGGGAAAAAAATGTTTAATGGACGTAGACAATGAATAATTTTCATTTCGATTGTTTTTAGGGGTGATTAGGAAGTATCGAAAAAAATAGGCCCATAAGTCACATAGGCGGGGTTTTGAAGCCCTCAACCGGGAGCATCAAAGGTGTAGTAGGACACAGTTATTATTTATCTCTTAATCAGTTTAATATTAGATATGAAAGGAACAGAGCATGTATGTTCATAGAGTACAGAAGGGGCTTAAAGTGACATCCATGGAATCTCATCGTTCAGCCCGCTTGTATCACTGCGAAGTCTGTACACCCATTTTTGCTCACATTTGAACAGAAACTTTGATATATCGGTGACAGAAGGTGGAATCCACGGTTGATCCAATACCGTCCATGATATGTCAGTAGGTTGGTGGCCCACTTGCAAAAAATGACTCGTCATTTTTGTGGTTTGTTTACAGCAACGGATAGAACCTGATGAGACATTAAAAGCCCCGTCGGTGCACCGAGTCGATTCCTCCCTACGAGAGAGCTTAGAGGGACGACCGGTGCACCGACGGATAGGTGAGTCACAGTATGGGTGATGCAAGGACAGATCAATGCAGATCTTGCTGGGTCGAAAGACCGTTTGAGACCATTTTTTCTATAATGACAAACTCGACCAGGGAAAGTGGACTGGTGTATGTATGCGTGTGACGCAGGGGTGGCGCCTGCATGGAGATGTTTGGCTATGGAGTATATACAGATGTAGATACATCTCAGTTTGTTATCTTTTTATAGTGCGGTGCATCCACTACCTGAGCTCGAGCCAGGTGAGGTGGGGCTGTTCCTTCTCATCAGTTGGGTGAGTGAACTTATACTTACAAACTCACTAAACTTGGTGATTTTTGATTGACTCTGACGGTCTGAATTTTTGTGGTCATTACTCACTGGATGACTGGCACATTGTAAACTTGCAGCACAATGTGGATGTTAAATTGTTGTTTTTAAGTCTTGACACTGTACCTTTACACATACCATTTTCTTCCTATATTTCAGGATGAGAGGATGATTACACATACACCTTCAGGTGATATGACTTATTTTATTTAATCTAGCAGTAGCTCTAATGGTCCTGAGGAAGCAGCAGGGGATCTTTAGACCTCATTCGTCTGCAGAAACATGTCGACCTTGTATCCTTTCTTAGTGGACATTTGTTAAACCACTAACTAGCACTGTTTTTATTGACTTAGGAGTGTGAGGGTGCTTATTAAAATTGTTTTCCCAATCACGACCTAATTTTAGATTTCTTTATCTTTTTCTCACAATTCACTTTTTCTTAAGCACTGCTATTCAGTTCACCACTAGAAACGCTATCCTATTCACATCAGCATTTTCACATCAGCATTAACATTGGGTTTTTCCTGTGTATGGAAACTAAGCACCAACACAGGTTTTTTCACCCCTGATTGTGAATCATCAATGCAAAAGAGATCCCAAATGATGAAGGGCGGTCTCGATGGTGGACTGATGGGAACTCGTTTTAGTTAAAACCACTTCCTTTTCTGCATGTAAAGGTACTTTGTTTTAGTTGGACTCTCTGTTAATCTTTGGTTGGTGTCTTTAATGAGTTGGTGCCACTGGTCAGTACTCCCACTCTAAAAATTGTTCCAGCGCCACTGTTCCCAACTCCCTCAGGTAACGCAGGCAAGTATCCTGCCTGTGGCCCAGTTATTTCTCTGTACTTGTGAGTGGAACTCAATCAAGTAAAAGCATGGATCCTAAAGGCCCTCACAAGGCCAGCTTGAACTCAGAAGGAGTGCCGGCTAGGCCTATGCCAACTGGTCAAATTCATTGCTGTTGACACATTTTTCGAGGGAACCAATCATACAAAGTGTGGTTTTTTTAAATGTCTTGTATCGTTCCATGGAAGCCAGCTACCAAAATGTGCACTGTCACTCTAGTACCCTTGGGAGGACGGGCTTCCCACAATGTCCACTGTGGTATGTATCATATGCAGAGGTCATCCAACAAAATGGTATGCACAGGATACAGATTCAAAGGTGTGGGGTATGCGAATGCAGTCCACCTCCTTTGTGAAGGTGTGATGTACTGGCCATGCCTTTGACCACTGCCCTTTTCAGGTGTCTCATCTCTCACTCAACACGCAGACTTGCCAGAACTTGTTTCCAGGTAAGGTGGACACAAAGAAGGAATCCTTCTCCACTGAATGGGATGTGAATCCATACTAAACATATAGCCAAGGCTAACAGGGAGAGCCAGTAGGCTACCTCTCCAGTGTGTGATAGATGTGAAAGGCCTATATCCAGTGCTTAATTTGTGCTGGTGGTTTTCGGTGCTCGGCATCGACACTTAATTCTCAAAACCAGCACTTATGGCTGTCTGCAACATGGTGGCGCTGTTTGCCTGATTTAGAGCTGAGCACAGCAGTTGTTTATTACTTCAAAATCAATTACAAAATAACTAATACCTTGCGTCCAAACAATTTGTATAGCTTTGGGGTCTGGAAGAGTCTATATTGTCACACTTGTTGGATTGTGATTGATTGTATGAAGTTGTTTGGTACTGTCGTTGGCAGCACTGCAGGGGCAATGGGTAGTGCAAGCTCCAGTAGCCTCCTGACGAGGGTCCTGTCACCTACATGCAATTAAAATCAATGCTTTGTCGACAAACTGCATTCTGGTGAGAATGCAATGACACATTTTAATATTTATGATTACCTACAAAAGTGGGGTACCTACAGGAAGCTAGCTTACAAATGAAGCACTGCCTGTATCCCCTGTACTCTGCAACTAGAGATAACATTCCGCCAAATGTTAGACAAGGCCGGGACCTCATTCAAAGAGTTGAAGTCACCCATAATGAAAGGAAAACAGTATGGTTGAACTACTGTCCAACAGAGTCTAGAACTCTGTCTGAGAGCAATAATATAAACAAGCATTGGCTGCGCCAATAGGTCTTGGCATTGCGAGAGGTATTAGCTTTGTCAATGTTAATGTCTTTTAGCTATGTAGCCAAAGAGCACACAATTTAAGCAGGGAAGCCATGATTTCTCCTTGTTTTCTGGTCTGCCCCTGCATTTTGTCTATTTTCTGTTTTGTACAAAGCATGATAAGGCAGCTGTAAAGGCATAAGTTGACAACTGTACCGCTGCACATTTAATGATGTGTAATAATAAAAAAGCATGTGTATAGGCTCTGTAAAACTCAACTCAAATCTTGAATAACAATCATCTCAGAAGCCTCAGTAGTGACTGTTAGCAATACAAGGGCATACTATACGTTAACAGCGCATAAGGAGAAAGAACTACGGTAAAATAATCAATTACATTTGTGGATCCTGTAGTGTCCTAGCATGGACACGTTCTAGTGTTCAGGAGTGATGTAACATACTTTACACCCACCCACCACAGACGTCATCGTGTAACATGACGCTGCCAATAAATGGGGCCGGGCGCACGTGCTCGTGGCCATTCCCACTACCCCCATCTGGTGTCTGTGTCCACGTTATTGCTGCTCCTGCAACATGCGGGCCTAGGGCCCTTCACCACTTTACACTGGCGACGAGGCCGGTAGTGCAGCCCATGCGTGCCACTACCTACTACAAGAGAAAAAGGGGAAGAGAGCTGCCCGCCTGAAGGGCATCCCCTGCAGGAAGGCGCAGCGCACTGAGAAGCCGGTGGGCACGTCGGAGCCCCGCAGCGACCAGGAGGCCCACAGCAAGCCGACCGGAGCCCACCCGCATCGGCTGCCACCAACAAGTGCCACCAGGGAAAAGCGGACTGCCCAGTGCCCACCTGGGACAGCTGCGAGGCAGCGACCCCCACCAGAGAGGGGCACCGGCCGGGCGGAGCCCACCCGCCACGACCGCGACAGAGCATCAGGCCCGCAGGCCGAAGGTGAGCTCCAGGGGCGAAGTGCCCGCCATGAACTATGCCAAAGTATAAGCAGGAGCAGCGGAGCCCACCCGCGGCCTGCCCGAGTCGTCCCCTGCCCCCGCCGCGTGTGCGAGTGGAGGCAGCAGCGGGGCAAATGTACTGCAAGCGGCGTGCGGAGTGCTGCCGGGCCCGTAATTAAAGGGAACAACGAGGGGGAGGGAGCAGAGTAGCTAACCGCCTCCCGACCCCCCTCGCAACGTTTGTCTAAGGTCTACTGCAAGCGGAGCCCACCCGCGAGTGCAGCGGCCCCCTGCCGGACAATCCGTAGTAAACAACAAGACACGAAGACCCCAGCATCCCCCTCCCCCGCCCGCGCAAGGACTGCTAGACGCCGCAGCGGGCAGGGAGGACAGAGGGAAAAGTAACTGCCGCCCGCACCGCCTCGCGGTGCCCTGAATCGGGCATTGAACACCCTCCCAACACACAGCTGAAGCGGAGCCTACCCGCTCAGCACGGAACACACAGCGACCCGGTGTACACACACACACACACACACCCCCGGCAGCGTGTGGACGAAGAAGCTGCTGCAGAGAGGGGGGGAGAATGCATGGAGGACGAACAGTGCCTCAGCTGCAGCGCCGGCTCTCCCCCGCCTCGCGGAACGAGTGAAGTCTAGGGCTTCCGCGGGCGGGGAGAGCAACAGCCGACAGGACTGCCTCCAGCGATCAGAGTGAACCCCCCCCGCAGCCCGTGAACATTTGGCCTACTGCGAGGGGGAGGGAGAAGCCTGCATGCGGCCAGCGCCGCCGAGTCCGAATGTGCCCCCACAGCAACAACAAATGAAAGTGCCGGTGCACCCGGCAAGTACGTGAGCATTTGCCCCGTGATCTATCATAACAGTGCCTTACACAGAAGGTGCCCGAACAATGAGCCTCTGCCTATGCAACACTGGGAGCAATCGGGCGCCTGTGCCTCTCTGCCCCAATAGAAAAATATGCAGAAAGAGAGAGACTCACCGGTGCCCAGCAGCAGCTCCAGCCCCCTGTGCACTGAGAGGGGAAGACAGTCGTGAGCAAGGAGGAAGCAGGCATCACTGCCACCCGGTGGCCAAAAGGAAAAGTGCACCTGCATCAATAAGAAAGAAAACAAGCATTGCACAATACCAGTCAAATCAGCAGCAGCAAGGGGTAACAGACTGGGTAACGCCCCCAAGGAGAATCTACTACCACGCAGCAAGTAAGTGCGCAACCACGCAGAAGACACCCACACACACCAGCAAGGAGCCGGCAGAGGCCACTTCCAGCGCGACGTGGGAAGAGGCACGAACGCCTCACTAAGCATCCAAGCACTGACAGAACGTCTGGAGGAAACGACTGCCAAGTACCGGAAGAACGTCCAGGGAAAAGACTGCCGCGAGCAGAAGACGGAGAGAGCAGTGACTCCTAGTGGCCACAGGTGTTCACCGCAGCATCAACTACTCCCGCCAACGGTCCAAAGCAGCAAGTACCCAACGTCAGCCAAAGCAGCAAGTACCCGACGACAGCCAAAGCAGCAAGTACCCGACGACAGCCAAAGCAGCAAGTACCCAACGACACGCAACAGGCGTCCAAGAGCCCTGAACAGTAAGTGCGCAGATAACGCGCCACGTGGCAACGCACAGCCACCGCAAGGAGAAAGAAGAGTGCAGGCAGCGCCATCGCGCAGAACAGTCATCGTGGACGACCACACGACATGGCGCCTCACAAGAGCCGATCCACAGAATGATCGCCCATCAAGTGCTGACCCACGACGGGTCCCCAAACAAAAAATTGTTAAAGCGCAAAGTCCGACAGGACGACCGAAGATAACCTGCCAGACATCGGCAGAAGTGGACCGCCAAACGGTCCAGGACGTTCAACCAAGACAAGGTCTACGGACGTGGACCCACGAACGTCACCAACAAGAATCAAGAGAAGAGTGTTTGCGACACCAACTCTGGCTGCTGAGGAAGAAGGAGAAAGTGTCCCCGACGGGGACAAGACCAGGGGTACACATGCAGCGGGCACGCCCTGCATGGAGGAGCCAGGTCAGGAGAGAAGACACAAGATCGGACCAAGTGATGTCGCAAAGCTGGAAGGAAGAAAAGGAGAGATCTGAGTGGCACGTCTGCCACCGAGAACAGGAAGGAAGAAAAGGAGAGATCTGAGTGGCATGTCTGCCACCGTGAAAAGGAAGGAAGAAAAGGAGAGATCTGAGTGGCACGTCTGCCACCGAGAACAGGAAGGAAGAAGAGAGAGATCTGAGTGGCACGTCTGCCACCGCAAAAAGGAAGGAAGAAAAGGAGAGATCAGAGTGGCACGTCTGCCACTGCCAGAGTGGAAGGAAGTATATCCACGTGGCCTGTTGCCACAGTTAAGAGTGGAAGGAGAAGTCAGTGCGAAGCAACGTCCCCACAGTGAACCAACCAAAGAAAGAGAGAGGAGTGCAGGAAGACCTCTCACACTCCCGAAGAGAAGGAAGGCGACAAGTGCCAGGACAACGGTGCGAGGAGCACGAGGCCGGAAGGATACCAGTGACAAAGAAGACCAGGCCGGAAGAATACCAGTGGCAAAGAAGACCAGCTGATCTGATCGATGTTTCCGCACACCCAGGATCTGCGGAGAGGAGCAAGCGAGACCGTTTGTGAGATCCACCTCTGGGGTCACACGGACACTGGACAATGCCAGACGTGGTGGCCCAGGGGCAGAGGCCTCCGGGACGACAGTCCCCGCGACGAGAGATGGTCATCCAACGCCCATCCGAAAGGTCAGGGGAGGGCGAAGACATCGCAAGCAAAGACAGAAACTAACAGCTACCTTCGGGACGAGGCTGCGGAATCTGAGGTGAGGCACATCGTCTCCTCCATACCCCCACTGACGGCGGCGTTAGAGCAACTGATGTGGCACATCCAGCCCAGTGCATGTCTGAGAAAGGAGGACCTCAAGGATATCCCGTGGCTGGGGAACACCAACGAGAGAAGTCATCCTAGTGAGAGGGATGCCTTTCAACAGATCTGACTTTGCTAAGTAAGACAAAGACCACAAGTGAAACCAAGGCCGAGACCGGTATGTGAACATCATTCCACGGCGAACAACAAGAACTCTAACTGCACCCGTTGCCACGGAAGTCAACAACAGAAAGACTGTGAGGACAATTTGGTTGCCGAGTCGTCAACAGACTGTTTCCATCGAGCACCACAAACCGGTGCCACTGTGAACTGATGTTCCCCGCAGCAGATTGAACATCATCTGTGATTCCAAGCAGCGGCGGATAGAAAGACACTGCGGAAGCTGAACACTCTACTGCATCCTGATACATGTTATTTTCCCCACAGTTTGATTTCTGAATGTGGGTCTTTGCAATTAAAAAATGGGAGGGATGTAGTGTCCTAGCATGGACACGTTCTAGTGTTCAGGAGTGATGTAACATACTTTACACCCACCCACCACAGACGTCATGGTGTCACATGACGCTGCCAATAAATGGGGCCGGGCGCACGTGCTCGTGGCCATTCCCACTACCCCCATCTGGTGTCTGTGTCCACGTTATTGCTGCTCCTGCAACATGCGGGCCTAGGGCCCTTCACCACTTTACAGATCCCACAGACCCTGACCTGGAATTCTAAAGTCCTTAGCGGACTGAACACGGACACAAGCATGCCGGGTAACTCTAAATCGGCTGCTACGTTGAAGTGCAGGGAGGGAATTTCTGCAAGAACAGCCCCAGAGAGGTAGTGGCCGCACGCGGGTGGCTCAGTTTCAGAAATGCATACACTTCTCAGACCACTTACACAAAACGGAAAGCAGACAGGGCTACTTCTGGGCGAGATCTACAGACCATGCAGACAAGAACTCTACTGTGTGTGATGTAAATGAGTTACCACTGAGTGTTCTATCATCTGGGGGTTTAAAGCAACTGGTGAAGTGATAACATCTGAAGTCTACCAGTTGTGGAGCATACTTAGAGCAATACTGATGTTTACAGCTTTTGGACACATTACGCGAAACGTGTGTCCAAGATATCCAACATGGTGCTTGTGTGTGGGATAAAAATGAGAAAAGGGTGATGGATATTCGATCAATGTTTCTTGTTAAGCGTTATACATACGGTTAAGGCACCTACGCTGATATGTACCTAAGCAATGCTGTATTAAACAATAACTTGACTAAAAATAAGTGCTAGAAAAAAAACTACGAAGTATGATGCAAAAAATATTGTCTCCCAGGACCGCAATCTCTGCCTGGCTTTAAAAAAACAATAAAACGCCAAAACGAGCATTTTTTAAATTTGAGTCTGCAACCCAATGTCACGCATCATCACGGCACCATAACCAAACAAAACCACAATTCAAAATAAAGTCTGAAAATAAAACACCATACAACACCAAACATAGCCATCTAATGTTTTTTAAGGCAGAACCAGGAACAAAACTGTGTAAATATGAGGCGATGCAACTTGTAGGCCCTCAGTTTGAGGCGTTATATTTTTTTTGCAGTTTTATATAACACAAACTCGACACAAAGATATCAGGGTGCTTTACATAAGCACCAGTTACATTACTGATGGATGCATTCATTTTTAGGCACAGAGAGATTAAGAATTTGCTCAGAATCACATTATGCTGAGCCTCCCACCAAGTCTTGAACCCAACTCAAAGTTGGTCGCAGCAGCCGTTACGCCAAATAAAGAGGTGTAAAATAAATTGAAAAAATCTCGAGCTGCAATTAAGGATGAAACTATGCTGATAGGCAGCACAATGCAGCCAGTCTACCTTGATGGAAAGTGCTGAATGTGTGTGTGCGTGCTGGAATGAGACACTGTCAGTGATTGAGTACAAGTGAGAGAAACTGTTCAGACGCTGTGTGTGCAGTAGGGTGACTAACTGGCAAGGGTGCAAATTCAGGACGGGGAGTGTAAAAATTCAGGACAGAGGGCCAAAATTCAGGACTGAAGAACCGGGTTTTAGAACCCAGTGGCGCCAGGGGCACGCCCAATGTCTTTGGGTTCACCTGTCTTAGAATACAGAGACACAGGATACTTCTCGGTGACGTCAAAGACCAAATTTATTGGCTGCAACGAGGAACAGAGGTATACGAAGCACAACACGGGTGGTTCGTCAGAGACTGTACAATTGTAGTATTGCGAGACATCGTCTTTTATGCCAAAAATCACATTCCTGACTAGCATCAATTATTTACGAACTGTCCAATCACACAGTGACATTTCAAAAGATATCGCATAACGACAAGCCCACTTTCAGTTGTCCAGCCCACCATAAATGACAAGGCAAAATCCAACATTCTTGCTCGGACAGGCCAGACAAAACCCATAATAAAAGGACCTCAACCCAAACCATAAATAGGCCATAAAAGAAGGAACAGAAACAGATGAGAAACAAGATAGAAGGGTGTGTGCATGTACCATAAACTCAGCAATGTCCTGCTCTTTGATCTCTATCTGACCAGCTGCCTAACAAGGAACTGGCTCAACAAGGTCAGCTTCGGGCAATGGAGTCAGTTCGTTCAGGTCACACAGAAGTCAGCTAAAGGTGTACGTGTCCCAAAGACTCGTTCGGCCGTAGTCATCGGCCTATGTGAGGGCAACCACAAAATGGCTGCCGCGCACAAAATGGAACCCCGAGGTTTCAAACGAAATCCCTGAATGTGCAGTGTATCCATCAATCGAACATGACGAAAACACTCGTACATACCGCACTCGTTATTTGCGGTCCGTTGATACCAAAATCGTCTTGATACGACGACCTTTATTGAACGGGTTCAGAATCACGGAACCTCAGAGCCTCCTTTTGCCCTTACATAGGCAATAAACCAAAACTCATGTCAGTCTGAATCCAGCTCTATATTTATAAGATCATCAAGATGTTGCTGTAGCATCATCCTATTACTTAGCAACTTTCTCTGGACAGGTCTCCTAGCACACGAAGTAGCACAAAGGCCACATATAGCAGGAGCACACTGAACGCAAAGACAGAACAGGAAAAGGATAGCTAAGATCATCCCAATGACCATCAGAATCTTCCATCCCCAGGTGGATAACAATCCCCAAAACCATCCCATTAACGACCAATCTCCTTCGTCCACATGTACAAACTCGGAGATCCTATGTAGCTTGGAAATGGCTTGGTACACTGTCGGAGCGTTATCTGGAATGAAAACGCAGCAGCTCGATTGAATCAATTTGCATACCCCTCCTCTATCTGCAAGTATGACATCTAACGCAAGTCTGTTCTGAAGAGTCATAAGGCGATCGGACTGGAGCTCAGCAGTCAAGTTACTAAGGGCACCGGCAGTTTCGACTATGGTGGACTCAACCGCTCTCGTCAGTTGTCGAATGTTCCTGCTGTTAACCATAGGTCCCCAAAACGGCAGAAAACCCTTCAAGAAATCTCCTAATTCTTGTCCTGCAGTATCTTCCTTACTGAAGACACCTCTAACAACTCTCGTCTTGTGGTAATCTGCCACAGCAGTATACGTAGGAGGCAACAGGAACGAAAGAAAACATGTGCCAGAGAAATCAGGGGGCAACCATGTGTACGCTCTATCATAGCAAACAAAATAGGTACCCTTAGCTGCTAGAAACTATGGGGAAGTCTTAGACACAAAAACAAACGTCTCAGTGCAAACACTCTTCCCTAATTGAGCTCTCGGATTCTTGCCATTACCTTGCAGACAGTAATGACCCTGATGGGGTACAATCCAAATCGGAGAGGATCTTTTCGCTCGCTGGTTCTCACTCAGACTAACTCCATATCCAGTCACGTTCCATCCAATATACGCTAGTGTCTCATCTCTCGGGATAGTCTCATAGGAATTAATTCCTCTAATCATATCGACTATACCCTTGACTAGAGCACTATTCTTTGGACTATCCTTCACAGAACGTAGGGGGTAAACTTCACGAGCATAGATGAACATCGTTCTGTATGCCCACACAGAACCATTGTAGCTAAAAGGCAGAACCAGGTAAGGAATACCTTTATCAGTAGTATGAGGCATAAGACCACACACCCAACAATTAGTTGTGTTCACTATTAGCTGGTGTTGGTGCAGGAGCTGAACAAAGGAATTATTGACAAATTCCAATCTTCTAATAGATTCATGTTCAGGCAGAGGGTGAAAAGAATGCGAAGAAACAGTAGGAGGAGGCATAGGTTGTGTAGTGGGTGCAAACGTCACTCTGAAAGAGAATATTATATATCCCATCAGAAACATCATTAAACTAAACAGCATCAACAAACATAATATTAAAAAACGTTTTCTGCTCATCACTGTACATATTTTGCTCTTGAAGCTCATTCTTTCAACAGGTCTCTCCATCTCGAAGAACTCCATCCTCTAACCGTGCTGTTCGCAGCGGTTGGATCTTCCGTGCTAAGGAATGCGTCTGTCAGTCCAGGGAACACCCTGAGACCAACCAGAACCGTCAACCTTGTGTCTTCGGCTTGCACTCCCAAGTCTTTGCACTGCGACCTTACAGCTGAACCAGGATGGCGGTTCGAAAAACAAAAATCAATCAAAACAGTTCCTCGGAGGAGAGAACATAATTTAAAAAATAGCAAAGAAAAAGAATTTCATTTTATTTGTCCCACAACTCTTGGTCGCAAATTATAACAGCCTTTGCCAGGCAATGTCTGATCACGGAACAAAAGTTCAGGTTCGGAAGTGTCCAAACGATTTGACGGAGGCACAGCTTCTTGCAGAAGATCGTCGCCATATATTTAACGGGCGACCAAAAACGATTTCATAGGGACTAAGTCCCATTCGCGAATGTACAGTCGACAGAAGTGCTAATGGCAAGGCATCGGGCCATTGTAGACCGGAGCTCGCATGAATCTTGGCCAGTTTTAGCTTAAGGGTGCCATTATAGCATTCTACCAAACCAGCTGATTGGGGGTGATTTGCAGCATGAAATTTTTGGCGGATTCCTAAACCATCACACACTCTCTTCATCACTTGACCCACAAATTCACTCCCATTGTTGCTCCAGACCATTCTCGGCAATCCAAATCTAGGGAAGAATTCCTTGACAAGGGTTTTAGCTGTGGACAAAGCAGTGTTATCTTTCAGGGGATATGCTTCTACCCATCTCGAAAAGGCACAAACAACCACAAGCACATATTTTAAGTTGTTGCACCTCTCCATGTGGATGAAATCTAGCTGCAAAACCTCAAACGGATACGTCGGAGGTGCAAAATGACCAGCTGGAGTTGGAGTTCCCTTACCAGGATTGTACATCAGACAAACCATACAATTCTTAACCAGGTTCTCTGCACACTTAGGAATTCCAGCATTTTGCCATACTGGAGCCAACAACTTACAAATCCCTTTCACACTGATATGAGCCATTCCATGGGCCATCGTAACCACTGGAAGCCCATACGCATCGGGTAACAACCATCGCTGATGCTCTGACAACTCAACCCAACAACCATTCGAATCCAATTTACCCGTACTTTCTCTCCATTCATTCAACTCTTTCTCTGTAGCTTTTGCTTAAATTGACTTCACACTCTCTATCGTATCTTCACACATACTTCTATCCGGAACCCATCTCGCCGGACCCGCAACATACATTCGACTCATTACATCTCTCACCGTTTCTTTCGCAACTTCATCCGCAAACGCATTACCACGACCAACGTCATCAGTAACTTTCTTGTGTGCACTGCATTTCACGATCGCTACTTGCAATGCAAAGTAAGTGACTCAAGAAGTTCATTCACCACTGACCATGCTGAATCTTAGTTCCATGAGACGTGAGGAACCCACGTTCCTTCCACAAACGACCAAAACTATGAGCCACACCAAACGCATACTGGCTAATAGTATATACAGTCACTCGTTTCCCTTTTGACAACACACACGCTCTTGTCAATGCAATCAACTCTGCTGCTTGAGCTGAATTATGTGGGATACGTGCAGCTTCAACAATCGTATGCAAAGTCGTAACAGCATATGCCGCAGTCGTATCACCATTCGGAAGCTTGAAGCACGAACCATCAACCCATAAGGTACCATCACACTCTGCAAGAAGAGTGTCCCTAAGGTCTATTCTACCTTTCGTTTCTTCCTCTGTCCTAAGGAAGCAATCATGCTGTTCAATAACATCTGTCTCAACTAAAATCGGCAACAACGTAGCTGGATTCAACGTCTAACATCTCTTTATGTGCACATGACTCTCTAAGAGTGTTAACTCGTAACCTGACAACCGAGCACAAGTTAAGTGCTGTGTCTTGGTCCTGTTCAACAAAGTATCCACTGCATGTGGAACCATCACAATCAACGTATTATCCATCACCAAACCAGCAGACTGTCGAATAGAGACAGCCGCTGCCGCTGTAGCTCTCAGACAACTTGGCAATGCTCTAGCTACTGGATCCAAAGTCGACCAAAAATAAGAACATGGACGTTGTTTATCGCCAAACTGTTGTGTCAAAACTGACAATGCACATCCCTCTCTCTCGTGGACATAAAGTGTAAAAGGCTTACTGTAGTCGGGAGTACCCAACACAGGAGCCGAACACAACGCATCACGCAATTCTGAAAAACTCTTCTGACATTCGTCAGTCCAAGGAATAGGATTTGGAGTATCCTTAACAGTAAGAGCTATCAAAGGTTTAGCAAGAAGTAAAAAATTAGGGGTCCACAGTCTACAGTACAATGTGATACCCAGGAAAGCACGCACTTCTCTCTGTGTTGTTGGCACACTCATTTTCGCAATCGCTTGAATTCGTTCTGGGGTCAATCTTCTTCCCTCCTTTGATAAGAGGTGACCTAAGTAGGTCACTTTTGTCGACTATATTGCAACTTCGAAAGAGACACCTTATGATGGAAATCAGACAAATGACGTAACAACGACAAAGTAGCCTCTTTACAAATCTCTTCATTATCAGCAGCAACTAACAGATCGTCAACATACTGAATAAGGGCAGCACCATCAGGTAAGACAATCGAATCAAGCTGTGTTTTCAATGCCTGACTATAGATCAGAGGTCTTCAATCTGTGGGGCGCGACCCCCAGGGGGGCCACGGAGTCCTGGGAAGGGGGTCGCGCATTTCCAGGCCTAACTTCTGCCTGGTATACAAAACATGTGCTAATCCTTTGGACAAAGACACCATGATCATTAAAATACTTCAGCTGAAGTAAATCGAGTCTCGTGCTGAAAACGGAGAGGCCCAGCAGACAGGTAAAACAAGCCTTCTTTCCAGGGTCCCTGCTCGCCTGAAGGAAATACAAGTGTGTGCTAGAAGTGAATCTGCAAATGTAAAGGATGTTTGGGAGGGGTTCTGGCTTCAGTTGCACTATGATGGCAAAGATGTGTTTTTTGTTGGTTTTTTTGTTTGCCGTTTAGCACAGGGCTCTGAAGTGCATGCTTTTAACCATAACTCCATAACTGTATTTACTCATGGCTTAGTACCCCTGAGGAGGTGTTGAGGGACAGTTATGCAAAAAAATGCATCACTAATGATCTGATATTACTCAAATCTACATTTTGGAAACTCTGTTTTATCCTAATGCTATTTGCAGTTTGTAGCTGTCTATCATAACGTGTAATGCAATTACAAAATATTGACGTACACATTCACAGTGCTTTCTTTTCATGCACTTATAGCAATAAAAATACACTATTCTCCACTGCAACGACCAAATTTGATTCTGTGGCTGTCTGGCTACTCACAGCCCTCTGCAGTGGATCAAATAAAAGAAGTTTCATAATGTACTATATAGTGCATTTCCCACTGAGTAACAACTTTTACATTTATTTTTCATTTAAGCTACCTATTATTTTATAAGTAGCTACCTGATGTTGAAAAACCTAAAAACTAACAAAATATTTTGGGGCTGATTTATGAGATGCTTGAGCTGCCGGAGCGTAAAAATGTTTTAAGCTTCGGCGGCACAGAGTCTCAATCATATCTATGAGGTGAGGCAAAGTCACCCTGCATGGCTTTACATGGCATGGATATGGAATAATGCAAGGAAGGGCAAGTCACTGCGTTGCCTTACTCTATGTCCAGTAGGCATTCAATGGGCATTGCAGTGGGTGTTCCCATGCAACTCCCATGGATTTTGACGCTCCCCAGATTTGAAAACCATGTAAACCTAGGACAGCACCAAAACCATACTCCTCCCCAAAGCAGGCGAAACGAGGAGAAATGTTTTCATTTCTCCTCATTTTTTTTACTCTTTCCATGTGTGCTGCAGCGGCACACATAGAAAGAGGAAACCCCCTCTCTGGACTGTTTTTGTGCACAAAAGCAATCCTGCCTATGTTGGCGCTATGCAGCAATTTGTGCACCAACGCATACAGATAGGACAGGAATGTACCATATTTAATAAATAAGGCGTATTCCTGCCCTTTCATATTGATGCAGGGCAGCGCAGCAAGAAGACTTTGACGTGCTGCCCTACGCGAAGGCCTCATCAATGAGGCACGTTGTTTTTAGCCACGCCTTTGGCTCACTGACCTTTGGTTTGCTAAACATTGTTCAATTTATTTCCTCCAATGTTAAAATGATGTGCTGTGGGAATTGGGGATGGGGAAGTCCACAGACAAGGGAATAGGTATAATTAAATAAAGAAAAAATGCCTATTCTGTCATCCGTCTGCTTCCCCCTCTGCTGCACCCTAGCCCGCTTCACCACGCTTACTTGAGCCAGCCGCCGCTGGATAGTTGGCAATGATGAGGAGGACCAAGTTCTATACATTTTTGCCAGGAGGGGGTCCTTACGCCTAATAATTTTTGACAGGGGGGTCTCGGCATCAAAAAGTTTGAAGACTTCTGCTATAGATGGATGGACTCTCACAATAGCCTTGAGGAGCGCGCTTGAACCGGAAACTTCGGCCTCCTAAAGAGAAGCCAAAAATATCCCTATTCTCCTCGGTAATCGGGATGCTGAAGAAAGCATTCTTCAAGTCAATCACCGAAAACCAGGTAGCAGAAGCCGGAATCAAAGTCAATAAAGCAGTGATATCTGGCACAACAGGTAATTGCGGAACTACGATCTTATTCACCACACGAAGATCGATCACAAACTTATATACAGGCGGTTGTGAAGAATCTGTACGTTTCAAAACAGGCAAAACCGGACTATTGCACACATTGCCTCTCGTTTCTTCGATCACACCTTTCTCAATTAGATCATAGATGATTGCTAAAAGTGCTCTCTCACCATCACTGGAAATCCGATATTGGGGAATACGTGGCAATCTAGCATTCGCTTTCAACGTTACAACATATGGTTGAATCTCCAAATGTGGAAAATTAATACGGTTTGGTGAACATTATCTGCGCCATCTTGCCCTTTTCTCCGATGCCACACTTTTTATCGTACACCCCCCGCCATTTCAGCTGCCTTGATCAGAACCATCCTCTGCACACCCCTGACCCCCAGCACGGCTCTTCACCCTCACGCACTGATCACTCCCGCTCCCACATGCCTTGCGCGTAAGCGGCAGCCATTTTAAGCACCATGGCCTCCCTGCCCTCGCTGATAGCCAGCGCGTCTCTCTCTCTCCTAACCTCGCAGGTATCCCCCGCACGGTGACAACCCCCTCCCGCTCTCACATGCTTTGGGTCATAAACCCCTCTTCAGCGCAGCTCTGCCTCGGAATCCCATCCTGTTCCCAGCGCAACACCTCCCTTCATCCCTTTCATGGTCCCAAGTCCTTTGATACAAACCCCCCTTTTCCTGTATGCCCATTTGTCTCCCTCGTTCCCAGGCCGCCACCTGGCCCTGCGGATACTGTTTATCACACCCCCGTACAGTAGGAAGCTTCCTCCTATCAAAGGACCCTCGAGTCGATCGAACACCCTTCACCCCATGAGATCCGATCAACTCCACACATTCCGTGAATCGGCGGAATGTCCAGCTGCGCGATAATCATCACCTGTTGTGACCGGGGTGGGGATTTCAACTGTAAACGTGTGGGAACGGGCTTGAAGCGGGGATTCCTAGGATACCTTTCCGTACATCAAAGTACTGACAAGTATATGTCTCATGTAATAAAGCAATAAACCTGCGTATAAGAGGCCAGGCCTCAGAGATGCGGTTAGAGCACCTCGTGACGATACTTGCTGTCCGAATTGATGTGTTCTCCTCCGGAGAGAATAAACCCTTGTTTCCTGCCTTTCAGTCTCCAGCGCCTGCTTCTTCATTGATTAATATTCTGTGGGTAATAGAGGCGACACCGCCGGGCAACACAAAAGGGTCTTTGGTCACTGGTTGTCTAGCCACCCTTTTACAATTGGCGTCCCAAGCGTGGGGCCCATCAGCGACTCGTGGATCCAGTGGAGAGGTCCTGACGACAGAGTGAACGACTGCAACGATCGGAAGGTACCCTGTCCGATAGACCCTCGTCTGACAGCCGATCATCCGAACTTCACTGGTTCCGAACAGACCTCTCTCGAGTGATCTACGGTCCTGACTGGGAACCATCAGGAGTGCCGCGAGGATTACGAAGAAAAGAGGACGATCGGGCGCTGGATTCGGAAGACAAGAAACTGTCCATGCGGTCCGGGTAAGGTCGTGTAGACACGACGAATTAAGAAATTGTTTGATTGATTGTAAAAAAATACTAGTATTACTCTTTGTTAATTTATTTGGAGTTTCGCTGTCGGCAAACGGAGAAACAACCGGCTCTCCCTTTGCAAACAGTGAAGGATAGGTAACGCACCCGTCGTGCCTATCTTTCTCCCCCACTGATCAATTGCCCCTCCCCATTGATTAACTGTTACGGATTGTTTTCTGGAGATTCTCTGTCTGCAAACAGGAAAGAATAGGTTCCCTCTTTGCAGATAGTGAAAGGGTAGGTAACGCAGACCTTTGCGGGCCTACTTATTCTCCCCATTGACCATTTTATTGACCATTTTATTGACCAAACATTAACTGTCTGATATTGGCTCTTGAGGTATTCACTGCCTGCAAACAACGTAGAATAGAAATATTCTGTCTAGTCTTTGCACACAGTGATAAGATAGGTAGTGCTGACTATTGTTCCCATTGTGACCCGTCATGCCTGTCTTCTCCCCACTGATTGATAGCTGGTTCAGCCCGGACCGTTTATTAGAGGTGGACCATCTAGCTCCGCTGGAAGGCACCCCTAATAAAGAAATGTTCACAAAGTATGGATTAATTACCATAGCCTATAGTAAGCTATGGCACAAGTATACCAAAGCAAATCAAGAGAAACAGTGGCCACTGGTAGGATCCTTCGATCTTGACAAAATAGAGACGTTACAAATAGCCCTTCGTAGTAGCAAGACAACGCCTATTATGCTCGACAGTCTCGGTATGTGGCGCAAAGAAGCAATGCAACGAAAGGAAAGAGACGAAGTCAGAGTAGGTAAAGAAACGCGACAGACGACCTTCCAAGCGTCTGATAGGCAAAAGGAAGGGGCAGCGACGACACAGTTTCAAAGATTAGGCACAAAAAGGGAACAGTGTAAAGGGACGTACCGACAGGACAAACCCGAGACACAACGACCCGAAAGTAACCCCCCGACACTACGCGCAGGGCGAACGGACTTAAGGCAAAACCAATGTGCTTTTTGTAAAAGACTCGGGCACTGGAAAGCCCAATGCCCGACTCTACGGAACATAGGTAAGAGCGGAGGGCCGACAGAAATAACAAGCCGGCAGAAAGGGAAAAGGCGCGAGACAAAAACGAATCAGACTAACACGGACAGGACAGATAGGACTACGACGTTTGATTATGCCCGATGGCACAGATTTCGTCAGACCAATTTCAACGACATGTTGGAGTTCTGGGACTGATTACTCTCCCCCCCACTCTGAAAAAACAAAAGCAATTACAGGCCTGCATAGACAACCCCCCATGCAAGAAATCTGTGCTCGTGGATACCCCGCCCCCATTACCCAGGCATAAATACCTACCCCCAGTGTAATGAGGTCCTCGTAGTAAAAGGATTCAAGGAAGCCAAGTCTCTGTTATATAATTTAAGATTTAATTACAATAAAGATAACACACGACCAACGATAAATAGAAAAAAAACTAGTAAAACATTCTTTAAAGTAAAACTGTACTAATAGGAACAATACAGAACATATTACGTCCACTCCGGAAGTTCCCAAAATGCAACAGGTCACCGGTCACGCCCATCCGGAAGGTGAAACACTCAGCACGTGTGGGGCGGGGTCCTGCCGACCGCCATAGACCAAAGAGGTCGCCGGCGAGAATATACAGGAGGCTCCACGGGCCCGGCACGTCCCATCCTCTTCTCCCAGATGGTCTAGCGGTTGAGATTCCTGGTTTTCTCCGCCGCGGCCCGGGCCACGAGTAGGGAGGGGGCGGATGCAGATGACCCCCTCCCTCGTATCTTCTGGTCCGGCCATCGCAAATTCCTCCGTTGAACTGGTGCAGGGTGGGCTGGGAGGAAGAGGCGACGCGGACAAGCCTCTTCCACCTCCACAGGTAGGAGGTTTCCCAGCCCCGGCCCGGCGCCGAAGTCCTCCAGCCGGGCAAACGGACCTATTTGCGCAGCACAGAACATACAATGTCCGACGGACCTATTTCCGCAGCACAGAACATACAATGTCCGACGGACCTATTTCCGCAGCACAGAACATGCAATGTCCGACGGGCATACTTGCGCAGCACCGGACATGCAATGGTCCTCCAGAGTACTCGCCGAGTCAGGGGTGTAGGGTGGTCATCATGTGCACCCCTGATTCGAAGGAACGGCGTGGGATACACTGGGAAAGGGAGGCGGCGTGAACGAGCCTCCCTCACCTCCCCAGGTAGAAGCGCCACAGCTGCATCCTAGCGCCCCGAGCCAATGTCCTGCTCCAACGACACGGTGTTCCATTTTTTCTCGCCCCAGAAAAGTCTCTTCCACTCTTGAAGACACGACGAAGGGCAGCTGCTGCAGGGTCTCAAAACGGCGTCTGGGCCCCCTGGAAAACGGGTCTAGGCCGCTGGAGTAACTTTGTCCGGTATTGCAACTCGGGCGCTTGCCCGCCTGGGCACGAGCCCCCACCTCCGACAACATCTCCACAGCTTTGAAGATTCTACCAGAGTCCCAGAAGCCCTCGGCATCCACAGGCTTCCGGTGGGGAACAACTGCCTTGATCACTAATGAAATGACCGCGACATAGCCACAAGATGGTGGTGCTCTCGTGTCAGCACCAGCTTCAGTTTGAATCATCCAAAAAAATTGTGGGCTAACGGATTCGAGTAAGTTCCGGCTGAACCTCAACGTGACCCGGTAAGGAAGATTCTACCTCCCTCCCCTTTTGACTGACGGTCCACATTACCAGCCCCTCTGTTAGCACAGGTTTTTGAACTGCCGAAAGGGATTCTGGTGCAACCAACCCGACATCGCCCAAAATGGCGCCGGTATCAATAGGAACTTACGAACACCTCGTGGTGTTCCTTGGCTAACAAGACTTGATGTTCTGAGATATGTATGTGAACCTTTGTACACTTGACGAAAAAGGGAGGAGGGTTCACTTGACGAACATTTGAAAGGAACCCGTTAAAATGTTGATTTCAATGTACGATTTATTATGATATTTATTGTAGCCGATACATAACGTAGCTTATGACGCACGCCCACGGTATACATCTAGGAAATGTGATTACAATTAGTCTGACTGTGTTTCAATTTATGAAATAAATACCCTCTGATCCCTCAATTATTGATAGACGTTTTTAGTTCCTTGCAAATAACTAAGTAGACGTTTTTTCAATGTTTTTAAAATGCTGCAAAATAGCCCCCTACTGTATGTGCTTCAGCCATCGCCGTGTCCGGCCAAATACGATTGCACTCACATATTTACTTACTGAACGATTATGCAAATAAAGGTTTTCCAAGCTATGAACAGGTATCGCATACTTTTGTAAATGTGGGAATTGGCGGGAGGGCTATTTTGTGCGCAACCGTTTTGCTCTCTTTTTAAGGTTATTAGAAAATGGCTGTTCGGCCCCGGATTGATGATCGAATCCAAGGTATGATACGCTGCCTCCAAATATACGACTAAGCTCAGGAACTAACACATGAAGAAGGACCTCGACTTCTGAGAATGGGTAAAAGCGAAGCGGTATGAATGTTAGAATGTTATAAAGGTATGATGCTCGAAGGTACTAAGGGACAGGGTTGGCCGAAGAACTGATATGCCTTAGAACATCACAGCGTTGGGAGTGATTTAAGGATCCCGATAGCTGGATACATCTACAAACCAGATACCTCGCGCTAGGCGCCTCTGATTTCTTTTTAGCGTTTTCCCTACACACGATCTATAATGCCACCCTCGGACACCCCCTCCCCCACGACCAACCTATCACACTGCCCGCCCCCCTTGACTTCGGAAACCATGGCCCTAGGGATTATATCCCGAGGAGATAAGACGAGTATGTGGTAAGTAAAGAACTTTCGTACCCGTACCTTTGATATGCTCGAATGTTGTTCCCCCTCCCTTTCTTCCTTTTTCTCCCTCTACAGGTTACATTGGAATCACGACTAGGGTATAGTAAAGATCTGGAGCCACGCCATGTCCGATACACGAAGCGGACCTACGCTGCAAGATGGCACCTAAGAACACCCAACTCAATGCATGTCCTTATGTACCCGGCCTAATGCTCTACCGTCCCAAACTGCATGCTTTCTACATTCTAACACAGACCCGAAATGTCTCATGTTGAGTAATGCTCTGAATAGCCTAAATAGTACACAGCCACTCTCCGTGTCACACGTGTACTATTTAGCCTATTATTGATCTCTCTCTCTCTATCTCTCTCTCTCTCTCTCTCTCTCTCTCTCTCTCTCTCTCTCTCCTCCACACTTTCACTCTTCCTAGCGACTGGCACCTAATTGGCGAACCACTACCCCTGGTGCACCACCTGATTGGCTCCAAATACCACAAGTATTTGCACAAATTTGTCTTAAAAAAAAATATATACATTACATCGATACCACGTTACTACCTCTCCTTTTCTGCTAAATACCGATGAAACCTAGATTGGCCGATAAGAAAGGGACAGGTAAGACGACTAAGGTTCCCTAATCTGACCCATTTTGAGGGAACTGCTTGTCAGTGGCATCCATGATAAAAATGTTTCTGGTAAACGCGACCTTCCCCGTCCCGAAGTTATCTCAATACCCAAACAGAAAAAGTGATCGAGACATCCCCGTTTTCCCAGAATGCCCCCAGTTTTGTATCAGCTGCCCTGGACGAAAGTTTGAAAAATGTCCCTTGCCCCAGTTCGTTATATTCCTAGTTGTTTTCCGTTAGACCTCGCTCACCCCAAGGATGAGTTGAATAGTCATCGCAAGCCCCGAGTTTTTTTAAAATAAAGTAGCCAGGTTGTAAGAAACTATGTAGAATTTAGAATAATGTTTGTGAAGTTAGAATTAAGTCAAAAAAATGAAAGAACTTGTTGCAAGAAAACCCTGCTGTAAGTAAAACTGTTTAGTCGAAAGATAGGATGCATTGATATAATGAAAAATCGTTTAGCCTATGTTCATTCCTCAGAAAGATACCTATCAGACCATGGTGAATAGCACGTTGCACTTTTTCGTAAAATACAAAGCCCTGAAGGACGGCATAAGCTCCATAGGACTCGTACTAGGAAAGTGGGTCTCTGCCAGAAGAATTGACGTGACTGTGATAAAATGCAATAAATAAGTATCAGACTTCGTTCCACGGCAATGAATGTAGTACCAACAGAACGCCAAAGACATAGTCACGAAGGAAAGCTGTAGGGAACCCAGCAAACCTATCACCGATTATTTATACGTTGGCTCCAATACCTCAATGTAACGGATGCTTACCCAGTTGCTTAGTGTTGGGAGAGAAATAGATTTATGTGATTACCTTCCTCTGCAAAAGACTGTCTTTTCAAACTCATTTAAGGGTACCACTGTCGGAGGAGAAAGAGACCGGATGTGGGAGCACGCGGCCTGACTGCAGATCGTGGAACATCAGCGACATTGGCCAAGGCGAGACCGCAACAGTAAGGAGTCGCAGGACGAGGCACTGTTTTCTGACAGAATGAAAGGAAAGGGCTGACCTGAGGCCCCTGCTTTATGATCGACATGTGCCGAAAAGTCCCCGCTCTCTGAAACTGGTTATGGACCCGCCTGTCTAAATTTTCCGTCCCCCTGGTCTGTTCCCGATCTGGCCCTGCTCCATCCCCTCCTCCTCCGACCTACCATAAGGACTACTTGCACACCCCCCTCCCTCCACCTGAACTTTCAACATCCTCTAAATCCTACTGTGCCATCTAGAGAAGGGTATTTCCTGTGCCAAAAGGGAGGGAGCTCCGACTAAGTAGACTACGAACTGTGTTAAATCTCAGAACGATGACCTAAACACCACCGAGGGTCACCCCAAAGAGAAGCTAAACGAAGTCTGTGGTTCTGCCCGCTACCGAGCACCTTGAAGATGATGGAAGCAACAGGAAATACCCACCACAGAGACCCAAGGACAGACAGACTCCACAGCTCAAAGACAATTGCACTCTTCATCACAATCCTTTTTCTGTCTCCTCCTAATGACCATGCTCTGGGTTATGGAAGAAAATGCACCTGCTCCAAAACCGTAATGTACACGAGGTCTGGCGAAACAAAACAAAGACACACTCTTGCCCGCAGACCTCCAACGGCCCAACCCACATGGACATTCCTACCAAAGAACGAATTGTAATGCAGGTGCTCAACAGTGCCAACAGAAGATGACAAAGAATGCTGAGAACTCACTAATGATGGTCCACGACCACAAGACACTGGAAACCCCGATTATTGTTTTTACTACGTCTCATTTCTCTCCCAACCGCCATTGAATTGACTATGCTCCAACCGAGTACAAAAAGAACTTACTTTCGTGGTAACCTATCAGCTCCTATTCCGAATGACTATAAGCATCTATGATCTGTACCCAACGCTCTCACTACATAATTTTTGTCTGATATTGCATTACTATGACTTTCCTGCAACGAGCTTAACGATGAGCCCGCCCACTAAGATGAAAAGATTTTAAAAATGTGATGTTTATGTACAGTTCCTTCACCTGGGTTATCACTTCCTTACTTTTGACCACCACAGTAGACATAGATAGGAAATAGGCCAGCAAGATGTCTCAGAAATGTTAAAGGGAGGACTGTGGAAAATTAATACGGTTTGGTGAACATTATCTGCGCCATCTTGCCCTTTTCTCCGATGCCACACTTTTTATCGTACACCCCCCCCGCCATTTCAGCTGCCTTGATCAGAACCATCCTCTGCACACCCCTGACCCCCAGCACGGCTCTTCACCCTCACTAACACCCTCACGCACTGATCACTCCCGCTCCCACATGCCTTGCGCGTAAGCGGCAGCCATTTTAAGCACCATGGCCTCCCTGCCCTCGCTGATAGCCAGCGCGTCTCTCTCTCTCCTAACCTCGCAGGCATCCCCCGCACGGTGACAACCCCCTCCCGCTCTCACATGCTTTGGGTCATAAACCCCTCTTCAGCGCAGCTCTGCCTCGGAATCCCATCCTGTTCCCAGCGCGACACCTCCCTTCATCCCTTTCATGGTCCCAAGTCCTTTGATACAAACCCCCCTTTTCCTGTATGCCCGTTTGTCTCCCTCGTTCCCAGGCCACCACCTGGCCCTGCGGATACTGTTTATCACACCCCCGTACAGTAGGAAGCTTCCTCCTATCAAAGGACCCTCGAGTCGATCGAACACCCTTCACCCCATGAGATCCGATCAACTCCACACATTCCGTGAATCGGCGGAATGTCCAGCTGCGCGATAATCATCACCTGTTGTGACCGGGGTGGGGATTTCAACTGTAAACGTGTGGGAACGGGCTTGAAGCGGGGATTCCTAGGATACCTTTCCGTACATCAAAGTACTGACAAGTATATGTCTCATATAATAAAGCAATAAACCTGCGTATAAGAGGCCAGGCCTCAGAGATGCGGTTAGAGCACCTCGTGACGATACTTGCTGTCCGAATTGATGTGTTCTCCTCCGGAGAGAACAAACCCTTGTTTCCTGCCTTTCAGTCTCCAGCGCCTGCTTCTTCATTGATTAATATTCTGTGGGTAATAGAGGCGACACCGCCGGGCAACACAAAAGGGTCTTTGGTCACTGGTTGTCTAGCCACCCTTTTACACAAAAGACCCACATCATTAGGACCAGTAGCCCAAAGAGAATCAGGAAGAGAAGACAATTCAGCTGGAAGTCGATCTTTAGACAAATACATCGGAGAGACCACTCTCTTACCCAATGTAAGCTGTACTCCTAAGGGAGAGCAATGTAGCGTCGCATACAATCTTTTCAACAAGTCTAATCCCAATAAGTTCTCGCCACAACCTGTCGTCAGAATAAGGGGTGCTTCGAATTCACAAGGTCCAACAGAAATAGACAAAGGACTAGAAATCGGATAACTAACTGGGGTGCCAGAAAAACCTACTAAAACATTCGTCAAGCCAGACAAAGGTGCGCCAGGGAGTTTAGAGTGCATAATAGAACTCTTCGCAGCACCAGTATCCATCAGAAAAGGCTCTGACACACCTGATGTAATCATATCAACATAAGGTCCACTCTGATCTACTGGAACTGAAACAACTCCCTCTCTTTGTCTATGGCTGTCCTAGCAATCATTACCAACCATATTCTCACCTTCGACATAATAGTCGTCCGCATAGTACTGAGCCGTCCTACCAGACGCACCATTCTGCTGATCAAAACTATTCATAGAATTCTGTGGAGGCAAGGAACGCGCTTTCTGAGGAAACACACCACGTCCTCTACCTCTAGGAGCTTGCTGAACACCTCGACCTCTCACACCAGAAGCACCATTCGTGTGCTGTAACAGAACCGGACAACTACTCTTGAAATGACCCTCTTCTTTGCAATACGCACACTGATTAGGGCCTACAAGTAAACGCGGCTAAGAAGACTCGAACCTTTGCGAGTTTCTCTGATACTGCTTAGGTTGCTGATAATCGCGCTGATTATTACGAGGCGGATATGCTTGCTGCAAAAGAACCTTTGTCTTTAACTCTTTAGTCTTCTTGTCGGCTCTATATTTCTCATCCTTATCCCTATTCTCGTAGTACTGTGCAGTAGCCAAAATCTGTGCTGACAACGAAACAGCCCAAGCACTCTCAGAATCCTTCAATTTAGTGCACAAATCTGGAAGCAAATTATGCACGAACTTATCAACAAACAATCGTTGACCACCTTCCGTACTCATGTCCTGGCCACTATGGTCAATAAACGTCTCTTCAAACCTAGTGAAGAAATCGGACACACTTTCGTCTTTCTTCTGCTTACATGCAGACAATTTGTCCCAGTTTACACGCATAGCAGGCATCAACGTCTTCATGTAATTAATAATCCTACCAGGGAGTTCTGCAACTAAAGGCTCAGGTTTAGCACCACCAACTTGTCGGCCATCTGCAGCACCAATATTAGCCCATGTATCACCTAATTCCTGCGCATGATCCGTATGACGAATCAGTCCCCATAAAGGCTATGGAACTACATTCCCAAACAACATGTCTATGTCGGCTAAATTCATAACACATGAGTCTGCAGTCTGTGATAATTCCTTATAGTACCCTGCAGGATTTTTACGTGGATCAGGCAACGTCTGCTTAAGGGCCAAAACTTCACCTCGCTTCCATGGAACATGTACCCAAACACGCTGAAAATGTGGCAGAATAGGTGGATTAGCGGCTACATCTCCCGCTCTCCAAACTGGGGGAACCTCTCTCATCGGATATTGACGCACTGTCCTCCTAACAGAAGAACCAGGCTCAAACAACGGCTGAGAAGGAGACTCACTCCTAAACGACAACAATGTCGCAACTGCTCTTTCAACGTCGAGACCCACTATAGTTCCCTTTGCAAACTCGGACTGTACGCGGAACAACTCAGACGGAGTCTGTCCCAAATCAACATCTTTCCATTCTTCACGAAGGAAAGTACACATCTTCTCAAAAACATATCTCTGCTTCGGTGCTTCCCATTGACGGAAGACATCCATGACAGACTCTAAATTATATCTTAAAGAATGAGTCACCCATTTACGCGCTAAATGATCCAATACTTCCCGCTAATCGGGACCAGGCAGTTGGCTACGCAACTGTGTACGCGCCGAAACAGGGGTCATACCCAATGACCCAAAGAGAGGAGAAAAGAGACCAGTAACAGTATCAGTCATTCTCTGTCGAGCAGAAGGAGAAGTTGACATAAGAACAGGAGACAAAGCAGACTGAGAGGAAACCAACGTAAGAACAATAGCAAACGAAGTAGCAAGTACAGGAGACAAAGTCGTAGGAGTTGGAGACGGAGCAGGTAGCAAAGTCGGCTGCCCTGGAGAAGGCTGCACCAAAGGAATAGGAGCCAACTGAAGAGGAGCTGGCAGTTGTACAATAGCAGGAAGTAAAGCAACCGGAGGTTGCGCAACTAAAGGTTGCGGAGGTGCTGTATCACTCTGCACATAAGGGGGTGGCGAACTCAACAAATGTGACATCAAAGGATCTTTCTCAAGGTCCTTCGTTGCACCTTGCTGTTGAGGTGGCAAAGCAGGATAACACTTATCAATCGCCATTTTCCGTTGCCTGTGCAACTGCTCACTCGCTTGTTCTTCTTCGTTAACTTTGAACTGTATAGCAGCTTGCATTATCGAAATACCTTTCTCTCTTTTATTTCTTTTTCCTAACTTAATTTCTTTCTGTTTGGCTTCCTTTCGCCAGAGGCGGAAAGAGTCAAACATCGCCGGCCGGGCTTTCTTCTTGAAAAGTTTAACTTCTAAATTATCTAAAATCTCTGTGTCATAACTACCATATTGGGGCCACTTTAGGACACCATCCTTCCTAGTATATCTAATCCATACTTCATTATACGTGATAGGGCTCACGCCATGTTTTAAATAGAGCTCATAGGTCTGAGTTCCAATCGGAGGCACCGAACACGAGTCCTCCAATCGGGAATCCCTATTACAACCACAACAAAATATCTTTCCAAGTCTGCTAAGACCAGGCATCTTCGCTAACTAGTCTAGCTTCAAACTTCAAGGGAATATCGAATACAATAGCCTCGTGAATACACGAGTCCCTCGGCTTTGGAGCTTGCAAGTCCCAAATCAAAGATCCCAAGGGGATACTCAAAACAAAACTAAGGACTGGGAGACGCTCCACTCATACTTAACTGAAATATCGATAACGTCGCCAGAAGACCCGTCTATTGTCTCGCTCTACAAATCGCCAATAGGCTCCAAGACAGGGTGACAATCAGGGCAGCAGTCCTTCGTAGCCGTCGGAAAGCGGGGATCCTCGCAGCAAAGACTTTCGGACCACAACGTCATACAGGGGTCGATGAAGTGGCAGGCCTTCCTCCAGAATTTTCACACGAAGCTCCTCACGATCTTCAGGCTTGGACCGGTACCGCTGAAGTCGCCCCACGTTGGGCGCCAACTGAAGAACCGGGTTTTAGAACCCAGCGGCGCCAGGGGCACGCCCAATGTCTTCCGGTTCACCTGTCTTAGAATACGGAGACACGGGATACTTCTCGGTGACGACAAAGACCAAATCTATTGGCTGCAACCAGGAACAGAGGTCTACGATGCACAACACGGGTGGTTCATCAGAGACTGTACAGTTGTAGTATTGCGAGACATCGTCTTTTATGCCAAAAATCACATTCCTAACTAGCATCAATTGTTTACGAACTGTCCAATCACACAGTGACATTTCAAAAGATATCGCATAACGACAAGCCCACTTTCAGTTGTCCAGCCCACCATAAATGACAAGGCAAAATCCAACATTCTTGCTCGGACAGGCCGGACAAAACCCATAATAAAAGGACCTCAACCCAAACCATAAATAGGCCATAAAAGAAGGAACAGAAACAGATGAGAAACAAGATAGAAGGGTGTGTGCATGTACCATAAACTCAGCAAAATCCTGCTCTTTGATCTCTATCTGACCAGCTGCCTAACATGGAACTGGCTCAACAAGGTCAGCTTCGGGCAATGGAGTCAGTTCGTTCAGGTCACACAGAAGTCAGCTAAAGGTGTATGTGTCCCAAAGACACGTTCGGCTGTAGTCATCGGCCTATGTGAGGGCAACCACATAATGGCTGCCGCGCACAAAATGGAACCCGGAGGTTCGAACGAAATCCCTGAATATGCTGTGTATCCATCAATCGAACATGACGAAAACACTCGTACATACCGCACTCGTTATTTGCGGTCCGCTGATACCAAAATCTTCTTGATACGACGATTCACAGAACCTCAGGACAGGAGGTCAAAATTCAGGACAAAACTTCGGGACAAAAGGTAAGTTTTACAGACACATCAAAGGAGGTCGCGCAATAGTATATAATTAAGCATATCCAAACATATTCAACCATTTGCAAACCTATCCATTGTGTATTCTTCCATCCATGATTTCACACATCCATCACCCTTTCACTCAACCATCCATCCACCCTTTCACTCTATCCATCGGTACACTCATCCATCCGCTCTTCCACCCATCCGTCCATCCATTCACTCATCCATCCAGCCTTTTAACCTTTCACCCATCAATCCATCCTTTCACTTACTCATCCATCCACCCAGTCACTCATCCCTCCACCCATTCAGTCATCCTTCCATCCTCCCTTTCTCTCCATCGCCCCTTTAATTTAGCCATCCTTCCTTCCTTCCACCCATCCAGCCACTCATCCACTCATGAATCCATCCATTGACCCTATCAGTCATCCATCCATCCTTTCACTCCTTCCCTCATCTATCCATCCTTTTATCCATCTACCCTCCCTTTCACTCACCCATCCTTACATCCACCCTTTCACTCATCCGTCGATCCATTCACCCTTTCACTTATCAATTCATCAATCCATCCATCATTTCACTCATCCATCCACCCATTCACTCGCCCATCATCCACCCTTTCACTCGCCATCATCCACCCTTTCACTCATCCATCCATCCTATCACTTATCCATCCACCCTTCTACCCATCCATCTTTTTACCTTTTCTCTCATCCATCCTTCCACTCACATCCATCCATCCTTTCTCTGATTATCCATCCATTCACTAATCTATCCAGCCATCCACCTTTCCCTTTACTTACTCACCCACCGTTTCATACTAATTATGAGCTGAGCCTTTGTCTGCAGAGTTGCAGACAGAAGAGGCCCATCAAGAACGTCAACCCTGCTCTTGTTCCTAAAGCAAGGCGTGGGGTAGGGAAGGGTTCACCATGCAGTTGCACATAAGCAATCGGAGTCATGCATGATGCACAGTGCCAGGCCATGAGGTCACTCTGACATGGTGTGTTTTCCAGGCCTTTAAGGTGGATGAAAAAACTGGGGGGTCTCTCCAAAGTGGTTGTGTGATGTAATTAAGGGCGTGGCTTAAAACACCTAAGCTAAAAATCTGTGCTTAGTATAGTGTACCGGCTGACTGGTATTTTGCCTCTTGTCATTGTATCCAGATATATAACACAACAAGTAACGTCACACGTGCAACAAGCCAGAACTTTTAGCTTTGTCAATGGTTATTAGTTGCATTAAAAAAAGGCAGCAATCATGGTGGGGCTAGGGAGCTTGGCAGATGAAGAAGTATGAAGAGAGCTTGCAACACGAGGGAGGGAACACCAGGGAGTGCTGTAGCGGAGCGGTGAGTATTTGGCAGGGGGAGAAGCACACAAGGGAGAGAGCCAATCACACCGAGGACAAAGAGAAGATGGACAGGATGGGACAAGTAAAGACACTGAATAAGAAAAAGTAAATGAGAGAAATAATAAAGCCAGCCAATGGTGAGCTACAGGTGGGCTGTAAGTCCCTGTAAGTTCTTGGAGAGCCCACAATAGGTCTTTTGCGTCCAGCCAGATTGTTCTGCACAGTACACTTGATCTAAAAACACCCAGTCGACCCCATCCTTTCCATATATAGACCCAAATCTAATGTTCATGCAGTTATTAAAATACTCTAGTAACTGGGAAGTGGATGATCAGATTGGGGTGGATTGAAAAGTTGGGAAACAAAAGCAGTAGGGAGAAAAAGCTAGGCAGGAAAATGCAAAACAAAATTGACACGCACGTGTGCACCACATGCTGCTGTTGGCACGAATTTTTAAGCACAAAACGTGCCACCGGTGCAAAGTGACAGTGCGATGACTTGAGCATTTTCTTGCCACTTACAGAACCCTGCCAAATTTCATGGAATTTTTTATTTAACTCTGTGGAATTCCACAGAGTGAAATTCTACGAGTTCTGCCCAGGCCTAGTGGTGAACCGGGTTCGAGTGCCAGCCTTGTCCCAACAGCCTATGATTCTGGGCAAATCACGTAACCTCCCGGGAACTTATAAAGCAGATGCTCATGTAAAGCACTGCACTGCCTTTGGATCAAGTTTGCGCTGTATATAACTGCAAAATAAATAATAAAGCGTCTGGGCACTCCAGTAGTCTCCTGCTCTCCAGCTTTTTTCAAATGAATGTAAAAGAGAGGCTGGAACTGGGCACCTCTTCTAGATTGGGAGAACTACTGCCACATTATCGAACCTCCACATCCCGGACGGCTGCCATTACTCTCTCAGTAGCCTTTTTTTCACCTTTATTGAATACATTTTCAGCTACATGTATTGGTAGCAGCTGGAAACAAAATAGGATGGCCGGTCTGAAAAGTATGACTATCCTGTTGGAGACATCATTGTTAAATGCAAAGGACTTTGTTTGCTTTCTGTGTGGCTACGAAAGGAAACCTCTGAAGGTTTACACCAAATGTAATATTGTTGTTTAAAAGCAGGTTTCATTATAGCCCTTTGTTGAAAAGAGGCATTTGCTTGCTTTCCATCCCAAGCCCAGACTGACCCATTGTCATTCTGTATGTGGCAATTAGCCTGCATACAGAATGACAATGGGCGGGAGGGGCTGCTCTTGTGCTTGAGGCGGAGTGCAAGGCGGCCCCATCAAGGGGCTCAGGTTTCTCACAGGGGAGTAGTGCTGCTCCCTGTGATGGCCAAAATTACGGCCAAAAGGCATCCGTAAAAGGGATCCTCACAGCCAACGGACGTGAGATCCAATTTACGGACTGTCCGTGAAATTTACGGACGGTTGGTCACCCTAGTGTGCAGACCAACACAATCTTGAATTTAAGTATCAGTATGGAAGGGAGGAAAATTGTAAGAATAATCTTTATTAAGGTTCTATTTTTGTGAGGGACGGGAATGGCATTCTATGGAAAGGGTATGGAAGTTTTTCAGTGACAGGTCCACTGAAGATGGGGAACATAATGACCCAGATGTCAAAAAGACGCATGGGGGCATTTGTACAAGGGACTGACGCCACCTTAGAGGCACTTTTCGATGGTTTTGTTGCAATATTTTTATCGCCATATGTACAAGCTGTCACTAACCTCTGTTAGCTGCAGTTTTCCGGCAAAAGCGTCCATTCTAAAGATCGCAACTTCTGTTAGCGATAATGACATTCAAGGGAGGTGTTCCTGTGCAAAAACAGCTGCTAACCCCACTTCACAATATTTACAAGGGGATTCCTGAACTCTGGACCACCAAAAAACTGCCTTTAACTGCAGTTAGAGGCAGTTTTTAAGACCAGAAAATAGCTGGTCTTAAAAATGGAGATAACACTTGGGACCTCTTTCCAGCAGGTTTTGGTGCTGGTCAGCGCTTCAAGCAATGTTGCAGTGCTGCCCAGCGACAAAACTACAGGGCAGGTATGCACACCATGAATAAGATAGTGCACATTCCTGGGCTTGAGTCATGAAAAGTGTTGCAGCGCTGAGACAAGAGAGCGCTGCAATACTTTTCACTACGGCCTTCTTGCGACACCACGGAAGCGCAGTATTCACTGGACAGCACTCCATGATGCAAGTAATGACACATACATCTGGAATCCTGACGTATCTGTCTGCACTAAAGTCACGCATTGCTGCAATCGTGTCACAAGCATAACGCGACTCCAGCAATTCATGAGGCTAACCTATACCTGTGGCACTGCGTCACCCTTACGCCTGCCTGATGGCAGGCGTAAGGAACTGATGCAGTACCGTCCTACAATTATCGCAGTGAAATCTGAGCGACTTCACTGTGTCACTCCTATGAGGATTTGTTGCGTGGGAACGCACATCCTGTGTACATCCTACCTGATGCAGGTATGATGTGGTACAGGGCTTCACAAGGTCACTCATTTGGCAGCATGCGTCCCTGTGCACATACGGCGAAACGTAGTGCTAGTTTAGCCCCGTCCATTCTTGAGGGGTGCCAGGGTGTCGGCACAGTTGGAGATCAATTGGTGGTGGTTGCGCGCTGTGGTGTCATAGTCTATAAGCGTTGGCAGAGTGGTAGTGCTGAGGGAGTTGACGAGATGTCCTTCGGTGGCCTTGATCCAGCTGCGAGGGGTGGCAATGATGGGGATGGTGTATGGTGGGCATGGAGAAAACGTGAGTTATACAATGATGGTCGGTCCAAGAGAGTCCGGTGGTGTGGCTGTAGTTGAAGTTGCCGCTGGTGGAGGTAACCTGCTTGACCGGGTGTCTTGCTATGTGGCTTGCTACGATGACTAGCTGCTTAAGTCTGATTTTGGGGAGCTTCCCCAGGAGGGGGTGGTCTGGTTACTGGAGTTGTCCAGGTGGAACTTGAGCCCGCTGAGTAGGATGTCGGTGGATTGGAGAGCCTGGTGTGCAATGAGGTCTACAATGGTATTGGAGAATGGGTGTCCATGGCCCGGGGGGCCTGCAGATGAGGGTGCCGCAGAGGATGGGATTGAGGTTGGCCCAGATCTGGAAGTTGACCTATTCCATGGTCACCGTTGGGTCTTTAGAGTGCGTGGTCAGTCGGAATGTGCTTCTGTAGATGAAGGCAATGCCTACTCCTGGACGGTTGGGATGGCCCTTGTGGATGATTTAGTAGCCGTCAGTGATGGCAATGGAAATGGCGATGTCCGGTCTGGAGCAGATGTTGGTCCTTGCAGGCGATGTGGCGTCCAGGATTGATGGCGAGGATGGTGCTGGTGCGGTAGTGGTGGAGTGTCTGAGAGGAAGTGTTTGGTGCGGAGAGTGGTCCAGGGGCAGACAAATGCAGACAGGCTTGCCTATGGCTTGCCTTTGGCACGGGAGGCATCCAATACAACGCAGGCATTAATGCCTTTACAATGCACCTCTAACAACGCAAGTGCCTTGACATCGCATTCCATTACAGCGCATTGTGAGGTCAGTAATGGGGCATGTTTAAGTTTTAGGGTGGGTAAGGGTTTTGGGTATCAGAGATGGAATTTGGATTGTCTCATGGGGTAAAATTAGAAATTTGGGTAGTGTTTTGGGGGTCAATCATGAAAATCCAGGTGAACATTTGGATCAAAAATGAAATAGGAGTTTGCATTTGGGTCAAATATGATTTTTAGGGTGTGTTTCAGGGGCTCAAATATTAATTTTAGGGTTCAGGGTTTGCTTTGTGGTGCAAGGGTTAGTTTTAGGGTTGCACTCATTGCAGTGGGAATAGTATTATTTACGTCTTCATTATCCAACACCTTCCCTACTGTTGCAATATGGCTACTATTAGTATGCATTGTAATGAAATGAAATGTAATGGTATGCGTCGTAACTTCATATATACCTTTGGCACAGCAGTGGCACGCCCACTGATCCCTGAAGCATTCGCCATATAGCCACGTCTTGTACATATGTCGCTAACAAGGTGATAGTTTTCAGCGGTACACAGTGGTAAGAAAACTGCCGCTAACTAGCGTTAGTGGTAGTTTTTCTTAGTCCTTGTACATTTGGCAAATAGTGTTCTCCTGCTGTCATAAAATTGTTACACGCTAAAAGTAAAGTTATTAAAAAAAAGCGCTATAATGCGGTCAGCGCTAGCAGAGGGTCATAGTTCTTTTTTCAGGCAGATTTGCAGGACAGGCTAGCAAGAAGCAAAAAACACCACCACTCTGCAGGAGCGCTTAAACACAAAGAAAAAAGTCGCTCCTAGTAAGGGAGCAGTGGATGGACACAAGGACTTGGGCTGTGCTCTGGTGGGGGGCTAAGCGATACCAAAGGGGATGATGGACAGAGCAGCTGAGCAAATCAAACACTCACCCCCAGTCAACTGATCTGGGTTATATCCATCACCATTCTTTAGCTCACTCCACCACCCCAGTTCAGACATGGCCATATGCAAATCAGTCTGACCCTGTGCCTCATGGGAACAGTCCAGCCTGAACTGCCAAGCCATGTCTTCCCTGGACCGGAAACAAGCATCCTGGGACCGGTTTCAGATTCATAATCCTCATCAGCCAGGCTATCTTGAATCCAGTGGTAGAGTGAGCAAGGGACCCACGTCTCTTAGGGCAAACAAAGCGATACCAAAGGGGATGATGGACAGGGCGTCTGAGCAAATCAAACAGTAAAGCAACTGTCAGGGGACATGTGCCACATTTCCTATAATGCAGAAAAATTTGAAATGGTGAAATGAGGAGCAGGATGCTAGTTGGTGATTGCGGCAGCGACTTTAGATCCTACTTTCGGTTTCCCTGCCGCAAAAAGCATAGCTAGAAACATTTCCTTCACTCAGAACAGGTTCCTCCACATACTGGATTGGTGTACACTTCCCTGGAATAAAGCCAGTAGCAGTGCAAGCATAATTTTCAGGCATATAAGGTATAGTACAGGAACAGAAGAAAATATTAAGATTACCCTACGAGCGGATCACCCTACCGTCTTAAGTACACATTTTCGTGTTACAAAGAACAGGCAAACCACGATCAGCGACAATCCAAGACAAAAAAACACGAACACTGCGGAAAACAGACACAACAACCTTACTTTGCAGAACGTCTGCTAGACCACGGCTTTTTATAATTTTGAGTTACCTTACAGTTTCCAGTTCACAATCATCGCTGAAATCAAAGTCAATCATTACATTGAAAATGCCTTAAATATTTATAGGTGAAATGTTTCACTTCAATCCACAATATTTAATTTTCCGGTCAAATGTAATTTCCTCAGGAATTCCTTCTGGGTCTGTCTGCTTTTCTGAGCCAGTTTAGGGGTTGTTCAGTGCGTTCACCTGTTCCGATTGGATTGGTCCACTATTGCTTCCTTTCTGAGGCACCTCTGTGTTGACTTCAGTGAGAGTGAAGGGTATCAAACTTCAGCTTCCTTCTGGCTGTTGTTGAAGAAACTGCTTCTTCTTGTGAAAGGGTCACCCAGTAATTTCACTCTGTGAAAGCAAAGAAAAAAACACACTCTGTGACTGGCAATTCCACTCTATAAGATCAAGGAAAACACGTTACCGAAGTCCAAACAGCAACAATTTTAACCCCGTGTTTGGCTGAGTTTCGAGGGGCTGAGAGATGAGTTTTAAGTATCCACACTTTCGATTGAAATAAGAGGTGCAGGCTCCACCCTTTGCCCAGGTGATCACCAAAGAGAAGCAGTGCTTAATTTGTAAAAGGATAAGGAGCAGATGCATCAACATTTGCGATCTGCAATTTGGAAATGCATGAAAGTGTGTTGCACACTTTCTGGGATTCCTAAGGAATTGCAAATGACCTACCTCATGAATATTAATGAGGTTGGCCACTATGTGCAACCCCCTACGAATCACAAAAATCACAGGGATGGTGGCCTGCTGGGGTCAGCAGGCCACCATGTCTGTGATTGCTTTTAAAAAGCAAAATTTTATTTGTAAACAGCCCGTTTTGCTTAAAGGAAAACAGATGCTTTACAAAAATAAAGATGAAAAGTTTTCCTCTCATTTTTTAAGAGCAGGCAGTGGTCCGTGGGACCACTGCCTGCTCTTAAAAAATGCTTTTACAAACATTCACAAAGGGGGAAGGGGTCCCTCGAAGTAGGTGGTAAAATGCAAATGTTTTGCGACCACGTTTTGGTCACAAAATATTAATGCATACCAATGCAATTTGATATTAGAAAGGGACGCCCTAAAGACGCTCCTCCCTAATAGCGAATCTCAAACCCATTTTGCGATTCGGCAACAGAATCACAAAATCGGGTTTGCTGCATCTGAAAAGCATATTTTGCGTTTTCAAACGGGCTGATTCTGCGAATCGGCCTGTTTGCAAAGACAAAAATGATTGATGCATGTGCTCCTAAGTGCTGAATGCTCGGCTCAGAAGCCTGTGGTGAGTGCTCTTAATACTAGGCCGCAAATTAATCTAGTCCAAGACACCCCCTGCCCCTTTATCTCTCCCTTGCAGGCTCCTTCTTTCTCCCTTTGTGATGGCTTTTCCCTCTAATCTCTTCCTACGTCTGTCACTTGTGTGGTTTTCCCTCTCTTACTCCCGGCCAATGTCTGGTGAGAAAAAATAAACGTGGGTCCCCAAAAATGAGAGCCCTGCGCGCGGCGCCACATGCAATATACGCACTGAAAGCAACATGCTTCTCCATTTAAAGGGCACTATCACAAACAGGGCCATTCACTGCAGGTCACCACTAAGGGGACCGTCAAGTGGACCGGGTTCCCCTGCAGTTCCCCCAGAGGCAGTGACCAGCATTATAGGAGACCAGCAGGTGCAGTCGCCCCACCGCAGCCATGTTGTTCTAGGAACCCAGGTCTCTCCCAACAGCTACAACACCTTCCCTCACGGTATTCCCGTTCAGCCACGGTCTCCACATTTCAATATCGTCCAAATGTTATGGTTAGGTTACTTTTAATCCTCGGTTTTAATTTAACAAACGAATGCATTCTGGGTGTAAATGTCTCAGTTCACTTCAAACAGAGTCGATGGTGCAAGCTAATGAGCTGGACTTCTCAACTTGCTAAATCCAAAGGTCAGGGTGCGCAGATAGCCATGGAAACGAGAGCACTGGGCTGGTATTTCCTAATCTTTCCTTCCTTGAGGGAAATGGTCGATTAACACAGACGCGTTCCTCACATGGAGAGTTGCGCAGTCAGGGCCAGCTGTTTACTGGGTCAGTCTGCCAGCGCCTGTCGTCCTTAGGCCGCGGTCAGCTCTACGGGATCCTTCCTGGGCTGGGCCCGGGGATTTCCCTGCAGGTCTGCTGAGCTCACCTGGTGGCGGGGCTGAACAGGGGGCGGAGCTCCGCCTCCATGACTGGCGAGTATGAAAGGCGTCTCCCCTGAGCCCTGTCTCAGGTGACTCTCGCTACAGGTCGCATTCAGTCTTTCCGCGCCTCTTCGTTCAGACGAATTTTTCAGAGCTCTTAATACGACTTTAAATAATTTGTTTACCCAAAATAACAATTACGTGATGTGTCCAGGATCACACAATTTGGATTAGGGATTAATTAAAAAACAAATATTGGAGTTTCACAGCTGCTAAACTAGCTACCAGACCACAACACCTCCTCTACCTCTGGAGAATACCTGCTGATAGCGCAAGGTAAGTCGTTTATTATCACATGTTCACACGGTATGTGCATTATAAGGAGACTAACGTATAATGTTTCTATGCATGAATTTGTAGTTATTCATTTCATATTGTAGTGTTCCATTTCACTTGTTCAGGATTAAAGAAGATAACTTTCTGTCTTGGAAGGGCATATTAGAAATGCGCACGCAGGGCCTGCACAGTATGTATGCACCAATGTGGTCACATGAGAGGCTGACTGTGCCAACCACCAAATGGCGTCATTCACACGGTGAGGCCACTCGTCCTATGATGTCATCCACTCCACTGCACACTGGTCTGCGACATTAGCGAGCAGACGTGTCTCAGGGGATAGACAATGTGTGGTTGGTAGTGTCCACAGCCAGTCCACCATACGACTCCGCTGGAGCATTATCGGATATCATTGCAACAGTCTGCTGCCTGGCTTTGCCTTTCAGGAGGTTAAGTATTTACTCAGTGGGGCACCTAAGGCCCTTATGAGTCTGGGGGTCCATGGACCGCCAGACTCACGGGGGCGGTCTCCCGATCAGCTGCAGCCCTTGCAGGTAAGAGCAGTGGGCCGGGTAAGGGGGGATTTCGACTGACAATTACGAGGGAAAATTAAATAGTTACTTTTCCCTCATCACCGTCCGTCGAAATCCCCCATCACCCGGCCCCACCGCTCTTACCTGCATGGGCTGCAGCTGCTCCCGATCACCCTATTACGACTAGGGCGGGAACCTCACTTCCCTGGCAGCGGTCCTTATGCCGCAAAATGCTTGGCGCATATTCCGAGTTTCCTCTCCGCCATGGTCTTCAAGGCAGTGAGCTCGTAATAAAAACCGTGGCAGAGAGAAAAGAAAGGGGGCTCTGTATGGCTCCTGCATGCCTCATGCCACGTGAATGCACATGGGGGCACAGCACATGGGGCATGCACCCCAGTACCTGCACGGCATGGAATGCAGCAGTCCATGCCGTGCAGGTACTGCCTTTGACGTCATAGACACCGCCCTCGGAACGCCAAAGAAGTAGAAAACGAATGATCTGGTGGGCGGTTCCTTTACGGGTTTGTGGTGCGGGAACAGGGTGGTCCGGCTCTTTCACTCGTTGGATTATTTTTTGAAGTAAGATGTAATGCAGCATAACTAGGCACAGAAATTAAGGCTGGGAGGGGGTGCTTCAGCACCCCCAAAATAACCATGCTGGAGTTCAGAAGCTGAATTAGCTGTAAAGATGCCTTTCAAATTAGTTTTTAATCTTATGTTTGCTGTGTGTTCAAAGATGGAGGTCAAATGCCAGGCTATGTCTTTTGACAAATTGCGCTTATTCTTTTTACATGGATCTTGGTGTTTTCTTTTCTTCCTAGGACTGTAAAATTAGAAGTTTTTTTAAACGATTCTGTAAAGTTAACTTTGAAAAGAAAGGTTGTAGAATGCCAGTTTCTTTATAACACAGCAAAATGTGACTACTTCTAAGTGAACGGTACACATATATATATTTTTTAAGTAGCAGTTAGGAAAGCACAAATGGAGCATTTTTTGTAATTGTGATCAAACCAAAGATTTTAATAAGATAAATACAAATCAAGACACTTCACTCGGTAATGTGCCAATGGTAAATAGTTGCTGAAACTCGATTTCCACGCATTTACCACTCTTGTGCTGAGTGGTTGGCGGCGGCGCTCATTTGCTGCACTAGTTCTTTGTGAAACGCTTGGATTTTTTCACGGTCCCTATATCTTCAGTGATGTAATATTGATGGAAACACTCCCACTCAGAAAATTGTTCCGTCACCACCTGATCCTAGAAGCAATTTTCATGGCGCTTTTCTCAGATAAAAAATGTATGCTTCTGCTTTTTACTAAATTTGTCAGGGTGATGTCGGCCCACGATTATCTGAAAGTCATAATCTCTAAACAACCATGGGGAAGATACGAAGAAAGGGAAAATACAGGAAAGGAGTCACAGGCCAGGCTGATATAGCACCAACTGCACTAGATACCATGTTGAGCACTAGGGGCCGCTATAGCTTCGGCTGCACTGTAGACCCCGATGTTAGAAGTTACATCTATTTGTGGTCTGAATTTAGACTCTGTTAGCAAAATATATTTAAAATTAGTGTTGTGAGGCATGATTCTGAACTGCGAGAGAAGGTGTATTTATATGTTATCAGATTAAATATAATATTGTATCCTCCTTTCTTTTACTATTTTGTTTTTTAAAAAAAAGTTTTCTTCAGTGTTTGCATCTTTGTATTTCTGTCACGTTTGTACTTGCATTTCTTTAAACAAGCATTTTACTGGTCACTATTGCCACCCATGTGTAATACATAACAGTTTGTTACACAGAAAATACAGCGAAAAACTGCCTTTTTATGACAAAACATGAATAGCCTTTCCCTGCTTTATATCTAGTTAACGCTTTCAGCTGAAAAACACAAAATCCCTTCTCCCCAGCCTAGGGGGAGTTACAATAACGTGTCCTGACTGCTATCTAGTCAGAAATGATCTGAATTCAATAATCAAAAGTGAAGGTCGACTGGCAGCTGCTGCAGAGTGCAGGGTCTGCAGGGCATGACACATAGAGTTTATTTTGGGCTAGAAATTATGTGGCAACGCTTTAATTATGCAAAATGGAATGTGCAATCACATAGTTCTGGAGGCCTTGTGGACTTGGTGACATTTGGTGACTGCTGCTTGTCACGTGCGTGCTCCATCTTTGCCCTGAAGCGTCTAAGTACGTTTTGCTCATTTGTGGAGGTTTTCCCTACAAGGAACCATAGTTTCAGATAAATTGATTTTACTGTGCCACGTTATTGATTGTTTTGTGTAATTGTATTGGAAGGTTTCTGATTTTTGCTTATTGACTCAATATGGCGGTGCACCGCCAAGAAATTTGCTTTACACTCAGCTCAAGGTGCAGGGTGAGGAAGTCGGTGGGTACAGGAGTTTTGTAGGTGGAGTTGTACAGCACGGAGATAAATGTCATGTGAGCAGCACCGTTTAAGACGGGGAGAATGTTGGCCTGGGCGTCAATAGTCATAAGGAATGCCGCAGGGTGGAGCCTGGTGATGCTTGGCTGATGGACAGTTCAATGTGAGGTGATAGTGTTGTACTGCAATCCGACCCTGAGGATGAGTTTGTAGCTTGGAAGGCGGAGGTGCAGGTTTCTGTTTCCATGTCACTTGGATGCAAGGCCATTGTGGGCGGACATGATGAGCCAATGCTCACAAGCACTGGCCCGAGAGGTGAGTCACTATGCCACGCGGTGGAGTTTACTGGAGGACGCGACATACCAGAATAAACAAGCAACTGGCTTTTGTTGCCGATACTTGCAGCGTGTCGTGGTTTTCCTCGATGGTAATGATGCAGTTTAAAAGTTATACTTAGCTACTTGCTCCCTTTACGCTGGAATTTATGTTCATTTATAATTTGGATTGGTTATACTATACATGGGTATCTTCCTGTACTGTTACTGTTGCTTTTTGAGTGATTCATGTGGGTTTCTGAAAAACGTAATCAAATATTCAAACATATTACATTTCCTGTGGAATTGCAGATAAATAATTCTGGAATCTCTCAGATGAACAGCTTTATGCATGTAGATATCTATGTGGTATTTGTATCGAGTGAATCTTGGAAATTAATGAGAAACATCAAGTGTTAGAAATAACTTGCTGATTCAATTTTAAAATTGTACATGCTCAGCCGTGTTTCCAGAGCCCTTACGCCTGCTTATTCAATTTTGTTTGTTTCTGCCCAAATACTAGCAGCAAACATGACAATTCTACACTTGCAGCAAATTAAAAATATATGTTGCACCACAGTGCAAAGGCGTGTGTGTGCTGTCTAACATAGGGGTTGTACTGGAAGCATCCCCCTCCTGCACAAAATCCTATACCTGGAAATTTTTAAAAACATTTCAGTAATTGGATATGTCTGTATAGCGTAGCACACATGCAATGTGTGTGTGAAATTTAAGGGAAAATAAAAACATTTATCCAACTTTGCAATAGGAGAATTATTTTTTGATGTAAAGCCTGATATAATAATCTTTGTAGACCTGGCTTTCCCTCAATACCATGGCTGGAAGCATTAAAATGCCGAAGTACAACACATAGAACACCCCCTTGATACCTTCTACTTTCCAGTACAAACCTTTTTTGCTTGCATTACAATAAAGGCAACTCTCCAGTGGTAATAAGTTTTGCAGTGGAAAGTAAATACTTTACTAAGACAACTGACTTTTCGTCAGTTTGCGGCAGCTCAAAAGCCTTGATAAATCGGCCGTAATATGTCGTGTTATATTGTTATGGGTTTTTGAGTACCATTAAAACTGTGAATAAAGCCAACAATACCTGTTGTTTTATGACATTCTCGGCAATGGCAAAGGAAATACAATTTACATTAGTCTCCTATCTGAGGGACATCAATTTATATAGCGCACAGCCACTCAATGAGTGTCCCGGCGCTGACATATTCACTGACCATCATGCTGTACCAATCACTGATATGCAAATTCAAAACGCCATGTCTTAAGATTCCAATTGAATAAGAGTCCTTTCTTCGTAGCCCGAAGATGAAAAGGAAGAGCATTCAGGAGGTGCCACCTCACTTTTTATTCATGGGACCCCGGCCATCATAGCGTCAGAAGAATGAAGAGTTCTTGCTGGCTGATGAGGGATAATCCGGCTGGCCAGGTACCGCAGACCCATTTGATAGAAGGCCCTGTGAGCCAGCATGAGCCCCTTGAACCACACTCATTACTTGATAGGTGGCCAGTGCAAGTCCCTCCAATGAGGACGGGTGTGGCCACTCTCTGGAGCTTCGGCAGATGTTGCACACGGCATTCTGTATCTGCTGAAGTCTCCTGAGTAGATTAGCCCCAATACAGAGAGCTGACATAGTCAAGCTGAGAGGTGATAAGGGCATGTATTATCATTTTCTGATGTTGCAGCGGAAGCAAATAAAGACTTATCTTTAGGGTTTTGATAATTCCAAAACAGGATCCCACAACCCCAGCAACATTTGGACCAAGAGAGGCTTGCTTGTCAAACTTCACCCCTAAATTACGTCTGATGTTGGCTGGGGCAGGCGGGGGATGAACAAAGGATATGCCAGCATTTACCATCTCAGATGGGTGGGGGTAGGCCGAATAACAAAATATGGACATAATAGAAAGACTTTAATGATCTAAACTATGTTTTTTGGTTGTGCTCGCAGTAAAAGTTCTCCAATTTAAGGATTATTATTTGAGCTGGGAATCCAGTTGAGGTTGTGATTGATACAGGTACACTCAGACCAAAACACTTTTAAACTGTTATTTTTTCCCCTGCCCATAATGTTTTATCATACCTTCCTGTTTCACTCTGAACATTTGTGCGTCAGATTTGTTTTCCAACTCATATTTCTGGGATTCTCTGTACTGTTATTTTATCCCTTATTGAGGTCGTCCTTGATGGAATTGTTGTCTGAGCTTGGACACATTTCCAACACACACAGTATTTGCATGAGGTGTGTTACCAAAACAACCAGATTCGGATCCTATTACCGGTTGTTAAGCAATGCCGCCCCCCCCCCCCCCCCCATGCTGCTCACAATCCTTCGATAAACGTGAAGTGCTGATCCGCTGTCTAAGTTTGCTAGGCTGGCTGCACAAATATGGCGTTTGTTATAATGTTTCATATTTTAAAGATACTGAACCGAGAGGGTGAACATAATTCAAACTTTAGAAATGAGGCCAGCGCTACTAACTCTCAGGGAAGGAGGCCTGTCTCGCGCTCTCTGAATGAGCAGCGTCTGGAATGAAGACAGGCAGGTTTGGCAAAGAAAGAGATGAAAAGGAAGTCGGCGTGACCTTCTTCCTTCTAGCTTAGAGGCGGGGCAGCCTGCAGGGATCGGGGAGGGCTCTCGCCACTGTTAAGGCCGGAGGGGTCAAGGCAGAGTCAGCTCATGCAGGCCATTGCCTGTGAAAGGCTGCCACTGCCAGCCTGGGGCGATCCTGTTCAGGCGGGCAACTAGAGCCAAATTTCGGGGGGGGGGTTGGGTTGACAAATATTTCGGGGGTGCTAATTATTTCAACCATATACAGAGTGACTGAAAGAAGGGTTTCAAACACAAAAAAACACCTAATTTAAAAGTGAATGGTCTTTTAAAGACCTGTTAAGTACTCGGGTGCGGCTGCAATTAGATGCTCGCCAGCCCGTGACGCTGTCTCCGCCCGGGCTGACACACACGACGGGGGAGGGGCTGAAGCCCCGTGAGCCCAAGGGGTGGTGCGCGCCTGATCCTGTTTAATGATAGCAGAATGCCTTGAAAGGCTGGCCGCATGGGGAGGAGCCCCAGTTGCATGTGGGGAAAACCTATGAAAGGTCAACAGCTAGGCCAGGTCCTGCGCCCACCCATCCCGCGCAGACAGCCCCCCGCTGTGCGTGTCCGTTGGCCTTCTGCCAAAAAGGGTAGGCTGCAGGGCCAATACTCTTTTGCCAACCCTACTGCTCGCAGCCAATGAGAGAGGAGGAAGACTCATATGGAAATAGTACCTTGATTTCTTCATTACTTTTCATCAGAGTAACATTACAGCAGCAACCTCTGAGGGCAGTGAACATTCAGGGGGTGGAGAAGCCTTTCTAAACTCAGGTATGGAAAGAGCAGAGTTGTTGAAAATCACTTTTTTTCAGTGAAACGCTGCAGTTAAGTTCCTGTCAGGCAGATGGGTCTCCCTTCATTTCTAAGGAGTGGGTCCAAGGAAGCTTAGAGGAAGGAGAATGAAGACAGCTCTAGACCTGCCAAATCACCCGGTGCAAGGGTGTGACACACAATATTGGCAGCCCTGCCAAGTACCAGGCATCATGCGTTAGAGTAATGCATTCCAATGTGGTGGTCCGTATCACTGCACTGAAATGCAAAGTCACCCATTATAGAGCTGCTTCAGCTGTCAAGCGGGAGCGCCGACAAAGGACCACTCACTGACTGAACAAAGCTGGAGCGGCAGCGCGCGGTCCACGCTGCTCCGGGCAGGCTTGGGAGCTGGCTAATACAAATAATTCTGCTACAAATGTGACATAATAACCATGATTCACCCAACACTGGCGTGGCATTACTGGATACGGATTCACAGACATCACAAGGAGTCAGTGCCCAATGGCTACTGCAGAGACAGCCAGGTGTGACAGTTTAGTTAATCATGAATAACGTTTGGCAATGACCGCACAGCCCAATGCTTCTCGCACCACGTTGTGCAGTGTGGGTGTAATCTATAATGATCATATTCATATTTTGCTGGTTTGGGACTTGTCCCCACCAGTTGACCCACGGGACCGCAGCCATGGCCGGAGTGAACATGGTGCCTCACTAGCCCAGAGCACTGCCCACTATGGAGTTTCATGAATGCCTGTTGCCGCAAGCAGCAAGTAGAATCATGGACGAACCGTGGCCGCTGCCCGGGGGAGTCATTGCGACCAAGACTGTACCGAATTGGCGATTGCAAACACACACAAGTAAATGAAGTCTCAGGTATCTCCTTCCTATTAATATTCTCTTTTTTAGAGCGCATGGTCATGGTCATGATCATTCTCAGCTGCCCTGTGTAAGCTACAGCTGAGCTCTGCAGTCGCTGCAGTCTGTCTGCTCTCTGTAAGTTGAGTTCAGCATTATTGAGTCAGTCACACAAACTCATTTTGGGGTGAGTAAGAAGTTCAGCGGAGGGTTATGGAAGTGTTCAGAAATATGATGGCGCTCTACAGGTAGTGGTCAAATGGTAGTTGCGAGGTCTAGGTGGCTGGTGCTTCTTGATCAGAGATAACCCTGGTCTCTGAGAAAAGAAGGGGGAGAGGAGCTCTACCTTCTGTGAAAATGCAAACAAAGTCAAGCGCACACAACCTAAATTAGTTAATAGGTAATGTTTTGTGTCATTCAAGGAAAGGATAAGATCAAACTCATTTTGGGGTGAGGCTGGTGGCCCAACCCTACTTGTACTTTGTTTCAGCACAGAACATCACTAAGTCAGCATAATGAGTACCATGCAAATCACAGAACTGTGTTTTATGAAGGTAGTTCAGTGGGTTACTGCTTTTGTCCCATGGCACTAAGTTAGTGCCCTTCCATTTCAGGTGCTTTGCAGCAGTTTCAAGAACTTCTTGGAATTTCTCACTGCTCAAATGGGCTGTTATTTCTGCTATTTATCAATTTCCATGGACTTCATTGCTTGATGTTGCTTGCGAGAAAGTGTCACTTTTAGTGTCACACATTTGGTTGTTGAATTCCACTCACAAGTACACTGAAAGCATGAATATGTTACATATAGGCAATAACTTGAAACCTTGGCAGCTGTGGTTCCTTCATCTTCATTGCTTGTTTTTGCTAGTGAGAAAGTGTATCTCATAGTTGTGGAATATCACTCATAATTACACTGAAATCATGACAATGTCACACATAAGCAATCTGAAGCCGTGGCCGCTATGTATTAGCACTCTTCACATAGTCTCCAGCTGAAGAGCTCTTTTCACAAGATACAGGAAAAAGGGCAAACTAAAGATTAATCTCCAGAAAGTCCTCTCTAACAAATGTAAAAAGAAATCAAAACTTTTTCATTGATACCGTGAGAAACTCTAGGCGCTGATTCACTCACACCTCCAAGATTTGTTCTACAAATTTCTGTTTGGTTACTTGATTCACTCTGACTATAGCCCTAATAAACCCTATTTTTATTTTCTTTTCCAAAACCGTACTAACTAATGAGGGGTCATCTTTGTAATTCCAATTTACCATGGTGGTTGTGAGGATGGTCTCATGGACTTGTGACACACAAGACCAAAACGTCGGTGACTAGTTCAACTCTGCCTATGTGAATCGACTGGATCCTCATATTTTTCTCATTTAGTCTTTATGGAGGACTATGTTTGACATTTATTAGTGTGGACTTTCTGGACATTAATCTTTAGTTTTCTCATTCCAACATTGAATTTAATCCGACATGGTTAATATTTTTGGGACAGACAACTCACCGAATTTATTTTTTACATTTCTGGTTGTAAATAAGTCAGGGCAGGGAACTCCGCTCCGCTCGCGGAGTTTGTGGAGTTTTCTGCACTACGCGTTATGCATTCATCAACGTAAAGTTGGCGAGCGATGAAAATCCACCTCCCGGCAATAATTTTCCTTGTTCTCGATCATCAACATCAGGTTGGCAAGTGCGAGCGTGCCAGGCGAGATTTCTCTACGTGGGAGGTCAGATTTCTCATTGAAAGTGGACGAGTATGCTTGCGACCGCTCGCGTTGAGAAACTGTCCGTTTGCATTGAGAAAGCTGCCGCTTGAGTAAAAATCTACTCGAGCGGCAGAAAGGAAGCAGTGCCCGCTCGCTGTACATGGTGCTGTTTGCGATGATTGCACAATGTGGACAAGCACCTGGCACCTAAAATCACAGCAAACGGCATATATCTAAAGAAAGTCCGCCGTTTGTGGAGCTCTGGGTAGCGCGTCAGAGTATTTTTTGATTTGGAAACCTCATCAGAGTGGATTTCCAGCTCTTATTTAGAGGCTCTTCACAGCCAGTGTCCATTACAGGGTGTGAAAGTCCCTAGGACATAGGTGGCAGGATTAGACACTTTATTTTTTAAGTGGAGGGGTTGGGGTTGGTGGAAGTACCTTAGGCCTCCTCGCACATAGTGAAATATTTTTAGAAACTGGCAGGACTGCTACTCATCAGTAATTAGCAATTCATTTCCAATGCCTCAATTTTCAACTCTACCATATTGTTTATGGCTTGAAATCTATATGGCCTTCTTAATGACCATCTGACTATGTACTGCCAGCCTTCCATGAAAGCCCGACCCAGGGATCCAAAAAACCCTGAATAGTGTATGGTCCATTGAAAGATTTACCTATTTACATAAGTATTGTTTGTTACAATTCTGTTTCATCTCTTCTTTCTAATTCTCTCTATTATACCGGCACCCACCAATGTTGTGCACCCATTTGAACTTGTACACTGTAAACTTTATACAATGCAGAAGGCTCTGATTACCACATTTAAACTAAGAGGGAAATGTACAATAGCGTAACTATTGAAAAGCTATAAATGTTCTTCACAATGACAATTAAAGAACTTTAATATGAGCCATTGTACCCATATTTATGTAAGTTTTCTTTTCCCTCAGGATCAAAATGGAGCCGCCTGATTGTTTAGCCGAAGCTGAGCCAAACCCCTTGGGAAGCCTGCGGCAGCTAGACAGGCAAGAGGCGAAGAAGGTTTTAGAAATTTACGTCAAACGCAGTTTAAGCAATTGTGAGGCGAAAACCAGGGGCTACTTGATCACTCCAGTCGATTTGTCTAATCAAAGAACAGAGACGAAAAGATGGAGGAAAGTGGAAAGGTCTATGAGTGACTTTGGGAAATATCCTGGGCGCAGAAATAAGGAAACCCCACTAGACAAGACCAAATCACAAGCCAGAACTGAAATAGAGGCCAAAAACGCAGACGCCAGGAATGATCAGATGAAGCCATCGCAGACTGAAGCGGGGGTGGAAGATGGGAGCACCACAGGCAAACCCATCCACAAAGTAAAGCAGGGAAAAGGTCAGCAGTCCTGGCTAAAGAGTCTCTTAAGTTTCTTCACCAAGAGAAAAGATGATGGACCTAAAGACAACTCAAAGACCATGCATACCGATTCCAATAGGAACCACCTTCACGGGTGTGAGGAGCAGGGTTCGTCCGTTGACCTATGTACATCCTGTCAAGGAGTAGTCAAGAGTAACAAAAGAATGAGCAGCATCAAGAAAGCCTTCTCCTTTAAGAAAAATGTAACTGAAGTGGAGAAGCGGTCCAGTCTGAAGGACACAGGTAGAAAATCGATGCGACCGAACCACCTTCCACTGCAACAGGTCAACCGGCCAAGGAAAGAAGGTAGGAGCCTTCTGTATATGAATACGAAATGGTCTTAAGGGTCCCATTGAGGGCAGTTAGGGATAGTATTTACTGCTCCTTTTTTTACTGAGTTCACCCATGTTTTGATTTAATCCAGCAGACTATCTAGGGCCAGACGTACAACCTACTTTTGCTGTCGCAAATGGGAAAACGGCTAGTTTTCGACCGCAAAAAAGGGTCCTGGCATGTACAAATGCTAATTTGCGAGTCGGTGACTCGCAAAATAGCGTTTCTGACTTGCTATTAGGAAGGGGCGTCCCTTCCTAATAGCGAGTCACAATGGAATATTCCATTGTTTTGCGACCGCTTGCAGTTTACCACCTACTTCAAGTAGGTGGTCAGCCATTCGCAAACGGGAAGGGGTAACCAGGGCACCCCTTTACCTTTGTGAGTGTGTGCAAAACATTTTTTTAAGACCATGAATGTCTATTAAAGAGGTTCAGAAATGTTGTTCTGTTGTGGAGTGGTGTGGCTCACTGGTTAGAGGCTGCAGACCCGGAAGCAGAGAACGGCCCGGGACCAGGGTTCAATTCCCGACGCGGCAAGGTCGTGGACCAGGGTCAGCGGACTCGCTAATTCTCGCCTCTGTGCCTACTCTAACCAGGGATCACTACGGCTCTCCTCTGGACTGACCACAGCTGCGTCCACTTTACCTACAACAAGCCCAAACCCAACAACCACCCCCAACCAACTCTGCAAAGAAACTGGAACAAAATCACCATCGACCAGATCTCCTCATCGCTTCTTCTAAACCCCCCAACCCACTCCTCAAACCCCGACCAAGCCGCCACCAACCTCACCCTATGGCTATCCAACAGCGCCGACATCCTAGCACCACTGAAAAAACGACTAATCAAACTTGGCAGCAAGAAAGCCTCCTGGTTCAACGATGATCTTAAGAAATCCAAGAAACTCTGCCGCTCCCTAGAGAAGGCCTGGAAAAAAGACCCAACCACCAGCACCAAGGAAGCCTTCAAAAACGCCACTCGCACACACCACCAACTGATCCGAAAAGCCAAGAAAACCGCCTTCAAGAACCGACTAGATAGCAACGCCCACAACAGCAAGGAACTTTTCAACATCGTCAAGGAATTCACCAATCCCTCGGCCAACTCCAACGACATCACCCCCTCTCAAGCCCTCTGCGACTCCCTAGCCTCATTCTTCCACAACAAAATCGCAGACATCCACAACAGCTTCGACAACCAACCCGGAGACCAACCCACCCAACCACCTGCTGGACCTTCACCACCCTCGAACATCCTTAATGACTGGAACCCAATCTCCACCGAGGACACTATCCGCCTGATGAACTCCATCCACTCAGGATCCCCAACTGACCCATGCCCTCACCACATCTTCAACAAAGCAGACTCCATCATAGCACCGCACCTCAGAGACGTCATCAACTGCTCCCTCAACTCCGCCACCTTCCCGGAAAGCTGGAAACACGCAGAACTCAGCGCACTTCTGAAAAAACCCACAGCGGACCCCACCGAACTCAAAAACTACCGTCCCATTTCGCTCCTTCCATTTCCGGCCAAAGTCATCGAGAAAGCTGTCAACAACCAGCTCGCCGCCTTCCTCGAAGCCAACAACTCCCTCGACTCCTCACAGTCCGGCTTCCGAGCCAAACACAGCACTGAAACCGCCCTCATCGCAGCAACAGACGACATTCGAACCCTACTGGACAATGGAGACACAGTCGCCCTCATCCTCCTCGACCTCTCCGCAGCCTTCGACACAGTCTGCCATAACACCCTTCTACAGCGCCTCAGAAACATTGGAATCCAAGGAAAAGCACTAGAATGGATCACCTCGTTCCTCACCGGAAGAACCCAGAGAGTCCGCCTCCCACCATTCAAGTCAGAGGCCACTGAAGTCATCTGCGGCGTTCCACAAGGATCTTCACTCAGCCCCACCCTTTTCAACGTATACATGAGCCCCCTTGCGACCATCGCACCCCAACACAACCTCAACATCATCTCCTACGCGGATGACACTCAACTGATCCTATCACTCACCAATGACCCTCACACCGCCAAAACTAACCTACACGAAGGAATGAAAGAAGTTGCCGAATGGATGAAACATAGCCGTCTGAAACTGAACTCTGATAAAACAGAAGTCCTTATCTTAGGTACCTCCCCCTCCGCATGGGACGATTCTTGGTGGCCAGAAGCCCTTGGAAAAGCACCCATCCCGACAGACCATGCACGGAACCTGGGCGTCATCCTGGATTCCTCACTTTCAATGTACAAACAAGTCAACGCCGTCTCTTCATCCTGCTTCAACATTCTTCGTATGCTCAAAAAAACTTTTCGTTGGATCCCCACCGAAACTAGGAAAACGGTCACCCACGCCCTGGTCACGAGCCGACTGGACTACGGAAACACCCTCTACACCGGTACTACCGCTAAACTCCAAAAAAAACTCCAACAAATTCAAAACGCCTCAGCCAGGCTCATATTAGACATCCCGCGTAAAGAACATATCTCTGGTCACCTGAAAAACCTCCACTGGCTTCCCGTCAATAAGAGGATCACCTTCCGGCTACTAACCCACGCACACAAAGCACTCTACGAAATCGGACCAGAATGCCTCAACACACGACTGTCCTTCTACTCCCCCTCCCGCCAGCTACGATCATCCAACCAAGCCCTTGCCACTGTACCTCGCATCAACAAAACCACCATGGGAGGTAGATCCTTCTCCTACCTGGCAGCTAAAACCTGGAACTCCCTTCCCACTCACCTTCGCCTTACCCAGAATCACCTAGCATTCAGAAAACAACTTAAAACGTGGATATTTGACAAGTAATTCCCCTCCCCTCCTCAAGCGCCTTGAGACCCTCTGGGTATGTAGAGCGCTATATAAATTTCCTTGACTTGACTTGACTTGGGCATTAGCTTGCCTCATCTCTACAATGGCCCCCCACATTCGCCGGGGATGCCTGGTTTCACCTTGGAGATACCCAGTAGGGACCATCTCACAGGGATAGTCAGGACAGGTTCCTCAGCGGTCTACAGCGCCAAGACGCCTCAGGGCAGCAGTGCGCTTTACAAGACACATACAATACAAGTCTAACATGTGGTATGGCCATCTTTGGCTGAGACTAACACCCGAATTAGTGAGATAGCTTTGTGCTTCCTTTGGCATAGATTCTTTTTAGTGTCTTAAATATACAGATGCCCTATAGCTATTGATGCAATAATTTGTATATTGTTGCCTTTGATCAGGTACCTTAATAGGAACCCATTTATGTTTGTAGGTGACCGAAAGAATGACTCCTACTATTCAAGTGTGTCTGCCGAGATTGAGCAGATTGTAAAGCAGAATGAGAACGACGAAGGCCGCCTGCGTCTTGCCAGCTCCCATGAGGATCTAGAGTGCGAAGAAAAAGGTATGTGGCTCAAAATACACGGCACAGGTGAGGTCCTCATGGCACTTCTCTGCATTCCTCCCGGGCTTGCTTTGTGTATGCATGCTCTATCAGACAAAATGTTATTTTGACTGCAGTTCTGAAAAACTTGGCACCATTCTGGCAGCATCAAGTGACCTTGTAAATGGCAAATGGCATACTTCAGAAATGCTACCACACATTACCAATATCCCTTTGGCTGCAACAAGTGCCATTCATGGGAGGGTACATAGGTGTTCGTACTGTACCAGTCTTGTTGGAGAGACTAATTAAGCAATGGTCAGAGAAAAGTTGTCACTGCTAACTATGTGGTAGTGTAATTGCTGTGTAGGAGTTAGATTATAGACTCTGTATGCTAGTCAACTAACTAACTGCTAGACGTGCCTTAGGCATCTTGCCAGCACAGGATTAGCGATGTGTGATTTGTAGAGGGAGCAGAATGTATCATTGCGTTCATGCAGGCCTATGCATATGAGAAGTTGCATAAGTGAGGCTTTATATCATGTCAGAGGTTCCGGAGGTCCCATTTGAGTGTGAGACCGGTAGTAAGGCTCTGGGTCTGCAGTAAGGCAGAAAGACCTTTGTGATGATTCTAGGAGAATGACCACCCAGCCCATCTGGCAGTGGTCACAGGGTCTTGAATTGAGATCTCACGTCTGTCCAGCACCAATATTTCGCCACCAGATCATGTGAGATATGGCCCAGAGTCTTGGATAAAATACCAAGTGGGTTACATGGTTCTGACGTGCTGATGTATGAAAGACATCCTTTATAGGCAGTCGGTAGACAGCATTTCACTAGTCCAAGGGTGACAGTGCAGTGACAAAGGCTGAGGCAATATTTTGTGGAAGCGGAGGACAAGCTGAAGATGAAAGAGATGTGGTAGCTTTCCCTGGTGGTTGCATTTTGTTCATAAGAAGATTAAATAAAACCGTTCTTCCAAACTGTAAACTTGTACAGGTGCAGGGGGAACCCCAAGTGAGCGAGAATAAGAGAAATGAAGTATCCAAGGGATAGATGGGCAGGAATATTGAGGCAAATATGGTGGTGTTGCACTCTCATTCCTGGCCACTTTTGTTTATTTTCTTACTGAATTATTTTAGCGCGGGTCTAGGGTTGATGAATGACCATGTGTCCTTGCCCTTCTGGTTGGCACCAGTTCTATGGGAGTGCTAAGGCTTCGATAGGTAGATAAGAGGTCTTTTGTAAAGGTATCATCCATTCCACCTTGAATGAGGAAGAAATCCATTGCGTGTGGCTAGTTCATGCTCCAGAGTCCTAGAATTAAGGAGAGGTTGATATCAACTCCGTGCCACTTGGCTGGGTTTGTTGTTAGTATTGTTGAGTAGATGCCAAGACATCCATGCCCTTGAGCGAAGCCATTGGACCTGCCACTAGCCCAGGTCTTCACAAGTTCTAGGTTGAACGTTCGATCCGAGATTATGGGAACATGTTTTGCTCGGCTGCATTTACTTATCAGTGTTAGAGACATCTTTTTAATACATTGTTTGCTTTTGTAGAACTCCTGATTCGAAAGATTGCATCCATGCTTCAGAAGAAGGGCGACGAATGGGACCAGAAGGTGAGACATTCACTTCTTATCACGTTTCTTAACACTGAATCCCTTGTTGTCTACCCTGCTTTTGCATCAGCGCCTCGGAGTATGGATGTTGAACCCTCTTTGCTTCTTTACCATTATGTTTCAGTTATCGCGAGGTTTTGTGAAGGGCTGGGCTATTCCCCTCTGTGTTGAATGGATCCTTTCTCAAAGAGCCCTCGATAAATCACTCGGAGCCGCCGATTTCCTTTTCATATTGTTTTAGAACAGTGTTTTCCGTTACTGTATTTTCACACGTTGTTTAGTATTTGTTTCATTGTATGAATTATTCAAGGGAACATACTCTATAAAAACATAAAATATGTTTCTCCTTGCATCTGCTGGATTTGAAAAATAATCTATCAGTGCTATTTTTCAAAGAGTTGTTAGTATTGACTTACGCGGGCTTCACTCCCTTAAGTGAACTGCCTTAAATCCTGAAACGTGGTGTGACTCAAAGAAAGAGAGTAAAATCAAAAATGGATCAGGGGCGTAGCTATAAATGGTGCACATGTGCAGTGGCACCGGCACCCTACTCTTTGAGGATCCCTCTGCTTTCCAGGTATGGGTGTTTTTACTCCCCTGCACGGGGTTAGGGGATCCATTTTCCATACGTTCGTATTTTTACTGCTCAACTAGGCCCCACCATGGCGCCCGCGAATCACAAAGCCACCATAACACACACCAGAGCGCCCCAACATTGTTTGTGGATTTGGGTGGACTTCTGGTTGTGACCACATTAAAGCATTCCACAGCAGCATAGTTTTCCAGCTTCCGATATCCGATATCGAAATTATCCGTTTAATCCAATCCATTTCAATGATTGTAAAAATGCTGCTCGGAACTTTCATATGAATATAACTTTAAACATAAGTTTAAAATGCTGCTCGGAACTTTCATATGAATATAACTTTAAACATAAGTTTAAAATGCTGCCTCCAAAGGCGTTTTAACAAGCATTTTCTTCTGTTCGCTACAGCATGATGGGGCAGTGTGTCAGCCCTCTTCAGCTATTGGCCAGTCACTGTGTGTGACAGCAATTTACTCTTCCACAAGGAGCACCTCTGCAAAAAAAGTAGCTCCCTTCAATGCTAGGGACTACAATATCATGGTGTGCTTTTAAAATGGTGTTGCTTTACCCTTTGTTTACGTCGGTGAGAGCCCAACAACTCCTCCAACAATAACGTTTTACTAAAATCATGACAAAATAAGCATTGGCAAAGCCAGCAGGATGGCTGCCAACGTCATACATGTTAGCTTTTCCAATGCTTGTTTAACAATTCAAATATGGCGCAATCACCCACTGCTTTCATGTCCTACAAGCATCTAATGGATAAGATGAGGATTGGGATGAAGAAGGGTTGCAAAGTGGTGGAGCAGCCTAGCCTCATCTTGCCCCCCCCCCCCCCCCCCTCCAAAATGCTGCATTTTTGCTGCACTATTATTTCTTGCCCAGAGGCCAGGGCGGCGGCTAAACTGAGGCAGAACGGCTGTTGGAAGTGTTTCCACCTTTTATTTACTGCAAAGTCCAGGCTTTAATCATCACCAATGTGAAAACGAGACAAGCCTCTTTCCAGTATCCCTTTTCGAATTGATTAGACGCATTAATTGCTTTGACAACACTTTTGCTGTTAAATAGAATAGTAAATAAGATATGGAATAAAGTACCCACTGCTAAATATTATAAGGATATTGCAAGAATAGAGTTCCTTGAGAATATGGGTGTACCTTCCTAAGGTCCTGATGGAGCATCAGTGGTCATCAGGGGCTGGTTAAGGGCACGCTCCACAAAACCTAACGCCAGTCTTCGACCAAGTAGGCCACACTATGATCCGTCAGTGGGAGAGTTTCCCTTGAGTGTTTTTTTCCTTCTCTCACACCGGCCCACACAACGAGGCGTGGCCTTTTTAATGTGAATTTTCAAGCAGAATTTGAAACCTCCTTATTCTATGTGGCCTAAATGGATTTGAAAGGTATTTCCATCTTTACAAGATAGGTCAGCTTCATAAAAAGAGCGACCGATCTTTCTCCAGGCAATACCCGAACAGCTGGGCTGCATTTTAAACGGGTCACCCAGTGATCGATTTCACAACACTTCAGAAAACCCCTGCTGACGTCATCACAACAAAGCAACAATCTAGATGCTTATCTGTAATGACAGTTTTTCCCTCTACAGTAGATGGCCCCTGTAACCGGAAAATCCCAGCTAGTAAAATTGCAGCCCATAAAGTAAGGACTGTCCACGTCATCTCTTCCCCCCCATGTTCTGACGTCAGTGTAGGCTCTAGTTCAATCTATCTAAAAAGAGCAGGTTGGAGTGGGAGGCGGTTTGTACTTTGTACTGCAAGGCCTAATTAACATTCAAATGGTCTTTTAAAGACCTGTGAAACGTTCGGGTGTGGCTCTGTGTGTGCACAGGATCTGTCTCGTCCCAGGCTGCCACACACGACGGGGGGGGGGGGGGGGGGGGCTGAAGCCCGGTGAGTTCAATGGGTGTTGCGCGCCTGGCTGTGGGTAACTTTGTAACTACTTGCTGTCCAAGTTAGGAGTCCCGAGCCGAAAAGCTGTTTTTGAATCTTTGTTATACTGCTTCTCCAGATTTGTTGGCATATTGCTACGGGCCACGCCTGAATGCTGCCAGTATCCGGGTCCTAACCCTGAAGCTGACAGGAGAACATTAGAGGAACCACCTTTTTAGATCATGTCTACCAGACCGCTTTTAGCTGTCTGTTTCCAAAACAGCTCCTGTGGACCCTACCAAAAAATTACAGTGGGCTTATAGCATACCCAATGTTTGATTCATTATGTCTTGTCACTTGCTTGTTTCTTATTCAATAGCTGGCCTCTTTCTTCTCCCATTTGATCCTCCTTTGGAGCATAGCCTCTTTAACATCCTTTCTTTTTCATTAAGTGCTGTATTAGAGTGCATGTGCTTTATTGCTCTTACTAGTATGCAACTTTCTCCCCCTCGTTGCTTCCTCTTCACCCGCCCCTCGACCACGTCATTGCACCCCCACTCCATCCAGGTCCATAAAGTAAGATACTTTATTAATTTCATATTTTTTAAGGGCTGTGCTGCTCTACAACTTTAAACACCTCTGTTGGTCCCTTGACCACCACCAAGGCTCTCATTGCTTCCACTCCCCCATATCCCCCCCCCCCCGCCCCACCTGCTACTCCATTGTTGTGTCACCTCACAATCATTTAAATACTTTTTATTGTGCTTTTTTTTTGGATGGGCAGGCATCTGCTATTTACTGTTGGTCTAATCTGGATTGCAAAAATTGAGTTAGCAAAAATAAAATGTATGTTTTTTAAAATGTATAGATCCACTGGTGTCTGCCTTCTTGGATCCGTAAATAAGAAAATGGCACCTGCATCAGTCTGTAGGCACACATATGTGTAGTGACGGATGCATGTGCATATGGAATGAAGCGGCCATAGCATCTCACATTTACTTTTTTCTTTTTCTTTTTTTTTTTTTTGCTGGTGCTCCCTAGATCTTTCAAAAAGCATTAGGAAAGCCGGAAGGTCGGGCACCCATTTATTCAGTTTACCATTCTCATTTATGTCCACTTGCTAAGTCTTGCTGACTTTCTATTTTGTCCTTCTCAGAAAGACAAAAAGCTGTGTCTGCCCCTCTGGGACTCAACACTGGTCATGCTCAGAACCCTGTAGTGGGCACTCATCGCACTGAACTTATTTTATTTGCTTTTGATAACCCAGAACTGCTAAAATAAAGCATGTGAGTTTTCTAATATTCCCTATTCATTTCTTTAATGTGTGATTTTTGACTTGCATTGCAGATTAAAGAAGACCCCACCTTGAATACATTCTTCAAGGACATTTCTTACAGTTCCTTCAAACAATTAGCAGACATTTACGTGGACAAAGAAGTGAAAAAGAAAAAGGTGGATCAGACCCCCGAGGAGGTGAAGTTTGCATTCACTGTGCACCTCACTGCCAAGGTTGCAGGGGTCTGCCCGCACCCAGTGACCCGAATCATGGGCTTTGGTAACCAGTATCTCGAGGACTCATGCGCACAGCTGTCTTACCGAAGGGAATGCTGGGTAAGGAAACTCAACTAAGCTTTTACTGTGCTCTTTCATGCATTACTTACCCCAAACTGTCCAAGGAAAAGGGTTGCTTCTGCGAAGTAGTGACTAAGTTGGAGTCTGCACCTCCAGGGGCCACTATTACAGATGACTGCGCCAGCACGAATTGTCGCTTTGCGCCAGAGTATGTCTATGTGCGTTTGTTTCTGTGCGCTAATACAATATGCGCACAGACGCATATTCAAAGTTTGTGCCAACATCACGGTGCATTACATGGCCTTGGAGGCCCCTATCCAACCTCCACTCAATGCCTGTTCCCCGAGACTAGGGTGAAAAAGAAATCCAGAATCTGTTGAAAAGGTTCCCAGCCTTCTGAGAATGCAAGATATGTTAGAAATGTGCCAAATAACATAACGTAACGTAATATAACTTTGTATGAACTGAAATTAATTTTGGGTCGTAATTAAAACAGTCTTATAAACAACTACACACACGTTTGTCCACTAGAATGATGGCATTTCCTCTTAATCTTCACCTGGTTAATTCAGAATTCTGAGTGCCTCTGTATGAAATTTCTAATTGTTTAGTTAAGTAACAGATCTGCATTGTATTGCATGTTATATGACGACTCCTCCCCCCCCATGCATTTCTGGTTATTTATTATTCAGGTACACAGAATATGGTTTAAGTAAAATATGTATATTTGTTTGCAGGATAAGAACGCAGTTGAAAAAGAAGAGTGCCAAAGTCCAGATTGACGGTAGGTTCCCACCGTGGGCGTCCTGATGACGTGAGCCTGGCAGCCAGATTGAAGCATTCCATGAACTTCATTCACTGTTGACGAGAAATGGAAAGAAATGTGACATACACCAGATATACCGCTTGCACCCGTGGCAAACTCTACAATCACCCTTTTAAACCTCGGAGTAGGAATACAATGCCTTGCATGCTTTACACCGAATTGCTGCTTTTGAATACAGGATGTTTGTCCTTGTGCACAGAATCTGGAGTACAACAGTTAGAGCTGAAAATGAACTGATTAAGGAGCTATGATTGGTGGCCAGTTGGTCTCAGCGTGCAATAAATGACTGATACAGCCAGAGCGACCTCGGGTGATAATATCATCCACAACAACCAACAGGATTACATGTAAACTATTTAAATAGACCCACAACAGTCACGCTGCACAACTTCCGAAAGAGTGTTGGACTACACAGCTGTCGGTTGGTAGGGTCAAGCTCAGAACTCAACTTTCTGAATCCTGATTGGTTCTTACTATCCTGCAGCCTTAACCCCTTCGGTGCTGATGACGGCCCCCAGCCGTCATACATTACGGTGCTCGTGTGCTGTAGATGGCTTGGGGCTGTAATGAACCCGCCCACTCGCGATTCTGCCTCACAGGCGCAGAATCGCGGCCGCACCCAAGGGGTTAACTGCGGCTCAGTAAATATATTTGAAAGAATGTGGGACAACATTTGGACACGCTTCTTGCATTTCTTAATATCCAAACAGGTAAAGGAAAGTCAACAAATTCCGTCTTTTTATTAAATGAAAATGATGCTCGGGAGCGGCCTGTGAGCCATACGATGCCTGAAAATCGTCAGTGAACCAATGCATTATTTGTTAATGAATGCCTTGCTATAGGTACAGGCCAGTCTCAGATAGTGGGTGCAAACTACACACTGGCTTTCTGTGCCCTGACTGCCATTTTGCAATGTACACTATGTACCAATAGGTCACTTCTCAAAAACGCTTATTTGGACAAGATCCCAAAACTCCCTTCATAATGAATATTAATTAGCCAGCTCATTATTTGCAACCCCCTGTGATTGGCTATGTACACAGGGATGGTGATCTGAAGGGACACCAGACCTAACTACCTTCGTTTGCATTCCTAAAAAGGAACCCTATTTTGATTAAAAGTAAAGCAGCAAGTGGCCCATAAAGATATAGGCTTTGCTTTTTTTTTTAAAGTTTGCAATTTGAGAAGACACCAGGGGTCGGCTCCCCTTGAGGCCGCTTGACCTGTTCTCATAGGGTCAGCTGTCCCAGAAGCAGATTCCCCTTTGCAAATCCAATCCCTCCCTCATCTTGTGAGTTGGTATCTGATCATTGGCAGTCACAATTCATTGATATATGACACTGCTAATTTCAATCAGAAAGGAATACTCCTTTCATGCTCCCTCTGAATTGCAATTAATAATTATTTCCAGAACTTCTTTTGAGAGTCAGAAATGTATTTTTGACTCGTAAAAGGGTTATAGTGACCTGTAAAAAACACTTCTGCGAATAGTATGGTTTGTGACTGCAAAAGAAATGTATACATCAGGCCCCATATTATTTAATACAAATGGACAGAATGTTTCCTTTTTAAATATTAAATTTTTTACCACTGTGGTGAGTTTTTACATCTGAATTATAATGTTGTTATGTAGCTTGACTCTATGTTACATTTTTTATTCTGACCAGATACCTGGGGCCAGATGTACAAAGACTTCCATTTGCGATTTCCTAATAGCGACTTTTTACAATTCGATATTGGGAAATCGCAAACAGCTATGTACAACAGTGTATTTTACACTGTTTGCGATTCCCAATGAGTCGGGTCCTGCCTCATTAATATTCATGAGCCAGGTTGCAATTTCCGACTCATTGCGAATGGCTAGCACTCACAGGGATGGTGGCCTGCTGGGATCAGCCGACGACAGTGTCTGTGAATGCTTTTTAAATAAAGCAGTTTTTTATTTTGAAATGCATCCTGGTTTTCTCAAAGGAACACTGGATGCATTTAAAAAAGAAAAATGAAAAGTTTCCTTTTATTTATTTAGGAGTAGGCAGTGTTCCGTGGGGCCACTTCCTGCTCTTTAAAAGTTTGCAAATGGGGTACCATCTCTTTCACGGAGTTGCTAAAGTATGAATGTTTTGCGACCGCATTCCAGTCTCAAAACATTCATACATGCCCCTGTGACTTGTTATTAGGAAGGGACACCTTTGGTATTCCCCTTCCTAATAGCAACTCGCAAACCCAATTTGTGATTTGGTAATACCTTACCAAATCACAGATAGGGCTTTGTACATTTAAAAATGGTTTTTTTCAGGTCGCAATTGGGCTGTTTGCGAGCTGAAAAAACCTTGTACATCTGGCCCCTGGTTCTGTTTTTGATGGAACAACTTGATCTATTGTCATCCAGAAATTTTGGAAGAAAATAATGGCTACAAATACTCTGCTTGGATGCCTGTTTTTAAACGAGTCTACCTCATCGCTTACTGTGTAAGCATGTATATAGATTTTTACATATGTGTTTGTGTACTGACATAAATTGACTATGGCATAACATGAATTCACTTCAAACATTTCTAATATGGGTCTAATCAAAAAATAAATAAAACAACATTTCTTTGTGTTTGTTTTCTTTAGACATTATGTGTGTGTGTGTGTTGTTACTTAAATTGAAGTGCGAGCTGGGAAATACATTTTATGTTGATTGCATGACCAATAAATGTATGGCAAGGCACAGTTAATTTTATGAGATTAAAATCTTCTGTATAACCTACCTGGACGTAGTATTAGACAGGCAGGGGCGCACCCATCTTAAGGTGCACTTGTGAGATAACATTCCCAGATAAGGGATATCAGAAGCACAAAACGCTGTGCCACACTATGGATTCTTACTAAAAGGAAGGTAGCCCTTAGCACGAAAATACTTTTATTTACTTGAACTACTTACTATTAAAAGTATCCATGTGTTATTTGTGAGCCTTTTGATGAAATACGCGAGAGGGGGCTGTGCTGAGAAATATCCAACACAAAGCCACACTTATGTTTTGTTATGGACTACAGCTTTCTAAACTCCCCATTTCTTTTAGCAATGTCTCACATTCTTCTCAAATATATCTACGGAGCAGTAGTGATAAGACTGATCAACTGATGATGCTGAGCTTCTGATAACACTGAGTCACTAATGATACCAACACACAGCTCAGCAGCTCTCCTTTCTTATAATGATATTGAACCCCTGAGCATACTGAGGTGTTAGTGACACTGAGCCACTGAAGAAATTCAAGGTCAATATATTGAGCAACTGACAGTACTAAGCCATTAAAGATACTAAGCCACTGATAATGCTAAACATCTGAGGATAAATGATACAACTAAGCAAAAGGGGACACAAAGCCACTAGTGATATAATAACTCCGTCGTTGGTGATAATGAATCAGAAACCTGCCAATACAATTTTTTGATAATTCTGACCCACGGTGGATACTGAGACACATGCAGTAGATAATGCATTACATTGAATTAAGGGGGCGTTCAATATGTGGTGCTCGGGCGTCCCCATACAACCATCCATGGAGTTAGATGCAAGTCCCTATCTACAGAAAAATGCAGACAATGATTTTTGCCAAAATCCAGCACCCTCTTGAGCCAAGTGTGACAAGGAGAAACTTTTCCTCGTTCTCCCATTTTGCATGTGTTCCACATTGTATAGCACACTACAAAGTAGTTGTGGAGAGGATGTGGTCTGACAGCTAGACTGCTGACCTTGGACCTGGGAAACCAAGGTTCGAGCCTCGGGGTCGACTCTACATCCTGTGATTCTGGGCAAATCACTTAATCTGCTCGTGCCTACCAGAAAAACAAGCATTGGCAATGCCAATCGGTCTCACCATTGGGATCTTATATGTATTTAACTATGCAGCATAGTAACAGGGCTGGGTTTAAATTCCCACCCACTTATTTGATACAATTTGTGTGCTTGAAAGGTGGGGATTAACTTCCCTTCCACCATTTTAACATTGGTGAGCTAAGAATCTGGGGCGCATCTACGAACAGTGCAGCAGGTGCAGTGGCACCAGAGACCAGGAATGTTGGCTATCGACCCCAACTAGGGCTGTGTTACTACAAACTGTGCAGAGCGGGTGGGTGGAGGGAGTATTTTCATTGTTTGCAGGAGGGTTCATTGACCCCTTGCAATGCCAGTGCTGAGAATTCAACATCAAGTTATTACACAGACGTCCACAGTGCTGACATACCCTCAAACACAGCTATGTGCAGAAAACAAATGAAAGCCTTACACAAACAAAATGGTGCTATGAAAGAACACAGTCCGTTATCCGTCAAGTTATAAGACTAAAACTGTGATGACTTACTACCATATAGCAAACCTTACAATACGACGTTATCCCTTTTAGATGCCTCTTAACTCAGTACACTTTAAATCGAGCTACTGCTTGGAAACTTATAATTTGAAAATAATTTCGAAACCTCATAACCCACACTACAGTAGAACCCATATGGAGACATAAACAATGAATCTGAAGGCTAAACACCAAACCACCAAGAAGTAGACCTTTGAGGCAAGCACCAATCTTTGCTTTCTATACTCAAAGCATATCTGAGACAGAGAACCGGATGAGGGACAATTTGGCGTACTCCTGATAAGCAAAATATTCCCACATGCTTTACAATTCAAACAGTCCTACAAGGTGGAACGATACACCAAACAGACAATAGCATGAGGTGAGAGAGCTATATAGCTCTCATCAGAGCAAAGCACAGGGCAGTACATAAAAAAAAAATTAACAACACTTGATAATTATAATAGATGCGCTGTCAAGCCAGACCTAAACAAGCAATATTGAGTAGTGTGTATATATGTGTACATTCATAGCACCACGCCTGTTCTCCGGTGTTGTTTATAACGCGCTTTGTGCAATGCCTCTTCAAACCCTTTCCAGGGGATTCGTGAGATCACATGAGAAACACACGTGTTCCCACAGGGACAGGTTTCATTGGGAAATGGGCTGTGGTTGCTGACGCCAGCCCCACGGCCCAGCACCAGCGTCGGATTGGTAACTAGGGGCATTCGGGCAATGCCCGAGGGGCCGGGGTCCAAGTTCCAGTTGAGGCTGCTTTTGAGCAACCTGGGGGTCGATTTGGGCGGCGTCTCTGTTGTTCGACTATACCTCCAGCGCCCATTGGGTGTCTGAGTGGCCTTTCTGGAGGGAGATGGGCATTCATTATCTCCCGTATAGCAGCAACAGGTAGAGGTGTGAGAGAGCGCAATTTGAATGAAACATATGTCCGTACCATATTTACAAGCATATCGCATAAAGTTAGAAGTTGTAACGTGAAGTAGCACTTGTAGCGTAAAATTAGCCGATGTAACTTACGTAATAGGAAATGTATCTGTATTCACTCTAGAATATGCATTAGAAAGACCGTATATATAGTGGTCTGAAATAGAAATGTGAAAATGCTTAAACGTGCTAAACTGAATATATGTATGTAATTATTAAACGGAGAACGCGGTGCAATGTAAAGTGAAGAAATGTGCAGACTATATAGCACTGTTGAGGAAATATAAATTTTATGGTCAAGAAATGTTCCCTAACGTGTACCCCACCGTCTCCATGTACAAGCTTAAAGTGCATGTAACTTCCCTCCTGTGTCAGCTATGAAGACGCAAATACATTTGCGTCCAACGTTAACATGTCCTCTTTCAGATCCACCCTGAACGGGTTGAATATTCCATTCCTAAGTATGCCATGCCAACGTCTTTTTGTGGTGTACTTTACACGTTTTTCAGTTCTGGCGAAGTAGGCCCTGAATTCTGCCATCGAGCTTTTTCCTGCCTTCTGACTCTGAAAGCCTCAGACTGGGCTGCCTCTGTACCCGTGACCTCTGCCTTACTCCCTGTGCGGCTAACGGCGCTTAGCTCAGCCTGCTGCCTGCCAAGACTGTATTCAACCTTCGAATTATCTGCTCCGCTCCTCAAACATACATTCCTGCCTACTAGTTCAAGTAAACATCCTTCCAGCTGCAGAGCAAAGGGCCCAGCCTCACTGTCTCCGTGCAAGTAATTCATAGCTTCTGTTACCATGGTAGGCCCATGCCCCCTCGCATCTCATGCAGACACGTAGACGCTTATACACGCACTAACAGTTAGTATAGAATAGCCTCTGCCCAAGAGACCTTTCCCTCTAGATAATACGGTTCCCAAACATCAGATATCAGATATGATATAGGTACGAGTTGATCTGACATGCCAGACTTCTGTCTCTTTCTACTAGTGTAAATGTCAAGTCCCCTGCACCCTCCAGCTCCACGTCAATCACACGTCATGCAGCTGCGCGCGCATCCAGGCCTCAGATTTCTGCTGACATTGCAAGATTCTGCCAAGTACCCACCTACTTGTGACGCTTACATGTGACGTTTCTCGCACACACCTCTATGTTCACGCCCAGTTCACGCCTTCTGATTACGTATTGCTAACACGTGTATGTTGTTATCTCGTTTCTCTCAGCTGTTACGCCTACTGTATTGGTATCCACTATATGGTTTTAAGTATAAAAGTTATGTCTTGTCAATAATGTATGCTCTATCCCTTCCTGCACCCCAGTGGTGGCAGGAACCCGATATCCGGTTCTAGAACCATTCCTTTTTAAGGAATAAAACCCCTAAGAACTCTAACACCACGGACTCTGCGTCTTTCTTTCCGATTGAGTTATTTCTGTTTAAGTACTTACCTGCATAGAAATTAGGACGGTAAATCAAATATTTACCACATTATTTTGGCGCCCGAACAGGGACCCCTCCCCCACCTTACGCGCCGGTTGGTGCGTTGCAACCTTTGCCCCCTGCCATCAGTCAAGACGGACCACTACGCGTACCCGCAGGATTTCCTGTATCTCCCTCTAGCCCACGGAGGTGACGAGGACTGCAATCAGCACCCAGACGAGGCGGTAAGGATCCCGACCAGAGCCTAGCCGAAAGAAGCAAGGTCCGAGGTGTCAAGAGGCCCACCAGTTTCCGAAGTATCCACGTGTCGAGTCGAGACGAGTCCAGTCCGGTCCAGTCCAGTCGAGTTTTCCGAGGCCTTCCGTTCCGTGCTTCCCGGTGAGTACCATTGCTGGGACGTATCTAGACGGGTGCATTATTATGTATCCGGTAAAGACGTGTTTGGGTACACAAACGCGGTCTGCACTGTTTTAGACAGTGTATCTGTACTGTTTAGCAGTATATCAAGCATACAAGTTCTTGCACTGTCCTCGACAGTGTATCTGTGCTGTTTAGCAGTACATCTAGTATCAAGGGTAGTGATATATGTTCAAAATGTTTTCATGTGATTAATGTCGTGGTATGAGTGACTGTTTGATGTACATTATTGTGGTTTTTGTGTACCTAGCTGTGTTCAAAGTAAATAACCAGTATCGAGTATCCAGTACTAAGTAACAAGATGCCGTTTTTTCAATAAATTAAGACAGATAGGAACTAGGAAAGGGATGCTAGAGGAAGAAATTCCTATCCCCCCTAGGGACACTCCTGGAAACTTTATGTACCATAAGCATGGCTTAGATGCCATATTGTATCTAGATTTATGGGCAGATTATACTAAGCACCTAGACGAGAGACATAGATGGCCTGTTACAGGAACATGGGATGCCGAGTGCATCGTGAAAGTAGAAGAAGCGCTATGGAAAAAGAAAGCCAGACAATCTCAGAAAGACGCCATTGAATTTTGGCGTAAAGAATCACATAAACGTGCTGAAAGAGCACTCCGCAGAGAAGACAGACATAGAGAAGAGTCGGATAGAGCCCGAGAGAATGAATTAGTTAATGAAGGGATCCGAGTAAAAGCAGAACAAGTAGACCGCATGCGAAATAATGATGTGAATGGCATGTACTTAGTGGCCGAGGGTTCGCCTGAAGCCACTTCAGAAATACCGAAAAACCTGCTGTCACCATTGGCACCGACTAAAGTAAACCACAGGACCACCAAAGATATATTCCTTGCTTCCTATCTAGACGATGTAGCACCCGCTTACACCACTCCACGTGCCCGCGTCCCGCCTACTGACGGTGACGGAGGTGGAAACCCGCCTCCAGACCATATCCCGCCATTACCCCAACAAGGTTCCCCCGTTTGACAGCCTGTCCCACCTGTTCCACCTCCTCCACCGCTTCCCGCACCTAAGATTGATATACCGAATCCGACTGTGCCTGATCCCAGTAAGAGACAAGTTCAGATACATATACAGACTCCACAGAGAAGTAATGCTCAAGCCTCTGGTTCAGGAGGCGCGACAGGGGGTCTCCAGACCCCGCCAACCTCACACAGATTACACCTTAGAGACCTGCTGAAGCATCATACACCACAATCATCCCGTCTCGACATACTCAAAGAACCGCTTCCAGTTTGCAGATACGATCCAGTACCCGGTAAAGAAGATAGAATGATGATAGCATCACTACGCTTGCGACAAGCTACAGATTACCTAGTGTTATTCCCAGGGATGACAGATCACCTAGATAGTATATACCATTTTGTCCAGACTGGGGAAAATCCCGAAAGTATTAAGGAGGCCCTGGCACACCAGAAAGTTGACACTCAAGCATATATATTACGTTTCTTCATAAATTGCTTAATAAGAGACCGAGACAGGCCTGGGGCAGACCAGGATGAAATGGACGCACTAAACAAGTGGGGTCAAAATATAGCCGATGGAAAGCATGATAAAATGACTTGTATATCGAGCATGTACAAGAAAATCAGAAAGGCAGTAATAGAGATACATGAAAAAGAAAAAGAAAGTGACAAGAATGACTCCTCCGGGGAGGAAGGACCTGAAGAGCCAGAAACGATTACAGATACGATAGCATATGTGGGTAAGGGAAGTTACCTTAGGAAAGGCATTCGTCCAGAAAGCAAGAGAGTTTTCCTCTCTGCCATATCAAAACCAAGTTCCCCTGAACATCTGTTTCAAGTTACCGATAAAATGCTTCAAGAACAAATGGGGTACCATGTACTCAGTTCTATGGATGAACAAGAACTAGCCCGGTCAGCAGTACTATGGGCTGACAATTCTAACACATACAATGATGATACCGTGGCACAGACCTTTCTGAACCTTTCCCCAGACGAGCAGAAATTAGCTGGTATATATATGATTCAGCATCTCATCACGTTATACAGACAACAACGTTCCGATCCAGGTCCCTTACCTGATACATTAGAAGCTCTACTTATGAATAGATGGAGAGGCCTAAGTACCAGATTAATTCAAATAATTCTAGAGCAACGACGAAAATATAACGCTTTCTTAGGCCCACAATATGTTCCAGCTCAGCCGCCAGAAAGAAAAATGTGTCACTTTGAGCATTTCGACAGACAGAATCCCTTACGAGAAGTACATCCAGTTATGGGTACTAATAATACCTTGGAACGTGTGTTTGTGTACACACCTTTAACAAAGTTAGAATTGTTAGAAATGAAGAAACTAGTACCCTGTCATGATAAAGACCCTGCCGGTTTTCACAGAGAACTTAAAGACATGTTACTAATGGGAGATTACACGTATACGGATATTATGAAATTGTTAAAGGTACTGCTGCCCACCGGCATCTACGAAAAACTCAAGGAAAAAGAATGGGAGGTGGGAGATAAAAAGATTATATGGACTGAAATAGAAGACGAGGAAAAAGGTCGTACCCCAGGGGTAGGCCTTGGGGACAAAGCAAAAGCATTACCAGGTCTAATAGTACAGGTCTTGCCAAGATTATTGACAACTAAAAAGGAAGACTGGGACGCAATCTCAGCATGTAAACAGAAACACGATGAAGATACCAGTGACTTCTATTCAAGATTCGAGAAATGTTTCATTATTAATAGTGGCCTAAAACCAGGTAGCGAGTCGTACCCGCATCTTTTTGTATCAAAGTTAGTCGAGAATTCCCTGACAGCAGTCAAGAACCGTGTATATAAAGTTGAAAGTACATGGCAAGCAAATACGCCATCCCAGATGTTACAGATGTTACAATACCACCAGAACAGAATTAGAGAAGAACAGGATCACGAACAGAGACGTATGAAAGACACAAAAATGAAAATGTTAGTGGCCCAGTCGGTTCCAGCCGACGGCCAGAGAAAGGGTACGACCCAGACAGGTAATTCAGCAGCTCCCGTTAAAGGGACATGCAACTATTGCAAGCAGCCAGGTCACTACGTACATGAATGTCCAGTCCTGAAACACAATATAGCAACAGGTAAAACTAAGGAAAGACCGCATCCGCCTAGACAAGACCAGGTCCAGCAACAGACTTCACAGAACTCCCAACCTATGCATGCTCCACAACATACAGCACAGACCGCAGCGGTATCACAGCCACAGCCACAGCCCATTGCCGCGACACAGCAAGTTTCACGACAGATGAACCAGTATGCCCAATCTGATTATCCCGATTATCAGCGATACACATGAAACAGCCTAGAGAGGGAGGTTGGCTTGCCTCTTATTGAGATTCCTGTAGATCAAGAGGGTCCTTATGTACACAGTCAAGTATTGGGAAAAGACAGAAAGTTTTTAATTGACACAGGGGCAAGCCGCACAACGATCAGCCATAATGAAGTCCCAGGGGCACCCCTCTCAGGCTCACAGAATGTTTCCCTTGGTTTTTCAGGACAGCCTATTGTAAATGAGGTATCGAAACCAGTCCCCCTGGCTGTGGGTCCATTATCACGTGTTACAGACTTGTTGCTCACGAAATCATGTCCCGAAAACTTGTTAGGTATCAAAACATTGAAGGCTCTAGGAGCAGTGATATGTTGTTCTCCGGAAGGAGTTAGACTTTTTCTGCGTGACTTTAAGGGTCACTATGTGTTACGAGAGTTTGATGCAAGATTGAAAAATGTACCGAAGCACCTGTGGGCACAAGGCCCAACCGATGTAGGTTGCATGCACATTACACCATACCGCGTTACACTCAGACCAGGAGTTGTTTTACCACGAATCAGACAATACAAGTTACCACCCGATGCTGTAGTGGCTTTACTGGAAATCATTGAAGAGCTCATTGCACAAGGAGTGGTCGTAGAAACAGACTCAAATATCTGTAATTCCCCTATCATTCCGATTCTTAAACGTACTGATCCCAATGCACCGCCAGTATATCGGCTGGTGATTGATTTACGAGAACTGAATAAATGCATTGTTCCACAGTACCCTGTGGTTCCCGACATCTCATCCCTATTGACTGCTATTGATTCAGAAGCAACGTTCTTTACTGTAATTGACCTCAAGAACGCCTTCTTCAGTGTCCCCATTGATCCAGAGAGCCAATACCTCTTCGGATTCAGTTTAAATGGACGAAGTTTCAAATTTTCACGCGCACCTCAAGGATTCACAGAAAGCCCCAGCATCTATAGTCAAGCACTGAAAAGACAACTTGATTGTATCCAAATGCCAGTTAACACCGCCTTACTACAATACGTCGATGATCTGCTGATCACCGCACGAAGTGAACCCGAATGTGAACAAGCATCATTGACAGTTTTACATTTCCTGGCCGACAAGGGACACAAGGTGTCTCCTTCGAAGCTACAATTCTGTGTTCAGCAAGTTGTGTACTTGGGTCACTTGCTGTCCAAAGTGGGGAGACAGCTCACTCCTGATCGCATCCAGTTAATTGTAAATATGCCACAACCCCAGACACAAAAGGAAGTGCGGGCCTTTATAGGCCTCACCTCGTACTGCAGACAATGGATTCCCCAGTATGCATTTCTAGCTAAACCACTCATTCAGTTGACAACACAGGAGGCAGCGACTTCGACTGCCCTCCCTTGGACTCAGGGACATACACAGGCCTTTGAGGAATTAAAGAAAGCTTTATGTCGAGCACCAGTTTTAGCGACACCATGTTACAGCAAACCTTTTACACTTTTTGTTACAGAATGTGATGGTACAGCGTTGTCTGTCCTCACTCAAGATCAAGCAGGTTCACATAAGCCTTGCGCTTATTTTTCAAGTACATTGGATTCAGTAGCCCAGGCACTCCCTGCGTGCTTAAAGTCAGTTGCAGCGACAGCCCTAGCAATCAGACAGAGCGATTCAATCGTATTAGGACATCCATTAACAGTACAAGTTCCACATTCTGTAGAGGTTCTTTTAAACCGAACCCAGACTCAACACTTGACTATAGCACGACTGACAGGTTATGAATTGACGCTATTCCAGCCACACATAGAAATCAGACGCTGTAATGTTCTGAATCCCGCAACATTGTTGCCTTCGATTATGACAAATTCAGCCCCGCATGATTGTATAGAGATCATTAATGCAGTAACAAAGCCCCGACGAGACTTAACAGATGTTCCACTGACAAATCCAGACCTGACACTTTATGTGGATGGTTCATGTATGAGAACGAACACCGGAGAATTAGTGGCCGCGTATGCAGTGACCACTGAGACTGAAGTCAAAGAAACACATCGTATTGATACACTGTCCGCTCAAGCAGCAGAGCTCATCGCTCTGACCCGAGCCTGTATACTAGCCAAGAACAGAAATGTTAACATATACACAGATTCACGTTATGCTTTCGGAGTCGTACACGACTTCGGAGTGTTATGGCAAGAACGAGGTTTCCTGACCTCTCACGGTGCCAAGATCCAACACGGTCCCCTCATTCAAGCACTATTAGAAGCAATACATCTGCCTTCAGGCATATCCATCATGAAGTGTAAAGCACATACTAAAGTTACAGACTCCGTTTCCCAGGGTAACGACCTGGCAGACCAAACAGCAAAACATACAGCATTGACTCACACCCAGACAACTGATGTGACAAAGACAATAGTGCCGACACAGTGTATGACAGTTAGGGATCCCACACTAGATGTAATCGATATTCAGACACATGCTACTCCAGATGAAATCAAGAAATGGACTGAACTAGGAGGGATACAGACAGATCAAGGTTGGATGACGAAGGGAAAATCTACATGGTTTCTCCCCGACTCTATGGTTCAAGTCATAATAAATACAGCACATAGTCCAGCACACCTAGGAGAAAAAGCTATGTTAGACAGTCTACAGAATCTCTGGTACAACAAACATTTACGAGCAGCAGCAAAACAGAAAGTGCGTACTTGCATGATCTGTTGTCAGTTCAATCCAGGTAAAAGCGTCCCTGTAGAGCAAGGTGGATTCCATCCTCCCGATCACCCTTTTGAAGTCCTCCAGATGGATTATATCCAGATGGACCGTTGTCGAGGATTCAAGTATGTCCTCGTAGTTGTTTGTGCACTTTCCCGTTGGACCGAAGCATATCCAGTCCCAGATTACACTGCCCCGACCACTGACAGGCAGCTGGTTCGAGAATTCTTCCCACGGTACGGCTTGCCTCGTGTCGTGTACTCAGATAACGGACAGCCATTCTCATCCGAGCTCATGAAACAGGTTTCCCTTCTGCTAGGATATCAGTGGAAATTCCACTGCGTCCGACATCCCGAGGCCGCTGGCCTTGTAGAGAGACACAACCAGACACTGAAAACACGCCTTGCTAAAATCTGTAAAGAGAAAGGGGTCGACTGGATAGTCGCCCTGCCAGTTGCACTGTTCTATATGAGAATGGTCCCCCATTCGAGATCAGGACTATCCCCGTATGAAGTGGTCTTTGGGCGACCACCGAATATGTGGGGGACGCCCATGCCTAAGAAAATAACCGATGTTGATTGTAATATGCTGACAGATTACCTTGCCTCCTTGATGTCTGCACTCCAATCATGTCGTTCACAGGTTGCCGCAGCCTTCCCCGACAACACTGATGTAAAGCCACACGACGTCCGTCCCGGGGATACTGTGTTGATTCGCAACTTCGACAGGAAAAGTCCGCTGGAGCCCCGCTGGAAAGAGCCGAAGATCGTCCTTCTAACCACGAGGACGGCAATCAAAGTCGAAGGACGAAAGGGGTGGATCCACACGAGCCATATTAAAAAATGTAATGAACTGTTGCCAGAGACTGACTCGTCCACCCCCTCAAAGGACTGCCTCGCTATCAGTGACTTTATAGTTCCCAAAAGAGAGAATACTCCCCAAGAGGAGTACAAGGCAAAGTTACGGTCTAGCAAGTCAGACAGTTTAATTGTTTAAGTCCTCCCCTAGGTGAATCGGTTAAATAGTTCCTGACATGTATCCCCTAGACCGAGATAGAGAGAGAGAGAGAAAATTCAAGAAACATGCATATTGTAAATCACTCCGTAGTCACTGTATAGTGACATTATTGGTTATGTTTTTCCTTAGTATTCTGATTATTGTTACCAGTATCTTGCTGCCTATATATTACCCTATCTTCAAGCGTGAACAATCTGCTTACAATGTCACTGCTGAACATTCTTTTAGCGAATTACCCCCCCATGAATTGTCCTACAGACTTGCGCTGCGCAACAACACATTCATTAGTATGTTACATCATTCCCATCAGACTAATAATGCTACAAACTGTTGGATATGTGGCCGACTCCCTCCCTATCAGAAATACAAGGGAGTTCTGCCTCTCTTTCCGTACCCGTTCACTCACAATGGCTCCTGTGGAGCATGGTTCAGAATAATTAATTCCTTAGATCCCGATATTGCTGTTTTCAAAGGAAATTGGGTTTGGGGAAACCTGAACTTAGTTCTGCTTAACGCCTGTTATCCTGACAAAAAGGGACTTCCCACTAGAATAGGAACTGATCTAGAAAATGAAGTATATGGATTAGGTAATTATAAAATTAACCTTATGATTCTTACTGTTGAATCTGAAGCTGCACCAGTTCTCCCGGCTATGTCAGTATTACCAGTCATAGGTGACTTATGTGTCAGAAAGAAGGGTTCAGTACACTTAGGTCATAGTAAATGTACTACTGTGGTCGAATTCAGTGATCAAGGCAAATCTTCCTTTAGAGCTACTCGCCATTCCTACTTTGTTTGTGGCCATACCGCATACATACGCTTACCTCCAGACTGGGATGGTACCTGTTACATTGCATTCCTTCTGCCACCTGTTTTTCTAGCACCTCCTGATTATCACAGAAATATAAATCTAGTAAAGAATAGACTCCGAAGAGATCTCCCGATTGTCGACTATACTGAAACGGCATGGGAGCAATACACAGATTTCAATAAAGGATTCTTTTTCTTCACAGGTCCCGTCCAAAATAGTAAACTGATACGAAGATTAACTAGAACACTCGAAGCAGTAGTGAATGAAACTACCTCCGCTCTAGGCAACTTAACAGAGGAGCAATCTGCCATGCGGGTTGTTGTTCTCCAGAATCGCCTTGTTATTGACGACATCCTAGCAGATGGGGGCGGAGCTTGTAAGGTCATCGGGTCAAGTTGCTGTGTTTTCATTCCAGAAAACGCGCCAACGGTATATAAAGCTATTACACGTCTTCATCAAATTGCAAGTTTGATACATCTGAATCCAGGCACCTGGACTTGGTCCGGTTGGTTTTGGACAACGTTGACCGCTTGGGGATGGAAGATCCTATCCTTCCTAGGCATTGCCCTTGTCATAGTATTCAGTTGCTGCCTGTGCCTACAGTGTGGGCCAGCGATTTGTGGACTGTGCGCCACTTCATGTATTCCACATTCCAGTTTTCACTCAAAACGCGAAAAGAAGAAAGAAGAGCAAATGATGTTACAAGAACAGACTGATCGATTTATGAGAATCGATATATCATGAAGGGTCCGTAGGGAACAAGGAGGGAATGAGGAAATATAAATTTTATGGTCAAGAAATGTTCCCTAACGTGTACCCCACCGTCTCCATGTACAAGCTTAAAGTGCATGTAACTTCCCTCCTGTGTCAGCTATGAAGACGCAAATACATTTGCGTCCAACGTTAACATGTCCTCTTTCAGATCCACCCTGAACGGGTTGAATATTCCATTCCTAAGTATGCCATGCCAACGTATTTTTGTGGTGTACTTTACACGTTTTTCAGTTCTGGCGAAGTAGGCCCTGAATTCTGCCATCGAGCTTTTTCCTGCCTTCTGACTCTGAAAGCCTCAGACTGGGCTGCCTCTGTACCCGTGACCTCTGCCTTACTCCCTGTGCGGCTAACGGCGCTTAGCTCAGCCTGCTGCCTGCCAAGACTGTATTCGACCTTCGAATTATCTGCTCCGCTCCTCAAACATACATTCCTGCCTACTAGTTCAAGTAAACATCCTTCCAGCTGCAGAGCAAAGGGCCCGGCCTCACTGTCTCCGTGCAAGTAATTCATAGCTTCTGTTACCATGGTAGGCCCATGCCCCCTCGCATCTCATGCAGACACGTAGACGCTTATACACGCACTAACAGTTAGTATAGAATAGCCTCTGCCCAAGAGACCTTTCCCTCTAGATAATACGGTTCCCAAACATCAGATATCAGATATGATATAGGTACGAGTTGATCTGACATGCCAGACTTCTGTCTCTTTCCGCTAGTGTAAATGTCAAGTCCCCTGCACCCTCCAGCTCCACGTCAATCACACGTCATGCAGCTGCGCGCGCATCCAGGCCTCAGATTTCTGCTGACATTGCAAGATTCTGCCAAGTACCCACCTACTTGTGACGCTTACATGTGACGTTTCTCGCACACACCTCTATGTTCACGCCCAGTTCACGCCTTCTGATTACGTATTGCTAACACATGTATGTTGTTATCTCGTTTCTCTCAGCTGTTACGCCTACTGTATTGGTATCCACTATATGGTTTTAAGTATAAAAGTTATGTCTTGTCAATAATGTATGCTCTATCCCTTCCTGCACCCCAGTGGTGGCAGGAACCCGATATCCGGTTCTAGAACCATTCCTTTTTAAGGAATAAAACCCCTAAGAACTCTAACACCAGGGACTCTGCGTCTTTCTTTCCGATTGAGTTATTTCTGTTTAAGTACTTACCTGCATAGAAATTAGGACGGTAAATCAAATATTTACCACACTGTGTAGAAACGAGAGTATAACGTTGTATTTTATGTAACAAGGATTTGCTTATAATGAATAAGTTGCTAATTCGATTATATATATGTGTGTTAAAAGTCATACCGTGTAGAAGAAGTTTGTAGGAATTTTAGAATAGTGTGATCATAAGTGATTTTAACCTAACGGACCAAGGGTTCGCAAGTGTGTAGTCCACTACATGTAATTTAGTGGTCTCACAGGAAGAGGGGGATAGCTTTGATCTGTACTTGCGAGCCAAGAGTCAAAGGTCTTGTTAAATTAAAGTGACAATGCTGGACGAAGTTTATGGCTTAAGTGAGATAAGGGACGCTTGGAATTTAGGGTCTTGTTACGAAGTGACTGTTCACAGGACCAAACGAGGTTACAATCACAACGGTAATGAATGGAACTCTGTTGAGGTGATAGACTTTGCTCTGAAAGTGTCAACTGGAATGTCATGAGGTTACCAGCAAGATGACGAAGATGGCGCCTAAGAAGCAAGGTCAACTTAACGGACGACGCGAAGAGATGAAGTTATGGAAAAACCCAGAAGTGAGATCACGTGAAATGTGTACGTGGTGGGCGTCAAAGGGGCGTTCCACCCATACTGTGATTTTGTATTTAGGGACAGCACCCCGGGGAAAAGACAGAACGCAACAGAAGAAAGAGTCAGAGCAGAGCGAGAGCAGATGGCCTGAGCAAGAGAGAGAAGAGAGCAGTAGGCCGAGGACCCTTAGAGAACGGATGGGTAGGCAGAAAGGGTACTGCTTCTCGACATAGGTTTCCATCAGAGACTAAGAGAGTTTGAACTTCTTTGGAAGTCAAACTGCTGACACCTTTTTAGGTAAAGAACTTGCGAAGTAGGGATGTCACTTAGCATAGAGTAGGGACAGATTTAACTTGTTTTTTTCTTCTTTTAGATGACGCAACAGATCCACTTGGTGCTGACGGTGCGAGAGAGAAAAGCAGCAGAGTCGGTCGAGAGTGAGTATAAGGGTCATGCGTTGCCAGATTGCGGTGTTTTGTGTTGTACCTGTGTTGTAATGTCAAGCGGAGTTGAATGCCTGTAGTGTGATTGAGGGAAGGTTGTGAGCGCGCGCAACCGGATAAAATCTTAAGTCCAAGGAAGGGCTTAAGTGGTTCGGGTGTATCGAACACCCAGAGTAATTGTCTACCATTGTAAAGGGGGTCATGAGGTACCATTGATCGCCCGCAGGACCGTGATAGGGGGAATGTCTGAGTGAGTGTATGAGTAACGGACGCTGGTCGGACGTTTACTGTGTGTAAGAAACCTATCCGATAAGGCGAGCGTCTGAACGTGAGAGGAAAGACGTCTCGTCAGTTGAGGTGACAATTACAGTTAGACTGTGGACGTACAGTCAAGAAAAGTGATCGCTTGGTCGGAAGTAGTCATTTTTCGGCGTATGAATGAAAACGCATGCAAGACCGTGAGACGAGCTGAGAAAGGAGGGGAACTGCTGCAGAGGGGACGAGTGACGTCAGCGTAGAGCCGCGTTGGGATTGGCCGGTTAGCGTAGAGTCGCGCTGGGATAGGCTGGTCAGCGAGAGCCGCGCAGGGATTGGTTGTTTGTCAGCGAGAAGTAAATAAGGAAGAGAAATAAGGAAATCGTAGATTTTTGAAAATGAAGTGTTTTAAGCGTTTAAGGGCGATCTTTAAGAAAGATAGAGGAAGCTCGTATGCAGGGGAAGAAGCCCCACCAGAAGGCACACCAGCTTATTATATGGCTGTGAATGTAGGGTTACACTCCATACTATGGATCTCCGAGTGGAGTAAGCTAACAGAAGGAAATGAGGAACTGACGTTCCCGAGATACGGGACGTTTAGGTTAGAAGTATTGAATCAACTGAAAGCGGTAATGCTAGCAACGAAACCTCTACCGAGGCCAACACAGTTCGAAGCCCTTAGTGCATGGTTCAGGGCGGCACATGACAAGAGCTCGAATAGACGCCAAGAAAGAGTGAGACGATCGGTAAAAGCAGTGCAGGATGCTAAATGGGACGATGAAGCTAAAAAGTGGAGGGTGCAAAAAATAGAAGCAGACAAACTGTATACAATGCTAGAGGCTACGGGAGGAACGAAACCTCTAGAAGAAGATGAGGATAGCGAGCCGGATGAGGATCTGATAGAGAGGCTATTATTAGATAGACCACCACGGTATAACAGAGAAGCCGAAAGTCCCGAACTACAGCAAGGGGACGGGGCTAGGTGGGGGGAATATAAACCGCTCCCAGTAACGGAGTGGGATCCCAAGAAAGGTGAGGAAGTACCTCAATCTAGTCCCGTACAGAGAGTAGTAGGAAGATTCGTGGTCCAGAAGGTGCCAGAAACGGAGTGTGCAAGGTCGTATCAGCTGCCAGATGCTCTACAAGTACCTGTCACCATAGGTCCTATAGTGTCAATCTACAACCCGGAGGGAGCCCAGCAGGAGGAACAGGCACGGTGGGACAGGGAAAGGGCAGAGATGGAAAGTAGGAATAATACGATCAATTCCCAAAGGCAGTTACTAGGACCAAGGAATCGGAGTACCCCATTGGGTCCAGTAACGGATCCCTGGATAGAACAGGGGGGTCAGAGAGGACAGATGGATCTGAGGGGACCGAAACCGAAAACCTTTAAGGAATTAAGGGAGTATTTGAAAGAATGGGATGCTGCCGAAGAGACTCAGAATAAAAGAATAGAAACAGAAGCAGAATGGAGAGATCAAGATAACAGGATCCTCTCTCTCTGCGGAGCTGGCGAAAGCAGCCCGGAGTGGGAGGGAGGGAGTCAAGGAAGCAAAGGAGAGACTTGCCATACCATCGGTGGCAATAGACAATTGTGTGAAGACAAGAGTACAGGATGTGGGGGGATGCCTCGCCCCATCCTTAGTGAGGGAGAACGTAAGACGCAGGAGTACCGAAATAGTTTCAGGTGCACTCACCATGCCCCGGACGAAAATGTGCGACATTGGAGTCACGAGGGTATGGAGAGTCGCGAAAGGTCTCGCCATGCATCCAGTGATCACGGACGGGATCGCGGGAACATAGAGGACCGTGAAGGACCTTTCCGTTTATTGAGTGACACCAGACAGCAAGGGAATAGCAGTGATTTAGAACAGAACGGAGGATCCTATCTCGCATCTAGAGAGGCCGAGCTAAAAAGACAGAATACAGTGATGGGGAATAGAACATTGTTCCACCATACCCCAAGGGAAGATGGAAAAGCTTGGGATCTAGAGAGGTGGGAACAAAGAGAAGCAAGAAGGACGCCTCATAACTCACCTGTGCCCAGACGTAGGACTCGTAGTGGGGGTGAGAGGGATGTAAACGAACCACCTAGGAGTGAGGTACTGAGAGCTGAGATAAAAGCGAAACGGCTCGATGTAATGAGTTTAAAGTCAGATTTGGATGAAATAATAGACGGCACATTGCCAATGGAAAGGATAGAGCTGTATGATCAGGATGAAATACTGTTCATATCTAAGGACGTTACTCGGAAAGCGAGGTCAGTTCATGAAAAATTATCTGAGTTGGCAGATAGGTATATGATAGACTTATCACGAACTAAAGCTTTACAGGGTAACCATAGGTTAAACTGCACGGATCAGGATTTAGATGAGCGTAGGACGATTGGGCTGAAAGTACACATAAAGGAACTGATCTCGAGTATCAGATTGTGGAGGAATTTGGATAAATGGGAGGAAAGATGGTCCAAGAGGGGATCCGTCAGAAGGAGTACACTTACGAGGTCCCCGGATGGAGAGCTAATGCGAATGGAAGCTTTCCCTTTGCGAGAAATCGCGAACGGAAACTACGTGCATGTGCCCTGGAGTAGGGGGGATTTAGCGGCATTTACAAATTCTTTCCCAAAGTTAAGGGAGAACCCCATCGAGTGGTACAAACAGGTAGAGAGGTTCGTGAAGATCTCTAAGGTGCTGTGGGTTGACTTGAACACCCTGTTTGATATCGTAGTACCCGGAGATTTATGGACGGCATGTAAGCTTAGTGTCGAATGGCCTATTTGTGAACCAGATAGGGATGCCCGGACGAATGGTCCATCAGAAAGAGTCATGGAAAAGTACGAGAGGGTAATTGCATGGTTAAAAGAGAAGGTGCCGTTGCAGGACATAGACTGGGTTAAGATAGATCGAACAACTCAGGAACCTAAAGAGACCGTTCACGAGTTCTATGAGAGATTGCTGAAAGCATTCAAACAGTACAGTGGATTGGACGTGATGGATCCTAAAGACATAGGACAGTTTGTGTCGAAGTTCGTTCTGGGATTGAGATCAGACATAAGTTTAATGATTCAACAGCATTTGATTTGTTGGCAAAACAAACCTTTGGATGAGATTCTTATTTATTTATTTATTATTAGTCTTGTAGAGCGCGAACAGCTACCCGTGAGGGTTTCCCGGCGCTAATTGACATTATAGCATAATAATCCAGAGGGAACTAAAGCGCAACAGACCAGGTCTTAAAGGTTAACAGCTTTCCGAAGGGAATTATTGGGCAAAAAGCCAGGTCTTAACGGCTTTGCGGAAGCGAAGATGGCAGTGCTCCACTCGAAGGTCTAAAGGAAGAGAATTCCAAAGTCTGGGTCCTAGTACAGAAAAGGAACGACCGCCCATTCTAGTGAGCCTAAACTTAGGCACACAGAAAAAATGTTGGGAGGAGGAGCGAAGAGGGCGTGCAGGAACATAGGGTTTGACGAGAGACTGGAGATAGGTGGGGGCAGCTTCAATCTTTATCTTATGCATAAAGCATAGTGTCTTGAACTTCACTCGTTTATCAAGGTTGAGCCAGTGGAGTTGTTTTATGCGTTCGGAAATTGGGTCATATTTCCGACATCCACACAGAAGCCGAGCAGCGGCATTCTGGACTAATTGGAGACGGCGCATAACCTCCCTGGTCGCCCCCAGTTAGAGCACATTGCTGTAGTCCAATCTGGAGGTCACCAGAGCCGTTACAACGGATCTCTGGGTGTCAGAAGGCAGGATCCAAAAGATTTTATGCAGCCACCTAAGAATAGTAAAGCAGGTGGCTGCAACCTTATTTGCCTGATCCTTCATCGATAGCTCCCTATCGATAATGACCCCGAGATTTCTCGCTCGTTCCGATGGAATGGGTAAATCTCCCATAGTTGATGGCCAATGTCTCAGACTCCATAGGTCAGGCTTGTTACCGAAGACAAGCACCTCCGTCTTATCGCTGTTGAGCTTAAGAAAGTTACAGCTCATCCAGCGGGAGATGTCGCTAAGACCAGATTGTAAAGAGGAAGGTGATGAAGGGTCAGCTTGAGATAGGGAAAACACAATCTGTGAATCATCAGCATAAGTGAAAAGTTCAAGACCAGAGTGATAAGCAACATGTGCTAAAGGAACAACATATAGATTAAAAAGAAGAGGACTTAGAATAGAACCCTGGGGAACACCATAAGGAGAAGGATAAGTGTTGGAAGTGGAGGTGTTGGAAAAAATTTGAAAAGTCCGATCGGTAAGAAAGGACGAAAGCCAGTGTAAGGCTTTGTCACAGATACCAAAGGAGGCAAGGCTACTGAGAAGGATACTGTGCGAGACAGTATCGAAGGCTGCACTGAGATCGAGCAATATCAGTGCAGCCGTTTCGCCTCGATCGAGTAGTTGGCGAATATTCTCAGTTACTCCTAAAAGAGTGGATTCAGTGGAGAAGCCTTGGCGAAAGCCAGACTGGGAGGGATGAAGGAGATTATTGGTGACAACAAAACGAGATAGGTGTAGATGAATATGCCGTTCTAAAATTTTCGAAAAAGCCGGCAGCAACGAGATTGGACGGAAGTTGGCAACAACATTAGGGTCCGCATTGGGTTTCTTAAGAAGTGGGGTCACCATTGCATGCTTCCAGCTCTGAGGGACCGTGGCTGAATCAAGAGAAGCATTTAACAAGGTACAGATTGCCTCTAATTGAGGAAGCTCAAATTGACGTAAAACCGAAATGGGTAAGGGATCCATCGGTGAGCCAGACTTAATGTTGTTTAAAATTTCCAGGAGGGTAGCGGGTACAAGATTAGGCCAAGTCGTTATTGAAGCCTGAGGACAAGGAGTAACAAAGGATGGAAATACGCTAATGACGGATTTCTCCTGGGCTGCTATGTCTTTATAAATTTTATCAATTTTAGATGTAAAGTACTGTGCCAGTTCATCACATTTCGTGTTGGAGAGAGGAGGGGGTGTAGCAACTGTCTGAGAACCCGCAAGGTCTTTTACCACCTTGAATAGGACGTTGGACTTATTTATGGCTCCTGTGATCTGAGGTATGCGAGGTACTGTAGCGATGAAATAGATTCGAAAGCAAAGAAACTTAAGGAGAAGCTGATGTTGGTGCAGATGCAGTCAGCTGGAAAGGGTGGACAGCGGCAACAGGGAACAGGAACCCTAGGGAAGAAACAGAATAATCAAAGTAGAGAAGAGGAAGAAAAACCGAGACCTAGGGTAGATATCGCGACACTGAAAAAGACAACGAGGTGCCATCAGTGTAACGAGGTGGGACATTGGAGACGCGAGTGTCCCTATAATGTCGAGACGGGGGAAATAGAACAGGAGGAGGATGAGGTTCAGAACAGCATGGTAAAGGGAACCGTCGTTCCGAAGGGAAAGTTTATCAAAGGGGGGACTCAGACTCCTCGAGCTCAGTTCCCTCAACCGCCTCGGATTGCAAATGGAGGAAAAGCCTATAGACAACTACCACTGTTGGTAGGAGGAGAAGAATGCTACTACGTTGATCCCATTACGGGACAACGAGTGAATAGGGAAGACGACTGTACTCTAGGAGCAGCCCTGGAGGTAGACCAGAGAGGACCATACGTAGAGGCTGAGGTGGCTGGATGTCCTACGACCTTTTTGGTGGATACGGGGGCCACTCGATCCACTTTGAGATCGGCGGTAGTCCCAGGTCTGCCAATGTCGGGAGAGACGATTCAGGTGGTAGGAGTCGCAAATAGGAGAATGACGAATCCTCTGACAGAACCAGTGTCAGTGAAGATAGGAAATTACAGTGATGAACATCAGTTTGTGATTTGTGATTCTAGCCCTGTATGTCTGCTAGGAAGAGATCTGTTGTGTAAATTAAATTGCACCATATATTGCACACCTGAAGGAGTAGAAGTGCAGACTAACGATGATGATGCTGATTTTAAGGTTGTAAACTCGCAGGAATGCGTGGAACTATATCCTACCCTAACGGTGGAGGAGCTTCCACAGGACTTGAAGGAGACAGTGTCAGCTGAGGTGTGGGATTTTACTGGAGAGGAAATAGGACTGATTAAAGGGGTAGAACCGGTAAAGATCATGGTAAAACCCAATGCCGAGTATCCAAGAACACCATAATATAAGTTGACACCGGAGACAATTGCAGGAATAAAGCCTGTGATCGAATTCATGATTAGACAGGGAATACTGAAGGAGATCGTGGGAAGTCCATGTAACTCCCAGATTATGGGTTTGCAGAAGCCTAGTGGGAAATACAGAATAGTGCAGGACCTTCGAAAGATTAATAATATCGTTGTTTCATGTTGTCCAGTGGTACCGAATCCATCAGTGATATTGTTTCAGATACCGTTCCAAGCTGAATGGTTCACAGTGATAGACTTGTGCCAGACTTTCTTTTCGATCCCTTTAGATGAGGAAAGCCAGTATCTGTTTGCTTTTAAGCTGGAAAATCGCGTTTTAACATGGTGTCGTATTCCCCAGGGGTATACAGAAAGCCCATCGATTTTTAACCAGCTGCTGAAGAAAAATCTTGAAAGTCTAGTACTGCCCATGAATTCGGTTCTGGTCCGGTACATAGACGACCTTCTAGTGGCGTCAGAAACTGAGGAAGCTTGCAAAGTAGACACCATCACCTTACTAAATCACTTGGCCGAGAACGGACACAAGGTGTCTCCAAGTAAATTGCAGTATTGTCTGACCGAAGTGCAATACTTGGGCCATAGGATTGAAAAGGGAAAACGGAAGGTGTCTCCAGACAGAATAGAGGCAATCATGAAAATGAACGCGCCTAAAACACAAAGAGAAGTCAGGATGTTTCTAGGCATGGTTGGTTATTTTCGGCAGTGGATAGCCAACTTTTCACTGAAGGCAAAACCTTTACAAAAACTGACGCACAAGGGGGTGAGTGATTCGGTACCATGGGACAAAGATTGTTTGATGGCATTTTTGCAGCTGAGGGAGGACTTGTGTCGTGCCCCGGCTTTGGGAATGCCTGATTACGAAAAACCATTCTTGCTTTACTGCTGTGAAAGGGAAGGTTGTGCTTTAGCAGTTTTGGCCCAGATACACGGAAATGCGCGTAGACCAGTTGCGTATTTTTCGGCTACATTAGATCCAGTAGCCGCAGCGTTGCCCGGATGTCTCAAATCCGTTGCTGCAACGGTTGTCAGCATTGAAAGATGTGAAAATGTGGTGATGGGACATCAGTTAGTGGTGTACGTACCGCATTCTGTGGAGTTGTTAATGACCAGGACCAAGACTCAGCATTTGACGAATAGTAGGCTCACACGCTATGAGCAAGTCATATTGGCTGCTGAGAATGTGACCCTAAAGAGATGCTCTGTCTTGAATCCTGCTACTTTGATGCCACTTCCAAATGATATTGATGATGAAATCTGTACAGATCATGACTGCCTTGATGTGACTGAACTATGCACCAAACCAAGACCAGATATCGTAGATGAGCCATTGACTGACCCTGATGAAATATTCTTTGTTGATGGTTCATGCGTAAGAGACGATATCGGTCAGCTGAGAGCAGCATATGCAGTTTGTACCATCACCGGAGTGGTGGAAGCCGCCTGCCTGGAAGGAGTACACTCCGCTCAGGTAGCTGAAATCATTGCTTTGACCCGTGCCTGTTTGGCAGGCAACAAAATTCGAGTCACCATATACACCGATAGCCAGTATGGTTTCGGGGTAGTTCACGACTACGGGCAGTTGTGGTCTCAAAGAGGTTACATGACCTCCTCGGGTTCTCCTATTAGGAATGGAGAATTCGTGAGATTATTGTTAGAAGCATTACAAGGTCCAGAAGCTATAGCGGTTGTCAAATGCGCCGCGCACACAAAGAATACAGATTTTGTGTCACAAGGAAACCGATACGCAGATGAAGTCGCACGTTACTGTGCGGAACAGGGGTATTCTCACACCAATGTAGAAGTGGGGGGAATACAGGAAAGAACTGAGTTGACTATGTTGTTAGACACTGTAGACACGTGGGATGAATTGAAGTGTGTCCAGGAAAATGCACCAGATTTTGAGAAAAAAGCATGGGAAACAGCTGGTTGTACCAAAAGTGAGATGAATTTTTGGATTTCTGCAGATGGGAGAGCAGTTTTACCAAACGAACTTGTTAGTCCAATGGCAAGGAGATTGCATGGACCAGCACACATAGGTAGAGATGCTATGGTGAGAGTATTCAGACAAACGTGGTACAATCCGAAGTTTAGAGTAGCGGCAGAAGCAGTATGTCAGCGTTGTGCTATTTGTCAGCAACTAAACGTAGGAAAAAGAACACCAGTCACATTGAGTCACATAGGGAGGTCTGGGGGGCCTTTCAATAGAATGCAGCTGGATTTTATTGAAATGCCCAAGTGCAATCGACTCAGATACGTCTTAGTGATTGTCTGCATATTTTCCAGATGGGTTGAAGCTTACCCTACACGTAGGTGCGATACACTTACAGTAGCAAAATTGTTGCTTAGAGAGTTGATACCGAGGTTTGGGGTGCCAGCCTCTTTGGAATCGGACAGAGGAACTCATTTCAACAGCGAAATGGTGAAGATGTTATGTTCAGCCTTAAGTATCGACCAGAAGCTCCACTGTAGTTATCGACCAGAAGCTTCGGGGATTGTAGAACAAATCAACAGCACAATAAAATCCAGACTCGCCAAAGTTTGTTCATCGACATCCCTGAGTTGGCCTGATGCACTTCCATTGGTCCTTATGAGCATACGTAGCACACCAGATAGAAGGACAGGTCTCTCTCCACACGAGGTGCTAATGGGGAGAGCTATGAGACTGCCATCGGTTCCGACTGCAGCATTGTTGAACATCACAGACGATTTGATCTTGGACTACTGCAAGGGACTATCTGATGCCATTCATTCTGTGTCCCTCCAGGTCCAGGCTGCAGAGGTTCCATCAGCACAAGACTTGTGCCATGACCTGTGTCCGGGGGACTGGGTCCTGGTGAAGAAGCATGTCAGGAAGAACTGTCTAGACGTGCGCTGGCGAGGACCATTCCAAGTCATACTAGTTACGAACACTGCAGTAAAGTGTGGAGGCTTGCCCAACTGGATACACGCCTCACACACCCGAAGAGTTCCAGCACCTCTGGAAGAAACAGCTCCTCTCTCGGATGAAAATCCAGCAGAAAGCGGAGAAGCCACAGAGAGGGAAAGTCAAGCTGTAGAGGTGATCGAAGAGGCTGAGCCTGTGTCGGAACAGGCTGATGACGGTCAGGACACTAGTGAGACCGAAGTTGCCTCAGAAGAAGAAAACAGCTGGGAGTTCGAGTCAGATACCGAACAAGCTATAAGTGATCAAGAGACGAGTCCAAGAACAAGGAGCAGGAGGACAAGGAATGGAGAAGCTAGTTGGCCGGAAAGAAGGAGAAGGTCAACCTTGAGAGCAGATTCAGAGAGAACCCTTGTCCCGATCTCTGAAGATTCAGATCTAGACGAAGAAGCTACGGATTCAGGCTCTGAGAGTCCGAGAAGATCAAGAAGGGTACGTGTGCCCTGCAGAAGATACGCCACCCCTGAATGGACTTATCTAGCAGATATCCTGGAGACAGAGATCTGGGAGAGTGAGAGACGTACAGGTGACCAATCTCGATCAAATTGTGACAGTGGAAATATGGATGTTGACTCCTGGAATCGAGTCTGAGGAGTTACTGATCTTTACGAGAATTGTTGTAGATGTATAAAGACTTTTATAATCAAGCTATAAAGAAGAAGATAACCTAGCGCCGAGTGGAAAGAAGAATCAAATTAGGGACTACATTTAGAGGACGGAGAAGGGTTAGGGTTGTCTGTTGCTAAAGATAAAGGACATTGTTGTGAAAAAGAGACTTTTATTGATTAAGAGCGCTTCACAGACTGAGAAAGCAAATAAAGCAAACAAGAATCTGAAAAAGAAAACTTTTCCTCGAAAAAGAAAGAGTTACATTGTTTGATAACATGGAGAATGGCAACCCAAACCGAAAAGCCAAATGCTTAATAGGTACACTAATAGCAGTAGTAAGTTTTTCTCATTATTACAGTAGTTACCACATCATACATAGTAGGACATACAAGCGTAAAGGAGACAACAGATGTAAAGCCTGTAACGACTTTGAAACCTGCTCTTGATGGGAAGAAGGAGGAGAGCAATGTAATTCGTGAAAAGGCGTTACTGGCAGATGAAGCTCGTAGGTTACATGTAGACGAGTCGCAGGGAAATTTTAGATCAAACGCATATGCCAAGCTATTATACGAGTATATTGATGCCATGGAGGCCAAAGATTGTTATGTTTGCATGCAATTGCCGGCTTCCATAGATGAAGGCATCAGATATCATCATCTCCCACTGACATATGGGATAACATGTAGTTTATTGCTCAGTATATTTTATGGTAGAGAAGGGTTCGAGTACTACTTTTCAAATTATGATTCGGTACTGCCTGAAGTCCCGAATTATAAGCAAATGAATAAGTGGGACTATCATAAAAAGGAAGATAGATTAGCAAAATTCTTTCTTCCTTGGGATACATTAGATACTTCATATGCACGCAGAAACAATCTGACTTGCAAGGTGTCAGAGGTTGAGAAGAAGTTTATTGGACAAGTAGATGACCGGTACAGGAGGCAGAAGATTCTAAAAATGTCAGGACAGTGGAAAACAGATTGGACCGAAGAAGAAAAAGCACACAAGAAGAAGGGTAGCAATGGTCCAATAGCTTTGGATAGAACGCAGAAAGGGAAGTTATGTTTAACTCGAAGCAAGACATATTATGAGAGTGTATTTGTAGGTGAAGTTAATTGCGAACATGCTTTTCGGTTAGAGTATTATACGAAAGATTTCATGAAAGGGATGCAAGCGATTCCTAATGTATATTTTGTATGTGGAAGAAATGCCTATGTAAAACTGCCTGACAATTGGTATGGTTCGTGTTATTTGGCAATTGTCTTCCCCAAAATATATCATGCAAAGGATTTAGAGATCATAGAAGGAAAGGCTTCGAAAAGAGCGAAAAGGGAAGTAGGAGATGCTGAAGTAGTTGGAGACATATTTGGAGCAATGTTTCCTCTTTTAGGTTTAATACTTAATGATGTTAAGATCAGGAGACTAGCTACAGTTGTGGATAGATTGTCTGCTAGTACTGCAAGGTCCTTGATGCTAGTAGAAGGAGAGATGCAGTCGATTAGGGCAATGGTTCTTCAGAACCGTCTTGCTTTAGATGTTCTGCTAGCGAAAGAGGGCGGAGTCTGCAAGGCTTTGAAGGTTCAGGAATGTTGTACTTATATTCCAGACAATTCAAAACCACTTGAGAAAGTCATACAGAACATTACAGAGATACATCAAGAAATCGAAGATTTAGCAAAAGTAAATGTTTGGGAGAAAGTAGGTCATGGAATGGGAAAGGTTGGAAGTTGGTTTGCCAATCTTGGTAAAAGCGTTATTTGGTACATATTGAAACCTGTTTTAATAATATTAATTTGCATAATCACATTGTTGGGTTTAGTGAGACTGTACAAATGGTATAGGTCAAACCGGTTACAAAGGTCCATGAGAGAGCAAGAAAGGAGATTAGCTGTTTTACAAGATCAACAGTATAAAAGTTTAAGAGCTCTCGAGACGATAAAAAGAGGGAACCTGGTAACTAGTTCTGTGTAAAGTGTCATTCAAATTGAGGTGTTAGTGATGACCCCTAGAGGTCATCAAAGGGGGGAACTGAGAGAGCGCAATTTGAATGAAACATATGTCCGTACCATATTTACAAGCATATCGCATAAAGTTAGAAGTTGTAACGTGAAGTAGCACTTGTAGCGTAAAATTACGTAATAGGAAATGTATCTGTATTCACTCTAGAATATGCATTAGAAAGACCGTATATATAGTGGTCTGAAATAGAAATGTGAAAATGCTTAAACGTGCTAAACTGAATATATGTATGTAATTATTAAACGGAGAAAGCGGTGCAATGTAAAGTGAAGAAATGTGCAGACTATATAGCACTGTGTAGAAACGAGAGTATAACGTTGTATTCTATGTAACAAGGATTTGCTTATAATGAATAAGTTGCTAATTCGATTATATATATATGTGTGTTAAAAGTCATACCGTGTAGAAGAAGTTTGTAGGAATTTTAGAATAGTGTAATCATATGTGATTTTAACCTAACGGACCAAGGGTTCGCAAGAGTGTAGTCCACTACATGTAATTTAGTGGTCTCACAGGAAGAGGGGGATAGCTTTGATCTGTACGTGCGAGCCAAGAGTCAAAGGTCTTGTTAAATTAAAGTGACAATGCTGGACGAAGTTTATGGCTTAAGTGAGATAAGGGACGCTTGGAATTTAGGGTCTTGTTACGAAGTGACTGTTCACAGGACCAAACGAGGTTACAATCACAACGGTAATGAATGGAACTCTGTTGAGGTGATAGACTTTGCTCTGAAAGTGTCAACTGGAATGTCATGAGGTTACCAGCAAGATGACGAAGATGGCGCCTAAGAAGCAAGGTCAACTTAACGGACGACGCGAAGAGATGAAGTTATGGAAAAACCCAGAAGTGAGATCACGCGAAATGTGTACGTGGTGGGCGTCAAAGGGGCGTTCCACCCATACTGTGATTTTGTATTTAGGGACAGCACCCCGGGGAGAAGACAGAACGCAACAGAAGAAAGAGTCAGAGCAGAGCGAGAGCAGATGGCCTGAGCAAGAGAGAGAAGAGAGCAGTAGGCCGAGGACCCTTAGAGAGTGGATGGGTAGGCAGAAAGGGTACTGCTTCTCGACATAGGTTTCCATCAGAGACTAAGAGAGTTTGAACTTCTTTGGAAGTCAAACTGCTGACACCTTTTTAGGTAAAGAACTTGCGAAGTAGGGATGTCACTTAGCATAGAGTAGGGACAGATTTAACTTGTTTTTTTCTTCTTTTAGATGACGCAACAGATCCACTTTGTGTCTATGTTATTCAATTTGTTGATTCTGGAATTGGTTTTAATCGTTTTCTTTTGTAGACTGAGATTCTTTAGGGAATTTATGTTCCTTTTAGTTCCTGTATACTTGTTGAATCTTATCCTGAGAGGATTGTATATGCAATTGACATTGATTTTATATTAAACTTTATCAGTCGTAAGTGGTTCTTCAGAGTTGCGTCAGTTTATGGGGTTGATCTAACTTATGTGGGTTTGCCTTTTACTCAATGACAGTCAATAATCGATCCCAAAATTGGATGAATGAGATTGGTATCTAGGTGATCAGAAAAGGTATCAAAATCTCATTCCCCGCAGGTGTCACCCCTTTTCTTTTGCTGGGCCTCCCATTAATGTAGGCATACTAAGCAGGGCAGGGGGCCTGTGCAGAAGTGGCCTCACTTGTTTTCAGGTGTGTTTCACAAGTGTAAACTGATGCGTGCATTTCTCCCCCCTCCTCCCCCCCCTTTTTATGTAAAATTACGCTGAAGCAGTGATATGAGGGATGGCATTATGCTAATGTAGGCCGTTTTTTTTCGTGCCCGGCCGATTTTTAATCCTAATCCAACCCTGCCCAGCACTGCCTACAGCCATTTTGCACACCTCACTCACACTGACAATAAACAAAGGGAGGAAAGTGAAGCTGGGGTCTGTGTCAGGTCAAGTTGTGAAAATGTACTAGAGTGGAAGATGAAACGGTTTCAAAGCACAAACACACGTGGATTTGTGCTAGACAGGCCCAAACGCAGGGAGACAACACTGAAAAGATCAGCTGCCAAGAGAAGGGTACACGCAGGGATCTGTGGTTGCCCCCTAGCGGGTGCGAGACAGACTACCAAACAACACGTTTGCTGCGTATAACGGCCAATTTCTGTACTGAGAGCATTGCGCCCGCAATGGAAAAATAACTACAACAATACAAAGTAGAAAAACAAAGTATGCACAGCTGGTTTCACCTGACACTGGGAACTAAAGATTTCTAGCATTACACAAAACAAAGGAAAACATGCATATTATTTTTAACTCCAGGTTGCTTATTAGTGTGACATACACACATAAAGCCATTTATGGTGACAACATCAGTTTTAAGATGTAGGGGGAGGGGTCGTATCTTAGGTGAAACCCACCTGACCCAGCGTGGCAGGACCAGAGATTAAGGCGCAAGATGTGTTTTCAAAATAAAAGATACACACCTTTCATAGGACAAGAAAATGCAGCGGAGGGTGCAGAAAAACATAAGGAAGACGGAGGGGTATTCGAGGCACAGTAATTTAAACACCAAACCAGTCACATTGTTACCTTAGGTTTTACAATATCACCCTGACTCAATGCAATAACTGAGACAACATAAACGTCCTGAGAAGAGCGACCTGGAAAAGAACACCTATATGGCGGGAGAAGCCCATTAGAAGTGAAGCCCATGGAGCAAGTGTAGGGAAAAGCCGCATTGTCTGGGGCTGGGAGTCCCCTACTGTGCCCATGCAGGCAGCTCAACCTGCCGGACCTCGGTGCCGGCTGCAGGGGCGGCTCTAGGCTCATGACGGCCCTGGGCAGGGAGCGTAGGTAGGGGGCCCTGGAAGAGGGGGTCCGGGCGGAGCGCAGAGGCCAGCGAAAAAGGGGGGTCAGGGTGTTCGGAAGAGTAACCGAGCCGAAGGTCACCAAATCCGTGCCAGGGGCCGCCACACAAATATGTATCCATCCTCAGAGGATTATTATATTAAGGATATATATTGGCGTGGTGGCCCCTGGGGTTTGGTGGCCCTGTGCAGGTGCACAGCTTGCACATGCCTAAGGCCGCCCCTGCCGGCTGCTCGCTTTCGGCTGCCAATGCAGCCCACCGCCAACAACAACCACTCGAGCATGAAATGCACAGACAGCTGAGGGTAGCTGGGAACCGGTGAAGCTTCTGGGGCTGCTGGGTCAGCGTAAAGGGGACGGTAGGTACACCCACCACAAATGAACAGAGAGCGCACAGCCAGCCAGCCATACTCACCGTGACTGGAACAGAGAGCCTAGCGCCGGATTCAGAGAAATGTCCATAGTCGAAGGTGCAGGTTAGGCACCATTTCCTCACCCACAGTGTTAAACAGGAAGTGCCACACTTGTAAAAGGGAGTAGAGGCATGCGTAAAATAGCCGTCTGTGTAACACTTGTAAAAGAGAATCAACACATGCGTAAGATAGCCGTCCGGACCGGTCAGGCAAAATTGAGTTCGTATTGAGCCAGCCAATCCCAGGACAAAACGAGCATTTATAAAAGCAATAGGACTCTTATTTACACAAGACCTCTTGCATTATAAATGGAAGTGTGACCCTCGAAAAAGGCATGAACTGGAGGGTTGGGGGGAGTGGGTGGTCGTACGAGAAGTTACAGACTGTGGGAAAGATAAGGGGGGAGGCAGGGGAACAAAACTGTTTCGAAAGTAGCGGGCCCGATAGCCATGGAGGGACAAAAATGACAACATGGCCGTCAGAGGTGAGACTAACTTGCCAAACGCCAATCAGAATGTGGCATTTAGGAATTTTGCCAATTAAAAAGATAGGCAGAAAGTGGGCGGAGCTTCACCCAATATACTGTATACAGCATCTCTTGACGAGACAGCGCATGCGCTGCCTAGGCGAGACCTAAAAAAGTGTGTCCTCTTGTAACGTAACTGGTGCTCATGTAAAGAGCTCCAAAACCTTCAGGTCGAGTTTGCGCTATATAAATCTGCAAAAAAAAAAAGTAGGAATATCCCTAAAGCATAGTTTTTGTACTGTAAGGTACATGTTTCAGTACAAAAAACTATGCTTCAGACAATGCAAACACTCTTGCTTTATGGAGAAATGGTGTCTGAGTTGGCGCTAGGCAGCCTAAAGAACGTTAGCGCAGGGCAAGAGTAGAACAACACCACCTCTTACTAGATTTGGCGCTGTTCTGCTCTCTCACATTCCCACAATGCAGCGAAGCAACTGTACTTGCTGCCCCGCGTTGTGGGACTTCTGTATAAATCTGGGCCTCAGTATGTAGGGACATATTTATCAGAGTTTTGCGTCTCCCTTGCGCCATGCAAGGCGACGCAGGGCAACATAAGACCTAAAAAGAGATTTACCAAGCCACACAAGGCCAAGCGTGGCCCTGCGTGACTTGGTGAATCTGGAGTAACGAAAGGCAGCGCACGTCGCTGCTTTACTTTACTCTGTGCTGTTAAGGTGTTCCATGGACGGAGCATGGGAATTTCCCAGGCATCCACACATGTATTTTGGCACAATCCCAGAGTTACCAAGACTGGTAATCCTGGCAATGTGTCAAAACGCTACGTCTTCCCCAGGGAGGCATAACAAGGAGAAATATCTGTAAGAGGGCAGTATAATGCAGCACTCTTAGAAGGAGGAAAACTCCTCAGAGGATTGTTTTTGTGCAGGGAGCAAACAATACATCTTGCACCGCAGGCACCCTTGAAGCATGGCGCAGGGGAGCCTACGATGGCATAAGGAGGTACATTGTGCGTCAGAAAAAGGAGAGGACAGGAATGAGGCATATAACGTTAAATATTGTGCATTCCTTTAACACAGCGCAGTGCCGAAAGAGGCTTGCTGCGTTGCATGAAACCTTGATAAATCGGTCCCTCTGTTTGACTCCAAACAACTTGAAACATCTTCAATCAGAGAACATGCTTATCATTGTGCCAGGTACTTCTTAGCATTAGTAGGCAACATAATGGCAAACAGAACCTTTAGATTAGTAAAACACCCGGGGTATATTTACTAACATTTAATGTCGAGTTTGAATCATAGACCCGGGGAGCTCTGCTATAGTGCGGGGGCATACTTCGCTGGGTTCTATTGCCGTTGCTGCCTGCCCTGACCCCCGCGGCCATTACCCATTGATACAGAATGGGGGCACTTACTGCTGGTCTCTTCTGCCGCCGCTGTCTGCCTTGTCCTCGCGGCTGTCAAAAGTTCAAACGTTGTTGAGGTTTAGTACACATGTTGTAAATGAACTGCATCAATTCTTATTTTGTAATGTTATCGAGTTTATGTTTTGAAACAAAGATATTGAAGAATTTGTGCTATTCAGCAAAATATATTAAATAATGATGTTATTGATCACAAGATTTTTTTTTTAAATTGGACTTTACCATTACATAACACAGTAGAAGCCTTAGGGACTTTACAATAGTACGCTGAGTGACAGGTACGGATTTTTCCCATACCCTTTTTTTGACATTAGATTATCACATGTTCATTTAGGCTTGGCCCTTAGCACACAGCAGCACGCTCAGGATCATTTGAGTACATCAGCTTACACATTGCACAACAGGAGTGCAGGTTGGTACTCCAAGTTTTCGCACCTCTCTATGAACCGCCAGATTCAACTGCCTCCGCATCCTTCAAATGGATCCCGCCCGACTGCAGAAAGACCATCACCCACGCACTCATAATCAGCAGACTGGACTACTGCAACGCCCTCTATGCCGGAATCAACAAAACACTTCTACACAAATTCCAAACCATCCAGAACGCCGCAGCCAAGCACATTCTAGGGACTTCACGCCACAACCATATGATCCAACACCTCTGAAGCCTCCCCTGGCTCCCCGCCGAGAAGAGGATCACCTTTAAACTCCTCACCCACGCCTACAAATCCCTCAACAACATCAGACCCAAATACTTCAACGAACGAGTTTGTTACTACGCACCCAAGAGGAACCTTCACTTCGCCGACCTCCCCCTGGCAGAGGTCCACCGCATCCGCAGAAACAGAACCGGCGGGAGAGCCTTCTCCTACATAGCAGCCATCGCGGCTGCATTGCCGATTGTGTGGAGGGCAGGGCGCCATCTTTGGTCAGTCCCTGAGCCCGGCAGGACCGTAGGCTGCGGTCTAGCTGGAGGCGGGGCTAGGCTACATATTGCACATGTCTCCTCGAACGCGCAGCAGGCAAGCGCAGCGGGCACGCCGTATGCGCGCTGAAGGCGAGCCAAAGGCAAGCCCGTCTGCGCCCGTCCGCGGACGTTCGGGGCTAAGGGCAGGGAACTCTGCCCATTTTATTTCCTATGCGACCCGACACTGGTTCGCCTCCACAATCATCGGCCTCTTCGCCCCACCACGCAAATCCGACTCGTTTCAGTGGGTATCTTTAGTCCCAGGACCGATTTTATGGAATTCACTTCTCCCTTGGCGGCTGCCCTGTCCCCTCCTACCCCGCTTGGCCCTCGTGATTCTTTACTCCCCCCAGCCAAAGTAGTTACCAACTCTGTCTTGTCAGTTAGCTATTTAAATACCCGCTCGCTGGTTAAACACCAGTTTGAGATCTTCCGACTATTTGGAGAAACCTGACATACTCCTAGTGACGGAAACCTGGCTCAATGAGGAGTCAACTCCTGACATTCTGGCGGCGGTGCCCCCGGGCTACTATATCCTCCAGACCAATAGATCCTCTGGTAAACCCGGTGGTGGGGTCGCAGCTATTGTTAGACACTCAATCAGGTTCTCATCCCTCGAGGCTGCCAGCATACCATCAGTCGACTGCCTCATTCTAAGACTGGAATCCTCCCTGTCCCCGCTTATCTGTGTTCTTGTTTATCGTCCCCCTCAACACATTCCTGGTTTCTTGTCGCTGTTTGGCGATATGCTCTCCCAACTGGTGATCAACAACTCCAGAGTATTGATCATCGGTGATTTTAATTACTGGCCCTCAAATGCTAGGGCGAGCACTTGCTCCTCTGTCTTCACGGATCTCCTAGCGGGCATGAATTGTATTCAACATATCCAGTCGGCAACGCATGTCAAAGGCCACGTCCTAGACCAGGTCTGGACGTACAATCTGGATATTTCCCAACCCCTTATTTCTTCTTGCCCGTGGTCTGACCACTTTATTATTTCGTTTTCCCTGGCCTCTATTCCCCACATAAGCCAAACACCTGCGGGGAACCTCATTGCCAGGAACTGGATCAGGGCTGATCTTAATGAATTTTGTTCTTTACTCAGCGCCTCTTCCCCCGCCGAACATGACTCCCTAAACACTACTAGCATGAGGCACTGGCTTTAATCAGCCAGCAACATAGTTGCACCATTTAGACGCCTCAAATTAAAGCGCCCCCACGGTGCCCAAAGATGGTTCTCGGATGAGTTAAAAACTAAAAAACTCACACTCACACAAGCCGTGCGTAGCTGGAGATGTGATTATGCCCCAGAGAAAAAATTGCTGTTTACGGCCCAGCTTAAAGATTATAAGCAATCTATTCTCCAGGCAAAAACCCTGTACTTTTCTAAGAAGATTACTGACTCTGCCACTAAGGCAAAAGATATTTTTTCTATAGTGGAAGAGCTCTCGCACCCCAATAGAAGGACCATTAAGCCCCTCCCCTCTGAAGCCCTCTGTGATTCTCTTAATTCCTTCTTTTTGGAAAAAAATACTAAAATCAAAAATAGCATCCCTCTTTGTACATGTTCCTCTACACTCACATCTACCACCACATCTGCCACCAGAAATTCTCATACAGTAGACCAGATACCCCCGATATCTGAGGAGGGATTTTTTGCCCTGTTAAAAAAGGTGGGCTCTGGCTCTCCCACAGACTGCTGACCACCCCCATATCCTACAAGAGGCCTTCACTGCCTGTCCCAAACCCCCTCTGGCACTCCTTAATAATTCCCTCCCGGCTTGGCCTGGTTCCTGATTCCTTCCAGACAGCCGAAGTGGTACCCATCTTGAAGAAGACTAATGCAGACCCCTCCTTAATGAGCAACTTTCACCCTATCTCCTTGCTCCCCTATCTTAGTAAAGTGCTGGAGGTCTATGTCACTAACTTTCTGAGTTCGTTTATCGAACACACCCAGTTTCTCGACCCGCAACAGGCTGGTTTTACACCGGCCCATTCGACCGAGTCAGTCATCCTTTCAGTGATGGAGGAGCTAAGGAGAGGAGCGGACCTCGGGATCAGCCAGGCCTTGGTGCTCCTGGATTTGTCGGCCGACTTCGACACGGTCGACCATGATATTTTGGTCTCCCGTGTCAGAGACGCTGGCATCCGGGGGCCGGCCCTTGGGTGGATCCGCTCCTTCTTGAGCAACTGTCACCAGGCTGTTCGCCCTTCCAACTTCTCAGCTGATAAAGTTAAGTTGACATGTGGCGTCCCCCAGGGTTCCTCCCCCTCTCCCCTTCTTTTTAACCTATGCCTGACCCCCCTCATTCAGTCCTTATGGGGTTGTAATGTCATCGCATTTAACTATGCTGATGACATCCAGCTAATTTTTGACATAGACTCCTCCGATCAATCAATTCATAATTTTCAGTCAACTTTGTGTCTCATTAGTAACTGGTTGGAGGGCAATCATTTAAAGCTCAACCCGACAAGACCGAGCTGGTCTTGGTCGGAGGTGCCTCCAATCCCTGGAACTCTGACTTTTGGCCTTCCGGCTTTGGTTCCCCTCCCCGTCCTGTCAACTCAGCAAAAAGCTTAGGAGTAATTATTAGCTAGGACCTTTCCATGAAGCCCCAAATTAGCGCCGTGGTCTCCTCTTGTTTTTTCCATCTTCGGAAAATCCGTAAGATCTCTCAATTTCTAACCATGGAGGCCCTGACCCTGGCCTTGCTGGCCCTTGTAGTCTCCAGGATTGATTATGCCAATTCACTTTATGTTGGCATTCCTGCGTACCAGCTAAATCGCCTACAGCTGGTACAGAATCAGGCTGCAAGACTAATCTTCCATCAGCCCAGACACCTTCATGTTTGCCCTTGCTTAAAGCCCTCCATTGGCTTCCAGTGGCTAAACACAGCGAATTTAAACTAGGCTGCATCATCTTGGCCTTGGCCCTGCTTTCATTACTTCCCTTCTTCACCGCTACCTTCCTTCATGCAACCTTCGCTCTTCTTACTTGGCCCTACTCACTATTCCTACCTTCAACCGTAAAAAACATGGTGGCCTCAGATGTTCTTTTCTTGCCCCTTCCCGCTGGAATGCACTTCCCTTGGAGCTGAGACTTACTACTTCTTACCCTTGTTTTAGATCCCTCCTGAAGAGATTACTGTTCCGCCAAGCCCATGGATAACCACTCTCTTTCTTAAATTACCTACAGCGCTGAATGTTTGACTACCCTGCACTCACAGCGCCATGAAACCGTTGGGTGTAGGTGCGCTATAAAAGTACTTTTTACATTACATTACATTACATTACATTCTGGAACAAGCTCCCGGTCAACAACAGACGCTCCCCAACCCTCCACACATTCAGGAAAGACCTCAAGCCCTGGCTCTTCGACTGACCCGGAGCTGCCCCCCCCCCCCCCCCCTCCAGCGCCGTGAGACCCTCATGGGTGAGTAGCATGCTCTATAAACCACTGATTGATTGATTGATTGACTTATGGGAATCAAGAGCACTGGCAATTGAGATAAAGAGAGAGTAAATCCTATTTCAACAGGCAGCTCCGATAACGCACCCGAACGGTATACAGACATAATATCGAATCAAAAATATAAAATAGCACTAATATCGAAGTCAAAATATAGAATGGACAAAATATCGAATGGACAGAATAAAGTGGTGAAAAATATCGAATTGAAGGTAAGTAATGTAATATCGATTTTTTAAATATAGAAAGTTAAAATATCGAAGTATATAATATAGGTATTAAAATATATCAAATTTTTAATATCGAATTTTGTAACGTTTTTTATGGTATGTTATTTAATTTTTGCGTAATTTAATTCTGTAGTGGGTTGTGGGTTTATAGGGGAATAGGTTGGGAAGTAATGTAATTGTAATTAATTCAATATGTTAATTAATTCATTGGTTTTTATTTTGAATTAATTGTTATTAATTATTAATTTGTAATTCATTTTTAATTGGTAATGAATGTTTAATTGGTAATTCATTTTTAATTGATCATAAATTTTTATTAATTGATGAATTGATAATTATGTTAATTTAATTTATTTATTTATTGTCCGTAGCGGGTTGTGGGTTTATAGGGGAATAGGGTGGGAAGTAATTTAATTGTAATTAATTATATATGTTAATTTATTTATTGGTATTTATTTTGAATTAATTGTTAATCAAATATTAATTTGTAATCAATTAATTTTTAATTGGTAATTCATTTTTATTAATTGATTAATTGATAATTATGTTAATTTTATTAATTTATTTTCCATAGCTGGTTGTGTGTTTATAGGGAAATAGGGTGGGTGGTAATTTAATTGTAATTTAAATTAATCATTTTTATTTATTTTTTTGTATTTATTTTTAATTATTTGTTAATTAATTGTTAATTGGTAATTCATTTGTATTAATAAGAAAATATTTTTAATAACTAATATTTATTTGTATTTTTAATTGATTAATGATTACATAATTTTTATTTGGAAATTTATGTTAATTAATTTTTTATTGGTATTAATATTTACTTTATTTTTATTAATATATTAAATCTTTACTTTCCCTACTGTTAAACTCACTAGAGTGGGAATAGTATTTTTTACCCCTACGCTATCCAACGCTTTCCCTACTGTTGCACACTCTGGAGTGGGAATAGTAATTTTTTCCCCTACGCTATCCAACGCTTTCCCTACTGTTGCACTCTCTGGAGTGGGAATAGTAATTTTTACCCCTACGCTATCCAACGCTTTCCCTACTGTTGCACTCTCTGGAGTGGGGAATAGTAATTTTTACCCCTACGCTATCCAACGCTTTCCCTACTGTTGCACTCTCTGGAGTTGGAATAGTAATTTTTACCCCTACGCTATCCAACGCTTTCCCTACTGTTGCACTCTCTGGAATGGGAATAATAATTTTTACCCCTACGCTATCCACCCCTTTCTCTACTGTTGCACCCTCTGGAGTGGGAATAGTAATTGTTACCCCTATGCTATCCAACGCTTTCCCTACTGTTGCACTCTCTGGAGTGGGAATAGTCATTTTTACCCTTACGCTATCCAACGCTTTCTCTACTGTTGCACTCTCTGGAGTGGGAATAGTAATTTTTACCCTCCCGCTATCCAACGTTTTCCTTACTGTTGTACTCTCTGGAGTGGGAATAGTAATTTTTACCCTCCCGCTATCCAACACTTTCCCTACTGTTGCACTCACTGGAGTGGGCAGCCAGCCTTCAAGCTACTCACACAATTGTAGTGAGAGTTTTGTCATATTCCGTTGAGGCTTGGTGTTGCACCACTTGACCCTGGTTCAATTTGCGAACATTTAAAATAATGAGCCTGCATAGGGCGATGGCTACACTTTGCAAGCTCACTTATGTTTTACTTCCTCAAGCATTGGCATTAACACGTTTACTGTTTGTATGCTTGGTTTATTCCAGCCATCATGTGGATGAAGCTGGCATATCACACCCATTGTAAATGAGCGCTCACAGTTTGGTTCTCCCACCCAACACCACAATAAATTTCAGTCCAACACTACATATATACATAAATGCTGCCATCTTTGTATAAAGAGTAGGTCTCTGATGCTGAGAAGCTGTCTTTCTGGTAACTGGGCATAATATCGACTTCAAAATATCGAATGGACTTAATATCGAGTCAAAAATATCGATGGTAGAGAAATATCGAATGAAATTATATCGATGTAAAAAAAATCGTTATAGTTTCATTAAGTAAATATCGAAGTACAAAATATCGAATCAAAAATATCGTGTAGTGTTAATATCGAATTGTTAGTGTAGTTAAAAATATCGAAATAATGTAAATAATATTAAAAAAAATATAGACAGTAAAAAATATCGAAAAATTTATATAATGTTAATAATTAAAAAAAAATTAATATTGTAGAATGTGTAAAAATGTTTTAATATTTTAAAAGTAATAATTATTTTAGTTGTGTATTTTATGTTTATTTTTAGTGACCGGATGTTGGGTTAATAGGGGATAAGGGTGGGGAGTGTTTTAAAATAATAATTATTAATTAAAGAAATAGTAAAATATTTAGAAAATTAAAGAATTACATTTTTTTTATTTTTAACAATTTTCTAAAAGAATTTCATATTTTAGGAACAGGATGTTGGGTTATTAGGGGATAAGGGTGGGGAGTGTTTTAAGCAAAGTTTAAAAAAAATAAAAAATAAATTGTTTTAAAAAAAATGTATTATGTTATTTTAGGAGCGGGATGTTGGGTTATTAGGGGATATTGGTGGGGAGTGTTTTAAAAAAGTTTTTAAAAAAATATAAATAATTTTAAATATTTAATTGTTATTTTAGGAGCAAGATGTTGGGTTAATAGGGGATAAGGGTGGGAATCATTTAAAACTATGAATATATTTTTTAATATTATGTAAAATATATATATATATATAATTATATGCAAAACTAAAATTTAAATTTTAAATTTAGAAAAAAAATATATATATATGGGGTTAATTGTGTTTAATGGTGATTATTGACATTTAGAATATATATTTTATAGTCAAATCATTTAAATTTTGTGAGAATTTACAAAATATTAAAAATTACAAAAAATAATTAAATGGTTATAAATATTTTTAAATTAATTAAATAAATTAAAAAAAATATTTAAAAAATATAATTGTTTTAGGAATTTAAAAAATTAATTAAAACATTTAAATTATTTATTCAAATATGCAATATAATTTTAGTAATTTATGATAATATTGAAAACTATTTAGGAATGTTAAAAAAATTAATAAAACTTTATAATAAAGTTATATAATATATCAATGTGAGGTTTGTTTAATATGGGTTATGAGAAATAGAGTGAGACGTAAATACTTTATTTTTAATTTAAAATTATGGTATTAGGATTATTAAAGTTCATATGATTATTATCCAGCTCCTTCTCCTTACTGGAGTTGGAATAGTAAATTGTATATGGTCAGTGTCCCCCACCTTCCATGTTTTTCAACTGACTGGAGTTGGAATATTAAATTATATTGGGTCACTGTCCAGCACCTTCCCTGTATTTCACCTGACAGGAGTTGGAATAGTAAATTGTATATGGTTAGTGCCCAGCACCTTTCCTGTTTTTCACCTGACTAGAGTTGGAATAGTAAATTATATTGGGTCACTGTCCAGCATCTTTCCTGTATTTCACCTGACTGGAGTTGGAATAGTAAATTATATTGGGTCACTGTCCAGCACCTTCCCTGAGTTTCATCTGACTGGAGTTGGAATAGTAAATTGTATATGGTCAGTGTCCAGCACATTTCCTGTTTTTCACCTGACTGGAGTTGGAATACAAAATTATATTGGGTCAATGTCCAGCACCTTCCCTGAGTTTCACCTGACTGGAGTTGGAATAGTAAATTGTATATGGTCAGTGTCCACCTACTTCCCTGTATTTCACCTGACGCGAGTTGGAATAGTAAACTGTGTATGGTTAGTGTCCAGCACCTTCCCTGTTTTTCAACTGACTGGAGTTGGAATAGTACATTATATTGGGTCACTGTCCAGCCTCTTCCCAGTATTTCACCTGACTGGAGTTGGAATAGTAAATTATATTGGGTCACTGTCCAGCACCTTCCTTGTATTTCATCTGACTGGAGTTGGAATAGTAAATTATATAGGGTCACTGTCCAGCACCTTCCCTGAGTTTCATCTGATTGGAGTTGGAATAGTAAATTTTATATGGTCAGTGTCCACCACCTTCCCTGTTTTTCACTTGACTGGAGTTGGAATGGTAAATTGTATATGGTTAGTGTCCAGCACCTTCCCTGTTTTTCACCTGACTGGAGTTGGAATACTAAATTATATTGGGTCACTGTCCAGCATCTTCCCTGTATTTCACCTGACTGGAGTTGGAATAGTAAATTATATTGGGTCACTGTCCAGCACCTTCCCTGAGTTTCACGTGACTGGAGTTGGAATAGTAAATTGTATATAGTCAGTGTCCACCACCTTCCCTGTTTTTCACCTGACTGGAGTTGGAATAGTAAATTGTATATGGTTAGTGTCCAGCACCTTCCCTGTTTTTCACCTGACTGGAGTTGGAATAGTAAATTATATTGGGTCACTGTCCAGCACCTTCATTGTATTTCATCTGACTGGAGTTGGAATAGTAAATTATATAGGGTCACTGTCCAGCACCTTCCCTGAGTTTCATCTGATTGGAGTGGGAATAGTAAATTGTATATGGTCAGTGTCCACCACCTTCCCTGTTTTTCACTTGACTGGAGTTGGAATACTAAATTATATTGGGTCACTGTCCAGCATCTTCCCTGTATTTCACCTGACTGGAGTTGGAATAGTAAATTATATTGGGTCACTGTCCAGCACCTTCCCTGAGTTTCATCTGACTGGAGTTGGAATAGTAAATTGTATATGGTCAGTGTCCAGCACATTTCCTGTTTTTCACCTGACTGGAGTTGGAATACAAAATTATATTGGGTCAATGTCCAGCACCTTCCCTGAGTTTCACCTGACTGGAGTTGGAATAGTAAATTGTATATGGTCAGTGTCCACCACCTTCCCTGTATTTCACCTGACGCGAGTTGGAATGGTAAATTGTTTATGGTTAGTGTCCAGCACCTTCCCTGTTTTTCACCTGACTGGAGTTGGAATAGTAAATTATATTGGGTCACTGTCCAGCACCATCATTGTATTTCATCTGACTGGAGTTGGAATAGTAAATTATATAGGGTCACTGTCCAGCACCTTCCCTGAGTTTCATCTGATTGGAGTGGGAATAGTAAATTGTATATGGTCAGTATCCACCACCTTCCCTGTTTTTCACTTGACTGGAGTTGGAATAGTAAATTGTATATGGATAGTGTCCAGCACCTTCCCTGTTTTTCAACTGACTGGAGTTGGAATAGTAAATGATATTGGGTCACTGTCCAGCACCTTCCCTGAGTTTCATGTGACTGGAGTTGGAATAGTAAATTGTATATGGCCAGTGTCCACCACCTTCCCTGTTTTTCACCTGACTAGAGTTGGAATAGTAAATTGTATATGGTTAGTGTCCAGCACCTTCCCTGTTTTTCACCTGACTGGAGTTGGAATAGTAAATTATATTGGGTCACTGTCCAGCACCTTCCTTGTATTTCATCTGACTGGAGTTGGAATAGTAAATTATATAGGGTCACTGTCCAGCACCTTCCCTGAGTTTCATCTGATTGGAGTTGGAATAGTAAATTTTATATGGTCAGTGTCCACCACCTTCCCTGTTTTTCACTTGACTGGAGTTGGAATGGTAAATTGTATATGGTTAGTGTCCAGCACCTTCCTTGTTTTTCACCTGACTGGAGTTGGAATACTAAATTATATTGGGTCACTGTCCAGCATCTTCCCTGTATTTCACCTGACTGGAGTTGGAATAGTAAATTATATTGGGTCACTGTCCAGCACCTTCCCTGAGTTTCATGTGACTGGAGTTGGAATAGTAAATTGTATATAGTCAGTGTCCACCACCTTCCCTGTTTTTCACCTGACTGGAGTTGGAATAGTAAATTGTATATGGTTAGTGTCCAGCACCTTCCCTGTTTTTCACCTGACTGGAGTTGGAATAGTAAATTATATTGGGTCACTGTCCAGCACCTTCATTGTATTTCATCTGACTGGAGTTGGAATAGTAAATTATATAGGGTCACTGTCCAGCACCTTCCCTGAGTTTCATCTGATTGGAGTGGGAATAGTAAATTGTATATGGTCAGTGTCCACCACCTTCCCTGTTTTTCACTTGACTGGAGTTGGAATAGTAAATTGTATATGGATAGTGTCCAGCACCTTCCCTGTTTTTCAACTGACTAGAGTTAGAATAGTAAATTATATTGGGTCACTGTCCAGCACCTTCCCTGAGTTTAATCGTATTGGAGTTGGAATAGTAAATTAAATTGGGCTAGTGTCCAGCACCTTTCCAAGCTTTTAACTGACTGGAGTGGTAATAGTAAATTAAATAGGATCATTGTCCAGCACCTTCCCAGACTTTTATCTGACTGGATTTGGAATAGTAAATTATATTGGGTCAGTGTACAGCACCTTACTTAACTGTTATTAGAATGGAGTGGGAATAGTAAGTTATATATGTTAGAAAATTAAATCAGAAAAGTAATGTAAAAAAAATATGATGTAGTATTATAATTGTAGAATACATATTACTAATGGAAAAAGGTAGATGTAAATATATAAATATTATTATAATAATCCCAATTTAAATATAACATTTTATTCTTATTTTTAAAATAAGTAGACATGCAGTTTTTGAAAATCTTTATTGCCAGATTGTATTTATAATATGTACAGTACAGTATAATTATGTACGCCTTTTTATAAACAATTAGGTAAATTGAATGTATTACATTACATTTATTTATATTCATAAATGTTTTACATTTCTAAAAAAAAATCTTTTTAACAGCTTTCTTGAAAAATTATATAGTGTTATTTCAGAATTGGTATAAGTTTGTGAACAGTTTTTAACTTTTTATTCTTTTTTAATAATAATTTTTCCTATTATTTTAAATATTTAATTAATAATGTTAATATATAATATATTAATTTTATTAATTAAGTATTTCGAATATTTACATGAACAGAAAATAATAAACAGGTAAGTATATATTTGCTACATTTACATGCTAAATATATTTTGTATATCATTTATACATGTTGTTAATAATATTTAATATTTGTAATTAATTATTATTAAGTATATACTGAGCTTTTAACTTTTTTTAATACAATATCAAATATTAAATCATTTATACAGTTGCATACAATGTTTGATATGTATTTTTAAATTATTTACATACACACATACAATTATTAATAATAATAATTAATATATTATAATAATAATTATTAATTTACAAATGTAAATTAACTATTAAATATTTTAACAAATAACATAAACATATTTTGAACATAATCACTGAAGTGTAAATTCGGATTTGTATTTATTTAATATATATATATATATATATATATATATATATATATATATATATATATATATATATATATATATAGGATTAATAATAAGAATACATAATATGTATTATCAATTATTATAATTATTTACAAATTTTACATATTTGTATAGTAAGTTTAAAAATAAAGCATCAATGTAAATAATATATAAACTGAAGTTTTATTTGTTATATGTAATTATAACAATGAAAATATATTAAATTAAGTATTAATAATAAATGTTATTATTATTTATTAATAATTTGCTAAAGAGATTTATTGTAAGATTATTTTTATAAGTGGTAGAAAAAATGTATAAAATGATAAGTCTAGTAGTATACTTTATTTTTAGTTACAACATTGTATTTAATATGTTTAAGTTTCTATTAGTGTTTAAATGGGACTATTTTTTAACCGCGTAAGGTTATTTTGCTTCATTCAGGACTGGAGAAGCTCGCGGTTGGATGCTGCGTCGCGTTGCGAAAGGTAAGGTGAATTTTAACTATTATATGTTATAGATTAGTAGTGTTTGAGTGTATTTTGGAGGTGTGTAGTGTTACTGTGTGTGTTTAGTTGTGGCTTTGGTATGTTTTAGGTGTTACTTGGCTTTTACGGAGGTGTCGTGAGTGTTTGAGGACTAGTGTATTTTCTGAGTTTGATGTAAAAATACGTGCATTTAAATGTTTTACAGTAATGTTTATGTATATTTGGAAATGTTTGGGGCTTTGTCTGGGTGGTTTTGTTTTCGATATTTTTTACAGGTTCCGGGATTTTGCTATTTTGTTCCGCAGAAGGATGCGGTTTTTTTTGGATTTTGGAGAAGAGATTGTATTACTTTAGTAAAGAATTGTTTTTATACTCTCTCTCCTTTTCTCGTGGTTTCATGGAGCGATTTCTACTCTTTTGACTATTTTTCGGCTTTTTAAGGGTATCGGTTTGGATTGGGAGAAGACCATGCGTTTTTTTTTAACAAAAGTGTGTGTATGTTACTTTAATTAATAAAGTTACCATACTTTTTTTTTCGGGATTTCCTGGAGCGTTTTTTCCTATTTTTACTTGTTTTCGGGTTTTTGAGGGTTCACAAATTGGGTTTGTAATGGATTAACAGTGGAGTACACGGATTGCAAGTGGTTGGATTACGTATTCTTCTGCAACATGAATTGTAAGTTATGTAATTTTATTTTGATTTGAGTGGGAAATGTGAATGTTATTATTATTGTTATATTTTATATCATATCAAATATTGCTTAATTGTCTACAATTCTTTTTTGTACATAAATATGTTAGACAATTATGGAATATTTATTATGTTAAATGTTATGCCGCTTATCACAATTTTATAAAATAAATGAGAGTATTGTTATTTGTGTGTAGATAATTCACAGTAGGCTTTTGGCTATTAAGGATAGATAGTCTAGGCCTCTTGTAGAAGGATATAGGGTGACTTGGCTTTGGAGTAGTTTAAACATTTGTTTTGTTTGTTTAGTTAGTTTTGGTCCTATTTGGGTTACTGATTGTTGTATACGTAGCTCTTGGTAGCTCTGTTCTTTTTGTAAAGCTTCTATTAGTTTTTGGACAGTGGGTTTTTCTCTGCTAGTGGTAGCTTGAAATGCATTGTGCCATCCTTCTACACTGTTGTTAGTTTTAGCTTCTTGATTCAGTGTACTTAAATATACATTCCACCAAGCTATGTGAAATTTAGGTTGGCGTCTGTGTCCCGATCTATGCAGCCTTCCCACCCATGTATCCTCGAAGTAGTCTAGGAGTGGTGCTAGTTTTTCCTCATATTTTTTGTAATATGGGCTATCGATTAGGATGTTATAATGTTCTGCTATGTCTTTAACAGGGACATATGATAGGGCTATTAATTTATTTATCTGGTATGCAAAGGTGCTGTCTGTAGCATATTGTATGCTTAACACCTTCAATGCTATGGGAATTCCCCTGCTGCGCTGGCTTTGGCTCATTTCCATTAGTTCATGCCGAGCTCAGCTCGTCATGACTGTAGCAGCAGGCTACTGCATGACGAGCTGGGCTCGTCATGCAGTAGCCTGGGCGGAAAAAGTCCACCCGCCACCCTAACGGAGATCGGGACCGCCCGCCTAAAGGGCGGGGGTCCCGACATTGGCATTAGGATGCGCCCGCCACAGTGGCGGGCGCATTCCTCAAATTAACATTGTGGCGGGCAGTGCTCACTGCACCACCCGCCACAATGTTAAAAACAAATGCACACATTTGCATAATCGAAGCGGCAGGCACCACGCAGTGCCTGCCACTGCGATTATGCAAATGCAGGGGGGTACCACAGGTATCCCCCGTGTGCCACCCCCCTTTGGCCGTCACTCTGGGGGCCCACAGGGGCCCCCCAGAGTAAACACCGCATGCCTTTCCGTGGCGGCATTGCCGCCACGGAAAGGCATTGAAAAATGCCTATTCTAATATGGCTGGCGGTGTCTGATAGACACCGCCACCATGTTATCCCTTTTCTGCCCCGGCCGCAAGGCGACCGGGGCGGAAAACAGGCGGGCGGTGTTTCCCACCGCTGCAGTCCCCTCCGCCATCGTAATATTGCGGGGGGGAATGCAGGGAAGGATGTCGGGCGGATTGCCTCCGCGAGGGTGGCGGTGGCCACCGCTTCCCTGGCGGAGGCAATCCGCCCGACATCCTAATGGAGTCCTTTGCGTCCTGACTGTTTTTCTTGGGTATAAACATACCCCATATAACATAGTAAAAGATTGTTTTTCTGCGACATAACACACTCTGCACCTTCAGTCATGTTTCTATTTGTAGTGCTAGGAAAGGTTAGAAAGAAATATATTTTAAGTTTAAATGCTGCTATACATGTTTTATATGCATTCATATTTCAATGATTATACTTACGTTTGTTCTTTGTTGTAATTCGAAATGTTGAGAAGGTGTTTTCAAGTTTTTTCCTGTATTTCCTTGTTATATTTCTGTTGGTAGAAATTGAAAATAATTAGATAATCTATTATTTTATTACATTTTGAGAGGTTTCTAGGGGGAAGTTGTCTTGTAGTTAGCATTTTAGGGTTTTTAAATAATTTACAAAATATACTTACAATTTTATTTTGTGTAGTCTTTAGCTTGATTAGAGTAATTTTTTGGATGTCTTCGAAAATTCTGTTAGGAAGATAGAATAAAGATAAAATGTGTATTAGAAATTTGGGTTCAATTAATGCAGCTGGTGTGTTAGAGAGCATTTAAAAATACTTACAATAAGGATTTTGTAGTATATAATTAGTTCAACTTTTATTGCTGTCTTTTGGAGATGTCTGTAGAAGAAATGTAAAAGGTAAAAAATAAATGTTATTTAAACTGTTTTGAGAAATAGTTACCCTTTTAGCCTACTACTTTAGTTTTATTTAAAAATTAGTTTAACTTACTTTAATTCTTTCTGTAGGAGTATTGTCTGGAAAAGTAGTTTTCTCAGGAAACAGTTGGTCAGAGTGTCACCTTCTTTCTTTAGAGTTAGAAGCAGGAAATAGCAGTAGCAAAGTAATCTTTTTATAGTGTGTATTTGATTAGTTACTTCATTTGATTGGATGATGTAAGAATGGGAGCTTTTCATTGGTTGTTTTGAATGTTTTTAAATTTAATTGCTATGTTTGGTATTCTTGAAATGCTATTTACTTAATACTTTTGCAGTAAACCAGTAAACCAGGTTTGTTTTTCTTATTTTTAAAATGCATGTAATAATAATTTGCACATGTTTGTTAAAAGTATCCTGTTTATTTGTAAATTCACTGCAATGTTTGGATGATAAATGTTAAAAAGTTTGATTTTTCTTGTATGTGTTGTAAAAATGTTTATTCTTTGTAATATATGTATTGTGGAGTGTATTATATATTTAAAATATATAGTTGGATTGTATTTAAAACGTTTTAGCTATTTTTTATTGAGTCGATATTCCATTATTTTCGATATTAGTGTTATCTATATATTTAGTTTCAATATTTTTGTTGTGTACTGTTTAATTTTTTAATACACGATATTTGTTTATTCTATATTTTGTCTTTCGATATTATTGTTGTCGATAATTAATATATTCGATAATTAGTAGTCAATATTTTTGTAGGTTCCTAAATAAGTATTGAATGTTGATATATAATGGTAGTCGATATTATATCACCGATATTTTGGCAACTCGATATTGTGGTCAACGATATTATGTCAGTGATCCTGTATTTCTAAATACCCACCTTCAAAGCTTCAAAACAGTTAACGTCCTGGTGCCCAATTGTCTACTCCACACATCTGCCTTATGTGGCCTTAAGGATGACATGCAAATCATGTGGGCACTTATGCCCCGGTCTCCACTCAAAAGCACCTGTATTCATGTATTAATAAACATTTGCTACTAAAGGTTGAAATTGTTCATTTACAGATACCAAATCAAGTGCCGAAGAGGAACAAGAACCTTCTTCCCATGTTGATCACTGCAATGTCCTGGTAACCCTAGAACCACAGAACCAGAAGGGCGGGGGTCCAGTGGGGGGAATTAGGATGCGCCCACCACAGTGGCGGGCGCATCCCGCAATTTTAACATTGCAGCGGGCGGTGCTGAAAGCACTGTTAAAAATGCATGGCATGCATTTGCATACACAAAGCGGCAGGCACAGCGTGGTGCCTGCCGCACTGTGTGTGCAAATGCAGGGGGGGACCACAGGTACCCCCATGTTCACCCCCCACCTTGCCTTCACCATGGGGGCCCACAGTAGGCCCCCAAAGTAAAGACCACCTGCCTTTCCATGGCAGGCATCTCCCACAGCCCATCGTAATATTTCTGGCAGTGTTTGATGGACACTGCCACTATATAAACCCTTTTCCACCCTGGCCGCAAGGCGACCGGGGCGGAAAAGTGGCAGACGGTGTTTCTGTCTGCCGTGGTCCCCCATCCATAGTGATATGGCGGGGGGAAAAGGTGACGGGAGGGCAAGGATGTCGGGCGGATCACCACCGCCCGCATGGGGGTGGCGATCCGCCCGACATCCTAATGGGCCCCTTAGTTTTATAGAAACTGATAATACCTCAACAGCATCTATGCATGGCCTGCACGATCCAGCATACAAAAACAAACAAAAAAATCTGCAACCATAACAGTGCATGAACGATCGAGACATGTGAAAGGTACGAATCACTTCCGGAGCTTTATTTAGTGTGGATGTACCAGCTATGCAAGGCTTGTCACCATAAAAGGTAGAATGCATCGAGCAGTGGAACCAGAGTTGAGCCAACCTGTTCTGATAGAGCAAGACCTGGATGAACAAGAGCTGGAACGATAAATGTACCTTAAACAGTGATATCCTATACGTATGATGATGAGGTGCTAATGACGATAGAAAGCTCAGGCCTCAGACCAAAACCATGTCAACAGTGCTCAAAAGGCAACAAATCCCCTCCCAAAAGCATTCTCTATTTGTACGCCTAATAGCTGCCTCATTTCCCATCTCTCTACCACCTTCCTACTTCCCACTCTCGCATCACAGAATTTGCACCACAGTTATAACAATACAAACAAGCATTTATTCCTCCGCTTTTAATACTCTACCAGCACTTCCTGAACCTCTGACACATCAGGAGTGGCACGTGTGCATGCGCCGCAACGAGTCATGTGTTTTGTATTATCATGCACAAGTCTTCACATGATAATGCAAACCACATGTTACCCTGTACGGGTAACAGACACCAATAGGCCATGGGCGGAGCAACGAACCCGCCTTTTGCCTATTGCGTGCTCTGTTTTCTGAAATACAAGTACGCACATGCCAATTTCGTAACAAAAAAGAAAAAGCACTCGCACGAGCATGTGTAATTTCTAGATAGTTTTAAACCCCCTACAAAAGGGCTCTCTCGCTGCGTGAGCAGTGCTGCGCACTACAACGCAGGCGCGAGCCCTAAAAAGGCCAGTAGTCTTCTTTTTTCTTTGTTAACCTTAGTCTGCAATCTGATGGTGTCCTGGCTGTGAGTGTGCCTAGAGCCACTGGAGATCGATAGCTTGTTTGCAAAATAGGCCATGGTACTGGTTGTGATGGCTTTCTAAATGATGCAGCTGGTTGCGTTCCATCAGGATGGAGGTGATGTGATCTTATATCTTCAGGTCCTGGATAAGACGTGCTGCCAGTGTGTATTGTGGGAGGATACAGAGAAGGATATTACCACCATCCAGATGCAACAGCACAAGGCCTTGAAAAGCAGTTCTGAAGCTGCTTTGTGAACGAACCAGTTTGACTGTCACAACCGTGTGATAAGTTTGGTAAAACCTATGTTAGAGCCTTAATAGTCCCAGAGGGAACCGAAACTATACTATGAAGATGATGTTATGGAGGAATAGATTTATGGATCAAAACAATGAAGTTCTACAGGAGGCTGAACAAGAGCTAGCCACCAGGTGAGCACAAGGTATACCCTGCAATTAGTGAAAAATAAATGAATAGCAAAATATGTCAGCCACATTGTGCAGGCCTTTCTGTTTACTGAAAAACAGCCTTGTAAATGTGGAATCTTCTGGAAATGGTCATGCAAAAGTTAGAAATCTCAGGTGACATTTTGGACTGCTGGCCGAAAAATACCACGCCTTGGCAGACACACCCTTGCTAGGCAAGATGCAACTGTCAAGACAAGAGCTCCTGTGAAATCCAGCCCTACCTGTGGACAGTGAAGGAAGCCAGCATTCTGCCACGGATCTTTGTAGGAAAGGTCCTTCAAATGCTTCCAGTAAACTCTGTCCTGGACAAATCAGAGAAAAGAACAGATATCTGAGAAAAAGTAATGATTATTTAAAAACTAAATAACAGCCTCATATGAAATAAGCAATCCTTAACAAGTTTTGTGGTGACATGTTAAAAAAAATATTGTTCAACAGTGTAAAGCATATTCAGTAGTGCAACTCGAAGTCTCAATAAACACAGAACGTCGATTCTCAAAGGTTTACTGCATTAGGAATCGCAATTTCATTAAAGACTAGGAGGACAGCATTTGGTGAACCTTTATCCACTACATCTGAGCTGCAAACACTTGAAAGATCCAAGAATAGAACACAACATGAACACACAATCTAATATAGAAACCGACAATCTATATAAGCTCCATGACCACCATTTTCTTCCTCTTTTGTGCCAGTTGATTTTACCCAAATTGTTTCATGAACCACTTCCCCTTAAAAACATAATCATCCTTCTGAAAATATCACTTTTAAAGAAAAAACAACCACGTTTGCAATTTATTCTTTTAAAACTTCATTAAAAGCAATATTAGCTGTGCTAACTATAACTTACACCCCCTCAAGGCATTGCTTATGACCTTGCATAGTACATCACTCATGTATGGGTCAGTAACAGGGTACATGAGTGACTGAATGGGTGCATGAATGGGTGTGTAAGTGGCTCTATGGGAGGATAAGTGGGTGTGTGAATGCCTGTATGGGAGAGTGAATGGGTGTATGAGACCCTATTGGTGCGTAAATGAATGTGAGAGAGATTGTATGTGAGAGTATGTGCTTGTCTCAGTGACTGTATAAGAGAGTGAGTATATGCATTAGTAGATCTATAGGTAAGTGAGTGGATGCATTAGTGACTGTATGGGTGAGTGAGTAGGTATGTGAATATCTATATGGCTGACTGATACAGTATGAGAATGGCTTTATGGGTGTATGAGTGGGTGTGTAAGTATCTGCATGTCTGCATAAGAGGATGTGTGAGTGGCTGTATTGGTCGGTGAGTAGGTGCAAGAGTAGCTGTATATGTGAGTTAGTGGTTGTGTTAGTGGCTGTAGGGATGAGCTGATATGTCAGTGGCTCTTTGGATCTATGAGAAGGTGTATCACTGTTTGTATGGGTCTCCGAATGGAAATGTCAGTAGTTATGTAGAAGAGTGTGAATGAGATGTCGTATGTCGGGTATTACAGGGTCTGTGACTGGTTCTGTGGATGATTTCATCAGTGACATCATCAGCAATTTAATTTCAGATGGCATGAGTGATCTAGTGAGTGCTGTAATATGTGAGGTTATATGAAGTGCATAGCGGGGGTGTAAGTTATAGTTAGCTTAGCTAACTATAGCTGCTGAATTTTTCTGTTTTTGCACCAGTAAAAAATGTGCCTAGCAATAACATCCCCTGTAACCTTTGGTTTCCTCAATGAATTTGTAAGTTTTTAAAATTCTATTTCATAACTATAACGTCCATTTAACCTTTGTTTTTTCAGTGAATTTCCAAGATTTTGAAAATTCTATTGCCTAACTATAACTTCCCTATAGCCTTTGTTTTTTTCAGGGAATGTTTAAGTTTTTTAAATTCTATTTTTAACTATAATACCCATGTAGCCTTTTTTTTAGTGAATTTCTATGGTTTGTTATGTTAATTCCAAACTATAACATCCCTGTAACCTTTGTTTTTTTTCAGTGAAATTCTAAGTTAAAAAAAATTCTATTTCCTAACTAGTGGAGAAAGGGGGACGGACGGCCGATGAACTCTCAGCAATCCTGCTGTGTGGAACTTACTGGAGGTAACAGAAGAGGTTCTTGGTTCCCAAGGACCCTCAGCATCAAAGGAGACTTCATCCCCAACCTGTAGTGCACCAAGAGGTGTGTATACAGAGTGGTAGAGAAAGGTGGCGGGGCTTCGGATGAGCTTTCAGCAATCCCACTTTGTGGGACTTACTAGAGGTAACAGGAGGGGCTGATGGCCCCCAAGGACCCTCAGCAGTCAAGGGGACTTCATCCCACAACCCGTTTTGCATCCGGAAGCTCCATTGGGCTCAGGTTACACTCATACAAACCATTGCAATTCCCCAGTTATAGTTACCTGTGCAAACTATAGCTTTTGCCCCCGCAATGCACTGCTTATGACCATACATATAACATCACTCATGACATGGCCAGTGACAACACTCATGACATCTTAAATGACACCACCTATTACATCATCCACATAACCATTCACACACCCACTCACATCCTTATACTACCTCTCATATACCCCCTCACACACCCACTACCAGACTGGTGAATTTCACAAGTTTTATATGAGTGAAATGTGAGCCTAACTATAATGTCATATAACCTTTGGTTTTGTAAGTGAATTTCTGTTTTTTTAATTCTATTTCCTAAATAAAATGTTCCTGCAACCTTTGTTATTTTCAGTGACTTTCTAAGGTTTTTTATGTTGCTTGCTAACTATAACATCCTTGTAACCTTTGGTTTTTGTAGTGACTTTCTATATTTTTAAAATTATTTCCTAACTATCACGCCCCTGTAATGTTTTGTTTTTTAAGTGAATTCGTAAGGTTTTTTGAATTTTCATTCCTAACTAAAACCTGTAACCTTAGAGAGAGGGTCAGTGTGTGAGTAAGTGTAAGAGAGTCTCAGTGGGTTTGTGAGTGAGTGTGTGAGTATCTGAGTGGGCCTAAGAGTGGGTGCGTGAGTGTCTGAGTAGGTGTCTGTGTGGGCCCATGAGTATCTGAGTGAGCATCTGAATGGGTCTGTGAGTGGGTTTGATAGAATCTGAGTGGGTTTGCGAGTGCCGTCATGACGAGTAAGTTAGTTTAGGAGTGGGTAAATGAGTATATTAGTGGGTCTATGAGTGGCTTTGCGAGTCTCTCAGTGGGCCTGTGAGTAGATGCCTAAGTCTCTGAGTATGATAAGTTTTAACAGGGTTGGTCCTTAAAACTACCCGACTTGGGTCATATCATAGGTACAATAGTAAGATAGTCGGTATAGTGAAATAGTGTTATCGCTCTTTTAGACAGCAGACCATGAAGTGAATCAAAATGAATTGCTTCAAGGCCGTGAATTTAATGAATTCAATCAAGTCATCGGTACATGCTCTTATAATTCAGAATATTCATGTACATTTTTATGATTTCTGCATAATTTTATTATGTACAATGTAATCTCATTATTTACAGTATAATACAGTGCACTCAGTGCAAAGGAGAAAGAGGAGTGAAAGGAATTGGGAGTGGTAGGGTCAGTGAGGGACAGGGTAAAGGTGATGTGATGTGGACACAATTCAATTGAGTACAATGGAACCTTTACTGCCTAGTTTAGGTCTATTGTTCCCTTCATAAAACATTACACATAGGGTGACATACATTCGTGTTTTTCAATCCTATGGTGTATGTCGAACATATGGTTGTCAACGTTTCGACCCCTGGTTGATAAGGGTTAATGATTCCTCATTCTGGTGTCTTCCTCAGGACAGGATGTGGTGGGGGAGCACCTGTAACTATGAATGCTATTCAGTACGTGTCTGAGAGAAAGGGGTCTACTGTTATCAAAAGTAACCTGGAATGTACCTACTCTTCAAGTCGGCTCCAAATATCAGAACTTGTATGGCGGCAGCGATGCTCAGCCGTATCTGTGGGGTGAGATCATCAGGTTACACATCAAAAAGGACATGGGAATGTTCTGTGTGACTCGATACCAAGGGATGAATAAGGGAGACTTACTCAGGTGTACGCCGGATACTCTCCCAGGGATACTTCCTGTGTATTGATATCAATGTGGTTATTTAGATTATGCAGCTACCCAGTCTGCATCAGTCTATTATGTCCCAAAGTCAATCCAATTATGCAGATTTAAGGGGGGGAGTGTGTCTATTATGTCCCAAAGTCAATCCAATTATGCAGATTTAAGGGGGGGGTGTGTCGCTAATCAGTCGACACCGCATCCTACAGAGAAACAATCGGATGTTTAAATGTTAAAAAGGTGCGTATTTTGAGTACAGGACAAGTTAAAACAGTTCATTCATTTAGATAGGTTGGTCGGTGCTTGAAATAGTGGAAAGTAGTTCCACTGGTTAGCCGTCAAAAGCGTAGGAGTCCAGTCAATAGATAGGCTCGTGTGATTTAAGAGGTGCATAAGGCAGCCCGGTCTAGGACTAAATCCATTCCGGCATTATTGATTAAAGATTTGACGCACAGAAGTCTGAACATAAAAGTGCGCCGTCGAGAGGGAGCGACTCCGATCAATAAACCGGCTTACAGAATGATGGTGGATGGCTGACTCCGGGATTGGAATCAACCTGTAGCGGCTCTTCGGTCACGGAAAATTGAGTACACTCAACCCTGCTCCGGTCCTTAAACCGGCTGCTGATGCCACAAGATGGTTGTTTTAAGGGTCTGAAACAAGCCTGTGTTGGCCGTATAGTTGCTTATGGCAGCATCCTCAGCCTGAAATTACCGTAAGCTATTGTGTGGTATAGGGTATACCTAACGCAAGCATTCACTAGCTTAAGACAAAAGGGATTCTCTGATCTTACCTTGTCTCCTGCGGTAACTTTACTGGCAAGCAGAGACGCTGTCAAAGCCAGTCCTATCTGCCTCGCGGGCGGCAGGGGGCTTGGCCTTAACACGCGGTGCTGCCGCTGGATGCTGACGGAGGCTCGGTTGTTGGTTAGCCAATGGGTGCATGGCCCGGATGGCTCAGTGCCAAGAAAATGTGCATGATCTTTAGATGGCTAATAATGGCAGCCATTACCTGTTAAATACTCACAACTATTGAGATGTGATTGAACAACAGTTCCAAACGTTTGTGGTGTACATTAAATATTGTTATTGTGTCATTTATCATGGTAAAGCCAAAAGGTTTGGAGATCACCAATAATCGTCATTAGATAGGTCTTGCGATTCTGTTGTAACTATCAATATGGTTCCATTATGTACATCGTGAAACACAGTCGACATATTAAGAGTTTTTTAGATCAAAATGGTTCCATTATATGCATCGTGAAACACAGTAGACATATTAGGCATGTTTTAGAGAAAACAATCATATGCGCTTGTGGTAAAACATACAATTGGAACTTGCAAATGGCATCGTTAAGTAGTTTACATCATCTTAATATATTGAATCTCATTATATACACCAAAAAGAACAAAGGCCTAATTAGAACTATTTAACAAGAGTGGTCATAAGTGATCTATCAGTACAGTGTTCATCATGACAGCAAGATAAAACTTCACAATATTTACAAATATTCTGCCTGCAAAAAGTTATTTCATTCTCTGCATTATAAGGGGATAGGATGTACATCTGGGCTGGTATGACGTTGCCTATGTTATATGTATTGCACAAAAAGGGGATGCGTGTTGTACATCATGTGCTAGAGGCCTAGATCCCCCTATTCAGGTTCAAGACCAGCCATTTGTGCATAAGTAGAATCCAACTCATTAAGGCCGTTCTCCACTGTGTCCAATTGGTGCATCCATTTACACTCCCTTATGTTCATGATGGGACTGAGGTCGCCGCCTCTTGGCCAAGGGTTATTCTTTCCAGTACCAGCCATTTCATCGATTCTGGACTATGCTCTTTCGTGCGAAAATGTTCGACCAATGGTGCTCCTACTGTTTGGCACCTGATGCGGCTGCAATGTTGTAGAATACGGTTCTTTATTTTATGTTTGGTCTGGCCTATGTAGGCAAGGTTGCATGGGCAGATAATGGCATATATCACCTCACTGTTGTTACAATTCGTGTGTGATTTCAATTCAATCGTATTATTTCTGTATGTCCAAGTTTTCGTTTCTAGAGATATGGCACAAGCTTTATATCTGGTACATTTGCAGTGTCCTACTATCTCAGGTAGGTTCCATAATGTCTGTATTGTTGGCGGTGGGGGTTTATCCAAAAGGGACGAACAACTTGGTCCCTAATGTTTTTGGCTTTTTTGAATGCGTGCATTGGACGTTCTTTAATATCAATGATGTCAGCCACAAGGTCCCAATACTTATTGATCATCTTTTTTATATCGTTGCTTCTCGTGCAGTGTGTTGTTACACATATGATTCAGTCTTGTTTGGATGTACGTTCTTTAGGTGTCAACAAATGCTCTCTGTTATTATACCAGGCCCTCTTTCTGGCTCATTTTACCAATCTCTTAGGATATCCTCTTTCCAGGAGGCGAGAAATGAGTTCATCTGATTCTTTGAAAAAATCTTCTATCAAAGAGCAATTTCTCCGGAGGCGGAGAAATTGTCCAAATGGTAAGTTGTCGCGGAGGCTTCTCGTGTGGTGGCTATTATATCTGAGTAGCGTGTTCCTTTCCATTGGCTTCCTGTACAGGGTGGTGTATAGGTGCCCATCGGCAGATTTTATGCTTAAATCAAGGAAGTCAATACTATCTCTGCTCCAATGCATTGTAAATTTGCTGTCGGTAGATTGTGTGTTGAGACAAGCTAGTTAAAATGCAAGATCTTCATCATTTCCTGTCCACAGCATGACCACATCATCAATGTATCGTTGCCATTCGCTGATGCTATTCCTGTGTGGGTTTGCTGGCGACAAAATGCAATTCTGTTCATAGTCGTCCATATAGAGGATGGCCAGTTCCGGAGCGAAGGCAGCTCGCATGGCTACTCCCTTATTTTGAATAAAATACTCATTTTGGAAAATGAAAAAGTTTTTTGTCATCGCCACTTCTAGAAGTTCTATTATGAAGTCAGTTGGGACCGCCGCAGGTTGTGGTCGTCTCTGTAGTGCTCTGGCTATTGATTCAAGTGCTGGTACTTGGGGGATGCTCGTATAAAGCGAGACAATATACATTGTAACCAGTATTTGTTTGTCTTTATCGAAGGCCATCCGGTCCATCAGGTTGATCACTTGCATAGTATCTCTCACATACGTTGCTGTAGTTTCTGCCAGAGGTTTCAGACAAATGTCCACATATTTACATATGGGTTCCAAGAGGGTGCCGCATCCCGATATTATGGGGCGTCCCGGGGGTTTCTGTGGTTTTTTGTGCACTTTGGGTAAGGTGTAGATTGTTGGCACTCTTGGTTGGTTCACATTGAGATATTCATACTCCTTGGTGTTAGGAAAACCCGCCTCTTTGCCTCTTCTTGTGATCTCCTGAAACTTAATCCTGATCTCCTTGGTAGGGTCGCTCGGGATTGCTGTGTAGCTGACACCATCCCTCAGTTGTAAGTAGATTTCATCTTTGTAGTCTTGTACATCCTGTAAGACAATTGCTCCCCCCTTGTCTGCTGGTTTTATCACAATAGATTTGTTGTTCCTTAAAGAGTTGAGGGCTTCTCTCTCGCCTATCGAGATGTTATGATTCACATATGGTCTTGTTGTACAGATTTCCATCACATCTCTGAGTACCATACTTTCGTAAGATAAAATCCTGTGGGGGACAGAGTGTGTCGGAGGAGTAAAGGTCGAGGCAGGCAGTAGTCCAGTGAAAGATGATAGGACAGTGGGGAGGGAGTGCTTGAAGAAATGTCTCAGCCTTATTTTGCGGAAAAATCTGAACAGTTCTGTCTTAATATTGAACTTGTTGGCATGTGATGTCGGCACGAATGACAAACCTTTGCTTAAAACATTTGTCTCTTCCATTGAAAGTTCATGTCTGGAAAGGTTGATAATTTGATTCTTATGGATTACCATCTGTAGGTTTTTCTCTTGGTTCTGATTTCTCCATGAATCTCGGGCTGGAATCTTATTTGTTTGGGCATCTGTCCCTGTTGCCTTCCCCCGTCCCAGTTCTGTTGGTTCTGGCCTCTTCTGGGTCTTCTGTTCCAAGGATCGCCTCTGCCTCTGGGTGGTCTCCATGTTCTGTCCTCTAAAAAAGGCTGTTGGTGACCCATCTGCCAATTCTGTTGTGGTTGGTAACATTGGTCCTGATACTGGTTACTATTGGTTGGTCCTGATGGTCGGTTGTCACTTCCAGAGCTATACGAATAGTCCGAGAAATTGGTGAACCTCCTATTGCCTCGGTAACCACCCCTTCCTCTGTAAAAGAAACGTCCTTTTTATCTTGCTTGAAGTAATCTTCTTGTAGGTATGGGTACGTTCTTTTTTTATCGTGGTATTGTATGTCTTTCGCTAGTTTGTCCAATTTTTTGGCTTGTGCTTCAGTGTCGAAGTCCTTCAGGGTCTTATTAAGTCTTTCTAAAGTTTCTCTGGCACTGGTAAAAGCACTGTGGCTGGATATCTCCTGTTTGAGTACTTCGATCTCCTTGGAGAGCTGTTCTACTTGTTCCCAAGGTGTTTCGACCCCTAGTACCATTCAGTGGCGTGAGCAATTATTTGCGACAAAACTAAAGCCCTCTTTAAATTTTGGATTGTCCACAAAGATCACCGGTTTGTAACGTACTTGGAGCCCAGATGGAATTATGTTTGCTTGAAGGTATTTAGTAAGTAGATGGCCATGTAATCTTGTATGCACCAGTTTTTTCTCAAGTCTTTCCAACTTATAAATTTTCTCATTCAATGAATAATCAATATTCGAAGGATTAGAACTGAGGAAAGTAGTGCCTGAGTCTCCCTCTATTAGATTCTTGATGTATTCCTCTGTGTAAGAAAGGATTTCATGTTCATTCATGTTAAACCCAGTAAAGTAAATTATAAAAATAGTAATAATTGTGAAAGAAACCCTCGCAAGACAGCTCTTGCTCTGAGAGTGATAAGTTTTAGAGGGGTTTGCCCTTAAAAGTACCCGACTTGGGTCATATCATAGGTACAATAGTAAGATAGTCGGTATAGTGAAATAGTGTTATCGCTCCTTTAGACAGTAGACCATGGAGTGAATCAAAATTAATTGCTTCAAGACCGTGAATTAAATTCATTCAATCAAGTCATCGGTACATGCTCTTGGAATTCAGAATATTTGTGTACATTTTTATGATTTTTGCATAATTTCATTATGTACAATGTAATCTCATTATTTACAGTATAATACAGTGCTCTCGGTGCAAAGGAGAAAGAGGATTGAAAGGAATTGGGAGTGGTAGGGTCAGTGAGGGACAGGGTAAAGGTGATGTGATGTGGACACAATTCAATTGAGTACAATGGAACCTTTACTGCCTAGTTTAGGTCTATTGTTCCCTTCATAAAACATTACACATAGGGTGACATAAATTCATTTTTTTCAATCCTATGGTGTATGTCGATGAACATATGGTTGTCAACGTTTCGACCCCTGGTTGATAAGGGTTAATGATTCCTCATTCTGGTGTCTTCCTCAGGACAGGATGTGGTGGTGGAGCACCTGTAACTATAAATGCTATTCAGTACGTGTCTGAGAGAAAGGGTCTACTGTTATCAAAAGTAACCTGGAATGTACCTACTCTTCAAGTCAGCTCCAAATATCAGAACTTGTATGGCGGCAGCGACGCTCAGCTGTATCTGTGGGGTGAGATCATCAGGTTACACATCAAAAAGGACATGGGAATGTTCTGTGTGACTCGAGAATAAGGGATGAATAAGGGAGAAATACTCAGGTGTACGCCGGATACTCTCCCAGGGATACTTCCTGTGTATCGATATCAATGTGGTTATTTAGATTATGCAGCTACCCAGTCTGCATCAGTCTATTATGTCCCAAAGTCAATCCAATTATGCAGATTTAAAGGGGGAGTGTGTCTATTATGTCCCAAAGTCAATTGAATTATGCAGATCTAAGGGGGGGGAGTGTGTCACTAATCAGTCAACACCCGCATCCTACAGAGAAACTATCCGATGTTAAAATGTTAAAAAGGTGCGTATTTTGAGTACAGGACAAGTTAAAACAGTTGCTACTGTAGGGGTATCAAGAATTCATTTAGATAGGTTGGTCTGTGCTTGAAATAGTGGAAAGTAGTTCCACTGGTTAGCCGTCAATAGCGTAGGAGTCCAGTCAACAGATAGCCTCGTGTGTTTTAAGAGGTGCATAAGGCGGCCTGGTCTATGACAAAATCCATTCCGGCATTATAGATTAAAGATTAGCCGCACATAAGTCTGAACATAAACGTGCGGCGAAGAGAGGGAGCGACTCAGATCAATAAACCGGCTTACAGAACGATGGTGGATGACTGACTCCGGGATTGGAATCAACCTGTAGCGGCCCTTTGGTCGCGGGAAATGGAGTACACTCAACCCGGCTCTGGTTATTAAACCGGCTGCTGATGCCACAAGATGGTTGTTTTAGTATTAAATGTTTTTATTCAGAGCAACAAAAAACTCCAACCCATGCATGTAAAGGCACCGGTCATACATTCACAGTTGTAAAGAAATTCTTGACTGGCAGCAGTATTGTTTGGTATAAATTAACACAGCAAGCCACCTACAACCCTGCCGGGCCGGCCGCGTCAAACTAATGGAGCATGAGTCGGAAGCTGTAGCAATCTGTGCAAAACGGTAAAACCCCCAACAAGCCCCAACAACCCCCCCATCTTGTGCCCCACCCCCCTTCTTGTCCGCTAAAGTATGCTGGCCTGACCCCTTCCATTACAGCTAGTCTAGTGAGGTGGCACCCGCGCCCTTCCGCCTTGAAGTGCGTGCCTCCGAGTCTTGGCCCGAGGTTCCGGGATAGGAGTATCTGCCAAATGCAGTAGACGTAGGTAGCAAGGGCAGCTCAATTCCCTAAATTCCCCAGTGAGCAGCGCCAGAAACGGTCGCCAGATTTCTGCGAACTCCTCACCCCGCCCCGCTGCAGTCAGGGACAGCTTCTCCATCCCCAATACCATCCAGAGCCTATGGAGCCAGCCAAGGTGCATGGGGGGTTGTGGGTCTCTCCAGCGTGCCACTATATTTTGTATCGCGGCACCCAGCGCTATAGCAATCAACCTTCCTCTCATGGATTTCAGGGGATACATCAGTGTGTTCGGCAGACCCAATAGCACATAAGCAGGGAATCGGGGGAGTTGAGTGTCTAAGTGTGCATCTATGAGATCTAGGATGGTGGACCAGCATTGTTGCAGCTTCTCACAGCTCCAGAGTAGGTGTTCAAGTGTGCATCTTTCCCCACACCCCCTCCAGCAGCGATCGCTTGTCTTGGGGTCCCATCTATGTATGCGTGCCGGGGTGTGGTACCAATACATGGCTACTTTCGTAAGGGTCTCCGTGAGGCCAGTATGGTAAGCCGAGTGTCTGGCTCTATGAATGATTCCCTCCCATTCCTTCCGTGTGAGTTGCCTCCCAAGGTCCTCCTCCCATCTCGCCTTCCCTGGGTGATAGGTGTGTATGTGTGTAAGGAGTAGGTGTTGGTACAGGTCGGAAAGCAGTTTCTTCTCTGACGTGCGGGTGAGAAGCCATTTTTCATAAGGCGTGGGGAATCGTTGCGCGCCCGGGCGAACGGACGGGTGCAGGACCCAATGCCTGACCTGCAGGTAGGGGAGCCGATCCGCCTCCTGTATCCCGTAATCCTCTCTCACTTTCTGAAAAGAAAGGACTCCCTCCAGGTTAAAAATATGCCCCACCTCCCTGTAGGGGGTGGCCCGCCACGTTTTGAATGCCTGCGGATCCAGGCCGGGTGTAAAATCGGGGTTCCCAAAAATGGGCGTCAGCGGGGAAGGGAATGATGTGAGTTCACTCCGCACCGCCACCTGATTCCGGGATTTTCATCACCGTACTTGTGATATACGACGCGTAAAGATTCGGGGGTCTGTGACACCTCGGCAGGAAGGGTACACCCTGGAGGGGGTGGCCGGCCACCGCCTGGTCTTGAAAGAGCCAGTGCTTGCTGGATTCAAGTTGGTACCACTCAACCAGAGTGCGTAGCTGTGCCGCTTGGAAGTACAAGGTGAGGTCCGGTAGACCCACGCCCCCGTGCGCCGGTGGAAGAGACACTATGCGCTGCTTGAAGCGGGGACGGCGCCCATTCCAGACATAGCGTGTCAGGTCTGCCTGGGTCTTCTGAAGCCAACCCGTTGGAGGGCGTAGCGGGAGTGTTTGAAAGATGTAGAGAATCTGCGGCAAAAGCGCCATCTTAATTGCCGCCACTCGCCCGAGCCAGGATAGAGTGAGGCGGTTCCACTTTCTCAGCGTCTCATTGATTTGCATGCCCAGTTTGGCATAATTAGCGTCAGCTGTTCCCGGCACCGTAGGCGCCAAGAGGACCCCCAGGTATGAAACCGTGGACGCTGACCACTGCAGGTCGAATTCGGATTTGGCGTCCGCCAGAACGTCAGCGGGTAGGGACACGTTCAGAGCCACCGACTTGTCAACGTTGATTTTAAAGCCTGACGCTTGCACGAAGGAGTGCAACTCTACTCTTTGTGGAGTGGTGTGGCTCACTGGTTAGAGGCGGCAGACCCGTAAGCAGAGAACGGCCTGGGACCAGGGTTCAATTCCCGATGCGGAAAAAATCTTCTATCAAAGAGCAATTTCTCCGGAGGCGGAGAAATTGTCCAAATGGTAAGTTGTCGCGGAGGCTTCTCGTGTGGTGGCTATTATATCTGAGTAGCGTGTTCCTTTCCATTGGCTTCCTGTACAGGGTGGTGTATAGGTGCCCATCGGCAGATTTTATGCTTAAATCAAGGAAGTCAATACTATCTCTGCTCCAATGCATTGTAAATTTGCTGTCGGTAGATTGTGTGTTGAGACAAGCTAGTTAAAATGCAAGATCTTCATCATTTCCTGTCCACAGCATGACCACATCATCAATGTATCGTTGCCATTCGCTGATGCTATTCCTGTGTGGGTTTGCTGGCGACAAAATGCAATTCTGTTCATAGTCGTCCATATAGAGGATGGCCAGTTCCGGAGCGAAGGCAGCTCGCATGGCTACTCCCTTATTTTGAATAAAATACTCATTTTGGAAAATGAAAAAGTTTTTTGTCATCGCCACTTCTAGAAGTTCTATTATGAAGTCAGTTGGGACCGCCGCAGGTTGTGGTCGTCTCTGTAGTGCTCTGGCTATTGATTCAAGTGCTGGTACTTGGGGGATGCTCGTATAAAGCGAGACAATATACATTGTAACCAGTATTTGTTTGTCTTTATCGAAGGCCATCCGGTCCATCAGGTTGATCACTTGCATAGTATCTCTCACATACGTTGCTGTAGTTTCTGCCAGAGGTTTCAGACAAATGTCCACATATTTACATATGGGTTCCAAGAGGGTGCCGCATCCCGATATTATGGGGCGTCCCGGGGGTTTCTGTGGTTTTTTGTGCACTTTGGGTAAGGTGTAGATTGTTGGCACTCTTGGTTGGTTCACATTGAGATATTCATACTCCTTGGTGTTAGGAAAACCCGCCTCTTTGCCTCTTCTTGTGATCTCCTGAAACTTAATCCTGATCTCCTTGGTAGGGTCGCTCGGGATTGCTGTGTAGCTGACACCATCCCTCAGTTGTAAGTAGATTTCATCTTTGTAGTCTTGTACATCCTGTAAGACAATTGCTCCCCCCTTGTCTGCTGGTTTTATCACAATAGATTTGTTGTTCCTTAAAGAGTTGAGGGCTTCTCTCTCGCCTATCGAGATGTTATGATTCACATATGGTCTTGTTGTACAGATTTCCATCACATCTCTGAGTACCATACTTTCGTAAGATAAAATCCTGTGGGGGACAGAGTGTGTCGGAGGAGTAAAGGTCGAGGCAGGCAGTAGTCCAGTGAAAGATGATAGGACAGTGGGGAGGGAGTGCTTGAAGAAATGTCTCAGCCTTATTTTGCGGAAAAATCTGAACAGTTCTGTCTTAATATTGAACTTGTTGGCATGTGATGTCGGCACGAATGACAAACCTTTGCTTAAAACATTTGTCTCTTCCATTGAAAGTTCATGTCTGGAAAGGTTGATAATTTGATTCTTATGGATTACCATCTGTAGGTTTTTCTCTTGGTTCTGATTTCTCCATGAATCTCGGGCTGGAATCTTATTTGTTTGGGCATCTGTCCCTGTTGCCTTCCCCCGTCCCAGTTCTGTTGGTTCTGGCCTCTTCTGGGTCTTCTGTTCCAAGGATCGCCTCTGCCTCTGGGTGGTCTCCATGTTCTGTCCTCTAAAAAAGGCTGTTGGTGACCCATCTGCCAATTCTGTTGTGGTTGGTAACATTGGTCCTGATACTGGTTACTATTGGTTGGTCCTGATGGTCGGTTGTCACTTCCAGAGCTATACGAATAGTCCGAGAAATTGGTGAACCTCCTATTGCCTCGGTAACCACCCCTTCCTCTGTAAAAGAAACGTCCTTTTTATCTTGCTTGAAGTAATCTTCTTGTAGGTATGGGTACGTTCTTTTTTTATCGTGGTATTGTATGTCTTTCGCTAGTTTGTCCAATTTTTTGGCTTGTGCTTCAGTGTCGAAGTCCTTCAGGGTCTTATTAAGTCTTTCTAAAGTTTCTCTGGCACTGGTAAAAGCACTGTGGCTGGATATCTCCTGTTTGAGTACTTCGATCTCCTTGGAGAGCTGTTCTACTTGTTCCCAAGGTGTTTCGACCCCTAGTACCATTCAGTGGCGTGAGCAATTATTTGCGACAAAACTAAAGCCCTCTTTAAATTTTGGATTGTCCACAAAGATCACCGGTTTGTAACGTACTTGGAGCCCAGATGGAATTATGTTTGCTTGAAGGTATTTAGTAAGTAGATGGCCATGTAATCTTGTATGCACCAGTTTTTTCTCAAGTCTTTCCAACTTATAAATTTTCTCATTCAATGAATAATCAATATTCGAAGGATTAGAACTGAGGAAAGTAGTGCCTGAGTCTCCCTCTATTAGATTCTTGATGTATTCCTCTGTGTAAGAAAGGATTTCATGTTCATTCATGTTAAACCCAGTAAAGTAAATTATAAAAATAGTAATAATTGTGAAAGAAACCCTCGCAAGACAGCTCTTGCTCTGAGAGTGATAAGTTTTAGAGGGGTTTGCCCTTAAAAGTACCCGACTTGGGTCATATCATAGGTACAATAGTAAGATAGTCGGTATAGTGAAATAGTGTTATCGCTCCTTTAGACAGTAGACCATGGAGTGAATCAAAATTAATTGCTTCAAGACCGTGAATTAAATTCATTCAATCAAGTCATCGGTACATGCTCTTGGAATTCAGAATATTTGTGTACATTTTTATGATTTTTGCATAATTTCATTATGTACAATGTAATCTCATTATTTACAGTATAATACAGTGCTCTCGGTGCAAAGGAGAAAGAGGATTGAAAGGAATTGGGAGTGGTAGGGTCAGTGAGGGACAGGGTAAAGGTGATGTGATGTGGACACAATTCAATTGAGTACAATGGAACCTTTACTGCCTAGTTTAGGTCTATTGTTCCCTTCATAAAACATTACACATAGGGTGACATAAATTCATTTTTTTCAATCCTATGGTGTATGTCGATGAACATATGGTTGTCAACGTTTCGACCCCTGGTTGATAAGGGTTAATGATTCCTCATTCTGGTGTCTTCCTCAGGACAGGATGTGGTGGTGGAGCACCTGTAACTATAAATGCTATTCAGTACGTGTCTGAGAGAAAGGGTCTACTGTTATCAAAAGTAACCTGGAATGTACCTACTCTTCAAGTCAGCTCCAAATATCAGAACTTGTATGGCGGCAGCGACGCTCAGCTGTATCTGTGGGGTGAGATCATCAGGTTACACATCAAAAAGGACATGGGAATGTTCTGTGTGACTCGAGAATAAGGGATGAATAAGGGAGAAATACTCAGGTGTACGCCGGATACTCTCCCAGGGATACTTCCTGTGTATCGATATCAATGTGGTTATTTAGATTATGCAGCTACCCAGTCTGCATCAGTCTATTATGTCCCAAAGTCAATCCAATTATGCAGATTTAAAGGGGGAGTGTGTCTATTATGTCCCAAAGTCAATTGAATTATGCAGATCTAAGGGGGGGGAGTGTGTCACTAATCAGTCAACACCCGCATCCTACAGAGAAACTATCCGATGTTAAAATGTTAAAAAGGTGCGTATTTTGAGTACAGGACAAGTTAAAACAGTTGCTACTGTAGGGGTATCAAGAATTCATTTAGATAGGTTGGTCTGTGCTTGAAATAGTGGAAAGTAGTTCCACTGGTTAGCCGTCAATAGCGTAGGAGTCCAGTCAACAGATAGCCTCGTGTGTTTTAAGAGGTGCATAAGGCGGCCTGGTCTATGACAAAATCCATTCCGGCATTATAGATTAAAGATTAGCCGCACATAAGTCTGAACATAAACGTGCGGCGAAGAGAGGGAGCGACTCAGATCAATAAACCGGCTTACAGAACGATGGTGGATGACTGACTCCGGGATTGGAATCAACCTGTAGCGGCCCTTTGGTCGCGGGAAATGGAGTACACTCAACCCGGCTCTGGTTATTAAACCGGCTGCTGATGCCACAAGATGGTTGTTTTAGTATTAAATGTTTTTATTCAGAGCAACAAAAAACTCCAACCCATGCATGTAAAGGCACCGGTCATACATTCACAGTTGTAAAGAAATTCTTGACTGGCAGCAGTATTGTTTGGTATAAATTAACACAGCAAGCCACCTACAACCCTGCCGGGCCGGCCGCGTCAAACTAATGGAGCATGAGTCGGAAGCTGTAGCAATCTGTGCAAAACGGTAAAACCCCCAACAAGCCCCAACAACCCCCCCATCTTGTGCCCCACCCCCCTTCTTGTCCGCTAAAGTATGCTGGCCTGACCCCTTCCATTACAGCTAGTCTAGTGAGGTGGCACCCGCGCCCTTCCGCCTTGAAGTGCGTGCCTCCGAGTCTTGGCCCGAGGTTCCGGGATAGGAGTATCTGCCAAATGCAGTAGACGTAGGTAGCAAGGGCAGCTCAATTCCCTAAATTCCCCAGTGAGCAGCGCCAGAAACGGTCGCCAGATTTCTGCGAACTCCTCACCCCGCCCCGCTGCAGTCAGGGACAGCTTCTCCATCCCCAATACCATCCAGAGCCTATGGAGCCAGCCAAGGTGCATGGGGGGTTGTGGGTCTCTCCAGCGTGCCACTATATTTTGTATCGCGGCACCCAGCGCTATAGCAATCAACCTTCCTCTCATGGATTTCAGGGGATACATCAGTGTGTTCGGCAGACCCAATAGCACATAAGCAGGGAATCGGGGGAGTTGAGTGTCTAAGTGTGCATCTATGAGATCTAGGATGGTGGACCAGCATTGTTGCAGCTTCTCACAGCTCCAGAGTAGGTGTTCAAGTGTGCATCTTTCCCCACACCCCCTCCAGCAGCGATCGCTTGTCTTGGGGTCCCATCTATGTATGCGTGCCGGGGTGTGGTACCAATACATGGCTACTTTTGTAAGGGTCTCCGTGAGGCCAGTATGGTAAGCCGAGTGTCTGGCTCTATGAATGATTCCCTCCCATTCCTTCCGTGTGAGTTGCCTCCCAAGGTCCTCCTCCCATCTCGCCTTCCCTGGGTGATAGGTGTGTATGTGTGTAAGGAGTAGGTGTTGGTACAGGTCGGAAAGCAGTTTCTTCTCTGACGTGCGGGTGAGAAGCCATTTTTCATAAGGCGTGGGGAATCGTTGCGCGCCCGGGCGAACGGACGGGTGCAGGACCCAATGCCTGACCTGCAGGTAGGGGAGCCGATCCGCCTCCTGTATCCCGTAATCCTCTCTCACTTTCTGAAAAGAAAGGACTCCCTCCAGGTTAAAAATATGCCCCACCTCCCTGTAGGGGGTGGCCCGCCACGTTTTGAATGCCTGCGGATCCAGGCCGGGTGTAAAATCGGGGTTCCCAAAAATGGGCGTCAGCGGGGAAGGGAATGATGTGAGTTCACTCCGCACCGCCACCTGATTCCGGGATTTTCATCACCGTACTTGTGATATACGACGCGTAAAGATTCGGGGGTCTGTGACACCTCGGCAGGAAGGGTACACCCTGGAGGGGGTGGCCGGCCACCGCCTGGTCTTGAAAGAGCCAGTGCTTGCTGGATTCAAGTTGGTACCACTCAACCAGAGTGCGTAGCTGTGCCGCTTGGAAGTACAAGGTGAGGTCCGGTAGACCCACGCCCCCGTGCGCCGGTGGAAGAGACACTATGCGCTGCTTGAAGCGGGGACGGCGCCCATTCCAGACATAGCGTGTCAGGTCTGCCTGGGTCTTCTGAAGCCAACCCGTTGGAGGGCGTAGCGGGAGTGTTTGAAAGATGTAGAGAATCTGCGGCAAAAGCGCCATCTTAATTGCCGCCACTCGCCCGAGCCAGGATAGAGTGAGGCGGTTCCACTTTCTCAGCGTCTCATTGATTTGCATGCCCAGTTTGGCATAATTAGCGTCAGCTGTTCCCGGCACCGTAGGCGCCAAGAGGACCCCCAGGTATGAAACCGTGGACGCTGACCACTGCAGGTCGAATTCGGATTTGGCGTCCGCCAGAACGTCAGCGGGTAGGGACACGTTCAGAGCCACCGACTTGTCAACGTTGATTTTAAAGCCTGACGCTTGCACGAAGGAGTGCAACTCTACTCTTTGTGGAGTGGTGTGGCTCACTGGTTAGAGGCGGCAGACCCGTAAGCAGAGAACGGCCTGGGACCAGGGTTCAATTCCCGATGCGGCAGGGTCGTGGAGCATGGTCAAAACGGACTCGATAATTCTCGACTCGGTGCCGACTCTAACCAGGGAACACACTCTGCAACTCTGGACATTAAGCTTGCCTCATCTCTACAACGGCCCCCCACAGACGCCGGGGATGCCTGGTTTCACCTTGAAGATACCCAGAAAGGGACCATCTCACAGGGAAAACCAGGACGGGTTCCCCAGCGGTCTTCAGCGCCAGGATACTCCATGGAGTCACAGTGCGCTTTACAAGTACACCCACATTTACATTTTACATTTACCAATAGAGCTCTTAAAGATTGCATGGGGTCCATCAGAGAGAGTAAAACATCATCAGCGTACAGGCTGATCTTGTGCGTGTCCCCCCCGAAGGAGATGCCCCGGATACGAGGATGGTGCCTGACCCTTTGTGCCATTGGCTCCATGTAGAGCGCGAACAGGAGAGGGGAGATCGGACAGCCCTGTTTGGTCCCCCTGCCAATCTGGAGGTGCGGCGAGGTGTGTCCATTGACCCTCACTGTCGCCGTGGGCTGGCGGTAGCAATTAAAGATTCGAGTGCGGGTGATAACCCCTAAGCCGAATCTCTGAAGGGTCTGCTCAAGATAGAGCCAGTGCACCCTATCAAATGCCTTGGGCTGGAGGGCCTGTACATGTCGGCGTTGCCTTTGTTCCCGCAGTTTGCACGCCAACAGCTTCCCACACCGATCTCCCCCCGTATAGTAGGCATGCTTCAGGCGTATCGCGGCAAATTCCGCGACATCCTGGTCCAACGCCGCAAGCATCTTCCGTTCCGTGCAAAGTTGGCGCCATGCCCTGGCCGCTCCGGTGCGCTGATGTAACTGCTCCAACTCCCGGACACGCTGCGAGAGGTCAGCCCTCTTCTGCGCGCGCTCTCTATTGTTGGCTGCTGCCAGAGAGATAAATTCGTCACGAAGGACGGTTTTGAGCGCGACCCATTGGGTGGCCTTGGAAGTGTCCTCGTTAGCATTGTGCCGGAGAAAGTGCTCGATGGCCGTCTTAATCTGTTCCACGAGGGAAGGGCTCTGCAGCAGGCCGTCTCGCAAGCGCCAGTGTCGTTGCGGGCTCGGTGCATCAGGCACCAAGAAAGTTGCTGATATCGGGGAGTGGTCAGAGAGCGAGGCCGGTAGGATTTCTACTCCCTGTACGCGCGCAGCAAGGAGAGTCGAGCAAAGCAGGTAATCTAGTCGCGCGTAAGTCTTGTGGGCTGCGGAATAATGGGTGTAAGTCGTGTTGTGAGGGGGAAAGTGTCTCCACAAATCGAGCAGTCCCAGGTCAGTGAGATGGGCGTGCCCCTCCGCTGACAAGGCTCCCACCTGGTCCAACCTCTGGCTGGAACGATCAGTGACATTATGAAAGACTAGGTTTAGGTCCCCCCCCAGGAGCAGGTGTTGGTGCGTGTTAGCTGTGGCCTCATCCACCGCCGTGCGTAGGAACCTCTCCTGACCCTCATTGGGCGCATACACAGAGCCAATTAGAAGTGTCTGCCCCGCCACCTGGAAGCGGTGGAGCAATAGCCCCCCCTTGATCTCCACCTCCTTTTGCAGCACCTTCCCCTTAAAGGACCTCGCCACCAGTATGGCCACCCTCGCCACCTTCTTAGAGGTGGACGAGAACATCTGCTCGGGAAAGGCCCTGGACCTAAGCCTATGGTGATCCTTGGACAGCAGGTGCGTCTCCTGCAGGAGACAGATGTCAGCTTGTGAGCGCTCTAGGAAGGAGAGGATTGCCTTGCGCTTGTTTGGGCTGTTGAGTCCCCTAACATTTAGGGAAAGAACGGTCAAGTGATACATCAACCCGGATGTGGGGTGTGAACTCGCTGATGGTCAGTGCGGGTCGGTGGCCTAACAGATAAACATTCAGTGCCATCCCGTGGCGCCCAAGATGGTTGTTTTCAGGGTCTGTAAACCTGCCCGTGTTGGCGGTATAGTTGCTTATGGCAGCATCATCAGCCTGAAAATGCCGTAAGCTATTGTGTGGTATAGGGTATACCTAACGCAAGCATTCACTAGCTTAAGACAAAAGGGATTCTATGATCTTACCTCGTCTCCTGCGGTAACTTTACTGGAAAGCAGAGACGCTGTCAAAGCCAGTCCTATCTGCATCACAGGCGGCAGGGGGCGTGGCCTTAACACGCGGTGCTGCCGCTGGATGCCGGGGGAGGTTCGGTTGTTGGTTAGCCAATGGGTGCATGGCCCGGGTGGCTCAGTGCCAAGAAAATGTGCGTGATCTTTAGATGGCTCATAATGGCAGCCATTACCTGTTAATACTCACAACCATTGAACAACAGTTCCAAACGTTTGTGGTGTACATTAAATATTGCTATTATGTCCTTTATCATGGTAAAGCCAAAAGGTTTGGAGATCACAAATTATCGTCATTAGATAGGTCTTGCGATTCTGTTGTTACTATCAATATCATTCCATTATGTACTTTGTGAAACACAGAAGACATATTAGGAGTTTTTTAGATCAAAATGGTTCCATTATATGCATCGTGAAACACATAACACATATTAGGTATGTTTTAGAAAAAACAATCATATACGCTTGTGGTAAAACATACAGTTGGAACTTGCAAATGGCATTGTTAAGTAGTTTACGTCATCTTAATATATTGAATCTCATTATATACACCTCAAAGAACAAAGTCCTAATTAGAACTATTTAACAAGAGTGGTCATAAGTGATCTATCAGTACAGTGTTCATTATGACAGCAAGATAAAACTTGACAATATTTGCAAATATTCTGCCTGCAAAAAGTTCTTTCATTCTGTGCATTATAAGGGGATAGGAAGTACATCTGGGCTGGTATGACGCTGCCTATGTTATATGTATGGCTCAAAAAGGGGATGCGTGTTGTACATCATGTGCTAGAGGCCTAGATCCTCCTATTCAGGTTCAAGACCAGCCATTTGTGCATAAGTAGCATCCAACTCATTAAGGCCGTTCTCAACTGTGTCCAATTAGTGCACCAATTTACACTCCCTTATGTTCATGACGGGACTGAGGTCGCCGCCTCTTGGGCCAAGGGTTATTCTTTCCAGTACCAGCCATTTCATTGATTCTGGACTATGCTCTTTCGTGCGAAAATGTTCGACCAATGGTGCTCCTACTGTTTGGCACCTGATGCGGCTGCAATGTTGTAGAATACGGTTCTTTATTTTCTGTTTGGTCTGGCCTATGTAGGCAAGGTTGCATGGGCAGATAATGGCATATATCACCTCACTGGTGTTACAATTCGTGTGTGATTTCAATTCAATAGTATTGGTTCTGTATGTCCAAGTTTTAGTTTCTAGAGATATGGCACAAGCTTTACATCTGGTCCATTTGTAGTGTCCTACTATCTCAGGTAGGTTCCATAATGTCTGTATTGTTGGCGGCGGGGGTTTATCCAAAAGGGACCGAACAACATGGTCCCTAATGTTTTTGGCTTTTTTGAATGCGTGCATTGGACGTTCTTTAATATCAATGATGTCAGCCACAAGGTCCCAATACTTATTGATCGTCTTTTTTATATTGTTGCTTCTCATGCAGTGTGTTGTTACACATATGATTCTGTCTTGTTTGGATGTACGTTCTTTAGGTGTCAATAAATCCTCTCTGTTATTATACCAGGCCCTCTTTCTGGCTCTTTTTACCAATCTGTTAGGATATCCTCTTTTCCAGGATGCGAGAAATGAGTTCATCTGATTCTTTGAAAAAATCTTCTTTCAAAGAGCAATTTCTCCGGAGGCGGAGAATTGTCCAAATGGTAAGTTGTCGCGGAGGCTTCTCGTGCGGTGGCTATTATATCTGAGTAGCGTGTTCCTTTCCATTGGCTTCCTGTACAAGGTGGTATATAGGTGCCCATCTGCGGATTTTATGCTTAAATCAAGGAAGTCAATACTATCTCTGCTCCAATGCATCCTGTAAGACAATTGCTCCCCCCTTGTCTGCTGGTTTTATCACAACAGATTTGTTGTTCCTTAAAGAGTTGAGGGCTTCTCTCTCGCCTATCGAGATGTTATGATTCACATATGGTCTTGTTGTACAGATTTCCATCACATCTCTGAGTACCATACTTTTGTAAGATAAAATCCTGTGTGGGACAGAGTGTGTCGGAGGAGTAAAGGTCGAGGGAGGCCGTAGTCCAGTGAAAGATGATAGGACAGTGGGGAGGGAGTGCTTGAAGAAATGTCTTAGCCTTAGTTTGCGGAAAAATCTGAACAGTTCTGTTTTTATATTGAACTTGTTGGCATGTGATGTCGGCACGAATGACAAACCTTTGCTTAAAACATTTGTCTCTTCCATCGAAAGATCATATCTGGAAAGGTTATAAATTGGGTTCTTATGGATTACCATTTGTAGGTTTTTCTCCTGGTGCTGATTTCTCCATGAATCTCGGGCTGGAATCTTACTTATTTGGGCATCTGTCCCTGTTGCCTTCCCCCGTCTCAGTTCTGTTGGTTCTGGCTGAATTAAATTCACGGTCTTGAAGCAACTAATTAATCTACTGTCTAAAGGATGGATAACACTATTTCACTATACCGACTATCTTACTATTGTACCTAAGTCTCTGAGTAGGTCTGTATTTGTGAGAGAGAGTATGAGTGGGTCTGTCAGTGGGTGAATGAGTGTCTAAGTGGGTCTGTGAATGTGTGTATGTGTCTGACTGAGTCTGAGAGTGGATGTTAGAGTTTTCTGTACTTTTATGAAAGGGTGCATGAGTGTCAGAGTCGGTCTATGAGTGCGTGTGAGTAGGTCAGTAAGTGGGTGTGTGAGTATCTGAGTGGGTCTGTGAGTGGGTATGTCAGTGGCTGAATAAGTGTCTGAGTATGTGGCTGGTTGTCTAAGTGTCTGTGTGGGTGTATCAGAAGCTGTATCAGTGACTGGGCTATTGAAGAACCGCACCTGCCCCTTTATCCAAAAAGATAAACAATTTTGCATAAAATATCTATCTAAGAGGAGTACTTTCTACCAGTTAATTAATCAACCAACTGACACTTCTGTCTCCTCACCTCCAACAACACTCTTTGTATAATTGAAAACAGAGGAAAAGCATAAACTTTGATATTCCTCATAATCATACTGAAAGCATCAATTGGCATTGCCCCTGGATCTGGACGTCAACTCACATAGTCCTCTATATGAAAAGTTAAACATCATGCAAATAGACCTACTTCCAGAGGACCAAAAGCTCACTGAATCTCCTGAAACACCTGTGTCTTCCGCTTCCAATCGCTGAAGTCCACTACATTGTGTGAATTCCAATCCGCCACTAAATTCTTCTCCCCTTTTAAATACTGAGCTTTCAAAGTTATCACGTGCTCTAAACAATACAGTCACATCTCCTTTTCCCAACTACATTAACTTCTTTGATCTACTTCTTCCCAATCTGTTGTTATATGTTAAAGCAGAAACATTCTCCATCCTATCTTCAACAAAACTGAACAGCCCTGAATCTGTTTCTTGAAACACTGAATGGCAAACACTCCTGCATTTAATTTTAAACAGTTTATATGATTCTGCCTCTCCACTAAACTTCGTTTTCCACCTCCCACTTGATCCTCTAACTGTGCTCTGCAAGCTAAATTGCTCACATCTGATTTTAAAACAAAATCTGCAGCTAAACCAAATACAATGTGGCCATTCCAAGGCTGTAAAATCTCCATCCATCAAATTAACTCTGTCCAAACCTCCTGAGCCACCACTATCTTGTCCCCATGCCAGAGACCTCTTGATAAACCTGATCATTTCAAATTCTGCAGAGCCCTGTAATCCAAGGAAAAACTTCCTGAATTGATGAAGATAGAATCCCAATTACGTGAGCCAACTCCCTCAAATCGACCTCGTCTTTCTCCAACAAATGTGCTACTTCCCTTTTAATTAGAAAAATTTCTTCTCATAACTGCAGCTGTACTTTCACTGTGTCTATAGTAAAACCCAAGAATTCCATCATTCGTGAAGGAAACCAGAAGTGACTTTTCATATTTTTTTAAAAAACCCCAGATACTCCAACAACTCCTTCGTCAAAAGCAACTGAGTTTTCCTAAGCTCCACACCCTGATTCATGTTCAAAATATCATCCAAATAAATTATCATTGTACACCTCTCTCTTTCACAATCCCCACAACAGGTCTCATTACTTTTGAAAAATTCAAGTGTCATATTAATGGTGAAAGACCAGAAATAAGACACTTGAATTGATATAACTGCCCCTCTAATTTGAATTGTATGAAAACCTGACAGTCTAAAGCAGCGATACCCAAAGTACAGCCAGGGGCCACATGTGGCCTTTCTGACCTTTATAGTGGGTCCCCTGGTCTCCAGCAGAACTGGGCTGCTGTTTACTCAACCCAGCACTATCATCAAAAAGTTGTTCTATAAACAGACATTAACATGCAGAAGCACTTTTTCACCTCAGTAAATCAGCACATTAAGAAGTATTAATTTAAAAGTGATCGTTTTCACACATCAATTTAGAAACATTAATTCATCCCCCACCCTGATAATGATTGGTGAACTGAAGTGGCAAGTCAGTTGTTATGCACACTCTTTGGGTGGCCTGGGCTCCTATTATACATGAACAACATATGTGATAATGAAGAAAAGGAGGGGGAATGAAATACAACTATTGCCAAGGATCACACAATTTGGTAAAGTGGGAAGCCAGAATTAATCCCATGTTTTCTGGGTTCACGTTGTTCAATCCAGCCACTAGATGTATACGCATCGCTTAACCTACACCCTCCTTAACCCAAATCCCCCTGACATGACTGCCACCCCGCTGGCATTAATGCGGCCGTTGGTCACATCATGGGCTAAACTTATCGGCCCATAGGAAAATATTTGCGAGTACCCATGGTCTAAAGCAATCAGAACTCAAAAATATGTGTCTTCAGATCAATTTTTACCATCCAATCCAAGACCAAGTCCTGCATAACATCTCCTAACAGATGAATCCTTTCCATCTTGAAATGCCTTTACATTACAAAGTAATTTAATTCTCTCATGTTGATCACAGGTCTCCAACGTTTGTCCTTTTTTCCCCACTAAAAACAGGATACTTACAAACCCAACATGATCCCCATCCACCTCTACAACTGTTCCTTTTTCTAACATCTCAGCCACCTGGTCTGCTACAATCTGTCTTAGATGTTGTTTGAAATGCAACTCCCTTGGAACTTTTCTTTGGATGGGTCTTGAATGGAACTCTATTTGGTACCCCAAAATTGCACTAATCATTATAATTTGTAATCTTTTCCGATTCTTGTACAAAACACTTCAACCTGCTTCCTATCATTCCGTGAATAAAACCAAAAGCAGTCCTCATACTCACCTTGTCCTGACAAATTAATTTGTGCTCCTCCCCTCGCAGGCATAGTCTGCATCCTCTTCATCTCTGGGGAAAAATCAGCTGATCCTTGACTTCCCCTGAACGTTTCTCGTATGTTATTATATAGGCTCTTTTGGTAGATTCTGCCGAAAGTTTGCTCTCTCCTTCAGGCCCTGCCATATAAACTTTCTTCACCATAGAACTATGCGCCTTATCTAAAGCATTGAAAGTCTGGACAGATTTCCCAAGGGATTTTACTAACCCTTCACCAAAAAGCAAACCTCTAGTCTCTGTGTCCATCGTCGTAAAAAGTCAAAATGAATAACACTTCCCTTCACATATGTCTCCTCCACCATGTCAATAATTCTTGCCAATGTACTCAAAACATACAATAACTAATCCTTGCATTGTTGCAATGATCTTGCAAGACGTTTTATTGGTTTTCTTCTCAATTTAAAAAGATATGTAATTAAATCAGGAAGCACATTAAGAGCAATGTCTCCTTACCCCAATTGCTTGGCGAGAACATTCAGCTTTAATAAACTCTGCCACATGATCCATTGGCCACCAATCTGAGGTCCTTGGATGTCTAATTTCTGAAGGGATGCTGGACCTGGTGTCCTTGGTGTGGTTTCCACTGACTTTTTGCCTTCTGCTATCCTGTTTTGCTGACTTCATTTTTTCTGGCTTTAAGACTCTGGGCACTTTACCACTGCTAGCCAGTGCTAAAATGCATGTCTCCGTTCCCTAAAATATGGTAACATTGGCTTGTCTATATTTGGCATGTTTAATTTTCTTAAAAGTCCCTAGTAGAGTGCACTACATGTGCCCAGGGCTTGGAAATTAAATGGTGCAAGGGGGCCTTCAGCACTGATTGTGCGACCCTTTTCAGTAGCCCTTCAAACATGTCTCAGGCCTCAGAACCTGTGTGTGCAATTGTAAACTGCCATGCCAACTAGGCAAGTTAACCCTCTTGCTAGCTCCAAACCTTCATTTTTAATGCATAAAAGTCACCCTTAGGGTAGGCTCTTAACAGCCCTAATACCATGGTACAATATATTTAAAAAGTGGGACATGTACGTTTAAGCTGACATATATGTTTAACTTTTACATGTCATGGTAGTGAAAGCTATTACATTTGTTTTTCACTCCTGTAAGGCGTATCTCTTCCATAGGTTACAATTGGGATTAATTTATTATATTTTATAAGTGTAATTTCTAATTAGGAAAAAATTGAAATTTCAAGTTTGGTGTCTCTCAACTCACAATTTAAAATCACAACTGATGGTAAAGTTGGATTTTAAGTTGCAAGTCTGAAAATGCCACTTTTAGAAAGTTGGAATTTTCTTACTTTAACCATTCTGTGCCTCTGCCTCTCGTTGAATACATGTCTGTGGTGGGTGACAGCTGGGCTTTGTGCATTACCTTTAAACAGCCACACCCAAAGGGAGATTGGGTGATCCTGATGGGCCATCCATATTCTGATGGGCCATTAACATCCTGATGGGTCAATCTGGGCAGGGAGGAGCTGAGACTTGCACCTGAATGGGCTATGCCTATCCCCACACAGTAGCTGCATATCCCCCTGTAGTGAGTCTGGAGCCAGGACAGGGACTTTGTGCACTTCAAACACCTCTCTTTGAAGTGTCCCCACTTCAAAGGCTCAACTGGTTCTAAGTACTGGAAACCTGACACCACCTACTCGGTACACTTCTGCACCTGAGGAAATTCTGTCAGTAAGAAGAACTCCTGGGCTGCTGAAAGGAATGTGACTCTGCTGGACTCTGCTGTACTTTAGTTGATCCCTGCTTTGCTTTGCCTGCTCTGCTACCTGCTACCCTCCTTTCCTAAGAGTGAGAAGGACTGGACCTGCATCTCTGCAGTCCCAGAACCAAAGTGTCTCCAAGAGCTTGCTGGCTTGCCTCCTGTTCTGAAGTCTCGGGGACAACAAATACTTAAAAAAAAACCCGCTACAGCCTCTGGACTCTGCCAACTGTGAGTCCTGCCCTGCCAAGTGGTGCAAAATTCAGTTCTGAGCCAGCATCACTGCCGTTACTCAGAATAAATCAATCTCCCCTTCACCCTGATGCATTGCCCCTGCCGCTCCGGACAAATACATTTCATCGCTGGCTGCATGGGTTGAGGACGACTAGTAAAAGAACCTCCAATGACACATCTCCGAGTGCGCATATCAGAACTGATGCATCACCTATATCCAACAGGATTGACTCTGACGCATCGCGTCCTCTGCTCCTCCCATCGGGTATCAGAGAAAAATACCAAAGCACACACAGTAGTCCAAAAGCATGAAATGAATTCAATGAAAAACATGTTTCCTTCTGCAAACTTGAGGTTATTTTGAATGTGATTTATTGTCTCCACAGTTATTCACATTCCTTGATCCAGATGTGTTATTCAGGACAAACAGGGAGCTGACATGTGTTTTGTGACAAGGACTTTTTCATGCCTGAAAATAACTATTCTAGCAAACACATACTGAAAGCAAAGAGGAGTCAAAGAGCAAGAAGCCTCCGAAATGTCCATGAAATGCGTATTTATACATTAGTGTGGAAAGCACCCAACTTGACACTGGGCATTGATAAGCCTTTCCACTAGCAAAGTCTCCTGTGTAGGCTACCAGAAACAGATTCATACTATTTCAGTGGCACATGGTTGGTCCCTGAATCCGACCAGCACTCCACTGTGGCCGTCCTGAACTTTTGGATTTACCCTGGTCAAGCGCGATCCGATAGTGCCGGTTGGCGCTTGATGCTTTTAAGCACTATATTTGCAGAAATTCTTTAAGGATTTATAACTATGGTTCTACTGATTGGATTTTTGTCATTTTGACCTTGTTCTGTTTAATAAATTAAGCTCTATTTTCTATACAGGAGTGTTATATTTTTGTGTCATGTTTCCACTATTTTACTGTTTTAAGTGTTGCACAAATACTTTACACATTACTTCCTAAGTTAAGCCTGCATGCTCTGTGCCAAGCTAACACAGGGTGAGCATAGGTTAAGTAATGGTGTGTAACTGACTTACCCTGACTAGGATTGTGGTACCGACTTGGACAGGGTGCATACTTTTGCCAACTAGAGACCCTATTTTTAATAAGGGCTAAATTATTTCTGCGTAATAGGATCCTTGGTCTCTGTTCTCACATTATCTTTTAAACTTTCACCACATGCAAACTCATCTTCAAAACTATTATCATACTCCAAATCCAGGATCTATTCATCCAAATTCCTGTGTATCTTGCTGATATCCAACTTAGTGGAAAACATTCTCTTTTGCAGAGTAAATCTTCCCTCTTTGCATACCATGTGGAACACCACTCTTCTTTGAGATGTCAAGGACATCCATTCATCCTTCCTCTGAAAAACCTGATACTCCTGGTCCCCTTCCATACTTCCTCTTTTTCAAACATTTTCCACCTGGACCCCTATTTGCCCTGCCTTCGTCCTCCGATAGACCACAACTCCTCATCATTAACAGTATTCCCTTTCCGGGCACAGATTTTGGTTAATGGAAATCTTTCCGCCGCAGTCTCGATTCAGCGTGGTACAAGACAAGGGTGCCCATTATCACTGATCCTCTTCGATCTATACATTTAGGGGCAGATTTATGTTAACTGGCGCATCCCCAGGGATGCGCCAGTTAACATGCGCCACAGTGCGCCACAGTTCCGCCAGCCATGGTGCGCCGCATTTATAATGCGGCGCACCATGGTGCAAAAACGGCACAGATGCGTGACGCATCTGTGCCGGAAATGTGTCGCATTGCTGGACTTGCGTCGCAAGCGCGACGCAGCTCCAGCAAGGCTCGGGGGTGCCCCATTTTAACAATGCTGCGTCAAGACCTACGCCTGCTTCAAGCAGGCGCAGGCTTTTGACGCAGCATTGGCTTAAAAGTGACTGAGTGAAATCTCATAGATTTCACTCAGCCACTTTTGCGAGGCGCACCTGCCCCGGAACGCCCACCCTGCGCCGGAACGCCCACAAGCGGCGCAGGGCTTTACAGCGTGACGCATCTGCCTAGATGCATCACGTTGTAAATCGTTCGTAGGGATGCGCCACGTTTACGCCGCCTTGCGTGACGCAACAGCGGCGTAAACGTGGCGCAAGGGCCTCATAAATCTGCCCCTAAGCCTTGAGCTCACAGAATGATAATATCTTTCCTTTTAAAATAAATGGGTTTACTAGGAAGATTGCTTTGTATGCTGATGATCTTATGTTATATTCTTCTAATGTTAATTTGACTCTATCTGAGCTAATGGCTGAAGTACAGTCTTTTGGGGAAGTGTCAGGTTACCAAGTTAATAGTGACAAAACCGAGATTATGGCTTGGAATACCGCTGCACAGGCGGTCAGGTTGTCTGAAGAATTAAAGTATCTGGGAGTGTTAGTAGCTCAAGATATAGGAAAGATCCCCAAAACAAACTTGGATAAAGTCTCTAAGGAGGTGGAGCTTTTACTGAAGAGATGGCAGATTCTACCGTTACCTCATTATGGGAGAGTAAACCTGATCAAAATGTGTGTGCTCCCCAAATTTGCCTATCTTTTCAATAATATTCCTTTGGAATTTGATAAAACCGCTCTTTTGAAAATACAGGGTAAGATCTCCTCGTTTGTATGGGCAAGTAAAGGGATCAGGTTATCCTGGAAGAAGCTTAGGCGAAAGATGGTTAAGGGAGGTTTGGGTCTGCCGGACCTTCAGTTGTACTGTTGGGCATATCAATTAAAAAATTGCAGGATGCTACTATTAAAACAAGATAGCTCCTTGATTGGTAGTATGTTTAAAGCCATGCTCTCTGATATGGATAAGGTGGGCTTTATGTATACATTTGGAGCCCCTAAATACTTAAAAAAGATTAGGCTTAAGACTTTATATATGGCGGCTAAATTATGGACTGAGTGTCGAGCTGTTTTAGGCCTGCCGTATTACAGTGATTGGGCTCCAGTGTGGGACTCCCCAGGAATGCCGGAATGCCTTATAGACACACTATCGCTCCCATTAAAAGAGGCTGGAGTCCTATTCTGGAAGGACATATTGGTTGGGAACATCTATTATCCTTGGGAAGTATGGTGGAATATTACCAGCGGAGCCCTTTCCAGACTTAAATTTTACTAAATAGCATCCTGGTGTAGAAGTTTAAACAGGTTAATGCCCGAAGACATCGCCATGGGAGATGAGCTGCAAGATCCAAAGGTTAGAAAAAAGGAAGTTGGTTGTTGGTACCAGCATCTTCTTGAGGCATAAAATAAGAAAATGGAATGCCCATACCTGGTCTGGGAGAAGTGCTTGCCAAGTGAAGATCTGGAAAAGTTATAGCAAGTATCTTTGGAAATGTTATATTCACTAATTAAATCTGCTTGCACTCATTAAAAACCATTTCTTCACACTGCATAGGATATACTGGAAGCCCCTCAAGCTCGCGAAAATAAGGGGAGGTGGAGAGGCTAATTGTACGAGATGTGGAGCCCTGAACGCAGATGATGTCCACATCTTCGCGGCTTGCCCTCGGATCCAAGAGTTTTGGGGCAGCGTGGGTAAGACCATGTCTGATCTATTGGGTATGAAGGTCGAGGTAAGCCCCTCTCTTATTATTTTTGGTATTATATTGAAGCCTGATGGCTTGTTGGGCTTCTCGGGCCTTGAGAGTAAATTGGTATTTTACCTCGTCCTGTTGGCAAGAAGGGAGATCTGTAAGATTTGGCACCAGGCCCTCCCACCAACTTGGAGAGCCTGGTGGAATGCGGTACTATATTTGAGAGATTTGGATCAAAAGGTCAATCAGAATAGGGGTCTGGCAGATCTGGGGTTGTTCTGTCTGGAACCTGTTAGATGGTACTGTCGGTGTTTAATCTACCTGTGCTATCCGATGATTTGACCTCTCGGTCAGCTCCCGATGAGTGGTGTGGTCGGGTGCCACTTAAACACTATCAGTCCACTCCCCCTAGATAAAAAACGACAAGGGCGATATAGGTTGAGAGGTCATTATATCTATGGAGGTCATATGAGGATTAAATAAAAAAAGAAGAAAAAACCCCAAAGTATTTCCTTTCTTTTACCTTCGTTTAAGAAATGCCTCCCCGTCTCTTAAACAGTATCTTAACTCTTCACAGATCACTTTCCCTTTTATCACCACTTATTCCGCTTGTGTTAAAATATGACTTACTTCAGTCATTTTCTCTAATTTCTAATTTAACCAGCCTTGTTCAATGCTTATTTTCAAAAGTATTTCGCCTAAATTCAATTTCTGGTGTTAAAACACCTCAACTTTTCGAGTTAACATAATTTTTTTTCCCTTGACAATACTCTGTGGACAATAATATCATCGTGACAGTTACAACCATGTTGCTTATCTTATTATGCCCAATTTCCTTTCAAAAGCTTGTGCTTGCCGTTATGTTAACAAAACACTGTCAAATTCCTGTCAAACAAGTGTGACGTGACGTTGCATCATCACGCTTTGCCCAAAACAAAGATGGCCACTGTCATCAAAAGGCCTGTTTTGAAGCTGAAGATGCCTATACTTACCGACCACCTGTCAGCGCAAGCGCTCGGAACAGCACGAGTCTCTCTGCGTAACTGAAAAACAACATTCTCCCTTACTTTCAAATCTCCTCAGGCACTCACCCCCTTTATAAAAGTTTAAAGTTATTTCGAATCCTAAATGAATTTAATATTAATACTTGCTACATGTCTGAAAATGTAAAAACACAATTAGGTAAACCAAAATTAAACACTTAGGGTCACATGTACGTTGGTTTAATTTTTGAGTTTCTAATAGTGAATTTTCGCGATTTGCTATCAGGAAATTGCGAACACCTATGCACAATTGTGACCTAGACACATTTAGCGATTTCTTATGGGGGTCACAACTGACCTACCTCATTATTAATCATGAGGTAGGTCACAATTCACAGCCGATTGGAAATCACTAAAAACACAGGGATCGCAGCCAGGTGGGGACAGCAGATCACCATGTCTGTGTTTGCTTATGAATAAAGTAAGATTTTGTTCTTTTAAATTCAGCCTGAAAATGGAATGCGTTTCAAAAATGAAAAATGAAATGTTTCATTTTTACTTTTTAAGAGGAGGCAGTGGCCCCAGGGAACACTTCCTGCTCTTAAAAACATTTTTTGCACGCATTCACAAAGGGGAAGTGGTCCCCTGGAAACCCTTTCATGTAGTAATTACTGCTCCTGCTTTCTGAGGTCATGCACGGTGCAGCAGGAATAGTAAGTAAACAGGCAAAATTAAAAATTTGCGAACATTCGTGACAAGAATTTTCAATTCTATTAAGGACACGGAGGCGAGGATAATGCTTCTCAATTTTCTTTACTGAAAATTCTTAGCAGCCAATCAGAAAGTGAAAAAGAAAATACATACTACAATACCCATGAACCCTAGAGGGTATCACATGGTAACCATAGAGTAGACCCCTATATAAGGAGTGCCAGAGAATAGTACATCCTCTTTCTTTGTGTAAAATAACAGGTAAGTCCAAATAATAATAAACATAATAAACATAGTCCAATATCCGGAACCAGAGGGAAGACAAAGTCATCCAACAGAAGGAAATCCACTGGCCAACAGGCAACCATGAGACTTGAAGGTATCTTCAATGAAACAGCATCCAACGTGAGGTCACGAAGAGTCTCCGCAAAGGTGAACAACACCCAACGTTACTTGAGGTCAGAACCTGAAATTGAAAGACAAAGCCGTAATACCAGATCCCCAAAAGAAACTACATCATAAGGGGAGAGTAGAAAAGAGCATATACATATACATTGTAGTATAAACATTTCAAATCAGACATTACAGTACTGAATTATGGGTGGGAAAATCCTTGCCTCGGTGTCCTTAATAGAATTAAAAATTCTTGTCACGAATGTTCGCAAATTTTGAATTCTATGTCAGGACCGGAGGCTCCGATTATGCTTGTTTAAAGCTGATCCACCACAACAGATGCAACATTACTAATAGGTTTGTAATAAAACGTTTAAAATGTAGAGTCAGATGACCAATCAGCTGTTTTCATAATATTCGCTAAGCTGACTCCCATAGAAAAGGTTTTGGATGCCATAGCACCACTAGCAGAATGAGCACCAAATCTAGAAACATCAATACCTGCTTCGCCCATGAGCCAACGCACCCATCTTGCTAGTGTAGCTGGGGTCACTGGGCGAAAAGACTTCTGCAAAGCAATCAACAATTGACCTGTCATATCGTGATGAAAACCTGCAGTACTCCCCTTATAATCACGGATACATTGTACCACACACAGTTTTGGATTGTCAGGAAAAGCAGGATAAGTGACGAAAGAGGATTCGAAAAGTAACAACCTCTGGAGAAAACTGACGACCCGCCAAATCAAGAGTGCGAATATCAGAGACATGCTTACAGGAGACTAGGCAAAGCAGCATAGCAAGTTTGGCAGAAAGTTGCTTACGAGTCAAAGATTGATTTACCGGCCAGGAATCCAAAAGACGTAAGACAAGGGAGACATCCCAAAGCTCTGAATATTTAGAACAGGGGGGTTTAACCAATCGGATACCTCTAATAAGTTTACATAACAAAGGATTTTCCCCAATTGGTTTGCCGTCAATGGGCACATGGCCCGCTGAGATGGCTGACCGGAAATTGTTAACAGTGCGTTAAGCAAGACCGGAGGCGGCCAAAGTCGCTAGGAAGTTCGCTACCAAGGAGACATCTGCTGAAGAGGGATCCACTTCCCGTTGAGAGCACCAATCACACCAACGTTTCCATGCTGTAGCATAACGTTTGTGGATGTTGGGCGACCAAGCTTCGTTGATAAATCTGGCAGCGTCTCTCGAAAGGCCTGGGACGTTCCAGTGATCCCCGAAATTCGCCACGCGACCAGCAAGAGTTGACCTGACGTTACCAATGGATAGGGAGATTGAAGAGGGTCTAACAACAAATTTCACCGCTGGGGAAGAATGACTGGAACTGCACACAACATCTCCAGAAGCACCGGGAACCATGTTTGAGCCCTCCATAGAGGAGTGAACAGAATAATTTCCACCTGATAACACTTGGTCCGGGCTAGGACCCTCGGAATCATCATGAACAGAGGGAACGCATAACAAAGAGCCAGAGGCTACACTTGCAGAAAAGCATCCGTGGCTAGAGCCTCCGGATCCGGACGCCAACTGAAGAATACTGGAATCTGTTTGTTGCCTGGAGGCAAACAGATCAATCTGGCAAAGACCCCACAACTTGGACAGCCGACGGAACACTCGAGGGTGAAGCTGTCAATCGCTGAAGTCCCGGAGATGTCGGGAATGCCAATCAGCAACCTGGTTGCTGCACCCTGGAAGATACTCCACCACCACAAACAATTTGTTCTGAAGGCAAAAATGCCAAAAATTCTTCGCAATCTCCAATAGAAGCCGGGATCTGGTCCAGCCTAACTTGTTGACATAACGAACCGCAGACACGTTGTCCATGCGGAGAAGAATGCAACAATTCGTCTGACGGGCAAGAGACACCGAATCGCAAAGGAACCCACCAGAAGTTCCAGGCAATTGATGTGGAGAGACAGTTCCTGCGGAGACCAACAACCTCCTGTGGACATTGACCGCACAGGGCTTCCCAACCCCACCGACTGGCATCGGATTCGATGACTACCTCCGGCGTATTGCTGAACAGGGCTCGACAGTTCGATGACTCCATATGTTCCAGCCTCCACAGCATATCCCAACTCGCCTCCCCGATAGAGGAATTTGATCAGAATACCTGAGGCCTTTCTGGAGATGGTGTATCTTGAGCCGTTGAAGTGCTCCGTAATGAGGGGGACCCTGGAAGATTGCTTGTATAGAAGAAGCTAACAACCCGACGACCTGGGCTACAGACCTCAAGGACACAGTCTGCTTGTTCAAAATCAACCTCAACTCTCTCTTGATCAATCTGATCTTCTGAGGAGGCAAGAGGAGTTGAAAAGAAAGGGAATCGACCAAAAAGCCCAGAAACTCCATCGTTTGAGAGGGAATCAACACAGATTTCTGAGGGTTGACCAGAAATCCCAAAGACTGCAATAGGTCTATGGCCCAGGCAAGATGCTGTAACACCAGAAGAGGACACCGACCCATGATGAGAATGTCATCCAGATAAATGGTGAGACGAATGCCTTTGGTCCAAAGAAACTCGACTACAGGCCTCAGAAGCTTCGTGAAGCGCCAAGGTGCTGACGAGAGGCCGAAAGGAAGGACTTTGTACTCGTACCACGTCCCCTGCCATTGGAACTGAAGAAAACAACAATGAGGTCCGTAAATGGGCACTGACAGATAAGCATCTTTCAGATCCAGGCGGACCGTCCAGTCCCCTTCCTGAAGAAGATCACGAAGAAGATGGATTCCCTCCATCTTGAAGGGACGAAATACAACCCATCCATTGAACTCCTTGATATTTAAAACAAGCCTGGATCCACCCCCCTTCTTCTGGACCAGAAAGACGTTGCTGACAAAGCCCAGGGGATGACGAGCTGTCCGCACTATGGCCCCTTTGAGTAGCAGAGACTCAATCTCACTGGAAATGAAGACCTGATCCTGATGGGAAAAAACCATCGGGCGCGGGGGAAGAGCCTGAGTGGGGGAATGAAGGATTTTGATCTTGTAACACTGAACCGATTCTAGGGTCCACGCATCTTGCGAGATCTCTTGCCATTTGTTCAGAAACAACTGCAGCCGACCCCCCAATTGAACCTCGGAAAAGGGAATTAGGCTCACCTGAGGCAGCGGACTCGCGTTGGCCTCCCTGGTTACCACCATAGCGTCCCTTCTTGTTGTAGTTTCTGGATCCACGAGTGGGATAGAAGTTGGTGGAGGAATTAGAGTCTTGGAATTTTCCAAGCTGGGAATTATATCCTCGCTGGGTGCCTTGTTGGTAACCCCGAACGACCACCCCGATGTCGTCCTGCCCTTCCAAAACCCGGACGAAACGCCTGTTTTAAGGAACCCTGCGGCTTATCAAATCCACTTAAAGTGGCGACAAATTTTGTTAACTCTTTCAAAAAAGGTTGGCCAAATAAAAGACCTTGCGCTAAGGGGCCCGACTCTGAGGAGGATAACTCCACTAATTTTGGGTCAAGCTTTAGTAAAATAGAGCGACGGCGCTCACTAGACATTGCACAGTTGGCATTGCCCAACAGGCAAACAGCACGCTGAGCCCATCCAATTAAGTCATCTGGATTGATGATTTGCCCTGAAGCCTTAGACCTGTAACCCAAATCCTAAATGTTTGTTAGGGGGCCGGTCAAATAGAGTAATTTGTCCTGGCAGGACCTCTATGCACGATACAAGCCTTTCTTAGGATCCTTAGTATATTTTTTCAAATAGGTAAGCATAAGAGTATCCACTTCCGGGGTATCTGCCACCTTGTCCGCCAAATCCGGACATGGACATTCTGACCGTAAACGTGCCCTGACATCTTTGTCAAAGGGTTGCCTCAAATGGGACTGCACACAATCAGCAACCTCGGTAGAGGGAAGCCAAGAGGAAGAATTTGGATGAATGATTGCAGTGGGGTCAAAAGTCAGTAAATTAGGATGAGAGGGAGTGTCAACAAACCGCTCTTTGAATTGCTTCTTGGCTGGTGGAGGAGAAACGTCGGAGTCGGAGTCGGACGTCGAGGTAGAGGAAGAGGAATCATCATCGTCCCTGCGAGGCGAGACAGCACCTTTGTCCTTGCTCGTAGACACATAAGAATGGTCAGAGGACAAGGTCTGTGCGAGCTTGGCAAAGTCCACAGAGTTGGGGTTCTTAAAAGCCTTGACGCCAGAAGAAGCACGGGACTTTGCGCCAGGTACCCAGCCCTGCTGAACAACATAATTGCATAAATAGCGTTTTAAAGGCTCAATTGCCAGAACCATAGCCTTGTTAACGGAGTGTTGAACTCCCACATCAAGAGCGTTAACAAGCTCAGTCTCCAAAGACCCAGAGGGTTCCTCCTCAAAGTAGTCTGTGTCGTCATAAAAATAGTCAGACATGACAGGCACTGATAAGTGACAATTCAACCCACAGGAGGAACAAGCATTGGAAATGCAATAGGTCTCGGATTTATTTGAGTTAGAGCTAATGGCATTGTAAATGGCAATGTCTTTTAGCCATGTGTTATGGAGTGTATGCATGTGGTGTGTAATGGAATTATGTGGTATGGATTGGAATTGTTCACCCTGCGCACTCACTGCTCTGCACTCACTGCTCTGCACTCACTGCTCTGCACTCACTGCTCTGCACTCACTGCTCTGCACTCACTACTCACTACTCTGCACTCACTACTCACTACTCTGCACTCACTACTCACTACTCTGCACTCACTACTCACTACTCTGCACTCACTACTCACTACTCTATACTCACTACTGTGCACTCACTACTGTGCACTCACTACTCACTACTGTGCACTCACTACTGTGCACTCACTACTGTGCACTCACTACTCACTACTGTGCACTCACTACTCACTACTGTGCACTCACTACTGTGCACTCACTACTCACTACTGTGCACTCACTACTGTGCACTCACTACTCACTACTGTGCACTCACTACTCACTGCACTCACTACTCACTACTCTGCACTCACTACTCTGCACTCACTACTCACTACTCTGCACTCACTAGTCTGCACTCACTACTCACTACTGTGCACTCACTACTCACTACTGTGCACTTACTACTCTGCACTCACTACTCTGCACTCACTACTCTGCACTCACTACTCACTACTCTGCACTCACTACTCTGCACTCACCACTCACTACTCTGCACTCTGCACTCACTACTCTGCACTCACCACTCACTACTCTGCACTCTGCACTCACTACTCTGCACTCACTACTCTGCACTCACTACTCTGCACTCACTACTCACTACTGTGCACTCACTACTCTGCACTCACTAGTCTGCACTCACTACTCACTACTGTGCACTCACTACTCTGCACTCACTACTCTGCACTCACTACTCACTACTCTGCACTCACTACTCTGCACTCACTACTCACTACTCTGCACTCACTACTCTGCACTCACTACTCACTACTCTGCACTCACTACTCACTACTCTGCACTCACTACTCACTACTCTGCACTCACTACTCACTACTCTGCACTCACTACTCACTACTCACTACTCACTACTCTGCACTCACTACTCTGCACTCACTACTCTGACCTCACCCCTCACTACTCTGCACTCACTACTCTGCACTCACTACTCTGCACTCACTACTCTGCACTCACTACTCTGCACTCACTACTCTGCACTCACCACTCACTACTCTGCACTCACTACTCTGCACTCACTATTCTGCACTCACTACTCTGCACTCACCACTCACTACTCTGCACTCACCACTCACTACTCTGCACTCACTACTCACTACTCTGCACTCACCACTCACTACTCACTACTCACTACTCTATACTCTGCACTCACTACTCTGCACTCACTACTCACTACTCTGCACTCACTACTCACTACTCTGCACTCACTACTCTGCACTCACTACTCTGCACTCACTACTCTGCACTCACTACTCACTACTGTGCACTCACTACTCTGCACTCACTAGTCTGCACTCACTACTCACTACTGTGCACTCACTACTGTGCACTCACTACTCTGCACTCACTACTCTGCACTCACTACTCTGCACTCACTACTCTGCACTCACTACTCACTACTCTGCACTCACTACTCACTACTCTGGACTCACTACTCTGGACTCACTACTCTGGACTCACTACTCTGGACTCACTACTCTGGACTCACTACTCACTACTCTGCACTCACTACTCTGCACTCACTACTCTGCACTCACTACTCTGCACTCACTACTCTGGACTCACTACTCACTACTCTGCACTCACTACTCTGGACTCACTACTCACTACTCTGCACTCACTACTCTGCACTCACTACTCTGCACTCACTACTCTGCACTCACCACTCACTACTCTGCACTCACCACTCACTACTCTGCACTCACCACTCACTACTCTGCACTCACTACTCACTACTCTGCACTCACTACTCTGGACTCACTACTCTGGACTCACTACTCTGCACTCACTACTCACTACTCTGCACTCACTACTCACTACTTTGCACTCACTACTCTGCACTCACCACTCACTACTCACTACTCTGCACTCACTACTCTGCACTCACCACTCACTTCTCTGCACTCACTACTCACTACTCTGCACTCACTACTCACTACTCTGCACTCACTACTCTGGACTCACTACTCTGGACTCACTACTCTGCACTCACTACTCTGCACTCACTACTCTGCACTCACTACTCACTACTCTGCACTCACTACTCACTACTCTGCACTCACTACTCTGCACTCACCACTCACTACTCACTACTCACTACTCTGCACTCACTACTCTGCACTCACTACTCTGCACTCAATACTCACTACTCTGCACTCACTACTCTGCACTCACTAATCTGCACTCACTACTCTGCACTCACTACTCTGCACTCACTACTCTGCACTCTGGAAACTCACTACTCACTACTGTGCACTCACTACTCTGCACTCACTACTCTGCACTCACTACTCACTACTCTGCACTCACTACTCACTAGTCTGCACTCACTACTCACTACTGTGCACTCACTACTGTGCACTCACTACTGTGCACTCACTACTGTGCACTCACTACTCTGGACTCACTATTCACTACTCTGGACTCACTACTCACTACTCTGGACTCACTACTCACTACTCTGCACTCACTACTCACTACTCTGCACTCACTACTCTGCACTCACTACTCTGCACTCACTACTCTGGACTCACTACTCTGCACTCACTACTCACTACTCTGCACTCACTACTCACTACTATGCACTCACTACTATGCACTCACTACTATGCACTCACTACTATGCACTCACTACTATGCACTCACTACTCACCACTCACTACTGTGCACTCACCACTCACTACTGTGCACTCACTACTCACTACTGTGCACTCACTACTCACTACTCTGCACTCACTACTCTGCACTCACTACTCTGCACTCACTACTCACTACTCTGTACTCACTACTCTGTACTCACTACTCTGTACTCACTACTCTGCACTCACTACTCACTACTCTGCACTCACTACGCACTACTCTGCACTCACTACTCTGCACTCACTACTCTGCACTCACTACTCTGCACTCACTACTGTGCACTCACTACTCACTACTGTGCACTCACTACTCTGCACTCACTACTCACTACTCTGCACTCACTACTGTGCACTCACTACTCACTACTGTGCACTCACTACTCACTACTCTGCACTCACTACTGTGCACTCACTACTGTGCACTCACTACTCACTACTCTGCACTCACTACTCTGCACTCACTACTCTGCACTCACTACTCACTACTGTGCACTCACTACTCTGCACTCACTACTGTGCACTCACTACTCTGCACTCACTACTGTGCACTCATTACTCACTACTCTGCACTCACTACTGTGCACTCACTACTCTGCACTCACTACTGTGCACTCACTACTCACTACTCTGCACTCACTACTCACTACTCTGCACTCACTACTCTGCACTCACTATTCTGCACTCTGGAAACTCACTACTCACTACTGTGCACTCACTACTCTGCACTCACTACTCACTACTCTGCACTCACTACTCTGCACTCACTACTTCGCACTCTGGAACCTCACTACTCAGCACTCTGCACTCAGCTGGTGGTGTCTTTGTGTGCATGGCAGTGGTGGTGTGCGTGTGTGCATGGCAGTGGTGGTGTGCGTGTGTGCATGGCAGTGGTGGTGTGCGTGTGTGCATGGCAGTGGTGGTGTGCGTGTGTGCATGGCAGTGGTGGTGTCTGTGTGTGCATGGCAGTGGTGGTGTCTGTGTGTGCATGGCAGTGGTGGTGTCCGTGTGTGCATGGCAGTTGTGGTGTGCGTGTGTGCATGGCAGTGGTGGTGTGCGTGTGTGCATGGCAGTGGTGGTGTACGTGTGCATGGAACCTACTTGCAATCAGACGTGTTGGTTGTCACCAGAATGCTTCGTTACTGCTGCCGGTAATGCTGCTGGATGCTAGGACGTGAAGAGTACACCACTCACTTGAGTCGGGTCCAGCAACTTTTTGAATATCCGACCTCACTTCCTTCCAGAGGAGGATGCGAGGTCACAGCCACGACACACATAACCACTGCCCGGGTCTCCATACTATTAGGCAGTGAGTCAGTGTTCATCTTTCTTTTCCCGCTCGCCAGCAGTTAAGTCACCCATTCTTTCAGCTCAGTTTGATTCTGGTGGTTAAGTGACACCGCGGGAGCATTTCTTCATCGCTCCAGCGGTACTTAGTAATCGTCTCGGGCGGCATCAATGCTGTAGCGGCTGGGAGCCGACAGAGGGCGCACTAACAGCAACAGTCAGTGAGGTAATAAATAGCATGTGAATAAATGTGACATGCAGTAGACACGGCCCTGATAGGTAAGTGCCGGTGCTAAGCACCAGAAAGCACCGGCACAATTAGCAAAGCAACCCGCTTCTCCCTATGTACTGGCGACCTTAGGCCTGCTGCTTCAGCTGCGGGGGGCGCGCGCAGCCGCCGTTCACGCAATCTGAGAGGCAGGGACGGCACGCGACTGGGGCAAGTCGGTGTGTCCTGTTGAAAGAGGGTACCCCTCCTTAGGTGCTCGGTGACTTGTTGGGGGCCTGTTGACGACTGTGCACCTGCCCGTCCTTGTGCAAGACAGTCTGTCCAGTGCTCACCCTCATTTGGCGAACGTCACCATGGAGCGCAAAGACACGCCGAGACGAGGTAGGAAGGGGGGGGGGGGTGTCTCTGTGTGTGCTTGCGCATGCGCTGCGGCCAGAGGGGGATGTTCTGTATGTGTGTGGGTGAGTGTGTGTATGTGCGGCGAGGGGGCGGGGGGGTCTGTATGTGTGTGCGTGCGTGTGAGTCTGCTTCCAAGGAGCCATGGGAGACAGGAAGCGCGCGCGACCTGATCCCAGTTCCAAGGTTGCGCGTGCACCTCGCTTGTCTGTCTCCCTTGACTCCTCGAAAGCCAGAATGATTACAATAGTCTCGGAACGACAGATTGCTTCGCAATCTGTTCGCAGTTCCGAGACCTAAAAAGGGTGACAATATGCACTGTCAGTGGCACAGAATAACGTAATTTGAAAGACAGTGACAAATCAGGGGGAGTGGCAAAACCCCAGGCAAGTCAAGCAACTTAGGAATCTAGAATTCCAAGTGTTTAAAACAACAATAAAGCGTGGAGGGAGGGCTTGCCCAGCACTGCCACTCTATGCAGAGCCTATTCACAATTATCCAGCCCAAAGCCCTTCAACATGACCTAGGCATCGCTGGCAGGTTGGCAAGGTTGTGAGTCTAGAGCAAAACACAAGCGCTGCTCCTGCGCTCAAAATACCGGTATGCGTTATCTCACTTCGCCAGCAAACAATGAAAATGGCCGCCGCGCATGCGCGGACTGGCCAAAACCACTGCCAAATCGAGGTCTGCGCTGTGATAGTGCGCGTGACCTCGCTCCCCATCTCCCTCTCCACTGAAACGCCCGCAGGTATTAAGCGCCCGGGACTCGGGAGGCTGACTGTGCTCCCAGCGTGCGGCGGCCGCAAGCAGCGCCAAAAATAGCAGAAACCCCGACCGCGCTGCAGCGGTGAACCGCGAGCAGCCGGTCGGGATTGGAGACCACAGACAACTCACACGGCGGTGCCCACACCGAAACGGGGGCCGCCGTGGATGAAACGCGATCGAAAACGCTGACAGCAAGTAGAGGCAGAAAAAAGGGAATTTAGCACAACGTGCACACAAGAAAAATGCAAAGCGCCAGAAGCGGAGCAACAGTCAAAGTCAAAGTCAAAGTCAAAGAATTTATATAGCGCACTACATACCCAGAGGGTCTCAAGGCGCTTAGGGAGGGGAGGAGGATTACTTGTCAAATATCCACGTTTTAAGTTGCTTTCTGAATGCTAGGTGGTTCTGGGTAAGGCGAAGGTAAGTGGGGAGTGAGTTCCATGTTTTAGCAGCCAGGTATGAAAAGGATCTGCCTCCCATGGTGGTCTTGTTGATGCGGGGTACAGTGGCGAGGGCTTGGCTGGAAGAACGTAGTTGGCGGGAGGGGGTGTAGAAGGACAGTCGTGAGTTGAGGCATTCTGGTCCGATGTCGTAGAGTGATTTGTGTGCGTGGGTTAGCAGTCGAAAAGTGATCCTCTTATTGACGGGTAGCCAGTGGAGGTCTTTCAGGTGACCAGAGATGTGTTCGTTGCGCGGGATGTCTAATATGATCCTGGCTGAGGCGTTTTGGATTCGTTGGAGTTTCTTCTGGAGTTTAGCGGTGGTGCCTGCGTAGAGGGTGTTTCCGTAGTCCAGTCGGCTCGTGACCAGAGCATGGGTGACTGTTTTTCTGGTTTCGGTGGGGATCCAGCGAAATGTTTTTTTGAGCATGCGGAGAATGTTGAAGCAGGATGAGGATACGGCGTTGACTTGTCTGTTCATTGAGAGTGAAGAATCCAGGATAACGCCTAGGTTACGTGCGTGGTCTGTCGGGATGGGTGCTTTTCCAAGGGCCTCTGGCCACCAAGAGTCGTCCCATGCAGAGGGGGATGAACCTAAGATGAGGACTTCTGTTTTATCTGAGTTCAGTTTCAGACGGCTGTGTTTCATCCATTCGGCGACTTCTTTCATTCCTTCGTGTAGGTTAGTTTTGGCGGTGCTGGGGTCATTGGTGAGAGAAAGGATCAGTTGAGTGTCATCCGCGTAAGAGATGATGTTGAGGTTGTGTTGGCGGGCGATGGCCGCGAGGGGGCTCATGTATACGTTGAAGAGGGTGGGGCTGAGTGAGGATCCTTGTGGTACGCCACAGATGACTTCAGTGGCCTCGGACTTGAATGGTGGAAGGCGGACTCTCTGGGTTCTTCCGGCGAGGAACGAGGTGATCCATTCAAGTGCTTTTCCTTGTATTCCGATGTTTTTGAGGCGTTGTAAAAGGGTGCTGTGGCAGACTGTGTCAAAGGCTGCAGAGAGGTCGAGGAGGATGAGGGCGACTGTGTCTCCATTGTCCAGTAGAGTTCGAATGTCGTCTGTTGCTGCGATGAGGGCGGTCTCAGTGCTGTGTTTTGCTCGGAAGCCGGACTGTGAGGAGTCGAGGGATTTGTTGATTTCGAGGAAGGCGGCGAGCTGGTTGTTGACAGCTTTCTCGATGACTTTGGCCGGGAAAGGAAGGAGCGAGATGGGACGGTAGTTTTTGAGTTCGGTGGGGTCCGCTGTTGGTTTTTTCAGAAGGGCGGTGAGTTCAGCGTGTTTCCAGCTTTCCGGGAAGGTGGCGGAGTTGAAGGAGCAGTTGATGACGTCTCGGAGGTGCGGTGCTATGACGGAGTCTGCTTTGTTGAAGATGTGGTGAGGACATGGGTCTGTGGGGGATCCTGAGTGGATGGAGTTCATCAGGCGGATGGTGTCCTCAGTGGAGATTGGGTTCCAGTCGTTAAGGGTGTTCAAGGGGGGAGAATGTTCAGCATATGGTTGGGTGGGTTGGTCTCCGGGTTGGTTGTCGAAGCTGTTGTGGATGTCTGCAATTTTGTTGTGGAAGAATGAGGCTAGTGAGTCGCAGAGGGCTTGAGAGGGGGTGATGTCGTTGGAGTTGGCCGAGGGATTGGTAAATTCCTTGACGATGTTGAAAAGTTCCTTGCTGTTGTGGGCGTTGTTGTCAAGTCGATCCTTGAATGCTGTTTTCTTGGCCTTTCGGATTAGTTGGTGGTGTGTGCGGGTGGCGTTTTTGAAGGCGTCCTTGGTGGTTGGGTCTTTTTTCCAGGTCTTTTCAAGGGAGCGGCAAAGTTTCTTGGACTTCTTAAGATCATCGTTGAACCATGAGGCCTTCTTGCTGTCAGGTTTGCTTTGGCATTTTTTCAGTGGTGCTAAGGTGTCGGCGGTGTTGGATAACCATAGGGTGAAGTTGGCGGCGGCTTGGTCTGGGTTAGAAGAGTGGGCTGGGGTGTTTAGAAGGAGCGATGAGGAGATCTGGTCGATGGTGATTTTGTTCCAGTTTCTTTGCAGAGTTGGTTGGAGGTGGTTGATGGGTTTTGGCTTGTTGTAGGTGAAGTGAACGCAGCTGTGGTCAGTCCAGAGGAGATCCGTAGTGTGGCTGAAGGAGACATGAGTGCTGGAGGTGAAGATGGGGTCGAGTGTGTGACCTGCGATGTGGGTGGGGGAAGTGACCAGTTGTTTAAGTCCGAGGTTGGCGAGGTTGTCCAAGAGGGTGGTGGTGTTGCGGTCGTTGTTCTTTTCAAGGTGAAAGTTGAGGTCTCCCAGAAGGATGTAGTCTTTGGAGGGGAGCGCGTGTGGAGTGATGAAGTCCGTGATGTCTTCACTGAATTTTGCGCGGGGTCCTGGTGGTCTGTAGAGGAGGGTGCCTCTGAGTGTGGTCTTGGAGTCGGTGTGGATCTGGAAGTGAAGGTGTTCGGAGTTGGCGAGGTTGACGTCAGAGCTGGTTGAGATGCGGATTGATTTTTTATGGACGATGGCGATTCCTCCTCCTGTGTGGCCGGTACGGTCCTTGTGAATGATCTTATAGTCTTCAGGGATTGCAATGGTGATGTCTGGGGCGGAGGAAGCGTTCATCCATGTTTCCGTTAGGAAAGCGACGTCCGGAGAGGTGGTGTCTAGTAGATTCCATAGGTCAATGGCGTGCCTGTGGACCAATCGGGTGTTGAGAAGGATGCATTGTAGGTGGTTGGGGTCGGGAATCTGAGGAGTGATCGTAGCGGAGTTGAGGACGGTGCCGATGAATTTGCAGGAGTAGCAAGAGAAAGGTCCATGGGTGTGTCCAGGAGCGGCTTGGACGCAGTTGGGGTAGCGGCCAGGGTTAAGGGCTAGGAGGGTGGTGGCATCGTAGGTAATGCGGGAGGGCTGGGCAGCGCGAGGGGCAGGGGGTCTGGCGCTGGGCGCGGTCCAGGCGCGGACGGGCGTAGACGGGCTTACCTTTGGCGCACCTTCGGCGCGAATTGGGCGCGGTCGCTGCGCGTGAACGCTGCGCGCGGGAACTCCTGTCATATATGGATAGTGGAGGGGGAGGGGCGAGGGCGGCTCAGCTGGGAGGCGTGGCGGGCTCAAGGGAACAACAACAACAACAGAATCAAAATGGAGGGGAGGGCAGAGCAGGGCGCCGGGGGATAACACACGAGGTCAATTTCACAATGCGCAGGTAAATATTGGAGCGAGCAAGCAAGCATCCAGTAAAGCAGTGACCAGGCGATGAAAAACGCTAATGAGTCCTGGCGCTGTTTAAATTAATAAATAAACGCTGAAACGCTATAGAATCCTTGCGCTATGGAAATAGATAAGTAAACAACACTGAAACGCTTTAGAGTCCTGGCGCTATGGAAATAGATAAGTAAACAACACTGAAACGCTGTAGAGTCCTGGCGCTGTTTAAATAAATAAATAAATGAGCAACACTTCGTAAAAAGCAGCTTTACAGTACGATACCGCCTTTCAGCAAGCAGACAGGGGAGCGACCACTCAAGGCAGGAGCAACACAGGCAGTGCGAACAGCGAGCAGGTACAAATGAATTTTTTTACATATCAGTGCATATACAGATTAAGCAAAGCACAATATGAAAGCACTGTTAATAATGAGGAAAATGCATTTAACTGGCTGCGGAGCAGCAAAGAAAGAGGATGTACTATTCTCTGGCACTCCTTATATAGGGGTCTACTCTATGGTTACCATGTGATACCCTCTAGGGTTCATGGGTATTGTAGTATGTATTTTGTTTTTTACTTTCTGATTGGCTGCTGAGAATTTTCAGTAAAGAAAATTGAGAAGCATAATGGGAGCCTCCGGTCCTGACATAGAATCCAGACCTAACCTATCCGTAGAACATCAAAGACTGTCAAGAGGTTTAGGGCGGGGAAAAAGGTCAACCCAGTGATGTAATGTAGGAGGGGGGAAATGGTACATTACGTCACCCCTTTTGTTTAGGTGAACCGTCGCCCAAGATTACACATGATTAATTTGAAATGAGGAGCATCCATTTTTATGACAAGGAGAGAGGCTCACTTCAAGACCCTTTGTCTGGTCCATAAAACTCCCTATGGGAAGGGCCCTCCCATTCTTAATGACATGGTCAGACCATATAAACCATCTAGGGATCTTCGTTCAAACCAGCAAAACCTTCTAATAATCCCCAGGACCAACAGGGCCCGAACAGGGGGCCGTCTCTTTTCGCGAAATGCGGCCAAGTTGTGGAATGCTCTTCCTTTACCACTCCGTCAAGAACCTAACCTGCTCGCATTTCGCAAAAAGTTAAAAACAGCACTGTTCCCTAAAAATTAGATAACCTTGTCCTCTGTACTTTAGGTTTCTGATGTCTATTTTTCCTCTTTTTAATATCAAGCGCTGGGATGCTTCCGAGTAGCCATGCGCTATAGAAAAATCTTTACAATTACAATATGCCTATCCTGTTATGCCTTTAAAGACACTGCAGCAATAAAACTACACTTCCCGCAGTGCCTTGGTAAGAGTTTTAACCAAGGATAGCATTGTTGCAAACACCAATTGTCAGACAATAGAGCCCATATGAACCCCGTTGGAGTGTAACAAGACATATTGTATTGCTGCATTCTGTATATGTAGCCCTTGCTGTTTAGGAGATTATCACATAGATTCATCAATCACAAATTCTGCGATTCCTATATTGCGAGAAAATGGGAATCGCAATGTAGAAATCGCAGAATAGGATTCAAGAAAAAATACAATTAAAAAAAGCGAATCGCAATCGCCGATTGCGAGTTTCCGAAAATCGCAGAAAAATCGCAGAATCTGCAGATACCCATGTAGAAATTGCGATCTCGCAATTACCGAAATCACAAATTGCGATCTCGCTAATTGCGAGATCGCAAAAACGGGAAGTCGCATTCTGAGCACAGTGACGACAGTACAACCAGGTAGTAGGCTGGTTCCACCCTCATTCTGCATTGTGAGCCTGAAGTGGAAGCAGCATTGCTCAGAGCTCCACTCCAGAGTATCTACAGCTGAAACCCAGGAGACACCCCACTGCTGAACATGTCACAGGATGCAGCAGGGGAAACTTCCACAGGAAGGAAAAGGAAAATTAAATTTTCTGAACAAGACCATGAGTATCTTATAGAGGGAGTGTGCAAGGACCACAACCGCCTCTTCGGGAAGGACTCGAGAAGGGTGCCTGAGGCGGATAAAAAGAGGATCTGGGTGCGCATCCGCGCAAAAGTAAATTCTGTGGGGGTGACCCAGCGCTCTGTGGATGATCTTAAAAAATGCTGGTACGACCTCAGAGGGCGGGCCAAGGAGAGGATCGCAGAGAGGCTGGGGGAGCGTGTTGCGACAGGAGGAGGGGAGCCCACTGTCCCACCCAACACCCCACTTGAGGACCGAGCAGAGGACACCCTGAATCCCCAGGCATGCGTGGGGGTGACACAGCTGAACTCCTCCCGACCTACCCAAGATACACAAGGTAAGTGCCATGCGACTGCGACCCTGTCCCCTAACAATGGCCATGACCCCAGATCATCCCATTAGAAACCCCAGTCATGCAGCCAAAGCACACCACAAAAGCCCTATTGCATTGTGGGACATGTAGTCTGACCACAATTACCATCTAGCCCCATACAGCCAGACCTGTTCAGTGAGAGTCAATCCTGCAGCGAGTCGGGGAATGGTAGCCTGCATGCATGTAGCAACCTTCAATGTGTAAGAAACATGTCATTAATCAACGTCCACTTTACATCACAGATGGCGCTGAAGTACCCAGTACGGATAGCGATGCCCTTCAAATTGAAGACATTACTCAGGACACTGAGGGAGACATACATCCATCCCCACTGCCAGGACCATCAGGGCAAGCTGCCACACCAGCGGTAGTACCACCACCTTTGGACAGTGCCACCTCAGCACCAACTGGCGCAGCACAAACACAGCGTGTGACTCAAACACCAGTGGGGTTGACAACAACTGCTGCAGCACGCAGACAAACTCGCCGCACTGCCGCTGTGTGGAGCCAGTCCAGTGGACTGGTGAGGGAGCCGCGCAATACCATATCACACGCTGGTAGGGGTCAGAATGTGCGGGCACCTGGGCTCTCTATTGAGCGCCGTATGCTCCACATCCACGAGACACAAGCCCGTCATCTTGCAGCAATACATCTCCAGCTCAACAAGACCTCTAGGAATGTTGAACAGCTGTCAGACCGAATGGAGAGGATGACGGCTGCAGTGGAGGCCAACACCCAGGCCATGTATAGCCAGTGTGACAACAATCGGCGCAGACACCGGCAGCTGCTGACCCGCCTGTCTGCATACACGCGGTCAAATTATATCATTGGCAATGCGACCTCCCAGCTAGCACGACATTCCTTGGCCATGCAAGTGCAAATGGTCCAGTGCTGCCAGGACATCGCAAGAGCACTGGAGCAGGTGACCACTGCAGTGCAGGGTATGCAGGCAACTGGCCATGGCCAACCGGGTGGGGGGGATGACACCAGTGAGGCTAATTCCAGCCACAGTAGCCAATCCGTGCCATCGGTGATAGCACCCCGCCGCAGCACCAGGCCCTCTGCTGCCTCAAGGGCAAATCCGGAGGAAGAGCTGGAAAGAAGATTCGGAGCGTCCGCCCGGAGGCGCCATTGAACATTAGTATTATACCATGAAGGGCCATGCTGCTGCAACAAGCATGCCCTCCTCAAATACCTGGGACATATGACGCAATATGGCTTACATGTCACTGTGTGAGGAATTCCCACTTTATTGTGCAAAAAACAACAACAAATATTCTGTTGAACTTAATCTGACTCATGTCATTATTTCTATTGTCATGCATGAGTGAAGTGTTGGGTGTGGGGAGTGGGTCCACTAGAAGCAGTTAATGGTGATTTGGTTGCGGCGCCTGTGTCCTTCCGCAGGATTCTCCCCACGTGCATGACGCACATGTGCAGGTGGTTGGTTGTCCCCTTCCGACTCACTGCCAGAGATCTCCACAGGTATCCTGTGCTTGGTAGCAATGTTGTGGAGGATTGCACACATGGCCACGATGCGGCAGCAGACCTGAGGCTCGTATTTGATGGCCCCACCAGTCTAGTGAAGTATGCGGAATCTGCTCTTCAGAAGGCCAAATGTCCTCTCAATGCAATTTCTTGTGCGTATGTGTGCAGCATTGTAACGCCGTTGCAGGGTTGAGGTATGGGGTGAGGAGGTACTCACGGAGAGCGTAGGCGCTGTCACCTAAATGATAGGAGCAGAAGGTGAGTGCCTGTTCTGCGCAGCTACATGATCACAGTGTACTATTTGGGGGCTTGTGTACTTACCTAGTAGGTGTCCTTCGCCGAAGTCTCCCCTGGCCAGTCGTGTGTGAATGCCGCTGTGCCGGAATATGAAGGAGTCATGTGTGCTCCCCGGGTACTGTGCCACTAAGTCCGTGATGAATTTCTTAGCGTTGCACTCCATCTGGATATTGAGGGAGTGGTAGGACTTGCGGTTGCGGTACATGTATTCCGTTTGTGCTGGTGGGCAGATGTGGATGTGGGTACAGTCAATGCATCCTATTACATGTGGGAATTGCGCAATGTTGTAGAATTGAAGCTTGGTCTCATTCAAGTCCTGTTTGCTGATCGGGAATGAGATGTAGTGGCGTAGCCTGGTCAGCATAGCCTCCAGGAAACTCCTTAGGCAGCGGGACATGGTGCTCTGGGATATCCCCCCTGCAACAGCGACTATCCCCTGGAAGCTTCCGGAGGCCAGTAGGTGCAGGCTGCACAATACCTGGACATGTGTGGGCACGGCATTGGTCCTCCTTGTTGGGTGCTGCATCAGGGGGTCTAGGCCCCGGATCAGCCTGAGGATCATTGCCCCATTCAGGCGGTACTTAGAGTAAATTTGCTCCGCAGTCTGGCCCAGAAGGGTGACCCGCTGCCGGAATATTCGCTCCTGGATCCTACGTCTGTTCCATGCTGCAGCCTGGAGACTTCGCCGCCTGACCACCATGTAGAGTCCTGGCATTGTGAGAGTCCTCATGCTCCTACTGTGATTCCTTAAGTGTGTCAGTTGAGGTCTGCACCTGTGGCTCGTTAGATTTAAAAAAAAAAATTTCCTTCATGGTTACCACCTGCTTTTGCTTCTCCTTAAATTGCGCCTTGCAAATAGCGATTTTTCGGTTTTTCGTTAATTGCGAGTTTTCATGAATTGCGTTAGCGATTATTTAGCACAATTAATCGCACAATCCATGGATTCTCGCAATTTCCGATTCGCTAAAGGGGTTCCTCCTAGATTCTGCGATTTATTTTGTGATTTCGCAATTTTCATTTTGCAAATTCGCATTTTCTGTGTTTTTCACATCATAAATAGCTTATCTGTTAATTGCGATCGCAATATCTAATTCGCAGCTATTGCGATCGCAATTTAGCTTCATGAATCTATGTGTAAACCTCCATAAGGGTATCAACCTTTAAAACAAGCAGCGACGGGGGGAGAAGGGCAGGGAAAACAACAATGCGGTGGGAGATGGAATGGACAAGCAGCGACCAGGGAGTGGGGTGGTGAGGGCGGGCATATTCCACTATTGAGAAAACATTCCCCCAGGGAAAGTTGTTAGGCTATGTAGAATTATGCATGTGGATATGCTTCCGCATGGCTGCATGCTGGATGTCACAAAAAAAGTGTATGACTGAAGACCTGTGACTGTTGCATGTTTACAGTATTGTCTTGAATACTGTGAGGTAAACTGCGAGGTGTGGCTAACCAACTTTGTTCTTAAATCAAGTACACAATGTCATGAACATGTTTCACATGTGCTTCCATTTACTGATGCTAACCATTGCAAACTAGCAATGCCCATCATAAAATAAGTACACACACACAAACACACACACTCTGGCACTCAATCAGGGCTCAAGTACAAAAAAACAGAAGTGGGGAGACTCACTAAGGTAGGCAGAATGGGTGTGACATCACTGTGTGTGACATCACTGTGTGTGACATCACAGCATGTGACATAGCATGTGGCATCACAGGAACTGGCATCACAACTCAAGACCTCACAATAAGTGATATCAGATCTTTAGACCTCACATATGTTTAACAGGTCTATCATGAGTACATTTGAGCAGTGGTGGCTCCTCTATGGGGGCATTTGGGCACCGCCCCCCCTGCTTTCTCGAAGTGTGAGAAGGCAGAAACAAATGGTAGTTATTGCCATAATAACTACCATTTGTTTCTGCCTTCTCGCACAGCGAGAAATCAGAAGTTCCTGGTTGAGAGTGGGCGGTGTTACTCGAAGGCAGGGGGAGTGGCTTGCCCACTGTTGTTAATACTGTCTGTTTGGGCAGCCTGAGGCCACCCAAACAGACAGTATTAACAACAGTGGGCAAGCCACTCTCCCCTGCCCTCGAGAAACACCGCCCACTCTCCCTGTTCTCTCTGTATGCTGCAGCATACAGAGAGAAAATGACGCCGGTGGGGCAGCGGCCGCACCAATCAACAACGCAGCAATGGAGTGGGAGGGAGGCTGCCTGCCGCCTTCCTGATGACGTGCAAAGTGCTGCAGGAATTGAAAACCAGGACGGCAGGAGTCGGGAGTCTTGGGACGGTAAGTTTACTTTATTTTATATATTTGTTTCCATTAAACCCCTCCCGCCTCCCCCTCATCCCCTCCGGTCGCCGCAACTCCATTTCCACCCCCGCCCTCCTGTAATGCCGGCCACGACTGGAAGGGGCTGTCACTGCCTTTATTTTCACTTTTTGCTTCATTTTATAAGTTCTGCTTAGAAGGACGTTTTAATTGATCTAATATGTACCGTTAGGATGTTAGGGGATTGTAAAAACTTTGTTGGCTTTATTCACGGGAATTTACAATTCCCCGTTCCTTTACACATCTGGAGCCCGATGTAGGTGAAATAGATTTACCGATTTTCAATTACCGAATTTTACCGAGTCGGTAATTAAAAATCGGTAAATCTATGTGGTGGACATGTAGGTATTCCAGATGTGCTGGAATACCGAATCGGATGATTGCGGTATTTACCGATTCGGTAAATACCGAATCGGTAATGCCCATTCATTCCTATGGGCTTTGAAGCCCATAGGAATGAATGGGCATTACCGATTCGGTATTTACCGAATCGGTAAATACCGAATATCACAAGGGTGCAGGGGGTGTCACTTTGACACCCTCTGGCAGCCCCAAAACAGGCTCAGGTGCTATGTGGCAGGCATACATGCCCTAAAGGCAGGTCTGCCTGTCACATGGCATAGGTGTGCATGCACACATGTGCATTAAGGGTGGGCGGGCAGCTACGCTCCGTGCACGGAGTGTGAGTAGTGCCGGCTTCTACGCATTTTGCGTAGCAGGCGTAGAATTCGGCACTACGCACGCTCCGCAGACGGAGCGTAGCTGGCCGCCACCCGCCTCCCTCCCGCCCTCCCTAAATACTTTAATTTAAATGTGTAAAAGAATTAAAAGGCACTTACCTTGCCCGCCGCTGCCCGCCGCGTCCCCGGGGCTCGCTCTCTTCATTGCTGCCGTCTTGTGTACTAATGTGCATGCGCGGGCGGCCGCGCATGCGCATTTCTCGTGAGAAATGCGCATGCGCGGCCGCCCGCGCATGCGCATTAGTACACAAGACGGCGGCGATGAAGAGAGGGTGCCCCGGAGACGCGGCGGGCAGCGGCGGTCAAGGTAAGTGCCTTTTAATTCTTTTACACATTTAATTTAAAGTATTTAGGGAGGGCGGGAGGGAGGCCTGCGGTGCGTAGTGGGGCTACGCGGAGTGCGGAGGTGGGCGTAGTTTCTGGCCCACTTCACGTAGCTCCGCGAAGCCCCACTACGCCCACTACGCCCAGGGTTAATGTGCATGCACACTGGAATCGGTATTTTACCATCAAATTGGATTTGATGGTAAAATACCGATTCGGTAAGGCCTTTGGGACTCTGAAGAGTCCCACCTACATCTGGGTGGCTCACATTCGGTAAATTTACCGATTTTTTATTTTACTGAATCGGTAAAATTACCGAATCGGTAATTTTACCGATTCGGTAAAATAATGCCCCCTACATAGCGAACACCTATTTACCGATCGGTAACGACCGAAAATACCGATTTTCGGCCGTTACCGACCGACCTACATCTGGCCCTAAGTCGTCTGTTTTCCGGCAGCCACCCATGTCATCAGAATTTAAGTTCCTCGCATAAACTTTCGTTAGGTTTATTTCAACTCAGTGCTCTTCGAGTTGTTTTTTTCTACAAGACAACACAACCATGGACGGGTGGATGAATGGATGAGTGCTTGAGCAATTTGATGATGGACGGACGGGCGTACGAAAGGACGGACAGACAGAGAGACGCAGCGGCAAACGAGTAGGCAGATGGATGGATGAGGACAGGCAGACCGGCGAATAGACAGATTTATGGATATTTGTGTACTGTATGTATGCCTATGTATGAATTTTAGCAAATTATTACCTGGACACACAATATATGTACTCATGACAGTTTCCCGAATATTCCATATGTTGCAAGCAACACTGTATTTTATCACATTGGTACATTCTTGCCCATTTACGGCGCTTCAAAAGCATGGTGATGTGCATTTTTGTATTTAAACATTCCCCATCCAGAACATGCCTTGCATCATGCAACCAACGCAGCCCTACAGTCTCAGTCTCACAGCAGTGTTTAGCATGTGCCAGTTGTCGTGTTTATTGTATAATATGTCTGCTGTCTTGCACTTTTCTGCAGCATCTATCTGCCAGTCATCTCTTGTCACGGTTTACAGTATGTGATATGTCTCAGCCAGTGCACAGTGTTTACCAGTCATCTTCCCCGTGTATATAATGTAACAGATGTCTCACAACGCTACACAGGATGCATAAACCATATTGTCTCAGACGTCTCACACTAGTATGTAGGTTGCCTCATACTTATTTACAGTGTCCCGCTGCACGGTACGCGGAAGTCGTCTTGGCCCAGGTCACAGTACACATCACGCCTCTTTGTTGTTGATCATCTAGTGTGTCATACGCCCTCACGTGCAGTCTGTGCAAATGACCGCACCGCCTGCCTGTTTAATTTCAAATAAGTACACGCCGATCGTCAGATGCCCATTGGCATAACGGAGCTGTGACACTGAGGTCGGGAGGGTAGGGGGTGACGTACTGGAATGCTATAAAGTAAAATATTAGTCTCCCGTAATCACTTTACTATGCTTGGTGGTAAGACCCAGTAGGGGACTCATAGGCGGCAGTGGAAGAATATTGCCTTTAATTCTTAGAATGTGTCAGTCGAGATGTCTAAAGGGGCTGTAAATGTATAATTGCTGTATGATCCCCTTGATGGGTAAAGGGCTTTTGGCTTGGTAGAAGTTCTTACAGGCCGTTATCACTTTACATTCACATATTTCAACTGCCATGTCGCCAGGGGTAGCCCTTTGGTAAGCTTAAGCCCAATTTCTTTTGAGTCAGTTCAGTACGATAATAATGTTACACCCCACCACTTTCAAATGTCACCAGTCACCACTGCATTTGAGTGCATTACAATATTTGACAAACGAGATTTTGCGCATTGGGTTTGTGCCAAAACATTGACACAACCCAGACACAAAGGGCCTCATTTATGAGGCTGTGCGTCACTTTTACGCCGCCAGTGCGTCACTTTTTGTGACGCACCAGTGGCGTAAAAAATGTGCCTTGTTGCGCCATATTTACAAAGTGACGCATCTTGGTAGATGCGCCACTCTGTAAACCCCTGCTCCACATTATACCTGCGCCAGGTATAATGTATGCAAGGGGGCGTATTGACGCAAGAAAGGGTCGTAGAAGTGACGCAGTGAAATCTATAAGATTTCACTGCGCCACTTCTAGGATGTAAATGCGTCAATTTCTTACGCCTGCCTCACAGCAGGCGTAAGACTGACACAGGCCCTTTCACATGAGGCTTGCCCCATGTGAAAGGACGCATTGCTGGAGTTGCGTCACTTTTGTGACACTCCAGCAATGCGTCACTTTTGCGCCATACAGATACGTCAGAAATACTGGCGTATCTGTAACTCGCTTGCGCAATGATGCGTCATACTGTAAATATGAAGCATCATTGGTGTCGCAAGGAGGGCGCAATGAAAAGTGACGCATTGCTGTTTTCACGCAGTGATGCGTCACTTTTCATAAATGAGGCCCAAAGTCTGGGCCTCAAATCACACATTTATATTTTGTAAACACGGCCACAAAGAAATTTGCAAGGAGAAGTGTGGCAGTAAATCTGTTCTGCTTAATTTGTTGCAACGTCTGTATTTTAAAATATCGTAGGGGCTAAGGTACCTGCTGCAGAGAGCTTTGTGTGCCAGCTAAATCTCAAGGAATAATAATTATGGTAAGAGAACTCTGGAGGATAACTTATTTTCTGGAGAGAGCTGTGTTTTGCCTAGTCCTAGTTGCTTAGAGATTAATATGTCTCCGGCAAAGCACACTATGTCACATGCAAATCACAGATTTTTATTTTATGTAAATGGATAAGTGGGTTACTGCCAGAGATCTTTTTTTTACCTGCAGTATATACATTTTAATTCTTCTAACATAGCACAGCGAGGTAGGTATAACATGTGGCTTCCACACCTTGTAACCCTCACTGTCTTACCTAGCACATCCTTTATATTGAGGTACACACATTTGATGTATTGTGAATGTATAATCTGTACATATAACAGACCCCCGGGACCACGCACACAATTCAGCGAAGACATCGCCGACTTCATCAGCCCGCGCGCCCTCCCCTCCGCTGACTACATCCTCCTCGGGGACCTCAACTTCCACCTGGAGAACGACAACGACCGCAACACCACCACCCTGCTGGACAACCTCGCCAACCTCGGTCTCAAGCAGCTGGTGACCACCCCCACCCACTACGCCGGACACACACTCGACCCCGTCTTCTCATCCAGCAAGGACATCGCCTTCAGCCACACCACCGGACTCCACTGGACGGACCACAGCTGCGTCCACTTCAGTTTCAGAAAGAACACGATCCATCACCACCAGCAGCAGGTTGCACGGAGAAGCTGGAACAAGATCACAGCCGACCAGCTCGCCGCATCCCTGAGCCAGGACCCGCCCGCCAGCTCAGCGAACCCCAGCCAGGCCGCCAACAACCTCACGAAGTGGATCAGCAACTGCGCAGACGACCTCGCCCCTCTGAGGACCTCGCCTAGCAGACCCGGCAGTAAGAAAGCACCATGGTTCACCGACGAACTCAAGAGCTCAAAGAAGAACTGCCGAGCCCTCGAAAGAGCCTGGCGCAGAGACCCGACACCAGACAACATGACCACCCTCAAGCTCGCCACTCGAAAACACCACCAACCGATCCACACCACCAAGAAAACCGCATTCAAGGAACGACTAGACAACAACGCACACAATAGCAAGGAACTCTTCAACATCGTCAAAGAGCTCTCCAACCCCAACGCCGGAAACAACGACAGTACCCCATCACAAGACCTCTGCAACTCCCTCGCCTCCTACTTCCACAACAAGATAGCAGACTTACACACAGCTTCATCACACAGCCAACGCACCCCACGACCGCACCTGCACCCCCCACCACCATCCTCCGCGCCTGGACCCCGATCAACACCGAAGAAACCCGATGCACGATGAACTCCATCCACTCCGGATCTCCAACCGACCCCTGCCCGCACCACGTCTTCAACAAGGCCGACGCTGTCATCGCACCCCACCTGCGGGACATCATCAACACCTCCTTCGACACCGCTACCTTCCCGGAGAGCTGGAAGCACGCCGAACTCAGCGCTCTACTGAAGAAACCATCAGCGGACCCCACCGAACTCAAAAACTAACGCCCCATCTCGCTCCTCCCGTTTCCGGCTAAAGTCATCGAGAAGACCGTCAACAAGCAGCTGGCCGCCTTCCTCGAGACGAATGGATCCCTCGACCGCTCGCAGTCTGGTTTCCGGGGCAACCACAGCACCGAGACCGCCCTCATCGCAGCCACTGATGACATCCGAGCCCTGCTCGACAACGGGGAAACAGCGTCCCTCATCCTCTTGGACCTCTCCGCGGCATTCAACACTGTCTGCCATCGCACCCTAGTGCAGCGCCTCTGCAACGTCGGAATCCAAGAGAAGGCACTAGAATGGATCATCTCCTTCCTCGCCGGAAGGACACAGAGAGTCTGCCTCCCCCCGTTCAGATCAGAAGCCACCGAAGTCATCTGCGGCGTTCCTCAAGGCTCCTCGCTCAGCCCCACCCTCTTCAATGTCTACATGAGCCCTCTTGCGGCCATCGCACGCCAACACAACCTCAACATCATCTCTTACGCCGACGACACCCAGCTGATCCTCTCCCTCACCAACGACCCCGCCAGAGCCAACCTACACGAAGGGATGACAGACGTAGCCGAGAGGATGATGAACAGCCGCCTGAAACTGAACTCAGACAAGACGGAAGTCCTCATCCTGGGCTCCTCGCCCTCCGCCTGGGACGACTCCTGGTGGCCCCCTGCCCTGGGCAGCGCACTCAAACCAACAGACCACGCACGCAACCTGGGCTTCATCCTGGACTCCTCCCTCTCCATGACCAGACAAGTCAACGCCGTCTCCTCGTCGTGCTTCAACATCCTGCGCATGCTACGTAAGATCTTCCGGTGGATCCCCAGAGAGACCAGGAAGACGGTTACCCAGGCCCTCGTCACCAGCCGACTGGACTACAGCAACTCCCTCTACGCCGGAACCACTGCCAAACTCCACAAGAGACTCCAGCGGATCCAGAACGCCTCAGCAAGACTCATCCTCGACATCCCCCGACACAGCCACATCTCCGGACACCTGAGAGACTTGCACTGGCTCCCGGTCAACAAGAGAATCACCTTCCGTCTCCTCACCCACGCACACAAAGCCCTACACAACCAAGGCCCAAGATACCTCAACAGCCGCCTCAACTCCTACACTCCCACACGCCAGCTTCGATCGACCAGCCACGCCCTCGCCGCCGTCCCCCGCATCCGAAGAGCCACCACAGGAGGAAGGTCCTTCTCCTACCTGGCCGCCAAGACTTGGAACTCCCTCCCGACCCACCTCCGCCTGACCCAAGACCACCTCGCCTTCAGGAAGCAGCTCAAGACCTGGCTGTTCGAGCAGTAGCGGACCCCCCCTCCCCAAGCGCCTTGAGACCCTCCGGGTGAGGAGTGCGCTATATAAATGCTTGATTGATTGATTGATTGATTGATAAAGTAAAGAACTCTGACACCCTGCATTTGGATGAGTAGTGGAAATACTCATCCCAATGTAGGGTGTCAGAGCGCTTAACATCACACATACACAAATAATTTAAATTCAACTGTTTTGTATTATTTATTTTACAGCACTAGAACTACTGTAGTGCTAAATCACTATAAAAAAATACAACAAAATAATGGTCTTTAAATTGCTATTTGTGTAAATACTGGTGTGGCCAATAAATCTGACATTTTTAAAGAGCATGCATAGATATCTCGGTATATATAGGTACAGGGACTGAACAAAGTCAAAAGCATTTATTTCTTAAGTACCTGTGAAGTGATGCCTTTGCTTCCCTTCCATTACATCTAGGTGTGAGGCTCTTGATGGCTCCCAGCCAGGACACTCCAACCAAAAGAGGCCTAATGGACCTTTAACTGTGGCCTTTGTTATGGGCCCAGCTTGCATCTGATAAGCCCCTTCCCCGCTTGCACGTTGCTGCTCGGATCAAAGTGCTGTTAAAAGTGTTCCTGTGTCAGAAAATGACACTGTGTTGGGTTCAACATATTTTGGTAAATCCGGGAGAAATAGGAAAGGAGTATGGCACTCCGCTGAAAGTGGGCAGCTTTGAAGTACAGTAGACTGGGTCTACCCTCTGAAAATAGTGGGTAGATGGCATCTACCCGTGTCTCCCCTCGCCTCGAGCCTTGGGCACTCCCGCTCTCAAGCTACTTGGTTGGGTACGTTATATTTATATCCGCTAGTCTTATTTAGCAATGCAAAACATTGGAGTAATTCTATGAGAAAGGGTGGGGGTGGGGGTTTCAGGCAGAAATGCCCTGTGATTTTGATCATTTCTGGGTATTCCTAAAATGTAAAACCTCTCATGTTTACTCCTGTCAGTGGTGGAAGAGAAGCCATTTTTTCGGATGGGAAGCGAAAACCCCACAAAACTGGAATGAGTTTAGGAGAAGGGGTATCTCCATAGGGTAAATCTTTTACAGATAAAAAAAAGTAAATATGTACTTGGGTTGCTGATTTTCTCATGCGAAAATAAAAGTGGGAACTTTTGCATGAGAGTAAAGGAGTCACTTATATGTTCTGCTGTACACTAGTGATTGAGGGGCAGATTTACAAGCCCCATGCTCCACATTTACACTGCCATTGCGTCACTTCTGTGATGCAGTGGCGGCGTAAACCATGCGCCAGGATAAGCCTTATTTACAACGTGACGCATCTAGGAAGATGCGTCACGTTGTAAAGCCCTGTGCCACATGAAACCTCGTTAGGTTTAATGTGGGCTTTCCGGCGCAGGGTGGGTGTTCCTTTGCAGGAATGCCTCGGAAAAGTGATGCAGTAAAATGTACAAGATTTCACTGAGCAAACCCTGTGCCTGCTTGAAGCAGGCGTAAGGAGTGACACAGCATGTTAGGCATAGGGTGCCCCTGAGCATTGGTGGAGCTGCGCCGCACTTGCGACACGACTCCAACAATGTGCCGTCCTTCCCCCCCAGGATGCGACGCGCATCACTCTATCCTTGCGCCACGGTGCGCCGCATTGTAAATGCGACGCATTTGTAGTGGTGCAGGGAGGGAATTGCGTGTTGCATCTGTTCTGGCGCAACCCTGCTGATTTGCAGAGATGTGCCAAAACTCGTAAATCAGCCCCTCAGTGTGCACTGTCTTTGTAGTTTTTATGCTGTCCAAAGGAAAATATTTATAATCCCTAATTAGAAAAAATACTACTTCAGACGATATCTCCCTGCTTCCTTTTTTCTTGAAATGTTGGCTGATCTCCTGCTTTGTTACTCTTTGGCTTCAATTATTTGGGCTGCCTCGAAGAAAAGGAGAGCCCAGATAGTTATGGATGTGTGACTATTGTAGAGGACACTTTGTATATGGATTTAATGATACGTTTTTTTTACGCTTGGCCCAGTTTTTCTATCATATGAAACAAAGTGATTTTAAATGTATCTATTGATTGTATCGTTTTATTTATAATATAATTTTGGCCTTAGTTCTAACGATATGTGTCTGTAACATTTATTTTATGAATTCTTTTGCACTTCATATGCTATGAAATGTAGCCAAATAAGGACCATTGATTGATTGATTGAGTAGGCTGGAAAAAGAAAAGAAGCTTTCTGCTTTAGACATGAGCTGTCCGCTTTCTGAGCAGTAGATTTCTCGCAGTATTTGCCAAGCACTCGACTTAAGCCAGATAGTACTGTTTTTGTATCAACCACCTAGCCAATAAATTGGGTAATAGTAACTGGTGTAATGTACAGTTTGGAACTCTGTTCTGTGATAGGGATCTGAATGCCTTGGATTTAAAGAACCCATCACTATTTTTTGATTCTAAGATGGAGTTTGTCTTCCGCTCAGCTGACTGCCTTGGATTGAAAGAACCAGCCGCCATTTTCTGAGTCCACTGCGTCACCTGCCTTTCCACACTGCTCAACGTGCCCTGTGAAAATGTCCACCCAATAAGATCTCTTTATGGCCCAATGTGCATCAGATATGCACATTTCAATGGTATGCCTCTGATTTAGAGAGCCAGCTGCTTTTTTTTCTGACTCTGCTGCACAGTTTGCCTCTCCCCTCAGCTTGACTTACTGCACTGTGCACCGCTGACCAGGTGCTATGATCCTAAACTACATGTTCACTTTGCTGTGGTTTGAGGTGAGCTAGATGGGGATTTAAAATTCACCAACATCCATTTCTTTCAAAAGAATCCCCCAATAGGATTTCACTGGAAGATTTCAACTTCAAGCCTCACCACTATTCTGTGGGTCATGTTGAATAATAAGCAAACACCAGTTAGGGCAAGAATATAGATTATAATCATGCCTATTTTATGCTTGTGATTCGATTGCCACATCTCTTTTGCTTCGTGGAATAATCTTGCCTATATTATGCTTGATCTAATGAGATCTGATTGCCCTTACCCCTTTTCTTTGTTCCTACTACTACCACCATAGCCCATGGTATTGATCTCTACGCCACCCATTCTTCTATTTTCTCTATACCTGCCTGTCTAATCTGGGCTCCTGGAGCTATGTGCCATTGATTCATACTTCTGCATGATTCCTCTTTAATCCTGGCTCTCTCCCCGACTCAATTCCCACCCAGGTCACATGGTAGAGGTCTCCTCTACCATGTCACCTGGAATGTCTGATCTAATGTACTTCGCTCGCTCTGTTGTAAAGTACTCTGAAACTTCTGGGTGACGTACGAACTGTACAAAAACGCATAAATAAATAAACAAATGCGGAGGGGATATAGAAATTGCTTTGACTTAAAGTGCAAAACAATGGCAAGTGTGGGGAGAGTGAAGAGCTGTGAATGGGTTATAGTTAATATGTAATTTAAACAGAATGAACCATCCCCAGTTTCTCGTCTCTGCAGTACTTGGAATGTTTGGTGATCTCGTTAATTAACTGACCATTTTCAGCACTGGGCTTATAAAGGGGAAGTCTGCCCTGCTTGGGAGGAAAGGTATGAAGTCAATAGGTGGCCACAGATCTTGGTTGTGAAGGCACTATAAAAACTTCTGTGTACTCTGGAGACTTTTTCACTCGCTGCGAGGCGTATTTTCCTCATTCTTGCAATCTCCCATGTAATGGATAAATTAGGTATATGGCCCCGACGCGCAGCAGACACATTTGAAGGCAAGCTCTGTTACTACGAGCACCAACTGGTAATTTCAAGCGCCTGGCAAAGGGCTTCACCTTTTTCTTGACTGCACTAACTGTGGAAAATCTCAGAATTGCGTGTAATTGTTTTTAAATCACTATCACTTCCACTGTATTTTTAAAAAAACTATCACTTACCCTAATTGCACAGCGCACTCTGAAACCACCCACAGCGTATTCCCCGGTCCACCACGGATTTATCCGTTTGCCTGGAGGGAAACTAAACGCCAACCCGGAAGTGCAGGCTCCCTCCATCACGCACACTGGGGTCGGCAGCCTAGCTGCTGTGATTGTATAGATTAGGTCTATGGCCCGACACGCAGCAGACGCGTGCAGCGGGCGCTAAAGGCAAGCCTGTCTGTGCCCTTCTGCGCCTGGCCGTGGGCCAAGGGCCAGAAACCCTGGTCCCTTGCTAAAACACTCTGAACCTCCCATTAATTCAAAATTAAATACCAAGGCACATACTAACTGTTTCAAGTATACTGCTGAGCAATTAAAGGCCCTCCACATACCCCTGCATCCAAACTGTACTAGAGTACATTCACTAGGAAATTACAAAGAATGCACAAATTGTGGCTTCTACTTTTCTCCCAGTCTTGAAGCTAAGACTCAATCGCCCAGCACCTACCCATCTTCTTCTCATAATAAATCCTTCTCTTTTATTAGTATTAATTGCTGCTCTCTACCAAAACACAAATCTGATATCTTTGATCTACTAGTAAATGACAAACCTGATGCGATCTTCCTCACAGAGACCTGGCTTCATGAGAGCTCAGGTCCAGATATTGCCGCTGCATTGCCTGCAAACTATGCCATAGTGAGGAAAGATCGAAGCGAAAAAATAGGAGGCGGGATAGCGGTCATCTTTAAGAAAGATTTTAAATGCAAATTTGAACATCTGCCCTTTCCATATTGTGAGGTCGCTCTTTTTAAGTTGACTCTAATCCCCAAAATTCACTTTCTCAGGTATACTAGTATACCGCCCCCCTACCTCTTCCCTATTGTGGACCAGGGCCTTTGTGGAATGCATAGCCCCTTTAGCCATGAAAGCAGCAAATTTCTCCCTCCTTGGAGACCTTAATCTCCATTTAGAAAACACTTCATGTAAAAATAGTTTACATTTTATTTCAGATTTAGCCTCTCTAAACCTGCATTTAACAAACTCCAGCCCTGCACATGTAGCAGGGCCCTTCCTGGACCCATTTTTCTCAAATCCTACAGAGATTTCTTGCTCTCCGGCCCTACCTACAAGTTGGTCGGACCATTATTTGATTAAATTCAACTTAACACTCCCGGCACACTTAACCTTTACTTCCAGCATGTCGGTCTCAAAGGGTAGAAATTGGAAAAAGTTAGACATCTTTGCCCTAAATACTTTTTTGGACTCTTGCTAACCTTGTTCAGCATTTCAAGTAAACCAGCTATCATCTTCAGTACAAAACTGGCTTTTAGACGCCATAAATACGTGTTTACCTGTTACAAACAAAAAAATTGATAACCATCAGCCCTTAGTTTAATGAGGCACTGAAAATTGAAAAAACAAACTGCAAAAGTTTGGAAAGAAAGTGGAGAAAGAATTACACTTCCTCGTCAAAATCTGTTTATAGAAATGCCTTAAAAACCTATCACAAACTTTGCAAACTAGCTAGAGCAGAATATGTTTCAACTACTATTGCAAACGCTCCTAACTGCTCTAAGACTCTTTTTAATACTGTTAAGGATCTGGGGGGATCCAAAACTCAAGCTCTATCCCCCACACTAACAAAACCCAAATGTGAAGCCATGGCCTCATTCTTTGTTCAAAAAGTGAACAAAATATATCAAGACATCGTGCTTGGTCAGGCAAAAAATGTCTCCGATACCCAACCACTTCCACTTTCTCCTCTTCATACTGACTCACTCCTAAATCTAGCGGAACAACCGAAACTTCCTGAACACTCCCTGACAACTTGGCCTCTACTCACTACAGAAAGTTTAACAACACTCCTAAACAACATTAAATCTGGTACAAAAGGGGGTGGTGATGGACGGAGCATCTGAACCAATCAAACACTCACACCCAGTCAAAAGATCTGGGTTTAATCCATCACCGTTCTTTAGCCCACTCTGCCACCCCAGCTCAGACATGGCCATATGCAAATCAGTCTGTCCCTGTGCCTCATGGGAACAGTCCAGCTCGAACTGCCAAGCCATGCCTTCCCTGGACCGGAAACAAGCTTCCGAGGGCCGGTTTCTGGCATTTCAGCCGTCTTCAGCCCGGCTTGCTTGAATCCAGTGGCAAAGTGAGCAAGGGACTCACGTCTGAGCATACCCTGCCAACTTATGGTGAACAAAGCGGTACAAAAGGGGGTGGTGATGGACGGAGCATCTGAACCAATCAAACATTCACACCTAGTCAACAGATCTGGGTTTAATCCATCACCCTTCTTTAGCCCTCTCTGCCACCCCAGTTCAGACATGGCCATATGCAAATCAGTCTGACCCTGTGCCTCATGGGAACAGTCCAGCCCAAACTGCCAAGCCATGCCTTCCCTGGACCGTAAACAAGCTTCCGAGGACCGGTTTCTGGCATTTCAGCCGTCTTCAGCCCGGCTTGCTTGAATCAGTGGCAAAGTGAGCAAGGGACTCACGTCTGAGCATACCCTGCCAACTTATGGCGAACAAAGCGATTTAATTTTGTGCATGTCACTCAGTGCCTTCATTTTTATTCTGTTTTCTATTTTAAGCCAGTGTAGCTTGCGTCTGTAGGTCAAAATGGAGGTGGTCTTAGGTATTTCGCACAGAAGTCTGACAGCAGCATTTTGTACCATCTGTAGTCTGTGGACTACAGATTTGTTCGAGCCTAGGTAAAGAAAATTTCTGTAATTGAGTCTCGATGTTATTAAGGCATTGACTATTGTTATTCTGGTGGAATCCGGTAGGATCCAACAGATTTTCCTTAACCATTTGAGAATGATGAAACAGGTTGCTGCAACTTTGATTGATTGAGGTTACATGCTTAGTGAGTCATGTGATGCCCAGATTTTTGACTTGAGGGGAGGGAGACGGAAGATCGCCCATTGCGCTCGGCCAGTGTTGGGGATTCCATAGATCCTTTTTCTTTCCTAGTACCAGAATCTCCGTTTTCTCTCCATTAAGCTTGAGAAAATGTTGCTGCATCCAGGAAGCTATTTTGTTTAAGCCAATTTTGAGAACCGATGAATCATTAGTTTTGTGTGAGGAAAGGGAGAAAATGATTTGAGAATCATCAGCGTAGGAGAAGAGGGATAATCCTGATTTTTCGTCCACCTCAGCCAGTGGTCTAACATAAAGATTACATAACAAGGGGCTGAGGATGGATCCCTGCGGAACCCCGTGGCAAAAGTATGGATTTCAGAGCAGGCTGAGTGTGAAAAAACTTGGAAAGTGCGTTTTGTAAGGAAAGTAGTGAGCCAATTTAAGGCGGACCCACCAATGCCCTGTGACATAAGTGTGTTTATTAGCACAGCATGTGACACTGTATCAAAGGCAGCGCTCTGATCCAATAAAATGAGCGCTACGGTGTCTCCATTGTCCAGATGTTGGTGTATGCTTTCAGTGACCCCAAGTAAGGTGATTTCGGTTGAAAAACTCACTTCGAAGCCCGACTGGGAGGGATGAAGGAGACCATGTGGTGTTACAAAATGGTTGAGGTGTTGGTGGATATGTCTTTCTAAGATCTTTGAAAAGATAGGAAGTAAAGATATGGTGCGGTAATTACTGGGCACATCAAGGTCGGTGTTAGCCTTTTTCAAGAGGGGGTGTATCATAGCATGTTTCCAGGACGATGGAATGACAGCTTCCTGTAGTGAGGCATTAAGGAGATTTGCTATCTCAGACAATAAGGAAGCGCTCAACTGCTTTAATATGGAAACAGGTAGAGGATCATTCGGTGACCCAGATTTAATGTTGTACAAAAGGGGGTGGTGATGGACGGAGAATCTGAACCAATCAAACACTCACACCCAGTCAACAGATCTGGGTTTAATCCATCACCGTTCTTTAGCCCACTCTGCCATTAAATCCTGTTGTGCCCCCCGCTATCTTCAGTCCTTGGTTAGTCCCTACTTTCCTTCCCGAAATCTCCGCTCTGCCACCCAAGGAAGGTTTGTTGTCCCCAAATTCAAACTATCCCGGATGGGCGGGAGGTCCTTTTCTTATCTTGGTCCCACGACCTGGAACTCTTTACCCACAGTTCTCCGCAATGAGACAAATTACACACAGTTTCGCAAGTCATTAAAAACATGGCTTTTTGACAGGTAAACTGCCCTTTCTACCTGTCTTTTCGGCCCGACCCGTCCTATGCCCCGGGAAACCCTTTTTGGGTATCTGTTGCGCACTATAAATATAAAAATTAACTAACTAACTAATGTACTAACCTGTTTTTTGTTAACTCTGTCAATGATTTCAAAGGCTGATTAAGTGTGTGGGTACGATGGTTGTGATTTGACAGGAAAATACTATGATGTGTACCAATGGCGCTTTATTTCCGTCCTGTTTTCCAACTACACATGGAAGATGCTTGCTTGTCTAGTGGCAAGCAAGCAGTATTGTGGGAGGGGGTTGCGAAGAGGGAGCAGCGACTTGAGAGGGTTGGGCAAATAGTGTTGTGGGAGGGAGTTGCAGAAATGGGTGGAAGGAAGCAACAATGAAGGGGTTTAGGGCAGGGAAAAAGGTCAACAGACAGGTGTAAATGGAGGCGGTGGCAAAAAGTACATGACGTCACTCCCCACAACCCTGGTGTTTAGGTGAACTGGAGTCCATGATTACAAATGAATAATTGGAAATAAGGAGCATCCAGGTTGGCAATATGCCTATCCTGTTCAGGCTTCAAATACACTGAAGCAGTAAAACTACACTTCCCGCAATGCCCTGGGAAGAGTTTGAACCAATGATAAAATTGTCACAAACACCAATTTTCAGTCAACAGAGTCCATATGAACCCTCTCGGCATGCAGTGAGGCATATTTTATTGCTGCATTCTGTATGTAGCCCTCGCTGTTAAGGTGATTATGGCCCCCATGAGGGTATCAGCTTTTAAAACAAGCAGCAACAGGGAAGAGGGGTGGGGCAAGCAATGATGCAAGGGGAGTTGGGATGGGCAAGCGGAGACCTGGCAGGGGTAGTGGGGGTGGGCAAATACAAACTGGAAATGCAGTGATAGCTGGGGGAGGTGTTGGGGGGGTATGCACCTGTTACAACGCATTTTTTACTCCGCACTACCATTACAACGCGACTTTTACAACGCATACCACTACAACGCATTGCGCTGGGGGGCGCTCTAGGATAGGGAATAAGTATAATTTACTATCCAACACCTTCCCTAGGGTCCACGGGGACTGGAGTTAGAATAGTAAATTATACTTACCACTATCCAGCACCCCAAAGCGCTATGCGTTGTAATGGTATGCGTTGTAATGGTCGCGTTGTAATGGTAGGTAGTTGTAATGGTATGCGTTGTAACGTCATACATCCATTGGGGGGACGGCACCACAAGCAGAGTCAAAAGAAAACGTTGCGCCAAAACTAACTAAATGGCCGGAACTTAACTGATCCATGTAACAGGGTCGGTCTCCAGGGCAGGAACAAAACAGCCAAAAGGTGGAACAAATGTGAAGCATTTATCGAAGAAACCAAAGGATGGGCGATGGGTGATGGGTGATGGGTAAAAGCCCACCGATGTAGATACACCATGTCAAGTGACAGGCCATGTGCTCTGCCTGGGCTAGACCTAAAAAGGTCTAGTCACACTATTAAATATAAAATACGATATGCTGCTTTGTGTTCTTCAGCCTGAATAGACAATCGTCCTCTGTCCACTATGAGGGTACTCTTGGTGCACTTACTGTCCACTATAAGCGTACCGTTGGTGCACCCCTCCAGGTCACTAAATATGTCCTAGAACTTGTACATTCAAGGACAAACCTAGGCCTTGCCTTTCATGTTAGATTAGTGTGATGTGAAGTTCAAAAATAAAACTCAAGGCATCAAATAAAACACAGTCAGTCACTCATGGCAGGAGAACTCACAAAATACTGTGCAAGCAGCAGGACACTCTTGTCCCAGTAACTCACTTACAAGTGAAATTGAATGAAGTTAGGAACTTAGAAAACAGCTTTTAGTGCACATTTCCTTAACTTGGTCCAACTTTGAGCTCAAAATTCAAACTTTATCCCACACCTGATTTAGAGTTTCCCTATATAGGGCCTCATTTATGAGAAATGACGCATCGCTGCGTGAAAGCAGCGATGCGTCACTTCTCAGTGCGCACTCCTTGCGACATTCTTGATGCGTCATATTTACAGTATGACGCATCATGTCACAAGGAGTTACAGATAAGTCAGTATTTATGACGTATCTGTAAGCGCAAAAGTGACGCATTGCCGGAGTGTGTCACAAAAGTGACGCAACTCCAGCAATGCGTCCTTTCACATGGGGCAAGCCCCATGTGAAAGGGCCTGCGTCAGTCTTACGCCTGCTGTGAGGCAGGCGCAAGATTTTGACGCAACAGCATCCTAAAAGTGACGCAGTGAAATCTCATAGATTTCACTGCGTCACTTCTACGACCCTTCCTTGCGTCAATACGCCCCCCTTGCATACATTATACCTGGCGCAGGTATAATGTGGCGCAGGGGTTTACAAAGTGACGCATCTACCTAGATGCGTCATTTTGTAAATATGGCGCAACAAGGCGCATTTTTTACACCACTTTTTGTGACGCACCGGCCGCGTAAAAGTGACGCACCGCCTCATAAATGAGGCCCATAGTTTTTTATTTTCTACAATTTTCAGCTCTTATGACAGCAACAACACTTTACAGTTTATAAATAGAACTGCATTTTTCATTGCACATTTTGGCCTATGGTTAGTTGAAATGAGGATACCTTCTTCACCGGGAGTGTTTCAGACAAAAGGCGTTGTGCGATTATGTGAGCCAAAGAGCCCATCAAGTCAAACTTCTTCTGGTGTGGACAGACAGATACAGCTGAAATACAAATCAGAAGAAAGAATCAATACATGAGAGATTTAAGTGTATATAAATGAGCACTGACTGTCAATCGGTTTGGCTTTTATATAGTTCATACACCAAGGAGTACAGTACCGTTTGACAGAAAGATGAGCAAATTAATAGATGAATGTAAAAACTATGGGGCATATTAGCAAGAACCTCATTAAAATTATCGCAGTTTTAGAGGCAGGAAACTGCCGCTAAAATGGCCATAATGGGCTTGCTAATGTGCGTTAAAGAATTCCAATAGAAGCCCAGGTTTGATGTCCTGCACATCTAACCTGGGATTCTGTTGGAATTCTAAAACGCATATTAGCAAGCCCATTATCGCCATTTTAGCGGTAGTTTCCTGCCGCTAAAACTGCGATAATTTTAACGAGGTTCTTACTAATATGCCCCTATGTCCTTAGACCCTCAAAGGAGGCAAAAAGTTCAAGATGGAGAGAAGAGTGGTGTGTCAAAGCCTATTCAATCTATGACTTCACCTAGTATAAATGATCTTTCTTTGGTTATGGTATACTTTATTTTCAATAGTCATCTGTTCCTTCCCTTCTTTGGATCATCTATAATTATAAATCCAGTACTCTCTGCATCTCCATTCCACCCTTGACCTTTTTAACATAATCATGCCTATGCAACAGTGCAATGCAGTACTTTAATGTCTATACACCTGCATTGCAACTGGAATCATTACATTTACTCAGTTTAATATTCAACACAAACAATTTGATGATAATGATATTGAAAATTTTGAGTATTTAAAAAAGATGCATACTCGTGCTCATACAGAGCTTTATGTTTTCTAGTGCCCCCACCATTAAAACAGGAGACACCGCATTATTGAGTTAAAAGACTACATTTCACTTTTGATTAATGGCACTTCCATGTGTCTTGTCCACAGGCAATCATAATGCTGACAATTGTTCACGCTGAACTCCATCGCATGTTGATGTTTAGATATCCAACTGGTTTGCCAGAAATGTAGCTATCATTAAAAGGGATTGGCAATTCAAAAGGTCTGGCTTGTTATTAATACTATATATAGCAATTGTTAGTTTTGTTGAAAAAATGTTGAGAGAAAAGCACATAGTTATCTTTTGTTTAGTAATGAAATGTTCAGTAAACAACATGTTTGAATTATAATTAGGGCTCCCGGTTTTATGGTATTTATTTTTTGCCATTTCCGTCTGTATTTATCCATATTTATTTTTTGGGCATTTTATCTGTGTTTATCCACATTTATTTTTGCCTCAAGCAAAAGTTGACGCTGCAGCTAGTATTTTTCCACATTTATTTAAATTGACAATGCACACATGCACACAATACATTAATCTAAAAAATGTTCCATTTGCAGAATGTCCCAAATATGCTTAAAAGTGCTAACACAAGCCATTTGTCTCAGAGCCTAGCAGTTTCTGTCATCAGTAGAGTGCCACATCCTCTCCCCCACTGAACACCACACTGCCCCACTGAGAGAAACTCACACTGCCTTCAGCTGCAACCCGATTGTGCCCCACTATAAACACCTGGACACCTGGAAGCAACTCACTTCAAATTATGCACTAGATTAGAGTAATATGCTGCCTGAAAAAAATGTAACAACTTACTGGAAAAAAGCAAACACTCATTGGGGATACACCTTAAAGCTTTTACACTCATTATTTAGAAATAAATGAGTGTATTTGCTTGTAAAGCTAACGACATGAAAAGAAAAGTAGCTCTTCACTGGCAAACTCTGAAAGGCGGTGCAAATGTCTTTGGGTGTAAATAAAACCAATCTGGCCACTTTGCAACTACTCTGTCTTGTTTTATTTAGGGGTGTATTTATTGTTTGCATCTTAAAACCATTTTCTCTACTCTTGAGGCTGCATTTTGATTTGAAAATATTTTATTAAATTTTTACAGACAGGTAAGGTCGCTTTACTGTTACAGGGTATCTGCCCAACTTGGCTGTTGATGTCATGGTTACAGGTAGATGTTATGCTTGTTTGGCTGCCCCCCTTTACATTGTCTTGCTAGGATATTAAGGGCAGTTGAAAGAGAAAGAAAGAGAAAAGAAAAGAAAGGGAGAGGGGGCAAAATGGCGTCTTGGATAAGAACTCCGCTCAGACGCGGAGTTCTTAAGCTCATGAAAGCCTCAATTTCTGCTCTATATCGCAGGCGGATGCAGGATTTTATTACCTGAAGGGTCGTAGCGGCACATGGAGCTGCTTTGACCGCATTTCGGGCAACAAACGAGCTGGTAGCAGCTGAGGCAATATCCTCACATTCGGATGCGAGGGCCACCAATCTGTATCGGCCGCCACTCGCTAGAATCTCCTCAGAATTCACTTCAGGTAACCAGCGCTCCTCAAGTCATTAAAACACTCGGCAATGTGAGTCTTTCTTTTTATGCTCTTTTTTCATGCTCTGCTAATGGGTTACCCATCATTTCCTACTGCATCTTTATAATATGTGACCTCTCTTCATGAATACCTCACTTTTTGTTATTGTATGAAGCTCTCCTCATCATTTTTGATTCACCCAAGCAGAAGTTGTTTCTATTAAGAATGGCTATCATTTTTTGAACAAATATAACAGGCTCTGCACTATCATATATGGAGTTTCACATGCTGATGATGTTTCTGTCTGCTGTTATATACTATTTTGCATAAAAGGTTTTGGCTACTATCTTCTTTTTGTCATATCCTTCAGCACCTAACAGTTTTTAGTTTATTAAGGTTGAAAGCATTCTTTCTAGAACATGAAAGTCTCACTATACTTAATGTAAGTGGACTTAAAAATAAATCCAAATTCATACCTGACAGCGTCTTACTACCGCCAGAAATATTAGTTTTTGAAAACCAGGTGTTAAGAGACTTAGACCTACTCCAAAGTAAGAAATGTTTCTATAGACCTAATTGCAGTAAACTGGAAATGCTTGATTTAAAAAAATTATCACAGAACTCTGACATAACTGTAAAGCCTGCAGATAAAGGCGGAGGAATTTTGCTGTGGGACACTGCTCAGTATGAGCAGGAGATTATGAGACAACTATCTAACCAAACGTTTTACAGATCGTTAGATACGAATCCCATCCTCCGTCTTAAAGAACAGATTAGGAATATCACACAAGAAGGTTTGGACTGTGGTTGATTATGTAAAAGTGAGTTTGATTTCCTGAATAGCGAGCAGAACAAAATTCCCAACATATATGTTCTGCCCAAAATTCATAAATCATTGACTAATCCACCAGGGAGACCCATTGTGGCAGCATGTGGATCCCTGTTGGAACCATTGGCCCAATATGTGGACATATTTCTGTTTCCATTGGTAAAGGAAATTCCAGCCTATATTAGAGCTACCATGCATTTGATATCGAAGGTGGAGGGTTTAGAATTTGATCCCAATAAACAATTACTATCCACCTTCGATATCGAATCATTGTATACAAATATACCTCAGGAGGATGCTCTGAGTGTGTGCGAATTTGTTTTGGATTCAAGACCACGCCCACATCAAGTTCCGACTAAATTCATTGTTCAATTAGCCCGTATTTGTTTAAAAAACTACTTTTTTAACTTCAAAGACAAGTTTAATTTAATTTAATTTAATTTAATAACGATTTCTAAAGCGCCTGGTGACCCAAGGGCATCCCCGCGCTATAAGAGTTTGTGATCCTGTTGAAGGGGAGGGGGAGAGGAGAGACACTTATAGAGGGACTCTATTTAGGGAATAGGTGTGTCTTTAATTTCTTGCGAAATGCCAGGTAATTGGGTTCAAGTCTGAGGGAGCGGGGAAGAGCGTTCCATCCAGTAGCTGCTTGAACGGAAAATCGTCGTCCTCCTGTACGAGTCCTTTTGAATCTAGGAATGTTGGCCAGGTTCTCATTTTGGGATCGTAGGGATCTGGGTGGTGTGTAGGGGTGATCATTTTGCTGAGGATCGCCGGGCCAGATGCGTTGATCAGCTTATGTGTTGTGCACATGGCCTTGAATTGCACCCTTTGGCGCACAGGGAGCCAGTGCAGAGCTTTGAGGGCCGGTTTGGCGGACAATCTGGAGGGGAGGTTGGTCAGCAGGCGTGCCGCCGCGTTCTGTGTCCGCTGGAGCTTCGTCAAGGTGGCCTCAGGGGCTCCTAGGTAGACCAAATTGCTGTAGTCTAGGCGAGACAGTACTAGTCCCTGGATGAGCAGTTTCCTGGAAGTAGGTGGTAGTAGGGGGAGAATCTTGCGGGTCGTGCGCATGAGCCCGAAGCAGGTGCCCGAAGTTTTAGCTGCTTGTGTCTTCATCGAAAGCTCTGGTTCGAGCCACACACCGAGTGTCTTAACTTCACGCTTCGGGGGGGGGGATTTCCCCGAATACGTCGGGCCAGAGTGCTGGAGGGATGGTTGTCCATTGTTTCCCCAGAAGCATCACCTCCGTTTTTGATCCATTTAGTTTTAATGATGAATTATTCATCCAGGTGTGAATTTCTGTGAGACAATTGGTCAGGTTTTCTGGGTGGTCGATCAGTTGGGACAGGGAGACGACCAGCTGAGTGTCGTCAGCATAGCTTACAATTTTTATGTCAAATGATGTCACCACGTCCTCAAGGGGGGCCATATATGCATTAAAAAGCGTCGGGCTCAGGGAAGAGCCCTGAGGGACACCGCTTGTGAGTGGGAGGGTGGACGAGTGGTGATTATCGTCCCACACTTGAAACGTGTGCCCTGTAAGGAAGGATTCAATCCAACTGAGTGCCGTCCCGGTAAGTCCTGCATCCGCCAGTCTATGCAAAAGGACACGGTGGTTGACTGTGTCGAAGGCTGCGCTCAGATCTAGGAGGATCACTGCCACTGACCCTCCTGAATCTAGTATGCGCCTTGCCTCCTCGATGACGGCAAGAAGGGCGGTGTCTGTGCCATGGCCCGGGCGGAATCCAGTTTGGGATTGCCTAAGTACGTTGTTGGTCTCAAAGAACTGAGATAATTGTCCGTTTACCAATTTCTCTGTTACTTTGCTGATCCCAGGGAGGAGTGATATTGGTCGGTAATTAGACATGTCTGCTGGGTCGAGCTGGGTTTTTTTTTGAAGTGCTTTCACCACAGCACTTTTCCAGCTGTCGGGGACAGATCCCTGGGCGAGCGAGCAGTTGATAAGTTCTGTGACAGTGGGCACGATGACTGAGGCTACGGTTTTGAGGAACCTGATAGGGGCTGGGTCTAGAGGTGATCCACTTTTCATTTTTGTCAAGGTTCGTTCTACTTCTAGGCAAGTTACTGGCCGAAATATCGGCAGTGTCGGGCGAAGGTTGTTTTCGGCCTGGTCGAGGGGAGAGCGGCTATCCATGTGACTAGGGGGGCCGGGGGGTGGGAGGGAGGCCAGGATACGGGTGATTTTGTCGTTGAAGTAAGTAGCTAGTTCATTACTTCGGTCGACTTTGGGGGTGGTGGAGGAGGGAGTGTTGGGTACTTTGAGCAACTCTTTTACAATTAGGAAGGATTCCCTGGCTGAGTTGGATGAGTTTTGTATCCGCGTGTCGTAATGTGAAGCTTTGGCGTGTCTGATAGCCTCTTTGTAGAGTCTGACTGTGTTCTGGTAAGCTTCTTTGTTGGCATGTTGCCAGTTTCTCCTCCAAATCCGTTCGGCTTTTTTGCAGTTTTTGCGAAGTAGTCGGAGGTCCGCGGTATACCACGGGGCTGAGCCAGGTTTACCGTTCTTGTCCTCCCTTGTTTTAAGTGGGAGCACTGAATCCAGGGAGGAGGTGATCCACTCTCTGAATTTTTTGTCGGCGACAGCCGGGTCTTCCGCGTATGCAGGAGTGGTCCTTTTTAGGATCTTGGCCCATTCTTCAGTGGGTAGTCTGGACCAGGTCCTGTCCCTGCTGTAGGTGGGCGGTTTTTGGGGTTTCCTGTAAGTTCCTGGTAGTTGGAAGGAGACTAAGAAGTGGTCTGTCCAAGGGAGAGGAAGAGCCTCCTTCGCTTGCATCGAGGGGGAGCTAGTGAACACCGGGTCCAGTAGATGGCCCTTGATGTGGGTGGCTCCGGAGTTAAGGAGGCGGATGTCAAGTGCCGCCAGATCTGAGATCAGGTCATTAGCTACAGAGTCTACCGGATCCTCGAGATGAATGTTCAGGTCACCTACTATCATGAAATTCGATAGAGAGTGGGCCTGGGATGTTACTGAGTCCAGGAGGGAACTAGCGAAGGGACCTGGGAGACCGGGAGGACGGTACACCAGTATTCCCGTTAGTGAGTTGGTTGGGTTTAGCTTGATGGTAAACATAAGACTTTCTGAGTCGGGAATCTGCGCATCGCTGGTTTTACAGTGAAGATAGTCCCGGTGAATAATGGCGACACCACCACCTCTGCCTAGGGGGCGGGATAGGGACTGAATGAGATAGCCAGGTGGAGTTGCTAATGCCATGTCTGATTGTGAATGTGGGGCAAGCCACGTTTCCGTAAGGAAAAGGATGTCTATCTCCAGGTCTTCTATAAGATGGTTAATCTGTGTCGCATGTTTAGGAAGTGAGCGACAGTTTAGTGAGGCGAGTTTGAGGGAGGCGGGCTGTGAGATTTTGTGGGGAGTGTGAGCTGGGCTGGTTTACAGAGGGGGCAGCGAGTGAAAGGTCCATTTAGATCATGGACATAGTCACATGAAGAGGTTGAGGGTCTAAGACTTAGTAGCTCTCTGCGTGAGTAGCTTACCTTTGGGTTGGCTGGTTTAAGCAGGGGTTCTGGCCCTGGGCCCGGTCGTGCGCGGACGAGCGCAGACGGGCTTGCCTTAGGCGCGCCTTCGGCGCGCAAACGGCGCTCCCGCTGCGCTCGTCCGCTGCGCTGGTATGGCCGGCACATTTGTACTGGTTGAGAGTGGGCGTGGCCTCGCGGTGGGCGTGGCTACCGCCTTGGGCGTTTTGGGCGTTTCCCTGTCTCAGCACGGGTCGCTGTCTCAGGGAAGGTCGAGGAGGGCTGTGTCAGCGCGTGGGGTGAGCGCTTCAAACAGGTGAGCTCCCAGGTTTTTAAAATCAGCACAAGAGCACAGAATATACAGTTTTTAAAAGTAAAATTGTGGTCACAGTCCTCCGGCTTCCGCCTCAGAGGATACAAACAAACAGAGTAATAAGCGCTTGTTGTCAGCGTCTTATATACTGGTTGAGAGTGGGCGTGGCCTCGCGGTGGGCGTGGCTACCGCCTTGGGCGTTTTGGGCGTTTCCCTGTCTCAGCGCGGGTTGTACCTTCAGGTCTCAGGGGTGGCCATGGGCTGTAGTTTTTCACCTGAAATTGCCAATTTGGTCATGGGACAATTTGAACAAAGATGGATATATAGCGACACCAACCCATTTTTACATCTAGTGGGCCTTTGGTGTCGCTATATAGATGATATCTTTATGATATGGAATGGGGATTCTGAACAACTTACCGAATTCCATACTTGGCTTAACCACAGAACCCAAGAGTTTAACTTTACTGTATCAAGTGATCACCACAAAATCAACTTCCTAGATGTGTACATTGAACACGAGGATGGGAAACTGGTCGTTAGCTTATATACTAAGCCTACAGACCGAAACACCCTTCTGCACTTCAACAGTGGCCATCCCAGGTCTTTGAAGGAAAATTTACCTTATGGCCAGTTCCTCCGTATTCGGAGGAACTGTAGCAATAAAGAACAGTATTTTTTCCATGCTAATCTGCTGAAAGAAAAACTAACTTCACGAGGATACCCCAAAAGACTAATTAAGGTGGCATTGAAAAGAGCTTGGTACACGCCGAGAGAGACGCTGTTGGTACCCAAGGATAAAGACACGGGCAACACTCCTTTGACTTGTGTATTAACTTATGACCCCAGAGCAAATAAGGTTAAAAAACTGATCCTAAATAACTGGAAATTGTTGGGTGAAATTGATATTCCGAAACCATTATTCGCTTTCAAAAAGGGTAGCAATATCCGTAACCAACTTGTAAGAGCCAAAACTAATGTGTCAAAACAGGAACCCAAAACCACAAGAGATTTATTGGGATTACCCCCGGTGGTGGGCCACTTCAGATGCCACAATTGTGTGGCATGTGTAATGACGAAGGGCACTAAGGAAATTGACATTAATGGAAATTTGCACACCCAAAGAGCATTCTCCAATTGTAACTCGAAAAATCTGGTATATTGTATCAAGTGTCCATGTAATCGAGTCTATATTGGACAGACGACCCAGACTGTTAAAACCAGCGTCCTCCAACACAGATCCCGAATCAAGTGCATGACCATAGGGGCTCCTTTGGTCAGCCACTATCAGAGTCACAATCACTCTTTCAACGACATATACTGGACAGTATTATGCGTAGTATCTAATAAAAATACAGTAGATACTGAGACCAAACTTAATCAATTGGAAGCTAGACTAATTGAAAAATATCAAACTTCTAAAACTGGACTTAATGACAGGGACGAAATATGGTCCCTTATTAGCTGAAGGGTTGAACTGGTTCAGGCAGCTATACAGATTTATATATTTTTATGTCAATCATGAAATGTACCAGTATGGAAAGCTTTTGTGTGTATGTCTATTCCAAATATTTCTATTTCAGAAATTGTTTATAGATGTAATGTTGTTGAATTTTGCATATAAAAAAACCAAAAAGATTGTAGAATGGAAAGGGGGCTTGGTATCACACGAGGTCGTGGGTTTCACTTTTTTCCGTGCTCTGTAATTATAAATTTCACTTTATTTTCCCTTCTTTAAATAATATACTTTTTCTATTTTCTCCCCTTTTCTCTGGTTGAGTTCAGATTAGGTTGTGGTTCCTAGACACGAAGGAAACGCGATTTGAATGGTTTCCGAGCGCTAGTGTGTGGCGGCCATGTTAGTTGAGTAATGCAAGTTAAATCCTAGTCTGTTGTTGATTTCCTTTGGGTTTGAAGTTTCCGGTTATTTGAATCCGGTTTAGCGGACTTCCGCCTTTAATGTCTGGAGCCTGGCGTCAACTTCCTGTTAGCTGGGATAAGCGCCGAGTAATTGCAGACTCTGGTTCGTTTCCGATTAGTGGGGTTGGGCATATCTTCATGCGAATGCAGGTAATCCCCGTTTTTACTTTTATGAGTAGTGAGTGATGCGTGCCTTTGAAGGTAGTTACGCTAGCTTTGGAAATGCACTCGGGTATTATTTTCATTTTGACTCGGTAGGCACTTGTGAGCCTCGTGGATATATGAACTAGTCCCCACTTCCTTAGTAATGTGCCCGCAGTGCCGGTACTAACAGATGTATATAGGACCATCTTGGCAGATTGATTGCTGTATGCAGTGTTACTGTTTTTGGCACTTTGTGACATTATCTTTTACATGTGTTGATTTGGGTAATTGGATTACCTTGATGGAGATCCTAATAAAAGATGGATAGACACAGGTTACAAATTTAAAGGACTTGTCCATGGCTGCAACCAGTTTATTCCGGAATTAAATCTACAGCCATTGAACATCGTAGCTGAGATCTGTTTGAGAATTACCTTTTGGTAGGTGTAGGCAACTTGGTGATTCCAGTTGTGTTTTTCATGTGTGTAATATTACACTGGGGATACAAGCACGATAATGTAAGAGCTTGTGCACTGAATGTGTGTAAATAAAAATAGAAATTTATGGTGTTGGCTCTATTCTAATCACCTTTTTCTTTTCGGTGTGTAAATAGTCACTTGATACCAGAACCTTGAGGAACTTTTCTTACTTACAGTGGTAGTGGCCCCTATGGGTGCCTGTGTCCGTGAAACAGACTGTCTTTTTGCCTCTTTATTTAAATTTTAGAAGTGCGGTATTATTGATATTGTTAATTTTTGTTTTAGGATCACTTGTATGATGTTGTTGTTGCCCTTTGTCCTGATGAGGCCTGCAACTGTTTGACAGGCCGAAACGCGTCGACAGTTCATATTAATTTCGACACCTTTTTTGATTTGGATATTGCTGTGATATAATCCTCAGGAGCAGTATAGTGATTTGAGGCTAAAAAACATTATTTTTGCTTCATATGCTCCTTGTTATTTTGGTGCTCGAAAAAGGACATTAGGCTAAGAAAAGACATTGCCAGTATTTTCCTTGGAAATAAACTATTGGGCTGCTTACATAACCCTTGGAGTAAGGGTCCACAATAACATGATATTTTACCTCATGGACCTTGAAGTAAATAATTTGTCTTCTGAATTTTGAAAAGTATTTTCACACAAGACTAAACATTGCGTGTTTTACTGATTTGTATTTATGATGTATACAATGAAGAAGGATCTTTAAGAGAAAATTACGAATCAATTTGTTTTTTGTCTTTGTATTATTTTTTTATTTTTTTGTTAATTTGTTGGTAATAATCCAGTAGATGAACATTATATTTGATGACAGATAGATATCATACAACTTATGTTGTGATAAGACAGATAATTAGTAGTGTTTGTCTTGATAAATAATTTTTCTGAAGTAAATACCGTGGCATCCTCTTTTCTTTAATTAGTTTATAGTTATAGGCATTTGATTTACTAAATGCTCACCTCTGCTGCCTCTCTTTTGATAAGTGCTGGCCTGCAAATGGAGAATGTCATATGTCTCTTTTTTTGCTTTTTCTGACTCTTCCTTAATTAAGATGTGTTTCCTTTGAACTGATGGGCAGACTGAAATCTTTATTAAGAATCACACCTTACTCTTCACGACATTCCAGAATGGCTAATGAGGCACCACTTTCGGCTAAAGCCATGTCTACAGGTACTAAACCTAAGAGAGCTAAGAATGACACTCCTTCTCCCATCTTATCTTCTAAAAATCCCTTTCTGGACACCATTTTAGATGAGGTGAGGGGGCTGAATTCTTTTATGTCTAAGACAAATGAGAAACTTCAACGGATAGAGGACATATGGATTAGTATGGAAACTAAGGTTCTGGATATGGAACAACGCATTAGTGATCTTCATGATGTATCTACTAAGATTCCAATTTTGGAACAGGAAATCCATCTTCTCAAGCTCCACACTGAGGACCTGGAAAATCAAAATAGACGCAATAACTTATGCCTCTGTGGCCTACCAGAAACAATTGAAGGCACAGACATGCTTCTTTTCCTTAGGAAATTCCTGTCAGATCTATTAGAGCTTCCTTCAGTGCCCTCATAAAATATTCAACATGCTCATAGGCTAGGTCGTCTTCAACCAAATGCCTCCAGGCCTAGAGGAATTATTATGCTATTTTGGAAATTTACAGACCTCTTGCGTGTCCTCTCAGCAGCTAAAACAAAGCGTTGTCTCATATGGTCTGGTCATACCATCTGTCTGTCACAGTATCTCTCCAAAGCGACAAATGCGTGAAGAAAGGAATTTTTGTCTCTCCGTCCTTAACTGAGACAGTTAAATATTCGTTATGGCATTTTACATTCATGTCTTTGTAAAATTACTCATGAGGGTTCAACATATACTTTTGATGACCCTACTAAACTGAGATCTTTCATACATAATCTGTCTCTGAATTCTGCTGCTGGCTCCTCATATCATAGCTAAACTTCTTGTATCTGTTCCTTATCTTTCTATGATGGCTGTTCATAATTCTATTCTTATTATCTCCCTCTCAGTCGTTTCATCTTCCGTTTATGCAGTTGCGCCCCATGCATCAATCTTTGCTGTTTTCTTTTATATCTGGATTGTTTTCCTTGATCTATCTCCTCTTTCTTCTATTCCTCCTTCTTTTTTTCATCTTTTATCATTCTTTTTGTGGTTGTTTCTCCCTTTTAGCTATATATTTCATATGTTGCAAATGTTCATTAGTGCTGTTTATTGTCTTATGATGTATTTTTTACTGCTAACTTATATATGGTGTTTTTCTCCTTTCAGCTGTTTCCGTTCAATGTGTCATCTCCTTCCATGTACCACCCTCCCAACCCTCCATTATGTGTAATTTTGTCACGTGGAATGTCCGTGGTCTTGGACACCCCGTCAAAAGGTAAAAGGTACTCTCTCATTTATCAAAATTGAATGCTCAGGTCTCCTTTATTCGGCAAACACATTGTAATGACACTTAATCGCTCAATTTAAAGCGACAATGGGTGTGTCAAGGTGTGTTTTATCCTTAAGTTGGTAATAAGGGGGGGGTGTTGCTATATTGTTTCACAAAGCATTACATGTGCAAATGTTGTCTATGCACAACGATACTGATGGACGATGGGTAATGGCTAAAGTAGTTATACAAAATAAAGAATTAGTTCTCTTGAACATTTATGGCCCAGTCAGACCTGAATTTTTTAATTCTATCAAGATTTTACTTGCTTCTATTGATTGTCCGAATATTGTAATCGCTGGTGATTTTAATCAGTGGTTAGACCCCTACTCTGACAGACAATCCAAATGTAAATTTAATCCGGATAAATCCCACAAAGCCTTTCAAAATGCCATTGCCTCTCGTTCATTATTTGATGCTTGGAAAACTTGTAACACTGATTCCCTTGAATTTACCTTTTTTTCGAATGTTCTCCAAACTCGTTCTAGGATTGATTATATTTTGATTAGTGAATCCCTCCCTCCATCGCTTTTGTCATCGGAGATTGGTTCTATTTTCATTTCTGACCATGCGCCTGTGCTTTCTGTTTTGGACCTTTCATTAAATTCCCCCAAATTTAGGTGATGGAAGTTAAATAATTTTTTGTTGTCTGATACCCCTTTCATTACAGAAGCTACTAAATTTATTAATGAATTTTTCACACTTAATAACCCTTCTGACACCTCTACATATAACAATTGGGATGCTTTTAAGGCCTCTTTTCGAGCTTTCAAAATTTCATATGTTGCGAGAAAAAGAAAACTTCAATATACAACGTTATTACAACTGAAACTTTTGGAACATACATATTTTACTTCTAAATCCCCCTCAACACTTCATGAATTGATTAAGTCCAAATCTGAGCTTAATAAATTAGCTACCGTTGATGCTTGTAATGTTCTTCTTAAAATTAACTCTAAATATCATGGGGGTCAAATTACTGCCAGTAAGATATTGGCCAACTACTTAAAAATAAAATCTGAACATAAAAATATTGGACCCATTCTAAATGAATCTACTAATACCCTTGCGTCATCGGATGAGGACATTGCTTATGTATTTCATGAGTACTATCAATCACTATATTCTGATGATACGAATCCCTCCCCTCAAAATGTAGATACCTTCTTTTCTGGCCTCCCCTCTCCCCCTTCCTTTCCTGATGAATTTGACTTATTGGAGAAAGATGTTACTTTACAGGAGATAACCGATGCTATTAAATCTTTGAAGAAGTCAAAAGCACCAGGACCCGACGGCCTTTTATGTTGAATTTTATACTGCCATTTCCTCTATTTTCCTTCCCAAACTTTTGGCACTTTTTAATTCCTTTATTGCTGAATCCAAAGCCTCTGGTTCCTTTATGGAAGCATTGATTGTTCTTATCCCCAAACCTGATAAAGACCATTCTCTTTGTAAAAATTATCGCCCTATATCATTAATCAATTATGATTGAAAGATATTCGCAAAAATTCTTGCCACCCGTCTTGAGAATGTTATCCCTTTACTGGTTAAAACCGATCAAGCAGGTTTTATTAAAGGCAGATTGGCTGCGGATGATTCCCGAATGTTTGCCAATGTCATTTACTTAAGTAAGAACATTAAGTCCCCTCTAGCAGCGCTGTCCCTAGATGCCGAGAAGGCTTTGACCAAATTAATTGGCAATTCATGTTCAGAACACTTCAATGGTTTGGATTCAGCCCAACTTTTATTTCTTATATTAAACTGTTATACTCCCACCCCTGTGCTAGTATTTTTGTAGATAGCCGTTTCTCAATTTTTTTTCTCTATCTAGAGGTACACGTCAAGGGTGTCCTCTTTCTCCCTTGTTATTTGTTCTTTGTCTTAAACCCTTCCTGAGCGTATCCATGTTAACTCACACACTTTGGCGCCCCACGGTGTGCTGGCATTCAATTCCTCTCTTTGCCGTCCCCAAAACTGCATAGGCCACTGACTCCAGCCCCACCCCCTACACTCTTCCCCGAGGGCACTTCCTTTTGTTATGAAATGGCTGGTGCAGAGCTCACTCAAGGGGCGTAGTGGAGCACCGGAAATGGCTGGGGCATCAACAAAAACATTTCGTGTTACTGTAGGCAGGCACATCTCTAGAATCAGGAAGAGGGCGTGACAAGGAAAATCTCTGCTGGAGCATGGCAGTAGTATTTTCCCGTTTTTACATAGAAATACAGACAAAAGAAAACCTGTTTTGTATGTAAAATTCAGTTTAAACTGAAAACCAAGACCCCTAATTATAATGGAAGCATATCTCCAATTTGAATATAAATAATATAATTGAAATGTATGATCCGGCCTCACACATAATTCTTTTGAAAATAAAATGTCAGCTTACGCTGATGATATATTAGTTTATCTGTCTAATCCTCTCACTTCCCTACCTCCCTTTTTAGAAGAGGTTAAATTATATTACAGTATCTAGGGATATAAATTGAACTTCTCAAAACCAGAAGCACTACAGCTGAATTCCCTCTGTTACCAATATATGTTTAAAGATACTAATTTCACTTGGTGTCCTACTAAAATAAAATACCTTGGTATTTGGTTTTCTGCTACTTTACCTGTTACAATTAAGCATACGTTTAATGCATTAATCAATAAGATTCAATCTCTTTTACTTTCCTGGTCACCTATTCATTTGTCTGGGTGGGGTAGACTTGACACCATTAAAATGATGATTGTCCCTCATATCCTATATACATTATCTATGTTACCTTTTTGAATCCCTCTATCATATTTTTCACAAATCAACTCCATTTGTACAAAATTCCTTTGGAATAAAAAGCACCCATGCATTTCCCTTACAGCTTGAACGCCCCAAATCTGAAGGAGGTGTGCGCTTTCCTGAATTCAAAGCTTATCACGCTGTATTTTTAATCAGACAATTTTTTGCCCTTTCCTATGAATTTAGTGACACTCCTATGCCTAGATGGATTTATTTTGAACGATCCTTATTAAAAGATTTTTCTTTTCACAATATCATTTACATGTCTAACTGTACATTTATAGCTAAGAATCCTCTTTTAAAGTACTCCCAAAACCTACTATATAACATATTTGTTGATGGCCTTGACCCTCTTTGATGTTTTTTATCCTCTACTATCTGGTACAACAAATACATTATATATAAAAGTAAATCGTTCTATTATAAACATTGGAAGGGAAGGGAATTATCTTTGTTCATCAACTCATTCATCAGAATTCTGTTATTCCCTTTTCTATATTACATTACAAATGCAACATCATTTACCAGATACATTCCTTGAGGAATATATTTTAATATCGACAGCGCTGCTTTCTCACTTAACTACTTTTGATATCTCCATTGTCTCCGCCTCACTAACTCCACCTACACCGCTATATAATATTTCTCAAGACCATAAACCTAAAGCAGCTCATATTTATGAACTATTATCCTTACATGATACTGAAAGACCTAAATCCGTTACAGAATTATCCTGGGAAACTGACTTATCTTTTACAATACCTGTCTATGATTGGGATAATTTATGGTCTAAGTTATTCAAAATTTCAGCTGCTGCACGTATTACCCAATCACTCTACTTTATAAATAATAGAGCAGTGATAACTCCTGTTTGTATTCCAAGTTTTCCACTCCCTGTCTCCTTTATGTTGGTCTTGTTCTAATTTCAGTGGGACTCTAAAGCACCAAATTTATGATTGTGCTAATGTTTTGAGCTTTTGGCGTTCTATTTGGTCTACTTGTATGAACATTTTCAATTGTAATATAACACTATCCTTGCAAAATGTTTTTCTTGGTTCATCTTCACCTAATTTTGGTGTTGGTACTCCTATATATTTATTGTTCGATTTCTTTATAGCATTAGATTTTAAAGTCATTATGTCATGCTGGAAATATAATTCCAAATTATCCTCTTTGATTTGGTGGAATTTCATTTGTGATGAACATAAAATTGCTACTGTCTCTTCCTCCACTTTATCCCAGAAAATTTAATTTGATCTTATTTGGTTATCTTTCACAACTTATCTTGTTTCACATGCACCTATGTCTCAAATACTTCCTATCTTTTCTTTTTTGTTCATATTACCACCATATTTTACCCTATACATTTTTACCCTCCTCTTATTTCTCTTTTATGTTCTTTCTCCCTTCTTTTCTTTTATTCCCCCCTCTTTTTCTAGTAGCATTTAATACTATTGTATTTCTACAGTATTTGCTCATATATTATTTGTACTCTGTTTTATTGTTCTGATAATGATGTTATCTTGTTTTCCTGTTTCTCTTGTTATTCTGAAAAACTCAATAAAAATTCTTAAACTAAAAAAAGAAAAGAAAGGGAGGAGATAGTATACAAGAAGAGCACTTTAGCCATGCGCCTATTCTGGGCGTGTGGCATTTGCAGCAAAAATGTTTCTCCTTTTTTTAAATCCATTTCACAGAGAAACGAATGACGGAAAGGAGAGAAAAGAACAATCACAGTTTTCTACAAGTGGGGAGGAGCGCAACAGAAGGAGAGTGAAGAAGAGGAAGAAAGGGGGGCGGCGGGCATCAGAAACGGACACTGTCTTTGTTATGTCTGTGAAAAGAGGAAGACACTACAACTGTAATGGGCTATGCAGTCCAGCCACAAACTCTTCAAACACGCCAGTCAGTGGCATAGCAAGGCTTTGAGTTTGTTGCAAGATTGTTCTTGCAGTCACACATACACAGTGTACTGCCCGGCAGTCCTGCCACAAACTCGGCAACACTCCACTGACGTAGCTAGGCTTTGGCGCCCCACGGTGTGCTGGCATTCAATTCCTCTCTTTGCCGTCCCCAAAACTGCATAGGCCACTGACTCCAGCCCCACCCCCTACACTCTTCCCCGAGGGCACTTCCTTTTGTTATGAAATGGCTGGTGCAGAGCTCACTCAAGGGGCGTAGTGGAGCACCGGAAATGGCTGGGGCATCAACAAAAACATTTTGTGTTACTGTAGGCAGGCACATCTCTAGAATCAGGAAGAGGGCGTGACAAGGAAAATCTCTGCTGGAGCATGGCAGTAGTATTTTCCCGTTTTTACATAGAAATACAGACAAAAGAAAACCTGTTTTGTATGTAAAATTCCGTTTAAACTGAAAACCAAGACCCCTAATTATAATGGAAGCATATCTCTAATTTGAATATAAATAATATAATTGAAATGTATGATCTCCAAGGCAAATTTGCAAGCTTTGTTTATGTATTGTTTTAGGTATGTCTTATCTTAATTGTAGAAATCTTGCAATTGTAAAAATAGTTTAAAGTAGAAATAGAGTAGCACAAGTGTATTAGTAGGTAGGCTTGTTTTATTTTGTAGGCATTTATAAGGTAAAGCTGAGATTAGTAAGTGTTGAAGTCAATGGAACTGGAGTTACATTTTTACAGTGAATGGTTTGAGGCAGTTATTATTAGTTATTATTAGAGAGTTGATGTGTTGTTACTTTACATTATTATAAAGTGTTATGGGTGTTTGTAAAAAAATATACTTAGTATCATTTGGTTTTTGAGAATGTTGTACAAATGCTAGTTTGTGGTATAGAGAAGAAGGTTAGGGTTTGAGAAATATGTGAATTGTGTTACTTAAATCACAGGATTTCATAATTCCCAAAGTACAGCTGTTGCAAAAGACTACTACAAATGTAAAAGAGAAGTGATTGATGACTGCTTCTGCAATATTTCTAAATTCAACATGTCTATAGTTTGACACTGTCGACAAAACCGTTCCCTAAGGGTGGGCTTAATATATATGCTCTACCGAGGTGGAAATAGATTATTTATGGTGGGTTAGGTATGGTAGAAATGGTAGCTAGGTTAGTTATGGTAGGTTAAATGGGGTATGTTGGTAGGTTTGACAGATCAGTATGATGAGTAGGAAGGGTTGGTTAGATATGTTAGGGTAGATATGATAGGTTAGGTATAATTGGCAAGTATGGTAGATTGCTTTGGTTTGGCAGGTAAGTACGGTATGCTAAGTATAGTAGGTAATGTAGGTGATATCCATATGATAGGTAAGTATGGAATGCAGGTACTGTAGGTAGAGAAATATGGTAGGCATGGTTGTTATGATAGCTACATAGAATGGAATTGTACGGTAGGCTAGTTATGGAAGGTTAGATGTGGTAGGCATTGTGTGAATGATAGATATGAAAGTAGGTTAGTGTTGAACCTGGCATCCTTGGTGTGGATCCCCTGACTTTTTACCTTCTGGCCTACTGTTTTGATGACTTAATTTTTAATGGCTTTAGGACTCTGGCACTTTGCAACTACTAACCAGTGCTAAAGTGCATGTGCTCTTTCCATAAACTCATGGTAACATTGGCTTATCCATAATTGCCATATTTATTGTACTTATAAGACCCTAGTAAAGTGCACTAAATGGGTGCAAGGCTTGTAAATTAAATGCTATTAGTGGACCTGCAGCACTGATTGCACCACCCACTTCAATAGCCATTCATACATTTCCCAGGCCTGTCATTGCAGAGCCTGTGTGTGCAGTTTTAAACTGCCATGTCGACCCGGCAAGTTAACCCTCTTGCTAGTAATAGGAAGAATGGGATGCATCACATAGAGACCCACACAGATCATAGACCCCAGGCCCCCATGTGAATCATTCAGTTTAGAGATAGTTTCAAACCTTTGCCGTCATGAACAGGCCAGTACATGGAAACAAATACATAAAGTAGTGGGTTCAGCAGAAATAGACAGTACATCACGTATTAGTTACTTCAAGCTCAGCCGTTGCATGAAAATCGGTTGCACTCACCTTCAGTTTCAGGAAACTTGACAGAATATATAGTGGTGTGTTGGGACGAGTCATCTACCAAATAAGTAACAATTTGACCACACAAACAGGTGACTGCAGTCACCATCTGCAAGGGGAACAAGCTGAGATGCACCAATCACATACATCAGATTGAGCACCACCAGTGCTGAAGCCGGACCTTGTGTCCATTGTGATGCTAAGTCTGCTGATAATTTTCTGGTCCGCAAGGTAATACCCCGGTGGGGTGCTCCTGGGAAGATAAGATTCCACAATAGCCCACATACTTGACCAATAATATCTTCTCCCACCTCACCACATTGTTAGGAAGGACACACAAATTCTCTTCAACTTACCACCCCCAAAGCAACGGCCTCCTAAAAAAAACCCTGTAAACATTGAGTTGTACAGTCTCCCGCTAGCACCGATCAATTTAAGATACACCTCAGGATCAGGTCATCCTTTGATCCCACATCAGATAGTGACAAGGAGAGTAATTAACATATTTGTGCCACTAACTAGCCATAAGTTGCAGACTGAGAATGCACTTGAAGTAGTACAGAGAGTACACCTGAAGTAGTACAAACTGAGATGCCTGTTTACTTGTCTCAGCTAACAAAAGCGTCAAAGTTTGTTTCTAAACAGGTTACACATGTAGCTGATACCCGCATCAATGTCCCTTCAGCTGATGCCCCTCCAGTAAATGACCAGCAGACACACTTGCCATTAGGAACTTTGTTCGCACGTGGAGATATCCTTAGTCTCAAGGACCCTTCTCTGTAACAGACAGCGCATCGACTGCAGTTAACATATGTGGTCACAAGCCAGGGATATCTTTTTCCAACATCTGCCTGACCCTAACTGTGCCATCCATCCCTTCGAAAACTGAGCAGGAAGAAGTGGGAGAACAGGAGAAGCAACTCTTCAACAAGAGACAATATGTATTTTAAATTATGAGTTACATTTTTGTTTTTCTTCCTCGGTGTACTAACACTGATGCTTTTAGTCCTCACATATTTATAATTCTTCTTTCCTACATCCACTAATACTCGCAGGTACAGAACCACTAATAATGATACTTACCATCACCCTCACCACACTGCTTTGAATGAAAATATGTGGTACCAGCACATGCATAATATAGGCATATCCATGTCCAACACCACCTTTTATGTATGCTCCCTCATTCCCCTTGCCTCGGCAGTAGACAAATTGCATTACCTTGAAGAGGTATCCCCAAACATTACATGCTGTCTCTTGTACCTCTTTATATGTAAAAAAAAAACAAAGCTTCAACCAACACACTTTAGCCCCATTATTGCGCAAGTTAACACAACTAGTTTTTATACCACCCCTGAAGTACTACAGATCCTGGCAGATAGATGAGAGTAAGAGATCAGGTATCAAGAATTAGGAAAACACGTCATAAGAGAGATTGATCAAAGTGGCAAAAATTGATATTAGACCAGGGCATCTTAAGGCTTACGCGACGCTGGACCGGATGTAATAACTATAAGGCTAAGCTACTATCCCTGATTGCACAGCAGACCAGATCTCAGCATCACAGGATCAGTATTTGCCCACAATAAATGGCATAGTGGAGCAAATTTCACATGTAGAGCACAATCATTATGGAATGGTACTGAGTCAGACACCCCTTTAAGATGTGATAAAATAATAGGACAGTGCCAACAAATATGGGCTGCGAAAATACAGCGATATACATACACCGGACTTACCACACACCCTATGAAATTAACAACATTTTCTATTTGTTTCAGAGGAAATGGGACAGTAAAAGTGGCCAGAAACCTCAAGTGCAACATCACCACATACAACACCAATATGCAGAGGGGCACATCCAGCTTGAGGCACGATTACTGGCCCCGACTGAAAGGGCCTCTGCTCCCTTGTGACTCTACACATCCTATCCCTGGCGCTACCAGGAGTGAACATCTCAGAGTTACATGACCATCCTATGAGCCGTCTAATGACCATATTTCATCACAAATGGAAGAAAACCGCTGTAGAATACTTTGGCACTGCAGTTTGGGAAGTTGTTCCACAAGAACATAGACTCTTTAAATACGCCCATTGATCTTCTAAAGTATCCTACCATCTGTTCAGGCAAAAGTAACTTCCCGATGGCTGTAAATAACCAGGTAGGAGTTGATGAAGGCTATAAATGCAACCAGGGACATCTTAAGGAATTTGGTATTTTGGGGGCCCCTGTTGGGAACAGCTTCAAGTTTATGATCCAATTTCAGCTCTTTCATGTCCTCTTTAGCCTGGTCACTCACATTGCACAAGCACAAATGTCCAAATTCTAAATGTGTTTACATCAAATATTCAGGGATACTGATGTGTGTTTTCAATATTGTAATACAGAAGCAGCTCACTAATATTACGGCATATAATCTCTGTGACACCCTCCCATTCCTCATATGTGAGGTCCTGTATCGAACTAAAAGAAACTTTTTTATGGATGTTGCATGAAACATAAGCACTCTTTTGCCACAAAATGTCTATAATAGACTCTCACACTCACATAACCCATATTAAAAATAAATGAAAGTAAAACAATATTTAAAACAATCTGCTCAAGACTTAGTAAAGGTCCTTAGGGAAGGCTGCAGAACAGAGAACTCTATCAGGGGGGCCCGAAAGTCTGGGGCCCTGGGCCAGAGCCCACTTGACCCATTCCTCAAAACATTTCTGAATGCAACAAAAGATGGATTTGAGAACATTAAAGAAGAACTATGTGCCATTACGTTGATGGTAATGCAGCACAGATCATGCTGAACCTAATGACAGCCATGGAAGACGCGGGAAGATTGGGTCGACCTGCTGCGCATATGTGCTGGCCAACGATGCAGACAATGGAACATTGACTGAGGCCATTCAGACATTGCATGACCTACAAAAGAAAATGGTTTGTGAGGGGTGTGCCCCTGACGGGTGGTTTGTGGGTTGATTCAATTGGGTGCGGTCCTGGAAGTCAGGGTAGTTCATGGCCTGTTTGCCTCTAGTGTTATTGTTGCTCTTGACCTCCCTTATTTTTCCGATAGCAATAGCATGCTGCAAGATGATGACAGCTAAAATTGAAGGAATGTTTATGGTTAGTAAACATACTAACGAAGCCAAGGGACAGGGTAGTGAGTATGAGATAATCCAAATAGGAGTTGAGTTAGTAGAGGTAGTTGAAGAATCAACTAGAGGGAGGAATAATATAGGGAAGAATGGAATGCATCGTGTAAAGACCCAAGACTCCAAATTTGAATCTTTCAGGTTAAAGATAGTTTCAAACCTATGTAATCAATGACAGGCATGTACATGGAAACAAATATGTAAAGCAGTGCGTTCAGCAGAAGTAGACAATACATCACACATTAGTGTCAGGAAACATCTTCAGGTTAGTTCAAGCTCAGCCTTTGCACGAAAATAGGTCACATTTACATTTTCAGTCTCAGGAAACTTGACAGAACATTTAGTAGTGAGTTCAAATGAGCCATCATACCAAATAAGTCACAAATAAATCAAACAAATAGGTTACTGCAAACCCCATGTGTTAGGTGAACAAGCCGAGATGCAGCAATCACATAAGAGCCTGCTTCATCTAAAGTTTTGCGGACTCTTGCACCTTCTGCTTAAACACATGTATAAGAAGAAATACCAGGAGCGCATCCTGCCCATGAACATACTGATGTACAAATGCACGCTTCTGCAGAAATCACACGTCCACACCTAAAGTTCAGATGACAGGTCAGATAGCTTGGCCCAATTAGCATTTAGCATAATATACCCATGCGCTGTGCAGTTAGATGAATATATCTCAGCTCCATTACGTTCTGAGAACCGAAACACACACAGGGTTTCCGCTTATCATGTGAGGCTAGGCCGACTTACGTGTGCCTCTGAGAAATTCCTACATCTACTGATGTTATCTTGTATGTCCTGTGTGAACATTGATTACACAGAAACTGTGAAGATCTTGTGACCTTTTCCTTTGTGGTTCGGTTGAATAAATATCACTGCCCTGTGTGCAGTACTTCATACATCAGACTCATCATCATGGAGGTGTCTGATCTCCCCAACAGCAATTGAGTAAACCTGTATTTTGTCTTGGTTTTTCTTTTTTAGATTTTCCCTCCTGCATTAGGCCCATACCTTACTTTTAAAACATATAAGTCACCCCTAAGGTAGATTCTGGACAGCTTCAATGGCAGAGTGAGGTGTATTTAAAATGTTGCACATTAACTTTTAGTGCACTTTAGTACACTTCAGGATCTGAGGATGCTCTGCCAGAAAGAAGGACTTTTGTGCTGCTGAAGGGACTATCACTCTGCTGGACTTTGCTGGACTCCTGCTCTGCTCTGCTCTATCTGCCCTGCTACTTGCCTCCTTTTATTCTGGGAGTGAGAAGGACTGGAGCTGCATCCCTATACCCCAAAACCAAAATGACTTCAAGATTTTGCTGGCTTGCCTTCTGCTCCGGAGTATCAGGGACATCAAAGATTTCCATCAACCCTGCTGCAGCACTTGGACTTTGCCCACTGTGAGTCTTGCCCTGCCAAGTGGTGCCAATCCAGTCCTGGGCCCTTGGAAGTGGGTTTTCTGTGCTGCAAGTAACAAATGAAATACATCAAGGTTGTTGTGCCGGTCGGAACTAACATATCTCCTTTGGTGCCGACATATTGCCTGCTTCCAGTTCATTGCATTGCCGGCTGCGCGGGTCAACAACGACGCATCGCCTACATTGGAGAAAACCCGACGCATCTCAATTTGCTTGACTCAGAACATAAGAATCCCCTACATCCAAAGGGTTTGACGACGACGCATCGCCTCCCCTGCTCCACGCATTGGGCCCTGTCCATGGCGCAACAAGGTACTTTTTCAGCAGGACAAAGTTGGTCCCTGGATCCGACATGTGCTCCATCATGGTTGGCCTGAACGTTTGGATTTGAACCAGTAGAGTGTGACCAGATAGTCCTGGTTGACGTTTCATGCTCCTAAGCACTATATTTAAAGATTTTCTTAAACAATTCATAACTCCAGGTCTTCTTGTTGGATTTTTCTTGTTTTGCTCTTGTTTTGTTCATTAAGGGGCATATTCACAAGGAGCTATCACCGAATCCATGGCACTATATTGCAGCCAAAGTCATGATAAATTTACCCCCCCATTCACAAGCAGGTGTTAACAGCACACAGCACCAGTTTTCCCGCGATAGCAGGTGCAAAAAACATCGCCACAGAGGACCTCCGTAACTTTCGCTAATGAGATGCAGAGTAGGCGCTCTCGTGCAAAAAGCCATGAAAAAACCACACCACAACATTCACAATGACCGGACAGAACTGCGATAAGAACACAAAACAAGCGATAAGGCGCGTTAGCAGCAGGTAATTAACACCTGCTCTAACATGGTGTAAAGTTGGACCACTGCCTGCACCACAAAAGGGAGCCCAGCCCACAGACACACCTGAAGACAAACAGATGCCATGGAGCAACTGAACATGCAGCACAGACACCCAAGAGGGCCACAACACCCACCGACACCACCCCCAGGACCTCCCCTCCCTGGCACCCCCCGACCAAAGACATTCCACATCAGCTACACCTAAACATGTACTAAATAATCCGCCTGATGTCGCACAATCACAACTGGTGACATGCATGTGTCGTCATAGAAATGAGCATCACACATTCACGTTTGAAGCAAACAATGAAACTTTATTGAAATTAACACAGAAATGAAATGAAGACACATGGCGGCTTCCCTCAGCACAATCCGTAGGTCACAGCCTGCAAGACAAAAAACATGATGAGAAGGTGTCCTGCGCACATCAAAGGACAGAGAGAGAGAGAGAGAGAAGAAGAGAAGGGGTGAGAGAGGAGAAGAGAGGGGAGAGAGAGAGATAGATGAAGAGAGAGGGGAGAAGAAGAGAGGGGGGAGAGAGAGCAGAAGAGAGGGGGTAGAGAGAGAAGAAGAGAGGGGGAGAGAGAGAGATAGAAGAAGAGAGGGGGAGAGAGAGAGAGAGAAGAATTGAGGGGGAGAGAGAGAGAGAGAAGAAGAGAGGGGAAGAGAGAGAGATAGAAGAAGAGAGGGGGAGAGAGAGAGAGCGAGAGAGTGCCGCCCCTGTGCCGAGCCGTTATTTGAAACAGAGTCTAGATACATGACTGGCACAATACACACACTTGAACAAGACAACATCGCCCGCCCGCACATGCACACCCAGGCAGAGGCACCCGAGCCCTTCCCGCCGCACATTGGAGCATGCCCGTCCATACACACCCGAAGCTCACTGCTCACCTTCAGCCACCGGCATGTAGACAGGATGTCTACCACGTGCCGCTGCATGTCACAAGCCCGGTGCCCGCGGACATGGCACCCTCCACAACATGCAGCCACGCTGCGCAGGCCACCAGGTCTCACGTCTGGTGCTGGGTATTGATTACTCCATGGCATAGGACATACCAGGGCACCCGGCACCATCGCAGGCTGCAAACCCACTCAGCCCAATGGGTGCCACTAACTCTGTGAACCCGGAAGCGAGGCCACGTGGCAGTAGGCCAGCACAGCTCACTGGCCTGGCCTACACTGTGGTCCAGCAAGGCACACAATTCCTGAGCAGTTTGGACCACCGGGACGGTTCATCACCGCAGGCTGCACACCCGCTCAGTAGCTTAAGGTGCCAATGACTCAGTGCACCGAAAGTCACCGTCCCGGTACCTGTGCCGACCGCAATGCAGCGTGTGCCACAAACCCTGTTCAACCCCAGTCAGCGCCACGTGGTGGTAGGCCTGTGCTGGCCTCAAGGCCTCGGTCCGTCATCCAGTCCCCACCCGCAGAGGGGCATGTGATGTCGTCAGCCCCTTATATTTGCGGGGTCACATGGCCTGTGACGCCTGTGCCAGATGGGTGTGGTTTGCGTGCAAACCTGCCCTGACACCTGCGACGGAGTGGCTGTGACATGCTGACAACTAGACCAGTGACCTGCACAACACCAGCGAGTACGCCTGCAACAGGTAGCAATGAGGCCCCCCTCGGAGCGTTGGCGGAGTGTTCTAGCCTGTCGTATGCCGGAACAGCGCAGGGCTTGCTGGAATGACTCGTGGGCACGGGGTGTGGTTCATTCCATGTCCAGACAAGGAAGTGGCTGACGTGTGTGTCCTTGTTGTGGTGTCCACGGGACCGTACAAAACACAAAACAGAGCAGACCAGGTCAAGGATGGTGTGCAACTGTATGGATGGCTGTGAGACAGTTGGATGCATGTGTGGGCAAATGTTATTGAATCACAGATGCTAGAACAATTCCCATCAGACCACCCTTGTTGGTGGATTTTCAGTCATGTGGGAATTGATGAACATTCAATACCACGTCCGACCATATATTGTCAGTGCGGGAGTGGATGTCAAAACTCTAGCCATGATGTTCATCAGCAAAAGATGTCAATAAAGTGCAGTGCTCAAGTGATCGTGATAAATAAATAAAATTGACTACTAAGACTCAAGAAGCGTTCAAAATAGAGATCTAAGTGTCAAAAATTAAAAACCCGCCAGGTAGTAAGACTACCCTATGGCGCTGTGTGAGACGGTCAACATGTTTCAGCCTAAAGGGGAATTACCCCGGCTTTCTTCAGGACCTCAGATGTAGAATAGCTACTGCAAATATAAGTGATGTATTGAATAAAGAATAACAAAAATGTACTTGAAAAAACGTTACATATCTACCGGGAACTTAACGCTCTAAAGTCCACTGTAGGAAGGGAAGCATGTCTTCTTCCTATCAAAAAACAAAAATGTTGTCAACAACACTGGGTTGCACACATATAACCGCAAGAATACACAGAACCCGAATAGTTACATACACCTGCGTGAACAATTTACATTCCGCATAATAGAAGAAGCATAATAGCTTAATCACATAGAGGCATTTCCTCACAGTGATACTCACCCAACTTTGTGTGGGTGAAGACCTCACCTCACCCGGCAACAGCTCGGGAGCATGAGGCCCCGCTCTATAGTGTAGAAAAAAGGATACCGTTAGCACATGACTTAACCGTATCCAACCGAATTACTCTACACAAATAACCCAACAAACGTGTGATAGACGCCAACACCGTCAGACCATAATAAAGACCCTACCACAAGCCTACACTAGACACTTAACACTAAGAAAATGCATATACTGTCAAGTTATAAAACACAATGTAGGCACTAATGAGTGCCTCTGCATGACTTAATGACTGACAAGTTATAAAACGCAATGTAGGCACTGATAAGCGCCTCTGCATGACTTAATGACTTTCTCAAGATACCTCATTAGATTGCAAAACATAAATATGGACAGATACCTGTCAGTATACTACAGTCTTTACAAATCAATCAAGGGTGCTAATAAAGGCCCATAGAGAGCTAACTTGGCCATCCAATCTGGGGAACTCATCCAGAATATAAACGGACAACGTCCTAAGTAGAGAGCAGGTTCTCTAGAGTTAAAGGACCGTCCGGGCTTCTGGCACTCATGTCGCCTCAATGAAAAGTGAAAAAACGTAAGAACATGAAACAGTCTCACCTCTCCGTCGGTGCCCCTAGTTTTTTGCCCAAGCGGAAATGGAGGTGTGTGTGGAGTCTCGCCCTCCTTCCTTATATTACGGGCAGTCATTGGATGGACAGCTAGATGTGACATGCAATGAGGCGGAATACGGAATAGCGTGTGTAATACGAGCCGCTATTCCTACACGCATGCGCAGTGCGTATCACGATCCGAACCAAAATATGATGGCCGGTGTTATTCAAACCGCTAAGGTTAGTAGAGGGGGAGCAAAACTACATTGCTCATAGGAGAGTCTTTGCTAAATAATTAAGCACGCATTCAAGTATTACGTACTTCCTGGACTGGTAATTACCGGAGCTTAGTACACATGACCCGGCTAGAGAAACTATTCAATGGGCATGCGCAAAAAAGAAAGACAGGAGTCATGCAGAACGGTTTGCAAAGGATTCACCAATGATGCACGCATCGATTGATTGTAAATCCAAAGTATACCAAGAAAAATTATCAGAATCATAAGGCATATACGAAATTTTTATGAAGTCTATAGAAATGTACACAGACCTTTCTTATCGTTATCTATGTGAAAATGCACAATAAAGTCAGGAGATGTAATGACTACGCTCCCGGGTGCATAACTTGTTCTAGAGAGACACATATATGCCAGGGTGGGTCGCTGTAAACTGAAACATGACCCAACCCTATAGTGAATCAATTGCTGGTTGCAGAGATCCATCCATCAATGTGAATCCATATAGTGGAGAAGAACTGACTGGGTGATGTTCATAGTTACTGTCATTGAATTGCTCCACATATTCACATAAGAGAAGTTAAAGAGTATACTCATTAAGTGTCAAAGAAGGCGGAGGGGGGTCAGAAAAGGTCGACGGATATGGCAACACGCACAATTGAGTTGGGTGAGCTACAGGGATGCAAACCAAAGGGGGGGATGCATCCATGACATATAGACCCGCAACCGTAAGTTGCACTAAATACTAATAAAAAACAAGAGTGTGGAGGGTCAAGGGGAATATTTAACGACCTGTCTACTCGCTCCCCTACTGTCAAGGTACAAAACACAAAACAGAGCAGACCAGGTCAAGGATGGTGTGCAACTGTATGGATGGCTGTGAGACAGTTGGATGCATGTGTGGGCAAATGTTATTGAATCACAGATGCTAGAACAATTCCCATCAGACCACCCTTGTTGGTGGATTTTACGTCATGTGGGAATTGATGAACATTCAATACCACGTCCGACCATATAGTGTCTCACACAGCCCCATAGGGTAGTCTTACTACCTGGCAGGTTTTTAATTTTTGACACCTAGATCTCTATTTTGAACGCTTCTTGAGTCTTAGTAGTCAATTTTATTTATTTATCACGATCACTTGAGCACTGCACTTTATTGACATCTTTTGCTGATGAACATCATGGCTAGAGTTTTGACATCCACTCCCGCACTGACACTATATGGTCGGACGTGGTATTGAATGTTCATCAATTCCCACATGACGTAAAATCCACCAACAAGGGTGGTCTGATGGGAATTGTTCTAGCATCTGTGATTCAATAACATTTGCCCACACATGCATCCAACTGTCTCACAGCCATCCATACAGTTGCACACCATCCTTGACCTGGTCTGCTCTGTTTTGTGTTTTGTACCTTGACAGTAGGGGAGCGAGTAGACAGGTCGTTAAATATTCCCCATCACCCTCCACACTCTTGTTTTTTATTAGTATTTAGTGCAACTTACAGTTGCGGGTCTATATGTCATGGATGCATCCTCCCCTTTGGTTTGCATCCCTGTAGCTCACCCAACTCAATTGTGCCTGTTGCCATATCCGTCGACCTTTTCTGACCCCCCCTCCGCCTTCTTTGACACTAAATGAGTATACTCTTTAACTTCTCTTATGTGAATATGTGGAGCAATTCAATGACAGTAACTATGAACATCACCCAGTCAGTTCTTCTCCACTATATGGATTCACATTGATGGATGGATCTCTGCAACCAGCAATTGATCCACTATGGGGTTGGGTCATGTTTCAGTTTACAGCGACCCACCCTGGCATATATGTGTCTCTCTAGAACAAGTTATGCACCCGGGAGCGTAGTCATTATATCTCCTGACTTTATTGTGCATTTTCACATAGATAACGATAAGAAAGGTCTGTGTACATTTCTATAGACTTCATAAAAATTTCGTATATGCCTTATGATTCTGATAATTTTTCTTGGAATACTTTGGATTTACAATCAATCGATGCGTGCATCATTGGTGAATCCTTTGCAAACCGTTCTGCATGACTCCTGTCTTTCTTTTTTGCGCATGCCCATTGAATAGTGTCTCCAGCCGGGTCATGTGTACTAAGCTCCGGTAATTACCAGTCCAGGAAGTACGTAATACTTGAATGCGTGCTTAATTATTTAGCAAAGACTCTCCTATGAGCAATGTAGTTTTGCTCCCCCTCTACTAACCTTAGCGGTTTGAATAACACCGGCCATCATATTTTGGTTCGGATCGTGATACGCACTGCGCATGCGTGTAGGAATAGCGGCTCGTATTACACGCGCTATTCCGTATTCCGCCTCATTGGATGTCACATCTAGCTGTCCATCCAATGACTGCCCGTAATATAAGGAAGGAGGGCGAGACTCCACACACACCTCCATTTCCGCTTGGGCAAAAAACTAGGGGCACCGACGGAGAGGTGAGACTGTTTCATGTTCTTACGTTTTTTCACTTTTCATTGAGGCGACATGAGTGCCAGAAGCCCGGACGGTCCTTTAACTCTAGAGACCCTGCTCTCTACTTAGGACGTTGTCCGTTTATATTCTGTATGAGTTCCCCAGATTGGATGGCCAAGGTAGCTCTCTATGGGCCTTTATTAGCACCCTTGATTGATTTGTAAAGACTGTAGTATACTGACAGGTATCTGTCCATACTTATGTTTTGCAATCTAATGAGGTATCTTGAGAAAGTCATTAAGTCATGCAGAGGCGCTTATCAGTGCCTACATTGCGTTTTATAACTTGTCAGTCATTAAGTCATGCAGAGGCACTCATTAGTGCCTACATTGTGTTTTATAACTTGACAGTATATGCATTTTCTTAGTGTTAAGTGTCTAGTGTAGGCTTGTGGTAGGGTCTTTATTATGGTCTGACAGTGTTGGCGTCTATCACACGTTTGTTGGGTTATTTGTGTAGAGTAATTCGGTTGGATACGGTTAAGTCATGTGCTAACGGTATCCTTTTTTCTACACTATAGAGCGGGGCCTCATGCTCCCGAGCGGTTGCCGGGTGAGGTGAGGTCTTCACCCACACAAAGTTGGGTGAGTATCACTGTGAGGAAATGCCTCTATGTGATTAAGCTATTATGCTTCTTCTATTATGCGGAATGTAAATTGTTCACTCAGGTGTATGTAACTATGCGGGTTCTGTGTATTCTTGCGGTTATATGTGTGCAACCCAGTGTTGTTGACAACATTTTTGTTTTTTGATAGGAAGAAGACATGCTTCCCTTCCTACAGTGGACTTTAGAGCGTTAAGTTCCCGGTAGATATGTAACGTTTTTTCAAGTACATTTTTGTTATTCTTTATTCAATACATCACTTATATTTGCAGTAGCTATTCTACATCTGAGGTCCTGAAGAAAGCCGGGGTAATTCCCCTTTAGGCTGAAACATGTCGACCGTCTCACACAGCGCCATAGGGTAGTCTTACTACCTGGCAGGTTTTTAATTTTTGACACTTAGATCTCTATTTTGAACGCTTCTTGAGTCTTAGTAGTCAATTTTATTTATTTATCACGATTTCTTGAGCACTGCACTTTATTGACATCTTTTGCTGATGAACATCATGGCTAGAGTTTTGACATCCACTCCCGCACTGACACTATATGGTCGGACGTGGTATTGAATGTTCATCAATTCCCACATGACTGAAAATCCACCAATAAGGGTGGTCTGATGGGAATTGTTCTAGCATCTGTGATTCAATAACATTTGCCCACACATGCATCCAACTGTCTCACAGCCATCCATACAGTTGCACACCATCCTTGACCTGGTCTGCTCTGTTTTGTGTTTTGTACCTTGACAGTAGGGGAGCGAGTAGACAGGTCGTTAAATATTCCCCTTGACCCTCCACACTCTTGTTTTTTATTAGTCCACAGGACCGTTACATTGTTGCTATGTAGCACCTTCTGACTGGAATCCCACAGGATGAGCAGCATTGACTCCAGGGAAATCACTGTCCCTGCATTCATGCACACATACAAACATGAATACATGAATGATGAAAGACATGACACAGCAGTGCATCTCAGGAGGTTTATTACACATCCAGTGCAGTTGTGCAGCTTGAGCGGTACAGGGCAATGCCGAGCACACTACACAATATGGGCCAGTGGAGGGCCAGTCAGAGTTCAACCGGGGATGACAAGTCATACAGAAGAGGAAGGGTACAGTCCGCAGTCTGGTCGCCATACCATTGGTCATCAAACAGGATGTAGCGGTCTAAGTCACTGTCCAAGGGGAGTGCATCTGAGTGAATCGGGGGTCAGTGGAAGGTCATGAGGCCATGTGCGGGACGGAGTCCTTCTGATCACAGACACCTCCACGTCCTCATCCCCGGATGTGTGCTCTGACCCACCTGTAGGTGTTGCTGTACCGGCTGCGGCACTGCGTGCCACTGACACATCAGGGGCCGGAGGTGGACTGTAGGCTGCACTGCGTGCCACTGACACAGGTGCCGGAGTGGTTAGGTCTGCCACACTGGGAGGCAGAGACACACCAGGGGGCGCAGATGTGGATGGTGTGGGGGAAGCAGCATTCATCATCGCCACGCCTTGTGGCAGCAATGCCATGATGAGGATCTGCAGGCATGGTAGATCTCAGCTACATTTCCATGATGTGCAGCGGTGGCTGCCATCCTTTCCGCCTCCATCCGCACCATGTCCTCCATGAGCCTCCGCATGCGTGCCAGCTCAAGGCTGGTATCGCTGGAGCCACTTTGAGCGCACAGGTGCTCTCTCTGTGTCATGACTCCAGCGATGTCAGTCAGGGTTGTTGGAGGCCATGGATCGGGCCTACACACCCAAGGATGGCATCAAGTTTGGTTGCCATGATGCCGAAGCCCAACCGCACCTGCTCTGCGGTCTCCCTCTGGCACTCCAGCACACGGCGTTGGAAGGCCATGTGTTGTTCCTGGGGGTCTTGGGGGAGTGCCGGGGCTGTGGATGCCTACTGCTGGGTGCTTTGGGTAGTGGTTGGGGTCTCCTCGATGTAGCTGGGCTGCCCTGATCCTGGAGGTGAGTGGCGGATGAGGTCAATTATGTCTTGCATGGTTGGTCTGGTGTCCTCCTCCTCTTCATCAGTGAAGAGAGGCTGGGTTTGCTCTGCAGGAGGTGTTGATGGTGCCCCTGCGATGTGAATGGGAGATGGTGTATTACAATGTGTTCACATGTATGTAGCTGCATGGTACATGTTGAGATTCAGACAGCATGGCATTGTACATTGTGACAGACTGTGGATCTGGGCAAGGACCCGAAGTCATTGTGGGTGTGCACTTTGCTCTGCTTGATTGTGTATGTGTGCCATTGTGCCCATATTCACCCGTCCCCCCAGTACCTGGTGGTCACTTACCACTCACCCTGTTTTGGTTAGCAGAGTGTTTCTCCTTTGTCCGCCGCTTGATGTCATTCCATTGACTCTTGACCTCATCCATTGTCCTCTTGTGCTCCCTGACGGCATTCACCTTGTTTACAATGTCCCGCTATATCCCATTTTAGGTGCCCAATGACATGTTGGAGGTGACGAACAGCTGTTGATGGTGTTCCATCACCTCCGTGACTATGATCCTGTTCACCTGCGGACTGAACTTTGTCTTCCTCTTCTTCTTGTCCTTGCCCTTCCCTGTCCCCGCGGTCCAGGGCTGGTCGTCCGGGGTGCTTGTAGGGTTAGGCTTGTCCATTGCACCTGCTCTGGCTGCTTCCATGGTGCTACGGTGTTGGTCAGTTTGTGTTTGGGTGTTTTTTCTACTTTTATGGTGATTTTTCCCGACTTAATCAAAACAACAGAAGAGTGTGCCTTCTCAGGAGAAGAGCAAGCATGGAGAATCACACTTGAGCCCTCACTCACCAACCTGGTTAGGGACATGCTTCATCATCGGGCCCCACAAGGAAGGCCGAGTGCCTCCCTGGTGTGCTTCGATGCCAGAATTACTGCAGAGCTGGTTAGTGAAAGTGACTAGTGAAAGTGATTGTGTAGTGGGTTAAAAATTAATCTTGATTGAGTCAAAAAATACGTTTATTCGTTGGCCAACCAGACATGGGATAAAAACAGAGTGAGCATTAAATGAGCTGGATAGATTGATCAGCTATGTCTCACTTTGCGGGGTCAACATGTTTATGCCTTAATGGTGCTACTGGCTAGTCATTCTTCAGGACCAAAAGTGTGAACCTCTGCGGTATGAGCGCGCTAAGGCTCACCCTAACCAAGATGTCCAATGTGTTAAAAAACGAAAGTTAAAAGTAACCTGCTGTTACTAAGGAATCGTTCCTATTTGGAGGAGCCAGAATCTGTAACGAAAGACAAAAACAAAGGCACAACGAAAGAAACAAAACTTGTGTAAAAAGCAGCAGTAATGTGTTTGCCATTTGAAGTTCATCATGCACTCGTGCTCTTCTCAAAGTGCACTGTAACATTACCTATGAAAGCTAAGGTGTACTATGGTGAGTAGAGTTGTGCACATAATGTGAAGGTACTTTGTCATTAGCGCATATTCAACCTGCACGCCCACTTAGGCGTTAGCGGTCTCCGTACGTTTAGTGAAAAAACGCTAGTGTTAATTAAAGGAACACGCCGGTATGGATACGGCGAGTGAGAAAAACACACAAACGTAAAACATCTTACATGTGGTGCAATCATTTATCACACCATGGGTCTTTTTCTCGCCTGCCAGGTGTGTGTTGCAGGCCTGGTGCTGCTTATCGTGGATTTCCTCATCGCGTTTTGGCCCATTGCAGGTTTTTTTGTGTTGTGGGCTGTGGTTTTGCCTCCTTCGAGGTTGTTGTATCGCGGATATTGGCCGGCGTTTTGGCAGACTATCACATGCTACGGCCGTGTTGTGAATGCCACGTTGTCAAGGAGATGTTTTCCCACGATAGGGTGCGATGTTGAAAGTTGTGTTATGCTACTCTTGTGGTACTAGTTATCACGCGTTCTTGTGAATACACACCTAAATCTTTATTTCTAACCTGGTGTGGATTATTTCTGTGCAGTGTTTTCACTGTTTTAAGTGTTGGACATATACTTTGCACATTGCCTCTTATGTTAAGCCTGACCGCTCTGTGCCAAGCTACCAGAAGGTGAGCACACATTAATTTGAAGTGTGTATCTGACTTGTTGTGACTGCAATAGGGGTCCCTACTTGGACAGGGAGCATGTCTCTGCCAACTAGAGACCCAATTTCAAACAGTTAGGTAGGTAGGTATGTATGATAAATAATTTAGGTTAATTTTGGAAAGTTAGTAATTTGTTAGTAAGTTGTACGTAGACGTAAAAGGTATGATACGTATGTAGGTGCACATTGTGGTCTCTAGACTGGATTATGGCAACTACCTATATCTGGGACCCGGCTGAGTGCCGCTTGAACCGGCGGGCTGACAGGGTAGCGGGCGTCATCTTGGACCGGGGCATAGAGGCTGCTCAGGTCAGCGCTGCAGTCCTCGCGCTCCTACCTTACTTAAGAGCTCCCCATGCACGCGCACAGTGGATGCATGTGACCCAGTGGCAGTGGGTTCGCATCGGCTGTGGCTGTGTGTGGAGGCTCGTTTTGCTACTTTGACAAAAAAAAGCTGCACTTTTAAAAATTGGTGTATTTTACTTAGTTGCACTTACTTTTTAAACTTCTTAGTTCCCGGCTCCCCTAGTCCCGATCCGGCACGGCTGAGTGCCGCTTGAACCGGCGGGCTGACGGGGTAGAGGGCGCCATCTTGGACCGGGGCATAGAGGCTGCTCAGGTCAGCGCTGCAGTCCTCGCGCTCCTCCCTTACTTAAAGACCCCCCCATGCGCACGCGCAGCGGCCGCGCGCAGCGGGCGCGCCGGTGGTGCGCCGAAGGCGCTCCAAAGGCAAGCCCGTCTGCGCGGGGCTAGGGGCACCCCATTATGCTGGTTTTTTTACTGACTCAGCCCAGCTCCGTTCCCTACAAGGTTCGTGGCCACTGGCAGGCTCCACTATTGCCTATATTTCTACACTCTGCCTTAGGCTGGCATTTCCCATTCCTTCACTCACTCCCTGTATGTCATCCCTGCCCTCTCCCCCCCTCCCTCACTGGAGCCGCCTCGCTTGCCCTGTGCTGCCCCTGCTATCTCAGTTTCAGTTCTGAACACCAGATCGGCGGTCAAGCACCATCATGAACTGTTTGTTCTGCTTGACACTCATAAGCCGGATCTCCTGTTTCTTACAGAGACCTGGTTCTACCCCGATTCTCTGCCAAATATACTAGCGGCCCTCCCCTCCTCCTATTACGCTCTTCGCGCCGATCGGCCTGCTGGGAAGGCTGGCGGTGGTGTCGCCTTGATTGTCCACTCTGAACTTCACTTTCAGTTGTTATCTGCTCCCTCCATCACAGCGGTCGACTATCTATCTATCTTTTCAAACGCCCTCAACAAATGCCGCATTTTATCCCCTCTGTCCAGGAACTGTTGGCAACCCTGGCTGTGAACAACTCATCTGTTCTAGTGCTAGGTGATTTCAACTTTTGGCCCTCCGACCCTGCTGAGGACCATATGTCCAGAGAATTCTCGGAATTCCTTTGCAGTCTCAACTTCTTGCCTCACGTCCATACCCCTACCCACATTCACAGCCACACCCTGGACCAGGTCTGGTCGCTCAATTGTCCTGTTTCTCCTCCTGTTCTTACCTCATGCGCCTGGTCTGATCACTTTTTAGTTTCTTTCTTCCTACACCCCAGTCTCGCTAATCAATCAATCAATCAATCAAAGCATTTATATAGCGCACTACTCACCCAGAGGGTCTCAAGGCGCTAGGCGAGGGGGGTCCGCTACTGCTCGAACAGCCAGGTCTTGAGTTGCTTCCTGAAGGCGAGGTGGTCCTGGGCCAGGCGGAGGTGGGTCGGGAGGGAGTTCCATGTCTTGGCGGCGAGGTAGGAGAAGGACCGTCCCCCTGTGGTGGCTCTTCGGATGCGGGGGACGGCGGCGAGGGCGTGGCCGGTCGATCGAAGCTGGCGTTTGGGAGCGTAAAAGTTGAGGCGGCTGTTGAGGTATCCTGGGCCTTGGTTGTGTAGGGCTTTGTGTGCGTGGGTGAGGAGTCGGAAGGTGATTCTCTTGTTGACCGGGAGCCAGTGCAGGTCTCTCAGGTGTCCGGAGATGTGGCTGCGACGGGGGATGTTCAGGATGAGTCGAGCTGCGGCGTTCTGGATCCGCTGGAGTCTCTTCTGGAGTTTGGCGGTGGTTCCGGCGTAGAGGGAGCTGCCGTAGTCCAGCCGGCTGGTGACGAGTGCCTGGGTGACTGTCTTCCTGGTCTCGGTGGGGATCCACCGGAAGATCTTACGTAGCATGCGCAGGATGTTGAAGCACGATGAGGAGACGGCGTTGACTTGTCTGGTCATGGAGAGGGAGGAGTCCAGGATGCAGCCCAGGTTGTGTGCGTGGTCTGTTGGTTTGGGTGCGCTGCCTAGGGCGGGGGGCCACCAGGAGTCATCCCAGGCGGAGGGTGAGGATCCAAGGATGAGAACCTGCGTCTTGTCCGAGTTCAGTTTCAGGCGGCTGTTCTTCATCCATTCGGCTACCTCTTTCATCCCTTCGTGAAGGTTGGCTCTGGCGGTGGCGGGGTCATTGGTGAGGGAGAGGATCAGCTGGGTGTCGTCGGCGTAGGAGATGATGTTGAGGTTGTGCTGGCGTGCGATGTCTGCGAGGGGGCTCATGTAGACGTTGAAGAGCGTTGGACTGAGCGAGGAGCCTTGAGGAACGCCGCAGATGACTTCGGTGGCTTCAGATCTGAACGGAGGGAGGCGGACTCTCTGTGTCCTTCCGGCGAGGAAGGAGATGATCCACTCCAGTGCCTTCTCCTGGACTCCGACGTTGCTGAGGCGCTGTACTAGGGTACGGTGGCAGACAGTGTCGAAGGCCGCGGAGAGGTCTAGGAGGATGAGGGCCGCTATTTCTCCGTTGTCGAGCAGAGCTCGGATGTCATCGGTGGCTGCGATCAGGGCGGTCTCGGTGCTGTGGTTGGCCCGGAAGACTGCGAGGGGTCAAGGGATCCGTTCATCTCGAGGAAGGCGGCCAGCTGCTTGTTGACGGTCTTCTCGATGACTTTTGCAGGAAACGGGAGCAGCGAGATGGGGCGGTAGTTTTTGAGGTCGGTGGGGTCGGCTGATGGCTTCTTGAGTAGGGCGCTGAGTTCGGCGTGCTTCCAGCTCTCCGGGAAAGTAGCGGTGTCGAAGGAGGTGTTGATGATGTCCCGCAAGTGGGGTGCGATGACAGCGTCGGCCTTGTTGAAGACGTGGTGAGGGCAGGGGTCGGTCGGAGATCCGGAGTGGATGGAGTTCATCGTGCGGACGGTGTCTTCGGTGCTGATCGGAGTCCAGGCGTGGAGGGTGGTGGTGGGGGGCGGTGGTTCGGTCGTGGCGTGCGTCGGTTGAGTGCTGAAGCTGTTGTGTATGTCCGCGATCTTGTTGTGGAAGTAGGAGGCGAGGGAGTTGCAGAGGTCTTGCGAAGGGGTGATGTCGTTGTTTCCGGCATTGGGGTTGGAGAGCTCTTTGACGATGTTGAAGAGTTCCTTGCTGTTGTGTGAGTTGTTGTCCAGTCGTTCCTTGAATGCGGTTTTCTTGGTGGCGTGGATGAGTTGGTGGTGCTTTCGGGTGGCGAGCTTGAGGGCAGCCATGTTGTCCGGAGTTGGGTCTCTGCGCCAGGTTCTCTCGAGGGCTCGGCAGTTCTTCTTGGAGCTCTTGAGTTCGTCGGTGAACCATGGGGCTTTCTTGCTACCGGGTCTGCTAGGCGGGGTCCTCAGGGGGGTGAGCTCGTCTGCGCAGTCGCTGATCCACTTCGTGAGGTTGGTGGCCGCCTGACTTGGGTTCGTTGTGCTGGTGGGAGGGTTCATGCTCAGGGAGGTCACGAGCTGGTCGGCTGTGATCTTGTTCCAGCTTCTGCGTGCAACCTGTTGCTGGTGGTGGTGGATCGTGGTCCTTCCGAAGCTGAAGTGGACGCAGCTGTGGTCCGTCCAGTGGAGTCCGGTGGCATGGCTGAAGGCGATGTTCTTGCTGGATGAGAAGACGGGGTCGAGTGTGTGTCCGGCGTAGTGGGTGGGGGTGGTGACCAGCTGCTTGAGTCCCAGGTTTGCGAGGTTGTCCGAGCAGAGGGCATGCGGGCTGATGAAGTCGGCGATGTCTTTGCTGAATTGTGTGCGTGGTCCCAGGGGTCTGTAGATGAGTGTGCCTCTGAGGGTGGTCTTGGGGTTGATGTGGACCTGGAAGTGCAGGTGCTCGGCGGGTGCGAGGGTGTCGTTGGTGTTGGTCGTGATGCGGATGGTGTTCCTGTGGATGATGGCGATGCCTCCTCCGGTGTGGTTGATGCGGTCCCTTCAGATGATCTTGTAGCCGTCTGGGATGGCGATGGCGATGTCGGGCCCTGAAGAGGCGTTCATCCAGGTTTCCGTGAGGAAGGCGACGTCTGGGGCTGCGGTGTCGAGCAGGTTCCAGATCTCAATGGCGTGTCTGTGGACGGAGCGGGTGTTGAGCAGGATGCATTTCAGGTGACTGCTGCTGTTGCTTGTCTTGGTCTTGGTTGGTGCTGGAGTAGTGCAGGTCCGGATGCAGGCGAACTTGCAGGAGTTGCAGCAGAAGGGTCCGTGGGTGCGTCTCGGGGTGGCTCGGTAGCAGCCCGGGAATCGGCCGGCGTTGAGTGCGTTGAGGGTGGCGGCGTCGTACGTCCGGCGGGTGGGCTGGGGTCTGCGGGGGCCAGGGGTCCTGGCGCTGGGCGCGGTCCAGGCGCGGACGGGCGCAGACGGGCTTACCTTTGGCGCACCTTCAGCGCTCAGTCGGTGCTCCTGCTGCGCGCGTCCGCTGCGCGGTCGCTCTGGGGGCGACATAAATCTGGAGCCGGGAGGGCGGGTCAGCTGGGAGGCGGGAGTGGGGCAGCCAATGGGCTGGTGGTGAGCGGGGCCACAGGGAGGCAGCGGCGGGAAACCGGCACTGATGGGCGGCTCAGCGGCGGCTGGGTCGCTCGGATCCGCGGCAGCAGGCAGGAAAGAGTCGGCAGCAGGAGGGGTGACCCGGCCTACCCGGAACACCTGGGCACGCAATTGGAACCATGTCGATATGGCCTCCCTTTGCTCCTCTCTCTCAGCCTCAAGCCCTAATATTGAAGATCTTTCCTCCTCCTCCCAAGCAGACACTATTAACAAATGGCTCACTAGAGGGTGCGACCAAGTGGCCCCTTTGAGACGCGTTACTGCCAGGCGCACCAATGACGCAAATAGGTGGTTTGACGCTGAACTCAAAGAGAGGAAACTCGCAGTATGGCAGGCAGAGCGCGCCTGGAGACGCGCCTACTGTTCCACACTCAAACTTCAATACACCTCACTACTTAACCAATACAAGAAAGCCATTCTCTCTGCCAAGACTAATTATTTCTCCTCGAAAATCCTGTCTGCCGAAAACCAACCGATTGAAATCTTTACTATTGTGTAGGTCCTAACCTTTTCTGACAGAGTTACCCTCAAACCTTCCCCTTCCCAGGCCATCTGCGACTCTATCAATAATTACTTCATTGAGAAAATCACAACAATTAAGTCTAATATCCCACCTCCCTCCCCCTCTTTTTCCGATCCTCAGCCCCCGCTTAATCGTCATATCTCGATCAAATACCTCCCCTGACCAGGGAGACGATCTTGTACCTACTTCAAAGGGTTAAGTCAGGATCCCTCTCCGACATCTGCCCTGCACGTATCCTAGGACAAATCTATTTGGCTTGCCCCCTGCCCCCTCTCACCTTTCTCAATGGCTCCCTTGCTCAGAGCATTGTTCCACACCCACACAAATCTGCTATAATAATCCCTATTCTAAAGAAGCCCGGTGCAGACCCCACCTCTATGGCAAATTATCGCCCCATCTCCCTCCTCCCCTTTTTAGGTAAAATACTAGAACGACACGTCACTAAAGTGCTCAGTGCATTCGCTGAGGAAAATGGCTGTTTAGCCCCTTGTCAGGCAGGCTTTCGCCCCGCGCACTCTACGGAGTCAGTAGTTCTCTCCGTCATGGACAAACTCAGAGAGGGATTAGACACCAATCTACCCCAGGCGTTGGTCCTTCTTGATTTATCCGCCGCCTTTGACACGGTTGACCACTCCATCCTTCTCACCCGTGTCAGGGCGGCTGGCATCAGGGGATCTGCTCTGGTTTGGCTCTCTTTCTTCCTGAGGGACCGCACTCAGGCTGCCCTGCACCCTCCTGCAAGGTTCAATGTGGCGTTCCACAAGGTTCTTCCCTGTCCCCCCTTTTGTTTAATTTATACATTTTTCCTCTTGTTTTTGCACTACAGCAGATGGAGGTCACGGTTTAAAACTACGCCGATGACCTCCAGCTTATCTTCAATCTGTCCTCTTCCCCAGAGTCCATTCACAATTTCTAATCTGTTATGATTTTTATCAGGGACTGGACGAACTACAACCACCTGAAGTTAAACCCTAATAAAACCGAATTGGTCCTTACAGGTGGTAGCTCCAGTCCCTGGAATTCTTTGTTTTGGCTTTCCTCCCTTGGTCCCCCCCCCTCTTCCTCAGTGAAGACTTTAGGGATAAAATTGAACGATCACCTCACCCTGCACTCCCAGATTAGCTCAGTTGTTTCATCTTGTTTCCTGATTCTCCGCACTATCCGAAAGATTTCATGCTTCTTCTCCCTCTCTGCCCTTAAACTTATTCTTTTAGCCATGGTCATTTCCCGACTCGACTATGGCAACGTTTTGTACACTGGTGTCCCTGCCCATGACCTTCGGCGACTACAGCTGGTTCAAAACCAGGCCGCCCGACTTGTTTATAATCTCCCTAAGCTCACTACGTCACCCCTTTACTTAAAGCCTTGCATTGCCTTCCCATCCGGGAACGCGCCCTCTTCAAGATGGGTTGTATAACCTTCCAGGCCCGGGCAGGGACGGCCCCTGCCTTCATTAATTCTGAAATTAAGGCCTACATCCCCTGCAGAGAACTGCGCTCCTCCTCCCAATCCCTTCTTTCTGTTTCTCGTTTTAGGAAGAAGAAATCGGGAGGCATTAAATTGTCTACCCTTGCCCCCGCCTTTTAGAATACTCTTCCCCTTTCCCTCAGGTCCTCCCCCCACTACTTAGAGTTCCGAAAAGCTCTCAAGACATTCCTCTTCTCTCAAGCTTTTCCACATTAGCGGCCTGCTTCCTGTCCTGCCCATGGGATTGCATCCCTAGCGCCAAGAAACCGCTCGGTAGTCGTGCGCTTTATAAATATTTTAATTTCAATTTCAATCCACTATCCACAGACTGCAACTTGTGCAGAATGCAGCCACCGGGCTCCTCTAACATCTACCAAGTTTACCTCGATCTCCAGCCTTCTTCACGATCTTCACTGGCTGACTGTGTTGAAATGTATCAAGTTCAATGCTCTTTGCTATATGTTTAGGGTCAAATATGGATCTGCCCGTAAATACCTTCTTGATTTAGTCCACCTATACCGTCCCTCCTGTCCCGTGAGATCCTTTCTGCTGACTCGATTCATGGGGCCTTATTTATGAAGGACTTGCGCCACTTTTACGTGACTTTTAAAATGGGAAAAAGACACGCACCGGTGGCGCAAGGCCTTCATAAATAAGGCCCATTGTACCTAAGACCCGCCTAGCTCGTATGTAAGGCCGTTCTTTTTCCTATTTAGGGTGGCTACTATGGAATTCCCTGCCAGCTCCCCTGAAAAATTTGACATCCCGTCTTGCTTTTCATAAGGGTCTAAAAACCTTCCTTTTGTAACATATATGTAGAACACTTCATCCTTTTCTCTACTCCCACCCTGCACCGGGAAACCCCTAGGCATAGCTATGCACATTATACGTTTTGTAATATTTATAATAATAATATGTTAGGTCTGCTATGATACGTGGATAGGTTTGGTACTTTGCTTATACCATTGTGGCATTTCCAAATTGCACAAATGGTGGTGCACTGAAAATGTAGAGTTCATTTAGATACAAGTCCAGTTTCGAATTATATGTATTCCAAGTTGTCTTTATTTATCTTTGGTGATAACAAAAGACAGCCAAAGTGCTGCGTTACCACATGTGAACTTCCTCAAGGCGATTGTGAGTATGCATCCGCCAAATAGGCATCTCGTTCCTCTATTCAACACGTTGTGAACCCTGACCCCTATGTGCATCGGATCCTCATATCTACCGCTTATTTCAAGAAGTAAGTCAGTTAGTGTTGAATATTAGGCCTCGATCATCAACACCTTATTTCGTGCCCTCAGATATCCAGCTACCATGGCGTACAGTCTCACGTCTTGTAAAAAGCAAATGAAGGTGGCATTTATTAAGGAAAAACATGTCCTTCGTGCGCAGGTGTAGTCTGTTGCTCCAGTTTCCTTTAATGACATCTTAATCAATCACCACACCTGAACAGTATTTGAGGAACCAATTGTTTACACTGTTTATTTGGGCATCACTTCCTGCATCTTGTGCTCACACTTTTGGATGGTATTAAATTCTACACTGTTTGCCTTACAAATTGTTCTATTTAAGCCTTGTCAAAAACATGTTTATTAGCCAGCCACAATTGTTCTCTTCATAACTGCTTGTTATTTATTTAAAGAAAGGTGCACATCTAATTTTTCAGGCACTGGTGCTTGTATTGTAAATGTGTTCACTCATAATACTCTTTGGCGCATAGGAACATCTGCAGAATTACAGACAGGCCTTGATAATGTTATATTCCATTTAGGTGTGCTATACAGGCACAGGTATCATTGCAACCTTTCACCTTTATACTTCCCTACATTCCATATATAAGGTTTCTTAGGGACTGACCTTTTACCTAGATTCAACACTGCATTCAGAAGGCAGGTTTTTCCTCTAGTTCGAATCTCCTACATCATGCATGAGGCTTCTTGGAAGCACACAGGACTAACAGCAGGATGAACATTTTCTGTATAATATCTCTGTATAAAGTTCAGGCCCAACGTCATCCTTTAGGCTAACACAGGAACACACCAAGGTAAGACCCCTGGGGAGACCTATGGGAATATATACATCATGTCTTGCTTGGAACGATAGAGGAGACCGAGACTTCCTGGCTGACACACTGAAAAGAGATGCTGACGTTCCTGCATACAGTCGCTCCTGCTCATAGTGGTCTAACATCCCTCACAGGGTGACCAACTCGAGACCAGGACGGGGTCCCATATTCCCTCATTCTCGATAATGGGGTGGACTAGATCCTAGAGGGATTCTTGGCATAAAACCTACACTGGGGCTAGGTACAGTTAGTTGTTGCAAAATGGTAGAGCTGTACCATCCATTTACTTTCTTAATGCTTCTAATCAAATATCTCTGCTACTGTCTAATGGTTGTTGCAGCTCATCTATTCTACAATAGAATAACAACTGTTCAATAAATTCTTATTGAAAACACCCAGCCTGTTTATTCTGTGTATCTCTCTGAGGCAAACTAAGTGAGCATGAGTGACTGAGCGAAAGGTAGTATATTGTTTCTACGACTCTGAGGGATCAGAGTTGTCATGTTCTGAGGTTGCTAAGAACTAGTCTCTCCCCGATAAGAGCAGATTATAGTGGCACTGTGAGATAGCTGATACAGACAGGCTAACGTATCCGGTTAGTGCATCGTATCTCGGGATGCACAGAATCAGTCTGTCACCAATCCCACTGGGGGTGCACATAATTAGTCTGCCACCAATCCCAACGTTTATTTTATCCAAACGTGCAGATCCTTTATAGGTCATATAGGAACTACATGACAATAAAGTCCGTATATTACACTGCTTACAGTATGAAGGGTCAGTGGGAAGATAATAAAGTCATGCTTTATGTTTACTTTTTGTAAGATTGTGTGTAACCATTTTCCTACTGATGCTCAACACCATAAACCAGTGGCCTTGAAACAAGTTATATGGAGACTCACCCTAAATAGCAGATTTAAGTCTGAGTCCCCAGGTTCCATAATATACCATATTTCATATTTTCACACAAAAGAATTCATATGCAAGATGTTAAGTATGGTAAACAAGCTAGAATGTTGTAATGAAGTCCGTAAATGACTCATCTGTAAAAGAAAAAATAATGCTGAGGATAGATCAGAGACATCTAACATGCTTTGAAGGCAAAATAGTCAGCCTACATTAAAATATTAAGCAAGGCAATTGCCATTTAAATGGACCAGAGCTTCGTCCTTGATTACTTGGAGCATGTAATGCTAAAATTCATACTAATTTAATTAGGTTTAGACAGTTTTTCTCAATAAAAGAGAATGTACGCGGGAACACATGCCAGAAGTGAAACTAACACATTGCCAGGTGCCAGGATCTTTCTGTGGTAAGGAATGTGAGAAGACCTGGGAAGAAGTATACAGTCCGAACTAGTAGGAGCTGGAGCTGGCTCTACTACCATCTAAAATCTTCACTTTTCAGTGCCAACTTTACAAATAGGCTACACTGCTAGCATAATTCAGCAGAAATGTGCAGTATACATCATGGAGTTATAGAATTATAGTTCATTTAAAATGCATGTAAATGTGAAGCTATACTAAGACTTTAGTGGTCTTCAAGAAGGTACAAAATGAAATTCCAATTGATTAATTATAAGTGATTGCACACATTAAGTCACGCATGACAATTAACATTTTCATAGTAAACATATAAACATTAAGGCACATATGCAACTAAATTCCATTTCTCACATCTAAGAAACGTAGACAAAAATGAGTTGAGGCCGTCTCTTCTTCAGCTTTTTCATGTTCCTGAAGCCACCCAGGGGATCAGCCTTATGATCCTTGAAGCTGTTTCTCTCCTTGGATTTCAAGTGGACTGGGATCTAAACTCCCCGGGTCCTTCCCACAGGTCACAGATGCAAAGTGCAGCAGGTTCAGTCCACCTGCCATCATTTCACTAGTCCAGCAGGGTTCAGAGGAAGACTGGGTGAGGGTCCAGCATTGTAGGGTTTACCAGCCTGTGGGTATGTGACACCCTACGAACTGTGCAAACATTTCACAATTGCCTCAAACAGGCCGGTCATGCAGATTGGCACGGTATGTCCAAGCAGGAGGAGCAGCAGCCCCATCCTGAATGTTCTGCTCAACTCAAATGAGTCATATTTGCCTATTCAGGTCGGCAAGGGAGTTAAAGTGGTCTATTCTGTGGCTCGTGGGCGGAATTTCACACCTCGTTACAGGCAGTGCTGGTCAGCAGCTGCTGGCTCAGGCTAATTAGCCAACCGTGGCTCAGGCAAGTAAATATACGTTTTAATGAAAGTTATATTTCCTAACTAGTTATAGAAAATCTGACTTTACCAATGGATAGGATTTTTTAAAACAGTTAGGAAATGCTCTTGGACATTTTCTATAGGTGTTTCCCTTTGGATAATGAGGAAATGGTAATTTAATCTGCCTAACCAGTATTACCTATGGGAACAGCTAAATCCAAAACAGTGAAAGTAACTGTTGGTGATGTATGCACTGTAGGTACATGCTAGCATTAATTTAGGCATGTGCCACTTCTTGAAACTATGCCTGTAAGGGAAATAAGGTGACTTTAGGGGTGACTTATTTAGATCTTAGTATCAGGTTTTAGGGACTCTATGAGCCATTTCACTGGGCCAGAGCTTCGTCCTTGACTAGTAGGAGCATGCAATGCTAAAATCCATGCTACAAACATGAGAGCTTGCAGGCTGCAGGGGGCCTGGCCCTACTAGAGGTTGGTGTCATGCTTCCTGGGTCACAAAGTAGAAGGCACAATATCATGCTTCAGTCCATATGTGCCATTTAATTTTACATGCCATATGTGTAGTTTATACACCATATACAATTATCTTGTAGTAAAATTAGATACGACAAATGGGGTTTTAAGCCTATTTTGACTTTGTTTTAGGGGTCAGCTAACATCTAAATGGAACTGGTTAGCAGTCCTTGTGTTAGAGTTCAAAATAACCAGCAGGTAAGTCCCCACAAAATTAAAAAATGGGTGTTGATCACCCAAAAGGGGTCACTCTGCAACATTAAGCACATATCAAATTGAGTACATTTGACAGGAGGTGCTGATTACATAGTCATCAGCAAAGGTGACGTTCATCAAGAGAAGTGGTCACTGCAATTCAATCGTGCAACCAAGAGGAAGCATAAGATACCTAACTGCACTGCAGATTCATGCTTCAACACAGGCAAAAAATGGTTTAGATATACATCCAACCATGGAAAAAAGTCCAGAGCATGATTTAGAAAGAGAAATGAAGAACACGGGAGGAAAAGCAGAAGATACTAAACTGCACGGCCAGAGACCTGCTTTCTCCCTCTGCGGCTCTGCTGCTGTGCTGTGCCGCTGCCCTGTACAGGTAGGGGATCGAGCCACTGTCTAGAGTGTATTGTGCCCGTTTTGAGTCCCTCTGCAATTGTGCCTTGTACTTTGGTTAATATGTGTTGCCGTAAACATTTACTGTGCCCTTTCGTTTTACTGTATTGTTGCCTTGCCTTTTTGTGCCATTCTCTGTTTTGCCTTATTGTGACATTCTCTTTTTGTTGCACTCTCTGACCTTTTCCCGCTTCCCTTTCCTGCCGCTGCTGCCCCAATGGCCCCTCCCCCCTGCAGATTCCCGCTCCCCCCTCCCAGCTGCACCTCCCTCCCCATCCCTATTTAATGGTGGCTGATGCACGGCCCTGCAGCTAGCGGGCCTTTACAAGCTTGTCTGCGCCCGTCAGCGGCCTGACCTGGACCAGTGACAGGGACCCTGGCTCTCCAACTATCTACCACAACGACCCAGCTGCCCTTCTTGCACTCAACCCCTGAAGAAACAACAACTGCCAGCTGTCGACGCCAAACACAACCCATGGACATAACAATGCCGACACTCCTTCACCATCCACTGCACCCCCACAACCTCCACTCCCAGGCCGAATGCCCGCACCACCGAGCCCTGAAGGGCATCATCCTTAACGTGCACTACCTTCACAGACATGCCATAGAGATCTGGGCCATCCTCGACACCCTCTCACCAGACATCGCTTTCTTCACGGAAACCTGGACAAACTATGCCTCCGCCCGACATCGCCACCGCCATTTTCCAGGGCTACAAGAGCCAGAGGAAGGACCTCCCCCACCGCCCAGGAGGACGACTCGCCATCACACACAAGAGCTCCCTCCATCTCTTCACCTCCAGCACGAGTGACTCCCTCTCCAACACCGAACACCTCTACTTCCACATCCAGACCAGCCCCAGAACCACGCTTTGCTGCACCCTCGCCTAGTGACCCCCAGGGCCTCGCACTCCTTTCACCACCACCACCACCATTGCTGACCTCATCCGACCCCACGCCATCATCTCCACAGACTACATACTCATCAGTGACCTGAACGTCCACCTTGACAACCACAGCGACCCCGACTCCACTGCCCTCCTGGACAACCACGCCAACCTCAGACTGAAGCAGCTCGTCACCACACCCACCCACAAGGCCAGACACCCCTCTACCCCATCTTCGCAGGAGGGACCAACATACACATCAGCTACACCTCGCAGCCCCTCTGGACAGACCACCACTGTGCACACTTCTCTTTCAGCACCACCACTGCACGCAAGCCAGCCCTGTACATGCCACAGAGGAATTGGAGCAATGGCACAGTGGAGCAACTCAACTCCACCCTCATCCATGACCCCCTCTCTACCACAACAAACGCCAAATCAGCAGCCACGGAACGACACCCCAGGATCATCAGCTGCGCAGACAAGCTCACACCCTTCTGTCACCGTGACAGACTACGCCCCAGAAAAACGGCCTCCTTTACTGCCGAAGTCCAAGAAGCCAGATGCTCATGCAGACGACTCGAGAAACAATGGAGAGACAGCAAAACCAACGAAGACCAGACCACCTACAATACACCATGACAGAATACCACAAACTCAGAGCCACCAAGAGGACCTCATCCAGAACAAAATCCTCATAACGCCAGCAACTCAAATGAGCTCTTCAAAATCATCTAGCAGTTCACCAAACCCCCAGCGAAGCCACTGACATCACACTGTCCCAGGACCTCTTAAACAAGCTCGCCTCCTACTTCCACCTGAAAATCAAGGCCCTCTACGACAACTTCAGCGAACAGACCCTAGAAACCACCCTCACCTCCAGCAATTACAGCCAGCCACCATCACCACCTGAACACCTGTCACCACCGAAGACACCACCACGACAATGAAGAGCACACATTCAGGATCCCCGACGGAGCTCTGCCCGCCTCACATCTTCCACAGAGCAGGCACCACCATTTTGGCCAAATTACATCACACCATCAATGCCACCTTCAAAGCCGGCATCTTTCCCAATGACTGGAAGCGGGAAAAGGTCAAGCCCCTCCTCAAGAAACCCTCGACTGACCTGACGAACCTGAAAAACCTCCCACCTATCTGCCTCCTTCCCTTCTCAGCCAAAGTTACCTAGAAATTCATCAATGCCCAACTGACCCCCTTCATTGAAGAGAACGCCATGCTCGACTCCTTCCAATCCAGATTACGCAGCAACCACAACACTGAGACCGCCATCCTCGCCGCCGCAACAGACAACATCCCTGTACTACTTGACCAGGGCCACACATGCCCCTCATCCTGCTACACCTCTCCACATCCTTCGACACTGTCTCCTACTGCACTCTTGCAGCCAGACTCCATGACATTGGCATACGGGGAACCGCCCTTTACTGGATCGGATAATTTCTTGCCAGCAGAACCCAAAGGATCAGATTCCCACCATTCCTCCCCGAACCCACAGAGATCAACTGTGGAGTACCCCAAGGATCATCGCTCAGCCCCACGCTCTTCAACATCTACATGGCCCCCCTCGCTGCCATCGTCAGACAGCATGGGCTCAGCAAAGTCTCCTACGCCAACGACACCCAGCTCATCCTCTCTCAAAAAACCCTGAAGACACCAGACTCAGCTTCCAGGAAGGAATGAAAGATGTTGCAGCCTGAATGAGCAACAGCTGCCTAAAACTCAACTCTGAGAAGACAGAGGCCCTCATCCTTGAACCCTCCACCACCGCTTGGGACAACACCTGGAAACCCACCTTTCCTGACGGACCACGCCCGGAACCTCTGCATCATCTTAGACCCCTCCCGCACAATGGCTCACCAGATCAACGTGTCGCCTCCACCTGTTTACACTCCCGCTGCACCCTTCTCAAGACCTTCAAGTGGATCCCCCCTGAACCCAGGAAGATCTTCACACAGGCACTCATAACTAGCAGACTGGACTACGGAAACGCCTTCTACGCTGGAATCAGCAAATCCCTGCTCCACAAACTCCAGACCATCCAGAACACCACAGCCAGACTCTTCCTCTGCATCCCGCGCCATGGACACATGACCCAACACCTACGAGACCTCCAATGGCTCCAAGTCGCGAAGCCACTCACCCATGCTACTGGTCGAGAAGCCACTCACCCACAAATCCCTCCACAACATCTGACCAAATACCTCAACGAAAGTATCTCTTTCCACATACCCAAAAGAAACCTCTTCTCCACCAACCTCACCCTACCAGAGAACCTGCTCATCTGCAGAACCAGAGCAGGCGGAAGAGCTCCGAGTCAACATTAGATGCTCCCCTACCCTGCACACCTTCAGGAAGAGCTTCAGGACCTGGCTTTTCGGCTTACCTGGAGCTGCACCCCGTCCCCCCTCGGCGACTTGAGACCCTCACGGGTGAATAGCGCGCTTTAGAAGCCCCTGATTGATTTATTCAGAGTGAGCCAAATACATAAGGTAACATAAAGACTAACTAACATTGCAAACAAATTAGGGGTAGTTGGAGCTGAACTGTAAGAGAAGCTGGAAGGCGGAAGGCTTTGGACTGTTTACACTGTATAGATAGAGCGTAATCCCGAGTTCCTGTGGTCCTGTGACTAAGTCTAATTTGCAGAGGTGGCGAGGTGGATGGGGGTTTCCCCACCATTCTCACTCTTTCAGATTCAGCAGATGGCAGACAGTCAATGAACACCTTTTGGTATGGCTCATTGTGTTTTATGGCATATGAGGACAAAAAGGAAAAATCATGGAGGCATGGAGGGGCAGTCTTCGTCTAGGATGAAAGGCCAGCAACGTGAATTTAGAAGGGAATGGGCCAGGATGGGGCTGATAATGTGAGTGCCAGTGGCATCACTGGAGTTTGTCATGGTTGGTGCATTCCTGTGAGCCTGGCATTTGGCTCACGGGGGATATAGTTTAGTAATTAACACGATCATACCTTGTTCACCGATGCCCGGCTTGCGATGTATAGGTTTCCCTTTTCCCCCGTGCCCTGGTTAGTCTCTTCCAGGTGCTCCTATTTCTCTGGCCCCACCAGCCCTTCACTTATCAGGCTTCTCTCCCTTCCCAGCCTACAGTACCCATGCATTTCTATCTACCTTGTCACGTAGGCTTTCCCATTACAAGCTTTCCTCTTTCCCAAGGCATCAATGTGCCCTTTGTCTCTCCACCACTTCCTTCGATCCATAAGCCTGTCTTCGCGGGTTCCCCCCTCCATTCACTTCCTAACACTACTTTTCCTTCTTTGTGTTCGTTGAACCGATTGGTCCGCCTGCTGAAGGACACACTGTGACGCACCCTGCATGTACCATGGCCTTGGGCTATTCCTTCCCTCTCTTGCTTTCGATGGCCCTATGTTTATTTCTGCATAATTCTTGATCCCATGGGTCTGCCCCACACCACTCCTGCAGCATACTATGACCATTGGGCAACGCTTTTAACTTGTCCCAACAAACCTAACCCATGTGAGTTTCCCACCCGCATTCCCTGGCCACGATGCCATGCCTACCTTACCGTTCTCTGGTTCCTCAGGGTACCCAAGGGACTGGTTGCCATGATCTCATGAACATGACTCAGCCATCCCCACAATGTCCTTCGCCCCTGTCGTCCAACCACAATCTCCTCCTCCTTTCTCCTTGGTCATTGGCTCCAGCAAGCCTTCCCTCTACACATATCCTAATGGATCTGTACTGTTCTTGGCGGTGGGAGTCTACTTCGTGTGGGTTACCCTTCCTCCCATGAGCTCCGTGGCCTTTCTTTTCTTCCTGTATTCCAAGGTTATCCTGTAGCCAAACACGTCATTCAACAGCATTGTGCTCGGTGGCCGAGCTAGACCGAGATTACCATGGCCAGTTTTATTGTAGCGAGGTAATCAAATGCAATGCTTGATGTATCAGCCTCAAAAGGTTTGCATCGTACCCAATGTTTACACTCTTTGCATCACTCTAATCGGACAGTTCAGCTAAATAGTACAAACATTTAACACAGGTCAGAAATGCCCTATAGGCGGGTATCAGTGGTGCGGTGTTGTACTTCATACATCAGCTTTAACATAAATACATGAACTAAAGAAAAGAGACCTTGTTCATCTGTATTGGAAAATAATGGAATGAAAACCAACTCTTCTCTTTCTCTCGCTCTTTCTCTCTCTTTCTCCTTATCCCAAATGCTTGGCAAAGGCAGGGGTTAAGCAATTTTCAGTTTAAGGTGGGCCTGATCTCAAATCCATCAGCATAGCTACACCACAGGTGGTTACATTATATGAAAACCTGCCAGCTAAGACAGGTGAGTGCAGATAGGATTCTATCAATTAATTGGGTATTTACTTTTAGTAGGCATTTCATGATCTAGCAAATTATATATAAACAGATGCGGATTCATGCAATCCATATACCCCTGGTACTCTAAACTTACTGTTACTATGTAAGAAAAGAACAGCATCCTTGTAGCCTTGATAGTGGAAGTCATTCAGAACCTGTGGGACAACAATGCATTTCAGTAACTTTAATCAAGAACCTTTAGGATCTGTTGAATTGACATTTATTTGGCATGAACATGAAAAAAGTCACAAAGAATGCTTCTGCCACTAATATTCAAGCACACATCAAAACACAAAAGTGAATGGTGGATGACCGGCAGCTGGTTCTCAATGAAAGGCATTGAAGCCGATATCCTTCTCTAAGGCCCTGAAAACCCTGAGACTCATATCACCGCCTGCCACTCTCTTTCTGCTCAGCCCTCACATACATGTGAACACTGTCAGGGATGTGGGCCTCATCTTCGACAGAGAATGCTCCCTCTTTACCCAGGTGAACTCGGTGACACAAAACATGTTTTCCCACCTGTGTCGCATGCGCTCGATGCTCCCTCTTCTGCAGACTGAAGGACACACTGTTCTGGTCATGCCAGTAGCTCTATCATGTATCAATTATTGCAAAGCCATCTATGAAGGTTTACTAAGCAAAACACTGATAAGGCTTTGGCAAGCTCCACATTTTGTGGCCCGCTTCTTTACTTTAAAATACTCTTACCATATGACCTCAGCCCAGAGAATGCTCAAAAAGCTGCCCATTAGTAGAAGTAACAAATAGTTTGTTTCAGGAAAATTATTTCCTCAAAAACATAATATAATATAATGCAATGAACAGAATAATCTTAAAAACCAGATAACTTGTCATTCATGATTATACAAAAGCAGGCGACAGACTCTTAGGAAAATTGTTCTTCGAATCATTAAGGCTCGAGGAGAGCTGCCTCACGTGTTGCTAATGCTAGACACCATCAAGGTACATTTATCTATTCTAAATTCATAATGCGTCTCGTTACATTTAAAACCAAAGTTCCCATCTCTAATAACACGAACTTAGCACGAGGCAATTAGGACATTTTAACAAGTATGGTAAAAGTTAAAAAGTTAATGCACAATGTACAGTATTACGAATTCCCATTATATTTATCCCCCTAGAATAGTCCCCCAGATATACCAATCACTTGATGGTAGTTAAAACTATAAAAACCAAGTGCAAGTACTTTATAAATACCACTGAAATTTGTCTGTATAGTCATAAGATTCTTATTGGGGTTTTTTTCACAGACATAAAACACAATAAACAATACAGGAGGTTTAGCTAGCCATCAAAATTGTAATAGCATCTTTGAAAATGAAATACAAATTCAAGCCCTGCCCTCCGTAGGAGCCCTACTTCAATAAATAGCTACTTAGACTAAACACTGTGGGCCAGATGTAGATAATCCAGATTTACCGATTCTAAAATACCGAATTTTACCGATATTTTAGAATCAGTAAATGGGATGTAGGTATTCATTCGGTATTTTTTACCAAATCGGTATTTACCGATTCAGTATTTCCCATTAATCCTTTGGGCCTCCAGGCCCATAGGAATGAATGGGAATTACTGAATTGGTAAATACCGATTCGGTAAAATGGGGAACACATTCAAGGGTGGCAGGGTGTCACATTGACACCCTGTTGCACCCCTGAATAGTGCATGGGTGCACATGTGGCACACATGTCTGCCACATGGCACTTTTAAAAAAGCACAAAATTGTGTTTTTAACGGTTTTCGTTATTTACCACCAACCTGTAGTTGGTGGTAAATAACGAATCATTACAAGTGAAAAGCACTCACTTGACTGTTTCCTACATTAAGTAGTCGCTAATTTACCGAATCGGTATTTAAGAATTCAGTAATTTACCGATTCCTTAAATTACCAATTCGGTAAATTACTGAATCCTTAAATTAGGCCCCTACGTCAGTAACGGCCGAAATTCGGTAATTTCGGCGTTACCGACCGGTATTAGGCTTCGTACATCTGGCCCTGTGTGAGGGGGTGTGTCACTTTTCAAGACTCTTAGGGCCAAATGTAGGTCGCCCAATACCGGTCGGTAAAGGCCGAAATTACCGAATTTCGTCCGTTACCGACCGATATTGGGCTTTTTAGATGTAGGTGGCATTTTTGTAGGCTTCGGTATTTTACCGAATCGGTAATTTAAGGATTCAGTAAAATACTGAAAATACTGAGGGCTAGATGTAGGTAATTCTATTTTACCACTTCTAAAATACCGAATTTTACCGATTCGGTATTTAAGAAGTGGTAAAATAGAAGGGGGCACATGTAGGTATTTCAGAATTGGTAAATACCGAATCTGTAAGATTCGGTATTTACCGATTCGGTAAATACAGAATCGGTATCCCCCATTGATTCCTATGGGCCTTGAAGGCCATAGGAATCAATGGTGAATACCGAATCGGTATTTACCGATTCGGTTATTACTGATTCCTACAAGGGTGCAGGGGGTGTCACTTTGACACCCTCTAGCACCCCAAATACAGGCATGTGTGCCATGTGGCACACATACATGCCCTAAGGGCATGTCTGTCTGTCACATGGCACAGGTGTGCATGCAGGAGAAGTGTGGCTCACTGGTTAGAGGAGGCATACCCTGAAGCTGAGGTCAGACCAGGGTTCGATTCCCGACGTGGCAGGGTCCTGAACCCAATTGTCCACGGACTCGATAATTCTCGCTTCGGTGCCCACTCTAAGCACGAGTTCACACTATGCAGCTCTGGGCAACAAGCTTGCTAAATCTCCACAATGGCCCCCACGTGGCGGGATGCCTGGCTTTCACCTTGGGGATGCCCAGCACGGGTGATCTCACAGGGAAAAACCAGGACGGGTTCCCAAGGCAAGCGCCGAGATGCCCAAGGGTAAAATCGAGCGCTATATAAGAACACACATACATACATACATACATACATACATACACCTGGATTCGGTATTTTACCACCCAATTGGATTGGCTGGTAAAATACCGAATCTGAAAGGCCTGCGGCACTCAAAGGTGTGCTACCTACATGTGCTTTTACAGAATCGGTATTTTTACCGAGTCTGTATTTACCGATTCGGTAATTTTACAGAATCTGTAAATACAGATTCGGCAAAATACCGATTCTGTAAAGCATGCTCCTACATTAGAAAACCCTAATACCGGTCAGAAACGGCCGAAGTCCGCCGTTTCCGACCATATCAGGGCTCCTACATCGGGCCCTGAATTCTTAACATACCGATTCGGTAAATTACCGAATCCAGGATGTAGGGAGCACTCAAGTTAGTGCATTCCTCAGTTAAGGATGTGTTATTTACCACCAACTAGAAGTTGGTGGTAAATAATGAAAACCTTTGAAAAAACATTTTTTTTGCTTTTCCAACAGTGCCATGTTGCAGACATACATGCCCTTAGGGCTTGTATGTCTGCAACATGTGCACCCATACACAATTGAGGGGTTCAACAGGGTGTCAAAGTGACACCCTGCCACCCTTCAATGTTACCCCCTTTTACTGAATCAGTATTTACCGATTCGGTAATTGCCATTCATTCCTATGGGCCTCCAGTCCCATAGGAATGAATGGCAATTACTGAATCGGTAAATACCGATTTGGTAATTACCAAAACTTACTGATTTGGTAATTTTTAACGAAAAATTACCTACATCCCATTTACCTGTTCTTAAATACCGAATCGTAATGATTCAGTATTTAAGAGTCGGTAAACTGGGATTACCTACATCTGGCCCTTAATATTTACTGAACCCTAAATAAAGGCATAATGGACGTAACCATTTCCTTTATGGCCTTGCATGCACTGGACAAAAAAACAAAATATGTGACACGTTTTCTTTGACATTCAGTTGCGCAAGGTACAAATACACACACCCTCCAGAGTCACCATTGCCATTTTTCCCTTTTGTCCTTTCAGACTTAATTTCTAAAATGTCATAGCGAACTTTATATAAACTGGGATTTTATGCTTTCCAAAAAAATTTCAAAATGTGATCTCGGTTTAACATCCAAAAATTGGGCTGGCAATCTCCCGGCCTGGAACCTTGATATACGTTATCAGTAACATATAACCAAAAAGTTAATTACAATCGCTTTTAGAGAACGTAGTCAAAGAGTGAGGATCAGTCCAAAAACACCTTAAGCCTAATTTAACAAGACTGAACCACGGGAATATGGTGAATTTATCCAACTCCGGTAGTTCCCTCATTCTCTGCCTCTATGGAGCACAATCCTGTACTGTCCAAATCCTCACGCACCAGAGCAGATGTCTTAAGACTGCAGCCTGCTCTACTCTCTTAAGGGCTAGATCAACAGAGAAAGAAGAGGGGTACTTTTGGAGAGATCTTATAAGGACCTTCCAACATTGTTCTCACTCAATGTCAACTTTTCAGCATTGTCTGTTTCCCAAAGTTCGGCGCCACATAAGGCAGCTACCCATTCTCTGGGCTTGTACACTTTAATGGCTGAGGAAATGAGTCTGGATATTGGTACCTGATGCTATTTAGGTCTCGCTGAGCCAGCGTGCATGCGTTGCTCGGAGAGACATTTAGTAGGTGAGTTTTCAAAGTGCTACTGGTTGTCCTAGCGCTTGCAATCACACGAGCGTGCACACGTGCAGCCGTCATCTGTCTCCTCCGTCACAGGTCATTAAGTTGCTTGCTTGCCTCCCTTCTCCCCCTCCCTCACATCGCACACCACTCGCCAGCCTCGACCTAGTATGCGGGTAGGACCGGTGTTCCATCGTTTTGATCTACCCACCAGAATGATCTCCCCATCGGAATGATCTCCCCATCGGAATGATCTCCCCCTTCGCATCTGGGCATGCGTATTAAGCTCCCCTCTGATGACGGGGGAGACCAAACCGACGGGGGAGATCATCTAGTTAGAACACCGGCATTACATGTTGATCCTCCTTCCCCTGGAAGCATCCACCGATCACTTTCACTTTTGCCACTTGCCTACCTTCCCCCCCTCCCTCCCTCCTTTTTTATACGACAATTGAACCACAAGCAAATGGACTGTAATATTCACCTCACTACGGGTTTGTTACCTGACGAGTTGTGTTCCATGCCTCGTACATCTTTCCGTCCCAAACTACTGCCTAAATTATTTTGTGCATTTTCCACATTTAAAAAAGAAATCAATTTACCACTCGGTGTGCCAGCAGAATTTGTTTCCATTGTCTCACATACCCAACATTGAATTAAGATACTGGTTTATTTTTACAACAATAAAAATGTTCCTCGCATTTTTGTGTCCGGCCAGGTGTTAATCAAAAAGTCACATCGCTCTCCGGACATATTTTCCCGAAGAAACTGCAAATCATTATGTTTAACACATTTGCATTTCTATCTGAGGCCTACGGCCTGGCAAGGAGAGTATAAAAACATTTTCTTGCTTCTTCTAGTTCTCTCCTCCGACGCTTGAGCTAGATTGCTAGAAGACACCTCAGAGATGGGCCGGTTAAAAGCAACCTTTTAGGAACGGCAGTTTAGAAGTATATTCACACTCTCTCTCATGCATACTTTTTCACACTCTCTCACACACACTTTTTCACACTCTTACACACACACACTTTTTCACACATACACACACACTTTCACACTCTCACACTCTTTCTCACACACACACTTTCTCACACTCACACACACACACTTTTTCACACTCTCACATGCTTTCTCTCATGCACACACACAATTTCTCACACACACTTGAAAGTGAAGTAAGAGTCACATTGGAGAACACTTAATGCAGAGGTTTTGTTTCATCTTGTGGACTAACTCTAATGCCCTCTACTTTTGTATTAGGCTTGATCCAAGACAAGTCTGAGGTGGATTGTGCTAGTCCTGAATCTATATTTAACACAGTTGTTAAATCTTGCTGTTGCCTCAGGGCACACCTGTGTAAAAGAAACAAGCATTGGCATAGCCAATAGGTCTCGCCTTTGGGACCTTATAAGTGTTTAGCCATGCAACACTTGATGTTGTTGCACCAGGATATTGTGCTGCATAGCTAAATACTTATAAGGTCCTAAAGGCAAGACCTATTGGCTATGCCAGTGCTTGTTGAGTAATGCCATGGTGCTTTGTTGGTGAAAGACTCTACGATTTTGTATATATGGAGTCCAGGACAACATGCTATCAAGCATTATACCCAAGTACTTAGGTTTGGTGGGACGTTCAAGCCTTTTCTGTCGGAAGCATTTATTCCCTCTAAAGGTCTTATGTGGTTTGAGCACCATGTATTTGGTCTTATTTATACTGATTCCTAATCCCTAATTTTCGCAGTATGCATTAAAATTAGCAACTGCAGACCCTTCAGCATTCGTGACAGCAAGAGCCTATCATTTGCAAATAGAAGTGTAGGCACTTGGGCCCCTTCTAGATTGGTGGAGTCATGATTACTCTCTAGAAAAGCTTTTATAACTTCATTCACATAAACTGAGATGAGCGTAGGCCTTACTCCCATTCTTATTGAAATACATTCAGTTAGCTCACCCTGGGGTTCCCAGCAGACGTGGGCATAATTCTTGTGATGCAGTCTTATTATTTGGGTAAGGAGAGCTTCAGGATTCTCCTAGCTTCTTCGACTTGAGGGCGGCATTCAACCTAGTCCCAAGGGGTTAGTTATGGGGGTCCCTAAAGAAGCTAGAAGTGCCTATTAAACAAAGGCTTACCAGCAAAACCATGTGAATGTTGCAAGACATTGCAACCAGAGCCCAAAAGTACTTCTCCAAATTATTCATAAAATATTGACTGACCAGTAGTCTAAATGCAGGCTCCTAACACTGTCTTGATTTGCTCTCAGCAAGATAGAAGAGGTTTGGGAAATATCTTTCCACCTGTAGGGCTCATCCCTCTGGAACTTCTTTCTTCCACATATCCACATTGAACCCAATCTCAGATAATTGAGGGAATAACCGAAGATCCATCTCATTTTCTATATGTTCATTTCTAAATTATGCTCTGCCTCAGTGTTGGACCAGGCCCTTTCTATATGGTCTCCCAGATGTTTTCCTTCCTTTTCTGACCCCATTTTGTTGGTTTTTAGGACTCTATGCACTCTACTCCTGCTAACCAGTAGTACAGTGCATGTGCTCTTCCTTGAAAACGTGGTAAAAATGGCCTAAGCTGTAATAGTGCATGTAATTCACTTGTAAGTCCCTAGCATATAGTATAACAAGTAACCATGGCCTGTATATTAAATGCAACTATTGGAATGCAGAACTCATTGTGCAAACCACTAAAGAAGCCCTTTAAAACCTGTCTCAGGCCTGCCATTGCAGTTATAAACTGCCAGTACAACCAGGCATAATAAACTTTTTGCTAGGCCTAAACCTTTCTTTTTAATTCCTACAAGTCACCCCTAAGGAAGGTTCATAGAGCAGGTTGCAAGGTATTTAAAAAGCAGGACACATGTATTTAAGTTTCAAAAAAGTGCCTGATAACAATCGCATCCGATTGATCCTATTAAGCTATGTTCACTGCACATATATAACACTGGCCATGTTACACAAATTAGGTCAAAGGACCCCAGATATGACCAGGAATGTGTGCAACATACCTTCACCTCAAATGCCAGCCTCATAACCTTCAGAGCATGCAGTGAACATATACATGTGGGCTGGTTACAGTTAGAACACCATTTAGTGCTGCAAGTATTTATGCTGGGCAGTGAATCCTATCATACGAGGAGCACAGTGAAAATAAAGTTTGTAGACCCCGCACAATGACTGGCCAGACGAAGACTGGCTATACACTGGAATCCACATACCCCAGAAGTGGCTCGGTGTTTGAGAGATGTTGCCGAATGGGATGTGACGGAAGAAGCTAAAAATGAAGCTCGTATTGTCTGACCTCAATTTACCAGAGGACCTGGACTTGTGACATGCACTATCCAGGGCTCTAAGATTCCCCTCAGACAAGCGTCCACCACGAGCAGCTTTTCAATAAGCATACTGCAAAACACAACCTCTGCAGATAGGTAACAACTGCACAAACACTGTCCAGCCACAACGACACACGTCAAACCTACTGCTCATACTACATCCCACTCTTGAAAGAACAGTACTGTGTACATTATGCTGACCACTAGAATCTCAGGCAAGAGGTTACTGGTATGTACTATTAATGGTCTTTTACATTAAGACAAAGAAACTATGAAACGTTCCCTACTACCTGTAGTCGATAGCAGGGATAGTTGAGCTTACCTGTGCAGAATCTATTACGCATGTGCTATAAATTGAACTCACACATCACAGAAGCAACCATAAAACAGAAGCTTGACAAATCATAAATCATCTAATGAACTGTAAAGCTATACCTAGTGCAAAAAAAACTACAAGTGTCTATATATGGGGCCACAAAGTTACCTTCTGGTCCCTAATGCAAACAGTGGCATGCCACATGAGTAGATACAAATTTCTTCAGCAAATGCATTACTTATTTTTTTTTTTAACTGGACGTATCACAAAATTGTTGTTGATAATGATGGCAATTTATAGCGCATGCAGCTATTTCTAGAAGTGTCCTGGCATGAGACGCAAAGATTGGAGCAACAGATGATTAGGCCTACACAAAAAGCCAGTTTTAAGTTTTTTCTTAAACATTGCAGGAGCACTCACTGCCCGCAGCTCCAGAGGTAGCTGATTTCAGAACCCAGATAAATCAGAGACCCTTCGCCCACTCTTGCACACTAAATTCTGGGAATTTCTGCCAACAATTTTGTAATGTTCTAGCTTATTGCGTGCCCTGCGCGCGATACCTGTTCAGCGTCAGCCTCGCGCCGACTGTGTGCTGTGCGTCAGGCAACCAGTGACAGTTTGATGACAGTTGGTGAATCCCCTGTGAACTGTGCAGCCGCACTTGTCGCTGACTCCTGTGGGACTCAATAAATGTATATAAGTTGACCTAATTGAACCACGTTGTCCTCGAGTTATTACACTCGATATTGGCGACGCAGGTGTTGAGTCCCACAACGAACCCATTAACGCGAAGCAAAGTAGTTTGAAGTAGAAAAGAAAAGTAGTTTGAAGTAGAAAAGAAAAATCTACTCGGAGCAGAACTGTGGCAGTGTCCAAGTCTTGTGATTCGTGCCTTTGATGCTTTCCGGCTTCGCCCTTTCTCGCCCTTATCATAGTTCTTCTACGGCAGCGCTGCGAGAACTTCATTGGCTGCCGGTTCATCTGCGGGTTCGCTATAAAGCAGCTTGTATTGTGTTCAGGGCTATTCATGGCCTGGGCCCTATTCCTCTGCGGCGAATGTTTGCCTGGTATTGTCCATCTCGAGCCTTACGCTCCTCGTCGTCCAGGCTACTGATAGTTACGCGCTTCCAGAGAGTGAGAATGGGTGGCCGCTCGTTCAGAGTAGCGGCGGCCAAACTTTGGAACTCTCTGCCAATATCCTTGAGAAGCCTTGAAGATCTTCTGGCCTTCAGAAAGGCTCTGAAAACCCATCTCTTTCCCAGGATAGGTTGAGCCACTGTTTTCCGCTGGATCATGGGTCAAAGCGCCAGGATGCCCTTGGTGGTGACAGGTTGCGCTATACAAGTATGCTACAATACAATACAATACAAGGAGCAGCGTTTAAGAGGTGAAGCGCAAGCGTTGTGAGGCGATCACGTCGCATTAAGCTTACAGAAGCGTTGAGGTCTTCATCACGTGGTTGCAAGAAACGCCAAAAAAGTTTGAAATAACCATTTCAGAGTCAGTGAACACAGAGGAAAAAAAACCGAGGTATTTTCAGGACATTATAAGGGAAGTGTAACGGAGCTGTGCACTGGATGAGTGTCACATATTTAAAAAAACGTCTAATATGGTATTTCATTTCTGCGTGCAACGTGACACGCACACCTAATAAGTTGAAGTTTGTGAGGTGACAGGGAATATTATAACAAATACCTCCCATCAACGCTGGATTAAATTCAAGGAAAACTATCCTTAAAGAAAGTAATATTTACCAAACAAGGCCATATTATCTTTGCTTGTGTAAACATTTTGCACAGTTTGGTGTTCTTTTGCCCACAATTGCGTTTCAGAATAAAGGGGCACATGCATCATTGTAGGAATTTGCATTTCCTAAATTGCGAAAATTAAGGAATCGCAATTTAGGAATTGCAAAATCCTATGCATCAAGAAATCCTAAAATTTTTTAGGATTTCTTAATTTTCTGAATTTACGATTCCTTAATTGCGAATCGCAAGTAAGGAATGGCATTACATTGATTCCTATGGGCCTAGTGGCCCATAGGAATCAATGCCGTTTTGCAATTCTTTTTTTTTGGAATTCGCAATTTGTTGATGCATTGCAAGGGTGCAGAGGGGGGTCCAAAGGACCCCCCCTGCACCCCTGAAATGTATTTTAAAGTGCATGTTTCACACACACATGTCCTAAGGACATGTGTGTCTGTAACATGACACTTTCTAAAATGCATTTTTGTGCTTTTTTAAAGAATTTCGCAAATTAACACGAGGGTCAACCTCGTGTTAATTTGCACTTCCTATTTCAAAATTCGCATTTTTTTTAAATTGATGCATTCCATTTAAGGAATCGCACAAATGCGATTCCCTAAATGCATTTACATTTTTAGGGAAATGCAAAAAAAAGCGAATTTTGAAAAATTGTTTCATGCATCCCAAAAACGTATTTAGGAAGTGCAAACGGCCAAATTTACCGATTCGCACTGTTTGCACTTCCTAAATAGGTTGATGCATGTGCCCCAAAATGCAGTCAGTTCATTCTCTTCCCCCTTTTCTGGATGCGCCGGGAGAACCACCCATTGTGTGGAGAAAGTGGTTTGACGCATTTGAAACTACCTGGGGGCAATTGGTGCACACAGATTCAGACCAGAACGCAAAAAAATTCTGTTGTTACACTCCATAGGGTTTGAAGGAAGAGACACCTTCAAACATTTACCAGACATTGAAAATGAAGGAGAGGAAGAAATAGATGAATACAAAGGTACTGTGAAAAAATTAGAGAAAAGATATGACAAACAACCCAGTATAGTGGTCCTGAGACACAAATTCTTTTAAAGAGCCCAAAAATTGGAGGAGGATGTAGATACTTACATAACCGCGCTAAGGAAAATGGTTGCAGAATGCGAATTTGAGAACTTCAGTGAACAACTGGTTCGTGATCAGTTTATTAGTAAATGTAGTGACAAGTCTATGAAACAAAAACTATTATCTCTTGAAAACCCTTCACTGGATGAATCTATTCGCATTGCCAAGAGCATAGAAACATCACAGACTTCTATTAAAGAACTGGAAAACAAAAGTACAGAATTTGTCGCTCCTGTGCGCCTTTCCAACTTCAAAAAAATGAAAGAATTTCAACAAAATAACTTTTTCAAAAGAACAGATATATGTTTTAGATGCGGTTACCCCAGTCACACAAAAAGTGGTAGACCTTGTCCAGCAAGAAATGCAGTGTGTGGCTCGTGTGGCAAGGTGGGGCATTTTGACAAAGTATGTCAAACTCGGAAGAAAGGAAATGTTCGGATTGTATGTGTCAAAATCTCAAGTGACAGCGATAGCGATGACACCCTCAGTGAGTTGAAGGATATTGTACTGGTTGTAAAAGATGATGTTGTCAAAACAGGAGACCCTAATGACTGTGTTGACCCATATGCGGTGATTGTGGTTGGTGACATGAGTCTAAGGCTCCTAGTAGATTCTGGTGCGCGCATCACCATGATAACGGAATCTCTCTTTAGAGAAAAGTGGGGGGATAGACCTCTCCAACCACCAGACCATGAACCAGTATCATATGAGGGGCGCAAAATTGACCTCCTGGGATACTTTGAAGATGTGGAGAAGTGTGGCTCACTGGTTAGAGGATAAATTATAAAAAACAAGGGCACCCAATCGAGTCAGCACAGGACCTCGGGGAACATATGAGTAAAGACAACAGCGGTCCTATGCAAGGAGGGATATAGTCAAAAGGTAAATATAGACACAATGGAAACTATATTGTAAATTGACTTGCCCAGCCGGGCAGAGGTCTAATATTTAATTTAGAACCACAATATTAGGAGATACCTTCAACAATTTCTTGGAGATGGGCACAAGCCTGTGCCCAGACGTTTACAAATTGTCATGGTTAGCGGAGTGGATAGAAGGTAGAGAAAGGTTTTTAGGCAAAAGCTATTGTTTTCTGTGCATATAGCAACAACAGAATTCACATTTACACCATTACTTGAAATATAGTAACAGATACACAACAGAGTATATGATGTCTGGGCACAGGCTTGTGCCCATCTCCAAGAAATTGTTGAAGGTATCTCCTAATATTGTGGTTCTAAATTAAATATTAGACCTCTGCCCGGCTGGGCAAGTCAATTTACAATATAGTTTCCATTGTGTCTATATTTACCTTTTGACTATATCCCTCCTTGCATAGGACCGCTGTTGTCTTTACTCACTGGTTAGAGGAGGCAGACCTGGAAGCAGAGGTCAGCCAGGGACCAGGGTTCAATTCCCGGCTCGGGGGTGTCTTGAGTCCTAAAATGTCCACGGACTCGACAATTCTCGCTCCGGTGCCTACTCGATTCATGGGTTCACACTCTGCGACTCTGGGCAATAGCTTGCTTAATCTCCACAACGGCCCCTCGCGGTGGGATGCCTGGCTTTCACCTTGTGGATACCCTGCCGGGGTTATCTCACAGGGGAATACCTGGACGGGTTCCCTAAGCAAGCGCTTAGATACCGGGTCGGTGATTTGCGCTATATAAATACATGTACATTTACACTTACATGTCATGGTGTTCCAAAACAGGCACATTCATGGGAAGATATATGTAGCTATACAGGGCTTAAACATCTTAGGTTGGTTCCATCAAGGCCTGTTCAGTATGATGTTATGTCCTGGGGCCAGAGAGCAGGTCCTAGCTGTACGTGATCATGACCATGTAGAAGACTTACTTAACAGACATCCCAAAGTATTTTCTGGAGATTTGGGAAAAATAAAAGGGTTCAGACATAAAATAAAAATAAGAGATGAAGCTGTACCTGTCAAGCATAAAATAAGAAGTGTTCCCTTCAGTATTAGGGAGGACTTGGATAAAGAACTCAAATCCATGCACAGAAGGGGAGTAATTGAACCCATTGAGTCCTCGGATTGGGCGTCGTCTTTGGTGATAGCAAGAAAAAAAAATAACGAACTGAGAATCTGTATTGACCTACGCAGTCTTAATAAGGTGATTTGGGTGGTTACCCAACATTACAGAAATGCTTGGTGTAACAGCTGGGGCTAAAGTGTTCACTAAATTGGACTTAGCCGCCGCCTATCACCAAATAGAGTTGGATAAAGATTCACGGCATTCAGCTCCCCGTCAGGCATGTTTCAATTTTGTCGCATGCCATTTGGTCTGGCATGGGCTGCATCAGTCTTCCAAAGGGTCATGGTAAATTTACTTAAGGATATAAAGAATTTTGCAATCTTTTAGGGTGATGTCCTTATATTCGCAAAAGACCAGGCTGAGCATGACGTGACTTTAAGTAAAATTCTCTCCATTTTTCAAGAGCGTGGTGTGGTTCTCCAACGTGAGAAATGCGTGTTTTCGAAAGACAAAGTGGAGTATTTGGGTCACACCATTTCCAGTGTTGGAGTTACTCCTAAGCCCAGTTTAGTACAAGCCATTCTTGAAGCGTCTGCTCCCAAAGATAAAGCGGGCGTCAAATCCTTGCTTGGTGTGACGGAATTTTATGCCCGTTTCATTCAAGATTACGCCACAAGAGTACGTCCCATCTCAAAGTTATTGAAAGAGAAAAATGAATTTTTGTGGGACACGGAGTGTGAACATGCATTTATGTGGCTCAAGGAACAACTGAGCATGGTCAAAGCTCTGAAACCGTTTGAACCCTCCCTTCCATGTACACTAACTGTAGATGCCAGCAGCTATAGTTTGGGTGCTGTCCTAACACAGGATGTGGGTAATCAAGAACACACCATTGGCTTTGCCTCAAGGGTTTTGAGGGATGCTGAAACACATTATTCGGTCATTGAGAAAGAACTTTTGGCATGTTGGTGGGGAATAGAGAAGTTCAGGAATTATCTGTGGGGCAAGAAATTTACTTTGCAAACTGATCACAAGCCATTAGTTACTATTTTAGGAAATGTCAACAACAGCAATGCCACTCCACGAATAGCTCGTCTAGCGTCCAAACTTCTTCAATTTAATTTTGAAATTGTACATATAGCAGGTGGAAGAAAGGTTAGGGCTGACGCTCTGTCTCGCCGACCTCCCAAGCCCAGTAGTTCCGCACATAGTGATGATGATTTTGTGTATGATGACAAAGAAGATTGTATAATTGCTAGTGTCGAGTTGAAAAATGTTTGTGCAGTGGTGGAAGGGGGTTGGTATGCAGCCATGGACAGTGATGTGGTTTTAAATGATGTAAAGAAATACATAACAAGGGGCTGGCCTAAAGAAAGAAATGTTGGTGTTGATTTTCAACCTTTTGTAAAGGTCAGTGATGAACTGTCATTAGAAGATGGATTAGTGTTTAGATCAGACAAGTTGATACCACCTGAGAGCATCAGAGTCACTATTTTCAAAAAAGCACACGAAGGACACTTGGGTGTCACTCTTACGAAACGCAGAGTGCGTGAATACTCTTGGTGGCCACAAATGGATAAGGACATTGAAGCACTTGTATTAGAGTGCCCCATTTGCGCCACTAGTGACAAGTGTCTCCGCACATCTGTTCCCCCTCTCACCCCCATACCCCTCCTGAGGCCCCTTGGGAGAAACTGGGAGTTGATGTACTAGGACCTTTTCATTATTTGCCTCACCAGTGCAAATTTGCTATTGTAATGATGGATTATTACACGAAATGCCATGAAGTACGGTTTGGACCCAGAGCTGACTCCCAAGAGATTCTAGAATTTATGAAAGAAGTTTTCATGAGAGAGGGCTTCCCCAAATACATCGTTACTGACAATGGGGTGCAATTTGTTTCTGCTGAAGTGAAAAATTTCCTTAAAGAATCTTCCGTCACCCATGTCAGAAGTTCCCTATACCATCCCCAAACCAATGGTTTAGTCGAAAGGCTTAATAGGGTAGTGGGAGACTGTGTAAAGTGGGCTATCAAACACAACAGGTTGATTCCGCCCACTATGTTGTGGTTCTACAGAACAACTCCCCACTCTTCTACAGGCATTTCTCCCTTTGAATTCCTGAGGGGAAGAAAACCTTGCACGGAATTTATACTTGGTTGGATGTCTAAATGGTTCAGGTTCAACAGTTCCCCACACGACTTAGATGAAAGAGTTAGACTTAAGGTGGAAGAAACTCAATCCAAACAAAAAGAATACCTTGATGAAAGGAAGAGGGTGGTCAGCAGGGACTTTGCTGTTGGTGATCTTGTTAAAATAAAGGAACAGGGATTTGTAAAAAAAGGTGACTCCAAGTTCAGCAAACCGGCTGTTGTAGACAAAGTGTGTGGCAGTGCTGTTCGTGTCAACGGACGCAATTGGTGGAACGTGAACAAGATTGTAAAAGCAAAAGATATTAATGGTGATCTGTGTAATTTAAGAGGTGATCTAGATGGTTCCTCTGATGGTGTTCCAGGCAACAGTGCAGTTATTGATTCAAGTTGTCCTCTCGCTGTTCCAAGGAGGAGCTCTAGAGTGGTCCGCATTCCGGCCAGATACAGGCGTTAGCTTTCCCTTCTATCTTCTCTTCTTTTCTTCCCCATTCTCTGTGTTTTCTTTCTGCTCTTTTCCTGTTTTCTCTCTCTTGTCTGTTGAGAAAAGGAGATATATGTAATGTTCTAGCTTATTGCATGCCCTGCGCGCGATACCTGTTCAGCGTCAGCCTCGCGCCGCCTGTGTGCGTGCGTCAGGCGACCAGTGACAGTTTGATGACAGTTGGTGAATCCCCTGTGAACTGTGCAGCGGCACTTGTCGCTGACTCCTGTGGGACTCAATGAATGTATATAAGTTGACCTAATTCAACCACGTTGTCCTCGAGTTATTACAAATTTGTTGGCCGATCTCAACTGTCCCATGGGGTTGTAGAAACCAAATCTGGCTCTGAGGTAAGAGGCCTCCGATCGATATAGAGCATCATGCACTAGAACAAGAGCCGTGAATTTAACTCTTTCCCTGATGGGCAGCCAATATAGTGTCTGCAAATAAGGTGAAATCTGTGTTCTCAAAAAGGCACATTTAACAGGAGATGGGCTGCTGCATTTTGGATCACTTGAAGTCTGTCCAACAGGTACCCTGGTAACCCGAAATATTTCATTACCGTAGTCGATTCTTGACATCAGAGCCTGGATGACCAATTTCTTCACCGGAAAGGATAAAAGAGGAAGAAATTTCTTTAGGGAAATCATAATGCCGAATCAGGTGCCTACCAATGCTTTTACTTAGGCCTAAAATACAGGCTGTTATCAAATCTAATCCCCAGATTTGTAACTGATCTTTTCTGGGGTTCTGGGGGGAAGGCCTTATCTGGCCAAAAGGGAAACCAAATACTGGTGAAATTTTACCAAAAAAGAGAAATTTTGTTTTCTTTTCATTGCGTTTAAGTTGAGCAGTTACTAACCAGTGAAAGACAGCTGTAAGGCAAGTTTTAATCTGTGTACCCTGCAATGCAATTCCCTTATCCGAAAAAAGCAGTTGTGCATTACTTTGGCTCCCATATTTTCTGCTTGTTGGGTCAGAGGTGTAATGTATAAGTTATAAAGGGTAGGGCTTACAGCAGAGCCCTGCAGTGCTCTCATTAGTCCATCACATGAGCTGCCAGAACATGGAGGAATCCAAACGTGTTGACTCCTATTAGCTAAAAATGATGTTAGCCAGTCCGAGGCCTGCCCAGTTACTTCAATGACCTGAAGATGGTCCAACAGCATTAAGAGGGGAACAATGTCAAATGCTACCGATATGTCTAACATATTCAGTACAGTGTTCCCCCCGGCATCCAGAATTCCTCTAATATGTTCTGATGCCTCCACCAATGTCGTCTCAGTGCTATATCAGGCTCTGAAGCCTGACTGGCTGAAGTATGGCAAATTGCTAACCTCCACAAAACTGGAGAGCTGCTTGTTGACATGTTTTTTCAATCATTTTGGATAGGACAGGCAGCACAGCCTATAGTTAGCTAGAGTGGTCGGATCCGCTGCAGGCTTTTTCACAAGTGGAAGAATATTTGCTTGCTACCACACACTGGGAACTGTGGCAGTCTATATTGATGCATTAGGAATCGAGTTAGCCACATGATTAATGGTATCAGCCCATGATGCAAGTAAATTAGGGGGGCAGGGAACTGCAGGAGACTTTCAAATCACGCATGGAGCAATCCAGTGAAATTGGCTCCAAATAATCAGCTTTGCCTTAAAAACAAGAAACTTGTTAGCTTGCTGTTTAATCCATGAATCGTCATCTAACCTTATACCTGGTGACAAACTGGATTGACTCCTTAAGATCTTTGCATTGAAAATACTATAGAGCTGTTCACACCATTCTGCAGAGACTTGATGTGAAGTGACAGATGCTGATGGGGACAGGAAACTCTTAACAATTGGGAAGATTTGTCTAGGCCTATTCCTCGCCTTTCCAATCATCTCCTCGCAATCAAAACCAAAATCAACCGAACCACTCCTGAGGCGGAAGCCGGGACAGTCTGCTCTGTGTTTATTTTAATATTATAATCGTGTTTTATGTGCTTTTAAACCACCTTTCACTCACTGTTGTGCACTTTCCCTTAAGCTGCTTCAAAGTACCTCGCACAGCGGATTTCAGCGCTGGTGCAGGCAGGGAATTATATCGCCGCCATCGCGCGCTCTACCCCGGGCCACGCCCACTTTCTGAGGCCACGCCCACCAACCAGAGCCTTTAAAAGTCGCGCTGACTCACTAGCGCGCTAAAACCAAAATCAACCGAACCATTCCTGAGGCGGAAGCCGGGAGAGTCTGGGAGAAGTGTGGCTCAATGGTTAGAGCTGCAGACCCTGATGCAGAGGTCTAGCCCGGGACCAGGGTTCAATTCCCCGCCTCGGCGGGTCTTGGGCTCAAAATCCCACGGACCTGATAATTCTCGCCTCGGTGCCTATTCTAATCATCAAGTCCCACTCTGCAACTTTGGGCAATAGCTTGCTTAATCTCCACAACGGCCCCCACAACGCTAAGGATTCCTGGCTTTCACCCTGGGGGTGCCCAGGAGTGGACGCCTCACAGGGAAAGCCAGGACGGGTTCCACAGTGGTATTCGTACAAGCGCCTTGATACCCTTGCTGGTGAGTAGTGCGCTATACAAGTATCAATTTACATTTACATTTACATTGCTCTGTGTTTATTTTAATATTATAATCGTGTTTTATGTGCTTTTAAACCAGGTTTCACTCACTGTTGTGCACTTTCCCTTAAGCTGCTTCAAAGTCCCTTGCACAGCGGATTTCATCGCTGGTGCAGGCAGGAAATTACATCGCCGCCATCGCGCGCTCTACCCCCGGGCCACGCCCACTTTGAGGCCACACCTCTTTCCTCTCTTTATCAATGTGTATTTGCCAAAAGCGCAGCGGACGAGCGCAGCGCACGCCGTCAGCGCACCGAAGGCGCGCCAAAGGCAAGCCCGTCTGCGCCCGTCCGCGATTGTACGCGGTCCAGGGCCATACCTTATGCCCCTCAGGAGGGCCGCGTACGGTGGAGCAGGCAGGAACTACTGACTTTCCGCAGTAACATTGCCGAGTCCTGTAAGCATAACATGCGAGTGGAGGATAACATAGGCTGCGAATACTGTCACTTTTCCTATGATCCTGGCAGGAACGTGGCCGCTACAGACTATATCTTGAACTGCGGCCTGCTCAATGTACGCTCGCTACGTAAACACAAGTTAGACTTATACGATCTACTCACTGAGAAAAAGTGGGATCTTGTGTTTCTAACTGAGACATGGCTAGATGAAGAGTCTACCCCTGATGCCCTAGAGGCACTCCCAGAGGGCTATATAATGCATAGAAAGGATAGACCCACTGGCAGAGGGGGGGTATTGCAATTGTAGCCCAGGAAAGTCTACAATGCAACTAGACTATTCTCCCATCCTGGACTGTGAGGCAGGGAGTTTCACTGTTAAAGTGAACAACGGCTGCACGCTGAAGGGCATGTTAATCTATAGACCCCCAGGCCCTATAGCTAGGTTCGAAGAGAGTCTGGTCGAAGGCATTATGGAGACTGTGCTATGCAAAGATAAATTCCTGGTTCTTGGAGATCTTAATTTACACCTGAACAACCCTACAGACAATGTTAGCAAGATTTTTTGCCAGGCACTACGATCCCTCCAGTTGAATCACATAGTAAGTGGCCCCACTCATCAGGTAGGACACCTGCTTGACCCTATATTCGTTAATTGGGGGGAAGTAGAAGCTATGACCTCCATCCCTATTCCCTGGTCGGATCATCATCTAGTGCCATTCTCCATACAAATTTCTGGGGCAAGATCTCCGCAGCCAGCAACACTGTACCATCTTAGGCGGAGATGGGCCACCTTTTCCCAGGCTAAATTCTGTGCGGCGCTGACTAAAGGGGGGAGCCCTGGGGGGGATGATGCAGATGTGGTTAACACCAATCTATGTAAGCGCATCAATGAGGCGCTAGATTGCACAGCCCCACTTTCTAGGGCCAAATCGGGAGGCCGTATTCAAAAAACTGACCCATGGTTCAGTAACGAACTACGAGTCATGAAAGCTGCACTGAAGCGAGTCGAAAGACAGTGGCGTGGGGCTCCTTCCAAAGAAACCAGAGACGCCTATTTGATTGAGAGGAGAATTTACCATGGGCTTATTAGGAAGTCTAAAGCAGCATATTACACGACCAGAATTAGCGAAGCTGGTAACTCAATGAAGGAGCTCTTTTCGCTCTACAAAACTCTCTCGAGTGGAAAGCCAGCCATTGCCCCAGATGACAGCTCGGCCGAATCCTGTGATAGGATCACAGACTTCTTCGTCGATAAGATAGCCAAAATTTACTCTGCATTTCCGATTCAACCCATTGATGGGACAGAATTTGTGGAAAGCCCTAGGGAAGGGGAGGATAGACATAGATTGACCAACTTTGTCACCCCGCCTCCAGAAGACCTCTTAAAAATCTGCAGATCTGTGAAGTCGGGAACTCCGCGGGATCCCACCACACCTAAACGTCTAGCTAATAGCCTAGTGGTATTGGAACCCTATATCAGACACTTACTAGACGTGTCTTTCAGCACTAACACCGTGCCCGAAGACTGGAAAAAGGCGGTGGTTCTACCCCTTAGGAAGAAACTCAACATCAGCTTCGATAAGCTAGAGAACCTCCGGCCTATCTCCCTTCTGCCCTATCTGGCCAAAGTGGCTGAAAAAACGGTCAATTTGCAATTGATGGATTTTGTGGAAGAGGCCGCCCTACTACACAACACCCAGTTTGGCTTCCGCCCCGCCACTCAACGGAATCGGCTCTCCTGATGGCGGTGGAGGCCCTACGTCAGGGGGTGGATGAGGGTCATACTATGGCCCTCGTCCTATTGGACCTGAGTGCAGCATTCGACACTGTAGCTCATACCACCTTGCTACAGTGTCTGAACAGTGGTGGAATATCTGGAGCTGCACTCAAATGGATCCAATCCTTCCTGACTGGGAGAAGCTTCCAGGTCCGTCAGGGCGATTATTATTCCAGGGACATCGGATTGGGCCAGGGCGTTCCCCAGGGATCGTCCCTGAGCCCCTCTCTATTTAATCTTTATGTCTCCCCAGTGGCCCCGATCGCTGTGGGCCATGGCCTGCAAATTGTGTCCTACGCCGATGACACACAGTTGGTTATCTCCCTCTCACGTTCCCCCGGCCTTGCTGCTATGGACAGTTTCAGAGCCTGCATGCAAGATCTTGCAGCCTGGATGTCCACTAACTGCCTCAAATTTGATGGCAACAAGACCGAGGTGCTCGTGGTGGGGGGGGAACCCATCTGTTTGGTCGTCGGTGTGGTGGCCCACTTGCTTAGGGGAGGCTCCAACACCTCGTCAGGAAGTTAGGAACCTTGGAGTCTGGCTCGACGTTGACCTGTCCTTTGGACCCCAGATAGGCCGTGTGGCGGGTGTCTGTTTTAGCGTTCTAAAAAACCTACGGAAGGTCTTAGATCTCCTTCCTACGTCTGCTCGTAGAACGCTGGTACATGCCCTCGTCACATTGCACCTAGATTATGACAATCTACTGTATCTGGGAGCAACCTGTAAAGTAATAAACCGCCTTCAGGTGTTACAGAATGCGGCAGCTCGCCTCATTCTAAAATCTCCCAAAAGATCGGCCTCTAAAGCTGCCCTTCAGACCCTCCACTGGCTGCCAGTAAGGAGCAGAGTCGAATTTAAGGCCCTTTGTACTTGTCATCGCATCCTTGCTGGGAAGGCACCAGCACCACTCCAGAATCTAGTCACCAGGTATGTACCAACACGCGCCCTGCGCTCCTCCCAGGGAGGCCTATTAAAGGTTCCTAGGATAAGGAGGGCTCGCATGGGAGGAAGATCATTCCGCTACCTGGTGGCGAAGAGCTGGAATGCCCTACCCCTTAACCTCCGCCTGGAGCCATCTGAATCCAGCTTCCGAAAGAAGCAAAAAACATATCTATTTTCATGTTAACTGGGCTTACTTCACTCTTCTGCTTTTTGAGTTCTTCGGTTTCAGCGCAGGGACACGCCATCTGAGCGTACCAGGCGCTTTATAAAATTCCCTTATTATTATTATTATAATCAGCTTGTTTGGCTGTAGTAATTGAAGCATGGTATTCCTTTAATGTTAATTTTTTATTATTATTTTTTTTTTACTGTTATAAATTAAGTAATCCTTACTCTATTTCCGTTCCAGCACCTTACAATGTTTAGTTCTGGCTATAAGAGTGTCAGAAAACCAAGGGTTGGAAGGCTTCCTGCTGCTCATTCTGCTCAGAAGAGACAGTGATAGTTCCGCCGTAACATTTCTATTCCAAGTATCAAACCTTGTGATATCCTTCTCAACCAAGCCTGAACAGCCGGGATGTGCTGTTCCAAAACACACATGAACTCCGCCGGCTTTACCTTATGATAGGCTTTCAAATTGTGAATCAGCCTGCCTGGAGCTGGGTCGGTATGTTTCCAATGCAAACAGTTTTATGCCACATCAGTAGATGAGAATTTTCCTAAGCAAACGCATTACTCATTTTTTTCTTTAACCGGACTTCTCTCAAAATTGTTCCTGTCTTATTTCAACAAATAGTCATTCGATGGGCTGTACTTAAAATAAATACATTCCCAGTCCTGGTTTTAAACTTTCACTTTGGACCTCAATCAATTATAAGGGGTGTATTCTAGGTTCGCTTTAATGAACCTATGGAATGAAGTTTAAGATTGCAATGGTTTGTAGATGGAAAAAGTGAGTCGGAATATGGCGTACCCTATAGTAACATTATCTACAGAGAAAAATAGATTTCCTAAAAACTTACCATCGACTGGGGTGGGAAGAGACAGTAGGTCATTCTGGAGATGTTCTCAATGGAAAGCTGGAAGCTGGTGTTTAAGACTTCTAAACAGCTGTAGCTGACAGGGCAGTCCCTCGGGCAGATGTCATGTTCGCCAGTGAATGGAGATATTGTAATCAGAGACTTCAAGCCAAAGCGGGGCTGCATACTAGTAAATCCCCCGTCGACATATCTCTGTGGAGAAAATGAAGAGGAATCGCTTCAGTTCAATTTTAACTTAACTTTACTTTGATAGCTTAATAAAATATGTGACCATGGAGCATAAAGTCTTGGACTTTGCTTTTCAAGCCGGATTATTATTAGTAAGGCACCAACATGAAACCACTTAGTGTCTTCAAAGTTAAACGCATCCAGCTGAATTGTTATCAATAGAAGCCCTGTTTATGGACTCTCAGACCTGTTGACGTTTGAACAGCTAAGTCAGTCTTTTTTTCAGCTCTATAACTCCAGCTGTAACCTCTTTGGCCAATTCAAAATAACACACATTTTTAATTCAAGAAGTAAAGCGCAAGCTTACTCTGTACCCAGGCAATCTCGAAATTGCAACCCTCCCTTACCCACTCGTTTTTAAAGGATCACTGAAATAATATCGATGACACAAATATAGAACTACCATAATATCGAGGAAAAAATATAGAATGCAAAAATATCGAATTCCTATCTCCAAACAGGTAAGTACAAAAATATCGAATCAAAAATATCGTTGTAAAAAATATAGCTAGTCAAAATATTGAATTTTTTAAAATGCTTAAAAGTAATTATGAAATATTAATAATGAAATAATAAATATAATTAACGTAAACATACTTAAAATACTTACAGAGCCTTAAATTTAATAAATAATTAATGTAAGTTACAAAAAAACATACAATTTGATTTCCTAATACATATATATATATATATATATGAACGTAATATTAATAAAAAATATACAATATTTTTACAGTAGGATAGCGGAAAGGGTAAAATTTACTATTACCACTCCAGTGAGTGCAAGAGTAGAGAAAGCGTTGGATAGCGAAGGGGTAAAAATTACTATTCCCACTCCAGTGAGTGCAACAGTGGGGAAAGCGTTGGATAGCGGGAGGGTAAAAATTACTATTCCCACTCCAGAGAGTGCAACAGTAGGGAAAGATTTGGATAGCGTAGGGGTAAAAATGACTATTCCCACTCCAGAGAGTGCAACAGTAGGGAAAGCGTTGGATAGCGTAGGGGTAAAAAATACTATTCCCACTCCAGAGAGTGCAACAGTAGGGAAGGAAAGCATTGGATAGTGGGAGGGTAAAAATTACTATTCCCACTCCACAGAGTGCAACAGTAGGGAAAGCGTTGGATAGAGTAGGGGTAAAAATTACTATTCTCACTCCAGAGAGTGCAACAGTACGGAAAGCATTGGATAGCGTAGGGGTAAAAATTACTATTCCCACTCCAAAGACTGCAACAGTAGGGAAAGCGTTAGATAGCGTAGGGGTAGAAATTACTATTCCCACTCCAGAGAGTGCAACAGCAGGGAGAGCGTTGGATAGCGTAGGGGTAAACATTACTATGCCCACTCTAGAGAGTGCAACAGTAGGGAAAGTGTTGGATAGCGTAGGGGTAAAAATGACTATTCCCACTCCAGTGAGTGCAACAGTAGGGAAAGCGTTGGATAGCGTAGGGGTAAAAATTACTATTCCCACTCCAGAGAGTGCAACAGTAGGGAAAACGTTGGATAGCGTAGGTGTAAAAATGACTATTCCCACTCCAGGGAGTGCAACAGTAGGGAAAGTAAATACTTCATATATTAATTAAAATAAATTAAATATTAATATCAATTACAAATGAATTAAAAACAATTACCAATTTAATATAATATAATAATTAATCAATTAAAAAAACAAATATTGTTTTTATTACAAATCATTACCTAATAATACAAATTAATTACCCATTGCCAATTAATTAATTAGCAATTGAAAAATAATTAACAATTAAAAATAAATAACAATAAATACATTTAAAAATGTAATTAATTACAATTAAATTACTTCCCACCCTAATCCCCTATAAACCCACAACCCGCTACAGAAAATAAATTAATACAATTAACATAATTATCAATTAATCAATTAATAAAAATTAATTACCAATTAAAAATTAATTACCAAATAATTCAAGATAAATACCAATAAATAAATTAAAACATTTAATCAATTATAATTAAATTACTTCCCACCCTATTCCCCTATAAACCCACAACCCGCTACAGAAAATAAATTAATAAAATTAACAAATTAAGTAAAATTAATGACCAATTATAATTTAATTAATTATCAATTAAAAATTAATTAACAATTAAATCAAGATAAATACCAATAAAAAATAAAACATTTAAATAATTATAATTAAATTACTTCCCACCATATCCCCTATAAACCCACAACCCGCTACAGAATTAAATTACGCAAAAATTAAATACCATAAAATCCATTACTTAAAATAAATTATAAAATAAATACACTCTTTTCACACATATACTAACATAAAAAACACTTACAAAAATTCGATTTTATTAAAAAATCGATATATTTAATACCTATATTATATACTTTGATATTTTGACTTTTATGTAAATCGATATTAATTTACTTACCTCAAATTTGATATTTTTGTTGTCTATATTCTGTCTATTCGATATTTTGTCCATTCTATATTATTAATTCGATATTACTGCAAATCTATATTTTTAACTCGATATTTTGGCAGTATACCGTTTTTAAGTCATCATTAAGTCCTGCCCCTCTCACTGTGACTCACGGATTTCACTGCCAATCTCACACTCTGCTCTCAGCAAGCAAATGACATGGCCTATTTTTGGGAATTCATATTTAATTTTTGGGAAGGCTCAGGTGTGTGATTTAAAATCTCTCCTCCGATAGATCTTTTTAAGTTGACTGAGAAGACAGGAAAGCTAACAATAATAAAAATAGTTGAATCGTCGTGAAGTCCATTTGGCCCCACAATAGGTATCGGTAACTGAAGTTAACGGATTTTATTTCCAATTTTATTAGTCAATCCAATATATATTCACGTCAGTAAAATATTAGAAAAATACAAGTTTACAACTGGCAAGCTAAAATATCACAATCGGTTAAGTCTCATTAGAATAAGGTACTAATTAATCACAGTAATAGAGAAACTGAGAATTAGAAAGAGATGTTCTGTAAAGTAACCCCAATTCTTTCTCCTAAACATGGATACATTATAAAAGCATCTAATCAAGGTTCTAAGTTTACAATAAGAATGGTCTATACTAGAATGGGGTCTCAAGGAAATTCAGAATTGCGAGAAGGTGTCAGCATAGTGAAGACTCTAGTAGAAATCTCCCAAAATGAGAATAAGTCTTTAGCATAAAGCTTCACACTTGCAAGAATGGAGAAAGCAGAGAGGTCTTTACCCCTCAATGTCTAATGGAATCTGCTCTAATTCCTGACAGTGTGTACAATAATTAAAGCAACAGAGACTTCAACAGCAGTTGTATCTCTTCCCATCCCTCGAGGAACCAATCATCTCAATCCTCTTGAACATCCGTTGGTTCCTGATACACAATGAATAGGAGGCTTCATCTGCTCATCAGGGCTCCACGTTCTTGCTAAGATTTCTATTCTCAGGATTTACTATCAAGAAACTAATACAAGCACCAATACTCCTTCCTCTAGCAAATGAAACCTTGAGAATGCACCTGCAAAAGAAAAAGCATGCGAACCAAACTATTTCAGAATTAAGGCCTTTATTCAGGCTAATTTTAACTAAGCATTTAATGTGCACTTCAATTTCATGGTTATACGTACACACGTGTAACTACTAATAAGCTGCACACAGTGAGCAAAGAAATACATGTTTACTTACACAAATACATGATTCATATTATGTTGAACATTACTGCATACATTTATAAATCTCTAAGTCTTACATTGAATGCAGTTCAGTAATGCGTTTAACTGTGTCACACACGTTAATATTAAGGAACACAGTAAATATGTCAAGTCCACATGTATAATTGCACTTCTGTGACATGTAAGGTAGATCCTAAATTATGCTGCTTTACTTTTATCCACTTGCATCTTTCCTGCTCTATTCATCCTGCCCACATTCTTCTCCACCCTCATGTCTTTTTTTCCTTACCTCTGAAAGGGTCCTTGGGCTGCATATAAGTCACACAAAATTCACTGTATGAGATGAATGCAAGCTCAATCACTTTCAGGGATCCATGTTGAATATTAAAACCCAATTGTGGGCAGTGTATGAATATTGCTCAGGATGTAGGTGAAGTTTGCCGACTTCACAAAAGAAGAAATTATTTAGCATTACTTGACCCTAATTTCAAGCAGCCAAATTTCATGCTCAAGAAAGTGGCAATTCAGGCTGCAGCGAATTGGATGTTGAGTGGGAGGAGTTTGCAGTAATTGCTGCTCTGTAGCTGTGCATTGTTAATTTCCTCTGCCAGAAGTTCCGCCGCATAGAGAAGGACTTCTGGCTGAGAGAATAGAAAGTGCATAGCTAATGGAACAACTACTTACCAGTAATCTTAATTTCCCTGAATCACAGTTCTCCTTGTCACAGTACTGACTTTATATGGGTTTTATCTCCTGCACAGGACTATTCTGAATAAACGTAAAATAACCTAACTCCCCTTTTTATTGCAATAGCATAAGACCTACCCTCTCTGTTAAGGCTAGATGGCAAATGGATACTGGTGATTGCATGGGAAACTGAAGAGGAGGAGGATTGAGCGGGAGATGGTACAATCCCTGATCGACACTTGCATTATTTTGGAGAATCAAGGCCTTCTCAGCCACAATGGAGCAACTATAATTACTGTCACCTCTCCTACTAAGTCTTCTGAAGCACCCTTGGGAGGAGGGGAATCAGAGCAAAGGCGTACAAGAGACCCTCTGGCCACAGGAACGATAGAGCATCTATTGCATAAGTTGGAGACTCGAGGCAATGCAAACAGATCTATTGTCTGCAGGGCTGGACTATGAACGAAAACTGGCCCTGGCAATTGAATCGGTCGGCTGGGGGGAAGTTTGGAGGTTTTTTTTTTTGGTTGTAAGACCTTTATTGCAGAAAGATGCAAATTAACACAGCCTTATGCCTACAACCTCGGAGGCCGGCCGCAATATACACATATATCAAACAGCATTTTACAGGGTGATACAGTGGGATGGCCGACAACCAGGGGTGCAGAAGCGTTATAAGGATTGCATAGATAGGACGTAAGCATTACAGCGTAGTTGGTGTCTCACAGTTTTTTGAATCGAGAAAAAACTTTAATTGCATATATCCTGTATCAACAACAGAGGGAGGAGGCTAAAATAGCCTAAAATAAAAATAAAAATAAAAAACAAATCACAGTACCACAGCATTCTCCCTCCTATCAACCGTGTTATTACAACTGTAGTCTAGTCGCATTTCAATCTACAGATCGTCCGTACTTTGCGTATTTCGTTCCAGTGAGTGTGTGTTAAGGTAGGTGTGTAAGTATGACCAATGCTCTTTTGGGCGGGACCTGAGTGGAAGTTCTTCTTCATACGTCGTCAGCGTATCCTGACAGTAGACCAGGTCCTCCAGCCAACGCTGCATCGTTGGGGATCGTCTACTGTTCCAGTGCAACAAGACTCTACGTTTGGCCATCAGGAGAACAATAACACAAAACCTCCGCTTTTTTGCTCTGATATGTGGCACCAGGCCCAGCAAACACACCTTTACTGTGCAGTCAATTTGTGTCTCCAGCATTAGTCACCTGCATCCAATAGTCCGCAATTTTCAAGCACTGCCACGCCAGGTGTATGAAATCAGCCCCCTCCTGCCTGCATCGCTTACATCTAGAGTCTGCATTCAATCCACATTTATATAGCCTATATGGTGTATAGTACATTTGATGTAAGTATTTATAATGTATGATCCTCAAATTTCCATTTGGGGTCAACATGGTGGTTAGCATGCATGTGGTTGACCACTCCTCTTTCGTTAAGGGTTCTGACATGGCAGTGTTCCATTTGAGTCTCATGGTCTCAGTATTACCTGCAATGTCGTCCTGTAATCTGGAGTATAGTTTGGACACTATGTTCGCTGCAGTGGGCGCAGTTAACATGAACTGTAAGGATGCCATTTGTTACGGCTCTGTAGGATATGTTTGATAGTGTAGTTTCATTGCTTGTTGAAATCTATAGTACGTGAAGGTAAACAATAGTGTGGGGTTGCTGATGTAGGCAAGATCCGCCAGTTGTACATATGTCCCATTAACATATAGATCTCCCATTGTATCTATACCCGCCTGTCGGAGTAGATCCATCCCTACTTGTTCTTGGGTAACCGAGAGTGCTGGGTGGTGTGGTAAAGGCAGCGCCGGCGCATACAAGGGCATTTTACCCGCCTTCTTACCCATCAGTTGCCAGGCCTCGTTAGTTGTGTCAATGGTGTTTATATCACGTTCATGTAGCCTAGGTCTCTTATGAGGCAGCACAGCCTTTAGTGGTATCGGGTAGGCGTCTCCCGTCTCAATAGCAATGTGGGACATGAAGGGTATTTCGTGATACCAGTAGTGCGCAAATTGCGCTTGTGCACACAAATAGTAGAGTAGAAAGTCGGGCACTTTGAATCCCCCTGGGCGTATGGTAAGGTCATCGTCTGTAAGTTCAATCTATCTTGCTTGCCCGCCCACAGGAGATTAAGGACTGTTTGTTTATGTTTCGAAACACCTCAGCTGGTGGTTTAATTGGTATGTTGTTGAACAAATAAAGTAACTTCGGTAGAAGCACCATTTTGATTATGGCAGTTCTGTCTGCCAGTGAGAGAGGGAGTTTATTCCATCGAGCTACTTTGGCTTCCAGTGCAGTGATGACTCTACCATAGTTTGTGCGGATGACAAGTTCAGGATTTCTATGGAACCAGACACCCAGGTAGCGTGTGGGTTCCTCCTGCCACTCTAGTGGATAGTCTAGCGCAAATGAGAGCGTACTGTCTGTCAACGCAATGATAATGGACTTAGTCCAGTTAATATGCAGGCCTGAGTACTGGCCAAATTTTATGTATTCCCGCAACAGGGAGTTGAGGTGCTGTTCCGGATCTCTAACATACAACACCATGTCATCTGCATAGAGGGAGATATGGAGAGGGCGTGTCGGGAATTGGAGGGCCGAATGGTGATGATGTTGTCTGATTTTACACGCCAGAGGTTCTAAGATCAGGGCAAATAACATGGGAGATAGGGGGCACTCCTGTTAGTGCCACGACAAATCTGGATGGGGTCAGAAACATAGTTATTCACTTTTATGCGGGCCGTTAAGTTAGAGTATAACATTGAGATCCACTGCGTGAACAGAACAGGGAAGCCCATGCGTATTAACACAGCATGCAAGAAGGGCCATTCAATCGTGTCGAACGCTTTAGCAGCGTCTAAGAGCACCGCCACCGCCTTGGTCTCTGGTGTCAGATAGTGAGCCAATGCAAACAATGTGCGTGTATTGTGTGTCGTGGATCTTTCTGGGATGAAGCCGGATTGGTCTGGCCTCACCAAGAGGGGAATCAGGGGTTTAAGACGAGCTGCAAGTAGACTCGCAATGATTTTAGTGTCAACATTTATAAGCGATAGTGGCCTGTAAGAGTCACATCGATCTTGTTCTTTACCTGGTTTTAGTATAGTGATCAGCATTGCTTCTCTTAGCGATGGGGGGAGTGTTTGTGCCTCATGCGCTGCACCGTACAGTCTCACAAGGTGTGGGGCAAGCAGGTCCGCAAACGTTTATAAAATTCATCTGTGAAGCCGCCAGGGCCAGGCGCCTTGCAATTAGGGAGACTTTTAATGACATTAGTGACTTCCTCCACTGTTACCGGCCGGGACAAATACTCCCTATGAGCGTCAGCTAGCCACGCTACCTCAATGTCTTCCATGTATTTTAACATGGCCGTTGTTGACATAGTCATTCGTGATTCGTACAGGTTGCCGTATGTAGACATAAATTCATCCAAAATGTGCCTTATGTCGTGTTTGGGGGTGTCCTCAGAGTCTCTGATCATATCTATATGCTGTGGTGCATGTCCAGTGCAGATTTTCTGTGCTAGAGCTCTGCCCGGTTTACCCGCCTCGCCGTATGCTCGTGCCACTTTGCGTTTCGAAATGTATTTCAGTTCGTCCGTGGCATACTGCTTGTTTTCTGTCAGAACCGTTTGAATTTCCCCCAGTATGGTCGAGTCTCGTGTGTGTTCGTAATTGTGCTCTAGTGTGCGTATTCTGCACTCTCGGCTATAGATTTGTTGTCTGATGTCTTTAAGTATGCCCGCCGTGGTGCTTATGCAGGTGCCTCTTATCGTTACTTTGAATGCTTCCCATAGTAACCCTGGATCGTCTGTAGTGGGAAGGTTATGGTCAAAGTATTCTACAATCGCTTTATGAATAGTGTCCGTGTATACCGAGTCTAGTAGGGCTTTGGCGTTAAACCTCCATGTAAACGGTGGTGGGACATAATATGGCAGTTCTAGTGACAGCAAAACAGGGTTGTGATCAGAGAGTGTGCGCGGCAAGTGCTTCAAGGAAGCAGTCCATAACGATATGTTGTTGGTACCCAGCCAGTAGTCAATCCTAGGCCAACTGTTGTACGCCGCGGCAACGTGTGTGGCTTCAGTGTTAGCAGGGTGACGGACTCTCCATAGGTCGCTAAGATATAGATCCGCCATGGCGTCCTGCAATGCCGTCCGTGCCTGTTTGTGTGGTTCGGTAGTGTTAGGCGAGCAGTCGACCCCATCTCTCAAAGCAATGTTAAAGTCTCCGCCCCACAAAAGGTTTGTGACCTGTAAGTCAGTGATGGTGTGCCATATCTTGGTGAAGAACTCAGGATCATCCGTGTTCGGGCCATATGTGTTAACCAATGCCATGTGCTGGTTGCAGACAGTACCTACAACTATTATGCTTCTGCCTTCTGTGTCTTTCAGGACATTCGTGATCTCAAAATGTACCCCTTTGCGTATTAGAATGCTGACTCCACGAGAGTAGGAGGAGTATTGTGAGTGGTGCGCCGATTCAGCCCATCTGGCCCCCATAGTGGTTACAGTATTAGCTGCTATGTGCGTTTCTTGTAGGGACGCCACATCCACCTTCAACCTATTGAAATAAGCAAATATATGGCGTATCTTCTTAGGGTTATTCAGGCCCCTCACGTTCCAGGTGATAAAATTTAGGCAAGTGGACCGGAACATATCAGTGGTCATTAGCGTAGTGACATAGTAAGGCAGCTGATCTATTCTGCTCTACCTTGTGATGTAGCGTACAGACATTTACACAACAGTTAGTAAGTGGCAATAATTCCAGTGTTACGGAGCTTGCAATGCGTCTCAGGTACAGTGATGTAAAAGGAACAGTCCCTAAACCCCCCTCCCACTTCAGCATCCCAACTTTGCCAAAGCCATGCCCCCAAAATAACCAAACATCGGAGATAACTTCGGTAGGGGAACACCCATTCGGGGGGTCCACTAGGTGCACACGTCTCCATCCACAATGTGGACGTGGACGGGTGCCTTACATGTTACATGGTACAATGAAACAGTGCTTTAGGCTGTGTGGCATCGTATGTGGTTGCCTCGTTCGTAAGTATAGGTCGAGACAGTTAGGTCTGATAAGCGAAACAGCAAAATGTGCCAGAAGAGAGTAGTTTTACGGGAAATTATGAGCGTTGGTTGCAAATAGTAGAGGTGAAGACTGAAGGCAGCATGCCGCATATGCAGGTGTCGTCTATTAATCTACATGGTGAAAGGCAGGTGCCCATGTATGCAGAGTGGAAGGGCATATTAGCAACGCCCCGCGCTCAGCGGGCAGTGTCATCCCGTAGCTAGTGAGTGTTATCTGCCCTTAGTGGATGGTAGTTCCCTATAAGTGCATTTGGGCAAATGAGCAAACAGCAGGCCCCAGTAAAAATCAAGTTTGTGTCTCTGCCAGAAAGTCATGCACCCGCATGGTGCAGCTCTGCAGCTCAGTGTAGCAGAAGTAAGAAAGCAAGGTTACCTGGGATGAGCTGCTCATTCAGTGTCACTGTGTAGATTCTCTCGCCCACTCGCTCTGCGCCTGCGGCCAAATTTCTTGAGGTAGTCTTGTGCAGCCTGTGGCGTTAGCAAAATCGTGGTTTTACCTGTATTGGTGACTTTGAGTTTCGCCGGATAGAGCATGGCGTACTCAATACCCAGGTCTCGCAACTTTTTCTTTACTGGGCCGTATTCTTTTCGGGCCATTCGAACCGCCATGGTGTGGTCCGGGTAGAATTCAAGCTTGTTACCTTGATGGGTGATGTCACCTTTCTCGCGTGCCAGCCGTAGGATCGTATCACGGTCTCTGTAGTTGAGCATTTGGGCGATTATAATCCGAGGCTAAGCGCCTGGTTTCGGACGAGGTGCAAGGGATCGGTGTGCTCGCTCCACCAGGAACACCGATGATAGATTTTCACCACCGAATAAGTCTTTCATTAGCTGCTCCACATAGTGCTCCATTTTGCCTGTGTTGGCTGATTCCAGCAGGCCCGCTATGCGGACGTTGTTGCGTCTAGATCTGGCTTCCTGGCCCTCAACCTTAGCACAGAGGGAGTCCATCGATTTTTCCATGATCACGCAGGCCGTGGTCGTGGATTTGGATTCGTCCTCGACTGCAGATAGTCTAGTTTCCGCCTCCACAAGGCGATCGCCATGTTTGTCTAGTTTGGCGACAATGTTGTCCACTCTGAGCGCTAGATTGTACAGCTTGCCATTCATCTCTTGCAGGCTGTGTTGTATCGCCCTGAGGACATCTTCCATTTCGCCTCCCCCTTCCGCGTCGTTATCGCCCTCAGTGTCTGGGGACGTGCTCGTGTTCTTGGGCTGTTTTCTGGTTTCAAACTGAAGCTTTGTCTGTTGCTTCTCCGGCTTGCCCATTGCGGTGATCCGGGAAGTTGATCACACCGTTAGCAAATCGGCCACTTCTATGCACTGAGGATCCGCAGCAGTGTACGCTTCTATTGCGCCACTACGCGCTGCCCTGCAGGCGTTTACTTGATGGCGCAGTTTGAGCAGTGGGCCGGGGTGAAAGACGAGTGGTAGTGCAGTATCCCTTAGAGCAGCCCCACGCACCTTAGCGCCGTCATCTTCCCAGCGCGGGCCAGCATCGGTGACAGCATCGAGGGCAGCACACTGTGTTTAGAGTGCTGTAGTCGTTATCAGCGGCTCCGCGATGTGGCAGATCTTGATAGGCAATACTTTCACTGAAGCAGTCGGGAGATGCACGTGGCGTGGATTGAGATGCGTGGCAACAGTGCATGCCTCAGCGCCCGCAGCCCACGAGACAGTTGGCTCCCAGGTCCATCACGAAGGGCAGCTAGGGTTGGCAGAGGCCTGAGGGAGTAGCGCACCGCGTGAGGGAGTCAGCCTTTTGTTCCATTCATGCGCGTAGGTCCCAGCGCTTAATGCTCACTCCGTGGTGCAATATGGTGGCGTGTGGACAGCCAGGATCAGCACCGCAGTCGCAGTGCTCAAGTGCAGTGGGCAGTGTTGTCTTTGTCCACGTTCGTGTTCAAGCGGGCACATCAGTCGCAGGCCGTTCAGCTCTGGCCATTCCTCGCCGCTCCGCAAGTAGCGTCTTCAGTCCGTTCTAGCAGTCGCGCCGCCGCCATGTTAGAGGTCGACCCCTCCGCGCGGAGTCTTCAGACAAAGCGGGCTTGGAATGCGGTCAATGTAAGGTTTTTCCATACCGCTCTCAGCCGCCGCCAGTCGGGATAGGTTCCGGCTATTCTATCAGCGAATCTGGGCTGTCACGAGCTCTCCGGCCGGGGCGCAGCATCTACCGGACTGCGATCCTGGGCGCCGCCATCTTGTTTCGCCTGGCGCAATTACTGTTTATCTTCCGATATCTTGTCGACCAAATCGTTGTCAGGGTCAGTGGTCCGCTCACTTCATCGGGGACACATTCCGATTTCGAAATCTGCCGTTAGTTCTCGCCAAAGTCAGCTGTGGCACTGTTTGGCTGTTGATTAACGGCACCCGTCCGGCGGAGCTGTCTCGAGGAGCAGCCATCCCGCAGTGCGCCCTCTAGCGCCCCCCACGCGTGGACAACACTTATACTGCTTATGTTACAGGGGGCCGATTTTTCAGCAAAGCAACAAAACCGGCACCGGTAACAAAAACAGTCCCTCATGGGTCCCAAACCGCCCCCACCCTCCATGGGACCCACCGGTGAAATGCCCAGTGTCCGCTCAGCCATTCCATCCCTGATTGTCAGCATGCCAAACAGGAAGTGTGTCAGGGATAAGTGGTACAAAACTGACAATGGAAGAATTTGGCTCAGGAAGCCCACTTAAAAATTGAGATTGTGCTGAAAGTAAATCTATGTGATTGCCAGCAGAAGGACCTCCGCCTCTTGCACCATGAAAGCTTTTTCAATGTCAATTGCCAAAATCACTGCACTATGTTACCCCCCTTGGTCCGTGTTGGGAGCATAAATCCCCACAATGGTCAAGTCACGCCATCGAGGTGGCCCATCACTATCACATATCTCCAATCAGGGTGATCAGTTCCTATGTCTTCTGGAATGGTACACCAGGTAGAATCCACAGTAGGACCCCTATGGCGAAGGCCAAATACGAGGTTGCATATATCTGATCCTACCATCTCTTACGTATTACCTCTTTCTCGGTGACAGTAAGGTGGGTTTCCTGTAGGAGGGTGTTAGACCTGGCATCATTGGCTTGGGTTTCCCCTGTATTTTTAACTTTGCCTCCTGTGTTTTGCTGTGTTTTGGACTTCGTTTTAGCTGGTCTAGATGCTTTGGGCACTTTGACACTGCTGTTCAGTGCCAAAGTGCAAGTGCTTCCTGTAAATTATTGCTATGAGTTGGTTTATCCATGAATTGTATATTTGATGTACTAGTCAGTCCCTAGTACAGTGCACTGTGTGTGCCTAGGGCCTGTTAATCAAATGCTGCTACTGGTCCTGCAGCAATGTTTGTTCCACCCACATAAGAAGCCTGTAAATGTAACTCAGACCTGCCACTGCAATGTCTGTGCGCAGTTTGGTACTGCCATGTGGACTTGGCAAGTGCACCAACATACCAGGCACTAACCTTCCCTTTTCTTACTTGTAAGTCACCCCAAAGGTAGGCCCAAAGTACCCCTGTGTGCAGGGTGCAGTGTATGTGAAAGGTAGGACATGCCCTGATGTGTGTGGCATGTTTTGATAGTGAAATACCGCCAATTTCGTTTTTCACTATTGAAAGACTATCTGCCCCATGAGAGAGAATGCAGAGTTTGCTTATAACATCCTATAAGCATAACTGCCCATGGGAACAAGATAGGAAAATAAAGTTTGATGTGCCTGAACTCAGCATGTTAAGATGCATATTTTATTGAGGGTGATTTTTACATTCTGTGTTTGAAAATACCACTTTTAGAAAGTAGGTGTTTTCTTACCTAACCATCCAGTGTGCCGCTGCTAGGCTGTGCATTGACTGTCTGGCTTTGGAATGACAGGGGCTTAACCTGTTATTTTTATTATTACTTGGTGGAAATTATATTTTCCTTCTGGGATAACTATTGACATGGAGTATGGTTTTTGTTTTGGTTCTCAGGACAAGAGTGAACTCTTTAATTTTTCACCAAAGTGACTCGGACACAGCTTATTCGATATTAAGGACTGGGCTTATGGAAAAAATATATTTATGAGCTTGGAAAACAGTTGGATTGGAGTGAGTGTTACATATATTCGTTACTGATCTTTGGGTACCTTAATGACGGTCCGTTATCATGATTAGTAATCTCGGTACTTCAAGACTCAGTTTTTACTTTTGGAGGGTTTCACTTATGTGCTGAACAGTGACCTTCTAAATCTTCATTTTCAGTATATGAGTTGTTGCTGGCTATGGAGTAAGGCATTCCTCTTATTATCTCTATGCAATTCCTCCTTTTTGACTTACATGGTGAGCGATTTTTAAATATACGCTGTCCTTGTTTATTTGTTTGGCTTATATACAATCTTATCACTACTAGGTGAGTGACAATGGTTCCGGTTCTGTTATCTACGCACTATTATTCCTGTTCGGTGTCATCACTTATGGTTTGGGTGATTGGTTGTCGTGTATTTACTTCTACGATTTTACACCATTTTGCTCATGTCCTTTGGAGACTAATACACTCTCACTTTATATCACTATGGTCATTCGACTATAGCACTATCTCTCTTTCTGGTTTCTCCGCACTTCCCTCTACCCCATTTCTTTTATTCTTGGTTTACCTAATTTTTAAAGGATTTTTGAAAATAATTCCAATGTATATAATGACAAAGTAGTGAATACAGTTGCAGTTTCTCTGTAAATTGATATAACATGTGTGTTAGCTTAGGAGGGTCAACTTTGCAGGACCCCCCCTTTTTGTTTAAAGTCATCACAGCTAGCAAAGTTTTGACTGTAATTTTGAAGCCACTTTGTTTTATTAAGGATTGTAATTAACATGCTGTTTATGTGATATAATTCAAGTGGAATAGAATTATGATCATATTTATTGTAACATTTACAGCCCTGACGAAGTCTTTGGTATTTACGACCTAGACGAAACACGTGTTGGCAGCGGTTATTAACTTCTTCATTGGTGAAGATTGGGTTCTATTGAAAATGACAATAAATGAAGAACAATGAAGATAATTTGAAGCCTTGGACTCGACATTTGATATTGAAGAACTTTTTTAGCTCAGGATTTACTGTTTATCTTATAACTTTACATTTGTGGCCTGTTTCAAGTCGCATCGTTTGATTCTGGCTGGGTGACCGGAATCTTATCTTTTGAGCTTACCGGATATTGTATTATATTACCAGTATTTCCTCTCAGCGCAATCTACCCTCATTCACCTGTTCTCTTTTGTATTGTATATTTGGGGCTGCTGCAGGGAGGATTTGTGGCATTAGTGCCTGATACATATTGAGGATGTGTTCTCGTAATGATCGCAGCAAAGTGGCGGATGACCTCTTTAAAAGCCTTAACGCTGGAGCTTCTGTTAATAAAGCTGTGGCTCTAGGTGCACCTAGATCCAATGATGGACTAAAATCTAAATTTATAAGGTTGGAACGTTTAAAAAAACAAGAGATCAGCAAATGATGGGACAGAGCTACATTGAAGGAATATCAGAGGTTAGATAGAGTCCCACGTTTTCTCAGATCACAGCTTTTTCCCACATATGATGACTTGGAGGAGGACCTACTCCTTATCTGGGAAAAAGAACTTACCGGCAACTCTATGAGGTTGATGAACTTACTCATAGAGAACTCTGAGAGAAAGGTGACCAAAATTATCCAGGAAGTGGACATTTTGGAAAAGGAGATAGTGGATTTACAGAAAGCGGAAGGTACTAAGAAAAACTATGATATCTTAAATGATATCCTGAGTAAATATGAGGACGACATTAAACAGAGGAAGGCGCGGAAACTAAAACAGGACGAACAAGACTATACCATGGGCAGGGTTTTTACTTTTGCCAAACGATTTGACACATTAGTTACGAGTGACACTCTTAATAAGGATAGTAAGACTGTATCGACTAGTAGCTTAAATACTGTATCCTCCAGCAGTGTATCAGTAAGTGGGGACGAAGGGACTAGCAACACTAACCAAGATCAGGCAAACGGAATACCACCCCCAACCTCTTCCTCTTCTTTTTTAAAGGAGGTCCAACGTATAAAAATTGACAATTCGAGACAACAGGACCAAAGAGGGGAGGGCGCTGTGGGTCCAAGAGAGGTAAAAGGGGCGGCCGCAAACTCAGGCGTAAGAACCCAGTATCAGACCAGATCATGATGAGCCAATAAGGGGAGGTGAACGGTACTAATGATATTCAGATAATGAATTTGACTGATAGGGACTTTTCTCAAGAAACCCTAACAGCACTTAAGAAGGGTTTGAACTTCTGTCCCACTGGTATATGTAATGTGATTGATGTGAAAATCGATGTATACAAATTTATAAGACAATTGAAAATTATAAAGTTTTTTGCAGCAACTGGGGTGGAAATGAATCAATCTTCCAAACAAGTATGGGAGGATGTGACTATTCATGATGTGGAAGCAACAAGACTACTCCTTTCTATTACTGAAAAGGAAAATGATCCTATCACACTACAACGAGTTTTGCAGGAACTCGATTTCTGCACTAATTATAGTGAAGATAGTGGTCTGAAAAATAAATCCAAATGGACCCCTCAACTTGCCAGTAATAACAATATCGATGCATTTTACAAGATCATAATGCAAGAACTAAACTTATTAGAGAAAAAGATCACTACATCAAAAATATCTCCCTATAGGAATAATCTAACAATAGGTGAAAGATCAGCCCTTAAAACTTTGGCAGAGGATCCCTCCCTTATAGTCAAAGAAGCTGACAAGGGAGGAAATGTTGTTTTAATGTACAAATCCAACTATGATCAGGAAATTTTGAATCAACTAAATAATCAAGCTTGGTATACTGAATTACCCTCTAATCCTATATTTTCAATTGTCACAAAAATTAATGATTATCTGAAACTTTGTCATCATGAGACTATGCTATCGGACAAGGAATATAAATATTTAACAGTGGACCGCTCACGTTTCCCATGTCTATACACCTTACCAAAGGTGCACAAGGATACTACTTATCTACCCGGAAGACCCATAGTATCTGGGATTGGGGGGCCCACTTAAAAATTATCAGAGTTCGTAGACATTTTTTTACGCCCACATGTCACCAGCCTTGCCTCTTATATTAAAGATACGAAGGATGTACTTAATGTATTCAATGAATTTAATTGGGAGCCTGAAATGTTAATGGTTACTATGGATGTCTCACAATTATATACCAATATTGGACACGATAAGGGTATTTCAGGATTAGAATATTTTTTATACAAAAGACCAGTTGAATTATTGGACCACACAAACATGTTACTGACTATGTCTAGAATGATTTTGGAAAATAATGTCTTCCTTTTTAATGACAAATGGTACCGTCAAAAATGCGGAGTAGCCATGGGTTCTAGATTTGCGCCGTCTTTCGCTTGCCTCTATATGGGGTGGATGGAAACGACGCATATCTGGGGCCCTGGTGGTGCCGTGTGGCACGAATATATCAACTATTATGGAAGATATATTGATGACCTTCTCTTTATTTGGACAGGCAGTGAGACTCAACTTTTGAATTTTTTTGATTATATGAATAACAATTCTTATAATATGACTTTTACCATTAACTACAGTCGCTCCGAAATAATTTTTCTTGATCTTAAACTTTATGTACATAATGGCAAACTTTGCAGTAAACTTTTTAGAAAGGAAACCTCATATACACGGCAGTAGTGCACATCCTGAGTCACAAATTAATTCAATCCCTTACGGCGAATTTTATAGGGCTCGCCGAAATTGCAGTGAGGACACAGAATTTACAACATGTGCCAATGATATAGAAAATAGATGACTTATACCATTAACTACAGTCGCTCCGAAATAATTTTTCTTGATCTTAAACTTTATGTACATAATGGCAAACTTTGCAGTAAACTTTTTAGAAAGGAAACCTCATATACACGGCAGTAGTGCACATCCTGAGTCACAAATTAATTCAATCCCTTACGGCGAATTTTATAGGGCTCGCCGAAATTGCAGTGAGGACACAGAATTTACAACATGTGCCAATGATATAGAAAATAGATTTCTATCCAGAGGTTATAAACAGGATGTAATCAGCAGAGCTAAAGAAAGGGCACTTAAACTCAGAACTGAAACCCTCCAAACAAAACTAAAACCTACTGGAACTAAGAACCCAATTAGATTTGTCACTAGCTATAATATATGGTCAACACAAATCTATGGTATTCTAAAAAAATATGGGTTCATGTTAACTTCTGATCCCTTATTAAAAGAACATATATTGGCCCATCCATCCATTACTTATCGCAGAGGCACTACGATTGGAAACATGATTAGTCCTAGCTACCCTAAAAACATCCGGAAAACATCTTGGCTACATACTCTTAACAAGGCTTCTTACAGATGCGGGAACTGTAGTATGTGCAGAATGTCAATACATGGTACCAAATCCTTTAACTACAATGACTCAGGCACTTACCATATTAAGACCCACATTGATTTTACAACCACTTATGTTATATATGCCATCTTATGCAAGTGTGGGAAGGTCTATATTGGGAGTACCATTAGGAAATTGAAAGATCGAGTCAGTGAACATTTCAGAGGCCTTAAAAACAGGGACAATAGAGTTCCAATAGCAGTCCATGCTATGGATTGCCCTGCACAAACGGAACATCTGACAATGTCCTTTCATGGCGTAGAGACGGTACCGATAGATACAAGAGGTGGAAATCGTGAACTAAAATTAAGACAACGAGAAGCACGTTGGATAATGAGGGTTCATGTGGTGGAGAGGGGTTTGAATTTTGATGATGAATTACAATACTTTCTGGTCTATTGTTATGACGTATCAAAATGATGTATTCCTTTCTCCACTCTCTAATCACTGTATATATCAAGCATCATCACCATATGATGAATTTGTGAACTATTGTGATGTTCGCTGAATGTTGAACCAATCATGAGCAAGTATATATATATATTTTTTCTGAAATGATGTTTACAACCTCTAACACTTTCTTATTTGGATGTGCTTTTTAGTAATATCAAATATGAATTTATATGACCGATTTATATGTGACTATTTTTAAGTTTGAAACCTTTCGTTTTCTGTTCACCCTATTATTACTGTTTTTTCTTCCTATCTAACTTTAGATACTATTTCACTATAAATTCACTCTTGTCTTTGACAGTAAATCCTGCCTTGAATTGTAGAATCAAGATTATACACTTACATATCTTGTTTTCGCCTTACTGATAGGTAGATCTTTTGTCTTTGAATGATCGGGACCCACTTGTCAGTGTCTGCTGACTGGTGCTGTTGGGCTCTGACGGTAGAAGTGACTTCGTTTTTGATAGATTTTGGGTGGCGGAATTGTGACCAACTTATGGCTCGATGTGGGTTACCTTGCATTGAGATAGGTAATTTTTTGATGCGGTATGCGGCTGCATTTTGTATTGCGTCGTCTGTCTGACCCCTTCCATGTATCTTTGACCACTATGAGATGGCGGCGTATTTTACCGCGTTCATAGAAGTCCTTCTTTAGTTACCTTTAACGCGCATCTCGTTGATAAGGAGCTGCACAATATGGCGCTGTTCCTGCATGCCGTCTAATACCTGAACACTGTCTCTTGTCTCTGCACTCGGAGGTACGTTATTCGGAACAATGTGTATGACCCTTTTGTCCGTTATTCGTAGAGAATACGTAATGTGTGTACAGGTGGGGGCCAATGTGTTTTGGCTTTCGGATATGGCAACATTTTCCGACCTTGGAACTTTCATTATTTTTATTTCGAGTAATACCAGTTACGACTTATAATCAGTACTCTTTCAATGTCGGACTTCATGGATAGAGGCTTTAAACGAATGACATAACCTATTATTTTTATTATTACTTGGTGGAAATTATATTTTCCTTTTGGGATAACTATTGACATGGAGTATGTTTTTTGTTTTGGTTCTCAGGACAAGAGTGAACTCTTTAATTTTTCACCAAAGTGACTCGGACACTGCTTATTCGATATTAAGGACTGGGCTTATGGAAAGGATATATTTATGAGCTTGGAAAACACTTGGAATGGAGTGAGTGTTACATATATTTGTTACTGATCTTTGGGTACCTTAATGACGGTCCGTTATCATGATTAGTAATCTCGGTACTTCAAGACTCAGTTTTTACTTTTGGAGGGTTTCACTTATGTGCTGAACAGTGACCTTCTAAATCTTCATTTTCAGTTTATGAGTTGTTGCTGGCTATGGACTAAGGCATTCCTTTTATTATCTCTGCGCAATTCCTCCTTTTTGACTTACATGGTGAGCGATTTTTAAATATACGCTGCCCTTGTTTATTCGTTTGGCTTATATACAATCTTATCACTACTAGGTGAGTGACAATGGTTCCGGTTCTGTTATCTACGCACTATTATTCCTGTTCGGTGTCATCACTTATGATTTAGGTGATTGGTTGTCGTGTATTTACTTCTACGATTTTACACCATTTTTCTCATGTCCTTTGGAGACTAATACACTCTCACTTTATATCACTATGGTCATTCGACTATAGCACTATCTCTCTTTCTGCTTTCTCCGCACTTCCCTCTACCCCATTACTTTTATTCTTGGTTTACCTAATTTTTAAAGGATTTTTGAAAATAATTCCAATGTATATAATGACAAATTAGTGAATACAGTTGCAGTTTCTCTGTAAATTGATATAACATGTGTGTTAGGTTAGGAGGGTCAACTTTGCAGGACCCCCCCTTTTTGTTTAAAGTCATCACAGCTAGCAAAGTATCGACTGTAATTTTGAAGCCACTTTGTTTTATTAAGGATTGTAATTAACATGCTGTTTATGTGATATAATTCAAGTGGAATAGAATTATGATCATATTTATTGTAACATTTACAGCCCTGACGAAGTCTTTGGTATTTACAACCTAGACGAAACACGTGTTGGCAGCGGTTATTAACTTCTTTATTGGTGAAGATTGGGTTCTATTGAAAATGACAATAAATGAAGAACAATGAAGATAATTTGAAGCCTTGGACTCGACATTTGTCTTTTGATATTGAAGAACTTTTTTAGCTCAGGATTTACTGTTAATCTTACACTTTTAGAAAGTAGGTGTTTTCTTACCTAACCATCCAGTGTGCCGCTGCTAGGCTGTGCATTGACTGTCTGGCTTTGGAATGACAGGGGCTGGGCATGTGCATTCCGTTCAGACAGCCACTTGAGGGATTAAGGTCTGTCTTGCCTTTCCAGGGTGAGTCCGGGCTGGGCTGAATAGACTTGGGCTGCATTCAGAGTAGGGGGAGGATATTTCTTTCACACCTGAATCGTCCTGGTCTGCCAAGGACAATTCTGTCTCCACCTCCTGCCAGGAAGCTGCACCAAAGGGGACAGAACTGGTTGTGGCTGGGCAAAGATCTTCTCTGCCACAGAGAACAAAGGATTTGGTATAATAAAATAGGGGCCCAGGCCTTCAGATCACTTCTGGGAAATTAAGAGGAACCTTTGCCATGAGAAAAGAGAGCAGATGAAACTGAGAAGGAATACTGCCCCTGTGCTGTTTTCTGTATGGGGTTGGCCCGCAGTGCCTACTTTCTGCCAGGAAAAGGGAAAGGACTTCCCTGTGTGCTGTGTCCCCTGCTTGAGGAAGATCTTAAGGGGCTCGAAGAAGAGTTTGCCTCCTGTTCTGAAGCATCAGGGACACAAAGACTTCACCCCCAGATCCCCTGAACTTCCTTGCTGGGAGTTCTGACCTGCCAAGCGGTGCCTGTAACTTTCTGGGCCTTTGGAGGTTGCTCTGGCTGTGGGAACTGGAAAAGCAACGCAATGAAGAAAAGTGCAACGCATCCATACCTGTTTCTGATGCATTGCTGAAGAAACCGACCCAGTGCCTGCCCGCAGCTCCAGAAATCGTCACCACCACATGGGGTGCACTGATCTCCGAAGTCTGAGATGACCGCACCACTGTGCAACCTCAAGAACTCACGCATTGTCCTGGATCGTCACACATCGCATCGAGGTGCCAAGTCTGTTGCATCGTTGTGGGACGCAGTAAGAAACCAACACATCACTTCCCCACGCAGTAAGAGACCGACGAATTACCTCCTCTCTGGTTAGGAACCGGCGCATCACCTCCCCTGAACAGCAGGAAGGAACCGATGAATCACCTCCACCGAAGCAAACAACCGAAGCATCACCTTCCATGCATGTAAGGACTCTTCTCCTTCCTTGCGACCCATTCTGTTTGTGTGTGCGACACATCCAAGGTACTTTGTGTGAAAAGTGTTGCATTTGCAATGTGCTTTGAACAGAACAATTTATACCATTTGAAAGTCATATTTCTATAACTGTATTGTGGATTTTTGTTGTTTTGGTCTTGTTTTGGTTTAGACAAAGATGACTTATTATTCTAAACTGGTGTGATGTCCATTTGTTTTCACTGTATTACTGTATGTGTTCACAAATGCTTTACAAACTGCCTCTATGATAAGTCTGTCTGCTCGTGCCAAGCTACCAAGTGGGTGAGCAGAGGTTATTTTTGAAGTGTATTCCCCTTACCCTGACTAGGAAGAAGGGTCCCTACTTGGACAACAATGCAAACCATTGCCAACTAGAGACCCTATTTCTAACAGAGGGCTATGTGTGCCCCCCTCCACTTTAAATATGTATGTACCTTCTACCTCTAGGCCATGTTGTTAAAACCCCTGACGTTGCAGCTGATAAAATTATAGGTTAGGGTGGACGCCTTGAGGGGATATCATAACCATATGGTAACCTTTTTGACAAAAGCATCAATTCTTTGGAATTGGTAGGGGCCCATGACCAACCTGGGATAGAATCAGGTGGGCAAGCAGAGCAATGCCAACACATAGGCCCGAATATCCATAACTCAAGGAGCTAACTCCCCAGCCCCAGGACAAGAAGAGAACAACTTCCCATCCAAACCTCAAAACAAATATGAACTCACGTGCAGTCGTCCTAAGCACACATCGATACAGGGGGTGCACCATCCAGAGGGCAAATAGGGTAGCTATGCCCACAATTGACCCAGCATTCAGGTAATAACAAAGCCGGAGCAGTTTGAGGGCACTAATGCACTATCACCTAGTACTGTTCTATAGCAACAACATTGGGACAATAAATTGATCTCAGCAGAGGTGGCCGGGGTAATCAAAGGCAACAAGTCCCCAGAACTACGTTTCGAGATCGAGGCATGGCCAGAGTAAGTGTCCCTTGGGTCATCCTCTCCCATCTAGGAAGGGGGATTAGAGCCAGCTCCATTGATGGATGCCACAAACTCCACTACTCCACGGCCCAGAACTCCTGTCACACCAGCCCCACCTCCCCTAACATATTCACGCTTGGCACTCCTTTCCTTAAAGAGGGTACTTCCATTTTCTTGTAGCCACTCCGTGGACCTTGCGCTCGGCTGCCTCTCTTGTAAACATTGCTCCTTTAGGGCAACTGAGGCTACCATTAAAACAATACAGACTCCTAAAACAAGAAAAGCTGAGGTCGCTTTAAAAATGGCATTGGTTAACTGCAGCTCTTTACCAAAACATGCCACGGAAATCTCCCTACTAATTGAAGATTTGGACCTGGATATTCTTTTTTTAACAGAAACGTGGCTTGGATCTACTTCCGGCCCCGACATTGTCCGAGCCCTTCCCTCTGGATATCTGATCCAACATAGGGATAGAGGACCTAAGGTTGGTGGAGGGATCGCTATTCTCTATAGGGAACACCTTATTTGCCGGATGACTGACAGTGCCATCCCAGACTGTGAGAGTACACAATTCTCTATCACACTATCCTCAGAACTGTCACTCTCTGGTCTTCTAATTTACCGCCCACCTGGCTCGATAGGTCAATTCGTAGAAGGGCTAATCGAAACCACTCTGGAGCTAGCCAGTACGGTCTCTAACTTTATTGTGTTAGGAGACCTGAACCTCCATTTCAACAATCCTTTAGATACCATCGCACTGGAACTATCGAAAGATTTAGCTGCCTGTGAACTAAATTTGATAGTCCTGCATCCTACTCATTCCAAAGGGAATCTCTTAGACCTCATATTTTCCAACGTTGTAGAATTGACCTCAGCTGAACCATACCCAATTCCCTGGTCAGACCATATGGTAATCCCTTTTTCATGGAAAATAAATAGATCCAGCTCCTTTAAACCTTCTCATAAAGCCTTAGGTAGGCGCTGGACGAAACTAGAATCAAACGACTGGATAGAATCATTGAAGCAGAACGAACCTCTGGCCAATCAGAACATCGATAGGGCGAATACAGACTTCAACCGATGGATCGAGCAATCACTGGATAGTGTGCTCCCGAAAAAATGTATCACAAATAAAAAAGGTCCTAATAAACAGCCCTGGTTTAACTCAGACCGAAGATCCCTTAAACAGGAATGCAAACGGGAGGAAAGGCAGTGGCGAAAACATTTTGACGAGGAGAAGAAAAATAAATACAGATCTATCATAAAGAAATATAAATCTGCCCTCAACATAGCCAAATCTACCTTTTATGCAGAAAAGATCGAGAAATCTGCTAATGCCCCTAGAGAGATGTTCAAGATAGTAAAAACTCTGGTAAAAGCCCCAGACCCGCCATCATCAGAACTATCTCCTGAGGAATCTGGTGTTCGCTGCAATAAACTCGCAAGCTTTTTTGCCACAAAAATCCAGAATATCCCTCTCTCTCTTCCTCCCCTATCTGTGGCTGAATCAAACCCTTCTCTGACAGGTGACACTGATTCTATTTCTCCTCACCTCTCATTTTTCTCTCCGCTCAGTGCAGAACTTTTACCCCCTCTTTCCAACTCCATAAAAAGCGGTTCCCTGCTTGATCCTGCTCCTATGACCATACTAAAACTGGCTCTACCCCATATCAGCAAGCACATCATTAACTTAGTTAACACCTCGCTGGAATCTGGTACAGTACCACAAGACTGGAAGTTAGCCATGGTAAAGGCCCTGTTGAAAAAACCAAATCTCGACCCTGACGATTTTTCCAACTACCGCCCCATTTCCCTTCTTCCTGGTATCAGTAAGCTTACCGAAAAATGGGTGAATAAACAGCTGGCATCTTATTTGGAGACCTATGATTTGCTGCACCCCTCTCAAACAGGATTCCGGAAAGGACAGGGAACCAAAACAGCTCTGTTGAGGGTGGTTGAGGTATCCAGGAGGATCTTGGATGCAGGTGGCAGCGCGGCCATTATCCTCCTGGACCTCAGCGCCGCCTTCGACACGGTTAACCACCGTGTCCTTCTATCTCGCCTTGAAAGGATCGGAGTCACGGGCAAGGCCCTTATGTGGCTCGGGTCTTTTCTCAGCTACAGAGTTTTTAAGGTTTTCTCAGAAACCAGCTGCTCCCTTCCAGTACCATTACAGTGTGGGGTACCACAGGGTTCATCCCTTAGCCCCACACTGTTTAATGTGTACATGGCGCCTCTAGCAGAGGTAGTGGCCCCCTTTGGAATCCAGTTAGTAAGCTATGCTGACGACACTCAGCTAGTGGTCCCCTTAAATAAGGTGGAACCCCTTCCGACCAACCTTTGCAGTTGCCTGGAGGCGGTTGCGAAATGGATGGATGCGTCCCATCTGAAGCTGAATGGGGGGAAAACTGAGCTGATGCTACTAGGAAAAAAAGCCACCTTTAATAATCCCACCCTGTGGCCCTCCTGCATGGTGCTCAGGCCCACTCCAAAGTCCGAGATAAAAAGCCTTGGCTTCTGGCTTGATATGTGAAGTAGTGTGGCTCACTGGTTAGAGGCGGCAGACCCGAGAGCAGAGGACGGCCCGGGACCAGGGTTCGATTCCCGGCGCGGCAGGTTTCTGGACCAGGGTCAGCGGACTCGATAATTCTCTCGCCTCGGTGCCCACTCTGATCAGCGATCACACTCGGCAACTCTGGGCATTAGCTTGCCTCATCTTCACTAACGGCCCCACCGGACCGCTGGGGATGCCTGGTCTCACCCTGGAGATACCCATTAAGGGACCATCTCTCAGGGAAGCCAGGAAGGGTTTCGCAGCGGTCGAAGCGCCTTGGGACCCTATGGGTAAGTAGTGCGCTATATAAATGCCTATACATTTACATAAATAAATGCCTATACATATGGAATTGTCTTTTAAAACTCAGGCAAGAAAGACAGTGGCCACCTGTTTTGGCCTGCTGAAGACAGTTCGCAAAATCCTTCCCCAGCTACCCGAAGCAGCCAAGAAAACCATAGTCCAGTCCCTTATTCTATCTAGGCTGGACTATGGGAATGCACTCTATCTAGGAGCCCCCGCCTCGGTCACACGACAACTCCAGACTGCCCAGAACTCTGCAGCAAGGTTACTTACTGGTACCAGCCGCTGTGCATCAGCTGCACCCTCGTTGAGAACCCTGCATTGGCTTCCAGTAAAGGAGCGGGTCCACTTCAAGACCCTCTGTCTGGTCCATAAAACTCTTTAAGGGAAGGGCCCTCCCATTCTAAATGACATGGTCAGACCATATAAACCATCTAGGGATCTTCGTTCAAACCAGCAAAACCTTCTAATAATCCCCAGGACCAACAGGGCCCGAACAGGGGGCCGTCTCTTTTCGCGAAATGCGGCCAAGTTATGGAGTGCTCTCCCTTCTCCACTCCGTCAAGAACCTAACTTGCTCGCATTTCGCAAAAAGTTAAAAACAGTACTGTTCCCTAAGATTTAGATAAGTTGGTCCTCTGTATTTTAGGTTTCTGATGTCCACTTTCTTCTAATTAAACATCAAGCGCTGGGATGCTTCCGAGTAGCCATGCGCTATAGAAAAACCTTTACAATTACAATTACAATTACAATTACTCTTCACTGTTTGTACAGTGCCTGGGAGCAAGATAGGTCAGCTCTGGTATCCCTCCTTGATTTCTTCCTGGGTTTCTCTCAGGGGCTCCCTGATTACCTGTAGGTGATCACTTCCCTGTGTGAGGGAGGCTGTCAATCCAGTCCCTGAACGGGGAGGGAGAGGTAATAAAGTGCACTTTGTCCCCATGATTTACTCATAGTCTAGCAGGAAATAATATAGCATAGGTAATCCCTAGAGACCTGAGGTGCTTCTTGGCATCCATGAATGAAGCCCACTGGTTTTGGACCTCTCCTGGGAAGTCCGGGAAGAGCATTACCCTTTGGCTCTCTACCATGATATCTCCTCTCAGCTGGGCCTGCTCTAGGATATGGTCATGATCCCTATAGTGCAAGAGCTTGGCACTACTGGCCTGGGGGCTACCACTGGTAGTGGTGGCCGTGCCAGAACGCAGTGTGCCAGCTCAAATTCAAGAACGTAGATAGTGCCTCTGGGGCCACCTCATCACAGAGTCAGCTCTCTAGGAAGTTGACAATATTCCCATTGAGCCCTTCTCTGTGCTCGGGCTCGGGCTCCTGGCCTTATTTTCTGTGCCTTCAGCTCTATTTTATACGGTCTTAACTCTGCTTTCCACTTGCAACATTTGTTCTCTCATGGACATCATTTAGGGAATGACTTCCTCCAGTATGCTTTCTGTAGTAGTGACCCTTTCAGCCAACCACTGGTGGACATCTCTTAGAAGCCCAATTTACAACTCAAGTACCTCCATGGTGGCACTGATGGCTTGTAGTATAGTGTCTAGGGTAGCCCCTTATTGGCCTCCGGACAGAGGCCCAGCACTCAAGGCCATTTCCTTCTTTTTAGAATATTTACCCATCTCCACACACCAATGCAGGCTTAGAGGTTTGGCAACAGGGGGCACCACCGGCGAAGCATGAGTGTCTGTAGGTGGAACTGCCTATGGTGTCAGGGTCCCAGTAAGAGTGGGGGACAAAGTACGTGGCCAAAGTAAGTCTCACATCCCCAGTATAAACCGTGGTTGTGTGATGCAGTTGTATGTTCAAGGGTAGGTGCAGCAAGCTTGTGCACCTGGCAAAACCCCCATGATGGTGCGGGTCACCGTGCAATAGCCTATGAAGCCTATTGTCTGTTAGAATTAGAATTCTAGGTCGAACCAACAGTGATAATTATCACGAGTAGATACCACCACCCTCCACAAAACAAAGAGGGACAGCTCAATAATAAATCAAGATTGAGCTTGACTCAACTAAAACGTTTTATTTCAAAAAAGATACTGGTCCTGATGAAGCACCAGGGATCATTCTGACCACTTTTAGGCACGAAACAGGTCGACTTTTTAGTTACTAGGAGCCATTATTACCCACTAGTAAAAACAAATTATGTTTTTTTTTACTCTGACCGGGGTACCAGCATGTTAAAAATGTTCAGGATATCCCCTAGCCAGTTTTAATATGTAATCTAACACTCACTTTTCACGACCCCACTAAGAACTAACACCCTCACTCGTCAAACGGTGGAATAAAAAAGATCTCTGCTAAAAAGACCCTTCGGGGGACCCGTAGGGCATTGCAGCACTGGCCCAACGAGTAGCACCGCCCAATGATGATGCATGACATCCCTTGAGGTGTGTGAGGGCAACAAGATACATAACTTTTGACTGACTTCTGTTGAATAGCATAGTATCCATAAAGAAATCGCTCATATCCTTCTGGACCCATGCTTGCCCTATCTATCTACCCTGTATGCCAGATCTTGATGATCACCAAATAACCAGTCTAAAGAATATTTCTAATATTTCTAAAACATAGCATCAGGGCAGTATTTCATCTCTGTTCCACACACAAATGAACTGCTATACTATAGTGTCACCTTTTGAGCCCTTTGGGCAACATTCTTTGTTTACTTTCACACCCAAAAGATGACCTTGGCTTCAGGAAGCTGCTTTTTACCTTAACCTCTGAATCCTACATCTGATTTTATTCTAGTTTGTGCCATTTTAGCCATCAATTGTGTTCACTTTTACTAAGGTGGTTTGGGAATGTATTACCATGTATATTTTTTAACTGCAATGTTGTTTGATGTTGTTGCACATGTACCACATTCTTTTTTCCCGGAGGAAAACTGTGCTGCCTGTGTCAAGCCCCCAAGAGAGAACCAGATATTCCTCACAGAAACCAATTAAATGAATGGCAATTACATTGGGCCTGATTCACAAAGGTAAACATTCTTGTGTACATTTACTCATGTGTAAATTTACTCCTACACCAAGGTGTTATGCTCTACTTTTTTTCCTGTTCATCATTTGCGAGTACAGATTTGCAGGTAAAGGTAGCCTTACACTTCCCTGCACTCTTACGTGAGTGGGTGGAGCCTCCTATAGCCAAATTTAGGAGTCAAATTTGACTACTAGTACCCTTTTACCCGGTGTTGGAGCTCTCCACAAATGAGGTAGAGAGAACTCTATGGGAAAGTAAGGATACATTTAATAAAGTTGATGAATTAAAAAATACTTAAGCATAACGTGATACCGAAATGTTGAATAGTGTCAAATAATCAGCTTTAGCCCAAGGAGTTTCAGAGTTGGCTAGAAAGCAATGTGGCCAAGAGCCAGGAAGGTGGAACCTTCTGAGAAAATTCATTTTCAAGGGGGAAAGTTGTGTGGAGACTAATTGGACCAATGGTCACAAAAGCTTTTAACACCTTGGCTGCTAGGTGTTTTCCCCCCCTGTGCTGGAAATTGCACTTCTGCTTTATTCATGACGAGCTCAGCTCGTCATCAGCACAGCTCAACTGTGCATCATGACGAGCTGAGCTCGTCATCAGCATCGAAAGGGTTAAAGATAAAAAGCATGTCTCTCCATATAATGGAAAGTCATCCTCATGTAAATATATTAACAAAAAATACATATTTCTACAACAGAAATTGCAGGAGCCATTTTCAAGCCAAAAGAGAAAGAAAAAAGTAAAGAATCGTATTCTTTTAGAGCGCAGTGCAAAAACCGAAGGTCCTAATTATCAACAAGAAGGAAAGGCGAGACTTCCTACAGGAACTCATGTTCACCATATTAAAGATCAATAGAGAGTAAATATAACAGATCAGTGGGCACTGAATATTATTCAGAAATTGATTTCAGGCCTTCATACTCCAAAACATCCTTACTCCCATTAGAAATAACAAGTTGAAAGCATCACCCTTGACGGAAGGAATTTCTTCACTATTGGTATAGAAAGCCTCCTCACAGGTCCGCAACTTTGGTTTTATCATTGACAAATCTTGATCTATGCGTCACCAGGTTACCAAGGTTGCGGTCACCTGCTTTACCATCTTGAGATGGTTGAGGAAGATTGTATGGATGCTGCCTGTCTCTACCCAGAGAACCGTAGTCCAGGCCTTTGTTACTTCAAGGCTGGACTACGGTAACATCCTATACCTGAGAGCTAATAAAGATGTAATGCCCAAGTTGCAGCGCATGAAAACTCGGCCGCTAGACTATTGTGCGGGGCCTCCAGAACCTCCTCAGCCTCTAGTTTGTTGGATAAGCTACATTGGCTCTCAGTCAAAAAACGGACTAGGTTTAAGGCTCTAACCTATATGTTCCGTTTTAAGTACGACAGAGCCCCCCACTACCTGAAACACTTAGCCTACCCCTATGTACCTTCTCGCACTCTTCGGTCCGCCACACAGGCTAAATTCCAGGTCCCCAAAGCTAGACTTTTCCGTATGGTTGGTCGGTCTTTTTCGTATTTGGGTCCTGTACTGTGGAATGCTCTCCCTCTTTCTCTTTGCATGCAACCCAATCTTTCACTGTTTCAAAAGTCACTTTAAACCTGGCTTTTTAGCCAGTAGACCGTTTTTTACTCTGCTGCTCCTTTGTTAGCGCCGGGAAACCCTTGTTGGGTAGCTGTTTACGCTCATATAAATTTTAAAAATAAATACATAAATAAATAAATAAATAAAAGCCATTGTTCCAGTAGTCTTGTAAAGAAGCTAATGGGAGAATGCAGACCAGTTTTGTACTTGAAAAGACCATTTATTTCAAGATAGCTAATTTTTTCTTCTGGCAGGATAAACCTTGTTTAACCCCTTGCCTGCTGATGACGAGCCCAGCTCATCAACCCCAAACAGGAGGGGAATTACCCCGCGGTTAAGGGGTTAAAGTATTTTTTAGACTCATTATACTAAGAACACCAATTGTATCCTAGGCAATGCTGTACGTATTCTCTGGGTTTCTCTCCACTACAAAGGAAAATGAGGCATATCTTCTTGTGAGCCTATCTCTGTAGGGGAAATACTTATGGAATTAAACAGTTAAAATTGGGAAAATCACTGGGCCCAGATGGCTATAAAGCTGGCTTCTATTAATGTTTTGCCCCACAATCTGCCCCTTTGCTAGCAAGCCTGTATAACAATTTCACACGTATGATGAGTCCAACACGGTCAATGGAAGAGGCATTAATTGCTATACTCCTACACCAGTCAAGATCCTCTCATGTGCTCGTCATACACACTGATCTCTTTGGTGAACACCAAAGTAATAATCTCTGTTAAGGTCTTGGCAACCTGCATGGGAGCTATACTACCACACCTAATTCCTGTGAACCGGGTGGGGTTGATGCCAGCTCGAGCCACTTTGGATAATACTAAAAGGCACTTCACTTAATCAATATCACAAGAAAAAGGAGCAAGGTATTGAATCTCCTCTCCCTCAATGCTGAAAAAGCGTTTGACAGGGTAGACTGGGGTATGATGACAATGACCTTCCATGAGGCACAGGGTCAGACTGATTTGCATATGGCATGTCTGAACTGGGGTGGCTGAGTGAGCTAAAGAATGGTGATGGATTAAACCCAGATCAGTTGACTTGGGATGAGTGTTTGATTTGCTCAAACGCTCCATCCATCATCCCCTTTTATTTCACTTTGTTCGCCCTAAGTTGGCAGGGTATGCTCAGACGTGAGCCCCTTGCTAACTTGGCCACTGGATTCAAGATAGCCTGGCTGATGAGAATTATGAATCCGAAACCGGTCCCAGGATGCTTGTTTCCGGTCCAGGGAAGACATGGCTTGGCAGTTCAGGCTGGACTGTTCCCATGAGGCACAGGGTCGGACTGATTTGCATATGGCCATGTCTGAACTGGGGTGGCTGAGTGAGCTAAAGAATGGTGATGGATTAAACCCAGATCAGTTGACTGGGGGAGAGTGTTTTATTTGCTCAAACGCTCCGTCCATCATCCCCTTTTGTTTCACAATGACCTTCCATAGAGCAGGATTGGAACCCAGGTTTCAATGATGGCTGGACACGCTGTGCACAACACCAAAGGCTAGGTGGGTTCAGGTGAATGGCATAGCCACTCATAGAATAGAGATTCAATGGGGCACAAGACAAGGCTGGCCATTATCACCAACGCTTTTTGCCTCTACATAGAACCTTACTGCAAAAGATTCAGGAGAATGGGGTGACTCAAAGCATTCCATTTAGCAGAGTCACATACAAGGTATCTGCCTTTGCTCACAACATTTTGTTGTCGCTCACAGCCCTCAGACAATCCCTTGAAGAACTAACCTTTCTACTAGAGGGATATCACCATAGCGGATCTCAAAATTAATCTAAGCAAATCCCAGGGACTCATCTTTGCAGGGGGACAATCATTAGTCAGCTCTTTAAAGAATTAAACATCTTTCCAGTGGACCTTGACTAGACTTACCTATCTAGGGAACTTTCTCTCCCCTGACCTGCATGAGTATACCAGGAGCAATGTTACGCTTCTCTCCAAGATGGTTAGAAACGCTCACAAACTGTGGGGCTCACATGCACTTTTATGGCTCAGCAGGATAGCATCCCTTAAAGTGATCATCCTTCCCAACAACCTCCATCTGATTCAAAGCCCCTTACTCTTGCTTACAAAACATGAACTGTCCTAATTACAAGACATCAGCACCAGCTTCATCTGGCGTGGAAAAAAACACGGCTTAAACACATAAGAGGGTGCTTCCACAAAAGGAAGGCCTAGGGTTACCAAATATACATAGCTACTAACAAGCAGCATACTTAAGATATGTTACAGAGGGGCTCATAGAGGAGACTGAAAAATGTGATGCAAATACGACCAACGCTTTATGTCAAACCTCCTGGCTCCCTGGCGGAAGTACTGTGGATACCCAAATAACAGTGCTGCCATAATTAAATGTGCGCCAAAACGTAGGGTCAATCTAAATATCCGGGACTACTCGACTATGCATAGGGACTTCCATACTCGTGCCTCACCCATGACCCCAGTAGTGGGCAAAACTGATTTTCCTCCTGATTGAATAGGCCACACCTCCAGGACTGGATAATTGGGGAATGCTATTGGCTTTGAGACTTCTACCACAACAGCATAATCAGACCGTTTGAGGATATCAAAGCTATCTTCTGGGTCCCAGAAGGAAAAGATATTGATACCTAAAGTTTTAACATTGTGTCTCAGATCTCTACTTGAGAGAAGCAGGTACTCACGTGCTAACTCCCTTTGAAAAGTTCCTCCAAACACTTTATGCATTGTAACACTAGGAAACCCACTGACCACATATTCCCATACCAAACTAGTTGGGGAAAAGATTTAAAGATCCATTTAGACTAGAAGTTAGGGAAGCAATTTGCACTTGCACCACAAATTTTACACACCACACGCAATTTCAGAAAACATCATATAAAATAGTGCATACATGACATTGCACTTCCACATGACTGCCCGCCATTAATAAAACTTGCTCTGAACTATGTTTAAGGCAATGTGAGGGCAGAGGCAACATTATACACCTACTATGGTCGAGCCTAAAGATCACACGTTTTTGGTCATTTTCAGTTATAAGGGAAGTTCAAGACATAGATCTGAGTGACAGTGCTGCCTTTATTCTCTCAGGAACCCTGATAGAAAGCATTGATCCACTACATTCTGCCCCAGTTATACAATTTCCCACCTTTCTGGGATCATGAGGCAAGACTGTTATCCCCACAATAGAACTTTGGTTATAGAGTTTGTGGCAGCTGATAGCCATTGAGAAGACGCATATATTTTGAAGGACAAATCAAACAAAAGTGTGAAATTATGGGGCCTGGTCCTTAGATTCTTGAATATAGACAACAGGGGCCGAATGTGGCCCTCTAGATTGTGGGCTCTAAGGCTTCTAAATCAGGACATACACTTATATAACTCCACTTAGCATTGTATGTTTCTGATGATCTCATGTGCCTTTTCAGAGCCAACTACAGGATGGAAGTTGACCGAGTGAAGCAAGATGGGAGGGTGAGGAGGTCTTTGTTTCTGGTTTATTCTGGGTGGGTATGCCTGCCTAAATAATGTGGGTACAAAAATTCAATAAACATTATTGAAACTAAAGTATTTATTTGTTCCAAATAACGAATCAGCCTGTACACAAATGATCTTTTCCAACTGAATAGGGTTTTATTCATTATGCCAAGTAAATAGTTATGCACATCACTTCCCAAAGTAACCCAACACTCATAAAGGTATTCACTATTAGAACACTGGAATGTTGAGCAGTCCATTGAAGACAATGGAGTACTCCGGGCTTCTAATGGCCGGTAGAAGCCGGGAGCATCAACACTCCAATTTTGGGTCACAGCAACAACGGTGAACAAGTGGAGGAGTGTAGCTCAATGGTTAGAGCGGCAGACCCTGATGCAGAGTTCTGGCCAGGGACCAGGGTTCGATTCCCGCCTCGGCGGGGTCTTGGGCTCAATTTCCTCTGACCTGTTAATTCTCGCCTCGGTGCCTATTCTAATCACGGGCCACACGCTGCAACTCTGGGCAATAGCTTGCTTAGCCTCCACACCGGCCCCAACAGAGCTAAGGATGCCTGGCTTCACCCTGGGGGTGCCCAGTAGTGAACACCTCAAAGCGAAAGCCAGGAGGGGTTCCACAGCAGTATGAGTTTCAGTGCCAGGAAACCAAATAGGCGACACCGCAAGGTGACTGTCTGGTGACAGTGCGCTCTATAAGTACCATGACATGTACATGACATGAACAAAGGCCTGACGGAGTCTGAGGAGGATTTCAACTACCCTCGGGCTCCATGAGGCCTTTGCTTTAGAAATTAGAATATTCTGTGGAATGTTCCTATAGCCTTAGAGCCCTCCATAGCGGGCTCTACCTGACATAAAAGGCCCACTCCCTTGTTAAAGGCACTCACCTTCGCATAGGGCTTTTAACGTTGGAGCTGGCCTTTAACGGCTGGTAGAGCCCACTAAGCCAGGCTCTAAGGCTATTTTAAGTCACTATTATAATCCTCTCTCAAAGGTTACTCTAGTCCTTAAGGGTTATATCGCCATTCTATAAGAGATCATATTCTCCATCTCAGTCCCTGGAGTTCTATTAGACCCAGGTCTCTCTCTCTCTCTCTCTCTCTCTCTCTCTCTCTCTCTCTCTCTCTCTCTCTCTTTCTAAAACTGCGCAGGACTTCTTTTCACCTGAAATATAGACATTTCCCAGGTAAGGATTGGTGATGTTCATATTGGGCAATCTCCCTCTCCACTGCCCACACTTGCTCGAAACATAGAGATTTCCCAGGCAAAGATAATTACTGTTTTCATGCAGAATCCTCGCCTGTCATATCTCTTTGAAGATTTTATAGAAATTGACTCCTCTTTCCTTCTTTTCCCTCCTCCACTTTCTACAGATCCATCCATCACTACATGCTCTGCTGTCTCCTGCGTCTTGTACCTATTGGTTCCTGCACCCATAGGGTTCAGGCCTTAGAAGACCCATGAACCTGCTCCCGTCCTTTCACAATGAAGTTTCCATCATTTTCTATGTGGTGTGCCAATTATTCTGCCTTCCTGGTCACATACCTGCCTTCCTTGTTAAGAAATACTGCTGGTTGCAGCCCTTCCGTTTCTCTGTCCTGCATACTGTTCAAGGATTGTGCTACAGGCTTCTTCCTCCTCTTAGCTCCACCAAAATTCCTCTAGGTGGTGGGAACACCCTTTCCACTCATTTGTGAACACCTCCGCCTTTCTTCTAGGTGCCTGCTGTCAAGGTGGCTTCAAGCTCTTTGGCTATATACTCTAGTGAACCTCTTTACATTCCACTAAAAATCATTAATTTAATACATTTGGTATTCGTGATATAAAAAGAACAAGAAAAGGGACGAGAGATAATGTCAACATTCTTTTCTGGTAGTTCCATTACCCTGAGTCGACACTTCTTGTCCTGATCATTGCATCTTGCCCGTCTACCCTTAGGGTATTCAGACGTGATTTTAGTGGAAGGCAGGCGCAGAGGGTATAAGAACTTGGCATTAACAGGAAGAAGCAAGGTGTAGTGAGGGAGTATATAAACCTGACTAACGGTGGATCTGGTTTGTTTTTACTTATTCTTTATGAATTTCAGCTTGGAGACGTGTCTGGGAGAGATACATCTCTCATATGTAAAGATCCCAAGAAAGCAGGATGCATTCGGACTAATGAAGTTACCGAATTCCTTTTAACATTGCTCAATATTTTCCATGGAAAACAATTAGGGGCGTTCTCAAATGACAAGAAATCGCATCTGATTAGAGCACCTCTAACAGCAGATAATTTGGTGTCAGTGCAAAGTCCAAACAACGTCTAATTATAGTGCCTTTAGGATCCGATAATTTGTGACTTCCAAGGCCAAACATGCATACATTGACATTAACCAAGAATGTTAATAGTAGCTTTGACTGAAAATACATTAAAAAAGACACTTACCACGCCTCGATATGATGGAGGAACGAATCCACAATAGACAGGAACAAAGCAACTACAAATCAGGGCCTGTGGACAGAAAAGTTATTGCAGATTGTAACATAAAACATTTATAAAAATAAATAGGCATACAAAGGATACATGTCGGGTAGCCATGTATGGTTTGGTGTGTATTTCATGCAGCAGACTTACAGCAGTCTAAAGGGACCAACTGAATGGTCCGCGTTGACAACCCAGCACAATTCTATGTTTGAAAGACAAGCATTGGGGAGATCCATGCATCTCTGTCTCACATATCTCCACCTTCCCCTTGCGCTCCATCACACTATCCTTACCTTTCACTGGCCACCAACCTCCATCACAGTTCCAACACTTACATGGCACTTCTGGCTACCTTGGTCAGATCCCACCGCATGAACATATTCTCCTTTACAGATGACACTCAGCTCATCCTCTCACTCTCCACAGACTAGAGTAACACCAAATCCAAATTCCACAGGTTCATGACCAGCATTGCAAGCTGGATGTACAATAGATGCCTCAAACTCAACTCAGACAAAAACATAAATACACATCTTTGTAAACAATAAATCACTGTGGGACAACTCCTAGTGGCCCACAGAGTTCGACCCAGTACCCAGTACCCACAGCCACAGAGCCTGCAAGAAACCTCGGAATAATACTCAACAGCAGGCTCTCAATAAAGAAGCAGATAAATGCTGTCTCATCCTCCTGCTTTCTCACCCTGTGCCTGCTCAGAAAATTCTTCAAATGACTCTTTTTCGACATCAGACTCACAGAAATCCTGGTCCTCATCACCAGCCGCCTGGACTTCGCCAACTCCCTCTATGAGAGAATCCCCACTCAACTTCTTAACAGACTCTAAACCATCCAGAACATAGGAGCCAGGCTCATCCTCAACCTCCTAAGGAGGACGCACATCTCCCCATACCTCAAAGCCCTACATAGCTCCCCGTCAGCAAACATTGCCAGCCCAAACTACTCCCTCACGCCTACAAAGCTGCTCATAACAAGGGTCCAGCCTTCCTCAACCACAGGGTGAACTTCCACCAACCCACCCAGAGACTGTGCTCCTCATCTCCTGTCACACACCCGCCGCTTCCACCGAAGCAAGAGCAATGGCCGGCCCATCTCACACCTGGCAGGTAAGTCCTAAAAGGACCTCCACCTCCGCACATCACCCACCCTGAAAGAGTTCATGAACGACTTGAAGATCTGGCTCTTTGACAAATTCAGCAGCAGCACCCACGGTCCCCAGCCCCTGGATACCCTCAGGAGTGATAAGAAGAGCTTTCCAAATCCTATTTGATTGATTGATTGAATGTCTGTTCCTATTCCCAGACATGGCTGCATAATCTCTGACCCTCCCCTTTTCTCTACTACATCTGCTTCACAGTCCTTGCCCTTGTGTTACACTCCTCTTTCTTACAAACCCTTGACCCAAGCTTTGCTTTTGCAAAAGGCCCTCATGAATAGGTGTCTCTCCAGCTCTCACTCCTGTTCCCCAATTCGTCTACCTTCATCTCCTGATGGAGGAATGGCAGAAGAAAACATTATCATCAACTTATATTGTAGGGGGCCTGGCAGAGAAGAGTTCAAAATAAAAGCAATTTTGTGACTTGTAAAACCAAAGATGTGCGCTTTCCGTTGCATCTGTACAATATGATTGATAAATACTGGTGAAAAGCTGATAAAAAAAAGAATTGGAAAAGCCAACAGGTTGAGGTTTAATGTCCTAAGGCATGCAGCGTTATCACATCAGATGAAGACACGTGGGAGTCAGCAGAACCAGACAGGGAGGGCTATAGCTGTCAAGTAGTTCCTGCTGCAGTAAAAATTCAAGCACTGCGTGGAGGTAGAAAGCCTCGCCTAAATAGCCAATAGCATTAGATGAGAGATTTTTACTCCACTGGACAGAGTAAAGACGCGATTGACAAGGTTGAAAGAGGTGAGTGAGAGAAAGCCAATGGTTGAAAGAAGCATATTCGAAGGCCGCTCTATGTTAATTGTTAGGAATAAGTCTATTTGCCAGCTGCGCTATCACAACTCTGGCCAAACCAGGAGATGGACCATGCCCCACCCTACGGAGTGAATCTTGGTTATTACTGTAGTCATTTGCACCACACTCAGAAGACAGCCAGAGAAACTGAGAAAGCACAGGCGGAAGCATTGTTAATTTTTGTCCTTTCTAAATGTCTTCTATTGAGGCAACATCAAGCTGAAGATGCTAACAGGAGGTGAAGGTTATTAGCTTCACGCTTATCAGTAATTTTCAGAAATGTACTTAAATTATGCACAGGAGTGGAAAGTTGTCTAGTAGTTTATTATCAGGCGTGTCCAGAGAATGACTTTGTGGTTCTAGGTGGCCCATTTAGATGTTTTCAAGAAAAGCACGCACAAGTCCTCAAGTACCCTGACAAACATTAGCCATTTAACCATGCGAGGAATATTATGGTCATGGTTAACTCATCATAGGGCAGCTGGATTAGAATCACAAAAGCTCAAACCTGAGATTTCAGAATAAAAGTTTATTTTTGTGGAACATCAGCTTTGTGTATGATAGTAATATGTATTTATTTATGTATTTAGTCAATTAAAACCATTACACTGTAATTCATTAGGTATCATGAACATGAAAAAGTACTTTACTTTCTATCTAACACATTGTCACTAGCATGTTTTGTCAAATTGTTTTCCTATAATGGGACATACTAATAAAATCTTTCATAATCATTTAAAAACCCATGTTAAAACCATTAATTCCTATAAAAAACGTTTCTTTTCTTGCAGCGGTTTTCTATTAAACTGCCATTTTGCTTCTGAATGATAGTTATCTCCCACATAGATCATCCTTCAATGAATGTTGTTTGATTTCATTGTTCTTTGAATTTCTTAAATGCAATTGAACCTTTTTTTCCTTTGTAACTAATATAATCCTAGGATTTAAAGCCAAAGTGCCATGTGAAAATGAGCTAATGTTACTTTGTTACTTCTTCCTAATGTGCGAGTGCCTTATGTCGGTTGTTTCATTACTTTCAAATTTGCTTTTACAAATTGTACACCCCGGCAAATAAGGGGTATAGAGGAGCCGCCAAGCCAAGTGATTACCGTTTGCCTACAGGATCAAATTTTCAACTTTCTAAAAATTCCTTTCAGCATTTTTTTCCTTTCTATCAGGAACTTCGGGTATACGCAGAAGATGTGGATCAAGTTTTATTGCTTGTATTTACACATTTGGCATTCTTTATTTTGCGACTGGCCCTTTCAAGATGGCATTACATCTGTTGTTTCCCACATTCCAAATAGATATTGAAGAAAATTGTGTTTTATAGGCAGAGAAGTGTGCTGTGAGATACTCCTGGGGCAGCTTTTTTTTGTATGAATTCATCAATCTCCAATCATGTCGTCTTTGTGTGAGGGTGTTCTTGTCTGTTAGGTGTGACAGTTGCTTTGTTTTTAGCCTGTATTACTTGATAAAAGGACTGTTTCACAATACTCGCACTCAAGGCTTCTTGTACTTCCAGTTCCTCGATAGCCTAGTTTAGGTGTTGTCCCCAGGATCCCTTTTTTATTTTCTGTTTTTGCTTCTCAATTTCCTGCCAACACAAATTGTTGATTGGTCCACTTTCAGATGTGCAGAGTCTCCAGCATAGTTTTATGAAAGCGCCTTTACATTGATACATTTGATTCAACAATCCAAACTCTAAGTGCACTTGGCCTGGGGAAGCTGATTTAGGGATATTAACACAGATTTATCTACTCTCGTTTGTATTTTATTTAAGATGTCTACTTCTCGACCTTTCCATGTTTCCATGCCATATGTCACTGTTGGCATTAACTGTGCACACCATACTGTTAGCAGATGGTCTAATGAAGGACAGCTCAGTTTCTTTTTTAATAATTTAAAGCCGTAGGTTAGTGATTGAGCTTTTGCTTACATTGCTTCTGAATGCTGTTTACCTTTCATTTGGTGCTCCACGTTAAATCCCAGGTATTTGTATGTATTGACTACTTTGACTTTTTTCCCTTCTAGGAACCATGAGTGCTTCTTGTTAGTTGAGTCTACCAGCCGTACAACTTTAGTTTTTTTCAGGTTTAGCGCTAGCCCTTGTTTATTCATGTTGGTTGGTTGAAGCTTTTATTCGATATGCAAGATATCTTGTAAGCGTACACAAAATACAGCAATTACAAAACTAGAAAAAACATTTTTTTTAAAGCAATATTGGATGTACATTTAAGAAGGATAAAAGGACATGTAATGCCAGAATAAATTAGCTAAAAACGAATTAAACCGCTATTGACAGTCTCTTGCATCGGATCAACCAAAAATGCTTTAAAAATTTGGCTACACCACAAACAATGGGGGGGGGAAGTGTCCGTCATTAGGATGCGAAGGGCCACCAGATAACTACGCGTACCCATATTGCGACGAAGGGGTTTGAGCCAAAAGCTCCTGGGTTTAGCATAGTCCGGGCATTCGAACAGGATATGCGGAATAGACTCTATCCTAGTGGAACAACGGGCACAAGAAGGGGACATGTGGGCACCTGATTTCCACTTTGACACCAGGGCCCCAACTGGAAGGGAGCCCACTCTGAATTTAAAATACATAGCTCGATCAGCTGGAAGGGTGATTAGGTCCAGGTAAGGCTCGTCAACTACTACATCTTTTATTGTTAAAAAGGCAGCTGTAGATTTACAATGTCCAGAATTTATAACTAACTGATCCGCAACCCAATTCCAGTATAATCTTTTCAAAACCTCTTTTATTCATGTAATTGTTTAGGGCCTGCATGCTAAGTTGCAATTATGTGTATGAAGTTTTTGGTGCTAAAGCATCAGGGATGTAAAGGAAGAAACAGATATGGGATCCTGCAAGGTGTGACCCAGAACATTTGGTATATCCACAGGCAAGCTTATGAACCCTGCGGCTGCTGAAAGAACAGGCTATGAGAAACCTTACGTTTTGGTATGCACATTGTTGATCATGGATTCTGAAGGAGAGGAGTTGTCAGTACTGAGGATAATTGGGCCAGTAAATGAGGGCACAGCTCACTGTTTTCAATGATGCGTTCTTGATCTTGGCAACAGACTTGAAGGCACATTTGTCAAGAATTACAAAGTCAAGCAAAGTGACAGAAACCAGCGCAAAGTATTCATGAAGTATTTGCTTTACAGCGCAAAGCTTTTTTTGCACTGAAAAGTACCACTAAAAGCAACACAAATAGCACTTTTCACTGCTTTGCATCAAGGGAGCTTCTCATGGGTGGTACATGTGTGTTCCAACACTACAACCCATGGTTTTTGATTCAAAACCGTATCTACTATAATTGGTAGACAGGACTTCGTGCCAAAAAGTAATGCCTACTTGAGGCAAGCGTTCACAAGGAGAAATGTTTTCATTTGTAAATGATTTCATTACTGCTGTCTTTTCTAACATTGCAGATGAGCTGCACTGTGCAGTAAAAATCCAACGGGTCAAAAGTTTTAAGGCTACTTTAACCATTGCATATCTAGTAGCTTATTATCAGGCGTATCCGGAGAATGACTTTGTGGTTCTAGGTGGCCCATTTAGATGTTTTCAAGAAAAGCACGCACAAGTCCACAAGTACCCTGACAAACATTAGCCATTTAATCATGCGAGGAATATTATGGTCATGGTTAACTCATCATAGAGCAGCTGGATTAGAATCACAAAAGTTCAAACCTGAGATTTTTATCGTTATCGTATCCCAATGTTACTTCTTCCTAAATGTGCGAGTGCCTTATGCCGGTTGTTTCATTACTTTCAAATTTGCTTTTACAAATTGTACACCCCTGCAAATAAGGGGTATAGAGGAGCCGCCAAGCTATGTGATTACTGTTTGCCTTCCAATAACAAAATGCGTGCTAGACATCACACACACCTCTGCACCGTTATGCAAGCCTGTTTGGGCACGAGTGCTGAGGAGGCCGCAGCAGCTGCTCCTTATGTTAGTATAAGTGCCTCTGTGAAGCTCTATCCTCCTAGCGGTACAGAGTCTAAATATCGATTCCTAATTGTCGACCTACACAAATATCGAGTTGGAAATATCGACGGTACAGAATTTCGATGTCAAGAATATCGTTGGACAAAATATCGACCATTAGGTAAGTAATATCGAATTTATTTATATCAATGTAAGTAATATCGAAGTTAGTAATATCGATAGCATATATATCTATGTAACTAATTTCGATGTTACTAATATTGACATTTGTATTATTTTTATGTATTTAATTATGTATGTGTAATATGTTTTTGTTAAGTATTTAAATTTTTTAAAATTATATGTGTACTATTTTTATATATTAATAATGTTATTTTCAAGTAAATTTTATGTTTTAGTACTGGAGCGGGTTGCGGGTTTATAGGGGAATAGGATGGGAAGTAATTTAAATATACTAAATTAATTATTAATTTTTAGGAATTATAAATTAATTTTAATTAATTTTTGTTTTTATTTCTGTAGCGGGTTGTGGGTTTATAGGGGAATTGGGTGGGAAGTAATTAAATTGTAATTAATTAATGATTTATAAATTTTTTTGTGATGGATAAATATTTTATTTATAATTAATTATTAATTGGCAATTAATTATTTAAATTGTTAATTTATTTTTTTAATTGGTAATTAATGTTTTTAATTGTTATTTGGATTGGATTGGATTCGGATTTATAGAGCGCATGGTTACCCTGGAGCGTCCCCGCGCTATAGAACCCAGACTACTGAGAACAGAGAGTGAGATTAGGGGCCCTGAGGAAACAGAAAGGTTTTTAGAAGCTTCCGAAATCGAAGAAGGCTTGGTTCAGCTCTAAGCTTCAGCAGTAGAGAATTCCACAGGGTTGCTGCATTGATGGAGAACCGTCGTCCACCTGAACGCGCCCTTTTTGCTCTATGAATTTTAGCTAAGCAGTTGTGATCTGAGCGAAGGGGCCTGTTAGCTTTGTACGGGAGCACGAGGTTCTTCAAAATAGGGGGCTCCTTGCCTTGTAACGATTTATGGGCAATGCAAAGGGATTTAAACTTTATCCTTTCGCGAATAGGCAGCCAGTGCAGCATTCTGAGCGCTGGTTTCGCTGATGACCTTGTTCGGGGGCCTGTCAGCAGCCTAGCTGCTGAGTTCTGAATGTATTGTAACTTGTTGATAGTCGCTTCTGGAGTGCCCAGGTACAGGGCATTGCTGAAATCCATAAAAAAGAAAAGACCTGTGCTTTGTAGTAAGTTAAAAATAAAGTCAGTTATACTGACTGAGCTAGACTATGCTAGAGGAAACCAGTTTCTAACGGTAAATGTTCACAATATTCTATAGTCGTGACTAGGAAATCCAGCACCTTCCAACAGTATAACTCACACAATCTGAGAATTAATGAAACATAGTGTAACAGGTAAACACACAGGATAAAAATGTGAAAGGTATAAACACAATTTATTAAAAAGCCTCCCTATATGGGTTACAGTCTAAATAAAATACAATAAAACATACAACAAAATCAGTTGAGTTATTAAAAAAGCCAAAAGGGGGTCAAAGTACAAGGGGTCAAAGTAACAAAGGTCGACGCTGCGTTTCGGTGTTCATCTAAACTTTTTACACCTTCTTCAGGACACTTTGACGATTCGTAATTTATCTAAAAATTTTAAAAAAACATTTTTTTAGGAATGTACTTCTTCATCACATAATCATTCATAGTTATACAGTGTTTACCTTTCTAGCTACAATAAATTGACAAACATTGTCTCGCATTTTACCTGTTATCTAATGGAAAAAGGGGGGAAACGTGCTTATGTAGGAGCCTGTTATTGCTTTCCTACTGGATCTATTCTAGCGAGTTCTAGTACTTAATGTCACTTGATAATGTGATATAAGTCTTTTAAACGGAAAGTTAGTATCAATAATATTGAGAACGAGTACCTGATCGTAATGGACGTATCTCTTTTGCTCATAGAGAAGGCCTCTTAGTTTACCGGATATATATATATCATCAGGTTGTCATACATTGTTAAAATCTTCAAATTTGTACTGCGACCTTAAGTGAGGGAAATTAACAAATTATTAGATCAACCGTGGGGATCAGTCTGTTATTAGTAAATTTGTTCATTAGATATTCTATGATAGGTACCTGTTTTTCAGTTCCAGGTGTACAGTAAAGGAACCACAGAGGAGCCACCGGACTGGTATTTCAATTGTAGTCTGTGTGGTACGGGCTTGGGTCCCTTTCTGATTTTGGGAAACCTATATATAGGGGGACATATTCTATGTCATATCGATATTTAGAAACCTTAAAGTTTCTTACTAGGTTTCTCTAAACAAAGAGGATCTTGTTTACTTACCACACTAGTTTGGTCTTTTATTCCAAACGATGTGTAAATATTCGAAGGCAAAGGTTCATCACCTGTTTGGAAAAAGCGAATATGTTTGAGGGACTTTCTATTTAAATAAATTGGGCATTCTAGGATTATATTACATATTATGCGTGTATATTGAGCGTGGTGCAGAAAAGTCTATTGTCTACATGGACTTTGTTAAGGCCGTTTAATTAAGGCTGGAGGAATATATTCCTCTATCTTATACATAATGTGGTGAGATAGCAATGATTCTTTTAAGTCACAAGCGGGGGTGGTTTATTTTCCACTCATGCCAATATTCCACGCATGGTATACTAGCCACTGCAGCTACCTTCTGCACTACGTGGCAAGATGACATTGATTCTCTCTTTATTTATTTTTATTAAAGTAGGATAGGGTTTTTTTTCTATTTCACTGGTACTAGTATTCCTCACTTTATATACTTAAAACTGCAGCGTTAAGCTCCATATGCAGTTTACTTACATATCGTTTTTTAAAGGGACTAGGGGGGCTTCCTATCAGTTTACTAGAGATTATAACCCACCCTGGTTCCCTTACCTGAAAGTTTCGGGTCGGCCTCCCTGCTCCTCCGTGTTCTGCGTCTTCCATAGAAATAATGGCATGGACGCGGGGGCTGCTTAAGTACTGTCACTTCCTGATTTGACCCGGAAGTACTTCCGGCGAAAAACGGAGTTTATCCAAACTTTACCTTTCTGTAATGTATTATGTACAAATAAAGTAATTTATTTGTTTTATCATGGTTTATATGTTTTAAGCAGATGATAGCCTTATAATTCTGAATAAAAGGGCTTTATATCGACGGATTCCTAATGCCGAGATGTAACTTCCGGAGATCGGAATTTCTACAGTTCTTATTTTACTTTATGCCCGTATTTTAGATGTGGAGTATTCTACCCGCATTGATTTATTTCAGTAGTATTCTCTCCCAACTGTGTATTTATTCGAAATATCCTTTTATTTGCGTTATCAGAACAACCGCGGCCATTTTAGATTGGGGACCGATTGCCGAGTTTTACATTTCCTCTGATTTTCGGTGAATAGTTTCAGTAGCATTATTAATTAAGGATTTAGATCTAGATGAATTGCATACATGTCGTGCCTGGAGTGTTCTCCCTGTTCATAATTAATACAGACCTGTTAAGGACACTGTTGATATAGTACCACTAGACATGAATAACCATGGCGGCCATCTTGCATTGGGCAAAAACAGTATATACTTATTTACTCAGACCATCAATCTATTTCTTGCTTGTTCTATGTATAAAAAACATTTTCAATTAGTTACCAAATCACATTTGTATTAGTGAATAGTTAACATCACAAACATAGTCAAGTAGTAGGAGAAATTACAAATGGATAAAATTACATTTTCTGTGTCTACATTGTACATGGTTGGTTCTAGTTTGCCTAAAATGAAGTTCATATAGACAATATTTCTAATTACCCTTTCTTATTTTAGTCCTATTCACTAAGAGGCAATGCAGGACACAGTGTTTATTCATTGTGGTTATCAACGCATATAGAACCCCATTTCTTAAGGTTTTATAGGACTTACCTATCGAGTGTTCTGCAAACTATATCCTAGTTGGACATTTTCTAGGTTCAATTACAGATGAATGGTTCTCTTATCACTTCAAGTGTTCTGCAAAATATATCCTAGTTGGACAATTTCTATGTATGATTACAGATGAATGATTCTCTTATGACCTCAGGGCGTCTATATGACAAGTCTCTCCCATTCCTCTCTGTTATTTAATCCTGTTCTGAACGTATTGAAAAGGGACATAAAAAATTGTTCCCTCACTTTTCTCTTAGCCTGTAGATCACATCCTCTCAGAGTTTGGTGCATTACCTCAATGCTGAAATCCAGCCTTGACAGGATCAGCCCCTGAATCAGAAGTTTCTTTGAGGGAGAGGGAAGAAGGGGAAGGACCTTACGAGCTGAACGAAGCAAGCCAAAGCAGATGCCAGCAGTTTTCTTGGCTTGAATAATAAATGAAAGGTCCTGATCAATCCAGACTCCTAAACTTTGATTTCATTTTTTGGAAGCGGGGGGGGTCTCCCATACAGGACAGCCAGATGGCATCAGGCAATGATGTCATCTTATGCCCCAGAAGCATTAGCTCGGTTTTTGAGCCATTTAATTTAAGTGCGGACTTACTCACCCACATATGTATTTCAGCAAGGCATGAATAAAGATTTCCAGAATGTTGGCCCGATTGGGCAAGTGAGACGACAAGTTGTGTGTCGTCAGCATAACTCACTATTTTTATCCCAAATGCAGCAACCACCTCCTCCAGTGGGGACATGTACACGTTGAATAGAGTAGGGCTCAATGAAGAGCCCTGCGGCACATCACACTGGAGGGGGATCAGACTGGAACGTGCATTTCCTTCCCAAACTTGATAAGTCCGTTTGTCAAGGTAGGAAGTTAACCATGCCAATGCCGTGCCTGAGACTCCGATGTTGGATAGGCGCTGATTTAGTATACGGTGGTCGAAGGCTGCACTTAGATCCAGGAGGATCACTGCCACTGATCCTCCTGAATCCAAGATGCATCTCGCTTCTTCCATAACTGCTATATGTGCAGTTTCCGTTCCCTGTCTAGGTCGAAAGCCTGTCTGCGATCTCCGGAGTAACTCATTGGATTCCAGAAAAGAGGTTAATTGCTGGTTCACCATTTTCTCTGCAATTTTACTGAGTCCTGGTAACAGTGAAATTGGCCTGAAGTTGGACAGTTCTGTAGGATCCATCTGGGGCTTTTTTAAAAGGGCTTTTACAATCACACCCTTCCAGCTAGGGCGAACAATACCTTGACAAAGAGAGGCATTAATAAAGTCAGTAGCAAGAGGTGAAATGGTAGCAGAAACCTGTTTAAGAATATACATAGGTGCAGGATCACTAGGGGACCCGCTTTTCATAGCTTCTAAGCTTTTTTGCACCTCTTCTACTGCAATTGGGACAAAGATGTTCATCTGTAGACCAAGCCCCTGACACTTGTCACCAAGATCTAGGGTTTCCTCAGATTGGGGCAGAGGTTTTAAAATATTTTGAATTTTTGAATCGAAGAAGACTGCAAGCTGGTTACATTTTGCTCCCGAGATGTCCGGGGCCAACGGGGGGTCACGGATCTTTAATAGTTCCTTAATAATCTGGAATGTTTCTCTCGATGAATTGGAGGAGATCCTGATTCTCTCTTCAAAAAATGCGCTCTTGGCATTCTTGAGGGAGACTTTGTATTCTTTGATCGCTCCACGATATGCTACCTTACTGTAGTCCGCCCAGTCTTTCCTCCAAATATGTTCGAGTTTCTTACACTCCTTCCTTTGCGCTCTAAGTTCCGGGGTATACCAAGAGGATTTGGACACTCTACCCTTTTTCTCAATTCTTTTCTTCGGCAGAACTACATCCAGTGAGCTATCAAGCCAGCTCCTGAAGTTTTCGTCCGCCCTCACAGGGTCAAGGTCATGAAGGGGGGCAGTCTGTTCAAGCTTATACGTCCAATTATCAAGGGGTAGCTTGGACCAGGCTCTATCATAAGTATACAAAGCCGGTGTTCGGGGAAAATCATTCCCGGCCTGCCAAGAAAAGGGGACCAGTAAATGGTTGGTCCATGGGAGGGGAACTGGAGAGTTGGATTTAAGCATTAGAATGTTGGCAAAGATGGGATCCAGAAGGAAACCCTTGTAATGTGTAGCCTCCGTGTTAGTCAGTTTCAAATGATAGGATTTAAGGTCAAGTAACAGATCCATCTCTATTTTGTCCTGAGGATCATTAAAGTGTAAGTTCAAATCCCCCAGGACCATAAAGTTGGAAGCAGTGGAGGCGGATACAGTCACTGTTTCCAGTAAGGAGCTGACAAATTGCTTTGGGCAGCCCGGAGGACGATACACCAGCAGGCCTGCTATAGAAATGGTGGGGGATATTTGTATTGCAAAATGTGAACTCTCGCTGTTAGATATGCCAATGTCCGTCATCCTGCAAGTAAGATGAAGAAGAGTATGGCTAACCCACCCCCTCTGCTGACGGGCCTGTCCTGAGATTGAATAAGAAACCCTGGGGGGAGCGCCTTAACAATATCTACTTCCGAATTTGGTGTAAGCCACGTCTCCATCAGGAACAGTATATCTAGATTGTTGTCCAGGATCAACCAGTTAATCTCCACAGAATGTTTGGGTTATGACCTGCAGTTCAGTAGGGCCATACGAAGTTGAATCATAGTTGGCGCCCCCAGCTTTTTCATTTGTTGGGACAGGCTACAAAGATTGCAAGGAGTGTATATGTCATCCGGACTGTGCAGGGCGTGGCATTTAGGATTTTTTATGGGTCTTAGCTGTACGCGCATAGCTGATGGAGAGGGCCGTTAAATCGGGCAGGGTTTCTAGCCCTGGGCCATGACGGGCGCAGACGGGCTTGCCTCTGGCGCGCCACCCGCTGCGCCCGCCCAGTGCACGGATGAGAAGTGTTGTTCATTTAATGGTGCCTGGCCCTAATCGGCCGAAGCACTAGTCCACTCACCTCACCCTCCCCTAAGATGGCGCCCGTGAGTCTGCGCCGGGGAGATGAGGTCCACCACCACAAGGAGCCCTAAATCGGTCCCTGGGAGCAGCGCGAGTCCCGAGGGGGACAGAGAAGGCAAGAGGATATGCGGCGCAAATGTATTTTAAAATAACACAAAAGACACAAGGTCGGTGATTTAAAAAGCAGAAAATAGCGCTTAGAGCAATAAATCACACTTTGTTAACAGAGATGCCCTACTCCCGGCTTTTCGCCTCAGGAGTCTAAAGTTCTATTTTTTTTAATTGGTAATTCATGTTTGTAATTGGGAAATAATTTTTGTAATTGGTAATTAACTATTTAATTCAGTGGTTCCCAAACTTTTTTGATTCGTGGCTCCCTTGACCTAATCGGCAGTTGGCCGTGGCTCCCCGCCGTTTATTCTTTTTTACCAGTGGGCGGGATGTAAGCCCAACCTCGGGAGTTCTTCCTGTTGTCTTCCGTAAAGTAATTGGGACGCAATGAAGGTATTATAATGATATTAGTAACAAAATATGCATGGAGGCGCCCTGGGACATGGTGGCCCCTGGATCAGCCACACTCCGATTACCCGTCACTAGTTTCACCAGGGAGTGACAAACTCGGCCTGCTTGGGGGCCTTTTTCTCAGAGAAAACCAATCTTTTCTGCATGTGTTCGGGAGCCACCACCTCCTCCCAGGCCTCAAAACTGACCTCAAAGTTCGCCTCCTTCAAAGACACTTTCAAATGTAACTCACGACCTCTCTATTATCTGAAGGAAGACCTTCCAGTACAGAAAATTATTTTCTCCATGACTATGGAAGTGCCTTCCCAATGTGTTCTTGTGCTCGAGTGTCTGCCATTTATTGCATTATTATACCTCTACTTGTAGTTTGTACGTTTTTGCAACTTGCACACATGTCACTTTTCCCCCCTGTAATGTACCTTTTGCTACCTCTTGTATTTTGTTTGCTCATATTACTGCCTCATGCAACTTAACTTTTGCTTTTGTAATTTGGTCACTTGTAATTTTCTCAAGTATCATGACTGTTCCTATTGTGAAGCGCTCTGACATCTTCGGGCATTCCACGTAGGCCCACAAGTGCCTGACCTGTGCAGGTGAAATTACATATAATGATGCCCTGATTTTGAGTAGGGTGGGGCACTTAATGCACCTGCAAATACTGGAAGATGAGGATCGGGTGTTTACTGGAAGTGGTAAATACCTCCAAATTCTGAGCTCCACTCCATGAAGGTAGCATTAAAGCACCAGACTCTGTTGTTTTGCCTTTTTACCTGGAGTTTTTGCAAATACATTTTTGGAAACCCATCAGTGGAAAGCTGCAAGGGTGCAGTCATGATTGCAAAATACAGATGTTTCATTTGTGTGTGCTTTGCTTTGTTCCCACCTGTCCTGGTTAATTTTGGACTATTTAACATCCCCCCCCCCCACCCCCCCAGAGCTGCCACCGTGCGCCCCCTATAATGTACCTTTTGTATTTTGTTTGCTCATATTACTGCCTCATGTAACTTAACGTTTGGTATTGTAATTTGGTCACTTGTAATTTTCACATTTATCATTACTGTTCCTATTGTGAAGCGCTCTGACACCTTCGGGCTTCCCACGTATAACTCCCTTCACACTATCTCTCACTGAAAAGCCGAGAACACACGGGTACAAGGAAGACCAGCTGGAAAAAGACTTTGAAAAGCCACGGTTCTGATCATCTGGCTCGCTTTTAAAGCTTGGCATGAATCTCACGTTACCAGCAAAATCGAAGGGCTTTCATGCGGAGCTCAGTGAAATCGCGCGCCACTACACTACTGTTCAAACGATTGAAAAATTAAAAAGCATTATGATGAGACATTCCTACATTCCTGCATTCGTCTGCGACACTTCCTTACCGATTTGAACAGGGTCAAGCGAGGCACGGCAGGGCAGGGCAGGGCAGGGAAGGGCACAACACGGGGGTCACCAGCAACGTTTCTCAGACGCTCCAAGCTTGCTAAGGCAGTAATGGTGAGCCTACACAGCTTATGTACAACGTGTAAATGCGTGCGTGCGTACGAACGGAAGCGTATGGCCGCAGTGTGCTGGGCAAAACCATTCCGAAGGTGGTATTTTAAACCCCCCTCTGCATGTTGGGCTGCAATTTATATCACCTACTTCCTGCATGGCGGCGCGGCGCCCCTGGCTGCTCATCACGGCGCACCAGGGCGCCGCGGCGCACACTTTGGGAACCACAGATTTAATTGGTAAATAATTTTGTTAATTGGCAATTAATAATTTTAATTGGTAATTATTTCTTATTAATTGGAAAATATTTGTAATTAATTGGTAATCAATGTTTTATAAAAAATATTATTTGGTATACATTTTTTATTGTTTAATAATTTTTCATTGTGAATTATTTTTAAATAATATTTTTTGTAATGAAACATATTTTATTGTTTAATATTTATTATTTGGTTAGTAATATTTATTAATTAATATTTATTGGTGTTTGTTAATTTATTGTTTATTAATTATTCAAATGTAATTGCTTTTAATATGTATTAATTGTTTGTAAATTATGTAGATTTCTTTTAAAATTTAATTATAGATTATTTTAAATATAAAAATTATTTATAAGTATGTTATATTTAAATTCTATGCTATCCAACGCTTTCCCTACTGTTGCACCCTATGGAGTTGGAATAGTAATTTTTACCCCTACGCTATCAAATGCTTTCCCTACTGTTACACCCTTTGGAGTTGGAATAGTAATTTTTACCCCTACGCTATCCAAAGCTTTCCTTACTGTTACACACTCTGGAGTTGGAATAGTAATTTTTATCCCTACGCTATCCTATGTTTTCCCTACTGTTACACCCTCTGGAGTTGGAATAGTAATTTTTACCCCTACGCTATCCAACGCTTTTCCTACTGTTGCACCCCCTGGAGTTGGAATAGTAATTTTTACCCCTACGCTATCCAACGCTTTCCTTACTGTTACACACTCTGGAGTTGGAATAGTAATTTTTATCCCTACGCTATCTAATGTTTTCCCTACTGGTACACCCTCTGGAGTTGGAATAGCAATTTTTACCCCTACGCTATCCAACGCTTTCCCTACAGTTGCACCCTCTGGAGTTTGAATAGTAATTTTTACCCCTACACTATCCAACGCTTTCCTTACTGTTACACACTCTGGAGTTGAAATAGTAATTTTGATCCCTACGCTATCCAATGTTTACCCTACTGTTTCACCCTCTGGAGTTGGAATAGTAATTTTTACCCCTATGCTATCCAACGCTTTCCCTACTGTTGCACCCTCTGGAGTTGGAATAGTAATTTTTACCCCTATGCTATCCAACGCTTTCCGTACTGTTGCACTCTCTGGAGTGGAAATAGTAATTTTTACCCCTACGCTATCCAACGCTTTCCCTACAGTTGCACCCTCTGGAGTTTGAATAGTAATTTTTACCCCTACACTATCCAACGCTTTCCTTACTGTTACACACTCTGGAGTTGAAATAGTAATTTTGATCCCTACGCTATCCAATGTTTACCCTACTGTTTCACCCTCTGGAGTTGGAATAGTAATTTTTACCCCTATGCTATCCAACGCTTTCCCTACTGTTGCACCCTCTGGAGTTGGAATAGTAATTTTTACCCCTATGCTATCCAACGCTTTCCGTACTGTTGCACTCTCTGGAGTGGAAATAGTAATTTTTACCCCTACGCTATCCAACGCTTTCCCTACTGTTGCACTCTCTGGAGTGGGAATAGTAATTTTTACCCCAACGCTATCCAACATTTTCCCTACTGTTTCACTCTATGGAGTTGGAATAGTAATTTTTACCCACCCGCTATCCAACGCTTTCCCTACTGTTGCACTCTCTGGAGTGGGAATAGTAATTTTTACCCCTACGCTATCCAACGCTCTCCCTACTGTTGCACTCGCTGGAGTGGGAATAGTAATTTTTACCCCTACTCTATCCAACGTTTTCCCTACTGTTTCACTCTCTGGAGTGGGAATAGTAATTTTTACCCTTACGCTATCCAACGCTTTCCCTACTGTTGCACTCTCTGGAGTGGGAATAGTATTTTTTACCCCTACGCTATCCAATGTTATTCCTACTTTTGCACTCTCTTGAGTAGGAATAGTAATTTTTTACCTCTATGCTATTTAACGCTTTCCCTACTGTTTAATTTTCTGGAGTGGGAATAGTAATTTTACATTCTACACTATCCAATGTTTTCATTACTGTAATTTTTTTGGGACTTTAAATAGTAGTTTTATTTATTTATGTATTTAATATTTGTTGTATTATTTTAGATACTGTTGTATTTAATTAAGTTTAAAAATATTGAAAGTATATTTTTTTTTTTAATTTATTAAATATAATTGTTTATTTTTATTTTTGTTATTATTTTATGAGTAGATATTTTTGTAATTTATAGTATATTTTAATAATTTATAAGTAATTAAAATAATTAATAAAATGTATTATTAAGTAAGTATATATTATATGTTATGTTTATTTTTAATTAACGTTTTATTATTCAATATGTATTATTTATTAATTTTAAACATTATTAAATATGTTTAAATATGTTTCTTTTACTTACAAGTATTATTTACTTTATTTTACTTTTTTTTTTACAGAAAAAAACCCAATATTTTTCATTACGATATTTCTAACATCGATATTTTGGTTTCGATATTTTTTGTATTACCATGTTGTAGATAGGGTGTTGATATACTTACCTTCGATATTCCAGCGTTGATGTTTTGTAGGTCGATATTATGTCCATCGAAATTCTGTCAGAGATTCCCTCCTAGCAGAACACAGCACCCTAACGTTGGTTGCTGCAACGCAGTGCATTAAAAAACAATACATCTGCGTTGTCAAGCTCGAGTGTGGATTTGGCTAAGCCACTTGTCTGCAGTCATCAGAAGAAATGTACAAATGCAGTGCTCTGAAAACAGAATAAACTAACAAAACGACTTCTCACAGAAGAAAGATACAGTAGGTAACAGGTTCTCATTATGAGTGGGTGCGCTAATACTGGCTGGGAAAATACTTACACCGTAAAAAGCTGATTGCTATTAGAAAACGAATACAGTCCGGGTTGAGCACACTAAATTGAGAGCACCAACACCACCCCTCTCCAGCTATCACCTGTGAAGTGCACGCACATCTCTTCCACATTCACCCAAGACGTTTTAAGGCTTGGGAAAAGTGGGCTCTGGCCCTTGGCCCAAGCCTTGGGGGGGGGGGGCTACTAGAGCCAGTTCTGCTCTGCAGAGAGTCTTTCCCTGATAACCTTGAATAATTCTTAAACAGGTTGTTTTAAATACCGTTATTCCCTCAATTTATTTCTAATGTGCGTGATGTGAGAGTCTATTGCAGGCCTTTTGCAGAGAAATGTTGTGTTTATGTTTCATGCACCATCCATAAAAAAGGTTTCTTTTAGATCAAAGCAGGACCTCACATATGAGAAATGGGAGGGTGTCACAGATATTATTTGCAGTAATATTAGTGCCCTGCTGCTGTGTTACAATTTTGAAAATGCACGTCACTATCCCTGAATATTAGATGTAAACACATTTAGAATTTGGACAAGTGTGCCTGTGCACTGTCGGTAACCAGTCCAAAGAGGGCATGAAAGAGCTGAAATTGAACGATAACTTCAAAACTGTTCCAAACAGGGCCCCCCCAAAATATGTTATGCCCAGGGTCCCCAAATGCCTCAAAATGTCCCTGCATCCACCTCAGTGTGGCCCTTCACACACTGCTCAACATCGTCTTGAATCCACCTGTGCGGCATGAATCGAACACTACAATCCAACTACAGTTGGATAAGAACACACTTCAGCCACACAGAGCCATCCTCATCACATGTGGTTTCAGTTGGCAGATGAAGGCTCGGTGTAAATGAAACAAAATAGTGGAACAACGGGCACAAGAAGGGGACATGTGGGCACCTGATTTCCACTTTGACACCAGGGCCCCAACTGGAAGGGAGCCCACTCTGAATTTAAAATACATAGCTCGATCAGCTGGAAGGGTGATTAGGTCCAGGTAAGGCTCGTCAACTACTACATCTTTTATTGTTAAAAAGGCAGCTGTAGATTTACAATGTCCAGAATTTATAACTAACTGATCCGCAACCCAATTCCAGTATAATCTTTTCAAAACCTCTTTTATTCATGTAATTGTTTAGGGCCTGCATGCTAAGTTGCAATTATGTGTATGAAGTTTTTGGTGCTAAAGCATCAGGGATGTAAAGGAAGAAACAGATATGGGATCCTGCAAGGTGTGACCCAGAACATTTGGTATATCCACAGGCAAGCTTATGAACCCTGCGGCTGCTGAAAGAACAGGCTATGAGAAACCTTACGTTTTGGTATGCACATTGTTGATCATGGATTCTGAAGGAGAGGAGTTGTCAGTACTGAGGATAATTGGGCCAGTAAATGAGGGCACAGCTCACTGTTTTCAATGATGCGTTCTTGATCTTGGCAACAGACTTGAAGGCACATTTGTCAAGAATTACAAAGTCAAGCAAAGTGACAGAAACCAGCGCAAAGTATTCATGAAGTATTTGCTTTACAGCGCAAAGCTTTTTTTGCACTGAAAAGTACCACTAAAAGCAACACAAATAGCACTTTTCACTGCTTTGCATCAAGGGAGCTTCTCATGGGTGGTACATGTGTGTTCCAACACTACAACCCATGGTTTTTGATTCAAAACCGTATCTACTATAATTGGTAGACAGGACTTCGTGCCAAAAAGTAATGCCTACTTGAGGCAAGCGTTCACAAGGAGAAATGTTTTCATTTGTAAATGATTTCATTACTGCTGTCTTTTCTAACATTGCAGATGAGCTGCACTGTGCAGTAAAAATCCAACGGGTCAAAAGTTTTAAGGCTACTTTAACCATTGCATATCTAGTAGCTTATTATCAGGCGTATCCGGAGAATGACTTTGTGGTTCTAGGTGGCCCATTTAGATGTTTTCAAGAAAAGCACGCACAAGTCCACAAGTACCCTGACAAACATTAGCCATTTAATCATGCGAGGAATATTATGGTCATGGTTAACTCATCATAGAGCAGCTGGATTAGAATCACAAAAGTTCAAACCTGAGATTTTTATCGTTATCGTATCCCAATGTTACTTCTTCCTAAATGTGCGAGTGCCTTATGCCGGTTGTTTCATTACTTTCAAATTTGCTTTTACAAATTGTACACCCCTGCAAATAAGGGGTATAGAGGAGCCGCCAAGCTATGTGATTACTGTTTGCCTTCCAATAACAAAATGCGTGCTAGACATCACACACACCTCTGCACCGTTATGCAAGCCTGTTTGGGCACGAGTGCTGAGGAGGCCGCAGCAGCTGCTCCTTATGTTAGTATAAGTGCCTCTGTGAAGCTCTATCCTCCTAGCGGTACAGAGTCTAAATATCGATTCCTAATTGTCGACCTACACAAATATCGAGTTGGAAATATCGACGGTACAGAATTTCGATGTCAAGAATATCGTTGGACAAAATATCGACCATTAGGTAAGTAATATCGAATTTATTTATATCAATGTAAGTAATATCGAAGTTAGTAATATCGATAGCATATATATCTATGTAACTAATTTCGATGTTACTAATATTGACATTTGTATTATTTTTATGTATTTAATTATGTATGTGTAATATGTTTTTGTTAAGTATTTAAATTTTTTAAAATTATATGTGTACTATTTTTATATATTAATAATGTTATTTTCAAGTAAATTTTATGTTTTAGTACTGGAGCGGGTTGCGGGTTTATAGGGGAATAGGGTGGGAAGTAATTTAAATATACTAAATTAATTATTAATTTTTAGGAATTATAAATTAATTTTAATTAATTTTTGTTTTTATTTCTGTAGCGGGTTGTGGGTTTATAGGGGAATTGGGTGGGAAGTAATTAAATTGTAATTAATTAATGATTTATAAATTTTTTTGTGATGGATAAATATTTTATTTATAATTAATTATTAATTGGCAATTAATTATTTAAATTGTTAATTTATTTTTTTAATTGGTAATTAATGTTTTTAATTGTTATTTGGATTGGATTGGATTCGGATTTATAGAGCGCATGGTTACCCTGGAGCGTCCCCGCGCTATAGAACCCAGACTACTGAGAACAGAGAGTGAGATTAGGGGCCCTGAGGAAACAGAAAGGTTTTTAGAAGATTCCGAAATCGAAGAAGGCTTGGTTCAGCTCTAAGCTTCAGCAGTAGAGAATTCCACAGGGTTGCTGCATTGATGGAGAACCGTCGTCCACCTGAACGCGCCCTTTTTGCTCTATGAATTTTAGCTAAGCAGTTGTGATCTGAGCGAAGGGGCCTGTTAGCTTTGTACGGGAGCACGAGGTTCTTCAAAATAGGGGGCTCCTTGCCTTGTAACGATTTATGGGCAATGCAAAGGGATTTAAACTTTATCCTTTCGCGAATAGGCAGCCAGTGCAGCATTCTGAGCGCTGGTTTCGCTGATGACCTTGTTCGGGGGCCTGTCAGCAGCCTAGCTGCTGAGTTCTGAATGTATTGTAACTTGTTGATAGTCGCTTCTGGAGTGCCCAGGTACAGGGCATTGCTGAAATCCAGCCTTGACAGGATCAGCCCCTGAATCAGAAGTTTCTTTGAGGGAGAGGGAAGAAGGGGAAGGACCTTACGAGCTGAACGAAGCAAGCCAAAGCAGATGCCAGCAGTTTTCTTGGCTTGAATAATAAATGAAAGGTCCTGATCAATCCAGACTCCTAAACTTTGATTTCATTTTTTGGAAGCGGGGGGGGTCTCCCATACAGGACAGCCAGATGGCATCAGGCAATGATGTCATCTTATGCCCCAGAAGCATTAGCTCGGTTTTTGAGCCATTTAATTTAAGTGCGGACTTACTCACCCACATATGTATTTCAGCAAGGCATGAATAAAGATTTCCAGAACGTTGGCCCGATTGGGCAAGTGAGACGACAAGTTGTGTGTCGTCAGCATAACTCACTATTTTTATCCCAAATGCAGCAACCACCTCCTCCAGTGGGGACATGTACACGTTGAATAGAGTAGGGCTCAATGAAGAGCCCTGCGGCACATCACACTGGAGGGGGATCAGACTGGAACGTGCATTTCCTTCCCAAACTTGATAAGTCCGTTTGTCAAGGTAGGAAGTTAACCATGCCAATGCCGTGCCTGAGACTCCGATGTTGGATAGGCGCTGATTTAGTATACGGTGGTCGAAGGCTGCACTTAGATCCAGGAGGATCACTGCCACTGATCCTCCTGAATCCAAGATGCATCTCGCTTCTTCCATAACTGCTATATGTGCAGTTTCCGTTCCCTGTCTAGGTCGAAAGCCTGTCTGCGATCTCCGGAGTAACTCATTGGATTCCAGAAAAGAGGTTAATTGCTGGTTCACCATTTTCTCTGCAATTTTACTGAGTCCTGGTAACAGTGAAATTGGCCTGAAGTTGGACAGTTCTGTAGGATCCATCTGGGGCTTTTTTAAAAGGGCTTTTACAATCACACCCTTCCAGCTAGGGCGAACAATACCTTGACAAAGAGAGGCATTAATAAAGTCAGTAGCAAGAGGTGAAATGGTAGCAGAAACCTGTTTAAGAATATACATAGGTGCAAGATCACTAGGGGACCCGCTTTTCATAGCTTCTAAGCTTTTTTGCACCTCTTCTACTGCAATTGGGACAAAGATGTTCATCTGTAGACCAAGCCCCTGACACTTGTCACCAAGATCTAGGGTTTCCTCAGATTGGGGCAGAGTTTTTAAAATATTTTGAATTTTTGAATCGAAGAAGACTGCAAGCTGGTTACATTTTGCTCCCGAGATGTCCGGGGCCAACGGGGGGTCACGGATCTTTAATAGTTCCTTAATAATCTGGAATGTTTCTCTCGATGAATTGGAGGAGATCCTGATTCTCTCTTCAAAAAATGCGCTCTTGGCATTCTTGAGGGAGACTTTGTATTCTTTGATCGCTCCACGATATGCTACCTTACTGTAGTCCGCCCAGTCTTTCCTCCAAATATGTTCGAGTTTCTTACACTCTTTCCTTTGTGCTCTAAGTTCCGGGGTATACCAAGAGGATTTGGACACTCTACCCTTTTTCTCAATTCTTTTCTTCGGCAGAACTACATCCAGTGAGCTATCAGGCCAGCTCCTGAAGTTTTCGTCCGCCCTCACAGGGTCAAGGTCATGAAGGGGGGCAGTCTGTTCAAGCTTATACGTCCAATTATCAAGGGGTAGCTTGGACCAGGCTCTATCATAAGTATACAAAGCCGGTGTTCGGGGAAAATCATTCCCGGCCTGCCAAGAAAAGGGGACCAGTAAATGGTTGGTCCATGGGAGGGGAACTGGAGAGTTGGATTTAAGCATTAGAATGTTGGCAAAGATGGGATCCAGAAGGAAACCCTTGTAATGTGTAGCCTCCGTGTTAGTCAGTTTCAAATGATAGGATTTAAGGTCAAGTAACAGATCCATCTCTATTTTGTCCTGAGGATCATTAAAGTGTAAGTTCAAATCCCCCAGGACCATAAAGTTGGAAGCAGTGGAGGCGGATACAGTCACTGTTTCCAGTAAGGAGCTGACAAATTGCTTTGGGCAGCCCGGAGGACGATACACCAGCAGGCCTGCTATAGAAATGGTGGGGGATATTTGTATTGCAAAATGTGAACTCTCGCTGTTAGATATGCCAATGTCCGTCATCCTGCAAGTAAGATGAAGAAGAGTATGGCTAACCCACCCCCTCTGCCGACGGGCCTGTCCTGAGATTGAATAAGAAACCCTGGGGGGAGCGCCTTAACAATATCTACTTCCGAATTTGGTGTAAGCCACGTCTCCATCAGGAACAGTATATCTAGATTGTTGTCCAGGATCAACCAGTTAATCTCCACAGAATGTTTGGGTTATGACCTGCAGTTCAGTAGGGCCATACGAAGTTGAATCATAGTTGGCGCCCCCAGCTTTTTCATTTGTTGGGACAGGCTACAAAGATTGCAAGGAGTGTATATGTCATCTGGACTGTGCAGGGCGTGGCATTTAGGATTTTTTATGGGTCTTAGCTGTACGCGCATAGCTGATGGAGAGGGCCGTTAAATCGGGCAGGGTTTCTAGCCCTGGGCCCGGACGGGCGCAGACGGGCTTGCCTCTGGCGCGCCACCCGCTGCGCCCGCCCAGTGCACGGATGAGAAGTGTTGTTCATTTAATGGTGCCTGGCCCTAATCGGCCGAAGCACTAGTCCACTCACCTCACCCTCCCCTAAGATGGCGCCCGTGAGTCTGCGCCGGGGAGATGAGGTCCACCACCACAAGGAGCCCTAAATCGGTCCCTGGGAGCAGCGCGAGTCCCGAGGGGGACAGAGAAGGCAAGAGGATATGCGGCGCAAATGTATTTTAAAATAACACAAAAGACACAAGGTCGGTGATTTAAAAAGCAGAAAATAGCGCTTAGAGCAATAAATCACACTTTGTTAACAGAGATGCCCTACTCCCGGCTTTTCGCCTCAGGAGTCTAAAGTTCTATTTTTTTTAATTGGTAATTCATGTTTGTAATTGGGAAATAATTTTTGTAATTGGTAATTAACTATTTAATTCAGTGGTTCCCAAACTTTTTTGATTCGTGGCTCCCTTGACCTAATCGGCAGTTGGCCGTGGCTCCCCGCCGTTTATTCTTTTTTACCAGTGGGCGGGATGTAAGCCCAACCTCGGGAGTTCTTCCTGTTGTCTTCCGTAAAGTAATTGGGACGCAATGAAGGTATTATAATGATATTAGTAACAAAATATGCATGGAGGCGCCCTGGGACATGGTGGCCCCTGGATCAGCCACACTCCGATTACCCGTCACTAGTTTCACCAGGGAGTGACAAACTCGGCCTGCTTGGGGGCCTTTTTCTCAGAGAAAACCAATCTTTTCTGCATGTGTTCGGGAGCCACCACCTCCTCCCAGGCCTCAAAACTGACCTCAAAGTTCGCCTCCTTCAAAGACACTTTCAAATGTAACTCACGACCTCTCTATTATCTGAAGGAAGACCTTCCAGTACAGAAAATTATTTTCTCCATGACTATGGAAGTGCCTTCCCAATGTGTTCTTGTGCTCGAGTGTCTGCCATTTATTGCATTATTATACCTCTACTTGTAGTTTGTACGTTTTTGCAACTTGCACACATGTCACTTTTCCCCCCTGTAATGTACCTTTTGCTACCTCTTGTATTTTGTTTGCTCATATTACTGCCTCATGCAACTTAACTTTTGCTTTTGTAATTTGGTCACTTGTAATTTTCTCAAGTATCATGACTGTTCCTATTGTGAAGCGCTCTGACATCTTCGGGCATTCCACGTAGGCCCACAAGTGCCTGACCTGTGCAGCACTTTCACGATAGCCATGTGAGGTGAAATTACATATAATGATGCCCTGATTTTGAGTAGGGTGGGGCACTTAATGCACCTGCAAATACTGGAAGATGAGGATCGGGTGTTTACTGGAAGTGGTAAATACCTCCAAATTCTGAGCTCCACTCCATGAAGGTAGCATTAAAGCACCAGACTCTGTTGTTTTGCCTTTTTACCCGGAGTTTTTGCAAATACATTTTTGGAAACCCATCAGTGGAAAGCTGCAAGGGTGCAGTCATGATTGCAAAATACAGATGTTTCATTTGTGTGTGCTTTGCTTTGTTCCCACCTGTCCTGGTTAATTTCGGACTATTTAACATCCCCCCCCCCCCACCCCCCCAGAGCTGCCACCGTGCGCCCCCTATAATGTACCTTTTGTATTTTGTTTGCTCATATTACTGCCTCATGTAACTTAACGTTTGGTATTGTAATTTGGTCACTTGTAATTTTCACATTTATCATTACTGTTCCTATTGTGAAGCGCTCTGACACCTTCGGGCTTCCCACGTATAACTCCCTTCACACTATCTCTCACTGAAAAGCCGAGAACACACGGGTACAAGGAAGACCAGCTGGAAAAAGACTTTGAAAAGCCACGGTTCTGATCATCTGGCTCGCTTTTAAAGCTTGGCATGAATCTCACGTTACCAGCAAAATCGAAGGGCTTTCATGCGGAGCTCAGTGAAATCGCGCGCCACTACACTACTGTTCAAACGATTGAAAAATTAAAAAGCATTATGATGAGACATTCCTACATTCCTGCATTCGTCTGCGACACTTCCTTACCGATTTGAACAGGGTCAAGCGAGGCACGGCAGGGCAGGGCAGGGCAGGGAAGGGCACAACACGGGGGTCACCAGCAACGTTTCTCAGACGCTCCAAGCTTGCTAAGGCAGTAATGGTGAGCCTACACAGCTTATGTACAACGTGTAAATGCGTGCGTACGAACGGAAGCGTATGGCCGCAGTGTGCTGGGCAAAACCATTCCGAAGGTGGTATTTTAAACCCCCCTCTGCATGTTGGGCTGCAATTTATATCACCTACTTCCTGCATGGCGGCGCGGCGCCCCTGGCTGCTCATCACGGCGCACCAGGGCGCCGCGGCGCACACTTTGGGAACCACAGATTTAATTGGTAAATAATTTTGTTAATTGGCAATTAATAATTTTAATTGGTAATTATTTCTTATTAATTGGAAAATATTTGTAATTAATTGGTAATCAATGTTTTATAAAAAATATTATTTGGTATACATTTTTTATTGTTTAATAATTTTTCATTGTGAATTATTTTTAAATAATATTTTTTGTAATGAAACATATTTTATTGTTTAATATTTATTATTTGGTTAGTAATATTTATTAATTAATATTTATTGGTGTTTGTTAATTTATTGTTTATTAATTATTCAAATGTAATTGCTTTTAATATGTATTAATTGTTTGTAAATTATGTAGATTTCTTTTAAAATTTAATTATAGATTATTTTAAATATAAAAATTATTTATAAGTATGTTATATTTAAATTCTATGCTATCCAACGCTTTCCCTACTGTTGCACCCTATGGAGTTGGAATAGTAATTTTTACCCCTACGCTATCAAATGCTTTCCCTACTGTTACACCCTTTGGAGTTGGAATAGTAATTTTTACCCCTACGCTATCCAAAGCTTTCCTTACTGTTACACACTCTGGAGTTGGAATAGTAATTTTTATCCCTACGCTATCCTATGTTTTCCCTACTGTTACACCCTCTGGAGTTGGAATAGTAATTTTTACCCCTACGCTATCCAACGCTTTCCCTACTGTTGCACCCCCTGGAGTTGGAATAGTAATTTTTACCCCTACGCTATCCAACGCTTTCCTTACTGTTACACACTCTGGAGTTGGAATAGTAATTTTTATCCCTACGCTATCTAATGTTTTCCCTACTGGTACACCCTCTGGAGTTGGAATAGCAATTTTTACCCCTACGCTATCCAACGCTTTCCCTACAGTTGCACCCTCTGGAGTTTGAATAGTAATTTTTACCCCTACACTATCCAACGCTTTCCTTACTGTTACACACTCTGGAGTTGAAATAGTAATTTTGATCCCTACGCTATCCAATGTTTACCCTACTGTTTCACCCTCTGGAGTTGGAATAGTAATTTTTACCCCTATGCTATCCAACGCTTTCCCTACTGTTGCACCCTCTGGAGTTGGAATAGTAATTTTTACCCCTATGCTATCCAACGCTTTCCGTACTGTTGCACTCTCTGGAGTGGAAATAGTAATTTTTACCCCTACGCTATCCAACGCTTTCCCTACAGTTGCACCCTCTGGAGTTTGAATAGTAATTTTTACCCCTACACTATCCAACGCTTTCCTTACTGTTACACACTCTGGAGTTGAAATAGTAATTTTGATCCCTACGCTATCCAATGTTTACCCTACTGTTTCACCCTCTGGAGTTGGAATAGTAATTTTTACCCCTATGCTATCCAACGCTTTCCCTACTGTTGCACCCTCTGGAGTTGGAATAGTAATTTTTACCCCTATGCTATCCAACGCTTTCCGTACTGTTGCACTCTCTGGAGTGGAAATAGTAATTTTTACCCCTACGCTATCCAACGCTTTCCCTACTGTTGCACTCTCTGGAGTGGGAATAGTAATTTTTACCCCAACGCTATCCAACATTTTCCCTACTGTTTCACTCTATGGAGTTGGAATAGTAATTTTTACCCACCCGCTATCCAACGCTTTCCCTACTGTTGCACTCTCTGGAGTGGGAATAGTAATTTTTACCCCTACGCTATCCAACGCTCTCCCTACTGTTGCACTCGCTGGAGTGGGAATAGTAATTTTTACCCCTACTCTATCCAACGTTTTCCCTACTGTTTCACTCTCTGGAGTGGGAATAGTAATTTTTACCCTTACGCTATCCAACGCTTTCCCTACTGTTGCACTCTCTGGAGTGGGAATAGTATTTTTTACCCCTACGCTATCCAATGTTATTCCTACTTTTGCACTCTCTTGAGTAGGAATAGTAATTTTTTACCTCTATGCTATTTAACGCTTTCCCTACTGTTTAATTTTCTGGAGTGGGAATAGTAATTTTACATTCTACACTATCCAATGTTTTCATTACTGTAATTTTTTTGGGACTTTAAATAGTAGTTTTATTTATTTATGTATTTAATATTTGTTGTATTATTTTAGATACTGTTGTATTTAATTAAGTTTAAAAATATTGAAAGTATATTTAATTTTTTTAATTTATTAAATATAATTGTTTATTTTTATTTTTGTTATTATTTTATGAGTAGATATTTTTGTAATTTATAGTATATTTTAATAATTTATAAGTAATTAAAATAATTAATAAAATGTATTATTAAGTAAGTATATATTATATGTTATGTTTATTTTTAATTAACGTTTTATTATTCAATATGTATTATTTATTAATTTTAAACATTATTAAATATGTTTAAATATGTTTCTTTTACTTACAAGTATTATTTACTTTATTTTACTTTTTTTTTTACAGAAAAAAACCCAATATTTTTCATTACGATATTTCTAACATCGATATTTTAGTTTCGATATTTTTTGTATTACCATGTTGTAGATAGGGTGTTGATATACTTACCTTCGATATTCCAGCGTTGATGTTTTGTAGGTCGATATTATGTCCATCGAAATTCTGTCAGAGATTCCCTCCTAGCAGAACACAGCACCCTAACGTTGGTTGCTGCAACGCAGTGCATTAAAAAACAATACATCTGCGTTGTCAAGCTCGAGTGTGGATTTGGCTAAGCCACTTGTCTGCAGTCATCAGAAGAAATGTACAAATGCAGTGCTCTGAAAACAGAATAAACTAACAAAACGACTTCTCACAGAAGAAAGATACAGTAGGTAACAGGTTCTCATTATGAGTGGGTGCGCTAATACTGGCTGGGAAAATACTTACACCGTAAAAAGCTGATTGCTATTAGAAAACGAATACAGTCCGGGTTGAGCACACTAAATTGAGAGCACCAACACCACCCCTCTCCAGCTATCACCTGTGAAGTGCACGCACATCTCTTCCACATTCACCCAAGACGTTTTAAGGCTTGGGAAAAGTGGGCTCTGGCCCTTGGCCCAAGCCTTGGGGGGGGGGGGCTACTAGAGCCAGTTCTGCTCTGCAGAGAGTCTTTCCCTGATAACCTTGAATAATTCTTAAACAGGTTGTTTTAAATACCGTTATTCCCTCAATTTATTTCTAATGTGCGTGATGTGAGAGTCTATTGCAGGCCTTTTGCAGAGAAATGTTGTGTTTATGTTTCATGCACCATCCATAAAAAAGGTTTCTTTTAGATCAAAGCAGGACCTCACATATGAGAAATGGGAGGGTGTCACAGATATTATTTGCAGTAATATTAGTGCCCTGCTGCTGTGTTACAATTTTGAAAATGCACGTCACTATCCCTGAATATTAGATGTAAACACATTTAGAATTTGGACAAGTGTGCCTGTGCACTGTCGGTAACCAGTCCAAAGAGGGCATGAAAGAGCTGAAATTGAACGATAACTTCAAAACTGTTCCAAACAGGGCCCCCCCAAAATATGTTATGCCCAGGGTCCCCAAATGCCTCAAAATGTCCCTGCATCCACCTCAGTGTGGCCCTTCACACACTGCTCAACATCGTCTTGAATCCACCTGTGCGGCATGAATCGAACACTACAATCCAACTACAGTTGGATAAGAACACACTTCAGCCACACAGAGCCATCCTCATCACATGTGGTTTCAGTTGGCAGATGAAGGCTCGGTGTAAATGAAACAAAATAATTGCAGTGCAAATGCCAGCTTCGATCCAATATCCAGTCATTCTGGGCAAATCAATTAATCTCACTGTGCCTAAAAAAGCGTAACCTAATCTGGTTCTGTAATTGCCCCCCCATGCTATATGAGAGGAGGTTCTGCATCCCTCCCAATACCACTAACAGTATTCTAGAAGCGTTCCTTTGTTTGTTAAGTGACCTCTAACCACAAGCGCATATTCTTTTTTTTTTTTGCATTCCAGATAAACGCATGCAACAGAACAAAAAACAACAATTTCCCACATATCGTGCTACATTCATTCTGAACTTGCTACATGATCAGTACGTTTTTTTCCCTAAACCATAAAGATAGGAGGAGAGGGAAAAGAGCCATTATTTCTAATCACAATACAATGTAATGATGGTTACATCCAATAAGGGGACTTCCCTGCCCTTCAAGCAGATACTCTGTCATCGGAGCCCAATAGTCCTTTGGTCGCGACGCATAAGGCAGTTCTTTTGCATATAGGCTCAGTTGGTCCCTGCAGTATGCAATATCTCTATACCATCCCTCCAATTTAGGCAAGCTATCCCCAGTGTTTTGCAACCCTTCTCTTAGGGCCCAATTCACAGAACTAATTTAAGACAAAATCCTAAACGTACTACTTTTGGTATTCACAGAAGGCATTTAGTAGTCTTAAATTAGGATTTTGTCTTAAATTAGGATTTTGTCTTAAATTAGGATTGTGTCCTAATTTAGGATTTTGTCTTAAATTAGGACTTTGCCTTAAGTTAGGATTTTGTTCTAAATTAGGATTTTGTCTTAAATTAGGATTTAGTCTTAAATTAGGATTTTGTTCTGAATTAGGATTTTGTTCTAAATTAGGATTTTGTCTTAAATTAGGATTTTGTCTTAAATTAAATTTAAGACAAACGTAAATTGAAATTAAGTTTAATTTAAGACAAAATCCTAATTTAGGACAAAACCCTAAATTAATACAAACCCCTAATTTAAGACAAAATCCTAATTTAGGACAAAATCCTAATTTATGACAAAATCCTAATTTAAAACAAAATCCTAATTTAGGACACAATCCTAATTTAAGACTACTAAATGACTCCAGTAAATACCAAAAGTAGTAAGTTTTGTAAGATTTTGTCTTAAGTTAGTTCTGTGAATCGGGCCCTTAGCCAGTAGCAGACGGACCCCTAAGAGCTTACGGCAAGCTGGTTTCAATGATTTCACATATCCTAGTAGGCAAACCTTAGGGGTATAGTGTACAGGCTCTGCCACCATTCCAGTGAGTACGTGTTCCCAAAATGGAATATTGGGGGCAGCTCCAAGCCAGGTGTAGAAAGTCTGCACCCGGGGAGCCACATCTGCAGCAATTGTCGTCTTCCAGAAGACCATATTTCTTGAGTGGTGTGCAATACGTTTGATGGAGGTATTTAGAATGAATAATGCGCAAGTTCCCATTTGAGGTAAGATCCCCTGTGCGTGTTCAGCAGAACGTCCATTCTGCATGTGTAAGGGGTGTATCTAGGACCTTGTTCCATTTGTTCCTAGTGGGATTTCTGAGCTGGACCTTGTCCGATTGTGATGTGTTTTAGAGTTTAGTAACTATGTTCTGTCTAGTTGGGCTGGTCAGACGCATCTGCAGCACTGACCATGCTGGGAGTTCCTCCAGAAATCCTGAATATATGCTACAGATAGAGGTGAACAGCCGCAGGTACATTAAGTGCAGCAGTGGAGAGCTGTGTCCTCTTTGAGACACGTCTGCTCATTTTATAAACTGTCCGTCCCATAACAGGTCCCCCATTGTCAACAGTTTTGCCTTTGCTAGTAAATTTAAAGCATTGGGTTCTGATGTGACTGATATTGCTGGGTGATGAGTCAGCAGTAATGCCTTTGCGTGCAGTGGGGTTTTGCCTGCTCTTTGGCTTAGTTGCTGCCACACCTTAGTAGTGCACTGTATAGTGGAGATTTCTGTTAACCAATTAGTCTTAATATCATGTGGGATTAGGGCTCTGAGTGGAATTTGATGTGCAGCTTCATGTTCACTAGCTATGTGCTGGGGAAAGTCCGGGGGAGAAACCCAGTAGTGTGCATACTTCGCTTGAGTGCATAGATAGTAGAGCCGCTTGTTCGGGGCTGTAAATCCTCCTTGCGCGAAATGGAGCGTGAGCACCTTCCATGCTATTCTTGACTGTTTGCCTGCCCAGATCAGTGCAATTAGGAGGGGGTTGGGGGAATTGAAGAACTATTGTGTGATGGTGATTGGGATCGGGTTAAATATATAAAGACATTTTGGCAATCTTATAATTTTCGTGATGGCTAGTCTGTCGGCTAGGGAGAGCGGGAGATATGCCCATATAGGGACCTGTTCATCCAGCTGGGAGAACATTCTGCCATAGTTGTATCGTATCACCACATCAGGGACCTTGTGGATCCAGATCCCCAGGTACTTCACTGGATAGCTATGCCACGTCAAGGGGAATTCCAATTCCCAGGGTGTTGTGCATTGGGTGAGGGGCACTATAAAGGATTTTGCCTATTTTCTACTGAGCCCTGACAGTTGCTCGAATCTAATATATTCTCAACTGATTGGGTCCTGATATGTTTCTGGTTCCCGGGCATAGAAAACCATATCATCTGCTTACATCAAGATCGCTATTGGGCGGGGTCTAAATCGCAGCGCAGCTGCAGCATACGGCTGGTATATTACACATGCCAAGGTTTCCAGTGCTAGGGTGAAGAGGATCGGCGACAGGGGGCAGCCTTGTCTCATACCTCTATGTGTGGGTATTGCTTCAAATATGAGCCCGTTCAACCTGAGACATGGTACAGGGTCCGTATATAGTAATCGTACCCAGCCGAGAAAGGCAGGAGGTATCCCCATCTGGAGTAGTATAGTGAACAGATAGGACCAATCAATTGAGTTGAATGTCTTTGCAGCATCTATTAAGATTGCTGCGGCATCTAGTAAGATTCCTGCGGCCTTTAGGGAGTGGTCCAGTTGATGGAATAGTGCAAATATGGTGCATAGGTTCTGGGCTGTGGAGCAATTTGGGATTTAGCCTGACTGGTCTCGGAGGAACATATTGGTGAGTAGCGGTTGCAGTCTAGTCACTGGTATTTTGTTATCTATGGTAATTCGGGACAGTGGCCAGTTTAAAGAGTATTGGTTCGGGGGTTTGTCTGGATTTAAAATTGGTATCAGCAGGGCCTCAATGAGAGAAAGGGGAGTGTGTGCCTATCATATGCCTCTGCTTATACCTAGAGCAAATTTGGGACCAGAAGGTCCTCTAACTCCTTACAGAATTCACCAGACCATCCAGGCCCGGGGCTTTGTTATTGGGTAGGGTTTTTATTATTTCTTTAATCTCCTGCTCCATGCCGGGCTGCGTTAGATACTCTCTCTGGCAATCTGAAAACCACACCAGGGCAACATCCTCTAGATACTGTGAGATCTCAGTCTCTGCAGCTTCTTCATAGGAGCAGTATAGCTGGGCATAGTACTCAGAAAACTTGCCCCAATGGAGGGGGTGTCATTACAGGACTCACCGCTGGGCCCACCCACCTTTGTGATATGAGATTGCACCCATGGAGCTTTCAGTGACATAGCCAAAATGCATCCTGGCCTGCCAGCTTCACCATATGCTCTCCCTACACGTCTGTGGGGCATATGGTGTTCTTCCTGCTCTGCCAGTGCCTCGTATTCAGAGATCTGTATTCCTATATTTTCCAGAGTGTTGGTTTTGGGGTTCCTCTCATATTCTTGCTCCAGTTTCTGTGTCTTCCAGCCTTTGTAACTGGTTGCAGATGTATTTTAACATCCCTGCTCTCGTACCCACCCCGCAAATATTGGCTTTGAATGCTTCCCAGAGAGTCCCATGACTGCCCACCGAGTCTGTGTTTATATCAAAATAGTCCACTATAGCTCTCCTCACTGTGTTTCGGAAGCCTTGGTCCAGGAGCTCAAAGGGGTGCAAGCACCATTGAAACTGTCAAGGGGCCTGTGTTGGAATGATCAGGGTCAATAGCACTGGTGCGTGATCTGAGAGTGTTTTGGGCAACTGGCATACATTCGGCACCCATGTGTTTACCTCCCTAGTTCTGAGCTAACAGTCTAAGCGGGACCAGGAGCCATGAATCGTTGAAGTGTAGGTAATTTCCCTCCCATCCAGGTGTCTGAGTCTCCACATATCAATAAGCCCATAGTCCTCCATTTCAGTGTGCATCAGCTGTACTGCTTGCTTTGCCCTCTGTTCCCCTTTCCCTGATCTGTCCATGTTTGTATCGAAATATAGTTTTAAGTCCCGAGCCCATAGAGTCGGAGAGGGCTGTAGTGCCCAAAGCCAGCACCAGATGTGTGCATAGAACTCTGGGTCATCTACATTTGGGCCGTAGGGATTAATAATAGTCAGCATTATGCCACATGGCACGCCTTGTACTATAACATTTCAGCCATGCTTATCGACCTCCGAATGTATTACCTCAAATGAGATCCCCTTTTTTATTAACAGCATGACCCCTATTGCATAGTTAGAGTATGAGGAGGCTATTGGGTACCCTGCCCATCTGGCAGCGGCAGTTTCAGCTGTTTTTCGCTTGAGGGTGCATCTTCTGTAATACAGCTATCTGCACTTTATGCCTGTCAAGGTGCGCCAGCACTTCTCTGATCTTTTTGGGGTTAAGTCCCCTCATGTTCCATATTATTAAGTGTAGTGGTTCAGCTTGTGGTGGTTAAGCCATTCACTTTAGTTGCATGTCTTTGTGTATGCCTGGCTGTTTTGCTTAACTCTCCATGTCTGGCAGATTTTAAAGTCATGTTTTGTGGGAATTTAACATAAAACCAAATGACCCTAAATACCAGGTTTTCTCAAACACAATGCATTATTAGTCTATATCACAATCCAAACATAGAACTTTCATGAAGTGTAATTCAAAGAGGATCACCCTCAGCGGGGGGGGTGGTTTCGGGGGGGCAGCTAGGGGCCCGGTTTAACCTCCAGGTGGGCAGAGGTGACCATGGAGCCGATACGCCAGTGTCTGCACCTGAGATCAGTATCAATCACATTGGGCAGATGTGCAATATGGGCGGCCTGCGGTATCTGTCTATCACTGGGCTATTGCCTTAGCTTCCTGCCCTATTGCATCGGCATCCCGTCTATTCATTGCAGTACTTACAGTCATCTCGGATCCCACCTGGTGTAGCCTGTGTTCCACAGGATCTGTGTGGCATCACGAAGTTCACCCATTCGTGGACAGTTCATCTTGTCTAGATGTTGACTAACAGGAATATCTTGTTCTGGGCCACTTAGGGCCAGATGTACGTCCCTAACGACTCATCCTGGACATCCCTCGCCACAGCCACATCTCTGCTCACCATAAAGATCTGCACTGGCTCCCCGTCAACAAAAGGATCACGTTCAGACTCCTCACCCACGCTCACAAGGCTCTCCACGACACGGGCCTGAAGTACCTCAACAGTCGCCTCACATTCTACACACCTAACCGCCAGCTCCGATCCGCCAGCCTTGCCCTCGCCACCACCCCACGGATCCGCAAAGCCACTGTTGGAGGAAGATCCTTCTTCTACCTGGCAGCCATGACATGGATCACCCTCCCCACACACCTAGGGCTGACCGTGGACCATCTCTCCTTCAGGAAACAACTCAAGACCTGGCTGTTCGAGCAGTAGCGACCCCCCCCCCCCCCCACCCCCCTCAGTACCTTGAGACTCTTACGGGTGAGTAACGCGCTTTACAAATTCTGCTGATTTTTTGCGGCCACAAACGGGAGATCCGCCCATTTGCGGCCACAAAAAAAGGGTAATAGCATGTACAAATGCTATTTTGCGAGTCACTGACTTGCAAAATAGCATTCCCTTCCTAATAGCGAGTTAACATGCTATGTACTGATGTTTTGCGGCCACATTTGCGGCTGCAAAACAGTCGCAGTTTACCAAATACTTTAAGTAGGTGGTATACCACTCGCAAAGGGGAAGGGCTCCTCAGGGGACCCCTTCGCCTTTGTGAGTATGTGTGAAATTTTTTTATAAGAGCAGGCAGTGGTCCCAGAGCCCACTGCCTCCCTTAAAAAACTGAAACTGAAACGTTTAATTTATCTTCTTTAAATGCATCCCATTTTCCTTTAAGGAAAATGGGTTGCATTAAAAAAAAAAAACTGCTTTATTAAAAAAGCAGTCACAGACATGGTGTCTGCTGACCTCACCAGGCCACCATCTCTGTGAATGATAGCCATTCCTAAAGGGGTAGCAAATTGCGCCTGCCTCATTAATATTAATGAGGCATGCAAGTTGCGACCCCATTAGGAATTGCAACAGTGTCTGAGACACTGTTGTGCATTCCAATTAGCGAGTCGCAAATGCGATGCAATTTGTGACTCGCTAATTGGCAGGTCATACATCTGGCCCTTAGTCCTCTTCCTCCTTTGCGTGTCATCGGGTCCCTGTAATCGGCATCACGTATTCCATTGGCACTTTAGGGGTAGTGCATACTTTCTGTGTGCCCTTGTAGTTGATCTTCAATGTGTCTTGGTATAGCATAGTGTACTTGATGCCTTCTTTTTGTAGTTTTTTCTTTACTGGAACATATTCTCTGCAAACAGCTTGTACTGGAGTCGTGAATTCTGGTTAAAATGAGAGGACATTCCCTTGGTAGTGAATCTCTTGCCATTCTTTAGCTTGGTGCAGCACCGCATTGTGGTCACGATCATTCAGAAGGCACGTCATGATGAGGCGTGGAGGAGCCCCAGTGGGCGGCCTTACCATCAGTGACCTGTGCGCTCTTACTACCACCAGCATGTCCGAGAACTGCCCTATATCAAAGACCTCCTTCAGCAGGCCCTCTATGAAGAGTTCCATATTTCCTGTGTTGGTGGTTTCTGGAACACCCATGATCCGTAGGTTGTTTATTCTTGATCTAGCTTCAAAGTCCTCGTTTTTAGCTTGGATCATCTCCAGGACCTTTCCATGTTCAAGCATTTCTCTTGAGTGCTGCGGAGTGCGTCCTCTGTCATGAAGATGCGTTGCTCCGCCTCCGTTATTCTTGTAGATTTTTTGTCCAATTTGGTCACCATGTGGTCCATGCGTAGGTTTAGCGTATCAATCTTCCCATCAATAGATTTGACACTCCGCTGCATTGCTGCTAGCGTGGAGGCTAGCACCAGCGAGCTTTGGGATTAGGTATCTTGCTACGAGTCCGATATTGCGTCCCTACCAGATTTGGCCACTCTCTTGGTCTCGAAGGTGAGTCGAGAATGCTGTGTCTGTTTTGCCCATGGTGAGTCTTTCTGTGCTCTGCTGATAAGGTTCCCAGTGGGGAGTGTGCAACAGTGGTCTTGTTGGGCCACAGGAGTCCTGAAATGGGCCGTGTACTTCTTTATGTCGCCAGCACAATGTGTAAAGTGGTGAGAGTTTAGCAACAGTGGGGCCAGTTTTTATCCTGCTAGCCAGTGATATAGGTATGCCCTCACTCGTTCTTTGCAGTTGCGCATTGTTTTTGAGAAAAAGGGGTAACCCTGTGTCCCTCAGAACCTGGGTATTTGTAGTTAAAATAAAAATGGTTCTGTTGGGTAGGACCAATTACTTTTGAAATACATTCATTAAATGAGACCACAAGCATAAAGTATAAAGTGACTTTCAGTGAAAAGTTCTCAGTGAATGAAGAAATATACAGTGCAATTTATGTACAGGTATATACAAATATCTTTGTTGGCCAGATAACAATTTTAAACCAAGGATTCCTAGAGTTCCTATCCGGATCCTGGTATTTCTGGGCCTATGATGTTCGTCGACGTTTCGACCCTTATGCGCCCCAGTTGGTGGTCGCAACGGGTCAGAAATTGGTTTTCGCAAGAATTGATTGGCAGTATCGCCACCATCAGGCTCAGGCTGAGTTATTCCGGTCTGAGACCCAAACTGTCCCCTTCTGTCTTGATAAAGACTCATCGCGACCACCAACTGGGGCGCATAAGGGTCGAAACGTCGACCCTTATGCACTATATATTTCTTCATTCACTGAGCACTTTTCACTGAAAGTCACTTTATACTTGACAGTCACTGCAAACATTGAATGTTATCTAAGAATGATTGCAATTCGGATACCAAATGTTTGGAATTTCTTAATACAATTATTTGATTACATGGTTTAAAGCTTTTGAGCATTTATTTCTCAAATTGTTTGACTTGTATCAGAGAGCTTGTGGTCTCATTTAATTAATGTATTTCAAAAGTAATTGGTCCTACCCAACAGAACCATTTTTATTTTAACTGCGCATTATTTTTGTCCAGCCGCTTGTGGGGTTTCTGCTAGTCCCTGGTTCTTTTGGAGTGCATAGTTGAACTCGGCGGGGAAGTGGCAGGCCAGGGGTTGTGCCCCAGTTCAGCACTTCCCCATGATGAGGCCCCCTTGGCAGGTGTTTATATGATGGTCAAGGATTATTGTACTCACTGTGTCGGGAGGTTTTGGGCCAATAGTTTGTCTGTCCAATTTCTTGGCGTGAGTGCCAGAGTAGTCCCATATGCCACAATGGTGCAGTGCCTCCTCCCGTTGCAATGACGGGGGACCAGAGCACCCAAAACTCCACACGCCACCGCTTCCCGTAGTATCGGGCGCCCTGCAGTCCATGTCCAATCACGCTTGGCCCCGGATCAGCTCAACCGGGAGCGCTGTTGTTTCTTTCCCACTCCGCCTCTCGGGATGCTCTGTAAACTCTTCTCGGCAACTTCCATTTCTAGTAGCTGATGCGCCACAAGGGGGGAAGCCGGTGCGTCTTGCAGGCCGACTGCACCCGGCCTGCGTTCTGACTTCCTCTTTTGTCTCCAGGGGCAGCTGCCATTCCGCTCTTCAGTCCCGGTGGGCAGGGCTGACCAGGCTCCATCTCCAGGCAGCTCTGGATGGTGTTGTTTGGTGAAGCACAGATCTATAGCCAGGGCTTTAAGTGGGCCGGGTCTCAAGGGGTCTGAGCACCGGGAGTTTTTTAAAAGAGGCCTTGAAACGGGTCTCTATCGGGCTCTGTTTTGAGCCCTGGCACAGGTGGTCCGTTTTTTTCCAGACTGCAGAGACAGCAGTTTACTGTCGCTGCAGTCCGGAAAAAAGTGCCAGGGCGCAAAACAGCCAAATAGAGACCCGTTTCGAGACAAGCACATGGATGTGCGCTGCCCACACTGCTCACTTCTCACTGATGGAGAAGTTACTGCATGACGTCATGCCAGGTGAGCTTTGTGGGGGAAGAGAAATCCGTTAGAGAGAGTCATTTTCTCTCTGGATTTCCCTTCTCTTTCTGAAACGCAAAAGCAGCAACATTGTGGTAGGGTCACCAGGGCTTTAATTGGAAGCTTTTTCAATATTATATGTAACAAGATATAGTTGCAGCTTATTTATCTTATTCAACTAATAACCATTGACAAAGCCAATAGTCCTTACTTGTTGTAGGTATGATGTTGCTTATTGTATCACATATCTGGATGCAATGACAGAAACAGCAAAATACAAGTTGGGCGGCACACTATACTAAACAAAGATTTTTAGCGCAAGTGTTCAAAAGCCACGCCCCTAATTAGTGGCCACGCCCTTTGACAGACCCCCCAGTTTTTTCATCCCACTTAAAGCCCTGTCTATAGCGTTCAATCCACGGCGGTTGCCATATTGTAAGCGTGGCCCGATGCCCGAGTGTGGTGTGGCTTGCGGTTCACCATCTGGGTGCCGAGAGATGCTCACTTCATCCTATCCTCCCAAGTCTCGGACCAATATTGCATCAGGAGCAGCATTTTTTTGTGTCGCTGATCTCATTAACAAGAATGCTGGGTGGATGAAGCTCCTCAGTCTCAGAGCCGCTCAGGGCTGCGGACATCTTGCTTCAGGCTCTCTAGTGCCCCACAACTGGATATCCTAATAGCGCATCTTCCTTCTTGGCTCCTTCATACTGGTGTTTAATTGCATTATTTGGTTGCAGCTGCACTGAAGGATTCTTGGTGTGGATGCTTTAATGGTCTTCTAGGAGCTTAGCATTTTTGTTCACCAATTGGACACTGCAGTTTAGACCAGTGTTTTAGTTCATCTGTGATATTGTTTTCCTTTTGTTGATATCATGTCCAACAAGTGGCCAGACTGGCTAAAATCATTATCTATTATGAAGTGGAGGAAATTTATCAGTCATGGGAGACCGTCTGCAAGGCCATCAAAACACTTTCAGCATCTTTTTATCAATATCCACTTCTTTCCACCCTCACCTTCTTAAATGTGTTCTCTGTATTAGGAACATGTTTACATTCCCCTCCACAAGGTGGCCTCTACACTACACTGCAATGTAAGGCTGGATACCTGCACGGGGTGTGTGGGATGAGAGAGTTAATTCCTGTCAATGAAATTCACTTAGCACTTAGACCTCAGCACTATTGGCTGTTAATGGTTGAGTTACAGAACAGAGGCCAGGACAGAAGCTGTGCACCCTACAGTTATAGCTCGTATAGTTGCTTTGGTTTCGTTTCCGAGTCAGCGAATGGAGGTAAAGGCCACTGTAGCACTGAGATGGGGATTTGAATATAAAGTATGGAGAAATAGAGGGGTGTGTTTGTGACAGTGTGATCAGCGTGCAGTGAGTCATTTTGAGCATTTATTTTTTAGTGCTAAAATTGTGAATGGTCATTGACAGTTTCTCTATGCTTAGAAACAGTGAATGACAATCAATTTGTGTCCAAACTCAGAGGTATACCTAGTTATTGTGCTGCACTCATCACATACATGCTAGTAGTACTGCTGAGAGGAGGCTCTCCATTTCAAAAGGAAAATAAAAATTTCATTTTTACCTTTCTTCATCTAAAAATCACTGCAATCCAATTTACCGGTAATATACACCTCATATTTTTTGTCAATTCCTCATGGTTGGTCACAGATGTTGTCATGCATAATATTAGTCGTTGGGTTACTATGGGTAAACTAGGGAAATAAAGCAGCAATAAAAACATACGAGTAAGTGAAACTGTTTATTAATAATAACTTAACATGTCACTGTAGTCAGACACACATGGGAGCCCAGTCTTTGCTTAAAATCATGCTAATGCACATTATATTTAACCATTATGGGCCCGATTCACAAAGGCAAACTTAGCTGTTTGGTCTAAACTTCGGGAATTTACAAAGGGCGTTTCCGAGTACTATCTTTCTGCCCGCACTCAATGTCATCAGGGCCGGACTGGGAACCGAAACCGGCCCTGGCAAAGTGCTCGGCCGGCCCCCCCTCCCCCTCCGGGGGGTTTGGGGGTGCGACCGCGCTCATTGCCAAGGCCGTTTTTCGGCCGATTTTGTTACAGGGCCGTTTTTGCAGCTATGCTGCAAAAAACGGCCCTGTAACAAAAACGGCCCCCTGGGGCCCAAAACCGGCCCCCACCCATGCGGCCGACCGGGGGATTGCCCGGTGCCCGCAACGGCCAGTCCGGCCTGAATGTCATCACTGATGACATCTTTCCGTCAGAGAAAGTGTTTCGTAAATGTCTCTGAGACTTAAAGATATAAAGCAAATTACTGTATATGTTAAATTAATATTCTTTCTAAACTAGTAATGATTGATATTGTTTCTAACACATGTTATCTGAGTGGGTGTGTCTATCTTAGTGGCTATATGGTTAGGGGAGTGTGCAAGTGGCTGTTTTGGTGACTAAGTGTTTATGTGAGTGTCTCTATGGGTGGGTGAGTGGGTGTGTTAGTGGCTGTTTGAATAAATTGGTGGCTGTTTGAATGGATATATGGGTAGGTGAGTGCGTGTGAGTGGCTGTGTTGCACAGTGTCTGTGTGACTGGCTGTAAAGGTGAGTGAGTGGGTGTTTTACTCCTTGTATGGATGTGTGAATGGGTATGTATGTGTTTAACTGAATTAGTGAGTGGCTGTGAGAGTAGCTGTATGGGTGAGTGAGTGCAAGTGCAAAAGGCTGTGTGGGTGAGTGAGTGGCTATGTGAATGGCTGTATTAGTGAGTGAGTGGCTCTGCGAGTGGCTATATGGGTGAATGAATGATAGTGTGAGTGGCAGTATGGGTGAGTGAGTGGGTATGGGAGTGGCTTTATGGGCAGGTGAATAAGCTGTGTTAGAAGCTGTATGAGTGAATGAGTGAGTAGGTGTGTGTGAGTCATTGAATGGGTTTGTGCATGGGTATGTGAGTGGTTGTATGGGTGTGTGAATGGACGTATGAGAGTTTGTATGGGTTGTGAGTGGGTATGTGAGTGGTTCTATGGTTGATGTTATCAGTGATGTCATTTGAGATATCATCAGTGATTTCATAAATGATGTTGATGACCATGTCATGAGTGATGTAATATGTGAGGTCATAAGCAGCGCATTGCAGGGTTCTAAGCTATAGTTAGCTCAGGTAACTATAAGTACTGAATTTCAATGGTTTTGTACAAGTGAAATCTGAGCCTAACCATAACATCCCTGTAACCTGTATTTTTTTTCATTGAATTTCTATGTTTAAAAATAAAACAATCTTAACTATAATGTCCATTTAACCTTGGGGTTTTTAATTGAATTTCTACAGTTTTTTACCTTTTTATTCTACCTGTAACCTGTCACCTCTGAGAGTGGTTGTGAGAGTGGCTGTGTGGGTCTGTGAGTGGGTGTGTGAGTACCTGTGCGAGTGTGTGACCACCTGTGTATATCTGTGAGTGCCTGTGTGGGTCTGTGAGTAGGTGTGTGAGTGCCTGTGTATGTCTGTGAGTGGGTGTGTGAGTAGTCCTATGGATTTTGGGCATTTGCATACTTAGGGTATTTTAAAGGGAGAACCATGGATTCTGCTCTCACAGGAGACGACAAGGAAGAAACCCCTCATCACAGTCACTGTATATCAGATTGTGCTCCAAGTATCAATCTAGAATTCACCTTCATTAAGGATTTCATATCGTTTTTCAATGTGTAATATGAGAGGTAACACTTTTGCTTTGTCTTCACCAAGCCTAAGACATTAGGATCGTTTGTGCTTTACTGAAGTGGAGCTTCAACTGGCAATATGTTTATATTTGTAATTGCTTCTCATTGACATTTAATTTCTGTGAAATCAGCACCATGGTGAGAATCGAAGCTCATTTTATTCAAGAAGAGTCCCCAGTTTTGCTAAAAACATCTACCCAACTGAAGTACTTTCATTTGGTTAATTAGTAAGTACCACCTCTTTGGGTAAATGTCTCAGGCATATTCTACACTACAGATTCTTAAAGGACCAGTAGGTGTGCATGTAATTTGGGTAATGGGTTTGTTCCTCATGCGTTTTCATCCACAAATATGTGATAATGTGAATCCTCGTTAAGAGAAGATGATGAGACTACAAAGAGGTGAATCTCCACCAAACAGTAGTACTTCCCCTAACTAAATGTAAATGTATTGCAATTTATCACCCGAAGGCGTCAAGGTGTTTGCCTTGGGAACCCGTCCTGGTATTCCCCTGTGAGATAACCCCAGCAGGGTATCCACAAGGTGAAAGCCAGGCATCCCACCACGAGGGGCCAAAGTGGAGATTAAGCAAGCTATTGCCCAGAGTCACAGAGTGTGAATCCGTGAGTCGAGTAGGCACCGGAACGAGAATTATCGAGTCCGTGGAATTTTTGAGCCCAGACCCGCCGAGGCGGGGAATTGAACCCTGGTCCAGGACCGATCTCAGCTTCCGGGTCTGCTGCCTCTAACCCCTGAGCCACACTTCTCCACATGAAGTAAGAGCTTCATTGTTTAATGGAGATGTCCTCCTATTCCTCTGCATCAAGAACGCGTCACCAAAATTGGTGAGAAACACTCTTGAGGGCCTTTTATTGAGCCGTCCATCAATGTGTTAAAAGGCGGCAAGACCTTTACATATTACAACAAAAAATGGGGTATGGCCAAACGGGTGGAGCTTGAAATGATTTTGTACATTTGCATACTCAGGGTAATTAAAAGTGAGACCCTCTGGGGCTGATTCACAGAACTAACTTAAGACAAAATCCTAAACTTACTACTTTTGGTATTCACAGAAGGTAGGATTTTGTCTTAAGAAAGACTTAAGACAGACTTAAGACAGAATCCTAAATTAAGTCCGTCTTAAGTCTGTCTTAAGTCTGTCTTAAGACAAAATCCTAACTTCTGTGAATACCAAAAGTAGTAAGTTTAGGATTTTGTCTTAAGTTAGTTCTGTGAATCAGGCCCCATGGTCTCTGTATTTAGTTTTTCCAAGAAGGGGAGTGCCACGTGGACCCCTGTTAGCTGATTTTTAGCCCTGGGATCCCATCTGCTGGTGCCCGGCAAAGATTTAATGAGAGGGTGTTCACATGACCACCCCCTCCGTGGGCGATTTCAGCCACAGGGATCTTATCCCCTGGGGCCCAGCCACACCTACCTTGGTGCCCTGGCCCCAACCAGGGTGCTTGGTTGGGTATTGCGGGAGCAACCTAAATGCCCCATGGTCCCTCCTGGTTCTCCACCTCCAGCGGGAGCCGGCATTGCTCCGGCACGCAAAAACCTGCTAAACATACAGCTTCTTGTGTTCAAGAGAAATCTGTCATCTGTTTCCCTGGCCGTAAGGCAGTGGACCGGAAAGCAGATGAATACTCCACTCCCAGCAAGCAGGAGCAATTTAGCACCTACTGCTTGCTGCAAGCGGAGTTAGTGTTTGCTCTCAATTTGCCAAGCAAAAGCAAACTGCACATAGCAGGAGCTGGTCCAGTTGCTGGCTGTCCCCATGGCATGAATGGATACAGAAGGGGGGCCAGCCCCTCTTCCTTAGTATACATGGAACAGCCACAGGAAGGTGGTGGTCCCCGGGGCCATGTATGACCCAGGAGGGTGGCCATGTGGCCATTCCCAATTTTTAAAGTTATTTGGTCCCTGGGAGGTGGTGGTCCCTGGGACTCGGGGGGGGGGGGTCTGCGCAGTCCCATTAGTATTTATTTAGCCTTGGGAAGGTTGTGGTCTATGGGGCATATTTAAGTTTCTGGTGAAGGGTCCACATTGCCCCCCTCCACTATTCCTAAAAAGCCCTTGAGAGGTGATGGTCACCAGAGCTCAATAAGCCCAAAGAAAGGAGGTCCGAGCAGCCCCCTTCCAAATTTAAATAAAGCCCCCAGGAGATGGTGGTCTCCGGGGCTAGAAGGAGCCCTAGGAGAGGGCCCCCATTCTTTTTTTTTTTTTAAATGCTTGTACATGCCCCCAGGACCTGCGCCCACTTAGTTTTTTTTAAACAAGTGGAGTAAACCACAAATATTGCCACAGATTCATAACTCTGTCACAATTTTGCAGCAAAATTTTTAAAACAAATGCTTTTTCATCCTACCGGGTACCGGGGTCCAAAGGGAACTCCAGGACTAGGGCTAGGGGGCAGTGTATTTCTATCTTGCCCCCTTTTCTTTTTTTCTGACATGTTTATGGGACTTGGCTGAAACCGAGTTCCAAAATGGCTGCCAACACTTCCTGGTTGAATTGTTGGCAGCCAATCAGATTTTAACACAGGGACTGTCGGATCCTCAGGGGGATCCGCGTCCGTACATATAAACGGAATTACATCAAATAACAAAAAAGGGTGCTTTGAGGACCAAGACCTACCTTTTTGACAAATTTAGTGTAATTCCATTCAGCTGCTCGGGCTGTAGTCGTGTCTAAAATCCATTTGGGAATTAACATGGTAAATGCACTTATTTCAACCCCCCCCCCCCTTTTCTTGGCCCCCTCTGGATGGATCACCCCAAAACTTTCAATGAACAACTAGAATCATTGGCACACTTTTTATGGAAAACTTTGTAAAAAATCATCAAATGGTGCCAAAGATGTAGGCAAGGCAAAAAACTATTTTCCTATGGAAACATAGCCCTATTTATAACTACCACTGAAAAAAAGGGTACAGGGACATTATAGTTAGGCCCAGATTTTATTTGTCCAAACCATTAAAATCCAGCAGGTATATATATATATATATATAAACTGCCGTGCCTTAGATGCTGCAAGTCCACGCCTCTGAAGAAGTGGAATACATGAAACGCGTCAGGCTTTTTGGACTATTGATTTCTGTGCTGTTCCAGCCTCTATCCTCGCAAGCAGCCTTCAATAAAGAATCTTTGGGCAACGAACTCACCTGTTGTGTGGCTTTCTCCTCAGCAGGCAAAACTGTGTTTTGTATTGAAGCGGCCCCGCCTGAGCCGCGGAGAAAACCCCGATGCAGTTTGCATTCCGGCAGCAACGCTCATTGACGTCGCTGCTTTGGTAGCAGGTGCCCTGTCATTGAAGGGTAATAGTGCAGCGGGGACCCGAGGAGGACACCACAACCCACTGGGGTTCTCATATCTGCATTCATCAGTGCACTACGACACGCCAGCTCACTGGAGCAACAATTGAGCACCACAAAGACCAGAGAGCCACGGGAGTGGCCACGCCCACCAAGGGCGGGACAACACGATAAAATGGTGCCTAAACTGCCGTGCCTTAGATGCTGCAAGTCCACGCCTCTGAAGAAGTGGAATACATGAAACGCGTCAGGCTTTTTGGACTATTGATTTCTGTGCTGTTCCAGCCTCTATCCTCGCAAGCAGCCTTCAATAAAGAATCTTTGGGCAACGAACTCACCTGTAGTGTGGCTTTCTCCTCAGCAGGCAAAACTGTGTTTTGTATTGAAGCGGCCCCGCCTGAGCCGCGGAGAAAACCCCGATGCAGTTTGCATTCCGGCAGCAACGCTCATTGACGTCGCTGCTTTGGTAGCAGGTGCCCTGTCATTGAAGGGCAATAGTGCAGCGGGGACCCGAGGAGGACACCACAACCCACTGGGGTTCTCATATCTGCATTCATCAGTGCACTACGACACGCCAGCTCACTGGAGCAACAATTGAGCACCACAAAGACCAGAGAGCCACGGGAGTGGCCACGCCCACCAAGGGCGGGACAACACGATAAAATGGTGCCTAAACTGCCGTGCCTTAGATGCTGCAAGTCCACGCCTCTGAAGAAGTGGAATACATGAAACGCGTCAGGCTTTTTGGACTATTGATTTCTGTGCTGTTCCAGCCTCTATCCTCGCAAGCAGCCTTCAATAAAGAATCTTTGGGCAACGAACTCACCTGTAGTGTGGCTTTCTCCTCAGCAGGCAAAACTGTGTTTTGTATTGAAGCGGCCCCGCCTGAGCCGCGGAGAAAACCCCGATGCAGTTTGCATTCCGGCAGCAACGCTCATTGACGTCGCTGCTTTGGTAGCAGGTGCCCTGTCATTGAAGGGTAATAGTGCAGCAGGGACCCGAGGAGGACACCACAACCCACTGGGGTTCTCATATCTGCATTCATCAGTGCACTACGACACGCCAGCTCACTGGAGCAACAATTGAGCACCACAAAGACCAGAGAGCCACGGGAGTGGCCACGCCCACCAAGGGCGGGACAACACGATAAAATGGTGCCTAAACTGCCGTGCCTTAGATGCTGCAAGTCCACGCCTCTGAAGAAGTGGAATACATGAAACGCGTCAGGCTTTTTGGACTATTGATTTCTGTGCTGTTCCAGCCTCTATCCTCGCAAGCAGCCTTCAATAAAGGATCTTTGGGCAACGAACTCACCTGTAGTGTGGCTTTCTCCTCAGCAGGCAAAACTGTGTTTTATATATATATATATATATATATATATATATATATATATATATATATATATATATATATATATATATATATATATATATATATATATATATATATATATATATATATATATTAGTTACCTGAGCTAACTATAACTTTCTAATAATAACTTTCTCCCAGCAACACACTGCTTATGACCTCACATATTATATCACTCATGATATGGTAAGTGACATCACTGATGATATCTCAAATTACATCACTGATGATATCATCTAGTGATTTTGAGTGTTTCTGAAAGTTTAATAGTGTGAATATATATACTAAGTTACCATAAAATTTAAATTAGTGTAGTTTGTGTACTACTGATGAGTGATTCAATTTTTAAACATAGATTATGTGAGTGTCTGTGTAACTCTGTGTATCTGTGTATGTGTGTGTGTGTGTGTGAGTGAGTGAGTGAGTGTGTGACTGGCTGTATGGGTGAATAAGTAGGTTTGTGAGTAGCTGTACGGATGAGAGTAAGTGACTGTGTGGGAGAGTGAGTGACTGTGTGAGTGGCTGTGTGGGTGATTGAATTGGTATGTAAGTGGTGTATGGATGAGTGAGTATGTGAGAGACTGTATAAGTGAGTAGGTGTGTGAGTGAGTGGCTGTATTGGTGAGTGAGTGCATAAGTAGTGTAAGGATGAGTTAATACATGTGTCACTGGCTATGTGGATCAAAACGTGAGTCTGTGAGTATCTGTAAGGGTGAGTAAGTGAGTAGCTATATGGGTGAGTAACTCAGTGTCTTAGAGGTTGTTTGGGTGTATGAGTGGGTGTATAAGTGTCGATGTCTCCATGACTGGGTGTGTGAGTGGCTGTTTTGGTGAGTGGGATTATGGGTGAGTCAGTGGCTTATTCAATTGTTGAATAGGAGAATAACTGAGGATTTAAATAGCTGTATGGGTGAGTGGTTTTGTGAGTCACTGCATGAATGAATGAATGGGTGTGTGCTGGCTCTATGCATGATTGACTGGGTGTGCGAGTGGTTATATAGGTCTGTGAATGGGGATGTGAGTGGTTGTGTGGGTGTGAGTGCTTCTGTGGATGATGTCAGCAGTGATGTAATTTGGGATCTCATCAGTGATGTTACTGACCATGTAATGAGTGATGTAATATGTGAAGGCATAAGCAGTGCTTTGCGGCGAGGTTAGTTGTAGTTAGCTCAGGTAACTATAACTGCTGAATTTCAATGGTTTTTGTTAGAAATGGGTGTCTCTAGTTGGTAGTGGCTTGCACCCTGTCCAAGTTGGGACCCTTATTCTAATCAGGATAAGGGGGTTACACAGCTAAGATAACCCCTGCTCACTCCCTTGGTAACTTTGCACGAGCAGTTAGGCTTATCTAGTAGGCAGTAGGTAACGCATTTGTACAAAACACACCGACTAAGTAACACAGTGAAAACTCTACAAATGGGCACCACATCAGTTTAGAAAAATAACCAATCTTTATCTGAATAAAACAAGACTAAGACGTCAAAAATCCAACATACACAAGATATGAATTTTGCCAAAATGAACCAAAAATACAGTTCCCTGAAACTGATAGCACCAACCGGGGCTATCACAGCATGTTGAATAACACCAAACCAACAGTTCAGTGGTGCAATACCAAGAAGACCCACAAAACAGTACCTTTGGAAATTAAGAGACCTCTGGGACTTTGCGATGAAACCTGAAGAAGAAGCATTGGTTTCGGAAGTCAGTGAGACCTTGAAGTCAATGTGTTGCAGATCGATCTCCATGATGTCGAAGTCAGGAGCGCTGGCATTGGCAGGCGTCAGGGCTGCGATGTTGTCACTGTCGATGCTTAATACTCATCACGACCGGTGACCATGGCTTTGGTGCAGGCAGTGGAGTGGCGTCAATGAAGAAGCACTTTTATCCGTAGACCCTAGGCTGCGGTGTGAGACAGAGCAATGCATCAAGCTCTTCATGAGCCACGTTGCAGTGAGCGGCATCATTGGACAAAGTCGGAGTCAATGGTGCAGTCGTCGGCAAACCAGGGGCTGTGATGTGAGACGGGGTACACACCATGATTTTCAAGAGCAGTGCCCTCAGCCACGGTGCAGGCAGCAGTGTTGATGATGGCATGAAGCATTGTCATTGGTGAGGTCATGGCTGCGATGTTGTGACAGTAGATGTGTTGTGCTTTCCACGAGCGGTGCCCACAGCTTCAGTACAGGCAGCCGTGTCGATGATGGCAGTGGGGTTGCTTTTCTTGAAGTTACAGCACAACCACTAAATCCCAAGGGCTCAGGACTGGTTTTGGCACCACTTAGCAATGCAGGTCTTACAACAGAAGAGTCCCAGTGCTGGGAACAAGATGTGGATGAAGTATTTCATCTCCCTGAGACTTCCAACAGGAGGCAGCACACAAGTCCTAGGAGAACCTTGGCGAGCAGGATAAAGAATGCAAAGTCTAGCCCTTTCGCTGTCAATAAGCAGACTGGCAGTACCCCTCCTACAACTTTTCCATCTCTTCTTCTTGGGGTAATCTCCTCTTAGTCCAGAAGTGTTCCGAAGTTATGGTGTCAAAGCTTCTGTACTTATAGCAGTTTCTGCCTTTGAAGTAGGCACACTTCAAAAGAAAGTCTTTGTAGTGTACAAGACCCTGCGCCTTCCCTTGATAGAATTCACTTTTCGATACCCCAATTACCCATTGATGATGTGTGAGTTAGCATCATATGGCTAACTGATGAAGTTCGTATATGCACCTATGCCGAATTATTTTATTTGCTCCTTACTTATATTCAAATGTACATGTGACCATATTAGTTCCTTAGCTTAGCCTGTGTGCCACCATTTTGTGTATCCCTCTGTGCCTGCGGGCCCTGCTCGCTCATATGCCCCTCCCGCAGGAATACAGAAATTCACTAAGACAGCAGTTTTCGTTTCTCGGCTTGCTGTGGCCGAAACTAACAAGTCTCTTTATCAGTAATGTTCTCATGCCCAGAGACGCCGAAGCCTAGCTCCATGGCCTTGAGTAGAGATAGCGATGTATCCCTTGCAGGTGCAGATGCCTGCTGTATGATGGCATTGTTCACTGCTCCGAGTTTCGGTGATTTTCCACAAGGGGCGTACCCTTACTACTTGTTTTGCATTATAATGTATTGCTGTGATGCTGAGAGTCAGTCCTCTCGTTCGCACTCCTAGGAGTGAGGTCGGACAGGGCCCTCTCATATGAGTGTTGTTTGGCCTAATAAAGACTTTTGGTTATTCTTCTCCACTGTCCGGCTGACTTCCTATATAGTGACTATAGGTGAGTGCGGTAAGTCACTCGGGTGGATTTGAGCCACGCTTATCAGATGGCGCCCGAGTAGGGACCCCGCGATAAGGATCTTTCTCACCCGTAAGTGGGTAGCAGAAGACCGGGGACCCGCTGGTCGGCACGGTGGGCCCGGGTACCCATCTGATGCCGAGCTTGGTTCTCGCAGCGCTGCCCCACCCTGCTGATCGGGAGAGGTCCCGGTTCGGATCTTACGCCGGGGTCCAGAAGGCGGAACTTGAAGCTGACCGTGTTGGTCCTGGCAGCCGGAGGTGGAGAACGGTAGAGGTCGGTGCCGCCTACGGAAGGTGAGTGGTCCGCCTGTGATTGTTGCAGGAACGGGAGTGTTCCGGGAGACTAGAGTGTCTCCAGTGGTTTGAGGAGCCGGTGTGCTCCTGGGGCTAGTGTGCTCCGGGGAACTCAGAGTGCGAGCAGGCGCTCTGACAGACTTGACGAGGTTGGGGAAATATCTAGATGTATTGTTCGTAGCGATCCGACCGGGTGGTACTGTGGTGAAGGCGTGGCTCATTGCGGGTGGACTCCGGTGCTTACCCTGAACTCCTAGAGTGGTGGTTCAGTGGAGGTGAGATCTGGGTCTCCCGTGGTAAAGTGCGCAGTGATCCATAGTGCCGCACGGGTGGCGGATCTGTTCCCCATCCTCAGAACAGTTAGTGTACTGTTCGGTCTGCGGTAGAGTCCAGGTTCCCCAGGACTTGGTCGACGGGCCTTGTCCCATTTGGTAACACGTGTTTGAAGGTATTGTATACGTGCGTGTGTGGTTTTCTGATGTATGTCTATATGTGTATGTGAACGAGCTCGAGCCAGCGATTCAAGGTAACGCAGTCTGTGGAGAAGTGTTTCTTTCACACCGAAGTAGAGATGCCGTGTTTTAGTAAGTTACGATGTTTTGGATGTTGTTGTCGACCCTCAGATACTAGACTGGCCGAGAGCCAACCTGCCCCCCCTGAGGGCACTCCAAGCTTTGATATGTATGTCAAGCATGGACTGGTCCCGCTTTTGTTTGGTACTTTGTGGCACCGGTACACTGTTGATAATGTGGATTTACAATGGCCTTTAACGGGTTCTTTCGATGAAGCTAAGTTGGATTATTTGCAGGACAAATTGTTTGCTAGGCGTAGCCGTCAGAGTATGTTTGATTCTTTGCGAGTATGGCAGAAAGAGGCCAGGAAACGCAAGTTGAGAGATGAGAAAGAGGCTTATAAAAAGTCCACCCAGACTATGGCGCAGAAGGCGAGAGAACAGATTGGAAATGAGAATGCGCTGCGTATGGAGCGCTCAGATAGACTTTGTAGGTTGAAAGAAAATAAAAGTTATGTAGTGCGAGAGGACGACCCAGATGAGATGGAAGACATTTTGAATACCCGACCCCCACCCCCTTACGCCCCACAGCCCTTGTACCCCTCCTTGCCAGTTCCGGCCCCCAGTAGTGAAGTTCCGGGTCTTTCAGCAAGTGCCCCCCAACAATCCTCGCCCTCGACACCCCTCGTTTCTTTACTCCAGACCACTTCACCTGCACCCTCACAATTTTCTTTAGCACTCCCTACTGTTTCAGCTAGTACCACCCCCAGTCAGGAGATGCTAACGCCGAGTCGAGGCGCAGGTAGCGGATTACTCTCGCAGGTACGGAAGTTGCTTACGCGTTCTACAGTTGGTTTAGATGAAAAGAGTATGGTGGCTAATCAGGCATGTCAGTGGGCCAGGAATAATATTTATTAGTTTGAGGATATTTGGTCCACTATGAAAGATTTTGAGCCTTTGATGCAACAGCACACTTTGTGGCATATGTCAAATGTATTGATACCGCTATGGGAGCAGGGGTATGGAGGTGTGGCTCCAGCGGTTTTACGAGACATACAGGCTGGAGCCTATAGAACGAATACCGGGGTGAAAGAGGTGATGAGTAGTTTACGTGCTCTATTACAATACAGGAACGAATTACCCTCCGCAGGCACACCCCATTTCCCAGGTCTTCGTCCAATGCATGAGGTGCACCCTATTTTTCATCCCGAGGTCCCCGAGTTGGTAGATCCAATAACGAGGGCTGTTACCAGGAACAGGATAGATGCGCATTTCCAGGAGCAATGGGTGTATACGCCATGGAAGAGAAGTGAGGTATTGTCATTGAAGGCTCAGCTGCCGGATTCTAGAAAGAACCCAACTGCCTACTACAAAGAGCTAACAGAAGCTGCGTCCTCCACTGTGATGACTTTGGCTGATGTTGAATTGTTTTTCGGGCTTTTGGTCCCGGTTGATGTGTGGCGGCAAGTGAAAGGTACTAACCATGCAGAAGAGTTAGGAGGTACGTGGCAGGAGTTGCAGGATTGGGACAAGGAGCGTAAGCCAGGGGAGAAGCCGAAGGCTGAGATTTTAGCTTTACCAGGGCGCATAATAAAATATATGCATTCTCTCATTCCCCCGAAAAAGGTAGATTGGGACAAGTTGACGGCCTGTAAGCAGAAAAAGGATGAGGCAGTCTCGGACTTCTTTACGAGGTTTGAGGAAACGTTCATAGATTTTAGTGGGCAAGATGTGTCACAGGATGGAGGGTTACGGCTTTTTGTTAATAGGTTTGTCATGAACTTATTGCCTGAAATTTCAGCAAGATTGCAAGCGTCGGAGAGCACGTGGACAACGTCCTCTCCTTCGGGTATTCTCAGTATGGCACAGTATTATGAACACAGAGAAAATGAAAGCAAGGACAAGCAGGAAAAGAAGGCTAAGGATCTAAAGACAAGAGTTTTGTTGCAGCAAGTGGCTACAGGCAGAGGAAGGGGTGCAGCGCCGAGTCGTGGGGGCGGCTTTGGGAGAGGCGAGAGTAGGGAAAGGCTGGGACCGAATCAGTGCGCAAAGTGTAAGCAGGAGGGGCATTGGTGGAGGGATTGCCCACTGCTTCAGTCGAACGCTGGTCCAGGGCGAGGACGAGGAAGAGGTAGTGGTGATTTTGGGAGACAGGCCGCACGGTCAGAAGGAGGCGGGAGACCGGGAGGAAATTACTTTGACAATGGTGCAGACAGACAACAGTTGCAGAGGGGCGGTGGTCAGTACTATAACGATGATTACTCAGTGGACGATTTGACAGGGTTTTCCCACAACTAGGACAGCGTAGGACAGAGCATGGGACCAGTACTTATGGAAGTTGATCAGAGGGGACCCTATGTCGAGGCAGACTTATTGGGGTCTCAACAAAAATTTCTAGTGGATACCGGTGCAATGAAAAGTTCAGTGGCTCATTCTCGGGTCCCAGGGGCGGCTCTGTCTGGCAAAAATAACATCTCTGTGGGTTTCGCAGGAACTCCGGTGATTAGCCCCATTTCTAAACCTCTCACGTTGACGATTGGCCCTTTTACTGTTGATTCACCGTTTCTATTGACATCGAATTGTGGGGAAAATTTACTGGGCTTAGATCTATTGAAAAGGTTGCACGCCACCATCTATTGTTCCCCTGATGGCGTGTACCTCCCTTTGGGCCCGAATGTTGCCCGCCCATTGCAGTGTTTTTCGAAAGATGACCCATTACCACCTGAATTTCAAGGCATACCTGACAGCTTGTGGGCTGTCAATGATACAGATGTAGGTAAAATGGATATTGCCCCGGTGTCAATAAGAGTGAAGGTGGGGGCAAAATTACCCAGGGTTCCACAGTACAGGATTCCTAGGGAGGGAGAGAAGGCCCTGTTACAAATAATACAAGATTTGATACGGTCTGGTGTAGTGGAGGAGACTGATTCGAACATATGTAACAGCCCTATTTTACCTATCCTTAAGAGACGGTCACCTGAAGCTACCGATAACACTCCTGATGTCTATAGGTTTGTGATTGATTTGCGCCACGTAAATAGAGTAGTGGAGCCACAGTACCCGGTGGTCTCGGACATCACTACAATATTGACAATGATTCCCCCCTCTGCTAAATATTTCTCTGTCCTGGATTTGAAAAATGCTTTCTTCAGTATTCCAGTACATAAAGAAAGCCGTTATCTCTTCGGATTCTCATTGGCTGGCCGAAGCTTCCGCTTTAAGAGAATTCCCCAGGGGTACACTGAGAGCCCGAGCATATATAGTCAAGCACTGAAGGCACAATTGGATGAACTGAAACTTCCACCTGGCAACGTCATGTTGCAATATGTGGATGATATCCTGATAGCGTCCACATATTGCAACATGACGTTGCCAGGTGGAAGGTGCGACGAGAAGGGTTGTCGGGATGCTACTGTGAAATTACTACACCATTTGGCAAAAAGGGGTCATAAAGTGTCCCTTCCAAAATTTCAATACTGTCGAACGGAGGTCACCTACCTCGGTCACCTCCTTTCGAAAGTGGGGAGGAGATTGACGCCAGAGCGCATAAAAGCTATTAATAACATGAAGGTACCTAACACGCAGCGAGAGGTGCGCGCGTTCTTGGGCATAACATCGTATTGTCGCCAGTGGATACCTAACTATGCGTTACTAACAAAACCCCTATTGTATCTGACTACCAAGGAAGTGCGTGAACCCCTACCCTGGACCCCCGCATGTCAAGAAGCGTTTGAGTCACTAAAAAAGGCTTTATGTTCTGCGCCTGTTCTTGGAACACCTGATTACCAGAAGCCTTTTGTTCTTTACGTACATGAGGCGGAAGGTTGCGCGTTGTCTGTTTTAACTCAGTGTTACAGGGGGAAACAGAGACCCTGCGCTTATTTTTCTGCAATGCTTGACAATGTGGCAAGAGCGCTGCCGAGTTGTCTGAGAGCCACGGCGGCTGCTGCGGTCTCCATAAGACAATCGGCAGGGCTCGTATTGGGATCAGATCTCACAGTCATGGTATCGCATGCTGTGGACATTTTGTTGAACAGAACACAGACGCAGCACTTAACTAGTGCTCGTCTTACGGGGTATGAGATGACTCTTTTTGCACCCCATGTTACGATCAAAAGGTGTGCTACATTGAATCCGGCCACATTGTTACCTATCCCCACAGATACAAAGGACAATGATATACATGACTGTCTGTTTAGGACAGAGGAGGAGACAAAGGGGAGGGTGGATCTGACAGACAGGCCCTTGGACGAACCAGACGGGGAGTTGTATGTGGATGGGTCCTGTTTTAAATTACCAGATGGTACATTGACAGCAGCATATGCAATAACAACATTACAGACGGTAGTGGAGACTTCTAGGATACCTTACAATTCGGCCCAAGCTGCTGAGATTATAGCCTTACTGAGAGCATGCGAATTGAGTGAGGGACTAGACGTGAACATTTATACTGACAGCCAATACGCCTTTGGCGTGGCTCATAATTATGGGCGACTTTGGGCAGAACGGGGATTTCTGACTTCTCACGGACAACGCATACAACATGGCCCACTGATATTACGACTGCTAGCGGCACTGACACTACCCAAAAGATTGGCTGTGATAAAGTGTAGCGCACACAAGACAATAGTGGATGATGTAGGACGAGGCAATGCCTTCGCCGATGAAACAGCAAAAGAGACTGCTCGAGAAACATTACCACGAATGTTTGTGGCAGGACCAGCTAGATGGGTCCCAGATGTTCATATGTTCTCAGACACTGTACAGAGTGTAAAAAACATACAGGGAAAAGCGACAGAAGATGAATTGAGGGCATGGAAGGATGGGCAGGGACGATTGGATGCGGATGAATGTTGGACAGATGTGACCGATAAGAGACGATGGTTACTCCCGAATGCATATGTTCTTCCAGTAGTGACGATGGCGCATGGGCCTGCACATGTTAGTGCAAAGGGTATTTGTAAATTGTTAGACCCAGTGTGGAGCAATAAGAATATCTCTAAAGTGGCCACTCACTTGGTTCGACAGTGCATGGTGTGTTTGAGGCATAATCCTGGAACGGGTACCCCTGTCCCAACTGGAAATTTTGCACCTCCTTCTTTCCCTTTTGAGGTGATTCAGATGGATTACATCGAAATGGAAAGGGTCAACAACTTAAAGTACGTCCTTGTAGTCGTATGCGCCTTTAGTAGGTGGGTGGAGGCGTATGCAACGAAAGATTGCACGGCCATTTCTACTGCAAAAATGTTGATAAAGGAGTATTTTTCTCGCTTTGGATTACCTAGGGTGATCTGGAGTGATAACGGCACGTCCTTTAATGCAGAACTAGTCAAGCAAATATGTAAAGGCTTACAGATTTCCCAAAAATTTCATTCAGCCTTACACCCTCAGGCAGCAGGACTTGTGGAGCGGTTTAACGGCACGCTCAAATTAAAAATGGCCAAAATATGTGAGAGTACAGGTCTCCGTTGGCCTGATGCCCTTCCCTTAGCCTTGCTTTCAACGAGAGTAACAGTGAATTCGAAAACGGGCGTCTCCCCCCATGAAGTGGTATTCGGCCGCCCGGCCAATATCTGGGGAGTGCCCAGGCCTAAGTGTTTTTCAGAAGTACCATATCCTTTGTTGATAGACTATCTGTATGCTTTGACTAAAGATCTTCGTTCTATTCATCAGCAGGTAGCAGACACTCTGAAGCCGTTGCCGGAGGGGCCAGGACACTCCATCAACCCAGGGGACTGGGTTGTTGTCCGAAGATATCAGCGGAAGTCCTGTCTGGAGCCAAGGTGGTCGGAGCCGCGCCAGGTACTCCTCACCACGCGTACGGCGCTTCGGGTGGAAGGAAGGAAGGCGTGGACCCACGCCTCACATGTGAAGAGGGTCCCGCTCCCGTTGCCCTATGACCAGTGGGTAAAGGACGGCATTGCTGACGAAGAGCATGAGAATATCCCAAGGTATGCTCCTTTCTCGGATGCTTCACTGATTGGAGAAGAGCGAAACGGAATAGAGAATTCAGTGAGCTCTACTACTCCTGTTGCTACTAGTGAAGAGACACCAGAGAGTCCAGCATCTGCCACAGATACACCTGCCTTGTTCACTGACCCCGAAGTGCCAGGGAGCACTCGATATAATTTGCGGCCCCGAAGAAAATAAGTAACAGTGATGAATATGATGGACTAAAGACTGGAAGAAGGGCTTAGTGAACTTTCTGAATACGAAGATTTAGTGGTAGGGATGGACTTGTAAGAGCCCTGGTGTTTAGCCGAAGGTTGCGTTTCATGAGACTATAGAGTGGTGCGGGGCCCGAATTAAGTGCTCCCCTGTTTTTCAATTGTTAAAAAGCGACGTTGGAATAAGGTATGGACGGTAAAAGCCTGCCTGTGAGGCTTTGAAGGACACAGGGAGAAGATCCCTTTTAAGGGTTGAAGAACCCCTCTGGCCGGTTGAGGATTGTCTGGGACTATTTTTTTTAGTAGAAGTGTTTTTCTTTTATTTTTCATTTTTGGTATATTTTGAACGTTCTTGAGAATGTACCCTTTTGGGCGCCCCATTCCTGATGAGGAGCAGCCCTTTGCGGCTCCTCCGAGACCTGTGCCTGATTCCCCCTGGTTGGCCCTTCCCCGAAAAGGGAAAATTGTGGTCATCATTATTATTCTAATTGCTTTTATAGTGACTCTTGGAATATTGTTTTTTCTGGATAAAGCTTACCCCGTTCACGTGTTTGCACCCACACCCACTGCCATTCCTGAACATAATATGATTACTGTGGATTATGGTGAAAGAATGTTGAGAAAGGGTTACAAAGAAAATGTTTTTATTAAGACTTTGCACCATGCACATGCCACCACCAATTTGACAGATTGTTGGGTTTGTGGGCTTCGGGCTTCTGCCTTCTGCTGCCTATAAGAAAGATAGATTCCTAGCACTCCCTTTGACGCCTGTGAATAGTTGTGTGGGGTGGTATACTCTCATAGGTCTTGTCAAATATTTCCAGCAGCCAGATTCCCTGACTCCTCGACTGCAGAATAGGGGGTGGACAATGACAATGCGAGTACGCCCTCTGCCTCCATCTTCCCTTGGACGAATATACACTGACGGACGTTTTGACCAGACCTTTATAGAGACGTGTGAGAAAAAGTTGGGCCGGTTTCTGACACCAAATGATACTGACAAACTTAGGGAAAGTTTCCTGAAATTGAATGCTTCTCTGTCCTACAGACACCCCCCGAAGGGTAACAACAGTGCCAAGTCTCTGATACCCTTGGCTGTGGTAGGTCCCTCTCCATTTTTCTGTATAGAGGGAAGGGGTCCCATCAAAGTCGGTAATAGCTCCTGTAATGTGACTGCCTCGATACGTTTGCCTCTCAGCCCCTCTTTGATTGCCCCACCCAGCATCTATTTCGTGTGTGGAGATAATGGATACTTATGGTTGCCCGAGGGTTGGAGTGGGGTGTGTTACCTAGCCTACATGATTCCTCCTGTATATGTGGCTCCTTCTGATTATCACAAAACTCATCGTCGATTCCCCAGTCCACAAGAGCAGCGGCAAGAGCAGCGTAAAAGGAGGGAACTTCAGGTAGATGACGTTGATCAGATGGACACCTCGTACCAACAATGGACTGATTTTTCTAAGGGTTTGTTGCCTTTCTGGGGTCCGATATTTAACAGCAGAGCTATTCGACGACTGTCCAGGGTAATGGAAAAGGTAGTTCTCACCGAAGCTGACATTACGACTAACATATCTGTCGAGATTCAGGCTATGAGATTATTTACGATCCAGAACAGGATGGTGCTTGATGTCATACTGGCCGATAGGGGCGGGGCCTGTCGCGTCATCGGGACGTCTTGTTGCGTGTATATTCCTGACTCAGCCCCGACTGTTAACTTGGCAGTACAGAAATTACATAGATTAGCGACTGAACTGCATCAGGATAATGGGACATGGTCCTTACAGGGGTGGCTCTGGGGTGCCTTCTCTTCCTGGGGTTGGAAAATATTGATGGGTTTGGTTGGTGTGGTGAGTGTAATTCTGACTTGCTGCCTTTGCGAATATTGCCTCCCTCCATGTTGCTCTATGTGTGCTACGAATTTACGACCGAAAAAGAAGTTACCTGGTCAATACACAACTTCTATGATTACTGAAATTCCTGCTGATGCAAGTTGGTTGATGTTTATTGCAGAGGATGTTCTGGACTAAAGAATAAAAAAATAAAAAAGGGTGTAGAAAAAGTCCTTCCCCTAGAATGGATGTCGGCACTACCTTTTGGCAAATAAATGAGGCCATAGTTAGCCAATGATGCTAAAAGGAGGGTCTGATAGAATTCACTTTTCGATACCCCAATTACCCATTGATGATGTGTGAGTTAGCATCATATGGCTAACTGATGAAGTTCGTATATGCACCTATGCCGAATTATTTTATTTGCTCCTTACTTATATTCAAATGTACGTGTGACCATATTAGTTCCTTAGCTTAGCCTGTGTGCCACCATTTTGTGTATCCCTCTGTGCCTGCGGGCCCTGCTCGCTCATATGCCCCTCCCGCAGGAATACAGAAATTCACTAAGACAGCAGTTTTCGTTTCTCGGCTTGCTGTGGCCGAAACTAACAAGTCTCTTTATCAGTAATGTTCTCATGCCCAGAGACGCCGAAGCCTAGCTCCATGGCCTTGAGTAGAGATAGCGATGTATCCCTTGCAGGTGCAGATGCCTGCTGTATGATGGCATTGTTCACTGCTCCGAGTTTCGGTGATTTTCCACAAGGGGCGTACCCTTACTACTTGTTTTGCATTATAATGTATTGCTGTGATGCTGAGAGTCAGTCCTCTCGTTCGCACTCCTAGGAGTGAGGTCGGACAGGGCCCTCTCATATGAGTGTTGTTTGGCCTAATAAAGACTTTTGGTTATTCTTCTCCACTGTCCGGCTGACTTCCTATATAGTGACTATAGGTGAGTGCGGTAAGTCACTCGGGTGGATTTGAGCCACGCTTATCACCCTGACCTAGCTCCAGACACATTACAGGTGGGTGGAGACAGCTTTGTGTGAGGACAGGCACAGCCCTATTCAGGTTTCAGTGATAACTCCTCCTACCACTCTAGCTCAGGAGGACCCATCAGCCTGGTGATGGGCCATCAGGATATAAAGTGCACTTCTCAGCTCCCTTCGTGTGACTGGTTAGAGTGAATGCACAAACAGCCCAACTGTTACCCTCCCCCAGATATGGATTATACAGTCACAAAATCGTAAAGCAAGAAAATGCCCACTTTCTAAAAGTGGCATTTTCAAAAACACAATTTAAAAATCAACTTCACTAAAAGATGTATTTTTAAATTGTGAGTTCAGGGACCCCCACCTCCAAATCTCTATCTCTTCCCAATTGGAAGTTGCACTTGTAAAGGTTACAAGGCAGCACCAATTATAAACTATGGGAAATGTAGCCCTTACAATAGTGACAAAACATTAGCAGTATCTCACTAGCAGGACATGCAAAACACATCAGTACATGTCCTACCTTTCAAATACACTGCACCCTGCCCACTGGGCTACCTTAGGAGTGCCTTCATTTAGTAAAAGAGAAGGTTTGAGTCTGGCAAGTGGGTGTACTTGCCAGCTCGACGTGGCAGTTTAAAACTACCCACACAAACACTGCAGTGGCAAGGCTGAGGCATGGTTACAGGGCTACTCGTGTGGGTGGTACAATCAGTACTGCAAGCCATTTGAATTACAGGTCCTGGGCACACACAGTGTACTTTGCTAGGGCCTTACCAGTGAATCAAAAATGAAAATCATGGATAACCAATCATAAACACAACTCACACAGGGAGCACTTGCACTTTAGCACTGATCCACAGTGGTAAAGTGCCCAGAGTTCTAAAAACATCAAAAACTAAATGCAGCACAGTCAAACATAGGAGGTCAGTAGAAAAAAAGACAGGGAAAAACATGCCAAAGATACCAGGTCTAACAGTTTTGTACAAGTGAAATCTGAGCCTAACAATAATGTCCCTGTAACCTTTGTTTTTTTCAGTGGATTCCTAAGTTTTTTAAATTATATTCCCTTACTATAATGTCACTGTAACCTTTGTTTTTTAAATTTCTAGGGTTTAATTCCCTAACTGTAACCTGTAACCTTTGAGTATGGGTGTGTGAGTGGCTGTATAGGTCAGAGTATTGGTGTGTGAGCAGCTGTATTGGTCTGTGAGTGGATGTGTGAGTGACTGTATGGGTTTATGATTGGGTGTGTGAGTGGCTGTGTGGTTTGCTGAGTGAGTGTGTGAGAGGGTCTATGAGTCTGTGAGTGGGTGTGTGAGTGGCTGTATGGGTCTGTGAGTAGTTGTGAAAGCATCTGAGTGGGTGTGTGAGTGGGTGCATGAGTGTATGAGTGGGTCTGTGAGTAGGTGTGTAAGTATCCGTGTGGGTATGTAAGTAGGTGTATGTGTGTCTGAGTATGTCTGTGAGTAGTACTCTCTCAGACACTCATGCACCCACTCACAGAACCACTCAGACACTCACATACCCTTGACTGGGTCTGTGAGTGGGTACATGAGTGTCTGAGTGCATCTTCAAGTGGGTATGTGTGGCTGAGTGGGTCTGCCAGTGGGTGTAACAGTGCCTGACAGTCTGGGAATGGATACATGAGTGGGTCTGTGAGTGAGAGTGCGAGTGTCTGAGTGGGTGTGATAGTGTCTGAATGGGTCTGTGACTGGATCTGTGAGTGTCTGAGTTGATCTGTGAGTGGGTACATGTGTGTCTGAGAGGGTGTAAGTGTGTCTGAGTGGGTCTGTGAGTGGGTGTGTGAGTATCTGAGTGGGCCTAGTAACTACACGGGTCTCTGAGTGGGCACATGAGTGTCTGAGTGGGTCTCTGAGTAGGTGTGTGGATGTTTGCATGGGTCTGTAAGCTGGTGTGTATAGAAAGCTAGCTCTTTATATAGTGTACTAAAATGAAGCATACTGTGTAGAGAGTCCAGTGAGACCTAGAGTGGTATGCAGAGGCAAAAGTAGATAATACTAACATTTTAAGTATAGTAGTGTGGGTGAGAAGTTAGGCTTATTAGGGGCTAGTGCTCGGCATTTTCTGTACTGACAGAGGCAATAAATAAGACACACAATCTGGAATAAATCCGAGACCAATTTGCAAACATAACACTGATTTTTGTATCATTTTTCAGACCAAGAACTTTGTTCACAGGTAGTACTTCTTTTGTGCTGAATTTTCAGATTTCTAAAAAACAATCACTCACAGTTGTGCACAATTATGCGCAATAGAAGTCTATCGATAAAAATAGCAAAATATAATGAAAATTGTACAGTTGGTTCTCTGGGATCATCTTCGTGTTTTAGGAGGGTAGCAAGGCCAGGTCCAATGTTCCACCAGCAAAATCGTTGGGAACATCTTGGGTTCAGCCTTGAGCAGGGAGCAAGGTGCTGAGGTCATTGGTAGCAGGCACTACGGAGAAGGGGGCCACATCAAAACAGGCTGTACAAGGAGACTCTGGTGGAGCTCTTCTGGTCCAGGTGCTCTATCAGTGTCGCCGGGGAGTGGCAAGTTGGTAAGCCGGACTCTGCAGGTTTGGTGCCAGTGGACTGCAGGGGAGTAGTTCTTCTACTCCAAGGGTTCTCTGATGATTGTTGAAAGGCTGGAGGTGCTCTGGGGTTCTTACAGGTCTCACAGCACAGGACAAGTCAGCACACCATGATGGTAGATTCCTCAAGGCATCAGGAAGGGTTTCATTCCAAACTTCTGCAGCAGGTACTCCGTTCTCGATTCAGCAGCTCATCTTTGTCCGTTTTCTTCTTAGGTCCTTTGAATCTGAAGTTCAGGGTCCAGGGGCGCCACCTAAATACTAAATTTGGAGGCTTTAAAGGGAGTTCCCGTTCTAGTCAATTGGCTACCTATTTTTAGGGTGGCCATACCCTCCTATGACAACTTCTGTTGGGTAGTAGGCATAACCCTGGCCCTGGTTGGCTAATTATCTCCAACACAAGATGGAGGAATTGGAAAAGTGGGGTTCCCATCATCTGCCCCGGCTTAAGGATGTTGCTGGCTGAAATAATTAATTTTCCCAGCCCTCCTACCACCAAAAATGGAGCAGGACAGGGGAGTTTGCATCCTCCACTAACTGGAGATGCCTGGGGTACATTTCAAAGCTGGCATCTAATTTGACGATTTCAACCTTGGACTGCCATTCTGGCCTGGAGGAGGTGTGATACATCTCTGCCCAGAGCAGGTATTGTTTCTGGCCTCTGGGGCTGAAGGCTCTCACCCCATGATGTCAGAAACTTGTCTGGTGGCAGTAGGCTGGCTAAAACTAGCCAGAGACAACACCAATGTTTGGTAGGTTTTCGGGGGGTACATATAAGATACCCTCTATGTGCATGTATTAATAAATCCAACAATGGCATCAATGTCGATTCATTAAGACGAGATGTTTTGTACCAAACATCCCTGGGCACAGTAAAACCATCATGGTGCTGGGGAACCCATAATAACGGGTTTCCAGCTCATGTCCTCTATATGGCTTCCCTGCACACTTACACTATCCAAGGATTTACTTGTAGTGGTATAGTGCACCCTGCCTCAGGGAAGTAAGGCCTGCAGTAGGGGGTGACTTACCTATTCCTCATGCAGTGTTTGGGGACATGGCACCAAGATACTCAGCCTGCAATGGCAGTGTGCATTGTCTTGGGGAGGGATCTCTAGGGTGGCACAATTTGTATTGCAGCCCTTGTGGACCCTCTTCAGTCCCAGTGCCCTAGGTACCGGAAGTATCATTTACTTTGGACTTACAGGGGTTGATGAAGTTGTGCCAATCGTGGTACCGTTTTAGGAAAGAGCTCTGGCACTGGGAACCTGGTTAACAGGGATTCAGTGCACTTTCATTCGAAATCACTTCTGGTTCCAGGCAAAGTGTGGGGGCTAACCATACCAAAAGAGGCACTTTCCTACAGTGTGTGGGTGTCTGAGTGGGTCTTTGAGTGGGTTTGTGAGTGTCTGAGTTGGTCTGTGAATGGCTGTGTATGTCTCATGGTGGGTCTGTGAGCGAATGCATGAGTATATGACTCGGTATATGAGTGGGTGCACAACTGTCTGCATAAGTGTCTGAGTGGGTCTGTGAGTGGGTGTGTGAGTATTTGAGTGGGCGTTTGAGTGGGTGCATGAGTGCCTGAATGGATCTGTGAGTGGGTGCATGAGTTTCTAAGTATGTCTGTGCGTGGGTGTGTGAGTCTCTAAGTGGGACTGTGAGTGGGTGCATGAGTGTCTGAGTGGGTCTTTGAGTCAGTGCATGAGTCCTTGAGTAGGTCTGTGAGTGGGTGCATGAGTTTCTGAGTTGGTCTTGGAGTGGATGCATGAGTCTCTGATTGGGTTTGTGAGTAGGTACAGCAAAACTAGCACCACAAATTTTTTTAGAGAAAGTTCTCTTTTACAACCCCCAAATGACGAGCTGCTTACATAGAACACATTTCAGTGTAGACTTCCCCCACCCTATGTCCCCATTGGTTTCCCACGCCTTCTGGACTTCTGGGGAGAAAGAGACAATTTGTAGGCTGGAGTGTCCTTAAGCAGTATAGATTTTTGACTATATTTATTTTGGGTCCATTCATTTCCAGTGCTAAAGATATACACGGCTGCAATATCTTCAATATTTAATGCACTTTCCCTCCTTCCTCTGCAGCCAGGGGTCACAAGGGAAGTGCCAGGAGTTGCAATCTGCAAGCCAGGGGTCGTAGTTGCGACCCCTATTGACCCCTAAAAGAGGTCCATGATGGTATGCTTTTTTTGAGTTTTCCACTAACAGTATCCTTTCAACTTTCATTAAATGCACTTCAGACAACCATGGAAGGTGGACTTATAGCTCTGTAACAACTTAATAATATTGATCCATCTCACAATCACCTCCATTTAGCGTGACCAGATTTCCTTTTTACATATCAATTTTATATGGTGAGCTAGTTTAATTGATTCAATTGATGAGAACCAATGATGCAGGATGCAACACCCAGAATGCACTTTATTATTCAGTCGAAGCTCAGGACTATAAAGGTGTGGTCATCATTACATCATGTCTTCCCCTTTCCACAACTGATCTTCATCTGTGCTGCTTGACGTGTGGCATGAGTCACAAACTTAACATGTAATGCAGTATAACCTACGCACTCTGCCCTTGATTGTCTGATAGCTTTGATTGTATGTGGTACACCCATGCACAATAACATATCAGGAACGCACAATGCAGCGCAGAGAGAGCGATATGTATGGCTATGAAGAGTTACCTATCATATGTGAAATTTACAGCCAATTTGGCCAAAACCAGTTCCATTATCTGATTTTGTAATTCATACTTACGATGCTCAGCATAAAGCTGTAAGTTTAAGAATGCAATGCAGTGTTGCGTAAAAAGCTGGAACAGACAAAATATATCAGACTTAGATGGGGCTGCTTTATTGAGCGGATGAGCTGAGGGTAGCTAAGGCACTTTATGTTATACTTACATTAATCCATGAGCACAACCAGTCTTTGCACTTTCTTTACATTCTGGCACTCATACTCCTGGGTTGTAAATTGGAGGAAAACAAAACTACATGTACCAGAATACAAAGTAAAGCAAGGCTTCATGAGTTACTCACAAACCGGTGTCAGACATTTTGAGATTTTGGTGCTAGCTTAAAATATTTAGTTTATGTATTACTTTTAACAATAAAAAGAACATAGGCCCAGATGTAGGTAACAGCAAATTACCGAATGGTAAATACCGAATTTTACCGATTCAGTATTTACTATTCGGTAAATGCTATGTAGGTAAAATATTCGTTAAAAATACCGAATCGGTAAGATTCGGCAATTACCGATTCGGTAATTACTGAATCTGTATTTGCCATTGATTCCTATGGGCCTTGAAGCCCATAGGATTCCATAGAAAATACCGATTCGGTAATTACCGAATCTGTAAATTTACCGATTTTACAAGGGGGACAGGGTGTCACTTTGACACCCTGTTTCACCCCTGTTTCTGGCTTGTGTGCCATGTGACACACATACATGTCCTTAGGGCATGTCTGTGTGCCACATGGCACAGGTGTACATGCACAGATGTGCATGTACACTGGAATTCGTTATTTACCATGGAATAGTTTTCCATGGTAAATAACGATTCGGTAAGGGCCTGTGGCACTGATTACAGTGCCACCTACATATGGATTTACAGAATCGGTATATTTACTACCGATTCGGTATTTTACCGATTCTGTAAATTTACCGAATCGGTAAATATACCCATTCTGTAAATATAAAGCCCCCTACATTTCTAATCCCAAATACCGGTCGGTAACGGCCAAAATCGGCCGTTACCGACTGGTATTTGGCGACCTACATCTGGCCCTTAGTGCCCGATTTAGGTAAAACGCTTTTTCCGATTTCAAAATACCGAAGCGCACCGAATCGGTATTCTGAAATCGGAAAACGAGATGTAGGAAAAAAAAATCAGAATTTCCCGAATCGGTGATCGAAATACACCCCCATGGCCAAAATGCCCATAGGAATGCATTGAAAAATCCGATTCGGTAAAATCCAAATCGGTAAAATCCGATTCGGTAAAATCCGATTCGGTAAAATCCGAAACAGCCAATGAGGTGGATCCACCCTCCCCCACCCAAGCAGGGAGTGGCTACCCAGGCAGGTGCAGCTCATTAAGAACTTTCTGGAGAGGCAGCCTGAGCTGAACATTCACAGTGAGCAGCAGTGGAAGCAGGAGCCAGAGCACTGTGAGAGAAAGATGGCTAGCAGCAGTGAGAGCCAGAAGGCTGGCCACAAGAGAAAACCCAAATTCAGTACCATGGAGCTGCAGGTGTTGGTGGAGGAGGTGGTGAGGGTGCACAGGCAGCTCTTTGGGAGGCTGTCCCTCACTGTACCGGAGAGCACAAAGAGGAGGCACTGGAACGAGATTGCTGAGAAAGTTAACCCCCAGGAGCCTTGATGACCTAAAAAAAAGGTTTTATGATATCCGCAGCCTAACTAAACGCAAAATGGCAGAGCTGCAGAGGCAAGCTGGACTGACTGGTGGAGGCAGGAACCCGGCGCCACCCCTCACTGAGCTGAGCTGGAGGAACTGGTGTCGAGCACCATCGAGAGGGAGAGTGTGTCTGGAATTGGGAACCTGGATAGCTCAGCCAGAGCTACAGCAAAAGGTAAGAAGCATGCGCATCATGACACACCCTACCAGACACCTCCCCTTTAGACACAATGCACAGCCAAACCCCAGCCCAGTACTGCTACCAACAGACAAGAGAAATGCATCATGGTAAATGTAGTCAGCAGAAGTAGGCAAAATATGGCAGTGCAGAACCATAATATAAAAAAACTGTGGAACAGAATCAAAGTATATGCAAGGACATGTGCAATGCTTTAATTGTAGTGACTGTAATACATCGGCACTCAATTCACAAATGCTTCTTTATACCTAGGGGCACCATCAGGCGGAGGAGCAGAAGCAACCGAGGCACCAGCACCAGCAACATCTTCCAGTGCGGTGGCAGGGCCAAGCACTAGTCAAGCTGCCCTGGAGGAGGAGGAGGAGGACAACACCATTGGCCAGGGAAATGAGGGAGACCTAGGACTTGACTTCACATTTCTTCACTCCCCCCAAATATCTGGCACACCCCCATTGCTGTTCTCCCCTGAGAACTCACCAACAACGGCCCACCCTGCACCTGCCACATCTCCTGCCAGGAGTATTGTTGTGGCTCCACTGAACCCTATCCAGGGAGCAGCGGGTCAGGCCCCAGCTACCAACACAGCAACACCAGTGGCACCCCAGCCCACACAGCAGGGCAGCAGCAGTTCCCGGAGGCGTACAAGTTCCAGCACTGCACTTCCGGCACGGGAGGACAGCGTCTTTCAGGGGCTGGAGGGCAGCATGGTGAAGATACAGCGCATGCAGGCGAAATCCATCATGGCCTGCCAGCGTCAGCTGCGCCAGCATAACCTGCAAATGGGAGAGACGGCGCAAGGGTTTAAGGCTTTCGTCGAAACCAATAAGGGAGTTGCTGCAGGTCTTGGTCGTGTGACCACAGCCATCACACAGCTATGCACCAAACTTGACGAGCACGAGCACTCTCGCCGCCGGGATGCCCGCATGCACAACAGATCAATAAGCCGCCTTGCTGCTGCTACCGCACAACTATGCCAACGTGGGGCAAATATGGAGGCCAGCCTGACCCAGAACACCGCTGAGGTCACCAGGGGCATGGCCCGCATAACGACCGCCATGGAGGCAATGATTATTTCAAACACTGTGGCCAATCCAGCCCTGGACCTGGGCGAGGCTGGGGACAGCAGCAGCCGCAGCAGCCCGGCCAGCGCAGTGTCGGAGCCGCGCCGGAGCACCAGGCACTCTGCTGAAGCTGCTGGACATGCGGAAGGGGGAGAGGCACACCCCAGTGGGGCTGCTAAGCGCAGCAAAAAATAGGCTTGCCAGGGCGGGTGAGGCAACCCGGACCTTTGACATTGAACTACTTTTCGTTAACATTTTCTTTTGTTGCACATCAGTGCAGTAACGGTGTTGCAACATTATTAAAATTTTCTTTTCCTCACAACCATTTACCTGTCTGTGCATCTGTACTCACTCAGAAATAGTTTTCTGTAATCTCCTCACGTCTGTATCTGCCATCACTTGGCGTAGACACCCCAGCAGGTTGTGTTTGTGGCACAGCAACGTCGTCGTCATGGTCCTCGTAGTCTGACAACTCCACCTCAGTGCCCTTCTTCACCGCAAGGTTGTGCAACATTGCACAGACAGCTATGATCTTGCAGCAGGTGATGGGGGTATACTGCCTTGCACCTCCACTCTTGTGCAGGCATCTGAATCTGCTTTTCCAGATGCCAAAGGTCCGTTCAACTACATTCCTTGTGCTTTTGTGGGCCCGGTTATACCTCCTTTGGCTGGGTGTGGAGGGGTTGAGGTAGGGGGTGAGTATGAATGAGCGGAGGGCATATGCACTGTCGCCTAGAAGGAAAAGGGGTAACATTACTCACATGCATACATGTATTTCACTTAGCTACTTTGTGTTATGGGGGTCTGATGATGTGTCTCACCTAGGAGGTATCCTTCACCAAATTCGCCAGCCATCAGCCGTGCATAGATGCCGCTCTGTTGAAAAATGTAGGAGTCGTGGGTACTCCCTGGGAATTTTGCTACCAGGTCTGTGATGGTGCACTTCGCATTGCAGATCACCTGAACATTGATGGTGTGCGTAGACTTCCTATTGCGGTATATGTATTCTGTGTCAGCTGGGGGGCAAATCGGAATGTGCGTGCCATCTATGCAGCCAATGATTTGGGGAAATTGTGCCATCTGGTAGAAGTCAGCTTTAGTTTGTACCAGTTCTGCGTGGGTTGCAGGGAAAGAGACGTATTGGTCCATCCTGTGTATCATGGCGTCAACGAATGTGTGGAAAAACCTTGACAGGCTGCTCTGGGTCAACCCTCCTACCGCTGCAACTCCACTTTGATAGCTGCCAGACGCAAGCAGGTGTAGGCTGCATAGCACCTGGACGTGCGCTGGGATGGCGTGTGCCCTTGGGGTGGTCCAACAGTGGTTTGAGGTCCTTGATGAGCTCCAGAATGGTGTTTGAGTCCAGCCTGTACCTCTGTAGGATCTCTGCCTCTGTGAGCATGAACAGGGTGATCCTCTGTCTGTAGACCTGTTCCTCTCTTTGCCATTCCCTCTGTCCTTCCTGCTGTAGCCGTAGCCGCCTTGCAATGACATAAAAAGCAGCCACCCTGCAAGTTGCAATGCATTTTGGGTCTATTTTTATGGGTTGGAGTTGGTTACCACCTGATTGTAATCCATGGTAAATACCGATTTTGAAATACCGATTTTGAGCCAAAATCGGTATTTCTGTGCTTCCCTACATCTCTCTATCTGTCCGAATCGGGGATTTTCCGATTCGGTGACTCTACCGATTCGGTAGGTTATCCGAATCGGCATTTTTCCGATTTGCTGTCTCTACCGATTCGATACATGGACCGAATCGGAATTTTTCCGATTCGGTGTCACTACCGATTCGGTACATGGACCGATTCGGTATTTTTATCCGATTCGGTATGTTACCGATTCGTTATCTTTCCGATTCGGGGTATTTCCGAATCGGATTATTTCCGATTCGGTAGTCATTCCGAATCGGTATTTGTACCGATTTGGACGATTTTCTTTGCCCTACATCTCGATGGCTGTATACCGATCGGTAAGGGCCCAAAATCGGTATTTTCGGCCGTTACCGATCGGTAACGGCCTACCTACATCGGGCCCTTGGTGTCACTACTTAATTAATCTTGCATTATGATCATGTAAAAGGCAAGCTATAATTGAAACTTTTCTATTGACAGCTCATCGAGATATAGGCTTGATTCGGAGATTGGTGGACGGGTTACTCTGTCACAAAATGACGTATATCCCGTCCACCATATGACAAATGCCATAGGATATAATCCAATAATAATAAGGTCGAAAGGCTGTATGCCACGTTGTGACGGAGTGACCCATTTGCCAAACTGTAAATCAGGCCCATAGTGCTTAGCATGCAGGTGTATGGCCAACTAACCATGGCTGAAGTCCTAACAGAAAGTAAAATTACCTGCACAAGTTCCTCATTGGATCTGTAATCGGACACCAGGACATTCTTCCTATCCGACAATCGTGTGAGAGCAATGTGGAGCCTTCCTGAAGCCAGCTGGTGGGCGTTAGCAGGCATCAACTTGTAGAGCCCTTTCCTTAGCACATGAAGCAGGTTATATGAAGGGAGCAGAGGACCACACATGGTTTCCCGGGCTTTCTTTGCTTCTTCAATGATCGCGTTCTTAAAATCCTCTGAGGAGAGAAATTGTTATTAAAGATAATTGCATAAGTGGTAAAGGAAATACACTACTTTTAATGAACACCTGTTGCTATTAGTACATACTAGTATTGCATACATGCAATTTCCGGTTACAATGAACATGTCTACAGGACAGTTCTCCAATTTAAGACTTTTCAAAACACAGACATAACTTCCCACTGTTGATATGGCTCTTTGTATTAAACTTAAAAACAGACATTATAGAGCTCACTGGAAAACGGGAATCATAACCAATATTTATTTAGGTTTGCAATAAAATGTAAAAACAACATTGACAATCTGATATTATTTTGGTTTTATAAAAAAACTACGTGCAAAATACTTGAATTTATTTATTTAAGGAATTTGATAGACAATGAACCTTCCTCTAAGAAGCAGTGTAGACCTTTACAGAAAAGGTATTTATTGTAACAGTGGCATCTCAGAGTTCCGGTGTTCTACATGCAACGGTATGGCCTAAGAAGTACAGTAGAAACCAGAATTCAGAATCCAGGCAAGGAGAAAAGGATGTGTAGCAATTTCAATGGACCAAAAAAAAGCATGTTTATTTTCTTATTTACTCAATATCTACAAGTATTCACAATTGTAGGTACAAGTAGACAAGGTGAATTGAATAAAATCTCTCGGGTGTGACTCGATGCCGAAGTAAGATAGTCGACAATGACAGCAGTAAATATATTTTCTACTTAACAAAACTAGAAGATAACAAGGTGCGGGCCATCCCTTTCTTTAATTAGGAAACTGAAACTTTTTTCAATGTGTACAGCATTTTGCATGAAGCAACCAGCTGTCTCCTCAGGTCGTGGCCACCATTTCATTTTATTCATGACATGGAGAGCTTGTGGACAATATTTCTGGCTTTGCTCTCTGAACCTTTTCCTTTTTCATCAAATATGTTTACTTTAGGCGAGGGTTCTTCAGTATCAGTCCTGGAGGGCTGGACCTATGCAGGATTTTTAAGATAACTACATTTATCTAAATGTGGATACGCTAAAAATCTGGCATGGATCTAATTCTCCAGGACCACAATGGGGAACCCTGCTTTAGACATCCACTTTAAAAGTTCAGACGCTGCTTAGATTAGTGTGCTTACGAATCAAAAAATGCATTACAATTAAGAGGTAATCTTAACAAGTTGTGGCTTGAAAGTCACAGATAGGCCATAAATTGAAACACGTTTTTACCGAAAAACCAAATAAGAAAGAAAGGAGCGCAATTTAATAGTTAGCTCCTGGAGTGTCCTGTTATGTTATGTTATTAAAAGATGTATACCGCGCACTGTTACTCAAGAGTGTCCTGGCGCATTACCTTTTAGGCCTGGCGTTAGCCAAGATGTTTTGATTTAAAAAAATATATATGCATATGCACAACATAGTTATGTAAAGGGGCTTTCTTCATCCATTGGTCTGTTGGTATGTCATTCACATTTGGCTACAGCATACACCATGTGTTAGGGGGTCAGCCCACTTCAGGTACTAAATAACATCACTTTGAGTCATTGTATTTTGCTCTTTCACACGGGCGCACATCAGCACACAAGCTAGTTTCCTTCTGTGGCAATATTATTTAGGTCTCGCCTATGCAGCGCTAATGCTCTGCATAGGAGGACCTTTAGCCGTCACTCTACTCTTTTTGGAAGCACATACTCGTGTTTGTGGCGGCATCCACCTTGCGGGAGTGAGCAGGGGCGCGCCACAAGCACAAGTATGTGCTTCCAAAAAAAGCAGACTGCCCTCCCAAGCGCGTGCGTGCGCACCACTCGTGGGCTCACCTCCTGCTCCCCTTCTCTCACGCGCGCGCACCACTGGTACTTGTCCTCAGCTCTTATATTCCCCTTTTCATTCCTTCCCAATGTATTTTGCTTATTGCCCAGTCCTTTCTTGCAGCTCCCCCTTTCTAGCCCCCATCTTTGCGTTCTTATTTAACTTTATCCCTGATTTATTTTTCCTCTCTCCTTCTGTTTTCTTGTGAGCTCGTTCACATCCCATTCGGCCCTCTGCCCTCCGTTTCCCCTTCTTTGTCTCCCTTCCTCCTTCAGATCTCTCAGATGCGACCGTTGCCATCTGGCATTAAAGGTTGACCCCTGTAATACATCCCGCATTGAGTCCGAACTGGACAGGGGGTGGGCCGGAGTGTCAGGGGGTCATGGAGTGCTGGAGCACGCATGGGGCGATGGACGAAGACTGCCCCAGGAACCTACAGCTGGACAAAGCGCTGGAGGAAGGTAAGGCGAGCACTGTATTGGGAACTTCCCTGGAGACCGGCCTTCGCGCAGAATGGCACTGTATCACTTTAAATGATGAGATAACTCAGCAGGTTGAGTGCTAGCTGCTGATTTGTTTCAGTCCTTATAGGGGCGTCACGGACGTTCATCTTTCCAAGGTTGACAAACTAACCTCTATGGAATTTCAGTGAGAATATTACTATAGTTGCAGGATGCTCCTAGACTAAAACAGTTTTAGATAAAACACTTATAGTTGTTTGGAAGTGTGGGAATCTGCCCCTACTTTTCAGTTTAAGTGTCATTTTCTTTGTGTTTGGATGTGTGTGTGTGTTTAGTTCTTTAATTTCGTCTTGTGGGTGGGGTCACAGCGCTGTTCTCTGGTTATGCTTTGTAATGTGATTGTGTGCTGTTGGTTGCACTGGTGGAGGTGGCGGCTGTGCCTGGGCTTTCTTTTTTTGTTGCCTTGTGTGGTTTTCTTTACAGGCAAAATATCTTTCTTCGTGGAGAAGAAACTCCTTCCCTGTCACCTTTTGGGGTGCACTATTCCCCTTCACACCATGGTAACAGGTTTAATCCTGCCTGTGTTAGCAGTAATTATTTAACCATTTCCAGGGTGTTAATGGAATGGGGGAGTTTGTGAATGAGCGCAAACTAATGGCTGTGTGATTAGGGCTCAAGAATGTTGTTGCAGCTCCGACATTTTATTGCCCCGACCCTCATCAAACCACTATCCTGGCTTCCTGTCAATGTCCCAAATCACTAGGAAGACCCTCTGCCCTACCCACAAATGCAACCCAGGTGGCGTCCCACAAAGACTCAACTAACAGTATATGTCATTGGCACTCTCTGCACCTCCTCACCTATGCGGAAGTTAGAGTCTACAAACTGTATCACGTACCACCGTCAGGTAATTACAGCGTACATGTGCGCCTGCTGTAATGGATGTTTCTAGTTTCTTAACTGTGCTCTAATTCCCATTTTCAGTGTGCTGAAGTCCCATCTCTTCTTGCCTCATGTTGCTTGGGCCTTGCCCATGTGCACAAGGATGACCATCCCTTAATGTTAGTTATCAAGGAAAATATCTCTCACTCCATTTTTGCTATTAAGACAGACAAAATTGTGATGAGGTGGCCAATCACAATCTTCGCACAAATACCACGGCATCTGGTGCACTAATGGCCCCTTAAAAAAAAGAGCCCCATTATCTCCACACCACCCTCAAGGCATCTCTCACAAGACTCTGTATCTGTCATTTGTAAACTGAACAAGTATTGGCATTGCCAATAGGTCTCATCTCTGGGACCTTATAAGTGTTTAACCATGCAATTGTTGATCTTGTTGCACCAAGGATATTGTGCTGGATAATCAAACACTTATAAGGTCCCAAAGGCGAGACCTATTGGCTATGCCAATGCTTGTTTAATGTATTACTTTGATGTTGGCTTTGTGTTTAGAGTCCGATGTGACAGCAGGATGGTACACATGCCATACTCCATGCTTTATCAGTTTCCATCTCCTGCCAATGTTGTTGTAAATTACTTCTGGAGTGTTCTTTCTTTATTGTTAGACTGCCGGTGTTTCACAGCTTAACAGTTTGTGACCATTTGAAACTGTTCTGAATTATTGAAAGCTTCAATATCATACATGTGAATTCATAAGCAATTCTTCAGAACACGTTTATTTTGGAACCAATTTCATCAATGGTTCTTTAAAAAACATTGCCCAGGAAGAAAAACATCCTCTATCATGTTAAATTTGCAAAACCTGGAACACTTTTTTGTTGCCTTCTTTCCTTTCTTCATTTCCTTCTTCCTTATTATTTTTCATTTCTTCTTTCTTTCATCCCGCTTTCCTTTTTTCTTTCATTTGTTCTATCTTTCCTTTGTCCTTTAATTTCTTCTTTCATTCTCTCTTGATTTCTTTATTTTGTCTTTCTTTCTTGCCTTCTTTTTTCTATCTTTCATTCATTGTTTCCTTCTTTCTTGCTTTCCTTCTTCATTCAAGGTTTCTTTCTTTCTTTCTTTCTTTCTTACCTTCTTTCCAAATTTCTTGCATTCTTATTTCTTTCACTCCGTTCCTGTTATTTTCTCTCTTGCCTTCTTTCTTTCCTACCTTCCTTTCCCTTTAGCCTTCTTTTTCCTTTCTTTCGTGCTGTAGTTCCTTCTTTCTTGCTTTCATCCTGTCTTTCTTGCTTTCAGTCTTACTTTCTTGCCTTCCTTCATTCTTTCCTTATTCACTTCCTTCACTTTTGCCTTTCTTGTTTTCTTTCTTTCTCTTTAATGTATTATATCCTTCTATTATTCCCACTTCCAATCTTTCTTGATTTCTCTCTTTCTATACTTTATTTCCTTCCTTCTGTCTGTCTTCCTATTTATAATTTCTTGCCTTTTTTCCTTCCTTCTTTCTTGCTTTCCTTCCTTCTTTCTTTCCTCCCCTTACCTTCCTTCTTTCTTTCGTCCATTCCTTATTTATTGCCTTCTTTCTTTCTGTTTTCCTTCTTGCAGTTTTCTTTTACTTCTTTCCATTCCTCCTTTCTGTTTTTCTTTCCTTGTGTTTGTAAATTTTTCTTCAAAGCTAAGAGGCAGGCAGCCAATGGCACAATGATTTCCTTTTTAGGTCCGATTAAGCCAAGACATTTAGAATTTACTATAATTATGAGTAGAACATAGTAACTTATAAGGGTTTTCAGCCAGACTTCATCCATTTGCTTGTGGTTGTGTCTTTCCCATTCTTCTCCAACCCACTTGATTATGCATCAAGAGGCAGTGTGTCACCTCACTTTTTCCACTGGCTAACTTCACTATAAGTTATGGCATGCTGCCCTTTCACACTGAGCACATCCTTACACAATGTATTTTACTTCAGGCTCAGGAACTACTGTGGTTATGTAAATGCTTTTTAAGACCATAAACATTTGTTGCCTTTAACCAAAGTTTTTTTTTTTATTAAAGATTGATACACTCCTGGCAGCTTAAAAAATAATAAATTTTTGCAAAACCATGAAAAAACAAAAGAAGAATTGCCAAAATGCTGGCGGACAACATATGTTTCAGAACAAAAGTTATAATTTTTTAACTTCATTTTTTATTAAGCTCTTGTAGAAGTGAGTTTAGAGAATCACAAATAGCACGCTCTTTTCATTTTGTGCTATCACTTCATTCATTCTTTCACCAAATGAGGGATTATACTAGGTCTGGGAGGTGAACTCCACTCCACCCGCAGAATTTGCGGAGATTTCCGCACTCCGCGTTACGAGGAGCTCGCAGTTTTTTCCCTCACTCACGTTTGTCAAGGTCAAGCTGGCGAGACCGAGAGAGGAAAATTGAACTCTCCGGAAGATTTTTCCTCACTCGCGATCGCCCAACATCAAGTTGGCGAGTGTGGAAAATCGACTTACCAGCAAGATTGCTCAACGCAGACGGACAGATTTCTCGTTGCGAGTGGTCGCGTATGCTCGTGACTCTTCACATTGAGAAAGTGTCCACTCGCCTTGAGAAAGCTGCAGCTCGAGTACAAATCTACTCGAGTGGCAGAAAGGGAGCAGCGCCCACTTGCGCTGTGCATGGTGCTGTTTGCCATGATTGCACAGAGCAGACAAGCACCTGGCACTGAAAATCACCCGCAAACAGCATTTATCCAAAGCACTCTGCCACTTGCGGAGTTCCAGGTAGCGGTAGAGAACTCTGCAAACTCCGCCCTGGCTTAGATTATACTCTTCATTTATGATTCTCTTTTCATTATTGACAAATACCTCTATCCGTGAGGATGGCGCAGGCTCAGTGAGAGCTGTTAATACCAATAAGTTTCTAGACATTACTTTCAAATTACTTTAGTTCCAAGTGAGATATCTTTTGTCTTTAGCAGCCCGTGGTTCCTCTTAATTCTGAGGTTTTTACCAATATTATGTCAGTCAGGTTTCTAAATGGGCAAAATGAGAAAATGTAAATTAACTAACACTACTTCTTCTCAATCTTCTAGAAATACTTTGGGGCAGATTTATGTTAACTGGCGCATCCCCAGCGAAGCGCCAGTTAACATGCGCCACAGTGCGCCACAGCTCCGCCAGCCATGGTGCGCCGCATTTATAATGCGGCGCACCATGGTGCAAAAACGTCACAGATGCGTGACGCATCTGTGCCGGAAATGTGGCGCATTGCTGGAGTTGCGTCGCAAGCGCGACGCAGCTCCAGCAAGGCTCGGGGGTGCCCCATTTTAACAATGCTGCGTCAAGACCTACGCCTGCTTCAAGCAGGCGCAGGCTTTTGACGCAGCATTGGCTTAAAAGTGACTGAGTGAAATCTCATAGATTTCACTCAGCCACTTTTGCAAGGCGCACCTGCCCCGGAACGCCCACCCTGCGCCGGAATGCCCACAAGCGGCGGAGGGCTTTACAACGTGACGCATCTGCCTAGATGCGTCACGTTGTAAATCGTTCGTAGGGATGCGCCACGTTTACGCCGCCTTGCGTGACGCAACAGCGGCGTAAAGGTGGCGCAAGGGCCTCATAAATCTGCCCCTTCGAACTTAAGAAGGATCTTTTCATGAAACTGTGGAAGAACCTCATGTTGTCAAGCAAAATGCAAATGCACCTTCCTTGTTACCAAAATGGGTTCAAGCAGCAAACACTTTCAACTCCCTTATACCTAAAGAGTCACTAAACCCTAGCAGCTCCATACACAAGCAGCCTAAAAATAATCCTTCTTCACCAGTCAAAACACATTTCTCCATAGCAATGGAATTACTCCTGGAAAAGATCAGAGCTTTGCAACCATGAATTGAAGAAACTAATTATAGTTTACAAACACTGGATGGCAAATGGACTCACTTGGGAAAAAGAATGACTGATGTTGAGCAATGGATCAAAGGGTGAGTGACCAAGAGGACTATATTGCAAAAATCAACAAAATGAAGTTACAAATATCTCTTCTTCAGAAGCAAACGAAGGATGCGGGAAATCATAACAGGAAGAATAATCTTAGAATTTGTGGTCTGCCAGAAAATTCATAAGGGAGTGATCCGATTGAGTTTATTCAAACCATAATACCTAGGTTGTTAGACTTGCCATCATCAGTTACTTTAAATATTAAAAGAGCACATTGGGGCATAAATCAAATGTTTGCTTTTTCATATATTAGACCTATTAGTGTTACTATGCTTTTTCTTGAATATAATGTGTTTCACGGCTTATACTTTCTCAGAAAAGCTGTTTGTTGGGCACCATAAACATCAACACTGTGCAAGACTGATTCTGAGCACACCATCATGATATGTTGGCCTTAAACCTGCTAGCTCACAGTGCACCATCTGTACCCTAGCTAGGTAAGGTGACAGGTGAAATGTGCAATGTCACAACATGACAATCTAGAAGCTTTTTGTTTGGTTACTCATGCATATCCAAAGTGATACACAAGAGATACACAGCATGGCATTTCAATATTTTTGAAGCATTGTGATTTTTGAGTAAAATATGTGTGCTGCAATAAACAGCAGAAGGAAACAGAATAATGTGATCAGCATTACGAGAACGGTGTCTCAAAGAGACAGCGCAAGTGCTGCCTAGGCGAGACCTAACAAGAAAAAAACATATGAAGAGCTTACCAAAATGAGACCATTTGGGGGTGAATGCATAGAAGAAGAGATGAATACTTCTAAAGTTTCTCAATGACTGAAAGCTATTTAATAACAGTTATATGAATTCTCTTCACAAGCCTACTGAGGATGCAAATGTTTATTTTCTCTTTTATTTTTGAAGGTTATTTTAGTCTCAACCTTTGCCGCTGTGTCTTTATGTTCCCTCATACATGGTCACATTCTGATCTGTTTTGGTTCTGCAGGAGTGTCATCTTCGTCATGTGGCCTCACCGCCCCAAACCTTTTTTTCCCATATTTTTATTAATTTTTTTGGCAGTGGAAAAAAGCAAACAGAGAGGAAAAACAGTTCATACTGAGAATTAAAAAAAAGGAAACAGAGCAAACAATAAGTATACATTGATCATAATAAATACTTGTAAGTTACCAAAGCTTAAAGAAAAAAGGAAAATCTACCAGACAGCATTAGACAAACAAATAAAAGTACAACTAGAATAGATAGGCATTTCACAACCAGTTCGTAATAGGTAGCCATATTTTTTGCCCCATCCCCTTTCTTCTAACACCTTTAAATTTATATACAGCCCTTTCTAGCTGATAAATATTCAGCATTTTTGATTGCCATTGATGGAATACGGGTGGTTCAGCATCCAGCCAGCGAGATGTTATAGAATTACGATAAACTGACATAGCTATAAATATAAGCCCTTCTTCAGCAATTGTTCTGACAGTAATTTTTTCAGTTTCTATTCCAGTTATAACAAGTTCGAGTGTTAACACAATATCTACACCTAGAATAGTTCTTAAAAAGGCTTGTATCTGAGATTGAAATAGGGTCAGTTTTATACAATCAAACAGCATATGACACAGGTTAGCAGCGTTATAGCCACAGCGACTGCAGTTCACACCCTTCTGAGTTTTCCATTTAGATATTTACATTGGTGTATAATACAAATCGAACACTGACATATAATGTTGGCTCTTTAGTGAATCATTGAGAATAACTTTACTACAGACTTCAAGAGATCTAATTAAGTCTACAGATTCCAAACCAATTTTTTTTCAATTTTTCTTCATAAGTATCTAAGTTATCCTCCATCTTCTCTATGCATTTTTGGTATATTATACCGATCTTGTATCTGCCAGCAGCACTCCAACAAATCTATTGTCTTCATCGAATCTGACGTGATTAAGTTCTTCGCACTTAAAAAACTACGAATCTGTAAATATTTGAAAAAATCCGCTTTATCTAAACCAAACTTGTTTTGTAGTAGAGTATATGATGCTAATTGCCCTTCGTGATATAATAGACCAAGTGTTTTTATATTTGAGCCCAGCCATCTATGCATAACCGGGTCATTAAATATCTCGGGTAGCAAGGGATTCTGTGAGAGAGGAGTGTAGTAATTAAATTTTGGCAAAAGATGAAACCTTTTGTTAATTTGTTTCCATGTCAATCAATCAATCAATCAATCAATCAAAGACATTTATAGAGCGCACTACTTACCCGGAGGGTCTCAAGGCGCATGGGGGGGGGGGGGGGCTGCTACTGCTCGAACAGCCAGGGGCAGAGGCTTGGAGGGTGGCCCTGCGGCGGCTGGGGCAGCGGCAGAGAAAACAGGAAGGCAGCGGGTAGGCAGAGGGGGCAACCAGGCCAGAGGCGCTACAGCTACGGTGATCATAATCTTGAATTTGGTTTTTTTGTGATAACTGGGTTCTATTAACTTAAACAGCCATTGCCGCGCATCAGCTCGGAGCAACATTTCATAGATTGATGGACTCAGAGCTTCATCTAGACCATAATCTGGAAACATTAAAATATCCATCTGTTTTAACATGACTGCCCAATAGTATAGGCGAAAACTAGGGACTCCTAAACCGTTTTGGAAGAATACACCATTTAAGTGCTCGTCTCGATCTCCGATAACCCCATAGAAACCTAGAAACACTATAATCTAGTTTATTAAAAAAAGAAGAGGAGAAAAGAAGAGGAATGGTGCGAAATAAATAAAGACATTTTGGTAATATAACCATTTTAATTACGTTGGTTCGCCCGATTAAAGATAGGTGTAAGTTATTAAGCCGTTCCAAAGTCCTATTAGTAGACTTTGAAAGAGGGTCTGTATTAAGCCCTACAATATCATCGACTGTAGGAGATATTATCACACCAAGATATAACACGGTAGATGTAAAATTTATTCCGTCAGGTTTACCAATAGAGGAATGAATTACCTGAGTTTTGGAGATATTAAGTTTGTAGCCTGACAGCTCACCAAATTCTTGTGCAAGTTCTACGATTTTAGGCATAGAAGCAACCACATCAGAAGTAACCACCCCGACGTCGTCAGCATACGCAAGGACTTTATGGTTAATTTGCTGGATAGTCACCGGAGGAATTCCGACTTCGTTTGTGATCTTTTTTAGGTAGGGTTCAATATATAGAGCGAACAGCAGGGGGGAGCAGGGACAACCCTTCCTTGTCCCCCTGGTGATCGCAAATGAACAAGATGTTTCCGTCCCTATACGTATTACCGCCTTTGGAACCTGATACATCACATGAATTGCCACAATATATTCTCTTGGAAACTTCTTCCAGGTTAGGACGGACCATAGGAACCCCCAGTCGACTCTGTCAAACGCTTTTTCCGCATCCAACAGAATAGCGCCGACTGGGGATTCCATAACCTGTGCCCAATCAAATAAAGTAATGATCCTTCTCACATGATCAGTGGTGTCTCTCTCTTTAATAAATCCATGTTGAGTTTTGGAAACCAACTTGGGCATAATATTAAGTAATCTGTTTGCTAACATTTTGGAAAAAATGTTGCTATCTGCTGTAATAAGAGAAATAGGTCGATATGACCCGAGTTCATTAGGGTCTTTTCCCTTTTTACTAAACACTATAATTGTGGCTAAGGACCAAGAAGCTGGGGGAAATCCTCGATAAGCTTGATCAAAAATCTTGAGTAACTCAGGTTTTAAAATATTCCTGAAGGTTCGATAAAATTCAAGAGGAATTTGGTCTGGCCCCATGGCTTTCCCAGATGGTAAACTAAGAATAGCTAACTCAATCTCCTCCCATGTAATTGGGGAGCTAAGAGACCTTGCATCATCCTCAGACATTGATGTATTCTCAATACCACTCAAATACTCAATTAACATTCTATCTATATCACTCTCAGATACTTGTTTATTGTATAGTGTTTTTATAAAAGTCACTAAATGCATTCAGAATCCCTTCCTTAGATTCTTGACATACTCCAGCTAAATCTTTGATTCTGGTTATTTCATTTTGCATAGCTTTTTGTCTGAACCTTTGGGCTAAGATCCTCCCGGTTTTTTCATTTAACTCATAGCTTTCTGCTTTATGTTGCTTAAATTGTACTGCTACCTGATCTGCTAGATAAGAATATGAAATAGCCCGTTCGATGGTTAACTGACGTTGAGCTTCTTGGATATCAGAGTTATTACCTTTTATAATCTGCTTGACTAAATTTAGTTCAGAAATACGTGTTTTATCCATTTTATCTCTTAGCTCCTTTTTTACCTTCAAACGTTGAAAATTGGAATAACTTAGTGTTTCCCCTCTTACAACAGGTTTAAAAGTATCCCAGACCACTTGGATTGAAGCAGTGTCCGAGTTGTGGGAAAAGAAATCTTTAATGGTCTCAGTCCTATATCATAAGTAATTCTCGTCGAGCAGGAGACTCCTTTGAAATGACCAATGATATTTTGTATTAAATTTTTTAAGGGAAAATGCCAGCTCTAGTATTATAGGATTGTGATCTGAAATCATCTGAGGTAGAATCTCTATTTCGGCATTCTCCCAAAAAAAAGAAGAAGTAAAGAAAAAATCTAACCGAACAAATTTTTTATGGGGATTTGAGAAAAAAAGGTAAAACCGGGATCGATTCATTTGTTTTTATTCCACACATCATACAATCCATTATTCAGTACTGTCTCCCTTAGAGCTTTATAGGTCTTGATCTTACGACCACTGTATTTTCCACATGTCCTAATATTGCACTTGGCATCGACATGGACATTAAGATCACCGCCTAAAATTAGAGGCTGGCACCAGCCAGCTAATTCCAAATTAATAGTATTAAATACCTCACAATCGTCGAGGTTCGGACCATATAAACAACACAAAGTGAATCTGTTACCATTAATATTAAGCTCAGCCAATCCCCATATGCCCCATTTGTCTGATAATGTTCTACCACATTTGCCAAGATTTTTTCTCATAAGAATTGCGATCCCCCTTTTTACCCCAGTTTGTTTAGAGCTGACCAAGAGTTCCAACCCCAGATTCCTAAAGATACTGCGTTTTTCCCATGGAATGTGAGTCTCCTGCAGGCATAAAATATCTATGCTTAAAGATTGAATTAATTTACACAACACCTTGATCTTTTTGTAATCGTTGAGACCATTAATATTCATGGTACATATTTTTACTTTCTTATCCATTATACAATATTCTGATTTCAAAAAACATTAGGAGTCCTCTTCTGCAACGTATGGATAAAGTTAACATAGAAAAAAAATCTTCGACCTGTTTTGCTCTGTACAATCTAGCATTTACCACTGCCTTACACCATCACCACCACCCACCCAGACCCACCAATCCCAACATCCCCCCCTGTACCCCCCACTACCCCCCTCCCCAACATCAGAGGCTCAGGAACATCCAGTTCCTGGAAAAAATGGTTTGCCGTGTCCCCCCGCTGCTAGGCCCTCACGAGAAAACACCAGTTAAGTACACAAAAAAAGAGCATTGTTAACACAAGAGAATAATTGTTCTGAGATAGAGTTATATGACTCATAATGACTCTAAATACTCCTTGGCTCTAATCTCAGATAAGAAGAATTTGGTCTGCCCTTTCACAATTATTTTTAGCTTAGCCGGATTTTGCAAAAATACAATAGCGCCTTTCTTTTTAAAATCAGGTATAAGCTGTCGGAGATGCCATCTTTGAGTCACCGTTGCTTGGCAAAAATCTGGCCTTACAAAAAACTCACAGTCCTTAGCGGAGGCTTTTTTTTCAGGCCTTGCTAGCATAAAAATGTCTTCCCTTGCCAAAAAATTGTTGAAGGACACCAATATTGCCCTGGGATATTCCTCGGTGCCCTGACGCGGCTTTCTTATTGTAAACGGAAATCTGTGTGCCCTCTGCACTTCTTTAACCCAGTCCCAGGTGGACAATTGTGGAAAGGCTTCTTTAAGTAGTTCTATGATAAATCTCCTGGCATCCCCCCCTTCATTTTTCTCCGGTTTTCCAAGGGAACGCAGGTTATTCCTACGCGCCTGATTTTCCAAGCCCTGCAGTTTGTTAGTAATGTCGTCCTTAAGAGCTTTCACATTATCTAACTCCAGTTTCTGATAGATATTCTCATCTTCTAGAGCAGAGATCCTTGCCTCAGTTTCAGTCACTCTATCGGCTGTCTCACCACCCAGTTTCATAGCACGACGAACAGCATTCTTGAGTTTAGAACAGGATTCCAGGGTGCGCAAATTTTCGGCTTTTATTTCAGCGCGATGCGTCATCATAGTGTTGTATATAGTTGTCAGGGTAATCTCCGCAGTACCGGGTGATGTGTTGCATACGTCTTGTACCAGGTTCGATGGATCATTATCCTCAGATAGCCTGAGCGCACCCTCTTGAGGTTCATTCACATCACTCACATCAGAACGCAAATCTGGCCCAAGTCCTGAATATGAGACATTGGCATCTGGGGCTGAATGCATAACCAAAGAGCGTTGCGAGGGTTTCTTTTTACGTCTTTTTACAGTGGAGGCAATTGTATTTGAAGAATTGGGATTGGTATTGGCAATATCTTCATCCGTAGCAGAACTCATTTCCATACTACATTCTGCCCAATCCTTACTAACATTGGCGCTCTCTTCAGAAGAGAAATCGGATAAGGAATAAATTCCGTTACTATGCTCGTGTTTGTTTTTGTGTTCAACACCTTCACCGCAGTTCACCGTGGTTCGTGTTCAGAGCATAAGAAGCAGCAGCCGCCGTCAAACAGCTATACTGGTGAAGCGACACTCGCATACACAGATAGTCTCGATTGCGATACCGCTTACCGTTTGCTGCTTGCCGCCGATGAAATGACTTTTGCTGCTGTTTTTATTTATCAGGAGCACTTCTTTTGCCACTTCTAAGGACGGCGAGAAAGTCCGAACATCCCTGCCGAACAAAATTCAATAGCGTTGGTGAGTCCCGGTGAGGGTCCGAAGCCGGAGGACAGAGCTGCTCACACAGCCCTCAGCACGGCAGCCATCTTGCCTCATACATGGTCACATTCTGATCTGTCTTGGAGTGCAGGAGTGCCATCTTCGTCATGTGGCCTCACCGCCCTAAACCTTTTGTTTTGTCTTTATCTGTGTACCTTTTCTTCTTGTGCTTACTGTTTTTCTTTATCTTTCATTCCCTTTTATTTTCTACATTTTAACCTATTTTTTCCAATATAGTACTGAGAGTAGCTTAATAGAATCTCAAGGAATTAGGCTCCCAATTAAAAAATAAAGAGTTTTAGCTCATCTTGCCAATCTAAAGGCAAACATTGCATTACTGCAGGACACACATCTATTGGGGAAAAAAACAATGATACTTAAAAAGTGCTGGATGGGTTATGTTTTTCCTCTCCAGGATGGGTTATCCTTTTCCTCTCCAGGTTCCAGAGTGATCCTTTTATATGTTTAACATCTTGACATCCAACTGATAGCTTAAAAGAGTGGTGATGAAGGAACATGGGTGGCTGTTATGTTGCTTTTTATGAATGTTGCTTTAACATTTTTTTAAATATATGCTCCAAACCAAAAAGAAAATTCTCTTTGGTGTGAAAATTCTCAAAAATTAATGGAAATTCTGAGGACAATGTAATACTTGGAGATTGTAACCAGATATCTGATCCTTTTCTGGACAGAAATTCCAAATGTACCTTTATCCCAAGTAAAATGCTTAAACAATTGTTCACTGCAATAACTCAGAGGCCACTCGTTGGTACATGGAGACTTTGTAATCCAACTTTAAGGGAATACACCTTTTTCGCTACTGTGCATCATTTCCAGTCCAGAATTGATCATATATTTGTACCAAAGCCTATATCACAAACTTTAATCAATGCTGAGATTGGCACAGTTCTAGAATGTGACTATGCTCCTGTCAGTACTGATCATGATTTATTATGTGCCCCGAATGCAAACAGACCAAAGAGATTTAACAATTCTCTTTTAATGGATGAATCCTTCACACATCCCTTGAAGAAATCTACTGTTGTGTTCTTCACTCTTAACCCTACTAGTAATGTTTATATACAAGTGCTTTGGAACTCCTTCAAGGCAGCAGCTAGGGATTACAGCACCACACAATCACATACACAAACTCTCCCATCAATTAGAAAGCACTTTGACGAATATAAAACCATATCTATTGGCTCCGCCAATGCTTGGTTTAATTAAGGCTGTCAAGCTAAGATCTGCTAAATGTGAATAGCAACTAAGTAATTCATGCAACTCTGCACTCTACCTGTCCGTTCTTGCTCAATTAGTCACAAATATTAGTGTCTAGTTTTATTACACAGACCGATTCATGCTTGCCTGTTAATGGTTAAACACCTGTGATTTCCTTTCAAATAATGAAACTGTTATGTGATTCTGTTTATTCAATTTATACATTGTCTACACTTTATGTGAGATTGTTCATTATACCCATGCACTATGCACATTTTATGAAATGTTCTGTCTTCATAGTTGTTTTTGACCAAAATAAAAGTATCTATGATTTGATTTGTCTAAATATGCCCCTTGCTTTCCAATGTAGGTCTGCTTACTGCTACATTTACTAAATGTCTTTAAAAAACAAGCAATTGCAATGCAATAGGTCTCGCATTCACACGATTTTGAGCTATTGGTATTATAAATGGCAATGCCATTTTATTTACGTGTTGGTTTTTAAAACATAAAAGGCATTGTCATTTACAATGCCAATAGGCTAAACTGTAGCAAATGCAACTTAAGGAATGCCCCTTCATTTCTTTCTTCTGTGAATCTTGTATCGTAATGGTACTACTGGGCGTGAACCACATTGCCAAGAGGGGGATATGCTAGGTAGCCCCCAAGCCAGTGGTGTAAAATAAAACAATGCCTCCCTCTGCAAAAATGTGATGACCCCCCCGCCCCCCCCCCCCAAGACTCCCATATCTTATGGATATTCCTGGGCTTAATGGGGGCACCCTTTAAGGGTTGAGGGGCCCCTGCCTCGAGCTTCGCCAGTGGGTAGAGAATGAATGGTTTAACCAGAGAGAGAGGAATACTCTGGTGGCTCACCGCTAGAGTTCAAAGTAGTAATTAGTCTCTAGGATGAGTAAGATGCCCTTCAGCCTCCACTTGGAAACAGGAGTGTCGAGTTTGCAGGGGGGGAGGCATGCAATACTTTAACGTGGGTAAATGTTGTATGTTCTTCCTTTGACAAAGTGGGATTACGGATTCAGGGTTTTAGCCAGACTCTTCAACACTTCGCCACAGCTCCTTTCCTTATGGACCACTTTGCAGCAGCTCTGCTCTATGAGAAGGTATGTGCTAAGACGGGTTGCGGTCTACAAAAGCAGGTCTCTTAACCTTCCACTTCTAAAGGCTCTTACCTTGGGGTCTTTCACATAGTAGTACTGCGGTACGGATCCACCTCCCTACCAGGTGATCGCGCACAGTGTGGGCTAGGGCGAAGTAGTAGTCGCGGGGGTGGCTACATTGCGATCCTTAACCAAGGTGAAATGCAGCTTCGGATTGAAGTTCTTCTTCAGGTCTGTCATGTTCTCCACACCTGCCAGACCGCACACGCTGATTTGTTTGCGCTTCTCTTGGTCAGTCAGAGGCCGCAACATGATGCTGGAGGGTGGAGGACACGGAGGCAGAGGAAAGCCGACTGCGGCGGAGGTGCTAAAAGCTGACACCCGAGACAGGGAGTGAAGGGGGTCTAAAGAATACCCCAGGCCCAGCAAACCTTGTCCAATTACAGCACAGGCTGCTGCAGGGCAGGAAACACTAGCCAATCAGTTCTAAACTCCTCCTACAACCACCCAGGTCAGACACAGCCCTGCGAGCAGCAAGTCCAGGCAAATAACAGACATTCCTTGCACATTGCCTCACCAATCATGGTCTAGCTTTAATGTAGGACTCCTTGACCAATGACAGCCCTGTGTGAGCCCTACTGAAGACCAATGGAGGTTTTGCATGGAAAAAAAGTCAGGATATCCACAACAGAATACACATACATCGCCGATCAGCATGACATTACAGCTGGCCATATCTGGTTGCTCATATATCTGCTACATCTAGAGGGGGAAGCAATAATCAATAACAGTTGTGGTTAATAAGTGATATCAGCAAATACTCTCCGTAAAGCGCTTTGACGCCTCGCCAGGGGTAGAAAGCGCTGTATAAATCCAATTACTATTCAGCAGAGGTTGCCCCCACACTAAAACACACGCGCACTCTTGTCCGATAGAAATAATTTCTTCAGTCCATGCACACTTATAGCCAGTTTTTACTTTTTCCAACGGTTCACTATCAAAACCATGCCTTTTCCGAACATTTTTGCTGCTGTCGATATTAAATAAAGGTGCTTGTGCAAAAGGGAAGATTTTACAATTTAAACACATATTACTCTTTTTCTACAAAGAAAGACATTAATCTCACTAAAACATACTAGGCATAGCTGTGACCAGCCTAGGGTGACAGTCAACATTAAATATGCCAGTTAACAACCTCTGCGGATTTTTACAGGTTAGCTAAACAGAACAAGCTGTCGCCACGCAATAGAATTACAGAGTGAAAGTGCGCCATGCGCGTTGTGCCTGCCTGCAGCCATGCCTCCTTTTGGGGCGGCCCATCCGGACTGGATCACAGCTTGTTTATATAACACGCCTCGTGAAGATAAGAAAGTGCTTCACGACAGCCGTAAACCAAGTCATCCAGTCCAGAGGGGCAGTCCCAAAAGGCGGAAGGTCAGCAACCAAAAAAGCTCATGTACAATGGCAGGCCACCATTTAGCATAAACAGTGACGCCAGTCAATGGAAATGAGGGGCGGGGCTTCAAACCCCCTTCTCAAATCTACTTTATTACAATATCTCTCACCCAGCGAGCAGCGCTTTGCGCTGCAACGCCAGGCAAGACCTTAAAAGGATGTCTCTATGAAATATTTGTAAATGTTGTCTGCGTAAAGAAAATGTCAATTCGTGTTTCTAGAAATACTGTAATAAATTGGGGTATTGGTTGAGGGAGGTGGAAGTCCCACTCAAGCAACAACCACAATCATTGTCCCAGGATGCTTGATTCCGGTCCAGGAAAGATATGGCTTGGCAGTTCGGGCTAGACTGTTCCCATGAGGCACAGGGTCAAGGCTAATTTGCATATGGCTATGTCTGAACTGGGGTGGTGTGTAGTGCAAAAAAATGATGGATTTAGGCCCAGATCTCTGTACTGGGGTGAATGTATGACATTGGTCTGCATTCTGTCCATCAATTGTTGTTTTTGCCCAAGTCACTTAATGTCATTGCTTAGGGACGACATCATTTGTAGTACCTTATTAAAAAATGATTCAGAAAAGGGTGTGGTGATGAACAGAGTGTCTGAATTAAGCAGACCACTCTTACCCAGTCCAAAGATCAGGGCTTGATCCATCACCCCGGTAGCTTGTCTCCTTTCTGGTGAAGAATTGGCTTGGTAGTTTAGTCTGCCCTGTTCCCATGGATGCACTGGGCCAGGGACAGACTGATTTGCATATAGCCAGGTTCTGAGCTGGGAGGGTGCAGTGAGATAAATAACGGTGATGGATCAAGCCCTGATCTTTGGACTGGGTAAGAGTGGTCTGCTTAATTCAGACACTCTGTTCATCACCACCCCCTTTTCTGAATCGATTTTGTCCACTATAGGTGTGGCAGGGTATACTCAGACATGAGTCCCTTTCTCACTGCACCATCAGGATTCAAGCAAGCCGGACCGAAGACGGCTGAAATGCCAGAAACCGGTCCCCGGTAGCTTGTCTCCTTTCCGGTGAAGAATTGGCTTGGTAGTTTAGTCTGCCCCTTTCCCATGATGCACTGGGCCAGGGACAGACTGATTTGCATGTAGCCAGGTTCTGAGCTGGGATGGTGCAGTGAGATAAATAACGGTGATGGATCAAGCCCTGATCTCTGGACTGGGTAAGAGTGGTCTGCTTAATTCAGACACTCTGTTCATCACCACCCCCTTTTCTGAATCGATTTTGGCCACTATAGGTGTGGCAGGGTATACTCAGACATGAGTCCCTTTCTCACTGCACTATCAGGATTCAAGCAAGCCGGGCCGAAGACGGCTGAAATGCCAGAAACTGGTCCCCGGTAGCTTGTCTCCTTTCTGGTGAAGAATTGGCTTGGTAGTTTAGTCTGCCCTGTTCCCATGATGCACTGGGCCAGGGACAGACTGATTTGCATATAGCCAGGTTCTGAGCTGGGATGGTGCAGTGAGATAAATAAGTGATGGATCAAGCCCTGATCTTTGGACTGGGTAAGAGTGGTCTGCTTAATTCAGACACTCTGTTCATCACCACCCCCTTTTCTGAATCGATTTTGGCCACTATAGGTGTGGCAGGGTATACTCAGACATGAGACCCTTTCTCACTGCACCATCAGGATTCAAGCAAGCCGGGCCGAAGACGGCTGAAATGCCAGAAACCGGTCCCCGGTAGCTTGTCTCCTTTCTGGTGAAGAATTGGCTTGGTAGTTTAGTCTGCCCTGTTCCCATGATGCACAGGGCCAGGGACAGACTGATTTGCATATAGCCAGGTTCTGAGCTGGGATGGTGCAGTGAGATAAATAACGGTGATGGATCAAGCCCTGATCTTTGGACTGGGTAAGAGTGGTCTGCTTAATTCAGACACTCTGTTCATCACCACCCCCTTTTCTGAATCGATTTTGGCCACTATAGGTGTGGCAGGGTATACTCAGACATGAGTCCCTTTCTCACTGCACCATCAGGATTTAAGCAAGCCGGGCCGAAGACGGCTGAAATGCCAGAAACCGGTCCCCGGTAGCTTGTCTCCTTTCTGATGAAGAATTGGCTTGGTAGTTTAGTCTGCCCTGTTCCCATGATGCACTGGGCCAGGGACAGACTGATTTGCATATAGCCAGGTTCTGAGCTGGGATGGTGCAGTGAGATAAATAACGGTGATGGATCAAGCCCTGATCTTTGGACTGGGTAAGAGTGGTCTGCTTAATTCAGACACTCTGTTCATCACCACCCCCTTTTCTGAATCGTACCTTATTAAAAAAGACAATTTTTACTGGAAGATCTTGGATGTACTGATATTAATTCTACAAGAAATATCTTTCCCATAACATGTCTGTCTGTTACATTTGGCACACCTTCTAGGCATAAGGTATGGTATTATTGATCTTAAATGTGGTGATGAAGAGATCCAGCATAATTATTACAATGATGTGCGTCGCCACAAACTATTGTGTAATAGACTGCAGGTATTTGTAAAGAAAAGGGAATTAAAATATTACATTAGAACGGAGCTCTATAGCCTTAGGCAGCTGGCAATTATAACATTTCATGTGCATATTAAAATAACACTAGTTGAGTCATCCTGCTTTAACAATAGTCAAAATGTTGAATTCCTCACCCAAATTTGCTTTTGGTCACTGCAGCTTACACTTAATGGTATTAAGGGTGGGCGTAAAATCCGTTTCGCGGGCGAATTTGCGAATTTTCCACGATTTCGCGATCCGCGATTCTCGCAAAATCGCGGTAAAATCCGCGAATCAGCGGTGACGAATTTTCAGCCAAGTAAGGGTTACAGCAGCAGGTGCAAAAGTTGAACCTAATTTCTTTGTAACCTTTTATGAAAGGGTTACAAACAAATTAACTTCAACTTGGACACCTGCTGCTAATTGCTTCCTGGCGCCTCGTTGCCTACTTGCAACTATTCTCTGACCCTGCTCTGACCCTTGAAGCAGGGTCAGAGAATAGTTACAAGTAGGCAACGAGGCACCTGTCCAAGGAATTAAACCTCATCAGGAAGCACTTACAGATATAAAAAACAGGAAGAAGGGAGAGGATGGCAAATACACCCATTTTGAGTTGTTAGGAGGGGTTAAACTAAAAGAGACCTTTACAGCACAATTTTCATATGTATTTTGCTAAAAATAAAAAGCTGTATGTTCTGTAGAGGCAACTCAGGAATCTGGCCCTTCAGAGATCCGGCCTCTCTTTCTTTCTCTCGTTCTCTCTCTCCCTCTCTCTTTCCCTCTCTTTCTATCTATCTATCTATCTATCTATCTATCTATCTATCTATCTATCTATCTATCTATCTATCTCTCTCTCCCTCTCCCATAAACGACTGCATGGGTAACTTCGGCTATGCAAGCGGCTCGCGAAGACGCAAAAATCCCCGTGAACACGCAAAAAACCCCGCGAACACGCAAAAAACCCCGCGAACACGCAAAAAAACAAAAATCCGCAAATTCACACAAATTCGCGAATTTTGCAAATCACGAATTCGCAAATCCGCAAATTCGCAAATTCGCAAATCCGCAAGTTCGCGGATCGCGAATTCGCAAAATTCGCCCATGCTTAAATGGTATGATTACCTGTGGGCCACTGACAATGTTGCACTGAGTAAGTTCAATTACATCTAATATTTTAATCTTTAAAATGTAGAAGGATGATCCCACTCTCTGAGCATCAGTGTTTTGATCATTCTTGTGCACACTGAAGAAGCTCCCATCATCCTCAAATAATGTATTGAAAATGTTTTATGGTACATGTCATGCCTTGCACAGGCCCATCTTGTGCAAAAACCAGTATCAGATCAGCCATTTATCCCATTTCGCTTTGGGGGCTGGAGTCATTGGAGACTGCTTTTTGAACACCCTTGGTCAATGCTCCGCCACTCCCATCCAGGGCTATCTCTAGGGTGGTGCAATCGGTGCCACCACATCGGGCATTGGCTTGGGGTAGGGGTTTCATTTTTGCATGGATATTAACATTTTAAAAGCACCTGCTACCGCGTTCCTGGCCTCCAGCAATTTTCACGCATCAATTAAAATGTCAATTTAACTCTGGTGATTAATCATCTTCCTGGAAAGAGACCGGAGGTTTGTCTAGTGGAAGTTTTGACACATCCAAAGATAGTGCAGGGGGGTAAAATGCCTGCTACTTAGAGCGTGTACCATGTAGATCACAAAGAGAGATGTGAGGAGAGAGACATAGAATGGATTGATGGAAAGATAGAGCAGGGAGTGGGGTTGGCTTGAACATATTAGCCGGTCTGGCCCTGGTCAAACCTCGAACTTTCTATTTTACTAGTTTGCTCATTAAGGTTTACTAATGCACAGTTTGCCTAAGAAGGCCCGCTACAGCCTGACAACATTGTGAAGGCATGCAGGGAGCACAGAATAATACACTGAACATGAGGTGGCAGGTGCAGACACACCCTCTCATGGCCTTGCCTCCTCTAGTCCCTGACGTGCTCATTCAACAGAACTCGACAAAAGAATGGAAAATGTCGTTGGACGGGTTCATGGAGCCTGACGTACTATTCATGTGGCTGCTTTTGGTTCATTCTGCATTGCCTTTCATGGAAAATAGAAGTGTACACATGCTCATCAGCCCTGAGGGACAAAACGGCCTTCTGTGTTGTGTCTCCAGACAACTGTTGCATGGTTTCCTATTAAGGTAAAGGCAGTCGCAAAAGTCATCAACATTCTTCTAGGTCACTACACAGATAATGCAAAGGTGGAACCGGGGTAAATGGTATGACCATGTAAGGGCTCAACTCTTAACCCTATGACCACGTAAGGACTCAACTCTTAACCCTGCAGTCCAACATACAGTATTAAATGGCACCATGAACAGCCTTGCCTCGCATCCTTCTCCTGCATGTCGTGTTTGTAGTATTCTATGTGTACCTATACTCTGTATGTATGAGTTGGTGTCTGTAAGGCCTAGAGTGAATGATGTAATGGAACAATGGTGTGAGGCTTGGAGAGTGAGCTCGGAGACATTCAGCTATCTCAGAAGTGGGCCAAATCTTAAGAACGATAATCTAAGTTGTTATAAACCAAGGGGCATATTATCAAGGCGGGCGATAAGAAATTATCGACGCTTTAGTGGCCATTTTCGGCCGCAAAGCGGCGATAATTTCATCGCCCTATTAGCAAGCTGTCGCTAACAGCAATAAGCGACAGTTTGTAGGCGATAGTGAGTGGTTTGGGGCCCGCTTTGCTTGTCAGCAATATTTATCGCTAATGACATGCAAAGTGGGCTTACCCAACCTGTTAGCGACTGCTCGCTATCGTCTATTATCAATGCAGGCGTAGCAATTAAAAAATTTGCGCTAAGCGCGAATATCGCTGAAAACGAACGCCTGCTCAGACCAGTTCTTAGCCATTATATCCAATGGGAGGTGGATATTCTGGCTAAATCCCCATTGTCGATAATACGTGAATATCGCTGGATTACCAGATATATTCATGCATTTCGCCGCTATCGCCGGAGATTTTATCGCATTTGAGATAAACGTTGCTAATAGCACGTTATCTCTGCTATAAAATCCGGCGATGCACGGCGATAGAAAAAATGTTGCTAAGCTTAATTAGTGATAAATATCGCTACTTGTTGATAATATGCCCACAAGCTGTTTTGTTGAAGTAGCTCCTTTGGGTTCGGTGTAAGTCAGTGCTTAGTTTTAACAAAAAAAATAAGCTTGCAACACACATTGCTCCTGCCACTGCTGCCAAATATAGTAACAATACACTACTAATCAACTATTCCAGGCTCCCAAACCTACATGAATGGCTAAGGTGACAGGTAATTGTCATTTTTAATGTATATTGAATTAATAATTAACTGCTGTTGTACTGATCTTTAAATTAGACATCACCAGCTTTTGGTTGATAGTCACAAGTGCCAGTGCTGACAAATAAGTGATGGTGCCGAGCACGGAAAACCACTGTCTCAAAATAAGCACTGGGTAAGTAACAATGGGGCATTTTTACAAGCCCTTATTGACACCACCATGTCACTCTTCCGAGTTTGTCCTGGTGGTAGGGGCTTAGCCTTATTTACAAGGCAGAGTTAAGCCACTTAACATGGCTTAACACTGCCTTGTAAATATGGCCCCCTTTCACGATATGGTTAGCGTGAGAGAGGTGTTGAGTATGTGTTCCACCCGAACCACCATGGATTTTGATGCTGCCCCCAATGTACAAGGGCAGCGTACATAGGAGGCAGCACCAAAAATAAGACCATGGAAAACCTGCTCTTAACTTGGCGAAATGAGGAGAAATGCATTATTTCTACAAGTTTTTACTTTTTCCATGTGTGCTGCCTTGTGCAGCACACATGGAAAAAGCAAACTGGCATGGATTGCTTATGTACAGAAAAGTCCTCCTTCCTGTACATAAACAATCTGTAAAAAAAGCCATTTTGTGACTTTGATGTGTGCTGCTTGAAGCAGCACACATAAAAGTGATAAAATGGCGTTTTAGGATTTTATAGGTGAAGAAAGGGACACCTTCCTACACATAAACAATCCTCCCCTGGATGCAGTCACTCTTGCACTATGGTGGAAACATAAGGCTGCACCATATCCTCGTAAATATGATGCAGGCTTGCGTTTCAGAAGTGGCGGAGTGAGGCGTTAAGCCTCAATCCACTAAGCCTCACTCCACAATAAGACTTCACTGTACATATCCCCCTATGTGTGTAATGTTGTTACAGATGATTACCCTGATCTAACAAGGAAATCCACCATCGCCCTCACAGTTCTTTTATATGAAAATTCTAATTCAGTGAAAAAGGGTCCTTAAGCATTTGGAGTTATTAGAAACAATTGTGAGTGGGCCAAATATAGATGCAGGACACTGTGTGGCTGGAACCCCTTATGCAGCTAGTATCATTGAGTCTAAATTCGTCTATTTCGAGTTTTTGGCTTCTGGAATTACCAGGTCCAAATACTTATGCAGTCCCTTTTTTGTGGACAAATGCATTAATTTCGTTTTATCACCCGCTTTGCGCAGGTGACAACTGGCAGCAATAGGGCATATATACACAGGATGGGAGTGGTTTCAGTGCATAAGACAGGCAGGGTCAGAAAAGGGGAGCATTCTGTGCCCTGAACAACCAACCCACCACCCCTACCTCAATGTCCACATGGCAGCATTGGGCTCGGTCCGGGACCAGTCATGTTTAGGTGTAGCAGCAAGTCCCCTAGAGCTACCCTTTGCTCGCCTGGTAATAAGGTCACTCCTTCTCTCAAGGGCCAACATTATTTATCTTTTTGTGAAAGAAAAATTCCGAAAGCTACTTCTTCCCACAGTTATCTGGGAAGAAACCTCTTTGCAATGTAGAGAAGGATTTATATTTATTGGAGAATAAATAATTCCTTCCAGAAATGCTGCACATGGTACACAGATAATCGCAGAGACGGGGCTACTGAGATTGTTGGTCTTGATGATCAGTGAAGAATGTTCCAACACAATATGTAGGTACACTATTGTAGATATTTTTTAACAGAAAAACACATACGATTGACTGATGTCTAGAAACAAGAGGTTGCTGGGAGGTGCATGAGAGGGTAAGATAGGGTAGAGGGTCAATGAAGTATGTCAGCTGCAGGACACAAGCCCTTAAAAAAGTGGGGGCTATCTAACTTAGGCAATATGCAAGTGACAGCACAAAGTGTGACATCACAGTGTGTGACATCGCATGTGGCATCACAGGAAGTGACATCACAGGAAGCGACATCACAAGAAGCGGCATCACAGGAAGCCGCATAAAGATAAGAATTACATTTAAAAAAAGGACATTTAAATGGCCGTCTATGTAAATACTCTCACAGATCGATACAATTGATATTCTTATAGTGAATGCCCTTTTATATATGGATGGAACTAAGATAGAAGCTGGATTCCCAATCTTAGCTTCTCTTAAATGCTTGTGAAATGATAAGTTGTGTCCCATGGTTTCCCCTCCATTGCTCCGGCTCCTAGGTATGAGTCTGCACATAGCTCTGAGACAATATGGCACTCGCATAAAAGATGAGCTGATGGCCTTTATGTCAGTCGTTTCTCTTGGGCCCACCTGGGGGAGAAAAAAAACAGGCATTTGCAATGCAATAGGTCTCATATTTGAGAGAGTTTGAGCTATTAACATTGTAAAGGATAATGCCTTTTATTTATGAGTTTTGAAAACCTGCAAGTGGTGTGTAAACAACCACTTTTCACTTATATTCCTTTCTTATGAGAAACAAGCCAGACTGACAGTATAGAGGGCAGTTACTGCCAGCCTCGCTTCTAGTAGGCAATGAGTATAAGTACAAAGTGCTTGTTTCCACACCACTTGCAGTTATTCAAAGCACATAAATACAAGACATTATCATTTTTACAATGCCAATAGCTCAAACTCTCGAAAATGCGAGACCTATTGCATTGCAAATGCGTGCTATCTTTTACAAGATGGGGAGACACGTACAAACTGGTGCACAGTCAAAATATCGATTCCCTAATATCGACCTACAGTAAAATCGAGTTGTAAATATCAAAGGTGAAGAATATCGAGGTCAAGAATATCGTTGGACAGAATATGGACTCTAAGGTAAGTAATATCGTTTTTTTATATCGATGTAAGTAATATCGAAGTTAGTAATATCGATATCAATTATATCGATGTCACTAATTTCGATGTTACTATTATCCATGTTTGTTTGTTGTCATGTATTTTATTATGTATTTTATATGTATGTGCTATATGTTTTTGTTAAGTATTTTATTTGTTTTAAATTATATGTGTACTATTTATTATATATTAAAAATGTTATTTGTAATTTAATTTTATGTTTTAGTACTGGAGCGGGTTGTGGTTTTATAGGGGAATAGGGTGGGAAGTAATTTAATTATATTAAATTAATTAAACAATGTTAGTAATTGTAAATTAATTTAAATTTATTTTTGCATTTAAGTTCTGTAGCGGGTTGTGGGCTTATAGGGGAATTGGGTGGGAAGTAATTTAATTGTAATTAAGTAATTATTTATTTTTGATTGGTATTGATAATTATTTTATTTATAAATAATTATTAATTTGTAATTAATTATTTTAATTGGTAATTAGTTTTACTAATTGGTAATTAAGGTTTGTAATTGGTAATTACATTTTTTAATTGGGAATTAATTTTTTTAATTGGTAATTAAGGTTTGTCATTGGTAATTACAATTTTTAATAGGCAATTAATTTTTTTAATTGGTAATTATTTTTTTGAGATTGGTAAATAATAATTTTTATTGTTAATTAATTTTTATTAATTGGAAATTTATTTTATTAATTGGTAAATAGTTTTTTATAAAAAAAATACTTTTTATTCAAAAATAAATTCACTGTTTACCATTTTTTAATTGTTGATCAATTTGTAATTATTAATATGTTTTTTGTTTAGAAAAATATTTAGGTATTTATATTTATTAATTAATATTTATTGGTATCTTAGGTTAATTTATGTTTAATTATTTATTTAATTGTAATTATGTTTTTAGTGATTATCAATGAGGATTTGCAAATGATGTAGTTATTTAAAAATAAAAAGTGTTATTATTTTATGTAGAACAATTTTTTATAAGTATGTTATATTTAACTTCTACACTATTCAATGCTTTCCCTACTGTTGCACTCTCTGGAGTGGGAATAGTAATTTTTACCTCTACGCTATCCAACGCTTTCCCTACTGTTGCATTCTCTGGAGTGGGAATAGTAATTTTTACACCTACGCTATCCAACGCTTTCCCTACTGTTGCACTCTCTGGAGTGGGAATAGTCATTTTTATTCCTACACTATCCAATGTTTTCCCTACTGTTGCACTCTCTGGAGTGGGAATAGTCATTTTTACCCCTACGCTATCCAACGTTTTCCCTACTGTTGCACTCTCTGGAGTGGGAATAGTAATTTTTACCCCTACGCTATCCAACGCTTTCCCTACTGTTGCACTCTCTGGAGTGGGAATAGTAATTTTTACCCCTACGCTATCCAACGCTTTCCCTACTGTTGCACTCTCTGGAGTGGGAATAGTAATTTTTACCCCTACGCTATCCAACGCTTTCCCTACTGTTGCATTCTCTGGAGTGGGAATAGTAATTTTTACCTCTACGCTATCCAACGCTTTCCCTACTGTTGCACTCTCTAGAGTTGAAATAGTAATTTTTACCCCTACGCTATGCAACGCTTTCCCTACTGTTGCACTTTTTAGAGTTGGAATAGTAATTTTTACCCCTACGCTATACAATGTTTTATATAATTAATTGTAAAGATATTGAAAGTATATTTAATTTTTGTAATTTATTAAACATAATTCTTAACTTTTTATTTATGTTTTTGTTATATGTTTGTAAATGTATTTGTAAGTTATAATATTTTTTATTAATTTATAAATTATTAAAGTAATTATTACAACTTATTGTTAAGTACATATATATTATATATTTTCTGTATATGTTTAATTAATGTATTATTAATATATATGTATTATTTAATCATTTTAAACATTATTAGATATTTTTAACTATGTTGATTTTATTTATTAGTGTTATTTACTTTATTTTACATTCATATTTTCACAGGAAAAAAAACGATATTTTTAACATCGATATTTTTAACATCTATATTTTATTTTCGATTTTTTTGTACTTACCATGTTGTAGATAGGATGTCGATATTCTTGCCTTCGATATTTTTGCATCGATATTCCTGTAGGTCGATATTTTGTAGGTCGATATTTTGTCAGTGATCCGTACAAACTCTGGGCCATGAAAGTCGGACATGGGGACAGGAAGACACAAACACTAATACAGGGTACACTAGAGAGGGTAAACAAAATCAATTTACATACATTGCAGCACATGCACCACAACTGGGAGGCACAACCTTTGCACAATGAATGCAGCAGAAAATGAGGCAATGAGAACATGTAAAATGGGTGAGGGAAACCTGACAAAAGACACCTGAACGTCGAGGACATGACCATCAGGAAAGCAGACTCAAACAGTGGGAAATGCAAAACTAGGGATAAGGAAACACATATGCAGGGATAGCAGACAAGTACTTTGAGATGGCAAAACACTCCCTGCACAATGAAGGTTATCTTAGGATGTGCTTTTATGTGACTCAAATGTTATTGAGTTGCATGTCCTGCCTACAGGAGGTCGAGTCATAAGACTGCACAAGGATATGTTGTTCTTACACATTAAATAGACAGTTGGACAACAAGCATAAAAGCCTTCATTCTGAGTACCATAATGACTTTAAAATTGGCAGCAAACAGTTTCTGCGCCTGATTTTAAATCACAGGTTTGGGGCAAAAGTGGCATGTAGTTTCCTCATGGAAATACGTGCAGGCCATTTTGCTGCCAAAGTAATGCATCTAGAACACTGCTTCATGTAAAGATAGACGACAAAGACCATGCCCTCACAACTAGGATCATCCCACTCTCTGAGCATCCGTGCTTTGATCATTCTTGTGCACACTGAAGAAGTTCCCATCATCCTCAAATAATGTATTGAAAATGTGTTTTGCAGTTAACCCACTATTTTTATGGTACATGTCATGCCTTGTACAGGCCCATCTTGTGCAAAAACCAGTATCAGATGAGACATTTATCCCATTTCGCTTTTGGGGCTGGAGTCATTGGAGGCTGCTTTTTGAACACCCTTGGTCAATGCTCCGCCTCTCCCATCCAGGGCTGTCTCTAGGGTGGTGCAATCGGTGCCACCACACCGGGCATTGGCTTGGGGTGGGGGTTTCATTTTTGCATGGATATTAACATTTTAAAAGCACCTGCTACCGCGTTCCTGGCCTCCAGCAATTTTCACGCATCAATTAAAATGTCAATTTAACTCTGGTGATTAATCATCTTCCTGGAAAGAGACCGGAGGTTTGTCTAGTGGAAGTTTTGACACATCCAAAGGTAGTGCAGAGGGTTAAAATGCCTGCTACTAAGAGCGTGTACCATCTAGGTCACAAAGAGAGAGAGAGATGTGAGGAGAGAGACATAGAATGGATTGATGGAAAGATAGAGCAGGGAGTGGGGTTGGCTAGAACATATTAGCCGATCTGGCCCTGGTCAAACCTCGAACTTTCTATTTTACTAGTTTGCTCAATAAGGTTTACTAAAGCACAGTTTGCCTAAGAAGGCTCGCTACAGCCTGACAGCATTGTGAAGGCATGCAGGGAGCACAGAATAATACACTGAACGTGAGGCGGCAGGTGCAGACACACCCCCGCATGGCCTTGCCTCCTCTAGTCCCTGACGTGCTCATTGAACAGAACTCGACAAAGGAAAGGAGAATGTCGTTGGACGGGTTCATGGAGCCTGACGTACTATTCATGTGGCTGCTTTTGGTTCATTCTGCATTGCCTTTCATGGAAAATAGAAGTGTACACATGCTCATCAGCCCTGAGGGACAAAACGGCCTTCTGTGTTGTGTCTCCAGACAACTGTTGCATGGTTTCCTATTAAGGCAAAGGCAGTCGCAAAAGTCATCAACATTCTTCTAGGTCACTACACACAGAATGCAGAGGTGGAACCGCGGTAAATGGTATGATCATGTAAGGACTCAACTCTTAACCCTGCAATCCAACATACAGTATTAAATGGCACGGTGAACAGCCTTGCCCTGCATCCTTCTCCTGCATGTCGTGTTTGTAGAATCCTATGTGTACCTATACTCTGTATGTATGAGCTGGTGTCTGTAAGGCCTAGAGTGAATGATGTAATGGAACACTGGTGTGAGGCTTGGAGAGTGAGCTCGGAGACATTCAGCTATCTCAGAAGTGGGCAAAATCTTAAGAACGACAGTCTAAGTTGTTATAAACCAAGGGGCATATTATCAAGGCGGGCGATAAGAAATTATCGACGCTTTAGTGGCCATTTTCGGCCGCAAAGCGGCAATAATTTCATCGCCCTATTAGCAAGCTGTCGCTAACAGCAGTTAGCGACAGTTTGTAGGCGTGAGCGAGTGGTTTGGGGCCCGCTTTGCTCGTCAGCGATATTTATTGCTAATGACACGCAAAGTGGGCATACCCAACCTGTTAGCGACTGAAAGCAGTTGCTAACATCGCTATCGCCTATTATCAACGCAGGCGTAGCAATTAAAAAATGTGCGCTAAGCGCGAATATCGCTGAAAACGAACGCCTGCTCAGACCAGTTCTATATTATGGTTTTAACTTATATACTGAATGAAGAAAAGGCTCTCTCAGACCTCTGATCCCTTTACATTATATGCACTTTGTGATCTGCACAGTACACGTATTTTGCATCAGGCATATTAATCCAATGCGCTACTTTTGGTTGAGTCAAAACTTCCACTAAACAAAACTCTGATCTCTCTCCTGGAAGAACATTAATCACCGGAGTTGTCTAGACATTTTTATTGTTATCTGAAAATTGCTGGACATAGGGAAGATGCAGCAGGTGCTTTTGAAAACTTTACCATACTTGCAAACATGGCACTCTCCAGAAGTCAGCCCTCGAGCTGGCTCTGAATGGAGCAGGCCAGACCCACACAGGGATCCAGTATCTGGGAGACAGTCACTTACCTCATACCTAAGTTGAAATGATTAGTTGTGATGGGCGCATCACTGTACGACTGCAGAGCCGCTGGTGGGGCTGGTTTGCCTCAGACCAGGACCCCCATGTAGGAGGCAAGACAGGAGCAGGAGTAGCTCTGGCAATGGGCCCGACCCAGAGCTCATTGCAGGTCCGGAAAGGGGCACTGGTGAGCTGGTGTTACTTGGAGCTGCAGCACGCAGTGATTCTGAAAGCACACATGTGCTTGTAGACTTGCTGCATTTCTTTTGGTGATAGAGCGGGCCAGGTTGTGTGCTGCGCTCTATAGTCAAATGAAATGCAGCAAGTCTACAAACACATGTGTGCATTCAGAATCCCCTGAAAGCACACATCGTGCTTTTAAACGTGCTGCCTTTCATTTGTTAAAAGGGCGCTGCTGCAGGGCAGATTGTATACTTTTTTTTAAATTAATCATATTCATTGCAGCGCATGATGGGCGCTCAGATTAACATGAATACTTTCACAAGGGCATACAATCTGCCCTGCAGCCGCACCCTTTTAACAAAAGAAATGCAGCAAGTACAGGAGGCACTTGCTGCTGAACTCACCTGTGTGCACTTCACACACACACTACGCACTCGACGTGAGATAGGTGCGCGCGTGCACCTCACACGGAACAGTGCTGCCAGTTACCAAGTTTGTTTTAGCCATAGTAATGCCTTAATCCAGACAGTTCATCAACATGATTAGCATAGCAACCACAACAAAGGCTCAGCGAGATACTGTAGCTTTCATTGACAAAATTCCTCTGTGTAGCTAGCTGCTCGTTAGAACCCGGCAGTTACAAAACAGCACTGTCTTGATACAGAAACAGGCGAGTAGGCGAGACAAGCAGTGATAAACTGGTAAAAACCTCTGAGCTGCTGCCTATCTTGTGGTAATACTGGCTAGCCAGTGTACAGCAGCATGTAAATGTGTGACAGATTCATGCATAAAATTCACCCTCTGGACTCGCCACTCACCAAGCCAATTTAGGAGCTTTTCAAATGCCTTAATCCTAGCCAGCAAGCATGAACATAAACCCAAATACAAGACACAAAAGCAATCTGAATAAGGAACCAGTCTTTCATCATGTGTGGCAGCCTGGGCTGAGACAGTTTGCCGTGCTCACACTCAAAATTTCGGGGGGACTGATTCTTCCAGTGATAGTTAGAGTGGAGATGCAGGGGCTCTAAGAAGAGGTGAAAACACAACAAAGCCTTGTTAGCAAGTAAATTGTCTTTTAAAAACCTGTGAAGTACTCGGGCGCGGCTGCAATTAGACGGTCGCCAGTCCACGAAGCTGTCTCAGCCCAGGCTGACACACACGACGGGGGGCGGGAGGCTGAAGCCCGGTGAGTTAAATGGGTGTTGCACGCCTGGGCTTCGGTCAGGTTCTCGGACCTGCCAGGGATTGACCTCCCTGAGGACTACCCAGGGGCGGCTGGTGACATTTGATAGTGGTGAGGCGTAAAATGATTGTCATACTGCACTGCAGCGAGCAAGCGCAGCGAGCGAGCCCGAATAACCTAAGGAGGGTTCATTTTCAAGCAAATTTGAGAAAGCAGGAAGGTTAATAAAGCAATTGTGAAAGTGCAGTTATTACATTTATAAAGAGATATCATATAACATAGGTAGCTGCTTATTCAAGCTTTCTTTCAACCCATAGTCCAGCAGGGTTTTGATACAAGACAGATAAGATAATAAGCAGTGTGTCCTCGACCAGGAAGACACTCGTATTTCGTTGGTAAGAAGTCAAAAGTTTGGTCAAATTGAAAACCTGAGATGCAATACGCAATCCAACAATTTGCAAGTACATCTCATCTATGTTCAACAAGCCATGTGTTACCCATGATTGGAATTGTGAATCACCAAATAAATTGAGCCACTGCAATCAAAATCAACCAAATCTGTGGCTCAAGGTTACATATTGGCAAAAACAGTATAAAACAGAAACACAGACTAAATAACTATAAAAGTGGCACATAAATATTGACAATGCAACTCAAACTCAGAAATTCCAGATCCAATTCACTGTCAAAGCAGGCCTCCCACATGTCATTTCAGGTGGGCTAAGTGCAGTCTACAATGCAATGCATGACAAAATTTTAAGTTACTCCAAAGCGGGACAAGACTTTACATTCCAACAGACAATAGTCTGTTCCAGTTTCTGATTATAATAGAGATAACTGTGTACGTATGCTCATACCCATATCTGTCTTACTTCCTATGTCCCTCTTTTTCTATCTCTAGCTCAACATACTCGTTATACCCCTCTCTCTTTCTGCCACACTCTCTCATTCTGGCTCTGCTTAACTCCATCTCTCTCTGGTTCACCCCCTCTCCCTCATTCTCTCTAACAAGACATCGCTTCTCTCTCCCCCCCCCCCCCCATATATACACACACTCTCTCCTCTCATTCTGGCTCTTCATCTTTCTTTCAATTTCGCTTCATCTCTCTTGCTTTATTTATCAATCTATTCACTCTCTCTTATGTTATCAATTACGTCCAAGTTAGTTCCATTACACACCAGGAATGACATTTTGGTTTACAGGTACGTTCTGTGTCTCTTTTCTCTTTGCTTTCCATTGACTTTATCTCCAAGTATCTGTTTTCTCTCTTTTTAGGCCTGTCATTTTATCTCTCTTTTTAGGCCTGTCATTTTATCTCTATCTACACCCATATTTAGGTCTGTCTTTCTCATCCTTGCACTCCTTTTCACTCTCTGTGTCTGTCTCTTGATTTCTCTAGCGATCTATTTGTTCTCAGGCCTCCATAGTCACACTCTCTCTTTTGTCACTCGCTTCATATCCTTTATTCCGTCCTTCAGTTGGTCCTCCCTCCTTGAGGCTATCCGTCCGTTCGTCTATCTGCATTAACTAGCTAGTTTTTTTATCTAACTATAGAAGCCACCCCCCCCCCTCTTCGCCATCTATCTGTAAATCTACCCATCTCTCCCATCCCCCTACAGTCACAACCCCAGCCTCCCTTTTCTGGTGCTTTATTTGCAAGTCTGCTTTCAAGGCTTCTAGCCTGGTGTGCCCCTATTTGCATGAACAGTTTTACTCAAAGGATGTGTAGCAAGGATGCACATTTCCTCGCAACACCAAATCTTTCTGTGCCTGTTCATAAATCCTTCTGTTCTGTGCAGGTTGCATGTTTGGGATGAATTATGCAGAGCGCAGCCCAATGCAGACATCAATAAACGCCACTGTCACCCATTTCAGTTATAAAAATGCAGCGCATGTGTCTGCTTGTCCCGTTGGGTAACAGCTGCAAGGGTGACTCGGTCTGTAGCAGAGCATCAACAGTTTGGACTCCAGGCCGCTGTCCCACGTGGGTGTCTGACCAGTCCCGGCCGACTCGAGTCTCCCAAAGAGGATGTATGCAAGAGGCCCCAAATATGGATTCTCAGCTGCCTATATCATAAATTCAACACTGAATGACTCACAGACTCGATCAACCGCAGACAACAGCACCGGGCACTTAACCCTCACTCCACGCAGTTACTTTGCAGTGGCTGCCAGCAATACATTTGTATTGTTTCCTGCTGTCTGTGTTCTTGTTAGTTTCTCCATTCTCTCTCCCCTCTGCTCTTTCCTCCTTTATGTTCCCATCTCTCTGATTGTCACTTTTCACTGGCCTCTCCTCCCTGCTCTCTGCCGGCCTCTCCTCGCTCATCGGCGCAGATCCTCTACCTCAGAAGCAGGCTCTGGAGAGAGCTGGCCTGGGCTGAGGTATGGTCAGACCAGCTCCTGACCCTATGTCAGCACTGATTAATTACTGCACGGGCTGTGCATGATTATTTCATGCAGTCTAAGAGATTGTTACAGCAAATCACAGATAAAGAAAACATCAGACAGCACATACCCACAAGCACACTTCAGGTGCACTTCAATCCCGGCTGTAGCAGCCAGTGACCGTTGCAGTCAAGAGTATCAACCGCTGGAGGGGCGTGGCTTGCAGCATGCCGAGCTAGACATGCGGCACGGGAGCTCCCGGCAGCCGACACCATAATCCGTCACAAAACTAATTGCCACAGACTTGAAAATACATATCGAAGTGCGGAGAGGAGTACCGAAGCTGCAGGGCTGTCGGGAGAGACCCGCTGAAGCGGGGAGAGCACTAAATCTGCAATCTGCCTGGCCGGTGACTGAGGAGGCGGCGAGACCAAGATGGTGCCGCGGGCTTGGCAGTAACACCGGACCGCCACCAGACAACCGGGAGTGGCCTGCGGCAGCCGGGAGGTTAATTGGGTAGACACCGAAAGGACGTGGGGCAGGAGGAGAGACTGTGGCAGCCCGAACACCCGCAACGGCAGATCCCGATACCCGGCTGCGCCTCAATAACATGGCGGCGTGGGGGAGACGAGGCGCCCGGGAGCCTGCACCGAGGGGAATCGCCAAGCCACTAACCCGACCCACACTCGGAGCCTGTGACACCCAGCGGCGGCGACCCCCCCCCGACAGAATCAAGTAGGAGGAAGGAGCACCCCCCCCTCCCTCCCGAGCCCGACCGCACTTAACCAAGATGGCGGCAGGATTTCACTGCGGAGCTCGGAAATCGTCGGGGGGGGGGGGCTCGGCCTGACTTGGGACGGTGCGCACTATCGGGAGGGGACCCCGCATGACCACGAGGGAACAGGCGAAGCGGGAAGCGGCTCCACAACCACCCTACGCGTGCCTGGCCAACCTTTACAAACATGGCGGACAGGTAAACGGAGACCGCGCATACAGGCAGTGCGCCCGGGGAGCAGAAACAGGGCCATATCAATAAGCGCCAGATCAGTGGATACAGCCCACGCACACCTCGGGGGACACCAGAGGAGGGCGGCCCAGGACACGGCGCGGCGGTGAGGCTTCGCACCACAAGTGTTGCGGGTCCAGGAAAACGTTGATACCTCTGCCCGAGACTTTGGGGGACCCCTGATCTAAACATTCGCCAGTTCCCCACATCCCTGCATGGCCCAACCTCCACGGCCAGCTGCCCTTCCACGACCATACACGGGAGGTCGACAGCCTGGCAAGAGACTCTCGGGGAGCGCCCGAGCGGGCTTTGGGGCCTGCAGAGCAGGGGTGTTAGCGGGCTCACCGCGGCGCTGCAGGGCGAATCTACAATAGATCTCCGGTGCGGGGGGAACCAGCGAGCGGAGATTTGGAACACGTGGACCCACACCCGGACCACAGAGCAGGCTCAGGTGGCAGATTCACGCCGTCTATACAGTACGGAGCAGTGCTCGGAGGTAAAAGGAACGCAGCAGCGTCAGAGGCACACCGCCTCTCCATAAGTGACCATGGGGAAAAAGGAAACTGTCCCCAAATCCTTGAAACAAGGCCCGATGGACAACTTTGCAACTTCCCGCCCGGGCAGGGAGAACCCCAGCACAGCGCAGGACGGGCTAATAGACACTGGTAGACTCCTAGCAGCTATTCAAGCGTCGAGTTCCGACATCCAGCGGCTCTGGAAGTCAAAATAGGCGAGGTGGGATCGGAGGTCACCCTCCTGCGACAGGACTTTAGGAACTTGTCGGCACGAGTCACTGAAACTGAAACACGAATTGGGGAAGCGGAAGACTCACTCACCACGCTCCGCAAAGACATGGCAGAACTCCAAGCGTCACACAGGCAACTCCTTTGGAAGGTGGACGACGCGGAAAATAGGGCACGCCGCAACAACCTGCGCTTTGTGGGCTTTAGAGAAGGGATCGAGGGGAACGATATGGCGGCCTTCCTCCACACGTGGCTGACTACGACCTTCCCGATGGCACGCTTCTCGACGTGCTTTGTGATCGAAAGAGCCCATAGGGCACTGCTGGCGAAGCCCCCGGAAGGTGCGAGACCTAGACCAGTGATAGCCCGCTTTCTGAACTTTGCAGACAGGGACTTGATCCTTCGGGAAGCCAGAAAATTGGGGGAGATTCGACTAGAGAACACCAACATCATGATCTTCCCAGACTACAGCCAGGAGGTCCAGAAACAGCGACGCTCCTTCGACCTGGTGAAGGCAAGGAGGAGGAGAGGGTGGGCGACAGACCGTCTCCCGCTGAAAGCTTTGTCCTATACAAGGATGAGTCTGGAAGGGGAGGGTGGTGGGAAGGAGGGGGGTTCATGGGGGGCCAAAGTTACAATGAGTTGGGGTGGGGGGGTTTGAGGTTGGGGGGAAGCCACAGTTGGGGGAAAGTCACGTAAACACGCTTTGACACTCCATCCCAGACACCCGCCATCTGCACCGCTAACAGATGAGAATCAACTCACACAATGGCAAGTACACTAGCAGCACAACCCAGGGATGATGGGGGACTCTCCATTCTAACGTGGAACGTGAATGGCCTGGGGTCAAAAGTTAAACGGGTTCTAGTGAATACATACCTTAAGAGACTGGCGCCGGGCGTCATTCTCTTGCAGGAGACACCCCTCAAAGGGGACAAATGTGCATTTATAGCGAGAGGTAGGCACAGGGTTCTGGCACACGCGGGGTACACCTCAGACTCTTAAAAAGTCAACACCATTCTGCGTCACTCGCACATGGAGTGACCCAAAAGGTACATACGTGGGGGTGCAGGGGACGTGGAGGAGACAGCGTTACACTATAGTATCGGTCTACGTGCCGCCGAAGCTTCAGCCACGTACGCTTCAGGCGATCACGTCCATTCTCATAGACACAGCAGACACCATACAAATAGTAGGTGGTGACTTCAACGACGTGATGTCGGACGAGCTAGACCGTACGGGACAACCACGCAGAGGGGGAACGCAGACAGTTCTGGCACAAACGATGAACACGATAGGACTCACCGACACATGGAGATGGCGACACCCCACACAAACCGCCTACTCCTTCTACTCGGGGGCACACAAAGTCTTTTCCAGGCTGGACTATATTTTCATGGCAAGGCAACACCTAACTGTCAATGATGAAGTGGAGTACTATACGCGAAGTTAGGGGGGGTGAGGCAGAAGAGAGGCACGGAATGGCGCCTGGCGGCCTGGGATATTCAATCCCCGGAAGTTGCGCGTGGCATCAGGGCCGACATCAAGGTCTATATAGCCGAAAATGAAGGGCCAGTTTCCTCTGGGGTAACCCTCTGGGAGGCGATGAAACCGGCACTACGAGACAGAATTCAGGGAAGGTTGAAAGAGGCAAGGCAGAGGCAGCAGGAGGAGGTGGCAGCCTTGGAGGCCTCCATCCTGTCCCTGGAGGAGGACTACCAGACACATAAAGGGACAGACACGTTGCGACAACTACTGGATACCCAACGGCAGTATAGGGAGATGGTCTCGAACGAGGCAAAGACACAGTCGCTGGTAACCCTACATCGCCTATACGATGTGGGGGACAAATCAGGTAGGCTCCTGGCCTGGTTAAGCAGGAGAGAACGGGACGCAAGATGGGTCGAACGAATCACAATGGAGGACGGTGGTATGAGATGCACCGATGTAGAGATAGCGGAGGCGTTCGCGACCCACTACGAACGATTTTACACAGCCAAAGACCTGGGGGACGTAAATGTGGCACTGCAATATCTGGAACGGGTGGAGATACCAACGCTATCTCCTGAATCCAGCTTGGTGCTGGAAGCCGACATTACGCTCGACGAGATAGCAGTGACTATAGCGACACTAAAAACAGGCAATTCGCCGGGTCCCAACGGGTTCCCGGCGGAATTCTTCAAGAAGGCGTCGGATCTCCTGACACGCCATCTTAAAAACCTCCTTACTGAATCTTTTCAGCAGAAGGCGCTGCTGCCAGACCTCGCGTTGGCAACCATAGTGCCGATCCACAAGGAGGGCAAACCTAAAGAGGAATGCGCGTCTTATCGCCCCATTTCCCTCCTTAATATCGAAGTGAAGGTGTTAGCGACCATCTTAGCAACTCACATGAAAGCGGTGATCCCGGACCTTGTCCATATGGACCAGTCGGGGTTTCTCCCTGATAGAGCGACAAAGCTAAACCTCAGGCGCACCCACAACTGGTTACAGGAGGTCAAGGAGAGAAGCGAACCGCACTGGTTCCTCTCACTTGATGCAGAAAAAGCATTCGATGCAGTGCATTGCCCGCTGTCCCCCCTACTGTCCACGCTAACCATCGAAATATTAGCAATTAACATTAGACGGAACCCGAACATCCATGGCTTTTCACTAGACCCCTCAGTAGCCATTCAGGAAAAAATATCACTTTACGCAGACGATGTGCTCCTGTTCATTACCAACCCAGACGTGACAGTGCCAGAGTTATTTCGGGAACTGGGCAGATTTGGAGCAAGAGCAGGCCACACCATCAACTGGCACAAATCGGTTCTCTATGACCCGCAGGGGAGGGAGCAATGGGGAGACATCCCTGAACGTCTGGTCACTACCTCCACAGGTTTTCAATACCTGGGAATATATATTACCCTAGACAGGAAACTCTTGTTCTCCAAAAATATTGACAGAATCATGGGGGACGCGGTGCAGGACATGGACAGATGGAAACGGTTGCCGCTCACGCTCCTGGGCCAGGCGGCGATGTACAAAATGATTACTCTGCCTAAGTTCCTATATGCACTCCAGAATGAATACTACCCGCTCCCGACCAATACGATTCAAAAGATACACGCAGATCTTCGCACCTTTTTATGGCTGGGAAAGCAACCGCAAATAGCCCTACAGACACTCCAACGACACCAATACAGTGGGGGCATATCTCTACATAATTTGGAGCCCTACTACTGGACGGAACACCTGACCCCGATAAACGCCTGGATCCATGTCCCAGCGGATCACCCGACATATACCCTAGAAAGACACACACTGTCACACAGGAACATTCTGTATTATTTGTACGGGGGTAGGATTAGGAAGTCGCTGCTACCGGCGACGGTAATCACACTAAAGGCATGGCGGCAGGCGACCAAACGTACGGGATGGGAGGGAAACCCACTAGACAAACACCGTTGTGGCATTGCCAGTGGCTGGTAGAACTTGGAAAGCTCAGGGGCTTCCAACTGTGGGACGACATTGGTATATCACACATAGGTGATGTGATTTACAGGGGGAACTGAAGTCATTCCAGGCTCAGGACTGAATTTGGGCTCCACCACTCACAAATGTTTAAATACACGCAATTGAGACACGCCTGGAGGGCACAACATGTCCCACTTACGGACATACCCGAATACGCACCACTAGAGGGCAGACTCCTCCAGGAACATATAACAGGGAAAGCGGTCTCCCTCACCTACAAAACCCTGACTAATAATATCCTGGGTGACCTGGCGAGACTGAGGGGCGTGTGGGAGGCAGAGGTGGGTGAGATGGAGGATCTAGACTGGGAGATAGTCCTCATGCACCCTCGAGAGGTAGCGATCAAATCCAGGTTACGTCTTATTCAGTTAAACGTGTTGCACAGGACATATTTTGATAGAGTGAGACTGCTCAAAATGGGGAAAATAGCCGACTCAACATGCCTTAGATGTGGTCGTCAGCAGGGGGACTTCTACCATATCATATGGACATGCACAAACATACAAAACTATTGGACACACATCTTTACTGAACTGGGAGAAGTTTTAGGGGTGGAACTCACACAGGAGCCTAAGCTGGCCCTACTGGGCATGACCACCGAAGTGGGCCTGCCTCGACCCCTGCTCATTTTTCTGGTACTAGCGCTAGTAGTTGCCAAGCGGGACATAGCAAAATACTGGGGGGCCGCAGAATCGCCGAGCATAGAGGAATGGAGACGGGGGCTGGACCTCTACATGGCAGCGGGGAGGGTGACCTATAAAGCAAGAGGGTGTCCAAAAAAATTCCGAAGAGTGTGGGCCAAGTGGAGGCAATATCATGGTCTGGAGGGGGGGCAGTGAGGGAGGGAGTCGGAGGGAAGGGGAGAAAAGCAACATAGCCTGTGCTGAACAAGGACCTGTATTCACTGTGACACCCAGCTACGAGGCACCTCGGGAACGTGGGAACAGGTTGTGAACTAGATTTGCCAAAGATTGTGGTTGCGGGGGGGGGAGGGGGGGATGGAGTGGGTAGGGTTATGTATAGATATGTCACTGTAAATGGAGGACTTCTCTCGACAGCAACCCAAGGTGTGATACGTGGCTCGGCAAAGGATGATCGCACTTGCGGCAGTTCAGTTGTATAGTTGAGGGGGGGGGGAGTTGAGGGTTTAATGGGGATCAACTTCAAACTAAAAAAGCAGATATTCGCTGTGATTTGAATTGTCATTAACGGCTAAACTGATTTGCCTTCAGCATACACCTTACAAACGCCGCCCAACCTCCGGGGTGTGGGTTGATGGGCCGTGTGACACTGTGTTCTTTCTACATATTGACTCCCCCATGTCTGGGACAGTTGAGAATTGCATACCATGCTGGTCTTTTCTTTATCTGCAATAAAAATAATTAAAAAAAAAAAAAAGAGTATCAACCGCTGTGCTGCACTGCAAAAACCGTGTACAGGCACAATGCCACAGTGCGCACAGTAAACTAAGTTCAACATTCTGCGGGTGCATAACATGCAGCCATGCTGCACCTTTTCTTTGCATACAATTCTGGTCCAAGTGGTCCCACATACTCACAGCTACAGGCAGTCAATCTGCACTGTGCACCATCTACACAGTGCAGGCGCCATGCCCATAGAGAACTACAGTGTATTTGCCCCGAACCATACACTGCTGCACTGCAGTACAGCCACCCTGCACAACTACAATGCGATTGCACAACATGAAGCAATGCAGCACAACAAAACTGGGCAGCACAACATGAGAAAGTGCAGCACAACAAGAGCCGGGGAAGGGCAGTTAAACAGGCAGGACAGATTAGTAAGAGACAGGGAAGTGCAAAAACAGGGCAGACCAACAAGATGGGTGACAATCTAACAGCCAGTACGGAGATGTAAGAAGCAGAGCAGTGTAAGAGGCAGGACAGCATAATAACATACATGGCAGTACAACAGACAGAGTAGCACAACAACAGACAGGGAAGTGCAGCAGGCAGGGCAGTGCAACAAACAGGGTAATGCAGGGCACATGAGGAGACAGATAAGCAGAACCAGAGAGCGGGCAGTGCAACAGCCAGTGCAACGCAAGACCTCACAGGGAAGGGCAAAGACAAAGCAACATGAAGGACTGTGCGCAATAACACAGTGCAGCAGAAACACAGAGGCCAGTGCAACAGACTAGATATTGCAACAGACATGGCACCACAACAACGCACATGGCAGCGCAGCAACTGACAGTACAGGGCAACAACCAGGGAGCGCAACAAAATATAGGGCAGTGCAACATACAGTGTGGCAAAATAAACGATAGGTCAATCCCACAGAAACACAAGAAACAGGTCAGCGCAAGAGAAAGGGGAGTGCAAACAGAGTCAAGGCTGACTAAACACAGACAGCACACTGCAACAACCAGATCATTACAACAAAATGCAGGCTAGTGCAACAGACACGGCAGCACAACCACGGGCAGGGCATACCAACAGACAGAAGAACACAACAACAGATAGGGATAACAGCAATGATTCATCCCTTCTGAAATTTTGTAAGCTACCAAACACATTGCATTTTACATCGTAAGCCTTTTCCATCACCTTTTTAGCAGCTGTACTTTTTGCCTTTACAGCCTCAAGAAACCTTTTCAGGGGGAGTAAAGTGTGCTTCATAAAATCCCCCAAAGAGCATAACAGGGAGTAGTCTAGTACAGGACAGCTCTATCTACATTACCCATATAAAGCTGCCATGTGCACTGTGTTGAGAGGTGTTTACAATAGGACAGGGTAATTGTACACTGCTTCTATTATTAAGAGTGTATTTCAGAAAGTAGACCATTAAAATGTCCCGTAGATGACTACTAGTCCTATCAGCTGGAATCCAAGCCCTAGAATTCCGCTCTCTGTCAGTCCCACGTATACTCTGCTGCTCAACCCAGCCCTCCAAAGCGGCCGGCTGATGTTTTGTGCTGTGTGCAACCGTCTTTACTCACCAAATATTGTGATCAAGCCTTGCCTGCAACTAAATGCTAGCTACAGTTTACAACCCCTTATGGTTGAAGGGAGCTATCATAAACTTCGGGATTCCAGCTACAAGCTAATGCCTGACAGGAGGGCACTGAGAGAGCGCAAATTTGAATAAAAGTTATGTATAGGCCATATTTACAAGCACATCGTATAAACGTAGGAATGAAATGTATATCGTAACGTGAAGTTGACACTTATAGCATAAAGTTAACAGATGTAATCAACGTAATATAGGAAAAGTAACTGTATTCACCTTAGAACATGTATTAGATTTAGAAGGCTCGTATACGTAGTGGGCTAATGTAGAAATGTATAGAAATGCTTACGAAATGTAGAACGCGCAAAGTAGAATTCATGTACGTGTGTAACTTTAAATGGAGAAACGGCGTGAAATGTAACATGAAGAAATGTGCAGAGAGCATATACGGCGATGTAACAAATGAGAATATAAAGTTATACTCTATGTAGTTTGTATTCTATGTATAATGTATTCACATATGCGTAAAAGACTTTGCTAAATACGAATATATATGTGTGTTAAAGGTTATACTGTGTAGAAAGCTTCGTGTAAGAATGTTAGAAGGGTTTAGGTCATTTGTGGGTTTAACCTGGCTGACCAAGGGTTCGCAGAAGTGTAGTCCGCTGTTTGTAATTTAGTGGGCTCACAGGAGTCGTGAATAGCCTTGCTGTGAACGTGCGAGCCAAGGAGTCTAGCGCTTGTTAGATTTAGGGTGACAACGCTGGACGAGGTTTATGGCCTAAACGTGATAAGAAGCGCTTGGAATTTGAGAGTTGTTTTGAGAAGTCCATTCACAGGACCAAGAAAGGTTATATACATAACTATAAAGATTAAAGTTCTGTTGAGGTTGTTGACTTGTGCTCAGAAAATGTCAATTGTAATATTGAATGAAGTCACCAATGAGAAGACGAAGATGACATCGGAGGAGAAAGGTCAACTTAACGGACGGCGAAAGAGACGAAGCAAGGAAAAAGCTAGAAGATGACCTCACGGGGAAAGTCCGTGGTGGGCGTCGAAGGGGCGTTCCACCCACACTGTGATTGTGTATTTTAGGGACAGCACCCCGGGGATAAGATAGCGAAGGCGAGGGCGAACAGCTCCGAGCAGAAGCCATCATAGAGAGCTTAGAGTAGATGACTTGAGCAGATGCGCTGAGAGAGATCAGAGCGCAAGAGAGCAGTAGGCCGAGGACCCTTAGAGAGCGGATGGGTAGGCAGAGAGGGTACTGCTTCTTAAACTTAAGTTACCTTTAGAGGCTAAGAGAGTTTGAACTTCTTTGGGAGTCAAACTGCTGACACCTTTTTAGGTTAGGAACTTGCGAAATAGGGATGTCACTTAGTGTAGAGTAGGGACAGATTTAACTTGATTAATTTTCTCTTTCTGTAGATGACGCAAAGGAACCACTTCACATCGATGCTTTAAATTACTGATTCTGGAATTGATTTTGTATTCTTTTGTATACTTTTGAGATTTATCCTAAGAGGATTGTATTCGCATTTAAATTTGACTTTTATATAAAACTTTCAAACTTTATCAGTTGTAAGTGGTTCTTCCGAGTGGCGTCAGTTTATGGGGTTGCTCTAACCTATGCGGGGTTTGTCTTTTACTCAACGACAGAAATCAATCGATCTAAAATTTTCGAATGAGATAAGTTATTAAATTGATCATAAATTGATATCAAAATCTCATTCCTCGCAGTTGGTAGCAGAGGATGGTTTTCTTCTTGAGGAAGACAACCTAGGTCAGGTTTAGTTTACCCCAAGGTCCCTAGTCATCGACGACCAGAAGAAGAATCCCAGCCGAAGCCGGTGCTGACGGCGTGTCGAGAGAAAAGCAGCAGAGTCGGTCGAGAGTGAGTATAAGGGTCATGCGTTGTAAGATTGCGGTGTTTTATGTTGTTCCTGTGTTGTAATGTCAAGCGGAGTTGAATGCCTGTAGTGTGATTGAGGGAAGGTTGTGAGCGCGCGCAACCGGATGAAATCTTAAGCTCCAGGGAAGGACTTAAGTGGTTCGGGTGTATCGAACACCCAGAGTAATTTGTCTACCATTGAAAGGGGGTCATGAGGTACCATTGATCGCCCGACAGACGATGATAGGGGGAGCGTAAGAGTGAGTGAATGAGTAACGGACGCTGGTCGTACGTTTACTGTGTGTAAGTAACCTATCAGTTGAGGCGATCGTCCGACCGTCAGAGGGAAGACGTTTTGCCAGTTGAGGTAGCAATTACAGTTAGACTGTGGCCGTACAGTCAGAGAAAAGTGATCGCTTGGACGGAAGTAGTCATTTTTCAGTGTATGAATGAAAACGCATGCGAAATCGTGAGACGAGTTGAGAAAGAAGGAGAACTGCTGCAGAGGGAACGAGTGACGTCAGCATAGAACCGCGCTGAGATTGGTTAGTTTGTCAGACATCAGCGAAGAGTCGCGCTGAGATTGGTCGGTCAGCGTAGAGTCGCGCTGAGATAGGCCGATTAGTGAGAGCCGCGTAGGGATTGGTTGGTGGTTGTCATCGGGACATAAACAAGGAAGAGAAAGAGGAAAATAGTAGAGTAGCGAAAATGAAGTGTTTTAAGAGTTTAAGAGCACTCTTTAGGAGGAATAGAAGAAACTTATATGCCGGAGAGGAAGCTCCACCAGAAGGCACACCAGCTTATCATATGGCAGTAAATGTAGGCTTACACTCGATACTATGGATCTCCGAGTGGAATAAGCTAACTGAAGGGAATAAGGAATTGACGTTTCCAAGATTCGGAACGTTTAAGCTAGACGTGTTGAACGAACTAAAAGCGGTAATGCTTGCAACAAGACCTCTACCGAGGCCAACACAATTCGAAGCCCTTAGTGCATGGTTTAGAGCAGCACACGAAAAGAGCGTAAAGAGGCGCCAGGAAAGAGTGAGAAGATCAGTAAAGGCAGTGCAGGATGCTAAATGGGACGAGGAAGCTAAGAAGTGGAGGGTACAAAAGATAGAAGCAGACAAACTGTACCCGATGCTAGAAGTTACGGGAGAAAAGAAACCTCTAGAGGAAGATGAGGAAAGCGAGACGGAGGAGGAACTGATAGAGAGGCTATTAACAGATAGACCACCTCCGTACAGCGGAGGGGCCGCAAGTCCCATATTACCACAGGAAGACGGAGCTAGATGGGGGGAATATAAATCGATCCCAGTAACCGAGTGGGATGCCAAGAAAGATGAGGAAGTACCTCAATCTAGTTCCGAACAGAGAGTAGTGGGAAGACTAGTGGTCCAGAAGGTGCCAGAAACGCAATATGCAAGATCGTATCACATGCCAGATGCTCTACAAGTACCTGTTACCATAGGCCCTATTGTGTCAATCTACAACCCAGAAGAGGTCCAGCAGGAGGAACAGGCACGATGGGACAGGGAAAGGGCAGAGGTGGAGAATAGGAATACCATGATGAATCCTCAGAGACAGATACTAGCACCGATGAGTCGGAGTACCCCATTAGATGCTGCAACAGGTCCCTGGGTAGAACAAGGGGGTCAAAGAGGGCCAATGGACTTAAGGGGACCAAAACCGAAAACCCATAAGGAATTAAGGGAATACCTGAAAGAATGGGATACTGCCAAAGAGGCTCGGAATAAAAGTTTAGAAACAGGAGCAGAGTGGAGAGACCAGGATAACCGGATCCTCTCTCATTGTGGAGCTGGAGAAAGCAGCCCGGAGTGGGAGAGAGGGAGCCAGGAAAGCAGAGGAAATAATTGTCCTACTATCAGCGGCAATAGGCAAATGTGCGATGACAGGAGTGCAGGGGGTGGCGAAGTGCCTCGCGTCACCTTTAGTGAGGGGGAACGAAGGACGCAGGAGTACCGAAATACTTTCAGATGCACTCACCATACCCCGAGTGAAACAGTGCAACATTGGAATCACGGGAACATGGAGAGTCGTGAAGGGTCTCGCCATGCATCCGGCGAACGCGAGCGAAGTCACGAGAATATAGGGAGTCGCGAAACGTCCCGCCATACTTCTGGTGATCAAGAACGAGATCACGGGAACATGGAGGACCGTAGAGGACCTTTCATTTTATTGAGCGACACCAGACAGCAAGCGAGTTACAGTGGTTTTGAACAGAACGGTGGATCCTATCTCGTATCTGGAGAAACCGAGCCGAAAAGGAGCAATGTAGGGATGGGGGATGGAGTAATGTTCCCCCACACCCCACGGGAAGATGGAAAGGCTTGGGATCTAGAGAGGTGGGAACAAAGAGATGGAAGGAAAACTCCTCATCACTCACCTCTGTTCAGGCGTAGGGTGCATAGTGGAGGTGAGAGGGGTATGAGCGAACCACCTAGGACTGACATACTGAGAGCCGAGATAAAAGCAAAGCGGCTCGATGTAATGAGTTTGAAGTCAGACTTAGATGAAATAATTGATGGCACAGTGGCAATAGAGAGATTAGAGTTGTACGCACCAGATGAAATATTGTTCTTATCCAAGTATGTTACTTGGAGAGCGAGGTCAGCTCATGAAAATTTATCTAATTTGGCAAATAGGTATATGATAGACCTGTCACGAACCAAAGCTTTACAGCCCAATCATAGGCTAAATTGCACAGACCTAGATTTGGATGAACGTAGAACGATTGGACTAAGAGTACACATACGGGAACTAGTCATGTGTATCAGAATATGGAAAGATCTGGATAGATGGGAGGAAAAGTGGTCTAAGAAGGGATCTGTCAGAAGAAGTACAATTGTGAAGTCCCAGGATACAGACCTAATGCGAATGGAAGCTTTCCCTTTGCGAGAAATCGCGAACGGAAACTACGTTCATGTACCTTGGAGTAGGGGGGATTTAGCGGCATTCACTAATTCTTTCCCCAAGTTAAGAGAAAACCCCGTAGAGTGGTACAAGCAGGTAGAGAGGTTTGTAAAGATCTCTAAGGTGCTGTGGATCGATTTGAACACATTGTTCGATATCGTAGTACCCGGAGATTTGTGGACGGCATGCAAGCTTAGTGTTGAACGGCCCGCTTGCGAGCCTCCAAGAGATACCCGGACAAATGGTCCGTCAGACAGAGTCATGGAAAAATACGAAAGAGTAATAACATGGCTAAAAGAGAAAGTGCCAGTACAAGACATAGACTGGGTTAAGATAGATCGAACAACTCAGGAGCCCAAAGAGAGAGTTCACGAGTTCTATGAGAGGTTACTGAAAGCATTTAAACAATACAGTGGGTTAGACGTAATGGATCCTAAGGACATAGGACAGTTTGTGTCGAAGTTCGTCTTAGGATTGAGACCAGACATAAGCCTGATGATACAGCAGCATTTGATCTGTTGGCAGAACAAACCTTTAGATGAGATTTTGAGGTATGCAAGGTACTGTAGCGACGAAATAGATTCGAAGGCAAAGAAACTCAAGGAAAAATTAATGCTGGTACAAATGCAAGCAGCTGGAAAGGGTGGACAGCGGCAACAGGGAACAGGAACGCAAGCAAAGAAACAGAATAATCAGAGTAGAGATGAGGAGGAAAGACCGAGACCGAGAATGGATATTGCGACACTGAAAAAGACAACAAGGTGTCATCAGTGTAACGAAGTGGGACATTGGCGACGCGAGTGTCCTTACAATGTTGAAACAGGGGAATTAGAACAAGAGGAGGAAGAGGTACAGAACAACGTGGTTAAGGGAGCAACAGTCCCGAAGGGAAAGTTTATCAAAGGGGGGACTCAGACTCCTCGAGCCCCGTTTCCTCAACCACCTCGCATTACAAATGGAGGGAAAACCTATAGACAAATGCCATTGTTTGTAGGAGGAGAGGAATGCTACTACGTTGATCCTCTTACAGGGCAACGAGTGAATAGGGAAGAAGACTGTACTCTAGGTGCAGCCCTGGAAGTAGATCAGAGAGGACCATACGTAGAGGCTGAAGTAGCTGGATGTCCTACAACCTTTTTGGTGGATACAGGGGCCACTCGATCCACGTTGAGATCAGCGGTAGTCCCAGGTTTGCCAATATCGGGAGAGACGATTCAGGTGGTAGGAGTCGCAAACAAGAGGATGACGAATCCTCTGACTGAACCAGTGTCAGTAAAGATAGGGAATTACAGTGACGAACATCAGTTTGTGATCTGTGATTCTAGCCCTGTGTGTTTGCTAGGAAGAGATCTGTTGTGTAAACTGAATTGCACAATACATTGTACACCTGAAGGAGTAGAAGTACAGACCAATGATGAGGATGCCGATTTTAAGGTTGTAAACTCGCAAGAGTGCGTGGAACTATATCCTACCTTAACACTGGAAGAGCTTCCACAGGATTTGAGGGAGAAAGTGTCAGCTGAGGTGTGGGATTTTACTGGAGAAGAAATAGGACTGATCAAAGGAGTAGAACCAGTAAAGATCTTGGTGAGACTCAATGCGGAATATCCAAGAACACCACAATACAAATTGACACCAGAGACGATTGCAGGAATAAAGCCTGTGATCGAATCCATGATTAAACAGGGAATACTGAAGGAGATCGTGGGTAGTCCATGTAACTCCCCGATTATGGGTTTGCAGAAGCCTAGTGGAAAATACAGAATAGTGCAGGATCTTCGGAAGATTAATAATATTGTTGTCTCATGTTGTCCAGTGGTACCGAATCCATCAGTGATATTATTTCAGATACCGTTCCAAGCTGAATGGTTTACCGTGATAGATTTGTGCCAGGCTTTCTTTTCGATTCCTTTAGATGAAGAGAGCCAGTATCTTTTCGCTTTTAAGCTGGAAGATCGCGTCTTAACATGGTGTCGTATCCCTCAGGGGTATACAGAAAGCCCATCGATCTTCAACCAGCTATTAAAAAGAAATCTTGAAAGTCTAGTACTGCCCAAGAATTCGGTTCTAGTCCAGTACATAGACGACCTCCTAGTTGCGTCAGAAACTGAGGAAGCTTGCAGAGAAGACACCATTACCTTACTAAATCACTTGGCCGAGAACGGACACAAGGTGTCTCCAAGTAAATTGCAATATTGTATGACTGAGGTGCAATACTTGGGCCATAGGATTGAAAAGGGAAAGCGGAAGGTGTCTCCAGACAGAATAGAGGCGATCATGAAAATGAACGCGCCTACAACGCAAAGAGAAGTCAGGATGTTTCTAGGTATGGTCGGTTATTGCCGGCAGTGGATAGCCAACTTCTCACTGAAGGCAAAACCTTTATTACAGCTGACGCACAAAGGAGTAAGTGATCCGGTACGATGGGACAAAGATTGTTTGATGGCGTTTTTGCAGCTGAGGGAGGACTTATGTCGTGCCCCGGCTTTAGGAATGCCTGATTACACAAAACCATTTTTGCTTTACTGCTGCGAAAGAGAGGGATGCGCTTTAGCAGTTTTGGCCCAGATACATGGAGATGCGCGTAGACCAGTGGCGTATTTTTCGGCTACATTAGATCCAGTAGCCGCAGCGTTGCCCGGATGTCTCAAATCCGTAGCTGCAACGGGTGTCAGCATCGAACGTTCTGAAAGTGTGGTAATGGGTCATCAGCTAGTAGTGTACGTACCACATTCTGTAGAATTGTTAATGACCAGGACTAAGACTCAGCATCTGACAAATAGCAGGCTCACACGCTACGAGCAAGTCATACTGGCTGCCGAGAATGTGACCCTAAAAAGATGCTCCGTCTTGAATCCTGCAACTTTGATGCCACTTCCAAACGAGATCGATGACGAAGTTTGTACAGATCATGACTGCCTTGATGTGACTGAACTATGCACCAAACCGAGACCCGATATTGTAGATGAGCCATTGACTGATCCCGATGAAATTTTCTTTGTTGATGGTTCATGTGTAAGAGACAATATCGGTCAGCTGAGAGCAGCTTATGCAGTTTGCACAATTACAAGAGTAATAGAAGCCGCTTGCCTGGAAGGAGTACACTCCGCTCAGGTAGCTGAAATTGTTGCTTTGACGCGTGCTTGTCTAGCAGGCGACAAACTTCGAGTCACCATATACACCGATAGCCAGTATGGTTTCGGGGTAGTTCATGATTACGGGCAGCTATGGTCTCAAAGAGGTTACATGACCTCCTCGGGTTCTCCCATTAGGAATGGAGAATTCGTGAGACTATTGTTAGAGGCATTGCAAGGTCCAGCAGCCATTGCAGTTGTTAAATGTGCAGCGCATACAAAAAATGTCGATTTTGTGTCTCAAGGTAACCGCTATGCGGATGAGGTAGCGCGTTACTGCGCAGAACAGGGATATTCTCACACTGATGTAAAAGTGGGGGGGATCCAAGAAAGAACTGAATTGACAATGTTGTTGGATACTGTAGATACGTGGGATGAGCTAAGGAGTGTTCAGGAAAATGCACCAGATGATGAGAAAAAGAGTTGGGAAACAGCTGGTTGTTCCAGAAGTGAGATGAATTTCTGGATATCTGCAGATGGGAGAGCAGTTTTACCAAATGAACTTGTTAGTCCAATGGCAAGGAAATTGCATGGATCAGCACACATAGGTAGAGATGCTATGGTGAGAGTTTTCAGACAAACATGGTTTAACCCGAAGTTTAGAGTAGCGGCAGAAGCAGTGTGTCAGAGATGTACGATCTGTCAGCAGCTAAACGTGGGAAAGAGAACACCAGTCACATTGAGTCACATTGGGAGGTCTGGGGGGCCTTTCAATAGAATGCAGCTTGATTTTATAGAAATGCCTAAATGCAATAGACTCAGATACGTCTTAGTGATTGTTTGCATATTTTCTAGATGGGTTGAGGCTTACCCTACACGTAGGTGCGATACACTTACAGTAGCAAAATTGTTACTTAGAGAGTTGATACCGAGGTTTGGGGTGCCATCCTCTTTGGAATCGGACAGAGGAACTCATTTTAACAGCGAAATAGTGAAGATGCTATGTTCAGCTTTGGGTATCGATCAGAAACTGTAGTGTAGTTCCTAGTTTCCCACTAGGCCCTGCGCATTGGAATAACATAAACAGTAGTATCGACGTGGAACTGCTTATATTCCAGGCCTCCACTGACTATGCTAAACTTAATTGGGTTGTGTTACCAACTAGCTCAGAGGTCACTGGAAACTTTCTTCTCTGCATAGGAAGTGATCAGCTTCCTTGGCACAGACAAGAAGGGATTCAGCTTTCCAACAACCGTGCAACATGACAACTTTGCTCCTCAGATCAAGAGTCGATCTCTAGGGTCGTGTGAAACAATAGACACAGATTTCACTCAGTCAGTCTAGTGCAGTTTACTTTCACAGTATGTAGAGAATAGAGAGACGGGCGTTTATCAGTAAAGGGTTAACATTTATTGAACAGTCTTTCTTCTCGTACAAGAGAAATGTATTGCCACAATTGCAATAACTGTTATTATAAAAAGTACGTACAGTAAGATAAGTATTGCGAAATAGAACTGTAAAAGCATTGATATGGTTTCTTAGCCATACAATGGTTTAAAAGTAATAAAACATATATACAGTCATATATACATTAGGCTAACATACTCAACTGGTGCTTCTAACTAAGCCTACCCCAGTGTGCCTGACCTAAGCCTAACACGTGAGAAGGGGAGTAAGTAAGTAGCTTTAAGTTAAGTTGGTTTTGCCAAGGTTTGTTTCAAGAATTCTCTTCTAAGGGTTTAGTCAACACCATACCTCTGAATAGAATGATGGAGGATTGGTATCTCCTTCAGGGGTCTCTCTCGATATCCCAGTCACCCGCGAGGGTAAACTGGAAGCGCCGGGACTGGATTTCTCTGCACGAGAAATGCAGCGGCTTCTCTCAGCGCGTCGAGGAAGGAGGGGGGACAGCGTCCGCGGGCAGCTGGGCTGGATGTCTTCGCAGAGGACGGCTGCACGGCTCCTCAAGCGTACTGAACCACAGTTCGCGCTGTAGCGGCGATAATGGTAATCAGCAGCTTCACCACCACAGGATAGCAGGCTGCAGCGACAGAGTGCTAGTTGTTACCAACACGGGGTCATGCAGGCAGCTGGCATCAGCAACAGGGAACGAACTCACAGCTCGTATCTTTCTCTCCTTGCTTAAGGCAACGTGGGTAATATTTATACCTGACAGGTGCCGGGTTTGACGCAAGTTTGCTGGACATAAGACGTCAATTAAAGATGTCACTAGGAAGTGACAGTTATCAGTTGCTCATTAGAGTTCCATTACTAATCAAAACATAGCAAGCGGGGATTTCCAGGTTTGCTAAGTTTTTATCTTGTTGAAGAACTCGGAGTGTTATCTAGGAATATCAGATAGTGGCTGCTGCTCTGTCATTGCACTAATTGGTCGCAAAGGAAGTAGCAGAGAGTCATGCTGGAATGTGGCTCTGTTCGTGTGAGGCCAGAGATGACTTTTCAGAAAATCGCACTTGAACGGTTATGCCAATATAGGGAATAAATGGATTTATAGCCGAATAGGGGCATAAGGTCACAGTATCGATCAGGAACCTAGATAAGCACGCAACACCCACTCCACGTATACATGTCCATCAAAATTACTAAAACTAAGCAATTAGATGTATGTGTAACATTGCCCACCCCAAAATACATAAATGCATTCGAAATAGGCGTACTTGCAATACATGGAATTTAGGTACTGTACGTTTTTTTTAAAGCATAGTAATCATTCAAAAAATTATTGCATATGAAGTCAATGAACGATTATGCAAAAGGAATTACACATGAAGTATCTCTGACAGAAGAAATGCGAGATAAATCATCACATAAAAATGCATTGTAATAACATGTGTGCTAGAGGCTGGTGTTATGTTGTTATGTCTCTAGATGTGTTTAGAAATAGAAGTGTGAAGCTTCTGTTCTCTAAGAATAATTTTTACGTTAAGCAAAGAATTGTTCGTGCCACAAAAGGGTCAATATTAGAAAAAAAATTGTCCAATTCAAAGAAAAATAGATTTCCAAAGCTCCTGGCAGTTTTTGTTGATCAAAACTGAAGGCCGAATTCAGAGTTCATGGGAACGCTGTGTGTCGGAAAGCTTCTCAAAAGTTATTGTTTCTCTATGGGTGAGAACATCGTATCAGACAGGCTCGCAAAGAATTGGTCTACAAAATCAGGTGATAGTTCAACCAAATTAGATAGCGCTGTAACTTGGCAGGTGTGAGAATGATTGCTGTCATCGAAGTCAGGACCAGCAATGCTCACAGAACGTTGTACCTGGATGATGTTGCTTTTGTCACTCGCTCCACTGTTACCACTTGGCTGTAGTACAGGAGTCTCCACGAATGCCGTCATCAGGATTGGTAGCCGCTGGGGACAACACAATGCGTGAGCCGTTATTGGACTTAGCAAAGTATCGACGTCCATTGGTACTGCTGATGGAAGTGAAAGACAGATGTCCAACACGCATTCATCGCCGCAAAGCATACACCGTAGCACAGGTAAAATGCAATTTTGCCATATCGGTCTGAATGAAAGGAACCAGGTCATGTTTAGATCTCTCAGCCTGGCCAATCCGAGGACGTTAGTTATCCTGTCCCTGTAGCGCATTGCTAGGATTGTCTCTTCCATTCCCATGGGAGCTATGTCTGAGCCGAGGCTTGCCATAACGTAGCAGAATGGTCAAAAATAGAATCCCTGCGATGAGTCCCAAAAATAGTGGAATACCACCAAAGATGGAGTGCACAAAATTAGGAAAGATTCCCAAAATTGCCTGGAAGGGTGTTAGCAGTCCCGTAAAGACTGTCTTAAATATGCCTGGGATGCTTGTAGCACTAGACATGTTAAGGAGTTGGCTGAATATTTCTACGAAATGCACGGGGCAATTTGTTGATAAAAGGTCATGGACCTCAGTAGCCGTCCTTGCGACTAGAAGATCATACGTCTCTTTAGATGACGTTATAGGCACTGTTGTCTGTAAAAGCACAGATTTCATTTTGCTTAATGTATCAATTCGTATAGAATAGAGATTCAGACGAGGCCAGAGGGGAGTCACTATGTCTGGAGGCCCGCTCGGGAACAATGCTTGCATACAACATTTGACCATGGACGTTACTTGTACTAGATAACTTTTCCCTGGCGCGAGGCCACAGCACCTGTGATCCGTTCTAAGAATGTAACTCCCGTTTGCGAGTTGCATAAAGAAGGGCTCTATCTGAGTTGCAGGTGTGACTAGCTGGTGGCATGAGAGGTTGTTTGAATTTCCATCACATGCTCCGTGTAAATTAATACCCTGACACAAAAGTATACCGCTTAGTGAGTGTTTACAGTTGTCACCACTAAGAAATACATTTTTGTCACTGTCACTATAGCAAGAATGAGTGTATGGTAATTTCCATTCGGATTTAACATATCCCTTACCCAATTGTTCAATACTGGCCAGCAGGTATGTACTCAAGGCATTTATGAAATCGGAAAGTTGTTATCGGAATTGTGATAATTCCGTGTATTATCCATTCAATGACAGGACTCTCTGACATTGTCAATGGTAATCTCTCGAGTTTTTCGATGCTCAGGATTGTATAGTCTGCTCCTTTCTGTGCCAAACTGATCTGTTTATCAGTAAGGTTAAAACTGGAAAATAATGACGTCGTGTTGATTAAACGCCAAGGCACATAGCCTGAACGAAGATTTTGCAGCGTCCAGCCTAGTTCTATAATAGAGCGTAATTGAGACTGGCCATGTTGTAACATTAGCAAATCTCTGTCTATCACATCAAAGGCAGAGGATACAATATTGTCCAAAGAATATATTCTGGAAGACAGAGTCATTAACCCATTGTCTACCACAGAAAGTGATTTCTCCAAATTAATACGATCAATTTCTCGTATTTTTTCTGCAGTTTCAATTTGCTTTACTTTCCAAGCCTCGTTGTAAGCAGCATAGATACTGGTCGCTATGAAACGCTTTTGACGCTGTTTGCGTGGTCCAAGAATGAAATCGCGCAAATCAGCACCATCTTTTAATAAAGACAAGTGTTGCTTAATTTCAGCCAGTGTGGATGTAGTTAGCCATTCTAGGCAGAGTTTCCCTACACTGTATGTTGTTATAATCCCTGGATGTTGTCTCTGGGAATATCTAGAGTCTAATCTGGTCATTTTTAACCCCTGTGTTTTATTCAGGAACCTATCTTGACAGTTATTTGTGTCTGTAGGCCAGATTAACCACTTTTTCCAATCAGGATGTGTTCTGTTGAAATGAAAAATTTGTGACACGTCTAACTCAATATCAGCTGTTGTATTTTCAGGTATTGGCTTTGGTATAGACGGTGTTTTCATTTCTTTGTTCTTGGCTAGGCCAAGACAAGATGTTTGGTGTACAGTGTCATTTAAAAATAACATTTGTTCTGGTATCATGCAGGTTCTAAAAAGTGCTTCAATGCCTTGCACCTGCCAATCTTTTGTACCCCAAATCGTTTTCGTTTCAATATTATTTTTCCAATAATCAAAACCAAATGTCATCATTTTGTCATAAAATGCTTCTGAATATATCAATTTAGAATTTGTCAGCATTGTTTTCATTCCTGTTTTATCTAACAGTTTATAATAAAACGTTTCTGCATCACTGGTGTTAAACCCTGAGAAGTATTTGAATTTCTCAAAAAATGCTTTAGAACTGCTTTTAGGTGGTGTAGCACAATGTTCCCATTGATTATACATAAAAACATTTCTAGGCTGTGCAGATTTATGCAAGTAATGATCCCCATAGTGGGTGTAACAGAATAACTGCTCATAACTAGATGAACCTTGTAAATAATCATGATCTGTGAATCTAGCTGACATTACTAAATCAGACATCATGGCATTAATACTGTTAAAGTCCCAATCATCAGAGAATGTACTAGGAGTCACAAAGTCACTTAAGGAAACCTTTAGTTGATGAGGATACTTCAGGATTTCGACCGGACCATAGATCTCATAGTCTGTTTTCTCCCATACTACCCCACCAGGTATTGGAATTGCTGTGACATTTACTGTTGACAGTTCTCTTTTCTTCACGTGGGATGATCTGTGTGGTTTCAGGACTAGGTTGATGTTCTGACTTGCTGTGTCCATTGTAATATATTTTCCCTCAATGAATTTTCCCAAACACAGTACCATTATGAGCCAAAGCAGGAGGAAAAATACACCTAGACCGAACCAGAACTCTAGCCAAGGGGAAATTAGGTAGATTTCCTTCAGTTGATGAAAGAGTTCCGTTGCTTTTTCTTTAAAAGACTTTTTTGTTTCTGGCATCACTTCGGGGTCGTTTAAATCTTCAGAGAAGTTGTCGAAGTTGATGAAATAACCAGAGGCAGTTCTGTCAATTGATGGGATTGTTTTTTCAATCTGTCTCTCGGTAGCACTTTCTGATGCCACATTAGTGTAGACTGGTGTTGTTTCTTGACGAACTGTTTCAAGCTGTGTTTCAAGAGGCACGAGTTCCATGGCATTATTGCATAGTCCTTCATTGTGCACTGCAGGCTGATCGAATGTGATTAGTCTTTCAGTTTGAACCTCTTGGATTGTTGCAAGTTTGGGTATTCTGTTGTTTCTTGGGAGTCCACTGGGCCTACTGTTGATTATAGGCCACATGCTTGTGGTTTTACCAGGTCGATGGACACGACTCTGTTCTCCTTTTTACCAGCAAGGGGCGGTAGCACGACTGATCTTGTTCCGGTGACTGCTAAGACAGGTACTGCTTTTCTGTAAGAAGGCCCAAATTCCTTCTTAACCGCGATCTTTTCTCTGACTAGATCCCCAATCTTTGGAATCCAGACAGGCCTTGCTGGGGCTGTTGCGGGTGGTGCCTCGTCAGTGGTACTTGGCTGTTGCTTTAACTTTATGTTGCTTAATGATTTTCTTGTTTCATTCAGTTCCTGTAAAACAGCCAAACGGTCTTTTACATCAAAGTGCGTTGTTTCTACTTGTACCACTGACATCTGACTATCGAGGTCCTGAACGTTCATTCTAATTCCGAACAATAGTTCGTATGGGCTGAAACCTTTTAGAGAATTTCTTGGCATGTTGTTAAGACTAGTCTGGACACTTATTAAATGTTTGACCCACCCAGCACCTGAACCTAATACCTTCGCTGTTATAGATTGCTTTATGTCCCGGTTTTTTCTTTCTACCACACTTGTGCGACGGACAAGAATACCACAACCCAATTCCCATGCTAGCCATGGCCTCCTCATAAGCTCGAGAGCTGAAAGCAGGACCCTGGTCAGAATGGAACGTGGTAATTGCGTATGTGCCGATAAAGACTCGCAAATCTTTTATAACCGTTCTAGCGTCAGCCGAGCGCTGGAGGCCTCATTTTTTAAGTGCTTTTCGTCTTAATGGTGTACACTGGGACGCGCTTCTCTTCTTTGATTGCGCAGATAGACCGCCTTATGCTGTCTAGAAGGGATCCTGAAACTACACTTGCCTGTTCATTACTGCGATCTCTATTGCAGTCTTCACAATTTTGAGCAAAACATTGAATATCTATACTCATTCCTGGCCACCAGTACTCTGATTGCAGTTCTTTCAGAGAGGCTTTGATTGTTTGGTGTTTCAGACCCAACCCCATGTGTGCTTCCAGTAGGAGGAAGCCCCTCCTGCTCCTGTTTGGAATTACTCTATCCCCCACTCCAGGGATTCGAGCAAAAGGAACGGAGTTTGCATCGATTATGTATGCATAATTGAGTGGATAGTTTACGGGTAGTGCTGCACAGTTGCCTTTTACGGTCGTTTTTACTGCCAGCATGGTTTCCCCGTCTATGTACTTATCTGTACGCTTTTTTGTGGCTACGGAAGCCGGGTTAGTTGCTTCCGCGGTGGCTGTATTAGCCAATGAATTCCCTGCAACGTGAACGCCATCACGTTGAAGACTCTGTGCGTGAATCACGTGAGTCTTTTGTAGTTCTTTGTGTAAAAGAGCTACCTCGTTCCAGAGCAATTTATGCTTTATTGTGGCACCTGTGTCATCTTTGTAATCGTTTTCGATCCAACTCTGCAGTTTATTGTTGTAAGAGTTGACGCAAAAATGAGAATCGCACACGATAAGTGTGGGGAATTCGCGTTCTGCATTTTCGAGCGCCATCTTTAAAGATCTGATTTCAGTTCTTTGAACCGAACAGTTTCTTACAGATTCAGTTTTTGTTACTTTCGGTCTGAATTTACCGCACAGCCAACGACCTTTAATGATCGCACATGCTGCATTGTAGGATTTACTCTCTACATTAAAATGCTGTACAAAGCTATCTGTATAGATTATACAGGCGTATTGTGGGAGAGGCAGAATTTCGATTGGCAGAGGATATTCTTCTTCATATTCTAAATCATTCAGTTCTTCAAATTGCGGGGCGAAATAGTATTTCACATCTTCCGCTCCTAGAGAATCTATACACTGTATCCATTTCGGATCCAGTGACACTGTAGGCAGGTTTACTGGGCTGAATAGCGCCTCGAAGGCGGATTCCGCTGTAAGGATATTAATCCGTTTACCGTGTGCTAGTTCTCTTTCATTTGCTAATGCGATTTGCACTGCGTTCACAGTTCTTTCTGCTTGTGTGTACAAGTGAGATTTAATTGAAATTGGTACCTTTTCTCCCTCATTAGAGGTTAGGTACGTGAATCCGCATCTTCCTGAGATGACTCGGATTACAAGATCGATCGTGTTGTCACGTGTATCTAATTTTGTTTTTGCTAACATGTCTGTTTGCAGTGATCTCAAAATTTCTGTGTGTTTTTGAGTCCAATTGATTTGTTTTAAATCAGGTTTTATTAGTTCGTAGAGAGGTTTAACCCTCTCTGCGTAATTTAGGATGTAAGTTCTTCCGAAATTCAGAAAACCTAGTATGGATTGTAAATTCTTCAGCGTTTTTGGAGCTTGGAGTACAGCGCACTTCTCTAAGAAGTTGTCCGCTAGGCTTTTCCCTTCACTTGATAATTCGTACCCTAAGAACAGTACTGTCAGATGGGCAATTCGGGACTTTTTAAAGTTGAATTTGTAACCCTCTGCTGCGAACCCAAGTATAATGGTGTTCACTCTTTTCAAGTGAGTATCCAAGTCGTCGTCTGTGAGATAAATATCATCTTCGTAAGATAATGCTTCATCATCATAGATTTGTAGTAACTCTGTTACCCTAGCTGAGAATAGTCCTGGGCTGTTCTTGAACCCCTGTGGGAGTCGACAGAATTTTTTCTGCGACCCAAATGCAGAGAAAGCGGTCAGATATCTGCTTTCTGGTGCAATGTTTTGACAAAAGAAACCATTAGAAATGTCTAATGTCGTTTTGTATTTTTTCCTAACTATGTTATTCATTAGGGCTGCACTATGCGAGTTTTGTACTGCAAAAGTTTTGCAACATGTATTAAGATGTCTGTAGTCCAAAACTAGACGATATGAATTGTCTGGCTTGGAGACAGGAAACAAAGGATTGTTCATTTGAGAGGTGCAAGTTTCAATCACCCCCTGGTACTCAAGTTGATCTAAGATCTCCCTGACTTGTTTTTTAGCTTCTTGCTTTATGGGATACTGCCGTTGGGCAGTTGGTTCACTTTTTAGTTGGATTTTGTGAGGCGGAGAATCCTCATCCCATCCTACATGATTTTTACATAATGCAGGTGCCTGGGCTACTGCCCATTTCCTTGCATATGTATATTTTTTGTGAATCGGAATGTGATTCGAGAAGGCAGGCATAATCACTTCTTCGCCACGAGGGCACTCCCTGACAAACTCCGGGGGCCAATCTTTTTCAGCTAACAGAATATCATAGCCTTTTGAGAGCTTATCCCAAAATAGACCCTTAATTTTCCTAGTCTTATCACCCTCCATACGCAATGTTATTTCGTATATTTTATGGGGCTCGCTAAGTCTGGCGTCGGCAGTTTCAACCTGAATGTATTCATTCGTGTCCACTGTCTCCAGATGACTCATCAAGTTCTTGCGCGCTATACTGATCTCTGCTGCACTGTCCAACATTGTCAATGCCCACTCCCCGTTTTTCAACTGTGTCCTCAGTATTTTCGGCATGGTTGATTACTCTAATACTGGCTACCTTCTTTTTCTGAAATTGAGATTTCTTATTTTGAGCAGGTTCCTTGTCTTTGGACTTGGTGTGCTCTCCTGGGTCTGACCGTCCTCTTCTTTCCGAATTCTGTGGAAGAGATCGAGAGGGACGTGTATCAATACTTTGATATCTATCAGGTTTTTTTATATTATCCCTATTTCTAAGGTTATATCTTTTCTCAGAGGGCTCCCTCTGGGGAGACTGGCGTTCTCGAGTCGGAGTTCTTTCCCTCCGTCGAGGAGACCTTCCTCTGGACTGGAAAACTTTTTCCTTGGGAGTGGATTGTTTATTTCCATCCCAGCTCTTTTTAGGAGTGTTTGAATTATTTTTAATAAATAATTTTTCAGGATTTTCGAGCAGTTGGGGCTTAACTGGTTTCCCACCCAAGCTGTCTCTACCTAATTCTTCATAGCACTTTTCTATGATTTTTGCAAGCTCAACAGGATCTTTTATATCTGTTTCCCTCAACTTCTGGCGAATCGCCACAGATGCTGCTTCTCCCTTTACGTTGGCTAATAATATAGCCGTGACCTGCTTGAAGTCTTTCAGTAATTTCATACCTAGATTTAAAGCGGGCTCTGGACCGAATTCATTTTGAATCTGTTTTAGCACGTCTGGTATTACCGCCATAGACGGAACACCGTGTGTTTTTGTGTAAATGGAAGCAAAGACTGTACCCCAAGTGTCGCAGTCCTCCACGTGTGGTGCGATTCCCATAGGAAGGCAGATGGTCAAGATTCTGTGTTTCTCAATAGGGGTAGTATCAGGAAATACTGCCTCTATTTGAGTGATTTTCTGGGCTAACCAGAAAGGAATTTGTTCCCGTTTTACGGGTGTTTTACCAAGACATGACTGTATGTTCTGTGGTGTAATTTTATTTGTGTTCCCCTGATGAGGGGTCAGCTGTGGTGAATTAACAGCTGGCTGGACTGTTGCAGTCCGCATTACATATTGGACTAATTGCCTATGTATTTTTATTAATGTGTTTAGCTGTTCTAACAGCTCTTCCTTAGACATTTTTGCAATGTCAGGATGTGGTGTGTAGCTGGCTAGAACCGGCCACGTGGCTCCTGGTCTACCTAGTGGACCGAGCCTAGTTATGTGATCATTGTGTTTTAGGGCGCCATTAAACCAGAGCAGGTGCTCTTGAAATTTAAGTGGGATTTCAACCTCCTCGAAAGGAGCGTACTCTCCCGGAGGTTCCTCTATTTTGTAATAGTGAAACTCTTGTGTTATAGCGTTTACCGCTGGAAAGTTTATCCATGAATAGAATACCTCTGTCTGCCGATACTCGTGAGCCTCTATCACGAAAATTACTGTACCACCTTGAGGTGGCAGTCCGTTTTCTATAAGTTTTAAAGTTATAGATCTTCTTAACTGGACCGGGATGATAATAGCACCCGGGTCTGTGTATTCGGGACCTTGCTGAGTCGCATCTACTGCGGCCCCAGGGGCTCCGTTTTCTGGCATTGTAAAAATGCGAGTTTTGCAGAGTAGGTCTCCAAGGAGACAAAGATTAGATGCACAATATTTTGGAACACTGTATCCTTCAACGTTGAATAAACCAGAGCTTTACATAGGAATCTCTTCCTACTAAGGTCGGGCGGATTTTAACCTTTCACCCACTCCAGACGTCTATTGGAGTATTTACGGGAGAAAGGGTGTGAAATATGCACGACTGAGTTACTCTACAAGTCTTAAGTTAGTTTATCGCCTTACCAAACGTTGGGCGCCATGTAGTGTAGTTCCTAGTTTCCCACTAGGCCCTGCGCATTGGAATAACATAAACAGTAGTATCGACGTGGAACTGCTTATATTCCAGGCCTCCACTGACTATGCTAAACTTAATTGGGTTGTGTTACCAACTAGCTCAGAGGTCACTGGAAACTTTCTTCTCTGCATAGGAAGTGATCAGCTTCCTTGGCACAGACAAGAAGGGATTCAGCTTTCCAACAACCGTGCAACATGACAACTTTGCTCCTCAGATCAAGAGTCGATCTCTAGGGTCTTGTGAAACAATAGACACAGATTTCACTCAGTCAGTCTAGTGCAGTTTACTTTCACAGTATGTAGAGAATAGAGAGACGGGCGTTTATCAATAAAGGGTTAACATTTATTGAACAGTCTTTCTTCTCGTACAAGAGAAATGTATTGCCACAATTGCAATAACTGTTATTATAAAAAGTACGTACAGTACGATAAGTATTGCGAAATAGAACTGTAAAAGCATTGATATGGTTTCTTAGCCATACAATGGTTTAAAAGTAATAAAACATATATACAGTCATATATACATTAGGCTAACATACTCAACTGGTGCTTCTAACTAAGCCTACCCCAGTGTGCCTGACCTAAGCCTAACACGTGAGAAGGGGAGTAAGTAAGTAGCTTTAAGTTAAGTTGGTTTTGCCAAGGTTTGTTTCAAGAATTCTCTTCTAAGGGTTTAGTCAACACCATACCTCTGAATAGAATGATGGAGGATTGGTATCTCCTTCAGGGGTCTCTCTCGATATCCCAGTCACCCGCGAGGGTAAACTGGAAGCGCCGGGACTGGATTTCTCTGCACGAGAAATGCAGCGGCTTCTCTCAGCGCGTCGAGGAAGGAGGGGGGACAGCGTCCGCGGGCAGCTGGGCTGGATGTCTTCGCAGAGGACGGCTGCACGGCTCCTCAAGCGTACTGAACCACAGTTCGCGCTGTAGCGGCGATAATGGTAATCAGCAGCTTCACCACCACAGGATAGTAGGCTGCAGCGACAGAGTGCTAGTTGTTACCAACACGGGGTCATGCAGGCAGCTGGCATCAGCAACAGGGAACGAACTCACAGCTCGTATCTTTCTCTCCTTGCTTAAGGCAACGTGGGTAATATTTATACCTGACAGGTGCCGGGTTTGACGCAAGTTTGCTGGACATAAGACGTCAATTAAAGATGTCACTAGGAAGTGACAGTTATCAGTTGCTCATTAGAGTTCCATTACTAATCAAAACATAGCAAGCGGGGATTTCCAGGTTTGCTAAGTTTTTATCTTGTTGAAGAACTCGGAGTGTTATCTAGGAATATCAGATAGTGGCTGCTGCTCTGTCATTGCACTAATTGGTCGCAAAGGAAGTAGCAGAGAGTCATGCTGGAATGTGGCTCTGTTCGTGTGAGGCCAGAGATGACTTTTCAGAAAATCGCACTTGAACGGTTATGCCAATATAGGGAATAAATGGATTTATAGCCGAATAGGGGCATAAGGTCACAGTATCGATCAGGAACCTAGATAAGCACGCAACAAAACTTCATTGCAGCTATCGACCAGAAGCTTCAGGGATTGTAGAACAAATCAACAGCACGATAAAGTCCAGACTTGCCAAAGTTTGTTCATCAACATCCCTGAGTTGGCCAGACGCACTTCCAGTGGTTCTTATGAGCATACGTAGCACACCAGATAGAAAAACAGGTCTCTCTCCTCATGAACTGCTAATGGGGAGAGCCATGAGATTGCCATCGGTTCCGACTGCAGCCCTAGTGAACATCACAGACGATTTGATCTTGGACTACTGTAAGGGACTATCTGATGCCGTTAATTCTGTGTCCCTCCAGGTCCAGGCTGCGGAGGTTCCATCAGCACAAGATTTGTGCCATGACCTGAGTCCGGGGGACTGGGTCCTGGTGAAGAAGCATGTCAGAAAGAACTGCTTAGACGTGCGCTGGAGAGGACCGTTTCAAGTCATACTTGTGACGAACACTGCAGTAAAGTGTGGAGGCCTGCCAAACTGGATACATGCCTCACACACCCGAAGAGTGCCAACACCTCTAGAAGAAACAGCTCCTCTCTCGGATGAGAATCCGGCGGAAAGCGGAGAAGCCATAGAGGGGGAAAGCCAAGCTGTGGAGGTGACCGAAGAGGCTGTGACCGAGACGGAACAGGACGACGAAGGTCAGGATACCAGTGAGACCGAAGTCGCCTCAGGAGAAGAGAGTAATTGGGAGATTGAAACAGATACTGAACAAGCAGAGAGTGACCAAGAGACAAGTCCAAGGACAAGGAGCGGGAGGACAAGGAGTGACGGAGCTAGTTGGCCGGAGAGAAGGAGAAGGCCAAGCTTAAAAGCAGATCAAGAAAGAGCCCTTGTCCCGATCGCTGAAGAATCGGATCAGGAAGAGGAAACTACAGACTCAGGAACTGAAAGTCCAAGGAGATCGAGAAGGGTACGTGTGCCCTGCAGAAGGTACGCCACCCCAGAGTGGACTTATCTAGCAGATGTCTTGGGGACAGAAATCTGGGAGAGTGAAGAAAGTGAAAGTAATCGATCACGATCCATTTGTGGCAGTGGAGATATGGATGTTGACGCCTGGACTCGAGACTGAGGGATTACTGACTTTCACACTTCCCATACCCCCATATTTGAGTCAAATTCAAGATCTAGTGCTAAATAGATTACAATTTCCAACTTTTGGTCATCAAATTCCAGAGGAAGAAGAAAAAGTCATCCGTTTTGAATTATTAGAAATTGTTGTGAAAGCTGCAGGTGCGAGAATTATTGTTGACGCATAAAAGACTTTTGTATATATGCCATAGAGAAGAAGATAACCTAGCGCCGAGTGGAAAGAAGAAAAAAATTAGGGATTACATTTAGAGGACGGAGAAGGGTTAGGGTTGTCTGTTGCTAAAAGAGAAAAGGACATTGTTGCGAAAAAGAGACTTTGTTGATAAAGAGCACTTTACAGACTGAGAAAGCAAATAAAGCGAACAAAGACTGGAAAAGAAAAACTTTTTCGCAAAAGAAGGAGCTACGCTGTTTGATGACATGGAGAACGGCAACCCAAACCGAAAAGCTAGATGCATAGTAGGTACACTGATAGCAGTGGTAATTTTTCTCATAATTACAGTAGTGACAATATCATACATAATAGGACATGAAAGCGATGAAGAAACAGCAGATGTAAAGCCTGTAATGACTTTGAGACCTGCTCTTGTGGGGAAGCAGGAGGAGAGCAATGTAATACGTGAAAAGGCGTTATTGGCAGATGAAGCTCGTAGGTTACATGTAGACGAGTCACAGGGAAACTTTAGGTCAAACGCATATGCCAAACTATTGTACGAGTATATCGATGCCATGGAGGCCAAAGAATGCTTTGTTTGTATGCAATTGCCGGCTTCTGTAGATGAAGGCATTAGATATCATCATCTCCCACTGACTTATGGGATCACATGTAGTTTACTGCTTAGTATATTTTATGGTAGGGAAGGATTTGAGTACTACTTTTCAAATTATGATTCGGTACTGCCTGAAGTTCCGAATTATAAGCAAATGAATAAGTGGGACTATTACAAAAAGGAGGATAGACTAGCCAAATTCTTTCTTCCTTGGGATACATTAGATACATCATACGCACGTAGAAATAATTTGACTTGCAAAGTGTCAGAGGTTGAGAAAAAGTTCATAGGACAAGTTGACGACAGGTACAGAAGGCAGAAGATTCTAAAAATGTCAGGACAGTGGAAAACGGATTGGACCGAAGAAGAGAAAGCACATAAAAAGAAAGGTAGCAATGGTCCAATAGCTTTGGATAGAACGCAGAAAGGGAAGTTATGTTTAACTCGAAGCAAGACGTATTATGAGAGTGTATTTGTAGGTGAAGTGAATTGCGAACATGCTTTTCGTTTAGAGTATTATACGAAAGATTTCATGAAAGGGATGCAAGCTATTCCGAATGTGTATTTTGTATGTGGAAGAAATGCCTATGTAAAACTACCTGACAATTGGTATGGTTCATGTTATTTGGCAATTGTCTTCCCCAAAATATATCATGCAAAGGATCTAGCGATTATAGAAGGAAAGGCTTCGACGAGAGCGAAAAGGGAGTAGGAGATGCAGAAGTAGTTGGAGATGTATTTGGAGCGATGTTTCCTATGTTAGGTTTAATACTTAACGATGTTAAGATCAGGAGACTAGCTACAGTTGTAGATAGATTGTCCGCAAGTACTGCAAGGTCATTAATGTTAGTAGAAGGCGAGATGCAGTCGATTAGAGCAATGGTTCTTCAGAACCGACTTGCTTTAGATGTACTGCTAGCAAAAGAAGGCGGAGTTTGTAAGGCTTTGAAGGTTCAGGAATGTTGTACTTATATTCCTGATAATTCAAAACCACTTGAGAAAGTCATACAGAACATTACACAGATTCATAAAGAAATAGAAGATTTATCAAAAATAAACGTTTGGGAAAAGGTCGGTCATGGAGTAGGAAAGGTTGGGAGTTGGTTTGCCAACCTTGGTAAAAGCATAGTATGGTATATATTAAAACCTATATTGATAGTATTAATTTGCATAATCACATTGTTAGGTTTAGTAAAATTGTATAAATGGTATAGGTCGAACCGGTTACAAAGATCCATGAGAGAGCAAGAAAGGAGATTGGCTGCTTTACAAGATCAACAGTACAAAAGCTTAAGAGCACTCGAAACGATGAAAAGAGGGAATATTGTAACTAGTTCTGTGTAGGGATGTTATTCAATTTGCATTTAGTGATGACTCCTAAAAGTCATCAAAGGGGGGACTGAGAGAGCGCAAATTTGAATAAAAGTTATGTATAGGCCATATTTACAAGCACATCGTATAAACGTAGGAATGAAATGTATATCGTAACGTGAAGTTGACACTTATAGCATAAAGTTAACAGATGTAATCAACGTAATATAGGAAAAGTAACTGTATTCACCTTAGAACATGTATTAGATTTAGAAGGCTCGTATACGTAGTGGGCTAATGTAGAAATGTATAGAAATGCTTACGAAATGTAGAACGCGCAAAGTAGAATTCATGTACGTGTGTAACTTTAAATGGAGAAACGGCGTGAAATGTAACATGAAGAAATGTGCAGAGAGCATATACGGCGATGTAACAAATGAGAATATAAAGTTATACTCTATGTAGTTTGTATTCTATGTATAATGTATTCACATATGCGTAAAAGACTTTGCTAAATACGAATATATATGTGTGTTAAAGGTTATACTGTGTAGAAAGCTTCGTGTAAGAATGTTAGAAGGGTTTAGGTCATTTGTGGGTTTAACCTGGCTGACCAAGGGTTCGCAGAAGTGTAGTCCGCTGTTTGTAATTTAGTGGGCTCACAGGAGTCGTGAATAGCCTTGCTGTGAACGTGCGAGCCAAGGAGTCTAGCGCTTGTTAGATTTAGGGTGACAACGCTGGACGAGGTTTATGGCCTAATCGTGATAAGAAGCGCTTGGAATTTGAGAGTTGTTTTGAGAAGTCCATTCACAGGACCAAGAAAGGTTATATACATAACTATAAAGATTAAAGTTCTGTTGAGGTTGTTGACTTGTGCTCAGAAAATGTCAATTGTAATATTGAATGAAGTCACCAATGAGAAGACGAAGATGACATCGGAGGAGAAAGGTCAACTTAACGGACGGCGAAAGAGACGAAGCAAGGAAAAAGCTAGAAGATGACCTCACGGGGAAAGTCCGTGGTGGGCGTCGAAGGGGCGTTCCACCCACATTGTGATTGTGTATTTTAGGGACAGCACCCCGGGGATAAGATAGCGAAGGCGAGGGCGAACAGCTCCGAGCAGAAGCCATCATAGAGAGCTTAGAGTAGATGACTTGAGCAGATGCGCTGAGAGAGATCAGAGCGCAAGAGAGCAGTAGGCCGAGGACCCTTAGAGAGCGGATGGGTAGGCAGAGAGGGTACTGCTTCTTAAACTTAAGTTACCTTTAGAGGCTAAGAGAGTTTGAACTTCTTTGGGAGTCAAACTGCTGACACCTTTTTAGGTTAGGAACTTGCGAAATAGGGATGTCACTTAGTGTAGAGTAGGGACAGATTTAACTTGATTAATTTTCTCTTTCTGTAGATGACGCAAAGGAACCACTTCACATCGATGCTTTAAATTACTGATTCTGGAATTGATTTTGTATTCTTTTGTATACTTTTGAGATTTATCCTAAGAGGATTGTATTCGCATTTAAATTTGACTTTTATATAAAACTTTCAAACTTTATCAGTTGTAAGTGGTTCTTCCGAGTGGCGTCAGTTTATGGGGTTGCTCTAACCTATGCGGGGTTTGTCTTTTACTCAACGACAGAAATCAATCGATCCAAAATTTTCGAATGAGATAAGTTATTAAATTGATCATAAATTGATATCAAAATCTCATTCCTCGCAGTACGAACGAGCACAGTTAAAAACTGCTAATCACTTATAGCTTGCTGAGAAATAAAACAGGCGCAAGCATTTTACACACTTGACTTTATTCTGGAAATATGTAACTTTAATTTTCACTTACCGGAGGTCAGGCGCGCAACACCCATTGGCCTCAAAGGGCTTCAGTCCCCCCATCGTGTGTGGCAGCCCGGGCTCAGACGGCTCCCGGGCACACACAGAGCAGCACCTGAGCACTTCACAGGTCTTTAAAAGACCTTGTGCATGTTAATGGGGCTTTGTTGTTGTTTCACCCCTTCTAAGAGCCCCTGCAGCTCGACTCAGCCGATTGCCTAAATATTCAGCCCCCCCCCCCCCCCCGAAATTTTTTCTTAGCCCCCTGATTGGTCACAGGGCCCTTGTCTGATTGGTCACAGGGCAAGGTAGGGTTGGGGTGACAGCGAGGCTTGGTGAAGTGTGATTGACGTGTAGTCCTGGCCTTTGCAGAGCTGAATCAGACAGCGCCCAGGGCTAACTCTATTGGCGGGGGAGGTCCTTCAGCAGGGCATACACTGGGTTTGCCGAGCTGGTGACGTCACGAGCCTCAGGCTTTGAGCCCATCAGCCTGGCAAATCTCTGATTGCTGGCGCATGCTCAGAGTGCATGATTTATGCCACCCGTAAACATGACTTGCGAACTCTACCTCATGCCTGAAGTTAATATCCGTGTAGCAGACAGCCTGAGGCAGTTTACTCGAATAAATGATTGTTTTACTTTCAGTTAGTTGAGGAATAAAAAAGCACAACTAGGGGGGAGAAAAAGGACGAGGGCGTAGCCCCTCGGCCCATATATAAGAACCGCCACTGGGCCGACTACCTCTCTGTGGGGAAAATAGCACAGACGCACAAGTTACTGCAGGGTTGGCATGCACTCCCCTCGAGCGGCTACTGCACCTTTATGCATTCCCTAGGGCAGCCCTTGGCAGTGAGGAAGGAAGTGTGCCTTGTACATTGTATGGTAGTAGCTGGGTGGCTCACTATAACTTCCTCTCCGCACTAACTTAACTTACGGGTGCCAACATTGCCACCTTGAAACCGGTGAGCAACTGCTATTATTGCCGATAACTTACTTGTGCATATAAGCTTGTCAATGGAGCTACTATATATCAGTGCTTCATCTACATAATAATGCGTTCCCGGATTGCTGAGAACATCAGACTGAAAACCTCTCACTGAAGAGACTGAAAAGTCTGGTTGCCTCGTTTTCTGTCTTTTCTAGTCCCCCTTCTCTTCAGTATTTTCTATTGTGCTTGGTATTATTCTACTTACTAGCAGAAACACATTCTGTGGAGAAGGAAGGTTGTCATCAGACTCCAGTTACAACTACTAAGATATTAGTACTGAAATGTTTTACTCTAGTTGTGTATTTCATTAATTATAACATTAAAAATCTGGTATTCTATTAAAGTATTTTATGCAATAATAACAGACTGTACCACAGACATAAACACAAAATGCAGTAGCACTCTGGCTTTTTTTCATAGGTGTGCATCTTTAGTAACGATGTCTTTATTAAGACTCCATGGAATTCTGGTAGATTTAGTCCTAATCCATTTTCAATGTGGTAATCTACTTTAATTGAAATAATTAATTCAGCTCAATTTTCACTGGGGTATTTCGTAACATCAAGACGTTTCCCTTTCATTAAAGTCCTTTAAAGGAATTTAACCTTGATGGATAGTGATGCCTTTGAATGCCGCAAAAAACAAAAGATCAAATCCGATTAACTGCTCCAGCAAGGAAGTCAGTCTCCTTCCCACCTCGATGGCAACCACTGACCAAAGACACTTGAAAGGAATTAACAGAAAGTGGCAGCTTTCAGACGAAACAGCACAGAACTTTGCCTTGGTTGCCATTCAGCAGGGAGGGAACTATGCTGATGTATAAAATACTCTATGCACAGTAATATTTGTGTTCTCTGCTTCTTTATTTTCCCATTTGTGGATCTTCTCCTCAGGTATTTCTAGAAACGTGTTTATTCTTGAGTACATGATGTGTGCCCTTTACTGTCCTATCAGCCATAACAGCTGTGTACCTGTCCTCGCCTGTTTGCTAATTGTTGGTCTGCAGCCTTCACCTTTTCGGATGTCAGATGTAATCAATCATTGACGCTCGAGTCTCGATACCTCAAATTCAGAGAAGGTGTTCTCAGTCGAAGTTGTGCTTAGTGGCATGTTTACTAAGGTTAGGTTCTTTTACAGGATTTTAAAGGCTTAAACTCCTCTCGAGAGCGAGGGGCTCTGGAACCGAGTGGATTGACAGTGGTGGACTGATGTACAGTGTGTCCCGGAAGTCGCTCTCCCAACATCACACAAATTATCGTGTGGTCGCGCTGTGACAAGTTCCCAGCCCTCTCGCTTGCCCTTCTACCTTTCACTTATCTTTTCCTAACACTGGCTGTGCAATGGGAAGACGCCGTATCGTCCTCTAATCTTTGAGGTGTCTTCTTCATTCTTTGTCCACCTGTTCCTGTGTTGCTTTCTGGTTACATGCATTTCCAGTTGCAGTTTCTTCACTGTCCCTTAACCTTCCTCTTTGTGTTTTTCGGTTGCGGTCACATATCCGTATCTGGCAAGTGCTGCTTAGCCGCCCTTGCTCGTTTATCCTCCTTGTATTGTCCCTCTGCGTTTTGTTTGCATGTCTTTCCTAATTTCTGTTCCACCAACTGTGACTCCGCTTGAGCCGTCTAAGGCATTATTTCAATTTTACGTAGGCAAAGAGTGCCATCTACTGTCCTTTACTAATAACTATGTTTTACATCTGCCAGCTTTAGCTTTCTTTCACACTGATGCAATACACCGAGTTCATGCTTCAATTACTTACCGCTAATTGCATTACTCCAAATACGTGTTCATCCTAATGAATTACTTAATGAGGCTGCCGTGCCTCTCAGACACACACCTGTTCTCTTTCCAAAAAGTTGAAAAGCCCCTTCCCCCCACGACCTCCTGTTTTAGTTGACACAAGCCCCCCAGCTAGTACATTTGGCCAGGTCCCAACAGGGCGGGAGGGAGGAGTTAATTAATAAGGGTGAAAACCTACCGGTAAGTAATTGAAGTATTACCTCCTCGTAATGTTTCCCTTCCTAATTAGTTACTTAATGAGACATAGCAAACAATATTATCAGCCAGGACAACTGATTATTTATGCACCACTCAGTTTAGTTAATCCTGGAACCACACTTCATAATATTTCATAGAAGTCAGCACTTTTGACCCCAAAACCTCCTCCGGGTCAATTTCGTGCATAACTCTGTGATGTCGTAGGAATGTAGAAGGCATAGCCCATGTTGCAGCCCTACAAATCTCAACCAAAGATGCTCCCTGAGCCTCTGCAAAGGAAGTAGACATATCTCTAGTGCATCTACCTTCCACCCCAACTTGTTACGGAATTTCAACCTCTCTATTTGCCAATGCAATCAGAGGCCTGATCCACCTACTCAGAGTCTGTGAGGAAAGTTTAGAACCCTTCCAAGAAGGCCCAAAATTCACAAAACAAAGAATAAGAAATTCTGAAATCAGAAACTCTGTCCAAATAAAGTAGAATAGCCCACTTGACAACCAAGGAATGTAACTTCACTCCTCCGGGGAGGAAGGATTAGGACGAAACACAGGAAAAAATAACTTCCTGCTCTCTGTGAAATACTGAATTTACCTTTGGGATGATAGAAGGACCAGAACGTTAAATGACCCTGTTCTCAAATATGGTTTAACCTGAAGGCAGGGAAATGCTAGGGGGGATGGAACTACTGGAAGACACAACCCCTCGCTGATCCTCATGGACATTATTAGATGGTACCAGAGAGCGAGGCCATGCTGGAGCTACCAGTTTCACAGCCAAATTCTCTCGCTTCAACCTGATTAGGAACTGCAAAAGAAGAGGAAAAGACAGATAGGCCAAAGGATGCCCTTTGGTCAAAGACAAGACAGGGCATTCACTGCCCAAGCCCCTTCCTCCTTCACCCTTTAGCAGAACTGGGGAAAAGGGGTATTCTGAGCTGATGCATCAAATCTGCTACTGGGGTCCCCACACTGCTGACAAATAATGTGAAAGCCAGCTTGGTCAGACAAAAGTCCTGAGAGGAGGGAATTCCCCTGCTCGATTTGTCCACTCTGAAGTACAGTGTCCCCTGAATGTAAATTGCTCTCAGCGCCAGTAAGTTGTCCTGTGCCCAAAGAAAGATCTGATTGGAGATCCTCATTAATGCTGGAGATCTTGTGCTCCCCTGTTTATTGAGATAGGTCTTGGCTGTGTTTTTGTCCATCCGTACCAGGACACTTTTGCCTGTTAACATGGGAGCAAATGCCAGCAGAGCCAGATGGATCGCCTCCTGCACCCACCAGTTAGAGGACCTCAACTTCTGCGCCCTTAACCACAGGCCCTGCACTTACAGTGCACAAATCCAAGCCCCCAATCTCTCGAGCTGGCATTGGTTGTCAAGATGATCGGTGTCTGGGTCATTAAGCTGAACCCTTTCCTTATGTGTGCAGACTCCATTCACCAAGAAAGCTCCACTCTCATCACCATTGTCATCTGAATCCTCACAGACAAATCCTGAGATCCCGGGGACCAATGATCCAGAATTAGTCTCACCACCTTGTTGAGATGAAATGTGGCCCAAGGCCTCAGAGAGATGGTCACTGCAAGGTCTCCCTGCACCTGCATCCAGTCAGCTGCAGTGGGATTGGCCTGCCCCACCGAATTTCGACAAATGAGAATGAATATTGTCGATCCTCTACTCTGTGCTGTTCAGAAACCTTACACCAATGTAAGTCTGGTCCTGAACAGGTATCAGATGGGACTTCTTCTGATTCTACGGAAAAGTGCACGCTAAAGATGCATGTGCATCCCTGTGTTAGAGGCACACCCTTGGGTTTAAGAAAAATCCAAAGTTTGTTATGAGTTCTTTTATTGTTCTTTTTAAATTTTCTTTTATAAGTTTATGATATTATCCACATATCATACAGTTTCATTTCTTGAATCAATAAACTGGATCAATTCCAAAAGGTAAAGCTCCAATGCATTTATTTATTTATTTATTTGGTACATTTGTAGAGCGCTCTGTTACCCGGAGGTGTCCTGGCGCTGGTAAGAAAGAGCTAGCGTGAGTGAGCAGGCTTACTGAGTGAAGAGCCAAGTCTTGAGTCCTCTTCTAAAGGCCATCAGACCCTGAGATTGTCTGAGCACAAGTGGGAGTTTGTTCCAGGCCTCTGCCGCCCTAAGGGAGAAGCTCCTACCTCCCCAGCGAGCTCTTTTAATTCTGGGGACCGTGACCAGAGCCAGTTCTCCTGACCTCAGGGTTCGTGCTGGTTTATGCCAGCGAAAAAGCGATTTCATGTGTCTAGGGCCCCTATCATGAAGGGCTTTGAAGACCATGCATAGTGCCTTGAATGCAATTCTCTTACGAATTGGCAGCCAGTGTAGTGCCACCAAGTCCTGAGTTACCGAAGCAAATTTGGGAGTATCGGTGATCAGGCGGGCGGCTGCATTTTGCAATAGTTGGAGTTTATTGAGTACACTCTGCTGGGCGTTTAACATCAGGCTAGTAGTCCAGGCAAGAGAGCACTAGACCTGTAACAATCGTTTTCCTGTGTTTATTCTCCAGATAAGGGAGAATTTTCCTGATGGTTTTGAGGGTATAATGGAGAGAGGAAGAGAGTGCATTAATCTGGGGTTTAAAGGACAGGGAACTGTCCACCAGTATGCCCAGGTTTTTTACTTTGTCAACCGGCACGGGGAGTGGTCCCATTTCGTCTGGCCACCATCTCGGGGACCAGAAGTTCTCCCTAGCTCCAAAGAGCAGGACCTCTGTCTTCGAGGAGTTCAGTTTAAGGCAGCTTTGTGCCATCCAGCACCCCACTTTGTGCATACAGTTTTTGAATCTGTCTGCTGTATTATCAGTATTGCCGGGCTATACTCGCCCTTTATCAAGGAGTTCTGAAAATGAAGGAAGATACGACAAACTGTCCGTGAACTGAATGAAAAGATGAGTGGTTAAGGTGGTGGAAATTGTGCTCGTGATAAACAGAACATGGGTAAAGAAACTTCACATTTCACCACCCTTAACGTGAAGGGAACGAGTGATCGGTGTGTTATATCGTGAAAACGACAGTGTGGGGATGATTAATTCGTGCTCAAGGATGGGGGTGTGATGGAAAACTACACTTACCAGTCGCGGGCCTCCTCAGAGGACATAGCGATCTGGAAACCGAAAAGAAAGGTTGGGAAATGCGTTAGCGTTAACCTAATGACCGGCCGTGATATAAACGGCTGATACTTCAAGTGCGTGCGTTATAAGCAATTCTTACTTGGAAGCGCAGACGCTGTCATCGTGGAGTGCTGCCGGGTGGTCCGTTAGGGTGAATTAGTCCGAAGACGAGTTTTGGGATGTATATCATGTGGTTTCGGTTAGTATTGCGTGTGGGTGGAGCGAACTAATGATGAACGACGGACTCACGTTGAGGTGTGGGCAATGGGGGTGTGTTAGTGACGGCGTAGATCTGGTGAAGGAAGCATGATAAAAATAAGTGAAGGACCAAAGTCAAAGGTAGAAACTAGGAATGACAGAAGGAAAAGGTAAACAAGAAAGTAAAATACAAAAGTACGAAGGAAGACATTTGCAGAGCAATGCATGTACCATATTTACAATATTTACAAGTAACAGCTGAGCTCTATTGGATCATTGAGTCCGAGCGGTTTCAATGTTTGTAGGCGATAAATCCATTCTGTTTCTCGTTGTAGAAGAAATTTGTGATTGTCTCTACCTTCAATTTTTGTGACCGTTTCCAAAATGATGTATTTTAATTGTGCAATGGTGTGTTTGAATTCTAAAAAATGAGCAGCTACGTTGGATTTTTCATTTTTGGTGCGAATACTTGACTTGTGCTCATTGATGTGCACTTTGATTTTTCTTTCCGTCTTGCCTACGTAGAGTTTCCCGCAGGGACATTTGATGGCGTAGATAAGGATAGTGGTATCGCATATAGCGTTTACATTAAGTTTGATGAAGTGTCCTTTCATAGGATGTGTGATGTTTTTTCCTCTGCTGATACAGTTGCAGTTACTGCAATTCATGCATGGGTAGGTTCCTTTGAAGTCTTTGACGGTGGTTGTTTTCTTTCCCAGGATTTCTTTGATGTTGTTGCTGCGTGTATAGGCGAATAAAGGTTGAGCTTTAAAGATGTCATTAAAGTCGGGTTCCATCTGTAGGATGGGCCAATGCCTGAGAATAATTTTTTTGTATTTGAAGCTAGCAGTTGAGAATTTAGACACAAGTACAGTACGGGGCTCACTGGGGGTGTAGACTTTTCTCAGTGCCTCTTGTCTGCTGATGTTTTCCGTGCGTTTAATGGCTTAATTGAGAATTGTTTCAGGGTACCCTCTTTCTGCAAACCGATCGTGCATTTCAATGATTCTTTTATTGAAGGTATCTTCATCAGATACTATGCGTTTTACTCTGAGCATTTGTGAATATGGGAGATGTTTTTTTTAATGATCCTTGATGGAAGCTAGTATAGTGCAGGGTATTATTGCGGTCTGTAGGCTTACGATGTATGTCCGTTAGAAATCCTTGATTGGTAACGGTGATGTTTACGTCCAAGAAGGAAAGTGAAGTTTCGCTAACTTGCCAAGTGAGCTTTATACGTTCATCTTTGGTATTCAATACGCTCAGGACGTCAAGTAAGGAATTCTTTGTGTCTTTCCAAATTATAAAAAGATCATCAATGTACCTTACATACAATTTGATCCTGTCGTTTAAATGGCTGTTACCATAAATACATGTCTCTTCAAAATTCTGCATATAGATATTGGCGTACGTAGGAGCCGCACAGTTTCCCATCGACATTCCAGATAGTTGGAGATACCAGTTGTTGTCATGTCTGAAATAGCTATGGTAGAGTGTGTATATCATAAGTTCCACGAGGAATTCCTGCATGGGTTTGTTGATGTCACTGTTAAGCATGGCCTTTTCAAAGGCTTCTATTCCTCCTTGATGGGGGATAGACGTGTAAAGAGAACTAACGTCAGCAGTACGTAGTACTATGGATTCTGATTCGGCGATGTTGACTTCAGATAGTTTCAGCAAGAATGCGGTGGTATACTTGATATGGCTTCTCATTTTGGTGACTAGTGGCTGCAAGTATCGATCTAAAAATTTACCTACTGGTTCATGTAATGAGCCTCTAGTAGACACAATTGGTCTGAATGGTGGGTCGTGAAGGTTTTTGTGTATCTTGGGAGAAATTTGGATTGAAGGGCTTCTCGGATGTTGACACAACAGATAATTCTTCGTGCGCTCTTCAATGATACCTGACTCATGAGCTTTTAACACCAGAGATTGTAATATGGCTTGGAATTCGTTGGTTGGATTGTAATCCAGTCTCATGTAAGTGGTAGCATCATTAATATGCTCGTTTAATCTCCTTTTGTACATTTCTGTGTTGAGTATCACAAGGGCGCCGCCCTTGTCAGCCTTGGTGCATCTGATTTCAGGGTTATTGGCCAGAATTTTCAATGTATCTCTATCTTTTTGAGTGATGTTGCTTTGCGCCACTCTTCCCTTGAAATTGATTTTAGTAAGGTCCTTTTTGACAAAGTTTTCAAATAAATCAATACATTTGTGGCTGCATGGTGGTTGATAACTGCTGTAGGGTCTCAAGCTTTTGAGTTGATCTTGTTTTTCTTCAGTATTGGGGGGTAAAACATCATCGAAGAAATGGCGTAGTCTCAGTTTTCTTGTTAGTTTAAATGTACTAACTTCCAGTTCCAGTAAATTTGTTTGAGTAGTGGGTATGAATGACATCCCTTTTTCAAGGAGGTGCATTTGATGTGTTGAGAGACTGGTATCTGAAATGTTGATGACTAGGTGTTTTTCTTGGGTTTCGGATCTTTCTTGGTTACGGTGCTCCGTGTAGTTGGTGGACTTTTCTCTTTTTCTTTTCTTTTTGCTCCTCCTGAATCTTCTGCGTCTGCTTGGCCTGATTCTAAAAAACGAACCGGGGTAGATTGTTGACCTTCACTGGAGGTAGTGGCCTGGTTGTTTGGGTGTAGATCGGTTGTGGGAGCCAATGATGTCGGAGTTTTTTTTGGTAGATAGGAGGAATCACTCCCTGATGATGATGTATTGGTTTGTACGTTATAGGGTTTGTTGCGGCGTCTTTGGGCGTATACTTCGGCCCAGGTATAAACTTCGTCGAGCTTATAATCTAGGGTGTCCCTCCTAAATTTCCTCAACTTTCTTTCATATATTTCTTTGCTGTGTTTGTCTAGAATGAGGTTGATGTCTTCCAGAGTTTTTTTTAGTTCATCAGGTGTGAGTAATTCAGTTAGTTCGTTTTCAACTTCTTTGATCTCCCTGTCTAAATCTTTCCAAATTCCGGATAGTTCTTCAACTATTAAAAGAATAAGGTCAAGGCTACATTTATTTAGGATACCGTTCCATTTTTCTTTAAATATTTTGGAGTTTTTACATAAGGACGGCTTGAGGGCTATCCTTGGCCCGCGGGGATTCTTAGGGCTCAGTGGTACTTCAGTAACGTGCTCGCGTGGAGCTTTTGGTTAATGTGGCGCTTTGATAGGTATAGGAGTTGTTTGTAGCATTGCTCTTTTGTGCGTCCCGATGACGTTTGACTGATATCTTCCTCTATCAGTGCATAGATACGTTGGCGTTCTTCTTCACTGTAAGCGAGAACGTTGGCTTTTGCTTCAGTCGATTTACTAATTTCATCAAATTGCATGATGTGAGCGTGCCCCCCTCAATTAGGGCGGAAAAATGTAATGACTACTAAAGTGGGTAGAGGGTGCACAACTGGTGGTTCCTTCAAATGGTAAATTGGATAGGATTGAGAATATTTTTAACTGGTTGGGTGCTCTCTCAGGTAGCGCCTCCGTCCGGTGGGCGCATAAGTAATACTGCGGAAAAGTGCACGCTAAAGATGCATGTGCATCCCTGTGTTAGAGGCACACCCTTGGGTTTAAGAAAAATCCAAAGTTTGTCATGAGCTCTTTTATTGTTCTTTTTAAATTTTCTTTTATAAGTTTATGATATTATCCACATATCCTACAGTTTCATTTCTTGAATCAATAAACTGGATCAATTCCAAAAGGTAAAGCTCCAATGCATTTCGGGCTATACTCACCCTTTATCAAGGAGTACTGAAAATGAAGGAAGATACGACAAACTGTCAGTGAACTGAATGAAAAGATGAAGGAGTTAAGATGGTGGAAATCATGCTCGTGATAAACAGAACATTTCACCACCCTTAATGTGAAGGGAACGAGTGATCGGTGTGTTATATCGTGAAAACGACAGTGTGGGGATGGTTAATTCGTGCTCAAGGGTGGGGGTGTGATGGAAAACTACACTTACCAGTCGCGGGCCTCCTCAGAGGACATAGCGATCTGGAAAACCAAAAAGAAAGGTTGGGAAATGCGTTAGCGTTAACCTAATGACCGGCCGTGATGTAAACGGTTAATACTTCAAGTGCGTGCGTTATAAGCAATTCTTACTTGAAAGCGCGGACGCTGTCATCGTGGAGTGCTGCCGGGTGGTCTGTTAGGGTGAATTAGTCCAAAGACGAGTTTTGGAATGTATATCATGTGGTTTCGGTTAGTATTGCGTGTGGGTGGAGCGGACTAGTGATGAACGACGGACTCACGTTGAGGTGTGGGCAATGGGGGTGTGTTAGTGACGGCGTAGATCTGGTGAAGGAAGCGTGATAAAAATAAGTGAAGTGAATTATTTATTTATTTATGGTAACAGCCATTTCAACGACAGGATCAAATTGTATGTAAGGTACATTGATGATCTTTTTATAATTTGGAAAGACACAAAGAATTCCTTACTTGACGCCCTGAGCGTATTGAATACCAAAGATGAACAAGTAAAGCTCACTTGGCAAGTTAGCGAAACTTCACTCTCCTTCTTGGACGTAAACATCACCGTTACCAATCAAGGATTTCTAACCGACATACATCGTAAGCCTACAGACCGCAATAATACCCTGCACTATACTAGCTTCCATCAAGGATCATTAAAAAACATCTCCCATATTCACAAATGCTCAGAGTAAAACGCATAGTATTTGATGAAGATACCTTCAATAAAAGAATCATTGAAATGCACGATCGGTTTGCAGAAAGAGGGTACCCTGAAACAGTTCTCAATGAAGCCATTAAATGCACGGAAACCATCAGCAGACAAGAGGCACTGAGAAAAGTCTACACCCCCAGTGAGCCCCGTACTGTACTTGAGTCTAAATTCTCAACTGCTAGCGTCAAATACAAAAAAATTATTCTCAGGCATTGGCCCATCCTACAGATGGAACCCGACTTTAATGACATCTTTAAAGCTCAACCTTTATTCGCCTATACACGCAGCAACAACATCAAAGAAATCCTGGGAAAGAAAACAACCTCCGTCAAAGACTTCAAAGGAACCTACCCATGCATGAATTGCAGTGACTGCAACTGTATCATCAGAGGAAATAACATCACAAATCCTATGAAAGGACACGTCATCAAACTTAACGTAAACGCTACATGCGATACCACTAACCTTATCTACGCCATCAAATGTCCCTGCGGGAAACTCTACGTAGGCAAGACGGAAAGAAAAATCAAAGTGCGCATCAATGAGCACAAGTCAAGTATTCGCACCAAAAATGAAAAATCCAACGTAGCTGCTCATTTTTTAGAATTCAAACACACCATTGCACAATTAAAATACATCATTTTGGAAACGGTCACAAAAATTGAAGGTAGAGACAATCACAAATTTCTTCTACAACGAGAAACAGAATGGATTTATCGCCTACAAACATTGAAACCGCTCGGACTCAATGATCGTATAGAACTCAGCTGTTACTTGTAAATATTGTAAATATGGTACATGCATTGCTCTGCAAATGTGTTCCTTCGTACTTTTGTATTTTACTTTCTTGTTTACCTTTTCCTTTTGTCATTCCTAGTTTCTACCTTTGACTTTAGTCCTTCACTTATTTTTATCACACTTCCTTCACCAGATCTACACCGTCACTAACACACCCCCATTGCCCACACCTCAACGTGAGTCAGTCATTCATCACTAGTCCGCTCCACCCACACGCAATACTAACCGAAACCACATGATATACATCCCAAAACTCGTCTTCGGACTAATTCACCCTAACGGACCACCCGGCAGCACTCCACGATGACAGCGTCCGCGCTTCCAAGTACGAATTGCTTATAACGCACGCACTTGAAGTATCAGCCGTTTACATCACGGCCGGTCATTAGGTTAACGCTAACGCATTTCCTAACCTTTCTTTTCAGTTTTCCAGATTGCTATGTCCTCTGAGGAGGCCCGCGACTGGTAAGTGTAGTTTTCCGTCACACCCCCAGCCTTGAGCACGAATTTACCATCCCCACACTGTCGTTTTCACGATATAACACACCGATCACTCGTTCCCTTCACGTTAAGGGTGGTGAAATGTGAAGTTTTTTTACCCATGTTCTGTTTATCACGAGCACGATTTCCACCACCTTAACCCCTCATCTTTTCATTCAGTTCACTGACAGTTTGTCGTATCTTCCTTCATTTTCAGTACTCCTTGATAAAGGGCGAGTATAGCCCGAAATGCATTGGAGCTTTACCTTTTGGAATTGATCCAGTTTATTGATTCAAGAAATGAAACTTTATGATATGTGGATAATATCATAAACTTATAAAAGATAATTTAAAAAGAACAATAAAAGAACTCATAACAAACTTTGGATTTTTCTTAAACCCAAGGGTGTGCCTCTAACACAGGGATGCACATGCATCTATAGCGTGCACTTTTCCGCAGTATTACTTATGCGCCCACCGGACGGAGGCGCTACCTGAGAGAGCACCCAACCAGTTAAAAATATTCTCAATCCTATCCAATATAACGTTTGAAGGAACCACCAGTTGTGCACCCTCTACCCACTTTAGTAGTCATTCCATTTTTCCGCCCTAATTGAGGGGGGCACGCTCACATCATGCAATTTGATGAAATTAGTAAATCGACTAAAGCAAAAGCCAACGTTCTCGCTTACAGTGAAGAAGAACGCCAACGTATCTATGCACTGATTGAGGAAGATATCAGTCAAATGTCATCGGGACGCACAAAAGAGCAATGCTACAAACAACTCCTATACCTCTCAAAGTGCCACATTAACCAAAAGCTCCACGCGAGCACGTTACTGAAGTACCACCGAGCCCTAAGAATCCCCCGCGGCCTACGGATAGCCCTCAAGCCGTCCTTATGTAAAAACTCCAAAACATTTAAAGAAAAATGGAACTGTATCCTAAATAAATGTAGCCTTGACCTGATTCTTTTAATAGTTGAAGAACTATCTGGAATTTTGAAAGATTTAGACAGGGAGATCAAAGAAGTTGAAAACAAACTAACTGAATTACTCACACCTGATGAACTAAAAAAAACTCTGGAAGACATCAACCTCATTCTAGACAAACACAGCAAAGAAATAAATGAAAGAAAGGTGAGGAAATTTCGGAGGGACACCCTAGATTATAAGCTCGACGAAGTTTATACCTTTGCCAAAGTATATGCCCAAAGATGCCGCAACAAACCCTATAACGCACAAACCGATACATCATCATCAGGGAGTGATTCCTCTTATCGACCAAAAAAAAATCCGACATCATTGGCTCCCACAACCGATCTACACCCAAACAACCAGGCCACTACCTCCAGTGGAGGTCAACAATCTACCCCGGTTCGTTTTTTAGAATCAGGCCAAGCAGACACAGAAGACTCAGGAGGAGCAAAAAGAAAAGAAAAAGAGAAAAGTCCACCAACTACACGGAGCACCGTAACCAAGAAAGATCCGAAACCCAAGAAAAACACCTAGTCATCAACATTTCAGATACCAGTCTCTCAACACATCAAATGCACCTCCTTGAAAAAGGGACCTCATTCATAGTTTCATACCCACTACTCAAACAAATTTACTGGAACTGGAAGTTAGTACATTTAAACTAACAAGAAAACTAAGACTACGCCATTTCTTCGATAATGTTTTACCCCCCAATACTGAAGAAAAACAAGATCAACTCAAAGGCTTGAGACCCTACAGCAGTTATCAACCACCATGCAGCCACAAATGTATTGATTTATTTGAAAACTTAGTCAAAAAGGACCTTACTAAAATCAATTTCAAGGGAAGAGTGGCACAAAGCAACATCACTCAAAAAGATAGAGATACATTGAAAATTCTGGCCAATAACCCTGAAATCAGATGCACCAAGGCTGACAAGGGAGGCGCCCTTGTGATACTCAACACAGAAATGTATGAAAGAAGATTAAACAAACATATTAATGATGCTACCACTTACATGAGACTGGATTACAATCCAACCAACAAATTCCAAGCCATATTACAATCTCTGGTGTTGAAAGCTCATGAGTCAGGTATCATTGAAGAGCGCAGCAAGAATTATCTGTTGTGTCAACATCCGAGAAGCCCTTCAATCCAAATTTCTCCCAAGATACACAAAAACCTTCACGACTCACCATTCAGACCAATTGTGTCTACTAGAGGCTCGTTACATGAACCAGTAGGTAAATTTATAGATCGATACTTGCAGCCACTAGTCAACAAAATGAGAATTCATATCAAGTATACCACCGCATTCTTGCTGAAACTATCTGAAGTCAACATCGCCGAATCAGAATCCATAGTACTATGTACTGCTGACGTTAGTTCTCTCTACACTTCTATCCCCCATCAAGGAGGAATAGAAGCCTTTGAAAAGGCCATCCTTAACAGCGACATCAACAAACCCATGCAGGAATTCCTCATGGAACTTATGATATACACACTCTACCATAGCTATTTCAGACATGACAACAACTGGTATCTCCAACTATCTGGAATGTCGATGGGAAACTGTGCGGCTCCTACGTACGCCAATATCTATATGCAGAATTTTGAAGAGACATGTATTTATGGTAACAGCCATTTCAACGACAGGATCAAATTGTATGTAAGGTACATTGATGATCTTTTTATAATTTGGAAAGACACAAAGAATTCCTTACTTGACGTCCTGAGCGTATTGAATACCAAAGATGAACGTATAAAGCTGACTTGGCAAGTTAGCGAAACTTCACTCTCCTTCTTGGGCGTAAAATCCGTTTCGCGGGCGAATTTGCGGATTTTCCGCGATTTCGCGATCCGCGAATCTCGCGAAATCGCGGTAAAACCCGCGAATCAGCGGGGACGAATTTTCAGCCAAGCAAGGGTTACAGCAGCAGGTGCAAAAGTTGAACCTAATTTCTTTGTAACCTTTTACAAAAGGGTTACAAACAAATTAACTTCAACTTGGACACCTGCTGCTAATTGCTTCCTGGCGCCTCGTTGCCTACTTGCAACTATTCTCTGACCCTGCTCTGATCCTTGAAGCAGGGTCAGAGAATAGTTACAAGTAGGCAACGAGGCACCTGTCCAAGGAATTAAACCTCATCAGGAAGCACTTACAGATATAAAAAACAGGAAGAAGGGAGAGGATGGCAAATACACCCATTTTGAGTTGTCAGGAGGGGTTAAACTAAAAGAGACCTTTACAGCACAATTTTCATATGCATTTTGCTAAAAATAAAAAGCTGTATGTTCTGTAGGGGCAACTCAGGAATCTGGCCCTTCAGAGATCCGGCCTCTCTTTATTTCTCTTGTTCTCTCTCTCCCTCTCTCCCTCTCTTTCTCTCTCTTTCTATCTATCTATCTATCTATCTATCTATCTATCTATCTATCTATCTATCTATCTCTCTCTCCCTCTCCCATAAACGACTGCATGAGTAACTTCGCTATGCAAGCGGCTCGCGAAGACGCAAAAACCCCTGCGAACACGCAAAAAACCCAGCGAACACGCAAAAAACCCCGCGAACAAGCAAAAAAAACAAAAATCCGCAAATTCGCACAAATTCGCGAATTTTGCAGATCGCGAATTCGCAAATCCGCAAATTCGCGGATCGCGAATTCGCAAAATTCGCCCATGCTTAATCACCGTTACCAATCAAGGATTTCTAACCGACATACATCGTAAGCCTACAGACCGCAATAAAACCCTGCACTATACTAGCTTCCATCAAGGATCATTAAAAAAACGCATAGTATCTGATGAAGATACCTTCAATAAAAGAATCATTGAAATGCACGATCGGTTTGCAGAAAGAGGGTACCCTGAAACAGTTCTCAATGAAGCCATTAAACGCACGGAAACCATCAGCAGACAAGAGGCACTGAGAAAAGTCTACACCCCCAGTGAGCCCCGTACTGTACTTGTGTCTAAATTCTCAACTGCTAGCGTCGAATACAAAAAAATTATTCTCAGGCATTGGCCCATCCTACAGATGGAACCCGACTTTAATGACATCTTTAAAGCTCAACCTTTATTCGCCTATACACGCAGCAACAACATCGAAGAAATCCTGGGAAAGAAAACAACCACCTTCAAAGACTTCAAAGGAACCTACCCATGCATGAATTGCAGTAACTGCAACTGTATCATCAGAGGAAATAACATCACACATCCTATGAAAGGACATGTCATCAAACTTAACGTAAACGCTACATGCGATACCACTAACCTTATCTACGCCATCAAATGTCCCTGCGGGAAACTCTACGAAGGCAAGACGGAAAGAAAAATCAAAGTGCGCATCAATGAGCACAAGTCAAGTATTCGCACCAAAAATGAAAAATCCAACGTGGCTGCTCATTTTTTAGAATTCAAACACACCATTGCACAATTAAAATACATCATTTTGGAAACGGTCACAAAAATTGAAGGTAGAGACAATCACAAATTTCTTCTACAACGAGAAACAGAATGGATTTATCGCCTACAAACATTGAAACCGCTCGGACTCAATGATCGTATAGAACTCAGCTGTTACTTGTAAATATTGTAAATATGGTACATGCATTGCTCTGCAAATGTCTTCCTTCGTACTTTTGTATTTTACTTTCTTGTTTACCTTTTCCTTCTGTCATTCCTAGTTTCTACCTTTGACTTTAGTCCTTCACTTATTTTTATCACGCTTCCTTCACCAGATCTACGCCGTCACTAACACACCCCCATTGCCCACACCTCAACGTGAGTCCGTTGTTCATCACTAGTCCGCTCCACGCACACGCAATACTAACCGAAACCACATGATATACATCCCAAAACTCGTCTTCGGACTAATTCACCCTAACGGACCACCCGGCAGCACTCCACGATGACAGCGTCCGCGCTTCCAAGTAAGAATTGCTTATAACGCACGCACTTGAAGCATCAGCCGTTTACATCACGGCCGGTCATTAGGTTAACGCTAACGCATTTCCCAACCTTTCTTTTCGGTTTTCCAAATCGCTATGTCCTCTGAGGAGGCCTGCGACTGGTAAGTGTAGTTTTCTATCACACCCCCACCCTTGAGCACGAATTAACCATCCCCACACTGTCGTTTTCACGATATAACACACCGATCACTCGTTCCCTTCACGTTAAGGGGAGTGAAATGTGAAGTTTTTTTACCCATGCTCTGTTTATCACGAGCACGATTTCCACCACCTTAACCCCTCATCTTTTCATTCAGTTCACTGACAGTTTGTCGTATCTTCCTTCATTTTCAGTACTCCTTGATAAAGGGCGAGTATAGCCCGAAATGCATTGGAGCTTTACCTTTTGGAATTGATCCAGTTTATTGATTCAAGAAATTAAACTGTATGATATGTGTATAATATCATAAACTTATAAAAGAAAATTTAAAAAGAACAATAAAAGAACTCATAACAAACTTTGGATTTTTCTCAAACCCAAGGGTGTGCCTCTAACACAGGGATGCACATGCATCTTTAGCGTACACTTTTCCGCAGTATTACTTATGCGCCCACCGGACAGAGGCGCTACCTGAGAGAGCACCCAATCAGTTAAAAATATTCTCAATCCTATCCAATATAACGTTTGAAGGAACCACCAGTTGTGCACCCTCTACCCACTTTAGTACTTCTTCTGATTCACCAGAAACCCATGATGTTACAGAACCAAAAGAGTTCTTATGACATGAGCCAAAGAGGTTTCCAGGAAGAATGATAATACCAGATATGGAAGGAGTGTGATGCCCTCCTGATGCAGAACTCCCACTAGAGAAGCTAGGACTTTCGTGAAGACACTTGATGCTGATTGTAGACCTAATGGCAGCACATGAAACCGAAAGTGCACGGTACCACGGATAACTGCAGAAATCTCTGGTGACGTCTGTAAACAGGGACACGAAGGTAGGCATCCTGAAGATCGATGGTGGCCAGAAAGTTGCCTTTTAACACCAAAGGTATAACTTGTTGCAAGGATAGCATTTTGGAATTGTCTTAACCCATCGGTTCACTCCTCTTAAGTCCATAACTGGCCTGTACTCTTTATTTGCCTTCTGCACCAGGAACAGAATAGAGTAAACGACTTAGCACCTTTCCAATGCCGGAACCTCCACAATTGCCCTTTTCTTCAAAAAAGCAAGAACAGCAGACCGTAAAGCCTCTCTCTTCACTGGGTCCCTTGGAGTAGAGGTAGGGAGAGTTCCTGAATCCGGAGGTTTTTGAATGAACTTGATCATATAGCCTCTCCTGAGTAGACTGAGCACCCATTGATCTCTGCTGGACTGCCGCCAAAAGCTGCCAAAGTCCAACAACCTCCCTCCAACTGGGCCACCCCCCACCAGAGGGGGGACTAGTCAGGAAAGATTCTTGCTTGTTACCGCCTGTTTACCAGAGCCCTGAGACTTGGAGGATTTCTTAGACTGAAATTGCTGTCTTCTTGAAGAATAAAACTTTGCAACCTTCTCAGAAAAATCATTACAGTTCTTGTTCCAAGATCTAAAAGATCTGGAGGCAGCCCCCTTATAGGGAAAAGTGTGCTTCCTATCTTAGAAATACTTTGTTATGGTAGCATCCAACTGGTCTCCAAACAACTCCTTCCCTTCCAAAGGAATTTTCAGATGGAAGCTTTTTCTGCATAATCCCTCTTCCAGTCCCACATCCATAAATGGCGGCGTGCCCAGATGGAGTCACCAGAAGCCAATGTTTAGGATCTAATAATATCTGAAGAACATCAGCTAACATCTTGGCCTCCTGTTCCATTTGCAGCAGCAAATCGGAGCAGTCTATATTCTCCCAGATGGCAACAGAAAGAGACTCAAAGTCCTTTACTAAAGACATTGCTATGTATGCTGCATAAGTAGCCGCCTTCATGGACACAGAACCGACAGCAAAAATACTTCTTAGTAGCACCATCAATCTTGTGATCCACAGCATCTGCAGGAGATTGATCCTCTGGGTTTATCGCTGTCCTGCCAATCAAAGATGCCAGAATTGAATCCACCTTAATGTTGGGCAGAAATACCTCCTCCCCTTCAGTTAGCGCGTACATCTTTTGCAGGAACCTTGAAATACTGGATTGATCCACCTCCTTCCAATGCCTGAAGATTAAGTCCTTTATCCAATTGTGAAGAGGGAGAGACAAAAGCGAAGGCTTGGCATACTGAGGGAAGAGACCCGCCCCATCTGGCTGGGCCCAAGGCTCCTCAAAGCCCAGGTTATATCTAACATTATCCAAAATCTGGACCAAATCCTTTCTGGAAATGTACTTCCCATAAGCTGAAGTATTAGGACACTCCAACTCTGAATCTGAGGAAGAATCCTGCATCTCTCCATTTATTCTGAAAGACACCGCTTTCATTTCCTTCTTCTCAGGCTTGGCAGCCAAGGCCTTAGCTAGTGCCACCTCACTCGAGGACTGGACCTGGACCTCAGTCAAATAAGCAGAACTGCCAGGGAACTGTTCCCTGGGCTTCTTAGTACTCCGAGCCCCAGGCAGGCTCCCCTCCGAGTCAGAAGATAAGGAAACCATCCACCACCTCTGTGCATACTTCTTACTCTCCACATCCCAAAAACACACCGTGCAGAATGGAATAAAATCTAGAAATGACAGAAACTAGGGTTCCTTGAATACCCTTGTTCTGCCCACCATAATGCAATAGTTACATTAGCATACAAATGCACACACAGCTGTGTCCAATCTACAAGGCGGGACTGCAGCCCTACAAAAAGCAGCCTCAATGAGCTCAGCCGGGTCGAAAATAGAGAACAGATTACCCATGAGCCGCCCTGCGACCCTTCACATGCAAAAAAATAATTGGCAGGCTACTCCCACAGCGCTACAGCAGCTCAGGAGACACCTGCCCCTACCTTTCCATCTTCCTCTGCACCTTCCACCGAGTCTGAAAGCCAACCAGCATGACTTCTTGAGGAGCTTAGATATACAGTTCTAATCCCGGATGTAAATCATTCCCTAGGGCCAGGCAGTGCCGGTAAACTCAGTGAGCAAAGTCCTGCATTTGTACGACATTATAGAGTTATGCAGGAAATTAACCAGGACCAGGTTTTGGAGTCAAAAGTGCTGTTTTCTATGAAGTAAGAGGAGGTTTGATTCCAAGATTAACTAAACTGAGTGGTGCATAAATAATCAGTTGTCCTGGTCCATATTATTGCTTGCTAAGTCTCATTAATTAGGGGGGGAAAGTTAACAAGGAGGTAATGCTTCAATTACTAACCGGTAATGCATTATTCAGAGTATGTTTTCACCCTAATTAATTAAACCCTCCGTCCCGCCCTGTTGGGACCAGGCCAACTGTACAACGTGGGGGCTAGTGTCAACTAAAACAGGAGGTCGTGAGGGGTTGAGGGGCTTTTCAACTTTTTGGAAAGGAAACTGGGTGTGTCTGTGAGGCACGGCGGCCTCATTAAGTAATTAACTAGGGTGAAAACGTAACGAGGAGGTAATGGCATTTTGCCTCCTTACACCTGAGAAGTGAGCGTGGAAATCAACACTCTAAGAAGTTCACCTCCTGCTACACCAGTACCACCTTTCCTACAGAGGTCATTTGAGAGCACAATTGCAGTAAAAGGTACCTCCCGTTGCGGCTCGTGCCAGTCTTGTAACAGTATTATTACTGGAGAAGCCATGATGTTTAACAACATCAACATTCAAGCTAAAGAATTATGGACATGTAATACGCAAAATATTGTCTATTTAATTACATGCCCTTGTAATCTGGGATATGTAGGAGAGACATCAAGGGCTGTAAAAACCCGATTAACTGAACACAGATCAGCAATCAAAACAAGGAAGCTGACAGCGCCACTGGTGAATCATTTTGTGGAACATAGACACGCCCCAGAGGAACTAAAGTGGCGCATCCTAGAAAAGATACATATACCAAACAACAAAGGAGGCGATAAAATAAGGAAAAAGAGGGAAGTATATTGGATTTTTACCCTTGGCACATTTGAACATGGTTTGAACCTAGAATTGCCCTGGGAAAATGCCATAACATAAAAAAATAAGCAACATTGTGGTAAAATCTAGATTAAAGACAGGAATTTGTAAGCTAGACAAAAAAAAGTAGGAGAACACTTCTGGATATAATATATCTTACACTAATATAATTCAGACTGAAAACGAGGATTCTGTATATGGATAAATCCATAGATTGGACTGTAAACAATCAGTATAAGCACACTATAGTGCCGAATACGATGTGAGTAATTAGGTCAACCATATAAGCGCTTTAGCTTTAAATAGGGGCATGGCTTTAAAAATATGACATCACAACAGTTTTGTATAAATACCAATGGAAAAGTGGTTTACAAACCCTTTCGTTCTTTGTACCAGCCAACACATCGTGGGAATACTAGAGTAAAAGAAACCGAACTGGTAAGTTCACGAGGACCGGGGAAACGCTATCATATGGCGAACAGGAAGAGAGAATAACCCTTCTCTTTCTTTAAATTTTAAAATACTAAGACAATGTCAATTTGTTGCTGTCTTACTTCCTTAGATTTTTAAAACTTTCGCTTTGAAAACGTCCCCGCACCTTGACGTTTGGAAGTATTATCCGCTCCACACTAAAACAAAGACTCGGCCACACCGCTGGAGTCTCATATTAGAAAATCATTACTCGTATCTTGACAACGTAACTATAGAAGGTAGGAAGACGCCCTGCTTTTCCACTAAAACCACTAAAAGAAATAATTTTGAGCTAAGTGAATGTTAATATCGGTCTCTATTGTTTAATGTTGAAGGGGTAATATCCAAAGCGGTCATGGCGTCCTTGGCGTTTTCTCAACGAACAACATTTTGAACCACCTCAGAGTGAAAGTATCATCCATGGCGGTAAGAAGCCATGAACTTAATCAAAAAAATTCTATTTGAAAACGCTCTGCTAGTCCTTAATTCTATGCTCCAATATTTCTCCTCTTATAGAATATTCGTTTTTAGTGGTTACTTATTTCCGATACGAAGAGTGAGAAGCTAGCAGTGAAATCCTTTGAAAGAGAAAATGCGAGAATATGCAAATATCATACCACGTCTATGCAAATTAGGAACCTCATTGTGAAGTAAAATATAGCGATGTGATGGAATAGCTAGAAATACATTCTTTCCACAGATTTCACATACCGACATAAAGAGGTGTTTTAAGGTGCCTCATTCTTCGTATTATGCTGTAAAGACTGGATAATATAAAAGAAGCCACTCCAGGTAAAAAATGCCTCCAATTCCATTAGGTAATAAGATAAATGATGACTGGTTGTAACAAAAAGGAACACGAAAGCATAGTAATCAACTAAAGATAGAATCATGGTATCAATGAGTGTTAACAAATGAACGCAAATAAGAATAATTCTGATTAAACAAATAATATCCAATGCAAATGATTAGTTGGAAGTTGGAAATTGTAACTTTATGAACATAGATAAGGATAAAAACATACCTGTATGAATAAAGGTCAAAAAAACCTTTGCTGCACTCAACATAAGTTTAAAAGCCGTTTGTGTATTAAATGAAATTGGACTACATAGAGGTAATAATTTTTAGAACCCAAGAAGAAGGTTTTAAATGATCTAACCTTCCCTGTATAGGAAAAATAGCCAGGAAAATATAAGACATAACTTAAATCTTCTGTTTGTTTTTCATCATGACCTTTCAGGCCCGATAAATACCAACTGTTTTTAACCAGAAACTACAGAAATCCTAGAAAATGTTAGTCCATTCCATTTACAAAGGTGAGTGACTTTTCCAACCTGAACATAATGGAGAAAGTATCTACTAAAAGCTGATAGAAAATAGGCCATTTAAACTAACAAGTTTTAAATGTCTCATAACTGAGTAGAAAATATTAGGGAATATGCAAACTTTTAAACTTTTAAAGAAACTAGCCCTATGAGATACACCAGTTACAAGAATAAAAATATCTTTTCACATCCTGAACCATTTAAACCCCCCTTTTTTTCTTTTCCCCCCTCTCTCTATTTAAGTACGGTGTAAAAATCCAAAGATGTGACTATTTGCATTTGAGTATGATGTAAAGCCTAAAGATGTAACTATCTGCATTTACCCATTATCTGTCAACTAAACATGCGATCAACTGTCTTTTTCAAATGGATTGAAAAATTCGATATAAATGTAAAATCCTATACTGATGCCAAGATTTACAATAGGAAATGTATTCTTAGACTCTGGTCAGGACTTGTCTTTTGGCTATCTTCAGTGGAAAAATAATTGATCTAACTCTTATACCTGGCTAAAGAAAACCTTTTAAAAAAAGAAACGCTGATGAAATAAGATAAGAATGTATCTAATCACTATAACACAATGTACTATGTGCTTAGAAAAGCTAAAAATGTTTTGTTCTTTTTAGAAAATTTGGCTGCAAAAAATATTGTCCTGAGGAAGACACTATGACGTGTCGAAACGCGTTGACAGACCACAGCCACGCTTATAGTATCTAGGACGACAATACTGTCCCACGAGTTCTTTTAGAACAAATGTTTCATTTTTATCATTATCAAAAATCTTTTTATTGTATCAAATTATCATGTATACGTGATTCATGTGTTTAATCTCTTTTATCAATATATTAAAAAAATATTTTTTATATCAGTATAGTTTTTTGTGTTATAGTTCATGTATAATCTGTCTCTTTGAATAGCCAGTGTTTGTCCTTTGTAAATTTGGCCTGGGTTGATATCTCCGCATTGAACTATTTTCCCTGACCCAGGAACTTTATCCTTATCAGGGGGTCCTTGATACACTACAAAAAAAAATAATAATCTAGAAATGACAGAAACTAGGGTTCCTTAAATACCCCTGTTCTGCCCACCATAATGCAATAGTTACATTAGCATACAAATGCACACACAGCTGTGTCCAATCTACAAGGCGGTACTGCAGCCCTACAAAAAGCAGCCTCAATGAGCTCAGCCGGGTCGACAATAGAGAACAGATTACCCATGAGCCGCCCTGCGACCCTTCACATGCAAAAAAATAATTGGCAGGCTACTCCCACCGCGCTACAGCAGCTCAGGAGACACCTGCCCCTACCTTTCCATCTTCCTCTGCACCTTCCACCGAGTCTGAAAGCCAACCAGCCTGACTTCTTGAGGAGCTTAGATATACAGTTCTAATCCCGGATGTAAATCATTCCCTAGGGCCAGGCAGTGCCGGTAAACTCAGTGAGCAATGTCCTGCATTTGTACGACATTATAGAGTTAAGCAGGAAATTAACCAGGAGGAGGTTTTGGAGTCAAAAGTGCTGTTTTCTATGAAGTAAGAGGAGGTTTGATTCCAAGATTAACTAAACTGAGTGGTGCATAAATAATCAGTTGTCCTGGTCCATATTATTGCTTGCTAAGTCTCATTAATTAGGGGGGGGAAGTTAACAAGGAGGTAATGCTTCAATTACTTACTGGTAATGCATTATTCAGAGTATGTTTTCACCCTAATTAATTAAACCCTCCGTCCCGCCCTGTTGGGACCAGGCCAACTGTACAACATGGGGGCTAGTGTCAACTAAAACAGGAGGTTGTGGGGGGGGTGAGGGGCTTTTCAACTTTTTGGAAAGGAAACTGGGTGTGTCTGTGAGGCACGGCGGCCTCATTAAGTAATTAACTAGGGTGAAAATGTAACGAGGAGGTAATGGCATTTTGCCTCCTTACACCTGAGAAGTGAGCGTGGAAATCAACACTCTAAGGAGTTCACCTCCTGCTACACCAGTACAAACCACACCCAGTCCTCCAGAGAGGGGAGATTTTCTGTGTGGCCAGAGGTAAGGCTTGCTTCCATTCACAGAGGCGGTATGCAGTAGGTGTGGTGCATCAGCGTAGCACCTGCAGCACTCTCAGTCACTGAGCAGCACCTGCGCGTACTCGCTTCACTGCCTGCCTGAGAGGTCACCAAATAAATCCATTTCCAAGGAGTATTCAAAAGTGCGTATATATTTAAAATGTGTTTGAAAAAGTACACATTTAAACCCTACACCTATAATGTGATAGTGATCAACACTAAAACGCATTAGCAAAGAGCACGTGCCTGCACAAAACAGCAGATGTGGATCAGCCTGTCCCAGGAGGAATCTAGTTGAGGTAAAGGCAACTCACTCTAAAACCTAACGTCTGCCCCAGGGTCTCGAAATGCTGCTTTTGTGGTAAAGCTGGTGCCAGAGAAACTACAGGTCAGTCCATTGTGGGGAATGCCCTTGGGACATGAAGGAGTCAGTGCTGATAAATAGGTAATACTGGAGGCCGTCTTTCAAGGAAATATTCGAGAAGAGATATCAACAACAAATGCAACAGTTTTACAAATGAGCTTGGTTTGCTAAGTCCAGGTAAAGATGTACCTTGGAATGGGAGAAAGATTTATTTCTCAAAATAAAGAAAAAGTGCATCCTGTTAGAACAGAAGGAAGGATTAGCCTTATAAATGAAAAATACATTTAAGGGTTGTAGCAATAGTAGAAAGGATTGTACTGTAGACATGAAGATGTAGGGCACAGGATTATGGGCAGCGGTCTAAGCGCATTAATTAAGTAGTCTGTCTGATAAAAGCAAACCGGACGCGGACATGGCTGGCGGCTTGTGGGCCCGGCCCTGCCAATCACGGAATGAAATGGCCCTGGAGCAGCATGGAGGTAGCATGCGACCTTCTCTAAAGGCGTGGAGAGCCAGAAGATAGTGAGTCGCCAATCCGGAAGCTGCGTAGAAAAGAACGTCACCGGCCTCTGCGCTCACTGTTAGCAGAGAGCGCATGCTCACTGATGGCAGAGCGGCGTGATGCGGGGAATTTCCTCTGTCACAACTGCCAATGGACAGAAGTGAGAAGGCCCCCGAGTAAGCAAGGCAGCTGCTTCTTTAGATAGCTGTAGCAGCAGCGGTGCGTCCATTGGGGCGTAGGGCGTAGCCCCACTAAGCCCTGGACGCACTGTGGCACTGCTAAGCTTAATAAATATAGCTGCTCAAATTCAGTAAAACGCAGCGCGGGAGTGAGAGAGGCACGGATCATTTTGTCAATGCCTGCCGGAGTGCGCAGGGGGCGTGGGGGTGGGGGGGGGCAGGGCTGCTGGCCTGCTACAGCTACTTGAGTGACAGTCTGCAGCAGGCCAGCACTGTACGCATGATACTGCCGGGCTGAGACTTGCCAGCGCATGCGCTGATGCCCTTAGGCATAGAGAAGGGGCCGGGGGTGAGGCTTCAGTCGGGCCGGGTTCTGAAGGCTGCCCAGGGCGAGCAGTCCATGTGCCATCCTAGCCAATCCTGGCGCTGCATGTAGCGCCAGGATTGGCTGCCACCATGCAACGACCATTATTGGATGCCGTCCGGTCATTTACATTGCCAGCACGTGGGCCCGGGTCTCGGTTTCCCCTCACTTGACTTCTCTACTTCTCGTCTACAGTCCTTCCGGCGGGGGAACAGGAGGCACTTTGCAGCCGACAATGAAACCTTGGCAGCTAATTGCAGCCGTGGGAGATGCCCTTCAGGTAAGTCAGGATAAGGAAGCTTTAAACATTGTAATGGAGGGTTGGGAGTAGGGAGGGGAGGGGGGCGCGAGTGATGCAAAGTACATGCACACCATGTCACTGCATTTCAATCATGTACAGAACCAGAACAATATGGCGCGTGCAGTGTCTGGGGGTATTAGTGGAGACCAACAATAACATGATGCCGTGTTTGGTATGTTGTAGTGCGATGCATCCATTTCGGGGACAACAAGTGCATGCTTGCCTCAGTGACGTCAGTGTGAGCCAGGGCTGTCTGTCTTCTCTTCCATAGCCTCGTGTTTTTCAGGGCGCGTGAGTAGTATAGTAGTTCGTCCCAGACCGGAGTTATCTCATCCTCGGCTCGTACATTCCTCTTAGTTGTTTCCCTTGGAATGTTCTGCTTTACTCGATTCCCAGCAGAGAACATCTGGGTCTGTACTGCTTGAGATGTGTGCGCTAGTTGAGATGTGAGGTGCTTGGTTCAGAGGCTCTTGCATTGCAGTAGCAGTGACGCTATGTTCAGTGTTTAAAATATGTGGTGCAATCTTTGAGGCCCTCTCTGCGCGCTCATTAGTGCTCCACTCGATTGCTCTTTGCACTAATGGAGGTGTTAACGCGCATTGCAGACTCTTATTTCTTGGGCGTGGTATTAAGTCCAGTAAGGAGGCTTCAGGATCTACCAACTCCTTTCTGTCCATTCCTCGGAAAGTACCTCTTGACCTTTCCCCAACATTCTGCTATTATTGGACATTAGAGAATATACTGGAAAGACTCCTTTTTGAGGCAGCATTAGAACAGGAGGCCCCGGGGCCCGAGGTCTGGTACATCTTGATTATTTTTCATGGGGTGAGTTGTGCTCTGTGTAGATAGTTTAATTGAATTAACTTCAAGAGTGCGTTCTCTACAATTTTTGTTGTGTAGCTTTGTTCAGTTGCCTGCCGTCATCGCTTATTATTAAAGAACATTTGATCATATTCGGCAGAGTTTTGTTCAATAATGTAACTGCTCTTCTACGTAATGGTTTAAAACCATAGATCATGTTGTAAAATAGGCTAGTAGTTGTAGTGCTAGTTGCTGTGTTTTTTGCTGCAAATAATATGTGCAGATTAACTGTGATTTGTTAACTATGGACGCTTTTGTAACCCCGTTTTTGCTCCCCGAGAAAGCAAAAATGGGGCACACAGAGGGGAAAAAACAGTGTCACAGAGGGCAAAAACGGGGCACAACAGAGGGGAAAAATGAGTGCCAAAGAAAGCAAAAGCAGGGCACAAAGGAGGGGGAAAACAGTGGCACAGGGGGCAAAAATGGGGCACAACAGAGGGGAAAAACGAGTGGCACAGGGAGCAAAAACGGGGCACAAAGGAGGGGGAAAAACAGTGGCATAGAGGGCAAAAATGGGGCACAACAGAAGGGAAAAACAAGTAGCCATGTGTTTGGCGTGGGTTGGTAATTATACACACCTCTGTAGCAGTGTCCAATTGGGACAAAAAATAGGCCCGGACACCAAATTAAATATGCCCCCCCCCCCCCCCCGCCCCCATCAGATAGCTAAACAAGTGGCCCACATTTGCAAATCAGGACTGGTTTAACTTTGTAAAGACATTAAGTATAGGTGTTTTGCAAGGTGTCGGAGACTATCCATCTGTGCTTGCTGCAGCCAACGTTTGTGGAAATATCAGAGAAATCAACTGTAAAAACCGACCTACCACACGGTAAAATAGGTCCACGAACAATCCCAAAAATAAATTACCTATACGCTGACCTGTCGCACCAGCTCTTCATGTACTGCCAGATTGTCCTACAGGCCAGTGCGACCCTGTTGTGTAATATAGGTCAGGAGGTGCAGTGCTGATTGTGCTTACTGGAGTTTTGGTTGCTAGTAATGTTGAGTCCGGCAGTGACAGGGATGCTGGGATAGGGGACCGGCGGCAGGGAGGAATTGATATGTTTGGCGCCTGTTATTGTGTGCCTGCCTCCAGAGCTGCCCAGCATTAACGCAGACAGCTCTGTGTTTGTGAGGGGCTTCCGGCTGTGTGATTAGAATAGGGATTGAGCGACTGATGGAGTAATCACCAAAAAGAAATGTTGTCTGCCTCCTGCCGGCACCCTGCTTGAGAAAGGCGCATGGTATGTACGCATGAGGGGGCTAGCTGGGGGAGAGGTCTTTTGTTTTTGAAGTACAAACACCCCCACCCACCCCACAGCCTTAGAGTATGTACTTTCAACTCTTCGGATGCGCATCCATACTGTGCAAACAGACATTTGATTTCTTGAGGAAGAATTAAATTAGAGGGCATTACACTGACGATGCCTGTTATCTGTAATACGGTAACCATAGCAATAATGTAGATACCCATGCATCTGCCTATATTCCTTCACTTGGTAAAACATGTATATACTTTGACATGATGTGGTACATTTGTTTTGGTCTGACTGCAAAACGCTGATACCGAAAATGGAAACTGCAGCTTGCACATTGTGTGGGAAAGCTCTAAAAAAGGGTGTTCAACCAAAGTTTTGTGAGAACATATTTTCTATATGGTTTGAGCATATCTACTTATTTGGGTAAACACCAAAGCTAAAAATAAGCGAGGCATTTTAATATGAGCTCTTACACGTAATATTGTTGTTGTAATCACACTCTGCCCGAATGTACCTATTTTATTGGCCAGTTTTATTTCACTGCCATACATATTGATGATGGGTGTATTTTTTCATGTTGCAGATCACTTGGTGGTTTGCAGTGTGATATTGCTGTGTCCAATAGATGTTTGCTTGGGTTAATTAAATGACTAACTTTCCCGAGTTGAATATCCCAGAGTATGCCCCCAAAAAGTTTAAATTTAGTTGCCAAACTATTTCCATTGATGTGCTGAATTTCTTAGGCAGGACCCGCACAGCGCAGTGTTAATGGGATATATGATGTTACAACGCGTCCTTTTACAACGCATACCATGACCACGGATCTATTACAACGCAGGTCATGTTACAACGGATCCCTTTACAACGCAATTCACTACAACGCAGGTACTATTACAACGCAATACCATTACATCGTAAGTATAATTACAGGTAAGTAAATAAAATTAATATTTAAAGTAAATAATTATTAATGTATTATTAATTTAAATTATTTATTATTAAAAAAATAAAACATATATTAATACAATTAATTTTAATTTTATAATTTGTAAATATATATTAAAAATAACCCTGTACCCCAAAACCCAAACCCAGCCCTAAAACCTAAAAATACCCCTGTACCCCAAAACCCAAACCCAGCCCTAAAACCTACAAATACCCCTGTACCCCAAAACCCAAACCCAGCCCTTAAACCTAAAAATACCCCTGTACCCCAAAACCCAAACCCAGCCCTAAAACCTAAAAATACCCCTGTACCCCAAAACCCAAACCCAGCCCTTTAACTTAAAAATACCCCTGTACCCCAAAACCCAAACCCAGCCCTAAAACCTAAAAATACCCCTGTACCCCGAAACACAAACCCAGCCCTAAAACCTAAAAATACCCCTGTACCCCAAAACCCAAACCCAGCCCTAAAACCTAAAAATACCCAACCCAAACCCAGCCCTAAAACCTAAAAATACCCCTGTACCCCAAAACCCAAACCCAGCCCTAAAACCTAAAAATACCCCTGTACCCCAAAACCCAAACCCAGCCCTTAAACCTAAAAATACCCCTGTACCCAAAAAAGATAAACTTACCTATAATTATACTTACGATGTAATGGTATTGCGTTGTAATAGTACCTGCGTTGTAGTGAATAGCGTTGTAAAAGGATCCGTTGCAACATGACCTGCGTTGTAAAAAATCCGTGGTCATGGAATCCGTGGTAACAGTTGTACACCGTGTTAATGTGTTCACAGTTTATCCTTTGCTGTCTAGGCATTTCAAACAAATGTGAGTAGGCAGTGTTCACGTTAAGGAATTGAAACTGTTCTCCTTTACTGTTTGGCAAACATTATACAACGTTATTCAAGCCTAAATAGGTCGATTGACCGTGTGAATTTTTGTGTGGATCTCTTGCTCCTCCCAAAAACATATGCACAATATTTGCACTTCCAGAGGTGCACTTGGAGCACAAATGTGTGATATCTCGCTCATGTGGGGACAGCAGTGGGCGCTATTCGAGCCCCTCCAGCTAACAGTGCCTCAGAACCAACTCCCCTTGATGTACACTTATCTATGCCAGCTGTGCTCTAAGAGTGATTGTCAGTGCCTGACGCATCTCTAGTTCTAGAAGTTACCATGAAATGGCCCCAAGTCGACAGGACTATGATAGGCAAACCACTTAAGGCATCTACTATGGCAGTGACATTGATAATCACTTATTAATATACTTTGTCCACAAATAATGAAATCAGGTCAGTGACTTCAGGAGCGAGTGGGCCTATACCTGTATACTTGCAGGTCACAGGTTCAAGTTGCAGCAGATCATCCTTTCAAAGTAGACGGTTTAAGTAAAAGCGTTCTAAGTAGTATGTAGTGTTTACATTTCCTTTAAATTAAGTTCTCAGAACCCCGATATCACTGAAAAAAACGAATTGGTTTATTTTGTAGAAATATACCTGGAAGTTTGAATACAGTATATCGGATTATTAAATGTTTTAGGGCTTTTGCCTACAGCAAACATAATGTACTCAAGGTAATTACAATATCGGTGATTACTGCATGCAGTTCTGCAACCTACTCCTGCTGCTTTGTCAACAGAGCAAAGCAGAACATTATTTCAGAAAATGAAGTAAGATCTTTCCCAAAATGAAGGTAGCCTACGTGGTTTCCCCCTTTCTCTGCTTTGTGTGATCAATTGCACCTTTTTCCATTAAAACAGCTACTTCTTAGTACCTCGTGCAAACAGATTGTATTTTTGTAAAAATAATTATACAGGTTAAAATATCCTGGCTAGCTGGTGTGGGTGCTTGTGCAGGTGATCATGGGAAATTCCTTTTCTATTTTATGTACTTTAAAGTATTATTAGGGTTTGGTGTTCCATAAGGACGCACCAGATCGTGATTTTTGATTCGTGGAAGCTCCTCCAGTGTCCTTGGAGTGTTTTTTCAACTTTTCCAAAGACAACTACGAGAGTCCCCCTCCTCATTGGAAGTTGATTGTTTACCGAAGGTTTAGCTTATCCAAATTCTCTGCCATCATGCTCTGCTATCATACATGGGTTTGAACAAGTTCTGGAAGGTTCGGAGCAGCATTCCTGTTCATTTCAGGTACATCATGGAGCTAATTACCAGTGTCCAATAGAGGATTTTGGAGTTATCTAGCATTTCTAACTATTAGCTACATTTATATACAATTACACATAAAAATGTGTATACAGAAACATAACAGATGCAGTTGAAATTGTTATCCTGGATTTCACCAGGGTTACAAATTGCCTTAACATCTCTACTTTGGAGACCCGGAAATGGTTTGTCTCTTAAGTGTAAGAATGGTGTTTAATTCAGTGAACCAGGGCTTTCATTGAGATATGTACCAAATAATGTGCCATATGGACTGAATCATTGGTGGTATGAGGTGTGAAGCAGGAGGAATACTAATGCCCAAGCAGTCATTGCACACTTCTCAGAGGTGCAGCGAGTCAACCAAAAGCACATCACATAAAGGTGTGTCCAATAACCCACTGATTCAAACCTTTGCTACTAGAGGTACAAGGATCTTAACAGTGGCAACGTGTACTATCCAATTGCTGCCCTGTCTGATGTGCTGTTCCAAACATCACTTTTAATCTGGTAATATCACCTTCGAAAGGATGCGCTCTAACTAGATGTAAAACATGACCTGCCACTATTGAACAGGAACCGGATGGAATCCACAATTTAAAAACAAGTCTAATTATTAAATACAGGAGCCTTCACTGTTAATTCCACTGTTCGATTCAGCTTTAGGCATGTCCATGTGTATTTCTGGCAAAAAGACATGCAATATTATGCCGTTTTTGAATTGTACAAGGAAAAGGCATGATAAATGCAGTCCGGATGCAGTTTGAGGTTGGCTTCCTTTGACAATACAGGAAGAGCAATTCTTTTAACGTTAACTTTTCTCGTCCTAACAACTAAAATTATTGTGTATAAGAGAAGGTGAAGAATACAATGGGGGCACTCATTATAGGTGTGTAATGCAGAGTTGTTTTGCTTACAGGAACTGTAAATCAGATTAAACTTTGTTATTATCCACTTGCCTATTTTTACTAAGTGGGCAATAAATGATCACATTTAAAACTGCGCACATTAGGTGGTTACTGGGCACTATATGTGGTGGTCACTGCTAAGGACGGCAGGACAGCACTGTTCAGGACAGCATTTGTTTTAGCACTTTGTGAAAGCTGATAATCTAAATCATTGCGACTGACATGCCTTTATTTAATTGCCTCAAGCTGTGCATGGTGCGAGCGTGAGCCACACTGTTAAAACATGGTATTTCAAGCTGGTATTTATTTAAAGTCTTATAGTCTGAATTCAGCACCTGAGCATAATAGGACGGAATGTATGAAGCTCTGTGGTTATACTGAATAAGCAGCTACCTATGTTATGCCATCTATTAATGTAATAATTGCTCTTTCACAATTGCTTTATTAACCTTCCTGCTTTCTCAAATTTGCTTGAAAATGCTTGATTTTTCTTCTTTTTTCTCAAAATTTTCTTGGGGGGGGGGGTTATTCCCCCAAACCCCCCTTTTGGGGTTCGGGCTCGCTCGCTGCGCTCGCTCGCTACGGTGCTGTATGCAAATGACTTGCCGCCCCACCACTTTCAAATGTCACCCACTGCCCCTGAGCTGTAGAGTTGAAAGAGCCCAAGCTCGCTGGGAACGGACAAGCAGGATAAGGAAGTTGGGCCTGACTGAGTAAGTTAGAGAATCAGGAGAACAGTGTATACCAATTGGTTGGACATTTCACGCATTGCAAGAAGAACAGGCTGATCTTGATACACCACCCTGAACTGCAATAGCAAATGTCACTCAATCTATTGCAAACGGTGCACCCAGGGACACTCCTTAGAACTGGCCTAGAGATCTGTGGCTCAGAAAAATATGTAATCAGGAGGAGTGCCCCGGATCCCAAAAACAAGCACTGGCAGCTGCAAATGTGGGGCAACTGAATGGGAGAAGGAAAGAGGTGCAGAGCTTAAGGGAAGGAAAGGACTGTGCTGCTAGGACAACAGGCAGTCATTGTAGGATCACGCCACAGAGGGGACCAGCCTGCTCACGGTTCGCCGCCCACTCAGAGGTACGCAGGAGGAAATATCGTGCCCCACTGACAGGCACAAGTAGCCACAGCACGGCCAAACTACAGGACAAAAAACAAGCACGTGCTAGGACACACACTCCTGAGCTGCAAGCCGCGCCCCTGCGCCCACACACTCGTGCCTAGCCGCGATGAGCAATCCGCCGGCACCAGGGGCTGCCGCCGAGCAAGATGGTCGGCGCAATCCAGCGGTCGCTGCCAATCCTCCACCACTAGTGCACACCCACATGGCAGGCACACCACTACCCCCTTCAATGAAGCCGCGGACCCTGCAACAGCTACACCAAGATGGAAGGCCTGGGTCGGACGGCTCAACCACTACTTTAAGGGGACCCGCGTAACCGACGGGACTGTCAAGCAGTCACTCCTCATCTACTACAGCGGTGCGGAGATCTATGATCTGTTTGAGACTCTCCCCAATACAGAAACCGATGATGGCTATGAGGCGGCGGTCGCCGCGCTCAACAGACACTTCGACCCACAGCTCAATCATGATTTTGAGAAGTTCAAGAGGGCATGGCAGACCGAGACCGAACCCGTCGAGATGTTCTATGCACGACTACGCCGGCTGGCCAGCATCTGCCCCTTCACTGCCCCTTCACGGACCAGAGGGACGAGATCCTGATCCTAGCCCGCTACCATGAACTGTCGTACTCCAGGGCAGAGATGGAAGCCGCCCTGCACACACCAGTCGCCGCATCACTGACACCCAGGCACCCGCCAATCAAGGAGGAAAAGGAGGATGTCATCCAGAGACGCCTCCCCATGCGCCTAGACCACCACCAGGTGAACCGTGTGGATACTGTGGGGAGGATCACCCCGGGACGGCCGTCTCGGGGCGAAAGGAAAAACATGCTCTCGCTGCGGAAGGCTAAACCATTACGCCAGAGTGTGCCGCAGTGGGAGGTTCCGATCAACCGCGTCAAGTCCCAGAAGTGTGTCCCAGCGCATTCGCCAAATCTCCCCTGAGGACCCATCGCCGGTACCGGATGATAAGCCACAGGAGCGACGCTCCATGTATGAAGATGAGGACGACGAAAAAGTGTTTGTGGTGTCGTACGTCAGCCGGACGGGGACTCATTGAAGGCCACCTCCCATGTGCTCCGTTTCCATCGAAGGCACTGACGTATGAGCCCTCATCGACACTGGGGCCTCCTTCAACGTGATGGACTCCGACCAATATGATCACCTATCACCGCGACCTCCTCTTGCACCATCCACTGCCCGGATCTACACTTACGGAGGGACGGACCCGCTCCCTCTCCGGGGCATCATTCAGACCACGGTAGCAAGTGGGAGCTACTCCTCCGAAGTGAAGTTCCACATCACGGAGGGTAAGAAGGGGACTCTGCTCAGCTGCCACATGGCCGAAGACCTTGGGCTTGTCTTCTTCGCCAATCAAGTTCACGAGTTCCATGCGGAGGCAATGTTAGAGGAGTTTCCGGCGCTCTTCAAAGGATTGGGGAAACTCAAAGGCAAGAGGTTCAAGCTCCGCAGTGACCCTTCCGTGCGACCAGTAGCCCTCAGGCACCGTTGGGTGCCCTTCAACTTACACCCACAAGTGGAGGAGGAGCTAAAGAAGCTCGAGGATCTAGGGGTAATCGAGAAGGTATCTGGGCCTGCCCCGTGGATGTCCCCGCTGGTCGTGGCATCCAAACCCTACCAACCAGGACCCATTCAACTCTGTGTAGATATGAGACTACCAATACGGCTGTGAAGAGGGAACGCCACATCACCCCCCGAATAGACAACATTGTGGCTGACTTAAATGGAGCGAAGTGGTTCTCCAAACTAGACCTGAACGCCGCCTACCATCAACTGGAACTGGAGCCGGAGAACCGGTACATTACCACTTTATCGACGCATGTGGGCCTACACAGGTACAAGAGGCTCAGCTTCGGAGTCTCCTCAGCCTCCAAAATCTTCCAAAATGCCATCCGGGAAGCACTGTTGGGGCTGCAGAGACTGATCAACCGCATTGATGATATCCTCGTGTACTCCAACACGCTTGAGGAACATCACTCGCACCTCAGGGCCACGCCGAAGAGGTTAGTGGACTGTGGGCTAACTCTGCACAAATCGAAGTGCTTATTCTATCAGGAGAGCATTGACTTCTTCGGCTACATGTTCACCTGTGAGGGACTCCTGGTGGATCCGAAGAAAGCAGAAGCCATCCGAGCGGCCAGCACCCCTCGCAACCCCACTAAGGTGAGGAGCTTCCTCGGCATGGCCACGTACTGTGGACGGTTTATTCCCAATCTGGCAGCCATATCCGAGCCACTGAGTGCACTCCCATGTCAAGACCACAAGTCGGAATGGACGCTGGCGGCCAACAAGGCTTTTCAAGACATCAAGGCGGGACTGCTGGACAAGACCGTGATGGCCTACTTCCATCCACAATGCAGAACGGAACTGGTCGTCGACGCCAGTCCTGTGGGCCTCGGGGCAGTCCTTCTGCAAAAACATGGCCCGGAAGTGTGGAAGCCAGTTGCCTATGCTAGCAAAGCTGTTACTCCCGCTGTTTGCCGGCTCATCCAGACTAGCGCCCCGAAGATCGAACGATGGGCTGTGCAGCTGCAAGGATACAACTTCAAGGTGGTTTTCTTCCCAGGGGCGCACAACCCTGCCGACTACCTGTCTCAACACCCGGAGTCTCCAACACCAGTAAACCCGTCTGCGGATGCCTGCAGCGTTTGTCCACATGGTGTCGCAAGGGGTGTGTCCCAAGGCCAGGACACTCGAAGAAATCGGCCAAACCACCCAAGAAGACCCCCTCTCTCCCGGGTTTGAGGAGTTGGAGAACAATGGTTGGGCCCACTTCATGGACGGTGCTCGTGTCCTCCGGCCTGAGGTCGGCCATGCCGGTCAAGAACTGTGGCATGTTCGGAGCGAACTCAGTATGGGGGAAGGAGGAGTCATCCTGAGGGGACATCTCATAGTGGTCCCAAAAAGCCTATAGAGGAGGATCCTAGCGTTGGCCCATGTGGGTCACCAGAGAATGGCCAAGACCAAAGCAAGGTTGAGGGACAAGGTTTGGTTCCCGGCCATGGGCTCTATGGTAGAGGAGATGGTACGGCAGTGCCATGCCTGCACAATCACCGGTGAGACCCAGCGCCAGCACCGGTGATGACGGAAGAACCGTGCAAGACTCCGTGGACACATATTAGTGTGGACTTTGGGAGTTTCCTGGACGGACGTCACATGCTGGTCATGGTTGACTCATTCTCGAAGTTTCCCATTGTCGAAGTTGTCGCTTCAACAGCCTTCACACATGTGAAGAGTGTCCTGCATCGAGCCTTTGCAATGATGGGGCTGCCGGAAGAAGTTAAGTCCGACAACGGACCCCCTTTCCAGGGACGGGAGTTCCGGGAGTATCTTGAGAACCTAGCGGTGCGCCACAGGAAGATCACCCCGCTATGGCCCCAAGCGAACGGGGAAGTAGGAAGGCTGATGAGGACGATCAACCATGCTCTGCGCATCGCCGTGGATAACGGGGAAGATCCTGAAGCAGCCCTCAACCACTTCCCTGGTGCGTACCGTCAGACTCCTCATAGCACCACTAAGTGTGCTCCGGCTCATCTCCTGTTCAAGCGCGCCCCACGAGACAGTATCCCAGCAGATCAAACGTGGGTGCCCGTGGAGCGGGATGATGCCGCCGTCCAGGAGAGGAGAGCGATAACCAACCAGAAGGCCAGTGAGGTCCGAAGAGCCCAAGAACCTCAGCTAAAGGTGGGAGACAGGGTGGTGATCAAAGACCGACACCCCGGGTGGAAGTTCCGGACGCCCTACGAGCCAGATCCGTGGGTCATTGTGCACATACAAGAGACTATGGTCACCGCTCAGAAGGGACAACACTACGTCACGAGGAACGTTTCCAGCTTCAAGAAGACCACTGAAGCGGAGGTGAGACCTGAGGCATCGAGCCTTCAAGACGAGTAGCCAACATCATCCCCCCCCCTGTGTCACTTCACGGGAGAAGCGCTCTACCTGAGTCGCCCAGGCAAGCCCGCCAAGGAGTTGCTGATAGCTCCAGGTTGGCTAGCCAGCCCGTCGCTGCCAAGGTGGCCGAGGAAACCCCGGCTGGGGTTGTAACATCCCCTTGTACCCGGAGCCAGAGGTATGGTCTCCGGCCAAATCCTGTGCCGAGTCAGCGGCTGAGAGACTTTGTATACACCTCTCCCTGAACTGAGAGAAGCTGAGGACTGAGAACTAAAAGAAAGGAGGGATGTAGAGAGCCACCCGGGCTCTCTCATAAATTGTTTCAGTTTACACGCACTCCTACACCCCTCGGGCGGGCTCGTCCCGAGGGTATGAAAAAAGGGGCAGGAGACCGCTCGTGGTCTTCCGGACGAGAGTGTTATTGCTGTCTCTCGTGTTATTCATTCAAGCGTAGCTGAGGCCTATAAGACCTGGGCCCTGCTGTGCTATAGGCAGGACAACTTGAGGACTTACATAGAGACGTAGTGAAGTAGCGTGACTGATGGACTGAACCGGCAATGATTGAGGTGCGGCTCCATTCAGTGCCTCGAAAGTAGGCATTCAAGCGGCAGAGGGGAGGTCACATTAGATAAATTGGCGGGGATAGAAAAAGTGATCTATGGAGTGAAGGGAAAGCCACTTTATTTGAGAAAAGACCCCCTTCGAGGCTGTGGGATAGAACGTCAGTAAACACTTTGAGCGTGAGGAGGGCAAAAATTGCACCTGTCCTGGAAGGCCTGGGCCAACATAGAAGCAATGCTTTGCCTCCCTGAAGAGAGGGAAATAAGCAAAGGATGGGAACTACAAATGAAAGTGAAAAACTCTCTGAATTTACCCACGCACTAATAATAATAATAATAATTTGTTAGGCGCAACAAATCATCCCTGAGGGGATCTCTCGGTGCCGTAGCCATAGATAACAGTTCACAGAGCGATACCAGGGTTAAAGATTGAGCAGTCAAATTTTTAGAAGTTTTGTAAAAAAAAGTTAGCTCTACACAGGAACTGAACAGCAGACAATTTCAGTGATAAGGAGCCAGAAAAGAGAAGAAGCAACCCCTAAATCTGGTTTTATGAATACGTTTGGGTCACAGCAAAAGCAGTTCACTGGATCTCAACTGGCGAATTGGAATATAAGGCTGTAGTGTGCTTTTCAGATAACTAGGCCCCTTACCATGCAAGGTTTTAAAGACCAAACATAGAAGTTTGAAAAGTACCCAATTTTTTATAGGAAGCCAATGAAGGAGGCGCAGTAAAGGTTTAGAAGGGGATCGTGGAGGCAGATTGAGAGTAAGGCGCGTCGCTGTGTTCTGCACCACCTGAAGTCTGGAAAGAGGCCTTCGTTCATCCCAACCATTAGGAAGTTCCCATAATCAAGGTGACTCACTATCAAAGCCTGGATTAGGATCCACTGAAACACCTTCCTAAGCATGCGCTTCAGGCTAAAACAAGTACCCAAGATGGTTTTAATATGCTTCTTAAAAGAGAGATTGTCATCCAATATGGCACCTACGTTTTTAACATATTTTCTGGGTGTAGGAGATGGTCCCCGTTCCGGTGGCCACCAGTCTAAAGACCAAGCTGAGTGGGCTTTCCCAAATAAGAAAATCTCTGTCTTATTTGTATTAAGTTGAAGAAAGTTAGCAGTTACCCATGGAGTGATCTGCAACATACAATCTTTAAATTTAACCTTGGTGAGCGTAGGATTAGGATCCAAGGTGATGACCATTTGCATAGGAGTGGGTGCGATCTGATAGAACATTTTCACTAGAAAACAAGGCAGTAGATGCTCGGGAGATTGAGGAGAAACAGTTTCGTGTTTCTGTGGTTTGCAGAGAGACCATCAACACAAGTATTCCTGAAGAAACAGATAATGGAGGTCTTTAAGCGGGAAGTCCTAATCTTTCTTCAGTGTGGAAAGGACTCATAGGGTGTTGGTGCGACCAGTCCCTCTCCAAGGGCGCTACTGCTCAACATAATATCAAGGATGTTAAATTACCATGACAGACATTTAGTCCTACAGCTTTCAAGAAAGATGAAAGAGCCTCAGTTTCAAAATTAAACAATCAGAATCTTTCCAGACTATACCCAGAGGCCCTGCTTCAGAAACTGCAGTTTGTAATACATAAAGTAGTATTATAGTAGTACTACTTACTTCCAACAAAATGCAATTCACAATCCTACACGTGGAAATATCAACCTTTCCTATATTTTCTATGGGGACATCATCACACTAGTAAGTTTACCACTTAGTAGTAAATGAGAGAGGGAAGAGGCTGGAAAATGGGGAATATCAATTCTGAATGTGAGGGACTTAGGGAGGAATAATGAAGCATTAGATGATAGCAGCGTAGGAGTTTGGGGAGGGCTAGGAAAGGGGTTAGGGAGGGCAGACACACACTTACAAAAGAGTAAGCACATTGCTATTCTCAAACTCTCCTTCTAAAGTTACTACAAAAGGACTCAAAACAATTGTAAATGCACCATACCTAAGACCTGAAGTAAGTCCTGCTCAGTGTATTGCAAACCCTTGGTACTGTAACCCCTTCCATAGAAAATAATGGAAGCAGGGACTTAACATAAAACCCATAGGAACTAATGTTAAACAAAATTCATTTAGACTTTTTAAATATAGTAGTAGTTATATTACTCCACTCCACTTTATACTATTCCACTGTACGTCACTCCAGTCTACACCCCTCCAATCTATGGCACTCCAATTTACACTATTCCACTCTACGCCATTCAACTCAAGACTAAGCATGGGCGGAAAATCCGTTACGCTCGCGGATTTTGCGGATTTTCGGGAAATTCGCAATCCGCGAGATTTGCGAATTTCCCGCAAAATCCGCAAATTCGCACGCAGCGGATTTTTTTTGCGGCGCGCGGGGTTGGTGATACAATTTTTGCGGCGCGCGGCGTTTATCATCGTTTGCCGAGTTGTTTTTCTCGATATTTTGCGAGTGCTGCGCCATTTTGGATCTTGCTGTGTGATCCCGCGGGAATTTGGCGGGCGCGATTACGTCATCGCGGCTTGCCAACTTGCACAGCGAGAGTTTGTCAACGCGAGTATGGCGAGATCGCGTCTCGCGGTACTTCGCAATTGCGAGATTTGAGATGCGGCGAGCAGCAAGAATCTCGCACAAGCGAAAACATAAAATTTGCAATTCTGCACAAGAAATCCACCAGCAAGCAGCATAAACCTTCTTGAAATGATGATTTTTATCTGAATAACTCCTTAGGTTGACATTTGCCTGCACTTTTTTAGCGAGGAGTCCATTTTGGGGAGGGGGGAGGGGGGTGGGAGGAAGGAAGTGCCCCACAGTCTTCAACTTCCTCTTCCTGTTCAGCAGGCTCCTCCCAGTGCTTTGTCCATCTCCTGGTCACTTTTCATTTGGATCTGGAGCTGGAAGGATTACTTTTTGTGGATGCTGCTGGATCTTTGGATTTGAGGCCTTTTTGACTTTCTTTGGATCACTGTTGGATTATAAATTTTACAAGTAAGTTTGTTTGGGGCATTACAGTTGCTGCAACTAAAATTTTGGAATTTTCGATTTTTGGGCTGTTTTGGGGCCTTTTTCCCAGGGGTACTCAGTGGTGGGTGGACTGAGTCTTTCTGTGGGTTGTCTTGAACTTAAACATCATGGAGGGCATGGATGGATTGGGATTGTGCTGATTTTTCAGTGATTTTCGTTTTTTGGGGCTGTACTTGTGGCCTTTTCACCAGGGGTATTTGAGTCTAGCATGGGCCTAGTCTTTCTGTGGGCTGTCTTGAACTTAAACATCATGGAGGCCATGGATGGAATGGGATTGTGCTGATTTTGCAGTGTTTTTCGATTTTTGGGGGTGTTCATGGGGAGGGACAGGCCATGTGGCTGGTGGCTATTTTGAGTGCTGCTACAGGCACTGGCCATGTGCTGGGAGAGGCAAGTGGCCATTTTGAATGCAGGCTTTGTTGTTAGGCCTGCAACCATTTTGCCTACTTTTCAACCTTTATGCCCAGGGGTAGTGAGTCTTGCATGGGCCTAGTCTTTATGTGGGTTGTCTTGAATTTAAACATCATGGAGGGCATGGATGGATTGGGATTGTGCTGATTTTTCAGTTAATTTCGTTTTTTGGGGCTGTACTTGTGGCCTTTTCACCAGGGGTATTTGAGTCTAGCATGGGCCTAGTCTTTATGTGGGCTGTCTTGAACTTAAACATCATGGAGGCCATGGATGGAATGGGATTGTGCTGATTTTGCAGTGTTTTTCGATTTTTGGGGGTGTTCATGGGGAGGGACAGGCCATGTGGCTGGTGGCCATTTTGAGTGCTGCTACAGGCACTGGCCATGTGCTGGGAGAGGCAAGTGGCCATTTTGAATGCAGGCTTTGTTGTTAGGCCTGCAACCATTTTGCCTACTTTTCAACCTTTATGCCCAGGGGTAGTGAGTCTTGCATGGGCCTAGTCTTTCTGTGGGTTGTCTTGAATTTAAACATCATGGAGGGCATGGATGGATTGGGATTGTGCTGATTTTTCAGTGATTTTCGTTTTTTGGGGCTGTACTTGTGGCCTTTTCACCAGGGGTATTTGAGTCTAGCATGGGCCTAGTCTTTCTGTGGGCTGTCTTGAACTTAAACATCATGGAGGGCATGGATGGACTGGGATTGTGGTGATTTTGCAGTGTTTTTCGATTTTTGGGGGTGTTCATGGGGAGGGACAGGCCATGTGGCTGGTGGCCATTTTGAGTGCTGCTACAGGCACTGGCCATGTGCTGGGAGAGGCAAGTGGCCATTTTCAATGCAGGCTTTGTTGTTAGGCCTGCAACCATTTTGCCTACTTTTCAACCTTTATGCCCAGGGGTAGTGAGTCTAGCATGGGCCTAGTCTTTATGTGGGCTGTCTTGAACTTAAACATCATGGAGGGCATGGATGGATTGGGATTGTGCTGATTTTTCAGTGATTTTCGTTTTTTGGGGCTGTACTTGTGGCCTTTTCACCAGGGGTATTTGAGTCTAGCATGGGCCTAGTCTTTCTGTGGGCTGTCTTGAACTTAAACATCATGGAGGGCATGGATGGACTGGGATTGTGGTGATTTTGCAGTGTTTTTCGATTTTTGGGGGTGTTCATGGGGAGGGACAGGCCATGTGGCTGGTGGCCATTTTGAGTGCCTCTACAGGCACTGGCCATGTGCTGGGAGAGGCAAGTGGCCATTTTGAATGCAGGCTTTGTTGTTAGGCCTGCAACCATTTTGCCTACTTTTCAACCTTTATGCCCAGGGGTAGTGAGTCTTGCATGGGCCTAGTCTTTCTGTGGGTTGTCTTGAATTTAAACATCATGGAGGGCATGGATGGATTGGGATTGTGCTGATTTTTCAGTGATTTTCGTTTTTTGGGGCTGTACTTGTGGCCTTTTCACCAGGGGTATTTGAGTCTAGCATGGGCCTAGTCTTTCTGTGGGCTGTCTTGAACTTAAACATCATGGAGGGCATGGATGGATTGGGATTGTGCTGATTTTTCAGTGATTTTCGTTTTTTGGGGCTGTACTTGTGGCCTTTTCACCAGGGGTATTTGAGTCTAGCATGGGCCTAGTCTTTCTGTGGGCTGTCTTGAACTTAAACATCATGGAGGGCATGGATGGAATGGGATTGTGCTGATTTTGCAGTGTTTTTCGATTTTTGGGGGTGTTCATGGGGAGGGACAGGCCATGTGGCTGGTGGCCATTTTGAGTGCTGCTACAGGCACTGGCCATGTGCTGGGAGAGGCAAGTGGCCATTTTGAATGCAGGCTTTGTTGTTAGGCCTGCAACCATTTTGCCTACTTTTCAACCTTTATGCCCAGGGGTAGTGAGTCTTGCATGGGCCTAGTCTTTCTGTGGGTTGTCTTGAATTTAAACGTCATGGAGGGCATGGATGGATTGGGATTGTGCTGATTTTTCAGTGATTTTCGTTTTTTGGGGCTGTACTTGTGGCCTTTTCACCAGGGGTATTTGAGTCTAGCATGGGCCTAGTCTTTCTGTGGGCTGTCTTGAATTTAAACATCATGGAGGGCATGGATGGATTGGGATTGTGCTGGTTTTTCAGTGATTTTCGTTTTTTGGGGCTGTACTTGTGGCCTTTTCACCAGGGGTATTTGAGTCTAGCATGGGCCTAGTCTTTCTGTGGGCTGTCTTGAACTTAAACATCATGGAGGGCATGGATGGAATGGGATTGTGCTAATTTTTCTGTTTTTTTTCCGATTTTTTGTGTGGTGTATAACTGAACTGATGTTCCTCTGTCTTCCATTGTTTTTAGGTGCACAAGACTCAAGAGAACCACCAGTGCCAGGAAGAAGTCCTGCAGCGGTGTGTGTGTGCAGCATAACGTCACGCGACGTCACGTCTGGCCTCAGACAACTCTCCAATTCGTGCAACTGCGGCCTGCTGTCTGACCTGCTCTGAAGAAGATGGCCCCAAAAAAAGTTATCCGTAGCTCCTCTAGCAAGAAAGTTGCTAGTAAGGAGCAGAAGAAGCAAGTTACCAAGGAGGCTGGTGTGCCAACCGCCACGGTTTTTGGGAGAAAAAAAAAAAGTACGCCTGCAGCAGCAGCAGGATCTGCTGGGGACCAAGCTGGGAGCAGCACCCCTGCTCCATTGGGTTCAGTGCCTCCACCACCACGCCAACTTAAGTCAAAGCCCTTGAGTGCTTCAGAGGCAGTCAGTGTACTTCTCCAATCACCATCGACCAGTGATGTTGGCTCATCGCAAGAAAGTAGCAGCAATGTCCCTGAATCAACACAGGTTGTTGTAACTCATCTGACAAGTGTTGAACAACCACAGCCGCAACAACAACACCATGTGCAAGTACACGCCCAAGTACATGTGGAAGGAGAGGCAGCAAAAGGAGATGCGCAAGCAGAGGTGCATGGAGGGTCACAAGTCCCCACAATAGTTGTTCCTCCCGAAGTAGGGGCACATCAGGAAATCGACAATGAAGCCGAGGTATCATTGGAAGCCACTCCTCCTGATGATCATTCATTGTCTTCCACATCCCTAGCAAGGAAAAGATCAAGGGGGGTGTCTACATCTTCTTCAAGCCCACCTCCTTCTGATGCAAGTGATCCATCTTGGGAACCAACACTGCGGTCTGACAGTGAGGCACACCATGATCTGACAAAGGTACCTAAGCGTAAAAGGAAGGTCGTCGAAAAACTCATACCTATGGAGTGTGATGAGGCTCAACAAGAAGTGACAGATACTGCTGGTGATGAAGCCTCTCACGATGACGACGAGCCAGTCATCACAAAGGTCACTGCAGCCCCACCGGGCATGCAGCAAAGAGACATTTTGACCCTATCCCGAGAAGCTGCTGAGCGTGATGATGATTTCGATGGGGAGGCAATGGAAATGGAAACACAACAATCATTAGATTTGGAGTTAAGTAGTACACCAACAGCTACCGCTTCCATATTTCTTCCTCGCAAGAAGGTACCCACCTCGACCTCAATTCGTGGTGGTGAAAGTGCAAAACGTACTGAAGTTCGGCAATCCACATCCTCCACTTCATCTGGCATTAGCAGCAGGACCACCACCACCAGTATCGCCGCCTCCTCCGGCCCCCAAAGACATTTCAAGTCTCCAGTTTGGGACTTCTTTAGTGTTTGCCCAAAAATGGAAAACGTAGCCATTTGTAGCATTTGTAAGCTTCGAGTTAGTCGTGGTAAGCTTGGTTCTAACTATGGTACCGGAGGCCAGAGAGGTCATCTTAGGAGAGCGCACCCTGTCCAATGGTTTCCGCACCTAGAGGCGTTCAAGAAAGCCGGAATTGCACGTAATGAAAACGTTGATTTTTCATCTGATGATGACGAGGAGGAAGAAGACGATTCAAACACTTCACTTACACCCAGTACCCCTGTCAGCAGCACACCCCATGTGAGGCACACTAAGAGTGTGGGAGAGAGTGAGACATCAATGCGGAAAAGTTCATCAGCGAGCGTAACTGGGTCGAAGATATCATCATCCCGTAAATCCTTGGTCCAGGGCAACATTAAAAAGATGTTGTTTACAGAAGCGCAATATGAACGCAACCACCCACTGACGCGTCTGTATAACACTAAGCTGGCTAAAATGCTAGCTCTGGACCTTCTCCCTTTTTCTTTTGTAGAAGGGGTTGGTTTTCTAGAATTAGTGGCAGCGCTCTGCCCTAAATGGAAGGTTCCTAGCCGGTTCTATTTTGCCCGAGTTGCGGTTCCAGCACTACATGAAGATGTTCTGAAGGTGATTGGGGCAGCTTTGCAGAAGAGTGCTGTTCACACTATACATCTGACAACAGACATGTGGACCAGTGGCGCAGGCGCTGATTACATGTGCATCACTGCACACTGGGTCTCTTTTTCAGGGGCTAAAGCAAAGCTAAACGCAGGTGTTGACGCGGACATTGTTTTTAAAGCTGCTCGGAAACATGCAACACTAGCCATGTTTGGTTTGGAGAAACGTCACACAGCAGAAAACATTTTGGATGTCTTTAACACAAAGGTCCTTAACTGGCTGTCCCCACTAAAACGCCAGGTTGGTTATGTTACCACGGACAATGGCTCCAATATAGTTAAGGCCATGAGGGACGGTGACTATTTCAGAGTGCCGTGTTTGGCGCACTGTATAAACCTGGTTGTCCAAAAATTCTTGGGTAATAAAGGCAGTGCAGCGTACAGTGTATTGGACACCTGCCGAAAAATGTGCAAGCATTTCAGCCATTCTTTTAAGGCCCGGAAGCAGCTGAGGAGCCTGCTATATCAACGTCAAATGCCAGTGAAAGCACTCATCCAGGAGGTGGTAACACGTTGGAACTCAACCTTCTACATGCTTGAGCGTCTGTATGAGCAGTATATGGAACTCGATCAATATTTCCTTACAGAGGGTACAGAGGAGCTGAGGATGGGTGCGGCGCAATGGAACATAGTTCAAAGCCTGACACGCATGCTTCGTCCTTTTGAGTTCTTCACGCGTGCAGTCAGCAAGGAGGACTCTAATTTGGGAAAAGCTATCCCATTGTTGTACATGCTGGAGGACCAACTGAAGGAGGTGTGTTCTGTGTTTGAAAAAGATGAAAAAAAACAAGACTCTTTGCTTCTGGCTGAGAAATTATTAGAGCTCCTACAAGGTGATGAACGTCTTAAAAAGATCCACTCAGAAGAGCATTACATTTGTGCTACTATTCTGGATCCACGCTACAAAAAGGCGTTGGCAGGCCAAGCATTCTTTCCTTTTGATGATGAACATGTTCCAAAGTACAAACATTGGCTAGCCTTGTCAGCCAAGAGGTTTGAAAGAGAACGGCTGAAAATTGAAGGAAATGGCAGTACATCAGCAGGCCATCCCCAGTCAAAACAATCCACTTCTGCACCTGTGGCTGTGGCACAAGTGACCTCTCAGCCGTTACAGACACCGGCAACCGGATCATCTGCATGAGACACAACAGAAACATTGGAGGCTGAAGAGGATTGGCTAGCTCTGCGTGGGTTTGGTTCTCAAAAGGTCAGAGGCACAGCAAGAGCTAAGCAAAGTGGAGGAACCTTGGATGAGGACCTTGAGTCGATGGGGAAGGACTATCTGAATGACTCAACAGAGGTCTATGTTAATTCTGACCCATTGGCGTATTGGCATGGGAAAAAAGAATTGTGGCCACAGCTCACCAACCTGGCTTTAAACTACTTGTCTTGCCCACTCGCAAGCGTGTCTTCTGAACGGGTTTTCAGTGCTGCTGGTGGCATTGTAACTCCCAAACGGAGCCGCCTCTCGCTCAAAAATGTGGAGAGGTTAACAATGATCAAGATGAATCAGCACCTCGTACCACCAGATTTCAGAGTACGAGAAAGCGTGCCGGATGAAGAGGAGGTGGCCAGCAACATAGATGAGGGAATTTCTACTCTGTCAGGTGACACTGAGCTCACCCTGCCTGAATTCGCAGAGTATGATGACGAAGCCTTATTCTTATTCCTGGACCGTGATACCGAGCCCTGAAAATGAGACAACAAATCAATAACTTTCTTTTTCGTCCTTATTCACTTTTATTCCTGTGTGTCTGTCTTTCTTTGTTGTGCACAGTTAATATATTTCAAACTTTAATCAGATAATCACTAAATCAAGCCCACCAGCAGAACTGTCTTCACTGGTTTGCTAATTGATTTGAAGTTGCCGCTGTCTGCATTCCTCAGGTTCACAAGTTCAGAAGAACATGCTCCTCTATCCTCCTCCTCCAGACTCCTATTTCCATCAAACCAGAGGGCTGGTTTACGCCCAATGAAGAAAGACTCAGCACTTGTGGGGGTGTTGTTGTACCTCTTTGCAGGTGAGTTGACGGCTCTGGGACCATTGTTGGGAAGCTCTAATACCGGATAAAAGTGGTTTGGACCAAATCCCAGGCAGAATTTTTTTTGTGTTTTTGATGACTTGCTTGCCTTTTAGGTGCTCTTAGGGGGGGTTCCGTCTGTTTGTGGGTGAGTTTCGGGGTCTGGGAGCACTGCTGGGACACTCTAATCTTGATTGCATTTGCTTTTCAGGAAATCCGTGGTGGCAACCCCGACTTATGGCCTAGCTACGCAGCGCGTTTGGACCGAAGGCCGAGAAATATTGCAAGTATGAGATTTTGCTTTTGGCCTGTTTGGGGGCGTTATGCTTCTTGGCGGGTGTGTTGGCGGGTCTTGGGGCATTCCTGGGAAGGTCTAATACCGTGTAGAGAAGTGGTTGGTACAAAATCCAGGCCGATTTTTTTTGTGCTATTTCTGACATTTTGCTCACTGTAGCGTTTTCGGGGGCCTGTTTGTGGGGCTTCCTGGTGTTTGTGGGTGAGTTTCGGGGTCTGGGAGCACTGCTGGGACACTCTAATCTTGATTGCATTTGCTTTTCAGGAAATCCGCGGTGGCAACCCCGACTTATGGCCTAGTTACGCAGCGCGTTTGGACCGAAGGCCGAGAAATATTGCAAGTATGAGATTTTGCTTTTGGCCTGTTTGGGGGCGTAATTGCTTCTTGGCGGGTGTGTTGGCGGGTCTTGGGGCATTCCTGGGAAGGTCTAATACCGTGTAGAGAAGTGGTTGGGACAAAATCCAGGCCGATTTTTTTTTTGCTATTTCTGACATTTTGCTCACTGTAGCGTTTTCGGGGGCCTGTTTGTGGGGCTTCCTGGTGTTTGTGGGTGAGTTTCGGGGTCTGGGAGCACTGCTGGGACACTCTAATCTTGATTGCATTTGCTTTTCAGGAAATCCGCGGTGGCAACCCCGACTTATGGCCTAGTTACGCAGCGCGTTTGGACCGATGGCAGAGAAATATTGCAAGTATGAGATTTTGCTTTTGGCCTGTTTGGGGGTGTTATGCTTCTTGGCGGGTGGGTTGGCGGGTCTTGGGGCATTCCTGGGAAGGTCTAATACCGGGTAGAAGTGGTTGGGACAAAATCCAGGCCGATTTTTTTTTGGCTATTTCTGACATTTTGCTCACTGTAGCGTTTTCGGGGGCCTGTTTGTGGGGCTTCCTGGTGTTTGTGGGTGAGTTTCGGGGTCTGGGAGCACTGCTGGGACACTCTAATCTTGATTGCATTTGCTTTTCAGGAAATCCGTGGTGGCAACCCCGACTTATGGCCTAGCTACGCAGCGCGTTTGGACCGAAGGCCGAGAAATATTGCAAGTATGAGATTTTGCTTTTGGCCTGTTTGGGGGTGTTATGCTTCTTGGCGGGTGTGTTGGCGGGTCTTGGGGCATTCCTGGGAAGGTCTAATACCGGGTAGAAGTGGTTGGGACAAAATCCAGGCCGATTTTTTTTTGTTGCTATTTCTGACATTTTGCTCACTGTAGCGTTTTCGGGGGCCTGTTTGTGGGGCTTCCTGGTGTTTGTGGGTGAGTTTCGGGGTCTGGGAGCACTGCTGGGACACTCTAATCTTGATTGCATTTGCTTTTCAGGAAATCCGCGGTGGCAACCCCGACTTATGGCCTAGTTACGCAGCGCGTTTGGACCGATGGCCGAGAAATATTGCAAGTATGAGATTTTGCTTTTGGCCTGTTTGGGGGTGTTATGCTTCTTGGCGGGTGGGTTGGCGGGTCTTGGGGCATTCCTGGGAAGGTCTAATACCGGGTAGAAGTGGTTGGGACAAAATCCAGGCCGATTTTTTTTTGGCTATTTCTGACATTTTGCTCACTGTAGCGTTTTCGGGGGCCTGTTTGTGGGGCTTCCTGGTGTTTGTGGGTGAGTTTCGGGGTCTGGGAGCACTGCTGGGACACTCTAATCTTGATTGCATTTGCTTTTCAGGAAATCCGTGGTGGCAACCCCGACTTATGGCCTAGCTACGCAGCGCGTTTGGACCGAAGGCCGAGAAATATTGCAAGTATGAGATTTTGCTTTTGGCCTGTTTGGGGGTGTTATGCTTCTTGGCGGGTGTGTTGGCGGGTCTTGGGGCATTCCTGGGAAGGTCTAATACCGGGTAGAAGTGGTTGGGACAAAATCCAGGCCGATTTTTTTTTGTTGCTATTTCTGACATTTTGCTCACTGTAGCGTTTTCGGGGGCCTGTTTGTGGGGCTTCCTGGTGTTTGTGGGTGGGTTTCGGGGTCTGGGAGCACTGCTGGCTATGGATACTTTACTTTGCAAGAGGTTTGAAGCAAATCCATGGTGGCAGAGGGGAGTTAGGGCCTAGCTGCAGAGCGCGCGCGGAGTGATTTGGGAAATTGGAAAGAAAATGACTAAGTCCCCATTTTTGTACTTTTGCTTTTTGACTGTTTGGGGGTCTTCTACTCGTTTTCTCCTGGGTTGACGGCTCTGGGGCCATTGCTGGGAAGCTCTAATACCGGATAAAAGTGGTTTGGACCAAATCCCTGGCGGAAATTTTTTTGTGTTTTTGATGACTTGCTTGCCTTTTAGGTGCTCTTAGGGGGGTTTCCGTCTGTTTGTGGGTGAGTTTCGTGGTCTGGGAGCACTGCTGGGACACTCTAATCTTGATTGCATTTGCTTTTCAGGAAATCCATGGTGGCAACCCCGACTTATGGCCTAACTACGCAGCGCGTTTGGACCGAAGGCCGAGAAATATTGCAAGTATGAGATTTTGCTTTTGGCCTGTTTGGGGGCGTAATTGCTTCTTGGCGGGTGTGTTGGCGGGTCTTGGGGCATTCCTGGGAAGGTCTAATACCGTGTAGAGAAGTGGTTGGGACAAAATCCAGGCCGATTTTTTTTTTGCTATTTCTGACATTTTGCTCACTGTAGCGTTTTCGGGGGCCTGTTTGTGGGGCTTCCTGGTGTTTGTGGGTGAGTTTCGGGGTCTGGGAGCACTGCTGGGACACTCTAATCTTGATTGCATTTGCTTTTCAGGAAATCCGCGGTGGCAACCCCGACTTATGGCCTAGTTACGCAGCGCGTTTGGACCGAAGGCCGAGAAATTTTGCAAGTATGAGATTTTGCTTTTGGCCTGTTTGGGGGTGTTATGCTTCTTGGCGGGTGGGTTGGCGGGTCTTGGGGCATTCCTGGGAAGGTCTAATACCGGGTAGAAGTGGTTGGGACAAAATCCAGGCCGATTTTTTTTTGGCTATTTCTGACATTTTGCTCACTGTAGCGTTTTCGGGGGCCTGTTTGTGGGGCTTCCTGGTGTTTGTGGGTGAGTTTCGGGGTCTGGGAGCACTGCTGGGACACTCTAATCTTGATTGCATTTGCTTTTCAGGAAATCCGTGGTGGCAACCCCGACTTATGGCCTAGCTACGCAGCGCGTTTGGACCGAAGGCCGAGAAATATTGCAAGTATGAGATTTTGCTTTTGGCCTGTTTGGGGGTGTTATGCTTCTTGGCGGGTGTGTTGGCGGGTCTTGGGGCATTCCTGGGAAGGTCTAATACCGGGTAGAAGTGGTTGGGACAAAATCCAGGCCGATTTTTTTGTTGTTGCTATTTCTGACATTTTGCTCACTGTAGCGTTTTCGGGGGCCTGTTTGTGGGGCTTCCTGGTGTTTGTGGGTGGGTTTCGGGGTCTGGGAGCACTGCTGGCTATGGATACTTTACTTTGCAAGAGGTTTGAAGCAAATCCATGGTGGCAGAGGGGAGTAAGGGCCTAGCTGCAGAGCGCGCGCGGAGTGATTTGGGAAATTGGAAAGAAAATGACTAAGTCCCCATTTTTGTACTTTTGCTTTTTGGCTGTTTGGGGGTCTTCTACTCGTTTTCTCCTGGGTTGACGGCTCTGGGGCCATTGCTGGGAAGCTCTAATACCGGATAAAAGTGGTTTGGACCAAATCCCTGGCGGAAATTTTTTTGTGTTTTTGATGACTTGCTTTTCTTTTAGGTGCTCTTAGGGGGGGTTCCGTCTGTTTGTGGGTGAGTTTCGTGGTCTGGGAGCACTGCTGGGACACTCTAATCTTGATTGCATTTGCTTTTCAGGAAATCCATGGCGGCAACCCCGACTTATGGCCTAACTACGCAGCGCGTTTGGACCGAAGGCCGAGAAATATTGCAAGTATGAGATTTTGATTTTGGCCTGTTTGGGGGTGTTATGCTTCTTGGCGGGTGGGTTGGCGGGTCTTGGGGAATTCCTGGGAAGGTCTAATACCGGGTAGAAGTGGTTGGGACAAAATCCAGGCCGATTTTTTTTTTGCTATTTCTGACATTTTGCTCAATGTAGCGTTTTCGGGGGCCTGTTTGTGGGGCTTCCTGGTGTTTGTGGGTGGGTTTCGGGGTCTGGGAGCACTACTGGCTATGGATACTTTACTTTGCAAGAGGTTTGAAGCAAATCCATGGTGGCAGAGGGGAGTTAGGGCCTAGCTGCAGAGCGCGCGCGGAGTGATTTGGGAAATTTGTGAAAAACTGACAGTCCCCATTTTTGTACTTTTGCTCTTTGGCTGTTTGGGGGTCTTCTACTCGTTTTCTCCTGGGTTGACGGCTCTGGGGCCATTGCTGGGAAGCTCTAATACCGGATAAAAGTGGTTTGGACCAAATCCCAGGCGGAATTTTTTGTGTGTTTTTGATGACCTGCTTGCCTTTGAGGTGCTCTTAGGGGGGGTTCCGTCTGTTTGTGGGTGAGTTTCGTGGTCTGGGAGCACTGCTGGGACACTCTAATCTTGATTGCATTTGCTTTTAAGGAAATCCGTGGTGGCAACCCCGACTTATGGCCTAGCTACGCAGCACGTTTGGACCGAAGGCCGAGAAATATTGCAAGTATGAGATTTTGCTTTTGGCCTGTTTGGGGGTGTTATGCTTCTTGGCGGGTGGGTTGGCGGGTCTTGGGGCATTCCTGGGAAGGTCTAATACCGGGTAGAAGTGGTTGGGACAAAATCCTCGCGGGAAAGCCTTTTGGCACTTTTTGTAACTTAGGGTTCGTTAGGGTTAGCCCTAGCAGCAGGATTGCATGTGTTTCGGGGTGTTCTAGATTTTTGCTACTGAGTTCTGGGGTCTTAGAGCACTCGTGAGAATGTGTAATTTTGGTTGCAAGTCATTTGAAGAAAATCCATGGTGGGAAAGGGGGGATTTGGCATAGTTAAAGAAAGCCTTTGCCACTATTCTTAACTTAGGGTTCGTTAGGGTTAGCAGTATTTCTATTGCATGTGTTTGAGTGGGGGGGATTTCGAGTCTTGGAGCGATGCTGGCTATGGATACTTTAGCTTGGTTGCTTGCAAGTGGTTTGAATGCAATCCACGGTGGGTAAGGGGTAATTAGGAAGGGGGTACTTCGGCCTACTTTTACTTTCAAAGTAAGTTTTGTCACCAGTTTTCTGCTAGGCCTCGTTTTTTGAGATTTGATTGGGGGTCTTCTACATTTTTGCGACTGGCTTTAGTAAGGGTCTGGGTGGGAGCACTGCTAGGAAGATCTAATTTTGTTCTAAAACACAGTTTACAGTACACCTAGCTTGAGGGGAAAGATCCGCTACATTAATTTGCCCCTACTTATTTATCCTTCAAAAGGTGACTCAGACAGAGTACGCACTTTCAAAAATATTGTACTGTCTACTAGGAAAATCAAATTGTGACTTTTTGCACTCCACAGCCTACATACCTTATATTTATTTATCAGTGGTGTTGTAATATTATATCACTTCCTGTTTTTCGTTGAATAATTACAGGCCGGGTTTCAGTCTCTGCAATGGGGAAAAAAGGATGGAGTCAGGCTTCACATTAGCGAGCCACAATTCAGCATCAGGCAGGCAGTGGACAGGGTGTCTTCTGGTGACCAACATCGATGGACGAAGCGTCGGCTGCAATGGAGGAGTGCCGCTAATAAGAGGATTTTTTTTCTGCAGGCAACTTACTTACCACTTCCAACAGGACAACTACAACAACATAGATACAGTATCCCTTGCCTTTTTCTCTGACTGTGACTGCATTTCTTGGATCTCTCTCTGCTTCTGAATTGATCCCTTAACACATCACTTAGTCCACTCCACTATCACATCTGCACCACACATAGTCATTTGTAAGTGCTCCTACGTAATTCGCAAGTCGCAGCACGCCCCAGCCCGTAGAGGACTGGGATGGCCCCAATGATGAAGCATGTCACCAAGGGGCAACCCTGGTGAGTGAGGGGACACCTAGAAAAAAAGCAATTTCTCCTTTTCTATCTACTATACCTTCCTGACCAACCCCATTGAGTGTTGTTGTGAATGGATTTATAGTGACCAGCAAGGCTCTCAGGTATCTGGCTACAGAGACCTTATGTTGAATATAGTTATCAATATTTCCACCCACGCCCTGTACTGTCGCATTGTTTCTTCCACAGTTGTCGAAAGTACTACTTACTTTTCACTGACATGCATGCAGTAGTGCATGCACTTTCAAAGATTGATGGATAGGTTTGTACCCAAAGATTTGTTTATGTTCACAATTGTTTGTCCATGCTGTGCTATTTTTTCTTGTCTCCCAAAACCTTTCCCAAAAACCCCCGTACCCATCCATTTTTCAAACCCTAACCCTCTTCCCCCGGGCTGTGTGGTTTTGATTGATGTGTGACTAAATTACAGCAATAAATCCACACACTTGCTGGGGAGGATAAGGTGATAGCAACAGGCTGGTGTAGAAATCCGAGGATATATTCTTACTCTGCTTGACAAAGACCCATGGCTAATGTCAAAGAACTTCAACCGAATTAGTTATACTTTAACATTTGTTAGGCTACAGTGTGGCACTGTTCTAGTGTACTTCTGTCACCTGCTATATTCTCTATTCTACCGTTGTATTGCTCAGGAGGACAAACCAGATTTCATTTTCTTTTTTTTCATAGGCAAGCAACTGCCACTGTATCACACCACTAGTACCACCGCTATGAGGAAATTTTATCCACCCAGGATTGCCAACCTTATTTGCTGTTTCCCATGGAGCCAGCCCTGGGCCTAGCCCTACTTGCAAACAGAAATTACAGGTAAGATAGGCGTTTGGTTGGAGGTAGTATAATGGAGTATTAGGAGAGACGAGAGATTTGATTGACGGTAGTACTACTAAAGTCCTGGGACTATTCAGGAAAACAAACTTACTGTTATGTTAAACCCCCACCCACCAGACTCAAAAGCAGTAAAAAACAGGTATGGTCAGATAAAGTTTAAAAAAGTATATTTTTATAGCCCTAACAAAAGAATCTCCCGCAAGACCCTCCCTAACCCCAACGATTGTCCTTCAAAAGTCCCCAAAAATCCCAACTCCCAATTCCCACCCCCCAAAAGTCTCTAAAAAAGGGCCAAGGGACACTATGGCAGGGTGCTGTTGGAATTAGCAGCCAGGGCATCATGCTTCTTGCGGAGGGTGGCAAGTTCGAAGCGGAGGCCCTCCACCACGTTCTTATAGTTATGGACCTCCTGCTCCAGGTAGGACAGTCTGAGGGATAAGCGGCGCCGGTGTGCCTTGCAAATCCTGTGAGGGGCAGCTGCTTTCTTTGCTGCTCGGCGGTGGCGTTTGGCTTTGGTAGCCCGGCTCCGTACCGCTGGAGCACTGCGCTGGCTGGCAGCCCGCACGGAGGAGGATGCAGCTGTCCCAGTGGACGTTGTTGTTGTACCAGACTGCGTCTCCTCCTCCTCCAGGGCCACCAGCCGCCGATATTCAGCGACAGTGGCATCCAGCCTCCGTTGCCGGGCCATTCGAGCCAGCTCCTTCCTCCTTGATGGTGTCTTGGATTTGGAAGGAGCAACTACATGAAAAAAGAAAGACATAGTCTGTAACCAATGCTCCTTAAGATTAACACAAAATGATTGAGCAGAAAGTTGTCACAGTACAAGTAGCAAATTGAAAGCACAGTACATAACTATTGAGGACAGTATCTATGTAACCTCCGACTTCTTCATCCTTGCTTTAACATTAGTGGGAGTTTAAGGAACAAATTCTACGAGCACTATGGACTTCTATTACAGTCGACTATGACAGTACACCACTCTTATTCTTCTTCTTCTCTCTTGTTTAGGATAATTGGTACGTTATCTTATGCAAGCCGGCATAATGCCAGCGCAGTGAACTTGCACCCGAGAAAAACAGACGCACACCATGGTGAGTGAGACAGACTTGCGTTACTGTACCTGTCCAGTACATGCAGGTGGTGAAGCTCTTACTTTTCTATTACAGGTGGCACTGAGAATACTCTGTTAAAAGGGCTACTGCTTAATTAATTTAGCTTTCACCCTACAGTGCAAATGAGTATTAGAAAAGGAAAATGAAGAAGCTAAATTATCTGATTATCTATCACCTCACATGGGATGTATTTGATGACATATGGGATGACTTTAGGTGCTTTGCTTATTATTGAGTGCAAAAGTGATACCCCCACACATGAATGACGTACTACTACTAAACTAAAGTTATTAAGGGAGGTAGGGAGTGTCCACCGTAATAACCGGATATATGCTGTGCTTGCAGTTGCAATACAAACTACTGCTACTATTCATGGTAGTCTTTGGACAACGTTACAACTTCTTTTCCTTGCCTTTCCTACACTGGAACGGACGTGCAGGTGCGGTGTTACATGCTCTTCAAAGTAACACTTAGTTCATCCAGTGACCGTCTACTCTCTCTAGATACACATATGCTATCTAAGAGTCAGATAGTACCATGGATGATCCAGGCATCCATCCATTCAAAGTATATTGCACACATACAGTTTCTGTCTCACCCACCCAGGCTGTTCTCCTTCCACCCATCCTTGCTTCATCATTCACCCAGCCATGCACCATACCATTTTCTTACCTTCCCAGCCACCTCGGGGACCAAGCAAACAATTCTTCTTTGCCAGTCATCATTACATTTCTCGTGCTTCCACACTTACTTACACCCTTCTTTCGCTTTTCGTTCATCCCATCCATCAAGTTCATCTCAGATCTGATTGGGATTCTTCTCGCCAAAAACTTCACAGCTAAGTCGAAGTACATTTAGAGGAGGCTACTACCTGCTTTTTTTCTAATACACCCGTGCAGAAAGCACACTCTGCAGTCTTCAATCTCAATGACTAAGGAATGTATAGCTTACCTCTGCCCGCCACCACCGTGTGAACCCTCACAGGCATGTCCTTGTCCGGCACTTGCACCGCCTCCTCCCCAGAGTTGTCCTCCTCGTCCAATGCCACCACCACCTCCGCGCTGGCCCCGTCTCCAGATGTTCCACCTACAAAATACATTTAATAATGTTAGAATACACCACTCACTACTATATAATATTTGGTCTAGGAGGAAGAAAGAAATGTGAAAAAAAGTGTACAATTTAATAATTTATGACTGTGTACTCTAGAGTAAAAATGTCCCTTTTTCCAGGGAAGGCTGTTGTCTTGCTGCACTTTTTGGCACAACTGATGAATGTTTGCTTTTTACTTTTTAACACGCACCACTTTTTCTCCTAACAGACAGAACCTTGACTTCTAAGAACACGACCAGGATCAAGTTCAAACCAGGTGAGAGCTCGGCTCGACCACAAGAAATGTGTCCAATTAATCGTCAGCACTAAGCACTTTTCCATTTTCAGTTACACGTTCACTTTTATGACAAACTTGAATTTAATAAATGTGTTTACTTTTAATAAAGCTTTTAAACTTAAATAGACTCTGTGGTTTTTGGTCCTCCAGACTAGAGTGGATGAGCTAAAGGTTTTCAAATTTTTGCAAGCATGAGTCCGTGCCTCTGCCATCGGTGACTTTGGGAGCTAAATGACTCTGCCACACTATCTAGTCAGTAAGGAGATTGGGGGTTCAACTACAAAGTCTGTTATCACTGAGGTATGTGGAAAGTCTAACAGTTACAGCACCTATTATAATTGATAAGCTAAGCGATGCATTATTTAGTGTCCATAGTTCTGTTTGTGCAGATTTGTCCCTGCAACAGTAGTAGAATGGATTGTCCTCCTATCCAAACCAAAAGTAAAGTAGTATCTTATTCTTTCTTGGTGGTGGTCATTCACCTTTTTATTGTTGGCAATGGTCAAAGCATAAACATTTAGAATACTTGAAAAGACATTATGGACAATCCCAGAGGACTGCACTCAGTGCATAGAGCTATTGCTCACTAGAATGGGAGTCCAATGGAAATGCCAAATGTGCAATCTTAGTTAGCTACACAGACAGGCTAATAAGAATAATCTAGTAATACCACACGGAGTCATAGTCGAGGCAGGATAAGAATTTAGATCCTGTCTACAAGAAGATCAAAGACGATTTAGAAAAAATCGAATGAGGAACGCTAGGAAAAAATAAGTACTCTATATTAAAATTAAAACTTACTGGGGCCAGCAAAGGAGCACTCGACTGCCCGGTCCTGGCCTGCATCGACAACAGCACCCTCCTCCTCCTCCTCCTGTGTCCTCCTCTTGCCCCTGGGGGAAGCTGATGTACAACATGAAAGAAAGAAAAACAGAAAACATGGATGATATTTCTCAACCAAATCAAACATTTCAAAAGAACTAAAAAAGTAACAAAATATTTTTGCGAAATAGCAAATAGGGAACGACTCCACAGGATATATTATTGACCAATCTCATGTGGTCGACTACGTCATTACTTTAGTATTGCTTGATTTGCGGACCGTCGAATTGGAAACTACCCTATGTAACTCACTAAACAAAGTACTAAAAAGGTTTGCCTAGGATTGGCAGGCAGCAGTACGCAGCACGCAAAGTGACAGCCAAAGTCCATCGTGATTGAAGATCAGCGACAACACTAAAGTTTCCTACTACATTCACCAGTCATTAAAATACTCAAACTATTAATCCACCACCACTATTTCTTCTTATCGCCATGTGTACAAAGGAAGGACTGGACTTGAGTCTGTAGGGGCTGATTTAGAAGGCCCTTGCGGCTCTTTTGTTCCATTGTTGCGTGACTTTTGTGACGCAGCGACAGCACAAAAGAGGTGCAATGGTGCGGCGTATATTAACAACGTGACGCATATGGGAGATGCATCACGTTGTACAGCCCTGCGCCAATAGGGGGCGTTCCGGCGCAAGGAAGGGCGTTCCTGCGCAGGAACGCATCCTAAAAGTGGCTGAGGGAAATCTACAAGATTTCAATCAGTCACTTTGAGGACAATGATGCGTGACTCAAACCCTGCGCCTGCTTGAAGCAGACGTACGGCTTGACGCAGCATTGGGGAGATAGGGCACCCCAGAGCATTGATGGAGCTGCACCATCGTTGCGACGCAACTCCAGCAATGCGCCGCCTTTACGGCACAGATGCGTAACGCTTTGGTGACGTTTTGGGCCCATGGCGCGCCGCATTGTAAATACGGCGCACCATGGGTGATGGTAGCGTGACGCACAATTACTGGCGCATCCCTGCAACTTTGCAGGGATGCGCCGGTAATTAAAAATCTGAACCTTCGTGTGTAGCATTACGCAGTTCTTTCAACTACACTCATACATAATTTCACAGGCCAATGAAATGAACACAACATCTAAAACAAATAAGCATAGTAGCAACACTACTGAGAAGAAGGAGAGCAGTGTACCTGAAATGCACAGAAGATTTTGAAATAAAATTTACCTACAATGTAATGAGCAGCATTATTGCTCTTGGTAAAAAACAAAAATTTGCAATATAATAACACAGCAGGAGAAAACATAGTAGTAAAGACCTAGCTACTACTACTCACCAAGCCCGGGGATCTCAAGGCCAAGGAGGTCGAGCAGATCTCGCTCACGGGTCAGGACATCCGTCCAGCGGTGGGTGGCCTGGTTGTAGGTGCGCCAGACCCGAGAGTGGTGGTAAATGGCCTGGCACACCTTCTCCCACCGCTTCCGGCGCTCCCGGGCCCCGTACCCGGCACTGATCTTGCCGCCTCCCATGATGGTCCTGGGGAGGCGGCGCTGAACATAAAAAACGAGTTGGGCCACTTCCTCCGGGGTAAAGATCTCCCATGGCATCACTAGCTCCCCCCTCAAACGCCCGCACGGGAGCCGGACACGGGGTGCGGGACCCTTCCCCTTCTCGGGATGCTTCCCGGCTCCCTTCACCATGGTCTGGGTGGAAAGGAATAAAGAAAATAGAATAGGGAAGAGAAGAAAAGAAAAGAGTTTACAAAAGTAGTTTAAAATTAACCAAAAGTAGCAGTAAACACAAAAATATAGGGCTAGAAAAATAGAGGGATAGATAATAAGTAAAATAGATCAAAAAAACTTCAAACAAGCAAAGGATGGCAGAGATTGACAGAGGATACAAAGACCATGCCCAGAACCATAGCAATGAATGAGAAACAAGATGTCCGCGCCCGTTCACGACCACGCGGGTAAGTTCGCGCGAGATTTTCCTTGCGAACACGCGCGAGACTGTACTGGCAAGCCGCGGACTTTGCGAGATTACACTTCGCGCCCGGAAACGGAAATACGTCAGGCAAACAAGATGGCTGCGCCCTTGAACGACCGCGAGGGTAACTTCGCGCCTTGCGCTACGAGCGGCTCGCAAAAACGCACAAAACCTTGCCAACTAACACGCCGCAAAAAAACAAATTGCATATTCGCACAAATTTGCGGCTTCCGAATCCGATCTCGCGCGTGTTCGCGCCCCGCGAACCCCGCGAAATTGCAGAAAAACGAGTTTTTCAAAACTGAAAGCACTCGGCAGGGGCAAGAGTTCAAACTCATCATTAGTAACAATTCCCGGTAGTGCTTCCTGACTGGGGCCCCTCCAGAATTCAGTTGCTAGTTGCAACAATTGTATGACCCTGCTCTGACCCTCACAGCAGGCTCATACAATAGCTACAAGTAGGCCACAAAGGTCCTGGGGAAAAAAAATGCACTGCAACAGAAAGCAAAATTACAGATAAGGAAGCAGGTGCCAGACTGGAATTTTAAAACAGTGACACATTAATAAACTAACCCCAAATTAATTCATCTCAGTTTAAGCAGGGCTGGTGTGCTTGCTTTTCCCCCCCATAATCTACAGTAATGATGAACCAGAGGGTGGCATTGATGTAACAGAGGGTTGCAGTGGTGAAACAGAGGGTGCTGGGAACCTGTGATGATGAACCAGACGTAGAAACAACATAATTTGCGACCGTTGCGCGCCGAAATGTAAGTTCGCAATTGCGAACTGGTACGAAACCCTCGCGAACTGGCAGAAATCCTTGCGAACACAAAAAAAAACATCCGCAAATTCGCAAGAATTCGCGGATTTTGCGGATTGCGAGTTCGCAAATCCGCAAAATTCGCGAACGCGAGATTCGCAAAATTCGCCCATACTTACTCAAGACCACTGTATGCCACTCCAATCTACTCTATTCAACTCTGTGGCACTCTAATGTTCACCACTCCGCTCTATGCTCGTCTATTTTACACCACTCCACGCTATGCCACACCACTCTACTCTATGCCCCTCCACTTTACGCCAGCCTATTATACTCCACACTACTCCATTTTATGCCACTCCACTCTACCCTATTCCACTCTACACCACTCCAGGGTATGCAAGCCACTGTAGACTACTCCACTCTACACTGCTCCACTCTATGCTAATCCAATATAGACCACGCATCTCAACTCGACTGAGTGCCACTCCAGTACACTGCTCTCTACGCTATTCTAGTCTATGCCACTTCACTTTAAACCACTCCACTGTACGCTATTTGAGTCTAGGCCACTCCACAATATTCTACTCTACACCACTCCACTCTACACTATTCCACTCCACTCTACGCTACCCACTCCACTATATGGTATTCCACTCTACGCCACTCCACTCTACTCTATTTCACTCCATGGCACTCACCCATACGCCATGCTATGCCATTCCACTCTATGCCACTCCACTCTACATCACTCAACTCTACACCACTTCACTCTACACCACACCACTCTATGCCAATCAACTCTACACCACTCCATTCTATGCCACTCTACTGTACACTACACCACTGTATGCTTATCCACTCTACACCACTTTACTCTACACCACTCCACTGTATGCAACTCCACTCTATGGTATCCCACTCTATGTCACTCTAATGTACACTATTCCACTGTATGCCACTCCACTGTATGACACTCTATGACATTGCATGCTATGCCATCCCACTCTACGATATTCCACTCTATACTATTCCACGCTACCCTATTCCACTCTACAGTATTCAGCTCTACCCTGCTCCGCTCTACGCTATTGAACTCTATGGCACTCTGCTCTAGGCCACTTTACTGTATGTCATTCCACTCTACACTACTCCACTCTACTGTACGCTACTCCACTCTATGCTGTTCCACTCTTCACCACTCCACTCTGTGCGAGTCCACTTTATGGCATGCCACTCTACTGTACACTATTCCACTTTATAACACTCCACTCTACACCACTCTTCTCTACACTATTCGACTCTATAGCTCTCAACTCTACGCCACTCTACGCAACTCCACTCAATGACACTCCACTCTACAATTTGAAACACTTTTTTATTAAAATATAGCAACCGTTGAAATTCAATGAGAAAAACCCAAAGGTTAAAGCCTATTTATAGTTGGGAAAACTATATTAATTCTTTCTATACAAACTAAACGTAAACTACCCAATCATTAGAAATTCTAAAGTTATAGTTGTACCTTAAATGTATAATTTACACACCACATTCTAATTACTATAACTTGCGCCTTTATGATGCACTGCTTATACCCTTTCATATTACATCACTTATTACATGTGAAATCATAGCAGTCCTAACAACACTTATAGCATCTCAAATTACATCATTTAACAGGTCACTGTGCATGGTAGACTGGCGAGTTATAATTCATGTAGCATGTTGACAACACTATGTACAGAGGTGCGTGAGTTAGAGATTGCTTTATGCCCTTTGTCTTCCATGGCTGCAACTAACTACAGTGGGGCCTACTTAAATTGAACTTTATATGCTACCAAAGCTCATTAGCTGAAAGCGCTTGAGATTTTAAAGTTATAACAACCCCCCTTCTAAGCACAGACGCTTTTGACCTCATGCAGTCCTACGAAAAGCGTGCAATACTTGAATAGCCGAGCTTAGTACAACATGAAAGGACCAGCTAAAGCACAGTCCTAATCAGGGGACAAGTTGGGGGAACACACAGCTGGTTTGCTTCACCTACTCTTTACAGGATGCACGCTGTCCACCCTGCCAAGCAGTAGAACCACTGTTAAATATGTTGGTGCAGCATTACAGCCTATTAAACCAAACACAAGACACCGATTTGCCTAGGGTCACAGAATTTGGCCAAGCTGTGAAGCTGGTAATGATCCCAGGTTTTCTGCTTTCACATTATTCATTTCAGCTATTAGATGGACATTTCTTTATTTTTCATGTTTCTCCTGTTTTACATTAACCCCTTCGCTGCTGGCCCGTTTCCGCCGCTGTGCGGTAAACAAACGAACAGGGGCGGGCCATGACGAACCCCAGCCGTCATCAGCACACGAGCACCGTAGTGCATGACGGCTGGGGTTCGTCATCAGCATACAAGGGGTTAAAGGGTAATGCTTTGTTTTTAATTCTCAGCATATGAGGTTGAAGCGTGGGTGGCAGGCAGATGCTGCAACTGTGCAGTTTTCACTTCAAATAAGGACTGCTTTGCACAATCCTGCTTGCTCCTCCATGACCCAAATATTTCAGTTTTATAAAAAAGTATCTAAATCTGTCACACCACAGGAAGAAATGATTTCCAAACATTTGAAATTGTGTGCTTTATTTACCATTTCCAATCACTAAATGTCGAAGACGTTGTTTTTTGGTAGCTCTGGAAATTCGAGCGCGTTGGATATGGCTGTGTTAAATTTTTACCAATTTGTTACCCTGTCGAGGTATGGGTGGTCTTGATTTTGCCTTATAGCACCTACCTACTACAGCGATGCTGCAAAGTTTGCTATGTACTGTATCACAACACATTAACACAGGGTAGCTTTGGTGTTGTGATGCTCTTATGTCTGGGAGAGTGATGTAATTCAGTTATGCTTGTATGAGATCATGTGTGCTTACTTACGATTGGGTGTTTCAGGACGAGCTTACAGTGAATAGGAGAGCCCACAGGTCGGTGTTACTGTAAACAAGTAGGTGAAGCAGGCCGTCTCCATATTGGCAATGTAACATGTCTAGTATATGCAAAGTTCTTATTAGCGAGCATAGTCTAGTGTAGATTCTGATTAATGGCCATAGTTTGTGGTGTCTATCATTGTTCCTACATCTTCCACTTGGATAGTTTTTCTTTGCAAACTAGTAATATTTTCTTGTGAATGGCAATATTTTCTTGAAAATGCTAGTTGGGACTGGAATTACATTTGCCTTTTTCTTATGAGTTACCTTTGTCATCACTTCCTTCTCATCCACGGATATTGGGCAACCTACACTTATTTTGATGTGGAAATACCAAATACGAAATACCAGCATTGTAAAGCGCACAGCTCCCTCCGCAGAGGTGTCCCGGCGCTGGGGACCCTCGGGAAGAATAAGCGAGGTATTGCCCAGAGCCACATGGCGCTGGGCTAACCTGCCGCCGGCACGGGGATCGAACAAGAACCCATGACCCGGAGTCAGGCACCCTGGCCGCTGCGCCACACCTCTTACCTATACCTATTACTATAACTATAACTAAGAAATGTGTGTTCCATACTTTGTGTGGGTATTTTGGTGGTGCTGGTTCCAAGCTGAGCTGTCCTTCGGTTGTACTGGTGAATGTGAGGGTGGTTTAGATATAGTTAATCCAACAATAAGAACAGGATACATGTCTGCTGCTAAATGTGCAGGTGATATTTGGTGGGGGGGGGGGGGGGGAGGGTGTAATCTGTAAAAACATAAATGCAATGCCCAAACCCTTTTCTTAGCATCCTATTACTGAATGCCATGGTTGCCATAACCTTTTCTTTTCACTACCCTACAAATGCAGGTCCTTTTTTTCCATCCCTTTTTCTGCCTTCATCATTGTTTCTCCTTTCTTCCCTCTCTATCTTTCTTTTAGTCATGGTCTGTTGGTGAAATATGAGCACCTGCGTCTATCCCCTTCCCCTCGACCCCGGTCTCGCTCCCCAATTGTAGTCTTTGTCATATCTGCTTGTTAAGTTGATGCTGAAGCCATCTTAACAACAGCTAACAGCGCCATGCACGAAATTTGGCTGGATGCATTGAGGACTTTAGTTTTCATTGCTCAGTTCAAATCCTATACAAGAATGTTATTAACAATACCCTGCAAATGATGTAGGAATAGGAACATACTTGTGTTTGGGGGAGGGTAGATATGAATAACAATGTGGCAGCCAGCACTTGGCATCGCCGACAAAGCCCTTGTAAACGACTTATGACTGGGATCCCCAAGTGCTTTATTGTGACAACCCTTGAAGTAGTGTCCTATAATGTGTGCCCTCAAAGGCTTACATTGAATTGGATCTCTGTCTTATTGATGAGGTTGCCAAAGTCTTGGTCGCCGAGTTTCCCTAAACTTTCTTGTGCTACTTCGGTTTGAAAACAGCAGCTGTCTTTGGAATGCAGGCTGATACAACCCCGATTGTGTTCTGCTGACTGAGGACTACATTGCTCTATTTTGTTGCGCCTTCGTGATTGGTTTGTTTTTTATCAGTGTGGTGTATGTGATCATTATGTCCAAAAGTAACAACATGTCTATTATTCAGGAGCCAGCAATCTGGCTTCTCTTGTTGTCAGGAAAAAGGTATCACACCACAGAGCTCTCGTTTGATAAAACGAGCATCGGGCTTGCACTATGGCATGCTGGTCACTAAACCAAAACAGACTGGCTGCAATGCACGCGCATTTTGCATAGTTCAGCCATTAACACTTTAGTTATGTTTGGACACGGATGGGATTTCAGATTTCGACCATGTTGTTTTTATCTTCCCAGCATTGTACTGTTCGTGTAGTCAAACTTTGAAGTCTATTTGTATTAGATATGTTCTTTTATTGTTGCTAGGGCTCGTCATTTTATAGCGTATGTGCTCTCACTTGTGAGAGATATTATGTACAACATAAATATTCACAAATATTTCCTCAGGGCCAATTAGTATGTAGCCTGCTTGAAGGCTTCGCCTATGCCAGCGCGGTGAAGGTATGGGTGCTATAAGGTGGGCTTAGAGGGAAGCGAAGCACATTAATGGTGTGGAGAACAAACCGAGCCGTCACGTGGCTCCTGTTTACCACCCACACACTAACCTGATGCCCCAAGAATTAAAGAAAATCATTATCTTTTTATATAAAATGTGAAAGGGAAAGAGATACTCCTCTTTAGGCTGAATTGCACAATGTGAATCCAGAAAATTGGGATCAATCCCAGCTTCCCAATTGGACCAAACTTTGTGATCTTAGACAATTGTTTTATTTCCTTTTTCTTCATCACCACATATCAAAGCATCTTGTAATATGAGTTCAGTATGTGAGCTGTACAAAACCTGCTTGTGTTTGATTTGATAAACTATAATTTTGTACCAATTATAATGACCTAGGCCACACATACCTGACAAATGGCCTGCGAGTTGGTTCACTAATGGCATTGTTGTCTAGAAGGGGCGACATGAATCTTTCTAGTTCATATTAGAAAATTATCACTTTTAATAAATACCTAAATACAGTGATATAATCTGATGTGCTAAGGTGAACGCTTCTGCATGTTAATGAAATACACTTTACTGACTTTTGAAGATAGTTTATCATGTTCTTCCATGTTTAGTGCAAGATGTCATTAAAAATGAAGGTGTTCCTAAAGATAAGTTGTGCAGAGCACCCTCTTTGCTTCTTTAACATAACCTTTGGAGTAGGGGGCAGAGACCTTAACCACTATGCCACAGAGACTCCTTTTGTTACTCATGTGGCGAGGAAGACAATACTTGGAGCAGCAGCGGCCCGTGGAGGAAGTTACAGTGGGGCAGGGAGGCGGGTAGGGGGAGGGGCAGGGTGGAGGGTGCTAAAAACCGTCATATGGATAATTGCAGGTAAGTACACAATTTAATAAATAAAACGAATTTCGTACCTGACACTGCATCGCAAAATGCGATGCTGTGCGCACTACGCATTTCGTTTTAATAATTAAATTGTGTACTTACCTGCAATTATCCATATGCCGGTTTTTAGCACCCTCCACCCTGCCCCTCCCCCTCCCCGCCTCCATGCCCCACCATAACTCCCTCCACAGGCCGCTGCTGACTTGGAGCAATGAAGATTACCGGTAAGTAACCAGGGCATTACTTTAGTTAACAGGCAAATAAATGCTTGTTCATTTAAACAGCTTTCAGGATGTTTGTCCCCTGTCAAGTAAACAGCAGCCCAGTGCACCTGTTCACCAGGGGGCCGCATGAAAAGGTCAGGAGGGCTGCATGTGGCTCCAGGTCTGAACTTTCAGTATCACTAGTAAACAACAAGGGGCGTGCAGCCCTCTCATTGCTTAACATTTGTTGCCTTCATTGCCACACTTATTTGCTTCCTTCTAATTAGCCAAAGGGTGCTGGCTTCACTTCCTCTTCTTTTGGCTCGAGCACGAACCAAGTACTAATTGCTTTAGCTTGATTGCTGACCTTCCGCTGATCGTGTTGTGATTGAGGCTCTACTTTTTTTTTTCTTCCCTGCCGTCTTTGTTAAACCTTTTGTTATTTGTAGGTATGTTTTACTATGCTATACGCACTTCCAACAAGTCCTTTCCTCCTTTGAAATGGATGTTTATTGTGACAACAGATGTTATCTGCTTCCAAATGTATTTTTATGAAGACATGGAAAGGGGCGCAATTGCTTTCTTCATGTGAAAAGATTTAGTGCCAGATGTCATTTTTTTTACCATTTTCACACATACTTGCTCAGAAACACAGGGTTGTTGTGCAGAGACCTAACAAGCATTGGCAAAGCCACCAGGTCGCACCTTTAACCCCTTGTGCGCTGATGACGGAACCGCTCCGTCATCAGCTGCGGTGGCGCTGTGCTGATGACGGAGCGGTTCAGTCATGGCCCGCCCGCCGCTCATGTGCGGTGCGAATTCCGCGCCTGCGCTGAGAGTTCTATTGAGCGGGCGGGGCCATGACGGAACCGCTCCGTCATAAGCACAGCGCAACCTACGCTGGTGACGGAGCGGTTCTGTCACCAGCATGCGCCCGCCGCTCTTCCGCCCCGCCCCCTTAGCACTGCTGCGGAATAGCCGCCGCAGTGAAGGGGTTAAGAGTATTGGCTCTGCTGGTGCCTTTTGTTCATGTTGAACAGCATTAACATTGCAGACTTTGGCAATGATTTGTAGCTGTGCTGTATAGCAACATAGCTGGTCTACGTTGGAGGCAGAAGCTTTAATAGCAAGTACCCCAGAGAGGAAGACAGATGAGGAGCTAATGAAGAGTGGCTGCTTTTTTGTGATTTGAATAGGGTGGGGCAATAGTGGATTAGGACATTACCATCAGTGGCGTAGCTAGGAGGGGGCCGTGGGGGCGAACCAGGCGGCACAAGTTTTGAGGGCGGCGGCCGTTCCCCTCCCTCGCTCTTACCTGTGGTGACACAAGCCGCAAGAATTGCCAGCTCCCCTTCAAACCCCCCCGCTCTTACCTGCGCTGCATGAATAGCCAGAAACCCCCCCTCTTAGATCAGGCCTAGCTATGCCACTGGTTACCAGAAATACAAACTGACAAAATGTGAAGTCTGTTGCATGTGGATGTGTCTGATCACGCCACATGACTCAGGTTGTCATGTGTTAGACAAAAGTTGCATGGAGAGCCCTAGGTTTGTTTACCCCTTAAACATGCAGTTATACATGCACTGGACTGCAGGAACTGCTCACACATGAAATGGAAAGACCAGTAGCCTTTGTCAAAGAAGGGGTTTTTCCAGTAAGCACCGCAATCCACAGAGTGAGGCAGTTTTCTCAGCAGTACTTTGAAATGATTGCAGTTTTACGCTGCCCATTGTGAAAATCATTAAAGGGTCACCTTTGCTCTTTAGAGGTCCACCAAGTTTTCTCTTCACCCCTTCTCTTTCTTCTTCCCAATATCTTGGACACGTGAAAAGATCAAATGTAAAGATGGTACTGATCGCTCCACAGAACATTTTCAAGTGCCCACAGATCAGGATTTCCAACTTTGAAAACATAAACAAGTGTGGCCTTCGAGCTGGCCGCTTCAACAGACGTCTAGAGATCACTAGACACAAAGAAATAGCTTGGAAACATCCCTAAGAAGACCCAAAAATAAAACTACTCTTGGAATAGAAGGTCCAAAACTGTAGCCAATCAAGGAGTCGAGATGTGGGCCAAAACCTGGGGTCAATAACTTCAGGTGAACAGGCAATAGGCAGCAGATCTTGAGTTACAAATATCCTGTAAATCTCACAGGGATTTTAAATAAGCCTTAACAGAGCAACTATGTCTGACTTGACCAGTGTTTGAAGTGGGATTAAAAAAACGGGGTGGGGGTCTCTAAAAGGGGTATGGTCTATGTAATTAAGGGCATTGCTTTAACATTTAAACTAAATTTCGGTCATTCTCATAGTTTGCCACACAAATGGAATTTATTCTCATCTTTCTGCACATACATATATATATCTACCTACCCTGAATATATATGTTACGCACTGGTACATAGATGTGGAGTTAGGTATAGAAAATCTAGACTCACTTACCTGTCTGTATTTTTATTCTGTCATTGATATTCTGTCCCATCAATATTGTTGATTCGATATTCAGGGGGCACACTCTGAATATTTGGTTGTGCGTTCTGCAGATAGGCGAAAGATCAGATGACCACAAATTATGAAGACCTTTCGACCCATAGACAGAAGGTGGGAGACTCACACTACCTTCAGTCTCAAATCCAGAGTGCTTAAATGTGCCCAATTATAAACACCCGAAGGTGACTGAATTCAAAGTATGCACTGTTCATGAGTAATATGATACACAGGAAAAAACAAGCATTAGCAACGCCAATAGATCAGTGCAACTGCTGTGCAACATGTCTAAAAGTAAAAAAAGAAAAATGTCATTGCACAGCCACGTCATAGTGTGTTTTTTTCTGGTGGGATGGAGGAAGACAGAGACACCGCAATCACTATGATGCAGTCAGTGCTGGTAGCACCATTGCGTCTTTTTTCTGGCAGAAGGGAGAGGAGGCAAGCAACAACAGCGGAGGAAAAATGACAGGGAGACATCAACGGGAAGGGAGACGGAGGGAGGCAAGCAACAACTACTGGAGTGAGAACTGAGGGGCCAAGCAACAATGACAGGAAGCAAGCAGGTGCAAGTAACAATGAGGGCGAGAGCAAGCAACAATAATTAGGCAAAAAACAATGGGGCAAACAATGATGTGGCAAACAAGAACAGCGTGGCAAGCAACAACAACTCCATTAATGTCAGAGCAACTACAGTGGGGCACAAAAGCTGTGCAACAATGACGGTGCAAGATACAGCGTGGAGCTGGTTAGAAGGAGATAAATGGCTTGCAAACACATGCACTCATATGGAGTACTGCAAGTAAATTTAAAAAGGAAAAAATACCTCTAAACGCAAAACTAATGGAAGGACATTGTGTGCAGCCAGGAAGTATTGTTTGGGCTATACTCCACATGAAGAACAAACACACAAAGAAGAAGTAAAGGTAGGATATGCTGACCAAAGAGAAAAAAGGAAATGAAAGTGACAAGGAAACCAATTAATGGTTAGCAACATGGTTCTAAATGTTGGGGTGTTCTAAAATATTGGGCCACAGTTTTTCTCCTAGAGTGTAGCTTGCACCTGTTATATTTCTGTTGCTTTTGCTGGCAAGTGCAGTGGCTTTCAGAGTCTTGACAACTGCTATACATTTAAAACTTGTAATCTAAGTTAGTATCCGTAACGTGTGTCTCTACTGTGTAACAGATAAAAAAAAACAACAACAAACAAGTCCCAACAAGGTCCACGGGCAGATTTATAACATGGTAGATACATGTAATATTCTGTATATTGTACTTTAAGCCATTGTGAGTCTTCATGTGGAATGCTGTACTCATAATATTCTAAGTGACAGTGTTGTTCTGAAGACTGCTTCTTGAGAGTGTTAGCATTCAAGGGAAAGCAGTTGGACGGACTACAGCTGAGTTAGTAGGCTGAGGTGTAAAGACCTTACTTGAATAAATATCCTTTGGATTAATTCACAACTGGATTAGAGTGATCTTTACAATGGCGACAAGTTAAAAGAACCCGTGGACCTCACCTCATCGAAACCAACATTATTCAAACACTCATTAATCCGAACTCACAAAGAACATAATTACAAGCCACTTGGAACCCCTGGCACACATTGTAGAGGAATTTGGGGTGGGCATTGTCAGCTATGCTGACGACACCCAGTTGGTGTTCAAAATAACGCCAGACAGTAGAGACCTAGCCTCCAACTTCTCAAACTGTATGCTAAGGATAGCGACATGGATGAACGCCAACTGCCTCCGTTTAAACGGAGATAAAACAGAGGTACTGATTGTAGGGAAGAATCCCTCCGTCTGGTCACATGCCTGGTGGCCTAGCGAATTGGGAGAACTACCTGTGCCTGCAGAGAAGGGGAAGAACCTCGGAGTCATGCTTGACCCAGATCTCTCAGGTAGAGCCCAGGTAAACAAAGTGACAAGTAAATGCTACAGCACCCTTAAAGTGCTGCGCAAAGTACTTGACCTGCTGCCGATTGAAGCGAGAAAAACCATAGTCCATGCCCTAATATCCCCCCATCTGGACTATGGTAATGTTCTCTTACTGGGTCTCAATCAAAAGAGCCTGCACCAGTTACAATGCATACAAAATTCTGCAGCGCGACTGGTGCTCGGTCTCCCTCGCAGAGCATCGACAAAAAATGCGCTTGCCAAGCTTCACTGGCTCCCTGTCAAAGAAAGAATAATATTCAAAACTCTCTGCTACACACATCTCATCGCCCAAAATAAAGGCCCTAGCTATCTAAGAGGCCTCATGACCATCCACAGGCCGATCAAAAATCTTAGATCAGCGGGCACGATGCTGTTTAAAATCCCTTGCATCATCAAAGCTAAGATGGGAGGAAAATCCTTCCGCTATTTAGCCACCAAGCTCTGGAATGCCTTGCCAATTCAGCTACGTATGGAGCCATCTGAAACAAGGTTCAGAGCCAGACTCAAAACTCACCTATTTCCCAAAAACTAATCCCCGTTCGCCCGATCTCTTCTTCTAGATGGTTTGCATTTGCAGTCAGCGCGGGGACACACAGTTTTGTGCAGCCAGGCGCTTAATAAATGCTTATTATTATTATTATTATTACTTAACTGGACCTGCGCTTCAACTGTATCTGATGTTGAAGTAACTTCATTTGGTATTGTATGATTTTGCGTTTATTTGGCTTTCTCTAAAGAACCAAAAGAAGTGAGCTTTAACTTTGCGCGACGATGCTTGTTCACCGCTTGAAGGGATGTGTCTGCTATCTTTACTTTAGACGCAGTGCTTTACTCTAAACGCAACATTTCTAACCAACTCGCGCTATTTAATATAAGCGTTTGTTTCTTTTCTGACCTCATTACCTTTAAAAACGTTAAACCAACACTCAGCATTGTTTTTCTTCAAAAGATCCGATTCAATATTCTGTGCACGCACCTCCATTATACACGTGTGACGTTCCTTGTCTCTTCTTCAGTTTACGTCATATCTTGTAAAACCAACGATAGACCGCTAACCTTATTTACTGTTTGGCCACATACCTCAACCTTGAAGGAAACCTTACGAACACTAGACTGCTAACTACTCTTCCTGTTGGGACTCCTTCATCTTGAATAGTTCTTTGAAACTTTCCTCTCAATCTGGACTCCTCATTGTTCTTCATTACAAAGGAATTTCTTTTAATCCTGGGAATTTATCTCTGAAGGTTCTCCTTTGTCTTCTATTGTTAAACAAAGGAACAATCAATCAATCATCGCATTTATATAGCGCACTACTCACCCAGAGGGTCTCAATGCGCTGGGGGAGGGGGGTCCGCTACTGCTCGAACAGCCAGGTCTTGAGTTGCTTCCTGAAGGCGAGGTGGTCCTGGGTCAGGCTGAGGTGGGTGGGGAGGGAGTTCCATGTCTTGGCGGCGAGGTAGGAGAAGGACTGTCCCCCTGTGGTGGCTCTTCGGATGTGGGGGACGGGGGCGAGGGCGTGGCTGGTCGATCGAAGCTGGCGTTTGGGAGCGTAGAAGTTGAGGCGGCTGTTGAGGTATCCTGGGCCTTGGTTGTGTAGGGCTTTGTGTGCATAGGTGAGGAGACGGAAGGCGATTCTCTTGTTGACCGGGAGCCAGTGCAGGTCTCTCAGGTGTCCGGAGATGTGGCTGCGACGGGGGATGTCCAGGATAAGTCGTGCTGAGACGTTCTGGATCCGCTGGAGTCTCTTCTGGAGTTTGGCTGTGGTTCCGGCGTAGAGGGAGTTGCCGTAGTCCAGACGGCTGGTGACGAGGGCCTGGGTGACCGTCTTCCTGGTCTCGGTGGGGATCCACCGGAAGATCTTACGTAGCATGCGCAGGATGTTGAAGCACGACGAGGAGACGGCGTTGACTTGTCTGGTAATGGAGAGGGAGGAGTCCAGGATGAAGCCCAGGTTGCGTGCGTGGTCTGTAGGTTTGGGTGCGCTGCCTAGGGCGGGGGGCCACCAGGAGTCGTCCCAAGCGGCGGGTGAGGATCCCAGGATGAGGACTTCCGTCTTGTCCGAGTTCAGTTTCAGGCGGCTGTTCTTCATCCATTCGGCTACCTCTTTCATCCCTTCATGAAGGTTGGCTCTGGCGGTGGCGGGGTCGTTGGTAAGTGAGAGGATCAGCTGGATGTCGTCGGCGTAGGAGATGATGTTGAGGTTGTGCTGGCGTGCGATGTCTGCGAGGGGGCTCATGTAGACGTTGAAGAGGGTTGGACTGAGCGAGGAGCCTTGAGGAACGCCGCAGATGACTTCGGTGGCTTCAGATCTGAACGGAGGGAGGCGGACTCTCTGTGTCCTTCCGGCGAGGAAGGAGATGATCCACTCCAATGCCTTCTCCTGGACCCCGACGTTGCTGAGGCGTTGTACTAGGGTACGGTGGCAGACAGTGTCGAAGGCCGCAGAGAGGTCGAGGAGGATGAGGGCCGCTGTTTCTCCGTTGTCGAGCAGCGGTCGGATGTCATCGGTGGCTTCGATCAGGGTGTTCTCGGTGCTGTGGTTGGCCCGGAAGCCAGACTGCGAGGGGTCGAGGGATCCGTTCGTCTCGAGGAAGGCGGCCAGCTGCTTGTTGACGGTCTTCTCGATGACTTTTGCAGGAAACGGGAGCAGCGAGATGGGGCGGTAGTTCTTGAGGTCGGTGGGGTCGGCCGATGGCTTCTTTAGTAGAGCGCTGAGTTCGGCATGCTTCCAGCTCTCCGGGAAGGTAGCGGTGTCGAAGGAGGTGTTGATGATGTCCCGCAGGTGGGGTGCGATGACAGAGTCGGCCTTGTTGAAGACGTGGTGGGGGCAGGGGTCGGTCGGAGATCCGGAGTGGATGGAGTTCATCGTGCGGATGGTGTCTTCGGTGCTGATCGGAGTCCAGGCGCGGAGGGTTAGTGGTGGGGGGCGGTGGTTCGGTCGTGGCGTTCGTCGGTTGAGTGCTGAAGCTGTTGTGTATGTCCTTGATCTTGTTGTGGAACTAGGAGGCAAGGGAGTTGCAGAGGTCTTGCGAAGGGGTGATGTCATTGTTTCCGGCGTTGGGGTTGGAGAGGTCTTTGACTATGTTGAAGAGTTCCTTGCTGTTGTGTGCATTGTTGTCCAGTCGTTCCTTGAATGCAGTTTTCTTGGTGTCGTGGATGAGTTGGTGGTGTTTTTGGGTGGCGAGCTTGAGGGCAGTCATGTTGTCCGGTGTTGGGTCTCTGCGCCAGGTTCTCTCGAGGGCTCTGCAGTTCTTCTTGGAGCTCTTGAGTTCGTCGGTGAACCATGGGGCTTTCTTGCTACCGGGTCTGCTAGGCGGGGTCCTCAGGGGGGCGAGCTCGTCTGCGCAGTCGCTGATCCACTTCGTGAGGTTGGTGGCCACCTGGCTAGGGATCGTTGTGCTGGTGGGAGGGTTCATGCTCAGCAGAAGGGTCCGTGGGTTTGTCTCGGGGTGGCTCGGTAGCAGCCCGGGACTCGGCAGGCGTTGAGGGCGTTGAGGGTGGCGGCGTCGTACGTCCGGCGGGCGGGCTGGGGTCTGCGGGGGCCAGGGGTCCTGGCACTGGGCGCGGACGGGCGCAGACGGGCTTACCTTTGGCGCTCAGTCGGTGCTCCCGCTGTGCGCGTCCGCTGCGGGGTCGCTGAGGGGGGCGTCATAAGAAGGGAGCCGGGAGGGCGGGTCAGCTGGGAGGCGTAGTCGCGTTCACCAATCGTCTGGCGTGGGGGCGGGCCGCAGGCAGGAAGCGGCGGGAAACGGGATCAGGCTGAGTGGGCGGGCCTGCGGCGGCTGGGGCGCTGCTATCGGCGGCGCTCAGCAGTGAAGATCTCAGGCAGGCAGCAGGAGGCTCTGGGGCAGGAGCGTAGAGGAGCGAGGGGGCGACCAGGCCAGAGGCGCAGTGGTCGCTCCCCAGGTGCAGGCAGGGTCCCCTTAAGAAGGGTCAGCTGGGAGGCGGGGTCGCGTTCACCAATCGTCTGGCGTGGGGGCGGGGCCGCAGGCAGGAAGCGGCGGGAAACGGGATCAGGCTGAGCGGGCGGTCCTGCGGCGGCTGGGGCGCTGCTATCGGCGGCGCTCGGCGGTGAAGATCTCAGACAGGCAGCAGGAGGCTCTGGGGCAGGAGCGTAGAGGAGCGAGGGGGCGACCAGGCCAGAGGCGCAGTGGTCGCCCCCCAAGGAACATTCTTTTACAAAAGTGGTTTACCAGAAATTTTACAAAACATGCCATAAGCGTGAGAAACATTCTACTTTGATCAATAAAAGGCACAACACTGTGAGAAACATTTTAACTTGATCAGTGATAGGCACACTTTGTACATTGCCTGCCTTCTCATTACAGTTTTAAACATTATTTACATTAAAAAAAACATTAATGTTTTGTTTATCGCTAACTCTTTCATTACAGGTGTCCTTATTTAGTCAATATTAAGCTTGCTTGGAAATTATTGAAAGTTCATCCAAACCTTATTTTACAGGTATTCTTCTTACTACAACTCCATTTTCTTAGGCAAAAAAATGTATTATTATTTTCTTTTCTCTGAAACATGTAAAACGTACCTCCTCCTCCATTTTTCTTGTCTTCTCCTGGCGAAACACCCATTCCATGGAAAAAATGGAAAAATGTGTTTTCACATTATTCACGACTATGTGGTGTCTCACTCAATGAAGAAAGAAAAATGATTCTTCTTTTGCACTGTCTAGGTTCAGAAGAACAAGAAATATTTCAACATCTTCCAGAGTTAACTTCTCAAGATGCTGACAATCTAAATGATTATGAGATTTGTCTTAAAAAACTGGATCTTCATTTCTTGCCAAAGGTTTCAACTGTTTTAGAAAGACACCATTTTGGCAAGAGTATGCAAAGATCAGGTGAGAATGCAGAAGAATATATCACTGAATTGAGAAAACTAGCCTCTACATGTAATTTTGGGACTAATTATGAGGACATTTATGTTAGGCTGTACCCTAGACAAAGTAAAAGAGCAATGTTGGGCCAAAGGCAATCCATCTCTTTCTGATGTGATCTCTATAGCTAAATCATGTGAACACAATAAAGCATGTGTAGAAGAATTAAAAAAAGAAAGATGAGGAAACACAGAAAGAATGTAATATTCATGTTGTAAACAAGTTGAAGAATAAGCATGGTAATGTCATATCTTCTCGACAGAACAAAGGAGAGTGTAGTTACAAAAAAACAAAGGGGCTAATAATTACAAAGATGAACACAATAGTAGTGATAGTTACAAAAATGAATCTTTCTTAAGAAAATTTCAAGGTACTTGTTATAGGTGTGGCGAATATGGTCATACAGCAAATGTTAAAGATTTCATTGGTTGGAGAGCCACATGCAAAAAGTGCAAGAAACGAGGTCATATCTCAAAAAGTTGTTGCAGTGGTATTTTTAAAAAGTTCAAGAAATCTCTTGTGATAATGAGTGTAAAGTAGAAGAGATTATTATGAGAATTAGTGTAGGAGAAAAAGATGGTCCTTTTGATATTGTGTTTATTGAAAATGTTGTTTGATTCAGGTGCAAAAATAACTCTAATCCCTAAAGTGGTCTATGATGAGTACCTGTTCAAGAAGTAGTTTTGCATAAAGCAGACATCAAAGCAAAAGGTTACGGTGGTGAACCTATTAAGCTTTCTGGATTTTTTTATGGTAATATTGCTTTCAAATCCAGCTCAGTCAGAGGGAAGGGTTACGTCTCGGAAAGAGGGGATTTTTTAGTAAGTTGGGCTCTTCAAAAAGATCTCAGAGCAATCCTTGAGCCAACGAAACTCCATCCATAAAGCCTGAACAAAATGAACCAACTCATACACAATCTAGTCAAGATTGAACTCTCAGTGGTGAACAAAATAAATTATTGCAAACTGCCATTTACTCATTTGAGAATGAATTTCCTGAAGTGTTTAACGAACAACTAGGTTGTTTGAAAGGATATTCCCATAAGATAGCATTGAAGGAAAATTTCATGCCAATTGTTAGCAAAGTTAGAGGCATTCCCATTAAAGTTAAAAAGAAAATGAAGATGAAGATTGAACTTGACAAACTCTTAAAGAGCGGTATCATTGCCGAAGTGGAGGCCACGGAATGGTTGGCTCCAGTGGTCATGGCACTCAAAGCCAATGGAGAGTCCAGACTCTGAATCGATCTATGAGCGCTCAATAAGTGTGTTGTCGTAGACCATTATCCCTTACCGAGCATCTCAGAAATGTTATCACTGTTGGGAGGGCCCACGTTTTTCTCCTCTATAGATCTGGCATCAGCATACCATCAAGTAAAGCTGCATGTTACCTCTCAACATCTGACAGCTTTCATTATGCTGTTTGGCACCTATAAATTCCTGAGGATGCCATTTGGGCTAATTTCCGCTGCAGCAGTCTTCCAGAGAGTGATGGAACATGTCTTTAAAAATTGTGATGGAATAAAAATCTATCAAGACGATATACTCATATTTAGAGGCACTGAAGAAGAACATGATAATAGAGTCAGAATGGTATTAAATAAACTCAAACAAAATAGTTTAACACTCAAATCGAAGAAGTGCAAATTCAATATATCCAGCATCGATTACCTAGGCCATACCATCTCCGGGTCTGGCATCAAACCAAAAAAAAACTCTAATTAACACCCTCAACAACTTGGCCAACCCTGGCAATAAAGATGAAGTTGTAAAATTTCTTGGGATGTCGGAGTATTATGCCAAAATCATTCCCAACTTTGCCAGCAAAACACATAATATGCGACTCTTGCTAAAAACTGATGTTGGCTTCACTTGGAATACTGAGTGTGAAAACGAGTTCAAACTCATTAAGAGACAGTTGTCTAAAGCTTTCTCTTTGTAGAGCTTTGATCCCAGTCGGGATGTAGTTGTCATGACTGATGGAAGTGCAACAGGTCTGGGTCCAGTCATGGTGCAGGAACTTGATGAAGTGGAAATAATCATTTTGTTTTTGTCCAGATGTTTGCGAGGGCAGGAATCTAACTATTCCATTGAGGAAAAGGAATCCTTGGGAGTATTCTGGGCCGTGAGGAAACTTCGCAAGTTCTTGTGGGGAAACAATTTTACAATTAAGACAGACCATAAACCACTGAAAGAGATATTTGAGAAGAAAGGCTTAGACAACATATCCTCCAGAATATGCAAATGGGTCGTCGCACTTCATGAATTTGACTTTCGTGTAGAATACGTCCCAGGTGCTAAAAACAATGTAGCCGACTGTTGCTCCCGCTTGATCACAAAAGAGAATGCTAAAGATGAAATGTTTGAAGAAAGGTTTAGGGAATTTGATGAATATGCAGTGTCACAGACAGCATAATAAAAGAAGATGTTTGGATCAGTGAACTATCAAAAGATGAAAAACTACAGTCTGTCTTAAGTAGTATCAAAAACAGTTGGAGGACACATGACAAAGTAAATTATACTTTATCTGGATTTTATCGAGTAAAAGATGAACTATCGTGCTACAATGACATCTTGCTGAGGGGAACCAGGTTGATCCCTCCAACCAGCTTAAGGAACCCATTGATTGAATTTGCTCCTGAGAGCCACCCGGGTATTTTTAAAATGAAGGAAATTCTAAGACAAACTTACTTGTGGCCAGGGATGGACATCTGTATCTAGAGGTTGGTGAGAAGATGTGTTGAATGCAACAAATGTGACAAGATTCTCAAATCGAGAGTTCAACCCATGACCTTAAGCGAGCTGCCCAAGCTGGCTTGGGAAGAAGTTGCTTTAGACATTCTGGGTCCCATCAAGCATACCAGCGCAGACTAATACATCATGGTAATTATTGATGTTTACTCTAGATGGCCGGAAGTCAAAGCTACCAACTCTGTGGAGACAAGAGACGTGATAAAGTTCCTAGAGGACATCCTTGTGAGAGAAGGCTTCCCAAACACCATGTTATCAGTTAATGGGTGCCAATTCACCTCATGAGAAATGGACAAGTACTTGTCTGATAGAGGTTTCAATTACAAAGGGTCTGCCTTATAACACCCTGAAACGAATGGTGTCGTTGAAAGGTTCAACAGGATATTCAAAGAAACCATCCAACGAGCCGTGTCTTACCACAAGTACTGGCAAACTGAAGTTTTGAACAAAGTTAAAACCTACAGACTTTCACCACATTCCATGACTGACAGAACTTCTTTTGAACTGTTTCGCAAAAGGAAGCCATATACAATGTTAAGTCCCTCGTAGATCCTGAACAAATCACCCAAATTGAAGCATGTTGAAAACGATGAGGAGAAATTTTAAAAGGAGATGAAAAGAATGCGCGATAACAAAAGGTATTTTTATGTAAGGAAGGCAGTAAAAGGGACAATCATTACAGGTGGTGACTTAGTTAGGATACAAAATCCTTGTAAAGGAACAACCACTCTGAGATCCAAGTACCTGTTACCTATGAGAGTAATCAAGGTTTTTAAAAATGCTGTCAGAACTGAAGACCACACGCTATGGAATTTAAACAGAGTTGCCAAGCTCTCTCATCATATCCCGGATAATTGTAAAGTGAGTAATGGTGAGGAACCTTTACCTGTAAGGTATCATGGTGAGACAAGTAGCACAAGGCGACGTGCCAAGCCAAAGTACTTACAAGACTATGTTTTGCAATAAGTGTTACTCTTACTAAGACAAAGTTTGCATTCTTATTCCTTTAGTTTAATAGTGTCACCTGCCGTTGCTTTTATTCCATTTTTCTGTTATTGGGAGGAAGATGTGTAACATGCTGTATATTGTACTCTAAGCCATTGTGAGTCTTCATGTTGAAGGCTGTTCTCATAATATTCTAAGTGACATAGGGCCAGATGAAGGTAATTCAGAAATACAGAGTCTTTAATAGCGAATTTTACCGATTCTCTATTAAGAACTCGGTATTTCAGATGTACATAAAAAATCGGTACAAATTACCGATTCGGTATTAAGCCCTAAAAATTAGGGAATCGGAAAGAATCAGTAAAAATAAATATCGATTTTCCATTACTGAATCGTTATCACCGAAACCTTAATACCGATTCGGTAATTACCGTTTCGGTAATTTAAAAAATCGTTAATTGTCGAATCAGCCAATCCTGTGCATCCTCATTACCTCTCAACCAGGAAGTGGCCACACCCATGCAGCTGCAATGATCCTGGAGGTGTTTGTGAGCAAGGAAGCAGAGCAAACAAGCCAGGAGCAACTCCACTGACTATTTCCTAACAACACTGAGCAAAATAGACAAACAGGAGAGGGAAAAGGATGCAGCTGAAAGAAAGAGGAAGCATAAATTCAGCAAGAGGGAGCTGGAGGTCCTTATTGAGGATGTAACAAACAGCCACAATAAACATTTTGGTAAACAGAATCAGCATGTGTGCCAGAATCCCAGAAAAGGCAAATTTGGCTTGTCATACAAGAAAAAATCAATGTCATTAGAATTACCCAGCACTCCATTGAGGAACTCAAAAAATGCTGGTATGGCCTGAGGAAGCGTGCTAAGGAGAGGCTGGCAGAGAGGAAGAAGCAAGCCAACCTTACATGTTTAGGGAGAAACACAGCACCTGCACCAACTGCCCTGGATCTCCTGGTCGAGTTCACCCTCCAGCCGGAGAGTCTGAGTGGGATTGAGGATGCAGACAGCTCAGCCAGAGCTGGCAACATACAAAGTAAGATGCATGCACTGCATACTGTGCCCCCCCACTCCCTAACCCCAATCCCCAATGAGGTATTGTGAATAAAACTCCAGTACAAGTTTTACTTAAAACCAAAAATGCATTATGGGAGATGTAGTCAGAAGTAACACATGTCAGAACAGTTAGTCCACTGAACCCAAAGGCATGTGACAGACATCAGCAATTAGAAAGCAGAGGACAGTCAGTTTCACTGACATACATGAAATGTATTACTACGCAAATGCTGCAAATGAGCAAATGTACATTCTTTCTTCACAGGCGAGCCATCGCGCAGGGCAGCAGAGGGGAACAAAGGAAAGGTGTGATCTTTACAATTGAAGACTCAAGTCAACACCAAGTGGTAAAAGAACCTCGAATGCAGGAGCTAGGCATACAGTGGCTGCTTTCCACTGTATAAAGGAAGACAGAAGGATCAACCGGCAGGTTCAAGCATAATTATCTGCGGTCGGAGGCATGACGTTCAGGCAATTGATAGGATTAGATTCCAGACAGGAGCCCACTGGGCAAGTCTCACTACCTGTGTCTGAGGTGTCAGTAAAGAAAGTGGATAATACTGGGGAAAAAGTTATAGCTGCACTTATCGTGGCGTCTCTTGATTCCATTGCTTGTTGTGTAGGAGTAGTTGTTGATCAACGTATGCTGGTTGTCGATGATAAGTCTTCTTTCTGTGTCAGGGCCATCTGTTAGTTGTGAGTTGGGGCGCTGATCCCCTGCATTGCTCACCCCATGACTCTTTGGGTGATGTGAAGATCTAGGATTTGTGATCTGTGATCATCTTAAGCTAAGTCAGGAACAACAGCGCATACTTGAGCCTCATATTGTGCAGCCGTTTCTTCACTCCACTGAAAGAAGCGCGCTGGATCTGCATGGCCAGGGTGTAGTTCGTAAACACCAACACCGTTTTATCCTCCACAATGAAGTGTCCTTCTCGCCAGCTGCTTGTACATTGGTGTTGGGATCTTTATAGTGGAGAAATTCCAGAGTTTCATGAGTGTCCTTGATAGCTGACAGGAAGGCGTCAAGCTTGTCCGATGGAGTTTCAGGAATAGTGATGGACCGTCAGCATGGGATGCAAATCTCAGATCCATGGTGCGCTGGACATCCACCTTTCCCTTCACCATAGTGGAGGAACGAATAGGGAGTTGCGCTGCTATACCCAGCCATATGAGGTGAGTTTCAGGTCGCAACAAGGGCTGGATATCAGCAGATTCCCACTTGAGAGACCTCAGGATAGCCCCAGTCCCCTCCCAAGCTACAGCTGAAAATGTAAGCGCAAAGTGGCTATGAGCATGAACAACTGGGCGATGTGGAAAAGGAGGAGAGAATACAACCCCAGGCCCAGTGGATCCAGACGCAGCCTTTAACAGGCTGAACATTTGTGCCGCATTTATTTCAAGCTATACTTCACTTCATAAGCCCTGTACTTGTTCATTCTTTATATTAGTATCATAATGTATATCATGTTTTTGGAGAAACAATACGCATAATCAAGCTGTACAAACTGCACTGTTGTCATCATGTGCTTAGTGCATCACTGTACATGAGCTGTAAACACAATACAATTTGTATGCAGTGCTTGCTGACGGCAGAGAATAGCACACCGTAGATAATGCACTAATTCTATTGTGATTTGTGAAGGCAGAGCGTAAAACTGCACTGGTTGTATCATTTGCTTACTGTATCCATACACAGCCTGTAAGCAACGCATCATTTGCATCATGTTCTTTATGCAATGAGGTACATCAACAGTAATATACTCACTGTACTTTATGATTAGTATTGCCACCGAGTATAACACTGCACCATTTTATCACATTCTTAATGTAGGCAGACAGAATGTAAACAATGCAGTATTTGCATCTGTACAGCTCGACTCACGTACAGGCAGGAGGTAGTGGCTTACTTATACCACATACCCATGGTTAATGTAGACAGGCAAACAGAATGCACTGCACTGTCTGTACCATGTGCTTGATACAAGCAAACTCTCATCGGTACAGGGAACGGTGCAGCGCAGGCAAGCACTTACAGGTAATGGGGATGCTGTTATTTAACGTGACTTATGGTAACGTTAGAAAATACCCTTACTTGTGACCTTCCATTGTCTGACAAAAAAAGAGACGCTTTATTCAGTCAGACCTAAACCTACTTAGGTTGGTAGCACACTTAGGGGCATATTCTCAAGGATTCAACACCGAGTTATCGGCACTTTATCGCAGCCAAAGTGGCGATAAATGTATCGCCCCATTCACAAGCTGGTGCAACCAGCCCATATCACCAGTTTACCTGTGATAGCACTCACAAAAAATATCGCCGCAGATGACCCGGCAACTAACCCTAATGAGATGCAGAGTAGGCGTTCCAGTGCCAAAACCCGCACCAGAACCACTCTGCAACATTCTCAACGACCAGCCAGATAGAACACTAACACTAAACATGCAATAAAGTGTGTTAGCTGCAGGAAATTAACACCTGAACTTACCTGGTGTAAAGTCGGACGACAACCGGCACCAGACAAGGGAGCCACATCTGAAGAATAACAGATGTCATGGAGCTACTGATCATGCAGATCGGAGCCCCAAGAGGGCAACAAAATCCACCGCCACCACCCCCAGGTCTACCACCCTCGACCCACCCCACCCCCCGGACTACCCCAGAGGCAGGGCAGACAAAGACAGCGGACCCTCAGAAAACGCACCAACCTCACAGACCCAACACCAGAAAATGTCATTTCCCACTACAGGCTCAAAAGGACAACCATCCTCTGCTTCTTGAAGATCATTGTCCACAGGCCGACGGAACTAACACAGTGGAAAACCAACATCCCACTTCAGACAAAGCTGCTGGCTGTGTTGCATCTGTTGGCCTCTGGTACCTTCCAACCAACAACCAACAGAGTCGAAGGAGTCTCACAGCCACCCCTATTCAAGCTCCTCACAACTGTCTTGGATGCCATTATCAGCTTGGTATCCCAGTACTTATACTCCCCGCACTGCACAGGAACAGCTGGAGAACAAGCATGGCATCTACGCCATAGCTGGCTTCCCTCAATTGTTAGGGGTCAATTGACTGCACACATGTCCTACTTGTGCCCCCTGGTGACACTGCACACAATTACCTCAACGGAAAGCACACGAATTCCATCAATGTGCAGGCAACAGTTGACCACCGGGGAATTGCCACCAACGTCGTTGCCAACTATCCAGGCAGTGAGCATCATTCCATTTCTACAGACAGGCCATCATCAACCAGGGTTACCAGGATGGCACCCATGGAAAAGCACTGTTCGTTGGTAAGTACCAAATGAACACACACCTAAACTCCACAATCATGCAACTCACAACACTGGGAATGCACATGTTACAAACTCACATACAACATGCCCAACAACATGCCCACCTACCAGACACGACAGCACAACTTACTGTGGGAACCTGGGCCAGCTATCTACATAAGCCATCAAAGGCATGGCATCTCAGCCACACAATAGCAGATTGTGGGGAGAGGAGGGAACCAGGCATGTGCGAAGGAGGCAAGTGACCCATGAATGAGAAGGTACACAATGCCAAGTGTGGAGTGGATGTAATAGACAGACTCAAGTATGCATACCACACACATATCCATGTCGACATACACCGCTGGTGTATGGAGTATAGTGGACAGTGGATGCAACAATGTTACCCCAACCAGTGGGGAAGATCGAGGAAATGTAGCTTGTTACGTTCCGCCCATAAGCATGAGCGAAGTGGGCTGGCACGGGGTATGCCTGGCCAGTGTAGGGGTGTGAATAAAAAGCACGTAGCTCTGGGCGTGGTTCTCTTACGGAATGTCCAATGTCTCTGCCAGGGCGGCGCCTCTCACCCCACCACGAGGCCGACACCGTCGTCATGAGCGGAGATGCCTGCGATCCTGTGCACCTCATGTGCTCCGGGCCGCTGGTCCCCGAACCCGTCCTGCCCATCCCTGCACACCCAGGCCTCACTGCTCACCTGCCGACATCGGCGTGTGTCAAAGAGGGCCCACCACCTGCCGATGCAACCTCCAAGCCCGACGCCCGTGACCTTGGCAGCCTGCTCAGAACATCGCGGCTCCTCACGCAAGGCCTGCAGGCCTCGTTTCTTATTGACGTACTCCACCAGCATACACAGCGGACAAGTAGGTCACACATTTGGAACTGAGTCTTGATTACACAAAGGCAGAGTTCATATTTATGGTTGATTTCATGTCACAAAACTCCCTTCGATAGGGTGCCACCAAGGCTGTGTATAGCATTCCAACCACAAGTGTCTGGGGGCCCTCGCGGACTACTGCCCTCCGCCCACACTGTGCTTGAGTAGGTCACACATTTGGAACTGAGTCTTGATTTCATCATGGCAGAGTTAAATCATTGTAAGCAAGGAGAGGTGTAAGAGGAAAATGCATTTCAGGCAGGAGGAAAAAACATCATGGTTACGGAGGTGATCGAGCACTACCAACAACTGTCCTGGTGTCACTAACTCTGTGCATCGCAAGCCGACAACACATGCTTGTGGGCCCCTGCTGACTGCTGCCTTCGGCCTACACTGCACTCGAGTAGGTGACACTTTCACAACTAAGCCTTGATATATTTATGGCAGATTTGATATCATTGTACAGGCCTCATCGCAGACTGCATCCCCTTTCAGCTCCAGTGCCACTAAATGTTCCCCGACATCCATGGACACTTTCTGGTTGAACTCTGGTGGCGACTGAGTCTATGGACTGGGGGTTGTCTTCATCATCATGTCGGTGATACTGACTTGGTGGCAAAAACGAGGTAGTAGCAGTCCACTCCTCTATTTGCTGCTTCCGGATGGCTTCTACCCTCTGCATCATGCCCTGGAGGACACTTCCCACTCTCCCCCGCAACCCTCTGCCACATTCACCTCAGACATCGATGAGGACCCGCTCAGTTCGCGTGGCCCTATCTCATTGCACCGCAAGTCACCATCCCTTGGCGGTGTGCCTGTGCCAGCCACTATGCATCCTGGGCCACTAACTCTGTGCAGCTCAAGTCAGGGACCCTGTCTACTGAGATATTGGATGGCCTCTGAGATGATGGCCTTGGGTCATCAACGCCATGTGTATGTGGCCCTGTGCTGTCCACTGCCTCCTGCCTCAACTGCGGTCCACCAGGGCTCACACATCAAATCGAGTCCTGACCAGCCCGGACGTCGCATCATCACAGGAGGCACACGCCACCACTGCCAGAACCACCTCCAAAACGCCAACTATCAGAGTCGGAACAGTCGTACTGGCAGACTAACGAGTTGTTCACACCTGTCGTGGGTGCCATCATCTGCCTGATACCCTGCTCAGCTCTTCAGGTGCCACTAACTCAGAGCACCACAACTCATGGACCATTTCTGATTGAGTTTAGTGCTGTGGACAGCTCACGCAGAAATGTCACCTCAGACAGTGTGGGAGACCTGGGACGATGGTAAGGAAGATGATGCAGGTGTAACACACCCCACTGCAGCTGCATCAGGAATATCCAGTAGGCTGGACAACTGTAATGGCCTGCTCATCTCGGCCAATGAAGAACAACTTAACAGATTGCAAGTTGTCCAGAATACCGCGGCGAGACTGGTTCTTAATGCCTTGCCCAGGACTTCCTCATGACCCCATTCTGGTCAACTCCACTGGTTGCCTGTCCGGCAGCGTGTCAAATATAAAATCTGCTGTACCATACACAAATGTCTTTTTGGGTCCGGTCCTAAATATTTAATTGACAAGTTCATTCCCTACAGCCCTGGACGCTCCCTGCGTTCAAGTAATCAGCAGCTGCTTCAGGTCCCTAGGATTAGGAGGGTTAGGCAGGGAGGCCGAGCCCTCTCTTATAAAGGCCCCATTTTCTGGAATTCACTGCCACTCACATTAAAACAAAACTCTAATTTCCAAACCTTTATGAAGTTTCTTAAAACCTACTTATATTCGACTTCCTAATTAATGGCAGCCTCTTAAGTTCATGACCCATTCTAACATCTGTAGTAAACCGGTAGCGCGGAGATACCCCTTCGGGGGTCGAATCCTGCGCTATATAAGAATATAAATAAATAAATAAATCCTGAAGGGACACAATCCTAGACAATTCGTTCACATGAGCACGCTCAGCTCTAGTGCCCCAAAATCAGTGCACTGCAACTCACGGACACTTCTGTTTGCATATTGTGTGACCTCTGTACTTGCTCCAGCTACCACCATGATGCTCCGCAGTTGTCTCTTTGATGATTGTGTTTTCTATTTCCGTTTTAATGGTGTTAACTGTTCAAGTTTTTGCCAGCACCAACCACTCTGTGAGGGCTGGCTTACACTCACCCCACACACATCCAGCACAGGTGTCACTGTACATGTGACCCTGCCAATAAAGGGGCCGGATGCATGTGCCTGTAGCCAGTTGAACAAACTATCTGCATGTGTCTATGTGGTCATAATGTATGCATGAGGGTCCCGGGCCCTACAATATTACGTTGTGCTGTGGAGAGCGGACACAAACATGTCCTCGTAGGCAGCGGGTAAGACCTTGGACATGTAGCTTTGTCATCACCCACTCAATACGTAAGAGGAGCGGGCTGGGCCATCATACGGAGGTCCAGAGTGGGTGTGTGAATGCTAATTGCGGGGCTCAGTGCATGGTTAATTACAGGAAATGTGCAAATGCATGTGTCTGTCGCAGTGTGGTCTCCTTTGTGGGGTGTAGGTGGTCCCTGATGGGACTTAGACACCCACCTATGTGATTTAGTTTGGCTTCCATGAGCTCTGACCCCACCCGCACCTGTTCGGCCACCTCCTTTTGGCATTCTAACGACTGGCATTGGAATGCGATGTGTGCCTCGATGAAGTGTTGTGTGCTTCCTGCAGTGTGGTTCGTGCAGGGGCTGGAGTCTCCTATATGTAGCATGGCTGCCCTGCTCCTGGGGGTGGGTTGCCTAAGATGTCCATGAGCTGTTGTCGGGCGTCGGTGTCGAAGGTGTGGTGGTCCTCTCCAGCATCACTGATGAGTTGTCTGGTCTGCTCTGCTGGAGGGTTTGTACCTCTGCAATGCAAAAGGGAAGAGGCATGTTGACATTGTATTGACATGTATGTTGGCGCATTGTTCTTGTTTACATGCAGACTGCATGACAATGTAGATTGGGACTGTTTGGGAGGTGCAGCATATTTGATGCTGGACAGAGTACTTTTGGACTACATGACCGATGTGAGGTTTTACACGTACATTTTCATCTCACAGTTTCCTGCTATGTTAGATGTGAATGGCCTGTTTCTGCGCATGAACAGACCCAGTTGAGTCCTCTGTTCTGCATTGCAGGTGTTGCACTTTGTACCACATTGTCGTCGGATGTGCTGTGTTGCTATGTGTGTGTGCTGCAGTGTACCACTGGGATCAGGGACATGTTCCTGGGTAACTGTGGGTGTGCAGTGTGGCTACACATCGTTGTGCATGTGTGCCATTGTGCCCATCTCCCCATCCCCCCAGTCCCTTGTCGTTACTCACCCAGTTGATGTTGTGTCAAATCCTATTGAGCTGTGTCCATACTCCCAACTCCTTGCACCGTCTCCACACTGTTGACTGTGGCCTCCGTTTCCTCCAACTCCTCCTGTGGTGCAGGACTCCCACCTCCTGTCGCCGTTGCTGCCTTCCTGTTGGCAGCAGGTTTATGCTTGGTTTGGGTTTTCACTTCATGCCAGCACCTCTTGGCCTCCTATATTGTCCTCCTCAACACTCGGACTGTATTCAAGTTTGTCTAATTGACGTTCAGTTGAAGGTAGAGTTCTGTCACCTCTGTGACGCTGATCTTGTTTTCCTGTGGACTGCATCCCGTCTTCCCCTTCCTCTTCTGTTTGGCCTTCCCCGACCCGAGGTTCCTTGCTGGTGGTCTGTAGGGCTTGTGGGGTTCGCGTTGGCACCTGCACTCGGTCCAGGTGCATCCATGGTGCTACGCAGTTTGAATTGTTTTTGGTGTGCATTTTGTGTTGCTTTTATAGTGCATTTTCGCGCATGACGCGTGGGAATTGCAGGCCTGTCGCTGGTATTCGCAGATTTTTGTATCGCGAGAGGCCTCATCGCAACTTTTTTATGTTCGTGTTTCGCATCTTTGCGGCGTCACGTTGACTTTATCGCCGACATATGACACGTTATCATGAGACTAACGTATGGTACCGCCGTGTTGGGAATACAACTTTAAAATGGCGTTATTTTACTGCGATAGACTGCGATGTGAACAGTTATGTTAAGCTAATTTTGCGGTACTTATCACACGTTCTTGAGAAAATTCCCCTTAGTCAATTACTAGGGCCATCCCGATTGGAATGGATGACATTGATTATTCTGTCCCTTTACCATTAGGGCGTTCTGTAGCACACTGGTAGACGGTAATACCACTCCATCAAACATTTAGAAATAAGACACAGTTTTAGAAACTATGCACAACCAGAATAACTGTATAACATCTCATGTGTTAATTATGTAAAAACAGGGTGTGACACTCTTGCACAGAAGAATGTCAGTATTGCTCCATGTGTCTCCTAACGTGGCCATGAGTAATTCTTTAGATAATTAGTATAGCCACAGCTAACATCACATGCTCTGCGTGATCAATGTCCTCAGTGTCAGACCCAGCACTGGGCGGCATGTTCCAACAGATAATACATCACTTCTGTGGCAGACATGAACTGTAAATGTATTTGCAGCATTCCTGAGATGAATAAATAGTTCATGCATCAGCCCAGGTGAGCAGTGATAAAAGAGTCCCATTGCAGTGGGCAGGTGGATTCATACTCAAGTATTATGAAAACAGAACCCCCATCCACAGTTGACCATATAAAGACAACCTGGGTGAGAGCCACCCACAACCACCAAAGCACCTTAGCTTCAGAAGCCAACTTAAGACCTGGCTGTTCCATCAGTAATTAAACTGTGTAGGACTACGAGCGGCTGGGGTCTCTCTTTTCAAGGGGTATTTTTCCCAGCACCGGGACACTCCTCGGAGTAGCCACGCACTTTATAAATCCCCCATAACATTAACATTAACAACCCACAGCATCTTAGTCATCACAGCAGATTCTGAGTTCTAACATCTTCTTGAATATGACAATTTTTATTGACTAACAATCCACATACACAACCAATAGCTGTTAGGTGTCTGCAGGGCCCTTTAAAAAATAAGCATAAAAATAACATAAAATAACGAGTAAATCATGCATGTTACAGGCCACAAGGTTCAGAAAATCAGACGCATAAAGTACACATGACTCAACTAAAATTATTTTTAAAAATCATCACAAATACCATTAGACCACGGTAACATTTTAGCAAAGCTATTATCACCATCTGACAGAAACTCTTTAGCAAAGTAGCTCACCTGTCTCTAAAGGCAGAATCTCATAATTGGGGTGCTGTAGAAGGCAAGTTTCTGCTGGTAGCATACCTAATCATTTTTGTATTTAAGTCTTAGCTTGTGGAATACAAGGTCCCCCATCCTCACCCTTTGATGCCGCACCAGAATATTTGTCACACTGCGTAGGCAGTTCAGCAGGTCCACATGATCCCCTCTATCAAAGACTACACTAGAAATAGGAGGTCTGAACTGTCCTCCCTGGACCAGAAACAAACATCCTGGGACTGGTTTACGGGTATTACCCTTCATCAGCCAAGCTAGCTTGAATTCAGTGGCAGTGTGAGTAAGGAACTCACGTCTGGACAAACCCATCCCACTTAGGGTGAAAAGTGCTACGCAAACAAATGATGGACGGAATGCTGAATAAATCATACATCATACATTCACCCGCAGTCAAGAGATCTGGGTTAAATCCATCATTCTTTTGCTCACTATTCCACCCCAGTTTAGACCCAGCCATATGGAAATCAGTCTTGACCCTGTGCCTTATGGGAACAGTCCAGACCTAACTGCCAAGCCAGGTCCTCCATGGACCGTAAACAAGCATCCTGGGACCGGTTTCTGGGTATTTTGGGCTGGACTGTTCCCATTGGGCGCAGGGTCAAGACTGATTTGCTTATGGCTGGGTCCAAACTGGAATGGCATGGTGAGCAAACAAATGATGGATTTAGGCCCAGATCTCTGTACTTGTGTGAATGTATGACATTGTTCTACATTCTGTCCATCAATTGTTCTTTTTTCATATGTCACCCGAGTGGGACGGGTATGCCCAGACGTGGGTCCTGTGCTCTCCAAACCACTGGAGTCAAGCTGTCCTGGCTGATGAGGGCTGAAAGTCCAAAATAGGTCCTAGGATGCTTGGTTCCAGTCCAGGGAGGACCTGGAGTTGCAGTTTGAGCGGACTGTTCCCACTGAGCGCAGGGTAAAGACTGATTTGCATATGGCTGGGTCCAAACTGGAATGGCATGGTGAGCAAAAAAACTGTTTGATTTTGGCCTAGATCCCTGTACTGGAGTGAATGTATGACATTGTTCTGCATTCTTTCCATCAATTGTTCGTTTTGCATTTGTCACCCTGAGTGGGACGGGTATGCCCAGACGTGGGTCCTGTGCTCTCAGTGGCACCGGAGTCAAGCTATGCTGGCTAATGAGGGCTGTAACCGGTCCTAGGATGCTTGGTTCCAGTCCAGGGAGGACCTGGCGTGGCAGTTCGGGCTGGACTGTTCCCATTGGGCGCAGGGTCAACACTGAATTGCATATAGCTGGGTCCACACTGGAATGGCGAGCAAAAAAACAACTGATTTAGGCCCAGATCTCTGTACTAGGGTGAATGTATGACATTCTTCTGCATTCTGTCCATCAATTTTTGCATTAGTCACCTCGAGTTGGACAGGTATGCCCAGACGTGGGTCCTGTGGTCTCTATGCCACATGAGTCAAGCTATGCTGGCTGATGAGGGCTGAAAGCCCCAAACCAGTCCTAGGATGCTTGGTTCCAGTCCAGGGAGGACCTGGCCTGGCAGTTCGGGCTGAACTGTTCCCATTGGGCGCAGGGTCAAGACTGATTTGCATATGGCTGGTTCCAAACTGGAATGGCATGATGATAAAAGAAACAATGGATTTAGGCCCAGATCTCTGTACTGGGATGAATGTATGACATTGTTCTGCATTCTGTCCATCAATTGTTCTTTTTGCATGTGTCCCCAGAGTGGGACAGGCATGCCCAGACGTGGGTCCCGTGCTCTCCATGCCATTAGAGTCAAGCTTTCCCGGCTGACGAGGGCAGAAAGCCTGAAACTGGTCCTAGGATGCTTGGTTCCAGTCCAGGGAGGACCTGGCATGGCAGTTTGGGCTAGACTGTTCCCAATGGGTGCAGGATCAAGACTGATTTGCATATGCCTGGGCCCAAACTGGAATGGCATGGTGAGCAAAAAAACGTTGGATTTAGGCCCAGACCTCTACTGGGGTTAAAGTCTGACATTGTTCTGTATTCTGTCCATCAATTGTTCTTTTTGCATTTGTCACCCTGAGTGGGACGGGTATGCCCAGACGTGGGCCCTGTGCTCTCCATTTCACTGGAGTCAAGCTATCCTGCTGAAGAGGGCTGAAAGCTCGAAACCGGTCCTAGGATGCTTGTTTTCAGTCCAGGGAGGACCTGGCCTGGTAGTTCGGGCTGGACTGTTTCCATTGGGCACAGTGTCAAGACTGATTTGCATATGGCTGGGTCCAAACTGGAATGGCATGGTGAGCAAAAAAACGATGGATTTAGGCCCCAATCTCTGTATTGGGGTGAATGTAATACATTGTTCTGCATTTTGTCCATCAATTGTTCTTTTTGAATCATATGACGGCCAGCATGCCACAATATGATGGTAGTGGTAATATGGCCAGCAACCACTTTAAAGCCTCCTAGACGGCATGCCAGCCTATCCGACTCTGGCAGACATATATTTATTTTGCGTTTTTTTACAGCGTAGACCAGAACCATTGGGTAAACGAGTGCTTCACAGATTGCTAAATTACATGATGAACACTATAGACATCATATAAATGTGCATATGTATATCTCCAGCAACTGTATCGAGCTGTAAAGTTGAAAGCAATAACAAGTACCGCCAAAGCCAATAGGTCTCACCTATGCGAGATACTGGCTCTGGAAATGTTTTGTAGTCATGCTGTACAGCAGCGTGGACTCTTTGCAGCATGGCTAAAACTACTTAAAAGAAGCAATATGATGCAGCCATGGCTGATGTACCTTTCTTTAAAAAGTGCATTAATGCGGGATGCGTCAAAGCCTTTGTTTTTTAGCCATGCTGCACAGCAGCCTTGCTGCTATACAGCATGGCTACAAATCATTGCCAAAGTCGGCAATACCCATGCTTTACAGCATGGACAAAAGGATTTAGCAGAGTCGATATGTCTCTAAAGCAAAATCTATTGGCTTTGCTAAGGCTTCTTTTTTTAGGAGGTTTTGGGAGGGTGGTCCTGGTATAATAAGGCACTTGTAAACAAAATACATGTTTAATATGCTGTACCTATTGTAGTTTTTGTCATATTTTTTGTGAAAGGCTTTGAATTTGTGAGTTGAATGAAAGTGGATGTTGGAAGGGTGGGTGGGTCTGAGTAGCAATATATTGGCCCAAAACTAAAATAGAAATGACAATATGGATTGAATGAAAGCAGAAAACGTTAATTATGAGTATTGCATTGTGATCAGAGGCCTATCTGACAATGGTGAAGCAAGAGCAGTACACTGAGGCCAAGTTATCTATGAAAGGTTAATGATGACCATTAACCTTGTCTATGATGAGCTTTAAGTGCAAGTTTCCGTGTTAAGACGTGTGCTCTTAATTGAAAGAAAGATGATTGTGGAGAGGAGATGGGGCTTAATGGACAAACTAGTCTAGGAGTGGGAGGCTGTTCCAGCTCTTTAGGCCAGAAACGGGAGCTCCAGGGGTTCAGTGAGCCTCCCTTAAGAATCACTTCCGTTTTGTCCGGGTTTAACTTCACATGGTTGCAGTTCATCTAGTCAAGGATGAACAGCATCGTCATCTGGAATTCATGGACGGTGGTAGGGGAGTTATTGATAGGGAACAGTAGTTGGAAGTCCTCCGCGTAGTTGAAAGTTTGAACTTTCCTTTCTTTCAGGGCGTGGATCAGAGGGAGAAGGTATAAATTGAATAGATGAGGGGAAAGTGAGCTAACATTAATAAAAGGCATTGTCATTTACAATGCCAATAGCTTAAACTCCCGTAAATGCAAGACCTATTGCATTGCAAATGCCTGTTTTTCTGCTTTGTTGCATGCTTCTCCTTGGCAGGGGAGTGAGGAGGGGGGAGGCGCTCGGCTGTAAATCCACACTCGCTGTCCAGCGCCATGCAGAAACAAAAGTGTATGTTGAAGCACAGCGCTCACTTCAACTTCTTAAATCTAAATTGAAAGAGGCGCCATTTATAAATAAATAAAGGCTTGCACTTGAAGTCAAAGCAGCGCAGTTCATAAATACATAAAACAGCATTAGACATGCTGCATTTGACCGAGCAATGACAATCCAAAACATGCAGTGCGGTGTCTATGAAGTGGCCGCTGTGCTGGTACACGAGCAGAGGCAAAGCAAAAAATAGTGCTTCCAAGACTAAATAACACTTACCATGTAACAACCAAAGTAAAAGGGCCAGTTGCCAAGGTAGGTTACAAATGAAGATAAGGCGTTATAAAGGAGGCCTGTTTATGAAACAGAAGCCAGAATTTACGGAGGACAATGACACAAGCCAATGACAAATATGGGCTAAGAGTGGTCAGGGCTTCTTTTCCATACTCTACTACAACACATTTTGCAGAGCAGCCCATGCCTGCTGACTCTAGGCTCGACCTAAAAATTACAAAATAATGAAGTAAACCTATCACAACATGTGTTGCATAATGCTGCAAAATTTGCGTTTTGTGGCTGCATAATTTTCTCAACCATGCCGCATAATTCTAGTGGCCCTGGTTTTAAGGGATATGCAAAGTGGACTCAGGTCCGCAGACTTTCAGGTGGCCCCCTCATATAGGCAGCTCTGTTCTGCAGTCTTGCCATGATGAGCTTGAAAAATTCTTAAACAGATTATTTTAAACAGAGTTTTCCTTTAATTTGATTTTAATGTGAGTTATAGCAGGGACTCTACTACAGACATTTTGCAAAGGAATGTTTTTGGTTTTCAATACTATGCAACATCCATAAATAAATTGTTTCTTTTAGATAAAACCAGGACGTCACAAATGAGAAATAGGTGGGGTTACAAAGACTATTTGCAATAATAATAGTGAGCTGCTGCTGCTGTATAGTCTAGAATTAAAAAAACGTCACTATTCTTGAATAATAAATGTAAACACATTTAGAATATGGGCCAGTGTGCCTGTGCACTTTCAGGGACATGGGCAAAGAGGGCATGAAAGAAGTGGGACTGGATCACAAATCCAAAGCCGTTCCGAACATGGGCCCTCAAATTACATTTGGCCATGGGCCCCTGACATTCTTAAGATGTCCCTGGGCTGTCCTGTGCTCCTTTACTCTTGTGCTAGTAGCAAGAATGCACAGGAGAACAATAAGTGCTACCCGGCGGTCCATGGGATGGTTGGCTGGCCCAGCTGTGGGTGAAGGGAGCAGTTGCAGGGTGACTGGTGAGCCTGGTTGACATTGACAGCTATGGGACGGGTAGGTTGATTGGTCAGGAACCTGACATAACGCTGGAAGTGTAGCACAGCGGTAATTGACTGGCACAAGTGCAGCTGAACAGCAGTAGTGCGACTGGCACAGCAATCCGAAAACTTGTACAGCTGTGGACGATTGTACAGAGGTGAGTAGCAGAGCAGTGATTGATTGAGGCAGAAGCCAGTAGGATGGCTTAGCTGGGGGGATATTAGCTACAGTGGGGACTGGTGTACAGTCAGCTAATAGGTGCAGCTGGTTTTTTTGGCCCAGTGTTGGGACGGCAGGCAAAGCACCATGGATGGAAAATGGTTGCACGATGCCCCCTTCTTGCACGCTGCATCACAACAACGTATGTACAATACTTTGTATGTGCACAGAGTGTGCCTGTAATTTGCTGACCAAGGGACCCCCAGGAAGTCTGCACAAAGATTTGCGTTCTTCAAAAACATTGTGAAGTACGCCAACCCCCGGTACCTTGGCGTCCAGGACTCTGTGTCTGCTGTCGCTCTCCTCCCAGTGCAGGGCCGCAGCACAACAGAAGCGCTTGTAACCCAGGTCAACAGCTGCTGTGCTGGTACATGAGCAGAGGCAAAAAAAGTGCTTACATGACTAAATAACACATACTGTGTAACAACCGAAGTAAAAGTGCCAGTCGCCATTGGAGGTTACAAATGAGGACAAGACAGTACTAAGGAGGGACTAACAAGCCTTTTTACGACTCAGAAGCTAGCATTTACAAATGACAATGACAAAAGCCAATGACAAATATGGGCGTAGAGTGGGTGGGACTTCTATTCCATACTCTACTACAACAAGTCTCGGAGAGCAGCCCATGCGTGCTGATTCTAGGCTCAACCTAAAAAGGGCCTACAGGGACTACAGGGGCACATAAAAAAATAAATACAGAGCAAACCAGTAGCTGTAACAAAGAAAGCAGTGGAGGATGATGAAGCAGGCCGGTAAGGAGGGGGCTCATAGCAAGCATTGAAGAAGCTGTGGGGCCCTCTATGAAGGGATACTGGCGAATGGAGTGACCAGAAGAAATAAGAGGCCAACAAAGGGAAGGCGAAGACTGGTGTTTAAAGAGAGAGGTGTGGGGTAGTGGTTGCGGCCGCTAGGCAAGGGGGAGGTAGAGGGTAAACTTTTAGTAGTCTTGCGGTGGGAACAACTGTGTGAAAGTGTCTTTAGATGACGGTATGTTAGAAACATGACAGGTGGCAAGGTTTGTTGAGGATGGCTACGATGGGCTGTAGGTAGGTTGTGAGAGTGGTTTGTTGTTTGATGCTTACCCTCACGCTAGCCTTATAATGTCCACCGTCCGAGTGAGCGAAGCATGTGGCATTGCTTATTAAGAGGGGCTGGTCAGAGTTTCAACAGTTCTTCCCTCGAGCCTGAGCGCAGCCACTTGTGTGTCACATATCCTTATGACGTCAACAAGGATCTGAACCAATGTGAACCACAACTACTTGGTCTCATTGCAGGTGAAAAATGCGTACTTGTGATGATCTGAGAAGAAAGACAAAGCAAGACAGGTGTGTGCCTGAACCAACACTACAGAAAGGCGAAATGCCTGCTGGAATGCCGACACAGTGCAAAGGTGCAAGGGAGGAAATTCCCCGGCAGACAGAAACACTTCGTCAAGCCTTGCTATTAAGTTGGCAACAGCCTTGGAATGACCAGTTAAGTGCATGAGGGTTTGCATTCAATGTGTATCAGTGGCTATATATTAGTGTGACTTTCCTTTAATTAACCATCACTTCACACCCATGTGACTGAGAAATTATATGCATCGACAGCTGTGCTGCAGATGCAGGAAATAAAATGTATTATTTCAGTTCTTCAAAAACAAAAATACAGCTCTGCATACCAATGTAGTAAAATGAAAGTGCCATTTTGACTGAGGTCACTATGTCATGGGTGACTATCCAAACCCAAAATCTCATCCGACAGTATTTACGTCGCCATCTCTATATGACAGCACCGGGAAACAATACTTACAACGCAACTTTTACAACGCACTACCTTTACAACAAAACTTTTACAATGCAACATCCATTACAACGCATGCCATTATAATGCAACCATTACAACGAATGTCACTACAACGCAAACCAATACAACGCATGTCATTACAACGCAGTCATTACAACGCATACCATTACAACGCATACCTACACTATCCAATACTTACCCTACTGTTGCACCCCCTGGAGTTAGAATAGTAATTTTTACCCCTGCACTATCCAATAATTACCCTACTGTTGCACCCCCTGGAGTTAGAATAGTAATTTCTACCCCTACAATATCCAACACTTACCCTGCTGTTGCACCCCCTGGAGTTAGAATAGTAATTTTTACCCCTACACTTTCCAATACTTACCATACATGCAATGTAATGGTATGCGTTGTAATGGTATGCGTTGTAAATGTAGTATGCATTGTAGTGAAATGCTTTATAAAGGTAGTTCCAAAGAATTCGTTGTAATGGCATGCGTTGTAATGGAATGCATTGTAATAGATGTTGCGGTGTAAAAAGTGCGTTGTAAAGGTAGGCGTTGTAAAGTATGCGTTGTAACGACATACATCCGACAGCACCACATAAGGGGGCGGGATGAAGAAGCACAACACAAGGGATAAGGGGTAAGAAAGGATGAAGGCCCCCCCATGAAGCCGCCATCGGGCGGTCGGCAGGTTGCGATTCTGTGGGCTGTATACAATCCAGCTGGATTGCCCGATGGCGGCATTTTTAAACTAATTGTATCGAGGACGTTGACCCTTCAGCACATCCCTACATTCACATTGATGCCATACATTGAAGTCGTTCCTGCATTGAAGTTTTCCTTACTACATGTTCCGTGTTTAATGTGTGATTCACTGAACCCCGCCCCAATCCTGTCCTGAGGAAGATTCTCCCTGTAAGACTCCACTACTGCCTATCCTATCGTGGGGTCGAAACGTCAACAACCTGTCCACTTACCAGCTTCTATCCTAAATGTGACAATTACTGTATTTCTAGAAGCATGGTGCACCTGATTTGAACTGTATTGGGCTTGTTTTTATAAAGCCCGGTGTATATATTTGTTTATTAAGTTTGTTTGGCCTTTACTAGGTCACTACCCTCTACTTTACACTATTCCTTCCACTTACACCCTTCCCATTCCTCCCTCTGGGGCACTAATTTCTGATGTCTTGTGCATAGATACCTTTTGGATGTCTTGTGATTAAACAACAATGTTTCCTTACAAATTTTGATTACATATGTTCTTAATTCATAATACAAGTATTTTTTGTTTGTCTAGAACAGTGTTCTGGGACCCCTCCCTCCCGTACTACTTTGACTGCTTCAGCACATTCTTTGCTTGGGAGTTTCACCAGGAGGAGCCGGCAGGGGATAAACTACACTACCGGGGTGATTACCTCTTTCTAGGGAGGCCAAAGTTGGGTGAGTTCAGCCGTTTACTAGCATCATTCACATGTTTGGCTGGTGTGAGAACAACCCTTCAAAGTGCCACAGAAGTGATTGTGGGGAAGAAGTAAGCTTTATTATAGATGCCCTGGCCACAGCTCACGAATCCAGCCAGCAACCGTTCAGCAGCTCCTCCTGTCAAATGTCACTTTACAACATTCCATAGTATCCTCTCGTGGAGTGTTCCGCTGTACAGTGTAGTGAGGGGAAACATCTGTGATATGTTTTGTATTGTCCTTAATCACAGAGTGGATCAGCTTTGCTACTCTCCCTAAGTTCCATTTCATTCCATCCTCAGTTCCAATCACATTGCAAAACAATTTAGTTACTTTCCAGGCTTTTGAAAATTTTGACCAATTGTCACACCCTACTGGGCATTTGCTCTTTACCAAGTCTCCAACGATTACATCAGTCCTTTTGGTATGGTTTTCTTGGTAATACTTTCTCTTTCTTAACTGTTGGAGTTGTTTCTATTCACACTGTCCCCAAGTTTGTTCATTGCAACTGTCAGTCCAGCTTATGTTACGAATTGGGCTTTCTACCCTTCAATAGTTCAAGTAGGGTCATCTGAGTGGTTTGATGTTGGTGTTAGTCAGAGTGACCTCTCTTCTGAAAACTTCCTCTTTCCAACAACTATTGTAAACTTTCGCTAGTTGTTCCCTTCCTTCAAAGTTTTGTTAAATCCTACCACCACCTTATTAGTCTCAGGGTGTTATAATGCTGAACAAAAATGTTTAATGCCATCGCCTTCAAGGACGTAATGCATTTCTTTTGAGCATAGTTGGACCTCATTATTGGACAGAATCTTTGAGGGCAAACCTCTTGCAAAGACTTCTGCTAGGAATGTAATACTGCTTTCTGAACAGATATCGGATAACATTGTTATCTCAGGCAAACAAGAGTAAAGATCAATTTAAATCTACAATGTCAATGGCCAAATCATCGCATGGTTTTTCTGGGAGTTCACGAATGTGCACGAGTGGTTTCCTAGTGGCTAGAACTTAATCACTCTTGTTGCATATTGTACAATCTCTAATCAATCTTTCTATTTTAATGTGTTTACCTTACCACCAAAAGTCTAGTCCCAAACTCTCTTTTGTCTTAGAAACTCCAAAATAATCCTCTTGAGCTTTGGTTTTCAGTTTTTCACATGTTTTCTCGGGAAGAATCACTTTGGTACCTCTAAATAAGCAGTCTTCTATCTCTGATATTTCATCTTTGACAAACCAATAAGGTTTTCCCTGTTTTCTAATTTTATCCCAACATGTCGACCCATTGACAATAGAATGTCTCCCTTCTTCTTTCCACTCTTCTTCCGTAACCACTCCATCTATCCCCACACAAACACTGATAACTGGAGCTTTCGTCCTACCTTTTGTCTCAATCTCGTTTTCTAGTCCTGTTTCATTCTCGACTAGTTTAAACAGGCAGCCTGCTGCTCTGTCTCTTATTCCTGGTATGTATTCTACAGAGAAAGTAAATTCATGTAGACTGACAATCCATCTTCTTATCCTGCTTGAAATCATATCCAAACACTTTTTCTAAAATATTTCCTTCAAAGGTTTATGGTTAGATTTGACATTTTAAATGAAGTTCCTGAATGTGCTCAAAGCCCAAAAAACTGCCTAGGCTTCATTTTTCATCTCGAGCAGTTGATTTCATCTCAATTTAGAGATCTCGAGGCAAAGGCAAGGGCTTCTTCGCCTTCTGGTGTCTCTTGTGACAGGACTGCACCGAGACCTTTCAAGCTTGCATCTGTAATAATGACGCTTTTCTACCTGGAACAAAGGAACCTAATTTGGGGACATTCTTGGAATTGTATTTTAAGTCTTGAAACTCCTTTTCACATGTGTCATACCAAACAAACTCAGCTCTGGCTTTTATTTAACTTCTCATCTAAAAGGTTCTGCTTGCTAAATTTCTAATAAATTTGCTGTAGAACTCAGTCATTCCTGGAAATGATTTGAAGTCTACTTTGTTTTTGGGAGAAGTCAATTTCAGAATGGAATTTAGCAAGTCCTTTTTTAGTTCAATCCCTACACCACTGATTTTGTGGGTCCTAGTTAGTGATTTCTTCAGTTGAAAAATTACAGTTGTCAGCCCTAACAGTCAGTCCATATTCCTTGAATTTCTCCAACAGCATGTTAACACTGCTATCATGTTCTGCTTTGTTGGTGCTGCACACTAATAAGTTATCTTGATAATAAAAAAAACAAGTATGGTGCGTAGTAAGGATGTCATAGCTCTGTGAAATACAGATGTTGCCACCACCAATTCAAAAGGCATGCATTTGAATATGTATGCACCAAAAAGAGTAATAAAGGCGGTAAGATCCCACAACTAGGCAATGTAATTGCCCCTGGTGATAGGCTGGGGCTAAAGCTAGTGTTGAGAAAACTTGGACTCCTTTTAGTGCTGTAAACGTCTCTGAAATAGTAGGTAAGGGAAATCTATCTTCAATCACTGCTTTATTAAGTGTCCTTAAATTCATCCATAATCCTAGTTTGTTGACTGCTTTAGGCAGGTGACAAACAGACGTAAATCAGCCCCGTGGTTCAACAAAGTGTTACAGGCTGCTAAATCGATCTGTAAACAATTAGTAAGGCGATGGAGAAAGCAGTTTTCAGTTGATCTGGAAGCTGAGTACAAAGTCAGCCTTAAATACTACCACTCACTCATTAGGAAGGCTAAGGCAGCTTACTTTAATAATAGGATCCAAACAGCGTAAAATTCCACAAAAGAGCTGTTTAAGATATTTAAAGAGATATCATCCTTGGCATCTGCTGCAGAGCCTATTGTGGGCTCTGTAGAGTCGTGCAATCGAGTTGCTGAATATTTCGCAGATAAGGGTGAAAGGATTTATTCCTCTTTTCCACAATCGGCTCATGAGGGTAAAAGAGCTGATAAGGAATGCTCGGTTGTGCCGGTAATACAAGGTCTCCACAATTTTACGGTACCCTCCAAGGACATTCTTAAAAGGGTGGCGACCTGTATTAAATCGGGTTCGCCTAGGGACCCTGCTACGCCAAGAGTACTCAGAGGTAGCATAGATGTATTGGAACCTTTTCTGCGACATCTCTTAGAATTTTCCTTCAACTCTGGAGTGGTTCTGGAAGTGTGGAAGGAAGCTGTGGTACTTCCTCTACAGAACAAACCTCACATTAGCGCCAATCAGCTCGATAATCTACGCCCATTTCCTTGATTCCTTATTTTGCTAAGGTCACTGAAAAGATTGTAAATACTCAGCTTACTACACACATTTGTATTAATAACCTTCTCCATCCTTCGCAGTCGGGTTTCCGGGCGTTGCATTCCACCGAATCTGCTCTACTCTATTCCACAGAGATCATCGGGAAGCATGTGGACGAAGGACAGACAGCGGCCTTAATTCTTTTAGACTTAAGTACCACGTTTGACACTGTCGCACACCATACCCTATTTCACGATCTAATGAGAGGGGGTGTAGCGGACGGAGCACTAAAATGGCTAGAATCCTTTTTATCTGAGCTCAGGTTCACTGTTATGCAGGGTAACTTCCATTCTAGAAACATCAAGCTGGCCCAGGGGGTTCCTCAGGGCTCTATTTTTAGCCCTACCTTATTCAATCTTTATGTCGCTCCCTTGGCTAAAATCTCAGATAATTATGGGATTAAGGCCCTGCCTTACGCTGACGACACCCAGCTGGTGGTCTCCTTGAACCAGGCCCAGCCTGGTGCAGCCTCCAATTTTGCATCCTGCCTTCAAGAACTGGTGGGCTGGATGGCCAGCAACTGCCTGAGGCTGAAGGGCAGTAAAACCGAGGTACTGGTGATAGGCAAGGCCCCATCAGTATGGTCCAGGGCGTGGTGGCCCCAGTCGCTGGGCCCCACTCCTATACCCTGCGAACATGCCAAGAATCTTGGGATCTAGGTGGATAATAAGTTGTCCTTCGACTACCACATCGGGCGGGTGGTGCTTTGGTTTTTTGAGGAGACTTCGGAAGACTCTTGACGCCCTTCCCATAGAATCAAGGAAAATACTTGTTCACGCGCTGGTAACCTCCCGCCTGGACTATGGCAATCTCTTGTACTTGGGTGCTCCGGTCAGAGGCCTGAGGCGCGTGCAATGCATTCAAAATGCAGCAGCAAGATTAATCCTCATGCTCCCAAAAAGGGCCTCGGCGACAAAGGCACTGGCGTCCTTGCACTGGCTCCCTGTCAGGGAAAGAGTGAAATTCAAGGCTTTGTGTGTGAGCCACCGTATCCTACAAAGGAATGGTCCCACGTATTTGTATGGTCATCTGACTGCCTATGTACCAACTTGATCGTTAAGGTCCAGTGGAACAGGTAAGGTGTGTGTCACCAAAATTAAAAGAGCTAGGACGGGCGGACGCTCAATCAGCTACTTAGCAGCTCAGTTGTGGAACTCGCTTCCTCAGGCACTCCGGCTTGAGAGTTCTGAGCCCATGTTTAGAAAGGGTCTGAAGACGTATTTATTCCCAGCTTCCTAATTTTTGCCCTGGTCCTTTTTGGTTGTTGCTGTTGGGTCTGTTGATACCGTAGCACGGGGACACACTGGTCTCAGTGTAACCAGGCGCTTTGCAAATGTAACTATTATTATTATTATGCACTAGCACAATTGGTGCTAGCCATTCGGTAGCCTCAACTGGTTCTATCACAAGTTGCTCACATAGTTTTCCCAATTAAGCATTAACAGCACTCATCACATTCACAGGTAATCGCCTAACTCTAGAAACTACAGGTGTGGCATTATCTTTTATTCTGATCTCATGAACATATGATTTGAGACATCCTGGCTTTTCACAGAAGACTTTAGGGAATTCATCTACAACATTCATTTTCTCTTGGAGTCAGCACCTGCATTTGTGGATAGGCATTGGGATGCAGAAATGTACCTAATACCTTTTGGACAGGCCAACCCAAGATATTGTCCCCTTTTTCTGGAGCATATACTTTAGTTTGAGCTTCTCTGTTTTTGTACTTGTTAGAACTGGAGGTCTCTAGTTGGCTGAGGCAGTTCCCTTAGTCCAAATAGGGACCCTTGCTTCTAGTCAGGGAAAGGAGGGACATCCTCTTTGATAACCCCTGCTCACCCCCTGGTGACTTGACACAAGCAGCCAGGCTTATTTTCAAGGCAATGTGTAAAGTATTTGCAACTATACTCCCAGTGACATAGTGATTACACCACAAATGGACACAGCTCTGATGTATGAAAATAGCGGTATCTTTATCAAGAAGAAAAATACGGTGAGACCAAACGATAAAAGTCCAACATATGCGTATTCGTAATATTTCAATTTGCCGGTTATTAGGCCAACAAATACTTGTAGGTTCTTGCAGTATTAATGAGCAATTCACAATGTTCAAATGTAGTCCTAATGCAATGCTATGCAGTTTGTAATGCCGTTCGTATTGTCAGACTAATGCAGTTCATAATGCAAGAATAATGCAATCGTCAATGCACTTAATCAGGCAGTTCGTAATGCAAGAATAATGCAATCCTGGGGGCGTTAGGTGGCCCACGAGCAGAATGGCCGCACTGTAGTGAGGCTCCTTCAGCTCAGTGCATTCATTCGATAAAATATCCTGCCCAGATGGTTCTGATCAATCAATAACTGCAGCGCTGCAAAGCTCATCTGCCCGTACCTGTCTTCTGTAAGTTTGGCGCCCGAGGAATGATCCTAACTACCACTACAACGCTGATGTGAAACCCCTGCTGCCAGCGACCTGAGCACCTGGAGCTTCTACTGGGCTAAACTCGCCACGCAAGTACCGCTGCGCACACATGGAGACTGTGGTACATACCATCTTGGTCGACCGTGTCGAGCAGGCAGGCCTCAGGGGCCCGGCATTGAGCTGGATCCGCTCGTTCATCTCTGGCCGAACTCAATCGGTTAGACTGGGCACTTTTACAGCTCCTACCATATCTACCAATTGCGGAGTACCTCAGGGTTCTTCGTTATCTCCCCTGCTTTTTAATTTGTACCTGCGCCCTCTTTTGTTTTCCCTTAGAAACGCAAAGGTAACCATCTTCAACTATGCAGATGATTTGCAGCTCATCTTTCCTCTTAACACCAAGGACTCTGTAGTTGAATTTCAAAACACCATGTCCCACATTCTGAGTTGGATGAGCTGCAATCATCTGAAACTTAACCCAGGCAAGACCGAACTGGTCTTGCCTGGACAGAGTATACATAGTTGGAATCCCAGCTTCTGGCCCTCCTGCATGGGTGCCCCCCCATCTAAGTCACCCTCGGTCAAGAGCCTGGGCATCTACATCAGTGAAGAACTTTCCTTGAAAAAACAGGTGGGAGCAGTCGTATCCTCCAGTTTTTTCCAGTTGAAAAAAATCAAAAAAATTGCCTGTTTCTTTTCTTCTGCCGCCCTCACTCAGATCGTTATCTCCTTGGTCCTGTCCAGATTGGACTTCTCTAACAGTCTCTATCTTGGGCTCCAAAACGGAGAGCTTAGACGTCTCCAGCTGGTTCAGAACCAAGCAGCCAGACTTCTTCTGAACATTCCTAGAAGGCAATCAGTTAGACTTGGCTTGAAACAGTTACACTGGTTGCCGGTGGAGCAACGCGTGGCCTTCAAAGTGGGCTGCATTTTATTCAAATCCCTACATGACATTGGCCCCCAATTCATCAGAGACCTATTCCAAAGATACAGCCCTCCCCGCAACCTCCGGTCCACCCATAAATCCCTCTTGATTGTTCCTCCGTACAAAAGGAAACGTCTCGGAGGCAGCTGCTTTGACCATCTTGCAGCTGCCTTCTGGAACTCTCTTCCCCCTCATTTAAAACTAAGTGACAACCTCCTTAGTTTCAGACATCTTCTGAAGACCTGGCTTTTTTCTCAGGCACATCACTGAGCTGCTTCTTTCTACTAATCGACTGACGCGCCCTGTTCCTTCCTACAGCGCCTTGAAGCCTCCGGGCGTACGAGCGCTTAATAAATGACAGTTAACATTAACATTAACATTAACATTAACATATAAATACGGGGTCCCCGTAAGAAAAGTTAACTGGACTAGCACTTAACAAAATTCAAGGACAAAGTTCAAATAACAGGGCAGAGCCTTTTAACCAAGGCAAGTTTTTCTTTGGTTTTTAGTGCCTCAATGAAATGACTCTTGGTAACAAGTGGCCGCCGTGATTCTAACACTCCCAGCCCATATTAGTAAGTGTATACACCGGATTTGACAGGGTGGTTTTGCGATATTATTCGGCCGTGCACGGTCGCACCTGCTGATATAGCATGTTTACAATCATTTGATTAGTCCTATCTTCCTTTGCCCACAGCGTGCCTTTTTGGTCATATCCCTTTAACATAAGGTGCCAGTGTTACATGTGACTCTCGACCGTGAGTAGGATATTTGTAATCCTATGAAGTAGTCCGGTTCCTCTAGATGTCCCAGGCATTTTAAATCAAGGGTGAGCATACCGGTCATGCCTTTATTGCAGTTGATGTTACATTTCATAAATTTCGTAACTAGCTGGGGGTATCATGATTAATGATGAAATTACATCCTATTGTCACCAGTCTTTCACTGTATTAGATCCTGAGACCACTCAAATTTTCTACCTTATTAGTTGTAACCATACCTTGTGTATGTGGTGTTTCCTTGTTCTCCAATAACCAAAGGTCACTATGTTCTCATGTAATCTCATCTCTCTGATGTATGAGGTTTACCCTCTGTGAACTGATTTATTTAGCTGTATATTTGAAAGGATCATTTGGAACTGCAATGTGTCTGATAACAGATCATTCTTTCTCATTTAAATTCCTCTGTAGTTGCGAATTCGCTTCGCGGCGGCTGTCCACTACTTTTGAGTGGTTCACCCGAGCTCCCACATCAGAGCCCTCTGAGGCCTGTTGACCATGGTAAATTGTTATTAAAAGAAATTCTGGCGTCAAGTTAAGCTATAATTTAGCTGTACCACTTCGAATGTTTGATTCTCTGTTTTTAACTTTTGCCCCACTACCTCCTTCCTTGTTTTGTCCTGATGAAGACCCCGCTTAAGGACCTAATCTGACCTATAGCACAGGGGTCGAAACGTCAACGGTTTTTGTTTCTTTAGACATCCGGCTCAAGTCCCTGACATTTCCATTTATAGGCTGTGACCGTAGAATGTCTCCTTTCATTGTTTTATAAACTTTGGCCACAAATTTCGGTTTGTTGCATCTGAAATGTATGATCCTGTATTGATTGTGGTATCAACATTTTTTTGACTAAATATGCCTATCTCTTTTTGAACTTCACACCTTTAAGCACACCCCCTTCTTTTTCCTTTCTCCCCTCACCTTGGGGCTTCCTAATTAATATCAATTTATATAAAGTGATTGTCACCAGTATAGGTGCTCAGTGTTGTTAATAAACTGCAATACTTGTAAGTTTCATACAAATGTGAACTTTGTCCTTGAATTTTGTTAAGTGCTAGTCCAGCTAGTACAATACACCTTTTCTTACGGGGACCCCGTATTTATATGTACCACATAGCGCCCAGGTCCCTGTGACTGCATGGGTAAAACCCCCTTTAGTGTAATGGCACATGGAGACTGGGCCTCTCATCGGCAGCGGCCAGCAACTCTGGAATAAAGGACAACTGTGGTGAGTTCCGCCAACAACCTACCCCCAAAGCGCACTGCCACGCCGTATCCTGCGCAAGCCTGATACAAAAGAAGCCTCATAGAATCCAAAGCCAAGGCCCTGCTATTGTGGTCCCTGCCTCGCCCAGTCCCTGCAACTCCCGCTGGTGCCGCACTGCCACCATTACCTCCTAGGGTATTGCACTGTTACATCGCAACTTTTACAACGGGAGTCTATTACAACGCAACTTTTACAACGCTGGATCCATTACATCGCATGCCTTTACAACGCATGACATTACATAGCAGATGCTATTACAACGCATGCCATTACAACGTAAGTATAGGTAAGTATATAATTTTTTTTAAATTTATTTAATATTATTTAATTAATTTAATTATTATTAATTATAAATAAATATATATATATATATTTTTATATTATAAATTAAATATATTAATTTAAGTAATTTTAAAAATAAGTATGAGTATAGGAGTATATGTTTTGGGGTACTGAGGTATATGTTTTGGGGTGTTTGGGTATTTTTAGGTTTCAGGGCTGGGTTTGGGTTTTGGGGTACAGGGGTATTTTTAGGTATTAGGGCTGGGTTTGGGTTTTGGGGTACAGGGGTATTTTTAGGTTTCAGGGTTGGGTTTGGGTTTTGGGGTACGGGGTATTTTTAGGTTTTAGGGCTGGGTTTGGGTTTTGGGGTACAGGGGTATTTTTAGGTTTTAGGGCTGGGTTTAAGTTTTGGGGTACAGCGGTATTTTTAGGTTTCAGGGCTGGGTTTGGGTTTTGGGGTACAGGGGTATTTTTAGGTTTTAGGGCTGGGTTTAGGTTTTGGGGTACAGGAGTATTTTTAGGTTTCAGGGCTGGGTTTGGGGTACAGGGGTATTTTTAGGTTTCAGGGCTGGGTTTGGGTTTTGGGGTACAGGGGTATTTTTAGGTTTCAGGGCTGGGTTTGGGTTTTGGGGTACAGGGGTATATTTAGGTTTCAGGGCTGGGTTTGGGTTTTAGGGTACAGGGGTATTTTTAGGTTTCAGGGCTGGGTTTGGGTTTTGGGGTACAGGGGTATTTTTGGGTTTCAGGGCTGGGTTTGGGTTTTGAGGTACAGGGGTATTTTTAGGTTTCAGGGCTGGGTTTGGGTTTTGGGGTACAGGGGTATTTTTGGGTTTCAGGGCTGGGTTTGGGTTTTGGGGTACAGGGGTATTTTTAGGGTTCAGGGCTGGGTTTGGGTTTTGGGGTACAGGGGTATTTTTAGGTTTCAGGGCTGGGTTTGGGTTTTGGGGTACAGGGGTATTTTTAGGTTTTAGGGCTGGGTTTGGGTTTTGGGGTACAGGGGTATTTTTAGGGTTCAGTTTTTTTAAAAAAACGACTTTAAATAAATTAAATTAATTAAATTAATTAAATTAAATTAAATTAAATTAATTAAATTATATTATTTACAATTTATAAATTAATTAAATTACATTAATTAAATTAAATTAATTAAATTAATTACAATTTTAAAATTAATTAAATTAAATTAATAAAATAAAATTTATTAATTTATATTATTTACAATTTATAAATTAATTAAATTACATTAATTAAATTAAATTAATTACAATTTTAAAATTAATTACATTAAATTAATTAAATTAAATTAATTACTATTTTTAAATTAATTAAATTGAATTATTAGAATTAAATTTATTAAATTAAATTAATTACTATTTTAAAATTAAATAAATTAAATTAATTAAATTACATTAATTAAATTAACTTAATTACATTTTTAAATAAAGATATACTTACCTATACTTACGTTGTGATGGCATGCGTTGTAATAGTATCTGCTATGTAATGACATGCGTTGTAAAGGCATGCATTGTAATGGATCCTGCGTTGTAAAAATTGCGATGTAACGGTCTGTGTTGTAAAATAACGCGTTGTAACGTCATACATCCCCTCCTAGTCCAGTCTCCCTGTCCCATTCCTTCACAGTGAGCAGCTAGTCTGCTCCACAGAAACCTATAACCTAGCTGAGCTTTTGCACTTCCCCCAATATGGCGTCACTATCACGTGACAATAAAGGGGGAAGTGCCTGACAGAAACATCCTGTTCTTTTTTTTCTGCTGGCGGTCGCCTTGCTGCCTAGCTGAGCTCGGGGTAAGTTCTGTTCAATCGGATTGTCCACTGTTTCCGCCATCCATGCCTGGATCTTTTTGCATTGGAGGCTTCTGCCCTCCTGATTCTGTTTTGCAGCATAGTTCCCTCACAGTTGGCGTGGGCCACCGATGCCTTCTCGATTCCATGGTCTTTGGGCCTGCTGTTTGCCTTCCCACCGTTTGCCTTAATTCAGTGGGTCCTCTGGAAGATTCGGTTGGATCAGGCGGAGGTTCTCCAGGTGGTGCCGGAGTGGTCTCATCGGTCTTGGTTTCCCCTTCTCCTGACCTTTTCTGTTTGCCCTCTTTGGAGGTTTCCCCTGTGTCCCTCCCCTCTGCGGGCTCCTCTTCTCGGGATTGCCTCCCTGCGCCTCCTCTGGCTGGGGGTTTGGCACTTGAAAGGTTGAGTTTACTGGGTCAGGGTTGCTCTGTGGAAGTTGCACATTGCCTTCAGCTGTCTCGGCGCCCTTCCACCTTGCGGTCCTATGCCCGTCATTGGAAGCACTTGTCCTCCTGGTGTCTTGGGAAGGATCTCTCTTCTGACTCCTGTGAGGCTGTCCGAGTGTTGGACTTCTTGCGGGAGGTTTCGTCTTGGATCTTGCGGTTTCTTCCCTGCGGGCGTAGTTGGCTGCCATTCTTGCATTTCGGGGTTCCTCTGTGTCCTCTGTTTCCCCGTTGGTGGCTCGCCTTCTGAGGAGTTTTTTGCTTCAGTGTCCTGTTTCCCGCTCTCCTGTGCCTCCCTGGGATCTTCACTTGGTTCTCCGGGCTTTGACGGGCCCTCCTTTCGAGCCTTTGGACTCCGTGGCCCTGAAGTTCCTCTCTGCTGAAGTCCTGTTCCTGGTGGCCATTACATCTGGGCGTAGGGTAGGTGAGCTTGGGGCTTTGATGGCTTCTCCCCCCTTTTTGCGCTTTTGTGATGACAAGGTCATTCTCCGTCCCAGTCTGTTTTTTCTACCTAAAGTGTTGTCTTCCTTTCACTGTCAGGAGGATATTGTTCTTCCGGTCTTTTTTCCAGAACCTGCCTCTCCTGAGGAGGTGGTCCTCCATTCGTTGGATGAGCTGAGGGCTCTCCACATCTACTTGGATCAGACCTCTGGTTTCCGTAAGGTGGATTCCTTGTTTGTCACCTTTGGCCTCTCTGGGATGGGTCTTCGTCCTTCTTTATCCACCTTGTGCCGTTGGATCAAGGGTGCCGTGGCTTCTGCTTACGAGTCTGCCCACTGTCCTCTCCCTTCTTCTGTTCAGGGCAGGTCGACCAGGGGCGTTTCCTCCTCCTGGGCCATGTTCAAGGGGGCCTCATTGCGGGACATTTGCAATGCTGCCACCTGGGCCTCTCCCCATACTTTTATTTTGCATTACCGTCTTCAGTTGGGGATGGCGGCCTCTGCTGCTTTTGGTGCTCATGTCCTGTCTGCGGTTCAGGACAGGATTTGTAACCTGTACTTTTTTGCTGATTAAAATTGACCTGTTTTCTTGAACATTTTTGGTCTGTTTTTTTCTTACAATCACCGTGTGCTTGGGTATGGGCTCACTGTGAAGGAATGGGACGGGGAGACTGGACGAGGAGGTAATGCCCGGTTACTCACCGCTAATACTCATTACTCCGAGTCCTGGTCACCCCGTCCCATTCCTGAGCCCTTCCCCCCCCTCCCTGGATTACTTTGTGGCTTTGGGGTGATTGTTTCACTTTCTGGGTTTGTTTTCTTTGGTATTCTCAGGATGTGTCTGTCAGGCACTTCCCCCTTTATTGTCACGTGATAGTGATGCCATATTGGGGGGAGTGCAAAAGCTCAGCTAGGTTATAGGTTTCTGTGGAGCAGACTAGATGCTCACTGTGAAGGAATGGGACGGGGAGACCAGGACTCGAAGTAATGAGTACTACTGGTAAGTAACCGGGCATTACCAAGGACAGAACTGCGGCGGTACCGACAAAGCCTGTGCGGCCCATTGACCACGGCCCTGTTGAAGCTGGAAATTGCTGGAGCTGAACCTCCTACCCTGCAAAGGTCCCCTAGTACAGTAGGGAGCCATAAACTGACATTTATAGCGCAACTTAAACCGCTACGAAAGCACTGCTGGAAACTGTGCCAGAAGCCCCCACTTTTTAAAAGCACTGCAGCACAATCACATCAGGTGCTCCAACACTGTGAAAGGTGAGGAGAGGGACTGCAGCCAACCAACATAGGACAGTGACAATCATCACTGCTCCCTGCCACCTTGTGCATTATCTGCAGCATACAAGCCCCCGCATGGGAAAGTGCTGCATTGCGCAGAAACAGATCCAGGACTCATTGTAGCCTATACTACAGCCTGCAGGGACAGAACTTAATGAGTAGTAAAAACAATGGGGGCCGCAGTTCAACCCATCATATTGCACCTTTGAAAACACTGGCCAACACTTCTGGCCATCACACGGAGTGACAGACAAACCCGTATGCCATATAACCATTGACTGGCAAGGCCCCACAGTCATCCTACAGCAAACATGGGGAAGGCAGATCCGAAACAGCCAAGACTAATGTTTGATGCCAGGAAGGGCAGCCACATGCAACAAGAAGATCTCAGTGCCGCCAATGACGCACCTACACCAGAGTCGACTCCCACACCCGATGATGACATGAAAGTCATACTCCTGGAAGTGCGCCAGGGCCTCACATCGATAATAGAGTAAATGGACGCAATGACTACCCGAATGGACGCCATTGTGCATAAACTGGAGGGCCACGAAGAACGCATCAGAGAAGCAGAGAGGTGCATCTCTGACACAGAGGAAGCCACTACCCATCTCCAAGCAAACGTAGTACACATGGACGAATTGCTGAAGGTCATCACTGTGAAAAATCAAGATTTGGAAGTGCGCAGTAGAAGGAATAACATATGGGTTCTTGGCATTCCCGAGAGCCCCAACACTGGGAAGATGGAAGAATATATTGAACGACTCCTGTGCAACACAATTGGTGCTGAATCTTTTTTGTCCCAATTCATTGATGAACAGGCGCACAGATCACTTGGTGCCAGACCCCTCCGGGAGGCACGCCCGCCCCATCATCGCCTGGCTGCTGAATTCTCGATATAGGGATACTGCTCTCAAGGCAACCCGGGAGAAGCGCTAACTGACCTTCGAAGGTAATCACTTCACCATATACCCAGACTTCACACGAACTGTGCAGGAAGAGAAACGCAAATTCATGCCCACCAAAATCGACTCCGCACTCCTCTACCACGCGCGCCTGGAAATCACTCACCAAGGAAAACAGACATTCTTCACCAAGCCACACCAAGTGGATGATTTCCTAAACTGACTCAAGCATCGCAACAACCCCCCTACCACACCAAATTCATCACCCAGATCACCGTCCACAGAGTAATGGCTGCCGGAGGCATGGCGGGGCCACATCCAGAAGTGCTGAAGAAATTGTAATGACACAGCGGCGGTTGACAGAGGAAATCGCCTACTTTGGACATGGGCCGCTTAGGGGTGAGCTCAGGCACAGTGACGGGACCTGCAGCCTGGCTACTAACACCAGATAAGTGACAATATGGAGGACCAAGGGACACTAAGTTCCCCGGGCACCTATGCCCTCTTAGAGCTGAGCCACTCCAACGTTCTGTCTCTTTGAGGGCGAGGAGAATACGTGCATGACCCTAGGAGTTCCCCCGGATGGCGCTCCAACTTTGTTCTGAGCTGCAGACTCATATGCAGCTTTTTTTGAAAGTTACGGGGAGATAGGGAGGGAGGAGGGGTATACCATTCTGGCATGTTTGCGATGCTTCAGGGGGGGAGGGCACAGGGTTGTTTTCTGAGTTTACCTGCAACACACAGACCACAAGTGATGAAAAGTTGTATTTTTGCTATTTCTATGTTTCTCACAGGCACAGAGTAGCTACCACAATGCTTATCATAACTCACCGATACACATGGCTAACCTAGCGTCTTCCCCGACTGTACAGATCCTCACTTGGAATGTCAGGGGCTTGAGGGATCCGAGGAAAAGCCAGCAAGTACTAGTATATTTAAATAGGCATCAGGTCCACATAGCAATTATCCAGGAGACCCACATCAATCCCAGGCACTACACATTTGCTAGTAAATGGGCAGAACACAGAATTTTCTCTGGCCGGATCGGCACAAGACCAGAACGGTCTATACTGTCTAGCGGGGGCAGGCTGGGCAAAGATTCTGTCACCTTAGCCTTCTGGTATGGCCCCAATGAAGATTCTCCCAACTTTTTTAAACACACTCTGGGGTAAGATAATGGAGACAGGATCTACCCACCTTACATGGGAAGGAGATTTCAATGTTGCCCTAGACCCTGCCTTAGACATGTCTAACCCTGCCCGCCCCACTATACTGGCTCACAAAAACGTTGCGCTGCATAGCAGTGTCTAATGGCCTACTGAACACCTGGCGCCATTTTAATCCACATGCAACCAAAGGTACACAATATGCGACCCACTTTGTGTCTTGGGCCCGCCTAGACTACATCCTACTTACACGAGGGTTGGGCCCCTTGATCTCTAGTGTCACACACTTAGCGAGAACATATTCAGCCCACACTCCCTTAAAACTAGCTCTTATGCCCCCAGGATACGACGCCCAGCAAAGGACTTAGGCAGATCCACTCGCTAGCACTGCTAGATGCGGTGTTCCATGATGAACTGGGTCACGAAATACAAGTGTTCTTACAGAGAAATAAAGGCTCCGTAGACAGAATAGAGACCATCTGGGAGGCCTTCAAGGTCACGATTATATTGCTTTTCCAAAAGCTTGGGCTTCCTGTGGGATATACAGGGCTCTGTGAAAAAATTAGAAACTGAAATCACGCAACTTGAGACACATCTTGCTGCCAGCACTGATAGGCAGCCCCAACGAGAGCTCTGCAACAAACTAACTGAATACAAAGACACCGGGAGGCAGAGTGCTTGGTTTTGTGTGAGAGGGTGCCTTAGCATGAGCTGAGCCCCTCTGCAGCTTTCGGAACCATCTCCTTATAGCTGTTCTATGATATAGTAGATCAGGTAGGGAAGGATCACTTGTCCTGCATAACCCAGGTATACAGGTCGCGTACCGATGTGTCCCAAATAAAAAACCCTCATTCACTTGTTTAAAGATCGGAAAGCGGTATATGTTGGTTCTCCGCTGTTTTGTCACGCGATTGCATAATTATAGGGTTAGTAGTTATGCATCCTCCACCCGGAGGTTTACCCCTGGTTAAAAACAGTAGTGATCAGTGATGTGTGGGGTATTCTTATTAAAATACTCGTACAGCCAGAATTTCGTCTTTATTGGGTTTGGATTCGAGTAGGAAGTTTAAGAAACTTTGTGGCGTGCGTTTAAGAATTATTAGGGTTCTCACGCACTTAATTTAGTGATTTTAAAAAGGTCGACATGTTTCAGCCCTTGGTTGCCTTGTGAGGTCGAACCTTTTTAAAATCACTAAATTAAGTGCGTGAGAACCCTAACAATTCTCAAACTACTAACCCTATGATTATGCAATCACATGTCAAAACAGCGGAGAACCAAGATATACCGCTTTCCGATCTTTAAACACTTGAATGAGTGTTTTTTTATTTGGGACACATCGGTACGCGACCTGTATACCCGGGTTATGCAGGACAAGTGATCCTTCCCTACCTGAGCTATTGGATTTGAAACTAAGGAAGCTGATTTGATCACACCTTCCTTCTCCCTCCACAATTGATTCACTGATTGTTCTATGATATAGCCATATACTCTTAGGTGCATTTTAATCCTCGTGGTTAATGCTAACTTTGGTTTGGCTTCATCAAAACATGTCGGTGTAGGGTGTCAAACACTTTGGAATACTACCCGCTTCCAGTTCTGGCGGTTGGGGTACCATTCCACCCTTCTAAAGGGAGAAGACATGTAGTTACAAGTAAACCCGGTTAAAGTTAAACAGAGCCCCAGCATCACAAAATGGATGCTGCTGTCACAGACACGGGTCTGCCATCCTGCTGCTGGACAAAACTCGGACAGGGGTGCCCTGGACAGTAGGTTTCCTGTCCAGGGAGGTGCTAGCACCTCCGCAGACAGGCTTTAGTGTATTGGGGCAGGGTGGGTTGCATTCAGTGAATGCTTTTCAGACACTGCCTGGGGCACACAAGGTGCTCCATGCATTTCCCAGTTCAAACCGGTTGCTGGGGCACTCAGCCCCAGCTCTGGTGCGAATCTGGACAAAGGGGATGGGGTGTAACCACCCCCTCCCCCTCCCCAGGTCCACCCATAGGAGGGACCTTAGAGTTAGTCCAACCCCTAAACTTACTATAAGTATAGAACCCCCGGTCCTAGGACTTTAGATTACCCTAGACTAAACTCTGCAACATATATCTTGGACCTTTGACATTCCATATAGACTGGAAGAAGGAAGAAATTTCCCTTGTGGTCAAAGAACGACCACCCTGTTCGAACAGACAACAAAAGCATGTTTGCCGGTCTGCATTTTCAAGGCTCCCGTCGGATCCCAAAGAATCTACGACACAGGACATGACATCTCTGAAGCTGACCTGAGCTCCAGCAAAGCTGAGACCCGTAGCTGACACGAGAGACGTGGGACCGAAACTCCTGGACATCCTGCATCTTTGCAACTGCACCCACTTCCTGAGGTATCCCGAAGTTGTGCATTGGGGTATTTGAAGCCCCTGCCCGAGCACCTTTTGCACCGAAGCTCAGAGGCCTACACTCCACGAGTGTCCAGTGGGCCCGCTTTGTGCATTTCCGCTTGAGGCCCCTTTGCGGTTCCTAGTCCGTTGGCTAGCGAGCCCCCACGAAGGGCCATCTTTGATTTCTTTAGCTTTCCTGGTTGCGCCAGACTTGCTCCCACTTCGCTCCAAAGGAGGAGTCCCTCAGACCTTACTGGTCTGCACCAAAGCCAATCTTGTCATCTTGCGTGGATTGCTGTTGCCTAGGCTTGTTGGGTCCAATCCGGATTCCGACACTGCAGTCAACTGGTATTGCACCGTTACAACGCAACTTTTACAACGCACTACCATTATATCGCAACTTTTACAACGCAAATACCATTACAATGCATGCCATTACAACGCATGTCATTACATAGCAGATACTATTACAACGCATGCCATTACATCGTAAGTATAGGTAAGTATATTATTTTTATTTCATTTTATTTTACATTATTTTATTAATTTAATTAATATTAAAAATAAAATAAAATATGAATATATTAATTTAAGTAATTTTGGGGTATTTTTAGGTTTTAGGGCTGGGTTTGGTTTTTGGGGTACAGGGGTAGTTTTAGGTTTTAGGGCTGGGTTTGGTTTTTGGGGTACAGGGGTATTTTTAGGTTTTAGGGCTAGGTTTGGTTTTTGGGGTATAGGGGTATTTTTAGGTTTTAGGGCTAGGTTTGGTTTTTGGGGTACAGGGGTATTTTTAGGTTTTAGGGCTGGGTTTGGTTTTTGGGGTACAGGAGTATTTTTAGGTTTTAGGGCTGAGTTTGGTTTTTGGGGTACAGGGGTATTTTTAGGTTTTAGGGCTGTGTTTGGTTTTTGGGGTATAGGGGTATGTTTAGGTTTTAGGGCTAGGTTTGGTTTTTGGGGTACAGGGGTATTTTTAGGTTTTAGGGCTGGGTTTGGTTTTTGGGGTACAGGGGTATTTTTAAGTTTTAGGGCTGTGTTTGGTTTTTGGGGTACAGGGGTATTTTTAGGTTTTAGGGCTAGGTTTGGTTTTTGGGGTACAGGGGTATTACGACTTAAAATAAATTAAATTAATTAAATTAATTTAATTAAATTTAATTAAATTAATTACAATATTTACAATTAAAAAATTAATTGAATTACATTACTTAAATTAAATTAATTACTTTTTTATTTATTTTATTTATTATAATTAAATAATATTATTTACAATTTTTAAATTAATTAAATTTCTTTAATTATATTAAATTAAATTATATTAAGTATTATTTTAATTTTATTTAAATTATTTTTATTGTAATAAATTACATTATATTATTTACTATTTATAAATTTATTATATTTCATTAATTATATTATATTAAATATATTAAATTAATTACAATTTTAATATTAATTAAATTACTATAATTAAATTAAATTAAATTAATTACTGTTTTTAACATTTTTAAATTATATTTATTAATTTAAATTAATTAAATTAACTTTATTTCATTTTTTAAAAAACAATATACTTACCTATACTTACGATGTAATGGCATGCGTTGTAATAGTATCTGCTATGTAATGACATGCGTTGTAATGGCATGCATTGTAATGGTACCTGCGTTGTAAAAACTGCGTTGTAACAGTCTGTGTTGTAAAATAACGCGTTGTAACGTCATAGATCCCAGTCAACTAGATCCTTTGTGGGACAGCTCCAATCCAGCTCCTGGTCAGCATCAACGCCCCCTGGACCTCGTGGCTGAAGAGTCAAGTTTCACCTCTTTTACCTGAAATCACCCAAAATCGGTTGACATCTTCTCCTCGCCATCCTGGTCACTGGCCAGTGACTCAGACTCTGTCCCCTCTGCTTTCAGGTTCTTCAGATCTCCAATCCACCCTTGGATTCACCCGGACACTTTTCCTCTGGTCGGCTGCAGCCTTTCTTTGCAGCTCTCCATTGGAATCGACAACGAAACCCGACACCAAAAGACACCTATGCACCCGGCTTCCGTGGGTGAGGTAACTTGAGTACTCTGGTGCTCCTGTGGGTCTTGACTCTCGAAGGGTCTAAGTCTAAAAGGGTTCCATCGTAGTTCACCTCTAAGTGTCCTTAATCTTTAAAATTGTAACTTGTTCATTCTCCATGAAATGTCAATGGTAATCCGCGGATGTGCTTAGACACTGCACACGTCCACCGTGGGCCTCCTGCATTCTAACCTTAGGTGGTTATAGGTAGCTCCAGCGGGTCTACAGGCCCTAGGCCTGCTTTCTAACTCTCACATGGTTCGTGAGGCCCCTAGGGCATAACCTATATTGTGTAACTTATCGTATACTAATTAAGTTCCTTGTATTGTACTTTTACCTCTGACGACATAAAGAGTCCAGAGCGGTTGTGTTTAGAATAAATACATAAATATTTGATATATACCGTGTGTGGTGTGCTTTCATTTGATCATTCAAGAGATTATAAATGGTAAAGCAACTTGCTTAACTCACCTATAAGTATTAGCCTGAAGGCTGCTCTCCACAGCTACCACTAGGATAGCTTTCTATAAGGTTGACGATACAACCTACCATCAATAGGAGCCGTTTGGACTGGTGCAAGGGACCCACTAGAATAGTGGACATCATATTCCAGGCCAACTTCTCACAGTCTGCATCTTCTCCACACACTACTCCTCACTGTACACATCACAGAGACCTGACAAACTAGATCTAAACGCCTATCTAGAGGATGTAGAATTGGGGTGACTGGGTGATGTCCAATGGGAATTTCTAAGTGTCCCCTTTGAACTGGAGGAAATAAGGGAAGCCATAATGCAAACAAAATCAGGGAAAGCCCCCAGCTAAGACGGGTTCCCCATAGAATTTTACAAAACATACATAGACTACCTAGCTCCCATACTTCAAGAGGTGTATGAAGACAGTTTAGACAATGGCATACTCCCCCCGTCCATGAGGTAGGCACACATCGCATTCCTACTGAAACCTCGGATATCCACTCTCCACTGTGACTCTTACAGGCCGCCCTCTCTTATCAATTGCGACACCAAAATCCTGACCAAAGTCAGAGCCAACAGACTGAATGTACTCTTGGACAAGCTGTCCCTGCTTGACCAGGTGGGTATCATTCCCGTCAGAGCGACCACATATAATCTCCGCAAGTCCTTTGCGAATCTCCATAATGTAGACCTCGATTTGCCACTCGCTACGGTATTCCTGGATGCCTCTAAGGCGTTCCATTTTGTTGAATGGGATTACTTAATAGGGATCCTACAGCATATGGGCTTTCCCCCACTGTTTTTGTCCTGGATCAGGTTGCTCTACCATCTTCCTGTAGCTAAAGTCTGCATAAATGGACAGTTATCGCCGGCTTTTCAAATCTCTAGGGGCACTCGGCAGGGCTACTCCCTCTCCTCCCTGCTCTTTGCCCTGGAGATAGAATCCTTAGCAGCCAAACTGCAACAACACCGTCAGGACAAAGCACTGCACTGCAATTTGCATCAATTCTTACTATCTCTGTAAGCAGATGATATTACTCCATATGTTCGCGACCCACAAACTAACCTGAATCCACTTCTCCGTAAATTCATCTTGTTTGGGAAATTGTCAGGGATTCACATCAACTGGGGAAAGTCGCAAATATTCCCCCTCACCTCTGCAGCCACACCATTCCCCCTAGACTTCCCGCTAGAGTGTCACTCAGACATGCGCTACCCAGGTATCCGCATCACCAGAGACAGGGAAGAGCTCATGCGCCTGCACTATGGTGGAGCCTTAGGTCATATCACAGATAACGTCACTCAGTGGATTTCTTTGCCCCTCTCGTTGGCGGATCGTGCCTCCCTGATAAAGATGGTGGTTCTCCCACAGTTGCTATATTTGTTTCTCAATATCCCTTATAATCCCGGCTGACATTTTTTCATGGCCTTATGAACGGAAATGATCAGACTTGCATGGGGAGAAAACAGCATTGATTACAATGGAGTATACTCACCAGGCCCTATGCACAGGAAGGCTTTGATGTCCCGAATTTTGAGTTTTATTACACATGTGCCCAAGCTCACTACACCTATTATTGATTTCATCCTCCCGCTATATGCCAAAGATCGCGGCGGAGCACTTGCTGGCCTACCCTGTAATACTAGAAGGCCTACTATGTGATCCTCTGTCATTACGAGATAAGACTCCAACCACAGTCACCTGCACAGTCAATGCCTGGCATCGCATATTGAGCCTATCACAATGCCCTATGCTCTACTTACCACTATTCCCCCTGACATATCCCCGCATGCAGCTCCTACAGGAAAAGGTATTCCACAAGCTCCTAGAACAGACTAAAATCGCCACATGGGGCGACCTTTCCCATAATGGGCAATTTTGGACATAAAACCAAATTTTCCGGGAGACCCAGCCATCCCCTCTTGACGTCTTCCTCTACGTGCGACTGCAGCAGGGCCTCCGCTCTGTCACTCCAGAGTTTCCTCACAAGCCCCCTACACTAGCCCCTCTGCAAGTGGTGCTACAGGCCCTCTCCCCAGGGCATATGTTCTCCACACTCTATCACACCGTGCATACGACACAAGAGACACCACCATGCCCCTCCAGAGCTCACAGATGACCAGTGGACGTACTGTTGTCTGCAAACGGAGCAAACCTTTGCAAGCACTAAAATGCGTATCACACACTACACATTCCTGCACCTCTTGTATTATACCCCAGTAAAAATGCACAAATATAAGTTAAAAGACACTGATCGCTGCGCATGTTGTAACGCCCCGAAGGCCGATTTTCTTCACTTAGCCTGGGAATGCCTTGAAGTATATACATACTGGGAGCAAGTGTTCAATGACTTGGACCAGATGATGATGCTGTCTTTAGAAAGTACTCCCCTGGTCGTTTTGCTTGGCTACATAAAACCTATTGCTAAGCCGTATTGCAAATACCTCGCCATTGCCTTACTAATGGCCAAGCGCCATGTCGCATGCCGATGGAGCAGAGGGGAAGCACCAAAATTCAAAGACTGGCTCACCGATCTATTATATTGCCAGGAGCAACTAACTAATTATGCAGACTTACTTCCCAGGGCATCATGCCCCAGGGATATATGGGACCCCCTAAAAACGTACCTCCTCATGCATCCTCCACACGTGCCTGGGGCCGATCCATCGGCATAGTCATCGGAGTTTTAAAAAAAACTAACGCCCCTGGTGGTGCACAAACCCTATACCTCAGACCCCCACTTTATCCCCATCCCTAATCATGCCTTGGCACTGATATTGGGGTATGAACAATAACACCACATTGTTGTTGTTCGAAAATGAAATGTGGCAAAAACCTTTGTCAAATATGCAGATGTAAATTCTGTGTGGATTACCTAGCATTGTACATGAGGTTGTAATGTAATGTTGCACCAAAGGAAAGACTGCACCAACAGTATGGGCTTAGACACTAAGGGCCTTATTTATGAAAGCCTTGCGCCACCGGTGCGTCACTTTTTCCCATGTTACAAGTGACGCACCGGCGGCACAAAGCCTTCATAAATAAGGCCCTAATTCTCTACACCAAGAGGCACTCCTTTAACATATATGTAAAGATAGTACTTTCCTCAATCACATACCTGTCTGCACATATCTGATATTGTGATTGTACGATTTTATTGCGGTAAAAACTAATAAACACAGTAAAGAAAAATTGCAATCCTCAATGCACGTAATCAGGCAGTTCGTAATAACGTATAATTCACTCCTTAATGCAAGTAATAAGGCAGTTCGTAATGCGAGAATAATTCAATCCTCAATGCACATAATAAGGCAGTTCGTAATGCGAGAATAATTCAATCCTCAATGCACGTAATAAGGCAGTTCGTAATGCAAGTATAACAGCACTCCTTAATGCACTTAATCAGGCAATTCGTAATGCAGGAATAATACAATCCCTAATGCAAGTAATAAGGCAGTTCATAATGCAGGAATAATACCAGGCCAATCAACACGATTAGCGCGGGCACCACTAGGCCCCAACCACAGACAACAGTCCTGAACTTCAGAGGGCAGCCCCGATCCTGCGGGGCAGGTCCGGGCGGCTCGAGGACTCAACGCATCTACTGTGATGCAGCGGGAGAGAGAAAGGAGCACTCCTGTACTCCTCCTGAGCCTCCCAGGCCACACACAATTGTGGCTCCCGACTGGAGTACAAGGGGGATGCGCTACCTCGCTCTCTCTCTCTCCCCGCTCGTCAGACTTCCTGCTGGGCGCTCCCGATGACGACACAGCTCCGATGCGAAGCGACGCTGTAGCCGGACAGGTTACGGCGCTGCCTTCCCAGTTGCTGATGATCTTGGCAGATTCCTCTTTCGAACAACAATCACGATTCCCTCACGACTTCCTTAGCTTTATGAAATCCTTCAGGACGTTGCCGCTCAGGTCGGCGGCGGCGATCTTGATCCGCAGCCTCCGTTACAATGACGGCTCGGGCTACGAACAACTTCACAGCAGCGTGGATGATGATTTACGCTGCCGGGGCACTGCAGTCACAGGGCACTTTCCAACCAGCACCACGGACCCTAATTGCAGTCTCAGGCTGCACACGCACAAAGTGTTGCTGAGACTCGGTTGGGTTTCGGGCCACACAGCCCCGGGGCAATGCTTACGAATGTCTCAGGATGCAAAAAGCACACGCACACAGCGCCACTGAGACACACTTGGAAACTTTAATGTTCTTGAGTTTCCACAACAGGGAGTCGGCTCTATGGAGACAAGTTACTTCAGGACACAGCACACAGCAAAGTCCTTTCAAGCAGGGGGACACAGCACACAGCAAAGTCCCTTAGCCTCTCCTTAATTAAATCAGCAAACTGCAGGCCAGCCCCAGAACACACAGCAAGGGTCACTCCTTCTCTTTAGTCTCTTCAGCTGTTCTTCCTTGGCAGAGGTTCCTGTTGACCACAAAGTAGTTTCAATCCTTTTCAGTCTTGATCAGTCCAACGTTCAGGGGTTTCAGCTCTCATAGTTATACCCCTAAATGTCTTTGAAGTCTTTGTATTCAGGGGGGCACAGACCCCTGTCCAAACCAGTTCTGGGTGTCTCTCTGCCAGTGACACCTTCTTCCTTTGATAAGTGGGAGTCTGGTTCCTCAATTACTCAGCAGGAGGTGGAGCCATTCTTTTATGGCAGCAGCCCAGGCCTCTTCACCTCCAGGGGATACTCCTCCCCCTACACTCCAGATGCAGGTCAGCCTGTTGCTGTCTCACCTCCTCCCCTGGGTCAAGACATTTCCCAGATTCTATCACATTCAAATCCAGGCAGTCAATCCACAACCAGGTAGAGACACACAGAATTGTTAGAACAAAGAAACCAGACACTTCTAAAAGTTTGGTTTCTAAACACACAATACAAAAAACCACCTTCACAAAAAGATGTGTTATTAAATTGTGAGTTCAGGCACACTAAACTTCACCTTACCATCTTAAGCCTATGGGAAGATAGGCTGGAAACATATTACACATCATTTCCTCATTCTGTCCTATGGGCAAGATGGCCCTGCAACAGTGAAAAACGAAATGGAGACAAGGACATGGTACACTCCACAGTACGTGTCCTACCTTTCACAGACACTGCACCCTCCAAGGTACCTGGGGGGGTACCTTGGACCTACCATAGGGGTGGTATAGAGACAAAATATCGACTCCAAAATATCGACTGGACATAATATCGAGTTTTAAATATAGACTGGACAAAATATCGACTGGACATAATATCGACTACAAAAATATCGTTTTTCAGGTAAGTGAAGTAATATCGACTGTATAAAATATAGATAGCAAAAATATCGATTTTTTAATGATATATAATATTTTATAGTGTATTTTTATGTAATAATATGTGTGAATAGTGTGTATTAATGTTATTAAATATTTTATTACATGAATTTTGTTTTGATAATAATTGCGTAATGTAATTCTGTAGCGGGTTGTGGGTTTATAGGGGAATAGGGTGGGAAGTAATTTAATAATAATTAATTAATTAATATATGTTTGTTAATATTTTTAATTAATAATTAATTGATAATTAATTAATATTAATTAGTTAATTAATTAATATAATTTTGAATATATTTTGTATTAGTAAATAATTGTTAATTAATTAATTGTAATTAGTTAATTACATTAATTAGAGTACATTTTTTAAATATATAATTTTGTGTTATTTTTAAGTAATTAATTTTGATAAAATAATATTAATTATTAAAATAATTACACCTAATGTTCTAATATATTTACTTTATTGTTATTGTTAATTAATAATTAATTGGTAATTAAATAATATTGATAAATTTTGGGTAAAGGAGCATTTTTAGGGTTCAGGGTCAGTTTTCAGTTCATGCGTAAAGGGGTATTTTTAGGGTTCAGGGTCAGTTTTCAGTTCATGGGTAAAGGGGTATTTTTAGGGTTCAGGGTCAGTTTTCAGTTCATGGGTAAAGGGGTATTTTTAGGGTTCAGGGTCAGTTTTCAGGTCATGGGTAAAGGGGTATTTTTAGGGTTCAGGGTCAGTTTTCAGTTCATGGGTAAAGGGGTATTTTTAGGGTTCAGGGTCAGTTTTCAGGTCATGGGTAAAGGGGTATTTTTAGGGTTCAGGGTCAGTTTTCAGGTCATGGGTAAAGGAGTATTTTTAGGGTTCAGGGTCAGTTTTCAGGTCATGGGTAAAGGGGTATTTTTAGGGTTCAGGGTCAGTTTTCAGTTCATGGGTAAAGGGGTATTTTTAGGGTTCAGGGTCAGTTTTCAGGTCATGGGTAAAGGGGTATTTTTAGGGTTCAGGGTCAGTTTTCAGGTCATGGGTAAAGGGGTATTTTTAGGGTTCAGGGTCAGTTTTGGGTTTTTGGGTAAAGGGGTATTTTTAGGGTTCAGGGTCAGTTTTGGGTTTTTGGGTAAAGGGGTATTTTTAGGGTTCAGGGTCAACAAATAAGATTTAAAAAAATTATTTTTATTATTTTCATTTATTATTTTATTATTATAATTTAATTTAAGTCGTTTTAAGTATATTTTAGTAATTAAAATTTAATATTAATTTAATTTAACACTGTTTTTAATAAAGTCGATATTTTTTACATCTATATTTTTGTTAACGATATTTTGTACTCGATATTTTTGTACTTACCTGTTTGTAGATACAAACTCGATATTTTGACTGTCGATATTTTGTCCACGATATTTTGGCAAGTCGATATTTTGGCAGTCGATATTATTTCAGTGATCCCATAGGGGTATCTGACGTGCATGTAAATGGAAGGGTAAGGCCTGGCAAGTGGGTGCACTTGTCAGGACAACATGGCAGTTAGCAAACTTCGCACAGGCACTGCAGTGGCAGGCCTGAGTTCTCTCTTTAGGGCTACGTGTGTGGGTGGCACATTTAGTGCTGCAGGCCTACGAGTAGCATTTGCATTACCAGCCCTGGCACACATAATGCACTTTACTAGTAAGGCAAACATACCAATTATGGACAACCAATTGCCATAACACTTTATACAGGGAGCACTTGCACGTTGGCACTGATCAGCAGTGGAAAAGAGCTCAAAAGCATCTAAGTCGGCAACATAATATCAGAAAAAGGTCTAGGAGGAAGGCAAAACGTTTAAGGAACTCTAGCCACAAAGGGCCAAGTCCAAAAGTACTTAATATTCCCTTGGAAATAACCCTGCATGCTGATAGGCTGTCCACTATATCCACCAGGATGTAAGTCCTTTTCACATAGTAAGACATTGGGGCATATTACCAAGCTATAGCGATAATTATCGCTAAGCTTGGTTAGCGGGCAAAATAATATCGCCGAGCTTCGCCTATTTTTATCGCTTAGGAGCCTTGATATTATCAAGGTTTATCTCCTAAGCGATAAAAATCGGCCGAAATGCATGAATATCGCTGTAAAGTCAGCGATATTCATGCATTACTGAGCAAATGCTCTTAGCCATGTTATCCACCTACCATTGGATAACATGGCTAAGAACAGCTCAGGCAAGGCATTAGCTTTTGGAGATATTCGCGCTTAGCGCGATTATTTCCAAAAGTTGGTAATAGGAGATAAAGATGTTAGCGACTGTTTACAGTCGCTAACATCTTGGCACGCCCACTTTGCATGTCATTTGCGACAATTATCGCTGACATGCAAAGTGGGCACCTAAATGCCCCCTATCTCCTACTAGCTGTCGCTAACTGGTGTTAGCGACAGCTAGGTAATAGGGCGATACAATTATCGCCGCTTTAGCGGGAAAAATTCTCGCTAAAGCGGTGATAATGCCCTTGGTAATATGCCCCATTGTTTCTGAAATGTTCATTAACATTGTTTTCAGAGATTACGGTCAATTTTGAGCATGAGTCAAATATTGCTTTTATATTCACTCACTCAATCCTTACTTTATCTTTGGGATTTCCATCATGAAAACCACTCATTTGTAATACAATCTCATCACATATTTCAGACACTTTCAGACCTTTATATCTTTTTTAATTTATTTTTTACAGCACAATACGAAATTACCTTTTTCCCACACCCATTACAAGTGGCCCTCAATGCAAGGAACTCTTCCAATTTGCCCTGTGGCTTGTCTTTCCACATCTATAGCACTGCCCTGTAAAGATTGTCTCACTTGTTTTATGTGATTCTTTTTTTTTAATCTCTTTTACCACATTCATCTCACCTTCATTTTCACTAATGTTTTTGTCCAGTTTCAATTCTTTCAAACGCATTAACATATACTTTACTTGCCTAGATACAATGAAGACTTAATTTAAAGGATGATCATCTTTGAGCACTATTTCCTCCCTAATTCTGTCAATCTTGCATGGTAATAAAACCTGATCCCAAATGTGTTCAACTGAAGAAGCAACACATTTGTACTTGGCAGTTAATTTTCTAAATACTGAAATGAATTCCTCCACTATCTCACCATGTTTTTGTAATCTCTTAACATAATGGTATTGCTCTAAAATAGTGCTGGCAAGAAATGGTTATCTGATTCATGTATTGAAATTTCGAAAGCATTCAGATCTCTGGCATCATCCTATCTTTAATCAGTTAGGTGTTCTAATATCTCTTGTCTCTCCGCCCCAGGCAATTATTGCAATAGTGCAACTTTTCTTTCAATATTTATGATTGGACCACAAACAATTACATAGTTATTGAAAACTTTCTTCCATTAACTGCAAAAAATTGATGGATCGCTAGGATTTATCATTAAAAAAGGTATTGGAGTGATATTCTGCATTCTTGCCGGCTACTATAAACAAAATATAAACAAAATATAAATTGAATTTGAGTTAGATAAAGAAGACTCAAGGTTCAAATATAAAAAACACAGGACAAGAAATTCAGTTCAGTTGAATAGATCACTTTTTAAATCAGGTGATAAACTATGAGTGCGTGGATTACTATTTTCATATGATTCCCCTTTAACCACTGAGGTTCACATGTGTGCACTGGGGATGCTGAAGACTTAATACAAATGTGATGTCTTCTGAAGAATTTCCTGTAGGTGATGTATTACTTAAATTTGTCACACCAAGATGCTTCCCATAGAGTTCATGAAAAAGCTCACAGGAACAGGAAACAGAGTGAAGTCAAAATACCTCTGAGACCTCTCAAGGAAATCAAGGAAAGGCAGTTTGTTGCCCAGTGAAAGTTAATCCTGCTCCAAAGCCGACTTCTTCAACGCCCCTTGTGCTCTGGGGCTGCTAGGTAAGGGGCTAAAATGCAGCATTCTTCTCAGAGCTATAGCGAAGCGTTCTTCTCATGTGCAGTGAGTAGGGTGTGAGGAATTCATTTTGAACTCTGGTACAGCACAGCAGATGGTGAAAGTGGCCCTCTTCTCATGTGCAGCACTTAAGGCATGAGGAATTCCTGTCGAACCCAGCTGCAGCGCACGTTTGGGGAGCTATGATTGAATACAGGTTCCGCTCAATAAGCTGCAAAGTGAACTCAGGATTAAAGTGTGGCATAGCGGACGATGACATTCGAGCGACCATTGTGCCTTCCTAGGCCAGGCCGCCCCCACGCTCCTCCTGCTGCTCATACCTGCCTCCTGTGCCTCCTGTGACCTTCCGCCGCTGCCTCCTGCATTTCTACCGCTGCAGGCGACCCAGCTGCCGCTGAGCCGCCCGCACTCGCGTCCCCGCTTTTCCCGCCTCTGCCTTCCCTGTGGGCCCGCCCCCGCCAGCCGATTGGGCACCCCGCTCCCACCACCCAGCGGACCCTCCCTACCGGCTCCCTTCTTAAGGGGACTCTGCTCTGCGTTCGGGAGCGACCATTGTGCCTTCCTAGGCCAGGCCGCCCCCACGCTCCTCCTGCTGCTCATACCTGCCTCCTGTGCCTCCTGTGACCTTCCGCCGCTGCCTCCTGCATTTCTACCGCTGCAGGCGACCCAGCCGCTGCGGAGCCGCCCGCACTCGCGTCCCCGCTTTTCCCGCCGCTGCCTTCCCTGCGGCCCCGCCCCCGCCAGCCGATTGGGTACCCCGCTCCCGCCACCCAGCGGACCCTCCCTACCGGCTCCCTTCTTATGATGCCTCCCCGCACGCGCAGCGGTCACGCGCAGCGGGTGCGCCGATTGTGCGCCGAAGGCGCGCCAAAGGCAAGCCCGTCCGCGCCTGGACCGCGCCCAGCGCCAGGACCCCTGGTCCCCACCACCAAGGCAAGACTACACGACAGACCTACGACGCCGCAACCCTCCACGCACTCAACACCGGCCGGAACCCTGCCTGCTACCGCGCCACCCCGAGGCGCACCCACGGACCCTTTGCCTGCAGAGCCTGCCGATTCACCTGCTACCGGACCTGTACCACCCCCACCGAGTCCAACACCAACAGCAACCACCTGAAATGCATCCTGCTCAACACCCGCTCCGTCCACAGGCACGCCGTGGAACTCTGGGACCTGCTCGACGCGACAGCACCTGACGTCGCCTTCCTCACCGAAACCTGGATGAACGCCTCCTCAGCGCCCGACATCGCCATAGCCATCCCGGACGGCTACAAGATCACCCGGAGGGACCGCGTCAACCAGACGGGAGGAGGCGTCGCCATCGTACACAAGAACACCATCCGCATCTCGACTAACTCCGACGAAACCTTCACCGCCGTCGAACACCTGCACTTCAAGATACACAATGACCCCAAGACCACCCTCCGAGGTACCCTCATCTACAGACCACCGGGACCACGCACACAATTCAGCGAAGACATCGCAGACTTCATCAGCCCACACGCCCTTCCCTCCGCCGACTATATCCTCCTAGGGGACCTCAACTTTCACCTGGAAAACAACAACGACAGAAACACCACCGCCCTGCTGGACAACCTCGCCAACCTCGGACTCAAGCAACTGGTGAACACCCCCACCCACTACGCCGGCCACACGCTTGACCCCGTCTTCTCATCCAGCAAGCATATCTCCTTCAGCCATGACACTGGACTCCACTGGACCGACCACAGCTGCGTCCACTTCAGCTTCAGAAGAACTACGACCCACCACCACTCGCAACAGGTCCCCCGCCGAAGCTGGAGCAAGATCACCTCCGAGCAGCTCACCGCCTCCCTCAGCCAGAACAATCCGACCAGCACAACGGACCCCAACGTAGCAGCCAGCAACCTCACCAAGTGGCTGACCACCTGCGCCGATGACCTCGCACCACTAAAGAACCCTCCCTGCAGAACCGGCAGCAAGAAAACCCCCAGGTTCACCGACGAACTCAAGGAATCCAAGAAGTACTGCCGCACCCTCGAGAAAGCCTGGCGGCTCGACCACACCACAGACAACAGGACCGCCCTCAAACACGCCATCCGCAAACACCATCAGCTGATCCGCGCCACCAAGAAGAAGGCACTCAAAGAACGACTGGACAACAACACCCACGACAGCAAGGAACTCTTCAGCATCGTCAAAGAGTTCTCCAACCCCAGCGCCGGAAACAACGACTTCACTCCCTCGCAAGACCTCTGCAACTCACTCGCCTCGTTCTTCCACCGCAAGATCGCCGACATACACAACAGCTTCGACGCACAGACCACGCACCCTACCACCGAACCAGAGCCCGCCACCACCACCCTCTGCAACTGGACCCCGATCAGCACCGAAGACACCACCCGCACGATGAACACCATCCACTCCGGATCACCAACCGACCCGTGCCCACACCACGTCTTCAACAAAGCCGACGCCACCATCGCACCCCATCGCAGAGACACCATCGACTCCTCCTTCCACACAGCCACCTTCCCGGAGAGCTGAAAGCACGCCGAGCTGACCGCCCTCCTGAAGAAACCAACGGCGGACCCCACCGACCTCAAGAACTACCGTCCCATCTCACTCCTTCCTTTTCCGGCCAAAGTCATCGAGAAGACCGTCAACAAACAGCTTGCCACCTTCCTTGAGTCGAACGGATCCCTCGACCCCTCGCAGTCCGGGTTTCGGGCCAACCACACCACCGAGACCGCCCTCATCGCCGCCACCGACGACATCAGAACCCTGATCGACAACGGGGAAACAGCGGCCCTCATCCTCCTGGACCTCTCTGCAGCATTCAACACCGTCTGCCACCGCACCCTAGTGAAGCGCCTCAGCAATGTCGGAATCCGAGAGAAAGCGCTGGAGTGGATCATCTCGTTTCTCACCGGAAGAACCCAGAGAGTCCGCCTCCCTCCGTTCAGATCTGAGGCCACCGAAGTCATCTGCGGCGTACCACAAGGATCTTCACTCAGCCCAACCCTCTTCAACGTCTACATGAGCCCCCTCGCTGCCATCGCACGCCAGCACAACCTCAACATCATCTCCTACGACGACGACACCCAGCTCATCCTCTCCCTCACCAACGACCCCACCACCGCCAGAGCCAACCTAAACGAAGGGATGAAAGACGTCGCCGACTAGATGAGAAACAGCCGCCTTAAACTGAACTCAGACAAGACGGAAGTCCTCATCCTGGGATCATCACCCTCCGCCTGGGACGACTCCTGGTGGCCCCCGGCCCTGGGCACCGCTCCCAAACCAACGGACCACGCACGAAATCTGGGCTTCATCCTGGACTCCTCCCTGTCAATGACCAGACAAGTCAACGCCGTCTCATCCTCGTGCTTCAACACCCTGCGCATTCTCCGCAAGATCTTCAGATGGATCCCCACGGAAACCAGGAAGCCCGTCACCCAAGCACTCGTCACCAGCCGACTAGACTACGGGAACACCCTCTACGCGGGAACCACCGCCAAACTCCGAAAAAGACTCCAACGCATCCAGAACGCCTCCGCATGACTCATCCTCGACATCCCCCGACACAGCCACATCACCGGACACCTGAGAGACCTGCACTGGCTCCCCATCAGCAAGAGAATCACGTTCAGACTCCTCACCCACGCCCACGCACACAAGCCTCTCCACAACCTGGGCCCCAAGTACCTCAACGACCGCATGACCTTCTACACGCCCACCCGCCAGCTACGATCGACCAGCCGTACCACGCATCCGCAAAGCCCCCGCCGGAGGAAGATCCTTCTCCTACCTGGCAGCCCAGACTTGGAACTCCCTCCCCACCCACCTTCGGCGAACCCAAGACCATCTTTCCTTCAGGAAGCAGCTCAAGACCTGGCTGTTCGAGCAGTGACCTACCCCTCCCCCAGCGCCTTGAGACCCTCCCGTGTGAGTAGCGCGCTATACACGCAAATGCCTTGATTGATTGATTTATTGATTCCCAGCCATGCTCGTTTGGGGATTTATCAATGAATGAAGGTGCCACGCACTACGCTGCTATCTGCTTCTCACACCAGTCACCGATGCACTGCGCAGCTAGTTCCTCATCACGGTGACAACACTAGACTTTTAGTTGCTCTTCACAGTGATAATGACAGTTTCACACTTCATATCCTGGTGTGTAAGATTGGGTGTTAAAATGATTCCTTGACACTCCACCCAACTGATCTTGCTGCCCCATATTTGCATCATATATCTATGCCAGTCATCCAGACATACAATTAAACGCAGAAAGAAAGATCATTTATCAGGTACACGTTTAGAGAAGCCACTAACTTGGTGCTCTTCAATCAAGTACATAGGAAGGCCACTGTACCTCAAAGTTCATCAGAGGTTCACCGTAAAATGTGGCGTGTTGTGGTGTCATCCAGCCTGTCATCCCATCCTCGTCGCCACCCTTCAAAGTACCACAGAAGTTGTTTATGGGGAAGAAGTGGGCTCACGAAATTTCAGCTGCTTACTCTCTCAACTGCAACTTTACAACATTCCATAGTTCCCTCTCGTGGAGTGTTCCATTGTACAGTGTGTGAGGGGAAACCTTATAGTGAGATACCACAGCTAGCAACGTATGGGTATCTTTAGCAGGAGACAAAACAATGGGTCCGAAAACAAAATGAGTGTTCCTATGAATAGAGATAGAGTGAATAGCAGACAACTTCCTGATCCCTGTAGAAAAAGGTTGTGGCTTTAATGAGGGACATAGGTGCCCTGATAAAGAAAGAAAAGGCAACTCTGAGAGAAAATCAGGAGCTAGAGGGGAATCTGAATTTCGTAGCACGTGTGATACCATCAGGGTGAGCGTTTGCCAAGCGTATCAGCCAGTCCACCTCATGCCTCAAAAAGAAGCACCATCATGTAAGGTTGGGAGCAGGGGTGAAGCAGGACTCAGCAAAGTGGATTTCTTTCCTGGAAATATTTAACAGTACACTGATATAGAGGGAAGGCTGGATAACAGCAAAACAACTAATGCTATTCACAGATGCAGCCGGCAACCACAGCTTTAGGGCAATTCACAATGGCCAAATGAATGAGCCTGAGCTTTCCCCAAGGGAATGGTTGAGCAACATAAAGATAACACTATGGTCAGATAGTAAAAGGGTCGTCCATGCAATCAACAGAGGGGCAGTCAGGTGCCCTCAGGTATTGAGGCTGTTGTGGGCCAACCTTGAAATCAGGGCAAGGCACGTTTAGGTGGGGCACAACTCTCAAGTGGCTGCTCTCTCTCGCTTCCAGGTGGACAGGTTCAGTGCGTCAGCCCAGGAGACAGAGAGGGAGAGGACACCGCTCCCTGAAGGCCTCTGGCAGCTGACTGAACAGATCTATCATACCTGATTGTACAAGCTTTAGCGCCGGAGTCTGTGAGGAGGTAAAAGAGATATGCATGCACAATACAGGTGACTGGACTACTTTCTTCGAAGACATCAGACTAACTGGCAGTGCAGTGGAAACATTCGTGAAGTGGGTGTTTGAGGCGAAGAAGAGAACGTCTGTTGCGCATTTCATGAAACTGGCAACAGGCAGGGACTCGGCGGATTCTCACTATGGCATGGTAGCCATGAAGAGATGGAAGTGCCTGGAGGGTGCCAACAGAATCACAAGGCTCCCCATTGATTTCCAGTGGCTAGACAAGCTTCTGATAGCAGTGGAGGCGATAGACGGAGGCTCTTTTGAGGTAGCATTGTTCTGATCCACATCCAAAACATGAGGAGGCGACACATCCATACAGTAGAAGCCATAAGGCAAGGAGACACCAGTTTGGAAATACTATGAAGAGAATCAAAACAGACAAAGCCGGACAGAAGAAATGGGAGCACTTGGCATGTGTACCTGATCCATCTAGCTGCCTGCTGTGCGTAAAAAGAAAGTATTTGGCCCTGCTCCCAGCAGGCGAAAGCCCCATATTTCTACACGAGGATGGAAACTAGCTGAGCAAATTCCAGTTTATTGCAGTTTTATGCCGGGCTCAGCAAAAAGCAAGTTTACCAGCCGGGAAATTTGGCAGGCACTCCATCAGGATAGGGATGGCTACTTCAGCAGCACAGCATACGTGTTGCAGGGGAGGGGGATCATGGCAATAGGGAGATGGTGGTCAGGGGCATACAAGACTTATGTGAGACCACATCTCTATGTGAGCCAGTCAGGCACATGCCCAACACAGAGCACTTCACGAGCAGGCCTGCTACACTGCCCCTTCCACAACATCCCACCACCCTCTCACTTCCTCCCCGATGCAAAAACGTAAAACTTTTAACAACTGCATTGGCAAGAGTTGGTCAGTGGTCGGTGTGGGTGACTGGGCACATGTTCGTGCGAAGGCTACGGTCCTCGAGGATGAAACCACAGGGAAGATAAGCTGGGTGGCTCGAACCAATGAAAATGTGATCCACCAGCCTAAAATGGATAGGTTTGCCAGGTATGGGATCGGAGCAGTTTCTAGCTATGCTTAAAAGACAAGGGCTGGGGGAGTCCCCTTCATATATAATTATCATACACTAAGGAGGCAATGACGTCATATCGAGTCAGAAAAGTCCTGCTGACCCTCAAAAGAGTGGGGATAAACAAAGAAGCTAAGCTCTTTCTCAGTAATGGGATCAGAAATCATCCCTCTGCAATACTGGAAAGGAGCCGTGTTCATAGCCACCTTGGAAAAATCAAGGAGGAAACTCAATGTGGAGCTGTTAAAATTCTGTAAAGCTAATGGTTGGGGAAGCGTAAGACATGGACTAATCAAATTGAGACACTCGGCTGCAGGCATGAAGCTATTTTGGATAACCTCCGGGAAGCCATTACCCTGGCGGGCTGCTCCTAAAAAAAATTTACGAAATAAATAAATAGCGAAAAGACAGCGGGGGAGCTGCCAAGAGATGTAAGCCCCACAGGCAGCGTGGCGGTCTTCTCAAGGATCAGCGCAAAAGCGAAAAGCCACACAAAGGTCACAAAGGGGTGGCAAACTGGCTGGACTTGCAGTGGGGTGCCTCAAGAGGGTAAGCCAGCAAACTGGGAGGTACATTTGTACACTGCACTCGTAGATCAGGACTGCCGGATGGTAGGGGCAGAAAACACTCAAGGTAGCGAGTTAAGCCTAACACAAGAAAGAGTACCTTCCTTGTCAATGACTGTAAACTCCAGTTCCTAAAGACTGCATGGGTTCACTTGTCAAACCAATGATTTATGACTTATTTGGTGAGGGTGGGAAGTACGAGGACGATGTTTTGATTTTAAATGTTGATTAAAGCAAGCTGCATGATATCTGATCAGAAGTGATGACTGTAGTGTCTTGTGAATTAGAGATGACAGAACCACTTTCGTTCCTGACGGACGGAAGTGTGTGGGTGATAGAATTCTTAACGCAGAATGTTCAGTTAATGGTTACACGCTGAGGAACTAAAGATGTGTAATACCAAGCTCTGTGTGTGGCGTGATCCTTTGCATATCCCCAGGCTTGGTTAGGATGCAACAACTGGTGATGAGATAGGGGATTATGTAAACCCTGTGATCTGAAGAACAGAAGTTGCTTTCCCAGAGTTTGCCGTGGTCCAACATACTGCTTGTGAGTGCCTTGTGTGCCTCAGTCGAAGTGAAAATTACCAGTTTTTTAATGTGGAGTCACAGCGCCACTCCAGCCAGTGCGAGGCCGGTGAAGAAAGTAAAGGCCTTACAGAATTGTGTTTGTTATCAGCTAGACAAGAGGTACTGCGCCAGAACATGACACAGAGCTGTCCTTCATACAGTATGACAGTAATTCCCAAACTGTGCGCCGTGGCACCCCGTGCACCACCAAACTCTGCCAGGGTGCCGCGATCACTACAAAACTATCAATGCTACACACATTGTTCAGCAGTGTAGCTTTGCAGATCGTTTCAATGAACTGCAGTTCCTATAATAGCCACTAGATGCCAGTATGAGCATATACCTCCAGACTTACTTGGCTACAGCGGCTCTAGTTGCATCATTGTTATTGCTGAAGGACACGCTCTGCTTATCCGTGTTTCCTCTTTTGTAAGCTACCTCATCCAGATAAAAAGCGCAGTTTTTCAAAAGAATGGTATCCCTACCCTACTCACTCAGGGTGACTAAGTTTTGTTTTCACTGTTGCATTCTCTCAACTTTGCCAGAATACAGGTGATATTTTACATCAGGGCTCTCTTTTGAAGTAGTAAAACATGCTGGCGTTAATATGTTTTTCTACATTCAGTCCCATGTTTGTAACACTCAGTCTGGCCTTTAAATAATGATGGTTTCTCAGGCTTACCACTGTAACAAATTGTGTGATATAAATTTGACTCCAGGATGTATGCAGTAGGGATTAACAACAATATCTGGTGGTGTACAGAAACAAGCTGCCTGGATTGTACTTGGCATTATATTGTATTCTATTTCCCTTTGCTTTGAACTGATGCTGCATTAGCCATCGTTATATAAGGTCTCTGCGACTGATGAATGAGAATTACAGTGCATACTGTGCAAAAGCAAAGTATCATTTACTATAGTCAGGTAAATCAAAGGTCGAAGTGGGCCCACCTTGTGCCCCATTCCATGGGTTGTGGTGGGCAGAAGCATAATGTGGATGACTCCACAGTAGACTAATAGAGGATGAACAGGGCTGACAGAAAGCCCTGAAAGTATGTTAGTTTATATATATAGCTATATATATATATATATATATATATATATATATATATATATATATATATATATATATATATATATATATATATATATATATAATATAATTGTTTAATGAAAAACAAATGGTTGTGAGTAGCACCCGACCTCAAATGCTCCAGGTAGGGACAAATTAAGCTATGCAGTTTCTCCTTATCCAGGAGAAGTGTCCAGTGCAATGCCATATCCAGACATTAAAGACACCTCTTGATCGAGAATATTGCCTCAAAGTGGAGACTCATCCAGCCATGTAATGTTCTTTTCTTTGCCATTTTCTGTAGTGCAAATTCGATCCTTCCACCGCAAAACAAAAGTAATGTAATTGGGAGCCGCAGCCAACAGCCAATTGGTCAAGGGAGCCGCTGGTCGAGAAAGTTTCAGAACCACTACAGTACGACAATGCTAAAGACAGCGTCAAACAAGTACAGAGAAGCAATAAAGGCAATGATATCCAAGTGCAAGAAATTGCTAAAGCAAAAACAATGCTGACGCAAGAAATGCTAAAGGCAGGTATGGAAGGTGCAAAGAACAGTGACAGCCAGGTGCAAGAGAATGCTGTGAATAGAGGCAGGTAAACACCAAGAAACAGTAGAAGTGGCGATAGCCAGATATAGAGAATACGATCAGGCTTACCTAGACCTGAGTAAAGAAAGTCATCTGACCTCAGCACCGGGCGCTGCAACCAAACCAGAAGCACCGGGTTGAGCTTACGAGGCTGAAGAATCATGCTGGATTGATTGAACAGCCATGAGTAGCAGTTGGAATAGTGAAATCTTTCAATGGCTGCTGAAAGGAGTGCAAGATATGTGCAACCGCCTTCTTTAAACCACTGCCTCCTTTCAATACAGCGAAAAAGCAAAATATCTGCCACAGATGGACTGCCTAGGTCGAAACCTTTGATGATTACATTGATGCGCTGTAAGAAGCAAATGACAAAAAAATCACTAAATATCTAAAGAATTTAGACATCACAAGAAGTAATAAAGAAAATACTACAAAGTGACACACTATGAAATCAAAGAAGAGCTAAACATCAAGTTTAATCCAATGCCAAATATCGACTATGAAAGATACATTTTCAGTCAGAAAAGTCAGAGCGATCAAAATAATGGATGAGTTTGTAGAAAGACTTGATTTGCTCATAAAGCAAGCTCAATGAGATTAATGATGATGATTACTTTCAGGGTAATAGATGGTTGTCTCTCCGATTCCTTCAGACGACGAATGCTAAAAAGACACTCAACTTGGAGTGAGTACTCATCGCTGGCAGAGCAGGATAAAAAGCTGATAGACAGCTAACATGGAGGCCGGAAAGGCCCAAAATGAATCAGCACTGAGTGTGAAAACTAGCATTGAAATGCAAGGTATAAGGTCATAAAATAATGTCTCAGAAGAAAAAGAAGTTGAGTTTTTGATGTGGATTTTCCTTTCGGTATGAAGGTAAATGTCCTGGAATTGGATAGGTATGCAAAGGCTGAGGAAAAGAGAACGATTTTGTAACAGTCTGCAAGGCAAGGTAAAGATCAAGTGAGTCACATCGAGAAAACAAAATTGAGACAAGATCAAGTGCTTCATGTCGAGGAAACATACAAGATGCCAGAAAGTTTGAGATGATACATTCTATGCACGCCAAAAAGGCCAAGTTGTAACATCAGCCGAGGCAAGTAGAAACTGAACCACGCTGATTGTTGTCAAATTCTTAATCTAAGAGTTTGTTACTGTCATTGTCGAGAGACAATAAGGAAGATGGGTTTACGCTGTCAATGTTGACTGCTGGACGACATGCACATGTAGGAAGGATTACCTTTGTGCAAGGAAGTATGTCGGTCAAAGGTAGGTTGACAAGTAAAAGTGCAAAATTAATTTGGACACTGTCCGAAAATCATACTGAAAGTAAATTGTCACTCTATACCATTTATCATAGACATGGGTGTATCAACAAAAATTATGCCAGGGGAAAATACAATGTACTATCTCCCGTGCCCCCTTTAACTCTGTCAGAAACCAAAGTGTATACGTGGGCTGCTTCGACGCCACTGCAAAGTCAAGGTTCATTCATAGCAACTGTGAAGCAAAAAAATAAGGAAGTACAGGCGACAAATCATGTCTTTCCAAGCACTTCATTGAGCGCATGTTTACTCAGTTTCAGTACTGCTGCTGACATAGGGCCGATTACTGTAAACTACAATGTCAATGCCTATCTTGAGATAGTAAATCAGTTTCCATCTTTGTTTGTTTAATGGACTAGGAAGAAATAAGACCATGAAAGTGCAACTTCACATAAATGACTGCATCCGTCCTGTTGCTCAACAACATCATCAAATTGCATTCCATTTACAAAATGGGCTGTTGAGAAAGAACTTGATACCTTATTAAAGCACAACTTTATTGAGCAATCCACTGGTTTGATGCCATGGGTATCATCCATAGTGGTAGTGCCAAAAGGGAGTGGAAGAGCCTTGCACGTCTGCGTTGATATACACCAAGCAAAAAAGGGAATTGAAAGAAACATTATCCAGGTTCGCACATTGTTGACAATATTACGCAGCTGAATGGAACCAATGTCTTTTCCCACCTTGATTTGAACAAAGGATATCATCAGCTCAAACTAGAAGAGAATTGCAGGTACATTACTACCTTTTCCACTCATGTTGGTTTACTTAGATAAAAAAGGCTATGTTTCAAAGTGTCATCCATCAGCTGCCAAATGTTTTCAAGATGTCATTCGTCTCATAGTACAACCAGTCACAAATACTTTCAATTGCAGTGATGGCATACACATTTTTGGGGCCACACGAAAAGTACATGATAAAGCTCTTGCACAAATGTGTTGTATGCTTGCTGATGCAGGTCTCACTTTAAATACAAACAAAATGTGAGTTTCATCAAAACAAACTCAAGTTCTTTGGTCATATCTTTTCTAATGGGGGAATTACTCCAGATCCGAGTAAAGTACATGCTTTGTCATCCACTTTTCCCCAACAAGATGTAACTATGCTGTGATCTTTCTTTTGCATGAACAGTTACTGTTCAAGGTATATACGCAACTTTGCTACTGTAAGTGCCCCATAGAGAGACTTAACAAACCAAAATGTCCAATTTCAATGGTCGAGTGAATGTGAAGAAAGTTTCAAGAAAATCAAGCATTTAATTGAGAACGTTGATCCAAAATTGCAGACGGAGGTTGTTGTTGATGCAAGTCCAGTGGGGTTGGGTGCCATCCTTACCCAGCACACTGGACATCACAATGCCCCAAGAAACATTGTTACGCAAACAAATGATGGACAGAATGCTGAATAAATCATACATTCACCCCCAGTCAAGAGATCTGGGTTAAATCCATTCTTCTTTTGCTCACCATGCCACCCCAGTTTAGACCCAGCCATATGCAAATTAGTCTTGAACCAGTGCCTCATGGGAACAGTCCAGACCGAACTGCCAAGCCAGGTCCTTAGTGGACCGGAAACAAGCCTCCTGGGACCGGTTTCTGGGTATTACCCCTCATCAGCCAGGCTAGCTTGAATTCAGTGGGCACAGTGAGCAAGGGACCCACTTAGGGTGAAAAGTGCTAATCAAACAAATGATGGACGGAATGCTGAATGAATCATACATTCACCCCAGTCAAGAGATCCAGGTTAATCCATCATTATTTTGCTCACCATGGCACCCCAGTTTAGACCCAGCCATATGCAAATCAGTTTTGACCCTGTGCCTCATGGGAACAGTCGAGCCAGGTCCAAACTGGACTGGAAACAAGCATCCTGGGACTGGTTTCTAGGTATTACCCTTCATCAGCCAGGCTAGCTTGAATCCAGTGGCACAGGGAGCAAGGGACCCACGTCTGGGCACACTCATCCCACTTAGGGTGAAAAGTGCTACGCAAACAAATGTTGGACGGAATGCTGAATGAATTATACATTCACCCCAGTCAAGAGATCTGTGTTAAATCCATTGTTCTTTTGCTCAACATACCACCTCAGTTTAGATCCAGACATATGCAAATCAGTCTTGACCCTGTGCCTCATTTGTCACCCCAAGTGGGGCGGGTATGCCCAGACGTGGGTCCCGTGCTCTCTATGCCACTGGAGTCAAGCTATCCTGGCTGAGGAGGGCTGAAAGCCCGAAACCGGTCCTAGGATGCTTGTTTTCAGTCCAGGGAGGACCTGGCCTAGCAGTTCAGGCTGGACTGTTCCCATTGGGCGCAGGGTCAATACTGATTTGCATGAGACCGGGTCAAAACTAAAATGGCATGGTGAGCAAAAAAGCGATTGATTTAGGCCCAGATCTCTGTACTGGGGTGAATGTATGACATTGTTCTGCATTCTGTCCATCATTTGTTCTATTTCCATTAGTCACCCCGAGTGGGGCGGGTATGCCCAGACGTGGGTCCCATGTTCTCCATGCCACTGGAGTCAAGCTATCCTGGCTGATGAGGGCTGAAAGCCCAAACCCGGTCCTAGGATGCTTGTTTTCAGTCCAGGGAGGACCTGCCTGGCAGTTCGAGCTATACTGTTCCCATTGGGCGCAGGCTCAAAACTGATTTACATATGGCTGGGTCCAAACTGGAATGGCATGGTGAGCAAAAAAACTATGGAATTAGGCCCAGATCTCTGTACTGGGGTGACTGTATGACATTGTTCTGCATTCTGTCCGTCAATTGTTCTTTTTGCATTTGTCAGCCCAAGAGGGATTGTTATGCCCAGACATGGGTCCTGTGCTCCCCATGCCACTGGAGTCAAACTATCCTGGCTGATGATGGTTGAAAGCCCGAAACCGGTCCTAGGATGCTTGTTTCCAGTCCAGGGAGGACCTGGCCTGGTAGTTCGAGATGGACTGTTCCCATTGGGTGCAGGGTCAAGACTGATTTGCATATGGCTGGGCCCAAACTGGAATGGCATGGTGAGTAAAAAAATGATGGATTTAGGCCCAGATCTCTGTACTGGGGTGAATGTATGACATTGTTCTGCATTATGTCCATCAATTGTTCTTTTTCCAAGATACATTGCAGCTTATGCTAGTCGAAATCTGTCATCAACAGAATGTGCCTATTCACAATCTGCAAAAAAGCCTTGCTCTGGTCTGGGCTTGTGAGCATTTTTATGTGTTCATGTATGGAAAGCAGTTGTTTTAGAAGTAGGGGACCCCTATATATTGAATGAACTTGCTATACATAGGGAAGTACAATCAGTTTGGAAAAGGTCTATAGCTAGGTAAACAAATAACAGTGAATGAACTAAATGAATAACCTAAAGAATAATGGAAGAAACCCACATGGAGAAGACTAATCACCAAATTGATAGAAAAATTATTTTTTAAAAAAAATATAAATCAGTATTTTTGTTATATAATTTTAGATTTCCTGCTGTTAGATTTTTAGAAAATAATCGATTATGAATACAACAGCAACATAGAAATTCATAAAAAACATGACAAACATAGACATGGCATTAGACAAGAAAGACGATGGAGGCAAAGCGGTAGATAGGGACTACGCGCGTTTCGGCTTGTCAGCCTTCATCAGGTAACCGTCTATTGCAATACAATTTTTAAAAAAATGGGAGATAGTCATTAATGTACAGTGGGCATCACAAAAAACTAATAGATTCACCTAAAGGTATTATCTCACTCAAGAACACACACATATATATATATATATACATATATATATATATATATATACATATATACAAAACTACTTCAGTTGAATTTATAGAGCCACATGTAGAATATACATATTTTAAGCTGATATTTACTTTAAACATAAGGATCTATATTTAATGACAAAATTGGGTGACACCATTCTGCTGTTATCAAAACCACATACATTATATACATAGAATATATACATATATGTAAAACTGATATGTACATAAGACATAAATACATATATCTTACATAAATCTTAAGGAACACTAGTCTGCTACACAAAGTGACTTTATATAAACAGATATCATGAACAACAACATGGCTGAGAGTGTTCCTTAAGATTGATGTAAGATATATGTATTTATGTCCTATGTACATATCAGTTTTACATATATGTATATAATCTATGTGTATAATCTATGTGGTTTTGATACCAGCAGAATGGTATCACCCAATTTTGTCATTAAATATAGGTCTTTATGTTTAAAGTACATAGCTTAAAATATGTATATTCTACATGTGGCTCTATAAATTCAACTGAAGTAGTTTTGTATATATGTATATATATGTGTTTTTGAGTGAGATTATACCTTTAGGTGGATCTATTAGTTTTTTGTGATGCCCACTGTACATTAATGACTATCACCCATTTTTGTAATTGTAGTGCGATAGACGGTTACCTGATGAAGGCTGACAAGCCGAAACGCGCGTAGTCCTATCTACCGCTTTGCCTCCGTCGTCTTGCTTGTCTAATGCCATGTCTATGTTTGTCATGTTTTTTATGAATTTCCATGTTACTGTTGTATTCATAATCGATTATTTTCTAAAAATCTAACAGCATGAAATCTAAAATTATATAGCAAAAATACTGATTTATATTTAAAAAACATTAAAGAATTTTTCTATCAATTTGGTGATTAGTCTTCTCCATGTGGGTTTCTTCCATTATTCTTTAGGTTATTCATTTAGTTGATTCACTGTTATTTGTTTACTTAGCTATAGACGTATGGAAAGCAGTTCATTGTTTTAACTGATCATCAAGCATTTCACATTATTTTCGGCAATCCCAAAGCCTAGATGCCCCCTTGCATTGAGAGGTGGGGGTTGCGATTGCAGGAGAATGATTATACAATTGTGCATCATCCAGGAAAAGATGAAAAACCTGCTGACTATTTGTCTTTTGTGTCAATACAGTATCATGGATTTGCTTCTAAAGTGGCTGATGCTTATGTTAACTTAATTGTGAAGTCCCGTACCCCTGCTGCCATTATCAGCAGAACAAATCACTGCTGCCACGAGTACTGACAGGGATTTGATGATACTCAAAGACATTATTACACACCAAATTGTGGCAAAAACATGATGACCTTGAATGCCAGAAATTCAAAAATGGGCAAGAACTTTCAGTTACCCCTGAAGGCATCATCTTATGGGGGTCAAGAATTGTCATACAAGAGAGTCTGAGACAACAAGCGATTGAACTGGCACATAAGCGACACTGTGGAGTTGTTGCTACAAAACAAGCTTTACGAGACCGAGTGTGGTTCCCTCATATTGATGACAGATAAGAAAAAAAGTTAAAGGCATGTCATTTGTGCAATATCTTGTCATTCAACTCTGCATCGGTTAAACATGTTGGATCTCCATAAGCATGCATGGGCAAAGATTACAATCTATTTCTTTGGTCCCCTTGACAATGGTCATTATCTTCTAGTGATTGTTGATGAATATCCCCATTTTCCTCTAGCGGAAGATCTGTTGTCCTCTACTCATGACAGAAGTATTGAGAGATTTGAATGTTTCTTTGCAACATGGGATGTTCCTTCGATTATGAAATCTGACAATGGCATGCCTTTGAATAGTCGAGAACTTAAAGATTTTCTCACACATCTAAATGTCCAGCATCTAAAAAGCACACCTCACTGGCCACAGGTGAATGGCATGGTTAAGGGGTTTATGAGCACCCTCACGAAGACAGTTCAGCGCGCTGCACTAGAAAAGCTTGAACTCAAATCAGTTCTTCAGTCTAGACTTCGTGCACACAGGTCAACTCTGCATTCTTCTACAGGTGAAACACCTGCCACCTTAATATTTGAGAGAGTCATGGCCACCAAGTTGCCACAATGAGAGATCTATTGACATTGATAGACTTCACACTACTGACTCTTCTCACAAACGCCACATGAAGACGTATGCAGATAGACACCGCAGTGCTTGGAGCACTGTGTTCAACAGAGGAGGCAAAGTTATTGTCAGGCTGAAATGGAAATGAAAGTCTGATGCTCCTTTTGACGCTGCCCCACTGAGGGATGTAACTAGCAAGGGACACATGTTGACAGCTCAACATCTTAGAAAGTCCATTACATGAGATTCCTCACATTTCAAGCACCTGCCTCAAGCATCGCGAGCTCCCGATGTCAGAAGTGAGATTTGCCCACCTGAGTCTAGAGAGCCCAATCACTGTTCCAGTGTCTCAATCACCAGTGCAAGTCATGGACACTTCTCCTGTAACTCTGCAACCTCACATGACTGGGCAATTGATTATGAGCACCAAAACGACATATTGAAGAGTTGTAATGTATATATAATATTGGTACTTTTTATTTAACAAAGGGGGAGATTTAGTGTCTTCTGGGTGAAAGATGACTGGACTCTTTCAGTTCCTGATGGATTCCGTAGAACAGTGATGTAAGTGCATGGGTGATAGAATTCTTAACGTTGAATGCCCTGTTATTGGTTACACACTGAGTACTAAAGAAGAATAATACGAGGATCATGTGTGGTGGGATCATTTGCATGTACCTGGGCTGGGGTAGGATGCTACAAGAACGTTTGTATGTACGTCTTGATGTATGACTGCCTGCATGTGGACAATGTTTGTTCACATACACCGTAGCAGCCTTTTTGATTCCAATAGAGCTGAGTAGTGAAATGTTTTTTATCAAGGTTTACTGTTACTGTTGGGTAGTGAGTTGAGTGGCAAGGTTAATAGCACCTCAATGATAGCTCTAAGTAAAGGAACAGAAGGAGCCAAGGAATGGTAAGCAATGGGCAGGCTGCAAGGCTCTCAGGGCCTTATCAATGCGGCCATGTATCAGTTTTCACAGCTGTTGCGTCACTTTTTGTGACACAATGGCAGCATAAAACATACCCCCTGTTGCGTTCTATTTACAAAGTGACGCATCTAAGCAGGTTTACTGTTACTGTTGGGGAGTGAGCTGAGTGCCAAGTATAATAGCACCTCAATGATAGCTCTAAGGAAAGGAACAGAAGGAGCCAAGGAATGGTAAGCAATGGGCAGGCTACAAGGCACTTAGGGCCTTAATTATGAGGCCATGCGTCAGTTTTGCACTGCTGTTGCGTTACTTTTTGTGACGCAATGGCAGCGTAAAAACATACCCCCTGTTGCGTTCTATTTGCAAAGTGACGCATCTAAGCAGATGCGTCACTTTGTAAACCCCTGTGCTACATTATACCTGTGTCAGGTATAATGTGAAATCTATGAGATTACACTGCGTCACTTCTGGGACACCATTGCGTCAATATCTTACGCCTGCCACACAGAAGACGTAAAACTGACGCCTGCCCTTTCTCTTGGGGCTTGCCCCATGATAAAGGACACATTGCTGGGGTTGCGTCACTTTTGTGACACACTCCAGCAATTCGTCATTTTTTCGCCTACAGATACATCAGAAATACTGACGTATCTGTAACTCCTTGCGACGTGATGCGTCATACTGTAAATATGACACATCCAGCATGTGGCAAGGAGGGCGTAATGAAAAGTGATGCACCGCTGTTTTCACACAGCGATGGGTCACTTTTCATAAATGAGGCCCTTGAAAGAATAGAATAGCCTTGCAAGTGAGACGACATGAGCAAGTAGAGAATGCACTGTGGCACCCACAACCTAAAAACAGGCATTCTCAAAGGGTAGGTCGCAGGAGGAAGACATGTTGGCACAACAAACACTCCCTTTCTCTGTTGAGGGCTTAATTTCATGTGGTTACCCTGATAGCCGGTGGAAAAAAGATTCAACCCTTGAGTGCATTCACTGCTTTAGTGTTCTTTTCTTTATGAAGGATGGATTTTGAAGAATTATGTTGCAGTCTCTGAAGGTAGTGCTGACAGCCAAAACGTTGGTTTAGTGCTCCATAATAAATTGCGTCAAAGGCAATGTAAACAAGCTGGACGATCAACAGGAAGCCACTTGGTCGTGACAAACAGTGGGGGTATGGAATCAAATATTCTGGTACCACCGCAGACAAGATCGTAGACCAGCCTCATTGCTGCTTGAAGGGCTGCCTTCAGAGGTCCCAGGTGGTCCGCAGAAGCAGAGATGGTGGGGTTTGAGAATGTTGAAGGGGCATTCGCAGTGGGGGGAGCAGTGGCGGCAGTGTGTGGCGCAGGCCCGGTCCTAGGGGAGTTGGCCCTGGTGGGCCAGGCCCACCCAAACATGAGCCTAGCCCACCCGATGAAAAATGTTCAGATAACTGGTGATTTATAATCCTGCTGCAGAGCAACCAATTGTCTGTTGGTAATTTTTAAATGCAGATAAACTGAATTTAATGGGGATGGCTCAGTGGGTTACTGCCTTTGTCACAGATATCCTTGTGTTACTTGCAGTTCAGAAGTTACTATCCTAACATAGGACAGTGACCTATGAACTTTCGTCAAAGAGCTGCATACAAACTTTGCTTTTTTGTGTTGTGATATAGTTAGAACATCTCCAGTCCTTCATTATTCGAATGTAGCTAAAAAGAGTTTGTTTGGGCCGTTATATATTTTTATCAGTAAAGCAACCCCCAACCACTGGAGTACTCTTTAAATCCTGAGTTTTTGCTTCTCCAGACCAAACCCTTGGAAAATATATTCCCCACCGGTATGGATGACATGTGATTTCTACAACTTGTAATCCTCATTGGCTTACGTGACATTCCCCATAGACTGATTTCTTGTCTCTGGATAATGTGTTCTGTGATGTTAAGTACTGGGACACCCTACCTACATTGATATGATTAGCGCTATACAACAAATTAAATGCATACAAGAGAGGGGCAGTGGAGAAATGAGGGGCACTAGTGGAGGGTGGCAGTGAGGGAATCCGAGGAGGAGGTCACAGGGTGCGGGTGGAGCTATGGAGAGAAGAGGGTTGCTGTTGGAGGGTGGCAGTGATGGAGTCAGAGGAGGAGGTCACGGGGTGGTGGGAACTACAGAGAGATGACGACACTAGTGGAGGGTGGCAGTGAGGGAAGCCGAGGAGGAGGTCACGTAGTGGGGGAACTACAGCGAGATGAGGGGCCCTGTTGGAAGGTGGCAGTGAGGGCATCTGAGGAGGAGGTCACAGGTTGGGGGAACTACAGAGAGATGAGGGGCACTGGTGGAAGGTGGCAGTGAGGGAATCCGAGGAGGAGGTCACGGGGTGGGGGGAACTACAGAGAGATGAGGGGCACTAGTGGAGGGTGGCAGTGAAGGAATCTGAGATGGTAGTCATGCTTTGGAGGGGAACTACAGAGAGATGAGGGGCACTAGTGGAGGGTGGCAGTGAGGGGGTCAGAGGAGGAGGTCATGGGGTGGGGGAAACTACAGAGAGATGAGGGGCACTAATGGAGGGTGGCAGTGAGGGAAGCAGAGGAGGAGGTAATGGGGTGGGGAGGGGGAGGGGCACTAGTGGAGGGTGGCAGTGGGGGAAGCCGAGGAGGAGGTCATGGGGTGGTGGGGACCTACAGAGAGATGAGGGGCACTTGTGGAGGGTGGCAGTGAGGGAGTCAGATGTCATGATGTGGGGAGGGAACTACAGAGAGATGAGAGGCTCCAGTGGAGGGTGGCACAGAGGGAATCGGAGAAGGAGGTAATGGGGTGGGGTTACGGAAAAATGAGGGGCACTAGTGGAGGGTGGCAGTGAGGGAAGCCAAGGTGGAAGTCATAGGGTGGGAGGGACTACAGAGAGATGAGGGGCGCTGGTAGAGGATGGCAGTGAGGGAATCTGAGGAGGAGGTCTTGGGGTGGGGAGAACTACGGAGAGTTGAGGGGTGCTGGTTAAGTGTGGCAGTGAGGGAATCTGAGGAGGAGGTCACGAGGTAGGGGGAACTACAGAGAGATGAGGGGCACTAGTGGAGGGTGGCAGTGAAGGAATCTGAGACGGCGGTCACGGGTTGGAGGGGAACTACAGAGAGATGAGGGGCACTAGTGGAAGGTGGCAGTGAGGGAAGCCGAGGAGGAAGTCATAGGGTGGGAGGGACTACAGAGAGATGAGGGGCGCTGGTGGAGGATGGCAGTGAGGGAATCTGAGGAGGCGGTCTTGGGGTGGGGGGAACTACTGAGAGTTGAGGGGTGCTGGTTAAGTGGGGCAGTGAGGGAATCTGAGGAGGAGGTCATGTAGTAAAGGGGCTACAGAGAGATAAGAAACACAAGTAGAGGGTGGCAGTGAAAAAAGCCGAGGAGGAGGTCACGGGTTTGGAGAAACTACAGAGAGATGAGGGGCATAGGTCGAGGGTGGAAGTGAGGAAATCAGAGGAGGTGGTCATGGGTTGGGGGAACTACAGAAATATGAGGGGCACTGGTGGAAGGTGGCAGTGAGGGAATCCGAAGAGATGGTCATGGGGTGGGGGGACCTACGGAGTGATGAGGGGTGTCGAGTCTTTAGGCACAAATAAGACTCGGACTAGGTATTGTATTTAAACTCTTTATTCCTACGTCTATCTCATCCCTGTCCCTACTCTACTCTGCCCTTTTCCCTCCTTGACCCCTCCCTGTCCGGTTCCTCCCACAACTCCACCCCCCAACTACTAGAGTGTTAACTGACACTCTTACATCTCCCCTCTTCTTAAACAAAACAAAAGTCTGTTAGGTTGTCCGTGACTCGCTATTTCAATGACAACATGAATATATTCACAGTTCTTCAATTAGCCGCACAGGCCTTCGAATGGTTCGTCGTGGTCTCAGATGTACCTCTGAGCTCTCCTTGTCAGACTCGGCGTGATACTCGGTCCTTGGCAGAATGCTGCTGGCTACCACACTTTAACTGTCCAAAGCTCTTGTCGAATCAGCAAGGGCATCTTTGACTGCAGCAGAGCATTTTTGAAAGTGTGATACATTTCTTGTGATTCTTTTATTTTCAGACTCGGCAGTGATCATAGTCCCTTTTTGCTGTGTGACCATCAATGGCTCTGCTCTAAATCGACAGTCCGTTTTCCTCTGTTGTTCCTGTTTGACTAACACCCCGTCTCCTTCATGAATAGACGTGGTTCTGGCTCTCCTCCGGGCATCTGCATATGATTTCATTTTCTCTTTGCCCTTTCGATCTGCGACAGCAATGTCGTCATGGTCAAGTCCATGCCTGTCGGCCTGTAGCGCATCGTCCAGAGTGGGTATCCTGGTTCGTATGGGTCGCCCCAACATTAAAGTAGCCGGGCACTTGCCAGTGGTCATGTGTGGAGTTGTGCGATATGCTCGCATGACTTCGTTCAAGGCAACTTGGGGATCCTTCTTGTCAAATGCTGCTTGCTGGAGTGTTTTCTTAAGAGTGGCCATGAATCGTTCAACCATGCCATTGGCCTACGGCCAGAGGGGGGTAATCTTGCGATGTTTGAAATTAAGATGCTTGGCAAACTCCCTAAACTCCTGATGGTTGAAGGGTGGTCCATTATCTGTTTTGATTGTCTTTGGTATGCCCCAGGCAGCGAATACTTCATCTAGAACAGCGATGGTAGTGGCGGCTTTTGTGGACGAGACGAACTGGGCCATGGGGAATCCTCGTCCATGACAATGAGGATGTATTTTCCGGATAGCAGAGGACCAAAGAAATCCAGGGCAACATCTTGCCAGACGCCATTGGGGAGTGTGGACATTTGTAGGGGAGCATGTGGTTCACCTTGGGTCACCAGCTGACACTGAGGGCTGTCTTTGAGGGTCAGTTCTACCATCTGATCCAAGAGCGGAAACCACACCCTCGCTCTGAGAGCTCTTTTAGTCGCCACCACTCCCCAATGTCCTTCGTGTGCCAAATTGATTACGCCTTGGCGGAGTTGCAACGGAATGACTATTCTCTGGTCTCGGAGTACAAGGCCATCCTCCGTGACGGACAATTCATCTTTGACGTGTTTGAACGCACTCAGTTCTTGCCTCTCACTCGGATCTCTGGTTTCATCCTTGTCTGAGTGTTGCCACGTGTTTGTTCGGAGACGATGCTTCACTTGTTGCAGGACAGCGTCTTGCATGGTGGCATCCCGAATGGCTTCCAGCACGATAGCAGGTGGCCTGTCTTGGTCAACCACAAAATGGGTATATTCCTCAGCAAGGGAAGATCCGGTGGTGGTTGTGATTTTGGGGTGCCTCCAAATGTAGTCGGCCGGATTGGCAGCCTTCCCGGGTTTGTGTATGATGGTGTACATGTATTCCTAAAGACGGAGCTCCCATCATTCTATCCTGGGGGGGCATTTTAGTTCGTGGATTGCCAAAGATGGTGACTAAGGCCTGGTGATTGGTGACTAACGTGAAATGCTTGCCATATACAAAGATATGGAAATGCTCGCAGGCCCATAGGACGGCTAATCTCTCCTTCTCTGGCTGAGAATAGGCTCTTTCTGTGTCTGTGAGACTCCTGCTGGCATACGCGACAATGTGTTGCTGGTCGGTATCGTGATCAAACTGCGCCAGGATGGCGCCTAGGCCCACGGGGCTGGTGTCCACTGTGATTTCTGTTTTCCTCTTGGGGTTAAAGTACACCACATTGTTGGCGGATTCAACTGCCTTCTTGATCTCCTGAAAGGCTCGCTCACATTGTGATGTCCAGTCGAATGGCTGACCTTGCTTGGTGAGATTGCGCAAGGGGTAGCTGATGGTAGCATAGTCTCGTATGTATCGAGCACAATAGCTCGCCATTCCTAAAAAGGATCTTACATCCCCTACACCCTGAGGGCTCTTGGTGTCGTTCAATGCCGCTACTTTCTCAGGGTCTGGCTTCATCCCGGCTCCTGAGAATATGTGTCCAAAGAATTTCAGCGTGGACTTGTGAAATTCACATTTTTTTTTATTCAGTGTGAGGTTCGCGTCTAGAAGGGCATGACACACTCTGTCCAGTGCTGTGTCATGTTCCTGCACTGTTGCACCATGCACAAGGATATTGTCACTGTAATTCAGGGCATTCGGAACGTGGTGGATTGTCTTCCTTATGGCTTCCTAAAATATCTCCGCGGCGGAAGAGACTCCAAAAAAGTCCGAAATGAGTGGCAAATGTGGTGATGGGCCGTGATTTTTCATGTAGCTCGAGTTGATGGTATCCTTTGTTAAGGTCGAACTTAGAGAAGACTTGGGCTCCGTTGAGGGACGCAATCATGTCACTCAGATGTGGTCCAGGGTGTTGCTCTAGCTCTATGGCAGTATTGGGCACCCTCATGTCGACGCAGAGGCGCACATTGTTTGGTGTACCCTTTTTTGGCACAATCACGACCAGCGAAACCCATGGAGTGGGTCCTTTAGTTCTCTCAATGATGTCAGCTTGTAATAATTCTTGCAATTCCTCTTCAACGGCTTGTTGGAGGTGAAACGGGACCCTTCTCTGATGCTGGGCTACCGGTGTCACCTGTTCGTTGATGTGTAAGTGCACTTGACAGCGGGCCATCTTACCAAATCCGGTGAACAGCTTGGGAAACTTGTGGATGATGTCGGGGTCGTCACTCACACGATATAGGATCTCTACCAGCAGGAGACATTCGGCTGTACGGAGGCTGAGAAGACAGTCAGCTTCTGGTCCTTCAATCACGTGTATATGAGCAGCACAGCGTGATCTTTGTGAGTGAGAGTGGTTGCAAACTTCCCCAGACAAGGAAGTGGTGTCTTAGACATCCACGTGTACACCCTCACATGTGCTGGACTCAGTGGAGAGATTGGATTCATTCTCCGATATTCTGTCACTGGAATATAGTTCAGGGATGCGCCGCTGTCGAGCACAAATTTGGTTGTGTGATCACCCACACGGATATCAAGTCGCGGGTATTTTTTTAGTTGATCAGGATCAGCCACCATGCATATATATTCGACAGTATGATCTGTGTGATGTCCCACTAGATTGTGAAGATCCTGTGGACGATCTTCGGTGATCACGGACTGCTTTGGCATGGTGATGTGTGGTCGTCGGGCGAGAAGACCTTCCAGAGTCTTTCTGCTTGTCTCTTCGGTATTCTCCACAAACATTTTCAAAATAGTTGTCTCTTCCGCATTTCCGGCATTGTTGTCCAAGGGCGGGACATCCATCAGTGTGGGGAAAATCATATCCGCACCGGTAGCACTTGAGAGGACGCTCCTGTCACTTGTCCCTCTTGCTGGAACCATGGCGTCTGTGACCCGTGGGTTGGTGATGGGTTTTTGGTCTCGAGGTTCTTTGTCTACCACGAGGTGACCTGCGAGTGGTGCGTGATTGGAGTCGGAAAGCTTGTTCACGCTTCTCCGTGCGTCCTGCTTCCATCTTCTTGGCGTGTTTCTCCGCCTGGTCATGAACTCTAGTCATCTCCTCAATCTCGTCTAGGGTATAACTTTTCTTTAGTAGTCGACGTCTCAAGGATTCTGATTGACAGCCCTCGATGATGCGTAACCTGATAGCATCTTCAGTGGAGAATGCATCAAATTCACAGAAGTGGGCTAGCCAACGAAGCCGTGTGATGAACGTGCTCATTGATCTTCCTTCTCCTGCGATGCTAGATTGAAGGTATACCTCTCATAGTCAACATTCTTTTTGTGTAGAAACTTCTTTTTTAGTGCATCACGCACTTTGGTGTATGACCCTGTATCATCCGTGGGCAGTTTTTTAATGAGTTGACTGACTTCTTTTCCTACAAGTTTACGCAATGCAATTAATTTCTGATCTTCTTCCGTCACCTGAGACCCTTGCATAAAGTCTTCGAAGTCCTCAAGCCATTCTTGCCATCCGAGGCCCATTCCTCCTCCAGCTACAAGTATGAGCGGTTCGGGTGGGCGTAGAAAGGAAACACCCATCATGCCGGGTCGATTGGCGCCAGCTGGATTCGGGGCTTGACGTGGCGGTGATCGTGACATCTTTTATCAAGTATATGCGTACTTATAAAGATTCTTAGGCAGTCACCTGCAGAGAGATAAGCCTCTTCCACTCCCTCACTCAGTGGTGTCGCGGCTATTTCACTGTATGTAACTTGCAGAGCACCTGTCTTCTGTCGTCTTTACGTGTCACTGCTGTATGTAGACAAGTTTGTGGCATTGAATTGCACTTTTCAGGTTGGCATTTGCCAGGGTTTGTTTGCAGAATCACTGCTGCCTGACGCTAAAATGGCCGCTCTCTATCTTTGACAGGGGATAGGGCCGGTGCCTGACCCCAAAATGGCCGCCGCCGTCGAAATCTTGTCTCCCACGAGATTTGGCTCGAACTCTCACTCCCCAGGCCTCGGTGTTCACGGACAGACACTCACCGGGCAGAGTCACAGCAGCATGATGTGGTGACTCGAGGTGGGCTCCGAGCGTCCTACACTCACTCCTGGCGGCAGGTAAGACCGGGGTGGGCTCCCGGCATCAGGCATCAATTTCTCGTCCTGCCACACAAGACTGGGGTGGACACCCAGACTTCAGCACGCACTTACGCCTGCAAGCGCCGCTCTCCACAGCGCGTGGACGGGTTCCAGGGCGGCAGCTCCGGCAAGCTTCGGCGCGATCATTAGGCGGGGAAGAGCACCCCAGTAATTACGCTTACCGTGGCAATGTCACACACGCGGCGGGACAGGAGCAGAGCTGCTTGTTGGGGATAGCTCGTTTAGACCATGCGCTGGCATCCCATCCCCGTCGCCAGTTGTCGAGTCTTTAGGCACAAATAAGACTCAGACTAGGTATTGTATTTAAACTCTTTATTCCTACGTCTATCTCATCCCTGTCCCTACTCTACTCTGCCCGTTTCCCTGCTTGACCCCTCCCTGTCTGGTTCCTCCTACAACTCCACCCCCCAACTACTAGAGTGTTAACTGACACTCGTATAAGGGGCACTGGTGGAGGGTAGTAGTTAGGGAGTCTGAGGAGAAGGTCATGAGGGGGAGGGTTTAGGGAGAGATGAACGGCACTGTTGGAGGGTGGTAGTAAAGTTATTTAGAAAGAGGTCATTGGTGGGGCGCCAAAAACGACTTTCGCACCAGCACTAAAGCCGACCCGGTCATGGCCTTTCTGTTTTCCTTCATTTAAGTAACAGTCGGGTGATTATGACAACTGTGGAGCTTACACATTTACATTTACTTTATTGTGCATGCTAATTACATTTATTGCTATATTCAATGTTTGAAGGTGATTTTACTACTGTTTTTTACTGAGAATAATAAGAGTGGAACTGAATGGTGGCTGATATGGGGCCTAAGGTTAGCTGTGAGATAAGGTGCAATGGAGAGGTGAAAAGTGGATAATTAAGTCTGTAAAGGGTCAGGTGGAGGTAGTAATGAAGAGGGTTTCTCCCTGAAGGCTCGCACATCAAAGGGACATTACATGGGGAAAAAACACTTTTTGAGAGTGATAACATTTAGAAAGATACTTGGAAAAAAGTGCATTTTACTGTGCCTGGTAAGACTAAGGAGAGTTAAAGGAGGGCCCAGAAGCAGGCCTGGCTAGCTATATAAGCAACAAATCGGGCCAGCAGTGGCGCACACGAATGCACCCTTGGCCCACCCAAATAAAAATTCCTGGAGCCGGGCGTGGTGTGGCGGTTGCTGGTGGGATGATTTTCTGGATGCATGCTGAGGGTTACAATAAAGGCTGCATTCACACTTCACAACGTACGTGACTATTCTCCAAAGGATTGTAGAGAGCTCCCTCATAGAGAGGCTCAAGTGGTGGCCATCTTGCACCATGCAATAACCCTGATGCAATAAAATGCAGTGTCTTAACTATCCAAGCTGCGTCCGTTTAAATAAATAACATTCTAATATTCAATATGAACAATACTCTCTCTTGTAAGTAAAGTGTAAACCGCTGAAACAGGAATAGTTACTAATGCCCAGAAAGCTCATGGGATTGAGTAAATATTGTTCTGGCAAAAGACGATTATATCTTGAACATCCGCAGCACATGGCGTGACTGACAGTGCGGCCTTTGCTCTGTAGGACAAAGAAGCAGTGTTCACGATGAAGGTCATTTGAAGGGTCTCGTGATTCCCACATTGCGCTCAGAGAGAGACAAACATCTCCACAACTCGCCTATTTACTTTTTATTACCGATTTGGCAAACCTAGGTCATTCAAGGGATATAACCAATGTATAGGGTAATTGAGGAAAAATAAATCAAATTACGAGTCAGAATTGTAGGAGAGAGGGAAGATATGTAGAGAGAAACTGAGAAGAAAGAAGGTAGTCTGAGCCATACAGACGAACACAGAATCGGGTGCACAGTTAAAAGTTAAGTAAATGTGTTGAGCCAAGCTGAAGCAAACAAATACACCGTATCTATCGATGCAACAAAAAACATTCATCTAGACTGCACCCTAGCAGGAAGTTAATTTCACTATACTTGCTCATTCACTTTCAAACTTTTTTCCCTTGAATCTATTTGTGTGTATTAATCAGTTAAGCATCTTCCACAAACATGCTGTATGGCTGTAACAAACAAGAATTTGCAATGCAAAGTGGTCTCGCATTTATGAGAGTTAAAGCTACTGGCGTTGTAAATGTCAATGTCTTTTACCCATGTGTTTTGGTTTGTAGTGGAAGGAAACAAAAAACAAGCATTTAAAATGCAATAGGTCTCGCAATTACGAGATTTTGAGCTATTGGCATTGTACACGTCAATGCCTTTTATAATATTCAAAGGCATTGTCTTTTACAAAAAGAATAGTTCAAACTTTGGCAAAAGCGATACCTATTGTATTGCAGAGTGCGGTGTCTTTGAAGCAGGCGCCGCACTCACCATTAAAGTAAAAGAAAAAGAAAAAAAAGCAGCGTGGGTCCCTGAAGCGTGCACCGACTTCAAAATGCAAGTTGGAGTGGCATAGCGCTCCATAAGAAAAGCGACCGCCATTGTCATATGTGGGCGCGCTGCAAATACGAAAAGCAGCTGCCATTGTCCTCATCAGTGTCAATAAACAAAATAGTACTCACAGACTTATAATGCAGACCGTGTAACAAGCCAAATTAAAGGTCAATTTGTTATGGGAGGCAACAAATGCAGACAAGGCGGCACCAAGAAGGGACTAACAAGCCGATTTACGAATCAGAAGCTAGCCTTTATTAAGGACAATGACAAATATGAGTGGAGAGTGGGCGGGGCTTCCAGTGCATACTCCAGTACAGCATGCCTCGCAGAGCGAGCAGTGCAGGCTAGCCTCGACCTTAAAATCAGGGTGGTCAGGACAATAAAGGAGGACTTACCTACACAACACATATGGAGATGTAGGTAGCAGGGCACCCTCTGTGCCATCTCTTGTTCACCCTTTCCTTGGAGCCACTTGACTACAGAATTCAAGATTACAGGGCTGTCAGGGAATAAAAACAGGCCCTGATGAATTCATACTGTCATGTCACTCTTTGCCGATGACCTTTTGATTTCAATAACTGATCTGATTCAAACTATCAAGCAGTGGGTAAGATAATTATCCTTACACCAGGAGATTTTAGGGTTCGAAGTAAATGTCTGTCAAAACGAGGGTCCTGACCTCTAACTGGGGCAGGTTGGGAAAGAACAATTGACAAAATCAGTTCTGGACTGAACTGAAATATATCATGGGAGGAGGCCCAGGAAAGGAACTTTATATGACTATTGTGAGTAGTTAAAGCGGAGTGAATTAGCTAGGAAACTATATGCTGTCCTGGCTGGGATGTACTGCAGTCTTGAAGATGGTAATATTCCTCTGAATATTACATGTTTTTCAGACTTTTTCACTTCAAGCTGGTGAAAATTAAGAGACTGTAGTACACCTGTTTGGACTAGATATGACAAGGGGGAAAAGCTAGGATAAACTGTAGTCAGGGCATCTTAGATGCTGAGATGCACAATAGAGGGATGGGAAGCCCCGATTTAGTGAGGTATTGTCCTGCTGTACTCTTACAATATTTACTCGAATAGACAAGAACAGAGAAAAAACAATCCTGGTTTATAATTGGCCATACTTTAGAAGGGCTCTCTCTCTAGGAGGTGCAGTGGCTCAAGTGAAAGGGCTGAAGTGCATACCCATATACTTCACCAGCGTTCCCCTTAGAGTGGGGTATGACAGGAAATAGGTTGGTACAGACACAGTATACCCACTCTCTTTACATCATTATGAGGAAACCAGACTTCTCACCAAGGATGGATAGGATTTCCTTTGCAAAGTAAAAGCTACGTGGCTATCTTAGTTAGGGGGTAAATCAAACCCTTTGAAAAGTAAGGGAGGACTTTCATAATCTAGCGGGGGTTAGACTGAGCTATCCCAGAATCTTAATAGTATTAACGATATGCTTAACATATCATTATTGAGATTCCCTGCATACACCTTATTGGGACTTCCCAATCAACTGACATACCCTCTGCGAATTGAAAAGGTTCAAACTAATGAGGATGTGATCTAAAGGCCAGAACTGTCGACTTTGGAGCTGGGGAACCAGGTTTGAGTCTGGGTGTATGCTCAACATCCTGTGAATCTGGGCAAATCACTTATTCTCCTGTGCCTACAAAAAATGAATGTGTCCTTGTTTAACGTAACTGGCGCTCATGTAAAGTGTTCCAATACTTTTAAGTTGAGTTTGTGGTAAATAAAACTGCAAAAAAAAAATCATGACACTTGTGGTGATAACAGCATACTACTGGAGTAGGGAGACTGGCTCCAAAGCCTCTAAAACTGGAATGGATAAACTCCCTGGAGAAACGAAAAACACACTCTCAGAAATCTTGGGGACCATGTATTGACTTCTTGTTCCAGAAATACAGAGGACGTACCCGTCGAAGATATCTAAGAATACTACATCTGACAGAAACACGTCCACTCTGAACAAAGCCAGTTATTGATTTGCCTTACAGGAATTGACGTGTCACAAATTGTTGTTTGATATCTGATTTCTGGTGGGAGAGTATGGAAGGTTGTGGGAGGAGGGAATTGAGGAAGAGTTGGTGTTTTGCTATACTGCTTGCTCTCCTCCTGCCTCTATGATGTTAAATATAAAACAACTTGACAAACATCTAGACAACGATACAGGCAGACGGAGCTGTTTGTTTTATGAATGAAAAACGTAATAAAAGAACTATAAAATTTAAGATTGTCTATCTCAGCATAGATAGGACTGACTTAAGGGCAATCAGGCAGACCTGATGGGCTTCTCTGGCAAGTCAGTGTGCGTGTTGGTTTTTGGACTGTTTGGGCTAAAAGCACGTTGCACACCAGCGGCTTGTGTGTGCTGTTAAGATACCTGTTGTGTGTTGCTACCTGGAGGGGGCTCGCAGGGAGAACCGTTCACCATGCTGATAGAAGCCTAGAGAAGCCATGGGGAAGAACCTGTCACTCGAAGTCCTGCTGGGGAGTGGACTTCGACTCCCATCTCCCTTAGTGGCTGACTACCACCCGACGCTAAAAGCATGTCACACACCAGTGGTGAGCGACGTGCGGGGACACGCCCGGGTCGCGCCCAAGCCAAGCTTTGGCCAAGGGCGAGCCTATCCACGCCCGTCGGAGTCAGGAGGAGGCTGGGCCCCCCCTCTAACTACCTCCATCCAACTACCTGGTACTAAAGTCTGGAATAAGAATCTGGCTGGGCTGACCCAGATGGCCAAAATGAAACCAACCACTAAAGGAGGTGAGTCAACTAACACCCTAGATGCCTTCCCCATAAGAGCCTCTGGTGCCCTGAACAAAGAGATTCAGACTGTGGAGCGTAGATTATCCATGGGTGATCTAGTATTGCCTGACTGTATGACTGATAGCACTATCATCGATCCCCGATTGTGCACACAGGGGACACCTAGTTTACTCTTAACATCTACTCACACGACAGTGACACGCCCCAGAGACTGTGATATTAAAGTGGCGAATGGAACAAACATACCCTGTGACTCTAGATTGGACCTTAAACGTGCAGCCTGCACCTATGTTATAGTCCTTGTGAACGTTCCCAAGCTAGTGGTTACTCAGGTAGAAATCACAGACCAGCTCATTACTAAAGCATGTCACTGGATCAGTAAACAAGGGGGGCAGAGGGGAGCTATTACCATGTATTCTAATGGCAAGGCAGGTGGCATGGGTAGGGAATGCTAAAAAAAAATTCCAGGGGACAGTGTGGTCAGTAATTTTAACTCACACCATCTGGTTTACCAACTACTTGGGTGGTTTACCCGATACAACTACTCAACAAACCCAGATGTTTGCATTGCCACTTGGTTTCTTCTACAGACTGGAAAAACTCTCTAATATGGCCCAACCATATCTACCTTATATAGGAAAGACCATCATGATACCCCTTATTGTGCCCCAGGTTGCCCTCTTACCGGCCACCCCATTAATAACCGCTTTAGTCCTCTAATAGATCTGGACGGGTGCAATTGACAGGGGGAGGACGGGACCAATATTAATCAACCTCAAATCCCCAGGTACCTGGGACCCAATTTCTCTAAATCTCCTGTGGCAACTTCCAACAATACGGCCACTTCTAGCACAAACGTATAACTAGTTTCCTGGAATATTGCCGGACTAAGATCCAAAATGTCTAATCCAGATTGGCTAGCAATTATTAATAAATACGACCTGGTTTGTCTCCAAGAAACATGGGAAATAGGTTCAGGCCATCTAGACGGCTATCACTCTTTCTATACTCCAGCTCGCCCTTCTGCTTCTGGACGTGCCAAGGGAGGCATCCTAACCTTGTTAAAAAACACCTTAAAATTAACAGTCTTGCCCTATTCGAACATCTCTCCCCATTACCATTTCCTTCATTTAAAATATCTAAGTGGTGATACTATACTCTTAATTAATTTTTATAATAACCACTTTAATGGGAATATGAAAGAGATTGTGGATATGTTAAAAAGAGACGCTAATAGTTTCTTTAAGAGTTTAAGCAGCCCCCAAAAATCTTGTGGGTAGTTGATTTTAATGCACATTGCTGTACTTTACCATATAAAGCAGCATGCTGTATGTTTAATGATCTAGGTGACTCAACTCCCCATTTTGTACATGAAACCTATGTTGAGGCTTTGAATAGATTATTCTTTTTTAATGATGTGGAAATCATGAACCCCGTAGACCCTAGCTCTGGTCTTCCTCAGCACACTTTTGGATCACCCAGTCAGGGTTCAACTTTAGACTATCTACTGATTTCTTCATCTCTGAGCAAATCTATTCTTAACACTGCAGCCATGTCATATGGATTCAGTGATCACTGTGTTTTAATTTGCTAATCTGGTATGGGGAGGAACTCCTCCAGAGCATCCAAGACACAAAATTTTCCTAGAGATAGCAAGCAAAAATGGGATAGTCCTAAAATGGGAAATTATAGATAAAGGGAAACTCATTAGAGATGTGGTCGGCAACAGTCTTAATGACATTATGATATGTTTAGCAGTTACCCCTGACCCAATGCCAACAATGACAGCCTTTGAGAAGATAGTGTCAGAGGCAAAAAAGCTACTAACTAGGGAAAGAAGAACCCCTAATATTTCGGGTCCTAAATGGTTTGACCAGTCCTGCACGAAGGCCCTCTCAAATTTACACCAAGCTCCTAGATCTACCCCAAGGGATACAGCACTGGTCAAGAACTTATGCCACAGTTACTCTGAGGCCTGGAAGCAAAGAACTAATACCCTCAAGGAAGATGCCTGGGAGAAACTCCATCAAGCGGTTCGCTCAAAAAACCCTGGGGATATTTGGAGAGTCATTAATGCTCCATTCCTTAAATCTCCTGTGTTCTTGTCCAATTCCTTTTTTCCATCTATACGAATGGGGTAGAAATACCCCTGTTGAGCTCCACCCTAGACGTTCCACTAATTAAGAACATGCGCACCCCAATTCTGCTATATGCAGATGATGCTGTCTTGACTGCTCGAACTGGCCGAGCCCTACAACAACTACTGTTTACATATGTGAATTATATGAACAGTTTAGGTTTAAAAACAAATGAGGCGAAGTCCCTTGTTTTAATAACCGGTTGCAGAGAGAGGAGGGCCCCACATTTTTACATAGAAGGTCGTGAACTAGCCCATACAGAAGATACTTTTTCGTATCTTGGGATAACCTTTGAGAGACAACTTTCGAGGTCCAATATGATCCAAACAAGGGGACTAGCACTAGAGAAAAGTATAATAGCACTCAACTCCTTTACAAAGAAAATGGGTGTGAAGCCCCTTGAGATGATCAAAAAGGTTTACTCTGCCAAGGCAATATCAGTGGCAACCTACGGAGAAAGAATCTGGGGATATACCAACACCCATTCTCTCCAGACTATTGAAAATTCCTTCTGGAAGAGACTTATTGGCCTCCCAGTTAGCTGGTCCAACTTTTGATGCCATGTCGAGCTAGATGTACCTTATATAGATGACATAATTAGACTGACTCCTATATTGCTGTGGCACTCCATTTCGCGAAGAACTTCAGTAAACCTTACACAGAGACTAATAGAAGACTGTCTCATGCTTGAACAAGCCCTAGAAACCCATGGTTATTATACATTAAAAACAGTCTCACTTCCCTTGGTTTGGGTCTATTATTTACATCTCCTTTAAACTGTATTACAGTATCAAAAAAAGAAATAAAAACACTGTTTTTTAACCAAAGGGCTTTGGAGCGTTCCAAACTAAATTCTTCGAAGGCATCTGTAAAATTATATGTAGAGTGCCCTATAGAACAAGACGGCGCTCCGGGATATCTATCCTTGGTAACTATTTTGCGGCATCAATTTATTTTGGTGCGATTCCGTCTTAACCTTATTCCTTCTATGCTCTCCTATCCAGCTGGCATTTATTCCTTAGTTAACCTGCCGCCTTGACCATGTGATGGCTCTTCTCCCCAATCAAATCTACATATTATATTATTTTGTGAATTTTATAAAGCGTCCCGCAAAAGATTCATCTGGCCACTAATGCGTAAATACCATTTAACCCAATGCTGTCAAGCTTTCTGTTTTTTACAATACTACCTAATGAACTAGTATTTTATACTGTGGCCACATATCTACTTCTCTCATGGAAGATTAGGCGGCGGGTCAACTCTATTTCATGAATTAGGAAATATATATTTTAGTCCTGTTTTTAAATCTAATGTCTGTCATCAAATGACTGTAACTATTTCTTATTGTGAAAGATGTATCCTATTTTTCAACTGTATACTATGCAGCTTTGTACTGTTATGATCTTAAGACATTTTAAGTATCCAATAAAGTGATTTGACTGACTGACTGACTGACTGGTTGAGCACCTGTTTTATGGTGTACTGGATCCGTTTTTACTGTTGATTTCCCTGGTATTAAAACAAACATTGCCTGCAGCAAGCTCAAATAAATGCAGTCTTCCACGGCTTGCAAAACACTTAACCAGCATACCTTACAAGTTAAACATTATGAATTATTAATATTGCCCAAATTTACAAACATGGGCCACTGTTTGGAGCTACCAAATACAGTAATGGGGGCCAATTTTACCTTGGACCCCCTGGCCTATTTCTGCCCCAGTCCGAGCCTAATCTCAGCCAGCTGTACAGAAAAGATAGACACATGTGCAAGTCCGTGGAGGCTTGAGCCAGGCTGGTTAAGTCTGATTGTGGCTTGGCTAAGGTCCCTCCCATGAAACTCTCAATCCATAAGCGAGCCAAGAAGAGGTTCTGTCTCCCCTGCACCCTTGCCCCCTGGGGGCAGCTGAGGTAAGGCTATTTACATTTCCACACTCAAAATGCAAAAGACCCAAGCCATTGGCCAGCGTCTTCTCTGCTGCGCGCATTGGGGCTGAGAGAATGATGGTACAGCCCGTGACCGAGATGACTTGGCTTGAACGCGCAAAGGATTTTACACCTGTGTAGTTAGAGCGCGCTCGCGGGAGACATTCCCGTTGAACGGGAAGTACAGGGGAGGGAAGCGAATCGCCGTGAGTGAGAAAATATATATAAAGAGCAGAGGATAACAGCGGGGTAATATGGGGTTTGAAAAGCAAAAACTAAAGAAAGTGAGGTGGAAAAAAATAAATATAAGAGAAATGGAGATGAGAAAATAGCAGGTGAAATTATACAGCGGAGAAAGAAGAGAAAACGCCATATAGAGGCAGAGAGAGAAACTGGGAGATGTGGAGGCAGAGAGAGCGAGATGGAAAGGGGAAAAAACAAAAGTCGAGGCAAATACTTGAAGAAAGAAAGTATTCGCATGATCGGTTCTGATTTTATTCTGGGTGCCACGCTAGACCTCTGACTCGGCTCTCGCTCGATCCCTGACTTGCCCACCTATTCAACCATAAAAGAAATGACGGTGGTCCTTACCAAGATTGCCTCCACAGACCACTGCTGCCGCAGCGAGGGACCCTGCAGATGCTCCGTAGACACCAGCAGCCGACCGGAGTATCTCGGGGGCCAGGTCCTGGAGCGCTTGAATCACCCCGATCTGGTAGACCACCAAGAAGCCGCTTCCCGAGAAGGAGAGGGACACGGAGCCGTCAAGATCGCCGCCCGGCTCTGCCATAGTGGACGGCTTCGGGGTTAAAGCCTTCGAGGCCTGAAATGACCTCGCGGGTACGTATATAACCTACTTGCAATGCGTGTATTTCACTTTCACCAAGCAGCGACTGGAACTTCATGTGCCTAGGAAAGCTTGCATGTTAAACTCTGCGCACTAACGGCTGTGCCCCGCTGCACCGCGTGCGCCTGTCGCTACAGTCCCCTTGAGCTCCGACCATGGGAGTGTTATGACATCAGCAGGATGGAGTTATCTCTGGTCTCTCCGCTCCTCCCACCAGGCGAACACACAGCCCCTCTTACGGTACGAATGATTCCTTACGGTCTGTGGCCTTTGCAAGGTTAAGGCCAAGTCGTGCCGGCTGTGCCCTGGCCTGGCAGTGCAAGCTCAAACTGCCGCAGAGCGGAAATTAAATGTATGAAGGATTCGTTCGTGGAGTCCCAACGATGCTCAAGGCTATTTGAGAGCAAACAGATTCTTTGTTTTTTCCTCACTGGCTGCATGATTAACGCTTTGCTGAATTCCTTCAACTAACATGTTGCATTAGTTGTCAACAAGTATCTTGTTTATGCGCACCACCAGCAGGGTTGGATTGGGATCAAAAATGGGCCTAGTCACACACAAAAATTGACTCATATTTGCGGATTACTCCTTTTCGCAAAACGCTGCTTTAGTGTTTTAAGTATATGTAAAGAAGGAGGGGGTCCTAAACTGGTCATTTTTTATTTTAATTTCTAGGAGATAAACAAAGTAATGCAAAAGGACTCGTGCACAGATGAGTTCACAATGGTGAACCACGGCTGGATATAAGTGAGCCCACTTCTGCTCAGGCGCCTGCCCACGCTCAAACTGCATAGGTTGATTGACTGTAGTGTAGGGTGACCAACGGACCGTATTTAGGATCTCACGTCCGTTGCCCGTGACGATCCCTTTTATGGACGCCTTATGTCCGTCATTTTGGGCACTGGGAACATCACTATTCCCCTGCCAGAAGCCTCGGCTCCCTGATGGGGCCACCTCGCACTCCTCGGAGCACAAGAGCAGCCCCGCCAGGCCGGTTCCACAGGGTGGGCCAGGCCCACACAAGGCAAATTCAGAGTTGAAAAACAAGCTTGTTTCACCCTAATGTTTGACCGGGAGTGAAGCCCTGTGGGTTGTGCCTCGTTGTTTATTTTAAATATTAACACCATTGACACATGTTAGTTTCAGACATGGGGAGTGGTGAGAATCTGCGAGGATTTTAGCTGCTATCACGTACAAATGAACAGCACGGACACCGTGAACACTTTCACTCACTCACTCAAAGAGGCTGCAGGCTCCAATCACAAGGTTCCTAGGAGCTGAAAACAGTGATATAACAGAAACGCTTGGCAAAGGATTTTCCTTTTCCCAGAAAAGTGAGGACAAATGTGTATATAATTAGGATATAGATTTACCCGGGGCATGTTTTATTTTCTTTCTGCTTTGAGGCTATTACTAACTTGCCACATTACATAAAAAATAAATTAATGGAAGAAGAAAAGTTTTAGCTTGTCATTGGCCAAATGAAAGAATATTCTACTTATCATTACATTAATTCATACTACATTCTTATGTATGTAGATGCTAACAAATGATAAAAGGTTTCCTTCTGTAGGGAGCTATGGGCAGGGGCTACTGGAATTATGTGATTGTGCGGATGCTGTTTTTTCTCATAGTTATGGATTTGCCACATACTCCATTTTCTTCTGCATAATCTGCAGATTAAAAATAAAAAAGTTTCTAGCTCAAATGCTACTAAAAAGACTTGTGTTGATGCACAGTTGAAGGTCCTTTCCAAAGGTTGATTTGTCACCTTTCTGTTGGTTATTGCTATATTTATGTGTTAAACTGGTACCATTGAGGTGCATTCTATGCCCAGACAAGGTTAACAAGTGTAAAAATAATTGAATAATATATCACAATATGTGCCACATTCCACAGCATAATTTGCCTGTTCTTGCCGCATAATGTAGTCAACCCTAACTCATAATTTAGCTCTCCCCTGCCGCATAATTCCAGTGTCCCTGCCTGTCTGCAAGCTCTAAGAGACTTAAATGATTCTCAGCATGGTCATCTCTGGATTTTATTCTTATGAGGCTGATAAAATGGCTGTTTCATGGTCGACTAATAGGAGCACTTGTGGCAAAGTATGAGGTAGCAGATTCCACAAAAAAAAACAAGTGGCTTCCAATAGACTTTAAAGATTTAGGTGCTACAGGCTACAGCACATAAGGAAACAACTGAAATTTAAGGAACAAAATCTAACCAGTATTGAAACATAGTTGAAGCTTAAACAAAAATAGAAAAAGCATTATAATACTATCAATAATACATCAGTTAATTTTAAACTATACAGTAACGTTTATTGTGTACCACTGATGAACATTCAGAATTAGTTAAGCATTTTTTACAGCTCTATTTTGCTTTTTTTCAAAGTACCTTATCTGATGTATTTCAGTACATTTGAGCTATGAGTCTTAAGGTTCATAGTGTGCACCCATTGTGTCCTTAACTTGTGCTGAAACCTTGAGATTGAATTAGTGTCTAAGCAGGGCTACGTAGTGCACAGTATAGCGGTGTCTAGCCTGAGCATATATGCTTTCTATATTTGTTTCGTAATAGGCACAGCTGTATTATTTCCCTGAATGAATCAAGTTCATTTATGGTCCGTTCACTTGGCACATGCTAAGCACCACTTTTACACAATTACATGTCAAATACAGGTTACAAAACACCCAAACAACTAAACATTAAAGTGGTGATTGGATTGCTAGAAGGGTCACTACTATAGGTAAGGCTACCAGAGGATGGAATGGCCAAAGAAGCAACACCTCAGACAAAATAACCTAGACAAACATAAAGGGTGCCGCTCGAAGTCGTGGACATTGCCTGATCGTAAAGCTGATGCCCTCATAAAGAAGTCACTTTTGTCCTGACCTGGATTGCTGAACTAAATAGCCAGTCCTTTGCCTCATTGCCGGAGTTGCTGCTGTTGGACATTTGGGGGATAACGGGGAGTGCGGAGACTGCGAGAGTCAGAAGTCTCAGCGCTCACACAACCACGCGCACCTGATGACTCTTCCCGTCCCTCCTCTTCCCGCCCCTCCTCTTCCTAGTTATAGTAGGCCCCCTACGCCAACGTGGGACGCGCGCGGGACGGAGCCCGGGGCGAAGCCCGGGCAAAGGGCGGGCCGTCTGTGGCCGTCAGGGGCCGGTAGAAGCCGGGCTGGGCCACCCCCCTAACATCGTGAGTGCGACTAAATTTGATTGCAAAGCCATCTATTTGTTATCACATCTCTTTGGTGTGAGATTGTAAAACCCGTGATTTGCCATCTGTGATTGTCCAGATAATATTGCTTACTATAGACTTCATTTATTTCCCATATTGATCTTCATTGTAGGGAGCCATGAGCTGTTGTAACAGTCTAGGTAGACCATCACTGGCGGGGGTAGTATAAGGGGGATGCTTTCATCACTAGAGCTGCTTCCGTATTGGAAAAAGAGATTGTTCTAACAGAAAAACGACTGTCCCAGGAGCTTATGAGCAAAAAATTCTAATCTTTAGGGGCAATAAAATCGGTAGTAACTCCACTTAGACAGCACTTAGATGAGACCCCCTCACTTACGGATACTGATAATTTACACACTGTAAATGATCTATCCCGATCGCCACAGCTAGAATTGATCACAAATGATTTAGATGAAGTGGAGTCTCTGTTAGAAATGACGCCAAGTTTGTCCCCCGCCCCAGTAGCAAGAACCCCTAATAGAGGACCTGTTAGAAGTGAGGTCCAGACACAAAAATGTATCACTCCGCCGTCAAAGAAGAGGAAACTTTGGAGCAAGGAACAGGGTGACAATAGCCATAAACGGAGGCCCACAGCTAAAGCTCAACCAAAAAAAACATCTGCCACTACCCCTGACTTTGCCATGACAGAAAAACCTCCATCAACCTTAATTAATGAGTTGCTGCCAAATATAGAAAAATTGGTAAGATCCTTAATCCTTCCGCAACTAGAAAGGGTAAAGAGATTAAGCGAACAGCTAGGCTCGGTGGAAAAGGAAGTGGTAAAGACCTCCTTCTTGCTAAGTAAGCAACATGACGTCTGTTCTGGGTTAAAAGGTAACGGAGAAGGTAAAAAGCCATCATCTGAATCTCTTGCAAAGGGTCAGAATCTTCCCTCTACACAGAAGCAAATAGTGCCCAAAGCAGCACAAGCATCTAAATTGAGTGACCAAAAAAAGAGAGATAGTGTAGGAACAACCAATAAATCCAATTCAGTCGGAAAAGAGGGTAAGGGGCCAATTGAGTCAAAAAACGTAAATAGTTTAAATAAAAGAGTGGATTTACCCCCGGAATCCGCTCCATACGTTGTGATTATGGCAGGAGTCCCGGTTCTCCCCGTAGAAGTAAGGGCAGACCAACAAGCCCTTTAAAAATAAAGTAATATTTTGGCTGTGTAAAAACAGACCTTTGCCAGCTCATATTAACGGAGAAATTCTCAGTGTTAGGCGTGTTAATTGGATTGGCACTAGGCCTAAAGACAGAACAGGAGATATTATCATCATTAATTTTAAAGACGTCAGAGCAGTCAGACACATTGGTGACTGGTGTGATATAGGAGGTTGTGAAGGCATTTCAACACATCATCTAAGTTACTTTTACCCTCAAACTTCCTTCCCGAATCCTCAAGGTCCCTTCCCAGGACACAGGGTATTAAATAGGTATAGTACAGGATTCAATGATTATACTCAGCGAACTTTTAGCTATCCACAAAAACCAATCTGGGGAAACCAGGTTGTAAATGGGCACAATACGGATCACTATGGTTTTAATATCCCAACATTTAAGCAATTCTCGTTGCTATATGGGTTGGAAGATGTGGACTGACTCCAGCGCATTGGCAGTGAGAAGTTGTCCACATCCGGCAGTCATGAAATCTCTAATATTGAGCTTACTGCAAATATTGGGGTGAGGGAAGTGGAACCCTCTAGTAGTCATGAGTATGACTGTCCGGGAGAGTTCCTAAATAGCCATGAACAAACTAGCTCTAGCACAGTAGATGAAGGAGCATTGATATTAGCTAATGTAAAAAATAGAGAACCAGATCCACCCTCGAATGTTATTAGCCTTCTCTCTAGGAATATAGCTGGTTTGCAAAAAAAATGGCCAATCCTGAATGGAACGATTTTATTGGGTCATTTAATATTTGCATGTTCCAAGAGACTTGGAGCATGGTTCCGCTCCATAAAAATGGGTATACCACTTATTTTATCCCTGCAACTACATTAGAAAGAGGACGACCATCGGGTGGATTACACATATGTATCACTGTCACACTGAACTGGTCTATCACTGCCCGCAATTTGCCCTCAAATGATTTATTACACCTATCTCCGAGGGGCCTGATGGGTGCAACCACATTAGAACTGTTCTGTGTATATGCTAGAGGTTCTAAGGGAGGGTAATTGTCACCAACAATAACCCTACTTGATGAAACATTGGTGTCTATTCCACCAAAGGCCAAACTGATAGTAGGAGGTGACTTTAACTGTACCTATGAACCCTTAGATGATGAGGAGATAGTTGGACTCAATGCAGACGACTGGAAGCAATCTATCCCCCTGGTCAACTTAAAGCCTATTAAGAAGTGGACGGCTAGAGCAATACAGATGAATGCTCTAACCTTAGAACATAATCTACGGGCACTTAACAGGAGGACTGTCTCAGATCCTGATGGGGAAATGACATACAATAGACTGGGATGTCCTTCACGTATAGATTATATATTGATGGACATGCAATCCTGGGATAGTTTGGTAGATATGATGGTCAGGCCATCTCAAGACAGTGATCATAACCCACTCTGTATGAGCTTTACCTGGGGGAATAAGATTAAAACAATAAACACCCCAAGGATGACTACTAAAGAAGTTATCCCTACAAATTGCAATCGGAAAGTAAAATGGAGTAGGATTAGCTGCGAGGAAGGGAAATTAAATAGCATTAAAGAATTGGTACACGCAGAGATCAGAAGATAACATCAATCAGCCCAATACAGCCCACTTCACAAGATTATAAACCAATGGATTCCTTTAAGATTCTAGTAGATAAAATAGGAGTCTTTTTTACCATTGAGACGAGAAAGGGCTATTGTAATACTAGAGTTTCGAACGGTACCCCTTGGTATACTGCTGAGTGTAGGGCAAAGAGGAAGGCAATAACAGCTGCCATTAAAAGTAATGACCCTCCAGCAGTAAGAATAGCTAGAAAGGAATATAGCAGGATCATCAAAGTAGCTAAGAGGAACTGGGAAGAGGATCATTGGCAGCAACTTAAATTAGCCGCCAATGCAAAAGACTCAACCCAGTTTTGGAATCTGGATAACAAAATGGAGAGAAGAGGGGTCGAGGCAATATCAATTCACATAACAGAACGACAGTGGCATGCCCATTTTTTCAAATTATATTGTGGGACAGCAGATCTAGAGCAACCTATGGGTGCCTATAATAACAACAACATGGAAAAACAAACGCAGCTAGAAAACTTTGTCCCCCGGGAAGTGCAGGATGCTATTACCAACATAATACCAGGTAAGGCGGCAGGTCTGGATGGACTGCCGGGTGACCTACTTCTGCATGACCCTAAGTTTTGGTCCGACCTCATTGCACATTAAATGAATTTAGTTATGGATGGACACCCAGTCCCAGAATCTTGGAACGGTGCCGAGTTTGTTACCATATATAAAAAAGGCAACAGAGAGGACCCTGCCAACTACAGACCTATAAGTCTAATTGACACAATCCAGAAGGTAGTTGGCAGGGTCATAGTTAATAAAATTGAGGCATGGCTCCATGAGTACAACATTCAAACCCATTTCCAGGCGGGCTTTAAGAAAAAAGTAGGCACGATGGACCTGGTTTTCAGGTTTTGTGCAGTGTATTGGAAATCTGTGACCATCGCAAAGGGTAGCCTATATTTGGCCTTCATTGATTTAAAAACAGCATTTGATGTAATCCCCCGTGCTAAACTCTGGAAGGTCTTATTGGCCATGGGGTTTCCGTGTTATCTCTTGCAGCTCGTTGTTAGGCTTCATGAAGACACCTATGCCAGAATCCGGTGGGGGTAGTCAAGGTCAACTTACAGAGAGGGTGCCAGTCAGCAGAGGGGTCCGCCAGGGCTGTGTGATGGCTGCGACATGGTTCTCCCTCTTTATTAATGGGGTGGTAGACCATTTGAGGGAGGACTCTGCAGATGCCCCAGTCCTGGCAGGGGAGAAAACACCGACCCTCCTCTTTGCTGACGACACTCTCCTGATGTCAAAAACCCCATCGGGCTTACAGAAACTGCTTGATCGATTCAGTGTGTTCTGTGATGAGCGAGGGCTAACCATCAACACCCTTAAAACAAAGTTGATGGTGCTAGCCTCAAAAAAGGTTAGGAAATCCCATCTTACCCTAAATGGGGCCGCTTTGGAGGTGGTTGAAGAATTTGACTATCTGGGAGTTAGATTATGTAACAATATGAAATGGGATTCTCATTTAGCAAAAATGCTCCTGAATATTAAAAGGGTTTCTGGAGTAATACTGAGGAACCAGCGCCTATCGATTAGCAGGCCAATAGCTCCAGCCCTCGCAGTCTATGAGGGAAAGGCACTAGCTGCGGCGGTCTATGGCTCTGAACTGTGGGGAGGAGAAAACACAATGGATTTGGTAAGAGCTGAGAACAAGTTTGTGATAGACCTAGTTTCACTTCCCATTTCAACCCCTCTAAGACCCCTTTATATCGATTTAGGTAAGAGATCAATTGGAGACATAGTACGCTCCGCCCCTTGCTGTTCTGGGTGTGCCGAAGATGGACACCAGAACTGGCTAAATACGCTCTGGTGTTGGATGAATTGATTAATTTGAATGTCTCCAATAAATTAAAATGGCTCAATAAATTAAAACAGTTGGTGATGAATCTAGGAATGAGAGATTTTTGGGTTTCCCAATCACCACCTCATAAACAAACTGTCAACATTTTTTATTGGGAGTGGGTGGAGGCCGAGGAACTGAAAAGTACTAAGCAGGGATCATTAACCAATCAATTTCTGGAATATAAACCAACCAGGAAGTTAGAGCCACTCTTGGATTACATCCAAATTCCTAGAGACAGATCACTCTTTTTGAAAATGAGATATGGTACACTCCAGTTGAAAAAGTTTATAACGGGGTGGAAAGGAGTGAGAGACTGTGATGTTACCTGTCCAGGCTGTTCATGCAAGAAGGAGTCTCTACCGCATTTTCTGTTTGCTTGTAGGGCCTATAAGCTACCTCGAGCTAGGTGGTTAAAACTTGTGTGCAGAGAGATGGGTGTTAGACATTTTAGGATTGCATTACGTATTCTCCTAACTGACACATCCTCTACGTTTATTGTTTGTAGGATTGCAAAGCATCTTTCTAGCGCATGGTTCATAAGGACTAGGCTGCTAGATGCCACAAAATAGAAATGCTAATCTCCTACTGATTGATCTTTGTTTTTAAACCCTCTTGTAAGATGAAATTGTATTATGTATGTGATACTTTTTGTATATTGATTTTATGATTAATGAATGTCTGCACTTTTATGATATGGAAATATTGAATAAGTATTACTAAAACAAAGGCAGATGGGAGAAAGAGAGGCCCAATAGAAAATGCATCATAGGAGGAAGCATTTGCCTAAAACCCAGAGAGTTAACAGCAAGATCTGGTTTCCCTAGGTCCAAATGAACATTTTTCAGAGTGCGCTGCACAAGGGTTCAGCTGTGCAAAGTTGGGTGAACTAATAACAAAATGTGTCCATGAAGCTGTGACTGAGTGGGTACTTTTGCCCACACACTGAGGAATTGCTTGATTATAGAGAAAACCTGAGTGTAAGTTGAAAAGAAGCTGGGAGTTCCACTAGCAAAGAGAGAGATAGCACAATTATGGGCAGCCCATCACCAGTAGACATTGAGAAATGTACCTCACAATATGGACTTGTGTATGTCAGAGGCCAGGGTGGTGTATAAAGGTAGAGGATGTCCAAAAAATGTGAAAAGAATCCTGGGGGCTCTGGGACTAATAAAATGGAATTGACTCACTGAAAAGAGAACATCAAGTGAAGTGGGAAGTTATGTACCGCAGTGCTGTTAGCTAAATACTTAGGGGTCTATTAGGATGGAGGTCGGATGACTGCCGCCAGGCTGTCAGTGCTCATCTGCCCGCGACCGCAACCCAGAAAACCGCCAGTTCCGTTAGCATGGCGGTGACTACCTCGGCAGTGAGATTTTCCACCTGCCACTTTTTTGCCGGTAGTAGTCCGCATGCTTGCTGGCGGTGGAGCTGGAGACCGCTAAAATGGAGCCGGTGCAGGGCCAGGCTCCGCCGGCATGATTATGATGCTGGTGGTAGCCAGCCTTTCCGATGAGGTGCAACCACCATGAAAAGCATGCAGAGAATGTCTCCAGGGGCCCATTGCAGGTCCCCAATGTGTTTGGGTGGTGTGGGAAACTGTAGACCTCTGAGGCAGAAGCCAGAGGTGGTGTGACTCGTTTTTTAAAACTGTTTACTTTGTGTTTGATTTATTTTTTAAAACTTCTGCATCTTACCCAGAGCTCTTCTCTGTGTTCACCGCCTAGCAGGCACCCCACAAACAGCGGATCTAGCGCTGTTCCCTGGGAAAGATCTCACGGCCGCCATCGCTGCTAGCGTGAGGCCACGCCCACCCGTTAGGCCACGCCCACCCCCCTAGCCTATGAATAGCGCTGACTGATAGCGCGTTCATTGAAACTGTAGACCTCTGAGGCGGAAGCCGGAGGTGGTGTGACTCGTTTTTTAAAACTGTTTACTTTGTGTTTGATTCATTTTTTTAAACTTCTGCATCTTACCCAGAGCTCTTCTCTGTGTTCACCGCCTAGCAGGCACCCCACAAACAGCGGATCTAGCGCTGTTCCCTGGGAAAGATCTCACGGCCGCCATCGCTGCTAGCGCGAGGCCACCCCCAACCCCCCTCTCCCTAAATGTGCTTCCCACGCAAGCGCAGCGGACGAGCGCAGCGGGAGCACCTAAGGCAAGCCCGTCTGCGCCCGTCTGCGCCCGTCCGCGCCTGGCCCGTGCCTAGGGCCAGCCCCCCTGCCTCCCCGGCTGTCTCTGGTCACACGTGCTGGACCAGATCCCAGCTTCTCCTTCTAAAGCCCACTACTTGTCCTTCCACCACACGCTGTAGTCCCGATCACCTGGAGGATGCCTCTTTCAACTGCCCTCAATGTAATTTTACGCTCCCGCCTTGGAGCCTTCGCCCCGCTCCCTGCCTCAGCCTGCCGAAACGCCTGTCCCATCCCCTGAAGCTAAAAGCAGGCCTGATTAACTGCCGTTCATTGCCCCGCCACGCCAACGAGATATGGACGTCAATAATCTCTGACGCCTAGGATATCCTGTTCCTCACTGAGTCTTGGCTCACAGACACCTCCTCTCCCGATATCCATCTTGCTACCCCTCCGGGTTACCTCTTAAAGGGCATCAATCGGGAAGGGGGCAAATCAGGAGGTGGTCTTGCCATCATCCTAAAATCCCACCTCAATTTGTCTATTACCAAATTAACGAACATCGGGATGATTGAAGCTTTGCACTTCACTATCTCGGATACCGCGGCAGTAGTTTTGGCGGGCACACTAGTCTACAACCCTCCTACTGCCTCAACTCTCTCTTTAACGGCACTCACCCACCTGTTGGCGGATCTCTCTCTCAAACACCAACATTTTTTGGTGCTAGGAGATTTCAACCTCCACGTGGACAACTCTCTCTGCTCAAAAGCTAACAACCTGCTAGAAACAATGCAGAGCCTGAACTTACGCCAGTTAGTTAAGGGCCCTACACACACAGCTGGGCATACCCTGGATCTTATCTTTGCTAATTTCTCTAATATCACAGTCTTTCCTTCCCTCCCACTCACCTGGTCTGATCATCATCTTGTCCCTTTTAACCGAGAGCTAAGTTCGAGACCCGCCCCCACTGTCCTCAGGAAAGAGCTAGGGAGAAAATGGCACAAAGTCACCTGTGCTACCTTAGACCCCCTATTCAACTTTCAGCCAGACCCTCTATCCAGTGACATTGAAGGAAACGTTTCTAGACTCAACACTGCATTGGTCCTTGCCATCAACTCCATCGCCCCCCTCAAACCCATCTCCTCTGTTAGGACCCGCCCCTCTGCCCCTTGGTTCTCTACAACCCTCCGTGAGGAAAAAAGCCGATGCAAACTACTTGAACGCAAGTGGCGGCAGAACTACGACCCTGAATCCAAAGCTATTTACAAAACCGCTCTGAAAAAATTTCTCAAACAAAAAAAAGCCACCATGAGAGACTACTTCTCATTACAAATCTCCAACGCTAAAAACTCCTCAAAAACCCTTTTTAACATTGTCAAAGAATTTGTAACCCCCCCCGCCAGGGCCACGCAGAACCCCTCCAGCCAGGCACTATGCGATGGACTCTCGGACTATTTCCTTGAAAAAATTGAAAAAAATTGTACCTCATTCCCTGAGGTACCCCCCCTGATCCCCCATGTGATTGCCCCGGAATCCGTATCCTTGCAGTCTTATAACGAGTTTTCTCTTGAGTACGCACTCAGGCTATTCACCCAATGCAGATCTGGTTCCCCTTCCGACCCAATTCCTGCCAAGACCATGGGTGACCTAGCCCCCTCACTGGCCAACTCTTTTCTTTCTATCTGGAATGCCTCCCTCCATCATGGCATCTTCCCAACTACGTGTAAGGAAGCTCTGCTAGTCCCCATTCTGAAAAAACCGGACGCCGATCCTACTAAATTTTCCAATTATCGCCCCATCTCCCTCCTCCCCAAACCCGCACAAATTTTGGAAAAAGCCGTGCAGCTGCAACTAACAGAGTATCTGGAAGATAACTCCCTGCTGCACGACTCCCAATCCGGATTCAGAGCAGGTTTCAGCACTGAGACTGCTCTTCTGGAAGTGGCTGAGACTATCCGTGAGTGCGTGGATAGGGGCGAGGAGGCCATGCTGGTCCTCCTCGACCTATCCGCCGCTTTTGATACGGTCTCTCACAAAATCCTACTAAACCGTTTAAAGCAGGTCGGAATCGGTGGCTCCGCTCTCGCCTGGATCGAATCCTTCCTCACTGGCAGAACTTAGAAGGCGGTGCTTAGGCCTTTCAAATCAGAGGGTAAACCCCTGCTGTGTGGTGTTCCGCAGGGCTCTGCCCTGAGCCCTCTGTTTTTTAACGTTTATCTCGCACCCTTGGCCCCAGTGGTGGAGTCCTGTGGAGTCAGAGTGGTCTCTTACGCTGATGACACTCAGCTGATATTTTCCTTTAGAGACCACTCAGACTCCACCTTTGCCAACTTCCGCCAATGTCTGAACAACATCTGTGACTGGATGACCAACAATCACCTTAGACTGAATGCTGACAAGACAGAAGTCCTGTTTTTTAACCAAAAACACCTATTTCCCCCAGCCTGTGGTGGCCCACAGCACTTGACCCTGCGCCCACCCCTGTCCAATCAGCACGTAACCTGGGCTTCCAGTTCGATAACTCATTCTCTTGCAAAGCACAAGTCAACAAGGTCACCTCTGCCTGCTTCGCGAAGCTGCGCATGATTAAGAAGATCCTTCCTTATCTTTCCTTGGACGCCCGCCGAACAATCACTCAGGCCTTCATCACTTCTCACCTAGAGTACGCCAACAGCTTATATGCCGGTGCTCCTCAATATCTGATCGATCGGCTTCAGATCGTTCAGAATGCGGCAGCCAAACTGATCAGAAATATCCCCTACCGTCAGTCAGTTGCCGCCTATCGCAAAGAGCTCCACTGGCTTCCCATTGCAAGCCGCATTCAATTTAAGATCCTCACCCTCGCCTTTCGAGCCATCAACGGCCTCGGACCTGGCTACCTGAAAAAGCGAGTGTCAATTTCTCAATCTGTCAGATCACTGAGATCTAACAACTTACGCCTCTTGATTACACCTCGGTTTCGACGTTCCAGAATGGGCGGCAGAGGGTTCAGCGTAATCACTGCCAAACTATGGAACTGCCTCCCTCTCGACCTCAGGTTCAGCCCGTCTGAATCCATCTTCCGTGCTAAATTAAAAACCTGGCTGTTCTCCAGATTATGATTCCTGTCTTGTAAGAAGCTGGTCCCACCCTTCCCTCCCTGAGGTTCTGTTTTTAGCGCCGGGACACCCCTCCGGGGGTAGCTGCGCGCTGTATAAGCTACTTAAATAAATAAATAAATAAATAAATGGGAGTACTGGGGTGGAACCCATGGTACCACCTACAAGTCCCTGTACTAGGTGGCAGGCACCAGCGGCGTCACTAGGGGGGTGCGGGCCGCACCGGGTGACACCATCACCTGGGGTGACACCAATTACGTGCAGTTATTAGTGCACTGCACTGTGCAAGTGCACCTGCTGCTTACAACAACAACTACTGCATTGCATGCCACTTACGCACGCACCACCGCATAATAGTGGTGATGGTGCGATGCGCGGCGGCTGCGGCGTAACCAGTTTGTGGGTCCCAGGGCCGTCAATCTAATAGTGCTACCAATGACGGCCCTGGCCCAGCCCCCGCGCCGTGCTCCTCTGACGCGCGCCACCTACCACGCGCTTAAACTGAGAATGGAGAGTCTGTAGACAGTCTCGGCAGGGGAGTGCTGCTGGGCTATTTGCTGAACCCCCACGGTAGGGGCCCAGCCACCACCACAGTGGAGTGTTAAAAAAAGGTGAGACATCATCACAGTAACAGAATTTCGTCACATGTAAAAATACCTTTGCTCCATAGAATGCCTTCACTTTTTCACCGCTGCCTTGGAGGCTCGGGTGGATTAATTGCAACGGTTTCATCGACCGGGCCTATTCCGACTGAGGTTATCTGCCTCTAACAAAGCCCTGCACGCCGTGAGGCTTCAGCTGCCGCCTAACTACCATTTTTACACAAGGATTGATCTCTCTCGTCTTCGGGGGCCAGTTCACCTGCTTTACTGTGCAGTTTTTTTCTTCGTTTCAGACCTCGTGAATGAGGAGGCACTGCGAGCTGATAGACGTCCTAACATTCTCTCCACACCTTATTACTGGACCTATTTGGGACAGAATACCCGCCGAGGCAGATCGGTGTGCTTCGACCACCAGGGCGAACTTAAGCGCCCTGGCCATCACTCAGGCTCTCCCAGCGCATTCCCAAGCAGAGTCTGAAAAGACTCACTCTAACTGACTCTACTGCCATAATCATGCTTCACTGCATACTATAAGCTCAACACGAGATTGGATTGGAAGGCCACAACCGTTTTAATAATCAAATAGGTTAATTTTTGGAATATTGACATAAGAACAGGTCAATTATGCAAATATAAGTACCAGACAACACAGCTGAATGTGGATTATTCAAAGTTAAGAGGGCTGGATATTGTGTCAGGGGTGGGAGGCATTCCACAAATGATCCAAAAGGTAACCTACATATGTGAGTGATTTAAATGGGTAATTTATTCTTACACTTTTGAGTAACTTTACTTATTTTAGCTATTGATAAAATCAGAGAGAAAAGTTAATCAAAAGTGTAGACTTACATGGAGTGAAGCCAAATTTATGTAAGTTGCTATTTATTTATATTTATTTATTTAGAGTTTTATATAGCGCTGGCAGGACCTGTGGGTATCAGTGCTTTACAACATCTACACAGGCATAAGAAAAACAGACAAGCAAAACTAAATGGACAGACGTTCGGAAGGCAGGTAATAGAGTCAAGAGCTACCCATGCTAATGATGGGATGCCATTTGCAGCATCATTTGAATGTTTTTTTTTCCGGTCTGTGAGATAGGGCGCCAGTGTATGCGTCTTTCTTTCTGTCCCCGTTCCACCGTAGTGACAGTTTACATGTATTGAGGGTAACTAGAGATGATTTTCTTTTTTGTTTGTCTTACTAAAACTCTGACTGAAAGTTACTTTTCTGGCCCCCATTCAAAATGCTGCGCTACTAAGATAGGGCAATAGCAGGAGTTACCAGCTCCAATGGAAATACCCGACCCGCGGTATCACTGTGGGCCCTGCGGGTCTCGTGCCCGTCCAGCAGCCGCTGAAAACACCACAGGCCCGGCGCGTCTCGTGCACGCCCTGCAGCTGCTGAAAATAGCATAGATTCCAGTAAAACTCCAGGGGGAAACGAGCGCTGAATTTCCTGCAGTGTGCATGCATGGTGATTCCCCACTTATTATAAAAGTCCTGTAGTTCAACTAGCATTGGCGTAAATAAATCCCCCATTCCAAGAATTACCATGATATCAGTGACATTGAGAGACACCGGGCTGTTTTCAAAACCACTGGTAATGGGACCCTCAATGGGGCAAAGATACCTGCGTCAATAATATTTGTTGTCTTTGGCCAGGCAGCTTGGAAGTACAGTGCAGCAGAGGTGAGGCTGCATCAGGAGAGACTAACGTGGTAGTTCTACAGGAGTAGTACTCTTTAACATACTCTTACATGCCTTTGTTAGCCAGTCCAGAAATGTCCAACTCCCAAATGGTAAACACACCGTCCTTTCTGTTCGTGCTAATTGTGTTGAATACTCCCATAGTGTTCCCATATATTCCACTTTTAGATGTTTTGAGGACAATTCACAAACTCGTGTCATAGTCCCTAAAGAAATTCAACAGGAGCACTACTTTATGAACTCCAAATGCATTTTGTGAATAGGCCTTGTTGAATTCAATTTTTCTTCTATGGCCTTCATAAATATAGGACCTAAATTTACAAACGTTACTAAGGATTCTGTATGGTCCCGTTATTTGCCAACTGTGTCCACTGGCGGACTCGCAGCGGAGGAGGTACATGCGGTAAGTCGTGAGGGGGTGACACCATGAGTTACCCGCACCGGGTGACACCAACCCTAGTGACGCCACTGGCAGGCACCGTGCAGTGCCTGCCACGCAGTGCAGGGATATGCAGGACATGCTTTTTTGGACATCACCACGATGCTGCTGGCAGCAGCAACTGCCGCAATCCGACTGCCGCGTTCAGATTTCGACTGTGGAGCATACTAATTGGACCGGCGGTTATGCCGCGGTCCTAGCTGGTGGTGTTTTCCCGCTACAATGGCGGTCAGAGTGATTTTCCGACCCCCATCCTAATAGACCCCTTAGTCTTTGCGAGTACTAAAAAATGTATACTGTAAGTAATATTTCATAGATGAAACCGCTCAAACCTGTGTGAACAACAATCTGTAGTTGATAGATCAACAAACCTAGCCACAGGAAAAGGGGCGGTTCACTTAATAAGTGAAACACATCCCTCTCTTGGGAAAAGAAAATTATTTTCTCGAGTCCCCTCACTCACTAAAGGGTTACCCATAGGTGACATGCTTCATCATTGGGGCATCCCAAACATCTACGGCCTGGGGCCTGCTGCGACTTGTGGATTTACGTAGGAGCACTTTTTTGTTGAAATATGTGTAGTGGTATGTAGGGGGAGTGGTGCAGGTGACATTAAAAGTAACCTAGCAAGTGAGCTCATACTTTATTCTTGCTCTTAGTTGGTAAGGATTAAAAAGGGGGTTCATAATAGGGAAAAAGTAACTGTTATGTGTTTCAGTCCCTAATATTTTGTCGACATGTTTTGAGGTGTGCCCTAAACCTCTTCTTCAGGACCACATGGGGACCAGCCCCATGTGTACTATTCCGTGACAAACCTATAATAAAGAATACTGTAATACAATCAATACAGATGCACACCTAATATGCGGGCATCAAATGAAATATATACGGTTTAATTAGACTCGTAGTATCTGTTCAGGGAATAAAGAAAATACAAGTTAGTATATACTACCTGCCCACCTCTCACGTGGGCAGGTGCTGCCAAATGCAGCCTTTTAAATCAATGTACTCCTGTTTATAATGGTGCAGGTGTCCTTTGAAAGTAATATTAAACTAATGCTTAGCTCCTATGTGATAAAATAAGGCACAAAGGATAACTCTGATGTGAGAAAGCATGGGTAAGTCATATTAAACACACTCGTGCACTGTGGACAACACAAGACAAACAAACAGATCACACAATGCTTGCCGCAATTAGAACCTACTTATTTATAGGCAATAATGAGCCTCATGGTCAGCCAGGGTGAAGGGGCCTTTAGTAACCCTACAAATAGTAAATATATATAGCTAAGATGTTAGGAGGTGGGATAGCTGTAAGAGTTTTTAGAAATCCCCAAATAATGGTGAGGAGATAAGGTTTAATCATGTTGAAAAACAGCATTTCTATTTTCATTACCAATTCCTGTATGGGGGAAAAAAGTATCTTACTTAACTCAGCAACCCTCCGTCATTATGGCCTGCTCGTTCCCAGAGCGGACCGCATCTTAGCGTGTCTGTAGCCCGGTACTAGCTGAAATAGTGACAGTGTATATATTAAACACATTTATTCATCATATACATTATGAAATCCTTAATTAAGGTTCACCTACCTTTGTGTGTAACCAAATGTACATCCCTGGATTAGCCAAAATTTGGTAAACTTTATTAAAAAATGTAAAATGTCTTGCCCAAAATAGATTATATATAATATCTACATAGGAAACATATTAGGTTACTATGTAATATGGTCCAATATTGCCATTTCTTTTTTTAAGTGACACCATAAACCATGAACCAAAGACTGAGTCGGTTGTGAATGTTATTAGAACCATGGGATGGCAATACACAACCATATTAAATCTGGTACTGTTATTTATTGTTTATATTACTTTTTTATTTTTGTCGAGTTAGCTTGAAAGGGCTGCTTACTTCTAAGTGCAGCTAACATTGACACCGAAGGGAATTAGAATGTTTTTTTTCTCCACATTTCTTGAATAGATGGTTATTAAAAAACAACAGATACATTAACCGTGACGGTCAGTGGATCTAGGCAATTCTTTGGCTGCAGCGTTTACCACATATTTATGGATTTATTGAATTTGCTACAATGTGCAAAATTTGATGAGTTCCCCCAAATGTTGTTTCTGAGGTGGATGAAAATAAATAAGACTAGGCAAAGTGCTGCATAACTACAATTTTTGCTGCCTAATTTAGATGTGTATAATTTTGTCCTCCATATCACTTAATCCTAGTCACTCTGACAATGTTAAAGCTCTTATCAATCCACTAGGAGTCAAAGGGGGAAACAACGAGGAGAGGCCGCCCCCCACTCACAACATTATATACAATAGAAGCCTCTCCCCAGTTACACTTAGTCCTAACAGGAATGACAATCCAAGGGTTTTCAATAGCCTTCTCAATTCCCTTGAGTGTGATTATTTACACTACTTTGATTTGACACAGTTTATCATAAACTGCTTTCTTTAAAACAGCACACACAACTATCCAGGCTGAATTCCACCTCCTACCAATAAAAAATGTGAGGGGAGAGAGTACCTCACAGTAGAACCACCAGAGGGGTTGCTGACTGATATTCGCCAGTTTACCCATCATCGGCAACTTCCTCTCTTAGTATGAAAGAAAAAGACTCCTTTTAAAGAGCCATAACATAAATATAGTGAAAACGTGCTAGTAAGCGAAACTGACCGTGCTTACTATTAAGTGTAAGTGCCCATCGAACCCCTGTGAGAATCAGTGAACATAATTCTCACCATTAAAAACCAGGGCTGTGAATTATGTGTTTTTTTTAAATTCTATTGCATGTTGTGCAATAAAAGCACCTAAACTCTCATTCCTTCATTCATTCATTCATATCTCTCTCTCTCTCGCTCTCCTTATTGTATCATATTTTAAACTCCAATGTATTTCAATGTAAAAAGCTGCTTAAGCTTTTTTTTTTAAATGTAAAGCTGTAAAGTAGCCCTGTGTGGCAGCAGAAACGTTTCTGTTGCTGCACATGACCAGGGGCATCCTTCAGTCTTAACGTTCTGCATCTACACGTTAAAGTTCTGACAAACAACATCCCTCCCCATTTAGCAGCATCCTTCCCCTTTCCCAAGTTCGCTCTTTGGGTGGTGGTTATTGTGTTAAAAATGTCAAAAGTGACAGATACCAACACCTAAAATATCAAATCTCTGAAATACTTACTGATACTCAATCATCTTCATGGCCTACCCATGCTTCTCTATAACCCACCCTGAGAAAAAATCCTGGAGCCGGGCCTGAGCCCCACCCCGCCCATTGTCATTCTGTCTGCGGCTGATTGCCACATACAGACAATGGGCCAGTCTGTGCTCTTACTGCATGTGGTGGGCCTCCTCCTGCCTCGGCCTATGGCAGGCCATTCAATCAGGTGGGAGAAATGAACAATTCACAATAGGTGACATTCCAGTTCATGAAAAGGCAGTGAAACAAGTTTAAAAAAAAAGGGTTATGGGTCTTTCACTGTCTCATCATTTTAAAACTGAAGCATTTTCAATGTTATATTCAACAAAGACATGGTTGCTGCTTTTTTATTTTATGCAACTAGCAACCATTGACAAAGTCAATAGTTCTGGCTTGTAGGTATAACACTACTAGCTGTGTTATATAGCTGGATGTAATGACAGAAGCAGAAAATTACAAGGAGGGAGGCACACTATGCTAAGCACAGATTTTTAGCTTAGGTGTTTTAAGCCATGCCCTTAATTGCATCGAACACTCCCTTTGGAGTTTTTTCATCCCACTTAAAGCCCTGGAAACAACACCATGTCAAAGTGGCACTGTGCATCATGCATGACTCACGACTTCCACTTTTTCAGATTGCCTATGTACAGGGGCATAGTGAGCTCTCCTCCACCCCACCCCTTACTTTAGGAACTACAGCAGGGGTGAATTCCTTGATTGGCCTCATCTGTATGCAACTCAGCTGACAAAGGCTCAGCTCATAATTAATGTGAAAAGGTGTGTACGTGAAGGGATGGGTGGACGGCTGGATGGATTAGTGAAAGGGTGACTGGATGAATGAAAGGGTGAATGGATGGATAATGAGAGAAAGGATGGACAGATTAATGAGTGGAAGGATGGATGAGAGAAAAGGTAAATAGATGGATGGATGGTTGGAAGGGTAGATGGATGTGTAAAAGGATGGATGAATGAGTGAAAGGATGGATTGATGAGTGAAAGGGTGGATGACAGGCGAGTGAATGGCCGGATGGGTGAACTGATAGATGGATTGATGAATTGATAATTGAAAGGGTGAATGGATGTATGGATGAGTGAAAGGGTAGATATAAGGCTGGATGAGTGAGTGAAAGGGAGGGTGGATGGATGGACAGAAAGGTGGATAGATGAGTGAAGGAGTGAAAGGGTGGATGGATGAGAATAAGGATGGATGGATGAGTGAAGGAGTGAAAGGGTGGATGGATGAGAGATAAGGATGGATGGATGAGTGAAGGAGTGAAAGGGTGGATGGATGAGAGATAAGATGAATGGATTAGTGAAGGAGTGGATGGATGAGAGAAAGGATGGATGGATGAGTGAAGGAGTGAAAGGATGGATGGATGAGAGAAAGGATGGATGGAAGAGAAAAAGGATGTGGGAGTGATGGGGTCAATGGACACATTCATGAATGGATGAGTAGATGGATGGGTGGATGGAAAGATGGATGGCTAAATGAAAGAGGGATGGAGAGAGAAAGGGAGGATGGATGGATGATTGGGAGGATGGATGGATGATTGAAAGGGTGGATGGATGAGTGGTTGAATAAGTAAGCAAAAGGATGGCTGAATGGGTAAAAGAGTAGATGGCTGGATGAATGAGTGAATATTTGGATGAGTGGAAGAGTGAATGGATGAGTGTACAGATGGATAAGGTGAAAAGATGAATAGAGGGATTGATGAGTTAAAGGGTGAATGGAGGGCTCGATGAGTGGAATGATGGATGGATGGATGGATAGATGATGAATAGGTTTGCAAATGGTTGAATATTGATATGGATGGGCACACAGATGGAAGGGCAGAATGAATGGTGAAAGACTGAATGATGGATGAAAGAATGATTACACCTTGTAACCCCCATTATCTGAAGTACATTTCCTATAGATTGACTTTCACATTTATATGAGTTGTTGCCTCTATATAATATTTGTGTGATGTAACACACTCAAACACCATGTCCTACTCACTTGGGATGAGTAGCACTATAAAAGAAATTAAATACAAATGAGAGAGGGGGGTCTATGTGAAGAGGAGGGTCACCATTGGAGGGCGGTAGCAAGGCCGGACTGGCTGGACCGGGCATCAGGGGTTTCCCTGGGAGGCTGAACAGGTGGGGTGGGGGTCGGGATTTACCACAAAAAAACCTGCACATTTGCTTAAAGCTGTACGCATATTGAAAAACCATGAAGTGCACAATTGTCTAAACCGAATATAAATGTATTTTCACTTGTACTTAAGTGGTTGTCTATTTACTTACTTTTATACTATTGCGTGACCTCTTCTGATGTGCCTGTAAAACTTACCTTTTGTCCGGAATTTTGAGCTCCTGTCCTGAATTTTTGTCCTGAATTTTGACCCTTTGTCCTGAATGTTTACGCTCATCATCCTGAATTTGCACTCATGCCAGTTGGTCCCCCTAATTGGCCGGCCCCAGTCAGAGAGTGGAAATGATGCTTTTCCCCTTTTATAAATGGGGGGTAACAGAGGCCCATCTGGCTCCGGAAAGGCCGCTCAGGCTCCCACTGACCGCTGGGAACAAGGCTCAAGTTTGAAAAATAAGTTCTTTGACACGGCCAGAGTTGGCCATACTAGAGCTCTTTTTTAGGTTGAGCCTAGAGTCAGCGCGCATGGGCTGCTCTGAGAGGGCATTTACAAAATGGTTACAAAGAAATTAACTTTAACTTGGGCACCTGCTGTAACCCTGTAAGTGCTTCCTGAGCGGCACCTCCACAGTTGTTGCCTACTTGCAACTATTCTCTGACCCTGCTCTGACCCTCGAAGCAGGGTCAGAGAATAGTTACAAGTATGGCACAATGCTCCAGGCTGTCTCAAAAATTAAACCACAACAGGAAGCACTTACAGATAAGGAAGCAGGTGACAGACTTGAAGCTTAAATTCAGTAACACATTAACCAGCGCCCGGTTGAGGCTGGGCAGATGTGCATTCTCCCCATAATCTACAGTGGTGTACCAGAGGGTGCTGTGTAGAACCAGAAGGTGCAGTTGTGAACCAGAGGGTGCTGTGATGAACCAGTGGGTCGCAGTGGTGAACCAGAGGGTCGCAGTGGTGAACCAGAGGGTGGCAGTGGTGAACCAGAGGGTGCTGTGATGAACCAGAGGGTGGCAGTGATGAACCAGAGGGTGGCAGTGATGAACCAGAGGGTGGCAGTGATGAACCAGAGGGTGGCAGTGATGAACCAGAGGGTGGCAGTGATGAACCAGAGGGTGGCAGTGATGAACCAGAGGGTGGCAGTGATGAAGCAGTGAGGAACCAGAGGGTGGCAGTGGTGAACCAGAGGGTGACAGTGGTGAACCAGAGGGTGAAAGTGGTGAACCAGAGGGTGACAGTGATGACCAGAGGGGGGCAGTGGTGAACCAGAGGGTGGCAGTGGTGACCCAGTGGGTGGCAGTGGTGAACCACATGGTGCTGTGATGAACCAGAGGGTGGCAGTGGTGAACCAGAGGGTGGCAGTGATGAACCAGAGGGTGGCAGTGATGAACCAGAGGGTGGCAGTGATGAACCAGAGGGTGGCAGTGATGAGCCAGAGGGTGGCAGTGGTGAGCCAGAGGGTGGCAGTGGTGAACCCGAGGGTGGCAGTGGTGAACCAGAGGGTGGCAGTGATGAACCAGAGGGTGGCAGTGATGAACCAGAGGGTGGCAGTGATGAACCAGAGGGTGGCAGTGGTGAACCAGAGGGTGGCAGTGGTGAACCAGAGGGTGGCAGTGGTGAACCAGAGGGTGACAGTGATGAACCAGAGGGTGACAGTGATGAACCAGAGGGTGACAGTGATGAACCAGAGGGTGGCAGTGGTGAACCAGAGGGTGGCAGTGATGAACCAGAGGGTGACAGTGATGAGTCAGAGGGTGACAGTGGTGAACCAGAGGGTGTCAGTGGTGAATCAGAGGGTGGCAGTGATGAGCCAGAGGCTGACAGTGATGAACCAGAGGCTGACAGTGATGAACCAGAGGGTGGCAGTGGTGAACCAGCGGGTGGCAGTGGTGAACCAGAGGGTGGCAGTGGTGAACCAGAGGGTGGCAGTGGTGAACCAGAGGGTGGCAGTGGTGAACCAGAGGGGGGCAGTGGTGAACCAGAGGGTGGCAGTGGTGACCCAGAGGGTGGCAGTGGTGAACCACATGGTGCTGTGATGAACCAGAGGGTGGCAGTGGTGAACCAGAGGGTGGCAGTGATGAATCAGAGGGTGGCAGTGATGAACTAGAGGGTGGCAGTGATGAACTAGAGGGTGGCAGTGATGAACCAGAGGGTGGCAGTGATGAACCAGAGGGTGGCAGTGGTGAACCAGAGGGTGGCAGTGGTGAACCAGAGGGTGGCAGTGGTGAACCAGAGGGTGCTAGTGATGAACCAGAGGGTGGCAGTGGTGAACCAGAGGGTGCTGTGATGAACCAGTGGGTCGCAGTGGTGAACCAGAGGGTGGCAGTGGTGAACCAGAGGGTGGCAGTGGTGAACCAGAGGGTGGCAGTGATGAACCAGAGGGTGGCAGTGATGAACCAGAGGGTGGCAGTGATGAACCAGAGGGTGGCAGTGATGAACCAGAGGGTGGCAGTGATGAACCAGAGGGTGGCAGTGGTGAACCAGGGGGTGGCAGTGGTGAACCAGAGGGTGCTGTGATGAACCAGTGGGTCGCAGTGGTGAACCAGAGGGTGGCAGTGGTGAACCAGAGGGTGGCAGTGGTGAACCAGAGGGTGGCAGTGATGAACCAGAGGGTGGCAGTGATGAACCAGAGGGTGGCAGTGATGAACCAGAGGGTGGCAGTGATGAACCAGAGGGTGGCAGTGATGAACCAGAGGGTGGCAGTGATGAACCAGGGGGTGGCAGTGATGAACCAGAGGGTGGCAGTGATGAAGCAGTGAGGAACCAGAGGGTGGCAGTGGTGAACCAGAAGGTGACAGTGATGAACCAGAAGGTGACAGTGATGAACCAGAGGGTGACAGTGATGAACCAGAGGGTGACAGTGATGAACCAGAGGGTGACAGTGATGAACCAGAGGGTGACAGTGATGAACCAGAGGGTGACAGTGATGAACCAAAGGGTGACAGTGATGAACCAGAGGGTGGCAGTGGTGAACCAGAGGGTGGCAGTGATGAGTCAGAGGGTGACAGTGATGACCAGAGGGGGCAGTGGTGAACCAGAGGGTGTCAGTGGTGACCCAGAGGGTGGCAGTGGTGAACCACATGTTGCTGTGATGAACCAGAGGGTGGCAGTGGTGTACCAGAGGGTGGCAGTGATGAACCAGAGGGTGGCAGTGATGAACCAGAGGGTGGCAGTGATGAACCAGAGGGTGGCAGTGATGAGCCAGAGGGTGGCAGTGGTGAACCAGAGGGTGGCAGTGGTGAACCAGAGGGTGGCAGTGGTGAACCAGAGGGTGGCAGTGGTGAACCAGAGGGTGGCAGTGGTGAACCAGAGGGTGGCAGTGATGAACCAGAGGGTGACAGTGGTGAACCAGAGGGTGCTAGTGATGAACCAGAGGGTGGCAGTGGTGAACCAGAGGTTGGCAGTGGTGATCCAGAGGGTGGCAGTGGTGATCCAGAGGGTGGCAGTGGTGATCCAGAGGGTGGCAGTGATGAGCCAGAGGCTGACAGTGATGAACCAGAGGGTGGCAGTGGTGAACCAGCGGGTGGCAGTGGTGAACCAGCGGGTGGCAGTGGTGAACCAGAGGGTGGCAGTGGTGAACCAGAGGGCGGCAGTGATGAACCAGAGGGTGTCAGTGGTGACCCAGAGGGTGGCAGTGGTGAACCACATGGTGCTGTGATGAACCAGAGGGTGGCAGTGGTGAACCAGAGGGTGGCAGTGGTGAACCAGAGGGTGGTGGTGAACCAGAGGGTGGCAGTGGTGAACCAGAGGGTGGCAGTGGTGAACCAGAGGGTGGCAGTGATGAACCAGAGGGTGGCAGTGGTGAACCAGAGGGTGACAGTGATGAACCAGAGGGTGACAGTGATGAACCAGAGGGTGGCAGTAGTGAACCAGAGGGTGGCAGTGATGAGCCAGAGGGTGGCAGTGATGAGCCAGAGGGTGGCAGTGATGAGCCAGAGGGTGGCAGTGGTGAACCAGAGGGTGACAGTGATGAACCAGAGGGTGGCAGTGGTGAACCACATGGTGCTGTGATAAACTGAGGGTGGCAGTGGTGAACCAGAGGGTGGCAGTGATGAACCAGAGGGTGGCAGTGATGAACCAGAGGGTGGCAGTGATGAGCCAGAGGGTGGCAGTGGTGAACCAGAGGGTGACAGTGATGAACCAGAGGGTGGCATTTGTGAATCAGAGGGTGGCAGTGATGAACCAGAGGGTGGCAGTGATGAACCAGAGGGTGGCAGTGATGAACCAGAGGGTGGCAGTGGTGAACCAGAGGGTGCTAGTGATGAACCAGAGGGTGGCAGTGGTGAACCAGAGGGTGGCAGTGGTGAACCAGAGGGTGGCAGTGGTGATCCAGAGGGTGGCAGTGGTGATCCAGAGGGTGGCAGTGGTGATCCAGAGGGTGGCAGTGATGAACCAGAGGGTGGCAGTGGTGAACCAGAGGGTGACAGTGATGAACCAGAGGGTGACAGTGATGAACCAGAGGGTGGCAGTGGTGAACCAGAGGGTGGCAGTGGTGAACCAGAGGGTGGCAGTGATGAACCAGAGGGTGACAGTGATGAGTCAGAGGGTGACAGTGATGAACCAGAGGGGGGCAGTGGTGAACCAGAGGGTGTCAGTGGTGAACCAGAGGGTGTCAGTGGTGAACCAGAGGGTGGCAGTGATGAGCCAGAGGCTGACAGTGATGAACCAGAGTGTGGCAGTGGTGAACCAGCGGGTGGCAGTGGTGAACCAGCGGGTGGCAGTGGTGAACCAGAGGGTGGCAGTGGTGAACCAGAGGGTGCTGTGATGAACCAAAGGGTGACAGTGATGAACCAGAGGGTGGTAGTGGTGAACCAGAGGGTCGTAGTGGTGAACCAGAGGGTGCTGTGATGAACCAGAGAGTGGCAGTGATGAACTGTAGGGTGACAGTGATGAACCAGAGGGTGGCAGTGGTGAACCAGAGGGTGGCAGTGGTGAACCAGAGGGTGGCAGTGAAGAACCAGAGAGTGGCGCTGCTAAACTGCCCGGCAGCCCTGTGGGTGTGAGCCCCCGCGCTGCTGAGCTGCCCAGGGGTTGTGAGCCCACGCGCTACTGAACTGCCCCGGGGCCCAGTGGGTGTGAGCCCCCGTGCTGCTGAACTGCTCCGGAGCCCTCTCAGTGTGAAAATCATTCGTGCTCAATTGCCTGGGAGCCCTCTGGGTGTGAGCACACATTATGCTAAGTGCCCCCCTGCCCCCAGTACAGATATGCCCGTACCGCACAGCACTATTATGCTCTTGCACCATGAAGTCTAGTGCCTGGATGCTCCTGATCTGTGTAGGTGGTACCACCTCCTGGTGCAGGCAAAATGTAAAGTCATAACTTGCTACACAGCACCAATAAACACGTGTCCCCCCTGGCACCGGTATGTGCATGTACCAAGCGTGGAGTACCTGCATGCCACTGCACCCTACTGCCCAGCGCCAGCATATGCCTGTACGGGGCAGTTTAGTATGAGATGGGACATTGTCCAGCAGCAGCAGCTGCATGCGCCTGAACCCACTGAGCAGGATCAGAATGGCTTTGCACCAACACGCGCAGCAGAGCTATCTTGGACATCTGAAGGATTCTGGGGTCCTGTGCCAAACGTATTTTTGCATCAATGAGTTTCCCGAGCGCCATCCCCGTGTATCTCCTGTGACCAGGAGGCTGCTTTCTCCTCATCTGCTGCTCTGTTCGGTCTCTGACCCTTTATAAACAAGATGCATGTGAACTCGCATAGAAGCCCCGCCCATTTGGCCCCGTCCACCACACACTAGCGGTATGAAACGTCTTCCCGCCCGTACCCACTATAATGGCCAGCTCCCTCAAGGGACCTCAGCACCTTTTGGCGCGCTGGCAAAGTTACAGGCACACGTGATCACATATTTGTACAAATGGTACAAAAATCCGCAAGTTTGCGGAAAAATTCCCGAATTTGCAGATTTTTTATGCCATTTCGCACTAATTCGCGGACCGCAAATTCGCAAATTTCGCCCATACTTAGTCAATACTAACATTCAGGAAAAGCTGTGGGTTAGCGGTGATGCCCTCTAAATGAGTCAATCTTTCTTGTTATCCGTCTGGCACTCAGTGTAACTTATATCCTCTTCTTTTGTTATGTTATTTGTTGGTTTTGTGCTACTCACTCCTTTAAAGTGTTTTGTCCAGGAACACTCTAGTCAAAATGAAATTAATTGAGAAAGTGGAATTACCACTTGCAAGTGGAGGTGTGCACAACAATTTCTTGACCCAGCTGGTCTTATCACAATTGTTTCCAAAATAAGATTCTAATCGCTTTTTCTACTCACTCCTTTAAAGTGTTTTGTCCAGGAACACTCTAGTCAAAATGAAATTAATTGAGAAAGTGGAATTACCACTTGCAAGTGGAGGTGTGCACAACAATTTCTTGACCCTGAAACTGAGAAAGCTTTCCTATAATGTTCATAAAAAGCAGGATAATTCTATCCTGTCATTCAGTCCATATTACTTTAACTTGATCGCAAATCATGTTTAGAATGTTAATTTTGAAGTTTGGATATCAATTGCATTCAGCAACTTAGGAACAGGGGTTCATGTTTTGGTTTTTGACATAGACTTTGATCGGCATTGTTTAATATCGCAATGGAATGTGACATTAGATATGGCCTGAGCATTCGATGTATCCGTGTCTGATAATGACTGTAGATAATATTCATGTTTGATAATGACTGTAGATAATATCGACAACCACACTTGATGGAATGATTGTATGAACATTATTATTTTGAAACAGTAGCTGTCTTGCTCATTACACTCCTTGTTTTCCCACACAGACCCCCAAGGAAGGGTCGACTCTGACCCGAAATGCATTGGGTAGATGTCGAATGTTAAAGGGAAAAAAAACCTCCACAATATGAATGGATAAATTTAAGTCTTGTGGAAGAAGTAAAGAATAAAAAGAAATCATGTTTTGAAATCAAGAAAAAGCGATTAGAATCTTATTTTGGAAACAATTTTGATAAGACCAGCTGGGTCAAGAAATTGTTGTGCCCTCTAAATAAGACCATTGCAATGGTTAAAAAAGCGGAACTTTCTAAACGGTGTGCGGAACCCGCAAAAAAAGACTTGGCCAGTAAAGCCACAGTGTGCATGGTGACTGACAGCAAATCCCACGACAATAAATCTCCATCCACCAGTGTGACCAAGTTTAACAGGAAACCACTACCCAGAGCAGCTGGGACCCAGAAAGCACCCAAAGACCACAAGAATACATGTTACAGATGTGGCAGTCATACACATACAGCCAATGACAGACGGTGTCCAGCCTTTCGTGTAAAATGCTCTTATTGTGGGGTGATGGGTCATTTTGGGAAGGAATGTAGACGCAAACCCAGCAACGCCTCTGTAAAGTGCGTCCTGCAGGATTCTGACGTTCGAGGGGTGGAGGGTGAAGCTGAAGAGGACTGTGTTCTTTGCATTAATGGCCAAGTCTTAGGTATGGATTGTAACAGCACCAAGAATCCCTCTTGCTTACTGTCCATATGGGGTGTACAAGTATCCATGGTAGCAGACTCATGGTCACCGTATACCATCATCCAACATAGCATCTGGGAGCGAGACTTCGTACAGATCTTAGGCACTCACCTACCAGCCACAGATGTTCACCCAGTCACGTTCACATGAGAGAGAATTCCCATGGTAGGCTTCCGCCCACTAGGCTTTGAGTGCAAGGGTAGAACCTCGGAAGGGAAACTGTATGTGGCAGAAAAAGGGCCCTCTGTACTAGGCTGGGCAGACCAAGGGGCGCTGGGGATCCAACTAAATCCAGGGGGAGCCACACAGGTACTCATGACTGACAACCCGCAGGCAAGTGAAGACGAAGCATGGAAAAATGACTTCCCAGCAGTCTTTGGAGGCACCATAGGCAAGCTCACCAAGTTCACACACAGAATTTGCCTTAGGGAAGGAGCCACACCAGTATGCAATAAAGTGAGGAACATTCCATTCAACTGCAGGGAGGCAGTGCAGATGGAACTACAGCACCTCGAAGGCAACGGGGTGATTGAGCCAATCGAGAGTGCGGAATGGTTGGCGCCCTTGGTGGTCGCATGCAAGCCCAACGGGAAATTGCGCCTCTGCATCGACCTGTGGGAACTCAAGAAAAACATCACAGTGGATACATTTCCACTGCCCAAAATCAATGAAATAGTGGCCAAGACCAAGGGGATGCAGTGGTTCTCGACCATCGACCTTACAGCGGCGTACATCAAATTTCGCTGCACCCGTCCTGTAGGAAACTCACATCATTCATCACACCGTTCGGCTGCTACCGGTTCTGGCGGATGCCCTTTGGCTTAGCATCGGCCGCAGCGGTCTTTTAGAAGCTGATGCACAAGCTGTTCAAATATATCAGCGGAGTGCAGTACTTCCACGACCACATCCTGATCATGGGCAAGACCAAACAAGATAACGACGCGAAGCTCTCTACAGTATTACGCATCCTGTCACGTAATGGCCTCACCGCAGAGTGGGACAAGTGCAAATTTGGCCTCAACGCTGTCCCCTACTTAGGACACCAGATAAGCGATAAAGGCATCTCTCCCAAGAGTGCCAATGTGGAAGCAATCAAGTCAGCACCTACGCCTCAAAACAAGGAAGTAGTACGTTCTTTCCTCGGTTTGGCTGAATTCTACAGCAAGTTTGTACAACACTTTGCCACCAAGACACACATGTATACGCCAGATCCTCAAAGAAAAGAATACCTTCGTATGGTCCAGTAAAACCAATGAAGATTTTGTGAGAATCAAAAACGACATCTGTGCGGCTGTGCCTCTACATGGCTTCGACCAATCTGCCCTCTCCATCCTCACCACAGACGCCAGCGACAAAGGATTGGGAGCAGTTCTGTCACAAAGGTCCACGGATGGGGCCATGACTACCATCAGCTTCCCATCTCGTTCACTGTCCCCCAATGAGGTGAAGTTCAGCGTCGTCGAGAAGGAGATGCTGGCAGCCATCTGGGTGATGGAAAATTTCCGACAGTTCCTCTGGGGTTCCAGGTTCCTCCTCAGGACAGACCACAAGCCACTTGTCAAAGTCCTTAGATCTAGCGGACATGCCAGTGCCATCCCGCGCATTGCAAAAATGACCCTCAGGTTATTGGACTTCGTGTATGACGTCTAATTCATACCTGGGAACAAAAACAAAGTGGCGGACTACCTCAGCAGGTCGACAGCGATGGAAAGTGCACCCGCGCACACAGAGTGGGACGAGTACACGATTACCTTCACCAATGATCAGGAAGAGGTCATAAGCGCACAAGATTGGAAAGAAGCGTATGATAAAGACCCCCTTCTTGAGAGTGTGAAAAGATGTGTCGTGCAGGGGTGGCCAGAGAAGAAGCACTTAGCAGCTGACAACCAGAAATTCTGAAAAGTGTGGGAGGAGCTATCCATCAGTGAAAATGCCGTATTCCTCTTGCGAGGAGACAAAGTGATACCCACACAACAATTAGTAGAACGCCTGCTCATGATCTTGCACAAGGGCCACTTAGGAATCGTCAAGACGAAAAATCGCGTCAAACAATCTTATTGGTGGCACGCAGTCGACAGTCAAGTAGAGAAGCATGTACGGACATGCGCACAATGCAATAATGCGGACAAGGCACAAACTATGCTACGTCCACCGTTGGAGAAGTTCACCACTCCTACCAGCCCATGGGAAGAACTGTCGGTCGACATTCTGGGACCCATCCTCAACATGTGGGGTATCCCCAAGTATGCCATCTTGCTGATGGACTGATACTCCAAATGGCCAGAAGTGGAACTGCGCGAACACGCGGACACAGACAGGATTGTAGCCTTCCTCACAGCCACATTCTTGAGATAAGGTATCCCGAAAGTCATTACGAGTGACAATGGCCCCCAGTTCACCTCAGAGGAATGGACTGCATTCATGAAAAGGAATGGCATTGTAACCAAACACACCCCGGTGTATCATCCTGTTGGAAATGGTCTAGCTGAGAGGTGAAACCGAGTGATTATGGGGTCAGTGCAAGCAGCCATCAGCGCAGGAAAGAATTGGGAGACAGAAATTAGACACACCGTATGGGTATATCGAATAACTCCCACAGCTACAGGATATAGCCTGTTTAAGATTCTCCTGGGCAGAGACCCGTTCATACGAGACAACACAGTGTAGATGAACCTGACGCTACAAAGTAAGTGGTCCCCTGGGGTAGTCCGGAGCAATTTGGAGAAAGCACAGAACATTTACACAGAACACTACAATAAGAAACACGGGGTGAGCAATGTCTTGCTAGAAAAGGGGGAATGGGTGTGAGTAAAGCTGGCACAACTGTGAAGAAAAGGAGACAGTAAGTTCAGCGAACCTCAGCAAGTCAAAGAAGCCTTCACATGGTCAGCCCTGCTAAGTGAGCGAAAAGCTTGGTCCTACAGCAGGATGGCTAAGTGCAATAAAGTGATGGGATGGGGCAAGAGAGATGATCCACCAGGCACCAGTAACACAAGTTGGGAGTCAGATAGTGAGGAGTACGGCCCAGAAACAGACACACAGAGAAGAGGCAAAGCAAGAGACAACGAAGACAGAAGCGGCAACACACAAGAACAGAGGAGCTCAGAAACCACACGACAACGCGGGCCACAAGAAGAACAAAGTACCAGCGAACAAGCCACCACATCTCCCAACATAACCAGCAAGGGAGTCCCAGTGAGTCCAAAGCATACACGAGAGAGATGCATACAACACAAGCACCCACTACATGCACCCACGTAGGCAGGGCAGTAGTGTTACCCAAACGATACAGAGAATAAGATGTAACTTTGTGGTATGCTGTGTTGTCCTTCCTAATTGCACCACATATTGCCAGATGTATATTTATTTGTTGTAGCACCGGTGCTGGGGACAGCCTTGGTACAACGTATTGATACAGTTCTTGTTATGGCGTTATTAAAGGAGGGAGATATGTGGTGTGGCATTCTAGTCGTCTACACCACGTGATGGCTGATGCATGCTGGGAGCATCGGCGGCCATGTCTGCGCTGTGAGTATGGCAGTGCAGGAGTGACCCAGGCGCTCTCCCACTACAATAAAAACAGTAGAAGACACATACAGTGTCCGTGTCTTCCTTATACCAAGAAACCCAGCACTACAGGGCTGGTTTGGGAGACTGTGCCCCTTTCTATTTGTAGTAAAACAAAGATGTCCCACACATTTGCCACTAAGTTGGTAAGAAGTGGAATAATGGTACCAGGTTTGTTGTTGTTGTTTAGCAATACCAATCACACAGATATAAATGGAACAGGAAATCACATTACTGGACATAGGCCAACCATTATAGTCATTTAGCAACCGGCAAATAAACCAATATATCACACATAACACTTAAATTCAAGTCAGGATCAGAAAAAGAAAGCCAGAAAATTGTTCTTTGGAAAAATATATATCATTTGTATATTTATTCAAGTGTGTACAATTTATCACAATCATAACAAATCATTTAAAAAATATACATAGAGTATATTATACATTTCATTAAAAGCATAAAAAGTCAACAAGATAGACAAAACAAACGTTGGTTTAAAAGTTCGTAAGAACAGGGGTCGACGCAGCGTTTCGGTTAAGGGCTAACAATAAACAACCTTCTTCAGGACCAAGTTCTAAAAGGAAACAAACAATTACTTTTTTGCGTATACAGTTTTTCACAGACTCAGCATATTTCCAAAAAAACATTTCTAGTTGGCTAAACTTTTAGGTGGTTGGCACTAGTCAAAAGCTGGTAATTATTTTATCAAAATTTATTGGTATTGTTAAAACAACTAACCTATTAATAGGGTCAACATTAAGTGCATGCCAAAGTCTATTATTGGGGAACCTTTATAGTAAAGACATCTTCTTCATCATGTCTACCAGACATCAAAATTACCTGTATTTAATAATGGCTTCCAGATATATCCTGGAGTGCCAGCGGCCGGTTATAAAATCCGGACTGTAACTGTTGTAAATTCGCAATGCTCTTGATGTAGCATACACAATATTGATCTCTGTAGGTGATAATAAAATATGGATCAATCATTAATGTGCTCTTATTTGTCTTTGGTGATACTAGTCAATATAGCGCATAACTACCTTGTGTTTGTATTGGGAGGGTTCACGCTCTGGTAGTAGGAGCCACCGATATTGGTTTTCAAAGATGCTGTAGATAAATATACCTCTATTACCATATTGTAATTAAAGGAGTGATTATCAAATGTCCTCAGAGATTGTAGTTGTTCGTACTTACCCAGATTTTAATTAACTGGTAACTTAGAACTATCACGAGCTTTTCAAATTGCTTGTGTTTCAATTTTGGCGTTCATACCCTGGCGGGGATTCTCCTGCCGCTGTTAATATAAAGGATTGAACTTTTATTAGGATCACTATTCATTTAGTCATTGTCATATATAATTTTAACGTAGAGTGTCTGGACACTACCTATATATTAATTTAGTGTACACCCTCTCGCTGCAAGTATTTTTATTAATGGCTAGCCTGTAGTTAGTTCTATATTATACTCAAGGCATAGTGGTTCAAGTACCGCCAAAAATATGGCCATTATGCCCCTTAATCAACTGTTGATAGGGAGATCCAATTCGTTTTTATGAAGAGCAATGTTACTACCTTGGGTCTCTTAGTGATGGTAGTAATGGTGTTTTAATCTCTTGTACATATTATCACGCTGGTATCTTTTGGTGGCATAGGTTTATAAAGCGTGTTTTGTTCTTCATTCTGTCCATAACACGTGACATTGCATTATGGTTCAGCAAGCCATAGGGATGAAGAATGCAGATTTCAGTCATTCAGTGAATGATTAGAACTCGCTCACTAGGGATTTGCCTAAGATCTTCAAGAACCCACGCCGGTCTGGTAGTCCTTCAATGAATGTTAGCACATTGTTCGCTAGGGATTTGCCTAATGTATTTACGAACCCACCCGCCGGTCTGGTATGTTGAGGATTTCAAGAACCAATGATTGGTTAAGCACAGAACCACCGGAATACTAAACGGGCTTTGCTAAGCACGGGGCGAGTTAAATAATAACTAGTCGGTCGCGCTCGGCTTACCTTGGGGTTTAGATTCGGCCTCCCTGCTCCTACTCCGTCAGCGTTTCCTGGGTTCTGGTCGGATTGAAAGTAGCAGGTAAACGCTAGTTTCGGTATATTTATATTACTGTGTCCCTGATTGGGCGGGTAGTCTCCTGCTTTATGATTGGTTAACGAGATGTCACATGACAGCTCTTTTGTTTACCTACAGCTATTGGTAGCGTTTTTAAGCAGCGTAGTTACCGTTATGCAATTGTCAGATCTCACGGAGGGGTCTAGACGCGAACCCTGCCTTGAGGCGCAAATATGTACCTAAAAACTACATTTCCCATGTTTCCAGGGTCCGCGCGCGCGACGCCCGGTGTGATGACGTCACACGCGCAGAGAACATTACCGGCGAAGGAACAGAAGCGCCCGCCGTTGATTCTGGTTGTGTGCTGTAAGTCTACGAGCGTTACCAGCGTATCCTTTTTGTTATTATCCTCTGAGCCGGCTGGGGCTTATGAGCTTCGCCTGGCAGGCTACTTCCATACTGACCCCTGTTGAAGCCCTATTTGACATTTATGTTGGTATGTACTTTATACTGTTGTGTTTAATTTGCTAGAACCTTGCTGAGGGAAGAAACTAACCATAGGGTTCTTGTATTCTAGAAATATCATCAAGTACAACTTTTCTGATTGCCAGGCAAAGCCAACCAATTATTCCTTTCCAGGTATACAGCATTCACTTCACACTAGGGTGGGGAAACAGGTTACTACTAAGTGAATCGTATATAAGTCTATGCTTGTCTCATGGTGCCTTGTTCTCGTTTCAGCTTCCCTTCCCCGCTGCTCCCTTCCTACCCTTCCTGATTATCCCTCACTCGATCATTCCTGTGTGTCTGTTCACATTCAGACCCAGGGGCTGTTGAGAGGTGGACCCCATAGAGCATCGTGAGATCCTGAGGACCCTTGGACCTGACAGAATCAACGGCCCAAGAAATTTAGTCCTCCCGATTTCACGATACAATGTCCACTATGGATGATATTTTGGCAGCCCTGGCGTTGGTCCAAACAGAGTTGCAAGCATCTAGGACAGAGACTGCTGCATTGCAGGCTCAAGTGGATAGGTTGAGTCGTAACCCTTTCAGTGCTGGTACTCAGCAGGCCTCTTCTGTCGTAGTGGAAGTTCCCGCCCCGATCCCCCTGGCCCCTCCCGAACGTTTCCATGGGGATAGCGGTAAAGTGCAGGTATTTCTTACGCAAGTGTTATTGCATTTTTCCTGCAAGCCCAAGGTATTTAATACCAATCACGCTAGGGTAGCTTTTCTCATCTCGTACTTAGCGGGAGATGCTGCACAATGGGCAGTACCATTAGTGAAAAGAGATGATCCATTGTTAAGGGACTGGGAGGCTTTTCGGGCTGATTTTGAGAAGACTTTTAATCGCAGGTCAGCTACACTAACAGCAGACAGGGAGTTGCTAGGTTTGAAACAGGGTAATAGAGATTTGATAACCTACCTCAACGATTTTAGAAGGCTTATCGCGGAAACGGATTGGCCTGAAGAAAAGAGACATGCCATTTTCTATAATGGTCTCACAGAGGAAATGAAGGATGTACTTGCTCAGATTGATCCTCAGCCCAGTACCTGTGAAGACATGATCAGCCTAGTCTTGAGGCTAGATCATCGCCTGAGTGCTCGTAAGGGTGACAACCGAAGAAAGGAACGGGTAACCCCAAGATTTGAGAATCTCAGAGGGCCAGAGGGGGCAAGCCAATCCAAACCAGAACCCATGGAAATAGGAGCCGTGAGGTCTCCGTTAACTACGGAAGAAAGGGAGTATAGACGAAAGAAAGGCTTGTGTCTATATTGTGGTCGGAAGGGACACTTCATTCGGGAATGCCCTAACAGGAACAAAACAAGAACAGAGTACAAGAAGGTGTCTGTGGTGGCAGCGGAACCAGAGTCGGGAAACGAGAAAGCTTGAAGGTGGAGGAAGGGAGTCCTTCAAGTACGTTCATCATCCCTTCATTGGACGGAGTTGAGAGACGAGACGGTCTACATTTTTTTGTGGATGTTAGGCTGGAAGTACAAAGGAAGACACTAACGATAAGAGCTATGGTGGATTCGGGAGCAACCGGGTGTTTTATGGATCATGCCAAGGCCATCGGGTTAGGATTAGCTCTAGTAGAAAAAGAGATTCCCGAAGCAGTGTATGCCGTGGATGGCAGAAAATTGGATTCAGGCCCTATCCGACTGCAAACCAGGGAGCTTGGTATGACAATGGTTACTGAACACCAGGAGAGATTGTGTTTTAATATCATTCATGCACCTCAGTACGGAATGATTCTGGGTCTTCCATGGTTGCGTAGACACAACCCCACCATAGATTGGGAAAATCAAACCTTACACTTTACGTCGGATTACTGTCAACAAAACTGTTACCCTGTGCAATCAGGACCTGCGTCTGGTTTAGCCAGTATACATCACATAGCTACCGCGGCTGAACAGGATGTAGAACTTCCATTTGAGTATCGTGAATTGGCGGAGGTATTCAGCGAAAGGAAGGCAGAAACATTACCACCACACCGGTCTTACGACTGCCAAATTGATCTGATTCCAGGGGCTAAGATCCCAGCGGGGCGAGTGTATGCACTTACTGAGCCGGAAACCATACATCTCCGTGAATACTTAGATAAGCTCTTGAAAATCGGCTTTATCAGAGAATCCAAATCCCCAGCAGCCTCCCCGTTGTTCTTCATCCCAAAAGCTAATGGAGAACTCCGAGCTTGTGCGGACTATAGGGCTCTAAACGCCATTACAGTCAAGAATAAATATCCCCTACCCCTCATCAACGTGTTGTTGGAACAAGTCAAAGAAGCAGTTGTTTTTACGAGACTGGATCTCAAGGGGGCGTATCACCTGGTTCGAATGCGTTCAGGCGATGAATGGAAGACGGCCATCAAGACCCGTTTTGGGCTTTACGAGTACTTGGTGATGCCCTTCGGGCTCTGTAATGCGCCAGCCGCCTTCCAGTTTTTCCTAGATGATGTACTCAAAAACTATCTAGATCGTTTCGTTGTTGTGTACATTGACGACATCCTGATCTATTCCAACAGCACAGAACAACATGTAGAAAATGTGAAGGCGGTATTGAGAACATTACTGGAACACCATCTCTACTGCAAACTCAGTAAGTGTGAGTTTAACTCTACATCGGTGGAGTTCCTAGGGGTGGTGCTCACACCTTATGGTCAGGAAATGTCTGAAAGAAAGATCCTAGCAGTAAAAAACTGGCCCATACCCAAGTCTGTAAGGGACATTCAATGTTTCATCGGGTTTGCGAACTTTTATCGTCGGTTCATTGAAAACTTCTCAGCAATGGCCTCCCCAATGACAAGGTTATTAAGGAAGAAGGTGCCCTTTGAATGGACGGATGATGCTCAGAAAGGTTTCGATGACCTAAAGAAGGCTTTTGTTTCTGCTCCTGTGCTAGTGCACGCTGATCCCAGTAGACCTTTTATCGTAGAAGCGGATGCTTCTGACTCTGCGGTAGGAGCTGTATTGTCCCAACGTCATTCTGATACCGGCCAGTTACATCCTGTAGCTTACCTCTCTCGCACCCTGAATTCGGCGGAGCAGAATTACGTAATTGCTGAAAAAGAGTTGTTGGCAATAAGAACCGCTTTTCTGGAATGGAGACATCACTTAATGGGAGCAAGACATGTAGTAACTGTGTTTACCGACCACCGTAATCTGCAATACATGACTGCTGCACGACATCTAACACCTAGACAAATGCGTTGGATGATGCATTTTGCGGACTTCGACTTCATTGTCACATACCGACCAGGAAAGGATAACAGAAAGGCGGACGCATTATCAAGGCAATCCGCCAAGACGGAACTGATCGACGCAAGGGAGGAATCCATAATCGATCCAAAGAAGGTGATCGGCGTCACCTGTACCCAGATGTTCCTCAGAAGTGTCATTAGAAACATCCAGAATGACGAATGGAAGAAATGGTTGGGTGAACACAACGAGTGGAAGATGGTTCAGGGTCTTCCGATGAGACAGAGACAGCTGTTGTTGCCCATTCAAGCCTTAAGAAAGCAAGTGTTTCAGTGGTGCCATAGTGCGCCGTGTGCGGGCCATAACGGAATCAGTAAGACTCTGGAACGAATACTAAGACAGTTCTGGTGGCCTAACATTAGGAAAGACGTGGCTGAGTGGGTGGCTGAGTGTCCTATATGTAGCCAAATGAAGGTACAACACTCCAGACAGGCAGGATTGCTACAGCCACTTCCCACTCCTGAGGTGCCTTGGGAAAACATTTCTATGGATTTTGTGGTGGGCATGCCGAAAGATCAGGGGTGCACTGCCATCTTGGTGGTGGTTGACTATTTAACCAAAATGGCTCATTTCATCGCCTGTAAACAGGTTCCTTCAGCTAGCGTGTTAGCCAAACTTATTCTCACCAACATAGTAAGGCTACATGGGTTACCCCGAGTGATAATCTCAGATAGAGGCAGCCAGTTCACCGCTAGGTTTTGGAAGACATGGTGCAAAGCCTTAGGAATAACATCTAGTACCTCTACGAGTTTCCATCCTCAGACCGATGGGCAAACTGAAAGGGTCAATCAAACACTGAAGCAGTACCTGAGATGCTATGTTGAGGTCACTAAGGAAGATTGGGTGGACAGATTATGGCTAGCTGAAATAGCCTACAACAGTGCAGTACATAGTTCCACCACAACCGCTCCATTTTTTTGCACCTATGGTTTCCATCCTAATTTCCTGCCGTTTCACCATCCTGCATCAGCCACCCCTGTCCCTGAAGTACATGAAAGACTACAAAACATTCGTAAGGCATGGCAGCATGTCAAGAGCCAGTTACGGCAGACCAAGGCGAGGTACAAGGCCTATGAGGACAAGCACAGACAAGAAGGGCCAGTATACAAGGTGGGTGATTACGTCTGGTTGTCCACCAAAAACATACGCTTTAAGCGTTATAGTGTTTTCAATCCTAAATATATAGGCCCGTACAAGATTATCAAGCTCATCAATCCTGTGGTGGTTAAGCTGGCTCTGCCATCTTCTTTACGCATTCATCCTGCCTTTCACGTGTCTTTGGTGAAACCCACGCGAATGCACGGAAGGCTGGTTCCTGCTGAGGTTGTCGCAAATAACGAAGAAGACTATGAGGTGAGAGGAATTGTGGACTCTAAAATATACCGCACTAGATTGTGGTATTTGGTGGCTTGGAAGGGTTATGGTAATGAAGAAAATTCCTGGGAACCTGCATCCAATGTCCATGCACCCAAGTTTGTGAGGATGTTCCATCAACGCTTTCCGACCAAACCTTGCCTCTGTCAGTGTTCTTCGGGAGAGGGATGTACTGTCAGATCTCACGGCGGGGTCTAGACGCGAACCCTGCCTTGAGGCGCAAATATGTACCTAAAAACTACATTTCCCATGTTTCCAGGGTCCGCGCGCGCGACGCCCGGTGTGATGACGTCACACGCGCAGAGAACATTACCGGCGAAGGAACAGAAGCGCCCGCCGTTGATTCTGGTTGTGTGCTGTAAGTCTACGAGCGTTACCAGCGTATCCTTTTTGTTATTATCCTCTGAGCCGGCTGGGGCTTATGAGCTTCGCCTGGCAGGCTACTTCCATACTGACCCCTGTTGAAGCCCTATTTGACATTTATGTTGGTATGTACTTTATACTGTTGTGTTTAATTTGCTAGAACCTTGCTGAGGGAAGAAACTAACCATAGGGTTCTTGTATTCTAGAAATATCATCAAGTACAACTTTTCTGATTGCCAGGCAAAGCCAACCAATTATTCCTTTCCAGGTATACAGCATTCACTTCACACTAGGGTGGGGAAACAGGTTACTACTAAGTGAATCGTATATAAGTCTGTGCTTGTCTCATGGTGCCTTGTTCTCGTTTCAGCTTCCCTTCCCCGCTGCTCCCTTCCTACCCTTCCTGATTATCCCTCACTCGATCATTCCTGTGTGTCTGTTCACATTCAGACCCAGGGGCTGTCGAGAGGTGGACCCCATAGAGCATCGTGAGATCCTGAGGACCCTTGGACCTGACAGCAATATGTTTAATGTACGCGGTATATTTATCGCATTTTGGCGATAATATCTGGTGATTGGGAGCGAAGTACAAGATTCGAGTCTTGTCTGTTTTCCGCTCAATCGTAATGTATGAACATCCAGATTCTATAAGTCTCATAAGCGGGAGTAAAAGCCACCAATAATTGAAATTACTCTCAGGTCTATTCTCCTTGTTGAGGTTGGGTCAATTATGAAGACGTGTGGGGTATACAAGGGCATTAATGCTGGATCGTATATTAGCGCTATGTCCGCATTTGTACAGCTATGCGCCAGGATGTCATGTTTGCTAACCTACTAGGGCGTGATCATTGTTGGTACGGTTAGGTGCTATCCAGTCAATAATTTATTTTAGGAAGCTTATTACACAGGGTGACACATAAAAAAAATTGGGACCTTTCTCATCCTGGATCTTTAATGTATATATTACTCCGTCTAGTTAAATTATCTTTTCCCAATCTTCTCTGCTATTGAGGCCGGCACGGACACTGTTGCACTTGGACATGTAAAATTGCTCGCGTCTTTTTCTTTTTTGAGTCAGATTACCGCCTCTTGTACTTAGAGTAACATGCTCAAGGCAGCACCAGTGGAGGTCGCTAATATCATGCTTAGCGGTCTTCCAATGTTCAGTTAGAGGGGCCCCTAACTTGCTTGTTCGAAGAGCCGATCTGTGTTCATTAAGTCTAGTTCGGACTTCTCTGGAGGTTTCCCCTATGTAAATAAGTTTACAGGGGCAACTGATAAGGTAGATTACACTACATGTTCGACAATTCATGAAGCTCGTTGGTTTTAAGACTACATCTTTGATGGTGATAGTATTCCCACGGATGATATTTTTACAATTACTGCAACCTGAACACGGGAAGGTGCCCGTTGGCATGGGTGCATTATCAATGCAGGGTTGGATTGCTCTCTTATTTTCCCTATATGTGTGCACTAAGCTATTTCTAATCGTTCTGTTCCTCCTGTAGGAGAACATAGGTTTGGGTAATCTGTTTAGTTGTTTATCGTTGACCAGATGCCAATCTCTGTTAATGATGTTTTTGAGTTTGTTGCTAATTGGGTTGTAGTTTGTAACAAAGATTATAGGCTGTGTGGTAAGCTCTTTCTTTTCTTTGGGTTGGAATAGGCTCTCGCGATTATAGTATTTGGCACGCTTGTACGAGTGTCTAATGAGTCGTTTGGGGTATCCACGTTCAATGAATTTAGTTCTGAGGACACTGGCATGTTTTTCGAAGTCTTGGGGTGTCGTGCAGTTTCTCTTAAGTCTCAAAAATTGACCAAATGGAATATTATTGACTTGACTGGGTGGGTGGTTACTTTTATGATGAAGCATAGTATTTCTGTCGGTCGGTTTTGTGAAAAGTTCTACGTTTAATGTTCCATTGGTGTTTTTGATGATCAGGTCAAGGAATTCACAACTGTTGTTATCTATGTGAGAGGTGAACTTAAGATTATTGTCACCAAGGTTGAGCCATGTAATGAACTCTCTGAGTGTCTCTATAGGGCCCGTCCAGATGAAAAAGACGTCGTCTATATAACGAGACCACACCGAGATGTTCTCATAGAACGGTGATACAGTATTAAAAATGTGATGTTCCTCAAAATTTGACACATACAGACATGCCAGACTAGGGGCACAGGTGGCCCCCATGCTGGTCCCCTTAGTCTGTCTAAATAGTTGCTTATTGAATAAGAATAGATTATTTTTGAGTACCACAGAGATACAGTCTATGATGAACTGTTCATGGGCTGTAAGGTCCCTTTCCTCTTTATTAAGCATGGAAGTGATAACTTCTATTGTTGCGTTTTGGGGGATGTTTGTATATAATGATTCAATGTCTAGTGTAACTAGAAATTGAGAATGGGGGTCAAAAGCTAGGCCTTCTACTTTATGGATGATGTCTGTTGTGTCCTTAGTGTACGCTTTTTGGGTAGTGACCAAAGGTTGCAGAAAAACATCTGCGTACTTGCTAAGCGGTTCCGTGAAAGACCCGATGCTGGAAACGATAGATCTCATAGGAGGGTTCAGAATATCCTTATGAACTTTCGGAAGTCCATAAAGAGCTGGAATAATTGGATCCTGGTTGAGGAGGAAAGAGAATTCCTCTTCGCAGATTACACCATCATCTCTGGCGTGTTTCAATAGGTTAGCAATCGATAATTTCAGGGATGTCCATTCATCCATGTGTGCTGTCATATAATGTTCCTTGTTATCTAATAAGTTCAGCATTCTATTGTTATAATCGGGGGTGTCCATCACCACGATGCCACCCCCCTTATCTGCCGGTTTAATGGTCAGTTCGATGTTGTTTTGTAATGTTTGTAATGCTAATGCCTCATCTTTACTGAGATTATGGCTGATCCAGTGTTTTTGTTTCAATAGATCATCCACACTCTTATCAACGCTTCGCTCGAAGGCTTCGATATCTTTAGGGATCATGTTAATACTGGGGGTCCACACAGACTTGTTTTTGAGGCCCGATTTGTTGTTACTGGGATGTTTCTCTTTTCCCTCGAAATACATAGCTAATCTAATTTTTCTAAAAAAACTTTGGAGATCTCTCTCTAATGCATATCTATCAATGTTAGATGCCACTGCATATCCTAACCCTTTTTCTAACAGGGTGATCTGTTGGCTGGTCAGTGTGTGTTTGGAAAGATTGATGATCGGTGCTTTGTTATGACTAGTTAGTCCCAATGTTTCTGACTCCGTCTGTTTGGACGTCGTTGGAATTGGGGTGTCGCATTGTAGTTCCCTCGCCCTCGGCCCCTTCCTTTCGGGGGACCGAAGTCTTGTTGGCGTTGTTCCAAAAAAGAAAGACTGTTGGAGTTGGATGTGTTAGGTGTTTCTCTTTCTTTAGTATTACCGGTATCATTTTGTTGTTCCCCCTCCGAGTCTGAGCTCGTGTACGAAGTATCAAAGAACCTTACTTTTTTCTGGAAGGTACGTGGCTGATTCTGCCACGGTCTGCGTTGTGGATGGTTCTCCCTACTTCTCTCATAAAAGTCTTTCTGTAGGTATGGATAGACATATTCCGGATTATAATTGGAAATGTCTTTACGTAATTTATTACTTTTCTTGTTGGCTAGGTAGTCAGTATAACTGGAAACATCCTTCTCTATTTCCTCTAATTTCTGCTTTGCTTCTAGAAGTGCTGAGCTGTTTAGTTTGGTTTCCATATCTTCTATTTCTTTACGCTCCACTACCAGTACTTCCTGTGCAGTCTCTATAATGAGGATGATCCAATCGCGACTGCAGCGATTTGCCACCAATGTCCAATTCTCTATGAATTTTCTGTTATTTATAAAAATACCGGGTTCATTAACTACTTGCAGACCTTTGGGAATCACTCCTTTCTTACAATATTCCACTAGGAATTCTGCGTGTAATTCAGCCCTAACTACCTTCTTTTTTAGATTCCATAGAGCACGCCACTGCTCTTCGTCTGATTTATCCAGGCGGATTGTAGAGATGTTTTTTACTGAGGGACCATTGATTATCTTATTGAAGTGATCTTCCGTATAACTAAGTACTTTTATACCTTCCATTGTAATCTCCTATTTAGGTGTTTTTAGGTGGTAGTTTAACAATACGGAGGAAGGGAATGTAAGTAATAAAAGTGTAAATGTATATGTCTGAAGTGTGCCTCCTCAGCTAACCAGCTGGGTATAAATCATGAAAAGTAAAAGGAGGCCCCCTTGTCTATAAAATTTGGAACAGGGGAAGTATGTTGTAAAACAAAGATGTCCCACACATTTGCCACTAAGTTGGTAAGAAGTGGAATAATGGTACCAGGTTTGTTGTTGTTGTTTAGCAATACCAATCACACAGATATAAATGGAACAGGAAATCACATTACTGGACATAGGCCAACCATTATAGTCATTTAGCAACCGGCAAATAAACCAATATATCACACATAACACTTAAATTCAAGTCAGGATTAGAAAAAGAAAGCCAGAAAATTGTTCTTTGGAAAAATATATATCATTTGTATATTTATTCAAGTGTGTACACTTTATCACAATCATAACAAATCATTTAAAAAATATACATAGTGTATATTATACATTTCATTAAAAGCATAAAAAGTCAACAAGATAGACAAAACAAACGTTGGTTTAAAAGTTCGTAAGAACAGGGGTCGACACAGCGTTTCGGTTAAGGGCTAACAATAAACAACCTTCTTCAGGACCAAGTTCTAAAAGGAAACAAACAATTACTTTTTTTGCGTATACAGTTTTTCACAGACACAGCATATTTCCAAAAAAACATTTCTAGTTGGCTAAACTTTTAGGTGGTTGGCACTAGTCAAAAGCTGGTAATTATTTTATCAAAATTTATTGGTATTGTTAAAACAACTAACCTATTAATAGGGTCAACATTAAGTGCATGCCAAAGTCTATTATTGGGGAACCTTTATAGTAAAGACATCTTCTTCATCATGTCTACCAGACATCAAAATTACCTGTATTTAATAATGGCTTCCAGATATATCCTGGAGTGCCAGCGGCCGGTTATAAAATCCGGACTGTAACTGTTGTAAATTCGCAATGCTCTTGATGTAGCATACACAATATTGATCTCTGTAGGTGATAATAAAATATGGATCAATCATTAATGTGCTCTTATTTGTCTTTGGTGATACTAGTCAATATAGCGCATAACTACCTTGTGTTTGTATTGGGAGGGTTCACGCTCTGGTAGTAGGAGCCACCGATATTGGTTTTCAAAGATGCTGTAGATAAATATACCTCTATTACCATATTGTAATTAAAGGAGTGATTATCAAATGTCCTCAGAGATTGTAGTTGTTCGTACTTACCCAGATTTTAATTAACTGGCAACTTAGAACTATCACGAGCTTTTCAAATTGCTTGTGTTTCAATTTTGGCGTTCATACCCTGGCGGGGATTCTCCTGCCGGTGTTAATATAAAGGATTGAACTTTTATTAGGATCACTATTCATTTAGTCATTGTCATATATAATTTTAACGTAGAGTGTCTGGACACTACCTATATATTAATTTAGTGTACACCCTCTCGCTGCAAGTATTTTTATTAATGGCTAGCCTGTAGTTAGTTCTATATTATACTCAAGGCATAGTGGTTCAAGTACCGCCAAAAATATGGCCATTATGCCCCTTAATCAACTGTTGATAGGGAGATCCAATTCGTTTTTATGAAGAGCAATGTTACTACCTTGGGTCTCTTAGTGATGGTAGTAATGGTGTTTTAATCTCTTGTACATATTATCACGCTGGTATCTTTTGGTGGCATAGGTTTATAAAGCGTGTTTTGTTCTTCATTCTGTCCATAACACGTGACATTGCATTATGGTTCAGCAAGCCATAGGGATGAAGAATGCAGATTTCAGTCATTCAGCTATATTGACTAGTATCACCAAAGACAAATAAGAGCACATTAATGATTGATCCATATTTTATTATCACCTACAGAGATACAGGTAATATAAATATACCGAAACTAGCGTTTACCTGCTACTTTCAATTCGACCAGAACCCAGGAAACGCTGACGGAGTAGGAGCAGGGAGGCCGAATCTAAACCCCAAGGTAAGCCGAGCGCGACCGACTATGTTATTATTTAACTCGCCCCGCTTAGCAAAGCCCGTTTAGTATTCCGGTGGTTCTGTGCTTAACCAATCATTGGTTCTTGAAATCCTCAACATACCAGACCGGCGGGTGGGTTCGTAAATACATTAGGCAAATCCCTAGCGAACAATGTGCTAACATTCATTGAAGGACTACCAGACCGGCGCGGGTTCTTGAAGATCTTAGGCAAATCCCTAGTGAGCGAGTTCTAATCATTCACTGAATGACTGAAATCTGCATTCTTCATCCCTATGGCTTGATGAACCATAATGCAATGTCACGTGTTATGGACAGAATGAAGAACAAAACACGCTTTATAAACCTATGCCACCAAAAGATACCAGCGTGATAATATGTACAAGAGATTATTTTTTATTTTATTTTTTTAAATTTTTATTAGCATCATGAGTAACATCAAATACATATATATACAATGTCAGACAACTCATATAAGATAAGGCATCAATCAATAACAAATCAAATTTTCTGTTAGATCATTAAGACATAATTACTCCCCAAATTTCTTGTATCTTCCGTTTTTGCCTCAATCCCTTAGTCATCGCTAAAGAGTTTTCCATATTATAAATGTCTTTGACCAAAAGCCACCATTCCATGACCGTGGGGGAATGACTTTGTATCCAGGCCCTGGCAATAGTTAATCTGGCACATGTAAAAAGTATATTCATCAGATCACGAGATCTATTGTCTACCCCAACGACTCCAATCAAAATATCCAATTGCGTGAGTATAATTGGCCTAGCCAATTTGGTCGAGATAACACCAGCTACATCCTTCCAGAAAATGGATAGCTCGGGGCATGAAAAAAACATATGAACAATGTTTGCCCCCTTGAGTGCACATTTAGGACATTTTGTACGATCATTAAATTCGTTCGATTCATTATTAGAAGCCCATTTTAGAATCCTGTCAGGTGAATAATACAGTTGAAACAAAGTCCTAAACAGCTGTAGTTTCAGACTAGACGATTGAACTGCATTATTTAGGCTATTTAGTGAGGAGGTTATCATAACTGGTGTTACATTCACATCCAACTTTGTACTCCATTTTTCTGCCACCTTACTAATGTCATCCTTGTGTAAAATAGAAAAGGTCTTATAACCGCAACTGATCAGTGCCTTGTCAGAGTCCCTGTACATACAGCTCCAGATTTCGGATTCAGATATGCTATCCAGGCCTGTTCTACGGATAATGTAATCCTTGATCTGATTGTATTTAAACCAAGCCCTTTCTGGTAATTTATACATCATCTTTAGCTTTTCAAAAGTAGAAAATCCAGTATGGTCATACAAATCTCCCAAATTATTTATGCCATTATCCGAGAACATAGAAGTAGCTGAATCATGAAAAACACCTGATAACCCTGGATTATACCAGAGTGGTGTTTTGGCATGAAATAAGGAGGTGTTATTCCTAACAAGGATAGATCGCCAGATATTAACTGTGTCTCGAATCGTCTTAAACCGTACTCGTTTAAAGTAGTTGGGGTCGTTGAGTCTGTAAAAAAACATAATAGCTTCATCCCCTAATATAAATTTGTGAAAATAAAGACATTTATCAGAAATGAGTAGGCTGCGAAAGCGAGTTAAAAAAGCGGCCCAATAATATAATTTAAAGTCTGGTAACCCAAGTCCACCTTGGTCATAGGGGAGTTTAAGCAGAGATATCGCCCGTCGTGCTTTCTTATACCCCCATATGAAGCTGCTAATGGTACCCTCCAGTCTGCTAAAGTAAGTATTACATACTCTTAAGGGTATAGACCGGAAAAGATATAGAAATCTAGGTAAGATCTTCATTTTGATTAAGTTAATTCGTCCCAAGATCCCCATTGGAAGTTTGTGCCATTTCTTAAGAAGAAGAGAAGTTTCTTTTAATAACGATTCATAGTTGAGTGCAATTATTGAATCTAGATTAGAAGAGATTTTAACCCCAAGGTATGTTGCAACATTACATACTCCATCTATTGGTGTTAGCGAAGTATAATTTGTAATTATTTGCGTTTTGCTGATATTTAACCTATACCCTGATGCCCTACCATATTTATCTGCTTCGATACCTATACCTGATATCGCTTCAGGGACATTTGTAGAGAAAACCGCTACATCATCTGCGTAGGCAATTATTTTTAGTGCATTAAGACCATTTTTAAACGGTACAATCATCTCTTGCTTGTGTAATGCAATCAAGAAGGGTTCTATTGCTAGAGCAAATAACAGAGGAGACAGAGGGCACCCTTGTCGAGTGCCACGTTCTATTGGAAAGATAGGTGAGCATTGTCCTGAGTAACATACTTTACCCCTTGGTTGGTCATATAAGGATTTAACCCATTTCAGGTACTGACCTTTTATGCCGAATGCAACCAAAGCTGCCCAGAGGAAGTCCCACCCCACTCGATCGAATGCCTTTTCCGCATCTAAAAGAATCATTCCGAGTGGGGTGGGACACGTCCTAGCAACATCAAATGCCGATATAACAGTATTAATATGAACGGTAGTATCACGTTTGGGGATAAACCCGTGTTGAAATGGTGAAACCATCTGTGGCATTAGTAACGCAAGCCTTGTTGCTAGTATTTTTGCAAATATCTTTGCATCAGCATTAATTAATGATATAGGTCTATAAGACCCTCTCTCTTGTGGGGGTTTCCCCTTTTTAAGAAAGAATATAATTTGAGTGCGGTTCCAGGATTTTGGGGCTAGCTCTCCTTTACCAATAGCTTTAATGACCATCATCAGGAGAGGAATTAATTCTTCCATGCATTTTTTATAAAGTTCTAGGGGGATTGAATCTTCGCCTGTAGCTTTTCCCAGTGCTAGGGAGTTAATAGCTGCCTGTATTTCTCCTACTGTTATATCTGATTCTAAATGATCTGCTTGCTCATCCTCTATATTCTGTACACCATTTTCTGTCAAATAGACTTTTATATTATCTCCTGTTGGGATTGTTTCAGGCGTATATAACTTTTGGTAGTATATGGCAAACTGATGTAAAATTGATTTAGAATCTTGATGTAATTGTCCATCGTCACCTTTTATTTCCTTGATCAGCGTTTGGGCTCGGTCTTCTGCCACTTTATATGCCAGAATTTTTCCTATCCTCTCCCCACTTTCATATTGATTCATCCTATATTTAGCTAATTTAGATATGCTTTTCTCCCTAAAAATATTTTTCAAAGCTAATCTTGATTCCATCAATTTTAAATTTAAATCTTCTATTTCTTTTGCCCTTGTAGTGGTAGAAGTAGCTAGCATCTTAGATAGCCTCTCTTCGATATTAGATATATCATCTAGTAATTTTTTATTTTGAACCCTATTGATTTTATTTTGCTGCCAAACAAACTGTTGTGTAAACCCACAAATGCTAGCCTTACATGCATCCCACACCATCAAAGGAGATGTAGAAGACCCATTGATATCAATAAAATCTTTTATATGTCCTTTCAACAAACTCACAAACTTATTATCAGAGAAAAGATATCTGGGAAAGGAGAAGGGCCTAGGTGGTTGCCTATCCGTTTCAATTTCTATTATGAATGAGAGCGGGTTATGGTCCGATGTCACCCTAGGGCATATAAACATTTTACTAGTTGACAATATAGAGTTAGAGGCAAAAACCATATCAATGCGTGAGCAGAGTTTATGGGCGGATGAGTAATAAGTATACCCTGTTAAGTGTGGGTAAAGATATCTCCAAGCATCTTTGAGTAGGAGCAGGGAGGCCGAATCTAAACCCCAAGGTAAGCCGAGCGCGACCGACTATGTTATTATTTAACTCGCCCCGCTTAGCAAAGCCCGTTTAGTATTCCGGTGGTTCTGTGCTTAACCAATCATTGGTTCTTGAAATCCTCAACATACCAGACCGGCGGGTGGGTTCGTAAATACATTAGGCAAATCCCTAGCGAACAATGTGCTAACATTCATTGAAGGACTACCAGACCGGCGTGGGTTCTTGAAGATCTTAGGCAAATCCCTAGTGAGCGAGTTCTAATCATTCACTGAATGACTGAAATCTGCATTCTTCATCCCTATGGCTTGATGAACCATAATGCAATGTCACGTGTTATGGACAGAATGAAGAACAAACCACGCTTTATAAACCTATGCCACCAAAAGATACCAGCGTGATAATATGTACAAGAGATTAAAACACCATTACTACCATCACTAAGAGACCCAAGGTAGTAACATTGCTCTTCATAAAAACGAATTGGATCTCCCTATCAACAGTTGATTAAGGGGCATAATGGCCATATTTTTGGCGGTACTTGAACCACTATGCCTTGAGTATAATATAGAACTAACTACAGGCTAGCCATTAATAAAAATACTTGCAGCGAGAGGGTGTACACTAAATTAATATATAGGTAGTGTCCAGACACTCTACGTTAAAATTATATATGACAATGACTAAATGAATAGTGATCCTAATAAAAGTTCAATCCTTTATATTAACAGCGGCAGGAGAATCCCCGCCAGGGTATGAACGCCAAAATTGAAACACAAGCAATTTGAAAAGCTCGTGATAGTTCTAAGTTGCCAGTTAATTAAAATCTGGGTAAGTACGAACAACTACAATCTCTGAGGACATTTGATAATCACTCCTTTAATTACAATATGGTAATAGAGGTATATTTATCTACAGCATCTTTGAAAACCAATATCGGTGGCTCCTACTACCAGAGCGTGAACCCTCCCAATACAAACACAAGGTAGTTATGCGTTATATTGACTAGTATCACCAAAGACAAATAAGAGCACATTAATGATTGATCCATATTTTATTATCACCTACAGAGATCAATATTGTGTATGCTACATCAAGAGCATTGCGAATTTACAACAGTTACAGTCCGGATTTTATAACCGGCCACTGGCACTCCAGGATATATCTGGAAGCCATTATTAAATACAGGTAATTTTGATGTCTGGTAGACATGATGAAGAAGATGTCTTTACTATAAAGGTTCCCAAATAATAGACTTTGGCATGCACTTAATGTTGACCCTATTAATAGGTTAGTTGTTTTAACAATACCAATAAATTTTGATAAAATAATTACCAGCTTTTGACTAGTGCCAACCACCTAAAAGTTTAGCCAACTAGAAATGTTTTTTTGGAAATATGCTGTGTCTGTGAAAAACTGTATACGCAAAAAAGTAATTGTTTGTTTCCTTTTAGAACTTGGTCCTGAAGAAGGTTGTTTATTGTTAGCCCTTAACCGAAACGCTGCGTCGACCCCTGTTCTTACGAACTTTTAAACCAACGTTTGTTTTGTCTATCTTGTTGACTTTTTATGCTTTTAATGATTTTAATGAAATTTTTTAAATGATTTGTTATGATTGTGATAAATTGTACACACTTGAATAAATATACAAATGATATATATTTTTCCAAAGAACAATTTTCTGGCTTTCTTTTTCTAATCCTGACTTGAATTTAAGTGTTATGTGTGATATATTGGTTTATTTGCCGGTTGCTAAATGACTATAATGGTTGGCCTATGTCCAGTAATGTGATTTCCTGTTCCATTTATATATGTGTGATTGGTATTGCTAAACAACAACAACAAACCTGGTACCATTATTCCACTTCTTACCAACTTACTGGCAAATGTGTGGGACATCTTTGTTTTACAACATACTTCCCCTGTCCCAAATTTTATAGACAAGGGGGCCTCCTTTTACCTTTCTATTTGTAGCAAGCATGTTAACGATGAGCGCAGCGTGTTTATCTTGATAAGCATGTTGCCTGTTGACTTCTTAGTAATTCCCCTTCAGTGTGCCCGTTGCCAGCCTCCCACTTCCAAGATTCCCTCAGTTTTTTTACATGCGAGGTTCCCTATGGGATCCCCACCACCACTCCAGGTTTGTGGAACTCTGGATTCACGGCAGAGACTTGGAGTGCCAGTTTACTGTTAGAAATACATCAGCCTTGAAATACTGCTGTGATGTTTGGCATCCGACAAATAGAGCATTCATCTTCAAAGCTTGGAAGGAGTGACTTTTAGCCTTGTCTTACTATAGACAATGCCAGAACAATGCTGTACCCATGCGTATTGGAGATTTAGAAATGTTTCTGTGTGACCAGACGCTTAGTCGAATGCTGCTGTAGAGAGCTGAGGCAGTTATGTTCTGTCCCTTTTCTCCCGTATTTTGTTTCAAAGATCTGCTTCACACTGTCAGCCAGAGCAGCAGTATGTACCAGCCTTGTTTCCTTCCAAACTGTGACAACATGCAGGGACACCAACCTTAGGTGGTGGGCTCACGGGAGGAGAACATGGTGGAGGCCATTGCAGCGGCGGGGGGAATGCTGCCTCAGCACTGCTTTTTTCCCTGTAATTGCTGCAAGGGAGAGGTCAGCCTGAAGCTGCTGGTAAGAATATGTGGAGGAGGGATACTTACAATCGTCTTAGTTAGAGCGCTCTACTTTTAGTGTGTTTAACCAGTGCCCACTTCTATCCTGTCAATCCGTTTCTTATAAGGTGCCCAAAAACATACAAATGGACGTTACTTTGAGAGGTAGAAGTGCCGGGAACAGAGATTCATAGCTGCCCATGTTTCAGATTGCCTATGTGTGACATTTTCATAATTTCAGTGTAATTACGATTGACATTCAATGACTAAGAGTGACACTTTCACGCAAAGAAATTAAAAAAATTAAGACTAGGGAAACGTATGAATATCAGAAATTACACCCATTTGAGCAACAAGAAGCTTTAAGAAGATCTTAAACCTGCTGCAAAGCACCAAAAAATAGAATGGAACTAACCTAGTGTGTCACTGCAGCCAGGCCCCGGTTTCAGGGGTTTTGAGGGAAGATGTGAGAAGGCCACATACATGGGGGTGCTGCCTGGAGGCTGTGTGTGGCTGCAGCCAGGCCCTAGATTCAGGTGTTTTGAGGGAAGCAAAGGGGTGTAAGAAAGCTTCACAGTTTCATAGTCGCTGTTAAGCGATAGCTCACATCTTTCTTACCGCAAAACAGGGATTGACAGGTATATGTCCAAATAGGCAATGCACATTGTAATATTGTAGGATCGCGCTAACGCAAGTGACTGCGGCGCTGCAATATTAAATAAAACTCAAGAGGCCGTGCTCTGGTCTGCTCTTGGCTCTTGAATGCTCGCGTCGGCCACGCCCACTTTATTTTGTTTTGGGCGCGTGACGACACGCGCCCACGCTAACGTGCTCTCGCAGGCGTGGGTAGACTGGAACGCTAGGAACACAGGGGGTCTAAAGCACCACGACCTGTGGCTCGCTGTCCTACACTCCAATCAAGTTTGTGAGTTAGTGCCCTAGTCACCCTGGATAGCTTATAAAAATGCAAGGTTACAATGGGTCTGTGTGCATGGAAAACCGTACATCCAGTGCCAAAATACTCAATCCCAAATGCTCAAAAGCGGATAACCATCAAAATGAACTTAATGATCAGTCTTATCATCTGGTTCACCAATATCAGGTGGTTGGTCCCTTGATCATTGTTGGACTTGGCCCTTAAGGCAGGTTCACCCCTAATCTTTTTGCTTTAGATCTGTGATCTGTGTGGATGATGTTCTGGTCTGTGCGCACTTTTTCTCTGTGTCCCAGAGTAAAGTGCGTGCATGTAGTTAGGCTGGCCTGCTCTCCCATAGGAATGCATGGGGAATGTCTGTGTCCCTAGTAGTTCCTGATGCGTGGGGAGTGCATGCTCGAATTTGGTATGTGCGAGCTCAGGAGAATGAATGCTTCGCAACGGTGTATGTGGCATGTGTGTGTCATGTGTAGAAATGCCATTTCTAGGACTTGGCATATTAATGTAAAATATACCTGCCGTGTGATTGGCTGGAGCTGGCTGGTGAGCCTGGCTCCAGGAAGGCTGGATGGGTCTGCGCGGTGGTGAGTGTGAGATTAGCATGTTGATGGCTTGGAAGGAGTGCACCTGGTCCCTGATGGGCCTGGACTTTCCCCACACAATGCTGGCTCCACCCCCTGTAGTGCGACTGATGTCCCTAGCCCTGCCAGTGAATAGAGAGGGTGGTTGAGGTAAACAGAGTACTTCAAAACCAGCTGCGACTGGTTTTCCCCCACCCTGCACCCACAGACAAAGGGATTTTACAGTATAAGAAGGGGCTGTGTCCCCATACAATTGGGTCCTTGGTTCTTCTTGTGGATCCTTGCCAGAGGGGGCTGCTGCTGCTGCTGGGGCCAAGAGGACCGCCACTTGGCTGTCTCCCTGCCTGGAGACCCAATGAGCTGGCTCTGGCCCTGCCTTGCCCCCCTGCCTGTCTCCAGACCTTGCTGGAGCTTTGCTTTTATCCCTAAGCGCTGGGAGCGCTTCTTCTTGCCTGCTAGCGCTGTGGAGCGCTTTATTTTACCCATTGCGCTTCGAGCGTTTTATATTGGACAGCCGGTGCCCACCCGGCATCTGCCCGTTTTATTTTGCTGATTTGCGGCAGAGCGAGTGCCCACCTCGCCTTGTCTCTAATTAGAGGCCGGTGCCCACCCGGCATTGCCCCGTGCTATTTTTTCTATTTACGAGCCGGTGCCCACCCGGCATTGCCCCGTGATCACCGCCGCAGCCCAGGAGCACCGAAAGCCGTTGCCGGGCCGCTGCCTAGTGCGACCCGGAAGTCCCGCCTCCTCACCCCCAGGGCCGCGCTGCCATTGGCGGCCCCAGAGGAAGTCAGGCGGAGTGCCGAGTGACGGGGCCAGGCGGGAGACAGTAAGCCGCCTGCCGCGTCTTGCCGAGGCTCCCGAGGGAAGGGGAGCACCGCCCGCGGCCCCAGCAGAGCCGCTGAGGAGCTGTCCCGCCAACGAGACAGCCGGTGAGTGGGGCCCCGTGTGCAGGACCAGGGAGGAGGGCGTCGGGGCACATTGCCGGTGCCCGCCCCTCCCCGTCAGTGAATAGAGCCGCCGGAGGCTCTGGGGGCATTTCTGTTTATGAGCCTTGAGAGGCTCTGGCGCCAAGTGGTATCCTGAGCCCGGCGAGGCTCCAACGACGGCCGCATTTGTTGACAAGCCTGCGAGGCTCGAGGGGGCAATTGTTTTACGAGTCCTGAGAGGCTCCTTGGCCACATTTATTCTTTGAGCTCCAGAGGCTCCCGGCCACATCGATTCAGAGTCCTGAAGAGACTCTCTGGGGGCATGTTCCTTGTTTAGAGCGCTGATGCTCTAAATTGCCTATTTGCTTTGCGAGCCCCTGAGAGGCTCCTTGTCCACCTTGTTCTTTTTTTTCCAAATTCTTTTTATTGTTGCGTCAGAAGGATCACACATGCAAAGGATCAGCACTCGGTAGAGCGTCAACATTCCGCTCTAGCCGACAGCCCGCAACTTTTCTGGTGTCGTTAGACATATCACCCCTTATAAGAACTCTTGCTTTTGAAACAGCCACTGAAAAAAGGAACAATGAACTAGAAACATCCCATAAAACAGCAGGTCTCTACCCTCTCCCTCCCATCGCCCCCTACCCGGTCCCCTCTCCCCCCCACTCAAGCGTTCCTGTCCGTCCCTAGCACGGGAACTGGGCAGTATGGTATACAGTTAACAAGCATGCAATCCCGGCGTCTAGACAATTCAGGCCAGGGTTCCACAGGCTTCAGGATTGCAGTTCACAATGTCTCATTCTAGTCCGTGATAGTGCCTCCATTTGGCCCAAACCCTCCGGAACTTTTTGGGGCAACCCCTTGCTTTGTAGGTCACTCTCTCCGCAGCCATGTATAGATCCAATCCACGCCTCCATTCCTCTAAGCCTGGTTTTTCAGGGGCCCCCCAGCGCCGTGCAATGTCCCGTTTCGCCACCACTAGTGCTAATACCAGAAAGATGATCAAGGGGCGGGGTAGGTCTACTTCTATAGTCGAGCCCAACAGTGCCAACTTGGGATCCCGTGGAAGGTCCACTCCCAGCACCTCCCCCAGTTCCAGGAACACACTCTCCCAGTAGTCCTGGATGACTGCACAGCCCCAGATTATGTGGAAGAAATCCGCACTCTGCTGGCGGCACCTAAGGCATGTCGTGTCAGGTGCTCTGCCCATTCTAAAGAGCCTCACCCTGTCAAAGTATGATCTGTGCAGCACCTTAAATTGAATAAGGCGGAGCCTCGATTTGATGGCCACCTCCCGGGGATGCATGAGGGCGAGCTCCCAGTCTAGATCCTCCATGTCTCCCACCTCCGCCTCCCATTTAGCCCGTAGCACCTGCAGATCCCCTAGCATGTTGTTGGTCAAGGTTTTATATGTGAGGGATACCGCCCCCCTCCCTATCTGTTCCTGCAGCAGCCTACCCTCTAATGGAGCATATTCAGGAAGGTCCGAAAGCGCAATGTTTTGTGCCCTCCATGCGTGTTTCAGTTGAGCGTATTTGTAGTATTGGGTGTTGCGCAGGCCAAATTCGTCTTTAAGTGCTTGGAATGTTTTCAGGTCTCCCCTTGCTATCACGTCCCCCACTGTGGAGATGCCAATGTCGTCCCACTGTCTGAAGCCTTTCAGTTTACGGAGCTCTCCCAACCATGTACAGCACCAGAGGGGTGTCTGTCTAGTGGGCCGTTTTTCCCAACCCATTCTTTTGGATGCCCTATTCCAGGCTGTTAACGTAATCTTGGTGGCAGGGAGAAACTGCTTTCCCACCGCTTCCCCATACAGATAGTGCAGTATAGTTTTACTTGACCATTTAGACCTTTCCAAGGCGTAGGTGGGGTGGTCGGCTGCAGCGTGTAGCCATTCGTTGATTGGGGCGAGATGTTCCGCCCAGTAGTAGGCCTCTAGGTTGGGGAGCGAAATCCCCCCACTGTATTGGTGTCGCTGCAGGGTGGAGAGCGCCACTCTCGGCTGTTTCCCCAGCCACAGGAAGGCTCGCAAGTCAGCGTGGATTGTGTCCAGGGTCTTATTTGGCAATGGATAGTACTCATTCTGGAGCGCGTAGAGGAACTTAGGGAGGATGATCATTTTATATAGTGCAGCACGCCCCAGTAAGGTGAGCGGGAGCTGTCTCCACCTGTCCATCTCAGCCGTGGCCTCCAGCATAATGCGGGATAAATTGGCAGTGAAGGAGCGCGTCCTATCTAGTGTTATAAAGACTCCCAGGTATCGGAAGCCGTCGTTAGTATGTATCAGTGACCCTGGCAGGCAGGCCCCCCTCTCCATGCCTTGTGGATCGTAGAGGATCGATTTGTGCCAGTTTATTTTGTGGCCTGCTCGCGCCCCAAAGTCGTCAAGCTCTCCGAATAGTGCCGGGATAGTCGTGTCTGGGTCTGTCACGAACAGTAGTACGTCGTCGGCATACAGGGATATTTTTTCCTGTGTGGCAACTGAGCCCCCCCATGTAAACCCTTTGATTGACTGGTTCTGCCTGATTCGTATCGCAAGGATCTCGATGGTGAGGGTGAACAGGAGGGGGGACAGTGGACAGCCCTGTCGTGTGCCCCGCCCGATAGGGAACTCGCGAGACAGCTTCCCATTGACTCGTACTCTCGCCCTCGGGCCCGAGTAGAGGAGCTGTACCCATTTTAAGTACTTGGGCCCAAACCCAAACCTTCGGAGGGTCTCCAACAGGAAAGGCCAGTGGACTGCGTCGAATGCCTTCTCCGCATCCAAGGAGAGGAACCAATGGGGTTCACTTCTTTTGGAGACCTCCTGTAACCAATTGTGGGTGCGACGGAGGTTTAGTTTAGTGGCCCTATCCGGAAGAAAGCCGGACTGGTCCATATGCACTAACTCAGTGATGACCTGTCGCATGCGACGAGCCAGGACTGTGGCCAGAATTTTTGTCTCTATATTTAGCAATGAGATTGGGCGGTAGGATGAGCAGTCATCTCTGGGTTTCCCTTCTTTGTAGATTGGCACAATGGTAGCCAGGTCCAGGTCCGGAGGGAGGTTCCCCGCCCGGTATGATTCGGTAAAGAGGGCCTTCATGTGCCGCTGCAATAAGTCCGCATTCCGTTTAAAGAACTCCGCCGGGAAACCATTCGGCCCCGGGGCCTTCCCCGGCTTCATTGCCGCTATGGCCTTCGATAACTCCTCAAGGGTTAAGTCCGCCTCTAAGGTGGCACTAGCTTCTGTGGACAGGGTAGGCACCTCCATGTCGCCCATGTATCGTTGGGCGTCCTCACTGTCCCCCAGGTCCCTGGCCCTGTAGAAGTCCTCATAATAGGATGCAAAGGCTTCCGCTATACCCTCATCAGTGGTGACCCTCCTGTCCCCAGTCAACTTGACCTGATCCACCCAGCGCGACATACGCTCCTTTCTGCTCAGCCAGGCCAAAAGTTTGCCCGACTTGTCGCCCACATCGTAGAGCCTGTGGAGAGTCGCCAGAGCCTGGGTGCGAGCTTCGTCCGTGGCCAGCTCCCTATAGTGCCTCTGCGCGTCAAGCAGCCGTCGAAGGCTCACCTCTTCATTCTGCTGGAGGTACTCCGTTTCCAAGGCCAGGACATTCGCCTCCTCACTCGCTATCTTGCCCTGTTGTGCACGCCTGGCCTCTCCCAGCCTACTCTGGATGCGGTCACGGAGCACTGGTTTCATCGCCTCCCAGAGGGTAGCGCCGGATTCCACAGAACCCTCGTTCTCGGCCATGTAGACCCTAATGTCCGCCCGTACACCCCCGAGTATTTCCGGTGTTTGAATGTCCCACGCCGTTAACCTCCATTGCGGCCTCCTGACTCCCTTCCCCCGTCCCAGGTGGACGTACAGCGGGGAGTGATCGGAGATCCCTCTCGCCTTGTATTCCGCTAGGTCACCCGCCGCAATCTCCTGCCGGGATACAAAGACATAGTCTAACCTGGAGAAGACCTTGTGCGCCCCAGAGTAAAATGAATAAGTGTCTTGTGTAGGGTGTAGCCATCTCCACACATCAGTGAGGCCTATGGTGGTCATGAGCCGCGCTAATGCTGTTGTGTGTCCCCCTGTGCGTGGTGGCCCCGATCTATCTTGCATGGCGCACATCACATCATTAAAGTCCCCTCCCACTACTTGCATGGTGTCAGCCGTGTCCAGCAGGATGGCGGAGACTGCCTTTAGTGTGCGTGGCTGTAACTTGGGTGGGGCATATACTGACAATATCGTGTATCTACGTCTTTTCCACATCCCCTGAACCCCTACATATGTGCCCTGCGGGTCTAGCCAGGTGCGTGTAATCGTAAATGGGACTGCTTTATTTATGAGAATCGCAACCCCCCTGGAGTCCGTTGTGTAGCCTGCATGTGCCAGGACCGTGTATCGCCCCCTCGCTATGAATGCGCAGTGGTTCCCCTTTAGGTGGGTTTCCTGGAGGAGGATAAGATCAGGTGCCAGTCTCTTGAGGTAGGCTGTAACCAGACCTCTCTTAATTTTGGACCCTAAGCCGTTCACATTCCATGTTAGCACCTTGACCCCTGGGTCAGTGCTGTGTGGAGTATCTAGTGTACTTGCCATCGTGTATCGCAGCGTCCCCCCCGAGCGGGGCCTTCGAGTAGGATAGACTCCAGGTATGGGCTGGCACAGCCCTGCTGTTTTCTGCTGAACTCCCCCCTCCCCCCCGTTCCTCTCAACGACCCCAACATGAGGTAAAAGGTAAACCCGCTTGCCCCCCCCCCACCTCCCTCCCCTTCCAGTCGCAGCCCCATTCGGGATTGAACTATCCACGGGAGAAGGCCTGTCGCCCTCCCACACATCCCACCCGTATTAACCAATAACCAGCACTAAAAACACAAAGGACAGTAGGGGGGGGTGTGTCAACTTGCTTGCTCTGCACCGCCGAGCCGCCATCTCTTCCCAATCTCGGTGCACCATTGTTCATGAAAATGAGTCTTGTGTGTCTACATGAGTCCCTTGACCTGCAGAGTCTCGCTCCAGCTGCTGTATTTCTTTGGCCAGCGGGTGCAACGAATCGCTTCTGCTGTCTTCCTCCTCTGCGCCGGACGCGCGGCCCTCCGATTCCTCCATGTCCTCTTCTTCCGAGCGGATGCCATTTCTCAGGCCACTGGACCTCGAGCCCGCCACCGAGACGCCGCCCGGGGACGTCGATCTGCCCCTGCCTCCGTCATGCATGCCCCGTGGCCTCTGGGGTGTTGCCGGCGTCTTTTGCTGAGTCTTTTGCGTTCTCCGTCGCTGAGGCTTCGGTCTCTCCCATCTCGGTCGTTCTCGCAGCAACCTGTCCTGTGCCTCACGGCCCGCTGCTTCTCTGCTATTTAGGATGGGTCGCTCCTCGAGCCACTGCCATGCATCGTCCGGGTGTGCAAAGAAAATGGATTTGTCCTGATAGATGACCTTGAGTTTGGCCGGGAATAGGAGCATGTATGGAATCTTTAGAGACCTCAGTTTTGCCTTCACGGCGTCGAAGGAGCGGCGCTGTTTCGAGACCTCCTGGCTGTAGTCCGGGAAGATCATTATGGTGGTATTTTCAAAGCGGATCTCTCCCATCTTCCTGGCTTCGCGCAGGATCAGATCACGATCTGCGAAGTTTAGGAACCGCGCTATCACTGGTCTCGGTCTGGCACCCTCCGGAGGTCTGGCCAGGAGTGCCCTATGCGCCCTCTCTATTATGAAGCACGGAGAGAACCGTGCCGTCGGAAAGGTGGTTTTCAGCCAGTCGTGGAGGAAGACAGTCATACTCTTTTCCTCAATTCCTTCCCTAAAGCCCACAAAGCGTAGGTTGTTCCGCCTTGACCTATTTTCGGCGTCGTCAACCTTCCAGAGTAGTTGACGGTGAGAGGCCTGCAGCTCCGCCATGTCTTTCTTGAGAGACGTGATCGATTCCTCATTGTCGGTCAGTTTCGCCTCGGCTGTCGTGACCCTTTCTGCCAGGTTCCTGAAGTCCTGCCGCAGTAGCGTTACCTCGGACCCCACCTCTCCAATTTTGGTCTCCAAAGCTGCTCGTGTTGCTTGGATGTCCGTTCTGGACGCCTGTATGGCCTCCAGCACCATGGCCGTGTCATTGCGGGCGCCCGGTTGTATGGACTGTTGTTCCACCGTAGGGCGCGGGGCCGCAAAGTTGTCCATCGGGCCCTGCTTCGTGGTCTTGGGCACCACGTCTCTCTTTCCCATGGTTGCGCAGCCCCGGGGAAGGGACTCCTTGTACTGCCCTCTTCCTTTGTGTAGCGGCGGGGTCGGTCTTGCGTCTGGGACAGTTGCACTGTGCGAAGGGCCTCCTCCTGTCTTTGTCGGGCGGTTTATGTGAGTGTCCCCACTGCCACTCTTGCAGGGTCCGTTCACTTCCCAGCCCGGGGGGGGGGGGGAGGGGGGGTTCTCCCGACGCCGGTGACCTCAGGCAGCGTCACGCGTGGCGGGCAGCAGGGCACCACTCAGCCCACTCCGCCCCCCCGCAGACTCAGGGGCTTCCAGCACCACGAGGCCGGGCAGGGTTCAGCGCTCCGCTGCGGCCCTCCAATGCGCCGCTGTCCCCCCGGGTGCTCCTACCTCGCGGCCGCCATATTTGTTAAGGCGGCCGCCGTGCCAGGCAGTGTGGCCCGCTCCTGACGCTGCACCGGTCCCGGTCTCGTCTCCCACACTTCGGCCCGTCCGCCGCGCCGCCTCCGCTGCGCCGCCTCCGCTGCAGGGCCCAGTCTCACCCCGTCTCGGGTAGGGGCCGCGGGGGGCACCTCGTCTTCACCGGCCTCCGCACATTATGCCGGTCGCCATCTTGGGGTCAGGCGGCCGGCGGGCACCGCGGGCAGAGTCCTGCTTCCCGGGGGGGGGAACTATACGGGCCGATCAGACGGCCAGGTAGGTCGTGGGGTCACTGTCCGCCAGGATCACCTGCACCGGGGGCCGCCGGGCGTGAAGGCGCGCATTCCACCGCCGAGCGCCGCGGCCGCCATCACGGACGCTGGCAGATCTCAGGAGCTGTCGTCCTCACCGGCTCCCCGGCGATTTCCGCGTCGGATCACCGCTGCTGCAGCCCGGAGCAGGTACTCGGGAGTCTGGACATCCGTGTGGTGCTGTTTCCAAGATTTGGGGGATATGTATCGTCGGATTAGTGTTTGGCTCGGCCGGAGCTCCTCTCAGGCACGTCTAATCGGCCATGCTGCTGGCCACGCCCTCTGTCCACCTTGTTCTTGAACCCACGTGGCTCCAACGTTTGCTCATCTTGATTTACAACTGTCCAGCACTTAGTGGACAGTTGCTACATTTAGGCTTGTGGTTTGTGCTGCCTGCGCAGACCCCCTGACATTGAGACTCAGGGCATTCCGCCCCTTGCGAGGCCAGTTGGCCTGAGGGACAATTCGAGTGTTGTGCTATGTGCACCCTGGGCATTGTAAGTTACTGATGTATGTGATTCTTGCGCAAATGTTCTAACCTGCACCTCTGAATGTGTTTTAATGCCTCATGTGCAATTGTTGATGTCCCATTTTATGTTTATCCCCTTTGCTAAGAGTGACCTGCATAGAGGATTGTTGATGTCCCATTTTATGTTTATCTCCTTTGCTGACCTGCTTAGGTGATTGTTTAGGTTTCCTTCCCTTTGCTAAGAGTGTCCTGCTTAGGTGTTGGTATTCCTTCCTTAGGTCCTGATGATAAGGTCCTAGTTCCCTGCGTGATTTTCATACAGTGTTTTAGGGTTGCGTAGGAGGTATTTACTCTTAACACGTGATTACTGGTTGTGTGCTACATGTACTATTTTGGTGCTAATCATTCTATGTTTATGTGCTAAGTGTATGCCTACAAGTATTATTTTCTAACAAGTGCCTACCCCTGACAGTGGTCCATGTGGCCCTGTCCTGTACATAATTCCCTTGTAAATTCTGCCCGTGCCTCTGGCACATTGTAAAGTTTGTGTGTGTTATCTAATGTGTTTTTACTATATTACAAAGGCTATTTTTTATATAACCTTGTGTGGAGTTTCCTTTGTGGTGGGCCTTGGGTGTTGTTGCTGGGGTGCGTGCGCAAATACTTAACTCATACCGCCTCCACGTTTAGCCTTGCTGCTCGCGCCACGTTACCTAGAGGGTGAGCAGGGGTTATCTTGGTGTGTGACTCCCTTGCCCTGACTTAGGAGTGGTGGTCTCTGACTGACTTTGGCGTGAGCCCTGGCCAGCCAGGGATCCCGTTTCTAACAATCATCGAGACCATTTAACCACGAGGTTGATAATGGAGCAAGATCGAGTCCATAGGCACTTATGGATGACCATGCGACAGCCGATCATTGATGGTTACAAGAATTAGTCAAAGTGCAGTGCAAAACAGATTAGTGGTGATTATAAAATAGAGTGGAATGTCCTAAAAAAATATTTATTAGGCAAAGGAAAAGCCCCCTAATTAAAAACAGAACAGTGCAGGCGACAGTGGAAACAAATATCTGTCGTAAAACAAGGCCAACATGTTTCTGCCTAACGGGGCAAAAAGTCCCCCGGCTTTCATCAGGGCCTCTGCTCTTAGTGTGTTGCAACTGCTATAAACGTGATGGAAATAATAAATATAACACAAATCTTAGAGGTTGGAACAAATACAACCTGTAGAAAGCTAATCCTCCATGTTAGTGGATGCATAAGCACATCTAAAAAGAGATGCAAAAAAACAGTAAACATTTATATAATAAATCTACTGTATGTAAATGCAACCATACACCATTCCCATTCTAAATTGGTAAAAAGTAAAATTCTTTTCCTCACCCAGCTTGACCGGGGACTGGACCTCACCTCACCTGGTCCTTGTTCAGATTTCTCAAGGCCCCACTCTAAAGGTCAACAGACAACAACCAGAGAGAAACAGTGATGATCATACTCCTGAATTCATCAAAGCCCCTCATGGTCACAAACATTGGTCCCTTGACCACTTATGAGCCCATCCAAATGGCGTCTCTCTCTCAACTCTATATAACCCTACCTAAACATCTACAATGTAAAACACATACACATAGCAATGAAACATGTAGGCAAGCAACAAATCCTGTGTTCCAAACCCATTTGTGCATGTTTTTCAAAAATGGTCATAATTAGAACATGCCAACAAACATGATAATCTTGTGGCTAGCCAAAAAGCATTGAAAACTAGTAGTCCCTATTCTGCTCCTGGACTACTAGCAAAGGCATGTTTAAAAGTTAGCTGATCGGGTCTTGTAAGCTCTCAGTATCTGGTAGTTATATATCCCTCACTTCAATCTATTTACCTCTGAATGTGGGATATCGTTATAAACTCTCTTGCTCCCCGAGACAGCCCTATCTTACCTGTCCGTCGGTGCCTCAAAGCTCAAGCCTGAGTCTTTGGGGGAGGCACCGACAGAAAGAAACAGGCATATTTAGGGACAGAAGCATGAGGCACTACTTCGTGTCCTAGCGCGCGATTCATGCTCGAGTTGAATTGTTTCAATCCTAAACATGACTAACCTTTCATAGATCAATACAAGAAGGGTGAAATGGCTAGTAATTAAATATACCTTATGACACGTTCCGCAATACTGTGCAAGTCTTCCAAAAATACTGGCTTGGCGATAAACTTTCAGGAATCAACTCGCGCATAGAACTACAGAATGACGTCACAGCGTCATTACGAGTAGTTCCTACGCGATTTACCGGCTGGACTGAACATTTCCTGGGATCGACTCGCGCATCGAACTACAGAATGACGTCACTGCGTCATTCGGAGTAGTTCAAACGCGTTACTACAGTTCAAAACTCTTATTTGTAAAACATGTCAGTTCTGATCATGCAAGAATCAGATCCGGATTACTATTGTGCCACTGACATACTTGTTCCAGTCTGTCATTCTCTTCCTTACCTGAGTAATGAGTGCCTCTTAGCGTATACTCTGCGCATATATGTCTTAATGCACCCATATTGCACAGTTAGCTTCCTATAATACAATGAATGGCAGTAAACTATGTACTGTAAAAGTACAGCATTAGGAACATGCGTAGGGTCCATACAAAGAGTGTCTGTTATTATAAATATGCAGGTTTAGAACAGACTCTATATGCTGATGTCTAACAGATTAAAAGTACATCCGCCCACAGTCAGAACAGAATTTTCATACATTGTGAACCCTCTGGGGCCACACAGAGAAATTAAATTGTGTGGACCTTGTAGGGCCGCTGTACACCTCCAAGTCAAATTAATGCTTGATTGTCAGTGTATGCTTTCTCTCAGAATGAAAATCCAAACTCTCTGATGGTAATATCGGCCATACAGATGTCCATTGAAGATTCACAGTGAAACCCACGGTATTTCATCGTTGAGTCCATCTATGTTCGTTCGAAGCTTATAAATTTCTTATAACGTTCTCTGAGATCAGAGTCGATGTTTCTTGCCACTGTTCCTCGCGTGAAGAAGGCCCGTATTGGAGGTCGCTCCTTTATGTCCCGAGCTCCACAGCTTTGGAACTCTCTGCCCCTGACACTGCGCAGAACTTCAAATTTGCTGGCCTTCAGGAAGGGCCTGAAAACTTGGCTTTTTGCCTCTTAGTCTCTCTTTTTTTGGCTGACTCTGTTTTTCTTTAATCTCTGTGTTGTGTTTGTCTTTTTCAGGCTGTCAATAAAGCGCCGGGACACTCTTTCGAGTAGCCGAGCGCTATAAAAGACACAAATAACATAACATAACATTACATAAATCCATTTCTGTTCCTTCCTAAATAAATATTTAGAAACATCACTCATATGTGATTGGATCAGAGGTTTTTCTAGAGCTGTCCATTGGAATTCATATTCTCTGTGCTGTTTCTCCAGATAATGTTTAGACAGACTAGTTATCGATTTCCTGCAACGAAACAAACTCTTGTGCTCCAACATCCGTACTCTCACTTTACGCGTGGTCAAGCCTACGTATTAGGTGGAGCACGGACATTTCAGCAAATAGATAAGATTGTCGCTGTTGCAATTCGTGAAGTGAGTCTGTACCCAAGGCCGGTCAGTGCCTATGTCAATTTGACATGAATGTTTTGTTTGGGGACAAACGGAGCACGTTCCACAAGGGTGATGCCCTGTAACTGGTGGCAAATCCCATAGAGTTCCTACTGTCCTTCTCGGTGACTCCCTCGGGCGGGTATGCACCAGACGATCCCGAATGCTGCTTGATTTTCTGAAGGCAAATAGTGGTTGAGCAATCTTATCATTCCCATGGTTCAAAATCTACCAATGGTGGTGAACAATCTTTTGAATCTGGTTGCTTCTGGTATTAAATGTGCTCCCCAATGTCAATCTTTCTGAGGGAGCCTTGCCTATCAGAGGTTCCAAGAGCGATTCTCGATTACTGTTGCTCACCTGTTTCCGTGAACGCTTGACAAGTGTGCATGGATAATGCCTTTCGAGAAGTTGTGTGGTTAGGTTACTGGCATGGATCTCGAAATCCCTCCTGTTCGAGCAGTTCCTCCGTATTCTGAGAAATTGCCCATGGGGCAGGTTGTCTCAAAGGGCTTTGGGATGATGGCTTTCATATAAGAGTAGAGAATTCCTTGCCATTGGCTTTCTGTAAAGTTCGCTCTGCAAGCCTGCAGGTGTGACATATATGGAGAGGTCCAAGAAAGGCAATCTTTCCTTATCAAATTCAAAGGTGAACTTCAAAAATTCATTTCTGCCATTGATAAAAACCTACAATAGAATCCCTGTCACCTCTCCACACCACTAATATATCATTGATGTATCGTTTCCACCATCTGATAGATGAGTGGAGTGGATTATCAGGGGTGAGTACATGTTGCTGTTCAAATTGGTGGACATATAGACAGGCCAGACTGGGCGCGAAAACACAGCCCATGCTCGGGCCAGACGTTTGCAGGTAGATCGTCTCCTCATAGCGAAAGAAATTCTCTTTCATGGCTAATCTAGCCAAAGCCATGATAAAAGGTACTGGTGTTATTGTATCTAAGTTGCAATCTTCCAAAATAGAGGTAACCACATCCAGAGTCTCATCCCAGGGGATAGAAGTGTAGAGAGACTCTACGTCGAACGAGACCAAATGGTCTCTTTCTAAATCAAAATCAATTCCTGGCAAAGCTCTCAGAACTTCCTTCGTGTCCTGGAGGTATGTGGGAATCTTTTGGACAATCGGCCTTAGAAAAAAGTCCACAAACGTAGATAATGGTTCCAGAATCGACCCGATACCTGAGATTATTGGTCTTCCGGGAGGGGGCCTCTGTTGTTTATGAACTTTCGGGAGTATATAAAAATTTGGCATAACCGGATTTTCAATCGTCAGGAATTGTGCTTCTTTCGAGGTTATCCATCCTTCCGCCAGTCCCTCTTCCACTAAACTGTGGATCTGTCTTCTAAGATCTTCAGTTGGATCTTGCTTCAGTGGCCTGTACGCTTGTCTGTTGTTAAGTTGGCGCTGACACTCAGAATTATAGTCGCAGCTGTTCAAAACGACTGTTGAATCCCCCTTGTCTGCTGGCTTTATAATAATTGAGTGATCTTCGGAGAGGGTGTTCAGTGCTGCATGTTCCTCTCTTGAGAGGTTCTTAAAAGCTTTTTTCTTCACTTCCCATATCTTCGATACATCATCCAGCACAGCTCTTTCAAAAGTTAAAACCTGAGGAGGGATTGCATGTACAGGGGGCTGGAATTTGGATTTTAATCTCAGTCCCGTGTTTTCTCCCGATACATCCAACAGCTCAGTGTCTTTGTCCCTAAAGAAGTAGTGAAGGCGTAAATTGCGGAAAAATTGGCTGAGCTCACATTGGAACTGAAAAGGATCACCATCACTGGTCATTACAAACCCCAATCCTTTGTTAAGGACCTGTTCTTCAATCTCGCTTAGTGCTCTAGTAGAAAGATTGACTACGAGGGTTGGTTCCCTGATGGTCCCGCCTTCTGTTGATTCTTGCTCGTCTGGCTGCGAGTCCCTGTGTATGGGCCTGTCTGGTCTTCCCAATGGACCCCTGGTTGTTGTCCTGAGCGATTTCTACCCCACGTCCTGCGCGGGCCATGCCCTAAAAAGGCTGGTTATGAAATTAATTGGGGAACCCATGAAATGGCCCTGGCGGTGGTGGGTAGGCTGGTTGATGTTGAGGGTAACCCCATGGTGTTGGGGGCCACCATTGTTGAAATTGACCCGGTGGGAAATTCCCACGAAAGAATGATCTATTAGATCGCCCCCTACCCCTTCTAGGGAAAGATGGTGTGCCATTGTTGTTGGAATCACTGCTATCAGAGCTAGAACCCGAGTAGTTGGATCCAAAGCGTTTCCCATTACCTCTAAAGTCTGGTGGGGTGTAGGTGTCACTGGTATATGGGTACACGCGTTCATGCTTAAATTTAGACAGGTCCTTCTTAAATTTGTCTAGCTTGGCTTGTAGAATTGAGTCATTGAATTCTTTCGTGGTCTTATTGGACTCATCTTGTTTTTTGAAAATAGGTCCAGTGATGGTAGTTCTAATTGAAGCTTCTAGAACTTGGATTTCTATTAATATATTATCAGCTATCCTCTTGGCGGTGCTCATGATCAGGATTAACCAATCCCTTGTGCACCGCCAGGCTATAAGGGACTAGTTAATTCAAAAATGATTCTGCAGAAAAAGGCGAGGGGCATTGGTGACAATCAGGCCAGGAGGTGCACAGCTAGCCCTAAGGTATTCGGCCATTGATATACCGTGTACTAAGGTGCGTGAGTGTGACTTCTTCAAGGTTAAAACCTTAACCCACTCATCCTGAGTGCCCGTGGTAGCAATAGGAAGTGCTTCGAGCAAGCTAGGCATACTGTCTAGGATCGACTGATAGACAGTATCATCGTATACCAGGCCGCTTATCTCAGCCATAGTGTCAATGTAATTACAGATACTGCAAATCTAATATTTTGGTTAATTGGAGGAAAAAGAGATACCACAAGACGAATTCCTACAGACCTACAGAAACAGTTCAATTCAAAGTGACTGTACACTGACTATCTTCATAAAGTATAGGCATCAAAAACATAACCAGCAGCCATACAGCTGCTCACAAAATCTCATAACAAACCTTCAAACGTCTGGCACGAGCATGGGCAGCGTTTTCGCGCCCAGTCTGGCCTGTCTATATGTCCACCAATTTGAACAGCAACATGTACTCACCCCTGATAATCCATTCCACTCATCTATCAGATGGTGGAAACGTACATCGATGATATATTAGTGGTGTGGAGAGGTGACAAGGATTCTATTGTAGCTTTTCATCGATGGCTCAATGGCAGAAATGAATTTTTGAAGTTGACCTTTGAATTTGATAAGGAAAGATTGCCTTTCTTGGACCTCTCCATATATGTCACACCTGCAGGTTTGCAGAGCGAACTTTACAGAAAGCCAATGGCAAGGAATTCTCTACTCTTATATGAAAGCCATCATCCCAAAGCCCTTCGAGACAACCTGCCCTATGGGCAATTTCTCAGAATACAGAGGAACTGCTTGAACAGGGGGTATTTCGAGATCCATGCCAGTAACCTAACCACACAACTTCTCGAAAGGCATTATTCTTGTGCACTTGTCAAGCGTTCACGGAAATGGGCGAGCAACAGTAATCGAGAATCGCTCTTGGAACCTCCGATAGGCAAGGCTCCCTCAGAAAGATTGACATTGGTGAGCACATTTAATACCAGAAGCAACCAGATTCAAAAGATTGTTCGCCACCATGGGCGGATTTTGAACCATGGGAATGATAAGATTGCTCAACCACTATTTGCCTTCAGAAAATCAAGCAGCATTCGGGATCGTCTGGTGCATACCCACCCGAGGGAGTCACCGAGAAGGACAGTAGGAACCCTATGGGATTTGCCACCAGTTACAGGGCATCACCCTTGTGGAACGTGCTCCGTTTGTCCCCAAACGAAACATTCATGTCAAATTGACATAGGCACTGATCGGCCTTCGGTACAGGCTCACTTCACGAATTGCAACAGCGACAATCTTATCTATTTGCTGACATGTCCGTGCTCCACCCAATACGTGGGCATGACCACGTGTGAAGTGAGAGTACGGATGTTGGAGCACAAGAGTTCGTTTCGTTGCAGGAAATAGATAACTAGTCTGACTAAACATTATCTGGAAAAACAGCACAGAGAAGATGAATCCCAATGGACAGTCCTAGAAAAACCTCTGATCCCATCACATATGAGTGATGTTTCTAAATATTTATTTAGGAAGGAACAGAAATGGATTTATAAGCTTCAACGAACATAGATGGACTCAACGATGTAATACCGCGGGCTTCACTGTGAATCTTCAAAGGACATCTGTATGGCCGATATTACCATCGGAGAGTTTGGATTTTCATTCTGAGAGAAATTATACACAGACAATCGAGCATTAATCTGACTTGGAGGTGTACAGCGGCCCTACAAGGTCCACACAATATCATTTCTATGTGTGGCCCCAGAGGGTTCACAATGTATGAAAATTCTGTTCTGACTGTGGGCGGATGTACTTTTAATCTGTTAGACATCAGCATATAGAGTCTGTTCTAAACCTGGATATTTATAATAACAGGCACTCTTTGTATGGACCCTATGCGTGTTACTAATGCTGTCCTTTTACAGAACATAGTTTACTGCCATCAATTGTATTATAGGAAACTAAATGTACAATATGGGTGCATTAAGACATATATGCACAGAGTAGGCGCTAAGAGGCACTGATTACTCAAGTAAGGCAGAGAATGACAGACTGTAACAAGTATGTCAGCGGCACAATAGTAATCAGGATCTGATTCTTGCATGATCAGTACTGACATGTTTTACAAACGAGAGATTTGAACTGTAGTAACGCGTTTCAACTACTCCGAATGATGTTGTGACGTCATTCTGTAGTTCGACGCGCGAGTCGATCCCAGGAAATGTTCAGTCCAGCCTGTAAATCGCGTCGGAACTACTCGTAATGACGCTGTGACGTCATTCTGTAGTTCCATGCGCAAGTTGATTCCAGGAAGTTTATCGCCAAGCCGGTATTTTTGGAAGACTTGCACAGTATTGCGGAACGTGCCATAAGGTATATTTAATTACTAGCCATTTGACCCTTATTGTATTGATCTATGAAAGGTTAGTCATGTTTATGATTGAAACAATTCAACTCGACCGCGAATTGTGCGCTAGGACACAAAGTAGTGCCTCATGCTTCTGTCCCTAAATATGCCTGTTTCTTTATGTCGGTGCCTCCCCCAAAGACTCAGGCTTGAGCTTTGAGGCACCACGGACAGGTAAGATAGGGCTGTCTCGGGGATCAAGAGAGTTTATAACGATATCCCACATTCAGAGGTAAATAGATTGAAGTGAGGGATATATAACTACCAGATACTGAGAGCTTACAAGACACGATCAGCTAACTTTTAAACATGCCTGATAGTAGTCCTGGAGCAGAATAGGGACTACTAGTTTTCAATGCTTGTTGGTTAGCCACAAGATTATCATGTTTGTTGGCATGTTCTAATTATGACCATTTTTGAAAAACATACACAAATGGGTTTGGAACACAGGGTTTGTTGCCTGCCTACATGTTTCATTTCTATGTGTATGTGTTTTACATTGTAGATGTTTAGGTAGGGTTATATAGAGTTGAGAGAGTGACGCCATTTGGATGGGCTCATATGTGATCAAGGGACCAATGTTTGTGACCATGAGGGGCTTTGATGAATTCAGGGGTATGATCATCACTGTTTGTCTCTGGTTGTTGTCTGTTGACCTTTAGAGCGGGGCCTTGAGAAACCTGAGCACAGACCAGGTGAGGTGAGGTCCAGTCCCCGGTCAAGCTGGGTGAGGAAAAGAATTTTACTTTTTACCAATTTTGAATGGGAATGGTGTATGGTTGCATTTACATACAGTAGATTTATTATATAAATGTTTATTGTTTTTTTGCATCTCTTTTTAGATGTGCTTATGCATCCACTGACATGAAGGATTAGCTTTCTACAGGTTGTATTTGTTCCAACCTCAAAGATTTGTGTTATATTTATTATTTACATCACGTTTATAGCAGTAGCAACACACTAAGAGCAGAGGCCCTGATGAAAGCCGGGGGACTTTTTGCCCCGTTAGGCAGAAACATGTTGGCCTTGTTTCACGACAGATATTTGTTTCCACTGTCGCCTGCACTGTTCTGTTTTTAATTAGGGGGCTTGTCCTTTGCATAATAAAGATTTTTTAGGACATCCCACTCTATTTTATAATCATCTCTAATCTGTTTTGCACTGCACTTTCACTAATTCTTGTAACAATCAATGATCGGCTGTCGCATGGTCGTCCATAAGTGACTATGGACTCGATCTTGCTCCATTATCAACCTTGTGGTTAAATGGTCTCGATGATCAAGGGACCAACCACCTGACATTGGTGAACCAGATGATAGGACTGATCATTAAGTTCTTTTGATGGTTATCCACTTTTGAGCATTTGGGATTGAGTATTTTGACACTGAATGTATGGTTTTCCATGCACACAGACCCATTGTAACCTTGCATTTTTATAAGCTATCCAGGGTGACTAGGGCACTAACTCACAAACTTGATTGGAGTGTAGGATAGCGAGCCACACGTCGTGTTGCTTTAGACCCCCTGTGTTTCTTCTGTGTATCGTGTATTGAGTTGGGACTTGAACCAGGAGTGGTCTTTAAATATTGGCATGTCCCTATGACCCCCTCCCCCCTGTTTGTTATGAGACTGGAACGCTACCCTGCGCCGCAGGACACTACATTCCTTCTAACCTTTATTTGAACAAAACATAATCAGTATTATAGAAATAACGAGGGTCTGTTACCAGTCTCTTGATTTCCAGTCTCTTGATGGTCACACCATTAAATTGGCTAGCCGGGAGGATGGTGCTGGATTCAGGCGCAGACTATACCTGGATTGCTCTCCCCTTGACGATGGCACAGACGGTGTCCCTGTCGGCAAGGCCCCGCTTGTCGTGGACCAACTGGAGAGCTTGGCAGGCTCTCCCTGAGTGATTCTGGTACTGGCAGGGTGTCCTGGTCCACTGGGTTCTCATTTTCGGTGGGGTATTGTCCTGGTAGTTCATAATCGTCTTCATCCGTCGATTGGCTGGGCATGGTCGTTGGGCAATCTGGTTCTTGTCGGCCTGGAGTTCCGGGGTGTGCCTTCTTGAAGAACGAGATGTTCCGAGTGACCACTTCGGATCCCCTCTGGGCGGTCACCATGGTGCCAGTTCGGCAGAGAACGGTCCAGGGCTTGTGCTTAAACGGGAGCCGGAATTTGCTCCCTGGATATCGGTCTTTGATGTACACATTATCTCTTTCTTGGATGTCAGACTCTTTGGCCCTTCTCCGGGTGCTGGCTTAGTTGTTGGATTGGGTCCGGTTGGCCATGGTTCTTTCCGCATCCACTCGGGCTGGGACCCAGTTTGGGTGGTTTGGGATGGTGTCTTTCACTACTCGGCCCATGGTGGCCGGAGAAGGAGCTGCCTCAGTTGTGAGATGAGGTGTCAGTCGGTACTCTCTTAAGAAACTGTAGATGGCTCTTTCCACAGGTGACCCGTCGGCATGGGCAATGCGTATTGTTTTGTTGAGAGTGCGCATGAACGTCTCCACTTCCCCGTTGGCCTGGGGCCAGCGGGCAGTCACTTTCCTGTGGTTAATCCCCCAGCTCTTTAGGTAGTCCGCAAACTCCTGTCCCTGGAAGGGTGGGCCGTTATCCATTTTGACTACCTCAAATATTCCGTGCGTGGCAATGGCTTTTTCAAACTTGGTAATGACCTCCGTGGCTGTCTGGCTCCCCACAATCTCCACCTTTTTCGTGAAATTGTCGATAATCACCAGTGTGTAGCACCCATCGGGAAGATGTCTAAAATCCGCGCTTACACATTCCCACGGCCTCTTGGGGTTGTCCTCAGTGATGACAGGGTGAGGGCGATCCGGTTGTCCTGCCGCTTGACACCAGGTGCAGGTTCGGACTGTCTGTTCTACCATTGCGTCCACTCCGGGGAACCACACCTTGGCCCTCAGCCGACTCTTGGTTTTCACTGTGCCTTGGTGTTCTTGGTGTGCCAGGTCAACGGCCTGCTGAGCTAGGCTGAAAGGCATCACTAATCTTGGTCCTCATAGGAGTCAGCCTCGGCTGTCTACCGACAGTTCATCTTTGACGCGCATCATGAACTCTAGTGCTCCTTTTGCTTGTGGTGTCCGCCTGTTCAGGGTGGCTTGGATAGGGTGCCAGTCATACGCTTGGACCGCAACGGCGACCAGTTGTAGACACTCGTCTCGCTGGATGGCTTCAATGATGGCTTCCAGACTCATCGGCAGGGGAGGGGGTCTCTCTAGTACTAGCCAGACGTATTCTTCAGTATCCTCCACCTCCTCTATTTCCGCTTGGGTGGCTGTTTGGGGATGTCTCGAGAGGTAGTCCGTGGGATTCGACGAGCCTGGCTTGTATTCTACTCGGTAGTCGTAGCCCTGCAGTTGAAGTATCCACTTCTCAATCCGTGGTGGGAGTTTGGACACTGAGCCTTGGAATAGTGGTATGAGTGGTTTGTGGTCCGTCGACACAGTAAAAGGATGACCATATACATAGACATAAAAATGACGATAGGCCCAGTAAATGGCGATTGCTTCTTGCTCTATCTGAGAGTATCTTTGTTCTGTGTTCGTTAGGGAGCGGCTGGCATATGCAATCGGGGCCCATTCCCCATTGCTTTTGAGTTGAGTGAGGACTGCCCCTAGCCCGATCTAGAGGGGTCAAAATAGGACAGGGTTGTATCCGCAGACAGAGCCCGCTTCGTGGCTTGGAAGGCTTGCTCCTGTTCTGGGCCCCTCTGCCACGTGGTGGTGAACTTTGTCAGTTCCCTCAACGGTTTGGTGAGGTTGGAAAGATCGGGGAGGAAGCGTCCGCAGAAGTTCACCATGCCCAGGAAACTCCTGGTTTCAGAAAAGTTGGAGGGTGCTGAGGCTTCTTGGACGTCCCTCACCTTTTCGGGGTCCGGGGCAATTCCTTGGTCTGAGAAAGTGTAACCAAAAAAACTGATCTTGTTTCTCAGAAACTGACACTTCTCCCGGTGTAGGGTCAGGCCGGGCTCTTCGATCCTTTGTAGGACTCCCCTCAGCCTCTGATGGTGATCTTCAACCGACGATGCGTAGATGAGTAGATCATCGCTTACAATTAAGACTCCTGGGAGCCCACTGAGGACTTCACGGATGGTTTTTTTGAACACCTCCGCGGCACTCGAGATCCCAAAATTGAGGCGCCGGTACCTTCTGAGGCCTACATGGGTGGGGAAAGTGGTTATGTATCGAGAGTCTGGGTGCAATGGCAGTTGGTGACACCCCGAAGGGAGGTCCATCTTTGATAACCATCTTACGCCGTTCAACTCTCCCAGTATGTCATCGACAGTCGGGGTTAGATGCCGTTCCCTCTTCACTGCAGCGTTTGGGAGGCGCATGTCCACACAGATGCGAACCTGTCCCGGCTGTTTCGGTTTCCGAGACACCACGATCGGGGACACCCACGGGGTGGGTCCACTGACTTTTTCGATAATGCCCTGTTTCTCTAGTGCCTCCAGCTCTTCCTCGACCTTCTTCCTCAGGTGGAACGCGATGCGTCTGTGTCTCAGTGCTACCGGTTGGACCGATGGATTGATATGGAGGAAGACTTCCTTCCCTTTCAGGAATCCGATGCCTTTGAAGACATCTCCGAAGTCTTCTAAGATGGCCTCTAGTTCATCCTCCAGCACTGCCATGGCGAACGATATGAGCCTCAGCTCTTCCTCTGATTGTCCACTAAGCAGCATGCCGCTGCCTTCCTTGGTGACGTACACAGTGGTGGGGACTTTGAGACTGTGGTGTTACAAATCTGTTTTGAAACACCCTATGAGTGGAATTGGCGTCTTCTGTCCATATGCGAATACTCTGATCCTCGCTTCACGGAGGGGGCGCTTATTGCTAATCTGGTAGTGCACGTTGGCCGCCATCAGCTCAATGGATGCTCCTGTGTCAATAGTGGCTCTCACTTCCTGCTGATGGTCTTTGATTTGGCATTTTGGCAGACGTCGCTTCTTCCGCCGTGGCTGATTAATTGCGAACACATAGTGGACCGGATAGTCACTTGTGTCGTCGTCCATGTCTTCACTGTCTCGTTCCTCACCTACTGGTTGCGCAGCTTCCTTCTTTGATTTCGTCGACCGGCATACCGCCGCATAGTGGCTCATCCACCCACATGCACTACACCTCTTTCCTTTTGCCAGGCAATCCTGCAGGCGGTGGGGCGGTCCCCCGCAGTATCCACACTCTTTACGCTTGTCCTGCTGTTTCTTGCCAGCATATTGGCGCGCTTTTGGTCTGACGACTTTCGCTTTTTCCGCCATGTTGACTTGCTCCGTTTTGATGGGCCGGTGGAGGGCTGCTTCCATGTGGGAGGCTCTGGCCTGCGACAGCTCCTTGGAGCGCCCCAGCTTGAGGATGTCTGCTAGCGGCTTGCCATATTCCTGGAGGATGGTGAACCTCAGTTTGGAAGAGTAACACCCTTGAATTATCTGTCCTTGAATTTCTTCCTATTCATCGCGGAATCCACACGTGCTGGGCAACTCTTCAATCTCCCGTGGAATGCATCCAGTGACTCCTCAGCTTCCTGCTTAGCTTGGCGGAAGATGAACCTCTCATAGCCTTTGCTCGCCATAGGTTCAAAGTGCGCGTTCAAAGCATTGAGGAGGGTGTGGTGCGTCTTTGGCGTGGCTCCCACTATCATTTTGTATATACGGTGGATATCTTTTCCTCCTAGGTGAAGAAGTAATGCTCTGCGCTTCATCCGGGCCGTGCCCGCCCCTTCGAAATAGATCTGGAGACGATCAACCCAGTCTCTCCATCTCAGAGCGAGGGACGACGGTGCGCCATCCACAACAAACGGTTTGATGGCGGGAATCAACGCCATTTTGGCACGTGCGTGATGCGCCTTGCTGCACGTGTGCTGCTCACCTCCTTCAAGGGTATGCTGGCAGCTGCCAGGCCGAGGTCTGCAGTGATGATGGCAGAGTTCGAGCTTGTGGCCGGTCTTATCTCCCTTTCTTCACAATGGCTGCTCGCCTGGTGCGCAGTCCTGACGTCTGCGGTGGGCTCACGCGGCACCCGGGCACTGGCCAGGTCAAGGACGTAAGGAGGGTGCTCCTCCTGGGGTGATGGCAGGTGTTCCCAGTAGCCGAGCACAGACACAAGCACCTGAGACAGCACTGCTGTAGCTCTTAGGAACCAGAGGCTTTTCACCACCAACCACGAGGTCCCAGTGTTCTCTGCAGAGCCTCAACACAGTTGCTCCCAAAATGCCCAAATTAGGTGTGGAGGAGAGATGATCTGCACAGCATGGGGTCTGTTAGCCCCTCGTCGCCAGTGTAATATTGTAGGATCGCACTAACGCTAGTGACTGCAGCGCTGCAATATTAACTAAAACTCAGGAGGCCGTGCTCTGGTCTGCTCGTGGCTCCAACTGCTGGCGTCGGCCACACCCACTTTATTTTGTATCGGGCGCGTGACTACACGCGCCCACGCTAACGTGCCCTCGCAGGCACGGGTAGACTGGAACGCTACCCTGCGCTGCAGGACACTACACACGTGCCTCCGTTATTGTTCAGGGGGCAGTGCACTGATTCAAGTGTCTCCGAATTACAGAGATGAGATGTTAAGGTGGTGTGGCAAATAGGGGATACAGTGTACTTGTTTAGGTGAAATATAGCCCCTCCCAACCTCTTGGTGTGCTCTTCTTCCCTGTAGCACTTCTTGCATAAAATGAGGCGTTTCGAAAAACAATAGACTACGCTGTGGAGAGTAGGGCACGCCAGGGGGATGTATGACATTACAGTGGAGCAATCTTTCTGACATAATCAAGGGGAAAGACAGAAATGCGTGTGCCCATGTATAGAGAATATTGTTTCTTCACAATGACTGTTGAATGTTTTGTTCTTTAACACAATTACGTGACGTTTACGTTGGCATTCTAATTCAGTGGCAATGATTCGCAGTCAGGAAGTAGGAGGTACTGTGTGGAAAATTAAATTCAATAGGAGGATTGCTACATGCCAGCCAATCTTAGCGTGTCAAAGAGAATTCTATAGTGCTGATTGGATATGGGGTACGCATGTGCCTTTGTTTTGAGCCTTTCTCATAGGAGCCACCATGTTTGGAGTGAACTCGGTTTGGTTAGGACTCATTCAGAGCTGCCGGCTGCTAGTGTATCCCAGCCACAGGCCGGCTCTGTGGCCCTAGCTCTGCCCCAATATTGTAAATTCATTGAGCACAGTCTTGGATGCCCGCTTCAAATACTTAGGGTGCTCTGGGTCATAGCACATGCTACAGCCCATGGGAGGCCCCTGGGGTACCTATGCCCTGGGTACCTCAATACCATACACTAGAGACTTATAAGGGTAGACCAGTAGCCAATCTGGGATGTACCCAAGTGCTCACCTACGTCAATTCAAGGGAGAAAGTACATGAGTCACAAGCCTGACTTCCTGCTCCTGGTCTTCCACAGCGTCGCCTGGTCCACACAGCTGCAGCTCCAAGGTCACCGTCAACTCTCCTGCAACACCTGACATCAGTGGGCATTCGACTTCCGTGTCCCCTGGTCACTCCCGATTGGCATAGACTCTCCCCTCTGCTTGCAGGTACTTCTCATCGAGAATCCACCTTTGGATTCCACCGGACACTTTCCACTTCTTTGCCAGCGGCATCTTCTTGAAGTCCTCCATTGAATTTGATGGCGGGTTGTGATGCCAATTCACACCGATGCACCGGCTTCCCTGGTGTAGGTGACCTGGTTCCTAAGGTATCCACTGGTGGGATGCTCTCCAACCGTCGGTCTTTCACAGGGCTTCTTCAGTGTCCACTGGGAAGGGTCCTTCTTTAAAATTGGAACCCCGACCTACCCATTGACTTGAATTGAGAGGCAGCCGTGTTTCCACTCTGCACACAGCCTCCATGGGCTTCCTGGTTACTTACCTTGGGTGGTTCCCTGGGTTCCTGGCACTTCTACATCTTCTGGGTACAGTCTTCACTTGAGTCATGGGTCGCATCCCTCTATTTTAGTATATGGTTTGGTCCCCCCCTGGTGACACTGTGTAATAAGTGCCTCTTACTGTTTTCTATGCAAAGTATTGTGTGCATTGCATATATCTGCGGGTAGGAAATATGTGTATGTGTTATTGAGTGTCTTATAAAAAATATATTTTTATAAATACATTGTGTGGTTCTTTTCTGCTTAATTTATACCAATTAATTATGCTCTGGTACACTCCTCTGGACTAAACCTAAAATCTGCTTTCCACATCTACCACTTAGCCAGCTTTCTTAGGTTGCCTACGTTCACTAAAAAAACTATAAGGGATGTCTGGATTCGTGCAGGGTGCTACACTTACATAACTGAACACCATATACTAATCCACTTGTCACATTAAGTGCCTAAAGAACAGTTGCTATAAGTGTCCAGTTTAATGGTACTCAGTTCACTGACTGCGACTGGATGTAAGGTGGAGCCATTGTCCCAGGTTTCCAAACTCATGACATGCAGGTTACCCGTTGATGTCTGTATCCAGCGTTTTACACACGAAGGATGCTTCTTTGTACTGGATATTTTAACTGAGAGACAAGCACACACAACACTTAAATCATAAATCTGCATGTGTGTCTCGGACTGCTGCAACTTAATATCTCTCTCTTGTGTTCGACCTTGATGAAAGCTCCTACCACGCTCCCTACATGTAGTGAAGTAAAGCAATGCATATGCTGATATAAGCCCCAGTTTATCTCTTCTCAGCCAGCGTTCGGGGAATGCTTTCTTTAAAAAAAAATGTATTTTCTCTTTAATGCACACATGGTGAGGTATATTTGTAATTGTATTTAGCGACGTGGGGACAGCCCAGCGCGGGATCAAGAGCGGAGTGAAGACGGTCCAGCGTGGGAACCGGAGCAACGTGGAGAAGATAAAGCGAGGGAGCCAGAGCGGCGTGAAACCCTTATCTCCAAGCAGCGGAACCGGAGCGACGTGGAGAAGATAAAGCGAGGGAGCCCGAGCGGCGTGAAACCAATATCGCCAAGCAGCGGAGCGAGAAGATGAAGATCCTTGACTAACACAGCTAGGCTGTAATGAGCGGAGGTGAGGGACGGGAGTGGTGGCTGGGCGGCGCTAGGCATGAGTAAAAGAACAAAAGGAGCCTGTTCTCCATAGTGCAAATTGTACTTGAATGCAGAAACGAGTGATTAAAGCCCGGAAAGTGAAGTGAAGTGTAGACCACGAAGAGGCGCGCCTGACCTTAAAATGGCGGCCGCATAAGACATTCTATTTGCAAAAGCGAAGGTAGCTCATGCTGCCTATTATGACCAACTGCTCATAAAATACGGCAGAATTAGTACTCCAAAAATGGCGGAATAATAGAGGAGCAACTGAAAGAGGACTGCTAAATCAGTAGACATGGAGAAAGGAGCTAACTCTAGGATTTAAACAGACTATGGCAAGGGAAAGAGGACAAATATAAATTGTAGAAAGAGAGAAAGACATCAGCACAAAGAAAGATAACTAAAACGGCAGACATCTTGAAATGTCTACACAAATAACATAAAAGCATAGTAATTATTATATAGTCATCTATATTGGAGAGTGTATTTATCAGAAGAATAAGGAAGAAACTACCTGGAAGAGGAATCTAAAATTAGAAACTATTATTTAATTACATATACAAGAGAGTATTATACTACCAGGTATATTATAATTATTATTTAGTATTTTATGCTAAAAGAATACTCATACTACCAGGAAGAGAGCAACTAATTTTAGTACTCTAACACATATCACAAAATGGAGAACAACTACCTGGAATGAATAAGTAGGAAAACCTATATCATAAAATACCCTACCTATCTCTCTTAGAATGCAGCCAAAAGATTTAAGCATAACCTCTTGAGGAAAAACCCTGACACATTGATCTGTGACACTTCCTTTTGCATGGATAAAGGAATCATCGCGAAATATATGATATTCTTCACCAGAAGAAGGGCGAAATGGCGCAGTGCCTTTACAAAGATGCTATATATTAAATCCACAACTAACATCCCGCATGGTACAAAATTTATGACCAGAGCATCACCTAACCTCAGGGCAGACATTTGCATAACTATCTTCAAGAATGGAATAGTGATGATCCAAGCCTCTAACAACGATCTAGAAAAATTCGACAACATCTTCTCATCCTTAAAAAGAAATGTAGAGAACACAAATCCACTACTACAACAGATTCATATAGAGGACAACCTTGTCCCACCCAACAACTCCACTATAATTAGCACAACAATGAGAGACCACCAGGAACCTGATCAAGTTACGCAATTAAGAGATACTAGTCCTTTACAACTCCAGAGTCCGTCAACAGACAACCCAGTCTCATCCGACACTATCCCTATAAGTAGTACCCCAGCCAGAGACCGACAGGAACAACCTTAACAAATCAGCACTCCATCTAGAGATCCCCAGGAACAAGTTACTCAACCAGGAGCCATATGCGGAACAGAAAGTACGTTGGCCGGGAATGAAGCTGAGAAAACGCGAAATACAAATAATAACAACAACAGCTGTGGATCACCAAGCTTTGATCGAATGTCTAACACTGCAATTAATGACAGAGGAGAATATCGACCAAAGGAATGTATCAAGAAGACAATGATACATTGTTCAGAACGGAAATTCGGGAACAGAAATTGTGAAGATCGAAACATACGGAGGAGTAATCACATTATGGCACCCAAGGTTATGAGAAAAATCTTCGAGATCCAAACAAAAATCAGCAACCTATCACAGGAAGTACAAAACACCCTGAAAGGGATAGAAAAACTACGTGCATCACAGAAAACACTCACACTGAAGTAGAACACATCAGAGAGCTATTAAATACAACCATAGATATAAACAACAAAAGATCGATGCCATTGTCAAACAGAAAAAAACAGACCAGATAGGAATCAAAATTATTTAACTGAAGAAGATATACTATCACTACTCCGGGAGTTCGAGCTATCGGACCTCATGAAAACACAGGAAATCAAAAGAGTACCAATATATGCCAACAGAACATCCACGAGGAATGAGAGGAAACTCAATCTCAAAAACTTACAACAAATCCAACTAACCACAGATCCGTTAAACATGATCACAAGTAGAACAGAGAAATCTTTAAAATGTCTCCTGCTCAACTGTCGATCTGCAGCGAAACATGCTTCTGACATAGCCGACATAATTATCAATCAGGATATAGACATAACAATCCTTACCGAAACCTGGCTATCTGAATCCTCGTCCCCATCTTGGACCTTCTGGTGCCCCCGCACTATAACATAATGAGACTGGATAGACAGAAAAAGACAAGGGGCGGTATTGCCTGTATCCACAGATCGAACCTAGAAGTTGGCCAATTTCAATCCGACCCCCTTGAATCATGCGAATACATAGGGCTCAATATAAGATCGGCAAACAAACAGATTTGCAAATTACATGCCCTCTATCACCCACCAGGAAATAATATGAACTTCATTGACCAACTGATGGAGATCATCAATGCTAACGCCAACACCGACATTACTAATATATTTTTAGGTGATTTCAATCTACGCTGGAACGACAACAACGACAAACAGGTCAACGCCTTTAAAGACTTTTTAATTGAACTAAAACTATCCCAAGCATGTCTTCAACCAACACACTCGAAAGGAGCAACATTGGACTGGATTATCTCGAAGAATAATGACATCTCAATCCTCTCTATAGAAACTTGCGACTGGTCAGATCACCATGCCATAACCTTCCTAATACCATCACGGGAGAAGATAAAAACCACTCAATCTAGCAAAATGGAAAGATGGATACGAGATACCAGAGACTCAAACATGGATCTTCTAATCGAAAACTGCAAGAGAGACTTAAACCTACCTGACAATATGAAAAATGGGAATTATCTAACGAACCATTACACTACCTCAGTAACGGAAACAGTCAATGCCACCATACCACTCAAATTGAAAAGAGTTACGGAAAAGATTAAAAACCGATGGTTTAATGGAATATTGAATGAAGACAGGCGTAATCTGAGACGCACAGAAAGAAAATGGAGACAACACCCATCTTCCCCTGAACTGAAATCCCTCAGAAAAATCAGAAATGAATACAAGAAGATCATCAACTCAAAAAAGGAATTTATCAGAACAGAATTGGATAACAAGGGATTTCATTTATATGAATTTGCAGCACTAGTTTAGGACTTGTTGAGTAACAATCAAAGTACCTAAATTTGAGTTCAATCAGCGGCTGTTCGAATAAATTTAAAAGTTTCTAACAATGAGAAAGCACAGGATGTTACCACACTAACATCAAAAATAGAGTAAATGAATAATAAAACATGAAACCAGGATAGTTTTCTTGTCTGAGAAGTTATTATTTTTGCATTAAAGACAAAGAATAATTCTGTACACAAAATCAACAATAACGTAAAGCAGGGTACATACAAAGATATATAATGGATATTAAAGGTACTGGTTACTTTTCCTATAATATATCGATGAAAACTGTCCAGACTGCTAAAGAGGTGACAACTTGATTTCTACTATTAATCAGGAGAAAATCAACAGTCGGTACAAATCATGCAGTGCAGAATTGGACTATGTGGGTCGACGTTTCGGTCTTATCTTGATCATTTACAAGACCATCATCAGGACGGAATATTGATATATGCAAGGTTGACCCTTTTTCTATTCCAGCTCACGACACTTATAGGTTTAAGTGACGGCCTCAGCTAATTTCTTTAGGAAGCGGGCAATGTGCAGACTCAATTATGAGTATCACGCACTTGTGCAAACAGCAGTTTTGCGAAAGACAGATTCTGGTGGTTTATTCAAATCGCGCTTCTTTTGCCAAGTATTCACAGTTATTTATTATAATCGCGGAGCGTCAGCAACGAACAGTCCGGAGAACTGTTCGTTGCTGACGCTCCGCGATTATAATAAATAACTGTGAATACTTGGCAAAAGAAGCGCGATTTGAATAAACCACCAGAATCTGTCTTTCGCAAAACTGCTGTTTGCACAAGTGCGTGATACTCATAATTGAGTCTGCACATTGCCCGCTTCCTAAAGAAATTAGCTGAGGCCGTCACTTAAACCTATAAGTGTCGTGAGCTGGAATAGAAAAAGGGTCAACCTTGCATATATCAATATTCCGTCCTGATGATGGTCTTGTAAATGATCAAGATAAGACCGAAACGTCGACCCACATAGTCCAATTCTGCACTGCATGATTTGTACCGACTGTTGATTTTCTCCTGATTAATAGTAGAAATCAAGTTGTCACCTCTTTAGCAGTCTGGACAGTTTTCATGGATATATTATAGGAAAAGTAACCAGTACCTTTAATATCCATTATATATCTTTGTATGTACCCTGCTTTACGTTATTGTTGATTTTGTGTACAGAATTATTCTTTGTCTTTAATGCAAAAATAATAACTTCTCAGACAAGAAAACTATCCTGGTTTCATGTTTTATTATTCATTTACTCTATTTTTGATGTTAGTGTGGTAACATCCTGTGCTTTCTCATTGTTAGAAACTTTTAAATTTATTCGAACAGCCGCTGATTGAACTCAAATTTAGGTACTTTGATTGTTACTCAACAAGTCCTAAACTAGTGCTGCAAATTCATATAAATGAAATCCCTTGCTGGCCAATTCATACTTTACTAAACTCTGCCCGAGCCCGCAAGGGTATATTGGGTTACTCACCTTCCGAAACATTAGAATTGGATAACGGCAAAAACAGACCACGGAAATTGTTTGAAATCATAAAACAACAATCAAACAAGATGGCAAAATCTGCCCAAAAGGTCACTAAAACGCAACTAAGCTGTGAAGAATTCTCTACCTTTTTCACTAACAAAGCCAATAAGCTGGAAGAAGAACTTAAGATCGCTGCAGATAACACTGACTACAATACACCATCATCACAATCTGCACTGAATTATGCGGATAAGATGACAAAAAACAAAGCACACTGGGACACTTTCAAATTATTGGACCAGAATGAGATTGCTAAAACGCTAGCTGTCACTAAACCCAACAACCATTATACCGACCCACTACCATCAAAATGCCCAAAAGAAATCAACCATATTATGATTCCAATATGGACAGAAATTATAAACGCCTCACTTTCCCAGGGGGTCCTCCCACAATCCCTGAAGACAGGACAAGTAGTCCCGATCATCAAAAAACCCACAGTGGACCCAGCAGATCCAAATAACTATCGCCCCATGACCAACATCCCTTTTCTTGCCAAATTGATAGAGAAATGTGTACAGAATCATTCGAGCAGGCACATTGACAACTTCTCATTGTTAGATGACTGTCACTCGGGATTCAGAGCAGTTCACAGCACGGAAACAGCAATCCTACACATTGTTGATGATGCACTTCTAGCACTAGATCATAATCAATCTTGTCTACTCATCCTCCTAGACCTGTCATCAGCATTTGATACAGTTAACCATGAAAAACTACTGAGCAGACTTCACGACAGGATGGGAATATCTGGCACTGTACTGAAATGGTTTGAATCATTTTTACAGAATAGAACTCAGAGATTCCTAGTAAACCAATCACTTTCTCCTTCATGCCCAAACACAATTGGAGTACCTCAAGGATCTACTTTATCTCCATCACTGTTTAACTTATACATCGAACCTCACAGAAATTCTGCGAAAATCAAAAATATCTTACCACATGTATGCGGACGACACGCAACTATACATCAAGATTGCAAGCCTGGAAGACATAACCACAATGAATGAGGCCCTCAAAATGTCGCTAAAACAATCATCTCAAGCTAAACACAAATAAATCAGAATTCTTACTTATCACACCGCAAAAGAATCAATCAGAAGTGAAGGAATGGTCCAAAATGGTCACAGCGTTAAATTGCACCCCTACTCTAGTTGATACAGCGAAATCTCTCGGAATCACACTGGATGAGAACCTTGATATGAAAACCCACATTAAAATAATGGCAAAAAACGCCCGTTTTCATCTGAACTACTTGAGAAAAATGAAATCTTTTTTAACGGAATCTGACTTAAAACTAGCTGTGCAATCACTGGTTATTTCAAGGATTGAATATGGGTGTACAACGCTAGCAGGACTACCAAAAATTTCCACAGCACCCCTAAAAGCATGCCTCAATGCAGCGGCAAGACTTATTACAGGTTAGAGGAAATTTGACCATATCTCCCCTCACCTGAAAGCTTTAAACTGGCTACCTTTTGAAGCTAGAATACAGCTAAAAATGGCATGCATCACCCATAAAGCGATTAATTACAACACTCCGAGATATCTCGCCCACAGAATAGAAATTTCAGGAGGAAACAGACCTGCCCGGAGTGCCAATTATCTGCTCTTGAGACCACCTATCTTCAGGAAGAAAAAAACATATGAGAGGGCGTTCTCGGGCGCGGTCCCCAGAATCTGGAACTCCCTTCCAGCAAACATCAGAAAAATTACAAACACTGTAACATTTAAGAGAGAAACTAAGATATTTCTTATGAGTAAGTTCCTCCCATAGGTTCGACATCTGGCCATTTAAGACTTATCAGTGAAGACAATTACTAGATACTAATCGTGGGACTGGAGATGATAGAGCCTTAAAGAGAAGTTGTTAAGAACATTCAACTACTACCTCAGAACATTTTTATTCGTGTTGAACCTTGTACCGGCCCTTATAGTTTTCTTTATATTATCTACTTATAGACTAGGTTGGGAAGTAGTACTAATTAATGTTTACGATCTTATTGCTTTTATATACAGTGTTGTTTTAACCCATGCCATGTGATAAGCGCTCTGATACCCAAGTGTCATGTTCGCGCTATAGAAAACTGTTAATAAATAAATAAATAAATATAACGCTTACTACCCCTGACGAGGGGTGGAGAGCTTTTCGCCGAGTAGCACGCTACTCTGGAACCAAAAAAGGATTAGTGAGGACTTAGTATAGAGAAATAGGAATTAATTTGAGCAGTGGGCATGTGAATCTGTTAGTTGGATTGAAAAGGAAAATGAAATGGAGGGATAGAAGAGGAAAGAGTCTAGAAAGTGTTTATTGGGAGATCATACTAGTAGGAGGAGATTTTGGATGAGTAAATGAGAGATGGAGGAGGGAAGAGTCTCTAGAAATGGATTAGGGAGATCATAGTAGTAAAATGAGGTGTTTGATGAGTCTGAGGAGTGATAGAGGAGGCAAGAGTCTAGAAAGGGTTATTTTGAAGAACAGAGTAGCAGAATGAGGTTTGGGATGAGTCAGAGATTGGAGGTAGAGGATATAAGGAGAGAGGTACATGGTGAAACATAGGGTAGGGCATTTTCTTCACATTAGGTATACAGTGGTAAATACATACCTGTTTAAGTACATGGCAGGTGTATACATGCATAATGAAGGGAGTATAACACTATTTAAGTTGTATGTAATAAACGCATACGTTCAAGTGTTGCAGTACTTTAGGTTAATTTATTTGTGTTTTTTTCTTTTCAGTAATTCAATAGAGAAGCAATAGAAGATAAATAGTTATGATACAATTGACATGGTGATAGATAAATGGAAAAGCTTAAGCATCTAATCAAATAACGTATATGAAAACTATGCAGTGACCTATATACATGTTATGCATAGAATAATAGAACCATAAGTAAAATATTAATGTTAAGCAGACCTAAAGAATATCTATATATTTATAAACATAATTACCATGCATAGTTATACAGAGAAATAGACATATCTAGATACATAGATATAACCAAATGAAATGCTGATTTACTCAGGGATATGCTGTACATTTGTTTTTGAGTAGGGTAGTTATGTAGGTAACAGTAAACTCTAGAGTAGTCTTCTGAAGATAAGATAGTTATCCATGGATCTTATGTTTGGGTGTAGTGAGTTCCATAGTTTGGCTGGTTAAACAGAGAAGGGTTCGCCACCTATGGCTTTTTCCTGCATGGTGGGATTTTGAGGTGAGGTGCCAATCTGAAGTGGAGGTTTCTTTGTTGAATGTATTTGGTGATTTTATTCCTGATGAAAAGCTGCCCTATTCCATGTATTGCTTTGTGGGTGATACAAAGCAGCTTGAATGTGGATCTTTTGGCAACCGGAAACTAATGTAGGGCCATTAATACAGGGGAGAAGTGGGCTTGTGGCTTTACATGTAGGAGTAGTCTGGCAGCTGAGTTCTGAATCGGCTGTAGACTTTTCATAGTTGATAAAGATGACCTGTGGTAGAGGCCACTGGAGTAATCAAGTTTAGACAGTACAAGAGATAGAGGCCTGGACCTTGTGTTGAAATCCCAGGTGGGGGGAGATGTGTTGCAGAGTTTTCATAGTAATGTAGCTTGATCTTGCTAATTTGTCCACTTTGGCATTGGAGTCCATGGTAATTTCAAGATTTCTTACTTCCTTGGATACTTTAGGAGGTGGTCTCAGATCGTCAGGCTAGGCGCTGAGAGGGTCATCATTTTTCCAATCACCACATGAGTATTTCTGTTTTCGAAGCAATCAATTTGAGACAGCTTCATGTCATCCACTAATCAACAGCTCTGAGGCACAGAAAATAGGTCTATTTAATGTCTTTGGGTTTTTCCAGTTTAGGGAGTATTTGAGGGTCATCTGCAAAGTTATAGCATGCGAGCTGAAATTCACTGATAATTGCCGGTAATGACTTCATGTAGATGTTGAAAAGCATGGATGATATGATAGAGCCTTGCAGGATCCTTGCTTTTTTGAAGTATGGTTTGGATGAAAAAGGTGTGGAATGGATGAAGTGTGTTCTGTTTTGAAGGTAGGATGTGATCCAGTCAAGGTCATTCCTCTCCATGCCAACTTCGTAGAGTCTTTAACATAGTTGACCATAACACCTTAATTTAAAGGCCGCTTAGACATTCAAGAGAAGTAGTGCAGAAACCCCGTTTTGGACGACTGTGCTGTCAAGGTCATTCCAGATGGCGATGAAGGCAGATTCTGTGCCTCTTCCTGGCAGAATCCTGTTTGCAAGTCGGAAAGTACGAAGTTATCTTCAATGAATTGTGACATCTGGGTGAATACTGCTATTTCTATCAGTTTGCCCAGGAAAGGTCCATTTGTAATCGGTCTGTAGTTGTTGGCGTCAAGCGGGTCCAGGTTAGTTTTCTTTAATATTGGGCATATGTATGTCTTTTTTAGGTCTTCTGGAAAGATTCCCATAGTTAAGGAATTGTTGATGATTTTCCTTACTGGTGTGGCAGCGGAGGTAGTTAGATGAATGTTCTTGAATATCTGTGGTAGACAAGGGTCAGAAGTGCTGCCAATAGGCATGTTTGCTTTGACCAGATCCATAAGTTTTTGTGATATTTGTTTGAAGGAATGCAGAGGTTAGCCTACTGTTGGAGGGGATTTTTGGAAGTGGGTTGGCACTGGTAGTTTTCCTTTGTTTTAAATAGGAGTCCAACATGTCTGCTTTGGTTGAATAACCATTTGCCATTTTGTTTGTGAATTCTTTAGTAATGGGATGAGTTCCTTCTATGCATTTAGGCTTACGAAATTCAGTGAGAATTTTATAAAATTCTTTATTTGCACATTTAAAATTTTGAATTCTTTCTGAATAGTTCATTTTTGTAGCTTTTTTTGTTTGCTGACGTGCACAATCTGTTAAGTTTCCGAAGGTGATGTTTGTCTTGATTGTTGTTTGTTTTGAGCCAGGCACGTTGCAGCTTTCCAATTTGCTGTTTTATCTCTTCTAGTTCTGTATTTCTCCAAAGTGCCTGTTTTCCTTTGTCCTGCTTTGTTGTTCTGAGTGGTATAAGAATATCAAAAGCTTTGTGTAGCCACTTATATAGTTTTTCAACCGACTTTTTGTGTCTAGATCTTTTTTGGATATCAGTGCATTTAAGTATTCAATATTGAGTTTGTTCCACGGTGGATGCATGCATGTTGTTTTAGGTGTGTTGCTTTGTTGTATGTTATGTTCCAAAGCTAGCACATGGTGGTCTGACCATGTGACTGGAGTAATCATTTGAAAGGTAACTAGTTCTGGATTTACACAAATTACATCTAGGATGTATCCAGCGATGTGTGTGGGTTTGCGGACTATCTGATATAGGTTCAGTGTGTCTAGACCAGTTATGATGGTTTTTGGATGGGGCACATTGGGCTTGTCAAACTAAATGTTTAGGTCAACAATAATGCATAGGTTGGAGTGTAGTGTTATCGGTTTAGAAACTGCTGCTAGAAATGTGTCTAGGAATGTTGCATTGTAGGTGGAGGTTTGTAAAGGAGAAGGAAGATACAGGAGGAAGTTGGTGTAGGGTTGCATCTGGTGAAGAGGGCCTCACAACCTTGTATGAAAATGTCACCAGCTTCAATGAGATGTATTTTTTGCTTGAATATAACAGCTAGTCCACTGTCTGTACAATTTTTTGTGATAGTTTGATAGCCTAGAGAAATGCCTTTATGCAACACAGGAGCCATGTCATCTCCCAACCATGATTCAGTTATGAAGAGTAAGTCAGATTGAGTGTCAATGAGTAAGTCATAGATGTTATGCTTGTTTTTAGGGTGTGATCAAGCATTTATTAAAAAGCAGTTTAATGATTGACTTTAAGGTGGTGGTGTGCCTTTGTTTTGTAGAAGAGTGAGCAGTGTTTTTGGAACTTGTAGCAGGTGTGTCATTAGTGCTGGTATTAGTTGTATGAGGATAGCAATAGTATTTCTTTTCTAGATCGTAATATTTGTCCAGCAGCCTTAGAAGGCATTTGGATAGATCTGTGTGTGTAGGTGGTGGAGATGGTGATTGAGCAGGAGTTGGTGAGCTGTTTTGTTTTTGTAGAGTATTCTTTCATCACAAAAAAGGGGGTGGGGGTCCAAGGAGATTTAGAGACCTGCAAGGGTTAGCTCCCTGACCCATAAATATACCACAATGAAATTGAAAAAGCCCTTGGGTCTAAAAGATAATAAACAACGGTCAACATAAATACCTAGTAATCAATGGAATAGGGAGTAGGAATAGATGTCCATTTGCTTCCCCTGGGCAGATATGTAGGTAATCAGGTGTGGAAAATGGACACTTGTAACAATTCTAAACTTTTGGTCAGACTTAATATGATATCCTCAAAAACACAATGTTTTGTTGGTATTGCGGTATATATCTTTCATCCGCCCCTACATTGTAGTTGTGGCAGTTATCATTGGATATCATAAAACGTGCTCAGTGCCTGCCTCATCCAGAGGCTCCTCTGGTTTAGAGTTGCAGTGTCCAGAGATAGAAAAGGTGAAGTGAAAAACAACCCCAAAAAAATGTGAGTTAAAAATTAGGTCCACGCTCCAGGATTTAATTAATGAGTGTGGATCTAAAGATAAAATATATTTGGTACTTGTACTAGATCGAGTGACTGGATCTAGAAGTGTAATTGAAGGAATGGTGTCGACATGTTTCAGCCCCCTATGGCTCAACGGAGTCTACAGGGCTTTCGTCAGGACTATACAATACAAACAAACATAAAGAAGTTACTTACACTTTTTGTGCAGTTACTATTATGGCTTACAGATAAGATAGTCGGTAGCCAGTCTAGGTCTTATAATCTGTAAAAGAGGGACAGAAAACAAGAAAATAGTGTACAATTTGTCGGTTAGCTTTCTATATTAAGGCACCAGAGTACGTGCTAGTCTCTTCTTAAGTTTTATCTAAAACAGACGTTCCTGTTAGGAATTACAGAGAGGGAACACTTACAGGCAAAGAGCCGAGAAGTAAGGAGTGAGCGACTGAGTGGAGACAGTGAGTCCTAAGCTGTTAAATGGCACTGCTGTCGAATTGGTGTTAACAATACTGGTGGTCACAAAAAGAATGTTGTTATTATGTTAAACATTCGAGGCGTGTGAACGTACCTGTTACATACAATATTATTAGTATACAATACTGTTGGTAGCGCGAAGCATTATAGCATGCAATCTTATATGCGTTGGGATACTACCATGTATAACAAGTACTGACAACAAGCGTTACTGAAAGCAGTTATTTAGTTGGCGATTCGCGGCATGCGAACATTCTTACCTAATATTAGTTAACAAGAGGCTTCGTCAGGGGATATCGGCATTACTATTAGCCACAGAGCTGGGAAAGAACAGGAAATGTGTCAGTATCAGGCTACCTTACCGTGGACTTGCAGTGAAGGATAGAACGCTATAACGCCGCCATTACCCGCGTGGGAGGAGACTTCCGCCACTTGTGCTGACTCTGCCCCTGGACTAAGGGTAGACGTCTGGGACACGTATTTGTAGCAGAACACGTGATATTATGATTAAATGAGAAAACTTTATTTGCTACAAAGGGCGGTGTGTCACGGGCACGGGCAGTAAAGGTTTTTTATAAGATGCAGCGGTTAACAGTCTAGCAAATCTTATATTTGACAGTAATCAAAAGGCGAATCTTGAGCAGTTCATTTTTTAAAGATTTGTTTTTTTTTAAAAAGAGGATGATGGGAGGACACAGCCATACAAAGTTGGTTTATGCAAATTGGTGCCACGGTATGTTATCATTAAGGCCCCAGATGTGAGTTTTAAGGCGATTCACCCATCTCTGCTCCTTTTCATAGAGCTTTTTTTCGGCATTGTGTGTTTTGTCTGTAAGCATTTCAATTACAGTCCAACGTATTTCTTCACATGTGTGTCCTGCCTCTATGAAGTGAGCGCACAGTTTGGTGGTAGTCTTTTTGAGCCTGATATTGCTCCTGTGTTCCCCTATTCGTGTTTTTACTTTTCGGCAGGTCATTCCGATATAGATTTTTCCACAGGGACAGTTAGCCATATAAACTACATAGGTAGAGTTGCAGTTCGTGTGTTGTCTCTGGGTTCATATGAGGTTCTCTGAAAGTTGTAGCTCTTTAGAAGGGGTTGTGTATTTGCAGGCTATACAATTTCCACAGGGGTAGTGGCCTGTAACTGGGGTCACCGTGAGATCTCTTATTGTTTCCACTTGTTGGGTTCTCCTCGGTCGAGTATGAACCAAGGTGTCTCGTAGATTTTTAGTTCTTCTGTTGGCGAACCGGGGTTTTGGCCATTCAAATTTGCCGGTCGTCAGGATTTTCCAGTTTTTATTCACCATCTTTTGCATTTCGTAAGTGGCTGGACTGAAAGTTGTTACACATGCTACTAGATCTGGTGGTTGGTTTTTTGGATGGACCTGCAGGAGACATTCTCTCGGTTGGTTGTTGGCGCGTTTCCGACACCTATGAATTGTTGCTTGGGTATAATCACGTGCCAATAATTTTTTGCTTAGTGTCAGTGCTTGTTCCTTGTAATCCTCATTTTTGGTGCAATTTCGCTTGATTCTAAGAAACTGGCTGTATGGAAGATTGTCTCTTAGTGGTTTGGGATGAAAACTTTTGTAGGAAAGTAGGCTGTTTTTTGCAGTGGGTTTGGTGAAGGCCTTGGTTTGTAGACTATGATTTTCCACAAAGATGGTTAAATCCAAGAAATCAATTGTCGAGTTATTTGCTGTATACGTGAATTTTAACCAGGGATCACATGCATTCAGCCAATTGATGAAGATTTTAAGATCGTTTTTGGTGTCCCAAATGAGGAGAATATCGTCTATGTACCTCTTCCAGTATAGTATACTGGAAGAGTACGGATTCGGTTCGTTGAGTACATGTAGGTCCTCAAACTGGCTCACATACAATCCGGCCACCGAAGGGGCAAAGGCACTGCCCATCGAAGTTCCATGGTTTTGTAAATATAACACCCCTTCGTATTCAAAAAAGTTTTCTTTTAACGCTAGTTTGCAGCATTGTAAGATGAAATGTCTTGGGGTATGGAAGCTCCAGTCTTCATGGAATAGGACATCCTCAAGCATCTGGAGGGTATCGTCTTGTGGGAGACTCGTATATAACGATTCCACGTCCAGCCCTACCAAAAGCATAGTGTTTTGGTCAAAATAGATGTCTGAAATCTGTAACAGAAAGTCTCTTGTATGTTTCAGATAGGTAGGAGTTTTTTGAACTAAGGGCTTCAAGTATTCATCTGCGAATTTAGACAGAGGTTCGAGGAGTGACCCAATGCCTGCCACTATGGGTCGTCCTGGTGGAGGGATTTTATTTTTATGTATTTTTGGCAGTGAATAAAAATATGGTGTCTTGGGTTCTTTTGCCACCAGGTAATCCGCCTCTTTGCCTGTTATCCAACCGTTCATTTCTGCCTCGTATATCATCATCGAGGTGGTATTTTCTTTAGTCTCTCAGTGGGGGCTTCATTGATCTTTCTGTAAAATTTTGTATCTGAGAGAAGGGTTAGACATTGTTGGTTATACCCTTCTTTACTCAAGATGACTATGCCTCCCCCCTTGTCCGCAGGTTTGATTATTATGTCTCCATTTTCTTCTAGGCTTTTGAGTGCTTTACGTTCTTTGTTACTCAAGTTTTGGAAGGGGGTTTTTCTTTTTTGTTCCATGGCATCTATGCCCTTGAGTAGAGCTTGTTCGAAGGTTTGAATCTCTGGCGGGACACTGCCAGCTGGTGGGTTGAAGGTGGATTTTCTCCTCAGGTTAGTATCTCCTTCAGTAGGTGGCAACGGGGTACCTGCGAAGAATGCTTTCAGTTTAAGAACTCGACAAAATTTAGCTAGTTCACATTTCAGTTTGAATGAATCAAAGGGGGGAGTAGGAACGAATCCTAGGCCTTTGTTGAGGACATTTTTTTGGTCTTCTGTGAGTTCTATATTAGCAAGATTCACTATTAGTGTGTGTTGTTCTTGCTGGTGCTCGGTTGCGCGGTTGCCATGCTCCTGGTTAGTATGTTTCTTTGTTGGTCTTGCCACGCTAAGTTCTTTTTTCTTCCTCTTGGTTGGTTCTGGCCCCGGCCTAAAAAAGGCTGTTGTCGCTGTTGCTGGATTTGGTGTTCCGCCGGTTGTTGATTTTCCATTTGAGGCATTTGTTGCATTTGTTGCATTCCATAATTGTATGGTGCCATCCACCCTCCATATTGTGGCATGTAAGGTGGAAAGAATGGCATGTTCATATTAGGATAATATGGTCTTTGACATCTATTGCCCCTTCTTGAACGTTGGTATCGATTGGTGTTTCCTCCCCTTCTGGGGTTATGGTCTTCTGTGCTGTTGATTGAATTGTTAGAAGAGGTTCTACCTAGAGATTCATTATCTGAACTCAGATCGTTGGTACTATAGTCTTCTTTTGAGTAGGGGTGCATCTTTTCTTGACTGAACTTCTTGAGGTCCTTTCCAAGTTTTTCTAACTTACTTTGCATTAGGAATTCCTTTGTTTCATCCATTTCTTTATTAAGTTCTTCCAATTTCTTTTTATGGGTCTGGGGGTTAATGCCTTTCTTAAGTTCATTCTCTAATGCTTGAATTTCTTGTAGTAATGCTTCAGACAGCCTTTTGGCTGTTTTAATGATCAGTACTAGATAGTCCAAGGTGCACTTCCATGTCCCGCCAGAGATTCAAACCTTCGAACAAGCTCTACTCAAGGGCATAGATGCCATGGAACAAAAAAGAAAAACCCCCTTCCAAAACTTGAGTAACAAAGAACGTAAAGCACTCAAAAGCCTAGAAGAAAATGGAGACATAATAATCAAACCTGCGGACAAGGGGGGAGGCATAGTCATCTTGAGTAAAGAAGGGTATAACCAACAATGTCTAACCCTTCTCTCAGATACAAAATTTTACAGAAAGATCAATGAAGACCCCACTGAGAGACTCCAAAATACAACCCGATGATGATATACGAGGCAGAAATGAACGGTTGGATAACAGGCAAAGAGGCGGATTACCTGGTGGCAAAAGAACCCAAGACACCATATTTTTATTCACTGCCAAAAATACATAAAAATAAAATCCCTCTACCAGGACGACCCATAGTGGCAGGCATAGGGTCACTCCTCGAACCTCTGTCTAAATTCGCAGATGAATACTTGAAGCCCTTAGTTCAAAAAACCCCTACCTATCTGAAAGATACAAGAGACTTGCTGTTACAGATTTCAGACATCTATTTTGACCAAAACACTATGCTTTTGGTAGGGCTGGACGTGGAATCGTTATATACGAGTCTCCCACAAGACGATACCCTCCAGATGCTTGAGGATGTCCTATTCCATGAAGACTGGAGCTTCCATACCCCGAGACATTTCATCTTACAATGCTGCAAACTAGCGTTAAAAGAAAACTTTTTGAATACGAAGGGGTGTTATATTTACAAAACCATGGAACTTCGATGGGCAGTGCCTTTGCCCCTTCGGTGGCCGGATTGTATGTGAGCCAGTTTGAGGACCTACATGTACTCAACGAACCGAATCCGTACTCTTCCAGTATACTATACTGGAAGAGGTACGTAGACGATATTCTCCTCATTTGGGACACCAAAAACGATCTTAAAATCTTCATCAATTGGCTGAATGCATGTGATCCCTGGTTAAAATTCACGTATACAGCAAATAACTCGACAATTGATTTCTTGGATTTAACCATCTTTGTGGAAAATCATAGTCTACAAACCAAGACCTTCACCAAACCCACTGCAAAAAACAGCCTACTTTCCTACAAAAGTTTTCATCCCAAAGCACTAAGAGACAATCTTCCATACAGCCAGTTTCTTAGAATCAAGCGAAATTGCACCAAAAATGAGGATTACAAGGAACAAGCACTGACACTAAGCAAAAAATTATTGGCACGTGATTATACCCAAGCAACAATTCATAGGTGTCGGAAACGCGCCAACAACCAACCGAGAGAATGTCTCCTGCAGGTCCATCCAAAAAACCAACCACCAGATCTAGTAACATGTGTAACAACTTTCAGTCCAGCCACTTACGAAATGCAAAAGATGGTGAATAAAATCTGGAAAATCCTGACGACCGGCAAATTTGAATGGCCAAAACCCCGGTTCGCCAACAGAAGAACTAAAAATCTACGACACACCTTGGTTCATACTCGACCGAGGAGAACCCAACAAGTGGAAACAATAAGAGATCTCACGATGACCCCAGTTACAGGCCACTACCCCTGTGGAAATTGTATAGCCTGCAAATACACAACCCCTTCTAAAGAGCTACAACTTTCAGAGAACCTCATATGGACCCAGAAACAACACACGAACTGCAACTCTACCTATGTAGTTTATATGGCTAACTGTCCCTGTGGAAAAATCTATATCGGAATGACCTGCCGAAAAGTAAAAACACGAATAGGGGAACACAGGAGCAATATCAGGCTCAAAAAGACTACCACCAAACTGTGCGCTCACTTCATAGAGGCAGGACACACATGTGAAGAAATACGTTGGACTGTAATTGAAATGCTTACAGACAAAACACACAATGCCGAAAAAAAGCTCTATGAAAAGGAGCAGAGATGGGTGAATCGCCTTAAAACTCACATCTGGGGCCTTAATGATAACATACCGTGGCACCAATTTGCATAAACCAACTTTGTATGGCTGTGTCCTCCCATCATCCTCTTTTTTAAAAAAACGAATCTTTAAAAAATGAACTGCTCAAGATTCGCCTTTTGATTACTGTCAAATATAAGATTTGCTAGACTGTTAACCGCTGCATCTTATAGAAAACCTTTACTGCCAGTGCCCGTGACACACCGCCCTTTGTAGCAAATAAAGTTTTCTCATTCAATCATAATATCACGTGTTCTGCTACAAATACGTGTCCCGGACGTCTACCCTTAGTCCAGGGGCAGAGTCAGCACAAGTGGCGGAAGTCTCCTCCCACGCGGGTAATGGCGGCGTTATAGCGTTCTATCCTTCACTGCAAGTCCACGGTAAGGTAGCCTGATACTGACACATTTCCTGTTCTTTCCCAGCTCTGTGGCTAATAGTAATGCCGATATCCCCTGACGAAGCCTCTTGTTAACTAATATTAGGTAAGAATGTTCGCATGCCGCGAATCGCCAACTAAATAACTGCTTTCAGTAACGCTTGTTGTCAGTACTTGTTATACATGGTAGTATCCCAACGCATATAAGATTGCATGCTATAATGCTTCGCGCTACCAACAGTATTGTATACTAATAATATTGTATGTAACAGGTACGTTCACACGCCTCGAATGTTTAACATAATAACAACATTCTTTTTGTGACCACCAGTATTGTTAACACCAATTCGACAGCAGTGCCATTTAACAGCTTAGGACTCACTGTCTCCACTCAGTCGCTCACTCCTTACTTCTCGGCTCTTTGCCTGTAAGTGTTCCCTCTCTGTAATTCCTAACAGGAACGTCTGTTTTAGATAAAACTTAAGAAGAGACTAGCACGTACTCTGGTGCCTTAATATAGAAAGCTAACCGACAAATTGTACACTATTTTCTTGTTTTCTGTCCCTCTTTTACAGATTATAAGACCTAGACTGGCTACCGACTATCTTATCTGTAAGCCATAATAGTAACTGCACAAAAAGTGTAAGTAACTTCTTTATGTTTGTTTGTATTGTATAGTCCTGACGAAAGCCCTGTAGACTCCGTTGAGCCATAGGGGGCTGAAACATGTCGACACCATTCCTTCAATTACACTTCTAGATCCAGTCACTCGATCTAGTACAAGTACCAAATATATTTTATCTTTAGATCCACACTCGTTAATAAAATCCTGGAGCGTGGACCTAATTTTAACTCACATTTTTTTGGGGTTGTTTTTCACTTCACCTTTTTGATCTCTGGACACTGCAACTCTAAACCAGAGGAGCCTCTGGATGAGGCAGGCACTGAGCACGTTTTATGATATCCAATGATAACTGCCACAACCACAATGTAGGGGCGGATGAAAGATATATGCCGCAATATCAACAAAACATTGTGTTTTTGAGGATATCATAATAAGTCTGACCAAAAGTTTAGAATTGTTACAAGTGTCCATTTTCCACACCTGATTACCTACATATCTGCCCAGGGGAAGCAAATGGACATCTATTCCTCCTCCCTATTCCATTGATTACCGAGTATACTAAGCAGCGCGCAGCTGCGGGAGATCAACATAATATCGAAGAAGATATATCTCAGGATATAGTAGAGCGGAACAATGGAGGGCAACCTAGGGCTGAGTTTCGATGAGAGCGACATTGACGAAATACTGGCAGCACAGCCACTCTTACAAAATTCAGATCTTACAGAAGCTTTGGCACAAACAGACAACTGGGATTCACTCTCTGAGAAGAAAAGAGAACAAATACGAACTGCCATCCACGGTATTTTTATGACCGAATATCTTAGACACAAAACAGCACCTAGAGGCCTTTGGGTGAATAATGCACCAAGAATTTTTCTACATGATCTGGCATTCCGCAGAGATTGGTCTTCCATCTCATGGAAGTGCACCTTGGACTATCTAGTACTGATCATTAAAACAGCCAAAAGGCTGTCTGAAGCATTACTACAAGAAATTCAAGCATTAGAGAATGAACTTAAAAAAGGCATTAACCCCCAGACCCATAAAAAGAAATTGGAAGAACTTAATAAAGAAATGGATGAAACAAAGGAATTTCTAATGCAAAGTAAGTTAGAAAAACTTGGAAAGGACCTCAAGAAGTTCAGTCAAGAAAAGATGCACCCCTACTCAAAAGAAGACTATAGTACCAACGATCTGAGTTCAGATAATGAATCTCTAGGTAGAACCTCTTCTAACAATTCAATCAACAGCACAGAAGACCATAACCCCAGAAGGGGAGGAAACACCAATCGATACCAACGTTCAAGAAGGGGCAATAGATGGCAAAGACCATATTATCCTAATATGAACATGCCATTCTTTCGACCTTACATGCCACAATATGGAGGGTGGATGGCACCATACAATTATGGAATGCAACAAATGCAACAAATGCCTCAAATGGAAAATCAACAACCGGCGGAACACCAAATCCAGCAACAGCGACAACAGCCTTTTTTAGGCCGGGGCCAGAACCAACCAAGAGGAAGAAAAAAGAACTTAGCGTGGCAAGACCAACAAAGAAACATACTAACCAGGAGCATGGCAACCGCGCAACCGAGCACCAGCAAGAACAACACACACTAATAGTGAATCTTGCTAATATAGAACTCACAGAAGACCAAAAAAATGTCCTCAACAAAGGCCTAGGATTCGTTCCTACTCCCCCCTTTGATTCATTCAAACTGAAATGTGAACTAGCTGAATTTTGTCGAGTTCTTAAACTGAAAGCATTCTTCGCAGGTACCCCATTGCCACCTACTGAAGGAGATACTAACCTGAGGAGAAAATCCACCTTCAACCCACCAACTGGCAGTGTCCCGCCAGAGATTCAAACCTTCGAACAAGCTCTACTCAAGGGCATAGATGCCATGGAACAAAAAAGAAAAACCCCCTTCCAAAACTTGAGTAACAAAGAACGTAAAGCACTCAAAAGCCTAGAAGAAAATGGAGACATAATAATCAAACCTGCGGACAAGGGGGGAGGCATAGTCATCTTGAGTAAAGAAGGGTATAACCAACAATGTCTAACCCTTCTCTCAGATACAACATTTTACAGAAAGATCAATGAAGACCCCACTGAGAGACTCCAAAATACCATCTCGATGATGATATACGAGGCAGAAATGAACGGTTGGATAACAGGCAAAGAGGCGGATTACCTGGTGGCAAAAGAACCCAAGACACCATATTTTTATTCACTGCCAAAAATACATAAAAATAAAATCCCTCCACCAGGACGACCCATAGTGGCAGGCATAGGGTCACTCCTCAAACCTCTGTCTAAATTCGCAGATGAATACTTGAAGCCCTTAGTTCAAAAAAACCCTACCTATCTGAAAGATACAAGAGACTTGCTGTTACAGATTTCAGACATCTATTTTGACCAAAACACTATGCTTTTGGTAGGGCTGGAGGTGGAATCGTTATATACGAGTCTCCCACAAGACGATACCCTCCAGATGCTTGAGGATGTCCTATTCCATGAAGACTGGAGCTTCCATACCCCGAGACATTTCATCTTACAATGCTGCAAACTAGCGTTAAAAGAAAACTTTTTTGAATACGAAGGGGTGTTATATTTACAAAACCATGGAACTTCGATGGGCAGTGCCTTTGCCCCTTCGGTGGCCGGATTGTATGTGAGCCAGTTTGAGGACCTACATGTACTCAACGAACCGAATCCGTACTCTTCCAGTATACTATACCGGAAGAGGTACATAGACGATATTCTCCTCATTTGGGACACCAAAAACGATCTTAAAATCTTCATCAATTGGCTGAATGCATGTGATCCCTGGTTAAAATTCACGTATACAGCAAATAACTCGACAATTGATTTCTTGGATTTAGCCATCTTTGTGGAAAATCATAGTCTACAAACCAAGACCTTCACCAAACCCACTGCAAAAAACAGCCTACTTTCCTACAAAAGTTTTCATCCCAAAGCACTAAGAGACAATCTTCCATACAGCCAGTTTCTTAGAATCAAGCGAAATTGCACCAAAAATGAGGATTACAAGGAACAAGCACTGACACTAAGCAAAAAATTATTGGCACGTGATTATACCCAAGCAACAATTCATAAGTGTCGGAAACGCGCCAACAACCAACCGAGAGAATGTCTCCTGCAGGTCCATCCAAAAAACCAACCACCAGATCTAGTAACATGTGTAACAACTTTCAGTCCAGCCACTTACGAAATGCAAAAGATGGTGAATAAAAACTGGAAAATCCTGACGACCGGGAAATTTGAATGGCCAAAACCCCGGTTCGCCAACAGAAGAACTAAAAATCTACGAGACACCTTGGTTCATACTCGACCGAGGAGAACCCAACAAGTGGAAACAATAAGAGATCTCACGATGACCCCAGTTACAGGCCACTACCCCTGTGGAAATTGTATAGCCTGCAAATACACAACCCCTTCTAAAGAGCTACAACTTTCAGAGAACCTCATATGGACCCAGAGACAACAAACGAACTGCAACTCTACCTATGTAGTTTATATGGCTAACTGTCCCTGTGGAAAAATCTATATCGGAATGACCTGCCGAAAAGTAAAAACACGAATAGGGGAACACAGGAGCAATATCAGGCTCAAAAAGACTACCACCAAACTGTGCGCTCACTTCATAGAGGCAGGACACACATGTGAAGAAATACGTTGGACTGTAATTGAAATGCTTACAGACAAAACACACAATGCCGAAAAAAAGCTCTATGAAAAGGAGCAGAGATGGGTGAATCGCCTTAAAACTCACATCTGGGGCCTTAATGATAACATACCGTGGCACCAATTTGCATAAACCAACTTTGTATGGCTGTGTCCTCCCATCATCCTCTTTTTTATAAAAACGAATCTTTAAAAAATGAACTGCTCAAGATTCGCCTTTTGATTACTGTCAAATATAAGATTTGCTAGACTGTTAACTGCTGCATCTTATAAAAAACCTTTACTGCCCGTGCCCGTGACACACCGCCCTTTGTAGCAAATAAAGTTCTCATTCAATCATAATATCACGTGTTCTGCTACAAATACGTGTCCCGGACGTCTACCCTTAGTCCAGGGGCAGAGTCAGCACAAGTGGCGGAAGTCTCCTCCCACGCGGGTAATGGCGGCGTTATAGCGTTCTATCCTTCACTGCAAGTCCACGGTAAGGTAGCCTGATACTGACACATTTCCTGTTCTTTCCCAGCTCTGTGGCTAATAGTAATGCCGATATCCCCTGACGAAGCCTCTTGTTAACTAATATTAGGTAAGAATGTTCGCATGCCGCGAATCGCCAACTAAATAACTGCTTTCAGTAACGCTTGTTGTCAGTACTTGTTATACATGGTAGTATCCCAATGCATATAAGATTGCATGCTATAATGCTTCGCGCTACCAACAGTATTGTATACTAATAATATTGTATGTAACAGGTACGTTCACACGCCTCGAATGTTTAACATAATAACAACATTCTTTTTGTGACCACCAGTATTGTTAACACCAATTCGACAGCAGTGCCATTTAACAGCTTAGGACTCACTGTCTCCACTCAGTCGCTCACTCCTTACTTCTCGGCTCTTTGCCTGTAAGTGTTCCCTCTCTGTATTTCCTAACAAGAACGTCTGTTTTAGATAAAACTTAAGAAGAGACTAGCACGTACTCTGGTGCCTTAATATAGAAAGCTAACCGACAAATTGTACACTGTTTTCTTGTTTTCTGTCCCTCTTTTACAGATTATAAGAGCTAGACTGGCTACCGACTATCTTATCCGTAAACCATAATAGTAACTGCACAAAAAGTGTAAGTAACTTCTTTATGTTTGTTTGTATTGTATAGTCCTGACGAAAGCCCTGTAGACTCCGTTGAGCCATAGGGGGCTGAAACATGTCAACACCATTCCTTCAATTACACTTCTAGATCCAGTCACTCGATCTAGTACAAGTACCAAATATATTTTATCTTTAGATCCACACTCATTAATAAAATCCTGGAGCGTGGACCTAATTTTTAACTCACATTTTTTTGGGGTTGTTTTTCACTTCACCTTTTTGATCTCTGGACACTGCAGCTCTAAACCAGAGGAGCCTCTGGATGAGGCAGGCACTGAGCACGTTTTATGATATCCAATGATAACTGCCACAACTACAATGTAGGGGCGGATGAAAGATATATACCGCAATACCAACAAAACATTGTGTTTTTGAGGATATCATAATAAGTCTGACCAAAAGTTTAGAATTGTTACAAGTGTCCATTTTCCACACCTGATTACCAACATAAATACCTAGCCACAAAGGGATATACCTTTAAAAGGATGAATACCCTCACCCACCAAATGTGGCATGCTTTATCATTGGGATTCTCCTCTTGACCCGATGCCTCGTCAAGGCATGGGCTACAACCCCCTTTCTGAGAGGGAGGAGCTCAGGCATTTTTTTGTAAGGGAGGATATGCTAAATGCCACAGTGATGACCTCAAGGTAATGAGGGTAGCCGAGCAAATGCAAGTGATAATAAAACAACTCCAAGGTAAGCAATAGCCCTTTATCCATGCATCCCTGGGCCAGGATGATTAAAATCAGGGCACTTGTGGGAAAATCGTATACCCACAGTGTCAATATGTGGTCAATATATTTCAGCCTTTACACCCTGCCCTTGTCCTCTGAACTGTTAGCCTCGATGCCCGGGCTTAGCCCTAACGATAAATAGCCCAAGATCAGGTAACACCTTTGGCCAATGGGAACCTTAACCCTAACCAATCAGCACACTAGCCTTAAACCTTAGAAGCAATAGGAGACCAAGTCCTTACAACCAATCACAGCCATAGCAGCAAATAAGAAACCAAACCTTAAGTCCAATAGAAACCCCATCCTTAGAAATCAATCGGAAACCCAGATCTATTAGCCAATCAGAACCCTAGCTCTTTGTTCAATAGGAACCCTAGATATAGGAACTAATCAGAGCACAGATGTAACAACCAGTAGGGAACTTAAATAAGGGGCATGTGACCTTAAGTACAGGCTGCTGGGCCGGGGGCTGTGGCAGGGGGGATAGGAGCTGCTCCTCAAGTCAGAGTCTCCTCGGAGACAGATGGGCTCAATCCACACTCTGGAGTTCCCGTTCAGTTCTCTGCAGGTAAAGTGCCAGGGACCTGTTTAGACATTTCATAAGTGCTGGTAAAATAACATCAACAGCTTTCAATAGAGCATCCAGCAGATCTGGAGATTTTATGGACTTTAAGATGGTTCAAATGTCATCTAGATGACATTTGAGCTGCCGTTGTTGGCTTCTCAAGGAAGGGGGGATTAGATCAAATGACATGCTTTTTGGGAGCGAGCATAGGATATTGTTTCTTTTATCTATAAAAGCAGTGGCAAACATCTCACACCGTTGGGTTTAGGAGCTGTTATATAAGTGGGTGTCGTCATAAGAGTTTTGCCCACCAACGCACTGCATCTGCTTTTCCATTGTTGATAAACTATCCGCCCTCCCAGAGGCAATGGGGGATATCCTGGCAGAAATTAGAAAAATACCAAACAAAAACAGCGCACCACCGCAAAAGACCCCAACAAAATGGCCCTCAATAGGCCCATCCTGCAGACAGGACGCTACAGCATAAATCAATGGGGCAAAAGGTCCCCTAAAGGACCCTTGCAAGGAGACAAGATCAGCTCAGGACCCAATCACCAGATCATGCAATACCTCCAAGGAGACAGCCAGGGAAAGAAGTAAAGAGCTCGACTGCTCCAACAGCCAAGCAAACATATGGGTCCCAGAACAAAGCCACGACTTTTACATGGCAGACCCAACACAAACAAAGCTTGAATCAGAAGCTTCAGGAAAGCGCCTCGTTGGGGGGAAAGCAGACAGAGTACACAGCCGTGAGAAAATGAGGAAGGGTTGAAAGAAGAAAAAGAACATAGCGGATTACTTCCAATCAGGTAGTACTCGACTTGGTACAAAAGGACAAGACATTAGCAAATTATTGGAACTATTGCCCCAAGAAAGAGATAACAAATCGAGCCATTTGACCACTACAGCTTTGGGGGACTCAGAAACAAAGCAGGATACGACAGAGGACGAACCATAAAGGCCATTTAACAAAGCAACAGATGGAAGCAAAAAAAACGCAAACACTAGAGCTTCCGCATTCTTCAAGAAAAAAGATTTGTAAAGGCAGCTACCTACGGGAAAACATAAGGAGATAAAAAACCAAGCCCTTCGGTTACTTCATCACTAGAGGATTCAGATATTAAACTGGTCACGACTGAGGACAATTCAACAGAGCCATCCATAACCACATCGGACCAGACTAGAAAACAGGAAAGTATTAGAGCCCCAGAAGATTCCATCAAGCAAAATCCTGGCGAGTCAACCATCTCAAGGAAAGTAACCACCACCACCAGGGAAAATTGCAGACTTCGAATGGATCTCTCGAACTGTCCACTCAAAGAGGAACTGTCGAAACCGGCAAAATTTCCAATTGCCAGTCAACCACAACTTAAAAACAACTCAATTCTATTCATTCCGGAATATAAATCCAGGGGTTGCAGGGACATCCTCAACAGAGGGAACATTCTACATCGAATTCAAGCAATCAGAAGCTTGGAGGACATAAGAACACTCGATCTGGAAAGAATTGCATTCAAAAACATCCAAGAAATCTCTGACAGAGAAATAAAGACAACCTGGTCCTCAGAAGAAATAGTGAAGAGAATTCTGGATGAGGTACCCCAACTAAAAGTATGGGGAATAAAAATACAACTCTATCAAAGGCCCGGATACTCGGAACCACTTACTCCAAACAAAAGTAAGGCGGAAAATGCAGCCACCTCATCCGCAGGTCTGCAACCACATTTAGTACTTAAAGGAGCACGTAGCATGGACGCACGCAATTATATTTAACTTTACAGAACCCACAAGGCGGCCGACGCTGCGTGGCTTATGAGGACTGAAAATCCCCCCCAAAAGTGTACAAAGTGCAGGATTCAGGAGAGAGTGCAGGATATTTAATGGCCTCCCAGCACAAGTAAATTGAAAAACTGCTAACGAGAGGTGTCAAGAAGGACGTTTAGTTTTAATCAAGTGGGTACAACTGTAAATTACGCCCATTGTCCGTCCCTAACTAACTCTTATAGTGCCAACACAGAATAGAAATCGAAGGGGGTTAAATTAAGACCCTTAATATAATATGTCATCGGGCCTTGAATTGATTTAGGCACTATGGAATATATCATGTTTCTAACTACCTTTTTGTGAAGTAAAACAATATATGCTGATCTCACTACAAGAAAATATTGTTTTGCACAATGAAGATTAGATGTTTTTAGATTTTTTAACAATAGAGTCCTGAGGAAGGTGTTTTTCCAAAAAGAACAAGAAACACCGAAACGAGTCGTCACAAGGATACAGTTAAAATTGGTTTTAATTGAACTGTTTTATTTATGTAGTGAAGCCATGAGATTTGTATGAAATGCTTAATGTTTTTTATATCTTGATGGAATTTGTGTAAAAAACACTACAAAAAAACACTACAAAATATTGAGAAATCTCTTTATCTGATTTTTTGATTGTTTTTAATGATTTGTGATTATATATTGTGTTAATTGCACTAAGGATTAATTTGTATGCAGAATAATAAGTGCACATTTCTAATTTATGTGTTGCTATATTTTGAATGCATAACTTCTTTGGTTCATCATATGTTTAAATGGTATTTGGTACACTTACATTAAAGAACACAGAAAGGAACAATTTTGTAATACTACCATGGATGCACGGACACCAGGAAGGAACGATCAATTTTGAGCAATCAGGCTGGAAGACTGGTCCTGAATAGCAAGGACAATAAACTGTCAAGAGGAGAGCACTTGACGCAACACAAAAAAACACCATCAAGTAATCACCACCTACGAATTTGCTCTTTGAACAAACAGCTTGGGCAACAAAACATCGGAAAAAGACCTCCTGGATTATTTTCAAGGTTTTGATCTTATTCTACTACAGGAAATTTGGTTAGCGGAACCCTTCCATCTACTTGGCTTCAGAACCCACCAAACTCCAGCATTGAGAGGTTCAAAATGTGGACATATAAAGGGAGGTCTAACAATCTACTCCTCAATAAAAACAGTAAGTGCGACTGAAGACGTCGATACTTTCACATCTTCCACCAATACAATTAAAGCACTAAGAGTGAGCATACGGGATGGGAACACCTCACAACAAATACTACTCATAAACACCTATATACAGCCCCGCTTTTTCAGCCTAGTAAATTCCTTGCCAGGAGCGGAGTACTAAGAGGCAACAATCAGCACTCGCCAGGAACTTTGTAAAAGATCTGGAACATCTAGGTTTTGTGGCCCTAAATGGGCGTTTTCCAGATCAGCCTCCGGCAATAACATTCCACAGCTCAACCTCAAGCACACTAATAGATTACACTTTTATATACCTATCTCTCTTTAGTTGGATCGCAGGCTTCCGGGTGGGGATCCAAGATCAAAGTGACCATCTCCCGCAAGAAATTGCCACAAGAATAACTGGATCACCACCAGACCCACCTGCTGAGGACCCCAAGTCTATTTGTATGGACAATTTTAGAAGAATCAAATTAAAAACAAACCAACTGGACAATCTACTGGCCTCAGCGAAGTTACTATGGGAACAAAGGGAGGAGGCAGCCAGAAATGAGAATGCATTGGGAAGAACTTACCAAAACACTTGGAGCAAAGCATGCGGCTTGTGCTCCTTCAGCCTCAATGACAAACAGGACCTCAGACCATCAAGACAAACACCTTCTCACCACTAAAATTCCACACCTCTGATTACTCAAAAAAGCAATAAACAAAATACTGAGGGACATCAAGTGTACAGGGTACGACTTGAGATTGCAAAGGGAGTTAGCGAAACTCAAAGCGGAAAGGAAAAAAATAACCTGGCAGGCAAAAAGGGATTCGGGTGAAAATCTGTGGGCTAAACTGTTACATGACACAAAATCAAACAAAAGCTCGAGATTTTGGCGCACAATAAACAATTTAGCTAACCTGAACGCCCTAAACGCAACTCACACCTAACAGAGGAAGCTTGGGCCTCCCATTTGCTTCAACACTTCAATTCTGATCAGTATCAGAAAACACGCCGAACTCCAGAGGGAACCCCTATCAATCTCAAAGTTATACCAGGAAACAATTGTTCATCATTTACAATTGACCAGGTAAAGGCTAGGATATCCAAAGGCAAACAGGAGGGCGTTCAGGGTCCCAATGGGATTCCACCAAGCTTATTTAAAAAAGATCCGGAATATTGGGCTGTCACCGCTGTTTGCACAAATTGCAGGAGGGAACTTCATCCCAGACTCATGGGGCGGGTCAATCATATCCTCAATTTATAAGAAAGGGGACAAGAAGAACTTAGCAAACAGTTTCAGGCTGGTGTCTTAATCGATATTGAAGCAAAATATTAAGCAGGACTAATTCTGGAAGACCTCACCGCCTGGACAGAGGATAAATCAATCATCCCCATCAATCAAACAGGCTTTTGCAAGGGCATGGGTACAACCACAAACATACTAACCCTGTCCCTATTGATAGATAGCATGAAATTAGCAAAACAACCTCTATTCATATGTTTTATCGATTACTCGTCAGCATTTGACAAAATTGACAGGAGCATACTCTGGCCCAAGCCAATGGGAAAAAAATACCATCTGCTCTCCTAAACCAACTAATACTCCTCCACGCAAAAACGTGAATTCAAGTCAAATTAGGAGACGGCAGGCTTGTGTCCCGGAAAATTTAAACAACCATGGGGCTCAAACAGGGGTGCATAGTAGCGCCGATACTTTTTAACTTGTACATGTCCGATTTATCGTCGGAACTAGACACATGTAATTCGCATGCGCCAAAAATAGGAGGGCTGCCACTTTCCAATCTCCTGTACACAGACGACCTAGTGCTGCTGAGTCAAACTCCCATTGGCCTTCAACATCTACTAGATAACACCTAGCAATTATTCAGCAAACAACGGTCTATCTATCAACTACGGTAAAACAAAGGTAATGAGGATCCATCCAAGAAAGGATACCTCCAAGTTCCCCTGGCATCTGGCCAACTCGACAATCACAGAGGTAGACCAATACAAATACTTAGGAGTGATTTTAGACAATAAAGGCACATTTAATGCACAAAAAGACGTCATCAAAAGAAGAGGCAACTCTATCGCCGCAGCAATGAAATCCATTAAGCATACAATCACCGGTCCAAATCTTACTCCACTATTACAAGTCTGGCGAACAAAGCTCATTACAGCAATCACTTATGGGAGCAGGTGCATGAGTGGAAGAGACGCAGCCACATCAGACAGTACTGTCTCAAGAGTGGCCAGAATGATTTTCACCCTACCAAAGTAAGTTTCGCCGGCACAAATAAGGTTGAAATTCGGCCTGCATAGCCAAGAATTCGCTCGAAAAGGAGCCTACGCCAAGAGTTGGTAGAGAATCAAATTGGACCAAAATACAACAAAAGAGGGACTGTGCAGCCATTAGTTACCTGACCGCATCAAAAGATCGTTTAGGACTGGAGGAACTTTGGGTAGCATCAGGGCCCTACCATTGCTTCAATCAAATTGTAAATAAACAGTGAAAAAAAACTATCATTACGAGAAGACAAGGCAGCCCTCACAAAAAGAACCCATGGATGGTTCGTTGTGCAAAGCTACATCAAGCCCTCCCAGCAATCCTACCTAGGTGTAGGCTTCAACCAGAGGAAGAAAGAAAAATATCTCCACGTTCGAATGGGCATTTTACCATCAGTGCAGCACCTTCCCCCTTGGAAAAAACTGCCGGGCCAGACAACATGCTGTTTATGCAAGGAAGCTAACGAAAGCATATTATACCTTTTGTGAATCTGCAGAGTTACAAACAGAACGATGCCAATTACTGAAGCCACACTTCATAAGCAAGGGGATAAGAACTTGTAGGCAAGCAGCAATGGATTGCCTCGGAGGAGGGAATGTCCAGCTGGCGTGTCGCTTCGTACAATTTATGGAAACAGCTGGGGTGAAACTCGACCTATAAACCACTAGAATCATCCACCACTGCACCATTCTTCAGTTTTTGCTTTCTCAGCAAGCAAGATACACTCAGATTGCCCCACTTCCGGCCCCAGCATGACCGTTAACTGCAACCTACTTCTACTGCAGTCAGAAAGCAACTGGTCTATCGTATAATCAAACCTCTATACGAACTGTTTTATTAAAATTTGTAATCTTTTAGAATCCTATTTTCCTTCAAAAAATGCTCAGCATAAAAAAATAGGCGGAGATATAGAACGATAAAACCTCTATCAATGAACTGTAATAGATACAATCAAGGACATTTGCACTAAAGATTTAAATACAATGCACGGATGTTTTATTAAAGGATGTTATTCAAACGTTTTAAATTATGAACTTTGCTGCTGTCATTTTTGCCATTTGCTTTTAAAGAGAAATTGTAAAGGTTTTAATTGACCGGACAATACACTATTACTTATGTTACTTACATATCCATGAACAGTTATAATTATTCATTACAGTTACTGAGATCTTGCAATAATGTCTTATGTGTAGATGCCTGACCATGGCCCAATTCCTTAGCTACTTGCCTCTTTTGCCAATAACGGCAAAGCAGTAGATGCCCTGTTTGCGATTGGCATGAATGTTCCCCATCCTAGGAGTGCTACACAGTGTTCCAAGTTGATAGGCATACCGATCATTCTAGAAATCATGCCAATAGAGATATACCAAAAGCCTCCTCAGACTTGTTACTGCTCTGGCATCTAGAGTTGTCTTTAACACCACTCTTCCATAGGCTCAAAGGAGTGTGATACTCTCTGTAAATAAAGTGAATTATATGCAGCACATTGTTTGGCAACAGAGAACCAGTCAGTGAAACTCTATATATTTTTCTGTGGATAAATCAATGTTCCATTTGTCTCTGCAGTTAGGCGTGTGGACCGCAGCCTCTTCCTGCAGAGATCTGTAAGTTTGTTGGTTACTCAGAGCCTATAATATAGGTAAGTATCAAACTCTATGAATGAATACATGATAATCATTAGACAGAACTACCTTAGGATAAGATCCCGGACACTGAAGAGTCACTTATTCAGCATGTTTAAGCAGGCTCTGAATTCTGTTTTGCTCCCCTTCCGTTGCCTAAAATCAGCCTCAATTTTGTGAGGCCAAGAATTAATTGGACTACATACATCAAGTTTAAGCATTTCTGCCACTTCTAGGTTTCTGTAGCACTGGTGCCCCTCTCACGGTTGTGGAATGCTCACAAACTGGTGTTAAAAGCAATATGTAAGAAGATATTGTGGTGGGTTTTGTAAGGTAAATCGGAGAGTGGCTGGCAAACTTATGAGAGCACTGTATTGTTTAGTAATGGATTAGATTAGATACTGGCTAGAAAATTAAATGCTTCCAAAATATATCTTTTTCCCATTTCAAAATGACAAGGTTAAACCTCTCCATTACCATGTGGTGATTCCTATTGGTGTGATAATCAATATTGTTTTGTTTACTGGACAGCTGTCTGGCTATATTATGAAGTTCTAGAATTAAACCCAAGGCCCAGAATACACCACCAGTCACCGTAACAAGAATAAAGCAGCAAATCAAACTCTTTTTAAAAATAAATTCCATCTATCTGAGCTAGCTGCAAGTTCGCAAACCAAAGCGAGCAACTTTCTTTCCATGATTAAAGTGTCATAAAATAAAGTTCCTTGTTCAGGTTTGTGCCCAGGGACAGCTTAAAACTTCTGTTTATGAAACAGAGCTGTTAGTAAAAACTCTCATATAATGAGATTAGGGGCATAAGTATGCATTATTATTTAAAAATAAAATAATGCACATAGTAAACCTAGGGTTGCCACCTTTCCATATACTGCCCATTTTGTGGTTGTTTTAATAGTCTGTAACTGTCAGGACATGACAGAAAATCATATGTTTTTGACAGAGCATGTATGTTATCTTTCTACAATCTCTATGAATTCACCCTGGGAAAAATGATTTGTGACATTAATTTACGAAGTTGACAAATGTGTGTTAGGTTACCACATTTAAGAAAAACACAGAAATGAAGCTTGATTTGGATACTGTATCATAAAAGCATGCAGTATGTTAGAAGTAGGTTTGTGATGACATTTAACCACAAATAAGCTAATATAGAAATTTTACACAAAAATAAAACTGTTTATGCGTTAAGAAAATCAACATTAAAAGGTGTAATGTGAGCCCCGAAATTGAGGAGAAAGCAGATGCTATAATAATTTGTGCTTTGTAAAGGTTTATTTTAAATGTGCTTTCAAATCCTGAATGATGTATTAACTTCTAATGTGAAAAGAGACTTGCAAATTTATATGTGAATTGAGAATGAAGTGTTAAAAATAATTTTGATGGGGTACTTTATATTTACATGATAAAGATGCAAATCACTGATCTACCAGATTGAAAAACTAATGCATTGTATCCAATAATGTAAAAATCATATTTTAGCACAAATTCATCGTGCATAAACTGTGTTACATGAAGGCCTCAAACTCAAAACACTCAATAATTCCTTTCACGTTTGTAGCTTACTTGACTGGACTTGCAACAAAATTGTTACTTGCTAGAGCACATGCTTGGGAAAGAACTGACAAAGGATGAGAACACGAACGAGCCTATTTCCTAAATGTCACAAACAATCATATGACAAAGTACAGTGGTCCTACGGACAATGCAAAATGGATTACAAGATGAAGTACTTAATTCTTCCGGATTTACATACTTTTGCTTACTACATCATCTCCTCCTACTGAAACTGATCAATGGGACAGAGCGGTCCGACAAATGTGGTGATGTCAAGGGGCGTATAAGAGAAATTGATGGAGTATAATTGCCTAAACTCTGGACAGGGGCAGTCCATATCTTGTCCACCTTCTCTGCCCATCTTGCGGTACGGAGACTGACGAGTTGGACTTCCAGAAACAACATACAAACTGTGTCAAAACACTGCGTTTGCTGCCAGCTGGTATGCTTCCTAGTGAAATCTTTACGGCTGGAGTATTTCCGATGCTGCAGTACAGACAGGGGAAGACAATCCTGTCCATGAACTGGAACTGGTCATTTGGTGATTAACTGAACTTCCATCCCTAGGGTTTTTATGAGAGCTAATTGCTTTCTTTAGACTCACTGCCTTAGGATATAATCTGGAAGATAAATCCTTTCAGATTGTATTTCAGCTTGTTAATGCTTATTAAAACCCGTTACATTTCATATAGGGATCCCCATATAAGTCCGGGTAACATTATAACCCTTCACCTACATTCTCTCCTATATTACATACTAACGGATTTGAGGGACTGACCTTTTCCCCAGATACAATACTATACACAGTACGTACGGTTTTTCCCTGTACACTGGTCTCATAAATTATGCATGAGGATTCTTAGTTTCTTGGAATCACAGCAGGTCCATCATCTACTGCATAATAACAATGCATAAAGTTAATGCCCGACATCATCCTAAGTCCGACACTGGCACAGCAAGGTAGAACCCCTGGGGATACCTTAAGGTATATAAACATCACATCTTGCTGAGATAGGCAGAGGAGATTACGACTTCCATGCCAACACACTGACACGAGATGCTGAGGTTCCTGCATGCAGACACTCCAGCTCGCAGTGGTCTGAACATCCCTTGCGGGGTGTCCAACTCGAGACCAGAATGGGGTCCCACATCAGGTAATGGGGTTGGCTTTATCCTAGAGGGATTCTTAGCTTTACACCTATTCTCATGCTAGATCCGCTTAGGTATAGCTAGTTAGAATTGCATCGTCGGAGTACAAATTTTACTGCCATGTATTTTATATACTTACCTATGGTTATGATTTTAGCAAAATGGTAGAAACCTACCATCTGTTTACTTTCTTAGTGCTGTCACTTATTTATCTATGCTACTGTCAACTGGTGATTTCAGTAGACCTATTTTACACTAGAATAACAACTGTTCAATAAATACTTATTGAAAACGTCCCAACCGTTTATTCTGTGTGTCTCTCTGAGAAAACGTGAGCACGAGTGACTGAGTGAAAAATTAGTTACTATTTCCACGGTCCTGAGGGATCTAGGTTGTCATGTTCGATAGATGAGAAGAAAATATTCTCTCCTTGATAAGAGGAGGTGATAGTGGCATCGCGAGCTAGCTGGTACCCAGGTCAACATACCCGGTGGGGGTGTCTAGAATCAGCCTGGACACCAGTCCTGCAGTCTATGTTGTCTAAACGCACAGATCATATATAGGTCTTATAGGAACTACACGACATAGCGGAGCCAACGATGGTATTGGCACTTATTTAACAGTCAAATCTGAGTAGCTCTGTCGTGCTATTCTTAGAGGCCCCTACTCATGGGCGTCTGCAGGGGGTGGGGAGGGGCGCTTGCCCCCCCCCCCGGAGCACCCCTCCTTGCATGGCCAGTGCTAGGCATGGGCAGTGGAGGCAGCAGCCCAGGGCCAGCAGACTTCTATCTACGACAGGGCCCCCCACGAGTCCTTCTCGTTCAAAATGTGCCATTGTACAAGTTCCATGGGTCAGCCCCCTCCCTTGTGGTATTCAGTGTAGGTGAAGCGTGAAAGACCCAAGGCGGCTCTCCTGGGCCCCTCTGCCATGGGCTGAAAGGGTAATTTGACTCCCTCATCACTTTCAGCTGCGGCATACTGGGAAGGGCTGGGTTTCTGGCCCTCCTTTACTGACACCTCTTTCTCTTAACCTAATCGCTGCATCTGCATGATAACAGCGGCTGGCCTATGCTTGAGCTCTCCTGAGCTGTGAAGTGAGCCCTGACCCTGCATGAAGGAAAAGCAGAGCATCCTGCAGGGCTCACAACATAAACAAGCATTTGCACTGCAACAGGTCTCGCGTTTTTAAGATTGAATTATCGTTGTATGAAATAACCTGGTCAAGCAAAACATGACTGTTTAATGCGAGTTACGCTAATTGCCGATTTACCATGTGCGTGAATTTTAGAATGCCTAGGACCTTCAAGAGTGGATGCAGAAAAGCAGCCTTAGTAGCAAGAAGGGAGCAAGTGAGTGGAGATTAAGCATGGGCAGATTTCGCGGATCCACAATCCACGAATTTGCGGATTCGCGGATCCGCAAAATCCATGAATTTGCGGATTCACGGATTTTGCTGATTTTTTTAATGGGGGGGTCTTCTGTGCGAGTTCAAGTGCCTCTTATGTGTATAAATGGTCAGAGACCGATCAGAGCAGCAGATGAAGAGAAAGAAGCTCCTAGTCACAGGAACAGCACGAGGATTGCGCTCGTGAAAGTCAAGGATACAAAGGCCTCTATCCAGCATCACAGCTGCTTTTCGACTGTAGATTTGGGAAGAAGGCACACCTGCCCAGCCTCGACGACGCTCACGATTGTTTTTGGGCTGATGAATGAGTCACTGAATTTGAGCTTCAACTAGATCCAGCGACCATGTGTGTGTTACTATGCAATCGCACCGATGTGCGCAGGGGTCTCTTGAGTAACCTGTCCATTCATCATCTTCCTGTAACTATTTTAGGAGGGCGCCGGCAAGCTACCGGGGCCATCCTAAAATAGTTACTAAATTAGCTTCACTAATAGATAAAATAAAGCAGGTGCTTGAGCACCTGCTTTATTTTATCTATTAGTGCTACCTGTGCTTCCTGTTAAAGCTAACGTTGTAACTATTTTAGGATGGCGCTGGCAGCTTGCCGGCGCCATCCTAAAATAGTCACAACAACTTCAAGCTTGAAGGCTTGAACTTTTGCCCCCCGAATCTGGCGCTCGTGGATTCGCGGATTTTCGGTAAATGCGCGGGAGTTCGCGGATTGCGGATTTACCGAAAATCCGCGAATCCGCGAGCAGAACGGATTTTGCACTCACGCTTAGCGTAGACAAAAAAAAAGAAAGCCCAAGGGGCTGAGGGCGAGTGGAAGGAAGTGGGGGGAGTTAGGAAAGCAGGGGAGGGCATGGTGGATTAAGGAAAACAATAGAGAGGAATGATGGAGCTAAGGCAAGGAAGAAAAAAATGGCATTCAACGAGAGTTGTAGAGGTGTAAATTTGGCTGAAGTGCAAGGAGATCAGGGCATTGGTGGGGGGCAGGAAGACCACTTCAGAGGGTGGAAGGATAATGTGAGGAAGAGGAGGCGCAAGAAATTGGAGAATGTGTTTTGCGTGCTCGCGGGGAAATATATCTCTAACTTGCCCATGCGATCACTAATGGGTGCGGCCATCTTGCTTGTGATGCTTATTTCCGGTTTCGGGTCGAATGACGTGTTCGCGATCGCAACCTCTTGCAGGATAGCGCGTCCGGCTACCAACAATCCAACATCTGGTGGTGTACGCTAACGGATAGGAAAACTCATCGGCGAACGCAGGGACCCAGTAAGTCGCTACCGCGCACAAACGCACTTTTAAAGCTTTTAAAAACTTTTAAAGTTCCGAGGCTCTTACAATAAAGAAAAAACAATGCAAACAACTGGAGCGTTTATGGAGGAGGTCTTACGACCACCTAGCTAAAACCAATTTCAGAGTAGCTACTAAAGCATACCATAAACTCATAAAACGATCAAAAGCTGAATATTACACAAATCTGATCAACTCCAGTACTAACCGCTCCAAAACCATTTTTTCCCTAGTAAAGGATCTGACCAAAACTCCGGAGGGTCCTGGCAATCTCATTGTATCTGATACACAATGTGAAGAGCTGGCCTGTTTCTTTGTAGACAAAGTTAAAGGGATCTATAAATCCCTAATGTCAGAGGGACCCATTGTACATCCCAATTTGGAGGGTCCTGCTGACATGCCTTGTGCACTACAATACCTACCACTTATCGAGCAAACGGAGATGGACTCCCTGATAAAAAAAATAAAGTCAGGCTCCCCGGAAGATCCTGTTAAGCCAGAACTGTTCAGACTATTCCAGGATCCTATTCTGCGGGAAGGACTGAAGTTAATTAACAACGCACTTCAGTCGGCCATCATTCCTTCATCCTGGAAACATGCTAAAGTGGTTCCCCTGTTAAAAAAACCTTCATTAGACTCCACCAGACCGGACAGCTATAGACCCATCTCCTTGCTTCCCTACCTTTCCAAGGTGATGGAGGCCCATGTAAACTACATTCTAACTACATATTTGGAGTCGAATGGAGTTTTGGATGAATCTCAGAATGGATTTCGTGCTAGGCATAGCACAGAGTCTGCTCTGTTAGCCGTCACAGAACATCTGAGGGAGGGGCAGGACCAGGGCATGACATCGGCCCTGGTCCTACTGGATTTGAGTGCGGCCTTTGATACGGTCTCCCACAAGATCTTGCTTGCAAGACTGTGGGAGATCGGAATTAGAGAGAGCGCCTTGGAAGGGTTCGCGTCGTTTCTATCTGACCGCTCCTTCCAAGTGCATGCCCCGCCGTACTCATCCAGCATACATCCCCTGGAGTGTGGAGTCCCGCAGGGCTCCGCGCTCAGCCCCACACTGTTTAATGTGTACGTCCGCCCCTTGGCCATGTTGGCTCGAGATCGGAACATCAAATTACAATCTTATGCGGACGATACACAACTCATCTTCACCTTTTCCAAAGACATAGGGGCTGACCAAGCGAAGTTCCAGGAAGATATCTTAGCCATATCAAACTGGCTAGCACAGAACTATCTCCAGCTTAACTCTGCTAAAACGGAGATACTTCTGGTAGGGAAAGATACTCAGAAATGGGATGAACACTGGTGGCCGCCAACTCTGGACCGTCCTCCCGCTCCCAAAGAGGTTGTCAAAAATCTGGGCGTGATGTTAGACAATTCACTCTCCATGGAAATCCACGCTAAGAGAGTGGCAGGCAACTGTTATGGTCGCCTACGCTCTCTGAGACCTATTCTTGGCTTCTTTGAGCCTTGTGTCCGTCAGATTATAATCCAGGCTTTAGTCTTATCCCACCTAGACTACTGCAATGTTTTGATGCTGGGTTCTAGTCAGGCAGTGATACTTAGGTTGCAGAGAGCTCAGAATGCTGCAGCTCGCATTCTGTTTGGGCTGCCAAAAAGATGCCATATTTCGCCTATTCTTCACCGGCTACACTGGTTGCCGATTAAACAACGTATCCAGTTTAAGAGCCTATGTCTCACCCATAAAATCCTGTATGGCACTGGTCCAAAAACCCTGCAGGGACTCTGCTCCTTCTATGTCCCTACGCGTGCCCTCAGATCGGCTGATTTATCTTTGGCACGCATGACCAAGATCCATAGATGCAGAGCAGGCGGTGGCGCTTTTAGGTATCTGGCGCCGAAACTGTGGAACTCGATCCCACTTACGGTTCGGGCCACTTCTAACCACTTTCTGTTTCGCAAACAAATTAAAACTTGGCTGTTTTCCTCCATTTAATCTCCCTGTTGTGTTGTCTGGTATCTAGGTCTGTCCGCAGCGCTGGGACGCCCCATTGCTGGGGTAGCCATGCGCTATACAAGCAGATTTAACATAACATAACATAACATAACAAGAAAATACTTCAGTTTCGCTGTGAATTGCGGAAGTTTTGACATTTCCGCATTCCCCACAGAACGCGGAAATTTCAAAATATCACAAATTCCACAAGCGGAACGAAATTTACTCCCAGGCCTACTTATTAGTATACAGACTGGTTGTCACTCACCGTAAACCCTTGCGCCTCGACTATGCAATAAAGCTGAGGCGATCGTCTGTGAAGCATCTGAAAGCAACAGTCTCTGTACAGCAGTTTCACTCTCCACTTTCTCGCAGCAGGGAGGAGTTGAGGGTTGGGGAAAGGGGACGGGTAGATAAAGTATGATAGTCTGAGTCAGCTGAGAAAGGCCCTTTTTGTGAAGCAGGTTTAAATTAGCACTCTGCACTCTGCTTGGATTAGTGACACATTCACAATAGGGCCCTATATATCCTGTTTTATTTACGACTACAGCGGTATCGTATACCTGCAGATTCCTTTGCTGGAGAGGAGCATGGGTACTGCTACTGGCATCACGCTGGGCTGATGGTAGACCCAGTTTAGTAGGCGTTTGCTAGAACAGAACAGACACCATTGACTCGCATGCATTGATGACTCAGCGCACTTCTCGCTCTTAGGGTTTGTAATCCACAGGGCAATTCCTTTTATTGGCAATGTAACTCATTAGGATTACAATCCCCAGATAAGATTCTAAAGCTACTTTTACAGATGGGATGCACATGAAGCGGTGTAGCATAGTGGTGTTAAAACTAACAAGTGGTGGTTAGGCGGTTAGCAAACCGCAATAATGGCTGCCCAAATGGTAGCCCTCTCAGTGATATCCACTTCTTGCAAAGCTGCTTCAGCACAGTCCGAAAATGAATGGTCAGTTGACACTTCCTATGGTGTCACTCCCTTTGACATTACATCTTATGGAAATTAGAGGGGCCTCGCATGTTCCTAACCTGCTCAGAGCCCCACAAATCCTAGGACCGACCCTGCCTCCTAGCCCACCCTGCGGATGCCCATGGAAATCGATAGATCGGCAGGGTGGGGTTAAAAAATAAATGTCTACACGTGTGACGCTGGGGTCAGGTGGCTAATGTAGAGGTGCATGAGAGAATCATTGCACTTGCTCCTTTCTGTGTGTTTGGAGAGTGAACTGTAAGTTCTTTTGGAGCTTAAAGTGCTGCTTTTCTTAGGCATGCACTGCCCTCTGCTATGGTAACGCCTCATTCTTACTAGTGCCTCGCAGATTGCTACTAAATTAACGTGTGCTCGTTAAATGCCCAAATGGAAACAAAGCAGCGTTGTACTGCCCTATAAGAGTTTATTCATTCCGAGGGAGTAACCAGAAAATTAAAATACCCTCTAGTGTGAGCCAAAGCTCTAATGGCACCAAGCAAGCAAAGCAAATCATTACGGCCCTCCCCAGAGAAACATGCTTATCTGTTCCATCCAATCCAAGCACCAAGCACCGGGGATTTGTTCTCATTCCCAAAGATTATATCTAGCACTAGCCTTTTTAAAAGCCATCACCTAGCTCTTATAAAACTGCTGAAGATCATGTGATGCGAGCGGGTCACGTGGTTATTTAAAGCCCCAGCGCCAGGTTTTCAGGGGCACGCAAGGTGTGTGGTATTTCTCGAAAAGGCACCTTTCCTGGGACACTTCCATGGGCTGAAAGAGTTCAGTATGACAATTTATATCCTGCCGGTTAGTTCCTGAGCCCAGTCATGTGCCTTGGAGAGTTCCAGAAAGGGATATCTAGGTGCTAGTTTCCTCTGCTTCTAAGCACGCTGGATTCTCCGGAGATGCTCCGTTGGCAGAAAGAGATAAGTAGCAGCGTTTAAGCCTAGAGTGCTGTATGTTTCTGACAGGTTAATTGATGCACCGTTCTCAAGCGGGTGCAATTGAGTGACGCTAAGTGAGATTTACAAGCTTCTTGGGCCACTTTTGCGTCACTTTTCCCATATTAAAAGAGATGCAAAAGTGGCGCAAGGGGCTTGTAAATCGGCCCTTTAGTGTTCAGCTTTTGGGGTGCCAGTGGGGTAATTTTAGGGTTCAGGGTGGGTATGGGTTTTGGGATGCTAGGGATAATTTTAGGGTTCAGAGTGGGTATGGGTTTTGGGGTGCCAGGGGAAATTTTATGGTTCAGGGTGGGTATGGGTTTTGGGTGCCAGGGGGTAATTTTAGGGTTCTGGTGGGTATGGGTTTTGGGGTGACAGGGGGTAATTTTAGAGTTCAGGGTGGGTATGGGTTTTGGGGTGCCAGGGGGTAATTTTAGGGTCCAGGTAATGTATGAGTTTTAAGGGGACAGGAGGTAATTTTAGGGTTCAGGGCGGATATGGGTTTTTGGTTGCCAGGGGGTAATTTTAGGTTTCAGGGGGGGTATGAGTTTTGGGGGGGGCAGGGGTAATTTTAGGGTTCAGGGTGAGTATGAGTTTTGGGGTGCTAGGTGGTAATTCTGGGGACCAGGGTGGTATGGATTTTGGGGTGCTACAAAAGAATGAGATGGCTGTGGCACAACAACCCTACGGTGTAGAAGATCATATGCAGCCTGCTTCCTGCCCCCCATGGCTCCTCCTGCTCCCCAGTGTTTCTTATGCCCCACCTGGCACACATGTCGGAGGATGGGGATGACGGTAACATTTTGGCCCCCCCCTGGAAAAATTTCTGCAGATGCCCATGCCCCTACTCACATTCCCCAGAGACATCTGGAGTGGGAGGGAACCCAATCCGCCACCGCGGAGTAGGAAAATTCCTATGTATTAGCTGTTGGTTTAATGAAGCTTGAAGGATACACTGTTCCTAGTTATGCATAAACACCTTATCTCAGTTCCATTGAAAAGTTCTTCTTACTAAAAACAATGTCGCAACAGGAAGACACAGTAGTAGAACTACACTTCTCAGTCGAAGTAGAAGATGCAGATGCAATGCACATTGCAGAAAATGTTAGAAATGCAGTCACCCTAAAACTAGTAGCATATGGTGTTACAGTTAGGTGTGGGCAAGTGACTTTCCTGATTGAGGCGTACAAATCAGATAGAACAGAAGTATTCTATTTGTGGATTAAAATCCTGCAGGCAAATGCACAACCCAAAACCTTCCACCACTATATAGAAGATGAAATACCAGATAAATATAGTACATATGAGTTAAACAAGACAAGGGAACCCAGGGCGCAATATGCTAAGGACCATGGGTAGGTACTTATTTTTAAAGACAGTGGTCCTTAGACAAGGGAAGATTATAGGAGAATGAATATAGACCAAATGGAACTATATTTTTAAGGAAGTGTCCAGCCGGACAATTTATTATCTTGATAGAAATGATCACAAAACAATAAACCACAGAGTGTGATGGAAGCGGGACATCAGCCGATGTCCGACTAACACACTAAGTGAGCACAAACAAAAGGGGAAGTAGTAGGCAATAACAGGTCCTCTGGATATTGTAAATCATAAAGCAGATAATCCAAAACATACACATATGCATGAAAAATTTGTATCAACTATGCATTTAAAAACCAAAAGAAGAACAGATCTCACTCCAGGGGGAGGTCTCCTCAGCAGGAGCCCTCAGAAATGAGAAATAATCTTAGAAATAGAGATAACATTAAAAACCAGATAGGTATCAGGACACTGATACTCGTTCCTATCATTCCTTTCAGGGTTCATAAAAAAACTCAGAGAGAAGGATGGTCAGAACAAAGACAAGAAGAGCGTATACAGTCCAGAGACAAGCAAAGCACTTCAGACTACGCTTCAAAAAAAGAAGAACAACCTAAAGCAAAACCTCAATTTAAAAAGAAGATGGTAGCAGGTCTCAAAATTAGACATGACCAGAACTCTGAGGACTCAGCTACTGAACAGAGAATGGGCTCCGACGATGCTAGACAACATGGCAGAAGTAACAATAGCTCGCCGGAACTGGATGGAATTTCTGGTGACAGCAGAGTTGAGTGAGTACATCACGGTGGAAATAACATATCAGGGTGAGTTTCCCACACGATTTACATGAAATAACACTCCAGATGGAGGACACAAGCCAAGACAAGTGAAAGGTCTCTTTTGGGAGAACCCGACTTCTGGCTATGACATCCCACTAGCAGAAAGGGATTGGCCGCCTACTATTGTTATGGAATGCCCAAAGGGAGAAACTGTCATTTTACCTGTTTTTCTGACCTATTCCCCACATGCCTAAGACATACATATGCACAGGAGTGGGCAGTAGCCCTTGCACCAGCGTTATACCGCAACCATGTTGGGTGGGATGAGAAGTCTTCCTACCACATTATTCCAATAAAAACAAACCCAGTCTACAAAGACGATATCCTATAAAGCAGGAAGCTAAAAACAGATCAGGGAAATCTTAGATCAACTCGAATACTAAGGTGTAATTGAACCATGCACCTCATCAATGAATAATCCTTTATTTCCCGTAATGAAACCAGACAATTCACAGCCTCTAGTTTTATACTATAGACACTTAAACTCATGCACAAAAACATTTGTAGTCCAGAACAGAGTGCTGCACTAATGAATAACATTGTGCGGAAAAATTATAAAACAACACTGGCTATCTCAAATGGATTTTTCTGCCAAAACATGGGGCCTGAAAGCAGGTATTTGACAGCCTTCTCAGAGCTAGGGTCCCAGCGGCAATTTTGTTGACTCCCCCAGGGGTATAAGAACAGCCGGGGGTTATTCTCAAGAAGGGTAATAAGTTATTAGCGAATTGGGATGAAGAAGCATTATCTTATGTAGATATTTATCTAAGGGATGAGGACTTGGATGAATACTTGACCAGGGTGAGCGCTATTATTTTGGGTACCGCTTTGGAGGGCTAAAAATTTAACTTTAAAAAAACAAAGATAGCCCACCTCAATGTCCTATTTCTGGGATATGAGCTTTGAAGTGAAGGCAAGAGCCTGGCAGCCCACTTTTTAGAAAAGTGCGCATTGCTCCAACCTCCAAAAGCCTTAAAAAATGTACAATTCATACTGGGATTCCTGAGTTTTGGCAGAACATACATTTTGGATTACACAGAGAAAGTAAAACATTTTTTTACGACCTCATAAGAACAGACTTTTCAGTCAGGCAATAGACATAAGACCTCCCAAATATATTATGTTCCCTACAAACTGATATATTATCAAAACACTTACAAACAGGCGTAAACGTATGCAACCTTGTAATGCGCTTAGTCGCAGGTCAATCAGGGTACACCTACTTAACGTTTAATGAAGGTGAAACAGTACCAATCACATATAAATCACCTATGTACACCAACGCTGAAATGTGTTTTGCTCATACAGAAAACAATCTGACAGCAGTACAGACTGAGGCACTTTTTGCCTCCGTGTACATTTCAACTACCTCTGAGTGTATTATCTAGAAGAAATGGGTGAACACGGTTTATAGATTTAATTTTAGGGTATTGGCAACGTAGAGTTAATTTCATTATTGTTTGTTTTGTATATATTTTATATGTATATTTGTATGTCCTTGTGCAATTTATTTTAATTGTTTGAAGATCGGTCCCATTGTGTATGTGTGCTTCAAATTAACTCAGGCAATATATTTTTGAAGGACTAAAGACTAAAGTTAGGGTAATTGAATGATCCCTATGATAAAATAAAAATAATATATTAATTTCTCCGTACCCATCTTTTTTCGTACATGATTGTGTTATATACCCAGGTATTGGAGGGTGATTTGGATATACCCCTTGTGTATATATACGTAGTGAGAGAAAGAGCACTGGCTCAAGGGAAACTAATAATTGACGTGACGCCGGTACCAGCCTTAGAGGTTGCTACAAAGGCAAGTGTCCCAAATGCGAAAGCATTTCATCCAAGATGGATACAATGGGCTAATTCTCTCACTGCAACAGATGTAGAATACAGATATAGCCCTAGTCTAAAAACACACGCATTCCTGCAATACGAACAAGAATATCCTCTACCAAATGAAATAATGTCTCTATATTGGTATGAATACATTATTTACACCAATGCATCTGCTCAACCGGCCACGGGGAGTAAGCAACAGTACAGTGCAGCATGCGCTATTGTAAAAGGTAGGATGCAGGATGGCAAGTTCCATTCAAGCTGTACAAAAACGCAGTCTCTCTGAGACTGCACAGCTCAGTTGGCAGAATAAAAAGCACTGTTACTGGCACTAATAAATACGGATACCGAATTCCCCACACTAATAGTGTGTGATTCGTTTTACTGTGTCCAGTCGTACAACGAATACCTCCACTATTGGGGACAAAATGGGTTTACAGATTCTAAAGGTGGCACGATTAAACATAGAAAACTATGGGAACAGGTAGCAGAGTTGAAGAACGAACTACCTAGAGCTCACGTGATACATGCGCTGAGTCATTAACATGATGGCTTTCTCGTTGAAGGGATTTCATTGGCTAATGAAGCCACCAAAGTGGCAGTACGCACTGCTTCTGTAGCTGAGATCACCCCATCAAGAACGAGGGTAGACGGTATCACAATGGTGGCTGTGATTGCTTCGCGCAATAACAGCAAAGCACTACCTAAAGGTTTTCCACTCAAGTACTCCTACAAGTTAGATGCAAACAACGTTCCATTTGCTCAGATAATATGGGGTCCAGCGGGCCCTTAATAACCAGCCAAGAGGATCTCTGGGAGGTGCAACTCCATATGAGGTCCTGTTTGGGACTAGAATCTGGGTACCTGCTCTCGATTGTGAAGGCACAGTGGCAGATGAAACACCATTTGACGTCAACAAACGTTTGGCTGCTTTATATGATCTGATTGAATCCAGACGCTCCTTAAGAAATGCTGAGACAAAGAAAACCGCCACTGGGAAAGTTAAATCAGCCACAGAAAGACCTGCCTGGATCCCTAAAGTTAGAGATCTGGTCAGAGAAAAGATTGTGGACAAGAAAGAATTTGGGCCATCCTATCGAAAGCCTGTACCTGTCCAGGCCTTTGAAGGATCAAGAACTGTACTTCTATCGCCTCTTGCCGGAAAAGAAAAGATATTTGTCTCAATCAATCTGACAAAACCACACTATGTGGCCAATACTGAATAGTAGGTCTCGTGGGCTCCTGAAAAGCCGACATCCTTCTTTCGCTACAATACAGGAAGTTCAAACAGAAAGACTCATAATATTTGAAGACACACCTTCACACAACAATGGAATCAACAACAATGCAATGGAACTAATTCCCCTTGACACAAACTTTGCAAATCAAAATAAACAACACATTTCAATTCAATCTAATAAAGATGTCTAAGTCAATATGCCTCAACAAGAACAACCCACAAGTACAACAAAACCTGCTGAGCTAGCAAAGATAGATCAAACTGCTTCTGGCTATTTCATCGACTTCGATACCTTTTCAGTGGATCCAAGTGAGCCTGAAACAAAGCCAGCCCAAATTTCTCACAAACATGAGATCAAAGACCTTTTTAACTTTATTAGAAAAATGTATTTAGTATCACCTTTCGATAGAACTTTGGGTAATCCACAGTATATTCTTTTTTGGCTAGGATTAGTAATCGTTTTTCACTTACTCATCAATGGAACTTCTCTTCAACAGAGTTCTGCACCGTTAAAAGTAAATTTAATTTTCAAACATCATGTTTCATCTCACCGTGAACAAAGAGACTTGTCCTTCGTGAACATTTCAGCAGTTCCTATACCGGATGCTATAGTATGGGACAAAGTAAATTGTGATATATTTGGACCGACCGTGCTTTTAGAAATTCCACATTTGTTTAAAATGTAATTGAACGATATCATTACCTCCAGTACATTTTCTGATTGGGATTTTGAATCTGTTAAAAATGTATTGTTTGATTTAGAATATTTTGCTGCATTTTCTAGCACTGAAATGTTAGAAGACACATCAGATTTTGAAAATTATGGTCATCATTTCTTGCATAAATCTGGCAAGCCTAGAAATGTTTTCACATACCACCAGTAGGAGCATTGCCCCACACCACCAAAAAGAACTTAAAAACATTTGCACAAAGGTTTTCATATTTTTCAGGGTTTAACATTTCTGACCTGACTGCATATTATTATAAGGTTTCAAGTATATCTGCACAGAAAAATATTTGAACCAACACCAAACAGATTTTATCTGCTTCCTTTAGTACAGCTGTCTGAACAGGGTTTCGACTTTTGGATGGACACAGTAGATTTAAAAGGAACTGGGGTTCTAGAGATTGGCAAGTCCAGGGAACAGAAGCACTATTTAGAGCATGCCTCATTCCACAGCATTCCACACACTAAATGACACTGTGCAACAGACTTCCAGTTTAGGACCAGCGAAGAATAAGGACATGAACACACTCAAAATTCCAACACCTTTAAACATCGAGGGGAATTGTACTACAGAAAGAGGGAGATACAATAGATCAGACCCCAATTCGAAGGGATGGTTGGTTTGGCCCACAGACACAAAAGGATGTCAGGAAAGATTCAGGGGTACAACCGAAGGGTTTAGTATCCATGCCTTGAGGCACGACCACGGAGTAGCAGTGACACGGACCGCGCAGCGGGCACTCTACACTGCAGGACTTCATCCTCTGACCCTATCTTCTACATATCATGATGGCGGGAAGGATTCTACCTATATAACTTATATTCCTAACCCTCACAAAAGGGCGGGCCAGGACGGCATTGGGCTTATGATTTTTAACAATTTCAAAATAAACACATGCATGGGTTTCCCTATATATTTTCACCTCTTGAACAAATAACATTGCTTGCCCTGCTGTGGTCACATTTTATTGTCCAATAACACCTACACTGCTTGTGGCACTGGGTTGAGACCTGCTGCCCCCTTCTCCGTATCCCAGGTGAGTAGTAAAGGGGACATAGCTTTCATCACCATTCATTTTTTGACAGGTGGGAACGCCCCTCGGAAGTGACTTAGGAGCCGGAAATCCCGCCCCGGAAGTCCCTCCCCGGAAGTCCCGCCCCAGAAGCCCCTGGCCGGAAGTCTGGGGGCCGGAAGTCCCTGGCCGGAAGTCCCCGGCCGGAAGTCCAGGGTCGGAAGTCCAGGGTCGGAAGTCCAGGGCCTGAGGACGCCCCCCAGAGGGGCCGTGGTGAAAGCGGTGCAGGTGTAGGCAGTGAGTGCCCTTCACACAGGAATTAATGGTTGTGTGTAAGGGATGTAGAGGGATGGTGTGAGGTGGCTAGGGTTAGCGCCAAGGCAGCCAGTAGGGCCTACAGGGGTGTTTAGGGCTGTGGGATGGATGAGCAGAGACTTACCTGTGTGCGCCATGTTTGTTGGGCCATCAGGATCATGTCTGGGCATGCAGGGACATGTCTGGACATGTCCACTGGCTAGTAGCGGCTGCAGCCGGATGTTGCTTGAGCGGCGTCGTGGTCCATCTGTGGAATGGGAGCCCTAGAGTGTTGCAGGGTGTTTTTGGGGCGATAGGCCAGCCCCCAAGGAGGCGTGCCTGTTGCCGATGGAGTTCCTGAGTGGTGGCCTGAGGCGTGGTGGCGTGCCATAGGCAGCAGCGGGTAGGAAAGCCATTGGCCCTAAAAGAGGAGGGGAGGTAGGCCATTGGATTGCGATGGTGGTAATTTTGCCGCCTAATTTTAAGAAGTCTCTGGTCTAAAATGACAGCATTTATGAAAATAAAAATGAAAATTAAATGCAAAGTCCATTAGGGTGACGTAGAAGGACACACCCATTTATGAGCTAACATTGTATATAAGGAGACCCTTAACTCACAGTGTTATACCATTCGGCAAGCGAGACCCTGAGTATCATGAAGCGGTACAACTACATATCCTCGAGGGATCCCCCGTAACAAGGGGTGAACCCTACTGACAAATATTTTCGACACTTGAGCCCTCTGGTAATAGATGAGCAGACGCTGCAAGAGGCCCCTAAAGAGGAGAGCGGCCAAGTTTCAGGTTATCATGAGGACCTGTGTCGGCGGATGGCCTCACGGAGCCTTGAGGATCGACCGCAGCTAATATCCCCTATTAAGGTGTCATCAAGCGCCAGTCAGGCCTCAAGTCAAGAGGAAAACTTTGAAAATAGTGTCACAGAAATGGAAGTTTCGGAAGAAACTATAATCTCACCCCAGTACCAGATGTATGAAGATATGAGGTCTCTGGAGGAGGAATCAAGGGCAAGTGCCGCCGGTGGTCAGCACGGTGCTGAAATCAGCGACGATCAGGAGCCGATGGACATTGACATCTCCCAAGATTTCAGAGCGGCAGCCGAAGCCACTTCAGATGTGGAGGTGAGTATTATCTTAATGTAGATAGTTTAAACATTTGTGATGCCTTATTTATTTTTATTTCTTGTTAACTAATCCCTTTTCTTTCTTTTTTGAACAGCAGAATGCAGGAGAAAATTGCACTGAGGTTGAGGAGACTTCAGGGGCTGCTAAGACCTTCATTATGAACTGCTTGTGCTGTTCAAAAAAGATTGAAAGTTCCACCAGCCAAAACAATGAACTGTGTAAGGACTATAAAAAAGCATTGGACTTCATAGATCTTGAAAAAGAGACCATATGTGTAACCTGTCTGGATAGAGAACATGTGAAGGCCTTTGCAGCCAGTGTTGTGTATGCCTGTCTCAAGAGAGACTTTTATTCTAGATGTTATGGTCATAAAATTAAGGATCCACAACAGACTGCTCATGACTGCCTGTATCCATCTTACACGGCTGAAACAGCCCGCTATATATGTCATTTGATAGACCCCTGTAAGTTATATAAACTGTTAAAGTCTGTGTACAGGACTGCAGCCCCAAAAAGCGGCAGACCGGCTGTCATTAGGATCTTGTCGCAGGCCATCAGAGAAATCCAAAATGCATATCATATTCGAGCAAAACTTTCTAACATGAGGGGTCTTTGCAGATCTATTATTAGAAAGAGGGTGGAGCGATCTATAGAAAAACATGCTGTAGATGTTTATTATAACAATAGAAAACAGATGGGGTGTATGCATGTCCAAAAAGTTTTATTTTAAAATTTAATAAAGAGATAGCCTATATTGCGGTGTTGTACAAAGAACCATAGCATTATTGCCTGAATGTTAAGATATGTTGAAAAAAGGCTGATGTTATAAGCTACTGTTTGACTGTTTAATACTTATTTTCAGGATATGGAAGTGGAGGTGGCTATCCAGGATTCTTATGAGTCATCGCCTGAATACCTATGTATCGCCAAGGTGTTATATAATTTACTTAAAGAAAGAATCGCTGAATTACATCCATCAAGCTTAGGCTTTTCAAAAATGGTCCGCTTGCTAGAGGCCCACAGCCATGGGAGCCCCAGATGCTTATGCGGATGCGGTGCAAGTATGTGGGCGCCTGTGAAGGATGTATTCTGGAGCAACTATATATACTATATGAGAGGCTTAATCCTGCCCCGGAGGGCCAGCTTAAATTTAGCCTTTGAGTTCCTAACTGATGATTATTTTAAAAGCAAAGGTTTGCTGCTGTGCGAGAGAGAATTGTATGAACTATTGACAGCAGCTAGTATCCTTGCAGTGCAGAGTTATTGGAGGGGTGATAGGGTTAACCTATACAGCGCTATGGACTATATAGCTTTAAAAATATCAAGATGTGTGACTCTACGACGACAGCTGAGACAAGCGCCACAAGGCTATACTCCTTTTTAATGTTGGGACCATAGTCAATGTAAACTTGTAAACTCTGGAGTGATGATATCTTGTTATCTTATTTACTTATAATAAACTGTCTATACACAAAACAAGCGTCTTTCATTTTGTGGTTCAGAAGTGTTAACATGTCGGGGGGAGTGTTAAAGAAGTTTTATTATGATACAAAGGATGTCTCAAGCTTTGGCAGTGGTGAAGCATTGTTTAAAAGGGCTAAAGCTGAAAAGGAACCCATCAGCAGAACCCAAGTGCAGGAGTGGCTATCCGGTGAAGAAGCCTATTCACTACACAAGCCGGCGCGGAGACGTTTTAAGAGGAGACCCACTATTGTTAATGCGCAATTAGACTATCAATGGCAGGCCGACATAATAAGTCTACAAGATCTGGCAAAACATAATAATGGATCCAGTTACATCTTAACAGTTATAGATGTATTGTCTAAATACGCCTTTGCAGAAGCTCTAAATGATAAAAGTGGAGCAAGTGTCACCAAGGCCTTTAAAGTAATCTTTAGGAAGGGGCGAACCCCTCAAAAACTACAAACAGATGCTGGAAAAGAATTTTTAAACAAAACCTTCCAGAAATTATTAAAAGAACATGGGGTACAGCATTTTGTAACCAACACGGAGGTAAAATCAGCTGTTATAGAGCGCTTTAACAGAACCTTAAAATCTAAACTGTGGAGATACTTCACAGCATACAACACATATCGATAATTACCTGTTTTACAGGATTTTTTAGCTGTTTATAATGCCAGCTATCACAGAACTATCAGAATGGCTCCTGTAGAGGTAACAGCCGACAATTCTCTGGAGGTGTGGAGAAGGGTATACGGCCGCTACTTCAACGCCGAAGTAAAGAAGCCTGTTTTTAAAAAAGGGGATCACGTCAGGGTTTCAAAATTGAAAGGGCTCTTTACTAAAGGTTATCAACAGACATTCAGCGATGAGATTTTCATAGTTGATAGTGTTGAGCTTAAAGAAGGCATGTACATTTACAGGTTGAAGGACTTTTTACAGTGAAGAGTTACAAAAGATCCCAGATGATGTAAATAGGATTTACAGGGTTGAAAAGATTCTAGAGTGGAAAGGGAGGGGTGCAAAAAAACAGGCCTTTGTTAAATGGCGAGGATGGCCTGAGAAATTTAACACTTGGGTGTCGGCCAGCTCTCTGCAGGACGTGTGAACGCCTATAGCTCAAAAAGAAGGAGGAAGCAAAATGGAGACATCCTCCTTTTATATTACATTGCCCTCTAACGCATCGATGGATATGTTCCCTGATAATAAAATATCAAATTACACTGTCAAATTGGCTAAGCCGGTGGATTTGAAAGGGGAATGGGAAGTTGCCCTAACAAATACAATACCCTCGTACCTGGAATACTTTTAAGAGGTCTGAATCTAAATTCACTATAGAGAAGTCAAAATCTGAGCCTCTTTACATCATAAGTTTTCCTCACGGGTACTACCCTACAGTTAATGCTGTGGTGGATGCCATTAACAAGACAATAGCCAGTACTGCGGGGCTTTCCGACTTTCAACTGGTGCTAGATAACGTCAGAAGGAAAGTTTTTATTAAAGCACCCAGCCAGGATGCGGTATTTATCACCAGTGGAAAGCTGAGCCGAGTTTTAGGAACGGTCCAACATATAAAAAGCAACAGGATCCAGATCTGACATGTCCAGATATTGATGGGGGTTTTTACACACTCTATGTTTATACAGATATAATAGAACCCCAGAGGGTTGGAGATAGTTACGCCCCCCTACTGAGATGGGTTCAGGTGCGGGGTGAAAACAACACAATAGCTAATATTCAATATATTAAACCTGACTATGTAGCAATTTCTAAAAATCATTTTGACACTATAACAATTATGATCTTTGATGATCAGTCCCAGCCGGTGTCCTTTAAATACGGGAAAGTTATTGTTAAGCTTCATTTCAGACCCCGCAGCGGTGGTGACTATTAAGAGCTCAGCATGGGGGCTATGAAAGCCTACGGCAACCCTTCTATGTATAGAGAGTATTACAAGCACCAGGCGGGGTATGGAGGGCCCCCATACTTTCAAGGAGCTCCTGTTATGTATGGGGCGGGTCTAGGAGGTTTTTTCCGGAGTTTGTTCCGAAGGGCCATGCCTTTTTTGAGAAAAGGTTATGAAATTGCAAAAACCGCATGTAAAGACAGCTGCCCAGAATATAGCCCAAGATGTGGTAGGGTCTGTGAAGTCTGCTGTAGTTGAACGTATGAACAGACAACCTCAAGAAGGGTCAGGCCTACTGTACAAGCCCCGCCTCAGTATTAAAAGGAAGAGGGGGACATCCAAGCGTAGGGGACCGCCTGTGCCCTATAAAAAAAGGAAACGCTCTTCAAAAAGAGCTCACAAAAGAAGATCCCCAAGGCGGAAGAGAGCTACGAAGAAGAGAGCAGCCTCTAGCCTTAACATTTTCTAAAAGGAGTGACACGCTAAAAGATGGCTTTTGTACACTGCGCTTCGGGCGAATGCGCCAAGTCAGAGTTAGATCTGTTCTCTCTAAAACCAACACAGACCAGTATCGAAAACAGTTTTTTCATGGAGGTATCACCCTTAGCGGCCCTGACGCCATTGGCCCCTATAGAGTTTTACGTATCAGGGTCCACTGATATGTATCTAGATCTCAACAATACTCTGCTACATGTGGTGTGTAAAATTGTGAAAGCAGATGGATCAGATATTGCTGCAACCGCTAAAGTGGCTACCATTGCTTACCCCATAGCGACCATGTTTAATCAGGTGGATATTACCTTGGGTGACAGACTCATCACGCAAAATGACAATATGTACTCCTACAGGGCTTACATGGAGAGTATCCTGAACTACAGCAGCGATGCCTTGGACACACAACTTTCAGCAGGTCTTTTCTACAAAGATACTTATGATAAATTTGAAAACACTGCCCTGGATGCCCCAACACCGGCTTTGTAAAAAGAGCAGGGTTTGCTGCAGAGAGTAAAGAGTTTGACCTTCTGGGGCGGATACATTCAGACCTCTTCTTCCAAGATAAACTAATCGTTAATGGCATAGACCTCAAGATCAAACTCAACCGTAACAAAGATGCCTTGTGCCTCATTACTGGGGATGCCGAACACTATAAACTGCTCATACAATCTGCAAGCCTGTATGTAAAGAGAGTGAATGTATCACCAACAGTCAGATTGGCTCACGCTGAGGCTCTACAACTATCTAATGCTAAATATGCCATTGAAAGAGTCTCTATGAAAGTCTACAGCATACCGGCGGGGACCAGATTAACACAGCATCAAAATTTGTTTCTGGGGCAGCTACCAAAACTTGTCATTATTGGGTTTGTTGACAATACAGCTTTTAGTGGCGCATATAACTCCAACCCTTTTAATTTCAAGCACTATGGCATCAACTATGCGGCCCTAGTTCATGAGGGAGCTGTCATACCTGCAAAGCCATACACGCCTAATTTTGGAACTGGAAATTTTATTAGAGAATATCTTGGATTAGTGTCGATAACTGGGAAGCACCTGCGTGATTCAGGGGTTGTCGTATCACGTGAAGGATATGGCGCAGGCTACACGCTATTTGCCTTTGATCTGACCCCGGACATGGAAGATGGGGACCATTACAGCCTCGTTAAAAATGGAAATCTAAAAGCTGAATTCCGCTTCAGCGCGGCCCTAACTACAAATGTGAACATGGTCGTTTTTGCTGTATTTGATAGTGTCATACAGGTTAATCACGCCAGGCAGATTCTGTTTGACTATCTTTGAAAATAATACAAAATGGACACTGTTCAGATAAGAGCCTTCTTAAGCCGCCATAGAGACGCTAAGAAATACTTTTTGAATGTTTATCCCAGCGATGGCTTGCCTAACGAGATAAGTTATGAAAGACCCCGATCTCTGGTCTTTAACCCAGATCCTCATCATGAACCAGGAACTCACTGGGCTGCTATGTTTTTGGACAATGACAGAGTAACTGTGTTTGATAGTCTTGCAGAGTTTCCGGAGCACAGCATCTATACAAAACCTATATTCAAGTATTTAAAAAAAGTGGCTTCTAGAGTAGAATATAACAAGTTGCCGGTACAGGATTCTCTATCTATAACGTGTGGGGAACATTGTATATAATTTATCTGTAAAATATCAGAGGGTCTAACTTTTAGAATTTTTTTTAATTTATATTCAAGTGATAAAGCCAGCAATGATAGGCTTGTTACCCGCTATATGAAAGAAGGCTTGAAACCTATTCCTAGCATTGTTACAAATGAATACGCTATTTGCCAAAAGTGTAAAGTTTTATAATGCATGTTTGTGTAATGCTCATGCTCAAAAATAAAAAAATAATTAAATTAATAAACGTTTGTATTTAAGAAACTACTCAGACTCTGTGTTTTTACTCAGCAATAAGAAAAAAAACAAAGACAGTAGAGTGTTGAAAAGTTATAAATGTTTATTACAAGAATTTTGAAATATTCAGGAATCACACATGTACAGTACACCCTCTTTATATACAAAATATACAATCATGCAGTAACAGGACATAAGCAATTACTTAATATGTGACCCATCGCTTTGTTTTAAATAGAGACTTTTTAGCCTCCAGAGGCACATCTCCAGGGTTATTTGCAGGGATTAGCTGAGGTAAGAATGGGGACGTGGGGGAATTTGAAGGGGTGTGAAAGGCCGATGATAGGGGCGGGGATGCAGCACCGTAGCTCATAGGTTGTTTCAAAAGTTCAAGTTGGCGGCGATGCCCGGGGTTACCCACGAGCGATGATGGAATGTTGAGCTCTGCAGCAGCTCTTAGAAACTGTTCCCATCCTCTTGGGGCTGTCTGTCGTGAGAGGGCTTTAGGATGCGTGAATTTTTTGATCAGATCATACATATGTGACCCAACAACTGACTGCCCCTTGTAGACGAACTCACCGCGGTCATTCCAGGATGTTAGGTCTTTAGAATCAGCCAATTTACTTAACAGCATCTGCGCAGCCCCTCTGTACCTTTGACTCACGTTCTGTAGCAAGCTCTCAACCATAGAGTCAGGGGAGCCCTGTGGCTGCGCTATTGGTGATGGTGATGGCTGGGTTGGGGCGGATACCTGGGGTTGCTCGTCATCAGGAGTATATAAAGTCAGTTTGTTTTTTTCAGTCTGCAGCTGCTTGTAATATTGCAAGAAATTCTGGAGAGCTCGGGAGTAGAGCCCCGCTTTAGCTTCAGGCTTTAAGTCTGTGCGGGCCAAAATATCTTTAATTTCAGCATCCAGGCGGAGCGTTTTAGATCTCCTTATGTCCCATGTATCATTTGTAGAGGGTGCCAACTGTTCCAGCTGCTGTTGTGGCACTAGATACATTTTCTGAGTGTAATCCATCAGGTTCGGGTCAGTAGGCTTGTAATTAGAGGTATAGCTATACCCAACAGAGCCCCTATAAATCCCCCTGACTGCTTTACTAGTTTCTTCTTTGAAGTAAGGGAGACCCTTTTATTACTAAGCTTCTTGATGAGCTGCCGCCTCTTCTTCAGCACCTTGTACTGGCTAGTTGAAATAGGTACCTTACCTTTTAGGGTGTTTAGAGCAATTTCTGAAATGGCACCAACTAAGTCGTCCGAAGCAGCACATAGTATGGCTTTTCTCTGAGGGGGGCTGGCTGTAACAAGCATTTTTAGGAGGGCCATATTACGTCGTAGTCGGGCAGACATTTTTTAACACCTTATGGTGGAGCGCTTTGTGGATAAATGGGATCTAGGCATTTTAGTGCATCTTTTTATAACCTTTGGGTCTAGGTTTAGGGATGTAGGCGACCGGTAGCTCAGGCGGGAAGATATCAGCCCTCAGTCTGTAGTCTTCTAGAGTCCTGGGTTTTAAGTCCACCAATAAGTAGCCGTGGGGTTTAGTGGTTGCATCGTTAAAGGCTTCCATAAAAAACTGGGTGTTCCCCGGATACATTTGTTTAGCTATAACTGTTATTTGCTGTTTATCCCTGGGATTTTTAAATAAAACTAGGTAGGAAGCATTGAGGGCTATAGACCTGCTGCTCTTACCCTTGTAAAACAAGTTCTGAACGATGTAAAATATACTCAGATTACGATGGTGGGAATATTGAGTAAAAGCTCGCTCTATTTCAGGATGGTCCCCGCCTTCTCGCATAAGATCGTCTACAATTACCATATTCACACGATCTTTGGGTAACAAGTCATCGTCGTTAAGACTAGTAGGTATCCCTTCTATAAATCTAATGTAAGGAAACTGGTGGGTGAGCTCCCTATAAAAATCTTGCCAGCAGGAATAAAGCCAGACAATATTATCAGGCGTATGGGATAAAACGACCCGAGCATTTTCTAATAGTTTTTTTATGAAATAGCTTTTGCCGCAATTTGATGGGCCAGCTATAACACACGAAAAGGGGTGTTGCAACCTGGTATCCATGCTGGTAGAAGTTCTCAGCAGTAATGTATCTTTAGTAACCGTAAGGGACAGTTTTGTAGTCTGACCTTAAGACCCGTTTATCGAACACCACCCGCAATGTTTTATGCAAAAGCTGGGTTGTGATTTCCCATCTCTTTTTGTTCCGCACTATAGAAGGCTGACTTACAACAATGGTTTTGTCACAGGGGTCATTGGTCTTTTGGGCATACTCATGCACTAGATTCTTTAGACTGTCGAAATTTATTTTTATGGTATTCTGAACATTTAATGTTATACCTTACAGACTTTATTGTTAGAGGTAATGTAGCTGTAAGATTTGGGCCCGGCTGGGCGAACTGAACTATGAATTCATCCTTATCTAGTTCACTAGTTAAATCCCCTAGATAGTCTCCCAGAGGCGGGTCTTCGTCCCCAGCTTTGCTCACAAAAATAACAGAGTCTGTGTCATGATACAAGCACCTCTCCTGTAGTTTATCTAACAACTTGTAAAGCTCCAAACGAGCGTGCGCTGTTGTAAAACAGGCTATAAAGATGTTTATATTGTTACTGGTTGTGGGGTACTCTTTAGCATGTTTCCAACCCAGCATGGCTGTATCATCGTTAATAAACTCACAGGTGGATATGTCATAATGGGGTGCAAAAAGGTAATTAAACAACTCGTCAGGATCGGTGATGATGGTTGTGTTTGGGAGGTTGGTACGTTGTGCAAATTTACCCCATAAAGAATTGAGGCATAACTTTGCCAGCTGACGCTTGGCGGGGTTGACTTGGATAAAATCGGGTCTCAGGTTTATGCCTTCATGAGCATAGTATTCAGAGATGTACTGTTGCTTGGAGGCAGCATCAGTGCACCATTCTGGATACCCAGAGGCCTCCTGCTTGTCTCTGAGAAATAAATTAATATACTCAGAAAAAAGCTGCGTTGTAGTCCTTTCAAAGTGCCAAATTTCAAATATTTTACCTAGCCTGTATCCTTTCTTTAGGGCCTCTTGAACCTCTATGCTACACCAGGTACCTGTCAACATCCTCTGTGCTTCAGTGTGGGGACATAAGTCGGTCTCTTTACTTTCAGCGCATGTTCGGCACAGGGGGAACATGAGCTTACTATCCACTCTGTAGGGTAACACTGGAAAGTAAAGACCCCTGGGTGGATATATTTCACACTTAACTAGGCCAAAGTATGTGTCTAAAGATTTAAAGTCGCGGTATATAATAGTGGGGTGTCCTTCGGGGTATAACTTCAGTTTGTTGACAAATGGATACAAGCTTGTGAAATCATAGTAGTGTATTTTCTCCCCCGGACCCACAGCTCTGTACAATTGTATCGCATTTGTACGGCCCCCAAATAAGGCCTGACGGGGATCCAGAGGTTCAGGTAACTGTTCCCTCTTGAGAAAAAGATCTAACTCGGCGTCTGATGCCAACATGTCAATCCACTCGTGTTCCCAAAGGGTTCTCATAATGAAGCCCTGGTTTTCAATATCTTGAGCTTTCATCAGGGTGCGCCTATAAAGGTGACCAAACTTTGTGCCCAGCAGTTTATTAAACGCATGGGGCTTGTAACATCTGGGGCATCCATGATAAAAGCAACCATTGTATTCAAAGGCTGTTGGTCTCCCATTGATTACTGCGTACCCATCCAAGTAGTAGGAGCCCAGGTGCTGAATGTAGATGTTTTCTTTGTTAGAGATGTACATAAGCCATTGTATTGATGGGGTGGAGTAACGCTTTTGTTTACCATTATAGAGATCAGCTGGTATTAAGGCTATGCTTTGAGGCTGTAAAAACATGTGCTTATAGATAGACATGCACATAGAAGCTAGCGTGATACTTTGAAAGGGGTCAATGTACTCAATAGATTCGCTCTCCCTAGGCGTGTTGGGGTTGGTCACCACCACCTGTTTAGTCATGTCAACAACTGCATCTCTGAAAAGGTTACAAGCCTGGCGTAGGATCATAACATCCGCCTTACAGTAGGCTTTTAACTCGCTCTGAAAATTAAAGGTTTTGTCACTGCTTTCACTATACCATTGTAAAAAGTTAATTTTCTCATCAGGCATCATGTACTCAACTCCGTAGCTGTGTGTAGGTGGCATAGGACCCTCGTAATTTTGATTAGCCCATGTGTTAAAAAAATAGGGGAAATAACCTTTACATCCAGGAAAGCCAAAAGCTTTTGGCAACTTACTTAATTTCATGGGCAGAAAATTTAAGGTGTCTATAAAACGTATTTGTAAGGTTACAACAGTTACAGACATTAACTTAGAGCCCTGGGTGATGAGATTTACAGGCATCTTTTCACTAATCAACTTCTGTAAAATAAAAAAGGAGTCATACCCCTTTGAGTTATGAGCCATCATGGTATACCCCTTATATCTGGGCTGCGTGAATGTGTCTAGGAAATCACTCACACAGGATCGCCCTTCAAACTCCCAGTTCTCATCTGAAGTTAGATGATGAGCGTAGATATAATTGGGCTCATGCACGCATGTTTCTTGGGTGCACTCTATATCAAAAATGATGTAATCTTCTGTTTTAGGGGGTTGACGAGCCTTGCACATGTAGCACAGGTGGTCTGCACCAGGCTGAAAAGACTCTTTACAGCGGGGACATTGCATCCCAGGGCAATTGTGGTCTTCTGCGACGTAATGCCCACATCGAGCACAATCTTTTTTACGTTTGCACCTGACAAACGTGTTATGCGTGGTCAGACATTTTTGTGAGCGACAGAATAGATTATAGATGCCGCATCGCACCTGCTGCTCCGCTATAACTTTGCATCCAGCTGTCTGACACATTTTACAATGCATTTCACAGTCATGAGCTAGATGCTTGGTGTAAATGTGATCACAGTGGGCACACAGATACTTAGCACCTAAAAATCCTTTTAAATTCAGGATACCATAAAAATGGTTTTCGTGGTGAAGAACATAAATGGTCTTGTTTTTCAGAGGCTGGCCGGATGTGAAGTATCGCCATGTGCCGCTGTTGTACAGAATTTTTACTGTTACTTTAAAATAGTTCTCAAAAAGCCCTAGGTATCCAAAACCAACAGGTTGATTTGTAGGTACATTAAGAGCTGTGTGGGCTGCATTAGCTCTAGACAAGATAACAGCATCGCTAGTGTCACGGCTAGCCAAAAGTCCTGCTATGCTGGCAGCCAGACATGTATTAGCTTCAGGGTTGTTAAAATCAAGCAGCCATTTTTGTTTCTTTCCTATGAATTTACTGAACAGAATAGTCTTTAATGGTCTAGAAGTACCACCTCCTGCAAGAAATCGGACAACTAGAGCTATGACTCTAAAGGTTCCATGAGCGATTCTCAGTTTTGCTTTGCAAAAGGTTAGTGAGGTTCTCTAAAAAAACTACAGCATCAAAGACATCACGGGCTGCTCTAGTTGTGAATAAAGGACTATTGAGATCTTGTCCCTGAAACCTCAGCTGAAAAAAATCATTAGGTCCTGTATCCTGTAACATACGCTCTATGAGTGTTTGTATAGCTTGATGAATAGCTAGAATGCCTTGTTCTAATGAGGCTATACGGTCAAGATTGACAAACCTAAACTCCTCATAGTGTTCTGTAGCATTCTGTACCAGAGCTCATTTCTGCTGAAAGCGCCAAGCAGGCACATCACTACCAGCGGATACTAGCGCTGTTTAGCGATAGCGTTCCTTCACGGCCGCCATCGCATTTGACGCGAGGCCACGCCCCCTGACAGGACACGCCCACTCCCTCTACAAATGTGCCTTCCACGCAAGCGCAGCGGACGAGCGCAGCGGGAGCGCTGTTTGCGCGCCGAAGGCGCGCCTAAGGCAAGCCCGTCTGTGCCCGTCCGCGCCAAGACCGCGACAGGCGGAGGAAACTCTGGACCCGGCCTCCCTAGTATGAGTTACCAGTCCAATTGTCTATTAAACCTACGCAGCGGCAAAATGTGCGCCTGCAAAATTGACATTAATACCATCAAGGGGCCTTTCAGCTGCAGGCTATGCAGATGGACCTCCTCCCCCGTCGAGTCCACATCCCCTCGAACAAACCCTAGGGACAACAATCTACTCTTTATAGGAGGGTTGATTAATGCTCGCTCCATGGGCTGCCATAACCAAGATATCATGACCTCATCCAGGAATTAAACCTTGACTGTCTTCTCATAACGGAGACGTGGCTCACAGACAACAGTAATCCGGACCTAGCTACTGCTCTTCCACAAGGCTACTCCATTTTTAGGCAAGACAGACTGAAGGGGAGAGGTGGAGGAGTAGCCCTGCTGCTGCGCAACTCCTTCAAATGCCATACCTTCACCCTTGACTCATTAAAAGGTGCCGAATCACTCGGATTCTCCATTAAACTCAATGAGTCCGCCTCCTTTTCAGGAGGACTAGTCTATCGTCCCCCGGGCAACGCTACCAAATTCCTAGATACCCTCAGTGATACTCTTGGTCAGCTCCTAACCAGATACCCACATGTCACCCTTCTGGGCGACTTCAATCTGCACCTCGACTCCACAGAGGACGCTCAGACACTAAATTTTCACCAAACTCTAGAAATCTTCAACCTTCAGCAAAGGGTCAAGCAACCCACTCACCTAGCTGGACACACTCTAGACGGGGTCTGCACCAACTTTCCCCCTCTTGAAACCCATACCCCGGTTCCACAAATCTGGACAGATCATAACCTGATCCCATTCCTCATTAGAACTCCGCAGCCTAAAAACTCAAAAAAACCCTGTTCACCCCCAGAGAACTACATCAACTGGAAAAGGGTAGAAGACACCTTTAAACTCCAGCCTACCTTTGAGACTCAAAACCCTAGCCTGACTGGCAACGTGGAACAAGACTCCCAATCCTTCCACAATTGGATTCTACGCGAAATTAGAGAACGTGCTCCACCCAAACGCACTAGGAAATCTGATAGTAAAGGCAAAACCAACGCCCCATGGTTCACGCCAGAAGTAGCCAAGGCTCATATACTCTGCAAAAAAGGCGAACGCAAATGGAGAAAAACATACGATAATTCGGACAGAAACTCCTATGTCCAACTAAGGAAAAGCTACCACTCCATTATAAAAGGCGCCAAAAAAGAGTTCTACATCAAAGCCATTAATGAGGCCAAGCAAAAACAAAAAACCCTGTTCGCAATAGTTAAATCTTTCACTCATCCAAAAGCCCTACAGCCCGAAATACCTCCCTCTCAAGACCTCTGCGACCAAATAGCAGACTTCTTCGAAGAGAAAATCAATCTCATTCAGAAAGACTTCCCCCCTTACCATAGCCCCCAGTCCCCCACCCCTCCGGAACAAATAGGTAAACTAACTAGAAACCTAACTACGTTCTCACAGGTCACCCTAGCCCAAACTAAGGAAGTCATCCTAGCATGCAAGTCAGGAGCCCCCTCTGACTCCTGCCCCCCTAGAATCCTTCACCAACTGATTGACACTGTCAACCCCATCATAAACAAAATAGTAAATACCTCCCTCAGCACTGGCATCGTCCCCAGGGCATGGAAACAAGCCATTGTTAAGCCCTTAATGAAAAAATTGAACAAATCCCCTTCCGACCTGACCAATCTCCGTCCAATATCACTTCTCCCAGTTCTGGGAAAAATCACGGAACAATTAGTATACAGGGAACTCAAAAACCATCTCGAAGTGAATAATATCCTCCACCCCCAACAATCAGGCTTCCGCCTCCAGCACTCGACGGAAACTGCCTTGATCGAATTGACGGACTCAATAAAAATATTACAGGACCAAAGAAAGAACGCAGTATTGATCCTGTTGGACCTCACAGCAGCGTTCGACCCCATCTCCCATCCCATACTACTGGACAGACTCAGGGACATTGGTATCTCTGACCGGGCATTAAACTGGATAACATCTTTCCTAACAGAAAGATCCCAATCCATCACACTAGGACCTTTCAGTTCTGCAGAGAAAAAGATTCGATCAGGAGTCCCACAGGGTTCCATCTTAAGCCCCCTGCTTTTTAACGTCTACCTTATTCCCCTCATCTCCTTGATCGAATCATTTGGCATAACTGTTACATCATACGCCGACGATACCCAACTCATAGTCCCGCTAGAGGAGAATTCTACATCAGCCGAACAAAATCTAAAAAACTGCCTGAAAAACGTCTTTCTGTGGATGGAAACAAATCACCTCAAGTGCAACACTAGTAAGACAGAAATCCTCCCCATGGGGAAAAATGTCAACTTCTGTCCTCATCTCTGGTGGCCAGAGGATTCCACAGCCCCTCCCCAGACCGTCACAACAGCAAGAAACCTTGGAGTCACCTTCGATACTGACCTATCCTTCGATCATCACGTTAGGAAGGTGGCAGGAACTTGCTTCGGAATCATCAAATCCCTCAAAAAAAATTTTGACTTCCTACCAACGGAGGCTAGAAAAACGGTAGCCGTGGCGCTAATCCTATCGTGCCTGGATTACTGCAATGGCCTAATGGCCGGTGTGAAAAAAGTCACACTCAAAAAACTGCAGAGTGTCCAGCATTCTGCTGCCAGAATGGTGCTTAAACTCCCCAGGAGGTCTTCAGCTTCCACTGCTCTGAGAACCCTCCACTGGCTACCTTTGCACAAAAGGATTCTTTTCAAAATCCTAATCGTTGCATTCCGGGCATTTAACCACATTGGCCCCAAATATCTAATCAGGCGCTACCCCCATTACAATCCCCAGAGGACTCTGAGATCCTCCAATAACAACCTACTAAAACCATTCAATTTCAACCTAAAAACCAAAGGTGGTAAAACCCTCACCCACTTATCTTCTAGAGCTTGGAACTCCATGCCCCAGCACCTGAGGTCCCTAACCAAGGAAATCCATTTTAGGAAACAACTAAAAACCTGGATCTTCAGCCTTTCTGACGAGTACGTGCTGGACGCCATCTAATCCCACCTTCCTTCAACCTCATGCATACTTTCCAGTTAGCGCCAGGATGCTCCTTCCGGAGCGACAGTCGCGCTTTATAAATACCAATACCAATACCAATACCAATACCAATACCAATACCAATAAATTTCCTGGCATGACGGCTGTACCTTCTGACGCTCTCTAAATACACAGGCTCTAAGTCTTCAGGCTGAGGGCTGTTGCTCCATGGCAATATTACAGGAGGGGTTTCTTGGGGGGTCTGTCTGGAAGCCTGAGCTGCTAGATTTTTAATTCTTCTTCTGACATGTATTCGCGCTTTCTTTAGGCTATTTGTTAATATGCGACGGATCCTGGCCCTATTAATCCATTTCTGTTTGTTCTTAACCCTTGTGTCTTGGGGTATCCTCCCACATCCTGATTGAACAAGAAAATGTGTAAATTGGGACTCCATAGGATCCTTTTTACACCTCCTTATTGGTACCTGTGAGGGCTTTAAACAGCCGGTGTTCTTTTCCGCCTGTTTTGTCTTCTTCACTGTTCGTAAGATTAGCTGCGCGTTATTAAGTATCTTGCGGATCGTTTCTTTATATTTTGATACATATGCAGCTTTAGGCTTAAACACCTCATTAGAAATGCTTTGGGCTATCTCAGAGTCTAGTCATAATGGTATGAGCGCTAGGTGCTTAGCTGTTGATTCACAGGCTGTCACAACACAGCTTGCGCATATATTCGCAGCTTGATTCATCTCCTCCAACACTTCGCTTATAGGCCGGCTCTTGTTTTTTGCTTTCCCATGTTTTAAGATTATAGAGCTTACCCTAGCTTTTACCTGCTTGACAGCCTTTTGCATTTCATTGATATTGGTTAGTAAAATAGTTTTATAAACTATTGCCGAATTGTCGCTGTAGGCGAGTGTATCTATTAATGTGGGGTTTACATTACTACAGGGCCTCCTTTGGATCGTTCCCTCATCACTATTAGCAGTTTTATTATTGATACCGGCGCTGGTATCTGTTAAAATTGGGTCCAGCTGCAGACACCCCGGGGTATTAACACCTATTAAGTGACTCATGGTGCTTCGTGGATTATCAAGATTATTGCTGCTGGGCTCTAAAGAAGCAGTATCCCAATGCGAACAGCCTGGAGCGGATTCCTTAGGGCTAAATGCTGATTTATAATACAACTTTTCAACCCCCTCCAAAGCTATACCATGGTCTGAAGTGGGCGAGGACAATATTATTACGCTAGAGGGGGGGCTAGTGGGCTCTAATGTCGCCATGGGGGCTGGCGGCGACCATGGCTCAAAGAAATTTAAAACCTCATCCTGATAATATTGGGCCTTAGTGGTCTGCGGGAAGACGGAACTGGGTGGTGGGACTCTATATTCCTCATAGCTCCCTTTTGAGAGCAGTTCGGACGCTTCTGTGGGTGCTAATTCAGAACTCTCTGTTAATCTAGACATATCCTGAAGAAGCTTTATAAGACTGGCTTGCAAAGCCTGTTCTGATTCATTACTTTCAGCAACCTCCTCGCTGATAACAGTGTCATTATTTGCTATAGGGGCCCTATTACTCTCAAGATCAGTCTGTAAATTACCAGAGACTCTGTTTGTCTCGGACTTTTTGCCCTGTCTAGACCTCACTCCTTTAACTCTCTGTTTATGACCTGACACAGGCTGTATGGAGCTTTCTGTGGCAGGAATGTCTACGTGGCCCTGCCCATCCGCTAGGACACTAGGAATCTGTGAGAAAGAGGCAGTCCTAGACAACTGTGTAGATGATTTTCTTTTAGCTAAACCTCTGGGGTCATTTTGAATAACAGGAGTAGACGGTAGATCCAGCTTTAACTTTTTCGCACATGAAGGCTTTACTTTAGCTGATTTGACATCTTCAACAGTCTCTTCAACAGGTTTACCAGAAATTTGATGCCAACTACGTTTGGATAAATGTATACCTTGGTATATGTTGTCCCTCTGGGCCGCAGCGGCCTCAACAGCTGTTTCCTTTGCTTTATTTTGACCCACATTTGTGATGTCCTTTAGATGTATTGATAAATGATCACCACTGACTGGGTCTCTTCTTTCCGCAAAAAGGTTCACTGCTTCAACAGGGGTAAACAATAATATATATCAAAAACTATAATATATATATATATATATATATATATATATTAAAAACTATAAAAGTAACAATAATTACAGTGGAGTTTCTTACATACACCTGTGATAAACAGTGGCCTATTCTACTTTACACTATATCAGAGTAAAACATGCTTTTAAAAACGAAGTCACTACTGTTAAAAGCTCACCTGCTTGCAGTCTTTGTGGAGGCCAATTCTCCATAGGCGACACGCTTTTAAGCATCGGTGTTGGTTGCCGATCGTTTTTTTCCCCCGTAGATGAACCGCCTTTAATGACAGGTGCTGTTTGTCGAACCCTCTTCTCAGGAGGAGGCCCCTTTTTAACAGCTGTTGCTGACCTTTTCAAGGCTCTTCCTTTAACAGGGTTTTCAGGGTTACCCTGATTCACAGCATCGGGCACAGCCCCTAAAAAAGAAACAATATATGTAAATATATATATGTATAAAGCATGGCACACTGGCACACACACACACACACACACACACACACACCCTTACATGTTTATATCACTCTATGAAGACCAGTGAAAAAAACCTACATTATGAGGGCCACCCTTTCTGATCATCAGAGAATCAAAATGATCATACATTTTATGTTTATACTATAATGACAGTATGAAAGTTATATCAGATTTTCAAAAAACGATTATCGGAATAGTTTTGAGACTTTCTGACATAACCCCCTTATGAGGACCGCATATGTCCCGTATCCAAGAGTTATGAAGACCATTTTTACACACTACATAAAGACAGAAAACAGCTTTACGAGGACCGGTGTGTGTTTTTATACAAGGCTGTTTATGAGGACCAGATTATATTTTACATATAGTGTCTTCCTATTTGGTACAGTATATATTTGTCAAAAAAACAGCCTTTATTTGGATCCCTTTCGTATGTGACTGACAATTTATTACAGAATACATATGCATTTAGCAAACACTGCTTTCTTATTTCACCCAGCGTATATTTAACTGACCATACTGGATTTCAAATAGTGTATTATTTAGACAGTACCTTTAAAAAATAGTTCCTAACTGCTAAAATATCCATCTTTTCACTGTGTTTCCCTTTGAATTTGTGTAGTTCTGCATCCTCAATTCAGTTGGTATTTTGAACATTTGCGAAGTGAAGAGCTGTTTTTCAGTTTCCAGCCACATGTGCTATATTCTTAAAGTGGTAAAAAATGTAGGGCCCGGATTAGGCATTGTAGCCCTTGTAAAACTGCAGACGGGATCTCCATCTCGTTTGTGAAGGTGTATCCCATTCATCCAACTCTAATTATGGCATCTGACAATTTGTAAGTAAATTCTGTCCATAAATTGTGAAAAGCTGGTTAAACGTCAACTTCAACATAAGAACTTGAGGTCGCTCAGATAAGACCTGGAAGGCAAGAGTAGAGCTGAACCTATTTTGATCTTTAAAATGGGGATACATAGGTGTTTGTCTTTCTGTAGCTATGAGTTTTACACATGTTTAGGTGCCTGATATGTCTGTGCTTCTATTGCCATCATATGGATCATATCTTAGTGTGTGTCAAAAAAGTGTGATCTGTTATCCATCACAACGAGGACCATATGATATTGTGTGTTAAACATCTGACCCTATTCTCATAGCAATTACCTCACCATTAGGTCTGATGCAAATTTGTGCTGTTATCAAAGCTACTGTTATCAAGCATGAATTTCTTTTCTATTCAATAAGGACTATATCACCTTGTATATTACAATTGCATGTGGTTTTACCATTCACACTGAGAAACAGATAATATGGCATGCTACAAGATTTTGTTCTTTGTTACATCATATTGAGGGCCACATCATGGTGTTTGTTAGTAATATGAGCGGGTGCCTATTCATCACAGAGGACATTTTCATACTGTGTATTGCAGGGTTGTGCATGCTTTAAACATCACCAGGAGAAAAATATTATGGAGTGTGTTACAAGTCAATGCTTGTTAGACCAGTCAGCCTTAGGGTGGTCGTCCCCAAAGCTGATTGCCTTCACCCCCACTATATTTCTGAATTTGCTTTTGTTGGCCTTAGGACTGCTAACCAGTGCTAAACTGCTTGTTCACATTCCCTAAAACATGATAAAATTGGGCTACAGACCCCATTGTCACATTTAATTTATTTGCAAGTACCTAGTAAAGTAATATTGCATGTACACCCACGGCCTGTAAATTAAATGCTATTAGTGTCCCTACAGCACTTTTTGAGCCACCCACTTAAGTAGACTTTTTTTAACCTATCCCTGGTCTGCCAGTGCAGCTTGTGGGTGCAATTTTAAACTGCCATTTCCACCTGTCAAAATAAACCTTTTACCAGGCGTAAACCATTCTGTTGAGTACATATAAGTCACCTATAGGGTAGGCCCTCAAAAGCACATAGGGCAAGGTGCAGTTTACTTAAAAAAGTTGGACATGTAGTTTTTAATCTGACCTGTCCTGGTAGTCACTATTGCAAGGCCTGCCTCTTTCATAGCATACCATTGGGTACCTTATTACATTTAATAAGTGTTAATTTTTTATTGGGAGCAGGTAGGAAAGTCATGAATGGTATCAGAGTAATTTAAAACCATCTTGAATGGTAAATTCATATTTCAATCCTCAATTTTAAAAATGCCACTTTTTAGAAAGTTGGAAACAAGAAAAAGGTCTGGACGTACGTTTTTGAATAAATACATTCATAAATAACCACCTTAGATTCTCAAGTAGTTATATTGTTTTCCTTACACTTGTTATTTGTTCATTTATTTGTGGAACAAACAAGATGGATATTTCTTTCATGTCTTAAAGAAGAACAATTAGTACCAACATATATCAACAACACAATGGTGACAGTACTTTGGACATATAACAAATACCTAGGAAATGACCAAACATGACAAAACAATAGACCAGTCCTTATTTTAACATAAAGAACAATGGCGGTACAATTCAGTTATGTGTTTCACTACATACACCTGCCATAACCAGCGAAGCAGTTAAATAGTTACACCAGGCCTAAATGTCCTGTTTGTACTCGGTATGGGTCGGTTGATTGGTGGTGATTATTGCTGGCTGGGTGGGGTCAACACATTTCAGAACCCTATTTGATTTCAGGGTTCTCCTCAGGACCAGGACTTGGTCATTCACATTTGAGGTGAGGGAATTCTCACGGGTGATGATGCCTTATGAACTCAAGGGGTGTGGTCCTTTTTCTCTTGTTGTGTCCAGAAATGACTGCGGCGGTTGCTGGTGCTTCAATATGATATTCACGCTTCAAAATAATTAGATGATGACAGGGGGGACTTGTTAATGGCTTTCAAGCTGTAGCTTTGTGAATGGTTCTCATGGGGGCCCCACATGGTTCCTCTCCTCATGTACGATGTACATCCTATGTACTCTGTCCCTGTTGTAAATCACAGATACCCCTTTATCTAAATCCTCCCCCCACCACCAAGTATAAATCACCCAAATCTTTTTCACTTGCCCTTATTAATGTCCGCTCGCTCGGGAAACACCGACAGGACGTAGCCGACCTGATGGAGGACAATATATTAGGCTTACTATTTATGACAGAAACTTGGATGGATAGTTCGTCCGATCCAGATATAGTGATTGCAGCTCCAAAAGGCTTTTCCATCCATAGACTGGACAGACAACGCAAGAAAGGTGGTGGGATTGCCGTCATTTTACGCGACACTTTTATCGCCAGAACCAACATGATCTCACTACCATCCTGTGAAGCTCTGCAATTTTCTATCAAACTGACTCCCTCCCATAACTTTAATGGGATCCTGTTGTATCGTCCACCAGGATCAAGGACCGGATTCATTTCCAACCTCAGGTCCATTCTGGAATCTTCAGCCCTTGATAGTTCCCTCACTGTCCTCAGTGATTTTAACTTTCATTTTGACAAAACAGAGGACAAAGATACTGCTGCGCTTCTAGGAGATATGACCACCTTTGGTCTCCCATTGTTGGTCAAATCATCCACACATGACGGGGGCCATATATTGGATGGCATTTTTACCAACTCACAGGATTTACAAGTCTCTCAAATCCTTCCAGTTACTTGGTCAGACCACCATGCCATCATGGCGTCACTAACCATTCAAGACACTGGAGCCTCCACACTACCATCCAACTCTCAACAGTCCTTCCAGGCGTGGAATGACATTGATAGTTCCAGACTGAAAACTCTATTAACCAAATCCACTCCCCCTCTATCAACCGACCCTAACACCGCCACCTCCCAATTCTATGAGTGGGTGGGCTCGGCGGCATCCTCCCTGGCCCCGGTTAAACAACGGTCTCGCAATAGATCTACCCCGTCGGCCCCCTGGTATTCGGAGGCCTTAAGAGAACAAAAACAACAGTGTAGGAATAAGGAGAGGCACTGGAGGAAAGACTACTCTGTAGAAGCCAAAATTAAGTATAAAGAAACGGTAGCCAAATATAAAACTATGATTAAGGAGGCCAAGAAAAAAAATTTTAGCGTTAGAATCGAAATGGCCAAAAACTCCAATAAAGCTCTGTACGAAACTACTAAGCAGCTAGCAGGATACTCCACAAACCTGACTCCACCTCCCTCACAACCCCTCTGTGACGCCATAGCCAGCTTCTTCTTTAGTAAAGTCAACGACATCTATTCTGCCTTTGCTAATAACACCAAACTCCCTCCCAACTTGTCGACCGCCGCCCATCCTGGACCCATCCTCTCTCAGTTCGCAGAAATTTCTAGTTCCCAGATTGCTGATATTATATCCACCATTAGATCAGGTTCTGCTCTTGACCCCTGTCCATTTAAAGTACTGCTACCTGTTATTGAAACGGTTCTTCCTGCCATCACCTCTATCTGCAACGCAGTGTTTAGTACAGGCACTTACCCTGATATTCTAAAAAAAAAACTCATTAAACCACTCTTAAAGAACCCACATCTCGACATGGAAGAACCTAAAAGCTATCGACCTATTGCCAGCCTACCAGTACTGGCTAAAAAAGCTGAAAAAGCTCTGAATCAACAACTCTCCGCGTTCTTAAAGCAACATAATTTACTTGATGAATCCCAGTTTGGCTTCCGCCAATTCCATGGGACGGAGACAGCTCTGATCAAAGCGGCGGATGATATTAGATCCATCCGCGATGCTGGGGGTACAGCAGTCTTGATACTGCTTGATTTATCGGCAGCCTTCGACACGGTCGATCATGCTACGTTGATCGACCGTGTCGAAAACATGGGTGTCCAGGAAAATGCCAGTAAACTTCTGGCCTCTTTTCTGGCCAATAGAACCCAGGTGGTCACAATGGGACCCTTTCACTCTTCCACCTTGTCCCTGCCATGTGGAGTACCTCAAGGCTCATCCCTAAGTCCAACACTTTTCAACATCTATGTGTCGGACTTAGCCAATGTTATTCGTGCACATGGGATGAGCCTTACTACCTATGCAGATGACACACAGTTGGTCCTTGCCATTAAGAACAACGGCCATAAAATAGCGGAAGATCTTAAATCAGGCATGGTAGCAATTGGGAGCTGGATGGCTTCCAATTGCCTAAAATTAAATTCCGACAAGACAGAAGTAGTCACCTTTGGACCGCTGACTCCGGAATGGTCATCCAATTGGTGGCCATCCTCATTAGGCTCGCCTCCCGAGCCTGTCAGTAAGGTGAGGAACCTGGGAGTCATTTTTGATAACCGCCTCACTTTTCATCCACACGCTAACCAGATCACCTCCTCAGCCTTCCACAAACTAAGACTCATCAAAAAAATCCTCCCCTTTCTTCCTGATACAGCTGGTAAAACCCTGGTTACTTCCCTTGTATTGTCCACCTTGGATTACTGCAACGCTTTATTCCTCAATGCACAAGAAGGAGTTTTAAACAAAATACAAATTATACAAAACTCAGCTGCCAGGCTACTGGGAAAAATTCCCAAATATCAATCCGCCTCGGACACAATCAGAGAGTTACACTGGTTACCCATCAGAAACAGAATAAAATTCAAAACTCTCTGTATTGTGTACAAGGCCTTGCATAATATGGGACCAGCATATCTTGTCCAAAATCTGATTCCCTATTGTGAGTCCAGAACACTACGTTCTTCAAGTCTAATTGATCTTGTGGTTCCTCGGACCAAAACTGTTTCTGGGGTGACAGAAGATTCCTGGTGTCAGCTCCAAAATTGTGGAACACGCTGCCCCATTTGATTAAAGCCAGTCCTTCCCTCTGGTCCTTTCGTAAGCAACTTAAGACCTGGCTCTTTAATCACTAGACTCAGCTCCCCCGTCTCAGGTTAAATATTACAGATATCTTAGCGCCGAGACGCCCATGGGCCTTTGTTCACGCTTTAGAAATATCATTAATAATAATAATAATAATATGTGAAGCGAATGATTTCTGGCAGAAACCGTGATGCATTGACATTTTTGTGCAGTGTAATGCCAGTGGCGGGGAACACAAGTATTTCAATGACTTCCGCATTGTTGGCATACCAGGGAGAGACGATGCAGCAGAGGAGGAACTCGATCGGGAACTTATACATAATTGAAGGAGCTGAGCCCTTCATTGAAAGACTCGCAATCCCCACCGCCGGCATTACACTGCACAAAAATTTCATAAGGCTGCCTTAAGATGCTTGATAGAGGCAGAACTGTATCCAATTCTGAGTGCACTCCTGACAGAGATTGTTCCTCTTAGGTGCTGATAAGCAGGAGTTGTTTTTGATAGTTTAGTCCATTAAAATGATTATATCACATTTCATATTGCAACATTGTGCGCTATTAAATCCTTTATTGAAAAAGCATCATGAATCACAGCAGGGTCATGGTTGCGGGGCGGCGTGGCGGCTGCGCATGGTGTGCCGGGATGACAGGCATTGGATTTGTTATTTTCGGGTGGCGTTTCTCAATGTACCCATGTCGAGTATGTGCTTTTCATTAATTATGCAAGTTTAGAAACTTAGTAGAACTTAAATGTTTATCTGTTATTAAGATACATATTTATATATATTTTTGATGACCCTATATATTTTGTGATCATGTGAAAGCATAAGGTAAATCATGCACTTTTGTTAATTTATTTACGCTGCCTAGACCTATTAATGCCAGGCTTTCTTCCAAAGGTTCTAGGCATCGTACAAGGTCCAACAAAGTCTTTTCACTATGTTTACTCATATGTGAGCTTGGTGTTTATAGGTGATATGGTATAATCACCAAGTATGTATTGGCTTTGAGAAAGACCAGTTTGGTTGAAACGCGTCAGCCGAATAAAACTTTCTTTGAAAACCTTAAAAAAAAAAGAACCAGCAGGGTCACAATCACAATCTTGCCAGTGGTTTTCTCCTGCTCTGTAAAATGACCATAGCTTTGATTTTTACAGGTGTGTTGGTATGTTATATATGTGAGCTACTATTATCATACTTTGGATCAAGTCATGGTGTGCATCACAGCAGTTTGATTTTATCCATCATAATGAGGACCACATGATGTTGTGTGTTACACAACTGAGCTTTTTCCTATCACTGTGATGACCACCCCACTGGGTCTGTTGCAAAATACCTAAAGTACTGTTACCAAGAATTAACTTCTTTCCATAACAAATAGGAATATATCTCATTGTATGTAACAAATTAATTTGGGTTTATCAAGTGCAATGAGCACTAGATGCCATGACATGTTTCAATATCGCTTGTTTTGATACATCACATTAAGGAGCACATCATGCTATCTGTTACAACATGAGAGATTGTCTATTTATCATAGAAGGTAATTTCACATAGTTTTACATGGATGTGCATGTTTTAAATATCACCAGGAGGGCAATATCATGCAGTGCACTACAGCTGCATGTTGGTTTATTTCTTCATTTGTAATTAATCGCAGAGAGTTTGTGATGTGCTGGCATACAATAACAAGGCTACCGTAGCATTCTTAATAGACATAGACCAATTCCTCATTACAACTGTATTCATGTGAGATTGGTCCGTCCTATCTGGTGTCACTAAATATGATTTGTTTTAGACTTTTAGTCCATCAAACTCATAACGACATCACAGTGCTTGATTTAACTCTCTGTGATATTACACCACACTCTGATGAAAAAAAACTCTTGCGTGTTTTTATCCATCAAAATGAGGACTACATTGTGGTATGCAATTCAGATGACCATGTGTGTAAATTGTGAGGTTTTATACATTGCAAAAAGGAGCATAGCAAAGCACATGTTACAGTTTTCTTTTGTGTTTCTAACATGTAGTAGACACTGCCACAACTTTACATGTGTATCAAGCATATGAACCTTTCTTCTGGACACTGAAAACCATTTCATATTTTGTGTATCACAAGAAGGTGCTCTTTTATGCTTTACAATTGCTCCTATATAAAGGTGGCTTATGCTCCTATGTGCACTTATAGGTCACACTGAGGACCATGTTAAATTGTGTGAGACAGGTTTGTGTACCTTTATCTGCCACAAGTAATATTGTGGTCCCTTTTACAGAGGTTGGCGTTTTTATCTATCACAATGAAGACTGTATCAAGATGTGTGTCATAATTGTGTGTTTTTATCCAACACAATGAGGACCACACTTTGGTTCATTTTAGACATGTGTGCTTCTGCTATCACAGAGTCACACCATGTGATATTGAACAAGTTCATGTTAATGTAGCTTAATTAGAAGTACTACATTATTGTGATTTAGTTTTATTGCACATTCCTTTAACAGTAAGCTCCATTAACAGTAAGCTTCTTTAACATTATGTTGGGTATTAGTAAAGCGTTTTTATCCATCACAATGAGGACTGTATCAAGATGTGTATAACAACTGTGTGTTTTTATCCAACAGAATGAGGACACATTTTTGTGCAGTTTAGACAAGTGGGCTTCTTCTATCACACAGTCTATCACCATCCTGCTCCTTGGCTACCTTTCCACTCCTGGACCCTAATATTTTAGATTCTCTTGCTCGGAAGGTTACTTCAGGATCCCCAAATGACCCTGCTCCACCCCAGACCTTAGTGAAAGCAATGGACACCATCCGCCCCTGTTTGCTGGAGGCTCTTAATACCTCCATTACCTCCAACTCTGTACCAGCCACCTGGAAGTGTGCAATGGTAAGGGCCCTGTTAAAAAAACCGAATTTGGATCCTAACAATCTATCCAATTTTCACCCTATCTCGCTGCTTCCATGGATGAGTAAGTTGCTGGAGAGGCATATCAACAAAGCATTAGGGGAATATTTGGAATCCAACAAATTGCTTCAGGTCTCCCAAACAGGGTTTCGCCCACAACATGGCACTGAGACCGCTCTTTTAGCGGTCACGGAGGCAGCGAGAGCCATAATGGACCAAGGTGGTAAAACAGCCATCATACTCTTGGACCTCAGTGCCGCGTTCGACACTGTGAACCATGCCACATTATTACATCGCTTGAGTGGCTTGGGAGTGTCGGGCGCGGCCCTGTTGTGGCTGACCTCCTTTCTGGAGGAACGCTTCTTCCAGGTATTTGAGGGCGAGGTGACATCATCAAAACATCTTCTCAGCTGTGGGGTTCCTCAGGGCTCCTCCCTGAGCCCCACGCTGTTTAATGTTTATATGCAGCCTCTGGAGAAGATCGTTCTCCCCTTTGGTGTGCGGATTGTCACCTACGCTGACGACACTCAACTCGTGGTCTCTTTGGACCACGAGGGGGGTTCGTCGAACACCTTGGGTCCATGTCTGGAGGCTGTAGCTGGGTGGATGCAACTCTCCCACCTCAAGCTCAATGGGGAGAAGACCGAGATCATGGTGCTTGGTAATTCCTCCCCTACCTCTTTCCTGGATGATTGGCCTCTGTGTCTCGGTACTCCCCCCCCTCCTAAAGAGCAGATAAAGAGTCTGGGAGTCTGGTTGGACAGAGCGCTAGACTTCTCGTCCCAAGCTACTATCACTGCCTCGGTATGCATAGGGCTAATGAAAATGCTCCGGAAAGTGCTCCCTCTGCTCCCATTCCAGGCGAGGAGGGTCATGGTCCAGGCCCTGATTCTCTCCCGCCTGGACTACGGAAATGTTTTATACCTTGGGGCCCCGGCAACAGTGACAAAAAAACTTCAGGTCACTCAAAACTGCGCCGCCCGCCTACTGTTTAATATCCCTCGCTGGCAGTCAGCGAGAACCGCCCTAAAGGAGCTTCACTGGCTTCCAGTAGCCTCAAGATCACTATTCAAGGCTATGTGCATCCTGCACAAATCCCTTCATCAAACTGGCCCGGCAGTACTGTACCCTCTAATACCGCCGTATGTGCCGCTTAGAACCCTACGTTCAGCTTCACTGCACCTGGCAACCAAAGTAAAAATCAAGAGAGCCCGATGGGGCGGCCGCTCTTTCACCTATTCAGCGGCGAAGGCATGGAACTCCCTACCCCTGTCCCTCAGGAAAAACAGCAACCTGATGTCATTTAGGAGAGAATTGAAAACCCATTTGTTCTCAAAAGCGCATTAATCTCTCCCTGCAGTCGCACACAGAATTCAGTCCCTAGCGCTGCGAGGCCTTCGGGTGGTTATGCGCTATATAAATGGAATTTTCAATTCAATTCAATTCAATACAGTCACATCATGTTGAATTGAACAAGTTCATGTTAATTTAGCCATCATTAAAAGTACGACATTAATGTGAATTAGTGTTATCACATATTCCTTTAACAGAAAACTCCTATGACATTATGCTGTGTATTAGTAATGTGTATGATCTTAAGTAACTAAAAGAATCTATATTGTATTGTATCTTGGAAATGTGTGCACTCATCCATCACAATGAGGGCTCTATACAGGCCTGGTCCCTAGGACATGCACCATCCAGCCAATCGACCATCATAAAAAAGCACAGGTGCTAATGTGCACCGGTATACATTTACACTTGCAAAAAGATGACTAGTGAATGTGAGTAAATACTTCTGTGTGTGGTGTTAGTGAATTTCAGAGGGCCTTGTTGTTCTGCAAAGTATTTGTGTGCCTGCAAATGTGCTACTTTGTAACTGTCCACAAACATTTCTTCAGCCCATTCCAACCCAGGGAACAATCTGATATTCACTTCTAACACGTGCCAGATTAAATCTGTTTCCAGGGTTGGAAGTGGAAGCAATCAGACTAAAAATTGGAAATAGCATAGATGAAGAGATTATTCCATAGGGGAAAATGTTTTTAAAATGTTATTACTTCTACTTGCTTCAGAATATTTCCCAAAATCTAAGCATGCAAACTTGTTCAAGGGAAAATGGAATTCTCAAAAGAAAATGAAGACTACCCCTTGAAATACATCCTCTGTAGCTGTATGCTAACTGTCCCCAAGGCAACCTTTGTGAATTAAAAAGCAGCTTGCTCATGTAATCCAAAATTATAATAAATGTAGCACTTGGTGTAGTGAATTGAGTAAATGTAAATGTATAGTATTTATATAGCACACTCCTACCCAGAGGCCTCATAGCGCTGTATTCATACCGCTGTGGAACCCATCCCGGCATTCCTGTAAAATGTCTACTCCTGGGCACCCCCAAGGTGAAGCCAGGCATCCAAGCGCTGCTGGGGCCGTTGTGGAGATTAAGCAAGCTATTGCCCAGAGTCACAGAGTGGGACCCATGATTAGACTAGGCACCGAGGCAAGAATTATCAGGTCCGGGGAAATTGAGTCCAAGAACCGCCGAGGCGGGAATTGAACCCTGGTGCCGGGCCAGACCTCTGCATCATAGTCTGCCGCTCTAACCATTGAGACACGCTTCTCCAGTAAATGATAAAGGAGTATAAAAGGTGTTTGTCTATATGAATCACAGCAGGGTCACAATCACAGTCTTTCCAGTGGTTTGCTCATACCCTGCACAATGACCATAGCTTGGAGTGTTATAGGTGTTTTGGGGTTTTATATAAGTGAGCTACTATTATACTTTGAATCGAGTCTTGGTGTGCATCACAATTGTTTGTTTGTATCCATCACAACGAGGACTATATGATGTGTGTTTTATATCTGAGCTTTTGTATATCACTGTGAGGACCACCCCACTAGGTCTGTTGCAAAGTTGTGCTATTATCTAAGCTATTGTTACCAAGAATTAAATTATTTCCATCACAAATAGAATTATACTACATTGTATGTTATAAATTAATTTGGGTTTATTAAGTGCAATGATCACTAGATGCCTTGAAGTGTTACACGATTGTTTGCCTTGATACATCACATTAAGGAGCACATCATGCTGTCTGTTAGTAATATGAGACAATATCTATGTATAACAAAAGACAATCTCATACAGTGTTTTACAAAGATGTGCATGCTTAACCATCACCAGTGGGGCAATATCATGCAGTGCACTAAAACTGCATGGCGATTTACCTCTTCATTTGTAATTCATTGCAGAGAATATGTGATGTGCTTGCCTAGCATCATAAGGCTGCCTTAAGATACTTCATAGAAACAGACCTGTTCCTCATTAAGACTGCATTCCAGTGAGAGACTGGTCCTCCCTAGTGTCAATAAATATGAATTGTTTAAGAACTGTAGTCCATCAAACTCATTACAGCATCACACTGCATGTTTTTAACTCGGTGTGCTATTACACTGCACTCCAAAACAAAAACACAACAGTGTTTTTATCCATCAGAATGACGACTACATTGTGGTAGGCAATTCATGTGACCATGTGTATAGCGTGTAAGCTTTTATGTAATGCAAAAAAGGGCACATCATGGCGCATGTTACAGAATTGTGTTGAGATTTTTAACATATTATAGACCCTGCCACAACTTTATGAGTGTATCAATCATATGAACATCTGTTCAGGACACTAAAAACAACTTCATATTGTGTGTCACAACATTGTGCTCCTTTATGCTTTGCAATTGCTCCTATATATATGGGGATTATGCTCCTATGTGCACTTTATAGGTTAAACTGAGGATCATATTACATTGTGTGAGACAGGTTTGTGTGCATTTGTCTGCCAGAGGAAATATGGTGCCTATTGGAGAGGTTGGTGTGTTTATCCATCACAATGAGGACCATATCAAGATGTGTGTCACAATTGTATGTTTTTATCCAACGCAATGAGGACCATATTTTGGGGCATTTTAGGCATGTGTGCTTCTTGTATCACAGAGGAATATCATGTTGCATTGAGCAAGTTCATGATAATGTAGCTATCATTAAAAATACAACATTAATGTGATTTTGTGTTTTCGCATATTCCTTTAACAGAAAGCTCCTTTAACAGTAAGATGGTTTAACAATATGCTGTTTAGTTGTAGTGTGTATGATCTTAGGTAAATCAAAAAACTATATTGTATTTCATCTTGGAAATGAATGCACTTTTCCATCACACTGACGGCTCTATGCAGACCTGGTTCATAGGACATGAATTTATCTACATCACAAAAAATCCCAAGGGTTAATGTTGTGTGCCTTTACCTGCCACAGGAAATATTATGCTGCCTATTACAGAGGTTAGTGCTTTTATCCATTGCAATGAGGACCATATCAAGATGTGTGTCACAACTGTGTATTTTTATCAAACACAAGGAGGACACATTTTGGTGCATTTTAGACACGTGTGCTTCTTCCATCACAGAGTAACATCATATTGTATTGAACAAGTTCATGTTAATTTAGCCATCATTGAAAGTACCACATTAATGTGAATTTTTGTTATCACTTATTCCTTTAACAGAAAGCATCTATAATATTATGCTGTGTATTAATAAAGTGTATGACTTGAGTAACTAAAAAAAAGTATATTGTATTGTACCTTGGAAATGCGTGCACTTATCACTCACAATGACGGCCCTATACAGCCTGGTCCATAGGACATGCATCATCCATCGAACAATCAATCACAAAAAAGCACAGAGGCTAATGTGCACAAGTACATATGTACACTTGGAAAAAGATGACTATTGAATGTGAGCAAACATTGTTTGTGTGTGGATAGTGATCTTCATAGGGCTTTGTTGCTCTGTAAAGTATTTGTGTGCCTCCAAATGTGTTCCTTTGTAACTGTCCACAAACAATTCTTGAGCCTATTCCCACCCAGGGAACAATCTGAGATTCACTTCTAACAAGTGCCGGATTAAATCTGTTTCCAGGATGGAAAGTGAAAGGAATCAGACTAAAAATTGGAGATGGCATAGGTGAAGGGATTACTTGACAGGGGAAAATGTTTTTCAAATGTTATTACTTCTACTTGCTTTGTAATATTTCCAGAAATGTAAGCATGTAAACGTGTTCAAAGGAAAATGGAATTCTCAAAAGAAAATGAAGGCTACTCCTTGAAATACTTCCTCCTTAGCTATAAGCTAACAGTCAACAAGACAACCTTTGTGAATTAAAAAGCAGCTTGCTCTGTATCCAAAATGATGATAATAAACGAAGCACTTGGTGTTGGGAATAGAGCCAATGATTAAAGGGTATGAAGCTGTTTGTCTACATGAATCACAGCAGGGTCACAATCACAATCTTTCCAGTGCTTTGCTCATACCCTGCACAATGACCATAGCTTGGAATGTTACAGGTGTTTTGGGGTGTTATATAAGTGAGCTACTATTATACTTTGAATCAAGTGTTGGTGTGCATCACAATTGCTTGTTTTTATCCATCGCAACGAGGACCGTATGATACTGTGTGTTACATATCTGAGCTTTTTCCTAGCACTGCGAGGACGACACCACTAGGCCTGTTGCAGAGTTGTGCTATTATCTAAACTATTGTTACCAAGAATGAAATTATTTCCATCACAAATAGAATTATACTACATTGTATGTTATAAATTAATTTGGGTTTATTAGGTGCAATGATCACTAGATGCCTTGAAGTGTTACACGATTGTTTGCCTTAATACATCACATTAAGGAGCACATCATGCTGTCTGTTAGTAATATGAGACAATATCTATGTATAACAAAAGACAATCTCATACAGTGTTTTACAAAGATGTGCATGCTTAACCATCACCAGTGGGGCAATATCATGCAGTGCACTAAAACTGCATGTTGATTTACCTCTTCATTTGTAATTCATTGCAGAGAATATGTGATGTGCTTGCCTAGCATCATAAGGCTGCCTTAAGATACTTCATAGAAACAGACCTGTTCCGCATTAAGACTGCATTCCAGTGAGAGACTGGTCCTCCCTGGTGTCAATAAATATGAATTGTTTAAGAACTGTAGTCCATCAAACTCATTACAGCATCACACTGCATGTTTTTAGCTCGGTGTGCTATTACACTGCACTCTAAAACAAAAACACAACAGTGTTGTTATCCATCAGAATGACGACTACATTGTGGTAGGCAATTCATGTGACCATGTGTATAGCGTGTAAGCTTTTATGTAATGCAAAAAAGGGCACATCATGGCGCATGTTACAGAATTGTGTTGAGATTTTTAACATATTATAGACCCTGCCACAACTTTATAAGTGTATCAATCATATGAACATCTGTTCAGGACACTAAAAACAACTTCATATTGTGTGTCATAACATTGTGCTCCTTTATGCTTTGCAATTGCTCCTATATATATGGGGATTATGCTCCTATGTGCACTTTATAGGTTAAACTGAGGATCATATTACATTGTGTGAGACCGGTTTGTGTGCATTTGTCTGCCAGAGGAAATATGCTGCCTATTGGAGAGGTTGGTGTTTTTATCCATCACAATGAGGACCATATCTACGCTCCCAAACGCCACGCTCCCAAACGCCACCTCCGATCAGCCAACCACGCCCTCGCCGCCGTCCCCCGCATCCGAAGAGCGACTACAGGAGGAAGGTCCTTCTCCTACCTGGCCGCCAAGACCTGTAACTCCCTCCCGTCCGACCTGCGCCTGACCCAAGACCACCTCTCCTTCAGGAAGAAGCTGAAGACCTGGCTGTTCGAGCAGTAGCGGCACCCCCCCCCCCCCCCCAGCGCCTTGAGACCCTACGGGTATGTAGCGCGCTTTATAAGTGTCACTGATTGATTGATTGATATCAAGATGTGTGTCACAATTGTATGTTTTTATCCAACGCAATGAGGACCATATTTTGGGGCATTTTAGCCATGTGTGCTTCTTGTATCACAGAGGAATATCATGTTGCATTGAGCAAGTTCATGATAATGTAGTTATCATTAAAAATACAACATTAATGTGATTTTGTGTTTTCGCATATTCCTTTAACAGAAAGCTCCTTTAACAGTAAGATGGTTTAACAATATGCTGTTTAGTTGTAGTGTGTATGATCTTAGGTAACTCAAAAAACTATATTGTATTTCATCTTGGAAATGAATGCACTTTTCCATCACACTGACGGCTCTATGCAGACCTGGTTCATAGGACATGAATTTATCTACATCACAAAAAATCCCAAGGGTTAATGTTGTGTGCCTTTATCTGCCACAGGAAATATTATGCTGCCTATTACAGAGGTTAGTGCTTTTATCCATTGCAATGAGGACCATATCAAGATGTGTGTCACAACTGTGTATTTTTATCAAACACAATGAGGACACATTTTGGTACATTTTAGACACGTGTGCTTCTTCCATCACAGAGTAACATCATATTGTATTGAACAAGTTCATGTTAATTTAGCCATCATTGAAAGTACCACATTAATGTGAATTATTGTTATCACTTATTCCTTTAACAGAAAGCATCTATAATATTATGCTGTGTATTAATAAAGTGTATGACTTGAGTAACTAAAAAAAAGTATATTGTATTGTACTTTGGAAATGCGTGCACTTATCACTCACAATGACGGCCCTATACAGCCTGGTCCATAGGACATGCATCATCCATCGAACAATCAATCACAAAAAGCACAGAGGCTAATGTGCGCAAGTACATATGTACACTTGGAAAAAGATGACTATTGAATGTGAGCAAACATTTTTTGTGTGTGGATAGTGATCTTCATAGGGCTTTGTTGCTCTGTAAAGTATTTGTGTGCCTCCAAATGTGTTCCTTTGTAACTGTCCACAAACAATTCTTGAGCCTATTCCCACCCAGGGAACAATCTGAGATTCACTTCTAACAAGTGCCGGATTAAATCTGTTTCCAGGATGGAAAGTGAAAGGAATCAGACTAAAAATTGGAGATGGCATAGGTGAAGGGATTACTTGACAGGGGAAAATGTTTTTCAAATGTTATTACTTCTACTTGCTTTGTAATATTTCCAGAAATGTAAGCATGTAAACGTGTTCAAAGGAAAATGGAATTCTCAAAAGAAAATGAAGGCTACTCCTTGAAATACATCCTCCTTAGCTATAAGCTAACAGTCAACAAGACAACCTTTGTGAATTAAAAAGCAGCTTGCTCTGTATCCAAAATGATGATAATAAACGAAGCACTTGGTGTTGGGAATAGAGCCAATGTGTTCTGTAGCATTCTGTACCAGAGCTCATTTCTGCTGAAAGCGCCAAGCAGGCACATCACTACCAGCGGATACTAGCGCTGTTTAGCGATAGCGTTCCTTCACGGCCGCCATCGCATTTGACGCGAGGCCACGCCCCCTGACAGGACACGCCCACTCCCTCTCCCGCCTATAAAAGCCAGCGCTGACTACAAGCGCACCTACTGGAAACTACCTCTGAGGCGGAAGCCGGAGGAAGCACTCGCCGTTTTTTTAAAATTGTATACCTTGTGTTTGATGCATTTTTAAAACTCTAAACCTGCACCAGAGCTCATTTCTGCTGAAAGCGCCAAGCAGGCACATCACTACCAGCGGATACTAGCGCTGTTTAGCGATAGCGTTCCTTCACGGCCGCCATCGCATTTGACGCGAGGCCACGCCCCCTGACAGGACACGCCCACTCCCTCTACAAATGTGCCTTCCACGCAAGCGCAGCGGACGAGCGCAGCGGGAGCGCTGTTTGCGCGCCGAAGGCGCGCCTAAGGCAAGCCCGTCCGCGCCCGTCCGCGCCAAGACCACGACAGGCGCAGGAAACTCTGGACCCGGCCTCCCTAGTATGAGTTACCAGTCCAATTGTCTATTAAACCTACGCAGCGGCAAAATGTGCGCCTGCAAAATTGACATTAATACCATCAAGGGGCCTTTCAGCTGCAGGCTATGCAGATGGACCTCCTCCCCCGTCGAGTCCACATCCCCTCGAACAAACCCTAGGGACAACAATCTACTCTTTATAGGAGGGTTGATTAATGCTCGCTCCATGGGCTGCCATAACCAAGATATCATGACCTCATCCAGGAATTAAACCTTGACTGTCTTCTCATAACGGAGACGTGGCTCACAGACAACAGTAATCCGGACCTAGCTACTGCTCTTCCACAAGGCTACTCCATTTTTAGGCAAGACAGACTGAAGGGGAGAGGTGGAGGAGTAGCCCTGCTGCTGCGCAACTCCTTCAAATGCCATACCTTCACCCTTGACTCATTAAAAGGTGCCGAATCACTCGGATTCTCCATTAAACTCAATGAGTCCGCCTCCTTTTCAGGAGGACTAGTCTATCGTCCCCCGGGCAACGCTACCAAATTCCTAGATACCCTCAGTGATACTCTTGGTCAGCTCCTAACCAGATACCCACATGTCACCCTTCTGGGCGACTTCAATCTGCACCTCGACTCCACAGAGGACGCTCAGACACTAAATTTTCACCAAACTCTAGAAATCTTCAACCTTCAGCAAAGGGTCAAGCAACCCACTCACCTAGCTGGACACACTCTAGACGGGGTCTGCACCAACTTTCCCCCTCTTGAAACCCATACCCCGGTTCCACAAATCTGGACAGATCATAACCTGATCCCATTCCTCATTAGAACTCCGCAGCCTAAAAACTCAAAAAAACCCTGTTCACCCCCAGAGAACTACATCAACTGGAAAAGGGTAGAAGACACCTTTAAACTCCAGCCTACCTTTGAGACTCAAAACCCTAGCCTGACTGGCAACGTGGAACAAGACTCCCAATCCTTCCACAATTGGATTCTACGCGAAATTAGAGAACGTGCTCCACCCAAACGCACTAGGAAATCTGATAGTAAAGGCAAAACCAACGCCCCATGGTTCACGCCAGAAGTAGCCAAGGCTCATATACTCTGCAAAAAAGGCGAACGCAAATGGAGAAAAACATACGATAATTCGGACAGAAACTCCTATGTCCAACTAAGGAAAAGCTACCACTCCATTATAAAAGGCGCCAAAAAAGAGTTCTACATCAAAGCCATTAATGAGGCCAAGCAAAAACAAAAAACCCTGTTCGCAATAGTTAAATCTTTCACTCATCCAAAAGCCCTACAGCCCGAAATACCTCCCTCTCAAGACCTCTGCGACCAAATAGCAGACTTCTTCGAAGAGAAAATCAATCTCATTCAGAAAGACTTCCCCCCTTACCATAGCCCCCAGTCCCCCACCCCTCCGGAACAAATAGGTAAACTAACTAGAAACCTAACTACGTTCTCACAGGTCACCCTAGCCCAAACTAAGGAAGTCATCCTAGCATGCAAGTCAGGAGCCCCCTCTGACTCCTGCCCCCCTAGAATCCTTCACCAACTGATTGACACTGTCAACCCCATCATAAACAAAATAGTAAATACCTCCCTCAGCACTGGCATCGTCCCCAGGGCATGGAAACAAGCCATTGTTAAGCCCTTAATGAAAAAATTGAACAAATCCCCTTCCGACCTGACCAATCTCCGTCCAATATCACTTCTCCCAGTTCTGGGAAAAATCACGGAACAATTAGTATACAGGGAACTCAAAAACCATCTCGAAGTGAATAATATCCTCCACCCCCAACAATCAGGCTTCCGCCTCCAGCACTCGACGGAAACTGCCTTGATCGAATTGACGGACTCAATAAAAATATTACAGGACCAAAGAAAGAACGCAGTATTGATCCTGTTGGACCTCACAGCAGCGTTCGACACCATCTCCCATCCCATACTACTGGACAGACTCAGGGACATTGGTATCTCTGACCGGGCATTAAACTGGATAACATCTTTCCTAACAGAAAGATCCCAATCCATCACACTAGGACCTTTCAGTTCTGCAGAGAAAAAGATTCGATCAGGAGTCCCACAGGGTTCCATCTTAAGCCCCCTGCTTTTTAACGTCTACCTTATTCCCCTCATCTCCTTGATCGAATCATTTGGCATAACTGTTACATCATACGCCGACGATACCCAACTCATAGTCCCGCTAGAGGAGAATTCTACATCAGCCGAACAAAATCTAAAAAACTGCCTGAAAAACGTCTTTCTGTGGATGGAAACAAATCACCTCAAGTGCAACACTAGTAAGACAGAAATCCTCCCCATGGGGAAAAATGTCAACTTCTGTCCTCATCTCTGGTGGCCAGAGGATTCCACAGCCCCTCCCCAGACCGTCACAACAGCAAGAAACCTTGGAGTCACCTTCGATACTGACCTATCCTTCGATCATCACGTTAGGAAGGTGGCAGGAACTTGCTTCGGAATCATCAAATCCCTCAAAAAAAATTTTGACTTCCTACCAACGGATGCTAGAAAAACGGTAGCCGTGGCGCTATTCCTATCGCGCCTGGATTACTGCAATGGCCTAATGGCCGGTGTGAAAAGAGTCACACTCAAAAAACTGCAGAGTGTCCAGCATTCTGCTGCCAGAATGGTGCTTAAACTCCCCAGGAGGTCTTCAGCTTCCACTGCTCTGAGAACCCTCCACTGGCTACCTTTGCACAAAAGGATTCTTTTCAAAATCCTAATCGTTGCATTCCGGGCATTTAACCACATTGGCCCCAAATATCTAATCAGGCGCTACCCCCATTACAATCCCCAGAGGACTCTGAGATCCTCCAATAACAACCTACTAAAACCATTCAATTTCAACCTAAAAACCAAAGGTGGTAAAACCCTCACCCACTTATCTTCTAGAGCTTGGAGCTCCATGCCCCAGCACCTGAGGTCCCTAACCAAGGAAATCCATTTTAGGAAACAACTAAAAACCTGGATCTTCAGCCTTTCTGACGAGTACGTGCGGAACGCCATCTAATCCCACCTTCCTTCAACCTCATGCATACTTTCCAGTTAGCGCCAGGATGCTCCTTCCGGAGCGACAGTCGCGCTTTATAAATACCAATACCAATACCAATACCAATACCAATAAATTTCCTGGCATGACGGCTGTACCTTCTGACGCTCTCTAAATACACAGGCTCTAAGTCTTCAGGCTGAGGGCTGTTGCTCCATGGCAATATTACAGGAGGGGTTTCTTGGGGGGTCTGTCTGGAAGCCTGAGCTGCTAGTTTTTTTAATTCTTCTTCTGACATGTATTCGCGCTTTCTTTAGGCTATTTGTTAATATGCGACGGATCCTGGCCCTATTAATCCATTTCTGTTTGTTCTTAACCCTTGTGTCTTGGGGTATCCTCCCACATCCTGATTGAACAAGAAAATGTGTAAATTGGGACTCCATAGGATCCTTTTTACACCTCCTTATTGGTATCTGTGAGGGCTTTAAACAGCCGGTGTTCTTTTCCGCCTGTTTTGTCTTCTTCACTGTTCGTAAGATTAGCTGCGCGTTATTAAGTATCTTGCGGATCGTTTCTTTATATTTTGATACATATGCAGCTTTAGGCTTAAACACCTCATTAGAAATGCTTTGGGCTATCTCAGAGTCTAGTCATAATGGTATGAGCGCTAGGTGCTTAGCTGTTGATTCACAGGCTGTCACAACACAGCTTGCGCATATATTCGCAGCTTGATTCATCTCCTCCAACACTTCGCTTATAGGCCGGCTCTTGTTTTTTGCTTTCCCATGTTTTAAGATTATAGAGCTTACCCTAGCTTTTACCTGCTTGTCAGCCTTTTGCATTTCATTGATATTGGTTAGTAAAATAGTTTTATAAACTATTGCCGAATTGTCGCTGTAGGCGAGTGTATCTATTAATGTGGGGTTTACATTACTACAGGGCCTCCTTTGGATCGTTCCCTCATCACTATTAGCAGTTTTATTATTGATACCGGCGCTGGTATCTGTTAAAATTGGGTCCAGCTGCAGACACCCCGGGGTATTAACACCTATTAAGTGACTCATGGTGCTTCGTGGATTATCAAGATTATTGCTGCTGGGCTCTAAAGAAGCAGTATCCCAATGCGAACAGCCTGGAGCGGATTCCTTAGGGCTAAATGCTGATTTATAATACAACTTTTCAACCCCCTCCAAAGCTATACCATGGTCTGAAGTGGGCGAGGACAATATTATTACGCTAGAGGGGGGGCTAGTGGGCTCTAATGTCGCCATGGGGGCTGGCGGCGACCATGGCTCAAAGAAATTTAAAACCTCATCCTGATAATATTGGGCCTTAGTGGTCTGCGGGAAGACGGAACTGGGTGGTGGGACTCTATATTCCTCATAGCTCCCTTTTGAGAGCAGTTCGGACGCTTCTGTGGGTGCTAATTCAGAACTCTCTGTTAATCTAGACATATCCTGAAGAAGCTTTATAAGACTGGCTTGCAAAGCCTGTTCTGATTCATTACTTTCAGCAACCTCCTCGCTGATAACAGTGTCATTATTTGCTATAGGGGCCCTATTACTCTCAAGATCAGTCTGTAAATTACCAGAGACTCTGTTTGTCTCGGACTTTTTGCCCTGTCTAGACCTCACTCCTTTAACTCTCTGTTTATGACCTGACACAGGCTGTATGGAGCTTTCTGTGGCAGGAATGTCTACGTGGCCCTGCCCATCCGCTAGGACACTAGGAATCTGTGAGAAAGAGGCAGTCCTAGACAACTGTGTAGATGATTTTCTTTTAGCTAAACCTCTGGGGTCATTTTGAATAACAGGAGTAGACGGTAGATCCAGCTTTAACTTTTTCGCACATGAAGGCTTTACTTTAGCTGATTTGACATCTTCAACAGTCTCTTCAACAGGTTTACCAGAAATTTGATGCCAACTACGTTTGGATAAATGTATACCTTGGTATATGTTGTCCCTCTGGGCCGCAGCGGCCTCAACAGCTGTTTCCTTTGCTTTATTTTGCCCCACATTTGTGATGTCCTTTAGATGTATTGATAAATGATCACCACTGACTGGGTCTCTTCTTTCCGCAAAAAGGTTCACTGCTTCTACAGGGGTAAACAATAATATATATCAAAAACTATAATATATATATATATATATATATATTAAAAACTATAAAAGTAACAATAATTACAGTGGAGTTTCTTACATACACCTGTGATAAACAGTGGCCTATTCTACTTTACACTATATCAGAGTAAAACATGCTTTTAAAAACGAAGTCACTACTGTTAAAAGCTCACCTGCTTGCAGTCTTTGTGGAGGCCAATTCTCCATAGGCGACACGCTTTTAAGCATCGGTGTTGGTTGCCGATCGTTTTTTTCCCCCGTAGATGAACCGCCTTTAATGACAGGTGCTGTTTGTCGAACCCTCTTCTCAGGAGGAGGCCCCTTTTTAACAGCTGTTGCTGACCTTTTCAAGGCTCTTCCTTTAACAGGGTTTTCAGGGTTACCCTGATTCACAGCATCGGGCACAGCCCCTAAAAAAGAAACAATATATGTAAATATATATATGTATAAAGCATGGCACACTGGCACACTGGCACACGCACACACACACACACACACACACACACACACACACACACCCACACCCACACACACACACACCCTGTACTTACCGACAATAGGCGTATTATAAGCTTGTTGCTTCTCCCACTCCTCAGCATCCAGTTGTTGCTAAATTATGTCAAAGGATAGTAGCATATCCATGTCCTCCTCTGAAAAAAGAAAAAACATATAGAAAAGACATTTACAAAAATGCAAGAAGAGTGTTTTACTACTATTTCTAAAAAAGACTGGCTCTATACACGCACCTTGGGCAAAAGCAGCATTTTCCTCATCAGCCAGGGTTAGCTCTTGAAAATCCTGCGTAAGGGGAAAAAATATACATATGTATATATACATAAATAAATAAATAAATAAATAATACAATATTAAAATACTAGTAAAAGGTACATGCTAAAATATATCCTGAGCCCTAGGGAATTCAGAGCACTTTAAGCGTGTCCCTAAGTGTGTTACAGTAGGCATTTTTATTTGTCCCAGAACTAGGGGCTGATTGAGCTATAGGGTAATCCTTAGTCCTCATGTCTTGCAATAGGTTGTTATGTAAAGTGCCCTGCCACCTTGGGGTGAAGTTTGCGCTATATAAAAATAAAAAAAACTGCTGCCCTGTTATTTGCCCAGGCACACAGATTTGCCCAGGATCACAGGTTCTTTGAACCTGCGCCGGGACTCCCTGGCCACCAGGGGTCCCGGACACAGGCATAAATGGGGATCCTACAGGAGTGCCTTGCTAGGCTTACAGATGTCTGTTTAAAAATATGGGGCTTGTCAGTAAAGCAGGAGGGGGGAACGCTTCGTACGTTCAGCGTCCCCCTGCTTTAAATTACATTTGTTGAAGGGCTTAATAGGATAATGCTGGAAGCCCAGCGTACAGCGCTGCCATGATAGGGGCGGAAGCAGTACTTAAAGCACTTCCGCCCCCATCGTGACGTCGGGGCCAGCGGGCGGGGCTCAGAGCGATTTGAAGCCGCTCTGAGCTTCGCGCTCATTTCCACCTCCGAGCCCCGCTGGGGACAGCCGCAGAACACCATCAGCCCCCTGGAGGAGGGGTCGGGCACCAGCGCTAGCAGCAGCGCGAACGAGGTACGAGCGGCGGAGGCATTAAGGGCAGCCTCCGCCGTCCCTTCCACGGCGATATTTATTTTTGAGAAAAAAAAAAAAGAAAAGGCATCGGTCTCCCTTACGGAGCACGCCGCCTGCCCAGCAGCATGGCGGTCATGGCGGGCCCATGTGGAGGCTGTTCTGAGGCCCCCCACCTGCCCCCATAACATGGCGGATATCGCTGGGGCTGGACCGAGGCCATAGGATAGCCTTGGCTGGCCCCAGCCCCTCTGACATGCCGCCGATATTTTTAAAAAAGAATTAGGGGCTGTCGCTGCCCCTCGTGGCTAGGCTCCGGCCCCACTCCAGCCCCCAGAGTATTTTAAACGGCCCACATGGGGAGCCGATTCCCCCACTGGGGTCTGCTACCGCCGCGCATAGACCCTGAGCACTTGAGGTGCTCCGGAGGGCTCAGGAACAGCCTTAGCAGCCGGGACCTAGCAGACATGTGCTGGGGCTTTTTAAAAAATAGCTTGTGGGTGCCGGGGGCCTAGGATGCCAGTCTCCACAGTCCCTAATGCCACATAGAGGGTGTTAATACCCCTCTGGGTAAAACGCGGCGACCCTCCAAGGGTGCGCACATTGCAAGATTACTAAGGGGCCCCCAGGCAGGCCCCCCAGTCCCCCTAATACCTAGGGTCCCTAAAGGCTTATATTTTTTTAATAATAACACACCCCTGCTCTACGCAAGCCTTAGTCTTGCCTCCAGTCCCCTCTACTAACACAGACCTTTAAGGATCCTTTTTACCAAGCCATGCATCAGGTACCAGAGTACAGATCCTGAAGACAATCTACATTTAAGGTAAGTGTAACAGTCATTGTTTTTAAAACAAATGTTTTCCCACCTTAAACTGCTAAGCCTCTCTGCCATAGTATTATAATGCCATTTGTGTATAGGTTTTTTTTCACATTTTATTCCTGGTCTAGAGTTATTAAGTAATGCATGAGATACTTTATAAAACTGTAATAAATATACATAACTACTTACATTAAGTATAGAAATGGTATTATCAGCAGGACTTCTGCCAGGGCGGGCCATGTGATCCTCGGGATCTTCTGTCGCTGCCTGTTCACTCGCCAAATGCTGGTAGGTGCTCCAAAGACTTGTCAGGGTGCCAGTGTGCGTCTAAGTTGTGTCCTCATTTTTATACCTGCTAGGATCTGATAAAAGCCCCAACTGGTCGTCCTCCAGCCTGGCGGGAACATGTAGCAGGGAGTTTGCATGCAAGAGTGCGCCTTTAAAAAGCTGTACCCTAGTATCTGTCGCACTCTGATGAAATAGGTCCTGTACGGTCCCTCCAAGTGTCTAAAAACTGGTTGAGAGATAGTTTAGGTATTATCCTTCAATTTTTTATCTGCACCCACTCAAATGTAAAAGTAAGCGTTTTTAAAATGTCATGCTTTCACTAGCCGGTCGTCTATGGGGCCCATGTGCATATTCCACGCCACGCTTTCACTGTCGAGCTGTGCTTATCAGACCATGCCAGCTGCCGCCCAGCGCAGAAGTCTCTTCGTGTCTTTAGGCGCTAAAAAAAAACTTACATTTTCCATCATGTTGAATATCCAGGCCTTTTTGCCGCCTTTCTGGGTTTGGGACATCGTGTGTTACTGTTATAAAAAATATGCCTAGCCATATTGCTGAAGAATGTGCCTGTTGTACAAGAATACCATATTTATCAGGCCTGCCACACACACTCATAGGTAGAGCAAAGCCTCAGTTGCATAACACAAGATTTTAGTTTAATTTTTAGTAATTGGTGTCCTTTGTTTCAGAGACCTTCAAATAGGCTGTGCATTATGTTGCACCATGGAACTGACAGACTAGGTTTGGGATCGCACATTACCCTGTTAAAGAAACCGGTATTACCCTGTTTCACAGCCCCCAGCCATCCCTACATACTGACCCATATTAATAAACTCAAACACATTACCCTCACTTAGAAAGAAAACACAATACACAAAACATACCATCCCTATGTATTTTATTTTGACTTTTCATACTTGTATCATTCTACATCAGTGCTTTTAAAAACGTTTCTTTTATTAATTTCTTTTAGTAATTGTCACTTACATTGTGCATTTCAACTTTGGCTGTGCATTATGTTGCACCAGGGACCTGACAGTCTAGGTTTGTGATCGCACATTACACTGTTAAAGAAACAGGCATTACCCTGTTTTACAGCCCTCAGATGTCCCTACATACTGACCCATAATAATAAACTCGAACACATTACCCTCACTTAGAAAGAAAACACAATACACAAAAAATGTCATCCCTATGTATTTTATTTTGCCTTTTCATACCTGTATCATTCTACATCAGTGCTTTTAAAAACGTTTCTTTTATTATTTTCTTTTAGTAATTGTCACTCAGATTGTGCATTTCAACTTTTGGGTGTGCATTATGTTGCACCATGGAACTGACAGTCTAGGTTTGTGACCGCACATTACCCTGCTAAAGAAACAGGCATTACCCTGTTTCACAGACCCCACAGCTGTCCCTACATACTGACCCAAATTAATAAACTTAGGCTGTGCATTATGTTACACAGGCCTGCATGTTACAGAACACTGCCGGGACATGTTACCAATCCCCTGCTGTTGCTTTACAAGATGTCCATGTTTATCACCCCGAATACATTACCACATATGAAAAAGAAATAACAATTGCATAACCCATGTTTTTATTTTCATAAATGCTCTCATTTTCGACCAGAGACTTCTTAAAATTAGGCGGCAAAATTACCACCATCGCAATCCAATGGCCTACCTCCCCTCCTCTTTTAGGGCCAATGGCTTTCCTACCCGCTGCTGCCTATGGCACGCCACCACGCCTCAGGCCACCACTCAGGAACTACATCGGCAACAGGCACGCCTCCTTGGGGGCTGGCCTATCGCCCCAAAAACACCCTGCAACACTCTAGGGCTCCCATTCCACAGATGGACCACGACGCCGCTCAAGCAACATCCGGCTGCAGCCGCTACTAGCCAGTGGACATGTCCAGACATGTCCCTGCATGCCCAGACATGATCCTGATGGCCCAACAAACATGGCGCACACAGGTAAGTCTCTGCTCATCCATCCCACAGCCCTAAACACCCCTGTAGGCCCTACTGGCCGCCTTGGCGCTAACCCTAGCCACCTCACACCATCCCTCTACATCCCTTACACACAACCATTAATTCCTGTGTGAAGGGCACTCACTGCCTACACCTGCACCGCTTTCACCACGGCCCCTCTGGGGGGCGTCCTCAGGCCCTGGACTTCCGACCCTGGACTTCCGGCCGGGGACTTCCGGCCAGGGACTTCCGGCCCCCAGACTTCCGGCCAGGGGCTTCCGGGGCGGGACTTCCGGGGAGGGACTTCCGGGGCGGGATTTCCGGCTCCTACGTCACTTCCGAGGGGCGTTCCCACCTGTCAAAAAATGAATGGTGATGAAAGCTATGTCCCCTTTACTACTCAGGTGTATCCCCTTTACCAATTTAATACATCTTACAAGACTCCATGGGGTTGGATTCTTTTATACTATGCCTCACGACCATCTATAGTCCCCTGGTTTTGCCCAGGGCCAGTCTCTGCCTTGATATTATACACCTGATTCTCTTTGTTTAGAGCCCTGTTGTTTTGCTATTGTTGGATAAAGTACCACAAATATAGATGGCCCTGTGTAACCACTACTCAGTTAAGATGAAGCTTGCACACTGATGAAGGATTACTAACATTTGGTACTTCCGAAATGCGTGTCGGCGCACACACCCAGTCTCTTCGTTTGTTGTAATTTTTTTGTATTTAATCTGTCAATTTTTTGTGTTATGTATATGTTTATTGTATTTGTGTATTTTATTGTAGTATTTTCTTCACATGATCTGTAAGTCTGCTATTTCGATATGTGTACAGCTATTTTTCTTTTAGTCTCGATTTAGGGCTCTTTTTCTTTGTATACACTATTATAGGGATTACTTATTACATGTATAAGTGTCTTTTAGAACAAACTGTGATAAAACAAATGAAAAATATGTATATTTTTTATAATAAATTATTGAAAACTATTACTTCTGTGGGTCATATATACATTTGGATATATTACCTATTTTTATAAATATTCAGTGGGGGACATTGTTCACGTTGATTAATGTTGTGTTTTTCCCTGGCCAGTTCCCCCCCAGAACCTGCACTGTTCTCAGGGACCCTCTTTTGTTGCTTCTTTAGTATCCATAGGCCAGACCTACGATATGTACAACAAGAACATCCAGGGGTGGAGACATCATATAGTGTTGGGAAGTTATGCCTCGATTGGCTAAAGACCTCAACACTACCCCAGGTGAAGCAACACTTGTCGCTACTCACAGAGGATGTGGACCTACAGGATTTTTTATTAAGTCCCAGAAAACCACGTCAGAAGCAATTTTTTTATGCGGTCTATAATGAAATTTGGAAAGTCTCCCAACAAGAAGCTCCAGAGAGAATAAGAGAAATAGATAGAAGATGTTAGCCGTAGTGGACAATGGCATGACTACATTAACATCTGGGATATATTCTCTGGGCAACATTGTATCATCTGCTATCAATGTAATAGAGCAGGATTTGTCCATATTACAACATGGACAGTCACAGTTACGTTCTATTATTTTGCTAAGCTGGATGCTGCAGCTATTGCGCGCCGGTTACGTGCCTTGGCGTTTTATCAACAGTACATCATTAGTTTCTGCATATAATCAAACAGAAAAACAGATGAAAACAACACAGAGGGGCGCATAGTATACAATGCAGTGTATTGAGAAGCTGGATAGGTTACCCTTTTACTGTGGGTGAGTCACCATCTACAGGATGGTTAGTTCACGGCCATATAACATTACCGGTCGCAACTTTCCAGTTTCACTATTGCCTAGAACAGCAACAGGCTTGCAGATATAAAAAAATGGGTAAGGAGTTCATCAAGGAATCCTGGGATTTGCCATACAGATTGCGATGCAGGAGTGGGGATCTGGAAGTCTATCTAAGCGGTACTAACTACAAGAACGCTTCAAGTGGATCTCTCATATGCCAGGATGTTATGCTACACAGGGCTTGTAATGGGTCTGTGGCAAATCTGTTGTGTCACATGAAAGGTACCCCGGCAGTCGTGATTACTGGTATTCAGGCTTCCCAAGAATGATAGTTAATTGATGCTGAATGATCAAGGTTGTTGTGGGATGCTTCCAGGCATTGCATATCTAGTCACTGTGAGCTCCAGGGTTACTTGCTGTATGCAAGTATTAATGCCTCCAACACATACAGTCAGGGAGGCGCCGTTATGTTCTTTACTAAATATTTCTTTTATACGGTTTGATACTCTGAGCAGAATGAAAGCCATGCTTTTACAGCGAACCGTGCCCTTAACCTCCGCCAGGGAGACTTTTGATATCCAGACTGCAATGTCCTCGGCAGAGATACAGGAACTAATACGTAATACCTGCCCTTTCCATTTCACAGAAATGGTAAGTCGTATCTTTAACATGTCTGATCTGATACGACTGGTATTGTGCACCTATATAAGACCATAGGTTCTGGGATGTTAAGCACCTTCAAACGGTCCTTGGAGTAATACCAAACTTTATTCACTCCGTCTTTGGTAGCATTTTTGGAGGGCTTCCGCTGATCCGGTTCTTAATAGCAGGAATCCTGATTGTTACCTTTCTGCTGCGCAATGGATGCCCCTGCCACTTAATAGATAGCAACAGAACTCTTGCAGCGCAAATACTGTGAAAGCATGGTACAACATCTGGGCACACCTCGCCTCCGGGAACTGAGGACCTCTTGGTTCCTGTCATTTTGACCAGTCTGGATGGACTGTGTCCTACCTGCAGAGGAGAATGCATGTTGGACCTCTGTCTGACACTACCAACGGTTGCGCCACCAGACGTTGATGCTTTACTGGACCCGATAACGAACCGTGTTCTGCAGTGTCCTCAGCGTATTCCTACGTTGTTGGCAGCACTCTTACAGCCACCACAGGCAGTTTCTGCTCTTGTTGCTATGGATACCGGCTCCTCCACTGACACCCATGCCTCGGATATGGCACAGGCTGCCCCAACATCTGCTGCAGGCAGTACGGAAGATCATCGGTGCTCAATTAACATTCTTTGGAAGGTGTTACAGGGATCATCAAGTGCGTACGCAGGCAGTAGCAATGTCGCGTTTACCAGCAAGGACACGAACATTTGGCCCGTCGCATGCTGGGAAGATTTGGCCTTTCACTTTTTACAAATTGAAAAGTTTTGACCTGTATGGCTTTCAGATGCTTGTAGTTGTTTGGACTATATAAACGGACACTTTAGAGCCAGGGATTGAGCGAATGTTTTTTTTAGAAAACTTTTTAAAGGGCGCTTTGTATACTTCTCTTACAATGTTTTATTATTATTTGCAAACAAACCTCTAGACACCTTGGTAGTACGCTAGAATTTAGTAATGTTGTCCAGTCAAATGAGGAGTGGGCATTCTATTTCATTTAGGTATCCTCATATAGGTCTAGGTAACATCATAACCCTTCACATACATTCTCTTCTATATTACATACATAACCGATTTGAGGGACTGACCTTTTACCCAGTTACAATACTAAACACAGTACATAGGGTTTTCCCCTGAACACTGGTCTCAAATTATGCATGAGGATTCTTACTTTCTTGGAATCACAGCAGGACCATCATCTACTGCACAATAACGATGCATAAAGTTCATTCTCGACATTATCCAAAGTCCAACATTGGCACAGCAAGGTAGAACCCCTTGGGGATACCTTATGGTATATAAACATCACATCTTGCTGAGATAGGCAGAGGAGATCACAACTTCCATGCCGACACTGACACGAGACGCTGAGGTTCATGCTTGCAGACACTCCAGCTCGCAGTGGTCTGAACATCCCTTGCGGGGTGTCCAACTCGAGACCAGAACAGGGTCCAGCAGTCTCACATCAGAGAATGGGGTTGGCTTTATCCTAGAGGGATTCTTGGGTTTACACCTACTCACATGCTAGGTATACTTAGGTACATCTAGTTAGGGTTGTATCGCAGGAGTACGCATTATACTACCATGTATTTTATATACTCACCTTTGGTTACGATATTAGCAAAATGGTAGCAACCTACCATCTCTTTACTTTCTTAGTGCTGTCACTTATCTATCTATGCTACTGTCTACTGGTGATTTCAGTACACATTATTTACACTAGAATAACAACTGTTCAATGAAGACTTATTGAAAACGTCCCAACCGTTTATTCTGTCTCTCTCTGAGAAAGCGTGAGCACGAGTGAATGAGCGAAAAGTGAGTTACTGTTTCACGGTGCGGAGGGATCAGGGTTGTCATGTTCGATAGTGATAAGAACTATTCTCTCCTTGATAAGAGGCGGTGATAAGTGGCATCGCGAGCTAGCTCATACACAGGCCAACATACCCAGTGGGGGTGTCTAGAATCAGTCTGGACATTATCCCGCAGTGTATGTTGTCTAAACGCGCAGATCTTATATAGGTCTTATAGGAACTACACGACAAACCTTTCAATTCATAAATTAGATTAGTATACTAATCATTTGAAATTTGATAAAGATACATTTTGAGATAAATTACTCTGCTGATTATGTTTTATTATGTATTGTGGCGCATTAATTTGTTTAAAAAATGTACTGACCTAAAGGTATATTCAATCTGATAAATTTCATCAGTAATGAATGATTCACAATGATCATATTCCAGGTCCGGTCCTCGTATGAGAATTGTTCACCCCCTACATATTCTGGTCCCATTCAGCACAGAACAAGATCCGTTGGACGACCTAATGTGATTAATGTGGTAGCTGAGGTTATCCTGAGATAGAAAATTGATCAACTAAAAAAAGTTTATGCGGCCCAACACGTTTACACTAGAACATGATTATTTGAACATAACTTTTCTCCCTTTGTTTATTTAATAATGAAGAAAGGGGATGCATTGAGTTGCAGCCTTTTTATAGCACTTACTAAGCCAATGGGTGGCACTGAAGCACTTACCTACATGGTCAGCAAGCTATGGCATGTGTAGGATGGGTGGTTGGAAGTGTTTTCTTTGGTTAGGGATCTTATGTGGAAAGTGTTTGTCTTGCCCGATAAACACCAAGGTGCAGTTATGTTATGAGATGCAGCGTGTAGCAGTGTGGTGGAGGAGGTGTGAGACAAATATACTTGGGCTTAAAGTCAATAAAGCTGGGCATGGGGGGACAATCAGAAAAATGCGCGAGATGCTTGGCCTTTAGTAGCTCATGAAGATTTTCACAGATCAAAAGAAACTCCCACTACAGAGAAGGTTGGAGACCCATGCACTAGATAGATGAAACATTTGAACAAAAGGATGCAATTCCCCTGCTCAATATTGTCTGGAAGGTGGGATTCAAGATCTATAGCATCCATGCCATTTGTGTCCCCATTTCCTGTGCACCCACATACTTTTCAGTGGCTGCTGTTTGGTACTTACTGTGACTTTGAAGGAAAATATTTTGGACAGCCTGGAGGTTGAGATGGGATAACTGAGCAAAGGATTATATGGAGACAGCTTCTGAACTACCTCAAGACTGTACCCAATCCTTTCTAGCAGTCCTTTTTAAAAATGGTAATTGTAAGCTTTGCTGAAAGGCTAACAATGGAGGGGCTGAACAAAAATTAGTTGGAAGATCATTGCAGTTTTTGGGGATTTGATACAAGAACCTGGTCTGTTAATTAACCTTCTGGTTCAAAGCAGATCAACTTAATTGCTCCTCACAAAGGAAGGATCATGCATCAGTATAGGAGTTATCTTTCTCCTTAAGCTAGCTTGAAACTTGGACAGGTGTAACCTTTCATAACTCCTGGGTGTCCCGTGCGGAAAAGTAAGAGCCACCTATGTAGTCACCATCCTGATATTTAACATGGAGGTCAGATGGGCTGTATGCTGAACTGAATAGTCCACTATCCTCATCATTAGACTCCTCAACATCAAGTTAATGACTTGCTGGTAAAGGCAACACTTAACTAGGGGATGTATGTTCAGGCAATAAAGGACAAATGAATACCTTTTTCTGAAATCAGAATAATTTTTCTCTCATCACCGGAGTCGGCTACAGTTTTCTTGTTAACAGTGTGGTTGGTGGTGAGGTGGAGGTCGTCTATGATGAAAGCCATGGGTGTGGTCATCGCTGACATCCAACTTGGCGTTAATGATGTTTTTAGAGACACCGGTTTCGTAAACAGCGTCAACCAGGTTTTACCGATGCATTGCAGTCTTTGACAGTCATAAATGATTACATCAGCTTTGTTTTTTTAATAAGTAATACGTACCTTACTTGATGGAGTTATAGGATTAGGTCTAGGCTTTAAAGAATCTTCATTTCTGGCCTGCTTTTAAGCTTTGAAGAATATTCCTCTTTGGCCTGCTTTGAAGATGGACTTCGATCTTCAGAGAGTCTATGAGGACTGTTATTTGAAGACTTTTTAGACAGCTCTTCATCCTTGCGATTTTTTGATGAATGATTCTTTGATCTGTCTCTCTAGTGAGACTTTCTGGAGCATTCTGAGGTACTTTTCTTTTCTCAGAGACTGGTGTGTCCTTGGCATTGAGCTTTTGAAGCCACAGCAGTCGCCTGCTATTTAAGTATTGGTGGAAAATGTGTGACCGTTCTTGCAGTCTTTCAATTTATGAGGATATAGACAATATATACATTCCTTGTGTGGGATCTTCTAAATATAGTCTCTTCCCACAACTTTTTGAGGTTTCAGACATAACGTTCTGTCAGATTCTCAGTTGTCAGAATTCAAAAATGCAAGTTTGGGAGAGGATGTAGCCTTACGACTAGAGCGGTCGGCTTCGAAGCTGGGGAACCGGGTTCATGTCTCGCAGGAGCGCTCAACATCCTGTGATTCTGGTCAAATCCCTCTATCTCCCCATGTCTAACAAAAAACAAAACAAAAAAAAATGGATGTGTCTATCTGTAACGATACTGATGCTCTTGTGAAGTGCTCTGAAACCGGATATCTTCGGGTAGAGTTTGCGCTATATAACACTCTAAAAAAAATGTTTTCAAACATTTGCAGAATAGGACTGCTGACGAAGAAGAAAAACTTGGAAATTAGTCTTCTTCCTGATAAGAATTGCACATCGCTCAAGAAGACTGTCATGAAGTTGAAAATCTGAAGTATGGCCACCCCTGAGGGGAGTGGTGCAGCCTGATTGGCTGAAGCTTGGTTCTTTTCAAATTATGTGAAAGTTATTGAATATGATGTTTTACAGCCGCTTTGGTCTATGTATGACACATTACTACTTTCTAAATACACTGTGGGACTTAGACGATGGGGAAGGATTCAGGTATGTGAATCTATGATAGATCGGATACTAGAGAACGCAAAAAACTATCCCCAGCAGGTCCATTTTTTAAATCTATTGTCACCCACATTAGGAAGGTGGGCAAAATGAATTCATTTATGTATCAGGTAGATACTATTTTTAGAACCTACTCAATGAGAGGGCCATGGACTCACATCATACTCACAAGGGGCAACATTGCAGGATATAGTGAGCATGGGATAGACCCTTGGTGTCTGCTTTCAACTATTAAAAACCCGTAATAAATCCCCTTTCCATGTTCACTGAAGAGTTTTAAATCTGCCTAATCCAAAGCCTCGAGTCCGGTCAAAAAATCAAAAATGTGGTAGCATACATGAACAAGAATTTTTGGTTCTATAAAGAGATGTTATTTACAGTGTTCATAAATATATATTTTCGTATCCAATTAGAATTTGATTAACTCTTTCCTACCCACTGCTGATCCACTACAGACCGAAGTATTAATTGTTCCCATTTAATGATGCTGCATGATGTATATGTGCACCCCAGCTACCAGGTATTGATCTTTCATTAGCACCACTGCAAGATTATCGAAGTGCAAGACTAACAAAGAGGTTGTTAGCCTTCCTGGCCTGTTCTTGCCCTCAGAGGGGTACAGGTATAACAGCAATGACAGTGACTGAATAAGATATCATGATCAATAGTGTAAACTGATAGCAATAGATAACAATTTAAGAACACTTGATCGCTTTGCAAAGCACAAGGTTATCTCATGCTGTAAAGATTATTTCAGTGAAGTAAATAGAGCACATTATTGCAAATACATATTATTTTGTTCAAGCCAGTGAACAAATAAAAGGCCAAACAACTATTAAAATGGGTGCAGAATTGAAAATTAGGTTTTCAGATTACTGGGGAGATAGAACGCTCCCACCATGGTGTACAAGTTATTTACCTTCGGTAACAATGTATCTGGTAGACATGATTCTAGCCGCAGATACCTTAATGTAGAATTATCCCCAGGCGTGAGACTGGATCCGGAAAAAATTTATTTTCCCAGCACGACGTCAGGGGTGGCACTGCGTGACTCTGCCCTGACGTCTTCCGCGGGAGTGACGTCAGCGAGGTCACATAAGCTGGAAACAGGAAAAGCATATGAAAAACTGTGCAGCAAACGAAGAAGCCTGCAACCACAGTCCATTACCAGTTAGACAGAAGAGTAACGACAATTTACCCCCAGACAACACCACCAGGGAGAGTCGTGTCCCCTAAAAGGAGCCAAGGCTGAGGCCCAGTCAGAGACCCCAACTCAGAAGACTGCACATGAGTCAGAAACTCTAAACAAGGAAATAGGAAGGGGGAATATGAGAAGGCTCCACACTGGAAGCCCCAGAGAGTAGGGGCGCAAGACCACCCATCAACCTACCTGTTACGTACCAGAAAGAAGGAATGGATGCCACTCCACCAACAAGCATCCCCGTTAGGGAGGAGTGAAAGAGGGCACTTGCAGAAGACAAGGTACCTAGAGGCAGGCGAGTGCGGAAGAGCAAGCCAAAGGCCCTCGCAGAACGGGGAGGAAGGGTGGGTCGTAAAGGAATCTGCGGCTAGAATCGTCTCTACCAGATACATTGTTACCGAAGGTAAGTAACTGTACATCTGATAGAGACTACAAGCCGCAGATTCCTGAACGTAGAATAGATACCCTAGCCATACCCACGGGGGAGGAGGGTCTGCAAGAGGGCCCCACCAGCCTGGACACAACATGGGGTCCCATAGAGGACGAATCCAACGGATAGGGCGAGAAGCCCTGCCCCCCTAGGCAAGGGGAACCCCCACAGTCAGAACACCACCGATCCCAAGGGGGATGCGGAAGAAGAAAGGAGTCCGTTCACAATCCGCAGAGGAAACAGGAGCAAGGCAAAAGGAGGTCAAAGCACCCCACGTCTACATCCGGCAACAAAATCCTTCATCCAGGGCCAAGGCAAGAAAAAGGAAGAAGATCCATCCAGAGGCGCCCAGGAGACGAGGCAGAAAAAGGCAAGTCCCTCCTCACCAGGAACACATCCCACGAAGAAGGCAGCTGATCCTACCACAGGCAGAGTCAAGAGACCAGAACAGCGCCTACAACAAAAGGTAGGCGGAAGCAGAAACAATAGCCCGGTGACACCCAGGAAGTCCGGGGAGGGTGCGCCTGAAAGAGGGAGAAACAGATATCAATCACAGCCCCCCGCCCCCCAAGACAGAGGGCCAGAAGGCGAGAAAGCCCCCCCCTCCCCCCCCCTCCCCAGACAAACCTTAGGAAGGGGCCCGCACAGACGACACAAAAAAGCAGGGAACCGGAGCCTTGACGCCAGGCCACAGATGGCAAGGCAGACCAGACTAACAGCACAGCGGCCCCGGGGAAGGGAACCTTGGGGCGCCGCCAAAGGCATACCGACCCCTAGAAGGGAATTGCACCTGCAACATACTTAAAAGCCAGGGAGAGCAGAGACCCAAAGGCGACCACAACTCCCAAGCACAGAACAAGCTATATAACTGCTACCACTACAACACATGGGGTATGTTAGTTCCAAAACATGGGAACAATCTTAGGAAGAAACTTCCGCAGCAGAGGACAGCAGAAAGAACCCTGGGAAAAAAGCCCAGCAGAAGGCTTGTCAAGCAGCCAAGAGCAAACCACAGAAGGCCTAATCTCAGGGCCAATCTGGTGCAGATAATCCACAAAAGAACACAGCTAAAAGGGCCGGCCAGCAGCCAACAGAGCCGCAGTCCCAATAAAAGAGGACTCATAGGTGTAAAATAGTGGATTATTGAAGTAAATAAAGGTCGTTGTCAAGATGATGGTTCAGGAGCAATTTAATAGCCTCATCCACGAACAGCCAAAGTATAACTGACAAACTAAACATTCTCCATTCTAAGAATGATCATACAATAAGAATCTACATTCTATGAGGAATCAAGTGTTAGAGAGCAAAGTAGGACATCACACATCTCCCTCTTATACAATAACAATAAAAATAATAAAAGAGATAGAGAGAAAAGGGAAGTTTGGCAAGAAAAACAAGTCACACTTAACAGTGGAAACAAAAGAAAAATTAAACGTAGTCTTTCATATAGGCAGGAGCTCTGCGTATTCTCTGACTCCTCATGCGAGGGGAAAAGGAATTGTTGGTACAGGATGTAGGGAGCTTGAATGAAGGAGAAGATTCACAAACAGTATCAAAACCATCTTGAGAAACATTTCTCGGTCTAATCACAACTACTCTACTTTTATTCCAGATCCTTCCATCTTGTGTCTTAATGGCATTCCCAAACACCTTGATAACAGGTCTGACATTTGTATATTTAGACCATGAACTTCTCCCAACAGGTGCCTTTATTTTTACAAAATCACCTACTTTGATTTCCTGAAATCGAACACATTTATTTTTATCAAAGTAAGCCTTTCTACATGCTTGTTTTTCTAACTCCCTCTCCCTCCAAACACCAACATGATTGTCAACAAACCCTTTGTTCAGATTCATCCAACCAGGACACAACATAGTGTTGGGTACTCTTCCTTTGAATAACTCAAAAGGTGATTTACCAGTGGTAGAGTGAGGGGAGCTTCGGTAAGCCTTAATTCTTTCCCTAAGTGCCTCTTTCCAATTTAATCCATTGACCCTAGCGAGTTGGATACATTCTTTCAGAGTTTTATTTACTCTCTCTACTGCCCCATTAGTTTCTGGGTGGTACAAAGACGACAGTTTGTGTGATATGCCACATTTGGTGAGATAAGCATCAAACTGTGCCGAACAAAACTGAGGGCCATTGTCTGACAAAATACTGTTAGGAAAACTTTCTCATAAAAATCTCAGACAAGAATTTAATAATAGACTCGGAAGTTATCTCACTGACAGCACTCACTTCAATCCAACGGGAATATAAGTCAACTAAAACTATCAAATAAGGGGTGTCAGAAACACCAGTAAGAGGACCCAAGATGTCAATAGCTAATTCATCCCAAGGATGATTAGGTAAAGCTCTACAAACCATAGGCATCTGTCTAGTTTTCAGGATGTTGTCACTTGCACAACATTCTACACAATCTCTGACCATACGTTCTGTCTCCAAATCCATCCCAGGCCACCAAAACTGGGTGCGCAACATTTCCTTAGTTTTTACTATACCCTGATGCCCAGAATGTGCATGCAACAACAATTTTTTTCTTAAAGTACTGGGAGGAACAAGCCGCAAACCTCGTGTCAGAAGATCATCATCAGTTATTGATAACTCATGTGAAACTAGAGACCATGGTTTATCTAAACGCTTGTTATCTCTCAGCAAGGACATTACCTTACTTAGCTCTTCATCTTTTTGTAGTTCTTCTTTCCACTCATCTTTCCCAACAACACCTTCAGTAACTTCACAAACATCAAGAAAATCATCCTCATCTACAATTACCTCATCATTGCAAAGATCATTTCCTTTGACAAGCCTTGAAAAGCAATCTGCAGCCTTATTTGATACACCAGGTAAATATTGCACTTCAAAATCAAACTCCTGTAAGGATATTATCCATCTTCTAATCCTTGAAGAAATTGAATCTAACCCTTTCTTACAAAAAACCTCTTTCAAGGGTTTATGGTCTGACTTTACAATGAATTTAGTGCCCCAGTTCAAATTCTTAAATTTTTTAAGAGCCCAAAAAATAGCTAATGACTCTTTTTCAATTACCGAGTAATTTAGCTCGGGACCACGAAGACACCTTGACGCACAGGCAATAAGGGAATCATTACCATCTTTGTTTTGTACTAAAACCACTCCCAGACCTTTATCACTAGCATCGGTATATACAAATGTAGGCAAACCAGGAACAAATGCCTGAAGACAGGGAGCATTTTTCAACTCTTTCTTTATCTCATCAAATTCTTTTTTACAGTCAACTGACCACTCAAATGTCACATTCTTAGCGGTGAGCCTTCTCATATTCTTTGTCTTATCCGCAAAATGTAAAATAAACTTCCCATAGAACTCAACCATACCAAGAAACGATAACAACTCATCCCTATTTACTGGCTCTACCATGTTATCAATTGATGTGACCAACTCAGATTTGGGAAAAACACCTTCACTCTTAATACAGTGACCCAGATAGTTCACTTCCTCTAACCCAAACTTGCACTTTTCCTTCTTAAGAGATAACCCAGAATCTGACAACCTCTTCAACACCTCACATACTCGCTCATTATGTTCTTGTAAGTTGGCACCATAAATTAGTAAATCGTCCTGATAACATTTCACACCTAAGAGACCTTTTAGTATGTGAGTCATAATTCGTTGAAATACCGAGGCTGCTGAGATTAATCCAAATGGCATCCTTTTAAATTTAAAAGTTCCCATAGGGGTAATGAAAGCAGTCAGATCTTGGCATTCGGTATCTAGTTCCACCTGGTGGTATGCAGAAGCTAGATCTAAGGTGGTGAAGTACTTTGCTCCTTCTAGTGTTCCCACAATCTCATCAATGTTTGGCAATGGGAATCTGTCTACAATTACTTCCTTATTCAAAGCCCTCAAATCAATACATAAACAAATTTCTCCGGTAGGCTTCTTAGCTATAACAATTGGAGCCAACCATTCTGTAGCTTCTACTGGTTCTATTATGTTACTATCAATTAATTTTTCAATCTCTTTTTGCACTTTTCCTTGTTCTGCTAAGGGAATCCTCCTTACCTTTGCTATAATAGGTATAGCATTCTTTTTCAATCTTATGCAGTCCTTGTAGCCCTTTAAACATCCTAGCTGTTCCTTAAACACATTGGGAAACTTTCCTGCAAACATCTCCGACAAGTTTTCCACCTGTTGTATCTGCACTTGAGGTGAAGCATTGGGATCAAGTGTTACACCTAAATCTCGTTGATCTCTCCAACTGATCAAGGCATCACCGAAATTAGTCACATACATTTTACCAGGAATGATGCGACTTCCCAACTCAAGAGTGGCCATAAAATATCCAAAAATTTTAATGGGCTTTTTCCCATAACCTAAGGGTATTATATCGCTTTTGAAGAGTTTGACACTACCTCCAAAAGTCTTGCGTAATAATTCTTGGTCAATCATGGTGATTTGAGAACACGAGTCAAACTTAAACTCAATCATGGCATGATCGACTTTTACCAAATGTGAGGGATGTTCTAAAGGACCACTATCGACTTGGAAAGTCACAGTCTTCACCTGCGGTTGAGACCATTTTCTATATACATTATCTCTCTTACCACTTTTAGTCCTACAACACTTAGAGAAATGACCTCTTCTACCACAGTTGTTACAGATTGACTTTAAAGCAGGGCAATTAGGTGAATTGGCTAAATGCCCATTATTTCCGCATCTAAAACAAGAATATTTATTAGAAACATTAAAGTTCGGATTGTAATTATTCGTTCCATTTTCATTTTTCTCTCCAGACGATTTTTCTTCTTTCTTTACTTGACACACCACCTCCTCAACTTTAGATTCACTTTTCTTCTCAGGCTCGTTCATCTTTTCTTTTTCCTCCTTTAACTCATCAACGCATTTGGTCATGTGCTCAACTTGTTTTGCTATGACAAGAACTTCATCTAATGGTGGTTCATCCTTTAGCCAAAGTTCCTTCCTAATACTGTCATGAGCACATTTCAAAACAAATTGATCCCTTATTCTCTCATCCAAAGTCTGTCCAAATTTGCAAGATGAGGCCAACTTTCTTAGTGCGGAAACATATTCCTCAACTGATTCGTCTTTCTTTTGTCCTCTTAAGCCGAAATGATATCTCTCCATTATCGTGCTTAGTCTAGGAAGATAATGTTGATCTAATTGTTCTATTGCCATTTCATATTCGTTTACATTTCTTTGCTCAGACGCAGTGAGTTCCGGTAAATGTTCTAATACATCTTGACCTTCTCCTCCCAGACAGTGTGAAGTGAAGGTAGCAGACCATAAAATATGTAGAATAAGGTATATTTATTAAGATAAATATAATAACAGGTGAGAGCCAGGGAAGCGACGTCCTTCTCCAACCAGCTCGGTAACATCAATGTTCCACATGGAACTTATCATTACAACACTCCATATTCTATGCACGAGCATTAAAGAAATAAGAACACAACACATCCCCCCCCCATACATTAAAGGCAAACCGGGAAAGGTAAAAACAAAAGAAGAAAGGAAAATAAGGAGCAAAGGAAAAAGAAACAACAGGAGGAACAATATTACAAAGCATAGTCTTTCAGCCATCTGGGCATAACTCTTGTTCTTTTATCAAGTAACACATTGGTATTATTCTGTGTAACACTTGCGTCCAAACTTGTAGAATCATTGACATCAGTTTGAACTTCATGCTCATGACTACAACCTTCACCCACTCCCCCCTCAAAACACAAGGGAAGGTAGGATTGCTTGGGTTCACCAGAAATGGCCGTCAAATCCTTACCCAGTTGAGACTGAACTTGGCTATTTTCAAAATGATCTTCTACCCAATCAAAATTGTTGATACATGAATCAGGCAGTACTTCTACACAATTTTGATCAGGGTTAAAGGCAATATTTTTAAGATTCCATACTCTACCATCATCCAGTCTTACAGAATTCCTTAAAACCTCAGCAATTTTACAAGGTGGTTCGAAACGGCTCATACCCTTGGGAACCTTAAAAGGCTTTTTCACCCTCACCCAGTCTCCAACCTTGATAGAAACATCTTTAGTATTATGGTGAGAGTCATAAAATTCTCTGCTCTTCTCGTGACTGGACATTAATTTGTCCTTGACATCTGCAGGAGACCAACATGCCACTTTTCCATCAACTAGCCATCCAGGATTAAACTTACATCTAGCCGTTCTGCCCCTCATCATGGTAAACGGGGACATGCCAGTGCTGTTCTGTACAGTAACTCTATATGACCAAACAGCTTTCTGTACCTGTACCTTCCAATCAAGTCCACTGTGCACAGAGGCTTGAATGATACCCTTGATTACTCTGTTAAACCTTTCGACAGTGCCGTTGCCACTAGGGTTATATAAAGCGGTGGTTTTGTGTTTAACACCACATCTGTCGAAATACTCTTTAGCTAGTCTAGACGTAAATTGGACACCATTGTCCGATAGCACACAAGCTGGTAAACCTTCCACCATGAATATTTTGTCCAAAAATTTTAGTACCGTTTGAGTGTCAACCCTTTCCACAATTTTGACAATGGGCCACTTGGAAAAAAGGTCAATTGCCACCAAACCATATTCTCTAGAATCTCCTACAGGTCCAAAAATATCCACTGCGACGGTGTCCCACGGAAAGTTGGGAATTAAACCATCACTCATCTTGGGCTTAAAGGTCCTAAGAGTTTTGTCAGCAGACATGCAAACTGTACACTTTCTAACAAACTCCTCAACCTCCCCGTCAACTCCAGGCCACCAGAACATACCTTTGACAATAGACTTGGTTCTCATAATCCCAAAATGTCCCTCATGGCACAATTGCAGAATTTTCTTTCTTAAAGATACAGGTGGGACGATCCTATCACCTCTAAACAACATATCGTTTTCAGATGACAACTCCGTACGGATTTGCCAAAAAGCATCCAAACCAGGAATATTCCTTACTTTGGGCCAGCCCTTACAAATATACTCTAAAACACTTTTCAATACAGAATCTTTCCCCTGTTCAGTTAACCACTCCGTTTTACTTATTGCAGGCTCACCACAATCGTGTATCAAAGCCACACAATATTCGCTCCAGGGGTCATCCTCACACTCTTCCAAAGGGGGTGGGAGTCTTGACAAACAATCAGCAATGCGGTTGTCCCTACCCGGTAGATAAACCATATTATAGATATATTCCTTCATCCGCATAGATAATCTAGCTAACCTTGCGGATGCACCTGAGATGCCATCACATGATAAAATGCGGATCAATGGTTTATGGTCAGTACGAATGGTCACTGGTTTGCCCCAAACAAATGCTCGGAAATGCTCCAGCGCCCACGCACATGCTAGGGCCTCCCTCTCGATGATAGGGTACCTACTTTCAGCAGGGGAAAGGGCCCTAGAGGCAAAAAGAATTACCTTTTCTTTACCGCAGTCATCATACTGTGATAACACAGCGCCCAAACCCTTATCACTTGCGTCAGTTGTGAGCAAACAGTTAGCATTAGGGTCAAAACTGGCAAGAGCATTTACTTTTTGTAACTCCTTCTTGATCAAATTAAACTCTTCCTCACACAAATCACTCCAAAAGAACTTAGAGTTCTTCTTCAACAGTGCACGCATATTGTGAACTTTTGCAGCGAAATTTTTTATGAACTTGGCACAGTATTCAGCCATGCCGAGGAACGCTCTCACTTCATCTTTCGAAACAGGCGCCGAGAACTTAACAATATTTTCCACCAAGGTAGGCTTGGGTTGGACACCTTCCTCACTTATGACATGCCCCAAATATGAAACACTTCTTTGGCTGAATTTGCACTTTGACAACTCTACAGTCAGGCCAGCTGACTGCAAGGTTTCCAAAACTTGTTTCAATTTGGAATCATGACTTTCCTTGTCTTTAGCTGCAACAAGAATATCATCTTGAAAAAATGAGACATTCTCCATGTCTCCAAACAATCTATGCATCAGCCGCTGAAAAACAGCAGCGGCTGAGGCCAACCCAAAGGGCATACGCCTGAACTGATAACAACCAAACGGTGTTATGAACGCCGTGAGGTTCTTAGAGTTAGGATCCAACATCACCTGGTGGTAGGCGGCAGAAAGATCCACCGTGGAAAACCATGTAGCACCTTTAAGGGAAGAAACCATTTCATTTATTCTAGGAAGGGGAAACTTTTCCACCACGATGTTATTGTTCAAGTGGCGCAAATCGATGCATAGACGGATTTTTCCGTTGGGTTTCCGGGCAACCACAATCGGAGAAATCCACTCTGATGTTTCCACTTCTTCTATAATGCCTTTGGCAAGCAGACCCTGGATTTCCTTTTTCACTTCTTCCCTTATAAGAATAGGTATTGGTCTCACTTTATGAACCTTGGGTTGTGCATCAGCCTTTAAAATTATCTTATGTTCAAACCCCTTCAGAACACCCAACTCCTTATTGAAAACTTTGGGAAAACTTTCAGATAACTTTTCCTCCATTCTACTACAGTCATCCAAAATCAAAACTTTGTCCTTAGAATTAGGATCTAGGATAATGTGTAATTTCTTCTGATCGAACCATCCTAATACAGATGGCCCAACCTTTGCCACATACAACTTTGCTCTTGTGGACCTGCCTTTAAATACAAAGGTAAGCCACCTAAAACCAATCATACCTATCCTGTTACCTGTAAAACTGATTGGGCAGACGTCAGATGGGTATAGTTGCTCACCAATCTTATTTACAAACTTCTTTTGCCAAACCTCCTCATTTATGATCGTGTATGGGGAACCAGAGTCCGCATACACACTAATGGTTACCCCACCCAGGGATATATCACAAATTGGTTTTCCCTTCAATGAGTCTTCTGAAATGTTGATCACGTAGTTCCCTCTAATACTTTTTATGCAACATTCTTCATCAGTTTCTAAATCATCCACACTCTCACATTCATCCTCATACACATACTTTACGTTTGTGCGCCTACGACACATCTTGCTAAAGTGACCTAACAGTCCACAAATACCACATTTCTTTTTTAACGCAGGACATAGTCTACTAAATGCCAGATGTTCTTTACTGTCACATCTATAGCATCTCCTATCCTCCATGTTTTTATTCTGGACTTTTGCAGGTTGACCAGCCCATCTCCCTTGCTGTTGTTGTTGACGAAAATTTCTATTTGAAGCTTGAATCTTACACACAGTTCCTGAGGTTTTGGAAACATCTTTCTCTGTCTCTTTCACCACCGTTGCACACCTCCCTGACATTTCTGACTTTCTCATAATGGCAACAACGTCGTCAAGAGGTGCGTCACCGTTAACCCAAAGACGATCTTGTAAGGCAGAGTTGTTATTATGCATTACCAACTGATCACGTATGAGATCGTCATGTAAATTGTCAAATTTACAATCTATGGCTAATTTCTTGAGATCATCCATCCACTCATCTACGGTTTCCTCTTTGGTTTGTTTTCTCTGGAAGAACTTGTGTCTTATGACTCCAATGCACACCTTAGGAGCAAAGTATTTGTCCATATTTTTTATCGCATTTTCGAATTCATCTAAATTGGAGTCATCGGACTTACTCATCCTTGAGAATGTCTTTAATCCTATGGGACCAAGAGAATGTAATAAAAGTCTCTTCTTTTGTTCAGCTTTCATTTTCTTGGTTTCATCAACAGCTTCCAAATAATTAATGAAGTATTCCTTCCGTTCTATCCACTTTATAATGGGTTGGGTACCTTTAACCCAAAATGGTTCAGGAGGACTAATCGTAAAATTCTGTTGTGCCATGTCTGTGTCTCTAACTACAGTACTTACACTGGAATCTCCTTCTTCCATGCACAATGAAGTACAATTTAATTTAGAAACGACCTTCTCCCGACTTTCTCACCTGTTACCGAATGTTCCACACCACAAAAAAAATAATAAACTCTTTTTCCTTATTTTTATTTAAATTTCCATTTCACCTACTGTGCTGTTTGGAATGCGTACCTCGGAGATGTAGATATCGCCATGCGCCACACAACCTTTGATGCTTAAACTCGATCTCTGATGCTTGACTCGATCGAGATGTTAACTGCTTCCGACCGATGTAAACAAAGGAAGCAAAATGGCCGCCACGTTGGGGTCACGCTGCGTGACCTGCGTCTGACGTCAGTCGATGAGAGGATTGTGGAAGACGCGCTGACAGTGACGCGCGTAATCCCCTTGACAGTCAGCGCATGCAGTGGAACAGCGAGCGCTCTTGAAAAATGCAGGTAGGCGATAACGGTTGCTCCGTTAATGTCGCTGAGCATTAAGTCTATTGCCGATGGTTATTTAAGTAAAGTGCTGTCGTAGGCGGCGATCCCCATGCGAAGGGAGAAGAGAATAAAAAAAAAATGCAGTAACTCACAAAGTTTCCGTTTTGGTACGCTTTCCTTCTTTCTTCTTACTTGTAAAAAAAAAACCGGGAAGTTCTTCTCATGAGCTTCACAGCGATGGTCCGTAAAGATAAACGCCAGTTTCCCTCGTCGCCAATTGAAGTGAAGGTAGCAGACCATAAAATATGTAGAATAAGGTATATTTATTAAGATAAATATAATAACAGGTGAGAGCCAGGGAAGCGACGTCCTTCTCCAACCAGCTCGGTAACATCAATGTTCCACATGGAACTTATCATTACAACACTCCATATTCTATGCACGAGCATTAAAGAAATAAGAACACAACACAGTGTAATAGTAACGAATGTTTCCTTTCTGCACTTAAATTTGTGCCACACACCCTTGCATAGTTCGCAAATTTTTTTTTCCATTTCTGCCATTTTACGTTTGGCTCACCTGGACTTGTTAAGAAGAAAGCAGGTTGTGTTACATTCTGCATTTTCCTCTTTTTTTTAATTGAGAAGATAAAAAAAAATAGCAGTTTTCCTTTCAATTCTAATTTCAATGCTCCTTGTAATAATAGATAGAATGTTGATAGTAGTGCTATTTAAAAGGAAATAATAATTAAAGGGAGTGACTTTTTTTAATACTAATATCCTCCTTTTTTTTATGATGTCACAATACAATAGTTCTCAAAGCGTGTACTCAATGTTCTTTAAATGAGAACTTTAATTTTGTAAAACTCTAGGGTACTTCACAATGACCTGTTTCTTCTAGTTAAGTATAACGTTCTGCCTTTGGAATTATTTGTCTTAACAAAGCCCTTCCTTTATGTGATGCGCTTTTAACGTTCTCCCTTTGGAATCATTTGTCGTAACAAAGCCCTTCCTTTATGTGATGCGCTTTGCCCTTCTTCCTAGCGCTGCGCGTCACAGCTCTTTCAAAGTGAGGCTGAGTTTTCTTCAAAACGAGGCTGAGTCTATTTCGTCATTGACGCGCAAGCGGAGCGTCATTGAAACGCACCACCATCTTGTTCTTCGAGTAGCGCGAGGAGATGCACAGTGAGCGCGAGGGAATGCGCAAGGTTTTGAAACTTAAACAAGCGCGCGCCTTTAATTTTATTATTATCCTTTTTTTGAATCCAAGTCCCTCTCTTTTAACTAACCTCCCGCTTGCTCCTCACCGTACTAGCTTTTCTTTTAAAACGGTGATGATTTTCTTTCTCGGCCGCTGGGAAGACTACGCTTCCTTAAATGTTTATTCAGCCGCTGGAGAGGTATCAGGGACGGCCGCGTGTTGAGGCGAGACAAGGTAAGATCGTCGCCAGTGTAAAATAGTGTATTATTGAAGTAAATAAAGGTCGTTGTCAAGATGATGGTTCAGGAGCAATTTAATAGCCTCATCCACGAACAGCCAAAGTATAACTGACAAACTAAACATTCTCCATTCTAAGAATGATCATACAATAAGAATCTACATTCTATGAGGAATCAAGTGTTAGAGAGCAAAGTAGGACATCACAATAGGCACATGAATCACACAGATCACACAACAGGGGCGACCCGCCCCAACGAAGGAACAGCGCCCAAGAACCAGATCAACCTACAGATCACTGGGGAGGGGGAGGAGGAGGAGGAGGAGGAGGAGGCCGAAGCCCCGCCAAGAACCTCTGGATGGCCGAGTCTGCCGGCGTGTGGAACAAGAGAGTGCCATCGAAGGGAAGATCCACCAGCCAATCCCGAACATTTCCCGGGAACACACTGTTCTGGAGCCAAGCATGGACCTAGCACCTATGAGATATCCAGAGTGGAGCGAAGAATAAACGCCGCCAGCTCCCGGCCATCTAACGCTTGGTGCCGCAAGTCTACACAAGCACCCTCCTGAGAACCTGCAGATCCAAGACACTCCACCGAGTCCCACAAGGAAGAGGTGGCCCTCGCCAACACACATAAGGTGTTAAGGGCCCGCAGAGCCGCACTGGTCGAGGAAAACATATTGTGCCCCCAAGAATCCAGCCAACGGGCCTCCAGTGATTGTGGAGACCATAGCGACAGCAGGGAGGGAAAGGTGGTCAGCAAAAGGGGGCCACTAGCAGAAGGGTGGCGGGAAAGGCAGCCCAGTCACACGTTCCTGGAAGGTGCAGAAGGTGTTGGGGTACCGGATCCCCCATGGCAGGGCGCCCCCAAGCTCCCTTCAGAGAAGAACAGAGAGAACCCTCAAAAGGAAACAGCAGCTCCCTCCCACCAGAGCCCTGGTGAAGAACCTCCAAAAGATGATCCGCGGGAAAAGGAGCAGTCAGATCACCCATGCACAGAATTCCCACAGCCGCGGAAACAGCGCGAGCGACGGCCGCACCGCCTCCGTGGGGCCCTGCTGTGAGGAAAACAGCTCCTCTTTTGGCGACGGCTGCAGGCTAAGGTGGCTATCACAAAAGCCAAACGGAGTGGGGAAAGGCCAGGTCCGGAAGGGAGAAAGAGGCGGGGAATGGGGGGACCTGTGGTTCCTCTGGCGAAAACCGCAGCCACGGTGAGGAGCTGGCTGGGGAAAAAGCCAAACACGGCGACCCGTCTTTGGCGAGGACACCAGCAGACACCCAACCTCTGGGGAAGAGGGGACGTCCGCAGACTAATCCACAACCTGACGCCTGTCCGGTGCTGTAGAATCCGCAACCTGGAGCAGGGGGCCGTCGTCGTCCAGCGTCACCCGAGACGCTGGACAGGCCTCCACCACATCACACAGCGCTGAAGACCGGGGCGGGCCGGAGCAGAGGCGGCTAAGGAACGGCACCAGAATGGCGCCAGCTCGACCTCCAACGAGGCAGCTGCCTGTGAGGAGGAACTAGGCGCACCCGGGGGGTGGGAAGGAGCTCCCCGCCAGCCTTGACCCATTAGTGGGCGAGTGGGGCCCGCCGACCCCCATGGTAGCACCAAGGCCGAATCTACCTCCGGCGAGGCAACCACCTGCACGGAGGGACGAGAGGGACCCGGGGAATGACCGGGAGACCCCCGCCAGCCTCAACCCACAAGGGAACGAGAGGGGTCCGCCGACCCCTGTGGCGCCGTCAAGTCCAACTCTACCTCCGACGAGGCAGCCGCCTGCGCGGAGGAACGAGAAGGGCCCGGGGAGGGACGAGGGGTCCCCTGCCAGCCTCGCCCCATGACAGCACGAGGGGGTCTGCCGACCCCTGTGACGCCACCAGGGCCAAAAGCTGCCGGCCCCATAGCGGTGTCACCTCGGTCTTAGACAGGCCCCCCTTGACAAAGGGCCTAGAGGGACTCTGAATGCGACCCGAGCCCCCTGGCGACCTCCCACAACACCACAGGGACTCCCGTAGGAGTTTGCGGCGAAGCCGGGGCACCATGGTGCGAAGGAGGGACCTCCGAAGGGCCGCACTCAAACGGCACCACATCCTCTAAGCCTGGAGCCGAACCAGTTGGCGCCGGAGCCGTCGGCGACACCCCGGAAGGCCCCGCCCAAGGGATCCGCTGACGTCCCAGGAGGGGAAGGAGGAGGAGGAGGAGCCAGCGAGGCATGTAAAGCCGCCACATATGCCTCCATCTGGGTTCTCGACGCCCTCTCATAGGAAACAGTGGATAGGGGGACGATACACGGGGTCGCATCACCCGTGGAGAGCCCAAGCCCCCAACAGGCCGGAAGCCAGCCCTCGGGGACAAACTGCAACACTGACCGACAGGGGTGCGACGCTCTTGCGGCACAGGAGAGGGATGAGAGCACCGGAGACTGCTTCGTAAACCTTCTGCAGAAGCTGATCGAGGTGACGAAGCAGACCAGGACATGCGAGTCGAGAGAAGCTTCATCCAGCGTTCCCGCCGCGACTTCAGCAGCAACCATTGGCACGCCTCGCAGTCAGTGGAGCCGTGATCTTCCCCCAAACACCACATGCAAATGAGGTGAGGGTCTGTCACCGACATCAGGCGTCCACAAGATGAACATGTTTTAAAGCCCGAAGGCATCCGCACACTGTTCCCACAAGTCACTAGGCAACAGCGAAGGGAAAAGTCTAAACAGGCCCAGAGCACAAACCGGATCCGCGTTGTACGCGGAAAAGGAAAAAACTGATGACAGCGCGCTGGGGTGGGGCTTATGTGACCTCACTGACATCACGCCAGCGGACGACGCCAGAGCAGAGTCACGCGGTGCCACCCCCGGTGTGCAGAGATGCTGGGAAAAGAAAACTTTTCCGGATCCAGTCTCACGCCGGGGGATAATTCTAAGTTAAGGAATCTGCGGCTAGTAGTCTCTATCAGATTCTTCAGTTAACTGGTTTGGGAAAAGCCATACAAGATCAATCACTGAAATTAAATCTGGCATGACTTACATTTTCAGCTCGATATAAACAGGACCTAGTTATTGCAGTGGTCTAACCTGGCACAGTAACAGTTATCAATCAATCAGTGACACTTATAAAGCGCGCTACATACCCGTAGGGTCTCAAGGCGCTGGGGGGGGGGGGGGGGGGGCGGTGCCGCTACTGCTCGAACAACCAGGTCTTCAGCTTCTTCCTGAAGGAGAGGTGGTCTTGGGTCAGGCGCAGGTCGGTCGGGAGGGAGTTCCAGGTCTTGGCGGCCAGGTAGGAGAAGGACCTTCCTCCTGTAGTCGCTCTTCGGATGCGGGGGACGGCGGCGAGGGCGTGGTTGGCTGATCGGAGGTGGCGTTTGGGAGCGTAGAAGTTGACTCGGCTGTTGAGGTAGCTCGGGCCTTGGTCGTGTAGGGCTTTGTGTGCGTGGGTGAGGAGGCGGAAGGTGATTCTTTTGTTGACGGGGAGCCAGTGAAGGTCTCTCAGATGTCCGGAGATGTGGCTGGTTCGTGGGATGTCGAGGATGAGTCTGGCTGAGGCGTTCTGGATCCGCTGGAGTCTCTTCTGGAGCTTGGCGGTGGTACCGGCGTAGAGGGCGTTGCCGTAGTCCAGTCGGCTGGTGACGAGGGCCTGGGTGACGGTCTTCCTGGTCTCGGTGGGGATCCACCAGAAGATCTTCCGTAGCATGCGTAGGATGTTGAAGCACGCCGAGGAGACGTTGTTGACTTGCCTGGTCATGGAGAGGGAGGAGTCCAGGATGAAGCCCAGGTTGCGTGCATGGTCTGTCGGTTTGGGTGCGGTGCCCAGGGCGGGAGGCCACCAGGAGTCGTCCCAGGCGGAGGGTGAGGAGCCCAGGATGAGGACCTCCGTCTTGTCTGAAACATTTCACTTAGCATTTTCTGAAGAGATCTCCTTTATAAAGTGACATGAACAGTGATCTACACAAGAAAATGTCAGACCACCAGTGGGACCACGCCTAATAGAAAAAAAGGAATCTAAACAAGAAACCAATGGTAACCTATTGGCATTATTCTAAAAAAAGAAGGATGCACTGCAAACCAATAATTCACCCCCCCCCCCCCCAAATCTCTGACTGGTATCCTAGTTAAGATACAATGGTTCAGTCTCTGATGCTAACGGGGGTTATTTGCTGGGCGCACAGCTTATTTAATAAATTCCACAGTCTGTATGGATCACCAGAGTATCGCCTTCTGTTCGGAGGCGTAATACGTTAAGGTAAAGGGTTGCACTCTCAACACTGAGAACTGTCCTCCAGGATCCAATAGTGTCCTTGTATCAAGGTTTCAAAATGATTGAGACTCTGCTCAAGAAATGATTGTCCAAATATTTATTCATATGTATTTCTGGCTTGTTAGATTCACAAGCATTTATTATTCATATTCCTTCAACATTTCGCACTCATATATTCCCAATGCATTTCGGCATTATGCCTTCATCCGGGGATAAATTTCTAAAAACGAAGAAATACTTGTATTTTACATCGTGCCAAAACATAAGTTCGAACATTATCTAATGTGCGTTAAATAATGTCACAGTAATTACAGGCGAAGTGCGTGAGATAGTGTGGAGGAAAATAATTCAAGAAAAGGGGTTCAAACGCGCGGTGTAGTGCTACACTATGCGATATGGGTGCATACTGTTAGTAGAGATAGTGAACGTTATTCGTTCCATTTCGTGAACTGAGCGAGGTGACTAAAGTGAGTTATCTTACCGGCCGTAACCATGACTAGCATGCAGCATTCCTAATTTCAGTATAAACACCTCGGTGCCTAGCAAGTTGTATTACGAGAACGTGCGCTTACCGCGAAAGTATGTCCGTGACAGCCAAAGCAGTCGCTGATTTCAGAAAGGGTCGGACACCCGGAAGTGAATATATCAGGAAGGTAGCCTGAGAGCGCGATTTGTTAGGGATGGGGTGTAAAGAATGTTGCTCGACTAAGTGCTGATAGGGGACGTGTTAAAAAAGGTGCGGAGTTAAGTGAGGGTAAACAAAACGTGGAAACTCAGACAGTTACAAAGAATCCGTCCTCGTTAAAATTAGCAGTGCATGCAAGGCTCATGTGAACTACTGTAATTAAACACGAATAACAAGTTAAAAAATGATAACATGAAAAAACCACTCTGCGCTAATAAGGAGTCATAAGCTGGGGCCCCAGCTATTAGAGATAACACGAATATTCCACTCGGTCGTTAAGTCCGAATGGTTTCATGCTGCTTAAGGTAAAAATCCAGTAGTTTTCTCTTTTCAACAATTCTTGATGATTGTCCTTTCCTTCAAGCTGTCTGACTGTTTCCAGTGCACAGTACCTCAGTTGGCGATCTCTGAAAAGACGAACAAGTATCTTACTACCAGGTACCCCAAAAGTCCAAAATTTTTCTTGGTTCCCAAGATACATAAAAATCTACAGACGCCTCCTTGTAGGCCCATTGTGTCGACATGTGGCAGCATTCACGATCCTGTGGGAAAATTTCTCGACAGATATTTTCAACCCATTGTCATTTCCCTGCCTACATATATCCGTGACACCACGGATTTCATTAACAGACTAAACCAAGTACAAATTGATGATCATGCCCAAATATTTTTATGCACTGTCGATGTATCATCCCTATATACATCCATCCCACATTCAATGGGTATTGAAGCCATCGAGTACGTCTTACTGAGAAGTGACCTGGATAATCATCTCAAACTCTTTCTCATGGAACTTTTGCAGTTTACATTGTTCAACAGCTATTTCACATGGAAGGGTGATTGGTACCAGCAATTAACAGGAACATCTATGGGCAATTCTACAGCACCGGCCTATGCTAATATTTTCATGCATCGCTTCGAACAAGACCACATACTCAATAAAACAGAATGGAAGGATCATCTTAAAATATTTGTGAGATTCATCGACGACATTTTTTTGATCTGGCAGGGCCCTGTAAACATCTTACAAGAACAATTGGCACTACTAAACACTATAGATCAACGTGTTCAATTCACACACGAGTTCCACAAGGATACCATAACTTTTCTCGATGTCAAAGTCACCAACACTCCCACAGGATTTACCACCAGTCTATTTCGGAAAAAAACGGACAGAAACAACATATTGCACTATTCCAGTTTTCACCCACAACCATTGAAAGACCACCTACCATACAGTCAAATCATCAGAGCCAAAAGAATCACCTCCGAAAATCATCAATACAACCAAGAGAAGCAAACCACCTTACAGAGATTCAAAGCCAGAGGGTACCCACATCATGTCCTCGACCAGGCAGTTCAACGATCAGAAACCAAAACCAGAAGTCAATTACTTGCTTACACTCCGAGAACCGATACCGATACCATCACCATAGTCTCTAAGTATTCAACAGCAAGTCATCAGTTTAAACAAATTGTGAGAAAACACTGGGAAATCCTAAGGATAGAACCAGATTTCAATAAAATCTTTGAAACTCAACCCACCTTTGCCTTCACAAGAGCGAGAAATCTAGGTGAACTATTGAAAACTCCTTCAACCCATACAGTGTACAAAGGAACAATCCCATGTAGAAACTGCAACCACTGTAATAACGTCATTCAAGGGATTACAGTTAACCACCCCATGAAGGGCAATAAGATCAAAGTAAGAGCTACAGCAACCTGTGATACCAGCAATGCAGTGTACATGCTAAAATGCCCATGTGGCAAAATCTACGTGGGACAAACTCAGAGAAAACTTAAGATTAGATTGAATGAGCACAAATCGAATATAAGGAACAAATACCTAAAATCTACTGTAGCTCAACACTTTTTGGAAGCTGGCCATGGCATCAGCCAACTGAGGTACTGTGCACTGGAAACAGTCAGACAGCTTGAAGGAAAGGACAATCATCAAGAATTGTTGAAAAGAGAAAACTACTGGATTTTTACCTTAAGCAGCATGAAACCATTCGGACTTAACGACCGAGTGGAATATTCGTGTTATCTCTAATAGCTGGGGCCCCAGCTTATGACTCCTTATTAGCGCAGAGTGGTTTTTTCATGTTATCATTTTTTAACTTGTTATTCGTGTTTAATTACAGTAGTTCACATGAGCCTTGCATGCACTGCTAATTTTAACGAGGACGGATTCTTTGTAACTGTCTGAGTTTCCACGTTTTGTTTACCCTCACTTAACTCCGCACCTTTTTTAACACGTCCCCTATCAGCACTTAGTCGAGCAACATTCTTTACACCCCATCCCTAACAAATCGCGCTCTCAGGCTACCTTCCTGATATATTCACTTCCGGGTGTCCGACCCTTTCTGAAATCAGCGACTGCTTTGGCTGTCACGGACATACTTTCGCGGTAAGCGCACGTTCTCGTAATACAACTTGCTAGGCACCGAGGTGTTTATACTGAAATTAGGAATGCTGCATGCTAGTCATGGTTACGGCCGGTAAGATAACTCACTTTAGTCACCTCGCTCAGTTCACGAAATGGAACGAATAACGTTCACTATCTCTACTAACAGTATGCACCCATATCGCATAGTGTAGCACTACACCGCGCGTTTGAACCCCTTTTCTTGAATTATTTTCCTCCACACTATCTCACGCACTTCGCCTGTAATTACTGTGACATTATTTAACGCACATTAGATAATGTTCGAACTTATGTTTTGGCACGATGTAAAATACAAGTATTTCTTCGTTTTTAGAAATTTATCCCCGGATGAAGGCATAATGCCGAAATGCATTGGGAATATATGAGTGCGAAATGTTGAAGGAATATGAATAATAAATGCTTGTGAATCTAACAAGCCAGAAATACATATGAATAAATATTTGGACAATCATTTCTTGAGCAGAGTCTCAATCATTTTGAAACCTTGATACAAGGACACTATTGGATCCTGGAGGACAGTTCTCAGTGTTGAGAGTGCAACCCTTTACCATCAGTCTCTGATGCTGCCTGGTTAACAGAAATGTTGTTCCTGATTACATTTCAAATTGTACTTACGCTTGCACTCCCTAAAAGTATTTGCTGTCTTCAGGATGTTGTTTCTGAAATGTGTTCAAGCAACATATTACTCATGTATAGTGGGTAGTGTGAAAACAGTTGCAGCTGTGAGAGTTCAGGTTACAGGTGGGCCATGATTCAGAGCTATGCATTTCTTACTGTGCTTCCATGTGGATTATTAAGGGGTTTGGAAACAGGTTCATCCAATTTTGTCCTCTGCAGATCAATTGCCAGGTGCATTTTGTATTTCACTGTATATACTCACTATTTGTGATTATATGCAAAAGTATGCAAAGAGAGTACACAGCTGTTAAAATGTAACAGGGCGATAATTAAAGAAAATGCAGTTTTGCTGAAGTTAAGATGCAAGGAATTACGTGCAGGAGAGTGAAAAATGGGTGCTGAAAAGATGCAGTGTGAAATATTCAGATGGAGCGTTTCATAAAGATATGAGAGTATGTCTAACATAGAGATTGCAGAAGACTGTATGAAGAACAACAGCGATTGAGACTGAAAACATTCCACTTCCACAAACAATAGTAATGTTTAACCCCTTGCATGCGTCGGACAGCCCCCGGCCGGTCGTCCGACGTCACAGTGGGCGTGGGACGGCCGGGGCCGTCCGATTTGCGCACACATGGAATTCACCCGCACAGCAGGGAAATTCCAGCCACGCCCAAATGGTAAAGTCAGTCTCCATGTGGCGCTGTCAGTAGCACCTGTGGGCCCTTGTGAGCCCCACCCTCCTGACAATCCTGTTTAGAGATAGCACTGTGTCAGAAACTTTCCAGAATCTGGCGCTGTGGAACACAGCACAAAGTCCCAGCGGTGAGGCCCAACTCTGCATTTTTGTATGTTTTAACCTAAGATTTTTTACGGCAGAACACAGGCCAGTCTCAATTTACTGGTGTCCCCCGTCATGCAGCCAGGACAAGGCCGGTGTCTCAGAAAACCCCTCAGCCAGCATTCGTGAAATGAAGAAAGTGCAAGGGACCATACTTTTGCACGAGTTGAAGCTTGCTACCGACTGTCCTTTCTTTACATGCATATGGACGTCTACCAATAAAACATGGATGGTAAAGCGCAACTACTCATCCATGAGGGTTTCCAGGCACTAGGGGGGGGGGGGAGGGGGGTGAGGGGCAAGCTCTGTTGCGTGCTGGGGTCATCCGAAGAGCCAGGTCTTGAATTCCTCCCAGAATTGGGGCAATGAACTGGGACAATGCTGGGTACTAGGTTTGCATTTTGCATCGGAATATAAAGGATTTCAGCCTTCACAAAGTTTAAGAAGTGCAATAATTTTTATCTGTATTTCAGATGATATATTTTCAATAAACTTTACAGAAACCGAATTGTGGGTTTGGTTCAGTTTTCATTATTATTATTTTTTCTTTGTGCAGTTTAAATATAAATCAGTTAGGCCATGTAGATACTAATAACGTTTTGGATCTTCAGTGCAACATTTCGTTCCCCAGGGGCTTAATTGCTTATGTTCCCACTGGAGGCAGAGGATTCCAGGGCATCCAGATAAAGAAGCCTGCCCCAGGAACCCAGTCTGACAGAATAACTGACATGAGCAGGAACTAAACAGACTCCATTATAAGGCCAGTTGTAGAAGGGGTTTTCCCTATTATGTGTTTATGGAAAGATGTGTTTGGACATATGGCTCATCGTGTCTGGGAGACTTTCAGTTGTTACACCATGAGTCAACAACTGGCCCGTGTCTGGGAGACTTTCAGTTGTTACACCATGAGTCACCAACTGGCCAGTGTAGCCACAGAGAAATTTGCAGCAGCGGGATTGGACACTTCCATCCTATCCTCACCAAGACAGCCCCCATGCGGTCCATAAGGAGAGGCTACGGGCTCACTCCATTCCCACCTCTGTTCCTCCTTCCCACTGCACTTTCCTGTGTGCGCAAACATTAATTTGCCTTCACCTAGTTATACCGGTCAACATTAGGGTGCTAACCAGTGATAAAGTGTGTGTGATCACTCCCTAAAACATGGTAAAATTGGCTTACACCTGATTGAATATTTAATGTACTTTTAAGACACTAGTAAAGTGTTATCCCATATACCCAAAGCTGGTAAATTAAATGCTACTAGTGGACCTGGGACACCCACTTAAGTAGCACCGAAAAGCATGCCCTAGGCCTTCCATTGCAGCTCGTATACTTTTAAACTGGAATCCGGCTCAGCAAAATAAACCATTTGTCAGGCCCAAATCTCCCTTTTTAAAATACATATGTCACCTCTACGGTAGGCCCTAAACAGCCCTAAGGGCATGGTTTACTGTTTGCAAAAAGTTGGACATGTAGTTTTAAGTTTCACTTATCCTGGCAGTGAAAAACTCAAATCCACTTTTCACTACTGTGAGGCCAGTCGCTACCATATGATAACACTGGGTTACCTTATTACATGTAATATGTGCTAACTTCATTTTGGGAAGCAGATAGAATACCATGTTTGATGTCTAAATAATTTACATTTAAAGTCCTCTTCAACTGTAAGGTCAGGTTTTAAGTCACTATTCAGAAAATGACACTTTTAGAAAGTTGGAATTTATTTGTCATAACTACTTGGTGCCTGAAACCTGTTCCCTGGGCTTCATGCCTAGGTGTAGTTGGCCTTTGTGTATTCCTTCCAGAAAGCAACACAATAGAATGGGTGGGTGTTGAGAGGATGGGCCATCTAGCAGAATGAGGAGTATGAGCTGTGCATAGCCCCACTTGTACTCCAAAGTAGCCGCCTCAGTTCACACACAACTACCCTATCGTGACAGCAGACAGCCTGGAACCAGGGCAGGGATGCAGGAAGTTACAGACACTTCTGTGGGGGGAACCATTTGGAAGTTTCTTCCACTTCAAAGTTGCTACCAGTTACAAAATGAGAATCCTCAGACCCACTTTTCAGTTCTCTTCTGGACCAACGAAAGGACTCTGAGAACTGCCTTGCTGCCTCTGGCCTGCTGTGTAGCTTCAGAGGACTGCTCTACATTACCAAGACGACTGCTCTGCAGCCTGCTTTGTGCCCTCAGATGACGGACGTGCTGCTTGAGACTTACTTTCTTGCTTGAAAGCAAGACTTCTAGATTTTCTCCATGGGCTAAAGGACTGGCCTTCTGATCAGAAAAGGCTCCAGCCATCTTGAACCTGGACCCAGCTTAAGTCCTGACCCTCCAAGGGCTGCCTCCTCAGGTCTTGGACCTTTGGAGTGGTGCTAAAGGTGCCCAGAAAGCCCAAATTCGCAATGTAGAAAATGTCCTTCCAAGAGGTGCTCAGAGAACTGATTTGAGACCAGGATCTACAGGCTCGCTGAGGCACCCAAGGTGTTCGATGGCCAGCCTGACTTTGTAGCAATTCCCACTACGGTCTTCTTTGCATCAGCGAATGCGGTTTAGTGGGTCCTCACAGAAAAGGTTTCCTTCCTCATGGAGCCTTTATCAGCGAAGTCCTACTGGGGATTTTTTTTAACTTTCCATAAAAGAGACTAAGCCTGAACATAGCAATCTTCAATGCAACTTCTTCCAGCAGCTCCAAGACACCACCTTCTCCTTCTCAGACACCGTCAGCTGCCTTGCCCAGCTGAATTTTACCTTCTCAGTTTTCTTCAAAAATTCTTTCAAGTCCAAAGGTAATTGGACACTGGGTCCAATCCACTTCTTGTATATAAACTGCTCTCCATTGCGGTCGGTCATAACTTTTAACTTTGCTCCTGTCTCGCGCTTTGGTCTTTTAGGTGTTACTTTTCACTTTTAAAAAATCATACCTCCAGTTCTACGGACTGGATTTTGGTGTCAAATAATTTATTAAAATGTTCTTTATTTTTCTAAATTGGTGTGAGATTTTTCTTGTTGTGTTTTCACTTAATTACCATTTAAGTATTGCATGAGTACTTAACACATTGCCTCTATAAGCCGGACTGCTTTTGTGCCAAGCTACCAGATAGTTAAGTATAGGTTTATTTAGTTACTTTGTGGAGCACTATCACAAGGAATGTGGCTGTTGCTCAAGCAGGTTTTCACCTCACTCAACCAACAAACACAATTTCTCACACCATTTATTTCTCTTTCTTGCCCCATATTGCTCTATTTTTTTTCACCTCAGCCCCTTTTTGTTATCCCATTAGTTCCACTCTTCTGTCCCTTTCCTTCCACCCTCGTCTGCTCCAGCTTTTCCTACTCTCCATTCATCTTTCAAAGCTACTTTTCTTTCGCCAATCTTCTTTTCGCTGCACCAATCCCCTCTCATCATAGCTCCTTTCTATGCCTCCTTCTCTTTACTATGTACCTTCACCCTTTCCCTACTACTCACCTTTCACTTGACGATTCTTTAGTTATCCTAAAATGACTTCTGCCCTTTCTCCATTTTCTTTTCCCTTGCATTACCCCATTCATTCTCAGCTCCCTCCCCTAGGAGCAGAACCCCAACCCGGCTGCTAACAGAGTCAAAGTAACACAGAATATAATCTAATTGGAAGGTTAAAAGCCACAGTTTCAGTTCAGTTTCACCTATAGTGATCTGTTATAGGTTCACCTATTCCATTTATTCAAAGGGATAGCTTTACATTGTTTCCATCCTCTTCTCTGATGAACGTTCACTGCCAGACACTTCCTCCTTTACCAGCTGACTCGCAGGACGAGACTGGGGATCAAAAATGCTCAAACCAGCCCTACTCCCTTCACCTCCTTGCTCATCATATTCCTCTCGCTCTTCATCCTCTCGTAACATTCTCTCTACTTTACCCTTCCCTCCTCCTCTCTCTCTCTTTACTGAAGCCTCCCCAAGCCTGCTGCAGTTAACATCAGGTATCTGGGGAAAGTGAGAGAGGCACCCTTGTCCTTGCACTTTTGCTTTCAAAACAGACCTCTTAAGGCTCCAGATCACTAGGTAAATGCTGGGTGAAATAAAAGGCCTGTCTCGTCCTACTGACCCGTCAGACCACTACCTTCTAACAGTACATCCAGTCAAGCACACCAGGTGCCCCTACACTAGAAGTAGCCATACTTAACTCATTCACGAGCAATCCAAGCATAACCTGGGATCATGATCATAACAGTCACCGTCCATTCACCTTTAGTTTTAATCATGTATGCTGGGTGGCCATCCACTTCAGGTGGTCGTGCTTCAACAGCCACACTCTTTCAGAAGCCATGATTTCTTACATTCGGGCAATCTGGCATGTCAGTTTACCATCTACTTCCAGTAGCCATGCCTCATCCAATCATGTGCACTGAGTGACCTCCATTTCCTTCAATGTCACTTCAACCAGGTTTACCATATTGCCATACTACTCTCTATCCGTATGTGTCCTGACAATTGAACATTCACTTCCAAAATTTAATTACACCACTGATCATTTCTGGGTCCTCCCATGGCCTGTTTGCTAGGACTCATTTTATGGCCCAGGTTCCTTTGTGTTGCCTCTTTATTCTGGGACAGCAACTGCAGTGGATCAGCTTGCACGACACATGCAGCTGCAACAAAAGGAAAATGCTACTTACCTGTATGCATCTGTTCTTGGCATGTAGGGCTGCTGACATTCATATCTTAACATATATCGCCGCCTAGTGTTGGTTCCGGATGTTTGCACCTTGTTGTCATGGAAGAGTCTTCGCAGTATCACGAGATAGGGGACTCCTCCCCTGGACTACAGTGTGCATGGGCATCTTCTCCATCTTCAGATTGTTTTTCGCCATTGTGGCAAAGAGTATAGAAAAGTAAGAGATGACCATGTAAATGTATGTCGAAAGAATTACTGCAGCTGTGACAGGCACCGGGGAGGATGGTGGGCGATATGAATGTCAGCAGCCCTACATGTCAAGAACAGATGCATACTGGCAAGTAGCATTTTCCGTTCGAGGCATGTGGGCTGCTGAATTCATATCTTAGCATAGACTGAATAGCAGTATCTACTCTAGCGGTGGTCACCTGTACCAGCTGCAGCAGTTTGAAAAAGAGTTTTGAGGACAGCCTGGCCTACAGCAGCTTGCTGCTTTGCTTGCACGTCCACACAGTAGTGTTTAGTGAAAGTGTGTATGGTAGAACATGTAGCTGCCCTACATATGTCTTCTAGTGGAATATTTCCTAGGAAAGCCATGGATACCCCCATTTTGCGCGTTGAGTGGGCTTTTGGGGGGGACTGTTAGAGTGCGCTTAGCCTTTTGATAGCATATTTGAATGCATTTAACTATCCATCTGGCTATCCCCGTTTTTGGAATGGGGTTACCCTTATGTTGTGGTGAAAAAGCAACAAATAGTTGTTTTGTCTTTCTGAATGATTTAGTTCGGTCAACGTAATATAGCAGAGCCCTTTTTAAATCTAGTGTGTGTAGGGCTCTTTCAGCCACTGACTGCGGGTTTTGGAAGAAAACTGGCAATTCTATTGACTGATATGGAAAGTGGATATAACTTTTGGCATAAACTTAGGGTTAGTACGGAGCACTACCTTATTGTGGTGTATTTGCATGAAAGGTTCTTGAATGGTTAGTGCTTGTAGCTCACTCACTCGCCTGAGGGAGGTAATGGCAATTAAAAATGCCACCTTCCATGTTAAGAATTGTAATTCACACGAATGGAGTGGTTCGAAAGGTGGCCCCATAAGTCTGGTAAGTACTACGTTCAAGTTCCAGACTGGCGAAGGTGGATGTTTTGGAGGGATCATTCTTTTAAGTCCTTCCATAAAAGCTTTGATAGGTGGTATTCTGAACAGGGACATATGTTGTCTGTTTTGGAGATATGCTGCTATAGCTGCAAGGTGTGGCCTTATGGAAGAGTATGCCAGATTGCATCTTTGCAGATGTAACAAGTAACAGATTATGTTTTGGATGGAGGCATCTAATGGATTCATTTGGTTATTATTGCAATAAATTACAAATCTTTTCCATTTAGCTGCGTAGCATGCTCTAGTAGTTGGGTGTCTTGCTTCCTTGATAATGTTCATACAGTCTGGAGGCAAGTTAAAATATCCGAACTCTAAGACTTCAGGAGCCAGATCGCTAGGTTCATCCGATTGGGATCTGGGAGCCTGATTTCTCCATGGTTCTGAGTTAATAGCTGTGGCAATAGGCGCAGTCTTTGGTGGGGAACTACTGAGTTCTAAGAGCGTTGTGTACCATGGGTGTCTGGCCCATGTGGGAGCAACTAGGATCATTGTGAGTGACTGTTGCTTTATTTTGCGTGCCACTAATGGAATCAGTGGTGTTGGTGGAAAAGCGTACGCTAATCTGCCTAACCAGTTCATCCATATCGCATTGCCTTGTGACAACGGGTGTGGGAACCTGGCGGCAAAGGACTGGCATTTTGAGTTTTCTTTTGTGGCAAACAGATCTAGCTCTGGATGCCCCCACTTTTGGAAGACTGGTTGGAGAACTTGAGGGTGAATGTCCCACTCGTGTATCTGTTGGCTGTGTCTGCTTAGTAGATCTGCGATCTAATTGTCTATTCCTGGGAGGTGTTCTGCCATGAGAAAGATGTTTTTTGGAATTGCCCACCTCCATATGCTCTGTGCTAGGTGAGACAGCTGCGGAGAGTGTGTCCCTCCCTGTTTCTGGATGTAGTACATGGCTGTCATGTTGTCCGTGAGGATTAACACAGCCTTGTTGTACCAGTATTTCTAGAAGGCTTTCATTGCTAGAAATACTGCTAGCAACTCTAAGTGGTTTATATGCAGTGTCTTTTGCTTGACTGTCCAGAGCCCTTGGACTGTGTATTGAAGTAGGTGGGCTCTCCAACCTGTTAGTGATGCGTCCGCTGTTAATACTACTTGTGGAACTGGCTCTTGGAACAGTCGCCCATTGGAAAAGTTTTGTGGGTTCCACCACTGCAGAGAGTTGTAAGTGCGACTGTCTACCAACACTAGGTCTTTTAGTTGTCCTTGAGCTTGGTTCCACTGCCGTGCTAGGCATTCCTGCAATGGACGCATCTGAAGTCGGGTATGAGGAACAATGAATATGCAGGAGGCCATCATGCCTATAAGCTGCATGAACACTCAAGCTGGCAAGGAGTGTGTCAGAGACTGCATGTTGGCTATCCTGGCTGGATTTGGATATGCCTTTGCCACTGAGGTATCTATTGTTGCTCCCAGATATTGTTGTATGTGGGAGGGCTGCAGATGTGATTTTGGGTAATTTATGGAAAATCCCAGACTGTACAGTAGCTGGATTGACTGAGACGTATGGTTTGCACACTGTGCGTATCAGTTGGCTTTTATGAGCCAATCGTCCAGGTAGGGGAACACATGGATGTGTTGCCTTCTGAGGTGTGCTGCTACTACTGCTAGGCATTTTGTAAAAACCCTTGGTGCTGTAGTTACCCCAAAGGGGAGAACTTTGAATAGATAGTGGTGACCTTCTATTGTGAACCTGAGGTATTTCCTGTGAGCTGGATGTATAGGCATGTGAAAATATGCATCTTTGAGGTTTAATGTAGCGAGGAAGTCGCCTTGCTGGAGTAACGGGAGTACTTGTTGTAGAGTGATCATATGGAAATGCTCTAAGAGTATGTATTGGTTCAAAGGTCGGAGGTCCAATATTGGTCTGAGGGACCCGTCTTTTTTGGGAATAAGGAAGTATAGGGAGTATACTCCTGTCCCCTGATGTTGAAAAGGGACTGGCTCTATGGCTCCCTTTTCCAGCATGGATGTCACCTCTTATTGTAATAGCGTGATGTGTTCTTTGGACCTTGGACGGTGTTTGGGTGGTATGTTGGGTGGAGTAGAAGTGAGTTCCAGGCAATAGCCATACTGGATAAATTGTCTCACCCACCTGTCTGTGGTAATTGCGTTCCAGACTGGTAGGAATTGTGTTATTCTGCCTCCGACTGGTGTTGAGTGGTCTGGAGGGAGTGTGAACAAGTCACTGTTTGGTGGCGGTGGAGGTTCTGGTGTTGCCGCCACGTCCTCTGCCCTTGGTATTGTTGCCTCTATAACCTCCTCTGTTGGAGCCTTTATTAAAGGTGCTCTGAGTATTACTTTTGAATGCAGAGGAAGTTTGGGATGTGTTGCCTCTACCTGAGCCTCGAAAGGAGGAGCGGCGAAAGGAACTCCTAGATAGTTGAAACTGAAGTGCGCCCATGGACTAAGCAGTATCAGTATCTTTTTTTTCATCTTTTTTAAGATGGTGTCTACTGCAGGGCCAAACAAGAAACCTTGGTTAACTGGCTGGTTGAGGATGGTTGATTGCACTTCATTCTTAAATCCGGAAACGCGTATCCACGCATGCCGGCGTAGTAATACACTAGTGTTGATGGACCTGGCTGCTGTGTCAGCTGCGTCAAGTGCACATTTAATGGAAGCGTTTGTGATAAATTTGCCTTCCTGTATTAGGTCGTTAGCTTTAGCTTTAGCTTTAAAAGGTCCTGGCAGGTGTAGTAAAGCCTCCAGTTGGTCATAATGTGCTCTATCGTAGCGTGCTAATAGAGCTTGTGTGTTTGCAATTCTCCAAGTATTTGCTGCTTGGGATGCCACTCTTTTGCCTGAGGCTTCTAATATCTTTGACTCCTTGTCAGGAGGGGGAGCATCTCCTGTTTGTGAATTAGCTTGCTTTCGAGCGTTTGATACAACTATTGAGTCTAAAGGCAACTGTGACTTAATATAAGAAGGGTCTGTAGGGGCTGCTTTATACCTTTTCTCAATTCTGGGATTGAGGACACGCGCTCTCGCTGGGTCTTTAAATATGTCTGGTACGCGTTTTAGTACCCCTTTTAACATAGGAAGTGTACTGTACACTTTTCTGAAGTTGGAAAAGTATCAAATAGGAAATCCTCTTCTATTGGGTCAGTGTGTACGTCTACATTATGATATTTAGCTGCCCTATCCACTAGTTGGTTAAAGAAAATGGTGTTGTGAGTAGGCGACTGCTTTGTAGGATATGTAGAGGTGTCAGGGATGGGTTGTCTGTCGTATGTATCATAAGGATCATTCTGGTCATCCCATGCGTTATCCTGTATATCTTGATCCTCAGGTTCTACAAAATTATCTTGAGGATCTTCCCCTATGTTTTCTGTCTCATCATAACCTGATGTAGGAGACTACGGCACAAAAGGCATGTCAGGAAAGAAAGGAGGAGGAGTAAAAGGCCTTGAAGGGGATGTTCCAAAGTCTTTTTTCTTTGGAGGACCAGGGGAAGAAGTGTCAGTGTCCAATGGTCTTTTCTTCCTGTGGTAAACTGTTACGCGTGCTGTTTCAGGGTCTATATACACATGAGGTTGTTCTGCGCTCACTGGATCAGGATGGAAAAGTTCTTCCTCAACTGTCTGTGGTTTTGGCGCCAATGTTTTTGGCTTAGTCACTTGTTTGTGGTGAGTCTTTGGCTTGAGGGCCTTCGGCTGTGGAGCTTTTTTCGTCTCGACTGCTGTTTTCGGGTCGGTGCCCTTTTTAGAGTCGGCGACTCTTTTTTGTTCGACATCTTTTGTTGGCTGTACTGCCTTTTTTGGTTCGGCGACCTTTTTCGGATCTACAGGTTTTTATCGGGTCGATAACCTTTTTCGGATCGACCGTTTTTTTTGTAGACTCAACTGCCTTCTTCGGGTCGACAGGATTTTTAGTGTGACCTGTTTTTTGTAGGTCGACCCTTTTTCGGCTCGGCGGCCTTTTCCGGATCGACTATTCTTTTGGGATTGACGACCCTTTTTGTTTCGACGCCCTTTTATGCATCGAGTTTTTTCGGCTCGACAACCTTTTTCGGTTAGGCGGCCTTTTTGGGAAGAGTGTTGCTCGTTCCCGGGGTATCAGAAGGCTTGGGTTTGGTCTTCGGAGCCGAGCCAGAAGGCGGGGCCTCTGAAGGAGTTTGTCGATCTCGGCTAAGGCCTATAGGCGATGCTTCGACCGGAGCCTTGTCTTGAGATGGAAGCGGGGTTGGGGGCTTGGTACTCACGGTTTGCCCCAGTGTGATCTGGTCATCGGAGTCAGACTGGTCTTCTACGGTGACAATTTCTAGGTCGGAGTCCGTCGCTTCTGGGAGGTCATGTTAGTCTTCGAAAATGTTCTCCGGTTCCGGTGCCTGCCGCTGCATCTCTTGTCTAGCGGCCCTTCGGTTCCGGATAGTTTTCTTCGACCGGATCTGAGCACAAGCGGGACAGTTTTCCTCGTTGTGCTCGGGAGATAAACATACAGTATGCAACAAGTGCCTATCAGTATGTGGGAATTTGGAGTGACATTGTGGGCACCTTTTTAACGGGGTCCTTTCCATCTGCAGCAGGCCACGGGGCGTCGAAAAGGCCCAACGGCCCGCGCCGACGACCGGATCGAGTTGGAAAGTATTATTGAGTCAAAGGGTACCGAACGAGAACAATACCGTTGAGGTAGAAGGCCTTTGGGCCTTAGAAAGTTGAAACGTTTTGGTTCCGAAGTTGGAGTTGAGGAATAGCATCCGAACCAAATGGCAAAAAAAAAAAAAAAACAATTTGAAAATGGAGAAGATGCCCATGCACACTGCAGTCCAGGGCAGGAGTCACCTATCTTGTGATACTTCGAAGATTCTTCCAGGACAACAAGGTGCAAACATCCGGAACCAAAACTAGGCGACGATCTATGCTAAGATATAAATTCAGTAGTCCACATGCCTCGAACAAAAAGTTACTTCATGCATTGTTATTCTTGAAGTGTTCTGCTCATTGGACCTTCATTGTCTCTGTTGTTGCGGCATAAGGGTGGCATTCATGCTGCCTTTAGGACAGATGGCTCTGGAGGGCAGCAAGGGTATTATAAACACCCTCTCCCATTTTTTTTGTTTAAGGGTGTGGATGCAGACCTTTAAACCAGCCACAAGTTGGGGGTTGGGTGCTGGCCCTTCCTTTACTTGGGAGCAAATCTTATGTTCACTTCTAGGGCTTGGAAAAAGGGCGTGTGGAAAGGAGTTGGTATCCCCCTGGGGACTCTACACTAAGATCCCGGTCCATCAAGCTCCCCTGTGAGGACAAGCCTGGTGTATTTCATCTGTCCTTCCAGCTCTCCTCACCCTTTCCCCTTCTGCCTTTTCACCCGTTGTTCCAATTGTAGCTCTTCTTCTCCACTTCTTTTCTGATCGGCAACACAAGCTTCTTTCCTGCACCTCCAACCTCCTTTCTAGCCTCCCAGTTTCGTGACTTGCCCCTGTCTTTCGTGCAGCTGCTTCAGCTAATTGGAGTGCATTGTAAATGAACTAATTCTCACAAGCTTTTACACATTTCCACATGCAACTTATACACACAACCATACGTATAGACTAGAATGCTTTTATTTGAATCGCTTTCTACACCCACATTGCAGCCGTGAAATGTGATCTGTTGCCCGTTTTTTAGAAGCTGTTTTGAGCAGCCACGCTCTAAGATGACTATGTCCTGCTAGGGAGAGCCACATTTATTGAAGTCAATGCAGACTAACCATCGAACTTTTATCTATTGTAAAGTATTAAATTGCTGCACTTTCAGCATGCTTGTAACTCATTCTATTGCGTTTTTACTTTACTTTTTTGTTCAGAAAAGGCTTCTATTAGAAAATGTTAACTAAAAGTTGCAACAGGCCACACTTGCTTTGTTGACAGTGTTCGATAGAGGAGTATTCCAAGTCCATCCACTAACCCACTGTAGCAATTGCTTTACATGTTTCAAATACTTTTTACACTTGAAACGGCTGATTTTATGACTCCCTATGCGCTCGGTAAAAATGAATGAAAATATGCAAACCGCTTAACAGAATTGCTAAAGCATGATTAATAAATGTTTAATCCATTCTATTTATTGGCCTGTTCGCTGCTATGTGTAAGGAAAACAATCAAAATACAACAGAACCTGAGGCTTTGCTAATGCTGGTTTCTTTTAAAAGAGGAGTGTTCAAAATAAGCAACAGTAAACTGGCTGGGATTTATATTTTAAAGTACTGGGCTAAAAATTAATTGCAAAGCACAAACTTAGTTTTAGTTTTGATGCCAAATAAAAAAGGAAACCATACTTTTACCTGAAAGAATTAATTTAAAAAAGATTCTTATGCCCGTATATTACTTTCTGTTCAGAGCAAGATCATGTGCCATGGTCACACCTGGATTCAAATGTAGCACTGAATTTCCCGAAAAACGTACAGATGCCATTACATTTATACTATTTTTAATTTTTTTTTTTTAACAAGACATGTTCTTCAAAAAGGTATGTCTAATCGAAGAGACCAAATCCCATATCTTCATCAGACTCCTCGGATTCCTCCTTCTTCTCTTCCTCTTTCTTTTCGGCTGCAACAAATAAAATCGAGGAATTAAGTTAAGCTCCAATTCGTACACTACTAAAACAAGGTCATGTTATTTCAAATTAAGGGTGATTGGCATCAAGATCTGCAATACACAAAGAGCTCCACAGGAGTTGACAGAAATTTGATATTCTGATGGCAGTGTACTACTTTCTTGGTTAGTGCTTCAAATTGTTAATCTCTTTCTTGTGAGACAATGTATGTGAGATTCTAGTCGGCATTGGTAATCGTGGATTTTAGAAGCAAGTGTTCTTCCTGGTCTCGTCTTTGTCTCTTTATGGATTTCAGATTGTGCCACCCTCTTTAAGCTCCGATGTATCCAATACAATCGACAGTCTCATCTTCTTAAGGTCAGAATCGTAATTATTGGACTGCGTTCTCAATTCTAGGGGATAAACAAGCTATGTACAAGATTCCCAGACCACCTAGGAGTAAGTAACTTTCCAACCAAGTTTATAACACGTTCCATATGGCAAGGAATAGGAGAGGTGCTGAATATAAAGTCCAGGTACTCTCGATTCCACCTAATGTCTCTTTCAGCCACCACCGGAAGCTCTCTGTCTCTTTATCTCACTCTTGCAGGTTCTTTTTCATTCCTACTTTCTCCCTTAGTCACTGTTTTGCTGTCTCGCTATCATTTTCTTTCCCCCTTTTGCACTTTTCTCTGATGGAAGAAATATTAGTGCTGGTATCCAAAAAGAAGTATGCAGCTCAGTGCTCTGATAGTTCACCATTCGTCTGTGTACAGAACAGAAAGGAACTTGCTAGACACTGGATTGAGAAGGGGTTCTTGTTTTTTTCCCCCAGGATATCAAGCTTGGTGTAAGGGTCTAAGCTCTCAATGGCGAAACTCTGACACTAGATAAAACAAGCACTGGCGTTGCCAATAGGTCTCGCAGTAGGAAAGTTGGAGCTATTGGTTTTGTAATGACAAAGCCCTTTATGTTTTTAAAATGAAAAAAAAAATAAAAGGCATTGTTATTTGCAATTGTAATGGTTGCAACTTTCCTACTGCGAGACCTATTGGCAACGTGAGTGGCGTTGCGTGGGTGAGTGGGGTTGCGTGGGTGAGTGGCGTTGCGTGGGTGAGTGGGGTTGCGTGGGTGAGTGGGGTTGCGTGGGTGAGTGGGGTTGCGTGGGTGAGTGGGGTTGCGTGGGTGAGTGGGGTTGCGTGGGTGAGTGGGGTTGCGTGGGTGAGTGGGGTTGCGTGGGTGAGTGGGGTTGCGTGGGTGAGTGGGGTTGCGTGGGTGAGTGGGGTTGCGTGGATGAGTGGGGTTGCGTGGATGAGTGGGGTTGCGTGGATGAGTGGGGTTGCGTGGATGAGTGGGGTTGCGTGGATGAGTGGGGTTGCGTGGATGAGTGGGGTTGCGTGGGTGAGTGGGGTTGCGTGGGTGAGTGGGGTTGCGTGGGTGAGTGGGGTTGCGTGGGTGAGTGGGGTTGCGTGGGTGAGTGGGGTTGCGTGGGTGAGTGGGGTTGCGTGGGTGAGTGGGGTTGCGTGGGTGAGTGGGGTTGCGTGGGTGAGTGGGGTTGCGTGGGTGAGTGGGGTTGCGTGGGTGAGTGGGGTTGCGTGGGTGAGTGGGGTTGCGTGGGTGAGTGGCGTTGCGTGGGTGAGTGGCGTTGCGTGGGTGAGTGGCGTTGCGTGGGTGAGTGGCGTTGCGTGGGTGAGTGGCGTTGCGTGGGTGAGTGGCGTTGCGTGGGTGAGTGGCGTTGCGTGGGTGAGTGGCGTTGCGTGGGTGAGTGGCGTTGCGTGAGTGGCGTTGCGTGAGTGGCGTTGCGTGGGTGATAGTGGGCTTGCGTGGGTGATTTCCCTTGTAATGAATATTTATTTTTTTAATCATGGTGAGCTGGCCACAGACATGTAGCCCCTAAGCACCGACCATACCCTTGTATATAACCCCCAGCAATATAAAACAATATTTTATCTTGTGAACCTTAGCTACACTGCAGAGGATCAAAAGCAAGGCATGTAAATATATATATATTCTTTAAAGAGAATGGCATTTTTAAACCTATCGTCTGGGGCAGACATCTCTCCCAAAGGTCAGGTAACTTATGCTATATACATATCGTATAACGGTGGAATTTTAAGTGTTGCTTTGTATTCTATTATGACAACTGCACATCCAGTGATGAAAGAACACTGGGCGCATTCCTCTCAGCGGAACACGCGCAAGAGCACACAATGAGACCTGGTCTGGTGGTCACTCAAACAGCAGATCAATCACGCGCAAGCCAGCGCACGTTATGAAGTGGAGACAAAAAACTGTGCACACCTCTGCCGGTCTACACTTGGGTGCTTCAAAGCCTCTGGGGTGAACTGCAAAACTCCACAAGAGGCACTTGGAACAAAGCAGAAATTGTGCCCCTTTCTGAGCCGAGACTCCACCGATCGATATTATGGTGTGTTTAATTAATACAAGACGACGCTCCGGCGGCGACCCCGTTATTTCCCTGATATTTTCACATATGAACAAACAGTGAAAAAATGAAGGCGGAAACAGTGGACACGACTCAGGTGGCAATCCCAAGCCCTTGTAACACATAACCATCTAAATATATGCGCACGAACCACTCCTAGAAGAAAACAAGAGTGGAAGGGTTGAGGAGAGCAAAAGTGAGCAAAGCAGAAGCTATGTGACGGAGCTGGGTTGTGTTGTTGGGACAGGCTCGGCAGTGCGGCAAGGCTGTGATTGCGTTGAGAGAGAGGGGAGGTGCTGGTGTGGGAGGGGGAGGCTGTGATTGCGTGGAGAGAGAGGGGAGGTGCTGGTGTGGGAGGGGGGAGGTGCTGGTGTGGGAGGGGGAGGCTGTGATTGCGTGGAGAGAGAGGGGAGGTGCTGGTGTGGGAGGGGGGAGGTGCTGGTGTGGGAGGGGGAGGCTGTGATTGCGTGGAGAGAGAGGGGAGGTGCTGGTGTGGGAGGAGTGCTGCTAGGGGAGGAGAAGCCTGATGCCGGATGGGGGCGGGAGAGGCTGGGCTTGCATGCGATGCGCGTGCATGTTCACGTGAACTTCATGAAAACCGCGGGGCTGAAAGCCCTTTGGTTTGAAGATGTTTTCGCCACATGAATTCTCGCTCCGCTCGATGGGCTTGCGCACATCGATAGGTCGCGAGACCTAAAAAGAGGTCTGAATGGCAAACAGTACTTCCCCATTTAATAGAAAATGAGGCCTCTGAAACACAAGACATTGAATTCCTTGAAAGTGTGCATGAGTGACAGTAATCCATGTTGCTCTCCTAAGATCAGCGAGAACTGGATGTGTCAAAGGATAAAGGAGGATTTGAATGAAAAGAAACTCTAAAGATGTTTTCCTGTCCCCTTATATCTCTTAACACAGCCTGGAGACAAAACCGGTCTTTATCTCACTCTCAGGCACATACGGCTTCTCCAAATATATTTCTCACATAAGCGAGAGATAGGAAGGCAGATGACACAAACATCACCGCAATCTAGACGAGGGGCACATGCAAAAAAATTAATAAATACATGGTTGGCGTAGAGACCGTATTAGATACCTTAACTAGACAACGAGAAATAAGCCTTTCACTTTCAGGAGAAAAGCTAGAAATAATAACCCATGGCAACGTCCTAAGAGGACAAGTCAAGTATGTAAAAGCTCAGTTTCCCCAGTCATAAGTAGACTTTGAGAAGGCTGCTTCGTTCACATAGCCTACTTCAAATAGTTGAAACGAAACTAATGGATTTGGTAGTGCAGGGTAGGTACAAGTGGCAGTTGTCACTACTGACAGCCTTGGTAAGCAAGGAACCGATATTCCCCTCATCTTTCAACTTAAAATTCCATTTTAGGATAGCATTTTCAAAACACCTAAAACGCTGCCTTTTATAGGCGAATTCTTTTTATTTATTTACAATGGTTTCAAATTTGGAAATAAGCAAATTGTGCTCCAGGGTGCCTTACATATGGGAATACTCCATTGTTTATGAATAACGCAAAGGAATCCGATGATTGAGAACATATAAGACCACATATACGACCACCTCAAAAGAAAATTAGAGACATAACTCTTGATTTGTTAACCCAGTCTCTTCCAAAAAAAATGAAGTTATTTTACTACATGGCTAATGCTCACTGCTAAAGTATCAGTCAATCGTTACGGAAGCACACTGTGTGTACAGGAACACACAAGGAGATTTATACCACAAGGCCTCGCTCTGAAATACTTGTATTGCACACAAAAAATGTTGAGGAGGCAAATAAACTAATTTGGTACGAGAACATTTTAATTGACTTGGTACTCTTGACAAAGGTTAAGAAGCTCACTCCAATTCATTGTTAGGCTTTAAAGCAGGGGAAGCATCAGGCAAAGCTACTCTGTCCAATCAAGAACAGTGACCCTTGAAATACTAGATTACATGTTCAATGCTGCAGGTGAATCATACCTCCTGGTCCTGTAGGACTTGTCGGTTGCAGTCAACACCACAGAACAAACACTAGACTATATGCCACAATAGATCGTGAATAAGAGGTTAATTGAGAAACTGGTTATATTTCTTTCTATCCAATATGGATCGTCGTGATCTCTGTGCCCATTCAATTTACATGGAACCACTTCGCACAAAAGACCAGGAAAATCTAATCGACATCTACCAGAATTTTGATGATACCCAAAATTACTAAACATTTCAGTCGTTCACAAATTAAAAACTCAAAAGATATTGATAGACAAACTCACAATTTGGATAAATGTATCTATCCCTCAAACTAAATCTGGTCAAAACAGATTTTACATACCTTTAGTTCGGACGGTCATTTAACTCCATATCATCATGGAAACTGTTTCCAGTCATCTACAAACTAGTGCCATTAGTTGTTCATCTAATTATTTAAATTGGAAGACACCAAGAATATAAAAGAATACATTATGTTGTCAAAAGAAAGCCCAGAACCGGATTCAGTGTTTGTGATCACATGGAGCGATGTTGTCCTTTAGATGAAACAACCTCCTACGGTTCAACAAGGCTTGAACAAGTCTTCTCTGTAGGAATATCTAGCACATTGGTCCCATCAGCTAAATATTTTTGATTCATCATGGGCCAGAAATGTACTACTTTAACCTGCCTTGCCAAACTATATCGCTTCAACTCTTTCGACTCAATAATATCCTCCCTTCTGCCTTCAGAGTAGTGGTATACGCCGGGTTTATCACAACGTGATGGTAGCAATGGGGATGGCTTCCCCAAAACCTCGCTGACGTCATTCAAGGCCATCACGCTGCAGCATGCTCGGTCTAAAGCGCCTGACAATCCTAAAACAGCACACTTATTTTCAGCGACCTCCACTGGCTTACACTCGAAACTCTATTTTTTTTAATGCTCTGCCTCAAATAAACAGTTATTTGCCTTGGTCTTTGCTCCTACCCGAGAAATAAACCCCGCCCTACAGGAGGACAAGGAAACACTAGAAACATACATAAAGAAAGTTCAAGTGGTTCAATGTAAAACAAAACATTTCCTTCGTAAGGTGCATGGGATTCCTAAAGCCTAGGAGTTTCAATTTCTTTATAATAGATTATAAACCACAGAATACCAGATTGCCTGTAATCACATAATATATTGCATCAGTTTCTTTTTTTCCGTGCAATTAATTCACTCACAATGCATCATTTCATCTGGCATAGCTGGATAATTAAAGTACCTTTTTGAATTACAAGTGAATTCTCGGTAAACAGAAAAAAAGCGTTAACGTGTCCCAGAAGAAAACTGACGTTCAAGTACGTACCTGGGGCTGCAGGTCCGCCAGCAGCAGCAGCACTAGCAGTAGGTGCAGCAACAGCGCCACCGGCTGGAACACAGGCTAACTTCCCGAGGCCTATGGAAAATAAGGATAACTGTAAGAAATCGCCAGATGAACATTTGTACAAAAACCTAACACTTGCCCCCATTTTCGATGGAGACCCACTAAAATGATTTGCCTTTTCTTTTATGGTATTTAATATACTCTGTGAAAGTGCACACTTAAGCGTACATGCCAACTTCCCCTGTTCAATTTCTAGTCATACACACGATCTAGGTAGGACTGCTCTCACTCAGTCTAGAACTATATATACTGGAGGGAAACACACCAAAGTTACGAACACTTGCACGTAGACTCGTGAAACGAGCATCATACCCAAGACAAGCATTTGCAATGCAATAGGTCCCGCATTAGAAAAATATGAGCTATTGGTATTGTAAATAACACATTATTTGTTTATGTGTTGGTTTTGAAAATAGCTAAATTAATAGCTTTGTCATTTACAATGCCAATAGTTTTAACTTTCGCAAATGTGAAACCTATAGCATTTGTAACGCAATATGTGTTGTATTCACGTGACTTAGATGTATTGATATTACAAACAAAAATGGCTTTTATTTTTTGAAAATAATAAATAAAAGCTATAGTAATTTATAATGGCAATAGCTTAAACTTTTGTAAATAACTTTTGTGAAGATTATGTTTAGTGTATTTTATTGTGACCAAAATCCAAGAACAGAAGTGAAATATTAACATCTTTTCGTGAGATTTGTAATGAAGCTTGAAACATTGAGAGACATATTTCAACCAGTTGTTGAATGGTTGCACAGATTGATGATGTGGTGGCGATAGGGTGAGGGCGACAGATAAGGTGAGGGCGACAGTTAGATAGACTGAGGGTGGCGGTGGCGATGGACGTGGCGATGGACGTGGCGATGGACGTGGCGATGGACGTGGCGATGGACGTGGCGATGGACGTGGCGATGGACGTGGCGATGGACGTGGCGATGGACGTGGCGATGGACGTGGCGATGGACGTGGCGATGGACGTGGCGATGGACGTGGCGATGGACGTGGCGATGGACGTGGCGATGGACGTGGCGATGGACGTGGCGATGGACGTGGCGATGGACGTGGCGATGGACGTGGCGATGGACGTGGCGATGGACGTGGCGATGGACGTGGCGATGGACGTGGCGATGGACGTGGCGGTGGCGATGGACGTGGCGGTGGCGATGGACGTGGCGGTGGCGATGGACGTGGCGGTGGCGATGGACGTGGCGATGGACGTGGCGATGGACGTGGCGGTGGCGATGGACGTGGCGGTGGCGATGGACGTGGCGATGGACGTGGCGGTGGACGTGGCGGTGGCGATGGACGTGGCGGTGGCGATGGACGTGGCGGTGGCGATGGACGTGGCGGTGGCGATGGACGTGGCGGTGGCGATGGACGTGGCGGTGGCGATGGACGTGGCGGTGGCGATGGACGTGGCGATGGACGTGGCGGTGGCGATGGACGTGGCGGTGGCGATGGACGTGGCGGTGGCGATGGACGTGGCGGTGGCGATGGACGTGGCGGTGGCGATGGACGTGGCGGTGGCGATGGACGTGGCGGTGGCGATGGACGTGGCGGTGGCGATGGACGTGGCGGTGGCGATGGACGTGGCGATGGACGTGGCGGTGGCGATGGACGTGGCGGTGGCGATGGACGTGGCGGTGGCGATGGACGTGGCGGTGGCGATGGACGTGGCGGTGGCGATGGACGTGGCGGTGGCGATGGACGTGGCGGTGGCGATGGACGTGGCGGTGGCGATGGACGTGGCGGTGGCGATGGACGTGGCGGTGGCGATGGACGTGGCGGTGGCGATGGACGTGGCGGTGGCGATGGACGTGGCGGTGGCGATGGACGTGGCGGTGGCGATGGACGTGGCGGTGGCGATGGACGTGGCGGTGGCGATGGACGTGGCGGTGGCGATGGACGTGGCGGTGGCGATGGACGTGGCGGTGGCGATGGACGTGGTGGTGGCGATGGACGTGGCGGTGGCGATGGACGTGGCGGTGGCGATGGACGTGGTGGTGGCGGTGGCGATGGACGTGGTGGTGGTGGACGTGGTGGTGGACGTGGTGGTGGACGAAGTGGTGGTGGTGATGGACGTGGTGGTGGTGGTGATGGACGTGGTGGTGGTGATGGACGTGGTGGTGGTGATGGACGTTGTGGTGGTGGTGGTGATGGACGTGGTGGTGGTGGTGGTGATGGACGTGGTGGTGGTGATGGACATGGTGGTGGTGGTGGTGATGGACGTGGTGGTGGTGATGGACGTGGTGGTGGTGGTGGACGTGGTGGACGTGGTGGTGGTGGTGGACATGGTGGTGGTGGTGGACGTGGTGGTGGTGGTGGACGTGGTGGTGGTGGTGGACGTGGTGGTGGTGGTGATGGACGCGGTGGTGGTGGTGGTGATGGACGTGGTGGTGGTGGTGGACGTGGTGGTGGTGGTGGACGTGGTGGTGGTGGTGGTGGACGTGGTGGTGGTGGTGGTCGTGGTGGTGGTGATGGACGTGGTGGTGGTGATGGACGTGGTGGTGGTGGTGGTGGCGATGGACGTGGTGGCGATGGACGTGGTGGCGATGGACGTGGTGGTGGTGGTGATGAACGTGGTGGTGGTGGTGATGAACGTGGTGGTGGTGGTGATGATGAACGTGGTGGTGGTGGTGATGAACGTGGTGGTGGTGGTGATGAACGTGGTGGTGGTGGTGATGATGAACGTGGTGGTGGTGGTGAACGTGGTGGTGGTGGTGGTGAACGTGGTGGTGGTGATGGATGTGGTGGTGGTGGTGATGGACGTGGTGGTGGTGGTGATGGACGTGGTGGTGATGGACGGGGGGTGGTGGTGATGGACGTGGTGGTGATGGAGGTGGTGGTGGTGGTGATGGAGGTGGTGGTGGTGGTGGTGATGGACGTGGTGGTGGTGGTGGTGGTGATGGACGTGGTGGTGGTGGTGATGGACGTGGTGGTGATGGACGTGGTGGACGTGGTGGTGGACGTGGTGGTGGTGATGGACGTGGTGGTGGTGATGATGGACGTGGTGGTGGTGATGATGGACGTGGTGGTGGTGATGATGGACGTGGTGGTGGTGATGATGGACGTGGTGGTGGTGATGATGGACGTGGTGGTGGTGATGATGGACGTGGTGGTGATGATGGACGTGGTGGTGGTGATGGACGTGGTGGTGGTGATGGACGTGATGGTGCTGGTGGACGTGGTGGTAAATAATTAAATGAATAGGCGATGTACACAAAGAATGTTTCAAACTGAATCCCTGCGTTCTGTTCTTAGACATCTAACCATATTGTGCCTTCCAAAACGATTCTGCTAGCAGGAAGGCTCAGTGTGTTAAATGAAATGCTCACTGCTGAGCAGTGGAGCCATCCCGAAACATAATTTTGATTCTGGACTGCAAGCCTGTGAAAGGGGAGGCGAAGAGGGGAATATGGGGAGAGAAAGATATCAGAGGAGAAAATATGAGAGGGGAGTTAATGAGACCTGGACCGAAAAGGATTAAAGAGAGTTTGAGCTAATGGAATTGCTAAATATTGCAACTAAAGTCTATAAATTGTAGGCCAAAAAAAATGTGTATTTTTTTGCAGCAATGGTGTCATGCTGCGCTTTAGATGAATATGTTTTAAAGTAAAGTGTGCCATACTGCAATTGCTACACTAGTTTATTGTGGATGCGTTAACAATTGATGTGTGCACTGATGGCTGGTGGTGTGTGTGCTTGTAGAAATTCTGCACTGATGGCTAGTGTGTGCTTTGTGCAAGTGTGCACTGCCGGCTGGTGGTGTGTGTGTGTGTGTGTGTGTGCCTGGTGAAAGCGTGCACTGACGTCTGGTGGTATGTGCCTGGTGGAAGTGTGCACTGACGGCTGGTGGTGTTTGTGCCCGGTGAAAGAGTGCACTGACGACTGATGGTAAGTGTGCACTGACGGTCTGGTTGTGTGTGCCTGATGAAAGTGAGCACTGGCGGTCTGGTTATGTGTGCCCGATGAAAGCGTGCAATGACAGCTGGTGGTGTGTGTGTGTGCCTGGTGAAAGTGTGCACTGACAGCTGGTGGTGTGTGTGCCCGGTGAAAGCGTGCAATGACAGCTGGTGGTGTGTATGTGCCTGGTGAAAGCGTGCACTGACGGCTGGTGGCGTGTATGTGCCTGGTGAAAGCGTGTACTGACGGCTGCTGACGGCTGGTGGTGTGTATGTGCCTGGTGAAAGCATGCACTGACGGCTGGTGGTGTGTATGTGCCTGGTGAAAGCACGCACTGACGGCTGGTGGTGTTTGTGCCCGGTGAAAGCGTGCACTGATGGCTGGTGGTGTGTGTGTGCCTGGTGAAAGTGTGCACTGACGGCTGGTGGTGTGTGTGCCCGGTGAAAGCGTGCACTGACAGCTGGTGGTGTGTATGTGCCTGGTGAAAGTGTGCACTGACGGCTGGTTGTGTGTGCCTGGTGAAAGCGTGCACTGACAGCTGGAGGTGTGTGTGCACGGTGAAAGCGTGCACTGACAGCTGGTGGTGTGTATGTGCCTGGTGAAAGCGTGCACTGACGGCTGGTGGCATGTATGTGCCTGGTGAAAGTGTGCACTGACGGTCTGGTTGTGTGTGCCTGATGAAAGTGTGCACCGACGGCTGGTTGTGTGTGCCTGGTGAAAGCGTGCACTGACAGCTGGAGGTGTTTGTGCCCGGTGAAAGGATGCACTGACAGCTGGTGATGTTTGTGCCCGGTGAAAGCGTGCACTGACGGCTGGTGGTGTGTATGTGCCTGGTGAAAGCGTGCACTGACAGTGTGGTTGTGTGTGTGTGTGTGTGTGTGTGTGTGTGTGGTTGTGGGTGTGGTTGTGGCTGTGTGTGTGTGCGGTTTTGTGTGTGTATGCGGTTTTGTGTGTGTGTGTGGTTTTGTGTGTGTGTGTGTTTTTTTTGTGTGTGTGTGGTTTTTTGTGTGTGTGTGGTTTTGTTTGTGTGTGTGTGTGTGTGTGTGTGTGGTTTGTTGTGTGTGTGTGTGGTGGTGTGTGTGTGGTGTTGAGTATGGTGGTGTGTGTGTGTTTGTGATTGCCCATGCACTACACCATTGCATACTGGATAAACCGAGGTATGTTTCCATAAAATGCTTCTCAGCAAGTAACCCTGGAACACACTGCACACAAACTGTGGGCCGTTGCCACTGAGTAGAGATTTGAAAATATATTCCAGCGTGAGAACCTCACCTATCAATTTTAAAATCAAATTGACTTTCTCTATCACACACACACTTATCATTTGGTAAACAAGTCATACAATACAACAATGTTTTGATCAACACCCTGCCGATCTTGTTTTGGTCCAAGCATAAAAAGCTAGCACTTCCCATGGCTCATCCACAAACAAAAAGACATTAGCCTACAATTTATCAAAGTCTTATTCGCATTTGAGCATGCCACACATTCACGCTTAAACCTCGCCATCTCAATATCAATTCCTGGCTACCAATGAACTTGCACTCTTTTCTTACACTTGCTGATCCCATTTGCCCTTCGTGACACTACTCTAGAACCTTGTACTGGAGTTTTGAAGGGGAAATGACTAAGCCTGGACGTGGTGGTGGTGGTGGTGGCGATGGACGTGGTGGCGATGGACGTGGTGGCGATGGACGTGGTGGCGATGGACGTGGTGGTGGTGATGAACGTGGTGGTGGTGGTGATGAACGTGGTGGTGGTGGTGATGAACGTGGTGGTGGTGGTGGTGAACGTGGTGGTGGTGATGGATGTGGTGGTGGTGGTGATGGACGTGGTGGTGGTGGTGATGGACGTGGTGGTGGTGGTGATGGACGGGGGGTGGTGGTGATGGACGTGGTGGTGATGGAGGTGGTGGTGGTGGTGATGGAGGTGGTGGTGATGGAGGTGGTGGTGATGGAGGTGGTGGTGATGGAGGTGGTGGTGATGGAGGTGGTGGTGATGGAGGTGGTGGTGGTGGTGATGGAGGTGGTGGTGGTGGTGGTGGTGATGGAGGTGGTGGTGGTGGTGATGGACGTGGTGGTGGTGGTGATGGACGTGGTGGTGGTGGTGATGGACGTGGTGGTGATGGACGTGGTGGACGTGGTGGTGGACGTGGTGGTGGTGATGGACGTGGTGGTGGTGATGATGGACGTGGTGGTGGTGATGATGGACGTGGTGGTGGTGATGATGGACGTGGTGGTGGTGATGATGGACGTGGTGGTGGTGATGATGGACGTGGTGGTGGTGATGATGGACGTGGTGGTGGTGATGATGGACGTGGTGGTGGTGATGATGGACGTGGTGGTGGTGATGATGGACGTGGTGGTGGTGATGGACGTGATGGTGGTGATGGACGTGGTGGTGGTGATGGACGTGGTGGTGGTGATGGACGTGATGGTGCTGGTGGACGTGGTGGTAAATAATTAAATGAATAGGCGATGTACACAAAGAATGTTTCAAACTGAATCCCTGCGTTCTGTTCTTAGACATCTAACCATATTGTGCCTTCCAAAACGATTCTGCTAGCAGGAAGGCTCAGTGTGTTAAATGAAATGCTCACTGCTGAGCAGTGGAGCCATCCCGAAACATAATTTTGATTCTGGACTGCAAGCCTGTGAAAGGGGAGGCGAAGAGGGGAATATGGGGAGAGAAAGATATCAGAGGAGAAAATATGAGAGGGGAGTTAATGAGACCTGGACCGAAAAGGATTAAAGAGAGTTTGAGCTAATGGAATTGCTAAATATTGCAACTAAAGTCTATAAATTGTAGGCCAAAAAAAATGTGTATTTTTTTGCAGCAATGGTGTCATGCTGCGCTTTAGATGAATATGTTTTAAAGTAAAGTGTGCCATACTGCAATTGCTACACTAGTTTATTGTGGATGCGTTAACAATTGATGTGTGCACTGATGGCTGGTGGTGTGTGTGCTTGTAGAAATTCTGCACTGATGGCTAGTGTGTGCTTTGTGCAAGTGTGCACTGCCGGCTGGTGGTGTGTGTGTGTGTGTGTGCCTGGTGAAAGCGTGCACTGACGTCTGGTGGTATGTGCCTGGTGGAAGTGTGCACTGACGGCTGGTGGTGTTTGTGCCCGGTGAAAGAGTGCACTGACGACTGATGGTAAGTGTGCACTGACGGTCTGGTTGTGTGTGCCTGATGAAAGTGAGCACTGGCGGTCTGGTTATGTGTGCCTGATGAAAGTGAGCACTGGCGGTCTGGTTATGTGTGCCTGATGAAAGTGAGCACTGGCGGTCTGGTTATGTGTGCCTGATGAAAGTGAGCACTGGCGGTCTGGTTATGTGTGCCTGATGAAAGTGAGCACTGGCGGTCTGGTTATGTGTGCCTGATGAAAGTGAGCACTGGCGGTCTGGTTATGTGTGCCCGATGAAAGCGTGCAATGACAGCTGGTGGTGTGTGTGTGTGCCTGGTGAAAGTGTGCACTGACAGCTGGTGGTGTGTGTGCCCGGTGAAAGCGTGCAATGACAGCTGGTGGTGTGTATGTGCCTGGTGAAAGCGTGCACTGACGGCTGGTGGCGTGTATGTGCCTGGTGAAAGCGTGTACTGACGGCTGCTGACGGCTGGTGGTGTGTATGTGCCTGGTGAAAGCATGCACTGACGGCTGGTGGTGTGTATGTGCCTGGTGAAAGCACGCACTGACGGCTGGTGGTGTTTGTGCCCGGTGAAAGCGTGCACTGATGGCTGGTGGTGTGTGTGTGTGTGCCTGGTGAAAGTGTGCACTGACGGCTGGTGGTGTGTGTGCCCGGTGAAAGCGTGCACTGACAGCTGGTGGTGTGTATGTGCCTGGTGAAAGTGTGCACTGACGGTCTGGTTGTGTGTGCCTGATGAAAGTGTGCACTGACGGCTGGTTGTGTGTGCCTGGTGAAAGCGTGCACTGACAGCTGGAGGTGTGTGTGCACGGTGAAAGCGTGCACTGACGGCTGGTGGCATGTATGTGCCTGGTGAAAGTGTGCACTGACGGTCTGGTTGTGTGTGCCTGATGAAAGTGTGCACTGACGGCTGGTTGTGTGTGCCTGGTGAAAGCGTGCACTGACAGCTGGAGGTGTTTGTGCCCGGTGAAAGGATGCACTGACAGCTGGTGATGTTTGTGCCCGGTGAAAGCGTGCACTGACGGCTGGTGGTGTGTATGTGCCTGGTGAAAGCGTGCACTGACAGTGTGGTTGTGTGTGTGTGTGTGTGTGTGTGTGTGTGGTTGTGGGTGTGGTTGTGGCTGTGTGTGTGTGCGGTTTTGTGTGTGTATGCGGTTTTGTGTGTGTGTGTGGTTTTGTGTGTGTGTGTGGTTTTTTTGTGTGTGTGTGGTTTTTTGTGTGTGTGTGGTTTTGTTTGTGTGTGTGTGTGTGTGTGGTTTGTTGTGTGTGTGTGTGGTGGTGTGTGTGTGGTGTTGAGTATGGTGGTGTGTGTGTGTTTGTGATTGCCCATGCACTACACCATTGCATACTGGATAAACCGAGGTATGTTTCCATAAAATGCTTCTCAGCAAGTAACCCTGGAACACACTGCACACAAACTGTGGGCCGTTGCCACTGAGTAGAGATTTGAAAATATATTCCAGCGGGAGAACCTCACCTATCAATTTTAAAATCAAATTGACTTTCTCTATCACACACACACTTATCATTTGGTAAACAAGTCATACAATACAACAATGTTTTGATCAACACCCTGCCGATCTTGTTTTGGTCCAAGCATAAAAACACCATGAGCACCAGGAATTTATCATATTTGTGCATCCTTGGGCAAGGCTTGCCCACCCCATTCGTTTTTTACTTTTGGTTGGTTTCTATCCCAACATCCTCCCCCTACTAACATGCAGCACCCTGTGTGTAAAAGCAATTCTGCTCCGCTTCTTGCAAGCAAGAGTATTTTCTCCTCTTGCGTACTAGAAGTGTAGCCACATTTTCTATGGCTTGGCAATAAAAAAAAGTTTCCCTTGGCAAGGTTGCTAGCTAATCAGGCCCAAATGTTAATATTGGACATTCACGTTGGACAAATATAACAAAACATATGTGTATAAAAATTATACCAAATTTATTCTTTATGTTAAAACATGAGAAATGCGTAATAAAAACAAATTCACATTCTATAGGTATGTGCTGCTAAAATTATCACAGTTTTAAGTCACACAAGCGTTATAAACATAAGATACCAATCTTAAAAAAAGAGACAACATCATACAGTTAATCAATTATAAAAACACAACGAGGGGGAGAGACAAACAAAAGACAATCTAATTTGTCATTGAGACTTAGCACATCGAGTATCCAAAGTTCAAACAACCAATCCTGGGCACATTTAATTCTTGCGGTATACAGGACAAGCTTGATTGCTCGATTGGTATAATTTTTATACATATATGTTTTGTTATATTTGTCCAACGTGAATGTCCAATATTAACATTTGGGCCTGATTAGCTAGCAACCTTGCCAAGGGAAACTTTTTTACTTTACTGTTGATAAGTACCCTATTCCCCTGGTGCAGAGGGTCTCTCTCTGTTAAATTCAACATGTCTAATAATTCATCCTTGGTTGATAATTGTATGTACCACCAAATACACTGCCCACGATGGGTGCCTGCTGCCCCACCAGCTATGCATGTTCACATATGGGCTGATGGAAGGTCCTCAGTGTGGATCACTCCAAATGGGATGACAACATTGTGGTCTGGTTACAGTATATTGACGACCTCTTCATTATCTGGGGAGGGTCAAAAAAGTGCGAAGGACTTAATAACACATTGACGTGAACAATCTGAACCTAGATTTCACTGGGGAAATCAGCAAAAGTAAGATACACTTTAGATCTGGAGGTATTTGTTGCAGAAGGCAAATTAAAAACCCAACTACACAGAAAAAGTACAGACGGAATTTCACTTTTGCATGCATCCAGCTATCATCCTAGACATTTCATGGCGCATTAATTCGCGCCAAAAGAAATTGCAGTGTACCTCAACATATATAGAGCAGAATGACAAGATCCACAGATTTACACAAAGAGGATACGGCACGCAAATGATTATAACTGTAGTGGAAAAGGTTAGTCATCTAACGAGGGAAAAATTCTATTCAGCCAATGCAAAAAACCTGATACGGAGGGCATAGTCATGTTAAAACCGCATAGCGCAATCAAATCAAACTAGCTAAGGTAGCCAGGAAAAACTGCAACATAATTTGCTTGGATTCTACTATAGGGACATTGGTCCCAGAAAAGCCCTAAGTAACGTATCGTAGGGCCTGTTCAATGAGAGACAGTCTGGTGGGGAACGGTCCAGAAATAATAAGAGAAGCTAATTGGCTTACACAAACCAACGGTTTCCAGAACTGGTCAAAATGTAGCGACTGTACAGTTGGTATCAACACAAAGGAATAGCTTTCTCCTTTTTATCACACACCTATTTCTATCAAAGGCAACTACAATTGCAAAAGCGAGTTTGCTGTATGTTTTTACGTGCAGTTGTAACTCGAGATATGTCAGCAGCACTGTGTTGCAGGTTCACACACGTATACTGCAACACATGCAATCTATAAGGAACAAGGATCTAACCTATCCGGTGGCCAGCCACTGTGCCAAAATTCATCAAGGCGATGCCACACCAATGACTTCTCTCATCAGACAATACCATATAACAGAGGGGGTGACGGGGAGAAAGCATAAAGAAGACTTGAGAATACATACGTTTTGAATCTTGATTCCAAATGGTTCGAATATCGAAGATCTATATAACCTTTTTGTAGTTGGGATCTGGACATTTGTCTAATACTACCTAAACGGTCATGTTTTAGGCTCTCATTAGTAAGAACAATGCCATGCAGTAAGAAAGCAATGATGCTTTTTGAATGGAAAATGCTACTTACCAGTATGCATCTGTTATTGGCATGTAGAGCTGCAGATTTCTACACTTTGCATTACATCGCCACCTGGTGTTGGGCTTGGATGATTGCATGTTGTGGTCACCTAGGAAGAAGTCTTTGTAGTCACGAGTTAGGGAACGCCTCCTTTGAACGATAGTGCACATCGGCTACCTCCTTCGATTGTTTTTCGCCATGATGGGAAATGATGGAGTTAGTAGAGAAAAAGAAGGGATGTCCATGCGTGTATATCTAATTAAGATAAAACTGAACAGATACAGGTCCCGGGGAGGCGGGAGGACGTTTAGAAATCTGCAGCTCTACATCCCAAGAACAGATGCATACTGGTAAGTAGCATTTTCCGTTCGAGGCATATGAGCTGCCGATTCTACACTTTGCATTGATTGTGCAGCAGTGTCTCCACTAGCGGTGGTCACCTGTATCCGTTGCAGTAGTTTGAAAGAGTTTTGAGGACAGCTTGGCCTACTGCAGCTTGCTGCTTGGCTTGCACATCAACACACAGTGTTTAGTGAAGGTGTGCGCTGTAGACCATGTTGCTGCCTTGCAGATGTCTTCTAGGGGAATGTTCCCTAAGAAAGCCATAGAGGCTCTTGGTTTGCGTGTGGAGTGCGCTCTAGGAGAAACTTTTAATGTGCGTTTTGCTTTGTGATAGCATATTTGTATACATTTAACAATCCACCTTGCAATTCCTGATTTAGAAATGGGGTTGCCTGTATGTGGTGGAGAGAAAGCTACAAATAGTTGCTTTGTTTTGCGAAAGGATTCGGTCATATCGATGTAATGGAGAAGAACTCTTGACATCTAGTGTGTGTAGAGCTCTCTCTGCTACAGAGTCTGGGTTTTGAAAAAACACTGGTAACTCTACAGATTGGTTTTAGATGAAAAGACTTCAGGAAGGAATTTAGGATTAGTCCTTAGAACCACTTTGTTACGGTGTAATTGTAAGAATGGTTCTTGTATAGTGAAAGCTTGAATCTCACTAACTCTTCTAAGAGAGGTAATAGCAATGAGGAAAGCTGTTTTCCGTGTGAGAAATTGCAGATCACATTTGTATAAAGGTTCAAAAAGTGGGTCCCATGAGCCTGGTAAGAACAATGTTTAGGTTCCACACCGGAGAGGGTGATAACCTAGGAGGAATCATACTTTTTAATCTTTCCATAAAAGCTTTTATTGCTGGTACTCTAAACGACATAAGTGGTCTGTTTTGTAGGTATGCCGCAATGGCTGCAAGATATAATCGTATAGATTAATATGCCAGATTACATGGCTGTAAATGGAGAAGGTAACAGATAATATTTTGGATGGAAGTTTGTAAAGGATCAATTGGATTATTAGTGAAGTAAATGGGAAATCTTTTCCATTTAGCAGCATAGCAAGCTCTAGTAGTAGGTCTTCTGGCTTCTTTTATGATATCCATACAGTCTGGTGGCAGGTTAAGGTAACCAAACTTTAAGACTTCAGGAGCCAGATCACAAGATTCAGTTGACTTGGATCTGGATGCCTGATGTCTCCATGGTTCTGCGTTAGCATGGATGGTGTCAGACAGTTTTTGGTTTGGAACTAGTGAAAGTTCTAGCAGTGTGGTGAACCACGGTTGCCGTGCCCATGTGGGAGCTACCAGGATCAGTTTGAGAGACTGTTGTCTGAGCTTGCGGATCGCTAGTGGCATTAGTGGGATTGGCGGAAAAGCGTACGCAAATCTGCATGACCAGTTCATCCATATCGCATTGCCCTTGGACAACGGGTGTGGCAACCTGGCGGCGAAGGTTGGGCATTTTACGTTTTTGTGTGTGGCAAACAGGTCTATGTCTGGATGACCCCACTTGTGAAGGAATGGTTGAAGAATTTGCAGATGTATTTCCCATTCATGAATCGGTTGTGTTTGTCGACTTAACAGATTGGCTATCGGATTGTGAACTCCTGGAAGGTGTTCTGCAAGCAGATATATCTTTTGTGGATTGGCCCATCTCCAAATGTTTTGTGAAAGCTGGGACAGCTGCAGGGAATGTGTGCCTCCTTGTTTTTGTATGTAGTACATGGCTGTCACGTTGTCTGTCCGGATAAAGACCGCTTTGTTCCGCATGTCCACTTGGAAGGACTTTCGTGCTAGGAAAATTGCCAGAAACTCTAGGTGATTGATGTGAAGCACCTTTTGTTGAGCGGTCCATCTTCCCTGAGTTGTGTGATGGAGCAGATGTGCTCCCCATCCTGTCAGGCATGCATCAGTTGTCAGTAATATCTGAGAAACTGGCTTCAGGAATGGCCGCCCTTTGGAGAAGTTTTTGGTGTTCCACCACTGCAGAGAGCGATGTGTGCGGCTGTCCACCAACACCAGTTTTGTTAGTTGTCCTTGTGCCGGATTCCACTGATGTGCTAGACATTCCTACAGTGGGCGCATTTGCAGTCTTGCATATGGTACAATAAAAATGCAAGATGCCATCATGCCTATTAATTGCATGAACACTGGCTGGGAGAGATTGTTTGTTTTGAAACCTTGTAACTAAGGCTTAAATGCTCTGTACATACCACATTAAGAGCAGACCAGGTCTAAGTGGTGTGTAGCCATGACTGAGACCGTGAAACATTTAGGTGTATCTGTGGACAGATGTTGCTATATTACAGAACCTACAACATTGGGTAGGACACGTCCCATCAGACCACACTCGTGGTGGTATATCATCATGTGGGAAGTGGTGGTCACTTTCAATCTCATCCAACCATATAGTGTCGGGAATCAAAGCCAAGACTACAGCCATGATACTCATCAAAAAGTGAAGATGAAAACAATAATGATGATCATAAACAAAGGGTGCAGTGCTAGAAATGATCGTGGTGAATAAAATTAACTACCAAGACTCAGAAATTGTTCTAACTACAGTCTGGGTGTAAAAAAATTAAAAACACGCTGAGTAGTAAAGGACTGAGACTACTCAATAACGCTGTGCAGAGTGGTCGACATGTTTCAGCCTATAGGGGGGGTTCCCCGGCTTTCTTCAGGACCTATAGTATGTAATGCTACTGCAACTTACAGTGATTTGTGAACACAAAAGTAACACAAAAAGTACATATCTACCAGGAACTTGACAGTCCAATGTTCACTGGAGAGAGAGACATAAATTCTTCCTGTCAAGAAACACAAAAATATTGAATAGTAACTCAACCATCCAAGGTTACACACACACATCTGCATGAATACACAATCGCCGTATATATAGAACACACCTGCGTGAATAATTTACATTCCGCATAGCAAAAAAAGCATAGTAGCTTAATCACACAGAGGCATTTCCTCACAGTGATACTCGCCCAGCTTTGTGTGGGTGAAGACCTCACCTCACCCGGCAACCGCTCGGGAGAATGAGGCCCCGCTCTGCAGTGTAGAAATAGGACATAGTTAGCACACAACCTATACTATGCCCAGCCAAATGACTACACATAAACCCAACAGACTTGTGATAGACACCTATCTGTCCGACCAACAAACGGCGCGCGCAGAGAGATGGCCCCTGTGCCTCAACGCAGTGTAAGCCCTGATAAGCATCTCTGACTATCTGTCTTTAACACACATGATAGGACCCTTATTTATACACCATGAATTAGGGTGTGTATGGGATCTTGCCAATAAATCAATAGATCGCTATTATATGAAATAAAGGGGAGAAGCTAAATTCGAACTCCTATCAAGACTCTTTGAGTGGCTCTCTTTGAGCTACCCCCTACGTTAAGGTTCACAAGAAGCCAAACCCTGTGAGCAAGGTCTTTATAGTACAGGACCTATCTAGGCTTCTAAAAATATGGTACCTCGATGCAAACTAAAAATAGAAGCAGCAAGAGCGTCTCCCGTCTCACCTGTCCGTCGGTGCCCCTCATTGAGTTCGAGCGGAAGAGGAGGTGTTGGTTAGTACCGCCCTCCTTCTATTTATAATAAACGAAGGACTTCGTGAAAAAGCCTCATGGGGCTCTAAATCAAACCTAGTCTATTGCCAAAGTATGCGCATGGGTCAAAAAACAGTAAAAGTCCCACGAAAAGCTGAAAAAAGGTATGGTTTTGACGTGTCCGTTAGCCTGAATGTGGACACGGTCTTGCGCATGCGCAGTAACGCGTAGGGACGCGATGCAGTCGGCAAATAATACACATCGCCCCCGCCTTGTACTGGCATGTTAGTACCCTTGAAACTAGTTGCAATGATAGAAAAAAGTATTATGAGCAAAACCACTATTAATATGGAACATATTGTGATTATTGGTCTAATATACACCTTTTGCTTGACACTGCATGACCCGGCTGGGTTCACTGGCTGTTTAACCTGTGCATATTTGAGAGCTGGACGAGGTGCTGACGGAGAGAGGAAGAGAAACGGCAAAAAAGGTGCCTCAGAGAACATGCATGCATGTATCACAGATACCATAAGGGGCCATTAGTTATGAAATGGACAGCAAGGTCTTTATAGTACAGGACCTATCTAGGCTTCTAAAAATATGTTACCTCAATACAAACTAAAAATAGAAGCAGTAAGAGCGTCTCCCGTCTCACCTGTCCGTCGGTGCCCCTCATTGAGTCCGAGCGGAAGAGGAGGTGGTCTGATGGGACGTGTCCTACCCAATGTTGTAGGTTCTGTCATATAGCAACATCTGTCCACACATACACCTAAATGTTTCACGGTCTCCGTCATGGCTACACACCACTTAGACCTGGTCTGCTCTTAATGTGGTATGTATTGAGAGTAGGGGTTCGAGCAGACAGGTTGTTAAATATTCCCCTTGACCCTCCACACGTTCTTGTCTTTATTGTTTAGAGCAACTTTTCAGTTGCGGGTCCTGTTATTAATGTAAACGTATCTGTGTTTACACCCTTGGGCTCACTCAACTTAAGTGTGTGCGTCACTGCTTCTGCCAACCTTTTCCCATTCTATCTTTGTTCTCTGACATTTTATAACAATTATATTCTGTCCATTTCATAACTAAAGGCCCCTTATGGTATCTGTGATACATGCATTCATGTTCTCTGAGGCACCTTTTTTGCCGTTTCTCTTCCTCTCTCCATCAGCACCTCGTCCAGCTCTCAAATATGCACAGGTTAAACAGCCAGTGAACCCAGCCGGGTCATGCAGTGTCAAGCAAAGGTGTATATTAGACCAATAATCACAATATGTTCCATATTAATAGTGGTTTTGCTCATAATACTTTTTTCTATCATTGCAACTGGTTTCAAGGGTACTAACATGCCAGTACAAGGCGGGGGCGATGTGTATTATTTGCCGACTGCATCGCGTCCCTACGCGTTGCTGTGCATGCGCAAGGAAACAGTGTTTTTCACTACGCGCATGCGCAAGACCGTGTCCACATTCAGGCTAACGGCCACGTCAAAACCATACCTTTTTTCAGCTTTTGGTGGGACTTTTACTGGTTTTTTGACCCATGCGCATACTTTGGCAATAGACTAGGTTTGATTTAGAGCCCCATGAGGCTTTTTCACGAAGTCCTTCGTTTATTATAAATAGAAGGAGGGCGGTACTAACCAATACCTCCTCTTCCGCTCGGACTCAATGAGGGGCACCGACGGACAGGTGAGACGGGAGACGCTCTTGCTGCTTCTATTTTTAGTTTGTATCGAGGTAACATTTTTAGAAGCCTAGATAGGTCCTGTACTATAAAGACCTTGCTCACAGGGTTTGGCTTCTTGTGAACCTTAACGTAGGGGGTAGCTCAAAGAGAGCCACTCAAAGAGTCTTGATAGGAGTTCGAATTTAGCTTCTCCCCTTTATTTCATATAATAGCGATCTATTGATTTATTGGCAAGATCCCATACACACCCTAATTCATGGTGTATAAATAAGGGTCCTATCATGTGTGTTAAAGACAGATAGTCAGAGATGCTTATCAGGGCTTACACTGCGTTGAGGCACAGGGGGCATCTCTCTGCGCGCGCCGTTTGTTGGTCGGACAGATAGGTGTCTATCACAAGTCTGTTGGGTTTATGTGTAGAGTCATTTGGCTGGGCATAGTATAGGTTGTGTGCTAACTATGTCCTATTTCTACACTGCAGAGCGGGGCCTCATTCTCCCGAGCGGTTGCCGGGTGAGGTGAGGTCTTCACCCACACAAAGCTGGGCGAGTATCACTGTGAGGAAATGCCTCTGTGTGATTAAGCTACTATGCTTTTTTTGCTATGCGGAATGTAAATTATTCACGCAGGTGTGTTCTATATATACGGCGATTGTGTATTCATGCAGATGTGTGTGTGTAACCGTGGATGGTTGAGTTTCTATTCAATATTTTTGTGTTTCTTGACAGGAAGAATTTATGTCTCTCTCTCCAGTGAACATTGGACTGTCAAGTTCCTGGTAGATATGTACTTTTTGTGTTACTTTTGTGTTCACAAATCACTGTAAGTTGCAGTAGCATTACATACTATAGGCCCTGAAGAAAGCCGGGGAACCCTCCCTATAGGCTGAAACATGTCGACCACTCTGCACAGCGCTATTGAGTAGTCTCAGTCCTTTACTACTCAGCGTGTTTTTAATTTTTTGACACCCAGACTGTAGTTAGAACAATTTCTGAGTCTTGGTAGTTAATTTTATTCACCACGATCATTTCTAGCACTGCACCCTTTGTTTATGATCATCAATATTGTTTTCATCTTCACTTTTTGATGAGTATCATGGCTGTAGTCTTGGCTTTGATACCTGACACTATATGGTTGGATGAGATTGAAAGTGACCACCACTTCCCACATGATGATATACCACCACGAGGGTGGTCTGATGGGACGTGTCCTACCCAATGTTGTAGGTTCTGTCATATAGCAACATCTGTCCACACATACACCTAAATGTTTCACGGTCTCCGTCATGGCTACACACCACTTAGACCTGGTCTGCTCTTAATGTGGTATGTATTGAGAGTAGGGGTTCGAGCAGACAGGTCGTTAAATATTCCCCTTGACCCTCCACACGTTCTTGTCTTTATTAAATGCTCTGTATCCTGGCTGGACTGGGATAAGCTAGAGCTGTATTGGTGTTTATGGAAGCCCCTAGGTATTGATGTACATGAGAGGGTTGGAGATGTGACTTGGTGTAGTTGATTGTAAACCCCAAGTTGTGCAGTGTTTGAATTGTTTGAGATGTGTGTTGTACACACTGATTAAATGACTTGGCTTTTATGAGCCAATCATCTAAGTATGGGCGCTCGACCTCGGACCTGGGGAACTGGGTTTGAGTCTCTGTAAATACGCTAAAACATCCTGTGATTCTGGGCAAATTTAAAGTAAAGACCGAGTTTTCCCTATTAGTTTCTAATTCTCAAGGCACACCTTATGCATCAGAGTCTGCTCCAACCAATTTTTGGAGACTGTCACATTCATTCATGAAAAATTTGTAAAGGAAAAAAGTGACCAATTCAAACATTTTTGTAAACAGCAGACTGTTTCAAAATAAAAATTTAAAAACATTAAAAACACATTCTACCGAACGTAGATTAAATACACAATTAAAAAACAGTACAATACATAATGTGAAATCTTTACAATTATGTTGGAGAAGATCAGCAAAAAGACAATTAAATCCGTCTCAAAGATGTTAATCAAGGTTTTATATGGTACAACATTAGACTGGATTTGATGACCAATGCCCTCAATAGTGTTGACCCTTCCTGATTTAATTGTTAATGGAGCGTCGACGCGTTTCGGCGGTTAAATCGGTCTACAACCACCTTCTTCAGGACCAATACAATTAACTTCTCCTTAGTGCGGCATCACCTGTGCTCGCGCACACCGTCAGGAGTTATTTCTCAAGTAATCTTGTTCTTATGTTCAAAGGACAATTTTGCACTCTAGAACAGTTTGTCCGTGTCGAACTGATGTACTTCTAAAATTAGGGCTTATACTGGGTTCACTTCTAAGCCTGGAATTATATTCAATCTTCTATTCGTGGTCTTCTGTCACTATCGCTTATTATTTTCTGGACATAATCCTTACTCCTTCTTATTGCTCCCTCAAACACTGGTTGGAACACTTGTTGGTATTTCCGTGGTTTATACTGCCCCCCCGGTATTGTAGTGCTAGTGGCTAATCAGTCCGACGGCGCACTTCCATGGGCGGGGATTTCTCTACCGGCGCATTCGTGTCACAGCAGGTCCAGCAAATCACTTAATCTCCCCGTACCTAACAAAAAAATGAATGTGTGTCCTCACATAACGTAACTGGTGCTATGTAAAGCGCTCTGATACCCGGTTCGGGTCACGTTCGCGCTATATAAAGCTCTGCAAAAAAAAATAAAAAATGTTGTCTTCTGATGTGCTGCTACTACTGCTAGGCACTTTGTAAACACTTGGTGCAGTTGTGACCCCGAATGGAAGGACTTTGAACTGATAGTGGGGTTCTTCTAGTACAAATCTGAGATACTTCCTGTGAGAAGGATGTATGGAAATGTGGAAGTAGGCGTCCTTGAGGTCTAGTGTGGTTAGGAAATCGCCGTGTTGCAACAATGGGACCACTTGTTGGAAAGTGATCATGTGAAAATGATCTGAGTGTATATACAGATTGAGAGGCCTTAGGTCTAGAATTGGTCTCAGTGTTCTGTCCTTTTTGGGTATTAGGAAATAGAGTGAGTAAACCCCTGTTCCTTGACGTTTTAACAGAACTTGGAGCAGCGTTAGATGTTCTGTGGACACTGGACGCTGTCTGGGTGGTAGATGTGGAGAGGTAGCTATGAGCTCTAGGCAGTAACCATACTGGATAATTTGTCTTACCCACTTGTCTGTTGTGATGGAATTCCAGACAGGTAGGAACTGTGTTAGTCTGCCCCTACAGGAGTGGAATGCTGTTGGGGGGGCAGAAGGAAGTCAGTTTTGTGTTCAGAGAGGGAAGATTATGGTTATTTCTTCGACTTCTTCCCTTGTTGTTGTTGCCTCTGTAGCCTCCTCTAAAATATCCTTTATTAGAGGATGTTTGTGTATTTGTTTTAAAGTAAGCTGAATTGTCTGCTCCAGCTTGTTTGGAGCCTCCTCTGTAAAAGTGGCGACAAAATGAGCCTCTTGCTTGGGTGGACTGAAGAGCTCCCATAGACTTGGCTGTGCGAGTGTCTTTTTTCATTTTTTCAAGTGCTGTGTCTACCTCTGGAGCAAACAATTGTTGTTGGTTGATTCATGATAGTAGTTTGCACTTCTTGCTTAAATCCTGAAATGCGTAGCCACGCGTGATGTCTAAGCTCTGGACACAGTGTCTGCTACATCTAGTGCACATTTAATGGAGGCAATAAATATAAGCTGACCCTCTTGTAAGAGGTCATCTGCTTGTGCCTTATATTGGTCAGGTAGATGTTGTAAGAGCTTCTCTAACTGATCATAGTGAGCCCGGTCGTATCTTGAGAGGAGGGCCTGTGTGTTAGCGATGCACCATGTATTGCTAGCTTGGGCAGCTATTCTTTTTCCTGAAGCATCTTTGATTCTTTATCAGGAGGTGGTGCTTCACCTGATATTTGGGAATTTGCTCTTTTCCTAGTGTTTGAAACTACTAGGGAGTCTAAGGGTAGCTGTCCTTTAATGTAGGCAGGATCCCCAGGAGCTGCTCTGTACTTTTTCTTTATCCTTGGGTTCATCATTCTAGCTCTTACAGGATCTTTAAACCCTTCTGGTGCATGTTTAATGACTCCTTTAATCATTGGTAGTATTTGCACAGATTCTTGGGAGTGTTCAAAATTGTCTAGTTAAAAATCTTCCTCTGCTTCATCTGAATGCATGGTGGCATTGTAATAGATGGCAGCCCTAATATGAAGTGTCCAAACCCAATATTGTCTTCTGGAGAAGGTTTAGATGGATATATATGTGGGTCAGGAATATCTGGTAGGGAAAAGGGCCATCTGGGTCTCTCCCTCACCCAATGCTATACTCATCATCAACATCCTGAGGAGGTGTATGTTGTGGAGAATGAGGAGGAGAAATGAGGTGAAATGTTTAAAGGAAGAGCAAGAGAAGGAGATACAGGAGAAGGGTGCATAGGAGATGTGGCAGAGTCCTTCTTCTTGACAGGCACTGGAGGTGTAGGTGCTGTATCGGACTTCCTCTTCCTGTGTGGTGTAGTGGAAACATGTCCCGTTTCTGGATCAATGTAGATCCTTTTTTGTAAAGGATCTGGTTGGAAAAGCTCCTCTTCTTGAGACAGCCTTCGGCGCCGATCTTTTTGGTTCCGAACCGGTTTGTTGCTTGTCTTTAGTCTTAAGAGCCGATGTGGAGTCCTTTGGTGTAGATTTTGGCACCTGAGATATTGTCTTTGGAGCCGAAGCCTGTTTCGTGGACTTGGAAGGATCGGAAGCAGACTGTTTTTTTCGGCATCAAGGGTATCTGCTTCGGAGTGGAAGCTGTTTACGGGGCATCGGAAACAGGCTTCGTTGTTTTTGGAGCCGCTTTGTCTCTCGGAGTCAACGGTTTCAGAGGGTCTTTCGGAACCAGGACTTTTTTGTTTCGGTACCGAGGGAGCAGGTGGTATTGGCACATGCGGTTTGCTCGATATGGAGCTTTCGAAGGGTTTTTTCTGTCTCGACTGGGCCACGCAGGAGGAGTATTGACCGTTGCCTTCGATTTTGGTGTTTGGGCTGGGGTAGGGGCAGTGGTACTCACGCGTTAACCCGAAGGTATGGAGTCATCGGAGTCATCTGCCTCGGATACGATCTGAAGATCATCAGAATCTTCCTTCGGAACACATTTTGATAGCAAATCTGTATGCACTTAACGATCCACCTGGCTATACCTGCTTTTGAAATGGGGTTGCCTTTGTGTTGTAGGGAAAAGGCAACAAACAGTTGTTTTGTCTTCCTGAAATCTTTTGTCCTATCTATGTAGTACATGAGAGCTCTTTTGACGTCTAGTTTGTGGAGCATTCTCTCTGCCACTGAATCTGGATTCTGGAAGAACACTGGCAATTCTATAATTTGATAGTTTGATTCATATGGAACTGTGAAACTACTTTAGGCAGAAACTTAGGGTTAGTGCGTAGCACCACCCTGTTGGAATGAATCTGTATGAATGGCTCTTAGATAGTTAGTGCTTGAAGTTCACTAACTCGTCGTAGCGATGTGATTGCTATTAGGAAAGCCACTTTCCACGTCAAGAATTGTATCTCGCAGGAGTGTAGAGGCTCAAAAGGTGGTCCCATCAGTCTGGTAAGGACCACATTCAGGTTCCATACAGGTGCCAGTGGGTGTCTGGGAGGAATAACTCGCTTGAGTCCCTCCAGAAAAACTTTGATGGCAGGCACTCTGAAAAAGTGAGAGATGCTGCCTGTTTTGGAGATAAGCTGCTATTGCGGATAAATGTATACGAATGGAAGCATAGGCCAGATTGCACTTGTATAGATGTAACAGATAACAGATGATGTGAGTAGATGCATCTAGCGGATTAATGTCGTTATTGGCACAATAAATGACAAACCGCTTCCATTTCGCCGCATAACATTTTCTACTGGTGGGCTTTCTTGCCTCCCTTATGATATCCATACAGTCGGGAGGCAGGTTGAGGTAGCCAAATTCTAAGACCTCAGGAGCCAGATCGCCAGGTTGAGCTGTTGCGGATCTGGATGCTAAATGTCGCAATGGCTCTGCGTCAAAAGCCTGGGCGTGAGGTGCAGCCTTTGATGCGGTACCACGGAGAGTTCTAGAATTGTGGTGTACCATGGTTGGCGTGCCCACGTCGGAGCAACCAGGATGAGAGTCAGAGTGTTGCTTCAGTTTGCGTGCCACTAGCGGTATTAGCGGTGCTGGGGGAAAAGCGTACGCAAATATGCCTGACCAGTTCATCCATATCGCATTTCACTGCGACTGTGGGTGTGGGTGTGGGAACCTGGCGGCAAAGCTTTGGCATTTTGCGTTTTCCCTTGTGGCGAATAGGTCTATCTCTGGATGACCCCACTGCTGGAAGCACGGTCGGAGTACTGATGGATGTATCTCCCACTCGTGCATCTGGTGGCTGTGCCTGCTGAGCAGGTCCGCCATCTGATTGTCCTTGCCTGGGAGGTGTTCTGCCATGAGGAAGATGTTTCTCTGAATGGCCCACTTCCACATGCTCTGCGCCAGATGAGACAACTGTGGAGAGTGTGTACCTCCCTGCTTCTGTTTGTAGTACATGGCCGTCATGTTGTCCGTCCGGATCAACACTACCTTGTTGCACAAATGTACTTTGAATGCTTTCATTGCCATGAAGATAGCCATCAGTTCCAGAAGGTTGATGTGCATCTTCTTCTGCTGTGCTGTCCATAGTCCCTGCACTGTGTAGTGGAGTACATGAGCTCCCCATCCCTGGAGAGATGCGTCAGTCGTCAGTATAATCTGTGGCACAGGTTCTTGGAACGGTAAGCCCCTGCAAAGGTTTTGTGGGTTCCACCAATGCAGAGAGTTGTATGCGCGACCGGTCACCAACACTAGGTTTTTCAATTGTCCGTGAGCCTGATTCCACTGACGTGCCAAGCACTCCTGAAGCGGACGCATGTGTAGTCTCGCGTGCAGGACTATGAAGATGCAGGAGGCCATCATGCCCATCAACTGCATGAACACTCGTGCTGGAAGCGAGTGTTGTGGTTTGAATTTCCGTATCAGCAATTGCATGCTGTTGAACCTCACTGAATTTGGCTGTGCTTTGGCTGCCAGAGTGTCTATTATCGCGCCCAAGTACTGCCGTACGTGGGTGGGCTGAAGGTGGGATTTTGGATAATTCAGTGAAAACCCTATATCGTGAAGAAGGTGAATGGTGTGGGACATGTGGGGGGCACATTGCTGGGCCAACTTTGCTTGGATAAGTCAGTCGTCCAGATAAGGGTAGACGTGAACGTTCTGTCTCCGTAGGTGTGCTGCCACTGTCGCTAGGCACTTGGTAAACACCCTGGGTGCCGTTGTCACTCCGAAAGGGAGGACCTTGAACTGATAATGCTGATCCTGAATGGTAAATCTGAGATATTTTCTATGTGACGGGTGTAGCGGTATATGGAAATATGCTTCCTTCAGATCTAGTGTTGCGAGGAAATCTCCGTGACTGAGTAACGGTAGAACCTGCTGTAATGTGAGCATCTGAAAGTGTTCTGACAGGATGTACTGGTGTAGGGGCCTGAGGTTCAGTATGGGTCTGAGGGACCCGTCCTTTTTTGAGATCAGGAAGTACAGCGAGTACACCCCTGTACCTTTTTGTTCTACAGGCACGAGCTCTATGGCTCCTTTTTGCAGCATGCGGACTACCTCCTGCTGCAATAACTGTATATGCTCTGCGGACATAGGACGGTGTCTTGGGGGTATGTTGGGTGGAGCGGATGTCAACTCCAGACAATAACCGTACTGGATAAGCTGCCTCACCCACCTGTCTCTAGTGATGGATTTCCAGACCGGCAGGAACTGTTGTAGTCTCCCCCCGACCTGTGTTATATGGTCGGGGGGTAGTGACAAGACGTCACTGTTTGTTAGTGGCGGAGGATCGGGAGTTGTTGTTTCCACGACCTCTGCCCTTGGTGCTGTTTCCACGATAGCCACACCTATTGTTCTTGTTGTAGGTGGTCTGCGTGCCTCCTTTACTGTATTGTGTCTGCTGGGACACCTGGCCTCTGGAAGCTCCTCTATTGTTGGAGCGACGAAAAGAACCACCCCTGAACTGCTGCGACTGTAGAGCCCCCATAGACTACAGCCTCTGTGTCCTTTTTAATTTTTTCTAAGGTGGTGTCCACTTCTGGGCCAAACAAGTAACCAGGGTTAACTGGCTGATTGAGTATGGTGGTTTGTACCTCAGGCTTGAAGCCGGAGATTCTCAGCCAGGCGTGTCTTCGTAACATAACACTTGTATTAATAGCCCTGGCTGCAGTGTCTGCTGCGTCTAGCGCACACTTAATAGATGCGTTGGATATAGGTTTCCCTTCTTATATTAGCATTTCTGCTGCCTCCTTACACTCATCTGGCAAATGTTGTAACCGGGTCTCAAGTGTATCATAATGAGCCCTGTCATATCTGGCTAAGAGTGCCTGTGTGTTGGAGATTCGCCAGACATTGGCCGCTTGAGCTGCCACCCTTTTCCCGGATGCTTCTAGCACTTTAGATTCCTTGTCAGGGGAGGAGCATCCCCCGTGGTCTGCGAGTTCGCTCTTTTACGAGCATTTGAAACAACCAGAGAGTCCAATGGCAACTGTCCGGCGATATACATAGGGTCCACAGGTGCTGGTTTGTATTTTTTTTTTCAATTCTGGGGTTTACCACTCTCGCCCTTGTGGTCTCCTTAAAGAGGTCTCCAGCGTGTTTCAAGACACCTTTAAGCATGGGCAGAGTCTTGACAGTTCTCTCTGAGGTCGAGAAGGTGTCAAATAAAAAATCCTCTTCAATAGGGTCAGCATGGAGTTGGACATCGTGATTTTTTGCCGCCCTCTCAATAAGTGTTAAACGCAGCCGTGTCTTCTGTGGGTGAGGTTTTAACAGCATAGGTATGATTGTCAGGGGCATTTTGTGGCTCCCCTGGGTCAACAGTGTCTCCCCAGGGTTCAGTGTGGTCTTCTGGATCAGTGTCTACAGGATAACTGTAATCCTCATTGTCACCATCCCCTACATCCACATCTGAATGTGTGGGTGAAAAAGGAGCAAGTTCTTGTTAATATTGTTGTAGAGGTTCAAAAAGAAGAGGTGATGTTGCAGAATCCCTCTTTTTCTTTAATGGAATTTTATACGACTCCATAGGCTGTTCTGGGGCGATCTTTCACTTGAAAATGAAAAGTCTACCAGTCTCAGCGTCGATGAACTGCCTCGACTGATCTTCCCGCAGAGGCGGTCGATGCTTGGCGGCCCCTTCCGTAGTTGTAGGCTTTGGCCCCATGGACACCTTCTTGGCCGCTTAGATGCCCGTCTTGGGGGCGAACGCATTAGGTGCCACTGGCGGCGGCAGTGTAAACTTAATCGGTGCAGACTACTTCGGAGGTTTACCGACTGTCTTCGGGGGTTGAGTGGCCTTCGGTCCGGCAGCACTAGCCTTCTCCTTAATGCGTGTCAGCGAGTCCGACACCTGCTTCGAAAAGGAGGCGGATGGTTGTGTTGACTCGACGGGGTCCTTGGAGCCACTGCTAGGTTTGGACTCGAGGTCTGACCTTTGCTTTGTCGAGTCGACGTTTAGGATCGAGAACGTTCTGGGTTTCGAGTTCTTTGTTTGTGTCTACTGTCTTCGGCGCCTACTTCTTTGGGTCGATGTCCTTGACCTTTTTCTTCAGTGCCCCGGCTTTCGGCTCGACACCCTTTAGCGACCTCTCCGGGTCGATAACACTCTTCTGTTTCGTCGGAGCCGATGGTTCAGAAGCCTTTGATCCGACCAAAGTAATGTGTACTTTCGGTTTTGATTTAGTCTCCGGTGCTTTCAGTTTCGTAGTCACCGATGTGTTTGATTTCGATTTTGATCGATCAACCGATGGCTCTTTGGAAGTGTCCGTAGCCGGGCCTTGAGGCGAGGCCTTAGAACTATGCGCTTGATCTTGGGTAAGGCCATGTGGCGATCCCTCGACCTGAGCCTTATAGAATGTTCTAGTCTCGGCCCCCAAATCAACGGTTGGGCCTAGCTCCTCCCTCGAGCTATCTTCTACGGCCCCAAGGGCCTCATCGTCGTCTCCTACCTCGTCGACGAAGTCTTCATTGTCAACCATTTCCACATCTGCGTCGTAACTGGAGTCAATCTCTGATGCAGGATCAGACAGGTTCTCTTGAACTTCCTGCTCGACTCACTCATCATCCTCGGCATCGAAGATGTTCACCGGATCAGGTGCCGTCTGCTGGGTTTCCTTCCGCGCGAAGGTAAATAGTCTTCTTGGATCGGAACCGAGAACAAGCCATACAGCTGGCTTCATCGTGATCCGGAGACAGGCACTTGTTGCACACCGGGTGGACATCGATGTGAGGATACTTGGAGTTGCAAACGGGACATCTGTTGAACGGGCTCCGTTCCATAATGGATCGTCGATAAGGCCTCTGGCGTCGATAAGGCCTTCAGTGCTGAATAGCTACACAGCTCTTCTTGACGTCCGGCTCAAGGACAGAGCTAGAAGAAGTACTGGGCACCGATCGCAAAGACAATACCGACGATAACTAGATGCCTTTTGGCCGAATATAAAGTCTTTTATCGATTCCGAACCGGAGTTAACAAATATACATCTGAACCCAATGGCGGAAAAAAACAATCTGAGGATGGAGAGGATGCCCATGTGCACTGTAGTCCAGGGGAGGAGCCACCTTTCTCGTGATACTTCGAAGACTCTTCCAGGACAACAATGTGCAATCATCCGGACCCAACACTAGGCAGCGATCTATGCACAGATATGAATTCAGCAGCCCACATGCATCGAACCTGAACTCTAGGCCAATTGTTATATATATAAAAATGTATAGTTGTTTATTTTAGAACCACAAGTAGGTATCAAATATTTTCTCAGAATGAGATGTTGCAATTGAATACTTTCAAATAGCAGTTGACTTTTAAATGCAATAGATACAGTTGTTGCAATATGCAACACAAGTTAAACACAAAACAACATTGAGCTCAATGGGAAGTTTTAAGTAAATGCAATAAAATCACTTCACAAATGTTTTTCTTACTCAGGGCTGGATCCTGGATTTAGCCCTGGTGCATTTCCTGCAAACAGTTGAAAGAAATACTTTGTTACACAAGCGATTTAAGGATTATTTGTAAGTTCTGAAAATCGACAACAAAATCGAATACATTGCCTGGCAAAAACCAGGCAATGTATTCCTATGGGGGAAAATTGGGTTAACAGTAAATCACGGTTATAATTACTTTTTAGGTTCAGTGCTGGGCTCAGATACATCACTGTGATCTCTCCGGATAGCAGGCGAGTAAATTCGTTTTAGTTGTTCGGACGATTTTTAAGGAATATTTCAAAATTGCAAAACTCGACACTTTGAAGAAATTCCAAGTGAAAACCAGCCAATGTTACTCTACGGAGAAAATCAAGTTATCGGTCTTTGGGTAAGTACTCGACTGGCAGAGTTAATGTTCTGGGGGTAGACTCAGGGGTCTCCCAGGGTCAGGTAAGTACAGTTGTTACACCCTTAGCGGCACAGGGGCAGCTGGGTGTAGAGAGAGTAGGCCCAATGCTATCCTATGGAGGACCTTTGGTTAATGGCTGCTAGCAGGCAGGTCACGCGGCTGTGGGAGCTGAGCTCCTGGTCACTTACACAGGACAAGTGGGGAAGTAGAGTAGGATAGGTGCTGCACTCCCAGTGGCACTCGGACGGCTGGGTGCAGGGTGCTTTTGGGCCTTCGGGCGCCCAATGTTATTCAATGGGAAAGCTGGAAGTTGAACAAAGGCTGCAGGCTCAGGGACGGAGATTCTTCAGGTGCGACCCACCCTTCGAGAGGTAAGTTGGGATGTTGGAGGATAGGTAGACACCCAGGAGTTGGGCACAGGGGGCGCCGGGGTGTCTTGACTTCGGAAATCTTACCCTCAGCTGGTCGCGGTTGGAGGGGGTCCCTTGTTGTGAGGCTGCAGGCATCGTCAGGAGCGTCTAGGAGGGTCCTTGGGCACTGGATTCCAGGTCACAATTGCCCGGGGGATGTCCTCGTGGTCTTTGTTCACTCAGGTATAGGCCGGGCTCGGCGGGTGCAGAGCGTGCTGGATTCGCGGTTTCTGGCTGGTGTTGCTTGTTTGAGCAGAACCAATGCTCGTGGGAGTCCCAGTCTTTAGAGGAGCAAGGCAGGCAGGTCCTCTGGGGTTTTCGAGGTTGCGGTCCGCAGGAGATGCCAGGGTTTTAGCAGGAGCAGGTTCAAGGATCAACGGGCCAGTAGGGCTGGGGCCAAGTCAGTTGGTGTCATCCTTTTGTTAGCAGCTGCACAGCAGGTCTTACTTCTTCTTGTAGTTTCAAAATCAGGATCTGAGGAAGGTTCAGGGTGCCCCTAAATACTACATTTAGGGGCGTTACAGGTTGGACCAATGCTCCCTGTCCTGGGGTGAGTACACCCCCCTATACTGCTCCTCTCTTGTGGGAGGGGGGCAGGAGCCTATCTCCGATTGGGCAGGGCTAACCATCAACAATATGGAGGGAGCCTGAGTTATGCTTCACCTCGCCTCTCCCACGCGAGGGGTGGGGTTTGCAGAGGCTGGCACACCCCCTTTCCTCACTTAGGGTTTCCCGCCTGTCTTCCCGCCAGAGTGAGGGTCAGAACCGGTGGGGGCCAGTTGCTGAGTACAGCAATTGGCCTGGGGAAGTTCGCAAAAGGGGGCATGCCTTTGAGGCTTCCCCTGCCCATCCTGGGGTAGGAGGCTTGGCACCTCGTTCCAGGATGTGCATGGTTTCAGGCCCCAGAGAGCGGCAAGCTCTCGACCGAGGGGTCCAGAAACATGTCGGGTGGTGCCAGCCTCGGTAGCCACTCAGTCAGGACACTGGGAGATGCCAATTGGGTTTAGGTTTCAATACAGTTTTAGGGAAGGAACGCAGGCCATGGGTACCTGATTGGCAGGAGCCCAGGGCACACTCAGTCAAAGTACATCAGAAATTCAGCAAAAAGTGGGGGCATACCATGCAAGAAAGATGCCACTTTCTCACACCACCCATATATTCCTTGTGGGTCTAGTTTTTAGAAACCTATGGCATTTGTAGGTTTCCAAACAGGAAAACCTCTGAACCAGAGGTCAGGAGCTTAGCTATAAAGGTGTAATGATATTCACAACACTCATTGGGGTTGGAATAACTTAGTTTGTGGAGAAAAAGTCTACGGACTACGGACTGGAGCGTGCGGAGACTCGCGAACTACGTAGGAGCACTTTAAGGTGATAGACTATGTGTGGTGCGAGATTCTTGTTGACAGACAGGAATCTATAGGTACACCTAAACTCATTACTCTTTAGGCACCTTAGTATTCAACCCAGTTTTTAATTTATCCCCTAGGAGCAAGAATAAATCATTTGGAGCTTACTAGGTGGGTAGTTTTAACTCACATGCACCGATTCCACTCCACCACATTACAGTTCTCGCACCACACATAGTCTATCACCTTAAAGTGCTCCTACGTAGTTCACAAGTCGCAGCACGCCCCAGTCCGTAGAGGGCTGGAAGGGCCCCATGATGAAGCATCTCACAGTGGGGTAACCCTGGTGAGTGAGGGAACACTAAGAAAAAGAAAAAAAATCTTTTTTCTCCACAAACTCAGTTATTCCAACCCCAATGAGTGTTGTGAATATCATTACACCTTTATAGCTAGGCTCCTCACCTCTGGTTCAGAGGTTTTCATGTTCTAATTCATTTATGGAGGGTGAGCCCTAGCCTTTTTCCCTCTAACCCGCCCTTATTTTTGAAATGTGTAGGTTTCCCTCAGTGATGGGCAAACCTGGTCCCCATATACCACAGGTACCCACAATTCAAGAAGGAGAACTTCCTACGAGAATTCTTTATTTCTCAATATTGCATTTGGGGGCCTTTCCTGTCATAGGTGATCAGCCAACTCATGCAAGTGGGATAACATTCATATCTGGAGAAGCGTGGAGAAACAGAATAGTAGAACATTTGTAATTATCTACTTTCTTTCAAAGTATTTTTGGCTTCCAAACAGGAGTCAGATGAAGAAAGACCTTTCTGCAAACTGCCCTATTACGGTTAACTCCTAATTCTGAGTCGTACAAATAACCACTTTTCCAAAACAGATTCATTGAAACGATTAAAAAATGCGTAGCATTCCTTTAGACCCATTTTTCATTCATTATATCATAAGCTGCAGCTCAGTTGTCGGCTCGAAGTAATGAGTGCTTTTGGATAGCCAACAACAACTATATGCCTCCCTTGCGACCGAAGAGTCTGACGTTACTTCTGTAATTAGGAACATTGTCAAAGATTTTGCTGGTAAAAGACCTTGTTTTTTTCAGAGCTTTATAAGGAATGACTCTTTTATTCAGACAAGAGGAGTTTAGCATCTAGATTAAACCAAGCTGCTTGTGACTCTGTAGGTGAAATCTTTTCGAAAGCAAATATCATGCCTTAGTATACGGACTGCTTTGCATTTCATATGGTTACAAAGCAAACGTTTAGTCATGTCTAAAGGTATGAAATAGCGTTTCCAATACAGGATATCTTAGTAAGACCAGCAAATGCATTTACCTGGGTCCTTTAGAATTTGTACATATGAAGAAACAATGCAAAAAGCAGCCAACAAAAAATTGCTGTCTTTTCGTTGACTCTCATAAAGGAAATATTTTTACACATCAATACTTCGGCCAAAAGCACAATATAAATAATTTGAATAGTAAGTCTGTATAAGCTCAGAAAATTACACTCTTACCTGCATTGACAACTTCATCAAGATCTTTACCGTTCAGTTCAGAGATGACCTAGTAGGTGGAGAAAAAAGGAAAAAAAGATGTTCATTTTAAATATTTTATTTATTATTATTCAGTGAGCACACAGAGCAGAGGAGTAGGATTTATGGATACATAATAAAGAGAAAAGTTATTCAGGAGAGTCACAAAAGTGGATCATTTGTATGGTTGGTCACAAGTTACAAAATTTATGGTCTGCCTCTCGCGAATGGCTGCTGGATCACGTGGGAACAAGACCTGCAAATGCTTGGCACATTCAGATGGATAGACGCAATATAAAAGCACAAATGAGAATCTATCAGGGACCTGCCTGCAAAAGATGAAAAAGCACGTGAACACCATAAACTCTCCCTGAAGAGGCATGCTTGCCACTTGAGAGTACATAAAAACAAAAACCTAACAGTTAGTTAGTGCCTTAATGGAGCTCCTTTATCACTTCCATCAACTACATTGTGCGAATCCAAGCTAATACTGGTGAAAAGGAATTGCTTTAGAAGCTTCCTGATCAAGCCTGGAACCTCGGAAGGATCCGCAAAGGAATCTATGAATGAACATCTATTAGATTTACAAAGATTACACAATTTTTCATGAAGCACATATCAGCATGCAACTTAGCTGGTGGGCGAACTTGATTTGGACAACTATATGGCGTATGCATGATGCTTCTAATGTACCATCCATTAAATGCAGAGCGAGAGACAAATAAGCTATTTTATTATAAGCCACTTATGAACAGAACTGTGTCCCCCTCTTTACCAATCTAAATAAATAAAAAATAAAATGAGTGCAGCTCCCTCTGTTTAAAAGCAATTCAGCTACTCATCTAGCAAGCAAGAGCATTTTTTCTGCTCTCACTTGCTAAAAGCGGAGTAGCATTTGCTATGGCTTGGCGGGAGCGGTACTCATCCTGGGAAATTGCAGGAGCTGTGGGGTAGCGGTCAATAGGGCCATCAATGGCTCCAGGAGGAGGGCAGAGCGCCAGCCCACAATGTTTTAAGTTTAAGCCCGGTGGCATGGCAGTCCCCGGGGCTGGGGTCCTTGCGAACCCTGCATTATTTTAAGATTAAGTCCCAGGGAGTTAGTGGTCCCTGGGGTTGGGGGTTGTCCGAGAGGGCCAACCATCCAAAAAAGAAAGAAGTCCCGGGGAGGTGGCGGACCCCACATTGATCTAAAAAAGAAGCCATGGTGAGGTGGTGGTCTCTGAGTAATCAATGGGTTCCAGGAGGGAGAGGGTGCCATGCACCCCCTCCTTTACTACAATACCTCTGGGACCTGGCCCACCAGGGGGCTAATTAGAAACAAAGTAAGTGCTGGAGCTCAAACGTAGTTTTTAGGTCTCGCGACCTATCGATGCGCGCAAGCGCATCGAGCGGAGCGAGAATTCAAGTGACGAAAATCATCGTCAAACCAAGGGCTTTCAGCCCTGCGGTTTTCATGCAGTTCACGTGAATCACGTGATTAAACATGCACGCGCATCGGCAGCATTTCTCCTGCAGGCTCGCAAAAGGCTCTCCTCCCTCCCCACATCAAAGTCATCAATCACACTCCCACAGGCTTCCCCAGCGCTGCTCCGCCCCCTGCTTCACGGCAACTTGTTTATTTAACTTGTTCCCTGCTTGCCTCTCCCCCGCCCCCCCCCCTCCCCCACCACAGCAATGCCGAGGGCTGGTTTCACTTTCAGCCGCAGGCCGGCCCGGCCGGCCGTACTTTCAGTTTTGTTGTCTGCAGTCTCAGCCTCTCTCGCTTCTTTCTCTATCCGTCTCCCACGTCGCCCTTGCACAGTCCATCTGCTTCTTTCACCCCCTCCTTCTCTCCCTCTTTTTCTCTTCTTTCTGTCTTCCTTACTCTGTCTTCCTAGCGAGAATTACGTGGTATGTTTTGCAAACACTTCTTCGTTTCTAGTAGCATGGCAACAGGGACACTACACTCAGTTCAAACCCTTTCAGTGACGATGCTTGTACTGCCCTCCGCTCAGAGGTAACCATGGAGCTACGAGCAGCTCTTAACATTTCTACACATCACTGCAATATCAGAAATGAACAAATGAAACTTGTGCAGTTGAGAGAAGATACGCTTCGATTGCAATGTTTCTGCAAAAAGGGGAAAGACTGTGATAATGTGCTTAATCAGCGAGGCAAGGAGACTTCGTTTCTCCACTTCCTGTTGCCAGAGGGGGGGGGGGGGGGGGGGGGGGGAGGAGGGGGGGGGGGGGAACATACAGCTAATTCCGAGTTCTTAAAAAAGGGTGCATCCGATAAAGCGTGAGACAAACCCCCGGTCAGTCAAATTACCCTCTGCACTCCTCCCCTCGCTCGCATTCCCAGGCTCTCCCGCCCCCATCCGGCTTCCCTCCCACACTTCTCCCAAGACAGCCTCTGCACCCTCTGCACTCCTGCCCCATCCGGCTTCATGGCAGCTGAAGCTTTGCACCCATTGTCTACCAGAACTCAGTGGTGAAAAACACCCTTGTCGTTCGTTTTCCGCCCGTTTGCAATTTCCATGCTATGTAGGGCCCACACATCATCTGTACCTGCTTTCAACTGCCAGGCAGATGAATGGAGGGGCCCCTATAGAACATGCTTCTCCTCGCTAAAATACCTGGCCTCCTACCAACCTCCGTGACATCCCTCCTTACCCCGCCCGAAACGGTGCCCTCTCTCCTCAAGGCAGAGAGACTGTGCTGCGCTGTCACACTCTCAGAGACCTGCTATGAGTAACAACTTTTGTTACCCACAAGTATTCGGTCATAGCAGTGAATAACCCGGTTTAGAAACTGGCTGTTATAAACCATCTCACCGGAGCTCATTTTATCGATCTTTGAAGAGCAAAACGTCGTCATAAATATCGGTAACGGAACCTACAGATCACCACAGCGGGCACTCAACCTAATAAACTAACCTTCCTGCACTGAACAAGATGCACTACATGCTCTCGGTTAGGACCGGCACCGGCTGTCACTATCTTCCAACACTGACTGAGAGACGTGAATGATCCACTGGTTTGGCTGGGTTCCACTGTGTACTCCCTTTCACACAGCAAACTTCAAGACAGTGAAAGTGACTTTTGACATGGTCGGTTGTGTTTCACAGAAAACACCCCTTTCAATCGAGTAGTACAGTCTCAGGAGCAGTGTACGTATATTAGAGGATGTACATTGTTAATGCCCACTTACACATCGCACACCAAAACACGAATAACCTCCAGGTGGTTGCATAACTGCTGTTATTTTCACAACTCAAAAGAAGTTGTTGTATCGACCTTGGAATAAATACATGCTGAGTCAACACTATCCAGATTTCAACATATGTTGACAAAGTGTATGTGTGCGTCCACTGCATACACTTAATTAATTGAGATATCCTGCCTCTATCAAAGATCAGCAGGGAGAAGCTTCGCATCCACGACAATTCTTCCAGAACTGCAAAGAGAAAAGGAATACTAACACGTGCAAATGCATTTCAGTACATTACACTGTACAGTACACTCATTTTAACAGGAGTTCCTGGGAACAAGTAAAATTCAGTTTGAAAAAACACGGTATTCATGTCCTGCCACTAATAATAAACGCGGTCCATTAACATCCTGTTTAGAGCATATGTGCTTACAAATACACACTCATCACACATTTATTACCACAGTACAGCACATTGAACATGATAAAAACACTGTGTATTGCCACACAGATTACATACTGCAAAGAGTTTAAGCAGGGAAATCACTAATAGCCACAAGTCTTTTTTCAATGTCATTTTACCACCCATTATGAATTTAACCAATTGAACCCTGGTTTTGTTAAATACCTTTTTTTTTTAATTAAAACACATTAAAATGCCATGGCATATACCAAATATGCAAAGGCACAGTGTAATATGCTATTCACTGGCATCACTGAAGGAGTAGCAGGGTGTCATGGCCCACTTGAAGCAGCACTACAACTTCAGCCCAACGTAGATTATTGTAGGGTTTTCCACTTAGTTTCTTTCCATTTCAGTTCAATTTTGTGACATTCACGAATTTGCTAAGTTGGCCAACTTCGTACAGCCCTCATTTTGATCCTTTTTCACTTAAAACAAGGTCATCGCCAGCTTCCACATTTGGCCCCAGGAGTGCTAATCTACTTATTGGCAAACTTCATCAACCTCAAAGCTAAAATTGATTTGTTAAAATAATACAAACAGCAATTTCCAAATGGACAACTGATAAACGGCCGGTATCTAGCTAGGCACACTTTCAAAGCCCACACAGACAACTCTTTTCGACAAAAGAAACAAGCACTGGCGTTGCCAATAGGTCTCGCAGTAGGAAAGTTGGAGCTATTGGTTTTGTAAATAACATTTTATATTTATATATTGTTATTGAAAATGCCTATAACGATATATAAATATAAAATGTCATTTAGAAAACCAATAGCTCCAACTTTCCTACTGCGAGACCTATTGGCAACGCCAGTGCTTGTTTTTATTTCTTTTCATCTTTGGCAGGATCCAAAGATCCTGTAAAAAAAAATTGTAATGCCTTTTTGGGCCCAGGAGCAACCCCCCCCCCCCTCTCGATATATCCCCCCCTCTCCCCTCTATCCCCCCCCCCCCCCTCGTGTTTTGTTGACGACTCACTCCCATTCGTAAATACCACATATAGCAATCGTTTTTGATTAGTTCCCACCTTTCTACCCACACAGGTACTACCAGTCCTCCTTGTTAAATATCCACCCTGATGAAGACCTTCGGTATAAGAAACGCCACTCAGAAGGTCGAAACGCATTGGTTATACTGTTTTGAGAGGCGAGCCTGAAGAGCCCAGGACAAACCTGCGTCCACAACTTAGATATTTTAGAGCCCACACTGTACAGCTTAAAAAACACTACTGTACTGTGAGGTCCCTATTGTGAGGCGTCCCCGTACTGCTTCCTAAGAAAGAAGTAGGACTACCTTTGGCCTGTAGAAGCGCACAGTTGTTGGTGCTTGGCAGCACAACGTTGTTTTATGTTTGTAAATTATACAGTTATTTGTCGAATGTAAATTGTACAGATGTAAGTTTAATGTAATTATGGTTTACATGTTTTGAGCATCTTCTTGTACATATTTTACACACAATACAAGGAACAGGCTAGTTGTCTAGCAAGTCCTACACAGGGACAACATGTCTTGGTGAAAACAAAAAAAAAAAAAAACGTTTTGGATATTCAATTACAATCCAGGGGTAAATCAAAAATCCAACTGGTGTAAAATAAGATTGGTATTTATGGTGTCAGAGGTATTATGTTTTGAATATAGTTTAGGTTTCCCACCTCTGTACGCCTAACAGGATAATTCCCCTGTTTTTTATCGGCTCCTCATTTAAAGAGGTGATCATTGTTTGTTTTGTGAAAAAGGATAAAAATCCAAAAGATGTCAATTCTTATAGACCCCTAAGCCTCCTCAACACGGACTATAAAATTCTAATGAAAGCTTGGGCGCAGCGTTTTTCGGACATCCGCTGCTCAGGAAATAATCAATAAAGATCTGGCCGGGTTTATAGTAGGGAGATCTATGGAAGCAAACACAGAGTTCTTAATACAGGCAGTGGATTACTGTAACACAAACTCTTTATGATGGTTGATGTGAAAAAGCATTGGACCTGGTAAATTGGAACACTTTGTTCTTTGCCCTTGACTGGTTTGGCATCCCTGCACAGGTCATTGTAATGCTTCGTAACATTTATCAGGAGGCTCAGGCCTGGATAAACGCAAATCAATCAGGGGACAAGACAAGGGTGCCCGCTTTCCCCTTTGTGGTTTACATTTTTTATTTAGCCATTGACCATTAGAATTTGGCATAATGCCGTAGTTTGTCCTCCAATCTTGGGCATGACTAAACTAAAGCCATTCGCAGGTGACATCTTATATCTGAGACCTAATAGCCAGAATGTGGAATCGACGTCGAGGGAATTTACTAGATTTGAATTAATAGGGGGCTATAAGATATATCAAAACAAAACAGAAATGTTAACAATGAATACTGATGTAGATTTCCTGCCAGTTGACTTCAGACAGCAAGCAACAAAACCCGACCCCATAAGATATTTGGGGATATAAATATCTCTGATCAATACCAACAGTTGTACAAGTTGAATTATATAAAAATTCAGGACAAAATTAAAAACCTACTAGAAAAGTGGCTATTACTCCCTTTGACTCTGGTAGGACGGGAATCTATTATCAAAATGTCCATACTTCCGCTACTCGTCTTCCTTTTTAGGTCTCCTGGCGTTGAACCGCGCGAAAGCGCTGTCTCGCCAGAGACCTATTGTGAGCGACTCTGCTTCCCAGGAGAGGGGACAGGAGCTGGCCGCGCGCTGGGGAATGGAGCTGGCCGCGCGCTGGGGAATGGAGCTGGCCGCGCGCACGTGAACGAGCTCGCTGTGGCCAGCTCCTGCCTCCTCTCCTGGAACGCTCCAACACGACACACGCATGTGCACACACACAAGAGCGCCCATTCACGCACGCACACATACAGAGACTCTCTCCCCCCACCACACATACACAAGTGTACCGAGCACCCCCCCCACACACACACACACACACACACGAGTGCACCGAGCCCCCCCCCCCCCCCCCGTCGCACACACACGGGCGCACACACACGAGTGCACCATGACCCCCTCCTACCTCCTACCACTAAGGCCCACTTACCGCCACTCCGGACTTCAGCCGCCACCGCGGGGCTCTACCTCGGGCATGGGAGCCCCGCGTCACCACTGCCCGTCTCCTGGCTAGCCACTCCGTGGGCACGAGCTTCCAGCACGAAACGCAAGTCCCGCCCCACGGTAGTTTTGGTCACGTGGACGTCTTCGTTTTTAAACTTTACCAATTCTGTCGGCCGTAGAGTCGCTTCGTGATGAAACAGAACTTTAGTTGCGTTCTACGCCTGGCTGTCAAGTTCGTAAAGCGCTTCCTGGTTCCAGTTCGAAATAGGCAGACCCCGCAGCTCAAGTACGGTCACTAAGAGGAAAAGGTTATATACATGTCTAGTCTGAAGGCTGTAGGTTTTGAGAGGGCATTCGCTTTAAATAGATTTAATTTATTCATTGTATATGTCCTTTTTAGTAGCCTTGAATTGCCATGGAAGGGCTCACTACTTTATTTACCATGAATCGGTTCACATTCTAGGGTAGTGCTTGTTTTGGCCATTGTGGCTTCTTCCTTTAGTGCTTGGGTGTTTTGTTCGTGTTTTGAGGTTCCCTGTACTATGTGGCTGATACAGGATGAGAGTAGCGGAATCTGTTGGGGCAAGTACAAATATGTGCAAAGTGGGACAAATTAGCAAGCCGCATCACTCCTCTGCTCACCTCCTCCGCCATGTGAGCTGCATCGCTTCCTGCCTGGTTGTCCCTCTGGTGTTCACCACTGTGAGCCTCAGTCAGTCCTGTGCACACAGTTACCTGTGCTAAGTGTGAGAATGATGTTCGGTTGTGATATTGGTGAGGTTGTCTTAAACACGCAGTGTCCATGGATGCTGTTCCATTCTATGGCCTTGGGGCTACTGGGTCCCGAAAAGAACCCCACACCCTGGAAACTTGCAGGTTTAAATCGGTTGAGAAAAATTAAATGGTTGAGGTTTAGGCAGCCGGACTTTGACATTATATAATGACCCCTTCACAAACATGCAGTACAGTACTGTGCCAAGATGCCCTGCAAATGAGGTTTGCTGCACACCTTGCACAATCGTTTCATTGCTGCCATCCTCCCTTCTTTATGCTGCAGCTTAAGCATTGGCACTTGTTATACCCCAAAAATCTTTCTCCTTTGCTTTGGACACCTGTCACTCTCCGCTGGAAAGAAGGCGATATTCAGGATCCCACAGAGTTGAGGAGCTAGGTTTGTACAGCATCTATTGTTTCTATCCAAGACCCTAAAACAAGTGTCATAGTCTCAAACCCTACATCCCACCAACATCAACAACATCTGCCCAGTGTTCAGCCTACCATAGCTAGGCAAGATATTAGAAAAAAAGGAGCCTGGCAGCTCAGGTTCTGAGAATCGCTTTATCAAATCACAGCTGGATCTTGTTTATTTATTTATTAGTTTTCACTTTTATATAGCTCAAACTTTACCCGCAGGTATCAGAGCGCTTTAAATCAGCATGCTTATAACAAGCAAGACTAGCACTCTATATTAGTGTCAGCTTAGCTTAGCATAAGCAACAGCTAACCATTCACAAACAATGTTTATATACCAATTGCAAATTTAAAAAAAATTAATGCAAAGCATTGTCATTTAGAATGCCAGTAACTCAAACTTTAATGCTGCGAGACCTATTGCATTGCAAATGCTGGTTATTAATATACCCATTAAAATAAATACTAATATTTTAAAGAATTGGAGTCTATGTTTAGACAGTTTGTATGGGGTAAAAAGGCACCAAGGGTTAAGTTGTAAGTATTACAATTAACTATTGAAAAGGGTGGGCTGGCTTTACCGCACATTGAATTTAAATGCCAGATGATGGATTTTTAATGGGTCTAATGATAATTTTTTTGTGGATAAAATGGTGCGGGAAGCTGGTTCTCAGACACCGATATTTTAAAAAACCTCCAAACTTCCCCCCCCCCCCCCAAAAAAGATATAAGGCATTGAAAGATTACTCAATGAGACTCCAGTCCTGTTTAAAAGGAGAGAGGTGGGGGGGGGGGGGGGGGGGGGGTATCTTTCGGGTTACATTATCTAAACTTGAGGGAGTGCAACAATCTCAGCCTCCCAATTCCATCTTGCCATCTAAAAAATTGGAAGTATTGTGGTATACTTGAGCTAAGGCATTTTTTAATTTTGAACAGGATATTAACCTGGGAAGAAGCGAAGACCAGAGAAAGCCTCCCTTTTTCGAGTATTTACAGATTATGCACTTTTTAAATACACAGAATTTTTTACTTTGCACACCGTCCAAATTAGTGTCAGCCTTGATCGGAGCAAAGATAAGAGGAGTGGGGAATTGGTATCGCTTGTTACATAACTCAGGCCATTACCTGTTGGTGCAGAGCCAGCTGGAAAGGGTGTCCCGGGTAACGCAATGTACCTTCTCTGAGCATGAATGGGAGGTTTTATGAATCCAAGGTAGGAAGGCACAGAGCAGCCAACTTTAAAAGAACGGCCTTCTTATCCCATTGGTTGGCATATCTAACTCCAAAAGCACTCAAAAGATGTCTGGAGGCTGAAAATAGATGCTTCCGCTGCCAGGCAGAAGGCGAAGGAGGATGGCTAAATATTTTCTATACTTGTCCTAGAATAGGGCCCTTCTGTGGGGGAAATTTTTTCAGCTTTAAATAAGGCAATTAAGAAAAGGCTAGTGTCTGAAGCTGAGGAAGCCCTGTTCGGAATTAGCAAGGATAGGACAAATTTGAGGAAAGCTTAAGAGACTTTTCTTGCTATTTTCTCCCTAGTCGCTCGCTCTTTAATCCTGCAGAATTGGACGTCGAGGAAGTTCCCATTTACAATAAATGGATCAATACAATGAAACTGGTAAGGGCCTTTGAGGAAGCCTACGCAAAGAGAGTGGGCGCTTCCAAAAAGTTTAATGACAACTGGGCGTTTTTGAGTAATCTGGAAAATTTGATCATAAGCACTAGCCTGAAATGGATTTCAGGCTCCCTTTTATATAGAGTTTGCTGGTACGTGGAATATTTAAATAAATGATCGGAGGTTTTTTCTTGCTTAAAATCCAGCACTTTAGTACAAGAACTTAAGCACTGGGACACTTTACTATTATCTTCTCAAGTTCTTGCACCCTTGTTTATAGAACTGTTAAAAAATACTTGGTAGCTCCATATGAAAAGGTTATCAAAAATGGAGCTTCTTGCTGGTATTAATTCTGTAGAGACAGCTTGAATAGTGAATTAAATGTTAATTAATATGGATTTTATAAAAGAAATGTCAACTTAATATTGATTCCGGTCACTGTAATATGTAAGTGATTTCTTTGTTCTTGATGCGCTGCTCACATTTTTTAATAAAAAAAAATAACAATAAAATGGCTAACGAAAATATCTCAACAAGCCATACTTTAAAGCAAATGGATGTTTGTACAGTGTTATTATAAACTCAAAAATATTCATATTTATAGACCTCGGACAGAAGGACAGACTTAGCCTGCAAATGCTGGGGATTCAAATATATAACTAGATCGACCTAACACACAAAACATTCACTACCACATCAACCACCCCACGCCCTGTCAGCATTGTGTGCTTCAATGATGCATCTTTTGCAATTCTGCATCTGATAAAGCTTTTTTGTGTGCAAATTACTTAAAGAAGATATCCAAACCTTATTGAGACGTTCAGAATCCGCTTCAATTCCTACGCTGCCAAGAATCTTCGTTATGTCCTGGACAGAGGGGTTGTTGTTGCCACCAAGGGCGGCAAGTAGGTAAGCGGCCACGTAACGCATTCTTAAAAAGAAAAAAAACATAGTTAGTCCTTTAATAATTCCAGTTCCTGTACATCTTCATCTACCTTACTGTTTCTTCTGGTTGACGGGACTAAGAATAGCCTAAGAATAGGGATATTCTATGACTAGAGAGGTTTCTATAGTAACTTGTTCTTATTACTGCCCACCCAAGCATAAATATTTTTCAAATAAGACTTGGGACAAGGCATGCAAAGGATAATGATTTAAAATCGTGGGGCTAACACACGTTGCAGCTTCACAAATGTATTGTATTGGCATTTACAATTGGTTTACAAATGGTGCTTAAAAGAACATGCATTCAATAGCCTGTATGGGATTGCATTCCTATGAGAAGGAGAAAATCATTAAAATTAGCAACTTTCAGTGATAACCAAAATTATCTCTCACCATGGGTGCCTTAGTGGCTTCGTTTTCCCAGCAAAGAACCACTAAATGTAACACATAGGCCATAGCTTTCTTTACATACTTCGAATTCCGCCAATTTAACTAAATGGGAAGTCCTTCAAGCATTAATGCAAAACTAGGAATTGAGAAAAGGCAAAAAGATCTGAGGAAAATGCCACCAAGTGACTAATTCGAATAAGTCTGTACTACTTTATGAAACAAGCATTTGCAATGCAATGGTCTCGGCATCATTAAAGGTAGAGCTATTGGCATTGCTCATGACATTTTTTTTTCTTTAAATCCAAAATAAATGGGCATTGTCATTAACATTGCCAATACATAAGAGTGGTGAGTGCAGAGTGGTGAGTGCAGAGTGGTGAGGGCAGAGTGGTGAGGGCAGAGTGGTGAGTGTGCAGAGTGGTGAGTGTGCAGAGTGGTGAGTGTGCAGAGTAGTGAGTGTGCAGAGTAGTGAGTGTGCAGAGTAGTGAGTGTGCAGAGTAGTGAGTGTGCAGAGCAGTGAGTGTGCAGAGCAGTGAGTGTGCAGAGCAGTGAGTGCAGAGCAAGTGTGCAGAGCATTGTGTGCTGTTGAGTGCAGAGTGCTGTGTATTGGCAATGTTAATGACAATGCCCATTTATTTTTGATTTAAAGAAAAAAAATGTCATGAGCAATGCCAATAGCTCTACCTTTAATGATGCCGAGACCATTGCATTGCAAATGCTTGTTCACTATTTGCAGGACAAATATAAGTGGAACCAGCAACGGCTTAATTCATTGGAAAATATAGCTATGGCCAGACATGTGTCCTACATTAAGGCAAACTTGGATTACACATTGGGTGGTGGCTGCACATATGTTGCCTGTGCGTGTTTTACTTACATTACCTCTGCAGCTTCTACCCTTTTATTTCGTCCCACAAAACGCTGACAGCATGCATTTTTAAATGTATTGTTTTTTTGTAGAACATTTTGGGATGTCATAATGAGGTGCACACACTGTACAGCATAACATTTAAGGTAGGCTAGATGGACAAGGCAGGCCTGTGGGCCAGACTAGGGCAAGAGTGAGGAGTCTGTGTTTGCCACAGAGCTTTTTTCTGAAATAACTAGAAGTGGCCAAAGAAAAAATGTTGGCCACAAGACAGTGGCGGCTCCTACGCTGAGGCGGAGGAGCGTCGCCCCACTGCTTTTAGCAGTGGAAATGAAGAAAAAATAAAATGATAACTTGACGTTATTATCATTTAATTTTTTCCTGCGTCTTTGCGGGCGGGCTGCTCTGCTCTCAGAGCAGGGAAAGGAATGGTGGCATTCGGCAAAGTGCAAATAAATGTTTGACGGACCCTCTCGGGCCGGCCAGACAGTGATGCGCATGATGCATGTTCTCCATGCAGGCTGCATTACAGACTGCATGGAGAACATGACAGGCCCCTATAATCTGAGTGCCAAACCACGGATCTCAGACCAATCACAATGCTGCATTGCAGAGTTGGGATTGGTCAGGGGAGCCTGCCTGCTTCCTTTTCCGGCTGGAGCAGAGGGACTACAATGAGGGACAACATGGAGAGATGCAAGAAGATAAGATTTCTTTTTTTGACTCCCCTCCACCCCACCTGACCCACAACCCCTGATCCATGCCAGCCGCTACTGCCACAAAATAATGCAAATGTGAGAACTTCATATTGTTGAAGACGGGCGAAGTTTTCCCATTGCCCGTGACTTTGCTGGCGCAGTTTCACCTCCTCACAGTGTGTAGGACTAGGCTGTTTTCCATCTGCAGTATGCCCCCCATAACAAGCAGAATATTCTGCAGTTGGAAAACAGGGCAGACTTGAAGGATGGGGGGGGAGGACTTGTTGGCAGGGGAAACTGCAAGTAACCTCCAGAGGGTGTGCTAGGCCATGAAGACCTAGGCTGGGAGGAAAGGGGTAATGTCTTATCTACTTCTTTTTATACCGTTACTATGTATTTTTATTTACTATTTATGTAACTTAATTGATTGCTGTTGTGCTAACTCTGTAAAGTGATCACCTTCGGGTCAAGTTTGCACCATACAGAACTCAATAAATAAAATGTTGCCAAGGTCAAAATTATGGGAGGGCAGCGGACCCTGGGAACATAACGGGATGGAAGCTCTGATGGGGAGTGCAGCTGAACGGCAGAGTCCAGATGTTGAGTCCCAGCTTAGTGGAACAAATATGGCAAATGTTGGTGAAGCGGAGATGACCTCAGTTGTAAACATAGCTCCACGCGCCATGCATTGAACATCTTCCACTTGCCCTAGCGTGTTTTGATTCTAAAAGGTGTCCTGGCCGGACCGAGAGTGTACCAGGAGTCTGCAAGAATGTCTTTATGTGTAAACTGGACAGGTTATTAAACCAAGTTGCTAGTCTTAGAGATTTGTGGTCATGATGTAGAACCTTACCCCCTACCTGGAGAGGATGCTTGATGAGAGCAGAGGGATATGTAAGGTGCTTCAGACAGAGACAATTTTACCTTGGATGCACAGACTAGCATTATAATGCAACGTGGGCCCAAGCTGAAGCAATGAAAAGGCATTTACTGATGTCCCGTATCATGCTATCAACATGCATTTGCAATGCAATAGGTCTCGCATTTGTTAAAGTTAGAGCTGTTGGCATTAAAATTTACAATGCTTTTACTTTCACTATTTTATATCAATGGCAATAAAGCTATGCATATGTAAATACTCCACTGCAACTAAAAAAATACAAGTAAAAAACCTTTTCATTTTCAACGCCAACAGCTCTAACTTTAACAAATGAGAGACCTAGTGCTTTGCAAATGCTCATTTAGGACTGGTGCCCTGGATCAAATGCAGCCCCTTCCTTTGCTGTGCATGCCTCCTATGGCAGATAACTGCTGTTTGTGGTCACGTACAGCTGCCAAAAGGAAACGAGGCCATGAAATGTCGATATGGAAAGGAAGCAGTAATGACAAAATAAGCAGAGCGGATCAGGAATTTGGGGTACTGGAGCATGGCCATTGCACAGTCATGGGTTGTTGTAAAGTCAGCCCTTGTGATTAATTGAATGAATCCTTCTGAACACTGGCTATGTTTGTGGTTGGAAGTGCCTTAGGGCCACGGTGGCGGTGCTGAACTCCTGATGGCTGGAGACCCAGAGCTTCTATCTGAATCAGTGACCATCCCCGGTTCTATCCCAGAGATGGCCCCATCACTTCACGCGGGTTCTTGTTAAGTAAAGAGTATTCAGGAACTGTGGTGGGTGGGAGTGGTGTAGAAACGCCAGAGATTACAATAGCATAGAATGGAACAGTGGGGCGGCAGTGCCAGTCACAGCATGCCACACTGATACGAGAGGTCAGCACAGGGTGCCACCTGGTCACCATAGTTCAGTACGTCACCTGGGTGTGTGCCAATCTTCGAGGGTCCTTCTCCTCTCCCACCCCTGCACGCACCAAAGTAAACACTGCTCCTGAGTGCGGCTATCACCGAATCCGCAGCTCTATTCTGCAGGCGCTGACAGCCCTCTTTCCACCCGCTCTGCCTCTTATCAGGTCCATTGCACACACTTACCACCTTCTAAGCTGAAGAAGGTACATATGTGTGTGTGTAAAAACATGCAGAACAGGAAATTTTTGTGGTACTATATATTGTATTTTACTTTCCTCACGTTTGCAAAGGAGTTTGCCTTGTAATTGCATAGTACTGGAGGGGTGGGTTGTGTATTTTACTCCTAGCAGCACTGCACAACTCCTAATCGGAGCTACAGAGTTCGGCGTGTTCGCCTGTTAACTGCTCGGATGGAAATTTATGCAAACATGGCTGTACTGAGTAAAGCATCCATTACGTGAGCTTGTGCACAGGTAGAATTCCACACACTCCTTTGCTGAGACCTCCTCCAACGCTGGCTGCAGATAACAACGCTGCGTGCCTTCCCTTGCCCGGCTGACAGCGCTGCTGGTAAAAAGGCAGGTCTAATACAATTGAGGGGGGGTGGAATCCCTTCAGGTGTGTGCTGCAGGAATTAGGTTGGCAAATGGTGAGAGACATGTAATTGTGTCTGGAGGCTTGTTTTATATAGGTTAGTTTTAATAAACGCTCTATGAAATAGCTTTGTCTGTTGATTGTGTAAACTCCGGTGGCCTCACTGCCGCCCTTTGCTCACACAGCAGCCAGTGCTCGGCTTCTTATGACTCACCCGGGCTGTCTCTTTATTCCTTCTTTGCGGTCATATGACTGGGACAAACATGGCCACGCGACGTGAGGAGGAGCCGAAGAAAGAAAACAAACACTTGCATCGTCATCGCGTGCTCCGTTGACGGCCGCAGCCCCGGGTCTGCCGCGGCCGGTCCTGCAGTAATGGGCACGGCGCATGCGTAAGCCCGAAACCTTCCATTGGGCACGGCGCATGCGCAAGCAGCGGGAGGTATTGCTAGCGTCTCAGCTTCCGAGGAGGACAGCGCGTTCGCGTGCGCGTGGCCGGCGCAAATCGCCTTGCGCGCGGCCAGTGCTGTCGTCCTGGGAAGCTGAGCCGCTAACAATAAGGTCTCTGGCGAGAGCGAGCTTCGCTCGCTTCTAGCCGAGACCTAAAAACGTTTACAGATTGTCCGGTGATAAGACTAGTAATTAATTTGTCTATTCATAAATAACAGTGACCAGGAAATACACCAATATAGTAATAAATACCGGACCTGGTTTCAAAGAGCTCAAGCATTAAATACTTGATAACTAATGTTAGGCCCCAAGAAGAATGTGGTTTTATAGTGGGAGGACACCATTATATAAAACCATCACAATGTCACTAATCACCATTGTGGAATTTATTATTATTTTAATTCAGGCTTGTGTGGAAATTCTTCTCTATGGTTTAACAATGAATTTGCAGCTCTATACATTGAGGCAAACACACAGAACAAGCAGGAAACCCTTTCCCATTAGTATTTCAGCCAGTTAGGAAGTCTTGAAGAGAAGCTGCTGGCACAGGAAAGTTATGACATTCTTTGTTCATCTTCCACTTTGTACAGAAACAAGATGAAAACAATGAGTTTCCTTTTAATGTATTCTGTTCACAGCTTAATTACCTTTTAAGTGTGGGCGCCAGCCAGTCTGTTGGCTGACACTGGGGAGAGTTTGGACAAGCATTTACAATGCAACGGTCTCGCCTTTGCAAATGTTAGAGCTATTTGCATTGTAAATGACAACATTTTTATTTATGTGTTAGTTTTGAAAACAGATAAATAAGTGGCATTGTCATTTACAATGCCAATAGCTTAATCTCTCGCAAATGCAAGACCTAGTGCATTTGCACCCACACACTCAGAGCCCATCACACACACACACAGAGAGCCCCACACATACACACAGAGCCCCACACACACACAGAGCCCCACACATACACACAGGGCCACACACATACACACAGAGCCCCACACATACACACACAGAGCCCCACACATACACACACAGAGCCCCACACATACACACACAGAGCCCCACACATACACACACAGAGCCCCACACATACACACACAGAGCCCCACACATACACACACAGAGCCCCACACATACACACACAGAGCCCCACACATACACACAGAGCCCCACACATACACACACACAGCCCCACACATACACACACAGAGCCCCACACATAGCCCCACACATACACATACACACACAGAGCCCCACACATGCACACACAGAGCCCCACACATGCACACACACAGAGCCCCACACATACACACACAGAGCCCCACACATAGCCCCACACATACACATACAGAGCCCCACGCATGCACACACAGAGCCCCACACATGCACACACAGAGCCCCACACATACACACACAGAGCCCCACACATACACACACAGAGCCCCACACATACACACAGAGCCCCACACATAGCCCCACACATACACATACACACACAGAGCCCCACACATGCACACACAGAGCCCCACACATACACACACACAGAGCCCCACACATACACACACAGAGCCCCCCCCCACACACACACAGCCCCACACACACATAGCCCCACACATACATACACACATAGCCCCACATAAACATACACACAGAGCCCCACACATACATACACAGAGCCCCACACATACACAGAGCCCCACACATACATACACAGAGCCCCACACATACACAGAGCCCAGCACATACATACACACAGAGCCCCACACATACATACACACAGAGCCCCACACATACATACACACAGAGCCCCACACATACACACACACAGAGCCCCACACATACACACACACAGAGCCCCCCACACACACACACAGCCCCACACACACATAGCCCCACACATACATACACACATAGCCCCACATATACATACACACAGAGCCCCACACATACACAGAGCCCAGCACATACATACACACAGAGCCCCACACATACATACACACAGAGCCCCACACATACATACACACAGAGCCCCACACATACATACACACAGAGCCCCACACATACATACACACAGAGCACCACACATACATACACAGATAATCTAACAGCTTTACAAGTGATAATGGATAAATATATCACGGTCCGAGGTGGAAAAGTATATGCAGCCTTCATAGATTTCTCCACAGCTTTCGATAAGGTTGACCAACCTTTGCTGTGGAGGAAACTATCGGCCTTAGGCATGCCATCTCTACTGTTGGATTTAATACAGGACCTTCATACAGATACCTGGTGCCGAATAATGATGGGTGGGGAAAGAGGTCTGTCACACTCCATCCCCTCTGCCAATGGTCTCAAACAAGGATGTTTACTGGCCCCCTTATTATTCTCCCTTTATGTTTATGATCTCCCTCAAACTTTGTCTCTGAGTAGTGGTATTGCCCCTGTATTGGGAGATAAAGCTATTGCATGTTTAATGTATGCAGACGACATACTGTTATTAGATCGGACACCGAAAGGCTTGAACAATCGTCTGCATGCATTACATGTCTTCGCAGAGTTGCATTTTTTACAGATAAACATTTCCAAAAGCAAGGTTATGTGTTTGTCCGGAAAGAAAAGATATTCTCATGGAAATTTCACATGGTCTATAGGGGGCCAAAAGCTAGAAATTGTGAAATCCTATACGTTTTTAGGGAAAATAATAATATGTGGTAATATGAGCAATAAGGCCCACATTGAGAATAACACGCGCAAGGCTCTGATGCAGGGTAAGGGCCTAATGCACTTCATAAAGCCACAGGAAAACGGCATTTTCCCTATTTGCTTGAAGCTTTCCGCGCAAAAATCACGGCTTCCTTGCTCTATGGCACTGAACTTATTGATGTGGGTAGCTGGGGATTTCTCCACACTATTGAAGGTAGACTCCTGCGACAACTAACCTCTGTTAATTCCGCCTGCTCTGTAGCCTCTTTTAGGCTTGAGTACGGCATGAGAAGTAGTTGGGTTCAGGGCTTAGCTGGGATAGTAAGAGGGATTTTTCACCTAGCTAAATGTGAACCAGCCACAGTAAGACACCTTATCCAAAAGGAATTATTAGGTCCTTTAAAGGAGTTTTCCCCAATTGTAAAAAACTTCAGAAAGGCGGTCACGTTATTGCAATTGGAGGAATCTACCCTTTTTTCTTTATCCCTTTACCAGTTAAAAGCTTCCTTAAAATTAGCAACGTGGAAGCTAAGTTTCTCGTTGGATAGGGATCAGATAAGGACAAAGAAAGGTGATTTGCAGGTGTTTAATTCCTATAATCTTAAAACTATGCAACTCTACGCTACTTGGACTCTCCCTCACGGCATTCGTCGTTTTTGGTTTTTATTGAGGCAAGATATGCTACCACTGAATAACCTTTTAGCCAAGTGGAATGGCTCCTCTAATAAATGCACCTTGTGTAACATCTCGATCCAAGATCTCACTCACGTCTTATTCATATGTCCAGCTTTGACAAAATCTCGTCGTAAATGGGTGAGACCAATTTGCTTAAAACGTGGAATTTTATCTGCTAGTGCCTTTTCTGATGCTATTCTTAAGCTTCCCAATGAAATGTTTTGTTCCAGAATTTTTATTTTTTTTAATGCTTTTTAGATTTGTATTAATATGTGCAGTTTTCTTTCTTGTGTACTATTGGATTGTTATTGTGTATGTAAACTTTATGTGGACCTCTCACGAGTTCCAAAACATGAATAAAAACTTACTTACTTACATACACAGAGCCCCACACATACACACACACACAGAGCCCCACACATACACACACACAGAGCCCCACACATACACACACACAGAGCCCCGCACATACACACACACAGAGCCCCGCACATACACACACACAGAGCCCCGCACATACACACACACAGAGCCCCACACATACACACAGAGCCCCACATACACACACATACACACACATCCACACACAGTGCCCCACACATACACACACATCCACACACAGAGCCCCACACATACACACACATCCACACACACAGAGCCCACATACACACACATACACAGTGCCCCACACATCCACACACATCCACACACACAGAGCCCACATACACACACACACACAGTGCCCCACACATACACAGTGCCCCACACATCCACACACATCCACACACACACAGAGCCCCACACACACACACAGAGCCCCACACACACACACACAGAGCCCCACACACACACAGAGCCCCACACACACACAGAGCCCCACACACACAGAGCCCCACACACACACAGAGCCCCACACACACAGAGCCCCACACACACACACACACACACACACAGAGCCCCACACACACAGAGCCCCACACACACACAGAGCCCCCCACACACACACACACACAGAGCCCCACACACACACACACACAGAGCCCCACACACACACACACACACAGAGCCCCACACACACACACACACACAGAGCCCCACACACACACACACAGAGCCCCACACACACAGAGCCACACACACACACAGAGCCCCACACACACACACACACAGAGCCCCACACACACAGAGCCCCACACACACAGAGCCCCACACACACAGAGCCCCACACACACAGAGCCCCACACACACAGAGCCCCACACACACAGAGCCCCACACACACAGAGCCCCACACACACAGAGCCCCACACACACAGAGCCCCACACACACAGAGCCCCACACACACAGAGCCCCACACACACAGAGCCCCACACACACAGAGCCCCACACACACAGAGCCCCACACACACAGAGCCCCACACACACAGAGCCCCACACACACAGAGCCCCACACACACAGAGCCCCACACACACAGAGCCCCACACACACAGAGCCCCACACACACAGAGCCCCACACACACAGAGCCCCACACATACACACAGGGGCTCCCCGTGAAGCGGCACAGCTGAGGCTCTCACGCAAGCAGCACATCTGCTTAGGGGTGGACCTGCATCCACCCAGTACAGTAGTGTGGCGGCGGGACATGTCACTTAGCAGCACATGTGGGGCAGGGGGGACTTCACCACAAGCATATAGGGGAGCCCACTAGTAATGCGCGCAGAGTTGTGTGTGTGTAGCACAGCAGGGAGAGCACTAGTAATACGCACGGCGGGGCGTCCATCGCGTCCACCCAACCCCCCGCCCCCATTTTGGCCTCTTTATACTTAGACGATAGGAATCACCTTTATGGTCAAACATTTAAAAAGATGATAACATGTCAAGGGTATGGAGTTTGCTGTGCACTGTCAGTGACCTGGCCAAAGAGGGCATGAAAGAACTGAAGAGTCAAATTCAAAGCTGTTCCGAATAAGGCCTCCAAAATAGGTTTGTCCTAGGGCCCCCTGAATCCTTAAAATATTCTTGCCCAGGCAGACCGCAGTCACCCATGCGCCCTTCCTAGCGATACTGGTGGGGGACAGCAGGGGAGCAGCGGCCCAGCATACCTCCTTCGCATCAGACATCTGTTTGCATTTTCCTGCTTTTTGATCAGACACGGACATGCCAATATCCCCTTACAGTACCTGGGGTGCACCTTCAAGACATCTGTGGCTCACAGGGGGTGCGGTCTGGGTGCAGCACAGCCTTCCGAGTCACCCGCTGCTGTAATGTGCATGTTATAAAGCGCTCCGTTTCTCTTTTTATTTACAGGAAAGGCATTAAATATATGGCAGAAAAATATAGATTGCTGCAATATTAATTGTAATAATGGTTTTAAGTTTACATTTCTTGCATGCACACAAAAGTACCGCATGTCGGTTGAATATATTGCCTCAAACACAACAATTGCGTTTCTATTGGCGGCAAATGGTGAATACTTTGCTTTGACCTACGATCCCGGTGTTTCATAACGTCACCTGCGAAGCACCATTACCCCTCCTTGGGGTCGGTCTGCTCACATTTCCGCCAAATTAACTTTGAAAGAGTTTGTTTTCCTCAAGGATGCCTCTTCTAGCCTTGTGTTGCTGGAATGCCCCCTGCTCTCCTTAGAGAGCTGTACATTAATAAAAGAGGCAAACTGGCCCCTGCCCTTCTCTCACACGGTGCCACTGCTTTTTGTGAAGAGCTCCGACACCTTCGGGTAAAGTCTGCGCTATATAAAACCGCATAAAATAAAATAAACTGCCGACGGCGGTGCCCCCCCCCCCCTTCAACAATCTACAGTGTGCGGTATGCTGTTCCTCCCTGTTAGTCTCCTTGCCGCCCCTCCCCCTTCTCTCTATCCGCCTCATTGCTTTATTCGTAAAGTACCTCCTCATATACCCCCATCCCACACGCTCCCTTCCTAGAGCAGAGGTTTCCATGCAGCCATTGAAGGAAGGGGCACTGCTTGTTGTCCTGCAGGAGGAGCCGCTCCCTCGGTCAGTGCTCCGGGCTGATTGCATCGCGCCTCTGTAATGCTTTTTTGCCACTTATAGAATTGAATCAGCCACTATCCTGTGCATCTCCCACAAACCTAGCGCGGACGAGGCAGTAGGAGAACATTTACGCACTGTGGTTAAAAACGTGTGGTTATGTATACCTTTATTTAAAATAGTGAGTCTTGCAGCCGGTTTGAATAATTTTGTAATTGTTCTCGTGGTCCAGAGTTCCTATCGTCAGTGTGGAAGAGGCTCCTTCCCTGAAGGAGGGCCATGGTGCGGTGCATGCTAGGTACTTGGAGCAGGTTCACCAGATAGAGAAATCCTTCACTGCACTGTGTGTGCTTAGAAGCGGTGAGATGGTTAAAGACTGGGGGGGGCCTTAGTCAGTCCAGAGTTACCACCGAATGTGATTACAGGGTGCTAATCTTCAACATATGTATTTTATTATTTCCATAATCCTTGGGATATTCAGCACACATGGCACGCTGACAATTTTCTCTGAAAGCGAATGAGCGAATTGGCTACTTCACTTTATCGGTGCTCAGGGTATACTTCAGCCCTTGAGCTTCAATATACCTGGGGTAAGAAGTATCGCGGGAAATGGGACAATCTCTTTTCCAATGATCTCTCTTGTGGATTCCTGCTTGGGGTTGCTAATGGAGGGAGATCCTCAAGCAGGGATCCACCCACTAGACTAGATGCCAGGAATATGGATTGCGGGGTTGTGAACACCGGGGCATGGGCCTGTGCTACTCCTATCCCATTCCCCAATAGTCTTTCTGCACCCCAATGTACCCCCGGGCAGTCAAAAAGTCTAATAGATAACAAGGATTGGCCAATCACATCTTTTTTTTTCTTTCACCCAGCCTTGGGGGAAGCAGGAACTGGAAGCACACAAGACAATCATGGAAAATAAGACTTGAAAAACAGTACCCCATGTGTGTGACTGGCTTTAACACCCGCAACACAAAAAAAAGACACCAAAGCACAGCATTGAGAAATCAGCAATAAGGGTAGTGGCAGTATTTAGACCCGGGCTTGGCTGGCACCCATGGAAAACTGACAAACACAGACATTGCGGAAAACAACCCAGTCAGGGCAGTCCAGGGTTGTGTCTCACTTGGGTCCCATGATAGTTTCCTACTCACAATGCCCTGCATTTCTTAAACTTTGCCTAAAAATGCTAATTTTCATTGGATTTCTGTGACGTAAACTTCCTGACGCTGCAAGGCACCACAACAATCTTAAAACTCACCATCTCCCCACTTTTGCTGATAAAAATGCTATCCCACTTGTGTGGCTGGGCCTAGTACCTCCGACAGGAATGATTAAGTCAGGGTCACTAGGTACGCTGTCTTATTAGGGTATAACGTGTCGCAAGCAATAAGCCCACCTGGTACCATTTTTGTAAGGAGATGTGTGGGAATACACAGTAGTAGAACATTGGTTATTCCTAGGGATTTCTCTGCATTTGTTCCTTAAAATTGTATACCAGTAAGAAAGAAGATATTTTTAAAAATGCCTTCTAAATGACATAGTAGGAGTACTCACAAATTCGGGGTTGTACCAATAACCACTGATCATAAACTCAGCAACTGGTGCAAATTTTAGATGTACATATGTTTCTTTCATACTTATTTTTCACTCTTAATATTTTACCATATGAACTGCTCTATACTCTATACACAATGAAAAAACATTGTAATGTGCAGTTTAGCCATTTACTCTGGGTACTTCGGAATCTTGAAGAACAAATAAACACAATATATCCCTGCAAACAGAAGGGTCTAGTGGATGCACAAGTGTATTGCTTTAGTAAACTGACGAGGTTACAGATGAAAACATTGTCACAAACTGCTTTTCATTATTCATGTTCAATATTTTATTTTAGCAGTTAGTTTATTAGGGAAACCTTGAGGGATCTACGCAAATGACCCCTTGCTGAATTCCAAATGTTGACAATTATTTAGAAACGTATAGCTTTTTGATATCAAACATGGGTTTCATACCTGTTTCCACCACAAACTGAATGGATGATAGCACGCAAGCATTGGACTAGCCAGTAGGTCTCACCTTTGGGACCTTATAAGAGATTTTAAAAAAGTGCCAAGTTATTGGCCAATACATCTCTCTAAGTGAATGAACACTTCTGGATTCAGTGCTGTGCACTAGGATTGACCGAGGCTGTGAGAATACTCCAATCCAAGGTTCCTTTACACAATTAGGAGTACCTCCCTCTTCCAATTGAGTCCAAGAATATGTCCAACCATAAGATTAGCAGTCAGGCAATGCGGAAATGCTGCTTTTACAAACTTTTCAAGTGGTGGTATGACCGAGTAGTACTTGTGGCAGTGAGAGGCTGAAGCTGGTGAGTGACTAAATCAAATGTTTGCAGCAGTAGTATTAAAGTATGGGGGCATCACAAAGGTGCACAATGAGGCTCCATGAAAAAAAATATTGCCTTATGCCAGTGACCAGGGTAAGGGAAGGTTGGAATGAAAGACAGACAGGAAGGGGTTGCATAATAAGCCAGGGGAAAATAGTGGAGGTGTGTGACTCCAGAGTCTTTTGTTGTGAGAGCAAGTCAGTGGGCAGCAGGGACTAGTGGGTCATGGGGCCATTTGAAAGGGCAGGAGCAGGATATTTGGCCAGTGGATATAGGCGACAAAGGACTAGTAGGCGGCATGGGGAAGGATAATCAGTCATTGAACGCGGAGGGGTCTAGAAGACCAACATACCTCCCCGCAGGGAGTCAGGCACCTGGCCACTCTCTAGGATGCTGAAGCACTCGTCATCTCAATACCTGCTATCTTGCTCTCCTGCTAGGCACGGAAAGTGGCAGCAAGGTCCTCTTTGGGGATCCCATTCTCCAACTCAAGGGCAGCCGAACCTGTCAAACTCCACCATGGTGCTGTGGGCGAGGGGAGAGCTGGCTCTTGTGCAACAGGTTGTGAGCAATCAACAAACCAAGAGTATCTTTCGAATAGCCATGATGTTGGGAAAAATTTTGCGACAATACCTTATGTGCAAAAAGAAAGTTATGAAGGCCAAAGTGTGACATACCACAAACAGCCAAAAAAGGGTTCTTCGCTAGAGTGGGAAAGCCACAGCACTAAATGGGTTAAGGGTGGAGACTAAAATCATGGGTGGCTGTAGAAAGCTCTTGATCAAGAGCAACGATGCATGAAAAAGTAATGATGGGCTCATATCCAGAGGTGGCGATTTACTGAAAAACAAGATTATGCATAACAATACACCAGATTAAAGTTAGTATGTTGAAAAAACTGCCACTAGGATGCCGTTTCCCATTTATAAAGTCTTAAATGTAAGGGCATGAAAGAATGTATTAAAAACAGCTTGTGCGTATTCACAAACATTTTGCCATTTGCTGTACTTGCTCTGATCACACGAATCAATATGTGAACGACAACTTAATTTTTAGCCTCCAATTTGAAATTACTTCACTTTTACTGAATGTTTTAGAATTTTCTGTTTAGCTTAATGGACACTGTTATACTAGTAAATTGAATTAATTTTGTAAACAAACGCAGACTCCACGAGTAGGCACCGCGGACCAGAGTTTAAGTACCACTGTGACAGTTGCCAATCTCCCAACCAAGATACAGATTTCCAGCAGGAAAAAAGTCAAGCTTACAGGCTTCACTGCCAATATATTCTGTACACATTGGTTACAAAACATAGCACACAAACCTGACAATACTCTGTCATATTAATTGAGCTGCAACAAGCTCTAACAATTTCCAGCTACAGAGCAAAGGGCACAATTAGTAAAATGATTTGGCACAAAACTTCACACCCACTTATGGACAAGTTTGACAGACCACACGGGGAGCTTTTCAAGAATAGAATAAACAAAACACAGCAGCGCAAGAAATACCAGTCTCATCTGAAAGGATCTGTTGACCTGACAATAGTGCTACAAGCATTACTAATGGCAGACTGCGTGCCTTACAAATTCAAACAACAAAGAAAACCTTAATGACTATTTTTTGTTGTATAATAGTTTAGAAAAACTTTTTTCCAACTTACAGTTTTGTCTCATTTTATTATGAAATCTAACCTCTTTTATACTGATTCACTGAGTAAAAAGCAGACCTCACAGCATTTGACAGATCTATACTTTGGTACTCTTAACAAGCAGCCAAAGAAATTGTGCTGTTGGGCCTACTTGTCAAACTGAAATGTATTGCCTTGACCCGAAATGATATAGTCCTGGTTTCCGAGTAACAAAAAATCCCCACCCCTGATGCTTTTGTTTGTATTGGATGAGGGACAGTAAAGGTTCTTTTTTTTTTTTTTAAGAAATTTACCACGAACCAGCATGCAATACTGAATGGCAAAATGAAGCTAAAGAAAAACTTGAAAGAAGCTTAATTAAGAACGTGGATTGGAAAGGAACTAAGATTCATAAAAAAAAGAAGCGCTGGGCCAAACTACATGAAGGTTAGTTACCAGGAGAGAAAATGCTAACAGAGAAAAGGATAAGTCAATGAACAGTGCTGTGAAAGAATGAGGAGTATATGAAGCAGTGAAAATATTGAACAAAATTGTACCAAAAATATTTTCAATGTGTGTGTTATTTTCAATGTGTGGGGAAGGGTGGGGATGGAACAGTGCTGTGTTATGGATTCGAGGTAAGGTAAAAAAAAAAAAGTCCACTGATTGCTGCATAGGTGATTGGTCAAGACTGATTGATTTGCATATGGCTAGGTCCAAACTGGGGTGTGTGGTGAGCAAAAGAATAATGGACTAAATGCAGATCCTTGTGACTGGGGGTGAATGTTTGCATTGTCCAGCATTCCGTCCATCAATTGTTTCTTTTGCATAGGTGATTGGAGACAACACAGACGAAGACTATACAAGGGCGACAGCAGATGACGGTTAGTAATCATCAACCAGATTGGCAAAACAAGGTTAAACGCCACTTACACAGAAGAGGGTACACTTGCAGGTGTTTATTTAGAAAGGTGATTAGAGAATGGCTACTAGTAATAAGCCCTTCTTTTAAAACAGTGCGTTGTATACAATGTCAATGTTCAGAAAATGTGTTAATTGTTTCCATCTCAAGGATTCTCAATTCATCATCTCAAAAACTAGGCGTTAAACTGGCGGTAGTGATTATTATCAGAGATGGATATTGAGATTTCTCGGATTATAATTGTAGTAGAGGCGGTGACTGAGAAGAAACGAAAGGTCATTCAAAGGAATTGAAGCAATGTGTCTGATTTACTGGGAGGAAGCAGAGAGCAGGCATCAAGTTAAAGCTCCTTGTTGTAATTAATGAAGTCCTTGAGTCAGTTTTCACTGAAAAAAAACATAGGTTATAGACCATATATAGTTAAGGATTAGCATTTACTAAACCTTATTTTACTCGCACAAAACCATTGAAATTCGCATATATAGTTAGTTGCACTAACTATATATCGCGCACCCGCAATCCACTGCTGCTGATGTCACATATTGCATCATTCATGACATGGTCAGTGACATCACTGATGACATCACTGATGACATCTCATTTGACATTACTGATCACATCACTGATGATATCATTCATGTGATAATACGATGAACATATTTAGACTCTAATATAACCTTAGATACACTCAGTGTAAACAGACACTCACAGACTGTCACTCATCCATGGAGTTACTCACACACCTAGTCCGTCATGCAAAGAATCAATCACATCTCCATTTCCTCAACTATACAGTTATACACACCTTACTTATTCAAACATATACTAACACATATTTACTCTTATACAATCCCTGATACAAGTTCACAATGATCCATACAGCCACTCACACATTCACTGGCTCTTATGCACAGTTATTTATATATGTCAACTCTCACATGTACTGTGTTTTACATATGTACTTACTTTGACATGTAGCACTGAGATATCCATTCACTCACCAATACACTCATACACAGTCAACAGCTCATACAGCTGTTTCCACATGCACTTTTGAACAGGCAATCTCAATACCACTGACGTTTGTTATGAAACTGGAGTTGCTGTGATCACGCTTACCCGAAAGATTTTGGTTTAGGTTGATGGATAGTTTCCATATGAGAGAATATACGTTTGTGTCTTTCTACATGCATTAAACGTGAATATAGCTCAGAGCAGTGTAAAGTTGCTACCATGACAATTAGATCTGGGAACTAGCCGCAGGTTTGCCACTCAGTTCTCAGGGCCTGAAGTTGCATCGGTCAGTCCACTGGCCTAAAATCTAAGGGTCTTTGGGTCCACTCTTGGAGTTCCCTGAAAACCCCTTTCATTGTCTTTACTAAACCTCTAGGTTTTGCGCATTCAAGGCTTCAATCACACATGCATGTGGTCTTTTTTTTGTAAACCATTTTTATTAGGATTTTGTCACAGTACAAGGTATCATGAGGTATATTATAGGAAAATGTATTTCAGAGCTTACATTCGTGACCATCATAAGATATTGGCTAAAGTAAATGGTTCAGTTCATAAACGGTCTTTAATAAATAACCTTGGCTTCAGAACGCAACAGTAGAGTCACACTTTATGTATGTCTTCTTTCTTTAACTCATATCTTTTTGTGGTGTTCCTCCGCTGATTCATTGTGTGTCTATTTACTATATTTTGGTGTGCTTAACCCCTCATCCTCTCCCCTTATGAGGGCGTCCAGTGCTAATGGGTGGCCATGTGACAGGGTCTGAGGCAGAGACCATCCGAACCACAGGGTGCATGGTCAGGGTCATCGCACACGAATTTGGACGTGCAGCACTCCATGTTTGCACCATTAAGGTCTGCTTATCGTCTGTACTTCTGAAGGGGTATCATGCAGCAATTGCAACTCTTGCATTATGTTCTCCCACAGCCCAAATAAGGGTATTATTCACAACCCTCTGACCTCTTCTTAGTGCAACACTCTAGTGCTGTTCACTCGGGGGAATATGTGCTTTCCAGTGTATTATTATTGAAGGCATGCTATAAGTAACGCCAAGTCTATGAATTGGGTGGTCATCTTTTGGGACTTCTTTTGTCTGTACAGAAATAGCAATGCCCCTGCCAATGTATGTAGGTCAGTACGTCCCATCTGTGTTGCTAATGTGTTCGTAACCACTCTCCACAATGCCTCTGTTGCATGGCAGTTACAGAACATATGCGCTAAATCCGCATTGTGCGTGTGACACCTAGGGTTGAGATGGGAAGCATGAAACCTTTTGTGAAGGCTTGTGAGGTAAGCTCTATGCAATATGTTATATTGGATATATTGGAACTTAGCATTGCAAGCCAATTTCCGTGGATATTGTGCGGCCCTTTTCCACTCTTTATGTACCCTTTCCCATCCTTTGTCTTTCTCCCAACTTCTAAGCATCACCATAAGGGGCTCAATTGTGTGTGCTACCACCTTGGCAAACCAAGTGACCAAATAGCAGCCACCTCCCATGATGTGTAAAGTGTACACAAGGGGATACTGCTCTGGTTCACTGTCAGTGATGTTCCGTAGACTGCCCCGCTCTGCTACCATCTGCACTCACCCCAGGTAACTGCAGAGGAGGCTCAGGCCGGGAGGCACAGGGAAAGCGACGACATGGGGGTTATCCGGGGAGAGCGATCTGGGTCAACGTGATTGATAGTGGTCTATCAAACTGGGAGTAGAAAACAAGAATTCGCTGACGCAGTTATTCACACAGCTCTGATGATGCACCTTTGGCGCGGGGCTGACGCAGTTATTCACACAGCTCTGATGATGCGGCGCGGGGCTGACTCAGTTATGCACACAGCTCTGATAATGCACCTCAGGCAGGTGCTCACAGCTGTTATTATTCACACAACTCTGATGATGCACCTCAGGCAGGGTAACGCAGTTATTAGTAACATAGCTCTGATGATGCACCTCAGGCACGGGCTCACTGCTGTTATTATTCACACAGCTCTCATGATGCACCTCGGGCACGGGGCTGACGCAGTTATTCACACAGCTCTGATGATGCGGCGCGGGGCTGACGCAGTTATTCACACAGCTCTGATGATGCACCTCGGGCGCGGGGCTGATGCAGTTATTCACACAGCTCTGACGATGCACCTCAGGCGCGGGGCTGACGCAGTTATTCACACAGCTCTAATGATGGGGCGCGGGGCTGACGCAGTTATTTACACAGCTCTGATGATGGGGCGCGGTGGTGCTCACAGCTGTTATTCACACAGCTCTGATGATTCTCCTCAGGCACGGGCTCACAGCTGTTATTATTCACACAGCTCTGATGATGCACCTCGGGCACGGGACTGACGCAGTTATTCACACAGCTCTGATTATGCACCTCTGACACGGGGCTGACGTAGTTATTCACCCAGCTCTGATGATGCACCTCGGGCACTGGACTGACGCAGTTATTCACACAGCTTTGATGATGCACCTCGGGCACGGGCTCACAGCTGTTATTCACACAGCTCAGATGATGCACCTCAGGCACAGGCTCACAGCTGTTATTATTCACATAGCTCTGTTGCGCTCTCTAACTCTTTACTAATAACTCTCTCCTACTCACTATCGACTTCTCACTCTACTACTTACTGTGTGTGTGGGTGCTAATGCATTAGGTCTTGCATATGCACGTGATGAAGCTATTGACAATGTAAATAACAATGCCATTTATTTAGGATTTAAAAAAAATAAAATAATGAGCAATGCCAATAGCTCTACCTTTAATGCTGCAGAGACCATTGCATTGTAAATGCTTGTTTTATTTACAATTGTTTCTGCCTGGTTTTGAACGTGCTTGCAGAACAAAACCTGTTCACCCTACAGGCGATTTTTGTGAAATTAGGCAAGATAACTGCAAGCTTGGTTGAGTTACCTTTAAACAATAAATAAAAATGCTTTCTAAAAATGCCTCAAACGTGCTTTTAAACTAAAAAAACCCTTACTGTCGTTTTTTAGTTTGGTCTGCCCGTGTTTAAGTAATGTAGCATTCATCAGACTTCTAGTGCCGTTGTAAACAGGGATGTAAATCATGTAATCTCGTCACATCGCTTTAGACAGCGCAGGAAACGGGTGGCTGCACAACACAATGAACCTGAGGGGGGGGGGGGGGGGGGGGGATCAGTTCAAAGTCTCATTGAGAGAATCCAGTCTTAAGAAAATAACAAGAATGCGGTTAGTATGACAGTGTACCAACTCCATTCTAAATTGGATGAGAATATATTTTATATTTTATTATACCTGGGCCTAACATTGAAATTTATTTTTTCCCCAATTTGCTTACATTTTCTTTCAAAGGCAATGGTTCTGTTCACTTTTAGCAGCAGATCTTGGTGGACTACAGTTCGCTAAATGTCCGGAAAGTGAACATTTGGCTTCTAGTGCCCTGTGGACCATAGTTCCGACAATCTCTTGTGCAGAGACCCTCCTCCTCCTCCAGTGTCAAAGAGCTCATATATTCACAGGCCCGGAGATTGCCCTTGGTACAGTTAACATCTTTGGGACTTTATACCTATTGTTCTAAGTTGCAAAGGACTTTATGCCTGTTTTTCTAAGTTGCATAGAGCATTATTCTGATTTAAAGCAAAAAGCTTTCGAAAGCATCAGGGAAGTCCATCGCTGTAGGCACTCGATCACAAGTATTCAGTTAATATTCAGCATATTTTAATTATGTACTTGGCTAACGACCATTAAAGTTTCCCTATTACAGAGGCAGTTGATTTATTATAGGAGTGAAGAAAGCAACATCATGGAGTCGCCTTTTCAAATTGTTTCTTGGCAACAAGGAGTGTCCAAAGTTTCTTTCCTCATGAAGCACACGTATTTCTTGCAAGATACCATGAGAACTACACAAAGTGCGAGTTTATTGCCAGTTCCCCTTTGCATGTAAATTTAGTGATTTTTAGGTCTCGCCTGTCGATGCGCATGCGCATCGAGCAAGCGAGAGTATTGGGACTTATCCACTCTTTATCCACACTGCAAGGAATCGTGGCGATTCCTTGCAGTGGCCGTGACTTTTAAGCTCAATGCGCATGCGCATTGAGCTTAAAAGCGCGTGCACGTCCGTCTTTGTTTACCCGCTCCGCCCCCTCCCCTTCCCGCCGTCTTGCATTTCCCCCTGCCGCATCAAAGGCTTTCACGGCCGGCCGGCCATGCTTTCAGTTTCACGACCGGCCGGCCGTGTCAATTACATTTCAAAGCCCGCTCTCCCTGCTCCGCCCCCTGCTCCGGCCGAGACGCATTTCTCCTCCCTCCTCCCCCCTCCTGGGTCAGGTTACCCTGCTTTCTCTTTTTTTTTTCACTTGCCACCCCTACAGCCGCCCCCTCCCCTTAATTATACAATTTAGGAGGTATTTTTTACATTTACCGCCAAGAGCAATGACATTTCGCTAGTTGATAATCCTAAATACAGTAATCTCTGTAATGTGGTATTGTTTCAAGATGTTTCTGTAACTATTCTACAATATGTTATTTGTGAGTAATGACATTTTGTATACACCAAGTGCCCATGTACAGACAGGTCCTGAACTAAGTCTTCATCGTCTTACAGAGGGGCTACATAATGTTTAGTTATACACGATCTTACACTCTAGATTCATCTTAGAACGTGTGCCGTTCAAAATAATGCCCTACTACTGAACCCTGCCCCCCTTGCATACTATTGGTTACCAGGACGTCGAGCCTCCAGGAACCATCCAGCTACTGCACCACGCGGTGCACGCATGCCGGAAAAACTCACTACATTAGGCGTGAGCTCTGCCCGCCGGCTCACTTTCAGAGCCGCACGGACATTGAGAGGAGGTAAGCTCCAGGGACTGACACGCTTGACCCGCTGCCTTTAGTTAGACAGTTGTTTGGTTTTAAAAAAATATCCACTTCAAGCGGACTTTCACTTTCCTGCCACGCTGTCACCACGCCGTAATCAGTTATTTGATTTTAAAATTAAATCGCACTTTCCTTTGGCTTTGACGTTTTTAAACATGAGCATTTGCACTATTTTTATGATAGAACACGTAGCCATGAACCGGCCCACTATGGCATTGTTGAACACCCGATTGCGCTTGTACAAGAGAACATGGCATGCCGGTATCTCACTCACGTTTTCACAGGTCACACGTAATTTTAATATGAGACATCCCATACCGTAGCCACCCTCACCCTCACTCACCCTCAACCCCTCACTCTCACTCACCCTCAACCCCTCACCCTCAACCCCTCACCCTCCACCCTCAACCCCTCACCCTCCCTCAACCCCTCACCCTCCCTCAACCCCTCACCCTCAACCTCTCACTCACCCTCACTCACCCTCAACACCTCAGCCTCACCCTCACTCACCCTCAACCCCTCACCCTCAACTCCTCACCCTCACTCAACCCCTCACACCTTCACCCTCAACCCCTCACTCACCCTCACCCTAACTCACCCTCACTCAGCCTCACTCAGCCTCAACTACTCTCTCACCCTCAACCCCTCACCCTAACTCACCCTCAACACCTCACTCACCCTCAACACCTCACCCTCAACCTCAACCCCACCCACCCTCAACCACTCACCCTCAACCACTCACCCTCAACCACTCACCCTCAACCACTCACCCTCAACCACTCACCCTCAACCACTCACCCTCAACCACTCACCCTCAACCACTCACCCTCAACCACTCACCCTCAACCACTCACCCTCAACCACTCACCCTCAGCCACTCACCCTCAACCACTCACCCTCAACCACTCACCCTCAACCACTCACTCACCCTCAACCCCTCACCCTCAACCCCTCACTCTCACTCATCCTCACTCACCCTCAACCCCTCACCCTCACTCACCCTCAACCCCTCACCCTCCACCCTCAACCCCTCACCCTCCACCCTCACTCACCCTCAACCACTCACCCTCAACCACTCACCCTCAACCACTCACCCTCACTCACCCTCAACACCTCAGCCTCACCCTCACTCACCCTCAACCCCTCACCCTCACTCACCCTCAGCCCCTCACCCTCACTCACCCTCAACTCCTCACCCTCACCCACCCTCCCTCAACCCTTCACCCTCAACCCCTCACTCACCCTCACCCTAACTCACCCTCACTCAGCCTCAACTACTCTCTCACCCTCAACCCCTCACCCTAACTCACCCTCACTCACCCTCAACACCTCACCCTCAACCCCACTCACCCTCACTCACCCTCACCCACCCTCACCCACTCACCCTCAACCACTCACCCTCAACCACTCACCCTCAACCACTCACCCTCAACCACTCACCCTCAACCACTCACCCTCAACCACTCACCCTCAACCACTCACCCTCAACCACTCACCCTCAACCACTCACCCTCAACCACTCACCCTCCCTCACCCTCACTCTCACTCACCCTCACTCACTCACCCTCAACCCCTCACCCTCACTCACTCACCCTCAACCCCTCACTCACCCTCACTCACTCACCCTCAACCCCTCACCCTCACTCACCCTCAACCCCTCAATCCCTCACCCTCAATCCCTCACCCTCAATCACCCTCACCCACCCTCACTCACCCTCAACCCCTCACCCTCAACCCCTCACCTTCAACCCCTCACCCTCACTCACCCTCAACCCCTCACCCTCACTCACCCTCAACCCTCACACAGTGCAATAGGTCTCAGACCATTTCAGTTACAGCTTTAAGAAATGTTTATGGCTTTTTTTATTTGTAATTCTTTAGCATTGGCTACAGGAAACAAAAATGCTAAACATTTACAAAAAAAACCCATAAACAATTCTAAAAGCACTAACTCTAATGGTGCGAGACCTATTGCATTTCCAATGCTTGTTACAGTAGTTCACTGACCGTGTCCCCCTGTTGAGTCTGTCATGAGGTAAGAACGCGTGCAGTAGAGGATGCTGGTTGCGTCGAGAAAAAGGCGCTTAGACCCATCACTTTCTGAAAATTGGGCAGACAGTTGCTAGCACAGCCGACTTAACTCAATTTCCCAGTTCTCCAAGACATTTCTGACTAACCAAATGTAGCGTGACTAAACTACATAACCTGTGTATCAAAACCATTCAACCAGTATGATAGTGTATCACAAAACTAAGTTTACGTAATAAAAATGTGGTATGGGCCTACTTGCAATCCTTCCTTTTAAACCAGTGGAACGTAGATATAGATCCTTTATGCTGGCATTGCCGATTATCGGCCCTTGAGTGTCCACACACACACCACTCATACAACCACAACCACACACACAACCAAAACCACAATCTCACACACACACACAAACCTCCACACACACAAAAAACCACACACATGCAACCACACACACACACACACACACACACAACCATACACACACACACACACACACACACACACCCATACACACACCCATACACACACACACACACACAATCAGTGCACGCTTTCACCAGGCACACACACCACCAGCCGTCAGTGCACGCTTTCACCAGACACACACACACCACCAGCCGTCAGTGCACGCTTTCACCAGACACACACACACCACCAGCCGTCAGTGCACGCTTCCACCAGGCGCACACACCACCAGTCATCAGTGCGCAATTTCTACAGGCACCCACACCACCAGCCACGTTGCACACAGCAATTGTTAACGCATCCACAATTAACTATTGTAGCAATCGCAGTATGGCACACTTTACTTTTAAACATATTCATGTAAAGCGCAGCATGCCAGCATTGCTACAAAAATAGATACACATTTTTTTGGCCTACAATTTATAGACTTTTGTTGCAATTGGTGTTGCAATATATATAGCTCAAACTTAATTAATGCAACACCTATTGCATTGCAAATGCTTGTTTTATATAGGCTGTTTCCTGAAGTCCTTGAGCCAGATATATATATATATATATATATATATATAACACGCTGGTTTTAATTAAAACTTAGTCAAGACAGGTTTCAAGTAAATAAGTAAAGATTACAAAAACCCCACACAGGAGCAGCCTCCCTGCTGCTCAGCCTGCATCCACCAACTGCCACTCCACACATCTCCAGACCCTAGCATCCTGTGACATCACACATATCCAACATTCATCAAGTACACCAGCACTCACTCTGGCTGAGCAGTAGGGAAGAGACAAGTTAGTTATAACAGTCCTCAACAGACATAGGTATCAAAGTTGAAGTTTAGTGGTGGAGTGTAAACAAGTGAAGAGTACATGACCATATAGTATTGGGGGCTTAGATGCCCAGGTCAAACAGGATTACTTTAGAAGCCATCCCAGATTCATTGGATGATCATCCAAATACCTTAGAAGTCATTTACACGTCATCAGACATCATCAAGCTCTTGAAGTCATCAGCAAAGCTAGAGAAGCTCAGCCTGATGATTTGAGGATGACTTGAAAATGATTATCTGATGACTTTAGTAGGTGTCATTATTCGTGATGATTTAAGGATGACTTCAAAAGGAGTACCTGATGACTTTAGAAGGTGTCATTATTCATGATGATTTAAGGATGACTTCTAAATGACTCTCCGATAACTTTACAAGATGACATTGTTCCTGATGACTTTGGGGTGATTTGAAAATGAGCATCTGAATACTTCAAAGGTACTATTGTGTTTTCAATAAGATGTTTTTGCGCCTGGTGATTTTAACAGGAATTGCTTGTCTATTTAAAGAGCACGTCCACCACTTTGGTTTCAGTTTTCCAGAAAAATGCAAACTGTTGGATGATTGCACAATAAATTGCAGATAAACGCAAAATGTCATATACGTTTTCTATTATACACAACAGAGCATACAATGTGCTTTAGCAAACTGTATAAATCAGTGGTTATTTTTTTAACACATTTATTGATTTTTTGTCACTTTCTTTTTGTACCAACCAGGTAAGATAAGCATCCACTGTAACTGTAATGGACTCCATGTACCTTAGGTACATCTCCAATTGGATACTGGGTCACACTTATAAGCCCCAGTACTGTGTACTATAGGTACCCAGGGCATATGTGCACCCAAGGCCTACCAGGGGCTGCAGCTTGTAGTATGCCACCCCTGGCTGGCCCTACTAAATTGACACAACTGGCTGATCACTCAGCTGGGGCAGAGTGGTGTAATCACCCTTTGCTTAGATATAGTATACCTATATCTAAACCTATATAGACACATATATACCTATAAGTCACTCCTAAGGCAGGCCTTAACAATCCCGAAGGCAGAGAGTGCTTGGTATTATGTGAGATGGTGCTCTAGCATGAGCTGAGCCTGTCTGCAGCTTTCGGAACCATGTCCTTATAGCTGTTCTATGATATAGCCATACCATATACTTTTAAGTGCATTATGATCCTCGCGGTCATTGCTAACTTTGGTTTGGCTTTATCAAAACATGTTGTGTAAGGTGTCATACGCTTTGTAATAGTACCCCCTCACCAAACCCAAACACACCCTAAACCCTAAAATTAACCATGGCACCCCAAAACCCAAACACACCCTGAACCCCCAAATTAACCCTTGCACCCCAAAACCCAAACACACCCTAAACCCTAAAATTAACCATGGCACCCCAAAACCCAAACACACCCTGAGCCCCCAAATTAACCCTTGCACCCCAAAACCCAAACACACCCTGAACCCCCAAATTAACCCTTGCACACCAAACCCAAACACACCCTAAACCCTAATATTAACCCTTGTACCCTAAAACCCAAACACACCCTAAAATTAACCCTGGCACCCCAAAACCCAAACACCCTAAACCCTAAAATTAACCATGGCACCCCAAAACCCAAACACACCCTAAACCCTACAATTAACCATGGCACCCCAAAACCCAAACACACCCTGAACTCCCAAATTAACCCTTGCACCCCAAAACCCAAACACACCCTAAACCCTAAAATTAACCATGGCACCCCAAAACCCAAACACACCCTGAACCCCCAAATTAACCCTTGCACCCCAAAACCCAAATACACCCTGAACCCCCAAATTAACCCTTGCACACCAACCCCAAACACACCCTAAACCCTAATATTAACCCTTGTACCCTAAAACTCAAACATCCTAAAATTAACCATGGCACCCCAAAACCCCAAAACACCCTAAACCCTAAAATTAACAATGGCACCCCAAACCCCAACCACACCCTGAACCCCCAAATTAACCCTTGCACCCCAAAACCCAAACACACCCTGAACCCCCAAATTAACCTTTGCACGCCAAACCCAAACACACCCAAAACCCTAATATTAACCCTTGTACCCTAAAACCCAAACACACCCTAAACCCTAAGCTTAACCCTGGCACCCCAAAACCCAAACACACCCTGAACCCCCAAATTAACCCTTGCACGCCAAACCCAACCACACCCTAAACCCTAATATTAACCCTTGTACCCTAAAACCCAAACACACTCTAAACCCTAAAATTAACCCTGGCACCCCAAAACCCAAACATGCTCTAAACCCTTAAATTACACCTGGCCCTCCAAAACACAAACCCACCCTCAACCCTAAAATGACCCTGTACGCCCTAAAATCCAAAAGCCCTACAAACCCCAAAACTGTTTATGAATGCAGAATGACGAGAGGCGCTGCTGTGATTGCAAATGATACTTTCTGTACACCCAGGCTGCACTTCCTTCATAGAGTATTTCCATGGAATCCGATTGTTAGACTTATTAGACAACTGCGGACAGACCTGCTCATGGCCCTAAAGAGGAATGGTCTTGCAAAGGAAAACAAGCTAATTTGTAGAAGTCCTTGGGACTGCCGAATTCACTCCATCACAATACTAAAATACATTTGTAAAAAGCACAGCTGCCTCGAACACAGTGCCAATGGAGAGCAGCTCTCTCTCACTCTTGCATATCCTGATCCTGAAGCCGGTGGATTCCTCGTGCAAAAGCCTACGCACATCCGGGAGCGCCGGAAGTGACGTTATTGGTCTGCGGCAAGAACGAATACCGTGAGGGCAATGGCCATAATGGACGTTGGATCGGGATCAGTCTTTATTTTTCCAACTACACTTCCAAAGCATCACAAGTTCATCGATCCCAGCGTGCATACTCCGGTAAGTGCTGCAGCTGCTAGGTAGATGTTAGTCCATCGGGGCAAGCTCCACGGATCTGCACGCGCCCATATCCTGGGTCAGCCCCCCGATTCTAGCGCAGCTGCCTTCCTTAAAAAAGAGCGGCAGTCCTCCGCTCTCGGTCCCAGCTGCTCAGTTTCCGTCCCAGACGAGCTTCCTCATTTTTCGGAAAGCACGAGTTTTCAATAAGTGGGCCAAGATGCAGCTCCTTGCATATAAAGAAAAAAGGACAATTTCTTTGGTTGATGTGGCACCCGATGCGTTGGCTGCACACTTTTCCAAGCTGAGGGTGTACGCCTGACCGGTGACCGGGTGGCCCACTAAGATAAAGGTGTGTGCTTCGTGTTAGTGTAATGAATGCGTTGCAATGTGTGTGCGTGCGTGATTGCGTGTGTGTTTGATGTTTGTCTGTATCAGCATGCCTGCTTGTTTATGCACCTTTTGTGTTTGAGCATGTATATTTTGTGTATGTGTGGTAGTGCGTGCCTGTGTAAGTTGTGGAAAATTGCAAAAAGCCTAAAAAATGTTTTACAGCAAGTTCTTCGCCGTAAGGAAAAATAAATTACTGCCCGTGTATTAGGTAGCTAAAGTTTTCGCTTAGTGTTAGTTCGGAAATTAACGCTGGGTACAATGTTGAGATGATTTCTTCTAAATCATGCGACATTCTGCATTTCATCTGAAATGTATCCGTGTCACAAGCACATGAGATTCTTCAAGAGAGATAGGGACACGAAGTACAGCATAAGGTCTTGTGATAATCTGGGACAGTTCCCTCTAAAACTGCCAGGGGGAAACCAAAACATCACATCATACCAGCCTCACGCACGAACAAGCAAAGCAAACATGATGAAACACTGGTCGCATATTCATTTAATTTTATTTCCCATGACTTTTAGTACAGAGATATACAACATCGGTTGTTTCCTATATGGATGCCTGAAAGCATTTAACATTTTATTTGCAGCTTATTTGCATAAAGCAAATGTGCAAACGAAGAATATGTTCTGAACAGTAAAACACAGGGAGGTGGAGCGTCAACATAGGAAGGATGACTTGCACAGAACCCACTCCCTTCTCCTGTGAGATGCAGGCCTCGCTTCTGCCAATCAGATTTCTGTTGAGAAGGCTGCAGGCTCCTACTATACTAAGGCCAACAAAATGGCCCCTAATACCGATAGAGCGGAAACGACAGACTCTGGCCAAATCGGTATAAATAGAGATGTAGTAGAAACGCGGCTTGTGGTATTAGAGTGTGTGATAAAATTGATAACACAAGTTAAAACAAATGAGCACCTTTTAGCAGGCGAAGTCGCGGTTCAAAAGTGAATATTTGCTAGGGTACAGCCACTGCAGTTGACAAAAGACTTTCCTCCTGCCAAAGATGCTAGTCAGTTCTCGGCACTAAATTCAGGAACTGCTGGCACGTACTTCCGTTATCTGGCTTTCGCCAGGTCTCTAGAATAAGGCCTATGCAAACGTGAAAATGTATGCCTTCTGAAAATTAGTTAAAATTATATGAAATTTAATGAAATCCACTTATGTTGGTATCTTGCATGAAAATTGAATGTGTGGGTGGGCATAGCTCACGTTCAAAAGTCATGAGATACACTCGAGCTGCACACAAGAAAATGTCTCCTACGAGACGTTTTCTGCTTCAGTCAGTATAAACTGCGAGATTTTGTAGCCACAAAAATGGATAGAATGTAGCAAATGTCATATAACCCGAAATTTGGAAATTTCACGAGCATTATAAAAAGTTTTCATGTGCCTTCCAGCAACAGAAGAGTACTGGAGCAGCATACAATTGGCTCTTCCCTCATTAATATTGATGAGGCCTTATGCATTCATGAGATACAATGTAACCTATTAGAGAAGAAAAGCCTTTGCCGCCATCTGTCGTAGGTTGTAACTAGCCACATGATTTGGTGCAGTTTCCACATTTCGAAAGACTCTACACCAGTGGCATAACAAAGGCCTCTGGAGTACAGGGGGTCCCGAACTCCAGGGAGCCGCTCAGCACAGTAACGTGGCCTCAGAGCTCCTGAGAAAGTCTGGAGGGCAGCCTCTCAATGTGATCTGCAGGGGTCTCACCTCAAGTTTCATTACGTTATTGCTCCACACTATATACAAACATTATTCCTTCATTTGAACTTCTTCGTTATGTAACTTCACCTTAGTGTGTCATTTCAACTGTTAATTTCACACCCTCCTTGATCCAAGGCATTGCCATACCATGAATCCACATTCCAATAACAAAGCCGTGTGCATCAGAAGGAGAAAAGGACTGCGCCGGGATGCCCCAGGGTAAGCTGAGCGCATTATAAGTTTCATATTATTGTGTCATTACAGCGCTGCTCACTGAGGAGCATGGTGCCAAGGCACAAATAAGTCTGCTTATCCCTTTTTCCGATGTAGGCTTTTTCTCACAAGTTGATTTTTCACCCTTACTTGCCACAGTCACTCATTTATGCTTGCTGGATGACTTTCCATTTGATAACAAGTGCAAAATTCCCCCAAAGATGACCCCGTCTGCCCACTACCACACATAATTTACCCATCATATCAACGTCTTTAATGCATCCTCTGTCACTTGCCTCTCTCCTTCGCCCCCTCTCGCCTTCGCCCCCTCTCTCCTTCGCCCCCTCTCTCCTTCGCCCCCTCTCTCCTTCGCCCCCTCTCTCCTTCGCCCCCTCTCTCCTTCGCCCCCTCTCTCCTTCGCCCCCTCTCTCCTTCGCCCTCTCTCTCCTTCGCCCTCTCTCTCTCTCGTTCTCTTTCGCTCGCGCTCTCTCTCGTTCTCTCTCTCCTGCGCTCTCTCTCTCTCCCTCCTTCGCTCTCCTTAAGAAATCAGGAAACAAACATATCTATTTTCTCTTTAGAGCCAGCCTGTGTTAAAAAGGAGAAACAAAAGAATAACCATTTCTCCACTCTACTTGGATCAGATAAATCAGATAAGTACCTATGTCCTTCTAAATATGTATACCATCATCCTACCATATACAAGATAGACGAGGATTCTTTGGTTAAATATATCTTTCTTCTCTCATTGTATTCTGTACAGGACGAGAGGCCGAAGAAACTCTGGTGCGAAGAAACAGCTACACAAGCATGTACCTCTGGCGAGGGAACACAGAGGCGAAGGAACCCGGAAGAAGATATCAACGACCTGGGAGAGGAAGACCCGCGTGTCAGGGCTGGAACATGTCAGAGGTGTCCAATCAAGGATCCACAAATTCCTGACTGCAGGACAACAGGACCCGAACAAGTAAGTCAACAACACACAGCGAGTGCAGGAAATGCTAGGCAGAGCTGTGACTTATGCAAAGCACATTCTTGTCCCTGACTTCCCAATTTATTCACACTTCACTCCACCCCGCTCCCTGTCTGCAAATGGAGAGGGTGCGACTGACAATGCCCCTACCCTGCTGTCCTTGAGTCTGAGTATGGAGCTCTGTGCCTGAGCCTTGTTCTATCTAATGCCACTAATGGTGTGTGTTTAGGGCCTTGTTTTTTGTGAACCAGGTTTTCTGTAATTGATGCATTCATTCATGAGATACAATGTAACCTGTAAGAGAAGAAAAGCCTTTGCCGCCATCTGTCGTAGGTTGTAACTAGCTACATGATTTGGTGCAGTTTCCACATTTCGAAAGACTCTACACCAGTGGCATAACAAAGGCCTCTGGACAGTAACGTGGCCTCAGAATTACTTCTTTTTGATGCTGAAAGGAGGATGTAGCGTGGATCCTTGTTCAACAAATTTGAAATGATTTAATAGTTGCAGTAAGGCAATTAACATTCAGTCGAGCTGGGATTGTGACAATTCATTATACATTGTGTTGTATGTTTGCATATGTGAGGTTGTATCATAACTGAACGATGACTCCATCATTGCTTAACAGCTGTTTGCAAAAGAACAATAAGAGCAATGGGGGTGCCTTGTAATTTCTTAACAGTTTGTGCTGATCTTGTGCTACAAATGGCATGGAAATCTGGCGCAAAGCCTTGAGTTGGGATTTCATTTGTAAATCTGTAGGTCCAGGTGTGAGGTTCTCAAACTGGATAAATGAGTGATAGCAAACTGCACTTACAAAATATACTGTGCTCGCAGCTTTAATTTAGACTGGATCAACTCCCTAATAATTAGATCAGTTGGTCCTGGTCCTAACACTTGGTAGTAAGCTCCTATTTTGATTTCTGGTCACTATGCTAGTTTCTTAGACAACTGTTTTCCAAATATGATAATTGCAAGTACAGTTCAGACTCACCCTGGCTGCCTCAATGATGGTTTTGTAAAGAAATTTGGCACTGATTACTTTCTGTTTGCAGAGGAAGCTTGCCCGCGTCTAGTGAACAGGACTATGGCCCATGCTTGTTTTAATGCATCTACATTTGTACAGTCTTTATCAAGTACCCCAGCATTTCAAAAGGGTGAAAGAGCCAGAGAAGACACACTGCTACTTGGGGCTAGAACTGTCATTGTGGACCAGGGGCTCATAGTTCATAAGGGAACTTTTTTTTTTTCTTCAGCTTCTGGCCCCCTCTTCATCAATGCTTTGCTCTAAGCTGTGCCAAACTTTGACCAAGTGGCCTTAATGTTTCACTTAGGAACCATGTAACCCTAACCATATCTCATCTGGCAGACTGTATGAAATAATGGAATTGGAACTTTTGATAGGCAGCCCAGCCGTATTAAAAACCATAAATAATGGTGGGAACATGATACTGATGTATGTTATTTTGTTTTTCCAGAGTTTATGAAGTCTGTGTGCAGTGCCAACGGCTGGTCATCACTGGACAACAGAAGTATGAGAAGGAAGCTGGCTATAAAAATTTGCAATGCCAGAAGAGGATTAAGAAAATCTCTGCATCTAGAATCAAACCATGAAGTTGCTGGTTTTCGTTGAGCTATTTGTTATTGTTGCATTAGTCTGGCCTTTCTTCCCCGGATCTTAATTTTTTTTCTGGATGTTTTCTCTTGTTTGGTATCCTGGCCCCTGTGGGGCCAAATATGTGCTTTAGATAAATAAAATTACATTGAAACCTCCCTTTTGATAATTTTTTTCCTTTACCACTATTTTGGTTAGTGTTTTGCAAATGGTCACCATGTCAAACAGCGTCCGATAATGCTCTGTACCTCTAAATAAGGCAAATCCCAGTGAGTCAGGAGTATGGGAGTAGTGGCACATGTTAAGCTGATCTGAATGCAAAGGTATAACTGCTGCAGGCCACTTCTTTTATATAAAGGTGCTTGTGGTATTTCTGCAGCACAAACATAGCCAAAAATAGCAACTTGTATTTTATACAAGTGTCTACCTCTCACTTTAGAGTTTAAAAAGTAATCTTTCCAATGCAGGACAAATAATCTAAGTATTAGGACCAGATTTAGAGACGTTTTGTGTCTGGTTTGCTTGAGTTTATAATGCAGACCTGATTCAAAATTTTCGGGATTTGCAAACAAGAGCAAATTGGTATTTGGTACAATATTTATTTATTTATTTATTTAACGATTTGTAGAGCGCCTGGTGACCCGAAGGCATCCCGCGCTATAATGTTTGATTTATCCAGAGGAGAGGGGAGGGAAGAGGGAGGGGACATGATAGACATGGAGTTTATTTAGGAAATAGGAGCGTTTTCAGTTTTTTTCAACACATCCGAAATGGGAAAAGTTTCACTTTTGTGTACACATAGTATTTTTTGGGTTATGGAAGGGTACCCTTCCATTACAAAACCTAAGTACCAGAGTAATTGACTTCCATCCTGAAGCGGTTATAGAATCATCCAGGGATAATCATCAGTCATCCTTAAATTGTCTAGAGCCCATCCAGGAGTCATTCTCACTCATCCTGATGTTGTCAGTTAGTATTCGTGGAGTTGTAAAAGGTAATCACTCCCTGTCAGTGGAAGTCATCAGAACACCATCCTAGCGTAGTTTTTGTGATTACAGTAAGAGTCATCAGAACACCATCCTAGCGTAGTTTTTGTGATTACAGTAATAGTCATCAGAACACCATCCTAGCGTAGTTTTTGTGATTACAGTAAGAGTCATCCCATTTAAATAATCAGCCCTGTGGGCAGACTTCAGGATGGCCTGGGATGACGTCCCCAGGAATGGCTGGCTGAAGCCATCCAATGACTTCAGAATCACTCCAGGATGATCTTCCTTTTTGACTAGGGATGGCAAGCGATAAAAGATGAATTTCTAACAACTGCAGTCTAGTGACCTCAATTTGCCCTAGCACCCCATGACACATATTGTGTATACAAAATAACACGTTACTAATGCTAAATTAAACACAAACTACTATGACCTGCTTGAGACCACAATTTTGATAAGTAAACCTTAATCTTACCGTTGGAAAGAACCACGTTTCCAGTTCTGCCCTATCCAAAAACATTGCCAGTCGAAAGCATTTCGATGTATTTTAAATACGTGTCCTTAATTCCATGAGCACAGCCCCACGAGCTTTTGTAGACGTACGGTACCGGGACAAGAGCTGGGGTTTCCTGACAGATCCTATCTGCGTCACTGGTCGGCTTTCCTGGGGCACTACCGTAACCTCCACCAAACATGGTGCGGAATGATTGGCAAGAGTTTAAAAAATAAACCACCAAAGCGTGGCTCGGACGAAGGACACATAGTTGTAACAAATCAACACGACGGGATAGGATCAGTATATGCAACCTTATGGACTTACTTTAAGTCTATAACAGACGCGAAACGATGTGCACACTCCTCTCGTCTCCGACCGAAGTTTCTCAAAGAGCATGCGCATAATCAGCACGGGGTTTCTCCAAGCAGACGGCACGGGCTTCCGGTTAAAGGACATAAAAGGCAACAACAATTTTTAATACAGAAGTGCCGTTGCACCTGTTCGTTTCATCTTCTTAAACAGAGGTTATGAACTCATGATGGATTATTTTAATGTAGATAAAAGACAACGTGTCTCTAAATATAGTTACGGTGAACAAGTATAAAAAATAACGTTTTTAGTCACTTTATGTAAAATTTGCAGGTCTATTTCGTAACGCTAAAGACGTTTCTTAAAACTGTTTTCATCGTCCTGTTGCTTAAAGTGTTATTTAAAGTAAGCAGTCCATTTTGCAACGAACGGGCGCTTTCAGCAGTGTCTCAAAAAGAGACAGAACACCTAGCATATGTCCCAAAAATACATTAGCATGTGCTGCTCTGTGTAGAATGTAACTGTTAACTTCCTAGGAGGAAATATGTTTATATACGCCTAGCATGGGCGCCAGACGCCATTCATATAGAATCATTAAATTAAGAGTGACGCTCATTGAATTTGTAAGTGATTCTTTATTCTAAGACGGAGCGCCGGGTACACACTTCTGCTCTGCTTGAAGCGGTAGGCGCCAATGGTTACAAATGGCCGCCTTCCGCCTACGCGTGACGTGTTTCCTGTTCCGCCTAGCGGAACACTAGTGCGCCAACGCAGGTGCGTCACCACATATCTCCCCCCTTTACACATCGTGAATCAACAATAAAAGTTCTTACTTCCAGTCCATGTTAAAGTCCCTGAATCTCTCTGGTGTCTTCACTTCTCTTCCCCTTCTGGTTCTCACCTTCATCGTTCCCTCTCTGCACTCCTGTTCCATGCTCTCTCTGACTTGCGTACCACTCTTGTCTTTCATGTCCTTGTCCATTTCTTCGTTCCTTCCACTCCTCTGTTCTTCTTGCTCTCCTGCTCCGTTTTCCTCCTCGACTACTTCCTGCTGTCCTTCATCCACTTCCACGTACCTTCCTCTGTTACTTCCTTCTTCCCCATCACTTCCGACATTCTCTAGACCATCTTCCACATCGCATTCCACTTTTATCCTCCTGCTGCACTTGGCCATCCTGTCCTGTGACCATACCTTTCCGTCACTTAGCAAGGCTGATCGGTCATACGGTTCCAAGACTTGTAAAGGCGGCGAAAACTTGCTCTCACCCTTTTTCTTATGGACTGCCAGTTTGACTCTAACCCAGTTCCCTTTGTCCAGCTCTGCCTCCTTTACTTTATGGTTCTTATTGAAGTGAGTAGTGTAAATCTCCTGTGCTCTTTCTAGGTTTCTTCTCACTATTGCCGGAGACCACCTACTCTGTATCACCAGCTTTCTCCACGCCAGATTGTCCTTGGTGAACGCTTCTCTCCCTCGCAATATTTTGAACGGGCTGTACCCGGTGCTGCCCGGGGTGATCCTGTATGCCCATACCATCTTCTCCAGTTCCTTCTCCCAATCCAACCCATCGTTGATGGCCGCTTGGATGGTTCCCATGATGACGCGGTTGAACCGCTCCACTTGGCCATTCCCTGCGGGGTGGTAAATGGGTGGGTGTTTAACTTCAATTCCATTCCTTTCGGTGAAGGTTGTCCATCTTGTCGAGGTGAACTGAGGACCGTTATCACTAACAATGATCTTGGGAATGCCCTCTCTTATGAATGTGGATTGTAAGAAGTTCACCACCGCCTCAGTGTCCATTGTTTCCCTTACTTCGATCTCAGGCCATTTGGAGAATTTGTCCACCAGCGCCACCACATACTTCTGAATCCCCGTTTTGTTTTGGACCGGCCCCAAGATGTCTACTGACAGTACTTCCCACGGGCCATCCGGTATGGGGAACTTCCCCAGGGGTGGTCTTATCATGGTCTGAGATTTGTCCGCCTTCGCACAGGATTCGCACTGTCTCACGTGCCTTTCTATTTGCATATCTACAGCCGGCCACCAGTAAGCCTGTCTGGCTAGGGCTTTGGTTTTGGTGATGCCCTGGTGTCCTTCATGTAGTAATCCCATCAGGTGTTCCAGTATTCCCTTGGGTGGTATCACTTTATCTCCCCTCAAGAGGAAGATGGAGTCTTCTGCCAGAGATAGTTCCTCTCTGACTTCCCAATATCTTCGGAGTTCTTCTCTTAGGTGCCTCTTTTCCGGCCACCCGTGGACCACGTATCCTTTAATAGCTTCCAGATCCTCATCTTCTTTGTACGCCTCCTCCCATTCTTGTCTACTTATCGCTTTCTCTGTCTCTTGGATCGTGGCGACCACGTAGCCTGCCCATTCTTGATCTTCCAGGTCACTCCTCGCTTCCATGGCAGCTGCTCTGCTGAGAAAGTCAGCTACCTTGTTTTGAGGTCCGGGAATGTGTTCCATGTCGTAGAGAAAGTCTAATAGGCGCAGGGTCATTTTTGCGATCCTCGGCGTGGCGTGCGCATGGCCGCTCGATGTTAACACACGGACCAAAGGTTTGTGATCTGTTTTTACTAAGAATCGCGCTCCCCACAGGTACTGGCGGAACCTCTCCATGGCCCATACCACCGCCAGCATCTCTTTCTCCACCACGCTGAACTTCTCTTCGTTGGGGGCCAGAGACCTGGATGCGAAGCTGACTGTGTGCAAGTCTCCCTTGTCCGAGCGCTGCATTAGGACTGCTCCCAGTCCTCGGTCACTCGCATCGGTCGTGAGGATTGTCTCTGCCTGCGGATCGAATCCTTTGAGCGGGATAGCGGTGCTCATTTCTTTCTTTAAGTTTTCGAACTCTCCTTGTTCCGCTTGACCCCACTGGAATCCGTTCCTCTCCTTGAGCAGCTGTCGTAGGTGGTGCGTTTTGGAGGCAAATTGTGGTACAAACTTGCTGTAGTATTCGGCCATTCCTAGGAATGACCGAACATCCTCTTTTTTGCTCGGGGTGGGTGCGTCTTGAATGGCCTTCATGTTGGTCGCCTTGGGTCTGATTCCTTCTTCACTTATTTCGTGCCCTAAGTAAGTGACTGATTTCACTCCCAATCTGCATTTTGACCATTCCGCTGTCAAGCCGTTGTCCTGTAGGATCTTGAAAACCTTGTGGAGCTTCTCATTGTGGTCGTGCATGGACTTCCCCATTACCAAAATGTCATCCTGAAAGAATTGGACGTCGACCATGCCTCTCAACAATTTATGCATCATCTTTTGAAAGACTGCCGCTGCTGAAGCTAGGCCAAATGGCATCCTTAGGAATTCGTAGCATCCAAATGGCGTGATGAAGGAGGTGAGGTGTGTGCAGGAAGGGTGTAGCTTAACTTGATGGTACGCTGAGGACAGGTCCACTGTGGAAAACCACTTGATGTTTTTGGTCTTGGACAACATCTCGTTTATGCGTGGCAGTGGGAATTTGTCAACAAGTATGTTTTTGTTCAACTCTCTCAGGTCCACGCATAATCTGACCTTTCCGTTGGGTTTGTGGGCCACCACTAAGGGGGAAAGCCACTCTGCACTTTCTATGGCCCTGATTACTCCTTCGTTCTCAAGCCTGTCCAATTCCTGCTGCACTGCCTCCCTGCTTCTGAAAGGGATGTTCCTTACTTTGTGCATCACTGGCTGTGCCCCTTCCTTCAGTCTGATTAAGTGTTTGTATTTCGCCAGCTCCCCAATTTGGCCATTGAATACTCTTGGGTACGCTCTTCTCCACGACTCCACATCGTCACATTTCTCCATGTCCATCAGCAGGATCTTCTCGATGCCCCCCGGATTCAACTGGATCCCTAAAGCTCCCTGATCTCTCCAGCTCAGGACTGAGGGGCCTTTCTCTGCGACATACAGTTTGCATATCGCCTGTCGGTCTCTGAATTCGAACGACAGGGGACAGTACCCCAACATTGGGATCCTCTGCCCAGTGTACGTGACTGGACGCAAGTCCATAGGACGCAGTTTCTCACCGTGTGTAGATGCGAATTTGTCTTCCCATACTTTCCTTTGGATGATCGAGATGGGGGCTCCGCTGTCCGCTATCATTTCTAGCGGTATACCCCCAATGTGCATGTCCAACCGGGGCTTGTCGTTGCCTGAGTCATCCATCTCCAACACTTGGACGTCAATATACAGTATTTCCTCCTGGTCGTCAGTACCCTCAGAGTCATTGGTATCGTCTTGCTGTTCTCGGTCAACGAATTTCACTGTGGCCCCCTTTGGTTTCCTGCGGCATACCTTCTCATAATGGCCAAATATTCCGCAAAACGAGCACTTCGCTCGGAACGCCGGGCACGCTTTATCATTCCCAAGATGGTTGACACTCCCACATCTGTAGCAGCTCGGACGTCCTCCTTTTCCTCCCCTCTGGTCGGTGGAATAGGTGGACTTCTGTTTCCTGCCCTCGGGTTTTTTCTGTGGCTCCTTTTGCCTCGGGCGGTCTCCTTTCTGTTGCGCCGATATCTGGCACACCGACTGCGTGCCTCCTGAGTCTTTCTTGGCTGCTTGGGCACAGCGTTTTGAGAGTTCGGCCTTTTTGACCATGGCCCAAATTTCTTTGAGTGGTGCATCTCCGTTTACCCACAGTTTGTCTTGGACATGGGAGCTCGACGTATGCATGATGATTTGGTCTCGGATGAGTTCGTCGTGTAGCGCGCCAAATTTGCAAGAGATGGCGAGCTTCTGTAGGGCGACAACATATTCATCAACTGTTTCGCCACTCTTCTGTTTTCTTTGGAAGAAATTGTAGCGGTCAATCGCGACACAAACCACAGGCCGAAAGTGCGCGTCCAAGTCGGCAATGGTGTGGCTGAAAACATCGTTGTCCGCTGCGTCTCTTTCTGCTTTCACAATGGTGTCGTAGATTCTTATTCCCTCCGGGCCCAGGTTGTGTAGCAAGATCTTCTTTCTGCGTTTGCTTGAGTATGGAGCGCCTGCCTCCTCCTCTAAGGCATCGAGGTAGTTGAGGAAGTACCTTTTCCAGTCCTCCCATTGTCTCTCCGGTTCCCCTGGGTTGGTCAGGAATGGCACCAGTTGCGTGAGGGACGACGAGTGTGCTGCCATTCTGCCTTCTCTGTTTCTGAAGGGTTGAACAGCGACTGTCTTCCCTTGGGGGCTGCCCGGAGCGTTGTGCTTGGTGGGGTCCCCTTCTTCTGGATCACTCTCACTGTCTGCTCGTAGTTGTGCGTTGAAAGGGGTGAGTGGTGGTTGCGCCGTGGCCCCTTCTCCTGTCTGCACTCCTACCGACTCTTCAGGGCGAGTGTTTGAAGACTCTCCCTTGCCCTCACTCTGTTCCGCCAGCTTGCTTGGCGGTCCTGCTCTCCTTGGGGTGTTGCTCCCCGCTGCCCCTTGGATCGCCTCCGTTGGCGCGGGCTCAATCGCTACGCTTGCTCGCTCTTTCGAGCCTCCGTGGCGCCTGGTACCTCGTGTCTCTGCAGGCCTACCTCCGTTGCTGTGCAGTCCTGCGTGCTTCGTGAGGGGTGTGCGCCGTGTGGAGCCAGGTGTAGGCCTCTGCCACGCTCCGTCCTGCTGATCAGCACGTGGGGATCGAGTCCGCCGAAGGGATCAGCGTTTTCCGACCTGGATAGCCGTCTGCTTGCATCTGGGTTCTGAATCAATCCCTTAGCCTTGTCGCCATTATAGAATCATTAAATTAAGAGTGACGCTCATTGAATTTGTAAGTGATTCTTTATTCTAAGACGGAGCGCCGGGTACACACTTCTGCTCTGCTTGAAGCGGTAGGCGCCAATGGTTACAAATGGCCGCCTTCCGCCTACGCGTGACGTGTTTCCTGTTCCGCCTAGCGGAACACTAGTGCGCCAACGCAGGTGCGTCACCACACTTCAGTCTCAATTTCTAATTTTCGCTCTAGCTACCAACGGACACTGAGTCTGTGTCTCAAGTGGGCAGTAACTGCGCATATGATGGAGTATAAAATAAGCATTGGCAAAGCCAACCGGTCTAATGAATCTATATAAATCGACCATATAAAGATATATAAGAAATGGAAAAATAGAAGTGTGGGTACTCTGTATCAGAGTTCTTCTTGTCTCTGAGAAGTGTCTGTACTCTCCAATTAAAAGTATTGGATCTCTCTTGAAAAGTGCAGGTACTGTCCCTCTCAAAATAAACAAGCATTTGCAATGCAATAGGTCTCGCATTTACGCAAGTTTAAGCTATTGCCATTGTAAATGACAATGCGTTTTATTTATGTTTTAAAACCAAAACATAAAAGGCATTGTCGTTTACAATGCAATAGCTCAAACTCGTCTAAATGTGAGACCTATTGCATGACAAATGCTTATTTACTCACTACGTCAAGGAAACCCAGAGACAAGCGAATCACACACCGAGGGCATCTTCACAAGCCAACCAAGAGACACGCAAATCAGCCCCTCACACACTGACAGCATCTTCACTAGGCCACCCCAAGGCAAGCCAATAAGACCGTCATACACCGAGGGATCTTCACTAGGCCACCCCAAGGCAAGCCACGCACACCATTACACACAGAGGGAATCTTCATTAGGCCATCCCAAGACAAGCAAATCAGACCCTCTCACATCAACGGCATCTTCACCAGGCAACCTCGAGACCCAGACCCTCACAAATCAATGGCATCTTCACTAGACCACCCAAGGCAAGCCAATGAGTCCCTCAGACACCGAGGGCATCTTCAGTAACTTACCCTAAGAGTAGACGTGCAGATGCGATAGGGCCTGGTCCTGCAATGGAGCCCAAACGGTTACTAATGGCATGCGAGCTTTGCACCAACTAGTAACTGCATGGGAATGGGCAAACTTCCAACTCAATATTGTCGTGTATGCGGAGCCCCGCAAGAACATCCCCTGGTGAGGCACACCAATTTAGATCACACGGAGGTGCTTCTGTTTTGAGTTGTAAATCTTTATTATTTCATTTCTATTGTTATTTGCGAATGATCCCTTTAAGGATAATTAACTTCGATATTCAACAGCATATCGGAAGATGACCAGTGTTATAATCCATTTCCATTTGAACATTGAGCTCCAATGCATTTCGGGCTTAGGCGCCCTTGATCACGGAGAGCTGGGGAGGAAGCGGAGAGAAGTGACAGTGAGGGAATGTATCGTGTTCGCAATGGTAGAGGGGATCTATCAAAGTGCTCTTATGTGTGGGCTACTAAAATGAGTGCGCGAAGCTAAGGTGCAGGGTGGGGCAAGTGATGGGAGAATTACCGCTGGTGACACAAACAAACTATAAATCTCTAAGCTTTCATTACTCAAACTCTTACTTCAAAGTAACGCGTAGCGTCCTTAGACGTTCTCCATCAGTCATCCGTTTGCCGTCTCAAGCGCGTGTGAGACAGTCGGCTAAATAATTACATCAACAGGGATGACGGACTCGCGCCCGTATGTAACGGGGGCCATGTTGGAGTGGTGGAAACTAACTAGACACCATGTAGTGAAAACATACATGCATAGGCAGATAAACAAAAGTAAACAGGGGTGAAACAGGGGTAAAGAGGACGGTGAAGCAGCAACAATATAGTCAATATTACAGGTAACAGCTAAACTCTGTACGATCATTGAGCCCATGGGGCTTGAGAGTCTGCAGAAGGTAAATCCATTCAAGTTCTCTCTTCAGTAACAGTTTTGTGTTGTCTATGCCTTCTTTTTTGGGCACAATCTCTAGGACCATGAATTTTAATTGAGCGATGGTATGGCGTGCTTCCATAAAGTGAAGGGCGATGCTGGATTTTTCAGTTTTAAGTCTAATATTAGACTTGTGCTCATTCAGTCGGGTTTTGATTTTGCGTTCGGTCTTCCCTATGTATAGTTTGCCACATGGGCATTTGAGGGCGTAGATTAAGTTGGTGGAATTACATGTGGCATCTACATGGAGTTTGATATTGTGTCCTTTCATGGGATGTTGTATTTCATTACCCCTGATTACACTGTTGCAGTGGCCGCAGTTCAAGCAAGGTTGGGTGCCACGGTGTCGTTTGGTTAATTCTGTGGGCATCGCCAATATTTCTTTGATGTTTCGATTCCTGGTGTGGGCAAATATTGGAGGCTCATTGAAGATGCCTTGAAAATCCGGTTCATTTTGCAGTATTGGCCAGTGCTTCCAGATAATCTTTTTGTACGCTGCACTCGCAGTGGAAAATTTGGACACAAGGACCATGCGTTGCTCTGTGTTTCTGTGAGTCTTAGCCAGGCAGTCCTGTCTGGATATATTGGCCACACGACTTTGTGCGTCTTGCAAGACAGTCTCTGGGTAACCACGTGCCCGGAATCTGTTTGACATTTCCGTCATCCGTTGATGAACCATAGTCTCATCAGATACTATGCGCTTGACGCGCAGCATTTGGGAGTACGGGAGATGTTTTTTCAGGGAGCCTTGGTGGAAGCTAGTGAAGTGGAGGGCATTATTTCGATCTGTGCTCTTTCTGTGAAGATCCGTGACGATGCCGTCAGTTGTATTCTTAATGTGGACATCTAAGAAGGCGATGTCAGTGTCGCTGATTTGCCACGTGAGTTTAATCCGTGGATCTTTGGTGTTAGTTTCCGTCAAGAGATTGTGGAGAGATTCTTTAGTATCTGCCCATAGAAAAAATAGGTCGTCAATGTACCGTAAAAATAGTTTGGTGTGTTTTTGAAAACTTGGAATGGTATACAGGTATTTTGTTTCAAAGTTCTCCATGTAGGTATTGGCCTAGGACGGGGCAGCGCAGTTTCCCATAGCCATCCCAGAGAGTTGTAAAAACCACTGATTGTCAACCTTAAAATAGCTATGATAGAGGGTAAATACCATTAATTCCATCAGGAACGTTTGCATATCAGGATGAATGTCACTTTTGAGAAGGATTTGTTCTATTGCCTCGATGCCCCCTGCGTGGGGTATTGATGTATATAATGAGCTCACATCGGCTGTGCAAAACACTAGAGATTCATTGCTGGAAGTTTGGAAATCAGATAATTTTTTGAGAAACTCTGTGGTGTCTTTGATATGACTCAATGATTGAGTGACTAGAGGTTGTAAGTATTTGTCCAAAAATTTGCCGGTGGTTTCATGGATCGATCGTTTGGTAGACACTATTGGTCTGAATGGGGGGTCCATGAGATTCTTATGGATTTCTGGGCACATGTGGATCGTAGGACTTTTGGGATATTCCACGAGAAGATACTTTTTGGTGCGTTCTTCTATGGTTCCTAATTGGAGTGCTTTATTTACAATTTCCTTCAGCTGATTGTGATACTCATTGGTAGGGTTACAGTTCAGAGCCATGTAGGTATCAGTATCTTGAATGTGTTCCCAAAGTTTATTGGTGTACATTTCACTGTCGAGTATAACAAGGGCCCCACCTTTGTCAGCTTTGGTAAGTTTTATGCTCGGATTGTTGGCTAGAGACTTCAACGTATCCCGGTCTTTAATAGTTAGATTGTGAGTTTTTCTTGGTGCCTTGAAGTTGATGTTTGCTGAATCTTTACGAACCAATGTCTCAAACAAGTCGATACATTTGTGACTGGTCGGTGCCTGATAAGTACTTGGAGGTCGTAGACCTTTGAGCTCATCTGTTTTCTCCATGGTTGATGGAGGCAATACGTTATCGAAGAAGTGTCTTAGTCTCAGTTTCCGGGTAAACTTGAAGGTGCTAACCTCAAGTTCCAGGAGATTGGTTGATGTCGTGGGGATAAATGACGTTCCTTTTTCTAACAAATTCATTTGATGGCTAGATATCTGGGTTTTAGAGATGTTGATCACGAGGCTGCTTTCTTTGGTTTCTGGTCTTTTTTGGCAACTGTACTCCTTGTGGCCGGTGGACTTGGGTCTCGCTCTTTTGATCTTGCTCCGCCTGGGTCTTCTGGGGGATCTGGGCTGATCTCTAAAAAAGGAAGGCTAGATGTTGTTTGTTCTCCACTAGTACTGGGAGTGGTAGCGTTGGTACTAGTACTCGCCTGTTGTTTATCGGGTGCGTTTCTGGTGTTTGGAGGTCTTCTTGTTGGACGAGTGGTTGAGTCGGTATCAGATGAGGAAGTATCCGTTTGGGGGTTAAATGGTCGGTTGCGACGTCTTTGGGCGTAAACGTCAGCCCATGAATAGACCTCATAATGCTTGTAGTCAAGCGTGTCGCGACGGAACTTCCTGACTTTGCGTTCGTGTATTTCTTTCTGATACTTATCGAGTATGATTTTGGTTTCATCTAGCATAGTTGTAAGTTCCTCCGCTGTCAGCAGATTCTTAATTTCATTATCAATCTCTTTCATTTCCAACTCCAGTTCCTTGAGGATGCCGGCTAGTTCCTCAACTATTAATAAGATTAGGTCGAGACTGCATTTATTCAAAATTCCGTTCCATTTCTCCAGGAAGGTCTTGGAATTTTTACAAAGAGACGGTTTCAATGAAATGCGTAATCCGCGTGGGATTCTGAGTGCCCTGTGGTAGCGCAATAACGTGCTCGCATGGAGCTTCTGATTTATGTGTCGTTTTGATAGGTAAATTAGCTGCTTCACACATTGCTCTTTATTTCTGGTAGTGGTAGAAGGGCTGATGTCTTCCTCGATCAGCGAGTATATTCGTTCTTTCTCCGATTCATCGTAAGCCAATGTATGCGCTCTGGCTTCTGTGCTTTTACTAATATCATCAAATTGCATGATAGATGTGTGCTACCCCGTCGTAGACGGACTTGTGAATGAACAAATATTGGAGGTGGCAGGGTGCACAACGTAAAGGTAGGTTGGTTAATCAATAAGGTACTTCTGAGTTCTGGGTGCTCTCGTAGGGTGGTGTTATCCGTCTAGAACACCTTCAAATATCAATATTGTCGTGTATGCGGAGCCCCGCAAGAACATCCCCTGGTGAGGCACACCAATTTAGATCACACGGAGGTGCTTCTGTTTTGAGTTGTAAATCTTTATTATTTCATTTCTATTGTTATTTGCGAATGATCCCTTTAAGGATAATTAACTTCGATATTCAACAGCATATCGGAAGATGACCAGTGTTATAATCCATTTACATTTGAACATTGAGCTCCAATGCATTTCGGGCTTAGGCGCCCTTGATCACGGAGAGCTGGGGAGGAAGCGGAGAGAAGTGACAGTGAGGGAATGTATCGTGTTCGCAATGGTAGAGGGGATCTATCAAAGTGCTCTTATGTGTGGGCTACGAAAATGAGTGCGCGAAGCTAAGGTGCAGGGTGGGGTAAGTGATGGGAGTATTACCGCTGGTGACACAAACAAACTATAAATCTCTAAGCTTTCATTACTCAAACTCTTACTTCAAAGTAACGCGTAGCGTCCTTAGACGTTCTCCATCAGTCATCCGTTTGCCGTCTCAAACATCTACAAGCTTGATGAGGTATATTCATGGGCTGACGTTTACGCCCAAAGACGTCGCAACCGACCATTTAACCCCCAAACGGATACTTCCTCATCTGATACCGACTCAACCACTCGTCCAACAAGAAGACCTCCAAACACCAGAAATGCACCCGATAAACAACAGGCGAGTACTAGTACCAACGCTACCACTCCCAGTACTAGTGGAGAACAAACAACATCTAGCCTTCCTTTTTTAGAGATTAGCCCAGATCCCCCAGAAGACCCAGGCGGAGCAAGATCAAAAGAGCGAGACCCAAGTCCACCGGCCACAAGGAGTACAGTTGCCAAAAAAGACCAGAAACCAAAGAAAGCAGCCTCGTGATCAACATCTCTAAAACCCAGATATCTAGCCATCAAATGAATTTGTTAGAAAAAGGAACGTCATTTATCCCCACGACATCAACCAATCTCCTGGAACTTGAGGTTAGCACCTTCAAGTTTACCCGGAAACTGAGACTAAGACACTTCTTCGATAACGTATTGCCTCCATCAACCATGGAGAAAACAGATGAGCTCAAAGGTCTACGACCTCCAAGTACTTATCAGGCACCGACCAGTCACAAATGTATCGACTTGTTTGAGACATTGGTTCGTAAAGATTCAGCAAACATCAACTTCAAGGCACCAAGAAAAACTCACAATCTAACTATTAAAGACCGGGATACGTTGAAGTCTCTAGCCAACAATCCGAGCATAAAACTTACCAAAGCTGACAAAGGTGGGGCCCTTGTTATACTCGACAGTGAAATGTACACCAATAAACTTTGGGAACACATTCAAGATACTGATACCTACATGGCTCTGAACTGTAACCCCACCAATGAGTATCACAATCAGCTGAAGGAAATTGTAAATAAAGCACTCCAATTAGGAACCATAGAAGAACGCACCAAAAAGTATCTTCTCGTGGAATATCCCAAAAGTCCTACGATCCACATGTGCCCAAAAATCCATAAGAATCTCATGGACCCCCCATTCAGACCAATAGTGTCTACCAAACGATCGATCCATGAAACCACCGGCAAATTTTTGGACAAATACTTACAACCTCTAGTCACTCAATCATTGAGTCATATCAAAGACACCACAGAGTTTCTCAAAAAATTATCTGATTTCCAAACTTCCAGCAATGAATCTCTGGTGTTTTGCACAGCCGATGTGAGCTCATTATATACATCAATACCCCACGCAGGGGGCATCGAGGCAATAGAACAAATCCTTCTCAAAAGTGACATTCATCCTGATATGCAAACGTTCCTGATGGAATTAATGATATTTACCCTCTATCATAGCTATTTTAAGGTTGACAATCAGTGGTTTTTACAACTCTCTGGGATGGCTATGGGAAACTGCGCTGCCCCGTCCTACGCCAATACCTACATGGAGAACTTTGAAACAAAATACCTGTATACCAATCCAAGTTTTCAAAAACACACCAAACTATTTTTACGGTACATTGACGACCTATTTTTTCTATGGGCAGATACTAAAGAATCTCTCCACAATCTCTTGACGGAAACTAACACCAAAGATCCACGGATTAAACTCACGTGGCAAATCAGCGACACTGACATCGCCTTCTTAGATGTCCACATTAAGAATACAACTGACGGCATCGTCACGGATCTTCACAGAAAGAGCACAGATCGAAATAATGCCCTCCACTTCACTAGCTTCCACCAAGGCTCCCTGAAAAAACATCTCCCGTACTCCCAAATGCTGCGCGTCAAGCGCATAGTATCTGATGAGACTATGGTTCATCAACGGATGACGGAAATGTCAAACAGATTCCGGGCACGTGGTTACCCAGAGACTGTCTTGCAAGACGCACAAAGTCGTGTGGCCAATATATCCAGACAGGACTGCCTGGCTAAGACTCACAGAAACACAGAGCAACGCATGGTCCTTGTGTCCAAATTTTCCACTGCGAGTGCAGCGTACAAAAAGATTATCTGGAAGCACTGGCCAATACTGCAAAATGAACCGGATTTTCAAGGCATCTTCAATGAGCCTCCAATATTTGCCCACACCAGGAATCGAAACATCAAAGAAATATTGGCGAAGCCCACAGAATTAACCAAACGACACCGTGGCACCCAACCTTGCTTGAACTGCGGCCACTGCAACAGTGTAATCAGGGGTAATGAAATACAACATCCCATGAAAGGACACAATATCAAACTCCATGTAGATGCCACATGTAATTCCACCAACTTAATCTACGCCCTCAAATGCCCATGTGGCAAACTATACATAGGGAAGACCGAACGCAAAATCGAAACCCGACTGAATGAGCACAAGTCTAATATTAGACTTAAAACTGAAAAATCCAGCATCGCCCTTCACTTTATGGAAGCACGCCATACCATCGCTCAATTAAAATTCATGGTCCTAGAGATTGTGCCCAAAAAAGAAGGCATAGACAACACAAAACTGTTACTGAAGAGAGAACTTGAATGGATTTACCTTCTGCAGACTCTCAAGCCCCATGGGCTCAATGATCGTACAGAGTTTAGCTGTTACCTGTAATATTGACTATATTGTTGCTGCTTCACCGTCCTCTTTACCCCTGTTTCACCCCTGTTTACTTTTGTTTATCTGCCTATGCATGTATGTTTTCACTACATGGTGTCTAGTTAGTTTCCACCACTCCAACATGGCCCCCGTTACATACGGGCGCGAGTCCGTCATCCCTGTTGATGTAATTATTTAGCCGACTGTCTCACACGCGCTTGAGACGGCAAACGGATGACTGATGGAGAACGTCTAAGGACGCTACGCGTTACTTTGAAGTAAGAGTTTGAGTAATGAAAGCTTAGAGATTTATAGTTTGTTTGTGTCACCAGCGGTAATACTCCCATCACTTACCCCACCCTGCACCTTAGCTTCGCGCACTCATTTTAGTAGCCCACACATAAGAGCACTTTGATAGATCCCCTCTACCATTGCGAACACGATACATTCCCTCACTGTCACTTCTCTCCGCTTCCTCCCCAGCTCTCCGTGATCAAGGGCGCCTAAGCCCGAAATGCATTGGAGCTCAATGTTCAAATGTAAATGGATTATAACACTGGTCATCTTCCGATATGCTGTTGAATATCGAAGTTAATTATCCTTAAAGGGATCATTCGCAAATAACAATAGAAATGAAATAATAAAGATTTACAACTCAAAACAGAAGCACCTCCGTGTGATCTAAATTGGTGTGCCTCACCAGGGGATGTTCTTGCGGGGCTCCGCATACACGACAATATTGATATTTGAAGGTGTTCTAGATGGATAACACCACCCTACGAGAGCACCCAGAACTCAGAAGTACCTTATTGATTAACCAACCTACCTTTACGTTGTGCACCCTGCCACCTCCAATATTTGTTCATTCACAAACTTCCAACTCACCCTGCGGAGTGTCAGCGAGAGGACAATGCTACATACAACTGTGGAAAGACTCAATGAGTACAACAATGTGTCAATGTGTGGGTAAACACTAGGCTTACCGAGTAAAGAGACAGACCGAGGCCTCTTAGAAAAGCGGGGGGAATGCGGCCTCTCACAACCCACTGACTCCGGCACTCTACCCCACCCACGCTTTCGGTGAGGCCAGAGTGCTTAAAAAGACGAAATGATAACGCAAAAAAATAAAATAAAAGACAACACAAACAGGGAGGGGGTCTAATTTCATTCTAATATAAAGGGACACCCATTATAGACTCAGGCTAGTATCTGGGAAAAGCGCACTTTCACACTTTGCTGCGGGCGCACCTGCTTCCGTAGTTTTTCGTAAGACAGTCGTCCAGGCCAGGGAGCCTGGTCACGGTGCAAGAATTGTCCCATATGACGAAGCTCTCAAGGCAGGTAGTAGCACCAGGCTTCTCTCTGGATCCCGGCTGCCAGTAACAGGCTAGAAGCACCCTCACTTTCGTTTAACTGAGAGGTTTCACTTTCAATGCAAAGAGTCAGCAGAAGGGACCCGCTGCCAGACCCTTAGTTTTGCGGTGCAATTGGCAGCTGATCCCTGATGTTTCTAAACCCGCTCCCATGCGCTCTGGAGAGCTGAACAGAACCAAACACCAAGTGCACATTTCCAGACAGACATTTAAGCAAGCACGGACTGGTGAGAGGAAGAACAGGGGGTGAGAAGGCACGGACAAAGTAGTGCTCACAGTCTAAATAACACGTACCGTACTGTGTAACACTCGAAGTAAAGTGGCCAGTAGCCATGGGAGGGTGCACATAACAACATGACCATAATAGGAGGGACTAACAAGCCTCATAATCAATCAGATGGCAGCATTTACGAAAGAGAATGGCACAAGCCAATTAAAAACATGGGCGGAGAGATGGCAGAGCTTCCACGGAGCTTCCACTCCATACTCCATTAATGCATGCCTCACAAAACGAGCAGCGCATGCGTGCTGCCGCTATAAGCTCGACCTAAAAAAGTACTCTGTGTTTGGGGGTCTGTGTGGTGTGTGTTTTTTTAACGCTTACATGCAGTGGTCAAAGTGCACTAAAAAAGTTTAGAACTGGGATGCTGCATGCAATGGAGGCTTGTTCAGTGACCAAGGGGGCGGGCCATATACGTGGCTAAAAACTAGATATTTTGTACTTTTTTTGGTCTTTCACCTTCAGGTAACTACATATAAAATACCACAAACCTCTAATGAAAAATTGATGCAAGCTAAGTTAATTGGTGGGAAATGCAATATAGTACAATATGAAACCTCTGTTACATAATGCACTCCAGAGGTTTGTGGGTGTAACCAGAGAGTCACAGAATTGAATCTTGGTTGGTGCAGTTCCCTCCCGCAACCTCTCCGTTTGGAAACTCACTACACTCATTTGCGCAAAGCCATTAAGACCTGGCTCTTCACCAGTAACCAGCTCCAGTCTCTTTCCTGAGACTTTCTTCTGCCCTCGTGGTTCAGTATCTTCCAGCGCCGGGAAACCCTTTTTGGGTAGCTGTCGCGCTCAATAAGCCCAATAAATAAATAAATAAATAAATAAAATAGTGATTTGTGTATTATTAGTGCTATGAGGTTCCACCTTGTGACATAAGGAAGTGTGAATATGTAAGTCATTAGGTTACACTTGCATTACACACTGTCTAAGATTTGCTGCTACAAAATGCGCAATAAGATTTTTGATGTTAGTAATACCCAGATGTACGTAGGGCAATTAAAATATATATATATATAAGCACACATTTCAAAGCACAGCTGGTAACTCACTTGCACTACCACTCAAATGAATAAATCAGTGTCATCAGGAAGCTTCAAGTGATTACATCAAATAATGCCATACCAGCATCCAAATCACCTTTTACATTTGCAGATTATGAGATAAGAAAACACAAAAGGGAGATAGAAGAATGAGGCAAAAGGACTCTTCCTTCTGTCAAACGTTCTGTAATCAAAAAGAGCACATCTGTCACTTGGGATTTTCTCTCCACTCTGGGTGTGTTTTGAAAACTGAAGTTTTTCCTTACATAACCCTCACTCTTGGTGGCATGCTTCATCACTGGGTGCTTCCCGTTCCGCTGCGAAACAGGATGTGTTATGTGGGAGCATTTTGTTATTGGTCTGTGTGGTAGATGAAGGGAAAGATAGGAGTTGGGGGATTTGTGAAAAAATTAGGAGTTAAAAATACCTGGCTTTGGGCCCCAATTTATTAGTTGGGTGTGGCTCTTGTACACAGACCTCTTTGCCCAGGTCAGGATCAACGACCACACTTCGCGACAGTTTAGTCTCTACAGGGGACCAGGCAGGGTTGCCCTCTACCCCTGTTGCTTTTCGCTCTCGCCCTCGAGCCCCTTGCACACTGGGTCCGCACGGACGTCTCCATCAGAGGTCTCCAGTGGAAGGACGACGTGACGGACAAAATCTCCCTCTATGCCGATGATATCTTGATTTATGTGTCCTCTCCCCGTTCTTCCATTAATAGCTTGTTTCATGTCCTCACCAACTTTGGCAAATATTCGGGCTACTCAATTAATTGGGCCAAATCCACACTATATATGCTACATGGCCCCCCTCCCCGACTGCCCCGGGGGTTCACCATTGCGGTTGCCACGGACGGCTTCCAATATTTCGGCTTTTACATTACGCCTGATTCAAAGGTATTTCATGACAGCAACTTATTAGGCCCCCTGCGCAGACTTCGCAGCGACGTTGCACATTGGCGATCCCTTTCACTGTCACTCCCGGGCAGGGCGGCTCTGTTTAAAATGTTAGCTCTCCCACACTTTCTATATGACCTGCAAAACTGCCCCTTCTTGATCCCTGACTCCTACTTTCGCATGGTTGAAGGTGAGCTTCGTCTTTTGCTGTGGGATGGCGGTGCCACTCGGATTGCCCTGTCTAAGCGTTTTCAAGGCTGGTATGATGACGGCATTGCCCTGCCCAACCTCCGCCTCTACTACTGGGCGTCACAGTTGGTGGCTGTTAACCACTGGATACAGGCTCGCCCCTCAACCCAGCCTTCCTCCTTGATAGGATCCAAACTGGTCGAGAGGGCTATCTGGGGGCCCTATATAGCAAGCCCGCCAAAAGCAGATACGTCGGCCCCTTGGCTCATACGGTCACACTGTGGCACAGAGCCAATAAGAGTTTGGGATTGGCTGATACGCTTTCTAAAGCAACCCCCTTGTGGTCGTCGCAACGCCTGGGCTCCCTCTGCTTCTCCCAGGGATTTGACAAATGGGACATGATAGGGATTTCTGAGGTGGGAGATCTGGTTCACAAGGGTGCCATCTTGTCTTTTAGTGCTCTTCAAACTAAGTACTCTCTAGCTTCCACAGAATTCTTTCGGTATCTGCAAATTTCACATGCCATCCGGATGGCCATCCCTGACCTTTCCTCAATTCCTCCTATTTTCCCCCTTGAGGACAGATTGTTATCGGAACCGCTACCTGAGAAGGCTATCTCCTATACCTACCACAAACTGTGTAATAACCTCCCCAACTCTTTCCCGTCGCTGCGGACCAAATGGGAGGCAGACCTGGGCCCCTTCGATGAGGAAGAATGGTGCTCAGCCCTCATGTCCCCTAGACAATCTGCTATCTGCCATAGGTTCCGCCTGATTCAGTTAAAGGTGTTACATAGGGCCTACATGTCCGCTCTTACCATGGCAAAAATCGGGCGATGCCCTGACTCCCTGTGCCTGCGAGGCTGCAACTTACCTGGCACCTTCTTTCACACACTGTGGCACTGTCTGAGGGTGCAGGAGTTTAGGGGCCACGTCCTCAAGAAAATGAGCGATTCTTTGGGCAAGCCACTGCAACCACTGCCGAGGCCATGTGTCCTTGATATATGGGGTGCCAACGACCTTAATGTTCAGGAACTACAATGGGCAGCTCTAGGATTTCTGTAGGCTAAATGCTCGATCGCGATGAAATGGGGCGGGGCTCCCGAGACAAACCCCTGGTGGTGGGATGGGTGGCTGAAATGGATAGGTGCATGATTGCAGAAAAGACAGTATACAAAATTCGGGGTTGCTCTAAGGTGTGGGACAGTAAGTGGGGGCACTGGAACATATACAGGGGTGAACTATGTGACTCTCCAACTGCTGAATTAGCTATGACACGGGCTGAGCCTGTGGGAAGACTCCTGCGTTAATTTAATGCTGCTTTAATTTGGTGCCGTTTCTTCCTATTCGACATATCAATTGTGACTACGATTTGACTCTGCTCTTATTATTTTGCATGTTCCAGTTAGGTGATTGTTGTTGGTTTTATAAAAAAGAGAAAAATATCAAACAGTCGACTTCACTGCCGTACGATATTAGCTTTGACCTTAGCATTACGCCTTGATCTGGAATCGCCACCGAGCCTCCGGGATGTCAGCACATAGGCTGTGTACTATTCTGTTTTTCCATGATTACTGATGCTGCCGGCCCCAGGGTTATAGGCAATGACAAGCTGTGTATGCTATACCTTTTGTAATAAAAACTGTTTTATAAAATAAATAAAAAAAAAAAAATACCTGGTTAGTAGGATTCTTTTATTTGTACCTCTATCCGGTATGATAAAAAATGGGGAATTGGGACCTCAATGGAAATAATGTTCCTGAGGTCTGCTGGTCAACATATTTTTAGCCCTACCCCAAGGCTATTCATCAGGGCCAAGGGTTATTGCTACCTGATTCTACACCTGTATATCTCAAATTAGGAGTATCATTGTTTGTTGTAGAGAACGGAAAACCTATAAATAGGTATATACATAACACACTTATTGGTGTTTGTTACTGAAAAATATGTTAATTGCCTCCACTGGGCTTCATGAGACATTATGGGGGAAGAGACACCTGTCGAGGGGAAACGCCAGCCCGTGGCTACGGAGCCACGGGTGGGCATTTCTCTTCAAGTAAGCTAGTCACCTTGACGGAAGATTGACTACAGGCATCCCTTACCCCATATAGTCTTTCGCCAATTTTTTGATTTGATTAGTTTGATACAACAAACTAATGTTTGGTCAAATGTTTTTTAAACTTTTGTTCCTCTGAATCTGGCTTGATCTCTTAATATTTTTATGGTTTTAATGAACTAAACAAAATAAATTTACCTTACCTTACCTTAGCCGCCCACTTCGACCCCTGCTTAAATGCATGCCAACAGACCAGATTCTGTGTCAGGACCGGACGCTTCAGATTATGCATTCTCCTCTTTGCTTTATTTAATAGCAGCCATGTAAACAAACAAAATAACCATAGAGTTGTAGAAAAAAAAAACAAAATCCAAAGTTTCAGCATGAACTGTATATCCCACAATAGAATGTCCAATCTCCAATCAGCACTTGTTAGAAATGGGGGTCTCTAGTTGGCAGAGGTAGGTACCAAGTTCAAAAAATCTTTATTTCGGTAAAAGTTTACCATAAAAGACAATCATATAAAACAAAATCATTTTAAATGATTTATACAGTGAATTGTAAAATTCATAAAAACAATGCTAGAAAGAAATCCTTATGGGGTAAAAACAGATCCGTACTCAAGTCTATGTTTTGAGGCATTTCCTTCTGATGGACCAGAGGGCGCCCAAGAACTTGGCCATAGTGAACACAATATGATCTGACAAGTCAGTTTTTAAGACTCTAAAAGCGGGCAGACACTTCTTGAATCCCAAATTCCTACATAGGGGGAGAATCCAGTGCCTACGAATCCCATGATAAACTGGACAGAAAAAAAGGATGTGGAGCTCACTTTCGTCCGAATTTCTGCATGGACAGGTACTACTGGGATCATGGCTCCATTTGGATGTGAAAGTTCTGATGGGGAGAGAACCGTGTCTCCACTGGAGATATAATTTTCTCAGTCTGGAAGGATAAATGTTATCTAGAGTAGGTTCCATGTTGTAATTCACCTTGTGAGACAAAAAGGAAGCTGTCAGGGACCCGAGGTGTTGGTGGTTGAGTATCAGGGAAAGTTTGCATTCTCGGTATGACCTGGCTAGATCCTTTTTAGAGAGGATACGGCACATGTTCTGGGGGTCAGACCACATAGTTGAGAGACCTAGGGCCTCCAGTTCTAGTTTGATAGAATTGAGCCATTTAATTTTTCCGGCACTTGGAGTGGCAAGAACCTCCCCTGTAACTGGCCAATTCTGGAGTTGTCCATATTCTACGCCAGAAGGCCAGTGGGCGTAGCGCCAGTTCCTCATCAAGCGGACATAGGCCCAGGTCCATCCTCAGGGGGACAAGGGGGGTGCTCGGTGGTAGCCCAACAAGGTTACGAATGAATTTGTTTTCCACCTTCAGCAGATTTGATGTGTTTTCATGGCCCCAGAGTTCAGATCCATAGATGACAGCCCCCTTGGCCTGGGATTTGTAGATCTGTAATGGGGGGCCGATCGGCCTGATTGAGGATTTGTTATTTGCCAAGAGCTTCATTATGCCTCCCGAATGCTGGGTCAATTTCAGTGCAGCTTTCTCCAGGTGAGCACTCCAGGTAAATTTATCATTTAATACGATTCCCAGGTATTCGAAGGTTTTTACCCTTTCCAGCTTGGTATGTGCGATGCTTGGACTGAAGTGGAATTTCTGTGGGGGGTTGAGGACCATGAACTTCGTCTTGGTGGCGTTGATTTCTAATCCATGGGCCTCACAGAAGTCCACAAAGCCATCAAGGATGCGCTGGATGCCTTTTGCCGACTTGGATAAAAGCAGTGTGTCGTCGGCAAACATGATGGCTGATACCCTCTCAGCTGCCAATTTTGGGGCGTCAGAGTTGGATACGCCCGCTAAGTGGGAGATTACCCCGTTGACATAGAGGCAGAACAGGGTTGGTGCAAGCACACAACCCTGCCTTACCCCCCTGCCAACGGGGAACTTCTTGGACAATTCTCCCATCCTGCCGCATCTAACCTGGGCATAATTACTAGTGTGGAGGCGTATTATCATGTTCAAGAGACCTTCGGGGATCCCCAGTTTATCAAGGACCTCCCACAGCTTGTTCCTCGGGACCAGGTCGAACGCTGCCCTCAGGTCCACGAATACAGTGTAGAGGCTGCCACCCTCCAGCTGTATTGTTTTCCAGTGTATCAAGGCGAGACGAAAGACCTGGTCCACTGTGGAGACCTTCTCCCTGAAGCCTGCTTGGAAGGGGCTGAGGATGTTGAAGTCCCTGATCCACTCATGTAGGCGATTTAACAATAGCTTAGAAAAGAGTTTCTGGGAAACATCAATTAGGCTTATGGGCCTATAGTTTGCAGGGAGGAGGGGAGACCCCTTTTTGAAAATTGGCACTATTTCTGCCCCTGGCCAGGTGGAGGGGATTGGCAGACCTTTCAGAATGGAATTGAATAATACCCCAAGATAGGGAGCCCAGACTTTAGATTCATGCTTGTAAAGATCGCCTGGGAGCCTGTCTAGGCCCGGCGCCTTACCTGCAGACAGGGAGGAAATTGCCAGGGTGACTTCTTCTATGCTAAAACCATCCATGTCAATTAGACTATTTTTGATTTTGAGGGACTCTCCAGCAAGTTCACTTCTTCCACTATCACTGCTGTGTGGATGGTATAGGTTTTTAAAATGTTCCTCCCAAACAGATGGTGCTATACAGGCCTCGACTGCTGCAAGTGGTTCGGCCGAGCTGTGCCTGACAATTTGCCAAATGGTCAGTGAATCTTGGCAAGCGAGCGCAGCTGTTATTTTTGTCCAATTCTCCTCGTCCCAATCTATTTTTGCAGTGTGGAGGGCAGATTTATAGGCTACTCGTCTCTCCCTCCCTAATTGTGTTCGGAGTATCTCGTGCTTTCAGTGATTCCAACAATAGGGTTTTTGCTTCCCTGCAAGAGGCATTGAACCAGGTCGCTCTTTTCTGTTTGGGCTTGCGAGGCCTGGCAACTGGATTCAGTACCTCTGCAAGATTAGTACAAAGCTCCGACTGGATGTTACCAAGAACAGCCAGTTGTGCCTGAGTACCCGAGCTACCCGTGGTTTTGGTCTCGGATTCGCTGGCTGGATGGTTCATGCAGCACTCTACTTTTTCCAGGGCGGGGGCAACTAGTGCATAGAGTCTCTCAATATTATTGTGATTTTCCAGCAATTTGGTCCATTTTATTCTACGCCTATTGCTGGATAGCACTAAGTCGGGCTGTGATGGTGCATTATGGTCTACCTTGTCAGATTGTCGGTAAGGGATCTCAAATTTTAATGAGAGCAGATTGTGATCACTATCATATCTGGTGATAACTTTAAAGTCTTTCACCCTCCTCCAATCCCTGGTTGAAACCATTATATAATCGATCGGTGACTCGTAGCCCGGCCTATTAAAGGTGTTTTTAGGCGGGATATCACCCTCCGTCCGGCCGTTACACGCCCTCAGAGAGTGACTGAGAGTGAGGGACATTATCTGAATGGCAAGAGGGGAACATGCCTTGGCCTTGGTCACTGGATCTGTCGCTGGATATGCCCTCCATGTAGTCAGGGAGTGGTTCATATTGCTGGTTAAAATCACCACCTATGATTAGAGGGGAAGAAAAATTATGTGTATCAAGGAACTGTGCTAAATCTTCCACTGGGCCCGATGTTGCAGCAACCCCCACTGGCCTTGAATAAAAGTTAATCAATACAAGCTTCCCTCCACATGGCCAATCAAGGGAGACACACTGGAAGTCACAGGAATTAGTTTCCAGATGTGTGGCCCTGCAGGCCAAATGGGACCCAACCCAGATCGAAAGTCCTCCTGAAGGGCGGCCCTTTCCTCCCCATTTCGCTTCAGTGTTAAAGATAGCGAATCCCTGGCGGCTGAATTGTTCTCTAGCCCATGTCTCTTGTAAGAGACATATGTCATAGCCCTCGACTAGGTCTGTCCAGTCAGGGGTGTCTACTTTGTTAGCTAGCCCTGCCACATTCCAATACAAAATGGAATGCCATGAGCCTCTTGTGTGCTTCTAGTATCTAGTATTACGAGGCGCTCTTGAGCTACAGGTTTCCCACACTGGTTGGGTGGGAGGGCGTCCAATGGGGCACTGTTTGATTTTAGGCTATGTGGAATGGGGGGATTATGTTCCAGCCTCAGGTTGGAATCAATAGTTACGCTCTTGGGTGAGCATGTGACTTGCCTACCTGCCCCTACTCTAGGATCATTTGTCACTATGTGGGCTGGTGTTGCTGGGAGAGACTGACCGACCATGTGTATATTTAGAACACTAGTTGTTGGTGCGATGCCCGTAGACTGAATAAGGGCGCAGTTTGGGGTGGGTGAGGGGGGTACAGTGGTTGTTAAGTGTAGAAGTCAGTCCACTTCCTCGAGACATCCGTATCTATTGGAAGTCGGGACCCCGTTCCATCCTCCTAGTGTATCTGCCCACCAGTTACTTTGTACTCCCCATGTGTGGTTCCTCGCCTGCATCCTACTCCAATTCCCCCCCTGAGCTGGAGGGGCACATGGTGGATAGAAAAAAGTGAGTGGTCTTGCTGTTATTGATGCAGTTGAACTATGGTTAATCCATGAGTAAATGGCGTGAGCAGTGTTAGAATCCTCAAAGGAGATGATCACACAATCTCCGCAGATGGACTTTTGTGTGGTCCCTACCCAAGGTACCCTCCGTACCATCCGGATTTTGCTCCTTAGGTGGTTGGGTATTGGTTTATTAGCGTCCAACCAGTGGATCACCTTGTTCTTTAGAGAGGCAAAGTTTTCCTGCTGGTTGTACTTCAGTTCGGTTACCCCAGTCAGCACCACAACATAGGGGCTAACCTCAGGGGGAAGATCTACAAATCCCCTTGATCGTATAAAACTGGTGCTGGCTCTCTGCGATGTTGGAGGATTTGTGTTCTGGCCATTTTGCCTCGAATTGGGAAGGTCAGTCGGGACAGGTGCTCTATGGCCGGGTATGTCTAAGGGGGGTGGCGGGAGGGATGCAGCCCCCGATTGCATGGTATTTGACATTACCCTACTAGGAGGATTATGGGTTTCTACCTTGGTTCGGGGTTTGGGTGTTGGTTTGACCTTGGGTGTAGCAGTGGGAATAGTAAGAGAAGAGGGTGCAGCAGATGGAAGTGTGTTAATTGTTCCTGATGACTTGGTCTTGGAAGGGGGCCGCGAGTTCGCAGCAGCTTCAGTAGTAGGATCAGGAAGTGCTGCTGGCGGCAAGGGTCCATTTGGGCATGTAAGTTTGGGGTTCTGCATGGTGATGGTTGCCAGATTTAGTATACTTTTTTCTATTTCCAATAACTGTGTTTCTATATGTGTGAATCTCTTTTCTAGTGGGGAAAGTAGTTTTTTTTAGTGTTTCCCAAACAATAGTGAGAAATTCAACGTCCTTCCCTTTAATGGTGCATAGTGGGGTTCCTGCAGTGTCACTTTCTATGATAAGGACGTTATTTTCTTGGATGACTACTGTATGAAGGGGGTGTTTTCTGGGCTTGTTACCGGGGGAGAAGATTTTAGTATTGGCAATTTAGCAAGGGGAGGTGCCATTGTTGGTAGCTGCGCCTTCGCCACTTTGGCCTTTTTTCTTGAGTAAGCCGAGGTAGGATTACGCTTCCTTTTGTTGTGTGGGTGCTTTTGTGATTTGGGTAGACTACCACCTTTTTCTTGTAAAACGGGGAAAGGTTCGACTTTAGAAGGTAAGCCCTCTTCAGTTCCCTTCTTTTGTTCTACATTCGCACCCAGATGAGAATTAGGAGGGGGAATGGGGTTTTGTGAGAGTTTCCCCTGTGGGGGAGATGTACTACCTGCTTGTTTAGCATGGATAACGGCATTTGTAACAATCAGGGTGGATGTGGAGCCTGTCGGGCGCTCTGGTATTTTCGCCAAGGCAATAGGACCAAGGGAAGATTTTTTGGCGGCAGTTAACTCGACTGACAGTCTTCTAGCAGCTTCGAGTTCTAATGAAACCCTGTGTTGCATCTTAGTTATTTCGTTATCGATGGCAGTGTGGGTCCTGGTGATGAAATCGTCCAAGGTACCATTTTTTAGTTTAGATTTGGCTGCTCTGTCTCTAAACTCGCGGGTTGCCATACTGGATTCCAATTGAAGAGTGTAGTTGAGAATCAAATGGGGTGGCCCAGCCCAGTCTCTAACTGCCTCTAACGGCCTAAAACGGCCCGCTCTTTGCCCGGTCTTAGCCCCGGCCTTAGTCCCGCGCGCGTCCCGCGTGCGCGTTCCTATCACTGTTTATCAGGTGAATGAAGAGGTGGAGGGGGCGGGAAGAGGACCAGCTGCGGCCGATCAGCGCCGCTGGGCACGCTGGTCCTCGCAGTCCCGCCTCTAGGCTTGCTGTCAGGCTGTGGAACCCTGAGGGCGTCTTTGGTGCTCAGAGCACATGGGAAAACCAGGACTGGATCCTAGGCAGAAGTCTCTCGCCTGCGAGCGGCCCCCGCGTAGCGGGGGCCGTGAGGCGTTGTGGCAAAGTGGCCAGAGGGCGGACAAAGTGACAACAACAGCTCTCCCACACGGTCAATGGAGAATCCCAGGCAGCAGCAGTCACACCACGATGTTTTAGCGGTGGAGGGGGCGGGAAGAGGACCAGCTGCGGCCGATCAGCGCCGCTGGGCACGCTGGTCCTCGCAGTCCCGCCTCTAGGCTTGCTGTCAGGCTGTGGAACCCTGAGGGTGTCGTTGGTGCTCAGAGCACGTGGGAAAACCAGGACTGGATCCTAGGCAGAAGTCTCTCGCCTGCGAGCGGCTCCCGCGGAGCGGGGGCCGCGAGGCGTTGTGGCAAAGTGGCCAGAGGGCGGACAAAGTGACAACAACAGCTCTCCCACACGGTCAATGGAGAATCCCAGGCAGCAGCAGTCACACCACGATGTTTTAGCGGTGGAGGGGGCGGGAAGAGGACCAGCTGCGGCCGATCAGCGCCGCTGGGCACGCTGGTCCTCGCAGTCCCGCCTCTAGGCTTGCTGTCAGGCTGTGGAACCGTGAGGGCGTCGTTGGTGCTCAGAGCACGTGGGAAAACCAGGACTGGATCCTAGGCAGAAGTCTCTCGCCTGCGAGCGGCTCCCGCGGAGCGGGGGCCGCGAGGCGTTGTGGCAAAGTGGCCAGAGGGCGGACAAAGTGACAACAACAGCTCTCCCACACGGTCAATGGAGAATCCCAGGCAGCAGCAGTCACACCACGATGTTTTAGCGGTGGAGGGGGCGGGAAGAGGACCAGCTGCGGCCGATCAGCGCCGCTGGGCACGCTGGTCCTCGCAGTCCCGCCTCTAGGCTTGCTGTCAGGCTGTGGAACCCTGAGGGCGTCGTTGGTGCTCAGAGCTCGTGGGAAAACCAGGACTGGATCCTAGGCAGAAGTCTCTCGCCTGCGAGCGGCTCCCGCGGAGCGGGGGCCGCGAGGCGTTGTGGCAAAGTGGCCAGAGGGCGGACAAAGTGACAACAACAGCTCTCCCACACGGTCAATGGAGAATCCCAGGCAGCAGCAGTCACACCACGATGTTTTAGCGGTGGAGGGGGCGGGAAGAGGACCAGCTGCGGCCGATCTGCGCCGCTGGGCACGCTGGTCCTCGCAGTCCCGCCTCTAGGCTTGCTGCCAGGCTGTGGAACCCTGAGGGCGTCGTTGGTGCTCAGAGCACGTGGGAAAACCAGGACTGGATCCTAGGCAGAAGTCTCTCGCCTGCGAGCGGCCCCCGCGGAGTGGGGGCCGCGAGGCGTTGTGGCAAAGTGGCCAGAGGGCGGACAAAGTGACAACAACAGCTCTCCCACACGGTCAATGGAGAATCCCAGGCAGCAGCAGTCACACCACGATGTTTTAGCAGTGGAGGGGGCGGGAAGAGGACCAGCTGCGGCCGATCAGCGCCGCTGGGCACGCTGGTCCTCGCAGTCCCGCCTCTAGGCTTGCTGTCAGGCTGTGGAACCCTGAGGGCGTCGTTGGTGCTCAGAGCACGTGGGAAAACCAGGACTGGATCCTAGGCAGAAGTCTCTCGCCTGCGAGCGGCCCCCGCGGAGCGGGGGCCGCGAGGCGTTGTGGCAAAGTGGCCAGAGGGCAGACAAAGTGACAACAACAGCTCTCCCACACGGTCAATGGAGAATCCCAGGCAGCAGCAGTCACACCACGATGTTTTAGCGGTGGAGGGGGCGGGAAGAGGACCAGCTGCGGCCGATCAGCGCCGCTGGGCATGCTGGTCCTCGCAGTCCCGCCTCTAGGCTTGCTGTCAGGCTGTGGAACCCTGAGGGCGTCGTTGGTGCTCAGAGCACGTGGGAAAACCAGGACTGGATCCTAGGCAGAAGTCTCTCGCCTGCGAGCGGCTCCCGCGGAGCGGGGGCCGCGAGGCGTGGTGGCAAAGTGGCCAGAGGGCGGACAAAGTGACAACAACAGCTCTCCCACACGGTCAATGGAGAATCCCAAACAAAATGAATCAGTTTCAATTAGAAGCAAACATTTTTTGCATTGATCTTGAAACCCAATGCATTTCGGGACACATGGTCCCTTCGTCAGGGGTTTTCTCTAGGGCACAAGAAACAGTGTAAATGTCAACAATAGTTTCCGCAGGTAGAGGAGCGCCTAAAAGCCTCATAGGAGCCTGTTGGCAAGCTGCTCTATAATCGTTAACACGCTCTCTGACACCTTTGCCGTACTCGCGCTTTCACAACAATTCTCTGATCCTCTGTGTTCGTTTACAAGCTGCGACATCCGCTGCTGAGTTCTCCCAACTCCTCCGAGTCCAGCTCCAGCAACTTTGAAAGGCGGCGAGTACCTCCTAGATAATCGGCGAGGGGAGAGTTGCGGGTATGCTGGGGCGGGCAGGGCGGGCAGGCAGGCAGGCAGGCAGGCAGGCAGCGAAAATGCACGTGCACGTCAGTGAAAGCCTGTCATGGCAACCGTCGCAGTTGTGTTGCAAAATGGAAGTGGTGCAGGGTACGGTGCCCTTGCGATGCGGTGCAGGCAGCAGCTTGGTGACGACCGTCCAAACAGTGTTGGTGAGACCAAGGCTTACGGTACAGGGTGAGGCAGTGCTGGCAGGTTGCAGTGCAAGCGACAGAGCCAGTTTGCGCGAGCTGGTGTTGGTCGGTCCAGACTGCTGTGTGGGACGAGGCAGTGTATCATGAGACTTACGAGCGGTGCCCCCTGCCACGATGTGGTCATGGGTGTCAGAGTCAGCAGGAGCAACGGTGTCGGTGTCACCAGGATGGCGAAGTGAAGTAAGGTGGTGTCGAGTGCGGTGCCCACAGGTCACGGTGCAAGCAGCGGCTCGGTGGCGGCGGTCGTCGCCGTCGTTGGTGAGACCAGAGTTGCCATGCAAGATGCGGACGGTGCCTTCTGCGGTGCCGTCAAGACACAGAGCCAGCGACAGAGTCAGTGACGAAGTTGGTTGTGTTTGCCTTCTCTGTGGCAACTGAAATAGCAGTTCCAAAAGCCGTACCTAGAGGTTGGTGAAGTCTTTGTAGTCCCTGTGTTGTGAACGTATCTAGGACCCTAATGAAATATTCCAGATTTATGCCCTTATGTGGTTATAACAAATCATATCCTTATAAAGGCATAAGAATCATATCCATATTTAGTCATAGCCAATGCAGTCCAAATACGGCATGGCTACTTCCCTAGACTCCTAGAAAGTACAACGCGTTCTTTAAACAAACTAAAAAGTGGAGGAGTGTGGCTCACTGATTAGAGCGGCAGACCCTGATGCAGAGGTCTGGCCCGGGACCAGGGTTCAATTCCCGACGCGGCAGGGTCCTGAGCCCAGAAATGCCCATGGACTCGATAATTCTCGCCTCGGTGCCTACTCTAATCAGGGGGTCCCACGCTGCAACTCTGGGCAATAGCTTGCTTAATCTCCACTACGGCGGCCCACCGCTGCGGGATGCCTGGCTTTCACCTTGGGGATGCCCAGTAAGGGTTATCTCACAGGGAAAAGCCAGGACGGGTTCCCAAGGCAAGCGCCTTGATGCCTTCGGGTGATACGTGCGCTATATAAGTCGCAATACATACATTACATTACATTAAACCGACAGCAGCCCGAGAATTCCCCCTGCTTTTGTTTTGATTTGTCCTAGAACTCCTCAGAGTCCTGAAAGAACTGCTAGTTCTTAGTGACAGTTCTTAGAGACCTCTTATGTCCAACGTTACGTCAAACACGGCACCTTCCCGGTATAAATATACCAGCATTTGCCTTAAGCAAGGACATAGTGGTTTGGAGCAGAGCGGCTATCTACTTACCCAAAGCCCAGCTGATGCGAGTGTCAAAGGAAGCCGCCCCTTCCATTTGACGCACTGAGAGAGACGCTGTCTTTTCTCCTGCCAGAAAATCCAGCTCCAGTGTTTCCAGTCACCCTTGCGGGTAGCTGGGAGATCGAGTCCTGAGAAAGAGATACAAGACCTCCTTCATTCTAAAACCAAGGTACGGAGCTGATTAGATCCTTAGAGAATTCTTGATTCAGATTCTTGGCAAAACCAACTTAACTTAAACTGCAGCTCACTTACTCCTTCCCACGTACTAGGCTTAGGTTAGGTACAACGGGGTAGGCGTAGTTTAGAAGCACCAGTTGAGTACGTTTAGTCAACTTTTATCATTGTCTGTATTGTATATATTTTATCCGTTTTAAGTATCATATGGCTCAGAAACCATATAAATGCTTTTACAGTATTATTTCATAATACTCCTTTTACTGTACGCACTTTAATTTATGACAAGTATTGCAATTGTGGCAATTCATTTCTCTTGCATGAGAAAGAAGCCTGCTCAATAAATAACAACTGTTATTGAAAACACCCGTCTCTCTATTTCTCTGCACTCTGGTGAAACTAAGCATGCACGATTGACTGAGTGAAATAGCTATCTATTGTTTTCACACAACTCTGGAGATATACTCCTTATTCTGGAGGGAGCAAAGTTGTCATGTTTATGCGGTTGTCAGAAACAAATCCCTTCTTGTCTAATCAGGAAAGTTAACTCCTTCCTGTTCATTCGAGAAAGTTTCTAGTGATCTCTGAGCTAGCTGGCATACCTAATTAAGTCTAACATATTCAGTAGAGATCTAGTCGACCTCAGTCCTACGTCTAAACTATTGTTTATGTTATTCCATTGCGCAGAGCATATTGGGAATATAGGAACTACACTACATGGCGCCCAACATTTGGTAAGGCGGTAATCTAACGCAAGATACTAGAGTAACTCAGTCGTGCTTTTCACACCGACCCCTTTTTCCAGTAAAAACTCCAATAGACGCCTGGAGTGGGTAAAAGGTTAATATCCGCCAGAACTTAGTAGGAAGAGATTCCGATGTATTAGATTTTGGTTTAGTCAACGTTGAAGGATACAGTGTTCCAAAATATTGTGCACCTAATCTTTGTTTCCTTGAAACTTGATCTGCAAAACTTTCAGTCAGTAAAATGTTAGAAAGTGACGACGAAAGGGAGAGAGCTAGACTAGCAGCTCAACTCTTAGCGGATGACACAATTATCCAAAATGACAACCCGAATGCTATAATCATCCCGGTCAATATAAGAAAAACTATAACTATAAAACTTATAGAAAATGGAGTATCATCAAGAGGTGGTACAGTCGTATTTGTGGTAGAGGCCCATGAATATCGGCAGACAGGGGTATTCTATTCCTGGATACGTTTTCCAGCAGCACATGCTGTGACACGCGAGTTCCACTACTACAAAATAGAGGAATCTCCAGAGGAATACTCTCCTTTCGAGGAAGTTGAAATTCCACTAACATACCAAGAGCACCTGCTCTGGTTTAATGGCACCCTAAAACATCAAAATCACATTACCAGACTCGGTCCACTAGGTAGACCAGGAGCCACATGGCCGGTTCTAGCCAGCTATACACCACATCCCGACATTGAAAAAATGTCAGACCGAGAACTTTTAGTTTAGCTAATACAACTAATTAAAATACATAGAAAATTGGTCCAATATGTCATGCAGACTTCAACAGTCCAACCTGTGATTAGAATTCCACAAAACACCCATCAACAGGGGAACACAAATAAAATTACACCACAGAATATACAATCATGTATTGGTAAAATACCCGCAAAACGGGAACAAATTCCAGTCTGGTTAGCTCAAAAAATCACTCAAATAGAGGCAGTATTACCTGATACTATCCCAATGGGGATCGCACCACATGTGGAGAACTGTGACACTTGGGACACAGTCTTTGCTTCTATCTACACAAAAACACATGGTGGTCCGTCTATGGAGGTTATACCAGACGTACTAAGACAGATTCAAAATTAATACGGTCCAGAACCTGCTTTAACTCTAGGTATGAAATTACTGAAAGACTTTAAGCAGGTCTCGGCTATATTATTAGCCAACATAAAAGGAGAAGCAGCATCTGTGGTGATCCGCCAAAAATGGAAAGAAACAGATATAGCAGACCAACCTTTTGAACTTGCCAGAATAATTGAAAAATCCTATGAAGAACTAGGTAGAGATAGTTTGGGTGGAAAACCAGTAAAACCCCAACTAACTGAAAATTCTGAAAAAAACTTAACTCTCAAAAGAAGAAGTGGGAGGGTAATAAACAAACCTCTCCCAGAGAAAAACAGTTTCAGTCCAGAGAAGGTCTCCCCAACGAAGAAATAGATCTCCAGAAGGGGGGGGCAAGTCTCCACAACGGGAGCCCTCTGAAAAAAGATAGAACCTTAGAAATATGGACAATTTGAGAAAACCTGACAGATATCAAGATATTGATACACGTCCCTCTCGATCTTTTCAGACTTCCTCACAGAAATTGGAAAGAAGAGGACGGTCAGAAGATAAAGAAGAGCATGTCAAGTCCAAAGACAAGGAACCTGCTCATCAAAGTAAAAAATTACAATTTCCCAGAAAGAAGGTAGCCAGTATTAAAGCAAAACATGCAGAGAATTCTGAGGACACAACTGAAAAACGGAGAGTGGGCCCAGACAATGCTAGACAGCGCAGCAGAAGTGACCATAGCTCGCAAGATCCTGATGAATCTTCTGGAGACAGTGGACTAGAATGAGTACATTCAGGTAGAAACTGCAACACCAGAGTTAGAATACCCCATAAATTATATGAAATAACATTACGTATAGAGGGGATAAAACTAGGAAAATAAAAGGTCTCTTTTGGGAGAATCTATCTAAAGGCTATGATATCCTTCTAGCAGAGAAAGACTGGCCACCAGAGTTTGTCAGGGAGTGCCCACATGGCGAAGAAATGGTTATGCCTGCCTTCGTAATTCACATTCCAATTCATAAAAAATACACATTTGCAAGAAAATTGGCAGTGGCTCAATCCCCCTGCATTATATAAAAATCCTGTAGGATGGGATGAGGATTCTCCTCACCATAAAATCCAGTTAAAAAATCAACCTACTGCACAGAGGCAGTATCCTGTTAAGCAAGAAGCTAAAAAACGAGTCAGAGAAATCATAGATCATCTTGAATATCAGGGGGTGATTGAAACATGCACCTCACAATTGAACAATCCTATGTTTCCTGTCTCCAAGCCAGACGATTCCTATCGTCTAGTTTTGGACTACAGACACCTAAACTCCTGCTGTAAAATCTTTGCAGTACAAAACTCACACAGTGCAGCAGTAATGAATAATATCGTTCGCAGAAAATATAAAACAACATTAGATATTTCAAAAGGTTTCTTCTGTCAAAACATAGCACCTGAAAGCAGATATTTAACCGCTTTCTCCAGCATGGGGGCACAAAAGCAATTTTGTCGTCTCCCACAGGGATTCAAGAACAGCCTAGGATTATTTTGAGCCAGGGTAACAGAGTTACTACAAATATATGAGGATGAGGCATCATCTTATGTCGATGACATCTATCTTACAGGCGATGACCTGGAGACTCACTTGAAAAGAGTGAACACCATCATACTTTGGTTCGCATCTGAAGGTTACAAATGTAACTTTAAAAAATCACGAATTGCTCATCTAACTGTCCTATTTTTAGGATATGAATTATCAAGTGAAGGCAAAAGCCTAGCAGACAGCTTCTTAGAAAAGTGTGCAGTACTCCAAGCTCCAAAAAAGCTGAAAAACTTACAATCGATTCTAGGTTTCCTGAATTTCGGAAGAACATACATTCTAAATTATTCAGAGAGAGTTAAACCTCTCTACGAATTAATAAAACCTGATTTTAAACCAATTAATTGGACTCAGAAACACACAGAAATTTTAAGATCATTACAGACAGACATGTTAACTAAAACAAAACTACAAACACGCGCAAACGAACGCAACCTTGTAATCCGAATCATCCCAGGAAGATGCGGATTCACATACCTGACCTCTAATGAGGGAGAAACGCTACCAATAGCTTACAAATCACACTTGTACACATAAGCTGAAATGAAATTCAGTTCTACTGAAAAAATTCTGACTGCGGTTCAAACTGCTGTAGCAAAAGAAAGAGCCCTAGCCCAAGGGAAGAGCATATCTGTACTAACAGCAGTATCAGCCCTCGAGGCAGTAACAAGACCATGCATTCTAAATGCTAAAGCTCTAGATCCAAAATGGATACAATGGGAAAATTCTATTGTGACAGAAGACGTGAAACACGCATTTGATCCGAAAATGAAATAAACTAAAATATCTAGAATATGAAAATGAATGTCCTCTGTCAATCGAAATTCTGCCTCTCGAACATTACACCTGTGTAATCTACACGGACAGATTTGCACAACACTACATTGTGGAAAAACAAATTTACAATGCAGCGTGCGCGATTGTTAAAGGTCGCAGGCGCTTAGGTAAATTTAGACCGATGGTCACTAAAACTGAATCACTCAGAAACTGTACAGCTCAGCGAGCTGAAATAAGATCTCTAAAGATGGCGCTTGAAAAGGCTGATCGCGAATTCCCCACACTGATAGTGTGCGATTCGCATTACTGCATCCAGTCTTACAATAATTCCATGCAGACCTGGATAAAAAACAGTTACAAAGAAGAGACAGGTGCCACAATAAAGCATAAAAAACTATGGGAACAAGTAGTTCTTTTGCAGAAAGAACTACGAAAGACTCATGTGATACATACGCAGAGTCTTCAACGTGATGGCGTTCACGTTGCAGGGAATTAATTGGCTGACAGAGCCACAGCGGCAGCGGGTCAACCGGCTTCCGTAGCTGCAAAAATGCGTACGAAAAAACAAATAGACGGTGAAATGCTACTAGCAGTAAAAGCCTCAATGGAAGGCAATTATGCAGCGTTACCTCTAAACTATCCACTCGGAAATACATACATAATTGATGCGAACTCCGTTCCGTTTGCTCAAATCCCTGGAGTGGGGGATAGAGTAATTCCAAACACGAACCGGAGAGTCTTCTTGATTGAAGAAGCACACATGGGATTGGGTCTGAGGCACCAAGAGATCCTGAAATCTCTAATAGAATTACAATCACGATACTGGTGGCCGGGGATGAGCGTGCAAATTTATAACTTTGCAATGAACTGTCAGAACTGCAACAGAGATCGCAGTTGTGAACCGGACTAGACACCTGCCCAGACACCTCTATTAGACAGCATCAGACGAGATTCATTTGGATGTGGCCCCAGCGCTCGGCTGACGCCAGAACTGTTATAAAAGATTTGCGAGTCTTTATTGACACATACGCAATTGGCATGCTACATTCTGACCAGGGTCCTGTGTTTAGCTCTCGGGCTTACAAGGAGCCCATGACCAGCATGGGCATTGCATTGCGGTAATCTAGTCCATTCCATCCCGAGGGAAATGCGGTAGTGGAGAGAAAAAAACGTGACATAAAGCAATCTATAACAGCAAGGTTATTAGGTTCGAGTGACGGGTGGGTCAAACATCTAATAAGTGTCCAACGTAGTATTAATAATCTGCCAAGAAATTCTCTAGGAGGCATCACTCCGTACGAACTTTTGTTTGGTACAAGAATGATCATTCATGATCTCGATTGTCACACTTCAGTGGTGAAACAAAAAACCTTTGATATCCAAGATCGTTTGGCTGTTTTACAGGACTTGAATGAAACAAGAAAAAGTCTAAGTAACGAAAAGCTAAAGCCAACAACCACTGAAGAAAAACCACCTGTCTCAGCAAGACCTGTCTGGATTCCAAAGATTGGGGATCTGGTCAGAGAAAAGATTGCGGTGAAGAAGGAATTTGGGCCTTCTTACAGAAAAGCAGTACCTGTCTTAGCTGTCAGCAGAACAAGATCAGTAGTAGTACCGCCCCTTGCTGGTAAAAAGGAGAACCGAGTTGTATCAATCGACCTGGTGAAGCCACAACCATGTGGCCAATAATAAGTAGTAGGCCCAGTGGACTCCCAAGAAATAGCAGAAGACCTAATCTTGCTACAATCCAAGAGGTTCAAACTGAGAGACTAATCACATTTGATAAACCTGCAGTGAATAAAAAAGGACTATGCAACAAAGCCATGGAACTTGTGCCTCTGGAAACCCAAATTGCAACAGTTTGTCAAGAAACACCTGTCTACAATGATGTAGCATCTGAACATACATATCAAAGATAAATGAAAATCCGGAAGCAATTCCACAATTGACAGAACTGCATCTGGCTACTTTATCAACTTTGATGACTTTTCTGATAATCCAAGTGAACATGAAGTAACGCCAGCAACAAAAACTTTAAAAGAAAAAATTATAGAGCTCTTTCATCAACTCAGAGAAACATATCTAATATCACCATGGATTGAATTATGGATTGTGTTAGGTGTACTTTTTCTCCTTTTGTGGCTCATCTTGGTTTTAAGTTTGGGTAGATTTATTGATGGAAAATATAGTACAATGGACACAGCAAGTCAGAACATCAACTTGGTCCTGAAACCACACAGATCTTTTCACATCGAAAAAAGAGAACTATCATCAGTGAACATCACAGCCATCCCTATACCTGGTGGTATAGCATGGGACTATGAAATCTATGGCCCGGTTGAGCTCTTGAAATATCCACACCAATTCAAGATCTCCTTAAGTGACTTTGTATCACCTAGTACTTTCTCTGATGATTGGGACTAATAATATGATCCTCGAATTATGAAGAAATGTATTGCTTCAATCACTTTGGGCATCATTATCTGCATAAATCTGCTAATCCTAGAAATGTTTTCAGTTATAATCAGTGGGAACATTGTCCAACTCCGCCAACAGGCAGTTCAAAAACATTTTATGAAAAATTTCCATACTTCTCAAAGTTTATTAACACTAATCCCGAAATGTTTTATTTCAAAATGTTAAATAAGACAGGAATGAAAAACATGTTGACAAATACTAAACTGATTTATTCTGAGAAATTTTATGAAAAAATGTCTACACTTGGTTTTGAATTTTGGAATAACAACATTGAGACAAAAACCATCTGGGGTACAAAAGAGTGGCAGGTACAAGGTGTAGAATCATTATTCAGAGCCTGCATGATCCCAGAACAAATAATGTTCCTGAATGACACCATTCAACAAACAATATGTGAACAACAAGGACCCCCTGAATGAGAAAGAGTACTATTCCTAGGACAGGGAAAACAATTTATGTGTATCAAATCCTAGGCAACACATTAACAACGAGGGAACAAGGTTGCAAAAAAAGTGGAACATGCAAGGAAACAAACTAATATCAAACTGTATTCTCATTTATTAAACATACATGTTAAAACCAGAAATCATATATCATATAATATACATCAATGAATACACCATAAAATTAAAAAACATATAATAAAGTAAAAAATCATTTAACAAACATTCGATTAAAAAAGTGGCAGTTAATGTACTCGACGCGCGTTTCGGTGTTAAAAGAACGCCTTCTTCAGGAGCCAAGAAATGTTATGGAATATATAATAAAAACAGAAAAAATATCAACATTTAAATGAAGCGTTTACATTTATAAAAAACACATATTACAATCAAATTTATAAAATTTTTACATAAAATTACTATTGAACACTTTGAAAGCAAACCGTATTCCTACCTAATGAGATACAAAGTACATGATTAATATACTATTAAAAAAATCTAATAGAATATCTGAGAAGTCACATTCTAGAGGTATATGGGACGTATTCTGCACTTTAACAAATCCAATGTGCAGGGCTCTTTCTCAATATTGCAATAGTAACCAAGTATATGAGATTCAAAAGCTGCAATAGGGTTTCGAGTAGATTCTTGCAATAAGAAACTAAGGAGTAGGGAAAACATGATGACCTAAACTACTCACCTTTCTAAGAGCTGTTCAAGATGTAGCGATAATACTTCCTTCACAGATATATAGGGTTGACTCTAAAGATGTGTTTCAACCGAAAGTGTATCGAGATGTTGCACATATAAAATCTAAAGAGAGAATAACATAACGTTGCGTAAAACTATCCTTTGATATGCATACTAACGAAGGAGAGTATCGTAATGACCTGATATGCTCACCTTATTCAAATACTGTTATAGGCGGTCCAATAATGGTTTCTTCAGGTATCGCTACATCTTGAATAGCTCTTAGACAGGTGAGTAGTTTAGGTCTATACTTGGTTACTATTGCAATATTGAGACCTGGACCGGACACTCTCTTAGGTAATGGCCCTTTTTTCCGCAGTATAAGCATAAGCCTTGTGTACATCTGTGGTCTCTTTCACTGAGGGATAGCGAGGCTCTAAAAGCCCCTATTTCCATTGGTTCTGTCTTCACTGTGTTATGTTCTGAAGTGGGAGTTCTATCCTATTGTGGGGCATACTTGTCCTTCCTTTTATGGTCCCCTTTCCGCTCCTTGAGACAATGATCCAAACTTAACGTCAGTTCTATGAGGGCTGCACAAGTTTGAGGTTGGGGATCGATTCGCGCTAGGATATCCTTCATTTCATCTCTGAGTCCTTGGAAGTTTATAGCAGCTTGTTTGGATTCAGGCCAATCTGTCTCTGCCACGAGTCTACGAAAGTAGCTTAAGTAGTTGAGTAAATCCATACTTCCCTGTCATAGTTCTAACAGGTCCTTGTCTGCAGAGAAAGTTTCAGCTCTTCTGTCGAATGTTTTTTCAAATTGTGTCCTAACGGCGTCCCAATCATACAGCAACGGATCACCACGCCTTACTATGGGGACCGCCCACTGCGCTGCCTCACCTGCTAAATATGAGATCACAAAGGCAACCCTTGCCTGATTTGTGGAGAACATTTTTGGCTTACAATTAAAATGGAGTAGAGCTTGGGTCATAAATACCTGGACTTTCTTGTTATCCCCATGGAACCTTTCAGGAGGGGCAAGCGGTATTTGGGAAGGCATTTCTACCACGACTGGAAGAGGTGCTGGATGGGAGGACCCCCCTATGTCAAATGGGTTCCCTTGCATTCTATTTATTCTGGCTTGGAGTACGGTAGTCTCATTGTGTGAGGCCGCAAGCTCTGTTTGTACTAGAACAAACGCCGCAATAACGTCATCTAGGGTAGGCATAATTGACACCAGCACAACCAGGAGGTAAACAATTTGTGGTCCGATTATTCTGTCAGGTTCCACCTTTTCGGTTCCTCGGGGTGGTGCTGATGCTCAAAGGGGTCCACCTCTCGACTGTCTCCAAGTCTGGAATAAATATACACAGACTTGTGGGATAGTTAAGTGAGGGAAGGAAAGGGTAGGAACAGCGTGGAGGGAGACCTAAGAAAAATACAATGAAAACACAGTTAGTCTCATTCTAATGGTAATGTCTAGAAAACACATAATAACCATGAACCTTGTATACTTAATGTGATTAATCCCACTCTACCTGTGAAAATAAAGAGGAATGGCATCACCAGAAGAGAGAAGAGGGTAGGTGCAGACCTTCAGCTGGATACTATATGCAAAGAGACAATACACCATAAAACTGGTTCAAGTGCAGAAGACTGTATTGTCTTCCCCCTTTACATTAGAGAATAGTGTTATCCCCTTCCTACATGCCCTAAAAGATATCTGCGGCTCCAACCTAAAGTAGGCACAATATTTCTGCACCCCTCTGCCGTCTCTCTCTTCTAGGACAAACAAAAAATAAAAGAACCAAACTTAAACTTATGACACGGATCCAGGCACAATGTCATCTTGTACCATAAATGATCACACATCATTTTGACCCAGATGTAAGAACCACAAAGTCATCAGCTTAATAGAATGTTTGGAAATGATGCCTAGGCAAACCATAAACAGTTGAGTCACTGCGTGGCCAAATTAATATGAAACATGAATGAAAAAAGGTTCGAAAACTGTACCGTAAGAATCCTTTACCAATACCTTTACATCTGTGTTTTCTGCTTTAAGTGAGATGGAAAAGCGCCACCCCGCTCCTCTGCATGAGCACCCAACCAAGCGGGCTCGCCAACAGAGGAGCAGAGTATCTATTCCCCAAAAGGTACGCTCCTATGCAAGAGGCCACAATCCTGTGGTCTCACCAACAGAGGAGCGAAGCACCAAAGCAATCCTCAAAAGCTGTCCTCAGCAAGAGACCGCCTACGAGTGGTCTCGCCAACAGAGGAGCGAAGCGCCAAAGAAATCCAATTAAGCGCTCCTCTGCAAGAGACCGCTTACGAGTGATCTCGCCAACAGAGGAGCGAAGCAATCTTGCCTCAGAATAGGAATCCCCAAAGCTCTATAACAAACGGGCCAAGATCCAATATCCAAGGAAGGGAACGAAAAGCTACCGTTTCCACCGCCGAGCAGGAAACCAGGAAATCCAACCAAACGGCCGTCAACAAGGAATAATCGGCAGCGTCCTATCTTCCTATGGAGGCTATATCTGGGTTTGCGTGCCATCGTGTCAAGTGAGGCGTGACTCGCGCTATGCTCGCTGGGAACATCAGGGCTAGTCCCACCTTTGACATACACTGCACCCTGCTCACAGGGTTACCTTGGGTCTACCTTAGGGTTCACTCACATGTAAGAAAAGGGAAGGTTAGGGCCTGGCAAGTGGGTGCACTTGCCAAGTTGACATGGCAGTTACAAACCGTGTGCAGACCCTGCAGTGGCAGGCCTGAGATACCTTCTCAGGGCTACTCATGTGGGCGGCACAATTAGTGATGCAGGCCTACTAGTACCATTTGATTTACAGGCCCTGACACACTCGGTTCACTTTACTAGGGGCTTGCCAGTATATCAATCATGGAAATACCAATACATAATAACAATTTACAACAGGAGCACTTACACTTTAACACTGACAAGAAGTGAGAAAGTGCACAGAGACACTAAACCAACACAAACAGAGTCAAAACTGGGGGTCAGAAAGCAAAAAGACAGGGGAAACACACCAAAAGATGCCAAATCTAACAGCCCTCATGCAGGTCAATAAAGAGGGTGAACAGTATTAGCACCACCTCTTCTTTGCTGTTCGGTGGGCATGTTAAGTATCTTCCTCAAATTTTTCACCAAATATATTACCTACTGACAGTCCCCAGTAGGTAGTTATAGTTGAGCCATGTTTCCATAGTAAAGGAGTTTTTTGACTTGGCTATTTCTTTGGTGCCGGTTGATGAATCGTCATTAAACAATTCTAAAAGAATGTGTGCCAGTGATTCTAGTTGTGCATGGAACGTTTTGGGGTGATCCATGAAGCGGTGGGTGAGAAAAGATGTGAGTCAAAAAAAGTGCTTTTCCTATGTTAATTCCCATAGGGATTTTGAACAGGACTACAGGCCAAACGGATGGGCGGAATTACCCCAAATTTGGCAGAAAGCTAGCTCTCGGTCCAGAAAGAGTGATTTTTGTTAATTTTTGTAAATCCATTCAGTACTTTTAGAGTTACTAAAAGAAATCCAAGGGATGTGAAGTCTTAGGAGGGGCCCCTCCCGATCACATGCTGAGATCTGATTGGCTGCCAACTCTTCAACCAACTTCAGTTGAGTCCCAGAAAAAACTTTAAAACAAAAAGGGGCAGGATAGGAATACCCTGACCCCCTATCTCTGGACCTGGGGTCACTTAGGGACCGCATTGGGGCAAATAAGTACCAATTGCTGCAAAATTGTGACAGAGTCGCAAATCTGCGGCAAAAAAATTAAAACAAGCCCGGGCTCCAGAAAAGAAAAGAGAACCAGGGTGGGCCATTTTTATTAAAAAGAAGAGGGCCTCACGGGCCCCTCCTAAGACTCTTTGAGCCCCTGAGATCACCACCTCACCTGGGCTTGATGAAGACTCTTTGAGCCCCTGAGATTACCACCTCACCTGGGCTTGATGAAGACTCTTTGAGCCCCTGAGATCACCACCTCACCTGGGCTTGATGTAAGTATTAGCGGGGGCCGTGCAGGCCCTCCTCAATGGGCTCATTTGAACCATGGGGATCACCACCTCCGTGGGGCTTTATTTTTATAAGTGGAGGGGGACACACAGACCCACAGACCTCCATTCTAGGGCTTGTAGAAGCCTCGGGGACCACCACCTTCTTGGAGGAAAAAACAAACTTTTATAGGGGGTCCAAACGGACCCCCCAGGTCTCAGGGACTACCACCTCTCCGGGGCCAATATCATTTTTCAAAATGGGAGGGGAGCCGTGCAGCCCTCCTTCCCAGGCCATGTATGACCCTCGGGACAGCCCCCTCCTGAAGTTGCTAGTGGCCCTCAGATTGCCACGACCAAGAACTGGCTCCTGCTATTTCCCGAGGTGCCCAGCCTCGGGAGATAGCTATTTACTCTGACTTGGCAGGAGCTTCAACAGTTCGCAACATGTAAGAGCAAACACTAACTTTACTTCCAGCAAGCAGGAGCTGTCAAAGGGCTCCCGCTTTCTGGGAGAAGAGTGTTCCTCTGTTTCCCTTCCACAGGCAAACAGATGAAACGGTTGCTCTCACACACAGGAAGCTGCATGTTTAGAAGCTCCCTATGCTGGCAGGGACTGTGGGACATTCAGGCTCCCCCTGTGATCCCCAACGGTGCTGCCTGGGTGCCCTCGGTGAGCTCCAGGGCACCAGGCATCTCAAGGTTGGGCACTGGAGGATGGACTCCCTGGGGTCAAATTCGGACCAGGGATGGGGGCTGTTCAGTCCTACTCTACCATGAAATATTGTCCAGGCCCCAGGGGGCCGTAAGCGGCTCAGGGAAGGGGGCTGCTCAGTCCCACTCTACCATGAAATTTTGTCCAGGCCCCACGGAGCTGAAATCGGACTGGAAAGGGGGCTGTGCTGCCATGCTCTCCCATTGAATTTGCCGAGCCCTGCGGGATGGGGTCCCCCGGAGCCGAAATCAGCCCAGAGAGGGGAGTCACAAAGCCTCCCCTCCCCCATTCAGTTTTGTCTGGGCCCCGGGGCATGGGACATCAGGGGCTGAACTCAATCCAGGGATTATAAACCAGGCTTCCGATACAGCAGTATAAATCTTGCTAGTGGTAGAAGCTGGTGTGATAGGGGTAGATAGTTACGTTTCGACCCTGGTTCTTGTAGGGTTAATTTCCCTTACAGTGCGAGTCTTCGTCAGGACAAAGGGAGATTAGGAGTGGGCAGGCCTCCTTAAAAATGGAAATAAATGTGTTTCGGAATCCTCATGTAATCAGTGTTCGCCCGTGTCAAATTTCTACTGTCCAAACATAGTGTTGACAGGAACACGGGAAGAGACCACATAGTTCTCCTGGGGCAGAAATGCACACGTCTCTGCTTCGGGATCAAGTACCTATCCAAATGATTCGAGACCAGGGAAATACTCTCCGTTGCTCAAGCTGGAGGCAGCAAAACCACATCAAGAGAGCATGATCAGTATAAAGTAGAAAGGAACTACCCAACAGGTAAGACTGAAAGGCCTGTGCATCCCCTTTTATTACCAGACATTCCTTCTCAATCATGGAATAGCGGGATTCCTGGGGCAACGGCTTCCTGCTAAGGACGGCAACGGGACGTAACAACTCCGAACCCCCGGGGTTGAGAAAAGAGAGCTCCCAATCCTGTATCCGAGGCGTGGGTCTGTAACACAAACTGCTTTGCATCCAGACAAGCCAACACAGGTTCTCCAAACAATAGTTCCTTCAATGCCTCAAAGCTCCTCTGATGGTGGAGCAACCACTCCCTGAGAGAGGAAGGTCATGATTTAGTGAGTAGATCCTTCAAGGGAGCAGCCACCCCGGAAATTGGGGAGTAAAGCGTCGGTAGTAACCCACCAATCCTAGAAAGTCCTGATTTACACTTTTGTGGTGGGACGGCTTAGAGCTTTGATGGCTGCCACTTTATCCACTTGGGGACGTATTATTACCTCCTGTATATGAAATCCCAAATATAGGATTGCATTCATGGCAAGTGTACATTGTTCAGGGTTTTCTGTTAGGCACGCCTTTCTTAGGCTATCCAGGAACGCTTGTTATGACAAGCTACTCACCTGAATTCCCAATTGCTCTTCTTTGACAACGTATATTTCCCAAATCCTCTGGGAACTGACAGAAAGGCAGTAGTGGCAATGCAACACCGCCATCTCTGGAAGTGCCCAGGGGGAAAGGGGGATTTGGGATGAGAGAGAGAGAGAGAAAACAAGACAGGCGCGGGTAACACGTCTTTACGATATCTCTGAAGGACGCCTCTAGGAATTGTCATGATAGGTCTTGGGACTTGAAGGACCAAATGGTGGGATGTTCAAACTTCTGGAAATAAGACTGGTGTTCCTGGCGGACTAATCTGAAAAGAAATAAGAGAATTCCTATTGAGAATATTTATACAAACATAATCTTGAATTCTAGTGTATAATTATTAAAAAAACTCTTAACAGAAACTACGTCTAATATGCACAATAATATTCGAATGAGGAAGAATCTTTGCGTGTTACATTTAATATTCACCACATCTTCTTATTAGCGACTTTTGCCTATAAACACAATAAGAATTGAAGAGTATCAGTACTAATATCTCTTTTAACACAAGATGTCTTGTTTAATCTTTTAAAGTACCTGTGTTTTCTGAATTATCCACTTTGTCTCTGTAACACACATTGAATATAAACAATATTAAAAACAAGCATTGGCATAGCCAATAGGTCTCGCTTTTGGGACCTTATAAGTGTTTAGTTATCCAGCACAATATCCTTGATACAACAACATCAATTGTTGCATGGCTAAACACTTTTAAGGTCCCAAAGGCAAGACCTATTGGCTATGCCAATGCTTTTTTTGGTGTGCCCGGGCCGATTTTTGATCCCAATCCAACCCTGCAGAGGAACCCCCATGGATGTATGCTGTCATGATTTCTGTAGTTTAGTGTGTGTAGTTGGAGTTCTTGAAAAGTTTGTGAGCCTTCCTTCTGGGGAGACTGGTGTGTGCATTGCCCGTGTTAAAGTATGTCTAAGGTAACTGTGACTATGGTGTCCAGTTTAACCACATTAGCTGTATATGGGTGCCAGGCTAGTGTGTTCTGTGCTGTTTTATGAAAGTGTGAGATTATTGTTATGGCTAGGGAAATGTTGTTGTGAACTTGTAATACCCACTGAAAAAAAAACTGAGGCAAGAAGAAAAATACATTGCATTGTAATAGTATTCTAACTGCATTTATATAGCGCTTACTACCCCTGACGAGGCATCAAACAGCTTTTTCATTGTGTGCACTGAAATCATAATACTAAATCTAACTTGCATGTAGACTCCTAAGCTAGACATTATTTTATAATTATTCATATATCCACTGGGTTTTAAAAAAAGTTAAATCCATTTTTATAAAGGTTAAAAGTGCTTCATATTTGTAAGTGATGTAGTGGTTCATGAAACAAAAGCAAGGAGACTAAACAGGCTTGCGACCTGGAGAGGACATATGACAAATTCAAATCAATGGTTCTGCAGCCCTTTTTTCACTTGTGTTTATCTCATAGCATTCTGTGACTCACCCTATCTTCAGAGATGTACTCCATTAGCACTTGTAGCTGGCCACAAAAGTGCACTATGAAGAGCCACCTGTTGGAAGCCTGAAAGGACTAGAGGGGGGTGATCTTGAGACGAGACATGAACAACAAATGCTTGTTGTTTGCGGAAGCCGGTGTACCCGAGGGGGACAGCACAATACAGTCCCTCAGTTCGCTTTTGTCCATGCAGCTTGACCTGCTACTTCATTATGGTGCTGTGAATATGGCCGCCTCTCCGGTAGGAGTGTTAACTCTCAGGCCAAGCCTTGCGCTAGTGATGTATGCGAGCAGGTGCTGTGGACGGGAGCTATACCTGACCTTCTTTAAAAGCAGCTAGTGTGCAAGTATGTTATCTCTGGAGATCCTCTTTCAAATGGCATGCATGTCATGTGCAACACGCCCACTTCCCTGACACCCTCCTCCCCGATCATAAAGGCATGGGGAGCTGCACCACAGGCTGGGCAAATCTCTGCCAATTACAGCACTTCATTAAAGAACATACACAAGCTCCTTTTCTGCCCTAAATTTCACTATCCGAACATGCATGATGAAAGTCTAGTCCTTATGGACTGCTGGAATGTAGTAAACCGTGTTGATAATGTAACTGCCTTATCTCCATTTAGTTTTTTTGCACTGCCCTTCTGTTTTCAGATCGGGGCTAGACACAGCTTTGGCTGTCCTCAACCTTATGTTATCCCAAAGAATTTAAAACAAGCACAATCTATTTAAAACAAGCTCTCGTGTATTGCAGACACTTGTTTACATTGAGTTTTCTCCATACTGAAAAAACAAAGCGCCTACGTGCAGTAATGAAGGATAGAGTGTCACACCGCCAGTAAAAAATCCAGTCCTGGTGGGCGGGGCTAAAAGAGGACAGAGCGGCAACAAGGAGGAATTAAAAAGCCTCCTTCACAATTGAAAGGCTGCATTTAGCATAAGCTATGGCGCAAGCCAATGGAAAGAAGCGGTGGTGCTTCAAGTCCCCTTCGGACGCCGTATTCATTCCATGAGGCCCTCGCATAGCGAGAGCACAGCATGCGCGCTGCTAACGCCAGGCGAGACCTACAAATTTGTCAAACAGTAAATCAAATATACTGCGTTACGTTTTCCTGTACTTGTTTTCCAAAGGAAAGTTAAGTTCTAGTGTCCGATTTCCTAAATGTCCAATTGTAGAGTCATTAAAGTTCTTGAAGCACTGCAACTGTTTGAATGAGCCCAAAATGTTTTAATTACAAAAGACGTCTTGTTTTTGTCCACAAGATAGCGCCTGGTTCACATTTCTTGTTTAAAAAAGGATTTGTTAACTTTACCGATTATGCATAGATGACTCGGTTTACCTCAATTTAGTGTTCTCAGGTCATCATTCATTTTCTCTTGTGCTTCCTTTCTAGGTACCATAGCTCTACAGCCCGGAAGAAGGAAGTCTCGGAAGATGGAGGGGAGGCGAGGAAAGGAAGATCCATCCGATGCAGCCAGACTCTGGAATCAGGAAGGGATCGCCGCAGGCCAATGGGAAAACAGGTAAGTGCTATGGAGCAGCGAAGATAAGCAGCTGATGATTGTGGGAGCGTTTAAATACCCTTGCCGCACGCGTATATTAGCATACTCGTGTTAAACACGTTTTGTCTGTTAACACATGCAAGTGGCTGCCAGCAAGCAGATTAATTATCATGCTTGTGTATCACATGTTTCTCTTGCTACCAACATCTGCAGAATGATTACCAATGGGTTTGTAAACTTTTATAATAATACTTGTCCCAATAATAACAAATACCTTTCTGTTTTTTTAACCATTTGAACAGCATTTCTCTTGAAATCCTAACTATCAAATAAATGAATCATATTATCAATTCTTTTTACAATGTTGACAGTTCTTCATGTTATTGCACATTCTATATTAAATGATACTCAGAACCACCAAAGTCATGATCACTCATTCATGGGAAAGGCGGGCAAGAGAGGACGAGGTCATGTTACCCATAACAGTTCTCCCCCCAAAAGGTCGTCCTACCGTACAGGGTTTGTCAGGATGGAAGGCATGTAAACCGCGAACAAGTCGTGTGTAATTCAGATTAGAGGCAGGTTCTCAGTACCTTTCTGAGGCATCATAATATTTCCAATCCAGTAAATGATATAATTTGCCTCATATTCTATCAGCATCTAGAATGTGCTGTATTTCTTACTCAGGGTAATCATTCACTATGACTGGAGGAGGGGGATTGTCTTTTCAAGTCAATGGATGATATGGTTTCATAAGAGACACATGGAAAAAAGGATGTATAGAATACTCCTCAGGTAATTGAACAGAAACTGCACTTATTACTTGTTTAATGGGGAATGCGCCAATATATCGTGATCGTAACTTTTTAGGGCCATCCAAATGGATATTTTGAGTATATGCCAAATCCAAATCACCTATTTTATACGTAGGTTCAGGAGATATATGCTTATCAGCTTGCAACTTTGTATACTATTCCAAGCTTTTTCCTGAATGTTCTGTAATTGATTTAATCTTTCACAAACGGAAGGCATGAGATTTAAATCTAAAGGAGATAATATTGGAATTGAACTTGGGTGGAAATAAGTAAGAAAATAAAACCGGGAACATCCTATGGCAGCTTAAGTACTATTTTTGTATACAAATTCAGCTAAAGGAAGTGCCTGGTCCCATTGAGAAGTTAAAGTGGAGATTAAACAGCGTAGATTCTGTTCTAAATACTGATTAACTTTTTCAGTTTGGCCATCTGATGGAATATGGAAGGCTGAAGCCAATGCCACTTCTATTCCTAATTGTAAACATAAGGTCTTAAAGAATTTAGAAGTAAATTGGAGGTCTCGGTCAGAAATGATATGACTTGGAAGTCCATGTAGTTTAACTATGTGCTGGAGAAAAATATCACTAAGTTCTGTTGCTGTAGGCAATTTCGTTAAAATAATAAAATTACTTATTTTTGAGAGCAGGTCCACAACTATCAGAATGGTGGTAAAATTATGTGATTTTGGTAAATCAGTAATAAAATCGACAATAATGGTATGCAAAGGTATTGTTGGGACCGGTAAAGGGTATAATAGTCCTGCTGGGGCTATGTTTCTGATTTATTGTGAGCAAAAGTAGGACATGGCTTAACACATTCCTGCACATCCTTTTGGATGTTGTCCCACCAGAAATTTAGCAAACATAACTTTAGGGCTTTTTTGTGTACCAGGATTTCCAGCTATAGCTGAATCATGGTGCCACACTAGAATGTGTTGTCTTTGTGAATTCAAGAGTATGAATAATTTGTTATTATGGAAAAGATATCCATCTTTTTCTGAGTTCAGTAGTTTCTGTAGCCACTTTGAGCTGTTCACAGTTATTTATTTTTATTTTATTTTGAGATTTGTAAAGCGCCTGGTGACCCGAAGGCATCCCCGCGCTATAATACTGTAAAATCCGGGACGGGCGAGAACCAGGAACTATTTGGGGAAGAGGAGGGTTTTGAGTCTTTTGCGGAACACCGTGTGGCTAGGTTCCCAACGCAGCAGACGAGGGAGTGCGTTCCATGTGGAGGAGGCCTTGACCGAGAATCGTCGTCCACCGGTGCGCGCCTTCTTGAATCTTGGGACTGTGGCCAGATGTTCGTTGTCCGAGCGGAGATTTCTGTGGGCTTTATAAGGTGTGATCATATCTTTGAGGGTGGCAGGTCCAACCCCATTAATGAGTTTGTGCGTGATGCACAAGGCCTTAAACTCCACTCGCTGGCGGACCGGTAGCCAGTGCAGCGATTTGAGGGCTGGTGTGGTATGGGCTCTAGGGGGAAGTTTGAGAATGAGTCTCGCCGCGGCATTTTGTACGCGCTGAAGTTTGGTCAGGGTGGTTTCAGGAGCACCGAGATATGCGGCGTTCCCGTAGTCCAGGCGTGATAGTATGAGCCCTTGCACCAGAAGTTTCCTGGACAGGGGGGGCAGGAGGGGGAGGATCTTCCGAATTGAGCGGAGAAGACCAAAGCATGTGCCCACGGTCTTAACTGCCTGGGTCTTCAAGGAAAGGTCCTGCTCCAGCCAGAAGCCCAGTGTTTTAATTTCAGTCTTGGGCGTGGAGATGTCACCGAAGGAGTCTGGCCAGGCTGAGGGAGGGACAGAAGACCATTTGTTGCCCAGCAGCATGATTTCTGTTTTTGTCCCGTTCAGTGTCAGCGCGGATTCACACATCCAGGTATGTATGTCTTGCAGACAGTTAAGTAAGATTTCAGGGTTCTTGTCTAACTGGGACAGGGAGACGACGAGTTGTGTTTCAAATGCCTTTTTAACATCTGCCAGAAAGGCCTCAGTTTGTGTCAAAGCTTTGATTTTGTTAGAAGGAATAATACTTTGTGAGGACACACATCTGTCTTTATTTTCTCCTTCATTTTTTCTAGACACGGTGTCAGATAGTATTTGTCTTAGCCCAGGCCGGTAGGTTATAAGAAAATCGAATTCACTAAAAAGTGTAACCATCTCATTTGACAGTGAGTGAGAGCCTTCACTGGCATAAAAAACTACAAGTGTTTATGATCTGAAAATATTGCTATGGTGTGTTTAGCTCCTAAGAGATGATGTCTTCATTCCATGAACACCGCTTTTATAGCAAGGAGCCCTCGTTCTGCTATGGTATAATTTTGTTCCCCTGGTAGGAGTTTGCGTGAATAGTAAGCTAATGGATGTAGATGTCCTGTGTTAGGCATCTTTCATAACAAGACTCTTCCTAGTGCTGTTTGAGAAGCATCAGCCTCTACAAAAAATGGTTGGTCAGGATCTGGTGAGAGAGAACAGGGGCTGTAGTAAAAGTAGTTTTAATTCTTGAAAGGCTTTTTCAGCGTTCCCTGTCCATTGGAATGACTGCCCATTTTTTAATAACCGCGTGATGGTTGACACAATCCTGGAAGAATTTGCTATGAATTGTCTATAGAAATGAGCAAATCCAAGGACTCGCTGAACTTCTTTGAGAGACATCGGGGATGGCCACTTAAGGATTGCTTCTACCTTTTTTGGATCCATCTGGATGTCTTCAGGGGATAGGAAGTATCCTAAATACTCTATCGATCTTGCATGGAACCCACATTTTTCCATCCTGGCATGTAGTGATGGTTCTCTGAGTCTCTGTAGAATGGACAAAACGTGATGAATGTGTTCTTCCTCATTCCTTAAAAAGATTAAAATATCATCTATGTAAACTATTAGGCAGATGTCCAAACAATCATGAAGAACCTCATGTATGAAATACTGGAATGCCGCTGGAGCATTACATAGCCCGAACGGCATGACATAATATTAAAAAAGACCGAACTTGGTGCGGAAGGCGGTCTTCCATACATCCCCTTCCTTAACACGTATTAAGTGGTACGCTCCTCTAATGTCCAACTTGATGTATATTGTGGATCCTTTTACCTGATCAAAAAGGATCAATGGTAGTGGATAGTGATTTATAATAGTAACTTTATTGGCTGTGAAGTAATCTATGCAAGCCCTGAGATCGCCAGATTTTTTTGCAACAAAAAAAAGGGGTGAAGAGACAGGAAAAGTTGAAGGTCTAATGAAGCCAATCTCTAATAATTCATTCAGATATTTTTTTAAGTACTGTGTTCCATGAGTGCGTAGATCCTACTACAAGGTAACGCAACTCCGGGAATAAGGTCAATTCCACAATCATACACCCTATGGGGTGGTAACTGTGTGGCTTGCATAGGATCAAAGACATCAGCAAAGTCCCAGTATTCTTTTGGTAATGAGAACGGGCCCATCCCTAGTGTACTTGCACATTGTAAAGGAAAAGTGGGATCTTGTGCCTCTTGATAACAATGCATTCTACTAAATGCAGAATCTAAACTAACTGTCCTTTTGAGCCAATCAATCTTTGGATTGTGTATTTCCAACCAGGGTACACCAAGTATTACTCCAAATGTTTGTGTGTCAATGAGATCGAAAACAGTCTGTTCAGTGTGACCATTTTCACACACCAAGGTTAAAGGTACTGTGTGAAAACGAATGAGCCTGGAAATGGGGAGCAGAAGTATCCACAGCCCTTCCATGTTCAGGTTTGGCTTTGGTTCCTCATGGAATTCTTAACTTCTGGGCTAAACTAATGTCGAAGAAATGACCTGTGGCCCTTGAATCTAACAAAGTTAAAAGACTATGTCTTTGTTTAGAAGAAATGATGATGGTAATTCTAATAGTCATATGCCGTGATATCTGATATATGCTGTTTGTGGCATATTGTGAGACCTCTAGCTCTCTTTTTCGCGAATGGACGGCCTTACCACCCTTCTAGAAATATAGTTTTCCGACTCAGATTGGTATGTGGTTATGTTAGCAACTACTTTTTTCTTTTTTGGTCTGACTGTGCATTCTCCAGCAAAGTGCCCTGATTTGCCACAATAAAATCTGAGATTTTCCTTACAACGCTATTCTTTCTCTTCAAAAGATATGGGAGCTTTTACCCCACCTATCTGCATAGGTTCTGATCTGTTCTGTTTATTGTCTCTTTCTTTCTTTTCAGATTTTATCGTGATCACTCTCATCTCCCCACTAGGTCTTTCACTCTTGCTCTCACCTAATCTACGATCAAGTTTAACCACTAAATCTATAAATTCAGTATAACCCACAGGAAGCTCTACAATGTGGGCTAATGAATCTTTTAAATCGTCTCTAAGCCTCTATAAAAAAGGAGGTACATTTTTCTTCAGGCCAGTGTGTCTCAGACATAAGGCAATTGAAGGTAGTTATATAAATTAAGAGATCCTTGGAGCCCTGACGCAAATTTAAGAGCTTATTATCACCTGACTGGAAGAGTTTATGAGATTTTAAATGCTTCGGTTCTCTCCATTGAGTGAAATCAGATTTGGTTTTAGCTAGTTCCTCCCTCAGAGTAAGATTTTCTTGTTTTAAATGTTGCATTTCTAAGTGTAGATTCCTAATACCTCAGTTAAATGCTCGGCATCTATGGAAATATTCATAATGAATTGACATCAAAGAGAACAGGGGAAGGTGTAACTTAGCCTTCTATTATGACAAGCCACTCACCTGAATTCCCAATTGGTCTTCTTTGATGACGAATATTCTCCAAATCCTCTAGGAACTGACAGAAAGGCAGTAGTGACAATTAAACACCATCATCTCTGGAAGTGCCCTGGGGGAAAGGGAGATTTGGGATGAGAGAGAGAGAAAAAACAAGACAGGTGAAGTCCTCACGTCTTCACGATAACGATGAAGGGCGCCTCTAGGAATTGTTAGGATAGGTCTTGGGACTTGAAGGACCAAATGGTGTTATGCTCAAACTTCTGGAAATAAGACTGGTGTTCTTGACAGACTAATATGAGAAGAAATAAGAGAATTCCTATTCAGATTATTTATACAAACATAATCTTGAATTCTAGTGTAATTATTCTAAAACTCTTAACAGGAACTAACCTAATATGCACAATAATATTCAAATTACAAGGAATCTCTGTGTGTTACATTTGATATTCACCACATCTTCTTATTAGCGACTTTTGCCTATAAACATAATAAGCTTTGATGAGTATTAGTACTAATATCTCTTTTAACACAAGATGTCTTGTTTTATCTTTTAAAGTACATGTGTCTTCTGATTTATGTGCTTAACTTTGTCTCTGTAACACACATTGATTTTAAACAATATTAAAAAAAAATAGTCAAACAGTAAATCAAATATACTGAGTTACGTTTTCCTGTACTTGTTTTCCAAAGAAAAGTTAGGTTCTAGTGTCCGATTTCCTAAATGTTCAATTTTGGAGTCATTGCGATTCTTGAAGCACTGCAACTGCTTGAATGAGCACAAAATGTTTTAATTTCAAAAGACATCTTATTTTTGTTCACAAAACGGCGCCTGGTTCGCATTTCTTGTTTAAAAAAGGATTTTTTAAACTCACCAATTATGCGTGCGTAGATGACTCGGTTTACCTGACTATAGAGTGTTCTCAGTTTTTCATTCATTTATTTTCCATTGTGCTTTCTTTCTTGGTACCGTAGCTCTACAGCCCGGAAGAAGGAAGACTCGGAGGACGGAGGGGAGCCGAGGAAAGGAAGATCCATCCGATGCAGCCAGGCTCTGGAATTAGGAAGGAATCGCCGCCAGCTGATGGGAAGACAGGTAAGTGCTATGGAGCAACGAGGCTAAGCAGAGGATGATTGCGGGAGCTTTTTAAATACCCTTGTCGCACAAGTGTATTAGCATACTCGTGTTAGCCCCGTTTTGTCTGTTAACACCTGCAAGTGGCTGCCAGCGAGCAAATTAATTATCATACTTGTCTCGCCTGTCCATGAGCCAAATGTACATCCTGTTCCCTAAAAGGGAGAGATACCAACAATTGGGAGACCGTCTCTCTGGGTTTTTGTATCTTTCTGTATAATAAACCATTTGATACAAAAAATAAGGTCCTACCTGTCTGTCCTCATCCAACATGACCTGAGCACGACCCGAGCCCAGGCGTTCTCTAGACTGGGGTCTTTGTGTTGCACTCTCTGTTACTCATCTCCCACAATCATTTCCTCCACCTATTGGGGAATCTCTCCTACTCTAATGCGTTTTTTTCCCTTCCAATTCAATGTCAACCACAGCTACGGGGTATGTCTTACAATCCTCATGTACACAAGATATTTGTACTGTCTCCCTAGGGCGCCACTGATGGTCCTTTACCCTGTGGCTGCTAATGACGGAAAGGCGGCATCCTGAATCCACTAGTGCTTTTGTACTTTTCTCTTGAAGTGACATGTGATATGCGTCAGGGCTGCCCCCAGCCCATAAAACCTGCCCTCGTGAATACCCCACTTCCATCGGCTCAATTGTGATGGACTTTTGGGAACAATTATGGGGAAAATGGCCCGAGTCATTACAGTGATAGCATTGTGATCCCTGTCCTGTCTCCCAGTTAAGATGCCATATAGTGAGTTTAGGGTCTAAAGATGGTCTAGGAGGGAGAGAGGGAGGATTGGGGGGTGAAAATCTCCAACTTGGTGCCACTGGTGTTGGGGTTCTGGGATGAGAAACCCTGAAGTCTGTAGCACGATGATATGCACAAGGCTAATCGATGGCAATAGATGCAGTTAGGTTTGGGTGTTGCTTCACCCAGGCTCGAGCCAGATTTGGAGACCATCCAGAAACTGTTCCAGAAACACTCGGTCCATCACCTCCGCCATGGTGGAGGTGTTTGGTTGCAACCAAAGAGTAACAAGGTCCTGTACTCTATAGAATAGTGCTCTGTTACTGCCCTGTGGCATCCACTTTTCTTCATGAAACTTCAAGCTGTAACATTTTATTGTACCATAGATGTTCTAGGATGATCTTTTTTATTTCCCTGTATGGTGTGGGCCTAGCGGGGTTAGTGGCTTGATATGCGGTTTGTAGTTCTCCTGACAACAGGGGAGCGATGTACTGACCCCGTCATTCCACCCGCCACATTGAAGTGCTGACTACTCCCTCGAAATTCATAAAGAAAAAGTCAGAGTCTTCCCCAGTCTGATACTTTATGCAACACAGAACTGGGTACATTAGGATGTACCCTACTGCTGGCTATGGTGTCTGTCTGTCACTGTGTGGCAGCATCCTGCACAACCTGGTTGTTGGCTATCACCTCCTGCCTGGGCTTATAGGGCTTCTTGTAGGTTTTCTCTGACCTTTTGGGCCTCCGTGGTTTGCCCTTCTATTACCAGCTGGAGATGGCGCTGGCCTTCGGCGAGTTGCATGATCATGTCATTGAGGGTTATTGGTTGGGTCATTGTCTTGTCCTGTAATGGACACCTTATCCCACTTCTGACACCACTTACAGGACGAGACAGCAGGCAGTATTCTGTTTGCTCAAAACAAAGATTTATTGAAGTTTCTACTGAGTGAAAAGTCCCAAGTACTCCGGGGTTTTCTCTTTTTACGGGATCTCTGGGTCTTCCTCTTCCCTTTTTCCCAATAGTTACTTCACTGTTCGGAACATCTGTTGCACCATTGTTGATTTATTCAATTGAGCAGAGTACCCTCTGGAAAACTAAGGCATAGACCATTAATGTTTAGGCAAAATGGGGTTTACTATGTTCATCACTGGTTCACCACCATTTTCAAGTGAGGGGATTTATTCAGCAGTGTTGCTCGTAGAAAGGAAAATAAACTGTGAGGGGGTGGGAAGAAACAAAATAAATCAGGCCTTCCCCTTCTCTTTTTACCCACCCTCCACACTGTGCCAGTCAAAATTATAATGGACCAGTAACTCCAAAAGAGACCCTGCTCCCAGGGTCTCCGATGTCTCTCCTGACACAACCCTCAAAGGCCTGTTAGCTAGGCGTGAGCCAGAAACCACCGCTCAGCAGTGCGTGTTACTTGCCTGAGGCCGTGGCTCAATAACAGAGCCACAACTGCCTCACCTGTTTCACCTTCCCTCTTGGTCTCTGGGGGTCCTGCTCTGCTCCACTTCTCCCCCTGCTCTTTCTCCTCCAGCATTGGCGTTCTCTCTTCCTGAGACCACTCCAGCTGCCCTTCCTCGCCTCAGTCACCAGCTGACAGCTCCCCAGGTACAGAAATGGGGGCATGTCTCGCCACGTCGAACCTGTCAAACAGTGATTCTCGGTGTCCCCGAGGATCCAAACACAGGACACCAGGGTGCCTGTTACACTCTGTTAAATTGTTGACATGTTAATTGAGAAAGGCAATATATTGTGCTGTTACTGATGGTACTATAAAGTGGGGAGATTAGTTAAAGAGTGCGGGGAGAGTTTGTTAAAAACAACAAACTGGCAAAGTCAATAAGTCTGACTTCATTGGTCTACTGACTTTGCTAATGATTTTTGCTGATTGTCTGCAGCATCAGCAAGAAGCTAAGAATAAAAGAAGTGGAAGAGTAAAAAGGGATGTTGATGTGGTTGCTGTCACTTCTTCTGACAGCCGTGTCTAAGTGTGTGCATGCTTGATGACATACACATGTACCTAGGGAATTATATGGGCGCACTTCTTATCTTGGCAGATCCAAGATGGAGAGTACGGGAGGAGAACACAGCTATTTTAATGGAGGAAATACTAAAAATCTAAATGTAAAAAATATACATATAAATTATGAATGGTTTGGGAAGCGAAGAAGTAACTGGTGGTAGGGGAAGCAAAGTAAGTGGCAAGCACACAAACCAATGAAAAGTAAGGGCTGGATGTAAGCCACTTTTAAGATTTATATTAATTACAAAAGATTTCACAAGCACAGCACAAGCGATGTGCAGGAAATGAAGGTGTGAAACAGCAGAGAAGATATATATTGCAGATCTGGTTCAGGATTGTGGACCCAAAAGAAAGTGAAATAATTACTTCATGAAAGTGGCACTTAAGCGCTTCAATGACTTTTTTCACCTCCAGGGACTATGTAGAAACATGAATTGAAGAGATGTAGATATTCAGCTGTAAGAACAATCAGAATTGTTTTTCTCATAGAATTTATTTTTGATAACCAACACATATTTCTAAAAGACACAATTTAAAAAGTCTATGTGTTTTTTATTAATTGAATTGTATGTATTCTTGGGCGTGGTGAATGCTGCCATGTTCTTTGTTTCCAAGGCAGAATGATCGAGTGGGAGATGTCTACCTCATACTATGTGTTTTTGCACAGAAAAAAATCATGAATATGTTTACTTTGAGCCAATGTGCATGTCACCAACCATATCACAGTCCCATCCAAAGGTATATCTCCCTATCTCAATTGTGCAGCTGATGGTACCTTATGACTAGCACCACAAAACGTAGCAGACAAATTACAGCACAATTTATTCCACATTTATATATCCACGGATCTTAGGCTACGTCCAGCCCGATAACAACATCACTGCTCATCATTAAGCACAGTCACATCTGTACCACAACTAAAACATCATTGCATCGCACCACACAATCTCAGCAAAATACTGCAAGCTTGGCATACAAATTTACAATGTGCAATCCTATTAAATACTCACTTCTCCACTGTTACAACTCTTTTACGAACTGCTGGTACTCTGCTGATCTTCCAAATCGAGCCATGGGCTTTAGGAGCTGGGTTTGGGCAAATGTAGAATTTCTACAGGAGATACACTAACTCCCTTTGCTTCAGTAGCTAACCATCCAACAAGCCACCGACATCTTGAAAGAGCACTGGGCCTTACAATGTAATCTGTTAGTCAAGTCGCTAAAGATGTTACCCCATTGGTCGTATGGACCTTTGCTAGCTGACATGAAGCAATGAAAGGGAGAAAACATCAACAATAATAAATCCCTAACTTTTTTTTAATTTGAATTAGCAATCAATCTAGTGTATGTGCAAACTGAAAATAAGTTCAATAAGTAGTAGAATATGCGTACAATGTGAGTACAATGTGCAAGCTGAAATATCTCAGGGAGATAAGGCACAACAGAGTGACATACAGAATTGTGCTAGCCACCACAATACAGAATTAAATTAAAGTAAACAAGTGTTTCATTAAGAAATTTCCCTTCTCTCTTCTTAACATAAGTCAGATAAAAGGTAATCTATCAAGGGTTTCTAATGCAGAAGCAGGAAAGTTGCCAGCTTTTTAATACTTCAGTAGAAGTTTTGGAAAAGGAAATACGTGTTTAGTATAAAGCTTCACACTTACAAGAATAGGCAAGCAGAAAACTCTGTACATCTTTAAGTCTAAATGGAATATTCATGTCTTCCAACTGTGAGTAAACCAATTTAAAAGTAACCGGAGAGGCAGAAACGTCCTTATATCTCTTCACACCATCAGGGACCAATCAGATCACTAGGTGAGTGCATCTACAGCATTGCTTCAGGTTCACAACGGATCGAACTGAGACTGCAGTTCTCAACCTTGAACATCTTGCCATTCTGGTACATGATGAACAGAAATCCTCTTTCATATGTTGTTTCTCCACATTTACTGCCAAGTTTCACTCCATGCCACTCAATCAGTAGCTTAATTCAGACAATACGTCTTTCTCTAACTAATGAAATAAACCTGCAAGAAAAGGAAAACATGCTAGCAAAGCAAATGCATTTCAATGGAGGCCTGTAGTCAGGCTTACTTTAACTAAAGATTTAAAGTGCACTTCTAATACATGGTTATGCACATGTGAAGTTTTTAAGGAATAAATGTCAAATGTGAGCAAATGAGTAGATGATTACATATGCAATTATAACTTAAAGTGTAAGTGTGAAAACGTGAATAGAGAATACTTGATCATATTTTTAAACTGAACATTAGTGCACACATATAAATCTCTAACCTCTAAAGTGAATACATTTCATTAATACATTTTAATGCTTTACATACATTAATTAAGTTAAAGCGCAAAGTGTATATAATGTCCAATTCACATATATAATTGCATTGTGTCATGCACGTACCTTTGTCTCAGAAGTGTCCTGGATCCACGCAGCTAAACACCCTGATTCACCCTGTCATCCTTCGGAATCCAGGAATACACACTGAACCCCAAGTTGTAACTAGGGGGAACACAGGGGAACAAAACAAGGGTAGAAAGGGAAATAAACAAGACTCCACACTCTTCTTTGTTTCTGGACAGGCTTTGTCTTCAGAGATGGGAGCTGCATAGGAATATAAACAAAGAAGAATGAGAACTCTCCCCCCCCCTTATTTCTCTTGTAAGTCTCAAGGTATGAAATGTAAAGTAAAGCCAGGTTACCTTACAGAGAGTGGAGGGATAATAGAACTAAAAGAAGGTAAGTAATCCTGAAGTTCAACAGCAGTCTGTTATTGTGTTTTTTCAGCACACAAAGTATCTAAAGACAAGAAAGTGATATGAAAAGACTTTCTCCACCACCAAGTAATGAAGATACCTTCCAATCCCTGGCACTCACCACAAGCTCTGAAGATGAATGCTCACTCATCAAATACACGAAGAATCACAGGTTCGAATATCGAACTCTGTAGCACAATGAACACAATCTCACCGAGATCGATACCCTCAAACAAATGAATACCACAAACAAATGAATACCCCAACTGTGGTAAGGTATTCATGCAAGACACAGTCCGGTGCCTATTCCATACCGCACATAGAACAGCGCGGTTTAAATCAAAGTAATAATAAGAAATGAAAAGCTAAGTAACAGTCCGGAAACCAGCCGCTTCGCGGAACTGCCAAAATGCAAGTACGAACCACACGAACTCAGGAGCAGACGAACGTCAAACCCAACGGCCCGCTAGCTCCTCGGACGCCTTCACCGTGACCCGGAACGTAATCAGGAAACAGCTAGCTAACGCGAAGCACTTCCTGGTTCTACGGGGTGGGTTAAATTCCGTTTGTCGTACTTCTGCTCATGCGCGAGCACTGCGCATGCGCTACACAGCCTGTACCTGCACTTGCCAACCATTGCCAACCACGTCCTCTGCACAATAGACTGATATCGTGCAATATAAATGTTATTTTGGTGTATCATTGTTCCCCACGCACGCGGCAGGCATGACACTTTGCTGTGGCGAAGTCTAAATTGTGTTGCTCCAGATGCCTCAAATGAGGAAGACACTAGGTCTTGGTTGGCTGCCCCCAAAAAGAGGTGATTTGCACATCATGAATTTGTTAAAGGTCCTCCGGGTTCCTTATCTCAATCCCATTGTCATGGGATGCTTTAGATTCCAAGAATATTGCTCATCCCTGTGTTTCTGAGTGGATGATTTCCCATAAGTTGGCTGTTTGTGTTCAAAGCAGACACCCCTTAATTCTACCCAGGTAAGTTAGAAATCCCTTTTAAGTTTACTGCACCAGACCTTCGTTAAAAGGCAAGGTAGCTTTGACCCCTGACATTGATCCTAAATTGTCCACCTTCTTTGTGAATTTTGACCCCCAAAAGGGATAGAGAGATCATGGAAAGCTTGCCAGGACAAGCTATTCAATAATTCTGGCCCTTTTTCAAAGATTTGGACATGTCCTTCATTGCCAAAGACCAAGTCATGGCCATTGATCTCGGCTTTCTGGCTGGTTGGGCCCAATGGGCCATTAGTTTACTAGGCAATGCTAATTACGCTTCGTAATCTGAGCAACAGCATGCTGTTCTTCTCAAAATAGATCCCAAGCTTTGCGAATTGGCTACTAATGAGGCCGGCCCTTTGTCCGATTGGCTGCTTGTTGAATAATCAGTCATTTGAAGTAAAATAAGATGAATCTTTAATGGCAGCACGGTGAACATCCTTCAGCATCAAAGTCCAGCATCAACTGACTCTTAACCATCTAACATAACAGTTCCACAAACATGTGGAATGCAGAGCACCATTAAATGAAAACATGTTGCATGCAATGGCATGCGACCCTAATCACACTTCTTAAAGAGATAGAACAGAAAATAAGAATATAGCACATCTCCCTTTTTCACAAAAGAACAAAAACACAAAAGAAAAATGAACAACATTAGAAAGACAAATGTACAATATTACACCTAGTCAGAATATCTCTTGTGTAAACTAATAACACATTTAGCATCTTTGACTCTATAAGCTACAGAGTCTTTTTTGTCAACAGTTATAGTTTTGTCAGGGCCAACACTGTGATCATCATGACATTTGGAACATTTGGCTAATCTTCCCTTATTCCACATTCTACCATCTTGAGTCATGACACTGTTAGTAAACACTTTTTTATTTGAATGGGATCACTAAATTTACTAACCCCTTTAGCCAACACACCTGGTTTAAGAATTCTAACCCATTCTCCCACCTGAAAAAATAGTTCTTTTGTATTCCATTTCTTATCATACCATAATTTTGTTTTCAACTGCTTGTCTTCCACACGTTTGGCCACATCAGTAATACTTTCCTTATCATGAACACACAGAAGACGCGGTAAACAATCAGCCGTAACATTCTTTTTGCCAGGAACAAAAACAGTAACAACATTGTATTCCTGTAACCTTGAGGAAAGTCTGGCAATCCTAGCTGTAGCATTCCATCCACCACCCACAGATAATATATTAACTAACGGTTTGTGGTCTGTCCTAAGTGTAAACTTTGAACCCCATACATACCGTCTAAAATGCTCAATCGCCCAAACACAAGCAAGAAGTTCCCTTTCTATTACAGCATATTTTCTCTCACACTCATTGAGAGTTCTAGATGCAAATGCTACGGTCCACTCATTACTACCTTCTCTCTGTGACAATACACTACCTAAACCATACAAACTTGCATCTACTGTAATTATACATTCCTTGTTCATACAAAACGGTTTAAGTGTAGGTGAATGTATGATATCATTTTTGATTGTCTCAAAAGCTTGTTGTTGTGCATTAGACTACATAAACTCTTCCCCTTGCCTCAACAATTTTCTTAGGGGTTCCATTTTGGTAGCAAAATTTAAAACAAACTTGCTGTAATATTCACACATCCCTGCAAATGACAACAGCTGGTCTTTATTTGTTGGAGCGGGAGCTTTAGTAATTGCATCTACATTCGATTTCTTGGGAATAACGCCATCCCCTGATAGAGTATGTCCTAAATATTCCACTGACTCCTGGAACAATTTGCATTTATGTGCTTTCAACGTTAAACCATTTGATTCCAATCTTTTGCATATTACTTGTAAATGGGTCTCATGTTCACTAACATCTTTTGAAAAGACTAAAATGTCGTCTTGAAAACATTTAACAAACATGTCTAGATCTCTGAAAATATGAAACATAGTTCTTTGAAAGACAGACGCTGCTGACGCAAGGCCGAACGGCATGCGAATGTATTGGAATAAACCCTGAGGTGTTATGAATGCTGTGAGTTTCCTAGAAGCTTCTGTTAATTCAATTTGGTGGTAGGCTGATCTTAAATCTAAAGTTGGAACATTTTTCGCCCCCTCTAACATTGACACTAATTCATTATTATTAGGCAAAGGATGACAATCAATTACAATATTGGCATTCAGTGCTCTTAAATCAACACACAGTCTCAATTTTCTTACCAAAACTATGGTAGAAACCCATTCCGATGATTCTATTGGTTCAATAATTCCCTCATCAAGTAAGTCTTTCAACATGCCTTTAAGTTTTTCCCTGATATTGATGGGAACACCTCTAAGTTTTTGCACTATTTGGTGTGTGATTTCTTTTGAGGACAATACTATGTGAAAAGTTCTTAAGCTTGCCTAGCTTCTCACTGAAAACGGAATTGAAACATTTTATAAGATTAGAACCTCTTTCATCATTTGTAATGTTTGCCAAAATAGATGGATTAATTACAGAAACAGTACCCATTAAACTTTCATCACAAAGAGAAATGGGATTTTTGGCACGTGGATTTAGCTGGATTCCTAATTTCCATTGATCTAGCCATCCTAACACATTAACACCCTTGAGAGAAATGTACAATTTTATGTCAGCTTTCCTATTCTTAAACTGAATTACAACCTGAAAGAAACCAATTATATCAATTTTTGTACCAGAACAATTCTTAGCAATAATATCAGACTCTTTCATCTCATTTAACATTTCAGAATTAGCTAATGTATTGTTAAAATATTCTTGTGTTATAATAGTCCATGGTGAACCTGAATCTACCATAAGTGACAATTCCTTTTCATATACCTTGAAAATGCAGTTAGGTGATTTAAAATGCAGCATTGCTTGGTCATCAACAATGGATACTACAAAACCCATATTGGTTTGTAAATCAACATCATTAATAACATTTACATTTTCTTCTGATATTAAGGAAACAGAACCCTTATTATAACTTTGAGCACGTTTGTCTCTACACATGTTGCTAAAATGACCAACTCTCTTGCAAAAATTACATTCTTTCTTTAGTGCTGGACAACCTGGAAAAGAAGCATAGTGAGATCTATTTCCACATCTAAAACACATTCCTTGGATGTTGGCAAAACTAGAAGGTTTTTGTGAAGAAAACTGTTTTGGATTGTAAGAATTATATCTTGTTGATGATTGAGAAGAAAATTGTTTGTTATCTTGTTTAGTTTTGACAACACAAATTCCTCTTCAGCAACCTTCTTCTCCGTGTTATTTCTAATAGTGTTCATCCATAGATCAGACTGTTCTTGAGCTTTACCTATCGCAATTGTCTCTGTCAAATTGGGATCACCCATAACCCAAAGTTTATCTTGTATTTTTTTGCATTCAACATGCACGATAATCTGATCTCTTATCATCTCATCTGTCATCATTCCAAAATTGCAATGTAGAGTTAATGATCTTAACGATGTTAAAAAATCATCAAAGGATTCATCTTCCTTTTGTTTCCTGGTGTAGAATTTAAAACGATTGAGAGCAATGCTAACATTAGGCTTAAATCTTTTTTCAAGTCTTGCCACGGCTTCAGTGTAAACATTCATAGAATCTCCTCCTCCCTCAGATTAGGAAGTTATTTGCGGTAATGATCTAAAAATAACTTGGCCTTCAGAACCTAGGCAATGTAAAAGAATGCTTTTCTTTCTTTCAGATCCCATTCTTTCACCATCAATAGCTCTCATAAATGTTATGAATTCTTCTTTCCACCTTGTCCAGGGCATGGGTGGATCGCCCTTTACTTGCAAAAACGTCGCAGGAGGATCAAATTGCATTATGAACAAAACTGTGTTGTGTTGTGTCTTCTATAACACCAATAAATAAGTAATAATGTCTTCAAATGGTTTGAAAATGAATTAAAACGAACTAAATATTATTCAGTTTTTATAAAAATATAAGATTTCCACAGTACTTTAAAAGAAACAAAGACTTACTTTTAAGCGTTGAAGAAATTCCGTTATGAATACAAAGAATAGCGCCTTAACATCGGAGAAAACGACTAGATCGCGTTACCATGGCAACCAGAGTAAAGTACTCAAAATGGCTGCCATGCGCGTGACGTAGTGAACGTGTAGGACGCAAAGGCGTGCAGACGTATTGAACGCTATGCATCATAGGAATCACAACGTAAGCAAGTTCTGAAGAGAGGCGTTTGGAATGCAGCGCAAGCCAAGCGTTCGGAATGCAGCGCAAGCCAAGCGTTCGGAATGCAGCGCAAGCCAAGCGTTCGGGATGCAGGTATTTGTTTTTAAAATAGTGAATATCATAAAATCTTTAAGAAATAAAAGAAAGCAAAGTGAATGTCAGCAAAACATCGGAATTCCACAAAAGTATAAAGCAATCCAAAATAAATCAATTTGGTGGTGGCACAAAGTCCGGTTTGAAAAAGTAAAACATTTGGTGAAAAATACTGAATAAAAATATACGGAGGGTACAGCCGCAGGTGCAATCAGAGCACTACAAAGCTTTAAGACTGCCGCAGGTACAATCAAAGTACATTTAAAAAAAATCAGAAAGTACATACCAAGTAGTTTCCATGAAATAGAAATAAATGGGTTCAAACACCACTAAATCCCGTGCTGCTAGTGGTGATTTCCCTCGTCGCCATATTTATGTTGAATAATCAGTCATTTGAAGTAAAATAAGATGAATCTTTAATGGCAGCACAGTGAACATCCTTCAGCATCAAAGTCCAGCATCAACTGACTCTTAACCATCTAACATAACAGTTCCACAAACATGTGGAATGCAGAGCACCATTAAATGAAAACATGTCGCATGCAATGGCATGCGACCCTAATCACACTTCTTAAAGAGATAGAACAGAAAATAAGAATATAACACTGCTGTTTGATAAACCCTTTGTGAATGAGTTGGCAACATTTGTAAATACCTTCATCTCATTAGATTAGGCCCAGGCAGCCCTAAAAATATTTTTCAGTCCCATCTTTTTGTGAGGACTAGTCGAGGCTGGGCTCTCCCCACCAGACTCTTTCAGTATCAAGGCTCCTCTTTTCATGGCCAGACGAGAAGAAGGTTCTCAGGATGAAACATTTATCAAAGGGCAACCCACCTTTTCCCTTCTTGAGCAAGAAGCTCAAGAGGATGGTTCAAGCATGGAACTTTCCAGGGAGCAGCTACTAAAACCTCTTTCTAAGTTGACCTTTCCCCTTCTTCTCAAACAGATTTAGGGGGCAGGATCCATTATTTTTTACACAATTGGGGCTCCACAACTCAAGATGCGTGAAGTTTTCAAACAGTTCAAGCTTTTAAGCTGGAATTCTATGTGACTCCAGTTCAGACTTTCATTCCTCAACAGCTTCTTGTTCAGTCTCACAAAGTACACTTCTTAGACCAGGAGTTATCTGCTCTCCCTCAAAAGCAGACCATAGCTCCATGCAATCCTCATCCCTCATCCCTCGTGATTCATAAGCAGCATCTACCTCGTTAACAAAAAAGGCAGAGGCTTCTGTCTGGTAATCACCCACTAAGAGTTTAAGACCTGGATTCTTTATAGCCATTGAAAATGGAGGGGATCCATTTGTTACGAAACATTCTAAGAGAGGGCAATTACATGATCCACTTAGACCTGAAGGATGCCCACTTGACAGTGCAATATTTCCTCCACATTGCCGCTTCCTACAATTTCAATGGCAACATCTTACTTATGAATTTTTGGCAATGGTCTTTGGGCTGTCCTCAGCACCTTGGTGCTTTGCCAAGCTTCTCAAACCTGTGGTAGAATTCTTGAGAGCCAGAGGTATTCGATTGATCGTGTACTTGGACAACTCCCTCTTGATGTCTCACGATCTGACTCTGCTTAAGAACCAGTTGATCCTCACAATATTCCTGTTGGAATCACTAGGGTTTGTTGTCAGCTATCATAAATCTGACCACCCCGAACACCAAATGACCTTTCGAGGCTTTACAATCAATCCTATCTCAATCTGTCAAGAAGATCAACACAAAGAAGAAGGAAGTCTTCAAGGCTCTCGCAAAGACAACAATCACTCTTCGGGGGCTATAGAGATTAGTGGGCCTTCTGGCGTCAAAGTTGCAACAGGGGGATGATGGTCCAGATCAAAACTCTCTTTACACATCAACTGTCTGAAGTTGTTAGCAGGTGCTCTAGTGGTTCATCCCCCCCCCCCAACAAGCACATTGTTGTAACTTACTGAAAATAGATAGCATGTCAGCAGTCCAGTATGTCAATCACTTGGGAATCACACAATGCTGACTTCTGCCAGAGATTGTGAAAGATTTCTGGCACTATTGCCTACAGCATCAGAGTTCAGTCATAACTCTGTATCTTCCAGGCATTCAGAATGCAGTGGCCAATTGGAATTCTCGGCATTTCAGGGATGCCAGTGAGTGGAAACTGGACCTGAAACTTTTCACAAGGATTATGAAGAAATGGAGTTCTGCCAAACAGACCTGTTGACTAATGTTCATATTAACATCCTTCTTCAGTTGAAGGCCTGACCCTCTAGTTTTAGTGGGGGATGCGTTCTTACAGAAGGGGCCTGGACTTAACAATGCCTTTTCCTATTCTCTGTGCTCGTGTGAGTAGCCCTTCAGATCAGATGTCAGTCAGTAGAATTTATCCTGATCTAGCCCCTATGGAGGACACAGAGTTGGTTTCTGACTTTGCTGGAGATTTTTTGAAAATGCTCTCCCCTCCCTCCTTGGTTCCCATATTCCCTCCTGGACCCTCTTGGGCACCAGCATCCCTTGGTTATGTCACAGAAGTTGAAGCTAATAGCATATAGACTTCCTAGAGTCCTAGAGGCGCTGGCAAGTGCTGGGACTTTTTGAACAGCCTCTCTACCTCATTGACAAAGCCTGGGCGGATTCCACACATAAGCAGTACCAAGTACCATGAAAATATTGTTCTTGCTGGTGCATGGAATGGCTTTTGGATCCCATGGCAGCAGATGTGATTCAAGTCACCCATTGTTTGGGCCTCCTTTGTCTAGGACATCCTTTCCTATAGGACCAACAATTCTTACAGATCTGCAATTTCTGCTGGTCATCTTCCTGTTGCTAACCGGCCTATGGGAAAAAATGCCCTTGTTTCTAAGCATCTCCAAGGTGTACGCTTTGCTGATCCATCTTAATCGAAGTATTCTTCTCTTTGGGAAATTTCCTTAGTCCGCAGGTTTCTTCAGTCCTTTCCCAATAATACCCTTCTATTCAGAATACATCCCTCTGCTAAACTGACACTCTTGTTGTGTCTAGTCTCTTGCAAACGAGTCTCTGATGTTTGAGCTTTTGATGTAGCGGGTAGATCCTTTGCTCCGGAAGGTGTTACATTCCCGATTTCCAAGTGAACAAAATGAACAACTAAACTGGTGGTCTTTGCAGCACTTCCAGAAGACAGCAAACGGTGTAGTTTGTTGTCTACAAGAGGATGAAAGGGTTACTGCCACTCTATGGAGCTCCTCTCTTGTTCTACTATTAATTTCCCGATTACAAACGCATGCCCCTGAGTCTTGCCCTACATTTGCACGTTGGGTAAAATAGCTTCATTCAGGAGCAGGGATAGACACTTCCATATTTTGAGCTCCTTTGATTCAAGGAACCATGGCTTCAATGTCTTTCGTTGTGGGAGCATACTTGGAAAAAATTATCCACATGGCCTATTGGTCATCGGGTTCCATGTCAGAGGAGTTCTGCCATAAGCCAGTAAGTGACCCTTTTTCTATGGTAGTTGATAAGCTTTAAACTTTCACAATCTGAAGCCTCTGGTCCTGACATAGAATCAAACATTTGATAGCATTATTGAACAATAAGTTTCATTTCTATTAAGGACACACAGGCAAAGATTACCCCACCCAGCAATTGAATAATTGAACAATGTAATTGCATTTGACCCCACCCTTGTTATAATACAAAGTTATGGTTCTTTATTTTCAGTTTCTGGTCAAAAGCAAAACTGAAACAATGAATCTTGTTACTTAAGAAAGGGATTCCTCGCGGCGGAAGAGGCGGTGCTAATACTGTTCACCCAGGTTATACTGTTATAGATCTACATGAGTGCTGATTGCATATTGGACATTTTATCGTGGAAAATGTAGTTCATGTTGGAACTCTTAGTTTTGTCATTTTTTTCTACAACTCCATGGTTATTGTGTTTGTTTACATGGCTCCTGTTTAAATAAAGCAAAGAGGAAAATGCATAATCTCTGCTTCTGTGTCCGTAACAGAAAGTCTTGTTCACGAATGCTATAAAATGTCAAATTCAGGCGGGAGACTCCTGTTTCTTAAAATCATAAACAGCTTTTATTTAACGTTGTGTCTGAAACTGTCTCTCATCCAATGTATGTCAATGAGGAAAAAATATTCTCAATTTTTTTTCTTCCAAAATCTTCCATGTTTGAGTGGTAAAATGTTGGAATATATACGCTTCCTAGCCAGCATACCACATATTAATTTGCCAATAATGAGAAAAAAAATTTTAAAAGCAGTTTTTATGAAGCGCATACATGGCCTAAGGACATTAGAGCACTTTACGTGAGCATTAGATTATATTACAAAAGGTCAGATTGTATTTATTTAATCATCATTATTCTGGACAAGAGAAAATAAGTTATGTACCCAAAATCGTAGGATGTTGAGCCAACAATAGGATCAAACCTGTACATCTGAATACCATTGGTTAAAAAAAAGCCACAACCATTGTCAAAGCCATGTCTGCTTTTGCCAATGCTTGTTTTGCCACTTTTTTTTTATATGTTAGGCGAGTGGCTTAGTAAACACAATTCAAAAATACAAAAATGCTAAAATATTTTTGGTCTCAAAAAGCACACTTTTACATTTTAGTCCCTGTTTCAGTAAAACTTTATTTTTTTGGTGGGGGGGGCAGCATGACCCTTGTTAGTATGAAAGCAAGCAATGGTAAAGCCAACAGTTCTATTGTTGGCTTTGCAAATATTGTTTTGCCATGGCTTTTGTAAAGCTTTATTTTTGGGTGAAAGTGCAGTACAGTTCACTGTAAGAAAAATTGGTTAAAGAAAAAATATTTTTTTCTGTTTTAAAAAGCACACATTTCTGTTTCACACCCTTCACTGAAGGGAACAGCTTTCTGTGCTGAGATGCTTTTTGTGGAAGAGCTAAATTTCCCCAGTCACATATAAGTTAGAAGTGACTGAAGTGGGCTGACCCACTGCCTGACGCTATCTGCTGTAGAGCAGATGTCTTCAAACGATTTTGCTCGGAGACTCCCTAAGGTAAATGTTTTGGAGTCAATTCTAAAAACTTGGTGGTGTTTCGAGCAGTAGAGAGCCACGAGAGGGCAGCAGTGAGCAGCGGACAGCAGCGGACAGTCTGAGAGCTGCAGCAACCGGTGTGTAGCAAGGCCGCCGCCGCCATCGCGACAGAGAAAGAACCAGGAGTCAGGAGTCCGGTGCCGGTGCCGGAGCAGGAGACTGGAGCCGCCGCAGCCACAGCCCGCAGCCTTAACCCGGCCACAACGCGGCAGCAAAGGGAGAAAAGAGAAAGGAAGCAGCGGTGAAAGGCGGAGCGTGGGATTGCGGTAAGCACACAGCAACACCCTTCCCCGCCGCAACCGCCACCGCTAACTGCCCACCGCAGCCCCACCTGTCATGCAGCCGAGCAGCCAACTGGAGTAACTTGGCGGGCGGCCCTCACCTTCACTCGCAGCTACCGGAGGCACCTCAGAAAAGCGTCACAGAAGGCGGGGAGTGAGAATCAAACGGCAGGCTGGCAAAATCCTGCAGAACATTGCTTCACCCCCTGCTCTCCCCCTGCTCTCCCCCGCCACAACCGCACGCCTGCCACAGCTACCTGCCACAGCGCCTGTCACCTGCCGCAGTGCCAGTGAGAGAGATCGACGAGCAGATCAAGCGGACCCCACGTGCTGCCAGCCGAGGTCATAGAAGCCATAGAAGCCGCAGGCAAACAGCAGGCAAGTGGCAAGCAAGCAAGCGATAATAGCCAACCGTTCACCAGCCAAAGCAGCCGAGGGTGAATCCAGCATGAGTCTCCCACTTGAAGCCGCCAAACACCACAGAAAGCGGAAGCAAGCGGCCGGCCGCCAAGAAAAACATCGCAGTCCCCCACCGCCTACACCCCCCCCCGCCTTCCCCCAGAGAGAGCAGCGGATTTCGCCTGGGACTCCTGCCCTGGACCTGGGCGCATGGGGGTAGCTGGAAGCATCAGGGGGAAAGTGCGGTGGGGGGGTCAGGACTGCCTTCAGAGGCCAGGGCTGCCCAGGCACAGCAAGGACCCTGCCGGTGCCAACCCCATAACTCCTCATAATCCCTCAGTGGGCCAGGAGGCCAGGCGACCAGTGGGTCAGGGGTCTAGCGCTCCCCGCTCTAACGGGGGTTAAGAGCGTGACAGGAGCGCAGCATCCAGCACCCAGCACCACCAAGCGGCAGGCCAGTGCCAGAGACAGAACCAGTGCCCTAAGCACCAAAACTCAAAAATACAACCTGCAACTTGCAACTTGCATCTCTCCCCCAGCACAAGCCCTGGACTCGCAGCAGCAGCCACAGGGAGCCCAGTGCACTTTTCAATCCAGCAGGAAACTCTAGGAGTCTCCTATAGACTCACACAGACTCCATCCACTACCTGGGCTCAACCGAGTAGCAGCAGCCTAGGAGCCGGCAAGTCACTCAAAACCAACCCTAAAATGAGGCCCAGAAACTCCACTCTAATCCAACCCCAGGAGAGGCCCCGACCACATAGCTCCACCAAGAGACGGAAGGCGAAGCTATTTTACCCCCCAGTATTAGAACTAGGGGGATCTTATCAAGGCCCAGGGCCCTGGGCTGGGGATCACTCAGGTGCAGCAGGAGCGACAGGAGCAACGCCAACTTTTCCGGTACCTCACATTGACTTCAAAGTGGAACCGTTGGCCCCTTCTTCCCCAGCCCATCCCTCGACTGACTACACGGGGAAGCCCTATAGCCCCCCGAAGCTGAACGCGCACAAGGCCAGGCTCTCCACCAAAGAACGCTCAAATTGCTCCGCTGGGATTAGAGACAGAAGAAGTTTTTTGAACCCTAAACCGTCCTCTCCCTCCGCCTGCCCCAGGTCTCTGGCCAGCTCACCTACTACAAAAGCAAAGGAGGAAGGGCCGAGCCCTACACAAATAAGTCCCTGGGCCAACAGGATCCCCCTCTCACCAACAATACTTACCCTCCCGCACGGAATACCCCCCAAATCTAAGACCCCGAACATGGTGGCACTTGGGCCCACCCACCCAAACATCACAGCCCAGACTCTTCCCCCGCCAGAGGACCGACCGTGGAGCAGCCCTCCTTCAACCAAAACGAATATGCACGACACTTCCGACAGTACTCACTTCGACAAGAAAGGAGGCACAATTTCCCCCACCACAGCGATGCATACAGATTTGACCTCCGGCCCCCCCACGACAAAGGAAGGTGCAACCCGACAATCATTCGACAGGACCCTAATCCACCCATTGAACATACCAGTACCAGGCCACCCGGAACACGACAAAACGTCCCTGGCATCGCCCTCTGACAGCGGCCCCGCAAACACAAGCCATCTATCACTTATTAGTGAAGCCCTCGTCTCAATGACAGGAGCAGCGATAATGCAAGCGGACAAGCTTGATGTGCAGATTAACATCCTACAAATAGTGGCAAACTTGATATCTGGGATAGACTCAAAACTGGACAACTTGAATGCCCTGATACGCAGAGCACAGGACAGAACACAACTCAAGCCAGAGCCATGCAGCTGCAGCCCGATCCTGCACAGCCACAAAAAACTTCCAAATATCATGACCACCTTGATAGAGGACCTCAAGGGCGAGGTAAACAAAAGAAACTGCCCGCAACAAACTCTTAAGCCACCTAGTCCTTGGTCACAAAACCTGTCAAGGAAAAACAAGAAAAAACTGAGAAAACTCAACAAGGAGAAGAAAAATATCACATATGCCACCAGCGTTATTCACAATTGGTTACGACCCAATAAGCAGCCTCCCGATAACATCTTCACAGACGAAACATCTAACCTGGCAGACCCAAAACATACCGCAGAAGTTATCGGTCCATCTACTGGAAACTTATACACAATCACCTCAGCTAAGAACCAAGTTTGCTACCTCTCCCAGCGGCCCCTCAACCAGTCAGAGCGCCAATAACACAAAAACAAGCGCATGATTCGGATCACTGAAATAATATCGAGGGACAAAATATTGACTTGCAAAAATATCGTGGACAAAATATCGACAGTCAAAATATCGAGTTTGTATCTACAAACAGGTAAGTACAAAAATATCGAGTACAAAATATCGTTTACAATAATATAGTTGAAAAAAATATCGACTTTATTAAAAACAGTGTTAAATTAAATTAATATTCAAATTTAATTACTAAAATATACTTAAAAATACTTAAATTAACTTATAATAATTAAATAATAAATGAAAATAATAAAAAAAATTACAATCTTATTTGTTAAAACATATATATATAGTAACATACTATAAATAAATAAGATACTATTATATTACCGTACGTTAATAGAAGTGTAGGGAAAGCATTGGATAGCGTAGGGGTTAAAATGACTATTCCCGCTCCAGTGGGTGCAATAGTAGGGAAAACTGATCCTGAACCCAAAAAATACCCCTTTACCCAAAGCTGAAAACTGACCCTGAACCCTAAAAATACCCCTTTACCCAAAAACCCAAAACTGACCCTGAACCCTAAAAATACCCCTTTACCCAAAAACTGAAAACTGACCCTGGACCCAAAAAATACCCCTTTACCCAAGAACTGAAAACTGACCCTGAACCCTAAAAATACCCCTTTACCCAAAAACTGAAAACTGACCCTGAACCCTAAAAATACCCCTTTACCCAAAAACTGAAAACTGACCCTGAACCCCAAAATTACCCCTTTACCCAAGAACTGAAAACTGACCCTGAACCCTAAAAATACCCCTTTACCCAAAAACTGAAAACTGACCCTGAACCCTAAAAATACCCCTTTACCCAAAAACTAAAAACTGACCCTGAACCCTAAAAATACCCCTTTACCCAAAAACTGAAAACTGACCCTGAAACCTAAAAATACCCCTTTACCCAAAAAATGAAAACTGACCCTGAACCCTAAAAATACTCCTTTACCCAAAATTAATTAATATTATTTAATTACCAATTAATTATTAATTAACAATAACAATAAAGTAAATATATTAGCACATTAGCTGTAATTAATTTAATTTAATAATTAATATTATTTTTTCCCAATTAATTAATTAACAATAACTAAAAATTATATATATAAATAAATTATTCTAATTAATGTAATTAACTAATTATTATTATTTAATTACCAATTAATTACTAATTAAAAATATGTACAAAATTATATTAATTAATTAACTAATTAATATTAATTAATTAGCAATTAATTATTAATTAAAAATATTTACAAACATATATTAATTAATTAATTATTATTAAATTACTCCCCACCCTTATCCCCTATTAACCCAACATCCCGCTCCTAAACATTAACTACAATTTATATTACTATTAATAATTTTTTTTTTTTAACCTTTTTTCTACATATTATCGATATTTTTTACTTTGACTATTTATGGATATTTTGTCTTGTCAATTTTTTGAGTCGATATTTTTGTACTCGATATTTTTTTATCATTATTTTATTCGATATTTTGACCAACGATATTTTTGTTATCGATATTTTATTATTGTCGATATTTTTAACTCGATATTTTGTCCATTCGATATTTTGGAGTCGATATTTTGTCTGTGCACCGCATGAATCACAGCTAAACCGCCACGATGAAGCCACGCAACACAAGCAGGAGCCCAGCCAATCCAACTTCCAGAACCCAGCGCAAACCAAGTTTCCAACGAGCGGAGCATTTGACTCAGACAACTCAAAAACCACCAACGACAGCATTGGAGACTTCCAGAGCGCCCCCCTAGGGTCAACATCCCTCAAACTGGAGCATGCCGTCTACAGGCCACGGAATAAGAACCACCCACCCAGCATAACGCCCACGGAGGCACCTCAACTTTCAACAGAGCCAAACCAGCAGACAAACTCTTACCAGCCCGATCCGACAATGCCACCTCCAATCGAGACCCAGGGAAAAATTTGGCTCAACGAGGCCAGCTCAAGTCAAGCAAATGCTAAGGACCGGAAAATACTGTTATACCCTGAATACACCTCGCAAGGAAAATGGGACATCCTCAACCGAAGTAACCTTTTAACACTCTGCGCAAACATCCCGGGACTGGAAGGTATAAATACCACAGACATCGAAACCATCTCCTTCCTGCCCCCGGATGCGGAGGAAAAAAACGAGACTACGGAACTAACCTTCAACAGTCCAGACCAGGCGGAGACACTGAGGAACCAACATTCCCTACTGGAAAGCTGGGGCATATAGATAAAGGCAAAACCGGTACAAAAATACCCTTCAATCTTAAAAACCTTTAATCCACACTTTAAGCCGGACAACCAGGTACAGGGAGTGGCTGACTTTACACGCATAAACGCTCCTTCAACCCACCGGCCAAAAGTCGCGTCCGTCCTTCAGGGGTGCAAAGGCAGCACAAACAACAGCTCAATCAATGGAACCCCAGTCAAGATCACAACTAACCCCAGCCAAGGGAAACAACTGTGCATAACTAGGGGTCACGAAAGCAACGACTGGTCCTGGCTGTCATCAGCACTAAATTCCAGCCCCTAATACACTTTGCCCTGCAAACTTAGACGGAACTCTTCAACACACTGCCAGTGAGCGAGTAGAAACTTTAAAAAAAAGAAAACTACAGAGAGTTTAAAAATACTGACGTGGAACGCCTCAGGACTCAAAAAGCTGCTACTAAACCCAGTTGCGGTGAAATTCTTGGAGGAAGCAGATATTATATGCACACAGGAAACTTGGCTGATCCAACCACTGTCGCTAAGAGGATACGCAGAATATAGCAAAGCAGCAAAAAAGACCAATATATTCGGAAGACCCTCAGGGAGGACTTGCATCTATATAAAACACTCACTGAATACCGAATTCATGGAACTCCATAATCAACCAGACACCTTTCAGGCGGGCATCCTGAAATTCCCCCACTCCACCAATGGCATTGCCCCCATACTACTAATCAATATCTACCATAACTCACAGGAGAACACATCTAACTCGCTTTGACTCGCAAACCATCTCGAAACTTTACTGCTATGCCATCCATCATTAGATAGCATTATACACGGTGACTTCAACATCCACAACATAGGGGCCTCTACCGAGCAAAACCAACAGCATGGGGCGACTAAAGCATTGAATGATCTTTTAAAATCCTACAAACTGGCGACGGCCCACACACTGCTCTTAAAGAACACCCCGGGAGCCTTGATCGGTCACACGTACAACAATAAAACGACGATTATATCATCTTAAGCGACAAATTGCATGACAAAATGACAAACTTGACGGTTCACCATCGCAACGACAGCGACCACGCAGCTCTAACAATCACTATGAGCCTATCAGTGAAATTACGCTACAATCCTGCATGCATCGGGGCATCGGACGGCCAAGAATTAATAAAGCTGCCTAGAAGAATCAAATGGGGACAGGTAGCCACCGCAACTTTTAACAACTGGGCAAACACGTGGGCAGGCTGGCCCCCACACAAATACAACTAGGAGGCAATAGCAACATGGGAAGGAACCACCCTGACCCTAGCGGCAGAACTCCGGGGACACGGGGACAAACCTAGGGCAATTCATTGGCACCCTCTGACGGCCTTCGAATTCAACGTAGAAATTAAAACAAGTGCTAAGGACTTAAACAAAAAACGGAAAGCCCACAGCAAAAACCGCACAACCGAAAACAAAATTCAACTGCAGGAGGCCGCAAAGAGCCACTCCAAAAAAGTGTGGGCTGCAAAGCGTAATCACTGCGAGGCACAGTGGCTTAAAATCTTCGAACTGTTGAGCCCTGGTAAATCACAAGAGTTCTGGAGCTACATAAGCCATCTTGGCCGAGGCACAAACCACAGAGAAAACTCCCTTGAGGCATCGGTCTGGGTCTCTCACGTAAAAGCGCTCTACTATGAAGAAGGACCAACCACCCAGCCACACAACACACCTCCACCAAAAGTGAATCCAGTCACAATCACCGACCTAATACCCCCCCACCCGGAAAATCTCTAGTGTCCAAAATATTAAAAAAAATCAGAGCAAACGGCGCACCGGGCCCTAACGGCCTCCCAGGCCACTTGTTCAAATCAAATATTGAATTCTGGCCCGAAAATTTGACCTACTTGTTTTCTGACTGCTGGCTATCGGGGGCCGTGCCCGACTCATGGCGAGGCTCACTCCTGCACCCAATTCATAAGAAAGGGACCAAAGCGGATCCAACAAACTACCGCATGATCGCCCTGTTGGACATCGAGGGCAAAGCCTACGCAAGTGCCATCTTGAAGGACCTCACAGACTGGGCAAGTGAAGAAAATCTTCTGCCATTCTGTCAAACCGGCTTCAGACCAGGTTCCTCGACTGTAGATAACATCACAGCACTCTCTTACCTAGTCAATCGAGCACGGCTACGCAAAAGCCTCCCATTATTCACCTGCTTCATCGATTACTCAGCTGCGTTCGACGGAGTAGACCGCACCATCTTATGGAGAAAGTTGGTCCATTGGAACATCGACCCCTCTTTGCTAAGAGCGATAAAATCCCTCTATCAAAACACCTGGGTAAGAATCAAACTCTCTAATGAATCTGCAACCGACAAGATAGACACGAACCGTGGCTTAAAACAAGGGTGCGTGTTGGCGCCCCTGCTGTTCAATTTATATACAGCAGACATGGAGATGGCCTTGACTGGGGCCGCCTTAGCAACTCCAAAGATCGGGGCAATCAAAATACATTTCATGCAGTACGCGGATGATCTCGTAATCCTTGATCACACAAAAATAGGACTTCAAAAGGCACTCACCGCTTTGGCAATATATAACAACAAAAACAGACTGGTAGCAAATCCGACTAAGTCAAAAATAGTCATCTTCGGGCACTATCCCCCCAAAAAAAGAGCAAAATGGAGCCTCGGCCACCTGACTTTGGACAGCACCCAGAAATACGTGTACCTAGGGGTCTCCTTCCATGAATCGGGACTGTGCGGCTCACATTTAAAGAAAATCCAGGGTAAAGGGAAGACCATCACCTTTGTCCTATGCAAACTACAAGCCTCCCTACACAGCCCATCAGCAATTGCCATCCAAAGAGTCCTCAAGGCCAAATTAATCCCGGCCCTAAACTATGCACAACAGGCGTATCCAGGCAAACTGAATAAGGAGATGGAAAAAATCCACTGCGGGGCATACAAGAGACTGTACCATCTACCGAAATGCACAAGAAACACCCTAATTCGCCTGGAATTCGCCCTTAACCAACAAACGCTGGAAGAGATGGCGGCCCTAAGTAAATATTACTACCTCACAACAGCGGCACGCGACAACACACTGAAGGCCGTCTTGAAATACATCTTTATTGAACCAGGGAACCCCTGGTCAGCCATCCTTGAAACAGCCAAAACGCAACTGAATCTGGCGATTGAGTCGTGGAACCCAGATCTGGTCAATTACACGACCATCAAACTCGTGACAAAAAAGCAAGTGCGTGCACGCTCCCGGGACCTGGACCTGGAGTCCCTCACGAAAAGAGCCTTGCACGAGTCCCTATGCCTGCCGCACACCGCGCATAACCCCCGAAACCATCTCACGCAGGCCGTGGGCCTTTCAGCACTCCACAAGATTCTCGCCTACAGACTGCACCCCCTGCCGCTCAAAGAACTATATCATCCGGGAACAGCAGGCACGGGGCCTCGGGGATGCAGGCTCTGTAATTATAAACGTGAATCATTGGCCCACCTTCTATTCTGCTGCCCTGCCCTACGTATACCCCGCACCCTCTACCTCAGGCCCATTCTTAGGGACGCCGGGTCACGTACAGCTAAGGAAGCAACCCATCAACTATTCACCTTGAGCATACCAAAACAGATGGCCTCATTTGGAAAATTCATACAACAGACTCGGTCCGAGTTGATGGCCGCCAAGACCACGCAGGAATAGAGACTTTGTTGTGGGGCATCGGGTGGCCCGCCCCGATCACGGACTGAGTGTGTCCTTCGGAACTTTGACAACTTGCCCGCAGAAACACCTTTTGCTATGCTAATGACAACTGTGGCCCTGAGTAGCAGGCTATCTCACCCGTCTCATTTAACCCTTTCCCCACCATGCCTGACCATCACTCCTAATCCAGAAATAGAATCTGTGTTCCTTTCAGGAATAAATAGCTCCACATGTTGCCCCTCTCACTGCAGCAAGGGTGCCCTCGAATATAAGCCTGATGCCACTTATAAAAATGAATACAGGCATAATTGTAATGCAGACACTCCCGGGCCCCAGTGCCACTGCACCTGCTTCACTAATGATAGCTACTAGTAACATCCTTGCAGGCATGCTGGTCTTCTGCCCTTTGTTAAAACATGTGACCCATATCTTGTCCCATCCCCCTCCCTGCTATTTCTCTAAGGCTCAAGTAAACGTTATTCCTCTGCATAAATATTCCCCTCTGTTGGGTATTGCTCAGAAGACCAAAGCAACTGTGACACTGGAAGTGTGCACTGCACCCTAATGCATACAAGGAACCATAGTAAAACAATCATTTTGGGGTTTAGCTAACCCTTCATATCCTTGGGCCCTAGTGCCACTGCACCTGCATCACCATCGATACCTGTTAGAACTGGGATTTCTGGTTGACTAAGGCTTACGCCAAAGCCATGCAGAAACCACCATTCTAGTCAGGGCAAGGGAGTTACACGCAAAAATAACCCCTGCTCACCCCCATGGTAGCTTGGCACGAGCAGACAGGCTTAACCCGGAGGCAATGTGTAAAGCATTTGCACACGCACACAACAGCAACAACATCCTAGGCACACCACAAAAGTAACTCAACACAAGGTTATGTAAAAATAACTTTTGTATTGCCAAAACACATCAGATAGTAATCACACAATATACATTGTGCCAACTGGCACAGGCAATATTCACACAGGATTATTTACAGGACAGGGCCACATGGGCCACTGTCAGAATCAACACTTAGCAGAAATAGCACTTCTAGAACATAGAATAAGTGTAGCACAAAATAACAATTATAGACTACAACCAGTAACCACTGGTAACAGGTAGGTACACACTACGCAATACTAATAACCATAGGCCTAGATCACGCATGGACACATAACCTCTCTAGTATAACATACTAGGCAAAGCAAACTTCTAAGCATAAGCACCTTTAAAAGTATCACATAAGCATAAAGGCAAAGCACATTACGCATAGTCACATTTAGGCCTAGACAGTATAACTACAGAAGGCAATCTCTCACTAGTCTAAACACATTAGACTCTCCCCCTAAGCATAACTCACATTTAGGGGCATGACTCACAGTGAAGTAAACTCTCACTAACATAAACCTACGCAGGTAAAGTAACAGCACAATCACAGTAACATCACATTGCGCAAAAATCACATTAGGCAATTCTCATTATAAACATAGTAAAATCACATTGCTCAGAAATCACATACCAGCCCCCTGGCCAACTGGCCATCTCAAGAAGGGCTCAAATGCCCTGCGTCCAGAATGTCAGGGTGCGCTGCCATCGCAGCGCCAGTCAGGGGTGCACCACCGGCGCAAACCTAAACGTTGCAGCTGCCCACTACTTGCTGGGCAGCTGAGAACAGTAACAGGACCTAAACGTTGCAGCTGGCACTAAGCGCTGCGCAGCTGTAGAAGTCCTGGCACCTCTGTGCCATCTCTGTCCCTCCCAGGGACTCTCTCTCCATTGCGCCTAAATGGTGCAGCTGCCCACTAATTGCTGGGCAGCTGGAAAGGCAAAACTGCAACAGGGCCCTCACTGGCCCTACAACAAAACTGCCACACGTTGGAGCCCTCAAGGCTCAGGAACTCCCACTGCGCAACACGGGGGTAGCTTTCTAGGCTCTGCGCAGGTATGGGGGCCTTGGAGCATTCTTGCTCCTCTCAAAATCATCATTGGCCCCTCTTGCCCTTGTGACCCCCCTGGGGGCCTTTTAGAACATGTAGGGGCATTGTTGGAGTCACGCATGGCTCGGAAAACAACTGGGGGGCGGGGGAGCCACCTAGGCTCCATAAACAACATGCCCCCAAATGTAGGAGCAGCCCGCTGTAAGACTGGGCCGCTCTTGGCTGCCATGGGGCCCTCTAAAGCCCATTTTGCCACGTTGGGGCGGCCCACTGCGCAACCGGGGCCACCCTGACTCTATGCACCCCATGGGAGCGGCTCAAGACTCCTCAACACTGCCCGGGTGCCCTGGGGCACCTCTCACAACACGCCCAGCGGCCTCCCCACTCACCGGCGAGGCAGGGGCTCCTCTCCTCTTTGCCCGGCAACAGCGCTTCTCTCGGGGGCGGAGGCGGGGCTCTCCCTGACACATGGGAGCCCCGCGGAACAGCTGCTCCTTTACCCGGGCATCGACTTGCAGCGGGGCCGGGCACCGGCAATGTGCCCCGCGCCCCCTCCTCCTCTGCTCACCACGCTTGCGGGGCTCTCCCTGGCTCCCGGGACAGCTCCGCTTCCAGGCCTGCACTCAGGGAAGCCCTCCAGGCTGGGCCAATCAAAGCGCGGCAGGCGATGATACGGCAGGAATCCCCGGGGCTAATACCAATCCAGTCGCGGCACGCTGAGGATGACGCGGGTATCCCTGACAACTGGGGCCAATCCCAGAGAGGCCCAGCGTGGACGTCAGCAGCTTTCCTCGTTTGTCCCACGGCCCCGCCCACAACCAAGCGGGCCGCAGGCAGCAGCAATCCTTAACTCGTATGAGGGGTAGGCTCCCTCGGAATTCAATATACATGTTGGCGGCCATGACGCAGGGCGGCCCCAGCAACATAAACATGAATCCGGGCATAAAGCAGCGAGGTGGGCTCTCACAATGATGGCATCAGGAGGGAATCCCTCACGTCGGGATTCCCTCTACAAGGGCTGCAGCCACCGAGCTGCGCAGCCCACGGTCTTCCCTCTCCTGGGGACCGAGTAGACTCTAGCGCTCTGCCCAAGATAAAAAGATAAAGCGCTCTCAAGGCGCTGGGGGCTCAGACAGCGCCAGGCCCCTCAGAAATGACTCCATTAGCAAGGAGGGTCCCAGCACAAGCAGGACATCACAGGACAAGGCTTCCAGGGTCTGGAAGAAAGGTCCACAAAAAGTCCATCAGATATCCAGGGGCTGGGCAGGGCCCAGGGAGGCAAGCCTTCCCCTGGGCCCAAGCAGCAGCGCGCCCCTGCAGGATTCAAGTCAGAAACAAGAACATTTTGTAAGGGGACACTGCTCCTTTTTATACAGTAAAAACCTTTGTCTTTAGGTGCAGGGTGGGGGGAAAACCAGTCGCAGCTGGTTCTGGAGCACTCTTGATGTGCTCAGCCACCGTTTCTATTCACTAGGCAGGCTAGAGTCATTAGAAGCACCACAAGGGGTGGAGCCAGCATTGTGGAGGGAAAACCCAGCCCTATTCAGGTCCCAGGTGCACCCCTCTCCTCACATCAGCATGCTAATCTTTCCACTCACCACCGGGCAGACCCATCCAGACTCTTGGAGCCAGGCTCACCAGCCAGCTCCAGCCAATCACGTGCCAGCACACTCACTACACACGCACACCCATGTCTAGAAGTGGCACTTCTACACTAGACACATTCATGCCGCATACATCATTGCGCAGCATTCAATCTCACGAGTTTGCACATACCAAACTCGACCCTGCATTCCCCACACATCAGGAACTACCATGGTCACACATATTCCCCATGCATTCCCATGAGCGGGCAGGTCACTCTCACCACACGCACAAAGAGCGCATGCACTTTACTCTGGACCACAGTGAAAAAGTGCACAGAGACCTAAAATCACCAACACCAGGTTACAGAAACAGGCTAGGCAAAAGCAAAAAGTTTTGGGGTGAACCTCCCAAAAGGACCGGGACAACAATACCTAAAGCCCATTACACTAGGCTATCACTCCTAGGCCCAAAACCCAAAACTGTCTGTCTTCTCCTTTGTTTAAAAGATAACCAAAAATGGAGAAAAAAAACACATCTCGACCCTTTTTTTTGGACTCTGCTCAGCAATGGTGACATGGACCTTAATGCTAGCAAGAAAAATCTGAATGTAAACAGAGGCGAAAGGGGATGAGATCTGTGTGGGACATGTGAGAACTCAGGACTGCCTTGTTTCCACATTCCGATTGGAACCTTCACTCATGATGCTTTATGAAAATGTGGATTCTCAGAGGTTTAGTGTATAGAGATTCATGATTTTATTAAATACAAGGAGGCTAGCATTATGCATAACCTTCTATTAACCACTGCTGAGCAGCACCTTAAAAGCTTTCTAGAACAAACATGAAATCATAATAACCAGAACTCCAAACACTATATAACCCATCAACATTCCAGGTTCATTCTCTTTTGTTTCTGTTTCTTCCTTGACGTCTTCCTTCTTTTCCTTCCACGCCTACTGATCTTCTCTTAAATTCATTGTCCATCTAAATCAATCAAAAAATATATTAGCAGATTAAAAAATCAATAACAAACTAATTAATAGATAACCAATCATTTAAACCAAGTTACAAACACCTGGAAGTAATATTAACCCCTTTTTTCACTCAAAGAGTGGTTAGGAGGGATACTTTTAGCCTCCTTGTCTTTAATAAAATCACGATTCTCTATACACTAAACCTAGGAGCATCAGCATTTTATGGCAAGACAGGAGGCAAGCATTATGCATGTTTAAAGTTCTTCAAAACTCCCACTGAAACATACTCCACCGGTCTGAAATAAAAATCCTGAAACACTCTATCATTCGAGCAATCTGCTGCCTCAAAATCTCACTCAAACTCCCTCCTTCTCCATAGACCTTTGAAGGCATTGCACCACAAATAGAATGCGCTGTAAATCTTTTGTAAATTCACACCAGCTTTACGCATAGCTCCTTTCATCCATCTTGCAGTTGTCGCTCCTGACACTGCTTTATAAGGTTTGACATATGAAGTTAACATCTGATCCGTACCAGCACACCTGGACTTGCTTACACCCGCTTCATATTCTCTAATACACCTTTCCACACACAATTTTGGGTGTTTCTCAAACCTAGGATAAAAAATCCTTTCTGACATTGTTTTTGTTTGTCTTTTAATTTAAAAAACACACCGTCCTGATGGTAAAATCTACCTGAAATATGTAAAGCTTTAACATCTGAAACCCTTCTGAAGGATATCAAACATTATAATGTAGCCAATTTCCAAGATAAGTGTTTTACTGTCAAATAACTGTTACTTTGCCAACATTCAAACAAATTGATGGCAAACTGACATCCCACAAAAACATTATGCCTTGTACCTGGTGGGTTCCTCAAATGAAAACCATTCATAATCCTGCAAGCCAATTGTTCTCTGCCTACTGACACCCCCTCAACCAGAGAGTAACCAGCAGCAATAGCTGACCTAGTGCAGAGAAAGAATATTGAGGAAGAAATATCAAATTGCACAAATATCGTGGTAAAAATAGCGTGGGTCAGGAACATTGACAGAAAAATTCTCGTGGTCTAGAATATCGATTTTAAAAATATTGAAGTGTTTAATATTGTTTGTAAAAATATAGGGCCTCATTAGGATTTCCCCCCCGCCATAGGACAGCGGCGGACGGAAAAACGATTTGCCGATTTTCCGCCCGGTCGACATGTCGACCGGGTGGAAAAGGGTTCTATATGGTGGTGGTATCTGTTAGACACCGCCATCCATATTAGGATGTTGGGGGAACATGCTTTTCCGTGGCGTTGCCGCCACGGTAAGGCATGCGGAAATCTCCTGCGGGGGCCTGTTGCGGGCCCCCAGGGATTCTGGGATATGGGGGGCGCTCATGGGCGGTACCTACGGTACCCCCTGCACTTCAATGTACAACGTGGCAGTGCCTGTCACGTTGTGCATTTAAGTGCACACCGTGCATTTTTAGCATTGTGGCAGGCGGTGTTAAAAATGCGGGATGCACCCGCTAATATTGCGGGCGCATCCTAATGGCCCCCACGGGACAGCCGCCCTTATGGCGGGCGGTCCCGTTTTATGTCGGTTTGGCAGGCGGTCTAAGTCCGCCCGCCATCCTAATGGGCCCCATAGTTTTTAAAAATATCGATTTTTTATTCATGTTATGTATTTTAGTATATATTTTATGTGTGTATGATATTTGGTTTTTTGTATAGGAATTGTTTGTATTTTTATTATATGTGTTACATTTTTAGCAGTTATTACATTTACTTTAATTACACTTTGCGTTTTTAGATCGTAGTGGGTTGTGGGTTTATTGGGGAATAGGGTGCGAAATCATTTAATTATATAAAATGTAATGATTATTTATAGTAGTTTAGTTCAAATGGGGGTGCACAGCTCAAAAGACTCCAGAACGACTGAGTAAATGTAAAAAGTCACTTCTTTATTTGTATAAATTTTAAGAGCATTCCCAATTCATAAATCAGCCAACGCGTTTCGCTCCCTTGCGGAGAGCTTCTTCAGGGCAACAAAGAGATGATCTTTTCTAAATAAATCTGTTATTCACCATAAATACATTCATAGTAGTTGTATATAGTAGTTACTCATTTTTTTAAATTTAATTTTGCGTTTTTAGTTCCGTAGCGGGTTGTGGATTTATAGGGGAATAGGGTGGGAAGTAATTTAAATATATAAAATGTATTGATTATTTATATTAGTTATTTTTTTTTCTATTTGAAATTAGCGTTTTTAGTTCCGTAGTGGGGTGTGGGTTTATAGGGGAATAGGGTGGAAAGTAATTTAATTAAATAAAATGTATTGAATAATTTGTACTTATTAATATTTGTTTAATTGTGATTAAGGCTCCCTGTTTTCCGTTTTTACTGATTTTTACAGATAAATACAGACAGAAAACATAAATACAGACAGAAAACATTTATTCTCTTGTCTATATTTATTTTTAAATGTGGATAAAAATGGAAATTGGGTTGCTTTTTAAGTAACTGTAAATAATGTCTGGCATGACTATCAGACCAATTGCTGTGTGGATTGATAGGTAAGTGGGCTAAAAAAAGGAATTTTAGTAAAGAGGCTTTAACAGCAGTGGATATGCACAAAGTTGATTCTGAAATATGCATATTTTCTTATCAGTGCATTGATTTATCTTCTGTGGGGTTTACAACATTGAAACCTAGTAGGCATTCAAGCATGAGTGCATATTTACCTGTTAAATACATGTGGAGATATACTAATTTCAGCTTAATTTTTTCACAAATCCCAAAATAAATATGGATAAATACAGATAAAATTAGCAAAAAATAAATATGGATAAATACAGACAGAAATGTCAAAAAAATAAAATCCATAAAACCGGGAGCCCTAATTATGAAGTTATAGTGTTAAATATGTACATTTATTTATTATTAATTCTGTAATATTTAGTTGTTAATTAATTTAGATTCATTAATTGATTTTGTATTGATGAATTATTAATCAGTGTTAATTAATTTAAATTAGTTTAATAATAATCATAATTGTGTAATTCATTTTAGGTATGTGTTGTGCATATTACAGTGTTAAAAAATGTGTACTCAATGAATGTTTATTATCTTTTTTTAATTAATAATATATTTTAAATTAAATATCAATTATATTAATTATGGAAATACATTTCAATAAAATTGTTGATGTCTTTTTTTATTGGTGTGGTGTAATAGGGTAGGAAATAAAATAAATACATTTATGTTTTAAATAATTAGTTTCTTTGTGAATATTTGCTCCTTTAAAAAAATATTTATTATAAATGTATTAATTAATTTATTTGATATGAATAATATGTGTACCTTTTTGTTATATGCAATTAACATTATATTATGTGTTCTTTCATATGTTTAATATATTTAATTGTATATTTTTAAAAATACTGATTCATTTATTTAAGATTTTTTTTATTGTTTAAAAGGTATCAGTGTTTTTTGTTTCTTCTGCTATCCAATACTTTCCCTACCCTTGCACTCACTGGAGTGGGAATAATAATTTTTACCCCTCCACTATCCAAAAGTTGCCGACTGTTCCACTCATTGGAGTGGGAATAGTAATTTTTAGCCCTCTGCTATCCAATACTTTCCCTACTGTTGCACTCAGTGGAGTGGGAATAGTAATTTTTACCCCTTCGCTATCCAGCACTTTCCCTACTGTTGCATTCACTGGAGTTGGAATAATAATTCCCCTTACCCTCGATCTAACACTTTCCCTACTGTTGCACTCACTGGATTGGGAATAATAATATTTCCCCTCCACTCGCCAACACTTTCCCTACTGTTGCACTCACTGGAGTTGGAATAACATCTTCTTTTTATTCCTTTTATTAATCACAATACAAATATGATGCAACAGAATTACATCATTATACAGAGCATGAAAATCATAGCAGTTCAATCTTGATGCCCATCCCATTCTATCTTTTCCCTTAGAACTATTGGTTCTATGATATCCCGCTTATTCTGCGATGGAGTCAGTTGGAGGGCGCCTGTCAAGGTTCACAGATATTTCCCCTGTACTCATTCCATCTGCCCCATATTTGTGACCATTTCCTTGGGCACCCTCTTGATTCATACACTGTTCATTCCATCAACATACACCTGTCCAGGGTTTTACATCAATGCTGCAATTGTTGGTGTCTCCCGCGCTCTGCATAACCTTTCAATGTTAGCTACTAACCTCCCCAGGTCTTTTCCTTGCTACAGAGGTCTGTGGGTTCCCAAATATTTAAAAGGCATAGTTTTATTGTGTGTTTTACTTGGGATCCCAGGACCTCTCCCATACATCGGGTCACTGGAGACCAATAGCGCTGTTTGTGTACACATTCCCAGATAATATGTATAATTGTGCTCTCTTTGCCGCATTCTCTGCCACAATTAGAGTCTTGCCTATATCCCATTTCCACAAGAGTTGGGCCTGTCAAATATACCCTATGCAGAACTTTGAGTTGCACAAGTTTTATTCTTTAGGAGATCGTCGCCTCAGTCCTCATCTTCCATATCTCCCACGTCAGTTACCCAGTGTTTGCGCAGCCGCAGGAGGGGATCCGTTATGTTGTTAATTAACTTCTGCTAGATCAGTGATATGCCTTTTTGGAGCATATGACTGTCTAGGATTCTGTCTTCAAATGGGATGGATTCTACAAGGGATTCCCCTTTTGGAATGACTAAACTTAAGTCGTGTCTTATTTGTAAGTATCTGAAGTATTCTTTGTCCGCCAGGTCGAATTCTGTCTGTAGCTGCGCAAAGGGGACTACATCTCCCTCTTTCCATAGGTATCCCACCCTTAATATCCCAATCACATTCCAATCATGTCCCATTTATCAAAGCCTCTGGTATTTTTCAAAGTGCCGAATCAGTCAGAGTCCCAGAACGAGGTAATCTGTGTGGTTTTCCTTGTTGCCCCCAGACTTTTGTTACCTCCCAGCTGCTCCTCCCTCCCACTTGGCCATTTATGGCGGAGACCGCGCGGTGGTGAGCTGTGACCCTTGACCCTGTTCGCAGGGCCAGTCGCTCCACTCACCGCACGGCCCACGTGTGTGTCCAGTCTTCCCCGCTGCTGCCGCGAGTTCGCCGCTGTTCCTGCTGCCTTGAGAATTTTGTGCATTCTCTGCTCTGTGCCCTGTTAATTCTGTTTGTACCACTGTTTTATTTACTGTCTTTTTGCCTGTGCCACTGCCTATTTCGAGGCTTGCCCCCTCGCCGCTCTCCCCGTGATTGTTTTCCCGCTCTGTGTCCCCCCCGCTCCCCGCCGCTACTCCCCTGCGGCCTGCCCCCTTCTCTCTTCTGTACCCAATCCTGCTCCCCATTTGCCGCCCCGCTCCCGCCTCCCAGCTGCTCCTAACTCCCACTTCACTATTTATGGCGGAGACCGTGCCAAAGCGCAGCGATCAAGCGTAGCAGGCGCGTCAATTGCGCGCCAAAGGTGCGCCAAAGGCAAGTCCGTCTATGCCCGTCCGCGCCTGGACCGTGCCCAGCGCTAGGACCCCTGGACCTCGTCGGACCCAGACCAACCGACTGACATACAACACCGCCACCCTCAACGCACTCAACACCGGACGAGCGCCCGCCTGCTATCAAGCCACCCCCAGAAGCACCCACGGACCCTTCACCTGTCAAGCTTGCAAATTCCCCTGCCTCAAACCCCGTCCCTAAGGGTGGGCGAATTTTGCGGATCTCGCGTTCGCGAATTTTGCGGATTTGCGGATTTTTTTTTTTTTGTGTTCGCCCGTGTTTCTGCCAGTTCGCGAGGGTTTTTACAATTTCGCAATTTGCGAACTTACCTGTCGGGTCGCAAGTTTTGCGAACTTGTTGTTTCTACATGTCCAGCCTGTTTGGGACACTCTTCTTCATCACTGCCACTCTCTGTCACCACTGCCACTCTCTGACTACTCATGCCACCCTCTGGCCCACCCATGCCACCCTCTGTTTCATCACCACACCCTCTGGTTGTCCAGTGTACATTATTTTCGGCAAAGCAAAGCACACCTTCCCTGCCTCAAGTGACCTGAATTAATTTGGGGCTGATTAATGTGTCACAGAATATTTTTTTAGCTGGCACCTGCTTCCTTAGTGAGCCCTGATTAGTGATCTTTTGCACTTGCTAAGTGCTTTCATTGTTGCAAAATTAGTTACAACACCTGCCCTGCCCCAACTGACAATAATGAATTAGGGGCTAATTAATGTGTCACTGAAAGAATTTAAAGTTCCAGCCTGGCACCTGCTTGTCTGCTCCTTTAGCTGTAAATCAGGACCTTTGTGGCATACAGTTAAGGTCAGAGCAGGGTCACACAATAGTTGCAAGCAGGCAACCGAATTCTGGAGGGCCCCCTCAGGAAGCACTACAAAGAATCGTTACAAATCATGAGGTTGACCTTTTGCACCTGCTCATTGCTTTTGCTTTTGCTGAAATCGTTTTTCGGTTTTTTTCGCGCTATTCGCGGGGCGCGGTGTCGTGCGAAACCGACCGCGGAAGCCGCCAATTCGTGCGAATGAGCATTTTATTTTTTTGCGGCTTGTTGTTTCGCGAGTTTTTTTGCAGTATTCGCGAGCCGCTTGCAGCGCAACACGCGAATTTACCCCAAGGTCGAGTACGGGCGCGGCCATTTTGTTTGCGTGACGTATTTCCGTTTCCGCCCGCTATGTATAATCTCGCGCAGTAAGCGCATTGCGAGTAGAGGTTCGCACGAGATCGCGCGGGAAATCTAGAGGTTCGCACGAGATCGCGAGGAAAATCTTGCGCGAACTTACTTTCGCGCTCGTGAACGGGCGCCGGCCATCTTGTTTTTCATTCATTTCCTGTGTCTGGGCATGGTGTTTAATCCTCTTGGTATCTTTGCCATCCTTTGCTTGTTTTCAGTTTTTTTTTTACGATTTTGCTTCTTATCTATCCCTCTCTTTTCCTAGCTGTATATTTTTGTCTTTTCTGCTATTTTTCTTTACTTTTAAACTACTTTTTTAAACTCTTTTCTTTTCTTCTTCCCTATCCTATTCTTTCTTAATTTTCTACTTCTTCCTACCTTACCTGCCCAGACCATGGTCAAGCCAGGCGCCGTGAAGCTGCCCAGGCACTTGAGGGCCGCAGCGGCGGCGGGGAGTAGTGCTGGACCCAGTGGCAGGACAGTATGCGGGAGATTGAGGGGGGAGCAGGTGACGCGACGGGAGATATTCAGCCCGGAGGAAGTGGGCGCGCTGGTCTACTTCGTCCAGCGCCGCCTGCCCAGGACCATCGCGGGAGGCGGCAGGATCGCGGCCGGCGGCTACAACATGCGGGAGCGCCGGAAGCGGTGGGAGAAGGTGTGCTGGGCCATATCCCACCTCTACGGGGTCCAGCGCACCTACAGCCAGGTCACCCATCGCTGGACGGACCTCCTGGACCGCGAGCGCGACCTGCTGGACCAGCTCGGCTTGGAGATCCCCGGGCTTGGTGAGTAGTAGTAGCCATTTAATCACTCACTACTATGATGTTTTCTCCTGCTCTGTGTTGTTGTATTGCAAATATTTGTTTTTTACATGGAGCAAGCCAATAATGCCGCTGATGACGATTACATTGTAGTTAAATTATATTTCAAAATCTTCTGTGCATTTCAGGTGCACTGCTCTCCTTCTCAGTGGCGTTGCTACTATGCTTATTTGTTTTCTATTTCGTGGTCTCATTGGCCTGAGTAACTATTATGTATGAGTGTACTTTACAGAACTGCGTAATGCTAGACACTAGGGGGCAGATTACATTTACAAGCCCCTTGCGCCACGTTTACGTTGCCTTGCGTGACGCAACAGCGGCGTAAACGTGCCGCATCCCTGCGAGTCATTTACAGCATGACGCATCTAGGGAGATGCGTCACGTTATAAAGCCATGGGCCTGCACCACAATGGGTGCGTTCCTAGTACGCAGGGTGGGCGGTCCAGCGGCTGTGCGCCTCGCAAAATTGCCTGCGTGAAATGTACAAGATTTAACGCAGGCACTTCTGCGACGCTGCTACATCAATTCAATTCCTTATGTCTGCTCGAAGCAGGCGAAAGGACTGACACAGCATGTTAAGTATTGGGTGGCCCTGAGCATTACTGGAGTTGCATTGCGTTGGCGACGTGACTCCAGCGATGCGCCGCTCTTACGTGACGAGATGCGTCACGCAAGTGCCTACCCTTGCGCCAGGGCGCGCCGCATTGTAAATGAGGCACATCTGCCGTGTCGCAAGGGTAGTTTTGCGTGACTCATTTGATGATGATCTGGCGCATCTCTGGAGATGCGCCAGAACGCGTAAGTAAGTATGCCCCTAAGGGGCAGAATTGCAATTACCGTCGCATCCCTGCAAAGTAGCAGGGATGCGCCATTAATTGTGCGGGCCGCTACCACCACCAAACATGGTGCGCCGTATTTGCAATGCGGCGCACCATGGGCCCAAAACGTCACCGAAGCTTTACTGCTGGAGTTGCGTCGCAACGATGGCGCAGCTCCATCAATGCTCTGGGGTACCCTATCTCCCCAATGCTGGGTCAAGCCGTACGTCTGCTTCAAGCAGGTGCAGGGTTTGTGTGACGCATCATTGTCCTAAAGGTGACTGATTGATATTTTGTAGATTTCCCTCAGCCACTATTAGGATGTGTTCCAGCGCAGGAATGCCCTCCCTTGCGCCGGAACGCCCCCTGATGGCGCAGGGCTTTATAACGGGATGCATCTCCCAAATGCATCACGTTGTTATAATATTATACGCCGCACCATGGCGACCTTTTTTGTTTAGCTGCTGCGTCACAAAAGTCACGCAAGAACGGCGCAAAAGAGCCGCAAGGGCTTAAATCTGCCCTTTCCTTTGTAACCCTGACAATAAGAAAAATAGTGGCGGTGGATTGATAGTTTGACTATTTAAATGACTGGTAATGTAGCAGGCAACTGTTAGTGTTGTCACTGATCTGACTGAAATCACAATGGAGTTTGTCTGTCACTTTGCGTCTTGCCTGCGGACTGCGGACTGCCAGTCCTAGGTGAACGTTTCAGTACTTTGTTTAGTGAGTTACGTGACTTTCGAAGTCACAGGTCCGCAAATAAATGAAAAGTAACCATAATCAATATAATTTCGCGGAAATATTTTGTTATTGTTCTTTTGAAATGTTTGATTTGGTTGACATTGACAAGCAACAATCATCCATGTTTTCTGTTCTTTCTTTCATGTTGTACGTCAGCTCCCCCCAGGGGCGAGAGGAGGACACAGGAGCAGCAGGCGGCGGATGCTGTTCAACAGGGCCAGGATCGGGCAGGCGAGGGCTCCTCTGCTGGCCCCAGTAAGTTTTCATTTTAGACTAGTACCTATTTTTCCTAGCGTTCCTCATTTGACTTTTTTCAAAATTGTCTTTGCTCTTCTTGTAGACTGTATCTAAATTCTTATCCTGCCTCTACTATGACTCCCTGTGGTATTACTAGATTATTCTTATTAGTCTGTCTGTGTAGCTAACTAAGATTGCACGGTTGGCGAAACTCCCATGATTCTAGTCAGCAATAGCTCTATCAACTTAGTGCAGTCCTCTGGGATTGTCCATAATGTCTTTTGAAGTGTTCTATCTGGACTCATGCTTGCAAAAATTGCAAAACCTTTCGCTCAGTCACTCTAGTCTGGACCAAAAAACACAGATTGTATTTAAGTTTAAAAGCTTTATTAAAAGTAAACACATTTATTAAAATGAAGTCATAATAAAACTAAACGTTTAACTGATAATGGAAAAGTGGTTAGTGCTGACGATTAATTGAAGACATTTCTTGTGGTCGAGCCGAGCTCTCACCTGGTTTCAACTTGATCTTGTAGTTAGAAGTCCATCTTCTGTCTATGTGGAGAAAAATGGTGCCTGTTAAAAAAACAGCCTTCATCAGTTGTGCCAAAAAGTGCAGCAAGACAACCTTCCCTGGAAAAAGGGACATTTTTTTTAACTTTAACGTAGACAGTCACAAATTACATTGTTTTCACATGTCTTCATTCCTAGACCAAATACTAGTGACTAGTGAGTGCTTTATTCTAACATTGTTACATGTACTTTGTAGGTGGAACATCTGGTGGCGGGGACAGTGTGGAGGTGGTGGTGCTGGACACGGAGGCGGAGGCCGATTGTTCAGGGGAGGAGGCGGCGGCGGCGGCTGTGAGAGTTGAGACGGTGGTGGTGGCGGCCAGAGGTAAGCTCTTATATATTCCTTACTTATTGAGATTGAAGACTAGCTGGGAAGGCAAGAATATGAGATGCATGGCTGGGTGAATGATGAAGCAATGATGGGTGGAAGGACAACAGCCTGGGTGGGTGACACAGAAACTGTATGTGTCCATATACCTGGATCATGCTACTATCTGACTCTTAGATAGCATATGTGTATCTAGAGCAGGGGTACTCCTAGTATGGCCCGCGGGCCGGTGGTGGCCCGGCAAGCCTTCCTTGGCGGTGCGCAGACCTTTCAGACAATCACTGCTCCCCCGGCCCCCACAGAGCAGAGGCTTTTTTGTATTTCACCTGTTAGCGCCCCTGCATCTCCACTCTGACAATGACTGCTCCCCCGGCCCCCACAGAGCAGAGTGGAGATGCAAGGCCACAAAGAGGTGAAATAGAACAAAGCCTCTGCTCTGTGGGGCCGGGCAAGCAGTGATTGTCAGGGTGGAGAAGCAGGGGCGCTAAAACAAACAAAGCCTCAATAATATGTTAATGGTCTTTTAAAGACCTGTTAAGTACTTTGGTGTTGTTGTCTGTGTGTGCGCGTTGAGGAAGCGGTCTCAACCCGGGCTGAAGGCTGACACAGATAGACACACACACAGTGAGATGACAGAGGGGGAGGGAGAGGGAGGGCAGGAGGGAGAGAGAGATGGAGGGAGGGCAGGAGGGAGAGCAGGAGGGAGAGAGATGTATGTAAATGCTGGGTCTGGTGGCTCAGTGGATGAGGGCATCTGCTGCAGGGACCTGTGTGCAACCTCATGGTCACAAGTTATCGTTTTGCTTTAGCCCCGCCCCCTCTGACTCCGCCCCCACCAGTGCGGCCCTCGGCCCCAAACTACACTGTAAATGTAGCCCCTGAGAGAAAGTTTGTGAGTACCCATGATCTAGAGAGAGTAGACGGTCAGTGGATGAACTAAGTGTAACTTTGAAGAGCATGTAACACTGCACCCGCACGTCCGTTCCAGTGTAGGAAAGGCAAGGAAAAGAACTTTTAATTTTGTCCAAATACTACCATAAATAGTAGCAGTAGTTTGTATTGCAAGCACTGCATAGATCCGGTTATTATGGTGGCCACTCCCTACCTCTCTTAATAAGTTTAGTAGTACTCAGTCATTCATGTGTGGATGTATCACTGGTCACTCAATAAAAAGCAAAGCACCTAAAGTCATCCCATATATAAGCAAAAACATCCCATGTGAAGTGATAGATAATCAGATTATTTATCTTCTTCAATTTTCCATTTCTAGTACTCATTTCCACTGTAGGGTGAAAGTTAAATTAATTAAGCAGTAGCCCTTGAGTTGTAACAGAGTATTCTCAGTGCCACCCGTAATAGAAAAGTAAGAGCTTCACCACCTGCATGTACTGGACGGGTACAGTAACGCAACGGCAACGCAAGTCTAGGTCACTCCTCATGGCGTGCGTCTCTTTTTCTCGGGTGCAAGTTTACTGCGCTGGCATTATGCCGGCTTGCAGAAAATAACGTACCAATTTTCCAAAACAAGAGATAAGAAGAAGAATAAGACTGGTGTACTTTCATAGTCGACTCCAATGGAAGTCCACAGTGCTCGTAGAATTTGTTCCTTAAACTCCCACTAATGTTAGAGCAAGGATGAAGAAGTGTGAGGTTAGATAGATACTGGCCTCAATAGTTATGTAATGCGCTTGCAAGTTGCTAGTTGTACTGCAGCACAAATTTCTGCTGAATGATTGAGTTAATCTTAAAGAGCATTGGTTACAGACTATGTCTTTCTTTCTTCATATAGGTTCTCCTTCCAAACGAACAAGGAGGAAGGAGCTGGCTAGAGCGGCCCGGCAACGGAGGATCGAGGCCACTGTTGCGGAATATCGGCGGCTGGTGGCCCTGGAGGACGTGGAAAGTGTGCAGTCGACAACTACAACAACGTCGTCTGCATCGGCCTCCGTGGCCCCACGGGCTGCCACCCAGCACAGTGGTCCACCGAGACTGAGCCGGGCTGCCAAAGGCAAACGCCACCGCCGAGCAGCAAGGCCAACAGCTGCCTCTCACAGGCCTTGCACCTGCAAGGCAGTGAAGGCACGCCTGCGCCGCACTACCCTGATGGTGTCCCGCCTTCAGCAGGAGCTCGCCTTGCTCCGCGAGGAGCATGATGCCCTGGCCCAAAAAGTTAACAGCATCCACCCATAGTGTCCCTTGCCCCTTTTTTAGAGACTTTTGGGGGGTGGGAATTGGGAGTTGGGTTTTTGGGGACTTTTGAAGGACAATCGTTGGGGTTAGGGAGGGTCTTGCGGGAGATTATTTTGTTAGGGATATAAATATACTTTTTCAAACTTTATCTGAGCATACCTGTTTTTTACTGCTTGCCTGGTGGGTGGGGGTTTAACGTTGACTGTTTTCCTGAAAGTTTAGTTCCATTTTCTTCCTTTAAGTGTAAATGCCCAAATGTTTTCAACACTAAGTGCCTCTCACAGACTAAGTGAAGTGAATCCAAGAGTCCTAGGACTTTAGTAGTACTACCTTCAGTCTCTCGTCTCTCGTACTAATACTCCATTATACCCCCAAACCACCAAACGCTTATCTTACCTGTAATTTGTGTTTGAAAGTAGGGCTAGACCCAGGGCTGGCTCCACGGGAAACACCGAATAACGTTGGCAATCTTGGTCGGATAAAATTTCCTCATAGCGGTGGTACTAGTGGTGTGACACAGTGGCAGTTGCATGCCTATGAAAAAAAAGAAAATGAAATCTGGTTTGTCCTCCTGAGCAATTCAACGGTACAACTGAGAATATAGCAGGTGACAGAAGTACAGTAGAGCAGTGCCACATTGTAGCCTAACAAATGGTAAAGTATAACTACTAATTCGGTTGAAGTTCTTTCACATTAGCAATGGTTCTTTGTCAAGCAGAGTAAGAATATATCATCGACAACTGTGGAAAGAAAGAATGCGACAGTACAGGGCCTGTGTGGAATTATTGATAACGATATTCAACATAAGGTCTCTGTAGCCAGATACCCGAGAGCCTTGCTGGTCACTATAAATCCATTCACAACAACACTCAACGGGGTTGGTCTGGAAGGTGTCAGGTTTACTCCCCGTGATCCAGTCGATGCAAATATGGTTCCACCTCCAAATGTCACCAACACCCAGAAGTGTAAACACAGGGTGTTCGAGGCATTAGGCGGGGGAGAAAAATAACAAACTAAAATAAAAAATGTGGGATGGGTAAAGGTAGGGTCAGCAGGGAAAGGATACCTGTAACAGAAGACAAGACAGGCATCAGTGAAGTGCTGTCCTAACATACAAGGGTACTCTCATATAGTCTCACTAAATAGTCTGCAAGTCTCCCGCCTACTCATGGGAAATGTAGTTTCATAGTACGGTAGGCGCTTAGGGGCTGCGTAACCTGACAGAAGGTATAGTAGATAGAAAAGGAGAAATTGCTTTTTTTCTAGGTGTCCCCTCACTCACCAGGGTTGCCCCTTGGTGACATGCTTCATCATTGGGGCCATCCCAGTCCTCTACGGCCTGGGGCGTGCTGCGACTTGCGAATTACGTAGGAGCACTTACAAATGACTATGTGTGGTGCAGATAGTGGAGTGGACTAAGTGATGTGTTAAGGGATCAATGTAGAAGCCGAGAGAGAGCCAAGAAATGCAGTCACAGTCAGAGAAAAAGGCAAGGGATACTGTATCTATGTGGTTGTAGTGGTCCTGTTGGAAGTGGTAAGTAAGTTGCCCGCAGAAAAAAAATCCTCCTATTAGCGGCACTCCTCCATTGCAGCCGACGCTTCGTCCACCGATGTTGGTCTCCAGAAGACACCCTGTCCACTGCCTGCCTGATGCTGAATTGTGGCTCGCTACTGTGAAGCCTGACTCCATCCTTTTTTCCCCATTGCAGAGACTGAAACCCGGCCTGTAATTATTCAACGAAAAACAGGAAGTGATATAATATTACAACACCACTGATAAATAAATATAAGGTATGTAGGCTGTGGAGTGCAAAAAGTCACAATTTGTTTTTCCTAGTAGACAGTACAATGTTTTTGAAAGTGCGTACTCTGAGTCACCTTTTGAAGGATAAATAAGTATGGGCAAATTAATGTAGCGGATCTTGCCCCTCAAGCTAGGTGTACTGTAAACTGTGTTTTAGAACAAAATTAGATCTTCCCAGCAGTGCTCCCACCCAGACCCTTACTAAAGCCAGTCGCAAAAATGTAGAAGACCCCCAATCAAATCTCAAAAAACGAGGCCTAGCAGAAAACTGGTGACAAAACTTACTTTGAAAGTAAAAGTAGGCCGAAGTACCCTAATTACCCATTACCCACCGTGGATTGCATTCAAACCACTTGCAAGCAACCAAGCAAAAGTAGCCATAGCCAGCATCGCTCCAAGACTCGAAATCCCCCCCACTCAAACACATGCAATAGAAATACTGCTAACCCTAACGAACCCTAAGTTAAGAATAGTGGCAAAGGCTTTCTTTAACTATGCCAAATCCCCCCTTTCCCACCATGGATTTTCTTCAAATGACTTGCAACCAAAATTACACATTCTCACGAGTGCTCTAAGACCCCAGAACTCAGTTTGAAAAATCTAGAACACCCCGAAACACATGCAATCCTGCTGCTAGGGCTAACCCTAACGAACCCTAAGTTACAAAAAGTGCCAAAACTAAAGGCTTTTCCGCGCGGATTTTGTCCCAACCACTTCTACCCGGTATTAGACCTTCCCAGGAATGCCCCAAGACCCGTCAACCCACCCGCCAAGAAGCATAACACCCCCAAACAGGCCAAAAGCAAAATCTCATACTTGCAATATTTCTGGGCCTTCGGTCCAAACGCGCTGCGTAGCTAGGCCATAAGTCGGGGTTGGCACGACGGATTTCCTGAAAAGCAAATGCAATCAAGATTAGAGTGTCCCAGCAGTGCTCCCAGACCACGAAACTCACCCGCAAACACCAGGAAGCCCCCCAAACAGGCCCCCGAAAACGCTACATAGAGCAAAATGTCAGAAATAGCCCAAAAAAAAATCGGCCTGGATTTTGTCCCAACCACTTCTACCCGGTATTAGACCTTCCCAGGAATGCCCCAAGACCCGGCAACCCACCCGCCAAGAAGCATAACACCCCCAAACAGGCCAAAAGCAAAATCTCATACTTGCAATATTTCTGGGCCTTCGGTCCAAACGCGCTGCGTAGCTAGGCCATAAGTCGGGGTTGGCACGACGGATTTCCTGAAAAGCAAATGCAATCAAGATTAGAGTGTCCCAGCAGTGCTCCCAGACCACGAAACTCACCCGCAAACACCAGGAAGCCCCCCAAACAGGCCCCCGAAAACGCTACATAGAGCAAAATGTCAGAAATAGCCCAAAAAAAAATCGGCCTGGATTTTGTCCCAACCACTTCTACCCGGTATTAGACCTTCCCAGGAATGCCCCAAGACCCGTCAACCCACCCGCCAAGAAGCATAACACCCCCAAACAGGCCAAAAGCAAAATCTCATACTTGCAATATTTCTGGGCCTTCGGTCCAAACGCGCTGCGTAGCTAGGCCATAAGTCGGGGTTGGCACGACGGATTTCCTGAAAAGCAAATGCAATCAAGATTAGAGTGTCCCAGCAGTGCTCCCAGACCACGAAACTCACCCACAAACACCAGGAAGCCCCCCAAACAGGCCCCCGAAAACGCTACATAGAGCAAAATGTCAGAAATAGCCCAAAAAAAAATCGGCCTGGATTTTGTCCCAACCACTTCTACCCGGTATTAGACCTTCCCAGGAATGCCCCAAGACCCGGCAACCCACCCGCCAAGAAGCATAACACCCCCAAACAGGCCAAAAGCAAAATCTCATACTTGCAATATTTCTGGGCCTTCGGTCTAACGCGCTGCGTAGCTAGGCCATAAGTCGGGGTTGGCACGACGGATTTCCTGAAAAGCAAATGCAATCAAGATTAGAGTGTCCCAGCAGTGCTCCCAGACCACGAAACTCACCCGCAAACACCAGGAAGCCCCCCAAACAGGCCCCCGAAAACGCTACATAGAGCAAAATGTCAGAAATAGCCCAAAAAAAAATCGGCCTGGATTTTGTCCCAACCACTTCTACCCGGTATTAGACCTTCCCAGGAATGCCCCAAGACCCGGCAACCCACCCGCCAAGAAGCATAACACCCCCAAACAGGCCAAAAGCAAAATCTCATACTTGCAATATTTCTGGGCCTTCGGTCCAAACGCGCTGCGTAGCTAGGCCATAAGTCGGGGTTGGCACGACGGATTTCCTGAAAAGCAAATGCAATCAAGATTAGAGTGTCCCAGCAGTGCTCCCAGACCACGAAACTCACCCGCAAACACCAGGAAGCCCCCCAAACAGGCCCCCGAAAACGCTACATAGAGCAAAATGTCAGAAATAGCCCAAAAAAAAATCGGCCTGGATTTTGTCCCAACCACTTCTACCCGGTATTAGACCTTCCCAGGAATGCCCCAAGACCCGGCAACCCACCCGCCAAGAAGCATAACACCCCCAAACAGGCCAAAAGCAAAATCTCATACTTGCAATATTTCTGGGCCTTCGGTCCAAACGCGCTGCGTAGCTAGGCCATAAGTCGGGGTTGGCACGACGGATTTCCTGAAAAGCAAATGCAATCAAGATTAGAGTGTCCCAGCAGTGCTCCCAGACCACGAAACTCACCCGCAAACACCAGGAAGCCCCCCAAACAGGCCCCCGAAAACGCTACATAGAGCAAAATGTCAGAAATAGCCCAAAAAAAAATCGGCCTGGATTTTGTCCCAACCACTTCTACCCGGTATTAGACCTTCCCAGGAATGCCCCAAGACCCGGCAACCCACCCGCCAAGAAGCATAACACCCCCAAACAGGCCAAAAGCAAAATCTCATACTTGCAATATTTCTGGGCCTTCGGTCCAAACGCGCTGCGTAGCTAGGCCATAAGTCGGGGTTGGCACGACGGATTTCCTGAAAAGCAAATGCAATCAAGATTAGAGTGTCCCAGCAGTGCTCTCAGACCACGAAACTCACCCACAAACAGACGGAACCCCCCCTAAGAGCACCTCAAAGGCAAGCAAGTCATCAAAAACACAAAAAATTTTCCGCCTCGGATTTGGTCCAAACCACTTTTAGTGCTTCCCAGCAATGGCCCCAGACCCGTCAACTCACCTGCAAAGAGGTAGAACAACACCCCCACAAGTGCTGAGTCTTTCTTCATTGGGCGTAAACCAGCCCTCTGCTTTGATGGAAATAGGAGTCTGGAGGAGGAGGATAGAGGAGCATGTTCTTCTGAACTTGTGAACCTGAGGAATGCAGACTGCGGCACCTTCAAATAAATTAGCAAACAAGTGAAGACAGTTCTGCTGATGGGCTTGTTTTTGTGATTATCTGATTAAAGTTTGAATTATATTAACTGTGCACAACAAAGAAAGACAGACACACAGGAATAAAAGTGAATAAGGATGAAAAAGAAAGTTATTGATTCGTTGTCTCATTTTCAGGGCTCGAAGTCGGTATCACGGTCCAGGAATAAGAATAAGGCTTCGTCATCATACTCTGCGAATTCAGCCAGGGTGAGGTCAGTGCCACCTGACAGAGTAGAAATTCCCTCATCTATGTTGCTGGCCACCTGCTCTTCATCCGGCACGCTCTCTCGTACTCTTATATCTGGTGGTATGAGGTGCTGATTCATCTTGATCATTGTTAACCTCTCCACATTTTTGGGCGAGAGGCGGCTCCGTTTGGGAGTTACAATCCCACCAGCCGCACTGAAAACCCGTTCAGAAGACACACTTGCGAGTGGGCAAGACAAGTAGTTTAAAGCCAGGTTGGTGAGCTGTGGCCACAATTCTTTTTTCCCATGCCAATACGCCAATGGGTCAGAATTAACATAGACCTCTGCGGAGTCATTCAGATAGTCCTTCACCATCGACTCAAGGTCCTCCTCCAAGGTTCCTCCACTTTGCGTAGCTCTTGCTGTGCCTCTGACCTTTTGAGAACCAAACCCACGCAGAGCTAGCCAATCCTCTTCAGCCTCCAATGTTTCTGTTGTCTTTCGTGCAGATGATCCGGTTGCCGGTGTCTTTAACGGCTGAGAGGTTACTTGTGCCACAGCCACAGGTGCAGAAGTGGATTGTTTTGACTGGGGATGGCCTGCTGATGTACTGCCATTTCCTTCAATTTCCAGCCGTTCTGTTTCAAACTTCTTGGCTGACAAGGCTAGCCAACGTTTGTACTTTGTAACATCTTCATCACCAAAAGGAAAGAATGCTCTGCCTGCCAGCGCCTTTTTGTAGCGTGGATCCAGAATAGTAGCACAAATGTAATGCTGTTCTGAGTGGATCTTTTTAAGACGTTCATCACCTTGTAGGAGCTCTAATAATTGCTCAGCCAGAAGCAAAGAGTCTTTCTTTTTGTCATCTTTTCCAAACACAGAACACACCTCCTTCAGTTGGTCCTCCAGCATGTACAACAATGGGATAGCTTTTCCCAAATTAGAGTCCTCCTTGCTGACTGCACGCGTGAAGACCTCAAAAGGACGAAGCATGCGTGTTAGGCTTTCAACTATGTTCCATTGCGGCCCACCCATCCTCAGCTCCTCTATACCCTCTTTCAAGAAATATTGATCGAGTTGCGTATACTGCTCATACAGACGCTCAAGCATGTAGAAGGTTGAGTTCCAACGTGTTACCACCTCCTGGATGAGTGCTTTCACTGGCATTTGACATTGATATAGCATGCTCCTCAGCTGCTTCCGGGCCTTAAAAGAATGCCTGAAATGCTTGCAAATTTTTCGGCAGTTCTCCAATACACTGTACGCTGCACTGCGTTTATTACCCAAGAATTTTTGGACAACCAGGTTTATACAGTGCGCCAAACACGGCACTCTGAAATAGTAACCGTCCCTCATGGCCTTAACTATATTGGAGCCATTGTCCGTGGAAACATAACCAACCTTGCGTTTTAGTGGGGACAGACAGTTAAGGACCTTTGTGTTAAAGACATCCAAAATGTTTTCTGCTGTGTGACGTTTCTCCAAACCAAACATGGCTAGTGTTGCATGTTTCCGAGCACCTTTAAAAACAATGTTAGTGTCAACACCTGAGTTTAGCTTTGCTTTAGCCCCTGAAAAAGAGACCCAGTGTGCAGTGATGCACATGTAATCAGCGCCTGCGCCACTGGTCCACATGTCTGTTGTCAGATGTATAGTGTGAACAGCACTCTTCTGCAAAGCTGCCCCAATCACCTTCAGAACATCTTCATGTAGTGCTGGAACCGCAACTCGGGCAAAATAGAACCGGCTAGGAACCTTCCATTTAGGGCAGAGCGCTGTCACTAATTCTAGAAAACCAACCCCTTCTACAAAAGAAAAAGGGAGAAGGTCCAGAGCTAGCATTTTAGCCAGCTTAGTGTTATACAGACGGGTCATTGGGTGGTTGCGTTCATATTGCGCTTCTGTAAACAACATCTTTTTAATGTTGCCCTGGACCAATGATTTACGGGATGATGATGATCTCTTCGACCCAGTTACGCTCGCTGATGAACTTTCCCGCATTGATGTCTCACTCTCTCCCACACTCTTAGTGTGGCTCCCATGGGGTGTGCTGCTGACATGGGAACTGGGTGTAAGTGAAGTGTTTGAATCGTCTTCTTCTACCTCCTCGTCATCAGCAGATGAGAAATCAACGTTTTCATTACGTGCAATTCCGGCTTTCTTGACCGCCTCTAGGTGCGGAAACCATTGGACAGCGTGCCTTCTCTCAAGATGACCTCTCTGGCCTCCGGTACCATAGTTAGAACCAAGCTTACCACGACTAAATCGAAGCTTACTAAGGCTACAAATGGCTACGTTTTCCTTTTTTGGGCAAACACTAAAGAAGTCCCAAACTGGAGACTTGAAATGTCTTCGGGGGCCGGAGGAGGCGGCGATACTGGTGGTGGTGGTCCTGCTGCTAATGACAGATGAAGTGGAGGATGTGGATTGCCGAACTTCAGTACGTTTTGCACTTTCACCACCACGAATTGAGGTCGAGGACGAGGTGGGTACCTTCTTGCGAAGAAATATGGAAGCGGTAGGTTTTGGTGTACTACTTAACTCCAAATCTAATGATTCCATTTCCATTGCCTCCTCGCCGACATCATCATCACGCTCAGCAGCTTCTCGGGATAGGGTCAAAATGTCTCTTTGCTGCATGCCCGGTGGGGCTGCAGTGACCTTTGTGATGACTGGCTCGTCGTCATCGTGAGAGGCTTCATCACCAGCAGTATCTGTCACTTCTTGTTGAGCCTCATCACACTCCATAGGTTTGAGTTTTTGGACGACCTTCCTTTTACGCTTAGGTACCGGTGTCAGATCATGGTGTGCCTCACTGTCAGACCGCAGTTGTGGTTCCCAAGACAGATCACTTGCATCAGAACGAGGTGGGCTTGAAGAAGATGTAGACACCCCCCTTGATCTTTTCCTTGCTAGGGATGTGGAAGACAATGAATGATCATCAGGAGGAGTGGCTTCCAATGATACCTCAGCTTCATTGTCGATTTCCAAATGTGCCCCTACTTCGGGAGGAACAACTATTGTGGGCACTTGCAGCAGGCCGCAGTTGCACGAATTGTAGAGTTGTCTGAGGCCAGACGTGACGTCGCGTGACGTTATGCTGCACACACACACCGCTGCAGGACTTCTTCCTGGCACTGGTGGTTCTCTTGAGTCTTGTGCACCTAAAAAAAATGGAAGACAGAGGAACATCAGTTCAGTTATAGAGCACAAAAAAATCGAAAAACACTGCAAAATCAGCACAATCCCAATCCATCCATGCCCTCCATAATGTTTAAATTCAAGACAACCCACAGAAAGACTAGGCCCATGCAAGACTCACTACCCCTGGGCATAAATAAAGGTTGAAAAGTAGGCAAAATGGTTGGAGGCCTAACAACAAAGCCTGCATTTAAAATGGCCACTTGCCTGCCAGCACATGGCCAGTGCCTGTAGCTGCACTCAAAATGGCCACCAGCCACATGGCATGTCCCTCCCCATGAACACCCCCAAAAATCGAAAAACACTGCAAAATCAGCACAATCCCATTCAATCCATGGCCTCCATGATGTTTAAATTCAAGACAACCCACAGAAATACTAGGCCCATGCAAGACTCACTACCCCTGGGCATAAATAAAGGTTGAAAAGTAGGCAAAATGGTTGGAGGCCTAACAACAAAGCCTGCATTCAAAATGGCCACTTGCCTGCCAGCACATGGCCAGTGCCTGTAGCTGCACTCAAAATGGCCACCAGCCACATGGCATGTCCCTCCCCATGAACACCCCCAAAAATCGAAAAACACTGCAAAATCAGCACAATCCCATTCCATCCATGGCCTCCATGATGTTTAAATTCAAGACAGCCCACAGAAAGACTAGGCCCATGCTAGACTCAAATACCCCTGGTGAAAAGGCCACAAGTACAGGCCCAAAAATCGAAAAACACTGCAAAATCAGCACAATCCCATTCCATCCATGGCCTCCATGATGTTTAAATTCAAGACAGCCCACAGAAAGACTAGGCCCATGCTAGACTCAAATACCCCTGGTGAAAAGGCCACAAGTACAGGCCCAAAAATCGAAAAACACTGCAAAATCAGCACAATCCCATTCAATCCATGGCCTCCATGATGTTTAAATTCAAGACAACCCACAGAAATACTAGGCCCATGCAAGACTCACTACCCCTGGGCATAAATAAAGGTTGAAAAGTAGGCAAAATGGTTGGAGGCCTAACAACAAAGCCTGCATTCAAAATGGCCACTTGCCTGCCAGCACATGGCCAGTGCCTGTAGCTGCACTCAAAATGGCCACCAGCCACATGGCATGTCCCTCCCCATGAACACACCCAAAAATCGAAAAACACTGCAAAATCAGCACAATCCCATTCAATCCATGGCCTCCATGATGTTTAAATTCAAGACAACCCACAGAAATACTAGGCCCATGCAAGACTCACTACCCCTGGGCATAAATAAAGGTTGAAAAGTAGGCAAAATGGTTGGAGGCCTAACAACAAAGCCTGCATTCAAAATGGCCACTTGCCTGCCAGCACATGGCCAGTGCCTGTAGCTGCACTCAAAATGGCCACCAGCCACATGGCATGTCCCTCCCCATGAACACCCCCAAAAATCGAAAAACACTGCAAAATCAGCACAATCCCATTCCATCCATGGCCTCCATGATGTTTAAATTCAAGACAGCCCACAGAAAGACTAGGCCCATGCTAGACTCAAATACCCCTGGTGAAAAGGCCACAAGTACAGGCCCAAAAATCGAAAAACACTGCAAAATCAGCACAATCCCATTCCATCCATGGCCTCCATGATGTTTAAATTCAAGACAGCCCACAGAAAGACTAGGCCCATGCTAGACTCAAATACCCCCGGTGAAAAGGCCACAAGTACAGGCCCAAAAATCGAAAAACACTGCAAAATCAGCACAATCCCATTCAATCCATGGCCTCCATGATGTTTAAATTCAAGACAACCCACAGAAATACTAGGCCCATGCAAGACTCACTACCCCTGGGCATAAATAAAGGTTGAAAAGTAGGCAAAATGGTTGGAGGCCTAACAACAAAGCCTGCATTCAAAATGGCCACTTGCCTGCCAGCACATGGCCAGTGCCTGTAGCTGCACTCAAAATGGCCACCAGCCACATAGCATGTCCCTCCCCATGAACACCCCCAAAAATCGAAAAACACTGCAAAATCAGCACAATCCCATTCCATCCATGGCCTCCATGATGTTTAAATTCAAGACAGCCCACAGAAAGACTAGGCCCATGCTAGACTCAAATACCCCTGGTGAAAAGGCCACAAGTACAGGCCCAAAAATCGAAAAACACTGCAAAATCAGCACAATCCAATTCCATCCATGGCCTCCATGATGTTTAAATTCAAGACAGCCCACAGAAAGACTAGGCCCATGCTAGACTCAAATACCCCTGGTGAAAAGGCCACAAGTACAGGCCCAAAAATCGAAAAACACTGCAAAATCAGCACAATCCCATTCAATCCATGGCCTCCATGATGTTTAAATTCAAGACAACCCACAGAAATACTAGGCCCATGCAAGACTCACTACCCCTGGGCATAAATAAAGGTTGAAAAGTAGGCAAAATGGTTGGAGGCCTAACAACAAAGCCTGCATTCAAAATGGCCACTTGCCTGCCAGCACATGGCCAGTGCCTGTAGCTGCACTCAAAATGGCCACCAGCCACATGGCATGTCCCTCCCCATGAACACCCCCAAAAATCGAAAAACACTGCAAAATCAGCACAATCCCATTCCATCCATGGCCTCCATGATGTTTAAATTCAAGACAGCCCACAGAAAGACTAGGCCCATGCTAGACTCAAATACCCCTGGTGAAAAGGCCACAAGTACAGGCCCAAAAATCGAAAAACACTGCAAAATCAGCACAATCCCATTCCATCCATGGCCTCCATGATGTTTAAATTCAAGACAGCCCACAGAAAGACTAGGCCCATGCTAGACTCAAATACCCCTGGTGAAAAGGCCACAAGTACAGGCCCAAAAATCGAAAAACACTGCAAAATCAGCACAATCCCATTCCATCCATGGCCTCCATGATGTTTAAATTCAAGACAGCCCACAGAAAGACTAGGCCCATGCACCACTCACTACCCCTGGTCAAGGCCCCAACAACAGGTCAAAAATCGAAAAACACAAAATTTAAAAAAAAAAAAAAATCGAAAAACACAGAAAAATCAGCATAATCCCAATTCATCTATGGCCTCCATGATGTTTAAGTTCAAGACAACCCACAGAAAGAATCAGTCCACCCACCACTGAGTACCCCTGGGGAAAAGGCCCCAAAACAGCCCAAAAATCGAAAATCCCAAAATTTTAGTTGCAGCAACTGTAATGCCCCAAACAAACTTACTTGTAAAATTTCTAATCCAACAGTGATCCAAAGAAAGTCAAAAAGGCCTCAAATCCAAAGATCCAGCAGCATCCACAAAAAGTAATCCTTCCAGGTCCACATCCGAATGAAAAGTGACCAGGAGATGGACAAAGCACTGGGAGGAGCCTGCTGAACAGGAACAGGAAGTTGAAGACTATGGGGCACTTCCTTCCTCCCACCCCCCTGCCCCCTCCCCAAAATGGACTCCTCGCTAAAAAAGTGCAGGCAAATGTCAAACTAAGGAGTTATTCACATAAAAATCATCATTTCTAGAAGGTTTATGCTGCTTGCTGGTGGATTTCTTGTGCAGAATTGCAAATTTATATTTTCGCTCGCCGCATCTCAAATCTCGCAATTGCGAAGTACCGCGAGACGTGATCTCGCCGTACTCGCGTTGACAAACTATCGCTGGCAAGCCGCGATGACGTAATCGCGCTCGCCAATTCCCGCGGGATCACACAGCAAGATCCAAAATGGCGCAGCACTCGCAAACTATCGAAAAAAACAACTCGGCAAACGATGATAAACGCCGCGCGCCGCAAAAATTGTATCACCAACGCCGCGCGCCGCCAAAAAAATCCGCTGCGTGCGAATTTGCGGATTTTGCGGGAAATCCGCAAATCTCGCGGATTGCGGATTTCCCGAAAATCCGCAAAATCCGCGAGCGGAACGGATTTTCCGCCCACCGTCCCCCACCCGCCAAAGCAAACAGCAACAACAACCACCTCAAGTGCATCCTCCTCAACACCCGCTCCGTTCCCAAGCACGCCATTGAACTTTGGGACCTCCTCGACACAACAACACCAAACGTCGCCTTCCTCGCGGAAACCTGGATGAACGCCTCCTCAGCCCCCGACATCGCCATAGCCATCCCAGACGGCTACAAAATCACCCGGAAGGACCGTGTCAACAAAACAGGAGGAGGGGTCGCCATCATCTACAGGCACACCATCAGTATCACGACCAACGCCGAAGACACCATCTCATCCGCCGAACAACTACATTTCCAGATCTACACCGACCCCCATATCACCCTCAGAGGAACACTCATCTATAGACCCACGGGCCCACGCACACAATTCAGCGAAACCATCGCCGACGTCATCAGCCCGCACGCCCTATCCTCACCAGAGTACATCCTCCTAGGACACCTGAACTTTCACCTGGAGAACAACAACGACAGCACCACCACCACCCTGCTCGACAATCTCGCCAACCTCAGACTCAAGCAACTGGTGGACACCCCCACCCACCTCGCTGGCCACACCCTCGACGCCATCTTCTCCGCCAGTAACCACGTCGCCTTCAACCACTTCACAGGACCGACCACAGCTGCTTACATTTCACATTCAAGAAGACTACATCTCACCACCACACGCATCGGATCCCCCCCAGATGCTGGAGCAAAGTCACCACTGACCAGCTTACCACGTCACTGAGCCAGAACCCACCTGCCGACACCAACATACCCAACACCAACGACGCAGCCCGCAACTTTGCAAAGTGGATCACCAACTGCGCCGACGCACTCGCTCTATTGAAAAACTCAGCAAGACCACCACCACAAAACCCTCATGGTTCACAGACACCCTCAAAACCGCAAAAAGAGAACCTGCCGAACACTCGAAAAGACCTGGCGCCAAGAATGAAGGACAGAAAACATGATAGCCCTCAAAGCCGCCACCCGCGAATACCACCAGCTGATCCGGACCACCAAGAGAACATCGTTCAAAGAGCGACTGGACAACAACACCCATAACAGCAAGGAACACTTCACCATCGTCTAAGAGCTCTCCAACCCCAATACCAGCAACAACGACATCACCCCTTCGCAAGACCTCCGCAACTCCCTTTCCACGTTCTTCCACCCCAAAATTGCAGACATACACAACAGCTTCGGACCCCAAACTCCACCTCAGGACACTAAACCAACGACCCCCAGCAACACCATCAACTCCTGGACTCCCACTGGCAATAATGACACCACCCAGGTTATGAGCACCATCCACTCCGGCTCCCCCTTCGACCCATGCCCCCACCACATCTTCAACAAAGCCGGCACCACCATCGCACCCCACCTGTGGAACGTCATAAACAGCTCCTTCACGTTAGCAACCTTCCCTGAAAGCGGGAAACATGCAGAGATCAACACTCTCCTGAAGAAACCCAAAGCAAACTCCAAGGACCTCAAGAACTTCCATTCCATCTCTCTTCTCCCCTTCCCGGCTAAAGTCATCAAGAAGACCGTCAACAAACAGCTGACTGCTTTCCTTGAGGACAACAACTCGCTCGACCCTTCCCAGTCCGGATTCCGAGCCAACCACAGCACAGAGACCGCCCTCATCGCAGCCACCAACGACATCAGAACCCTGATAGACAACGGGGAAGCAGCTGCCCTCATCCCCTCTGGACCTCTCAGCAGCCTTCGACACCTATGCCACCGCACACTAATACAGCACCTCAGCAACACTGGAATCCAAGGAAAGGCCCTGGAATGGATCATCTCGTTCCTCAGAGGAAGAACCCAGAGAGTCAGCTTCCCCCCTTCCGATCCGCGGCCACCGAGATCAACCTCAAGGATCCTCACTCAGCCCAACACTCTTCAATATCTACATTAGCCCCCTCGCAACCATCGCACGAAAACACAACATCATCTCCTATGCCGATGACACCCAGCTGACACTATACCTCACCAAGGACCCAGCTACCGCCAAAACCAACTTCCAGGAAGGGATGAAAGAAGTAGCAGACTGGATGAAGCACAGCAGTGTCAAGCTTAACTCAGACAAGATGGAAGTCTTCATCCTCGGACAATCCCCATCTGCCTGGGATAACTCTTGGTGGCCTTCGGCGCTGGGAACCGCACCGACACCCACGGACCACGCACGCAACCTGGGTTTTATTCTGGACTTCTCCCTCACGATGACCAAACAAGTCAACGCCGTCTCATCCTCATGCTTCAACACCCTGAGAATGCTTCGAAAGATCTTCCTGTGGATCCCCACAGAAACCAGAAGAACTGTCACCCAGGCCCTTGTCATCAGCCGACTGGACTACGGAAACGCTCTATACGCAGGAACCACCGCCAAACTCCAGACTAGGCTCCAGCGCATACAAAACACCACTGCACGACTCATCCTCGACATCTCTTGCCACAGCCACATAACCACCCACCTGAGAAACCTCCACTGGCTCCCAGTCAACAAAAGGATCACGTTCAGACTGCTCACCCACGCACACAAAGTGCTCCACAACATGGGCCCGACTACCTCAACAGCCGACTCTCGTTCTACACCCCCACCCGCGAGCTTCGCTCCACCAGCCTCGCCCTCGCCATCGTCCCACGAATTCACAGAACCACCTCCGGAGCAAGATCATTCTCCTACCTGGCAGCGAAGACTTGGAACTCCCTCCCCACTCACCTACGACTGACCCAGGACCATCTCAGCTTCAGGAAGCACCTCAAGACCTAGCTTTGCGAGCAGTAGCAGCACCCCCCCAGGAGCGATTGAGACCCTCACGGGTGAGTAGTGCGCTCTATAAATGCTTTGATTGATTGATTGATATACGGACCGCATGATCAGTGGGGCCCATTAAGTGAAGTTTTGCTGGGTTTAAATATAGCACTTTCGTATAGTCACCAATTAGGAGGAGCTAACGGTCCATATTATACCCAGAGTCATCACAGGGTCTATACATGCCTTGGTTTATGTCTGCTAGGTGCACTGCCCAATAGTACCTGCACAAGGGTATAGTAATTTTTACCCCTCCGCTATCCAACATTTTCCCTACTGTTGCACTCACTGGAGTGGGAATAGTAATTTTTACCCCTCCACTATCCAACATTTTCCGTACTGTTGCACTCACTGAAGTTGGAATAGTAATTTTTACCTCTCCGCTACCCAACACTTTCCCTAATGTTGCACTCACTGGGGTGGGAATAGTGATTTTTCCCCTCTGCTATGCAACACTTTCCCTACTGTTGCACTCAATGGAGTGGGAATAGTAATTTTTACCCCTCTGCTATCCAACATTTTCCCTACTGTTGCACTCAGTGGAGTTGAAATAGTAAATTTAATTATTTTGTATTCCAACATTTTCCCTACTGTAAATTAAATTAATTTAATGAAAGATAATATTCATATTTAATATATTATTTTATTTTATTTTATTTATATTTTTAAATCGATATTGTGTACATTTATATTCTCAACTTTGATATGTTTGATTCGATATTTTTTTACTTACCTGTTTAAGTATAGGAAATCGATATTTTTACAATCTATATATTTTTTTCAATATTTTTACCATCAATGTTTTTAGCATCAATATTCCATCAGTGAACCAGCTAACCTATAACAGTTTATTGTCCTATAACTCAAACCTTTCTGGAACAAATCTGCCCAAAAATTAGCAGTCATTACTTCATCCGCCTCAACGAGATCCAAATCCCTCTCCACGCACCAGCATAACCAAACCTTCCACACACTTGCATATCTCTTCTTTGTTCCTTTTGCCCAAGGATCATATAATAATTCCGAAGCCTCTCCTGATAAATTTGCGAATATTTCAGATCTCTCTAAATGCTCCAAGCTAGAAGGTTGAGCACCCCTGACTCTACAAGAGGAATCTCTAAACTGTCCACATTTTCTAGAAGTCCCTTCTCTGCTAACAATAAAAAAAGGATCTGCTATTACCAATTTCATTCCTGACGGGTACCAAGTCTGAGTTACCCAAAACGGAGTCACAAGCACTATTTTGCACTTCTGTTTCCTCATTGCATTAATACTCTCTGGATCATTGAAAATGGAGGGAAAGCATACCCTCTCATTCCCTTCCAATTCAGAGTAAAGGCATCCACTGCAAACGCACCTGGATCCAGTCTCCAACTCACATACATGTCCAATTGAGTTGTTAATCTGGAAGCAAATAAATCTACCTCCAAGGGACCCAATTCCTTCTCTAACATCCAAAAAACCATCAGATCCAACTTCCAATCGCTGAAATCTTTTAAATTCATTGAATTCCAACGCGCTAACAAATTTCCCTGGTAAATATTGTGGTGTCATGTTCACCTTCAATTCAATGCAAAATTTCCAGAAATCTTTTGTTAACTCTGATAACTTCTTTGACCTACTTCCTCTTACTTTGATTATGTAAGTTACTGCAGTCATATTGTTCATCTTCAACAAAATTAAACATCCTTTCACCTGATGCTATAAACTTCGAATCACCAACTCTCTTGCTTTTAATACCAAACAATTTATATGCTCCACTCTCTTGCATTTCTCCCATTTCCCCCTGTCTGCTGTTCCTCCAATCTTGCGAACCAACCTAGGTTGTTCGCAGTTGTTTCCATCACAAAATCCGGGCAAGTTCAAATATTGCCCGTCCATTCCATGCCATTAACCTCTCTAGCCACCACACCAACTCTTCTTTTGCTGCTTCTGCATCTAACTCCACATTGTCTCCATACCATATTTATTTATTTTTTACATTTGTATGGCACTCAGCTACCCAACAAGGGTTTCCCGGCGCCTTTAACATTAGGTTGGACAAAGGTATATGCTGAGTTAGAATTTAGCACAGTTGTTTCTGGAAAAGCCAGGTTTTTACATATTTCCGGAAGCCAGCGTAGTTTTCCTCTTTCCGGATATGTAGGGGGAGTGTGTTCCACAGAATTGGCCCTCTCACAGAAAACAATCTTCCGCCAGTTCTTTGCAGTCTAAATCTGGGAACAGCGAAATTTGCTGCAGTTTGGGAGCGTAGGTTTCTTGTTGGTAGGTAGGGGGTGGCTAAGGCTTGCAGATAGGTAGGTGCCGTTTTGGTTTTGATCTTAAACATGTAGCTCAGTGTTTTAAAACTGATCTGGTGTTCAATTCCTGAGCTAATGTAGATCGTTCAGGTATTTTGATACTCTTTCATACTTTTGTATCCTACACAAGAGTCTTCCGGCTGAGTTTTGGATCATTTAGAGTCGCTTGATCACTGCTAGGTTTGAGCTCAGGTAGAGAATGTTTCCGTAGTCAATACGCGATATTATTAGTACGTTGACTACAGTCTTTTGCGTGGCAGGGGGCAGCATCCATATGATTTTTTTCAACCATTTTATTATGGTGAAGCATAGGCCTGCGACTTTGTTTGCCTGCTGTTTCATTGACAGAGTATTGTCAATAATGACTCCTAGATTTCTTACCTGTGTTGCTGGGGATGGAAGATTACCCAACTCAGGGGGCCAGTGGGAGGAATTCCAGAGCTCCTTATTTTTTCCTAGTAGGAGAATTTTGGTTTTATCACCGTTTAATTTCAACTGGTTGGTGGTCATCCAGTTGAAAATTTTCTGGAGTCCGATTTTGAGGAGAGAAGGGGCTGAGAGATTTGACTCAGATAGTGAAAAAATGATTTGGGAGTCATCTGCGTAGGTCATTAATGTTAGGCCTGCGCAGGCCGCTAGGTCGGCCAGTGGTCTAAGGTACAGGTTAAAAAACAGCGGGCCCAGGATGGAGCCCTGTGGTACTCCATGTGGGGCGAGGAAAGTATCTGAGCAGGCAAGGCTGGATTTAATCTGGAAGGTTCTCTCGGTAAGAAAGGACTTAATCCACTGTAGGGCGTCACTGCGAATGCCGTTTTTCTCCAGAGTGGCCAGGAGAGTTTTGTGAGATATGGTATCAAACGCCGCACTCAAATCTAAAAGAATGAGTGCGACCGTTTGTCCCTCATCCAAGAGTTTCCGGATTTATTCCGTTACGCCCAGCAGGGCGGTCTCTGTGGAGTATCCTGCTCTGAAGCCTGATTGTGAAGGCTGGAGGAGGTCATTTTCCTCTGCGAAGAGGGTGAGGGCGGAGTGTATGTGCCTTTCCATGAGTTTGGAGAAGGCAGGGAGCAGAGATATTGGCCGATAGTTTGAAAGGACAGTGGGGTCCGCTGATGTTTTTTTTTGGAGTGGGGTTACCATTGCGTGTTTCCAACTCGACGGGACAGTGGAGGATTGGAGGGATGCATTTAGCATGTCTGCTATAGTGGTCAGGGGGGTGGTGTCAAGTTGTTTTAGAATACTTACGGGAAGAGGATCACGAGGGGAGCCTGATGAAATGGACTTCAGGGAGGATTTTAGGGAGTCCATGGTTACAAGGGGCCATTTCTCAAGGGTGTTCAATTTGTCTGTTGACACAGGGATATCATTCTGTGGGAAATTGTCATACGGTCTAGAGCTGATGTTTAGGAGGATTTTTTCTATTTTTTCATTAAAAAATGTAGCAAGGTCTTGACATTGCTTTTTAGTTAAAGCTTTTTAGTGGTAGCAGTTGTTTGAGCACCTGCTCGATCCTTCACTGTAGCGATCACCCAAAACGGCACAAGAAGGAAAAAGTGCATTTTCATCATGAGTCCCTGCTGGAGAAACTACAGGTCCTAGAAGGCAAAGAGGCGCCAAGAAACAGGGAAGTGGGCGGACACTATATAGTTCCTCCCTATCACTGGAACGGTGCTTGTCAATGATGTTCCAGAGCCTGTTTTGTTTACTACCTTGCGAATGCCTGTTCCTGCTAGCTGTCAGCGTGTGCGACGGAATCAACGTTTTTCGAGTGTCACATCGCCAAAGAAGCATCAGCGTGACCAGACGTCTTGGAGAGTTCACCGCCGACCAAGAGCCTGCGCGGTCAGACTCCGTGGAGAAACCCTCGCCGACCAAGAGCCAGCGCGGTCAGACACATTGGGGATTCCCTCGCCGATCAAGAGCCAGCGCGGTCAGAGTATTCACACGCGCTGCTCCAAGAGAACAAGCCTGAAGGATTTCCGTCATCGTGCAGTCTGCACAAGCCATATCTACTAACAGCAAGTATTATGGGGAGAGCGGGATTACTTTCATAATTCCATTTGTGTTTCTCAGTATTTACTTTAGACCTCATTTTGCCGCCTCCCTATTTAAAAACCCTACGTGAGTGGAGTATTCTGTGTACCCTGTGTCCTCCCGACGTAGGTAATCAGAGGAAGCCTATTTTTTCTGTTTAACTCTTTGTCCACACGGAGTGGTGTGGTGATGATTAGACGTGCTGTTAACGTCTAATAGATATTCAGCTACCAAGTACAGCAACTTAACCGAGGTGAATGCCCTTGTTGAGAAGTGACGTAACTTCTTGTACTTTCTTTGCTAATCTCCGTAATTCTGATTTTCCTGGGATCTATACTGAAAGAAGAAGAATAGATCTCGGTAGGTTTAACTATCAAGGGAAGGGCAGGGAGGACAACAACCGCATTATTACTAAGATCTTGTTGTCTTTCTTCTCATCCTCTTGCAGTATTGTCGACCCCTGTGTCTACTATGGTAGTGTGTATCTGAGACATTTGAAGAACCCTAGACGTCCTCTGCCCATTCACCTCGCGGCCTCTTTCCAGATTCCCTCACACAGTGGTGAAGTTCCCAGTGTTGAGGAATTACGGAGAGAGGCTTTGAGGACTATCATCTTATCGTCCCTGCTGGTCTTTGGAATCAGGTTAGTGGCGCATGCGTGTTCTTGCGCTGCTTGTAATCACGACAGATTGACAAGCCCAAGAATACTGTCCAGCCTGGACGATGGATACGAACGCGGTCCTTACTTCCTTACTGGAAAGTTTCTCGAACTTGCAGCAGGAAGTCCAGACCTCTCGAGCAGAAAATCAAGCTCTGTATAAAGAAGTGGCGGATTTGCGTAAAGACATGTCCGATCTTGCACAAAGGGAAACCGTTACTAAACCATTGTTGAGACCAGCCACCTTGCCCCCGCCAGCCTCCTTCCCGTGTACAGGCCACTTCAAGAATGGAAGAACCGACGGAAAACTAAAGGTCTCGGATCAGTTAGAGACCTCTGATTCGAGACACCCTTCTCCCATGGTCTCCCCATTTGTAGCGAATACCCTTCATCCCGCTGTCGCCCATATGAATGTCAGCGTTTCCTTATGGATTACGACACAGGAGTCTTTTCTAGTTGATGCTCTGCTGGACTCAGGAGCAACTGGCAATTATATTGATCGAGAGTATGCCCTTCGCATGGGCATACCATGTGAAAAGAAACAAAAACCTGAGACCGTCAAGGCTGTGGATGGAACGGTTCTTTCTTCAGGACCAGTTGTGTCTCATACCCTTCCTCTACGGATGGAATTTGGAAGGGAGCACAGCGAAAATATTCAGTTCGATCTCATAGACGCACCACAATTTCGTCTGATCCTGGGAATGCCCTGGCTCACATTACACGATCCTGTGGTGAGCTGGTCATCAAGAACAGTCCGTATGACATCTGAGTATTGCAGAGAGCATTGTCGGTGTCAGGCAATCCATAGTCACACAACCGACCCATCACCTGCTACATACTTAGCGAATTCCTGTACAGTCGACCTGTTCTGTTGTGCCACGACTTTGCCAGAAGAGTACATAGAGTATAGTGCTCTGTTTGACAAACAAAAAGCCACCCAGCTACCTCCTCACCGGACATACGACTGCCGCGTGGACCTTGTTCCTGGAGCAGACATTCCCTGTAGTCGAGTGTATGCCTTAACGGAGAAAGAGACACAGTATCTTAAGACCTACATCGAGGACAACCTGGCTACGGGCTTTATAAGACATTCCACCTCCCCTGCCTCATCACCCATGTTCTTAATTCCGAAGAAGGACTGTGATGAATTGAGGCCTTGTATTGACTACAGAGCCATAAATAAAGTGACGATCAAGAACAGATACCCTCTCCCCCTGATTCCGGTCTTAATGGACCAATTAAAAGGCGCTCGATACTTCACCAAACTTGATCTCCGTGGAGCATACCATCTAGTACGAGTGAAACAGGGGGATGAGTGGAAAACTGCGTTCCGAACCAAATTTGGCCTCTATGAATATCGGGTGATGCCTTTCGGGCTTTGCAACGCTCCCGCAGCCTTCCAGTATTTTATGGATGAGGTTTTAAGGGGGTGCTTGGAGTCTTTTTGCATAGTGTACATTGACGATATACTGGTGTATTCTGTTTCTTATTCTGAGCACATCTCCCATGTGAAGGCCGTATTGGACAGATTGCAACAGAATTCCCTGTATGCGAAGTTGGAGAAATGTCTCTTTCATGTACAAGAAGTGGCATTTCTAGGGTATGTTATTGACGCACAAGGATTTCGGATGGACATGAAAAAGGTTGAAGCCATTTTGTCATGGAAGACGCCTAGAAACGTGAAATCTGTGCAAAGTTTCCTTGGCTTTGCCAACTACTATAGGAGATTTGTTCAGGATTTCTCAAAGACCATACAACCTATCACGGCACTCTTGCGAAAGAATGCTCCATTCATATGGGGGGAAGAAGCAGAAAGCGCCTTTTGTCTGCTGAAACAGAAATTCACACAAGCTCCTGTCCTACTACACCCAGACCCCCACATACCGTTCATTCTAGAGACCGACGCTTCACAGTACGCTCTTGGGGGAGTGTTGTCTCAACGACATCCTTCGACAGGACAGCTGCATCCCGTGGCATTTTACTCGAAGAAGCTCTCTCCCTGTGAAGTTAACTATACTATTACGGACAAAGAACTTCTTGCCATAAAGAGAGCATGTGAAGAGTGGAGACATTATCTTCTGGGGGCCTTGCATACGGTGGAAATCATTACAGATCACCGTAATTTGTTGTTTTTAAAGACGGCTAAAGCACTGACCCCTCGCCAGCTGAGGTGGACTCTCTTCTTTTCCGACTTCGATTTCGTGATCAAGTTCAGACCTGGAACACGAAACGGGAAGGCAGATGCCCTCTCGCGGCTTGGAGAAGAAGAGACGGCTGCCCCCTCAGAACCACCGTCCATCCTTAAGGAGACACACATTCAGGATGACGTTATAGCCTTGATTACCTCCAAGGATTTCCTAGAGGATTGTAAAGTTGCCCTTTCTGTTCTTGATGTTACTTCCTGGATACAAGAAGATCCGACACATCGCTGTGAGAAAGACCAACTTGCATACCATTATCATGCATTGTACATTCCCCAAAGTGAGTTACAACTACAAGTGTTACAATGGGCTCATGATTCAGTACTAGGCGGACACATGGGTATACATAAAACCATTGCCACAGTGGAACGATCATTTTGGTGGCCTAGTCTTAGAGCCGACGTGAAAGAATACGTCAAGAACTGTGCTGTTTGCGCTCAAGGGAAGTCTAGTCATGCTAAACCTTCAGGTCTCTTACAACCCTTGCCAATACCACCTAAACCCTGGCATACTGTGTCTATGGATTTCATTGTGGAAATGCCCCCGTGTGAAGGCCAAACTGTTATATTGGTGGTAGTTGACCACCTCACAAAAATGGGTCATTTTATATCCTTGCCAGGTCTACCCTCTTCATTAGTATTGGCTAAGGTATTCCTACAGCAGGTTGTGCGGCTGCATGGCTTGCCGAGTGTGTTGATCACGGATCGTGGAACGCAATTCACTTCACATTTTTGGAAAGCCTTATGTACATTACTCCAAATCGATGCACGCCTCTCCTCTAGTTTCCATCCGCAAACGGATGGAAAAACGGAAAGGCTAAACCAAACCCTTGAACAATACCTTCGTTGTTTCACCTTGCAAAGCACAACTGACTGGACCACCCTTTTGTGGTTGGCGGAGTTCGCCTACAACAATGCGGTACACTCTACCTTGGGATGTTCCCCGTTCTTTTGTTTGTATGGTTTACATCCTAACATGCTTCCCTTTGAGTGGCCGGCCACTTCATTGGTTCCTACTGTTCAGGAACATCACGCTCATCTTCGGGCTGTTTTGATTGATGCCAGGCACTGCTTGGAGAATGCTCAAAAGGCCCAGAAGCGTTATGCAGACACTAACCGTTCCTTGGAACCTGAGTATAAGGTTGGGGATAAAGTGTGGCTATCTACACGGAACCTGAGATTGAAAGGAGTCAGTAAATTGAAGCCGAAGTTCATAGGTCCCTACGGTATCTGTGAAGTGATAAATCCTGTGGCCATGAAGCTCTCTCTTCCTCTATCATGGTCCATACATCCTGTGTTCCATGTGTCACTTCTTCGCCCTTGTCTGCCTGATGTTCGGGTGCCAGTCCACCCTCCACCTCTGGAGGTAGAGGGTCAGGAGGAGTACGAGGTTGCAGCGATCCTAGACTCCCGGATGGTGAGAGGTAGAATACAATACCTGGTGGATTGGAAAGGTTTTGGCCCCGAGGACCGTACCTGGGAACCGGTTGCCAATCTTCATTGTCCTGACTTATTGGCGCTGTTTCATGATAAATACCCTGGGAAACCTGGTCGTCCGCCGGGACGGCGGTCCTCGAGAGGGGGTACTGTAGCGATCACCCAAAACGGCACAAGAAGGAAAAAGTGCATTTTCATCATGAGTCCCTGCTGGAGAAACTACAGGTCCCAGAAGGCAAAGAGGCGCCAAGAAACAGGGAAGTGGGCGGACACTATATAGTTCCTCCCTATCACTGGAACGGTGCTTGTCAATGATGTTCCAGAGCCTGTTTTGTTTACTACCTTGCGAATGCCTGTTCCTGCTAGCCGTCAGCGTGTGCGACGGAATCAACGTTTTTCGAGTGTCACATCGCCAAAGAAGCATCAGCGTGACCAGACGTCTTGGAGAGTTCACCGCCGACCAAGAGCCTGCGCGGTCAGACTCCGTGGAGAAACCCTCGCCGACCAAGAGCCAGCGCGGTCAGACACATTGGGGATTCCCTCGCCGATCAAGAGCCAGCGCGGTCAGAGTATTCACACGCGCTGCTCCAAGAGAACAAGCCTGAAGGATTTCCGTCATCGTGCAGTCTGCACAAGCCATATATACTAACAGCAAGTATTATGGGGAGAGCGGGATTACTTTCATAATTCCATTTGTGTTTCTCAGTATTTACTTTAGACCTCGTTTTGCCGCCTCCCTATTTAAAAACCCTACGTGAGTGGAGTATTCTGTGTACCCTGTGTCCTCCCGACGTAGGTAATCAGAGGAAGCCTATTTTTTCTGTTTAACTCTTTGTCCACACGGAGTGGTGTGGTGATGATTAGACGTGCTGTTAACGTTTAATAGATATTCAGCTACCAAGTATAGCAACTTAACCGAGGTGAATGCCCTTGTTGAGAAGTGACGTAACTTCTTGTACTTTCTTTGCTAATCTCCGTAATTCTGATTTTCCTGGGATCTATACTGAAAGAAGAAGAATAGATCTCGGTAGGTTTAACTATCAAGGGAAGGGCAGGGAGGACAACAACCGCATTATTACTAAGATCTTGTTGTCTTTCTTCTCATCCTCTTGCAGTATTGTCGACCCCTGTGTCTTCTATGGTAGTGTGTATCTGAGACATTTGAAGAACCCTAGACGTCCTCTGCCCATTCACCTCGCGGCCTCTTTCCAGATTCCCTCACACAGTGGTGAAGTTCCCAGTGTTGAGGAATTACGGAGAGAGGCTTTGAGGACTATCATCTTATCGTCCCTGCTGGTCTTTGGAATCAGGTTAGTGGCGCATGCGTGTTCTTGCGCTGCTTGTAATCACGACATTCACTGTGTTAAATAGGGTTTTTGCTTTGTTTGTAGCATTGTTAATGGAGTTGGCCACATAGAGGGCTCAGGCTTTGGTGCAGGAAGAGTAGCCATACCAAAGCCCTTTGTTCAGCGCTAACACTGTTCACTCTCTGTAAATCTCTGGAATGTAACGGTCCCGGAAACACTGCTTGAATTGATGAACACAAAACCCAAATCACTCTTGCTAACTGTGGTAAAGTCAGCAAATCTTTTTTTATTAAGGACTTCACCTCTCTCTTTATCAAAGAAATCTTCCTCTCCGGCAACTCTAACATCTTTTCCACTGTGTCCACAACAAATCCCAAGAACTCCATTCTATGATCCCCTCTCAATTTCAACTTCTTCAGGTTCACTACAACTCCTAACCTCTCAACAATGTCTTGAACCATCTTCACATTCTTTTCCAACCTCATAAGATCCCGATTCATCACCAAAATGTTGTCCAAATAGATAATTAAATGAACTCCTCTATCTCTTAAATAACCTACAACTGGTCTCAAAACCTTCGAAAAACACCATGGTGCAGACAAAAGACTAAGAGGAAGACATTTGAACTGAAACAACTGGCCTCCCAATCTGAATAGTAGATAATGTTGGCTCTACTTTGCCATATGTATTGAAAATTAAGCATCTTTCAAGTCTATCTTTGCCAACCAAACTCCTTCCAACAGAAGGACTCTTAAAAGATGGATTCCCTCCATCTTGAAGTGTCTATAAACCACAAAAAAAATGTAACTCCCTTAAATTTATTACAGGTCTCCAACCTGTTTCTTTTTTTTCCACTACAAAAAGGGTACTTACAAACCCTTTTTGTTCCTCGGATACCATAATTATAGCTTCTTTTTCTAACATCTCCTTTTTATCAAGTTCTATAACCTTCTTTGTCTCTTCTTTGAATATTATCTTTCTTGGTTCTCTAAAAAGGTTCTGTGCCAAAGTCTATCACATACCCTTCATTGTTTCTAATACCCACATATGTTTTGTTAAGCTCTCCCACTCTTTTATAAACAACCTCAATCTTACTCCTGGATTCTTCCGGATATAACCAGCTACACTCTTCATACTCACCTTGATGTCCTGCTTGTGTCCCTGTATGATACCCAGTCCTTCATGAGCTCCTCTCTTCCTTGTTGGTCTACCTGGTTGTGGGTAGAATATGCTTATACATTTCCTCTATCTAGACCTCTTCATTGGGAATATCCTCCCGGATAATATTGGCCCCTGACATAATTTCGTACGAAAGATTGGCCTCGTCTTCTGGGCCTCCAATATAAATTTCTGTCTTCAAACACTTTTCTCATAGAACTATGAGCCCTGTCTAAAGCAGTGAAAGTCTGTACATGTTTACCTAGAGACTTCACTAAACCTTCTCCAAATAAGAGTCCCTTCAACTCTTCACTAGATTCTTTCTTGTCGGAATCTCCTAATTTAGGGCTAATTCTAAAAATATCTGCTTTCCTCCTTTCTGCGATTAAACCCGCATTTGAGTAAATAGCCCTTTGGCTTCAGTCCTTCAACAAGTTGATGTCAATATCAGTTCCATTCTAATATGATTCTTCAACCATATAACAAATGTGGGCGAAGGCCCTAGAATGTCCAACAATTTATCCTCACATTGTTCTCTCTAATCCTTTTCTTGGGTCACGCCCCAACTTAAAAAGGTAGGACATTAGGTCAGGATCAAAATTTGGAGTCATGGTCTCCTTCACATCAATAACTGGCAGAGAACATTCTGCTCTCATGGGATTCCTCCCTACTCTTTCTAATGGACGTCTAATTCAATGTTTGATATACTCTGCCACGTTGCCCAAAGGCCACAATTCAGAGCTTCTTGGATGACGTATTTGCAGTGCATTAAACTATTTCTCAACCAAAGGATTCTTAATGTCTCTAAATTCTGATTTACTTGAGTTATTTAATTAAAAAAATTCCTCTTCATCATACCCTAGATCCAAAACATATTCATCCATATCATCCTGATGTGACCGGGTAGGCATATCGCCTTTCCCTCTGGCAGGGTTCATCTGCCTCTCTTTTGTGCCGCTTAGGACACCTGAACTTGAAGCTCCTACTTTATTTTTATTTTCATTGCATGTCATAGCAATCATTTCACTATGTTTACTTTCTTAAAACATTTTCCACCTGGTCCCCTTTTCTGAACTCCCTCTTCTTCAGATAATGTCCAATGTTCTTCATCCTATACCTGTTCTGAACCTCTTTTCTTTTCCTTCAGTACCTTTTCTACTGTTTCTTTAAACTTGTTTCCCAACTCTTTTTCTATTATTTTTCTAATTAATTCTTCCTGATCTTCCATCTCTGTATTTTCCTTTTCACTCATTTTATTTAATTTCCAAATACTCTCACCAAAGATAAGATATCTAGCGCATTATCGCTACCGGCCAGTAATAACTGTCACCGATCACCGTCTCAGTTAACTTTGTCTGCCGCATGTGCTATCATGCGCTCCTGAAATTACCTCTATTTCCTTTCGAGAGACACGCAAACCATGTTCCCCCGTAGAAACTCTATGCCTGTCTTTGAGTGCAAGAGCACACAAGATGCAGGCACCGTGAGAAGGAAAAGGAAGAAGCTTGCCAGCGTGCCTATTTTTTGCCCGTTTGTATACCGCGAGCAGGATTCAAACAATGCCTGCTCCGTCCAATTGATGCTCAAGTAAGACGAAAACCTGCATGCACGCCCAACGATTCCTGCTCGCGCGTCCTTGAACTTTAAGCCCACATGCCTAATATTTACACCTAAAAGTTAAAAACCGCACTAAACCACTACTTTGCGCTTTTACATTCAATACTAAAATCCACTAAATATCTCATACATACAATTTACTTCACTCTCAAATACCTGAAAATTGGGGTTTTCACCTCACATACACCAAAAGAACCGTATAAGTCAAAAAACCTACATTTAAAATACCTTTAAATCACATTTTTAAACAATATAATAAACTTATCTCTAAAAACTTATTCAAACCATAATAAGACTAGAATATACTTATCTGCTCAGAAGCAGCAAACAAAAGAGTATGAGTCTGGAAAGTGGATGGGGTATATAATGTTTGGAGCTCTGGTTATTGTGGCTTCACATTTGTTCTAGAAAGCTTTTAAGGTGCTGCTCAGAAGTGGTTTATAAAAGGCTATCCATTGTGCTAGCCTCATGCCTTGCCATAAAATCCAGATGTGCAGCCACTAAGCAAACTATCTTGGAGTTCCTTAGGAATGAGGTAGCTGAAATGTTGTAGTGTAAATATATTTGTGTTATTATGTGAGTCTGTCTGTTCTGAGACATTTCTTTCTTGAAAATTACATTTATTCGTGACTCATTGTATCCTATTGAATCAGAATGTTTGCCCTGGCTGGCTGTTGTTTTCTTGAGATCCTTAATCTTCAAGCATATTGTAGGGACAAAAAGTCCTCTGCATGGGAATGAAGGTGGCCAACGGTACTGATGTCTGGATCCCTAATGCTGATTTTTGTTGTCATAGACACAATTAAGAAGGGGAGACCCCTAAAGTTGTGATCTCCAAAGCAGGCAGAACGACTGTGTGAGGAAGGGAAGCTCTGTAAGACTTCTGACTGTGACTTGGAATAGGGGCAAGGGAATGCTAGTCTCCCTGTTGTGTGAGGGGACAATACCCAGGGAATCCAAGACCACTCGCCTTGGAGCCTCTACCACCAACACCTGCATGATTGCTAAGACCAGTGTGTCCTGTGAGGAAGAGAAGAGCATTGGAGGGAGCAAGGTCCAGTGGGGAGCCCTGTCAAGTGGACTCCCTTTGCGAGTTATGAGGAAATGGCTGCTGTATCGATTAGGTAGTTGCCCTTGTGCAGGACTGAATCAGTGACTCCTTTATGCTAGAGGTGGCCCGCAGTGAAGATAGCCGTGGTAAAGACAGCCATGTGGTTAGGGGCGAAGCCTTACACTGTAGCAAAGCTGTGCCCCGTATCACTGGTGTAACAAAACTTGAGGGGGGCCCCCTGCAAAGTACATGGAGGGGGTCCCCCATTCTCCATGTCAGCCAAGAGCTCTCAGGCCAGCGACCCGCCATATGGCTGGGGCTCACCCCAGCTATAAAAAAAGGATTCTGGTTCTTCCATTGGTCACATCTGCCCTTTCATCGGGCGATTTACATAATCAGTAAATACTGTTGTGCATCCTCCAGCAAAGATACATAACACTGCCTCCAGCTGGCCCACCCAACACATCCTCCTACTTGATGACCCAACTTCAAGCGAAGCCTGCTCAGTTGACCAACTCTAAACACAGACCACTGACTTTGTGCCTGTTACTAAACCAGCCATTAAATCTACTCTCACCCCTACGTAACCCCCAGTTATGCTTTTCCGCCCTCCTTTAAAACCACCCTTTGAATGTCACTGTGAACCCGTGACTGCCGGCCACTGCTCCCCTGTCCACCACTGACAGAAAGACTGGTGGCCGGTCCCCATCTAACAACTGCCTACCAGTAAAGACAGAGCCTTTCAGCTGCTGCCCTCCCCAATGCCACTGTAGTAGTTTAAAACATGTGAAACAATCTCTTCAACTGACCACCCCAAACTAGTACTTCCTGCTAGCCTCTAAGGCATTGTAATGGCAGAGTTCTTGGCTCTATTTAGCAGTGATATAGATCTTAGTCTTGCTCACATCTAGGATAGGTATTCTTAGCTTGTGTTGGCCCTTTTAAGCCCTTTCTTCCAGACCTAGAAGAGGATAGCTGCTTAATATGATGATAGATCCCTTATTCTTGACTCTAACCTGTCTATTGCCTATTGGCTTTGACATACTTGACACATTGGTATGGTTTATGTAGGTATTCTGGCAGAGCTAAGGGGCATTTCATCCCTTTCAGGCCTACAGGCCTAGAGCTAGAGGGACTCCATCTTGATGGAGCTGAGAGGCTTTTCAGGGTAAAGGTAAAGTTTATAGTTAAAGCTGTTTTTCACTTGGAGAGAACCGGTCTGGGCCAGCCCTTATCGGTAGGCTGTATTATTCTATGTGTGGAAGACACAACAAAAGGCCGGCCGGCTGGGTGTGTGTCCTTGATGCGAGGTGATGCAGAGACCTGGTGGGCGGCAGGCTGATGGCTGGAACTTTCCATGAGGAAACAGCATTCTATATCAGTGAAGTGCAGAGGCGGAGTCAGTCAGTCGTGTTGAGGTGGAGGAGTGGTAAGCAGTCGAGTGGAGTTGGCAGAGAGAGAGGGTTCAAGCTGGAGAGAGCTGAGTTGAATAGTGAGCTGGAACTGAAGGAAGCAGTCAGAAGCAGTTACTTATCAGGAGGAGGTGTGAATAGCTGGAGTCTGAAGTAATGCCTTTTAGAAGAGACGGAGGAGAGATCGTGGACTAACCTGTGGGAGCAGATGGAGTTAATTGGACATTGGCGCAGAGACAGAGTGAACAAGCTAGTGGAATGAAAAGCATTAGAGCGGCAGGAACCATTAGATTGAAGCTGGAAGGTGGAGACAGTTCGTGGGGGAGAGGAGTCCAGTGCAAAGTGATCAGCGCAGAGGTGTATCCAAGAGTGCAGGAGAGAGAGAGAGTCTAAGATGAGCCAAGGCACAGACGAGAGAGGAACCCAGATGACAGCTAGAACAAGACTTCACACTAATCAGGTGATATCAATTTCATCACATTAGTTTACTTTACACTTGCATCTTAATCTTGTCCTTATTCCCTAGGCTATTGTATGTCTAATCTTTTCCCTTTCAGCGGTGTGTTCTATCTATAGTCTTTGCCAGTTACAGATCTGTGTAGGTGTTTATATTGTTCTAATAAAACCCCAGTTTGTAGCAAACTGCCATGTGCCTTGTATTCTTGTTCAATCCAGGTAAATGTATCTCCTAGGTGTTTAGTGTTTACATGAATGGATGAGTAACCCCAATCAGGTAAGTGGTGATCACATAAATAGGGAGCGAGTGGACCTATGATGCCAAGAATAAGAGGTACATTATATTAATTGGCTAACTCCTAATATTGTAGTAGCAAGCCCTTAGTGAATAGGGAGAGAGAGACTTCCCCAACATATAACTGAAGGTGTTCATAGGAATGTGGTCGTCGTTGATATGCGGCGTTAGTGAGAACGCTGGGTTGGATTACCAGCGTGGATACCCACAGGATTGTGGCTTGTGTAAGTGAGAGCGTCAGGGGGGATACTGGCGTGTAGGTTTGCCGGATTGTGAACCGTTTGGAAATAAGGGAGAGCAGTGGGGCTGCAGACCCACGTGTGTAGACGCACCGGATTGTGTGTCATATCTGCCCCAGGGTAGATTAGTCTGGGTCTGAGTGGCCGCGAGACTATAAGGTATATAAGTGTAGTGTAGGGCATGGATATCCTTAGTAATCAGTGAGTATTCTTAGTATCCCTATAGATTTAGTGGTGTTTCTGATAATATGAGCTTGTATATTGCGAGTTCCCCATCCTCAGGTAGGTACCCAGGTGCCTGGATAGATGGTCCTGAGGAGGGATGTGGTTACGTTCTGGCTGGGTTGGAGGGGCCCCTAGGGGCTGATCCCATCTAATCAGAAAATCCGGCCATGACATCTGGCGTCACGAACAGGATACGAAGCCTGTGTGCCTGGCCATGTGCTTAGAGAGTTTCCCATGTGGTGTGAGGGAGTGCCCTGAGCGCCAGACATTACATCTGGCGTCTACGAACAGTTTACGAAGCCTGTGTGCCTGGCCATGTGCTTAGATTGTTTCCCATGTGTTGTGGAGGAAGTGCCCTGAGCGCCAGACATTACATCTGGCGTCTACGAACAGTTTACGAAGCCTGTGTGATCTGGCCATGTGCTTAGAGAGTTTCCCATGTGTTGTGAGGGAATGCCCTGAGCGCCAGTTCCATCTGGCGTAGTTTGGCAGTTTATGTAGCCTGTGTGACCTATGGGCTTGAACAGTTGCAGCGTGAGGAGATTGCATTACATCATGGCATTTGGTTTATTCAGGGTGGAAGGAATGGTTTTCATCTTGGTGTTTAAACTGTCAGGGTTGAAGGATGGCATTACATGAGGGAGCCAGTTACATCTTTGTGATGGTCCAATTGTATAAATGTGTGTAAAAAATGCTTTTAAATTGCCCATTAAATTGCTTGCTGCATCTGCTTATGCTGTGCAATGTGAAATGTGTTCATTGTTATATGATCTGTGGAGTTCTTTGCATATAGCTCCTTGTAAATATGGCTTGTGAATAGCGCCATGTTAATGTGGCTTGTGAGGTGCATGTTCTCATGTTGACCTGCTGTGTTCCTTGTGCATTGCGCCTTGGATATATTGTTTGTGAAGAGCTTGTCTTGTAAATATGGCTTGTGAATAGCGCCATGTGGTCATGGCTTGGACAGGGCATGTTATCATTACGTTAGGCAGGAGAGAGCTGGATCTCTCTCAGTTGCTTGGGGATAACGTTTTGAAAATGTGTGTACGTGTTATCTGTAAATGTGAAGAGATGTGCTCATGACTTTCCCATGTATCCATGGACATTGGGGAATGATTGTGCTTGAGCTGCCAAAGGGTTAATATCTTGAATTGTGATGGCAGTCTTTATTTTTAACATATGGTTTGATTTTGACTTTTATTGGTTCCTGGGTCTGCCTATGTGCTTTGTCAGCTTCTTGACGGAGAGGTAACATCTTGTGCTTTGCGCTGTTTATTTCACATTCTTTTTGAAATGCGTCTACAAATTTGTGTGGGTTTGCCTTGGAACTGATGACTTCATGTGTCTGACTCTTAGGGGTCGGTCGGTTATAAATCAACCAGTCGGATTGAGATAAGGGTTTGCACGGAGAGAGTAAATGTGCTTCTTAATATGCGTTCAACAACAAGTGGGGAGGGTCTAAGGGCAAGTTTACCGACCAACCAGATATAAGCCCCTTAGCTCAATATATCACAACAAATAATACCTGGGGGTCAAAGAAAAAAGAAAGTTTGACAGTAAGAGCCACTACACCCAATGCACACAGAACAGTGTCAGTGAGAAGTGATGGTTAGTGAATGGTCAAGTCGAGACTCAAGAGTACAAGGAGAAAAATATATTGTTCCCATCAGAAGCCACACTGTACCGCCCTTGTTGTCATCATATGGGATCTCCTTACCCAGGAGACAAGACGGCCGGTAAGCATTACCGTGACCGAAATGTAATAGGAGAGCAGAACAGCAGAATGTAGTGGTGGCTAATGAAAAAAGCAGTGTATGGAGTTTGGAGTGAAAAAGTGAAGGGTACTAAAATTAGGTGAATGGGTGGAAAAAAGAAATTTTATTGATATCCCCCAAACCCTAAGGTTAAAAGGCAGGTGTGGGTGCAGGTTTTAAAAAAATAACCGCACTTATTAGTGGTCGACATGTTTCAGCATATCATAAGATTTTCTTAATGCATTCCTCAGGACCTATACATAATACACTACTGCTTTTAGAAAAATTAAATAAATAATGAAGATATCACCTGGACATCCAGGCGTGCTCAACCGTATACCTTGCGTGTAGGTTGAGGAGCTTCACCCCACCTGGCTGCAGCGCAGGTGAAAGGAGCACCGCTCTAACCGTCGGCGTCTCCAGGCAGTCTTCAGTACTTTTGAAATGCGTCTACGAATTTGTGTGGGTTTGCCTTGGAACTGATGACTTCATGTGTCTGACTCTTAGGGGTCGGTCGGTTATAAATCAACCAGTCGGATTGAGATAAGGGTTTGCACGGAGAGAGTAAATGTGCTTCTTAATATGCATCCACAGACGTGTGGAGAATTATTTTTGAATGCATGATTTAAAATCTGTGAAATGTTAAAAAGATGGCCCAGTTAGAGTGCACGCTACGGGGCTGTTTTCATTAATTATTTCTTTGAGGGTTTTCCATCTAGAAAGGAATGTGTTGGCCGATGCTTTGCAATGATCACAGGTTGAGGGGGGCGTGGCTAAGCACGCAATGGCGGAGGACGCACTAGGGTAGAGCTCCGTGCTAAGCTCCCCTTCCCTGAGCCGTTTCTCCGCCACATTTAACCTTAGCCGCCCAAAACTGCTGGCGGACCTTCCCGGAGCTCTCCTCGGCAATCTGGCCGACTTTCGATTCGGGGCTCCGACGGGGCTGACCCCGACCTATCCTGTGGCCCACCCGCGGGATTTGCTGACACCTGACCGGCGGGGCAACTACGGGAGACCGAGGCTTGGGCCCAGCACACAGGCCCCAACTGGCAGGCCACACCACACTGTCTGTGGCCCCCTGGCCGACTGCCGCCACACTGGGAACGACCTCCGGTGGCCCGGCGATCGCCTCACCTCGCTGCAGGACTCCAGCGGAAGGCCCGGACCGAGCGGAGAGCGGGCCCCCAGCCCCCACATCGCGGCCGCCGCGCGACTGCTGCCCTGTGAGTTGAGCGGGCTCACTGGTCTTCCTGACGGCACACCCGGGGCAGGCAAGGCGCGGAGATCGACCCCGGAGAGGCGCCGGTGAAGTGGCGGCCCCGACCAGCGGGGGCTCCTCCCCGAGACACTGTGCTGACATCGGAGCCACCCGGTGAGTCCCTCCCGCGCCCACCAGCATAGAGGAGCCCGCGCGGAGCAACAGCCCAGGCCTTGCATTGCGGCCCCAAGACCCGCAGAGGGGCAAATCAGCCCCCCCGCCTGATCGCCACACCACTGCCGGAGGCGGACTGACCGCCCCCCCCCCTGAGACGGAGACACGCGACGGTGCGCTCCATGCCGGGCCCGCCTGCGGGCCCCCCCCACGGGGATAACAGCTGCCTGAGGGACAGTGAGGCACGAGAGGCTGTGACCGGGACCGGAACTGGTGACCAGACCCGTTCACGGCGCCTGGACCCTTTGGACACACACACCGTGCTGGCCCCCCCTGGCCCCCACTACAACTGGGGCGGAGTGGCAGGGCCGTGACCCGCTAGTGGTCCGGAGGACACCCAGCACGGCCACAGACCGCCAGGGACGAGCCCGGGCGACGGGGAGAACGGGACCCCCCCCCATCCGAGCCGCGGCCCCCACACAAGACCTGCCCAGACCAAAGAGCGGCACGGCGGGGCGGAGGTCGGCCCGGAAAGGACACAGGCGACGGCGGTTGCCCCGACGACGGACTGCTCCCCCCCCCCCCGGAGGGACCTCACAGCAGCCTCACAGCAGCCGACGCCACCCGGGGGGCCCACCACGCTGAAGCGGACACCGAGGGGCCGGTAGGAGGCAGCGGCCCCCGAGCCAGGCGCTGAAGGCCTGGAACTCTGACCGGGGGGCAGCGCGCCACCGGAGATAGGATAGCCGCCCCCCCACCCCGCATTGTAGACACGCGGAGGGGCGCTCCTGCGGACCCCCCCTCGCATGGAGGTGAGAGCGGCCGGAGAGAAAATGGGGCATGAGTAAGGAAAGGACCAGGCCCCGACCGACCTACCCAGAACCCACGAGCACCTCGGCCAAAACAACAACCGAGCCGGTGAGGCGCAGCCGTGGGACGGCAGGGCGAAACACCCGCTGGAGGACCCCCTCCCCCCCCTAAGGGACAACAACGACGGCCTAACCTGAGGGACCGGCTAGCACTCGCGGAGCCCCAACCCAGGAGCGCAGCACTACAGGGGACACCATCACTGGAGTAGCGCCGGGGGCCGACCCTGCAAGACAGGCGCCACCCGCACATGTCCGGGGGAGTGCGGACCCGCACTGGGACTGGTGGGGCCCCGCCGAAGGGGAAGACGGGCAGACAGATACACAAAATGGCCGCCGAGCAACTGGCTGCGAGGCTCGACAGCGTGCTGGCAGCGGTGGAACGGATGGAGCAGTCCCTCCAGCAAACTAGAACCTCCCTGGAGTCCAAAATAGATGGGGTCGCAGTGGACCTGACCCTCCTGCGTGATGACCACAGGAAATTGTCCGACAGAACCAAGACCCTGGAAGGCGCAGTGAAGGAGATCGAGCCCAAGGTCACTCAGACAGACAGGCAAGTGCAGGACCTCCTGAACAGAGTGGAGTACCTGGAGGACAGGGCTGAGGACGCGGAAGGGAGGGCGAGGCGCAACAACATTAGACTTGTGGGGGTTCCTGAAAAATGGGAAGGGGCCCGCCCGGCCGAACATGTGGAAGACTGGCTGCGGACACTTTTGCCCGAAGGCTCGCTGTCACCGCACTTCGTCGTGGAGCGCGCACATCGGGTGCCAACAAGGCCCTATACCACCGGCGCCAACCCGAGGCCGTTGCTCTTCAGGATACTGAACTATAGGGACAGAGACACGGTGCTGCGAGAGGCACGGCGATTGGGCGAGGTACGCATAGACAACGCGTCGATCATGGTCTTCCCCGACTACACCGTCCAGGTACAGCGCCAGAGGCACGACTTCATGGAAGTGAAGAGGAGACTACGCACTGCGGGCCTCAAGTACTCCCTACTGTTCCCTGCCAAGCTGAGAGTGGTGGCGGGAGACAGCACTTACTTCTTCAACACACCCGAGGAGGCCAACGAGTGGCTGGACGGGGGCACGGACACGGCACCGAAACACTCTCGCGGAGGCGAGACGAGGACCAGGCCACGAGGACCGCGGCGACGCCGCAGGCACAGGACCCAACAGTCCCAGCACGCGGAGGAGGGGGCGGGACTCTCCCCCACACTGGACCAGATGCTCCGAGAACAACGCGATGCATTGCAGAAGGTTTCCCAAATAAGCAACTCACCCTCCCATGAGACAGCCCAGGAGGACGGCCGACAGCCGGTACCCAGCGACGACGACGAGGCCATATACGGGATCCCGAACTCACAGATCTCGGTGGAACTGCCCATCGTCACGCCGCAAACCTCAGACCTGATCCACTGATCCTACAGGGGATGTCTGCACTGGCCTTGCCACAACGAGGGAGGACTGGCAGTGGTCGACTGGACGATGATGCGCAATTGGCGCCCGCCACTGATGGGGCCACCTCCCCCCAGCCAGCTGACCGAACTGTGGACTCCTGGAACAGTGAGTAATGCCCTTATGGCACTAGTGGTAAGCAGGGAGGGCACTGAAGGGGTGGTCTTTTAGCACGCATCTGCGCCTGGCCGCGCAGGGTGGGTCGCTTGGAGCATTGGACCGCAGTGGGTGGCCACTAACGTCCTGTATTGAATGGCTCAGGGAAGCGACCTGCTTCCACTAACTGACTATATATCCGTCTTGCCGAACTTGTGCTTAGCACGCACTGCCCCTTAAACAAGTAAGAATGTTCCTCTCCCTTGAGAGTATGGACGGTGGCCCGTTCCACCACTGCCCTTTTGGTATTTTAGTGGAGATAGCCCGCTGTTGGTTGTTGTTCTTTATTGTTTTTTTTCCCTGTCCTAATGTTTTCCCAAACTTTGCTGAGTCTACTGTGGGGGGTGGGAACGGAAGAGCTGGGAGAGCCACTGCTGGGGCCTATGGTGGTGCCGCCACTATTGGGAAGGTCAGGGAGGACTGTATATTGCTAAAATGTCTGCCATAAAAATATGCACATGGAACATTAGAGGCATGCACACACCCGCGCGCAGGTATCAAATATACTCCTACTTGAAGAGGCAGAACGTGCAGGTCGCGCTCTTGCAGGAAACACACCTGAGTGGGGCGGAGGTGACAGCGCTGAGGCGGAGATGGAGGGGACAATTGTATGCCACTGAATACTCCTCGTACGCCCGCGGGGCACTGCTGTGGGTAAAGCCGGGAACTCCCTTCGTGATGTCAGAAGTTCACATAGATGCGGAGGGGAGGTATGTCCTGGTGAAGGGTCGCATAGACGGGCAACCAGTGGTCCTGGCGTCCATTTACGCTCCAAACACGGATCAGGGCACCTTCCTGGCGCGTATCTCAGAGAAATTGGCGCCCTGGCACGGCGTCCCATGGATCCTGGGAGGCGACTATAACGCGGTACTAGACCCAGTGCTGGACCGCTCGGTCCCGCCAAGGCCAGAGGCGACATCCCAGGGGGCCACGAGGGCACTTACACAGTGGGCGACACAGTGGGGTCTGAAAGACGCATGGCGTGCGCACAATCCGGACACTAGGGTGTACTCATATTTCTCGGGAGCACATGCGTTACATGTTCGCCTCGACAGATACATGGTATCAACGGAAATGTTGCCCCATATCACTGACTCTCAATACCTGGGTAGGACTCATTCGGACCACAACCCCCATACACTGCACATGGCTTGGGAACGCCCGCGCCCACCAATCCCCACGTGGCGATTGCAACCTGCATTACTACTAAATGGCCCCTTTAGAGACTCCCTGCAGGCCTGCGTAGCGCAGTACTTCAATGACAATTCAGATACAGCATCCTCCCCGAGAGTAGAGTGGGACGCATTCAAGGTGGTGGTACGGGGACATTGCTTGAGCACACAGGGGAGCATACGGTGGAAGCTGGAGGAGGACTTGCGCAGGGTGAAAGCGGACCTACTCGGCGGGGAGCAGGAGGCGGTGGGAGGTGCAGGTGACCGGCTGCAGGCGGCCCGGGCGGAGCACGAAACGCTACTGGAACGGCTGCGACACGTCAACTTTGCGGCCCATTCGGCGCGAGTGCACCAGCACGGTGACAAGCCCGGTAGGCTTTTGGCCTGGTTAGTCAGGCAGGAGGAACGCACGGAGCCGGTCTCCGTCATCCGCACGACTGAGGGAGAACTAGTGTACACCCAAACCAGGATACACCACGCGTTTGTGGGGCACTATCAGGCCCTATACAAATCGCAACTGAGAGTATCCGCGGCCTACATAGCAGAATACCTGGCGGACATCCCGCTGCCCTCCCTTATAGGTTCGCAGCAAGACGCCCTGGGGGCGCCATTCTCCGCGGAAGAAATACGCGAGGCCATTTTCGCACTGTCCAACGGCAAATCACCTGGCCCGGACGGACTGCCCGCCGAATTCTTTAAGGCGTGTTCAGACACGCTGGTTCCGGAGTTGCTCAAATTGTACAATACTGCGATGGAAGAATCAGCACTCCCAGACTCGCTTAACGAGGCAAACCTGGTCTCGCTGCTGAAGCCGGGCAGAGATGGCACACTCATGGGGTCCTATAGGCCGTTGGCCATGCTGAATACTGATTATAAAATCTTCACCTCCCTCCTGGCCCGCCGCCTGGCCCTGGAGGCACCAACTCTGGTACATGCCGATCAAAACGGCTTCATGCCGGCGCGGAGCACGTCTCGTAACCTACGCCGCCTCTTCCGGATTCAGGAAGCGGCTCTGACGCATTGGCCTAGATCGGGGTGCCTGGTCTTGGACCTGGAGAAGGCCTTCGATTCAGTAGAATGGCCATACCTGGGAGCAGTGCTGGACAGATTAGAGGTGGGAGATGCATTTGCTGACATGGTCGGACTGCTCTACCAGAGACCCAGTGTCCGAGTGAGGACGGGCGGGCTGCTGTCGGAGAAGATCGGGGTGCGTAGAGGCACCAGACAAGGCTGCCCCCTGTCGCCCCTCCTCTTCTCCTTAGCCATTGAACCACTGGCGGCTCTGCTACGGGACAGAGGAGCGGAATGGGGGATCCCATTGGCTGACGGAACGCACATAGTCTCACTCTACGCAGACGACCTGCTGCTTTATGTACGGGACCTCACCGCGGTGCCAGCCGAGCTATCGGACATCTTCCAGACCTTCGCAGAGGTCTCGGGCCTCAGGGTCAACTGGGCCAAGTCCGGGGTATACTCGTTCAGCCGCGATCAGGAGGAATGCGATGTGCATCTTGGAGGGGCCAGGCTCGCTTGGTACCCGACCACGTTTAAATACCTAGGACTACACATCTATAGAGACCCACAGGACTTACTGGAGGGCAACCTGGTGCGCGCCATTTCCTCAATGCGAGCTCAGATGTCCTTCTGGAAAACCCTGCCGCTGAACGTGCCCAGCCGAATTGCTCTTACTAAAATGATAGCGCTCCCTAGGCTGCTGTATCACTTCGCGAATATCCCCACGTATGTCCCCACGCGGATATTCCGCGACCTGGAATTAATGCTTCGCGGCTTGATTTGGAATGCGGGACGACCTCGAGTGGCGCTGGCTAAACTGTACTCCCCGACCGCGGAGGGAGGATTGGCTGTCCCCAACATGGAGCTGTATTACCTGGCCGCACAGCTCCAATGGGTGACGTACTGGCTCAGTGATACACATCTGGACGATACGGCCACTGCGGACTACCAATGGGCACACCTCCAGATCTGCGCCCTGTTTCACCCATTGACCAAGGGTCCCCGTCCTCTGCCCCTGCATATGGCCGTGGCCCGCAAATGTTTTCTCCGCAGCCTGAAGCTGACGCAAACTACCAGACCATATGCTCCTGCCCTCCCCCTGCTGGGCACCCCCAGGAGGAGCGGGATGGTTACGCCGCGCAATCTGGACCACTGGATCACAGCTGGGGTAGAGACCATGGGCGACCTGTATGCTGACGGGGCCCTGCTCCCGTTTGCGGAATTATCTGACACCACGGGACTCCCGGCCGGGCAGTTCCTACTCCATGCGTCGGTACTGCGGGCATACACTGACTCCTGGGGTGACATCCAGGATGAGCCGCCAATGCACCACCTGATCCAATATCTACACGTAATGGGCAGAGGCTTGCACATTACGCATTGGTTAGCACAGGCGCTTCTCATCCACACGCAAAAACCCACACAGCAGATTAGGGCTAAATGGGCGGCGCACCGAGGGAGGGATTGGACGGATAAGGAGTGGAACCTAGTACTAGCTAGCCCTGTGAACGTCCCCCGCAATTCCCGCTTCCGTATCATCCAACTGTACATATTGCACCAGGCATACCTAATGCCAGATAGAATAAACAGATACTTCGCGATCGACACTGCCGTTTGTCCCAGATGTGACCTGTTGGGCGCAGATATCCTGCACATGCTTTGGCACTGCCCAACCCTGACCGCGTACTGGGGGGAGGTGACCTCACTCCTGAATCACAGCACGGGCCCTGGCCTGACGGACACGTGGGAGGCGTGCATTCTCGGACTCTATAAAAGAACCAAGCTGAACAAAACACAGGCACGATTCTGGGATCTGGGCCTCATCACGGCCAAACGGCTGCTTACACGACACTGGAAACAGCGGGAACCGCCTACCCCAAAAAACTGGTTCACATCCTTTACAAACTGGGCCAGGGCGGAAGGCACGGCGCTCCACCGGGAAGAAATAGTGGGCCTGCGGCAGTTCCCGATAGCACAGCTCTGGGATGGCATCCTGGGGTCCCTGCAGGGGGAGGGCACTGTCAGAGGGCTCACGTAGAATAAGTGACACCGGAGGTGGGTTACAGAGGCTAATGCTCTATCGCAGGAACCACCGCATGCGGCGCCCCCCCCGACACAGACAAGAATCAACCAGCGCGTAGACCTCAGATACGACCCGACGCCCACACAGGCGCCCACCAGCAGCCATTGCCCAGCAGCGCGCCCCAAGCACAGAGTTGCCGCCATCGCCCCCGCAAGCACACTCCACCCCCCCCCCACCCACTTTCACACATATGTTTACATGTTTGCAGTATCGGACCCCTGCTCACAGACGGTGGCCTCCCCGACCCCCCATGTTGAAGTGGGTAGAAGCCGTTGGTGGCACTCCAGACGGCGACTGCAGGCGTAAACGCCGATTGCTACACCGACAGCGAGGCTACTCCACCTGACTGCCACATGCTCCACTAACAAGACCGGCGACCGGCGAACCACCATGGCCCACAGGGGCTGTCCCACTCTAAATTCGAGCACACTTGCGTATACACACCTCTGACCTCCTGTTGCACTGTAACAGCATCGGACATACCGATACGAACTGTTTTGTTTAGTTTGCCGATTTCATGGCTCAGTTCTGAAAAAAAATGAAAAAATAAGGCGTCATTTATGGACTTTTCTTTTCTTGAACTTAAGATAATGTGACTATCTTATCTATGTCCTAGTACACCGGGGACACAAGGGGCGCAATGACACGCCCTCCTATGCTGACCTACATCCTTACGATTCACTGTTCATTTGCAGCCGGCCCGCAGGGTTGTAGGCTTTGCTATATGTACTGCACCTTTGAACATTAATAAACGTCTTAAAAAAAAAAAAAATTAAAAAAAAAAAAATGATCACAGGTTGAGAATAATCAATCTTGCCCGACAGTGCATGGTAACATGTGCTTTTAATTAGTGAAAGGCAACCGTGTGCTTTTAAAATAAATGTGTTCTCATTATTATTTTCCCAAATGCAAACTGAACCTTTTTTTTTCTAATGTGACTGTATGCAGCAAAACCGGCATTGGTAAGTTAATCCACTCAGTTAGAAAATAAATGGCTGTTTGATAATATCTGAATGTGGCCCTTTTATTAGGTTGAATTGAAATGTTTGCGCTATAAATTACGCTGTCATGCAAAATTACATGGTGCCCCTGGTTGAACAAAATACAATGGTGAAATGTGTCTGCATTTTATGTTGTTTTAAAATTATTTCTCTTTCAACAGCTGTCAATCACGATACTCATGCTGCCTGATAGATATATGTGCAGAGAAATATTAAACCCAATAGTCCATGATAATTCGGTTTTTTTTTTAAATGCAGACTGTATAATCTTATGTGCAGAAGTAAGTTGCCCCTTTCTAAATAAGTGCCCATGTTTCAATTATCTTGCCTTTTAGCTGCATTAGTTAGACAAAAGTCTTTTTAGAAAGTGGAGCTTTTAAGTAGCAGTACATTGTAACAGAATTGTTTTTTTTTAAAAATGCTAGCTTTCGTTAGTTAGAAAATCAAGCCTGGGAACAGTTTCCAAAGAAATTTGTTTGTCGACCTTGGCAGACCAGCTGGTTTGTGAAGACAGGTTTTTTTCTCTGCAGGCTCCGAACACGGCCTGTCTATGATTGGCCATAATCCAATTTTGTTCTGCGGACGGAATGTTTATGTAAGGGAGGGGTGTACTCGCTCTTCCTGGCAGTCGACGCAGGCAGCTTCATTGCCTGCTGATAAGGGATTCTTGCAGACTCTTGGCCCTTGGAGTTAGTTAGATACAGTAGGCCTGGGCGGGCTTCCCTGATCAGGGAAAGGGAGGCTTGCAGCGCCCTGCTCCTGCTGTGAGATCATCATTTGGCAGTGATTCAAATTGCTTCACACTGTAGCCTGGCTCCTGCGTATTCTGAAGGGAGGGGCTGTCTCACAGAGGATTAGGGTATGATTAGACCATTCTGAATGTCCTTAAAAATTAGATTTTGAATGTTTTTAATTAATTAGGATATTTTCTTTTCAATAATGAAAGGCACCTGGGGTGCTTTTTAAATAGAAAATTCTATTTTGCAAGAATAATGATACTTGTTTTCTTGTCCTAGGATTGCTGGGTTGTGGTGTTGGTGCGTGGGTCGCCCCCCCCCCCACTTCCTTTCTTATTTTAGTTTTTTACTTTCATGTTTTTATGTTAGTTTGTTATTTTTGGAAGATGGATCCAGACCAGACCAGACCGGAAGGGTGGTGGATGGCTGCATCGGAGGAAGTGTCCGGATACCGAAGATGCCGGGTGGTGACCTACACTGATGTCCCAAAATTGACATTGGACTTATACATTTTTTTTTTGTTGAAAAAAATATACCAAGACACTTTTTTTTAAATTTGTGATTTCCTGCAAAAGGATTTTCTTATATAATTCCTTGGCCTGCATTATGCCCATGTTTTTCTTTGCGATTACTATGAACAGGCCTCACTTTAAAAAAAAATATGTATGAAGAGAAAAAGAAAAAAAAAGAATGGTGGTGCACACATGTGTTCCACAGTGTGAAGAAACTAGGTGTTATATATATACACCAGCTATCTTGTAGAAATGGGGTTGTCTTTTACTGTTATTACATTTTCACCTTGATTGATCAAAGGGTGGTTACCCTAGACTTTAGGTTGTCCTGGGAGGTGTGTCTTTTAGTATGATTATGTATTAATGTTTGCCCAGACCTTGAAAATAATTTGTCATGTCTATTTCTCAGATTTCACCAAAATGTTTCCTTAAGTTGACCATAGTAGGTAGGCCTCATTTAGGCCCATTGTTGTTTTTATTACACATTTAAGTCCCTACACCAATATATTTCATGTGTCATCATTAGTTCTTAAGTTGTCCGAAGTAGGTAGGCCCCATTTAGGCCCCTTGCTGTTTTCATTCAACGCATAAGTCCCTACATCACTAGACTTCACCAGTTGTCACTAGAAGTTGAGGCACATTTAGTTTGAGGATGCTTTGGTTAGTTTCTGTTGTTATCAGATCCAATCTTAGATATGTTTCAGCATTCAAGTCAAGGGTGCTTTGATTTGTTTTCAGTTGGTTGTTAGGTTTGTATTCCCTTCAATCGAGTTTCAGGTAGAATTTCCTTAAGTTGTCATTCTTTTTAGAGAGTTTTTTAGTTTTTGATTTGTTGATAGATTGTGTTGATGTTTGTTTATATGGATGTTGTTGTTTATAGATGTTCGCAAGATAAGGATCTAAGGGTGGAATGTAATGGCAGAGTTCTTGGCTCTATTTAGCAGTGATATAGATCTTAGTCTTGCTCACTTCTAGGATAGGTATTCTTAGCTTGTGTTGGCCCTTTTAAGCCCTTTCTTCCAGAACTAGAAGAGGATAGCTGCTTAATATGATGATAGATCCCTTATTCTTGACTCTAACCTGTCTATTGCCTATTGGCTTTGACATACTTGACACATTGGTATGGTTTATGTAGGTATTCTGGCAGAGCTAAGGGGCATTTCATCCCTTTCAGGCCTACAGGCCTAGAGCTAGAGGGACTCCATCTTGATGGAGCTGAGAGGCTTTTCAGGGTAAAGGTAAAGTTTATAGTTAAAGCTGTTTTTCACTTGGAGAGAACCGGTCTGGGCCAGCCCTTATCGGTAGGCTGTATTATTCTCTGTGTGGAAGACACAACAAAAGGCCGGCCGGCTGGGTGTGTGTCCTTGATGCGAGGTGATGCAGAGACCTGGTGGGCGGCAGGCTGATGGCTGGAACTTTCCATGAGGAAACAGCATTCTATATCAGTGAAGTGCAGAGGCGGAGTCAGTCAGTCGTGTTGAGGTGGAGGAGTGGTAAGCAGTCGAGTGGAGTTGGCAGAGAGAGAGGGTTCAAGCTGGAGAGAGCTGAGTTGAATAGTGAGCTGGAACTGAAGGAAGCAGTCAGAAGCAGTTACTTATCAGGAGGAGGTGTGAATAGCTGGAGTCTGAAGTAATGCCTTTTAGAAGAGACGGAGGAGAGATCGTGGACTAACCTGTGGGAGCAGATGGAGTTAATTGGACATTGGCGCAGAGACAGAGTGAACAAGCTAGTGGAATGAAAAGCATTAGAGCGGCAGGAACCATTAGATTGAAGCTGGAAGGTGGAGACAGTTCGTGGGGGAGAGGAGTCCAGTGCAAAGTGATCAGCGCAGAGGTGTATCCAAGAGTGCAGGAGAGAGAGAGAGTCTGAGATGAGCCAAGGCACAGACGAGAGAGGAACCCAGATGACAGCTAGAACAAGACTTCACACTAATCAGGTGATATCAATTTCATCACATTAGTTTACTTTACACTTGCATCTTAATCTTGTCCTTATTCCCTAGGCTATTGTATGTCTAATCTTTTCCCTTTCAGCGGTGTGTTCTATCTATAGTCTTTGCCAGTTACAGATCTGTGTAGGTGTTTATATTGTTCTAATAAAACCCCAGTTTGTAGCAAACTGCCATGTGCCTTGTATTCTTGTTCAATCCAGGTAAATGTATCTCCTAGGTGTTTAGTGTTTACATGAATGGATGAGTAACCCCAATCAGGTAAGTGGTGATCACATAAATAGGGAGCGAGTGGACCTATGATGCCAAGAATAAGAGGTACATTATATTAATTGGCTAACTCCTAATATTGTAGTAGCAAGCCCTTAGTGAATAGGGAGAGAGAGACTTCCCCAACATATAACTGAAGGTGTTCATAGGAATGTGGTCGTCGTTGATATGCGGCGTTAGTGAGAACGCTGGGTTGGATTACCAGCGTGGATACCCACAGGATTGTGGCTTGTGTAAGTGAGAGCGTCAGGGGGGATACTGGCGTGTAGGTTTGCCGGATTGCGAACCGTTTGGAAATAAGGGAGAGCACTGGGGCTGCAGACCCACGTGTGTAGACGCACTGGATTGTGTGTCATATCTGCCCCAGGGTAGATTAGTCTTGGTCTGAGTGGCCGCGAGACTATAAGGTATATAAGTGTAGTGTAGGGCATGGATATCCTTAGTAATCAGTGAGTATTCTTAGTATCCCTATAGATTTAGTGGTGTTTCTGATAATATGAGCTTGTATATTGCGAGTTCCCCATCCTCAGGTAGGTACCCAGGTGCCTGGATAGATGGTCCTGAGGAGGGATGTGGTTACGTTCTGGCTGGGTTGGAGGGGCCCCTAGGGGCTGATCCCATCTAATCAGAAAATCCGGCCATGACAGGCATAAAAGCCGTTGCTGCTACTTTTCATCCTCTGCATGATAACACAGTAATATTAAATGTACAAAGCGTCCGTGTTTGTTTGCTCACACGAACATTAATTTACATTATGTGCCCCACCAACTCATACCTCCTGTCAAAGACACACCTGATCCCATGTGTAGCAGCAGTCAGCAAGAACCCCAAGGACAAACACCAGAGAAAATGAGTGATTCATGTAATTAAACCTACAGTGACAACGTAGCATTTCCCCACTCACTGTTAGCCCAGCGAAGTCTGCAACCACACAGTAGCCATCAATACCGGCAACATATGAAGCACATTTACACTTCCTTTCAATGGCAGCTCCTGATACATATACCTATGACTTCTGGGCAGCATCTACCACAGACCACAGCATTCTTTGTCTCTCTAAGACTAAATATATGCTGTCAGTAAACGCTTCTCTTCCCCCTTCCTTACTAATAACTAATGGAGGATAACAAAAAAAGATGTAGTATTTTCTTGTGCAAATAGCATATCAAGCACTTGGTGCCTGCAGTCCTCACCAGATCCACACATATCAACATTCTTCTATTGCACCATCCTGTCAACCCTATTATTATCTGGAGATGATTTTTATCCCTTCCGTGAACTAGGAAAAGCAATATCTTGCACGAAAACAAGTCCCTTTAAAACCTTTGCTACTTGTACAGGATCGCAAAGCACTGTCGTTTTAAAGAAAACAGGTAACTCATTCTAGGATTGGAATTATGGTTTAGAAGTGTGGAAGTTAATACTGAGACATAGGATGATTTTTTGCATGTATGCCAGACACTCTTTCTTCCCTGCATGCACACACAATGCAACAATACAATTTAGCTTAACATATTGTTTAGAAATGTACTGGAAGGTAAAGAAACAGCCCATATTATTTTACAAAGAAAAATAGACAAACGTCCACTTGTTACCCCATGACAATAAAGCCATAGCGTGCACAGCTTGCCCAAATCCACGCCACCTAATTCAGCCCTGCCAAGTTCCATGCATCTGACATTAAACTAACGCATTTCAGTGTGGTGATCCGCATCACGGCACTGAAATGCAAAATCACACATAACAGGCATCACGCCTCCTCAGGTACCAGTGCTGCTAATCAATGCTGGTGTATTATTATTTCCATGTGGCTGTCGTCTGTTTTCTGGTGCTTCCCCTGTCTCCTTCGTTATGTAGTACAGCTGCCTGTGTGGTAGTCCTTTAATGACTGTCCCTTTTCTGTGCCCACAACATTTCGCAGTATTTCCGTAGTGTGTGCATAAAGTTAGGTCTTGCGAGGACTTGTTGCAGGCGCGCCATACAGCGGCAGCCCTACCATGCCAGACGCTTCGAGTGCGACATCTGCAAGGACTGGTTCCTGACAGGAGCAAGGGGCTTGAGAAGGGCACTGGAGCTCTGGAGTGGGTTATGTTGTGACCCGGGAAAACCTCTGCCTCCCTGCGGGGAGCGATGTGCAAAAACAGCCGCTCTGCATGGAGGAGCTGGGATCTAAGATTCCAACACGATGACACCACAGTACTGAAGTGTCCAATTTCATTGCTGTTTTGATGTTGGGGGAACGGAAATAACAATGAGTAAGTATTAAAGGAATAACATGCAGGAGTCTGTTTCCAGGCTGATTCCTACTTGTTTTCTTCAAAACTTTCACATGACGGTAAAAGCTACTTTCTGCAGCAGACATACCAGAATAAAAAACTAAAACGTGTATTGTGAAGGCCCCATAACTCCTGTGACCTAGGTGTATTGTCAGAGCATTGATTTCTTCAGATGCAAGATAGATAAATAGCTGCACTGATTAGGGGTGTTCTGAAAGCGTTACTGTACCCAGGTGTCATTGTATTGATACCGCACATTACACTCCTGGAGTGTATAGACATTTATTTATCCACAAGGAATAATGGACTACTGCTTTTACGCTTACTACTCCTTTGATTATTATTATTAAATCGGTTTTGTACAGCGCACGGTTACCCTGGAGCATCCCAGCGCTTTGCCAACAGAGAGTATCAGAAGTAGCAAAGACAACCATTGTTTAATAACATTTTAACTCTGAAGTATCTATTTTTTATTATTGTGCTTGTACATATTTTATTGCACTTTTATGGTCTTTGACCGAAATAAAGTTATCAAAGTGAAGTGAAGTATAGACATAACCTCCCCTCCCCTTAATGCCATGAATTATTGCTCCTCAGAGTGTTAACGCCTCCAGTCATCTGTTACTGTGGTAAGTCACCTTGCAGCCATCCAACGCATGTTGGCCTCTCGCAGTCCACAATGCTCCTCTTTTCACTAGAGTCCATTAAGAGGCATGCTCTAATAGTCTACTATATTGCCTCATCCAGCCTCTCAAGTTCGGGCCTTTGCCTGCTGGTTGCAGGCCTGTGAGGCCCAATTTACACACACACAGCAGACGCCTCAGGTCCCCCTCCATCCATTAATGCACCTACAGACCTCGCTCCGCAGACAAGCTGATTGTGCCGAGGGTCTAGGTGCCTACCGTGATGCAGGGAGCTGTAGCCTAATTCTAGTCCGGCAGCATCAGAGGTACTACTGCACATGCTGCTTCAGGCTCAGATCTCCCCTCCTCTCACACTCCTGGCTAAATGGTTTAACCACTTCAGCCCAGGGCAGTCTAGACCACATAGTACTAAAACATGTTAGATCCCAGTTGCACTCAGACAGAAGATCACTGAGGAGGCACACAAGGGTAGGTCACTGGGTATTACTGTGATTTTAGCATCTCTGAAATGGACTGATTACTCATAGATGAAAGCAGCTCTTTTTGGAAGGTTAGATCTGACCGCAGATTAGCATTTAAAAAAACAACTTTGCAGGATATCTATGCAGAGTAACCAGACATTAGGATAGGCCTGATTGGACCTTGAATGAACTGATACTTTTAAAGTGCTGGAGTTAGTGTAACCTGGCACAGACAAACCTCAAATTTCTGCAGAGAACATCCTATGTATTTATTTTGAAGAGTTACATTAACATGTAGCTGATGGAAAACTGCTTGGCGCTTGCAAATTTGCAAAGACACTGGCAGGCTGGTCACCATGAGGGCGCAGAGGAATACACCTCAATTAGAGCACAATTTCACACTGATTCACTCATAGATGTCAGGGTTTCAGATTGGGAAGTGTGACATTTTCATAGTTTCAGATTGGTAAGTGTGACGTTTTCATAATTTACCTGTAATAGTGGGTGACATTCATGCAGTCTGACTCTGCTCAGTTTTCAGTAGCCTGCTGTTAGCACACTTGAGTTCAGTGACTTTTATGGGTACCTAGTTGCTCAAATTGGTGTAATTTCTGATATTTCTATGTTTCCCTCCTCTTCATTGCTTGATTCTGCTCACGAGAAAGTGTCACTCATAGTCATTGAAATGTCACTCATAATTGCACTGAAATTATGAAAATGTCACACATAGCAATCTGAAACCTTGGCAGCTATGCTAATTCTACTTCAACCTATATAATTATACTTCACACACCATATTTAAAGTCAACTCCAAAACACATATTTACCCTTCACAAAATACAACTCTGCAACCTGCTGCTTAAATCCCCTCCACACAATTATACACCACACCATGCCACATAATTCCACAAGTCACACGATTCCACAATTTATCCCCACACAATTCATCATACAACATATTTATACCCCACATAATACCATCAACACCACATAATTTACCTCCGCATAATTATGCTCTACTCCATTTGCATAAATACACTCCACATAAATCCAGTCTATGCCACGTAGCAACATTCCACATAATTACACTTCACACCATGCCTCAAAATACCACTGAACACAATTTTCACTCAACAGCGCACACTTCCACATCACACAAATTCAACTCTACACATTTCCATTCCACACCACATAATTCAAAAACAAACTACATAATTCAAACCAACAACACAATTACACAACACACCACATGCATCCAATCTACACCACAAAATTCCACATCATGCTACAATATTTACCAGCACACCACATAAGTAAACTCCACTACCTACCACTCCACAACACAAAAGACCATTCCAGATAATCGCACTCCAAGACACTCAATCCCACTCCATGACACACAATCCCACTCCATGACACACAATCCCACTCCACATAATTCCAGGTCACTAAATACCACACAATTACTATCCACATAATCAAACTGCACACCGTGCCACATTATTTCGCTACACAGATCCAATCCACACAACACAATTCCGCAACTAACAATTCCAATCCAAACATATATGACTTGCATATATGCAAATGCATATATTACAAAACCATATATTGCAAATGCTTGTTTACCTACCAATGCATCCCAGCAGATCCTGTTCCTGGAGCTGCAATCCTTCTCCTGCCCCTGCCGGCTCTGTGCTGCCTCGTCCCTTCACAGAGGCTTTGCCATGTGGAGAATGCTCTCTCTGAGGCCCCCACCCCTATCCTTTTTTCGAGCCTGGCTCTGACTGCAGAGAAACAGTTTAACTTGTTACTTTGTTTCTCTTCAGTCCTGGGTCAGCGCGAGGAGCTCAGAGCGGGCTGCACACTGCAGCTGCTTAAGAGCAAACCTCTTATATCTCTCTACAGATGAGCTGAGGGGCCCTGTATGCCAGGAGGGGCCGCCTTGGTAAAGACTGCAGTGTGGGAAGGGATGAATCCTTGTGTGGCAGTGGTGCAGCAATTCTGTATGCCAGAAGGGGCTGCTTTTGATAACTTTGCTGTGTTGACCTAGCTGGAGCTGAGGGACGGGTGGTGACTCGTAGGTCACCGGAAACAACAAGGACTGCAACTGGCTCACCCCCGTTGGATGAGTGAGGACGCAGTGGAAGCATCTTCACCCAAGAGGGACAAAGACCAGGATCATTGTAGCTTGCCCTCCACCCCCACCCCCACATTAGGAGCATGTAAACACTTAGCCAGCAGAAGAAGCCACAGGAAACATCCGGTCTGTGCAGGAGTGCAACCGTTTGGGAGATGGCCTCTGGAGGGTGCGCACTCCAGGACTCAGTTCTACCGGAGTGGGTAAGACTTGATTCGGGTATTATAGCCCCAGTGCAACTTGCTGCTAAATCAAGTGCTTCTGCGCTGGAACACTATTGACTTTAAAATTAGAGTTTTAGTGCACTCTTGCGACTTGGACTACTAGTCAGTTGCACCCTGGATGTTACCAGTAGTGAATGGGAATAACCACAATAGCTAACACGAGGAGTGACTGGGACAAGGAATCGCGATAGAGACACTAGAGACCCGAACTCAGGGAATGAGTTTAATTGTTTGTGAATGTTGTATTCTTCCTTTGTATGGTTAGTAGTAGAAATAAAATTCTTCTCTTTTTTCATAAAAGTGAGTATTTGGATGGGATAAGATTTATTCCTGCTGCTGTGCACATTTTAAGTTGTGAGCCCATGTTCACTAATCTGTATCCACACCTACCCCTGAGGGAGCCATGGACTGCTCAACCACGTCTACCACTGAGAGTCAAGTGCAGAAGGGTTACTTGGCACAGTTGCTCATAATCCATAGATTTACTCCTGATGTCCCGAAAATAAAAGGCCTAAACCCCCATGGTTGGGCCCAGTAAACCCCATGTGCCCTGTGGCCCTCTGATAGGGGGTTTGACATATATTTTAGTATACTATGTTTACACACACAAATATATATATATATATATTACCTACTGGCGGTTGCCAGTAGGTAGTTATAGATAGGATTTTTTTCAATGCAAAATCTCAACATTCTATTGGGAATAACTTTGTCGCCGGTTGACGAATCTGCCTGAAAATTTCCTCAAATTTGCCTCGCGGCGCTTCGGTCCTTCCCTGAAAGTTTGGGGGGGATTCGTCAAGCGGGGGCCAAGATAAAAGGGGGGTCCCAAAATGTGTTTTCCCCATGTTAATTTCCATAGGGCGGTCAAACTCACTTTTAGCCCGAACGGCTGAATGGATTTGCACCAAACTTGGCAAAATTGTAGGGACTGGTAGCCCGATGTGCCTTTGCTATGTCTCAAGATATGTGCTCCAGTGGATTTTGAGTAATTTAGGTTAAAAAAAATATATATCTATGGCAGCGCCACGGTACGCGCTCCGGGGAGCGCTCTGGGCGCGCCACGCGAGTTGCGCACGGAAAACTGATTGGCTCTCGGGTGTCTGTAAACATTCGAAACATTCCGGAGCGGCCACCATCTTGTGTCTCGGTAGGATCAAGACACAAGAGGTGGGAAAAACAAAGGGGGAAATGACCATAAGGGGGCAGAATAGACCCCCCTTGACACCCTAGGTTTGATGTGGGGGCTATAAAAGGGCCCTGCGGGTGAAAAAAAAAAATTGATTTGCGCGGGGGGAGCGCCCGGTACGTGCACCGGGGAGCGGACCGGGGAGCGTGCCATGGGGAAAAATGAATGATAGAGTTTTTAAAAAATGTAGCCTTTTTTTAGAAATTGGAGGTAGTTCTAAAAAGAACAGTTTTTTTTCTTCTTTTGTTGTTTTATATTTTTTTAATGTTTTTTGAACATTTTGTACTTTGTTTGGCTTTTATGAACTATTTTGTATTTTTTTTGGTTATTTTTATGGGGAGAAACAAAAAACAGGGAATTGAAAATGGCTTAACAGGAGCAAAAAAAAATCAGGAACAAATTAGGGTTTTTGGGGGCAATTGTGGTTGTCACCAGCAAGCTTTAGGCTCTGCTCACCATAGGAGATGGTCTTACCACAAAAAATACAGGTGACCCTAAATTCTCCAAATCGTGGTTGAATGCAAGGGATTGTCTCCCTTGTCTCTGGTCCCGATGGAGTGGGTTGTTTTCGTTTGGAGGTGCTGGGTGTAGATTGGGGAAGGTTGCTGGCCAGTTCTCTCATTTCTGCGGCAGCATAGTTGTTAGGGTGCTTGCGCTGCATGTGCCTTATCATGGTATTGTTCCTAAATGAATATTTTTTATTTGGGTTACCCCTTGAGAGTTCCGTGTCACAGATAAGGCAAGTCACCTTTGCCGCATTCACTTTCTTTTTTCCCTCAGGGATGGAAAAAAACTCCGATACAATGTGTGGCAGGGGTTGGTATGGGGTATTGTGTTCTTCCATCCACCTCCTTCTCGTCCCCTCCTCCTCTTCCTCCTCCTCCTCTTCTTCTTGACCAACAATGTGATGTTGTGGTGGTCCTCTTGGTGGTGGTGGTGGTGGTGGAGATGGTCCAGCTATTGCTGCAACTGTAGCCATTTCAAAGTACAAAATATACCTAAAAGATTTCAAAACAGGTCTTCCTCAGTCAAAGGACAAAGTCAGAATAAGGAAAAAAGGTGGAGTCTTTCATCATTTGGAAAAAAAAAATGTCCTGAACCAATGAGAAGTGTTATTTTCAGGTCACAAGACTAGGGATTTCATCATTATGAAACCAAAACTATTCTGCACCAATTAAAAGTGTTATTTTCAGGTCACATGACCCGACGCGCTTACGCGACGCGTCCCAGGTCTCGTCGCGTAAGCGCGTCGGATGTTTAAGTTGCGCGATCGTATTCGCTCGAGTGCTTCCGGGTGCGCTTACGCTGTGCGTATCACGTGGGCGTGGCTACGCGATATGTCACGATGTTGTTTTCGTTCGCGGCAATAGCGCTAACGGGACGCTATCCGGAGCGCGCCCTGGGGCGCTTCAAAAGACTACGCTTTTGGGGGCGCTCACCGGGGCGCATCCCGGGAGCACTCCATGACATGACATGGTCAGTGACATCACTCATGACATCACTGATGACACCATCCTTGTGACAGACTGACAGACCTCCTTTGGGTGTAATGTAACCCTTGAAACACATATTCAAAAATAGAAACTAACATTTTCAAAAAAATTGAGATACCCATACCAGTTACAACAACCAATTCAATAATTCCTCCATCGATATACACATCCTCTCATTCAGAAACAGTTCTATATAGTCACTCATACATATACTCACTCTTCATATGTAGTGATACACATTTACATCCTGTTACACACCGACAGTCCTCCAAAAGTTACTCACACACATACTCACACATGCAAATAAACTATTGAACATCCATTTATTTGCATATACAGCTATACACACACTAGTACATTACTTCTAAGGAAACTTACACATACTTACTCTCTTAAACAATCACTTATAGAAACACATACTTATTTAAACAGGAACTCATTCAATCTCTCACTCTCACATATACTCACTTATATACATCAATACTCACATATACTAGATTAAAACATATGTAGTTACTCATAAACACACTAGTGAGGCAGGCATTCACTCACTAACACACATATATTCACACTCATCCACCCATACAGTCCTGCACATACACTGTCTTAAAAACACATACAAACAGTGAGTCAGTCACCAACCCATGCAGCCACTTATACACAAAGAGAAACACTGATACATATATTTAAAATATTTAAAAATTACTCGCTAATATATGTATTCACTAAGATACACTTTATAAGCCAGTTAACCAATCAATATTTTATTAAAAATAAACATCCATTTACACACTTATTTAAACATGTATTTGTCCATCGACCTTTACAGATGCATATATAAAACATATTGATATTTCAGAAAGACACACATTCACTGGATGGTGTCATCAGTGGTGATGTCATGAGTGATGTCACTGACCATGTCATGAGTGATGTAATATGTGACGTCATCAGCAGTGCATTGCAGGCGCGCAAGTTATAGTGAGTCCAACTAACTATAACGTGGGAATTTCAATGGTTTTTTGTCAGTAAAATTTCCAGCTAACTATAACTGGTGTGAAACCTATGGTTATTTCAGTGAATATATATATATTTTATTTTTGCAGAGTCATGTCCAAAGTCTAGCCAGTTACATTAAAGACAACAGCGATTTCTTGTCTAAGCTCAGCACAATACAATGGCAAACCAACTGGTGTATGATCACATTAGACATTGAATCATTATACACATGTATTGAACATTGTAAGGGCACTGAGGCTATCAAACATTATTTAGGACAAAAATCTTGTGAGTACTACGGTCATAATCAAATGTTAAGTGATCTAGTAAACTGGTGTCTTAATAACAATTTTTTCATGTACGGCAAAGACATCTGGAAACAGATTAGAGGTGTTGCTTCTCCCCCAGCTACGCGTGTTTACACGAGGGCCGGTGGGAGGAGCGGGATCTTGCAGCAACACCAGGTTACAATAATGTCCTACACTGGATGAGATTTATTGATGACGTCTTCTGTATATATCAAGGTGACATTTCAAGTGCACAAAAATTTGTCGAAGCCCTTAACACCAACACCAGTAATCTATTTTTCACTTCCAACATAAGCAGACAATCGGCCCAATTTTTAGATGTCCAAATTGACATCATTGGGAGCAACATCATGACCTCTTTATATCGTAAACCCACTGCTGGCAACAGCATACTGCACGCCAGCAGTGGACACCCCTGTGATTGAAAGCATACTGTTGTGGGAACTTTTGAGATTAAAACGAATCTGCAACAGCGAGGAGAAATTTGATGAGGGTGCAATAGCCATGATGGAGCGTTTGAGGGCCAGGGGCTACAGTGAGACTCCCCTTTCCAGGGCACTAACAAAAACTCAGGAAAGGTCCAGATCATCATTTTGTCACCAAAGTCTCTAGAGGTGGCACATCCCGACCAATCACCTAGGCTTATTATCACCTATAGCCGCCAGCAAAGGCAAATCAAATCCATCATCAACAGGCATTGGCCCATTGTAAAAACAGATGGTGTATTGAATTCAAGACCTATTGTCACTTTTAAAAAAGCCTACAGCATGCACAGTAAGTTAGTTAAATCAAGTCCTGAGCTAGTCAGTGGCAGTGACTGGCTCACCAGGAAGGGCTTTTTCAAATGCACTTCAGGCCGTGCATGTAAATTTGGGCAAAACACCACCCATTACGACAATCCGTTTTCTGGCACCAAGACAGCAATAAAGGGCAATTTCAACTGCCGCACGGAGTTTGCTGTGTATGTCCTGACCTGCACCTGCAGCCTGAGCTATGTAGGCAGCACCAGGTCGCAGGTGCACGTGAGGATATTGCAGCATCTCCGTGCAATAGTGAATCATGATTCAGCCTACACCGTGGCACGGCACTTTGACTCGGTGCACGCCAGGGATCTGGCGTGTTTGAGTTATTTTGTTATTGATGCAGTGCCCCCGTTGAGACGGGGTGGCGACAGGGACAAATTACTCAGAAGGTTGGAGACCCAGTACATCGTGGCATTGGACAGTAAACAACCATATGGTCTCAACGCCACAGAGGACTTACATCATTTCTTATAAGTGTCTCCCTCAGTATCGTCTTTGGAGGTGGAGTTTTTCTGAGTATTGGATTTTGTAAGTCTTGGCTACCTCAGCATTGGGTTTTGGATTCACGTTGTAATCCAATTCCAACATCAAATAACCCACTGAGCTAATAATTCCATTTCACACGGCAAAGATATATCAGTTTGAATGCCTCTGGGAATATTCTGACAATACGTGTGTTTATGGAATTTGCAACTTCCCTCTTTTTTAGGATTGTATACAATGCTTTATTTTTTCTTATGAAATTAATTGTTCAATTTTTCTCACTCACATTTTGGCACATATCTATAGGAGCACAAATCAAGTGGTGGTTATTTTACACTATACTTTATATATATATATTTTTGTATATAATTGTACATAGGTCTTGATATTTATGATATATGTAAATTCATGAAATTTGAATTTTTAATAAATATTTTAGACATTAGCTCGTGGGTATCACAAAGTGAGTTGTCATAGATATGTTTACATCACATGGCCAAGGAAATCAAGGCTTTAATGTTAAGTACTATTCTGGTGGTCAGTTTACATGAATTTGCATTCGGCACTTTATATCCCTCTGGATAACTGCATTCAAGCAGTAAGAATTAAGCACCAGTCACTTTAACAGCCCTTATTTTGGGTATCTGCATTCATGCAGTTATGATATGTGTTAAGGCCATTTATGAGATGTGTGCAATGTTTTAGGGTTGGAAATGATTATATTTTACAAATGTCACAATGTAAATTTTTTAAATTTTAGACACAATACATTTTATATAAACAAAATTGATTTGTTGTATATATTGTATTATTTTTCGTGCAATGTTGTAATTAAGTAATTACATCAAGAAAAGTCGTCTGTTTTCCCATCCTCAATTCAGCACCCATTTCTATGTTTATGTTTACTGTCATGTGATGCACGACAGGCGGTGTGGCCCTTAGGAAGGTTCAGGGAAAGAAAGCATATAAAATAACAGGCTGACTGTTCTAACGGTGTGTGAACAAGAGCACATCGTACTCGAAACGCGTCATTTGAAAGGTCCTAATAAACTCAACATCTTGCCTGAAAACGTGGGGTCTGCTTTCTTCTTTCGCTACGCTGTCGGCGTGGAGGTTCGAGGATTTGCTCTGCATATATATATATATATATATATATATATATATATATATATATATATATATATATATATATATATATATATATCCTCCTCTTTGGCTCACCCACACTGAATCCCATGACGCATATAGAATCGGTGTGTACTTCTTGGCAGAGCCACGCCCTACAATTATTCAACACAATCCCTTTCAGGCGAAAGATGAAGTCGCACTCACACTCAAGCATTTAATTTTCAAAATTCCTGTAGGTTGAAATGTCAACCAACGTGTTTCATTCTCGCAGAGAACCTGATCACGGTATGAGTGACAGTGTGTGTTTCAACCAATAAAAAACATTTAATTGACATGTGACTCTAATGATTGCCTAAATCCCATCTTAAAGCATTATGGGAGTTGTAGTACCTTAAAATCAATGAGTGTATTATCTTTGTTTTTCACTTTTTCTTTTCATTATTATTAATCTAACTTTGACTGTTTAAAGGAAAGGGGGGGTTTGTCTAGAGTAAATGTCTTAATCATGGTCTTCGTAATCTGATTGCTTGTACAGTTCTCTTCAATGCGATGCTCAAGACAGTAGCCAGTTCAGAGTAGCCTGGCCACAGCGTACATGTCCCATGTCGTTATTTTAACTCTGCACATGTAATTGGGATCTGGTATAGTTCTTTCTCGGCACTAGTTCCAGATACAACCCAAGCCCGCACCTCTGCTGGTACCAAATTCACTTGTTGATTCTGGGTTGTTCAATATTATCATTGTATTTTTCACTTTTTTCTCTCTCTTTGCTTTTCAGTCCTGCCCTCCGGTGGGTGTTATTTCTGGTTTCAAAGCGCATTTGTATTTGAAATGTTATCATTACATGTAGTATTTTTACTATTTTCTTTGCGCTTTGATCTGCACATAGTATATGATTAGCATTATGTTATTCATTTCTTTGCGAATGGAATTATGTGCAATATGACGCTTGGATGGATTTATCCCAACACTGTTATTTCTGTTTTCATAGCGCATTTGTATTTGAAATGTTATCATCACATATAGTATTTTTACTATTTTCTTTGCGCTTTTATTTGCACACCCACAGTAATTGGCTAAGCCAACTGCACTAGCACTTTAAATTTTTGCCGCCGCCCCCTGGGGCGCCATGTGACCAAGGCCTCTGCGAGGCCGAAACGTTATGCTGTCCGTTGCAGAATAAAACTTCTACTCACGGGAAAACTGGGTCTCCTGTTCTGTGGCGGTGCTGCGGTGGGATCGAGACTGCTGCATTGTTTACAAGAACCTGTGTATATATATATATATATATATATATATATATATATATATATATATATATATATATATATATATATATATATATATATATATATATATATATATATTATATATATATATATATATATATTATATATATATTATATATATATATATATATATATATATATATATATATATATATATATATATCCACCTCTTTGGCTCACCCACGCTGAAACCCATGACGCATATAGAATCGGTGTGTACTTCTTGGCAGAGCCATGCCCTACAATTATTCAACACAATCCCTTTCGGCGAAAGATGAAGTCGCACTCACACTCAAGCATTTAATTTTCAAAATTCCTCCAGGTTGAAATGTCAACCAACGTGTTTCATTCTTGCAGAGAACCTGATCACGGTATGAGTGACAGTGTTTGTTTCAACCAATAAAAAAACATTTAATTGACATGTGACTCTAATGAGTGCCTAAATCCCATCTTAAAGCATTATGGGAGTTGTAGTGCCTTAAAATCAATGAGTGTATTATCTTTGTTTTTCACTTTTTCTTTTCATTATTATTAATCTAACTTTGACTGTTTAAAGGAAAGGGGGGGTTTGTCTAGAGTAAATGTCTTAATCATGGTCTTCGTAATCTGATTGCTTGTACAGTTCCCTTCAATGCGATGCTCAAGACAGTAGCCAGTTCAGAGTAGCCTGGCCACAGCGTACATGTCCCATGTCGTTATTTTAATTCTGCACATGTAATTGGGATCTGGTATAGTTCTTTCTCTGCACTAGTTTCGGATACAACCCAAGCCCGCACCTCTGCTGGTACCAAATTTACTTGTTGATTCTGGGTTGTTCAATATTATCATTGTATTTTTCACTTTTTTCTCTCTCTTTGCTTTTCAGTCCTGCCCTCCGGTGGGCTTGCCCATTCTTGTCATGTTTAATTGGAGAAGAGAAAAAATATACAATTAAATAAAAGGATGTGCCATGGGATTCTCCTTCAGTCCCGGATACGCCTGCCTGGTAATGGGGTGGTGGGAGCAACAACGGGCCTGGCACCCCAACCATGACAAATACATAAATAAAACTGCAATGTGGCTGCAGTATATAGATGACTTGCTAATTTTATGGGACGGAACAGCAGCAGAATATCTAGAGTACTTTGAAATCCAAAACTCCACAGAAGCAAATGTGAGGCAGAGGCAGGAGGGGTGCAGAAAGGAGGTAGAGAAGTGCAGAAAGAAGCAACAGAGGTTTTGAGAGAGGCGCGAAGGGTGCAGAGAGAGGCAAGAGAAGTACAGGGAGAAGCAACAGAGGTACAGAAAGAGGCAGGAAAGGTGCAGAAAGAGGGATCAGGGGTGCAAAAAGAGGCAAGAGGGGTGCAGAAAAAAGCAAGAAAAATGCAGAAAGAAGCAAGAGAATTGCTGAAAGAAGTAACAGGGGTGTAGAAAGAAGCAAGAGAATTTCAGAAAGAGGCAAGTGGGGTGCAGGAAGAGGCAAGAGAGGTGCAAAGAATCACAAGAGAACTGCAGAAAGAGGCAAGATGGATGTAAAAAAGGCATGAAGGGTACAGAGAGAAGTAAGAGAGGTGCATAAAGAAGCAAGAGAAGTGCAGATAGAAGCAAGTGTCAGGTCTGAGCGATCATACCCTAAATTGAACCATACTCTTCCCTATTCTAATGGTAGGCAGGGGACTTGGTTCAGGAAATCACCATTCAAGAGGAGCCAACTTGTAGCAAAGCAGTTTCAGTCGTAAGTTTGGTAATATTTTTTCTTCCGTCTTTGGTGGAATTCCAAGATGGTGGCCGCTTTTGGGTTAGAAGCTAGCATTCTAGTGTTCCTTTCCTGTTAGAGGAACGTTACGGTTCTCGCCCTCGTGCAACTGGTGCAATGCACACTTCAACCGTCTTTCTGGAAGTGAAATCAGCGTCCTGAACCAAGGCAGCATATTCTGACAGGAAACTCCTGTGAGGATTATTTCACTCGCATATACGTTTTCAGCCTGTTATTGCTTTGCGTCCTGGAGGTCGGTAAGGGCACAGTATTCTTCAGAAACCTCTGTTGGAAATATCAGGTATCTTTTGGGGCATTGAGAGTTTCCTCGCTTCTGGAAAATTCTCGGTGTCCGTATTGACCAAGGACAATACTACCATTTGAACTTGGGAGTGACTCTACTTTCCGTGGCAAGACGTCTGAGCCTAGTCTACGGTTCACTTCATTTTTTCTTGCAAGCTACTGGAAGAAAGGATTTATAGTTAGCCATTTGGAAATCAGAATGAACCTTTGATAAGAAACAAGCTGCTGGAATTGTAGCGCGCAGAGAAAAACTACTACTTACTGCTGCGCAACTACCATAGCTAAAGAGACTAATCTGCTGGCACTAATTGCTCGCAGGGACAGTCATTCTCTCACTGCTGCACAACTAATCCAATTCATCTACTAACAGTGCTAGACTTTAGTAACGTTACAAATAGCTATAAATGAATATATATATATATATATATATATATATATATATATATATATATATATATATATATATATATATATATATATATATATATTTATTCAGCTTTTCCCAAAGGAAGGTTTTTCCTTGTGCACTCCCGTGTGTCAGGATCAAAAAAACCACACCGGGTTTTAAGTTGATTTTCAATTTCTTTCTTTATTTTCAGCATCCAGCAAAACCTAACGCGTTTCGGTCTCTACGGAGACCTTGCTCACAGCTTAGTGTGTTGTGGGAACAGTTCGTGTTTAATAAACAAAAGAGAAAAGGGGTAGAAACCAATAGGGTTACGTCACTGACGTAATTTCTTTCTTTATTTTCAGCATCCAGCAAAACCTAACGCGTTTCGGTCTCTATGGAGACCTTGCTCACAGGTTAGTGTGTTGTGGGAACAGTTCGTGTTTAATAAACAAAAGAGAAAAGGGGTAGAAACCAATAGGGTTACGTCACTGACGTAACCCTATTGGTTTCTACCCCTTTTCTCTTTTGTTTATTAAACACGAACTGTTCCCACAACACACTAACCTGTGAGCAAGGTCTCCGTAGAGACCGAAACGCGTTAGGTTTTGCTGGATGCTGAAAATAAATAAAGAAATTGAAAATCAACTTAAAACCCGGTGTGTTTTTTTTGATCCTGACACACGGGAGTGCACGAGGAAAAACCTTCCTTTGGGAAAAGCTGAATAAGTATTACCGCAGCGGGTCCTGCTGCGCCTCGCGTGCACCGCCCCAGAGCGCCCGAGAGCCTCCGAAGTTGGGCCAGACGGAATGGATATATATATATATATATATATATATATATATATATATATATATACGATCCAAACCTTGCTCGTCCAGATAAAAGAAAAGGCGCTGACTCCGTGGGCTTCACGAAAGGGATTTTATTCACCCTATACGTATGGCTTAACGCGTTTCGGCGGACAAACCGCCTTGGTCACAACACCTTTGCATTTAAAAAAGACAGTTTATATACAAAAGCACCACTCGATGGTCGCAGCAGTCTGATGACGTTTTTTGTTTACCTTGGCTTTTGAATAGACATAGAAAAAATCTTTTCCCACACGTTTCAAATGCAAGATTTGATCGTAAATGGGCATTGCTTTCCGATTTTAGATTCTAATCCACTGCAAGTGCAGTTTGCAACCTTAAACATGATTATAATTATGAATTCATTCAGAATGTTTCAATGCAATACATCGCAAAATCCTTAATAATCTATGCCCAAACCAATGGTAGTACATTCATTCATATATGTACATAACGATATAAATGCCTATATACACGCAGCCAACAAAAAAAAAGGGATTGTAAAAGTGCTAAAAATAAACACTAACTGTGAGTAATTACCTTAATAAAACATAGTCAAACCACACTTTGATTTCATTTCACTACTGTCACATAATATGCCTTAACCACATAGCGCCTATGCAATTCATCTTTATAATTTAAACAATCATTTTGAAACGGCAAAAGGATTTTTACAATAGAATATATATATATATATATATATATATATATATATATATATATATATATATATATATATATATATATATATACATATATATATTCACTGAAAAAAACATAGGTTATAGACCATATATAGTTAGGGATTAGCATTTACAAAACCTTATTTTACTCACACAAAACCATTGAAATTCGCATATATAGTTAGTTGCACTAACTATATATCGCGCACCCGCAATCCACTGCTGATGATGTCACATATTACATCATTCATGACATGGTCAGTGACATCACTAATGACATCACTGATGATATCATCCAGTGACTGTATGTTTCTGTAAAGGTAAAATATGTCTTACATATTGAAGAATGAGTGGATGTATAAGTGTCTGGATGAAGGATTTAGTAGGTGCATGACTGACTGTATGAGAGAGTGATTAAATGTGTCTCACTGAGTGCATTGGTTGGTGACTAAACTGTCTTAATTGGTGCATCATTATATCTGTTGTTCTGTAAACTGCTGCATGTGTTGATCAGTAGCTATATGTGTAACTATATGGGTTATTGATTGGTTGCCCAAGTATTTGTATGGGAGAGTGAGTGTGTGTGTGGGGGTGGCTGGGAGGTGTGTGACTCTGTGCATAGATGTGTGAACAGTTGATTCACTAGATGTATGGGTTCAAAGGTGCATGTGGAAACAGCTGTATGGGTGGTTGACTGTGTGCATGAGTGTATCGGTGAGTGAATGGATATCTCAGTGCTATATTTCAAAGTAAGTACATATGTAAAACACAGTACATGTGAGAGTTGACATATATAAATTACTGTGTATAAGAGCCAGTGAATGTGTGAGTGACTGCATGGATCATTGAAAACGTGTATCAGTGATTGTATAAGAGAGTAAATATGTGTTAGAATATGTTTCAATAAGTAAGGTGTGTATAACTGTATAGTTGAGGAAATGGAGGTGTGATTGATTTGTTGCATGACTGACTAGGTGTATGAGTAACTCCATGGATGAGTGACAATCTGTGAGTGTCTGTTTACACTGAGTGTATCTTAGGTTATATTAGAGTCTGAAGAGGTTCATCGTATTATCACATGAATTATGTCATCAGTGATGTCATTTGAGATGTCATCAGTGATGTCATCAGTGATGTCATTTGAGATGTCATCAGTGATGTCATCAGTCATGTCACTGACCATGTCATGAATGATGTAATATGTGACATCATCAGCAGTGGATTGCGGGTGCGTGATATATAGTCAGTGCAACTAACTATATATTAACCCTGGGCGGAGTTCGCGGAGTGGGGCTTCGCGGAGCTACGCGAAGTGGGCGAGAAACTACGCCCACCTCCGCACTCCGCGTAGCCCCACTCCGCAAACACCACTGGCCGCCAGCCCCGCCACCCGCCTCCCTCCCGCCCTCCCTAAATACTTTGAAATACAATAATCAAATAATTTAAAAGCACTTACCTTGCCGCCGCTGCCCGCCGCGTCCCCGGGGCTCGCGATCTTCCGTCTTCCGTACTAATGCGCATGCGCGGGCGGCCGCGCATGCGCATTTTCTCGTGAAAATGCGCATGCGCGGCCGCCCGCGCATGCGCATTAGTACGGAAGACGGAAGACGGAAGTAAGTGAGCCCCGGGGACGCGGCGGGCAGCGGCGGCAAGGTAAGTGCTTTTTAAATTATTTCCTTTCTTTCTTTCAAAGTATTTAGGGAGGGCGGGAGGGAGACGGGTGGCGGCCAGCTACGCTCCGTCTGCGGAGTGCCGCCTGGCTCCGCCAGCTCCGCAAAATGCGGAGTAGGCGGCGCTACGCACACTCCGCAGACGGAGCGTAGCTGGCCGCCCACCCCTACTATATATGCGAATTTCAATGGTTTTGTGTGAGTAAAATAAGGTTTTGTAAATGCTAATCCCTAACTATACATGGTCTATAACCTATGGTTTTTTCAGTGAATTTTCAAGGTTTTGTAAATGCTAATTCCTAACTATATATGGTCTATGACCTATGGTTTTTTCAGTGAATTTCAATGTTTTTTTATTGCAAATATCAAAAACTGTTAAATGTATTATTCTTTTAAATGAAAAAAATATTTTATATGTTTGTAATATAATTTTTTTATGCATCTGCCAAACCCTAACATCTTAATAGTGCACTGTGGTGGAATTGATTTTGGGACTATGGCTGGGGTTGGTCTGGAAATGCTTTTAAAGGACACCTTTCATCAATTGATGACACTTTTCCCCCAAACTGCCTTGGTATATTCCAATATATGCCAATGATAGAAATGGAAGTGGTCCAACCAATTTTTTCCACAATTTGAGAAAGCACGGAAACACGCGAATAAATCTGTTTCTGCTTACATGAGAGAATTTACAATGGGTGTAATATACAACAATAACTTGCGTTACAACATGCAAGACATCTACAGAGGAGATGGTGTGCACTTCTCCGATGAGGGGAATAGAATATTCCTCCTGAATTTAAAACTGTGCATTGTAACCTACTTGTAAGTACCTTAATTAGCCACAGAACCCAATAGCTCTTTTCATTGCTACCCTACCTCTGATCATTCAAAACGTTTATCTTTTTCTAACTTTTTTTTATTTTTTTCACCAAAGTACGCTCCCCGGTTCGCTTGCCGGTGCGCGTACCGGGCGCTTCCCACGCGATTTTTCTTTTTTTTTTTTGCCTATATGAGCGTCCTAAGCCCCCCTCAGAAAACCTAGAGGGTCACAAAGTGTCTCCCGTGCCCCCTTCTACCCATTCCGAACATTGTTTGTCCTCCATCTTGTGTCTCAATTCTACCGATACACAAAATGGAAGACTCCCGTAACGCTGCCGGTTCGCGTACCGGGGTGCGCACCGGTGAGCGCTCGCTAAAAAAAGGTGGGAAAGTAATTTACAGAAAAACCACTAGAGACACTTTCATCAAATATAGAATAGGCCCTACTACATAGCAGTCCCTACCATTTACCCAAATTTGATGGAATTCCATTGAGAAAATTATGCTGTAGGCCTGACTAAATATCCTGAGGTAAATTACCTAACAAAAACACTTATGAAGTGTTAGAATTGACAACCAATTAAAATGCTACTTTCATTATCTTCTATTATTTCATGACATTTGATTGGTTATGTACCTGAATATATATAAAGAAAGAGAGAGAAACACAGCCATTTTGACTACTACTTCCTGAAGTGCATTTCAAGTGCATTTCAACTGACAACTTAAACCTCTTTTTGAAAGGTAAGATGTTATTTTAAAAATTGAAGTATGTTGTGCACTTTAAGTTAATTAGGAAAACATTTTCTGATAGTTATATACTATCCCTCTGTAATAGTTATAGAATAAGATAGACTTCTCTGTTATAGTTATGGATGGAGTTAGGCTTGTCTTGTATAATTATGAATTTACTTAGGCTTTATCACATACACTTTTTTATATTTTTACTTCCACTCTGATACCATACACTGCCCAAAGATAAAATCTACCTGTCTGAACTTAAACCCAACAGTGCCCTATCTCTACTGATATATTTTTTTAAAATTCGAATTACAGCACAAAAATGGAAGGAGAGCAAAAAAATGTCATCGAAATTGTTCTGGAAAGCAACAAAGATAATGTTATTGAACCCAATGACTCAGAATTCATGGATGAATCACGGGACTATGAACTTCTTCAATGTGTAGAATCAGTAGATTTCCTGATTGAAAATGAGGACATTTCTGACAATCAAATATTAGAAGTTCTTTTAAATTTTGAAAACGAATCTGAGAAATAAATTTATATTTAATAATTCAAAAATTGTTTGATACATTATTCATTTTTAAATGTATTTTTTAAACTAGTATCAAATTGATTATAATGTAAAGTCAGACTTTAAATATACTGTGCAACTTTTTTGTGTAACATAGTAAGTTTGCTCATACTTACTACCTTTCTCCCACTATTTTATCTCCAATGTGTATTTAACATCTCTTTTTCATCTCCTGCCTCCATATTCTTTCTGCTTTCCTGACAGACTATGCTATGAATTCCATATACCACAATAACTTCTGAAACAACATGCAAGATATCTACAAAGGAAACGGTGTATTTTTATTTTTAGACTCTGCATTGGTACCTACATGTTGGTACTTAAATAAAAAAAACAAAAAAAACAATCAATATACCTACATTATTTGAACATTCTTTCATTCTATTTTCCCTATATTACGCTCCCCGGTGCGCGTACCAAGCGCTCCCCCGCAAAAAAAAGATAATAAAAATTATTTTTTTTGCCCCGCGGGGCCCTTTTAAAGCCCCCTCATCAAACCTAGGGGGTCAGGGAGGATGTACTCTGCCTCCTTATGCTCTTTTTCCCCTTTGTTTTTGCCACCTCTTGTGTCTCGATCCTACCGAGACACAAGATGGCGGCTGCTCCGGACTGTTTAGAATGTTCACAGTCACCGGGGAGCCAATCCGCTTCTCCTCGCGAAGTTCCGTTACGCGAACCGGGGCGCTAACCGGGACGCTGTCACAGATATATCTGTTTTTTAAAACGTTAATTTCTCAAAATCCACTGGAGAACATATATTAAGACATAGCAAAGGCACGTCGGGCAAACCATATCTACAATTTTGCCAAGTTTCGTGTAAATCCATTCCGCCGTTCGAGCTAAAAGTGATTCCAACCGCCCCATGGAAAAATGAATGGGAAAAATGCGTTTTGGGACCCCCCTTTTTTCTCAGTCCCCCCTTGACGAACCCCCCCCCAAATTTTCAGGGGCTGCTCAGAAACAAAATGTGCCATTTTCCTGACAATTTCAGCCAATTCCGTCCACAAACGCCAAAGTTATTCGACATAGAATTTTCAGAAATCCCATAGGAAAAAAATCCTAACTATATATACCTACTGGCGACCGCCAGTAGGTAACATATATATATTTATATATATATATATATATATATATATATATATATATATATATATATATATATATATATATATATATATATATATTCCCACGTTATAGTTAGTTGGACTCACTATAACTTGCGCGCCTGTAATGCACTGCTGATGACGTCACATATTACATCACTCATGACATGGTCAGTGACATCACTCATGACATCACTGATGACACCATCCAGTGAATGTGTGTCTTTCTGAAAAATAAATTTGTTTTATATATGTATTTGTAAAGGTCGATGGAAGATTAAATGTTTAAATAAGTGTGTAAATGGATGTTTTTTTAAAAAAAAATTGGTTGGGTAACTGGCTTATTACGTGTATCTTAGTGAATACATTTATTAGCGAGTATTGTTTAAATATTTAAATGTTTGTACCAGTGTTTCTCTTTGTGTATAAGTGGCTGCAGGGGTTGGTGACTGACTCACTGTTTGTATGTGTTTTGAAGACAGCATATGTGCAGGACTGTATGGGTGGATGAGTGTGTATATGTGTGTGTTAGTGAGTGAATGACTGTCTCACTAGTGTCTTCATTAGTAACGACATATGTTTTAATCTAGTATATGTGAGTATTGATGTATATAAGTGAGTATAGTATATATAGTGAGAGATTGTAGAAGCTCCTGTTTAAATAAGTATGTGTTTCTATAAGTGATTGTTTAAGAGAGTAAGTATGGGTAAGTTTCCTTAGAAGTAAGGTGGTAGTGTGTGTATAAATGTATATGCAAATAAATGGATGTTCAATAGTTTATTTGCATGTGTGAGTATGTGTGTGAGTAACTTTTGGATGACTGCTGATGTGTAACAGGATGTATAGGTGTATCACTACATATGATGAGTGAGTATATATATGAGTGACTATATAGAACTGTTGGTGAATGAGTGGATGTGTATATAGATGGTGGAATTACTGAATTGGTTGTTGTTACTGGTTTGGGTATCTCCATTTTTTTGAAAATGTTTGTTTCTATTTTTGAATATGTGTTTCAAGCGTTACATTACACTTAAATTAGGTCTGTCACTCTGTCACAAGGATGGTGTCATCAGTGATGTCATGAGTGATGTCACTGACCATGTCATGAGTGATGTAATATGTGACGTCATCAGCAGTGCATTACAGGTGCGCAAGTTATAGTGAGTCCAACTAACTATAACGTGGGAATTTCAATGGTTTTATGTCAGTAAAATTTCCAGCTAACTATAAATGGTGTGAAATCTATGGTTTTGTCAGTGAATTTAATAGGTTTTTTAAATGCTAATTCCTAACTATAACTGGTGTGAAACCTATGGTTTTTTCAGTGAATTTCAAAGGTTTTTTAAATGCTAATTCCTAACTATAACTGGTGTGAAACCTATGGTTTTTTCAGTGAATTTCAAAGGTTTTTTTAATGCTAATTCCTAACTATATAAGACCTGAAAGCCCACCAGGAATCTCCAGTATGCGCCAGGGGACTGCATTGCAGAGAGGTGCAATGAAGCCACAACCCTTTTTACACCTCTCTGCAACGCAGCCCCCGTGCATGTTTGAAGAGGGGGAACTAATTCCCCTTGCATACTGGGGGCCCCTGGGGGCCAATTAGCCCACCTGGAACCTCCAGTATGCGCCAGCGGCTGCATTGCAGAGGTGTAATGAGACTATGCCCCTTGTTACACCTCTCTGCAACGCAGCCCACTGCCGCGTTTGCAGAGGGGGAACTAATTTCCCTTGCATACTGGGGGTCCCTTGGGTCAACTGGTCCACCAGGATCCTCCAGTATGCGCGAGGGAGCTGCATTGCAGAGAAGTGTAATGAGGCCACACCCTTGTTACACCTCTCTGCAATGCAGGCCACTGGCGCGTTTGTAGAGGGGGGACTAATTCCCCTTGCATACTGGGGGTCCCTGGATCATATCTGCCCAAACACCGATATTCCGAACGATTGTAAATTACTTTTACTACTCTCTACTACTCACTCTACTATTCACTCTACTACTCTCTACTACTCACTCTCTGCTACTCTCTCTACTGCTCTCTACTACTCTCTACTACTCACTCTCTACTCTCTATTACTCACTCTCTACTCTCTACCTCTCTACCTCTCTCTTCTTCTCTCTCTACTAATCTCTACCTCTCTACCGCTACCTCTCTACCTCTCTACCTCTACACCTCTACCTCTCTACCTCTCTCTACACGCACACATATACACATATATGCATATATATATATATGCATATGCATTTATATATATGTATGTGTATGTATAAAAAAAACAACAAAACATTTTTTTTTTAAACAGCTACTTTTAAAACTGTCATTCTTTTTCCCCATGGTACGCTCCCCGGTACGCTTACCGGTGCGCGTACCGGTGCGCGTACCGGGCGCTCACCCCGCGAAAATCAAATTTTTTTTAATTTTTTTTTTGCTCCGCGGGGCCCTTTTATGGCCCCCACATCAAACCTAGGGGGTCAAGGGGGGTCTACTCTGCCTCCTTATGGTCATTTCCCTCTTTGTTTTGGCCACCTCTCGTGTCTCGATCCTACCGAGACACAAGATGGCGGCCGCTCCGGACTGTTTAGAATGTTTACAGACACCCCAGAGCCAATCAGCTTTCTGCGCGCAAGTCGCGGTAAGCGCCCGGTGCGCGTACCGGTGCGCGTACCGGAGCGCGGCTATAGATATATATAATTTTTTTGAACCTTAATTACTCAAAATCCACTGGAGCACATATCTTGAGACATAGCAAAGGCACATCGGGCTACCAGTCCCTACAATTTTGCCAAGTTTGGTGGAAATCCATTCAGCCGTTCGGGCTAAAAGTGAAATCGACCGCCCTATGGAAATTAACATGGGGAAAACGCGTTTTGGGACCCCCCTTTTATCTCGGCCCCCGCTTGACGAATCCCCCCCAAACTTTCAGGGAAGGACCGGAATGCCGCGAGGCCATTTTGTGGAAATTTTGAGGCAGATTCGTCAACCGGCGCCAAAGTTATTCCAAATAGAATTTTGAGATTTAACATTGAAAAAAATCCTAACTATAACTACCTACTGGCGACCGCCAGTAGGTAATATATATATATATATATATATATATATATATATATATATATATATATATATATATATATATATATATATATATATATATATATATATTTGTACTTACCACCTTTAACCCCTTCCATGCTGGGCCGATTTTCCTCGTGTGCTAGGCTTTTAAAGAATCAATGGCTTTATGACGGCCCCCAGCCGTCATCAGCACACGAGCACCGTAATGCATGACGGATGGGGGCCGTCATCAGCATGGAAGGGGTTAATCTGGCAACTTGTCCACAAGGTCTAGCCGCATCTTCAATATAAGAGAGAAGGACACGAACGGACTGTTACGTTTGCTATAATATATATATATATTGATAGCACGAATATCAGAACATGTATTCAACCTATTATAAGAGAGAAGCAATTCCACTGTGTAAATCAGGTATAGAACTAAAGAGAGCATTTAGTTGTTTGAAGAAGGTAATTACTGGAAGGAGGGTTAGTATAGAAGTAATTTTGTGCTTTGTGGTTTCAGGTGCAGAGAAGCACCCATCCAGGGATATTGCGTCAGAAGAGGCACCTCAGTGGCAGTCTCTCTTTTCTTCCCATTTCCCTTCCCCCCTCATGACCGTGGGCAGATTTTAATCTAGTTTGCAGTGGCGTTGGGAGGTTGGGAAAAGTTAATCTGCTGCAGTGAAGTTCAGCTCTTCTGCTCCTGTGGAAGATTAAGCTCTGGTACGTGGTTCTGACAGCAAGAGAGGTGCAGAAAGAGGGAAGACGAGTACAGAAAGAAACCACAGGGGTGCAGATAGAAGCAACAGAGGTGCAGAAAGAGGCAAAAGAAGTGCAGAAAGAAGCAACAGGTGTACAGAAGGAGGGAAGAGAACTGTAGAAAGAGGCAAGAAAGTTGCAGAAACAGGCAAAAGAGTTGCTGAAAAAGAGAACAGGGACACAGACAGAGGCAACAGAGGTACAAAAAGTGGGAAGACGGATGCAGAAAGAGGCAAGAAGGGCACATAAATGTGCAAAAGAGGTGCAGAAAGAAGCAAGAGCAGTGCAAAAGAACCAACAGAAGTGCAGAAAGAGGGCTGAGAGGTATAGAAAGAGGAGAGAGAGTTGCAAAAAGAGGGAAGAAGGGTGCAGAAAGAGGTAAGAGGGCTACAGAGAGAAGCAACAAAGGTAGACAAAGAAGCAAGAGAAGTGTAGAAAGAAGCAACAGAGGTTCTGAAAGAGGCAAGAGGAGTGCAGAAAGAGGCAACAGAAGTGCAGACAGAAGCAACAGCATAGGTGCAGAAAGAGGCAAGAGAGATGCAGAATCAGGGAGTAGAGATGCAGGAACAGGGGTACAGAAAGAGCCAAAGGGGGGCAGAGAGTGGGAAGAAGGGTGCAGAAAGCGGCAAGAGGGGTACAGAAAGAAGCCAGTGAGGTGCAGAAAGAGGCAAGAGGGGTACAGAAAGAAGCCAGTGAGGTGCAGAAAGAGGCAACAGAGGTGCAGAAAGTAGAAGAGATGAGCAGAACAAGGCAAAAGAAGTACAGAAAAGGAAAGAAAGGTGCAGAAAGAAGTAACAGAAATGCAGAATGAGGCAAGAGAGAAGCAGAAAAAAGCAAGAGAGAAACAGAAAGAAGCAAGCATGGTTTGCGCAATATTTGTATAAATGTAACACCCACATTTAGCAGTAAGTAACAGGTGACCATTCCAGGTTTGCAAAGGGCCTTCCACCATGCTGTAACACTTGTCGCTGCATTTTTGGTAATGTTTGAGCTAGAAACAAGGTTTTCTTTTTCAAATCGGCAAATTACGCAGCAGATGATGGATTATGTGGCAAATGCGGAAAATTTATAATTGTGCAAAAGTCAGTGCAGCCAAACAGTCGTATAATTCTAGTGGCCCTGCTCATACCTCTGATTAGGTCCAAAAGTGCTCATCAGTGGTAAGCATGGGCGGAAAATCCGTTCCGCTCGCGGATTTTGCAGATTTTTGGTAAATTCGCAATCCGCGAGATTCGCGAATTTCCTGCAAAATCCGCCAGCAGAACGGATTGGGTCAAAAGTTCAAGCTGACTTTTTGTAACTATTTTAGAATGGCGCCGGCAAGCTGCCAGAGCCTCTAAAATAGTTACAAAAGTCAGCTTCAACAGGAAGCACTAATAGATAAAGTAAAGCAGGTGCTAGAGTCGAATCTCAAATTCAGTTACACAATCATTAATCACCCCAAACTTGGGGTTATCAATGACTGTGTAACTTAATTTGACCTTCAACTCAAGCACCTGCTTTACTTTATCTATTAGTGCTTCCTGTTGAAGCTGACTTATGGCTGAGGGCAGAAGGGCACAAAGTGGGACAGAGGGCATGAGTTAGGCAGAGGGCAGAAGGGCACAGAAACCAGTGGGGCAGAGGGCAAAAGGGCACAAACAAGAGTGGGGCAGAGGGCAGAAAGGCACAAAAACAAGTGGTACAGAGGGCAGAAGGGCATAAAAAATGAGAGGGTGGCAGTGATGAACCAGGCAAAAAAAAACAGCGAACACGCCACGCGCCCCGCGAATACGCAAAGTTCCCCGCGAACACCCGCAAATAAAAAATCCGCAAATTCACGAAAATTCACGAATTTTGCAGATTGCGAATTCGCAAATCTGCAAATTCACGGATCGCGAATTTGCAAAATTCGCCCATGCTTAATCAGTGGTTCCTTCCTTTTTTGTCTCATTGAGTTTATAGTTTAGCTTCTATGGAAACGAAGAAGACTAAACCTGAGATTACCACTCCACAATACACTCTATCATACCACACAATTACTCTCCATAACACATAATCCCATCCTACATAATTCCTTTACACTAAATACCACATATTTTCAATCCACATAACTTCACTGCACAACATACCGCATAGTTCCACTACACACAGCCTACATCCACTCAACTCCAAGAAACATTAATAAAAACACTTTTAGATTTTCAACGCTAATAGCTCTAACTCTTGCAAATGCGAGACATATTACATTACATATGCTTCTTTAACTGGTAGTCATGTTTGCAGAGTGGAGGAGAAAGGGGGCGGGCCTCTAACCAGCCCTCAGGAATTCTGCTGCATAGGACTTACAGGAGGTACCAGGAGGGCTACTTGGCCAGCAAAGTCCCTCAGGAGTAAAGGGGACTTCATCCCCCAACCAGGACTGTGCCCCAGGAGGCACGATTGCAGAGTGGTAGAGAAAAGTGAGCATAGCCTCCAAAGACCTCTAAGCAATCCCACAGTGTGGGATTTACTAGATGTAACAGGAGGGGTAGTTATCCCCTTAGGCCATCCTTGGGGGCCAACTACCCCTCCTATTACCTCCAGTAAATTCCACACAGCAGGATTGCTAAATTCTCATAGTAGGCCATGCCCTCTTTCCCCCACCGCTCTGCAAACGCACTTCCTCACACGCTGTTGGATGGGGATTAAAGTCCCCTTCGCTGCAGAGGTTCCTTAGGGGCCAACTACCCTACCTGATACCGCCAGTATGCCCTAGATCAGTGGTTCCCAAACTGGGGTCCATGACACATTCCCAGGGGGTACGCACGCAGCAGTTTTAAAAGCACTGCAAAGTTACTTTTATAATCAGCAGTTTTTAAGCAGCAATAAAAGTGTCAAGATAACTCCAGTAATTAATGTACCTTCTGGAGAGAGATAGGGGTTTTGTCCAGTGGCAGCTTTGACTCATCTAAGGAAGCACAGATGGTTAATATGCCTGCTGCAAAAAATGTCTACCATGCATTAAAAAAACAGTATATTGCTTTGTGCATATCTCAGTGGGTTCCTGCTTTTGCCACAGAGGTTCTATTGTTATTGTGCAGTTCACCATTTCCAATTGTAATATAGCCCAATGAGCTATGAACTGCCATCCAAGAGCTGCATGCAAACTGCATGGTACAAGTTAGTTTTTTTCCCAGTCTTTCATTAACCTGATCCTGCTAAAATGGTTTGTTTGGGTAGAAATAAATCCTTATTATTAAAGTCAACGCTAACACCGGTGTTATGTTCTGAATCCTGAGTTTGTGCTTCTCCAGACTAAGCACTGTTAAAAAATGCCTACCAGTATGGATGAAATGTGAATCCTATACCTTGTAGTCCCCTTTGCCTTATGTAACATTTTCTATTCACTGCTTTACTCATTTATGATTCATTGTCTCTATATGTGTGTGGTGTAAAGTGCTCTGACACCCTACAGTGGTATGAAAAGTGTTATAAAACAAATTAAATACATGTGACAGTGGGGCCTTGGAGAGATGAAATGCACTGTTGGAAGGTAGTAGTGAGGGAATCATTGAAGATTATCAATGATTGAAGATTGACAAAAGAATGTTGTATTTTGGTGCATAGTAAGGTCATTATTTACTATGCTTTAACAGCTAATACAATTCAATATATAATGTCAAATGTGTTGTAAAATGCACCATTTTCCACCAAATGTTCTTGGAAGAGAGCCCCCCAAAACACCCTTGGTAATGGTTAGGCTCACTCACTGCACTTGATGCGCACTGTATGGGGACTTGTCTGACAACATTTGCTGGAGCAGCTTTAGGTTTTCAGTCCAGCCTTGGCAGGAACAGGAGTCCCGGGCTGCGAAATAAAACCAAACAATGAAAAGTTAGTCACAAGATGCAGCACCAACCTTCCCATTAAGATTTTTTGATTTTTACAAATATTTTTAATATGAAAATACATCTTTATTAATTCAAGTCTAGTCTTTGTTTGATGTTCACATGTGTGTGTTCATCTTTTTCGAATTACCGTTTTAATGTTGGGCATTTAAATCCTACAAATTGCTTGGGGGTCCCCGGCTTCCAGTAGTGGCTCAATGGGGGTCCTCAGGAGTGAAAAGTTTAGGAACTACTTCCCTAGATGGTGAGATAGCTGACAGGTGGACTTAGGCCATGCCACCTTTCTCTACCACTCTGGCACATTCTAGGTTGGAGAATTACGTCCTCTTTATTCCTGAGGGTCCATGGGGGCGAACTAGCCCACCAGGTACCTCCAGTTAGCCCCACACAGCTGGTTTGCTGAGAGTAGTCCGAGGCCATTCCCCCTTTTTACACCGCTCTGCAAACACTCCTCCTGGCACACTGCTGCTCGGGGGATGACGTTCACTTTAGTCCTAAACCTCAGGACACAAGAGGACCTCATTGCTCCACCAGCAATGTGCCAAGAGTTGAGTTTGCAGAGTGGTGTAAAAAGGGCGTACCTTTGAAATTCACTGAAAAAACAACTGGCTTCATGGACGTTATAGTTAGAAATGAGCATTTAAAAAACCTTTGAAATTCACCGCAAAAACCATAGGTTTCAGGGATGTTATAGTTAGTTGGACATTTCACTCGTACAAAACCAGAGTAATTCGGCCGTTATAGTTAAGCATGGGCGGAAAATCCGTTCCGCTCGCGGATTTTGCAGATTTTCGGTAAATTTGCAATCCGCGAGATTCGCGAATTTCCCGCAAAATCCGCGAGCGGAACGGATTGGGTCAAAAGTTCAAGCTGACTTTTTGTAACTATTTTAGAAGGGCGCCGGCAAGCTGCCAGAGCCTCTAAAATAGTTACAAAAAGTCAGCTTCAACAGGAAGCACTAATAGATAAAGTAAAGCAGGTGCTAGAGTTGAATCTCAAACCTCAGGACACAAGAGGACCTCATATGTTAAGTTAACTATGTGTTACGGATGGATTTAGAACCACCTTCCATAAAAGATCTCCAGAATCCGGAAATGAACTGAACCCTCGATCAGAGATTATAATTTTGGGAATTCCATGTATCTTGACGATTTCTGTACGGAAATAAATTGCTAACTGTTTGGCAAGGATTGGGAACTGAAGTGAGGTATTCCACAAGTTACCACCCAGAAACCGATGGTCAAACCGAGAGGGTAAACCAAGAGTTAGAACAATACTTGAGACTATTCCTTTTAAAACAAGGTGGAAATTGGTCGGATTACGTGTGGGTATTATTGAGGTTTGCTCGCATCCCATTGTGCCTTCTTCTGACAGATCTAATGTCCTGGCAGCACAGCTTGTATAGTACTCTGTTCTGCCCCCCACCCCCCAAAAAACCGCCTAGTAACATCGATGATCTTCGGTGGGGTACGAGCTCAAGTCTGATGCACCATCTTGCCTGCCTCCTGCAAGAGGCCAATAACTCCTCCCCCCATCCCACCCCCTGCCAGGTGGGTCATATATAGCAATTGTTGGACCTTACTCAAGGAGTGTTGTGTGCGCTTAGTCCCTCAGGATAGCATGCTGTTTCCTAGACCTCATGCTTTTGTGTGTGAGGGTTTCAGCTTTTCCCACCCTATTCTTCTCACCTCTAATCTTAATGATTCATTAACCATGATTTCCTTCTTCCCTTTCCTGTGCTTCTCCCTGCGGCATTTCCTCTGCCTCTGCATCTGGATTCCTTTTTTCCCATTTTATCCCGTGGTGGTGGGAGAGAGGTTAAACCAAACAACATAAGTTATACATAATTATACAATGATGATTGAAAAACATTAATAATTTGCCAACCATTTTTCGAATGGTGCCCAGTTCTTAGAGGTTCTTAGAGGTAGTTAATCGTCTTTTCTTTCCTCTAAAAGCCTGAACGGCAGTCTCTAGTTTGAACCAGGCCAGCATCCTGGCCTTCCAATGACAAAAGGTAGGGGGTTCAGGATTTATCCAGAGTGATGTAACACAAAGTCTCACCATGGCCATGGCAATAAAAAGAAATGCTTGTAAATTACTTGTTTTTTCATGGGCCGTAGAATGTTCATAGCCAGTGATTACCATTTCCGCTGAGATTTTAACTGGAGTTTGAGTAATCTGGGTAAGAAAATGTTCAATTTGGTTGAGAAAAAAAGATAACTCCGGACATTTATAAAACATATGAACAGAATCTGCAGACATAAATTTACATCTTGCACAAAATGACCCTTTGCCCCCGCTAACAATCCCCCCATCTAACAAGTTTTGCGGGTGTATAATAAAGATTAAACATAGCCATATAACTTTGCGAGCGAAGAGTACCTGAGACCAAGACAGACCTGGCTAACACCAAAGGAAGTTTTAAATAAATAGAAGGTACTCCAAATTTGGTTGCCCACTTATTATTCTGGTCATCTAAACCATCAGGGAGTTGAGATAGAAAAGACTGATATAAACTGCCAATTTCTACTTTCTTTCTTATAGATTCCACAATAGTAATTTTTTTAAACATTATTGGATTTAGAGGAAGCTTTTTATCAAGAAAACTTCTCAATTGTAAATATTTGAAAAAATAATTGGACTGCAGATGGAATTTCTCCTTCAAAAAAACAAAAGATGCCATTTGCTAAATCGCCGATCTCCTTCAAACCAAGGGCTGTCCAAGTAATTGCCACCCCCTCTTAAAATATCATCGGAAGTAATCGAGAGGCATTTAATGGTGTATAATAATTAAGCTTAGAAATATGAAAATGGCGACAAACTTTTTGCCAAAGCGAGAATAATGCCCACAAAACCTTAAATTTAGTTTTTTTTTAAATAACTCGGTTCAAGGATACGAGTTAATATGCCTTTTGCAGAATCTCCCAATGATATTGAGTATATTGATGGTGAGAGATGTACCGGAAGCTCAACAGCATCACCTAGTAGCGGAACGGCAAAGTGTTGAACCATAGCTGCCCAATAATAATAGATTAAGTTCGGAACTGTCCACCCCACACGATCCTACGGAAGACAGGTCCACTTAGCTGCCCTCCTTGATGTACGATATGACCATAAGAATTGTTGACATATCCTTTCTGCTTTTGTTAAAATTAAAGTGGGGATTAAAAGTGGAATAGATCTAAAAAGATATAGAAATTTAGGGAGGACAAACATTTTAAGAATATTAGATCGGCCAAATAATGAAAGATGTAAATGATCCAGCCGCTCTAATTTATTATGAAGTGAATCGATAATGGGGGAGTAATTCAGATCCAGAATCTGATCTTTCACAGGCGGAGATTTGAATACAAAGGTATGTTGCCTCCATGGTTTTAGAAACATGAGAGATTGGCATAGCCGTAGATTGTAGAATTTGGGTCTTTGCGATATTTAGTTTGTATCCAGAAATTGAACCAAATTGAGCTGCAAGAGTCTCCAATGCAGGAAAAGATTGGGCAACATTATCAGTAAGGACAATAATATCATCAGCATATGCCAATGCCTTATATTCAATTCCATGAACAGTAACAGGAGTGATAGTCTGAGATTTTTCTATTAACCATAAAAAAGGATCAATAAACAAAGCAAAAAGAAGGGGAGAACAGGGGCATCCTTGTCTGGTGCCCCTGCTGATGGGAAAATACTGTGATTCACTACCAGAGATATGGATTTTAGCAGTTGGGGATATATACAATGCTTGTAGAGCCTGAATGAACTCTGGTGCATAGCCCTTCCAGCGTAGAACACCCCATAGGTACCCCCAGGAGACCCTGTCGAACGCCTTCTCGGCGTCCAACAGGATCACCCCGAGGGCGGAGTTTGTGACTTTTGCCCAGTCTAATAGGGCTACTACACGCTTAATATGGTCCGTGGTATCCCGGCTGGGAATAAACCCATGCTGACTAATAGAGACCAAGGGAACAATTGTTTGGGTTAGACGAAAAGCCAATATCCTTGAATAGATTTTACTGTCTGTATTGATTAGCGCTATTGGTCGATATGATGCTGGGTTTAATTCATCCTTGCCTTTCTTTCTAAAAAGAACGATGGTAGATTGTCGCCAAGAATCAGGAACTGACCCAGTCTGGGCAAGACGAAAGACTTCTAACATTTGCTGCTTGAATAAGTATGCAAAAGTTTTTTAAAATTCCAGATGAATAAGATCCGGCCCTGCCGCTTTGCCATTAGAAAGAGATTTCATAGCGATAACAACTTCCTCCCAACTCATGGGTTCAGCCAGAATTTGAATCTGTTCATCTGTGACCTTTTGAGTATCCATAGACTGGAAAAATTGATATAAACTAGTTTGTTGTTGTAAAATTATATTCATGTCTTCTGTATATAAGGTTGAATAGAAATTAACAAAGGTATTTACACCACCACTGGTTGTGTCCTGAATTATACCGGACTGATCTTTGACCCTGATGATCTGACTAGCTACAGCCTTTTCTTGTAACCGTTTTGCTAAGACCTTACTGGAATTTTCACCCAACTCGTACATTGAGGTTCGGAATTGAAAATATTTGGTTGCTATATCTTTATAAAAAGGGTCTAATAAGTTGGATTTTGCTATAGCAACTGATTTCAAACTAGCTGCTAAGTCTTCCCCATACGAATATTAAGACTTAAATCCAATTCAGCTTGTTGAAGGGCTGCTAGTCTAGTTTTAACAATTTGCTGTTCTGTCTTGCAACGATAAGAGGCAAATCTTTTAGTTTCACCGCGCAAAGCGGCTTTGAATGTGTCCCAGACAATACCAACCGATGCAGTGCCGGTATTAATTGCAAAGAACTCTGAGATCCAGAGAGTGAGTTGTTCCTGATATAGTTTATCTAATAGGAGTTTCCTATCAAAAGTCCATGGTCTAATTTGATTAACAGGACTGTCCCAGGGACAGCTAAAGATAATAGGATTATGGTCGGATATAGTCCTTGGGTTAATTTCAATCTTAACAGAGCCCACAGTTTGAAGAGAAGTAAAAACATAGTCAATGCATACCATTTTATTATGAGGTATTGAATAAAAAGTATAGCCCTCTTGATTTGGATAATGATAATGCCATTGATCAGTCAAACCATGTTCAATTAGAAGAATCCGAAGCGCCTTATAAACTTGGGGCTTTCGTCCTACATATGTGCTATGTTTTAATATATCTAGATGACTAGGGATATTGATATTAAAATCACCACAGAAAAACATTGGATGGAGCCACGTAGCTAACTCTAAATTTAAATTCCTCAAGTCCTGTGGGTCGTCAAGGTTAGAAGCATATATCGAGCAAATAGAAAACAAACGACCATTGACCAATAACTCTACTATTAACCATCTACCAAAATTGTCTTGCATTGCTCTTTTGACACGCCCTATCCCAGTTTTTAGAATGATAGCGACTCCCCTAATTGTGGAAGTTTGTTGGGTACAGGCCACTAATTCATAACCCAAGAATCTAAGATAAGCCCGATTGCCCCAAGGAATATGGGTTTCCTGCAGGCAGATAATATCCACCTGCATCACCTGCAACATCTTATAGAAAATCCTACGTTTTTTAGGGTCATTCAATCCGCAAATATTCCAGGTTGCACATGTCAATCTAGAAACAGCCATAAAGTTTGATCAGAGAAAGACAGCCCTAGAAAACTATTAAACATTTTATAACACACATGATTACAATCAAACTGTTTTTTTAAGAAAAATGAGAAGTTTTGTGTCAGATCAAATACATTTAAGAGATACAACTGACTGTCAAAAAAAAATCTGTTCTTCTCCGTCCACCACCACCACACCACCCCACAACCCACCCTGATTGGCCCACCCACCCCGGCTAAGAAGTGAGCCCCCACACCCCTCACCCCCCACATTGAGCAACAGGACCTTGGTCCTTGTGATGGTTGAGTAAGCGTATCCTCACAGTCCTCTGAACCTACAATTTCCCCCCTTTCCAAAGAGATATCAGATAACCCTGGAACATCAACTAGAAAAAAATACGAAATTTTTATATATAACCCACAGGTCATCAAAGAAAAAAAAGAGAAAAGATAGAGGACATGGAAATAAGTTCTGCCCGATGTTTAACAATCAAGATAATACATTGCCTAACTCGCAACTATATTGAGTCCAAAAATTCTTTAGCAGGTATCTCCGACAGAAAAAACTTTGTCTGACCCTTAAAAATGATTTTTAGTTTTGCCGGAAAAAGGAAGAATGCCTGGGCGCCCTTCGCCTGGAACAGAGGAATCTGTTGTCGCTGATGCCAGCGGCGAGTGACCTCCTCTGAGCAGAAGTCCGGACGGACAAAGAATTGACACTCCTTAGCAGATCGCTTCTTATTGGGTCTAGCGAGGTCAAATATACGTTCACGGGCAAGGAAATTGTTGAAGCATACCAAAATAGCACGGGGGTAGGAATTATTCACAGCAGCAGAGGATTGTTTTTTCTTATTTAGTGGAAAACGATGCGCTCTTTGTATCGCGAGATTCCAATCCCACTGGGTGACCTCTGGGAAAGCCTCGGAAAAAAGCTCCACTATAAACTGCTGAGCGACGTCACCCTCTTTATTTTCCTCTATCCCCAAAACGCGAAGATTATTCCTTCTGTTCCGGTTTTCAAGATCTGAAAGCTTCCATAAGATGTCCTTACGTTGTTCTTTGACCTCTGTAACTAAGTCTTTCTGAGTAGCTGCGGCATCTTCAAGAGCCAAAATCCTTTCTTCAGCTTCAACAATCCAGGTAGTGGTCTCAGTACTGGTTTTAATAACCCGTCGGAGAGAATTCTGCATTTTGCGGCAGGCCCCCTGTGTATGCATATTTTCTTGCCTAGTTGCTTCTCTATGCATCATTATGGTTTGATAGATCGTTACCAATTAGACCTCTTCGGGGATTCCTGACATAGTCTCACTAGTGGCTCCAAATACGTCCCGCGAATTTAATTGAAACTGTTCCATAGATAATTCCTTCTGCAGGTTTTGCTGATTAGACTGAGATGAAACCTTAGTACCTGGAGCTTTACGCACTGTTTCAACATTCAGATCTTTTGATGCCTGGCTGGGACGCCAATAGGCAGAGTCACTATCATAGTCCGACCACTGGAGCTCTGAACGATTAGCATCATCCTCCCCAGACAGAGAGTGATCAGAAACAGAGTAAAAGTTCTCCGTAGACTCACTAAGCACGGACCCCCTAGTGTCGTGAGAGAACACTGTAGGTAACTCCAGAGAAGTAGATATATGGCCGTTGGTAGGCTGAACTACATTCTCCAGCATGCATTGGGCTGAGGAGGACTGATTAGCAGAGAGGTCTGGAACTGAACCTGGTATCAGAATTGCCTCTTTTGATATACTGTTATGATTAATTAGTGCAGGGAATTCAGAAGGGTCGATAAGAGGAGGGGGGGCTTGCAGAGTCAGAAGTCACAGTGATAGGTACTATTAGGGAAGTATTCACCCCCCCTTTCCAACAGGGACTCCAGACGATCTTAAGTCTTTTCCCTGCACTATATCAGGAGAGCCATCATTTGTAACCAGAGATTTTCCCTTACCCCCCAGCCTGCCAAACATTGCCGGTAGTGTCTGTCCCTTGGCGGCGGCTGCAGTAGGAATCGAAGGTGAGGGCTTGTCCATACTTGCATGGCGAGTCTTCTGAGCCCCGGGCGCAGAGCCCTTTGGGTCCGCATCCTGCTGGCCGCGGGTAGAGCTGCGGGACTTTAGAGCGGCAGCCGCCACTTTCGTGAGTACTTTCGGCGGCGTCCTTTTTCTTCCTTGAAGCCGATGGCGTGGGGCGGTAGCCGGGAAAGCCGGGAAAGCAGCCGCCGAGTCTCAGCGGGAAGGACAGAACACGGAGATCCGAACCAGGTACGCGGCAGCTAGGGTGGAACAGAGCCCGGCAGCACCACAACAGCTTCCAAAGGACAACAGGCTGGATGCAATTCAGACGGAAGGTTAGTGCCGTGAACAAAGTGGTCGCTTTTCACCGCTGAGAAGTATTTAGGCGATATTAGATGAAACGGGCAGAGCGGTCAGTTCAGGGGGTCCAGTGTAGCTCAGGAGAGCAGAACGCCAACTCACTCGGCCGAGAGCACGACCGCCATCTTGCCCCTGTTAGCAGTTCCTCCAGGGATGCCCACGCTCTAGCTGAGTCTCGCTGCCAGTTTTCTTGGCTATCCGTAACCTTACTGCTCCCACGCAGTCCGCCAACTTTATGAACTCCATCTTCCACCTATGTACACTAAGTCCCCCATGCTTTCAACTGGCTTGTGATATCTCTCTTTGCCAATTTAAGGCCCAAATCCTGAAACTTACTTGCCACCTTATTTTTAGCCGGGTGGGGATGTAGCGATCACCCACCTGGGGACCATCAAACAGACTCTTTGCCGCAACCTGAATAAGCCAGTTCCCAGGAAGAGATTGAGAAAAGGCCACCTGGACTACAGTTCCCAGTAGGCAGTGAGGCGAGTAAAAGGGCAGGCCATGTATAAGCACCTCCTTCGCATGAGGAGGGTAGTTGACAATCGTTGTGGAAGTTTGTAATGCCGGATCCCAGCGTGAAGCTTTTCAGCGTTTCCAGATTCCTGATTCCTCCCGAAAACCGTTTTTTGTTCAGCATTGCAGTGTCCGTGCTCTAGATTGCTTTAATAACCATACATCCATCGGTACAGGTATTACGGGAAGAAAAGCCGGTGCTCTTTCTTCCTGTACTGTTTCTTCTTACTTTCATTAATTCCGAGCCTCAGTGCTAGCTAAGAAACGCCGGAACATTTTATTGTGCTACAGTGATATTTGGCCTTTTCATGTTTTCCTTTTTACCCTGCTTCGTGTAAGACTGGACTTGCGAGCTTTCTGTAGCCCTATGACATTTTGACCTTCATGGCAGCTTGTGCCTCTGTCTGCCCAGATCTTCTGGTATTTTCAAGAGTGAGGGCAGAGCAAGAATTCTGAAAGCATTACCGGCTGGTTGTGCTATGTATTTTTGATGATTGCTTTGGCCTTATTTGCGTGTATAAACTAAGACTACCATTTCCCAGCACAGGAGTGCAGTGTTGATCCATGGATGGATGCTGAAACTCATTGTTTAGTTATGACATACTCTTGCAATGCCAATATATAATTGCAGGAGAATACAACATGGAAGCATAGAGATTGTGAAGTCAGTATCTCTAAGCAGGCTTCTCATTGAAACTATTTATGTCGTGGGTATTACCATATTAGTAGTTCACTACATTTGATATAGAGGATTCGATTGTTCTGTTTCCTGTTTCCTTCTTATTGGTGACTTGTTTTTCCTAGCTGCAAAAATCCTGAAGTGAGTGGGTACAGAGGTATTTAGTCATATTTACATATAGGAACGTGAGCTCCCATATATCAGTTGTGTTTTTCTTTTTCTTCCTCCTGTTCTGCAGGGTCACATCCATTTGGGTATTATACAGTCTCTAGACCAGACCCAGAAGAGACCAGAGGGCGTGCAGCAAGTTTATTTTATCCCCTTCCCTTTTTCCCCTGGGCGTGACTTCACGCAGTGGGATTTACCTCCTCTGCTGGGGGTTGCATTCAGGAGAATTGGGGGAATTATCAATCACCATTGTCTCTGATGGTCACAAGTGAAAGGTTAGTGGCGTTGCTTACATTCTTGTGCTACTGACAACCTGACAGATTGTCAAGCCCAAGTTTAACGTCCAGCCCGGATGATGGATACCAACGCTTTATTGACCTCGCTGTTGGAGAGCTTGGCTGCTCTACAGCACGAGGTTCAAACCTCTCGCTTAGAGAACCAGAATTTACTGAGAGAAATGGGCACATTGCCTAGAGAGGTAGCAGGCCTCTCCCGCAAAGGTCATGGGGAGGGTTCTTACATCAGACCTGCTACCTTACCCCCTCCTGTACCTACTACACACCCCTCTTCCCCTGTCACCCAAGGTGTTGGTTTTTTTGCTACTACGCCTCCCCCCCCCCCCGTACAACATGCACGGTTCCCACAGTTCATATGATACAGAACACAGATAATTCCCTTGGCACCACCTGAACGTTTTTATGGGGATCCAAAAAAGTTTGAGACCTTCCTAAATCAATGCCGGCTACATTTTTTATGCAAACCAGCTGTGTTCCAGGATGAAGCGGCTAAAACGGCTTTCATGATGTCTTACATGGGCGGTAATGCAGCCAGCTGGACCATCCCATTGATGGAAAGGAACAATCCCGTTCTACACCATTTTCCGGACTTTTGCTTAGAAATGAGGAAATTATTTAATAGAAAATCACACATGATGACATTAGACCGAGAACTACTCACCTTACGACAAGGGTCGCAAGATCTGCTGACCTACATCACGACGTTTAATCGTCTAGTGGTTGAAACTGACTGGCCCTCTGAAAAACAGAATCACCCTGTTTTACCAAGGGCTACGAGGAGAACTCAGACATCCTTTCCCAGGTCGTTCAGTTACCACAGACATGTGAGGTGTTAATAATAGATTTAACTGTTCAACTTGACCATAGAATCCAGGAAAGAAAAGGGGATTAGACCAGAGGAAAAGCCCCCTTTTCATATATGAGACCAAAAGGTTCAGTAGAAGAACACTCCAAATCCCTAGAAGGACCCAAACCGATGCAAATTGGAGGGATTCGAGGTCCCCTTACCCTGAGGCGAGGGACAAAAGAAGGAAGATGAAACTGTGCCTGTACTGTGGCAAGGGAGGTCATTTCATTAGAGAATGCTGTGCTCGAGCTCCTCTCGCTGGGAGAATCTCTGTTCCACGGGTACAAGCAACTATGAGACAAGGAGAACCGGTGGAAAACTGAAGAGCCCAAGTCAGGATGAGGTCTCTGATTTGGGTACACATCGCACAATGATCTCGTCGGTACTTGCAAACACCCAGCAGCCTGCCGTTGCACATTTAAACATCAGCATATCCCTATGGATTACATCAACTGATATATTGGAGGTGAATGCTCTGCTAGATTCCGGAGTGACAGGAAATTACATCGACCAAGAGTACGCCCTGAAAATAGGGATTTCTTGCAAAAAGAAAGAAACCCTAGAACTTGTGAAAGCAGTGGATGGGACTGCCCTGTCTTCTGGTCCTGTAACATACCGCACTCTTTCCCTTCTGATGAAGTTTGGTCTTGACCACTTTGAGTATATCCAATTAGATCTTATCGATGCTCCACAGTTCCGGCTCGTCCTTGGAATGCCTTGGTGGACACTTCATGATCCCGTGTTCAGTTGGGTGGCCCGCACAGTCACTATGGCTTCTGATAACTGCAAAGAACATTGCAATAAAGGGGAGAAACATTATATGGGCAATGAAGAAACACCCTCTACGTATCTGGCAATGACCTGTGCCCAGGAACGTTATTGCTGTTCCACAGTCTTACCTGATATCTACAGAGAATTCCAGCCCCTATTTGACAAACAAAAGGTGACTCGGTTACCACCTCATTGGGTGTATGATTGTCGTATCGAATTGATGCCAGGAGCTAACATACCGTGCAGCAGAGTGTATGCCTGGACGGACCCAGAGACGTAATACTTGAAGACATACCTTGAAGAAAACCTTGCCTCCGGTTTTATTTGACACTCCTCCTCGCCAGCGTCCTCTCCTCTTTTCTTCATTCCGAAGAAAGATTGTGAAGAATTAAGAACGTGCATTGACTATCGAGCCATAAACTGGGTGACCATAAAAAAACGATACCCTCTGCCATTAATACTGGTGCTTCTGGACCAATTAAAGGGTGCTCGATATTTCACAAAGCTCGACCACAGAGGAGCCTATCATTTAGTACGAGTTCAGAAGGGTGATGAGTGGAAGACTGCTTTCAAATCCAAGTTTGGTCTTGAGTATAGGGTGATGCCTTTTGGGCTCTGCAACGCCCCCGCAGCCTTCAAGTTTTTTATGGACGAGGTACTGCATGGCTACTTGGAGACCTTCTGTGTGGTCTATATTGATGATATTTTAATCCATTCATCTACACTCCTGGACCACGTGGCCCACGTAAAGGCAGTTTTGTAAAGACTCCAACAGCATTCGTTATATCTCAAACTCGAGAAATGCCTTTTTCATGTCCAAGAATTTGCCTTTTTAGGTTACATCATTAATGCCCATTGTTTTCAGATGACCATGAGCAAGGTTGATGCCATCACCCAATGGAAGACTCCCCAGAACATTAAATCTGTACAAAGCTTTGCCAATTACTATTGGCGATTCATCAAGGATTTCTCAAAAATGATACATCCCATCTCCAGTCTGCTACGAATAAAATGTCCCTTTCATGTGGGGAGAAGAGGCTGCTCACTCTTTTCAGCTGTTAAAAGACAAATTCACTCAGGCTCCTTTCCTGCACCATCCAGATCCACAACTCCCTTTTGTCCTAGAAACCGAGGCCTCACAATCTGCTGTGGGAGGAGTATTGTCCCAACGACATCCCGAAACCGGACAGCTACACCCTGTAGCATATTACTCCAAGAAACTCACTCCAAGTGAAGTCAATTACACCATCTCCGACAAGGAGTTACTGGCTATAAAAAGGGCTTGTGAAGAATGGCGACACTATCTTTTGGGAGCATTGAATACTGTGGGGATATACACGGACCATAGAAAACTGCTGTTCCTAAAAAACGCAAAAGCCCTGACACCCCATCAGTTAGGTTGGACTCTGTTCTTTTACGATTATGACTTTGTCATAAAGTATCGACCTGTACCACAAAACGGGAAAGCAGATGCCCTTTCCCGTATGGAAGAATCGGAAAATGAAACCTTGACAAACCAACCAGAACCTCCCATTTATTCTAACTTAAGTAGATCTTCCAAAGCAAACCATAGCTCTACTCATCGCCCAGGACTTTCTAGAAGACATATGAGGGTCTCTGGCAAATCTAGATATACAAGCCTGGATACAAGAAGAACCAGAACACCATTCAGAAACGGAGGATTTAGCCTATCATCAACACGCATTGTATATTCCACATGAGACACTGCAACAACAAGTACTAAAATGGGCTCATGACTCAGTATTGGGAGGACACATGGGAATATACAAAACTATTGCCTGTGTGGAACGCTCATTTTGGTGGCCTGGTTTACGAAAGGACGTCTAAGAATATATAAAAAACTGTGCAGTATGCGTACAGGGGAAAGCCTGTCATGCTAAACCTTCAGGTCTACTCCGATCCTTGCTTACTCCTACCCGACCTTGGCATATCATATCGATGGACTTCATTGTGGAAATGCCCCCCTGTGAAGGAAAGACCGTTGTAATGGTGGTAGTTGATCATCTAACAAAGATGGGACATTTTATTCCTTTAAGGGGCCTACCCACGCCCTCGGAACTCGCCTTGGTTTTTCTCCAACACGTATTCAGAGCCCATGGAATCCCTTGTGTTCTGATCACTGATCGGGGTTCTCAATTCACTTCTCGCTTCTGGAAAGCCCTCTGTAAAACTATGAACATTGAAGCTCGACACTCCTCAAGCTACCTTCCGCAAACGGATGGTAAAATGGAACGTCTTAATCGGACATTAGAACAATATATTCACTGTTTCACTATACAGAACACCGTAAACTGGTCTACATTGTTATGGATGGCAGAGTTCGCCTATAACAACCCTACACATGCCACACTAGGCTGTTCTCCTTTCTTTGGTGTCTATGGTCATCATCCCAATATGCTCCCATTCGAATGGCCTGTCCAGTCCCCATTACCCAGCATACACGAACATCATACTCATCTCAGGGTTGTATTAATAGAGACCAAACTAAGTCTTGCCACTGCTCTATCTGTACAGAAACACTTTGCAGATAAGAAAAGATCAAAAGAACCTAATTACCAGGTGGGGAATAAGGTATGGCTATCTACGAAAAGCCTGCATCTGAGGGGAATAAATAAAAACCTAAATACGTAGGCCCTTACAGTATCGAGGAGGCTATCAACCCTGTTGCCATGAGGTTATCTCTACCTCATTCCTGACAGATCCATCCTGTTTTCCATGTGTCCCTACTCCAACCTTGTCCTACTAGCATGAGACTACCAGAGAAGCCTCTCCCCATAGATGTAGATGGTCAGGAAGAGTCTGAGGTACAAAAGGTCCCTGATTCCTGGCTGTTCAGGGGTCGGATTCAATACCTAGTGGATTGGAAAGGGTTTGGGGTGGAGGACAGAACATGGGAACCTGAATATAACCTCCATTGCCCTGAATTAGTCGAGTGATTCCATGTAGAACATCCTGGTAAACCTGGACGACCGCCGAGTCGACGGTCCTTGAGAAGGGGTACTGTAGCGATCACCCACCTGGGGACCATCAAACAGACTCTTTGCCGCAACCTGAATAAGCCAGTTTCCAGGCTTGGATTGAGAAAAGGCCCCCTGGACTACAGTTCCCAGCAGACAGTGGGGCGAGTAAAAGGGCAGGCTATGTATCGGCACCTCCTTCGCATGAGGAAGGTGCTTGACAATCGTTGTGGAAGTTTGTAATGGCGGATGGTGCTCCCCGCCGGATCCCAGCGTGAAGCTTTTCAGCGTTTCCAAATTCCTGATTCCTCCCGAAAACCGTTTTTTCTTCAGCATTGCAGTGTCCGTGCTCTAGAAAAGCCGGTGCGCTTTCTTCCTGTACTGTTTGGGAGGGATGAAGGGGGCAAGCAAGACCGACTACCATTTTGTGTATGTAGAAGGCCGCTTTATTTGAAACAGGTGCTGTGGAATTTGACTAAAAAATTCCCAAGGTTGATGGAAGAATAAATGGGTAAATAAGTGTCTAAATTGATGTTTAAAAAAAAATTGATTGTATAACTGACTTCTTAATTGTATCTTAGTGAATACATGTAGAGTAATGTTTAAATATTTAAATATCTGTATCAGTGTTTCACTTTGTGTATAAGTGGCTGCATGGGTTGGTGAGTAGCTACATGAGTGTCGATATGGGTTATTAGTTGTTTTTTGAGTATCAGAATGAGTGTCTGTATGGTTTGGTGGGGGTATTACTTAGTGCACAGATGCACGAATGACTGACTCACTGTTTGTATGTGTTTTGAAGACAGCATGTGTGCAGGACTGTATGGGTGTATGAGTGTGTGTATGGGAGTGTTAGTGAGTGAATGCCTGTCTCAATAGTATCTTTATGAGTAACTACATATGTTTTAATCTTGTATATGTGAGTATTGATGTATATAAGTGATTATATGTGAGATTGAGAGATTGGACAAGTTCCTGTATAAATAAGTATGTGTTTCTATAAGTGATTGTTTAAAAGATTAACTATGTGTACGCTTCTGTAGATGTAGGTGTAGTGGTGTGTGTATACCTGTATATGCAAGTGAATGGATGTTTGATAGTTTATTTGCATGTGTGAGTATGTGTGTGAGTAACTCTATGGATGAGTGTAGGTGTGTAACAGGATATATAGGTGTATTAGTACATATGATTGAGTACATGTATGAGTGACTATATAGAACTGTTGGTCAATGAGTGGATGCGTATGTAGATTTTGGAATTACTGAATAGGTTGTTCTAACTGGTATTGGTATCGCCATTTTTTTGAAAATGTTAGTTTATATTTTTCAATGTGTGTATCAAAGGTTATATTAGGGTGTGAGGAGGTCTGCCACTCTTTCACAAGGATGATGTAATCAGTGATGTCATTGGAGATGTCATCAGTGATGTCATGAGGGAAGTCACTGACCATGTCATGAGTGATGTAATATGTGACGTCATCAATAGTGCATTGCGGGCGTGCAAGTTATAGTTAGCTGAACTAACTATAACGGGGGAATTTCAATGGTTTTGTATGAGTGAAATGTCTAGCTAACTAAAACATTTGTGAAACCTATGGTTTTTTCAATGAATTTGCAAGGTTTTTTAAATGCGAGTTCCAAACTATAACGTGTGTGAAACCTATGGTTTTTTTGGTGAATTTGCAAGGTTTTTTTAAATACTAATTCCTAACTATAACGTGTGTGAAACCTATGTTTTTTTCAGTGAATTTCAAAGGTTTTGTAAATGAAAATTTTTAAATGTATTAATTATTATATTTCTTTCTTTTTATACAAATTTCTTACATTTTTAATATAAATATTTATATTTATTTTATTTTTAAAATTATATGTCATATTCTTATTGTAAAATAATAACAAAACTAAATTCCAAATTATTTTTGGGATTATTTTTTTTCCAATATATTAAAATTGAATTCTATATACATCCTTTTTCATTATTTTTTTGGGTAATCGTACCGTACGCGTACGGTAACGGAATTACACCAAATTTAGCAGAGAGGTAGAGTTCAGTTTGCAGATTGTGCTTTTTGTTAAATGGTGTAAATCCGTTCAGTAGTTCCTGAGAAAACACCTATAGACTATGCATGTAGTGTTCTATGCACCGGGACTTGTCTTTTATATCTTCAAATCCCCAATCTGTATCCTTACACTTCTAGTAAACACTATCACACTTCTGTTTCAGTATTGTAGAGACCATACAGCACTATGTGCTTATCTATACACTGTTCTAAAAGAATCCATTAACTCCATTAAAACACTAATCTGCAGATGTACTGCATAGACTTGTAACAAATGTATGTACATATGTTACATTCAAGTGCTTCAAAGGTACTACATTATACTATAGGTAAACTGCCTATAGATTTATGCTGTAGCAGTTCCTTAAAGTTCTGCACTTTCACATTCACCATACACTATTAATGTATTCATTCATTCATTCATTCATTCATTCATTCATTCATTCATTCATTTATGCACTACACATTCATTCAGACAAAGTTTTACACACTATCATAGACATATAGCTCTTTCTTTGACCAGTGGGGATAGTTCTGAGAAGAACTGTTTTTTTTGTGTTTTTAGTTTTCTATTTGTTGTGTTTTTTCAACAATTTTTTTTTTAAACCAAAAAAGTTTAACTGAAACCCAAAAAGTGTCCAACAGGAACAAAAGAATGAAAAAAAAACTAATGTCGAGGACAGCAATGCTCTTGCTTCCTGCGTTTTATCAGGTCCATAGACTGTTCCCCATAACACAAAAGTTTATCGCAATAAATGCATAGAGTTTTAACTTCACCAAAATCAGCATCAATTTGTGGGTGTGGACTGCTTGCTGAAAATGCTGCAGCAGCAGTTGATGTGCTTGGTGCAGTAGCAGGTGGGTTGTCCTGCAACCTCCGTCTTGCAGCTCGAGAAAAGTTGTTGGGGTGCAAGCTTTTCATGTGTCGCACCGTGTTTACTGTGCCACAGGAGTATTTTTTAGATGGATCACCCCTTGAAAGAATTGTTTGGCAAATTTTACAGGTTACTTTTGGAGCATTAAACTTTTTTGGCCCTTCAGGAAAAGTAAAAAACTTCCAAATTAGAGCTTCTTTCCTCTTCTTTGGAGGTTCTTCAGGAATGAAATCTCCTTCTGAAGAATGGCTGGAACATGAGTCCATTGCTGTTATTATGGTGATCTTCCTTCTATTTGACAGGATTCTCAGAAGAGATGTCAAAATAGAATGATTAAAATGGGACAGAACTTTCAATAGTTTGGCACTTGGAACCCCTTTTAAAGCTGTGAAAGGAGTCATCTTGGTAAATGAGTCAACTACTACTAATATCCTGTTGTAGCCTTGACTAAGGGGTACATCAGTGATGAGATCTAAAGTAACGGTGTGCCAGGGATAAGGTGGGGTGGGCAAAGGTTGAAGCAGCCCCTTTGGGGCCAGTCGTTCAGATTTTCCCAGAGCACAAAACTAACACGTTTTAACATATTCTTCAATGCTCTTAGACATTTCAGGCCACCAATAATGCCTTTTTATTAACTCCTTTGTTTTCGCTTCTCCTTTGTGACCAGCTAATTTCGCATCATGACATTCCTGCGTAACTCTCAACTGCAACTCCTTGGTGGGTACGAACAAGGTATCCTGAAAGTATGGCAGTTGATGAATGATTTTTCTACCTTCTCCTTCCTTCACCCAATTCTGCATGGCTTCTAAATCCATCACTTCCAAGATGCTTTTTTCTAGATTGACTGACGTTACCGCTCCAATTATCCTATCATTCGGAATAATTGATTGATTTTCCAGAGGGGTTTTTTGGTTCTCCGTATCTATCCTAGATAATGCATCTGCCTTTCCGTTTCGAGCTCCTGGTCTATAAGTGATCACGAAGTCGTAATCCGCAAAATACAGTACAGTCAATTGCTGGTGAGGCTGCTCTAACGAAGCTATTCTTATGGTTCCTAATTATGGGGGCTTGGATTTGTGTTAATAATAGCCTCGATTTTTCTATTTGTGGCTTCCAATTCATTTTAGTGTCAAGAGTAATACCCAGATATTTAAAATTTTGGACGTGTTCAATCTTTTCATTATTTACACTAAAAGTTTTATTAAAACCTTTGTGAGGGCTGATCGCCATACCCTTTGTTTTAGAAGAATTAATTTCAAGGCATTTGTCCATACAATATGACTGAAATTTATTCAACAGGTTTTGTTGGCCTTCAGGGGTCTGTGAGATTAAAATCGTGTCATCCGCAAATAATAAGGCCGGAACGGCTTGACCACACAGCATGGGAGAGTCATGCTCGCAGCCCAAGAGGGTGTCTGGGATGTCATTTACATATAGAGAGAAGAGGGTTGGCGCCATAACACAACCTTGCCTAACACCTCTTTTTATGTCTATTCTCTCTGTTAACTCTCCATTGGGTCCCCACCTTACTCTTGCATAATTTCCTTCATGCAGCCTGATCAGGTGGTAGAGGATGTCACCTGGGACACCCATGTCCCTTAAAGATTTCCATAATTTCCCCCTCGGGACCAGATCAAAGGCCTCCCTAAGATGCACAAAAGTGACATATAGGTGGGAATTCCTTATGTTAATGTATTTCCAGATTAAACATAAAAATCTGAAAACCTGGTCCACCGTACTAATTCTAGTTCTAAAACCTGCTGGTATTTTGTAAAAATTGAATTTTCCTCGATCCACATATTCAACTTACTTAACAGTTGTCGGGAGAAAATTTTTTGGAGCACATCTATCAGACTAATAGGTCTGTAGTGCGATGGATTGTATCTATCTCCCTTCTTAAAAATGGTAACAATTTCAGCGCCCCGCCAGGTCTCGGGAATTGGAGCTCCTCTTAGAATCTCGTTGCCCATAAAAGGTTCTCATGTTTCCGGAGATCGCCCGGTATCTTATCTGGGCCCGGGGCTTTGCCCTGTTTGACTGCATTAATAGCGGATATAGTATCAGCCAAACAAAATTCTAAGAATGGGCCACAAGTCTCTAATTCTGTACTCTCATATGTCTGTTCTTTGTCATCCACGCCACACGAGTACAGTTTTGAGAAGTGATTTACCCAGATGCTTTCCTCAAGAAACCTATCCCTAGATTGGGTTCCATTTTTAGTCCCCCCGGCGATAAGCTTCCAGAAGGAGGATTGGTCTTTCAGTTTACATGCTATAAGCAAGTCCGACTAGACTTTTTCATCCCATCCCTTTTTTGCTAGTAGAATGTTTTTTTTATAGGGCTTCCTTTTGTCCCTAATAATATTTATTTGATTCCCTTTTACAGCTTTTATTAACTCTGATTTGGCCTGGCGACAGGCTCTGTTATACCAGAGTCCTTGCTTCAGTTAATTATTTCGGGCAGGTTGGACTCTTTTAATCTCTTCTGAGAGAATCCTACTAAGCTGCAACATCAGGTTCCCATGCACTTCTGTTAGAGGGTAACCCTCAGTATTAGTATCAACCAACTGTGACATTAGTGTTACGTAAAGATCATAGATTTTCTTGATCGTACCCGCTTTACCCATAACGGCAGGCCATTTTAAAGACCTACGGCTACTGGACTCTAAGGGGTCATCAGATAAATCTTGATTGCAGGGAGCCAACTCCGTAGGGCGCGCAAGTAATGAGCTGTTAGTAGTTAAAATGAGGGGAAATGGTCACTTTCAGTACGGTTATCCACCTTTAAGTCCAGAAGCAATGGCCATAGGCACATAGGAACCAATATATAATCTAAGTGGCTTACATAGGAGCCTCTCTTAAAGGTGGGTTTACTTGGGCAGTCTGTTGGTAAGCGCTAATTACAAGCAGGTATGCCATGTTCCATTGTTAATTTTAGCTGTTGGAGGGCACACTTTGTGCAAGCTGTAGTATGGGTTGCATCAATACAGGGAATATTATTAGCATTGTCTTCTTCCCCATAGATATCTTCTAGGCCCATAACTGCTTCAAACTTTCTATTGAAGTCTCCTCCTATAATCAACACACTTTTATGGTCTAGGCTAGAGATAATGTTATTTAATTGGGCTAATGTCTCTGATTCCTTGTTTGATGGCTGTGGTCTGTTATAGAAGTTAATAATACAGACCACCCGTCCTTTAATATTTTGGGATTTTATAACCAGGATATCAGGACTATTAAAGTCTATCTGTTTAAAAATAATGCCCAGTGTAATTCTTGCCCAAATTATCAGACCGCCGGATGGTCTGCCTTTATTTATGTTTAGGCCCGGTATGTGAAATGACCTATATCCTACTTTAAAGTAGTTACCTACTCCCCATGTTTCCTGGAATAGAATGAGGTCCCCAGAATTAATACAGTCATGCCAATCACAGGGGTCCCCCAACGCATAGTGTTCCATAGTGTATGTAGGTGTTTTCATTGTATTCTAAATGTCTTTTAGCATAGCACTGGCTCTAGGCCTGGTTAGTCAGAGTCAGTTACCACCAGTACCCATCAGCAAAAGTTTGGGGGCCCAGGATGACTTTGCAACAGGCCGCTTTCTGCTCCTCTGTTGGTTCTTTGTGCACATGTGTTGCTTCTATTTGCACCTTTCTTCATCTTTCTGGCCTTCTGTTGCCTCTTTCTGCATTTCTCTTGCGTATTTCTGTGCTTTTCTTCTTCTTTCTGCACATGTCCTATCTATGTAGGCATAGTTAGAAATTAGCATTTAAAAAACCTTTGAAATTAACTGAAAATACCATAGGATTCAGGGACATTATAGTTAGAAATTCGCATTTAAAAAACATTTGACATTCACTGAAAAAAACACAGGTTTCAGGGACGTTATAGTTAGAACTTAGCATTTAAAAAACCTTTGAAACTCACTGAAAAAAACCATAGGTTTCAGGGACGTTATAGTTAGTTGGACATTTCGCTCGTACAAAACCAGAGAAATTCGGCCATTATTGTTAGTTCAGCTAACTATAACTCGTGCCCCCGCAATGCACTTCTGATGATTTCATATTTTACATCTTTCATGACATGGTCAGTGACATCACTGATGACATGACTGTTGACATCACTGATGACATCATCCATGTGATGATCGCATGCACCTCCTCATACCTTAATGTGATCTTTCATACAGCTACTCTAAAATACAGACTACCATTTTCGAAACCATAGACACACCAACACGAGTTACTACATACCCACTCACTGATTCCCAGATCTATACACACATCCACTCATTCACCCCTACAGTCACTCATACATGCAGTCACTCATCAGTACAGCACTATCATATACACTCATACAACTATACAGACACTCATACACCTCCCCTCATCTATAGCGTTACTCACACAATAGTCAGTCATGCAAAAAATCAATCACAGTTCCATTTAATCAACTATACAGTTATACAAACACCACCTCACTTATTCATACAGATAATAAGACATATTTACTCTCTTATACAATCAATGATACAACCACACACTCATTCATACAGCCACTCTCACAATCACTCACTCTCACATATAGTTCATTTATATACTCTGACACTAACATATACTGCCTTACCCTTATGTAGTTACTCACACATGTACCACTGAGACATCCATTCACTCACCAACACCTCCATACACACACTCACCCACCCATACGGCCCTTCACAGATGCACTCTTGAAACCCATCCACCCAGTGAATCACCCACTCACACATTCATGCACAGAGTCACACACCTCCCACCCACCCACACAGACACTCATGCACCCATACAGAGACTTAGACAACCAATTAGTAACCCATATAGACATTTAGCTACTCACCAACCCATGCAACCGCTTACACACCAACTGACAGACTGATACAGACATTTACACTGTATCAGTCTACTGGAGCATTGCAGGGCCATTGTACTGGAGCATTGCAGGGCCATTAAAAACAATGATGAAAAATACCCTGTAGCAAGACACTATAGGGATAAACACTTTTCTGATTCAGCGCAAGTGAGGTTCTTCATCCTGGAACAAATCACTAGGAGTCCCAGAGGGAGCAATCAGGTGCTAAAGTTGAGAAAGAGAGAATAAAAAATACATAGTGAATTTCCATGCAAAAAAAAATCCGGGAGGGTTGAATCAAGATGAGGAGTTGGCAATACCGGAAAATGACCAAACCAATCTAACAGTGGTTAACCTAACATGCAGAGAGCTTACGACTGACGAAGAACAAGTCCTAAGCCTTGGATTAACATTCTGTCCCAACAATGAGTTGGAATACACCCAGACTAAAATAGACTTGTTCCGCTTCACACGTAAGTTAAAATTACATAAATACTTCAAATCACGACCGCATCTACAAGATATGGGGAATAAAGGCTCCAGGATCACTGCCACTGATACTTTAAGCATCAGAGATCTACATACAATAGAGACACTGGATAACCTGGAATTAGAACAGACACAGGACCGTGCCCAATTGGATATGGTGTCAGGACCTTGGTTTCTTAAGTCCCCTTGAGTTTCTCAAGAGCATCACCCTAAAACCTACTAAGGTACTGAAACACTGAGACTTCCCAGTTTCCTTGGCTTGTTAACTAACAACCTTCTATAGAAGCAAAACAAGAGTAACTGTCCACCATGTAATCTTTATATTCAGATAAGCAGGTTGGCGCTAGTTGGCACAGTTATTGAATAACGACATGAATTATACATTTAACTCAAAGATTCATTAAAGGTTTCAACACCAGTATAACTGTTATTCAGCACGCATTAAATATTCCCAAAAGAGCAACCACTGTTTGTTTCACAGCATAACACGCATGAAAAGTTCACATGAGCTAATCACAGTTCGATTCACAACATTGTTCAATACTAAACTTTTCAAATACAATGGAGCCGATACAAGGCCCAAAAGAAATTAGAACTGAATCACTGAGTTTAGGTATTACGCCGAGAAATATAGTTAATACGCTTTAAACAGAATCAGAGGCTAAAAACAATTGGTCAAGTCCAAAACTAGAAGCAAGGGTCCAGTAATAATGTTCGGTAAATAAGTCCAGAAAGTTACAAGGAAACGCCCCTCGCGTTTCTCCTTACGAGCCTCTTGAAAGTATCACCAGCCGGTAAACAGAAAAAGGATAAATCCTACCTGCGTTTTCAGCAAGCGGATTTTCGTGGTAGATTACTACCATTGAATAGGAAACGGAGCTGCTTGGAACATCAGCGAAGTCCTCCGTCGTCGGGAACGAAGACCGGACTGGAAACAGGAGACCTCCGATCTCAGGAACCGGGAAGGAATAATCCGCACAGCGTTTTGGGCGTGGCAGCTTTTATAGTCTCTGTTGAAGTACAGGGGCTGCAGAGGGAAAAAAGACCTCGGCAGCAAACTCACAATAGGAACTCCTGAAGCCAAAGGCCAACAAGCACTGGCAAAGCGGAACATGCCAAAGCGACGTGTAATAACAAGCATTGGCAAGGCGATTCGAAGTGCAATATCAAGCAAATAACAAGCATTGGCAAGGCGATTCGAAATGCAATAACAAGCATTGGCAAAGCCCAAATAACACAGGGTCAAAGTCTATGAAGTCATAACGAACATGGTGAACATACATTGCCATAATCAGAGAGCAAACCATAATCAGAGAGCAAAGAACAAGGATCCTGACAGTTGGCGCAAAGAGCCGAAATGCAAGGGATAGAACAAGAGAGGGACGCAAGTGGATTCAAACCAGTCTCAATCTTTGTTCCTCAATCCCTTGGGATGCAGTTGATGTATTTTCAGAAGCTATGAACAATGATCTACTAAAATATCAAAAAGCGGACCACCATGAACTCAACTACAATATAACGGAACAACAAAAACATGCACTGAAAACCCTAATGACAGACACGAACATTATTGTGAAACCCTCAGATTAGGGCGGGAAAGTGGTTTTAATGACACGGGACTACTATAAACAGGAAGCTCTGAGACAGCTCTCAGATGAGAAGTTTTATAATACATGTACCAATGAGACCTATCAACAAAGTATCAAAGACTATGATACATTGATTACAAAATGGTACGACCTCCAGATGCTTAATAAGGACGAACATCTGTTCTTACGGACCAGCTGCCCCATGACTCCTACATTCTACCACCTCCCGAAATTACATAAGCATCGTGACTGCCCACCCGGTCGTCCAATTATTTCCTCTATTGGGAGCCTAACAGAAAACATGTCTCGCTTTGTGGATAACGCCTTGTTTCCTCTGGTAGTGACTATGGAATCTTATGTGCGAGACACAAAAGACTTCTTGATGAAAATACAGACCCTTGTGTGGGAACCAGGATACCTGTTGATGGTATTAGATATCACTAGTTTATATACTAGAATTGAACATCAACATGGACTAGAAGCTATTAAGCATGCACTGGGACAACGTCAGTTACGTTTCGCAAGACATAATATTATGATTCTTGAATTCGTACACTTTTGTTTAACCCACAATATTTTCTTATTCGAGGATCAACTGTATATTCAGAGGTCTGGGACGGCGATGGGCACCTGCTTTGCCCCCAGCTATGCGAACTTGTTCGTAGGCTGGTGGGAGGAGCAGGTGCCCAGGAGCTGCACAGTTGGAGGAAAAGAGGGGAAGGTCATATGTTGGCATCGTTATATCGATGACCTGTTCCTTGTATGGAGTGGTGAATGTGATACAGCGCATGAATACATCAATGTACTGAACAAAAATAACGTTAACCTTCACTTTTCGGGAACAGTTAGTCCGGTGGCAGCGGACTACCTGGACTTGAAAATATTTGTAGAAGAGGGAAACCTCCATAAACGCCTATTCAGAAAGGAAACTGCTGGCAATTCTACACTCTTTGCCAGCAGTAGCCATCCTCCACAACTGATCAATAGCATCCGCTATGGGGAACTACTTAGGCTTCGCAGAAACTGCTCAAGAGAGGCTGACTTCGAAGCGGCTGCTTCGGAGTGCGTAACCCGGTTTAAGATCAGGGGATACGGCGAAAAACTACTAAGTATCACTCTAAATAGAGTAAGGAAAATTGAAAGACATACCCTTTTGACTACTAATCCTGAACGGGGTAGACATAGAGGGGAAACAGGTGATAATAAAGGAAAATTCAGAGTAATAACTCCCTACTCATCAGGGGCAGAAAACTTAAGAAAGATGCTAAAAAAGAATTGGCACATTTTCCTAACGGACAATGTGCTCAAGGAAGACCTACCGACCCATCCTCTCCTAACTTTCAGTAAAGCCAGAGCAATAGGCGACATGCTAGTGACCAGCCACTTTGAGAAATTGCCTCAGAGAATTAACACCCTGAGGGACCAAAAAGGCTTTTACCCCTGCGGCCGCTGCAAAGCGTGCGCAGGTAGTAAATGGGTCCTTACGTACACTATAGCTGATACAGGTAGAAAAATGAGCATTATTAAATTCATCACCTGTAGTACGCAGTATGCCGTCTATTGCCTACAGTGCCCATGTGGCTTACGCTACATCGGGAGTACGATCAAGGAGCTCAAGCTAAGGATACTTGAGCACCTAAGAGCCATTGATAAAGTGGACCAGGCCTATCCGGTGGCTCGCCACTTTGCGGAGGCTCATAAGCAGGACCGCAATAAACTTCAATACTTCGGTCTGGACATTGTGCCTCCCAATATACGTGGTGGTGATCGTCTACGTAGGTTAAGGAGACTGGAATCGAGATACATCATAGACCTTTCAACAAAACATCTGAAGGGTCTTAACAGTGGGGAGGAGATGGCTTTTCATCTAGGGAAATACATTCAGATCTAATCCCTAACAATAACTCAATACCCCAATACTGGACCATAGTTGCCTGGGAGACTACCTCCCTAATGGTTCATAGGCTGTGTAGTCTTTTGTTTAATGATTGTTGTGTTACGTTTTCTTTGAACTGCGATGCAAATAAAGTGAAGAAAGATATGCATAATCCTCGCCTCCGCTTTTTAGAAAAAATAGAAGTCACACCGGGTTACGTGCATATATATATATACACAAGTTAGACGCTGAGCAAGTAAGTCAAATACTACTAAATGTTTTCATGATATATTTCTTTGTTTAATTTTAATCATTATGTTAAAAGAATTTTGTTCACATTTTTATATCTTTTTTTATAAATTACATGTTTTTGTCCCTGCAAAGTGCATCATATTGCATGTAAACGTGTACAAATATTTATAACTTACAGTTACAAATAAATGACATAAAATTGATCAGTCATTTCTTGGAATACAGAACCAATTCCTCTTCAACGCGTTTCGGCGGTTAGCCTTCCTCAGGAATTCTGTATTTTCTATCTGACAAGTTGATACTGTCTAGTAGATGGAATAACCCCGATGTTTTAACTGGAGTGTGTCTTTAATGCACCACCCTAGGCAGCTCAAGCGGCGAAGATTCTGGATGAATTAGTTAAAAGGCTAAGATGGACGTCTTTTAAGGTCCTGGGTCTGAGCTTCTGAGGAAACTCTCCAAATAATTTGTAGGCCTCGTACTTCTCGCCCGTTGCTGCCTGCTTACGAACAGACCACACAGAGATTGGCGGTCATGTGATTTTCCAATGTTTGGGTAGACCAGGGAGGAGCTTATGTATGGACGATCTTCCCTTGTGAACCTGGGGGCTGATAGGATTTGTGTTTTTTAAGCGATGTTCACGTATCCGTGATGTTTCTCTTCCATCACTGCAATTGTCTAGCACAATTGCATATTTAGTAGTATCTGACTTACTTGCTCAGCGTCTAACTTGTGTTGTTGAAATATATGCACGTAACCCGGTGCGACTTCTTTTTTTTCTAAAAAGTATAGTTTCCTTACCAGGGTTCATCCGTTGAGGTAGGGGCCCCATTCTTTCACACATAATCCTTGCCTCCGTCCTGCCATAGAATTCATTAAACTTTATTCAATCTGATTTAGAAACATAAATCATAAAAAGCAGTAAATCCTCTTTCCTAGTACAATACAGTGAGAATTAATTAAAACCAGCAGGTAAAAACGGATGTTACAAATCCCGGTTCAGAGCAACTTCAAGTTAACAGAATCGTAAAGTTCAATATTTCGCAAGATCAATCTCATGTACTTCTTGCAAAATATGCAATAAGGGGTCCTAGTAAGATGTAACGCTCCAATACCTGAGCAGTCTGCACTATATAAAACTGCAGAAAAACTACAAATAAAAAGTGTTTTGCACACTTCTGTCATTGGGCTATATGTGGACTACATCTTGGTGATATTTGTGCTACATTTGGGCTCTTTTTTCTCTGGTGGTCATCTTGGGAGACTTATTTGTTATGACGTTTCCTAATTTCCTCATTTACTGTAGTCTCCTCAGAGTTAACTGGAAGTCTACTGCTGGTATTGAAAGTGATTGTTGCAGTCTGCATGTCAGAAATTTCTAATGAAATAGAAGAGGAGTTGAGATCTCACTTAAAACATGCCCTAAATTTCCTTTCTGCACCACTAACTATCATTTCTATGGCAAAATGAACCCCCTCATTTTGTTCCTTTTTAAATTAAATGTTTTAAGTGTTACCAGTTTATTCCAATCAAGATGACTTCAGGTGTGCTATAATTTTGGCATAAGTAAGACTGTTAGCTCTCTAGTTGTTCTTTAGAACACTCTGGGAAGCTGCTGTACAACACAAAGGCATCAACTGACAGGCTGCTTCTGTTGAAATACAGCAGGAAGATATTTGAGAGATCCCACTTAAAACATGTCCTAATTTTTGTTTCTACAGCACTAACCATAATTTCTATGACAAAATGAACTCCCTCATGTTGTTCCTTTTTAAATTAAATGTTTTAAGAGTTACCAGTTTATTCCAATCAAGATGGCTTCAGATGTGACATAAATATGTCACAAGTAAGACTGTTAGAGCTCTAGTTGTTCCTTAGAATGTAGTGTAGTTCCTAGTTTCCCACTAGGCCCTGCGCATTGGAATAACATAAACAGTAGTATCGACGTGGAACTGGCTATATTCCAGGCCTCCACTGACTATGCTAAACTTAATTGGGTTGTGTTACCAACTAGCTCAGAGGTCACTGGAAACTTTCTTCTCTGCATAGGAAGTGATCAGCTTCCTTGGCACAGACAAGAAGGGATTCAGCTTTCCAACAACCGTGCAACATGACAACTTTGCTCCTCAGATCAAGAGTCGATCTCTAGGGTCGTGTGAAACAATAGACATAGATTTCACTCAGTCAGTCTAGTGCAGTTTACTTTCACAGTATGTAGAGAATAGAGAGACGGGCGTGTATCAATAAAGGTTAACATTTATTGAACAGTCTTTCTTCTCATACAAGAGAAATGTATTGCCACAATTGCAATAACTGTTATTATAAAAAGTACGTACAGTAAGATAAGAATAGCGAAATAGAACTGTAAAAGCATTGATATGGTTTCTTAGCCATACAATGGTTTAAAAGTAATAAAACATTTATACAGTCATATATACATTAGGCTAACATACTCAACTGGTGCTTCTAACTAAGCCTACCCCAGTGTGCCTGACCTAGGCCTAACACGTGAGAAGGGGGAGTAAGTAAGTAGCTTAAGTTAAGTTGGTTTTGCCAAGGTTTGTTTCAAGAATTCTCTTCTAAGGGTTTAGTCAACACCATACCTCTGAATAGAATGATGGAGGATTGGTATCTCCTTCAGGGGTCTCTCTCGATATCCCAGTTCACCTGCGAGGGTAAACCGGAAGCGCCGGGACTGGATTTCTCTGCACGAGAAAGGCAGCGGCTTCTCTCAGCGCGTCTGGAGGAAGGAGGGGTGACAGCGTCCGCGGGCAGCTGGGCTGGATGTCTTCGCAGAGGACGGCTGCACGGCTCCTCAAGCGTACTGCACCATAGGTCGCGCTGTAGCGGCGATAATGGTAATCAGTAGCTTCACCACCACAGGATAGCAGGCTGCAGCGACATGTTCGCTCCCACAGCTCACAGCTTCGCTCACTGCTTAAGGCAACGTTGGTAATATTTATACCTGACAGGTGCCGGGTTTGACGCAAGTTTGCTGGACATAAGACGTCAATTAAAGATGTCACTAGGAAGTGGCAGCTATCAGTTGCTCATTAAAGTTCTATTACTAATCAAAACATAGCAAGCGGGGATTTCCAGGTTTGCTAAGTTTTTATCTTGTTGAAGAACTCGGAGTGTTATCTAGGAATATCAGATAGTGACTGCTGCTCTGTCATTGCACTAATTGGTCGCAAAGGAAGTAGCAGAGAGTCATGCTGGAATGTGGCTCTGTGGCTCGTGTGAGGCCAGAGATGACTTTACAGAAAATCGTACTTGAACGGTTATGCCAATATAGGGAATAAAGGGCTTTATAGCCGAATAGGGGCATAAGGTCACAGTATCGATCAGGAACCTAGATAAGCACATGACACCCACTCCACGAATTCATGTCCATCAAAATTACTAAAACTAAGCAATTGGATGTATGTGTAACATTGTGTAACATAGCCCACCCCAAAATACATAAATGCATTCGAAATAGGCGTACTTGTAATACATGGAATTTAGGTACTGTACGTTGTTTTAAAAGCATAGTAATCATTCAAAAAATTATTGCATATGAAGTCAATGAACGATTATGCATAAAGAATTACACATGAAGTATCTCTGACAGAAGAAATGCGAGATAAATCATCACATAAAAATGCATTGTAATAATATGTGTGCTAGAGGCTGGTGTTATGTTGTTATGTCTCTAGATGTGTTTAGAAATAGAAGTGTGAAGCTTCTGTTCTCTAAGAATAGTTTTTACGTTAAGCAAAGAATTGTTCGTGCCAAAAAAGAAAAGGGTCAATATTAAAAAAATTGTCCAATTCAAAGAAAAATCAGTTTACCAAAGCTCCTGGCAGTTTTTTGTTGATCAAAACTGAAGGCCGAATTCAGAGTTCATGGGAACGCCGTGTGTCGGAAAGCTTCTCAAAAGTTATTGTTTCTCTGTTGGTGAGAACATCGTATCAGACAGGCTCGCAAAGAATTGGTCTACAAAATCAGGTGATAGTTCAACCAAATTAGATAGCGCTGTAACTTGGCAGGTGTGAGAATGATTGCTGTCATCGAAGGCAGGATCAGCAATGCTCACAGAACGTTGTACCTGGATGATGTTGCTTTTGTCACTCGCTCCACTGTTACCACTTGGCTGTAGTACAGGAGTCTCCACGAATGCCGTCATCAGGATTGGTAGCCGCTGGGGACAACACAATGCGTGAGCCGTTATTGGACTGAGCAAAGTATCGACGTCCATTGGTACTGCTGATGGAAGTGAAAGACAGATGTCCAACACGCATTCCTCGCCGCAAAGCATACACCGTAGCACAGGTAAAATGCAATTTTGCCATATCGGTCTGAATGAAAGGAACCAGGTCATGTTTAGATCTCTCAGCCTGGCCAATCCGAGGACGTTAGTTATCCTGTCCCTGTAGCGCATTGCTAGGATCGTTTCTTCCATTCCCATGGGAGCTATGTCTGAGCCGAGGTTTGCCATAACGTAGCAGGATGGTCAAAAATAGAATCCCTGCGATGAGTCCAAAAAATAGTGGAATACCACCAAAGATGGAGTGCACAAAATTAGGAAAGATTCCCAAAATTGCCTGGAAGGGTGTTAGCAGTCCCGTAAAGACTGTCTTAAATATGCCTGGGATGCTTGTAGCACTAGACATGTTAAGGAGTTGGTCGAGCATTTGTACGAAATGCACGGGGCAATTTGTTGATAAAAGGTAATGGACTTCAGTAGCCGTCCTTGCGACTAGAAGATCATACGTCTCTTTAGATGACGTTATAGGCACTGTTGTCTGTAAAAGCACAGATTTCATTTTGCTTAATGTATCAATTCGTATAGAATAGAGATTCAGACGAGGCCAGAGGGGAGTCACTGTGTCTGGAGGCCCGCTCGGAAACAATGCTTGCATACAACATTTGACCATGGACGTTACTTCTACTAGATAACTTAGTCCGGGCGCGAGGCCACAGCACCTGTGATCCGTTCTTAGAATGTAACTCCCGTTTGCGAGTTGCATAAAGAAGGGCTCTATCTGAGTTGCAGGTGTGACTAGCTGGTGGCATGAAAGGTTGTTTGAATTTCCATCGCATGCTCCGTGTAAATTAATACCCTGACACAAAAGTATACCGCTTAGTGAGTGTTTACAGTTGTCACCACTAAGAAATACATTTTTGTCGCTGTCACTATAGCAAGAATGAGTGTATGGTAATTTCCATTCGGATTTAACATATCCCTTACCCAATTGTTCATATTGGCCAGCAGGTATGTATTCAAGGCACTTTTTAAAGCGGAAAGTTGTTATCGGAATTGTGATAATTCCGTGTATTATCCATTCAATGACAGGGCTCTCTGACATTGTCAATGGTAATCTCTCGAGTTTCTCGATGCTCAAGATTGTATAGTCTGCTCCTTTCTGTGCCAAACTGATCTGTTTATCAGTAAGGTTAAAAATGGAAAATAATGACGTTGTGTTTATCAGACGCCAAGGCACATAGCCTGAACGAAGATTTTGCAGCGTCCAGCCTAATTCTATAATAGAGCGTAATTGAGACTGGCCATGTTGTAACATTAGCAAATCTCTGTCTATCACATCAAAGGCAGATGATACAATATTGTCCAAAGAATATATTCTGGAAGACAGAGTCATTAACCCCTTGTCTACCACAGAAAGTGATTTTTCCAAATTAATACGATCAATTTCTCGTATCTTTTCAGCAGTTTCAATTTGCTTTACTTTCCAAGCCTCGTTGTAAGCTGCATAGATGCTGGTTGCTATGAAACGCTTTTGACGCTGTTTGCGTGGTCCAAGAATGAAATCGCGCAAATCAGCACCATCTTTTAATAAAGACAAGTGTTGCTTAATTTCAGCCAGTGTGGATGTAGTTAGCCATTCTAGGCAGAGTTTGCCTACACTGTATGTGGTTATAATTCCTGGATGTTGTCTCTGGGAGTATCTTAAGTCTAATCTGGTCATTTTTAAACCCTGTGTTTTATTCAGGAATCGATCTTGACAGCTATTTGTGTCTGTAGGCCAGATTAACCACTTTTTCCAATCAGGATGTGTTCTGTTGAAATGTAAAATGTGTGACACGTCTAACTCATTATCTGCAGTTGCATTCTCAGCTATTGGCTTTGGTATAGACGGTGTTTTCATTTCTTTGTTTTTGGCTAGGCCAAGACAAGATGTTTGGTGTACAGTGTCATTTAAAAATAACATTTGTTCTGGTATCATGCAGGTTCTAAACAGTGCTTCTACGCCTTGCACCTGCCAATCTTTTGTACCCCAAATTGTTTTCGTTTCAATATTAGTTTTCCAATAATCAAAACCAAATGTCATCATTTTGTCATAAAATGCTTCTGAATATATCAATTTTGAATTTGTCAGCATTGTTTTCATTCCTGTTTTATCTAACAGTTTATAATAAAACGTTTCTGCATCACTGGTGTTAAACCCTGAAAAATATTTGAATTTCTCAAAAAATGCTTTAGAACTGCTTTTAGGTGGTGTAGAACAATGTTCCCATTGATTATACATAAAAACATTTCTAGGCTGTGCAGATTTATGCAAGTAATGATCCCCATAGTGGGTGTAACAGAATAACTGCTCATAACTAGATGAACCTTGTAAATAATCATGATCTGTGAATCTAGCTGACATTACTAAATCAGACATCATGTCATTAATACTGTTAAAGTCCCAATCATCAGAGAATGTACTAGGTGTAACAAAGTCACTTAAGGAAACCTTTAGTTGATGAGGATACTTCAGGATTTCGACCGGACCATAGATCTCATAGTCTGTTTTCTCCCATACTACCCCACCAGGTATTGGAATTGCTGTGACATTAACTGTTGACAGTTCTCTTTTCTTTACGTGGGATGATCTGTGTGGTTTCAGGACTAGGTTGATGTTCTGACTTGCTGTGTCCATTGTAATATATTTTCCTTCAATGAATTTTCCCAAACATAGTACCATGATGAGCCAAAGCAGGAGGAAAAATACACCTAGACCGAACCAGAACTCTAGCCAAGGGGAAACAAGGTAAATTTCCTTCAGTTGATGAAAGAGTTCCGTTGCTTTTTCTTTAAAAGACTTTTTTGTTTCTGGCATCACTTCCGGGTCATTTTGATCTTCAGAGAAGTTGTCGAAGTTGATGAAATAACCAGAAGCAGTTCTGTCAATTGATGGGATTGTTCTTTCAATCTGTCTCTCGGTAGCACTTTCTGATGCCACATCATTGTAGACTGGTGTTGTTTCTTGACGAACTGTTTCAATCTGTGTTTCAAGAGGCACGAGTTCCATGGCATTATTGCATAGTCCTTCATTGTGCACTGCAGGCTGATCGAATGTGATGAGTCTTTCAGTTTGAACCTCTTGGATTGTTGCAAGTTTGGGTATTCTGTTGTTTCTTGGGAGTCCACTGGGCCTACTGTTGATTATAGGCCACATGCTTGTGGTTTTACCAGATCGATGGACACGACTCTGTTCTCCTTTTTACCAGCAAGGGGCGGTAGCACAACTGATCTTGTTCCGGTGACTGCTAAGACAGGTACTGCTTTTCTGTAAGAAGGCCCAAATTCCTTCTTAACCGCGATCTTTTCTCTGACTAGATCCCCAATCTTTGGAATCCAGACAGGCCTTGCTGGGGCTGTTGCGGGTGGTGCCTCGTCAGTGGTACTTGGCTGTTGCTTTAACTTTATGTTGCTTAATGATTTTCTTGTTTCATTCAGTTCCTGTAAAACAGCCAAACGGTCTTTTACTTCAAACTGCTTTGTTTCTTCTTGTACCACTGACATCTGACTATCGAGGTCCTGAACGCGCATTCTTATTCCGAACAATAGTTCGTATGGGCTGAAACCTTTTAGAGAATTTCTTGGCATGTTGTTGAGACTAGTCTGGACACTTATTAAATGTTTGACCCACCCAGCGCCTGAACCTAATACCTTCGCTGTTATAGATTGCTTTATGTCCCGGTTTTTTCTTTCTATCACACTTGTGCGACGGACAAGAATACCGCAACCCAATTCCCATGCTAGCCATGGCCTCCTTATAGGCTCGAGAGCTGAAAGCAGGACCCTGGTCAGAATGGAACGTGGTAATTGCGTATATGCCGATATGGACTCGCTAATCTTTTATAACCGTTCTAGCGTCAGCCGAGCGTTGGTGGCCTCATTTTTTAAGTGCATTTCGTCTTAAACGTTGTACACTGGGACACGCTTCTCTTCTTTGATTGCGCAGATAGACCGCCTTATGCTGTCTAGAAGGGATCCTGAAACTACACTGGCCTGTTCATTACTGCGATCTCTGTTGCAGTCTTCACAATTTTGAGCAAAACATTGAATATCTATACTCATTCCTGGCCACCAGTACTCTGATTGCAATTCTTTCAGAGAGGCTTTGATTGTTTGGTGTTTCAGACCCAACCCCATGTGTGCTTCCAGTAGGAGGAAGCCCCTCCTGCTCCTGTTTGGAATTACTCTATCCCCCACTCCAGGGATTCGAGCAAAAGGAACGGAGTTTGCATCGATTATGTATGCATAATTGAGTGGATAGTTTACGGGTAGTGCTGCACAGTCGCCTTTTACGGTCGTTTTTACTGCTAGCATGGTTTCCCCGTCTATATACTTATCTGTACGCTTTTTTGTGGCTACGGAAGCCGGGTTAGTTGCTTCCGCGGTGGCTGTATTAGCCAATGAATTCCCTGCAACGTGAACGCCATCACGTTGAAGACTCTGTGCGTGAATCACGTGAGTCTTTTGTAGTTCTTTACGTAAAAGAGCTACTTGTTCCCAAAGCAATTTATGCTTTATTGTGGCACCTGTGTCATCTTTGTAGTCGTTTTCGATCCAACTCTGCAGTTTATTGTTGTAAGAATTGACGCAAAAATGAGAATCGCACACGATAAGTGTGGGGAATTCGCGTTCTGCATTTTCGAGCGCCATCTTTAAAGATCTGATTTCAGTTCTCTGAACCGAACAGTTTCTTACAGATTCAGTTTTTGTTATTTTCGGTTTGATTTTACCGCACAGCCAACGACATTTAATGATCGCACATGCTGCATCGTAGGATTTTCTCTCTACGTTGAAATGCTGTACAAAGCTATCTGTATAGATTATACAGGCATATAGTGGGAGAGGCAGGATTTCGATTGGCAGAGGATATTCTTCTTCATATTCTAAATCATTCAGTTCTTTGTATTGCGGGGCGAAATAGTATTTCACATCTTCCGCTCCTAGAGAATCTATGCACTGTATCCATTTTGGATCCAGTGACACTGTAGGCAGGTTTACTGGGCTGAATAGCGCCTCGAAGGCGGATTCCGCTGTAAGGATATTAATCCGTTTGCCATGTGCTAGTTCTCTTTCATTTGCTAATGCGATTTGCACTGCGTTCACAGTTTTTTCTGTGCGACTGAATGTTTTTTCTGCTTGTGTGTACAAGTGAGATTTAATTGAAATTGGTACCTTTTCTCCCTCATTAGAGGTTAGGTACGTGAATCCGCATCTTCCTGGGATGACTCGGATTACAAGATCACGTGTGTTGTCACGTGTATCTAATTTTGTTTTTGCTAACATGTCTGTTTGCAGTGATCTCAAAATTTCTGTGTGTTTTTGAGTCCAATTGATTTGTTTTAAATCAGGTTTAATTAGTTCGTAGAGAGGTTTAACCCTCTCTGCGTAATTTAGGATGTAAGTTCTTCCGAAATTCAGAAAACCTAGTATAGATTGTAAATTCTTCAGCGTTTTCGGAGCTTGGAGTACATTTTGTAATAGTGAAACTCTTGTGTTATAGCGTTTACCGCTGGAAAGTTTATCCATGAATAGAATACCTCTGTCTGCCGATACTCGTGAGCCTCTATCACGAAAATTACTGTACCACCTTGCGGTGTCAGTCCATGTTCTATAAGTTTTAAAGTTATAGATCTTCTTAACTGGACCGGGATGATAATAGCATCCGGGTCTGCCTGTAGGAGACTCGAGTCCTCCTCTATTAGTATGGAAGCCAGCCTAGCTGTTTCCCTTTCTTCTTCACTGTCTGTCATTTTAAAAATGCAGGCTTTGCAGAGTAGGTCTCCAAGGAGACAAAGATTAGATGCACAATATTTTGGAACACTGTATCCTTCAACGTTGAATAAACCAGAGCTTTACATAGGAATCTCTTCCTACTAAGGTCGGGCGGATTTTAACCTTTCACCCACTCCAGACGTCTATTGGAGTATTTACGGGAGAAAGGGGTGTGAAATATGCACGACTGAGTTACTCTATAAGTCTTGCGTTAGTTTATCGCCTTACCAAACGTTAGGGCGCCATGTAGTGTAGTTCCTAGTTTCCCACTAGGCCCTGCGCATTGGAATAACATAAACAGTAGTATCGACGTGGAGCTGGCTATATTCCAGGCCTCCACTGACTATGCTAAACTTAATTGGGTTGTGTTACCAACTAGCTCAGAGGTCACTGGAAACTTTCTTCTCTGCATAGGAAGTGATCAGCTTCCTTGGCACAGACAAGAAGGGATTCAGCTTTCCAACAACCGTGCAACATGACAACTTTGCTCCTCAGATCAAGAGTCGATCTCTAGGGTCGTGTGAAACAATAGACATAGATTTCACTCAGTCAGTCTAGTGCAGTTTACTTTCACAGTATGTAGAGAATAGAGAGACGGGCGTGTATCAATAAAGGTTAACATTTATTGAACAGTCTTTCTTCTCATACAAGAGAAATGTATTGCCACAATTGCAATAACTGTTATTATAAAAAGTACGTACAGTAAGATAAGAATAGCGAAATAGAACTGTAAAAGCATTGATATGGTTTCTTAGCCATACAATGGTTTAAAAGTAATAAAACATTTATACAGTCATATATACATTAGGCTAACATACTCAACTGGTGCTTCTAACTAAGCCTACCCCAGTGTGCCTGACCTAGGCCTAACACGTGAGAAGGGGGAGTAAGTAAGTAGCTTAAGTTAAGTTGGTTTTGCCAAGGTTTGTTTCAAGAATTCTCTTCTAAGGGTTTAGTCAACACCATACCTCTGAATAGAATGATGGAGGATTGGTATCTCCTTCAGGGGTCTCTCTCGATATCCCAGTTCACCTGCGAGGGTAAACCGGAAGCGCCGGGACTGGATTTCTCTGCACGAGAAAGGCAGCGGCTTCTCTCAGCGCGTCTGGAGGAAGGAGGGGTGACAGCGTCCGCGGGCAGCTGGGCTGGATGTCTTCGCAGAGGACGGCTGCACGGCTCCTCAAGCGTACTGCACCATAGGTCGCGCTGTAGCGGCGATAATGGTAATCAGTAGCTTCACCACCACAGGATAGCAGGCTGCAGCGACATGTTCGCTCCCACAGCTCACAGCTTCGCTCACTGCTTAAGGCAACGTTGGTAATATTTATACCTGACAGGTGCCGGGTTTGACGCAAGTTTGCTGGACATAAGACGTCAATTAAAGATGTCACTAGGAAGTGGCAGCTATCAGTTGCTCATTAAAGTTCTATTACTAATCAAAACATAGCAAGCGGGGATTTCCAGGTTTGCTAAGTTTTTATCTTGTTGAAGAACTCGGAGTGTTATCTAGGAATATCAGATAGTGACTGCTGCTCTGTCATTGCACTAATTGGTCGCAAAGGAAGTAGCAGAGAGTCATGCTGGAATGTGGCTCTGTGGCTCGTGTGAGGCCAGAGATGACTTTACAGAAAATCGTACTTGAACGGTTATGCCAATATAGGGAATAAAGGGCTTTATAGCCGAATAGGGGCATAAGGTCACAGTATCGATCAGGAACCTAGATAAGCACATGACAAGAACACTCTGGGAAGCTCCAGTAGAATACAAAGGCATCAACTGACAGGCTGCTCCTGTTGAAATATAACAGGAAAATATTTGAGATCACACTTGAAACATGCCCTAATTATTCTTTCTACAGCAATAACCATAATTTCTATGACAAAATAAACCCCATTCTTTTTGTTCCTGTTTAAATTAAATGTTTTAAGTGTTAACAGTTTATTCCAATCAAGATGGCTTCAGGTGTGCCATACGTTTGTCATAAGGAAGGCTGTTAGCGCTCTAGTTGTTCTTTAGAACAATCTGGGAAGTTGCAATAGAACACAAAGGAATCAAATGACAATCTCTGCCCTTGTTGGATGTACATGTTTTACAGAAAATGTCAGTCTTCATTCTCACATGACTGAGAAAGATAATGTAAATTTACAGAAAATATGATCTCATTTTAGGTTCTGGAGCACCTTCCAAAACTCTATGGGACAAGCATGTGAAAATAGTTTTCTTTCAAACATGATATCCCAGCAGAATGTTTTTCACAGGGTACAATCACCTTAGAACACACCACAATTCCTGAAATTAGTATAGTACCATCAACAAATGAATTCTAATGTAACAAAAGTCGGTTATCACCCTTTATAGTAACCTTCAAAACCTTCGATTCACTACCATGCATTTAAATGGGGTACTATCATGTATATTGGTCCCAAGATGGCTGCCAGCAATTCCAGGATGAAGTGCTGACAGCCAATCAGATCTCACGATGACATGTGTAGTTAGGCTCCGCCCAGATATCGATATTTTTTCTTTTTCAAATTTCTCAGGAACTAATGAACAGATTTACACCATTCAACAAAAAGAGTTCTTTCTGAACCAAGGGCTACAATTTCCCCAAATGTGGTGTAATTCCGTTCAGCAGTTCCGGCTGCAGCCGCGGTTAAAGCTTCCTTTGGGAAATTGCATGGGGAAAAGACATTTTGGGACCCCCTTTTTTCTCGGCCCTCCCTGACGAATCACCCCGTAACTTTGAAGATAGTTAGGACCTACTTTCCATAGGAAATCCACCACATTCTATTTGGAATAACTTTGGCACCGGTGGACGAATCTTCGCAAATTTAAGATAATGGCCTGCTCTGCTCCGCTCCTTCCCTGAAAGTTTGGGGGTGATTCGTCAAGTGGGGGCCTGAGAAGAAAAGGGGGTCCCAAAACATGTTTTCCCCATGCAATTTTCCACAGGGACCTTTATCCAGGACTACAGCCCGAACTGCTGAACGAAATTACACCAAATTTGGCAGAGAGGTAGAGTTCGGTTAGCAGATTGTGCTGTTTGTTAAATGGTGCAAATCCATTTGGTAGGTCCTGAGAAAATCAAAAGTAAAATCATAGTGATATCTAGAGACGAAGTAATGCACGCGTACGGAAACCGTACAAGTATGAGCACGAGCTGCATGCTGGTTGGATGTCAACTGTCTGTCAACACTCGAAACCAGGAAGTGTTGGCAGCCATCTTGTGCCTCGGTAGAACTGAGTCACAAGAAAACAGTAAAACAAAGTTGAAAAATAAGGAAAGGGAGCAGTTTAGAAGCATCCTCACCTTCTAGGCCTGCTCAAGGGGTCCCACACGGGTATTTTTAGAAATAAGAAATCTCGGGGTACGCGTATAGTACGCGTGCGCTGTGGAAAAGGGAAAAAAAATAGAAGTCCGTTTTATTCCTAATTAGCCCCCGGGGGAGCCGAATCCCAGGCGCAATCGTTTTCCATAATGGGGGGCTTTTCAGCTCCCCCTCTCCCCGTACACGCCCCGGGGACCGCCACCATCCTGGGGCAGTAATATGTAAAATTACCTTTCAGCCCCGGGGACCTGCACCCCCAGGGCTTTTAAATGTTGGGAGGGGATCGCGTGGCCCCCCTCCTGGAGCCCTTGATGGCCCTGGGGACCACCGCCTCCCAGGGCCGGCTCCTGCAGTTTCTCGGGATGCCTACCCCCGGACACTGCTGTTTGCTATGGTAGAGCGGGAGCGTCGTGGTTCCCACTTTACCACAGCAAACCGCTTTCCTATTTGAAAGAGAGAGCAAGTTAATCTGCTCGCTCTTTCAAGTAGGAAAGCAGATTGCATGTAAGCTGCTCTCTCTGACAAAGCAGTGCCGGCTCTCGAAGGACGCGGGGAGCCGTCTGGGATCGTTGGGGTATTGGGGCTAAAAAAATCCATTTCTTTTTGTGAACTAACTTTACTGGTGAAAAAAAGAGCTATATTTCTATGATAGTATGTGAAACTTTCAGTTTTTTTTGTGTACCAGTTGTACTCTCTATGCATGAGCAGCCTCAGTTCGCCAAGCAAAGCTGTCCTCATTTCAGGTATTAAAGTTGCCGCTTTCTTTTCACAGGCCGTGTGTGTCATTTGTTTCTATACTTTTCTAATATATTAATAATTATTTTCTATCTATATTTATTTGAAACGTATTGCCGGGGCGCCAAACGTTGATTACATACTCCGTGCACCGTCATTTTAGTAGTTTTTCTCCGTTATTTTTATTATACCTGTTACTTTCATTATACCCTCCGCCTATCTTCTCTGTGATCGATGAGATTTCCTGCCACAGACACCATGGTGTTTGTCCTTGGTCTCCGATGTTATCAGACTTGGTCACACGCATACCTAAAAACTAAGTTGAAGCACGTAAGCCACAACCATTAAAACGCGTGTCTGTCACCAGAAAACCATTATCATGCTTATGCCTTTCTCATGGGTGGTAAATGTATACTAGTTGTAAAAGCATGCATGGTAAAGCCATATGCGTGCTAATGGCTTCGTGGTGACGATCACGCGTGCTTATGACCACGTTGTAATGGCCGTTTCTCCCCAATGGACACTGCAGCAGCCAGGTCTGGGCGTCGTGGACTCCAGGGCACTAGGCGGAGGGCTTTGCAGCCCCTCTCATACAATATAGAAATCTTTGGGGGTTGATTGTTTCTGTGTTTCGAAGGGCGTTTTTGAGGCCCACACACTTAATTTTGTATGGGGTGTAGGTTTGCACGGGAAAAATGTTGCAAAAGGTTTGTAAATGTGGTACACATTGTTTTGTTTTAGTTTGATTTCTTTTCTATGCTGTAGTCCATCCAGAGAAAAAATAACTTATTGTACAGTTAGTACTTTTCAACCCTACTCTTGAACATCTTAAATAGTACTTCAAATTATCAATATTATTTTTATTGTGGACCGGCACACCCCTCCCCTCCAAAAAAGAAGTATGTAGTTTTTTTTATTAACTTTTATTAAAACAACAACAACTGTAAACATAACTTAATGATAACAATATAATAAACAAGTACAAAAATAACTTTAATAAAACATTATGAACAAATTGTGATGTGGACTCCAAGAGACGTACAATAGGTAATCGGCAAAACAAAAAAGAAAATTAGAGCTTAAAATTATGTAGATGTGAGTAAATGAGGTGAAACATTACAAATCAAGGTAACACTACGATTTTACGTGTGCAGTGTGCCTAGTACATTTCACTTCTGTTATAGTCCCAAATTCAAGTGGTGTCTATATGGAAGTGCCTATTGCGCTACTGACACAAAAGTGGCAGAACGGGATTGTAAATACGCTGATTTATTTCTAATGCATTGCAATGTAGGCACCGTGCTTACCTTGTATAAACCTTGCGGCCACCAGAGTTCACAACTTCAATTCAACTCTGCTTCTGCACGTCAAAGTAGACAGCAGTGTCTATTACTTTAAAAGAGAAAGAGAAATGATGTCACAGAGAGTGAGAGAGAGAAAGAGAGAGAAAACAACATTAAAACTGTCTCGCAGAGTCTGGAGTTGAGAGTTTTTAAAAAAAAGTTAGATGCAGATTTACAAGCTCCTTGGTCCACTTTTCCCATATTAAAAGTGACACAAAAGTGGCACAATAAGCTTGTAGATCTGTTCCTCAGACTGTAACCTATCTATTGTCACTGCTCTGTGGTAGGTATACATTTCTACACAGTTAAGCTGCTGCACACTATCGACTCTCTGGTTTCACAGATAATTTGTTGTTGTTTTGTAAACAAGTTTGCTTGCTCACCTAGTGCCATAGACATGATTAAAAGAGGGTTGAAGCAGGCTTCACTGTAGCCAAAAGAGTTCATCACTTAAACTCGGGTATGGTTTTATATGGCACAGTGGGGACAGCAGCGTCCATCACTGTAAAAAAGAAGAAAAAAAACGATGTGAGAGACAGTAAGAAAGAGATAGATAAAAGGACATTGAAACGTGGAAGAGACACAGACGATGGGTTGGGGGCTGAAGCCCCATTAGCCTAATGGGTATTGCGCGCCTTCTGCATACTACATTTCTCTCCTTCGACAGATAACTTGTCGAAACAAGCTTTACGTTCAACCATATACGATCAATTCGAATAGAGGCCTGGGAAAGCCACAGGAGGTAGCAATAAACATTAAAAGTCACGGGAGTATTAAGAGGGCGCAAATACGATGAAGCACAAAGCATGTACCCCACAAAAATAAAGTAAAACAGAGCTGGGAGGGGCCCGTGACGCAGTAAAAAAAATAATACTATTATGAATGCACAATTTATAACAATACAGGCTAAATCACATGACACAGTTCCAAAACCCGACACAGAAATTAATGCACGCACAATTTATTTAAAAAAGGCCTCGGAGGGCTCTGTGACGCAGATGGAAATATTCTGATCAGCAATATACGATCAATAGGGATAGAGGCCTGGCAAGGCCACGTGAGGCAGCAATAAATATTAAAAGTCACGGGAGAATTAAGAGGGAGCAAATACAATGAAGAACAAAGCATGTTGCAAAAGAAAATAAAGCAAAACAGAGCTGAGAGGGCCACGTGACGCAGTAAAAAAATACTATCATGCAGGTACAATTTACAGCTGAGGCTGATGTTGTGACAGCTTCTCTTACTTTTGCTTCTGTCGTCTCTTGTCTTGTCTTCAAAGGTTAGGATTTTGGCTGGGCCTAGGGTGGGGTGGGCAGGGCGCGGGTGCCCCTGCCACAATGCCTATGGTGGCCTGGCTGTACGGCAGCAGCAGTGACACCACGTTGAGTGTCACAAGTCCTCCTCCGCTCGAGCAAACATTTCGTAGTACAATCGATGACAACAGTCTGTCTGTCATCGCAGCACAGGCAGGCAAAAGAGAGCGTGCTCACGTCAGTGCCCGCATTTTATGGAAACCACGGGGCTTACCAAACCAAGCCCAGGGCCGTCATTGGTAGTGTTTTCACGCTCTACAAGAATGACGGCCCTTGGCGACCTCCCATTAGTTAATGTATTGGCTTCCAGGCTTAGTAATAGCAAGTAAGCTAGGTGGTGACATCTGGGGAGTGTGGGCAGGCGTGCACCATGCAAGTGTGAGTGTGTGCACCCACAATTAATAGCAGAGAGAGACGAGGGTGGGTTTTTCATGTGCGCAGAGGCAGGCCCAGAATCGGATCTCCAATGAGTGACCACTTGTAATCATTCATGTAGCGCGCCCTGTGCTCTGATTTGACATTGAGAGGGTGACTGCGCCATACTTTGTACTGCTAATCACACTCAGCGCATACCCGCGCATACGCTACGAATACGCTTTGACGTTACACGTCGCATCAAAGCTTCCGTGTGACGTCATGTACGGCGCCCTGTACACGAAAGTCTCCAATGTTTTTAATTGTTTAAAAACATACATTTATGTATTTAATGTACATACTAAGGGGCCCGATGTAGGTAGGGCTTTACCGATCGGTATCGGCCGAAAATACCGATTTTTGGCCCTTACCGATCGGTAAACAGCCATCGAGATGTAGGGAACCAAAAACAGAACGAATCGGATAGAAAACCGATTCGGAATGAGTACCGAATGGGAAAGAATCCGATACGTACATACCGAAAATCGGATATGTAACGAATCGGAAAAACACCGATTCGGATGCAAAGACCGAATCGGTCCAATTACCGAATCGTTAGTGACACCGAATCGGAAAATCACCGATTCGGTCCAATTACCGATTCGTTAGAGACACCGAATCCGAAAATCACCGAATCGGTCCAATTACCGATTCGTTAGTGACACCGATTCGGAAAATCACCGAATCGGTCCAATTACCGATTCGTAAGTGACACCGAATCGGAAATTCACCGATTCGGTCCAATTACCGATTCGGTACAAATACCGAATCGGACATGATCCGAATCGGAAAACATGCCGATTCGTATGATTCTCCGATCGGGAAATTCCCCGATTCCGACAGTTGGGGAGATGTAGGGAGGCACAGAAACACCGAAATCGGCTCAAAATCGGTAGAATTCACTCGGTATTTACCATGGATTGCAATCAGGTGGTAACCAACTCCAACCCATATAAACAGTCCCAAAATGCATTGCAACTTGCAGGACGGCAGCTTTCTATGTCATTGCGAGGCGGCTACGGCTACAGCAGGAAGGACAGAGGGAATGGCTAAGAAATGAACAGGTCTACAGACAGAGGGTAACCCTGTTCATGCTCACTGAGGCTGAGATCCTACAGAGATACAGGCTGGACTCTGACACCATACTCGAGCTCATCAGGGACCTTAAGCCATTCTTGGACCACCACACCCCAAGGGCACACGCCATCCCAGCGCACGTCCAGGTGCTATGCAGCCTACACCTGCTTGCGTCTGGCAGCTATCAAAGTGGAGTAGCAGCAGCAGGAGGGGTGAGCCAGAGCAGCCTGTCAAGGTTCTTCCACATATTCCTTGACGCCATGATAGACAGGATGGACCAATACATCTCTTTCCCTGCAACCCACACGGAACTGCTACAAACTAAAGCTGACTTCTACCAGATGGCACAATTTCCCCAAATCATCGGTTGCATAGATGGCACACACATTCCGATTTGCCCACCAGCGGACACCGAATACATATACCGCAATCGGAAATCTACACACACCATCAACGTGCAGGTGATCTGCAATGCCAAGTGCACCATCACAGACCTGGTAGCAAAATTTCCAGGGAGTACCCATGACTCCTATATATTCCAACAGAGCGGCATATATGCACGGCTGATGGCTGGCGAATTCGGAGAAGGATACCTCCTAGGTGAGACACATCATCAGACCCCCATAACACATAGTAGGTAGGTGGAATACATGTATGCATGTGTCTAATGTGACCCCTTTCTCTTCCAGGCGACAGTGCATATGCCCTCCGCTCATTCATACTCACCCCCTACCTCAACCCCTCCACACCCAGCCAAAGGAGGTATAACCGGGCCCACATACGCACAAGGAATGTTGTCGAACGGACATTTGGCATCTTGAAAAGTAGATTCAGATGCCTGCACAAGAGTGGAGGTGCAAGGCAGTATACCCCCATCACCTGCTGCAAGATCATAGCTGTATGTGCAATGTTACACAACCTTGCGGTCAAGAAGGGCACTGAGGTGGAGTTGTCTGACTACGAGGACTATGACGACGACGAAGCTGTGCCACTGACACAGCCAGCTGGGGTGTGTACGCCAAGTGATGGCAGATACAGACGTGAGGAGATCACTGAGAACTATTTCTGACTGAGTACAGATGCAAAGACTGCTAAATGTTGCTTGCAAAAAATCAAATTTTAATAGTGATGCACCACAGTTACAGCACTGATGTGCATCAAAATATGGAGTTTGTAAAATCAAATAAAGTCCAGGGTACTGGTTTGCTCATCCCCCCTTGTCAGGCTATTTTTTGGCCCGCTTGCCAGACCCACTGGGGTGTCCCTCGGCCCCCTCCGAATGCCCAGCAGCATCAGCGGATCGCCTGGTGCTCCTCCGTGGTTCAGATGCAGCGCTGGCCGGGCTGCTGCGGCTGCTGCTGTCTCCAGCATCACCCAGGTCCAGGGCAGGATTGGAGGCGGCGTTTGATATTAACATGGCCTCCATGGCCGTGGTGATCCTGGCCATCCCCCTGGTGAGCTCAGCCGTATGCTGACTGAGCACAGACTCTTGGTTGGAGCTGCGATGGCACAGTTGTGCGGTCGCCGCTGCAAGGCGGGCCATGGCCCGGTTCAGCACCCGGGCATCCCTCCTGCGTGCAACCTCATGCTCCTCCTGTCTGGCAGATGAGTGGGTGATGGCAGTGGTCAGCCTGCCTAACCCTGCTGCCACCTCCTTGTTGCTGTCCACAACAGCCTGGAAACCCTTCACCAACTCCCCCATCTGCATGTTGTGCTGCAGGAGCTGGCGTTGGCAGGCCATGGTGGATCTGGCCTGTTGGCGCTGGATTTTAACCATCTGGCCCTCCAGGCCCAGGAACACACTGCCCTCCCGTGCTGGTGCAGCAGTGGTGGTGGTGGTGGCACGGCGTCGGGCACTGCTGCCTCCGGCCTGCTGAGTGGGCTGGGGTGCCACTGGTGGGGGTGTGGTGCTGGCCGGTCCCGGAGCCCCTGCTCCCAGGACAGGTTGGACGGGTGGCAAGGCCACGGTTGTGGCAGGAGCTGGTGTCGGCGGAATGGTCTGCCTTGTAGGGGAGTTTTGTGGAGAGAATTGCAAGGGGGGTGTGCTGGACAGTACTGGTGAGTGCACTGCTTGGAAATCAATGACCAGGACTCCCTCCATTCCTAGCCCTGGGGTGTCTCCTTCCTCATCCTCCTCCTCCTCCTCCTCCTCCTGGCCAGCCTGGCTGGTGCTCGGCCCTGCGACTGCAGTGTTGGACGTTGCTGCTCCCTCTGCTGTCACAGTTGTGCCGCCTGATGGTGCCCCTAGGTACAAAGAAGCATTTGTAAACTGAGTGCCGATGTATTACAGTCAGTACAATTATGGCATTCCACATGTCCTTGCATCTCCTTACACCGTGTCACACTGTTTCCTGTCTTGTGATTCTGCACTGACATATTTGGCTAACTTCTGCTGACTACATGTACCATGATGCTTGTCTCTTGTATGTTGGTGACAGTACAGTGCTGGTGTTTGCCTATGCATTGTGTCTAATGGGGAGGTGTCTGGTAGGGTGTGTCATGATGCGCATGCTTCTTACCTGTAGCTGTGGCTCTGGCAGAGCTGTCCAGGGTCCCGATTCCTACGATGCTCTCCCTCTCGATGGTGCTGGAGACAATCTCCTCCAGCTCGGTGAGGGGTGGCGCCGGGTTGTTGCCTCCTCCAGTGAGTCCAGCCTGCCTTTGAATGTCAGCCAGCTTCCTCTTCGTGAGGCTGCGGAGGTCGTAAAACCTTTTCTTCAGTTCCTCAATGGACCTGGGGGTGACACCAGCAGCGTTGACCTTCTGGGCGATGTCGGCCCACATTCTCCTCTTGGTGCTGTCTGGCACGTTGAGGGACAGCTTGCCAAACAGCTGGCGGTGCACCCTCACCACCTCCTCAACCAGCACCTGAAGTTCGGTGGTGGTGAACTTGGGCTTCCTCTTTTGGGAGGACTTCTGGCTTCCTGCCTGATCTGCCATTTTCTCCTGTTCAGTTTGCAACCTCCTTCTCCAACTGCTGCTAACTGTGTGTGTTGGGCTCAGGCAGGCTTTCCAGATATTTCCAGAAACTTCTTAATTAGCTGCACCTGCCAGGGTTGCCACTCCCTGTTTGGGTGGGGGAGGGGGAGCCACCTCATTGGCTGAATCGCCTATTGCCGATTCGGCTTTTACCGATTCGGTAATATCCGAATCGGTAAAATCCGATTCGGTATTATCCGATTCGGTAAAAGCCGAATCGGTTCTTTCAATGCATTCCTATGGGCTTTTTCGCCATGGGTCTATGATTGCCGATTCGGATTTTACCGATTCGGCTTTTACCGAATCGGTATTCGCCGAATCGGGAATATCCGATTCGGTGGTAGCCGATTCGGTGATTTCCGATTCGTTGTTGGCCGATTCGGTACTTTCCGATTCGGACCGAGCAGAATCGGAACGTACCGAATCTCATTACCGATGCCGACCGAATCGGTATTCATTCGGTTTTTTTCCCCTACATCTCGTTTTCCGATTTCAGAATACCGATTCGGCCCGCCTCGGTATTTTGAAATCGGAAAATCGCGTTTACCTACATCGGGCCCTAAGGGTAGAAATTATCTGGGATAATTATGAAAACAGTTTTTTAAAACTTTTAACAATCGTATATTACTTTTAAAAGCAATTACACAAATTGCGGTGGAACGTCATGCGCACTCGCATCGTAAGAGGACAGTAAGCACACCGTAAGCGTACGCAAAGCCATGTGACTTTAAAAGAAGGGATTTGAATGGTTCATAACCCTTCCTATTCCTACTATTTGACCGAAGTTCTTAGAGAACCTGTTTAGATGGTACTCCCCAAACAGAGTGCTGCGGTCAGCAAATGCTTACCTTATGCAGCCAGCCAGGATCTATTAGATGAATTTTGGTGGGAGGAGTTTAGCTTTTAATACCATTAAAGAATGGAACTCTCTCCCGTTATATCTCAGAAAAATTACCCATCATCTGGAATTCAGGAAGCAGCTGAAGACCTGGTTATTTCAGTAGTAGTAAAGGTGAGCACAGCACTTTGAGTCCGCTAGCGCCAAGACACCTGAGGGTATTCGTGCGCTGTACAAATTCTATTGATATTAACATTAACATTAATGACTTTGTGATGTACAACGCATGCCTGGTATTGCATGCGTTGTAAGGGTATTACGAAGTAAAAAGGTCATTGTAACGGCTGTTTACCGATCGAAGCTGGTCCCTGTACTTCAGTGAGACGTTTATTTGATTAATTAGGAGGAAGGAATGTATTTTTTTTACAGAAAAGTGTATTCCCAGCAGTTGTATTGTGAAAGTGTCCCTGTGGCCTGGTTTCACTTCCGGTGAGAGAGTGGAAGGGTCTGTTTGGATCTAAAGGAGTTCTGTTGTTATACGGGGCTGGCGCGACACGTCATCAGTAAACATAGCTAATGGAAAGCGTTCTCACTGAAGTGTGGAGCAGTGCCATGAGAGGTCAACGAGTGCACGTCCCACAGCAATTTGACCGTACCGCATGAACCATGTGCCGACTCCAGGCTATGGGAGACTGTTGTAGCACTAATTCTACATTTTGGTAGTAGGGTATTTTAACTTTGTTGTTCCTGCCAGATACAAAGCCTGAACACTTAGGTGAATATCCCCTGCACTAGCATTCCATGGAAATTCTTTCCTAGCTCTCCCACGTAGAGGTGAGCCGCTCGCGACACCGTATGACATCATCGGAGCCATAAGAGGACCTCGTCGGCCGGCTGACGTCAGTTCCACCCATTTTTTCCATGACACCGAGGCAAACAGGCAGATTGAGACATTTTCACATGTATACATAGTATAATATATATATATATATATATATATTTCACTGAAAAAACCATAGGTTTCAGGCACAGTTTAGTTAGAAATTAGCATTTAAAAAGACCTTAGAAAATCACTGAAAAAACCATAGGTTTCAGGGGCGTTATAGTTAGTTGGACATTTCACTAGTACAAAACCATAGAAATTCCCCCGTTATAGTTAGTTCAGCTAACTATAACTCGCACGCCCGCAATGCACTGCTGATGATGACGTCACATATTACATCACTCTTGATATGATCAGTCACATCACTGATGACATCTAAAATGACATCCCTGATGACATCACTGATGACATCATCCAGTGAATGTGTGTTTTCCTGAAAATTAAATATGTTTTATATATGTATATCTCAAGGTTAATGGAAGAATAAATGGGTATATAAGTGTCTAAATGGATGATTTTGTTTGTAAAATTGATTGCAGACTGATTAAGTTTATCTTAGTGAGTATACGGGTTAGTGAGTAATGTTTAAATATATAAATATCTGTATCAGTCTCTCACTTTGTTTATGAGTGGCTGCATGGGTTGGCTGCGAATATTCTGAAATACATTTAGTCCATCATTGCTGTTTATTATGGTCACGTGAGGCGTCACGATTTGAAATGTCGAAATGTTGCACAGGAAACCTGACATTGACAAAGCCGCGAGGTGAAACACGTCTGTCGGGGGGTAGCCAACAGAATAAAGCACTTTGTACGCCGGATACCTTGCGAGTGCTTTCCTTCACAGGCACTGAATTTGCACGTCTTTGTTGAGTGAACGATCGTGTGAGGTGCTTTCTATCTGACTTGCGCCATTGTGATGGGTGGCCAGTGGCTGTGGCCATTTGAGGTGTTTTCTTTGTGATATGTAAGTGAGTCAGAGTGCACATCCAAAGTAAATATTTAATGTATTTAGTGTAAATATCTTTCTGATTTCTTGCAGGACAACCAGTATTATTTTCCTCTTGTTTATTCATTATTATTATTCATGTATTTAACTGTTACATTTACCAAGTGTGCTATTGTTGCATATATATATATATATATATAATATCTATATCTATATAACTCTGTATATATTATATATATATATATATATATATATATATATATATATATATATATATATATATATATATATATATAGATTCAATGAAAAAACCATAGGTTTCACACACGTTATCGTTAAAAATTAGCATTTAAAAAACCTTAGGAATTTACTGAAAAAACCATACGTTTCAAACACGTTATAGTTACAAATTTGAATTTAATAAAGCTTAGAAATTCACTGAAAAAACTATAGGTTTCACACATGTTATAGTAAGCTGGAAATTTCACTCATACAAAACCATTGAAATTCCCCTGTTATAGTTAGTTTAGTTAACTATAACTCGCGCGCCCGCAATGCACTGCTGATGACGTCACATACTACATAACTCACGACATGGTCAGTGACATCACTGATGACATCATCCAGTGAATGTGTGTCTTTCTGAAAAATAAACATTTTATATATATGTATATTTAAAGGTCGATGGAACAATAAATGGGCAAATAAATGTCTAAATGGATTTTTTTTTGTAAAATTGATGCTATAACTGACTTATTAAGTGTATCTTAGTGAATACATGTATTAACGAGTAATGTTTAAATATGTAAATATCTGTATCAGTGTCTCACTTTGTCTATAAGTGGCTGCATTGGTTAGTGAGTAGCTACATGAGTGTGTATAAGGCTTATTAGTTGTTTTTTTGAGTATCAGTATAAGTGTCTGTATGGTTCGGTGGGGGATATTACGTAGAGTATAGATGCATGAATGACTGACTTACTGTATGTGTTTTGAAGACAGCATGTGTGCAAGACTGTATGGGTGGATGAGTTTGTGTATGGGTGTGTTAGTGAGTGAATGACTGTCCCAATAGTGTCTTTATGAGTAAGTACATATGTTTTAAACTGGTATATGTGAGTATTGATGTATATAAGTGAGTATATATGAGAGTGAGAGATTGGAAGAGTTCCTGTATAAATGAGTATTTGTTTCTATAAGTGATTGTTTAAGAGAGTAAGTATGTGTATGTTTCTGTATGTTTCTGTAGAAGTAAGTGTAGTGTTGTGTGTATAGCTGTATATGCAAGTAAATGAATGTTTGCATGTGTGAGTATGTGTGAGTAACTCTAGGTATGAGTGTCAGTGTGTAACAGGATGTATAGATGTATGAGTACATATGATGAGTGAGTGAGTACATGTATGAGTGACTGTATAGAAATGTTGGTGAATGAGTGGATGTGAATGTAGATGTTGGAAGTAATGAATAGGTTGTTGAAATCTATTGGTATCTCCATTTTTTTGAAAATTATATTTTCTATTTTTGAATGAGGTCTGCCACTCTTTCACAAGGATGATGTCATCAATGATGTCATTTGAGATGTCATCAGCTAATTCTTAACTATAAAGTGTGTGAAACCTATGTTTTTTTCAGTGAATATCTAAGGTTTTTTAAATGCTAATTCCTAACTATAACGTTTGTGAAACCTGTGGTTTTCTCAGTGAATTTGTAAGGTTTTTTAAATGCTAATTTTTACCTATAATGTGGCTGACACTTATGGTTTTTTCAGTGAATTCAGTGAGTTTTGTAAATGATCATTTTTAAATGTATGTGGTAAGTTCAGTTAAATTTACTTTTCAGGAATAGTAGTGAGCTGAAAGATGCAGCACTGAGGTATTTCCTGATTACAGGTGAGTAAATTGGAATTCGCAGTTCGACTGATTTTTAAGGAATGTTTTTTAGTTTTTTTTAGGTAGTAGCATTTGAGCGCGGGGACACACCGTCATAGGTGTAACCAGGCGCTTTAAAAATGGCTTTATTATTAGGTTCCAAAACTCCACACTTAGACGAATTTCCAAGTGAAACCAGTCAATGTTAGCCTATGGAAGGAAATTCAAGTTACTGTAACTACAATTAGAATTACTTTTCATGATCAGTAGTGGGCTGAAAGATGCAGCACTGAGGTCTCTCCTGATAACAGGTGAGTAAATCGGAATTCGTAGTTCGGCTGATTTTTTTAAAAAACATGTAAAGTTCCAAAGCTCCACACTTAGAAGAATTTCCAAGTGCAACCAGTCAATGTTAGCCTATGGAAGGACATTCAAGTTACTGTAAGTATGGTTAGAATTACTTTTCAGGATCAGTAGTAGTCTGAAAGATGCAGCACTGATGTCTCTCCTGATAACAGGTGAGTAAATTGGAATTCGTAGTTCGGTTGATTTTTTTTAAAAAAATGTAAAGTTCCAAAACTCCACACTTAGAAGAATTTCCAAGTGCAACTAGTCAATGTTAGCCTATGAAAGGACATTCAAGTTACTGTAAGTATGGTTAGAATTACTTTTCAGGATCAGTAGTGGGCTGAAAGATGCAGCACTGATGTTTCTCCTGATAACAGGTGAGTAAATCGGAATTCGTAGTTAAGCTGATTTTTTTTTAAAAATGTAAAGTTCCAAAACTCCACACTTAGAAGAATTTCCAAGTGAAACCAGTCAATGTTAGCCTATGGAAGGAAATTGAAGTTACTGTAAGTATGGTTAGAACTACTTTTCAGGATCAGTAGTTGGCTGAAAGATGCAGCACTGAGGTCTCTCCTGATAACAGGTGAGTAAATCGGAATTCGTAGTTCGGCTGATTTTTGAGGAATTTTTTAAAGTTCCAAAACTCCACACTTAGAAAAATTTCCAAGTGAAACAAGTCAATGTTAGCCTATAGAAGGAAATTCAAGTTACTGTAAATATGGTTAGAACTACTTTTCAGGATCAGTAGTAGGCTGAAAGATGCAGCACTGAGGTCTCTCCTGATAACAGGTGAGTAAATCGGAATTCGTAGTTCGGCTGATTTTTGAGGAATTTTTTAAAGTTCCAAAACTCCACACTTAGAAAAATTTCCAAGTGAAACAAGTCAATGTTAGCCTATGGAAGGAAATTCAAGTTACTGTAACTATGATTAGAATTACTTTTCAGGACTAGTAGTGGGCTGAAAGATGCAGCACTGAGGTTTCTCCTGATAACAGGTGAGTAAATCGAAATTCGTAGTTCAGCTGATTTTTGAGGAATTTTTTAAAGTTAAAAAAACTCCACACTTAGAAAAATTTCCAAGTGAAACCAGGCAATGTTAGCCTAGAAAGGAAATTCAAGTTACTGTAACTACGATTAGAATTACTGTGGGGAGGAGGAGCAGGAGACCCCATATGAAACAGAGCAAACGCGGACTTCCTGGTTGCCACCACGAAAGAATCCGGAAGTGAGTGGCAGCGCTCTAGCGTTCAAGCGGCTGGAAGGGGAGGAGTCGCGTCTGAAAACAGAAGAGAAAGGAGCGAAAGCGGAGATAAGAGGAGGAGCTGGAGAACGGACTGTGTGCAGTGAACGCAAGGAGAAAGCGGAGCCCTGGAGGAGTGGAGAGTCGAGTGGAGGAAGAGGTCCAAAGAGTCAAGAACGAAGAGGACGGAGTTAAGGACGAGATCCAAAGAGTTGAGAATGAAGAGGACGGAGCAGAGAGACGACGCGAGAAGGAGCGGGAAGGCGTATTAACGGAGCAAAAGCAGAGGGTGAGCCAAGACAGTGTTCTATACACCGCTTCCGTACCCGGTGGGCTGAAGGAGGGAGTAGACGCCACGGGTCCCTACGCTGCGGTCCGAGAGGCGGGCCGTAGGCCAAGGCAAGTTCCTTTATAGGGGGCATTTTGGTGGGGTGTGTAGGGAGGTGGGAGGTAGAGCTTTATCAGGAGGCGGGAGGACGGGCACGTCAGGAGGTGCCAAAACTAAAAGAAACAATACAAAACCTCCCCTTTTTCACAGTTTATAGTGATGGGTTCACAACTTTTATATAAAACGGAGCATATATTAATTCCCGGTTCCCACCTTCTTCTCTTCCCTTCTGAGGCTTAGAGACCCCGGGATCCATAAGAGAGGTAAAACGGGAGCCCCAAACAATCCAGAGTTCGTGGACCAGACCGGACAACACTATGCCCTGCAGCACAAGACCCTGTTCTGGACTTTTCTATACCAAATAAAGTAGTCCTACAAGATAATACACTGTGGCCTTGTGCTCTGTACCCCACAACCCCTCACAAATTTGGTGTCAGAAGCTAGATCCTACAGTGACGACATGTCACAGCCCGTGCCTATCCCGGTGGAAAACGTCATCAACCAGCTAGCAGAGGGTCAAAGGCACCATCAGATAATTTTCGAACAACAGCTGCAAACAGCCAAAACAGAGAAGAAGGCCCTACAGGACGCACCTTAAGAGCAGGCCACCCTCCTTACCATGAACCAACAGGTACAGGACACTGCCATTCTGTGTCTTACTGACGCCATAGCGAACACTAGAATCCATCCCAATGTACCTAGTTCGGTGTTACAAAAATTCCAAGAAGGTGACGACCCGGATTACTTTTTTACCAACTTTGAACTGGTCGCAACTACAGCTACCTGGCCCAGAGAAAGATGGAGCCAATACATAGCTCCCCTCCTTTCTGGCGAGTTACAGGCCGCCTATCAGGCTGCAAATCCTGCTGGCAGAACTCCCTACAATGAAATAAAAAAAGCCATACTCGAGAGACTTGGTTGTGATCAAGAGTATTACAGGGCCACGTTCAGGAAAGAACGGTGGAACCCTGGGGACAACCCCCAGGATTTGTACTATCGGATACGTGATCTAGGCACCCGGTGGCTGGCTCCCCATGAGACCACCATAGACGTCCTGACCGCTAAGGTCTATTTAGAGCAGTTTTTGGATGCCTTACCACCCACCACTCGCTCCTGGCTCAAACAGCATCCCAACCTCACACCCGCTGTAGCAGTAGACTTGGCCTGCGCTTATCATAGGGCACCCGAATTCCGAGCTGGCATAACCAGAACACCTGTACCCATCCCAAGACCAGCAAATCCCAGGCCACAGAGTTGAGCCGAGCCCCGGGCCACCTTCCTTCCCCGTGTTCCTTTTAGGCCAATAGCACCCGTACCTGGCCCAAGCACACAAGGACCCCAATGCTACCACTGCTCCGAATGGGGTCACAGAGCCCCACAGTGCCCACATAGACCGCCGCCAGCGGAAACAATGAAGATAGGATACACCAAGGGGCGTGTATATGTAACGGGTAAGGGACATCACCAGTATAAAAGAGAGGTGCTTCTAAACGGAAAGAAACAGCAGGCATTATTGGACACAGGTTGCCATGTGTCAGTCGTAGACAAAACCTTAGTTGCCCCACAACAACTACAAGAAAATGAGACAGTGTATCTAACCTGTGTTCATGGTAACACCTTAGGGTGTCCGGTAGCGATAGTGTTTCTGGATGTTTGTAATGACCCTCATTTGCGAATAGTAGGTGTGATACCCTCTTTACCAGAGGCTATCTTTATAGGGACGGATCACCCCCGATTCGATCGATATATAGACAAAACCAAGAATGGCTCAACAACCTGGTGGAGGGAAGCCCCTGTTAGAGACAGTGAGGTGGAAGGGATAGAGGGGAAGGACCGAAACAGTAAGAATGAAAAGCGGAGAGCCGAAACCCTGTTTTCACAAGCAACACGACAGTCACAGGTTTTTCCTCTGACCTTTGCAGACGCGGTGTAACCTGCCCCTAACTTCCAGTTAGCCCAGATGGACAACAATACCTTACTCCATTCATGAGAACAAGCTCAAGAACAGGACAATGACAAGGTAGGACCCTATTTTTTTGTACAACATGGGTTGCTGTATAGAGCCATAAAAAAGGGTGACACAAAAACCACCCAGCTCCTAGTACCCCTGTCCTTTCGTAACCATGTATTGAAACTAGCCCATAATTACACCGGGGGAGGGCATTATGGGAAAGAACAGACCCTCACTTACTTGTTGAATAGATTCTATTGGCCAGACGTCTACACAGACGTTGCAAAATATTGTGCAGCATGTGCACGATGCCAGTACTCCAATCCGGCTGGAATAAAAAGGGCCCCCTTATACTCCCTTCCTATAATCAATGTGCCATTCAAGCGTGTGGGCATGGACCTAGTGGGCCCCCTCACTCCCTCATCCAGAGGCCATAAATATTTGTTGGTGGTTGTCAACTACGGCAGTAGATACCCTGCAGCGTTTCCCCTTGCCTCCATGACTACCCCTGTGATAGCTAGAGCCGTGATCACCTTGTTTTCATGAGTAGGATTTCCAGAGGAAATCCTCACAGAGTAAAGGACCCCCTTTACGTCTCGCTTGATGGCACAAATATGTGGGATCCTGGGTATTAGACAAATACGAACATCTGTCTATCATTCACAAACAGATGGCCTTGTGGAGCGATATAATAAGACCATAAAGAACATCCTTCGCAAGGTCATATCAGACACTGGAAGGAACTGGGATCAGCAGCTGCCCCTCATTCTGTTTGCCATAAGAACCCATGAACAAAAATCTACAGTATACTCCCCGTTCGAGATCCTCTTCGGTAGAAAACCCCGGACCCTGCTGGATATGGCTGCAAAGCAGTGGGAGGAGGAAGAGGAGGAGGGAAAACCTCTCCAACAATATGCGGCAGACTTAAAAAAAGCCATTACACATATATGGGGTATGGTCCATGACCATATGGAAACAGCCCATATCGCTTAAAAACGTCTCTATGACCGTAACTGTCAGATTAGAACATTCCGGCCAGGGGACAAAGTGCTTTTTGTCCTCCCCTCCTCTGACAACAAGCTGTTGTCAAAATGGCAAGGGCCCTACGTTATAGAAAAAAAGGTATCCCCTGTCACCTGTAGCGTACTCCAACCCCTGCATCCAGGTGGAAAACAAATATATCATGTCAACCATCTTAAAAAATTTACAGAACCCCCTGAGTCTAAGGGAGAGGGTCAATCTTCCCTTCTGGTTAATACACAAAATCCCTTGAGCATTCCCACGATCCCCACTGAGGCATCACAAACAGAGGAAGCCCCCACAGGTGATATAATTACACCCTCCCAACGAACCCTGTTAAAGGCCACCCTCGCCCGTTTTCCTGGTCTCTTTTTCTCTACTCCTGGATTGACTTTGTTAGTACAACATGATATCGTGGTCTTGAACAACACCATCGTCAAGCAGAAACCGTATCGCATACCTGAGGCCAGGAGGGAGGCCGTAGAAAAAGAGGTATCCGCCATGTTACAAGCTAACTTTATAATACCCTCTACCAGTAACTGGTGCTCACCCATAGTAATCGTACCAAAACCAGACGGAAGCCTACGCGTCTGTATTGACTTTAAGCAGGCAAATAATGTTACGAAGTTTGACTCCTACCCGATGCTGCGGGTCGATGACCTACAAGAGAAACTAGAGGCTGCCACCTACATGACAACCCAAGACCTAACGAAAGGTTATTGGAAGATCCCCTTATCACCTCAGGCAAAAGAAAAACCTGCCTTTTCAACTTCCTCTGGCCTCCACCATTTCTGCGTATTGCCCTTTGGCCTGCACGGGCCCCCCGCAATGTTTCAGAGGCTCATGGACCGGCTCCTTCAGCCTCACCAGGAATATGCAGCTGCTTATATCGACGCTATTGTGGTATTTAGCACTACCTGGGAAGACCATCTAAGGCACCTCTTTGAGGTGTTTTTTATGCTATTCAGAACGCAGGGCTTAGAATCAATCCCAAAAAATCATTGCTAGCGACAGACTCCATACATTATTTAGGATACACTATTCAGGGAGGACACATAAAACCCCAGAGGAGTAAGATAGAGGCAGTCCTAAAACACAAAAAGAGGTCAGATCCTTCTTAGGGTTCATAGGCTATTACAGGCGCTTCATTCCACATTTCTCCACTCTGGAAGGCCCTCTTACCAACCTCCTAGCCAATACCCAACCGACCCAAATTAAAACATGGGGACATCAACATGAAGAGAGCTTTCAAACCCTCAAAGCCGCGATCTGCTCGGCCCCCATCCTACGTTGCCCAAACTTTCAAAAACCCTTTGTCCTACAGACCGACGCTTCAGGAATAGGTCTAGGTGCTGTCCTCCAACAACCCAACCCGAGCGGAGAGTTGATACCCATCCTGTTTATGAGCAGAAAACTGTTCCCCAGGGAAGTCCATTATTCCACAATTGAAAAAGAATGCTTAGCGATCAAATGGGCAATCGAAGCCCTACAGTACTACCTCTTAGGGCGTTCGTACACTTTATTGACGGACCATGCCCCTCTGACTTGGCTAGCACGAACCCAGGACACCAACCAGCGTATCCTTCGATGGTTCATGTCCCTGCGACCTTTTTTGTTTCAGACACTGCATGTTCCCAGTTCCAAACAGATCTGTGCAGACTATTTGTCCCGACATCCCTACCCTGAGTGGCCACCCCGTCCGTTCTTACGGGGGGAGATGTGTGGGGAGGAGGAGCAGGAGACCCCATATGAAACGGTGCAAACACGGACTTCCTGGTTGCCACCACTAAAGAATACAGAAGTGAGTGGCGGCGCTCTAGCGTTCAAGCGGCTGGAAGGGGAGAAGTCGCATCTGAAAGTGGAAGAGAAAGGAGCGAAAGCGGAGATAAGAGGAGGAGGCGGAGAACGAACGGTGTGCAGTGAACGCGAGAAGAAAGCGGAGCACCTGGAGGAGACCGTAGCGGAGAGTCGAGTGGAGGAGGAGGTCCAAAGAGTGGAGAACGAAGAGGATGGAGTTGAGGAGGAGATCCGAAGAGTGGAGAACGAAGAGGAAGGAGCAGAGAGACGAAGCGAGAAGGAGCGGGAAGGCGAATTGACGGAGGAAAAGCAGAGGGTGCGCCAAGACAGTGTTCTATGCACCGCTTCCATACCCGGTGGGCTGAAGGAGGGAGAAGAAGCCACGAGTCCCTACGCTGCGGTCCGAGAGGCGGGCCGTAGCCCAAGGCAAGTTCCTTTACAGGGGGCTTTTTGGTGGGGTGTGTGGGGAGGTGGGAGGTAGAGCTTTATCGGGAGGCGGGAGGACTGGAACGTCAGGAAAACTAAAAGAAACCACACAAACCCCCCCTTTTTCACAGTTTACGGTGATGGTATCACAACTTTAATATAAAACGGAGCATATATTAATTCCCGGTTCCAAACTTCTTATCTTCCCTTCTGAGGCTCAGAGACCCCGGGATCCATAAGAGAGGCAAAGAGGGAACCCCAATCAATCCAGAGTTCGTGGACCAGACCGGACAACACTACGCCCTGCAGCACAAGACCCTCTCCTGGACTTTTCTATACCAAATAAAGTAGTCCTACAAGATAATACACTGTGGCCTTGTGCTCTGTACCCCACAACCACGTACAATTACTTTTTATGATCAGTAGTGGGCTGAAAGATGCAGCACTGAGGTCTCTCCTGATAACAGGTGAGTAAATCCGAATTCGTAGTTCGTCTGATTTTAGAGGAATATTTGTACGTTTCAAAAATAGACACTTAGAAACTTTTCTGGTGAAAACCACACAATAGATTCCTATGGAAGGAAATACTATTGTAATACTCGATAAATATATATATCATAAAAGTACAGACATAAAAAATACATAAGACTATTTACCAAGTATTACTACAATTTCATTTAAAATCATCAGTACAAACAATTTAAAAGGAAAATAGAAGGGGGTCTACACAGAATTAAAAATACATTCTTGGAGTGGGTCTTGTCCGACATTGGATAGCAGCCTTGACCGGATAAACCAAGCGCTAGCCAAGTACTTAGCGGCCCCGCAAACAATGTACATAGAGGTAGTATTGGTTAAAATATTGCGCAGAGCTGATCTATAATCCCTAACTCCCAGCTCCCTACACACTAGTTTCAACCATTTTGCTCTAACCTGCTTATAGGCATTACATGCAAACACAAAGTGGCCAAGGGATTCTTCCGGACATGAACAATCTGGGCAATTTGAGTCTTGCATCCTCCTGATCTTCCACCCTTCCGTAAATTTTTTGAGGGGGAGGGTACCATATCTTAGTTTCAGGAACAATGTTCTGTCACGAGGAGTCTGGATGAAGTCCAGGAATGATTCTAACTTCCTGGTAGGTTTATGTTCAAGAAAGATATTCGTCAAAGGTCCCCAGCTTGTATTGTTGAGGTCCTTGGCCTCGACCCAATCCCAGTATAATTTTTTAACAATTTGTTTGGTGGGAGGGGACTGTGAGGCCCAAGACTCCGCCAAACCTATAGACTCCACCAGCTTCTTTAGATTATTAAGCCACTTTACTTTGTTAGATACATTCAAAATAATCAACTCGTCCAACACTAGAGCATGTTTTGCTAGTTCAGGCGTCCTTCTAAGGCGCATCCAGAATAGCAAAGGGCGAAGTTGAACTAATTCTGAGATTGATCTTTTACCCATGTCTAGGAATAGTGGTTTCAGAGGGGTCGAGGGAGGAAGCAAGACTAAGTCTCTCATAAACTTGTTCTCTGCAGTTACTAATGCCTTAATATTCTCGGCACCCCACAGTTCAGAGCCATAAACTACCGAGGTTAAAGCTTTCCCCTTTGAAAACTGCCAGGGCAGGGGCTACTAGTCTACTGATATAGAGACGCTTGTTCTTTAATATGGCTCCAGAGACTCTTTTAAGATTTAGGACCATTTTTGATATATGGAAGTCCCATCTCATGTTATTACAGAGCCTAACCCCAAGGTAGTCAAATTCGTCCACCACCTCTAGGGAGGTCCCAAACAAGGAAAGATGGGCTTTCCTAAGATTTCTTTTGGCAGATAATACCATCAGCTTCATTTTCGTGGTGTTAACCGTTAACCCACGGGCTTTACAAAAAACACTGAAGCGGTCGAGCAATTTTTGGAGACCCTTGGGGGTCTTGGACATCAGGAGGGTATCATCCACAAAGAGGAGTGTAGGGGTTTTCTCTCCCCGGCAATGACAGGGGCATCCACAGGGTCCTCCTGCAAATAGTTCACCACCCCATTTATAAAAAGGGAGAACAGTGTCGGAGCCATCACACATCCCTGCCGCACCCCTCTATTTACTGGTACCCTCCCTGTCAATTGGCCCTGGCTCCCCCACCGAATATTAGCATAATTATCTTTGTGGAGCTTGATGACAAATTGCAACAAATAACTAGGGAAACCCATGTCCAATAGGACCCCCCAGAGTTTGGCACGTGGGATAACATCAAATGCTGTTTTCAAGTCTATGAAAGCCAAGTACAGGCTACCTTTAAAGATGGACACTGACTTCCAATAGACTGCACAAAACCGAAATACCTGATCCATCGCGCCAACATTACGCCTAAACCCCGCCTGGAAGTGGGTCAGAATGCTATCATCTATTAGCCATGTCTCTATTCGGTTAATGATGACCCTGCCAACTACCTTTTGAATGGTATCGATTAAACTTATTGGTCTGTAGTTGGCAGGGTCCTCTCTATCGCCTTTCTTGTATATAGTGATAAACTCCGCGCCCTTCCAGGATTCTGGAACAGGGTGGCCGTGCTGGATTAGGTTAATTAAACAGGCTATAAGGTCTACCCATATTTTAGGGTCATGCAGTAGTAGATCCCCCGGCAGGCCATCTGGGCCGGCAGCCTTCCCTGGTAATATTTTTAAAATAGCATCTTGGACTTCCCGCGAGGAGAATGGCTCTTCCTTGCTTCCTATCTCCATACTAGGCTCGGTCTGGATTTCCATAGCTGGTGATATTATTTGACCTTGGACACTATCCTCGCAGCACAATTTTAAAAAATGGGAATACCATTGGTGTTCATTTATATGATTTAAAATCGGCTCTGCCCCCCTTCTATCAAGGATATTGATCAATTTCCAAAACAAAATAGAGTTTTTCCCACAGGCTGCAGCCTTGAGCTGCTGCCAGTGCTCCTCCCTCCAATCCTTCTTTGCTGAGGTTATGCTTCTGTGATACTCCTTTCTGGCTAATCTCATTGCTATGGGGTCCTTGCTTTTTATAGCTAGCGTAAAGGCCTTCCTTTTTCCTCTACAATTTGCAGTGTACCAGGGGTTACCTTTAAGGGGTTTTTGTTTTGATGTAGAGGTCCCCTGTGACCTCTTAAGGAAGCACTCTCCTATTTTGTCCGTTAGGTTCTTGTACAAAACTGGCAAATTTGAACCGGGAAGATTAGGCGCTGCTAAAGCAACGGCTGCAAGGCTACAAGTTTCAGCTAAAACTAACTCTTTGAAACTATTAAGTTTCCCCTCATCACACCTAACCACATTCCATTTTAACTTCCGATTACAATTGGAAGGAAAGACCTCTTTAGTAATCATCTCTATACCTCCACTCTTGACAATCCCATTTACCCAGAGAATTTCCATACATAATGGGTTGTGATCACTGTCTGATGATTGCCTAACCTCCATGTCAACTAGACTTGCCCAAGATTGAATGTCCAGGAAGATATAGTCAATTTGAGATGGGCAACCAATCCTATTATAAGTCATTGCCCCATCACGATCTGAGCGGTCCGCCCGTTAAGAGCCCGTAAGTTATGTTCCAGGGCCAGAGCATTCAGCTGGATTTCTCTGGCTGTCCATTTCTTAATAGGAGCAAGAGCTAAGGGAGGTATAGTCTGCCTCCAGTCCTCTGGACTACAACCTAATAAATCTTCATCGTCCAGGGGTTCAAATGTGCAATTGAAATCCCCCCCCACTAGTACTTAAGAACTAGTAGGAAGATCTGATAACCTCACATCTAGCAGCTCTATTGTGGGCGAGATTAAGCCACCATGCAAGCCTCTTGCATAGACACAAAAGAGTTCGAAAATGATACCCCCAGAAGGGTTTTTTAGGGAGATATGCAAAATGTCGTTGGAATGGGCTTTGTGGGTGATAACAACACAGTTCAGGTCCACCTTGACCCAAATATGCAGGCCACCTGAAGGGCGACCTTTGTCCACCGCAACTGCTGGAATAAAATAGGTAGAATACCCATTTTTATATTGCGGGGTTAGGCACCAGGTTTCTTGGAACATACATATGTGGAATGTATTAATAAAATCGTTCCAATCGTGGTTAGCAAGATTTTTGTTTAGCCCTGCTATATTCCAGGACAGAATGTTAATGGAGGTATGAGCTACTGGTAATTCCTTGATTGTAGCTGGAGTACTAGGTTCCTTTTCTCCTAAACTTGGACTAATAATTCCCAAACTGGCTGTGCCGTCCCTGACAATTTCAATTCTATCCCCTGGGGCAGCTGCCACCTCCCTCTTTCCAGTTTACCTGAGAGATTGATTTAAGAGTCAGTTGACTGCTTCCAATCCATTGTAACGGTTGTAGCAGGGGATTAGGGGATAATTGAGCTGTGGGCCAAGCCATTCCCCATTAAACTGGTTGCCACCTGGAGTAAACCTCCCTGCTCTTCTTCTTACTATGTTCCAACCTCCCTCATCGTCCCCACATCAGTTGAGTGTATTCTGAACCCTCATAGACTCGCACCTCACCCCCCCTCACAAGATTGGAGTGTCTCAACCAGCTCCACCTATTGTCATGATGTTCAGTAGGCATATAGAAATATGACAGGGGTTTAGCCATAATCGTGGAGTTGTTGTTACATGGGGGCCCAGAGCAAATGTGCTCCACCAGTCGCGGGTCCTCAAATGTGACCACAACACAGTCCCCCTGTAGGCTTTTCTTATTCTCACCCACCCACGGTGCTCTCTCCACCATAAGTATTTTGCTATTAATGTTAGGGGGAGGAGGAATATTTCTGTTTAACCAATGACACGCTTTGTTTTTGAGTGCCCAGAAGGATTCAAGTGTTGCAGGGGCAAGCTCAGGGACACCTGTTAAAACGAACACATAGAACAGGCGTCAGGAGGTAGGCTAGTGTTCCGACGTATCTTAGATTCCTCGGGATGGGGAAAAGTGGGTTGGGGACTGTAGCAATAGGGCCAGCTACATTCTGGGGTTTAATGTGCACGTTAGTGGTTGGCTGGTTAGCGCACGCTTTATTACCCTTAGAAGTAGGAATTTTAGGGGGGCAGGTCTTAGGGGTAAGGTTTATCCCTACAGATTGATTCTTGGTCGTGGGCGGGAGACTACGGGCTGGAGCCGATACATTAGGTACCCTTTGGACGTGGTTACTATTTAGGGATTTTAATTCATGATGAAGAGCCTGGAGCTGCTGGTCTATGCCCTGGAGTCTAGTCTCCAAGGGCGAAAGCAGAGACTTGATAAGATCAGATAGAGTCCTTATGAGTGAACTAGTCTTATCCTCAAGATCCTCTGAAGTTTCATCAAGGCTACTATCATCAAGAATACTAACCAAACTGCTATTCGAGGCTGTATCATCAGGGATACCCATTGGCAGAGGGTGGGATACATGCTGTTGTCACCCAAGTGATTTTTCCCCTCCTCAGTGCTACCACTGGCGCTAGCCACATCACTAAAGCATCCTACCGAATCTTGTTTGCCTGTATTGTCACCATTGACCTTGGTGGTTATTCGTTGAGATTTGGGAATCGCACCTTCCAATATACCCCTTTTGGTATAGGTATTATCATGGTGAACAACAGCTGGTAGAGATACAAAATTATTATCCGAGGAGGTCAATTTCAAAGAGGTCAAGGGCGGTGGGTTCAAAAGAACTGCATGGGTACTGGGAGTAGTGTGAATCACAACATCAACCTGCGTATGATTGGAATCAGAAATGCCTAAAGTTTTAATTGGGGTACGCGCAGAGGCTATATTACCTAATGACGACCTTTTAGCTTGTGCGAGGTCCTGGAACACCCTTCTCTCCATGAGTACTATTCCCTGATCGATTAGGTCATTAGTACGGAGAATAAAATTATCCAGTGTACCTGTTAATTTTAGGGCACTCGCCGCAGCCTTGCTTCGGGTCTCACGGGTAGACATGGCCTTTTCCAGAAAGTGACAGGCTAACAATAAACTGCAAAATCAGATAACCAACAAGAAAGGGTACGGGTAAACAAGGCGCTCGGCGTAACTAGGACCCGCAATAAGTATCAATTACCATAGATCAGGAGAAACAAAAAAGAAAGCCAGTAATATAAAATCAATAATAGGGCACAGCAGTTGAGATATACTTGCTATACAGAAGTCTTTAGAGTCAAGGTGAATCAGGGGTCCTTGCCCAGTCCAGTCTCTACAGGCCTCGGAGGGCCACAGAGGGCCCGCCCTTTGCCCGGGCTTAGCCCCGGGCTGAGTCCTGCGCGTGTCCCGCGATGCGCGTGAGGACGTCAGTTAAATACATAAGAGGGGGCGGGGCACGCCCGGGAAGAGGCACCAGCTGCAGATGTAAGGTGGAATGCTGGTCCTCGCAGTCCCGGGCACCCGCACAAACCCCTTGCAGTCAGGAAACACCACTCACAGCCTCAATGTCAGCAGGACTTCAAAGTGAGCACCAGGCAGGAAGTAAAAACGCCAATCACCAGGCAGGGCAAGAGAACGCCAAAGTTCAAAATCCCACTCCGAGCGGCTCCCGCAAAGCGGGGGCCGCGAGTAGTAATAAGGCGGTGGCAGGAGGTGGGGCACGCCCGGGAAGGGGTACCAGCTGCAGATGTAAGGTGGAATGCTGGTCCTCGCAGTCTCAGGCGCCTGCACAAACCCCTCGCAGTCAGGAAACACCACTCACAGCCTCAATGTCAGCAGGACTTCGAAGTGAGCACCATGCTGGAAGTAAAAACGCCAATCACCAGGCAGGGCAAGAGAACGCCAAAGTTCAAAATCCCACTCCGAGCGGCTCCCGCGAAGCGGGGGCCACGAGTAGTAATAAGGCGGTGGCAGGAGGCGGAGTACGCCCGGGAAGAGGCACCAGCTACAGATGTAAGGTGGAATGCTGGTCCTCGCAGTCCCGGGCGCCCGCACAAACCCCTCGCAGTCAGGAAACACCACTCACAGCCTCAATATCAGCAGGACTTCAAAGTGAGCACCAGGCAGGAAGTAAAAACGCCAAACACCAGGCTAGAACTAATTCCCCTTGCATATTGGGGGTCCCTGGGGGCAAACTAGCCCACCAGGAAACTCCAGTATGCACCAGGGAGCTGCATTGCAGAGAGGTGTAATGAGGCCACGCCCCTTTATACAACACTCTGCAAAGCAGCTCAATGATATTCATGGGAAATTACTTCCCCCTCTGCAAAAACACCAGGCGGCGCATTTGCAGAGTGGGGCAGGGAGGGGGCAGGGCTTGAGGTGACGGATTGCACCACTCTGCAAATGTGCCCACTTGCGAGTTAGCAGATGGGGATCTAATTCCCCTTGAACACGGGGGGTCCCTGGAGGCCAACTAGCCCACCGGAACCTCCAGTATGCGCCAGGGGGCTGCGTTGCAGAGAGGTGTAAAAAGGGCGTGGCCTCTTTACACCTCCCCTAGCGCATACTGAAGGTCTCTGGTGGGCTACTTGGCCCCCAGGGACCCCCAGTATTCAAGGGGAATTATTTCCCCCTCTGCAAACGCGCCAGGGGGCGCCTTTGCCGAGTAGTGCCTTTATGGGTTTTTTGGGGATTGGCAGGGTACGCGTACCCTGCATGTATCCTGGGATTTAAAAAAAAATAATAATAGACCAACAGGAACCTCCAGTATGCGCCAGGGGGCTGCGTTGCACAGAGGTGTAATGAACCCCGCCCCTTTTTACACCTCCCTGCAACGCAGCCCCCTGGCGCATTTACAGAGGGGGAACTAATTCCCATTGCATATTGGGGGTCCCTGGGGGCCAATTAGCCCATCAGGAACCTCCAGTATGCGCCAGGGCGCTGCATTGCAGAGAGGTGTGATGAGGCCACGCCCCATTTAACACCTCTCTCTAATGCAGCCCCCTGGCCCGTTTACAGAGGGTGAACTCATTCCCCTTGCATATTGGGGGTCCCTGGGGGCCAACTAGCCCACCAGGAACCTCCAGTATGCGCCATGGGGCTGCGTTGCAGAGAGGTGTAAAAAGGGGCGTGGCCTCTTTACACGTCTCTGCAAGGCAGCCCTCTGGCGCATACTGGTGGTTCCTGGTGGGCTAGTTGGCCCCAAGGGACCCCCAGTATTCAAGGGAAATTAGTTCCCCCTCTGCTAACGCACCATGGGGGCGTGTTTGCAGAGGGATGCCTTAATTTTTTGAGGGGGACTAGCAGTGTACGCGTACCCCGCGATTTAAAAAAAAAATAAAAGAAATTGGGGGGGCTTGGGGGTCCTTGTGGGACCCCCTGAGCAGGCCTAGGGGGTCAGGGTGTTTCTACACTGCCCCCTTTTCTTTGTTTTTACCTTTGTTTCCCTGTTTTCTTGTGACTCGGTTCTACCAAGGCACAAGATGGCTGCCAACACTTCCTGGTTTTGAGTGTTGACAGACAGTTGACAGCCAATCAGCATGCAGCTCGTGCTCGGGAATGTACGCGTACTGTATTCTGTCTCTAGATATCGCTATAATTTTACCATTTAACAAAAAGCACAATCTGCGAAACGAAATCTACATCTCTGCCAAATTTGGTGTTATTCCGTTCAGCCGTTCGGGCTGTAGCCCTGGCTAAAGGTCCCTATCGAAAATTGCATGGGGAAAACACATGTTGGGACCCCCTTTTTTCTCACCCCCCACTTGACGAATCATCCCCAAACTTTCAGGGAAGGAGCGGAGCGGAGCAGGCCATTTTCTTGGAGACATTCGTGAACATTCGTTCACCGGCGCCAAAGTTATTCCAAATAGAATGTTGCGGATTTCCTATGAAAACTAGGTTTTAACTATAACTACCGACTGGCGCCAGTAGGTAATATAGATTATATCTATATATCTCTATATATATTATATATATATATATATATATATTCACTGAAAAAACCATTGGTTATAGACCATATATAGTTAGGGATTAGCATTTACAAAACCTTATTTTACTCGCACAAAACCATAGAAATTCGCATATATAGTTAGTTGCACTAACTATATATCGCGCACCCGCAATCCACTGCTGATGATGTCACATATTACATCATTCATGACATGGTCAGTGACATCACTGATGACATCACTGATGACATCTCAAATGACATCACTGACATCTCAAATGACATCACTGATGACATCACTGATGACATCTCAAATGACATCACTGATAACATCACTGATGATATCTCAAATGACATCACTGATGAAATCTCAAATGACATCATTGATGACATCACTGATGACATCACTGATGACATCTCAAATGATATCACTGATGACAACACTTCAAATGACATTACTGATCACATCACTGATGATATCATTTATGTGATAATACAATGAACTTCTTCAGACTCTAATATAACCTTAGATACATTCAGTATAAACAGACACCCACAGACTGTCACTCATCCATGGAGTTACTCACACACCTAGTCAGTCATGCAAAGAATCAATCACACCTCCATTTCCTCAACTATACAGTTATACACACCTTACTTATTCAAACATATACTAACAAATATTTACTCTCTTACACAATCCCTGATTGAAGTTCACAATGATCCATACAGCCACTCACACATTTACTGGTTCTTGTGCACAATTATTTATATATGTCAACTCTCACATGTACTGTGTTTTACATATGTACTTACTTTGACATGTAGCACTGAGATATCCATTCACTCACCAATACACTCATGCAGACAGTCAACCGCCCATACAGCTGATTCCACATGCACTTTTGGAAAGGGGCGACCACTCGGTCCCCCCGCACGTATGGCTGAGTACCACGATCCCACCGGGAAGCCATCTTGGGCGGGAGGCGTGTCTCGGCTGGTATGCCCGAAGCGGCGTAGCCGGGGCGCGCCTTTTCCCGCCCTAGAGTGGGCTGGCCTAGACACTGACGCGGCTGGCCACGCCCTCGGGGCAGGCAGGGGCGGGTTTACGCCCGCCCTGAAGACGGATAAAAGGGGACGCAAGACCAGAAGGCATCCTCTTGTTCCTGTGCTCTGAAGCTGCACCTCCTCGCTGCACGTGAGCTCGAGACGGAACGAAGAGCCAATTTTGAACGTTGGAAATGCCCAAGAAAGGCGGAAAGAGAATGACGACTGAACAGATGCTTCGGGTCCTCATGAAGGAGATGACCGAGCTGAAGAAGCGGGTGGCGGAGAGAGAGGGGGAAGGGGGGCCGGAACGTCCTTCGGCTGGAGCAGCCCCAGGAGGGAGAGCCAAGAGGCCAAGGAGGGGACCAGCTGGGGGAGACGTCCCGGTTCCCCGTACCCCGCTCGAAGCGCCAACCCCAGTACCCGTGGAGGGGAATCCGATTCCCGTGGTGGTCACCCCGGTGTCCAATGAAGATATGCCGCCCGAGCTGGCAGCACAACTTGCAGCGTGGTTGGGCGAAGGTAGTGAGGGCGCCACGGCTGTCGACGCGCAGGCGCTGATGAAGCAACTGCGTGAGAAACGGGAGGCAGCCAAGGTGTCCGCGCCGGCTGCAGTAGTTGACAAGCCACAAGGGACGATTACGACCGCAGAGGCAGCGTCCGGTGCAGGTAAGCGGCCATTGCCGATTGCGAGGGATGAGTCAGCACCCTCTCGTAGAGAAAGGTTGGGTCAACATGTGCCTTTGGCAATTAAAGAGAAGATTTGGGCGGGGGAATATGTGAACATTTTCTCGTTGCTTGTTGATCATTATGAGGTGGAGCATGTTAAGGGCCAGAAAGACCTCATGCATCCGAGTGTTTGGCGCGCAAAAATGGCCGCCTTTAAAGTGAATGAGAATATTGGCAATTGGGGCAAAGCATGGGGGATTTTTACGTCGATCTTAGGGGAACGTAGGCCCGAGTTGCTTTCCGAGTTGCCGACCTATCAGTCGCGAATCATGGGGTACTCGACGTCACACCAGGGTAACCATTGGTTCTGCTACGATAATCTTTTTAGAAAGGCTAAAGAGCATAATAAAAGCTTAACCTGGGATTGTTACGATTCTTTGACATGGGATAAAATGAAGGAGACAGGTATGTTGAAAATGCCATTGGTAGGGGGTAATGTTGGCGAATCCTCCCGCCAATATGCGGGGACGCCCTTTCGATCAGGTACGGGTACCGACGATTACTCGAGGCCTGCCAGCAATACAGGGAAAAGGGGGTTCTGCTGGAATTTCAACAGAGGTAAATGTACTAGGCCCCAGGGATCGTGTAAATTTAAACACGAATGTAGTGGGTGCGGGTCGTCCCATCCTGAGTCCACGTGCAGAGCCAAAACGGGTGATAACGGGGGTAGAGGAGGCGCCAAACAGGTCTAACATAGTCCGAGGGGCGCCTTTACCTACCCCGATTGATACCTTGGCGATGATTCCCTGGCTCAGTGAATACCCGGATCGTACTTCTGCTGGGGTGCTGCGGAACGGGTTTTCGTATGGTTTCCGCATCCCAGTAGGGGACTTTCAGGGTGTGGAGAAGTGTAAAAATCAACTTTCGGTCCTGCAGCATACGACCGTGGTACAGGATAAGATCCGGAAAGAGGTTACTCGAGGTCGGGTTGCCGGCCCGTTTAGTGTACCCCCGGTGCAGAGTTTTGTTTGTTCTCCTTTAGGGGTGGTCCCCAAGAAGGACCCGGGTGAGTTCCGACTGATTCATAATTTATCAGCTCCACGTGGTCTTTCTGTAAACGATGCAATAGACCCAGAAGTGTGTTCGGTGCGGTACGCATCTTTCGATGAGGCCGTAGCCATTTTGAATCGCCTGGGGCCCGGGGCGCTGATGGCGAAGTCGGATATCGAGTCAGCGTTCCGATTGCTCCCGGTACACCCAGACGACCAGCGTCTCCTAGGTTTCATGTTTCAGGGTCATTATTACATGGATAGGTGTATGCCGATGGGGTGCTCTATATCTTGTGCCTATTTCGAGAAATTCAGTAGTTTTCTACAATGGGTCTTCACAAAGAGGACGGGTTTCCAACATGTAATGCATTACCTTGATGACTTTCTGTTCCTTGGGGCAGCCGGGGATCTCGAATGTGGCCAGGCCTTGGCCGAATTTTGTGTATTAATGAAGCAGTTTGGTGTGCCATTGGCACCAGGTAAGACGGTGGGTCCTGCGACTTGCCTCGAGTTTCTGGGGATCGAGTTAGACTCCTGTGAGGGTTGTTTTCGTTTACCAGCTGACAAAGTGGGGAAGTTCAGGGCAGCCCTGCAAATGTGTATAAATGGATCTAAAGTTACGCTGCATCAATTACAGCAGTTGGTGGGACAGTTGAATTTTGCCCTGAGGGTTATACCGATGGCCCGCCCCTTTTCCCGTTCAATTGCCCAAGCTATGGTCGGCCTAAAGGAGGGTCATCATCGCACGAGACTATCGGCTGAGGTCCGCCAGGACATGCGCATTTGGTTAGCATTTCTGGCGGATTTTAATGGTCGAGTCGTCTGGAACAAACCGGCCGTGTCCTCTGAAGAGCTGGGGCTATGGACAGATTCGGCAGGTAGCATAGGTTTTGGTGCCATCTTCGGCACAAAATGGTCGGCACAAAGATGGCCGGCATGGTGGCATGACAATGGACTGACAAGTAATATTGCTTTCCTGGAACTTTTCCCCATTTTGGTGGCCCTAAGAACCTAGCCCGAAGGGTTCAAAGATCACTCTGTGGTATTTTGGTCTGACAATGTGACCGTGGTCGAGTGCATCAATAGCCAGGCAGCACGATGTAAACTGATTTTAAGACTGCTCAAAGAAATTGTTTTACTGTGTATGCAACTGAATGTGCTATTCAGAGCAAAACATGTCCCGGGGGTAATGAATCAGGCGGCTGATGCACTGTCTCGTTTTCATATGCAGGCTTTCTCGGGTTTCCTTCTCACAGCGGACCCAGAGCCGGCACCCTTTCCCGAAGCTCTCTGGTCTCTCGGTGCCCCGAACTTCGTCACCTCGTGGGAGAGAGCCTAGCACCAAGGACAAGGAAGGCATATGAAGGGGCGTTTCGGTCCTATTTAGCCTTTATGGGGACTGATAGAGAGGGGCTTTGGGGCCACGAGGAATGGGTAGTGAATTTTCTGATGTCCTTACGTAGGGCTGGGAAATCGGTGGCTACGGCCCAGAGGCATCGTGCTGCCATTTCCTTTGTTGCCAGGGCTCATGGTATCCAGGACCCGACAGCGTCTTTCGTTGTACAGAAAGCGCTGCGTGGGTGGCAACGCCTTGAGGGTCGCAGAGTAGATGAGAGGCGCCCGATAGGTTTGGATAGGTTGGCCCAGTTGTTGGCCACACTCCCTGCCACATGTTCATCTCAGTTTGAGACGGTGTTGTTCCGAGCCGCTTTTACGCTGGCATTTCATGGAGCGATGCGGGTAAGCGAACTGGTGGCAAGGAACAAACGGGATGTGACAGGGGGTTTGTGCCAGGAACACGTTCAGATCAGAGGAGAGACAATGACTGTCTCCTTTGTCAGGTCCAAGACCGATCAAGATGGGATGGGTGACTGCATAATCATACGCAGGATTCCCGGGTCCTCCATGTGTCCGGTAAAGTGTTTAGAAGACTACCTAGCACGAAGGGTGGCATCATGGGGGGGGACCTTGTTGAGACACGCGGACGCCACCCCACTGACGAAATTTCAGTTTCAGCGGGTGCTTGCGATGTCAATAGCCGCTGCGGGCTTGAACCCGGGCGAGTTTGGGACCCATTCCTTTCGGATAGGGGCTGCTACGGAAGCTACAGCTAGGGGTCTTAATGTTGAACAAGTGAAACGAGTGGGGCGTTGGTCCTCCAAGTGTTATAAGAGGTATGTGCGGTTGCACATGTTGTGAAGCTGTAATGATGTACTCACGCTTCTTGTCTTTGTTTGGTTTTCAGTTGCGCAAGCCTACGAGGCGGGGCGGACTATGCAGTCGACCCAACACCGGGCCAGCGGTCAGACATCACCGGCTGTGAAGAAGGAGGTGTGGGTCGTGGGCCACTCATACATGAGGCGTGCCGCGGACGTATTTAAAGCAGGTGACATGATTCACGTAGCTGGGGAATACGGGTACAGGGTGTCCTTCTACGGAAGAGGCGGGCTCTGTATTGACCAGTTTCAAGCATTTTTCGAGGGTTTGTTAGGGCGGACGAGGTCACCGCCGTCTATAATCATAGTGCATCTAGGGGGCAATGATTTGGTCACCACCGGTAGACGACTTCTCCTGGAGGCAATGCTTTCCACTGTAAGTTGGTTGGCGAGGAGAGTTCCGGGGTGCACAATTGCGTGGTCCCATATGATCCCACGAAAGGTGTGGCGAGGGGCTATTTCTGTTCCTGCTTTGAATCACTCTGTGAGAAAGCTTAATAACAAAGTGAGTAGGTTGTTCCGTTCCAGGACATTGCATTCTATTTCGCATGGCTGTATTAATGATGACAGTATGTATTTGGGGGATGGTGTGCATTTGTCTCGGGTGGGGAATGAGTTACTCATAGGAGACTTCTTAGCATGGTTAAAAACGTTAAAACATGACCTTTAGGTAGGAGCTTTGTGGGGGGTCCGGATAGCCGGTCAACTATCCGGCCTGTGGCGGTAAGGTCATGATCGGTGAGCACTAATTGGAAGATCCCTATGAGTGGGCGTCACCCAACACGGATGGGAGCGCTCGGGAGAGGTGGCCATTGGCCCCTCAACGGGGAGGCGGTCCCTTCTAAGGATGGGTCGCCGAAAGAAAAGGAAAGGCGGTCAAGGCCCCTTCCTGTGTAGGAGGGGTTACAGCCCCCTCCTGGGGAATTTCCCGGGGCCAGTGACGTCTGCGACGGCAGATGTGGTAAGTTGTGCGGGGTTTGGGGGGGGGTCTACGCTACCTTCTAGATACCTCACACGAGTCCTCGAACGACCTTTAAGTGGCGTCGAGTTTTATTGGTGCCCCCGTCAAGTCAAAGGGAAATTGGTAGTTGCACTTGAGGTACGCCTCAGTGCTGTCGCCCCTCACAAGTGGGGGGGGTATTTCTGGTTAGGGATCTTGACACCGGTTACGACCTTGCCGTTGGCCCTTAAACGTTAGGATGTACAATTTCATAATTTTAAGTAAATGTTTGTAGGATGTTAGTTCGGCTAGGAGAACCTCTGTATTAGAGAATCTGTTAAGGGTAGCCAAACATCGCAATGTGGTAATGAAATTGTACATAATATGAAAATGTTGATTTAATGTTTTAATTTTGTTTTAATAAATACGGCCGGGAGGGTCACTCCCTCCCTCTTCCAAAAACTTCAAGAACTGTTTCCTGTTTCCCTCCTTTGGGGATTGTGTTGAGAGGGGGTGGCGGGTATCTCAGCCATATGGAAAGGGGCGACCACTCGGTCCCCCCGCACGTATGGCTGAGTACCACGATCCCCCCGGGAAGCCATCTTGGGCGGGAGGCGTGTCTCGGCTGGTATGCCCGAAGCGGCGTAGCCGGGGCGCGCCTTTTCCCGCCCTAGAGTGGGCTGGCCTAGACACTGACGCGGCTGGCCACGCCCTCGGGGCAGGCAGGGGCGGGTTTACGCCCGCCCTGAAGACGGATAAAAGGGGACGCAAGACCAGAAGGCATCCTCTTGTTCCTGTGCTCTGAAGCTGCACCTCCTCGCTGCACGTGAGCTCGAGACGGAACGAAGAGCCAATTTTGACCCACCCACCAGCCCCTGAAGACAGCCAGTTGTTTTGAATAAAAGTTGATGGATAACTCTAATTTCGTTTACAGGTTGTGGTATTATCGTGTTGATTTTGAGTGTGTAATAAAGAATGGTCTATGTCATTTATGTTTTATGATTAAAGAAATTCGGCTTTAGTGTTCATTTTTAAGCATGCGTTGATTACGGTCGTAGTAGCCAATGTATTGTTAGTTTAATAGGTTAGTTAGCATTGTCGTATTTATTTTTGGTCGGGCGGTAAGGTCATGATCGGTGAGCACTAATTGGAAGATCCCTATGAGTGGGCGTCACCCAACACGGATGGGAGCGCTCGGGAGAGGTGGCCATTGGCCCCTCAACGGGGAGGCGGTCCCTTCTAAGGATGGGTCGCCGAAAGAAAAGGAAAGGCGGTCAAGGCCCCTTCCTGTGTAGGAGGGGTTACAGCCCCCTCCTGGGGAATTTCCCGGGGCCAGTGACGTCTGCGACGGCAGATGTGGTAAGTTGTGCGGGGTTTGGGGGGGGTCTACGCTACCTTCTAGATACCTCACACGAGTCCTCGAACGACCTTTAAGTGGCGTCGAGTTTTATTGGTGCCCCCGTCAAGTTAAAGGGAAATTGGTAGTTGCACTTGAGGTACGCCTCAGTGCTGTCGCCCCTCACAAGTGGGGGGGGTACTTCTGGTTAGGGATCTTGACACCGGTTACGACCTTGCCGTTGGCCCTTAAACGTTAGGATGTACAATTTCATAATTTTAAGTAAATGTTTGTAGGATGTTAGTTCGGCTAGGAGAACCTCTGTATTAGAGAATCTGTTAAGGTTAGCCAAACATCGCAATGTGGTAATGAAATTGTACATAATATGAAAATGTTGATTTAATGTTTTAATTTTGTTTTAATAAATACGGCCGGGAGGGTCACTCCCTCCCTCTTCCAAAAACTTCAAGAACTGTTTCCTGTTTCCCTCCTTTGGGGATTGTGTTGAGAGGGGGTGGCGGGTATCTCAGCCATATGAACCCATACATCTAGTGAATCAACTGCTCACACATCTATGCACAGTCATACACCTCCCAGCCACCCACACACACACTCAGTCTCCCATACAAATACTTGGGCAACCAATCAATAACCCATATAGTTACTCATTTAGCTACTGATCAACACATGCAGCAGTTTACAGAACATCACACATAATGATGCACAAATTAAGACAGTTTAGTCACTAACTCATGCACTCAGTGAGACACATTTAATCACTCACTCATACAGTCAGTCATGCACCTACTAAATCCTTCAGCCAGACACTTATACATCCACTCATTCTTTAATATGTAAGACATATCTTAACTTTACAGAAACATACAGTCACTGGATAATGTCATCAGTGATGTCACTGACCATGTCATGAATGATGTAATATGTGACATCATCAGCAGTGGATTGCGGGTGCGCGATATATAGTTAGTGCAACTAACTATATATGCGAATTTCTATGGTTTTGTGCGATAAAATAAAGTTTTGTAAATGCTAATCCCTAACTATATATGGTCTATAACCAATGGTTTTTTCAGTGAATTTTCAAGGTTTTGTAAATGCTAATCCCTAACTATATATGGTCTATAACCTATGGTTTTTTCAGTGAATTTCATTGGTTTTTTAAAAGCTAATATCTATAGCTGTAACATATATTCTTATTCTAATTCACAAATATATTTTATATATATTTGTATTATATTTTTTTAATTCAATTTATATTATAGTTTAAATTATTTTTTCTTGTTTCTCTGCCGGTCCGCGAACCGGTAAACGTTCCGTTAGTGCAAATACCGCGTTAGAAAAGCACATCGTGACGCGTCCCGTAAACACAACATATCGCGTTACTATGTAATGCCCCTTATGACGTGCTGCGTTCGCGTTCTGGAACGCGAACCAAGGCGCGAAACGTAAAGCCCCGGAAACGATCCGAGGCGCGGCGCGTAACGCGTAACGTAAGCATAACAGGTCATGTGACTAGTTCATAAAACTTTTCATTGGTTCATTTTTCAGAAAACTTAGGGAGACAGGATACGTCTAAAGTACCCCAATCTACCCATTCTGAACATTATTTACCCTCCATCTTATATCTCAATTCTACCGAAACACAAAATGGAGGACTCCCGTAACGCTGCAGGTTCGCATACCGGGAAACGCACTGACAAGCACTCGTTCAAAAAAGGTGGGAAAGTAATTTACAGAAAAACCACTGGAGACACTTTCACCAATTAAACATTAGCTCATACTACATACCAATCCCTACCATTTTCACAAATTTCGTTGGAATACCATTTAGCCATTTAGCATGTAGAACTCTCTAAAATCCCTGAGGTAAATTACTTCACAAAACATATCGGAAGTGTTGGAAATGACAACCAATTAAAATATTACTTTCAATTTCTACTATTATATCATGACATTTAATTGGTTATGTACCTGAATATAAATAAACAAAGAGAGAGAAACACAGCCATTTTGACTACTACTTCGTGAAGTGCAGAACAACTAAAAATCAACTGATAACTTCAAGTTATATTTAAAAGGTAAGATATTATTTTTAAAACTGAACTATGTTCTGTACTGAAAGCTAATTAGAAAAACATTTTCAGACAGTTCTATTCTATCACTCTGTAATACTTATAGAATAAATTAGACTTCTCTGTTTTAGTTATGGCAGGGCCAGTCCAAGGATTTGCGAGGCCCTGGGCTAAAAGGGAACGTGCGCGAGGCCCCCTCCAAATTACATAAGTGGCCACTTGCAAGGAGAACATTCACAGACACTGTGGGGGCCCCATTGTCCAGCATTTTGACGCCCCCACAGTTTTAACTTTTAATCCACACGCATTTCTCACACCTTCATAGGTGTAAGAATTGATTGTGGTCTAAAAGTTAAAACCTAGGGTGCGCCAAAATGCTGGACAATGGACCCCCACAGTGTCTGTGAATTGTCTCCTTGCAATTGAGGGAGCGTCTCCTTCTCCCTCCCCTATACCTCCTGACACCATCCATGAGAGGCCCAAAGAGGGGGCCCCCTCCAATAGACCTTAATTGCAGGCGACACCTTTCTTTGTGATAGATCTCCAGGAAAACAAAAGGACACATCACCAGTGCGTGGCCCCATGCTGGTGGGCTGAGTGCGAGGCCCTGTGCGGCAGCCCACGCTGCCCATGCCTAGCGCCGGCCCTGAATTAAGGATAGAGTTAGACTTCTCTAGTATTATTCAGAATTGACTAAGAGTTTATTTGATAATTTTCTTCATATTTCTACTTCCAATTTGATACCATACACTGCCCAAAGAAAAAAAACACTGTTTAAATAACCAAACTGCCTGTCTGTACTGAAACCCAACAGCGCCCTATCTGTGCTGATATATTTTAAAAAAATTCATTTTTCAGAATTCAAAATGGAAGGACAAGAAAACAACTTGAAAACCGAAACAGAAAAACAAAAGGAGACGGAAGTTGACCAGGATTTCTACGACAATACAATAAACAATGAACTTGTGCAATGTGTAGATACAGTAGATTTTCTACTGAAAAATGAACAAAAAAATGATCATGATTTTTTAGATTTTCTTTTAAATTTTGAAAAACAATCTGAAAAATACATTTTTATTTCTTAATTCAAAAATTGTTTGACACATTATTTATTTTTATATGTATATTGTAAACTAGTAGTAAATTGATTATAACGTGAAGTCAGACTTTAAATATACTGTGCAACTTTTTGGTGTTACATACTAACTTTGTTCATAGTTACTTCCTTTCTCCCACTATATAATCCCCAATGTGTATTTAACATCTCTTTATCATCTCCTGCCTCCATGTTGTTTCGGCTTTCCAGACAGACTATGGTATGAATTCCATATACCACAATAACTTCTTTAACAACAGGCAAGATATCTACAAAGGAGACAGCGTTTATTAATTTATAGACTCTGCATTGGTACCTACATGTAGCTACGTAAATAATTTTTTTTAAAAAACAACAAAACGAACAATTGATAAACATACAATAAGTTAAAAGTCAATCATTCTTGTTTCCTTATAATACGCTCCCCAGACCGCTTTCCGGTACGCGTACCGGGCGCACCCTACGAAAAAAACAATTTTTTAATTTTTTTTGCCCCGCGGGGCCCTTTTAAAGCCTCCACATCAAACCTAGGGGGTCAAGGAGGATCTACTATGCCCCCTTATGGTCATTTGCCCCTTCGTTTTGGCCTCCTCTTGTCTCTCGATCCTACCGAGAGACAAGATGGCGGCCGCTACGGACTGTTTAGAATGTTGACAGACACCGGAGAGCCAATCAGCTTCGCTTTGCAAAGCTCCGTTACGCGAAAAGTACGCGAACTAGTGCGCTATCCGGTACGCTGTCACAGATATATCTGTTTTTTAAAACGTTAATTTCTCAAAATCCACTGGAGCACATATATTGAGACCCAGCAAAGGCACATCGGGCTACAATTTTGCCAAGTTTCGTGTAAATCCATTCAGCCGTTCGAGCTAAAAGTGAGGCCAAACGCCCTATGGAAAAATGAATGGGAAAAACGCGTTTTGGGACCCCCCTTTTTTCTCGGCCCCCCCTTGACGAAACCCCCCCAAATTTTTAGGGGCTGATCAGAAACAAAATGTGCCATTTTCCTGAAAATTTCAGCCAATTCTGTCCACAAACGCCAAAGTTATTAGACATAGAATTTTCAAAAGTTCCATAGAGAAAAAATCCTAACTATATATACCTACTGGCGACCGCCAGTAGGTAAATATATATATATATATATATATATATATATATATATATATATATATATATATATATATATATATATATATAGTGATAAGTTGCGTGATTGGAAAGCTAGGGGGTTAATTGAGGACGATGAATTTAATTACCTCTTTGTGAAATATCCAAAAACACCTGCACTATATTTGCTTCCCAAGGTGCACAAAAATCTTCAGGCACCTCCAGGTAGACCGATCGTCTCCTCGGTTGGCAGTTTGTATGAAAACACTAGCAGATACATAGACCACTTTTTGCAGCCCTTTGTAACCAGTCTGCCCTCCTATGTCAGGGACTCTTCAGATTTCTTAAGCATTATCAAAGACATTGTATGGAGTCCTGAGTATTGGCTGGTAAGCTTTGATGTTGCCAGCCTATACACCAGCATTCCACAGGAATTGGGTGTGGAAGCATGTAAATTCTATCTCAGAAACAGATCGGTTTCTTTTTTGTCACACACTAACATGCTGCTGGACATGATATGGGAATGCATGACTAACAACTATTTCATTTTCAATAAATTACTGTACAAACAAATCCGGGGGGTGGCGATGGGTACTTGCTTTGCCCCCAGCCTGGCTTGTTTATACCTGGGCTGGTGGGAGGAGTTAGTGGTGAGTAAGATCTCCCACTACAGTGCCCACGTCATCCTCTGGAAAAGGTACATTGATGATATTTTTTGTGTTTGGCACGGCACCCTCGACCAAATACATGAATTTGCATCTATTTTAAATAAAAACTCTCTGAACTTAAAACTAACCAGTGTAATCAGTAAAGAAGAATTGGAATTCTTGGATATCAAGCTTGAAGTTGAGGAGGGGAAGTTGAAAAGCACCTTATTCCGCAAAACCACAGCTGGAAATAGCCTGCTTCATGCAGGGAGCGGACATCCCCCCAGTCTCATTCGCAGTATTCCCATAGGTGAACTTATCAGGGCCAAGAGAAACTGTAGCTCGGCAGAGGGATTTTCTAAAGAGAGCCAGATTATGGCACAGCATTTCTCTGAGAGGGGATACAGCGAACAAATAATAAAACAGGCCCTTACCAAAGTCAATGCCATGAACAGGGAGGAACTGTTAGTCCCTAAACAACACAAAGTTGACGAAAAGGTACGTTTTATCACTACCTATAGTAATCAATCCTGGAAATTACGCAAATGTTTAACCAAATATTGGGAAACATTAAAACTTGACAGTGATGTGAAGGAGGCAATTCATGAAATCCCTTCGCTGACATTCAGGAAGGCGAAATCACTCAAAGACACACTGAGTAGTACACTGATAAAAGAGAGTAAGAAAATCAATCCCATCCAAGGCTTTTACCCATGTCGTAGGTGTAAAGCCTGTAAATACAGCAACAACTGCAAATCAGTAAAATTGTCAAAGGAAAGAGGGGCTCATAAAATCACCAAACACCTTACCTGTACTACAGAGTATGTTGCTTATGCCCTCGAATGCCCTTGTAACAAATTTTATATAGGGTGCACCACGAAACAGGCTAAACTCAGGATTTTAGAACATCAAAGAGCAATAAGGAATGAAAACCAACAGTATCCTGTAGCCAGGCATTTTGCTGATGTACATAACAAAAACCCTAATGTAATGAAATTCTGTGTTTTGGACAGCTTTGAAAGCAATGAGAGGGGAGGTAACAGGTGGCTAGATTTAAGGAAACTTGAATCGAAATACATTATAATGTATAACACTTTGCAACCCACGGGCCATAATTTGGGGGAAGAACTGGCCATCCATCTCCAGACTTAATATACTGTTCTAAAATATGTGAAATGACTATGCTGCTGCTTCTTTGGTAACAAAATTCAAAAATTTGAATTGGTTTTAACTATGCACTGATCCGATTTGTAATTGCTGTCACATACAGCTATGTCTTTTTTTCCTTACAGGAATATGGATTAACTCATTGCCCACTTGGACATTATTGGAAGTCACGGCAATTGGGTAACTGATTGACTTTCGCCCACTGGGGCAAGACAACTTATGGACTAATTATTTACATGTACCAATGTGAATTTCTAACACGGTGCTGTATTCTGATGCCGGGCTATTAACGGCGCGCTTTAATAAGTGAACTACAGATCTAATTAATGTAGTTCGAAAACTTTAATCACTATTCAAATACCCACGAAAGTCCTAATTGATCCTTCATTAATTGTGGCTTCTATGTGTATCCAATTTTATTTTCTGTTAAGAAAGTGATGTTATGTTATGTTATGTTATGGTATAACGTTTTATTGAGCGCGAACAGCTGCCCCAGCAACGAGGCGTCCCGGCGCTAAACTATAACAAAACCAAAAGGGGGAGATGGAACGGAGAGGGCAATAAGAGATTAGGATGGGGAGAAAAGGAATGTTTTGATCGCTTTGCGGAAGGCGAACAGATTAGTTATGGAGCGAATGTGAAATGGAAGGGAGTTCCAGAGCCTTGCCCCCAGGACTCTGAAAGAGCGACCGCCCATTCTGGTTAGCCTTATACGTGGGGTAACAACCAAGTTTTGACCCAAGGAGCGTAGGGCCCGCTGAGGGGTGTAGGGCTCTAGGAGTGGACGCAAGAGACTAGGACAGTCAGTCATGAGAATTTTGAAGACCGTAGTGAGGGCTTTAAACTGGACTCAGGCTTCCATGCGTAGCCAGTGTAGTTTCTGGATGGTGTTTCTTGCGGAACACCTTCGAGGGAGGCCTACAACTGCCCTGGCGGCAGAGTTTTGAATACGTTGAAGCCGCGCCATCTCAGCTTTATTAAGGCCGAGGAAAAGGACATTGGCGTAGTCCAGTCGAGCCAGGATGGTGGATTGGACTATCAGTTGACGCGTATGGCGATCAAAAAAGCCAAGAATAGGATGAAGGTTCCTCAACAGGCCCACACAGGTGGCAGCCAGTTTCTTAGTGTGGGTCTGGAAGGTAAGGGATGCATCCACCCAGACACCAAGGTTTTTTACCACGGTTTTGGGGGGGGGGTCGGGCCCAGTGCGGACGGCCACCAGTGATCAGGCCAGTAGTCAGGGTTTTTGCCCAAAAGCAACACCTCTGTTTTGCCAGCGTTCAGCTGGAGGCAGTTGTGTGACATCCAGCGAGCAACTGCCTCTAACCCGTTCTTAAATCTCGCCGCTGAGATCGAGGGGCCCTCAGTCAGGGAGATGACGAGCTGGGTGTCGTCGGCGTACGACACTAGTGTCAGGTCCCATTCTTTTGCTATTTCGGCGAGAGGCTGGACATAAAGATTGAATAGGGACGGGCTGAGCGCCGATCCCTGGGGGACGCCTTGCTCTATGGGGTGAGGCTCTGATGTAAACGGGGTCTGTTAGGAATGATCGGAACCACTCTAGTGCAAGGTCTTTAATACCTATGGCTTCGAGACGTTTTAATAAGATGGAGTGGGAGACCGTATCAAAGGCTGCGCTGAGATCGAGTAAAATCAGCGCAGCACTTTGACCGGCGTCCAAAAAGTCCGTAAGTTTTCAATGGTGGTCAGCAGAGCGGATTCGGTGCTGAATCCTGGCCTGAAGCCATTTTGTGATGGGTCTAGAATTTGGTGTTGCGTCATGTAGTTGGCTAGAACCTTGTTCACATGGGCTTCTGCCAGTTTGGAGACCCATGGAAGCAATGAAATTGGTCTGAAGTTTCCTGGTTGTGATGGGTCTAGGTTAGGTTTTTTTATAATTGGAGAGACCCAGGCCTGCTTCCAACACGTGGGGACCACTGCTGAGGAGAATGATAGGTTAAGTAGGGTAGTCAAAGATGGGAGGAAGAACTCGAGAGATTCTAGGAATTTGGCGGGTCTCATGGCGTCTGTGGGCGAGCCGGATTTGACTTTGGTGCACAGTTTGGCGAGTTCGTCAGATGTTAAACTGGGGATAAGAGACAGACTTGGACTGTCTGACGAGGGCTCACGTGGTTTGAAGGTATCCGGGAGGATCTGAGGGAAGGAGGTATAGATTTTCTTTACCTTTTCCGTAAAGAAGGTGGCAAGTTCCTCGCATTGTTGTGCGGAGGTTATGCCCGAGGTGGGACTAGGACTATCTTTAACAAGTTCAAAAATAGTTTTTGAAGGATTCTTACTGGAGCTAATTGCTTCCGCATAGAAGGAAGCACGGGTGGTGCGCACCGCCTTGTGGTATAACCTCAATTTTAGCAGGTAGGCAGCTTTATCGGTGTCCTTGTAATCTCTCCTCCACTGGCGTTCAGCCCTTTTGCAGTCTTTCCGCATGGTTAGAAGATTTTCGTTATACCATGGGTTAGATGGCGTATTGCGGGTTTTAGTCCATTTTGCTGGTATTAGGGAGTCTAGTCCTAGGTTAATCCAATGTTGAAAGGCCACGTAGGCGGAGTTAATATCTCCGTCTGAGAGGTTAAGGTGGAGGTTACCTAGTTTGCTGGTAAGATCACTAGGTGCCAGTTTATGCCACGGCCTCTTATATCGGGAACTGGAGGTGTTTTTCACAATCGAGTCTCTGGTCTTCAGGGTGAATTTGATAAGGGAGTGGTCAGTCCACCCCATGGGTTTAGGGGGGGCAGCCGAGGCATCTGGAAGATTGGAAAACACAGGGTCAAGTAAATGCCCGGCCGAGTGAGTGGGAGTTTGAATGAGTGGGTTTAGCTGAAGGGCCGTGAGGTCCACCTGAAGGTTCTTAATGGTATGGTCGGTCAGGGAGTCGAAATGTAAGTTAAGGTCTCCCAGGATGGTAAAATTGGGAGAGGATATCACTAGAGTGTGAGCGACATCTAAGAGTTCCTCAATGAACCTGGCAGTGGGGCCAGGGGGCCGGTAGATATATAGTCCGGAGAGGGTGAACTGGGGACTGGTGGAGATTTTAAATCTTACGCTTTCACAGCCCCAAATGGCTTCCTTTTCAAAAGTGCAGTTGTAAGACGATTTGTAGACAACAGCTATCCCCCCCCCCCGGAGTGTCTATTGATGGTTTTTATGGAGAAAACCTCGGGCAGCGAGAGATTTAGGATGCTGTTTTGGTCATCGTGGAGCCAGGTTTCACAGATAAACATAATGTCAGGATGTTCCTCTGTTATGAGGGTGAACACCTCGGCGTGGTGTTTCACAAGAGATCTGACACTAAGTTGGAGAATGGAAAGGGAGTATTACTTATAAGCAGTGGTATTGTGGCTAACTAGCCCGGGTGAGGGTATCCGAAAACAACATGACCTGCAGTACAGACCTGTTTGTCCTAGGCAGCCTTCAAGTTTGTTGCATCTTGAGTCTGGTTTAAGTGCAAGGAGGGATTTTCTATCGTACTGCAGTTTAGATGGTACGAGTTGAGCAGGGGGACTGGCGAGAGGCGATGGTCTGGCGATGACGGGCGCAGACGGGTATAATATTATATAATATAATATTGTTTACATGAAACACTGTTTCTACTGTGGCAGACATAGCCTGAACCTGTTTATTTTCTTTATGTCGATGATCACGTGTGACACTTTCCAAATAGCATGTTGCTTTAAAAGAATGTTGGTACTGGTAAGCTCCACCCGTGAGCAAGAGATCGGCGGATCTCGAAACGCGTTGGGTGTTTCTCTCTGCTGAATAAACTGACAGCACCGTACTACATTTGGGCTCCGACTCTGGTTCTTTCGTGGATGAAGTTTGACCAGGAGTGTGTTTAATATATATATATATATATATATATATATATATATATATATATATATATTCACTAAAAAAAAACATAGGTTTTACACACGTTATAGTTAGGAAGTAGCATTTACAAAACCTATGAAATTCACTGAAAAAACCATAGGTTTGACACATGTTATAGTTAGCTGGACATTTCACTCATATAAAACCAATGAAATTCCCCCGTTATAGTTACTTCAGCTAACTATAACTCGCGTACCCGCAATGCACTGCTGATGATGTCACACATCACTCATGACATCATCTATTAAATAGGTTAGTTTTAAAAATTACATATATTTTATATATGTCAATCTGAAAGTTGGTTGAACAAAAATGTAGTATATAAATGTATAACTGGTTGTTTTTTAGGTGAAAAATAGATTCTATAACTGACTGACTAAATATATCTTAATGAGTACATGGGTTACTCAGTAATATTTAAATTTATACATATCTGTGTCTGTATCAGTTTCTATTTTAGTGGCTGAATGTGTTGATGAGTAGCTACATCATTGATACATTATATCTATATAGGTTATCGTTTCTTTATTATTACCAAGAGTGTCTTAGTGTCTAAGTGTTAATATGGGACATTAAGAGTTTTTACGTATTGCATACGTGCCTGAATCAGTGACATACTATACCTATATTTTGGAGACAACATATGTGACATATTAGATGTTATCAGTGAGGTCAAGAGTGATGTCACTGACCATGTGATCAGTGATGTAATATGTAACATCATCAGCAGTGCATTGCGGGTGCGCGAGTTATAGTTAGCTGAAGTAACTATAACGGGGGAATTTCATTGGTTTTATATGAGTGAAATGTCCAGCTAACTATAACATGTGTCAAACCTATGGTTTTTTAAGTGAATTTCATAGGTTTTGTAAATGCTACTTCCTAACTATAACGTGTGTAAAACCTATGATTTTTTCAGTGAATTTCATAGGTTTTTTAAATGCTACTTCCTAACTATAACGTGTGTAAAACCTATAGTTTTTTTAGTGAATTTCATAGGTTTTTAAAATGCTAATTCAAAACTATCTTGTGAATGCAACCTATACTTTTCTCAATAAAGTTCTGGCAATATTTTTTTCGGAAGCAAGCCATTTTCTTGACTGTTCAGGTTGCATAGAGACTCCTTGTAAAGCGGTACAGAATTAGAAAGTCTGTACCTTGCCTTATTTTGAACGCATTAAAATTTGTCTGTAAACAAAAATAGCCTTTCTAAACTTTCGTGCGCGACCGAGTGCGCGCACCAGCCTATATATTTCGTGAAAACTTTGCAATTTGAACTTATTGAATTTCTTCATAGACCCATCAAAGAACTTATAGTACGTCAAAGAGACGAAACCTAGGCTTCTTTTTTATTATTATGAAAATTTTCATTAAATGGAGCCGAATGTGTTTTTAAACTTTCGTGCGTGACCGAATGTACACACCTTGGTATTTTTTTAAAAAATAAAAAAGGTTTTATTCTTTAACAATTGTATGCTTGAATCGAGCTCAGAAGATATATAAAATCCGGATATGTTTGGATTTACTCCTTTTAGTAGTTTCTATTCTGGAATTTACACGGAGCACTCCACCCACTTTCCTCACTATCTTTTCTACTCTCAAGAGAGAACAACGCCCAACATCTTTCGGAAGACTTTGCTGAAATGGCTGCCGTTCCGCATTCATCTTCCGAATCTGAAGGAAATGAGCGACTACCTCTAAAAAGAAAAAAGGAATCTTTTATTTGGCAATTTTTCACTTATCCTGAAGATCAAAAGAAGGTGAATGCGCCAAAAGTAACCTGCACGATATGCAAATCGGTTCTCTCAAGAGGAAATCCAACAAAAAAATATTCCTTTTCCATACATACCATGGTGCGGCATGTCAAACAAGTGCACCCTGTGCCTTATGCAAAGGCATCGACAAGAGCCCTGGCCACGCTATTACCATCAGAAGTTGCCAACACATCTTCTGGTGGACGACCTGTATCTCCATCGAGTGCTGAGATGAACTTGAGACCGTATCTTGCAAAGGTGCACATGAAATGCAACGAGCGTGGAGAACTTCTTCTGTACGGAGAGTAGAGCCTCATTCTTATTAAACTAAAAATTGAGAGTCATAAATGCCCAGAGAAAAGATAAATTTCTTCATTTCATTTCGATCCTGTGTCACACTTGAAAATGACGTTGCAAGTTTAAAAAATCAAAAACAACATAACACTTGTTTTTAAAAAAAAAAAAAAATATTTTCAGAACTAACTCATTGTACCAAAAACAGCTCCAGGAGCATATTATGAAGGGGGTTTATCTCCGCTATTTTGGCTTTCTTTCGTGCGCGACCGAGTGCGCGCACCCGCCTATATATTTCGTGAAAACTTTGCAATTTGAACTTATTGAATTTCTTCATAGACCCATCAAAGAACTTATAGTACGTCAAAGAGACTAAACCTAGGCTTCTTTTTTATTATTTTGAAAATTTTCATTAAATGGAGCCGAATGTGTTTTTAAACTTTCGTGCGTGACCAAATGTACAAACCTTGAGATTTTTTTAAAAAATGTAAAAGGTTTTATAGTTTAACAATTGTATGCTTGAATCGACTCAGAAGATATATAAAATCCGGATGTGTTTCGATTTACTCCTTTTCACGTTTTGAAACTTCGCTGAATTAGACCGCTACTTCCAAATGACGTACGTGACCAGATACTGTCACCGCGTACACGTCCTGAGACGCGCATGTGAAGTCATGTGACTTGAAAACAACACTTCCAATTGGTTCTTAGTAGTTTCTATTCTGCAATTTACACGGAGCATTCCACCCACTTCCTTGGAGAAAAAGTTTATCGCAAAACTGTTAAAGCCTACTCTAATCAGACATTCGACTTCGTTAACATAACAGTGTAGTAAATAAAACTAAATCCACCCCGTCCCTTAATTACAAGGGACACATTACTGTGTGAAAACAACTTTTGTTTTCACGCGATATTGTGAAATACTAAGGCTGTTACAGGATTTTCTATCACATATGTGTTCCCATTGATGTTGTAGCACTAACACCGTGGAAAATACCACCGATAGCGGTGATATTTTTAACGCCGAGTACCGGCGATTTTTATCGCTTAGAGGCCTTGCTATTATGAAGGTTTATCTCCTAAGTCTCTGATTCTCAAACTGTGCAATGCGGCTCCCCTGTGTGCCGTAATGAGGTGCTACGGGCGCCGCACACACTCTAGTGTGACTAACCATCCATAAATTCCACGGACATCTCTACCCTGTTATCTGCAATTGTAAGCATCAAAAGGAGCTGCGCTGCGTCCCTCTGAGAGGCCTCACTCCCACTGCTACAGCGGCTTGGCAGTCCTCCAGATGCACAGGAACAGCCCCTCCGATCCATTCAACTTCTGTGTCGGTCTCAATGAAAATAAGCACTGAAGAATATTCAAGGATGTAGTACTCCTCCTGCTACAGCATACAGAATGCATTCTGTTAGGTATAAAAAAGTGAAACACCCACGCTACAATCATACAGAACACTTCCTCTAAAGAAGCCTGTGATTAACTTTAAAACATCAGGTTAACCTTTTTTTACTCTCCCATCATTGTTAAAGATAAGTATTTACAATACTATATTAAACAATGCCATGGTTGTTGCTTTTTTATTTAAAGAATCTTGCAATCATTCACAAATCCAATACTCATGGCTTCTTTTTCGTGAGAAAAATCTTGCAATATTATATATCTACATAGAATAACAGAAAAAAACATAACACTGCATAGGCCGAACACTCTACTAAACGCAGATTTGTAACCTATAGGGCAGATTTATGTTAACTACTTCATACCCAGATATGCACCAGTTAATGTGCACCACAGTATGCTAGTGCTCCGTCACCCATGGTGTGCCACATTTAAAATGTGATTCATAAAAGGGGGGTAGTGATGAACAGAGTGTCTGAATTAAGCAGACCACTCTTACCCAGTCCAAAGATCAGGGCTTTATCCATCACCGTTTTTTAGCTCACTGCACCATCCCAGCTCAGAACTTGGCTATATGCAAATTAGTCTGACCCTGGCCCAGTGCATCATGGGAGCAGGGCAGACCAAACTACCAAGCCAATTCTTATACTGGGAAGGAAACAAGCTACCGGGGACCGGCTTCTGGCATTTCAGCCGTCTTCGGCCCAGCTTGCTTGAATCCTGATGGTGCAATGAGCAAGGGACTCACATCTGAGTATACCCTTCCACGCTTATGGTCTCCTTTCTGGTGAAGAATTGGCTTGGTAGTTTAGTCTGCCCTGTTCCCATGATGCACTGGGCCAGGGACAGACTGATTTGCATATAGCCAGGTTCTGAGCTGGGATGGTGCAGTGAGATAAATAACGGTGATGGATCAAGCCCTGATCTTTGGACTGGGTAAGAGTGGTCTGCTTAATTCAGACACTCTGTTCATCATCACCCCCTTTTCTGAATCGTTTTTGGCCACTATAGGTGTGGCAGGGTATACTCAGACATGAGTCCCTTTCTCACTGCACCATCAGGATTCAAGCAAGCCGGGCCGAAGAAGGCTGAAATGCCAGAAACCGGTCCCCGGTAGCTTGTCTCCTTTCTGGTGAAGAATTGGCTTGGTAGTTTAGTCTGCCCTGTTCCCATGATGCACTGGGCCAGGGACAGACTGATTTGTATATAGCCAGGTTCTGAGCTGGGATGGTGCAGTGAAATAAATAATGGTGATGGATCAAGCCCTGATCTTTGGACTGGGTAAGAGTGGTCTGCTTAATTCAGACACTATGTTCATCACCACCCCCTTTTCTGAAACATTTAAAATGTGGCGCATCATGGTACAAAAACAGCATACATGCGGAACACATCTGTGCTGAAAAAGTAATACATTGCTAGAGTTGCATCGCAAATATGATGCAGCTCCAGCAAGGCTCACCAGTGCACTATATTCACAATGCTGCGTCAATACCTACGCCTGCTTCAAGCACATGCACAGTTTTGAAACAGCATGGGCCTGAAAGTCACTGAGTAAAATCTCATGGATTACAGTCAGCCACTTTCAAGACGCATTCCTTCAGAGGAACACTTCCTTATGGTGCAGGGCTTTAGAATGTGACATATCTCCTAGATCCATAACGTTGTAAATATGGTACATTATTTCCACTGTTATTGTATTAAATAAAGTGACGAAATTGTAGCGCAAAGAGACGCAATGTCAACATAAAGCTGCCACAATGTGTTTTAAAGTACCCTTTAAATTACAACCAATACTCTCTTTGAAGAGACCCCTCAGGTTTTTTTAACACCTGTTAAATCCTTCCATGCTCATGACAGAGCCGCTCCATCACAAGCATCGCCTGAGCTGTCCTCAGGACGGACCAGTTTTGTCATGGGCTTGCCGCTGTGCTTGCGCAGCACTAATATTGCGCCTCCATGACACGTTCTATTGACTAAGCAGAGCCATGACGGAACCGCTCTATCATGAACACACCTCAGCCGTGGCTCGTGAAGGAGTGGCTCCATCATGAGCATGCGAGTACCACTCAGCCCCCCGCCCCCTAATGCTGAGGCAGAATTGCCACTGCAGCAGAGGACTTAAAGTCCTGGAAAGAACACTATGTAACATTTAATATAATTTACCACCAATGTTTTCATATATCACTGTTGCTGAACTCACTCAGTTAAATGTCGCTCATTTCATTAAATCACTTTTAAAGCATGCCTTATAACAATGCACCCAATCCTATGTGGAAGTGCTTATATTAAACATGACATTGCTTTAACCAGGATAGACAAAGAAATGACACAGTGATGTAAAAGTTTCTTTATTTTTTTTTCTTACCTAAAAAATAGTAAAAAAGTAAAGTAAATTTCTTTTAAAAACGTAGTACCTGTGGAAGAAAAGTAAAAATAAGATTATAATGTACATTTCATAAAAGAAAAAAAGTAGGAGTCAATAAGGGAGAGGCAGACAAAACTCTCAGATGTTATTAGTTGCACTTACCTTATAAATATAATATCTGTGGAGGACAGTAAAAAAATCTGTTATAATACATATTTCTAAATGCAATGTAATAAAATAACTCAAACAACATATTAAATGGATTATTTTTGCTGTCCTCAGAATACATTGATTTTCACTATAAACAGTGATTTCAATATTAATCATCATATAACAGCGGGGAAAAAAAACACAATCAAAATGATTGTGTTTAAAAACCCCATACAAAATCTTCTTACATATTATAAATACCTGAAAAAAACATGTCTTAAATGTTTTTCTCAAATTCGCAATTTCTTGTGTAAGCATACTACATCTTCCACAGTTACAAACTAATTAAACTATACGACCTATTTTTCAATATATCTCAACAAAGCCCCGTGCAAATATCTCCTATAAAAATCTATCTTAAGTACACATTTTCTTCTCTCATACCTTTCCGCGTGGCCAAATTGTATAAGTTAACTCATTATCTTTTAAATACCTCTCCCAAAAACTTGCGTCCATATAAGTTCTAAAATAATTATCTAAAGTACTCATTTTCATCTCTCAAATTTTTCCATGTTGCCAAATACTATGAGTTAAGTCGTTTTTTTCTGAAATTTCTCAATCTTAGTCTTATCTATTCTTTTGTGAACCTTTACAGTTTAAATTTGTAACATGTTTTATACCATCAAACATTAACTACATTTGTACCTGATGTTATCACTATGCCAAACACAAATTTCATTTATAGATTTGTACACCCTCAGTCACATGATATTTGTAAACAAGACAGTTTCATATCTTTACAGTATTATTCTTCCTACAGCAAGTCATTCTACGGAAATTTGGGTTCCAAAAATAGCAGATAGGAGTTAGTTAAGGCAAAAGGCAAACATTTCTTAAAAGTCAATTGGCTATCATTGCAAAGCATCCAGCCACTTGCACACTTCAAATAAGCTGTATAATGTCCTGATGATGTGGAAGGCCCTTCATGAAAAATAATGGCTACAGTTACAAATGTTCTTCTAGAAATAGATACTTGAGAAGCCACAACATTTTTAATTAAAGTTGACAATTTACTCCCATCAGCTCTGCATCGTTGAAACATTAAAATTACATATTGTCCATATCATTGGATAAATAAAGTTGATAACATTTCAGACTTACATTGAGAACAGACCATGTTCTGATGCGCATCTTTAACTAGTTTATTAAAAGACACTTCTTTACAGTCTGGTAATGTTAAATATATAAATCTTTCACTGTGTATATCAGTACTACTCGAAAATGAGCAATTATCACACTTATGTTCCCATTTATAAGAAAGGCCAAAAAGACTATCAATATCTACACCTTCATCTTCCAAAACTGTAAACATATACATAAAAAATTCCTGACAATCTTGCTGAATATTCTGAGAAAATTGATTTACTCCTGCACATATGTCTAAAACATTCCTTAGTTCTGAAACACTTGCTACTTCACTATCACCACTACTACATTTTTCAAATATAGAATTTAAGGAATAGCAAAATGTTTGCTCCTGATTTTCTACAATATGGCTGAGATACCCGCCACCCCCTCTCAACACAATCCCCAAAGGAGGGAAACCGGAAACAGTTCTTGAAGTTTTTGGAAGAGGGAGGGAGTGACCCTCCCGGCCGTATTTATTAAAACAAAATTAAAACATTAAACAGTTTCATATTAATGTACAATTTCATTACCACATTGCGATGTTTGGCTAACCTTAACAGATTCTCTAATACAGAGGTTCTCCTAGCCGAACTAACATCCTACAAACATTCATTTACTTGAAATTATGAAATTGTACATCCTAACGTTTAAGGGCCAACGGCAAGGTCGTAACCGGTGTCAAGATCCCTAACCAGAAATACCCCCCCACTGGTGAGGGGCGACAGCACTGAGGCGTACCTCAAGTGCAACTACCAATTTCCCTTTGACTTGACGGGGGCACCAATAAAACTCGACGCCACTTAAAGGTCGTTCGAGGACTCGTGTGAGGTATCTAGAAGGTAGCGTAGACCCCCCCCCAAACCCCGCACAACTTACCACATCTGCCGTCGCAGACGTCACTGGCCCCGGGAAATTCCCCAGGAGGGGGCTGTAACCCCTCCTACACAGGAAGGGGCCTTGACCGCCTTTCCTTTTCTTTCGGCGACCCATCCTTAGAAGGGACCGCCTCCCCATTGAGGGGCCTATGGCCACCTCTCCCGAGCGCTCCCATCCGTGTTGGGTGACGCCCACTCATAGGGATCTTCCAATTAGTGCTCACCGATCATGACCTTACCGCCACAGGCCGGATAGTTGACCGGCTATCCGGACCCCCCACAAAGCTCCTACCTAAAGGTCATGTTCTAACGTTTTTAACCATGCTAAGAAGTCTCCTATGAGTAACTCATTCCCCACCCGAGACAAATGCACACCATCCCCCAAATACATACTGTCATCATTAATACAGCCATGCGAAATAGAATGCAATGTCCTGGAACGGAACAACCTACTCACTTTGTTATTAATCTTTCTCACAGAGTGATTCAAAGCAGGAACAGAAATAGCCCCTCGCCACACCTTTCGTGGGATCATATGGGACCATGCAATTGTGCACCCCGGAACTCTCCTCGCCAACCAACTTACAGTGGAAAGCATTGCCTCCAGGAGAAGTCGTCTACCGGTGGTGACCAAATCATTGCCCCCAGATGTACTATGACTATAGACGGCGGTGACCTCGTCCGCCCTAACAAACCCTCGAAAAATGCTTGAAACTGGTCAATACAGAGACCGCCTCTTCCGTAGAAGGACACACTGTACCCGTATTCCCCAGCTACGTGAATCATGTCACCTGCTTTGAATACGTCCGCGGCACGCCTCACGTATGAGTGGCCCACGACCCACACCTCCTTTTTCACAGCCGGTGATGTCTGACCGCTGGCCCGGTGTTGGGTCGACTGCATAGTCCGCCCCGCCTCGTAGGCTTGCGCAACTGAAAACCAAACAAAGAGAAGAAGCGTGAGTACATCATTACAGCTTCACAACATGTGCAACCGCACATACCTCTTATAACACTTAGAGGACCAACGCCCCACTCGTTTCACTTGTTCAACATTAAGACCCCTAGCTGCAGCTTCCGTAGCAGCCCCTATCCGAAAGGAATGGGTCCCAAACTCGCCCGGGTTCAAGCCCGCAGCGGCAATTGACATCGCAAGCACCCGCTGAAACTGAAATTTCGTCAGTGGGGTGGCGTCCGCGTGTCTCAACAAGGTCCCCCCCCATGATGCCACCCTTCGTGCTAGGTAGTCTTCTAAACACTTTACCGGACACGTGGAGGACCCGGGAATCCTGCGTATGATCACGCAGTCACCCATCCCGTCTTGATCGGTCTTGGACCTGACAAAGGAGACAGTCATTATCTCTCCTCTGATCTGAACGTGTTCCTGGCACAAACCCCCTGTCACATCCCGTTTGTTCCTTGCCACCAGTTCGCTTACCCGCATCGCTCCATGAAATGCCAGCGTAAAAGCGGCTCGGAACAACACCGTCTCAAACTGAGATGAACATGTGGCAGGGAGTGTGGCCAACAACTGGGCCAACCTATCCAAACCTATCGGGCGCCTCTCATCTACTCTGCGACCCTCAAGGCGTTGCCACCCACGCAGCGCTTTCTGTACAACGAAAGACGCTGTCGGGTCCTGGATACCATGAGCCCTGGCAACAAAGGAAATGGCAGCACGATGCCTCTGGGCCGTAGCCACCGATTTCCCAGCCCTATGTAAGGACATCAGAAAATTCACTACCCCTTCCTCGTGGCCCCAAAGCCCCTCTCCATCAGTCCCCAAAAAGGCTAAATAGGACCGAAACGCCCCTTCATATGCCTTCCTTGTCCTTGGTGCTAGGCTCTCTCCCACGAGGTGACGAAGTTCGGGGCACCGAGAGACCAGAGAGCTTCGGGAAAGGGTGCCGGCTCTGGGTCCGCTGTGGGAAGGAAACCCGAGAAAGCCTGCATACGAAAACGAGACAGTGCATCAGCCGCCTGATTCATCACCCCCGGGACATGTTTTGCTCTGAATAGCACATTCAGTTGCATACACAGTAAAACAATTTCTTTGAGCAATCGTAAAATCAGTTTACATCGTGCTGCCTGGCTATTGATGCACTCGACCACGGTCATATTGTCAGACCAAAATACCACAGAGTGATCTTTGAACCCTTCGGGCCAGGTTCTCAGGGCCACCAAAATGGGGAAAAGTTCCAGGAAAGCAATATTACTTGTCAGTCCATTGTCATGCCACCATGCCGGCCATCTTTGTGCCGACCATTTTGTGCCGAAGATGGCACCAAAACCTATGCTACCTGCCGAATCTGTCCATAGCCCCAGCTCTTCAGAGGACACGGCCGGTTTGTTCCAGACAACTCGACCATTAAAATCCGCCAGAAATGCTAACCAAATGCGCATGTCCTGGCGGACCTCAGCCGATAGTCTCGTGCGATGATGACCCTCCTTTAGGCCGACCATAGCTTGGGCAATAGAACGGGAAAAGGGGCGGGCCATCGGTATAACCCTCAGGGCAAAATTCAACTGTCCCACCAACTGCTGTAATTGATGCAGCGTAACCTTAGATCCATTTATACACATTTGTAGGGCTGCCCTGAACTTCCCCACTTTGTCTGCTGGTAAACGAAAACAACCCTCACTGGAGTCTAACTCGATCCCCAGAAACTCGAGGCAAGTCGCAGGACCCACCGTCTTACCTGGTGCCAATGGCACACCAAACTGCTTCATTAACACACAAAATCCGGCCAAGGCCTGGCCACACTCGAGATCCCCGGCTGCCCCAAGGAACAGAAAATCATCAAGGTAATGCATTACATGTTGGAAACCCGTCCTCTTTGTGAAGACCCATTGTAGAAAACTACTGAATTTCTCGAAATAGGCACAAGATATAGAGCACCCCATCGGCATACACCTATCTATGTAATAATGGCCCTGAAACATAAAACCTAGCAGACGCTGGTCGTCTGGGTGTACCGGGAGCAATCGGAACGCTGACTCGATATCTGACTTCGCCATCAGCGCCCCGGGCCCCAGGCGATTCAAAATGGCTACGGCCTCATCGAAGGATGCGTACCGCACCGAACACACTTCTGGGTCTATTGCATCGTTTACAGAAAGACCACGTGGAGCTGATAAATTATGAATCAGTCGGAACTCACCCGGGTCCTTCTTGGGGACCACCCCTAAAGGAGAACAAACAAAATTCTGCACCGGGGGTACACTAAACGGGCCGGCAACCCGACCTCGACTAACCTCTTTCCGGATCTTATCCTGTACCACGGTCGTATGCTGCAGGACCGAAAGTTGATTTTTACACTTCTCCACACCCTGAAAGTCCCCTACTGGGATGCGGAAACCATACGAGAACCCGTTCCGCAGCACCCCAGCAGAAGTACGATCCGGGTATTCACTGAGCCAGGGAATCATCGCCAAGGTATCAATCGGGGTAGGTAAAGGCGCCCCTCGGACTATGTTAGACCTGTTTGGCGCCTCCTCTACCGCCGTTATCACCCGTTTTGGCTCTGCACGTGGACTCAGGATGGGACGACCCGCACCCACTACATTCGTGTTTGAATTTACACGATCCCTGGGGCCTAGTACATTTACCTCTGTTGAAATTCCAGCAGAACCCCCTTTTCCCTGTATTGCTGGCAGGTCTCGAGTAATCGTCGGTACCCGTACCTGATCGAAAGGGCGTCCCCGCATATTGGCGGGAGGATTCGCCAACATTACTCCCTACCAATGGCATTTTCAACATACCTGTCTCCTTCATTTTATCCCATGTCAAAGAATCGTAACAATCCCAGGTTAAGCTTTTATTATGCTCTTTAGCCTTTCTAAAAAGATTATCGTAGCAGAACCAATGGTTACCCTGGTGTGACGTCGAGTACCCCATAATTCGCAACTGATAGGTCGGCAACTCGGAAAGCAACTCGGGCCTACGTTCTCCCAAGATCGACGTAAAAATCCCCCATGCATTGCCCCAATTGCCAATATTCTCATTCACTTTAAAGGCGGCCATTTTTGCGCGCCAAACACTCGGATGCATGAGGTCTTTCTGGCCCTTAACATGCTCCACCTCATAATGATCAACAAGCAACGAGAAGATGTTCACATATTCCCCTGCCCAAATCTTCTCTTTAATTGCCAAAGGCACATGTTGACCCAACCTTTCTCTACGAGAGGGTGCTGACTCATCCCTCGCAATCGGCAATGGCCGCTTACCTGCACCGGACGCTGCCTCTGCGGTCGTAATCGTCCCTTGTGGCTTGTCACCTACTGCAGCCGGCGCGGACGCCTTGGCTGCATCCCGTTTCTCGCGCAATTGCTTCATCAGCGCCTGCGCGTCGACAGCCGTGGCGCCCTCGCTACTTTCGCCCAACCACGCTGTAAGTTGTGCTGCCAGCTCGGGCGGCATATCTTCATTGGACACCGGGGTGACCACCACGGGAATCGGATTCCCCTCCACGGGTACTGGGGCTGGCGCTTCGAGCGGGGTACGGGGAACCGGGACGTCTCCCCCAGCCGGTCCCCTCCTTGGCCTCTTGGCTCTCCCTCCTGGGGCTGCTCCAGCCAAAGGACGTTCCGGCCCCCCTTCCCCCTCTCTCTCCGCCACCCGCTTCTTCAGCTCGGTCATCTCCTTCATGAGGACCCGAAGCATCTGTTCGGTCGTCATTCTCTTTCCGCCTTTCTTGGGCATTTCTCCGACAGAGTATCTGTAAGACAAAAGAAAGATTAAAACGCTCAAAATTGGCTCTTCGTTCCGTCTCGAGCTCACGTGAAGTACTCATTTTCATCTCTCAAATTTTTCCATGTTGCCAAATACTATGAGTTAAGTCGTTTTTTTCTGAAATTTCTCAATCTTAGTCTTATCTATTCTTTTGTGAACCTTTACAGTTTAAATTTGTAACATGTTTTATACCATCAAACATTAACTACATTTGTACCTGATGTTATCACTATGCCAAACACAAATTTCATTTATAGATTTGTACACCCTCAGTCACATGATATTTGTAAACAAGACAGTTTCATATCTTTACAGTATTATTCTTCCTACAGCAAGTCATTCTACGGAAATTTGGGTTCCAAAAATAGCAGATAGGAGTTAGTTAAGGCAAAAGGCAAACATTTCTTAAAAGTCAATTGGCTATCATTGCAAAGCATCCAGCCACTTGCACACTTCAAATAAGCTGTATAATGTCCTGATGATGTGGAAGGCCCTTCATGAAAAATAATGGCTACAGTTACAAATGTTCTTCTAGAAATAGATACTTGAGAAGCCACAACATTTTTAATTAAAGTTGACAATTTACTCCCATCAGCTCTGCATCGTTGAAACATTAAAATTACATATTGTCCATATCTATGGATAAATAAAGTTGATAACATTTCAGACTTACATTGAGAACAGACCATGTTCTGATGCGCATCTTTAACTAGTTTATTAAAAGACACTTCTTTACAGTCTGGTAATGTTAAATATATAAATCTTTCACTGTGTATATCAGTACTACTCGAAAATGAGCAATTATCACACTTATGTTCCCATTTATAAGAATGGCCAAAAAGACTATCAATATCTACACCTTCATCTTCCAAAACTGTAAACATATACATAAAAAATTCCTGACAATCTTGCTGAATATTCTGAGAAAATTGATTTACTCCTGCACATATGTCTAAAACATTCCTTAGTTCTGAAACACTTGCTACTTCACTATCACCACTACTACATTTTTCAAATATAGAATTTAAGGAATAGCAAAATGTTTGCTCCTGATTTTCTACAATCTGTTCCTTAACATTTTTCAGAAAAAAACAACATTAACTACTACATTTGCATAGCAGTTGACACCAGACCTGTTTTCAAACTTAAATCCAACAATCTCTTCAATACTAACCGTTTTCTTATGCCTACCAACAACAGCTACATCTTTTTTTTCGTCGTTTCTCGACTACTTCAGCACATTTCTCCTCATTTTTCCTTTTCTGACCAACCATACGCCTTTCAATTAAAGGATATTGAGGTAAACTTGGAGCATATTCTCTTCTTAACCTATTATACTGCTTCACACAATTTAAATCTGCACTAATCTTTGTCTCATCATAATCAATTAGATAAAGTCCACATAAAGTTCTAACTCGCGATAAAGCAACATACGCCATACCCTCTTTGAATACAGTGCTTCCAATATTTACCAAAGCACAATCTACACTTAAACCTTGAGATTTGTGAATAGTCACTGCATATGCCAAACAAATTGGAAATTGCTTCCGACGGACATATAAGTCTTTCACAAGCAAAAAACGAGTTGAACAGCGACTAATTTGTTGAACTTCCTCAATTCCATCAAATTTTATTCTTAAAAATTCAATCTCATCTCTATTTGTATAATTGACAAAACCAACAACATTACCCATTGCTCCATTTACCAATCCTCTTTCCACATGTAAATTTCTCCTTAAAATTATCCGACAATTTAAACATACATACAGTTTTTTCTCTAAACCATCAGTTTTAGATATAGTTTTTTGAAGAGAATCCAATTTTAACTTCAACTTTTCAGACAAAACCATAGTACTACCTTCATGCTCTATTCTATCTTTAGCTTCCAGTTTCTTAATTTCTTGATTTTCTAAATTCAACATTTTCTCATTAAAAACTGAACATTCTTTCAGAGTTGGCATCAAGCATATCACTGACTTATCTGCTACCTCTTTACTATATATTTTCTCAGGTACATTATCTTCATTAGGAAACAGCTTGGAAAGTAATCGTGTTCGTAGAGTGTGTTTTGCATCTTCAGTTAGTTTTCCAATCCTTATATCTTGAAGAATATTTCCATATTTAGTATCCTTTGCCTGTCGCATATTTTGAATCAGTTTAGTATATTTGAAATGTGACCATATATTAACATTTCCAATACTGCCCAAGCACTTTCTGGTCTCCTCATGCGTAACAGTTTCAAATACAGGTTGTCCTTTCACAGGAGTTAGCTGCAGTAGATCTCCAAAAGCTATGACATGTTTACCTCCAAATAACACATCATACTCTGTCTTAAGTATCTGTTGCATTCTTAAATGCACAAAAGCAAGCATTAAATTAGATACCATGCTTACTTCATCAATAATAAGAAGTTTCATTTTTTTAAGGACTCTAGAAACTTCAAAACAAGCTTCTCCAGATAGCTTGTGATATTGTAATTTATTTTCATGTTCAACTGGCAGCATCAGTAAACGATGTAAAGTAATACCTTTAATATTATGTGCTGCCAATCCAGTTGGAGCAGTAACAACACACGGCAGTGTTGACTGAGTTCTTTGCTGTAAATATGTAGTAATTCCTTTAATTAGGAAACTTTTACCAGTTCCAGCTTCTCCACTTACATATAGTCGAATAGGTTCAAATGACATACATGAGCAATCTTTTTTCTCATGACGAAAGCCATGCTCAATGTGCTCTGTCACTTCATCATATATCTGTCTTTGCTCAACATTAAATTGCTTCTTTAATTCTTCTAAGTTGATTACTTCCTCTTGACCTTGCTGCATTGCTCTTTCCACCTCATCCATGGCGGTGGCTGCTTCATTTTGGATAATTGGTTGTCCCAGTGGATCTTGACTTAATGAAGCCGAACTTTGACTACCTTGTGAACTATCTCTAGCAATCTCTGCTGCAATTGTCACTTCTTGCTCTATTTCATCATTCAACATTTGGAGATAATTACTAAAAACAGGACATTCAATACTACTTTTAGATGCGTTGAATGAATCTTCATAACTATCAAAGTCCCCAAGTAGTTCCTCTTCTCTACGCCATGGTTTAAAGAGTTGCAAAAGAGCAAAATAGTAAAATTCTCTTTTGTCAGGTGTTTCGCAACTCAGTTTCCGATGATTAATCAAATGTCCTTTTCTTTGTTTCACCAGACATCCTTCATGTCCAATTACAGTATGTACACCTTTATCAATGTTCTCTGTAACATTCCTTTTAAAAGTGTAGTTTTGAAGTATTTCATACAGACAAATGTTTTCAAGCAGAGTACTTCTATTTGGATAGTATGTCTCCAACATATTTGTTTTCAGAATGTCTGTACTGTTTGGTTCTTTCTGGGCTAAATATTCAATTTCTTGCACAGGTTTCAGAACACGGTTTCGTGTTTCTGCAAGGCCCAAACTCACCCAGAGAATAGTCCTTGATTTAGCATAAAGACTTGCTGATGATAATCGGTCACAACATTCATATGCTCCAATTTCTCGAAGAGACAACATCTTCAAACTGTACGTATACAATTTCTTGCTTAAGCTCTTTTCATGAGAAATGTCTTACCACATCTCCTTCAGTTCTGTCTTTTCAGATTTCGTGATGTAAGACGTTACATATCGAGCCACAGCAATAGAATTGTCTGCAACCATGTTAGCATTCCACATGGATAAAATGACTGGGTTATAGTCTTTTATATATTTGGATTCTTCACCTCTTCTTAAATTGTACGTATTTTTAGGTGACCTTCTTCTGATATTATGTCGCAAACATGACATCAAATTGTTGACTCTTCCTTTTGAAAATACCGGTTGTGCAAATCCAAAACGACATTTGGTGTAGAATTTGCTCTTTGATTTGAATTTTCGCCGACAATATTTTCCACAACGATGACTTTGAAAACGTAACACTTTTCCTCTTAAGTCCTTATCAGTTGTAGTATTAGGTATGTCACAAGTGGCATACTGTTCAATAAAAGACAGTACAGTCTCATCCGAGTCTGTTCCAAATTTAGGAGCATCCTTGATCCATAACAGCATATGAATATGAGGAGCACCTCTTGCTTGATATTCTTTTCTCCAAAAGAAATCCAGTACTTCACCAAGAGGCGGATTTTTCTTGTTTGTAATGAAAGACATCATAGCTTCAAATCTATGATTAAAATATCTGCAAACATTAACTGGATCTAATGAACACAGTTCTCCCGGTGTCTTGTAGTTTATATTTTCTATGTTTGCATTCGTCTCCCGAAGAAATTCAAGTAAATCTTCCCAAGCATACTCTGCACAGCTTAGAGTTAAAAACCATGTTGGTGCTCCTAAGTTTCTAAGCATGCACTTCAAATCTCCATGACGACGGTACCAATACTCATTAGTACCACCCTGACAAGCCATTAAATTAATTAGGTGTGAATCCAAAACACTATCTTTCTGTTGCACTTTATCCATAAATTCCTTTGCTGAAATATTTTGCAGATGAACTCCACTTTTTAAGATATGGTTTACTGTATAAGACAGACCAGATAAGTCACTCTCAAACAGAAGATGAAACAAATATGGAATGCATTGGCGAAACCTCGGATCTTCTGCATATAATCTTGTTGTCCGGTATTCAGATGCAGGAATCTGCATAGGTCGATCATCATATCGTGTACCTTCACCTGTAGGGAATAACTGTGGAAAACAACGACCTTCCAAACTTTCTTCCCACACACTAATAGGATTTCCTTTCGCCTTTTTCATCTGAAATAATTCAATAGCATTCCCTATTGCTTCTTTGGAATGCAGTGGATGAACACTGTAATGTTCATAAATTTCTTCACTTCTGGATACGTCAACTTTTTCAATTTGTCAATTTGCTACCTATCGCTTGACCATGCGACCCATATAATTGCATCCCTGGTAACTGAGCGACCCCCCCGGGCTGAACCCAAACTTGCGACACTCCGCTACCCGGCTGTGCCACTACTGGCGGTAACATACCGTGCGGACCGGACCCCCCCCACAGAAGTGACGAGGAACCCTCCTATCTGCGTAGGCCTAGTTGCATCATACTGCCCATCGGCGTCATCTGGGTCGTTATCTGCGCCTGAGTTCGAATCAATTGTCTCTGGCACCTCCTCCTCACCTGGTGATACTGGTCGTGAATCCGTCGGCCTAGACCGCTTGCCTCTTGCTGAGCTTCTAAGCTTTTCTGGGGTCTGCTTCGCTCTCTTGCCTCTCCCCCTCTCCTCCTGAGAGTTCGCATCTGCTCTAGCCCCGTCTCTCATATTCTTTAGTACCCAATCCATGCCTTTTTCCCTTGTGAATTCCAGCAGTTCCGTAAAGGCAAGGTATTCCTCATTCTTGGCAGCGGGTTGTTTACCCTTCGGTACCTTCTTCGACGGCATCCTGCACTTAAAGAAAACAACGTTAAAAACTTATCGAGAAAACCAACGACTTTTTAGGCCCACCGCGCCGCGGATGGGCCCGGACCCAGGGAATCAGATGATCGAGCGCCAGCGCTCGCCCTCCCCCTGGACACGAGGATTTACCACGGCAAACCCCCCCTGCAATCAATATTTAAATCAAGAGAAATAAGCACGAAAGCTGTAAAGAAATCCAGCACACACTGCAAGGCCCGCTAACCTAGACCACGAGTCGGATTAACTCTCGCTGTATACTCCTACGCGATGCTCCCACGATGTCTTCTCTTGGAGACGTCCGACTCCTGGGCGATCAGCGGACAAAGAGGGGGCCTCTAGGCTGGTCGCGGGCTTTTAAGCCTCGCGCCCTACTAACGCTTCCGGGGCGTACCTCGACCTTTGTTCCCATTGGTCCTGGCGCGACGCTCACTTCCGGGTCACGTAACCCGGAAGTGATCCGGCTCCGGGTCGGCCCTTTGGCTGCCACTAACGACGCCATTCCCCGAGGGGGTTGGCGCCTTCCAATTCTTGCAACATTACAATTTTTTTTAAGACTTTCTTTAGTGTACTTACGTAAGAAATTGCAAAAGAAATCAATTGAATCCTGTCGTACACTACAAATGCTACTACAATTCCAACTGTAAACAGGAACATTAGGACGTCCCTCTAAAGCTTCTCCAGCCATCACCTCTTCTGCATTTCTAACCACAATTTTCTCTTTCTCAATTACACAACCATCCTTCACCTCATATGCTCGACCACTGGTGTCAACTGCATGCAACAGATCGTTACTTTGAAAGTAACTCTCTTCATTAAAAAATGGCTCAGAAGTTGAAGTATGCATCCACTTCCCAGAAAACACTTTACAAAAATGACTCCTATTTATTTGTCTCTTCCATTTACTTTTAGCTTTTAAAACTCGTATTGCCTTATTTAGATTATTTATTCTATTAAGTACTAAAATAAATAATTTTCTTTTTGTCTCAAACGCGCGCTCAACAATACCCTCTATATATTGTTTCTTCTTAAGAAAAGCAGATCTTCTTTTACAAACTTTCTCCTTTTGTAATAAATTCGAAACTACTCTGTTGTAAAACATACGCTTCCTGATTTGGCTAAATTGATTCGTCCGGGTTTTACTGTACACTTTTTCCTGTCTGCTGATTCCAGAAACATTTTTATTTTTGGTTCCATGTCTCCTTCTCGATACTGGTATACTTTTATCTTTGTGGACTTCAATACTAACATTTTTCCTTCCCAAAATTGCTTTCAAAAACTTTTTGGTTTGCTTACCAGGAGCACTCTTCTTTTTCTCTGTCCTTTGTTCTTTTGATAATTCTTGAATTCCTTTCTTCTTCAAATTGTAAGTCAGTTTATAGAGCTTTCTTTTTTCAGTTCTGGTCGGCATCTTAATTTAAACTTTTGATGAAATTGTCAATCTGTAAAACACAAACATAACAAATATTATAGTTCACTACTAGCATATAACGTACAAATTAAAACCACAGATTCATTTTCTAAGTAGAATAAAGAAAATAACAGAAGGTCTCTGAACAGAGTAGGAAATCCTGTAGTGAATGTGGGTTCTAAATTTATCACACTCCATATCTGTTTTAACATTATAGACAGTTTTTAATTCTAATTTTTAAAGCATACAAACAGTACACTTTTTTCAAGAACTATCGGTCATCGTAGATGTTTTAATCATTTTTACTACAATCTCTTTTACACTTCATGAGAACATGTCTTATCACTCTCATAAAGCAGATCATCGACAAATAGGACAAGAAAACTGTCTTCACGAATGCTTTACTATCAAATTTTTTTTTATTTATTCAAAAGTTCATAATTTAGTAGAACTTCCAGCATTAGATCATCAGGGACTTCTTCAAGTCCAAAGTCCTCATCTCCTTCTACCATCTCTAAGTAAGCTGAGTCTAAAGACATGTTCATAAAATCATAATTTTCATCTATTTCCTCTTCAAAGACCGCGTCTAAAATTTCCTCCATCACTTCGTTAATGATTTCAAAATGAATTTGTTTCTCTTCTGAGGAATTCTCCATAACTAGACTCAGTTTATTCTTCTGTATCCTTTAAAAAAAATATAGAGACTAAATTATATCTTTTTTCATAAATGTATAACTTAAAAGTACCTTTACTAATTTTTAAACTACATATATTTTTATAATTTCTAACTTGTTAACTCTATATATTTTAAGATACCACGTTCCTCTTGTTTTGAAAAGAAATTGGCAATATAACCCTAAACATTAACACTGATCTTTTTTTTCCATTAAATAATTACTGTTGTTAAAAGACATTTTACTGTAAAATTTCTTTTTAGATTTTGTAGATATCACAAATATTAATTAACTGTACAATTAATTTTTAGAGACCCATTTTTTGAGTTCACCAGTACAAAGTGCTATATAAACTATATACACTCTGAAGAAAAGGCTCACACTATACAAACCATAGCATTCACTTAACAGATTACTACTTCCCACAGAGACAGTTCCTTTTATGTTTCAACAGCATACTCACCATGTAAATGTCATAGTATATACAAAATGGCATACTAGCCACGAAGAACCACCTCATAATAAAGATCTGCATTAATATGTAAAACAGTGCCTATACATAGTATAATCACAGATATGCAGGAAAGATGCCCATCACACCTAGAACCATATCATAATACCTCTCTGTAAATAAAGGAGAAAGACTGCCAGACATAATGCAACAAGATTTCAAAAATAATGAGCACTTCACAAGAATTAAGTAATGGGAACCTGAAAGAATTATACTCCAATGATCCGTAAATCTGAACTCCGTCAAAAAGAACACATGCACCAAGCCCATTAAAAGATAATTTCAACTGTCAGTGGAGAACATCTCAAAATACATATCTAGTATAAGCAGATACAACCCATGTGAAAAATTCAAGATAAAATCATGTTCCAAAATGAAATTTTACAAACATTTAAAAAAATCTTCTTTATTATTTTCATGTGCACCCAAAAAAATTGCCTACGCAAAAATACCAACTCACCTGAAAAAAAGAATATAATTCCTCAAATTGTGTAATTCAGAAGGCAGGTTGTTGCTTTTCAGCACCAAACACTATAAAAAAGGAAATAATAAAATGTAATTAACTTATTACAGACTTATTTCTTACACAACATACAGCCATTATAGCAAAGAACATGCATAACAGATACATTCCCCAAGATTCTCTATCATTAAAATATGATACAAAATGTCTCATTTATGAAAGCGTTGCGCCACAGATATGTCACTTTTTCCCATGTTAAAACTGATGCACTAGCAACACAAGGCCTTCATAACTAAAAGCCCATGTGACGGAAAACAAGTGCATAGACAGAAAATACAGGGCCGGCCTTAGGCATATGCAAGCAGTACACCTGCACAGGACCACCAAACCCCAGGGGCCACCATGTTAATATATATCCTTAATATAATAATCCTCTGAGGATGGATACATATTTGCGTGGCAGCCCATGCCAGAAATTTGGCGTCCTCTGGCTCTGTTCCACTTCCAAACACCCTGACCCCCCCCTCTTCACTGAACTCCACACTCCACCCCGCCCGGACCCCCTGTTACGAGGCCCTCTACCTACGCTCCCTGCCCAGGGCCACCATGAGCCTAGAGCCGCCCCTGGAAAAGTTATAAGACACAGCAATAGTAAAAGTCAAAGAATAGGCAACATGCTGAAAAACTAAACAGTAGATAAAGAAACATATTTTTTAGATAACCCCATTGAAAAACATGTAGTGATTTTTTTAAACTACGATGCATCTGGCCCTCTAGGACCGCTTTGGAAACTCCTGCTTTAAACCTTTACATTTCATTTTTAAACCATACACACGTTTTTTTCAAAGCTGCATATTAAACGCCTAAACACTTTTCCCTTTTTAGAATCCGAAGCCACAACTGCAACATGACTAATGCACAAATTAATTATTGTACCTTTTCTGTTTTTTTACTCTTTATGTTCTATAAATTTCTTCACATAAATGGATAGCAGCGGCTCACTACCTCCTACAGTCATGAAACGAAATCGCTCCCTTTCACTTACAAATGCCTTTGAGATGGCAAAAAAAATTCGGGCAGATTTACAATCCCTTTACGCCACTTTGCCATCACTGTTAACATATCACAAGTGAAGCAAAAGTGCCACACGGACCATGTTAATCTACCCCTAAATGTTTATACAAATAACTTTACTCAAACATGTATTTAGTCGTCCACATGCAGACACTTTCAATTACATTTTTTATTTAATTACAATTCCTGTAATGTTGCATATCTTTTCAAAAATACACCAGTGCCTGTTATTATGACGATTTTTTTTCATTCTTCATCAGTGATATTTTTTTTTACATATAATGAAAATCACTATGACTTTTTAAACGACAAAGCTTACGCGGTAAAAATCACTCTGCATTTGCTTCCCTTTAAGAATGTAGTTTATCTACCCCACGCATGTGAACCTTGATGTTTCCATCTGGCAGCGAATACCGACCTTGAATCACAAGACATGAACAACAGCCTTATTGTCACAAATAGAAGTTAGCGTAGCATCTGTTCACACACATATCTTTCACTTAGCTAATATTCACAGACAACAGCATTCGTTAAAAAAGAGTGACCTTCCTTTACAATTTGCTGAAGTGACTCCCTTACTTTTTAACGCATCCTCCACTTCAAGACAAGCTATTTTTTTTATAACTACTAAGCAATGGTTTAGTGACTGCTCTGCCAGAAATTATATCAAGTCATTCTGCTACTCTTCACTCCATAGTCGGCGACCTATTTCTGTGGACTTCCTGTTGAACTGGCAGTGCTGCGACGTTTGTGTTACAATCTTGTTTATTTCAAAATGGATGTCCCTCCTGTCTTCGCAAACGAGCCGGAACACTTAGAACTATTTCGCCAGAGGATGCTTGACTACTACGGCACCTTAGAACTCTCGACTTTGAATACTTCATATCGATTATCATTTCGATATTCCTATTTCACCTGTGTACAGCCTGTATTTCATTGCCTGAGCTGTGGTTTCATGTGGGCCCTGGACTTATGTCTCTGCAACTTAGTACCTCCTGAAGTGAATTACAATCATCTCATGAATCCGTTAATGGATCATGAACAGCTTTGTTGCAACGGAGGGATTATGGCCTTTGCAGCGATACAAGGAGTTCTGGGTCATTGGAATATATTCGCAGCGGCGCAAGATTTCCTGACAGACAGCTACATTGAAAACCCACCTAGCTGTCCTCTGATGGTAATAGAGGCTCCGGTAATAACAGATCATATGGCTGAGATACCCGCCACCCCCTCTCAACACAATCCCCAAAGGAGGGAAACCGGAAACAGTTCTTGAAGTTTTTGGAAGTGGGAGGGAGTGACCCTCCCGGCCGTATTTATTAAAAACAAAAAATTATAAACATTTAAACATTAATGTACAATTTCATACCACATTGCGATGTTTGGCTAACCTTAACAGATTCTCTAATACAGAGGTTCTCCTAGCCGAACTAACATCCTACAAAACATTTACTTGAAATATTGAAATTGTACATCCTAACGTTTAAGGGCCAACGGCAAGGTCGTAACCGGTGTCAAGATCCCTAACCAGACATACCCCCCCCACTTGGAGGGGCGACAGCACTGAGGCGTACTCAAGTGCAACTACTACCAATTTCCCTTGACTTGACGGGGGCACTTATCAACTCGACGCCAGTTAAAGGTCGTTCGAAGACTCGTGTGAGGTATCTAGAAGGTATCGTAGACCTCCCCCCAACCCCACACAACTTACCGCATCTGCCGTCGCAGATGTCACTGGCCCCGGGAAATTCCCCAGGAGGGGGCTGTAACCCCTCCTACACAGGAAGGGGCCTTGACCGCCTTTCCTCTTCTTTCGGCGACCCATCCTTAGAAGGGACCGCCTCCCCGTTGAGGGGCCAAAGGCCACCTCCCCCGAGCGCTCCCATCCGTGTTGGGTGACGCCCACTCATAGGGATCTTCCAATTAGTGCTCACCGATCATGACCTTACCGCCCGACCAAAATAAATACGACAAATGCTAACTAAACGAAACTACATTGGCCACTATGACCGAAAAAGCCTGTTTATAAATGGACCTTACATCCGAAGTTCTTTAATCGCAAACTTGTAAAATTAGACCAATCTTTATTACACATTCAACATCAACACAACACTACAATAACCTGTAAACGAAATAGAATAATTGATCAAATTTATTAAAACAACTGGCTGTCCTCAGGGGCTGGTGGGTGGGTCAAAATTGGCTCTTCGTTCCGTCTCGAGCTCACGTGCAGCGAGGAGGTGCAGCTTCAGAGCACAGGAACAAGAGGATGTCTTCTGGTCTTGCGTCCCTTTTTATCCATCTTCAGGGCGGGCGTAAACCCGCCCCTGCCTGCCCCGAGGGCGTGGCCAGCCGCGTCAGTGTCTAGGCCAGCCCACTCTAGGGCGGGAAAAAGCGCGCCCCGACTACGCCGCTTCGGGCATACCAGCCGAGACGCGCCTCCCGCCCAAAATGGCTTCCCGGGGGGATCGAGGCACTCTGCCATACGTTCGGGGGGACCGAGTGGTCGCCCCTTTCCATATGGCTGAGATACCCGCCACCCCCTCTCAACACAATCCCCAAAGGAGGGAAACCGGAAACAGTTCTTGAAGTTTTTGGAAGTGGGAGGGAGTGACCCTCCCGGCCGTATTTATTAAAAACAAAAAATTATAAACATTTAAACATTAATGTACAATTTCATACCACATTGCGATGTTTGGCTAACCTTAACAGATTCTCTAATACAGAGGTTCTCCTAGCCGAACTAACATCCTACAAAACATTTACTTGAAATATTGAAATTGTACATCCTAACGTTTAAGGGCCAACGGCAAGGTCGTAACCGGTGTCAAGATCCCTAACCAGACATACCCCCCCCACTTGGAGGGGCGACAGCACTAAGGCGTACTCAAGTGCAACTACTACCAATTTCCCTTGACTTGACGGGGGCACTTATCAACTCGACGCCAGTTAAAGGTCGTTCGAAGACTCGTGTGAGGTATCTAGAAGGTATCGTAGACCTCCCCCCAACCCCACACAACTTACCGCATCTGCCGTCGCAGATGTCACTGGCCCCGGGAAATTCCCCAGGAGGGGGCTGTAACCCCTCCTACACAGGAAGGGGCCTTGACCGCCTTTCCTCTTCTTTCGGCGACCCATCCTTAGAAGGGACCGCCTCCCCGTTGAGGGGCCAAAGGCCACCTCCCCCGAGCGCTCCCATCCGTGTTGGGTGACGCCCACTCATAGGGATCTTCCAATTAGTGCTCACCGATCATGACCTTACCGCCACAGGCCGGATAGTTGACCGGCTATCCGGACCCCCCACACAACTCCTACCTAAAGGTCATGTTTCAACGATTTCAACCATGCTAAGAAGTCTCCTAAGAGTAACTCATTCCCCACCCAAGACAAATGCACACCATCCCCCAAATACATACTGTCATCATTAATACAGCTATGAGAAATAGAATGCAATGTCCTGGAACGGAACAACCTACTCACTTTATTGTTAAGCTTTCTAACAGAATGGTTCAAAGCAGGAATAGAGATAGCCCCCCGCCACACCTTTCGTGGAATCAAATGGGACCATGCAATCGTGCACCCCGGAACTCTCCTCGCCAACCAACTTACGGTGGAAAGCATTGCCTCCAGGAGTAGTCGTCTACCGATGGTGACCAAATCATTACCCCCAACATGCACTATAACTATAGACGGCGGTGACCTTGTCCGCCCTAACAAACCCTCGAAAAATGTTTGAAACTGGTCAATACAGAGACCGCCCCTTCCGTAGAAGGACATCCTGTACCCGTATTCCCCAGCTACGTGAATCATGTCACCTGCTTTGAATACGTCTGCGGCACGCCTCACGTATGAGTGGCCCACGACCCACACCTCCTTTTTCACAGCCGGTGATGTCAGACCGCTGGCCCGGTGTAGGGTCGACTGCATAGTCCGCCCCGCCTCGTAGGCTTGCGTAACTGAAAACCAAACAAAAACAAGAAGCGTGAGTACATTATTACAGCTTCACAACATGTGCAACCGCACGTATCTTTTGTAACAATTGGAGGACCAACGCCCCACTCGTTTCACTTGCTCAACATTAAGACCCCTGGCTGTAGCTTCCGTAGCAGCCCCTATCCGAAAGGAATGGGTCCCAAATTCGCCCGGGTTCAAGCCCGCAGCGGCAATTGACATCGCAAGCACCCGCTGAAACTGAAATTTCGTCAGTGGGGTGGCGTCAGCGTGTCTTAACAAAGTCCCCCCCCATGATGCCACCCTTCGTGCTAGGTAATCCTCTAAACACTTTACCGGACATATGGAGGACCCAGGAATCCTGCGTATGATGACGCAGTCACCCATCCCATCTTGATCAGTCTTGGATTTTACAAAGGAGACAGTCATTGTTTCTCCCCTGATCTGAACGTGTTCCTGGCACAAACCCCCCGCCACATCCAGTTTGTTCCTTGCAACTAGTTCGCTTACCCGCATTGCTCCGTGAAATGCTAGCGTAAAAGCGGCTCGGAACAGCACCGCCTCAAACTGAGATGAACATGTGGCCGGGAGTGTGGCCAACAACTGGGACAATCTATCCAAACCTATCGGGCGCCTTTCATCTACTCTGCGACCCTCAAGGCGTTGCCACCCACGCAGCGCTTTCTGTACAACGAAAGACGCTGTTGGGTCCTGGATAGCGTGTGCTCTGGCAACAAAGGAAATGGCAGCACGATGCCTCTGGGCCGTAGCCACCGATTTCCCAGCCCTACGTAAGGACATCAGGAAATTCACTACCCATTCCTCGTGACCCCAAAGTCGCTCTCTATCACTCCCCAAAAAGGCTAAATAGGCCCGAAACGCCCCTTCGTATGCCTTCCTCGTCCTTGGTGCTAGACTCTCTCCCACGAGGTGACGAAGTTCGGGGCACCGAGAGACCAGAGAGCTTCGGGAAAGGGTGCCGGCTCTGGGTCCGCTGAGGGGAGGAAACCCGAAAAAGCCTGCATTTGAAAACGAGACAGTGCGTCAGCCGCCTGATTCATCACCCCTGGAACATGTTTTGCTCTGAATAGCACGTTCAATTGCATACATAGTAAAACAATTTCCTTAAGCAGTCTTAAAATCAGTTTACAACGTGCTGCCTGACTATTGATGCACTCGACCACGGTCATATTGTCAGACCAAATTATGACAGAGTGATCTTTGAACCCATCGGGCCATGTTCTCAAGGCCACCAAGATGGGAAACAGTTCCAGGAAAGCAATATTACTCGTCAGACCATTCTCATGCCACCATGTCGGCCATCTTTGTGCCGACCATTTCGTGCCGAAAATGGCGCCAAAACCTATGCTTCCTGCTGAATCTGTCCACAGCCCCAGCTCTTCAGAAGACACGGCTGGTTCATTCCAGACGATTCTACCATTGAAGTCCGCCAGAAATGCTAACCAAATACGCATGTCCTGGCGGATCTCGGCCAATAGTCTCGTGCGATGATGGCACTCTTTAAGGCCGACCATCGCTTGGGCAATTGAACGGGAAAAGGGGCGGGCCATTGGTATTACCCTCAGGGCAAAATTCAACTGTCCCACCAACTGCTGTAATTGTTGCAGCGTAACTTTTGATGCATTTATACACACTTGCAGCGCAGCCCTGAACTTCAACACTTTCTCAGCTGGCAAACGGAAACACCCTTCAATGGAGTCCAACTCGATCCCCAGAAACTCGAGGCAAGTCGTAGGACCCACTGTTTTACCCGGCGCCAATGGCACACCAAACTGTTTCATTAACACACAAAATTCGGCCAAGGCCCGGCCACATTCAAGATCCCCGGCTGCCCCAAGAAACAGAAAATCATCAAGGTAGTGCATTACATCTTGGAAACCTGTTTTCTTTGTGAAGACCCATTGTAGAAAACTACTGAATTTCTCGAAATAAGCACAGGATATAGAGCACCCCATTGGCATACACCTATCCATGTAATAACAACCCTGAAACATGAATCCTAGGAGACGCTGGTCGTCTGGGTGTACCGGGAGCAATCGGAACGCTGACTCGATATCTGACTTCGCCATCAGCGCCCCGGGCCCCAGGCGATTTAAAATGGCTACGGCCTCATCGAAGGATGCGTACCGCACCGAACACACTTCTGGATCGATTGCATCATTTACGGAAAGACCTCGTGGAGCTGATAAATTATGAATCAGTCGGAACTCACCGGGGTCTTTCTTGGGGACTACACCTAAGGGAGAACAAACAAAATTCTGGACCGGGGGTAAACTAAACGGGCCGGCGACCCGACCTCGAGTCACCTCTTTCCGGATCTTATCCTGTACTACGGTCGTATGCTGCAGGACGGAAAGTTGATTTTTACACTTTTCCACACCCTGAAAGTCCCCTACCGGGATGCGGAAACCATACGAAAAACCGTTCCGCAGCACCCCAGCAGAAGTACGATCCGGGTATTCACTGAGCCAGGGAATCATCGCCAGGGTATCAATTGGGGTAGGTAAAGGCGCCCCTCGGACTATATTAGACCTGTTTGGCACCTCCTCTCCCCCCGTTATCACCCGTTTTGGCTCTGCACGAGGACTCAGGATGGGACGACCCACAACCACTACATTCATGTTTGAATTTACACGATCCCTGGGGTCTAGTACATTTACCTCTGTTGTAATTAAAGCAGAAACCCCTTTTTCCGGTATTGCCGGCAGGGTTCGAGTAATCGTCGGCACCCGTACCTGATCGAAAGGGCGTCCCCGCATATTGCCGGGAGGATTCGCCAACATTACTTCCCACCAACGGCATTTTCAACATTCCTGACTCCTTCATTTTATCCCAAGTCAAGGAATCATAACAATCCCAGGTTAAACTTTTATTATGCTCCTTTTCCTTTCTGAACAGATTATCGTAACAGAACCAATGATTACCCTGGTGCGATGTCGAGTACCCCATGATTCGTGATTGATAGATTCGGAACTCGGAAAGCAACTCAGGTCTACGCTCCCCCAAGATTGATGTAAAGATTCCCCAAGCATTGCCCCAATTGCCGATATTCTCATTCACTTTAAAGGCGGCCATTTTTGCGCGCCAAACACTCGGATGCATGAGATCCTTCTGACTCTTTACATGCTCTACCTCATAATGATCAACAAGCAGTGAGAAAATGTTCACATACGCCCCCGCCCAAATCTTTTCCTTAATTGCCAAAGGAACATGTTGCCCCAACTTTTCTCTCCGAGAGGGTGTTGACTCATCCCTCGCGATCGGCAATGGCCGCTTACCTGCACCTGACGCTGCCTCTGTGGTCGCAATCGTCCCTGGTGTCTTGTCCCCTACTGCAGCCGGCACGGGCACCTTGGCTGCTTCCCGTTTCTCACGCAATTGCTTTTCAGCGCCTCCGCATCGACAGCCGTGGCGCCCTTGTTACCTTTACCCAACCACGCTGCCAATTGTGCCGCCAGCTCGGGCGGCATATCATCCTCGGACACGGGGGTGACCACAACGGGAATTGGATTCCCCTCCTCCGGCACGGGAGTTGGAGCCTCGAGCGGGGCACTGGGACCCGGGATGTCTTCACCCGCTGCCCCCCTCCTGGGCCTCTTGTTTTTCCCTCCCGGGGCTGCTCCCGCCAAAGGACGTTTTGGACCCCCTTCCTCATTCTTGTCCACCCGCTTCTTTAGCTCGGACATCTCCTTCATGAGAACACGCAGCATCTGGTCAGTAGTCATGCGCTTTCCCACCTTCTTCGGCATTCTCCAACAAAGTAACTGTAAAACAAACAAGAACGATTAAAACGCTCAAAATTGGCTCTTCGTTCCGTCTCGAGCTCACGTGCAGCGAGGAGGTGCAGCTTCAGAGCACAGGAACAAGAGGATGTCTTCTGGTCTTGCGTCCCTTTTTATCCATCTTCAGGGCGGGCGTAAACCCGCCCCTGCCTGCCCCGAGGGCGTGGCCAGCCGCGTCAGTGTCTAGGCCAGCCCACTCTAGGGCGGGAAAAAGCGCGCCCCGACTACGCCGCTTCGGGCATACCAGCCGAGACGCGCCTCCCGCCCAAAATGGCTTCCCGGGGGGATCGAGGCACTCTGCCATACGTTCGGGGGGACCGAGTGGTCGCCCCTTTCCATGAATGCTGCTTTCCTCTTTTCAATTGGATGGCTGACATGTTTTCAGATGATAACAGTGTTTTCCTGTTAGAAGCAGTTGCTGCCTACTTTGCCTACACAATGGTAGGATAACTCTTATGCAAGCCATTGATGTCCACATTTCGTTTTGCCTCCCTATCTTTTTCACGTTTTTTTAGATATTTTTTTAACATGAACAGACCTATTGGCTTTACTAACAGTGGACATTATGATTTCGTGCTGGTTAAATTTTGGTCTTTTATGTGGACTAAATTTTTTTCTTCAGCTACTCGATTTTGAAATTTATTTTTTAATAAATTCTAATCTCAACACTTCTATTGCATATCTTATCTTATGTTATTTCAAACGTACTCGAAGCAAAACTTGCTAATATATGCTACATGTGCCCTGATTAAAGTGTAAATATAGAATGAGTTTTTTATAACTGTAAACGCCATTTCGCCTTTGAACTGCTTATTTCCGCCTCACACACCTCTGCTCCTTTAATTTTCCATAAAGTTACATATTTTTTAATACATAAGAGAAAAATATATTCTTTCAATAATATTTCCATTGTTTTTCGTACTGTATTTCAAATGCAATACTGCAACCTTCAAAAGATATCTCAATACAGTAGTTCTTCTCAACACTGATTTGCGAACGATCCAACAGATTACATACATGCACCTCTCGCCATTTTGTCGCTTTTGGCGCGTTTTTTTTCCCTTACACAGTAGCATAACACAAACTTGATAGTGCTTCGCATGTAAAGAGCTGAGTGATAAAGAGATGATGTCTAACCACCAGCATTTTCATATATCGTTCCTAAACTGAAAGGCCAGAGACCTTCTTCCATATATTAAAATATAATATACTTCTTCATAAGAGTGTACAATTAATTTTACGAAACCATATTCATTTTTCATCAACTATACCGCTTGTATTCTATGTACTAGTGACTATACCGATTACTTTGTTTTTTGCAATGTCTGTACTCATATTAGATAAGGGACTTGCCTTGAAAACAGTGCATTTCTGAATAAACATTTCAAATATACACGTTCTCTCTTTTAATCCATAATCTCAACTGAAATGATTGTATACTAAAACAGTATTCATGTGTTCCACGTAACTTCAGCTGTACTAACTTAATGTTTTCTTTTGTCGACCTGACTTACTGATACTAGAACCCGCAGGCCTATAACGGCCCGTGAACTCTTTCTTAGTAGGTCGCGCACCGTACAGACAGTTGTACCTCTGTTAAAAAATAATTTATTACTGTTACCAGGCACCGCCGCAGTTCCGCTTGACTCAGAGTTAATCACCACTCCCCCACTTCTACAGGCCAGACGCTATGTCGTATTTCACTCCTTATCACGCTTTCATCTCCACAATAACAAACACTTCTCCGTCAGCCACCAGAGAACAGAGTGCAGATGCAGAGCCACTAAGTAGTGAAATACGACATACCCTCTGCTCTATGGAAGCAACCGAGCGGTAATTGTGAAAGAAGACATTCACTAGCGCTTCAAAAAAGCAATGCAATTATATAAATATTTTTTAGAAAACGTTCCAACTACTTTGATGGGACTATCTGTGTGTGCCTCCACAGCAAAGTTCCTCAGCCTGGACTGAAGGCAGACACAGACAGACACACACACAATAATATAACACAGGGCAACGGAGACGGAAAACAGAAGGGAGATGAAGATGCAGTCAAACAGCAGGAGTGAGAGAGATATTTTTAACTCCGTTTGGTACCTCAATTTACGAACACATTTACTGCACAAATCTGTGTACAACCTCATGGTCAAAACTTTTCATTTTATTTTACTCGACCACCTCCCCCTCTCACCCCACCAGTGCAAGCCGTGGCCACAAACCACAGTGTAATTTTGTCGTCTGTCAGAAAGTTTAAGAATTCATTAAGCATTACCACTTTTTCAAGACGGTATCACATGTAATGTACCAACTTTTCATTTTATTTCACTCGACCACCTGCCCTTCTCACCCTACAATGCAGGCCGCGGCCAGAAACCACACGATAATTTTGTTGTCTAACAGAAACTTTATGAATACCTTAATCATTACCACTTTGGCCCCCTCCCCCCTCCCTCTCACCCCACCCCCACCAGTCCAGGCCACGGCCACAAACCACACTGTAATTTTGTCATCTGACAGAAACTTTAGGAATTCATTAAACATTACCACTTATTCAAGACGGTATCACATGTAATGTACCAACTTTTCATTTTATTTCACTCGACCACCTGCCCCTTCTCACCCTACGCACACCAATGCAGGCCGCGGCCAGAAACCGCACTATAATTTTGTCGTCTAACAGAAAATTTGTGAATACCTTAATCATTACCACTTTGGCCCCCTCCCCCCTCCCCCCTCCCTCTCACCCCACCCCCACCAGTGCAGGCCACGGCCACAAACCACACTGTAATTTTGTCGTCTGACAGAAACTTTAGGAATTCATTAAACATTATCACTTTTTCAAGACGGTATCACATGTAATATACCAACTTTTCATTTTATTTCACTCAACCACCTGCCCCTCTCACCCTACGCCCACCAATGCAGGCCGCGTCCAGAAACCGCACTGTAATTTTGTCGTCTGACAGAAAGTTTACGAGTTCATTAACCATTAGCATTTTTTGACGACGGTATCACATGTAATTTACCATTTCTCCATCTATCTGCATTATCTGTCTCTCTGCTAATATCATTTTTTCACTTCATGAACAACTTCTCTCATTATATATAAAGGCTTCAAAATCTCGCAAATAATTACTCTCTATATTAAACATATTTTATACTTCATATTTCACATTTAAATGAAAAAATTAGTTTTAGAACTAGAACACATTATGACAGCCAAAAATGAGTTTAGTTTCAGACTACTAGGAAAATCAATCAATGTTTGTGACTTAACCATATTTTACGGTACATGACAAAACAAACTGTTACAGACTTACCTTTACCAATGCTTTGTACGATGTACAACAGTGACAGTCACAAAACAGATATTCGTTTGACGGAACTCTCAATTATGCTTCTATCACTGCAACCAAAATTCAATGGCTCAGATATCCAGTCAATACAGACTCATATATGTCTCTTCAGCCAATCATATTTCGTCCCGCAAAATTTTGAAATCAAATTTACATTTCAATTGGTTGTCCCTCACAATATTTTTAATGTCACATAAAAGTCACCCATCACCCACTGCCATCTCTGGCTGGTTCCATGGTAACACCTCATTCTGCACCTGGCTGAAGGCACAGGTCAAAAGTTCATATCTCGACGTTCTACAGCAAACTAAGAAGACTGTTTTCCCTCCAGAACCACCTGCCTATCCACAGCTATGTTACATGTCATTTTTTCACACCCAATAGTACTTTTCGTTTAACATAAACATTAACATGCAACGTAGTCTTCAATGTTCAGGTATTACAATCAACCAATCATTTTTATTTTTTCAACCACACCAAGCCTCATCCTTTTTTTTTAATCCTGACTTTCAGCTTCTAACTACCATTCCACTTCCAGAACCCATCGGAGTACGACTGCATATCCCTTGAAAATTAAGGTTTGGCTTTTAGGACACAGCTATATTCACTGGAGTGGAAAATATGCAGCAAACAGACGAATTTCCAACCTTGATTTACCAAATGTGCAGATAACGTGGATTGGCCAAAGAGGATTGAAATGTCACCAATTGATACCATTGGTGAAAACCTTTATGCATCTCCCAGAACCAGACCTTATAATTGTGCACTGTGGTGGGAACGATCTAGGCACATTGACTGGGGTAGGTCTGGAAATGCTTCTAAAAGACACCTTTCGACAAATGATGACACTTTTTCCTCGAACTGCCTTGGTATATTCCAATATATGCCAAAGACAGAAATGGAATTGGTCCAATCAACATTGTGCACAAATTGAGAAAGCAAGGAGACATGTAAATAACTCTGTTTCAGCTTTCCTTAGAGATTATAGCATGGGTTCTATTTATCACAACAACTTGCGTTACCACATGCAAGACGTCTATAGGAGAGACGGTGTTCATTTCACGGATGAGGGAAACAGAATCTTCCTCTGCAACATCAAGCTCTGCATCGGTACTTACTTATAAATGCAGAAAAAACTCAATTAACACAAGGGCTCTTTTCAGAGCCACCTTATATCTAAGCACTTAAACTTCTGATTTATCTCCATTTTCACACTCTTGTAAATAGGTGTGCGCGACCGGGTGCGCGCACCCCGTAACTTTAAAAAAAATATATATATATATATTTTTGCGTTTAAGGGCCTTACTGCACACCCTGAGAAAACCTACGCAGCAAGACAATCTCTACCTTCTCCCCTTTCCATGTTCCAACGCTTTGAAATGAACAATATATTTACTCGCAGTGACAAAATGGCAGTCAACACTTCCTGATTTCCTTCGAACCGAACGTTAACAGACGTCACGCAGCAAAAAAAAATTCCGCTCACGCGCAGCCGCTTGAGTGCGCGCACCCGTGCGTGCGTATAGATATATAATTGACTTTAACTTTAATTTTCTCAGCAACTACTGAACGGATTTACACCATTCCAAAAAAAGCGTAATCTGCGATCCGGACTCTACAGTTTTGCCAAATTTCTTATAAATCCATTCAGCCGTTCGACCTGTAGCTGTGTCTAAACGTCCTATGGAAAATAACATGGAGAAAACACGTTTTAGGACCCCCCTTTTATCTCAGCCCCCACTTGACCAATCCCCCTCAAACTTTCAGGAAAGGAGCGCAGCGGATCGAGCCATCTTCTTTGAGAAATTCGCAAAGATTCATCCACCAGGGCCAAAGTTAATCCAAATAGAATGTTGAGGATTTCCTATGGAAACTAGGTCCTAACTATAACTACCTACTGGCGACCGCCAGTAGGTAATATACATATATATATATATATATATATATATATATATATATATATATATATATATATATATATGTTACCTACTGGCAGACCCCAGTAGGTAGATATAGTTAGGGCCTAGTTTCCATAGGAAATCCGCAACATTCTATTTGGAATAACTTTGGCACCAGTCGACGAATCTTTGTCAAATTCTCCAAGAAATGGCCTGCTCCGCTCCTTCCCTGAAAGTTTGGGGGTGATTCGTGAAGCGGGGGCTGAGAAAAATGAGGAGTCCCAAAACGTGTTTTCCCCATGCAATTTTCCATAGGACCTTTAGCCAGGTCTACAACCCGAACTGCTGAACGTAATTCAACCAAATTTGGCAAAAAGGTAGAGTTCGGTTCGCAGAGTACCCTTTTTGTCAAATGGTGTCAATCCGTTCAGTAGTTCCTGAGAAAATCAAAAGTAAAATCATAGATATATCTATAGATGAAGTACGGTACCCCGTGGAAAAAAAAATAAACCTGGTCCGATTTTTTTTTTTGTAATTAGCCCCTGGGGGGACCAAATCCCTGGGCTTTATGAAAAAAGTGTGGGGGGGCAATCACCTCACACTGCCCCGGGGAGGGCCACCCCCTGGGGCTTCATTTTTTTAAATAAAAAAAACCTGTGTGCTGGGGATCAAGCCCTCCCACACGCCCCGGGGACTGCCACCTCCCCGTGACACTAATATTTAAATTGGGGGGTCCGTGATGGACCCTCCAGCCCCTGGGACCAACCCCCCCTGGGGCTTTTAACAGGTGGGAGGGGGGCCGCGCGGCCCCCCTCTTGGAGCCCTTGATGGCCCTGGGGACGGCCACCCCCCAGGGCCGGCTCCTGCAGTGTCCCAGTGTGCCTACCCCCGGGACACTGCTGTTTGCTATGGTAGGGCGGGAGCCTTGCAGCTCCCGCCCTAACATAGCAAACTGCTTTGATTTTTGAAAGAGAGAGCAGGAAACCTGCGGGGTAGCCTGGGGCAGCCGGCCGCACCAATCAAAAACATGGCGGTGGAGAGGGAGGCTGCCTGCCGCGCCACCTTCCTGATGACGTGCTGCAGGACTTGAAATCGAGGACGGCGGGATTCGGGACGGAGTCTCCGGATTGTAAGTTTACTTTATTTTATTTTATATATTTGTTTTAGTTTCCAAACCCCTCCCACCTCCCCCCTCATCCCCTCAGGTTGTCGCGAGTGGGACCCCATTTCCAAACCCCCCCACATGCCCGTAATGCGGGCCACGACTGATGGTGTTCCATGCTGATGTTTGTTTCCAGCCCGTTCCTGCCACCTGTAGTGTCTGATGTTGTCATTGTTTTTTGTGGCCCCCACCGACACCGCACAACCCGGTCCCCGTCCAGGCTTCTGTGGAAAGAGACATTACGTTCCTTTCCGGCTCGCCTCCACTGTCCGATGCTTGTGTGGCCCTTTAACTGCACAACCCCGGCTCGACATGTTTGTGTCGAAAGCGACACCACCACGTTTCCTTCCAGCTCACCTTACCTCTAGTCTAGTGTCAGTGAGTGTTTGTATGATTGCTTGAGCTTCGGACCGTCGGCGTCAAATACGATCTTCGCAGCCAACTCTGCTGTGATGTCTGTACTGTTTGCTCTCACAGACTGTGGGTACTGTATGTGAGTGGTGTGTTTGCTAAGTTCTGCAATGTCACTGTCTCCGCGAGTGCTGCTTATCTGCTTGTGTACCTCCTGCTTGCGTGGTACTGCTCTGTGACAACCGCTGGGCACCTACTTGTATGTCTGCACTCTGCTCTGTGATTGCTTTGCTTTTGCGTCTGCTCTGCGGTTTTCGTTTGTGTATACTCAGTGGCTAGGGCTACTTCTGTGTCTCAGCTTCACTGGACAGTGACTCCCTTTCTTCCTCATAGTCGTAAACTGGCCACTTTATAACTTTTACAATTCATTTTATTTCTCATTACACCTCTCTAATCTTGTGGACTCTTGCTCAAAAGGATAATTATGAAACCACAACTCCAGCAGCCTTGGCGCTGTTGGTGAAATACCAGAACTGGCATTAGGTCACCCTCATGCCTCCTTGCACATGACATGACCACTGTGTCCCCCCTACATCCCCTCTCGCCCCCCTCCACCCCACACACACCAAGCAGTAATCCTACGGCCTTACTTTTTCTCAGTCTGCTACATGGGCCACACATTAGGCAGGCTGTCTTGTTTTTTCCAGTCTCATTGTGTAGGTCCCAGTTCCTTTCAGATAAAAGTGAGGAGAGAAAAATTGGGATGAAGAGGCTGAGAAACAGATGGAGGGCTTGTGTGTTGGCCCAGAGAAAACTTGACTAACTGAAAGGAGAACAAAGGTCTACTAAATGTGACAGAAATTACCTATGTTGGAGCAACTACAGTTCACCAGTTTTACATACCTTGTCCAATCCCAGGCTTGAGTATGGTTTCCATCAGCCCACCCATTTGGCGAAACTTTATCATCTGGAGAACCAGGGGAGAGGGGTCAAATATAGCCAAAGTAGTACAAAGGCTAATATACAAAAGTACTAGACCTCTTGCTCTCTAGATGACTCAGCCTCTATTTTACTCAAGGTATGTAAGGACCAGTGGAGTGCAGTGCAGGTGATAAGTACAAGTGAGATAAAAATGACTAGGAGGACAACAAATATGTTTATTAAGGATTGTCCTAATGCCATACAATAAAAACCGCCTGATAGTTGTGAATAATTATGACTATCTTTTGGCTAAGAGTGGGGTCAACATGTTTCAGCTGAGTGGGTCATTGACCCGGCTTTCTTCAGGACCTAATAAGTGATGTGCGCTATTGCAAATGCAAATGTTCATGTGAGAACGGAAATAGTATATTCAACAGAAGAAAATGGATCAGTGGTTATTCACCACCCTACCAGACATGAATCCCATGTGTGTGTAGTTCCAAAGTTACTTCATAATCCCTGAAACAAAAAGGAATATTTATCAAGGATAAAGCTACTTGAATTAAGTTGGTGAACGGTGAGAATGCTCGAAACAGGGAGGTTGTATCTGTCACATAGTCGTTCATACATTATATACAACTGATCTCATTAGTCATGAAGTACTGATTGAGTAGATTGTAATATTGGTAAATGTAAGGTACTCACCCAGCTTTCTGTGGGGGTAAGCCTCACCTCACCCAGCAACTGCTCGGCGGTTGAGGCCCCGCTCTAGTGGTAGAAGGACCATGGGGGAACAACAAGCGATTATATAATCTAACTTATATGCCCCTAGTAAACTCACATAAAAAACCTCTGTCTTGTATGACAACAAACCGTGTCATTCCAAAAAGCGGACCCGGCTGACATCCACTGAAGAAGTTACATAAATCTGACCAGAATTTAATTATACCAAACTCTGTGGTTACAAACAAAGTTGGCATGAAAAGACAGCTGTCATCCTTGCCAGAGAGATTCATGCGATGTTACTCTGTGGAAGGTGATAAAGCTATCCTTAATGTTACACTGAATATTAGGATAATGACCAGATAGAAGTAGGTTGTATTGCCTAAAGAGGCTGGTCATATTGCACTCGGTTGCAGATTGGTTTATTCTGCTGGGGACAATCATACTGAATATAGCCTTAATGCCCAGAAAGGCAAATAAAGGCCAGGCAGAACAAAGTAAAACTTACTAAACTGGCTAGAAAGAAGCACCCAAGGCACCAGGCTATGGTTCCTTTCAAGTAACAGAAGTCAGGACTCACCTCTCCGCCGGTACCTCGTCGCAGTCTACGAACAGTGTGGGAGGTACCGAGGAAGGTGAGGACTCCTCTCTTATACTGTTGATAATTGGTTGATTAGGAGTGCGTTATTCAATTATCCAATAAGATACCACTGCTAACTGCTTGCAGAGGAAACGCCAGTCACGTTATTGAATTTTCAAATAAATGCATAGGCCACAATATTGTGCGCATGCAGAATATGCTTGGTGGGGGTATTGGTGCCCATCAGCCCACTTCTGGCAAAATGCTGACCCTTGCATGTTCGTGGCAAAATTCTGGCACATTTTGGGAATCCATGGCTTGACATTGGCCACCTCTTACAAAACGCTTGCCCACTGACCCTCCAACATTGCGAACTCATGTTAGATGCATCATGCATCAAAGAACAGGAGGAGCTCTGAACCTCGGTGGGCTCGCTACACTCGCTCGCTACGGTGCAGTATGATTAATATTTTACGCCCTACCACTTTCAAATGTCACCAGCCGCCACTGCCTAGATGTATACTCACATCTAATCACTTACCTGTAAATTCACTCATACATGCTGTCAATGAACAATAGAACACTATCGAAAATATTTATGCACCTATATCGACATTACACACCAGCACACATCCTATTCACTTATGAAGTCATCCTACTCACTTATGCAAACAATGGATCATACTTACATACTTACTTAGCTACACACTTATACAAACACCACTTCATCTATTCATTTAGATAGTTACTCATACTTAGTGTATTATAAAATCACTATAACAAGTATACAGTTATCCATATAGTCACTCATACAATCATTGAGTCTGATGTATACTTATTTATATACAACTGACACATACACTGCCTTTTATTTTTCTAGTTTGTTGGACATGTACCATTGAGAAATATATTTGCTCATCACCACACCCATAAAGATATTCACTCACCCAAACAACTGTTAGAACATGTAGTTTTAACTTCATACACCTACACTATTCACACATCTTTGGGCAGTCACACACCCCCCACCGAACCACACACACATTCACTCTCCCATACAAATACTCAGTTAACTAATCAATAACTAATATAGACTTTCACATAGCTAGGAACCAACTGGAGAACCAGTTTACACAACAACTGCCAAAGTGATACAGATATTCACACAGTTTAGTCACTATCCACTATTTTTAGTGAGACACTATAACTTAGTCAAGGAAACAGTGAATTACACTGCTATTAAATCCTCCATCCAAATATTTATATTTATGTATCCACTCATTCTTCAATGCAAATTGCTATATATATAATACATATTTAAATAACGAAGCAAACCACATTCACTGGATGATGTCATCAGTGATGTCATTTGAGATGTCATCAGTGATGTCACTGACCATGTCATGAATAATGTAATATGTGACATCATCAGCAGTGGATTGCAGGTGCGCGAGATATAGTTAGTACAACTAACTATATCGGAGGAATTTCAATGGTTTTGTATGAGTGAAATGTCCAGCTAACTATAACACCCCTAAAACCTATATTTTTTTCAGTGAATTTCTGAAGTTTTTTAAATGCTAATTCCTAACTATATCAGGCCTGAAACTTAAGGTTTTTTCAGTGAATATATATATATATATATATATATATATATATATATATATATATATATATATATATATATATATATATATATATATATATATATTACCTACTGGCGATAGCCAGTAGGTATATATAGTTAGGATTTTTTCTCTATGGAACTTTTGAAAATTCTATGTCTAATAACTTTGGCGTTTGTGGGCGGAATTGGCTGAAATTTTCAGGAAAATGGCACATTTTGTTTCTGAGCAGCCCCTTAAAATTTGGGGGGGAGTCGTCAAGGGGGGGCCGAGAAAAAAGGGGGGTCCCAAAACACGTTTTTCCCATTCATTTTTCCATAGGGCGGTTGGCCTCACTTTTAGCTCGAACGGCTGAATGGATTTGCACGAAACTTGGCAAAATTGTAGGGACTGTTAGCCCGATGTGCCTTTGCTAGGTCTCAATATATGTGCTCCAGTGGATTTTGAGAAATTAACGTTCAAAACAAGATATATATCTGTAACAGCGCTCCGGGCTGCGCTCCGGTCCGCTTACTTTTCGCGTAACGGAGCTTTGCGTAGCGAAGCTGATTGGCTCTCCGGTGTCTGTCAACATTCTAAACAGTCCGGTGCGGCCGCCATCTTGTCTCTCGGTAGGATCGAGAGACAAGAGGAGGCCAAAACAAACGGGGAAATAAAGGAAAGGGGGCAAGGTAGACCCCTTCTGACCCCCTAGGATTGATGAGGGGGATATTATAGAGCCTCGCCGTAGAGACGCGTCTTGGTACGCGAACCGGGCAGCTAACCGGGCAGCTAACCGGCAGTGTAACGGGAGTCTGAGGAGTAGCTGATTGGCTGTCAACATTGTAAACAGTCCGGAGCGGCCGCCATCTTGTCTCTCGGTAGGATCGAGAGACAAGAGGTGGAAAAAAAAAAGGTGTAAATGAATGAAAGGGGTAAGGTAGACCCCTCCTGAACCCCTAGGATTGATGAGGGGGCTATTAAAGTTCCCTGCGGGGCAAAAGAAAAAAAAAATGCAATTTTTCGCGGTAAAGGTGCTTCCTGGTACGTTAACCGGGCAGCTAACCGGCAGCGTAACGGGAGTCCGACATATTGTGTTTTTTGAACGTTTGTGATAGGTGCACGTGTGTCTAATTAAGGTTAAAAAAAATATATATATCTTTAAGCGTGTTCTGGCGCGCTTACGTTTTGGGTTTGGTTTGCGCTGCAGAGACGATACGTCACGGTTATGCGATGCATCATGATGTCATTTGAGATGTCATCAGTGATGTCATCAGTGATGTCACTGACCATGTCATGAATGATGTAATATGTGACATCATTAGCAGTGGATTGCGGGTCCGCGATATATAGTTAGTGCAACTAACTATATATGGAATTTCAATGGTTTTGTGCAAATAAAATACGGTTTTTTAAATGCTAATCCCTAACTATATATGGTCTATAACCTATGGTTTTTTCATTGAATTTTCAAGGTTTTGTAAATGCAAATTCCTAACTATATATGGTCTATAACCTATGGTTTTTTCTGTGAATATAATATATATATTCTTCTACTCTCCCAAAGAAGAAAGGATTCACACTCACAGGCACTTTCCAGGTATTTTCTTTATTTTCAATGATGAATGCACAACTAACGCGTTCAGTGTCTGCTGACACCTTGATCACGGACCATGATCAAGGTGTCAGCAGACACTGAAACGCATTGGTTGTGTGTGTGAATCCTTTCTTCTTTGGGAGAGTAGAAGAATATTTTACGGCTGGGCTCTGCCATGGTAATTGCACCGCTAAAAGAGGCGCCAAGCCCCGACGAAAACCGAGTCACCCAGGAAATATGTATATATATATATATATATATATATATATATATATATATATATATATATATATATATATATATATATATATATATGTATGTGTATATATATATATTACTTACTTCGGCTGCAAGAACACTGGCTCACTGCGATGAATGTTGGTGGGGTGAAGGTTGGACATAAGAGCCTCCAGAGTACCACAAGTACCACAAACCCAAGGGAACTGCAGACACCGCCCACTTGGGTAGGACTTCCGTAAGTGAGACTGCAGTGAAAATCGGCCCTGTGAAAGTGCGAGGAGTGTCTCTAGGTATTTCAGAGAGACGCGCTGTGATCTGTGGTGAACAGTTATTTTAACAAACGAAGGCATCCGATGAAGGCAGGTGTGCCGAAATGCATTATGCCGTTTTGTTATCTGGAAATTAAAGGAGACCCTTATCTACCGACCTGTGTGGGCTTGCGTTTCCCTGTTGAAGGAGGTCGTTGGTTTGGATGTGTTGTGCGCAGCCATGCGCACTGAAAGTCCCCACCCCGAAGTGTTCGGCGTACTGTGGCAACTGGTGGAGTATCTCAAGGCGCTTTGGAAAACGCAGAACCACCGCAACTCGCAGTGTCTAAGCCGGGCCAGAAATTGGGGGATGACTTCATCAAACGTACCTGTGCTTACTTAGGCTGCAGGAACACTGGCTCACTGCGATGAATGTTGGTGGGGTGAAGGTCGGACATAAGAGCCTCCAGAGTACCACAAGTACCACAAACCCAAGGGAACTGCAGACATCGCCCACTTGGGTAGGACTTCCGTAAGTGAGACTGCAGTGAAAATCGGCCCTGTGAAAGTGGGAGGAGTGTCTCTAGGTATTGCAGAGAGACGGGCTGTGATCTGTGGTGAACAGCTATTTTAACAAACGAAGGCATCCGATGAAGGCAGGTGTGCCGAAATGCATTATGTCGTTTTGTTATCTGGAAATTAAAGGAGACCCTTATCTACCGACCTGTGTGGGCTTGCGTCTTCCCTGTTGAAGGAGGTCGTTGGTTTGGATGTGTTGTGCGCAGCCACGCGCACTGAAAGTCCCCACCCCGAAGTGTTCGGCGTACTGTGGCAACTGGTGGAGTATCTCAAGGCGCTTGGGAAAACGCCGAACCACCGCAACTTGCAGTGTCTCAGCTGGGCCAGAAATTGGGGGATGACTTCATCAAACGTACCTGTGCTTACTCAGGCTGCAGGAACACTGGTTCACTGCAATGAATGTTGGTGGGGTGAAGGTCGGACATAAGAGCCTCCAGAGTACCACAAGTACCACAAACCCAAGGGAACTGCAGACACCGCCCACTTGAGTAGGACTTCCGTAAGTGAGACTGCAGTGAAAATCGGCCCCGTGAAAGTGGGAGGAGTGTCTCTAGGTATTTCAGAGAGACGCGCTGTGATCTGTGGTGAACAGTTATTTTAACAAACGAAGGCATCCGATGAAGGCAGGTGTGCCGAAATGCATTATGCCGTTTTGTTATCTGGAAATTAAAGGAGACCCTTATCTACTGACCTGTGTGGGCTTGCATCTTCCCTGTTGAAGGAGGTCATTGGTTTGGAGATATATATATATATATATATATATATATATATATATATATATATATATATATATATATATATATATATATACTAGCAGCCTGCCCTAGCGTTGCCTGGGGCAGAAAGGGGCTGGGGGCAGTACACCCGCTCCCACCTGACCCCCTCCCGCACCGACTCCCTCCCGCCCCGTCTCACTCCAGCCCCCCTCCGGCCCGACTCACTCCAGCCCCCCTCCCGCCCCTACTCACTCGCACCCTCCTCCCGCCCGTCTCACTTGTGACCCCCTCCCGCCCCGACTCACTCGCGCTCCAAAATGTTCCTTTACTGCTGCCTCCTTCTCTTCCCCCCCTGCACACACAGTCTCGCACTGAACTTTCCCTTTCCTTACCTGTGCCGCCGCTCCTCACTGCACAGCCGCTCATCACTGCACCGCCGCTCCTCCGTCGTCGTCATCACGCACGTCGCGATGCGGTCATCACGCACATCGCGTCGCAGCCAGCGCTAGGTCCCGGCCGGCGCTACTTTCAGGGGACTACTTTGTTTACAAACTTAATTTTTTTAATTTACTTTTTTTTAAAATTTATATAGCCTATGTCCATCTACACACCCTGACATTTTCATAGATGTATCGGGTGTGTAGATTGGCGCTGTGGTTCCCGAGTTTACCTGGCCAAAAGGTGCAAGTTCTCTCTTTATAATAGTAGTATAGATATATATATATATATATATACCTCCAGCCCATCTCGTGACACACGCCTACACCCTGAACTTTTGCGTGAAGCAGCCTGTCACTGACAGGGAGACGAGGACACTGTGCCGGAGTTTCGAAGTTCAGTCGGCAAACATGCCACGAGTTGGTAACGAAGATGGGGACCGGAGGAAGACCGGCGAGGAGTGAGGGCTGCAACTCGATATTTGACACTGCGCATATTTCCAGTAATCAAATCCACCCACTGAGGGGGCTTGAATCATTCAGCTTCTGCCGATCCACACTTACCCGGTTGATGCATTCTGGGTGCTGCAGTTGTAAGAGAGCTGCAGAGGGCAGGGCTTCTGGACAGTTGAAATGTGCGGGTGGAGACACACGCAGCGCAACCAGCAGCATCTGAGGAAGTCCGTCGGGCCGAAATGCATTATGCACACGCTGGCATTCAGTAAAGGTGTTCCAACGATATCCCCTGTGTGGCCTCTCTCTGTTCCTTTTGGAGTGAATTGTCTTGGATGTTATCGCGCCAGTCAGAGGCGCGTGTGAGAGGTACCGTTACATTAAAGAGGCTGGAGTCTTACTGACAACCTGCTGCTCGCAGCTACAGACTTTTCAAGGTATTGAATTACCTCCAGCCCATCTCGTGACACACGCCTACACCCTGAACTTTTGCGTGAAGCAGCCTGTCACTGACAGGGAGACGAGGACACTGTGCCGGAGTCTCGAGGTTCACTCGGAAAACATGCCACGAGTTGGTAACGAAGATGGGGACCGGAGGAAGACCGGCGAGGAGTGAGGGCTGCAACTCGATATTGGACACTGCGCATATTTGCAGTAATCAAATCCACCCACTGAGGGGGCTTGAATCATTCAGCTTCTGCCGATCCACACTTACCCGGTTGATGCATTCTGGGTGCTGCAGTTGTGAGAGAGCTGCAGAGGGCAGGGCTTCTGGACAGTTGAAATGTGCGGGTGGAGTCACACGCAGCCCAACCAGCAGCATCTGAGGAAGGCCGTCGGGCCGAAATGCATTATGCACACGCTGGCATTCAGTAAAGGTGTTCCAACGATATCCCCTGTGTGGCCTCTCTCTGTTCCTTTTGGAGTGGATTGTCTTGGATGTTATCGCGCCAGTCAGAGGCGCGCGTGAGAGGAACCGTTACATTAAAGAGGCTGGAGTCTTACTGACAACCTGCTGCTCGCAGCTACAGACTTTTCAAGGTATTGAATTACCTCCAGCCCATCTCGTGACACACGCCTACACCCTGAACTTTTGCGTGAAGCAGCCTGTCACTGACAGGGAGACGAGGACACTGTGCCGGAGTCTCGAGGTTCAGTCGGCAAACATGCCACGAGTTGGTAACGAAGATGGGGACCGGAGGAAGACCGTCGAGGAGTGAGGGCTGCAACTCGATATTGGCCACTGCGCATATTTCCAGTAATCAAATCCACCCACTGAGGGGGCTTGAATCATTCAGCTTCTGCCGATCCACACTTACCAGGTTGATGCATTCTGGGTGCTGCAGTTGTGAGAGAGCTGCAGAGGGCAGGGCTTCTGGACAGTTGAAATGTGCGGGTGGAGTCACACGCAGCCCAACCAGCAGCATCTGAGGAAGGCCGTCGGGCCGCAATGCATTATGCACACGCTGGCATTCAGTAAAGGTGTTCCAACGATATCCCCTGTGTGGCCTCTCTCTGTTCCTTTTGGAGTGGATTGTCTTGGATGTTATCGCGCCAGTCAGAGGCGCGCGTGAGAGGAACCGTTACATTAAAGAGGCTGGAGTCTTACTGACAACCTGCTGCTCGCAGCTACAGACTTTTCAAGGTATTGAATTACCTCCAGCCCATCTCGTGACACACGCCTACACCCTGAACTTTTGCGTGAAGCAGCCTGTCACTGATAGGGAGACGAGGACACTGTGCCGGAGTCTCGAGGTTCAGTCGGCAAACATGCCACGAGTTGGTAACGAAGATGGGGACCGGAGGAAGACCGGCGAGGAGTGAGGGCTGCAACTCGATGTTGGGCACTGCGCATATTTCCAGTAATCAAATCCACCCACTGAGGGGCTTGAATCATTCAGCTTCTGCCGATCCACACTTACCCGGTTGATGCATTCTGGGTGCTGCAGTTGTGAGAGAGCTGCAGAGGGCAGGGCTTCTGGACAGTTGAAATGTGCGGGTGGAGTCACACGCAGCCCAACCAGCAGCATCTGAGGAAGGCCGTCGGGCCAAAATGCATTATGCACACGCTGGCATTCAGTAAAGGTGTTCCAACGATATCCCCTGTGTGGCCTCTCTCTGTTCCTTTTGGAGTGGATTGTCTTGGATGTTATCGCGCCAGTCAGAGGCGCGCGTGAGAGGAACCGTTACATTAAAGAGGATGGAGTCTTACTGACAACCTGCTGCTCGCAGCTACAGACTTTTCAAGGTATTGAATTACCTCCAGCCCATCTCGTGACACACGCCTACACCCTGAACTTTTGCGTGAAGCAGCCTGTCACTGACAGGGAGACGAAGACACTGTGCCGGAGTCTCGAGGTTCAGTCGGCAAACATGCCACGAGTTGGTAACGAAGATGGGGACCGGAGGAAGACCGTCGAGGAGTGAGGGCTGCAACTCGATACTGGACACTGCGCATATTTCCAGTAATCAAATCCACCCACTGAGGGGGCTTGAATCATTCAGCTTCTGACGATCCACACTTACCCGGTTGATGCATTCTGGGTGCTGCAGTTGTGAGAGAGCTGCAGAGGGCAGGGCTTCTGGACAGTTGAAATGTGCGGGTGGAGTCACACGCAGCCCAACCAGCAGCATCTGAGGAAGGCCGTCGGGCCGAAATGCATTATGCACATGCTGGCATTCAGTAAAGGTGTTCCAACGATATTCCCTGTGTGGCCTCTCTCTGTTCCTTTTGGAGTGGATTGTCTTGGATGTTATCGCGACAGTCAAAGGCTCGCGTGAGAGGAACCGTTACATTAAAGAGGCTGGAGTCTTACTGACAACCTGATGCTCGCAGCTACAGACTTTTCAAGGTATTGAATTACCTCCAGCCCATCTCGTGACACACGCCTACACCCTGAACTTTTGCGTGAAGCAGCCTGTCACTGACAGGGAGACGAGGACACTGTGCCGGAGTCTCGAGGTTCAGTCGGCAAACATGCCACGAGTTGGTAACGAAGATGGGGACCGGAGGAAGACCGGCGAGGAGTGAGGGCTGCAACTCGATATTGGACACTGCGCATATTTCCAGTAATCAAATCCACCCACTGAGGGGGCTTGAATCATTCAGCTTCTGCCAATCCACACTTACCCGGTTGATGCATTCTGGGTGCTGCAGTTGTGAGAGAGCTGCAGAGGGCAGGGCTTCTGGACAGTTGAAATGTGCGGGTGGAGTCACACGCAGCCCAACCAGCAGCATCTGAGGAAGGCCGTCGGGCTGAAATGCATTATGCACATGCTGGCATTCAGTAAAGGTGTTCCAACGATATCCCCTGTGTGGCCTCTCTCTGTTCCTTTTGGAGTGGATTGTCTTGGATGTTATCGCGCCAGTCAGAGGCGCGCGTGAGAGGAACCGTTACATTAAAGAGGCTGGAGTCTTACTGACAACCTGCTGCTCGCAGCTACAGACTTTTCAAGGTATTGAATTACCTCCAGCCCATCTCGTGACACACGCCTACACCCTGAACTTTTGCGTGAAGCAGCCTGTCACTGACAGGGAGACAAGGACACTGTGCCGGAGTCTCGAGGTTCAGTCGGCAAACATGCCAACAGTTGGTAACGAAGATGGGGACCGGAGGAATACCGGCGAGGAGTGAGGGCTGCAACTCGATATTGGGCACTTTGCATATTTCCAGTAATCAAATCCACCCACTGAGGGGGCTTGAATCATTCAGCTTCTGCCGATCCACACTTACCCGGTTGATGCATTCTCGGTGCTGCAGTTGTGAGAGAGCTGAAGAGGGCAGGGCTTCTGGACAGTTGAAATGTGCGGGTGGAGTCACACGCAGCCCAACCAGCAGCATCTGAGGAAGGCCGTCGGGCCGAAATGCATTATGCACACGCTGGCATTCAGTAAAGGTGTTCCAACGATATCCCCTGTGTGGCCTCTCTCTGTTCCTTTTGGAGTGGATTGTCTTGGGGATATATATATATATATATATATATATATATATATATATATATATATATATATATATATTACCTACTGGCGGTCGCCAGTAGGTAGTTATAGTTAGGATTTTTTTCAATGTTAAATCTCAAAATTCTATTTGGAATAACTTTGGCACCGGTTGACGAATCTGCCTGAAAATTTCCTGAAAATGGCCTCGTCGAGCTCCGGTCCTTCCTTGAAAGTTTGGGGGGGATACGTCAAGCGGGGGCCGAGATAAAAGGGGGGTCCCAAAACGCATTTTCCCCATGTTAATTTCCATAGGGCGGTCGATTTCACTTTTAGCCCGAACGGCTGAATGGATTTACACCAAACTTGGCAAAATTGTAGGGACTGGTAGCCCGATGTGCCTTTGCTATGTCTCAAGATATGTGCTCCAGTGGATTTTGAGTAATTTAGGTTAAAAAAAATATATATATCTATAGGCGCTCTCCGGTGCGCGCACTTGAGTGCGCTCCTGGCGCGACACGCGACTTGCGCGCAGGAAGCTGATTGGCTCTTGGGTGTCTGTAAACATTCTAAACAGTCTGGAGCGGCCGCCATATTGTGTCTCGGTAAAATCGAGACACAAGGGGTTTGAAAAAAAAAGGGGCAAATGACCATAAGGGGGAAGAGTAGACCCCCTCTGACCCCCTAGGTTTGATGAAGGGACTAAAATAGGGTCCTGCAGGGCATTACATTTTTTTTTTCGTTTTGCGCGGGGGAAGCGCATGGTATGCGCACCGGCGAAGCACGGGGAAAATCCAGGACCATATTTATGAAGGCCTTGCGCTGTTAGTTTTGCGCCTCCTGTGCGTCAATTTTTGTGACGCACCAGCGGTGTAAAAAAATGCGCATTGTTATGCAATATTTAAAAAGTGACGCATCTATCTAGATGCGTCATTTTTTAAATATAGTGCAACGAGGCACATTTTATTACACTGCTGGTGTTATGCGCCACTTTTCTGTGCGCACTCCTTATGACATTCCAGATGTGTCATATTTAATGTATGACGAATCATGTTGCAAGGAGTTACAGATACGTCAGTATTTCTGACATATCTGTAAACATAAAAGTGATGCGAGGCAGGTGCAAGATTTTGACGCAACAGCATCCTAAAAGTGACGCAGAGAAATCTTATAGATTTCAGTACGTCGTTATTACCAAGCTTTTTGCGGGGGAATGCCCCCTTTGCATACATTATACCTGACGCAGATATAATGTGGCGCAGAGTTTTAAAAAGTGACCCATGTACCTAGATGCGTCACTTTTTAAAAATAGTGTCAGGTATAATGCATGCAGAGGGGGTGTTCTCCCGCAAAAAGCTTTGTAATAGCGACGCAGTGAAATCTTTGAGATTTCACTGCGTCACTTTTAGGATGCTGTTGCGTCAAAATCTTGTGCCTGCTTTACAGCAGGTGTTAGACTGAGGCAAGACCTTTCACATGCTGCTTTCCCCATTTGAAAGGACGCATTACTGGAGTTGCGTCACTTTTGTGACGCACTCCAGCAATGCGTTACTTGGAATGTCATAAGGAGTGCGCACAGAAAAGTGACGCATCGCACCAGTGGTGTAAAAAAATGTGCCTCGTTGCGTTATATTTAAAAAGTGACGTATCTAGGTAGATGGGTCACTTTTTAAAATCAAGCGCCACATTATATCTGCGTGAGGTATAATGCATGCAGAGGGGGTGTTCCCCCGCAAAAAGCTTTGTAATAGCGACGCAGTGAAATGTTTGAGATTTCACTGCGTCACTTTTAGGATGCTGTTGCGTCCTTTAAATATAGTGCAACGAGGCACATTTTATTACACTGCTGGTGTGATGCGTCACTTTTCTGTGCGCACTCCTTATGACATTCCAGATGTGTCATATTTAATGTATGATGAATCATGTTGCAAGGAGATACAGATACGTCAGTATTTCTCACATATCTGTAAACATGAAAGTGACGCGAGGCAGGCGCAAGATTTTGACGCAACAGCATCCTAAAAGTGACGCAGAGAAATCTCATAGATTTCAGTACGTCGTTATTACCAAGCTTTTTGCGAGGGATTGCCCCCTCTGCATACATTATACCTGATGCAGATACAATGTGGCGCAGAGTTTTAAAAAGTGACCCATGTACCTAGATGCGTCACTTTTTAAAAAATAGTGTCAGGTATAATGCATGCAGAGGGGGTGTTCCTTGCAAAAAGCTTGGTAATAATGACGCAGTGCGTCACTTTTAGGATGCTGTTGCGCCAAAATCTTGCGCCTGCTTCACAGCAAACCTTTCACATGGTGCTTTTTCCATGTGAAAGGACACATTACTGGAGTTGCGTCACTTTTGTGACGCACTCCTGCAATGCGTTACTTTTGTGTTTACAGATACGTCAGAAATACTGCGAATTGATTAGTCATATATTAAATATGACATATCTGGAATGTCATAAGGAGTGCGTCCAGAAAAGTGACGCATCGCTGTTTTCACGTAGCGATGCGTCACTTTTCAGAAATGAGGCCTCCAGTTTATTCACTGTGTCATAACTTTCTTTTCTAACACTCACCTTCTTTCATTCCTCCTACTTCACTTCCTTTCACCTCTCATACCTTTCTGTTCTTTCTTACTCATTCTCCTTTCAATTATCGATGCACTATATTTCACTTACTCTTCATTTTTTTAAGAATATAGCTCTTTGATGAGAATTGGAGGTAGTTCTGAAAAGAACTTTTGGTTTTCTTCTTTTAACTGAACAGGAACAAAAACAGAAAATGGAAACTGCTCAACAGGAGCAAAAAGAAAAGAAAAAAATTAGGGGTGGGAAGGGCAGCGATGGTTCTCCAATGCTCGAACCATGAGCAGGACACTTTGCTCCCCATAGGTGAGGAGTTGATTGCAGTATCTGCATTTGACGACCCCATGGTTAAATGCAGGTTGTATGTTTGCTACCTGCTCCTGCGATTGTTCTCTCCCAGAAGAAGTTGCTCCTCCTGTTGATGTAGAGGCCCCATCTCTGGGAACCTCTTGTGCCAGAGCCCTGACACTTTCCCGGGCAAAATTCTGGGGGTGCCTCCTCTCCACATGGCGAATCATGGTGAAGTTGCCAAAAGAGTATTTTTTTGGGGGGTTACCCCGTGACAGGACCTGTTTGCAGATCCTGCACTCTACTTTTGGTGCATTCACCTTCTTCTGGTCTGCTGGAAACTTAAAAAATTTCCAGATGAAATGTTCTTTGACCTTCGGCTGAGGAGGCTCTTCATCAATGAAATCATTGGAGTCATCTTCACTGCTGGATGGTCTGGCAGCCATGATTAATCAAGGAATATGGAACAGCAAAAAAGGCAGGTCTTTCAGTCACAAAAGTGAAAGAAGAAGTGAAGGAAATGGGTGGGGATTTCATTCATTGTAAAAAAAAACTGTTAGCAACCAATGAAAAGTGTTATTTTAGGGTCACATGACCCGACGCGTTTACGCTGCGCGCTCCGGAGCACTTCCGGTGCGTTTACGCAGCGCGATCGTAGGCGCTTCCGGGGCGCAAAAGTGGCGCGATCGTAGGCGCTTTTGCGTGCGTTTACGTGCCGCGAACGTAGGCGCTTCCGAGGGCACTTACGTTGCGCGCCGAAGTGACGTCATCAATCTTTTATAGAAATGCATAATCATTTTCCTTATTAAAAAAAACTAATTTTATTTGTATGGTACGAAATGTTTTGCATTATTATTAACTTTTCATTCATATTTTTTTTCACGAACGACAGTTGCGCTCTGGGTGCGCTTTCAGATGAGCTCACAGAAAAGCTTACCGGAGAGCTTAGCTGAAAGCTTCCCAGAGCGCGCACCCAGAGCGCAAAAGAAAAAAATTATATAAAAAAAACATGAATACTTTAAAAAAAACAGCAAATTGTAAAAAAAAAAAAGGTTAGAAACTCGATATACAAAGGAATTAGCATTTAAAAAACCTATGAAATTCACTGAAAAAACCATAGGTTTCACACCAGTTATAGTTAGGAATTAGCATTTAAAAAACCTATTAAATTCACTGAAAAAACCATAGGTTTCACACCAGTTATAGTTAGCTGGAAATTTTATTGATATAAAACCATTGAAATTCCCACGTTATAGTTAGATGGACTCACTATAACTTGCGCGTGCAATGCACTGCTGATGATGTCTTATTAAGCCAGTTAACCAATCAATTTTTAAAAACCATCCATTTAGACACTTATTTAAACATTTATTCTTCCATCAACTTTTACATATACATATATAAAATATATTTATTTTTCAGAAAGACACACATTCACTGGCCATGTCATGAGTGATGTAATATGTGACGCCATCAGCAGTGCATTGCACGCGCAAGTTATAGTGAGTCCATCTAACTATAACGTGGGAATTTCAATGGTTTTATATCAATAAAATTTCCAGCTAACTATAACTGGTGTGAAACCTATGGTTTTTTCAGTGAATTTAATAGGTTTTTTAAATGCTAATTCCTAACTATAACTGGTGTGAAACCTATGGTTTTTTCAGTGAATATATATATATATATATATATCTATATCTATCTATATATATATATATATATATATATATATATATATATATATATATATATATATATATATATATATGTGTATATATATATATATATATATATATCCATCAATTACCAGATCCCCAAAAAGTGAGGCGGACACACAGGAGGCTTCGTGGAGAAAACGTCGGGTTTAATTGCATCGCACTCGAGGTGAGAAAACAGGGCGCAACTGCCTCAAAAGTTCATGTTTGCCAGACGCGTTTCGGGAACACCCACTTCCCTTTCTCAATGGCATGAATTTCAGCAGGAAACTTCTTCGTGGTTTTATATGCAAAGGGTCAACTCCTGCTCCCGGGGAGGAGCTTCGCCGTACCTACGGCTTTGTGGGAGTTGAAGTATCCCAATGTTATTCCCAAGTGGGCGAGTCAGTTTCTTAAAATGTTTGTAAAGTCTTTTCCATCAGGCTGAGACATCGGCTCAAGTTTCCCCCTCCCGCAGTTTCACTGATGCAAGTCGTGTTCGCCTGGGCACTCACTGGTATAGTGTCCAAGCGGCTCTCCTCCCAAGCAGACAACCAGTTGGTGCTGCGGGTCCGTTTTCCAACGGCGGGTCCTCCTCGCGACCATGGGTGGCCGCAAAACATCCATCAATTACCAGATCCCCAAAAAGTGAGGCGGACACACAGGAGGCTTCGTGGAGAAAACGTCGGGTTTAATTGCATCGCACTCGAGGTGAGAAAACAGGGCGCAACTGCCTCAAAAGTTCATGTTTGCCAGACGCGTTTCGGGAACACCCACTTCCCTTTCTCAATGGCATGAATTTCAGCAGGAAACTTCTTCGTGGTTTTATATGCAAAGGGTCAACTCCTGCTCCGGGGGAGGAGCTTCGCCGTACCTACGGCTTTGTGGGAGTTGAAGTATCCCAATGTTATTCCCAAGTGGGCGAGTCAGTTTCTTAAAATATTTGTAAAGTCTTTTCCATCAGGCTGAGACATCGGCTCAAGTTTCCCCCTCCCGCAGTTTCAATGATGCAAGTCGTGTTCGCCTGGGCACTCACTGGTATAGTGTCCAAGCGGCTCTCCTCCCAAGCAGACAACCAGTTGGTGCTGCGGGTCCGTTTTCCAACGGCGGGTCCTCCTCGCGACCATGGGTGGCCGCAAAACATCCATCAATTACCAGATCCCCAAAAAGTGAGGCGGACACACAGGAGGCTTCGTGGAGAAAACGTCGGTTTAATTGCATCACACTCGAGGTGAGAAAACAGGGCGCAACTGCCTCAAAAGTTCATGTTTGCCAGACGCGTTTCGGGAACACCCACTTCCCTTTCTCAATGGCATGAATTTCAGCAGGAAACTTCTTCGTGGTTTTATATGCAAAGGGTCAACTCCTGCTCCGGGGGAGGAGCTTCGCCGTACCTACGGCTTTGTGGGAGTTGAAGTATCCCAATGTTATTCCCAAGTGGGCGAGTCAGTTTCTTAAAATATTTGTAAAGTCTTTTCCATCAGGCTGAGACATCGGCTCAAGTTTCCCCCTCCCGCAGTTTCACTGATGCAAGTCGTGTTCGCCTGGGCACTCACTGGTATAGTGTCCAAGCGGCTCTCCTCCCAAGCAGACAACCAGTTGGTGCTGTGGGTCCGTTTTCCAATGGCGGGTCCTCCTCGCGTCCATGGGTGGCCGCAAAACATCCATCAATTACCAGATCCCCAAAAAGTGAGGCGGACACACAGGAGGCTTCGTGGAGAAAACGTCGGGTTTAATTGCATCGCACTCGAGGTGAGAAAACAGGGCGCAACTGCCTCAAAAGTTCATGTTTGCCAGACGCGTTTCGGGAACACCCACTTCCCTTTCTCAATGGCATGAATTTCAGCAGGAAACTTCTTCGTGGTTTTATATGCAAAGGGTCAACTCCTGCTCCGGGGGAGGAGCTTCGCCGTACCTACGGCTTTGTGGGAGTTGAAGTATCCCAATGTTATTCCCAAGTGGGCGAGTCAGTTTCTTAAAATATTTGTAAAGTCTTTTCCATCAGGCTGAGACATCGGCTCAAGTTTCCCCCTCCCGCAGTTTCACTGATGCAAGTCGTGTTCGCCTGGGCACTCACTGGTATAGTGTCCAAGCGGCTCTCCTCCCAAGCAGACAACCAGTTGGTGCTGCGGGTCCGTTTTCCAACGGCGGGTCCTCCTCCCGACCATGGGTGGCCGCAAAACATCCATCAATTACCAGATCCCCAAAAAGTGAGGCGGACACACAGGAGGCTTCGTGGAGAAAACGTCGGGTTTAATTGCATCGCACTCGAGGTGAGAAAACAGGGCGCAACTGCCTCAAAAGTTCATGTTTGCCAGACGCGTTTCGGGAACACCCACTTCCCTTTCTCAATGGCATGAATTTCAGCAGGAAACTTCTTCGTGGTTTTATATGCAAAGGGTCAACTCCTGCTCTGGGGGAGGAGCTTCGCCGTACCTACGGCTTTGTGGGAGTTGAAGTATCCCAATGTTATTCCCAAGTGGGCGAGTCAGTTTCTTAAAATGTTTGTAAAGTCTTTTCCATCAGGCTGAGACATCGGCTCAAGTTTCCCCCTCCCGCAGTTTCACTGATGCAAGTCGTGTTCGCCTGGGCACTCACTGGTATAGTGTCCAAGCGGCTCTCCTCCCAAGCAGACAACCAGTTGGTGCTGCGGGTCCATTTTCCAACGGCGGGTCCTCCTCGCGACCATGGGTGGCCGCAAAACATCCATCAATTACCAGATCCCCAAAAAGTGAGGCGGACACACAGGAGGCTTCGTGGAGAAAACGTCGGGTTTAATTGCATCGCACTCGAGGTGAGAAAACAGGGCGCAACTGCCTCAAAAGTTCATGTTTGCCAGACGCGTTTCGGGAACACCCACTTCCCTTTCTCAATGGCATGAATTTCAGCAGGAAACTTCTTCGTGGTTTTATATGCAAAGGGTCAACTCCTGCTCCGGGGGAGGAGCTTCGCCGTACCTACGGCTTTGTGGGAGTTGAAGTATCCCAATGTTATTCCCAAGTGGGCGAGTCAGTTTCTTAAAATATTTGTAAAGTCTTTTCCATCAGGCTGAGACATCGGCTCAAGTTTCCCCCTCCCGCAGTTTCACTGATGCAAGTCGTGTTCGCCTGGGCACTCACTGGTATAGTGTCCAAGCGGCTCTCCTCCCAAGCAGACAACCAGTTGGTGCTGCGGGTCCGTTTTCCAACGGCGGGTCCTCCTCGCGACCATGGGTGGCCGCAAAACATCCATCAATTACCAGATCCCCAAAAAGTGAGGCGGACACACAGGAGGCTTCGTGGAGAAAACGTCGGGTTTAATTGCATCGCACTCGAGGTGAGAAAACAGGGCGCAACTGCCTCAAAAGTTCATGTTTGCCAGACGCGTTTCGGGAACACCCACTTCCCTTTCTCAATGGCATGAATTTCAGCAGGAAACTTCTTCGTGGTTTTATATGCAAAGGGTCAACTCCTGCTCCGGGGGAGGAGATTCGCCGTACCTACGGCTTTGTGGGAGTTGAAGTATCCCAATGTTATTCCCAAGTGGGCGAGTCAGTTTCTTAAAATATTTGTAAAGTCTTTTCCATCAGGCTGAGACATCGGCTCAAGTTTCCCCCTCCCGCAGTTTCACTGATGCAAGTCGTGTTCGCCTGGGCACTCACTGGTATAGTGTCCAAGCGGCTCTCCTCCCAAGCAGACAACCAGTTGGTGCTGCGGGTCCGTTTTCCAATGGCGGGTCCTCCTCGCGACCATGGGTGGCCGCAAAACATCCATCAATTCCCAGATCCCCAAAAAGTGAGGCAGACACACAGGAGGCTTCGTGGAGAAAACGTCGGGTTTAATTGCATCGCACTCGAGGTGAGAAAACAGGGCGCAACTGCCTCAAAAGTTCATGTTTGCCAGACGCGTTTCGGGAACACCCACTTCCCTTTCTCAATGGCATGAATTTCAGCAGGAAACTTCTTCGTGGTTTTATATGCAAAGGGTCAACTCCTGCTCCGGGGGAGGAGCTTCGCCGTACCTACGGCTTTGTGGGAGTTGAAGTATCCCAATGTTATTCCCAAGTGGGCGAGTCAGTTTCTTAAAATATTTGTAAAGTCTTTTCCATCAGGCTGAGACATCGGCTCAAGTTTCCCCTCCCGCAGTTTCACTGATCCAAGTCGTGTTCGCCTGGGCACTCACTGGTATAGTGTCCAAGCGGCTCTCCTCCCAAGCAGACAACCAGTTGGTGCTGCGGGTCCGTTTTCCAACGGCGGGTCCTCCTCCCGACCATGGGTGGCCGCAAAACATCCATCAATTACCAGATCCCCAAAAAGTGAGGCGGACACACAGGAGGATTCGTGGAGAAAACGTCGGGTTTAATTGCATCGCACTCGAGGTGAGAAAACAGGGCGCAACTGCCTCAAAAGTTCATGTTTGCCAGACGCGTTTCGGGAACACCCACTTCCCTTTCTCAATGGCATGAATTTCAGCAGGAAACTTCTTCGTGGTTTTATATGCAAAGGGTCAACTCCTGCTCCGGGGGAGGAGCTTCGCCGTACCTACGGCTTTGTGGGAGTTGAAGTATCCCAATGTTAGTCCCAAGTGGGCGAGTCAGTTTCTTAAAATGTTTGTAAAGTCTTTTCCATCAGGCTGAGACATCGGCTCAAGTTTCCCCCTCCCGCAGTTTCACTGATGCAAGTCGTGTTCGCCTGGGCACTCACTGGTATAGTGTCCAAGCGGCTCTCCTCCCAAGCAGACAACCAGTTGGTGCTGCGGGTCCGTTTTCCAACGGCGGGTCCTCCTCGCGACCATGGGTGGCCGCAAAACATCCATCAATTACCAGATCCCCAAAAAGTGAGGCGGACACACAGGAGGCTTCGTGGAGAAAACGTCGGGTTTAATTGCATCGCACTCGAGGTGAGAAAACAGGGCGCAACTGCCTCAAAAGTTCATGTTTGCCAGACGCGTTTCGGGAACACCCACTTCCCTTTCTCAATGGCATGAATTTCAGCAGGAAACTTCTTCGTGGTTTTATATGCAAAGGGTCAACTCCTGCTCCGGGGGAGGAGCTTCGCCGTACCTACGGCTTTGTGGGAGTTGAAGTATCCCAATGTTATTCCCAAGTGGGCGAGTCAGTTTCTTAAAATATTTGTAAAGTCTTTTCCATCAGGCTGAGACATCGGCTCAAGTTTCCCCCTCCCGCAGTTTCACTGATGCAAGTCGTGTTCGCCTGGGCACTCACTGGTATAGTGTCCAAGCGGCTCTCCTCCCAAGCAGACAACCAGTTGGTGCTGCGGGTCCGTTTTCCAACGGCGGGTCCTCCTCGCGACCATGGGTGGCCGCAACACATCCATCAATTACCAGATCCCCAAAAAGTGAGGCGGACACACAGGAGGCTTCGTGGAGAAAACGTCGGGTTTAATTGCATCGCACTCGAGGTGAGAAAACAGGGCGCAACTGCCTCAAAAGTTCATGTTTGCCAGACGCGTTTCGGGAACACCCACTTCCCTTTCTCAATGGCATGAATTTCAGCAGGAAACTTCTTCGTGGTTTTATATGCAAAGGGTCAACTCCTGCTCTGGGGGAGGAGCTTCGCCGTACCTACGGCTTTGTGGGAGTTGAAGTATCCCAATGTTATTCCCAAGTGGGCGAGTCAGTTTCTTAAAATATTTGTAAAGTCTTTTCCATCAGGCTGAGACATCGGCTCAAGTTTCCCCCTCCCGCAGTTTCACTGATGCAAGTCGTGTTCGCCTGGGCACTCACTGGTATAGTGTCCAAGCGGCTCTCCTCCCAAGCAGACAACCAGTTGGTGCTGCGGGCCCGTTTTCCAATGGCGGGTCCTCCTCGCGACCATGGGTGGCCGCAAAACATCCATCAATTACCAGATCCCCAAAAAGTGAGGCAGACACACAGGAGGCTTCGTGGAGAAAACGTCGGGTTTAATTGCATCGCACTCGAGGTGAGAAAACAGGGCGCAACTGCCTCAAAAGTTCATGTTTGCCAGACGCGTTTCGGGAACACCCACTTCCCTTTCTCAATGGCATGAATTTCAGCAGGAAACTTCTTCGTGGTTTTATATGCAAAGGGTCAACTCCTGCTCCGGGGGAGGAGCTTCGCCGTACCTACGGCTTTGTGGGAGTTGAAGTATCCCAATGTTATTCCCAAGTGGGCGAGTCAGTTTCTTAAAATATTTGTAAAGTCTTTTCCATCAGGCTGAGACATCGGCTCAAATTTCCCCTCCCGCAGTTTCACTGATGCAAGTCGTGTTCGCCTGGGCACTCACTGGTATAGTGTCCAAGCGGCTCTCCTCCCAAGCAGACAACCAGTTGGTGCTGCGGGTCCGTTTTCCAACGGCGGGTCCTCCTCGCGACCATGGGTGGCCGCAAAACATCCATCAATTACCAGATCCCCAAAAAGTGAGGCGGACACACAGGAGGCTTCGTGGAGAAAACGTTGGGTTTAATTGCATCGCACTCGAGGTGAGAAAACAGGGCGCAACTGCCTCAAAAGTTCATGTTTGCCAGACGCGTTTCGGGAACACCCACTTCCCTTTCTCAATGGCATGAATTTCAGCAGGAAACTTCTTCGTGGTTTTATATGCAAAGGGTCAACTCCTGCTCCGGGGGAGGAGCTTCGCCGTACCTACGGCTTTGTGGGAGTTGAAGGACTCCTTCACCTGCTCACTTGCAGCAGAGCAGACAGTCGGCGAAGTCCGTTGGTACAGTACTATGTCAATCCCATGGGCTGGGATTCGTGTCCCCTGACACGGGGCAATGAGCATACGCCAAACATCAAATGACTTGTCCATCAAGGCAAGGTGGACTGAGGCCGTTGCCATCCGTAATGATTTGTGTTCATTTTTGGCTCCCCATTTCTTGCACCTCGACATGGTCCCATGCTGCCTGTAAGTGTCTTAAGCATTTGTCTGCATGTTGTGGCCCTTGCCTTGCCCGTACTGACACGCACATGCTAATAAAGTCTACGCAACTTCACTAGTGTTCAAGTGTGATGAGTGTTGATTAAAATGACAAATCGTGTGCCTCAATAAGCATTGTCCGTACACAGGGAGGGACTGACTGAGGCCTGAACAATGGGGGTGGGTCCCTTTTGACAGCTCCACCTCTGTGAGCCACACATTGTGTTTGGGATGGTTGCTGGCAGACCTGTGTACTTACGTGTCTTCAGCAATGTGAGTATGGTGTCCAATTTCTGGCCATGTAGAGCAATGTTACACATCAAAACAGACTGGGTCAACACAGATGTGTGTGAGAAGGTCTGCGAAGAGACGTTCAGTTGTCACATGTGATGGTGGACACCACTTCTGGCCTGTTATCGATTTCTACACACAGCCCTATTTAATACATGGACGTGTGCCTACGTTGGGCGGTTGTGAGATTGTTGCTCAGGTTCAATGAGGCCACAGTTAGTTCACACCTACACAGTCATCTAATTGGCCATGTGGCTCAGGGTCAAACATGTGCATTGATGTCATTTACCAGGGTTTACCTTCTTGTGCAATCAATGTCCCTACATCCATTCATACTTCCTTGAGTGAACATAGACATGACACATCTGTGTGATATTGAATGTTTTATTCACATTCTGGTGAATGCCGGAGCTGGAGCAGTACATGGCCATTCCAAGCCCACTTTACATGGTAGCCCAGTGGTGGGCCAAATAGAGTCCTTGGGGGAATGAAAAGGGAATTGGAAGAGGAAGAGTTCAGCCCGCAGTTGGATTCCTATGTCATTGGTAACAAGAGAAGATATGGCAGTCCATGTCGGGGTCCAGGTGAATGTCGCAGAGTGGTTCGGGGGACAGTGGGAGGTGTTGTCCCAGGGCATGATGCAGAGGGCTGAACCAGGCAGGGTCAGGCCAGATTTGGGGGGATGGATGCTAATACCTCTTCCTCACACAGTCAGTACCATCCACATCTTACTACTCTGATACGTCTTCTGTGTCCGGTGTGTCAGGTGTGTGTGGTGGTGTAATGGCTGCATCACTGTGTGCCACTGATGCATAAGAGTGTGAAGGTGATAGGACTGCATCCCTGTGTACCACTGACACATCAGGGGTCGTAGATGTGTGTGTCGACGTTCCCACAGCAGTTATCTGGGACAGTCTCAGTAGCAGCAATGGCAAGATGAGGAACTGCAAGGCATTGAAGATCCCAGCTACATCTTGCTGGTGCTCTGCTGTGGCAGCCATGCTTCCTGCATGCATCGGCTCCATGATCTCCATTGTCCTGCGCATCTGTGCCAACTCTGTGCTGCCATTGCTGGTGCCTGTCTGACTAGACAGTTCTTGTATCTCGAGTAAGGGCCCCAGCCATGTCAGCCAAGGATTGTCGGAGATCATGGTGCGGACAGTGGGTGTCCGTTAGGGACTGTAAGTGGTCCCTGATGGGACACAGACACTTAAGTAAGGCATCAAATTTTGCTGCCACAAGCTCGAAACCCACCAGCAGCTAATCGGCCATCAGCTCCTGGCAACCCAACACACAGCGTTGGAATTCCATGTGGTGGTCTGGGGGTCCTGGGAGACAGCTGTGGTGGTGTATGCTTCCTGCTGTGTGATCTGTGCAGGGGGTGGGTTCACTTTGAGGCAGCTGGGCTGCCCTGCTCCCGGGGGTGGGGTGTGGAGGCTGTCCATTAGCTGTTGGAGGGTGTCTGAGCATATGTGCAGGTTGTCCTCTTCATCATCACTGATGAAATTTGTGGTCTGCTCTGCAGGTGGTGTTGATTGTCCCTCTGCCATGTAAAGTGGAAATGCAGGTTAACAGAGTGTTCCATGTATGTTGACGCTTAGTAGATGTTTACATTCTGACTGCATGACAATGTACATTGTGACTGTTTTGGAGGAGCTGGCTATTTGATGGCAGACAGTGGACATTTTGACTACATGACGTATGTGTGGTTGTACTCGTACATTCTCAACTCACAGTGTCATGCAATGCCAGATGTGAGTGGCCAGTTACTACGCACAAGCTGTACCAGTTGTGTCCTCTGTCCTCTGGTGTAAGCTTTGCACTTTGTACCATATCGCCGTCAATGTTGATGTGCTGTGATTGCTATGTGTGTGTGCTACATTGTGGGAGAGTCGCCCCTGCAGCTCTGATTTAGCGGACCCTTATCCCTTTGAGGAGGTGTGCCTTTGACTTGCATGTTTTTTGTGGGCTGGAATGTTTGCCAATTGGGTCATTTGTGCTCTTGGACAAATTTTGTGGTCTTGTGCGTTGTTTGTCTGCTGATGTGTTATTGACATCATGGGTTGTAGGTGCACGTGTATGTGTCAGAGTGTGACCTGCTCCTTTACATATGTGATCCACACGGGGCCACCTCAATGTCGAATCATGCACTATGTCAATTATTTTGACTGCAGCCATGCTATCGGTCATGCAGTGCAACTTGCATTGTCAGTGTGGCTCACAGAGCCTCTGCTTTCCTGGATTCTGCACATGTGCATGGGCAGGTTGTGGTATTGGTGATATGGAGGGGGGACATTTGTGCATATTGTGGTCAGGGCCCTACTTGGTATTTCTAAGTGTGCTGCAGTGTCCCAAGGGTATCAGGGACATGTTCCACTATCATTGTGGGTGTGCAGTGTGCTACATATGATTGTGCATGTGTGCCATTGTGCTCATCTCCCCCTGCCCCCTCAGTCCAAATGTATACAAAAAATAAACCACATCATCATCCCAATATGAACAAGAATAATAAATGCCTCCCTATCTCAAGGGATCTTGCCAGACTGCCTAAAAACAGGCCAAGTGGTTCCGATCATCAAGAAACCAACAGCGGACCCGGCAGACCCCAATAACTTCCGCCCAGTCACCAATATTCCACTACTGGCCAAACTAATCGAGAAATGCGTACAAAACCAACTGAGCCAACACATCGCTAATTTCATGCTATTGGACGACAGCCAATCTGGATTCAGAACAGGTCACAGCATGGAAACAGCAATCCTACATATAGTTGATGACGCAGTACAGGCCCTGGACCGCAATAAGACATGTCTTCTAGTCCTTCTTGACTTATCATCTGCCTTTGACACTGTAAATCATGAAAAACTACTAGACAGACTACACAACAGGATGGGAATGTCGGGAAATGTGCTAAAATGGTTTGAATCCTTTCTTCAGAACAGAACACAAAAACTCTGGGTCAACCAGGCACTATCCACATCAAGCCCAAACTCGATCGGAGTTCCTCAAGGATCGACACTATCTCCATCACTCTTCAACCTTTACGTCAAACCTCTGACTGAAATCCTACGAGACACAAACATATCCTATCATATGTATGCGGACGACACACAAGTGTTTATCAAGGTCGAATCCCTGGAGGACATCAAGCTACTGAATGAGGCACTGAAAATGACACTACGATGGCTAACCAGCAACCACCTGAAGCTCAATGCACAAAAAACGGAATACCTTTTGATCTCTCCTCCGAAGAGCCACTCAGAGGTAGAAGAATGGACCAGACTGATCACAGCTTTAAACTGCACTCCTACGCTAGTGAAATCAGTGAAATCATTGGGAATCACATTAGATAAAAATCTAGACATGAAAGCACACATAAATGCAATGGCAAAAAATGCCCGCTTTCACTTAAATTACTTAAGGAAGATGAAACCTTTCATCTCGTCAGCAGATCTCAAACTGGCAATTCAATCACTAGTTATCTCAAGAATTGAATACGGATGTACAACCTTAGCAGGTCTACCGAAAATTTCCACTGCACCTCTGAAAGCATGCCTAAGAGCAGCAGCAAGGCTCATTACCGGATCGAGGAAATTCAACCATATCTCCCCACATCTAAAAGCATTAAACTGGCTGCCATACGAAGCCAGAATCCAATTCAAGATGGCATGTGTCACCCACAAAGCACTACACCACAAAACACCAAGATATCTGGCCCAGAAGATTTAACTTTCGGGAGGAGTCAGACAAGCCAGGAGCGCCAATGCGCTGATATTGAAACCACCCATCTTCCAAAAAACGAAAACATACGATAGATCCTTCTCAGGGGCAGCACCCAGAATATGGAACTCACTCCCTCCAAATATCAAGAAAATTACTAACACAACAGCATTGAAAAAGGAAACTAAGATCTTCTTAATGAGTAAGTTCCTTACATAGCCAGGAAATGACCTCAACGACACTGCGTGCTAAACTTCTCTCCTCGGTCATAGAGAAGAAGAAAATGAGAGTCGCTAACTAGATGGGAGATAGCCTTAAGTGCCTTATGGACCCAAAACCGAGAAGAAGAATACACAAACAAAGACAATGCCTGAACTATTTCCACAGGAATACAATGGTCAAATATAATCGAAGAGCCGCAGACGCTGGCTGAAAGTACTTATAATGTGTAAACTGATGTCAAATACTAGACTATGCGTACGAACCCATTACTAATATGCTATGATATGTCCCTGATAGACCTATACAGATCCTACCTCACAGCAATGTAAATGTGTACTTTATTGAACTCTGATATGACCGTCACCTATCTACCTCATTTCAGTGGGATATGTTTACCATATAGCTCCATATTTATCTACCTCACTCGCGATAGAACAATGTGTATGTCTTTTGCGAATTATATACCTCATGTATATGTCATTGTGAAGCGCTCTGATACCCAAGGGTCACGTTCGGGCTATATAAAACTCTCTAAATAAATAAATAGTCCCTGGTTGTTACTTACCCTGTTGGGTCAGGTCATATCGAGCTGTGTCCAGACCCCCAATTCCTTGCACCGTCTCCACACTGATGAATGTGGCCACCATTTCCTCCAGCTTATCCAGCTCCTCCTGTGGTGCAGGACTCCAACCTCCAGTCGCCTTTGCTACCTTCCTGTTGGCGGCGGGTTTCTGTTTGGTCTAGCTTTGCACATCATGCCAGCGCCTCTTGACCTCCTCCATTGACCTCCTCGACACTCCAACTACATTCACGGTTTTGACGATGGACTGCCATATTTCCGTTTTTGTTGCCACCTCTGTGATGATGATCTGGTCTTCCTGCGGACTGACCCCGTCTTCCTCTTCCTCTTCTTCTTGCCCTTCCCTGAACATGGGGTTCCTGGCTGGTCCTCCGTGGGGCTTGTGGGGTTTGGGTTGTCCTCTGCATTTGGTCCGGGTGCATCCATGGTGCTACGCAGTTTGCTTTGGTTTTGGTGTGGACTTTTTTTGTTGCTTTTATAGTGCATTTTCCCGCATGACGAGTGGGCAGGCCTGTTGCTGGTTGTCACTGATTTTTGTATCGCGATTTGGGGCATCGCATCTTTTTTGGCATTATTTTTTTTAATTTTTATCTGCGCCGCGTTGATTTTTACGTGATCATTTGGTGCGATATCCTGCTACTATCGCATGGTGCTGCCGGTTGGGAATAGAACGTTAAAACTGTGTTATTTTGTCACGATAGATTGCGATATGCAAAGTTGCGTTAATCTCAAGTTGCAATGTTTAACACACGTTCTTGTGAATATCTCCCCATTTTTTTATTTTTAATGTGGGAAATAGTAGGAATTGAGGTAGTTTGTGGGAAAATGGGGTTAAGAGCCAGTTCTAGAAGCACAAGGAAATTAAGGAACGATCTCTTCACCGTGGGAAGGAAGCTGGACTGCATTTAAAAAGTAATGTTTCTTTTTTTGCTTGATTAAGAGGAGTCAATGGTCCCATGTACCACTGTCTCCTCTTAAACAAACATGTTTTTGCACATTCTCAAATGAGAAGGGGTCCTGTTTACGAACATGTTACCACCTCAACTTGGGGAACGGTAAAATATATATATTTTTTAATGTAATTTATCAGTTTTGCAAATAGGAAACAAAATACGTTACAGTACAAACAGTGCGGTTCCCAGATCAAGCAGCACAGACGACAATTGACAAATGATGTTGCATTATCGGTACGGTATAAGGTAGCCGACATTTAAGAGGGCCAATATAGACGCAGGCTTGGTGATACCGGTTCTGGTTCTGTATTAGGAATCAGTATCTATGCCAATACACATTCAGAGATTCGGAAAAGCCTTTCAGAATCTCTAGATGCGTTTACTAAACAAGTGAAATGGTTTTAGTGTACGCAGACCCTCTCATTTTCCGAATCAGACGATATGGGAATACTAACCCCCTTTGCACAGCTGGCCAATAGTGATTATAATGATACCCATGCCAAGTCTTTGTTACGAGATGCAGACTGGTAGATATATGAGCAGTAATTAGGTGACACTGTTTTTATATCCTCTTTAAACTATTGCAATCTTGTTGGTAACCTTTCTTCTGAGATATCTGCCTCATGGCAGGGAGCTAATACATACAATGTATGATACTCTTACTTTTCTCTTCATGATGTATTGTAGGAGTGGACAACTCACTGTGACTGTTATTATTTTATCATGCAAAGTTAACATAATAATCCACAGATGGTTTGGCACCTCTGTGAATAAAAAACAAAATACATGTTCTCGTGTATCCTTCCAGTAGCCGCTTCTGCAGTGACAGTTTCTCTTTACTTCTACGGAGTACCAGCAGAGGGCACTGCGCCGTCATGTGATATTAAACAAAGACAACATGGCTTTTAGCAATTTACTGCAGCTGACCCAGATTCCAGCTCTGCTAAGAATATGCCTGAGCGTCCTTTGCAAACACATTTCAACACTAAACGTAAATTTCCATCACACAGCCCTGTTTACTAACACATACAAACAAGAGGCAAAATGCAACACACTCGAATTTACCAAGAAATCGACTAAGTCCCCAACTCGATCCATATTATGAATGTATTATCTGTGACATTTTATTTAACAGAGACAAATGGTGTTTTAAAAAACGCGAGCAATTAATTCTTTGAAGTTTGAGGTCTCTGAGACCTTTGGGCCGAGTGGCGTCGCGTCACTGGGGAGCCCAGCAAGCCACCGTGCTACTATATACTTCTTCATTTCCAATACTGCTGGACTACCACAACACTGGGATTTGCTCATAGTTTGACCGCCTCTGCTTTGGGCGGATTTCAGCGGGAAGCCGGAGGCAGAGCAAGAGAAGGGACCCGCAATAAGGAGCGACAAGGAAGACCAGCAGACACACATGGGAAGGAAAGCTGAGAAGAGTAGAACACTAGAGAGAAATAGGGAATACTGATGTCTCAAAGATATCCTGCTGGAGGTCCCCTGCCAAAGTTCTGAAAAGTGAGGACTATCTAGAGGTTTCGGTCTCGTGTACAGACAGCTTTTAACTTTCTGTTGTTGTAAACAATACCAAAAAGGTATGGCTGACTTGGCCACCTCGTTGCTTTTCATTGGTTTGCTTTTATGTCAATCTAATTTGGTTGCTTCTTATTTGATGCAATCATTTCTCTTTTTGTGTTTGTCTCTCCCAGAAGTATAGATTCTTTCCCATCCTTTTGATAGGCTAGTATCCATCCAATGTTTACATTAGCGGAAATACTTTTCAATCAGCACACTGGGAGTGCTACTGTGTTTTCTTGCACTTTCCGTCATGTGCTGCCTCCCCACTGAAACCCCCTCCATGTTTTTCATGTTGGTCTCCCTCTCCTTCCCAGCTTGGTTGTTGCTTCTGCCACCCTTTGATGTCCCATACTTTAAATGTTACTCCCCACTTCCCTCTTCCTAGCAAGACTTTGTCCCTTTCTATCTCAGCGTGGGTGGCACGGTGTTAATCCTACCCTTAAAGACATTGATAGAAAAGCAGACATTTGAGCTGAGCAGATTTCGAGTATCCTTGGCGTTGAGAGTGCCCTATATTGGAGCTCATTTCCACCTAAACTTGAGAACTACCCAGAGTTCTCTGCTTCTCTTTTTGCATAATTTATGCCTCACTCTATGCCGGAAAGGGTTTTGTTTTGACTTATACTGGGTGGTCCCTTATGTCTGGACAAAGCTATAGCTCTCTCTGAAGAGCTCTAATGAGAATGAAACATGTGTCAAGGTTTGCTTTTATTCATTTCAGGTTGGCTTGGATGGTATTTTACCAATCCAATGCTGTAATACTGTGCCTGGAGTGGTAAAAGGCTTTGGTCATTTTACAGCTCGTCATGGATAGCACTGTGCTTATCCTTTGCTTAAAGACTTTGCTGTGGAAATGGCACACAACTTTGTGGCATATGTACAAGCCCCTATCACCATCACTTATATCGATGTTGTGGTGGGGATAGGGGCTGCGCCTTATTTACAAAGCAGAGTTAACGCAGCATTGAAAATAAGCACCCCCCCCCCCCCCACTGCCTTGAAAATGAAGCCCCCTTTCACTTTATGGTTAGCCTGAAAGGGGTGGGCAGTGGGTGTTGGGGTGGGCAGTGGGTGTTGCGGTGGGCGTTCCACCGCAACACCCATTTATTTTTATGCTGCCTTCTATGTACAAGGGTTACGAACATAGGAGGCTGCATATATACAAATCCTCTGCACATGTTCAAAAGTAAATACATGAAGTTACATTAAATATCACAATGATGCCTGTCTTTATATTTTCAGATGTCTTTAATTCAAGATCTTTAAGCCTGCTTAGCCAACACATGTTTCGGTGCTGTTACAGGGGATTGCCTCACAACTTCTTTAGGGCTGAGGTCAGTTTCAGGTAGTCTCTTAATCTCTTAATTACAGTGATATTTCCAACCCGGAAGGTGTTCCTGTAAGTACTGATCCTGGAGAGGTAGACCAATTACTCTTGTGTCAGGAGAGCTAAATATGTTTCCATATATAAGGGAGTTTCTTTTAGAAGAGCTTTCCCATCCAGCAGTATAAGGTAGAACCCTTCGGAGGGCAGTGGGTGTTGCGGTGGGTGTTGCACCGCATCACCCATTCATTTTGATGCTGCCCTCTATGTACAAGGGTGGCGTACATTGGAGGCTGCATATATACAAATCCTCTGCACACGTTCAAAAGTAAATACATGAAGTTACATTAAATATTACAATGATGCTTGTCTTTATATTGTCAGATGGCTTTAATTCAAGATCTTTAAGACTTCTTAGCCAACACGTGTTTTGGCGCTGTTACAGGGGATTACCCTGCGACTTCTTTAGGGCTGAGGTCAGTTTCAAGTAGTCTCTTAATTACGGTGATAATTCCAACCTGCAAGGGGTTCTTATAAGTACTGCTCCTGGAGAGGGACACCAATTACTCTCATGTTAGGAGAGCTAAATATGTTTCCACATAGAAGGGAGTTTCTTTTAGAAGAGCTGCCCCATCCAGCAGTATTAGGTAGAACCCTTTGGATCTCCGGGCCGTGGCGTGTTCGCCGTGCAAATCAGCAGTCTGTAACAGCGACAAAACATGTGTTGGCTAAGAAGGCTTGAAGATCTTGAATTAAAGACATCTGAAAATAAAAAGACATGCATCATTGTGATATTTAATGTAGCTTCACGTATTTACTTTTGAACGTGTGCAGAGGATTTGTATATTTTACATAAGTGGTCTGCTGGCCACAACCGTACGGATCTAGTTTTTTTCCCCTGCCTTATGCACCATGCCAAATTTCCTACCCTAACTGATTGGTACTTGTGATAGACCTTAGAGCGCATCTTTGCCTATTGCTGACCACCGACTGTATCCATAGGAGCCAGCGCCAAAATTAAGACCAGGTGAAACGTGTTCTTAAGTTGGTGAAACGAGGAGAAATGCATTATTTCTCCTTGTTTTTGCTTCTTCCATGAGTGTTGCCTTGTGCAGCACACATGGAAGAAGCAAAATGCCATGGATTGTTTATGTACAGGAAGGTGTCCCTTATTGTACATAAATAATCCTTTAAAAAAATTCAATTTTGTGACTTTAATTTGTGCTGCATTAAGCAGCACATATGACAGTGACAGATGGCATTTTAGGATTGTTTATGTGCAGGAAGGGACACCTTCCTACACATAAACAATCCTCCCCTGCACGCAGACACCCATGCAGTATGGTGAAAGGGTGCCTGCGTTGGCGCTAAGTTGCTACACGTAGCAGCATCGCAGGGGCAAATGCAAGGCTGCACCACGTTCTTGTAAATATGGTGCAGCCTTGCATTTCAGAAGTGGTGGTGAGAGGCGTTAAGCCAGGAAAGCGAACGCCTCTCTTCGACACTTCTTTGTACATAGCTCCCTTTGTCCCTTTCTATCTCGGCGTGGATGGCACTGTGCTAATTCTACGCTTGAAGACTTTGATAGAAAAGCAGACATTGAGGTGAGCAAATTAGAGTGTTGCTGGTGCTGAGATTGCTCTATATTGGAGCTGCTTTCCACCTAAACTTGAGAACTACCCAAATATCACTGCTTCTTTTTATGTATATATATATATATATATATATATATATATATATATATATATATATATATATATATTTTTTTTTTAAGTCGCAATGAGTTAATTTATTTTAAAAGTATTTCCTATATGGTTCTATTATAAGTTATTGCCTCCAATATTTCCTACGGAAGTGTGGTGTAGTTCCAGTGAATGGCTATGTGTGGTATTCCATGTCTGAGCGTGAGTACATTTATGACTGCTTGGAGACCTTTTTGGCTGTAGTAGTTTTAGAAGGGTAGTTTGTGAACAGCAATGGGCTTACTTTTTACTGGGCGCGTGTTTCTTCCTCCCTAAAGACCTCCATACCCATCTATATACCCTTCCTTGCTCGTCCCTAAACTCCTCCAATTTAGTAGTAAGTATTCACAGTTTTTCAGCGAGTCCCTCAGGTTTACTACTAAAATGTGCGTACATATTGGCGGAGATCTCTCATTAGAAAAGATCAGAGATGCGGAGGCCTTTGCATGTAGTTCTTTGAATAAAATTTTGTAGTGGTTACTAAACATACTACAAAGTGCAGGCTGTGTATCGTTGAATAGGCCCCTAGATAGCAATTCCTTCTTTTATGAATAACTCAAAATAGCACTGTTGAATGTAAAGAAAATAATGAAATCATGTCACAAGCAAACACATGAATCAAGGGAGCCCATATTCTTCAGACCTCACCAGAATATTTTATATTCTTACAGTACACTGGTGGGGCTGTGTACTCTCACTCCTTGAGTGCACTCTACTATCCCGAATGACATCCCCACCTCCCCCTTCCACTCTTACTCTTCCTTCTCTTATCAACCTTCTAGTACTAATTAACCCCTTATCTTATCAATTATTTACATCACTGTACTGCAGGGTCCTCCACCTCTTACATTATCTTTCCCACCACTACTGCAACTACCATTTCTCCTACAGCACCACGCATCTTCTGTGCCACCTTTGACCATTTCTCAAAATAAAGTGTCTATCCTTTACTTCACTGACCTTTCACAGATACGCAAAGTTCAACAGTCCAATCATCTCCAGCCAAGTTTACTTTCAACGAATAACCTTTCTGTAGTTTGTGGTAAGTGCATTTGTATTTCTTTACAATTTATTGTTGTATCCTTTCAAATACACGCCGTTCTATGTTCTATGCCTGAGTTGAAATGGAATATAGTTGCCACTGCAGAGAGTCAGTTTGCTTTGTACAGCTGTTCCCTCCAGAAGTGTTCTTTACGGATTCAACTTATTTCTTCAATTTACTTACGATTCATTATTAAAGATACTACAAAATATTGGCAACGATTCTGATCCTACTCAAGAATTTGTCAAGGAGTCAAGGTTGCCAACCTCAACACCTTACGCTCAGCAAATTTAATACGACTTTCTACAAGTTCAACTGGGAATTTTACTTTTGTTGCCGACTGCCTTTTTCCGCGATCCCCGAGATGAAGAAATTATTGGCATAGCAACAACGTTTTGAACCTAATGGATTTACATTGTCAGCGCTGAACTATGTGAGCGACAGGAAGTGAGTATATTGAGCATTTTGTTCTTTATTTAGTTTCTCCTTCCGTGCTCACCTCATAATTTACTTTCAAGACTATTTAGCTGTTGCCATTCAGCTTGCGGTTCCATGGTGTTTCTCGCGCCGACCGCTGACGCTGCATGAGAACAATCTCCAATCAACAGCGAGTGACTTCATACGTCACAGAACGCTATTATTAACCTCTTGTGACTCTATTCAAAGGTCACGCAATGTACCCTTTACGTAGTAAACGTGCCGCCATTTTGTATTTAAAAAAAAAAGAAGAATCTTTATTTAATATTTACGGAGCACGTCTGGTTGTCAGGAACAGTTTAATTATTTCTACTAATTCTATAAACTGATTTATATTATGCTTTCTCCTCAAGTAAGTGTTCATTTTTTACATATTTGCTACATTTGTTTTTAGTTTATAAAAAAAACATGAACACTAATGCTTCCACTGAAAGCTCAGCTTCTACTTCTGCTCAAAATATTCCTAATGCTTCTTCATGTATAAACATTAATTTAAGTACTCATAAAGAGTTCCTTACTGCACCAGGGGAACCAATTGTTCAATGGACATAATGGAAGGAGTATTTTTTTAATTATATTGCCACATTCGAAGACAATGTTGGTATTCTGTCACTGGAAAGGAAAAAAAATAATGCTTTTACACAGTATTGGTCCTGAGGGTTTAAGGGTTTTTAACCAAATGCACGGTCAGGCGATTTTGACATTTTTAAAACAGCTATTTTAGATTTAACGGAACATTACTCGCCTACTCTTTGCATAGGAGTAACAAGATGTGCATTTTTCAAAAGAAAACAACTTCAACACAAATCTCTGGAAGAATATGTATCCCAATTAAAGTTGTTAGCTGCACATTGCAAATTTAGAGCGCTACACAATGAACTTATTAGGGATCAAGTTGTTTGCATAAAAAATAAAAGTATTAAGGACAGATTGTGGATAGAAGACGAATCCAGTCTTAAAGATGGCATTACCCTAATAAAAAAATCAGAACTTTCTGACAGAAGTTCAAAAGCTTTATCTGATCAGTCTGAGTCGACTCCTACAGTCAACAAAATTTCGGATCCCAAAAAGAGCAAAGATTCTTCAAAAAAAGGGAATTATAAGAATTTTCAAACACATTTTTTTAATTATAAGTCTTCATGCAAGTCCAAAAATGTTCAAAATGATTCACCTTCTCTTGCTTGTTATCGGTGTAGTGACAAAAATCACAATGCAAGTTTGCAAGTTTTGAAAAGTGTCCTGCTGGATCTACTAAAAGTACGCAATATGGAGTCTTAGGCCATTTTGCTCAAGTTTGCAAAAATAAACTTAATTACCGTCCTAAGGTCACTTGTATTACAGATACAGATTCATCGGGCTATGACTCTGATTCACATAAGTCAACTCCTAATGTTAAAGAACCTAAACAGTGCAATATTGTTTTAAATATTGATGGTAATCTTACTTGGAAGCCACGCCACGCCACGCACTTCTGCATCTCCTCATCCAGCCTGCTGAGCCGCTGCTGCTCGCCGGACCCGCTGTCTCAAGCGGCTGCTGACTGATTGCAAGGGGCTTCACCTGGACACCGGCAGGGCTGCGAGGGTAGAGCGGGTGGACTCCACAATCCAGGAGTCCCCGCGCGCCCGTTTCCAGCTGGGCTCCTCTCCCTGCCGGCCCCGCCCCCAACACAGCATTTCTTAAGACGCTTCCTGACCTTTCATCGGCGGTAATCTTACTTGGAAGCCACGCCACGCCACGCACTTCTGCATCTCCTCATCCAGCCTGCTGAGCCGCTGCTGCTCGCCGGACCCGCTGCGCGGGTCCCGCTTCGCGGTCTCAAGCGGCTGCTGACTGATTGCAAGGGGGTTCACCTGGACACCGGCAGGGCTGCGAGGGTAGAGCGGGTGGACTCCACGATCCAGGAGTCCCCGCGCGCCCGTTTCCAGCTGGGCTCCTCTGCCTGCCGGCCCCGCCCCCAACACAGCATTTCTTAAGACGCTTCCTGCCCTTTCATCGGCGGTAATCTTACTTGGAAGCCACGCCACGCCACGCACTACTGCATCTCCTCATCCAGCCTGCTGAGCCGCTGCTGCTCGCCGGACCCGCTGCGCGGGTCCCGCTTCGCGGTCTCAAGCGGCTGCTGACTGATTGCAAGGGGCTTCACCTGGACACCGGCAGGGCTGCGAGGGTAGAGCGGGTGGACTCCACGATCCAGGAGTCCCCGCGCGCCCGTTTCCAGCTGGGCTCCTCTCCCTGCCGGCCCCGCCCCCAACACAGCATTTCTTAAGACGCTTCCTGCCCTTTCATCGGCGGTAATCTTACTTGGAAGCCACGCCACGCCACGCACTTCTGCATCTCCCCATCCAGCCTGCTGAGCCGCTGCTGCTCGCCGGACCCGCTGCGCGGATCCCGCTTCGCGGTCTCAAGCGGCTGCTGACTGATTGCAAGGGGCTTCACCTGGACACCGGCAGGGCTGCGAGGGTAGAGTGGGTGGACTCCGCGATCCAGGAGTCCCCGCACGCCCGTTTCCAGCTGGGCTCCTCTCCCTGCCGGCCCCGCCCCCTAGGTCACCCTAGTATACCCTTAAGAGGAGCGGTCAATTCCGCTGCGCGGGAGCGCGCGGGAGGGCGCCGGGAGAAGCCCGGGACAAGGGCGGGACCGTCTGTGGCCGTCCGGGGCCGCTGGAGGCCGGGCTGGGCCAGGTTATTTTCATCTTACTCGCAGTAAGCAGTGACTAAGTTCTTTGATATTTGGGATTACTAGCACTGCTTTCTAGCCATTACCTCAAGCCCCACCATCCTGTTTTGTCCATCGCTAACATGAGCCACTCAGCTCCGCCAGGTGTGAGTGTCTCTGTTTTGGGTCCCCTAGACAAATTTTTTAAGAAATCCGCAAAGGAGGTTGATATGGACTTACTCCTTGCCGAAAGGAGAGCTGAGCGTAGACGCTCAATTGAGCAGTTAAAGAATATCCCACTGCCAGTCTTTAATAGCTCTAAGGATCTTCCCGCCCAAGGTTTGAGCGTTATTGATGCTGACATGACTGATCTTAATCTTACCCCTAGTCTATTCAGGTTTCCTGCTATCTCCCCGCCCTGTAGTAGTGCTACCTGTGGAGGTCAGCTGGTCTGTCCCCCTATCAATCACTCAAGTATAATTGAAACAAACATCCCTGAGTCACACAGCAGGGAAGTAGATCCATCCCCTATGCTGTCAAACTTGTCTCTGGTTTGTATTGTCCCAGGAGAGACCATTCCAGAGGCGAGTGGATTAAAGCCAGGACCTACGTCCGACAAAGCTACAAGGGTAGTTCACTCCCCACCAAGGAAGAAAAGGAGAAAGGGGGGGGTAAAAAGGAAGGGGCGTAGTTGCCAGACCCCACCTCCACCGAAACCCATCCCAAATAGTGAGTCAGGTCCACCTCTTACAGTAGAGCCTCTCCCCTCAGATGCTGGCGAGCATGCATCCCCTGAGTTTGTAACTCCTGAGTTAGTAACCTTAGGGGTAAGTGAAGTGACCCTTGATATCTTGGAGAAGCTTATCAAATCATACATGCTCCCCCTGCTAGAACGTGTAAGGTCTATGGGTGAAAAATTGGATCGCCTTGTGGCAACCATTGAAACATCACATACCACAGGCATAGATAGGAACAAGGGCCCCTCCTCCTCTAACCCAGCAGGCTCATCTCTTGCTGCTGGCAAACTATCTAAAGCTACCAGCCATCCTACCTCCACTACCACTAAAGTACTCACCACCAATACCACTAAATCAGTTACCATTCCAAACAAAGCACCAACAGTGGTTGCGAAATCCACACTAACACATCCCCCCGTGACAGTTAACCCAAGTGTGGTAGCTAGCAAACCAAAGGCTAAGGGGGCAGCACCTCAGACAAAGAAAGGGATGGGTAAATCCGCTGACGTAAACTGCAAAAAGAAGAAATTCTTACCGTCAAAAAGAAATGTAGACTTGCCGCCTGACTCATTAAATTTTGTTATTGTTATGACAGGTGTGCCACCAGTTCAGGAAGGGGACAGGGAAAATGACGATAGTCTAAAAAACAAAGTCATCTTCTGGCTAAAAACAAACAGACCCCTTCCTCCGAACCTTAACGGGGATATCGTCACGGTCAGAAGATGTCAGTGGGTTGGGGTGCGCCCTAAGGATATTGAGGGGGACATTGTGATCATCAATTTCAGGGATCACAGGGTTGTATCCCACCTTACAGACTGGTATGTGGGGAACAACGAGGGAGGGATTTCCACAAGGAATCTAAGTTACTTCTACCCCGAAACTTTGATCAACTCAAACAGACGTCCCCCTGGCAGAGCTAACAAATCTAAAAACCCCCCAAATGGTCCAACTTCACATCAAGTTTCCATGTACCCCATTTTAACCCTGAGGCGTTGTATCGCTCATATATCCAATCTACTTACAACTGCCCTGTACAAACGCCGGGCTGGGCTAAGCCATTCATTCAGCCCTCTGGTCCTCCTACACTTTTGGAAATGCCTTTTTCAAATAATCCCCCGTATCCCTTGATTCCCTCAACACCAGCTTTTACACAGTTATAGCAGCCTCCCAGCTTATTTCCAGCATACTCTTATTCCAATAGGCCCTCCCATCCCAAAGACCTGTGGAATATTCCACTGAGAAACTTATATGACCCTCTCTCTGGGCTGTCGTCTAATGATTGACAGACAAGAGAGAAAAGCAACGTCGTCCAGTTTAATTCATGTGTGGGAGCGGCCCCGTGTATCCTCCCACGTAATGTTGCAAGTTTCAAAGTTCCACTCGAGTGTTGTGAGGAAGGAAGTTCAGTTTACCTAAGTGAGCGGGTCATACCATCACCGTCTCATGACACACTGCATTCTAAGGCTGCTTCTCCCACAGGCTCATTTTCAGTACAGGCAATCCAGGTTGGGTTATGTAGCACGACAAGGGAAGGGGTGCTTGTTGAGGTACCCCCATCTGAAGTAAGTTCCCCTCATCCCTGTGAACCCCATCATGTAGATGTAGCAGTCCCGTGTGTTCAAGCTTGTGTTAAGGGTACTACTCTGGGTTGTTGGAATGTGGCAGGTATAGATTCTTGCTTATGTATACCTGACTGGGCTGACTTCATCCGCCAAGGTGACGTTTGGTCTTTTCAGGAGACATGGTCAACCCTTCCGGTTTTTTTCCCAGGTTTTCTGAGTTTTAACAAACCCGCAGTTAGAGGTCAAAGAGGCAGGGCCATGGGGGGTCTTACTGTATGGCTTCGCCAAACAGTAGGGGTCTCTGTAAAGGAAATCTATATTGACTGTCCTGATATCCTCATAGTTAGCATGAAATTTAATAGTGGGCTGGATATTTTGTTGTTTAATATTTATGCCAGAGGAACACCGGGTGGTCGTGTATCATCCACCCTAACACTTTTAGATGAATTTCTTGGCTCCACACAACAAGGGGGCCATGTGGTGGTTATGGGTGATTTTAATACCTGCTTCGAACCTCTAAGCGGGGAGGATGGGCTGCTGACTGAGGTCGAGGACATGACATGGGGCATTCCACAACTTGAGCTACCTCCGATTACTAAGTGGTCCCAATGTGCCACTTTCATCAAAGGCCTATGTCTGAATTGGGGACTGCGTGCCCTAAACGGTCGTACTAGATCGGACAGATTGGGCAATCCAACATTCTTCAATGGCAGGCATAGTAGTCGCATCGATTATATTTTAGTCGATGCAACTATGTGGCCCCTAGTAACGGATATGACAATCAGACCTCGGCCTGAAAGTGATCACGAACCTCTCATAGTAGAACTGAAGGATTTCAGTTTTGCTGGGCCCTCTGTGCGTCATCCCAATTTCGTACAAGAGGCCTTGGTTTTAACTAATGATATGAGGAGGGTTCGTTGGCCAAAGGTTGCCGTGGACGTGAATGCACGTATTAAAATAAGATCTCTGGTTTCTGACTCCCTAAGGGAACTTGAGAAATGTGACGACCTGAACCAAACATCCTCCAAAATTTCTGACATTCATGCCAGCTTGTTTGTATCCCTAAAGACATTATTCATTAAAGTCGTAGCCAAAAAGGGATCAGGAAAGCCGAGGAATCCTGCGAACTGGTTTGATGAAGAGTGTGGCAAATCCCATTCAAACCTGTTCAAAGCATTAAAATCAAGGAACCCAGCCCTAATCAAATCTTGCAGGAAGGCTTACAATGTAGCCAAACGGCGGGCTATAGCCGCCTGGGATGAAGAGCGCTGGGCTCTCCTTGTTGAGGCCTGTGGCTCTAGGAACCTCACGCAATTTTGGCATCTCCTCAAATGGGGTAAGTCCCAGGATGATTGACCTAGCCCTGCTTCTGTGGATCAACAAAAATGGGTGTCCCACTTCGAGGAACAGTTTAGGTGTCTTAGGGAGGGGGAAGCTCCCATTGGTTGGCCACTGTCCTTTGATACCCTTATGTTTTCGGCCAAAGAGGTTGAAAACGTCCTGAATACCATCCCCAGGGGCAAAGCACCCGGCCCGGACTGCATTCCAGCAGATATTTTTCAACAGGACCAAGACTTATGGGTACCATATCTACTGCACTTGGCAAACACGTTGGCTAGGGGAGCCAGGGTGCCTGAATCATGGGCTGGTGCCGAGATCTTGCCCATCTTCAAGAAGGGTGATCGGTCGGTACCTTCCAACTACCGGCCGATCAGCCTTATTGATGCGGTACAAAAGATTGTTTCTCGTCTTGTCCTTTCCAGGGTCCAGGCTTGGATTGAAGAATATAATATACTTACCCCTCTCCAAGCAGGGTTTAGACCAAATGTAAGCACCCTGGACAAGGCTTTCCGTTTTATGTTATTACACTGGAAGACGGTTACCCTGGGCAGAGGTAACTTATTTGCGGCATTCGTAGACCTTCGGTCTGCGTTTGACCTTGTTCCGAGGGCTGGGCTCTGGAACTGCCTTCTAGAAATGGGTATGCCTCCCTCTTTGGTTCGCATCATAGTTAACCTCCACGCAGAGACTTATGCCTTTGTAAGATGGGGCAAACCTGGAGAGGTGACTAAGAACTTCCCTGTGTCGAAAGGTGTCAGACAGGGATGTGTTTTGGCACCAACCCTGTTTTCTCTATACATTAATAGAGTCATCAAGTACTAGGATGGCTTTCCCACAGATGCTCCAAGTTTGGCTGGCATGAAAATCCTTCTGCTCATGTTCGCTGATGATACTCTCCTGATTTCGCGAACCAGACAGGGCCTCCAGCTTGCACTGTCGAGGTTTGAGAGTTTCTGTAGCGAGCATGATCTGGAGGTGAACGTTGCCAAGACCAAATTCATGGTTATGAGGGGGCGCAAACAGGTCAAGGCTAGGGTTACAATGGGCAATACCCCCTTAGAGCAGACCAAGCACTTCACCTATCTGGGAGTTACCTTCAGTGACACATTAAGCTGGACCCACCAGATCGAGCTCATGACCCTGAAACACCAACAGCTGGGCGGAGTCTTGACCAAGGAACATAAAAGCTCATTTACGAAGCCTATGTCGCCGCTGATGAAGATCTATGGTGGAAAGGTTTTGTCAGCGGTGTTATATGGCGCAGAGCTATGGGGTGGAAGCAACTTGGATTCCTTGAAACACGCCCAAAACAAGTTTCTAAGGATGCCTCAGTCGACTCCTTTAATCCCCCTACTATTCGACTTGGGGTGCCACTCGGTGGTCGATTATGCTAAATATCGACCGCTATCATTCTGGCGACGCCTGTGGACAACACCAGATCTGCACCATTATGCAGAAGCATGCCTGGAGGTAAAAAAATTTCCTGGAGCCTTAAAAATCGGATGGTTTAGAGATCTTAAGGCCACTCTTCTATCTATGGGCCTTACTGAGTTGTGGTCATCGCCCGAGACAGCCAAATTTCCATCTAAAAATGAGCTTAAAAAATGTTACTGGGATTGGGTGACGCACAATATTTTCTCAAAAACAAGCCCAAGCAGTCTTTCAGGACTATTTATGGTACACAAAGATCTACCCAGGTTGGAAAGGTATTGGGAAATCATTACTAAACCTCTGGACCGCAAACTCTTTTTTCAATTTAGATGTGGTTCACTCCCTATTGGGGTCTTCACCAATAAGTGGGGAACTGATAGTTTGGGGTTTTGTGCTAACTGTCATGGTTCTGGGGAAAGTTTGTCCCACCTTTTGTTTGTGTGCCCCTTATACTCTGCCCCCAGAACTAAGTGGCTCAAACCAGTATGTAGTCAACTGGGCACTCGTTCGGCTGCTGAGGCCTTGAGATTGTTAAAAACCAATCTGGATCCGCTCATTGTTTTGGGGGTTGCCAAGTTTCTTGGTTGGGCTTGGGTGATCAGATGTAGGTTCTTCAAACAAAATTAGCAGAGAACGTTTAAATCTTGTATATACTGTGGTAATATGGTCATGTTCGACACCTTTTTAATCTTTGTATAGTTCTGCATGAAGTCAATTCGATGTCGATGATTTAATACTGGTTTTATATATGTTATTGTGTATTTTGTATTTATGTCTTTTATGATGAATTAATCGAATAAAGACTTCTTGAACTGATGATAATGAAAGAAGCAAAACTTTGTGCATTGTAAAATTTGGAGGTATTTCTTTACAGGTTGCAGCGGATTCTGATTCGCCGTTTACTATTTATGCCAAGAGTGTCTGTGAAAAAGATATAATTAATGAGTTGGGTCCACATTTGGAACCGACTGATGTTCTTCCAGAAAGTTTTACTGGTGATAAAATTGACATGCTAAGTTTTCGCTCTTTAGTATTTGAATTCAAGGATCGCACTGCAGTACGTAAACGTTACGTTGCTACTGATGGGCCTTCTGTTCTGGGTTGGAAGGATCAGAGAGTAAAATTTGGAGGTATTCCTTTACAGGTTGCAGCAGATTCTGATTCGCCGTTTACTATTTTTGCCAAGAGTGTCTGTGAAAAAGATATAATTAATGAGTTGGGTCCACATTTGGAACCGACTGATGTTCTTCCAGAAAGTTTTACTGGTGATAAAATTGACATGCTAGGTTTTCGCTCTTTAGTATTTGAATTCAAGGATCGCACTGCAGTACGTAAACGTTACGTTGCTACTGATGGGCCTTCTGTTATGGGTTGGAAGGATCAGAGAGCATTACATAGTACTCTTGATCCAAACAGTCCTGAACAGGTTCTTGTTGTGTGAAGGGGAATGCACCAAGAAGTAGGCCCTTAAAGAATTTCCTAAAGTTTTTTCAGGCAAGATAGCAAATTGAAAGGTTTTTCTCATCGTATAAGGTTGAAAAGCAATGCTACTCCTAAAATACATAAGGTGCGCAATGTACCTATCATTATTAGAGATGAGGTTAAGAATGAAGTATTAAAACTACAAGAAAGTGGGATCATTGAACCTATAGAAGCGGCTGAATGGATTTCTCCATTGGTTACAGCCAGACGTGCTAAAAGAAAGATTAGTTTATGCGTGGACCTTAGAGGTCTTAATGACAACATTATTGTTGATCAATTTCCATGACAAAGAATCAATAAAATGTTGTCATTAACCCGTGGTGCTAAATATTTCTCTACGCTGGATTTATCTTCAGCGTATCACCAAGTTCCTCTTCATCATTTTAGCCATGATTTAACTGTATTCTGCACCCCTTTTGGTTGTTTTTGCTTTTGCCGTATGCCATTTGGATTGGCCTCTGCAGCTGCATTATTTCAACGCCTTATGTCGCACTGTTTGGAGAAGTGCATGGGACACTTTTTTTCCCAAGATGATGTTTTCATTATGGGAAAAAATCCTCTTCAACATGATTCTAGTTAAAGAAAGGTTTTAAGTGTTCTTCATGACAGGGGTCTCACTGCTGAAATTTCAAAATGCAAATTCTCAGAGAATAGTGTAGTTTATTTAGGACATGAAATTAGTGAGCAAGGCATTAGAGCCAAGACTAAACTAGTGAGAGCCATTCTTGATGCTCCTTCTCCAAAATCCAAAGATGATTTGAGATCATTTTTGGGTCTGGACGAATTTTATTCAAAGTTTGTTCGTAATTTTTCAGAAAAACTCAACCCATGAGAAATCTATTGAGGAACAAAGCAACTATTAATTAGTCTGAAGAATGTCAACAAGCTTTTACCATGATAAAAAAGAGCTATTTGTAATGCTCTCAATCTACAAGCTTTCAATCCATATTCCCACACATTAGTGTTTTTTGTGTAAGAACCGATCATAAACCCCTTACAAAATTGATTACTACTGAAGGTCTCAGCAAAGGTACTCCCCGTATTGCAAGACTGTCCATGCGTTTACAAGATTTTTTATTTGAAATTTGTTATGTTCCAGGAGCAAAACATTTTATTGCAGACTTTCCCAGCAGATTTTCTTTACCTGTTATAGAAGCTGATTGTAACTCTTGGAACGATTTCTCAGTTGCTAATGTTATTTCTAATGATAAATTCATGAACAGTATTTCCCAAGAACAATGGATTAAAGCTGAGTCTGAAGATAGCATTTTAATTGATGTCAAATCTAAAGTTATTAAGGGGTGGAACAATTTCTGTAAAAAAAATCTTCATGATGAGTTAAGAGGTTTTTGGGAGGTCAGAGATGAACTGTTGGTTTCTGATCATTTACTTCTTAGAGGAGACAAAATCATTCCTCCTATATCTTTAAAAAATCAAATTATACATTTATCACATGAAGGACATCCAGGTATATCTCGTACTAAGTCTAGAGTTAGAGATCAATATTGGTGGCCTGGAGTTGACAGTAATATTGAAAAAATTGTTAGATCCTGTGTTAATTGTGAACTTTCTGACAAAGAAAACTTTTAATACACCTCTAGGTGTAGTAAATGCTCCAAACCTTCCATGGGAAGTCCTAGTTTTAGATATCATGGGTCCAATCAACTGGTTTGATAATACTGTAAAGTATATCATAGTATTAGTTGATTTCTTTTCTAAATGTTTTGAACTTAGAGTGGTTGATAAAGTGAATTCTAAGAATATAATTGATTTTTTAGAATTCATTTTTTTACAAGAAGGTTGTCCATCTTCTATTTTAACACACAATGGTGTACAATTTAGGTCTAATGAAATGATAACTTTTCTTACATCTAATGGAATCAAACATACATTAACACCACTTTATCATCCTTCCAGTAATGGCACTGTAGAAAGTCAACAGAGTCATTAAAAATACTTTACAATTGTGTATTAAGTCAAAACTTTCTTGGGAAAGTGAACTTAATAAAATGTTGTGGTCTTACAGAGTAACGTCTCATCACTCATTAGGAAAAAGTCAATTTTCTCTTATGAGCTGTAGAATTCCTCTTTCTAAGACGAATCCTGGCTGGATAAAAAGAAATGAGATGTCTTTTAGTGATTTGAGTGAGGTTAAATCTAAGCTGGTCAATTCTCAACTAAACTCAAAAATAAAGTCTATTTTGATGCTAAACATGGTTCTAAACCTGCTAACTTAAAAGTTGGTCAGAGGGTTTGTGTTAAGAGTGCTTGGAAAATACCTAAAGGTCACAGCAAAATTAGTTCTCCCCAAAAAATGGTTAATACTCATGATAATTCTGTGACTTTAGATAATGGAGAAAAATAGCATACGAGTCGTGTGGCTTTAGCACATTCTTGTGATATACAAAGATCTACTGATCAAGACATTTTACCTGTTCAAAATACTCACAATCATTTTCGTTGTTATGACAATGTTGAAAGAGAAAACTAATTTCATGACTCTTTTCCATGTACAGTAAATAAAGATATTGTTGATAATCAGATTGATGTTTTAAACAAAGATGTTGTTGCCTCAGATGTAAAATCTACCTTTGGAAGAGTTGTTAAAAGACCTGAAAGATACAATGAATTTATATTTCATTAGTTTTTTTTTTCTTTATAAAGGGGAAGATGTGTAGTATGTGGTAAATTCATTTGTATATCTTTAAAATGTATTGTTGTATCCTTTCAAATACACACCGTTCTATGTTCTATGCCTGAGTTGAAATAGAATGTAGTTGCCACTGCAGAGAGTCAGTTTCCTTTGTACAGCTTTTCCCTCCAATCGAAGTGTAAGCAATTTTGTACTTGCCTTCCTACTACTTCTCATTAGCTAAAAATAGTATTTTTTCTGTATTCAAGTTACACTATAAGCCCATACCATTTTGATTAGTTCCTTCAAAAACCTTTTCTTTTAAGCGATTTCCTTTATTAGAGACCCTTTCACAAAAATTGTTGACGTGTTGAGCAATCCCAGTAGATTACGATTTTTAGAGTAAAGCTCTGTTATGTTTAATCCTGCTCATTCTAAGAGAATATTAATTTTTGTGTGATGTCAAATGGATAGCATTATCTGTGGTAAAAAAACTAGGAAACCCCTCTCTCAATACAATTCCCAGCAACACCCCAGTGGTCTAACTGATGGAGAGATCTGCCTCAAGAAAAAATGCTCCACTAACACAGCAGCATAATGTTCCACCTTATCCAAGGATAACTCAAAAAACCAATGAAATCCGAATTGACCTGCTTCCAAGCAACACCCGGATTTTTGTAACTCTCCAACTGTCCTCCATCCACCCCTCACCCTTTTTTTAGTCGCCTTGCAATTAGCACATTTCTCAAATCTACTGGAACAACTCAATAACCATGCCTTACTAACAGAACTGTTCTTGATGCAGTCTTACCAAGATGCTTATATCTGCCAATTGAGTTAAGCTGCCTCCCACTCCCTGTGGTACAAATCACTCACCTCTCATTACAGCTCCATCCTCCTTCAATGATAATAAGAGGAAATATTAAAATAAAGCTGCAGCAATGGTTTCAAACTCCTATCCTTTGCCAAACCTACCCTTGACAACTATTACATTCCTTCAATGTGCAATCAGTATGCAGTGCCTGTCTAATCTCCATCTCTCCAGCTGCTTCCCTGCTTTCCTGGACAGCATCATCCATGCGCACACTCAGATTTGTCACACTTACTGCTCCACTTTTCAAGTCCTCCAACTTCAAATTCCAGCTGGAAATTTAGCGTGTTTGTTATACTAACCGGCTGCGATTTCAAGAGTATATTTGTAATCCGTGATTTTATTGCCAATCTCGCCAACCTGGCCTATCCACTGACCGTTTCTCCTGACTTTGAGTAAAGGCTTTTAGTTAGGTGGAAATGGAACTAAGTGCACCAAACATAATTATGGATAAACCCTTCTACCTCTTCAGCAAAAGTGCAACCAAGACATTCTTTGTATACTAATTTAATTTAGTGCAGATAAAGTAAGGGATTAGAAGGAATAGAATGGGGATGTCGCCTGTGACTAATCATCTGGGGCAATTTACAACCATCTCATAAGCATTGGCATCCATCGTGGGGATATTTCTCTTATTAATATCAAAAAGTGTGTAAGCAGAGGTTATGTGAACATTTTTGCTCTCAAAGTACTTAGAACGTTGGGTTTGACACACTAATTCCTTTCAATTCTTCACAACATCATGGACTTTGTCTTATCTTTAATAATTTCCTTACATTTAACATTCTACTTTGTTAGTCACTTGAAATGTCTTGTCTGCTCCTGTTGCATTACAGCAGGGGCTAAAATAAATGCAGGCACTTATCCATATTTAGTCTGACCCCTTCCCCGGAAACTGTGAGCACAAAATATTTCACCTTTTTCAGAAAAAAAAACGTTAATTTATCAATGCAATGTGTTAACTATCATCCCCTTCAAAATCTACGGTTCCTACAACAACTCATTGTGCTGTTCTCTCATTCCCAGAATGCTAAAACATAATCCTGAATTTCATGGTGGTAGTATGACTTACTCCAAAGAAGGAAAATCAGTAATAAAATGTTTTTACTCACTTGGGAGGACAACTTTACACCCTGTCCTGGTATTCTTGCAATATTTTTGTTGACCAACACTCAACTCACTCAAACATCTTTCCTCATTTACACCTATGTTGTCAGTGTGTCACCAGAAACATTAACACATCACCATTTTTCATCCTCTTCCCTAGAATCAATATCAACTCCATCACACATGGCATCTAAGAGTGTACTTGATTCCGATCTTCCTCTCAAACTCACATTGTCCCCTGCCTCTTCCTCATTATTCTCATCAAAGGGCATATCCTCATACCCATTCCTGGCCCCCAATATATACCTTTAATTCTTCTTTTTCAATTGTACTTGTTTTTATCAATCTTGGAAAGATGGAAGGCTAAGCGGGCCGCCCGGATTTGAATCTGTAACCATGAGGTCAAACATAGACTCCCGGAGGGGAAGCCTAAGTTGCCTGAGCCATCGTCCTAGCTATAAACTCAGCTTCAATCCTTCACTTTGGGATACATAGAGGTAGCGTGAAGTGGTACAAGTCTAAAGGTACTCACTACTTCTTTGAAGCCCAAGTGGTTCTGGAGTCACACACCTTTGGACCCCCTATTCAAAGTCCCCTACTGAGGCAGACTCCAGCTTTGTCTTTGTGTTTTTAGTGATTGAAGTGGACCTCACCAGGCATGTAAGAGCCTCACCAGTGGAATATTTCTGCACCAGCACTGAAACTCTCATCAAAACCGCATGCAAGTAATTCTAAGCTCCAAAAACGTTATCTCATTTTGGAGTGAATCTTTAAAAGTCTTTTGAAGTGGCTTTCATTGATAAGATTGGTGACATTTCTGCGGCCCTTCTGCCCTAGTCCGTGCTCATGAAGTTGGTCTGGAGTTGTTGGGCAGTCGGTCCAGGATGCTTCATGGAAGAATGCAATCAATATCAGTCTAACATTGTCCTAGACTCAAAAGGTACCTAAAATCAGAATAACTATTTATTTGAGAACCACACATAACGGGTCATATCAAAGCACAAGATAATCTGTGTTTCATTTTCTATTTTCTGTATATTCTTTTTGCTCTTGTGTGGTAATAGATATATGTGTGTTCTTTTTTCAACCCGTGTGTTTTGTTCCCCTAAAAGAAGAAAATCTTCTTGTAGCGATGGGAGTAGTGGGAGGACTTTTACTGGTGTCTGATCCCTACTCGTAATTGACCTCCGAATTGTTCTGCATGTGGCATTGCATATGAGATTGTACGCATATCAGAAGGACCAGGAGGGATTCCCTAGCCCATCCTATGTTCTCCTCCAGGCTCACTCTAGTTGGCAGAGGCTAAGGATAAGAGAGAGGTTAAGAGCAGCTATCACTGCCTCCAGCTACTCCTTAGCTATGCCCACTGGCTCAATACAATTTCTCTGAAGGTGCTGAAGGTGTAGAGAGGGGGAGATGAGACGGCATGTGTGTAAATCTGTCCATCCTCTCCCGTACCTTTCACTTCACCATAAGGGGTGAAGGATCTAGAAGTGTCCCCAGTCCTTATCCCTCCATAACGGCCGCACTGTGCCCATTCCTGGAACCATACCATACTTGTGCATCTGCATTACTAAACACAGCCAATAATCGTATCTTGGTGGTCGTTGTTGGTCGCAGTTTTATTACTTATTACATACGTCATACCTGTACAACTCCCCTGGACACCTTCTTGGGGATGGGGTCATAAATCATAGTCACACATTATTATAAATTGGGTATCACCCATTGTCAGTTGAACATCATAGATCATGGATCATAAATCATCGTGTATAATAAATGATTCTGCTGCTATCGGTCAATATTTTGTTGTCATAAATCATGCTGCCTGATCATCATAAATCAGCAGCCATAAATCATGGGTCATAAATCATCGGTATGTCATAAATCATTCTATCACAATCTGTAATCATTTTGTTGTAATAAATCATTCTGCATGAGCCTCATAAATCATTAGTCATAAATCATCGGCTATCACCGGTTTGTCTTTTGCTCATTTGCATCTCCTAGGGTCATAAATTACCCTGACAGTTTGTAGATTGTTCTTTGTTGTTTACCACGTCCCTTGGCATGTGAGGGGTAGCATTTCCCCAGAGTTAGGCCCCAACTCACTACCTTGTTAGTCTCTTTTGTGCTCCGCCATCTGGCGGGGGCTGTGCTGCTAGTGCAGTCTCCGTTTGCTACCCTGATTTCTGTCAGGCATACTCACCCTTCTGTGAGGCTTCCCAGAGTCAGTGGCCCTCCTTCTACACACCGTCCTGTCGTTGTGTTCCCATAAACGAACCAATACACTTTTTATTTCTGCATGATAATGTCTGGGTGGAATTACAATGTTTTGGGGAAAAACATCTGTAAATCTGACAGATGTAATTTTCAATCTATTAGTTGGCTAACCAGTGTGAGTGCGGTATGGCACTTAGCAATAGAAACCCGCCCGCCATGTCAGGATGGCGGGCGGTGTTCCTGGCTGCTGGAAAGCCCGTCCGCCACGGGTCCGACAGAGGCAATCATAACAATTGCCTGATGGACCCACCCCGCACCAACAAAATGGTGGCGATGCCTGGCAGGCACCGTTCGCAAGATTTGGGTGCTGCATCCCCGCCAGCTTGTCAATGACGGTTCAACCACCATTGAAAGGCTGGCGGGAAGTACTTTGGGGCCCGTTGTGGACCCACCTTGTGCAGGGGCATGTGTGTTTTGATCTTGGGGGCACCTATTGTGCCCCCCAACAGTTCCCTGCACCAGGTGGCAGGCACCGCGTGGTGCCTGCCACATTGTGCAGGGAAATGCACAACATGCATTATTAACATTGTGGTGGATGCTGCAGCCAGCAGCACCCACCACAATGTTAATAATGCCTGGCAGGAAAATGGTTTCTGACACATCCATCTACACTATCTGAATTGAGTGCGGATGTTACACTGCCCTTAATAAGCAACAATAGGGGAGTAATAAAATGGCCAACTATAGTGGATCAAGTTGAACCCCTCACTAAAATATATAACATCTTCAGTGAACTGTTACCTTCCTTTTTAAACTCATGCCATGGAAACATAACTATAACTCAGACTCACTAGATGTTGGTAGAAAATATAAAACCTTATTTAACCAAATCTTTACCATGGAAAACTAATCATAAGGGGTTGCTGACTCTAAATGAGATTGTGCCTTTACACTTTAGCATAGAAGACACCATACTTGCTTTAGAGGCCACTAAGAGATCTAAAGCTCCAGGTCCTGATAAGTTACCGGGAGACCTTTTTAAACATGCTCCTGAGGTGTGGGTGCCATATATAAATCTCTTATGCAATGCAATTGCCAGGGGACAACCAATTCCAGAGTCCTGGAAGGGAGCAGAGATCATCCCGATTTATAAGAAGGGTAGCAGGGACGATCCTGCTAATTGCATAGCTAAAGGTCTGATAGACAATACATAACACAAAAAAGTTTATGCCAAGCAAATCTTGGATAAGTTAAATAACTGGATGATTGAAAATTATGTACTTTTACCTTGCCAGGTGGGTTTCAGAAGGAAAACTAGCACGATAGATCAAGTGTTTAGACTCGTAACCATAGCCTGGAAATATACAAAGTTGAGACCTGGCCATTTATGTGTCGCCTTTATCAACTTAAAGGCAGCATTTGATTGAATCCCCTGAGATTTGTTATGGATAAATTTGGTGCAACAGGGGGTACCGAAGGGGATCTTAGTTCAACTGATAAGGCTTTATGAGGGCAATTTCATAAAAGTCCATTGGGGAAGGGCGAGATACCATTCAAGAGAGGTGTGCGCCAGGGCTGTGTCCTGGTGCCAACCCTGTTCCTTTTATATGTTCACGATATGGTCCAGTTCCTCCAAAAACACAACATGATTCCCCATAACTTGGAGGGACCCACATTTGTGCACCAACATCTGCAGACAATACAATTCTGCTATCCCAAACCCCAAAGGGCTTGCAAAATCTTTTGAACTCGCTTAATGAGTACTGTAAATTAAAAGGTCTCGAAATAATTCCTGTTAAAACAAAATATACGGCTGTAAAACATCATAAATGCTTCAAAAACAATATAGTGTTGAATGGTGTGACTTTAGAGTGTGTTACTAACTTCGTTTATCTAGGGGTAACCATTGACTCAAAACTTTCATGGACCTCACAGATAAAGATATCAAAATCTATTCTATTGCAAAACTCAGCTCCAGTCATAAAAAAACAATATGCGACTATGACAAAGGCAGTGACGCCAGCCTTGGAAATTTATAAGTCCAGAGTGCAAACTGCAGCTCTGTATGGCTCAGAGCTGTGGGGGGAGCCTATCCCCATTAATTGTGGGGAAAAATAAGGTCTTAAGAAGGTGTTTGGCACTTCACCAAAACACTCCTGTGATTCCATTATTGTATGACCTTTGCATAAAACGGCTTGAACATAAGGCGATCTGGATGACTCTGTCATACTGGGTTAGACTCTGGACCACTGAGGAATTAGAAACATATAGACGAACATTGAGCGAACTATTGACACTTGATATTTATACTACTTTTCCCTCGTTGGCTCACATTCGTAAGTGTTTTTTTGATTTAGACCAGAACAGATTCATGTTAAATAGTACATCAGGAACCCTCACAACCCAATTTCTTATGTTCAAAACGACTCCTTACTTCGAATCGTTTTTGGACGAAATTGAACCTCAACTGGCAAAGGTATTATACCTGAAATTCAGATATGGTACGCTGCAGATAAAGGCTTTTACATCAAAATGAGGACAGCAACAGGACGTGGATAAAGATTGCAAGTGTACCCTATGCCATCTAGGAATTAGGGAGGATATTGCTAATGTCCTATTCGTCTGCCCTGGATACGTAAATGCCAGAAGACAATGGATAAAACCCTTGGGCAGAAGTATGAATAGTCGAAAATATAGTGATATGTTGCCTGTACTAAAAACCGATCCCTCTAAACTCATTGTCTTTGGTGTTAGCAGATTTTTACTGTCGACCAATTTTATAAGGAGGAAGAAAGGGCTTAAATTCTAAAATCAGTATATATTATTCTCAACAGGAGTTAATTTTAGCACTAGTGTTCCGATACTTGGAGGTGTATTATAAAATGTAAAATGTTTAAGGTAAACCTTATTGAGTTTAAATAGAATGTATTCTTTGATACCATCAAAACATTTCCAATACTTTTAATAGTGTATTTTTAAAAGAAATCTATGTAAATTGCACTTGGCACTTTATGGAACATATTGCTAAAAATTGTACAAAGGGAACAAAAACCCTCGTGATAAAACCAATTGATAATTCCCATCTGTGTAAATATAGCGTATTGTCACAAAAAAAATTCTGGTGCTAACTGTAAATCATATGAGGATTAATGTATTGTATGTATTTTTTTGCTATGTTGAGTAAATTTACACTTGGCACTTTATGGAACTTACTGCTAGAAATTGTACATAGGGAACAAAAACTATTGTGACAAGACCAATTGAAGACCATCTGTGTAAATTCAGCGTATCGTCACAAAATTATATTGGTGCTAACTGCAAATAATATGAGGATTGATGTACTGTATGTGTTTTTAACAATGGTTGAGTATTTTTAATTATGCTTTGATGATTCTGTGAATCCAATAAAGTTCTTTGAAAAGAAAAATGCCTTTTGCGGATGCCATGGTGGCGGCCGCATAGTAATATGTTGTGGGGCACTGCCGCCAGATAGGCGGGCAGTCCCAAACCCCTGGATGATTACGGACGGACTTAAGTCCGTCCGTCATCGTAATCACCCCCATAGAGTGGAGTGGCGTAGAGTTGAGTGGTGTAGAGAAGAGTATGGCATTTGAAACAGAGGTACCATGAAAGTGTGTGAAAGGATGTAGATGTAATGTGGCAAGAATATGCAATATAGGTGTAAACGGTAATTGTTGGTAATATGTGTGAATAGTGTAAGTATTATCACAGATTTATGTTTTCAAATACGTAGTTATATATCGCGCCGCGGTATACCAAAGTAAGTTTGCGGTATACCGCAGTACATGGAGATGAGAAGGCAGTATATCATTGGCTAATGGATGTGTTAACGAAAGGTAAATGGCAGCCATGTAGTTTTTTTGCACTGTTTGGCTGCATTCTACGCTTCAATGTGTTCTAGGTTAGGGTATAGGTAAGTAGTAGGTTTTATTGTTGTTATCTATCTATACCACTGTGTTAAAGTGGTAATAGATACAGAACTGTATTAATCCTTTTCGATATATTTGCACAGCAGTTTAGGGGGAAGTGCACATTTAAAAAATGTTTTAAGTGGTGCAGTAATTTGTATGTATTACCCAGGCAAGGCCGGCACAAGTAAGACTGGTGGGCGGAGAAGGGGCAGGGTGGGGACAGAAAATGGGACAGGTAAAAGTAAATAAAACCACTTACCTTGCGCTTGCCAGCGATGGTGCGAGTGCAAGGTAAGTGTTTTTCTTTATTTTTCAAATTACTTTGACCAATCCCATCGTCTGTTGACTCTACCCACCCTGCACCGCCCCAGCCCCGCCCCACTGCTTTTACCTGTGCTGTCAGCGCCTGGTATTACCGGAGTACTCCATATACTTTTTAGTGCAGACTTAAATATGTTAATAACAGAAAATAAACTGTAGTACAATATGGATCTGATTTGATGTCGGTCAGAAAGCCTCCGACTAGCAGTCAGATTCTCCTAGACCGTGTCAAAACTCATCTGCTCGACTCAGTCAGAAACATTTCCGACCGATGGATTTCAATGATCGCAGTCGGAAAAGGAACCGTTTGTTCATTTTGAATCGGTTCCGACCGCCATCCGGAGAATTCAAGTTGGTCGGAGCCAATTCATACATCTCAACGGACAGTGTTTGCTACCGACCGATTACGATGTCAGATTCCGACAGCCTTTCTGACTTGGTCTGTCCGACATGAAAAGCTGTCCGAAACTGACTTTGAGTGTCCCTAGCAGGCCTCCCTTCTTCCCGAGTCTTCCGCTTTGGGGTTGAGGGAGTACCCTTGGGACCCCTCTGTAACACCATGCACAGTGTGGCAGGCACCATGGGGTGCCTGCGACAGAATGCAAGGTTTTCCACAGACACCCATTTTCTCCATAAGAGCCTGTGTTGTTGGTCAGAACACAAGCTTCCTTTGAAGTCAATGGGAGTCTTTCCGATTGGTATTTCGAAGCATCATAATCAGTTGGATGGAATCGCCAAGCACGAGTCGGTCAGAAATGAATCCCACAAGGATTCGAGCAGTTTAGTTTCTGACCAAGATCGTAATCAGGCCCTATGTTTGCAAAATATAATGTATTGCAGTGTATTTTTGATTCTTTTAGATATTTGTTTACTACAGTACTCCTGGGGTTGTATGAGGGGCTGTTTGAGTGAGTGAATGGTTGCGGGAGTTGCTTTAAGAGTAAGTGAGTGGGTATGTGAGTGGCTCTATGGAAGAGTGAGTGGGTGTGTGAGTACTTGTATAGGTCTGTGAATGGGTATGTGATTGGGAGTGTGGAAGTGTCAGTGCGTGTACAGGAGGTTGTACAGGGGTGTGAGCGGGTGTGTGAGTGGCTCTGTGGATAATATCATCAGTAATGTAATTTGAGATGTTATCAGTGATGTAATCAGTGATGTCACAGACCATGTCATGAGTGATGTAATATGTGAGGTCATAAGCTGTGCTTTGCGGGGTTGCAAGTTATAGTTAGCCCAGTAGTAACTATAACTGCTGAATTTTAGTGGTTTAGTATGAGTGAAATCTGAGCCTAATTATAACATCCCTGTAACCTTTGTTTTTTCAGTGAAATTCTATGGTTTTTATAATTATATTTCCTGACTATAACATCCCTGTAACCTTTGTTTTTTTCAGTGAGAACAAAATCTATTTATATATTTACTTACAACATCTTCTTTATTGCAGATGTAAAGCAATAAAGGTATTTTATATTCATAAAATACACGAAAATGTGTAGTCATATGAGTTTTTGTATTCACAAATTACACAATACAATCCTCCTGTACAGTGAAAGATTAATTTTATAGTTAAATCATTTATTAAAATGATCAGAAATTTACTTCAGTTTATACATACACTATTGTAGCTGCCTCATGACTCTCAGGTTCTTTGCCGACTCAGGATAGGCCTGTTATGTTCCCAATAGGTACCGTAATATAGGCCCAGGTAATATCATACACCTTCACCTACATTACACAGTAACAAGCCTTTTAGGATTGAACCTATACCTAGTTCTAGTCTTGGGTGCAGAAGGAGGGTTTCTCCGTGACCAATAGAGTCTTATAACTTCATCAATAGACTCACACAGTGTGAATGAATATTCATAAGGGTTCTTGGAAACTAAGCAGAGGCTACACCACCTTCATAATATCTACGTACAAAGTTCATCCCATACGTCATCCTAAATTGCAACAATGGCTAAATACAAGAAACAAGGGACAAAGGAATCCTAGATACTTACTGTATAAATGCAGCACAACTTACTAGGGTTAGAGAGAGGAGACCAAGACTTCCCAGCCAACACACTGACCATAGACGCTGAGGCTCCTGCATGCAGATGCTCCCGCTGACAGTGGTCTAACACATCCCTCCTGGGGTGTCCAACTCGAGACCAGGACAGGGTCCCACATGCTCTCACTTCAGGTGATGGGGTTAGACTAAATCCTAGAGGGATTCTTGGCTGCACACCTACTCGCATGCTAGGTACACTTAGGTACATCTAGACAGGCATCGTAGGAGTACGAGCTTTCTTTTTATCATGCATTTTATATTCATGTATGTATTCATGATTATTGCAAGAAGGTAGAACTGTACTATGCTTTTATTTTCACTGTACTGCTAATCATGTATATCTGCTACTGTCTTAACGGTTGTTGTAGCACATCTATTTTACACTAGGAGAACAACTGTTCAATCAATTCTTATTGTAAAATGCCCGGCTGTTTCTTCTGTGCAACTCTCGGCGACTGAATAAGTGAGCATGAGTGACTGAGCAAAAGGTAGCACATTGTTTCCAGGATTCCGAGGGATCAGGGTTGTCATGTTCGGAGGTTACTAAGAACTAGCCTCTCCCCGATAAGAGGAGATTCTAGTGGCACTGTGAGCTAGCCGAAACAGAAAGGGTAACATTCTCTGTGGGGCTGTACAGAGTCATTCTGCCACCAATCCTACACTTTATGTTATCCAAACGTGCAGATCCTGTATGGGTTATATAGGAACTACAAGACAGGCTACCACCTAAACATACCATACAAGCCTTTTTTGTTGGGAGGAACTTCCATGTTTTTGGAGAACTGTTACAAATGGCCCATCTTTTCTTGCATGCAGACTGCAATGCCTATAGAACGCCAGTTGGCATCATTCTCCGGCAATAGCATACTAGATCTTTTTTTCTTATGAAGAATGACCGATTGAAATTTAGGAAAACACATTTTTTAAAAATTAATAATTTTGGGATACATTACCCAAAATATTGTGATTAATTAGCTAAAACATTTCTGAAATCATATTGTATGTTCATTTAAAAAACATAATGTGATCTATTTCTGACCAGGCCATTTTAACCAAGTCAATTATTTAAATGTAGAATATTGATTAATAAATAAATTCATATATAATATCTTAATATGGTTGCTTGCTCTAAAATCAAAAAAATGATGTATGCTATAAACGTACATTTCTTCATACTTTTAGTTCCTAAATACAATTGGGTGTTTTGTAATGTAAAAAATAGACTAATGTTTTCAAATTATAGAAAAGACAAAAGGTTTTGAATCTATGTATTAATCCCAATTGTAAAAAGAAAAATAAATCATTAGACTCAATAAATGAGGTTTATTGAAAAACATAATTTTTGTGGAAAATATACGAAACATTTGTTTCTTTAAAGTTTAATAATACTTAATAGTTAAGGATTCATTTGTATTTAAATATTCAAAAAGCATACATTTGTATCTCAATAATTGTACAAATATTTGAAAAATGCTTATCATGTTGCTAGATTAGACATTATTACCAAACAGAAAGTTAGAAACATGCAAGCAAAATAAAAATTCACCCAAAATGATTTTAGATAAACTAATTATGTATGCATATTTATTTGGAATTTAATAACACCATCAAACATTATACAGAACAATTAAATACCAACAACAAAATGATTTTCTTTTTTCTTTAAACAACATCAATGTCAATGTCATTTTAAAACCCATGTGCTTGTAAATGTTTATTTTAAATAAAAGGTATGAAAGTTTATAACTGACATAAAACATATAATGTACTGTATACCATGGACTTTTACTTCAAAATAAACGCCGATTTTGGAAGCCATGATGCATAAAAATGAATCAAAACATTAATTGCACTGACAGATGTGTTAGCAATCCTAGTTAGTGATAATATATATAGTTAGATGATTATTTCTATATAGTTTTTTGCTTTATTAACATTAATAAAAAATATACCTAACCTTACCTGACTGCTGGACTATATAACTGGATGTAGTTTTTCAGGGTTACCCTCTGCAACAATGGCAAGCTCTACTTTGGTGAAGTTGGGGGCCCTGTTAGTAGTAGCCTCAACCATTCCGTATTCCAGCAAGTTCCAACGAGCTGTGTTGGAGTCTAGAAGGCAAATGACATGCAAGGCTGCAGGCTGAGTTAAAATACCTAAATAAGGGGGCAGCCGAAAGGCAAGCGGTCCCCCTAGAGGTGTCTAAAGGATAACTACTGTGAAAATCAATGTCTAAAGTTTCTAACTATTTTTAACAAGCTCATGGGACTCTTAGAGGATCATGAATAGTGAAAAAGAGTAGATGAGTTCTAAACACACTCTTTTAGTAGAAATGCTTATTGTGGACCTTGTGTTTGAGAGGAAGTGTGTCAGAGATAAGTACTGTGATGGTTAGAAGGTTCATTCCAATTTCTTTTTTAAAGATATGACCCTCTTATGGGGTTGTGAAAAATAGAAATGAGTAGGTGATGTTTAAATACACTCAGCTATGCACACTTGCTACTGTAGGACGGAGTCTTAATGGAGATGGTGTTTATCAGACTCTACTATTTGGTTTGAGAACAGTTGTGAGTAGAGTTAAGGCTCACCCACAAACTCTCTACTAATACCCGTCATCTGAGAGAGAGGTCTAAAAGGAGAGGGCAGTCCCTCCCCGCACCCTACCATGCACATCTGTCATCTGGAAGAGAGGTCTGTTTGGAGAGCCCAGTCCCTTCCCACTCACTACTACCCACAACTATCATTACAGAGAGAGGTCTCAGCAGAAAGGCCAGTCCTTCCACACACCCTACTATGCAAGTCATCATCTGGGTGAGAGGTCTAAAAGTAGAACCCAGTCCCTCCCCACACGACTATGCACACCCATCATTTGATAGAGAGGTCTGAAAGGAGAGGCCAGTCCCTCTCCACACCCTACTATGCACACCCACAATTACAGAGAGAGGTCTCACCAGGGAGCACATCCTTCCACCCACCATCTAAGAGACAGGTCTGAAAAGAGAGGCTAGTCCCTCCCCACACCCTTCTGCACATACCTTTCATCTGAGAGAGAGGTGTCAAAGGGAGTAGGTCCCTTCCTACACCCTCCTACACACCCCCATCATCTGAGACACATGTTTGAAAGAAGAGCCCTGTCCGTCCCAACACCCTACTACCCACACCTGTCATTACAGAGAGGGGTCTCAGCTGAAAGACTAGTCCTTCCACACACTGTACTACACACACCAGTCATCTGAGAGAGAGGTCTGAAAGGATGGGGTAATCCCTCCCCACATTCTACTATGCACACCCGTCATATTAGAGAGAGGTCTGAAAGGAGAGGCCAGTCCCTCTTCAAAACCTAGAATGCACACCAATCATTACAGTGAGAGGTGTCATCAGAGAGGCCAGTCCTTCCACACACCCTACTATGCACATTTGTGATATGAGAGAGAGGTCTTGAAGGAGAGGTGATTCCATCCTCACACCCTACTCTACATAGCTGTCATCTGAGGAAGAAGTTTCAAATGAGTGGGCAGTCCCTCTCATACCCTAGTGTGGACACCCATTATCCAAGAGAGGGTTCTTAGTAGAGAGGCTAGTCCCTTCTATATACTACTATTTTCCTGGCATTGAGTTGTGATCCTGCAAGAGTCTCGCAAGAGTAGTGTGCAAGCTTCAGGGAGTGAAGCTTGCTGTGTGAGGCTCAGTTGATCCCGCAAAAAACTCACAACACATGGATGGAAAATTGCTGAGCCTGCCACAAGGTTTTTTACGATCCTGTGAGACCCCCGTAGAAAATGATTGGCCTGCCATGAGGTGGTTTACACTCCTGCGAAACTCTGCAAGATTGTATGTGTGGAAGATTAAAAAAAAGAGCCAAGGCTCAAGCAATAGTTACTAATCATATTACATAGTTGAAGAAATGCTGTAATGTGATTGGTTGCAGAACCGGAGATAGATCACTTTGTCCTTGGTGCTTTGGAGGAGACGGAAGTCTCTTAGAGTTATGCTCAGCAGAAGTAAATTTATCTCGGGTTGAAAGAAACTGGTTTGGTAATTTGCATTTAGGAAAGAAGTCCAAGTTCAGGTATTTAGTAATATATTTTATAAACGTTGTTGTGAAGTGTCAGTAAGCATACTAATGTTAGTAAACTTCTACACTATGTTTACAGAGTAGAAAGTTCTTTGGGGAGGTGTAGATGTGTTAATATAGCTTTTCAGTAGTACACATTTGAATGGAGAGGGATAGGAGCAAGATTTGTAGATTGTGTTAAAAACTTAAGTGTACCAACTGTGTGTACTTGGTAAGTAATGGAAGCAGCATTTCTAAAATTATAAAACAAAGAATGTAATAATAAAAGCTGTACTGTTCTTATGCGTCTGATTGTCCACATACTTTAGCCCTATGAAATGTTTGAGTGGTGATTTTGCTACTTGCAGAGGGAAAAGCTGTAGTGAGTGTTAGCAAAGGTGTCTTAAAAGGAATGTGTTCATTTATAAAGTTCTATGAAATGAGGCTCGATGGCATATTAAAATGTATTTCTGAAAAAAGTGTGCTGGGTGAGAGTGGATTTTTTCTGGAGAAAAAGTTAAAGTTACTGGTGCATCTGATGTAAATATGTTATTGTGAGTGAAAAATGTAGAACGGTTTAGAAAAGATACTGACGCATCACTATTATCAATCATTGACCAGTATATAACTCTTATCTTTTTGGTTATTTTGTATTGTTTAGGAGGAAACAGGATTATTGTGCTGTTCAGCAATAACGACCTTTTCTGGGACAGTATATTCAGGTTGGAAGGATGTGAAGGCACCTGTATAGTTGAGTAGTTCAGCAACACAAGCTAACTCTGCATAAGCTAGGCTTTGGGAACTGTAATTTATAGATATGCTGCTTTGCTGAGACTTTATTGCCACCTAGCCTGCCATCACATACCAGGAAATGTAGGTCTTTGGTGGCCAAAAGACTGGAAAAGAAGTGGTACCAAGATCAAATTCCAAAAGACAAATGAAGAAAAAAAAGTGTGTGTGTATAGCAGTTGCTTATGGGTGTTAGATAAAATGTTATGTTATTTTAAAGTTGTTTGTTTTCTTTGTATTATAGTTGTTCATTTAGTTTGCAAATATAGTTTTTATAGTTTTGTATTGTTGTTAAATTGATTTGTTGTAATACAAAGTTTAAAGTTACTTTGGATTACTTTCCCTAATACTTATTATAAATTTCAAGTTTACTATAATAGTGCAATATTCAGTCAATCTGGCAGTTCCATGTTGAGGGACTGTGAATATGTTACCACATGTATATGCATCTCAATGGCACAATGCACATATTATATCCTAAAGAGAGTTGGTAATGGAGAACCCAATTTGCTTGCTATGCAGCTATGGGTACTTGCCATAGAACAGTGAGGTGTTCCTACTGACATTAGTTGTTGTGGATACTGTAGTATAGGGATCTCTGACAGAAGAAAGAGGTCCTGACACAGAGGGCAGTACACATTTATACTCTTAATACACACTGCTCTCAGCTGCTGTGCACACCCTATTATGAATAGGTATTGCCATTGGGAGGCATTTGAAACAGAGGTGAATATGTCTCCACAATCAAATATGGACATCTGTTGTCCAAGACAAAGTTCTCGAGAGAAATAGGATACTCCATCTTATACTCTACTGTGGACATTCATCAATATGAAGTGAGGCATGTGCAGGAAGAACAGTTTCAACCCACAGCCTCCTTTGCAATTATATAACTCTGACAGGAGTGTGGAATTTAATAAAATATCAGCTTGTCCATGGAACAGGTTGGTTCATAAATCTACTTGTCCTTTTGGTGCCATGTGGTGCAGTATCAAATTATGGCAGCAATCTAATTAGATAATAGCTCTGATAATAGCCTCTCTGACTATGCCAGAGATCATACTATAGTAGTGTTTGAATACTAGCATTTCACATATTTTGTCACCTTTCTGTAGATCTACATACTGGGGTTGGAGGTACCAGTAAGCAATAGTTCCAGGGTTGGAATGCCATTTTGAGTTTGTGCAAACCAACTAACTTGGATGTTTTAGGGATTTTCACCAATTCCTCTCTACTCTTTACCCATACTGATAAAGCTTAGAAATGTATTCCTAACAAGGCAGAAGTAACATTTCCTCCAGGACTAGGAAAAAAGTGGTTTGACGGAAAGTGAACTTATACACGCTCCACAAATTTTCGCATGAGCAGATTGACACATAGATATTTTTTCGTGCTAATATGCAATTCACATAATTTTTCTAGGAGTAACATTTTCTGGCCTACTTCTGTAAATTCTTGGTAATTCAGGAAAGACGTAAATCTGCACTAATGAAAGGACATATTCAATGTGTACACTTTTGTGAATTTCTTTAAGAATTGGTCCAATAATTTGGTCTGGTGTTAACCAACACCTTTTGTTTTATTAAAATTCTGTCTCTCTCTATCTATCTATCAGCTGGCTACTCTATGAGTGACAGAATTGTTCTCTATCACAAAGAGCATATCGGCACACAAAGAAGTTTTGTCCAGTGCCAGAAACTTCTGTTGCAATGCATGCTTTTTTGTAAAGTTGTCCAAATTTTAGAAAAGGATTTTTTTAGATTTCGGCTTGCAACACCTAAAGGCACATCAGTTTATGCATCGGCATCAAATCTGGAAATCAGACTATATCGAGCAATTATGGGGATTTCCTTAAATTAAGCTCATACTTTCATGGCTGGCCTATGTGCAACATTTTTTCCGCGATATGGGCTACCCGGATTATTTTGAGAAAACTGAAACACTAGACACAATTAGTAGAAAGACCTTGGAAGAGGAAGGGATGATACATTTGGAAAACCTCAGACTGCTAACTGAGATCCCAAAAACAAGTGTCCTGAAAAATCAACTGATTTTAACTACTTTTAACAATCAACCATATCTTAAAGCTGTACTAAACGGAAGGCATAGGTTTGTCTTGACCTGCTTAAGACTTGACATATTCCACAGATTGGTCAGCTTTCCAAAAATGAACAACTGGTGAAACTATGATGCCTAGGATCCAATGCATGTGGTTCTCTTTTGTAAGTTTTATAGCCAACAAAGGAAACAATATATATTTACCGATAATCAGCCCACATTCTTTTACTCAATGCCACCCGCATATCTATTCTTGTAATCCTTACCTACCTTAGAGATCTGTTGTATAATGTCATCCTTTTTATGGGTGGTTTGTTTTATACTAGAAAGAACATTTTACCAACTTGTGACTAGGATAGGCCATGTGCTGTAATTTTTTCATGGATTTTGCCATCTCGACCAATGTGACCAAGGGAAAGGGATCTGAACTTGAATGTGTAATACATTATATTATATAAGTTCTGTGAATTAGAGGGTCGGTTTAGATGGAGGGCATGGCGGACCAGGATCTAGGGTCTTGCCCACTATCATAGATTGGTCATGCTCAAGTACAGGGATATAGCATGACGGATAATTGCATATCACTGATCTTCCTGTTTGGATACACAATATAATGGAAAAATCAGCCTACCTTAAAACAAAGACACTTAACCCTGTTATTATATATTTCTTTTTTTACAGCTGCAGCTAAACAAAACGAACTATTGGTATACTGGGAAATTTGTAAGAGATTTTAACTGTTTTTTTTTTTTAATTTTTATTTTGCAGTATATAAGGTGAAACAGAAAAGGGGAAAGGGAATAGAACAGGGGGACCAAGAAAGAAAAGAGAGAAAGACAGGTGACAGGTCGCCACAAAACCCCACACAGGGGGAGCAAAAAATAGGGAGGGAAATCGTTCGCAAAGGAAGGGGCAATAAGGCTTCAGAGTCCACAAGAAGATGGCAATAGTCAGGCAAAGCAACGGGGGAGAGTCCGCTCAGCACAGCTTCCAGTTCATGCCAGGTATCCCAACAGTGGACGCAGCGTCCTCGGACAGGAAGAGCAGCCCAAGCTCCATCCGAGGCCTAATGACCATCCCAAAAGCAAAGCAAGTCACAACAAAAGAAAAAACAGAAGATAACTTCCCCAACTATCCCCCCTCCCTCGTCCCTCCCCAACATCTCCCTCCCCCCAGCGGTGGCGACCAGCAAGCATACAAATCAATACAGACACTCTCGGAATCTAATTTGGAAAAGATGAAGGGCTCGCAGCGCTGACGGACACACTGCCGAGGGCAGGCCTCGGGACAGAAACCTCACAAGCGGGCCCCAGTTGCACATAAAGTTCTTAAAATTCCCCAGGAAAATGTCAGAGAGGCGTTCCATGCTCAAGAAACGCCACAACCGGGCATGCCACAAGGAGACAGCGGGGGCAGATGGGGACTTCCAAGCGAGTCATCTTAGCCGCACCCAGACACAACCACATAACACGCTTATCCGCCCTAGTCTGGTGCTCGAGCAGCGGGTCCCTAAGACCTAATAAGACAAAGGCCATGGAATCAGGGAGTGGGTAACCTAAAATATCCTTTATGTCGGAGAGAATCTCAGCCCAGAATGGCTTGATGGTGGGGCACTCCCACCATATATGGCTAAAGTCCCCCAATATCCCACAGCCCCGCCAGCGCCTATCTGAAGCAGTTGGAAATATGCGGTGTAATTTAGAAGGATATAAGTACCAATCAAAGATGAGTTTCATATGCGCCTCCCTGAGATCACTAGAGTGGTTATGCGCCGTCACGTCCCGCCATAAGCCCTGCCACTCGTTATTAGAAATGTCCCTCCCCAGTGTGGACTCCCAGTGGTCCTGATATCGCGGCCGCGGAGACATGGTAGTATCTAATAACAACTTATACAGAAAAGAGATCGCTCCCTTCATGGTGGAGGTGCGAAGGAGGAAGGATTCGAATTTCGACAAGGGTCTGGTAGCGGCGTCCACTACTGCAGGCGACGTCGCCCAATGCAGGAGTTGAAGATGTCTGAATCGTTCCGTTGGTAAAACGCCATAATCCCTCATACAGTTGTGGAAAGTGAGTGGTTCAGTGCCATGGAACAAGTGGGTGAGGGCTCTGCAGCCACCCTCCCTCCAAGTTTCAAAGGGACCTTCCGTCAGAGCCGGGGGAAAGGCCGGGTTGAAATGAATCGGGGTGAATGGGGATGGGAATGTGGTCCAGCGGTCATCGCCACTCACCGTGTCCCAGACCTTCAACACCGTGCTCGTGGGAGTGCTAATGTAAGCATTTTTGGGCCGGTCCGCTTTAGGCTTCCAAGCCAGATCCCAGATGGAGCGGCCTGCAACGCTCCGGTCCATGTGGAGCCAATGCTTCTCCGAGAGCTGTTGGGACCACTCCATAATAACTCTCAGTTGGGCGGCCTTGTAGTACAAATGCATGTCCAGAAAGCCCACTCCCCCCTCTAAGCGCGGGCGCCGAAGAACCGCAAACGGAAGCCGTGCCCGGCCACCCTGCCAGACATATCTCAGCATCACAGTCTTCAATCGGCGGAAGTAGTCCAGCCCTATCGGAATAGGCAAAGCCTGAAACAGGTACAACAGCTTGGGAAGAAGAACCATCTTGAGGGCGTGAATCCTGCCTAGCCACGAGATGAATTTGGGTTTCCATTGTTCCAGTTCAGTCTTACTGGACGTCAACATCGGGGGGAAGTTAGCTTGGAACAGGGCACCTACGGTGGAAGTCAGCCGCACCCCCAGGTAAAGCAAGGACGACGACGCCCATGCAAGTGGAGTAAGCAGCCAGGTCAGTTGCACCTCCCCTGCTGACAGGGTCAGATTTAGGATGTAGGACTTATCGAAATTAACCTTGAAGCCCGCCACCTCCTCGTAGCCGGAGAGTACCGAGTGGACATGGGGTAGCGACAGCGCTGGCTCACGGATGGACAGCAGGACGTCGTCAGCAAAGAGCGAGATCTTATGCTGCTCGCCTGTAAAAGGAAGCCCTAGAATCCGCTCATCCTCCCGCACCGCCAATGCCAACGGTTCTATGCTGAGAGCGAAAAGGAGGGGCGAGAGGGGACACCCCTGGCGCGTCCCCCGGGAATGGCAAAAACTCGCGGACCTATGGCCGTTGACCAACACACAAGAGGTAGGGCCACTGTAGTTGGCCTCAATCATTCGTATGAAATGGGGCGAAAACCCGAAGGCCACCAACGTCTGATGCAAAAACCCCCAGTCGACGCGGTCGAAGGCCTTCTCCGCGTCAAGCCCTACCAGCACCACAGGTATGCGAAACCGTTCCGCTTTTTCGATGAGGTGGACGACGCGGCGCAGGTTATCATGAGTCTGCCTGCCCTTAATGAACCCGGACTGATCAGGATGGATCAAGGCAGGCATCAGGTCTTGCAGTCTGCCCGCCAAGATGGAGGAGTACAGTTCAGCGTCCAGATTGAGAAGCGCTATCGGGGGGGTAAGATGTACAGGAAGTAGGGTCCTTCCCCGGCTTGGGGATAATAGTGATCAACGCTTCGGCCATAGAGTCCGTGGTCCTACCGTCAACCGCCATTGCGTTGAAGAGGGAGACTAAGTAATCGCAGATGTCAGAGGCGAACGTCTTGTAGAAGAGGGCCGTGTAGCCGTCAGGCCCAGGGGCCTTATGCAGCTTCAGGGCCTTAATGGCATCTAAGACCTCCTCCCGAGTGATGGGGGAGGACAGCAATTCATTCCATTCTTTAGAGACTTTCGGGAGAGGCAGACCCTCCAGAAATTTGGATTGAGCCTCCGGGTCGAGAGCGTCGCTCGAGTAGAGCGCTGCATAGAAGCGACCGAATATGGTCGCCTTGTCCGCATCCCTGTGCTGAACAGAGCCCGCATGGTCGCGAACTCCCCCTATATAATCTCTTTCGCGTTTGTCACGAAGTTGCCGGGCAAGATGGCGCCCAATCTTGTTGCCCTGGGAGTAGGAGGTACGCCGAAGGCGCAGAAGAGTAAACTCCGCCCTGTTGTTATAATGGGCCCTCAGTTTCCCTCGCACCGCCGTCAGGGGGCGTAGAGTCACCCTGGAGGGGTTCGCCTTGTGGGCCTGTTCCAAGGAGGCAAGTTCCGACTCAAGAGCCTCCCTCTCCTCGCGCCGCAGTTTGTTCAAGTTCGCGTTGAGAGCGAGGCACGTGCCCCTTAAAGAGGCCTTGCACGCGTCCCATGTGTTATACACCGATGTGTCTGTAGGAGGATTGAGGAGAAAAAAATCACCAATAGCCTTGCGTAAGGCCTTACAGGACTCCTCATCCCGCACCAGAGCTGCCGGAAAATACCACTTACGCCAACCATCCCCCCCGGCGGCCCAATGTAGTCCCAGAACCACCAGGCTATGGTCCGATAACGAGAGTGGAAAGATATCAGCCAGTTGTATATCCCCCCGAAGAGCCTGACTAGCCAAGATATAGTCAATGCGGGAATACGAGCGATGAACGCTGGAGAAGAAAGTGTAATCCCTAGTTTGTGTATGGATAAAGCTCCAACTGTCGATTAGTGCCATATCACTTAACTGACGCTTAGTTTCGTCTGAGAAGACGCCAGTGTCCGCCCTGCGTGCTCCAGAACTATCCAAACCCCTGTCCCACACCATATTGAAATCACCCAGCAAGAGTGAGTGACCCTCCACAAAGTCCCCCATCTTGTCCAGCAGATCCTGGAGAAAGCCATTCTGACCCATATTAGGAGCATACAGTACAGCAAAAGTACATAGGCGGCCATGCAACATCCCCTTCACCATTAGCCAGAGGACCTCCTTATCAACACTCACTCCCAAGGGCTGAAAATGCAGGGAAGCCCGGAAGAGAAGGGCCACTCCTCTATGCTTCGTGGTCGCAGACGCCCTGTAGATAAAAGGGAACTGCCTATGACGAAGCCTTAGCTCATCCCTCCTAGCCAGGTGGGTTTCCTGAAGGGCGACCACATCTAAGTGGTGATCTACAATGTACTTCCAGAGTTTCTGCCGCTTCTGCGGGGAGTTGAGGCCCTTTACATTCCAAGTTCCTATGCTAATAGGCATAAGGGGAAATTAAAACTCCACGCCATGCATACTTCCAGACAGCCACGCCCCCCGCACGGGTACCGGACACACATCAGAGCCCACGCCCATTGAAGATAATCAAGCACAGGAACCCGAGGGAAAGATCCCAGCCACAACCACACCAAGGGGGCCATGCGCCTTCTCCCCCAGCTACACAGGACAGCTACGCTTCCAGAAGGCGCGGGGGCCAAAGGAGCCGCACCACAGAGCAATATACAAAATGCAGGAGTGAATATCGTTGAAGTCACTATCAGCACACAGTCAGCACACACTGTCGCCACCACAACCCCCCCAATCCCCAACCCCAACCCAAACCGCCCAGCCATTACATTCACACTTAGAACATTAACTGACCCCCCCCCCTGCAACAACCCAAGAACCAAAGAAACAGAGCACAAGGCCCGCAACCTGAAATGTACGTTCGGCAGTTCCAATGGGCCACAGGTCACACGGTCCACATCAGACTGGTAGTGGGGTGGGGGCACCAAATCAGGGGCCCCCAGGGCCAAGGCCCGAGGTGTCTTCTCCAAAAGTACCATAGTACCCCAGGACCGTAGGAATAGAGGCGCCCCGGCACCCAACCATCAAAGAAAGCAGGGGTCATGCTGCTCCAGAGGACTGCTGAGAATCCGCAAGGGTGGCCGAGGCCACCGACGCCACCGCCGATCCTCTCTCCTGCAGGCCAGCAGAGTGGCCTGGTCGCAGCCATTCCGGGGAAGCCCCAACCCGATGCCAAGAGGAAGAGCGACGTCGTCGCCGTGAAGGTGAGGACTGTGCCGCTTGCGATGGTGGGTCGTCCTCCAGTCCTAACAGCTCCCTCGCGGCCTTCAGGGATCGGATCTGCACCAACCTGTTCTGCCATCGGAATATAATCCGGAAAGGGTGACCTCAGGAATAGGAGATGCCTTGCTCCCTCAGATAGGCAGTCACCGGCCGGAATTCCCTCCGTTTCTGAAGCGTGGACGCTGCCAAGTCCTGGAACAGCTGTGGCCGGTGGTCCCAAAAGCTCAAGGTGGAGAGGGCTCTGGCCTTCCGGAGGATGCGTTCTTTAGTCTGAAAATCATGGACACACGCAAGGATGTCCGGAGGGGGACCTCCTCGCCTGGGTAGACCAACCCTGTGCACCCTGTCCAGTTTGATCTCCTGGACGTCTTCTTCGTCCAGCACCTGTATGAAGAGGGCCTGCACATAGCCCCTCAAGTCACCAGCCTCTCCGTCCCAGGGGACCGCTCTGATACGGATGTTGTTTCTTCTGGAGCGGTTTTCCAGGTCCTCGGCGTATGCTTGCAGGTTCAAGTTCTGGTCCGTAAGGCGAAGAACATCTTGTTGCAACTGGTGCACGTCATTCGCCATACTCAGATCGTGATCTTCTAATACGGCCACCCGTTCCCCGATGCCATCCACATCCCTCCGGACTTCACGCAGGTCCGATGCCAGTTGAGCACGAAGCTCGGAGATGTCCTCCTTGATCGAGGCAAAGAGTTCCGACATTAAGGCCTTAGTGGCCGGCGCCTCCTCGTCCGATTGCCTAGCCGAGCTGCTCGCTCCAGGGGAGTTCGGTGGTTGCGACGTTTTAGAGGCTCCCTCCTTCACTGTCCTCCCTTTGCGCGGCAATTGCGACATCGTGGCGGAGCCGCAGAGGCAAGGCCGTCCAAGGTGTAGGCCGTACAAGAGCACCTGCGTCACAAATGGCAGCCGCCCGAGAAAATGGCGGCGCGGGGCCTCCCGTCGAAGACGCCGAGGTACGGCAGCAGTGCCGGGGTCCCCGTCCCACTGAGCCGGGCACGGGGGGAATCACCTGGAAAATGCAAAACTGAGTCCTCCGCCTCTGGATCGTGTGGGCCGTAGAAATGGTCCGCGTGACAGAGCCGGGTCCCTAGGCAGCCAATATCCAGTCCCGGGTGCTCCGCACAAGTCCACCACTCCAAGCTGTAGGCCACGCAGGGTACGGGCCCCCCAAAGCAGTACAGTGTTCACGCTGGTGGGGATGCCTCTCCGGTGGGCAGAGGCCGTCAAGGGCGCCGATGCGATGGGCAGGGATAGCCACGTCCAGGTCGTCCGATTCCGCTAGAGTTCCACCGTCCAGGTGCACGTGGCCAGCCGTCCGACGAGCCGTCCAGTCGTGCAAAGCAGGGGGCACACCACCAAACCAACGTCTCGCTGTAGTGGAGGGGGTTGATGGCTGGGAAAGGCAGAGGGCACCCGCCGCTCCGCGAGGCCACACCCAGTCGATGCCGCACAGTTGCGCCTCACAGCGGCCTCGTTCTCACGCAAGGCCGGTGCTCTGCAGGCCCGATGTTGAAGAGCTCCCGGTGGCGTCGTACAACCACTCAGGGACACGCCGATGACACCGGACCACCCCGCTCAGTGCCGTTGGCTTCCGCGGTTATTTCAGAGCGGATTGAAGCCCCGTAGGCGATGCTGTACAATGCTTAGCAGGTCGGGCGCCGGAGCGACTCAAAAGCACGTCTTACTCCGACGCCATCTTGGCCACGCCCCATTTTAACTGTTTTTAACATCGACTATAGCAGATTGGCTTTTGTAATCCATGTTAGGAATTGACTGCTAACAAATGAGTCTTATAAAGTGGGCTGTCCAAAACATTTCAATAGGATACATATATGTAAACATTCTCCTGCCAATTGACTGTTACAAGACCTAATAATTTTAGCTTGTGTTTTATACCAAATCTGATTTTATTATATGAATTGTACAGTGATGTTTGTCTCGAGTGATTCTTTTATAGATGTATTTATACTTCCGAAGAAAGTTATTAGCTAACTAATTTTAGTCTAGTAGAGGGGTGCATATAATCTGGTGCATATAAATTATGCATATTATAACAGTGTATGTTCAGTTACCATTGAAATTCAATTAAAAAGTACAGTCTCGTGAGACACTCACGAACGTAAAGTAAGCAAACACTGCCCCCTCGCAGTGGGCATGGAGGACTGTGTGCCTGGCTCAAGAGAGTCAACCATGCTATGTATGAGAATCATCGAGAAGGATAAAAAAGGGTAAAATACTACCAACAACATACGTAATGAAAGTATAGGGTAGCTCTTTTGTGAAGAGGATGGCTAGGAGCCATCCTCTCACATGGTGGGTGTATGCTGAGTATAGCTCCAAGCTGTCCTCGCACCCGCCCATGAGTAAGCACTGGTGCTCCCCTGTGGGCTGCCCAGCAGAGATGGCTGCAGAAATGCTTCCACTGCCACCCTGAACAACCCCATGAACAGGCCAACCTTATCATATGCAGCTGATGATGCAATGGAAGCCAGTTGCTTACAGCGTGTGGAGATGGAGGACCTTTTTAGGTAAATCCTTCTCTGAGGGAGTTTGTTTTGGGGAAAATAGGGACACGGGTAAAAGGGAGAGTTTTTTCTTTTCCCCTGTGCCTGTTTGGAGTGGATTGCTGCTGCATGATAGTGGCGGGGCCGCGATCATGGAGCAGGAATCCTACCACTGGACCAGCAGGGATTTCTTTTGTGTTGGGGGAAATACCCCTTGGGCAAGGGCCTCTCCACATGCAGGCAAAATGTTTACCCATGTTTCAGCTCCCCTGGGGGGGGTAGATTGGCTGTTTTTCTTTTTATCTGATGTGCCCCAGGGTGCCTGAAACCCACTAGATCACCAGGCATGTTATAGATTGGCATTGATTATGGAGTTGCTCCCCATGAGGGAGAATTATTTGGGGAATTCCACCCCCCAAAGGACAGATTGCCTGTTTTTAGGCCGATCTTCCCGGGGGAGGAAGGGAACCCATTAAACCACCAGTGCTTGTTTTGTGTCAGGGGAGCGACCCCTTGGGCAACAGTTACTGCCCATGGGGGAAATTATTTGTATGCTGCCTCTCCACTCTGTCACTGTCTTATTGGGTGTATTAGGGGCTCAATGCTTTTACACATAGGTATGTGAGTTGCGGTATGGGTAAGAGACTGGATCTAAAACTGGACATATGGGTATGGAAGTGTGCATATAATTTAATCTAACTTGGAACAACATGTCTTATATTTTATGCTCATACCTTCCTGTCCAATGGCCTACCTACAGCCTATCGCAAAGTGACATATGTAGGGCTACCTGTTTTCTGTTTTTACAGATTTTCCCAGATGAATACAGACAGAAAACCATTTATTTTCTTGTCTGCATTTATTTTTTAATGTGGATAAAAACGCAAATTGGGTTTTGTTTTGAGTGATTCTAAATGCTATCAAGCATGACTACCAGGTCAATAGTTCTGTCAAGGCAAGGGGGTTAAAAAAATAAAGGAATTTTAGTAAAGAGCCTTAAACAGCAATAGATTTGCACAACCTTGATATTAAATTGTGGATGTTTTCTTATAAGAGCATATTTTATTATCTGAGTGTGTTTATATCCCTGAAACCTTTCAGTCATTCAGGCATGACTGCATATTTATTGGTCAAATAAATATAGAAATATAATAATTTTAGATTCATTTTTTCACAAAACCCAAAATAAATATGGATAAACACAACGGAAACCTAGGCACAGATAAATAGTAAGTTTACACAGTATGTATAAGTAAGTGCTACAGTACAAAATACATAAAAGCGGAAAGGAAAATGTCTTCAGAGATGTTGAGCAATGTTCAGCCTTTTATTTTTTCTTAAGATTCAGTGATCAGTGGAAGAACCAGCCGACACATGTTTCGTTGCATGTGGAAATTACTTCTGCAACTTCTTCAGGGCTGGGAAGGGATACCAGGGATAAGGGTGATGTATACATCATGGTAATTCATTGTCAAGATTATTTAAGATGCAATTTCCTGATAGACGTGCTCGTGTGTCAATGAAGGTGGAAACCCACTACACCCAAAGGTGAAATAATATTATTCTTTGCTCGATTCAAAATAGCATTGTAAAAGTGAAGAGGTGATGACGATAAGTGTTGAGCTAGTGGAATTGCATATCAAGAACGTGAAAGAGTCCTGACTGTGAGTATAAGACTACTACTACATGATATAACGAAGTTGTGTAAAAACCATACGACCAAAAACTATTATATTTAAATAAAACATGGTGTACATTCTGTACCTGAATACAGATGACGAGTATTCGGATTGTCTGTGAAGAGGAAAGATGAAAATGGAAAATAGAAAGCAGGGTAGTGAGCAAAATGTCAACATGAGGATAGGTGTGAGCATGAGTTTAGCAATAGTACAAAGGAGGGTCTAGATAGGGGGTAGGCGCACAGAGTAGTTGTGCAATGAGTCAAGAGGTAGGTTGAGGGAGGTCAAAAGACAAAAAGTAAGTATAAGATAGAAATAATGCCGAGGTTGTACCAAGGGAAAATGCACCCTAGAGCTTACTGCTCAGCCGGGGACAATTCCAACACGGCTGGGCTAAAACCAGTCAGGGTGAGTCTGTTCGTGTCGGACGTATCTGGCAGTGTTAAAAAAAAGAAAGGAAGTGCCTTTCAGACGAGAATGTATGTCGGTTATTACAACACACACTTGGACATTTGAGTATTTCTCAGACATGCCAACCCTCCCGATTCAGGCGTGAGACTAACGATTTGAAGGATATTCTCCCGCCTCCCGATTCCTACAAGCAAAAACCCGATTCCTTGGGGGTTTCAGCTGACAGGCCTTGGTATTGTGTACAGTGCTAATTCTTCCAGCAAAGAGTGGCAATGCAGGGGCTCTCGAAGGGGTGAATAACCAACAAAGCATCATTAACAAGGGAATCGTCTTTTGAAGACCTGCGAAGTACTGGGGGGGAGCTGTTTCAGCCCGGGCTGCCACAGGGGGGTGGGGAGTGCATGCACTGCCAACAACCTGCCAGGCCAGTGCCCAACACTTGCATCACCCTCTCTGCCTGCCATTATGCTCCATACTTCTGAAAGGTAAGAAAAAAACCTGCATTTGTGTTTCAAATGTCAGATCCTACAGCAGCACACTTCCAAAGCCCATACATGCCAGTAACCCGATTCAAAGTCCCATTCTCCCGATTTTTTTTTTTTAATCTCCCACTTTGCTCTCCTGAAATGTTGGCATGTATGATTTCTGGCTGAGACGCTAATAAAAATCGCCAAAGTTTGATGAGAATATATTCTCACCAAGTCTGCGGTAATGGCGATTATCCCGCATACATTGGGTGAATTTCGACTGTGTTTTTCAAAGGATTGGAAATCATCACACCAGGTCACGGTGGACCAGCTGCAGGGGTACATAGGCAATGACCCTTGTCAGCGACTGTGAACAAATTAATTAATAAGACAAAGACAGGTTATCTTCCAATAATCGCAAAAAATTTGATCCATTTACCGTGAGACTTTGCAGGTTGCGTAGCGGGATGCCTTGAGGGGGTTGAAAAATCTCGAACATATAATTCCAGCGATGTATTAGATCTGAAAACAGATCAATTGTGTATTAGTTGAAGGGTTGGGATCCTATGTGCAGTTCCAGTAACAACGGGTAGAGGAACAACGAATGCTGTGTAATCTTACCTCAAGGCGGGTGCGCCTAGGGAGCCCCTCAGGTGGATCACTGTGTTCCAGGTTGTGGACACGTGATCAGGACACCGGAAGTGGATTTATACTGTTGAAGGTTAATCCTCCTGCGGAAAATGGATGCTAGAGCGCCAACCCTCCGTTGCTCTTATGAAAGCAATGGAGACTGTTAGAAGAATGACTAGGGGTATGCTATATTGATAAAAGTGAAAACCACAAGATAGTGTCAAGAAAGAAAATACATCCCATTAAAACGTGATCAATCACTTTGTTGACTGTGGATAGGCAAGATCATCTCAATTGCCCTCATACCTCCAATTGTGAAGGATGATAGTATAAGTCCTAGACCAGTGTAAGGAATGGAGCCCAATCGCACTGTGTGTGCAACGAACCCTCAAGCAGTATATCAAAATCGGATTTGTGCAAAGATGGCAGAGTGGATAGGACAGTTTAAAGTAGAGTGTTACCACTGTTTAATGTGTGGTATGATCCATGCTCTTGTGTGCCAATCCGGGTTAGTGTATCTTGTGTGAATAAGGCTCGCTCAATTTTAATCTGTATAAAAGATTGAATGCTTTCAATTTACCTATACATACAATAGATATGGAAACGTAACAAAGTTCAGAGCAGAATCCAAAGGTCGGGTTACTGTATTCCGTGTGAATAAGGTTCACTCTATTAAAAGCTGTCTCAAAAATTAAATGGCTACAATTTACATATACATAGATCAGATATAGACATACGACAACGTGCAGGGCAGAATCCAAAACCCATACATGGAAACACAGAATACCATGTGGTTCTAATCTATGTTGAACTGTTAATTTTTTGTGTAGGAAAGATGATACATACAATAGTCCTCGAAAATTCAGAGGAAGCACGTGAATCGTGTTGTTATAAGAAATTGTGCATAATCAGATGAAACACATGGATCATGTTATTATGACGAATTGTGCATAGATTGAATACATACCGCAGTACCTACAATTCATACTGTTTAGACTTAATACAAAGGTACTGGGGTACATTTCATTATTTAACAAGGCAGAGAACCTATTTTGCAGACTGGGTTACATGGGTGCCTGTTTCAATGAAAACACACAAGGGACATACTGAATATCTGTGGTGGCAAGGTTAGTCGCCTAAAAAGTATTGCATTTAATGATCATAATTAAGACCGTGTTCTACTGTACGCAAACACATAATCCACATAACTTCAGTTCGTCTAAGTCTGAGTTCTCTGGATAAACACAGATAAAATGAGGAAAAAATGTATATGGATAAATACAGACGGAAATGTCAAAAAAAGAAATATCATAAAACCAGGACCCCTACTTACATGTAATAGAAGAGGAGTATAAGGCTTACAGACATGTTTTGAATGTCAACTCGGACTAGCAGGAAAACTGCATGTACACATTCTACTGTAGGAGGCCTGAGACATGTTTAAAGGCCTTTTTATCTGGATGAATGACTTCTTGGTATCAGTTCTTCAGTATATATCTAAAAGAGTGTCTTGTGCATGTGTTATTAGATATGTAAGTAAATATGTTGATATATGTCTGGGTCTCTCAGTTACTCTATGGGACTCTCAATCTGTATGTAAGGAGTTGCATGGGCTACTTTCTGGCTGTGGTAATAAGTAGTGGGGTATGTAACTCTGTGTGCAACTGCCTCCATTACTGCTGGATACATAAGAACTGTATGTGTCTTTGAGTGAATGTTTAAGTGTGTATTTCAGTATATGACTAGGTGTATTAGTGGCTCTATACTTTTACACATAGGTATGTGACTTCCAGTATGGGTAGGAGACTGGATCTGTAACTGGACATATGGGTCTGCAAGTGTGTATATAACTCAATCATACTTCAATGACAAGTCTTATATTTTTAGCTCATAACTTCCTCTCTTATGGCGTACCTACGACCTATCTCAGGAGTGACTTATATGTAGCAGAAGAGGAGGTTTTTTACATCAACGCGGCCTAGCAAGAAAAGTGCACATACACGCTTTACTGTAGCAGGCCTGAGACTTGTTTAAAGGCCTATTTGTCTGGATGGATGACTTATTAGTGCCAGTTTTCACTATATACCTACATGAGTGTCTCAGTAGCTATGTATTTGTGTCACTGGATATGTAAGTAAGTATTCTCATATATATCTGGGTCTCTTGGGACTCTCAATCTGTATGTAAGTAGGTGCATGTGCTGCTCGATGGCTGTTTAACTGTGTGTGCAACTGTGCATTACTGCTGGATACATAAGAGCTGTATGTGCTAAGTGAATGTTTAAGTCTCTCTTTCAATATGTGACTAGGTGCATTAGTGGTTCTAATATTTTATACATAGGTATATGAGTTCTTGTCATGTTATGTTATGTTAATTATAATTATAGAGCGCACAATTGCCCATGGGTCTCCTGGCACTGGTAGCTCAACTCTACTGAGAACAGGATAGCACGGAAACGTGTCGCTGGAGGGGCTGTGAGTTAAAAATCCAAGTTTTAAGTAGTGCCCTGAAAGCGAGGAGGTCAGTGGAGTTCCTCAAACCCCAAGGGAGGGCATTCCATGCTTTTGCCGCACCTGTAAAGAAACTTCTCCCCCCCACGAAGATTTATTCGTGGGTGGTACGCTCACTAGTTTGGTTCCTAGTGACCTTAAGGTTCTTTTGGGAGCATACCATTGAAACTAGCAAATCAAAAAGTCAGGACCCTGACCATGTAGTGCCTTAAAGACAATACATAGTGACTTAAATTGCACCGGTTTCCTGATGGGCAACCAGTGTAATCTTTTGATTTCCTTGGTTACTGATACAAATTTGGGGGTGTCTGTCACAAGTCTTGCTGCAGCATTTTGCAGGATCTTCAATCTATTTAAGTCACTCTCTTGGATATTCAGGTAGAACCCATTTGCAGTAATCCAGCCGTGACAAAATAAGGGAGAGACGACTGTTCGTAGACTGTCTTCTGGCAGGAAAGTTTTGACCTTCATAAGCAGTTTAAGGGAATGAAAGGTGGTGAGGTCGAGATATTTATCTGGTCCTCAAAGCTCAGTCTATCATCCACCATTACACCCAGATTTTTTGCCTTCCTCGTGGGTCTAGGGAGGGTGCCCAGATCTGATCGCCAACAGTCTGGGGTCCAGAAGTAGGCCTTATTTTCGAACATGAGGATCTCATTTTGCCTGAATTTAATTTTAGGCAATTCTGTGTCATCCAAGTTTTGACTGCTCCTATGCAGTCATGAAACTTCTTGCTCATACCTGCTTCTTGCCCTGGTAGCAGTGACACTACAATTTGTGTGTCATCTACACATGAGGTAAGACTAAAGCCATATGATCTAATCAGAGGGGCCAAGGGTGCTACATAAATATTAAAAAGTGTAGGGCTTAGGGACGATCCCTATGGAACTCCACATGGTAGGGAAACAGGTTTAGAGTAATGATTAAAAATGAATGATGAAAAATTACTATTCTATTACTATTCTAACTCCAGTGAGGGCAACAGTAGGGTAAGTGTTGGATAGTGTAAGGGTACTATGCATTGTAATGGTAGGCTTTGTAGTGACTTGCGATGTAAAGCCTGCATTGTAGCAACATGCATTGTAATGACATGCGTTGTTGTGACATGCAATGTAATGGCTGTGTTGTAATGACATGCAATGTAAAGGATGTTGCGATGTAATGACTGCTATGTAAAGGTAGTGCGATGATATGACTGCGTTGTAAACGTTGTTTCCCAGTGGGTGCATGAGTGGGTGAGTGGGTCTGTGAGGGACGCATGAGTACTTGATTGGGTCTGAAAGTGGGTGCATGAGTATCTGAGTCAAAGGCAGTTGATAAGTCCAGCATATTGAGAGCAGCCTCACCTCCTTGGTCCAGGGTTTTCCTGATTTCTTCCATTGGTTTTATCAGGGCGGCCTTAGTACTGTCTGTGACTGTCTGTGACTGAGATCCAGTAGCCTATTCGCATCGAGAAAAGCACTCAGCTGAAAGTTTATTTTTTTCTCCAGCACTTTTGCTGGTGGGCGGAGGCAGGATATGGGCCTATAGTTGTTTGGATCCTTTGGGTAAGTGTTGGATAGTGTAAGGGTACTATGCATTGTAATGGTATGCTTTGTAGTGACTTGCGATGTAAAGCCTGCATTGTAGCAACATGCATTGTAATGACATGCGTTGTTGCGACATGCAATGTAATGGCTGTGTTGTAATGACATACAATGTAAAGGATGTTGCGATGTAATGACTTCTATGTAAAGGTAGTGCGATGATATGACTGCGTTGTAAACGTTGTTTCCCAGTGGGTGCATGAGTCGGTGAGTGGGTCTGTGAGGGACGCATGAGTACTTGATTGGGTCTGCAAGTGGGTGCATGAGTATCTGAGTCAAAGGCAGTTGATAAGTCCAGCATATTGAGAGCAGCCTCACCTCCTTGGTCCAGGGTTTTCCTGATTTCTTCTATTGGTTTTATCAGGGCGGCCTTAGTACTGTCTGTGACTGAGATCCAGTAGCCTATTCGCATCGAGAAAAGCACTCAGCTGAAAGTTTATTTTTTTCTCCAACAATTTTGCTGGTGGGCGGAGGCAGGAGATGGGCCTATAGTTGTTTGGATCCTTTGGGTCCAGATTGGTTTTTGCAATAGTGGGAGTATTGAAGCCATCTTGTATGGATATGAGACTAAATCTATTACTGGACATATGGGTCTGCAAGTGCGCGTGTAACTCAATCAAACTTGTAGCAACATGTCTTCTCTGTTAAGGCCATAGCTCGCTGCCCTCTAGCCTACCTACAACTAACCTTAGTGGTGCTTCATATTTAATTTAAAGAAAGCTTAAGACTTTCTGAGGCGTCCTTAATGTCAATTCAACATAGCAGTGTAAACTGCAGACATTGGTTCTAGAGTATACTCACAAAAAGTATTGGGACATTGTCAATTATTTTACTTGACAGGAGGCAGAACACGTAGATGGAGACTCCTGAGATCGGTCAGTAAAGAACCCTGGAAGGTGGAGGCACATTAGTAGTACCCATGTAATTGTGAGCTATACTACAGCGGGTACCACATTGACTGATGCCATCACAATAAAGTATGGTATTTTTCACATTTTAAAAATTATTATTTTTGCACAGAAATAGTGATGACAAGTGGGTCCTGAAGAATTCCATGAACCAGCAGGTCACACAGGCAGAAACATGTTGACCTTACTTCAATAGGGAATATCTATACCCCTATTTTCCACTTAGCTTTTTTAGCTCGAACCGTTGGGGACACCGATTAAAGTTGATTTTGTGTCCCTTGAGTTAGTTTTAAAACACTTTTACACTTAATTTGCACTCTGCCCCTCACTCTGACTTCCATTGAATGATTTGAAAACAAAACACTGCACGCTCCTCTCGTGAGGGAGAGTTGTAGCCCACACTGTGAACCATGTGGTCACAGTGTGCAAGAGGGAACCAATTGATGAAGCATGTCACCTTTGGGAGAGTGAGTGTTCTCGTCTTTATAAGACCTATGCCCTCCTTTTCTTATTTTTTCTATACTTTCTCCCTACACCGTGGTCAGTTATTGGGTATATAATTGACAATGTCCTGCTACTTTTTTGTGAGTATAGTGTATATGGACTGGTATCGTGGATGATAATTACTCCTCAGTAAACCCTTTAGTGAGATTAAAATTGGTTCTAGAGTAGCATGCATTACACATATTGGAATTCCTTATTCTTTGTGATGCACAATCAGATGTAGAATACATCTACTAGTATATAATTTACAGATTATGCCACAGCTACAGCACTGAACTACAGCCTTACAAATAAATTAAATATACCAATTGTGGAAAAGGTAATAAAACTATATGTAATACATAAAAATGTTCACTTGATCATTAACAAAGTTTTCAGTTACCTAATTCCAACTACATGACTGAGTACATTACTATTGTTGATAGTGACTCTTTCTTTTACCAAATGCCTGTATGTCAGACTGTTTATATGTATATATCTGTTACTGTTCAAATGGTTGACTAGTTCCGGAGGCACTTCTTCATATATATTCAACTATTTCAGGCCTTTTAATGGTATTTTGCAAGATATCTAACCAATATTTAAATCTTATGAAATTTAACAGTCACTTATATGTCACTATATTTATATATATATATATATATATATATATATATATATATATATATATATATATATATATATATATATATACATTATCAATGTCCCCATTTTTAACATATCTCTCAATTCGCTTTGATGATCACCAAATTTAAAACACTTTCACTGCAAATTTCTTCTCTCATAAAGTAAGTGCCACTCTCTGTACGAAAGAGCGAGTAATGGCAATTTTTCCATCTTTTTTTTCTACTAATACTGATATAGTGAAAATGTTCTCTTAATTTTCTCTTATTCTTCTACTAGTTTTCATTGATCTTTTTTTGTAACCCTTTATTCATCCCCTGATAAGAAACCCAATCAGGTAGTGTCTGGGTGGATTCACAACTCTGTTGTGCTGCCCAGAGTGGCCCCCGTGTAACTTCACCATGGGATTCCAAATCCGTTCTGGAGTCTGTTAAAGTATTTAGAATAATAGTGATATAATTTTTCAACTGCATTTGAGACCCTATCATACTACTAAATTAGAAATGATATTTGACAATATATACTATATGTAAAATACTCTATTAGTTCCAAAGTACAGTGCATTTGTAACCCTTCCCCACACTGCTTTACCTCAGTTTCCATAGCCACCTCCTCTGAGACACTCTAATGTACAAGTGATTAAAAAGTTCACAGCACTTTCTAACAGGAGCATACCAGCTTCAAGTTGAACTGTAGCAGGTGTGGTTCGCTACTTGAAAATGTAAGCATATCTACAATAACATAACGTCTCTTAAATATATCCAGAGCCTATCACCAATCTACTTACTTTACCTAATACATCACTAACTAGTCTAGCTACCAAATTAATTACACCACCCAAATACATACTTTTCTTAAACCATGTCCACTCCTCCATTTTAACTGCCTTTCATTTTGCCAACTGTCGCATTCAGCTGCAGCCTTCTCGTGTGTGCAACTGCTCCTTCCTTTGAAATGGTTAGAGTGTGGATTGTGGGTCACAGCTATGTTTTTTTGGACCAGAGGGTGTGCTAGAAAAGGTGGCATTGACAGGGACTTGGATTTGCCTAATGTGAACATTACTTGGATTGGCCAGAGAGGGTAAAAGCGGCAGTAATTGCTGCCTTTGGTTGAGAGCATTGCAGATTGCCAACATCCAAACCTCTTCATTGTGCACTGTGGTGGTAATGACCTAGGCACTCTTACTGGGGTAGGATTGGAAATGGCAATGAAGGAGTCCCTTGGCACACTGCTTTGATGCACTTTCAATATTTGCTAAAGTTAGAAACAGAAATGGTCAGATGAATTCTGTCTACAAATAGACAAAGCCACGAAACATGTTAATAAAACTGTTTCAGCATTCGACCACAACATGGGCTCCATTTACAACAACTTGTGCTTTGACATGGAGCACATATATAGAAGTGATGGAGTACATTTCTCTGCGAAAGGTAACAGGTTATTCATTAACAACTTGAAAGACTGCACCCTGTGTTATGTGTAGTTCTCATCTACACACAATAAACCCAAGGGCTCTTCTAAGATCCACCCTATTACCAAACAGTAAATAATTTAATTTTAAATCCTTAAAAAAAATAAAAAATTAGAGATGTGACTCCATTTTAGACCCACAAAGCAAAAGCACAAATTCAATGCACAAAAGCTCATTTAAGATTTATGACTCTCAGTTTGACTCTATGCATGTGACAATGGCTCTGTGAGTAATTTTATGAGTGTCTAAGAATGTGTGTGTATAAGTGGGTACATAAGTTGAACAGTGCTTTCTGACTCAGTGTGACACTAGGTGCATGAGTCCCTTAGTGGGTGCATGAGTGTCTGAGAGGGTTTGCTAGTGGGTGCATGAGTCTCCGGGTGGGTCTCTGAGTGGGTGCATGAATCTCAGTGGGTTTCTGAGTGGGTATGTGAGTCTCTAAATCAATCTGTGACTGGGTGCATAAGTCTCTGAGTGGGTCAGTGAGAGGGTGCATGAGTAATTGAAAACCAAAATGGACCCCCTGCTACTGATCAATGCTCCCAAGGCAGGGACATTATTAGATTGTATATAAAGACCTTGGTCGGCTTATAATTTTACTCTACAATATGGTATAATACATTGAGACAAGCCAATTGAATGACATTTATAATCACTTTTTTACATACAAAGATATACATTTTTAAATCAGGACAGATTACTGATGACTCCAAAAACCGAATACTATTCTATGTGTAAAATAAGTCATCATATTTCTTCATCATGTCATGATAAGATCTATATATAAACAGAAGACAAAATAATTATATAACAATGTTTTAAAACATGGCTAATTCTTGGTGGGATCCCACTAAGAATTAGCCACGTTTCAAGCCTACTGTTATTGTGAAAACATTTTAGATATAATTTTTTTGTCCTCTGTTTATAGATAGATCTTATAATGACAAGATGAAGAAATATGATGTGATGGGTTAGTGAGTATCAGAGTGGGTCTGTGAGTAGGGGCATGAGTGCCTGAGTGGGTCTGTGAGTGGGTGCATGAGTGCCTGAGTGGGTCTGTGGCTGGGTGCATGACTCTCTGAGTGGGTTTGTGAGTGGGTGCATGAAAGCCTTAGTAGATCTGTGAGTGGGTGCAAATGTATGATGTTACAAAGCATACATTTACATTGCATACCTTTACAACACAGTTTTTGCATCACAACATCCTTTACAATGCATTCTTTTAAATAGCATGCCATTACATCGCATTTTCTGAAACTACTTTTACAACGCATTCCATTACATCGTATTATACCTTTACAACGCATACCACTACAATGCATACCATTACATTGCATTTAAGGTAAGTGTTGGATAGTATTGGGGTAATAATTACTATTCTAACTCCAGTGAGTGCAACAGTAGGGTAAGTGTTGGATAGTGTAGGGGTAAAAATTACTATTCTAACTCCAGTGAGGGCAACAGTAGGGTAAGTGTTGGATAGTGTAAGGGTACTATGCATTGTAATGGTATGCTTTGTAGTGACTTGCGATGTAAAGCCTGCATTATAGCAACATGCATTGTAATGACATGCGTTGTTGTGACATGCAATGTAATGGCTGTGTTGTAATGACAAGCAATGTAAAGGATGTTGCGATGTAATGACTGCTATGTAAAGGTAGTGCGATGATATGAGCGTGTTGTAAACGTTGTTTCTCAGTGGGTGCATGAGTCGGTGAGTGGGTCTGTGAGGGACGCATGAGTACTTGATTGGGTCTGCAAGTGGGTGCATGAGTATCTGAGTGGGTCTGTGAAAATGTGCATGAGGGCCTTAGTGGGTCTGTGAGTGTGTACATTAGTGTATGAGTGGGTCTCTGAGTTGATGTGTAAGACTCTGACTGGGCTAGTGAGTGAATGTGTTAGTGGGTCTGTTAGTGGGTGCATGAGTCTTTAAGTGAGTATGTGAGTGTCTGAGTGGGTCTGTAAGTGGCCACGTGAGTATCTGATTGGGTCTGTGAGTGGGTGCTTGAGTACCACAGTGGGTTTCTGAGTGGGTACATAAGTGTCTGAGTGGGTCTGTGACTGCCTGTGTCAGCCTTTGACTGGGTGAGTGAGTGGATGCATGAGTGTCTGAGTTGGTCTGTGAGTGGGTGAGTGATTGAACTGCTAATTGAAAATCTATTGGGGTTAGAAACGGTTACATTTTTCTTAGAATGTTACTTTGGTGTTTGGCGCCTATAATAGTGGCACTAATATGATCTTGCTTATTATGATTAGTATCCAGAGTAATGCCTAGTGATAGAGTAGAGTCAATATTATGGGGGGAACAGTTGAGAACTGTGAGTTGTTTGATCCGGTCTTCTACTGGGGCTGCAATATTGTTGGGGGTGATCAAATGGAACTCAGGTTCATGGTGTTGAGCATGCGGTGATTATGGTCAGCCATTGCTAGGTTTTTGACCGAGTGCAGTTCAGCGTTTTGATTAGGCCTGGGCGGTGAACTCCACTCTGTTCACAGAGTTTGCGGAGTTTTGCACACTCCACATTTGCCAATGGTAAGTTGGTGAGCACGAGTGAGAACAATTCACTGCTAGAACGTTTCCCAGTGAGATTACTCAACGCAGGCAGTCGCAGATGGGTGTTACTGCTCATGTTTAGAAACCTTCCGCTTGCGTTGAGGAAGCTGCCTCTCACATAGAACTTGTACTCGAGTGGCAGAAAGAAGCAGCAACCTCTTGCGCTCATTTTACAGCACAGGACAAACACCCAGAGCTAAACATCTGTGCGGTCTTCCGAAGCTTGTTTCTGATCCAGGGAAGGCATGGCTTGGCAGTTCGGGCAGGACTGTTCCCATAAGGCACAGTGTCAGACTGATTTGCATATGGCCATGTCTAAACTGGGGTGGCAGAGAGGGCTAAAGAACGGTGATGGATCAAACCCAGATCTGTTGACTGGGTGTGAGTGTTTGATTGGGTCAGATGCTCAGTCCATCACCACCCCCTTTTGTACCGCTTTGTTCGCCATAAGTTGGCAGGGTATGCTCAGACGTGAGTCCCTTGCTCACTTTGCCACTGGATTCAAGCAAGCCGGGCTGAAGACGGCTGTAATGCCAGAAACCGGTCCTCTGAGGCTTGTTTCCGGTCCAGGGAAGGCATGGCTTGGCAGTTCGGGCTGGACTGTTCCCATGAGGCACAGGGTCAGACTGATTTGCATATGGCCATGTCTGAACTGGGGTGGCAGAGTGGGCTAAAGAACGGTGATGGATCAAACCCAGATCTGTTGACTGGGTGTGAGTGTTTGATTGGTTCAGATGCTCTGTCCATCACCACCCTCTTTTGTACCGCTATGGTTTCGAGAATGGCAGTCTGTAATTTAGAGTGGGTGTATCAAAGGTTACATTAGGGTGTGAGGAGGTGCATCATATTATCACAAGGATGATGTCATCAGTGATGTTATCAGTGAAGTCATTTGAGATGTCATCAGAGATGTCACTGACCATTTCATGAGTGATGTAATATGTGATGTCATCAGCAGTGCATTGCAGGGGAATGAGTTATAGTTAGCTCAACTAACTATAATAGCCGAATTTCTCTGGTTTTGTACGAGTGAAATTTTCAACTAACCATAATGTCTGTGAAACCTGTGTTTTTTCTGTGAATTTCTAAGGTTTTTAAAATGCTCATTTCTAACTATAATGTCCCTGAAACCTATGTTTTTTTTTTTTTAGTGAATTTCAAAGGCTTTTAAAATGAAAATCTCTAACTAACGTCCCTGAAACCTATGTTTTTTTTCAGTGAATTTCAAAGGCTTTTTAAATACTCATTTCTAACTATAACATCCCTGAAACCTATGTTTTTCAGTAAATTTCTAAGGTTTTTTAAATGCTAATGTCTAACTATGTCTACAGGTACAACAAAGAGGACGAAAGGCACATAAAGAAGCAAGAGAAGTGCAGAGAGAGGTGGTGAAATAGGGAAGAGGGTTGCAGAAAGAGGCAAGAGAGATGCAGAAAGTTGCAAAAGAGATGCATAAAGAAGCAAGAGCAGTGCATAAAAACCCAACAGAGGTGCAAAAAGAGGCAAGAGGGGTGCACAAAGAGGTAAGAGAGGAACACAAAGAGTGAAGTGGGGCACTGAAAGAGGCAGGAGGGGTGCAGAAATAAGGAAGAAAAGAAACAAAAGAAGCGACAGAGGTGCTGAAAGAGGCGTGAAGGGTGCCGAAAGAGGCAAGAGAAGTGCAGACAAAAGCAACAGAGGTGCAGAAAGTTGCAAGAGAGGTGCAGAAACAGGCAGGAAAGGTGCAGAGCGAGGGGAAACAGGGGCATAAAAAGAGGCTAGAGCGATGCAGAAAGAGGAAAGAGGGGTACAGAAAAAGGCAAGTGAGATGCAGAAAGAGGCAAGAGAGTTTCAGAAAGACGCAAGAGAGGTGCAGAAACAAGCAAGTGAAGTGCAAAAAGAGGTAAGAGAATTGCTGAAAGAAGGAAGAGAAATGCAGAAAATGGCAAGAGAACTGTAAAAATATGCAAGAGGGATACAAAAAAGGGGAACATGGTTCAGAAAGAAGCAAAAGAGATGCTGAAAGAAGCACGAGAAGTGCAGAAAGAAGCAAGAAAAGTGCCGAAGGAAGCAAAAGAGGTGCATAAAGATGCAGGAGAACAGAAGAAAAAGGCTAGAGGGATACAGAAAGAGGCAAGAGGGGTACAGAAGGAAGCAAGAGAAGTACAGAAAAAAGCAACAGAGGTATTGAAAGAGTCAAGAGGATTGCAGAAAGAGGCACAAGAGGTACAGAAGGAAGCAACAGAGGAGACAAAAGAGGCAAGAGAGGTGCAGATAGAGGGAACAATAGTACAGCAAGAGGTAGGAGGGGTACAGCAATTTGCAAGAGAGGTGCAGAAAGAAGCAAGAGCAGCAGGGGCGGTTTCTCCATTAGGGCTATGGGGCTGCGCCCTGCTGCCATTCTTACAGATTCCATGCACAAAAATTAAATAGATTGATTTATTTAGAGATACAATTGTATCTCTAAATAAATAATTCTATGTATTTAAATCTGGGCTGTCTGTCCTAGGCTGCCTGCTTCGCCTCGCTCTAAAGCAGGAGACGGAAAACAGGCAGGCAGTAATTAACTTTTTGAATGCACTCAGGGCCTACCGTTCTAAAGCCCTTCTCTGCTATTGAAGTCCATGATAGTATATCCACTGTACACTAGTGACACATTTAGCGACAGTACACTGGGCGTTGGAGGCTTCATCCCTGCGTGATGCCAGACGTGCATCATTCATAGGCATTGGCCCACCCTTTCCAGTTTGTCATACGTAGGAGTGAATGTGGGGGAGACAGTCTGTTTGTCTCCGCAAGCAGAAGGCAGGCACTCGGGGATTGCAATGCACTCGGACATTTCAATATTTTTCAACAGATCAAGGCGAGGCAATGCCTGTCTGTTTCTTATTTTCAAAAAGTGTTCTGAGAATGGTTAGCGTGAAGACATTCAGGCATGTGTAACTTTGTTTTGTTTTTGCTTTCCCTCCGCTTCCAAGATTCCTGAGGCAGTGGACTGCAGTCTTTCCATGTTGCAGGAGTTAAATTAAATGTTACTCCTGTTTCTTGGTTTCTATCACACAATCATGACAGCAAAGCTGATAATGTGATTTGTGACTGTGAAACCAAAGAGTAGAAACTGAAACTGCAGCGTTACAGCAGACACATTCAAATACCCCAGAAAGAACCTTTCCATGGCCTAGAGAAGTCATAAAAAAGCTCAATCCAGAATGCAAGACATTTTAGTATGCTAACTTGTGGTTGCAAGTTTTGTGATGTTAAATTAATAACAATGAGGTGACACTTTTGAACAGACAATACTATTGTGAATTAAATGTCTAAAATAGTGAAATACTAATGCTAAAAGTGCTGCATTACTCTGCATAATTTGTCCTTTCTCCCCAAATAATTCAATCAATGCTGCCTCATAATTTAGTTCTCTTTTGACATATAATTGGGGACCAAACAGTTGGTAACCCTTCCACAGCCAGCGTTCTTATTAATGTTTGCAGAAGATGCTGGCTTGATGTGAAGTGACCCATATCCACCAACTGCAGTGTTTAACATGCTCAAAATGGGAGCAATCACCTTTGTTTTAAAAAGCATTTGCAAAACTGCCAACATAAGCTTAAAGCACCTTCAGCTCGGGTGCACAACATGCAGCTGCTGTTTCTAAAACAGGAAATGCTCAAAATGTAATATGTTATAAACGCACTAGTACGTAGGCAATGGTAGAGAAAAGGCGGCGCAGTTACACATGCAGCCAAGATCTTGCTTGTCAGCAATAAGTCTTTACTTAAAATATTTGGACATGGCTTAAAACTAACGGTGGGCGGCCAGCTACGCTCCGTCTGCGGAGTGTGCGTAGTGCCGCCTACTCCGCATTTTGCGGAGCTGGCGGAGCCAGGCAGCACTACGCACGCTCCGCAGACGGAGCGTAGCTGGCCGCCACCCGCCTCCCTCCCGCCCTCCCTAAATACTTTGAAATAAAAGAATCAACTAATTTAAAAAGCACTTACCTTGCCGCCGCTGCCCGCCGCGTCCCCGGGGCTCACTATCTTCCGTCTTCCGTCATCTATACTAATGCGCCCGCGCATGCGCATTAGTATAGATGACGGAAGACGGAAGATAGTGAGCCCCGGGGACGCGGCGGGCAGCGGCGGCAAGGTAAGTGCTTTTTAAATTATTTAATTCTTTTATTTCAAAGTATTTAGGGAGGGCGGGAGGGAGGCGGGTGGCGGGGCTGGCGGCCTGTGGTGTTTGCGGAGTGGGGCTATGCGGAGTGCGGAGGTGGGCGTAGTTTCTCGCCCACTTCACGTAGCTCCGCGAAGCCCCACTCCGCGAACTCCGCCCAGGGTTACTTAAAACAAAATTATGAGACAAATGTCTCTTTATTCGATAGTCTTAAAGTAGAGTAGTGGAAATTGTAGGAGACATTTTAAGGGTCCTAAACACATCAATATTGGAATATTCTTTCCTAAATATGGAGAAACTATTTAGTAGTTCATGAAGGCCTTGTGTATTGCTGTCTGGTACTTATATTTTTCATTCAGTCAGCTTGAACATGTATCTACACATACTATGGCTCTGATTACAAAGTGTGTGAAGTGAAATTCCTATATGTAAATCTAGCATTACTTTCTTCCTGTACTGTGAAATGCCGCCAGAGGCAGGACTGAACATCAATCCCTTGATTAGTTGATCCAAATATCTGAATCTAGTGCAAAGGAAGACATATGTGTCTATAGTAAAGACAGCAGTCTGCTGGAATATGAAAAATGTTACGGTAATACTTTACAGTTATTTAGTTTCTCTTCTATTTCACGTTTTGCTTAATCTTCCAAGTGTTAGCTGTTTCGTCATGTTGTGTTTCTGTATTTTTTCAGTGTATCTTATTACTCTTGCATAGTGCATACTTTGTCTCATGCCAGTTGTTTATGAGGGGCTTTGACTCAGATCTCTGTTACTAAAGCTGAAGGCAAAGCAAAGTGCCTGTCAATTTGGTTTGCCTCTCTGCTGAGCACACAGAATAACAGTCAAGTATTCCAGTGCTATTGAGATTTTGTAGAAATGTGTGTGAAGGGGTAACACTGATGTCAAAATATTTACAAGGCAAACGTAAAGGTGTAGGTGCTTACCAAAGCCTGGTTAGTTTCTTCCAAAGTTGATGCTGCATTCAGTGCAAAACACTGGGCAAGCTTACACTTTAATGGGCTGAAGCTGTTGTGCTATACAATTTCTACATTGCAGTAATCGTTGAACATATTAATGCAGTAAAATATGGGGCAGTTATTAATGTGTTTAATATTTCAAGAATATATGTGCCCCCTGCTTTATAAGCCTTGCTTTATCACGAAATTCCTTTTATTTAAAATGCACCCTCTGTCAATCTTTTTAAAAATATTTCTCGGGCGGACCCACCCTGGAGCTCTTGTTTGTCCCTTAAGCGTGCTCGCGTCGCAGGCTACATAAAAGTCATACCCAACTTTTGTGCCCAACCACTTTCAAATGTCACCAGCCACCAATGAAGAGCAGTACAGAAAGAAGAAAAAGAAGTGCAAAAAGAAGCAAGAGAGTTGGAGAAATAGGGAAGTGGGGTGCAGAAAGAGACAAGAGGGATACAGAAATTTGCAAAAGGGTTGCAGAAAGAAGCAAGAGCAGGGCAGAAAGAACCAACAGAGGTATAAAATGAGGGAAGAGGGATGCAGAAAGAGGTAGGAGAGATGCACAAAGTGGCAAGAGGAGTACTGAAAGAGGCAGGAGGGGTGCAGAAATAGGAAGAGAATTACTGAAAGAAGCAACAGAGGTGTAGAAAGAAGGAAGAGAAGTGCAGAAAGAGGCAAGTGAGGTGCAGCATGAGGCAAGAGAGGTACAGAAAATGACAAGAGAACTACAGAAAGACGCAGGATGGATACAAAAAAGGGAAGAGTGGTATAGAAAGAAGGAAGAGAGGTCCAGAAAGAGGCAAATGAAGTGCAGAAAGAAGCAACAGAGATGGTGAAGGAGGCGAGAGAACTGCTGAAAGAGGCAAGAAACTTGCAGCACCAGGCAAAAGAGGTGCAGAAAGAGAGAACAGTGGTACATACAGTGGCAAGAGGGGTGCAGAAAGTAGGAAGGGGGTGCAGAACTAAGCAAGAGGGGTACAGAAATTTACAAGAGAGGTGCAGAAAGAAGGAACAGAGGTGTACAAAGAGGCAAGAGGGATGGAGTAAGGTGCAAGAGTGGTACTGAAAGAAACAAGAAAAGTTCATAAAGAAGCGACAGAGGTGCTGAAAGAGGCGCAAAGGGGGTAGAAAGAGGCAAGAGAAGTACCGAAAAAACCAACTGAGGTACAGAAAGAGGAAAGGGAGGTGCAGAAACTGGCAAAAGAGGTGCAGAAAGAGACAACAGAAATGGTGACAGCATCAAGAGCAGTACAAAAGAACCAACAGAAGTGCAGGAAGAGGCAAGAGGGGTGCAGAAAGAGGCAAGAGAAGTACAGAAAGAAGGAACAAAGGTGTACAAAGAGGCTAGAGGGGTACAGAAAGAGGGAAGAGAGATATAGAAAGAAGCAAGAGAGTTGCACAAAGAGGGAAGAAGGGTGCAGATAGAGGCAAGCGGGGTGCAGAAAGAAGCACCCGAGGTGGAGGAAGAAGCAAGAGAAGTGCAGAAAGAAGCAACAGAGGAGCAGAAAGAGACAAGAGGGACAGAAAGATGCAACAGAAGTACAGAAAGAAGCAACTAAGGTCTAAAAAGAGGCAAGAGAAGTGCAGAAAGATGAAGAGAGGTGCAGAAACAGGCAGGAGAGGTGCAGAAAGAAGGGACAGGGATACAGAAAGATGCAAGAGAGGTGCAGAAAGAGGGGAAAAGGGTGCAGAAAGAGGCAAGAGGGGTACAGAAAGAAGCAAGCGCGGTGCAGAAAGAGGCAACAGAGGTGCAGAATGAAGCAAGTGAGGTGCAGAAAGTGGAAGAGAGGAGCAGAACGAGGCAAAAGAAGTTCATAAAAACAAAGAAAGGTGTAGAAAGAAGCAACAGAAAGGCAGAAAGAGGCAAGAGAGGCCCAGAAAGGTTCACTGATGAAATATCAATGTAAAAAATATCGATATACAAAAATATTGATGCAAAATTATAGAATACAAAAATATCGACTTCCTATATTTAAACAGGTAATTACAAGAATACTGAATAAAAAATATCGAAGTAAAAACCTATAGATGTACAAAATATCGACTTAAAAATATATATAACATAAAATAAATATATTAAATCTTATTAATATTGTATTAAAATGAATGAAAATATACATTTTAACTAAATATAACAAATAAACTTATTTAAAAAATATAAACACACAAACATCAAAATGTATACATATACATATATTTATTTAAATATAAATTATTAACACTTTTTTTAAATATGTAAAATGTAAATATATACATATATCAATATTTTAAAATTAAAAAACATAACCATTTTACAATGAATTCAAGCATTTAACTAAAAAAAACAAATTAAAATATACATTTTGCAATACTATAAATACAACAGTAGGAACAGTACAGGAAAGCAGAGGGGTACCAATTACCATTCCCACTCAGTGAGTGCAACAGTACAGAAAGTGAAGGATCGTGGATGAGTAAAAATTGCTATTCCCATTCCAGTAAGTGCAACAGTAGGGAAAGTGCTGGATGGAGGGGGGGGGGATGACTATTCACACCCCAGTAAGTGCAACAGTAGGGAAAGTGCTGGATGGCAGAGGGTTAAAAATTACTATTCCCACTCCAGTAAGTGCAACAGTAGGGAAAGTGCTGGATGGCGGGGGGGGGGGGTAAAAATTACTATTCCCATTCCAGTAAGTGCAACAGTAGGGAATTGCTGGATGGCAGAGGGTTAAAAATTACGATTCCCACTCCAGTGAGTGCAACAGTAGTGAAATGGCTGGATAGCGAATAAATGAAATTACTATTCCCACTCCAGAGAGTGCAACAGTAGGGAAAGCGATGGATAGTTTGAGGGGTAAAACTTACTATTCCCACTCCAGTTAGTGTAACAGTAGGGAAAGTGCTGGATAGCGGAGGGGTAAAAATTACTATTTCCACTCCAGTGAGTGCAACAGTAAGGAAAGTGTTGGATAGCAGAGAAACAAAAATTAAAAATAACATTTAAATATTTTTAAAAAGTAAACAAGATGAAAAATAATCTAACAATATTTTAAAAATAGCAGATTAAATATATTAAACATTAACATTAAATATATTATTTACATATATCAAAAGGGTAGAACTATTATCTAAAATAAATAGATTTATAAACAATATTTAGTTAAAGTAAGCAAATATTAACCCCTTCCATGCTGATGACGAACCCCAGCCGTCATGCACTACGGTGCTCGTGTGCTGATGACGGCTGGGTTTCGTCACAGCCCGCCCCTGTTCGTGCTGTTTACAGCACACCAGGGGAATTGCGGCCGCATGGAAAGGGTTAACCAACAGTTTTTAAAACCAATAATATATTAATTTCATTTCCTAGCCTATAACACCACGCCAATAAAATAAAACTTCAACATTTTCATTATAATTTATTCCCACAATTAACATAATTATTAATCATTTGACAAAATATTATTAATACAAATAATTAATACACATTAATTTAATATGCAATTTTTATTTTTTTATATTTATTTTATTTCCACGCATTTCAGATACACACCTCCAAGCCTACAACCCCAAGGGCCGGACGCATTGTATGTATTTCAAGCAAACAATTGACAACTGCAGACACAGCCCATCAGCCGACAACCCGGGGATCCGGGGGCGTATTTCACTAAGGCACTAGTAGATTCAACATTTTCACAAACAGATAATAACACGGGTGTAGTCATCATGCGTGTTTTCTTCTTTGTCTTATCTCCAACAGTTCGTCCCTGCCCTTCCTCTCCCTAGTGCTACATCTTGGATTGAAGACAAATGCGTGAGTGTCATAACTTAACTAATACTAACTCCCCACTCAACTACTAATCCTACCCCCTCCCATCCCTCCCTCCTTTCATTCACAGTGTGTGCTACAGGTGTATGCTCCATAATGATGCCTTGTCTAACTTTACCATCACACGTCCTCTAAATGTGCTCCTGCGCAATGTCTGCTTCCCGTCTAAGTAGTCCTAGCCAGAGTGTCCGTCTCTGTTGCAATGTCCCAGCTAACCTGAGTGTAAACAGTATGCCTGCGTTGCCACCCCACCCATCTTAACCAGAACCTACTGCGCTCTGCGCCTCCGTTAGGGTCCGAGGCGTCATTTCAGGGTCATATGGCTCCAGACTATTAGGTTCCTCATGCTCCCTCCCATTGAGGTAGGTGCGGTATAGTGCCCAAAAGTTTTTAGGGTGGCTCTTGGGGGGCAGCAATTCGTTATAGTTCTCCGCTTGGGTGCTACAATACAACATGTCTCATGTCCATCTAGCTTTGGTTGGGAGTGGACCTCTCAGCCAACAGTGCACTACTACTCTCTTAGCCATTAGCATCCTCATATCCGCAAGCCTGCGAATTGCGACTGGGAGCCGCTTGGAATTGCCAATGAGAGCCAAGCTCGGTTCCGGGGTCATGTCCACCTCCAAGTATTTGCTCATTTCCGAGAAAATGTCGCACCAGTAAGACTGGATGCCCGGGCAGTACCATGCCAAGTGCATGAAGTCAGCATTTGCAGCGTGACACCGTTCACAGCCTGCCGTTTGTCTCAGACCGTATCTGTGGAGTCTCTCCGGAGTGTAGCACACTCTTTGCAGAAATTTAAAGTGGATCAACCTGTGCCGGCCATTAAGCAATATCCGCTTCGTGCTCTCACAGCAGTATCGCCATATAGCGTCGTCTAGCGTAGCATCCAGGTCTTTTTGCCATGCGAGTCGTGCTTTCATAAGCTGATGTTCACCTTGCGACCTGGCAACCCTATACAAATTCGTAAAAAGCTTCCGGGGCTCCTTAGCCTTGATGACATATGTCAATTCAGGAACATCTGGAGGCTCCGTCATGTCTGGACCAAGCAGCTCCAAGAGTGCACTACGCGTCCTGTGAAAGTGAAAGCGTTGCATCATAGGGGTCTCTCTGCAGTCACCTCACACTTGGTCCCAGGTTTTGGCAACGCCATCTGAAAACAGGTTGCCCGCTCGATGAAGACCCAGTTTTGCCAATTCTCTAGTGACACCCTTCTCAACCATAGGTGGAAGCCAGAGCATCCACTCCAGTGACATATCTGGTGAATACAGCAACGCTCCTCCCTGACGCTGCAGGAGCGAATGCCATGCGTGGTTTGTGGCAGTTATGGAGTCCAACACTCCCGTTCTGCGATCTAGAGGCATGCATATCATGGCCGGCAGCGGCTGCGGATGTGCAAAGAGTCGTTCCATGCAGACATGCGGGATTATCTTTTATCCACGTGTGCAGGTGCAATGCTTTTGCCACTCTGTAATAAAGTTCAAGGTCAGGAGCCACCAGCCCTCCCATGTTGTAGGGCAGAGTAAGGGTCGACCACTTGACCCTGGGCTGCTTTTCCGCCCACGCTAGGCTAATCATTAGACTCGTCAGTCGTTGAAAAAAAGCCTTAGATAGGACTATTGGAAGGGCATTAAAGAGGAATAGGAACCACGGCAATACCACCATCTTCATAATGGCTATGCGGCCCATCAAAGTGAGAGGCAGTTTGCTCCAGAGCGCTATATCATCTTCCAGCTTACTAATCGCCCTTCCATAGTTTTGGCTAATGAGCAGGTCTGGGTCCGTATGGAGTTGTATCTAATCCGGTCTTCAGACCCCTGTAGGGGGTATTCCGTTTCTATCCGCTCAGTCACCGGTGTGAGAGGAAAGACAATGGACTTCGCCCAATTAACTTTAAGGCCAGAGAGCGCACCAAAGTGGACTACCTCTCTGAGCAGCGGGGGAAGGTTCGTCGCGGGGTCATGTACATAGAGTAGCGTGTCATCCACATACATGGACACTACTATTTTATAGGTCGGTAATCGTATGCCTTCATAGCCGTGGTATTCTCTCAGTGCGCAGGCCAAAGGTTCTGCGGCTAGTGCATATAGCAGTGGGGATAAGGGGCACCCCTGTCGAGTACCCCTGCCAATGTTGAGAGGTTGTGAGACTGCATTCTCCACTCGCACTCTTGCCAAGGGTCCTTTGTAAAGTGCGCCAACCATTTGCAGGAAGGGTTCCCCGATTCCCATTCGTCTCAGTACTTGGAGCAGAAACGGCCATTCCACCGAGTCAAACGCCTTTTCCATGTCTAGGAATATAGCCACTGCCGTCACATCCTGCTTAACATGTTGGATAGTGCCTAATACAGTTCTTATATTGTACGTCAGGTTTCTGCTAGGGAAAAACCCTGCCTGCTCTGGGGCCACTAATTCTAGGGCCAGTAGTGCTAATCTAGTCACTAGTATTTTTGCATATAACTTAGTGTCTACATTCAGTAATGACAATGGCCGGTATGAGCCGCATTCGTTGTGTGTTTTATCTAGCTTAAGAATAGTGACTATCATTGCCTCTCTCATAGAGTTCGGCATGCTTCCCTGAATACAGATGTTGCTCATCAGTGTGGAGATGTGCGGGAGCAGTTGTTCCTGAAATGTTTTATAAAAGTCTACCATTAGGCCATCAATGCCTGGCGCACTACCCAAACGCATTGAGGCCAGTGCTTCCTTGATTTCGTCATGTTGTATCGGGTACATGAGGAATTCTCTTTGCGAGTTCGAGAGGAACGGCAGCTTTATGTGCTTCAGGTATTCCAAAATGTCAGTTGATATCTCCCCGCTCTTCGAGGAGTATAATTCCGAATAGTAATCTCTAAAGATGGCAGCTATGTCCGCCTCGTCCGTGGCGCTGTGCCCATCAGCATTCTTCATTTCCGAGACCAGTGGTTTCCCTCTCCTGCCTTTAATGATATTTGCCAGCACTGATCCCGGTCTCTCACCTTCTCCATATGTGCGGGCAGTGGCGCATTTGCCCAGGTGTTGTATTTCCCTGTCTGCCTCATCATGGTACTCCACTAGGAGTTGTTTAATCCTCTCCTCAGTGGCCTCATCCGTCCGGATCTGCTGCTGTGCCTCAAGGGTTCCTAACTGGCCGTCTAACACCGCCAGCCGGCGTGTTATCGCTTTCAGGACACTAGAGTGTTTCGACATCGCAATACCCCGGATGTAAACTTTAAACGCTTCCCACACTATCTGGAAGTCTTCCACCGATCCCACATTCTTTAAAAAAAATAGTTAAATCGATTCTGCCAGTTCTCCGGGAAAGACTGGGTCCAGGAGCGAGTATGGTGGGAAGCGCCATGTGAAAGGGGGAATTCTCCTAACCGGGGCTTCCATTACCAGTAATATGGGTCTGACAGTGTGCGCGGCAGCACCTTGCATTGTCTAATGCTGCAGTGTGCTCCCGAGGTGGCAAACCAATAGTCTATTCTAGTGTGCACTCCATGGTAGGTCGAGTAGTGTGTGTACCCTCCCGAGCTCGCATTTCTGCTCCTCCATACATCTACCATGTCCAACACAAGAAGCCTAGCTGTAAGCGTCTGAGCCGCTGCCGATGGCTTGCGAGGTGGGCCAGTAGGCCTGTCCAAGTCTGGGTTAAGTGTCAGGTTAAAATCCCCACCCCAGATTATGTGGGGTGTGTCGTAAGTGCTGATCTTCACTGCCAGTGATTCGTAGAATTCTGGGTCATCATAATTGGGGCCATACGCATTTACTACCAGCATATCCATCCCCATGCCCTTACAGGACGCTATGACATATCTGCCCTCTGGGTCTGTACTCAGTGTCTTTAACAGGATTTTCGATCCTGGGTTAGCCCATATGATGACTCCTCTGGCGTGAGTCGTATACCCAGCCGCTGCTATATTCCCCTCCAGGCCTCTACTACGTAGCATCCTGCTGATGGGAGGCAAGTGTGTTTCCTGCAGCAATGCTAAGTCTATATTATGTCTTTTCAGGTATCCCAATACTTTCCTTAACTTTCTGAAATCTTTCAACCTCCTGACGGTCCTCGTAGGAGCGCATATAGTGGCTGGCTGTGCATTTTCCTGCTCTCTCGCTGTGTTAGACATCATGGTGTGTCGCGCTTAGCATGAGGTGCGCAAGGTCTCAAGGGGAGATCGAGACTAGTGTGCAAACCTTTGGAGCCAAGCGCATTGTGGACTTGGGTCTTCGTGCAGTGAGCCATTCATGACCATGCATACAAGGAGCACAGTACATACATTCCTGAGTAATAAAACATTTCCTTTCCCTTAGATTCACCCCCCCTCCCACAGCAGACCATCCCCAACTCGGCCTAGCATGAAAATACTACCCCTCCCCCCGAAACTTCTCAATTGTCCCATGCTGGTCCCCGCAGGAACCAGTATTGCATACAGCGCTAGGGCAGAGGTCGCCAGTATAAGAACCAGTAGTAATTGCAGGCTAACAATTTATCTCAATATCGCTCCTAGCAGCATAACCCCAATTGTGTCCTTCAACGTAAGCCAATATCAATGTAACATTGCATACCTTCAGGCAAACCCCCCGGAACAGAGCATCCATCCCCCCAAACTCTCGATCAGGCACATCGCGCGCAAATAATGTATGAAAGGAAACGTGTGTCCACACGTAGCTTACTAAGTTCAGTCACCAGTGTTCAAATAGGCAGAGCTAAAATGGAAAAGTCTCACCAGTTCTTGGAGCGTCGCAGCTCTCGCAGGTACTTCGATTTCGTTCCCCTCCCTACAGTCTGGCAAGCATAGAGTTCAGCCATTCGAGGCTCAACTCCCAAGCTTTGCTTCGTCCTCTTCTCAGCTCTACCCACGACAAGGGTACTGAGACGGGTCACTCCTACTATTATTGTTCATCCAAGTGACTGGTGTTGTCCTGCTCACCCGCCTGGCTTCTGAGGCTGTTCCTTTGCTCCTTTGCCCACGTCTTTAGAGCCTTTTGAAGGTCTTTTGGGTCAGTGAAGAAGTGTGAATGCCCTTGTCGATTAATTCTTAGCTCCGCAGGGTAGAGCATGGCATAATCCAATCCGAGGTCTCAGAGCTGCTGTTTATACGGAGCGAAGTGCCGACGCTCCTCCTGCACCTTCGCTGTAAAGTCTGGATATAGGGAGATGGCCGCCCCTTCGAATTGAAGCTGACCCTTCTCTCTGGCTACCCGCAGCGCAGTATCTCTGTCTCTGTAGTTTAGTAGTTTTGCAATAATTGGCCTTGGGGGAGCCCCCGGGCGCGGGCGGGGATCCAGCGATCGATATGCCCTCTCAACTATGAACATGGGCGAAAAGACATTGTCTCCCAGTAGAGTAGTCAGCAGCTTCTCTACAAATAATTCCATTTTCCCGGTGTGTGTAGTCTCCGAAACTCCTGTGATGCGTATATTAGAGCGCCTAGAGCGGGCTTCCGACCTGTCCTGTATTACCTGGAGGAGCTTGCCAATTTGTTTACGGTCTTTGTCCAGTTCCGTTTGCGCTTCCTCAACTTCAGTCAGGCGTCTTCCCGACATGTCCAGTCGCTCCGCATGCTTGTCCACTCTTTCCGACATCCAGTCCATGCGGTAAGTGAGGGCGTCAATCTTTGTCCCTATAGACGCCATACTGTCTTGCAAGCCCTTCTCCAGAGTGACCAGCAGCTCCTTGATGTCCGAGTATATCGAGCCCTCCTGGTTCCCGGTTTGTTGCGCCGTTTCCGTCTCCTGTGGGTCTGGGGCCTTTGCTCGGCGCTGTTCGAATGGGAGTTTTGTTTGTGTCTTGTCTCCTTTGCCCATGGTGCCGGGGCAGGCCAAGGGGATCCCCCTTCCCCTAGTACGCCACAAGGATCTCAGCACGGCGCAGTGTTCCCACCACCAGAGTCCCACCTGGTCTCTACAGTAGGTCTATCCGGGGCCCCCCTCAATCTGTAAGCTAGGTTTCGCTTGGCCAAGCAGGGGTGAGAAGCAGTGAGATGTGTTCGGCTATCATCAGGGTTTCCACGCCACCAACAAAGGCCCGTGTCTTCGCTCCGCCGTCAAAGGGAGGGAGTTGGCGGCAGTCAGAAGTGTTCTTCCCAGCAAGGTCCTAGATCACCCACTCTTCAATCAGGGGGATCTCCGTCAGATGTCCGGGGACTTTAGGCTCGCCCCCTCCACAGGGTGCCCCACAATTCTCATCAGGACAAGCACCAAGCACACCAGGGCAACGGCCCCCTCAATGTCTACCCCTGCTGCACTAGGCCCAGTGCGGGAGGAGGGGGGGGCAGATGTCCAGTTCAGGCTAGTCTCCACGCGCACCCTCGAGTGGACTTTTGTAGTGGCGATAGTAGCCACAGGCGTGCGGTCCCCAGTTGTTTCTGTGCTCCTCTGCTGCCCTCAAGATGTGGGCCTTTTGCGTTTGTGCCCGAGCCCCTGGCATATAACGTGTATGCCCAGTTGACCGGGAGCGCGGTCTGCTCCCAGGGCCTAGACGCTTCCTCAGGGGCTTCCCCGGCTCTACAGTACCTCCGAGCCGGACGTCTTTGCTCAGGCCCTCCGTCTAGTGGCTTACTCCGGGCAGCGTTAGATCAAGCCAGTGGCCCCTGGACCCAGCACACCAATATGGTCGGCAGCGCGTTTCTTCGCATCGGGCCGCCAGGGTCTCAGTATGGTCCCCCCACTGATGTCTGCAGTCTTCAGGGGTCGCGCCCCGTCGCCGCAGTCACTCGCGTTCTGTCAGGCGAGGGTTGGCAGGGCGCTCACAGTGTCGCGGCATCTTCGGTTCAAGTGTCGCGACTCCTGCCGCACGTCGGGTGACGCAGGCCGGGTAGCGCGCTACGCCAGTCCGAGGCTTTTCGGCCTAGTCGGCCGAGACGTCAATCTGCCCACAGCTCCATCTCAAGCCGGCAACGCTCCTCCGCTCTCCTCTCCGTTGGTGTCGGCAACGTCCGGGGGCCGTGCTCCATCAACTGTAGTACTGGGGCTCCTTTTTTTCGAGGATAAAAGAAGGATTATGTGGGTGATGGTGCGGAGCTCTACTCTCAAGCGTCAACCATCGGCGCTGGCAAGCTCCGCCCCCCTAATATGCAATCTTTAACACTATAATATTCACGATACACACCTACAATGAAGTACACAAATACCATAACTAATTACTAATTAATTATTTTTAATTAATTAACTACTATTTATTAATAAATTATTTCCCACCCTTCCCACCATTTTCACCTATAAACACCACAACACACCTAGAGTTCTTACACAATTGACATAATTAATTGCAATTACTTAATTAACAACTAATTAATAAATCATCAATTAAAAGCTAAGGGCCACCGTTACGGAAAACGGGATCGACCACCAGAGGTGCGGCAGTCCCGCTGGGGCAATCAGGATGCGACTGCCACCCTGGCGGTCGCATCCCGCATCTTTTGCATTGCGGTGGGCGGTGCTGCAAGCAGCACCTGCCACAATGTAAAAGTGGAATGTTGTGCATTGACATGCACAACGTTTCAGGCACCGCTCGATGCACGCCACTTTATGCATGCCAATGGAGGAGGTACCATGTGTACCCCCCCCCAAGCACACCCCCACCCCCCCAACACCCCGGCGGCCTGCAACGGGCCCACAATGTAAAAGACCGCATGTATTTCAATGGCGGCATCGCCGCCATGGAAAGGCCCTAACCCGTCCACATCATAATATGGCAGGCAGTGCCTGCTAGGCAACGCCACCATATTATGGGCCAGGACCGCTCCGCAGGGAATCGTAACGATTGCCTGCCTGCGGTAAAGCTGCGAAAGGTCTTTCTGACCGCCGCTGTACCCCCGCCATTGTGATATGGTGGGTGGATTGCCACTGCCGGTCAGGAGGTGGTGATCAACCCGACATCATAATGGCCCCTAAATTACTTCGCACCATTTTCCCCATTTTCACCTACAAACAGCACAACACACACACACACAAATAATTACACAACTAATATAATTAATTGCCAATTAATTATTTAAAATTAACAACTAATTATTACATAATTGATAAAACATTATTCACACATTTAACACTATAACATCTCAATTCAACAATTATTAATAAATGAAAATTATTCTATACATTTATATAAATAAATTACTTCCCACCCTATTCCCCTATAAACCCACAACCCGCTACTGTACTAAGAACACAAAATTCAAATTTAAAAAAACTTAATAACTGCTCAAAACATTCAATAAATGTTATATATTAAATTACTTCCCAACCTATTCCCCTATAAACCCACAACCCGCTAGGGAACTAAAAACTCAAAATTCAAAAAAATTAGTTTTTTATAACTTCTAAAATTTTTACACATATAATAAAAATACAAACAAATCTTAAAAATACAAACAAATCTTATACAAAAAATACATGCATCACACACATACGAAACATAGACTAACATACAAAACATTAATATAAAATCGATATTTTTAACATCTATATTTTTGCAAACCATATTGAACACTTTGATATTTTTTACATCGATATTAGTCAAGTCAAAGTCAAATGATCTTTATTCGGAGTAGATACATCCATAAAAGTACAATATACATTAAAAATAATCATAGTTAAAACAACAGATACATCATATTAGTGCAATTAATAAAACCCGGTAATGGTTGGTACAAAAGTTATATAAAAGTTAAAAATATCATTTCATATAGAGGAGAGCCTCCACTTGTCCAATCGTTAACATACAGCCATCAAAATGTGCAAAAAAGAAATTGTGCAAAGAATGCAATTACACTGATTTCATCAAAGTGAATCCATAGTAGCACGGGAATGAACAGCAGCTTTAAGGAAGCTGCTTGCACAGAATGTCTCCTCATCCGAACTTAACATTCGAAAAGATTTTAATGCCAGATTGAAGTCTCTAAGTTCATGTCTACGACAATACGGCATTAAGTATCGAGAGGTGTACAGCCTATAAAAACCACAAAGAAAGAAGAAATGTACCAGGCTTTGTTTACCACCCGCCATACAAGGGCAATCCACCTTATCGAGATGTTTGTTATATCCCAGAGGAAAGTTCAACAGATTCACAATACTACCGTCCCGAAACCGGAACAGAAGGCTCCTGTTCCATCTACCTAATATAGTAAGCAGATATCTCTGTGGTGACACTGATGAGCCAAAATTGGGGTCGATAAGGGTAGAGTACTATATAACTGATGGCTTAAGATATTCAGATCTTGCCCGTTCCATGTCATAAAGGTTGTACAAGGCCCCTTTAATTTTATTCTTATGGAAGTGGTCTATAGTGTTAGGAGAAGTAAATAAAGAGCCATACCCCACACTGGTCAAACTTTTCTCAACCACATTCAACCATGGAATATGGTGGGACCTATCACTTTGTCGGCAGTCAGATAGTATGCTGCGTGTTAGGGTGGCCGAAGGGTTCAGCCAGATTTTTAGCCAAAAAAGAGCTGTTCTTGAACGGATGAAGTCTTCTATGAAAGGTAAGTTAAGTTCTTTATGGCAAATGTATGTTGCCGCGGAGACAACACCCCCCAATACCTTTCGACAAAATCTATTTTCCTCAGTTTGGATAGAGATACAGTTGGAATATCCCCACACCTCTGAGCCATATGTGCCGGTAGGTTGGCATTGGGTGCGGTAGATCTTTATGAGTGAGGAGACAACATCTGCATGTCTAGGTTGACGAAGGGAGAGAACCGAGTTAATAGATTTGCCAATCTTATTTCTCCCATAAGCGGCATGTGGTTTCCAGGATCCAGAGTTTGAGAAAAGTAGTCCCAAATATGGAAAAGTGCTTGTGCTTTTTAGAGTATTTTCTCCAGATTTAATTGTGGTAATGTTATATCTTTTAGGGCCGCAGTTCATAATATACGATTTATTGAAATTAGTCGACAAACCCAAATCTGCCATAAAGGAAACAAAGCCTGAAATTAGGATACGCAGGGCATTGGGTGTGCGGCCCATTAGCGTCATCCGCGTACAATAAAGCGGGAATGGGGGTGCCATTCATGATTGGAACATTATTGGTTAAAGTGCATAAAGTGTTGCTCAGCTCATTGATATACAAAATAAAAAGCAGGGGGGCGAGCAAACAGCCCTGTCTAACCCCACTGCCAATTAAAATGTCCTTGGAGACCTCGCCCTCATTATTGATGCGAACACGGGCTTTTAAATCCCTGTGCAAGTAGGAAAGAAAATAAACCAAGGAATCGTCTAAACCATAATTAAGCAGCAGTGACCACAAGCGTGAACGGTTAACAAAATCAAAGGCAGAACTTAAATCCATAAAACCAAAATACAGGGGGGACTTTTTTTACAATAGTATATTTTGCTGTTAACAGGTTCAAGTTCAGACATTGTTCGACAGTGCCCACATTAGATCTAATACCGAGCTGACATTGATGTAAGATATCATTATCGTTAGCCCAACTGCTTATCCTCTTAAAAATTACCCTCCCAAGGACCTTTAAGGTGTTGTCGATCAGTGATATTGGGCGATAGCAGCCTGGGTCTGATCTGTCGCCTTTTTTGAATATTGGCACGATAACACTGTTAGACCATGACTCTGGGATGGAATTATCAGATAAATTATTAAAAAGGTTAGAGAGGAGCGGTGCCCAAAAACTAATTTCTGATTTGATTTGATCTATTGATAGGCCATCAGGGCCTGGGGCTTTATTACCCGCACTTTCTGATATGGCATCCTCAACCTCGTGTAGTTCAATCTTCAAAGGCCTGACGGGGAAGACGGTGTCAGGGGGGACCCTGATACAGCATAGATTTTAGAAAAGTGCTCGGCCCATGTGTCCCCCGTGATGTTACAGTTAATAGATGTTAAATTAGAGCCAAGCGATCTAAGGGCCTTGACCTCCCTCCAAAACCCTGTAGTGTCTTTTAAAACTGCAGTGCGTACAAGAGCCTCCCAATGATCCTTCAATAATGCTTCAGAGCGGGTACGTAATGTGGACTTGTACCTGGCCCTCAATGTTCTTACAAGTGCCAAATCTCTCGGTATGGTCTTAATAGCATCCCTCAGATCTCTGTTAGCCCGGGAGCACGACGAATCGAACCAGCGTGGGTTGCTAGTTCTATTAGCCCGTGCTGGTTAAGAGGTCTCTCTTTTAATGGCAGTACAGAGTTCACAGAAGGAATCAATAATAACGTGCCCCGGTTTGTCGCAGGCCAGGCAGATCATAATTAGTGTGAGATATTTATGAATCACACTTGCTAAAATGCCCTTGTTGTCCACTCCCTTCCATACAACTCTTAACCCATCTGTGGATGCTTCCAGGTTTTTTACTCCGGTTACCCTATTAGTTTCACCTTGATTAATCCCAGGGTTTTTTAGTTGTATTAATATTGGGTAATGGTCACTGTAGGGAGAGCAAACGACCTCAGCTTTTTCCAAGATGTCACACAATGTTGGGGAGACAAATATATAATCTATAGTTGAGGAACTCCCCTGACCAATATATGTGGGGGTAGAAACATTATTCCCCTCAGTATCAGCAATTTCCATGGCATTTAATAAAACACGAGGGGTAAAAAGGTCCCTCAATTCTTCTCCACTCCTACACGTGTAATTGCTACGATACATATGAGCATTGAAGTCTCCACCAATACAAATACCGTCAAAAATTCCATGTTTTTGCCCAACAATCACATCGTCGATGAATTTAAACAATATTAAAAAAAAATCATTTGGATGGGATGTAAAATCATTATTATAAAAATTAATTAAACATAACTTTAACCTATTGGTATATTTCAAGGCCATAAAACACTTTGCATTACTCTTAATCAATTTGGTTTGCACACCAGCTTTTATCTTCACCCAGATTGAAAGACCCCCGCTAGGTCGACCCATAGGCGGGGCATTTACAGTTTGATTGTGGCAACAGTAACCTTCTAATGTGAGTGGGGTGGTACACCAGGTCTCCTGCATCATTAGTATGTCAAAGCTTTTTATCCAATCGGTCCATTCTTTGATTTTTAATTTCGATTTAAGGCCAGCTATATTCCAACTCATAAGAGACAGGTCAGGATTCTGCCCTAACGTTTCTGTGATGCATGACAATTTAATCTCAACAGTGGGTGAAACGGCCACAGGGGTTGTTGATACTAATTCTTGATTCGCTAACACTGGTGACTGATCAGTCACTATGGTGGTTACTAGTTTGGTGACTGGTGGTCAGTCCAAGGTATCCAGATCTGATAGAGGTGCAAACCTATTAGATAACCCAAAGGGAGAAAGAGCTGGATAAAGTGGCCTTTGTGGTGATCTGTAGAAGTGACTTAATGGAAGTGGGATTACAACAGTGGACGGGCCTGGGCGTGCCATATTTGTGTTGAGCAAAAATCTAACTGTGCCGGGGTTCCTGAAGTTAATGACAATGCAGTCACCTTTAATATCTTTAAATAGGGGGCCTACCCACGATACCCTACGGGCTGATATTACTTACCCAAAGTCGATATTCTACACCTCGATACTGCAAAACATACCACATAATGCCACTACACACAACCTACATCGACTCCACCCCAAGAAACATTAATAAGCCACTTTTACATTTACAACATCAATAGCTCTAACTCTCGCAAATGCAAAACCTTTTACATTGCAAATGCTTCTTTAACAAGTAGTCGTGTTTGCAGAGAGATGGAGAATTGGCCTGAGTCTCCGACCACCGGCCAGGAATTCTACTGCATAGGACTTACCAGGAGGGCTTCTTGGCCCCCCAAAGTAGCTCAGGAGAAAAGTGGACTTCACACCCCAACCCGTAGTGTGCCAGGAGGCATGTTTGCAGACTAATGGAGACAGGAAGGCAAGGCCTTCGAAGACTTCTTAGCAATCTCACTGTGTGGGACTTATTTGAGGTAACAGGAGGAGTAGTTGGCCCCCAAGGTCAACCTTGGGGGCCAAATACCCCTCTTTTTACCTCCAGTAGTCCCACCCAGCAGCATTGGTAAGCTCTCATAGAAAGCCATGCCTCCTTTGCCCACCAGTCTGCAAATGCGCTCCCCGGTGCACTCTTGGATGGGGAGTAAAGTCCCCTTCACTGCTGGAGGTGGTTAGTGGCCAACTAGCCTACCTGTTACCTCCAGTAAGACCCACACAGTGGGATTGCTGAAAGGTGGACACAGGCCACGCCCCCTTTGTCCACCACTCTGCAAACGCGCCTCCTGGTGCACTCTTGGTTGGGGGAGGAAGTATCCTTACCTCCTGAGGGTACCTGGGGTCCAACTAACCCTCATGTTACCTACAGTAAGCCCTACACAGCCGGATTACTATGAGTGGTCTGAGGCCATGCCCCCTTTTTACACCACTCTGCAAAGGCGCATTGCTGCTCTGGGAATTAAGTCCACTTCAGTCCGGAGGTCCTAAGGACACAAGAGGACCTCATCGCCCCACCGGCAGTGCGCCAAGAGGAGCTTTTGCAGAGTAGTGTAAAAAGGGGCATGGCCTCGGCCCACCTCTCAGCAATCCCACTGTGTGGGGCTTACTGGGGGTACTTAGTGGGCTAGTTGCCCCCGAAGGACCCTTAAGATTCAAGGGAACTCAATCCCCATCCCAGAACGACCCAAGAGGCGCATTTGCGGAGTAGTACAGGCATGGGAGGGACCTCCGGCGAGATGCCAGTTTTTCTATACTTTTCGTATTTTTAGAAGGAGTGCTGGGTGCCCCCCCCTTCTCTTACTATTTTTAAGGCCCTAAAAACCCCATTCCCCCATGGCTTTAGCCATTTTTTTTACTTTTGTTTTTAAACGGGAAGGGGGCCGCGTGACCCCCCCTTCCCTGAGCCTATTTTGGCCTCAGGGACCCCATCCCCTTCATGCCTGCCCTGCTTTTTTTATTATTACTATTGGAGGGGAGCTGCGTGGCCCCCCTCCTGGGGCCACTTTTGTCCCCGGGGACCCCATCCCCCGGGGCAAGCCCAAAGATTTATTTATTTTTGGGATCAAGAGGGGCGGCGTGGCCCCCCTCGCGGGCCATTTTTGGCACCTGCGACCCGATCCCCCGGGGCATGGCCTCTCATTAGGGACCACAGGGTGAGCCCCAATGCCCCCGCAGTCCCTGCTGGCTCTCCACCTCCTGCGGGAGCTGGCATTGCTTTTGGACAAGGGGAGCTGTAGACATGCAGCTCCCCTTGTCCAAAGCAATCTGCTTCGCTTCATGGAAGCAGGTTTTCTGCTCTTGCATCCATGAAGCGAAGCAGAGTTTGCAATGGCAGGGTGGGAGCCGTACTCCCGCCCTGCCATTTCAAACTGCAATGTCGCAGGGGTAGGCACCCTGAAATATTGCCAGGGGTTGCGGTCCCCAGGGCCAAGGAGGGCTCCAGGAGGGGGGCAGCGCAGCCCCCCTAGATTAGTGTTTAAAGCCCCGAGGAGGTGGTGGTCCCCGGGACCAGGGGTCTGCAACGGACCTCTCCATTATCTAAATTAGTGCCCCAGGTAGGTGGTGGTCCCCCGGACAGTGTGTGGGGGGCAGGACCTCCCCTACACGTATTCATTTTCATTTTAGCCCTGGGAAGGTGGCGGTCCCCGGGGCTTGGGGGGGGGGCCTTTTGGGCCTCCATCCTATAGTAAAAAATGCCCTGGGGTAGTGGTGGTCCCTGGGGCAGCATGGGGGTAAGGAGCCTCCCATGCACTTTTTTTTAAAAAGCCCTAGGGCGGTGAGGGATTTAGGGTGCGGGGACCCATATACCCCCTGCACATTCCCCGCTACATACATTTTAGTTGCCCCCGGGACTTGGCCCACCTGGGGGCTTAAACAAAACAAAATGCTTTTTTTGGGCCTAGGGTTCCCTGTGGTACCCCCTGAGCAGGCCTAAGGGGGCAGGGTGTTTCTACCCTGCGCCCTTTTCTTGTTTTTTTATCTTTTTTTTACTCTTTTCTTGGATGGCTTCCAACACTACCTGGTTTGGAGTGTTTGCAGCCGATCAGAATGAAGTTCGTGATCGGGAGGGTTTGTGAATCCTCCTCGGCCCTCAGATATCAATGTTTTTTATATTTAAATTTCTCAGGAATTACTGAATGGATTTACACCATTTAATGCAAAAAGTGAACTTTGGACCAAGAGCTACCTCCGATCAGCAGTTCATGCTGTAGCAGCGACAAACGTTTCTATGGAAATTGACATGGAGAAACGTGTTTTGGGACCCCCTTTTTTCCTAGCCCCCACTTGACAAATCACCCCAAATCTTTCAAGACAGGAGCTGACCTGCCCGGGCCATTAGTTTTGAAAATTTTGTGAAGATTTGTCAAACTGCATCAAAGATATTGGCAAATTGTATGGTACTCCCCTGTAAGAAATCTATGCTCCTCTACAGCCTGTCTGCTCTGTGTCCCACATGTCAAAAAAGCTCGACTGGGGGGAAGATCATTTAGCTTTGCAGGCTCCCAACTTTGGAACACTCTGCCATTAGAGCTTAGACAAAGGGATACACTGTCTGGCTTTCGGAAGGAACTGAAAACAAAACTGTTTCTCAGAAGCTTAATGCCTTACTTGCAGTGCTTTTTGGTAATCTCAGCTCCTGGATACCCGTTGGGTGGCAGCCGCGCTATATAAGAATGCTCTTACATTACATTACATTGCAAATCAAAAAACGCTTTTCTGTTGAAGCTAGGTCCTAACTATATCTACCTTCTTGCGACTGCCAATAGGTAATATATATGTGAATATATATATATATATATCCATCAATACCAGTTTCCCAAAGTGAAAGGACCACCAGGAAGATTCTTTGAAAAACACTGGTTTATTCACAGCTTGCACGTGGCAGGTAAACAGGTAACCATTCCGCAAAGTTTTGGCAGCCAGACGCGTTTCGTGAGGAACCAACTCCCTTCTTCTGTGGCTTAAAAAGTGCTTGACACTTGAACTTGCTGCTTTAATTGATTGCTGCACAACACGCCCCTGGGCGGGGACGCGACCACTACTGCGGCATCTTGGGCGTTGTAGTTTATTGCATAATTAATCCCAAGTGGTTGCAAAGTTCATGAGTTGTGGCACACATATTGATCCCAAGTGGGTAGAGGGGGTGACTTGCTTCTTGTCACGCTGCTTTGTTGCTGTGAAAAGGTGTCCGCGTGAGCACTTACTGGAATCGTGCTCCTGCGTCTCCCATCCGATAGCGTCAGACATCCGGGTGGCGCTGACTCGAATCCAAGGACTGGGGGGTCACCTTCGCGACCGGGACGGCCGCTAACATCCATCAATACCAGTTTCCCAAAGTGAAAGGACCACCAGGAAGATTCTTTGAAAAACACTGGTTTATTCACAGCTTGCACGTGGCAGGTAAACAGGTAACCATTCCGCAAAGTTTTGGCAGCCAGACGCGTTTCGGGAGGAACCAACTCCCTTCTTCTGTGGGACGGCCGCTAACATCCATCAATACCAGTTTCCCAAAGTGAAAGGACCACCAGGAAGATTCTTTGAAAAACACTGGTTTATTCACAGCTTGCACGTGGCAGGTAAACAGGTAACCATTCCGCAAAGTTTTGGCAGCCAGACGCGTTGGGATTAATTATGCAATAAACTACAACGCCCAAGATGCCGCAGTAGTGGTCGCGTCCCCGCCCAGGGGCGTGTTGTGCAGCAATCAATTAAAGCAGCAAGTTCAAGTGTCAAGCACTTTTTAAGCCACAGAAGAAGGGAGTTGGTTCCTCCCGAAACGCGTCTGGCTGCCAAAACTTTGCGGAATGGTTACCTGTTTACCTGCCACGTGCAAGCTGTGAATAAACCAGTGTTTTTCAAAGAATCTTCCTGGTGGTCCTTTCACTTTGGGAAACTGGTATTGATGGATGTTAGCGGCCGTCCCGGTCGCGAAGGTGACCTCCCAGTCCTTGGATTCGAGTCAGCGCCACCCGGATGTCTGACGCTATCGGATGGGAGACGCAGGAGCACGATTCCAGTAAGTGCTCACGCGGACACCTTTTCACAGCAACAAAGCAGCGTGACAAGAAGCAAGTCACCCCCTGTACCCACTTGGGATCAATATGTGTGCCACAACTCATGAACTTTGCAACCACTTGGGATTAATTATGCAATAAACTACAACGCCCAAGATGCCGCAGTAGTGGTCGCGTCCCCGCCCAGGGGCAAGTTGTGCAGCAATCAATTAAAGCAGCAAGTTCAAGTGTCAAGCACTTTTTAAGCCACAGAAGAAGGGAGTTGGTGTCCTCCCGAAACGCGTCTGGCTGCCAAAACTTTGCGGAATGGTTACCTGTTTACCTGCCACGTGCAAGCTGTGAATAAACCAGTGTTTTTCAAAGAATCTTCCTGGTGGTCCTTTCACTTTGGGAAACTGGTATTGATGGATGTTAGCGGCCGTCCCGGTCGCGAAGGTGACCCCCCAGTCCTTGGATTTGAGTCAGCGCCACCCGGATGTCTGATGCTATCGGATGGGAGACGCAGGAGCACGATTCCAGTAAGTGCTCACGCGGACACCTTTTCACAGCAACAAAGCAGCGTGACAAGAAGCAAGTCACCCCCTCTACCCACTTGGGATCAATATGTGTGCCACAACTCATGAACTTTGCAACCACTTGGGATTAATTATGCAATAAACTACAACGCCCAAGATGCCGCAGTAGTGGTCGCGTCCCCGCCCAGGGGCGTGTTGTGCAGCAATCAATTAAAGCAGCAAGTTCAAGTGTCAAGCACTTTTTAAGCCACAGAAGAAGGGAGTTGGTTCCTCCCGAAACGCGTCTGGCTGCCAAAACTTTGCGGAATGGTTACCTGTTTACCTGCCACGTGCAAGCTGTGAATAAACCAGTGTTTTTCAAAGAATCTTCCTGGTGGTCCTTTCACTTTGGGAAACTGGTATTGATGGATGTTAGCGGCCGTCCCGGTCGCGAAGGTGACCCCCCAGTCCTTGGATTCGAGTCAGCGCCACCCGGATGTCTGACGCTATCGGATGGGAGACGCAGGAGCACGATTCCAGTAAGTGCTCACGCGGACACCTTTTCACAGCAACAAAGCAGCGTGACAAGAAGCAAGTCACCCCCTGTACCCACTTGGGATCAATATGTGTGCCACAACTCATGAACTTTGCAACCACTTGGGATTAATTATGCAATAAACTACAACGCCCAAGATGCCGCAGTAGTGGTCGCGTCCCCGCCCAGGGGCGTGTTGTGCAGCAATCAATTAAAGCAGCAAGTTCAAGTGTCAAGCACTTTTTAAGCCACAGAAGAAGGGAGTTGATTCCTCCCGAAACCCGTCTGGCTGCCAAAACTTTGCGGAATGGTTACCTGTTTACCTGCCACGTGCAAGCTGTGAATAAACCAGTGTTTTTCAAAGAATCTTCCTGGTGGTCCTTTCACTTTGGGAAACTGGTATTGATGGATGTTAGCGGCCGTCCCGGTCGCGAAGGTGACCCCCCAGTCCTTGGATTCGAGTCAGTGCCACCCGGATGTCTGACGCTATCGGATGGGAGACGCAGGAGCACAATTCCAGTAAGTGCTCACGCGGACACCTTTTCACAGCAACAAAGCAGCGTGACAAGAAGCAAGTCACCCCCTCTACCCACTTGGGATCAATATGTGTGCCACAACTCATGAACTTTGCAACCACTTGGGATTAATTATGCAATAAACTACAACGCCCAAGATGCCGCAGTAGTGGTCGCGTCCCCGCCCAGGGGCGTGTTGTGCAGCAATCAATTAAAGCAGCAAGTTCAAGTGTCAAGCACTTTTTAAGCCACAGAAGAAGGGAGTTGGTTCCTCCCGAAACGCGTCTGGCTGCCAAAACTTTGCGGAATGGTTACCTGTTTACCTGCCACATGCAAGCTGTGAATAAACCAGTGTTTTTCAAAGAATCTTCCTGGTGGTCCTTTCACTTTGGGAAACTGGTATTGATGGATGTTAGCGGCCGTCCCGGTCGCGAAGGTGACCCCCCAGTCCCTGGATTCGAGTCAGCGCCACCCGGATGTCTGACGCTATCGGATGGGAGACACAGGAGCACGACTCCAGTAAGTGCTCACGCGGACACCTTTTCACAGCAACAAAGCAGCGTGACAAGAAGCAAGTCACCCCCTCTACCCACTTGGGATCAATATGTGTGCCACAACTCATGAACTTTGCAACCACTTGGGATTAATTATGCAATAAACTACAACGCCCAAGATGCCGCAGTAGTGGTCGCGTCCCCGCCCAGGGGCGTGTTGTGCAGCAATCAATTAAAGCAGCAAGTTCAAGTGTCAAGCACTTTTTAAGCCACAGAAGAAGGGAGTTGGTTCCTCCCGAAACGCGTCTGGCTGCCAAAACTTTGCGGAATGGTTACCTGTTTACCTGCCACGTGCAAGCTGCGAATAAACCAGTGTTTTTCAAAGAATCTTCCTGGTGGTCCTTTCACTTTGGGAAACTGGTATTGATGGATGTTAGCAGCCGTCCCGGTCGCGAAGGTGACCCCCCAGTCCTTGGATTCGAGTCAGCGCCACCCGGATGTCTGACGCTATCGGATGGGAGACGCAGGAGCACGATTCCAGTAAGTGCTCACGCGGACACCTTTTCACAGCAACAAAGCAGCGTGACAAGAAGCAAGTCACCCCCTCTATCCACTTGGGATCAATATGTGTGCCACAACTCATGAACTTTGCAACCACTTGGGATTAATTATGCAATAAACTACAACGCCCAAGATGCCGCAGTAGTGGTCGCGTCCCCGCCCAGGGGCGTGTTGTGCAGCAATCAATTAAAGCAGCAAGTTCAAGTGTCAAGCACTTTTTAAGCCACAGAAGAAGGGAGTTGGTGTCCTCCCGAAACGCGTCTGGCTGCCAAAACTTTGCGGAATGGTTACCTGTTTACCTGCCACGTGCAAGCTGTGAATAAACCAGTGTTTTTCAAAGAATCTTCCTGGTGGTCCTTTCACTTTGGGAAACTGGTATTGATGGATGTTAGCGGCCGTCCCGGTCGCGAAGGTGACCCCCCAGTCCTTGGATTTGAGTCAGCGCCACCCGGATGTCTGATGCTATCGGATGGGAGGCGCAGGAGCACGATTCCAGTAAGTGCTCACGCGGACACCTTTTCACAGCAACAAAGCAGCGTGACAAGAAGCAAGTCACCCCCTCTACCCACTTGGGATCAATATGTGTGCCACAACTCATGAACTTTGCAACCACTTGGGATTAATTATGCAATAAACTACAACGCCCAAGATGCCGCAGTAGTGGTCGCGTCCCCGCCCAGGGGCGTGTTGTGCAGCAATCAATTAAAGCAGCAAGTTCAAATGTCAAGCACTTTTTAAGCCACAGAAGAAGGGAGTTGGTTCCTCCCGAAACGCGTCTGGCTGCCAAAACTTTGCGGAATGGTTACCTGTTTACCTGCCACGTGCAAGCTGTGAATAAACCAGTGTTTTTCAAAGAATCTTCCTGGTGGTCCTTTCACTTTGGGAAACTGGTATTGATGGATGTTAGCGGCCGTCCCGGTCGCGAAGGTGACCCCCCAGTCCTTGGATTCGAGTCAGCGCCACCCGGATGTCTGACGCTATCGGATGGGAGACGCAGGAGCACGATTCCAGTAAGTGCTCACGCGGACACCTTTTCACAGCAACAAAGCAGCGTGACAAGAAGCAAGTCACCCCCTCTACCCACTTGGGATCAATATGTGTGCCACAACTCATGAACTTTGCAACCACTTGGGATTAATTATGCAATAAACTACAACGCCCAAGATGCCGCAGTAGTGGTCGCGTCCCCGCCCAGGGGCGTGTTGTGCAGCAATCAATTAAAGCAGCAAGTTCAAGTGTCAAGCACTTTTTAAGCCACAGAAGAAGGGAGTTGGTTCCTCCCGAAACGCGTCTGGCTGCCAAAACTTTGCGGAATGGTTACCTGTTTACCTGCCACGTGCAAGCTGTGAATAAACCAGTGTTTTTCAAAGAATCTTCCTGGTGGTCCTTTCACTTTGGGAAACTGGTATTGATGGATGTTAGCGGCCGTCCCGGTCGCGAAGGTGACCCCCCAGTCCTTGGATTCGAGTCAGCGCCACCCGGATGTCTGACGCTATCAGATGGGAGACGCAGGAGCACGATTCCAGTAAGTGCTCACGCGGACACCTTTTCACAGCAACAAAGCAGCGTGACAAGAAGCAAGTCACCCCCTCTACCCACTTGGGATCAATATGTGTGCCACAACTCATGAACTTTGCAACCACTTGGGATTAATTATGCAATAAACTACAACGCCCAAGATGCCGCAGTAGTGGTCGCGTCCCCGCCCAGGGGCGTGTTGTGCAGCAATCAATTAAAGCAGCAAGTTCAAGTGTCAAGCACTTTTTAAGCCACAGAAGAAGGGAGTTGGTTCCTCCCGAAACGCGTCTGGCTGCCAAAACTTTGCGGAATGGTTACCTGTTTACCTGCCACGTGCAAGCTGTGAATAAACCAGTGTTTTTCAAAGAATCTTCCTGGTGGTCCTTTCACTTTGGGAAACTGGTATTGATGGATGTTAGCGGCCGTCCCGGTCGCGAAGGTGACCCCCCAGTCCTTGGATTCGAGTCAGCGCCACCCGGATGTCTGACGCTATCGGATGGGAGACGCAGGAGCACGATTCCAGTAAGTGCTCACGCGGACACCTTTTCACAGCAACAAAGCAGCGTGACAAGAAGCAAGTCACCCCCTCTACCCACTTGGGATCAATATGTGTGCCACAACTCATGAACTTTGCAACCACTTGGGATTAATTATGCAATAAACTACAACGCCCAAGATGCCGCAGTAGTGGTCGCGTCCCCGCCCAGGGGTGTGTTGTGCAGCAATCAATTAAAGCAGCAAGTTCAAGTGTCAAGCACTTTTTAAGCCACAGAAGAAGGGAGTTGGTTCCTCCCGAAACGCGTCTGGCTGCCAAAACTTTGCGGAATGGTTACCTGTTTACCTGCCACGTGCAAGCTGTGAATAAACCAGTGTTTTTCAAAGAATCTTCCTGGTGGTCCTTTCACTTTGGGAAACTGGTATTGATGGATGTTAGCGGCCGTCCCGGTCGCGAAGGTGACCCCCCAGTCCTTGGATTCGAGTCAGCGCCACCCGGATGTCTGACGCTATCGGATGGGAGACGCAGGAGCACGATTCCAGTAAGTGCTCACGCGGACACCTTTTCACAGCAACAAAGCAGCGTGACAAGCAGCAAGTCACCCCCTCTACCCACTTGGGATCAATATGTGTGCCACAACTCATGAACTTTGCAACCACTTGGGATTAATTATGCAATAAACTACAACGCCCAAGATGCCGCAGTAGTGGTCGCGTCCCCGCCCAGGGGCGTGTTGTGCAGCAATCAATTAAAGCAGCAAGTTCAAGTGTCAAGCACTTTTTAAGCCACAGAAGAAGGGAGTTGGTTCCTCCCGAAACGCGTCTGGCTGCCAAAACTTTGCGGAATGGTTACCTGTTTACCTGCCACGTGCAAGCTGTGAATAAACCAGTGTTTTTCAAAGAATCTTCCTGGTGGTCCTTTCACTTTGGGAAACTGGTATTGATGGATATATATATATATATATATATATATATATATATATATATATATATATATATATATATATATATATATATATATATATATATATATATATATATTACCTATTGGCAGTCGCAAGAAGAAGGTAGATATAGTTAGGACCTAGCTTCAACAGAAAAGCGTTTTTTGATTTGTAATGTAATGTAATGTAAGAGCATTCTTATATAGCGCGGCTATATATATATATATATATATATATATATATATATATATATAGCCATGTGACCTGTGATGGTGGTCAAGGGGGGTGTCCATTTCAGAAACAAAAACCATTTCAGAAACAAAAACCAAGACGGCATGTATGCATTTTACACGTGAGCAAGGGCTTTTTAGCTTGAAACGCGTTGTGTTGGGTCGTGAAGTAAACTAGACCTTGCCTGAAGTGCTGTGGGGTCTGTGCCTCCTTCTTCGCCGTACTGCCGATGTGTGGGAGTCGGAAGTGGCGGGAGCAGTCAAGTTTGGAGATATATATATATATATATATAGTGAAGATGTTATTTCAGCAAGTGTGGAAAAAGTGAAGAATCTGAATAGGGACGCCCTTTTGAAGAAATCCAAAGAAAATAAGGAATCAGGTAATAAGCTTAGGTTTATAACCACGTACAATAACCAGGCTTGGGATGTACGGAAAAGCTTAAATAAATGTTGGGAAGTGTTAAGAATGGATGAGGACCTTAAAGAATATGTAGGACCATATCCATCTATCACTTTCCGATGGTGTAAATCCCTCAAAGACACTCTAATGACAAGCTCCATAAAAGAAAGTAAGAGGAAGAATCCAGTTGAAGGTTTTTTCATGCAAGCACAGTCAGAACTGCAAAACCGTCAAATTGAGGAAAGATAAGCCAGCATTCAAAATTAGTAGACACTTTTCCTGCGACACTGAGTTCGCAGTGTATGCGTTAAAATGCCCATGCGACTTTTATTACATTGGAAGCACCATCAAGAAAGCCAAATTAAGAGTTCTTGAGCATTTAAGAGCAATTGCTAATAACGACAGACAGTATCCGGTTGCTCGTCATTTCCATGAAACCCATAATCAAAATCAAAACCTCCTCTATTTTTGTGTGTTAGATTCAATCCCCCAGAGGGAAAGAGGGGGAAATCGCATGATTGAGTTGAGGAAACTTGAATCAAGAATGATTATAAAGTATAATACCAAGATACCTGCAGGGTTAAACTTTGATGAGGAATTGTCTATCCATCTGAGATAATAACACAAAAATATGAATTTATGAGTCTATCCTTTAGCGTCTATTTTTCTCTTGATATGTTTTTAACTTATCGTTTGTTATATTACAATGAGAGAGTTCCTCCGATACTAAATTAGAAATTATATGTTTCCATTGCAGAATGGTAAACAAATTACAAAAGTGATGAACTTGTACACTTATAATGGATAAATCCTACCAGTTACTCTGAGCCCAGATGTATACTAGTGGCAATCCGATCATGCGGTCTTTCCCAGCGTTCTGTGGGAGTAAGCCTCACCTCACCCGGCACCCACTCGGGAAGAAGGAGGCCCCGCTCTCTCCGTCGGTACCTCAACACCTACATCCGAGGTTTGTAATTTGTTTACCATTTGCAGTCGCAGTATTCACTAGGTCCTGAAGAAAGCTAGGACCAATTGTCCATCTAGCTGAAACATGTCGACCCCACCACACCACGCCCTGACATAGTTATTATTTAAAAATATTGGGCTTTGTTGTTTTAATCTTGACCCTAGCACCATACCCAATAAACTTATTTTTGGTTCTTCGAGTCAATTTTATATTCACTTTCACTTTTCATTTGCACTGCACTCCATTAGCATCACCAGTGAAGCACTGTGGTCTAAGATTATATCTACAGAATCCATCAATATTGGATGCCTTGATTAAGATCTGGATTCATGATACATCTCCCACGTGACGATACTCCACCAAATGGGTGGGCTGATGGGAATTTTTTCTAGCCCAGTGCTATCACTTTAGTGTTATTAATGGATTCTAGGTTCTAGGCTCAACATGGCATACGAACATTAATTTGGGACCAGGCTACTTTCTTGTTGTTCTGCTAGTTGTTATAGGGGCCTAAGTTGTCCTGGTCGTTAAAGATGCCCTTTTTTACCCTCCCACTGTATTTTTTCACAAAGATTCTACTTACCACATCCTCAGTATTTTATGTAGCCTTGAGTATTACACAGAATCGTCTCAGCATGACAATTTCTTCTTAACAAGGAAGACTGTGTGCACCCGGTACTAACCTATCTACATGTGCTTGTTTTCCTTCAGAAGATGGGCTTTCTGTAAAGTTTTCACTACATTATAAGGGCTGCAGGTAGTATGATCTTTAGGACCTTCAGACTTTGGTTATTTTAAGTGAATAGTCTATTTTTTGACAAGTTTTGCATAGAGTGTACACTGTACTTAGTAAATACTTTTAAATACTGTGTGGTATATTTCTCATGAGGGTTTCACTATTTGCAAACAGTATGGTACAGACTAAACTCTCGCTATAGAGTAATCATTGTTAACAGTACCCACTTCTCTACTCATATCCACTTTATTTCTCAGTGTAGGTTCAGTGACTGTCAGTTGTTTGATACAGGTAAAGAGTGTCCGTAGTAGGGCATTAGATACATACATCTGGCCATAGTCTTCTTTGTTTAGCTTGTCAAAGGGCCAATTTTAGTGTGGTGGCTGGGCGTCATCCCTGCTGTCAGGGCTGTACTTGTTTAACTGCTGCACACCTAAATTTGGAGCTTCAGTTCAGGGTTCAAAAACGGGTTGTGTAGCAATAAATGGTCTTAGAGAAGGTGTCTCCTGTAGCTCTCCACCTACGTCTGAGTAGCTCACCTGTGTCAAGTCCAGCTCATTAAATTAAAAAGCTTTTGCTTGGTTGAAATAATATACATATTAATAAAAAATTGAGATTATATAACACTAATATTATTAGTAGCTCTCAATGTGTTTCATCTCTCAGTACAGAAAAGGTTGGAGACCCATGTCTTAGAGGATGGGCGCTCTGAATGCCCTTTTGTTAGAATGACTCTGTTGGTTCAAAAGTACATTAAAATAATTGTGCTCATCAACTCTTCATGTGCAGGAATGACACCAAGTGACTGTGCTTGACTGCCTGTGTGTGTAGCGGGATCAGAGCGCCAGTATCCGAACTAAAGTCCATTTCTGTCTTTTTCTGCAGTCAACTTCGATTTTCTGCTCAACCTTCGTAAAATATTTCACTAATCTGCAATTCAGCTCTATGTCTGTTAGATTCAAACAGGCCATGACGACCTGTCTGCAGTATCGTAGCCCCCTGCTGTTAAAGAATGCTATCAAAATTGGTTTTCAGTTTTCCTATGTGGATTTGCATAAACAGATTACATGTAACATGGTTTTGGGACCTTGGCCACAGAGCCGGCATAACTCCCTTTCCTCAGTAGGTTGCCATGGCAGCAGATGCAAGAATGAGGGAAGCACACCAGGAGGTGTTTCAGAAACCTTACTTTGGTGTGGGCGCCGAAGCCTGATCTAAGGTGAGGTTGTGGTTTCAGTGTTCTATACCTAGTTATTGTTATCCAGGGATGTTGTCACTTTGATTGGTGCTTCTTTGTCTGCTTGCATCGAAACTCGCTTTATTGAATTATTTACTGTGATCTTAAATTGAGGATAACTAGTAGTTATGTGAAGTCACCTTGTAAGGTAGACTCTGGCAGGGGAGAAGTCCCTAGTGATAATAATTTCCTCCCAAAGGTGATGATCAGGTGTCTTAGAGCTGGCGTTTTTTAACTTGTAGCAGTGCTTGATAAACGCCCCTTGCCTGGTAAGGGTTTTCATTGTAAGACCAAACTCCAGCCTTAGCTGGGAAGTTGACGTGTGCTGAGTCATATGAAATAGGGACTTATAGATTTTTGCTACAATCTTATCCAGAAGAGACCGTCTCTCCCTTGTAACGCCTCGCTTCCATAGCCTAGGGTCGGTACCTATTCGGCCTGAATTATCTGAAAAAGTGGTGTGAACGTCGGTCCGGCAGTTGCTGCTCTGGGAAAATGAAAAGCCATTAGAAGGGAGATATTTTTCAGCAACATGCTCTCTTTGACTTGGTTAAGATACCTCAGTCTGTCAAACATCAGTCTGGGGGACAGATTTACAAACCCCTTGCAACACATTTTTGCCACAGTTGCGTCACTTTTCTGACGCAGCGGCAGCGGAAATTATGCGCCACGTTGTGACTTATTTACAACTTGACGCATTTAGGCAAATGCGTCACATTGTAAAGCACTGTCGCACATGAAACCTGCGTCAGGGTTCATGTGGGCGTTCTGTCGCAGGGTGAGCATGCCGTCGCAGGAAAGCTCTGCAAAACTGATGCAGTGAAATCTACAAGATTTCACTGAGTCATTTCTACCGTGACGCTACGTCAAAGCGTAAGGAGTGATACACCACGTTAAGTATGGGCGGCCCCTGTGTATTGCTGGAGTTACATTGTGGTTGCAACGCGACTTCAGTAATGCGCCGCCCTTACGCCACAAGATGCTCCGCCACAAATTTGCCCATCCTTGCGCCATTGTGTGCTGCAGTGTAAATGCAACGCATCCGTGGTGGCGCAAGGGGGGAATTGTGCGTAACAGGTATTTATATTCGGTGGTTACATCAAGTTTCCTTGTTTCCAGATACCATGTCAAGGAGCTGGTGGCTTGCTTCCCCATAACTATGATTTTCCTTTTTTCATATTTATTTACACTAGGGTCGTCCTTGAGTAGGCGGCTGCCGCATTCAGGAGTCTTTGGAGGCCGATCTTTGTGCGACTGATCATAACTAAGTCATCAGCATACATCCGGCTTGGCAAATGTATACTTCCTACTTTTGGTGCGTGTGAGTTGGCCTTGTTTAAAGTCGGGGGAAGGTCAACCAGAAACACTGAAAAGAATGGGAGAAAGTACTCACCCTTGCCTTAGGTCCTGGTTAGTTCGAATCTTCCTGGACAGGTGGGTACTGTTCGCCGTGTTTGCAAGTATTTTATGGTTTTAAAAAGCACCTGCTGCCCCGTTCCTGGCCTCCAGAAATGTTCATGCAACAATATAGATGCCAAGATGACTCCGATTAATAATGTTCTTCCGAGAGGTTTGTCTAGTGGAAGTTTTTCCTCATGATAAGGTAGTGCAGTGGGCTAATATGCCTGCTGCAAAGAACGTGCCCCATTCAGATCACAAAGTGCATATAATGTAGATAGCTCAGTGGGTTACTGCTTTTGTAGAGAGATCCTTTTGTGTCTTGCAGTTTATACTTTATAATCCTTACATACAACATTGAGATATTAACTGCCATCAAAGAGCTGCTTGCAAATTGCGAAGTAGATTAGAGGTTATGATTTTTTCCATCTTTGATTATCCTAATGTTGGAAAAGGGGGTCATTTGATTAGAAATCTATTCTGATTTTTAAAGAGAACATCAAATCATGGTGTTAAGTTTTAAATTCCGAGTTTGTGCTTCTCCAGACCAAACACTGTTAAACCATACTGTCTCCCGGTAAGGGGGACAGGTGACTTCTACACCTTGTAGTCCTCTGTCTTACGTAACATTTCCTATACACTAATTTACACACCTGTGATTGATTGTCTCTGTGTAGTGTGTGTGATGTAAAGTGCTCTGACATCCCACACTGGTATGAGTGGTGGCAGCACCTTAAAACTCATCAAACGCATCTGAGAGAGAGTGGTTATGGAGACTTGAAGGGCACGTTAAAGCGTGGTAGTTAAGGAATCCGTGGCTGAGGTGGTCATTGGGGGTGCCAACAAACATTATCGCACTGGGCTCTGCCAATGCTAAAGCTGGCCCGATGGAGGAGAATCAGTGCTTACAGCAGTGGGATGTTAAAGCTGGCTAGCTTCTGACAAAATTTACTTTGGTCAAAAGCTATTTTGTAATCATTGAAGCAGAAGGTGAGAGGCTGGTAGTTATGCTTACAGTGGTCAATTCGTAATGACAGGCTAGTATGTTTGTAGCTTTCCCCATGCTCTTTGAGAAGCCCGTTTGGGTAAGGGAATTATTTGCTGTTCTGAGGCCCACAATGTTATGTCCTCCAGTAGGCATCCCTTAAAGTATTTTACATCAACGTTGAGGAGGGCTATTAGCTGAAAATTAGCAGGATCTGAGCTGTAACCTCCGTGTAAATAGGAGCACGCAGCACGCACCCAGCACGCACCCACCTCCCGCTGCCCCTCCCCCGCCCCTCCCCCCCACTATCCATTTGTGACAGATGCATCTGCGCGCAGCGTTCACGCGAAGCGATCGCGCCCCAGTCGCGCCGAAGGTGCGCCAAAGGTAAGCCCGTCTACGTCCGTCCGCGCCTGGACGGCGCCCAGCGCCAGACCCCCTGGCCCCCGTCCCACCCACCCCACCCGCATTACTTACGCCGCCTCCACCCTCCTAGCCCTTAACCCTGGCCGACTCTCCAACTGCGCCCAAGCCGCCCCTGGACACACCCATGGACTCTTCTCTTGCAATTCCTGCAAGTTCGACGGCACCAAGACCAACTCCTCATCCACGAACACCAAACAGAGCTCCGACACTAACCACCTTAAATGCATCCTGCTCAACACCCGATCGGTCCACAGGCACGCCATCGACCTCTGGAATCTACTAGACACCATCTCCCCGGACGTCGCCTTCCTAACAGAAACATGGATGAACGCCTCCTCAGCCCCAGACATCACCATTGCCATCCCGGAAGGATACAAGATCATCCGTAAGGACCGCACCGACCAAACAGGAGGAGGCATCGCTATCGTCCATAAGAATTCCATCCACATCTCAACGAGCTCAGACGTCAACCTTGCCAGCGCCGAACACCTTCACTTCCAGATCCACACCGACCCCAAGACAACACTCAGAGGCACTCTCCTCTACCGGCCTCCAAGGCCCCGTGCACAATTCAGTGACGACATCACTGACTTTATCACCCCACACGCCATCCCCTCAGAGGAATACATTCTATTGGGAGACTTCAACTTTCACATGGAAAAGAGCAACGACAGTAACACCACCACCCTCCAGGACAACCTCGCCAACCTCGGACTCAAACAACTTGTCACCACCCCCACCCACATTGCAGGTCACACACTCGACCCTATCTTCACTTCCAGCAAACATGCCTCCTTCAGTCACACCACAGCTCTCCATTGGACGGACCACAGCTGCGTTCACTTTATCTACAATATGACCACAACCCACAACCATCCTCATCCTACCCTGCGAAGAAACTGGAACAAAATCACCATCGACCAGATCTCCTCTGTGCTTCTTCAAAACCCCCTGCCCACCCCTCAAACCCCGACCAAGCAGCCATTAACCTCACCCAATGGCTATCCAACAGCGCCGACATCCTAGCACCGCTGAAAAAACGTCAAACCAAACTAGGCAGCAAAAACGCCTCCTGGTTCAACGATGATCTTAAGAAATCGAAGAAACTGTGTCGCTCCCTCGAGAAGGCCTGGAAAAAAGACCCAAACACCAGCACCAGGGACACCTTCAAAAACGCCACCCGCATACACCACCAACTAATCCGGTCTGCCAAGAAAGCCGCTTTCAAAGACCGACTAGATAACAATGCCCACAACAGCAAGGAATTATTCAACATCGTCAAAGAATTTACCAACCCTTCAGCCAACTCCAACGACATCACCCCCTCTCAAGCCCTCTGCGACTCCCTAGCCTCATTCTTCCACAACAAAATCGCAGACATCCACAACAGCTTCGACAACCGACCCGGGGACCAACCCACCCAACCTTCTGCAGGACCTTCACCCCCCTTGAACATCCTTCACGACTGGAACCCAATCTCCACTGAGGACACCATCCGCCTGATGAACTCCATCCACTCAGGATCCCCCACAGACCCATGCCCTCACCACATCTTCAACAAAGCAGATTCCATCATAGCACCACACCTCCGAGACGTCATCAACTGCTCCCTCAACTCCGCCACCTTCCCGGAAAGCTGGAAACACGCCGAACTCAGCGCCCTTCTGAAAAAACGCACAGCTGACCCCACCGAACTCAAAAACTACCGCCCCATCTCGCTCCTTCCATTCCCGGCCAAAGTCATCGAGAAAGCTGTCAACAACCACCTCGCCGCCTTCCTCGAAACCAACAAATCCCTCGACTCCTCACAGTCCGGCTTCCGAGCCAAACACAGCACTGAGACCGCCCTCATCGCAGCAACAGACGACATTCAAACTCTACTGGACAATGGAGACACAGTCGCCCTCATCCTCCTCGACCTCTCCGCAGCCTTCGACACAGTCTGTCATAGCACCCTTCTACAGCGCCTCAGAAACATCGGAATCCAAGGGAAAGCACTGGAATGGATCACCTCGTTCCTCACCGGAAGAACCCAGAGAGTCCGCCTCCCACCATTCAAGTCTGAGGCCACTGAAGTCATCTGCGGTGTACCACAAGGATCTTCACTCAGCCCCACCCTCTTCAACGTATACATGAACCCCCTCGCAGCCATCGCACGCCAACACAACCTCAACATCATCTCCTACGCTGACGACACTCAACTGATCCTCTCACTCACCAAAGACCCTAACACCGCCAAAACCAACCTACATGAAGGAATGAAAGAAGTAGCAGAGTGGATGAAGCACAGCCATCTGAAACTGAATTCAGACAAAACAGAAGTCCTTATTTTAGGTACCTCCCCCTCCGCCTGGGATGACTCTTGGTGGCCAGAGGCCCTTGGAAAAGCACCCATCCCGACGGACCACGCACGGAACCTGGGCGTCATCCTGGACTCCTCACTCTTCATGAACAGACAAGTCAACTCCGTTTCATCATCCTGCTTCAACATTCTTCGCATGCTCAAAAAAACATTTCGCTGGATCCCCACCGAAACTAGAAAAACAGTCACCCAAGCACTGGTCACGAGCCGCCTGGACTACGGAAACACCCTATACGCCGGTACCACCGCAAAACTCCAGAAAAAACTCCAACGCATCCAGAACGCTTCAGCCAGACTCATACTAGACATCCCGCGTAAAGACCACATCTCTGGTCACCTGAAAAACCTCCACTGGCTCCCCGTCAATAAGAGGATCACTTTCCGCCTCCTAACCCACGCACACAAAGCACTTTACGAACTGGGACCTGAATGCCTCAACGCACGACTCTCCTTCTACACCCCCTCTCACCAGCTACGATCCTCCAACCAAGCCCTTGCTACTGTACCTCGCATCAACAAAACCACCATGGGAGGTAGATCCTTCTCCTACCTGGCAGCTAAAACCTGGAACTCACTTCCTACCCACCTTCGCCTCACTCAGAACCACCTAGCATTCAGAAAGCAACTTAAAACTTGGATATTTGACAAGTAATTCCCCACCCTTCTTCAAGCGCCTTGAGACCCTCTGGGTATGTAGCGCGCTATATAAATCTTTTGACTTGACTTGACTTGAGATATAACTGAGCCCTTCTAGGAGACTAGCATTATGCTAGTTGTTAGAATACTGTTGAAGACCAACTCCATGCTCTTTGCCCAGAAGTCAGTATCCTCTTTAAAGATAACTGCGGGGATGCCGTTTCGTCCTGGTGCTCCTTTGCAACAGGCCTTTGTGATCTGCATTTTGATGGTAGCTTCCTGTAGTTTCAGGGGGCTGATTTCACTGTGGTCTTTTACTGCCCACTAAACTTCATTGGAGTACCGCTTGCTTCAATGAGGGGAAACATCCATTACAACGAAGTCATTACAATGACCTACCTTTACAACGCAACTGTTACAACTCAACTGCCTTTACATCTCATGCCATTACAATGCATGCCATTACAACGCATGTCACTACAACGCACGCCATTACAATGCATACCATTACAACACATGCCATTATAACACATTATAAGGTAAGTAATGGAGATTTTTTTAGTATTAGGGTGGGTACGGTTTTAGGGTACATGGGAATAGTAATTGTTATCCTGACACTATCCAACACTTTCTCTACTGTTGCACTCACTGGAGTGGGAATAGTAATTTTTACCCCTACACTATCCAACACTTAGTAATTTTTACCCCTACACTATCCGACAGGTACCCTACTGTTGCACCCACTGGAGTAGGAATAGTAATTTTTACCCCTACACTATCCAACACTTACTCTACTGTTGCCCTAAAAGTATTATGTGTTGTAATGATATGCATTGTAATGGAATGCGTTGTAATTGTAGTTTTAAAAAATGCGTTGTAATGGGATGCGTTGTAAAATCATGCAATGTAATGGTAGTTGAGATGTAAAGACTGCATTGTAAAAGCAGGCATTGTAAGTGCATGCGTTGTAACGTCATATATTCTTCAGTGTGTGATCCTTCTAAAGGGTCTTTTGTGCTGTCAGAGCAGAGTGCATCATGAGGTCATCTGTCTTTAGGGTTATTCTTTGCTGAGGTGCAGTTAAAATGGATCGTGAGAAATTCAAACCAGCACTCTTCCGATGTATTTGACGTTGTTATGGGTTTCGGGGAACTATTTAGTTTGTTCACGTTTTTTTCCAGAATCTCTTGTCTGTTTTATTTGATTTTGTGTAGGAGCCTAGACCAGCGTTTATAATTCGCCTCTCTCTTTAAGTCCCATCTCTGCTTCCTGTTGGCTGCTTTCCCTTTTGACGCTATAGCTTTGAGAGATTTATCGGTGGTGTTTTTGGTAGGCCTCAGGGCTTGATTGGAAGTGCATTTTAGGCCTTTTCGTTTATAGGAAGCTGGGATCTTTTTGCTCCCAGTCTGCTGCCCAGGACCAGATACTGGCAAGGCATGCTGTGCAGCAAATCTTCTGATAAACTGATCCCAGGTGGAGTCATCGACCTCCCCCTCAGCTGCATATGCCAAGAAGGTTTTTCTTCAAGCTACGGTAAGTTGTAAGCTGAGTTACTTGACCATTTTATTCTTTTGTTCTTGACTGTGTAAGCTGAGCCTTATGTTTCTTTAACTGGTGCTTGGTGGGAAAGGCTGATGGTTAGACTCAGTTCCTGCTTTCGGTGATCATTTTCCTGTGATCAATTAGAGAGCTGCTTGTTGGAGTGTGGAAAGGATGATGGATTGGACCGTTGGTGGACTGTCTGATGGATTGGGTACCCTGAGGTTAAGATGCTCTAATTCATTGATAATCTCTTTGCCTTTTTATCTGGTCTGGAGGATTGGCGTTGACTTTAGGATGGAATTGCTCAGTGTGCATTTAGGGCTGCCAGGATCTCATCTTCTGGTGGCGAACCAAGCATATTCATATTGAAATTGCCTGAGCGAACTATTTCAGTAGGGGTCGATCCATTCAGGAAATCCATAATATCGATTTTCAGATGCGTTTTAACTTTGTATTTAGCTTGCACTTTTGGCGGCATATAAATATTCACTATCACCAAGGGGGTCACGCTTACTTGGTAAAGGTAGTTTGAACTATTTGCAATGTCCGTTAAGTACATCAGATATACACATTGCCAATCCTCCGCTACGGGGCTAAAGAGTGACTCATTTGTTGCTGGCGTGCTAAAGTTAATATAGCATGGAATTAATGGTAGTTTCTCCTCCCAAAGTTTTTTGTAGCATGATCACCTGAAATGATCTTAAATATTCCACCACCTCTTGATCGTCTAGTTTGCTCAGCCGCCCATTGATGTTCCATGAACATATCCGCAGGTGTTCTTTTTGTAAAGGAGTGATTTTATCCAAGTGTGCGATTCATTGCTGTATTCTAGGTCTATTTAATGCTCCCAAGACCCAACTCTAGTCATAGATCTTGTCATGTGGGTTTTTATATTCCCTGGCTAATGATGGAGCTGGCCCTTGATTTTTTCTTGTTGACATACTGAAAGCGCTCCTTAGGACTGAGTATACTTGCTTTGGCCCGCAGGTGTTATTTTGCACATTAGCATGATTTGTTAGCGATCGTAAGCTGGTCCGTTGAAGAAAGTCACTTGTATCCCCCGCCTTTTAAAACCTTAGCTACGGTCGGTACCTTTTTAGCTGCTTGGGTTGACGCCCAAGAGACCTTGGTTGTCTCGTTAGGCTGCCTCAATCTGGATGCGGTGGACTCTACTGAGACAGTGTCCCTTGATCGAAGGCCACTTGTTTCTGGTATTTGGTTGAGGAGACAAAGGATGTTGCCTCGGTTTAGTATATCAAAACTCTCTCCTGACTCGTACTCTGGGTACAATAATGCTACCAGACTATTGGCAGTTCCAAACAGCAAGGGCTGCTTGCTGCTTGCAACATGCACACGCTGCATCGCATTTGACGATGCAGCGCGCGCAACACAATTTGTTTTATTTATTTATTTGTATACTTACCTCTGTTTGGTCATAATCCAGAGTTTACTACCCCCCACCCTGCCCCTCCCCTGCCCTGCATCACTGCCCGGTAGCACTCCCTCCAGGAGCCGCTACTGGGTCACCCTATCCTAGGAATGCTTTTTATCCGGTACTAATAGGACTTGGCGCAGTGCTGCAAATAGTACTGATCTTTTTTTAAAGTGTCGGACGAATTCGCATATGGAGGGTCCTCTCTTGTAATCTCATAGGCAAGCTAAATAATAACTAAACGCTAGTCTGAGAAAAGAAAAGTAATGGCCCAATAACTCCAAGCCAACGTGTTACATGTTAACTATTTTTTTTTAACCACAATTATAAAAACCAGTTCAGAAAGCAAATATTAATATTGTACCAAACGACAACAATTTTTTGTGTTCTATAATATCTACATTTTTGCCATAAAATTAATATTATTATACTGGACCTTATCATTAACATAAAACCTGGCACTTTGGTACAGTGAAGTAAGACTTTTAGTTCTGGCCAGAAAGCGGATAACTAGTTGCCCTATTGAGAGATCCCAGCCTGTCTGGCGGGATCTCTGCGCTGTGAGAGGACATACCTTTCAACATGTGCGCATTTGCGAGTTTTCATCTGGTTGTTTATTCCAGTCAGCTCAGGAATACGTCTGTATTTTAGGTCATGATCATATCTGCATAGACAATCACCTCGTGCTCTTTAGAGGCCTTTGTGAAATGGCTCTAATGAGAAGTCACAGAAAAGGAAGGTGGGATTGTTAGCGATGTAGTCACACTTTTAATTTTTCAAACAAACTGACAGAATATATTTGAGACTGATAATGGTGAGGATGTCTATGCTCCCATTCCTCCATGAATTAGGTCCTTCTGAACTGGTATAGGGCAACAGGTGAATACAGAGTCCAATTAGAAGGAATGCCGGTAATGTGGGGAGTTCGACATGACTTTGCCCTCCCTCTGCTCATTTTCTGAAAAACAAAATTGTATTTTCATTTCAGTGTCAGGAGTTTACATACATTATCAAACAACAATCATCTCCATTAGTAACGAGTCAAAGTTGTACATACCTCCGTGTATATTGACCAAAAGTTATAAGTACATTCTAGGCACGTATCGAAGACAACACTCCCATATAACACCCCTCCCTCCCCTCCATGCATGATTGTTGCAAATGTGACAGCGGGTCTCTCTGAATATTATGGACTGTCTTCAGGGGTAGAGGATGTACCTGGCGGTTCACAAATGTTCCCTTGTGATTCACTCCATTTCCCCATATTCTGGACCAATTTTTGGGGCATCCCCGGTGCCTATTTTTCAGCTACCATCGCTGCGTCCATATCATTCTCCTATTGTGCTTGCGTGGGCACCTTCCCGGATCCCCAGTTTCTGGCTATATTCCTTTTTGCCGTCGCCAACCCAAGTGTAGCCCAAGGTCGCCATATATTTAATAGGCAGCACCTAGGATCTCGCTGGACCTCCACGCCACTCTCCTCCGAAATCGCATTCAGGACGTGTTCCCAGTAAAGTTGTATTTGTGGACAATCCCATATTGTATGGAAATATGTTCCTATCTGACCGCATCCTCTAAGGCAGAGTGGATCGTCCGTGTGCCCGAGCTTGTGTATCATAGTGCGGTGGTAGTATATACGATTCAGCACTTTAAGTTGCACTAGCTTTAAGCGAGATGGGATCGCTGCCTCCCTGGCCGATGCTAGCGCGTCCATCCAGTCCGAGTCCTCTATGTCTCCCAACTCTACCTCCCATTTGCTACTTAAAACGACCATCGGGTCTGGGAGATTATTAACTAATTTACGGTATGTTTGTGATATGGATTTTTTATCCATGTGGATTCTGTCTTCAAGAGGCGATGATTCCACTAGTGCGGTGCCTAGGGGGATGGAGCTTTGAAGGGCATGTATGATTTGGACGTAGCGGTAGACCCCAGTATCTGCTAGCCCGTATTTCTCTTTAAGGGCTGCAAATGTAATGATTTCCCCTTTCACCCACAGATCGCCAATTTTTGTAATACCTATTAAGTCCCATTGCCTGAATCCCTTAGTGCTTGCCAGGGTGCATAAGCTATGTGTTTCCCATAGCGGAGTGGCCAGTGTTAGTACGCCTTCCTATCCCAGAGACCTCCGTGCAGTGTGCCAAATTTTTATTGTGTGCGCCGCGGGGCCTGTTAATGCGTGCTGTCGCTTGTTTGTATAAAGGGCCTTCATCACACGGTCCACCGGTAGCACACTCCGGTCTAGTTTGTAGGCCGGTTCGTCTTGCGGAGTCTGGAGCCATTGATTAATGATCGCCAGGTGTGCCGTCCAGTAATATAATCGAACACTGGGCAAGGCTATCTCCCCGTCATACCAGCTACGTATCAATTTAGATTGTGCTATGCGTGCAGGTTTCCGGTCCCACAGCAAGGAGGTAATTTCCGCTTGGATGGCCTTAAAATAGGAAGTGGGGACCGGGAAAGGGGTATTCTGGAGTGCATAGAGGAATCTAGGAAGCGCAAGCATTTTAAAGAGAGCTGCTCTTCCCAGAAGCGTCAGTGGGAGGGCTCTCCAGTGTGTAACGTCCGATTTTAGTCGCTTTAGGGGTTTCAGCAGGTTTTCTTCCATAAATACGTTAGCTTGTGGAGTAATATAGACAAGCCTTGAAGGGTCAACTGGATGCGTTCACGTTGCCGGCCGGTGCGGCCTTAATCCAATACGTCGATGACCTATTGGTGGCTGCCGATACTCAGGACATTTGCAAAATTGCCACTATATCCTTGTTGCAACATCTCTGTGACTTGCACCATAAGGTGTCACCTTCTAAACTCCAATATTGTTGTCAAGAAGTCACCTATCTAGGTCACTTATTGTCAAAGGAGGGAAGGCGGTTGACCCCAGAACGAATTGCAGCCATTGCGCGCATATCCGTGCCAAAAACCCAAAGAGATGTGCGTGCCTTTCTAGGTATCACGTCATACTGCAGACAGTGGATTCCAAATTTTTCATTGTTAGCGAAACCATTGGTGGCTCTTACGTGCAAGGATGTTTCAACTCCTTTACCATGGACGGAGGAATGTCAGAAAAGATTTTCTGAATTGCGTGACGCATTGTGTTCGGCTCCTGTGTTAGGTACTCCTGACTATAGCAAGCCGTTTACACTGTACGTTCACGAGAGAGAAGGTTGTGCGTTGAGTGTCTTGACGCAACCTTTCGGTGATAAGCAGCGTCCATGTGCATATTTTTCCTCGACCTTGGACCCGGTAGCTAGAGCATTGCCGAGTTGTTTGAGAGCAACAGCGGCAGCCGCGGTCTCCATCCGACAATCAGCAGGATTGGTCATGGATAATATGCTTACGGTGATGGTTCCGCACGCAGTTGACACTCTTTTGAATCGTACGAAAACTCAGCACTTGACGAGTGCGAGGTTGTCAGGGTACGAGTTGACATTGTTGGCGAGTCACATTCAGATAAAACGATGTAATGTCCTGAACCCGGCGACTTTGTTACCAATTAGCACAGAGTCAGATGAAATAGCAGCCCATGACTGCTATTTGAGAACGGAAGAGGAAACAAAAGGTCGAGTGGACCTTAAAAACACACCTTTGGAAGATCCCGATGGGACCTTGTATGTGGATGGTTCATGTTTTAAATTGCCGAATGGTGATGTGACTACGGCGTATGCAGTGGTAACTTTGAATACTGTCGTAGAAGCTGCAAGATTGAATCAGAATTCTGCCCAGGCTGCGGAATTGATTGCTCTTACTAGAGCATGTGTGTTATCGAAAGGGAAACGTGTGAATGTGTTTACCGACAGCCAATATGCTTTTGGCGTCGCCCATAGCTTTGGACGATTGTGGAGAGAGAGATGTTTTATGACATCGCATGGCACGAAGATACAGCATGGACAGCTTGTGAATGATCTTTTGGATGCGCTTACGTTGCCTAAGCAGGTAGCGATTGTTAAATGTAGGGCGCATCGTAAGGTGACAGATGATGTTGGTCGTGGTAATGCGTTTGCGGATGAAACTGCTAAGGAGACTGCCCGGAACCTTAGCACTCGAATGTATGTGACGAGTTCGGTTAGGTGGCCTGCAGAGTCGAGTATGTGTGAAGACACTATCGAGAGTGTGAAAACAATTCAGAATGAGGCCACCGAGACTGAAAAGATGAAGTGGAAAGAAAGTACGGGAAAGTTGGATGCGAATGGTTGTTGGATTGATTTGTCGGAACAGAAGAGATGGATGTTGCCGGATGCGTATGTGCTGGCTGTTGTGACAATGGCACATGGGTTAGCACATATTAGCGTGAAAGGTATCTGTAAGTTGTTGTCTCCTGTGTGGAAGAATGATGGTATCACGAAATGTGCTGAACGTTTGGTTAAGAATTGTATGGTATGTATGTTGTACAATCCTGGTAAGGGAACCCCAACTCCTCCTGGTAGTTTTGCTCCCCCTTCATGTCCCTTTGAGGTGATACAATTAGACTTCATCCATATGGAGAGATGCAATAACCTGAAATACGTTTTAGTTGTGGTTTGCGCATTCTCCCGATGGATCGAAGCCTATTCTCTCAAGGACAACACTGCTTTGTCAACTGCGAAAATCCTACTGAAGGAATACTTTCCTCGGTATGGAATGCCTCGGATTGTATGGTCGGATAACGGAAGTGAGTTTGTGGGGAGTGTGATGAAGAGTGTGTGTAAGGGCCTTGGAATTAATCAAAAATTCCATAGCGCCAATCATCCCCAGTCAGCTGGTTTGGTTGAAGGGTATAATGGCACCCTTAAACTGAAGCTAGCGAAGATTCAGGCTACGACTGGTCTCTCGTGGCCTGATGCTTTACCCTTAGCTTTACTGTCAACAAGGGCAACCGTACACTCCCGAGTAGGGCTCAGTCCCAATTAAATAGTGTTCGGTCGTCCTGCGAATGTTTGGGGGGTCCCTAGACCGGGTGTGTTCTGTGATCTTGAGTACCCAATGTTGATTGACTATCTTCATGAACTGACTGCTAAACTGAGGTTAATTCATCAACAGGTTTACGAGGCATTGCCGACGCAGACGGAGGGTCCAGGCCACCAACTCCAGCCCGGAGATTGGGTGGTGACCAGAAATTTTGCTCGTAAGAAGAACTTGGAACCCAGGTTTACTGGACCCTACCAGGTCCTCCTTGCCACGAGAACTGCCGTTCGTTTGGAGGGCCGGAAAAACTGGGTGCATGCCACCCACACGAAGAAAGTGCCTATTCCGTTGCCGGCAGACTCGTGGGTGAGGAGGGGCATTGCTTCAGCTGAATCCGAAGGATTGCCAGCGTTTGTACCTTTTAGCGACGCACAACCTGTCGGAGAATCCTCAGTGCAGCAGAAAGACACTGTTGAACATTTGTCATCCAAAGACTCAAGACCAGAACGTTCGACTGATCAACAGAACGCTGTCTCTTCAACGGATCCTTTGTTTGACGAACAGACACGTCCTGGGAAAACCCGATACTTTTTGCGATCCAGCACTAAGGACTAATAAAGAAATTCGTTCTGTCCCTTGACAATTGCATATCCCGTTTTCCACGATCAGTTTGAACACTCGTATCATTGTAATTATTTTTGTATATGTATATATTGAGTTTCGTTCCTCATATCTTTTTGCTTCCACAGCTGAGAGACATTTTGCATATAATTGTAAATAAAGGCCGTAGGGCCGCGCGTGTACTTCCTTCTGGTTAGTAGGTCTTGACACTAGGTTAAAGACCGTCGGTTCCTGGGAACTCCTAGGGATTGACTACTGCTACACAGAACGAAGTGCGTCAAGAAACGTTGCGGACGGTCGTAGGGGATGGCGTTTTCAAAGCTGATGGACTTGGAAGAAGCTCAGGCTCAAAGATTCAAACTGCAACAACTTAGTCGTACCAAATGTTTTATATTTCAAATATTCGTATTGCTTTTGACTGTTTCTGCATTATTGGCGGGTGGGGTGTATTATACGATGTCTTGCTTCTTACCTTCTGCCATACCTACTCCTGCTCCTGACCCTAAACTTACCTCCATTGCATCTCCCCATTCTTTCCATATCTTACCCGAACACGAGCAGGCTAGACGTGCAGAATTTCGAAATAATTCCTTTATTCAGCTTCTCCACCAGCACCAGTTAGTGGTTAACACTACTAATTGTTGGGTGTGTGGGTTGATGCCACATACCACGGATAAGGGGATTCCATATCTGGTCTTACCGTATAGTTCCCAGGGTTCAGCTCGAGCATTTCAAACAATGTTTCGAAGCGCACTAGATTCTTACCCCAATCGAGAGCCACGTTCTCCCTACTTTGGCCCTGGCTCGTATCATAAGCCTTTGTCTATAGCGATAGAAGACTTAGATAGAGATATCTATGAGCCGTCGCTCATCCCGGAGAAAGAGGTACAAGCCTATAGGGTCCTGAGTAAGGTTGAGTATAGTGCGCTCACGAGTGATAAACAACTTAAAAGCTCGCCTCCAATATGGGTCGTACCCCACATTGGTAATTTTTGTCTAATGGGTCGTGGCCGAAGATCGAAAGCCCGACTTGGAGAGAGGGCTTGCACTGAAAATTACATGCTGCCGATGATCTCGTCCCCTGTGTTTCTGGCTGCCAAGGGTACTTACTTTGTCTGTCATGATCGTGCGTATGCATGGTTGCCCTCTGACTTCATGGGCTTGTGTTTTATTGCAAACTTGTTGCCTCCGACGTTCACTGTAGATGCAGATTATCACAAGACTAGAGTTGTGAGAGGCGTAATTAGCGAAGAGGACACTGCTGGTCAAGAGGCAGGAGACTTTTTCAAGGGTTTCCTCCCGTTTTGGGGACCTATGGTTAATAGTAGGAACCTGAGACAGTTGACTCGAGTGGTGGAATCGACAGCTAATATTACTGCCAGTGCCCTTGGTAATATTACCACCGAACTTCAGGCGGATAGACTTATGACGTTACAAAACCGTATGGTTTTAGACGTGATCTTAGCAGATCGAGGTGGGGTATGTAAGGTGATCCATTCGAGCTGCTGTATTTTCATTCCAGATAATGCTCCGACTGTCTATCAAGCCATCTCAAAGTTGCATAAAATCTCCGAATCCATACACGTGGATGTAGGGGATTGGACGCTACTTGGGTGGTTTTGGGGCCTGATGTCGACGTGGGGTTGGAAGATTCTGATGATCATCGGAGTTATTGTAGTGTTCCTGTTCACGTGTTGCCTTTGTGTACAGTGTGGTCCTGCCTTATGTGGCCTCTGCGCTACAACGTGTATAAGACAACCACCTGTTACCAAGGAGACTCGGTTGGACAGAGCTATGCTGCAGCAACATCTAGATGGTCTGATGAATATCGAGTATGATTCCGACTAGTGCTTGCCTACATGAGGGCAAAAGGAGCGTCTGAGGTTCCGTGACGATCGTAAGTGGTGCTTTCGACTCGCACGAATATGGTCGAGTCTGATATCTACGGACCACAAATGACGAGTTTAGTGGGCGTGCGCAGTTTCGCTGTGCTAACTTAAACCGTTCGTTTGTTACGTGGGTTTTTCATCTGCACCCACGGGTTCCATCTTAGATATGGCATCCATTTTGTCTCTTGCCCTCACGTAGCCAGCGAACGGACAATGTCCGCTTCGCGACCCTGGGATTCCCAAGACTCTTGCGGAAGACACATGTTCTTTGAAACTGTCTTTATGACGAGGGGGATGATGCTGCAAGGCAGATGGCGCCGCTCGAGGCTCATCTCGCCGTGCCGGTTTATTGTCTCAGCCGTGCATCTCATTAGGCACGTCCCTTTGATGCCTGTAGCTCGTGTTTCCTGGTACCTCCCCTTTTACACCCTTCCCAATCTCCCCACTGTCTCCATCTTCCTCTACACCTGTTCTTGTTCCTTCTTCTATCTGTTTTACTGCTGATTGGAATGTACTAATGGTGGGAAGATGGGTTTTTACAGTTGGGAACCGTTAAATGTTTCCGCACTTATGTTTCGGACCTTAGACCCCTCTTGGGGATAATTGTGGGAACCAAGTCGTAAACCTTTGTGTACCATGTAAACCTATGGGAGAATTATGTATAAAAGGAGCGATCCACAGAACCAATTTGAAGCAGTCTCCCCAAGTTGCACGTGTTGTACTTGTCGTGACTTCTGTGTTCCCTGCAGTAAATAAACCTCGAATCTTTGACGCCGAAGGAAGTGTCCCGTGTCTCTGTCATTTGTGCACCGGAACAGGTAACCCACGAAGGTTTCAGGTGTTGTCCCCTGGCACCGCTGGGTCTTAAAGAACCCAGTCCTTCAGCCGGCCGTCTCCAGTTCTCCGACCAGGCGTACATTATTGCGCCGGGATCTACCTACCTGCTCGTCCAGCTTGGTCTTCAACAGGATGTTGTGTTCCTCCAGTTTGCGCACTTTGGTTTGTAATTCGCCGTGTCTGCAGTTAGTCCTGCTGTCGTTTTCTCCACATCTCCCACACGGCCTGACATTTTGGCGAGGTCTGCGTGGATGAGAGAGACGTCAGTGGAGATCGTGACCATGGAGGATTGCATAGTCTTTAATGCCGCCATGACATCATGGAGTGTGATCTCCTCTGAAGCGCCAGGGTTGTCCGTTGGGCGGGCAGCCGAGTGTGGCCTGTTGCCTTTGGCAGTGTCCGCGCCGTCTTTATTATATGCAAATTTGTCGAGCCGTGGCACTTGCTGCCCTCTGGATCCCCTTCCACTCATCGCTCCTTGTTGTGGCGTGGCAAAGGTAAGTCTGCGTGGGTCACTGGTGTGATAGCGCTGAGGTGGGGTCTCTGACTGACTATAATGCGATAGTGTCCACTCGGGTCAGGGCCTGATGCAATCTCTCGGTGTCCCTGAGTCCGGCGTGCGCCTCCCACGCCGTCCCTCCAATATTGTAGTCTGCCAAATTTGCGGGCACCACTCGTCTATGCACAATCCCATTCTGAGGATGCTGCAGGGGCCCGTGGAAGGCCCAACTCCGGCCTCCTGTTGGTTTTGGGCGCCTAAGTCAGGCGCCGGGCCCGATTGTGCGGTGACCTCCCCCACTCCTAATGGTCAGCTAGCCGTGAGGGCTCGTGGAGTAATGACTGTCAGGCACAGGGTTATGGACGGATCGTCTCCTCCCCCCACGTTAGTGTAGGGCCCAGTGTCACTTGGGCCTCGGATGCTCCCTCACTGTTTCTTCCCACTTTTTCCCCGCCACCGGAGGAGGGGGGGCCCATCCCGCTCTTGCCTCTGGCGTCGCCACGGAGACTCGGTCCGCGCTGCCAACTTCACTCGCCCGCCCTGATTCTCTGGCGGTTACAGAGCCGCACCCGCCGTCTCATCACCAGGCCTCTGTGTTACCCCAGGCTGGCGCACTAGGCCGCGATCTTCAGTGCGGCGCCGCGGCGCAGCTGAAGGGAGTCTGCGGGTGCAGGTAGGTTCGTTGCGGAGCGGAGACGCTCTGATTGCAGTTTCTAGGCAGCAGCACTGCGGCAAATCAGGATATGTGAGGCGGATAGTGGGGGAGATCTCGTCAGGTCGCGGAGCTCAGTTAAGTTGCGGCCATCTTAGCTGGTCGCTGGCCCCGCCCGCCATTTGCTCAATTTCAGCTCCCAACTTGTGTGCCCTGGTTTAGGAATTCCTATTATTCCATCTTTGAGCCAGAATGATCCTTGATTAATTATTTACGTAGCACTTAATGTTCTTTAGTCCCCCTCCACCCAATGCAGTGGCTTTTGTAAAGCCCTGCAACAAGGGTTCATGTCCAAAAAAGGCACTGATTATAAGCGCAGGGTTTAATTCTGATTCCAAAATGGAGTTTGTGTAGGGATCAGAATTATCAGTAATGTGGTAGTAACTGCCCACCCACTTTTGGGCAAGTTTCCGCTTGTAGATTTTTCTCAGATCTAACATGCAAAGGTTTACTGGAGGAAAACATTGGGAATATTTTTGATACTTTGAGAAATATATGTGGCTGGTACCGATTTTCCCATGTAATTCCAAATTTTCTGAGTGTCAAATATGCACTTGAGGTACCCTTGTGTATTGGTTTCTACCAGGTACTGTAAATACTTCATTCCATTTCAGCCACTCATAATCTTATGTCTTAAATTATGTCACCTCCTTTTTCCAGTTTAACATGATCAACATCCAATCTGACTGGTGCTCACTAATTTCAACAAGATTTTGTGACATGAAAAACACGCCATAATACTCTTTGCCATGCTATCTCTGAATGGTTGATCTGCAAAGAGATTTAATATCACTACAGGATACAAAATGTTCAAGATGGAACTGTGTGGAACTTTAGAATACAGTTCAGCAAACCAAATTGGAATCATGAAAAAAAGCATAGGGCCTGATATATAAAGGCATTTTCTGCTGGACTTTTGTCTGCAATGTATTCACAAAAGGATACCTATCCAATACAAAAATCTATTTTATCCTCTATAATTGTATGCCACGACTGTGTACACTTACAGAGGAGTAAATCCTATGCAAGGAGTAGAATATAGGTATGGTTTGGAACATCAACACACATGTTACTCTATGAGCATTCACAAAATATTTTACCATGAAAATAGACTGCGATTTGCTCTTGCTATGAGGTAGAGTAAATTCCTTTTTTAGGTTGAGAATGTCAACGGAAGACCCCCAAACTTGGTGGTGGGGGCTTACAAAAATGTGTTTCTCCGCTGGGATCATTATTTTCCTCATGGAAAAAAATACAAAACTATATGAAATTTCACATCAGTACTCACTTTTACTCTTATAGGGAAACTGGCGATTTGTGAAAACGTCAAATGAATTTTCCTGTATTAGGTCTGAAACTTCTGGGCATGACTCTGGAAAAGTTTGTGAATTCCCCAAAACCTCAAATGTATGTCAAAGCCGAAGTATACATCTTAATCTATGTGTGTTCACTCAGTAATGACTCATCCAGCTAATATTGAGTCAGTCCCATTGTCAAACAAAAATATTGTTTAATCAATTTACAGTGACTTCCTGCTTGTTGATTGACTCTATTTTTCTTTCTTTACGGGGTGGGGGGGAAGACATGCACTCTCTCTTGCGCTTTCTTCCATTTTGGCCCACTTTCCTTCTCCCTCTTCTTTGGTCTCTCATCCATCTTTACACTGGAAAACCGTCCATAGCCCCCTTCCTGGTAATTATGTGAAGTCACCTTGTAAGGTAGACTCTGGCAGGGGAGAAGTCCCTTGTGATAATAATTTCCTCCCAAAGGTGATGATCAGGTGTCTTAGAGCTGGCCTTTTTTAACTCGTAGCAGTACTTGATAAACGCCCCTTGCCTGGTAGGGGTTTTCATTGTAAGACCAAACTCCAGCCTCAGCTGGGAAGCTGACGTGTGCTGAGTCATATGAAATAGGGACTTATAGATTTTTGCTTCAATCTTATCCAGAAGAGACCGTCTCTCCCTTGTAACGCCTCGCTTCCATAGCCTAGGGTCGGTACCAATTCGGCCTGAATTATCTGAAAAAGTGGTGTGAACGTCGGTCCGGCAGTTGTTGCTCTGGGAAAATGAAAAGCCATTAGAAGGGAGTTATTTTTCAGCAACATGCTCTCTTTGACTTGGTTAAGATACCTCAGTCTGTCAAACATCAGTCTGGGGGACAGATTTACAAACCCCTTGCGACACATTTTTGCCGCAGTTGCGTCACTTTTCTGACGCAGCGGCAGCAGAAATTATGCGCCACGTTGTGACTTATTTACAACGTGACGCATTTTGGCAAATGCGCCACATTGTAAAGCACTGCCGCACATGAAACCTGCGTCAGGTTTCATGTGGGCGTTCTGTCGCAGGGTGAGCATGCCGTCGCAGGAAAGCTCTGTAAAACGGATGCAGTGAAATCTACAAGATTTCACTGAGTCATTTCTACCGTGACGCTACGTCAAAGCGTAAGGAGTGATACACCACGTTAAGTATGGGCGGCCCCTGTGTATTGCTGGAGTTGCATTGTGGTTGCAACGCGACTTCAGTAATGCGCCGCCCTTACGCCACAAGATGCGCCGCCACAAATTTACCCATCCTTGCGCCATGGTGTGCTGCATTGTAAATGCAACGCATCCGTAGTGGCGCAAGGGGGGAATTGTGCGTAACAGGTATTTATATTCGGTGGTTACATCAAGTTTCCTTGTTTCCAGATACCATGTCAAGGAGCTGGTGGCTTGCTTCCCCATAACTATGATTTTCCTTTTTTCATATTTATTTACACTAGGGTCGTCCTTGAGTAGGCGGCTGCCGCATTCAGGAGTCTTTGGAGGCCGATCTTTGTGCGACTGATCATAACTAAGTCATCAGCATACATCCGGCTTGGCAAATGTATACTTCCTACTTTTGGTGCGTGTGAGTTGGCCTTGTTTAAAGTCGGTGGAAGGTCAACCAGAAACACTGAAAAGAATGGGAGAAAGTACTCACCCTTGCCTTAGGTCCTGGTTAGTTCGAATCTTCCTGGACAGGTGGGTACTGTTCGCCGTGTTTGCAAGTATTTTATGGTTTTAAAAAGCACCTGCTGCCCCGTTCCTGGCCTCCAGAAATGTTCGTGCAACAATATAAATGCCAAGATGACTCCGATTATTAATGTTCTTCCGTGAGGTTTGTCTAGTGGAAGTTTTGCCTCATGATAAGGTAGTGCAGTGGGCTAATATGCCTGCTGCAAAGAACGTGCCCCATTCAGATCACAAAGTGCATATAATGTAGATAGCTCAGTGGGTTACTGCTTTTGTAGAGAGATCCTTTTGTGTCTTGCAGTTTATACTTTATAATCCTTACATACAACATTGAGATATTAACTGCCATCAAAGAGCTGCTTGCAAATTGCGAAGTAGATTAGAGGTTATGATTTTTTCCATCTTTCATTATCCTAATGTTGGAAAAGGGGGTCATTTGAATAGAAATCTATTCTGATTTTTAAAGAGAACATCAAATCATGGTGTTAAGTTTTAAATTCCAAATTTGTGCTTCTCCAGACCAAACACTGTTAAACCATACTGTCTCCCGGTAAGGGGGACAGGTGACTTCTACACCTTGTAGTCCTCTGTCTTACGTAACATTTCCTATACACTAATTTACACACCTGTGATTGATTGTCTCTGTGTAGTGTGTGTGATGTAAAGTGCTCTGACATCCCACACTGGTATGAGTGGTGGCAGCACCTTAAAACTCATCAAACGCATCTGAGAGAGAGTGGTTATGGAGACTTGAAGGGCACGTTAAAGGGTGGTAGTTAAGTAATCCGTGGCTGAGGTGGTCATTGGGGGTGCCAACAAACATTATCGCACTGGGTGCCGCCAACGCTAAAGCTGGCCCGATGGAGGAGAATCAGTGCTTACAGCAGTGGGATGCTAAAGCTGGCTAGCTTCTGCCAAAATTTAATTTGGTCAAAAGCTATTTGGTAATCATTGAAGCAGAAGGTAAGTGGCTGGTGGTTATGCTTACACAGGTCAATTCGTAATGACAGACTAGTATGTTTGTTGCTTTCCCCATGCTCTTTGAGAAGCCCGTTTGGGTAAGGGAATTATTTGCTGTTCTGAGGCCCACAATGTTATGTCCTCCAGTAGGCATCCCTTAAAGTGTTTTACATCAACGTTGAGGAGGGCTATTAGCTGAAAATTAGCAGGATCTGAGCTGTAACCTTCCGTGTAAATGGGAGATATAACTGAGCCCTTCTAGGAGACTAGCATTATGCTAGTTGTCAGAATACTGTTGAAGACCAACTTCATGCTCTTTGCCCGGGAGTCAGTATCCTCTTTAAAGATAACTGCGGTGATGCCGTTTCGTCCTGGTGCTCCTTTGCAACAGGCCTTTGTGATCTGCTTTTGATGGTAGCTGCCTGTAGTTTCAGGGGGCTGATTTCACTGTGGTCTTTTACTGCCCCACTAAACTTCATTGGATTTCCGTATGCTTCAATGAGGGGAAACATCCATTACAACGAAGTCATTACAATGACCTACCTTTACAACGCAACTGTTACAACTCAACTGCCTTTACATCTCATGCCATTACAATGCATGCCATTACAAGCATGTCACTACAACGCACGCCATTACAATGCATACCATTACAACGCATGCCATTATAACATATTATAGGGTAAGTAATGGAGATTTTTTTAGTATTAGGGTGGGTACGGTTTTAGGGTACATGGGAATAGTAATTTTTATCCTGACACTATCCAACACTTTCCCTACGGTTGCACTCACTGGAGTGGGAATAATAATTTTTACCCCTACACTATCCAACACTTAGTAATTTTTATCCCTACACTATCCAACATGTACCCTACTGTTGCACCCACTGGAGTGGGAATAGTAATTTTTACCCCTACACTATCCAACACTTACCCTACTGTTGCCCTTAAAGTATTATGTGTTGTAATGATATGCATTGTAATGGAATGCGTTGTAATGGTAGTTTTAAAAAATGCGCTGTAATGGGATGCGTTGTAAAATCATGCAATGTAATGGTAGTTGAGATGTAAAGACTGCATTGTAAAAGCAGGCATTGTAAGTGCATGCGTTGTAACGTCATATATTCTTCAGTGTGTGATCCTTCTAAAGGGTCTTTTGTGCAGTCAGAGCAGAGTGCATCATGAGGTCATCTGTCTTTAGGGTTATTCTTTGCTGAGGTGCAGTTAAAATGGATCGTGAGAAATTCAAACCAGCACTCTTCCGATGTATTTGACGTTGTTTTGGGTTTCGGGGAAATATTTAGTTTGTTCACGGCTTTCCAGAATCTCTTGTGCCTATTTTATTTGATTTTGTGTAGGAGCCTAGACCAGCGTTTATAATTCGCCTCTCTCTTTAAGTCCCATCTCTGCTTCCTGTTGGCTGCTTTCCCTTTTGACGCTATAGCTTTGAGAGATTTATCGGTGGTGTTTTTGGTAGGCCTCAGGGCTTGATTGGAAGTGCATTTTAGGCCTTTTCGTTTATAGGAAGCTGGGATCTTTTTGCTCCCAGTCTGCTGCCCAGGACCAGATACTGGCAAGGCATGCTGTGCAGCAAATCTTCTGATAAACTAATCCAAGGTGGAGTCATCGACCTCCCCCTCAGCTGCATATGCCAAGAAGGTTTTTCTGCAAGCTACGGTAAGTTGTAAGCTGAGTTACTTGACCATTTTATTCTTTTGTTCTTGACTGTGTAAGCTGAGCCTTATGTTTCTTTAACTGGTGCTTGGTGGGAAAGGCTGATGGTTAGACTCAGTTCCTGCTTTAGATGATCATTTTCCTGTGATCAATTAGAGAGCTGCTTGTTGGAGTGTGGAAAGGATGATGGATTGGACCGTTGGTGGACTGTCTGAAGGATTGGCTACCCTGAGGTTAAGATGCTCTAATTCATTGACAAGCTCTTTGCCTTTTTATCTGGTCTGGAGGATTGGCGTTGACTCTAGGATGGAATTGCTCAGTGTGCATTTAGGGCTGCCAGGATCTCATCTTCTGGTGGCAAACCAAGCATGTTCATAATGAAATTGCCTGAGCGAACTTTTTCAGTAGGTGTCGATCCTTTCAGGAAATCCATAATATCGATTTTCAGATGCTTTTTAACTTTGTGTTTAGCTTGCACTTTTGGCGGCATATAAATATTCACTATCACCAAGGGGGTCACGCTTACTTGGTAAAGGTAGTTTGAACTATTTGCAATGTCCGTTAAGTGCATCAGATATACACATTGCCAATCCTCCGCTACGGGGCTAAAGAGTGACTCATTTGTTGCTGGCGTGCTAAAGTTAATATAGCATGGAATTAATGGTAGTTTCTCCTCCCAAAGTTTTTTGTAGCATGATCACCTGAAATGATCTTAAATATTCCAGCACCTCTTGATCGTCTAGTTTGCTCAGCAGCCCATTGATGTTCCATGAACATATCCGCAGGTGTACTTTTTGTAAAGGAGTGATTTTATCCAAGTGTGCGATTCATTGCTGTATTGTAGGTCTATTTAATGCTCCCAAGACCCAACTCTAGTCATAGATCTTGTCATGTGGGTTTTTATCTTCCCTGGCTAATGATGGAGCTGGCCCTTGATTTTTTCTTGTTGACATACTGAAAGCGCTCCTTAGGACTGAGTATACTTGCTTTGGCCCGCAGGTGTTATTTTGCACATTAGCATGATTTGTTAACGATCGTAAGCTGGTCCGTTGAAGAAAGTCACTTGTATCCCCCGCCTTTTAAAACCTTAGCTACGGCCAGTACCTTTTTAGCTGCTTCGGTTGACGCCCAAGAGGCCTTGGTTGTCTCGTTAGGCTGCCTCAATCTGGATGCGGTGGACTCTACTGAGACAGTGTCCCTTGATTGAAAGCTACTTTTTCTGGTATTTGGTTGAGGAGACAAAGGATGTTGCCTCGGTTTAGTATATCAAAACTCTCTCCTGACTGGTACTCTGGGTACAATAATGCTACCAGACTATTGGCAGTTCCCAACAGCAAGGGCTGTTTGCTGCTTGCAACATGCGCACGCTGCATCACATTTGGCGATGCAGCGCGCGCAACAACATTTGTTTTATTTATTTATTTGTATACTTACCTCTGTTTGGTCATAATCAAGAGTTTACTATCCCCCACCCTGCCCCTCCCCCGCCCCGCATCACTGCCCGGCAGCACTCCCTCCAGGAGCCGCTACTGGGTCACCCTAGCCTAGGAATGCTTTTTATCCGGTACTAATAGGACTTGGCGCAGTGCTGCAAATAGTACTGATCTTTTTTTAAAGTGTCGGACAAATTCGCATATGGAGGGTCCTCTCTTGTAATCTCATAGGCAAGCTAAATAATAACTAAACGCTAGTCTGAGAAAAGAAAAGTAATGGCCCAATAACTCCAAGCCAACGCGTTACATGTTAACTATTTTTTTTAACCAAAACTATAAAAACCAGTTCAGAAAGGAAACATTAATATAGTATCAAATGACAACAATTTTTTTGTGTTCTATAATATCTACATTTTTGCCATAAAATTAATATTATTATACTGGACCTTATCATTAACATAAAACCTGGCACTTTGGTACAGTGAAGTAAGACTTTTAGTTCTGGCCAGAAAGCGGATAACTAGTTGCCCTATTGAGAGATCCCAGCCTGCCTGGCGGGATCTCTGCACTGTGAGAGGACATACCTTTCAAAATGTTTGCATTTGCGAGTTTTCATCTGGTTGTTGATTCCAGTCAGCTCAGGAATACGTCTGTATTTTAGGTCATGATCATATCTGCATAGACAATCACCTCGTGCTCTTTAGAGGCCTTTGTGAGATGGCTCTAATGAGAAGTCACAGAAAAGGAAGGTGGGATTGTTAGCGATGTAGTCACACTTTTAATTTTTCAAACAAACTGACAGAATATATTTGAGACTGATAATGGTGAGGATGTCTATGCTCCCATTCCTCCATGAATTAGGTCCTTCTGAACTGGTATAGGGCAACAGGTGAATACAGAGTCCAATTAGAAGGAATACAGGTAATGTGGGGAGTTCGACATGACTTTGCCCTCCCTCTGCTCATTTTCTGAAAAGAAAAATTGTATTTTCATTTTAGTGTCAGGAGTTTACATACATTATCAAACAACAATCATCTCTATAGTAACGAGTCAATGTTGTACTTACCTCCGTGTATATAGACCAAAAGTTATCAGTACATTCTAGGCACGTATCTAAGACAACACTCCCATATAACACCCCTCCCTCCCATCCATGCATGATTGTTGCAAATGTGACAGCAGGTCTCTCTGAATATTATGGACTGTCTTCAGGGGTAGAGGATGTACCTGGCGGTTCACAAATGTTCCCTCGTGATTCATTCCATTTCCCCCATATTCTGGGCCAGTTTTTGGGGCAACCCCGGTGCGTAGAGACTGCTTTTTCAGCTACCATCTCTGCGTCCATATCATTCTCCCATTGTGCTTGCGTGGGCACCTCCCCGGATCCCCAGTTTCTGGCTATATTCCTTTTTGCCATCGCCAACCCAAGTGTAGCCTAAATTCGTTGTCCCAGATTGATGTCCGTTGGTCGCCATATATTTAATAGGCAGCAGCTAGGATCTCGCTGGACCTCCACCCCACTTGCCTCTGAAATCGCATTCAGGACGTGTTCCCAGTAAAGTTGTATTTGTGGACAGTCCCATATTATATGGAAATATGGTTCTATCTGACCGCATCCTCTAAGGCAGAGTGGATCGGCCGTGTGCCCAAGCTTGTGCATCATAGTGCGGGGGTAGTATATACGATGCAGCACTTTAAGTTGCACTAGCTTTAAGCGAGATGGGATCGTTGCCTCCCTGGCCGATGCTAGCGCGTCCATCCAGTCCGAGTCCTCTATGTCTCCCAACTCTACCTCCCATTTGCTACGTAAAATGACCATCAGGTCCGGGAGATTATTAACTCATTTACGGTATGTTTGTGATATGGCTTTTTTATCCATGTGGTCTGTAAGGATTCTGTCTTCAAGGGGCGATAATTCGACTAGTGCGGTGCCTAGGGGGATGGTGCTTTGAAGGGCATGTATGACTTGGATGAAGCGGTAGACCTCAGTGTCTGCTAGCCCGTATTTCTCTTTAAGGGCTGCAAATGTAATGATTTCCCCTTTCACCCACAGATCGCCAATTTTTGTAATACCTATTAAGTCCCATTGCCTGAATCCCTTAGTGTTTGCCAGGGTGCCTAAGCTACGTGTTTCCCATAGCGGAGTGGCCAGTGTTAGTATGCCTTCCCATCCCATAGCCCTCCGTGCAGTGTGCCAAATTTTTATTCTGTGGGCCGTGGAGCCTGTTAATGCGTGCCGTCGTTTGTTTGTATAAAGGGCCTTCATCACACGGTCCACCGGTAGCACACTCCAGTCTAGTCTGTAGGCCGGTTCGTCTTGCGGAGTGTGGAGCCATTGATGATCGCCAGGTGTGCCGTCCAGTAATATAATCGAACACTGGGCAAGGCTATCCCCCGTCATACCAGCTACGTATCAATTTAGATTGTGCTATGCGTGCAGGTTTCCCGTCCCACAGCAAGGAGGTAATTTCCGCTTGGATGGCCTTAAAATAGGAAGTGGGGACCGGGAAAGGGGTATTCTGGAGCGCATAGAGGAATCTAGGAAGCGCAAGCATTTTAAAGAGAGCTGCTCTTCCCAGAAGCGTCAGTGGGAGGGCTCTCCAGTGTGTAACTTCCGATTTTAGTCGCTTTAGGGGTTTCAACAGGTTTTCTTCCATAAATACGCTAGCTTGTGGAGTAATATAGATTCCTAAGTACTTAAACCCCTGGTCAATATTTGTAAGGAACAGTCTGGGGGGAGCGTAGGCACTAGGCTGTGCAGAAAATATAGCAACGACTTTGCCCAATTTATGGTGTCACCGGACATCTTACCGTATGTCGTGACGATGTCTAGCAGGGCCGTTAGGGACTCTGTTGGGGACGTTAGATATATCAGCACGTTGTCTGCATAAAGGGAGATTCGGTCCTCCCAATCTGCTTCCCATGTTATCCCTCGGAGTAACGGCATCGTGCGTATCCACGTTGCCAAGGGTTCTAATATTATGTTTATGTTATGTTATGTTATGTTACTGGCATTTATTGTGCGCACAGCTGCTCCAGCGAAGGAACGTCCCGGCGCCTGACAAGGAAGCCACACAACATAAGTGATGAGATGGACATTAGGAAGGGAGAAGACTACGGGAACAGAAGAGTCTTGACAGCGCTACGGAATGAAAGCAGGTCAGTGAGGGTCCGGGTTTCAAATGGAAGGGCATTCCACAAGGCAGCAGCACGCACACGAAAGGAGCGTCCCCCAGCTCGACTGCGTTTGAAAAGTGGGACTGCTGCTAATTCACGGTCCGAAGAACGTAGAGAACGGCCCGGAATGTAGGGACACAAAAGGTTATGAAGGATCTGGGCAGAGGAACCTTTTAGGATCTTAAAGGACATACAAAGCACTTTAAAGTGGATCCTCTGCCTAATCGGTAGCCAATGAAGAGCACGCAAGGTGTGGGAAACAGGACAGACCCTAGGAAGGCCTACAACTGCTCTGGCAGCTGCATTTTGCACTCGCTGGAGACGGGTGAGCTCGGCCTGGTTTAACCCTATAAAAAAGGAGCTGGCATAATCAAGCCAAGACAACACCGTCGCCTGTACCACAAGTTGACGGGTCGAGGCGTCAAAAAATTTGAGTGCAGGTCTCAAATTACGCAAGATGCCAAAGCAGCAGGCCGCAATCCTTTTAGTGTGGCATACAAAACTAAGAGTAGGGTCCAACCACACCCCAATATTTTTTATCTCTGAGACCGGAGTAGGGGTGGGACCCAGCTCAGGGGGCCATCATGTATCGCCCCAGAGTTCCGTCTGTTTGCCAAAGACCATAATCTCTGTTTTTTTGGCATTCAGTTGGACGTCATCCAACTGGCCACCGCCAGTAGTCCGTCCCGGAATCTTGGGGCCTCCACCCCAGAATCCCCGCTGATCGTGACCGCTAGCTGAGTATCGTCCGCGTATGACACCATGGTCATACCGCAGTGCTTTACGACCTCAGCCAGCGGCCTCACGTAAAGATTGAACAACGTGGGACTCAGCGAGGATCCCTGCGGGACCCCAAGCATCAGAGGATGGAATTTGGACTGATGGGGCGGGACAGCCCCACAGAAAGAACGGTCCGCCAAAAACGATCGGAACCACTGCAATGCGGTGCCAGTCACGCCTGCCTCCTCGAGTCGCTGCAGAAGGATCCCATGCGAGACGGTGTCAAAGGCGGCGCTCAGATCTAATAAAACAAGCGCCGCCGTTTGACCCGCATCGAGCACCGCCCGCAAATTCTCTACCATGAATAAGAGAGCTGTCTCCGTGCTTTGGCCAGCTCGAAATCCATTCTGTGTATCATCCAGAACGTTAGTGCGCAAAGAGGAGCGGGGACAACGGGCACCCCTGCCGCGTTACCCGTCCCAATGAGATTTCTCTTGATATATGACCATTTGCCACTATGTGTGCCAGTGGCGCCGTGTATAGTAATTTGACCCACCAGCAAAATTTGTGGCCGAAACCCATCTTGCGAAGTACTGCGAAGAGGAACGGCCATTCCACTAAGTCGAACGCCATCGTGGCATCTAAGGAGAGGATGGCCGCATCTTCCTGGAGCAACTGAGTACGGGCCAATACACAGTTGAGGCGTCGTAGATTAAGGAAGGTGTTCCATCCAGGCATGAAGCCAAACTGGTCGGGGGTGGACCAATGCCGTAAGGTGTGGCTGTAATCGGAGCACCAGTGCTTTCGGCAATATCTTCGCTTCAGCGTTAATTAGGGATATCGGTCGATAGGATGAGGATTGCTCCGGGGGTTTACCTGGCTTGTGGATCGCCACAATTGTTGCCAATCGTTGGTCTTTAGGTAGCGTACCTTGCGCTAAACAGTCAGTGTACATATTAAGTAAGTGGGGAGGGTGTTCTTATTTGCTACCCTTTTGTAAAGTTCCACCAGTAGCCATTAGGCCCCATCGCCTTTCCTGTATATAGTGCCACTATCGCTTTCCTGACCTCCTCCGAAGTCAAGTCCTCCTCAAGTGTATGTATGTCCTCTAGGGGGAGAGTGGTCAGTGGTATATCGTGTAAGAAGCCCATGCAGTCCTCTACCGTTGCTGTAACTTGTGGTGTGTACACCCTTTAATAATAGGTTGCCAATTCCTCCACTATCAGTCGGGGATCTGTTGTATGCGTACCATCTCCTAGTGTTAGTTGGGCGATCCACCTATCTGCCCTTTCCTTCCTTTCCAACCACGCGAGCATTTTCCCCGTCTTGTCCCCCAGCTCATATATATTGTGTAGAGTGTCTGTGTGCCGAGCCTTTGCCATGTCCTCCGCATAGGCTCGTATTCCTGAGCTGTTAGTATCATAGTTTGCGCTGTGGTAGCGTTGGGAGTCATGGCGTGTGCCGTTTCCGCCTGCTGTGCTGCTGCTTCTAGGGTGTCAAGGGCCTGCCTGTGTTCCCGCTTCTGTTGGGTAATAGTCGAGATGGCCTGTCCCCTAATTACGGATTAATACTCCTCCCAGAGAATGCACGGTGAGTCTACTGTCGATATATTTTTGGCAAAATACTGTTCCGTGGTGGTTACTAACGTCGTGGCAATCTTACAGTTCTTTAGGTAGCCAGGGTGCAGTGGGTAGATTCTCTGTCTTCTAGGAAGCTGTGTAGTGTAGGTAAATTGAATCGGGGAGTGGTCTGAGATCCCCCGTGGTAGGTGTTCAATCACCGTGACCTGCTGTGGAGCCATCGCAAATGTCAATATATAGTCTATCCTGGATAGACTGTTATGAGCCCGCGAATGGAAGGTGTATTGGTGCTCAGTCGGGTGCTTAAGCCTCCACATGTCAGTTAGTCCCATGGCATCTATGAAGGGTCTGGTTGGATCTGGCATTTTCTCGGGGTGGTTTACGGTCGAGTGTTGCGTCAACCACAGTATTAAGATCCCCCCCTATGATTAGTTCTCCCTCAAGTAAGTCGAGCAACAGTTTCCCAAGGTCATGGAAGGCTGCCTGGTGAAGCGTCGGGGGGATATATGCACTGATCATATTGTATATGCGCCCCTCCCATTGGCAAGTGATTGCTGAGAATCAACCCTGGTCATCCGTCCAAGTTTTCTTGATCATCAGCAGCGAGCTCTTATGTATCAGGATACCCACCCCCCCGGGATCCAGTGGTGAACTCCGCATGTGCGGCAATCTTAAACCCCCAGCGGTTTAGTGCTTTGCAGGCCATTCCAGTCAGGTGCGTTTCTTGTAGTAGCACCACTGTGAGGGCCTTCCTCTTCAGGTATTGCAGGACAAAACCCCTTTTATTCTTGTGGCCCAACCCGTTCACGTTCCAGGAAATGACGTTCAAGGAGGGGGCGATCATTCGCTGTGTCTGGGAGTCATTGTCCTGCTCCTCGCTTCCTAGCAATGTGTGTGTGGTGTGATGTGAATCATTCGACTGTGGTTCCCTCCTGGACTAGTACCAGGGGCACAACATGCGCAGGCAGGCCCCCCACTGGTATGCAACATCGCTCATATGTGGACATCCATTGCCCATACAGTTTGAACACCATCCTAAGGAGAGATTGTGAAACTTTAACATTCAAAAACAACCAAATAAACAATGTGATGCTGTAACCCCTTTTCTGAAGTGCACCCCACCACCCCGGCAACCCCACAGTATGGGTCACTGTCCTAAAACCAGTGCAGGCCCTTCGAAATGTCTGTCGGACCCTGTAATCCGCAGCCTGTCCTGGGACCATCCTGGAAGCAAAGGCAGGAATTTCAGTTATCTGTGTGCCACCCCTCTCCTCCCGGATTGTTGTGCGGAGAACGTCCGTTCCTTGGTCCACGAACCGGACGCCATCCCTCCAGCCAGTCTCTTGCTTGCCCTGGGGATTCAAAAGAACCACGTCTTTCCTTCAGATTCCACGGGCAGTCTGGCAGGAAAAATCATAGAGTACTTGATTTCTCTGGTGCGGAGCTCCTTCTTCACCTCTGTGAAGCTTCATTGCTGTTGTTCCACCGCCGCCGTGTAGTCAGGGTAGAAGGCAATCTCCGAATTCTCAATTTTGATTGGTGGGGCAATGCGTGCGGCCTGCAAAATGGCGTCGCGGTCGCGAAAGTTAAAAATGCGCGCCAGGACCGGTCGTGGTGGATTCCCTGGGCGCGGCTTTCCGCCGGGTACGCGGTAGGCGCGCTCCAACGAAAAATATTTGGAAAGTCCTCTTGGTTGGAGTTAATTTTGAATGAGATCCTCCATGAAGAGGTCAAGTGCTGGATCGCCAGCCATCTCCAGTACTCCGACCAGGCGTACATTATTGCACCGGGATCTACCTTCCTGCTCGTCCAGCTTGGTCTTCAACAGGATGTTGTCTTCCTCCAGTTTGCGCACTTTGGTTTGTAATTTGCCGTGTCTGCAGTTGGTCCTGCCGTCGTTTTCTCCACATCTCCCACACGGTCTGACATTTTGGCGAGGTCAGCGCGGATGAGAGAGAGGTCAGTGGAGATTGTGCGCATGGAGGCTTGCATAGTCTTTAATGCCGCCATGACATCATGGAGTGTGATCTCCTCTGAAGCGCCGGGGTTGTACGTTATAGAAAATGCAAAGTTCCTGGTCTCGGGTTTGATGCTGTTTTTTATTTCACAGCGGATCAGAAGCTTCTGACTAATCGTAAAGCTTCCATGATTTATTTAATCTTTTCACAATTTTTTAGTTACACAGATGCGAGGTTTAAACACAAACTTTAACAGAAAATGTCACTATCAATCATTGAAAAACAATTATACACAAATCAAAACATCATTTCAAATGCAACGTAAAACATGCTTATTTTAAACAATGAAAAGGAAAATAAGTTAATGGGGTACACCAGAAAATTTTAACGCAGTCCAATTGGCTGAATTTCTTTTAGCTATTTAGGACTGGGGTCACCATAGGCTTTTTATTTGTTAAACTCAAGTCTCACAGCCTGGGACAAATATTTAACGCCTTTGGCGAGAAGAAGGGATGGATCCTTTGGGAAAGCTGACGCGTTTCCAAACCCGGTCCGTGAGTTAGCGGGTTTTTCCTCAGGGCTACCTGGGTACCTAATGATGTGGATAATAAAGAAAGCTTCTTTTAGTTCCTACTCCTATTTAGCACAAACTGAGCTTAGCGCCTTAGTGAACATAGGAGTACCTTTGTGTTCCAGCGCTTCGGTTTCTTCAATTTTCAGGGAGAGTGGTTTTCGTACCTGTATTTAAAAGAAAACTGTTTGATCTTTTTTCTGAACGGGGGGCATTTCTTGATATTACCTAAATGAGGAACTCACTACTTACTTGTAAGTGTGCTTGTGATGCAGTTCGGTTTCACTTAATCGTCTATCTTGGATTTGGCACCGCCTGTCAAAAGGAGGCAGGTTTTACTTATGTGTGGATTGTAAATAATTAGAAATGCAAGGTTGATTCAAAGATGGACCACACGCTTACTTTTTAAGACGCCGTCTAGTTAATGGCGATGCTTCTCCATTGTTGTGGGTCGTCATCCTCGGGAATTTTTCTGTATAATATCCCCAGAAGTATAAATCAAGCGCTCTCTTCAGGAATAAAAAATAAAGGGGAATACTAAACTGAAGCACCACTAGATACCACACTTAGTTATGTTGCACATTGTCATGTCTATAACTAGCGAATGACGGTCACCTGACGAAGGCCACTGGCCGAAACGCGCGTAGTCCTATTCCACCGCATTGCCTCCTTCAAATTTCCACCGACTGAATATGTCGTATAGCACCTTCCCTCCTCCTTCTTTTTTTCGTATGTTGTCATGTAATTATATGTGATGTATGTAATTGAATGTATTTTGTCAAATTAATTGAAAAAATATCTAAAAATGATAAATAATAAGTATAAAAAATAGAGAAAAAAATATATAGAAAATGGTCTCTGAATTTTGATATATATTCTTGTATCATTCTTGAATCATATAAGGTCGCAAAATATTGTGAGTCTATGTACTATTAGGGCGGTTCAATAATAATTGGTTTGCTATACAGCCTTTTTTCCTACTTGTTCACGTATTCCCTACGAATAGCAAACCGAGTAGTATGTAGGGGTCCCCTTTTTCTAAAAGTTTTCCGTTGGGCGGGCAGCCGAGTGTAGCCCATTGCCTTTGGCAGTGTCCGCGCCGTCTTTATTATATGCAAATTTGTCGAGCCGTGGCACTTGCTGCCCTCTGGATCCCCTTCCACTCATTGCTCCTTTTTGTGGCGTAGCAAAGGTAAGTCTGCGTGGGTCACTGGTGTGATAGCGCTGAGGTGGGGTCTCAGACCGACTATAATGCGATAGTGTCCACTCGGGTCAGGGCCTGATGCAATCTCTTGGTGTCCCTGAGTCCGGCGTGCACCTCCCACGCCGTCCCTCCAATATTGTAGTCTGCCAAATTCGTGGGCACCACTCGTCTATGCACGGTCCCATTCTGATGATGCTGCAGGGGGCCATGGAAGGCCCAACTCCGGCCTCCTGTTTGTTTTGGGTGCCTAAGTCCGGCGCCGGGCCCGATTGTGCGGCGACCTCCCCTACTCCTAATGGTCAGCTAGCCGTGAGGGCTCGTGGAGTAATGACTGCCAGGCACAGGGTTATGGAAGGATCGTCGCCTCCCCCCACGTTAGTGTAGGGCCCAGTGTCACTTGGGCCTCGGCTGCTCCCTCACTGTTTCTTCCCGCTTTTTCCCCGTCACCGGAGGAGGGGGGGCCCATCCCGCTCTTGCCTCTGGTGTCACCGCGGGGACTCGGTCCGCACTGCCAACTTTACTCGGCCGCCCTGGTTCTCTGGCGGTTACCGAGCCGCACCTGCCGTCTCGTCACCGGGCCTCTGTGTCACCCCAGGCTCCAGCGTCTGCTGGCGCACTAGGCCGCGATCTTCAGTGCGGTGCCGCCGCGTGGCTGAAGGGAGTCTGCGGGTGCAGGTACGTTCGTTGCGGAGCGGAGACGCTCCGATTGCAGTTTCTAGGCAGCAGCGCCGCCGTAAATCAGGATATGTGAGACGGATATTCGGGTAGAGCTCGTCAGGTCGCGGAGCTCAGTTAAGTCGCGGCCATCTTTGCTGGTCGCTGGCCACGCCCCCCCCCTGCTCATTTTCAGCTTCCAACTTGTGTCCCCTGGTTTAGGAATTCTAATTATTCCATCTTGCAGCCAGAATGATCCTTGATTAATTATTTGTGTAGCACTTAATGTTCTTTAGTCCCCCTCCACCTAATGCACTGGCTTTTGTAATGCCCTGCAACAAGGGTTCATGTCCAAATAAGGCCCTGATTATAAGCGCAGGGTTTAATTCTGATTCCAAAATGGAGTTTGTGTAGGGATCGGAATTATCAGTAATGTGGTAATAACTGCCCATCCACTTTTGGGCAAGTTTCCGCTTGTAGATTTTTCTCAGATCTAGCATGCAAAAGTTTACTGGATGAAAACATTGGGAATATCTTTGATACTTGGAGAAATATATGTGGCTGGTACCGATTTTCCCATGTAATTCCAAATTTTCTGAGTGTCAAATATGGACTTGAGGTACCCTTGTGTATTGGTTTCTACCAGGTACTGTAAATACTTCATTCCATTTCAGCCACTCATAATCTTATGTCTTAAATTATTTCACCTCCTTTTTCCAGTTTAACATGATCAACATTCAATCTGACTGGTGCTCACTAATTTCAACAAGATTTTGTGACACAAAAAAACGCCATGCTTTCTCTGCTATTCATCTTTGCCATGCTATCTCTGAATGGTTGATCTGCAAAGAGATTTAATATCACTACAGGATACAAAATGTTCAAGATAGAACTGTGTGGAACTTTAGAATACAGTTCAGCAAACCAAATTGGAATCATGAAAAAAATCATAGGGTCTGATATATAAAGCCATTTTCTGCTGGACTTTTGTCTGCAATGTATTCACAAAAGGATACCTATCCAATACAAAAATCAATTTTATCCTCTATAATTATATGCCATGACTGTGTACACTTACAGAGGAGTAAATCCTATGCAAGGGTTAGAATATAGGTATGGTTTGGAACATCAACAAACATGTTACTGTGTGAGCATTCACAAAATATTTTACTATGAAAATAGACTGCGATTTGCTCTTGCTATGAGGTAGAGTAAATTCCTTTTTTAGGCTGAGAATGGCAACGGAAGACCCCCAAACTTGTTGGTGGGGGCTTACAAAAATTGGTTTCTCCGCTGGGATCATTATTTTCCTCATGGAAAAAAATACAAAACTATATGAAATTTCACATCAGTACTCACTTTTCGTAATATAGGGAAAATGCCGATTTGTGAAAACCTCAAATGAATTTTCCTGGATTAGGCCTGAAACTTGTAATTTCTGGGCATGACTCTGGAAAAGTTTGTGAATTTCCCAAAACCACAAATGTATGTCAAAGCCGAAGTATACATCTTAATCTATGTGTGTTCACTCAGTAATGACTCATCCAGCTAATATTGAGTCAGTCCCATTGTCAAACAAAAATATTGTTTAATCAATTTACAGTGACTTCCTGCTTGTTGATTGACTCTATTTTTCTTTCTTTACGGGGTGGGGGGGAAGACATGCACTCTCTCTTGCGCTTTCTTCCATTTTGGCCCACTTTCCTTCTCCCTCTTCTTTGGTCTCTCATCCATCTTTACACTGTGAACCCGTCCATAGCCCCCTTCCTTCTAAATTCCCTCCACTTCTGCCTGCTGTTTTTGTCCTTCTTTTCTTTTCTTTCCTTTTTATCTTCTATGTCTGCACTGGCCCTATTTTGGTTGTCCTTCATCAATAGTTTCAATGCTGCACCTTAATTGAAAATATGGGTCTCTTTTTAGATAAAATTGTTATTCATTAAAAAACATTTAGGAACGAAAATTCCAACTCACTGCTATACCTCTGTTCATGGAACCTAACTACCAAAATATTGTGAAGGTAAATAAAATACAATAGTATGGGTTTAATTTATATACCTTTACATTTATGTCCGTTAACAAAATACATATTGTCAAAGTGATTAGAACTTCAAGGGATGTGGACTTAAGAATAGTAAATCACAATATGTTGGTTCTTGATATTTAGGCCACAGTAGGTTTGTAAGATAATATGTCTGTCCACAGTATTTTGGCATGCAAGTCTCTCAGAGGAGTTAACGTAATGATGCATGCATAATCAAATGGAGATGAGGCATTTGTAAAAATTACATTCCCCTTTGTGCAGAACTGTGCTCAACATTTACTGACCATTAATTTTTCAGGTAACTGTTCACCAGGTGGATAATTTGATTTGGCGCCATGCCTGTGGACTTGCTTACCATTGTGAAGTGTTTCTGTGGCTGTCCCACACATAGAGTTGTGAAAGCGTACACAAAGAATCAAAGGATAGTCCAATCACTGGTACTGCAAAAACCTAACCATTAACAAAAACGTGAAAATTCATGGTGGTCCTAGGTTGTTCCACTGATAGGGTACAATTTTGAACTCCAAGGCTCTATAAATTAGGTTAATTGGCCCAATGGTTGCATGTATCACTTTAGGGTCCAGTTCCCCACCTAATGAAGTTAGTAAACAAAGGAGGAATCTCGCCAATTATGATGTACACATTCATGATCAGGAAATATTACGTTCCCAGGGAGTTTTCAGGCTGACTTTTGGTAATTTGTAGGAGATGCATGCTTTTGAAGTGATCTTCAAGACAAGACTGGTGGTCCCTGGAATTAGGCCCATGTCCTTCCCCAAAGCTAGCAGTATGCAACCTGGGAATTACCATTGACAGTTCATTATCCATAAAAACCCATGTCAACCAGGTTCTGTCGTGTCTGCTATAGGATCATGCGTAATCTCCGCAGAATCTTCAAGTGGCTACTCATTCAAGCAAAGAAACCCTTGGTGCAGGGACTTGTTATCAGCCGACTTGACTATGGGAATGCCTTGCTTGTAGCACTCAATGAGGATCTGCTTTTCAAACTTCAGATTCTTCAAAATACTGCAGCCAGACTGTTGGACTTGGCCATTTTGGCAGGTTCACACCTGAACTTTTTGCCTTTTGATATGACCTGCGCACTTTCGCACTGTGGCCCAGTGTAAAGTGTGTGCGCTCTCTGAGTGCGTGTGGTGAGATTAGCCTGCCCTCCCATAGGAATGCATGGGGGATATGAGTGTCCATGGTAATTCCTGATGTGAGAGGAGTGCAGGGGCGAGTTTGGTATGTGCAAACTCATGAGATTAAATGCTGCGCAGTGGTGTGCACAGATTTATTGTGACTAGTGGGGAAGTGCCACTTTTAGAAGTTGGCATTTCTGTGTGTAGTGTCTGCTTGCCTGATGTGAATTGCATGTCTGGCTTGTGATTGACAGGGGCTGGCTGGTGTGCTTGGCTCCAGGAGCCAGGATGGGTCTGCCCGGTGGTGAATAGGGAGATCTGCTTGTAGATGGGAGGGAAGAGTTGCACCTGGGACCTGAATAGGGATGGGCCTCCCCTCCACAATGCTGGCTCCACCCCCTGGGGTGCGCCTGATGGCTCTGGCCTGTCCTGTGAATAGAGGAGAGGAGCTGAGCGAAACAAAGTGCTCAAGTACTCCTGAACTAGTTCTATCTGGTTCTCTCCTAGCCCTGTGCTGTGTCACAAAGGGAAAATGCAGTATAAAAGAAGGGGCATGTGACCCCTTGTACATGTCTTGCCTTTGGATCTTGATTACTGCGGGGCGTGCTGCGGCTGGGGCCCAGGAGTACTTGCCAGGAGGGCTGCCTCCCTGGGCCCAGTTATGCCCTGGAACCTTTTACTTTACTCTCTTTGCCTCAGGACTTTTGCAGCCTTTTTGCACTCTGGGAGCGCTTTATTCTTAGCTCTCTCCCAGGAGGAAGGAGCGCTTCTGCTTGCACTGGCAGCGCTGGGCTGCAGCTTGTAGAAGGGAATCTCGACGTGGGGATCCCCCTCCCTACCGCTATTGAGAGCAGGGGCCCACCCTGCATATTGGAGCCTTTTTGCGGGTGCCCAACCTGCTGAGGAATTCTGTTTTCAAGGGTGCCTACCCCTTGTTTCTGATGAGATATTCCCGCTGCAGCCCGCCGCAAAACAGGAAGTCAGGCACCGTAGTGCCTGACGGTGGGTGGGACTTCCGGTTTTGAAGGGAAGTCCTGCGCCCGCCCCAGCAAGAGGAAGAAGCTGCCCGGGAGGAGAATGGAGCCTGCCTGCGCGGGCTCCCATGGCTAAGGGAGAGCCTCGTGGGTGCCAGCCAGTGGAGACAGAAGGCAGAGGGGGCGCGAGGCACATTGCTGGTGCCTGCCCCCACCGTGAGGGGAAGAGAAGTGCTGCCACCGCTCCGAGGAGTCCAGCCTCCACCCCCCCAGCTGGTCAGTTCTTAGAGGGAGTCCGGGTGGGGAGAGGCAGGGTCTGAGCAGTCCCGCCAGGTGAGCGGGCCGCTCCAACAGGGCATAGTTCTTTTTCAGGGCCCAGAGGGGTCCATGCTTTAATCAGAGAGGCCCGTGCTATCTCCACATTTGGGGGCATATTCATTCCAGAGCCGCGATGGCTCCAGCGTGGCCACCTTTGTGTAGAGGGTCCCAGTGGGGGCCTTGAGGGTGCACTCCCATGATGGGCATTTGTCCCTTAAAGGGCCGGAGTGGGCCATGGGCAGTTCCAGAGCCCACAGTTGTCTCCAGAGTCCGAGGACTCCAACGTTATGGCTAATTATTTCTGGAGCCAGTGCGCTCCTTAGATACATGTTTATCTTGCAGAGCCAGATGGCTCTAACATGGGGCACAGTCATTTCAAGGGCCAGTGAGATCCCATGCTGCATTCTACCTTCTACAGCTGCCCAGCAAGTAGTGGGCAGCTGCACCATTTAGGCGCACTTCTTGAGGGAGTCCCTGAGAGTGGCAGAATTGGCACAGAGGTGCCAGGCCTTTCACAGGTTCACAGCAGTTAGTGCCAGCTGCTACATTTAGGCCTTCCTTTGAAGTTCCCAGCTGCCCATCAAGTAGTGGGCAGCTGCAGCGTTTAGGTATTGCGCAGTGGCGCACCCTTGACCATGCTGCCTAGGCAGCAGCCCTGACTCTGTGGACATAGGGCATTTGAGCCCCCTATTTTGAGATGGCAAGTTGGCCAGGGGGATTGTTACATTTATAGGACGCCAGGCCCTAATGTGATTTATGTGCTAATATGATTTTGGTGCTAGGAAATGTATTATGTATAGTATGTTTTATGCACCCTATTTGATACCTCTAAATATGGTTTATGATTATGAGGTTGCTTTGCCTACTTTAGTTTGTGTTAGTGAGATTATACTTCACTATGTGATTTACGCCCCTATTGTGATTTATACTTAGGTGGTTAGGGTCTAATGTATTTAGACTTGTGTAATACTGTGCATAATGTAGTTTATGTCACAGACTGATGGAAAGTACAGTGATCACCAGTGTTTACTGGTTGTATGTTTTAAGATCTATTTTACTTTTACCAAGTTCGCTCTGTGAAGTTCTAACAGTGGTCCATCCCTTGTAAATATTGCCCGTGCCAGTTCGCGCAATGTATATTGTGTGATTACTATCTGATGTGTTTTATTATAATACAAAGGCTATTTTTATATATAACCTTGTGTGGAGTTCCTTTTGTGGTGTGCCTGGGATGTTGTTGCTGTTGTGTGCGTGCGCAAATGCTTTGCTCATGGCCTCCGGGATAAGCCTGACTGCTCGTGCCAAGCTACCAAGAGGGTGAGCAGGGGTTATCTTTGGCGTGTAACTCCCTTGCCCTGACTAGAGTGGTGGTCTCTGCCTGGTTGTCAGCGGTGGGGATTAGGACTTGTGTTTGCGCAGTACCACAGCGACAACTGGCTTCACTATAAAACTCTGCATTTTAGATAGTCACATGTTGGGGGTTATTGTTTCTAAGGTAGTTCTAAATGTAATTTCTTTGGAAATATGTTTATTGTGCACTATGAGTTGGATGTCCTGCCAAAGACAGAAACCAGAGAATCTGGAGGAGAAACTGCCCTTGAGCCATTGCGCTGGTTCTTGTGTTGGCCTACAGTGGGGACTTAATTGGTATGGAGTCACTAGCTCGGGAGCGTAGATTATCACCTAAGTGCAGTGTGAGTTTTCTGGATTCACCATTGAGGGTGGGATCCAGTCGTGGCAGCTAAAATGTGTCCAGTGCATGAATTCCCCGTCCTGTTCCAAGAGTATGGTACCTGGTGCTCAATAAGAGGGGTTCAAGTTGAGATTCAGGGGCAGTATATGCTGTCTCACCGGTCTGGGTGGGGGGGGGGATGGATGAATGGTGTGTTGCACTGGACGGGTGAGTGTGAGTTCTATGAAATAAGGAGCTTGCTGAATACTTTGGTGTGAGTTCTTTGAAATAAGGAGCTTTCTGGATGATTGGGTGTGAGCTCTCTGAAATAGGGAGCTTGAATTGGGAAGTGATTCCAGAAGGAGTGGCTTCCAGCCCAGAGTGGTTGGAGAGGTTCAGAGTAGCCCAGCTAGGTCCTGGTGTAGGGGCTCACGTCCAGTCTCAGAGGAGAAGGAGTGGGTGGAACTGCGTGTCTCCCAATGCCCGAAACCCTATCTCAGGGCCTGGATGGTTTCCTTAGGGAACACCAGGTTGGGAGCCTAAGCTGTACTGTTAGGCCATTTGAGGAGGATCTCCCAGTGTTTAGAGAACATGGAGCCTCTGTAAGCAGGGCCCCAGTAGTTCTGGTGTCTGGCGGTACCGCTCCAGTTGGGAGGTTGCAGAAGTCCAGATGGAGGAGTGAGAGGAGCAAAGAGTCCCCAGTGGGAACCAGTGAGTCATGGGCCAGTCAGAAGGGCTGTGTCGCCAATGATTAGCCATGGTGACGCCACTTTCGTCCTGGGGGATCTGCACACACTGTCAGTTTTACAGGAGGTTGTGAGATCTGCGCCAGGCAGACTGTCACACGGCACATTAGTTATGTGTCACCCTCGTGAAGTCCTGGTTCGCCGGGCATCTCATCAAAGGGTACGTCCCTGGGTTGGGGAGCCAGTAGTCAGTGTTTCCGGATCTGGACATCAGGGCTACTGTAATCAGTGTACTGGACAGTTTGCCTTCTATGGGTACCCCTGTGAACACAGGTGGGGCTCATCTTAAGTGAAGAGACCCTGTGTTTCCCAGAAGGGGTGGTGCAGGCCTAGCCAGGATCCTTAGGGTCTTTGGCTGAGTGTTGTAGTACTACCCTGAGAGCAGGTGGGGCCTATCTTAAGTGAGGGGACCCTGTTCTACAGTGGGAGGGTGCAGAACTCTGGAAGGAGGTGCAGAGGGAGGGAGACCTCACCTCTGACCTCGGTGCATCCGGTGAATTTGGATCCCAGGTGGTAGACCAGTTGATGGAGAGAGGTCCTGAACTGGTAGAATAGTTGTGTTCTGGTGGATGCTTCCCTGGGAGGGTGCAGAACCCCAGAAGTAGAGGTAGGGTGGGGCACTCTTGCCCGTGACCTCTGGTCAGTCTGAGGGTGCAGACCTTAGGTGTGTGTTGAGGGTCTAATGTATTTAGACTTGTGTGATATTGTGCATAATGTAGTTTGTCACAGACTGATTCAAAGTACAGTGATTACTAGTGTTTACTGGTTGTACGTTTTATGATCTTTTTTACTTTTACCAAGTTTGCTCTGTGATGGTTCTGGCAGTGGTCCATGTGGCTGTGTCAGGTGTACAATATCCCTTGTAAATATTGCCCGTGCCAGTTGGCACAATGTACATTGTGTGATTACTATCTGATGTGTTTTATTATAATACAAAGGCTAATTTTATATATACAAGGAAACAAAGAGTTGTGGAGGACCTTAGGGGAAAGTATTTTTATAGACCACCTGATACCTTGTCCCCCAACTAGACAATTAAACACACGGAAGATACCAAAGGTCTGAGTTAATTAAGATTCTTGATTGGAACCTATATAGTGTCCCACATAGATGATAAGACCAAGAGGTTAATCCAGAAAGAAACGTTAATACAGAAAAAGAAGAAGACACAGGAGAAGGGATTCAGAATGCGGAACTGGAAAGTGTACCCATCAGCCCACTCAATAGTGGAACTTCGTCATCTGGGTTTTCATGTTGGAAAAATGGTGTCCAATATGCTCTTCCTCAAGACAAACCTGGGGCTAGCGGTTCTTGGACCCAATGGTTGAACCCTCAACCAAAGAAGATGACAGTATATAGGCTGAAGGGGCAAAGTTGCAGTGCTCAGAAATTGTGAAAAAAATGATAAAGAAAGGAAAAAAATCCAAGGGATTAAAAATACCTATCTTTATGTCATAAGGAAACTTTATTAGGTCTGTCCATCAAGGTGGTATGAATAAAAGCAGAGTGATAATAGCATGCAAGGAATTGCTATTCACCATGAATGTTATCTGGTCAACATGTTTCAGCCTTTATAGGCTTTCGTCAGGACCTATGATGCACTACTGTAACACTTACTTCTCGTGCTGTGATTAACAATCTACAGACATTTTCCAATTCTCAGTGAAAATTGGTGTACCTTCTCCTGTGAATATAGTAAGGAAACAAAACAAGAAAAAGTTAAAGTGTCCTAGACACCTGTCATATACTTGTATGCATTGGTTTCTACATAGTATTAACATTTTCAACTCACCCAAATTTAAGGGAGGAAGAGCCTCACCTCACCTGGCACCCGCTCAGGATAAAGGAGGCCACGCACTACAAATTAGAATATTTGTTTTAGTTCATCTTGATGTTCGGACTTTAACAATCCAAAAAGCATTCCTCAGTGATATAAAAGAGCAGTACGGAAGGGCATGGGATGGATGACATCTTAAGAAAAGGGGTTTAACAACATGCTGTGTTGTAGGTATGGTATGTTGATTCCCCTAAGAAGATAACGTTTTTTGACTCATCTTATTTGAACCACTTTTATGAAAAAATGGCATAAATCAACTCTATTTGCTGCAAGGGTGGTTTGAGCAAAAAATAGAGATGTGGTGGGTGCTGTGAAATGATTCCATCTTAAAAAAATGTATCTCTATCAATGGTGAAATTCTATTGTCCACCTTGCTTGCTTAACCAAGGGGTCGATTTATAAAATATCAGTGAATCTGAATATTCTCTTTTTACAAGCTCGGAGCAAGAGAGAGACTGACTCAAAATCCACAGCAGATCATGGGAAAACGAATCTTAAAAATGCACTAACAACGCAACACAGAGCACAGCGCGCACTTACCTCTCCGTCGTTGCCTCGGTCTTGAAACTGAGCCGAGGGGGAGGTAGTGACGCTGTGCAGCGCGAGAGAATTTGAATTTTGACAGCGGACCTAAGAGAGAGCTGTCTGAAGAGGCTCTGTGATAGGCTCTCTTCGCTATCTAAATGAGGCCCAATAGTTACTCGTTCTCAACAAGATGATTATCTCGTTGTTCAACTGGCGTGTCTTTTCGCCCTCGTTAGTTTCAAACCGGATGTTGACCGGAGCCTACCGAGAGGCGAAACTCGTAGCTACTGCGCAAGCATCATCTTGCGGACCTCTGTGGGGACATACATTCAAGACGAGATGTATCTGATTGGTCCGTTTCAACCGGAAACGGAAGTGTGAAAAGTAAACAATGTCTACTCGCCAAACTAAGGACAAGAAACCAGAAATCTGCGCATGCGGCTATTTAGGCGCGAGGTGGCAGACTGTTGTGTGAATAAAGGTGGATTCCTGCCTGTGTTAGTAATCTGGCTAATCACAAAAAATAGTAATGATAAGGATTTGAAAAAGAGATAAGCCCTCGTGTAATCGATTAACGGCACTATATGCTAGAAATATAATAGCATGACTCAACACCTACATGGAGAGAGCACCATGTCCACACTTTTAAGTAAGGAACGCACCTTACTCGCACGATAAGAGGCCTGGCAAGTGAATGGCCTTTGTAGATAAATCGGATGGTCGGCCCTATAGTATGTGGCAGAAAAAATGTGTAAGAAAAAATGCTAAAGATAGCAATTTGGCTGGCAGGCACTAGACCTTATGTGTAGATGATCTGTGGGCCCATGGTGGTGTAGGCCTACAGACTAGTGACTGTCTATGAACGCAGAAAGGGCTTATAACTGCATCCACGGGATGTCATCATTCAGTCCTTCTGTGTCACTTTTTAATTTGTACACCCATCTCTGTTCTTTTCTTAGCAGGAACTGTGAGACATCCGCGACATGTTGGGGAATGTAAGGTTGTTCCAACACTAACCACTATAATTCATCTGCAAGGTGTTGTTTAGTGAGAAAATGAGAAGTGAGCCGGGTCACTTGCTTATTGCGCCTGATTGTGCTCTTGTGCTCTTGTATGCGTAATTTGATTTTTTTTGTTGTCATTACTATGCATCTCAAGCCGCATGGGCAGGTGATAAGATAGATGACTTTGTCGCTGTTGCAGTTAGTGTGGCGTTTGAGCAGCCACGGTCGAGTGGTGCCTATGTCGACTGATAGGGTCTTCTTTGTCTGTGGGCACACCGAGCAGTTCCCGCATGGGTGATGTCCTTGAACTGGAGGGAGATTCCACAGAGTGGATGTGGGCTCTTTCATGGTGTGTCGAGGTCTGGTATGGACCAATTTGTCCCTCAAATTAGTACCTCTCTTGAATGAGAACAGTGGCAAAGAGATGTTATCGCCAGAGCTGTTCAAAATCCGCCATTTCTGTCTTATGATTTTCTGGATCTTAGAAGATGAGGTATTAAAAGTGGTGACGCATGCCAGTCTGTTAAGAGTTGGTTTCTCAACTGGAGGGTCCAAAAGTGCCTCGCGATGGTTATTCGCAGCTCGCTTGAGAGACTTGCTGACTAAAGAGCCAGGATATCGGCGCGTTTTCAATTTTTTTGAAAGATCTCTTGCTTGGTAATGGAAATCTGTTGTATCAGAACAATTCCTCCGAACCCTCAGGAACTGACCAAATGGGAGGTTCTCTCGAAGGGAAAGAGGGTGGTGGCTGTCAAATCTCAGCAAAGAGTTGCGTGCCATAGGTTTGCGATATAAGGAACTGGCTAGATAACCTTCTTGTGGAAAGATCAAAAGGTCCAGAAATGAGAGTTCAGTTTTACTGTAATCTAAAGTGAACCTTAGATAGGGGTTTTGGCTGTTCAACCAGTTCTGAAAAGACAGTAAAGATTGTTCATCTCCACGCCAGACCACCAGAATATAATCAATGTACCTTTTCCACACCATCAATTGCTGATGATGTGGATTGTTTGTATTCAGGACATGATGAGTTTCAAATTGGTGGACGTAAAGATTCGCCAAACTAGGTGCAAATTTACTGCCCATAGATGTCCCTGATATCTGTAGGTACAGGGAATCTTCAAAGGCAAAAAAAAATTCTGTCATTGCACTTCTTACTAGTTCCATTATAAAGTGGATTGGTGTTATACTGTCGAGAGAAGAGTTTTCTAGAAGTTCTCGTATTGTTTGTAGAGTGTCTATTTGAGGTATACAAGTATACAATAATTCTACATCAAGACTTGCCAGTATGTCAGAATCGGTATTGAACTGCACCTCTGGTAATACACATAGGACATCTTTTGTGTCCTGGAGGTATGATGGCATAGTTTTAACCAGACGTCCACAAATGACGATAAGGGTTCTAAAAGAGACCCTATGCCCGAGATTATCGGACGACCTGGCGGTGGTCTGGTTGGTTTATGAATCTTGGGCAATGTGTAGAAGTACGGGGTAGTTGGAAATTTGGTGACCAAGAAGGTGGCCTCTTGTGACGTAATCCACCCTTCCATACTAGCTTCTTCTACTAGGTGTTTGATTTCATTTGTAAGTCTCGCAGTTGGATTTTCATCTAGGGGTGTGTAGAACTGGGTGTTCCCTAGTTGTCTTAAACATTCAGTCCGATACGAGGTGGTGTCTTGGATGACTATGGCCCCTCCCTTGTCCGCTGGTTTTATCACAATGTTCGTGTCTTTTGACAAGGTTTCGAGTGCATTCCTCTCTATTCTAGAAAGATTTTGATAGTCACCTTGTCTGGAGAAATCGAGGGATTTAAGCTCATGTAGTACTGCTGCTTCAAAGGCGCCCACTTTGGATGGTACCTGTTGGAGCAGAGGCATGAAGGTAGATTTGACCTTCAACCCTGTGTTCGTATCTGTGGTTGGTATCTCTTGTTCTTTGTCTTTGAAAAAGTAATGTAACCTTACTGTTCTGAAGAATCGTTCGATTTCCCCTCGAATTTGAAAAGGTTCTCCACTGTTGGTGGGGACGAAGCCTAGCCCTTTGTTCAGTACCTCCTGTTCACTGGAGGTTAATGCTCGAGTGCTCAGATTTACTACAAGGTCTTCGTTCAACTGGGGAGCGGAATTCATTGGCCTCGTTTGTTGCGGGTCATTGGAAGTTCTTGATTGTCTGCCCACTGTACTTGACCCTGACCTTGGCCTCTCCGTCTTCCTCGATTCCAGCCACGGCCCTGTCCTAAAAAAGCCTGACTGTCAAAGTATTGAGGCTGCATTGGATAGTGGGACATCGGTGGGGCAAATTGGGGATATCCCCATGGGGCTGGAGGCCACCATGGTCCCGGTTGGTACATGTTGCCACGTCCATTATATCTCCGATTTGGTCGACTATTGCGACCTTTACCTCTCCACTGATTAGTACCACTATTTTCTGAATCTGAGGATTCAGAATCTGAAGATGTAGCATAGGAGGAACCATGTGTGTATTTTTGTTTGTTGGAGTCTGTAGGGGTATAATTGTCACTTATGTAAGGGTACACTTTTTTATGCGAGAATTTTGCTAAATCCTTTTTGAATTTCTCTATTTTGGCAAAAAAGATAGGATCTCTATACTCTTTGTTGGCCTTATTGGAGTCTTCCTGCTGTTTCTCAAATTTTTTGGTTGTCAGTGTAGTTTTAATTTGCCCTTCTAGGACTTGTATTTCAACTAGAATGGCATCTGCGATTCTTTTTGCAGTCGTAATAATAAGGATGAGCCAGTCTCTAGTGCAGCGCCAGGCTATTAGGGACCAGTCTTTAATAAAAGCTTTATCCGTTAGAAAAAGCCTGGGCGCATTCGTGACTATGAGACCAGTAGGTGCACACTTTCCATGTAGATATTCAGCCATTATCTGTCCATGTACTGTGGTTTGAGAGTGGCTTTTCTTTAAATTTAATACTGTTTCCCAGTCCCCTACTGTTGTTGGAGCTATGGTAGGAATTTGGTCTAACATGCTTGGATTGTCAGTTAAGATGGATGACAAGGTCTCGTCATCGAAACCCAAGCCACCGAAATCTGCCATTGTATCACTGAGAGGAAAGATGAAAAGAAAGAAATGCGAGTGCACAATCTTTGTGGTGCACTAATTGTTCAAAGGGCCCGCAGCCTAAGCTTCACAAACTTACAAGGAAACAAAGAGTGGTGGAGGGCCTTAGGGGAAAGTATTTTTATAGACCACCTGGTACCTTGTCCCCCAACTAGACAATTAAACACACGGGAGATACCAAAGGTCTGAGTTAATTAAGATTCTTGATTGGAACCTATATAGTGTCCCACATAGATGATAAGACCAAGAGGTTAATCCAGAAAGAAACATTAATACAGAAAAAGAAGAAGAAGACACAGGAGAAGGGATTCAGAATGCGGAACTGGAAAGTGTACCCATCAGCCCACTCAATAGTGGAACTTCGTCATGGAACTTCTCGTGCTGTGATTAACAATCTACAGACATTTTCCAATTCTCAGTGAAAATTGGTGTACCTTCTCCTGTGAATATAGTAAGGAAACAAAACAAGAAAAAGTTAAAGTGTCCTAGACAACTGTCATATACTTGTATGCATTGGTTTCTACATAGTATTAACATTTTCAACTCACTGGTGAGTTGAAAATGTTAATCACAGCACGAGAAGTAAGTGTTGCAGTAGTGCATCATAGGTCCTGAGGAAAGCCTATAAAGGCTGAAACATGTTGACCAGATAACATTCATGGTGAATAGCAATTCCTTGCATGCTATTATCACTCTGCTTTTAATCATACCACCTTGATGGACAGACCTAATAAAGTTTCCTTATGACATCAAGATAGGTATTTTTAATCACTTGTATTTATCCTTTCTTTATCCTTTCTTTATCATTTTTTTCACAATTTCTGAGCACTGCAACTTTGCCCCTTCAGCCTATATACTGTCATCTCCTTTGGTTGAGGGTTCAACCATTGGGTCCAAGAACCGCTAGCCTCAGGTTTGTCTTGAGGAAGAGCAAATTGGACACCATTTTTCCAACATGAAAACCCAGATGACGAAGTTCCACTATTGAGTGGGCTGATGGGTACACTTTCCAGTTCTGCATTCTGAATCCCTTCTCCTGTGTCTTCTTCTTCTTTTTTCTGTATTAATGTTTCTTTCTGGATTAACCTCTTAGTCTATGTGGGACACTATATAGGTTCCAATCAAGAATCTTAATTAACTCAGACCTTTGGTATCTTCCGTGTGTTTAATTGTCTAGTTGGGGGACAAGGTACCAGGTAGTCTATAAAAATACTTTCCCCTAAGGCCCTCCACCACTCTTTGTTTCCTTGTAAGTTTGTGCAGCTTAGGCTGCGGGCCCTTTGAACAATTAGTGCACCACAAGGATTGTGCACTCGCATTACTTTCTTTTCATCTTTCCTCTCAGTGATACAATGGCAGATTTCGGTGGCTTAGGTTAAAATGACGAGACCTTGTCATCCATCTTAACTGACAATCCAAGTATGTTAGACCAAATTCTTACCATAGCTCCAACAACAGTAGGGGACTGGGAAACAGTATTAAATTTAAAGAAAAGCCACTCTCGAACCACAGTACATGGACAGATAATGGTTGAATATCTACATGGAAAGTGTGCACCTACTGGTCTCATAGTCACGAATGCGCCCAGGCTTTTTCTAACGGATAAAGCTTTTATTAAAGACTGGTCCCTAATAGCCTGGCGCTGCACTAGAGACTGGCTCATCCTTATTATTATGACTGCAAAAAGAATCGCAGATGCCATTCTAGTTGAAATACAAGTCCTAGAAGGGCAAATTAAAAATACACTGACAACCAAAAAATTTGAGAAACAGCAGGAAGACTCCAATAAGGCCAACAAAGAGTATAGAGATCCTATCTTTTTTGCCAAAATAAAGAAATTCAAAAAGGATTTAGCAAAATTCTCGCATGAAAAAGTGTACCCTTACATAAGTGACAATTATACCCCTACAGACTCCAACAAACAAAAATACACACATGGTTCCTCCTACGCTACATCTTCAGATTCTGAATCCTCAGATTTAGAAAATAGTGGTTCTAATCAGTGGAGAGGTAAAGGTCGCAATAGTCGACCAAATCGGAGATATAATGGACGTGGCAACATGTACCAACCGGGACCATGGTGGCCTCCAGCCCCATGGGGATATCCCCAATTTCCCCCACCGATGTCCCACTATCCAATGCAGCCTCAATACTTTGACAGTCAGGCTTTTTTAGGACAGGGCCGTGGCTGGAATCGAGGAAGACGGAGAGGCCAAGGTCAAGGTCAAGTACAGTGGGCAGACAATCAAGAACTTCCAATGACCCCCAACAAACGAGGCCAATGAATTCCGCTCCCCAGTTGAACGAAGACCTTGTAGTGAATCTGAGCACTGGAGCATTAACCTCCAGTGAACAGGAGGTACTGAACAAAGGGCTAGGCTTCGTCCCCACCACCAACAGTGGAGAACCTTTTCAAATTCGAGGGGAAATCGAACGATTCTTCAGAACAGTAAGGTTACATTACTTTTTCAAAGACAAAGAACAAGAGATACCAACCACAGATACGAACACAGGGTTGAAGGTCAAATCTACCTTCATGCCTCTGCTCCAACAGGTACCATCCAAAGTGGGCACCTTTGAAGCAGCAGTACTACATGAGCTTAAATCCCTCGATTTCTCCAGACAAGGTGACTATCAAAATCTTTCTAGAATAGAGAGGAATGCACTCGAAACCTTGTCAAAAGACTCGAACATTGTGATAAAACCAGCGGACAAGGGAGGGGCCATAGTCATCCAAGACACCACCTCGTATCGGACTGAATGTTTAAGACAACTAGGGAACACCCAGTTCTACACACCCCTAGATGAAAATCCAACTGCGAGACTTACAAATGAAATCAAACACCTAGTAGAAGAAGTTAGTACGGAAGGGTGGATTACGTCACAAGAGACCACCTTCTTGGTCACCAAATTTCCAACTACCCCGTACTTCTACACATTGCCCAAGATTCATAAACCAACCAGACCACCGCCAGGTCGTCCGATAATCTCGGGCATAGGGTCTCTTTTAGAACCCTTATCGTCATTTGTGGACGTCTTTCTCAGTCCTCTGGTTAAAACTATGCCATCATACCTCCAGGACACAAAAGATGTCCTACGTGTATTACCAGAGGTGCAGTTCAATACCGATTCTGACATACTGGCAAGTCTTGATGTAGAATCATTGTATACTTGTATACCTCAAATAGACACTCTACAAACAATACGAGAACTTCTAGAAAACTCGTCTCTCGACAGTATAACACCAATCCACTTTATAATGGAACTAGCAAGAATTGCAATGACAGAATTTTGTTTTGCCTTTGAAGATTCCCTGTACCTACAGATATCAGGGACATCTATGGGCAGTAAATTTGCACCTAGTTTGGCGAATCTTTACGTCCACCAATTTTAAACTCATCATGTCCTGAATACAAACAATCCACATCATCAGCAATTGATGGTGTGGAAAAGGTACATTGATGATATTCTGGTGGTCTGGCGTGGAGATGAACAATCTTTGCTGTCTTTTCAGAACTGGTTGAACAGCCAAAACCCCTATCTAAGGTTCACTTTAGATTACAGTAAAACTGAACTCCCATTTCTGGACCTTTTGATCTTTCCACAAGAAGGTCATCTGGCCAGTTCCTTATATCGCAAACTTATGGCACGCAACTCTTTGCTGAGATTTGACAGCCACCACCCTCGTTCCCTTCGAGAGAACCTCCCATTTGGTCAGTTCCTGAGGGTTCGGAGGAATTGTTCTGATACAACAGATTTCCATTACCAAGCAAGAGATCTTTCAAAAAAATTGAAAACGCGCCGATATCCTGGCTCTTTAGTCAGCAAGTCTCTCAAGCGAGCTGCGAATAACCTTCGCGAGGCACTTTTGGAACCTCCAGTTGAGAAACCACCTCTTAACATCCCTTTGCCACTGTTCTCATTCAAGAGAGGTACTAATTTGAGGGACGAATTGGTTCATACCAGACCTCGACACACCATGGAAGAGCCCACATCCACTCTGTGGAATCTCCCTCCAGTTCAAGGACATCACCCATGCGGGAACTGCTCGGTGTGCCCACAGACAAAGAAGACCCTATCAGTCTACATAGGCACCAATCAACCGTGGCTGCTCAAACGCCACACTAACTGCAACAGCGACAAAGTCATCTATCTTATCACCTGCCCATGCGGCTTGAGATACATAGGAATGACAACAAGAAAAATCAAATTACGCATACAAGAGCACAAGAGCACAATCAGGCGCAATAAGCAAGCGACCCGGCTCACTTCTCATTTTCTCACTAAACAACACCTTGCAGATGAATTAGAGTGGTTAGTGTTGGAACAACCTTACATTCCCCAACATGTCGCGGATGTCTCACAGTTCCTACTAAGAAAAGAACAGAGATGGGTGTACGAAACAAAAAGTGACACAGAAGGACTGAATGATGACATCCCGTGGATGCAGTTATAAGCCCTTTCTGCGTTCATAGACAGGCACTAGTCTGTAGGCCTACACCACCATGGGCCCACAGATCATCTACACATAAGGTCTAGTGCCTGCCAGCCAAATTGCTATCTTTAGCATTTTTTCTTACACATTTTTTCTGCCACATACTATAAGGCCGACCATCCGATTTATCTACAAAGGCCATTCACTTGCCAGGCCTCTTATCGTGCGAGTAAGGTGCGTTCCTTACTTAAAAGTGTGGACATGGTGCTCTCTCCATGTAGGTGTTGAGTCATGCTATTATATTTCTAGCATATATTGCCGTTAATCGATTACATGAGGGCTTATCTCTTTTTCAAATCCTTATCATTACTATTTTTTGTGATTAGCCAGATTACTAACACAGGCAGGAATCCACCTTTATTCACACAACAGTCTGCCACCTCGCGCCTATATAGCCGCATGCGCAGATTCTCTGGTTTCTTGTACTTAATTTGGCGAGTAGACATTGTTTACTTTTCACACTTCCGTTTCCGGGTGAAACGGACCAATCAGATACATCTTGTCTCGAATGTATGTCCCCACAGCGGTCCGCAAGATGACGCTTGCGCAGTAGCTACGAGTTTCGCCTCTCGGTAGGCTCCGGTCAACATCCGGTTTGAAACTAACGAGGGCGAAAAGACACGCCAGTTGAACAACGAGATAATCATCTTGTTGAGAACGAGTAACTATTGGGCCTCATTTAGATAGCGAAGAGAGCCTATCACAGAGCCTCTTCAGACAGCTCTCTCTTAGGTCCGCTGTCAAAATTCAAATTCTCTCCTGCTACACAGCGTCACTACCTCCCCCTCGGCTCAGTTTCAAGACCGATGCAACGACGGAGAGGTAAGTGCGCGCTGTGCTCTGTGTTGCGTTGTTAGTGCGTTTTTAAAATTTGTTTTCCCACAATCTGCTGTGGATTTTGAGTCAGTCTCTCTCTTGCCCCGAGCTTATAAAAAGAGAATATTCAGATTCACTGATATTTTATAAATCGACCCTTTGGTTAAGCAAGCAAGGTGGACAATAGAATTTCACCATTGATAGAGATACATTTTTTTCAGATGGAATCATTTCACAGCTTCCACCACATCTCTATTTTTTGCTCAAACCACCCTTGCAGCAAATAGAGTTGATTTATGCAATTTTTTCATAAAAGTGGTTCATATAAGATGAGTCAAAAAACTTTATCTTCTTAGGGGAATCAACATACCATACCTACAACACAGCATGTTGTTAAACCCCTTTTCTTAAGATGTCATCCATCCCATGCCCTTCCGAACTGCTCTTTTATATCACTGAGGAATTCTTTTTGGATTGTTAAAGTCCGAACATTAAGATGAACTAAAACAAATATTCTAATTTGTAGTGCGTGGCCTCCTTTATCCTGAGCGGGTGCCAGGTGAGGTGAGGCTCTTCCTCCCTTAAATTTGGGTGAGTTGAAAATGTTAATACTATGTAGAAACCAATGCATACAAGTATATGACAGTTGTCTAGGACACTTTAACTTTTTCTTGTTTTGTTTCCTTACTATATTCACAGGAGAAGGTACACCAATTTTCACTGAGAATTGGAAAATGTCTGTAGATTGTTAATCACAGCACGAGAAGTAAGTGTTGCAGTAGTGCATCATAGGTCCTGACGAAAGCCTATAAAGGCTGAAACATGTTGACCAGATAACATTCATGGTGAATAGCAATTCGTTGCATGCTATTATCACTCTGCTTTTAATCATACCACCTTGATGGACAGACCTAATAAAGTTTCCTTATGACATCAAGATAGGTATTTTTAATCACTTGGATTTTTTTCCTATCTTTATCATTTTTTTCACAATTTCTGAGCACTGCAAGTTTGCCCCTTCAGCCTATATACTGTCATCTTCTTTGGTTGAGGGTTCAACCATTGGGTCCAAGAACCGCTAGCATATTGGACACCATTTTTCCAACATGAAAACCCAGATGACGAAGTTCCACTATTGAGTGGGCTGATGGGTACACTTTCCAGTTCCGCATTCTGAATCCCTTCTCCTGTGTCTTCTTCTTTTTCTGTATTAATGTTTCTTTCTGGATTAACCTCTTGGTCTTATCATCTATGTGGGACACTATATAGGTTCCAATCAAGAATCTTAATTAACTCAGACCTTTGGTATCTTCCGTGTGTTTAATTTTATATATAACCTTGTGTGGAGTTCCTTTTGTGGTGTGCCTGGTATGTTGTTGCTGTTGTGTGCATGTGCACATTCTTTAAACATGGCCTTCAGGATAAGCCTGACTGCTCATGCCAAGGTACGAAGGGGGTGAGCAGGGGTTATCTTTGGCGTGTAACTTCCTTGCCATGACTAGATTGGTGGTCTCTGCCTGGCTTTGGCAAAAGCCTTAGCCAACCAGGGATCTCATTTCTAACACAGACTCATTCTAAATCTTCCCCCTAGATCCCCCTCTGCCCCAAACCTCAAAACTCTCCATTGGCTCCCGATTAGACAAAGAAGCCATTTCAAAATCTTATGTTTCACACATTGGACAATGTATGACTCCGGCCCAAAATACCTAGCAAAAAAGCTTCAATGATACATGCCTGGAAGATCTTTAAGGTCCGGTACCAAATCATACCTTGTTCAGCCTCGCATTCAAACTTCTCGTAATGGTGGTCGATCATTTTCCTACTTGGCCCCTATGCTATGGAATAAACTACTTCTATACCTCTCGTCCATAGTCGACCACAGATGCTTTCGTAGAGAGCTGAAAACTTGGCTCTTCCCTCATTAAGTTCGCTTTCATTGTTCCTGTTGTTGTTGCCTAGCGCCATGAGACCTACCGGTGAGATGTGCGCTTAACAAGAACATTTGACATTGACGTTTGACATTGACATCTTCTTGTATGCTTCTCCAGGCACCATTTGGCGTCCAGCAGCTCGTCTCTTCCTGAGGGCTGCTGGAACACCATTCAGCTTGGACATATCCTCTCAAACAGAAAAAAATCAGAGGGAGCAAGAAGGCATGGTTTTTAAGCACTAAATAATGCACATCACTGATCACAATTTCAGCTTACTTCCATGACCAATGTATTCATTTACATCCTGACTATGAGTAACATCCTAATGGTATGGTGTCCATGAGCAGCTTGTAGTAGGACATCTTGCTTCTGAACAATGTTCTCATTGGCATGATGCTCATGTTCAACGTCCTTCAGGGCCATAATGTCCATAAAACGCAACTAAAGGGATATGCACCTCTTTTCCTATCACTGAAATAGTTGGGAACATGGGCAGTTCTAAGCCCAGAGTGCAGGGGAGCAGGGAGGGGGGTGGTTGGTTATTGTTAGGTTCAAATATAGGTTAGATGACAGAACTTCACAAGACAACATTGGAAGTTGGTGAGTTAAAGTGATCGACGCAGAACCTAATGGCCTCTACCAGCCTATGACCACACTGAGAAATAGGAATGAACGCCCCGGCATCGAGGAGATGGCTTAGGGGAGGGGGAAACCACTAAACACAACAATGGGCTCATCTGTAGAAATTAGACTGCTGTCTTGGAATGTCAATGGCCTTGGGGACAAGCTTAAAAGAGGGATAGTACTGCAGTTCATAAAAAGACACTCCCTGAGGTGGTACTACAGGTGACACATTTGATAGGCAACACTTGGAGGGCACTAGCTAGGTGGGAATATCAACTCATGGTGCACTTCGGATTCTCCATTGGATCCAGAGGAGTGGCGATCATGACGAGAAAGTCCTTCCCAATGGTGATTGATCATACCTGGACTGATACACTGGGTAGATACGCAGCAGATCAGGGACATGGAAGGGTTGTGCACTCCCCATACTATCGATGTATGTCCCTCCTGGCCTTCACACACAAGCATTCAAGGATCTGGGAAACATAATACTTACTTTCCCTGAAGGTCGGCTGTTGATAGGAGGGGAGTAAGTATGGGCGAATTTTGCGAATCTCGCGTTCGCGAATTTTGCGGATTTGCAAACTCGCAATCCGCAAAATCCGCGAATTCTTGCGAATTTGCGGATTTTTTTTTTTTGTGTTCGCAAGGATTTCTGCCAGTTCGCGAGGGTTTCGTACCAGTTCGCAATTGCGAACTTACATTTCGTCGCGCAACGGTCGCGAATTATGTTGTTTCTACGTCTGGTTCATCATCACAGGTTCCCAGCACCCTCTGTTTCACCACTGCAACCCTCTGTTACATCAATGCCACCCCCTGGTTCATCATTACTGTAGATTATGGGGGGGAAAAGCAAGCACACCAGCCCTGCTTCAACTGAGATGAATTAATTTGGGGTTAGTTTATTAATGTGTCACTGTTTCAAAATTCCAGTCTGGCACCTGCTTCCTTATCTGTAATTTTGCTTTCTGTTGCAGTGCATTTTTTTCCCCAGGAGTCAGGACCTTCTTTGTGGCCTACTTGTAGCTATTGTATGAGCCTGCTGTGAGGGTCAGAGCAGGGTCATACAATTGTTGCAACTAGCAACTGAATTCTGGAGGGGCCCCAGTCAGGAAGCACTACCGGGAATTGTTACTAATGATGAGTTTGAACTCTTGCCCCTGCCGAGTGCTTTCAGTTTTGAAAAACTCGTTTTTCTGCAATTTCGCGGGGTTCGCGGGGTGCGAACACGCGCGAGATCGGATTCGGAAGCCGCAAATTCGTGCGAATATGCAATTTGTTTTTTTTGCGGCGTGTTAGTTGGCAAGGTTTTGTGCGTTTTTGCGAGCCGCTCGTAGCGCAAGACGCGAAGTTACCCTCGCGGTCGTTCAAGGGCGCAGCCATCTTGTTTGCCTGACGTATTTCCATTTCCGGGCGCGACGTGTAATCTCGCATAGTCCGCGGCTTGCCAGTACAGTCTCGCGCGTGTTCGCAAGGAAAATCTCGCGCGAACTTACCCGCGCGGTCGTGAACGGGCGCGGCCATCTTGTTTCTCATTCATTGCTATGGTTCTGGGCATGGTCTTTGTATCCTCTGTCAATCTCTGCCATCCTTTGCTTGTTTGAAGTTTTTTTTGATCTATTTTACTTATTATCTATCCCTCTATTTTTCTAGCCCTATATTTTTGTGTTTACTGCTACTTTTGGTTAATTTTAAACTACTTTTGTAAACTCTTTTCTTTTCTTCTCTTCCCTATTCTATTTTCTTTATTCCTTTCCGCCCACACCATGGTGAAGGGAGCCGGGAAGCATCCCGAGAAGGGGAAGGGTCCCGCACCCCGTGTCCGGCTCCCGTGCGGGCGTTTGAGGGGGGAGCTAGTGATGCCACGGGAGATCTTTACCCCGGAGGAGGTGGCCCAACTCATTTTTTATGTTCAGCGCCGCCTCCCCAGGACCATCATGGGAGGCGGCAGGATCAGTGCCGGGTACGGGGCCCGGGAGCGCCGGAAGCGGTGGGAGAAGGTGTGCCAGGTCATTTACCACCACTCTCGGGTCTGGCGCACCTACAACAAGGCCACCCACCGCTGGACGGATGTCCTGACCCGTGAGCGAGATCTGCTCGACCTCCTTGGCCTTGAGATCCCCGGGCTTGGTGAGTAGTAGTAGCTATGTCTTTACTACTATGTTTTCTCCTGCTGTGTTATTATATTGCAAATTTTTGTTTTTTACCAAGAGCAATAATGCTGCTCATTACATTGTAGGTAAATTTTATTTCAAAATCTTCTGTGCATTTCAGGTACACTGCTCTCCTTCTTCTCAGTAGTGTTGCTACTATGCTTATTTGTTTTAGATTTTGTGTTCATTTCATTGGCCTGTGAAATTATGTATGAGTGTAGTTGAAAGAACTGCGTAATGCTACACACTAAGGTTCAGATTTTTAATTACCGGCGCATCCCTGCAAAGTTGCAGGGATGCGCCAGTAATTGTGCGTCATGCCACCATCACCCATGGTGCGCCGTATTTACAATGCGGCGCGCCATGGGCCCAAAACGTCACCAAAGCGTTACGCATCTGTGCCGTAAAGGCGGCGCATTGCTGGAGTTGCGTCGCAACGATGGTGCAGCTCCATCAATGCTCTGGGGTGCCCTATCTCCCCAATGCTGCGTCAAGCCGTACGTCTGCTTCAAGCAGGCGCAGGGTTTGAGTCACGCATCATTGTCCTCAAAGTGACTGATTGAAATCTTGTAGATTTCCCTCAGCCACTTTTAGGATGCGTTCCTGCGCAGGAACGCCCTCCCTTGCGCCGGAACACCCCTATTGGCGCAGGGCTTTACAACGTGATGCATCTCCCAGATGCGTCACGTTGTTAATATACGCCGCACCATTGCGCCTCTTTTGTGCTGTCGCTGCATCACAAAAGTCACGCAACAATGGAGCAAAAGAGCCGCAAGGGCCTTCTAAATCAGCCCCTACAGACTCAAGTCCAGTCCTTCCTTTGTACACATGGCGATAAGAAGAAATAGTGGTGGTGGATTAATAGTTTGAGTATTTTAATGACTGGTGAATGTAGTAGGAAACTTTAGTGTTGTCGCTGATCTTCAATCACGATGGACTTTGGCTGTCACTTTGCGTGCTGCGGACTGCTGCCTGCCAATCCTAGGCAAACCTTTTTAGTACTTTGTTTAGTGAGTTACATAGGGTAGTTTCCAATTCGACGGTCCGCAAATCAAGCAATACTAAAGTAATGACGTAGTCGACCACATGAGATTGGTCAATAATATATCCCGTGGAGTCGTTCCCTATTTGCTATTTCGCAAAAATATTTTGTTACTTTGTTAGTTCTTTTTTAAATGTTTGATTTGGTTGAGAAATATCATCCATGTTTTCTGTTTTTCTTTCTTTCATGTTGTACATCAGCTTCCCCCAGGGGCAAGAGGAGGACACAGGAGGAGGAGGAGGAGGGTGCTGTTGTCGATGCAGGCCAGGACCGGGCAGTCGAGGGCTCCTTTGCTGGCCCCAGTAAGTTTTAATTTTAATATAGAGTACTTATTTTTTCCTAGCGTTCCTCATTCGATTTTTTCTAAATCGTCTTTGATCTTCTTGTAGACAGGATCTAAATTCTTATCCTGCCTCGACTATGACTCCGTGTGGTATTACTAGATTATTCTTATTAGTCTGTCTGTGTAGCTAACTAAGATTGCACATTTGGCATTTCCATTGGACTCCCATTCTAGTCAGCAATAGCTGTATGCACTGAGTGTAGTCCTCTGGGATTGTCCATAATGTCTTTTCAAGTATTCTAAATGTTTATGCTTTGACCATTGCCAACAATAAAAAGGTGAATGACCACCACCAAGAAATAATAAGATACTACTTTACTTTTGGTTTGGATAGGAGGACTTTCCACATACCTCAGTGATAACAGACTTTGTAGTTGAACCCCCAATCTCCTTACTGACTAGATAGTGTGGCAGAGTCATTTAGCTCCCAAAGTCACCGATGGCAGAGGCACGGACTCATGCTTGCAAAAATTCGAAAACCTTTAGCTCATCCACTCTAGTCTGGAGGACCAAAAACCACAGAGTCTACTTAAGTTTAAAAGCTTTATTAAAAGTAAACACATTTATTAAATTCAAGTTTGTCATAAAAGTGAACGTGTAACTGAAAATGGAAAAGTGCTTAGTGCTGACGATTAATTGGACACATTTCTTGTGGTCGAGCCGAGCTCTCACCTGGTTTGAACTTGATCCTGCTCGTGTTCTTAGAAGTCAAGGTTCTGTCTGTTAGGAGAAAAAGTGGTGCGTGTTAAAAAGTAAAAAGCAAACATTCATCAGTTGTGCCAAAAAGTGCAGCAAGACAACAGCCTTCCCTGGAAAAAGGGACATTTTTACTCTAGAGTACACAGTCAAAAATTATTAAATTGTACACTTTTTTTCACATTTCTTTCTTCCTCCTAGACCAAATATTATATAGTAGTTAGTGGTGAATTCTAACATTATTAAATGTACTTTGTAGGTGGAACATCTGGAGACGGGGCCAGCGCGGAGGTGGTGGTGGCATTGGACGAGGAGGACAACTCTGGGGAGGAGGCGGTGCAAGTGCCGGACAAGGGCCTGCCTGTGAGGGTTCACACGGTGGTGGCGGGCAGAGGTAAGCTATACATTCCTTAGTCATTGAGATTGAAGACTGCAGAGTGTGCTTTCTGCACAGGTGTATTATAAAAAAAGCAGGTAGTAGCCTCCTCTAAATGTACTTCGACTTAGCTGTGAAGTTTTTGGCGAGAAGAATCCCAATCAGATCTGAGGTGAACTTGATGGATGGGATGAACGAAAAGCGAAAGAAGGGTGTAAGTAAGTGTGGAAGCACGAGAAATGTAATGATGACTGGCAAAGAAGAATGATATGTGTTTGCTTGGTCCCCGAGGTGGCTGGGAAGGTAAGAAAATGGTATGGTGCATGGCTGGGTGAATGATGAAGCAAGGATGGGTGGAAGGAGAACAGCCTGGGTGGGTGAGACAGAAACTGTATGTGTGCAATATACTTTGAATGGATGGATGCCTGGATCATTCATGGTACTATCTGACTCTTAGATAGCATATGTGAATCTAGAGAGAGTAGACGGTCACTGGATGAACTAAGTGTTACTTTGAAGAGCATGTAACACCGCACCCGCACGTCCGTTCCAGTGTAGGAAAGGCAAGGAAAAGAAGTTGTAACGTTGTCCAAAGACTACCATGAATAGTAGCAGTAGTTTGTATAGCAACTGCAAGCACAGCATATATCCAGTTATTACGGTGGACAATCCCTACCTCCCTTAATAACTTTAGTTTAGTAGTAGTACGTCATTCATGTGTGGGGGTATCACTGTTCACTCAATAATAAGCAAATCATCTAAAGTCATCCCATATGTCATCAAATACATCCCATGTGAAGTGATAGATAATCAGATAATTTAGCTTCTTCATTTTCCTTTTCTAATACTCATTTGCACTGTAGGGTGAAAGCTAAATTAATTAAGCAGTAGCCCTTTTAACAGAGTATTCTCAGTGCCACCCGTAATAGAAAAGTAAGAGCTTCACCACCTGCATGTACTGGACCGGTACAGTAACGCAAGTCTGTCTCACTCACCATGTTGTGCGTCTGTTTTTCTCGGGTGCAAGTTCACTGCGCTGGCATTATGGCGGCTTGCATAAGATAACGTACCAATTTTCCTAAACAAGAGAGAAGAAGAAGAATAAGAGTGGTGTACTGTCATAGTCGACTGTAATAGAAGTCCATAGTGCTCGTAGAATTTGTTCCTTAAACTCCCACTAATGTTAGAGCAAGGATGAAGAAGTCGGAGGTTACATAGATACTGTCCTCAATAGTTATGCACTGTGCTTTCAATTTGCTACTTGTACTGTGACAACTTTCTGCTCAATCATTTTGTGTTAATCTTAAGGAGCATTGGTTACAGACTATGTCTTTCTGTTTTCATGTAGTTGCTCCTTCCAAATCCAAGACACCATCAAGGAGGAAGGAGCTGGCTCGAATGGCCCGGCAACGGAGGCTGGATGCCACTGTTGCTGAATATCGGCGGCTGGTGGCCCTGGAGGAGGAGGAGACGCAGTCTGGTACAACAACAACGTCCACTGGGACAGCTGCATCCTCCTCCGTGCGTGCTGCCAGCCAGCGCAGTGCTCCAGCGGTACGGAGCCGGGCTACCAAAGCCAAACGCCACCGCCCAGCAGCATAGAAAGCAGCTGCCCCTCACAGGATTTGCAAGGCACACCGGCGCCGCTTATCCCTCAGACTGTCCTACCTGGAGCAGGAGGTCCATAATTATAAGAACGTGGTGGAGGGCCTCCGCTTCGAACTTGCCACCCTCCGCAAGGAGCGTGATGCCCTGGCTGCTAATTCCAACAGCACCCTGCCATAGTGTCCCTTGCCCCTTTTTTAGAGACTTTTGGGGGGTGGGAATTGGGAGTTGTGATTTTTGGGGACTTTTGAAGGACAATCGTTGGGGTTAGGGAGGGTCTTGCGGGAGATTCTTTTGTTAGGGCTATAAAAATATACTTTTTGAAACTTTATCTGACCATACCTGTTTTTTACTGCTTTTGAGTCTGGTGGGTGGGGGTTTAACATAACAGTAAGTTTGTTTTCCTGAATAGTCCTAGGACTTTAGTAGTACTACCGTCAATCAAATCTCTCGTCTCTCCTAATACTCCATTATACTACCTCCAACCAAACGCCTATCTTACCTGTAATTTCTGTTTGCAAGTAGGGCTAGGCCCAGGGCTGGCTCCACGGGAAACAGCAAATAAGGTTGGCAATCCTGGGCGGATAAAATGTCCTCATAGCGGTGGTACTAGTGGTGTGACACAGTGGGAGTTGCTTGCCTATGAAAAAAAAGAAAATGAAATCTGGTTTGTCCTCCTGAGCAATACAAAGGTACAATACAGAATATAGCAGGTGACAGAAGTACACTAGAACAGTGCCACATTGTAGCCTAACAAATGTTAAAGTATAACTAATTCGGTTGAAGTTCTTTGACATTAGCCATGGGTCTTTGTCAAGCAGAGTAAGAATATATCCTCGGATTTCTTCACCAGCCTGTTGCTATCACCTTATCCTCCCCAGCAAGTGTGTGGATTTATTGCTGTAATTTAGTCACACATCAATCAAAACCACACAGCCCGGGGGAAGAGGGTTAGGGTTTGAAAAATGGATGGGTACGGGGGTTTTTGGGAAAGGTTTTGGGAGACAAGAAAAAGTAGCACAGCATGGACACACAATTGTGAACATAAACAAATCTTTGGGTACAAACCTATCCATCAATCTTTGAAAGTGCATACACTACTGCATGCATGTCAGTTAAAAGTAAGTAGTACTTTCGACAACTGTGGAAGAAAGAATGCGACAGTACAGGGCGTGGGTGGAAATATTGATAACTATATTCAACATAAGGTCTCTGTAGCCAGATACCTGAGAGCCTTGCTGGTCACTATAAATCCATTCACAACAACACTCAATGGGGTTGGTCTGGAAGGTATAGTAGATAGAAAAGGAGAAATTGCTTTTTTTCTAGGTGTCCCCTCAATCACCAGGGTTGCCCCTTGGTGACATGCTTCATCATTGGGGCCATCCCAGTCCTCTACGGGCTGGGGCGTGCTGCGACTTGCGAATTACGTAGGAGCACTTACAAATGACTATGTGTGGTGCAGATGTGATAGTGGAGTGGACTAAGTGATGTGTTAAGGGATCAATTTAGAAGCCGAGAGAGATCCAAGAAATGCAGTCACACTCAGAGAAAAAGGCAAGGGATACTGTATCTATGTGGTTGTAGTGGTCCTGTTGGAAGTGGTAAGTAAGTTGCCTGCAGAAAAAAAATCCTCCTTTTAGCGGCACTCCTCCATTGCAGCCGACGCTTCGTCCATCGATGTTGGTCACCAGAAGACACCCTGTAAAAAAAAGCACAGCATAGACAAACAATGAAACATAAACAATTCTTTGGGTACAAACCTATCCATCAATCTTTGAAAGTGCAGGAACTACTGCTTGCATGTCAGTGAAAAGTAAGTAGTACATTCGACAACTGTGGAAGAAAGAATGCGACAGTACAGGGCCTGTGTGGAATTATTGATAACGATATTCAACATAAGGTCTCTGTACTTAGCCAGATACCCGAGAGCCTTGCTGGTCACTATAAATCCATTCACAACAACACTCAGTGGGGTTGGTCTGGAAGGTATAGTAGATAGAAAAGGAGAAATTGCTTGTTTTCTAGGTGTCCCCTCACTCACCAGGGTTGCCCCTTGGTGACATGCTTCATCATTGGGGCCATCCCAGTCCTCTACGGGCTGGGGCGTGCTGCGACTTGCGAATTACGTAGGAGCACTTACAAATGACTATGTGTGGTGCAGATGTGATAGTGGAGTGGACTAAGTGATGTGTTAAGGGATCAATTTAGAAGCCGAGAGAGATCCAAGAAATGCAGTCACACTCAGAGAAAAAGGCAAGGGATACTGTATCTATGTGGTTGTAGTGGTCCTGTTGGAAGTGGTAAGTAAGTTGCCTGCAGAAAAAAAATCCTCCTTTTAGCGGCACTCCTCCATTGCAGCCGACGCTTCGTCCATCGATGTTGGTCACCAGAAGACACCCTGTAAAAAAAAGCACAGCATAGACAAACAATGGAACATAAACAATCCTTTGGGTACAAACCTATCCATCAATCTTTGAAAGTGCAGGAACTACTGCATGCATGTCAGTGAAAAGTAAGTAGTACATTCGACAACTGTGGAAGAAAGAATGCGACAGTACAGGGCCTGTGTGGAATTATTGATAACGATATTCAACATAAGGTCTCTGTACTTAGCCAGATACCCGAGAGCCTTGCTGGTCACTATAAATCCATTCACAACAACACTCAGTGGGGTTGGTCTGGAAGGTATAGTAGATAGAAAAGGAGAAATTGCTTGTTTTCTAGGTGTCCCCTCACTCACCAGGGTTGCCCCTTGGTGACATGCTTCATCATTGGGGCCATCCCAGTCCTCTACGGGCTGGGGCGTGCTGCGACTTGCGAATTACGTAGGAGCACTTACAAATGACTATGTGTGGTGCAGATGTGATAGTGGAGTGGACTAAGTGATGTGTTAAGGGATCAATTTAGAAGCCGAGAGAGAGCCAAGAAATGCAGTCACAGTCAGAGAAAAAGGCAAGAGATACTGTATCTATGTGGTTGTAGTGGTCCTGTTGGAAGTGGTAAGTAAGTTGCCTGCAGAAAAAAAATCCTCCTATTAGCGGCACTCCTCCATTGCAGCCGACGCTTCGTCCATCGATGTTGGTCACCAGAAGACACCCTGTCCACTGCCTGCCTGATGCTGAATTGTGGCTCGCTACTGTGAAGCCTGACTCCATCCTTTTTTCCCCATTGCAGAGACTGAAACCCGGCCTGTAATTATTCAACGAAAAACAGGAAGTGATATAATATTACAACACCACTGATAGATAAATATAAGGTATGTAGGCTGTGGAGTGCAAAAAGTCACAATTTGATTTTCCTAGTAGACAGTACAATATTTTTGAAAGTGCGTACTCTGAGTCACCTTTTGAAGGATAAATAAGTATGGGCAAATTAATGTAGCGGATCTTGCCCCTCAAGCTAGGTGTACTGTAAACTGTGTTTTAGAACAAAATTAGATCTTCCTAGCAGTGCTCCCACCCAGACCCTTACTAAAGCCAGTCGCAAAAATGTAGAAGACCCCCAATCAAATCTCAAAAAACGAGGCCTAGCAGAAAACTGGTGACAAAACTTACTTTGAAAGTAAAAGTAGGCTGAAGTACCCCCTTCCTAATTACCCATTACCCACCGTGGATTGCATTGAAACCACTTGCAAGCAACCAAGCAAAAGTAGCCATAGCCAGCATCGCTCCAAGACTCGAAATCCCCCCCACTCAAACACATGCAATAGAAATACTGCTAACTCTAACGAACCCTAAGTTAAGAATAGTGGCAAAGGCTTTCTTTAACTATGCCAAATCCCCCCTTTCCCACCATGGATTTTCTTCAAATGACTTGCAACCAAAATTACACATTCTCACGAGTGCTCTAAGACCCCAGAACTCAGTTGGAATAATCTAGAACACCCCGAAACACATGCAATCCTGCTGCTAGGGCTAACCCTAACGAACCCTAAGTTACAAAAAGTGCCAAAACTAAAGGCTTTTCCGCGAGGATTTTGTCCCAACCACTTCTACCCGGTATTAGACCTTCCCAGGAATGCCCCAAGACCCGGCAACCCACCCGCCAAGAAGCATAACACCCCCAAACAGGCCAAAAGCAAAATCTCATACTTGCAATATTTCTGGGCCTTCGGTCCAAACGCGCTGCGTAGCTAGGCCATAAGTCGGGGTTGGCACGACGGATTTCCTGAAAAGCAAATGCAATCAAGATTAGAGTGTCCCAGCAATGCTCCCAGACCACGAAACTCACCCACAAACAGACGGAACCCCCCTAAGAGCACCTCAAAGGCAAGCAAGTCATCAAAAACACAAAAAAATTTCCGCCTGGGATTTGGTCCAAAACACTTTTATCCGGTATTAGAGCTTCCCAGCAATGGCCCCAGAGCCGTCAACCCAGGAGAAAACGAGTAGAAGACCCCCAAACAGCCAAAGAGCAAAAGTACAAAAATGGGGACTTAGTCAATTTTTCACAAATTTCCCAAATCACTCCGCGCGCGCTCTGCAGCTAGGCCCTAAGTCCCCTCTGCCACCATGGATTTGCTTCAAACCTCTTGCAAAGTAAAGTATATATAGCCAGCAGTGCTCCCAGACCACGAAACTCACCCACAAACACCAGGAAGCCCCCCAAACAGGCCCCCGAAAACGCTACATAGAGCAAAATGTCAGAAATAGCCAAAAAAAAAAATCGGCCTGGATTTTGTCCCAACCACTTCTACCCGGTATTAGACCTTCCCAGGAATGCCCCAAGACCCGGCAACCCACCCGCCAAGAAGCATAACACCCCCAAACAGGCCAAAAGCAAAATCTCATACTTGCAATATTTCTGGGCCTTCGGTCCAAATGCGCTGCGTAGCTAGGCCATAAGTCGGGGTTGGCACGACGGATTTCCTGAAAAGCAAATGCAATCAAGATTAGAGTGTCCCAGCAATGCTCCCAGACCACGAAACTCACCCACAAACAGACGGAACCCCCCTAAGAGCACCTCAAAGGCAAGCAAGTCATCAAAAACACAAAAAATTTTCCGCCTGGGATTTGGTCCAAAACACTTTTATCCGGTATTAGAGCTTCACAGCAATGGCCCCAGAGCCGTCAACCCAGGAGAAAACGAGTAGAAGACCCCCAAACAGCCAAAGAGCAAAAGTACAAAAATGGGGACTTAGTCAATTTTTCACAAATTTCCCAAATCACTCCGCGCGCGCTCTGCAGCTAGGCCCTAACTCCCCTCTGCCACCATGGATTGGCTTCAAACCTCTTGCAAAGTAAAGTATAGATAGCCAGCAGTGCTCCCAGACCACGAAACTCACCCACAAACACCAGGAAGCCCCCCAAACAGGCCCCCGAAAACGCTACATAGAGCAAAATGTCAGAAATAGCCAAAAAAAAATCGGCCTGGATTTTGTCCCAACCACTTCTACCCGGTATTAGACCTTTCCCAGGAATGCCCCAAGACCCGCCAACCCACCCGCCAAGAAGCATAACACCCCCAAACAGGCCAAAAGCAAAATCTCATACTTGCAATATTTCTGGGCCTTCGGTCCAAACGCACTGCGTAGCTAGGCCATAAGTCGGGGTTGCCACGACGGATTTCCTGAAAAGCAAATGCAATCAAGATTAGAGTGTCCCAGCAGTGCTCCCAGACCATGAAACTCACCCACAAACACCAGGAAGCCCCCCAAACATGCCCCCGAAAACGCTACATAGAGCAAAATGTCAGAAATAGCCCAAAAAAAAATCGGCCTGGATTTTGTCCCAACCACTTCTACCCGGTATTAGACCTTCCCAGGAATGCCCCAAGACCCGGCAACCCACCCGCCAAGAAGCATAACACCCCCAAACAGGCCAAAAGCAAAATCTCATACTTGCAATATTTCTGGGCCTTCGGTCCAAACGCACTGCGTAGCTAGGCCATAAGTCGGGGTTGCCACGACGGATTTCCTGAAAAGCAAATGCAATCAAGATTAGAGTGTCCCAGCAGTGCTCCCAGACCACGAAACTCACCCACAAACAGACGGAACCCCCCCTAAGAGCACCTCAAAGTCAAGCAAGTCATCAAAAACACAAAAAATTTTCCGCCTCGGATTTGGTCCAAACCACTTTTAGTGCTTCCCAGCAATGGCCCCAGACCCGTCAACTCACCTGCAGAGAGGTAGAACAACACCCCCACAAGTGCTGAGTCTTTCTTCATTGGGCGTAAACCAGCCCTCTGCTTTGATGGAAATAGGAGTCTGGAGGAGGAGGATAGAGGAGCATGTTCTTCTGAACTTGTGAACCTGAGGAATGCAGACTGCGGCACCTTCAAATCAATTAGCAAACAAGTGAAGACAGTTCTGCTGATGGGCTTGTTTTTGTGATTATCTGATTAAAGTTTGAATTATATTAACTGTGCACAACAAAGAAAGACAGACACACAGGAATAAAAGTGAATAAGGATGAAAAAGAAAGTTATTGATTCGTTGTCTCATTTTCAGGGCTCGGTATCACGGTCCAGGAATAAGAATAAGGCTTCGTCATCATACTCTGCGAATTCAGGCAGGGTGAGCTCAGTGTCACCTGACAGAGTAGAAATTCCCTCATCTATGTTGCTGGCCACCTCCTCTTCATCCGGCACGCTCTCTCGTACTCTGAAATCTGGTGGTATGAGGTGCTGATTCATCTTGATCATTGTTAACCTCTCCACATTTTTGGGCGAGAGGCGGCTCCGTTTGGGAGTTACAATCCCACCAGCCGCACTGAAAACCCGTTCAGAAGACACGCTTGCGAGTGGGCAAGACAAGTAGTTTAAAGCCAGGTTGGTGAGCTGTGGCCACAATTATTTTTTCCCATGCCAATACGCCAATGGGTCAGAATTAACATAGACCTCTGTTGAGTCATTCAGATAGTCCTTCACCATCGACTCAAGGTCCTCATCCAAGGTTCCTCCACTTTGCTTAGCTCTTGCTGTGCCTCTGACCTTTTGAGAACCAAACCCACGCAGAGCTAGCCAATCCTCTTCAGCCTCCAATGTTTCTGTTGTCTTTCGTGCAGATGATCCGGTTGCCGGTGTCTTTAACGGCTGAGAGGTCACTTGTGCCACAGCCACAGGTGCAGAAGTGGATTGTTTTGACTGGGGATGGCCTGCTGATGTACTGCCATTTCCTTCAATTTCCAGCTGTTCTGTTTCAAACTTCTTGGCTGACAAGGCTAGCCAACGTTTGTACTTTGGAACATGTTCATCATCAAAAGGAAAGAATGCTTGGCCTGCCAGCGCCTTTTTGTAGCGTGGATCCAGAATAGTAGCACAAATGTAATGCTGTTCTGAGTGGATCTTTTTAAGACGTTCATCACCTTGTAGGAGCTCTAATAATTGCTCAGCCAGAAGCAAAGAGTCTGAGTTCCAACGTGTTACCACCTCCTGGATGAGTGCTTTCACTGGCATTTGACGTTGATATAGCAGGCTCCTCAGCTGCTTCCGGGCCTTAAAAGAATGCCTGAAATGCTTGCACATTTTTCGGCAGGTCTCCAATACACTGTACGCTGCACTGCCTTTATTACCCAAGAATTTTTGGACAACCAGGTTTATACAGTGCGCCAAACACGGCACTCTGAAATAGTAACCGTCCCTCATGGCCTTAACTATATTGGCGCCATTGTCCGTGGAAACATAACCAACCTTGCGTTTTAGTGGGGACAGCCAGTTAAGGACCTTTGTGTTAAAGACATCCAAAATGTTTTCTGCTGTGTGACGTTTCTCCAAACCAAACATGGCTAGTGTTGCATGTTTCCGAGCACCTTTAAAAACAATGTTCGTGTCAACACCTGCGTTTAGCTTTGCTTTAGCCCCTGAAAAAGAGACCCAGTGTGCAGTGATGCACATGTAATCAGCGCCTGCGCCACTGGTCCACATGTCTGTTGTCAGATGTATAGTGTGAACAGCACTCTTCTGCAAAGCTGCCCCAATCACCTTCAGAACATCTTCATGTAGTGCTGGAACCGCAACTCGGGCAAAATAGAACCGGCTAGGAACCTTCCATTTAGGGCAGAGCGCTGTCACTAATTCTAGAAAACCAACCCCTTCTATAAAGAAAAAGGGAGAAGGTCCAGAGCTAGCATTTTAGCCAGCTTAGTGTTATACAGACGGGTCATTGGGTGGTTGCGTTCATATTGCGCTTCTGTAAACAACATCTTTTTAATGTTGCCCTGGACCAAGGATTTACGGGATGATGATGATCTCTTCGACCCAGTTACGCTCGCTGATGAACTTTTCCGCATTGATGTCTCACTCTCTCCCACACTCTTAGTGTGGCTCCCATGGGGTGTGCTGCTGACAGGGGAACTGGGTGTAAGTGAAGTGTTTGAATCGTCTTCTACCTCCTCGTCATCATCAGATGAAAAATCAACGTTTTCATTACGTGCAATTCCGGCTTTCTTGACCGCCTCTAGGTGCGGAAACCATTGGACAGGGTGCGCTCTCTCAAGATGACCTCTCTGGCCTCCGGTACCATAGTTAGAACCAAGCTTACCACGACTAACACGAAGCTTACAAAGGCTACAAATGGCTACGTTTTCCTTTTTTGGGCAAACACTAAAGAAGTCCCAAACTGGAGACTTCAAATGTCTTCGGGGGCCGGAGGAGGCGGCGATACTGGTGGTGGTGGTCCTGCTGCTAATGCCAGATGAAGTGGAGGATGTGGATTGCCGAACTTCAGTACGTTTTGCACTTTCACCACCACGAATTGAGGTCGAGGACGAGGTGGGTACCTTCTTGCGAGGAAGAAATATGGAAGCGGTAGGTTTTGGTGTACTACTTAACTCCAAATCTAATGATTCCATTTCCATTGCCTCCTCGCCGACATCATCATCACGCTCAGCAGCTTCTCGGGATAGGGTCAAAATGTCTCTTTGCTGCATGCCCGGTGGGGCTGCAGTGACCTTTGTGATGACTGGCTCGTCGTCATCGTGAGAGGCTTCATCACCAGCAGTATCTGTCACTTCTTGTTGAGCCTCATCACACTCCATAGGTTTGAGTTTTTGACGACCTTCCTTTTACGCTTAGGTACAGGTGTCAGATCATGGTGTGCCTCACTGTCAGACCGCAGTTGTGGTTCCCAAGACAGATCACTTGCATCAGAACGAGGTGGGCTTGAAGAAGATGTAGACACCCCCCTTGATCTTTTCCTTGCTAGGGATGTGGAAGACAATGAATGATCATCAGGAGGAGTGGCTTCCAATGATACCTCCATTGTCGATTTCCTGATGTGCCCCTACTTCGGGAGGAACAACTATTGTGGGCACTTGTGAACCTCCATGCACCTTTGCTTGCGCATCTCCTTTTGCTGCCTCTCCTTCCACATGTACTTGGGCGTGTACTTGCACATGGTGTTGTTGTTGCGGCTGTGGTTGTTCAACACTTGTCAGATGAGTTACAACAACCTGTGTTGATTCAGGGACATTGCTGCTACTTTCTTGCGATGAGCCAACATCACTGGTCGATGGTGATTGGAGAAGTACACTGACTGCCTCTGAAGCACTCAAGGGCTTTGACTTAAGTTGGCGTGGTGGTGGAGGCACTGAACCCAATGGAGCAGGGGTGCTGCTCCCAACTTGGTCCCCAGCAGATCCTGCTGCTGCAGGCGTACTTTTTTTTTTGCTCCCAAAAAACGTGGCGGGTGGCACACCAGCCTCCTTGGTAACTTGCTTCTTCTGCTCCTTACTAGCAACTTTCTTGCTAGAGGAGCTACGGAGAAATTTCTTTGGGGCCATCTTCTTCAGAGCAGGTCAGACAGCAGGCCGCAGTTGCACGAATTGTAGAGTTGTCTGAGGCCAGACGTGACGTCGCGTGACGTTATGCTGCACACACACACCGCTGCAGGACTTCCTCCTGGCACTGGTGGTTCTCTTGAGTCTTGTGCACCTAAAAAAAATGGAAGACAGAGGAACATCAGTTCAGTTATAGAGCACAAAAAAATCGAAAAACACTGCAAAATCAGCACAATCCCAATCCATCCATGCCCTCCATAATGTTTAAATTCAAGACAACCCACAGAAAGACTAGGCCCATGCAAGACTCACTACCCCTGGGCATAAATAAAGGTTGAAAAGTAGGCAAAATGGTTGGAGGCCTAACAACAAAGCCTGCATTCAAAATGGCCACTTGCCTCCTAGCACATGGCCCGGGCCTGCCTGTACCAGCACTCAAAATGGCCCCCACCCACATGGCCTGTCCCCATGAACACCCCCAAAAATCGAAAAACACTGCAAAATCAGCACAATCCCATTCCATCCATGCCCTCCATGATGTTTAAATTCAAGACACCCCACAGAAAGACTAGGCCCATGCACCACTCACTACCCCTGGTCAAGGCCCCAACAACAGGTCAAAAATCGAAAAACACAGAAAAATCAGCACAATCCCATTCCATCCATGCCCTCCATGATGTTTAAGTTCAAGACAGCCCACAGAAAGACTAGGCCCATGCTAGACTCAAATACCCCTGGTGAAAAGGCCACAAGTACAGGCCCAAAAAACGAAAATCACTGAAAAATCTGCACAATCCCATTCCATCCATGGCCTCCATGATGTTTAAATTCAAGACAACCCACAGAAAGACTAGGCCCGTGCAAGACTCACTACCCCTGGGCATAAATAAAGGTTGAAAAGTAGGCAAAATGGTTGGAGGCCTAACAACAAAGCCTGCATTCAAAATGGCCACTTGCCTGCCAGCACATGGCCAGTGCCTGTAGCTGCACTCAAAATGGCCACCAGCCACATGGCATGTCCCTCCCCATGAACACCCCCAAAAATCGAAAAACACTGCAAAATCAGCACAATCCCATTCCATCCATGGCCTCCATGATGTTTAAATTCAAGACAACCCACAGAAAGACTAGGCCCATGCAAGACTCACTACCCCTGGGCATAAATAAAGGTTGAAAAGTAGGCAAAATGGTTGGAGGCCTAACAACAAAGCCTGCATTCAAAATGGCCACTTGCCTCCTAGCACATGGCCAGGGCCTGCCTGTACCAGCACTCAAAATGGCCCCCACCCACATGGCCTGTCCCCATGAACACCCCCAAAAATCGAAAAACACTGCAAAATCAGCACAATCCCATTCCATCCATGCCCTCCATGATGTTTAAATTCAAGACACCCCACAGAAAGACTAGGCCCATGCACCACTCACTACCCCTGGTCAAGGCCCCAACAACAGGTCAAAAATCGAAAAACACAGAAAAATCAGCACAATCCCATTCCATCCATGCCCTCCATGATGTTTAAGTTCAAGACAGCCCACAGAAAGACTAGGCCCATGCTAGACTCAAATACCCCTGGTGAAAAGGCCACAAGTACAGGCCCAAAAAACGAAAATCACTGAAAAATCTGCACAATCCCATTCCATCCATGGCCTCCATGATGTTTAAATTCAAGACAACCCACAGAAAGACTAGGCCCATGCAAGACTCACTACCCCTGGGCATAAATAAAGGTTGAAAAGTAGGCAAAATGGTTGGAGGCCTAACAACAAAGCCTGCATTCAAAATGGCCACTTGCCTGCCAGCACATGGCCAGTGCCTGTAGCTGCACTCAAAATGGCCACCAGCCACATGGCCTGTCCCCATGAACACCCCCAAAAATCGAAAAACACTGCAAAATCAGCACAATCCCATTCCATCCATGCCCTCCATGATGTTTAAATTCAAGACACCCCACAGAAAGACTAGGCCCATGCACCACTCACTACCCCTGGTCAAGGCCCCAACAACAGGTCAAAAATCGAAAAACACAGAAAAATCAGCACAATCCCAATTCATCCATGGCCTCCATGATGTTTAAGTTCAAGACAACCCACAGAAAGACTCAGTCCACCCACCACTGAGTACCCCTGGGCAAAAGGCCCCAAAACAGCCCAAAAATCGAAAATTCCAAAATTTTAATTGCAGCAACTGTAATGCCCCAAACAAACTTACTTGTAAAATTTCTAATCCAACAGTGATCCAAAGAAAGTCAAAAAGGCCTCAAATCCAAATATCCAGCAGCATCCACAAAAAGTAATCCTTCCAGCTCCAGACCCAAATGAAAAGTGACCAGGAGATGGACAAAGCACTGGGAGGAGCCTGCTGAACAGGAACAGGAAGTTGAAGACTGTGGGGCACTTCCTTCCTCCCACCGCCCTGCCCCCCTCCCCAAAATGGACTCCTCGCTAAAAAAGTGCAGGCAAATGTCAAACTAAGGAGTTATTCAGATAAAAATCATCATTTCTAGAAGGTTTATGCTGCTTGCTGGTGGATTTCTTGTGCAGAATTGCAAATTTATATTTTCGCTCGCCGCATCTCAAATCTCGCAATTGCGAAGTACCGCGAGACGTGATCTCACCGTACTCGCGTTGACAAACTATCGCTGGCAAGCCGCGATGACGTAATCGCGCTCGCCAATTCCCGCGGGATCACACAGCAAGATCCAAAATGGCGCAGCACTCGCAAACTATCGAAAAAAACAACTCGGCAAACGATGATAAACGCCGCGCGCCGCAAAAATTGTATCACCAACGCCGCGCGCCGCCAAAAAAATCCGCTGCGTGCGAATTTGCGGATTTTGCGGGAAATTCGCAAATCTCGCGGATTGCGAATTTCCCAAAAATCCGCAAAATCCGCGAGCGTAACGGATTTTCCGCCCATGCTTAGAGGGGAGTTTAACTCTGTAGTGTCAGGGCGGCTCAATCGACACCCACCTTGAGATACACAACCCTCACGGCTGTGCTTCCCTAACTTTCTGGGAGCGAAGAGATTGGTGGATACATGACGCATTCGCCATCCATTCAGGGGCCCCCCATAGTCTATCCAGGATAGACTATATCCTTACTCCAGCAGACCAGGTATGACAAATTAAAGAGGTGCGGCACCTAGCGCAGGGTATCCTGGATCATTCCCCGATATGGGCCCACGTGGTAGTAGGAGAACAGCAGGTGGCGAAAATAGCATAAAAAACCATGGTCCTCAGAATCCCATCAGTAAAGAAACATGCATTGGCATAGACAATAGGTCTCGCTTTCTGGACCTTATAAGTATTTAGTTATGCAGTACAATATCCTTGGTACAACAACATTAACTGTTGCATGGTTAAACACTTATAAGGCCCCAAAGGCGAGACCTATTGGCTATGCCAATACTTGTTTTTTAATGTAGTTTTTTATTCTGTCGTGGAGTAGACCGCGGCATGGTTGAATAGGAGAGAGAGAATGTAACTAAGTGCACTCAGGATGTGAAACAGATGCTCCTAGGCCTCAATCTCTCTGTGTAGCCCGTGGTAAGTGTTTCTGTTCCTATCTTTTGCCACCCAAATGTGCTCTGCGATTTGTAGTCATTAATTGCTTATACCAAACAATAAGGTCTGACAGATGTGAAAAATATTTGAAATATAATGTTTATGATTCCTAGGTGATAAGAAGAGGTATAGTAATCTTATGTGAAAAGGGCAGAGCATGGATGAGTCCGCACTGGAATTATGGGAATCGTCAAAGTGCTGCAGGGGCATAAAAAAGAAGATACTGAACAAACGTGGGCGGGGTTTGCAGAGTAATACAGGGGTAGGGACAAATCAGAGTTGGTAGTGACCCCAGGTGCTCATTATATTCAGTTAGTCTTGGTTTTTATACAATTCTTGTGTAAGTTTCGACGTTGGAGTACATACTTAGAAGTTCAATTCGGAACTGTAAGTTATAGAATGCAACTTGTTGCTACTGAAAAAATGAAAGAGTGAGCGAAAGAATCATGGGGCCACAAGGGAGGTATGAAAATTATGACTACACATAAGGATGGGGGTCACAGAGTTGCAAAGGAGTGTGGGATTCAGAGTAGTAAAGAAAGTAAATAGAAATCGAAGGAGCACTGGGTGTATTGAGGAGAGGGAGGATGTGGTATACTGATGGTTATATTTCTCAGAGGAGCAAAACCATGAGACCAACTAAGTGCATTCTGGCAAAGCTGTTCTCCTCGAGAGCCACATACCCCTAAAGACCTCTTGTGCACAGGTGTGTGTGCATCCTACAGTCTGTGCTATAAGAGAAGCTCTGACCCCTGACCTGGGCATTGCATTACTAGCAAGGGCACCATCACAGCTTTTACCTCAGATCTTCCTGTCCTCAGCTCAGCCCTGCGAAGGGTCTCAGTAGAGTCCCGACGCTGCCAGAGAACAGGGCGGCCATCACAACACCCTGTTTGTGCAAAAGGCACCTTTTCACACAGTGCCGAGGAATCTGCCCTGCATCTCTTGTGCTTGACCTAAGATGTGCATAGAGGGCAAACGTTTGTGGAGTTTGTTTCTCTGACAGCTGCCGCTAACCAAACAATGAAATCATACTTTAAAACATGTATCAAATCTTTGAATTATACATCTGCACAATTTATGTCTCATCTTTTAAGGCAGATAAAATAAAGATTTACTGGCAACGGATTGGCATACAACAATACTTGGGTATCAAACAAATGAGCAAAGCAGTTTAAATAAATTAAACGCTGTAAGGAGCATACCCTTTAAACAAGCATGGACCTTGGGGAAGGCTATGGGGTGGGGCAGCAATACAGAGAAGTGCTCGGTGGGAGCAAATAGGAAGAGTCTTGAGCAAAACATATAAGATAAATCCTAAATAGAGCGTGAGCAGCAGGGAGGCGACGGGAGGCAGCAACACGGAGAAGTGGTAGGTTGGAGATGAACAGGGACGGTGGGTGACATTTCAAAGTGGTGGGGCGCACAGTGATTTGCATACAGCACCGTAGCTAGCGAGCGCAGTGAGCATGCCTGAACCCCAAAAGGGGGGTTTGGGGGGATGACCCCCCACCCAAGAAAATTTTGAAAAAAAAGAAGAAAGATCGTGCATTTTCAAGCAAATTTGAGAAAGCAGGGAGGTTAATAAAGCAATTGTGAAAGTGCAGTTATTACATTAATAGATGGCATAACATAGGTAGCTGCTTATTCAGTATAACCACAGAGCTTCATACATTTCGTCCTATTACGCTCAGGTGCTGAATTCAGACTATAAGCCTTTCATGAAAATCTCAGCTCTAAGAGTAGAAGAAGTTCCACAACAGTTGGGAAACAGCCTTCACAAAGCATTAGGACAATGAGAGTCAATTACTTGAAAGCAATCTGAAAGCAATGCATCAAGTAGTAACTTAAAGCAATGCATCCAGCAAAACAGTGCATGCAGTCAACCATACAAAAGTAAACTAAAGCAAGTGTGAACCTGTGAACCTTCACTTTGAAAGCAGGGTGCTAGTCAACAGGCCAGTCACATACATTTAAACTGAAGAAGAGTACACTGCAGCATGCAGGCACCAACATAAAAGCACCAAGCAAGTCAAACAGTTTAATGAAAGAAAAATGAAAGCAATACATCCAGCAAACTAGAAAGTGACTTAAAAAGTAAACTGAAGCAAGTGCACACTGAAAGGAATGCGCAGTGATAAGTCAGACATTCACATAAAACAACTTACCAAGACACCCAATCAATTACATGGAAAAAACTTGAGCCAATGCACCCAGAAAACCAGACCAGCACACCAAAGCATCCCACCCCTGATTGGATAGCAGCTGTGCTCTTAGGGTCACCCCTCAGTTTTTTGGCAGGGTTGAGCACCCCCTAGTTTTATGCCCTCTGTGTCTGAAGGGGAGACAGGCAAAAGGGGTCATAATGGGACATCTGGCACAGCCACTTTGTAATTGAGGTCACCCACCCAGCTCAAGACTGAGTTACAGGCTGATCTTAAATCTTTAAACAACCACAAGGGTCTCCAGCTAGTTGGTTCTTGAGTTAAAAGAGTCCTCAGCTCACTGGGAGTCTTTACATCGTGCCTGAGATGACATGACAATGTCCCTTAATCCGGAGCAACTGTGGGGACTGGTTTGGGTCTGGATCTGACTTGGTACGAGCAGGATACAAAAAGTAACGGGTAGGTGGTAACCCACTTCAAGTGAAGGAGCTGTAAGGAACCTAAGCGCACTGGTGTTGATACCACTAACAGGGCAGCTCTGGCTTTCTCAGGGTGGGTGTCAGCTGTGTGATGAAACCAGCATGTGAAGCAGAGACCTCAAACAAACTAAAACCAATGCACTCATCAAGACAAGGAGTTATATTAAATCAAATAGAAAACCACCATCAAGCCAGGTAGTCACCTAAAGGCAAATTGAAGTGACTGCACACTATGGGAAGTGCACTTCACCAGCCAGCCGATTACACTAAACGAAAATAAAAGCAATGCTCCCAGTAAACAAGACAACATAAATTGAAAATGTTTCCCCCCAGGACCAACAGTCACAAAAAGTAAAGGAAACAGAACGAAGTCAGAGGCACTCCAGGAATCCAGGTAGTCACACAAAATCATAACTCATTGAGCAAACTGTGTACTGAAAACTATTGCAAATAAGACAATTAAATCAGAACAAACTAGTCACAGGGAAACAAACGCATGCACCCATCAAGCCGTGCATCACAAGTCAGCAAACGGAATAGAATTAAACCAGCAATACTTGGTGTCACTCAAAAGCAACTATAAAGTGCACTTCAGCAAGCAGGTCAGCCACATTAATAGGAAACTTTCGAGGATACACCCCAAAAAGTCATAGAATCAGTTGCAAAAAAACAAATGCACTCCAGCAACATAGGAAGGCGAATGAACACCACTGTACATAACAGCACTGTACATAACACACACATTACACAGAGACTAGCAATCATAGGTGTGTAAAACAGTGTATAGGACATGTTATATAAGACAAACGACAACAAGGGGTGAATTCACATTTCATCCATATTCATAGGCAGTATAGTTAAAGAGTACTTGGTCTGGAGAAGCACAAACTCTGAATTTAAAATGTAACACAATGGATTGATGCTCTCTTTAATAACAAGAACTGATTTGTACCCAAGTGAACCCTTTTCTCAACATTGGAATAATGACAATGTGGGGGAAAAATCCATACACACTAATCTATACCTTGAAGTCTGCATGCAGTTCTTTGATGATGACAGTTAATAGTTCACTGTAAACCACAACTAACAAAAGGAAGTCTTTGACAAAAGCAGTAACCCACTGACCTGTTTACATTACATTCACTGTTATATGCATGGTACATGTTCTTCGCAGCAAGCATATTAGCCCTCTGCTCTGCACTACCTTACTATGAATTAAAACTCTGATCTCACCTTCCTTTCCACGACTCCCCTTTCTGAAGCTAACCGCTCACTCTAGAGGCAGCTGTGTGTTCCATAAATTTAAATGACAATAAAATGCTTTACCCAGAATCAGAGGAGTTTTTGTTAAGTGTCAAACCTAAAACTGGACCCAAGCCAGGTCTTCAAAGTTGAAGGTCAGCAGCTTAGTCACCGTTGGGCAGGGACAGATATAATTCCAGTTGCTGCATTCTCCGTTTTCAAACTAAAAAGGGGTAGATTTCGATCAGGTCCAATAAAGAACTTCAATACTGTTTTACAGATTAACACAATTTGCTACGCTGCATAGGTGTGTCAATGTACTCCATTTCGGGGCCACATGAAAAAAGTGATTGGGCTGCCACAGCGATTCAGCGTAATCATGTCACTATGGATTTGCTGGACTTGCCACCCATGTTGCATAATTTACAGATCTGAACTACAACAGTTTACAACTCAAACAAATCTAGAATTATGTTCTTTTATACACTAGATCAGTGCTTGAAAAAGTGCAGTGTTGCATTTCCCTAAGGCCACAAAATAGTGCAGTACGAAATTTAGTAGCTGTCCCCCACCACAGAATTTACAAAACAATTTCTCGCAGGAGCTTCTAACGTTGGCTGCTTGTTAACTACCACTTATATCAAAAGTAGTTGCAAATTTACAAAGGAAAATGGTTAATAAGGGAACAGAATCTACAGCTGGCTGTCAAATGTGTGAAGTTCTGGAACCCGATCATATTCAAGGGTTCAGCCTAATTTAGTCTCCTTTCAGTTTTCTTAAGATATCTGGGTCATATTCATGGCACTGGATTCATGCAATGAACTGATCTTTCCAGGTCCCCAAAGTGCTCTGCATCTCAATGGAAACAATGATTTATTTCAGTGCACTCGGCCTTGTGGTCTCAGACTGTCCTTGGTTCAGATCGGGTGAGATTCTTTATTACAAGATTTCAAATGTACTTAGTCCACTAATCTGCCTGTTACGTATATCTAGTGCCTGCTGTTTTTGAGAATAGGGTAGTGCTAAACATTTGCATCAGTGAAACGGATTCTCCTGTTATCTATCCAGTTCAGTTCATAAATATTCAGATGGGGAGCTTTGATAGAGTTCATCAGGTCCAATAGTTTTTTTTAAATCACCGAAGAGAACTTTACATAACATGTTAAAATCCAAGTCCAGACTCAGGAATGTGGAGTCCAGATTCCTGAGTCTTAAAGCTTTCCTTTACTTCTATTCTATTAACACAGCCATCAAGCCATCAAGCCATCAAGGCGCTTAGTAATACTTTCTTTGAAAACAGTTGACAAAGCTCTGGAAGTGGCCAATCAACAACATATTTAACCTTCTAGCAAACCATCTGGTGAGAGGTTGTCTGATGTTGCAGGCCTCATCATATCCCACAATAAATGATAACACTCAACCCCATTATTTAGAAGGTAGTTCTTTCTCATTTTAGAGTATTTCAACGTCTGTAGTATGCATTATCATTTATGTCATATTTGGATTGGTGGCACATAAAAGGATTTAATGACGAGCAGCACAAACATCTTTCTAATTGCCTGTCCTTAACCCAACTCCACGGATGCCCATGCTCGCACGGCCTGTGCCCCAAAGTGACTCCATCTTGCTCAGCAGCAAACTCAACTCAAAGGAAAACCAGGCTCAACCCTGAAGGGCACCTGGCAGCTTCCCATGACACGCGCACACACTCTACGAAGGAATTTAGGAAATAAACACAAAGGTTATCCTATATGAAATCCGACCTTTTACCACAAACACCTGTTCCCTAAATTCCGTCTCCCGCCCCGTCATACCCTGCAATGACGCAACCAGATTGTAGAGCACGCGGAATAAAAAAAAAAACGACAGGAAACGCCCGGCACATACACATTTTAGCAGAAGCCCCCCTCCCAGCACAAGGGTAACCTTTATATCTGAAACTCCTCCACCATTAAAATGCATAAAGCAGGCAGCTAGAAGTGGAGACAGAACCCCGTTTCCAAAGTTTTCTTACCGCCGGCGCTGACATCCTCCTCGCAGTGCATGCGACAGTGGTGTAGGTGCCACCCCCAGGCGCGGCATCCAATGATGGATGCTGCGTGGTGGACCAGCCAATCCTGGCGCTGCATGCAGCGCCAGGATTGGCTAGGAGGGCCCATTTGCTGCTCGCCCTGTCGCCCTTTGAAAACCCGGGATGTGGCAGTGTGGCAGGCGAACATTAGTCCCGCTGGGGAACTTACAGTGCGCATGCTTGAGATAGGTGCTAACTATCCCAGGCATGCAGACAGTGCACTGTAAGTTCCCCAGCGGGACTGCGCACTACGGTCTGCTGCAGCATGAGTGTCACTCAAGCTGCAGGCCACCCCCCTACACAATTCCCGGCGGTGGGCTGAGGCTGATTGTTGCTGGTATTATTTTATAGAGATAGGATTGCGGCCGGTGGCCGCGATGAGGGTCCATTGTGGCTGGTGGGTCTACACCCCTACGCCCCAATTGACGCACCGCGGCTGGAGATGAAAGAAGAAATGCAAGCAACTTTTTTTATTAGCTAATGGAAACGTGAGCACCACAAACAAAACATTTCAAGTAAATTTAAAAAATCGTAAATCACAGTGTGAACATATGAATAACAAATAGAACGACGGTCGGGATGTGATCGGTGAAATGAAGCCATGCGTTTTGGCATGATAGATTGGGAAACTCAATATTTGGGTATCAAACGTACAAGCACAACAATGTCAATAAATAAAACCCTGAAAGGAGCCTACTTTTTAAACCAGCTGTCATGGTGGGGAGGAGTGTGGGGCAGGGCAGCAAGACAGAGACGTGCTGGGTGGGAGGTGAAAGGGAGCGAGTGAAAGCACGAGTGCACAACAGTGTCAATAAATAAAACGCTGAAAGGAGCTACTTTTTCAACCAGCGGTGACGGTGCGGAGGAGTGTGGGGCGGGAGCAGCAAGACAGGGACGTGCTCATTGGGAGGAGAAAGGGAGTAAGTGAAAGCACGAGTGCACAACAATGTCAATAAATAAAACGCTGAAAGAAGCCTACTTTTTAAACTAGCTGTGATGGTCGGGAGGAGTGTGGGGCAGGGCAGCAAGACAGAGACGTGCTGAGTGGGAGGAGAAAGGGAGCGAGTAAAAGCACGAGTGCCATGAGAAAAATAGCTCAAGTAAATAAAAATACAAAACCAGCAGTGACGGTGGGGAGGGGTGTGGGGCGGGGGCAGCAAGCCAGAGATGTGCTGGTTGGGATGAGAAATGGAGCGAATGAAAGCACGAGTGCCCATCAATGCCAATAAATAAAACGCTGAAAAGAGCCTACTTTTTAAACCAGCGGTGATAGTGGGTAGGGGTGTGAGGCGGGGGCTACAAGACAGAGACATCCTGGGTGGGAGGAGAAAGGGAGCGAGTGAAAGCACGAGTGCACAACAATGTCAATAAATAAAACGCTGAAAGGAGCCTACTTTTAAACCAGAGGTGACGGTGGGGAGTGGTGTGGTGTGGGGGCAGCAAGAGAGAGACGTTCTGGGTGGGAGGAGCTAAAGTAAATACAAATAAACAAGCATTTGGCGTGTGCAGGTACAGGCTCAGCAGATTATACAAAGTAGGGGATAAGGCAGGAAATTTCTGGCTTGGCTTGACAAAAGGGACCACGCTAATCGTTTAGTAACAGAACTCACCATAGAGACAGAAGACACGTTAAGAGACCCGCAGAAGATAGCAGACGAGTTTGCCAAACACTATCGACAAATATATTAATCCAAGACTAGCCTCCCAGAGCAGGAACCGAGGGCCTTGTTGTCAGATATGGCTCTCCCAACTCTATCAGCCGATGACCAGGCACGACTAGAAAGTGATTTCACAGACAAAGAAGTGGCGTGAGCCATTAGGGGCCTTCAGTCCGGGAAAGCGATGGGACTCAATGGCCTTCCCATAGAATTGTATAAATTAACGCCCAACGTAATTGCCCCCCATCTCAAAGCAATGTTCTCAGAGAGTTGCGAGGTGGGTAAACTCCCCACAGAGATGAGAGACTTGCCACTTTGGTAGTCATACATAAAGAAGGTAAGCCCAAAAATAAATGCTCTTCGTATCTGCCCATCTCTCTGCTCAATGCAGAGGTCAAAATCTTGGCAAAGTTACTAGCCACACGCTTAGTACAGGTAATCTCAAAATTGGTCCACCCCGAATCATCAGGCTTCATGCCAACAAGAAATACAGCACTAAATCTCCACCGACTGTACGGGGTAATGGGGAGAACAGATTGCTGAGGGAGGACACGGTGGTGATGTCCCTGGATACCACCATGCCGTTCAATACAATTGAATGGCCCTATCTTTTTGCTGTGCTGGGAAAAACGAGATTTGGTCCCAACTTCATGAACTGGATAAAACTTTTATATACTGACCCCGCTGGTGCAAGTAGTAGTAAACAACAAAAAATCCCAAGTCTTTGCACTCAGAAGGGGACGAGACAGGGCTGCTGCTTGTCCCCGTTGCTCTTCGCATTGATGTTGAAACAACTGGCATGGTTGATTCGAAATTATCCTATAATAAAGGGGCTGAGATGGTCGGAGAGATGGGAGGACCGTATCTCGCTTTATACAGACGATATACTGTTATATCTCGATACATAGAGTCCTAAAAATATTCACAATTTTGGTAAATATTCTGGCTACACAATCAACTGGACCAAATCAGTGATTTTTGTATTGAAGGGGAAGTTCCCACCCCTGCCCACAGGATACGGGGTGACAGAGGCCCCAGAGGGATTTAAATACCTTGGCATATATATCACCAATGACCCATTGTTGCATCACACCCACAATCTCCTACCCCCATTGCAACGGCTAAAGAGTGATATAAAACACTGGAAAACTCTCCCTTTATCATTATGGGCGGAGCAGCACTATTCAAAATGATATTCGTGCAGTGCTTTTTATTTGTCTTGCAAAACTCACCTAACACGGTCAAAATATTTCAAAGCCATCAAAAGCGAGCAAAGGGAACTCCTCTGGGTGATTAAGCCACCCCGGATAGCGTTCCAAAGGTTGGTGAAGCGGTGGTATGATGGAGGCATGAGACTCCCGGACATCTGAAAATCCTCCTGGGCAATACAGTTGACAGCCGTTAATCACTGCACATATCGACCCCATGATGACCCTGGGTATAGAATGGACAAGTGACTTCTACCAGGGGGGAGTTATACCAAGACATGTTATTCTACACTTACAAGACTACTATTAAAAGGACCCACTTGTCACTCTATCCAAGTGTGGGACACAGTTCACAAAAGCCTGGGATGGGCAAGGAAAATTACACAAGCTACCCCTCTGTGAGACTCGGAACGATTGGGTACACTGAGGACAACAAAGGGTTTTAACAGCTGGGACACGATTGGAATATCTAGAGCGGAGGACTTGTGGAAAAGGGGGGGGGAGTAAGACCCTTTTCGCAATTGCAACAAGAACACAAATTAGCAGACACTGAGAGGTTTAGATACCTACATATACGACACACAATGCAAGCGCACATCCCCAAGGAAGAAATACCTCCTCTCCATCGGAAGACAGAATTCTTGATGAATACATGCCCAAAAAAGCAATCTCCCTAACCTATCAGAAGCTACTCAATAGCGCACCTGATTCCCTTGTACAACTCCGTAGGAATTTGGAAAATGGGATACCAGACTTGGAAGAAGACGAATGGCAGGAGGCTCTGGCCTCACCCAGAGAAGTGACAATTTCTTCCAGACTTAGACTGGTGCAACTCAAAATACTACGCAGAATATACCTCTCAGGCCCGGCAGTAGTCAAGATGGTTACAGAGCGGATCCTAAGTGTGGGCGGAAATGTAACCGGGAGGGCATGTTTATACATATAATAATTTGTGAGTGTGTCTACATTAGACGATGCTGGGTAGAATTGCTCCACTGCATGGGAGAAACACTCAGAACAAACCTAGAACCAGAGGCCAAAAGGTGCCTGCTAAATATTTGGAAAACCACGGACCTGAGTAGCAAAGAGAAAACTTGGGTGACCCTGGGTATGATAGTTACTTATCGCAATGTAGCAAGAGCATGGCGGGCACAAGAGGCACCAACTGTGAAGGCTTGGAAAAAAACATGGACTGGTGCATGTTGAGATAAAATACAGAATATAAAACTCGGGGATGCCCTAAGAAATTGTCACAAATATGGGGCAAGTGGAATGTATATAGAGGGAATGTTTGCACTGCCCCACCCTCCATTCCCCCCTCTCGATTAGCGAGGAGCACTGAAAGATATGAGCAGTAGACCCGCATAGTATGTAAACAAAGATAGGAGCAGTAGACCCGCATAGCATGTAACCAAGTGAAGAGATAAGAGGAACGATCATTGTATTGAAATTGATCCCTGTATAAAGCAATGTCATGACGTTTGTACTGTATCAACACTGTCATCAATAAAAAGTATTATAAAAAAAATCTAATAACTTAGTTACCATAGCCTTTAAGGATGTCAGTAGTTCAATGATACGCTTTCCTCCTATTTGGAAGATAAACTGGTCAATATCAGAAAAAACTGGAATAAACTTCTTTGTTCCATTTTTGTATATCAGCAAACTCTCTGTGGGAGTCCCCTCCACTAAGGTTGATCAATAAATTTGTGTTGGCTGCCCTTAGCCCTCTTGTAGCGCTTATACTTTGTGTGTAGAAACCAAGTGATTTAAATATTTTATCCAAGGGATATCATATGGTGGCCCTGGGTTTTCTTCAACAACCAAATACATTCAAACTTACAGTTTGTTTTATTTTTTACCTTCTCGAAGACCTTCAAAACAGATGGAGGCAGGAGAGAGAGCGAGAGAGTGTCAAAGAGAGAGAGATAGAGAGGGTGTGTGTATGTGTGAGTGTGTGTTGATGCTGTCTACGATAATTGGATTATATGATATAGTGCCTTTGCAGAATTCGGTGGTGTTCTCCTCAAGATTGTATGGGGTAACATGCCTCTAACAAATTCAAATTGCTAGTCAAATAGTCAGCATAATCAAATATATATAAGCCTTCTTAAGATAAAGTATAAGTTAAAAACCATTGAGGTTTATTAAAAAACCAGGTGAATTACAGAAGGCAAAATATGGTTAGTTTGACAGCCAAAAATGCATAGGGAATCAGCATAAAGCGCAGTTAAAAGCAGCAGGGGATGTTGACATAAAGTCAAGCCTCAGAAAAAATATTAGAAATATTTCAAAATCCCAAGCATAATATAGACAGACAAGAATCTGCTCTCTAGGAGTCGGAAAGCAATTAAATGGCTCAATTCCAAAATAATCCCTTTTTATGAAAAAATAAACTCACTTTTAAAATGAGCCCTTTTTTGTAAAGAAAAACACAGTGACAATCACAGTCAGCATTAAATGAGCAAAAGGTTTCAAGGCTCAACCAATCACAATACAGAATATGAGACTAGATACAGTAACATCGGGGATAGAGATTTCCAAATTACAATTATTTGCGAATCACAATTGCAAAATCACTATTTTACTAGACCCATTTTTTATTTTTAATGTAGAGATTCCGATTGGTTCACAGTTTGCGACCCATTAGGAATGATAGCCATCACAGGGATGGTGGCCTGCTGGGGTCAGTAGAACACCATGTCTGTGATTGCTTTTAAATAAAGAAATCTTTTATTTAATGCAGCCTCAAAGAAAAATGTGAAGAAATGAAATTTGCTTCTGAAAACAAAAAACATAAATGTTTGCAATAATTTTTTTAAACGCAGGCCTGTGGTCCATAGGACCACTGCCTGCTCTTACAAAATATATATTCTTAAACATTGTCAAAGGGGAAGGAGGTAAAATATTATTGTTTTGTGACCACATTTGTATTATACGACTGAGATTCAGTATTTTGAAGGGGCACCCTAAACACACCCTAGCAAATACTGAATTGCAAACAGGAACTCAATTCTGTAGAATCCCAGTTTGGTGTTCGTACATCGAAAATTCAAATTTGTGGAACCATACAGCCCGATATAGAACTTCAAAAAGCTTTGTTCATGTTATCCTAAGTGCAAAAATACCAAACACCATCCTCTAAAATAGATACTAATGATTAACCTCTTGACATAATGTCATCGGTTGTGACATATTAATCGTGTTACACACAAAACAATGGCATATTCTTAGCACGAATTGACCCACAAAGAACAGGCAGGAAGGCTCTTGAACAGTTATATTTTGAAGGAAAGCTCACTCCAGAGTTAATAGAGAAAGCAGGTCAACAAAAAGCATGTTATTAGTGCACATTTTGCTTCATGTAGAGACAGTTAGGAATAAAAACATGAACACATATAAATACAAAATGGGGCCAGTCCTAGTCTGGGCCTTTTGTGGCCAACTTTTGTAAAGCATAGTTCTATATAGTGCGGTGTATTCATTCTTAACGCAAAATGTTCATGTTGCTCTACAGGCATTATTTATTAATCAGAAATATCTCTCACAATCCCCACCCTCTGATGATGAATGAAGCAACTCAAATCCCATTATTCTTCATTTACAACTCAGTCTCTATTATCATTGGCTTCTTGAGTCTCAATTCTTCCAAGACCTTCGTATTTTCATGGGCACGAGCCTTAATGTTCTCCAACTCAGTCTAATCTTTTTTTTTCTTTGTTGACATTGCTGGCATTTTCTATGTACACCCACAATTTAAACTCCTTTGGATACAGATCTCTTCAACAATTTTAAGAAAAAGGAATGAGACCGATTGCATGGAACAGAACAATAATTAGTGGGGTTAATATTTTCTGAAGAATGCTCCCAGTTATGCTATCTAACTATTCACCAACTTTTGCAAAACCCTTTCCTGTTTCACAGAACTGCATACCAACTGATTGCCGCAATCTGTGTTCTTCAAGAACCTTTGCCTCATATGAAATGCTAGTTATATTACTAATGTAATTTTTAATAAGCTTTTATTTATCTGGTATGAAAGTGTAGCATTGTTGCACGCTTAAAACACAACAGACTCCACAATGTTTTGCAAGATGAATATCCAATGCAAGGCGATTTCGCTTCACCATTGAACATAACCATTAGCTCTTCATTAATGCAAGTTAATGCCCAGCAGTGTTAGTAGCCAAGCAATCCACAAAAGTAGACAGGCTTCTAATTTTCACATCATTCAAAGCCACACAATTAGGAGATATGAGAACACATCCATTAGTACTTGAAACAAAAACACACTTTGTTCTCCTTAGCACAATTTCACTCCTTTCACTCATTCCGTTCACAGGGAAAACACAAGGAAAGGCGAAAGCAAGATAGCATCTCCCCCCCCCCCCCAATTACATGGGAGGTTAAATAGGTAGATTTACCACAGACATTAAAAATTCCTCTTGATATTGCGTCTTCACCATTCACAAACTTATCATCAACTACAAATCTAACATTACACTCACTCTTTCCAACTAAATCTATTGAGTCATCACTCTAATACAACATACACATTACTCCCCTCTCTTTTTTTCCCACTCTTATTCTAGTCAGTGGAAACTGTAGGTAAGTAACCGCCTCTCCTTAAAGTTGCCTAAAAAATTGTGTCTACTATTCTTAAATATGTAGGGGCTAACTCTTTACTCGCATCAGCAGGTGAATCAAATCCAAACTATGAAGTCAAACACAACAGTAAGCAAATTAAAATAAAACTAATAAAACTATTCATGAATTCGAGCAGCATCTTTGCTTACGAAGTGCCATACTTCTGTGAAAATTTCCTTAAAAGGCAAAAGAGAAATCTAGCCACACATTGTTAAGTTACAAAATCAAAAATCAAAACTTCAGTTTCTTCGAATCTTCAGTTTATAAGCTCGGTTCACATTTTCAATGTAAATCTAAAAAAGAATTCCTAATGTCTTTGTCTGAACATGTAAGTACAAAACAAAACCAACTTTGACTATGAAACTCTGCACAAAGATTTTCATTAATCCAAAAAGACTCTTGCTTTCTTGTATTCACATTAACTGATAGTGGTTGATCTTCTTATCAAAACCAAATGACCAATTTTCTAACTCAATGACTTCCACATCTGACTTAACCTCAGTTAGGTATAACAGTTCAAGAGCATCATACTTTCCATTTCTAACTGCTGCATCTCGATCATCACTTGCCATGTGATTCTTTTTTTTGTCAAAAACAGTTTGACTCTCTCTTTCAACTGTCATCTGCAAATTAATTTCCTCTGAGAATGTTTGAAACTCATATGTTCAGCTTCACTCCTTGATCTCAGTCTTAAGTCTCTTCTTCTTGCTTTTCACAAATCAGGGTTTGATCTTGAATCTGATGATCTTCACCCTATCCCTCCGGATCCACACAGAGAACTTGAGCTTGACACTGTGAATCAGTGATTGTGGTCACCACTTCTTCATCTGCAGTCTTCACTCTCTTTATGTGAGATGTGTGGATCCGCTGTGGCAAACCTTCACATTTCACAGCAGTACACGTAACAAGTTTCACCTTTCAACCTGACTCCAGGCAAAATTTATGAATGAGCTTCTTTACCAAAGCCCAGTCCACAGGCTAGAGCTTGCACATGATTCTTCTTTTGCTGATTGTTGGATTTGGATCTCTCTGGTGAGTCACTCCTAAACCTTTTGCCTTTACTCCTTCTATTTTGCTTAATTTGTTTTTGCTGGTCTTAGAACTTTGTGCACGTTGTCACTGCTAACCAGTGCTAAAGTGCTTCTTCTCAGTCCCTAAAACTTGGTAAACCTGGTGTGCACCTAAATACCTTGTTTCATTTACTTATTAGTCCATGGTAAAGTAGTATACCATATACCCAGGAACTGTAAATAAATGCTACTAGTGGCCTAAAGCACCCACTAAGTATTCCCTTAAAACATATTTCAGGTCTGCCATTGTAGCCTGCAGTTTTAAACTACCAATTCGACGTTGCAATATAACCTTCTTGCCAAGCTGTAAATTCCCTTTTATTGCATATAACTAACCCCCAAGATAAACCCTATGTAGCCCATAAAGCAGGGTGCATTGTAATTAAAGGGTTGGATATGTACATGTTTTTATTGTACACGTTACATGTCCTGATAGTGAAGATATCTTACATTTGTTTTTCACTATTGTGAGGCCTTCCTCTCCCATAGGATAACTTTGGGTTGCAGATTTCTTTTAATATGTGGCAAAATAAATGGAACCATGCAAACATTTTATGTTTGGTGTCTGAGAAATTGTAATTCAAAATCTTCTTTAATGGTAAAGTCAGATTTTAGGTTACAATTTTGAAAATTCCACTTTTAAAAAGTTGCTATTTTTCCGCGCTAAATATTTAGTGCCTGCAGCCTGTTCCTGGGTCACCGGACACAGGCTGTAGTTGGAAGCTGGACTTTGTTTATTCCTCCCAGACTGTCACACAATGGAGGGATTCGAAGTGCCCAAATGAGCCATCACTGGCAGAATGGGAGGACGGGGGGGGCGAGCTAAGCACAACCACACTTGCAACTAAATAGGTTGTGCCTTGCTTTCACACAAAGAACTTGTCTCTACTGCACTGTTCATGTAGACAACCTGTAGCCAGGGCAGGGGTGGTAGGAACCTTCAAACACTCCAAAGGGAATTTTTCTAGACAAATCTCCTACTTCAAAGGAGGCACCATGTATAAAAATAGGACCCTCAGACCCACTTTTTAGTTCACTTGCTTGACCTGCAAAGGACTCTCAGAGAACTGCCTGCTGTTGTGGCCTGCTGTGTACCTCGAAAGACTGCTTTGCTGCACCTGGAAGGGCTCTTTTGCTGCCAGAAGCCTACTTTTAACCATCAGAGGCTTGCTCTGCTGCTTGAGCCCTGTTCCACTACTGAACCCAGGACTACCAGAGTCTCTCCAGCAGCTATTTGGCTGGCCTCCCGATCAGAGCCTCATTAACAGAAAATGATCCAGCAATGTTGAACCACACCTGGATGCAGTGCGAGTGAGTCTTAACTCCCACCAAGTTATGCCCCTCCATCCTGGACTCTTGGTGGTAGTCATAAGGCGCGAGATAGCCAAAATCCAAAACTCGGGGCTTAATAAATTTTGGGCTAAAAACTGCTATGAGGATCGAGAGAAGACTTGGACCAACCTGCTTGTCTAGCTGATCAAGATGCATCACTGGTCAGTGTGATTTTGTGACAGCTACATTCTACTGCGCAGCTGCAAATCCTGTTCAGCAGGCTACATCCTGGTCCCACTGGAGATTTTAAAGTTCCAAAAACAAGAGTTCATCAAACGTAGAAATCTTCACTGCAACTTTGTGCAGTAGCTCCCCGTTGACAATGCCTTCTCCTCGCACTTCACCTGCACGCATGCCGTACTGAAGTTTAATTTCTCAGAACATTTTTGTAGAAATTTATTATAAGAATGCAGGTAAGAGCTGACCATAGACATCCCCCTTTTTGTGTTCGACTCATCGCGGTCAGACATATTTTCTGACTTTGACCCTGTCTTGCGTGCCTAGATGTTCGGGTTAGTTCTTTGATCTTTTAGGTGCTAGTTTTTACCTTACATTTTAAGTATTCATAACCCTGTTTCTAGTGATTTGAGTTTTGTTATTTTGGTGTCAAATAATTAATTAAAATGTATTCTATTTTTTGAGATTGGTGTTAGGTATTTCTTATGTTGTTTTTTCCTTTTATAACTGTTTTTGAGTGCTGCATAAAGACTTTACACATTGCGTGTAAGATAAGCCTGACCACTTTTGTGCCACGCTACAGTTTCCTTGTGTACAGTATTCACTGAGGTGTGACCTTTAGCGAGGCTATGCGAGAAACAATGCTTGCTGGAATTGATAGATGTTCTTAGGTTGCAGGAATATGGTTTCAAAAAAGAGATTAAGACAGACAGACTTGAGATTTATTGGAATCTATATACAGAAGAGGTATGCATAAGGTAGAGAGGGAGGAGAAATGCAGTCAAAATATATATATATTTTTAAAACATACTTTATTGATTTTCATTTACTACCTTTACATACCACCAACTTGGTTCAGTTGTACAATTGCCTTTTCAACATGGCATTGTGTACATTGCATCCATGACCTTTTGCCTGATCCAAGAAATAACAATAACACAGGTATCTAATCAGAATATATATGTGTGCAGTGTCAACAACAGGTATGTACAGTGATCATTAACTTTGAACTTGTAACCCCATCCTATATATCCCACTCCCACCCTCCCAGGCCCTGGCATTCGTTTCCGCATCATAGACCATTATTATGTCCTATATACGTGCTTAAGACAAGAGCGACAGTGGAACCTTCCTGATCGCAGCACCTAACCTAAATGACTCTTTATCTTATCATCCCTTTTATATTAGCTTAGGGACTTGCGTGCTATATTCGGAGCCCACTAGAGAGCTTGCAGAGGGAACCTACGAGAGTAGGAATGACTGTTTACTCGTAAAAGTCAAGGATTATGCCCCATCTGATCTCACCAACCGGCTTGTGATATGATAGTCACGGCCCTATTCGTCCCCCTACACCACTCCAACCGCAACAGACTCCGTCAGGCAACACGTCTGTTGCCTGACGGAGTCTGTTGCGTAGCCTCTCGTAGGTTCCCTCTGCAAGCTCTCTAGTGGACTCCGAATATAGCACCTAGCATCAGATCACTTATTAAAGTATTGAATATTTACAAATTGGCTGTGCGCTTTCTTGCTTGTCGGTGGTTACCAACCACCTGCCTGTATATATCAACAATTGACGTTGACCATTGATACACAATCCTCGATCTAGAATTCTGGGATGAAAGTACCCAACTTCATGTCATGAAGAAGTGGCGCAGCTCTGACTCTCAAAGTTCTGACTGATATCTTTCTTTATAAAATATTTTATGGTTATCTTCTTGAAAGTCCTGGAGATTTACATTATATACCCATTTTCAAGACCCATTAAAAAGGCCTTTGACTCTACAACTTCAATACTGAGGACTCACTGACAAGATTGCTTGAATCCATAATCGCCCTGAAGAAGTCCTTAGTAAGGGATGAAATGCGTCGCCTGTACTTTTTACCACATTTTGGAATAAAAAAGAAAATCAAAATTGAAGAACTTCACTCCTGTGATTATTACATTTCTGATTTCTGTGCTGTGCACCTGTGCTCCTTTTTTTTAGTACGTCCTATATACGTGTTGTTCATGCATTACTGTGCACAAACTTGTACTTCAACTCTCTGCTCATCTATTATACAGGAACTATGTACACTTCCTCGTTGTCAATGCCTATTGTGTGTTTGGGGTGTCAGAAATGTTGCCAGGGTTAGTGCCTTTAAAGGCTCCTAGCAGTGTGTTGCCGTCCAATGAAATCGGGTTCTTCCTAAGCCCTCGAGCCTCCTTCCTGTCACAGTAATGCTTTCGGCTTCCCCCCATCTCGTGAGTTTGCTGAGCCAGGAGTTTATGGCCGGAGATTTAGCTGATTTCCAGTGCATGTTGATGGATCTCTTGGCTACAATAAATGCTAAATCCAGAAAGCGAAGCTGGACCTTTCTGCGCCTTCCTATGTTTCCAGAGGTCCAACAAGCACTCCCGTATTGAGCCCTCTATTGATAGGTGCATGGTCTCTTCTATTATTCATTTAACCCCACCCCAGAACTCTTCATGGCATGGGCAAATTCATAGATTATGTATGAGATCCCCTCCATTAGTTTGCATCGGGGACAGTGATGTTTTGTGTCTGGGTACATCTTCTGTAAGCGGGGTGATGTTAAGTAAACTATGTGCAGGACCATATATTGCATGAACTTAAACTTGCCATTACGGGACACCTTCCATGGGTGCTCGAGGATATCCGTCCATCCCCTATCCATTAGTTCCCTGCCTGCATCCACCACCTATTGAGCCCGAAGATTGCTACCCTGCCCCATATAATAGAGTGATTTAACTAATTTGTGCGTCTTGGGTTCTCCCCGGTGTGGAGACCAGTGTTTCATAACATATTGCAGTAGCGCACAGTGAAATATATGCAGTGTACCTGGTGCCCCTGTTTCCTGTACAAAATTATTGTGGTCCATCAGGGTCTCCTCGCTAAAGAGTGCCCCTACTATCTAACCATGGTCAGAGTTTGTGTTTCGTGAGTCTACCTCTCAAAAATGGGATCCCCACTAATGGGATGTTACCTGCGTAAGGGCTGCAACAAGACGTACATGTCAGAGCTTTCTTCCAGCATGTCAGAGTGGAGTGCAATAAAGGCGGTACTGTCATGGGGATTTTACATTGTGGCAATAACATTGCGTGAAGCTGTCCTTGTTCAATGTTTCTGTTAGTGAAAGCTATCTCATGCAAGTTGCGCCCCGCGGTCCAGTAGGACAGCCCCTGCAGTTGGCTTGCATAATAATGAGCCCACATCCACTTCCCTCGTGTCTATTTGTAATGTCTTAGGGCTCATGCTGCAACGACCTGTACCCAAAATGAGATCTGTTAGTATGGTGTTGAGGGTATTAAAAATGATTGGGGGTACTATAATTGTGTTGTCAGATATCACTTGATATATGCCAGGGGACAAGAATATCTTAGGAAGAAGGTTTATTGGTCACAGCTGCAGCAGTCCCCAAGTAACTGTGAAACATGGAATCCTTGTCACAGGCATAACATATAACATTCTAGATCCTGATGACAAGGAGTAATGATGTAATGAAATAGATCATCACAACATCTCCCTTCTTTACACAAAAGTAAGAAACCTAAACTTAAATAAATATAATAATAATGAAATATCACGTAATATGAATACCTAAAACCACATGGAAGGAAAATGCAGAAGACTAAAAAATATTAATCGCGAAACCTTAAGGGTCTGACTATATTCCGTCTTCGGGTTCTGTGCTCAGAAAAAGGATAGGAATTACGCTTTGGTTCAGAAGAAACTACAGGAGGAACAATATGCGAAGATGACTTGGTTGAAACACTGGAATCATGGGAAGGAACATCATGAGTATGGACCTTGACTACTCTTCCCTTATTCCACCTTTCATTTCTACTAGTTCTCACTGCATTCCTTGTCACCACCTCAATTTCGACAACCCTTTAGGAACATGATTAGGATCCTTAATGTGAACCCAGTCACCTACACTTAGTTTGTTTTCCACAGGCTTGACTCTGTGGATAGCATCATAATGATTTTTCATCTTATTTTGAAATTCTTCTACTTAGGTCTCACAATCTTGTCCATGTTTAACATATGATCATTTTTATGTTGACATTCTCTCAACCAAGCAGGACATAGTCTTGAGGCAGGTGGCCATCCTCGTAAAAACCTCAAATGGTGAAATACCAGAGACCACAACATTTCTTCAACAGACTTGCAAATATCAAATTTGTTTTGGATCGCCCATTGAATACACTCGACTAATGTGCGATTATTTTTTTCTACCAGGCCATTTGCCTGAGGGTGATATAGGGCTACACACTTGTGTTTAATCACATTATTGTCAAGAAAACTCTATATCTCTTTTGACACAAACTGGACTCCATTATCCGAAACAATCTCTTTAGGAAAGCCTTCTCTTATAAATAAGTTTTTCAAAAACTTAATGGCACTAAAAGTATTAGGTTCTTCAACAAACTTTACCTCCCACCATTTTCTGTAATGATCAATCACAAAATAGCGAACCTTAGTTTCCTTGGGAGGGTGCCAAATGGGCCAATAAAATCTATAGATAAATTTGACCAAACATTACTTGGCAACTCAACAGGCTGTAAAGGAACTGCTTCAGTTTTTAGACCTTTGTCACTTGTTGCACAAACTACACAACTGCGGACACTGGCGACAATAGCGGAATCCATTCCGGGCCACCAATACCTATCCCTGATTTTTCTCATAGTTATAGTTTGACCCAAATGTCCCTCATGACCATACATGATAATTCTCTCTCTCAAAGAAACAGGTGGAATGAATTTATATCCACGTACCAACATCCCTTTCCCTCCAATAGACAACTCATCAGCTATCTTAAAATAAGGTTGCAAAGTTTTTTCTTTTGGCCAACCAGACATAACGTACCCTCTTACATTTTCCAATTCCGTATCTTTCAAAGATTCAGGAAACCCTTCCGGTTCACTGAAAGTGGTGTCATGACAAATGTCAACACTTGCAATCAAACATTCTTCATCATTTTCTTCACCATTTTCATAATGATCTGTAAAACTTAGAGGAGAACGTGGCAAATAATCTGCCCTTATATTCCTACCACCTGGTATGTACTTAATAGTGAAGTTATATTGCAGTAATTTTGAACTCAAACGAGCAATTCTTGGAGTATGGTCTTTTATAGTGATACCACTCAAAATGTTTACTAAAGGTTTGTGGTCAGTCTTAAGCACAAACTTTCTTCCCCAAAAGAAGCACTTAAACCTTTCTACTGCCCAACAACAGCTCAAAAGTTCTTTTTCAATAAATTAAAATATTTTTTCATTTGCTCTTAGGGACCTCGAAGCAAATCCAATGGTTGGTTAATTTTTTCCTTTTATTTGAGTAATGGTAGCTTCAAGACCGTCACTACTTGCATCTACAGTAATAATGCCCTCCTGAGTTGGTTCAAAAGGTGCGAGAACACCAGCTGAACTAATTTCTTTTTTTAACCCATCAAACTCCTCCTGACAATTTTTTCCCACACATTTTTTTGGTCTTTCTTCAGCAATTCTCATAATGTTACTGTTTTTGCAGAAAAATTGTGAATACATTTTGAATAAAATTCACAGAGTCCCAAAAATGAAGCCATGTTCTCTTTTGTTTTAGGTGTAGGAGCCTTGGATATAGCATCAATCAAACCTGGTCTAGGTTCAACCCCTTGTTTTGAGATCACATGTCCCGATACTCTATTGAATCTTTAGCAAATTCACATTTTTCACGGTTTGCAACAACACCAAATTTTTGCAATCTCTCTAAAACAGTAAACATGCATTTGTCATGAATAAATGGATTCTCACCTGCAACTAAGATATCGTCTTGATAGGTTACTACCCCATCAGCCCCTCCTAATACATTTTCCAAAACACGTTGGAAAATGGATACCGCCGTTGACAGCCCAAAAGGCATCCGCTAAAATTGAAACAAGCCCATGGGAGAAACAAATGCCATGAGATGTCTTGAAGATTCGCCAAGTACAGCCTGATGATAGGCTGATGCTAAGTCGTTTTTTGAAAAACCACTAGCGCCTGAAAATGTACTGATGATGTCATCAATCCTAGGTAATGGATGAGAGTCCGCCCAAATTACCTTGTTCAAACTCCTTAGGTCAACACACACTCTCAATTTACCATTTTTTCCCTTGTAAAAACTAATGGACTCAACCATAAAGACGATTCGATGGGTTCAATTACTCCATCATCACTCATTTTTTTTAAGGATGTCTGCTAGATCTTGACGTACACTAAAAGGTACATTTCTTAACTTGTGTTTAATGGGTGTCACACTATCCTGCACTTTAATTTTATGTTTACATCCTTTTATTTTCTGTAACTTATCTTCAAAAACCTTAGGGAACTTTTGAAACCGTTTACTGCTATTATCATGTTTCTCAAAAGTATCACTGTTCACAGTTTTTTCAAAAGTATCCCCACTTTCCTGATCATCAGTAACCAAAGACACTTATACCCTTCTCCCAGGTCTACGTGTCATGCCAAATAGGCCCTGATGATACCATCCAAGAATATTTAATCCTTTTTTTGCAACGTAGACCTTCCCAAAAATTGAACGCCCCTTAAATTTGAGTTCACATTCAAAATATCCTGACAATTAAATTTTTCTTCCATCATAAGTGATGGGATTTCTATCTGGAGGAAGAAGACTACGTTTACACCAAACTTCGTCAAACAGTTCATCAGTTATCATTGTCATTCTAGCACCAGAATCCATGAGTAGTCTCACATTTTTTCATCAGTTTCTATAAACTCATAAGGGTCAACGCAGTCAGATTCATCATCCTGAACCACGACAATCATGTCTCTAATGCCTCTAGAACAAAACTGTTCTTCCTCCAAACTGTCACTTTGATCACCTTCAATGACAGAATTTATTTTATCTTTGGGTGTCTGGCAAACATTTGCAAAATGCCCAATTTTGTTACACAAATTGCACTTCACACTTCTCGCAGGACAGGGTCTACCATTAGGTGCATGCTTTGAATTCCCACACTAAAAACAAATGTTTTTCTGTAAGAAAAACATATTTCTGTTATTTTTAAGTTTTTTACAACTTTCTTTGAGTTATTCATTTGCCTTGAGTTTGAACTCTCATTTAGCACAGACACACCACTATTTTCTTTTAGATTGAGTTATTTGCGTGCCTTACGTGAAACCTCAATTCCCTTCACCATATCAATTGTTTCAGCAAGATTAGGATTTTTCAAAGTGAGCATTTCCTCTTGAACTTTTCCATCATAACAACGCACAACAATTTCATCACAAATAAGTTGATCGGTAAAATTTTTAAATTCACATTCTGCCGCCAACATTCGTAAAACTGCAACATAAGTGGCAATGGATTCATCTTGCATCTGCTGCCTTGTGAAAAACTTGTATCTGTTAACAATTAAACTAGGTTGAACATCGAATTGTTTCTCTAATTTCTTTACCGCCAGTTCGAATTCATCTAAATCTTCTTGATCTTGTGGAAAAATATAGGGTGGTAAGTGCTCGTAAATAGATTGCCCTTCGAACCCTAAATTGTGTTCTAGTAAAAATCTCTTTCTTTCAGGCGGATATCTATTACCACTAATTGCTCCTAAATATTTAGTAAAAGCCCTGTACCAATTATGCCAAGGTACGGGAGGATCACGAGGAGTCTGAAGAAAAGGAGGAGGAGCACCAACATTTTGCATAGTGGCCATAACGTCCAATAATATAGTAAAAAGGAATAGAAAACAAAATCTTTAAAAGTATTTTCAAAAGACCCTTTTGAATGTTACATGTAAAGTTAAATCACAATAAAAAATAAAACAAAACAAATTGGCAGATTGATAAAATAATAAAGGAGCTGTGGTAGCACCACAATCTTAGACACTGCCGCCCAACCCATTGCCTAGAGAGGCAACGTGGTCCAGAAAGCCACCTGTGAGCGTATTCCCCTGCTGGCCTTGTTTAGATTTTCTTCCAGCATGTCCACATGGGAGCGATATACATTGATACCCAGATATTGAAACGTGTGATGCACTACGGGTAGGGGGAGCAACCCAAGATTAATTCTGTGAGGGCATGGTTGGGCTTGAAAAAAAGAAGGCTGTCGATTTTGATTCATTTATGGCTAAGCCAGAGATCCGTCCAAAGTCAGAGAATATTCCCAGGATCGGGCCTAGGCCCCCCAGAAGATCCCTCGCATAAATAATGATATCATCCGCATACACAGGGATCAAATGCGTGGTTGTGCCTATTGGTATCCCACATTGTATAGCCAGGCGGTCAAGTCTGAACGCTCATACCAAGATAGGTCAGCATTCCCGCACGTAGAGGCACGCACACAAACATAGCTACACATTAAATATTGCACATAGACTCACACTGAAACAATTCTCTTCAGTTCCCAAAAGGCTTACGCAAGTCTTCACACAGACATGCACTTCACCACACATGTACATGTGAACATTTGTGTATGTAATATACCTAAACAGGCAATGTTGGAGAGACACACATGCACACTTACAAGTGTAAAGCTATACTATGAGAATGTTCAACTCAGGAACAGCCCAGTAGATAAATGTGTACAGGCGCATACCTATAGATGCACATACATATAATCTGAATACAAGCATATGTCTATTGATTCAAGTGTGCACAGATATGTAACGTAAATGCACACGTGGATTAATGTGCATCCATGCCTACACACTCAAAAGCACACAGGCATAAACACATCTGTATCCATGTTTGTACCAAACACTTTTACGTAACCATGCACTTCCGTAAGACGGCCGGGAAAATTCTCATCAAGCACCCAGGCTGCAGATACATATGCACATGCATGTTTAAACACACATGTAACCCCTCTCCCTCAACACACTCAAATACATTGACTACACAATCAGGTACGCAGAAATAGACATGCACCTAAAACAAACGTGCAAATACACACGCACATAAAGACATGTAACTATTGTACATATAAAGATATGAAGCTATAAACATGCATGGAGGCAGCCCTTATCCAGATACAAGCATACATACATGCACCCGCGCAATGCATCCATGACTAGCTGATGATTCTGCACAGAAGAGACATGCAGAGAATAATTCAGCTGAAATGACTTACCCTCTTCTCTGCTCTCTCCAGACTCGAGTAAGAAGAGAGGCAGGGGGCTGCCAGCTGCGGGAGAGATGCACACATGGAAGAGGTGCACACTCTGGACAGACCACTCACTCTGGACAGACCACTCACTCTGAAAGATTGTGCAGACAGCAGAATCTGGAGGGACCACACACACCTCGAGTAACCACATACACCTCAAGTTGGGCAGTGGAGACTGTGAGTAGTACAGGGAGACATGAGAGGGCACAGGCTCAGTGTAGTCCTCACAGTGGGCAGAAGAGACTGTGAGCTTGTGTTATCAAAGTGCCAATGAGTGCAGTGAGAGAGATCACAGGTAGTTTAGGAAATACCTAGGGCGGAGAGAAAGAGACTTGACTGCGGCAGGAAAGACCACGAGTGGAGGAGGTAGAGATCATGAGCGTGGTTTGAGACATTGTGAGTGGAGTAGGAGAGACAGCACAGTGCAGGCAAGGCCGTGCAGCAGGCGCACGAGGTGTCGCTATTCTGTGGGGTTGTGTTAGATGTGCAGAGCAAGTGGGTCAGCCCAAGGGTGTTGAGTTCTGAGGGGAGATTGAAAGATTTCACCTTTCCCCACACAATGTGCAGAGGGAGTCTGAACCTTCCCCCCCTAAACAGACACACGCATGCGTGTCATCTCTCCATTCTCACAGTGAAGGTTCTCGAGCAGGGTGGGGCAGAGAGGGGGCTATTCCCATCTGATATGAGAATAATTGCTCCGGCACCGCACCCTTCGTAGCAGGAAACAATGCTGGCTGGAAGCGGCACAGACTCCCCTGCAGACGGCTCTGCAATCACTAGACCCACACGAAACTCAAGATGAGAGAATATCACGCAAAAGAAAGTGAACGCTCGCCATGCGCGCGCTATGCTGATACAGCACGAGCCGTTCGCGTGCATATCTCCTGTCCGGGCAGGCACGGCAAACAAGAGACAGAGAGGGAACAAACATGCCTCCCTTCCAACCAAAAGAGAGCATTTTAGACGCTTGCCAATTAGACGCATGGGTGGAGCTTCCACCCCACTTCCAAAGCAAAACGGACGACAATAGTTTTGCAGGCAAGTAGCGCATGCGCTGCGTCGCTAGGGGAGACTTAAAAAGCAGGCTACAGCACTAATTCAAAGGCATTCTCATCTATGAGAGGCCCTCACAATGGAGACGATGGCAGACATTTTTTCGAGATGAATTAAAGGATTTTGTGTTATTCTGGGCACGCTAGTGGCATATGTCTCCACAGGTCTTCTACTGGTGACTTGCACCACTAGGACGAGAGCTCTCCATTCCTTCAAGTTTTAAGACAGCTGACACACCTCCTTTCTTCCGGGAGTGCGACTGTCCTGGCTCTACATTCCCCGGGATCGGTTCTCACAAGCCCTGCTCCCCACACATTCAGGGAGAGCCTCCATTCCACCATTCGCTATCCTATTATCTATTTTTTTCTCTTTTATTACCTCGGGTGAGGTTAGGGGATTTGGGGGGAAGTAGGGGGAGGGAGGCTCACTTCATATTGGGGAAAAACTATTATGAGTTATGAAGGTAATGTGGAGGTTTAGTTCACACACATATTTGATCGGTTTTAGCAGCTGAGGGACACTATACTTGTATTTTGCTAGACAATGACGCGATGATGGAGTCTGTAGGAGAGTAGGGTCTGCTATCCTATGGTCATCCCAAATTTTTGCTTTTTGCTTCACTGGTTTATGAATTAATGTGGCTGTGGGCCTGCTAATCAGACCCACAGCCTGCTGTTCTCTCTCTAAATTACTGCCGATGCACTCTAGGTGCATTACGAATTGGAACTGGTTCACCTTGTTGACCCCTGTAACAGTGTACCCTAGGTACCCAGGGCATAGGTGCATCCAAGGCCTACCAGGGGCTGCAGCATGTATTGTGCCACCCCTGGCCTGGCCTCCATATTTGACACAACTGGCTGATCACTCAGCTGGGGTAAGTTGGTGTAATCACCTCTTACTTAGATATAGTATCCCTATATCTACCCTTAAACTGGACACATATGTTCCTATCAGCCACTCCTATGGAAGGCCTCTTCAATCCTGGAGGCAGAGTGCTTGGAAATATGTGAGATGGTGCTCTAGCATGAGCTGAGCCTGTCTGCAGCTGTCGGGAACCACTCCCTAAGCTGTTCCGGGATATTGCCATACCATATACTCTTAAGTGCATTATAATCCTCGCGCTTATATGCTATCTTTGGTTTGGCTTTATCAAAACATGTCGAGTAAGGTGTCATACGAATTGGAATACTATCCCCTCGACAGTTCTGTCGACGGGGATAGCATTCCAACCTTCTAGAGGGACACGACATGTGTGTAGCCTTAACCCCGGTTAAAGTTAACCAGAGCCTCAGCATCACAAAATGGATGCTGCCACCACAGACACAAGTCTGACCTCCTGCTGCTGGGAGTCTTTCCAGCGAGGGAGGCTTGGACAAAGGGTTTCCTGCCTTGGGAGGTGCGAGCACCACCCCAGACAGGGTTTTGTGTATTGGGTAGGACAGGACTGAATAGATTGAGACATGCCCGGGGCACACAAGGTGTCCCCGTGCATAAGCCAGTCCAAACCGGTCCTGGGACTTTCCAGACCCAGGCCTGGCGAGGAGCTGGACAAAGGAAAGGGGGTGTAACCGCCCCCCTTCCTGGTTCCTCCCAGAGGAGGGACCTAGTAGGTGATCCACCCCTCAGATTGGGAATAAGAGTGGAAGCAGTGCCATTGCACAGCAGATCATCCTGAATCAACTTTACACGAAGAAGAAGACTGGACTTCGACATTCTGCTGCACAGAAGACTGAAGAGAATCTGCCTTGTGGCCTAGAAGTGGCCACCCTGCGAAAGCAGGCACCAACCAGCGAATCGACGTCTGCTTTGCCGCCGCCTCCCGCCGGAGCCCGAGCACAGAGCCTGACAAGATCCAGACTCCCAGACTTCTCACCGCCCGATCCACAGTCCCTGCAAAGAAGGGACCCGTGGAGGCACCGAGAGACGTGGGACCGGACGTCTTGGAAGACACCCGAAGAGCTGACAGCGCAGCACCAGAGGCATCCTCGACGTTGTACTTCGGGGACTGAGAACCCACCACCGAGCAGCCCTTGCACCAAAGATCAGCCCCCCAGCATCTCCACGATCTGTGTGGGGCCCTTTTGCATTGTGCCACTCGACGCGCCATCCCGGCCACTAGCCACGTGGTCAGTGGCCATCTTGGTGACTACAACTACAAACTACACTGCGGGTCTGGTTGCTCCAGATTTGCCCTCGCTCCTGTAAAAAGGAGCCCCTGCTCTGACCTTGCTGGTCCGAGTAACAAGCCTTTCTTGATTCCTGAGTGGCTTGCATTAGCCAAGGCTTGTTTGCTACAATCAATTTGCCGACACCGCCAACAGCGAGAAGCCTACGTGGGACAGCTCGTGACCGACTCCTGGACGTCCTCGACCCCCGGTGTCCACGTGGCTGTAGAGAGAAGCTACACCTCAATGCCTGTTTGCACCCGACATCGCCTGGTTCCAATCTGGTTCCACGGTAGTCACTGGCTAGTGACTTTGAACATTGTCCCCTCTGCTTTCAGGTCTTCACAACTTCAGATCCACCCTTGGATCCACCGGAACTCTTCACCTCGAGCCGCCTGCAGCATCTTCAGCTCCAAGCACCATCGACCAGCGTGACGAAACCCGACACTACTTCGACCCTGTGCACCCGCTTCCTGTGGGTGAGGTAACTCAGCTCCGCCGGTGTTCCTACACTGGTACACACCTCTAGGGCCTGTGTCTCAAGTTTCAGCTTTCTAGGTTACTCGGAAGGTTCCGAACTAACTAACTTTGTACTTTTTACGCACCATAGAATTTGCATTGGTGAGTGCGTGCACTTTAAACACTGCACCCGAGACCCGCGGGCCTTTTCCGACTTAGTCACTGCTAGTCTCGAATAGCTCCAGTGATTCCCAAGGCCCTAGGCCTGTTTCCTTTCCGATTGGTATCTCTTATACCACTTTCTTAGTATATGGTTTAGGTGGCCCCTAGGGCTCATCAATACTGTGCAACTTTTGTGTATTTTAAACTGTCTTGTGTTTAACGCTTGTGCTTCTGTGCTCATAAAGAGTCCAGGGGATACTTTTAGTTAATAAATCTATATATATTTTCAATATATATCTGTGTGGTGTCCTTTCATTTGGTATTCAAGGGGCTTGTGTATGGTAATACAGCTGGCTTCACATGCCTTTCAGAGTTTAGCCTAAGACTGCTTTGTCCACGTTACCACTAGGATAACTGGTCTATAAGGTTGACTTACAACCGATCATCATAAGGGTTGCTTGGCATGGTACAAAGTGATCACTAGAATTAGTGAGCATTATATACCAGGCCAACTTCTCACAGAGTCTATACTTTTTCTACATTTGTTCTGTAGATGGTATGTAAAAAAATATCAGTAAAACAGTTTGTCCAGAATTTTTTTATTTTATTTTTTATCTTTTTTGACGCAAGACTTTATTGACAATGTCGGTAAAATACAGTAGCGCACCTACAACCCTGGGGCCGGCTGAAACATTCACCCCCCCTGATGAATAGAAAAATACACAGCTATTGAGCCAACAACCAGCGGTCCGGCAGCATAGTCAATAACATCTATCAACAACTGACAATCCACATTATCTTCAAGATTGGATGTTATCTTGCTTATGTGTTTTGTATTAACATAACTTTAACTAGTGACTCAATAGATCAAGAACCAGCATCTCCTTTCGTCTGTAATCTGTTTTCCACCGCTTCACGTAGAAATTCCTATATCGTTAACCCCTCCACCCCCACCCCCAGCCAGACCCGCACCATTAATCTGTTATGTGTCCCAGACTCATTCATCCTATCCTCCTCAGTAGTAGCCCGTGGTCCTAAGCAGCTAACTATCATCCAGCTCGTCTTCTGAGCTATCAATGTCTTCTTCCTCTAAAGGTTCACATAGGTCCCCCCGTAGGTGTTCCAGGGTTGCCATACCGCATTCCATTTACGAGGGTTTAGTCTCAGTTTATAAACCGCCCGTTCTGTTACCATAAGTGTGTCCATGTTCCTGCACCATTGTGACAGAGTTGGTACCTCTGCTGCCCCTCACCTCTGTGCTATGTCTCGTTTTGCTGTCACGGTACCTATAGTTTCCCACAACCTGCCATAAAGCGTTAGATCATTCGAGCCCCACACATTCAGCAGGCACACACGGGGGTCAGGCGGCAGAGATATTTCTAGTGTTTGCGAGATGGTACGCATCACCTGCCGCCAGTAGCTCACAAGGGAGGGGCACTCCCAGATGGTGTGTATGAAGGTGCCCTCTGCCCCACAGCCCCTGAGACAGTGTGGGTGTGGTGCCCTATGTAATCTGTATAATGTAGTCCTGGTATAGTATATCCTATGTAAAATATTTAGCTGCAGCAGACAGAATCTAGCCGAAATGCCCGCCTCGCGTGGGGACGCCATGGCTGCATTCCATTCCGTTTCATCCATATCTCCTATCTCCGAAACCCATTTTTCTCTCAACTTTTCTAGTTGGTCTGGCAGGTTATTTAGCAGTTTACGATACGTCAGGGAGGTGGCGTCCTCTTGCATAAAATCAGTGAGCAGGCGATCCTCCAGTGGCGAGGATTCCGGGACTGTTGTGTCTGTAGGGATTGCCGCCATCAGGGCGTGTCTGATCTGAACATATCTGTACGTTTCTGTGGGACCAAGGTCAAAGTGTTGCTGAAGATATGAAAACGGGACTACCCCTTCTCTCGACCACATGTCCCCTACCGTGGAGATCCCTATATTATCCCACTGGGTGAATCCTTTAGTCTGTCGCAACTGTCCCAGAGCCTTCGTGTCCCACAGCGGTGTTAACTTCGTAATCACTCCCCCCACTTCAGTTTCGTTTGTGCCCTATGCCACAACATTACTGTGTGTTTGGTGGGTCCCGTTAATTTTGCCATAGCTCCCTTGTGGTACAGCGGTGTCAGCAAACTATGAGTGCCCAATTGTGCCCTGTCTGCGAGGTAGGCCGGCTCAGTCTGCGGGGCATGCAGCCAATGATTAATAATTTTGAGCTGCGCTGCCCAATAATATAACTGCATATTTGGCAGGGCGATCCCGCCATCGTACCAGCTTCTATTAAGTTTTAAATGCGCAATGCGAGCTGGGCCGCCTCCCCATAACAAGCCTGTCATTGCAGCTGTCACTTTTTGGAAATAGCTTGGAGGTATCCGGTCGGTGTGTTTTCGAGCACATACAGGAAACGTGGCAGCGCCATCATTTTAAATAATGCCGCTCTGCCCAGCATCGTCAATTTAAGGGCCTTCCAGTGTCTAACATCGCTTCTCAGCCGAGTGAGAGGAGGTTGCAGATTCCTTTAAAAGAATTCATTAACGTCTTGGGTGACGTAGATCCCAAGGTATTTGAAGGAGGATGTCGCCACCGTCAAGGGGCAAGTTTCGGGGAGAGTCGGAGCGGGGCCTTTTCATTCGTAAATGACCGATTTCGTCCAATTTATAGTGTATCCGGAGGCTCGTCCGTGGGCGTCACATATCTCTAATAGGCTAGGGACACTCCTCTCTGGGTCCGTCAGGTAAATCAACAATGTCGTCTGCATATAGGGAGACTCTGTCTTCCCAATTGTCGTTCCAGTTGATCCCTTTCAGTAACGGGGTCTTTCTAATGGTAACAGCCAACGGCTCTAATACCAATGCGAACAACAGAGGTGAGAGTTGGCAACCCTGCCTAGTTCCTCTTGCCAGTGGTATTTCACATGAGGTATGCCCGTTCGCCACCACACGAGCCACGGGGCTGGTGTATAGCAGCCGCACCCAGGAGATGAATTTAGGGCCGAACCCCATGTGGGCCAGGACCGTGAATAAATACTGCCATTCCACCATATCGAATGCCATTTTGGCATCTAGGGATAGTATAACCGCCGGTTCTGTTAGTGAAGGCGCTCTTGCTAGCGCTCCCTGCACACTACGGAGGTTAAGTGCAGTACTCCTATGCGGCATAAAGCCGGACTGATCTGGATGGATCAACTGCTCGAGGTGGGGCATCAGTCTAGTCGCTAACACTTTTGCTAGTATTTTAGCCTCGGCGTTAAGAAGCGAGATCGGTCGATAAGACGTGCATTCACTAGGCGATTTGCCTGGCTTCAGGATTGCCACTATAGTCGCCGCTCGCTGATCGAGGGGTAGGATTCCCTCTTCCCGACTCTCATACATCGCCAGCAAGGCCTCACTCAGTGATTCCGACATTATTTTATACCACTCGATTGGTATCCCATTCGGCCTGAGAGCCTTGCCTGATCGTATAGCTGCAATGGCCAACTGAATCTCTTCAGTGGTCAAGTCAGAGTCAAGTTCTTCTACTGTGTCTGGCGACAGGGTCGGTGTTAGAACACCGCGGAGTGCCTCTATTGCCATTTCCTCCGTTACTTCGACAACTGGGGAGTACACCCCTTGGAAATGATCTGCCAGTATATCTACAATTTCTTCCGGACGCGTGTGCATTGTTCCGGTCACGTCAGCTATTTGCAGTATAGTTCTGTAACCCCCCTTCTTCCTGTCCAGCCAGGCCAAAAGTTTACTTGCTTTATCGCTGATATCGTATACTCTATGTTCCGTCGCCGCGACGTCTGCGGCTGTTTGGCGTCTCAGGTGGTCATCATTGAGTTGTTGGCTCAATTGAAGGGAATGCAACTTATCGTCCGACAGGGCCGCCATATGGGCCGCGTTTGCTTTACTAAGTTCCAGTTCGAGTTTCACTAAGTCCCTCTTTTGCGCGTGTTTGTGGCTCGATATGGACGAGATGGCCTGCCCCCTCAGGACTGTTTTATAGGCTTCCCACAGGATCGACGGGGAATCAACCGAGTTCAGGTTTTCCGTGAAGTAGTTTCGGGTCGCCTTTTTCAACTCTTTACTAACGGACGGAACCTTGAGATATCCCGGATATATTGGGTATATCCTTCTACGCGTCCTTTCCTGACTGGACAGGGATAACGTCAGTGGCGAGTGGTCTGAGATACCTCTTGGTCTAATCTGCACCTCATCTATCGTGAGAAGGCCAGTGCCCAGGATAAAAAAGTAATCAATTCTGGACAGACTATTATGTGTGGTGGAGTAGTAGGCATACTGCCGCTCATCTGGGTGCTTGTGTCGCCAGATATCAATCAAACCCTGTGCTTCCAGAAATTCACCGAATTGGGAAGGTCCAGGTGTTCGTGCTCGTTTCGGGAATTTATCTTGTGCATTGTGTATCACTGCGTTAAAATCCCCTCCCATGATCAAATCGCCCTCCGGGAGCTCCAGTAGGAACTTTCCCAGGTCGGGCAAGGCCACCGCATGCAGCACCGGCGGAACATACACTGAAACCACATTCAGCGGCCTACCCTCCAACTGTCCATGCACTGCCGCGAAGCGTCCCTGTTTGTCTACTTTAGTGGTCTGTGTTATGAACTGGGAGGATCTCCGCAATAGTATGCCCATCCCAAGTGATCCGGAGGAACACTCCAAGTGAGCTACCATCTGGTATCCCCGCCTATCAAATGCTTGTGTAGCAGTACCCGTTAGGTGTGTTTCTTGGAGAAGAACCAGTGCCGGACTCACCCTCTTGATACCCTGCATAACCAGTCCCCGCTTAATCTTGTCACCCAAACCCCTAACATTCCAGGACATGATTTGCAGGGGGGTTACTGGAGTTACTTGATGCCCCCCTCCTGAGGCGTCAACCTGGTGTGTAGTTGCCATTTAGAACACTATGTAGCCTAACTTTCCGGGACGTGGATGGGTCTACCCGGGGCCGAAGCACCCCCTCACAGTATGGTGTGCTGCGTCCAGCCTGGAGTGTACAGAAGGCGTTTGGCCCAAGCAGAAGGCCACCTTCCGTCTTTTCATATGTGTGATTCCTAGCAATGGTAACAGTATGTCGTGTCATGTTTTCTTGAGTCAAAAAAAGAAACAATCCCAGAACTGCCCTCCCTTGAACTTCCCCCCTCCCGGCCCCCCTGCTATTCGGACTTAGAACTGCCCGCCACCCCAACTTAGCAGAGTGCCTACCCCTCCCCACACATACACACAATATACTTGCTCGTTGGGGGCGAAGGACACCCCAGAGTCACCAACCCCTCTTACCCTCTTCGGAGGCCTTCAGCCCGGTGTCCATGGCTGCCCACGCGACAGGTTTCACCCTCAAGAGGTGTTCTGTGTCTACCAGACTATTATTCCTCTGTCAGTATGTCACCAGTGATTCAGAAAAGGGGGTGGTGATGAACAGAGTGTCTGAATTAAGCAGACCACTCTTACCCAGTCCAAAGATCAGGGCTTGATCCATCACCGTTATTTATCTCACTGCCCCATCCCAGCTCAGAACCTGGCTATATGCAAATCAGTCTGTCCCTGGCCCAGTGCATCATGGGAACAGGGCAGACTAAACTACCAAGCCAATTCTTCACCAGAAAGGAGACAAGCTACCGGGGACCGGTTTCTGGCATTTCAGCCGTCTTCGGCCCGGCTTGCTTGAATCCTGATGGAGCAGTGAGAAAAGGACTCATGTCTGAGTATACCCTGCCACACCTATAGTGGCCAAAAACGATTCAGAAAAGGGGGTGGTGATGAACAGAGTGTCTGAATTAAGCAGACCACTCTTACCCAGTCCAAAGATCAGGGCTTGATCCATCACCGTTATTTATCTCACTGCCCCATCCCAGCTCAGAACCTGGCTATATGCAAATCAGTCTGTCCCTGGCCCAGTGCATCATGGGAACAGGGCAGACTAAACTACCAAGCCAATTCTTCACCAGAAAGGAGACAAGCTACCGGGGACCGGTTTCTGGCATTTCAGCCGTCTTCGGCCCGGCTTGCTTGAATCCTGATGGAGCAGTGAGAAAGGGACTCATGTCTGAGTATACCCTGCCACACCTATAGTGGCCAAAAACGATTCAGAAAAGGGGGTGGTGATGAACAGAGTGTCTGAATTAAGCAGACCACTCTTACCCAGTCCAAAGATCAGGGCTTGATCCATCACCGTTATTTATCTCACTGCCCCATCCCAGCTCAGAACCTGCCTATATGCAAATCAGTCTGTCCCTGGCCCAGTGCATCATGGGAACAGGGCAGACTAAACTACCAAGCCAATTCTTCACCAGAAAGGAGACAAGCTATTTTGCATATAGCCAGGTTCTGAGCTGGGATGGTGCAGTGAGCTAAAAAACGGTGTTGGATCTAGCCCTGATCTCTTGACTGGGTGAGAGTATTCTGCTTAATTCAGAAACTCTGTCCATCACCACCCCTTGTTGTTTAATTATTTTGTCCACCATAAGCGTGGAAGGGTATACTCAGATGTGAGTCCCTTGCTCATTGCACCATCAGGATTCAAGCAAGCCGGGCCGAAGACGGCTGTAATGCCAGAAACCGGTCCCCGGAAGCTTGTTTCCTTCCCAGTGAAAGAATTGGCTTGGTAGTTTGGTTTGCCCTGTTCCCATCATGCACTGGGACAGGAACAGACTAATTTGCATATAGCCAGGTTCTGAGCTGGGATGGTGCAGTGAGCTAAAAAACGGTGTTGGATCTAGCCCTGATCTCTTGACTGGGTGAGAGTATTCTGCTTAATTCAGAAACTCTGTCCATCACCACCCCTTGTTGTTTAATTATTTTGTCCACCATAAGCGTGGAAGGGTATACTCAGATGTGAGTCCCTTGCTCATTGCACCATCAGGATTCAAGCAAGCCGGGCCGAAGACGGCTGTAATGCCAGAAACCGGTCCCCGGAAGCTTGTTTCCTTCCCAGTGAAAGAATTGGCTTGGTAGTTTGGTTTGCCCTGTTCCCATCATGCACTGGGACAGGAACAGACTAATTTGCATATAGCCAGGTTCTGAGCTGGGATGGTGCAGTGAGCTAAAAAACGGTGTTGGATCTAGCCCTGATCTCTTGACTGGGTGAGAGTATTCTGCTTAATTCAGAAACTCTGTCCATCACCACCCCTTGTTGTTTAATTATTTTGTCCACCATAAGCGTGGAAGGGTATACTCAGATGTGAGTCCCTTGCTCATTGCACCATCAGGATTCAAGCAAGCCGGGCCGAAGACGGCTGTAATGCCAGAAACCGGTCCCCGGAAGCTTGTTTCCTTCCCAGTGAAAGAATTGGCTTGGTAGTTTGGTTTGCCCTGTTCCCATCATGCACTGGGACAGGAACAGACTAATTTGCATATAGCCAGGTTCTGAGCTGGGATGGTGCAGTGAGCTAAAAAACGGTGTTGGATCTAGCCCTGATCTCTTGACTGGGTGAGAGTATTCTGCTTAATTCAGAAACTCTGTCCATCACCACCCCTTGTTGTTTAATTAGTATGTCACCAGTAACACTGTCTCTCGCTGGGGAGCGTCGTTCTTCTTCATGTTCCGACCTCTGGGAGTTTGTGCGGTCACCTGTATGCCGATCCCCTGGTTTCCTGCTCGAGCGGCGGGGTTACGATGTTGATCTCCAACCCTCCAGCCAGTCCCGAGCCACATCTGGATTGTCAAAAACCCATGTCCTGTTATCCGCCACTACTCGTAGTTTGGCCGGGAATAACATAGAGTACTGGATCTCTCTCGCCCGTAGTTCCTTTTTTACCTCCAAAAACGTCCTTCGACGGCGGGCCACTTCCGCCGTATAGTCCGGGAAAAAGGCCACAGTGGAGTTCTGGATCTTTACTGGATGGGATACCCTCGCTGCTTGTAGAATGGCATCTCTGTCGCGAAAGTTAAAAAGTCTCGCCAATATGGGTCTCGGAGTTGCTCCTGGCTTCGGACGTCCCCCCGGCACTCTATGTGCCCTCTCCACTGAGAAGAAGGTTGACAGACCCTTAGGCTGGAGCTTCGATTTGATCAGATTTTCCACGAAGAGGTCAGTTGCTCTAACCCCCTCCGATTCCGGAACCCCAAGGATTCTTATGTTGTTCCTCCTAGAGCGCCCTTCCTGGTCGTCCAGTTTTTCTTTCAGCAATTTATTTTCGACCGCCATTTTCTCCATTGCTGTCTGCAATTCTGACACATCTTCCACTAGGGATTTCGTGACTAGTTCCAATGACCCCACCTTCTCGGACATCTTATGGAGATCCGCTCTAATAAGTGTTATCTCGGTAGAGATAGATCCAACCGTGGTTTGCACCTGCGCTAGCGCCCGCATCACTTCGTGCAGCGTCACTTTCTTCCCTCCACCTACTTCTGCCGATTTCGCGGCTTGCCCTTTTCCATCCGCGGGGGGGGGAGGCACTCTTGTCGCAGGTGTACCTTTCAATACAAGTCTGCGTCGTGCCGCCTTTGGGTCCCTTAACAGCCATTGTATTTGCAGGTCTATCTCCTCTCACACTGTGTTGGGTCAATTGATTCGAGGCCCAGTTCGGAGCGGGGCTTTGTAGCCTCGTGGGTTGACGCTTTCCAGAGTTGCTCGTCACTCCCCAGCACTCGGGTATGTCGTGTCGTGGTAAGCGGTGACTCCACCCACGTCTCACTCACTTACTCAACAGATCATCCGGTTCCACACCCTCAGATAGGCGGCTGGCCCTACTCGAGTAATGCCTGAGGCTCCATTTCCGATCCGTACTGTACTGGACCTGGGCGCTCCCAAAGACGGCCCCCCTCGTCACCTTCTCTATTGAGGGTACGGTCCGTAGTGCTGATTAATGGCTCCCCAACTGATTTAATACACTTTCGTTTGCCGTTGTGTTGGTCCGCCGGGTATCAGCAAATCCTAGTGCCACTGCGTCCCCCTCTTTGTCAACTTTCACTGTTTCACTGCTGTACCACATGCGAAGTAGCCGGTCCTTTTGTAGGCTATGTGGTCCCAGCACTATCTCTGGCTGTATGGCGAGTTGTGGCAGCTACGTGGTGGACCCGTTGTGTCAGCCGTACTCATGGAATGGGGGAGGGGGGGGACTGGCCTGAGTCTTTCTACCACAAACGCGGTCACCGGCCCCACACCGCCGCTCCCTCCTGTGCCACCGCTCCGTAGATACAATTAGGAGCCTCACTCCACCGCAGCCGCAGCCGCTCCCCCGGGTAACGGCGTTAGCGCCTCTCCCTACGGCCCCGCTGTCCTCGTTCCTCTGCCCGCAGCTCAGCTTTGGGACCCCAGGTCTGTGCAGCTGCCTTATTGTCTTGCCTGGGGGGGGGGTTCCACCGCATGCACGCACCTCCGCTTTCAGTATCCCGGGTGTGTCGGGCGCCACGACCATCTCCTCTCGGTCACCGGGTGCTTCCGGCGATTTCTGTCCAGCCTGGTGTCACTTCCGGCCGGCTCCGTTGACTATCCAAGTCCCTGGACTCCGCTCTGCTCACAGGCCACCGGTGCACTCGGTTGTCGTTCCGTGGTCTGGTCTCGGATCTACACCGGAGTTTCTGCCGCGTGCATCGCCCGGTCCCGGGCTTTGGGTCCTCCTTCAGAGTCCTGAAATTACAACGGATAATTGTCCGGATTGCTCGAGAGGCCGCCTCACTCTCAGAGCTAGCCTTCTAGGCAGCCGCCATGCTCGGCTGCTAGCCACGCCGCGTTTGTCCAGAAATTTGAAATCTTTCGATCAGTTTGTAGTGCGATGTATTTAGTCTACTTTAGTGGTCTGTGTTATGAACTGGGAGGATCTCCTCAATAGTATGCCCATCCCAAGTGATCCGGAGGAACACTCCAAGTGAGCTACCATCTGGTATCCCCGCCTATCAAATGCTTGTGTAGCAGTACCCGTTAGGTGTGTTTCTTGGAGAAGAACCAGTGCCGGACTCACCCTCTTGATACCCTGCATAACCAGTCCCCGCTTAATCTTGTCACCCAAACCCCTAACATTCCAGGACATGATTTGCAGGGGGGTTACTGGAGTTACTTGATGCCCCCCTCCTGAGGCGTCAACCTGGTGTGTAGTTGCCATTTAGAACACTATGTAGCCTAACTTTCCGGGACGTGGATGGGTCTACCCGGGGCCGAAGCACCCCCTCACAGTATGGTGTGCTGCGTCCAGCCTGGAGTGTACAGAAGGCGTTTGGCCCAGGCAGAAGGCCACCTTCCGTCTTTTCATATGTGTGATTCCTAGCAATGGTAACAGTATGTCGTGTCATGTTTTCTTGAGTCAAAAAAAGAAACAATCCCAGAACTGCCCTCCCTTGAACTTCCCCCCTCCCGGCCCCCCTGCTATTCGGACTTAGAACTGCCCGCCACCCCAACTTAGCAGAGTGCCTACCCCTCCCCACACATACACACAATATACTTGCTCGTTGGGGGCGAAGGACACCCCAGAGTCACCAACCCCTCTTACCCTCTTCGGAGGCCTTCAGCCCGGTGTCCATGGCTGCCCACGCGACAGGTTTCACCCTCAAGAGGTGTTCTGTGTCTACCAGACTATTATTCCTCTGTCAGTATGTCACTATAGGTGTGGCAGGGTATACTCAGACATGAGTCCTTTTCTCACTGCTCCATCAGGATTCAAGCAAGCCGGGCCGAAGACGGCTGTAATGCCAGAAACCGGTCCCCGGAAGCTTGTTTCCTTCCCAGTGAAAGAATTGGCTTGGTAGTTTAGTCTGCCCTGTTCCCATCATGCACTGGGACAGGAACAGACTAATTTGCATATAGCCAGGTTCTGAGCTGGGATGGTGCAGTGAGCTAAAAAACGGTGTTGGATCTAGCCCTGATCTCTTGACTGGGTGAGAGTATTCTGCTTAATTCAGAAACTCTGTCCATCACCACCCCTTGTTGTTTAATTATTTTGTCCACCATAAGCGTGGAAGGGTATACTCAGATGTGAGTCCCTTGCTCATTGCACCATCAGGATTCAAGCAAGCCGGGCCGAAGACGGCTGTAATGCCAGAAACCGGTCCCCGGAAGCTTGTTTCCTTCCCAGTGAAAGAATTGGCTTGGTAGTTTGGTTTGCCCTGTTCCCATCATGCACTGGGACAGGAACAGACTAATTTGCATATAGCCAGGTTCTGAGCTGGGATGGTGCAGTGAGCTAAAAAACGGTGTTGGATCTAGCCCTGATCTCTTGACTGGGTGAGAGTATTCTGCTTAATTCAGAAACTCTGTCCATCACCACCCCTTGTTGTTTAATTAGTATGTCACCAGTAACACTGTCTCTCGCTGGGGAGCGTCGTTCTTCTTCATGTTCCGACCTCTGGGAGTTTGTGCGGTCACCTGTATGCCGATCCCCTGGTTTCCTGCTCGAGCGGCGGGGTTACGATGTTGATCTCCAACCCTCCAGCCAGTCCCGAGCCACATCTGGATTGTCAAAAACCCATGTCCTGTTATCCGCCACTACTCGTAGTTTGGCCGGGAATAACATAGAGTACTGGATCTCTCTCGCCCGTAGTTCCTTTTTTACCTCCAAAAACGTCCTTCGACGGCGGGCCACTTCCGCCGTATAGTCCGGGAAAAAGGCCACAGTGGAGTTCTGGATCTTTACTGGATGGGATACCCTCGCTGCTTGTAGAATGGCATCTCTGTCGCGAAAGTTAAAAAGTCTCGCCAATATGGGTCTCGGAGTTGCTCCTGGCTTCGGACGTCCCCCCGGCACTCTATGTGCCCTCTCCACTGAGAAGAAGGTTGACAGACCCTTAGGCTGGAGCTTCGATTTGATCAGATTTTCCACGAAGAGGTCAGTTGCTCTAACCCCCTCCGATTCCGGAACCCCAAGGATTCTTATGTTGTTCCTCCTAGAGCGCCCTTCCTGGTCGTCCAGTTTTTCTTTCAGCAATTTATTTTCGACCGCCATTTTCTCCATTGCTGTCTGCAATTCTGACACATCTTCCACTAGGGATTTCGTGACTAGTTCCAATGACCCCACCTTCTCGGACATCTTATGGAGATCCGCTCTAATAAGTGTTATCTCGGTAGAGATAGATCCAACCGTGGTTTGCACCTGCGCTAGCGCCCGCATCACTTCGTGCAGCGTCACTTTCTTCCCTCCACCTACTTCTGCCGATTTCGCGGCTTGCCCTTTTCCATCCGCGGGGGGGGGAGGCACTCTTGTCGCAGGTGTACCTTTCAATACAAGTCTGCGTCGTGCCGCCTTTGGGTCCCTTAACAGCCATTGTATTTGCAGGTCTATCTCCTCTCACACTGTGTTGGGTCAATTGATTCGAGGCCCAGTTCGGAGCGGGGCTTTGTAGCCTCGTGGGTTGACGCTTTCCAGAGTTGCTCGTCACTCCCCAGCACTCGGGTATGTCGTGTCGTGGTAAGCGGTGACTCCACCCACGTCTCACTCACTTACTCAACAGATCATCCGGTTCCACACCCTCAGATAGGCGGCTGGCCCTACTCGAGTAATGCCTGAGGCTCCATTTCCGATCCGTACTGTACTGGACCTGGGCGCTCCCAAAGACGGCCCCCCTCGTCACCTTCTCTATTGAGGGTACGGTCCGTAGTGCTGATTAATGGCTCCCCAACTGATTTAATACACTTTCGTTTGCCGTTGTGTTGGTCCGCCGGGTATCAGCAAATCCTAGTGCCACTGCGTCCCCCTCTTTGTCAACTTTCACTGTTTCACTGCTGTACCACATGCGAAGTAGCCGGTCCTTTTGTAGGCTATGTGGTCCCAGCACTATCTCTGGCTGTATGGCGAGTTGTGGCAGCTACGTGGTGGACCCGTTGTGTCAGCCGTACTCATGGAATGGGGGAGGGGGGGGACTGGCCTGAGTCTTTCTACCACAAACGCGGTCACCGGCCCCACACCGCCGCTCCCTCCTGTGCCACCGCTCCGTAGATACAATTAGGAGCCTCACTCCACCGCAGCCGCAGCCGCTCCCCCGGGTAACGGCGTTAGCGCCTCTCCCTACGGCCCCGCTGTCCTCGTTCCTCTGCCCGCAGCTCAGCTTTGGGACCCCAGGTCTGTGCAGCCGCCTTATTGTCTTGCCTGGGGGGGGGGGGGTTCCACCGCATGCACGCACCTCCGCTTTCAGTATCCCGGGTGTGTCGGGCGCCACGACCATCTCCTCTCGGTCACCGGGTGCTTCCGGCGATTTCTGTCCAGCCTGGTGTCACTTCCGGCCGGCTCCGTTGACTATCCAAGTCCCTGGACTCCGCTCTGCTCACAGGCCACCGGTGCACTCGGTTGTTGTTCCGTGGTCTGGTCTCGGATCTACACCGGAGTTTCTGCCGCGTGCATCGCCCGGTCCCGGGCTTTGGGTCCTCCTTCAGAGTCCTGAAATTACAACGGATAATTGTCCGGATTGCTCGAGAGGCCGCCTCACTCTCGGAGCTAGCCTTCTAGGCAGCCGCCATGCTCGGCTGCTAGCCACGCCGCGTTTGTCCAGAAATTTGAAATCTTTCGATCAGTTTGTAGTGCGATGTATTTAGTCTTTTTAGAAATTAAGCAAGTCTTGTGCATGTGTTTTTCCAAGTACGTTTGATAGTTGGGGTGTCTTATTTTTTTGTTGTGATTCACTTAACTGTAGCGTTCTAGTGTTTCACGGGTCTCGGCTGAGACCCGGAAACACCTACAAACATTGTAACACATTTTGGCCAGGCGTGGCCAGGAGGCTTTAAATAAGGGACGGTGGCTGCTCGTGGCTTCCGGTCCATGTAACCATTGTGAGTGTGTGGTCTCCGTTATTGTATTGTGCATGTGCTCCGTTAGCCCGTGGCCCCAGAGTGTTACGGCCACTTCTTGCTCCCCTACATTAACCACATTTTGAACAAGGTCAAGAATACTTGCTTTGCCAGATTTAGGTCCCCATTACGAGTGATCTATAAAAATCCCTGTATTCCCTTCCCCAAATTCTCCCTTTCCAGGAGCTCTGGTGATTTCGGAGGAAGAGAAATAACACAAGGATTAGGATGTTTGTGCAATAGCATGCATACTTTGCACTTTCCACAAGTTCCCTTGCATTTCTCCCAGAGATTTCGTCTGTTTCGACCAGGTGAAATGCAATCTCTATGTGGAACACCACGCAGCAGCCATATTTACGCTAAACTCACAATTCTAGTGTACCCGGTAAATCCTAATATAGGACATGTTTCTGAAGGAAGGGTCGTACTTGATCAGAGAAAAGGAGACCGTCAATGAATAGATGAATCTGTTTTGGGGTCAAGAAAGCGTCCCCTACTCTAGAAAGCAGGCCAGGTTGAAGAGTATGTATTTTCCTCGTACCTAGAAAGGCACTGCAGGAAGCCAGACGGTGTGATACCGGACAGACGCACCGCCGCACTGCCTAGGAATACTAATCCTGCCGATAATGCATACTTAAGGTATGTGTTTCATTATCTACTGGGCAATCAATCACAGAGAAGCATCTGAGAAAACGTTAAAACGTGCTTGGGTTCTTTATAAACCCGAGTCGAAGAAAAGACTCCCTGCCTCAGAAGGCTCATATTAATGAAAGGATGTTTCTGGCAACCAGGCCGAGTGCTCGACGGCGACGCTGCACCAGGCGCGCAGTGACACATGCGCATGAGATGAGTAGGGGTCAGAAAGGCACCACACGCGCAGTGACAGACACACGAGATGGAAAGGGGTCCGAAAGGTGTGTGATACCAGATATACCACTGTAACCTGTCTCTGGAACTACGCATGCCAACCCACTGAGTGGGATTTAGCCAGAATGGGATCATGTTCGGCTTAATTAAATGTGTTTACAAGTTCTAGGTCACCTTTTATGAATATCATGCACTTTCCAGCGCAAGTGGCATTGTGAATAAGGCCTGGCGTGCTCTGATTGTTTACCTGTGTCTATGGTCTTAATAAGGTGTAGCCAAACTGCAGGTAGGCCGTGGTATGTGTCACTTTTCTCTCACTCCCAAATACGCTCTGGCCTGGGTGTACTGGAGCAAAACAACAGATGGCCTGGCTGGCACTGTAGCAGGGTTTTCAGTGTACAGCCAGCACAATAAACTCCTATGCTGAGATCAGCGTACAAGCTGATTTCACTGGCCAGGGGGCCCTAATCAGCCTTGTTTTAGCCCAAGGTTGCTTTAACGAGTACTATTGAGCTGAATAATAGTAACACGTCATTTACAGCTCTACAAACAGCCAAACACGCTGTACCAAGTGCTACATAAAAGTTACTATCATTGAAACATTTTAACTAGAGTCTAAGAATCATCAGGCCTCTCGCAATGCTACGGAAATTAATATGCAAAACCCAAGAGCTTTTAAACTCAACACAGATGTAGTCCTTAATTTTCATTTGTTTGTGATTTATACTCATCTCCATTAGAAAACTCATTTTGTGGTGTGCTACAATAAAGAACCAGTCAAAATAGCAGTTTAACGGAAGCAAATGGCACACTGTGCAAGGAAATGGACAAAAACCATTGCAAGTGTGGAAAAGTACTGAGGGCGATATTTATAATTTGGCCTGAGGGAGGTGCCGCCTGCCAAACTATGAATTGTCCTCTGGCACAGTGGACAGTTCCTACCAAATAATTGTAACTTTGCTGGATGGCTCTGGAAACATAACGGAATCTAAAGTCAAAATTAATTTTTTTTTCAAAAAGTAAATCCCAAGTGGGATTTATGTTTAAAAAAAAACAAAAAAGTCCGATATCGCAATGGGATTTCTCCCATGATGAGTGGGGCATTAAGTACCTTTTTATGCCCCGTACCATCAGATTTTTCCTGGCAGTGATGGGCATTGAAAAATGGCTATATATCTGCCCATCTAAATTAAGCAGGCGAACCTCTGACAGACGATGCTCGGTTGTGCCGTCAGAAAAGTTTGACCATGTTGGGAGATGGAATAGTCTTAAAACTATGGTCTGTCTGAATTTAAATCTCGTGGGCGGACCACAGTCTTGGCAATGAGACAAAGCCCCTAAATGAACCATAAATTTGCTAGCAAATTAATGGCTAATTGTGGACCTCCTTGTCGGAAAGCTTCCTAAAAGGCCCTTTAAAAGTCAGCTGTAAGCATTTTCTCACATCTGACTTTTATAGAGCCTTTTAGTAAGCTTCCTGTTTCAGTTGTCCAAGAACGTCCTCTTCTCCCACAGCCTCTACTTCACCCACAGAGACGGGCACACAGAGACACACACACAGACACAGACACACACATAGACACAGAGACACAAACACACAGAGGCACACATAGACAGACACACACACACAGACAGAGAGACACACACACACACACCAAGAGATACACACACAAAGACAGAGACTGAGAGAGAGAGACACAGAGACAGAGACACACACACACAGACAGAGACACACACAGAGAGACAGAGACGCACACAGAGACAGAGACAGACCCACACACAGACACACAGACCAAGATACAGAGACAGAGACACACAGAGTCAGACACACAGATACAGACACACACAGAACAGAGACAGACACACAGTGGCAGACACACAGAGACACAGAGACACCCAGAGACAGACACACAGAGACACATAGAGACACGCACACAGATACAGACACACACACAAACACACACTCACAGACAGACACGCACACAGAGACAGAGAAGCACACACAGAAAGATGCACACACAGAGACACACACACACAGATAGACGCACACACTGAGACGATCACACAGACAGAGATGCACACACAGAGACAGATGCACACACAGAGTCAGAGACGCACACAGAGACAGAGAAACGCACACACACACAGACACACACACACAGACAGATGCACAAACAGAGACTGAGACAAACATAGAGACAGAGACACAGAGACAATGATGCACACACAGAGATGGAGACGCACACACAGATACAGAGACGCACACACAGAGACACACACACAGACAGAGATGCACACACAGAGACAGAGACTCACACACAGACCAGGACACACAGAGACAGAGACACACAGAGACAGAGACACACAGAGACAGAGACACACAGACAGAGACACACAGATAGAGACACACAGACAGAGACACACAGACAGAGATAGACAGAGACACATAGACAGAGACACACAGACAGAAACAAACAGACAGAGACACACAGACATACAGAGACAGACACACACACGGAGACTGACAGACAGACAGACAGACATGTGTGTGTATGTTGGGTCTGGTTGCTCAGTGGACTAATGCATCCGGTGGTCACCTTTTTTTTACTCTAGCCCCGCGCTCACTGACCCCTCCCCCACAGGTGCAGCCCTCAGCCACAAACCACACTCTAAATCTGGCCCCAGAGAGAAAGTTTGTGAGTACCCATGCCCTAAAGTATACAAAAAGTGGTGAATGAAATGCTTGAATTAATCACAGCCATTGGTAATCACTCAGGGTTGCATCCCAGTCCACTTGTAATGTTGAAACCACACAAATAAAGTTGCAAGTGTAGTTTATTGAAGGAACACAGGAGCAAGGTAGGGAACAGCCTACACAGGACTTCTTCATCAGCAACTACCCTAGTTGCTAGGGAGGGGAAACCAGGATACAGTGGAATACATACAGAAACATTCTAAAAGAATTAAAGGGCAACATAACACATCTTCCCCTTTTACAATTGGAGATAAGGAAAAAAAAACAAGTTAAAGAGATAAGATAATCAGCAAACAAAATCCTCTAGCCACTTGGGTTTAGAGCAAATGCGTTTCCGGTTTACAAATACATCACTGCTACATGGGAGTTCATTAACAGATGTTGAATTGACATCATGATTAGGTGGAATAAAATCAGAGGTAGCAGGAACACTAGAGGACGGAACTGACCCATCTGAATTGGAAGGAGGGTTAACAACATTAGCACTAGGAGGAACATTAAATACTTTGGGGGAGGAGAGGTTTGGATTGGAGGAAAGATTTTCAGAAACACTAAAACCACCATGATCCTCACAAGGAGTAGAATTAGGAGTAGAAGTACATGGCAAGTCAGGGGAAATAAAGGAGTCACTTGTTAGACAATTTTTACCTCTGTAGATGGCAATTCTTTTAAGATTCCACACTTTACCATCACTAAGAAGGACGGCATTTCGAAGTATCTTCTTGACCATAAGGGGTTCAGAAAATTGGGAATCTCCCTTACGGACTTTCCAGGTTTTTTTTTACTTTAACCCACATACCAACATTAACTTCTGCAGTGCTAGAGCAACATTTCTTATCAAAATTTCTTTTATACTCTAGGTGCTTGTCAATAACATCAGTTCTGACTTTATTCATGCAAATGTCTAAACAAGATTTTTGGTGTAACCATTTGGGATTGCATTTAGTTCTGGCAACACGACCTCTCATGATCTCAAAGGGAGACATTTTTAAAGCATCATGAATATTGGTCCTATAGGACCAGACAGCTTTGAAGACTGAGGTTTCCCAATCCTCACCATTTTGTACAGCTATTTGTATAGCATTTTTCAAGACTCTCTTGAACCTCTCGCAAAGTCCATTACCGCTAGGGTTGTAAAGAGAGGTAGTCTTATGGACAATACCTACACGTTCAAAATAGGACTTAGTTAATTTGGACGTGAACTGAACGCCATTATCACTAATGACTTGGTTGGGCAGACCTTCTTCAATGAAAACTCTGTCAATAAAATTCAAAACAGAAGAAGAATCAACCTTGTCTACAATGGTGATATTGGGCCATCTAGAAAATACATCAATCATAGATATTATAAATTTATGATTGTCTCCAATTGGTCCCATAATGTCTATAGCAACAGTATGCCAAGGACCCTCTGGAACCAAGGGTTCACACATGTCGGGTTTGAGCGTGTTGAGAACTTTATCAGAATTGGCACAAGTGACGCATTCACGAACAATTCTTTCAGTAAGGACATCAATACCTGGCCACCAATACCATTGTTTAACATTTTGTTTGGTTTTCACAATGCCACAATGATCTTTGTGACACAGGTCAACAATGCCTTTCCTTAAAGAAGCAGGGGGAATGGCTTTTTCACCTCTAAAAATTGTATCATCACAAACAGTTAGTTCATTTCTAACCTCCCAATAGGGTTTAAGATCGGACGATAAATCTTTCTTATCTGTCCAACCATCCCGAATGAGGGTGATAATAGAAATTAAAACATTATCTTTGAGATAATCATCCTTCCACAACTTTTTATCTATACAAAAAGGATTACTATCAAGAATATAAGCAACGTGAAAGGAATCCCACTCATTCACCTCACATTCTTGTAAATCAGTAGGCATCCGGGAGAGAAAGTCAGCAATAACGTTGCTTTTACCGGGTAGATATTCAATCTTAACAATAAAATCTTGTAGCCGCATGGACATTCTAGCAATTCTAGCAGTAGCATTGTAAAGGCCTTCAGTAGAAAGGAGCTTAGTGAGGGGTTTATGGTCTGATCGTACAATACACTCCCTTCCCCATACAAAACTGCGAAAGTGCTCAAGAGCCCATACTACAGCTAGAGTTTCCTTCTCAATAACTGAGAATTTACTCTCCGGAACAGAAAGTGCTCTTGACGCAAATGCTACAATGCGTTCCTTACCTGAGCTGTCAATTTGAGATAAAACACTTCCCAAGCCTTTATTACTAGCATCAACTGTGACTACAGAACTTAGGTCTAAATCAAAAGGGCATAACACAGGAGCCTTAATGATGTCCAATTTGATACTATTGAACTCATCTTCACAAAAAGGAGACCAATCAAATTTAACTTTGCTTTTTAGGAGTTGTCTAATATTAAATACTTTGGATGAGAAATTTTTAACAAATTTAGAATAAAATTCTACCATTCCTAGAAATGATCTTACATCATCTCTACTAGCGGGAGGAGGAGCATCTTTTATGGCATCAACTAATTTAGCCTTGGTAGAAACACCATCACAACACAACACGTGTCCAAGATAAGTCATAGATTTGACTGCAAAATGGCATTTAGAATATTCAATGGTTAAACCCTTATTCTCAAGAATGCCTAGAACTTCTTCTAGAATGGTATTATGTTCATCTTTATCTTTACCGTACACTAGAATATCATCCTGAAAAAATTTAACTTTAGGATGTTTCCCAAACAATTGGTGCATGATGCGCTGAAAAATGGCAGAGGCAGACGCTAAACCAAATGGCATGCGTTTAAATTGGAAACACCCCATGGGAGTGATGAACGCAGTAAGTTGTCTACTTTCAGTGTCTAGGGAAATCTGATGGTATGCGGAGGATAAATCTATAGTGGAAAAGTACATAGCACCATTAACTAGAGACAGCATTTCATTAATTTTGGGTAATGGGAATTTGTCAATGACAATATTCTCATTTAAGTGGCGGAGGTCCACGCAAAGACGGATTTTGCCATTGGCACGCCTTGCGATAACTACTGGAGAAATCCAATTAGAGGACTCGATTGGTTCAATAATGTCTTCTTTGACAAGCTTTTCTAATTCTTTTTCAACATCACCTCGAACCAGAATAGGAATATTTCTGGCTTTGAAGATTTTAGGGTTAGCATTATCTTTGAGAACAATGTGGTGAGAAAAACCTTGAAAATTTCCTATTTTACCACTAAAAACTTTAGGAAATTTTTTAAGCATGGAATCACCAATCTCAGTTCCCTCATTGATAACTAAAACAGGATCTGGACTGTTAGGGTTTAAAACGATATCTAAATCCCACTGATCTCTCCATCCGAGGACAGAAGGCCCAACCTTGGCAACATATAATTTACAAACAGCTTCTCTTCCTTTGAACTTGAAATTTAGAGGTTTGTAACCAATTACGTCAATCTTACCACCGGAAAATCCTTCTGCAGAGATGTCAGGAGAATAAAGTTCATTCCCTAAATAACGAACAAATTTAGAATTCCAAACATTTTCATTGATGATAGAATATGGAGAACCAGAGTCAGCATATATGTCAATAGGAACTCCACCGATCAGCATGTTACAAATAGGTTTCTTGAGGACATTCCTTTTCCCTGAGTCATTAACATTAAAAATGTAAACTTTTTCAAGGGGTTTAGGTATGCAGATCTCATTCATAGAACAAGGCGTGATACTCTTCACACAATCATCGTCAACATAACAATGCATAACTTTGTTACTTAAAACTTCTTCATCATCAGAAGATGAATCATAAACAATTTTAACTTTTTTGCTTTTTAGTCTGTTGCAAGCCCTTGAATAATGACCAATTAAACTGCAATTTGAACATTTTTCTTTCAATGCTGGGCAAAGCTTGTAATTAGCTAAGTGCGAACTGCTACCACAACGAAAGCATTTTAAATTATCACTCTTTTTAAATTCAGTAGGTTTGTTTTTATATTGAAGCTTTTGCTTATAGTTGGATTTTCCTTGAACTTTTGAAACAGTTTGGTCGCTAGTAGTTTTAGCATCAGAAATAGCTTTTTCTTCATTTTTTATAGCTTTAGCGCTTCAACCAGAAAGTTCTGCCTTTCTGACAATGGCTAATATGTCTTTGAGGTCTGAATCTCCGTTTATCCACAGTCTGTCTTGAATGGAAGGATCTGAAGCATGCATAACTACTTGGTCTCTAATAAACTGCTCTTGAAGATGATCGAATTTACAATCTTCAGCAATTTTTTTAAGTTCAGCAATATAAACGTCAATGTTTTCTCCAGGTCTTTGTTTCCTGTGAAAAAACTTGTAACGAGTAATACCTATACAAACCTTAGGCGAAAAATGACTGTCAAAGTCTTTTAGAATATCGTCAAAAACATTAGAATCACCACTTCCACCACTTTTAGGCATTTCTTCATAAACTTTAAGACCACCTGCACCTAATGAGTGTAAAAATAGTTTTTTCTTTCTTTCTGGTTTCATTTTACCATCCTCATCAATAGTGTCAATAAAGTTCATAAAATACGCTTTCCATTGAAGCCATTTCATACAAGGTTCCAAACCAGTAGGCCAAAAAGGTTGTGGTGACTGAATTGTAAAATTCTGAGAAGTCATTTTGAATAAAGAGATTAATAAAGAATAATAAAAATCTTACTTGAAAACTTAGGTTGATGTAGAAGAATCTCTTGACTGTGTGCTTAAAACGAAGAAAATGAAAAAAAAAATTTAATTAATTAATTAATTCTTAAAGTGTTTGAAATCAAAATAAATCCTTTCACAGTTGAGTGCAAAATGATGTAAAACGCTCTGAAAACGCGCTCTCAAACGCGTGGAGAAAAGTAAAATGAGGCGAGCGTAATGAAAAGGAAATTGCACTAAAACGCGCTTTCAAACGCGTAATGAAAATAGTGTTGTCAAGGAGATAGAAATGCGTCTATGCGTAGGCGGCGCTCTGATTGAGGACGCTCTGTGTTGCAAGGACGCTCTGCGTAGTCATGGAGATGCGCTCTGCGTAGTCATGGAGATGGACGTCGCTCGTGCTTGACGCTCGTGCTTGACGCTCTGTGTTGTAAGGACGACGCTCGTGTTTGACGCTCGTCAGTGCGTGGAGACGCTTAGGTAGGAAGACGAGTTGACGTCACAGCAAGGAGTGAAGAATGAAGAGCGAGCATAGAATGCGCTGCGCGCTGAACACAGAAGGTAACGATCACTTTAAACTTTCAAAGGATGCATCCATAAAAATGTAAACCAAACTCTCCAAGCTTCGTAGTAAAGTCAAAGAATAAGTAGAATTGCATGAAAGGAGTAAGTTGTGGTCGCTGAGAGGAGCGGAGTAAACAATTAAAAAAAATTACTCACAGAATTCCTCGAGGTGGCAGTCAGGAAACGTTCATCAAGGATTTTACACGATGAAATTCGACAGAAGGAGGGTCGAAATTCAATGTTGATAAAATTATCTTTAGGAGTATCCAAGATGAATTTCCTTGAAGTTTCTCTTTTTTTTTTGAGAAAAAAAAATAAGAAGAAAATAGTAGAAGTATGGGTTTGTTATAAATGAAGAACGCTGACTCCACAAGCTGGTAAGAGAAGCAGAGGTTTATTTGCAGTACAGGTATAGGTAGAACCGCCTCCCCGTCCAACCACAGCTCCAACTGTCAACCCGGCAAAGGAGCTCCAGAACCTAGAACCTAGAGAGAGATCCAGAGTGCTGGCTCAGGAAGGAAACAAAGCACTGTACAACATATCTCCCCTCTTTATAAGGAAAGAAACATAGAAAAGAAGAATGAAACACTAATGTACATAATCATTCAAGTACATGGGTGGGCGACGGGAGCGAGAGCTCCTCAAGCCAGCATCAACCAAGGAAGAGGAAGAAGAAACAGGATCACAAGATACAGAAGCAGGAGCAAGAGAAACAGGAACGGAAGAGCCTCCCCGTCCAACCACAGCTCCAACTGTCAACCCGGCAAAGGAGCTCCAGAACCTAGAACCTAGAGAGAGATCCAGAGTGCTGGCTCAGGAAGGAAACAAAGCACTGTACAACAGGGTTCTTCAGGTTCCTGGTGTTCCTTGAAGCCAAGTCGCCAAAATTGTAATGTTGAAACCACACAAATAAAGTTGCAAGTGTAGTTTATTGAAGGAACACAGGAGCAAGGTTGGGAACAGCCTACACAGGACTTCTTCATCAGCAACTACCCTAGTTGCTAGGGAGGGGAAACCAGGATACAGTGGAATACATACAGAAACATTCTAAAATAATTAAAGGGCAACATAACACCACTGTTATTTTGTACACCATGATACCTAGGTTTGAACCCATCCATATGCAAATCAGTCTTGACTCTGCTCCAACTGGACCAGTCCAGCCTGAACTGCTAGGCCCTCAAAGAACCAGAACACAAGCAACCCAGGCCTGGTTTCACCATAGTTTGGGCTCATCAGTCAGGTAAACCTTGATTCCAGTGACGCAATGAGCACAGGAGTCATGTCTGGGCATTCCTGTCCCACCTGAGTCACTACCTTCAAGGATTTGCTCCGGTGCAGTGATGACCACCTCCAACAATGGATTACTGAGTTATGAAGTCCTGATCTGCTGCAGATGGCCTGCTTTTTTAATGAATAAAGTGTAAAATATCACCTAAAAGCAGAAAGCGCCAACTGCAGCTATTGGGTCACACTAGACAGGGTCAAACTCAAAAGTTCAGCTGAATGTGATGGAGAGCAGGTTGAATATAGTCCCATATTAATCCTGCTGAAGGTTTACCCAAGTTTTGTGGCAAGAGTCCAGTTTGCATTTGAGAAGGTCGAAAAGGGCAAGGAGAGTGTCATGAGAAACTGTCGGCATAGTGCAAAGAGCAGGCTGGGTGCCACAGGCAGGCCGGCTGGTGTTTAGGGTTGGGGGTCACCCACACAGTGGTCTATGCTACTGTGTGAAGAAATGGCCTTCAGGTTTTCTGTGCGATTAGGGCAGTCTCGGCGCAAATGGCCCGATCGCGATCCCAAAGAGATCAAAGCTTGATTTAAGAGCCTGTGAGTCATACCAAGGCTCCAGGATGTGAGAGCCACTACTTGAGGGGCAGACACTAGCTGCAGTGGGGTCCAGGAGCTGTTTGCAGAGCCTTTTATGTCCTGTGGCTCAGATCAGGAGGACAGCAGACTAGCTCTTGGAGACTCTCTGGGGACCTAGGTTCAAGATGAAGTTGCAGGTCCAGTTCTTCCTCCTAAGGACAGAGAGCAAAAGCCAGCAGGTCTACACAGCAGGGCAGCAGTTCCTTTAGAGCAGCAGCCCAGCAGAATGATAGTCCTTGTAGCAGCACAGCAGTCCTTCTTCCTAGTAGAGTATCCACAAGTCCAGAAGTGTACTGAAGAGTTGGCATATAAGGTCCAGTATTTATACCCAATTGTGCCATTGAAGTGGGGAGAAGCTTCTAGAAGTTTCCGTTTGAAGTCCCGAGGCATCATGCCTTCCCTGCCCTGGCTCCAGACAATGGTCCTCATTTATGAAAACTGTCGCATCACTGCAATAAAACAGCTATGCAACAGTTTTCACTGCGCCTTCTTTGCGACACGATGTATGCACTGTTTTTAATGTACAGTGCTCCATGTCGCAAGGAATGATAGATACGTCAGGAATCCTAACGTATCTGTCAGTGCAAAGTTCACACATTGCTGCAGTTGTGTCGCAAACATGATGCAACTCCAGCAATGCATGTGATAGGCCCATGCCTAAGGCACTGCGGCACTCTTACGCCTGCCATGACGCAGGCGTAAGGTTTTGACACAAAGGCATCCTAAAAGTGTCACAGTAAAATCTCAGAGATTTTACAGCAACACTTCTACACCCCTTTTTTAACGTAGGAATGCCCACCATGCATACATTATAATTGACGCAGGTATAATGTGGGGCAGGGCTTAACAAGGTGACAAATCTGCCTAAGTGTGTCACCTTGTAAATATGGTGCAGCGTGGTGCATTATTTACACCGGCACTGTGTCAGGAAAAAGAATGGCATACCTAAGCTCCCTATTGGGTGTGGCTGTCTAAGAGGAATACACAGCGCTCAACTTTCAGCTACACCCAGTCATGTGACCAGACACACGCTGCAGGAACTAAATGGCTAAGGCAAGAAAATACCAGCTTTCTCAAAGTGCCATTTTCAGAACTGCAACTTAAAATCGGACTTCATCAAAAGTTAGGGTTTTAAATTATGAGACACCAATCATGAACTGCTTATCTCTTCTCATTTGAACATTACACTTATAAAAAGGCAACTCTGAGGTTATCCTATGGAAGAGATAGGCCTTGGAGTAGTAAAAAACTAATGTAAACGTTTTTCCTCACCAGGACATATAAAACTTAACAGTACATGTCCTACTTTTTAAATACATTGCACCCTGCCCTCTGGGCTGTCCAGGGCCTACCCTAGGGGTAACTTATATGTATTAAAAAGGGTGATTTGGATCAAGCAAAAGGCTTATTTTGCCAGGTTGAAATAAGACTTTAAAGGTGCGATGGGTATGCCAAGACATGGGTCCCAGGCTCACTGTGCCACTGGGACCACGCTTTACCCAGCTGAAGAACCCATTACAAGGGTGAAACAGATCTTGGGTTGCTTGCGTTCCAATTAAGGGAGGACCTGGCCTGGCAGTTTGGGCTGGACTGTTCCCACAAGGAACAGGGTTAAGACTGATTTTAATATGGCTTGTTCCAAACTGTGTGAAAAAGGATGGATTGAGATGCGCCTCAGCAATTGCCAGTGGCTGAGATTTATTCAAGCATTCCATCCATCACCTTGTTATTTTTGCATTTGACTCCCTAGGTGTGCCGCATTTGCCCAGACCTGGGTCCAGGGCTGCTGGAAATCCCATAACTAGGGTGAAACTGTTCCTGGGTTGCTTGCATTCCAGTTCAGGGAGAACCTGGCCTGGCAATTTGGGCTGGACTGTTCCATTGAGGTACATGGTCAAGACTGATTTGTGAATAGCTCAGTCCAAATTGAGGTGATAAAGTGGGCGAAAAATGATGGATTGGGATGTGGCCTGAGTAACTGCCAATGGCTGAGAATAATTCAAGCAATGCATCCATTACCTTGTTATTTTGAAAGGCCTACTAATAGCATTTAATTTACAGGCCCTGGGCACGTGTTGCGCCATTTTACTAGGGAATTATAACTAAATTAAATTATTGGGTAGAAGACAAGGTTACCATGTTTAGAGGAGAGGGAACATGCACTTTAGCACTGGGTAGCAATGGTACAGTGCACAGAGTCCTAAGGCCAGTGAAATTGAGGTCAGTAAAAATAGAGGAGGAATGCAAAAGGTTTGGGGGACGACCATCCTAAGGCTAACAGGTTTAAAAAGCGTGCTTCCTAAATCTGAGGTGGCTGTAGTGGACGGTCCTTGAACACAGGAGGCCGGTGGCTCATTTGGACCATTTTCTTTCTTTTTTAAAAATATATTTTTATTAGATTTTCTCTTATATCACATTACTATCACATTATACACACAAGTATAGCAGGGGGTGTATTACTTGAGAACAGCAATAGACACAAGTTGTATGGTTACAAAAGTAGTGTGGGCATATCGGGCAAAATCAATGAGGTGGGCGGACCCTCTGCTATCATTTGAACCACGTGATGTTGTCAGTTACATTACTTTAGACTGCGGCTCCCCTCCCACATTGTATTACATGATATCTCAGCCATGGACCCCATATCCTGCTGAATTTCCTTGTACATCCTCGTGTCTTGTACGTCACTTTCTCCGCTGTCATATTAAGGTTCATCCCTATTTTTCATTCATGCAATGTGGGTGGAGTCGGTGAACCCCAGTGTTTTGCCAAATCTCTTTTCCCCACCATTATTCCCAAATTTTCAAAAAGTAGTTTAACCCTGGGAAGATTTATCTCTGTAGATATTCCTAGCAATAGGTATTTGGGGTCCATTGGTATCAGTGCGTCTAGTATGCGGCTGTGTTCCCTGGTAAGGGCGGGCCAGTATGGAGATATGTTCCCCTTTCAGTGTGGCATCGGAGGCATTGAGGTGTTGCCGCCCTTCCAAAACTATGTAGCTGTACCCTATCGGAGTATGCCCTATACAGGATCTTACAGTGCACTGAGTCCTAAGGCCATCGAAAATCAGCTCAGTAAAAATGGAGGAGGAAGGCAAAAAGTTTGGGGGATGATCACTCAAAAAGCTAACAGGGCTAACAAGAATGCTTCCTAAATCTGAGATGGTTGTAGTGGAAGGTCCATGAACACAGGAGGCCATGAGCCTATTTGAACCATTTTCTTTTGAAAAAAAATATATATTAATAGATTTTCTCTTATCCAAAAGTCACATTGCACACTTAAGTAAACATATAAGTCGTATGGTTACAAAAGTAGTCTGGGCATATCGGACACAATGGCTGAGGAGGGCGGCCCCTCCGCTGTTATGTTTCATATAGGTACCCTCATATAGGCCCGAGTAACATCATACCCCTTCACCTACATTACCTCCCCAACACTACACTGTAACAAGCCTTTTTTTTTAGTTTGAACCTTTTACCTAGTTCTAGTCCTGGGTGCAGAAGGAGGATTTCTCCTAAACAATAGAGTTCTATAACTTCATCAATAGACTCACAGAGTATGAATGAATATTCATACGAGTTCCTAGAAACCAGGCTGGGGCTGCACCACCTTCCTCTCCATGTCTACGTACACGATTCATCCCACACGTCATCCTCAAATCCAACAATGGATAATACACGCGACAAGGGATAAAGGAGCACTAGATACTTTTCTGTATAAATATAGCACCTCTTGCTAGTGTTAGTTAGAGGGAATCAAGACTTCCAGACTGACACACTGACCAGAGATGCTGAGGCTCCTGCATGCAGACGCTCCAGCTGACAGTGGTCCGAACATCCCTCGCGGGGTGTCCAACTCGATACCAGGACGGGCTTCTACAGGCTCACACTTCAGGTAATGGGGTTCGACTAAATCCTAGAGGGATTCTTTGCTTCAAACATACTCACATGCTAGGTACACTTAGGTACATCTAGATAGGCATTGTAGGAGTATGCACACTTTTATCATGCATTTTATATTCATGTCTTTATTCATGCTTATTGCAAGATGGTAGAACTGTACTATCCTTTTATATTCACTGTACTGCTAATCATATATCTCTGCTACTGTCTAATGGTTGTTGCAGCTCATATATTTTACACAAGAATAACACCTGTTCAATAAAACCTTATTGAAACGCGCTGAGTGTTTATTCTGTGTATCTCTGAGATAAACTAAAATGAGCACGATTCACTGAGCGAAAAGTAGTACATTGCTTTCACAATCTTGAGGGTTCAGAGTTGTCATGTTCTAAAGTATGCCAGATACTAATCTCTCCCCGATAAGAGGAGACACTAGTGGCACTGTGAGCTGGCTTCAATGCAAATAGGCTAACATTTTTCGGTGGGGGTGTACGGAACCAGTCTGCCACCAATCCCACAGTTTATGTTATCCAAACATGCAGGTCCTGCATGTGTAATGGAGGAACTACACAACACCACTATCATTTTCCCTAGGTAATCTTAAATTGGATCAAGCAGAGGTGGGATGTTAATGCCACTCCCCTGGTGTGCATCAATGCCTCCTCCCAATCCAAGTCATAGAGGGTCCCTAGTTCTCTCTCCCATTTAGCCCTCACGCTCACTAATGTATCTGGTTGATTGTTGATTAATGTCTTATAGGTCCAGGAGATCACCTTTTCTCCAATTTCCCTTAGAAGAAGTCTTCCCTCCAACTGTGCAAATTCAGCCGTTGCCTTCGTCCCAATATGTTGCACCTTCCATGCGTGAATAACTTGTAAGTATTTATAGTACTGTGTAAAGGTTAGCTCAAAATCTTTCTGTAGAAAGTCGAACAAAGCCAGGCCCCCTCCAGTATATCTCCTACCTTTGAGATCCCCAACGTGTCCTAGTGTTTCAAACCTTGCAGCTTTGCAAATTCTTTTAATCACATTCTAGCCCTTAGTGGAGTCTCCTGCGTCACGCCGCTGTCTCAATACATTCCCGTTTCTGCTTTTTTCCACGTGGCTATCGCAACTTGCGTTGCAAGGAGCAGTGCCTTCGTGCCTTTTCCCCCATATAAGAAGTGAATATGTGGATAGAAACCAAACTAAGTTCACTCAAATGCGTATGCTGGGTGGTCACTTGGGGCATGTTCCCAGTCATTAATAACGACTAGGTGTGCCGCCCAGAAATAGGCTCTAATATCAGTGTGGGATATGCCTCTATTGTACTGATTTATCTGCAATGTGCGGAGTGCCACTCTAGGGGTTGCTCCATCCCAAATAAATGTCCGGACTATCCCCTTTAGCCTATTAAACACTTCATCCAACAGCTTATATGTGTCTGGAGTATGCACAGAAGCTTTGGTAATGTTATCATCTTTACATAGCTGCGTTGCCAGGGAACTTCAGTGGCAGTGTTTTCCATCGGTCCAAGTCATTTTGGAAGTTCGCTACCACTCTGTAAATATTATAGTGTAAGCTCACTTCTCTATTCAAGGTAACATACTTTCCCAAATAGCTTAACCCATCTGGGGCTATTTTCAGTCGCCCCAGGATATCGGCGACTGGATACGCTGGATGTATCCCAGTTTATCCTATATCCTCTGTAGGTCCCATAAGCCTCAAAGATTTCAGTCAAGCAGGGGAGGGTTTGTCGCAGGCTTGTGACATATAGGAGGATGCCATCAGTGTAGAGGGATATCCTCTCATCCTCAGATACCTCTTTCCTCTTGCAGAAGTTTGTGATATCAGGATGCACACAAATTATGCACACCAGGGGTTCCAATGCCAAAGCAAATATTAAGGGTGACAGTGGACACCCCTGCCTCATGCCCCTTTTAATTGGGAATTCATCTGATATTTTGCCACATACACGCACTCTGGTTACCGGGTCTATATACAGTAAATCAATCCAGACTCAATAGTGGGGCCCAAAGCCATACCTCTTGAGCACCTGTTTTATAAAAGACCAATGGAAGGCATCAAATGTTTTTTCGCCATCTAGGGATACTATTAGGTGCGGCTTATCTCTGTTCCGGGTAGCATCTAACCAATTGCTAAGGCAGCAGAGGTTGACATGGCTTGACCTTTTGGGCATGAAGCCAGACTGGTCGTTATGAATTTAGGGCGGTTATTACTTGCACTAATCTGTTTACTCGGAATGTGGCCCAATTTTATTTTGATATTCAAGAGGGATATGGGGCAAATAGAGCTACAGGCTGTTTTCGGTTTACCCGGTTTATGTATGACTACTATCATGGCGCTTCAAAGATCAGGTGGGAATGTACCCTGTGTTTTCGCCTCTAAAAACAGATTGAGCAGGAGAGAACTTAATATGTTCATGCTTTTCTTAAAAAAAATCTTCCGGTATACTGTTAGGCCCAAGGGGTTTCCCTCATTTCAGGTGGCATATGGCTGTCTGCATCTCTGCCAGGGTACTAGCCTCCTCCAGAGTTTGAACTGCTCCTGTCGGCAAGGTTGGGATAGGGCCAAATATGTGTTGTTACTTCGCATACCATTAGTGCGCATACCATTAGTGCACACTTTTTTCTTCGCATATGACATTACTTCGCATTTTTCTACTTAGCATGCTTTTACTTTGCATCTGCTTCTCATTCTATTTAAAATGCCTTTACTTCGCAAGATATTACTTCACATACCACCACATTGCTAATTAAGTTATTTAATTATATATTTTGAACAAAAAGTAACCAAACCCCTGCAGTGGAATGCCAGGAAATCAGGGTTTTTTGGAGGGGAAGTAATTGCACTCTTTCTTTAAACCTCTGCTTTATTTGTCATACAGCACTACTTCACTCTATCACACTCTCTATCTCTTTATTCTATATTATCTTTTTAGATATTATATTTTTCTTAACAGTACAGCTTACATCCATACTTCGCATCCAAGGTGCTTCTGCTTCCTTAAAATTAAGTTTTTACGTTATGACGTCTACATTATTTAAAATCTTAAACATAGAAAACGGACAACTTTCTTCATTCATTTCCAAGCATTATTTAAACATTTTTCTTCAACTTTCTTCATTCATTCCAAGCATTGTTTAAACATGTTTTAAAAGACAATCTTTATTCTTAATACTTTTATTACAATCAATTCTAAATTGATCTATTTTTAAATTCTGCTTCTTTGCCGTTTTACGTGCCTCCATTTTTTAATCCCTTTAAATATATATATTTTTTGCCAACCACAATAGTTTGCCAATCACGTGCTACTCGACTTACTTGGCAAATATGCGCTGAACCGCGATATTATTCAAATATGCTGAGAAGAGGGAGAGTAGGCACATAAACTAGCCATTTGATTCCTGTCATTTGCTGCTCCTGGGTTGTGATAACTACCATACTCTCCTTTTGCCTAAAATACTGTTTCCCTTTACTGCGCATATGATGCAAATATGCAAACAATAACGAGAGATTGCAGAAGGACAAGCCAAGCGACTCCTGTCGTTTTCCGGTGTAGTTTTGCGATGACTCCAGTACTCTCTTGCAGTATACCATTACTAAGAAATGTTAGTTTAGTATTAACCAACATATTTTTAATAATTCTCTACTATAAATTGAGAGTGCGGATGATGCGGCGAAGTAGGAGAGAATCAAGAAGGACAACCCAAGGAACTGCTGCCAGGTGAATTGAAACAACCTAGTGAGTTGATGTTGATTGCGAAGTAGAAACATGCGAAATAAAAGTTTTTGCGTAATAATAGAATGCGTACTAATAGCATGCTAAGTAATAGTCAATGCGATGCAAAAAATGCGTAGTAACGGTAGTCGAAGAAGTGCCCGCGAAGTAATGGTAGATTGCCTGTCTGCCAGATATGACTCTATTTGGCGGGCCATTGCCAATGGCTGCGGTATGTAGATTGCTGCATAGTAGTGAGCAAATTAATTTTTTATCTCTCGGGCGTATTGTAAGAGTGGCCTCAATCCGCTTCTATAGCTGTTACCCATCAGGCTTCTGCCTCTCTCCTGCTCAGCCAAGCCAAGATTCTCCCGGCTTGGTATTCTGCGTGAAGGATTGCTGCTTTTATGTACTCAGTTAGGGTATGGAGGTATATTGATCCGAGTTTCCAATTGAAGAAGAGGGGACTCTAGGTCCTCTATTTCTCTCGTTTCCTGCCTTTTCTTATGCGCAATTATGTTTCGCGTTCTGTCTCGGAGAACGGTTTTGTAAGCCTCCCAGAGTGTGAATGCAGACCCAACTGAACCTATGTTTTCTTTAAAGTATAGCTCTGTGGCTATTTTAGACTCCCGTGTCAACCTTTCATCGCGCAAATAAGGACACTCCACACGACTCTGCTAAATAGCATAGAAGGTCACTTTTATTAATAGGACAGCCAAAGACAGACTCCGTAACATTACCTTTATTCAACAAACACCTTGTACAATTTCCCCAAAACCTTTTTCCCAATTGGTATACATCACCATTCCCCAATGCTTTATAATTTGCCAACAATCCATAACTTGTTTCATACCAAACCAATATTATTTCCAACTTTCCTTTTCCTTCCCACCTACCCTCCCAACCCCCCCCCCCATAGAGAAAGGATGAATCCGCTCTAGATTATCCTATCCCCTAAGAACACGCCAACAACATATAACAGAAACGAGACTGTCAATACTGCCCTAAAGTGACATCTTTTCTCTCTTTTTTTTCATAAAACAGGACAAGAATAACATCTATGACATATAACAAAAAACACCCTTCCCGACCTCTTTGAAAGCCAGGGTGGGTGGGTGGGTCAAAAACACGACGCCACTGCTCCTTCACTCGAGTTGAGTGACGTCGCACCTCCCGCTCCCTCCCCGCGCCTGGACAGCCCCTCCCAATACCCAAACAGCCAATCAGAGCGCATGGGGATATCCCATTGCATGAAATACCCCAGGGGGACACCGGCTCATGCCAAGTCCCCCTGGGACCCATCGCGCAAATAAGGACACTCCACACGACTCTGCTAAATAGCATAAAAGGTCACTTTTATTAATAGGACAGCCAAAGACAGACTCCGCAACATTACCTTTATTCAACAAACACCTTGTACAATTTTCCCAAAACCTTTTTCCCAATTGGTATACATCACCATTCCCCAATGCTTTATTATTTGCCAACAATCCATAACTTGTTTCATACCAAACCAATATTATTTCCAACTTTCCTTTTCCTTCCCACCTACCCTCCCAACCCCCCCCATAGAGAAAGGATGAATCCGCTCTAGATTATCCTATCCCCTAAGAACACGCCACCCAAGAAAACCAGCAGAGTTTTCCTGCCCCGCCCAACCTCTTAACACATCACAAATTGTTGCCTAAGTGCATATATTTCCTCTCTCTTCTTCTTTCAAAATTGTTTTTTTTATAATGTTTCTTTCTGTGAACACCATAAATCCACACACCACAAGTTGGCCAATGCATCACGTAGTTCCATAAGGTAGTATGCTTGCCCCATCTGTGACAGATGTACACCATCACTTCTGAATAAATGAAGCATTTCGCTGGAAAAATGCTCATGAGCCAGAACAGTTATGCCCATAGCTGTGCAGAAAATTTTTAAAGCTCTGTTCAACTTGCGGCAAGCTTTTTCCACAGCCGCATGTACTCGGGCACCTCTCCATTGATGTCTATAAACAAATTCAGTCCAAACCACCCTAGTTCCCACCCAATTGGCTTTAATTACCGCCAGATCTAGTTTCATTTGTTTAATTAGGGCTAGTCCTGATAATTCCACCAGATCGTTTTCACCAAGGTGTATTATTAACATGTCCGGAATTCCCCAAGCCGCAGCCAATTTAGACAGCAAGGAAAATAAATCCTTCCATTTCATTCCCCCCACTCCTTTCCACAACACTTCATGTTCTTTGCCATACAAACCTAACCCCCTTCCACAGATTTGCTGTTCAGCAAAAATTGATGACCATTTAACTATGCAATGTCCCACAATCCAAGACCTCTTTTTCCGAGGGAAATCCAAAACTCGACCTGTGATACAAAAAACAACATTACCACTATACACACAGCGACAATTGTATTTACAATCTCACATATCTGTAACAACAGTTAGATTTCCAACGTTCTATGCGTTGTAATTCTTCCTTCCCCCAACCCAATCTAGCGGCTTCCGTAGCCGCGCCTATTCTAAAGGAGTGAGTACCAAAGCATTTTGGATTATCCCCCACCAATGACAGAGTTTTCCTCAATACTGACAAAAATTGAAAACAAGTCAACGGGTCCCCTTTCTTATGACAAAAAAATTGTTCCAGAACGGAAAATTCTGGACTGTAGGAATGATCCCCACTCCTCAACGGGGCAACAACCCACCACCCCACTCCCTCCCAATTTTACCCACGTCCCACTCCCTGCTTAGTCTGTCTTTAACTGTCTCAGCCTGATCTGTAACATTTTTTCCCCAAAGATGTGGATATTCGACGTCTGGATCCCAACTTGGTTCCTTAACCCAATTAGTTCCGAAATGCGGAACGCTCCAAAGAAAAGCCACACCATACATAACCTAATCTTACTAACTCCTATTCGATGTAACAACAACCAGGCAGGACTCTTAAAATCCGCCGTAACAAGTCAAATGTAATAGGGTCCCTCAACTGTTTTGCATGCACTTTGCTTTTCCCAAAACCTTTCAACATCTTCCTCAAAATGAAACCTATCTGAACCGTCTTCCCCAACAATAACTGGCTGTAAAATGAAATACCTGCAAGCTTGCCTGAAATCGTTGTATGAGACAAACCTTTGTCCATCAAATATAATACAAAATCTAACATAAACTGTTCGCTCTCAACTGCTGTACCGTCCTTCTCACGATCCGAAGCATAACTTAAAAAGTCAGACCACGCTTGCTGGTAACTCCTTCTCGTGGACTTTGCTATAGAATGCTCAACCAGCTCCGGAATCCTCACTCCCCCAGGTCCCAAATGATCGAAGGGATCGCCGTCTTGTGTCTGTCTGCTCTTGGCGCCAACTCCCGGAACCTCGGCCAATTGCAACAAGTTAAAGCGTCGGCAATTGAGCTGTTCACCCCAGGAATATGTTTAGCCTTGAACACAATATTCAACTTAAGGATTCGCAACATGAATGCCCTTAACAAGTGTAGAACCTTCACATCTTTTGCTCTGTGCCCATTGACCAGCCTTACCACCGCCATGTTATCTATATGAAACAATACACAGCGATCCTTGAACTCTTCGCCCCACACTTGCAATGCAACCAAAAGTGGGAAAAATTCCAGGAAGGCGATGCTATGACCTTGTTCTAACCAATGAGCCGTCCAAAGCTCCGCGCACCAACGCCCTTCCCAGAATAACCCAAATCCTTGGGCTCCCGAAGCATCCGAGAAAATCTGGACCTGCCACACCGTGTCTTCGTCCACAAAATTGACAGACACTCCATTAAATTCATCCAAAAACTTCAACCAAATGAGCAAATCCTCCTTTACTTTGTTCGTCAGTCTTATGTGATGATGGGGCAATGAAGCCCCCGCCATTGCAAATCCGAGGCGCCTGCAAAAGGTTCTACCTGCTCTAATGACTCTGCAGGCAAAATTAAGGTAACCCGGAAGCCTCTGGACCTGACGCAGTTGCAACTTCTTTTCGCCAATAATTTCTTGCAGAAAAGACCTTATCTCTTGCACCTTAGCCAAGGGCAAACGAGCCACCATTGCTGTGGTATCGATCTCTATACCCAAGAAGACTAACTTCGATGTCGGACCTTCCGTCTTGTCTGCCACCAATGGTACTCCAAACTCACCTGCCATTTCTAGAAAACAAGCCAGAACCTTGTTACATTGACCACTTCCTGCCTCACCAACAAACAAAAAATCATCCAAGTAGTGACAGACTGCTGCATGCCCAGACCGAAGAATAACACACCATTCCAGAAATTTGCTAAAAGTTTCGAACAGGGAACAAGAAATAGAACATCCCATTGGCAAAACCCGGTCCACATAGTATGCATTGTCAAAGTACATGCCCAATAATTCAAAATCCATGGGATGGATGGGTAACAACCGAAAAGCTGCCTGAATATCACATTTTGCCAGTTGAGCTCCCATACCAGCCCTGCGAAGCATCTGTAAAGCATCATCGACTGAAGCATAAGACACCGCCGTGTCATCAGTCGAGATTAAGTCATTTACTGATTGCCCTTCCGGCCAGGACAAATGATGAATAAGCCGGAACTCACCTTGGGCCTTCTTTGGAATAACTCCCAGAGGCGAGACCATCAAATTTGGCAGAGGACAATGTGAGAAAGGACCAACTATTCTACCCAATTCCAGTTCTTTCTGCAATTTAACCCGTACCACATCAGGCAATTCCTTTGCTGATTTGAGGTTATCAGCCCAACGCAGAACGCGAGGACCTTGATATCCAATACGAAAGCCTGACCTAAAACTCCAGATCAGTTTTACTGCAGCCTCATTATCCGGGTAGGCCTCCAGACAATGCAGCATCACTTGAAGCCTAATTGGGGTAGGAGCCTTTTGGTATAAGTGGTGGCAGTGTACCCTGTCCCCTCTGTCCCCTCCCATGGTCTCCTTGGTATTAATTAGGAAAGCACTGGAAAATGGCATGTCTACCCCCACACTGTGCACATTCGTGTTTGAATTTGCAATATTGGCGCACACAGGAGCCCTGATTGAAACCCCAACAAGCTCCCGTGGTAGGCAACTGTCCTCTCCCCAATCCACCCGCCCCCATTGTGGCGGGACGCTTCAGAAAGGGCCGGTAAGTTATTGGAAAGCCACTGGCCATATGTATCGTGTTTGTGGACGGGTGCCCTGACAACCATTGGAGCCACAACTCTTGGTCCACCTCCCCCCACGGTTTATCATTAAAGAGACTCACCCTAGCCCGAACTCTTCATCGTAATTCAACCAAGCATAACCTCCCGCCTGCCGATGCGCCCTCCTGATGATATCTATGTATTTAAAAAGTGCCACCGCCCTCTCTGGGTAACGCTCACAATAAACACTTGCAAATATAATTAAGGCAGCCGTCTAATTCTCTATTGTTTTAGGCACCTTTGGGCAGCGGGACAATTCCAGCTCTTCCTCCTTAGAACCCTCTCTAGCCTGCAGGTCTCTATGTAAAAGATGGAAAATATCCACATAATCGAGGCTCCAAATCCTCTGTCTTGTCCTTTGCGATAAGTGAGTACCCAAGGGCATGGCCACACCCATATAAGGTAATTTTGTACGACCACTCCCCTGATTCTCACTCCGCAAAGAACTACTTACCGATGACACCGGGCTCACCCCTCCCTCCCTTTCTTTCTGACCCCCAGACCCCAAAGTTGCCCAATTCTTGACCTTTTGCCATCCCCACATTGCTACCCTCCACAGGCCCCACACGTGGGCCGCTTGCCAAAGGCCGTGTCCACGCAGCCCACCAGTCTTCCTTACCTGCTTGCAGCTGTGAAGCCCTTTGATGAAATTCCTTCAGACCATCACGCTGATGATGTCCGCCATGCTTCGCACGTTCCGAAGAGAGAACCGCTCCAGATCTCTGAAATACACTAGAAGAGGTGAGATGACCTTCACCCCCTCCCCCAAACTCCTGACCGCCCAAACCAGCAGCTGCTTCCTTAGACACCCAAGCCCTTTAATACATCCTATTTTCTTTGTCAAATTCGTCATAAACACCACCATCCACATCCTGGAATTCAGTATTCTCAAAACTAGTGCACAGCGTAGAGCCATTTCCAATGTCAACGTCATAATTTGTCACCTCAGACACAGGCCTCCATGTAAAGCGCCCGGCCGAGGACCCAAAATCCGCACCAGATTTGCTTCGGGTAACCCGCCCTGACCCCAAAGCCGCACTTTGCTTCGCTGTGACAGGAATAGAACTCTGTACCACAGAAGCGTGACCTGAGCCCGTTGCAAAGTTCCCGCCGCTCCAGCAAGGAACCGCTCTATACCTACCTTTTACTTGGTCCATTGGAATAACAGATAAATGCTTCTTGCGCATATCAGCGTGGTTCACCCAAACCCACTGCCCTTGCTGTGGACCCATATCAGAATCGAATTCCACATGTGGGTGGCGCGGGGGAGGCCTGGACTCCGGAAAGAACTCAAACCTCTCACTGTCTTTGCTGCCAACCCCACTCCAACTCTGGCCCTCCACCCAACAAGAACTTTGCCCACTTTGCTGGTCCCACAAACCACCCCCAACAGCCTGAAAGTCATATGTAACACCAGAGGAATGTGGCTCCTCATAAAAGAAGTCTACGTCACCCAAAGCCCGCGGAGGGCCTCTAGGCTGAGGTAACAAAACCTCTTGACAGTCTGAATACGCACTCTGCACATTTTGTTCACTCGGCGCCAGTTCTCCACCCATAGCACCTTCAAACTCAACAGCTTCCAACTGTCCAAAATCTTCCTCTTCGCTGTCACTGGAATAATCTTCTAATGTATTTTTCTGACCCTCGGAGCAATCCTCCGGCGCAATTTCGATTCTATTGCGCACCTTGGGTACAGTATAGCTCGTTGAGGGTACTCCTCCTGAAAATGACGCTTCCGTTTGCAGAAAAGACACTCCTGACGCCTGTGCCATCTTGTCAACTCCTGAACTGCTCTCACTGAAATGAGCCTCTTCACTTAACTGCACATGACGCACTCTAGTATCTAGCGCAAAGCCGGCTCTACCTCCTCGCTTTCCTGCCCTCTTCCTGGCTTGAGGTTCGAAGACAAATTGACCTCCCCTCACAACACATGGAGCTGAGGCTGAACGCGGGGGTGGGGGTTTCTTCCCACGCCTACTCCTGCCTGAGGAGCGCGCTCTCCGTGGTCTCACAGCTGGCATTTTTTCCTCACACAAAGTCTCTGTGGAACTGCCTGCTACAGACCTACAAGCAGCGACAGCGCGACTCACCTCCTCTGCTGCTAGTCGACGAAGACGCTTCACCTCGACAGAACCTTCCTCCACAGCACCTGGGCGCAATAAATCAGAGCGCCCCACAGCCACAAGTGCTCTTATTGCTTCTCTGGCAATATCCTCCGCCGACATGGCTCGAATATTCTCTCCGCCGACGAATAAAACAGCAACGCAATGTAAATAACTAAGCGCTGACAGGAATTCCTCTCAGCTGACAGTCAAAAACACGACGTCACCGCTCCTTCACTCGAGTTGAGTGACGTTGCACCTCCCGCTCCCTCCCCGCGCCTGGACAGCCCCTCCCAATACCTAAACAGCCAATCAGAGCGCATAGGGATATCCCATCGCTCGAAATACCCCAGGGGGCCACCGGCTCATGCCAAGTCCCCCTGGGACCCATCTTTTAATTCCCATGCATTCAGTTTCCAAACGTGTCCAGAGCCACGCTTCCTCTGTCCCAGGGAGAGCCAAAGAAGGGAATGGCTAGAATGGCCTCTGGCCAAGTATTCTGCCCTTCCTATCCATTCTATTTCTCCCGTGGGATCAAACACTTAGTCTAGCCCTGAGAAGACTTTATGCACCCCAGAATAGTATGAATAAGTTTAGGAGTGGTCCGAGAGCCCAAACGTGTCAGTAAAGAGTTTCAACGGTGTATCCCTGGTGGAGACTGCATAGACGGTTGTCCAATCTAATGTCGGGTCTATGACATCATTAAAGTCTCCCTCTGGGATGTTAATGGGTAACCTCACCTCCAGCAGTATTCCCATTAGTTTATCTAGTGTTCGTGTCATTGCACCATTTTCAGTCAATTAGTTAAGAAATGTGACGGTGTTTTGGACCTGTTGACAGTTGTGGGATACATGGTTCAGCCCTACTACAGTGGGTTCAGTTTCTGGGATACAGTCCTGATGAAAATAAAAATAAAATGTACAGAAAATCACCCAATATAACACAAAGAAACAGCGTATGCCAACCAAAACATAGCCTCTCTGTCCTCTGTGAGGCCTTGCACACTATATTTAATATTCTTGGTGCACATCTGAACTATAAAAGACATCTTTGGGTGCTGACCTAGTCTGCCCATGACTTTAAATAATTTGTTAAGGAATAACTATTTCAAAAATAATTGTTATTTTTGCTTTTCAAAATGTTTGGGTTTAATCTTAACCCAATTGTCTTAAACCCGAGTGAGGGATATTTATGCTTTTAAGGTCTATATCCTCACGTTAGAGATCTCATTTTTGGCTGATCTAGTTTATAATATTTCTTATATAAAACTAGATTTTCACTTGCAAGTTGTTTATTTAATCAACTTTATTGTTAAGGTTAGCTTGTTACACATCATACTGCTCAAAATTTCCCCGAGATCTGATACACAGAAAAAGCTATAAACTGTGTATTAATGATACCCTTTTGGACAACTGGTTTACCATTGCAGGGCTGTCTGTCTGGCAGGATAGGTGCCTAGTAGCAGTGAGCATTAAGTCTATGACTTCTTTTTCCATAGCCTGACTGCCGAAATCCCCTCAGAGGCCCCTCCGAATATATTATATGAAACAAAAAATTATTGGTACAGAAACTAAAGTTTCAGAAACTTATAACAATTCATTGGCATTAGTGCACATTTTAATACTGTGTATCTTAGGGGCCCATTAGGATGGCGGGTGGATCGCCCGTGCCGGCCCGGCGGTAGACACAGCTGGCCCGGCGGGTCGATCCACCCGCCATCCTTGCCTTAATGACCCCCCCGCCATATTAGGATGACTGGGGGGTCCGCGGCGGGCGGAAAGACCGTCGGCCCCTTTCTGCTGGTCGACTCGTCGACTGGGTCGAAAAAGGGCATAACATGGTGGTGGTGTCTGCAATGCACCGCCATCCATATTATGATTAGGGCGGAGATGAGCCTTTCCATGGCAGCATGCGGTTTCCGCTTGTGGGGGCCCATTGCGGCCTCCCTGAGTGTTGGTGGGGGGGTGCACTTGGGGGGTACCTCTGGTACCCCCCTACATTGGCATGGACATGGTGGAAGGCACCACGCAGTGCCTGTCACCTTGTGCATGCCAATGCACAACTTGCATTCCCAGCATTTTGGCTCGGAATGGGGCATGCCACCGCCACGGTGGCAGTGGCATCCTAATAGCAGGTGCACGACCTCCGCATCCCTGGCGGACGGTCCCGCATACCATTATGGTCGCCATCGTAATGGTACCCTTAGTGCTTTGCATACTTTGGGGGGAACCTCATTTTATGACTGTCGAGCCTCTGACTCTATCCACACATTTGCCCTTCACTAAATATAACCCATAGCACAGGCCAGATTTGTCCAAGGGCCATAGGAACACAAGAGACATTAGTGGCAGCGATTAGGGAGGAAGTGGGTAGGGAACCTCTTTGGGGATAAAACCATGTGGGAACTGAAACTATAAAGGATCTCTTGGGTGCAGAATGTGCTTTACAAATTAAAAAGCGAAGAGAAAACTGCATAGGAACACAAGAGACGTTATTTACAAGGATTAAGGAGAAATGTGGGTAGGTAACCCCTTTGGAGACAAAACCTTACGCTGGACTGACACTATGAAGGATTTCGCGGGTGCAGAAGCGGTTTTACAAATTGAAGACCAAAGAATAAACTGCATTTAAAAAAAAATTAGGTGAGAATTTGCTTTGAAAAAGCTGTACTCAATAAAAGTGAGGTACATGATCCTAGATGTATAAACATAAAACTGCTAATCGGGAAGCAGGTAGGGCAAAAAATACTTATCTCTGCCAACAAAAGACTGCTGGGAGTGCAGCAGATTGTTGAGCCTTGGGGAATTGGTGGAATACGTTAGTACATGCTAAAGCCATAAACCTCTCGAATAAGAACTATACCACTTCCGAAAGTATAATCCTACAATGGATAAAAAGACAGAAAAGCAAAAAATGGGAATGAAATTGACTCTATTGCTTCAGCAAATCTAAGTATGTAAATATAAAATGTAGTCAAGGGATCAGGTTGAGGATAACCTGACTCAGGGTACAGTTCACGGATTTGAAGAATAATTAGCACCCCTCTGGAGACACAGAAAGCAGTTCGAAAATCAGGAAACTCAATCGATGAGACAGTCAAAGCTATGTGGACGGATGAGATTCTTATATGAAGGCCTCTTTAAAAAGGTTAGAGAGCATACTAGGAACAAGCGACTGTCTATTTTGAAAGACGAAATGGCAAGCTTGAAAAGGAAAGTCACTATTTTTTGTTTATTGAATGTATGGAAAGATAGGTCACATTCGTGGTACAATTAAACAATTCTCCCATTTGTTTCCATTTGAGAGAGCACATTAGGTAACGTCAAGAGTGGTGACATCCAGTTTTCCTAATAAAAAAACACAGTCTCTCAAAGAGGCTAAAAAAAAAAAATGTACAGCACCTACAACTTTACTATATTATTTTAACACAATACTATTGAAACAGCACCCAAATGGAATAAAACACCAACATTGACATACGTAGAAACAAAGGAAAACATAGCCAGCCACAAACATGCTCCTGCCAAATTCAAGTCCATAATTGGGGAGAATAACACATTCTTGAAATTGCATCACAATAAGGTAAAAGAGAAATATTACAGTACAGTCAACGTACAGGAAACAGCACATGGGATCTACTGGTTGAAAAGAGAAGGACATGGGTACCAGCACAGTAATAGTTGGACCAAACCTCTTTGATTTTTTCTTAAATATATAGGCGGGAATACCCACAATATTCGTTGAAGACTACAAACTCCAAGAGATCTCCCAAAGATAACTAAAATACTGATGAAGAGGAGAATAAATAATTCAACGGTAGGCTGTTAAGGTAATTTACATGGGTGGTGAGTGACAAAACCATCTTGAGTTTATTTTTGTGCTGTTAAGGAAACACGTTATTTGAGGGTGAAAGTGTGGGGAGAGGGAAGTGGCACTTTTTAGTTCTGAATGCAGTTGAAATAATTTCCCATATAGAAGGGAATAACCTAGTGTAATGAATTGAAGATAGGACATTGAATTTCAGCACCATCCATAATGTGGGGGCCATTTGATCAATGGAGCCCCATAATATATGTGGCATGGTGTCTGGGGGTAAGTAAGCGTGCCAGAGTGCGCTCTGGCCTCTCTCCCTCACCATAAACACGGGCATGGGCATAATTCCCCAAATATGATGTTTCCCTTTGTGTCAATTCCTGGAACTCGCTCAGTAGTGTGGCACGCCGATGTAGTGGAGCTGGAGCTGACCCCCACCAGTCAATGCCTGTGCATCTAATTCCTGCAACTCCCGCTCAGCGACCTCTAGCTAGCGTCGAATTGTACAAAGCACCCCAGACTGTTTAGCAATGCAAATGCCCCGAATGTAGACCTGAAAGGCCTCCCATAGGGTGGCATATTGAGGCACCGATCCGGTATTTATTTGATAATACTCCACAACTGCATCCCCCACTCCACTTCTAAATACTGTGTCAAGAAGTGCCTCAGCAGGGATGGATGCATAATAGCGGGCAAGACTAACGACAAAAGGATCTGTGAGTAATGGGTGAGAGTGCATGGTAGGTGATCCACCTCCCGAATATGGATAAGCAAATCAGGGGTGACTTACCAATGATCTATGCAGGACCAGCTCCCATGTGGCACTGAATAGAAGGAAAACCCACGAGCAACAGGGTATCAGTGTCGCCAGACATCTGCCAGTAATTGTGTATTTATCAACACCTGTAACTCCCTCACTGAGTCTGGTTTAGTGTAGTGCCCAGCGCCAGTAGTGTCCGTCCCAGGCTGCAGAGTAACATTAAAGTCTACTCGTATGGCAGTGAGAAGCACTGAAATATTAGCAAAGAAGCCACAAGCATCCACATTAGGAGCGTAGACATTCACATTAGCAATCGCTGTGCGCCTAAGGATCCTGCCGCCAGAAGATAGTAGCCCTCCGAGTCCTCCACCAGACTCTAAACAGCGAATGGTAGTGTTTTATGAATCAAATATGCAAACTCTCTAGAAATAAGTGCTGTACCTCGCTAATAACTGATTGTCCCCCCCCCCCCCATGCAGCCGCAAACCTACTGCTCGAGTTAGGGTGAGCATATTGGGTCTCCTGCAGCATTACAACATGCTTCCTTATGCCTAGCCAGATACGCAAGTATCTGTCAGCCTTTGCACGGGGTTGAGAGCCCTCTGACGTTCCATGTCATGCACCTCAATTCAAATCCTCCAGTCCGCCCTCCCAAGCCCGCCACTACAGGCATACTCCTACATGTCTCATTGAAACAGTACACTTATGATTGCATAGCCAAATGTCCATAGTGTCCATGACTTGTGTACAAATAAAGAAGACAAAAAAGATCAATCTGAACTCCCTCCCACCCACCACCTGCCCACATTGGATACCCACCCATCTGTATCTGGTGAATCCCAAGAAATGTCCTTACAACAGAACAAACAAACCAACAAAAGAAACCCCGCACAGAGTGCAAGTCGTGGGAGAACTCCCAGGGGGTCAGCAACGCCTCGTGCAAACTGCGAATCATTGTAACAATATACCATTGAATATAAGTAACTGCATGCATGCAAAGATAGTATATCATGTGTGTCTCAGTCAAAGAGTGGGAGTGAACTAGAGGGAGGAAAGGAAAAAAGAAGGAGAAAATAAAGGGCACTCTAATGGTCAGTTCGTTAGCGGTGGCTGAGTCCGTGCCAGATTCAATAGCACTTCAAGGAGGCAGGGAGAGCCAGGCTGGTAACCTCCTTCCGTAATACATACTCATGTCTATTTTCCCGTTAAGGTGGGCCTGTCCGACTTAGGGCACTTCCAGTGCTCTGCAGCTTCTGCCGATGGGTCAAAATAATTGTTTTGCCCCCAATCTGCACACGTAAGCGCGCCAGATATAGCATTGCGTATTGGGTGTTTTCATTTCTCAATGTTCGCTTGATGGCCTGATACTTTTGCCTGGCCTCCTGCATCATAGGTGTGAAGTTTGGGTAAAATGAGAGAGTCATTCCCTGGAACTGCAGAGCCCCCATTTCCTAGGCCCTCATGAACGCAACATCTTTGTCACTATAGTTTAACAGTCGTGCAATTACAAGATGGGGAGGTGCCCCAGGAGCCTCCCTGGGGGCTAGGGATTAATGAGCATGCTCCACTGCAAACGTGGATGAGGAATTGTCCCTGCCAAAGAGTTCTACTGGAACCAGTTCCACAAGCGCTTCCATGGGTCCGGTGTTAGTGGAGTCTGCAATCCCTGCTATTCGCACATTCTTCTCTGCCTTCGCTACTGTGGTTTTCAGAAAGTGCTCCACGCGTTCAAGGCGCTTGTTCATTGCGGCGTGTACGTCCTCGGTGTTGGAGATATGCTTCTCTGCTGCGTCTATGCAGGCTTGTGATGTTCCAGACGGCTGTGCATACCATCCTTTCGTGCACCCAGCTCATTGAATCGAGCATCTATGGCCTTAAACCCGGCACGCAATTCAGCCATGATAGCAGCTGTTCTCTCCATCGTTGCACCGCTAGCTGCCAAATGGTCTGCACGCTCAGGGGGATCTTCTCATGGCAAGGCCTCGGAGGTAAGCTGTCTCTGCTTGGGGTCACTCCGGCCCATGTCTGTTAATCAGCAGCAATGTCGAGGTTGTCGGACAGCTATGAAATTCAAATAAAGCAGTGCAGCGTAAAGCACAGGGCAGAAGGACGGACACTGCAGGTCTTTTATGTCTTAGAGCGGGGCACATGGTGCAAGTTCGTCTCTCACCCTGTCAATATGGGAGCGCGGTACACTCCAGGCATAGGCACTGTTTTTAACATTGGCACAGTGGTTCATAACTGCGCAATGGCTCTCCTGCAGCCTCTCCATGAAGTCGGTACCACCTCTAGTGCGCAGCAGGCCTCAGCACTTTAAGCCTTCCATCTCAATATATGTTGCCCCTTTCCATCAGTGTTTACGGGATAGTCACCACCTCCCGCAAAGTCAGAGGGAACAGATCCTCCCCAGCCACGTTGGTGTAGGCCGTCGATCCGCGGCTCAGGTGGTATAAGCTGATGCTCCCGTCGTCTGCGACCCTGCCCTCAGGGTCGCACGTGGCCCTTGACGTTGCAGGGTCTCTGAGAGGCGTGTCAGGCCGCAACCACGAGAGCGCTGTCGCAGGTGTTTTAGGTCTCCCTCATCTCATTAGCAGCAGTCACTGCGTGCTTGGCAGTCTCCGCTCCTCACTGCCGCTGCTCAGGGCTGCGCTTTCCCCACGGATGCACCGGTATGCAGCTTTTTTAGTGCAGCTGCCTGGGAGCTTCACGGTCAAGCCGCCATCTTGGTGCTCGAACAGGCCACGCCCCCTTCCCCCGAAGAGAGCCATAATGATGGAACAGGGACACAGTGGGGAGGTGGAGAGGTGATAAAGTGACAGTTAAAAGAAGAAAGACATTTGAGAGAGTGGTGATAAAGGGACAAGAGCTGAATGGAAAAGAGAAATTATATATATAGGGCTTCCATTTTTCGTTTTACAGATTTTTACAGTAGAATACAGACAGAAAACAATGTGCTTACTATCTATTTATGTTTAAAAGTGGAAAAAATACAGAAAATTGTGATTCTTGTGAGTGAGCCTCCATGCTGTTCTTCATGACTTCCAGGCAAACAGCTGAGCAGATGGACAGCATAGAGAGTTAAACAAAACAGAATGAGATTTCCCTAAATACAGGTACATGTTAGCATATATTTGTATATAATGCTGATATTACTTGTGCTTGTAGTATTTTGTATATACTTGGCTGCTTTTTTTGCTAAAAATGCAACAGCCATCAAAGTTTGAGTGCATCGTTATCAGTTAAATAAACTTGGAAACATACCATTATATGACTCCATTCATTCACAAAACACAGAAAAAGTATGGATAAATATAAAAACGATGGGTAAAATATAAATTTGAATAACTACAGACAGAAACATTAAAAAACATAAATATCATAAAACTGGGTGCCCTGTTGATAGTTTAGAGAGAGAAAGACAAAGTAATGACACAATGACATAACAGGTTAGAGAAAACAGCTGAGGGAGAGGCGGGAGGAGGAAAGGTGAGAGATATAGGGTGAAATTGAGACAGACAGGTGCAAAAGAAACAAAAAACAGATTATGAAAGAGGTGAGAGAGAGGGGTGAAAAAGAGTCTACATGTGGGAAAGACGTGAGATAGTATAAGATCAGTAAGAAGTACACCGTGGACATAGATGAGCAAACAGAATGGGTGAGAAAGAGGCAGCAACAGGCGACTCAAGATAATAAAAAATCCAGATAGTTGAGAAACAGAAAGCTGAGGAGGAGATGGATAACAGCTGCGCACTTCTTCTACCCCTGGCACTTTGGTAAATCGAAGCCCATGTCTAAATCCTCATGATCGTCTCTTGGAGCACCACTTCCTCTCTTGCTCACTAGGGCTGAAGGAAGGCACTAGAAGAATGTGCAGAAAATGGCTCACATTGTATGTAGGGAAACAATCCACTGGACTCCTCTTGCTTGTGAATTGTCTCAGGATTATCGGTTTGCAGAAGTATGACGCCAGCCTTTAAATGATTGGCTACTTACAACAGGAGTTTGGTCTAAGAGTGGTTACAATTTGCCTTCATATGTACCCTGTCCCTTCCACACTGTATTTTCTGAAATGCCTTAGGAGGAAGATCACAATGCATGCTTTGCCTTAGACAATGTCTTATGGCTTGCAGCAGAAGGTAGACAATGTTAATTTCTTCTGTCCTTGGGAAGCTAAGATTGAAGTGACAAACTGGAAGGCCAAAGTCATCATTTCTTTGGTGCTCCTTGTTTGTTCTATTTCACCTACAAAAATATACAAGCAGCATGTAAGAAGGGGTTGTTTCTACCATCTTCAAAGTTCTATATGGAGTTGCAACAAGGGGAATTTAAATATTTTGTGCGCCTGATCTACAAAGGTTTTGTAAGTTTACCTCACTCCTCAAAAAGTAGGCTTCAGTTGCATTCACGTAAATGACTTGAAGTCAAAAATTACGTATGCAGTGATGTCATATTTGAGGAGATAGCTGATGCATAAGGTAATATCATGGCTGCATAAATCAGTAATGTTACAATGATGTTGTGTGTCCTTTCATGTGATAAAATAAGCTAATATTTGTTAAGGAGAGGAGTTAATATTGCATTATTATCTTATTTAGATAAATGTATGTGGAATTACAGTCATCTTATGTGCCTGACTCTATTGATGGTCTCAATAGACTGCATCACTTACCAAGGACAAAGGAATATTGCCTGATCCTTTTAGCTGTCTGTAGGAAAGTCCCTTTTTGCGTGAGCATCCCCATTTTTTGTGGACTGATGCTGCTATAGTTTTGACTCTGTACACTTGAATTGGCATATTTAATTTACCTATACATTCCTAGTATATGGTAGTAAGTGTACCCAGCAACATGCAAGTTACATGTGAGTAGTGGGCTGCAGCACCTTTTGTGCCACCCACTACAAAAGCAATGTTGACATGAGTTAAGCCCTATCATTGTAGCCTGACTGAGGCAGTTTAAAATCTGCCAACCAGACTTTTCAAAAGAAACTCTTTTGACAGGTCTAAACCTTTCACACCGACGACAACCCAGCTGATCCTCTCCCTCACCAAGGTCCCCCACACTGCTAAAACCAACCTCCATGAAAGAATGAAGGCCGTCGTTGACTGGATGAGGAACATCCGACCGAAGCTTAACTCGGACAAGACAGAGGTCCTCATCCTCGGATCCATCCCCTCGGTCTGGGATGACTTCTGGTGGCCAACGGAACTAAGAACTCCCCAAACATCTGTCGACCACGCACACAGCCTAAGGGTTATCCTCAACTCCAATCTCTCCATGACGAAGCAGGCCAACGCCGTCTCCACCTCCTGCTTCAAACCCCCCGCATGCTTCGCAGGATCTACAAGTGGATTCCCACCAAAACAAGAAGGACAGTCACCCAGGCCCTCGTCAGCAGCAGACTGGACTACGGAAATGCCCTCTACGCAGGAGCCTCGGCCAAACTCCTGAAATTACCCCAACGCATCCAGAATGCCTCCGCACGCCTGGTCCTCGACATCCCTCGCCGCAGCCACATTACACCCCACCTGAGAGACCTGCACTGGCTCCCTTCAAGCTCTTCACCCACGCACACAGGCACTCTACAACACCGAACCAGCGTACCTCAACAGCCGACTCAGCTTCTACACCCCCACCCGCCAGCTCCGCTCCACAGACCGCGCCCCTCGCCACCGTTCCACACATCCGAAGAGTTACCTGCGGCAGATCATTCTTCCACCTCGCCGCCAAGATATGGAACACCCTCCCCATCCGCCTACGGCAGACCCAAGGCCTCCTGACCTTCAGAAGACTGCTCAAGACCTGGCTCTTCAATCAGTAGCAGCATACCTCCCCTCAGCGCCTTGAGACCCTCACAGGTATGTAGTGTGCTCTACAAATGCTATAATTGATTGATTAATTAATTGATTTTAATTATTAGTAAGTCACCATGAAGTAGGCCTTATAGCCCATAAGGCAGGGTGCATGGTATTTAAAAGTGGGGCAGGTAGAAAGATAATATTAATACTAAACATGTTTTTCTTTGTATACTGATTTAAAAAAATATTTTTATTGAAAAAGTTCTGATAACATACAGTTTTACTGGGCATGGCAGTTGACAAATTGTTACAAACATAATTGTAAAGTGTCAGTAGAATTAGTAAGACAGTATAGTGCACTTCAGGATGATAGGTTTATTAGCAAGTAATTCAACTGTAACAAAGGTGTGGATCACAGTGCATTAACAGAAGAATACAGGCACTCAGTAGACTTTAAAAGAGAGATTGGCAGTGCAGCATGCATTAAGTCCATGATCAAAAAGGCATACACATATTATTACTGATTTCTTGCATTACATGGACATCCAAGGGCAGTGCGCTCAGCTACCATCACTCATCGCATACAGTGAAAACATCTTCACCCTCCCTCTCCCCTGTCTCTTTGCCAACTACGTAGGTCAAGTAAGGACCCCAATGGTTCCTGAGGCGCCTCTGGGTGGAATTAATTCACTATACGTGCTGTGTGTTACAGTATACAATGTCAGCATGAAAATCCTTAAGGGCCGGTAGTTGGCCAAGAGCCCAACGCATAGTCACCTGATGTTTTGTGAGCTGTAAACCTATAGCGACCATCCGCCTAACCTCCCCATCAATGTCCCTACCATACCCCGACATTGCTAGCATCAGAGTAAATTCTAATGATAACCCAGTGATGTCCTCCAGCTCATGAAGTACCACCTTCCAAAACTCATGTACTCTGGTACAAAACCAAGCAAGATGTTCAAATCCAAATACACTCACTCTGTATCGCTGACACTCTGGTGTATCTCATAGTTCATATCTGAATAGTCGCTCTAGAGTGTAATAAACATGGTTAATATATTTAAAATGCATCAACCTGTGTCTACTATTCAATGAAATAGTCTTAACTACAGAACAACAGTATTGCCAGTGTTTGTCACTTATGCCTATACCAAGACTCCTTTGCCACTCAATCTGAGCCTTAGTCAACCCAGGTCTGTGCGCTTCTTGAGCATGTGCATAAAGTTTCACCACTAGCCTGATAGGGGTGGCAACCTGCAGTAGAGAAGACAGTGCTGGCATGCCAGGGGGCTCCTTAAGATCATCACCCAGCAATTTCCATAATGTGTGTCTAGCTCTGTAAAAATGGTAGCGGTCAACACCGTTGGCCCGTCAATCCATTCCTGAATCACCTCCCACTTGAAGAAATCTCCCATGGTGCCAATCCAGAGCGTGCGTAAGGCTTCCATTGCTCCTTTCTCCTAACCCACAGGAAACCAGGAACACCTAGTGACAGGAACATGCGGTGAATACAATATGGAACTGTCCCGGTGCTCCAGTACACTATGCCAAGCGTGTACTGTAACATTTAAGTTATCAAACAACATTTGAGGTAACGTGCAGGGATCTGCAAATCCCTCTCAAGGTATAGGTGTGGCAAATCGTGCGGACCACGTATCCAATAGTGAGCAAACATACTCTGCGCCGCTTTGTAGTATGTCCAGAGCATTCAGGACACCCATTTCATGCTGCAGGATATGTTTCTCCCAGCGTACTCTAGTTCAAGTTCAAGTTCAAGTTCAGGAATTTATATAGTGCGCTACTCACCCAGAGGGTCTCAAGGCGCTTGGGGAAGGGGATCATTATTTGTCGAATAGCCAGGTTTTAAGTTCTTTTCTGAAGGAGAAGTGGTTCTGTGTAAGGCGGAGGTGAGTGGAGAGAGAGTTCCAGGTCTTGGCCGCCAAGTAGGAGAAGGATCTACCTCCCATGGTGGATCTTTGGATACGCCGAACTGCGGCGAGGCCTTGATTGGAGGATCTTAGTTTGCGGGTGGGTGTGTAGAATGATAGTCGAGTGTTGAGGCATTCAGGGCCTAGTTTGTAGAGGGCCTTGTGTGCGTGGGTGAGGAGACGGAATGTTATTCTCTTGTTGACGAGAAGCCAGTGGAGGTCTTTCACGTGGCCGGTAATGTGATCTTGGCGAGGGATGTCCAAAATGAGTCTCGCTGATGCGTTTTGGATGCGTTGGAGTTTTTTTTGTAGTTTGGCTGTGATTCTGGCGTAGAGGGTGCTTCCGTAGTCTAGTCGACTCGTAACCAGTGCGTGGGTGACAGTCTTTCTTGTCTCGGCGGGGATCCAGTGGAAGATTTTTTTGAGCATGCGAAGTACGTTGAAGCAAGAGGATGAGACGGCGTTGACTTGTCTGGTCATCGAGAGGGAGGAGTCTAGGATGAAGCCAAGGTTACGTGCGTGGTCTGTGGGAATGGGTGCTGATCCCAGAACCGAAGGCCACCATGAGTCGTCCCAGGCAGATGGGGATGATCCTAGGATGAGTACTTCCGTTTTGTCTGAGTTGAGTTTTAGGCGGCTGTTTTTCATCCATACGGCTACTTCTTTCATGCCTTCGTGAATATTGGTTTTGGCGGTGTTGGGGTCTTTGGTGAGGGAAAGGATCAGCTGGGTATCATCTGCGTAGGAGATGATGTTAAGGTTGTGTTGTCGCGCGATGGAAGCGAGTGGACTCATGTAAACGTTGAAGAGGGTGGGACTGAGTGATGATCCTTGTGGTACACCGCAGATGACTTCGGTGTTCTCTGATTTGAATGGGGGAAGTCGGACTCTCTGAGTTCTCCCAGCTAGGAATGAGATGATCCAGTCCAGGGCTTTTCCTTTTATGCCAATGTTGCTGAGGCGTTGTATGAGGGTGCTTTGACAGACAGTGTTGAAGGCGGCAGAGAGGTCGAGTAGAATGAGGGCGACTGTTTCTCCGTTGTCCAGAAGTGTTCGGATGTCGTCTGTTGCTGCGATGAGGGCGGTTTCAGTACTGTGTTTGGCTCGGAAGCCGGATTGTGAGGGGTCGAGGGCGTTGTTGGATGCGAGGAAGGCGGCGAGTTGGCTATTGACGGCTTTCTCGATGACTTTGGCCGGGAATGGGAGGAGGGATATGGGGCGGTAGTTTTTGAGTTCAAAGGGGTCTGCTGTGGGTTTCTTCAGGAGGGCGCTGACTTCGGCATGTTTCCAGCTTTCAGGGAAGGTAGCAGAGTTGCAGGAGCAGTTGATGACATCACGGAGATGGGGTGCGATGATGGAGTCTGCTTTGTTGAAGATGTGGTGGGGACATGGGTCGGTTGGCGAGCCAGAGTGGATGGAATTCATTAGGCGGATGGTGTCTTCTGTGGTGATTGGTTTCCAGGCGTTGAGATTGTTAGAGGGCGGTTTAGGTTCTGAGGGGGGTGGAGAGGATTGTTCGTTGGAGCTGTTTTCGAAGCTGTTATGTATGTCGGCAATTTTGTTGTAGAAGAAGGAGGATAACGAATCGCAGAGGTCTTGGGAGGGAGTGATGCCGTTTGAGGCTGCGGTGGGGTTGGTGAATTCTTTGACGATGTTGAATAGTTCCTTGCTGTTATGGGCATTGTTGTCGAGTCGATTCTTGAGTGCTGATTTCTTGGTGGATCAAATCAGCTGGTGGTGTTTGCGGGTGGCTGCCTTGAAGGTGGTCATGTTGTCGGTGGTTGGGTTTTTTCTCCATGTTTTCTCGAGAGTACGGCATAGTTTCTTGGATTTCCTAAGGTGGTCGTTGAACCAGGGGGCCTTTTTGTTGTTTTGTTTGGTGTGATGGTATTTCAGGGGTGCTAATTCATCAGGGCTGTGAGAGATCCATTGTTTGAATTTGATGGCAGCTTGGTTTGGGTCCGATGAGAGAGCGGGTTGGTTTTGGTTGAGCGATGTGAGGAGTTGGTCGGTGGTGATTTTGTTCCATTTTCTTCGGGGAATAGGTTGTGGGGGGTTGTGGGTCGAGGTGGTTTTGTAGCTGAAGTGAACACAACTGTGGTCCGTCCATTGGAGAGCTGTGGTGCGATCGAAGGAGATGTGTTTGCTGGAAGTGAAGATAGGGTCGAGCGTATGTCCGGCTATATGGGTGGGGGTGCCAACAAGTTGTTTGAGGCCGAGATTGGCCAGATTGTCCAGAAGGGTGGTGGTGTTGACCTATGGACCCTGCCTGTTTAACAACTCTCAGTTGTTTTCCCACCCAGGCACATTTTTTCATGAGGGACCGTAAATTGTCAAACACTGCTTGGGACAGCAGTATCCGAATATTCGGAAACAGGAATAATAATCTGGGTAGCACCACCATATTCATAATGGATATGCTCTCAATTAGGGATAAAGGCAATTTAATAGAGCAGTTAACAACTCTGAGAGTTTCTGTGCCGCCCTGCCATAAATATCAAGGAGGACCACCGTGAGGGCTGTGTTCACCTGAATCTCCAGGTAACGCATCGATTCTGTTGACCACTGCAAGGGATATTCCAATGTTATTGGCGTCATGGCCGGGGTGAGTGGAAAAATTATGGATTTGTCCCAACTGATGCGGCGGCCAAAGAATCCTCTGAATCACACTACCTCATGCAGTACAGGGATGAGATTACACTCAGGATGGCCCCATTCAACAGAATGTAATGCTTTTTCTGCATCCCAAGAAAACAGCAAAAGCCTTAACCTCCAGATTTCTGCGCTGAATAGCACCGAACAGCTTTCTAAGATTGAAGGCGAGACTTTGGCCCAGGACAAATCAAGTCTGTTTCAATGGCACCACTCCTTGTAGCAGCAAAGCCAATCTATTGGGCAATAACTTTGTGTAAAATTTAGTATCCACATTTAGCAGTGACAGTGGTCGATAGGATGAACACTGAGTCAACGGTTTGCCGGGCTTTAGCAGTGTCACTATTAAAGCCTCATGCATGGGTGCAGGCATGACGCCCATCTCCACCATCTGCTTGTACAGTGTGACCAAATGAGGACCAGGTAGATCCTGGTAAGCCTTGCAAATGCTTGTCCATGCCTGACGCTTCTCCCAATTGCATGCCCTTAAGTGCCACGTATATCTCTGCCAGTTGCAGTGGTGCCAGCAAATGTTCACTATGCTTAGGGGTAAGCAAGCTCATAGCTATATGTGGCAAAACATCAGTGGTTGTGTCATTATCATGTGAAAGTCGGAACCAGTATAAGTCAGTATAGTATCAGCAAAATCTGTCTGCTATCTGGCCTGGTTCACTTAACGTTTGTCCTTGCATATCATTTATTTCTAAGAGTATGTCAGACTCCCTGCTGGGTTGAAGCGCTAATGTAGCGCTGAGGCATTCTCCCTAACCATAAGTACGATTGATAGCATATTTTCCTAAGTGATGAACTTCACTTTGGCCTGTCACATGGAACTCGTCCACCTTTGCTTTAATGTCGCCCCGGAGTCAGTTTTCAACCGAGCTGTGATATCTCTGCTCCTACTCCCCTATCTGCCCCCCAAGGTGAGTCAAATGGCCCATTAGTGACCTATGGAGCCTGCATGTTTAAATAACACAACTCCTCTGATATAGACCTTGAAGGTCTCTCAGACCATCGCAATTCACATTGTCTACGTCAATAGCTTGGGCTAATTCAGCTTTGAACACTGAGTCTGATAGAGAGTAGGGGGGAAAGCGCCAAGTAAACACAGTATCAGTTCTGGCTTGGAGCCCAAGGCCTAACAGCACAGGCGAGTGATCAGAGTAGGTTTGTGACAATGGTACACATTGCTTAACGAGCGACACTAATTTCCTCCATATAAGCCAAAAATTAATATGTGTGTGTGGATGTCATGCAATGTGGAATGGTGAGTGTATCCCTCCTGTTGGGGAATCTATGGTGGCCATCTCTTCAGGCAATGCCTATGAGAGTCCATGCTGCCACCAAAGGATGATGGGGAGGGCCCTTGGAGTGGTCACAATCAGGATTTAAAACACAATTGAAGTCATTGCTCCATATTTGTGGTAGATCACTCCATTGTAGCAGGCACACACTGAGAGAATGGTAAAACTGGATAGTCATCATTGGGTCCATTCACCCCAATAAGCAGCACTGCCAAATGTTCCTTATAGTATAGGGCTACTACATACCGGCCCCCGGGTCTATGCATGTCTCTTTGAGCTGAATCCCTGATCCCCTGCTGACCAATAACAGTACTCCACAAGCATGCGGGGTGAAACCCACTGCGTAGCAGAGGCTCAGCTTTCTACTCTATGTCAATACGCTACGCTCCAGGGCCAAGTATGTATCTTGAAATATCGCAGCATCTATTCTGTGCCTCTTGAGATATGCTGCCACCTTTCACATCTTCCTGCACTCATCGAGACCCCTGGTGTTCCATGTGAGAACCCTTAGTTGTGGATGGTCAAAGGGGGTTATTTTGATGGATTGAATTTGTAGTTTAAAATCTAAACAGCCAAGCTACGACAGTAGGCTTGAAAGCATGTCTGCACTGCTGCTGCAGTGGGTGGTACAATGGGTGCTGCAGCCCACGGGTGACAATTATTTACAATCCCTGGGTATACATTGTACCATATACTAGTTTCTTATAGATAAGCTAAATATACCAAAAAGGGTTCACAAATGTCATCATGGTGAAAAGGCGAGCACTATGTAAAGTGCACAAAGCAGCCAGCAAAAATCATCAAGATAAAAATCTGGGGGTACACTGTGCAAAAAATCATAATAATTTCCAACAATTTCACTCAAAGCTATTTCCACCAAACCTAATGGCTTCGCAGGGACCTCATCCAATATCTAGCTAGAACTGTGGAGCCCTCTTCAGGTACAGGCTGCTGCCTTGCCCCATTGACTGACTACAGAAAAAAAAGTTCCAAGATAATACCTCTGACCGGGTAAAATCTGGTTGGTGTATCCGACCTGCACACAATAATGGCAGACCTGAATTGCATCTAGGTCCTTGTGTGCTGCGACCTTTGACTACCATTGCAACTTTGCAATTTTTGGGCCTATTTTTACCTGAAACCTAAAAAATGCATATCTACTGTTGGATTTTTTTTATTTTGGTGTCATTTTAATCATTTATTTATTCTTTATTTTTTATTAATTGAGGTGTTTTTATTGTGTATTTGAGCTTTTAACTATTATGTTTCTTCTAAATGTTTCACACATTTTCTTAACTTAAGTTTGTCTGCTCTGTGCCTTACCTACCAGGGCTTGAGTTCAGGTTTATATTACTGACACCATTACTGAATCTAACACAACAGTAACATTATTAGTTGTGGTTTTCTCCTAGCCACCTCAGCTAACAATTCACTTTCTCACAATGTCACAATATTACATTTGTGCATTTAGCAGCATATGTTTTAAAAGCAGTTGAACACAGATCAAACTCTTATTATTCACACAATATTTTCTTTGAAATGATGGAGTTGTTTTTCTCTAGAGGCAGGGTAAGATGACGGGCTGAGCTCGTCCCTGAGAATCCGCCTATTCCTTCCATCCCCTTGGCTCATCTGCAGACGCCGGGCGAGCTCCCTGGCTGGCCGTCGCCTCCTGTATCCCGTTTCCTGTCCACTCACTGCTGCTATCTCCAATGCTATCTTTGACACAGTTGGCAAGGATGGCTGGTTGATGAGCTAACTCTGTACCACGCTGGCTCCACCATCCCAGGTCCGCCTGCAGTTCATTAATGGATACTGGGTTTGACTGGATGAGTCTGGGTCTGACAGTCCTGCTGTTCTTACCTTAGCCTCCCTCTTGATTCCTAACTGCAATCTGCGGTCAGAACTCGACTCCTGTACTTTAGAATCAATCAATTAATCAATCAATCAATCAATCAATCCGCTTGTATAGCGCAAGACTACTCACCCAGAAGGTTCTCAAGGTGCTGGGAGGGGGTTAGCGCAGTGGTCTGAAGGGTCACTGAGTTTCATCGAAGAGCCAGGTCTTGAGGTCCTTTAGGTACCTAGTGAGTAATGTGGTCTGTCGGAGGTGGAGCAGAAGGGAGTTCCATGCCTTGGCTGCGAGGAGGGAGAAGGAGCGTCCTCCTGCTCTGTTTTTTTTTTATCTGAGGTACCGTCACGAGACAGAGCTGGGCCGAGAGAAGTGTATGCTGGGGAGCGTAGAACGTGAGAAGGTGGTTAAGGTTGGCAGGTCTGGTGTTGTGGAGGGCCTTGTGTGAGTGGGTGAGAAGCTTGAAGGTGATTCTCTTTTCAACTGGGAGCTATTGTTAGGTCCGCAGGTGTTGGCTGATGTGGCAAAGTTGTGGTAGGTTGAGGACTAGTCTGGCGGTGGCATTCCGGATGGTCTGGAGTTTGCAGGTGAGGTTCTTGTTGATCCCGGCAAAGAGTGCATTGCCGTAGTCCAGTCTACTACTGATGAGGGCTCGTGTGATGGTTCTTCTGTGTTCATGGGGAATCCAGTTGAAGGTCTTTCGGAGTAGGCGGAGGGTGTGGTAGCAGGAGGAGATGATGGCATTTACCTGGTGGTCCTTTTTGAGTTCGGAGTCCAGGATAATTCTGAGGTTGCACGGTCCCTGGGGTCCCAAGGGTAGGTGGCCTCCAGGTCTTGTTCCAGGCGTCCAGGTGTGGGCCCATGATGAGCACTTCGGTTTTGTCCATGTTGAGTTATAGGCAGCTGTTCTTCATCCATCTGGTGACGGCTTCCATTACATCTTGAAAGTTGCGTCTGGTGATGTTGGGTTCACTGGAAAGGGGGAGAATGAGTTGGGTGTAGTCTGCGTATGATGTGATGTTAAGTCTGTGTGCTCTGACGATGGATGCGAATGGCGCCATGTAAATGTTGAACAGAGTCGGGCTGAGGGAGGGTTCTTGTAGGATTTGCAGGTGATTGGAGTCGGTTCTGAGAGAAATGGGGGAGTATGACTCGTTGATTCTGAAATGAAAGGAAAGAGAGGATCCAATCGAGGGCCTTGTTCCGAATACCCGCTTAGTTGAGTCTGTGGGCAAGGGTGCAGTGAAAGACAGTGTCAAAGGCTGCGGAGAGGTCCAGGAGGAAGAGGACCACCCTCTCTCTCCTGTTGATTAGGGAGTGGATGTCATCTGTTGAAAAAAAAACAATGGAGCCATTGATGATTTCAGCAATCTCAGGGCAATTTCGCTCTTCCCTGCGCCAGGCAAAATGCTGGAGAAACTAGTTCACCGCCAAATGAGCCATTTTATTGAAAGCAATGCCATCCTGCATGAAACACAGTCGGGCTTTCGGCCTGGTTTTAGCACTGAGACTGCTCTCATAGAGGTTGCAGAGTCAGTGAGGTGGGCACTAGATTCAGGGGCATCAGCAATGCTGGTGCTCCTGGATCTATCAGCAGCCTTCGATACGGTCGATTATGCCAGATTGCTGCAGAGATTGGAAAGCATTGGCCTAGGTGGTAAGGAGCTGGCCTGGACGTGGTCCTATTTGTGCGACCGTTCCCAGAAGGTTGCTCTCCGCCCTTTTACACCCAAACCTGTCTGGCGTGGCGTCCCATAGGGCTCAGCCCTTGGCCCCCTACTTTTTAATGTCTATCTGGCCCCTCTTTTTACCTTAATAGCAAACTGAGGTGTGGTAAATAAAATTACCGGGACTATTTTTCTATACATTAAATGACAATAAAGGATAGCTCAATAAAATGAGAGGCAGAGTCCGTGGTATCTGAGTCATACGGGCTTTAATTAAGCAACTCGAGAAGCTGGACATCGAGTTCCATCACCACTAAGGTTCAGGAAGGGATATTCAACATTTTATTAACATCACACATTATATATAGTAAAACAGTATAATTGCATTGAATACAGTAGGCGTGACAAGTGAAAAGAAGAAGATAAGAACATATGGGCGTAAAAGTAGGCGTGTAATAGGCGTACACGGAGGTGTGTGCTAGAAACGTCACAAAAGTGTCATAAGTGGGTGGATGCATAAAGGGATTCTGCAGGGTCAGCAGAAACCTTTACTCTGTATGCGCCCGCAACTGGGCATGACGTGGTAAAGAAGTGTAACTGGGGAGAGCTGGGGGGCTTGACTTTAGCTCTAGTAGAAGAGTCTTGGTGTCTGGGATGTCAGAACGACCTGCACCTACAGCATATCTGGTATCTCATGTTTGGAGGATGTATTATCTGGAGTAAAATGTTTCTCGGGCAGGGGCCATACATCACTGAATGCTAGGGGGTGCATACGTGTCTTGGTACAATGCGCGGGGGCCATGGGCCTACCATGGTAACGGGTGCTGTAAATCACTTGCAAGGAGACAGGAAGGCAAGGGCCTTTGCTCTGCAGCCGGAAACATGTTTACCTATTTCACTAGACTGGAATGTGTTTTCGAGGAGGCTGAACAGATAACTGTAGGCAAAATACTGTCTTGGCAGGCAGGCCAGGCCGAGCCGGGCACCGCTTCACTGGGCAGGAAGTAAGGCAGAGGTATGGGATGCATACCTAAACTACAGCTTTCAGAGACAGAAGAGACTTCGGAGCCTCAATTCAGGGCCTGGCTCGGCTGAGCCAGAAAAACGTGGAAAACGTGTGCTTCGCGTTATTTAAAAGTGCACCATGTAAAGACGTTGGCAACATGGGTCTAGAAACCAAATTTATGTTGCTTTCATGGAGGACTTGGTAGATGACATGTTAACGTTGGATGCAAATGCATATGCGTCTTCATTTTCGGCCATGGAGGGGAAATGCATGGATGTCATGCACATACATAGAACGTTGGGGTACACGATAGGGGACATACCTGGCCATATAAAATTAAATTTTCCTCATTCCCTCCTTGTCCCCTACGTTTCCTTCAGGATATATCTATTTTCATGAGACCATCTATCTGTTCATATAACATCATTTGCTCGTCTTTTTTCATTCGAGCACGGGATCGTGGGCGTGGACGGGGAATACAAACTGTGGCGCACAAGCCGCAAATCGCTGGCCCACATTGTAGACAGAGACAACAACTGAATACTATAAGGAGTATTATTCCTAGGAATGACAGTACTTTCCATCCCCAGGCGGATATCACACTCCAGAACCAACCGGACCAAGTCCAGGTGCCTGGATTCTGGTGTATCTGATGAGCTATCTCATGAAGCCTTGTGATGGCTTTGTACACTGACGGTGCATTATTAGGAATGAAAATGCAACAACTAGATCCGATCACTCTACAAGCCCCGCCCCTATCGGCCAGGATGACGTCAAGGACAAGGCGGTTTTGAAGAACAACAAGTCTCATAGCAGACTGCTCTTCGGTCAGGTTACCTAGGGCAAAAGTAGTCTCATTCACTACTGCTTCAAGAGTTCGTGTCAATTTGCGTATTATTTTACTATTCTGGACGGGACCTATGAACCAAAAGTAACCTTTAATGTAATCCTTGTACTGGTCCCATGCCGATTCGGAATAATCGATAACAGGAGGAAGATCTCTCTTATGTTTAACATGCACAAGACGTGAATTTCGATGATAATCAGGTGGGGCTAGAAAAACAGGTGGTAATAGGAATGCAATATAACATGTTCCGTCCCAATCTAAGGGCAGACGTACATAAGCTGTTGACCCACAAATAAAATAGGAATGGCGGGAAGCTTTGAAAGTAGACTTTTCTTTATCACTGAATTCGACCACAGTATTACAATCACTGTGTCCTAGGTGTACTGAACCATTTTTTCTAACGCATAATTCACCTTTTACTGGTAAAACTGTAATAGATGGCAAATTCACACTAGTCTCGGACTGAACGTTCAGAATCATGAGATTAAGTGTAAAATTCCCTAATCCATACACTTCATTTTCTAGATTGGTTCCTGTCCTTTGGGGAAGACCTTCCTTGCCTGGGAAACATGCTTTATTGATAACTGTATTCAAGTCTCCCCATATCCAATTGCCTTGGGAAACTTTAGACTTACTGTCTAATGAGGACATTAAAGTAAACCATGCTCCGCACGAACCATTGTGTGAAAACGGATAAGGAAAGAGGGGCAGAGCTCCCTTGTATTTCTGGTAGGGAGGGAGTCGGCCACGTACCCAGCAATTTGTGACATTGCTGGTCTGGTGTGAATGGTGTAACATACGGATAAAAGTGTTGTTGCGCAGTGCAAGTCGATAGGAAAGTTCATGTGGGGGCAGGTCACTAAAAGTGTGCTCTACAGTGTCATTGAAAGAAGGATATACATGTGAACCATGAGGAGGAAAGAAAACATGTAATGTCCAGCTTATACATATAATCGTAAGACTCAGAAAAAACATAAAAAGTAACGTAATAATGCATCTGCTGTGCAGATTTTTACAGTATTTCATTTTCTTGACTTTCTGTCTATCTCTCTCACTTATTGGGTCTATCTCATACATGTCAGAAACCTGTCTAACCGCTTCACCCAGGGGGACTTAAACAATTAAACGCTGTCTGACTTACTAGACCTCAACTTAGTTCTGTACTCCTGTTGCGGAGTATTTTCTAACAGGGGGAGTTTAGAGTCTGTATCGGGGCAGTCCTTGGGAAGAGTCTTTGGACACAGTCCATGAAATCGTTTAATGTGGCTGGAATGGAGCCACCCTTTTCTTCCTTCAATCTTCACAGCGGTCCGCGTGGTCATCAACACCAGTTTGGGTTCCTTTCACCTGGGCTCCAGAGGGCTTGAGGGGTCAAAGTTTCTCACGCAGACCAGGTCTCCTGGAACGATTTCATGCGGTTTCACCTGGGTATTGTCCGGGAAGGCAGCCGCGACCTATGAACGACAAGAGTGTAGTGCAGACATCAAGGAAGCCAGGTAATCTGTCAGCATATTACTGTCGACATCGGTTATCTTACGAGGCATAGGCATACCCCACATGTTTGGGGGACGACCGAAAACAATTTCATAGGGGGACAAACCAGTTCTAGAATGGGCTACCATACGCATGTAAAAGAGGGCAACCGGCAGGGCTACAATCCAATCTACGCCTTTTTCTGCACAGACCTTCGCTAAACGTGTTTTCAGAGTCTGATTATGTCTCTCGACGAGGCCAGCTGCCTCGGGATGTCGTACGCAGTGGAATTTCCACTGGTATCCTAACAGGAGTGATACCTGTTTCATAAGTTCGGACGAGAATGGCTGTCCATTATCTGAATACACGACACGGGGCAAACCATATCGCGGGAAAAATTCACGAACCAACTGCTTAGCAGTGGTTACGGCAGTGTAATCTGGGACTGGATATGCTTCTGTCCATCTGGAAAGGGCACATACAACTACGAGGACGTACTTGAATCCACGACATCTGTCCATCTGGATATAACCCATCTGGAGGACTTCAAAAGGATGGTCAGGAGGATGAAATCCACCTTGTTCCACGGGAATGCCTTTACCTGGATTGAACTGACAACAGATCATACAGGTACGTACTTTCTGTTTTGCTGCTGCACGTAAATGCTTGTTGAACCATATATTCTGAATGCTGTCTAACATGGCTTTTTCTCCTAAGTGTGCTGGACTATGTGCTGTATTGATGATAACTTGAACCATGGAGTCGGGGAGAAACCATGTGGCTTTTCCCTTCGTCATCCATCCCTAATCTGTCTGGACCCCTCCTTGTTCAGTCCATGTCTTTATTTCGTCTGGAGTGGCATGTGTTTGTATGTCGAGTACATCTTGTGTGGGATCCCTGACTGTCATACAATGCGTCAGTGATGGTACTTCTGTCTTTGTCGTGTCAACTGGAATGTCTGTATGAGTCTGAGCTGTAAGCTTGGCTGTTCGATCTGCCAGGTCGTTACCCTGGGAAATAAAGTCAGTAACTTTCGTATGTGCCTTGCACTTCATGATAGCTATGGCTGTAGGCAAGTGTATTGCTTCTAACAGAGCTTGAATGAGGGGACCATGCTGTATCTTGGCACCATGGGAGGTCAGAAAACCTCTCTCTTGCCAGAGAACGCCGAAGTCGTGTACGACTCCGAATGCATATTGTGAATCCGTGTATATGTTTACTTTCATGTTCTTGGCTCGTATGCAGGCTTGGGTCAGAGCGATGAGCTCTGCTGCTTGAGCAGACAGGGTGTCAATACGATGTGTTTCTATGACTTCAGTTTCAGTGGTCACTGCATATGCGGCTACTAACTCTCCTGTACTTCTTCTCATACAAGAACCATCCACGTAAAGTGTCAGGTCTGGGTCAGGTAATGCAATGTCGGTCAAGTCTTGTCTTGGCTTTGTTACGGTATTAATGACTTCCACACAGTCATGTGGTACGGGATCTGCTGTAATTGAGGGTAATAGTGTAGCTGGGTTCAGTATGTTGCAACGTCTGATCTCTATGTGTGGCTGAAACAGTGTCAGTTCATATCCTGTCAATCGTGCTATGGTCAAGTGTTGAGTCTGTGTCCTGTTTAAAAGAACTTCCACGGAGTGTGGAACCTGTACTGTCAGGGGATGTTCTAATACTATGGAGTCACTTTGTCTGATAGCTAGAGCTGTTGCTGCAACTGATTTGAGACACGCAGGCAGAGCCTGGGCTACTGGATCCCATGTACTAGAAAAATAAGCACAAGGCTTGTGCTTTCCTGCTTGATCTTGTGTGAGGACAGACAATGCTGTGCCATCGCGTTCAGTGACAAAAAGTGTAAAAGGTTTGCTGTAACATGGTGTCGCTAAAACAGGTGCTTGACATAGGGCTTTCTTCAATTCGTCAAAAGCAAGTGTATGTTCCTGAGTCCAAGGGAGGACAGTCGATGTTGCTGCCTCCTGTGTTGTCAACTGTATGAGTGGCTTGGCTAGATATGCATACTGGGGAATCCATTGTCTGCAGTAAGAAGTGAGGCCAATGAAGGGCCGTACTTCCTTTTGTGTCTTGGGTTGTGGCAAATGTGCAATTAACTGGATGCGGTCAGGTGTCAGCTGTCTACCCCTCTTGGACAGCAAGTGTCCTAAGTAAACCACTTGCTGGGCACAGAATTAGAGCTTCGAAGGGGATACTTTATGCCCCTTTTCGGCCAGAAAATACAAGACTGTCAGTGATGCACGTTCGCAGTCACGTTCTGTTCGGGCTGTGATCAATAGATCATCAACATACTGGAGTAGGGCAGTGTCAGTTGGCATGTGAATACTGTCTAGTTGTCGTTTCAGTGCTTGACTGTAAATACTAGGACTTTCTGTGAACCCTTGAGGTGCACGTGCAAATTTGAAGCTACGGCCATTTAAACAGAATCCGAAAAGGTACTGGCTTTCCGGATGAATGGGGACACTAAAGAAGGCGTTCTTGAGGTCAATTACAGTAAAGAACGCTGCTTCGGAATCAATGGCAGTCAATAGGGAAGAGATGTCTGGGACTACCGGATACTGGGGGATGATGCATTTGTTTAGTTCTCGAAGGTCGATCACCAGTCTGTAGACTGGAGGTGCATTTGGGTCAGTTCGTTTAAGAATCGGGATAATTGGAGAATTACATACATTGGAGTCAGTTTCTACAACCACTCCTTGAGCAATGAGCTCGTCAATAATTTTCAGAAAGGCTGCTACAGCCTCAGGTGGTAACTTGCATTGTCGGATTCGGGGTAGTACAACTCCTTGCTTGAGAGTAACACGATATGGTGTAATATGCATGCAACCTACATCAGTCGGACCTTGTGCCCACAAATGCTGTGGTACATTCTGCAATCGTGGATCAAAATCTCTTAACACATAATGTCCTTTAAAATCACGTAAAAACAATCTCACTCCTTCCGGAGAACAACAAATCACTGCTCCCAGCCCTTTCAATGTCTTAATACCAAGCAAATTTCTGGACATGATTTCGTAAGTAACAAGTCTGTAGTACGGGATAACGGACCAACTTCTAGGGAAACTGGCTTTGACACTTCGTTAACAATAGGCTTTCCTGAAAAACCCAGGGAAACATTCTGTGAGCCTGAGAGGGGTGCCCCTGGAACCTCGTCATGACTGATGGTAGTTCTGCTCGCCCCTGTGTCAATCAAAAATTTTCTGTCTTTCCCTAATACCTGACTATGTACATAGGGACCCTCTTGATCTACAGGAACCTCGATAAGGGGCAAGCCAACCTCCCTCTCTAGGCTGTTTCATGAGTACTGCTGATAATCGGGATCATCTGACTGAGCATACTGGTACATTTGCTGTGTAACATGTTGCGTGGCAGCTATGAGTTGGGATTGGGGTACCGCTACTGTCTGTTGTGTGTTCTGAGGAGATCGCGTGTTCTGCGGAACGTTTTGCGGAACTTGTTCTTGTCTAGGGGGACGCGGTCTTTCTTTCGTCCTGCCTGTAGCAATATTGTATTTTAGAACGGTACATTCATTTATATAGTGACCTGGCTGCTTACAATAGTTGCAATTCCCTTTAACGGGAGCTGCAGAATGACTGATCTGTGTAGTACCCCTCTTCTGGCTGTCAGCTGGGACGGACTGGGCAACTAGTACTTTCATTTTCGTATCTTTAACACGTCTCTGTTCATGTTCGTGTTCTTCTCTGATTCTATTCTGGTGATACTGTAACATTTGTAACATTTGGGAAGGAGTATTAGCTTGCCATGTACTCTCGACTTTCAGAACTCTATTTTTAACCTGTGGTAAGGAATTCTCTACTAATTTGGTCACAAAAAGATGTGGATAGGATTCACTACTTGTTTTCAAGCCGCTATTAATAATGAGACATTTCTCGAATCTGGAGTAAAAATCACTAGTGTCTTCGTCTTGTTTCTGTTTGCAGGCTGAGATTGCATCCCAGTCTTCCTTTTTAGTTGCTAGTAATCTTGGCAAAACCTGTACTAATAACTCAGGCAATGCTCTGGCTTTTTCCCCGAGACCAGTACCAGGGACTCGTGTATTTTCTTCGTTTTCTAATACTGTCCAATCAATCTTTTTTTCTCCCACCTCCCATTCTTTCTCTTTCAGTTTTTCGTAAATACCGGCCGGCAACAGTACTTTTAACATTTTAAGTATATCGGGATACGTATACTCCCCCATGCGGAGCATGTCTTTTAATTCGCTGTGAAACCCTGCTGGATCTTTATCATGGCACGGTACTAATTTTTTCATTTCCAATAATTCCATTTTCGTTAAGGGGGTGTAAACAGATACTCGTTGAAGCTCACCCCCCGTTGTCTCAACAGGATGAACTTCTCGTAAAGGATTCTGTCTGTCTATGTAAAATATTTTCCTTACTGGGGGTGGAACGGGAACAAAATGTGGAGTCAGGAAAGTTCTGTACTTGTGTCGCTGTTCTAGAATAACGTTAATTAAATCGGTACCTAGGCCTCTCCATCTCTTTAGGAGTAACTCTTCCAATCCATTATGTTAGGGACCTGGATCAGAATGCTGACTTTCGTACAGTGTAATGAGGTGTTGGATCATGTACATACCAGCTAGTCGCTGTTCGTCTGGGGAAAGATTCAGAAATGTTTGGGCTACTACGTCATCTTTATATACACTAGTATTGCCAGCCCATTGGACTGCTGACCGGGCTAGTTCCTGTTCTCGCATGGTACTTAGTTCACTGTAACCTATTCGTTGTTTCAATACTTTATCGGTAGCTTGGAATAGATGCTCAAGAGAACATTGTTCTGATATGGGAGGAAGAAAACGTTTCTTGCATTCTGGGCGTATGGGTCGGTCAAAGGGGTTCGCCCTACCTACATAAGCTATTCTGTCTGGGTCCTCAGTTTCTATATCACTGTCTTCTGAGACTTCACCATCCGCTTTCTCGGCTTCTCTTGCTACTTTTTCCCTTGCGTGTATGTCTAGAATTTCTTTACGAATATTTCTGTACATAGATTCTATACAACCCTGTTTACTATGTTTACCATCGGCTATGTTGTCACTCCATTTTATCAGAGTTTTCATCTCGTCTTTATCTTTACCTGGCTGGTCTTGTTCCCTTATCAAACAATTTATCAGAAACTGTAAGATCATATTTTGAATCTCCACTTTCCTGTGTGCCATGGCCTCGTGAATACTTTCTGGTCTCTCTCCTGTTCTAATAAAATGATATATGTTGTCTAGATGTTCCTTCATGTCTGGTAATATAGTCAAATAATTCATAACACGTCGTATACGTATTGAATATAATATCATCTGGTCTTCGCCTGGTATCGGATCATATCTGCAATCGGTAAGGTACTGTTTAAGGGCTGCGTATGTAGTTACTTTCGGTGTACGTTGTAATGCTGCTTCTCTGAGTGTGGTTCGTTTAACTTGAGGCGGGGTGATAGGGAGACCTCCTACTGCCCCTGCTGAAGTGTGATCGTCAACTAATACTGGCTGTGCTGGTGGTAATGTAACTGGTAAAGTAGGTGTAGGTAATGTCGGTTGGCCCTGGGTTGCAGGTGGAGTAAAAGGATTACCAGGACCAGTGGCAGGACCAGTAACAGGAGAAACAGTGGGCGGAATCGGGTCTTGAACAGGGATGTGAGGATTAATATTCGGAGTTCTGTTTGCATAATCTGGGACAGTGTCATCTAAGTAAGATGAAAGGAAAATATCAGCTGCGGTCTGTTTATGACGGAGTTTAGTTGGAACCAGTGGTGGCAGTAAATTACTGGGTACTTCCGGGGTCGCCTTGGGTAGGCCCTCGGCGAGAAGAGGATACATGCCTTGAATAAGGGCATTTCTTTGTCGGTCTAATTGTTCTGCTCTAACTCGTTCACCTTCTTCTAGTAGTTCTCTTTCTTGGGCTTTTTCTGATTCTTCTCTACTTTTCTCTGCTTTCCTAATTTCTTTCTCTGTTCTTCTATGCACTTCTTTACGCCACAATTCTATAGCATCTTTCTGGGATTGTCTGGCTTTCTTTTTCCATAGTGCTTCCTCTACTCTCATGATGCATTCAGCATCCCATGTCCCTGAAACAGGCCATCTATATTTCTCTTCCAGATCCTTTGTATACTCAACCCATAAGTCTAAGTACAGTATGGCATCTAAGCCATGTTTATGGTACATAAAATGTCCGGGAGTGTCCCTAGGCGGGACGGGAACTGCTTCTTCGAGTATCCCTTTCCTAGTTCCTATCTGACGTAATTTCGAGAACAGTGGCATCTTTGCACTTACTTGAACGTGAACACAATAAACACAGTATGGAATTGCAAACAATCATTCATACCACGACATAAAACACATCAAAACATTTCGAACAGATACTATCTGGTACATCGAAAAACACAGGTCTGAAAATCTCGAGAAAACAATACTAGAATTCTGGATCACTAGATGCACTGCTAAAACAGTACAGACATACCGGTCCCATAAAGAGACACGTCATACCGCATCCACCTAAGTGAACACGTCTGGACCGGGTCTGTGTACCCAGACCCGTCTTGACCGGGCACAAATTAATGAACCCGTCTAGATGCGTTCCCAACAACGGTACTCACCGGGAAGCAAAACTGAAGGCCTCGGAAACTTGATACTGGACTGGACTGGACTGCTATGACGTCTACGCATGCGCTTCGGAACAGGTGGGCCTCTGGATATCTCGGACCTTGCTCTCTCGGCTCGGGCTCTGGTCGAGACTCTCCGCATTCCTCACCGCCTCGTCTGGATGCTGGACCGCAGTCTCCGTCTCCTCCGTGGGCCTGAGGGAGTTAGCAGGAAAACCCGCAGGTGTGCACAGGAGTCCGTCACGGCTGTAGAAGGGGTCAGGCCTGCGTTACATCGCCGGCGCGTGGGGAAGGGGAGGGGTCCCTATTCGGGCGCCAGTTTATGTGGTAAATGAAATTACCGGGACTATTTTTCTATACAATAAATGACAATAAAGGATAGCTCAATAAAATGAGAGGCAGAGTCCGTGGTATCTGAGTCATACGGGCTTTAATTAAGCAACTCGAGAAGCTGGACATCGAGTTCCATCACCACTAAGGTTCAGGAAGGGATATTCAACATTTTATTAACATCACACATTATATATAGTAAAACAGTATAATTGCATTGAATACAGTAGGCGTGACAAGTGAAAAGAAGAAGATAAGAACATATGGGCGTAAAAGTAGGCGTGTAATAGGCGTACACGGAGGTGTGTGCTAGAAACGTCACAAAAGTGTCATAAGTGGGTGGATGCATAGAGGGATTCTGCAGGGTCAGCAGAAACCTTTACTCTGTATGCGTGCGCAACTGGGCATGACGTGGTAAAGACGTGTAACTGGGGAGAGCTGGGGGGCTTGACTTTAGCTCTAGTAGAAGAGTCTTGGTGTCTGGGATGTCAGAACGACCTGCACCTATAGCATATCTGGTATCTCATGTTTGGAGGATGTATTATCTGGAGTAAAAGGTCTCTCGGGCAGGGGCCATACATCACTGAATGCTAGGGGGTGCATACGTGTCTTGGTACAATGTGCGGGGGCCATGGGCCTATTATGGTAACGGGTGCTGTAAATCACTTGCAAGGAGACAGGAAGGCAAGGGCCTTTGCTCTGCAGCCGAAAACATGTTTACCTATTTCACTAGACTGGAATGTGTTTTCGAGGAGGCTGAACAGATAACTGTAGGCAAAATACTGTCTTGGCAGGCAGGCCAGGCCGAGCCGGGCACCGCTTCGCTGGGCAGGAAGTAAGGCAGAGGTCAGGGATGCATACCTAAACTACAGCTTTCAGAGACAGAAGAGTCTTCGGAGCCTCAATTCAGGGCCTGGCTCGGCTGAGCCAGAAACACGTGGAAAACGTGTGCTTCGCGTTATTTAAAAGTGCACCATGTAAAGACGTTGGCAACATGGGTCTAGAAACCGAATTTATGTTGCTTTCATGGAGGACTTGGTAGATGACATGTTAACGTTGGACACAAATGCATATGCGTCTTCATTTTCGGCCATGGAGGGGAAATGCATGGATGTCATGCACATACATAGAACGGTGGGGTACACGATAGGGGACATACCTGGCCATATAAAATTCAATTTTCCTCAGAGGTGTCAAAGCAATTTCGTACGCTGATGACACACAGTTGTTTTTTTCCTACAAAGAGCAGTCAGAGCAAGCCTTTGGCAAATTTAAGGGCTGTCTTCGTGATATTGCTATCTGGATGAGCACGAAAAAATTAAAATTAAATGCAGGTAAAACAGAGGTGATCTTCTTTGGAAAAGGTCAAGTGCCTGCGTCTAATCTATGGTGGCCCACCAAAATGGGGCAGCAACAGCTCCCTAGCACTAGTGCTAAAAACCTGGGAGTAAGATGGGATGATGGCCTTTCTTTCTTAGCTCATATTCAACAGGTAACATCAAGGTGCTTAAACAAACTTAGAAATCTTCGAAAGTTTCTGGATTTGCTGCCAGCAGATTGCCGTAAAGTAGTAGTCCATGCTACTATAACTTCAAGATTGGACTACGTAAACGGCCTATATCTTGGTCTGCCGAAGTATGCAATCCTGAAAATAAACAGAACAAACGCCAATACTGTTATGCTAAATACCTGTTATTCCTCACAGCACATTGGAATCAAACCAAATGTGGGTTCTAAGACTAGTGATTCAGTCTGAATAAATCATTATTTTATTGTTTTCACTTTGAACACATCTGTAAATTACTTGATGCAACTATAAACAATTTTTTGATCCCTCTAATCAAAAAAACATTATATACAATGAACAATAAATACAAATGTACATATTCCAATGCAATTATAACACATTCATTATTTCCCAGTCAATCCATACATTCCACATTCACTCATTCATTCTAAAAAAACATAGAAAAAGATTGTCTATTAACATGAAACATACAAAACGCCATAAACAATACTTTTTTGAAATTTTGTGCTTTCAACAAAAACTGTAAAACATTTGAGATCTTTTGGGGTATATGTATATAATGTTTTTTTGATTAGAGGGATCAAAAAATTGTTTATAGTTGCATCAAGTAATTTACAGATGTGTTCAAAGTGAAAACAATAAAATAATGATTTATTCAGACTGAATCACTAGTCTTAGAACCCACATTTGGTTTGATTCCAATGTGCTGTGAGGAATAACAAGTATTTAGCATAACAGTATTGGTGTTTGTTCTGTTTATTTTCAGGTCAGTGGCTTGGCCTTACTGTTGGGAGCCCATACCCAGTAGTGTTTTTTGAAGTATGCAATCCAACGGCTACAGATGGTGCAGAATGCGGCTGTGAGACTGATCAAACATATCCCGTTTAAGCATCATGTCTCTCCGCATCTACGCAATCTTTAAAGGTTCCAGTGGTAAGCAGGATCAAATTTAAGGCTTTGACCCTGGCTTACAGGGCACTCCAGGGCAAGTGCCCTAACTATCTTAAATTAAGATTCCCCCAGTATCAGCAAGCGCGGTCCCTACGCTCGAACATGCTCAACTTGCTCTCTGTCCCCAGATTTGCAGAGCCTCATCTTGGGGGGAGAGCTTTCTCGGCTACAACAGCCAAGCTGTAGAACGCCCTACCACTTGCCATTCGCAAGGCAAATTCAGAGCCCTGCTTTAGGAAACAGTTAAATATGTGGCTTTTTAATCAGTAATCTCATCTACTGCTGCTTTCTTTTCTGAATCACTTAGTTCACTTTTGCTCTTCACTAAGCGCCGGGACACCTCCTTGTGAGGTAGCTGTTCACGCTATTCGAAACTCCGTATTATTATTATTATTGCCGCAAGGAGAGTGGTTTTGGTGCTGTGGATCTACCTGAAGCCAGATTGGGAGGCATCTAGGGTGTGGTTTTCTACTATGAAGGAAGCGAGTTGGCTATTCACAGCTTTTTTGATGACTTCGGCTGGATAAGGGAGCAGGGTGATCGGTCTGACATTTTTGAGGTCGGTAGGGTCTGCTGAAGGTTTTTTCAGGAGAGGGTCTCTGCATGTTTCCAGTTGTCAGGGAAGGAGGCGGTCTCGAGGATTGGTTGATGGTTCGTTGAAGTTCGGGGGCGATGATGTGTGCGGCTCTGCAGTAGACATGGTGAGGCAGGGGTTCGTGGGGGCCCTGGAGTGGATGGTTTTCTTTATCTTCAGAGTGTCTTCAATCTTCGATGCTGAGGGCAATCCAGTTGTCTAGTATGGGTTGCGTGGTGCTTGGAGCATACTCTTTTTTTCTTTTGTGTGTTGTGGATCTTTTTTTTTAACTTCTTTTTATTAAAGAAACAGCATTGTCAGTAAACAGCTTCACCACAACTACGTTTGACATTACATAGACATCATCACGTGGTACATTTTTGTAAAATATTGTCCTTTCTAACGTAACTAGTGCCAACAGAAACTGTACCTCAAGCAATCCTGAACTCCCACCCACTCCCATCTGCATATCCCAACTTCCCTTACAGATTCCTGTATGCATCCCACTGGGTCCATACTTTTTCCCATTTCTTTGGGCAGCCTCGACTCTAATAGTGTTTGTGGATCTTTTGTTGTGTAGGTGGCGGCTCCTAGGATGGTGGCGCTGCAGACTTATGACCTCTGTCTGGGTCTGTTGTTCCACCCCAGTCTGCTTTCTTGGGACTAAAGGTCGGTCTCCAAAACCCTAGGCTATGGCGCCTACACACCCTGGGGCATCCCGCCGAGGGCACACTGCTCGCTCAGCAACCAAGGGGCAGATAGACACTGGTATTGAGTTGGAGGAGGACCATCACCTGGAGGTCCAAGAGCATCAGGAAGGGATAACCCAGGAGACCTCATAAGTTGGGCAACCAATTTTAAATCTGCTTCATTCTGGATCTGTAGCTAGTTTGCTCCAAGCTCCTCCTGTAGACATTGAGACTTCAGCAGGGTGCATTTCCCTCCGGCAGACAGATTAATGGCAGCTGTTCCAAGATGAACACCTACTCCCTAGCAGATGTCTACAACAAAAGAACAACTCCCTGCCCGGATACAAAGTATCACTCATACCTCTGATACCACTGGTACTACAGAGGCAGTGCTGATCCAACTGCAGGATGATTCTAAGCCAACCAGATTCAATTATCAAACTGTGGGTATGCAAGAGGGGCTGGTTCTATTTGTTCTGCCCTACAGATATATTTACTATCTCTTCTGTAGGTATAGTCAATTCAACTCAGTTGCCTGCAGCCTAAGTTTTAGTAATTTCCTCCCCTATCCTCTTACTATAATCAAGCCCCCATGGTCCACCTGGCACCAAGTCAAATATATGTACAGCTGGGGGTGAGGAGATAACTGTGTTAGATGCCCCTGAGAGACCCATTTCTGCTACTGGAACAAAGCAGTCAGAGGTGTCATCTCCGGGGGCCCATATGGTAGCACTGGAGAAAGCAGCAACTATGAGGAAGCTCAAGAGTAGCTTCAAACAATCACCTCGAGAAACAATGCTCCCTCAACAAGAAAAAGCGCGAAAGCTCAGAGGTGGAACTAAACACAGTCCTTTGCGCAACTGGGTGAAATCAACGGGTGAGGTAAAGGCTCTGATCACAAGACTGTCATCGATTTATGTTCAGGTGATTCTGCAAGAGCACACAAGAGGGGACCAATCAGATACGTTAGATAAACAGGGTCCTCAATCCCCTGAATTACTTCTCTCCAGACCCTCACCTCACTTCAGTGCCTTGGAATCAGCTGAATATTCCCTAATGGGCCCCACGTTTCTCAGTGATGTTGCAAAGGGTATCCCCCCTAATCATAGCACCTCAGAAGCCTCCTCAGACTGTCGCTCTCTCTCTCTCTGTGTCTAGAGCATAAGCCTTCTCTACTTACTATAATACAGCTTTTGCAAGAGCAGTGGGTCGAAACTCAACAATATTATGTCCAAGCCCGGGAGGATAGCTCAGCTATTCAGTGATCTTTAGCCAAATTTCCAGTAAAGTTTCTGTCCTCTCCACTGGGATGAATGAAATACAACAAAGTGTATCTGATATCGAGGATGCTGGAGCGCATGCAAGTAAGGTCATGAAAGCTCACGATCAGCACCTGGACAAAATCCACTTCCCAATTGTGGACTTGGAAAACCACCAACGGAGGAGCAACCTCTGTGTTTTTGGCATTCCAAGGGTAAGGAAGGAGATGATCCCGACAATTCATTGTTAAACTGTTTTCAAAAGCATTCCGGGATTTTTCTTATTTGGACATGGATTCTCCTCCTTCTTCATAGCAGGTTTAGCAGAAACATGCCTACTGGTTATATTAATAGATCAGCTAATCCCCGACCTATCTTAATCTACATTGGTCATTTCCTGCTAAAACAGGCAATATCTCTTAAAGCACGTCCCTTTGCTCCTGTTCTATTCAAATCAATGTCAATCTCTGTGCACTCAGACTTTTGAAAATCTACCATGGACAGGTGGTGGAAACTCCAACAATTAATTGATCCCCTAAAATGTGCGGGCCCAGGTGTTTCTTTAGAAACAAGGTAGGCTCAAGATAATTAAAAATGGTCAAACACGGCTCTGCTTTGCTGATGGGGATGCTGCATCTATTCTCGAAAAAATGAAAAAGGGGATTCATTAGTTGGTCTCTAGATTTGTCTTATGGTTCTTTATGTTTCCTCTCTCTCTTTCTTTCTGTATTACTATTAGGGTGTGTGGAGTAATTGGAAAATGGGGAAAACAAAAGGGAAGGGCAGGGTTCTTATTTCTTTTTCTTTCACTATGTTGGTGGTGGTCTCAACACGCTGCGTAAGATGGCTGGAGATCTTGAGGGGTAGTGGGGTAGCTCTGGGCTGCCTTTCTAGCGGCATCCTTGGACCAGCAATGATTCCCCAAGCCAGAGTTCGAAGGGTGCGTTCTGGGTTGGTAGGTAGGGGTTGCATGGGAAGGGGACTAATGGAGGAGTCTTTCACTGCTTTTTTGTCCTTCTTGTTCTTCGGGTGAATTAAGTCAAACTGGTCAAAAATATTGTATATTTTAAAATTTGGGTTCTGGTTATATTTTCAGGCCTGGGGCCAACAGCTTTCGCAAAATGTATTCATAAAAGTTATGATTTTAATTCATACAAATGGGTAGATTCATCTGTCTATGTTAGAATGTTTCAGGTTTTAATTCTTTCTAGAAATCGTCAGCTAGTTAGTGAAGATATTAGAATGTATAAGCCCCTGATTGGTGCACTGAAAGAAACTCAACTTTCAAAAAGAAACTCACCTTGCTTGCAAGGATCTTGCTTTGCTAAAACAATTAGGGTGTGACACTATTGTGTGTACTTCTCAATCAATCTCTATCAGGGGAGTTGCTATTTTGGCAGATAGTTAGTTTGAATATAAAATATTAAAAACCGTGGCCGATCCTAGAGGTAGGTGGGTTATAGCTCAATTATTCATCTATGGTTTAAAATTGTGTTATGTATGATCTATGGCTCTACTATTATGATCCTAGCATTATTAATGATTTAGCTCTAGATCTGTTGGACTGACCTGGAGAATGATTAGTCTTGGGGGACTTTAACTGTGCCCTTGACTATCTGATACTACCAATCATGGGGCTATACCATGGATGGTCAGAACTCTGGCTGCTATTTTAAAGCTGGGCCAGCTACTTCAGCTGAAGGGCGCTATTCTCAATGAAACCCTACTCTTCATCCCATCGTCACCATTCAAGGATTGATATGATTTTCTCTGGTTGTAATCTTTTGCTATATGCATCCATGGAACCCTGTCCCAAAGTAACTTCAGATCAAAGCAATACAACTAACATGGTCCTGATCTAGCCTCCTGTCTTGAGCAGGTTTTTAATTGGATGAACAACTCATTTTTAAAACTTAATGGCTCAAAGTCCGAACTCATGCTTCTGGGGAAGTCCGCCCCCCAAACATAAACCTCCTCTAGCCAGGCTGCCTAGGTTCACCTCCCTGTCCCAAAAAAAGCTAATTAAATGCATAGGGGTCTGGCTTGACTGAAACCTTGATTTCAAGGAACAAGCACGCAAAGCAGCAGCCAGCTGCTATGACCTTCTAAGAATGATCAGAAGGATACTCCCCCTCTACCCTTTGCTGCCAGATGATTGATGGTCCAAGCACTCATTCTATCATGACTGGACTATGCTAATGCTGTCTACCTGGGAGCCCCTCAGGCCACCACCAAAACACTTCAAACAGTGAAAAACTGTATGGCCTGTATGCTGATGAATATCCCCAGACGCTCCTCAGCGAAATCTGCACTTGCTACCTTACATTGGCTCCCTGTCCAGGAAAGAATTTAATTCAAGGCTTTCTGCATTATACATAAAGCACTCTCTGGAAATGGCTCACTCTGGATTCAACCCTACAGACCCAACAGACCCCTTAGATCTTAGAACAAGGGCTTAATCATAGTTCCCAAGATTAAACGATCTCATAGTGGAGGCCGACTGTTCACATACAATACAGCCAGGTTCTGGAACAATCTCCCCCTCCACGTACGTTCCAAACCTAACTATCTCAAGTTAAGAAAATGACTGAAAACCTTTCTCTTTCCCTGATTTTCTAACAGCATAATTGGCGCCAAAGCGCTTGGATGCCCCCGGGTAAGCACGCGCTTTAGAAATGTTCCTTCATTCATCATAACCCTATACTTGCTCAGTTCAGTTTTCAAGCCACAGGTAATCATCGGTGCCTGTTTTCCTTTCCAAGAACATCTTAATTTCATGTCAAATGCTCTCTTGGAATGTATTCAGGTTAATGGTGGCACAACTTCTTCTCTAATAGTCTGGTACCCTATGAAGGCATTTATTTGGGGGACCACCCTTCAGTGTATTCTTTCCCGAAATAAGATTAGCTCAAATAAATTGCGACACCTGTATCACTCAATCCTAACACTTGAAATATCACATTCTTCCAATATAGTTTTAGGGGGCTCGACCAACGGGCTGTTTATCTCTCTCTAACTGAAATACACTCAATCCTGGAGCAGATGCAAAGGATAAGGTCGCCACGAGATACAATAAGAACCGGGCCTTACAGTATGAGTATGGGGAACTGGTAGGGGGAATTTGAGCGTATCAAATTTCAGACAGATTAAAGAACTCTATACAGGGCATTAAAGGGATGGTAAGATGTATACTACTCCAGCTGGGATTGCACTGCAATTTTCATAACTTTATCAGGATCTTCATAATCCATCAGGTGATTTCGATCCTGCAGCATTTTATCACTTCATCATAAGCTCTGCTCTATCTTTGTTAGACAAAGACCATTCTGCTGCTCATGAGGCTGAAATTACTTTGGGAGAAATAATGACCACGCTGGCCACTCTCCCCTCAGGTAAAGCTGCCAGTGCAGATACTATTCCCCCGAGTTTTGTAAGATCTTCAAAGGTACTATTCTCCCCCCACTAGTCTGCATCATTCAAGAGATTGACATCTTCGGCAATGTCCCTGACTCCTGGAACAGGACTAATATTGTCATCTTTTTGAAAAAAAATCTAAGCCTTCTGAAGAACTTGGGCCCCGATTCACAGAACTAACTTAAGACAAAATCCTAAACTTACTACCATTTAGGTATTCACAGAAAGCACTTACTCATTTCCGTATTCACAGAAGTTAGGAGTCCTAACTTTAGGACTCCTAAATGCCTTCTGTGAATACCGAAAGTCTTAAAAATAGAATTTTTCCCAATTCAATAGTAGTAAAGGTAGGAGTCCTAACATTAGGACTCCTGAATGCCTTCTGTGAATAACTAAAGTTTTAAAATTAGGATTTTTCTCAAGTTAGCAGTCCTAAAGTTAGGAGTCCTAACTTTACTGCTACTAAATTGAGAAAAATCCTAATTTTAAGACTTTCGGTATTCACAGAAGGCATTTAGGAGTCCTAAAGTTAGGAGTCCTAACTTTACTACAACTAAATTGAGAAAAATCCTAATTTTAAGATTTTTGGTATTCACAGAAGGCATTTAGGAGTCCTAAAGTTAGGACTCCTAACTTTACTACTACTAAATTGAGAAAAATCCTATTTTTAAGATTTTCGGTATTCACAGAAGGCATTTAGGAGTCCTAAAGTTAAGACTCCTAACTTCTGTGAATACCGAAATGAGTAAGTGTCTTCTGTGACTACCAAAATGAGTAAGTGCCTTCTGTGAATATGAAAATGGTAGTAAGTTTAGGATTTTGTGTTAAGTTAGTTCTGTGAATCGGGCCCTGAGTTTCTATCAGCCCATTGTGCTTATCAATGCAGATGCAAAAATATTTGTTAAAAGTTTAGCTGCTTGTCCTGCACCTTACTTGACATTGCTGGTGTCACTGCAGCATCATGGCTTTCTACCTGGGTGCGACACTGCTGCCCATGTTAACTCTGCTGTGGCCACAGTTGATATGGCAGTAAAATCAGGTATGAATGTCGGTATGATCTTTTTAGATGCAGAGAAAGCATTTGACCGGGTAAACTGGTCGTGTCTCAAGGCAACCCTTTCTACCTTTGTATTGGGGACTGTGTTTTAAAAAGTGGGTGCAGTCTATATACCAGAATCCTACTGGTCAATTACAATACTCTGGAAACTCTTCTACCTCATTTCAGATCCATCGGAGTGCTAGGCAGGGCTGCCCGCTCTCTTCATGGCTATTTGCTTGAAATATGGAACCCTATCTGCGCTTACTGTAACTTAAGAAACAGATCCTGGGATCTTGAATGTAAAATTACAGTTTACACAGATGAAGTGGCAATTTTTTCTCCTAATCCCTCTATGGTTCTCAATCACGTCTTCAATGAAGCTGCCAGATTTGGAGAACTTTCGGGATATAAACTGCATACGTCCAAGACACAATTACTTCCTAATTATGAGCCTAAAGATCCAATACCAGGGGTGTGTCTGTCTGCAACATATGTACGCATCCATCTGTCCTCGCAGGCAGCCCATAATATTAAACTAAACTATGAAATACTCCTAATATGTGTACAAAAAAAACTTTGGGGTTTGGAATAATCTCCCCTCTTTGATCATCGGTCGTTTTAATATAATCAAAATTTATATATTTATTCCAAGCTGTTCTTTTATGGGTCCCAAACTCTTTTTTGAAACGACTCAGCTGAATTATTGGTAACTTTATTTGAGGCTAGCATCGGGCTAGGCGGGCAATCCAGTTTATAAAATAAGGGTATAATCAAGGGGAATTACTCTCCCTGATTTTAAACTTTACTTCTGGCCAGTATTCGCAGAGCGCCTTGACTGCTTTCTGACTGCTAAAATCCTGATCCTAGTGACTTCTTTCTCTGTTTTGTTTTAGGATCAGACTTCAGATTACTCTTTTATAGTCTAACGGTTCCTAAATATTGTAAACGTGTTAGGTTTAAGATCATTCGAAACATAGTTGCTGTTTGGCGGAAGATGTCTACTAAGTATGCTTTTACCCTCAAGCACCCGGATACACCACTCCGGGACAATCCAATGCTCCCAGAGATGTATTTGATGATCAGATAGGACGAGCTTGGTCACAGTATGGTATTTAATCCTTTGGTCATATTTTCGATTTCAACAGTTTTTGCTCATTTGCTGGGCCTCAAGCAGCTTTTAAACGTCCCCATTCTTTCTTTTTTAAGTATCTTTAGATTAGAGACTATTTGATGACGGGCTGCAAGCTTTCGAATTTGTCGCACTGTTCAAAGATACTCAATAGCTTACTCAGAGCACCTCAGAAATCATGTATAAGCACAGTACATCTTGTCTTTGCCCGGCATAATTGTAATGATACCCCTACTCTCGCCATAGGGTGGACTCAGGTTTTTTTCAGGTGAAGTATTACCCTTGGAAGCAAGCTCAGCTTTTAATTATATTGATCAATTCATGCATTCAATAAATTTGAAAGTACAGCAATTCAATGCAAAACATTATACTATACACCGGATAAAATAGTCAAATGGGCTGGGAACTGTTGGGATAAGACTAAATGCCCGAAGTGCGGCCTTCTAGCAGCAGATATCCTTCATATGTGCTTTATGACTTTTAGACACCTGTGGCACAATTCACTAGCACCGTTATGGACATACAGCTTACATACAAGGGATCATGTTAGGCCACATATCACATCTAGGCTTCAGGACAAATGATAGCAGTCCCAAAGGTAACTCCTATCTGTTATTATTATCTCTGCCAGGCTATGTATTGCGAGAGCCTGGATCTCTCCTTTAACACCGAAGGTAACAGAATGGTGGGCGCTCCTCCGACAAATGTATGATATAGAACTTGCCCTGGTTAAATCCAGGGGGCTTCAATTGATTAAAAAGTCTGACCAAATTTGGGCAAGTTTTAGTTGAGACCCTCTCAATAATAATAATTCTAAGGAATGTTATCTAAATCATCTTTTCTGTTTTTTAGGTCTAGTAACTTGCTGAAGGTTTATGAATGTCAGGTCAATTTAATTCTTAACTAGTCTTTTACATTATTTAATACAGTTTTTGACCTTATCTACTAACCAATTAATCAATGTATCTTTCTATCCACATATCAATCTTTTTATACTGGAGTTTTTTCTGTATCACTATGTGAATATGAGACATGGCCACAGATTCCTTGTAAAAACCTAGTCCTATTTCTGCTCATTATGCAAATGGAAATTTCTTGACAAAAAATAAAAAAATAAAAAAATAAATGAGGGAGTTCATTTTGAGTAACAATTTCTTCCTGTTTGATCGCAAACACTTTATGGAGAGGTTTTCAGTAGCTAGGAGATCTATATTACCCCTGTATTTGCAAATTTAATGATGAGCTACTTGTAAATAACATGGCCGGTGGACTTCATCATGAGACATGGCAGAATAATGTCCTGTTATATTCCAGGTATATTGAAATTATACATCTTATTTGTGAAAGTGGATTCCATTACCTGAGGGAATAAATGAGTGTTCTCTACAACAAGATCAACGTATGATTTACTTACACATACTGCTTTGAGAATTTGGAATATACGTTTTTGTAAATCTATATAGAGGCTGATAATTTACTTATTGAACTATTTTGGAAGTCTACATCCACCGCTTTTGTTCTGCATGCTAGAATATGCCACCTATTTAAAATTATAATTAACATAGCCTACTTGAAGATGATTACACAAGGCATAATTGTTCTAGAGAACTGAACTCCAACTAATAAGTTGGATGTGTGATTTGTAACCAGACATTGCATTCACAAATTAATATCCAGTGCTAAATCTATGCCAGTGAGTTATGATAGGGATACTCAATTAGTTCCAAAATGATCAAAATAAAATAAAGTGGAAGGACACATTTATCAAGAAATATGTGAGTGATAACAAGAAATGATGTGATATGCTCTCTGGTCATTGGAATATTATCTTTGCTATTATGGTTTATAAAGTAGTATCTCCCATGTTCCTACTTGCACATGTAGTAAATGTTAGACTTCAGCCTTAGGGTGGTCTTCCTCCAAAGGTTTTGCCTTATTCCTCTATTTTTTGATAATCTCATTTTTTGTTGGCCTAGGTACAGAACACAAATGTGTGATGGTATTCCGCAAGCCGGAATCATGCTGTGCCTTCACAGCGCCGTCATTATAACAAATGCATCTTTAGTATGTATTCATTCAGCAAGGAAGTTGTTACAACGACTTGCATTAGGGGGCGCTGGATTTTGGAATAGGTTAATTTACTATTCCAACTCCAGTATATGCAACAGTAAGGAACACCATTCCACCAATGCTCCTTGCTAAGGGAAGTTAATATAACCACTTGCATGCTGAACGAATGCATACTAAGAACGCTTTTGTTCTTTTGCCAGTGCTGTAAAGGCACATTGGGATTCCGCATTCGGTCTGAAGGAAGTTTCCCCTGCACATTTTACACTGCAAATTAGTGTTAAAGTGCTTGTGCTCTCTCCTTTAAATATGGTGGAATAAGCTTACATCCAATTGCTAGGTTTGTTTACTTGCAAGTCCTTAGTAAAGTGGTACTACTGGAGACGTGGGCCTGTAAATTCAATACTACCAAGTGAGCCTGCAGTACTCATTGTGATACCAACTTAATTAGCCTCTTAAACATGGCTCACTCCTGGAGCCTACGTACAGTTTTAAACTGCCATTTCGACATAACAAAATTAACTTTTTGGCAATTCTAATCTTTCCTTTTTAATACATATAACTTACCCTTAGGGAAGCCCTAAACAGCCGTTAGGGCAGGTGCAGTGCATTGAAAAAGTTGGACATGTACTTTTAACTTTTACATGTCCTGGTAGTGAAATACTCTTACATTTGTTTTTCATTAGTGCAAGGATTGCCTCTCCCATAGAATAACAATGGGCTAACTTATTATATATAATAAGTGATAACTTTTAATTGGGAATAGGTAGGAATGTTGAATTTGGTGTTAACAGAATTAGAAATTAAAGCCCTCTTTAATGGTAAAGTCGGATTTTAAGTCACATTTCTTAAAATGTCACTTTTAGAAAGTTGTCTAACATATATGGGGCCATCCTGATGAGGAAATAGGGGTCTGGATCAAAGAAACTAAATGTACTGTAACAAAACCCTCTATACTATACATGAATGTGTATTTTATTTTGTGGACCATGTAACCTATACATGTCCGCACGGGCAATTTATGCCTTTGTTTTCTAACTTGGTGTGCTCCACTGTCCTTCTTTGAACTTCTTTTTTTTTTTTTTATTTTAAATTTTATTGAAGTTCTTGGTCATAAAGTCAAAACGAATACACACAAATTGGCAACCACAAATAATCATACAAATATCTCAACATACAGAAAGGAAACAGAAAAGAGATTATTAACTGGAATACATAAATCCAAAATTACTCAAAATAGGATTTCCAAATTTCATCAAACTTCCTTGTCCCACCAATTTGCTGTGCGTATCGTAATTCACTCATTCTAACATTCTTCATTTTTTGAAACCAAGTATGAAAAGAAGGAACCTGGATTGATTTCCAGTTCTGTAACACCAGAGACCTTGCCACTGCCATTGCAATGAACAACAATGTAACCATCTGTTCTACAAAACCGTGATCGGAGTCATATCCGTACAGTATTAATTTAACATTATAAGTAATCTGAATCTCACAATATATTTGCAAATATTCAAAAATCTCATTCCAGAAAGGCACAATTTTACAGCAGTGAGCTACAATGGGAGACCAATTAGCAGGTGTAAATTGCATACATCTAAAACAAATGGCGCTCAAATTAACGTACATTTTAGCATTGGCAGCCGGGGTGCGATACAAAAGCCATTTACTGAAAAATAGCATTCTTCTCCAGTTAGATCCTCGAATCACACTAAAGTTCAACTTGTTAATACATTTCCAGGTATTAATGGTAAGAACATGATTCTCCTGTTCCTGCCAGTTTTTTAATAGCTTTCAAACTCAAATCTACCTCAATATGTTGAGCTAGACAACGTTTCCATTCCCCTGGCTTCCTAATCCGTGAAATCAAAAACAAATCATCCCATAACGGGCTAGGGGAACACATACATCTTGGCTCCACTTGTTCAAGCATTTTATAAATTGGAGTATAGGAGCCTGTTAACAAAAAATTCCCCGAAATTAAATATTGCAACTCTCCGGGCGTTAACCATATTCCCTCCCTAAGAAAATCTAATAGTGTATGAAACCCAGCACGCTCCCATTGCCTTACAGTATCAGCTCCGATGTTAATCCCCGTGAAAGTGAGAACATGCGCTAAGGGAGTTCTAGAGTTAAACTGAGGGAGAGAATATCTTTTAACAATAGCATCACAACGTTTAAAGAACCAATTCATAATCTTATATCGAGTGAATTTCGGGGATTTAGGGACCTGTAACGGAGAAGGAATCTGAGCCTCAAGACAAATTTGTTCCAAAAAAAGGTTAATAAATACATTTGGACCTTGCATTCCAGATTTAAATCGCTCTAAATATTGGGCAAAATATGCGCTATAATAATCTCTGATATTAGGTACGGATAAGCCTCCCCTCTCAGTTTCTGCATAAAGTGTCCCTATTGCTATACGAGGACTTTTTTTGCCCATATCAACCCTGAAAATAAAGATTCAACTTTAGAGAAGAAGGCACCGGGCAAAAAGCAGGGAATAGCAGAAAATAGAAAATTAAAAAGTGGGAGAATAGACATTTTAATCAATGCCACACGCCCCAAAATGGAGAAAGGCAACGAATTCCATCTGGTGAACATGGAATGAACCTTCCGAAGAAGAGGTTCAAAATTCAGTTTATATAAATCGGAGACCATGGCAGAAAACATAACCCCCAAATACCTCTTAGGTCTTGAATTAATGCAGCCGACTAAATCAAAATGTAAATCCACATCAGCCCCACCACAGACTATAATTTCCGTCTTTTTTTTATTAATCCGATAGCCTCCCAAGGCTTCGAATTCTTCAAAAAGCTGTACGGCAGCAGTCTGTGATCGAATATCTGTATTAATTAATAGCATGATATCATCAGCGTACAGTTTGATTTTGGCCATGGAGGCAATTTGTGGAACAATGTTCACCGAATTACGAATTGCTGCAGCTAATGGCTCAATGAAGAAAGCAAAAAGAATAGGGGACAAGGGGCAACCCTGCCTGGTACCCCGTTGAACCAATACTGTACCCACCATAGCCGAATTAATAATTATATTGGCTTTAGCACCTGTGTACATTTTTTGGATTAAACTAATAATTGACGAAGGGATGACAAAGTGCTTTATAATAACAAAAAAGTTGTCCATACCACCAAATCAAAAGCCTTTTCGGTGTCTAATATTAAAATTAAATCAGAAATTTGTTTAGTCTGAAAATAATCCAAAGCCTCAGTAAGAAAGTGTGTATTAGTGGCTAACTGCCGACCGGCGAGAAAGCCATTCTGATCTGGATGAATAAGGCCAGGCGCTATAGTATTAAAACGTAATGATAGTAATTTAGTAATGATCTTATAATCCGTATTCAATAGAGTAATAGGCCTATATGAGTTGGGGTCTTTTGAATCTTTACCCTTCTTCAGGAAACTAACAACTGTACCACCTCCGAAGGAGTCTGGAACCTGCCCACCAGTTAACATAGAGTTACATAATTGAAGTAATAAATCAGAAAAAGCACTAAAAAAAACCTTAAAAATTTCAGCTGGGAGGCCGTCCGGGCCACAAGCCTTACCAATTGGTAAGTCCTTAACCGCTAATTCTAATTCCGTTTTGGAAAATGGAGTCATCATTACTTCATGGTCTACCTATGAAAGAGAGGGGAGATAATATCTGTCTAAAAAATTGGTGAGCCTAAAGTGATCTATTTTTTGATGTTGGCTATAAATCTGTTTATAATGGGACAACATTATAGTGCCGATAGCCTCAGACTGTGATGTTTCTATCTGTGTAGTAGGGCACTTTAATGAACGGATCAGGTTTGCGGCGACTTGCTCTTTTGCCTGCCAGGCTAAGAGTTTGCCAGTGAAATTGCTATCCTCATAGATCCGCTGAGATTGTGAACAAAATTGCTGTTCACACTGTGTAAAAAAAAGTGCACTAAGCTCTCGTTTGGCCTCATTTAATTTACTTTGGACAGCGCTAGAAAAGTCGGATTGTCGCAGCAAAGTTAACAAATGTATTTTCCGATAAAGTAAAATCCTGGCTTGCTTAATAGCACGCCATTCTTGTGCATCTTTACCGATAATAATGCCACGCATATAGGCTTTTAGTGAATCCCAGATGATATGTAGAGGAGCTGTACCAGAATTACGAACTATAAATGATTCCCAATTTTAAAAAGGTGATCCAATCACCATCTTGTAGGTATGTTTTATTGAATACCCATCTTTTGGGGGCCCTGGTTTCTTGGCCGACCATAAATTCCATTACCAACATTGCATGGTCAGAAAAACCATCATGAAAAAATTTCTCGGGAGAAAATTTTAATATCCTGTAGGGCAAAAAAAGTCGATACGAGAAGAAGATTTATGTCTTCCGGACCAACAAGTGAATTCTTTTTTTTGTGGATATTGTGAACGCCAGGGGTCACACAGATCAAGTACAGATATAATATTCAGAATAGCCCTACGTGACTTTGGTTTGAATTGTTTCTTCGAGGAAATAGTGGAATCCAGCTTTGTGTCAATAAGAATGTTAAAATCGCCTCCAATGACTATATCCCCCCTGACCATCAACAATGAATGAAACAATTTGTCATAGATTTGAGCGCGGTCTTCCACAGGGGCATAAAAACTAACAAAGGTAATTGGCCTATTCCTGCCTTTTATTGAACATGCGGCCCAACACCACCGACCTACCCCCCCCATGTTCGGACTGGATAATATCGGCCTCTAAGTTCCGGTGTAAAAAAATGGCAACACCTCTTTAAGATTCTTGAGCACATGAAAACCCTGCATATGAGGACCAACATTTAAACATGGAGAAAGCATCAATTTTAGCAGCAGGAATGTGAGTTTCTTGCATTATTACGATAGCTGGACGCTCTGTTTTAATCCAAGACTCAATCGCCCGCATTTTTTTCCTATTATTTAGCCCATTGACATTGAAAGAGATCACTCTAAGCCCTCCAATAGACATACAAGTAAATTATTTGAAAGAGAATCTTCCAAACCATCATCTTCTTTGCCAACATATTTTCCCATTGCTGCTCACCAAGAACTTCAATTTTTCTCTTTAAACCCCCCCCCCCCGCCCACCCCACCCAACCCAGGTGACCCACCCCTACACCTAACCCCGTGGCCAAAACCTACTCCTTCTCCTCCCTCCCACGCTGGCCATACGGTACTACCCCCTAACATGGAGGCGCCTTGTGATTGCGCCCCTAACCCCATGGCACCCCGGTTCCTGAACTCCCCCCCTTGTAGTAAATAAGGATTATAGAAAGAAGGAGAGAAAGAAAAACCCAGTATACACACAATATTATCATAATTAGAAAAACAACACTGTAGTCAAAACAAATCCTGAGTTCGTTCTAGCCCTGCGCCATCTGGCCAAGCAGCTGCCAAGCCTCATCAACATCAGTAAACATATAGAATTTGCCCTTAACTAGTACTTTTAACTTTGATTGCTGCGCAATCGAGGCTTGAGCGCCTTTGTCCTTAAATAATTGAAGAATCTTAACAAAATCCTTTCTCCGTCTAGCAGCCGCAGTGGACATGTCCAAAAAAATCCAGCACTAAGTAGTAGGATTGGCAGAGAATTGTCTTTGTTTGAAAGCCTGAGTTAGGATTATTTCTTTAACACGGACATCTGCAAAATTTACAATGATAGTCCATGGGAACGGAGAATTGGGAAAAGGGCGAGCTGGGACTCGGTGCGCCCGGGTGATTGTTAAATCCCCCTTAAACTCAGGTACAACCTCTCGAGAGAAAAAAGAAGTAATCCATTGCATCATGTTGGAACCCTCAATATTTTCTTGTACGCCCACTATTCGAAGGTTCGACCTTCTATTGTAATTCTCCAATTCATCAAGTTTCAATTCAAAGTCTTTCGAAAATTTGGATATACTTGACACCTCTTTCATCACTATAGTCATGTTGTCCTCCAATCCCGAGATTCTAGACTCAGCCTCTTGAAGTCGGATTGGAAACGAAAGCATGGACTCTTCAATTTTATCCAAACGCTGGCTAATAACCTCCAATTCTGCCTTTTGAAATTGTTTTATCTCTCTTACCTCCCCCAAAATCAAGTTTAGCATGTCAACTGAAATCTGAAAATCCCCAGTAGTCTCAGTGTCCATCCCCATACTCGAGCTCTGCAACATAATATCATTGGTAGAGATTAAGTTAGATTGTGGCGTTGTATGGGACACAGTTGCGCAAATTTCTTTACCACTGGGTAGAAAAGGTCTTGTACCTAGAGGTGGAGGGACGGTTATATCAACTAAATCAGTAGACAAGCTCATTGAACCCAAGTTCTCTAGGTTTCCCAAAGAGGCTGCAGCTATCGAAGCCCCTGGTGGCCCTGCACGAGTATCAGAAATATTTAAAGGAGCATGTATCGTGACTTTTTTCTCAAATAGAGGAAATTGTTTAGAGACTTTGGGAACACTGGGTGTCTTAACTTCTTTGGGTGCCTGCACGCCAGGTAGGGCCCCTGTATTTGGGCCTTCAGATAATTTAAAAGCTGGAGCTAAAGGCTGATCCGTACAAGTTTCTACCCCAGGTAACTCCAATACCTCCTGCATCACGTTGATACCAAGATTGCAGAGATTAGGTGGAGGGACTGGCATAGTTGCACTGTCTAGGACGTCGTCTTCGCCCTCACTGGAACACTCCAAATTTTCAACGGAGGAGGTTTCTTTATCCGCGGCCAACCCTGCCCGTTTAGCCTTTTCTAATTCGTCTTTCAGACACTGGCGACGTATTCTCGCCTTTGCTCGAGCCGTCAGCTGCTTGCCCATGACTCGGGACCACTCAAAAAAAGCAAACTCTTATAGTGCTACCCACACTGCGGCCACTGCCTGTTATCCAAAAAGGCTGCGGCGGCGGGGTGAACTTGCAGGGTAAATGAGGCTTTTAAAGAGCAGAAAAAAAAGGCAAAAGGGGGAAAATATGCAAAACAACTGCTGCCAGACAGTCCAGGGAAAATGTCTTCCTCTCTCCGTTTTTCCCCCTTCCGATCAGTTAAACTGGTGAATGTGGTAGAATATCTTATTTCAGCAAGCCAAGAACGGCAATCACGACTCACGACTGCTGCGTGGAACAGTGACGTGCAATCCTGCGTTGAATAGCCTCTGCAGCAGAGTATCGAGCTGCCACAAATGAAAGGACCGCACCTCTTTACTCCATCTGCCATCCGCCATCATAAATACATAAAGAATTCACTGCATCCTGCCGAGAATGCTGCTGGAAACTCCGCTGGAATTGTGCAGAAACGCTGCGCCATTTGCCGCTTAGTAGCCACGTTAACAGCCAGCTGGCAGCCCGCCGCCATCCGCCATCAGCCTCGTGGGGGAAGGGAGGACCCAGGAATCAGGTAGCCCAGGTGCTACGTGGAGGCGTGGAACTCCACCGTAGCAGCAGCCATTCCAGGGCTGAGTCTGAACTTCTTCTTGACCTTCTTTGTCATATATGAACATGACTATGTCCCCATAGAGCACATATCCAGCCCAGAGGAAGGCCTTCAAGACAAAGAGCAGGCCCACTGTGAAGGTCCAAATGCGTCGCCGTACTACTATTGTGGCCAGGGGCCCAAGAATTAAGTCATAAAAGGGAAAACCAGAGTGAATAGTGTTGTCCTCTATTACCATTGCAAAAATACATTCTTCTTCTTTACCTCGACCACATAGGTCCTTATGATATCCAGAGGATTAAATGTTTTAGGGATCCCCAAAAAATAGTTCCTAATGAATCCCTACTTTAACCTTTCAGTTGGACTCGTACATTTCAATGTTATGTTTTCACATGTCATATATATATATGTAATTGAGCTGTAAAAAAAGTATGTGCAAACTGCACAATGGGTTGAATGTACACACGTATATGTTTTCATACTTTTAAGCATATTAGGAAAATTCAGACAAAAAAATAGAAAAAATCAATTGATAAATCAATATTTGTCTTATGCATGTTTATTGTTTATGTTCACACAGATGTTATCTTGAGATAAGGGATACACATATATGACTAAAAAGTCCAGAAGAAGTTCAGAGAGGAAGAACAGGGACACAACACACTAAGTTAGAAAGCAGGGTCATAAATTGTCCATGTGGACATGTATAGGTTACACGGCCCACAAAATAAAATACATATTTATGGAATAGGGGATTTTGTTGCTGTACATTTACTTTTAGGAAGTTGGCATTTTCTTGTCCCAACCAATTTGTGCCTGCTTTCTGTAGCCTGGGACACATGACTATGTTTAGCTGGCAGTTGGTCTTTGTGTATTGCTACCAGACACTGAGACAAAGGTGCTGGCAGGATGGGCCATCTCAGACTTGATGAGGGGAGGAGCTCACACCTACCACACTTGTCCATCACAATGGCTCTGGCCAGCATGCACACAAAGGGGTTTAATACTACTATTTGTGACCCCAGACAAGCTGGGCCAGGGCAGGGAGGCAGGAAATGCTAAATATATCTGATGGTGGAAACCTCCAGAACATTGTCCTACTTAAAAGTGGGCACCAGGTATACACATAGAACCCTCAGACACAACTCTTCAGTACACCTCTGGCCCAATAGAAAACTCATAAGGACTGCTGTGCTGCAAGAAAAACTGCTATTCTGCTATCCTGCTGCCCCACTACCTGAGTGAAAGGTCTCGAACTGTATCTTGATCCAAGGACCACCAGAGTGACTAAAAGGGCTAATTGGCTGGCCTCCTGATCAGAGCCTCAGAGACAGAAAAGGAACCCACCATCTGGAACCCAGCACCTGGACTTTTATTGCTCTGAGTCTTGCCCTCCATGTGGTGCCACTCCAGTCCTGAACCCTTGAAAATGGGCCAGAAGGCACTTTGGCAGCCCAGCTGTTGTCCTTTGAGTATAACTGACACAGCACAATGCATCTCCTTGAAAACATTTTGGAACTGCTGCAGCATAACACCCCCCTCGACTCAGGACATTGTATCACAGCTGCAGCTTCCTTGGAACTGCTGCATGCAATGCATCCTTGTCATAGGCTATTGTGGTTGCTGCTTGTAACCCCCCTCAATTTGTAACCCAATGTCCAACAGTAAAGTTAATTCTACCAAACACATCATTACACAAATTCACTTTTGGAACAGGAACCAGAAAGTTTGTTTTGACATCATGGCTGTAGGCTGTCTCACATGCAGTAAATTAAAGAATTGTGAATTATTTATCAACAGATGCAAGATGATTGAGAAAATCCATCGAAGTTGGGCATTAGGTCGAGGATGAACTGTCAATCTGACTTTGTTGTTAATGCACTGGTTTTTCCTTACAAATGCATTCATGTAAGCAGCACCATTAAAGCACTGAATTTTTAGGATATTTTGGAATATTGAGAGCTCCATTGAAGATGATGAAGCAGCAGTGAACTATATAAAATGGTATAGGCCCACTGCTGCCAACATTATGCTGTCCTAATACATAGCCTACGCTTCTCTTGTTGCTCTTCTTGTCCAAAACATATAGATTGAGCAAGGAACAGTGAAAGGCAGAGACTGTGTAGCAGAGCATACAGGAGCTTTCCTTCCTTCCACCTCCTGTAGCTCAGTGTCAGTAGAACCTTGGAAGGAGGGTGGAGATGCTACTCAGCTCCTGGGTCTCCCAGGCTTGGCTGACTAATGAAACACAGATTAGCTGAGCTCTAGGAGAATCATGGCATGACATCAGACTCCTTTAACAGCTAATACTGTGAATGTTTAACAGCTAACAGTCGTGGCCTTCGTGTGATATCACACAACAGCTGTGAAACAAAGGCTTCAGAGCCGTTGGGGTGGGGGGCAACGAGACCTTTGTTTTCTAAAGTAGGAACTTTGGCTTGGGACTTTAACCCTGGAGCAGGCCTTTAATGGCCACTACGGCAGGCTATATTAGAGCTCATTTGTACCATCAAGAATGTGGATGCTAATGAGCCAATTTTTCTGCATTTTGCAGAAAAACATGAAAGTAGCCACTCTGCTGTAAAAAAAACTGGGATTATATAAGGAACGAAGATGGTAGAGAGGTGGTGGTAAAGAGTTTTGTCTTCAGTGCATGATATATTTGATGTTTATTGTGTTTATAAAGCTCTCCAATGCCCCGAGGGGCATCCTGGTGCTGCGGAAATTGAGTGCCTTTGATGTGCAGACTGAAGTGCATTAAAAATTAGGTTTGACTAATTATCTTGCTGGGAGAAAATCCAGGCCTTGAGTAGCTTGAGGAATTGGGATTCGTTCCCTTCTGTCCTTAGGGAGAGGGGGTGCTGGTTCCATTCCATGGGACTAGAACGGAAAGTGAGCTGCCACCTCTGGTGGTCATCCAGATCTCAGGACCTCCATTAAATTTGGCATTAGAGGATTGGAGTCCCTCTGAAGGCAGGCCTTGTGAGCCACTGTCACAGCCTTAAATGTGGTCCCTATTATGGACAGGGAGCCAATGTAAAGCCTCAAAGCCTTAAATCTGACTATTTTATGGAGTGTGAGCCAATGTAAGGTCCAAAGAGCTTGTCACCCCAACTTCCTTCTGTTAAGCTTTAGTACTGTCCTTGCTGTTGTGTTTCGGATAACGTGGAGGCATTTGATAAGGTATTTCGGCAAACCCAATAGAAGGGAATTGGCGTGATCCAGTCCCGGGGTGATCAGGGCGTGTATCACAGTTTTGCAAGCAATTAGAGGTAAGAAGGCAAGACATTTTTTCAAAGTTGCTGAAACTTTGAGAATGTGCGGCCTGAAATAGGTTGGAGTCAAACTATATCCCCAGGTTGTTCACCATGGTGGTGAGAATAGGAGGGTAGAGACACCCTCAGAGCACCAGGTTTCTGGCCAAAGCATGTTTGATTTACCAAATAGGATAATCTCTGTTTTTTCCCAAAACATTTTAGGTGGTCTGATTCATCTAGTTAAATACCTCCGTGGGACATTTCTGGAAGTTGAGCTCAGGACTTGAAGGCTGTTGCTCTAAAGAGAGAACCAACTGGGTATCATTGGCATGTGATATAACCGTGATCCCAAAGGATTCAATAAGGTCGGCTAGAGGTATCATAAAGATATTGAAGTGTATGGGGGACCGTTTTGAATGCCCTGACAGATCTAATAGAGGAAGCTTAGATTAAAGCAAATTACAAACCACATCACCAGGAGGTCTCATTATGGAATAGGGCGTACATATCTTTCTTTAGTTGTTCTGATTATGTTTACTGATACTTCATTACTTTAGCTATCCGCAATCAGATTATATTACCAGTCAATATGCAATGATGGAGATACATGCATGCTGCTGTCAAGGGTGCGAGACGGAGTTCAGAGCTTGGAGCTTGGTGCTCAGAGCGGCTGATGAGGAGCAGAGTAGCTATACTGCCTGCTGCCTTTTCTGTCTGCTTTTGTGGGCTGACACAGAGGCGCTGAGCCCAGAGTGCATAGTACTGTGTTTCGACCAAGGCCCGTAGCTCAGAACGGCACTTCGGCTGGGGCAGTCGCTGCAGGTGGAATCCTGTGCTTCCACAAAATGCTGTATTGTTTCTTGTGGCCCCCCGTGGTGGAGCTGCGTGACCGAGCCATGCCAAGTTGTGTAGCCAACTCGGCCTCCAAATTTACCTCACCTTATCCCAGCAGTTGATCTAGCCCCCAGCATCAGACCCCCAGGGGAGGGGGCTGTGGTGTGTGGTGGAGTGTTTTAGAGAGTGGTGAGACAATGGTGAGACAGCAATGAGGAGAGGCAAGCAAATGCCGTAGCCAAAACTTTACCCTGTGCTGCTCATTTGAATAGACTAAATATATTGAACTTACTGAATTCATGCCATAAGGCCTCTTCAGAGTGATAAATGGCTGTGTGATTACATGCAGAATACTTTATTTCCACATCTTGACTGTAGATACAGAGCAACTTTTAGCAGTTCGATCAAAAAATATGGAAGCAAAACGTTGTGGAGACCCGTGAGGAATGGAGAGTGTGAAGCTCTAGCAGCTTGGCAGCAGTTTTTAGGCACTGCTGCTGAAGGGTAGAGTTGGGGTGGAGCGGAGACGGTCTGCTTAGATCCAGGTGCGGTCTGCAAGCCTACTCTGTGTGCCCCATGCTTGGCCAAATGCACAAACTAGCTGTTGGAACTAACAGCCAAGGAGGCTAGGCAATGAAGTTGAGTAGAAAGTCATGGGTGTTCGCATAATAACTTTAAGTGGCATGACAGCAGTTTTTTGGCAATGCTGCCGGGGGGCTGAGCTGAGAAATAGTGGAGAAAGCCTGGCAGGCCCAGGTGCAATCTGAAAGCCCCTTGAATGATCCCTCGTCCCTGGTACAACCATCCGCGAGTCTCTTAGGTTAATATAGGTTCCCTAAATAGTGATGTCTGTTTGCTTTTGTGGGACCCTACAGTCACGGAAAAAGCGGAAGAAAATGAAGAGCAACTGACCAAACTCCACTATTAGCTCACCAATAATTCTAAAGGTCCCAGATGGTGTCTTATCCTCAAGCCCTGTGAATTTGCTTTTGGGGAAAGTGACAAAGGCTACAATTCCTGAGGGCATAATTATTCAATCCTCCATTGGTTATTTGAAACATCCAGGGAAAACAATACAAGAGGATTCAAATCATCTGGGAGCCTCTGCTTTGAACCTCTCCAGACCAATTTCATCTACTGTCCAGCCTCCAGGTTCCCAAGATATGGGATTTGATAATAATCCAGTACATAAGCAAAATTAAGACATTTCAGCAAATAAGCAAATCTTAGATTGCACAGCAACATTGAGTAATGATCTAGGCTCTAATAACCTTGTTGTAAAGACACAAGTCCACAGCTCTGACCATGAATTCTGATTATTAGCATTTTCGTTAAAGAATTCCCTACTTATGATTGAACTGAGGCAACAAGCTTCCCCCACTGTGGCCCAGCCTGTATCACAATCATCTTAAAATCTAGGAGCATACCTAATATCACAGCATTACAGGATATATACAGCCTGGACTCAAGTAGAGAAAAGGCTGACATAGACACTTTTAGTCCAGTTCCATCTATAGATTTCCACATTTCCAATCCAAAACCAACACTAATTAGTCAAAAGTTAACTTGGAAAACAGAACTCCTAAAAACACAAAGAAAACCAATGAACATCCTTCGACAGAGTCAAGTTTAATCATGGTTGATCATATGGCATTTATGAATAATTTAATTAAGTCTACTGACCTTTCCTTTATGACAAAATATGTTACAAGTAACCCTTAATCTGTGAAGACCCCTAAGGAGCCTCGTCAGGGCTCTTCAGGTACATGGAGCAACTTGCTTAACACCATGGATGCTTTAATGGTAGCCCTAAACTGCCACTCAGATAAACTGAGTATACAGGTAAGTTGCCCTAATACACTTGCTGTTTCTGTTGTAGGGATGGATTCCAAATTGCAAACACTGAGTGATTTAGTAGTAAAATTGCAATCCAATACAAACATCCAACTAGTAACATGCACTTTTGCCCATATATTGGAAAATGTCTCAAATCTTTCAACAATAGTTGGCTCCCTTGTGGATGAAGTAAAAAATATAGCCACCTTGCAAATGGAAAAACCTGTAGAAAATCCATCTTTAAGCCCACACCTGGGTCAAAGTGTGTCAAATTCAGGATTCAACCATTAGACAAATAGATCATCCAACGACGAATGATGAAAGCTCGATGAAAAAAACCGTAAACAACGATTAACATCCAACAGCTTAATGCGACTGAAGATGCACCCTAAGAGCATTTGCTGTCAACTGAGGTAAAGTAGGAGCAGTATACATCAAATTGTTCCATCTAACAAAAAGAGCCAGGACAGACTTAGACAGGCTCAAAATAAAATAAAGAAATTAAAAACAAACACAAGTCTTGATGAAAAGATCCTATAAATGCTGTCAAGAATAGGCAAAATTGGTAGTAATGGTGGTCGATTGCACTGAATGGCTTCCACTGACTGATAATACTCAGACAAGTGGCATTAAATCTGCACCTACGCAACACATAGTGGGATGGCCAAACAAAGACAAGATAAAAAAAATACTCAACTCCCTCTGTAAATGGTGTGGAATGTCGTATAAAAAATCTTTGGTTTTAAACAAAAATAACGGTCCGGAGAAAACACAGAATAGGAACGTCATCACATCGGCACTTAATAAAGCTAATAGTCAACAAATGCCTAATATTATTAGAGGGGGGCATGTTGAGTCCCAGATTAGTTGATCTCAGCAGGAAAACCCTAGTAGTCTTGTGTTCCAGTATGTCAATGATGCAAACACAACAGGTGATGGACCGAATGTGGATCAATGTCACACACTCACCCCAGTCCAAAAATCTGGGCCCAAATCCATCGTTTTTTTGCACTCCACACCACCCTGGGTTAGACAGTGGCGATATGCAAATCAGCTCTGACCCTGTGCCCCATGGGAACAGTCCAGTCCGAACTACTAAAGCCATGTCCTTCCCAGAACGGAATCAAGCATCCGAGGACCGGACCGGTTTCGAGGTAACACCTCTCATCAGCACGGCTAGCTTGACTCCAGTGGTGTGGAGTGCCTGGGACCCACGTCTGGGCATCCCCAGCGCACTTAGGGCGGAATATGCAAACACAACAGGTGATGGACCGAATGTGGATCAATGTCACACACTCACCCCAGTCCAAAGATCTGGGCCCAAATCCATCGTTTTTTTGCACTCCACACCACCCTGGGTTAGACAATGGCGATATGCAAATCAGCTCTGACCCTGTGCCCCATGGGAACAGTCCAGTCCGAACTACAAAAGCCATGTCCTTCCCAGAACGGAATCAAGCATCCGAGGACCGGACCGGTTTCGAGGTAACACCTCTCATCAGCCCGGCTAGCTTGACTCCAGTGGTGTGGAGTGCCTGGGACCCACGTCTGGGCATCCCCAGCGCACTTAGGGCGGAATATGCAAACACAACAGGTGATGGACCGAATGTGGATCAATGTCACACACTCACCCCAGTCCAAAGATCTGGGCCCAAATTTATTGTTTTTTTGCACTCCACACCACCCTGGGTTAGACAATGGCGATATGCAAATCCGCTCTGACCCTGTGCCCCATGGGAACAGTCCAGTCCGAACTACAAAAGCCATGTCCTTCCCAGAACGGAATCAAGCATCCGAGGACCGGACCGGTTTCGAGGTAACACCTCTCATCAGCCCGGCTAGCTTGACTCCAGTGGTGTGGAGTGCCTGGGACCCACGTCTGGGCATCCTCAGCGCACTTAGGGCGGAATATGCAAACACAACAGGTGATGGACCGAATGTGGATCAATGTCACACACTCACCCCAGTCCAAAGATCTGGGCCCAAATCCATCGTGTTTTTGCACTCCACACCACCCTGGGTTAGACAATGGCGATATGCAAATCAGCTCTGACCCTGTGCCCCATGGGAACAGTCCAGTACGAACTACAAAAGCCATGTCCTTCCCAGAACGGAATCAAGCATCCGAGGACCGGACCGGTTTCGAGGTAACACCTCTCATCAGCCCGGCTAGCTTGACTCCAGTGGTGTGGAGTGCCTGGGACCCACGTCTGGGCATCCCCAGCGCACTTAGGGCGGAATATGCAAACACAACAGGTGATGGACCGAATGTGGATCAATGTCACACACTCACCCCAGTCCAAAGATATGGGCCCAAATCCATCGTTTTGTTGCACTCCACACCACCCTGGGTTAGACAATGGCGATATGCAAATCAGCTCTGACCCTGTGCCCCATAGGAACAGTCCAGTCCGAACTACAAAAGCCATGTCCTTCCCAGAACGGAATCAAGCATCCGAGGACCGGACCGGTTTTGAGGTAACACCTCTCATCAGCCCGGCTAGCTTGAATCCAGTGGTGTGGAGTGCCTGGGACCCACGTCTGGGCATCCCCAGCGCACTTAGGGCGAAATATGCAAACACAACAGGTGATGGACCGAATGTGGATCAATGTCACACACTCACCCCAGTCCAAAGATCTGGGCCCAAATCCATCGTTTTTTTGCACTCCACACCACCCTGGGTTAGACAATGGCGATATGCACATCAGCTCTGACCCTGTGCCCCATGGGAACAGTCCAGTCCGAACTACAAAAGCCATGTCCTTCCCAGAACCGAATCAAGCATCCGAGGACCGGACCGGTTTCGAGGTAACACCTCTCATCAGCCCGGCTAGCTTGACTCCAGTGGTGTGGAGTGCCTGGGACCAACGTCTGGGCATCCCCAGCGCACTTAGGGCGGAATATGCTAACACAACAGGTGATGGGCCGAATGTGGATCAATGTCACACACTCACCCCAGTCCAAAGATCTGGGCCCAAATCCATCAATTATTTGCACTCCACACCACCCTGGGTTAGACAATGGCGATATGCAAATCAGCTCTGACCCTGTGCCCCATGGGAACAGTCCAGTCCGAACTACAAAAGCCATGTCCTTCCCAGAACGGAATCAAGCATCCGAGGACCGGACCGGTTTCGAGGAAACACCTCTCATCAGCCCGGCTAGCTTGACTCCAGTGGTGTGGAGTGCCTGGGACCCACGTCTGGGCATCCCCAGCGCACTTAGGGCGGAATATGCAAACACAACAGGTGATGGACCGAATGTGGATCAATGTCACAACCTCACCCCAGTCCAAAGATCTGGGCCCAAATCCATCGTTTTTTTGCACTCCACACCACCCTGGGTTAGACAAGGGCGATATGCAAATCAGCTCTGACCCTGTGCCCCATGGGAACAGACCAGTCCGAACTACTAAAGCCATGTCCTTCCCAGAACGGAATCAAGCATGCGAGGACCGGACCGGTTTCGAGGTAACACCTCTCATCAGCACGGCTAGCTTGACTCCAGTGGTGTGGAGTGCCTGGGACCCACGTCTGGGCATCCCCAGCGCACTTAGGGCGGAATATGCAAACACAACAGGTGATGGACCGAATGTGGATCAATGTCACACACTCACCCCAGTCCAAAGATCTGGGCCCAAATCCATCGTTTTTTTGCACTCCACACCACCCTGGGTTAGACAATGGCGATATGCAAATCAGCTCTGACCCTGTGCCCCATGGGAACAGTCCAGTCCGAACTACAAAAGCCATGTCCTTCCCAGAACGGAATCAAGCATCCGAGGACCGGACCGGTTTCGAGGTAACACCTCTCATCAGCCCGGCTAGCTTGACTCCAGTGGTGTTGAGTGCCTGGGACCCACTTCTGGGCATCCCCAGCGCACTTAGGGCGGAATATGCAAACACAACAGGTGATGGACCGAATGTGGATCAATGTCACACACTCACCCCAGTCCAAAGATCTGGGCCCAAATTTATTGTTTTTTTGCACTCCACACCACCCTGGGTTAGACAATGGCGATATGCAAATCAGATCCGACCCTGTGCCCCATGGGAACAGTCCAGTCCGAACTACAAAAGCCATGTCCTTCCCAGAACGGAATCAAGCATCCGAGGACCGGACCGGTTTCGAGGTAACACCTCTCATCAGCCCGGCTAGCTTGACTCCAGTGGTGTGGAGTGCCTGGGACCCACGTCTGGGCATCCTCAGCGCACTTAGGGCGGAATATGCAAACACAACAGGTGATGGACCGAATGTGGATCAATGTCACACACTCACCCCAGTCCAAAGATCTGGGCCCAAATCCATCGTTTTTTTGCACTCCACACCACCCTGGGTTAGACAATGGCGATATGCAAATCAGCTCTGACCCTGTGCCCCATGGGAACAGTCCAGTACGAACTACAAAAGCTATGTCCTTCCCAGAACGGAATCAAGCATCCGAGGACCGGAACGGTTTCGAGGTAACACCTCATCAGCCCGGCTAGCTTGACTCCAGTGGTGTGGAGTGCCTGGGACCCACGTCTGGGCATCCCCAGCGCACTTAGGGCGGATTATGCAAACACAACAGGTGATGGACCGAATGTGGATCAATGTCACACACTCACCCCCGTCCAAAGATCTGGGCCCAAATCCATCGTTTTTTTGCACTCCACACCACCCTGGCTTAGACAATGGCTATTTGCAAATCAGCTCTGACCCTGTGCCCCATGGGAACAGTCCAGTCCGAACTACAAAAGCCATGTCCTTCCCAGAACGGAATCAAGCATCCGAGGACCGGACCGGTTTCGAGGTAACACCTCTCATCAGCCCGGCTAGCTTGACTCCAGTGGTGTGGAGTGCCTGGGACCCACGTCTGGGCATCCCCAGCGCACTTAGGGCGGAATATGCAAACACAACAGGTGATGGACCGAATGTGGATCAATGTCACACACTCACCCCAGTCCAAAGATCTGGGCCCAAATCCATCGTTTTTTTGCACTCCACACAACCCTGGGTTAGACAATGGCGATATGCAAATCAGCTCTGACCCTGTGCCCCATGGGAACAGTCCAGTCCAAACTACAAAAGCCATGTCCTTCCCAGAACGGAATCAAGCATCCGAGGACCGGACCGGTTTCGAGGTAACACCTCTCATCAGCCCGGCTAGCTTGACTCCAGTGGTGTGGAGTGCCTGGGACCCACGTCTGGGCATCCCCAGCGCACTTAGGGCGGAATATGCAAACACAACAGGTGATGGACCGAATGTGGATCAATGTCACACACTCACCCCAGTCCAAAGATGTGGACCCAAATCCATCATTTTTTTGCACTCCACACCACCCTGGGTTAGACAATGGCGATATGCAAATCAGCTCTGACCCTGTGCCCCATGGGAACAGTCCAGTCCGAACTACAAAAGCCATGTCCTTCCCAGAACGGAATCAAGCATCCGAGGACCGGACCGGTTTCGAGGTAACACCTCTCATCAGCCCGGCTAGCTTGACTCCAGTGGTGTGGAGTGCCTGGGACCCACGTCTGGGCATCCCTAGCGCACTTAGGGCGGAATATGCAAACACAACAGGTGATGGACCGAATGTGGATCAATGTCACACACTCACCCCAGTCCAAAGATCTGGGCCCAAATCCATCGTTTTTTTGCACTCCACACCACCCTGGGTTAGACAATGGCGATATGCAAATCAGCTCTGACCCTGTGCCCCATGTGAACAGTCCAGTCCGAACTACAAAAGCCATGTCCTTCCCAGAACGGAATCAAGCATCCGAGGACCGGACCGGTTTCGAGGTAACACCTTTCATCAGCCCGGCTAGCTTGACTCCAGTGGTGTGGAGTGCCTGGGACCCACGTCTGGGCATTTCCAGCGCACTTAGGGCGGAATATGCAAACACAACAGGTGATGGACCGAATGTGGATCAATGTCACACACTCACCCCAGTCCAAAGATCTGGGCCCAAATCCATCGTTTTTTTGCACTCCACACCACCCTGGGTTAGACAATGGCGATATGCAAATTAGCTCTGACCCTGTGCCCCATGGGAACAGTCCAGTCAGAACTACAAAAGCCATGTCCTTCCCAGAACGGAATCAAGCATCCGAGGACCGGACCGGTTTCGAGGTAACACCTCTCATCAGCCCGGCTAGCTTGACTCCAGTGGTGTGGAGTGCCTGAGACCCACGTCTGGGCATCCCCAGCGCAATTAGGGCGGAATATGCAAACACAACAGGTGATGGACCGAATGTGGATCAATGTCACACACTCACCCCAGTCCAAAGATCTGGGCCCAAATCCATCGTTTATTTGCACTCCACACCACCCTGGGTTAGACAATGGCGATATGCAAATCAGCTCTGACCCTGTGCCCCATGGGAACAGTCCAGTCCGAACTACAAAAGCCATGTCCTTCCCAGAACGGAATCAAGCATCCGAGGACCGGACCGGTTTCGAGGTAACACCTCATCAGCCCGGCTAGCTTGACTCCAGTGGTGTGGAGTGCCTGGGACCCACGTCTGGGCATCCCCAGCGCACTTAGGGCGGATTATGCAAACAAAACAGGTGATGGACCGAATGTGGATCAATGTCACACACTCACCCCAGTCCAAAGATCTGGGCCCAAATCCATCGTTTTTTTGCACTCCACACCACCCTGGGTTAGACAATGGCGATTTGCAAATCAGCTCTGACCCTGTGCCCCATGGGAACAGTCCAGTCCGAACTACAAAAGCCATGTCCTTCCCAGAACGGAATCAAGCATCCGAGGACCGGACCGGTTTCGAGGTAACACCTCTCATCAGCCCGGCTAGCTTGACTCCAGTGGTGTGGAGTGCCTGGGATCCACGTCTGGGCATCCCCAGCGCACTTAGGGCGGAATATGCAAACACAACAGGTGATGGACCGAATGTGGATCAATGTCACACACTCACCCCAGTCCAAAGATCTGGGCCCAAATCCATCGTTTTTTTGCACTCCGCACAACCCTGGGTTAGACAATGGCGATATGCAAATCAGCTCTGACCCTGTGCCCCATGGGAACAGTCCAGTCCAAACTACAAAAGCCATGTCTTTCCAAGAACGGAATCAAGCATCCGAGGACCGGACCGGTTTCGAGGTAACACCTCTCATCAGCCCGGCTAGCTTGACTCCAGTGGTGTGGAGTGCCTGGGACCCACGTCTGGGCATCCCTAGCGCACTTAGGGCGGAATATGCAAACACAACAGGTGATGGACCGAATGTGGATCAATGTCACACACTCACCCCAGTCCAAAGATCTGGGCCCAAATCCATCGTTTTTTTGCACTCCACACCACCCTGGGTTAGACAATGGCGATATGCAAATCAGCTCTGACCCTGTGCCCCATGTGAACAGTCCAGTCCGAACTACAAAAGCCATGTCCTTCCCAGAACGGAATCAAGCATCCGAGGACCGGACCGGTTTCGAGGTAACACCTTTCATCAGCCCGGCTAGCTTGACTCCAGTGGTGTGGAGTGCCTGGGACCCACGTCTGGGCATCCCCAGCGCACTTAGGGCGGAATATGCAAACACAACAGGTGATGGACCGAATGTGGATCAATGTCACACACTCACCCCAGTCCAAAGATCTGGGCCCAAATCCATCGTTTATTTGCACTCCACACCACCCTGGGTTAGACAATGGTGATATGCAAATCAGCTCTGACCCTGTGCCCCATGGGAACAGTCCAGTCCGAACTACAAAAGCCATGTCCTTCCCAGAACGAAATCAAGCATCCGAGGACCGGACCAGTTTCGAGGTGACACCTCTCATCAGCCCGGCTAGCTTGACTCCAGTGGTGTGGAGTGCCTGGGACCCACGTCTGGGCATCCCCAGCGCACTTAGGGCGGAATATGCAAACACAACAGGTGATGGACCGAATGTGGATCAATGTCACACACTCACCCCAGTCCAAAGATCTGGGCCCAAATCCATCATTTTTTTGCACTCCACACCACCCTGGGTTAGACAATGGCAATATGCAAATCAGCTCTGACCCTGTGCCCCATGGGAACAGTCCAGTCCGAACTACAAAAGCCATGTCCTTCCCAGAACGGAATCAAGCATCCGAGGACCGGACCGGTTTCGAGGTAACAACTCTCATCAGCCCGGCTAGCTTGACTCCAGTGGTGTGGAGTGCCTGGGACCCACGTCTGGGCATCCCCAGCGCACTTAGGGCGGAATGTGCAAACACAACAGGTGATGGACCGAATGTGGATCAATGTCACACACTCACCCCAGTCCAAAGATCTGGGCCCAAATCCATCGTTTATTTGCACTCCACACCACCCTGGGTTAGACAATGGCGATATGCAAATCAGCTCTGACCCTGTGCCCCATGGGAACAGTCCAGTCCGAACTACAAAAGCCATGTCCTTCCCAGAACGAATCAAGCATCCGAGGACCGGACCGGTTTCGAGGTAACACCTCTCATCAGCCCGGCTAGCTTGACTCCAATGGTGTGGAGTGCCTGGGACCCACGTCTGGGCATCCCCAGCGCACTTAGGGCGGAATATGCAAACACAACAGGTGATGGACCGAATGTGGATCAATGTCACACACTCACCCCAGTCCAAAGATCTGGGCCCAAATCCATCGTTTATTTGCACTCCACACCACCCTGGGTTAGACAACGGCGATATGCAAATCAGCTCTGACCCTGTGCCCCATGGGAACAGTCCAGTCCGAACTACAAAAGCCATGTCCTTCCCAGAACGAAATTAAGCATCCGAGGACCGGACCGGTTTTGAGGTGACACCTCTCATCAGCCCGGCTAGCTTGACTCCAGTGGTGTGGAGTGCCTGGGACCCACGTCTGGGCATCCCCAGCGCACTTAGGGCGGAATATGCAAACACAACAGGTGATGGACCGAATGTGGATCAATGTCACACACTCACCCCAGTCCAAAGATCTGGGCCCAAATCCATCGTTTTTTTGCACTCCACACCACCCTGGGTTAGACAATGGCGATATGCAAATCAGCTCTGACCCTGTGCCCCATGGGAACAGTCCAGTCCGAACTACAAAAGCCATGTCCTTCCCAGAACGGAATCAAGCATCCGAGGACCGGACCGGTTTCAAGGTAAAACCTCTCATCAGCCCGGCTAGCTTGACTCCAGTGGTGTGGAGTGCCTGGGACCCACGTCTGGGCATCCCCAGCGCACTTAGGGCGGAATATGCAAACACAACAGGTGATGGACTGAATGTGGATCAATGTCACACACTCACCCCAGTCCAAAGATCTGGGCCCAAATCCAACGTTTATTTGCACTCCACACCACCCTGGGTTAGACAATGGCGATATGCAAATCAGCTCTGACCCTGTGCCCCATGGGAACAGTCCAGTCCGAACTACAAAAGCCATGTCCTTCCCAGAACGAAATCAAGCATCCGAGGACCGGACCAGTTTCGAGGTGACACCTCTCATCAGCCCGGCTAGCTTGACTCCAGTGGTGTGGAGTGCCTGGGACCCACGTCTGGGCATCCCCAGCGCACTTAGGGCGGAATATGCAAACACAACAGGTGATGGACCGAATGTGGATCAATGTCACACACTCACCCCAGTCCAAAGATCTGGGCCCAAATCCATCATTTTTTTGCACTCCACACCACCCTGGGCTAGACAATGGCGATATGCAAATCAGCTCTGACCCTGTGCCCCATGGGAACAGTCCAGTCCGAACTACAAAAGCCATGTCCTTCCCAGAACGGAATCAAGCATCTGAGGAGCGAACCGGTTTCGAGGTAACAACTCTCATCAGCTAACTTAAGACAAAATCCTAAACTTACTACCATTTAGGTATTCACAGAAAGCACTTACTCATTTCCGTATTCACAGAAGTTAGGAGTCCTAACTTTAGGACTCCTAAATGCCTTCTGTGAATACCGAAAGTCTTAAAAATAGAATTTTTCCCAATTCAATAGTAGTAAAGGTAGGAGTCCTAACATTAGGACTCCTGAATGCCTTCTGTGAATAACTAAAGTTTTAAAATTAGGATTTTTCTCAAGTTAGCAGTCCTAAAGTTAGGAGTCCTAACTTTACTGCTACTAAATTGAGAAAAATCCTAATTTTAAGACTTTCGGTATTCACAGAAGGCATTTAGGAGTCCTAAAGTTAGGAGTCCTAACTTTACTACAACTAAATTGAGAAAAATCCTAATTTTAAGATTTTTGGTATTCACAGAAGGCATTTAGGAGTCCTAAAGTTAGGACTCCTAACTTTACTACTACTAAATTGAGAAAAATCCTATTTTTAAGATTTTCGGTATTCACAGAAGGCATTTAAGAGTCCTAAAGTTAAGACTCCTAACTTCTGTGAATACCGAAATGAGTAAGTGTCTTCTGTGACTACCAAAATGAGTAAGTGCCTTCTGTGAATATGAAAATGGTAGTAAGTTTAGGATTTTGTGTTAAGTTAGTTCTGTGAATCGGGCCCTGAGTTTCTATCAGCCCATTGTGCTTATCAATGCAGATGCAAAAATATTTGTTAAAAGTTTAGCTGCTTGTCCTGCACCTTACTTGACATTGCTGGTGTCACTGCAGCATCATGGCTTTCTACCTGGGTGCGACACTGCTGCCCATGTTAACTCTGCTGTGGCCACAGTTGATATGGCAGTAAAATCAGGTATGAATGTCGGTATGATCTTTTTAGATGCAGAGAAAGCATTTGACCGGGTAAACTGGTCGTGTCTCAAGGCAACCCTTTCTACCTTTGTATTGGGGACTGTGTTTTAAAAAGTGGGTGCAGTCTATATACCAGAATCCTACTGGTCAATTACAATACTCTGGAAACTCTTCTACCTCATTTCAGATCCATCGGAGTGCTAGGCAGGGCTGCCCGCTCTCTTCATGGCTATTTGCTTGAAATATGGAACCCTATCTGCGCTTACTGTAACTTCCTGGGATCTTGAATGTAAAATTACAGTTTACACAGATGAAGTGGCAATTTTTTCTCCTAATCCCTCTATGGTTCTCAATCACGTCTTCAATGAAGCTGCCAGATTTGGAGAACTTTCGGGATATAAACTGCATACGTCCAAGACACAATTACTTCCTAATTATGAGCCTAAAGATCCAATACCAGGGGTGTGTCTGTCTGCAACATATGTACGCATCCATCCGTCCTCGCAGGCAGCCCATAATATTAAACTAAACTATGAAATACTCCTAATATGTGTACAAAAAAAACTTTGGGGTTTGGAATAATCTCCCCTCTTTGATCATCGGTCGTTTTAATATAATCAAAATTTATATATTTATTCCAAGCTGTTCTTTTATGGGTCCCAAACTCTTTTTTGAAACGACTCAGCTGAATTATTGGTAACTTTATTTGAGGCTAGCATCGGGCTAGGCGGGCAATCCAGTTTATAAAATAAGGGTATAATCAAGGGGAATTACTCTCCCTGATTTTAAACTTTACTTCTGGCCAGTATTCGCAGAGCGCCTTGACTGCTTTCTGACTGCTAAAATCCTGATCCTAGTGACTTCTTTCTCTGTTTTGTTTTAGGATCAGACTTCAGATTACTCTTTTATAGTCTAACGGTTCCTAAATATTGTAAACGTGTTAGGTTTAAGATCATTCGAAACATAGTTGCTGTTTGGCGGAAGATGTCTACTAAGTATGCTTTTACCCTCAAGCACCCGGATACACCACTCCGGGACAATCCAATGCTCCCAGAGATGTATTTGATGATCAGATAGGACGAGCTTGGTCACAGTATGGTATTTAATCCTTTGGTCATATTTTCGATTTCAACAGTTTTTGCTCATTTGCTGGGCCTCAAGCAGCTTTTAAACGTCCCCATTCTTTCTTTTTTAAGTATCTTTAGATTAGAGACTATTTGATGACGGGCTGCAAGCTTTCGAATTTGTCGCACTGTTCAAAGATACTCAATAGCTTACTCAGAGCACCTCAGAAATCATGTATAAGCACAGTACATCTTGTCTTTGCCCGGCATAATTGTAATGATACCCCTACTCTCGCCATAGGGTGGACTCAGGTTTTTTTCAGGTGAAGTATTACCCTTGGAAGCAAGCTCAGCTTTTAATTATATTGATCAATTCATGCATTCAATAAATTTGAAAGTACCGCAATTCAATGCAAAACATTATACTATACACCGGATAAAATAGTCAAATGGGCTGGGAACTGTTGGGATAAGACTAAATGCCCGAAGTGCGGCCTTCTAGCAGCAGATATCCTTCATATGTGCTTTATGACTTTTAGACACCTGTGGCACAATTCACTAGCACCGTTATGGACATACAGCTTACATACAAGGGATCATGTTAGGCCACATATCACATCTAGGCTTCAGGACAAATGATAGCAGTCCCAAAGGTAACTCCTATCTGTTATTATTATCTCTGCCAGGCTATGTATTGCGAGAGCCTGGATCTCTCCTTTAACACCGAAGGTAACAGAATGGTGGGCGCTCCTCCGACAAATGTATGATATAGAACTTGCCCTGGTTAAATCCAGGGGGCTTCAATTGATTAAAAAGTCTGACCAAATTTGGGCAAGTTTTAGTTGAGACCCTCTCAATAATAATAATTCTAAGGAATGTTATCTAAATCATCTTTTCTGTTTTTTAGGTCTAGTAACTTGCTGAAGGTTTATGAATGTCAGGTCAATTTAATTCTTAACTAGTCTTTTACATTATTTAATACAGTTTTTGACCTTATCTACTAACCAATTAATCAATGTATCTTTCTATCCACATATCAATCTTTTTATACTGGAGTTTTTTCTGTATCACTATGTGAATATGAGACATGGCCACAGATTCCTTGTAAAAACCTAGTCCTATTTCTGCTCATTATGCAAATGGAAATTTCTTGACAAAAAATAAAAAAATAAAAAAATAAATGAGGGAGTTCATTTTGAGTAACAATTTCTTCCTGTTTGATCGCAAACACTTTATGGAGAGGTTTTCAGTAGCTAGGAGATCTATATTACCCCTGTATTTGCAAATTTAATGATGAGCTACTTGTAAATAACATGGCCGGTGGACTTCATCATGAGACATGGCAGAATAATGTCCTGTTATATTCCAGGTATATTGAAATTATACATCTTATTTGTGAAAGTGGATTCCATTACCTGAGGGAATAAATGAGTGTTCTCTACAACAAGATCAACGTATGATTTACTTACACATACTGCTTTGAGAATTTGGAATATACGTTTTTGTAAATCTATATAGAGGCTGATAATTTACTTATTGAACTATTTTGGAAGTCTACATCCACCGCTTTTGTTCTGCATGCTAGAATATGCCACCTATTTAAAATTATAATTAACATAGCCTACTTGAAGATGATTACAACAAGGCATAATTGTTCTAGAGAACTGAACTCCAACTAATAAGTTGGATGTGTGATTTGTAACCAGACATTGCATTCACAAATTAATATCCAGTGCTAAATCTATGCCAGTGAGTTATGATAGGGATACTCAATTAGTTCCAAAATGATCAAAATAAAATAAAGTGGAAGGACACATTTATCAAGAAATATGTGAGTGATAACAAGAAATGATGTGATATGCTCTCTGGTCATTGGAATATTATCTTTGCTATTATGGTTTATAAAGTAGTATCTCCCATGTTCCTACTTGCACATGTAGTAAATGTTAGACTTCAGCCTTAGGGTGGTCTTCCTCCAAAGGTTTTGCCTTATTCCTCTATTTTTTGATAATCTCATTTTTTGTTGGCCTAGGTACAGAACACAAATGTGTGATGGTATTCCGCAAGCCGGAATCATGCTGTGCCTTCACAGCGCCGTCATTATAACAAATGCATCTTTAGTATGTATTCATTCAGCAAGGAAGTTGTTACAACGACTTGCATTAGGGGGCGCTGGATTTTGGAATAGGTTAATTTACTATTCCAACTCCAGTATATGCAACAGTAAGGAACACCATTCCACCAATGCTCCTTGCTAAGGGAAGTTAATATAACCACTTGCATGCTGAACGAATGCATACTAAGAACGCTTTTGTTCTTTTGCCAGTGCTGTAAAGGCACATTGGGATTCCGCATTCGGTCTGAAGGAAGTTTCCCCTGCACATTTTACACTGCAAATTAGTGTTAAAGTGCTTGTGCTCTCTCCTTTAAATATGGTGGAATAAGCTTACATCCAATTGCTAGGTTTGTTTACTTGCAAGTCCTTAGTAAAGTGGTACTACTGGAGACGTGGGCCTGTAAATTCAATACTACCAAGTGAGCCTGCAGTACTCATTGTGATACCAACTTAATTAGCCTCTTAAACATGGCTCACTCCTGGAGCCTACGGTTAGTTTTAAACTGCCATTTCGACATAACAAAATTAACTTTTTGGCAATTCTAATCTTTCCTTTTTAATACATATAACTTACCCTTAGGGAAGCCCTAAACAGCCGTTAGGGCAGGTGCAGTGCATTGAAAAAGTTGGACATGTACTTTTAACTTTTACATGTCCTGGTAGTGAAATACTCTTACATTTGTTTTTCATTAGTGCAAGGATTGCCTCTCCCATAGAATAACAATGGGCTAACTTATTATATATAATAAGTGATAACTTTTAATTGGGAATAGGTAGGAATGTTGAATTTGGTGTTAACAGAATTAGAAATTAAAGCCCTCTTTAATGGTAAAGTCGGATTTTAAGTCACATTTCTTAAAATGTCACTTTTAGAAAGTTGTCTAACATATATGGGGCCATCCTGATGAGGAAATAGGGGTCTGGATCAAAGAAACTAAATGTACTGTAACAAAACCCTCTATACTATACATGAATGTGTATTTTATTTTGTGGACCATGTAACCTATACATGTCCGCACGGGCAATTTATGCCTTTGTTTTCTAACTTGGTGTGCTCCACTGTCCTTCTTTGAACTTCTTTTTTTTTTTTTTATTTTAAATTTTATTGAAGTTCTTGGTCATAAAGTCAAAACGAATACACACAAATTGGCAACCACAAATAATCATACAAATATCTCAACATACAGAAAGGAAACAGAAAAGAGATTATTAACTGGAATACAGAAATCCAAAATTACTCAAAATAGGATTTCCAAATTTCATCAAACTTCCTTGTCCCACCAATTTGCTGTGCGTATCGTAATTCACTCATTCTAACATTCTTCATTTTTTGAAACCAAGTATGAAAAGAAGGAACCTGGATTGATTTCCAGTTCTGTAACACCAGAGACCTTGCCACTGCCATTGCAATGAACAACAATGTAACCATCTGTTCTACAAAACCGTGATCGGAGTCATATCCGTACAGTATTAATTTAACATTATAAGTAATCTGAATCTCACAATATATTTGCAAATATTCAAAAATCTCATTCCAGAAAGGCACAATTTTACAGCAGTGAGCTACAATGGGAGACCAATTAGCAGGTGTAAATTGCATACATCTAAAACAAATGGCGCTCAAATTAACGTACATTTTAGCATTGGCAGCCGGGGTGCGATACAAAAGCCATTTACTGAAAAATAGCATTCTTCTCCAGTTAGATCCTCGAATCACACTAAAGTTCAACTTGTTAATACATTTCCAGGTATTAATGGTAAGAACATGATTCTCCTGTTCCTGCCAGTTTTTTAATAGCTTTCAAACTCAAATCTACCTCAATATGTTGAGCTAGACAACGTTTCCATTCCCCTGGCTTCCTAATCCGTGAAATCAAAAACAAATCATCCCATAACGGGCTAGGGGAACACATACATCTTGGCTCCACTTGTTCAAGCATTTTATAAATTGGAGTATAGGAGCCTGTTAACAAAAAATTCCCCGAAATTAAATATTGCAACTCTCCGGGCGTTAACCATATTCCCTCCCTAAGAAAATCTAATAGTGTATGAAACCCAGCACGCTCCCATTGCCTTACAGTATCAGCTCCGATGTTAATCCCCGTGAAAGTGAGAACATGCGCTAAGGGAGTTCTAGAGTTAAACTGAGGGAGAGAATATCTTTTAACAATAGCATCACAACGTTTAAAGAACCAATTCATAATCTTATATCGAGTGAATTTCGGGGATTTAGGGACCTGTAACGGAGAAGGAATCTGAGCCTCAAGACAAATTTGTTCCAAAAAAAGGTTAATAAATACATTTGGACCTTGCATTCCAGATTTAAATCGCTCTAAATATTGGGCAAAATATGCGCTATAATAATCTCTGATATTAGGTACGGATAAGCCTCCCCTCTCAGTTTCTGCATAAAGTGTCCCTATTGCTATACGAGGACTTTTTTTGCCCATATAAACCCTGAAAATAAAGATTCAACTTTAGAGAAGAAGGCACCGGGCAAAAAGCAGGGAATAGCAGAAAATAGAAAATTAAAAAGTGGGAGAATAGACATTTTAATCAATGCCACACGCCCCAAAATGGAGAAAGGCAACGAATTCCATCTGGTGAACATGGAATGAACCTTCCGAAGAAGAGGTTCAAAATTCAGTTTATATAAATCGGAGACCATGGCAGAAAACATAACCCCCAAATACCTCTTAGGTCTTGAATTAATGCAGCCGACTAAATCAAAATGTAAATCCACATCAGCCCCACCACAGACTATAATTTCCGTCTTTTTTTTATTAATCCGATAGCCTCCCAAGGCTTCGAATTCTTCAAAAAGCTGTACGGCAGCAGTCTGTGATCGAATATCTGTATTAATTAATAGCATGATATCATCAGCGTACAGTTTGATTTTGGCCATGGAGGCAATTTGTGGAACAATGTTCACCGAATTACGAATTGCTGCAGCTAATGGCTCAATGAAGAAAGCAAAAAGAATAGGGGACAAGGGGCAACCCTGCCTGGTACCCCGTTGAACCAATACTGTACCCACCATAGCCGAATTAATAATTATATTGGCTTTAGCACCTGTGTACATTTTTTGGATTAAACTAATAATTGACGAAGGGATGACAAAGTGCTTTATAATAACAAAAAAGTTGTCCATACCACCAAATCAAAAGCCTTTTCGGTGTCTAATATTAAAATTAAATCAGAAATTTGTTTAGTCTGAAAATAATCCAAAGCCTCAGTAAGAAAGTGTGTATTAGTGGCTAACTGCCGACCGGCGAGAAAGCCATTCTGATCTGGATGAATAAGGCCTGGCGCTATAGTATTAAAACGTAATGATAGTAATTTAGTAATGATCTTATAATCCGTATTCAATAGAGTAATAGGCCTATATGAGTTGGGGTCTTTTGAATCTTTACCCTTCTTCAGGAAACTAACAACTGTACCACCTCCGAAGGAGTCTGGAACCTGCCCACCAGTTAACATAGAGTTACATAATTGAAGTAATAAATCAGAAAAAGCACTAAAAAAAACCTTAAAAATTTCAGCTGGGAGGCCGTCCGGGCCACAAGCCTTACCAATTGGTAAGTCCTTAACCGCTAATTCTAATTCCGTTTTGGAAAATGGAGTCATCATTACTTCATGGTCTACCTATGAAAGAGAGGGGAGATAATATCTGTCTAAAAAATTGGTGAGCCTAAAGTGATCTATTTTTTGATGTTGGCTATAAATCTGTTTATAATGGGACAACATTATAGTGCCGATAGCCTCAGACTGTGATGTTTCTATCTGTGTAGTAGGGCACTTTAATGAACGGATCAGGTTTGCGGCAACTTGCTCTTTTGCCTGCCAGGCTAAGAGTTTGCCAGTGAAATTGCTATCCTCATAGATCCGCTGAGATTGTGAACAAAATTGCTGTTCACACTGTGTAAAAAAAAGTGCACTAAGCTCTCGTTTGGCCTCATTTAATTTACTTTGGACAGCGCTAGAAAAGTCGGATTGTCGCAGCAAAGTTAACAAATGTATTTTCCGATAAAGTAAAATCCTGGCTTGCTTAATAGCACGCCATTCTTGTGCATCTTTACCGATAATAATGCCACGCATATAGGCTTTTAGTGAATCCCAGATGATATGTAGAGGAGCTGTACCAGAATTACGAACTATAAATGATTTCCAATTTTAAAAAGGTGATCCAATCACCATCTTGTAGGTATGTTTTATTGAATACCCATCTTTTGGGGGCCCTGGTTTCTTGGCCGACCATAAATTCCATTACCAACATTGCATGGTCAGAAAAACCATCATGAAAAAATTTCTCGGGAGAAAATTTTAATATCCTGTAGGGCAAAAAAAGTTGATACGAGAAGAAGATTTATGTCTTCCGGACCAACAAGTGAATTCTTTTTTTTGTGGATATTGTGAACGCCAGGGGTCACACAGATCAAGTACAGATATAATATTCAGAATAGCCCTACGTGACTTTGGTTTGAATTGTTTCTTCGAGGAAATAGTGGAATCCAGCTTTGTGTCAATAAGAATGTTAAAATCGCCTCCAATGACTATATCCCCCCTGACCATCAACAATGAATGAAACAATTTGTCATAGATTTGAGCGCGGTCTTCCACAGGGGCATAAAAACTAACAAAGGTAATTGGCCTATTCCTGCCTTTTATTGAACATGCGGCCCAACACCACCGACCTACCCCCCCCATGTTCGGACTGGATAGTATCGGCCTCTAAGTTCCGGTGTAAAAAAATGGCAACACCTCTTTAAGATTCTTGAGCACATGAAAACCCTGCATATGAGGACCAACATTTAAACATGGAGAAAGCATCAATTTTAGCAGCAGGAATGTGAGTTTCTTGCATTATTACGATAGCTGGACGCTCTGTTTTAATCCAAGACTCAATCGCCCGCATTTTTTTCCTATTATTTAGCCCATTGACATTGAAAGAGATCACTCTAAGCCCTCCAATAGACATACAAGTAAATTATTTGAAAGAGAATCTTCCAAACCATCATCTTCTTTGCCAACATATTTTCCCATTGCTGCTCACCAAGAACTTCAATTTTTCTCTTTAAACCCCCCCCCCGCCCACCCCACCCAACCCAGGTGACCCACCCCTACACCTAACCCCGTGGCCAAAACCTACTCCTTCTCCTCCCTCCCACGCTGGCCATACGGTACTACCCCCTAACATGGAGGCGCCTTGTGATTGCGCCCCTAACCCCATGGCACCCCGGTTCCTGAACTCCCCCCCTTGTAGTAAATAAGGATTATAGAAAGAAGGAGAGAAAGAAAAACCCAGTATACACACAATATTATCATAATTAGAAAAACAACACTGTAGTCAAAACAAATCCTGAGTTCGTTCTAGCCCTGCGCCATCTGGCCAAGCAGCTGCCAAGCCTCATCAACATCAGTAAACATATAGAATTTGCCCTTAACTAGTACTTTTAACTTTGATTGCTGCGCAATCGAGGCTTGAGCGCCTTTGTCCTTAAATAATTGAAGAATCTTAACAAAATCCTTTCTCCGTCTAGCAGCCGCAGTGGACATGTCCAAAAAAATCCAGCACTAAGTAGTAGGATTGGCAGAGAATTGTCTTTGTTTGAAAGCCTGAGTTAGGATTATTTCTTTAACACGGACATCCGCAAAATTTACAATGATAGTCCATGGGAACGGAGAATTGGGAAAAGGGCGAGCTGGGACTCGGTGCGCCCGGGTGATTGTTAAATCCCCCTTAAACTCAGGTACAACCTCTCGAGAGAAAAAAGAAGTAATCCATTGCATCATGTTGGAACCCTCAATATTTTCTTGTACGCCCACTATTCGAAGGTTCGACCTTCTATTGTAATTCTCCAATTCATCAAGTTTCAATTCAAAGTCTTTCGAAAATTTGGATATACTTGACACCTCTTTCATCACTATAGTCATGTTGTCCTCCAATCCCGAGATTCTAGACTCAGCCTCTTGAAGTCGGATTGGAAACGAAAGCATGGACTCTTCAATTTTATCCAAACGCTGGCTAATAACCTCCAATTCTGCCTTTTGAAATTGTTTTATCTCTCTTACCTCCCCCAAAATCAAGTTTAGCATGTCAACTGAAATCTGAAAATCCCCAGTAGTCTCAGTGTCCATCCCCATACTCGAGCTCTGCAACATAATATCATTGGTAGAGATTAAGTTAGATTGTGGCGTTGTATGGGACACAGTTGCGCAAATTTCTTTACCACTGGGTAGAAAAGGTCTTGTACCTGGAGGTGGAGGGACGGTTATATCAACTAAATCAGTAGACAAGCTCATTGAACCCAAGTTCTCTAGGTTTCCCAAAGAGGCTGCAGCTATCGAAGCCCCTGGTGGCCCTGCACGAGTATCAGAAATATTAAAAGGAGCATGTATCGTGACTTTTTTCTCAAATAGAGGAAATTGTTTAGAGACTTTGGGAACACTGGGTGTCTTAACTTCTTTGGGTGCCTGCACGCCAGGTAGGGCCCCTGTATTTGGGCCTTCAGATAATTTAAAAGCTGGAGCTAAAGGCTGATCCGTACAAGTTTCTACCCCAGGTAACTCCAATACCTCCTGCATCACGTTGATACCAAGATTGCAGAGATTAGGTGGAGGGACTGGCATAGTTGCACTGTCTAGGACGTCGTCTTCGCCCTCACTGGAACACTCCAAATTTTCAACGGAGGAGGTTTCTTTATCCGCGGCCAACCCTGCCCGTTTAGCCTTTTCTAATTCGTCTTTCAGACACTGGCGACGTATTCTCGCCTTTGCTCGAGCCGTCAGCTGCTTGCCCATGACTCGGGACCACTCAAAAAAAGCAAACTCTTATAGTGCTACCCACACTGCGGCCACTGCCTGTTATCCAAAAAGGCTGCGGCGGCGGGGTGAACTTGCAGGGTAAATGAGGCTTTTAAAGAGCAGAAAAAAAAGGCAAAAGGGGAAAATATGCAAAACAACTGCTGCCAGACAGTCCAGGGAAAATGTCTTCCTCTCTCCGTTTTTCCCCCTTCCGATCAGTTAAACTGGTGAATGTGGTAGAATATCTTATTTCAGCAAGCCAAGAACGGCAATCACGACTCACGACTGCTGCGTGGAACAGTGACGTGCAATCCTGCGTTGAATAGCCTCTGCAGCAGAGTATCGAGCTGCCACAAATGAAAGGACCGCACCTCTTTACTCCATCTGCCATCCGCCATCATAAATACATAAAGAATTCACTGCATCCTGCCGAGAATGCTGCTGGAAACTCCGCTGGAATTGTGCAGAAACGCTGCGCCATTTGCCGCTTAGTAGCCACGTTAACAGCCAGCTGGCAGCCCGCCGCCATCCGCCATCAGCCTCGTGGAGGAAGGGAGGACCCAGGAATCAGGTAGCCCAGGTGCTACGTGGAGGCGTGGAACTCCACCGTAGCAGCAGCCATTCCAGGGCTGAGTCTGAACTTCTTCTTGACCTTTTTTGTCATATATGAACATGACTATGTCCCCATAGAGCACATATCCAGCCCAGAGGAAGGCCTTCAAGACAAAGAGCAGGCCCACTGTGAAGGTCCAAATGCGTCGCCGTACTACTATTGTGGCCAGGGGCCCAAGAATTAAGTCATAAAAGGGAAAACCAGAGTGAATAGTGTTGTCCTCTATTACCATTGCAAAAATACATTCTTCTTCTTTACCTCGACCACATAGGTCCTTATGATATCCAGAGGATTAAATGTTTTAGGGATCCCCAAAAAATAGTTCCTAATGAATCCCTACTTTAACCTTTCAGTTGGACTCGTACATTTCAATGTTATGTTTTCACATGTCATATATATATATGTAATTGAGCTGTAAAAAAAGTATGTGCAAACTGCACAATGGGTTGAATGTACACACGTATATGTTTTCATACTTTTAAGCATATTAGGAAAATTCAGACAAAAAAATAGAAAAAATCAATTGATAAATCAATATTTGTCTTATGCATGTTTATTGTTTATGTTCACACAGATGTTATCTTGAGATAAGGGATACACATATATGACTAAAAAGTCCAGAAGAAGTTCAGAGAGGAAGAACAGGGACACAACACACTAAGTTAGAAAGCAGGGTCATAAATTGTCCATGTGGACATGTATAGGTTACACGGCCCACAAAATAAAATACATATTTATGGAATAGGGGATTTTGTTGCTGTACATTTACTTTTAGGAAGTTGGCATTTTCTTGTCCCAACCAATTTGTGCCTGCTTTCTGTAGCCTGGGACACATGACTAGGTTTAGCTGGCAGTTGGTCTTTGTGTATTGCTACCAGACACTGAGACAAAGGTGCTGGCAGGATGGGCCATCTCAGACTTGATGAGGGGAGGAGCTCACACCTACCACACTTGTCCATCACAATGGCTCTGGCCAGCATGCACACAAAGGGGTTTAATACTACTATTTGTGACCCCAGACAAGCTGGGCCAGGGCAGGGAGGCAGGAAATGCTAAATATATCTGATGGTGGAAACCTCCAGAACATTGTCCTACTTAAAAGTGGGCACCAGGTATACACATAGAACCCTCAGACACAACTCTTCAGTACACCTCTGGCCCAATAGAAAACTCATAAGGACTGCTGTGCTGCAAGAAAAACTGCTATTCTGCTATCCTGCTGCCCCACTACCTGAGTGAAAGGTCTCGAACTGTATCTTGATCCAAGGACCACCAGAGTGACTAAAAGGGCTAATTGGCTGGCCTCCTGATCAGAGCCTCAGAGACAGAAAAGGAACCCACCATCTGGAACCCAGCACCTGGACTTTTATTGCTCTGAGTCTTGCCCTCCATGTGGTGCCACTCCAGTCCTGAACCCTTGAAAATGGGCCAGAAGGCACTTTGGCAGCCCAGCTGTTGTCCTTTGAGTATAACTGACACAGCACAATGCATCTCCTTGAAAACATTTTGGAACTGCTGCAGCATAACACCCCCCTCGACTCAGGACATTGTATCACAGCTGCAGCTTCCTTGGAACTGCTGCATGCAATGCATCCTTGTCATAGGCTATTGTGGTTGCTGCTTGTAACCCCCCTCAATTTGTAACCCAATGTCCAACAGTAAAGTTAATTCTACCAAACACATCATTACACAAATTCACTTTTGGAACAGGAACCAGAAAGTTTGTTTTGACATCATGGCTGTAGGCTGTCTCACATGCAGTAAATTAAAGAATTGTGAATTATTTATCAACAGATGCAAGATGATTGAGAAAATCCATCGAAGTTGGGCATTAGGTCGAGGATGAACTGTCAATCTGACTTTGTTGTTAATGCACTGGTTTTTCCTTACAAATGCATTCATGTAAGCAGCACCATTAAAGCACTGAATTTTTAGGATATTTTGGAATATTGAGAGCTCCATTGAAGATGATGAAGCAGCAGTGAACTATATAAAATGGTATAGGCCCACTGCTGCCAACATTATGCTGTCCTAATACATAGCCTACGCTTCTCTTGTTGCTCTTCTTGTCCAAAACATATAGATTGAGCAAGGAACAGTGAAAGGCAGAGACTGTGTAGCAGAGCATACAGGAGCTTTCCTTCCTTCCACCTCCTGTAGCTCAGTGTCAGTAGAACCTTGGAAGGAGGGTGGAGATGCTACTCAGCTCCTGGGTCTCCCAGGCTTGGCTGACTAATGAAACACAGATTAGCTGAGCTCTAGGAGAATCATGGCATGACATCAGACTCCTTTAACAGCTAATACTGTGAATGTTTAACAGCTAACAGTCGTGGCCTTCGTGTGATATCACACAACAGCTGTGAAACAAAGGCTTCAGAGCCGTTGGGGTGGGGGGCAACGAGACCTTTGTTTTCTAAAGTAGGAACTTTGGCTTGGGACTTTAACCCTGGAGCAGGCCTTTAATGGCCACTACGGCAGGCTATATTAGAGCTCATTTGTACCATCAAGAATGTGGATGCTAATGAGCCAATTTTTCTGCATTTTGCAGAAAAACATGAAAGTAGCCACTCTGCTGTAAAAAAAACTGGGATTATATAAGGAACGAAGATGGTAGAGAGGTGGTGGTAAAGAGTTTTGTCTTCAGTGCATGATATATTTGATGTTTATTGTGTTTATAAAGCTCTCCAATGCCCCGAGGGGCATCCTGGTGCTGCGGAAATTGAGTGCCTTTGATGTGCAGACTGAAGTGCATTAAAAATTAGGTTTGACTAATTATCTTGCTGGGAGAAAATCCAGGCCTTGAGTAGCTTGAGGAATTGGGATTCGTTCCCTTCTGTCCTTAGGGAGAGGGGGTGCTGGTTCCATTCCATGGGACTAGAACGGAAAGTGAGCTGCCACCTCTGGTGGTCATCCAGATCTCAGGACCTCCATTAAATTTGGCATTAGAGGATTGGAGTCCCTCTGAAGGCAGGCCTTGTGAGCCACTGTCACAGCCTTAAATGTGGTCCCTATTATGGACAGGGAGCCAATGTAAAGCCTCAAAGCCTTAAATCTGACTATTTTATGGAGTGTGAGCCAATGTAAGGTCCAAAGAGCTTGTCACCCCAACTTCCTTCTGTTAAGCTTTAGTACTGTCCTTGCTGTTGTGTTTCGGATAACGTGGAGGCATTTGATAAGGTATTTCGGCAAACCCAATAGAAGGGAATTGGCGTGATCCAGTCCCGGGGTGATCAGGGCGTGTATCACAGTTTTGCAAGCAATTAGAGGTAAGAAGGCAAGACATTTTTTCAAAGTTGCTGAAACTTTGAGAATGTGCGGCCTGAAATAGGTTGGAGTCAAACTATATCCCCAGGTTGTTCACCATGGTGGTGAGAATAGGAGGGTAGAGACACCCTCAGAGCACCAGGTTTCTGGCCAAAGCATGTTTGATTTACCAAATAGGATAATCTCTGTTTTTTACCAAAACATTTTAGGTGGTCTGATTCATCTAGTTAAATACCTCTGTGGGACATTTCTGGAAGTTGAGCTCAGGACTTGAAGGCTGTTGCTCTAAAGAGAGAACCAACTGGGTATCATTGGCATGTGATATAACCGTGATCCCAAAGGATTCAATAAGGTCGGCTAGAGGTATCATAAAGATATTGAAGTGTATGGGGGACCGTTTTGAATGCCCTGACAGATCTAATAGAGGAAGCTTAGATTAAAGCAAATTACAAACCACATCACCAGGAGGTCTCATTATGGAATAGGGCGTACATATCTTTCTTTAGTTGTTCTGATTATGTTTACTGATACTTCATTACTTTAGCTATCCGCAATCAGATTATATTACCAGTCAATATGCAATGATGGAGATACATGCATGCTGCTGTCAAGGGTGCGAGACGGAGTTCAGAGCTTGGAGCTTGGTGCTCAGAGCGGCTGATGAGGAGCAGAGTAGCTATACTGCCTGCTGCCTTTTCTGTCTGCTTTTGTGGGCTGACACAGAGGCGCTGAGCCCAGAGTGCATAGTACTGTGTTTCGACCAAGGCCCGTAGCTCAGAACGGCACTTCGGCTGGGGCAGTCGCTGCAGGTGGAATCCTGTGCTTCCACAAAATGCTGTATTGTTTCTTGTGGCCCCCCGTGGTGGAGCTGCGTGACCGAGCCATGCCAAGTTGTGTAGCCAACTCGGCCTCCAAATTTACCTCACCTTATCCCAGCAGTTGATCTAGCCCCCAGCATCAGACCCCCAGGGGAGGGGGCTGTGGTGTGTGGTGGAGTGTTTTAGAGAGTGGTGAGACAATGGTGAGACAGCAATGAGGAGAGGCAAGCAAATGCCGTAGCCAAAACTTTACCCTGTGCTGCTCATTTGAATAGACTAAATATATTGAACTTACTGAATTCATGCCATAAGGCCTCTTCAGAGTGATAAATGGCTGTGTGATTACATGCAGAATACTTTATTTCCACATCTTGACTGTAGATACAGAGCAACTTTTAGCAGTTCGATCAAAAAATATGGAAGCAAAACGTTGTGGAGACCCGTGAGGAATGGAGAGTGTGAAGCTCTAGCAGCTTGGCAGCAGTTTTTAGGCACTGCTGCTGAAGGGTAGAGTTGGGGTGGAGCGGAGACGGTCTGCTTAGATCCAGGTGCGGTCTGCAAGCCTACTCTGTGTGCCCCATGCTTGGCCAAATGCACAAACTAGCTGTTGGAACTAACAGCCAAGGAGGCTAGGCAATGAAGTTGAGTAGAAAGTCATGGGTGTTCGCATAATAACTTTAAGTGGCATGACAGCAGTTTTTTGGCAATGCTGCCGGGGGGCTGAGCTGAGAAATAGTGGAGAAAGCCTGGCAGGCCCAGGTGCAATCTGAAAGCCCCTTGAATGATCCCTCGTCCCTGGTACAACCATCCGCGAGTCTCTTAGGTTAATATAGGTTCCCTAAATAGTGATGTCTGTTTGCTTTTGTGGGACCCTACAGTCACGGAAAAAGCGGAAGAAAATGAAGAGCAACTGACCAAACTCCACTATTAGCTCACCAATAATTCTAAAGGTCCCAGATGGTGTCTTATCCTCAAGCCCTGTGAATTTGCTTTTGGGGAAAGTGACAAAGGCTACAATTCCTGAGGGCATAATTATTCAATCCTCCATTGGTTATTTGAAACATCCAGGGAAAACAATACAAGAGGATTCAAATCATCTGGGAGCCTCTGCTTTGAACCTCTCCAGACCAATTTCATCTACTGTCCAGCCTCCAGGTTCCCAAGATATGGGATTTGATAATAATCCAGTACATAAGCAAAATTAAGACATTTCAGCAAATAAGCAAATCTTAGATTGCACAGCAACATTGAGTAATGATCTAGGCTCTAATAACCTTGTTGTAAAGACACAAGTCCACAGCTCTGACCATGAATTCTGATTATTAGCATTTTCGTTAAAGAATTCCCTACTTATGATTGAACTGAGGCAACAAGCTTCCCCCACTGTGGCCCAGCCTGTATCACAATCATCTTAAAATCTAGGAGCATACCTAATATCACAGCATTACAGGATATATACAGCCTGGACTCAAGTAGAGAAAAGGCTGACATAGACACTTTTAGTCCAGTTCCATCTATAGATTTCCACATTTCCAATCCAAAACCAACACTAATTAGTCAAAAGTTAACTTGGAAAACAGAACTCCTAAAAACACAAAGAAAACCAATGAACATCCTTCGACAGAGTCAAGTTTAATCATGGTTGATCATATGGCATTTATGAATAATTTAATTAAGTCTACTGACCTTTCCTTTATGACAAAATATGTTACAAGTAACCCTTAATCTGTGAAGACCCCTAAGGAGCCTCGTCAGGGCTCTTCAGGTACATGGAGCAACTTGCTTAACACCATGGATGCTTTAATGGTAGCCCTAAACTGCCACTCAGATAAACTGAGTATACAGGTAAGTTGCCCTAATACACTTGCTGTTTCTGTTGTAGGGATGGATTCCAAATTGCAAACACTGAGTGATTTAGTAGTAAAATTGCAATCCAATACAAACATCCAACTAGTAACATGCACTTTTGCCCATATATTGGAAAATGTCTCAAATCTTTCAACAATAGTTGGCTCCCTTGTGGATGAAGTAAAAAATATAGCCACCTTGCAAATGGAAAAACCTGTAGAAAATCCATCTTTAAGCCCACACCTGGGTCAAAGTGTGTCAAATTCAGGATTCAACCATTAGACAAATAGATCATCCAACGACGAATGATGAAAGCTCGATGAAAAAAACCGTAAACAACGATTAACATCCAACAGCTTAATGCGACTGAAGATGCACCCTAAGAGCATTTGCTGTCAACTGAGGTAAAGTAGGAGCAGTATACATCAAATTGTTCCATCTAACAAAAAGAGCCAGGACAGACTTAGACAGGCTCAAAATAAAATAAAGAAATTAAAAACAAACACAAGTCTTGATGAAAAGATCCTATAAATGCTGTCAAGAATAGGCAAAATTGGTAGTAATGGTGGTCGATTGCACTGAATGGCTTCCACTGACTGATAATACTCAGACAAGTGGCATTAAATCTGCACCTACGCAACACATAGTGGGATGGCCAAACAAAGACAAGATAAAAAAAATACTCAACTCCCTCTGTAAATGGTGTGGAATGTCGTATAAAAAATCTTTGGTTTTAAACAAAAATAACGGTCCGGAGAAAACACAGAATAGGAACGTCATCACATCGGCACTTAATAAAGCTAATAGTCAACAAATGCCTAATATTATTAGAGGGGGGCATGTTGAGTCCCAGATTAGTTGATCTCAGCAGGAAAACCCTAGTAGTCTTGTGTTCCAGTATGTCAATGATGCAAACACAACAGGTGATGGACCGAATGTGGATCAATGTCACACACTCACCCCAGTCCAAAAATCTGGGCCCAAATCCATCGTTTTTTTGCACTCCACACCACCCTGGGTTAGACAGTGGCGATATGCAAATCAGCTCTGACCCTGTGCCCCATGGGAACAGTCCAGTCCGAACTACTAAAGCCATGTCCTTCCCAGAACGGAATCAAGCATCCGAGGACCGGACCGGTTTCGAGGTAACACCTCTCATCAGCACGGCTAGCTTGACTCCAGTGGTGTGGAGTGCCTGGGACCCACGTCTGGGCATCCCCAGCGCACTTAGGGCGGAATATGCAAACACAACAGGTGATGGACCGAATGTGGATCAATGTCACACACTCACCCCAGTCCAAAGATCTGGGCCCAAATTTATTGTTTTTTTGCACTCCACACCACCCTGGGTTAGACAATGGCGATATGCAAATCCGCTCTGACCCTGTGCCCCATGGGAACAGTCCAGTCCGAACTACAAAAGCCATGTCCTTCCCAGAACGGAATCAAGCATCCGAGGACCGGACCGGTTTCGAGGTAACACCTCTCATCAGCCCGGCTAGCTTGACTCCAGTGGTGTGGAGTGCCTGGGACCCACGTCTGGGCATCCTCAGCGCACTTAGGGCGGAATATGCAAACACAACAGGTGATGGACCGAATGTGGATCAATGTCACACACTCACCCCAGTCCAAAGATCTGGGCCCAAATCCATCGTGTTTTTGCACTCCACACCACCCTGGGTTAGACAATGGCGATATGCAAATCAGCTCTGACCCTGTGCCCCATGGGAACAGTCCAGTACGAACTACAAAAGCCATGTCCTTCCCAGAACGGAATCAAGCATCCGAGGACCGGACCGGTTTCGAGGTAACACCTCTCATCAGCCCGGCTAGCTTGACTCCAGTGGTGTGGAGTGCCTGGGACCCACGTCTGGGCATCCCCAGCGCACTTAGGGCGGAATATGCAAACACAACAGGTGATGGACCGAATGTGGATCAATGTCACACACTCACCCCAGTCCAAAGATCTGGGCCCAAATCCATCGTTTTGTTGCACTCCACACCACCCTGGGTTAGACAATGGCGATATGCAAATCAGCTCTGACCCTGTGCCCCATAGGAACAGTCCAGTCCGAACTACAAAAGCCATGTCCTTCCCAGAACGGAATCAAGCATCCGAGGACCGGACCGGTTTTGAGGTAACACCTCTCATCAGCCCGGCTAGCTTGAATCCAGTGGTGTGGAGTGCCTGGGACCCACGTCTGGGCATCCCCAGCGCACTTAGGGCGAAATATGCAAACACAACAGGTGATGGACCGAATGTGGATCAATGTCACACACTCACCCCAGTCCAAAGATCTGGGCCCAAATCCATCGTTTTTTTGCACTCCACACCACCCTGGGTTAGACAATGGCGATATGCACATCAGCTCTGACCCTGTGCCCCATGGGAACAGTCCAGTCCGAACTACAAAAGCCATGTCCTTCCCAGAACCGAATCAAGCATCCGAGGACCGGACCGGTTTCGAGGTAACACCTCTCATCAGCCCGGCTAGCTTGACTCCAGTGGTGTGGAGTGCCTGGGACCAACGTCTGGGCATCCCCAGCGCACTTAGGGCGGAATATGCTAACACAACAGGTGATGGGCCGAATGTGGATCAATGTCACACACTCACCCCAGTCCAAAGATCTGGGCCCAAATCCATCGATTATTTGCACTCCACACCACCCTGGGTTAGACAATGGCGATATGCAAATCAGCTCTGACCCTGTGCCCCATGGGAACAGTCCAGTCCGAACTACAAAAGCCATGTCCTTCCCAGAACGGAATCAAGCATCCGAGGACCGGACCGGTTTCAAGGAAACACCTCTCATCAGCCCGGCTAGCTTGACTCCAGTGGTGTGGAGTGCCTGGGACCCACGTCTGGGCATCCCCAGCGCACTTAGGGCGGAATATGCAAACACAACAGGTGATGGACCGAATGTGGATCAATGTCACAACCTCACCCCAGTCCAAAGATCTGGGCCCAAATCCATCGTTTTTTTGCACTCCACACCACCCTGGGTTAGACAATGGCGATATGCAAATCAGCTCTGACCCTGTGCCCCATGGGAACAGTCCAGTCCGAACTACTAAAGCCATGTCCTTCCCAGAACGGAATCAAGCATGCGAGGACCGGACCGGTTTCGAGGTAACACCTCTCATCAGCACGGCTAGCTTGACTCCAGTGGTGTGGAGTGCCTGGGACCCACGTCTGGGCATCCCCAGCGCACTTAGGGCGGAATATGCAAACACAACATGTGATGGACCGAATGTGGATCAATGTCACACACTCACCCCAGTCCAAAGATCTGGGCCCAAATCCATCGTTTTTTTGCACTCCACACCACCCTGGGTTAGACAATGGCGATATGCAAATCAGCTCTGACCCTGTGCCCCATGGGAACAGTCCAGTCCGAACTACAAAAGCCATGTCCTTCCCAGAACGGTATCAAGCATCCGAGGACCGGACCGGTTTCGAGGTAACACCTCTCATCAGCCCGGCTAGCTTGACTCCAGTGGTGTTGAGTGCCTGGGACCCACGTCTGGGCATCCCCAGCGCACTTAGGGCGGAATATGCAAACACAACAGGTGATGGACCGAATGTGGATCAATGTCACACACTCACCCCAGTCCAAAGATCTGGGCCCAAATTTATTGTTTTTTTGCACTCCACACCACCCTGGGTTAGACAATGGCGATATGCAAATCAGCTCCGACCCTGTGCCCCATGGGAACAGTCCAGTCCGAACTACAAAAGCCATGTCCTTCCCAGAACGGAATCAAGCATCCGAGGACCGGACCGGTTTCGAGGTAACACCTCTCATCAGCCCGGCTAGCTTGACTCCAGTGGTGTGGAGTGCCTGGGACCCACGTCTGGGCATCCTCAGCGCACTTAGGGCGGAATATGCAAACACAACAGGTGATGGACCGAATGTGGATCAATGTCACACACTCACCCCAGTCCAAAGATCTGGGCCCAAATCCATCGTTTTTTTGCACTCCACACCACCCTGGGTTAGACAATGGCGATATGCAAATCAGCTCTGACCCTGTGCCCCATGGGAACAGTCCAGTACGAACTACAAAAGCCATGTCCTTCCCAGAACGGAATCAAGCATCCGAGGACCGGAACGGTTTCGAGGTAACACCTCATCAGCCCGGCTAGCTTGACTCCAGTGGTGTGGAGTGCCTGGGACCCACGTCTGGGCATCCCCAGCGCACTTAGGGCGGATTATGCAAACACAACAGGTGATGGACCGAATGTGGATCAATGTCACACACTCACCCCCGTCCAAAGATCTGGGCCCAAATCCATCGTTTTTTTGCACTCCACACCACCCTGGGTTAGACAATGGCGATTTGCAAATCAGCTCTGACCCTGTGCCCCATGGGAACAGTCCAGTCCGAACTACAAAAGCCATGTCCTTCCCAGAACGGAATCAAGCATCCGAGGACCGGACCGGTTTCGAGGTAACACCTCTCATCAGCCCGGCTAGCTTGACTCCAGTGGTGTGGAGTGCCTGGGACCCACGTCTGGGCATCCCCAGCGCACTTAGGGCGGAATATGCAAACACAACAGGTGATGGACCGAATGTGGATCAATGTCACACACTCACCCCAGTCCAAAGATCTGGGCCCAAATCCATCGTTTTTTTGCACTCCACACAACCCTGGGTTAGACAATGGCGATATGCAAATCAGCTCTGACCCTGTGCCCCATGGGAACAGTCCAGTCCAAACTACAAAAGCCATGTCCTTCCCAGAACGGAATCAAGCATCCGAGGACCGGACCGGTTTCGAGGTAACACCTCTCATCAGCCCGGCTAGCTTGACTCCAGTGGTGTGGAGTGCCTGGGACCCACGTCTGGGCATCTCCAGCGCACTTAGGGCGGAATATGCAAACACAACAGGTGATGGACCGAATGTGGATCAATGTCACACACTCACCCCAGTCCAAAGATGTGGACCCAAATCCATCATTTTTTTGCACTCCACACCACCCTGGGTTAGACAATGGCGATATGCAAATCAGCTCTGACCCTGTGCCCCATGGGAACAGTCCAGTCCGAACTACAAAAGCCATGTCCTTCCCAGAACGGAATTAAGCATCCGAGGACCGGACCGGTTTCGAGGTACCACCTCTCATCAGCCCGGCTAGCTTGACTCCAGTGGTGTGGAGTGCCTGGGACCCACGTCTGGGCATCCCTAGCGCACTTAGGGCGGAATATGCAAACACAACAGGTGATGGACCGAATGTGGATCAATGTCACACACTCACCCCAGTCCAAAGATCTGGGCCCAAATCCATCGTTTTTTTGCACTCCACACCACCCTGGGTTAGACAATGGCGATATGCAAATCAGCTCTGACCCTGTGCCCCATGTGAACAGTCCAGTCCGAACTACAAAAGCCATGTCCTTCCCAGAACGGAATCAAGCATCCGAGGACCGGACCGGTTTCGAGGTAACACCTTTCATCAGCCCGGCTAGCTTGACTCCAGTGGTGTGGAGTGCCTGGGACCCACGTCTGGGCATCCCCAGCGCACTTAGGGCGGAATATGCAAACACAACAGGTGATGGACCGAATGTGGATCAATGTCACACACTCACCCCAGTCCAAAGATCTGGGCCCAAATCCATCGTTTTTTTGCACTCCACACCACCCTGGGTTAGACAATGGCGATATGCAAATCAGCTCTGACCCTGTTGTGCCCCATGGGAACAGTCCAGTCCGAACTACAAAAGCCATGTCCTTCCCAGAACGGAATCAAGCATCCGAGGACCGGACCGGTTTCGAGGTAACACCTCATCAGCCCGGCTAGCTTGATTCCAGTGGTGTGGAGTGCCTGGGACCCACGTCTGGGCATCCCCAGCGCACTTAGGGCGGAATATGCAAACACAACAGGTGATGGACCGAATGTGGATCAATGTCACACACTCACCCCAGTCCAAAGATCTGGGCCCAAATCCATCGTTTATTTGCACTCCACACCACCCTGGGTTAGACAATGGCGATATGCAAATCAGCTCTGACCCTGTGCCCCATGGGAACAGTCCAGTCCGAACTACAAAAGCCATGTCCTTCCCAGAACAAAATCAAGCATCCGAGGACCGGACCAGTTTCGAGGTGACACCTCTCATCAGCCCGGCTAGCTTGACTCCAGTGGTGTGGAGTGCCTGGGACCCACGTCTGGGCATCCCCAGCGCACTTAGGGCGGAATATGCAAATACAACAGGTGATGGACCGAATGTGGATCAATGTCACACACTCACCCCAGTCCAAAGATCTGGGCCCAAATCCATCGTTTTTTTGCACTCCACACCACCCTGGGTTAGACAATGGCGATATGCAAATCAGCTCTGACCCTGTGCCCCATGGGAACAGTCCAGTACGAACTACAAAAGCCATGTCCTTCCCAGAACGGAATCAAGCATCCGAGGACCGGACTGGTTTCGAGGTAACACCTCTCATCAGCCCGGCTAGCTTGATTCCAGTGGTGTGGAGTGCCTGGGACCCACGTCTGGGCATCCCCAGCGCACTTAGGGCGGAATATGCAAACACAACAGGTGATGGACCGAATGTGGATCAATGTCACACACTCACCCCAGTCCAAAGATGTGGACCCAAATCCATCATTTTTTTGCACTCCACACCACGCTGGGTTAGACAATGGCGATATGCAAATCAGCTCTGACCCTGTGCCCCATGGGAACAGTCCAGTCCGAACTACAAAAGCCATGTCCTTCCCAGAACGGAATCAAGCATCCGAGGACCGGACCGGTTTCGAGGTAACACCTCTCATCAGCCCGGCTAGTTTGACTCCAGTGGTGTGGAGTGCCTGGGACCCACGTCTGGGCATCCCCAGCGCACTTAGGGCGGAATATGCAAACACAACAGGTGATGGACCGAATGTGGATCAATGTCACACACTCACCCCAGTCCAAAGATGTGGACCCAAATCCATCAATTTTTTTGCACTCCACACCACCCTGGGTTAGAAAATGGTGATATGCAAATCAGCTCTGACCCTGTGCCCCATGGGAACAGTCCAGTCCGAACTACAAAAGCCATGTCCTTCCCAGAACGGAATCAAGCATCCGAGGACCGGACCGGTTTCGAGGTAACACCTCTCATCAGCCCGGCTAGCTTGACTCCAGTGGTGTGGAGTGCCTGAGACCCACGTCTGGGCATCCCCAGCGCACTTAGGGCGGAATATGCAAACACAACAGGTGATGGACCGAATGTGGATCAATGTCACACACTCACCCCAGTCCAAAGATCTGGGCCCAAATCCATCGTTTATTTGCACTCCACACCACCCTGGGTTAGACAATGGCGATATGCAAATCAGCTCTGACCCTGTGCCCCATGGGAACAGTCCAGTCCGAACTACAAAAGCCATGTCCTTCCCAGAACGGAATCAAGCATCCGAGGACCGGACCGGTTTCGAGGTAACACCTCATCAGCCCGGCTAGCTTGACTCCAGTGGTGTGGAGTGCCTGGGACCCACGTCTGGGCATCCCCAGCGCACTTAGGGCGGATTATGCAAACAAAACAGGTGATGGACTGAATGTGGATCAATGTCACACACTCACCCCAGTCCAAAGATCTGGGCCCAAATCCATCGTTTTTTTGCACTCCACACCACCCTGGGTTAGACAATGGTGATTTGCAAATCAGCTCTGACCCTGTGCCCCATGGGAACAGTCCAGTCCGAACTACAAAAGCCATGTCCTTCCCAGAACGGAATCAAGCATCCGAGGACCGGACCGGTTTCGAGGTAACACCTCTCATCAGCCCGGCTAGCTTGACTCCAGTGGTGTGGAGTGCCTGGGATCCACGTCTGGGCATCCCCAGCGCACTTAGGGCGGAATATGCAAACACAACAGGTGATGGACCGAATGTGGATCAATGTCACACACTCACCCCAGTCCAAAGATCTGGGCCCAAATCCATCGTTTTTTTGCACTCCGCACAACCCTGGGTTAGACAATGGCGATATGCAAATCAGCTCTGACCCTGTGCCCCATGGGAACAGTCCAGTCCAAACTACAAAAGCCATGTCTTTCCAAGAACGGAATCAAGCATCCGAGGACCGGACCGGTTTCGAGGTAACACCTCTCATCAGCCCGGCTAGCTTGACTCCAGTGGTGTGGAGTGCCTGGGACCCACGTCTGGGCATCCCTAGCGCACTTAGGGCGGAATATGCAAACACAACAGGTGATGGACCGAATGTGGATCAATGTCACACACTCACCCCAGTCCAAAGATCTGGGCCCAAATCCATCGTTTTTTTGCACTCCACACCACCCTGGGTTAGACAATGGCGATATGCAAATCAGCTCTGACCCTGTGCCCCATGTGAACAGTCCAGTCCGAACTACAAAAGCCATGTCCTTCCCAGAACGGAATCAAGCATCCGAGGACCGGACCGGTTTCGAGGTAACACCTTTCATCAGCCCGGCTAGCTTGACTCCAGTGGTGTGGAGTGCCTGGGACCCACGTCTGGGCATCCCCAGCGCACTTAGGGCGGAATAAGCAAACACAACAGGTGATGGACCGAATGTGGATCAATGTCACACACTCACCCCAGTCCAAAGATCTGGGCCCAAATCCATCGTTTATTTGCACTCCACACCACCCTGGGTTAGGCAATGGTGATATGCAAATCAGCTCTGACCCTGTGCCCCATGGGAACAGTCCAGTCCGAACTACAAAAGCCATGTCCTTCCCAGAACGAAATCAAGCATCCGAGGACCGGACCAGTTTCGAGGTGACACCTCTCATCAGCCCGGCTAGCTTGACTCCAGTGGTGTGGAGTGCCTGGGACCCACGTCTGGGCATCCCCAGCGCACTTAGGGCGGAATATGCAAACACAACAGGTGATGGACCGAATGTGGATCAATGTCACACACTCACCCCAGTCCAAAGATCTGGGCCCAAATCCATCATTTTTTTGCACTCCACACCACCCTGGGTTAGACAATGGCAATATGCAAATCAGCTCTGACCCTGTGCCCCATGGGAACAGTCCAGTCCGAACTACAAAAGCCATGTCCTTCCCAGAACGGAATCAAGCATCCGAGGACCGGACCGGTTTCGAGGTAACAACTCTCATCAGCCCGGCTAGCTTGACTCCAGTGGTGTGGAGTGCCTGGGACCCACGTCTGGGCATCCCCAGCGCACTTAGGGCGGAATGTGCAAACACAACAGGTGATGGACCGAATGTGGATCAATGTCACACACTCACCCCAGTCCAAAGATCTGGGCCCAAATCCATCGTTTATTTGCACTCCACACCACCCTGGGTTAGACAATGGCGATATGCAAATCAGCTCTGACCCTGTGCCCCATGGGAACAGTCCAGTCCGAACTACAAAAGCCATGTCCTTCCCAGAACGAATCAAGCATCCGAGGACCGGACCGGTTTCGAGGTAACACCTCTCATCAGCCCGGCTAGCTTGACTCCAATGGTGTGGAGTGCCTGGGACCCACGTCTGGGCATCCCCAGCGCACTTAGGGCGGAATATGCAAACACAACAGGTGATGGACCGAATGTGGATCAATGTCACACACTCACCCCAGTCCAAAGATCTGGGCCCAAATCCATCGTTTATTTGCACTCCACACCACCCTGGGTTAGACAATGGCGATATGCAAATCAGCTCTGACCCTGTGCCCCATGGGAACAGTCCAGTCCGAACTACAAAAGCCATGTCCTTCCCAGAACGAAATTAAGCATCCGAGGACCGGACCGGTTTTGAGGTGACACCTCTCATCAGCCCGGCTAGCTTGACTCCAGTGGTGTGGAGTGCCTGGGACCCACGTCTGGGCATCCCCAGCGCACTTAGGGCGGAATATGCAAACACAACAGGTGATGGACCGAATGTGGATCAATGTCACACACTCACCCCAGTCCAAAGATCTGGGCCCAAATCCATCGTTTTTTTGCACTCCACACCACCCTGGGTTAGACAATGGCGATATGCAAATCAGCTCTGACCCTGTGCCCCATGGGAACAGTCCAGTCCGAACTACAAAAGCCATGTCCTTCCCAGAACGGAATCAAGCATCCGAGGACCGGACCGGTTTCAAGGTAAAACCTCTCATCAGCCCGGCTAGCTTGACTCCAGTGGTGTGGAGTGCCTGGGACCCACGTCTGGGCATCCCCAGCGCACTTAGGGCGGAATATGCAAACACAACAGGTGATGGACTGAATGTGGATCAATGTCACACACTCACCCCAGTTCAAAGATCTGGGCCCAAATCCAACGTTTTTTTGCACTCCACACCACCCTGGGTTAGACAATGGCGATATGCAAATCAGCTCTGACCTTGTGCCCCATGGGAACAGTCCAGTCCGAACTACAAAAGCCATGTCCTTCCCAGAACGGAATCAAGCATCCGAGGACCGGACCGGTTTCGAGGTAACACCTCTCATCAGCCCGGCTAGCTTGACTCCAGTGGTGTGGAGTGCCTGGGACCCACGTCTGGGCATCCCCAGCGCACTTAGGGCGGAATATGCAAACACAACAGGTGATGGACCGAATGTGGATCAATGTCACACACTCACCCCAGTCCAAAGATCTGGGCCCAAATCCATCGTTTTTTTGCACTCCACACCACCCTGGGTTAGACAATGGCGATATGCAAATCAGCTCTGACCCTCTGCCCCATGGGAACAGTCCAGTCCGAACTACAAAAGCCATGTCCTTCCCAGAACGGAATCAAGCATCCGAGGACCGGACCGGTTTCGAGGTAACACCTCTCATCAGCCCGGCTAGCTTGACTCCAGTGGTGTGGAGTGCCTGGGACCCACGTCTGGGCATCCCCAGCGCACTTAGGGCGGAATATGCAAACACAACAGGTGATGGACCGAATGTGGATCAATGTCACACACTCACCCCAGTCCAAAGATCTGGGCCCAAATCCATCGTTTATTTGCACTCCACACCACCCTGGGTTAGACAATGGCGATATGCAAATCAGCTCTGACCCTGTGCCCCATGGGAACAGTCCAGTCCGAACTACAAAAGCCATGTCCTTCCCAGAACGAAATCAAGCATCCGAGGACCGGACCAGTTTCGAGGTGACACCTCTCATCAGCCCGGCTAGCTTGACTCCAGTGGTGTGGAGTGCCTGGGACCCACGTCTGGGCATCCCCAGCGCACTTAGGGCGGAATATGCAAACACAACAGGTGATGGACCGAATGTGGATCAATGTCACACACTCACCCCAGTCCAAAGATCTGGGCCCAAATCCATCATTTTTTTGCACTCCACACCACCCTGGGCTAGACAATGGCGATATGCAAATCAGCTCTGACCCTGTGCCCCATGGGAACAGTCCAGTCCGAACTACAAAAGCCATGTCCTTCCCAGAACGGAATCAAGCATCTGAGGAGCGGACCGGTTTCGAGGTAACAACTCTCATCAGCCCGGCTAGCTTGACTCCAGTGGTGTGGAGTGCCTGGGACCCACGTCTGGGCATCCCCAGCGCACTTAGGGCGGAATATGCAAACACAACAGGTGATGGACCGAATGTGGATCAATGTCACACACTCACCCCAGTCCAAAGATCTGGGCCCAAATCCATCGTTTATTTGCACTCCACACCACCCTGGGTTAGACAATGGCGATATGCAAATCAGCTCTGACCCTGTGCCCCATGGGAACAGTCCAGTCCGAACTACAAAAGCCATGTCCTTCCCAGAACGGAATCAAGCATCCGAGGACCGGACCGGTTTCGAGGTAACACCTCTCATCAGCCCTGCTAGCTTGACTCCAATGGTGTGGAGTGCCTGGGACCCACGTCTGGGCATCCCCAGCGCACTTAGGGCGGAATATGCAAACACAACAGGTGATGGACCGAATGTGGATCAATGTCACACACTCACCCCAGTCCAAAGATCTGGGCCCAAATCCATCGTTTATTTGCACTCCACACCACCCTGGGTTAGACAATGGCGATATGCAAATCAGCTCTGACCCTGTGCCTCATGGGAACAGTCCAGTCCGAACTACAAAAGCCATGTCCTTCCAAGAACGAAATTAAGCATCCGAGGACCGGACCGGTTTTGAGGTGACACCTCTCATCAGCCCGGCTAGCTTGACTCCAGTGGTGTGGAGTTGCTGGGACCCACGTCTGGGCATCCCCAGCGCACTTAGGGCGGAATATGCAAACACAACAGGTGATGGACCGAATGTGGATCAATGTCACACACTCACCCCAGTCCAAAGATCTGGGCCCAAATCCATCGTTTTTTTGCACTCCACACCACCCTAGGTTAGACAATGGCGATATGCAAATCAGCTCTGACCCTGTGCCCCATGGGAACAGTCCAGTCCGAACTACAAAAGCCATGTCCTTCCCAGAACGGAATCAAGCATCCGAGGACCGGACCGGTTTCGAGGTAAAACCTCTCATCAGCCCGGCTAGCTTGACTCCAGTGGTGTGGAGTGCCTGGGACCCACGTCTGGGCATCCCCAGCGCACTTAGGGCGGAATATGCAAACACAACAGGTGATGGACTGAATGTGGATCAATGTCACACACTCACCCCAGTCCAAAGATCTGGGCCCAAATCCAACGTTTTTTTGCACTCAACACCACCCTGGGTTAGACAATGGCGATATGCAAATCAGCTCTGACCCTGTGCCCCATGGGAACAGTCCAGTCCGAACTACAAAAGCCATGTCCTTCCCAGAACGGAATCAAGCATCCGAGGACCGGACCGGTTTCGAGGTAACACCTCTCATCAGCCCGGCTAGCTTGACTCCAGTGGTGTGGAGTGCCTGGGACCCACGTCTGGGCATCCCCAGCGCACTTAGGGCGGAATATGCAAACACAACAGGTGATGGACCGAACGTGGATCAATGTCACACACTCACCCCAGTCCAAAGATCTGGGCCCAAATCCATCTTTTTTTTGCACTCCATACCACCCTGGGTTAGACAATGGCGATATGCAAATCAGCTCTTACCCTGTGCCCCATGGGAACAGTCCAGTCCGAACTACAAAAGCCATGTCCTTCCCAGAACGGAATCAAGCATCCGAAGACCGGACCGGTTTCGAGGTAACACCTCTCATCATTCCGGCTAGCTTGACTCCAGTGGTGTGGAGTGCCTGGGACCCACGTCTGGGCATCCCCAGCGCACTTAGGGCGGAATATGCAAACACAACAGGTGATGGACTGAATGTGGATCAATGTCACACACTCACCCCAGTCCAAAGATCTGGGCCCAAATCCATCGTTGTTTTTGCACTCCACACCACCCTGGGTTAGACAATGGCGATATGCAAATCAGCTCTGACCCTGTGCCCCATGGGAACAGTCCAGTCCGAACTACAAAAGCCATGTCCTTCCCAGAATGGAATCAAGCATCCGAGGACCGGACCGGTTTCGAGGTAACACCTCTCATCAGCCCGGCTAGCTTGACTCCAGTGGTGTGGAGTGCCTGGGACCCACGTCTGGCAATGAGACACATGAAGGTACTTTGGGGCATATTATCAAGGACAGGTGGGACATTATTGCCGCTTTTATCGGCAGGAAACTGACGATAAAGCGGCGATAATGGCCTTGATAATATGCTCTATGAATTCCAATCGAAGCCCATGTTAGATGTGTTCACATCTAACATGGGCTTCGATGCGAATTAGTGGATATCCACTTGCCACGAGGTTGGTGCCAAAGGGCTATATGTTTTATTGACAATGCCAATGCCAGCAGCGGCCAGCGGAGGTAAGTGCTGTGGGGCGGGGCAGGGCAGGGTGGGAGGAGGGAGAAGTCGACAGATGACGGAATAGATAAACTTAAATAAATAAAACCTATTCCATCGTCTGTCGACTTCCCCTGGCCCCGCTCCACCGGCCCACCACACTAGCTGCACCGACCACGACTGGCCAATAGTTACTGGCTGAGAGGCATAAGACCATCCTGATGAGTATTAACCTTAAGTTTGGGGATTTTGTTGTCAAAGAATCTCTTGTTCGGAAATTGTGAATAAAATTGCCAAATTTGAGCAGACATTTACAAGTCTTAATAAGGTACAGTTCACTATAAAGAGGGTGTTCTCAAGGAACAGTTTGTATGGATGGGCTGGGAGGAGAGGGCAACCTCCCAGCCATGGGTACTATAAGACCATTTACTCAGGGAACCAAAGTGATTACTGATGAAGCGGGCTTCAGAAAATATTTTATTCTGACTTGTGGATTCAATTCTTCATAACATGAACTAATCAGTTAATGAGCTGTTGCATGATTTGTTTAATTAACACAACCTACATTAAGTTTGCACCACACATGTACACGCGGGAAACTAATTACATGTGCTCTTGTTGCATTTGCAAGTCTGTTTTTGTAACACATGATTAATATTGTCTTGTTTGTTATGTCTGTCCTATTGTCTTTGTCACTATTAATATGCGGCTGATCATTCATGGCATGTGCTTTTTATATGTGCTTACATGTATGTCCTATGTTGTGTTTGTCTGTCTGTGTATCATTTAATTATCTTTTTATTCTTTCAGAAACATAAAGCTGGATTACATGAAGAATGGTAGATATTTTATGTGCTGCTTTAAATGTTTGATTTTGCTAAATGTCTTTTTATTAGTGGGTTAATTAATAATTAGCAAGGGATTGGGTGGTACAGAAGGGTTTGCTTTACCTGAATTATTCACTCTTTTTGTGTTTGTTTAAATATAGCAATATTAGCTCAAGAGTGAGATGAGGCCTAGTCTCTCTTTTTGAAGAAAAGTTGGTCGGCCTGAACTGAGCAGAAGCTGGAGCCAAGTGTACACGTTTGGAATCTTTCCATGCGGAGTTTGTTGAACTTACTTCTTAAAAGGATTATGGCTCTAACTTTTGAAAAAAAAGAGGCTCTAACAATCAGTGATACTTATATAGCGCGCTAACTACCCGTAGGGTCTCAAGGCGCTGGGGGGGGGGTGCCGCTACTGCTCGAACAGCCAGGTCTTCAGCTTCTTCCTGAAGGCGAGGTGGTCTTGGGTCAGGCGCAGGTCGGTCGGGAGGGAGTTCCAGGTCTTGGCGGCCAGGTAGGAGAAGGACCTTCCTCCCGTAGTCGCTCTTCGGATGCGGGGGACGGCGGCGAGGGCGTGGTTGGCTGATCGGAGGTGGCGATTGGGAGCGTAGAAGTTGATTCGGCTGTTGAGGTAGCTCGGACCCTGGTTGTGTAGGGCTTTGTGTGCGTGGGTGAGGAGGCGGTGATTCTTTTGTTGACGGGGAGCCAGTGGAGGTCTCTCAGATGTCCGGTGATGTGGCTGGTTCGTGGGATGTCGAGGATGAGTCTGGCTGAGGCGTTCTGGATCCGCTTGAGTCTCTTCTGGAGCTTGGCGGTGGTACCGGCGTAGAGGGCGTTGCCGTAGTCCAGTCGGCTGGTGACGAGGGCCTGGGTGACGGTCTTCCTGGTCTCGGAGGGGATCCACCAGAAGATCTTTCGTAGCATGCGTAGGATGTTGAAGCACGCCGAGGAGACGTTGTTGACTTGCCTGGTCATGGAGAGGGAGGAGTCCAGGATGAAGCCCAGGTTGCGTGCATGGTCTGTCGGTTTGGGTGCGGTGCCCAGGGCGGGAGGCCACCAGGAGTCGTCCCAGGCGGAGGGTGAAGAGCCCAGGATGAGGACCTCCGTCTTGTCAGAGTTCAGTTTCAGGCGGCTGGTCGTCATCCACTCGGCTACCTCTTTCATCCCTTCGTGCAGGTTTTACAATGGAGCTTGTTTTCATGGACTGCTCTGGATGTTCTTTTACAAGGCCGAGGAAGTGACAGGCATAATTCTGCCGAGCTTTTGGTGGAAGTCGGATTGGCAACTTTTTATGTTGCAAAGTTCGGAAGTTGATGTCACTCTATGTCAATGGACAATGGCATGGTGACACGTTTATTCTCTGGACTGGTAGCTGTGGTGGCCTGACAGCCATCAACCAATCACAGTGCTGAACTTTTCTCAAAAATAACATTTAGTTAAATTTGAGAGAAAAACTGATATAAAATTGGTTCTCTTGAAGGGTTTGGGGCTGTCTGTTCCAGAGGGGCGAAGTGCTGTCCGATTGCCTTGGGATTGATTGTAAGCATTCAACTGTTTATTATTTGTTTCTCTTTCAGGTCAGAAAACTAACTTAGAGAATAAGATTTATGTTTTCTTAAGTTCATTATTTTGATCAATTCTAATTTGACAGCAGACATTGTGCCAATGTTAATGCAACTGCATTAATAAACTAAATGTTTGATTTTAATAAAGAGAGTTAATAAAGATTATTCAATTATGAATTTTAAAAATAAACTTTTTAAAATGACAAGCTGGTCTTGTTTATTGTAGATAGTTTATAGCTTAAAATCTAACAACATATTGATCTATTCACCTCATGATTTAGTTGCTCTATGTTTCTTATGGGCCTGGTATTGATTGGTAAGTGTGATAGTGGATTGTGACATCATTTATAAAGAATTTTAGTTGCTGCGCTGGATCAATTTGGTAGCTTCAGACGGTTATATGTTGTTTTTGACATGCATGTTACATATAGGTTGGTATAGACATAGGATTGATGTTTAACAAATGTTAAGTTTTTGATTATGTCAGATTGTTATATGTAGTCTTAAGGAATTTTTCCAGCAGTGTGAAAAATATCTGGTTAATTGCCGGCAAGGTAGTGTGACTAGAAGAGTTACACAGTGCATTTGTCTGCTTCAAAATTGTGGTATAGAATATATCACGTGTTGTGGACGTACAACACAAGTTTAGGGACCTTAGATGTGCATGGTTAAATGTATAGTGAGGATTGCCTATGAAATTGTAGCATTAAGCAGAGGGACCTGGTGAGCCTGTTATAAAGCTTTCTGTGAAGAGAGTAGTAGGATTTATCCAAGCTTGAGTGAAGGGTGAGATAGTGACGTCTATTCTTATCAACGCTTGATGTTTTCTGTGGTTGGTTCAAGTCCTGCCAAGAATTCATGTATGTATGATTAGGGTTTCCTTGTTTGAAAGTGTGTGAATGGTCTGTAAAACTGAAGGGTAGGGTAAGAATTACTCTATTAGCAATTGAAATTATTCTGTGAGAATAGCGTCGTCTATTCCACGCTGAGAATACTTGAATGAATGTTTAAAACTATCTCTTTGTTAGAGATGCAGACAAATGATTTGTTTTCATGTTGTTATTAATTGCGTTTTTATAAGATAATTGGGAAGCGTTTTTGAGACTTTATGGTAAAGAATACGCTATTTTAGAGTATTGCAAAGTGATTGTGCGTTATTTAAATTCATTTTAAAGCATTGCCCGCTGTTTTAATCAATTGAAAAGTGCAAGGGAGGGGCTGTTTTGGGAGTGGAAGCGTGTGAGGAGAACCTTAGAGCCTGCAGCTGCAGCCTGCTGCATACGTCAGACCGTGCCGCGCTCTGATTGACTGATGTTCCAAGAGTGTCAGAGCAAAACAGTGCTCTCATTGGTTGAGGTGCGATTAATGCATTTCATTTAGAAAATACTAGTTTGATTAGTGAAGTGTAGTTTTGTGGGCTCGACCCCATCCCCAGATTCCCTGTTGGTTCTCACATTGCTGCGTGTGGTGTGCTTTCCTTTCATTTAGCTCACACGCTGTGTTCCTGCTGTTTGCGCGCTCCCTCAATTTTTTTTAATAAGCTTCTTGACAAACCACCTAACTACACGCGCTCACCTCGAGCCTATCTTATGCTTTATTGCTCGTTCTGTTCTACTCGTTATTTAAATAGTTGGCAGATCGCTACGTTCCTCGCTGAGTTTCTTTAACAATATCTGTGTCCCGAGTATTTTGTGAAGGAGGGGGGCTGGAGCGAGTGGGAGAGCTGCCTGCAGCGGCTGTCTACGTCAGCCGCCGCGCTCCCATTGGTGCAAAACGTCGACGCGTCATACACGGCGCCGCGCTCTGATTGGGCGAGGCTCCGTGTGTTAGTCAGAGGAGCCGCGCTCTGATTGGGCGAAGCTCCGTGTGTTGTGCAGGTCTACACGGAGGCGCTTGTCCCAAGTCACGAAGGAGCCCAAGTTTGTAATGTCCCATTAAATTATTGTTTCTTGTTGTTTCTGGTGGTCGCGCGTGTGGACATAGAGGTGCATCCCTGTCTCGGCGCGTCATAGAAAAGGTCGCGTACCCATTGGCTATTGACGCGCAGCGTCACACAAGGGCCGCGACCTTATTGGTTAAGGCTTCGTGAGCCATTGGGCGAGGCTCCGTGAGCCGCGCTCTGATTGGGCGAGGCTCTCCCATTCTCCCAGTGTCACGAAGGAGCTGAGCATCGGTTGGTCGTGACATCTGTTGTCACGAGTGAGGAGCTGCGACCTGATTGGTCAGAGCTCCGTGTAGTTAGACTTCCTATTGACTGATTCCTCGAGTGGAGTGAGCTGTGTCCTGATTGGCCGAGGACGCCGCAGCCGCCATCGGATTGGTTAAGGCTCTGGCAGGCACTGGTTGGCTGAGCACTGTGCAGCCACACGCTGATTGGCTGAAACACTCGTGCTGATGCACATTGTTTACTTTTTGCTGAAGATTTAGTTTTTCCACGCTATTAATGCCCAAAGCTTCATTTTTTATTATTAATTATTTCAGATATTTGCTATTACTTAGTGAATAAATATAGCAGATATATTAGGATAATAGCATCAAAGGTGATTAAAGTAAGGACATTCATTATTAAATTAGTACAATATATTAGGTAAAACAGTTGCTTAGAGTTGCAAATAAAGTTATAGTATTTACAGCACTGTATATTAGGAAAGCCATTAAAAGTCCTTGATAAAACAGCATTGAGATACAAACATGAGTTATTGGGATGATTATAAAAAAAAGCCTACATGGTTTCAAAAGGTGAAAAATTATTTTAAACCTGACAAGAAAATTGAGACACGTGGTGGTAAATTACTTCATAAGTACAAAACACCTGCAGCCTATATGGAAGGCGAATATGGTTATCATACTGTAATTTAGTTTGATAACTGGATGCATTATACCAAAAAGGATGGTGTACTAGCCTGGCCAGAAGATGGGTCATTTAATATGAAAGTTTTACAAAATCTGAGAGGAAAAATTATGGATCTTGTGCCAAAGCCAAGACCTACACAATTTGAAGCCTTAGTTGAATGGGAGGTTGAGATGATGGAACTTGAACGTGAAAGCAAGTGTTCAGCACCTAAATATTCAAAATATGTTGTAAATAAAGAAACACATGAGGATAAAGTGAGACGCTGGAGAAAGGCAGACATGTATGATGGCCTGTATCCAATAAGAATAATTATTAATGAAGATTTAGAACAAAAGACAGCTGGAAGAAGAATTGATGAGGAATTAGATGATGCAGTTTTAGAAGATATTTATGCCACTAAACCTAAACCACCACCTTATCAAGCAGGTTCTCAATCTACCCCGAGAGTTTCTACAGAAACTTCTCCAAGAGCACCTCCTAGAGAAATTGAGGAAGGTTCTCCCAGATTTTTAAAATTACCTGAAAGGGTAGGCTCAGTAAATATTTGTAGAACACCCAGAGAAAAAAGAGTTCCTCATCAAGAAAATAATTTTGTGAGAAATCAGGAAAGATTACCAGCTGATCAAGAAATTTCTAGTTACAATAAAGCAAAGCAAGATTTAATTGAACAATTGACAAAAGGCATGGAAGCAGTTACAGTACCAGTAACTATTGGTTATGTGGTACCAGTTTTTGATCAAGGAGATAATAGAGAAACAGCCTTAACAGTTCCATTAAATGCAGAAATTCAAAAGGTTGCTGAAAAATTTTATTCAGAACTTTCAGAGATTCATAGAGAAAAATCTATGATGCCAAATTTAACACTACATGGAAGTTTGTCAAGTTCGCAAACACCAACTGTGGCAGATTCAGACTCAGGTTTGTCAGAGAAAAGCTTAAACAGAACAGAATTATCTCAGAATGGAATGTCCCCTGAAGCTCCTGTTTATAAAAAGCTTGATGTAGCTAAATTAAAAGCTGACCTGGAGGAATTAATCATTGGCACAATTGGTACTGATAATTTGAAATTGTATCAAGATGATGAACTGTTGTTTATTTGCAAAAGTATTCAGTGGAAAACTAAAAACAGGTATGAACAACTGGAAGAAATGGCTGCTGAGTTAGAAATTGATTTGAGCAAACAAAAACATTTACAGAAACATTACAGGGTGGATTTCTCTGAGAGGGACATTGATAATTTAAATGCTGCTGGAAGAATAACTCACATAAGAGAATTAATAAGTTTTCTCAGAAAATTAGGTGAATTAGGTAAATGGAGGATAAAATGGTCAAAGAAAGAACAAGATAAAAGACTAAGAAATGATGAAATTTCTGAATTTCCAATGAGAGAAATAGCTGGAGGAGGGTATGTGCATGTTCCTTGGTCCAGACAGGATATTCTCCTGTTTACCAATGATTTTCCACGTTTAAGGGAAAAACCAGTGGAATGGTACCGACAGGTAGACAGATTTATAAGGGTGTCAAAGGTTCTGTGGATTGATCTGGATGGATTCTTTGACATTGTTGTTCCATCAGATCTTTGGACAGAATGCAAGATTTCTGTGGATTGGCCAAAAGAAGAACCTGCCCGAGACAAAATTACAGGTGCCCCATCAAAAGATGTCATGGATCTTTATAAGAAAATAATTTATTGGCTGAAAGGGAAAATTCCCCCAAAAGAAGTGGACTGGGTTAAAATAGACAGAACAAACCAGGAACCAAAAGAATCAGTTCATTCATTTTATGAAAGGTTACTGTTAGTCTTTAAACAGTACAGTGGTTATGAAAAATTAAGTGAAAAAGACATGAGCCACTTTATATACAGATTTGTATATGGCCTAAGACCTGAAATTGGTGACATGATTAGAAATGGAATTGTTTGTTGGCAATCATTATCAGTTGATGACATCCTGAGAAAAGCAAAATATTGCAGTGATGAGATAGATGCAAGGCAAAAGAGTCTCAAGGAGAAGGCAATGTGGGCACAGGTGAAGGTAGCTGAGCAGCAACAACAACAACAGTTAGGCTCTATGCAACAGGGAAAATTCAAGGGTAATTTTAATAATAATAAGCCAAAATTTAATGTAAATGTTGAAGAGCTGAAACAAAAGCTCCCATGTTTTAATTGTGGTGAAATTGGACACTGGAAGCGAGAGTGTAAAAACCCGTCCAGAAATTAAAAAAATAATTCATTGAATCCACAGGTGCAGTGTGAGTTAAATCCGCAGCAACAGCAACAGCTACAACAGCAGCTGAATGAGTTAAGTCAGCAGCGACAGCTACAGCGACAAATAGTGAACCAGACACAGCAAAGCCAGTTTCAGCAACAGAATCAGGTACAGCAGAATCAAATTCAACAGAGTCAGTTACCTCAAGCACCATTCCCTGGTAGTGCTAACACACAGAGATTTTCTCCTGAAACAGGTTTCTGTGGAAATAATTCGGTTAAAAATGTGTCAAAAGTTAACATGACAAGTGCTTCTCAATTTTGGTTAAAAGACAAAGAGGTGAGTGATTCATCAGAGGATTACTCATGACGGTGCCTGAGAGAGGAGGAAGAGTGTGTGCTTGGACCCACTCTTGAGGTAGATCAGTCTGGTCCATTTGTTAATGGTAAAGTAAATGATAAAGATATCACTTTCCTTGTGGACACAGGGGCTACCCGTTCTACTGTTAGATCAGCAGAAATAGAAAACCTTCCTCTCTCGGGTGAGACCATTCAAGTTGTAGGTGTAGCTAATCAGCAAATTAAAACAAGTTTGACAGATCCAGTAAAAGTGGAAAGGGGAGACCACTCGGTCCCCCCGAACGTATGGTTGGGTGCCCCGATCCCCCCGGGAAACCATTTTGGGCGGGAGGCGTGGCTCGGCTGGTATGCCCGAAGTGGCGTAGCCAGGGCGCGCCCATTCCCGCCCAGGAGGGGTTGTCCTAGACACCCGCACGGAAGACCACGCCCAGTAGGCGTACCGGAGGAGGGTCCCTGCCCTCCCGCAGATGGATAAATAGAGCAGGAATCTGAAGAAGCGTCCTCTTGTTCCTGTGCTCTGAAGGCTGCACCAACTCGTTGCTCGTGAGCCCTCGACGGAACAAGCGGCAATTTTGAGAACTTGTAATCTTGTTGTTTCTCTTTCAGTTATTTGGAGTACGAAGGATCCAGGACCTCGTTGATCAACTAGAGCAGAGTACTCGAAACCATGGCCGGCAAGAAAGCAGGAAAAGGCTCCGAGATGGAAAAGGTTTTGCGCCATTTGTCGAACCGAATGGCCAGCATGGACCGAAAGCTCGGAAAAGTTGACTCGATCGGTCGAGGTTTGGCTGAGGTTAAGAAACAGTTAGCGGCCCAGAACAACTCAGGCCGTCCTAAGAAGGTAATAGGCCCGGCCTTGCCGGGAGTCGTCCCTGAGGGTAGGGGGAAGCGGGTTAAGAGGAGGGCGGTTTCTGGGGAGGTTCCGGTTCCTGAGGTACCCCCAGTTGCCCCCATCACACCGGCGGACAGCCCGGTACAAAACCCAGATATAGGTTTGCCGATCCCGGTTGTAATTACTCCTGTTAACGATGAGGAGATGCCCCCCGAATTGGCCATCCAGTTAGTGGCGGTATTGCCATGGCTCAAGAAGAAAGCAGGGGGGGCAGTGGCCGCGGGGGACCCGGCAGAGGAGGCCAGACTAATAATCGAGCAATTGCGGCAGTCGAGAGAGGCCGCAACGGCGAATGTTCCTCTTGTTCCCCCACAGGTGGCGCCGGGAGGACCTGCGGTTAGCCGGGAAAAGGCGGCAGACACAACGGCCGAACCTGGTAAGCACACATTGCTAATGGCAGGGGAGGGCTCATTACCCTCAAGGCGGGAAAGGGTGGCACAGCACATCCCTATGGCCACAAAAGAACTGATATGGAGGAGAAATATGTGAATAAGTTTTCATTATTGACTGACCATCGCGAGATGGAATATGCAAAATCCCAGAAAGATTTATGGCATCCCAGTGTATGGCGCGCCAAGATGGCGGAATTCAGGGTTGATGAAACGGTAACAAACTGGGTTAAGGCCTTTTCCATATTTATTGCAGTCATGGGGGAACGGAAGCCTGAAATTATGACCGAGTTGACTTGTTATCAGAATAGGATTATGGATTTTTATTCCATGTTTGAGGGGGATGAATGGAAAGGTTACGATATGAAATTCCGGAAAGCGAAAGAGTTTGATGCTACTTTGACTTGGGATTGCCTCGACTCGGTGTCATGGCACAAGCAGCTCTTGCCTGGGGCGGCAGGTACGTCCTCGCCGGGCGGGAGCGGGTCGGGGTTAGTTCGCCAAAAGCCCGCGGTGCCCTTTCGAGCGGGCGCCGGTGGGGACTATCAGCCCAAGACCGGCGGGAATGGCGGCAAGCGGGGGGTTTGTTGGGGCTTCAATAGAGGCAACTGTAACAGGCCCCAGGGAACATGTAGGTTCAGGCATGCGTGTGCGGGCTGTGGGAACTCCTCACACCCGGAGAGTAGCTGTAGATCTAAAAACAGCGGGACGGGAGGAAAAAGGGGGGTCTAAGCAAGAGTGAGGTAAGACTTTGTAACCGATTGCCTACACCTGTTGATATCATGGCTCTGACTCCTTGGTTGAACAAATACCCTGATCATGTATCCGCCGGGGTGTTGAGGAAGGGATTCCTATATGGCTTCAACATCCCGGCGGGGGATTTTCGAGGGGACTCCTTTTGTAAAAACCAGTTATCTGTCCAACACAACCCAAGCGTTGCGGCAAAGAAGATTGCAAAAGAAGTCAGCATGGGGCGGGCCTTTTCATTGCCCACCGGTGGCGGATTTCGTGTGTTCCCCGTTAGGGGTTGTCCCGAAGAAAGACCCTGGGGAGTTTAGACTCATTCACAACTTGTCTGCCCCAAGGGGTTCTTTGGTGAATGAAGCCATTGACCCAGACGTTTGTTCAGTGCGGTATGCATCGTTCGATGATGCCGTGGCCATGTTAAATCACCTGGGCCCCGGGGCGCTGATGGCAAATTCAGATATCGAATCAGCGTTCCGGTTGCTCCCGGTACACCCACAGGATCAGCGCTTGCTAGGTTTTGCATTTCAGGGGAGTTATTACATGGATAAATGCATGCCGATGGGTTGCTCCATTTCTTGTGCTTATTTTGAAATGTTCAGCTGTTTTTTACAGTGGGTGTTCACCGAGGCCACGGGCCATAAGCATGTGATGCACTATCTAGATGACTTCTTGTTTTTGGGTGCAGCCGGCGATACGAGATGTGCGCAGGCGCTACGGGACTTCTGCATCCTCATGCGGGAGTTCGGGTTCCCACTGGCACCAGGTAAGACGGTCGGACCATCTACTTCACTGGAGTTTCTGGGAATTGAGCTCGATTCGGTGGAAGGATGTTTCCGTTTACCGATGGAAAAGGTGGCCAAATTCAGGGCTTCCCTGATACAATGCCTGGGCAAACTGCACCAGTTACAGCAAACAGTGGGTCAGCTTAACTTTGCCTTGAAGGTGATGCCAATGGCCCGCCCCTTCTCACGCTCTATTGCACAAGCTATCGTTGGTCTCAAGGAGGGACACCACCGTACGAGACTGTCGGCAGAGGTTCACCAGGATATGCGCATTTGGTTGGCATTTCTGGTGGACTTCAACGGTCGAGTTGTGTGGAACAAGCCGCCAGCATCTTCGGATGGACTAGGTTTGTGGACCGACTCAGCTGGGAGTGTGGGATTTGGCGCCATTTTTGGTAACCAATGGTCGGCGCAAGTATGACCGACGTGGTGGCACTCCAGCGGTCTAACAGGTAACATTGGGTTCTTGGAGCTATTTCCCATTTGGGTTGCTCTGATGGCATGGCCAGACGACTTCAGGGACCGCTCTGTGGTGTTTTGGTCTGATAATATGACTGTGGTTGAGTGCATTAACCAGCAGGCAGCCCGCTGCAAGTGGATCTTGAGATTATTGAAAGAAATCGTATTACGTTGCATGAAATTGAATGTACAGTTCAGGGCAAAACATGTGCCAGGTGTACTGAATTATGCAGCTGATGCACTCTCTCGTTCACACATGCAGGCTTTCAGGGGCTATTTACCCACAGCGGACCTAGTGGCGGCACCGTTCCCCGAAGCACTATGGCTAATTGGTGCCCCGGATTACAAGACCTCGTGGCAGCCAGTTTAGCGTCCAGAACAAGGAAGGCATCTGAAGGAGCGTTTCGTTCCTACTGCACATTTTTGGGTCCATTAGGGAGACAGAGCTGGGGTCAGGAGGAATCCTTCCTGGGGTTCCTGGTTCGGCTGCACAGAGGAGGCCGATCAGCGGCAACGGCCAATAGACATAGGGCGGCCATTTCGTTCATGGCACAGGTGCATGGCATAAGAGATCCGACGGATTCCTTTTTGGTTAGGAAGGCACTCCACGGCTGGCAACGCCTCGAGGGTCGTAAGCAGGATACGAGGCACCCGATTGGTTTAGATAGATTGTCTCTACTCTTAGCGAAGCTAGATGAGACGTGCTCCTCCTTTTACGAAGCAGTTCTGTTCCGGGCAGCTTTCGCCTTGGCATTCCACGGGGCTATGCGGGTGAGCGAACTGGCCGCAAGGAACAAGAATGATATAGAGGGAGGCCTGGGCAGGAATCACATCCAAATAAGGGGTGATTTGATGGTAATCTCGATAGCCAGGTCCAAGACTGACCAGGGAGCCATGGGTGATAGTGTTATCGTGCAGCGCGCACAAGGGTCCCCCACTTGTCTGATAAAATGCGTAGAGGAATACTTGGCATTGAGGACGGCTATGTGGGGGGGGAGCTTGCTGAGGCACAAGGATGGCATCCCACTGACGAGGTTTCAGTTTCAGAAGGTGTTAGCACTGTCCATCGCTGCCGCGGGCATGGACCCGTGCGATTTTGGGACCCACTCATTTAGGATAGGGGCTGCTACTGAGGCTACAGCCCGGGGTCAGAGTGCAGAGGAAGTGAAACAGCTGGGCCGTTGGTCCTCGAATTGCTTCAAAAGGTATGTGCGATTGCACATGTTGTAAAGATCAATTGACTTGCACTCACGCTTCTTGTCTTTTGTTTGCATTACAGTTTTGCGAGTCTGTCACGCGGGGCGGAATTGGAAGTCGACCCAGCACCAGGAGACCAGCGGTCGAGGATCACCGATTGGAGAAAGAGTGGTATGGGTCGTGACCAATCATATGTGAGGCGCGCCGGGGATGTATTCAAAGCAGGTGACGCGACTCACGCATCTGGGGAATACGGGTACAGAGTGACCTTCCATGGGAAGGGCGGACTCTGTTTTGACCAATTTCAATCGTTCTTTGAGGGTCTTTTAGGGCGGAAAAGGTCATCGCCATCTGTAGTCATAGTACACCTGGGTGGCAACGACTTAGTGAAGCTGGGAAGACAAGTGTTATTGGAACACATCCTGTCGGCAGTTAGCTGGTTGGCTAAGAAACTCCCGGGGTGCACGATTGCCTGGTCCCACATGATCCCCAGGAAGAGTTGGCGGGGGGCATTTCAGTGTCAGCGTTGAACCACTCTGTGAAAAGGGTTAACAACAAAATAGGGAAATTGTTTCGCTCAGCTCAGTTGCATAGCATTCCTCACGGGTGTATTCGGGGTGATCACATGTATCTGAATGATGGGGTTCACCTGTCCAGGGAGGGAAATGATTTACTCATAGGTGACTTCATAGCATGGCTAAGGGGTTTGAGGAAGCATGACCTTTAGGAGGATTGGGGGGGCCGGATAGTCGGTCAACTATCCGGCCTGTGGCGGTAAGGTCATGATCAGTGAGCAGTAATTTCAAGGTCCCTAGAGGGGGGCGCCACCCAGAATGGATGGAGCGCCCGGGGGGAGATGGCCATTGGCCCCTTCCACGGGGAGGCAGGACCCACTACGGATGGGTCGCCTAGGGGGAGACGGCCATAGGCCCCTCCCAGGGGGGAGGCGGCTAGATGCCCCTCCGACGAATTTCCCGGGGGCCGGATATCCGCGACGGCTGATAGAGAGTGTGGGATGGGGGGGGGAGTCCACGCTGTCCTTCCTACAGATACCTCACACGGGAACTCGGACGACCTTTAAGATGGCGTCGAGTGAAAAGGGGGCCCCCACGACAAGGGAAGTTACAGGTGGCAATGAGGGTAAAGTCCTCTGCGCATGCGCCACTCACACCGTGAGGGCGGGATTTTGGTAGTAGGGATCTGACACCGGTTAAGACCTTGCCGTTGGCCCTTAATGCTAGGATGTACAATTTTAATTTAGAATGTATGCATTTTCAGGATGCTAGACTCGGCTAGGAAACCTTTGTGTTAGAGATCTGTTAAGGTTAGCCAAAGAACATGTCTTCATCGAAATGTAATAAATGTAAAATTGTACATAATTTATGAAACTTTTATTTAATGTTTTAAATTTTGTTTCATATTTTAATAAATAAGGCCGGGGGGGTAACTCCCCCCCGCCTTCCAAAAGTTCAAACCTGTGTCTGTCTACTCCCATTGGGAATTGGTGTTGGGAGGGGGTGGCGGGTATCCCGGCCATATGGAAAGGGGCGACCACTCGGTCCCCCCGAACGTATGGTTGGGTGCCCCGATCCCCCCGGGAAACCATTTTGGGAGGGAGGCGTGGCTCGGCTGGTATGCCCGAATCGGCGTAGCCGGGGCGCGCCCGTTCCCGCCCAGAAGGGGTTGTCCTAGACACCCGCACGGAAGACCACGCCCAGTAGGCGTACCGGAGGAGGGTCCCCACCCTCCCGCAGATGGATAAATAGAGCGGGAATCCGAAGAAGCGTCCTCTTGTTCCTGTGCGCTGAAGGCTGCACCAACTCGTTGCTCGTGAGCGCTCGACGGAACAAGCGGCAATTTTGACCCACCCGCCAGCCCCTTATGGCAATGTTTGTTTAAATAAAGTTTGATTAAGATAGAAATGTATAGGCCTTTTTTCCTTTGTAGAAAAGTAAGGAAATGTGTCATATAATGATGTGGCTTCTGTTTTAGGATAATGTTTCCCTTTGCAGGAAAATGAAGTTGATGACTCATCAAGGCTATGTTAGAATTTTTCTTCTCTTAGTAGGTAAAACAACTGTCGTATTTATTTTTTGGTCGGGCGGTAAGGTCTGTAGGAGAGTAGGGTCTGCTATCCTATGGTCACCCCAAATTTTTGCTTTTTGCTTCACTGGTTTCTGACTTAATGTGGCTGTGGGCCTGCTAATCAGACCCACAGCCTGCTGTTCTCTCTCTAAATTACTGCCAATGCACTTTAGGTGCATTACGAATTGGAACTGGTTCACCTTATGAGCCCCTGTATTAGTGCACCCTAGGTGCCCAGGGCATAGGTGTATCCAAGGCCTACCAGGGGCTGCAGCATGTATTGTGCCACCCCTGGCCTGGCCTCCATATTTGACACACCTGGCTGATCACTCAGCTGGGGTAAGTCGGTGTAACCACCTCTTACTTAGGTACAGTATGTCTGTGCCTAACCCTAAACTGGACACATATATTCCTATCAGCCACTCCTATGGAAGGCCTCATCAATCCTGGAGGCAGAGTGCTTGGAAATATGTGAGATGGTGCTCTAGCATGAGCTGAGCCTGTCTGCAGCTGTCGGGAACCACTCCCTAAGCTGTTCCGGGATATTGCCATACCATATACTCTTAAGTGCATTATAATCCTCGCGGTTATTTGCTATCTTTGGTTTGGCTTTATCAAAACATGTCGAGTAAGGTGTCATACGAATTGGAATACTATCCCCTCGCCAATTCTGGCGACGGGGATAGCATTCCACCCTTCTAGAGGGACACGACATGTGTGTAGCCTTAACCCCGGTTAAAGTTAAACAGAGCCTCAGCATCACAAAATGGATGCTGCCACCACAGACACGAGTCTGGCCTCCTGCTGCTGACCGAAACTCGGCAGATGGTGGCCTGGACAAAGGGTTTCCTGCCTTGGGAGGTGCGAGCACCACCCCAGACAGGATTTTGTGTATTGGGTAGGACAGGGCTGAATAGAATCAGACATGCCCGGGGCACACAAGGTGTCCCCGTGCATAGGCCAGTCCAAACCGGTTCTGGGGCTTTCCAGCCCCAGTCCTGGCGAGGAGCTGGACAAAGGAAAGGGGGTGTAGCCGCCCCCCTTCCTGGTTCCTCCCAGAGGAGGGACCTAGTAGGTGATCCACCCCTCAGATTGGGAATAAGAGTGGGAGCAGTGCCATTGCACAGCAGATCATCCTGAATCAACTTTACACGAAGAAGAAGACTGGACTTCGACATTCTGCTGCACAGAAGACTGAAGAGAATCTCCCTTGTGGCCTAGGAGTGGCCACCCTGTGAACACAGGTACCAACCAGCAACTCGACGTCTGCTTTGCCGCCGCCTCCCGCCGGAGACCGAGCCCAGAGCCCGACAAGAACCAGACTCCCAGACCTCTCCGAGCCCGATCCACAGTCCCTGCAAAGAAGGGACCCGTGGAGGCACCGAGTGACGTGGGACCGGACCTCTTGGAAGACACTCGAAAAGCTGACTGCGCAGCTTCTGAGGCATCCTCGACGTTGTGCTTTGGGGACTGAGAACCCCCACCACCGAGCAGCCCTTGCACTGAAGAGCAGCCCTCCAGCATCTCCACGATCTGCGTGGGGCCCTTTTGCATTGTGCCACTCGATGCGCCATCCCGGCCACTAGCCACGCGGTCAGCGGCCATCTTGGCGACGAAACCGATGACTTACACAGCAGGTCTGGTTGCTCCAGACCTACCCAAGCTCCTGTGAAAAGGAGCACCCGCTCTGACCTTGCTGGTCCGAGTGTTAAGCATCTTTCAACTTCTGCCTGGCTTGCCTTTGCCAAGGCCTGTTTGTTCCGATCAAGGTGCCGACACCGCCAACAGCGAGAAGCCTGCGTGGGACAGCTCGTGACCGACTCCTGGACGTCCTCGACCCCGGGTATCCACGTGGCTGCAGAAAGAAGCTACCCAACAACGCCTGTTTGCACCCGACATCGCCTGGTTCCAATCTGGTTCCACGGTAGTCACTGGCTAGTGACTTTGAACACTGTCCCCTCTGCTTTCAGGTCTTCGCATCTTCAGATCCGCCCTTGGATCCACCGGAACTCTTCACATCGAGCCGCCTGCAGCATCTTCAGCTCCAAGCACCATCGACCAGCGTGACGAAACCCGACACTACTTCGACCCTGTGCACCCGCTTCCTGTGGGTGAGGTAACTCAGCTCCGCCAGTGCTCCTGCATTGGTACACATCTCAAAGGCCTGTGTCTTTAGTTTTAACTCCGTAGGTCACTCGGAAGGTTCCTAACTTTCTAACTTTGTACTTTTTACGCACCATAGACTTTACATTGGAAAGTGCGTGCACTTTGAACACTGCACCCGAGTCCCGTGGGCCTCTCCCGACTTAGTCATTGCTAGTCTCGAATAGCTCCAGAGATTCCCAAGGCCCTAGGCCTCTTCACTTTCCTCCTGGTATCTCTTATACCACTTTCTTAGTATATGGTTTAGGTGGCCCCTAGGGCTCATCCATATTGTGCAACTTTTGTGTATTTTAAACTGTCTTGTGATTTAACGCTTGTGCTTCTGTGCTCATAAAGAGTCCAGGGGATTTTATAGTTAATAAATCAATATATATTTTCAATATATATCTGTGTGGTGTCCCTTTCATTTGGTATTCAAGGGGGTTGTGTATGGTATAACAGCTGGCTTCACATGCCTTTCAGAGTTTAGCCTAAGACTGCTTTGTCCACGTTACCACTAGGATAACTGGTCTACAAGGTTGAATTACAACCATCATCATAAGGGTTGCTTGGCATGGTACAAAGTGATCACTAAGAATTAGTGAGCATTATATACCAGGCCAACTTCTCACATTGGTGGCAGCGGTGGAATCTGAGCTTGCTGTTGTTTTACCATTACAATCTTTGAGATTATCATTTGAAAGATCATACAGGTACCTGCTAGGTACATATGAAACAAGACTAGTATACTTAAGTTCTACTGAACTTAGTTGTTGTAGAGCAAAGAGAGTAGCACACCCTAGCTACAACTACTAGATAGGTTTAGTAGGTAAACACCAGTGTAGGTAGATTGCCACACATCCACCCACACTAGAGCAATGTCTGGAGCAGAGGGGTCCAGTGGACTTACTCCTGTTGAGAGTGACCCTCCAAGGGCACCATCCAAATTTGCTATTTTCTCCTTTAAGGAATTAAGACAGCTTTGTGTCTTAAGGGGTCTGAAGACAGGGCCTTCCCCTACTACAGACCACCTACGAGAGCTCTTAGACCAGTCTGAGACTCTAAAGCACTCTAAGGCAAACCCCAGAGGGGATGCTGAAGGAGGCCATCCTTCAGAGGATGACACTGTAGACACCCCTGCCCCTATCATCCTGGTAGATGAGGAAGCCTCCACCACTGGAGCTCCTCAGGTAGATGTAGAGGAAGAGGAGGAAGAGGAGGAGGTGGAAAGCAGTGAGTCAGATGATGACAGAGATAGTCAGGTGCTGGTCAGTAGACTGAACCAGGCTAACTTAAGCTTACTTGGGAATGAATCAGGTAACAACCCATTCAGACCCCCGGGTGGACTTAACCAGCGGCATAGGAGGAGGAGGAATCACTCAGGTGAATCCAATACCTCCCATGTCTCTAGAGGCTCTCATGGTCACTCCAGGAAGGAGATGACTAGCCCTCAGAGAAGGGAACATGAGGCCAAGATGAGAGATGCTGAGCTTAGGATCCAGAGGCAAGAGTTAGAGGTTGCCCTGGCCAAGGAGAAACTTGCTAGAGCAAGACAGCCTAGAGAGAGTGGGGTAATAGAACCCACTGGTGGCAGCAATATCCACAAGGATAAAGACAGGTCTTTTGATAACAGAAACCTGAGTAAGATTGTGCCCCCCTACAAAGCTGGGGATGATATCCATAAATGGATTACTGCAATGGAGAGAGCCTGCAGAGTACAGCAGATCCCTCAGGAGCAGTGGGCAGCAATCTTGTGGCTCTCCTTTGAAGGTAGAGGCCGAGACAGACTCCTCACAGTTAGTGATGGGGATTCTAGAAACTACCTGGTCCTGAAGAGTGCTCTGATTGATGGGTTAGGCTTAACCACTGAACAGTACAGGTTAATGTTCAGAGATACCCAGAAGACACAGACACAGGACTGGTCTGAATTTGTTGAGTGTGCCACTAAGGCTCTGGAGGGATGGTTGCTGGGAAGCAAGGTTACAGACTATGAAGGATTGTATAATTTGCTGATGAGAGAACAAATTTTAAATAATTGTCAGAACCAGCAGTTGCATTAACATTTGGTTGACTCAGATTTGACCTCTCCCCAAGAATTGGGAAAGAGGGCAGATAAATGGGTAAGAACCAGAGTTAAGCAAAAGAACCAGAATCAGAACCAGGGTGGTGACCAGAAGAAAACAGACCAGAAGGGTGGGGAGCAGAAAGCTAAAGACCAGAAGTCTTCAACAGGGCCCCAAACTGAGACAGAGGGTGGGTCCCAAACTTCCAAGAAGAAGAAGAAAGAAGGTCAGGAGAAACCCTGGTATAAAACTTGTAAGAACACCTCTCACTGGACAAGTGAGTGTAAAAAGGGTGGAGCCCCCAGCACTGCAGCCCCTAAGGCACCTGCACCCACTAGTACAGTTAGCAGTGCTGGTCCTCAAGCCAAGGGATTAGTGGGTATCACTTTGGGAACTGAAGGAGATTCTGACCTAGTCAGAACCCTTACACAGGCTGTTCTGGTTTGTGAAGGGGACATAGATTTGACCCCTGACATAAGTCCCAGTAACCTGGGCAAATACAGACAGACACCTTTGATCAACAATAAAGTGGCTCAAGCTTACAGGGACACATGTGCCAGTGTCACTATGGTGACACCTAACTTTGTGGACCCTGGACAATACATGCCAGGCGATGATTACCTGGTGACCAATGCCAGCAATGTCACTACTACACATAGTGTGGCACTTGTTAACTTTTCCTGGGGAGGGGTAACTGGCCTAAAGAAAGTTGTGGTTAGTGCTGATCTCCCAGTAGAATGTTTGTTGGGCAATGACCTGGAGAACTCTCTATGGTCAGAAGTTGAGTACAGGACTCATGCAGAGATGTTAGGGATATCATCACATGTCCTTGCTGTGACCAGGTCACAGGCCAAAAAGTGCCTCTCTGAACCTCAGGTCTTGGATCCTGGAACAATGGACCAAGTGCCTTCCAAGAGGAAGAACAGGAGGGTTAAGGCTGCGCCTTCCCAACTGCCTACAAGTGAGGATCAGGCTTCACAGGAAACTGATCTTGAGACCCCTGAAGGAACTGTCTCTGAAGAACTTGAACCTGATCAGGTTGAGTTTCTGGGGACAGGGGGACCTTCTAGGGCAGACTTGGGGCAGGCTCAGTTAACCTGTCCTTCTCTTGAACCCCTCAGACAGCAGGCTGCTGCTGAGGCTGCTGGGAATGCTCAAGGTGCCCATAAAGTATATTGGGACGATGGACTCCTTTATTCAGAGGCTAGAGACCCCAAGCCTGGTGCTACCAGGAGGTTGGTTATACCTCTGCAATTTAGGGGCTTCCTACTCACCTTGGCCCATGATATTCCTTTAGCAGGACACCTAGGCCAGAACAAGACCTGGGACAGGCTTGTCCCTCACTTTCACTGGCCTCACATGTCTGAAGACACCAAGGAGTTTTGTCGCTCCTGTGAAACCTGCCAAGCCAGTGGTAAAGCAGGTGGAACAACAAAGGCCCCCCTGATACCACTACCTGTGGTGGGGGTTCCCTTTGAAAGAGTGGGGATTGATATTGTTGGTCCAATGGATCCCCCTACAGCATCTGGGCACAGATTCATACTGGTGGTAGTGGATCATGCCACCAGGTACCCAGAGGCAATTCCACTTAGGACCACAACAGCTCCTGTTGTGGCCAGGGCCTTACTTGGAGTTTTCTCCAGAGTGGGGTTTCCTAAGGAGGTGATATCTGATAGAGGTGCCAACTTCATGTCAGGATATTTGACAGCTATGTGGAAGGAATGTGGTGTCAACTACAAGTTCACCACTCCTTATCACCCACAATGCAATGGGCTTGTTGAGAGATTTAACAAGACCCTAAAGGGCATGATTAAAAGGATTACCTGAAAAGCTCAGGCGAAGATGGGACATCCTACTGCCCTGCCTTTTGTTCGCTTACAGAGAGGTCCCTCAAAAGGGGGTTGGCTTCAGCCCCTTTGAGTTGTTGTTTGGGCACCCTGTAAGAGGACCCCTGTGTCTAGTGAAGGAAGGATGGGAGTTACCTCTCAAAAAGCCTAAACAGGACATAGTGGACTATGTACCTGGTCTCCGCTCCAGGATGGCAGAGTACATGGAAAAGGCATCCAAAAACCTTGAGGCTAGCCAAGAATTACAAAAAGCTTGGCATGACCAAAAGGCTGTCCTTGTTGAATTTCAGCCTAGACAGAAGGTATGGGTGTTGGAGCCAGTGGCCCCAGCAGCACTCCAAGACAAATGGTCTGGACCCCATACAATTCTGGAGAAGAAGGGAGAGGTTACCTACTTGGTGGACCTAGGAACTCCCAGGAGCCCCCACAGGGTGCTCCATGTAAACAGATTGAAGGCATATGTCAGCAGGGCAGACATGGGCTTGCTCATGGCTACAGATGAGGGACAGGAGGAAGAGAGTGACCCTCTCCCAGACCTGCTCACTCAGAACCCTGAGGATGGCTCAGTTGATGGTGTGGCCTTAGGTGGCAGCCTCACTGAACATCAGCAACATGACTGCAGACAAGTTCTACAGGCATACAGGCATATGTTCTCATTGACACCCAGTCAGACTAACTGGTGTACCCATGTGGTGGACACTGGTGACAGTCTTCCTGTAAAGAGCAAGATTTACAGGCAACCTGACCACGTCAGGGACTGTATAAAGACTGTGGTGCAAAAGATGCTGGAATTAGGTGTCATTGAGCCTTCAGAGAGCCCCTGGGCTAGCCCAGTGGTTCTGGTCCCCAAACCTCACACCAAAGATGGCAAGAGAGAGATGAGGTTCTGTGTGGATTACAGAGGACTCAATGCTGTCACCAGGACAGATGCACACCCTATTCCAAGGGCAGATGAGCTCATTGACAAGTTGGCTTCTGCCAAATATTTGAGCACATTTGACTTGACAGCTGGCTACTGGCAAATCAGGTTAGCTGAGGAGTCTAAAGCCAAAACAGCATTTTCTACCCCTAGTGGGCATTATCAGTTTGTGGTGATGCCCTTTGGTTTGAAAAATGCACCTGCCACCTTCCAAAGGTTGGTGAATCAAGTCCTCACTGGGTTGGATGACTTTTGTGCAGCTTATCTGGACGATATTGCTGTCTTTAGCTCCACCTGGGAGGATCACCTGGTCCACCTGAAGGAAGTGCTTGAGGCCCTGCAGAAGGCAGGCCTCACTATCAAGGCCACCAAGTACCAGATAGGGCAGAGCAAGGTTGTATACCTGGGCCACCTTGTAGGTGGAGGCCAAGTTCAACCACTGGAGAGTAAGATCCAGACCATCAAGGACTGGTCCCCTCCAACCACCCAGACTCAGGTCAGAGCTTTCTTGGGCCTGACTGGGTACTACAGGAAGTTTGTTAAGAACTATGGGTCCATTGTGACTCCTCTTAATGATCTGACATCCAAGAAGATGCCCAAAAAGGTTCAGTGGACAGAAATCTGTCAAAAGGCATTTGATGACCTGAAGAAGGCCATGTGCTCTGCACCTATCCTGAAGAGTCCTGACTACTCAAGAGAGTTCATTGTCCAAACAGATGCTTCTGAGTTGGGAGTGGGAGCAGTGCTTTCACAGCTTAATGTAGATGGCCAGGACCAGCCCATTGCTTTCATTAGCAGAAGGCTGACCCCCAGAGAGAAACGTTGGTCAGCTATAGAGAGGGAGGCCTTTGCTGTGGTGTGGGCCCTGAAGAAGTTGAGGCCATACTTGTTTGGTACTCACTTCAAGATTCAGACCGACCATAAGCCCCTCTTATGGCTTAATCAGATGAAGGGTGAAAACCCCAAACTACTCAGGTGGTCCATTTCCCTACAGGGGATGGACTTTACAGTGGAGCACCGCCCAGGGACTGACCATGGCAACGCAGATGGTCTCTCCAGGTACTTCCACTTAGAACATGAAGACACAACTGGTCAAGGTTAGTCTAATGTCCCTGCGTTTGGGGGGGGGTTATGTAGGAGAGTAGGGTCTGCTATCCTATGGTCACCCCAAATTTTTGCTTTTTGCTTCACTGGTTTCTGACTTAATGTGGCTGTGGGCCTGCTAATCAGACCCACAGCCTGCTGTTCTCTCTCTAAATTACTGCCAATGCACTTTAGGTGCATTACGAATTGGAACTGGTTCACCTTATGAGCCCCTGTATTAGTGCACCCTAGGTGCCCAGGGCATAGGTGTATCCAAGGCCTACCAGGGGCTGCAGCATGTATTGTGCCACCCCTGGCCTGGCCTCCATATTTGACACAACTGGCTGATCACTCAGCTGGGGTAAGTCGGTGTAACCACCTCTTACTTAGGTACAGTATGTCTGTGCCTAACCCTAAACTGGACACATATATTCCTATCAGCCACTCCTATGGAAGGCCTCATCAATCCTGGAGGCAGAGTGCTTGGAAATATGTGAGATGGTGCTCTAGCATGAGCTGAGCCTGTCTGCAGCTGTCGGGAACCACTCCCTAAGCTGTTCCGGGATATTGCCATACCATATACTCTTAAGTGCATTATAATCCTCGCGGTTATTTGCTATCTTTGGTTTGGCTTTATCAAAACATGTCGAGTAAGGTGTCATACAAATTGGAATACTATCCCCTCGCCAATTCTGGCGACGGGGATAGCATTCCACCCTTCTAGAGGGACACGACATGTGTGTAGCCTTAACCCCGGTTAAAGTTAAACAGAGCCTCAGCATCACAAAATGGATGCTGCCACCACAGACACGAGTCTGGCCTCCTGCTGCTGATCGAAACTCGGCAGATGGTGGCCTGGACAAAGGGTTTCCTGCCTTGGGAGGTGCAAGCACCACCCCAGACAGGATTTTGTGTATTGGGTAGGACAGGGCTGAATAGAATCAGACATGCCCGGGGCACACAAGGTGTCCCCGTGCATAGGCCAGTCCAAACCGGTTCTGGGGCTTTCCAGCCCCAGTCCTGGCGAGGAGCTGGACAAAGGAAAGGGGGTGTAGCCGCCCCCCTTCCTGGTTCCTCCCAGAGGAGGGACCTAGTAGGTGATCCACCCCTCAGATTGGGAATAAGAGTGGGAGCAGTGCCATTGCACAGCAGATCATCCTGCATCAACTTTACACGAAGAAGAAGACTGGACTTAGACATTCTGCTGCACAGAAGACTGAAGAGAATCTCCCTTGTGGCCTAGGAGTGGCCACCCTGTGAACACAGGTACCAACCAGCAACTCGACGTCTGCTTTGCCGCCGCCTCCCGCCGGAGACCGAGCCCAGAGCCCGACAAGAACCAGACTCCCAGACCTCTCCGAGCCCGATCCACAGTCCCTGCAAAGAAGGGACCCGTGGAGGCACCGAGTGACGTGGGACCGGACCTCTTGGAAGACACTCGAAAAGCTGACTGCGCAGCTTCTGAGGCATCCTCGACGTTGTGCTTTGGGGACTGAGAACCCCCACCACCGAGCAGCCCTTGCACCGAAGAGCAGCCCTCCAGCATCTCCACGATCTGCGTGGGGCCCTTTTGCATTGTGCCACTCGACGCGCCATCCCGGCCACTAGCCACGTGGTCAGCGGCCATCTTGGCGACGAAACCGACGACTTACACAGCAGGTCTGGTTGCTCCAGACGTACCCAAGTTCCTGTGAAAAGGAGCACCCGCTCTGACCTTGCTGGTCCGAGTGTTAAGCATCTTTCAACTTCTGCCTGGCTTGCCTTTGCCAAGGCCTGTTTGCTCCGATCAAGGTGCCGACACCGCCAACAGCGAGAAGCCTGCGTGGGACAGCTCGTGACCGACTCCTGGACGTCCTCAACCCCGGGTATCCACGTGGCTGCAGAAAGAAGCTACCCAACAACGCCTGTTTGCAATCTGGTTCCACGGTAGTCACTGGCTAGTGACTTTGAACACTGTCCCCTCTGCTTTCAGGTCTTCGCATCTTCAGATCCACCCTTGGATCCACCGGAACTCTTCACATCGAGCCGCCTGCAGCATCTTCAGCTCCAAGCACCATCGACCAGCGTGACGAAACCCGACACTACTTCGACCCTGTGCACCCGCTTCCTGTGGGTGAGGTAACTCAGCTCCGCCAGTGCTCCTGCATTGGTACACATCTCAAGGGCCTGTGTCTTTAGTTTTAACTCCGTAGGTCACTCGGAAGGTTCCTAACTTTCTAACTTTGTACTTTTTACGCACCATAGACTTTACATTGGAAAGTGCGTGCACTTTGAACACTGCACCCGAGTCCCGTGGGCCTCTCCCGACTTAGTCATTGCTAGTCTCGAATAGCTCCAGCGATTCCCAAGGCCCTAGGCCTCTTCACTTTCCTCCTGGTATCTCTTATACCACTTTCTTAGTATATGGTTTAGGTGGCCCCTAGGGCTCATCCATATTGTGCAACTTTTGTGTATTTTAAACTGTCTTGTGATTTAACGCTTGTGCTTCTGTGCTCATAAAGAGTCCAGGGGATTTTATAGTTAATAAATCAATATATATTTTCAATATATATCTGTGTGGTGTCCCTTTCATTTGGTATTCAAGGGGGTTGTGTATGGTATAACAGCTGGCTTCACATGCCTTTCAGAGTTTAGCCTAAGACTGCTTTGTCCACGTTACCACTAGGATAACTGGTCTACAAGGTTGAATTACAACCATCATCATAAGGGTCGCTTGGCATGGTACAAAGTGATCACTAAGAATTAGTGAGCATTATATACCAGGCCAACTTCTCACAAGGTCATGATCGGTGAGCAGTAATTTCAAGGTCCCTAGAGGGGGGCGCCACCCAGAATGGATGGGAGCGCCCTGGGGGAGGCGGCCATTGGCCCCTTCCACGGGGAGGCGGCACCCACTAAGGATGGGTCGCCTAGGGGGAGACGGCCATAGGCCCCTCCCAGGGGGGAGGCGGCTAGATGCCCCTCCGACGAATTTCCCGGGGGCCGGATATCCGCGACGGTGGATAGAGAGTGTGGGATGGGGGGGAGTCCACGCTGTCCTTCCTACAGATACCTCACACGGGAACTCGGACGACCTTTAAGATGGCGTCGAGTGAAAATGGGGCCCCCATGACAAGGGAAGTTACAGGTGGCAATGAGGGTAAAGTCCTCTGCGCATGCGCCACTCACACCGTGAGGGCGGGATTTTGGTAGTAGGGATCTGACACCGGTTAAGACCTTGCCTTTGGCCCTTAATGCTAGGATGTACAATTTTAATTTAGAATGTATGCATTTTCAGGATGCTAGACTCGGCTAGGAAACCTTTGTATTAGAGATCTGTTAAGGTTAGCCAAAGAACATGTCTTCATCGAAATGTAATAAATGTAAAATTGTACATAATTTATGAAACTTTTATTTAATGTATTAAATTTTGCTTCATATTTTAATAAATACGGCCGGGGGGGTAACTCCCCCCCGCCTTCCAAAAGTTCAAACCTGTGTCTGTCTACTCCCATTGGGAATTGGTGTTGGGAGGGGGTGGCGGGCATCCCGGCCATATGGAGATAGGCAACTACAAAGATAAACACAGATTTCTAGTTTGTGACAGCAGATCCAGTAAAAGTGGAGATAGGCAACTACAAAGATAAACACAGATTTCTAGTTTGTGACAGCAGTCCAGTGAATCTGTTGGGTCGTGATATATTATGCAAAATGAATTGCAGAATATATTGCTCACCAGAAGGCATTGAAATGCAAACAGCAGAAGAAGATGGGCTTTATAAATGGACTATGCTAATGGTTGAAAAAGAAAAAACACCAATATTTCCTGTATTTGATAAAAATGATTTGCCAGAAGAGCTGAAAGAGCCAGTTAATCCAGCAATTTGGGACCTAACAGGAAATGATATGGGTCTTAAGAAAAATATAGATCCAGTAAAAATCACAGTTAAACAGGGAATTGATTTTCCAAATGTTCCTCAATACAAAATGAAAGCAGAGACAATTGAGGGTGTCATTCCTGTAATTGAAAAATTCATAAGTCAAGGTGTGTTAAAAGAAATTGAAAGCAGCCCATGTAATTCACCAATTATGGGTATTAAAAAGCCGAATGGAACATACAGAATTGTTCAAGATTTAAGAAAAAATAATCAGATAGTTGTTCCATGCTGTCCCATTGTTCCAAACCCTGCAGTAATTCATTACCAGATTCCACATGATGCAGAATGGTACACGGCCATTGACCTGTGTAATGCCTTCTTTACAGTTCCATTACATCCAGAAAGCCAGCAAATTTTTGCTTTTAGGTTCCAAAATAGGATCCTAGCATGGTGTCGTATCCCTCAAGGGTATACTGAGAGTCCATCTATCTTTAATCAATTATTAAAGAAATCCCTGGAAGATCTAGTATTGCCTGGTAATTCCACATTGGTACAGTACATTGACGATTTGCTTGTGGCAGCCAAAACACGAGAAAATTGTGTTACTGATACCATTACCCTGTTAAATCGGTTGGCAGATGAGGGACATAAAGTCTCACCAGCAAAATTGCAATTTTGTAAACAAGAAGTGAAATATCTTGGTCACAGAATTGCAAAGGGAACCAGAAAAGTGAGAGTTGAGAGAATTAAAAAGATTCGAGCAATACAACCACCGACAACACAAAGACAGGTGAAAATGTTTCTAGGAATAGTTGGTTACTGTCGACAATGGATTAGTGGGTTTTCAGTCATTGCAAAACCACTTCAGAGATTAACAAAGGCAGATATAAAAGATCCAATCAAACTGTCAAAAATTGAGCTAGAAGCTTTTGAGCAGTTAAAAAAGAGCTTATGTGAAGCTCCTGCTCTGGGAATGCCAGATTATGAGAAGGAATTTGAACTCTACTGCAGTGAAAGTGAAGGTTGTGCATTGTCAGTGCTAATTCAGAGGCATGGAAATTTGAGAAAAACAATTGCATATTTCTCAGCTGTTTTGGATCCTGTTGCAAAAGCTTTGCCAGGTTGCTTAAAAGCAGTGGCCGCAACAAGTGTAAGTCTTGAGCAAAGTGAGGGTATCATTATGGGATTTCCTGTAAAGGTATATGTACCTCATTCAGTTGAGATTCTCCTTACCAGAAGTTGAACTCAACATTTAACAAGTAGCAGACTGACAAAATATGAAAAAACAATTTTGGGTTCAGACAATGTATCAATTGTAAGATGTGGGAACTTGAACCCTTCCACATTATTACCTGATGGAGTTATTACTGAGGTACGTAATGAGGATGACATTGATCATGAATGCCTGGATGTTGTAGATTACTGCACAAAACCAAGACAGGACATAAAAGATGTTCCATTACCTGAATCAGATATAATATATTTTGTAGATGGATCTTGTTTGAGAAATGATGAAGGGATTCTGAGAGCAGCATACTCAGTGTGCACAGTCTCAGATGTTGTTGAAGGTTCACCTTTGGATGGAATTCGTTCCGCTCAAATTGCAGAATTAATTGGTTTAATTCGAGCCTGTGAAAATGCAGTTGGCAAAAGAGTAACCATAGTGACTGATAGTCAGTATGGTTATGGTGTTGTTCATGATTATGGACAACTGTGGTTCAATAGAGGTTATTTAACTTCTGCAGGAACACTGATTAGAAATGCGAAATTGATTAAAAGATTGATTGATGGCATTCAGTTACCAGAACAAATTGCTGTAGTGAAGTGTTCAGCTCATAAAAAAGGTTATGATTACATCACCAAAGGAAATGCTTTCGCGGATGAGAAGGCAAAATATTGTGCCAGAAACAATTACGCAATCAATCGGGAAAAAGACGAAAGTCACAAAATGAATTCTCTCATGCTAATTTCTGTAGTTGAGACATGGCAGGAAGTAAAAGACTTACAAGATGAGGCAAGTGAGGAAGAGAAAAACACATGGTTAAAAGGTGATTGCAGACCAAGAGAGGAAGATGGAATTTGGGTACACAAAGATGGAAGAGTTGTAATGCCAGACAGCATGATTGCTGATATGGCACGATTGTGTCATGGTCCAGGACATATAGGTAAAGAGTCCATGGTTCGATTATTTAGAGAAACATGGTTCAATGTAAAATTTAGAGCAATTGCAGAGTCACTTTGTCAGAGATGCTTGACCTGCCAACAGATGAATCCCAACAGAAAAGTTGTTGTAAGCATGGGAACCATAGGACGGGAGGGTGGTTCTTTTACCAGATTACAAATGGATTTTATTGAAATGCCAAAGCATAATGGTCTAAAATATGTTCTGGTATTTGTTTGTCTGTTTTCAAGATGGGTGGAAGGTTTCCCAGTTCGTCATTCTAACGCAGTCACTGTGGCAAAATTGCTTCTTAGGGAGATCATACCTAGGTATGGATTTCCAGTTATGATTGAAAGTGATTGCGGAACCCATTTTGAGAACAGTTTGATGAAATTGGTTTGTGAAGCCTTAAATATCGAACAGAAGTTGCATTGTGCTTATAGACCACAGGCATCAGGTGTTGTTGAACAGATTAACGGAACAATCAAGAATAGGCTTTCAAAAATGTGTGATGCTACAGGAATAAAGTGGACAGATGCACTTCCACTTGTTCTAATGTCAATGAGAAGCATCCCAGATAAAAAGACAGGTCTTAGCCCTCATGACATTGTGATGGGCAGAGTGATGAGGCAAGCATTTGTTCCAGTTGGCAAATTAATGAGTATTAATGACAGCGCAATTATTGAATATTGCCAAAACCTATCTGATGTAGTGCATTCTGTGTTTCATCAGGTGGGAACTGACATTATTTCAAAAGAAAAGGTACAAGCTCATGATTTGCTACCTGGTGACTGGGTGAGGACGAAGGTTCATCGAAGAAGGAACTGTTTATCCCCAAGGTGGCAGAAGCCACGTCAAGTGGTTTTGATTTCAACAAATGCAATTAAATGAAGAGGACTGAAAAGATGGATTCATCCAAGTCACACAATTTGTGTGCCACCTCCTGAAGATTCTGATGAAGAAAGTGATACAACAGCTGATTCAGATTCAGAAAGAGACCCAGAAGATCCTGATTCTGATTCTGATGATCAACAAGAAAATCAACATCAAGAGAATCTAGATGTGAGTCAGAACTTGAATAAAGAAGATCTGAAAACTGGAAATCGAGGTGTTGATGATGATGATTTGCTTGAAGAAGTGTCTCTGAAAGAAAAGAGAGATTCAGAAGAAGCAGAAAATTCTGAGCGAGACGAAAATCTGAGCCATACTATTGAAAGGCAAAGAAGAAACTCTGTGAACAAAAAGCTTGAAGCTGGGTAGCTGAAGGTGATTCCTGAAGAAGAAGAAGAATTACCAAGTACCAGTAAAGGTATTGTTTCAAATGGAGTGAAGTTGCAGAGTAAAGAAGTTCCTAGGTACAGATTTGAAGTCTCTGATACAGACACTGATGAAAGTGATGAAGAATCTGAAATAAGAAAATACAGAAAAAGAGCTTGGAAATCTGAATGTAACGAATGTGTGCCAAAGAAAAAAGTCTTGAGAAAAGGAGACATTTGGCCTGAAGACAAATTAAATTCAAACTAGGGAAGAAATCAAAAGAACAAATTAATAAAATTTCCAGTCAAGGAAGTGAACTTGAAAAGAAAAACGAGAGCGAAAACAAGAAAATAGAGGTTATCTCTCGTAGGACAAAAAGAGTAATTAGGCCAAATCAAAAATATAAGTCCCCAGAGTGGACCTATATAATTATTCCACCAATTGTTGAAGTGAAAAGCAGTGGTCAGGAATTTTTAGAAAGTGACAAGGATTAAAATTGTTAGAAATTAGTTGAGGATTTATTTCCTGGCATATGGCTCAAGAAAATGTGTTAGGTAACTTTTTGTTTCCTGGCATAAGGCTGAAGAAAATTTGTTAGGTGACTTTAGGTCGAAGAAATTCTGTTTCGTTGAAGAACACATATTTTGTGACACAAGGTCAAAGAAAAACTGTTTAGGGTTAAAATCTTAAAAAAAAAATTTAAAAGGAGGGATATAATTTTTGTTGTTAGTTAGTTACTTACATTCATTTGAATTTAAAATTTTTGTTTTTAGAAATGCCTAGATCAGATACGTCTAGGTTTTCAATTTTTAAAACATGTTGCAAAATGACTTCAATTTGTGTGATATTATTAATTTTACTTTGGTTAATTTTAGCTGTGGTCTATCCTTTTGATGTTAATAAGCAAAAATCCAAGACTAATATAACTAGTAAAGTAGAGTCTAAACATGAGAAGCATGCTGGAATGTCCAGTAGAGTTATTAATCATGATCCAGAGTCTCATCAAGATAGATCTATTGGTGATTTTTCAACCAATTCATTTTCAAGGCTTTTATCTGAATATGTCAAAGTAATGAATGTCAAAGATTGCTGGTCTTTCCAAAAATATTTCATGTTGACAGAAATGAAAAGGGTACCTTTGAATTTGGTGAACACTTGAATCTGAATAGGTACAAAAGAGAAAGTTTTTCGGAAATCCTGGGAGACATCTTTGGTGCTGTTATTCCTATGGTGGGGATTACTATGAACTCAATTAAAATCAGAAAAGTTTCCACAATTGTAGATAGGTTGTCAACTGATACTGCAAGTGGTTTTCAATTGGTTAGCACAGAACTTGTTGCTACCAGAAGTATGGTTATGCAGAATTGTCTTGCATTAGACATTCTGCTTGCAAAAGAGGGTGGAGTCTGTGGGGTCTTGCATGTCCAACATTGCTGTACTTATATACCTGACAAAAGTCGGGATATAGAGTTACTTGTTAATAATATTACACATTTTCATGAAGAAATAGAACCTATGGAGGAAGAGTCATTTACAGAAAAAATTGGGAAGAGAATGGAGGCTATTAAAGATTGGTTTTCAGAACTTGGCAGATCAATATTAGGCAAAGTGCTCTATCCGGTAATTGTCATTATTATAGTGATAATGCTGCTAAAAATTAGTTGTTTGATCCACAAGAGGAGGAAGCATCAGAAGGAAAAGAGAAGGATTTATAAACTCAGAAAGGAACAAGAAAAGGAATATGAGTTAGAAGAAATGCGAAGGGTTCAGTTTGATAGAGATAATCAGACAGCTGAAACAGGGGTTTAGGGAAACTAATATCGAGAGAATTCAGTGTGTGTTGTCTCCAAAAATGGCTAAAAAATTTCTAAAATTTTTGGGTGTTGTTTGGTGATTTTAAAATCACCAGATGAGGGAGTTGATGAAGCGGGCTTCAGAAAATATTTTATTCTGACTCGTGGATTCAATTCCCCATAACTTGAACTAATCAATTAATGAGCTGTTGCATGATTTGTTTAATTAACACAACCTAGATTAAGTTTGCACCACACATATACACGCGGGAAACTAATTACATGTGCTCTTGTTGCATTTGCAAGTCTGTTTTTGTAACACATGATTGATATTGTCTTGTTTGTTATATCTGTCCTATTGTCTTTGTCACTATTAATATGCGGCTGATCATTCATGGCATGTGCTTTTTATATGTGCTTACATGTATGTCCTATGTTGTGTTTGTCTGTCTGTGTATCATTTAATTATCTTTTTATTCTTTCAGAAACATAAAGCTGGATTACATGAAGAATGGTAGATATTTTATGTGCTGCTTTAAATGTTTGCTTTTGCTAAATGTCTTTTTATTAGTGGGTTAATTAATAATTAGCAAGGGATTGGGTGGTACAGAAGGGTTTGCTTTACCTGAATTAATCACTCTTTTTGTGCTTGTTTAAATATTAGCTCAAGAGTGAGATGAGGCCTAGTCTCTCTTTTTGAAGAAAAGTTGGTTCGGCCTGAACTGAGCAGAAGCTGGAGCCAAGTGTACACGTTTGGAATCTTTCCATGCGGAGTTTGTTGAACTTACTTCTTAAAAGGATTATGGCTCTAACTTTTGAAAAAAAAGAGGCTCTAACAATGGAGCTTGTTTTCATGGACTGCTCTGGATGTTCTTTTACAAGGCCGAGGAAGTGACTGGCATAATTCTGCCGAGCTTTTGGTGGAAGTCAGATTGGTAACTTTTTATGTTGCAAAGTTCGGAAGTTGATGTCACTCTATGTCAATGGACAATGGCATGGTGACGCGTTTAATCTCTGGACTGGTAGCTGTGGTGGCCTGACAGCCATCAACCAATCACAGTGCTGAACTTTTCTAAAAAAAATAACATTTAGTTAAATTTGAGAGCAAAAATGATATAAAATTGGTTCTCTTGAAGGGTTTGGGGCTGTCAGTTCCAGAGGGGCGAAGTGCTGTCCGATTGCCTTGGGATTGATTGTAAGCATTCAACTGTTTATTATTTGTTTCTCTTTCAGGTCAGAAAACTAACTTAGAGAATAAGATTTATGTTTTCTTAAGTTCATTATTTTGATCAATTCTAATTTGACAGCAGACATTGTGCCAATGTTAATGCAACTGAATTAATAAACTAATTGTTTGATTTTAATAAAGAGAGTTAATAAAGATTATTCAATTATGAATTTTAAAAATAAACTTTTTAAAATGACAAGCTGGTCTTGTTTATTGTAGATAGTTTATAGCTTAAAATCTAACAACATATTGATCTATTCACCTCATGATTTAGTTGCTCTATGTTTCTTATGGGCCTGGTATTGTTTGGTAAGTGTGATAGTGGATTGTGACATCATTTATAAAGAATTTTAGTTGCTGCGCTGGATCATTACCAAGGCAGAGGATACCCCCGAAGAGGAGGCCAGGCAAGGGCTAAGAGAGGACGAGGACAGAATTAGTACACAGGCCAAGTTGAATATCCAAGAAGTAGTAAGTGGAAGATGAGGACTGTTTGTAAAACAGCGTGAAAAGATCACAGACGACCAATGGGTTATTTCAGCTGTGAAAGGTTATCAGATAGAACTGAATACGGAGACTTATCAGAGCAATAAACTGAGAGAGTTGAGTTTCTATAAGAATTTTGAGGAAATTGTGACAGAGGAAGTGAGGCAAATGTTGGAAAAGAATGCAATTGTACGAGTAGCAGAAGACAAAGTAGGCTTGCCAGTTCTCTGTTTTTGGTAGAAAAAAGAACAAAGGGTGGAGACCAGTGGTACATTTCAGAGACTTTAATGAGTTTACAAAGTATAGCCATTTCAAGATGGAAGGTATCCATCTTTTTAGAGACATGTTGAGGGGATTGGATACTGATATTGAACCTCAAGGATGCCTATTTCATGATTCTTATTCAACCTGTCAGACAAAAGTAATTACAATTCAGATGGAAGGGACAATTGTATCAGTTTTGATGTTTTTCTTTCGGGTTGTCATCAGCCCCTTGGTGCTTTGTGAAGATGTTGCGGCCTGTAGTATGATATGTGAGAAAAATAGTTGTAAGACTGATTGTTTATCTGGATGACATTTTGATAATGAATCAGTGTCTACAAGATATAAGGGGCCATTTGGTTATGGTAAGGGATCTCCTGGAAACTTTAGGTTTCATAATCAATGTGCAGAAGTCATGATTGTTCCAAGCCAGGCTCTGGATTTCTTAGATTTTATAGTGGACACACAAAGGTGCCAGTTGCAGTTAACTGTAAGGAAAATAAAGAAGACAAGGGAGGAAATAAGGAAAGTAATGAAAGAAGAGTGTATAACTCTGTATGGTTTGACTCAGGTGATTGGTCTACTTTGATGCTCAATTCAGGCAGTACTTCTGAGTCAACTGCATGACAGGGCATTGTAGAATCTAAAGAGGGCTGCAGTAGTAGAAAGCTTATGGTATGGAGACAGGTTATCAATGAAGGTAGAGGCAGAAGCATGTGAAGAGCTGATGAGGTGACTGGAAATTTTGGAAGCATGGAATGGGTGTGCGATTTTTGGAACAAAGACAGCTTTTGTGGTGGGGACAGACACCATTATGTAAAGCTGAGGAGCAATTTGCTCAAATCAAAAGACAGGCAGGGTTTGGAGTATGTTGAAGAATAGACAACATATCAATTGTTTAGAGATGAAGGCAGGATTACTTGCACTTTGCAGTTTCAAACAGCTGCCAGTGGGGGTTAGTCCTCTTAAAGATGGACAACATCACAGCAGTGACTTATATCAACAAGCTCGGGGAGCAGGTTATCAAGATTGGCAGATCTAGCAAAAGAAAAGTGGAGTTTTTGTTTGGAGCACATGATTGTTTTGAAAGCAGAGTATTTCCCAGAGGAATGCAATCTGGTTGGAGACTGGAATTCAAGGCATCCGGCAGATTTCAGCCACTGGAAATTAGAGGGTAGTTGTTTTGCGAAAATACAGGAATTGTTAGCCCCATTAGAGGTGGATCTTTTGCTCAATGAATCTTGGGTGCCTGGAACTATAAAATGTATTCGAGTGCTTGGTTACGTTGATGCTTGGCAAGGGATTTGGATATGTTGGAGGCTGATGAGGTAGAGGATGCAAATTTTTTAGCAGATCACTTTGATAAAGGTTTTTCTTACAGAACTGTGAATTGTTATCGTTCAGCAGTGGCAAGCTGTTATTCTCTGATTCAGGGAGTTTCAATCGGAAGGAGTCCTCTAATGTGTACTGTGACTAAAGGGATAAGGTTGAAGAGATTTCCGAAACCAAAGTATCCGTCACTTTGGAATGTAGATAGTTATTTCAAGAATGGCCTAATAATAAGTATTTAGGAGTAAGAGAGTTGTCCTGGAAATTAGCGACACTATTGTGTTCAATTTCTTTTAGAAGAGTGTTAGAGGTAGGGGCCACAGAGATATCTAACAGATTCTACCAGCCAACAGGAGTGTTATTCAAGATTTGGAAAAGAACGAAAACTATGTCTACTTCTATACTTTACCCTATTTTAGAAGATTTGCCAAAAATGTGTGTGGTGAGATGTGATATGGAATATGAGTGTAGAATGTTGGAGTAGAGGAGTGCTCAAGTGAATCAGTTATAGCTTTCCTATGTGAAACTGTTTCACAGGGGTGGATCCTACGCAATAGTGAAAGAGCTTTGCCCCACTGACTCAGAGCCAATAACAAAAAAATACAATGATATTTAATTATTGTTTTATTTTTAAGCAACTGGCTCAGTCAGCGTGTGCAGGAAGGGGCAGGGCATAGGAGGGGGGAGGAGGAGTGCAATGTGCACTCTCTAAGTGCGGATGTGTGTTCAGCCGGCCGTCTCAGGCCGACCAAAACACACATGCGCATGTATTGAACAGCCGGGTTAGAGAAACCCCAAGGACTCCCTAATCTGCGCGGAGCGTCTTTTCAGTCTGCTCAGGCCTATCAGACAGGGAGGCTGTGACATAGTCCCCGTGTCTGATGGGACACAGAAGACTCTGCACAGAGGCGCAATGCAGAAGGCCGGCGGCAGCTGGTTAGTTTAACTTATTACTATTAAAAGCCCTCATCCCCCCTCCCAGCCCACTACTCCCTGTGCCCCCTACTCCCCGACCCACTACTTTTTGTATGTGGCGGCTGTCACTGCGTTTCACGCAGTTATGAATGCAACAATTACAAAGTGCTTTAAGTGTGCAATGAGGGAAGCATGAATTGATTTGACTAAATTCTCGGTAGATTCGGAAAGGGGTGCCATGACAAGTAAGACTTTCAAGTCAGGTGAGAGGTTGGATGAGATTATGAAAGCAGCAGGTTGGTCTAATGCCGATACATTTAAGAGGTTTTATTTTAGGCCAATAGAACATGTCTCATGCTGTGCCAGGAGGGAATTTGAATATGCATAATGCTCGCCTCTTGCCATAAAATACTGATTCTTAAAGGTTTACTGGATGAAGAATCGTGAATTAATTAAAGACAGGGAGGCTAATATTAACTAACCCCACCCTCCCATTTTTTATTGGAGGAAGTGGATTGCTTTGTAGCATGTAAGGTAAGTGGTAAAGTAAAGTGAATATATAAGTTAAAGGTTAAGTTAAGTGAATATGCAAAGTAAAGAAAAAAGAAAAGATACATTTGTGTTCAAGTTTTTTTCAGACCAATAGAAGATGGCTGGGTCAAGAGTGTAAAAGAAGAGGATAGTGTGTTGAATATAAACAAAAGAGGAAGAACATGGAGGACAAGGGGATTTATATGGGCTTCAGAGTTCTATTTAATTATGTTGAAGATGTGTTCTATTTCATGAAGCTTTGAAGAGTATTGCTGTTCAGATGGAGTGAATAAAAGGTTGATCCATAATGCTAGCCTCCTTGTCTTTAATAAAATCAAGGTTATTTATTCAGTAAACCTTTAAGAATAGGCATTCTGTGTGGCATGAATTTCATAAGGGGCAAGGGAGTATGATGAAAAGTTAATCTAGTCTATGTAAGTAAAATGCAATTGTAAATTTTGCAAGATTACTTACAGACATAACCCACACTTTCAACAAGGAAATATTTCATTACTTTAATTTAAGCATTTATAATTACGAAATTTCTGTAGGCAAAAGTGCATCTTTACACACATCAAAGGCATTCCACATCACTTTGGACACACATTAAAAAGCGCCAAGATTGTTTCACAGTGAATCCTGGAAAAATTGCATTTCTACCTTCACTGTGGCTCTGATTTACACACCTGTATATGCACCTTTTTGTGCACCGAACTCTAACGTTTGCTTCATCTGCTGACATTTTGCCCTGTCCTACCTTCTTTTGGTTTCCAGGCACATACTCAAAGCTTCGGTATTTCAGTGGCCCAGGGATATTCAAATAGAGAGATTCAATGACCAGGCTACAGATAATAGTGTCGCCCAAAAGATCTGAAAGTGAGAGTGCCTCTGTAAAAATGTTTAGGCTGCTTTTACTGTATTTGTTTGTGAAAACACTTATTAAACAGTTGTGGACTGCTTAATTTCAACATTATATCCAAATTAGTTAAATACTCTGATTGTGAAAGGAGTAAAGTGAATATAATGCAACACCTCTAAAATAAAGACAAGGCTCAACTTATGTAGATCAATGATTATGAGGCATATGTATAAAATACTGTCATTGCGATCCTCAAATAGCGATTTTTAGAGAATCGCTATTTGAGAATCGCAAAACGGGATGTAATAAATAATTCGCAATTATTTTGTGATTCCTTTGCATTCCTTAATTGCGATTAGCAAATTGAGAATCACAAATAAGGAATACCTTCCTATTCATTCCTATGGGCTCGGAGGCCTATAGGAATGAATGGGAAGACATTCTCAATTTGCGATTCACAATTAGAGAATCGCAAATTGAGAATGCAATTTCAAGGGTGCTAGGGTGTCAAAAGGACACCTTGTTGCACCCCTGAAATATGTATGTGTGCACAAGTGGAGCACATAGATGCCATAAGGGCATGCATGTGTGGCACATGGCACTTTGAAAAAAGCAAAAAAGTGCTTTTTTCAAAGAATATGCAAATTACCACCAACTATCAGTTGGTGGTAATTTGCGATTTCTCATGCCAAATTCGCACAACTTAGGTTCTTTCTACATCACATTTAAGGAATCGCAATTTGCTATTCCTTAAATGGAATCGCAAAATAGAGAATCGCAAAATTTGCGATGCCCTTTGGGATGATACATCCCAAAAGGCTTTTTCCCGTTCACAAACAGTCCGATTATGACAAATAATGTGACTAGATGGATTGTTTTCAAAGTGTATCTGTATTAACATAAGATGAGAACCATAGTTTTAACATTGTTTACAGTTATGCATGCTTTTAAAACATATTCAGAAACGGTGAATACATATGGAAAGAACTCAAGTTGTCCCATGTTGGATGGAAGTCTATCTTTAATTTTCGATTTTGGCTTTTCATTCAGGTACTTGTAGTTCTGCATTTCTAATGGAAAAGCCAATAAGAGCTCAACGAAAAAACCGAACTCGATGAGCTACTCACACCTCATATTCAAAATCTTACAATTTCTGTATTATGGATGTTGGAAAGGTGTCCAGACATACTTTTTTAAATGTTTATTAACTGTTCAAAGGAAAAAACCCTGTGTTCTACGCATTTCAAAGCAAAGGGAAAGAAACAGAATGGGGCCATCCAAGTCCAACCTCAGAGTTCTCAACTTTCCTTAAATGGCAGGCATGAGAGGTTCAAGGAGCCTTATATTTTCCAGGATCTTAGGGCACGTGTAGTTTTGTTGTTTTCATTTTAAGCACAAAACTGGAGATGTCTGCATTGCATCAGTTGGATGGTCCACTTGCAAAAACCAGTCACTCCAAGCTTCACTCAAACAATGCAAACATAATTGTGACACAAGCATAAGGAAAACCTGCCAGCTGTTCATATTCATGCCCTAAACGAACATAACAAAATAACTAGATACATCCATACATTCACAGATCAACAAGCATACAGAAGTTCACAGGTTTTCAATAACCAAGGCATAAAGTTCACCAGGTTCTCCAAACATGAAATCCCCATGCACACACAGACTAACTGACATACAAGTAGTGATGCGCACAGACCAATGCATAGAGGTTCACAAATAAAGACACACATGCAGCCCTACTATACACACATTAATTCAAACATCAACCAAACAGGTAAACATACATGGACAGAGTTCTGAATAGACAGGAGGGCGAATGGACAAATGAGTGAGTAAGTGGATGCTGGATACTCTCCTTACCTAACCACGTAATGGATGGCAAATGTTAGAATGCCCTTAGGATTTCCAAGTGAATGGTAATAAATCTTAGCATGCGCTCGGAATTAATAAGTGATGGTTCACAAATCTTAGCATGCCCTGTGGAGTTCTATGTGATGCATAGCTCAACTTGATATGCCCTAAGAATTACTAAGTAAATTGCTGCCACCAAAGAATTTCAATTGATGAACTAAAAATCTTGGCGCATACTAATTCTTATTACAAAGCAACTTACACATTAATGGAGGATATATTTTTACAGAACTGTGTTCGCAAAATAGAAGGCACAAACTAAAACAACACAGCAGAGGTTCAGGTGTAACAGTGGAACTTGTTTTCATGCAATGGACAATAATTGTATCTTTGTAAGAAATTGGGTTATTGGTTGAGTGGGGTGGAAGCCCCACTCAGGCAACAATCTCATTCTTTGTCAGGGTAACCCACAAATGTCACTAAATTAACCTATGCTTAACCCTTTGGTAGCTTGCACAAAGCATTTAGGTTTAACTTGGATGCAAGGTGAAAAGTATGCATGCAGCTCACAAACAGTAATAAAGTAAAAGCACATCACAAGAAAAAGTCCAAACCAAGGGCCTCATTAGGATTGCGGTTAATCCGCATCCTCTGGGCCGGCAGAAGTAACCGCTGCGGACAGAAAAAAGACCCCCGCCAGATTAGGATGGCTGGGGGATCTTTTTTCCGTCTGCCGCTTTTCCGCTGCGGTCGCCTTCCGACCGCGGCGGAAAAGCTCTAACATGGCTGGCGATGTCTATCAGATACCGCCAGCCATATTAGGATGGCGTCAGTCCTATGCCTTTCCACTGCGGCATTTCCGCCGTGGAAAGGCATATGGTCTTTTCTTTGGGGGCCCGTTGTGGGTGCCCAGGGGTGAAGGTGGGGTGGGGGGTGCACATGGGTTGTACCTATGGTACCCCCCTGCCTTTGGGTGCACGAAGCGGCAGGCACCACGCAGTGCCTGCAGCTTCGTGCACGCAAAGGAAAGCATGGATTATTTAACATTGCGGCATGTGCTGCTTCAAGCAGCACCCGCCGCAATGTTAAATATAAAGGATATGACCGCCAGGATGGCGGTCACATCCTAATCTGCACGGAGGGACCGCCGCTGCCCCTGCGGACGGTCCCTCCTACTCTCTGCGTCCGTCCGCCATCCTAATGAGGCCCTAAGTTAGAAAAATTGTGTGCATTTTAATAAATAAAATTATGCTAGAATGACAAAAATCCAATTAGTAGAACCAGAGATATTCACTTGAAAGTTTTAAGTAGATGAAGAAATGAAGACTGAAAAGCATCAAAGTGCCACTCGCGGTCATATGGTCATTTTAGACCAGAGTAAAATCATAAGTTCAGACCAACCACGCTGGAGTGCTGAGTGTATACAGGGACCAGCTTAGTCCAGCTTAAAAAGTTTCCTTCTCAAAGTCCAGTGCAAAGAGTATTGTTCCCCGTGGAGGAGGCCGCATGAAGCAGGAAGGCTTTGTGAGTGGTACTCATTGTAGCGCAAACATCTGGTCAGGTATCACCAATGGTTGTTGCTGGAGCTGTGTATTGGCGAGAACCGCAGTCTGACGTTGCTGTAGGGTAGAGTGCAGATCTCGCGTTGCCAGTTTTTTGCTAGCAGTTGCGTTAGTGTGAAGAGTTGGGCTCGCCGGAGATTGGTGTTGGTGGTCGTCACAGATGGCAGAGTCTTGTTGCAAACAGGCCCTATCACGGTCACAAAGAGGCCAAAACCTCAGGATTTTATTGTAGTGGAGTACAATCTGATGCTAGCCAAGGGTCCTAGACCTGGGCAGACAAATAATGGGGAACAGCGACTCACTCTAGAAGACGCCAGAAGAGCTCAGGCAGGTCCAGTTACAGGTCCAGTTGCAGCAGATCAGCTGGCCAGTTTCATGGAAGCCTTTGGAGCTTGTTGTGTCCCTGCAGCTCAGATAGGAGGTCAGCCCACTGACCCTTGGAGTCACTCAGGTAGCCTGGGTTGATGGGGGCAGGTCCAGTCTTCCTTCTCACAGAGGACGGCAGGCCTCTGAGTGCCAAGGCAGTCGTCAAGCAACAAGGCAGTCCTCTGGTATCAGGAGGAAATCCTCTGGGAAACAAAGCAGGCCTCAAGGAGCAGGTCAATCCACTCGGAAACAAGGCAGTTCTTCTTCGGAAATGACCACAGGTCCTCTTCAGAGTGTCTCTGGAAGTTCAGTATGTATTCCTGGTGCTAGCCTTTGAATTGGGGGGGATTCCCTATACTACCCCCACACCTGGTTTAGGGAAGTACTTCCCTTCACCTGTCAAGGCTCAATGTCTAGATTCAGATTTATTTGTGTGTGCAGGAGGCAAAGCTCTTTGAAATGTAAGTGGGCCTTGATTCAGCTCAACCCCTAACCATCCTGACATGATGGCCCCTCCTGTCCCCACCTAATCCCCTTTTGTGTCATTGTCTGGAAGGAATACACACACACCAACAGCAGAGCATTTGCAGTCAAGTGACCCAGGATACTGGCAGATGGCACAAATGATTAGGACAGGAAAATGCCAACTTTCTAAAAGTTGCGGTAAACAAGGGAAACCTAGTAACCCCTTGAGAGCTTGGGTATATAAACCAAATAACAAAAGGCTGACAAGGGGTTAATTCAAACCTAATGCATGAAATATAGGCATAGAGATATCGCTAAGTACTGAGCATCAAAGGGATGAAGAAAATAATTCAACAAGGAAACAAATGTTTTTTACGGCAAGGGTCAACCAAAACACATGAAAAGAAATGATTGGTTACACTAAATCCAGCATCTAACAAACTAATGACCCAAAACGGTTCATTCTTAGTTATGATAGAAGATAGTTTGACCAAGACCAAATCTATTTGTTTGTATTAAACAAAAGCAAAACTGGTTTCTAAGAAACAATTAGTGGACAAAAGTCGATATTTCAGTCTTTTGTACAATTAATACGTATAACCATTCTCAGGGCAATGCTTAGAAATAGAATACCAGGGGGCGTGGCCTAGGAGGTATGGAGGCAGCAGCATAACCACTGAGCCCCAAGGCCAATGTGGACAAATTATTATGTTTCCCTCCGTGGTCTGGCACGGAGAGTTATGAGACCAGAATTGCCGGAGGCATGGGCCAAGAGAGGTACAGCAGGCGGAGATGGATGAAGCTCCATTGGTGTGGCCCCAGAAAAATAAACAAAGATGGCTCTGGCGAAGAAGGTGAGTCATTTGTAGACTGGGGCAGCGTCATGCGAGGACCAGATTGGATCCTGGGTGGTGAGAAAGGATCGGGGGCTGCAAGAGGACTTCAGCAAGTGTTGCATATCAGGAACTGACCTCTGCCCCGGACTAGTGATCCCCAACGTGTTCAGCAGTGCAGGGGGGCCTTTGAAGGGGCCTGCTGGAATTCTTTGGAGGTACACTTGCACTGGCCCTGACTGAACCTAAGGGAGAGAAGCCTCTTCCACCCCTCCACAGTGAAGGTCACTGGCCCCCCAGCCACCTTGTGAGGACTTCCTGCACAGCATGCCCGTGGCTGTACGAGCTGCGGATTACATCACCTCACCCTACGGGGGCATGGCCATGGAAACGTCATTAAGGGACTGGCTGGTGAGAAAGGCGAGACCCTGCCCAAGACCTGGTGATCTGACTTGACTGGGACCATTTTATTTGGTCAGGAACTGGGAATCCCCACCGCCCTCCCCCACTCAACTAAAAGCAGACCTGAAAATGGACTGTGAGAAGTTCCGAGGTGACGGACAGAAGACAACATCAGGAAAGCAGTTACTGGATGGAGGCGGAAGACCACCACCTCCTTTCTAATTAAGATCTGTGTCTGGAGTGACTATAATTGTCTTCTGTGGTGCTGGGCATAAAGATTGAGGTAGAAGGCCCAGGCTGGAGCACGGGGTACAACGGAGCATTAGAGGAACTGCAAACTGGCATAAAGCAAGGTGATGACATGCAAGGGGTGCACATGTACGTGCCTGGGAAGTGATGGTATATTTGTTAGGGTTTGTGCACAGCAAAGAGCATGTCCCCTCTCATTGCACTAGTGGTCTCTGTAATAGCTCTCTTTAAACATACTACTGAAAGCCTTTCTTGTTATCTCAGCCCCTCCCTAAGAATTCTGTGTACGTTGCTCAATGTATTCACAAGTTTGGACATTACTGTCTTGTTTGCACATTGGACCTTGCTTTTACCAAGGCTTATTTAGACAGCATTGGACCTTGCTTTTACCAAGGCTTATTTAGAACACTCCTCCCCAGGCCATGTGTTACTTCAACTCATTAGCATAATAACTGAAGCTCTGCCCACCTGCTTGTGAGAACCACACCCAGTTCTTCAAACCACACCCAGCTCTTCGAACCACACCCAGCCCTGTCTATAAAAGGCAGTCCCTGAGCCTCACCCAGTGCTTGTGCTTGTCTACCTCCCACTTACCTGAGAACAGATCCTTTGGCACTGGCACTCCTGCTCTCTCCAGACCTTTATTGACTTCAATGGGCGCGGCTTCTGGCTCTTCCTTCTTCTGGTTTCCGGCTACTTCTTGCCTCAGCCCCTCTTCTGTCCACTGCAATCGACCTGCAAAAGAGAAAGAGGTCAAGGATAGACTGATCAGTATCCCTTTACAGCAACAGGTAAGTGCAAAACCTTTTATTACCTGAAAGAACTTTATCAGCGATTTCTGGATTCATGTAAAGACAATTTGGAACAAGATATCTCCCATGAACTTTGTGGTTCAAACCCTTTGTTACAAGAATACTTTGTGTAACTTTGTGAAATAAACATTGTTTTACATGGAACCTTTTTAAGAATCAAACAAAGAAAACCATTGACAGCAAGGCAAACAGTAAATCAAGGACTTGCACAAATTACCTGCTGTATTTTGATGTAAAAGTACAGTATTTGTTTTATAAAAAGTCTGGAAATGTGTGAAAAGTGAGTTTGCTATTAAGAATTTAGGCTTTAGTTATATTAAGGTGAATGTTAGACGTTGGTAATTCTGATAATGATATTCATTTGATTTTACAGAAGTTTTACAATAATAGAAAGCACATCCCAGAACAGTAACACATTCCAAACCTGGAAGCTTGAGACCAGGATCCAAGAGGTACTTTTAGAAGAGATTTTCTAATAAGATTAAGGTTTAGTCAGGAATACATTTAGGGATAGGTTCCACTTATTTGTTCTTCGTTTATCTTTCATTAGTCACCAGTTTCTACAGAAGTCAGAGAGGGCCGCAGATATTAACAGCTCTTATATAGTGGAAAGGCAAGAGCTCTTTTTTTATTTTATCCACTTCCCCCCTTCCCTTGAGCTTCTGGTTCTTAGTGCACTGTTTTAAAACTAGTGTGCTGGAACAAGCAGTTTCACGGTGGGGTCGGACTGTCTTCAACCTCCATCAGAACTGAACAGAAACTCAGGTGAGCTGGGCTTTGACAATTTTGCAGCCCACAGACAGATGCAGTCCTGTCGGAGGTGGCCCTGAGAGCGCCTACGCTATAAGACAAAGATAAGGTCAGACAGTGCAGCAGAGAGCCCTGCCTGACATGGCCCCCAGATTAGATGGAGCGGTGACATCCGTACACAGCCCCGGGAGAATAAAGAGGGCAACAATGGTGGGCAACAAACCTGCGCAGGACGTGCAGGGTGCAAAAGGGGCATCCGTCAAGCAACCATCACTAGCACTGGAGAAATGACTCTAATGGACTCCTGTTGGAGCTCCTGAGACGGCTGTGCGCAATAGTAATAATAATAATACCCCTGCTACACAAGATGTTTGTTGAAAGCATAAGCGAAAGGTGAACTTCCACAAGTCCTATGGATGGCAACAGTGGTTCCTAAAAGGGGAAACCTCTGGACAGGTGGGATTCCTGCAGACCCATCTCCTTCCTGAACATTGATGCAAATATTCTAGCAAAGCCCTTTGTGAATAGATTAAGCAAGTTATTCTGGACTTGGTCCACTCAGACCAGAATGGGTCCATACCCCAGAGATATACCAGACTCAAATATAGGAGACTTCAGAATAATATGGCGGCAGCTAAAGGGGTTGAGATGCCGCTTGCGGTTGCCTCCCTCGTCGCCCACATGGTTTTTGACTTGGTGGAGTGGCCCTATTTGCAGTCTTTGAGAAAATGGGTATAGAGCTGAAATTTCTGTCCTGGATCTGTCTGTTTGCAAAGCCTTGTGCGCACCTTATGGTAAATGGGGTCTTCTCTTTGGATTTCCTAATTGGGAGAGCAGGGCTGCCCTCTGTCACCAATGCGGTTTCTGTTGGTGCTTGAACCACTAGCTGAGTGGGTGTAAATTGATGCGTATATTGATGGTTGGAGGTGGGGCTGCATGTGAGAGGATCATGTCTCACTCTATTCAGACAACACTCTACTATTCCCGGCCAACCCTGATTTGACTTTGGGAATGTAGTCAAAATATTTGTGATTTTTGGCAAGTATTGTGGACTATAAATCAATTGGGGAAAATCCCTGATCTTCCTAATGGGTATGTGGTGAGTGGGATACAGCCTCCCCATGCCACTTAAGATTGAAAGGGGACACTTTAAATATTTATGTGATTATAGATGTCCGGAGATGAGGACTTCTATTACTAGGACAATCTCGCACAACTCCTGTTGAGATATGAGGAAAATGCTGGACACTGGGAGCACTGCCTCTGTCTTTGATGGGCAAATCGGTGCAGTTTAAAATGATGGACTTACCCTGCTTTACATATATACTACAGAATAGTCAGTTTCCTATTTCCAAGGTTTTTTAAAGCAGTTAATGCACTGGTGAGAAAGTTGTTGTGGCAGGGGCGAGCCACGAGGATAGTGCTCTCCACTCTTCAGCTTTCTGCATATGAGGGAGGAATGGTACAAGCTAATGTTAAGCACTAATACAAGGCCGCACAGATAAGTGTGGACAATGGCTGAGCATATGCGCAAGTAGATGTTCCGGTGTTTCATTTACAGAGAGAGAGAAGTTGGAGGAAAGGATACTTGCATGCTCTATATGGGGGGAAGGTGTCAGAGGCTCCCCCCTCCAGCAAGGAAGACAGTTTTGACAAGTTGGCATAGGCTCCACAGAGATATGGGATGGCATGGGGGCCTCACCCGAAGATCACACTGTGGCTGGGCACACGATTGAGAGAGGTGTTGAATTTTTGTGGCTTCTGACAATGAGGCGTGATTGAGACCAATACAGTGGCTGATGTGTGGGATGCCAAAGGTATCGTACTGTTCGATCATCTCAGGGTGGAGTATGAGATGCCACCCTGCCAAGCGTTTAAGTATCTCCATTTTCATGCACTAAGGGTGAGAATGACAATAGATGAGAACGTTATGGAGACCCCACCTCTAGAGTACAGACAACTCGGGGGGACAATGCTTACAAAAGCGATCTCTTTCACCTATCAGACCCTGATAAGAAATACCCAAAGGCACTTAAAACGTCTGATGGCAAGATGGCAACGGGATGTGGGAGAACTGGAGGATAAGGACTGGGAAGTTGTGCTGCAACTCCCAACATAGGTAGCAATACAGACCCACTACAGATTGATTACAGGATCTTGCTTAGGGTATACTATGCCAAGGTCCTCTTACATAAACTGGTTAGAGAGCCAGAAGAGAAGTGTTTGCGAGGGTGCCTGCAGAGGGGTACACTCCTCAGTACACTGTGGGATTGTTAGACTCTCTGTGAGTACTGGGAAGGTGTTACCCATAGACTGGATGATGCTACTGACATTCAGGTGGACCTGGGGGCCCAACTAATGTTTTTGGGGATATGGAGAATAAGGATGCATCTTCCGATCAGCAGCTGCTACTTAATTTGTGTGTTCTTCTGGCTAATAGAGAAGTGGCATGCAAATGGGTATCCTCCGTGGTTCCAGTGGTGAGAGATTGGGAAAAATAAATACATATTTGGTATGCACAGGAAAGTGTGATTTATAAGGGGAGAGGAAGCAATAAAACAATTGACAAGATTTGGAAAGGCTGGGTGAGTGATGATTAGAGTAATCTTAGCCACTGACCTCAATGGGTGGGGAGGCTGTTGAGGAAATGTTTTGTTTTTCTTGGGTTGCGTAAGTATGCACTAATGTTCAGAAAATCAATAAAATACGTTATTAAAAAAAGAAACAAAATAATACCCTGTAGATTTCACAATTTTGTATCATCTGTCTTTGAAACATGTAGAAAAATAAACATATTACTTACAATTTAATTTATTTTGAATATAAGCTTACCATAATGTTTGTTATTGCAGCATGAAAAGTAACAATTTAACTTTAAAGAAGGTTCTGATTAATTAGAACAAAAAACTGGTTAAACTGTTGCTGAGTACCTGACTCTTATTGTAAGAGTGGACCAACTTTCTATACGTAGCATTTTCAGAATTGCGACCTAATATTAAATTTTACCATTCAAAAGAATTTTAAATTGCAATTCATTTGAATCTAAACTGCATATCTATGTCTTCTCCCAATTAAAAGTTAGCACGTAATAAATGTAATAAGTAACCCCATGTTAGCCAATGGGGGAGATAGACTTACAATCACAGTAGTGAAAAACGACCAGGACATGTAAAGCTTAAGCCCACATGTCCTACTTTTTAAATATATGCACTATAAAACTTTGGAACCCTACCTTATGGCTGACCTATATATTTTTATTTTATTTATCGTTTCATTGTGACAAAGCATAAAAACATACATTGCTTTACAAGTATGGAAACATGACCGAAGCATATTACAGTGAGTCATTGGTTAACGTTCGCTCAACTTCTCTTGGCCCGGAGACTGTTGGTTGTCCTCTAGTCAGTTATTACTTTTAATCTGCCTCTGAATTAGTCGGAGGTTGTATTATCTCTCCCACGGGGGCTGTGCATGGATTCCCTCTATACCCACTCCATTTGTCCCATATTTTTCCCCATTTTTTTGGGCACCCACTATTATATAAATTGACTTTTCCACCAACATACACCAATCCATATCTCTCTTCCAGTTCCGGAGAGATGGTAGGGTCACTGCCCCCCAGTGATGGGCTATGTAACATTTCGCTATCATTAGACCTATGGTAATCCAGGTTTGGTCTGCTCGACCCAGATCTGTATCTTCCCACCCATTTTGGAGGCACCATTTAGGAGAGAGTGCTAAATCCTCTACAACTATTCTTGACATACATAATACTACCGCCTCCCAGTAGTCACAGATTTTTGGACATGCTCATAGTATGTGGTAGAACGATCCTATGTCACCACAACTTCCGTAACACTTTGTGTCCGCCTTTCTATCCATTTTAACCAGTGTGTCACAAAAGATGTAGGTTCTGTGGAGGATTTTGAGCTGAACCAGTGTGAGGCAGGCCCTAATGGCTACTTCTCTTGGGGAGGCCAGGGCTTCCGGACACTCTTCGTCCTGTCGGGTAAGTTGTTTATGAGTTTTTGGTGTGTAAGTTAGATTGTCCTTTGTGTTAAGTGTTTTTCCAGCAGTCTGCATTCTAGTGGTGATGAGTCAGGTAGTTCCGACCCTCGGGCTACGCTGTCCGATTGGCATGAAAGATCTGTAGATATCAGAAATATTCAGTTTGGGCCAGTTTGTGGGTTCTCTGCAACTGTTTGAAAAACATAATATCTACCCCTGTATACATGTCTCCCATTCACGAGATTCCAATCGAGTCCCATTTGTCAAAGCCTTTTCTAGTTCCCATAGCACCCAGTTGTTGGGATCCCCATAGGGGCAAGTTTTGGCAATTTTATTCATCCATCCTAGTCTAAAAAGGCTTCAATGCCATAGGATAACTGTGAGTACAGTTGGGCCTTCCAGCAAGAGACGCCTAGGCTCAGTATAGAGCGCTTGAAGGTATCCTCCTGGCTGGAGGACCAGCCGATCCATCCTATAAGCTGGTTCTGATAGTGATTGTTGGACCCACTGATTTATGGTGACTAGTTGTGCTGCGCTGTAGTAAGTTTGAATGTGAGGTAAAGCAATTCCTCCTTCGTACCAGCTGCGGGTAAGTTTCTTAACAGCTATTCGTGGGGGCCCCATCCCATAAAAGAGAGCGGACACTGCTGTCTATTGAGATAAAGTATGAATCTGGAATTGGAAATGGTGTGTTCTGCAGAATGTATAGAAATAGCTGCAATGCCATAATTTTGAACAGTGCCGCTCTACCAGGAGAGAAAGGGGGAGGGCTTGCCATTGCTGGACATCGTTTTTGAGTCGTTCCAGTGGGCCCTATAGATTGTGGGCCTCGAAACGTGCTGGGTAGGTTGTCACAAATATGCCCAGATATCGGAATCCCTCCATAGCTACTTGTGCCTCGCACTCCATGGCCAGAATGGGCATCTGTCCACAATGGACAAATATCCCATTTTTATTGTATATCCAGAATACCTTCCAAACGTAGCAAAGATATTTCATATTCTAGTGATAGAGGGATGGAGAGAGGCAAAGTCTAAGAGGATATCATCGGCATTCAATGATATTTTGTCCTCCTGGTCCTCCGTCCAGCGCAGAGCTTGTATTAGTTGATCCCCACAGATCCAGGTCTCCACTGGCTCCAACATTAATGCTTAAATTAGGGGGGAAAGGGTGCATCCCTGCCTTGTGCCTTGTTGCAGGGGAAACACTTGTGATGTCCTCCCATTGACCACCACCTGCGCTATGGGCTCTATGCATAAGATACTGAGCCAACGATCAGCTCCCCTATTCATCTTGAGCTGTTTTAGTAAGTACCTGGATATATCCACTTTTCATATAATGCCGTATGAAGTATACCTTAATGGCCTTAGAACGTGATGGTGATTATGTGCCCCAATTCTCAGGAGGTGCCTTCAGTACCTTTAGTACCTAATATTGTGCTATTCACCTTTCTGAACAATCAATGTTTGGTCATATTCCCTAATGTTTTATGTAATTGTCTGAAATGCTTAATACTATACATTCTGGATTCCTCTATAACACATAGAAAGGTCATGTTGAAGTATATGTCTCTCATATTACGAGCTAGACTTAGTAATTCTAAAATATGATGTATATCCATGTAATATCCTTTGGACGCAAGATCTCTCTGAAACACTGTGCTTGGCTCCCTTTTGTGATAACAATAACAAGAAAAAGTGTTCTTTTTATGTAGGAATTCTCACTGGAATAGGTGACAAGAAATCAATTCTAAGAAATGATCAACATTTTGATGTGGTTTTTTGTGAGACTGTGAAATGATAGGACATGTACAGTATAAACTGATATTTTAATTGTATATAATATAAAGATGAAATGAATATGTGTGTTTTTTCGATAAATAAGTGTTAAGTCTAACTAGGTTAAATAGATGTGCCCACTATATATATATATATTTTTTGATGTATCGTATGTTTATAAGAATGTCCTTTGTGTTTTAATTATAGAGTCAAAGACGGGTCACCTGATGAAGTCTAACGAGTCGAAACGCGCGTAGTGCATCTACCGCTTTGCCTACATCATGTTTTTTCATCTTCTCCTTTCTAATTTTTAGATTTAGAAATGCATCAAAAGGCTTCTTAAAAATATTTATCGGCAATCTTCTACAAAATTCATATTTAAAAAAAAAAAAATATTTTTTATAAAATCAAACAAAAATAATAAATTTTGAATAAAAGTACAACTATGTGGTCAATGATATTTTGTGTATAGTGGGTTCCTATATTACTATTCCTTAATGTTTTGTGTGTACTAGTTATAGACCTTTTTCAAACTAAGATACTGAGCCAATACAGGAAGTGCGGTCCAGAGCTCATTCGCCTAAGCACAGCAAAGATATAATGGTGTCAAAAGCTATTCGTGCATCAAGCGATAGGACCACGGCATCTTCTCTGATCCTGTGGGTGTGTCCCAGTACCCTATGGAGCTGCCTAAGATTTAGGGAGGTACTGCGACCTGGCATAAAACCGGATTGATCCAGATGGACCAGGGTGGAAAGTAGTAGGAGAAGCCACAGAGGCAACAGCTTTGCTAGAATCTTTGCCTCAGCATTAAGCAACAAGATAGGCTGATAGGATGAGCATTGGTCCCTCGGCTTCCCCTCCTTATGTATTACTACTATGGTTCCCAGCCTTCGGTTCACCGGGAGTCTACTGAGTGTCCTACTTTCATCGAACATAGCCAGTAAGTGTGATGCGGTTGTCTCTGAGTTAAGTTTGAATATTTCTATCTGGATACCATTCGGACCCAGTGCCTTCCTTGAGTTTAGAGCTCTAATGGCCTATCGTATTTCGTCTTCAGTGAGGTTGTTATCTAACAATTTTCATGCTTCATCAGTTAGGGTCAGGAGTGGGATATCTGCCACGAACTCGAGAGAATCCTGTTCTGAAAATATTGTCCATGTGGAATAAATCTCTGAGTAATGGTCCATGAAAGCTTTGGCTATCGCTAGGGCATCTTTGAGGGTTCTCCAGTTTTTGAGGAGATGGATGTGACCCATCGATTTGCTTTTGTTCTTTTTTCCCACTTCATCGCTAAGATCAGCGAGAGTGCTTGACCCCTTACCACTGCCTTGTACACTTTCCCCAGTCCCTGTGCTGAAGGGAACTGAATTGGTGTTTTCTTGAAAATAATGCTCAGTGGCTTCAGTCAGTCCCTTCCGTATTATTGCCACTTTATTGTACCAGCTACTCGGCCTTAGCACTGTATCTCTCCCACCCTATATCTTGCCCATATTGAGATCCCTCTTGCCAAGTGCTTAACATCCTAGAAGTGAGGAGGAAAAGAGGGCAGGGATAGTAAAAAGTCAATGCGCGATCTGCTCCCATGCACACCGAGTGAAATGTGTATTCCCATGCACTGGGATGTAGGGACCTCCAAATATCAAGTAGGCCTAGTGCTAAGAAGAATTCTGTAAGCCATGTTTGAGTGGAACAAGGGAGCCTAAGTGACATACCCTCCAGAAACTCACATCCTGCCATATTGAAATCACCTCCCAGACAAAGACATCCCACTTGAAATTCAAGCATGAGTGCTCCCAAATTGGCCAGGGTCACGTTGTTTAAAGTTGAGGGGATATATACCGAAAGGATATTTATTACTTCGCCTTCCCAGGTCCCCGAGAGTGCCACGTATCTGCCCAGTCTGTCCAACCAAGTTTTTTCTATTATAAGTGGGGATCCTTTCTTGAGGAGAATCCCTGTACCCCTAGACCCTAACGTGTACCCTGCATGTATTTTCATTTCACAACCCCATCGATTTGGAGCTTTACAGCTATTTCCCATGAGGTGGGTTTCCTGTAATAGAACTACATCAGGGGAGTGCCTTTTGATAAAATGGAGTACTATGCCCCGCATGACTGTGTTCCCAAGCCCATTTACATTCCAGGTCATAAATTTAAATTCAGCGGGAGATTGTCCTGTCATGTGGTGTTTTGTGCGCTTCCTGTCTCGGACCCGTTTTGTAGCCCATCTGAATCCTTCCCCTCACGAGTCACTGTCGAACTAATGGTGTTGGTCACAATGAGTGGGTCATGCGATGGATATTTACTGCTTGTCTCTGTAAGCATGAAAACTTGCACAAGCAAACTGTTAAGAAAATCTGAACAACCCCCCTCCCTTTCCTTTCCTATTCCAACCCCCAGACTGCTTCCCTGCCAGACGGTGTCCCAACTGCCCACCCCCCAACTTAGCAGAGAGCCTGTCAACCCATCCCAAATGTATGACCATAGGGAATGTAGGCTTACCCTTCAACTCTTCCCATTCTCCTTTGCGGCCCTAAGATTACTCCCTCTGCATACAGGTTGGGTTTTGTGGTTTTATCAGTTTGTACAAGACTCCTTTGTCTGGACTTCAGACTTGAGTCCTTTATAGGATTTAGGTCAGGTACATGACCCTTCATAGTAGATGGCTGGGGAACAGGTCGGTTCCGCCAGCGTTAATTCAGATGAGATAGATCAGTAAGTTCATGAGCGGGCCTTTCCTTCACTCCACTTACAGGTAACGGGTTGACTGTTGATTAGCAGACCTTCTAATTTCCATCTCCAAGATTGGTGTCTTCTGTTGGTCGATCTCTTTGCATCATCGTTCTTTTCCTTTGTCTCCCATGATGGGCTCCAGCACCGGTACCCCCACCGACCTCCAGCCTTCTAGCCACTTCCAGCCCTCCTCTGGTGTAGTAAAGAACCAGACCTTCCCTTCTAATTCTACTCGTAGGCGCACTGGAAAAAGCATTGAGTTCACCCCTCTATCTCTGAGTGCTTTCTTTACTGCTATGAAGCTGCGCCTCATCCTTTGTGTCTTTAGGGTGAAATCTGGGAAGAAGGTGACCTGTGCATTCTCATATAGGATTGGTGGAGCTGCACGGGCTGTTTGCAATATAACGTCCCGATCTTTATAGTTAAAGAGACGCGCTATGATGGGTCTAGGCGGGACTCCAAGTTTGGGTCGGCGACCAGGGACTCGAGGGCCCTTTCCACTGCTAACAATTTTGAGTGTCCCCTTGGATGGAGAGGTTGAAGGACGTGGTCATCCACCAATAGATCTGACGCTGATCCCTCAGCCCATTCCGGAATTCCTAGTATTCGAACGTTAAGGTGTCTCGACCTACCTTCTTGATCATCAAGTCTAGCTTCCAGATTGGAGTTAAGTGTTTGCATGTCTTTCATTTGAGCCTTGAGCTCCGCAGTGTCCTCGAGCAGAGTTTTTGTGGAATCTTCTAGTGTCAGTACCCTTGACCCCATACTGTGTAGATCTCCTCGGATCAGTGAGACCGTCGTCGCGATGGAGCAAATCCGGCTTTCTAAGGCCATTTGTACCCCTTGTATGGCAGCCATGATATCCTAGAGTGAGAGCGTGTCCTCACTGGGTGTTGTTGGGGATTCCGGGGGCAAGCGCTCGTGTGGACCATCTCGGGCATCCGCTCCCTTCAGGAGAGTGAATTTGTCTAGTTTTGTCTGATGAATACTCTTGAAGGTTTTCCCTCCTATCATCATGATAGTTGCCTTCTGTTGAGCTAGCGATGCGTAACGTCGATGACAAAGGGGTAGCTGCTGCCGCCTACCAGGGGTCACTGAGTCAGCCCCTGTGGCCTGTCAGGGTGTGTCCCTCTGTCTCAGACTTTTACCCTTGAGGCCCTGGCTGGTTTGTGGGATATTTATTGGACTTGGCACAGCCCTCTTCTCAGTCTGCGCTTTTGTGATGTTCAGACTCTTTCTTTTCCTCTCCGTTCTGAGTTTACTCCCAACCACCTCCACCAGAGCTATCGCTGTCCCACGGCCCTCATCCCCCGGCGGGATCTTGTCGGAGGTGTAGATTATATGGCCAAACTAAATATTGTTCTTTGGTGTGTTCTAAGGGCCCTGGACCGCACTGTGGTGGTGTAGCCCCGGCGGAGGAGAAGGCGCCCACCTCCTGCTTCTCGAGTTTGTCCCGGGTGCTGGATTTGTGTGGTAATCTGGGGCAGTGCTCCTCACTGTGTGCTTATTCCCAGCGCTTCAATGGAGCACCTTCTTGTCTGTTCTTCAACTCGTCACGTCGCTTCCCATTGATAGCAGCCCACCATTGCTCAGGACCCCGGTTGACTTCAGTTTGGGGTGGTGTCCCTGGTGCCGCTGGGCCCCCCACCGCCAAATTAATCAAGTACACCTCCTGGGGGTCTTACCTCTGCAGTCACGCCCACGCAGTTGTCAGGGGGCACCCTGGTTCTCCTAAATTTAGGCCTATGCCTCGTGTCCACAACTAGGGCCCACTTTGTATGTAAGTGCCTCAGCCAGGGGCGCCTTATCTTCTGGACCGGAGTGTGTCCATCCAATGACCGAGCTCCAGCGCTTCACCGGAGGTATTTACTTCTCTCGCCACCTCGAGGCTCCTCACGCCATCATCCGCACAGTTCTGCCCCCAACTATTATGCGCCGTCTCAATCCTCAATCGTCCTCACACCAGCCTACTTTAGGCCCAGGGAGTGCCTCCACTGCCGATCGGTACTTTGCTGCTAGATGACTTGGGCGCAGCGTCGGTCGAGCCGCCACAGCTACCACTTGACGCTTGTCTACCAGAGGAGGAGGGGAAAGGGGAGAGCCCCAAGTCTATACTCGGCCAGGGGTCCAATTGCGTCCCCTGTCAACCTAGTGGCCACAGCTCCTAGTGCCTCAGAACATCCAGGAGCACACCACTCCTCTGAAAATCTAGGCCGGTGCTGTATCTTTGCAGTTAGGCCCCACTCTCGGAGTGCAGCGATGCAGTCAGCAGACCAGAGCTCCCTGATACCAGTCTCACTCCTTCCTCACTGTTTCTCACTACCTGCAGTGGTTTTCGGTCAGATATATAGCGGATTTAAGGGGGTTTTAGGGGCCGAGTTGCAGAGCTGCGTTAAGCAGCAGCCATCTTCATTCATTATCGAGCCACAATGGCACGCCCCCATGGTTGACCTATGTTAATTACTGCCAAGCATATTATGACTTTCCTAAAAATCCATACTTTTCATACTGGTGATTCCGCCATGAAAAGTGTGGTGGTCAGGAAAGTAAGGGAGCCCTGCTTGGGGATGCATGTTGTGTGCATGCACCCCATTTCCTGCACAGCATGGACTGCAAAGTCCATGCTGTACAAGAACTTGCTTTGACGCTCCCTTGGCGCTGCAGATTAAAGGCTCAAATATGAGCCTTGAAACTGCACCGCCGTGCCGCCCGGCCACCTGACCATGAAATAGCTCGTAATTTGGCAGGGGGGCAGCAACAGTCGACTTTGGCAGTGTGGGAGTGGAGCATTGGCGTGGCAGCCTGCTCCCACACTGCCAAAGTCGTAATCAGGCCTTTAGTCTTTGCCTAGGATCGGAAGGCAATACTCTGGTGTACACAATTAAACTGAATAAATAACTACTTTTTAACTACACACAGGAGAGCATTTCCCATCAATTGCAAAGGGTTTATTTTGCCACGTTGAAATGGCAGTTTAAAACTACACTACAGACTGCAGTAGCAGGCCTGTGATATGTTTTATAAGGCTACTTCAGTAGGAGGCACAATAAATGTTGTAGGCACAATAGTAGCCTTTAATTTACAGGTTCTGGGTACATGTAGTGTCATTTACTAAGAACATACAAGTAAATTAAATGTTACAATTAGTTGTAAGCCAATTTTACCATGTTTCAAGAAGACAGTACAAGAACTTTAGGACTGATTTGCAGTGGTAAAGTGTGCAGAGTTCTAAAGGCAACAAAAAACAATTCAGCAAATTAGGGGGAGTATAAAGTTTGGGGGAATACTATGGCAAAGATGTCAGGTCTACTAATATTACACTCTCTACGAAGAACTACTTTAATGGGATCAACAGTATTGAGTAAGCAACAGTAAAGCTTGAGACGCTAATGGACTTGTGCGTATTGGCAAGCAGGAAACTGCCCTGCGCAGGCAGGAAATTGGGCAGAGCAGATTAAAAAAACAATCTTTAAGTTAAAATATTTCACAAAATGCCCACATCAAAGCACATGGAAGCAGTAGTACTGAGAATGCACAAGCAAAGCTGAAGACTTTGCAGGGCCTATCTTACATTAAGGCAGGGAATGGGCAGACAGGACAGAACTAGCAGTCGTTATCTGCTGTCACATCCTATATTTCTAGGACTAACAATTCACTCCTACATGCCAGGGATCTAGCTGAGTTCAGGCCAAGGCTAGGTAACAAGGGATATGTCAGGGATCCTGCTGAAAAAGTCTTCCAGTAAGGCAGGGAACAGGTTGATCTCACCAAGGTCATAGAGACATTCTAGATTCTGACATGGATCTCCATGTCAGAATCTAGCTGGCGCCCTCGGTCGCAATGGTAATCAGGATAATAAGACAAGCAAATGAAGGGACAACAGGAAACAGAGCAGGGAACACAGAAAGAGGAACTGGACTGAAGAAAATAAGACTGGAATCAAAATCATGTACAGGACTGGAATACACAAAACTATGATTACTGGAAACAAGACGATAAATCTGCACACTAGCTGAGAAGGAGCTTTATGGATAATAAATACTGGCCAAAGTAAATGGTGCGCTACCAGTCATCTATTAGAATGCAGATATAACAGCTACTGATATCTATATAGTGCTATTGTAGCTGTCTAACCTATCACGAAAAAGGGCAATGTTTGTACTTGATATATGTTTGTGAACAAAAAATGGCAATAGATGCTATTAAAAAATAAAAAATAAAGCACAAGACAAATATGCAGTTAGAACTGTAACACAGACCATAAGGCGAGAAATCTGCATAAACAAGACAGGTCTGGAAGTGTACAGCGAGAACGAGGCAGGAGGCAATCACAAGAACAAAGGGCAAGATAAACTGGAGACAGAAAACAGATACAAATATCTACTTAGAACAGGAACATGGAATCAAGTGACAACAGAAACAGAAATCCAAGGGCAAGTGTCGAGTCATAGCAGCAGGATCTCAACAGAGCACAAGAAGACTCAGGAGCAATGTCCAAAGAAGCGAAGGCCGAACTGAGACTAAAAAAAGAAAAGACCAGAGAAACCAAGAGGCACAGGGCAGGAAACAGGAAACTGGAAACAGGAAACCGGAAACCCAGGAACACAGTAAGGATTGGAGACAAGAGAGAGAAAAGAATAAAGCACTTCCACCACGTCGTGATTGAGGTAGGGATTGGAGATAGAAATGACAGCAAGAACCATCATGGATTGGCTAAATGGTGATAAATCTAGGCTAGAACATAAGGTGATCTGGGAATGCAAGGTGTAGAAGTCTGGTAAGAAAACTTTGTTTTATTCCATCCTCCAGAAGGTATGATTAAAATGGGGAAGAACAGTAGAAATTGTGTTTGGATTTAATGATCCTACTTTCTAAACGGTCTACATGTTTCAAGACACCCTGCCTCGTGGCTTCGGCAGGACGAAGGTATACACTCCCTGAGACCACTCCTAGCTCACACTTATTAGAAATACAAAGTGTTGCAACTTTACACACTATGTATATGCAAATACACCTTACACCTACTTGGTTTTACATTCTTTTTTTATCTGAAACATATAAACAGAAAATTTGCTTGCCATGATAAATGGCACATTATGAGAGATTACGCACTCCGAACAGTATGGCTGACATGGAGCATTTTGCATAGTACTAAAATACACCCTGTTGTGGCTATGGCCTGTGCTTATAGAAAGGAGGCTTACTCAATATAGTGTTATAGTGAACACATCTATAAAATCAGTACTAACCCCTTGTGATCGGGCGCTCGACTACAATAGACCTACTATACAACACAATACGCAATATGGAGCCACTACATAAATATAAAAAGCAATACTATTGCTTCATAGGTCCTATGGTCAGTGGCAAGGTGAGCCTGTAGTCACACTCTGTATGTACACATAAAGATAAATAAGTTGTCATGTGTTAGAAAAATGCAATCCTGCTAAGAGGGATCACGTTGACTATGCTGTACTTACTACATCAAGGTCTCATCTGGTCTAGTAACCCGAGATAGCATCACCAGTGCCTGAATATTACATTTTTAGCCTCTCTTTCTGGGTTTTTAAATGATTTGTGCAAGGGTGAAAGCATGTAGGGCTACTTGCTCTGGCTGCCAGTGGCCGGTGAACTGGACCACACACCCAGCACAAATGGTGGCGATGTATGGACATGTTCCTGTTTCATTGTACTGATCATTCGCTACACCCCGCATGGTAGTTGTGTTGAAAGGACCTACTTTGTGTAAGAGTGAAAGCGTGTAGCGCATGTGACTCTCTCTGGTTGCTAATCAGGCCTTCCAAAATACCAAACATATTTTGTTTTGATTTTATAAAATTGGCAACTTTTAATATATTTGCCAAGATATTGTTTATGTTTATGTTTACGTATTTTGTATTGCGCGACAAATACCCTAAGGTGTCTCGGCGCATTAAAGACTTCATCGGGCAAGAGCCAACTGGTGGAATCATTGATCAAATAACCAGGTCTTCAAGGATCTGCGGAAGGAAATGAGAGTGGGACAGGTTTTGATAGCCATGGGCAGAGAATTCCAGAGTCTGGGAGTTGCCACCAGGAAGCGTCTGTCTCCCCAGGTGGAGGTTCTGGTGCGAGGGACAGTTAGTAGGAAGGTGGAGGCTGATCGCAGCGATCTTTTAGGGGCATAGATCCGAAAGGCCTTGTCATAAATAACCCCTTTAAAAAAAAACAGTCAAATAAATGATTGATAGCATTTTATTTGGAGCCCTGTGTCTGTAAAAGTGTAAAAGTATCCACAGTGTTTCCTATTTCAGAATTATGTGAAAGGGAATTTGTGGCTATTTGGAACTCCTCAAAGATGATCACATGCCTCCAAAAAGGCCATCAAATCTTCTTTTGAGGCTTTTCCTAAAATCTTTGTGGGAAACTGTAGGCAGGAAATAGACTTATAGTTCTTGACCTCTGTAGGTTCTTGTGATGCTTTTTTTCAGATGGGGCATACAAGAGGTTTTTGGCAAGCTTAAGGAAAATGCCCTGAAGTAAGTACTTTAATTAGAGGTAAAACAAGATAGGCCGCAACCATGCAGGAAACCAGTTGTAATACAAAAGGCGGAGACCAGTCCATTGCAGATCTTGATTTAGTAGTTTCCAGCAATCTTGTTACTCTTTTCTCCTTTTCAGGGGGTAAATTGTGGAAACCATTCCATGATTCATTAAGGTTACCATCAGGCTTTAAAAGAAAGGCGCTAGTATTATCAACCAAGTAACTTATATTCTGATTAGCACAGAACTCCTCGCAAACATTTTTTACTTTCCTATAGAAGAATTCAGCAAGTTAGTTACAAAATTCTTGATCAAGTGTAAATCGTTTACTCTGGTCAAAATTCGAAATAGAGGTGATGGTTTTAGAGATTTTTGTAGTAGAGTTCCTAGCCAAACCAATTTTCTCAGTAAAGAATTTCAAAAACCAATTTTCTCAACAAAGAATTTCAAAAGCAGAGCTCAACTACCAGCACAACTGTGACCGAAGCAGGAACGTCCAACATACCAACTGAAACGGATAGCGACACATCCGGTCAAAATACAAGTACTGCATCTGAACTGGATATAGTCACCAAACAGGCAAATTTTTTAGACGAATTCAGAGTGCTAAGGACAAGACGGAAAAAGACACAAGAACCGACCCCAACATTCCATAAGAATCCTGTACGGGGACGTCCAAGGGGAAGAGGAAAAGGAAGGGGAGGTCATTCAGAAGACGACTCAAGTTCCAGCAGAGGAGAAGAAAAGAAACAAAAACCAGTGGGAAACAAAAGAGGTGGTTACAAAAAGAGAAAATAACTATGGATGCACAAATGGTAAATACAACTAACATTAATTTGTCCTCTAGAACCCTAACTCAGTCTGAAAAACAAACCTTATGTTTAGGGCTCACCTTTTGTCCCACCAAACTTTTTAATTATTCTGATACTAGGGGGGACATTTTTAAGTTCACGAGAAAACTAAAACTTAAAAAATGGCGCTCTCTGAAACATAACAAAGGTACCACATCTATACAAGGTGAGGCAGACATGCTTGAAACAGCACAAGAAGAAGATACTATTGATATCATGGTTCTGACTATATGGGAAAGCCAGGGTGAAATGAGTCACATGAGCCAGGAAGAAACCAGAACTGACAAAGCAGCCTGTTCCTCATTCAGACCTAAATCAGTCTTTTGCCCTATTATGCCCCATGACGCCTTAGATACTTTCCATGAAGTGGTCACGAAAGAACTTAACAAACTTAAGCATACCACTGGAAGAGGGAAGAAAGGTGACTTCAATCTCACCAAACCCCAGAGGGAATTTATTCTCTCATTGGCTGAAGATACCAGCATCATATTGAGACCTGCTGACAAAGGGGGAAATATTGTTCTGTGGGGCAGGGATATGTATGTGAAGGAGGTGCTTAGACAACTCAACACAAGTAATTTCTATGCTAAATGTACTATGACAGAATATAATGCTAGCATAATAGAAACCTGGGAATTACTGTCTGAATGGCGAAATGAGGGTCTGCTCACCTGGCATGAGTTCTGTTTTCTCAAAAAAGACTACCCCAAACTACCTATATTTTACCTTCTTCCCAAGGTGCACAAGGATGCCAGGATTCCTCCTGGCAGACCTATTATCTCATCAATAGGAAGTGTAAATGAGAACCTATCTCAATATATCGACCATTTCTTGCGGGAATATGTGTGTAGGTTACCAGCATATATCAGGGATACCACCGATTTCCTCAACAAGATTGGCAATATACAATGGGTAGAGGGCTCTCTGCTCATTACTATGGACGTCAATGCCCTTTACACAATCATTGATCATGTCCAGGGCATGGAAGCCAGTCTATGTTTTCTGAGACAAAGAGACATATGATGCTCTGACCATACCCGCATGCTCATTGAGATGATGAAGATATGTTTGCGTAACAATATCTTCATGTTCGATGGAGCTATGTACAAACAAATACGTGGCGCTGCCATGGGTTCAGCATTCGCGCCGAGCTTCGCGAATCTGTTCCTAGGCAAATGGGAGGAGGAAATCAGATCAGACATCCACTTAATGAAAGATTTTGAGAAAGTCACTACCTGGGTCAGATACATAGATGACCTATTTGTCATCTGGTAAGGTACACGAGAAGAAGCTCTCGCATTCATTGAGAAACTTAATATCAATCTCTGCCACATCCATCTCACTCATAACATCAGTGAGAAAAGTGTAGAATTTCTTGATACTGTTATAGAAGTGATTGATGGCAATCTCACCTCTAAGCTACATAGGAAAGACACCGCATGGAACACCCTACTCCACGCCCTCAGAGCACACCCTGATCCTCTCAAGTGGAGCATCCCGTTTAGGGAGCTACTTAGGGCTAAGAGAAACTGTAGCGATGATGCAAGTTTCGCAATGGAACAAGAGATCATGCTCAAGCGGTTCAGAGATAACTACTTTCAATCAAAAATCTGATAAAATCCGCAAAATCCTTGCCAGCAATTGGAAAATTCTCAAGGCTGATAATATAGTGGGCCCTCATCTTAAAGATAGACCACAGATTACCTACAGACGAGGCAGGAATCTTAGGGACATGCTGATCAAAGGTGACATAACTGCAAATAAACGTCATGTTCAAGGCCTTAAGGGATTCTATCCATGCGGGCACTGTAAAGCCTGTACAACCAGTAAGATGGTCAAACACATAGACATACCTGGCCGGAGGGATCCCAAAATAATCAAACAATTTTTGACCTGTACGACCACCTACGTCATTTATGTACTCGAATGCCCGTATAGAAAAATATATGTTGGGCCAAGAAGAGGATACAAGAGCACCTCAGGGCCATCACTCATGCAGATAACCATTACCCCATTGCCAGACACTTTCAGGAACACCACCACTCTGATAACTCCCTACTTAGATACTTTGCAGTGGAGCAGGTGAATATTGGGAGAAGAGGAGGGAACCGTGAACTAGCGTTGAGGAAGAAGGAATCACGCTGGATCATGGAACTCGAGACTAAGTTCCCTGGGGGGCACAATTGGGATGAAGAACTTGCAACCCATCTGCATGAGGATTAAATATCTTTGATGTTAATATCTTTGATGAGATTCATGTACCACTCATATATCCACTGATCATATATTAATTGAAGTTTCTGTGTGTTATGAACTAAGTTAAAATATCCATTGATTTTATGTAGATTTTAACTGTATGTTTTCTGTCTTTTTTTAGGAGAATTGAAGAAACTCACTCCAATCACTTCTTTAGTCACGGTCCTTGACCTTCTTGAAACTTGGATGAAAGACACTAGCACCTGTATGAAAGTACACCTCTTCACTGTGTGTATCCACTTTTCTTTGCACCGTTCCCTGCTGATTCATGGATATACGCCATTTTTCTTCTCTCATAGTTTCATTGACTGGAGGTTGTTCATAGGCACTAGACCTTTACAATCGTCTTTCTTAAACTTACCACAGACCGCTGGGAATAATGTGGGAATCTCCACGATGTACGGGAACTCCTTGTTCACATGCAGACTGTATCATTTAGGCACTAGACCGAAAGTATATTATTTGTCAGCTTCCAAACCAGAAAAACGTCCAAACATGGACAACAAATATGGACAATGAGGTAAATTACCAATTTCACGGTACACCATAAATGTAATTTTCTTGTGGGTACAAATTTTCTTGTGGGTACATCTATCCGCTTGCATTTCCCTCCAAGGTGCGAACACGAAGTTGTGGGCACTAGACCGAATATCAATGGGTTCGTTCCGGCAGTATTGATAACACAATTGTTGTATATGGCACTATCATTATTTGTTTTACAAATTTCCAATCGTGGTGTTTAGACGTAACCTTGGTGGTCCAAGTATTACGATACCGAATATGCTTAAAATAATACAAACATGTATGCGTTCCTCCATTATGATAACATAATTGTTGTAGGTGGCACTATCATTGGCTGTTTTGACAAATTTCGAATCGTTGTGTTTAGACGTAACCATGGTGTTCCAAGTATTATGATACCCAGTATGTTTGACTTAAAATAATACAAACATGTACAATATAGTCCATTCCAAGATGGCAGTTGGATTTGCTACCATACATCACACAATGTAGTAGTTTGAACTTCCTCCTCCATTTCCATGAAATGTAACTGAAGGTGTATATCTTGATGTAACCAGCAGGGGTTATTCACGTGTGATCAAGACAAGACACATTGTCGAAACGCGTAGCGTGTTTTCTGGATAAATAAATCCTCTATACTGCATCTATCCTGAGTGCGTCTATTGCTTGCAAGCAAACCTGTGGAAAAAAAAAATATATATATATACAATGGCTATCAGCAAGCTGTCATCAGACATTGGTCTGTTATAGTTTCAGGACCATTTTGCTTTCAGCCTCCACAGCTTACAGAATGGAGCAGTGATCAGCTATTGAAAGAGCACAATGTTGCTATCCAGAGAGAAAATTGCCTGTCATTACCAGTGACTGGTGTGACAATATGCAAATTTTATTATTATTTTGTAAGGTCCCAAGGCTCTCCAGACACTGCTTCTGGGCCCTCGCACCACACTGCAGGTGATGCCCACCTTTCAATGTAAAAGGATTTTTTTTGTAAATATTATTGTCTATGAGATAGTGTTCTCTATATCAGTAGTTGTAAATCAGATTAATATTATAAATATGGGAGATCTTAAATAACACTTAAATCAATGAGAGAGAGATGACTAGATAGGCTAGACCGTATCCCCTGAATTATGTATATATATATCAATAAGGACTAGCTAGTTAAAGAGGATTTAGGAGACTCAGGTAGGTACGTCAATAAATAAGGAAAAGCACTGTTTTCCTTATAAAGCCCTCACCCACCGACCTAGTCGGTGGCATGCTTCATCATCGGGCCCACCACAGTGGCACCAAATGTGCCCCGGGTGTGCTTCAACGCCAGGTGACTGCGGAGCTGGTATGTTGCTGAGTGTGCAGTGAAAAGGGTGAGAAAGGTGAAGTTTAAAAGCTATACAGTAGGTCCCAGCACCCGAGGGTTACTTATCTTTAATGAACTAGGCCTCTGTTAGCGGATGAAAAGGCAAGAAGACGTAGATTGGAGTGCTAGTTATGACCTCCAACGTCTAGTGTGGTCTACATGTTTCAGCCAGTGCCTTGTAGATTTTAAGCTGGCTTTCCTCAGGACCATTTGGATATGTGTTGTATTCCCAGGGGCTTGCCATTAGGACATTGTGTAGTACCTTTAGTGTTGCGTCCTGTGGTAGGCTGGTATATAGGCTCTCTATGTCTAGTCCTACTAGTAATTCAGAGGTGGGGTTGAAGTTGATGTCTTGGATTACACTTAAGAGATGTTTGGTATCCTTGATGTAGGAGGGAGTTTTTTTAACCAAAGGATTGAGGCAGAAGTCACAGAAACGCGACAGGGGTTCTAATAGTGACTTTATTCCAGACACGATGGGTCTGCCGGGTGGAGGGGTGAAACCCTTGTGTATTTTGGGGACTGTGTAAAAATATGGGGTCTTTGCATCTGTAGGACATAAATAGTTCGCCTCTTGTTTAGAGATCTTTTCACTGTCTTTGGCATTTTTGACCAGGAGGTTGATGGTGTTTTGTAGTTGTTTAGTTGGGTCCTTGTTGAGGCGTTTGTAATTCCTAGTGTCACTAAGGAGCCTCTTGCACTCCTGGTCATAGTCAGTTTTGTTCATGCGGACTATGCCGCCCCCTTTGTCCGCGGGTTTGATGATGAGGGTTGGGTCATTTTGCAGACGTTGAACGGTGGTCCTGTCTTTGTTAGACAGGTTGTTGAATGTCTCTTTGTGTTGAAGTTGTTCCACTTCTGTGTATACTGCCTGTTCGAATGTCAGGATTTCAACCGGAATGCTTCCCGGTGGAGGGGTAAAAGTAGCATCACATTGCAAAGAAATATGTCAATTTTTTTATTTAAATCCAATGATTACATTTGAAGCACAGAAAAATTACATGAACAATAAATGTCTTGGGGGGAGGCTCACAAGGGGAAAGTCACAATCTATGGATTACAATTATAATCAATTACAATTACCTAAATAAAATCAGATTCCTATCATGTAAATAATTAAAAAAAACAGTATACTTAAAACATACATCAGGAATAGAAAAAAACTATAAAAATGCATAATATGCACATAAATAGAGGGAACCAAGCCTTATGTTTTGACACCAAGTTTCTTCCCAATCATACAAACACTAAATAGATACCTACTTACACCAAACACTACCAATTGGGAAGTAGTGGATCTAAGTAAGCGCTCAACTTCTTTAAATGTTCTTACACCCAAGTTTTTACACAATGGTTTGAGGCGGCAGACCCGAGAGCAGAGGACGGCCCGGGACCAGGGTTCGATTCCCGGCGCGGCAGGTTTCTGGACCAGGGTCAGCGGACTCGATAATTCTCTCGCCTCGGTGCCCACTCTGATCAGCGATCACACTCGGCAACTCTGGGCATTAGCTTGCCTCATCTTCACTAACGGCCCCACCAGACCGCCGGGGATGCCTGGTCTCACCCTGGAGATACCCATTAAGGGACCATCTCTCAGGGAAGCCAGGAAGGGTTTCGCAGCGGTCGAAGCGCCTTGGGACCCTACGGGTAAGTAGTGCGCTATATAAATGCCTATACATTTACATTTACATACATACATACATCCATCTTACCCTAGGTTTCTTATAAACTGGACAAAAGAAAAGCACATGAGCAATCAGTTAGACAACATCATTGATTTTAAACGGTAAACAAGGCAAAAAGGGTGATTTTGGTTTGGTGTCATCTAAAGTATTTGTAATACTTGACTTTTGGAGCGTTTTTGGATATAATAATGACTTGTATTTGATAATGGGGTATAGTAGGGAATCACCTTTTAAAAGAAATGTTCTTTGCTTAAAAGAGTTACCCTGCCAACAGAATAGATGTGTGTACCTCATCAAAAACCTAAAGAGAAAAACTGGTTAATGCATATTATTAGGATAGCAAAAATACATGACCAATGGGAGAAATGAGTGACCTCAAAAATGAGTTTAGTTTATGAGAATTGCCTGTTGATAACTTGCCAATGTACAACACATATAGATAAAAACATAAAAGTTCTATTTAAATATCTTTAGAACGCGGGGCAGAAGCAAAAGTCTGATGCCCCACAGAATACATAATCAGAAAACAAGGAGGAACGAGTCATAATAGCCCCTATTCTGGTGTACCACAGCGAGGCATTGACAAGTGGCTTGTATACGTCATACCCACCAGGTATGAATTCATGGGTAAGCGTTAAATATAGTTGCACAAAGATTGACAAATTAGATTAAAAATTTAGTACTAATGAAGCATTATCAAATATCTACCTTCAGTAGGCATGAAATTGATCTTGGGTACTAAATCGTTGTGAAAAGAAATGCATGGGAAACAAGATTAAAACCACAAAAGCAATCTATCTGTAATAACCCCAGTTGACGCCTCTATAGTCTTGAGAGAAATTTTTATTTTTTATTTTTTTCAAAACTCTTTTTATTGACAAAATAATAGAAATACACAATATAAAATAAAAGAGCATCAGGTGAACCACAATTTCTTATCGTGTAGGTAATTGTGTCACATGTACAGAATTACTTACAACTATTTGCATGCAGTGGGATCATGGGGATTCTTACCCCTCTGATTCCGCTCGTGGCACCAGTGGTTCACAAATATCTCCACGGTGGCTGTTCCGCTCCCCCCAAACCCTCCCCCATTTCTCAGGGCACCCCCTGGCCAAATATACAGACTTTTCCCTGAACATACACCAGTTTAAGTCTTCGGCCCATCTGGAAATTTGAGGAGGCTGACTCGCACCCCAAAGCTGAGCAATATTTCCTTTGGCCACCATGTGTGCGAGCGTAGCCCATTGCCTCTGGCACATGCTCAGATCTGTGGGTTCCCACACATTCAGTAGACACCTAGGAGCTTCCGGACGCATGACTTCCCCCAGTACCTTTTTCATCTCGTCATGAACTTTCATCCAGTACGCCTGAATTACCCCACAATGCCAAAGAATATGCATGAAAGTGCCAGGCTCTCCACATTCCCTTCTACACTCTCCACTCTCCGCTCGCCCCATTCGCACCAACCGGGGTCCTGTGATATATGATCTGTGCAAGATCTTTAGCTGCACCAGTCGAAGCCTCATCTGAATCGCCACTACTTTCGGGGAGGAAACTGCCTCCACCCAATCCTCATCGTCTAATTCCAGCCCATCCGCATTCCACCGCTCTCTAATATGTCCCAACGGGTCCTCCATATTATTAACTAATTTCTTATATATTAAGGAGATTGTCTTCTCGGGAAGTTACCCATCAAGTACTCGATCTTCAAGAGGGGAAGCCTCCGGTTGCGTGGCGCCCCTGGGTACATGGGCAAGGAGAGCGTGTCTCCACTGCCGATATCGATAATGTTCATTATCACGCATACTGTACTGTTGCTTAAGATAGTCAAATGTATGTATCTTATCTCCTCCCCATACATCCTTTATCTGGGCAAACCCTTTAAGATCCCACTTATCGAACCCCTTGGTTTTCCCGAGTCTCTCCAAATTAAATAGGGGGGTTGCCAATGTCAATCTTCCCTCCCACCCTAAATATCTATTAGCGGTGTGCCACACCTGTACTGCATGTGCAGTTGGGCCTGTCAACTCAAATCGCCCTGGCTTAGCGTACAAAGCTCTGTTAATATCTTCACCCCTGCGCCAGCCCGTGATCCATGGCGTATCCCGGGTCTCCAGGGGGACCATAGTCCACATGGTTCACAGCTGCTAATTGGGACGCCCAATAATACTTTAGTAAATCTGGGGGTCCAATACCCCCGTCATACCACAGGAGGGTTAGTTTAACGAACGCTATTCGGGGTCTGCCGTCCCAGAGAAGTTGTCTCTGGAGTGCCTCGATCTCCTTGAAATAGGAGACTGGCACCGGGTCCATCGAGTTCTGTAGTGCATACAAAAATCGAGGTAGGGCCATAATCTTAAACAACGCCGCCCTTCCAAGCAATGAAAGTGGAAGGGCTCTCCAGCGCTCCACATCTTTCCTGAACCTGCTCAAGGGGAGCCCATATTATTGGTATATCTCAATTTCGGGTCCAGCGTCATATAGATACCCAGATATTGAAACCCTACCAGCTCTATCTGAATGGGGTACGACTGCAGAATTACCGGGGGCCCGCCCGCAAGAACAAAAAGCACCGACTTCGACCAATTGATAGCAAACCAAGAGTACCTTTCAAAAATGGCAAGCACATCAAGGAAACAAATCAAAGACGCCCTGGGGTTGGCAAGATAGAGCAATGTATCATCGGCGTACAGCGAGATTTTATCCTCCCAGCCTGATGTCCACCTCAAACCCCGTATCGATCGATCCCACCTGACCCTCGCCGCCAGCGGCTCCAACGCCAGTGCGAAAAGTAGCGGGGACAGCGGGCATCCCTGTCTTGTACCCCTCTCAAGTGAAAAATCGCTTGACCTGCAGTTATTAACTACCACTCTAGCCAGGGGATTAGCGTATAATAGCCGCACCCACCCAATAAATTCTCCTCCAAAACCCAGCTTCGCCAGAACCACAAACAGATAGTTCCATTTAACCGGGTCATACGCCATAGTGGCGTCAAAAGACACTAGGACCGCCGGCTCCTGTATCTTCGAGAAACCCCAAAGAATCCCATGTATGTAGCCTCCGCAGGTTCAGAGCCGTATTACGGCTCGGCATAAAGCCGGACTGATCGGGGTGTATGAGGGTTGTGACCACTTTGACCAATCTAGTAGCCAGCAGTTTTGCTAAAGTTTTGGGCTCTGCATTGAGAAGCAAAATGGGCCTATAAGAGGAGCATTGCTTCCTGGGTCTACTTGTTTTATGGATAACCACTATATTTGCGACACGCTGGTCATAAGGGAGCTGGCCCTTCTCTTTACTCTCCAGGAACATAGCACAGACATACGGGGCAAGCTTCCGAGCAGTTAACTGATTTAACTCTATCAGTATCCCATTAGGGCCAGTCGCCTTACCGGATTTTATCTCCCTGATTGCCTGTGCCACTTCATCGTCTGTGAAGGGGGAGTCTAAATAATCCTTATCATCTGCAGATGACCCTGGCATGACAATATCTTTGATCATTTCAATGTTCTCAGCCTCTGTAAATCCTCTGCTGGCGGTATATACACCCGTGTAATACGCTAAAAATGTGTCAGCCACTGCTTGTGGGTCCGTCACTATGTTTGAATCAGTCCCCTCTATCTCAGGTACCAACCTTGATGCCCACTCCTCGTGCTCAAGCCACACGATCAATTTACCGGCTTTATCTCCATGTTCATAAATTCTGCTCTGTATAGCATTGTTTTGAGCTATCGCTCTATCTCTAGCTAGGCCTCTATATTAATCCTGATGTAGCTTCAGATGGTTGATATCCTCCGGTTCTGATGTTCTAGCCACCCTCTCCTCTAATCTCACCACTTCTGCCTCTATCTTAGCTACCTCAGCCTGACTTTTCCTCCTCTTCCCCGCTACCAAGGATAAGACCTCTCCTCTTGCCACTACTTTGTACGCTTCCCAAAGGGTCTGTGCTGATTCACCAGTACCCACATTTTCCCGAAAATAGCGATCTGACATCTGAATAACCTCCTTTTTTGTAGTTGGATCTTTTAAATGCCATGCACTAATAGGGGCCACTCTGCTGACCGCCGTCTGTCCAAACGCGAGCTGTAACCACAGTGGAGTATGATCGGATATACCTCTACCTAGGTACCGTACCTCCTGAACAGTGGCTGCCATAGCCGCTGTCAGCAAAATATAGTCCAGTCTGGACAAACTCTTGTGTGCCGCTGATATGTGGTTAAAATGCGTCTGTGTAGGGTTACGTACTCGCCAACTATCTACCAGTCCCAAAGTCTCAAGGAAATTGGAGAGCCATCTTTGCGATGATTGAAGTACTCGCGGCGGATTCCTATCAGCCTCTCCATCTAGCACCGCATTGAAATCACCCCCCCAATATCAAAAGGCCCAGGGGCAAGGTAAGAAACACAGTGCTCAGGTCACGAAAGGTATCGGACTGTAGACCAGGTGGTACATATATTGACAAAAGGGTAACTGTCCTTTCCCATACTTGTCCCGAAACACCAACATACCGACCCCTCTGATCCAGCCATGTTGACTGTATTGCCATAGGAAAGGAATTCTTAACCAAAACTCCCACCCCTCAGAAGCCAGTAGTAAATCCAGCATGCACCACTAACTTATAGCCCCCTTTATGGAGGGCCATTCAGTGGTTACCCACAAGGTGTGTCTCTTGTAATAGTGCCACATCTGGGGCATGCCTTCTAATGAGCTGATTAACCATCCCTCGCTTAATCCTGTCTCCCAGACCATTCACGTTCCAGCTTAGCACCTTCATCCCCGATCCCTGACTAGCCTGCGTCATCGGACCCACACAACAAACATCTGATCACCTCATTCTCACCTGATGCAAAAAGAAAAAAAACACACCATAATACCACTCCTCCATCTCCTAACAAAAGAGAAAAAAGAAAAAGAAAATAACAACTATGCAACAACTTTCCCATCCCTCCTCCCCCCACCCTGCACCCCTGCTCACGGCTTTCCCCAACCCCCAATTTGCAGTGTGCCTGTCGCTCCATATTCTAACTAACCAACTATCTAAAAGTAGATCTGAGGAGGAAGTCGGAACCCCGTATCCCCTCCCCCGCCCATAGGATGTCATATCATGTGCCTGTTATAACTCTCAATCTCAAGGAGCATACCCATAGAAATGTTTCGTACGTGGTCCCCTTCCCCACAAGCCCATACATCACAAGCAACGGCAGTACTCATCATTCCTGTTCCTGTGAGCCATCTCCATCCTCGCCACTCTGTCCCCGGGGCTCCCCCCGGGGGGGAAGTCTCTCCAAACAGTCTGAGGCTATTTCCGGATTGTCGAAGAACCAAACCTTTCCTTCAACCAGCTATTTAAAAATAGTAACATTACACCTACAACAAGCACTCACAATGCCATCCCATACCTTAAAAAATTATAAACGGGGCATCAAAATTAAATTAGTACTTTCACAAAGTTTGTCTTTAACAAGTACCAGTGCGCTCCCGGTTCACTAGAATGTGCATGAGCAATTAATTGTATGTTTGTGTGGACTTTTGAGCGCCACAAGCCACAGAGATCAACCCTCAGCGCTTGCATACTTATTGTTTGAGTAGTTTTGAGGCAGCTGCACATTCAGTTTACCGGTGTTAAATCCGTACAGGGTTTTTTAGGTGCTGGCAGGGCTTTAAGTGGCCGGGTCTCACTGGGTCTGATCATAACTCAATTGATGATTTCAGCCACAAACCTAAGCTCTCCTGGTCAATCCAGCATTCAATCGTAGTGTTTGGTAACTGCCTGGCAATAACAGGGTTTACTACTTCTGATCGCTTAGAAGGTGCTCTGCAGTCCATCCTACCACAGTGCATGCTGGGAACCGCAGAGGAAATGTTGCTCCTGATTGGCACAATGGTGGGTGGCACTTATCTTGTAAACAGGATTAGATCACGTTAAACTCCGGCACTTTGGTGGAAATTGCATTGCTGTGAGAAAATCTATTCTTATGCCAGTGTTTGTGGGAGTTTTTCATAAATGTTGGTGAACACCCAGAAACTCACAAGAGTAATGCACCTCATTGACACTGGTGTGCAACCAGAAGAGTACGATTGCGCACATTTATGTTGTTAATTGATACACATGCGTATACTAATCGGTACCTTCCCAGGAGATCGCCTAGAATTCTTTACAGATTTGCAAATAGTTCTAGTTTTATTGTCCACTTAAGAACATTTCTGACTTTTGAGAATTTGACCTAAAGACGGCGGGTCATAGAAGTAACTTTACTGTTCCATTTCCAGCTGCAGTCCCTTCAACAGTTCTTGCTTTGCTTCCGGCTTCACCCCTGCCTGCACCAGCCAGACTGCTCTCTGAAGCTTTCTTAGATTCTGGTGTTTGGTAGACTCTCCCCTGTCCTAAGTCATCATCACTCATGGCTTCTGCTGCCAAGTAGTCCGCGAGGAAGGAGACATTCATACACATTGATCTCCTTATCAGTGAAATCAGGCATTATTAGCTTAATCACTTTCCCCCCCAATTAACTTGTGGAACAGTAGGCAGTTTGTTTAAGTGTTACACGTATCTGGTGTCTTTTTGGTTGGTTATGAAACCTGTTAGTTTTTCAAATATTGCATCAATATATATGTGTCTGGGCAATTTAGTTTAGTTCGTTTTCCCCCGAATTTATGTAATGTAGTGTTTCATGCTTATCCTGTACTCAGCTGGAGGTCTTGGTGTGTATCTTAATAAAAGGGGATTCGTGGGAGCAGGCTTTGTATCCATCCTAACATATGTGAGTATGGTCATTGTCCAATCACAGCTGACTATCTAGATGTGTTTGAAGTAACGCTGTGGTGGTTTTGCTCGTACTGGCGATAGAGTGCTGAGCATTTTATAGAGCACAATAGGGCTTCGGAGACCTGCTATTACTGAGGATAATTTGCCCTATACCAATCTGTTGGGTCACTTGCGATCTGAAAGAGAAACTTTCCATCACTCGTTTGCTGTTGATGTTGCAACATGATCCCCGTTCTCGGATAAGGAACGCCGATTCCTGATATACTAGGGTATTTGATGGACACCTTCCTCCGGTAACCCCTGTCCTAATTCTTTATTTTTGTCAGATTGTATTGTATTGTAATTGCATTTATATAGTGCTTACTACCCCTGACAAGGCGTCAAAGCGCTTTTTCGGCGGGTAGCACGCTACTCCGGGACCCATAGAGGATTAGTGTTGGATTGGATTGGATTTGAGACTTGTTAAGCGCTCGATTACCCGAAGGTGTCTTTGCGCTAATGTCCAGCTGATGAAAAGGACAGCATGATTGCTTTGTTAATGTATGATTTCTTCTATTTATTGAATAGCCATGTTTTTAGCTGTTTCTTAAATTCGAGTAGTGATTTGCAGTTTTTTAGTTGTAGCGGCAGAGAGTTCCAGATTCTCATTGCCCCTAATATGAAACTCCTGCTTCCCCAGCGGACCTGCCTGTGTCTGGGAGTGCTCAGTAAAAGTGCCTGGGAAGATCTCAAGTTTCTGGCAGGGCTGTATTTTTTTAGTTGGGTTCTCAAATAGAGGGGACCTAGTCCCTGTCCTGCTTTGAATGCTAGACACTGGGATTTGAACGCTATCCTCTTATCCACAGAGAGCCAGTGGAGTTCCTTCAGCCGATGTGATACTGATTGATGTTTTGGTATATTGAGGATCAGTCTTACGGCAGCGTTCTCCATCCTCTGGAGCCTGGTCAACAGCTGGGATTGTATGCCGACATATAAGGCATTGCCGTAATCGAGTCGTGATAGGGCCAAAGCTGTGACAACTGTTTTCACGGAATCGGGTGGAATAAAACGCGGAATTTTAAAAATCATTTTAAGGATGCCCCAAAAGGTCGATGTAAGTTTGTTAATTTGATGCTCAAAGGTTAATCAGTCCTCAAAAATTACCGCTAAATTCTTAACTTTTTTTACTGGTTCAGGCCAATCTCCCATTTCACTGGGCCACCATCTAGGGGACCAGAAAGAGGTCTTTGCACCCAGGAGGAGGACTTCCATTTTTTGCCAGTTCAGTTTTAAGCAGTTATTTTGTATCCACCTATTGATGTTCGTCATGCAGGCATTAAAGCGGTCAGCAGTTTCATCGATGTTGTGAGAAGTTGGCCTGATATGTAGTGTTTCCAATTCTGGAACCACTGGGTATCAGTCCAAACAAACCCCAAAGATGTCAGGTTGTAAGTCAACCTTGTAGACAAGCTATCCTAGTGGTAGCATGGACTAAGCAGCCTTAAAGGCTTAACTTAAGAGGTCGTGTTAAGCGAGCTGTTTTACCACATACAATCCTGTAATCAAATGAAAGGACACCACACAAGTATATATTATAAAAATATATGTATTTATTTCTAAATTACTCCCCAGTACTCTTTATGAGGAAAGGGGCACAAGCGTTAAATCAAAAGCACTGTTTAAACATATAAAGTTGCACAATTATGGATGAGGGCGGGTGGCCACTCAGACCATATATCAAAAAAGTGGTATAAGTAACACTTTACGAACAATGGTTAGGCCTAGGGCCTAGAGATTCGCTGGGAGCAGTCAGGACAAGCAATGAAGAAGTCGGGAGTAGCCCACAGGAGACGGGTGCAGCACGGAAAGTGCAGCGCGCACCAATGCACTGTCAATGGTGCGTAAAAGTCAGTTAAAGTGAATAAAAAGATACTTCCGCTGAACCTAGGAACACAAAACTTTAGACACAGACCCTAGAGGTGTGTACCAGTGTAAAGACACCGGCGTTGCAAAGTTACCTCACCCACAGGCCGTGGGTGCACAGGGTCGAAGTGACGTCGGGTTCTGGCACGCAGGTTCTTGGTGCTTGGAGCTGTTGCAGCTGCAGGCGCTGTGAAGCAGAAGTGTCCGGTGCGATCCAAGGGTGGATCGAAGTAGAAAAGTACCTGAAAGCAGAGGGGACAGAGTCTGGGTCACTCAGCAGTGACCAGGGTGGAACCAGGACGGAACCAGGCAATGTCGGGCACAATCAGGCGGTTGTCGATAGGCTTCTCTCCGCTGTCGCGTGGGCTCTGGGGCATCTGCGACGTCCAGGAGCAGGTCACGATCTGTCCCACGTAGGCTCTCGCCGTCAGCACCGTCGGCTTCAAGATTGCAGCAAACAGCACTTGGCAAAAGCAATCCACGCGGAACCGGGAGATTGCTTATCACTCGAACCAGGAGGGTCAGAGTGGGTGCTCCTTTTCACAGGAGCTGGTGCAGATCTGGAGCAACCAGAAAAGCAAGTCGTATTTCAAAGTTCGTCGGCACAGGGGCCACAAGCCAGCTGGCAAGTGACCGGGCCAACGCGTCGAGCGCACACAAGCAGAAGGGCCCCACGCAGCACTCGTCGAGTGTGGAGGGGTGAGCTTTGGTGCAAGTGGAGCTCGGGGCTGGGGCTTCTCAAACCCCGGTGTACAGCTTCGAGGGTCACTCGTGGGCCGCACGGTCAGCGTCTCGTGGCCTTTTCAAGATGGCGTGCCCCACGCTTCCGGTCGCCTCCACGGGTCTCAGCTCTGCAGGGACTGTGGATCGGGCAGGTAGAAGGCAGGCAAGCTTGATCTCGTCGATCTCTGTCGCTCGAGTTCCGGCGGGAACTGCAACAAAGCAAGGGTCGAGGGCTGGATGGTGCCTGTTTGCACAGGGTGGTCACTCCTTGACCACAAGGGAGATTCTTCAGTCTTCTCACGTCGTGTAGAAAGTCGAAGGGTCCAGATTTCGTTTCTTATGTTTCTTCAGGATGATCTGAGGTCCGTTGGGACTGCTCCCCCTCTTATTCGAATCTCGGGGGTTGGACATCCTGCTAGGTCCCCTCCTATGGGTGGGACCCAGGAAGGGGGTGGTTACACCCCTCTCCTTTGATCCTGGCCGCGCTGGGACAGGGGCTGGGAGGCCCCAGAACCGGTTTGGCCGGATCCTGCAAGGGGCAGCCTTGTGCTCCCCAGGCAGTGTCTGGTTTCATTGAAACCTCCCTACTCCAATCCACTATCTCCTGTCTGGGGTGGTTTGACACCGCCCTGTGACAGGAAACTCTTTGTCCAGGCCTCCTCTGCCGGGTTTCGGTCAGCAGCAGGAGGTCAGACCCGTGTCTGTGGCAGGGGCATCCATTTTGTGGATCTGAGGCTCATTTTAAATCAACCGCGTTTCAGTAAAGTAACATGTCTTCTCCCTCTAGAAGGGTGGAATGCTACCCCCGTCGCCAGAACTGGCGAGGGGGTAGTATTCCAATTCGTATGACACCTTACACGACATGTTTTGATAAAGCCAAACCAAAGTTGCTATATAACCGCGAGGATTATAAGGCGCTTAAGAGTATATGGTATGGCATTATCCCGGATCAGCTTAGGGAGTTGTTCCCGACAGCTGCAGACAGGCTCAGCTCATGCCAGAGCACTATCTCACATAAAACCACGCACTCTGCCTCCAGGATTGATGAGGCCTTCCATAGGAGTGGCTTACAGGCTATATATGTGTCCAGATATAGGTTTAGATATAGGTATACTATATCTACGCAAGGGGTGATTACACCCACTTGCCCCAGCTGAGTGATCAGCCAGTTGTGTCAATTTAAGAACCAGCCAGGGGTGGCAAAAGCTATGCTTCAGCCCCTGGTAGGCCTTGGTGGCACCTATGCCCTGGGCACCTATAGTGCATGGTACAGGGGCTGACAAGGAGTCCATTTCCAATTGTGGTATGTACCTATAGCACATGTATTATAAATTTAGAGAGAGAACAGCAGGCTGGGGGTCTGATTAGCAGGCCCACAGCCTCAGTAAGTCGAAAACCAGTGAAGCAAAAAGCAAAAATTGGGGTGACCATAGGATAGCAGACCCTACTCTCCTACATAACCCCCCCCCCAAACGCAGGGACATTAAACTTAACCTTGACCAGATAAGTCTTCATGTTCTAAGTGGAAGTACCGGGAGAGACCATCTGCATTACCATGGTCAGTCCCTGGGCGGTGCTCCACTGTAAAGTCCATCCCCTGTAGGGAAATGGACCACCTGAGCAGTTTGGGATTTTCACCCTTCATCTGATTTAGCCACAAGAGGGGCTTATGGTCTGTCTGAATTAGGAAGTGAGTACCAAACAAGTATGGCCTCAACTTCTTCAGGGCCCAAACCACAGCAAAGGCCTCCCTCTCAATAGCTGACCAACGTTTCTCCCTGGGGGTCAGCCTTCTGCTAATAAAAGCAATGGGCTGGTCTTGACCATCTTGATTAAGTTGTGAAAGCACAGCTCCCACCCCCAACTCAGAAGCATCTGTCTGTACAATGAACTGTTTGGAGTAGTCAGGACTCTTCAGGATAGGTGCAGAGCACATGGCCTTCTTCAGGTCATCAAATGCCTTTTGACAGCTAACTGTCCACTGAACCTTTTTGGGCATCTTCTTGGATGTCAAGTCATTCAATGGTGTCACAATGGACCCATAGTTCTTTACAAATTTTCTGTAATACCCAGTCAGGCCCAAGAAGGCTCTGACTTGTGTCTGGGTAGTTGGAGGAGTCCAGTCCTGTATGGTCTGGATCTTGCTCTCCAGTGGTTGAACTTGACCCCCACCTACTAGGTGGCCCAAGTACACAACCTTGCTCTGCCCTATCTGGCACTTAGTAGCCTTGATAGTCAGGCCTGCCTTTTGCAGGGCCTCCAGAACCTTCTTCAGGTGGATCAGGTGATCCTCCCAGGTGGAGCTAAAGACAGCAATATCATCTAGATATGCTGCGCAAAAGTCATCCAACCCAGCAAGGACTTGGTTCACCAACCTTTGGAAAGTGGCAGGTGCATTCTTCAAACCAAAGGGCATTACCACAAACTGATAATGCCCACTAGGGGTAGAGAATGCTGTTTTGGCTTTTGACTCTTCAGCTAGTCTGATTTGCCAGTAGCCAGCTGTCAAATCAAATGTGCTCAGAAACTTGGCAGAAGCCAATTTATCAATGAGCTCATCTGCTCTTGGAATGGGATGAGCATCTGTCCTAGTGACAGCATTGAGACCTCTGTAGTCCACACAAAACCTCATTTCTCTCTTCCCATCTTTGGTATGAGGTTTTGGCACCAGGACCACTGGGCTGGCCCATGGGCTCTCTGATGGCTCAATCACTCCAAGCTCCAACATCTTTTGCACCTCAGCCTTTATACAATCCCTGACATGGTCAGGTTGCCTGTAGATCTTATTCTTCACAGGCAGATTGTCACCAGTATCCACCTCATGGGTGCACCAGTTAGTCTGACTGGGTGTGAGTGAAAACAAATGTCTGTGGGCCTGCAACACCTGTCTGCAGTCCACCTGTTGCTGCTCAGTGAGGCTGCCTGCCAAGGCTACTCCATCAACTGAACCATCATCAGGGTTCTGGGAAAGCAGGTCTGGGAGAGGGTCACTCTCTTCCTCCTGTTCCCCATCTGTGGCCATGAGGAGACTCATGTCCTCCCTGTCAACAAATGCTTTCAAACGATTGACATGGAGCACCCTGTGGGGGCTCCTAGGGGTGCCAAAGTCAACCAAGTAGGTGACTTCTCCCTTCTTTTCAATGATAGGGTAGGGTCCAGTCCATTGGTCCTGGAGAGCTGCTGGCCCCACTGGGTCCAACACCCACACCTTCTGCCCTGGCTGGTACTCAACCAGAACAGCCTTTTGGTCATGCCAGGCTTTCTGTAATTCCTGACTTGCCTCAAGGTTTTTGGATGCTCTCTCCATGTATTCAGCCATCCTGGAGCGGAGACCAAGTACATAGTCCACAATGTCTAGTTTAGGCTTTTTGAGAGGTAACTCCCATCCTTCCTTCACTAAACTCAATGGACCCCTTACAGGGTGGCCAAACAAAAGTTCAAAAGGGCTGTAGCCAACCCCCTTCTGTGGGACCTCTCTGTAAGCAAAGAGCAAGCAGGGTAAAAGGATGTCCCATTTCGGCCTAAGCTTCTCTGGTAAACCTTTTATCATTCCCTTTAGGGTCTTGTTGAACCTTTCCACAAGCCCATTGCACTGTGGATGGTAGGGTGTGGTAAACTTATAGTTTACTCCACACTCTTTCCACATTGCTTTCAAATATCCAGACATAAAGTTGGTACCTCTGTCTGAAAGAACCTCCTTTGGAAAGCCCACTCTTGAGAAAACTGCAATGAGGGCTTTTGCCACCACAGGAGCTGTGGTGGTCCTCAGGGGAATTGCTTCTGGGTACCTGGTGGCATGATCCACTACCACCAGTATAAATCTGTGCCCAGATGCTGTTTGAGGATCCATGGGACCCACAATGTCTATTCCAACTCTTTCAAAGGGTACCCCCACCACAGGTAGTGGTATCAGGGGGGCCTTTGTTGTGCCACCTGACTTACCACTGGCTTGGCAAGTGACACAGGAGCGACAAAACTCCTTGACATTTTCTGACATGTGAGGCCAGTGAAAGTGTGGAACAAGCCTGTCCCAAGTCTTATTCTGGCCTAAGTGTCCTGCAAGGGGAATATCATGGGCCAAGGTAAGAAGGAAGCCCCTAAACTTCAAAGGTATAACCAACCTCCTGGTTGTGCCAGGCTTGGGGTCTCTAGCCTCTGAATAAAGGAGTCCTTCATCCCAATACACTTTATGGGTACCTTGAGCATTCCCTGCAGCCTCAGCAGCAGCTTGCTGTCTGAGGGGTTCAAGTGAAGGGCAATCTAATTGGGCCTGCCCCAGGTCTGCCCTTGAGGGTCCCCCTGTCCCCAGAAACTCAACCTGATCAGGTTCAAGCTCCTCAGAGACAGTCTCCTCTTGGACTGCAGAATCAGTTTCCTGTGAAACTTGATCCTCAACCTGGGGCAAGGGGGAAGGCACAGCCTTAACCCTCTTGCTCCTTCTCTTGGGTTGTGGTTGGTCTATTGTTTCAAGATCCACCACTGGTTCAGGAAGGCACTTCTTAGCCTGAGACCTTGTCACTGCAAGGACATGAGCTGAAATCCCTAGCATTTCTGCATGAGTCCTGTACTCCACTTCTGACCAAACTGAGCTTTCAAGATCATTGCCTAACAGACAGTCTACTGGGAGGTCTGCACTCACAACAACTTTCTTTAGGCCATCTACCCCTCCCCAGGAGAAGTTCACAACAGCCACACTATGGGAAGTAGTGGAGTTGCTTGCATTGGTCACTAGGTAACTTTCACCTAGTACAATTTGTCCAGGGTCCACAAAGCCAGGTGCCACCATTGTGACACTGGCACAAGTGTCCCTGTAGGCCTGAGCCAGTTTCTCATTAATTAAGGGAGTCTGCCTATATTTGCCCAGGTTACTGGGGCTTACTGCAGTGGGCAAAGATATGTCCACATCATATAGGAGAACTGCCTGTGTGGGGATTCTGACTAGGCCAGATTCCACCTCAGTACCCAGGGTCAACCCTACTAAACCCTTTGGCTGTGTACCACCACTGCTGACTGTACTAGGGGGTGCAGTTGCTTTAGGAGCTGCAGTGGTGGGGACTGGATTTTTCTTAGTGCATTCACTGCCCCAGTGTGAAACTGATTTGCAGGTATTACACCAAGGTTTCTTTGGGCCATCATTCTTCTTTTTCTTGTTTCCATTTTGGGAACCCCCCTCCTTATTGCTAGTTTGGGGGCCTGAAGACTTCTGGTCCTTTTCTTTATCTTTCTGATTCCCACCCTTCTGGTCTGTTTTCTTCTGGTCACCTTGGTTCTGGTTTTTCTGCTTAATCCTTGTTCTGACCCATTTGTCTGCCTTCTTTCCCAATTCTTGGGGAGAGGTCAAATCAGAGTCAACAAGGTATTGATGCAACAGCTGGTTCTGACAGTTATTAAGGATCTGTTCTCTCATCATAAGATTGTACAATCCTGTATAGTCTGAAACTTTACTTCCCTGCAGCCAACCCTCCAGAGCCTTAGTGGCACAATCTACAAAATCAGTCCAGTCCTGAGTCTGTGCTTTTTGGGTGTCTCTGAACAACAACCTGTATTGCTCAGTGGTTAGGCCAAACCCTTCAATAAGAGCACTCTTCAGAACAGAGTAGTTTTTGGCATCCTCAGGTCTAACAGTGAGGAGCCTGTCCCTCCCTTTCTCAGAAAAGGAGTACCATAAAATTGCTGCCCACTGATCCTCAGGGACCTGCTGTACCATGCAGGCCCTCTCAAGAGCAGTCATCCATTTGTGGATATCATCCCCTTCCTTGTAGGGGGGCACAATTTTTGTCAGGTTTCTATTGTCATAGGCCCTGTCTTTTTCTTTAGGAACTTTGCTGCCACCAGTGGCATCTAAGCCACTTATTTTCTGTTCCCTAGCCAAGGTAAGTTTAGCTTGAGCTAAGGTCAGTTTAGCTTGAGCCAGAGCTACCTCCTCCCTCTCTATCTGGAGTTGGACAGCCCTCATTCTAGCCCTATGCTCTTTTCTCTGGGAGGAAGTCATTCCTCTTCGAGATTCTCTTGAGGCACTAGAAAGGTGAGAGTCCCTTGACAGAGATCTCTCCCTTCTATTACCTGGGAGAATTTGGTTATGAGACCTGGGGTGGTGCTGGCCCCCTCCATTCCCATGTAGGTCCAAGTTGGCCTGGTTAAGCCTGGCAACCTGTACCTGGTTTCCCCCCTGATCCTGATCTTCAGGCTCATCTAAATCAGAGCCTTCCTCTGGGTCTTCCTCTTCCTCCTCTACTTCTTCTTGAAGATCCTCATTCTCAGGGGAGTTTATCCCTTCCTCTGTTTCTAAGGGAGTCTGACTCACCTTATCTAGGTCATCCCTTTCTAAGAGAGCTATCAGGGAAGGAATGGTAGGGCCTCTGCCCTTTTTTAGCCCCCTGGCTGTGCACAAGGCACTCAGGTCTTTGTGGCTAAGGTTGTCATATCTGGATGTTGTCCCTATAGGATCAACTTCTACAGGAGCAGAGCCTGAAGCTCTACCTGTATCAGACATGACTGCTAGTGAGGTGTAAGTGGTGCACTTACCTACACTAAGTGGTTTCCTACTGTACCTTGCTAGTGAGTTGTAGTCAGGGTGTGCTAATCCCTTTAATCTACAACTACTAAGTTCAGTAGAACTTAATATGCTAAGCTTTTGATTTATATGTACCTAGAGGTACTTGATGTGATCTTTCAATTTGATAAAGATTGCAATGGTAAAACAAACAGCAAGCTCAAATCCGCACCGCTGCACACCAATGTGAGAAGTTGGCCTGATATGTAGTGTTTCCAATTCTGGAACCACTGGGTATCAGTCCAAACAAACCCCAAAGATGTCAGGTTGTAAGTCAACCTTGTAGACAAGCTATCCTAGTGGTAGCATGGACTAAGCAGCCTTAAAGGCTTAACTTAAGAGGTCGTGTTAAGCGAGCTGTTTTACCACATACAATCCTGTAATCAAATGAAAGGACACCACACAAGTATATATTATAAAAATATATGTATTTATTTCTAAATTACTCCCCAGTACTCTTTATGAGGAAAGGGGCACAAGCGTTAAATCAAAAGCACTGTTTAAACATATAAAGTTGCACAATTATGGATGAGGGCGGGTGGCCACTCAGACCATATATCAAAAAAGTGGTATAAGTAACACTTTACGAACAATGGTTAGGCCTAGGGCCTAGAGATTCGCTGGGAGCAGTCAGGACAAGCAATGAAGAAGTCGGGAGTAGCCCACAGGAGACGGGTGCAGCACGGAAAGTGCAGCGCGCACCAATGCACTGTCAATGGTGCGTAAAAGTCAGTTAAAGTGAATAAAAAGATACTTCCGCTGAACCTAGGAACACAAAACTTTAGACACAGACCCTAGAGGTGTGTACCAGTGTAAAGACACCGGCGTTGCAAAGTTACCTCACCCACAGGCCGTGGGTGCACAGGGTCGAAGTGACGTCGGGTTCTGGCACGCAGGTTCTTGGTGCTTGGAGCTGTTGCAGCTGCAGGCGCTGTGAAGCAGAAGTGTCCGGTGCGATCCAAGGGTGGATCGAAGTAGAAAAGTACCTGAAAGCAGAGGGGACAGAGTCTGGGTCACTCAGCAGTGACCAGGGTGGAACCAGGACGGAACCAGGCAATGTCGGGCACAATCAGGCGGTTGTCGATAGGCTTCTCTCCGCTGTCGCGTGGGCTCTGGGGCATCTGCGACGTCCAGGAGCAGGTCACGATCTGTCCCACGTAGGCTCTCGCCGTCAGCACCGTCGGCTTCAAGATTGCAGCAAACAGCACTTGGCAAAAGCAATCCACGCGGAACCGGGAGATTGCTTATCACTCGAACCAGGAGGGTCAGAGTGGGTGCTCCTTTTCACAGGAGCTGGTGCAGATCTGGAGCAACCAGAAAAGCAAGTCGTATTTCAAAGTTCGTCGGCACAGGGGCCACAAGCCAGCTGGCAAGTGACCGGGCCAACGCGTCGAGCGCACACAAGCAGAAGGGCCCCACGCAGCACTCGTCGAGTGTGGAGGGGTGAGCTTTGGTGCAAGTGGAGCTCGGGGCTGGGGCTTCTCAAACCCCGGTGTACAGCTTCGAGGGTCACTCGTGGGCCGCACGGTCAGCGTCTCGTGGCCTTTTCAAGATGGCGTGCCCCACGCTTCCGGTCGCCTCCACGGGTCTCAGCTCTGCAGGGACTGTGGATCGGGCAGGTAGAAGGCAGGCAAGCTTGATCTCGTCGATCTCTGTCGCTCGAGTTCCGGCGGGAACTGCAACAAAGCAAGGGTCGAGGGCTGGATGGTGCCTGTTTGCACAGGGTGGTCACTCCTTGACCACAAGGGAGATTCTTCAGTCTTCTCACGTCGTGTAGAAAGTCGAAGGGTCCAGATTTCGTTTCTTATGTTTCTTCAGGATGATCTGAGGTCCGTTGGGACTGCTCCCCCTCTTATTCGAATCTCGGGGGTTGGACATCCTGCTAGGTCCCCTCCTATGGGTGGGACCCAGGAAGGGGGTGGTTACACCCCTCTCCTTTGATCCTGGCCGCGCTGGGACAGGGGCTGGGAGGCCCCAGAACCGGTTTGGCCGGATCCTGCAAGGGGCAGCCTTGTGCTCCCCAGGCAGTGTCTGGTTTCATTGAAACCTCCCTACTCCAATCCACTATCTCCTGTCTGGGGTGGTTTGACACCGCCCTGTGACAGGAAACTCTTTGTCCAGGCCTCCTCTGCCGGGTTTCGGTCAGCAGCAGGAGGTCAGACCCGTGTCTGTGGCAGGGGCATCCATTTTGTGGATCTGAGGCTCATTTTAAATCAACCGCGTTTCAGTAAAGTAACATGTCTTCTCCCTCTAGAAGGGTGGAATGCTACCCCCGTCGCCAGAACTGGCGAGGGGGTAGTATTCCAATTCGTATGACACCTTACACGACATGTTTTGATAAAGCCAAACCAAAGTTGCTATATAACCGCGAGGATTATAAGGCGCTTAAGAGTATATGGTATGGCATTATCCCGGATCAGCTTAGGGAGTTGTTCCCGACAGCTGCAGACAGGCTCAGCTCATGCCAGAGCACTATCTCACATAAAACCACGCACTCTGCCTCCAGGATTGATGAGGCCTTCCATAGGAGTGGCTTACAGGCTATATATGTGTCCAGATATAGGTTTAGATATAGGTATACTATATCTACGCAAGGGGTGATTACACCCACTTGCCCCAGCTGAGTGATCAGCCAGTTGTGTCAATTTAAGAACCAGCCAGGGGTGGCAAAAGCTATGCTTCAGCCCCTGGTAGGCCTTGGTGGCACCTATGCCCTGGGCACCTATAGTGCATGGTACAGGGGCTGACAAGGAGTCCATTTCCAATTGTGGTATGTACCTATAGCACATGTATTATAAATTTAGAGAGAGAACAGCAGGCTGGGGGTCTGATTAGCAGGCCCACAGCCTCAGTAAGTCGAAAACCAGTGAAGCAAAAAGCAAAAATTGGGGTGACCATAGGATAGCAGACCCTACTCTCCTACAGATGTTATCTGCGACTCAGACCACTATTTGTGTGTCATCGGCATATGATATGGCAGAGAAACCTCCTTGTCTCATGATCTCTGCCAGTGGGGTCACATAGATGTTAAAAAGTGTGGGACTCAGGGAGGAGCCCTGAGGTACCCCACATGGCAGGTCAAAAGATTTGGAGGTGGATCCTTCCAGTTCGACTACAAATGTCCTGTTGCTCAGGTATGACTGCATAAGGCGGATAGAGGTACCATGGAGTCCTAGATTCTTTAGTCGGTCTGCTAAGATTTCGTAGCTTATGGTATCGAAGGCCGCCGATAGATCTAATAATATCAAGGCGGCCCTCTTTCCAGCATCTAGGGATTTTATAAGTTCCTCTGTAACTGTAATTAGTGCAGTTTCTGTTCCATGTCCCTCTCTAAAGCCATACATGCGAATGATCAAGGAAATTGTCCTGTAGGATATACTTAGAGATTTGCTTGTAAAGTATTCTGTCCAGTACTTTAGAGAGGAAGGCCAATCTGGAAATGGGCCGATAATTGCCAGGTTCTGTTGGGTCCAGATTTCGTTTTTTAATCAAAGGCCGTTTTGATGCAGTCTTCCAAGATTTAGGGAAGAGTCCAGATTCTAATATTTCGGAGTACAATAAACTAAGTTGTTCCAATATTACATCTATAATAAGATGGAATATTTTTGGGGGGCATGGATCGGCAGGGGCTCCTGATTCGGTATTTTTAAATTCCTGCTTAATTTCTTCCACCGTCGGTGGGGAGAAGCTGAAATTCACACCGTGTGATGTAAATGGTGTCTCTGACTTGTGTTGATCCGAGGGGTTATTAGGAATATTTAAGAAAGTTTGGAAGACTGAATCGACTTTGTCGATGAAGAATTTTCCTAGTGTATTACAAATATCTGGATCTAGCAATTTGTTTGGGTTTCCGGGGAGGGTGGCTAAATGTTTTACTGTTTTAAATAGCTCTCTACTTGAGTTTCCTGCCTCTAGAATCTTATTAGTAAAATAATTAATTTTTTCCTGAAGAATCAGCCGTTTACGTTTATAAATAGCTAGAGTGTGTGCATATTCATATTTCATGGATTTGTTGTAGCTTAATCTCCATTTCCTTTCTGCCCTTCTACATGCTTACTTTTGTTCTTTAAGCAATTCTGAGTACCAAGGTTTCATGAGTCTCCTCCTTTTTTTTGGTACAGCTGTATCGGCTACTTCCCTAATCCAGCTGTCTAATTTTGAAACCATAACATTGGCGTCTGATTGCTAATCTAGTTTAGTACCTAAAAGTATTGTCTGGATCTCATCTGTATCTATTTTTGACCAGGCCTGATAGGTGTTAGTCGTCTTGATGTTGTTTTGTATTATTGCGTGTTCATAATCCTGAAGGCTAAATAGTATAGCTTTGTGATCTGACCACGGAACGGGCAGTGCCCTAAAATGGCTATCCTTGGACTGGAGGTAAATATTCTGTCCAATTTGTGGCCTGCTTTATGCATTTCTTGACCAATTAGCTGGTTGAGAGAGAAGCTTGACATAAATATCTATAAAATCTTTGGTACTTTTGTCATCTTTATTTTCTAGATGTAAGTTAAAATCTCCTAATATGGTATAATTGGGGAAATTTATGCTAGTTTCAAGAAAAGGGCTTAGTATATCCTGTAATGATGATTTGGCTGCAGGAGGCCAGTATAAAAGTATACCTTTAAAGGTATCTTTACAGTTAAGTGTTATTTGGAAGGATAGTATCTCGCAATTCGGGGAGCTCCCAATTGGATTCCCCACCACTCTAAGCTCTTCCCAGGCAATAATGGCTATTCCTCCTCCTTTCTTATTGTCTCGGTCTGCTCTAGTTATTGTGTAGCCTGAAGGGAGTGCCAAGGATAGAACTGGATCAGAGTCTGTGGTGGCCCATGTTTCTGTTATAAATGCGAGATCTAACTTATGGCTCTCAATAAACTCGCATGTCTCTGCGTTATGCTTTACCAGGGAGTGAGCATTTATCAGCATTGCTTTAATATTCTTGTTTTGTTTGCTGAGTAAGATTGTTTCTTGTGTCCTGAATTTATTCAACTCCAGGTCAGTGAGTTGTAAATTACATTTAATACAGTTCAGAGGCCCTTTTATAGGGTCGTGTTTAATACAGGACAATGAGCGAGGTGTTGCCAAATTCAACAAGTCATCTCTTGAATAGAATAAATGACTGGGATTAAATGGGGTTTGACCAGGGGGACTGGCGCTGGGCGCGGCCCGAGCGCGGACAGGCGCAGACGGGCTCGCCTTTGGCGCGCAGGTGGCGCGCCCGCTGCGCTCGTCCGCTGCGTACCCGGCACATCCCCTTTATTTAAAGGCTTACCCACGTGATTTTACCTATCAGCTGACCCTCCTCTGTCCCCTGATCAGTGGTCCCGACCGTCAGACCCCGGGGGCACTGCTGCTTTTCCCTAATCTGTCCCTCGAGCAGAGATAGCGATGCAGGTGAGCAAGTGTTACTTTAAAAACAGTTTATCAAAGTGCAATGTGCAATTTAAAACAACTAATCTCCCGGCTGTGCCTCAGGAGCAATTCTAGACGATGCGCTTGAGCTTTCACAGAGTTTTTAAGCATTACCCACGTGACTCTGCCTGTCAGCTGACCCTCCTCTGTCCCCAAATTGGTGGTCCTGACTGTCAGACCCCGGGGCACTGCTGCTTTTCCCTAATCTGTCCCTCGAGCAGAGATAGCGATGCAGGTGAACAAGTATTACTTTAAAAACAGTTTATCAAAGTGCAATGTGCAATTTAAAACAACTAATCTCCCAGCTGTGCCTCAGGAGCAATTGGTATAGTGAAACATGCAAGTACATTTTAAGTGGTGGATAGGTTAGTCAGTTATTTGGATTTGGAATGATAGCAGAAGGATAGAGGAGGAAAAAAAGGTTTGTAATTATATAGCGCTTGTTACCCCTGATTGGATGTTGAAACATGCTATTCAGGAAGCCCATAAAAGGATTAGTGGTGAATTATTTTGATGAAATATGAAAGTAATTTCAGTGGTGGATATTAGTCAGTTATTTGGAGTGAGAAGGATAGCAGAGGGATGAAAAGGGAAGAAAGGTTTGCATTCATATAGCACTTGTTACCCCTGATGGATGTTTAAGTGCTTTTCTGGCAAGTAGCACGGCACTCCGGAACTCATAAAGGATTAGTGTTGAAAATTGGTATAGTAAAATATGAAGTAATTTGTGTAGTGGATATGTTATTCAGTTATTAGCGATCGAAATCGAGGGATGCTGAGTGCTAATTACTGCCTGATTATGTATAGTATGGACCGGCATAACTTTATCATTTGTGGTTTCCAAATCATTGTTAATTGGTGCGTGTATGCTGAGTGGCTCAAATTACTAGTTAGTTTCCCTTCACTGAAGCGAAACTAATGCACACATCACAGGGACTCCATGGGAACAAGCGCAGCTGGACGCATTGGCACCCCAAACATTGGGTTTCTGCTGTTATGATTTCTGTGTTTTATTGGGACTGCAAGAGCATTACGCTAGATTTGACAGGCTTGAGATACTTGGTTTAAAATGATGGTAAGAGAAGATCATCAGTATCTGGTCTATGCAGATGTTGAGTGGCAGATCCCTAACACGGCTAAGTTGCCAAGGTAATATGAGTGCTGCATTCCCAAGGCGACAAAAGAGGCTACAGCCAGGCGCCCCCTACTAATGCAGCCCTTGCCTGGATTTTGGAAGTTAATGGTATTTTCTCGGGGTCCGCCTGTCCAATGGAGAATCAAGTAGCACTCTGGCGGGGTTTAATTAAGCTAGTGGAACCATATCTAGGGAGTGGCAGAGAGTGTTGGATGTGTCGCCCGGTCTGTACGACTTCCACGAGAAAGGCATGTCATATTCAGGCTGCTGGAATGAATGACTCCCGATTGCATGACAGTCGGTGCTCCTTCGGGTGACAGGGCACCAGAGGTCAGGGCTTTTTGGTCCTAATTTGACTGTTGTTTACTTGCACGCTTCTGATTTTTTTTTTTTATTCATCACTGTGTAAAGTGTCCACATCTTGACTTGTTCATAATTATCTAGTCACTAGTAAATTTAGTGTGAATTTGACAAGAGCCAAAGAAAACAATTCTGCCTATATTTTCCAAAGCCTTCATGTCTAGCCCAAACAAAACCCCTGTGTTGGAATAGGGCTCTTTGTATTCCCGACAAGAGCATATGCGGTTACGCACGCTCAGCACTAGATGTACATATTCTTAACACCTTGGCTGCTTGACTTATTCCCCTGCTGTGCTGGACCATAATGGAAATGGGCGTGGTCATGACGAGCTCAGCTCGTCATCAGCACACGAGCACTGTGCCTCATGAGGAGCTGAGCTGGTCATGAGCACCGAAGGGATTAATCAACTCAGACTGCACACATTTTTCATGGATTGAGATCTCGTGCAATGTCCAACAACTTCAGAATGGCATAACAATGGAAAGACAGTCTGACCTGAGCTCCCCTGTGCAGGGTGTTGCACTCTATTTGGGTTGGCATGGTGTCGCCAAACCATACCCCGTATCAGATTCTGGACTGGATCCTGAAATAATGATTTGATTCACTTGTTTCCTTGTCCTATCCTGAGCGCTGTGAAGTTGTTTGCCTGTGACACTTCCTCTATCTGTTGATATTTACTTATATACACCGCAATTATGAAGTAGGGAAGGACCAAACTTTGCGGTAGGTAAATGATGTGGCAAGGAAAAGGTAAATTATACTGTGTTATGTCGCGCATTTTGTGTTAGTATTACTTCATTATTTTGTCACTTTCACACTTGTTGATACTGTCTGGGCATTGGTTGCACTTCATTAGTACCAGTTTAACATCCAAATCCAGCGACGAGCTTCAGAAAGGTGGCCAGATAAGTTTTGCAAAGGGCTTTCCATTGCGCTGCAACACATGCTGCTACGTTTTTGAAACTTTTCAACCGTTTGAAGTAGATGTTTTTTTTTTAATCTGCAAATTATGGATTATGTGGCAAATGTATAATTATGTGGAAAACACTGCCCAATCACTTAATTCCAGTGGCACTGCTTATATAACAGGGTCTTGGTGTGGACGACACTAGGTTGTTTCAAATCTGCTTGAGCAGTGTTAGGTAAGGTGGCAGGATATGCGCAAATGGAAAGTTGATACATTTTGTGTCCTATGAAGTACAGTGGCTGCTTTCTTATTTCCGCCTTTATCTCCCTGATCGATTGGTTTTTAAGCATGGTGACAGTTTCACTAACAACAGGGCACCAAGATCACAAATATCTACCATTAGAGCTCCAGACACTCCCGAGCCGAGATCTATACCCTGTTCAGTGCTGTAGTCACAGGGTTTGACTGTCATTTTGAAAGCGAAGAATTTGAGACATTGCAAAACCATAGAACATCTGGAGGTATGCAGTTAACCAATCAAAAGAAAAAAAAGCATTGGCATAGCCAATAGGTCTCGCCTTTGGGACTTTGTAATAAAAAAAAACTCAAGTGTAAGACTTCACGTTTACATTTACTGCATCCTAAATACGAAGTAAATAGAACGTAAAATCTTCAACTTTTTTTTGTTTTTTACTTACAAGGTCCCAAAGGGGCGACCTATTGGCTATGCCAATGCTTGTTTGCTTTTGAGTGTATATACTAATATATGGAATGCTAGTTGTACTGGTGTAATGCTGTTTTTATAATAGTATGGTTTGCATATGAACATCTGTATTGTACATGTGCTGCCAGAACCTACGAACAATATGTTTTTCAGTGTGCGCCTTGCAGATTAATACAGATATTAGTATATCTGAAAGAACATATGTGTAATCGTGGTAGTACGAATACATACATACTTTGTGAGGTGACTGAGAACAAGACCATGCATTCCTATTTCATTTTCTGGCCTGTGTCTGTCTTTATGGATATAACGTTATACATTTGTATTGCTGTTGGATAGAAACGGATTCTAAATCAACATGCTTGGCTGACTTGCATTACGCTTGCTTCTTTTCTAGACTTAGATCTCCCTTGCTGCCTATCTCAGTCCTTACACGATGCCTATCTCCGGAAGTCCGTGGGTATGCTGAAGTCAGGCCCTGAAGCGTGCTTCTAGAAGTCGGCTATTTTTCTCTATTCTCCAGCATAAAGCACGTCATTGCCAGAAAAAGATATCACAGGTACATCAGCGGCTCAGCGGAACTGCATTTCATTACAGCTGTTCTGGTGTGGAGCCTGGCCTCAGCTGCTGAGTGCTGTGACTAATTTGCATAGTGAGTCTGGTGGCCTGGCCCCGGGGTGTGTGTCCAGGGTATCTACGTATATCGGAACATTAATGCTGTGGCTTCTAGAGAGTGGCTTATGTAAGCTGTCACCCATACACCTGCTGAAGTGCCGAGGCCTCGCCTGTAAACACGTCTGCACCAGGAGACAGTACGGCAACACGTGGGGGTTCACTGGGGACGTCTCAAATACCTTGGCTCCCGAGAAGAGGTGCTTTAATGTTCCGCAGAAGACTCCCCCGACGCACCCCTTCTACGATAGGATAAGCTGCTCCACTGGCCCCAAATGGAGTTGCTAAACACTGCAGGGTCTCGTGTCGGGGGTGTCTGGCTTGCTGCACCTCCTGCTGTTCTGTACTGAGCCCTAAACATACCCCTGTTTAAAGTTCTTCTTTAAAGATGACAGCAAAACGTGGTGGTTATTGTGATGGGTTTATTAGGAGAGAGAAAGGAAACAACTCTCTAGCCCCAGATTCCACTCACCAGCATTGGCCAGGATACAACACCCTGCAATGCTGCTGCAGCTCCAGGAATGTATCTTAAGTCCCACTTCCAGTACTCCCGCATTTACTTCACTGGGGTCAGGGCTCGAGTCGGGGTACCACGTGGGTGGACGGCATCCTGTTATAACCTGTTCATCTGGTTTATCAGTAACGCATACATATTTTCTATGACACTATTATATTGTTATTTATAAACAGGCTCTAATTCCGTCTATTAATGTCACTATCATATGTTGCTAACTTGGTACATTTTACTCCCCTGCCCTGTGCTTCTAGTTGGCACCTTCCAGTCCTGAGGAGGCTGCTTTAGAATGTTGTGAGGTGGTGCTTCACTGCTGGAGAGAGGAACAGTTGAGAATAAAGCCTACTTATCTTTTCCACTGCCTGGAGTCCTTTTATCAGTGGCGACGATCTGTGAAAGGGGACAGATGGTTCCTGCTCCTCCTCTTCTGATTGAACTTCACCACCAACTCTATTTCTTCATACCACTTTGACAAGTTGTGGAACAATTTCCTTCCACGTCTACAAGCAAGCTTATTGGGAACCTGATTTCATCTCTTCTAATTCAAACTTTCCGGTGACGTCTCGTTTAAATACTTTTGGGGATTTGGCCGGTGAACCCCTTCACGTCTCCCTTCCTCTTCGTGGAATATCCTTACCATTCCGGGTGCATCCTAACCTGTCTCTTATAAATGCACCTCTTCTGACTCTATGAACCTCCCCTTATTTGCCTTCTCAAAATCCCTGACACATTCAGTTCAGCGACCAACCGTGTTGCCCACTTAACGGCATCAACTTTCAAGAGTACGATAAGTTAGAACTCACCCACTCCTTGGTGTCACCTCAGCTTGCCACCTCCGTCACGCTGCCTTCTCAGCGGCCAGCCGCAGTGACTCCAGAGCTGCTTCCCTGTCGAGGCTGTATTTCCGGCGCGTCACCTAAGCTTGCCATCTCTGTATTTCCTCAGCCTCGCTGCCTTCATAGCGACTAGACGCCTTTGCTTCAAAGCGACTTCCCTGCCTCGTACGTGCTCTGACTCTGGCTTTTCGGCGGAGTTCTCCTCGGGGCGGAGCACATCTAAGCAGATCGGCGGCGCCTCGCTCCTACGTAGCACAAACATAACGAAGTTCTGGGAGGTGCTGCATGATCTTAACATAGACAAAGGCATGTTATTCAGGAAGGACAAGATCATTCCCCCTGAAGCTATCAAAGATAAAATAATTGATCTGGTTCACGAAGAGCACTTGGGAAGAAGCCTAGCCAAAGCTAGATTACGCAAACGATACTGGTTCCCCAACATGGATTCGCTAGTTGAAGATAAAGTAAAACTTTGCCATGCTTGTGCCAACAGCCATAAATCCAAGATACCTAGGAAGGCTCCCATCTTTCCTATTCCAGTACCAGACAAACCTTGGGAGAAAATCGCTCTAGACATAATGGGTCCTCTTAATCTTCCCAGGATAACTAAGCAATTTGCTTTGGTCCTAGTAGATTACCATTCTCACTGGACTGTGGTCAAGATGGTCACTCAAGTAACTACTGCTACAGTAATTCAATGTCTCAGGGAAACCTTTGCTACGGAGGGCATTCCAGCCACAATTGTCACGGACAACATAGTGCAGATTATATCTCATGCCATGACAGAATTCCTGAACTTGTTAAACATAACACATATAAAATCACCACTATATTGTCCCAGAGCAAATGGACTAGTGGAAAGAATGAACCGCATGGTCAAAGGATGCATCCAACTAGCAAATAGCAACAACATCCACATTGACCTGGCACTACAAGATATGCTGTGGGCCTACCACACCACCCCAAATCAAGTCACAGGAATTTCCCCTTTTTCAGCTCTAAGAGGAAGGAAACCTTGTACTAAGTTCTTCCCCAACTGGTTAGGAGGGGGGTCCCATGTAGCAAAGGACATGCTAGCGTTCAAGGACAAAATCCAAATTCACCAGAGCAAATACAAAGACCACTACGACTCCAAACATGGTATCAAGATGTAGGAATGGAAAATAGGAGACTGGGTTTGCATCAAAAATCCCAGGAGAAGTGATCCTGAGAGCAAATTCTCAAAACCCATGCGCATAACAGAAGTAAGAGGCAACACCTTAATTTTAGACAATGACCAAATGTGGAGTATGGACAGGTTAGTCAGGTCACAACGAATACAAAACTCATCTCAACAGGATTCCCCATTATCATCTCAGCCAACCACCCCTACTCATACCCAAAGAACACGCAAAACACCGGTATGGCACAAAGACTTTAGTATGTACAAAGAACTCCTCCCCTGTTCTTTGAACTGCGTGCTGTTATGTTTAGACTTTACTTTCCTTTCCTGGTTATATTAAGGAGGGAAGATGTGTTAAAACCGGTTCATCTGGTTTATCAGTAACACATACATATTTTCTATAACACTATTATATTGTTATTTATAAACAGGCTCATAAACAGGCTCTAATTCCATCTATTAATGCCACTGTCATATGTTGCTAACTTGGTACATTCCACTCCCCTGCCCTAGCATTTCTTTTTGTTATACTGCGCTTCTAGTTGGCACCTTCCAGTCCTGAGGAGGCTACTTTAGAATGTTGTGAGGTGGTGCTTCACTGGTGGAGAGAGGAGCAGTTGAGAGTAAAGCCTACTTAACTTTTCCACTGCCTGGAGTCCTTTTATCACATCCCCCTACTTATTTTACCGGGTGGACGCCGCCCCCCTGCACAGATGCCCTTGCTGAGGAATAAAGTGTAAACAAAATTAGCTAAATCTGTTTGCCACACAATTTCTGCTTCAGCGTGAAACTTTTCGGCTGCGATTGTGATGATTTTGCCCACGGTCTTTCTGATGAGAAGGCCGCGGCGCTCATTAGGAATTTAGATTACCAGGTGCAGATCGTTTTTCTGTTCAGGATACTATTTCTGTGCAAAGTAGACAGGTAAGGTATTTTATTTCGAGCCTATGCTCTCCATTTTTGTTGTTTATAAAATCGCTACACAGTGAGCTGGATACAACAATGGTTAATAGGTCTTGCATAAAGCGACAACACATTTATGGTATGAGAGAATCTTCAATTGAGGGAATGACAGTGGGTTACATATATTTCCTCTGTAAACATTCCATTTATTCCAAACAGCTGACCATTTTGTGGGACAACCCTGTGCTATGTATACAGTTTTTTTCTCTAAGCATGCACAAGTCCAGATCTATTTTCCATTTCTCGATTTTGGGTGGTAGGGCTGCTCCCCACAACAGTGCAATTTTTTGTTTTGCCACCATAAGACCCAGGGTAGTCCATATTTTATCTTACTAGTTAAATCAGTTGTCTCCCAATCATTCAGGAGGCACAATTTAGTTTCAGGATGGACAGCCACCACAAGCACCGCACTCATGACATCATGTACTTTCTGCCAGTACTGCTGAACATGCTCACACTCCCATATTGTATGCATGAAGGTGCCGAGTTGGCTACAATTTCTTCTGCACTCTCCCCCTCCACTCTCCCCATGCGAACCAAATGGGGCCCTGTAACGTATACTCTGTGCAGTATTTTGAGCTGGACGAGACGCAATCTAGCGGAGATTGCCACCTCTCTCGGGGAGGCCACTGCCTCCCGCCATTCTTCATCATTGAGCTCCAGTCCATCTCTCACCCAATTCTCCCTCGTCCATTTGAGGGGATCTATGGTGTTGTTGATCAACTTTTTATAAGTCAGGGAGATCGCTTTCTTAGGTAGGTATCCGTCTAACAGCCTGTCTTCTGAAGGCGAGGCTTTAGGAGGAGAGGAGCCTTTCTGCAAGTGAGTCATCAGTGCGTGTCGAATTGGCAGGTATCTAAAGTATTCGGAGTTAGTCAGCTCGTACCTCTGCGGAAGTGCCTCAAACGTTAATACATCACCCTTCACCCAAAGGTCTACAATCTTTAAGATCCCAATCAGGTCCCATTTGTCAAACCTCTTCGAGGTCCTCAGAGAACCCAGCTGTTCCATGTCCCACAGGGAAGTTGCCAGTGTAAGTGTCTGCTCCTACCCCAGACTTCTGTTTGCTGCGTACCAAATTTGAACTGAGTGTTTCGTCCACCCTGTTAGGTGGTATTTCTTGGGATTAGAGTATATGGTCCTATTGTAGCTTCCCCCCGTTAATAGCCATCTATCCATGGCATATCCCGGTTCTTCAGATCTGCAATCGGTGCAATGATTGATGGCAGCTAGATGAGCAGCCCAATAATATTTTTTAACGTCTGGAAGACCTTTCCCTCCATCACCTCTATCGTACCAAGTCAAAACCAGCTTATGCAATGCTAAATGGGGTCTTCCATCCCACAACAGTTGTCGCTGCAAGCCCTCTATCTCCTGAAAGTAACTTGTCGGGACCAAGTCAGAGGAGTTCTGCAGAGCATAGAGACAACATGGCAGTGCCATCATCTTAAAGAAGGCTGCCCTCCCAAAGCATTGAGAGCAGAAGCCCTCTCCATTTTGCAATATCGCGCCGCAAGCTCTGTAGTGGGGGGAGCAAGTTGCACTCAAAACAGCATTTGGGATCTGTGGTAATGAATACTCCAGGTATTTGAAAACTATTGTCGTTGTTTGTATTGGAAAATCCCTGGGTGGGAGGGGAGGATCCCCACTGAGGACATACATAAGGGATGTGCTCCAGTTGATTGAGTACCCTGAGAATCTGCCAAAGACATTTTGGGGTAGGCCAAGCATAGAAGAATATCATCTGCATACAACGAGATGCGGTCCTCCTTGTCTTCCGACCATCGCAGCCCTCGCATAACTGTTTCAGTTTCAAAATCTTTTATTTGAATAATCGTTTTGATAATCATAAAAAGTACATCATAAATTTAAATACATCATCGTAAAATCACATTATTACATTACAAGTTGAAAATATAAAAAGGATTACTCTTTAAGTCATATACAAAATTAATAATCAAAAATTCAGCTAGACGTCATTTCTATGGCTTTACGGATTGTTAAACATGATTTCAAAAACAACGCTACATACTTTGCCACATATTGTGTTTCTAGCTGTTGCAATGCTAGAAATGCCGGGCGACAGGTCCTCAGCCCCATCTGGCGCAACAATGGTATAATCCAACGTTTACGCGTTTCAACATAATAACGACAAAACAACACTACATGTATAGTTGTTTGAGGGGAGACCTGATTACATGGACATTTTACTAATTCGTGTGACCAATTTAACATTGTTGGAAAGGTGACCAGTCGAAAAAACAGATTGAAACGGAACCTGGTTAATAGGTATTTTTCATGGTTCGATATATAAAATGTAAGGTAAGGCTGTATACCTGGGGTCACTTGGACCATCAATATATGAGCATTTGATTGCTTAACTACTTCGCCAGACAGACGCAATTCTCTTAAATGATTGAGGCATTGGTGCTTCAAGGCTTTTCTACTTATCTCAGTAATAGATGATGGGTCAGTAACGTAATGAATGAGGTCCAGGTCTTTCAGAAAATTGACAACATACACCAACCATGGGATATTTTTCCAAAATGACAATTCTAAACATTCTGAGATCAGGGCAGTGGAGAAGTATGGCTCAGGGGTTAGAGGCGGCAGACCCGGAAGCTGAGATCGGCCCTGGACCAGGGTTCAATTCCCCGCCTCAACGGGGCTTGGGCTCAATAATTCCACGGACTCGATAATTGTCGCTCCGGTGCCTACTTGACTCACGGGTTCACACTCTGCGACTCTGGGCAATAGCTTGCTTAATCTCCACAACGGCCCCTCGCGGCGGGATGCCTGGCTTTCACCTTGTGGATACCCTGCCGGGGTTATCTCACAGGGGAATACCAGGACGGGTTCCCTAAGCAAGCGCTTAGATGCCTGCGATGTGGGTAATTTGCGCTATATAAATACATATACATGTACATGTACATGTACAAATTGCATTGTGGCTTAGTCCAAATACGGTGCCATAGGAGTATTGGTTGACATTTGGTGTAGTCTGCTAGGTAGTCAATTAATAATAATAAATAATAAAGAGCTTATAGAGCGCTCAGTAACGCCATCTCGGTGTGTCCCCGCGCTAAGAGCTACCAGCGATCACCATAAGAGCCTATGACCTACACAGTGTATAGTTGTGTTTTAAGCTTGGCCCTGAACAGCGCTTCACTGCTCTCCAGTCTCAGAGCAGTAGGAAGTTTGTTCCACTGTTGAGCTGCTTGGAACGCAAAAGATCGTCCACCCATTCTAGCCTTCCTTATCCTGGGGACTGTCAGCAGCCCGGCACCCTCCGACCGGAGGGTCCTTGTTGGTTCGTAGCGGCTGACTAAATCCCTAAGGTAGGCGGGCGACCTGCCCCAGACAATTCGGTGACAGAAGAGGAGGCACTTAAACAGCACGCGTTTCTTCACAGGCAGCCAGTGAAGCGCATCCAGCGCCTTTTGAGAATTAGCTTTCCTGGGTCTTCTTAGCACCAATCTAGCGGCGGAATTCTGGATAACTTGCAGGCGGCCCAGGCAGCCCTCGGTGGCCCCTAGGAACAAGATGTTTCCATAGTCCATCCGAGAGGTCACCAATGCCTGCGTCAGTGTCCTTCTGGCCGCTATGGGTAGGAGGTCTAAGGTTTTGTTTAGGGTCTTCAGTACTCCAAAACATTTGCCCACAAGACGCCTTATGTGGCCATCATAGGAGAGAGAGGGGTTAATCCAGACTCCTAGATTCTTAGCCTCCTCACAAGGTATGGGGGTAGGGCCAAGGCATGGAGGCCACCACTCGGCTGACCAGTTTTTGCTTTTTCCCCCACCACCAACACCTCTGTCTTAGAGCCATTGAGCTTTAGGCAGTGGGAGTCCATCCACTCAGCTAGTGCCTGCATACAGGACTTAAAGTTCGTGGGGGTGTGGGCGGTGTTCTGCGATAGGGAAATCAGCAGCTGGGTGTCGTCGGCGTAAGACACCAATTCCACCCCAAATGATTGTACCACCTTCGCCAGGGAGGCCATGTAAAGATTAAAAAGAGTAGGGCTCAAAGCTGAGCCCTGAGGCACTCCCTGATCTAGTGGCATCTCGACCGAACAACATGTCCCTTGCTGTACCTGGAAACATCTCTCAGTGAGAAACGACTGTAACCAGTATAGCGCAGGACCAACGACCCCAGCTTCACTCAGACACCGTAGCAGGATGGAATGCGCTACGGTGTCAAAAGCAGCGCTGAGGTCGAGCATGATCAGGGCCATTGTATGTCCTGCATCCGCCCCTGCTCTTAAAGTCTCAGTGGCCCGTAGGAGAGCTGTCTCCGTAGAGTAGCCCGCCCTAAATCCTGATTGTGAGGGATGAAGTAGGTTCCCTCTCTCCAGGTGCTCAGTGAGCTGAGCATTGACCACCTTCTCAGCTACTTTCGCCACATACGGCAATAAGGAGATAGGTCTGAGGTTTTCCAGCACCTCAATGCTTACATTCGGTTTTTTCCTTATTGGCAGTACTATGGCCTTCTTCCACTCCTCAGGGACTCGTTGAGTGGAAAAGGAGGTCTGTAGGACGTGTCTGATGTATGGTTCCAGGGCTACCAGGCCCTCTGAGATGACCCAGGCCGGTGCCGGGTCGTTAGGGGAACCGGACTTCACGCTGCGACAGATCTTTATTAGCTTATCAGCGGCGGGTACCTCGAAAGTTTGTAACGAGGAGTCAGGGGCCACAGGCGAGCCGCCTGCTATAAAGTCTATGCCCTTATCTGGTTGTTGGGTGAAAGAGGCATAAATAGCTTTAACTTTGTTGGAAAAAAAGTTAGCGACTCTATTGCATCCCTCCACGGTGGCTCTTAGGGGGGGTGTTAGAGCTGGAGACTAATGATATTTCCTTATATATTTTAAACAATTCGCGTGAGGAGCTCTCGGCGGCCTCAATGCGTGTCTGGAAATATTTAACTTTAGCTCTACGCACCTCATACTGGTAGCTTCTGTGTGCTAGGCTATAACTGTTTTTACCTTGTTCGCTCGGGTTCCTTCTCCAGCTCCTTTCAAGTTTTTTACAATTAGACTTGATTTGCTGGAGTTCTGGAGTGAACCATGGGGCAGTACGTTGTCTGCCTTCTCTGGCTTTACCCTTACTCATGGGAGCTAGCTCATCCAGGGTGGCAGTCACAAGCTGATTAAATTCATTATTCGCCTGATCACTGTCCATAGCAAGCGGTGGTTGCGCTTTCTGGATGGCGCATATGAATTTTTCTTGAGAGTAATGTCTCCATTTACGTCTCATAATATTTTCCATCCCATTCTCAGTGGCCCTAACTGGCTGGTAAGAACATTGGAAAGGGACCAAGAAGTGGTCGGTCCAAGGGAGCTGACAGGGTGTAAGTGCTTTTATCATGTCCCAACTGGCGAAGATAGGATCCAAACAGTGCCCCTTCTGATGTGTAGCTGCAGCACTTAGCAAGTCCAGTTGTAGTTCTTGTAGGACTAGACGGACGTCCTCTGCCTCCTTCTGTAGGGGATCCTCTAGATGTAAGTTCAGATCACCCAACACCAATACTTTATTGTGTTTGATCGCAGTCTGAGTGACCCCTTCCAGTAAACTACTTCGGAAGTTGCCCAGAGAGCCAGGAGGTCTGTATATTAGGATGCTCGAGATTGCCTCATGTTGGGTAGTTTGATGTTAAATTCACCAGCTTCGCTGTTATCAATTTTTACTGGTTTTAGAACACACTCAAAAGGGTGTTTGACAATGATGGCAATGCCACCTCCCCTTCCCTTTTCTCTATCAAGTCTATGGAGGGTGTACCCTGGCGGAATAGTATCCACTATATCTGGATCAGAATGTTCTCCTAACCAGGTTTCAGTTAAAAATAATATATGCAGGTCCTCATCTAGTAAGAGATCCCACAGCTGGAGGGAATGTTTGCTGAAGGATCTACAATTTAAGAGCCCCCCTTTAGCAATAATCGCTTCAGGGTCAGGGACGGCTGGCGATAGACACCTCCCTCTGAATGTACAATGAGGACATGGACCCAGGTCAAGTGGCTCCATCAAGTGGCAACAGGTCGTGAGTGAAGCGGGGCAAAGGTCTCTCAGCCTCTTACTTGTGTAGGATTGCCCGCTGAACGCCCGAGATGTAGGGGTCTGGGCCCCTGGCCCCGGTCGGCCGCGGACGGGCGCAGACGGGCTTGGCTTAGGCGCGGCTTCGGTGCGCGTCCGGCGCGCCCGCTGCGCCAGCCCGCTGCGCCGTCTGAACCCTACACACATATTATAGGTGGAGAGGAGGGTGGGAGGCCGGCGCGACTAGAGCGCAGCCCCTGCCCACACCCAAAATGGCACCCGCCGCCGCCTCAACCGGGAAGTAAAAAATGGCTGGGCGAGGCTGTCAGCGAAGAGAGTAGTGTGTGTAGGGGTGTTAGAGTTCCTAAAAAACAATTCCCACTTAATTCTAAGAATAAAAGCCCCCCTCAGAATAAAATTGCATCAGTTCACAAAACACGATCTAAAATCACAATTATTATCGCTGGTACAGCAGAGACTCAATGCTGCTCGTGTGGTGGCTCGCAGCCCTAGTCCTCCCTCTAGGGAGAGCTCTAACAGGCAGCGAGCAGCTGAAGAAACCCTGCTAAATAGTCTGGGAGGGCGGGAGGCCGGCGCGACTAGAGCGCAGCCCCTGCCCACACCCAAGATGGCGCCCGTCGCCGCCTCAACCGGGAAGTAAAAAACGGCTGGGCGAGGCTGTCAGCGAAGAGAGTAGCGTGTGTAGGGGTGTTAGAGTTCCTAAAAAACAATTCCCACTTAATTCTAAGAATAAAAGCCCCCCTCAGAATAAAATTGCATCAGTTCACAAAACAGGATCTAAAATCACAATTATTAGCGCTGGTACAGCAGAGACTCAATGCTGCTCGTGTGGTAGCTCGCAGCCCTAGTCTTCCCTCTAGGGAGAGCTCTAAGAGGCCAAGCTCGATATGACAACCGTATGTAGGGGCACTCTGTGGGAGTGCCAGCAGATATTTGGCAAAGCCATTTTGGATTTTTTGCAAATCTACCGTGTTTACGTAGCCCCATACACCTGCTCCATATGTTGCGATGCTCTGGCATTTTGCTTGATGGATCTTAAGCAGTACAGATGGAGTGGGTTTGCCCAGTTTTCTGGAAAATGAGACAAGGGCATAGGTCGCTCGCTGGTAAAGCAGTTTTCTGGTTACCAACGCCCTTTTCCAGGTTAGCTGGTCATCTATTAAAATACCCAGATAAGGGTATTCCCTAACTCGTTCCAGTTTGGATTGCTCAATACAAAGATGTTTAGAACTTTTTACCTTAGGCCCTGTTTGCATGACGAAGGTCTTACTCTTATTCACTTTTAACCCAAGTGAAAGCATGAAATTACAATATTTATCCATCTGATTTTGAAGCTGTACTAGGGTCCTAGCAAAAATTACGGAGTCGTCAGCATAAAGTAGTGCTGGGATAGGGCGATGGTTGATGGTAGGTAAATCCTGGCTCCCTTCTAACATGGCTGCTTCCAGACCGTTAGTGTATAGGTTAAACAAGAAGGGAGCCAGAACACAGCCCTGTCTAACTCCTCGGGTTATTGGAAAAGAGGATGTTAATTCTCCACCCATGCCGTATCTTACGCAAGCCGAGGCATCAGAGTAAAGCTCGCGTAGAAACTTGATGAGAGGAGGATCAACACCCAACTCCTCCAAAATGGACCACAGCTTGGCGTGGATCACACAATCAAACGCCGCACTGAGGTCGACGTAGACCATGAATAGGTTACCCCGTTTTGCTCCCACATACTTTCCTATTAAAAGGGTTAGATTTAAGGCCTGTTCGACAGTACCCAGTCCCTCCCGGAATCCATACTGGAGGTCGGTGATGATGTTCTTCTCTGCCGCCCAGTCCTGGAGACGATCCAGGATTAGGCGACCCGCAACTTTCCCCAGTGAATCCAGGAGGGAGATGGGCCTGTAGCAGGCGGGATTGTTTCTTTCACCCTTTTTAAAAATTGGGAGAAGTATAGAGGAGGACCAAGAGTCCAAAAGGCCAGTATTTAAAACTGCCGCCATTAGCTGAGTGACAATTGGGGACCATAAATCAATGTTGGTGACAAATATATCGAGTGGGACACCATCTGGGCCGGGAGTCTTTCCGGTTTTTGAGGAGGATAAAGCACGTTTGACCTCACCGAGTGTAAAGTGAAGATCTATTGGATAAACCCCCTTTTTGGAGGACGCAATTGTTGGATCGGGCCGTGCGATGCAGACCGAGCGGGAGTCACTAAAGATCTTTGAGAAGTGAATCACCCACTCATCCGCGGTCACAGCTACGTCCAAATGCTGATGTGAATTCGCCTCGAGCAGGAAAGGAGATTTGACTACCTGCCAAAACTGGGAGCTGTCCTTACTATAGCAGCTCTCATGTAATTGGGCCCACAGTTTGTTCTTATGGTCCTTTTTGCAGTTGATTTGGGCCTGTTTGTACTCAGATCTTAGTTTAGCTACTTTATTTTTGTCTCTAGTTGGATTGTGTAATTCCTTTTTTAAAGCGGTTAGAGCTTTTCGACATGCCGTATTAAACCATCGTGGCGCAGACTGGGTACCTGCTTTATGATTGCGATGTAGTTCAGCCTGGATAACTTTCAGGATCTCCCTAAAACTGGAGATAATTTGCTCAGGGGGAGAATCCTCCTCCAGACAGATATTTATCCATGGGAGTGCCTTAGATATGACCTTAATTGTTGTTATTAATGGATCAATCCTTGACCATTTCACGGAGAAACCGTTGGTTCTATCCATGCTCAATGATTTTTGGGTCAGTAGGCTCTTCCTAATGGGATAGGAATCGTTCATGGTTAACTTAAGAACAATACTGTTAGGGAAATGATCGCCTGAGATTTCTGATCCTGTAATGAACTGAAACAGTCTACCCTTTAAAGAATAGGAACACAATATAAAATCTATGGTGCTAAAACAACCCCTACCGTGGAAGGTAAGTTTAAATTCCACAGGAGGGTCTGCAAGTTCATTAGCATACGTCAATTCTAGAGACATTAAACTGTCGTTAAAAGAGTCTCCTACGAGGGAGTGGGTAAAGTGTGTCAATGGGCAATCATTTTCATCTAGAAGGCCACAGTTGGTTTTCTTGTAATTAGGACACAGTGGAACATTGAAATCCCCTCCCCATATTACATTACACACAGATGGTAATTGCTTAGTGCGTTGATCGTTTACAGACAGAGAAATTGTAGACACAGTTTTCGCACATTCTACTGGAGATAAATTATTATAAAAATTGATGAGACAATATGACGTACCATTTTTAAAAGTAACCAGTAGTATTTGATAATTCGAAGTGGTATAAAGGATGGAGATTTTCCTTACTACAAGGTTATTTGAAATGTATACCGCTAGACCCCCCATAGGTCTGCCATGGGTGGTTGAACAAGCTGGAGAATGGTATGTTTTGTAACCTTGTATGTGCAGTGGGTCAATTGTCCAGGGCTCTTGCAAACAAATTATCTGGTGTGTAGTTACAAATTCCAGCCAAGATTTAAGTAAAATCTTTGATCGAAGACCTGCTACATTCCAGAATAGTATAGGTACTAGCAGGGTCGACGAAGTATTAATGTTAAGTGCTGGACCACCTATTTGGGATGGAGTATTAAGGGGTACATGATAGTCAGCATTAGGAGAACAGGGCAAAATATCACCTCGACAGTCACCTGTGGTGGAAAGACAGGGCTGAATGTCAGCACATTGTTGAGAGTGTACATCTACTGCACCAATTGAGACTACTGAAGATGGTAATAGCATTACTTTAGTCGATAAAATTGGAGATTGAGAGAAATTTGATGACATCGGTGTTGGTAGACCAAGTGGGGGTAGGTTCCTATCATCCAGAATGTTGGCCGATGGTGGTCAATCCACCATCTCCAAACAATCAAACCTGTTATACGTAGGAACACCCCTCTAGTCAAGAAATGGCGTGGTGTCTCTACCTCCTTGACCCATCCAGTTTGACCAATCCGGATTTCTATTCCAGCTTCCTACCTGGGTCCAGTTCCACTCAGGGCCTGGAGCCAGGGATTTAGCTGGAGGATAGAAAAAGGATAGTCTTTTCGTGCCAATTCCTTCTGGAGATATTTGAGAACCCCAAGAGGAAATATGTTCAACTGTTTGGGGATCTTCAAAGTTTATTATTACACAATCTCCTGGGATCGTTTTTGGCTCCTTCCCTACCCAGGGGACTCTACGAACTGAGACAACTCTATTGTTGGCGTAGGGAGGAAGAGGCCTGTTGATTGATAACCAGTGAAGTTCCTTGTTTTTTAAGGACCAACCAGGTTCCTCTGAGTTAATATGCAACGCAGGAACCCCGGTCATAATAATAACGAATGGGGTTGCTTCTGGGGGAAGATGAGCAGGGCGAGCTCCATTACGTCTTGTGTTATAAGCTGCGTTTTTGGTTGCTGGTGTTTTTGCCGTGATCGATGTAGTAGGTAAGGTGGTGGTATGGACCGTTGGTAAGGGCGGAGCTGGAAGGGAGGAAGTAGCAAGGCTCTTTTTTGCAGCGGTGTTAGTTGCTGTTTGCTGCACACTTGTGCTTATTGGTTTTTGGTGGACTACCGCTGTGGTAGTCACCGATTTGTGAGCCTGGGGTGTTTGATGGGGAATTGTTCCCCCCACATTTTTTGGTTTTGGATTGTGTGATTGGGCCACAGAAAGAGAAGGGGTGGGGATCGAACTTTTCTTGGTTTTTAGATCAGATGTTAGTGTTGCTAATGTTTTTTCAATTTTTGACAACGATATCTCAATAAGTTTCAGATGTAATTTGATTAAGGCCTCTATAGAACCCAGTGTGTGAGTATCGTGAGTGGTAGGATCCCGCCCACTACCTGTATTACCACTAGAGGTAGGGTTGAATATGTCAGATGAAAGATTTATTATGTCTGACGTTGTGGCGATAGTCTGCTGTTGAGGTAACGATGGTTGGGATATATGTTGGACTGAGATAGGAGATTGAACAGTGGATTGTGTCAGAGAGTCCTGGCGAGTTTCAGGATTGTTTTGGGGTGATTTCTTATTTCCTTTTTTCCCCTTCCTTTTTTTCAGAATAGCACCTTCCCTCTGACCCCTAGTATTAGGAGAAGGAAAATCCTCCTCAGTTGGATTTAGAAAGAGAGTCTGGGTTCTCTCAATTGATGGGGAAAGATGGGATGTGGGAGAGTGTGATATTTGTGTTGCTGAAAGGTCAATGGACACTGATAAGTCCACGGTACCTGGGACCGTGTGGGTCTCTTGATGTAAGCCAGGGTCTGAGTTTCGTTGTGGAGTTTTAGCTGCTGCCAATAGTCCCAAGGAGGAGCGCTTGGCTGCAGCTAGGTCTTGAGAGACCCTCCTTTCTAGCAGGAGGGCACCTTGATTTATAGCGTCGTTTGCTTTTGCAATAAATTGGTCTATTGGGCCTATGACCTGAGCAGCATGAGAAGGTTTGCTGTTTCTGGTGATTCTAGGTGACATAATAGCAAATACAATAAACACAATTTCAGGGTGTAATACAGAACGCCAAAAAAGGCGACTGGAATATATCACTTATAAAGAGGGTAAAAAGAGAAAAAATGTCAATAGGGTGGCCCAGTCCAGTCTTACCCGGTCTTGAACGGGCTTAAACGGGCCCGCCCTTGGCCCGGGCTTCGCCCGGCGTCCCGCGAGACGGGGGTGACTGTGAACTTAAGCGCCTCCTGGCGCGCGAATGATGCAAATAGCGCAGCAGAGGGTAGTGTAGTTTAGTATCCCTACACCGCGCTCCGCTCGGCGGCCAGACCCCGAGGTGGAGCAGGGGTCAGGCGGCGGGAGGCGGGTGGGCAAAGGCACAAGACTTGGCAGATCCAAATGTCCTTTACTCGACAAAGGGTCCTGGCAACAGCAGTTCGTCTCGTGAAAAGTTCCCCCCCTCGACCGGGGTGACTGTGAACTTAAGCGCCTCCTGGCGCGCGAATGACGCGAATAGTGCCGCAGAGGATACTGGGTAGTGTAGTTTAGTATCCCTACACCGCGCTCCGCTCGGCGGCCAGACCCCGAGGTGGAGCAGGGGTCAGGCGGCGGGAGGCAGGTGGGCAAAGGCACAAGACTTGGCAGATCCAAATGTCCTTCACTCGACAAAGGGTCCTGGCAACAGCAGTTCGTCTTGTGAAAAGTTCCCCCCCTCGACCGGGGTGACTGTGAACTTAAGCACCTCCTGGCGCGCGAATGACGCGAATAGCGCCGCAGAGGATACTGGGTAGTGTAGTTTAGTATCCCTACACCGCGCTCCGCTCGGCGGCCAGACCCCGAGGTGGAGCAGGGGTCAGGCGGCGGGAGGCGGGTGGGCAAAGGCACAAGACTTGGCAGATCCAAATGTCCTTCACTCGACAAAGGGTCCTGGCAACAGCAGTTCGTCTCGTGAAAAGTTCCCCCCCTCGACCGCGGTGACTGTGAACTTAAGCGCCTCCTGGCGCACGAATGACGCGAATAGCCCCGCAGAGGATACTGGGTAGTGTAGTTTAGTATCCCTACACCGCGCTCCGCTCGGCGGCCAGACCCCGAGGTGGAGCAGGGGTCAGGCGGCGGGAGGCGGGTGGGCAAAGGCACAAGACTTGGCAGATCCAAATGTCCTTCACTCGACAAAGGGTCCTGGCAACAGCAGTTCGTCTCGTGAAAAGTTCCCCCCCTCGACCGGGGTGACTGTGAACTTAAGCGCCTCCTGGCGCACGAATGATGCGAATAGCGCCGCAGAGGATACTGGGTAGTGTAGTTTAGTATCCCTACACCGCGCTCCGCTCGGCGGCCAGACCCCGAGGTGGAGCAGGGGTAAGGCGGCGGGAGGCGGGTGGGCAAAGGCACAAGACTTGGCAGATCCAAATGTCCTTCACTCGACAAAGGGTCCTGGCAACAGCAGTTCGTCTCGTGAAAAGATCCCCCCCTCGACCGGGGTGACTGTGAACTTAAGCGCCTCCTGGCGCGCGAATGACGCGAATAGCGCCGCAGAGGATACTGGGTAGTGTAATTTAGTATCCCTACACCGCGCTCCGCTCGGCGGCCAGACCCCGAGGTGGAGCAGGGGTCAGGCGGCGGGAGGCGGGTGGGCAAAGGCACAAGACTTGGCAGATCCAAATGTCCTTCACTCGACAAAGGGTCCTGGCAACAGCAGTTCGTCTCGTGAAAAGTTCCCCCATAACTGGATCCTTTCAGATCCCTTCTGCCAATGGCTCCAGGGAGAGGTCAAAGAGCGAGAAGATAGTGGACAACCTTAACAGGTCCCTCGACTAAGCGTAAACTGTGCAGATTTCCTGTTGTTTACCACCACTTGCGCGAGAGGCTCAGAGTAAAGGCGTTTGATCCAGTCTATAAAGCCAGGTCTGAATCCCATTTTTGCCAGTACTGCAAAACGGTATGGCCATTCGATGGAATTGAACGCCATAGTGGCGTTTAATGAAACAATTACTGCTGCCTCCTGGATTGTTTCCACCCTTCCCAGCACTCTGTGCACTCTACGTAGGTGTAGCGCAGTGTTGCAATGGGGTATGAAGCCCGATTGGTCAGGGTGCACCAACCCACTAATTACTTGAATGAGTCGGTTCACCAAACGTTTTGCCAATATTTTGGGTTCAGCGTTAAGCAGAGAGATAGATCTGTAGGAGGAACATTTACACCTCGGTTTACCCTCTTTATGGGTGGTGACCAGCATCGCCATCCTCTGATCAGGCGGGAGCGAACCTACCATCTTGCTCTCTCCAGACATAGCTATTTTATCTGGTTTTAACTTGTAGAGCTTCATGGGCAGGCCATTAGGGCCAAGGGCCTTCCCAGACTGGAGTTTCCTTATTGCTTGCGCTATTTCGTCATTGGTAAAGTCACTATCTAGCGCATTCACTTCCACAGCCGTGAGGGCAGGGAGCCCTATGTCTTTAAGCAATTCCTGGGAGTCAATTTCAAGCAAAGGGGGTGCTTGATTGGTAATTTGGTATACCTTACTATAATGAGCAGCATATTCGTTTGCGATGTCCTGTGGGTCAGTGATTGTCTTATCGGCATCGTCTTCCAGTTCTGGCACTAGCCTGCTCATCATTTCTCTCTTGTCGAGCCAGGCTCATAGTTTCCCAGCTTTGCCCCCTAGGTCAGAACCTCTGCCGTCCTTTTCCCTCCCCATACTCTGGCTCTGTCAGTGGCTATGGCTTTATATTCATCTCTTTTTAGTTGCAGGGTGTGTAGTTACTCCCTGATCTCTTCCTCCAGCCAGAGGACCTCATTCTCGACTTCGACCAAGTCTTTACGCTTCTATTTTCGTACCCCAGCAATCAGAGAGAGTGCTTGCCCCCTTATGACAGTTTTAAAGGCTTCCCATAACATTAGGGGGGACGCCACCGACCCCTCATTGTCCTGGAAATTATTTTCTAAGGCCTGGAGTAGGGCTTTTTTTAACCATGGGATTGAAGAAGAACCAAGGGTGTTATGGGCGTGATCCTTCCCACCCTCGTGGCCCCAAGGACCAGTTGAGCCCACACTGGGGAATGATCTGAGATGCCTCGTGACATGTGTCTTATTTCTCATATATTAGTGATTTGTGATGCGGGCACAAGAAGATAGACTAAGCGGGATAAGCTATTATGCGCCCCGGAATGGAAGGTGTATTGACAACTATCTGGGTGGTACGCCCGCCATGTGTCAGCTAGGCCTAAAGCGTCTAGAAAGTCAGGAAGCCAGCGATGTGAGGTGCTAATGTCACGGGGAGGATAGCGATCCAATGAGCCTGAGACTACCGAACTGAAGTCCCCTCCTACTAGTAGGAGACCCTCTAGGAGGGAAAGCAAAATGGAGCCTATATCTTTTAATATAATGTTCTACAGGCCAGGTGGAACGTAGATTAACATCAACGTTAGTGTGTTCCCTTCCCATTGCCCCGTGACTGCGGTATATCTGCCCCTGTCATCTGACCACATTGATTGTATGGAAAGGGGGAAGGAGTTTTTTACGCATGACGCTCACTCCCCTAGAGCCAGTTGTGAAGCCTGAGTGGGGCATTAGTTTATAATCCCATCTGTTCAATGCGCTACAGGAGTGCCCATCAGGTGGGTCTCTTGGAGAACTATATCTGGGGAATGTCTTTTGGTGTGCTGCAGAACAAGGCAGTGTTTTCTTTTGTCCCCAAGTGTATTGACGTTCCAACTCAGCAGTCTCAAGCTTTTATCCTAGTGTGTACTTATGAGGACCTAACTGAGCCTCACATTCCTTTTGAGACATATCGATAGACATTGTCACTTTAACTTGATCTTACAGAAACTTACAAACCCCTACCCAACTCCCCCCTTCCCTGCACTCCGGGCCTGAAACTGCCCATACATTTACCAGTGCAGAATGCCTATCGCCCGAACTGGAGACTAACAGTAGACAACAGAGGTGCTCCGCCACCCTGCCCCCCCCTACACTTTTGTGGACTATTGTAGCACCCCGAACGGTGCGAGCCACCATAGACATCCAACACAAAAAGAGATTACGTCATTCTACCGAGCTAGTGTCTACCATTGAGTACAGGACATCTCAGCCATTCACTGGTTTATTCACAGGCAGTGGCGAAAATAGAGTCATGGCACCCCAAGTTCAGGAATGAAGCACATTCAAGCTCCCAAACAGGTTGCGTTCTCATGGGCATATACTCGCTAGCTCCTCTCCAACCCACCTGCGAGTCTGCAGCTGCCTCAGGGTTCTCAAAAAACCAAGCTTTCCCATCTGACTCCACCTGGAGCCGGGCTAGAAACAACATTGAGTTTTTTATGTCTCTGTCCCTGAGTTCCTTCTTGATGGCAAGGAAGGAACGTCTTTGCTTCTGTACCACCTGTGTGAAGTCTAGAAAGAAAAGGATTTCAGTGTTTTCATATGGAAGAGGCGGGCCACCCTAGCATTGTGCAATATTACTTCTCTGTCTTGAAAGTTAAGTAGCCTGGACAGTTTTGGACACGGAGGGGCAACAGGCCTCGTTCTGCCGCTGGAGACTCTGTGGGCCCTTTCAATCACAAAAAACTTTGACAGGCCCTTGGAATGCAGGTGGGTCATTATGAGGTCCTCCACAAAGAGTTCAGTCGCTTGCCCCTCCGCCCTCTACGGTACACCAAGAATACATACGTTATTCCGCCCCTCATAGTCATTCAGTTTATCTTCCACGGTCTTCCGGAATGTTTTCAGTTCTTGGACTTCGTGTTGAAGTTGGCAGGTGTCATCGACTAGGCTAGCCATAGTAATCTTGACCTGCTTGACTTTCCCACTCATTTTGATGAGATCCGCCCTGATAAGTGACACCTCCGACGTAATGATGTCCATCCTCTTGAGGTTCCGTGACAATTGTAAGTGGTGTTTTCGACTCACACGAATATGGTCGAGTCTGGTATCTAGGAACCGCAAATGACGAGTTTAGTAAGTGTGCGCAGTTTCGCTGTGCTAACTTAAACCGTTCATTTGTTATGTGGGTTTTTCATCTGTACCCACGGGTTCCATCTTAGATACGCCATCCATTTTGTCTCTTGCCCTCAAGTAGCCAGCGAACGGACGTTGTCCGCTTCGCGACCCTGGGACTCCCAAGATATTTGCGGAAGACACATGTTCTTTGTAAGTGTCTTTATGACGAGGGGGATGATACTGTAAGGCAGATGGCCCCGCTCGAGGCTCATCTTGCCGTGCCGGTTTATTGTCTCAGCCGTGCATCTCATTAGGCACGTCCCTTTGATGCCTGCATCTCGTGTTTCCCGATACCTCCCCTTTTACACCCTTTCCGATCTCCCCACTGTCTCCATCTTCCTCTGCACCTGTCTTTGTTCCTATTTCGATCTGTTTTACTGCCGATTGGAATGCACTAATGTTGGGAAGATGGGTTTTTACAGTTGGGAACCGCCAAATGTTTCCGCACTTATGTTCCGGACCTTGTGTGTATCAAAGTGACCAAAGCGACCCCTCTGGGGGATAATTGTGGGAACCGGGTTGTAAACCTTTGTGTATCATGTTGTCCTATAGGTAAATTCTGTATAAAAGGAGCGATCCACAGAACCAATTTGAAGCAGTCTCCCCAAGTTGCACGTGTTGTACTTGTCGTGACTTCTGTGTTCCCTGCAGTAAATAAACCTTGAATCTTTGATGCCGAAGGAAGTGTCCTGTGTCTCTGTCATTCGTACGCCGGAGCAGGTTACCCACGAAGGTTTCAGGTGTTGTGCCCTGGCACCGCTGGGTCTTAAAGAACCCAGTCCTTCACTCTGCTCCAGCGATGTTCTGAACCCGAAGATCTCTTCCATAACATCTTTCAGGGTGAGTTCCAGGACATCACCCTCCGCTCCCCTCATTGACTTATCTTTGATTTGTTGTTTCTTGGATGGTTGCCTTTGGGAGCGCATAGCGATCCAGCTTATTCTGTTGCATAACCTTTGGGCTCCTCAAGCTCAACATTTTAATCTGCTCTGGTGTAGCTGCCACTCTGTCTCTTGCCGCAGCGCTGTGTGATACTATGGGCGGGTGTTCCACCTCCAGCAAGGCCCCTGACCACCCTGGAATTGTGTGCCCAGGGAGAGGGCGGGAGAAGAGGTGGCAAAAACTTCCCCCTGGAGTGACACCCCTCGTCAGGTGGAGGGTAGATGCATGCACCTCAGGCGGTATGCAGTAATGCTATAGGTGTACAATCCAGGGCCGGGCTTGGATCCGAAACCGGCTCAGGCAAAGTGCTCGGCCGCCCCCCACCATGCCCCCCCTCCTCCCCTCCCGGGGCTTGGGGGTACAGCAGAAAAACTGGCCCCCACCCGTGCGGCGCACCAGGGGATTGCCCGGTGCCCGTTTCGGCCAGTCCGGGCCTGGTACGATCTCCCCTGGGGTGTAGGCAGGTATGTGGATCCTGAGTGCTGGCCGTGTGAATGACTCCGCAGCCACTCCTTATCGTCGCCGCTACTATACCCCCAGGGGCCAAGGCCGAGGTCTAACCACGGCGGGAGCATCCCCTTCAATCCAGCCCTCACTCTGGAGCATGGGCCCAGTTCGCTGTGTCGCGCAATGATCGGGACCGGACCTTGCTGCGTCCCACTCAGCTCCTGTAGTCACAGCGAGGAGAGGGCCGCAGATGGCAATGGGCACAACTCCGGTCTCGCCGGTCCCACAGCCCCCATCTTTGGCTCGGCGGAATCCCCACACTGTCCAGCAGCACGTCCACCGCTCAGGGTTCGGATGATGAAGATGTCAGGATAGACAGTAGGGAGACAGACTGCAGGAGCTACTATAGCTTGCGGCCATCACGCTACGCTGCATAGTCACGCCCCCCAAAATTCAATGTGTTGAATCAGCAGTTGGTGTGGGGCACGCAGGGACCGGGCTTGGGTCTTGTGTATTTTTCCACACACCTGGCTGTTGGGCACATCGGGGCTGTCCGTTCTGCTCATCTATCATCGGGGTAAGGAGAGAGGTGTTATGTGCCCCTGCTGGCCTGTTTATGCTCCTCATTTAGCGCTGATGCACTGTGAGGTGCCGATGGCAAACTCCTTCAAACGCCCAGAATTAAAAGAGCCAGCTGGGGAGGAAGAAGCTTCATGTCGGGAACTGTTAAAACTTGGAACGTGCTTCCCTGTGAGATAAAGAATTGTCAAACTATTATGGCCTTTAGAAAAGCTTTAAAAACTTGGCTTTTTATAAATGAACTTTCAGCCCTTGATTGCGTGGTAACTTCCCACTTCCCATCTGCTTCGAGCGCCTAGACGCCTTCGGGGATGTGTGTGCTATATAAATGTTTAAATCAAATCAAGTCATGGGCACTGCATGGAGAACCGGTAAGGAGCCACCCCTCCCCCGTGGAACAGGTGTAACACTTCCTATACCAAGATTGATTGCAAGGGGGTGGATTCACCGGGTTGCGAACTCTCCACGATGCGAGGGAGCGCAAGTCAGGCCGAGCGTTTCATGGTATAAGCATGCGTTAATACGTAAGGTTAGGAGTTTATTTCAAAGAATTTGGCAGCCATGTCTAACTGAGCGTTGTGAGGTACCACCTGTTTGGCAGGCAGGACGCTGTGCATTCTCAGGATGAGGCACTTCGGCCAGGGGTAAATCTGAAAGCCAGTTGGAAACGCACCTCGGACAGGCCTGCCAGGTTGTTTGTAGACAGTCTGCAGAAAAGTATGCCTGGCGCTATGCGAATGAGTGGCAGCTTTTATGCATAGGAGCGATGGTATAGCGTTCGTGTAGTAGAGTGTTTTCGTGTGCTATATTATGCTTACTCAGCACCGGTGGATGTAAACGTGCTCAGTGCGAGTTAGCTTACATTTTTCATGGACGTCTCCAGCTGCTTATAATCACATGAACGTTTAAGTGTCAAGGGAATATAATTCATGCCTCGTTCCCTAGGTATTTAGTAAAAAACCCGCAATCATTTGATAGGCATTCTGAAAGGGTACTCTTTAAGTGCTATAGGGAAACATTGTGAGAGGAGAGGATGTGGCATAATGGCCAGAAGTGCTGACTTTGGAGCAGGGAATCCCGGTTCGAGCCTCTTTGGAGCACGGCATCCCGGTTCAGGCCTTGGTGTCTGCTCAACATCCTGTGAGTGGGAGAAACGCAGCCAATCTCCCTGTGCCTAGTAATGCCCCGGTTACTTACCGGTAATCTTCATTACTCCGAGTATAGTCTTCCTCGCCACATGACTTACATAGTGAGCTTCAGCTCCACACCAGAACCCTCCAAAGCAAAAGTTAGCCTCCCTTGCCACCGATCCCTTCCCAAGATGGCCGACCCTTTACCACCTGACCTCTATAAGAGGCGGGCCGGCCCAACCATCAGCCTGAAACCACCAAGCACAAACATGAAGCCGATAGCCAGACAGGGAGGGAGGGATGGGAACTCATGTGGCGAGGAAGACTATACTCGGAGTAATGAAAATTACCGGTAAGTAACCGGGGCATTACCTCCTTGTTAGTCTTCCTCGCCACATGACTTACATAGTGAGCACATACCAAAGCCAAGCGGCTTCATGGAACACACAAGAACCAACAGACCAGAAGGGGATGACCACGAAAGAGGGCAAACCCAACAGACCAGTACGAGTGGAAGGACCACCCAGGAGAGAGGCAACCACGAGTAGGAGAACCAACCCGGGACCGAAGACACCGGGAAGGCCGAAAAACAAACCGGACCCCAGAGACACCAAGAGTCGCCAGGAAAACCGACCCAACCGAAGGAAGGCAGAAAAAAGCACGGGACCGGACTGCACGGAACCAAAAAGGCAACAGCAACCAGGGTCAATACAGAAACGAGCAGGCCTGACCAACACACCAGGGTAGCCCAACAGGCAGCACAAAGTGAGAGGGGAGCAAAAGCCCAAAGAGAGGTATCGAATGAACAGAGGACATCCCCACCACAGCGACCAAACAGCAAAAAATCATCAGTGGAAAGAGACAACCAGGCCACACAACACAGCAACACCGCAAGGGTGACCAGAAAAACAGGAAAGCGGCACCAGAGCCATCCAACAGACAGGCAAGAGCCGGAAAAATGGAAAAGGGAGCCGAAAAGAGACAGAAGGGGGACAAACCCCCGTCAAACAAAGGACCCCCGGAAGGGACCGCGACTCCAAGGAGAGAACCCAGGCAGGCACCCAGGAAAGGAGCCGGAAACGACACAGAGGGGACCCGGAGGAGAACCAACCAGGTAAAGGCGAAAAAACTGAAAACCCACAGGCCCGCCCACAGCCAGAAGGGAGAAGAAGAGGCAGAAAGAAGCCAATCGGCTAGGCACTGGAACACCCCGCACAGGGACCAAGCAACCGGCCAAGGAAGAAACACAAGAAGGGAGCGAGCCGCCGAAGAGAGCACCCAGGCGGGCAAACAGACAGCCAGCCCACAACCAGGCCCAGCACAGTGAGAAAAAGCGGCAGCAACACACCAAAGGCGCGAAGGACATAAGGGCAGGGCGAAGACGAGCCCGAGCCATGACAAAATACCCAGGGAGCCACCAGAGCCAACAGGACCCGGGACCCCAAAACCAGGGTAAAGAAAAACGAGGACACACACACACCGGAAGCGCAGGACCCCGCCAGGGAATCCCACAGCACCGCCGGAAACAAAAACAGCCAGCAGGCAAAGGGACCCCAGGAAGCGCAAAGCTGAGAGCCCAAACGAGAAGGCCGAAGAGCCAAAAAAATGGAGATCCAAAGGAAGCAAACAGGGCCAGACGGACCCAGGAGACTCCCGAACCAGGCACAAAGAGAGGGCCGACCCACAAACCACCGGAGGAGAGGCAATGAGAACATGAGCACCCAGGGCCAGAAAAGCCGCAGCCAAAAACGACCCAGGCAAGGACAGTACCAATGCGCCAAAGAAACAAAAAGGGGCGAACCCCGCACACACCCCGGAGCACGAGGCAGGGGACAAACACACCACAGGGACCAACAAGCCCCAGCAAGGCAGGGGAAAACCCCAGAGAAGCCAAGGAACGGCAAAAAAGAAACCAGACGGGAAAAATGACCACAGGGAAACCACCGACCCAGTACAGACCGGGAACCCAAGCATGGCCAGAGGAAGGCACCACCAACACACGGGCAGGAGGAACCCAGCACACCCAGGAGACAGAGCGGGAAGAGTCGGGCGAAAAAGAACCAAGGAAAAAGGCCAGAGGAACCGAGACCAACAGGAAGGGGAGGATCATCGCAAGGACAGACAGGGGCGAGAAACACCGCCTGACCACAAGACCCAAACCACGACCAGAGGAAGGCCCCACCAAGGCAGACAACCTCAACCGGAAAACCCACGAACAGGACCCGGAGAGAAAGCATCAGCGAAACCGCCAAAGCGACCCCGCAACAAAGAGGCAGGCGCCAAAACCCCGGACCGACCAGGCAGGCACCACACAAAGGAAGCAGAGCCACCAAAGGGCCAAAGCTCCAAGGGCACCGAAAGTCCAGAACAGAAGGATCGCAACAAACACCCGACCCCCAGGGGGCAAGGAGAAGCAAGGAGACAGCAGAAAGCCGACAGGAAAAGGGCGCAAGAGCCGCCTGCCAAGACTGGGGGGGGAGCGGCAAAGCAGCGGACCCCGACAAGACAAGGAGAGCCCTCCAGGAGCAGAAACAGCCAGCAGGAAAACACTGATGCAGCCCAGAGACGGATGGACAGACCCCAACAGCAGGAAGCCCACAACAGACAAGCCGTAGCCCACAGCCCCCGGAAAACCCCGGAGGACGGACAACAAGGAACCACCCGGGACCGACCCCACACAAAAACAGCGGGGACAGGAGTCCACAGGACAAAAGGACCACAGGCCCAAAGCCCGGAAGGTAACACAGCAAGCACGAAGCAGAGGCCCCACAACCCAACACCACAGGCGGCGAAAAAACAAGCAATCCACAAATGCACCACACAAGGACACACTCAGAACAACGGTAGGGACCGAACCCCGACCTGAGAAAGGCGGGTACCACTCAAGGCAAAAGACACACCACCGAGCCAAAGCACCATGGACCCAAGCCAAACCAAGGAACACTGCGAAAAAGGCAGAGAGAGCAGCCCAACGGGAGACGCCAAACATGGAACGCCACACAAAAATCGTGTCAACCCAGCGCAGGGACCACGCAAACCCTCACTGCATATATCCAGTACCAGGAAATGTGACGCTGAAGCGAGCACCGAGGAAACATGGAACGCACAACGAATACGCATGTCAACCACTGGCAAACCGGCAACCCCAGAGCGCCCAGGGGACAGCCGAAGCGAACACGCCCCAGGAGCACCCGCCGAGAATGCAAACCACACACGAGGAAGAGAGCGTAAGGGGAGCCCGGCAAAGGAGCAGGTGAAAAACACCGTCCGAAAACCAGACGCCGGGGGACAAGGGCACAGCAGAAGCGGGACCCGAACCCAGGCCAGTGCAAAGCGCTGAAAAACAGACTAACAGCGCAACCAAATCCAAAGGGACACACAACAACGACCCCAGAAGGAAGAAAGGCAGAGAGAACCCGCCAGGAGCAGAGCCCGTGACCACGAGGCCGAAACACAGGCCCCCACAGTGGAAGCAGTAAACCACTGAGCCACCAGCACACAGCCCCAACGGAATGCGAGAAGCACCCCCCAAAGGAGCCCCAGCAGGCAGAAAAAGAAGAAGAGAGAACAAACACCGGAAAAGCCCAATGCCGCGCCACGAACAGTGAGACAGCAGGAGAGGCAAAAAAAACAACATGAGGAAGAGCAGCCACCACAACCGCCAGGACAAAGCGCCAAACCAGGGAACCAAGCAACCAAAGGAGGAAGCAGAGGACCCTCCAAGACAGAGCACCCACAAAGCGGAGCACAGGCAGGAGGCGAATACCCAGCACACATGAAACCAGAGTAAAAAAACACAAGGCCACACACAACGTGACACGAAGCAGGCCAAAGGAAGAAGCGAGGCGGCCACCCAACCAGGACCCCAGGAGTAGTGCCACAAGCAGCAAATGGAGCCCAAAAAAAGCGACAGCAGAGCGCAAACCCAGAGGGTCTTTACAGAGAACGAAGTGGCGAGCCCAAAATTCCCCCGTCTGCAAGGACAGCCGCGGAACAGTGAAGGCCATTAAAGAGGGATGCCACGGCTCACACCGATCCCCGAGGCATACAGCAGAGACATGCACAACGAAGCGAGTGGGAGTACACACAGCCACGGAGGTGGCCACGCCCCCTCGGAGGCAGAGCCAGAAAACGCGAGGACAAGCGGCACCCTGCCCCCTAGAAGCCCGGACAGCCCAGCGCGGGAAATCCACGGGAAGAAGAGCCGCACCGAAAAGGCAAACGGCCAGGACAGGAAACAGCCCCGCAGCCGCCCGCCAGCCCCAACAGACCGAGAGTGCAGGGAGCACCGCCAAAAAGAAGAACACAACCCGAAGGAAGCGCACACAGAAACGGTGAGTGCACCAGGGGACCGCAAATGTAATGGGGGCGCAGCCGCGGCACGCAGGGCAAACCGCCGGGCTTTCCATTAAAGCCTCTGACCCATTTAAAAACATGTTTGATGGTCCGTATGGATCCGAAGCCATAAGCTCCTGAGAGCGGGATACAGCCCTATAACAGACTCGTGGGGTGCCTGTAGGAAAGCGGACCGGACAAAATCAATGCTCCTGAATCAAGAAGCCCGAGCGCGGCAGGCCACGCGCACAGGGGTCAGACAGTCAGCAAGCCAACATGCGTCTACCCGTGGCGAGGACAAGAGAAGCATCACAGCTCTCATGCCTTGCCTATATGAAGTAGTACCGGGGGGGGGGCAAAAAAGCAAGGACTGAAACACACGCAGGGACCACGCGCAGCAGAGGGGCAGACAGCACTCGGAAAAACAAAGAGCCCGCAACAGACATACCCCAACCCAAACCAAGCCACCTGAACAGGGACATGAACCCTGGGCCCCCAGTACAAAAACCCGATGCTCAACTGAGCCAACCAGGTACACGAGCCACAGCACCGCGGAGTTAAGACAAAGCCATAACAGAGACAGTGCGAGGCGCGGGCCAAATGGGAGCAGAACAACAGAGTGTCCAGACCACACCCCCGCCCCCCCTATTGACCCTTGGCTCGCTAAGGCAGAGCCTAACCAGCCCAAAAGAGACCGGGGGAAGGAAGGGGAGAGGTCCAAAAGCCCCAGAGACCGCTAGCGCAGGACCACCACCAAAGACCCACGTTCCTGCAACAGCAGGAACGACTTACCTGAAGACGCATCTGGAGAGTAATGACGCGCAGAACAAAAAAAACAGGCTGATGGTTGGGCCGGCCCGCCTCTTATAGAGGTCAGGTGGTAAAGGGTCGGCCATCTTGGGAAGGGATGGGAGGCATAGGAGGCTAACTTTTGCTTTGGAGGGTTCTGGTGTGGAGCTGAAGCTCATTATGTAAGTCATGTGGCGAGGAAGACTAACGAGGAGGTAATGCACCTAAAGATCGCAGGAGTGACTGATTAGGCGAGCTACAGAAATCTGTGTATTATAGGTGTAATGTATTCCACATGTAGGACAATGAGCAGTTGATGACCTGTAAACTTGCTTGTTCAGTGTATCACATTTATTTGCAACCCACTGCAACCTCAATGAGGTTTTCATCAGAAGGTGCTTTTAGGAGTGTCCTGCAAGGCGGGCCAGAGATGCCAGGTCAGAAGCGGTGTGGCCTTGGCAGGTGTGTTTGCTGAGTGAACATTATACCCTCCATCAATGGGACGGAGCTAACAATGTTGGTGTAGCTGACACTTCCCTCCAAGACGAGCTAGGGGCGCAGGAGCAATCTTGGCTTTACTCACAGTGGTTGACATGTAAGCCAGTAGAGCTAGAAGCAAAGGGCTAGTCGTATTCAGGAACTAGGTGCTTTTGTAATCTATACGGAGTCAATTAGCTTTTGGAAAACTCTCTTAATGGTTTGTTTGCTGGTTGGCCCTACTACGAGGCAGCTGAGGTGGCTCCTGCTGGAGCAGTGCATCCGCAGCCCCGATTTGAAGTGCTGCCGTGCCCACCATTTGGAGATGTCGATTGATTGTTCTTTCTTGTGCAGCGGAGGACTGAAGCCAGTTTTTTCGGTGGGTTAGTCATTTGGTCAGACGGTGCATGCTCCGTGAGAGCGCTGGGTTTTGGGCAATCACAGGGCCTTGGTTTGCAATGTTTTTGTTCCATTGGCTAAGAGGCCTTGGTAGGTTTTCGTCCCATAGTTTGTGAAATGTTGGGGCCCGTATTGGAGCATGGGTGACTATATCTTTATTTCCAGCGTAAATATTACTCCACAGTACAGACATGTGTGGGCTGTTGATTGAATGGTTGCATGGCGTGGAACTCTTCCTACAGTGTGCGTCGCACAAGGTTGAAGCATTTGTGTAGCTTTCAGTTTACTGCATCATGCTGCGGGTGCTAATAAGCACGGAGTGTGACTTGTCGGTGGGGTTCTACGTATGGCCTGGTGCTTTGGGCATGGTTACAGAACTTGATGTCTAGCCTGAACCTTGCTCTTTAGCCAAGCGTGGGTCTGCTGAGAGCTAGCTTTTACCTTGGCTTCTCTGAACAGTGGCGCTCATGGTTTGCCTGCAGACAGGAAGTGGAAGAGCTGGCTGGGAACCTCTCCTTCAGAGGAGGCCCCCTTTATATCTTGTGTATGTTCCACCATACTTGTGTTTCTCTTCGCGGCCTCCTCTTGTGCGCAATGCGCCCGTACTTAGCAGGGACCATTGGGAGTCCAGCCCCCCACCTCAGTCGTCAGTGGTCATTCTCAGTTAATTTCTGCCACAGGGAACTGAGTGGCGGAGTGAGGAATTGGCTGTCTGTTGGTACCGCCTTTTTCAATGGAAGCCCTTGTTTTGCTGTTTGCTTTGAGTGGAGTATTTGCAGGCATAAGTACCATTGTCAGCTACTATTTCAGAATTGCATCGCCTTTGCTAATTTATTTTGCTATGTCGCCAGAGAGGGCATAGATTCCTAAAATTCTGCCATGCCAATAAGATGATTTAGGTTCTGTCTAGAAGAGATCGGAGGTTGACCTAGGGGAAGAGTTGGCCAGGACCTGTAGTTGGACTGCTTTAAGACCCTCATTGTAATTCCAAGTAACATCATTGTCAAGCGATATTAAACAGTGCCATAAGTTAACCCTTTGCAGCGTACAGGCATAAGGACTGCAGAGTTCTTAGGATAGAACCCGACGCTTAGCAAACCTAGGTTGAGCATGGGTAGGTTTGTTCTCAGCATGTCCACTGCAACCCTCTCAGTCGCACTCTGTCTCAGGTATTAAAGCTACCCCATTTTATTATTAGGATAATTGAATGTCATATTATCATTGCGCAATATGGGTCAACAAACTCACATCGCCCCATAAGAAGCTGAGCTTCTGCTTCCAAAGTAAATTCTTCTATACATGCTTCCAAATGTAGTGGCTCAGAGTTCCCTGACGGGCACAGTCAGTATGTCTTATTATTCCGACCTGGGGAATGCTGCTTGGCTGCATCCAGGACCTGCAGCTCAGAGGCAAGGTCTTCAGCATATGGTGTCATGGGCCCGCCAACCCAAGGGTTCAAGTCCAAGTAGCATGTGCAATGGCGCCTCTCATTGATCACCTGACTGCAGCACAGGCATAAGCTATTTCCATGCAGCATGCTTGGGATATGTTTTCACCTGTCTGTTGAGACGTACAGATGGCTGTTCTTTTGGGGATGCATCATAGCATGGTTTATCACGCTGACCTAGAATACCTAAAGCCTGATCGGAATAGTAGAGCGCACATTGGACATTGGTCCTCCATTTCTGCTTTCCAGGATCCTGTAAAGGGCCAGATGGTCTCATGCTTTATATCTGGAGGTTTCTTTAAACATATGCCACGTAAGTGCATGCTTCAATTGGCTAGAATCAGAGATTGGAAGGGGAATTATCTGCAACCTGTGTCACTAAGTGGTTTAGACAATAAGTCTTTTTTAAAAGGCAGGTATGAGTCTCCCCTCCCACCTTTAAATCACCCAGGCTCTGAGTAATGGAATAAAATTGAATTCTATAGGCCTGGGAAAAAAATTGGAACGCAGTTTAGTCGCAGCTTCAGCTAGCTGATTTCACATAGAGTTTCAGAGGCAGAGGGGTTGTTCCCTCCATGCAAAATGTTGCCAATTCAGGAGCAGGGGGAGGCAGATTTTGAGGCAGGTTAGCATGCCTCCAGATTTCTACTCGGATTTGATGTGTACCTCTGGTCATTAGGGCTCAGTAGAGCCATTCCCTTTGTGCATACTGCCTGGGTTTTGGGTTCGTCAGCTGCCTCACCTCAAACTTTTCGAGGTATGTCCTTGATAACTTTTGTGATTTTTAAGGTTTTCATGACCAAGGTGGATTGCTCTACCGTTTTAGGGTGAAGATGACTGAAGTGTCCAAGAGGTTTCACAATTACAGCACAGGTGGAACTTCCATTTGCCAGTGCACCGTCCATATACACTGTATTGAAACAAATCATATAATTCAGAGTTATCTAATGTGAGCAGAGGAGGCTCGCACACCAAGGCATCAGCAGGAGTGAGTGTTGCCTTGCTGCAAGGATAGGACAAATAAATAGGTCTGAAAGGTACTGCTGGGGTGTCAGCCGTATGGCAACTGGCAGGTCAAAGGGTGAGCTCAAAAGGGAACAGGAGGGGTCATGGGAATGGCAGAGAAACCCTGGACCGATATATCTGCTGGGTTCGACCTCAGAGTCAGAGGATCTCACCCCGTTGAATTTGTCAACCTTTCCCCCCCCTCAGGTTGTTAAATGAGTATCAGTGAGTGGGGTAACCAACATCTCTTATTCAGTGCCAACATGCCTAGGGGAGCACATGCGCTTCACTATACACGATTGTTATGCTCCTACAAGCACTATACACAGATAACTGGAAGAGAGGAAAGTAAGGCAGGCGGAATGTAACTCTTCTCCACTTGTACTGGCGCATCTTGTAGGGAGTTGCTGGGCCAAAGGATTGCTCTACTGCCAGGCAATGTTGTCAACCTATCCACACTAAGCCGATTGCTTTAAGTCATCCATGGCCGCATAAACACACCCCTACAAAAGGGCCCCTGCGGGTCAGCACCTTGCATCACAAAATTGTAACTGGATAGGGGCTGATAGGTTAGCCCAGCTAACAGAGGTGTCACAAGAGCGAACTAGGGGCACATATGGGTTTTCATGCAGCACGGCCCTCGCTGTTGATAACTTTTGGATCTACTACAACTACTACCGAGTTGAGGGGGAGCAATTTAGGTATCCCAGCTAGCATATCTAGTCTAGCATCCCAGCTGTAGAGGTCAAAGTGGAGTACATGCCCAGACATTTACTGCATTATTTCCAATTAATTTTAACATTGGGACTTGTGCTGCAAATTCCTCCATGGTACAGTAGGGGAAGGAAAAGAAAGTGTGTAGATACTGCAAGTTTTAATACGGGTACACTAAATATTGTAAGTAAATATTCTCGTAGGCAGGTGGCTCTTCAAGTCTTCTTTATTAGCATAAGTAGAAGGCAATACAGCGACACAATAACAAGAACATCCTCCGCCTTCCCCTCCAGTAACCGACTGCCCCACACTGCATTCTACCAAGCATACATTCCACACACTCCACACGTGCACATACATACACGCGCACACACACATACACGCGCCACACACACGAGACACACACGCGCACAACACGATACATAAACCAATACCACACACCTTCCTCCTCAAAAGCTTAAGTTCCCGCAAAAGGTATCATCCTAATTTGAAATCAGAAAACCGGACAGGCAACTTCCTTACTCTATCACCGCGGCGAAGGCATTCACCTCCAACATCAACATTTGGACAAGATGGTCCAGGTCCGGCATCAACAACATCTCTAACACTATTTCCAGGCTCATAGTTAGTACTACACCTACCTGCATTGCTAGTCAACGCTAACTCCTTTACTAGGCCAAAATCATCACCTAACAAGTAACCACTACAAAACCCACCATCAGAATGTACACCTACCACACCACTCCTCTCATTACAAAAACTCAATTGGCGAAAATTCCACCTTTTACCGTCTTCCAATTCAACAGCACTACCAAACACCCTTATCACCCTTAAAGGTTTGGACCATACACTTTCACCTTTCAATACCTTCCTAGGATTCTTCACCCTAACCATCTGACCAATTTTAACTAAAGGCCAAGCATGTTTATTACCATGATACTGTTGATTACGGTCTTGATACTTCCTAACCTCAGATCTGACTTCTTTATCAATATTCTTAGCATCACATTGCATTTTATCATTTCTCTTCCTCAACCACCAAGGAACCAACCCAGTAAATGGTTTCCTACCTCTCAAAATTTCAAAAGGTGTTTTCCCTGTAGCCGAATGAGGAGTCACACGATAAGCAGTCAACCTCTCTTGCAAAGCTTTCCTCCAGGGTAACCCTGCACTCAATGCCAGTTCAATCACTTCCTTAACCACTCTGTTGAAGCGCTCAACTTGGCCGTTACCCTCTGGGTGATATAATGATGATTTAATGAGCTTGATACCCATCACCAGTAAAAACTCTTCCATCTTCTGTGAGACAAATTGGGGACCATTATCGGAAACTAAGATTTCAGGAACACCCTCTCTTGTAAATACATCTCTAAAAATTCGATAACTACATCTGTAGTTATCCCACTTACCATTCTTACCTCAGGCCATTTCGAATAATAATCTACTAGTACGATGGTATAACAATCTATAGATGATAAAACTGAAATGGCCCCATAAAGTCGATAGCCACTTTCTACCACGGATATTCGGGTAGCTCTACCATAGTTAATGGCACACTTAATGGTTTAGCCACTTTATCACTAGTGCCACAAATCTTGCAATCCCTTACTAATCGATCCACCATGGAGTCTACTCCTGGCCACCAAAACCACTGTTTGACCCTCCTTTTTGAGCTGGACATACCACCATGTCCTAAATGGCTTTTCTCAGCAATGTCTTTCCTTAAACCAACAGGAGGAACAATCCTGTCACCTCTTAGAATAATATCATTAACAATACACAATTCATCCTTAATCTTAGAAAACGCAACACATTCACCACGTAAATTGGATTCTCTTGGCCAACCCTCAACTATGAAGCGTTTAACCTCTTTCAAAACTACATCCTTCTCCATCTCACTCATCCAAGATGCCTCAGAAATACCACTAATAGCATCCTGGGTACCTATAAGAAAAACATCCTTGGCAGTAAATGCTATCTCACAATCAGTATTGGTTTTAACCTCATTTGAATCCACATTTGGTAGTCTGGATAAACCATCCGCAACCATATTGTCTTTACCCGGAATGTATTCTATGTCAAAGCTAAACATCTGCAGCTTTGAAGCTAAACGAGCTAACCTTGGGGTTAAATTCTTTCCACCCTCAGGTCTTAAAATATTCACCAATGGTTTGTGATCGGTGCAAATTTTAAACTTCCTCCCCCACACATACATCCGAAATCTTTCAGCTGCCCATGAAGCAGCCAATAATTCTTTTTCTATTACGGAATAATTCCGCTCTGCTTGGGTCAAAGTGCGTGAAGCATACGCTACCACCCATTTTTCAGACTTAACTCGTTGGGAAAACACAGCACCAATACCAAAACCAGACGCATCCACAGACAACACACATTCAGCCGTTGGCAAAAAGGGTTTCAGACAAGGTGTTGTAACTATTTCCTTTTTCACTTCCTCAAAACATGTTTTTTGTTGGTCACCCCATGTGAACTTTACACCTCTTTTTAGTAATGATCTCAAAGGTTCAACCTTTGAAGCGTAGTTCTCAATAAAACGTGAATAAAACCCTGTTAGTCCAAGAAATGACATCAATTGTTCTCTACTAGTAGGCTCTGGAACAGCTACAATAGCATCTACATGACTAATTTTAGGTTGGATGCCATCCTTAGATATAACGTCTCCTAAGTATTCTACTTCGGATTTCCCAAATACACATTTCTCATTTTTAATAGTTAGTCCACTTTTTCTTAATGCATCTAAAACAGCAAATAAACTTTTATCGTGACATTCCTTGTCCTTCCCATATATTAAAATGTCGTCTTGAAACACCTTAGCATTTTCAATACCTTGTAAAACCCTGCACATTTCCCTTTGGAACACCGCAGATGCACTGGCAAGGCCAAATGGCATACGTTTATACCTAAACATTCCTTCTGTGGTAATGAAAGCAGTGCAGTGTTTAGAATCATCCTCTAACACAATTTGATGGTATGCACTAGTTAAGTCTATCTTGGAAAACCAAGACAAATCACCAACAGAAGATGTGAGTTCCTGCAAATTTGGAAGAGGAAATGTGTCAACCCAGATAGCTTCATTTAAACATCTTAGGTCCACGCACAGGCGCAAATCGCCATTAGATTTAAGCGAAATCACGACTGGCGAAACCCAATCTGAACTTTCAACTGGTTCAACAATATCATCACTACACAGTTTTTTGAGAATTTCCTTCAATTTCTCTCTGTAGCTAATGGGAACATTCCTAAGTTTTTGACGAATGGGACATGCACCTTCTCTTAAAATTATTTTGTGCTTGAACCCAACCATTTTACCAATCCCATTAGAAAATACATTGGGAAATTTTTCTTGTAGATTTGAGTAAAAATTCTTCTCAACACACTCGTCCTGAATAGAGTAAACAGGACACTCCAGTCTGGGGTCAATTTTCATGCCCAAATCAAAAATGTGTGGCCACCCCAAAATAGTTGCACCTTTGTTGGCCACATAAATTTTACCCTGGCATGAATTACACCCAAAACTTATTTTAGCATTTATGAACCCTTCTAAAGGTATCTTGTGCTGAAGGACTGGGTTCTTTAAGACCCAGCGGTGCCAGGGGACAACACCTGAAACCTTCGTGGGTAACCTGCTCCGGCGTACGAATGACAGAGACACGGGACACTTCCTTCGGCGTCAAAGATTCAAGGTTTATTTACTGCAGGGAAACACAGAAGTCACAGGAAGTACAACGAGTGTAGTTCGGGGAGACTGCTTCAAATTGGTTCAGTGGACCGCTCCTTTTATACAGAATCCTCCCATAGGTTTGCATGGCACACAAAGGTTTACAACCCGGTTCCCATAATCATCCCCCAGAGGGGTCGCTTTGGTCACTTTGATACATACAAGGTCCGGAACATAAGTGCGGAAACATTTGGCGGTCCCCAACTGTAAAAACCCATCTTCCCACCATTAGTACATTCCAATCAGCAGTAAAACAGATCGAAGAAGGAACAAGAACAGGTGTGGAGGAAGATGGAAACAGTGGGGAGGTTGGAAAAGGGTGTAAAAGGGGAGGTATCGGGAAACACGAGCTACAGGCATCAAAGGGACGTGCCTAATGAGATGCACGGCTGAGACAATACACCGGCACGGCAAGATGAGCCTCGAGCGGGGCCATCTGCCTTACAGTATCATCCCCCTCGTCATAAAGACACTTTCAAAGGACATGTGTCTTCCGCAGATATCTTGGGAATCCCAGGGTCGCGAAGCGGACAACGTCCGTTCGCTGGCTACTTGAGGGCAAGAGACAAAATGGATGCCGTATCTAAGATGGAACCCGTGGGTACAGATGAAAAACCCACGTAACAAACGAACGGTTTAAGTTAGCACAGCGAAACTGCGCACACTTACTAAACTCGTCATTTGCGGTTCGTAGATACCAGACTCGACCATATTCGTGCGAGTCGAAAACACCACTTACAATTGTCACGGAACCTCAGACGCTCCTTTTGCCCTCATGTAGGCAAGCACTAGTCGGAATCATACTCGATATTCATCAGACCATCTAGATGTTGCTGTAGCATAGCTCTGTCCAACCGAGTCCCCTTGGTAACAGGTGGCTGTCTCATACACGTTGTAGCACAGAGGCCACATAAGGCAGGACCACACTGCACACAAAGGCAACACGTGAACAGGAACGCTACAACAACTCCGATAATCATCAGAATCTTCCAAACCCCAAGTCGACATCAGGCCCCAAAACCACCCAAGTAGCGTCCAATCCCCTACATCCACGTGTATGGATTCAGAGATCTTATGCAACTTTGAGATGGCTTGATAGACAGTCGGAGCGTTATCAGGAATGAAAATACAGCAGCTCGAATGGATCACCTTACATACCCCACCTCGATCTGCTAAGATCACGTCTAAAACCATACGGTTTTGTAACGTCATAAGTCTATCCGCCTGAAGTTCTGTGGTGATATTACCAAGGGCACTGGCAGTAATATTAGCTGTCGATTCTACCACCCGAGTCAACTGTCTCAGGTTCCTACTATTAACCATAGGTCCCCAAAACGGGAGGAAACCCTTGAAAAAGTCTCCTGCCTCTTGACCGGCAGTATCCTCTTCGCTAATTACGCCTCTCACAACTCTAGTCTTGTGATAATCTGCATCTACAGTGAACGTCGGAGGCAACAAGTTTGCAATAAAACACGAGCCCATGAGGTCAGAGGGCAACCATGCATACGCACGATCATGACAGACAAAGTAGGTACCCTTGGCAGCCAGAAACACAGGGGACGAGATCATCGGCAGCATGTAATTTTCAGTGCAAGCACTCTCTCCAAGTCGGGCTTTCGATCTTCGGCCACGACCCATTAGACAAAAATTACCAATGTGGGGTACGACCCATATCGGAGGCGAGCTTTTAAGCTGCTTATCACTCGTGAGCACACTATACTCAACCTTACTTAGGACCCTATAGGCTTGTACCTCTTCCACTGGAATGAGCGACGGCTCATAGATATCTCTATCTAAGTCTTCTATCGCTATAGACAAAGGCTTGTGATACGAGCCAGGGCCAAAGTAGGGAGAACGTGGCTCTCGGTTGGGGTAAGAATCTAGTGCGCTTCGAAACATTGTTTGAAATGCTCGAGCGGACCCTTGGGAACTATACGGTAACACCAGATATGGAATTCCCTTATCTGTGGTATGTGGCATCAACCCACACACCCAACAATTTGTAGTGTTAACCACTAACTGGTGCTGGTGAAGGAGCTGAATAAAGGAATTGTTGCGGAATTCTGCACGTCTAGCCTGCTCGTGTTCGGGTAAGATATGAAAAGAATGGGGAGATGCAACGGTGGTAAGTTTAGGGTCAGGAGTAGGAGTGGGTATGGCAGAAGATAAGAAACAAGACATCATGTAATACACCCCACCCCCCAACAGTGCAGAAACAGTCAAAAGCAATACGAAAATTTGAAACATAAAACATTTGGTACGACTAAGTTGTTGTAGCTTGAACCTTTGCGCCTGAGCTTCTTCCACGTCCATCAGCTTCGAAAATGCCATCCCCTACGACCGTCCGCAACGTTTCTTGACGCACTTCGTTCTGTGTAGCAGTAGTCAATCCCTAGGAGTTCCCAGGAACCGACGGTCTTTAACCTAGTGTCAAGACCTACTAACCAGAAGGAAGTACACGCGCGGCCCTACGGCCTTTATTCACAATTATGTGTATGCAAAAATGTCTCTCAGCTGTGGAAGCAAAAATATGAGGATCTAAACTCAATATATATACAAAAATAATTACAAAAGTACGAGTGTTCAAACTGATCGTGGAAAATGGGATAATGTAATGGTCAAGGGACAGAACAGGATCTTTTATTAGTCTTTAGTGCTGGATCGCAAAAAGTATCGAGTTTTCCCAGGACGTGTCTGTTCGTCAAACAAAGGATCCGTTGAAGAGACAGCGTTCTGTTGATCAGTTGAATGTTCTGGTCTTGAGTCTTTTGATAACAAATGTTCAACAGTGTCTTTCTGCTGCACTGAGGATTCTCCGACCGGTTGTGCGTCGCTGAAAGGTACAAACGCCGGCAATCCTTCGGATTCAGTTGATGCAATGCCTCTCCTCACCCACGAGTCTGCCGGCAACGGAATAGGGACTTTTTTCGTATGGGTGGCGTGCACCCAGTTTTTCCGGCCCTCTAGACGAACAGCAGTTCTCGTGGCAAGGAGGACCTGGTAGGGTCCAGTGAATCTGGGCTCCAAATTCTTCTTGCGCGTAAAATTGCGCGTCACCACCCAGTCTCCGGGCTGGAGCTGGTGGCCTGGACCCTCCGTCTGCGTCGGCAATGCTTCGTAAACCTGTTGGTGAATTAACCTCAGTTTAGCAGTCAAGTCATGAAGATAATCAATCAACATTGGGTACTCAAGATCACAGAACACACCCGGCCTAGGGACCCCCCAAACATTTGCAGGACGACCGAACACTATTTCATAGGGACTGAGCCCTACTCGGGAGTGTACGGTTGCCCTTGTTGACAGTAATGCTAAGGGTAAAGCGTCAGGCCACGAGAGACCAGTCGTAGCCTGAATCTTTGCTAGCTTCAGTTTAAGGGTGCCATTGTACCCTTCAACCAAACCAGCTGACTGGGGATGATTGGCGCTGTGGAATTTTTGATTAATTCCAAGGCCCTTACACACACTCTTCATCACACTCCCCACAAACTCACTCCCGTTATCCGACCATACAATCCGAGGCATTCCATACCGAGGAAAGTATTCCTTCAGTAGGATTTTCGCAGTGGACAAAGCAGTGTTGTCCTTGAGGGGATAGGCTTCAATCCATCGGGAGAACGCGCAAACCACAACTAAAACGTACTTCAAGTTATTGCATCTCTCCATATGGATGAAGTCTAGTTGGATCACCTCAAAAGGACATGAAGGGGGAGCAAAACTACCAGGAGGAGTTGGGGTTCCCTTACCAGGATTGTACAACATACATACCATACAGTTCTTAACCAAGTGTTCAGCACATTTCGTGATACCATCATTCTTCCACACAGGAGACAACAACTTACAAATACCTTTCACGCTAATATGTGCTAACCCATGTGCCATTGTCACAACAGCCAGCACATACGCATCCGGTAACATCCATCTCTTATGTTCCGACAAATCAACCCAACAACCATTCACATCCAACTTTCCCGTACTTTCTTTCCACTTCGTCTTTTCAGTCTCGGTGGCCTCATTCTGAATTGCTTTCACACTCTCTATAGTGTCCTCACACATACTCGATTCGGTAGGCCACCTAACCGAACTCGTCACATACATTCGAGTACTAAGGTTCCGGGCAGTCTCCTTAGCAGTCTCATCCGCAAACGCATTACCACGACCAACATCATCCGTCACCTTACGGTGCGCGCTACATTTAACAATTGCTACCTGTTTAGGCAACGTAAGTGCCTCTAAAAGATCATTCACAAGCTGACCATGCTGAATCTTCGTACCATGCGATGTCAGAAAACCTCTTTCTCTCCACAACCGTCCAAAACTATGGGCGACGCCAAAAGCATATTGGCTGTCGGTAAACGCATTCACTCGTTTCCCTTTTGCTAACACACACGCTCTAGTGAGAGCGATCAGTTCTGCAGCTTGGGCAGAATTCTGATTTAATCTTGCAGCCTCAACAACAGTATTCAACGTTACAACAGCATACGCAGTAGTCACATCGCCATTCGGCAATTTAAAGCATGAACCATCCACATACAGCGTTCCATCTGGATCTTCCAAAGGAGTGTTTTTAAGGTCCACTCGACCTTTTGTTTCCTCTTCTGTCCTCAAATAACAGTCGTGTTCTGTTATTTCATCTGACTCTGAACTAATTGGTAACAAAGTCGCCGGGTTCAGGACATTACAACATTTTATCTGAATGTGGCTTGCCAACAGCGTCAACTCGTACCCAGACAACCTTGCACTCGTCAAGTGCTGAGTTTTCGTACGATTTAAAAGAGTATCGACTGCATGCGGAACCATCACCGTAAGCATATTATCCATGACCAATCCTGTTGATTGTCGGATGGACACCGCAGCTGCCGCTGTTGCTCTCAAACAACTCGGCAATGCTCTAGCTACCGGGTCCAAAGTCGAGGAAAAATATGCACATGGACGTTGCTTACCACCAAAAGGTTGCGTTAAGACACTTAAAGCACAACCTTCCCTCTCGTGAACATATAATGTAAACGGCTTACTGTAATCAGGAGTACCTAACACAGGGGCCGAACACAATGAATCACGCAATTCAGAAAAACTTTTCTGACATTCTTCCGTCCATGGTAAAGGAGTTGAAACATCCTTGCACGTAAGAGCCACCAATGGTTTCGCTAGCAATGAAAAATTTGGAATCCATTGCCTGCAGTACGACGTGATACCTAGAAAGGCACGCACATCTCTTTGGGTTGTTGGCACAGCCATTCGCGCAATCGCTGCAATTCTCTCTGGGGTCAACCGTCTTCCCTCCTTTGACAATAAGTGACCTAGATAGGTTACTTCTTGACAACAATATTGGAGTTTAGAAGGTGACACCTTGTGATGTAAATCGCAGAGATGTTGCAGCAATGACACTGTAGCAATTTTGCAAATGTCCTGAGTATCTGCAGCTACCAATAAGTCGTCGACATATTGGATTAAGGCCGCACCAGCCGGCAACATGAACGCATCCAGTTGACCCTTCAAGGCTTGACTGTAAATCGATGGACTCTCACAGTAGCCCTGAGGAGCGCGTTTGAACCGGAAGCTGCGTCCACCAAGAGAGAAACCGAAAAGGTCTCTGCTCTCTTCTGCGATCGGGATGCTGAAGAACGCATTCTTCAAATCAATCACCGAAAACCAAGATGCAGAAGCTGGAATCAGAGTCAGTAGCGCCGTGATGTCAGGCACAACGGGAAACTGAGGAATCACAATTTTATTTACCTCCCGTAAATCGATAACAAAACGATAAACAGGTGGTTTTGAAGGATCAGTACGTTTTAGAATGGGCAGTACAGGGCTGTTGCACACGTTTCCCCGTGTTTCTTCAATTACGTCTTTCTCGATCAAATCATAAATGATCGCTAACAGTGCTCGTTCACCATCAAGGGAGATACGATACTGGGGAATACGTGGCAACCGCACATTAGATTTCAACTGAACAACATAAGGGGAGATGTCAAGCAGGCCCACATCATTGGGACCTGTTGCCCACAAAGACGCAGGAAGAGAACTCAATTCCGGTGGAAGCTTATCGAGAGACAAGTACATAGGAGAGACAACCCTCTCTCCTAAAGTAAGCTTTACACCCGCAGGAGAACAATACAGAGTTGCATACAAGCGTTTAAGCAGATCTAGGCCCAAAAGATTTTCACCACAACCCGTAGTCAAAATCAACGGAGCTTCTAGCTCACGAGGCCCAATTGTAAGGGGCAAAGGGCGTGAAACTGGATTGCTAACGGGGGCGCCAGAGAATCCAACGGATACATTTGTTAAGCCAGACAAAGGTGCGCCAGGGAGTTTCGAATGCATAATGGAACTTTTCGCTGCACCAGTGTCCAACAGAAAAGGCTCAACGACGCCCGATGTAGCAACTGCGACGTAAGGCCCTCTCTGATCAACCGGAACTGATACCACTCCCTCTCCTTGTCTATGGCTGTCCTAGTAATTACTGTCGTCCGTTCCCTGATCGACGTAATAATCGTCTACATTGTACTGCGCAGATCGTCCTTGTGATGATCCACGTTGATCAAAACAATTATCGGAATTTGATGAGTTATCTGAACGGTCATTCTGAGCACCACGACCCCTACCGGGTGATGTCTGCTGCGAACCACCACGACCTCCTCTAGATGAATTACCGTTATTACGATCGTTTAGAGCAGGACAATTGAATTTTAAATGACCCTCCTGTCTACAATAGGCACATTGATTGTACCCCAACGAAGATCTTTGGGAAGAGGAGTCATTTCGGGATTGTGATCGATTCGATTGTGGCTGCGATCTATTTTGTTGCGACCCAGTCTGATTCGAACGTGGAGGATATGCTTGCTGCAACAACACTTTAGTTTTAAGTTCTTTTGTTTTTTTATCGGCGCGGTCGTTCTCCTCTTTTTCTCTGTTCTCATAATACTGTGCCGTAGCCAATATTTGAGCCGAGGTAGAAACGGCCCACGCACTCTCAGAATTTTTCAATTTATTGCTCAAATCGGGCAATAAATTAGAGACAAATTTGTCCACGAACAACCGTTGACCACCCTCAGTGCTCATATCCTGACCACTGTGATCAATGAATGCCTCCTCAAATCTCGTGAAGAAATCGGAGACACTTTCGTCCTTTTTCTGTTTGCAAGCCGACAATTTGTCCCAATTCACCCTCATAGCCGGCATAAGAGTTTTCATTAGCGTGATTATTCTTTGAGGAAGAGCAGTGATGAGCTGTTCAGGCTTAGCCCCACCAACTTGTCGCATGTCGGCCGCAGTAAGAGCAGCCCAATCGCCACCTAATTCGTTCGCGTGATCTTCGTGCCGAATCTTAGCCCATACCGGTTGCGGTACAACATTACCAAACAGCATGTCAATATCGGCTAGATTCATTACCGTAGCGTCTACGAGCTGCGATAATTCTTTATAATACCCTGCAGGATTTTTGCGAGGGTCCGGCAAGGATTGTTTCACCTGCAACACTTCTGATCGTTTCCATGGGAGATGTATCCATACTCTCTGGAAATGCGGCAAGATCGGTGGAGCAGCAGTAGCGTCGCTGGCATCCACACTGGTGGAACTTCACGCATAGGAAACTGACCAGACTCATCTGACTGTCTTTCAACATCTTCAACAAACAGGGCTTGTGGTATAGGAGTGGGACGGAAAGATAGCAACCGCTCAATGGCACGTCGAACATTAGTAACCACTATCAGTCCATTCGAGAACTGAAGCTGTAGATCAGACAAAGCGGTCAGCACCTCGTCAGGTGCATCAGCCGATATCTGATCACAAAGGACCTTACACATTTCTTCGAACACGAATCTTTGGGTTGGTATATTGAATTGACAAAACGTATCAAGTACAACACGTGGTGGGTTTCTAAGGGGATGCGTCATCCAACCCATCGCCATATTATATAGCGAAGCACGTTCCCTGTTACCGGGAAGCTGACTACGTCTCTGAGGACCATCTGAACCAGCGGACCCCAAAACAGGCCCGAGAGAATGAAAGAAGCTAGCTGCAAGCGGAGAAGTACGATTACGAGTAGAGGGAGAAGTATAGCACACAGGACTAACAAGCGAAGGAGTAGAGACAGAAGCAACAGCAGGAGTTAACAGAGCAGGAGCAGTAGCGGGAGCAGGAGTATGTGGAAGCAGAGGGGCAGTAGGGATAGCAACAGGCAAAGGAGCAGGAATAGTCGGGAGAACGGGTGCAGGTTGAGGAACAGGTGGAGGAATAGGTACAGGGGGAACCACAGGAGCTGCGGCACCCTGTACATACGGAGGTGGCGACTTCATAAGATAAGACATTAAAGGATCCTCAACTATTTCTTCCTTCTTTTCCGACTCCGTAGGCAAAGCAGGATAGTATTTATCTATAGTCATACGCTGTAGCCTATCAAACACTTCCTTTTCCTTAACCTCCTTGTCACGCTGAAATTGCTCTGCTTTCTTCACAATGGCAGCAACACCATCTCTCTGATTTCGTTTAGTCTGTCTGATTTCTTTCTGTCGGGCTTCTTTACGCCACAACCGAAAGGCGTCAAACATGGCCGGCCTTGACTTTTTCTCGAACAATTTAGCCTCTAGATTATCTAAGATCGGGGTCTCAAAGCTACCATGAGGTGGCCAACTAAGGACACCGTCCTTCTTAGTATAGCAAATCCAATAATCATTAAAGGTAATCGGGCCTAGCCCGTGTTTGCTGTACAGTTCATAAGTCGGAGTTCCAACCGGAGGTATCGGACACGAGTCCTCCAGTCGGGAATCCGCACCACAACGTCTGAAACAACTAAACAAAGTACTGCGACCAGGCATCTTGCACACTAGCCGAGTTTCACAAACGTCAAGGGTTACGGGATTTACCAAGTCCCAGCAAAAAGCAAAAACCCTCGGTTTTTGGCGACTGCAGACGTCAAATATCACAACAAAGTACCAAGGACTACAAATGCAATGGAACCATGCAACCACTAAGCAACCACAACCAAGGACTCTGGGAGCGACCCACAAATACTTAACTCAAAGATCGATGGCGTCACCAGGAAGGCCCGTCAATCGTCTCGCTCTACCAAGGTCTACGCCAGGCGCCAAAACAGGTCTACAGTCAGGGCAGCAGTCCGTCGCAGCCGTCAGGAGGCGGGAATCTTCGCGGGAAAAGTCTTCGGGCCACTTGTTTCGACAACAGGATCGATGAAGCGGAGTGCACCTTCCCTCTGAGATTTCACACGAAGTTCCTCACGATCGTCGGGCTTGGACCGGTACCACTGATGCAGCCCCACGATGGGCGCCAACTGAAGGACTGGGTTCTTTAAGACCCAGCGGTGCCAGGGGACAACACCTGAAACCTTCGTGGGTAACCTGCTCCGGCGTACGAATGACAGAGACACGGGACACTTCCTTCGGCGTCAAAGATTCAAGGTTTATTTACTGCAGGGAAACACAGAAGTCACAGGAAGTACAACGAGTGTAGTTCGGGGAGACTGCTTCAAATTGGTTCAGTGGACCGCTCCTTTTATACAGAATCCTCCCATAGGTTTGCATGGCACACAAAGGTTTACAACCCGGTTCCCATAATCATCCCCCAGAGGGGTCGCTTTGGTCACTTTGATACATACAAGGTCCGGAACATAAGTGCGGAAACATTTGGCGGTCCCCAACTGTAAAAACCCATCTTCCCACCATTAGTACATTCCAATCAGCAGTAAAACAGATCGAAGAAGGAACAAGAACAGGTGTGGAGGAAGATGGAAACAGTGGGGAGGTTGGAAAAGGGTGTAAAAGGGGAGGTATCGGGAAACACGAGCTACAGGCATCAAAGGGACGTGCCTAATGAGATGCACGGCTGAGACAATATACCGGCACGGCAAGATGAGCCTCGAGCGGGGCCATCTGCCTTACAGTATCATCCCCCTCGTCATAAAGACACTTTCAAAGGACATGTGTCTTCCGCAGATATCTTGGGAATCCCAGGGTCGCGAAGCGGACAACGTCCGTTCGCTGGCTACTTGAGGGCAAGAGACAAAATGGATGCCGTATCTAAGATGGAACCCGTGGGTACAGATGAAAAACCCACGTAACAAACGAACGGTTTAAGTTAGCACAGCGAAACTGCGCACACTTACTAAACTCGTCATTTGCGGTTCGTAGATACCAGACTCGACCATATTCGTGCGAGTCGAAAACACCACTTACAATTGTCACGGAACCTCAGTGCCCAGTGTAACTACCCGGATGTACATCAGGACCTAATTATGGCCTGTTGGGCCAAAGAGATTTAAACAAGTCCATGCCCATAATGGTGTACCACGCACAAGAATCTACCATGACCTTTACTTCTAGACCATCAATATTGACAAGGCATGACGGTAACTTTTTAACCTTTTTTGTCCCTTTAACTAATTCATCATGTATACTGCATACATCACCTACAACGTGGAAAACATCGTCTTGATTATCCACTTGGACACAATTAATGTCATCTTGCTCATCGTCTTGTAGATAATTAACTTTAGCTTTAAAATTTCGACATACTCTAGTAAAGTGTCCCTTTTATTTTACAATTAGTACATATTTTATCGAGAGCAGGACACCATTTATAGTTTGCTAGATGAGTGGAAGACCCACATCTAAAACATGCAAACTTTTTCGGCTCGTTACCTTTCTCAAAAGTTTTTTCATTTCCCTTTTTATTAGAATAAGATGAATAGTTAGTCATCTTATTATCACTTTTGAATTTAGATTTGTCACCCTGATTTACTACATTAATTGAGGTAGAGTCAATATCATTTTTTTCATTCCTAACCTCACGAATACATTGGTCAGAAATTTCTACACCTCTGGCTACCTCAATAGCATTTTTCAATGAAGTACTCCCAGATGACCATAATTTCTCCTGAATTTTCTTAGATTTGGTCTTCATAAGAATCTGGTCTCGCAAAACCTGATCATACGTCATACTTTCAAATTCGCACGTGACCGCTAAACCCCTCAAGGCTGAAACATATTGATCAATTGACTCATCACTTTTTTGAGCTCTTGAATAAAACTTAAACCTTTCCATCACTACGTTAATTTTCCTTCCAAATCTCTCCTGCATTTGTTTGACGGCACATTGATAAGCACCCATATCACCAGCATTTTCAATTTTAGGTACATTTTTGAACTCCCTTAAACCTACAGCACCTAATCTATGTTTAAGCAAAGACACTTTCCTATCTTGAGAAGATTCTTCTTCAGCTAAAACTTCAACATAAGCTTCAAACATATCAAGCCATAAGTCCCATGCAATGGGAGGTTCACCAGACTCCGCTAAAAAAAATGGTGGTGGATGAATCGAAGACATTTCAATTAATAAGTTAATACAGCCTAAAACTGGAAAGAGAAAACAAAAAAAATATTCCTTTGTAAGTACTTGCGCAAAAAGTTCACCAAGGTCCAAATTAATATGTCATTCCTTTTTGTAAATACCTTGTACAAAAAGTTCACCAAAGTTTTAATAGTGTAAATAATTAGTATTGAGTAAAATTGTTCATCAAAGTAGTAATAGCAATTTTAAATATGGATGTTAACACCATCAATGTAGAAATCAACTGGTATAGCTGGCGTTGAAATTGGTATGCGTTCAAGAACAACAGCGTTAAAAACGCAGTAAATTATACCCTTTCAAAGTTGAAATCAGCATCTAAATCGTAGCTTCGTTGACGCGTTGCTCGTTGCAGCGTTACTTCCTTGCTGCTTTGCTTCGTTGACGCGTTGCTAAGATGCCGAAATATATTCAAAATGGCCGCACGCTATACGTGATGACAATATCACGTGATGATCATTCAGCGTGATGATAACAATCGGCTACGGAAAGTCAGAGGTTCGGAATTGAACAATAACAATCCGCACGCGCAGAATGTTCACTCACGAGTCCGCTGCTGCCAAGAATCCCGCTCGTCGCCATATATTGTAAGTAAATATTCTCGTAGGCAGGTGGCTCTTCAAGTCTTCTTTATTAGCATAAGTAGAAGGCAATACAGCGATACAATAACAAGAACATCCTCCGCCTTTCCCTCCAGTAACCGACTGCCCCACACTGCATTCTACCAAGCATACATTCCACGCACTCCACACGTGCACATACATACACGCGCACACACACATACACGCGCCACACACACGAGACACACACGCGCACAACACGATACATAAACCAATACCACACTAAACAAGGGACTGACTTGGTGAGGCACAAAAGGAAAGTACCCTTGAGAACTGGATTATGACACAATATTGGTTCAGTGGAGTTGTATCCATAATTTGGGTGAGGTGCAAGCTTAGTGGCCAGTTAATGGGAATGTGCGCTCAGCATGACCAGTGTGTACCACAGGATGCCTCACTTAGAGTTAGAGACTGGCTGGTCCTGCCAGGTGGTGCAAGAGTGATTGCCCTAAAGGGGGGGCATGGTTCTTAACCAATTCACATTGACTCATCTCATCCCAGCAATGTCTGTATGTAATGTAAATTGATACTTGCATAGCGCACTACTCACCCGCAAGGGTCTCAAGGCGCTTGTACGAATACCGCTGTGGAACCCATCCTGGCTTTCCCTGTGAGGCGTCCACTCCTGGGCACCCGCAAGGTGGAGGCCAGGCATCCTTAGCGTTGTGGGGGCTGTTGTGGAGATTAAGCAAGCTATTGCCCAGAGTTGCAGAGTGGGACTCCATGATTGGAATAGGCACAGAGGCGAGAATTATCAGGTCCATGGAATTTTGAGCCCAAGACCCGCCGAGGCAGGGAATTGAACCCTGGTCCCGGGCTAGACCTCTGCATCAGGGTCTGCCACTCCAATCATTGAGCCACACTTCTCCACACAGAACTCGGGTGCTGGGCAATCCAACTAGGGCGGTGCATCAGTACGGTAAAGTCCGCAGTTAGAATGGGATTTGTTTCTGTACCACCCAGGAGCTTTACCATCCACTTATCCACATTCTGGTATATATTAGCAGGAGATTGGCACTGAACTACTCATGCTAGGGTGGAGACATCAGCAGGGTGACTCAGCATTTATAGATCACTGTCAGACGGTGACGGGCTAGCAGGCAATTATGACAGAAAGCAGAAGACTGTATAGATGAGTGTGGGTATAGGGCTCCTGCAAGTATGCTAACATACCCCACAGCCCTTAAGACAGGTAGGTTGTGTTAGGTAATTTCAATAAGTGTGCAGTAGCTCCAATAGCCGGAGAGATTGGGTTTGGAGCAGTCATACTGACTATCACCAGAACACATCTTGCATTCTTAGAGAAGGTGCAGACAGGTTTTGTTCATATGGTTGCCAGGATCAAAGGTTTGGGTGATTGGCCATCCTTACATCGCGAGAGTGGCGCAATGGGCTGAAAGCAGGAATTGAAGGCATGGGTTTTTCTTCACTGAGATAGTCTGGTTGGGGTGTCCAGGCATGTGCTGGCACAGCTTGCTAAAGAAGCAGGAGGCAGATCCCCTCCCAACATTTTGGTCATAAACCTGGGGCAATGTCTTGACTTTCATGGGTAAGAAGGACCTGCTGCCAAAGAGGAAATCCATATGTGTAAGTTGAGCAACCAATGGGCGCATGTGAATTATGGTGGTCTGAGATTACTCTACGTTTAATGTGGTATGGGGCCAGGTCTGGAGGGACCTTGGAAATTTCTTGCAGGAGAGTAAACAGCGCCATGCTTAAATTCATGGACCAGAGGGGTTTTGGATATATCAGGCAAGGTCTCTTGCATGCCAAGTCCACAGGATGTTTCAATGTGGATGGGGTATATTTGTCTAAAGTGGGCATGGACCTGTTTCTGTTGGACCTGGGTGGTTCCCCAGAATCAGCTGGGTGTAAGTAAGAATGCCTGCCTTGGTGGGGGGCCCAAGGTGTGACGGGTGCCATACCCAGAGCTATGGTGGAGTTACAGAGCGATCCAGAGGCTGAATGGTACAGTGGGGTAACCTCTTCAGGAGCACAACAAGGGTGCAAATGGCAAACAACCCCAGGAAGTTTTTAGGGCAGGACTCTGGAGGAACAGTTAGACCTTCGGACGGTTGTAAACCTGAGCAACCAGGAACTTGCCTGTATACGTTCTGCCTCCTCAAGGGGCGTGAGTAAATGGGTGGACTGGTGGTCCACATGATGTAAGGGGTGATCCCCAAAAATGGTGAGCACCGATTGGTTAGGCCACAGTGCAACTTGGATCGCCTGTAAGTTGACCCACCATGTTGGCATATTTCTTATGCAAAATAAACCTGCAGCAATGTTTTCTCCAACAAAGAATGTGTCTTGTGTGTTTTATTATGAGATTGCACTATGCCTGATGCACATACGGGTGCTTCAATGCGCTTGGCTGCAGCACCGGTTATTATACCACAGTGCATCAACACTCCCAATTTAACTCTACGCTGCTCAGTAACATTCCTACTACTCACAGCTCTACCAATGCACTTCACTGCTCACCTGCAGCACTCACTGCTCCAGAGCCACGGGATCCATCCACAGATCTACCAATGCACCTCAGTCCTGACTGAAGGATTCCGATACTCCAGCACTACCAAAGCCCCTCAGTCTCGACCTACTGCAACCTTGAAAGTGCATTTTTGATTGCTTCGAATTTTGGGCATTTGGAGTACTCCCCTGTTGTCATTGTTCACACTGAGTTCCTATTCACACGCTAAGCGTGAATCATGTGAGCACCGACCACATCTATAGCACAGTTTGCCTCATTGTTTGGGCCACCTCTAATTATCTATCATTCAATTTGACTTGTGTCTGGATTTTGGTACTACGTAATGTCTACCTACAAGTATATTTGGTACATTCGCTGCCAGTGCTCTATTGAGCATATGACTGTAGTAAGTACGTTTTTAATTGCACAGTTAATTAAAACCAATGCAATACAATACAAAATATGAATTAAAGTAAAACACAGTATAAAATCACATATATTTTAAAACCATCATGCTATTCTGTTCATCCTAATTATAAAAACGTGTTGGCCTTTCATTTATCACACAAGTATTTAGACAGTAGACATAATTTCTGTTTTAAAGCAGATTGAGCATATGAGGATTTCTATTCTACGAGCCATTCCTGTTTTATTTGTTTCTCCATGGAAAGGTCAAATACTGGATTCGTCATCACCGGCAAATCCGTCATTTTTGCCCCTCCCCACTAAGGAAAGATTCAGAGGGTCGCAGGCTGTTCTTTTTTATGTGGAGGCCCCTACAAGATACGCAACCATGTCTGTCAGCCCGGATTGCCACTGGTGACGCGCACAGGCGGTGCCTCCATAAACCCTCCATCCTTGGCCGCTTTGCTGGCCTATGCATAAAGGTGAGAACATGTTTAGTGTCATTATGGGGTTGGTTCAAGGGGCTCCAGTGACTGCTGCTGGCCCTTCTTTAGTGGACACTGGCCCTTCGTTAGTGGGCACAAAATGGCACACAACACTCCCCTCAAAATATTTTAAAATAGATGTCACTCTATGCATGGGCATACTTGAGTGATGATGCATTCGTTAACTGATCTGACATTCTGCTCTTACCATTAGAGACAAGTATTTCTGTAAGGTAATATTTGTCATAAAAGATGCAGTAATGCGCGGGAGGCATCATCGAATAATGAATCATCCTCAAGGACTGCCATTTATTGTTCTTATTTTACAGCGTATTCAATCTACTTTCAATATATGAACATGTTTCTAAAGATGTTCTGTTCTCTCGCTCTTATTCGTGCCTCCTGTGTGCCACCCCCGCGCGCCCAAAAGCCACAATTCTGCTACACTTCACATTTCTCACAATGCTGAGCCGTTATGAAAGCCTGACCGTGGGCAGCACGTGTCCTTGACGTGAATGCATACCCTAACCTATCACTCCTGCTGTGGGGGACCTACTGGGACACCGTAGAATGAGACCTTGACCTTCACTTATTGGTTGGCTTCAGAATAGAAGACTGGGCCGGCCGGAAGGAATGCAGCACAATGCACGCTAAGCGTGACGCAGGTAGGCCCGGAGTCAGCACTTAAAGACGGACCTATGCAGCCATGACTACTTTGTCTCATTCAATACCTGAGCCTGGAATTGTGAAGTTACAGATGCTGGGCTTTGGCAGCGAATGTCCAGATGACTTTGTCTGTGATAGGAGTCGCTCAAATTTGTGGCCAGATACACGAGTTCATTTTGTGATGGCAAAGTCAGTGATTCGCAAAATTACAGGGTTTGCGATTGTAAAATTGCTTTTTTTATATACTAAACCCATTTTGCAATTTGGTTACAGCTAAGGAATTGCAAAATGGGTGTAGAAAGTCATACAGAATTGCGATTTGGAAAGGGTGTGCTTAGAGAGACCTTTCAAAATAGCAATTCATTATGCTATGTATTCATTTTTTGCAACTGAAATTTTGTCATAAACATTGAAAAGTTAACCTTCCCATTTGAGAATGTTAAACAAATTGTTGGGGAGTAACCAGTGGTCCAGTGGACCACTGCCAACTTGCAAACAAACAACAAAAAAAGAAACATTTATTTTTAAGTGAAGTTTATTTTCTTCAAGGAAAATGGGCTGCATTTAAAAAAGTTTACTTTATTTAAAGGCAATCACCCAGAGGGTGGTCTGCTGATCCCAGTAGGTCACCATTCCTGTGATGACATCCAAACATAGTGAGTCGCCTACCATATTAATATTGAATACGTAGGTCACATTACGACCCACTAGGATTTGTACCTTGGGAAGTGACATATTCGTACATAAGTTAGCTCACAAAAATCTTTTCCATTCACAAAAAGTTGGTCCGCAACTTGTGACCACCTTCTGAAAATGTGAATTTGGTACATCAGACACTTTGTTTCTTGATGGACAGACAATGGTAACTTTGTATGCAAAGGCCTAGATTCAATTAATTAGCTCGCCGTATTCTGCACATTTAGAAACGTATATATCTAGCACTGAACTGACGCCATTAGGCCTAATTTCAGCCGATTTTGATTTTTCAGTTGGTGGCAATAAGTACCCTTGGACTTGCTCTGAAACATTTCACATTGCACCCACAAACTAACCAACAATGTATTGTAGTTTTGATTGAGTAGCTAAGGCTGGCTGAAAATCTCCCTCATGACATGAGGCTAGCTAACTCCTCCGTAGCACATCTGCGCTAGTTTCCAATATATAGCTAGTTTTATCAATCAACTTTTGTAATGAAGGTTCAATGTTGTAATTTTTATACATTTATTTACATAAATGTCAGTAGTAGCAGTAGTAGTTTTATTCGATTATTTTATGACAATTCACATAAATTGCCAGAAAATTCAAATATACCATAAAAACGTACAAAAAAAGAATATATTATTAAAACACATCGTAAAAACAGCAACATGGCGGGCTTGATAGCGAAGATAAATTATAAGATATTTGAGTGAATAAAATTCAAATACTTCCCAAAAAGATTCATATAGTTTCATCACAGGGAGTCACCAATTTGGAGGGCGCCAGTATGATCCTTATTATAGATGTCAGAAACTGCCCACTCCTTGCAACAGACATAGCACGTATTAGTTCCTAGATAACACATAATAACCTGATCCTTATATGCCAAGCATAAAGTAAATATCTTTTTATTGTGAATACATGCCATTTAGTTGTATCAGATCTGTACACATGTGAGCCATCCGCGGTTTGTTTGAAGGACCGAGGCGACAAGTCGGAGTTAACCACTTTCTTATAATTTGTGCAAAGTGGGAGCAGAAAAACATAACCTTTTAAATTGATTCTGTACCTAGGTTACACACTGGACACGGTGGGGAACAGTTGTATTCTTCCATTTTCTTTTGGTAGCATTAAATGGCAATACCCCAACCCTAAACTGTATATAAAGTGCACATGCTTGAGAGGTTTCAATGTCATCCATAAAAATTTCGAAATATAAACAGTTTTTACAATCTAAAAATCTATTTGTTAAAGTGCCAAAAATCCCCCTATTTCCATATGTAACCCCAGAATCTGTTTTCTAAGAGGGCGAGTACTTTTTTAGTCATGGATTTGGAGCCCTCCCACAGAGCCCTCAACCCCAGTTTACACAGCCATGGCTTAACCTCCTTAAACCAGGCCTGTCACCGACTTGTTTTTCAAGGGTAAAAAGTTCATCAATAGCTTCCTTTAACTGGATTTGGGGATTACTAGTCCACAATCTAAACCAGAACACTAGGACCTTCAAAACTGCAATGTATGAGATGGGAAATAACCCTAGATTTAGGCGTACCTGGAGTAATGGCATATAAATCGTTAGGTTTAGAATTGATCTTATGAATTTATTTTCTGACTGTCACCTCTAGTTGTCTCAGTGGATCCATACCCCACAGTTCAGCGCCATAGAGTACTGCTCCCTGCTGTTTAGCACAAAGTATTTCAATAACGGGGGAGATTAGGCAGAACACAGACCGATTAATTTTTTGGACTATTGCACTATCAATATGCTAGAGTGTGTGTGTGCTCTTTGGTAACTGGGAAGACTATGTAAAATTACTGGTTAGTCTAACTCCCAGATAGTGAAAGACTTTAATATGTTTGGACCCAGCCTCAGATTCCCTTTAAAATATTTATGAGGGTTAAAAGCCATAAACTTTGTTCTGGAGAAGTTAATTTCAAGGCCCCGGTCATTACAAGCTGTTATGAACCTATTTAAAATTATTTTGTATGCCTTGCCAATAGGAGTTTTGGAGTTAAGCAGTGTGTCATCTGCAAAGAGTAGGGAGGGGTAGGACTGCCATCAAGTTTTGGGGAGTTGTCCCTGCAAACATACAGGGTACTAATAAGCCCATTCATATATAGGGTAAACAGGGTTGGGGCCAACACACAACCTTGTTGTACCCGTTTGATACCCTTACACTCCTGGATAGGTCTCCTCCAGGGCTCCACCTAACTTGGGCAACATTTTCACGATGGAGTCGGACAATTAGTCCTATTAGGCCACTGGGAAGCCCAAGATCTCTAAGGGTGGCCCATAACTTAGCACGATTGATGGAGTCAATCGTGGTGATACAGGTGATCATTTTTAATTGTGACTTCATTCTATGTAAGTAGAAGGAAGCAAAACCATTGGTCCAAGGTGCTTGTGGATGTCCTAAAGCCAACTTGTAAATGGGACAGGATATCATTTTCCTCTATCCAGGATTGCAAGTCGATCAAGATTATTTTCCAGAAGACTTTCTGTGCTATGTCTATGGGACTAATGGACCTGTATTTTGAGGGATCCCTTTTAAAAGTGGAGATTATTTCTGCACCCCTCCAGGTCCCAGGGATGTCCCCCCTCGCGCAGTAGCATTAAAGACTGTGTGAAATAAATGGCCCCATATATTTGGCTCCGATCAGTAGAGGTCACCGGGTATTCCATCAAGCCCTGGTTCTTTCCCAGGTTGCAATGTACTAATTGCTGTCACAATCTCTTCCATGTTGAAGCTAACTGGGTCCCCAACTACTGACTCACAGGGAGAGGCCGTCCCATCCCTGATGTAATTTATATTGCTTGCCCTATCATCCCCAGTATATAGTTTCCAGAAGTGATCTTCCCATACCTGTGGCTGAATAAAAAAGTCCTCCTCTACGACCTAATTTACTATCCGTTTAGTGATAAGGTGCCAGAATAGTTGGCAATCCTTGAGCCTATATTCCTCTACAAGGGTACGCCTTTTCTCCTCCTCCCAATTTCTGTTTTGCATCTGCCTGTGACTTTTTATAGGCTTTCCTTCTCTCTGAAATATCTCCACTGATTCCTTCCTTAACAGCATAGATTAGATCTTTTTTTAGCTTGTCTACAGGTCTCATTGTACCAAGGCACGTTTCCCTGCATATAAATATTAGATTTACGCTGTCTACAAAAGTGGCTTTTTATACTTATTAATAAGGTGGAGGAAGTTGACAAAATACTAGCAACGTTAGGGAAGGAATCGCTCGTGGCAATGAGGGTTTGAGCTACCTCTGTATAAATGGCAGCTAACGTCTTCTCACCTGAGACTACATGGGGCCATTTCAACCTCCTATTGTCAGTCATAAGCTTTTATTCGATATGCAAGATATCTTATAAGCATATTTACAATACAATCATTACAATGTTCAAAAAGCATCACTTTAAGAAGTCAGTATAAGAACTCATTTAAAAAGGATAAAAGGACATGAGGTGCCCGATAATAATTTAGCTAAAAAAAAAGGATTAAACCGCTACTAACAATCTCTTACAACGAATAAGCCAAAACTGTTTTAAAAATTTTGCTGTTCCACATACAATAGGGGGGGATGTGTCCGTAGTTAGGATGCGCAAGGCTACTAAGTGGCTACGTGTACCCATGTTTCGGCAAAGAGGTTTCAACCAAAAACTCCTAGGCCTTGCATAGTCCGGGCATTCAAATAGGACATGCGCGATGGACTCTACCCTACTCGGGCAACAAGCACAATTGGGGGACGTACGGGCCGCTGATTTCCAATTTGATGTCACAGCACCAAGCGGGAGGGATCCAACTCTAAATTTAAAATAAAGGGCTCGGTCAAAGGGGAGGGTAATCAGGTCCAGGTAGGGTTCAAAAGCCACAATATCTTTGACTAGTAAGAAGGCGACAGTAGACTTGCAGTGGTTCGAGTTTGTGATTAGTTGCTCCGCAGTCCATTTCCAGAAAAGGGCCTTAACAACTTCTTTCGGAGGGGCTGAACGTGTTGACCAACAGTCCCCCAGTCCGATCTTCTCCAGAAGCTTTTTAGTTTCTCTTAACCATCTTATTTTAGCCCAACCCCCCAAACTCATTATTTCCCCCAGGCCATCAGCGTAGGATTTTAACTCTTCGCCCCTCCGGATTCGTGTCCATAGAAGGAGAGGGCGAAGCTGGGCTTGATCTTTAATGTTTTTACAGCCTGTATCCAACAACACTGGTACGGATGGTGTGCTCAGTGGGATAGAAATAAGGGATTTTAGTAGCTTGCTCTCCGCTGTCGCCAAGGTGTCCAATCGGCAGTGGCCCCACAGTTCTGCCCCATACAAAGCTGATGTCACTACCTTGGCCTTGTAGATATCGATTACCGGGGTAAGTGATCTCCTAGGTGAGGCCCGGAACTCCCTCATGAGAGCTCCTCCTACTCTCCTGTGGTTAAGAACCATTTTGTCAATGTGATTTGCCCAAGACATCCTATCCGTTATCCGAATACCGAGGTAATCGAATTCGGACACTTTCTCTAAGGCAACAGAGTTAAGCGTAGGTGGGCGGCCCAGTTTCCTTGGTGGGTTTAGGACTAGATATTTAGTTTTGTCCACGTTGATTATTAAACCTTTTGCAGCACAAAACTCCTGGAAACGCGTTAGCAATTTCTGGAGGCCTTGGGGAGTCTTCGAGATCAAAAGCGTGTCGTCCGCAAAAAGCAGGGTGGGGATCCGGACTCCTCCGAGACAGGGGGCGTCAGCTGGTTCTTGTTGGAGATGTTCTACCACCCCATTCACATAAAGTGAAAATAGGGTGGGCGCCAAGACGCAGCCCTGTCTTACGCCCCTGGACACTGGTATCTTCTCGGTGAGTTCTCCGTTTTTACCCCAACGGACCTGTGCAAAGGTATGGGCATGGAGGCTAATGAGGAGGGACAAGATGTAAGGGGGTAATCCCAACTCATAAAGCACCCTCCAAAGCTCTTCCCGGGGGACTAGGTCAAAGGCAGTCTTCAGGTCTATAAAGGCCAAGTAAAGACTACCCTTGCCTAGTTCCACCACCTTCCACCCAAGTAGTGCCAACCTAAACACCTGCTCTATTGTCCCCATTCCAGCCCGAAAACCTGCCTGAAAGTCCGATAGGATTTTATTCTCCTCCACCCAATGGAGGATCCTTCCGAGGATAGCTTTACCAGCTATCTTTTGGGTGGAGTCTATCAGACTTTTGGGGCGGTAGTTCCCCGGGGTTTCCCTACATCCTTTTTTATAAATCGGGACCACCACCGCCCCTTTCCAGGATTCTGGCACTGCCCCTCCCATCATGATGTCGTTTAGGAGAGCAGCAATAACCCTTCCCCATTCCACTGGGTATGCCCTCATAAGATCCCCCGGGAGGCCGTCTGGGCCCGCTGCCTTACGAGGCGCTACCCACCCTATAACCTTTTCAATCTCTAGGGGAGTGAAGAGATCATAGGCGTGAGGTTCAATTGCGAGTGTAAGGTTCAACCCAACATTCGGTTCCCCTTCTGGAGGGAGGTATAAAGCCCCAAAATGTTTTACCCAGTTTTGGGGCGGGATGTTGCAGGGTCTCATAGCTGCATCGGGTTTATTCCGTGTGCCTATTAGATTCCAGAAGGCCCTTGAATCCTTACTTTTACTAGCTTGGAGCAGGTCTTCCCAGAATTTGTCCTCCCACTCCCTCCTAGCAGTTTTGAGGGATTCATTATAGGCCTTCCTTGCTTCCTGTATCACACTTCGGGGTTTGTGCTTTACTGCCTCAACTAGGTTTGCCTTGAGTACCCTACATGTTTGGGTATACCAACCATCATCTAGTTTTTTAGATTCTTTGTTACCCGACTTGCTAGGGTGTGAGGTAAACACATTAGTCAAGGCTTCCACTAAGGAGACAAAAAGCCCACTCACTCTACCCACCCCTTCTAGGGAGTACCCGAGGGTTGTCACCGCATGATTTAAGAGGGTTAAAATTTCCCCTACCTTTGCCTCAGAGAGGACCAGTTTCGCCCATTTTATTCGTCTACCACATGGGGAGACTTCAGACTCATCCGGGGGTGCAGCTACCGGGTTAATATTGTCCTTCCTTACGGGACGTCACCACTGGTCCATGCTTAAAGAGAGTGAGTTGTGGTCGCTTTCAGTCGTAGGGACCACCTGCATGTCCCTTACATATGACCATAGGTATACATCTATTAGCAAATAATCTATCCTAGAGGTGTGTCCTGGCCTGTTGTACGTGTGGGCACCCCCCCTATCCGAGGTTGTCCTCCCATTTGCTGCCCTTAAGTTAAATTCAAGGCTCAGGGAATATAACTGGAGCGCCACTTCTGTCCACCTCCTGATCGGTGGGATTTCCAGTACAGGGATCCCCAGCCTGGTATCCTCCTCGTCTTGGTCGAGGGCAACGTCCGAGCCCAAAGGCTCGAACGTGCAGTTCATGTCGCCCGCAACCAATGTGTGCGTCTTATATGGGGTATTCTTTAGCAAGGTCTCGAGGAGAGATATTACAGGAGACTTTCTCCCACCCTTGGTCCCCCGGGTATAAACATTATAGACATTTAGGACCAGTCTTCCCCTTTGATCTATTAGGGTGATATTTTGTATGTCCGGGCAGCCTGTGGGAAACTCCTCTACTCTACAGTCTAGAGAGGCTGCAACCCAAATGAGAAGGCCACCCGAAGGTCGCCCTCTCCCTGTTTCCGAGACTTGTGCAGGGGAGGAATAGGAAGAAAATCCCACCCTATAAACCGGCACCAGGCTCCATGTCTCTTGGAAAATACACAGGGAGTGCTCATCAACCCAAGCAGTAAAGTCTGGTAGAGCCAGTTTTCTTGCAATCCCTGCGACATTCCAGCTGAAAACCTTAAATACTAGGTCCGTCACAGCTGAAGTGTCGCTGGGCGCGAGAATGTCCCTGTCTGTGGTCCTCCTCAAGGGTGTCTGAGGGGAGCAGGGGTCTTGGAGGGTGGCTTTAGGGGCTACTATCCCGCTTGCAAGGTTAGTTTGGGTGGGTGATACTCCAATTGGGTCTACTCTACTCCCAATTTCCAGTCAATAGGGCCCTGGTGCCCACAAATGATTTACCCTTGTGCCCCCCGTAGGCCCTGCCCAGTGTGTCTCCCAGTTTTGACAGAAATCAGGGGAACTTAAACTTCCTCCAGTTAAGCTAACAATTTGCCTGGGGTAGAAATAAGAAAGATCTACCACTTTAACCCCTGGAGCCCCCATGTTTTTAATAGGAGTACAGATCAAGGGCACTACTCTAGGGTCTTGAAAATTTATAATTATGCAATCCCCCTCCTGAGTTTTTTTCCCCTGCCCTACCCACCCTACTCTACGGACACTTAGGATGATACCATCCACACCCAACGGAATTGGCTTGTTTGCCTTCAGCCAATGGATGCACTTATTCTTGAGTGATTGATGGTTTTCCATCTGGCCTTCCTTTAGAGGGGGAATGTTAACCATAACAGCAACAAAAGGTTGACAGTCTGGCGGGAGGTTTACTGGAGGGATTCGACGTACTGGGTTACTAGGGACCGATAAAGTGGTAGCTGGGGCTATAGGTTGGGGTACAGATCTAGGGGCTTTCCCTGTCACTAATCCATGGAATTTGTTGCATGTGCCTGATGTTTGGGTGTCTTTCGCTTTGCCACTAGCTGTCTGTGGCTGCTTTTGTGGGAGAGGCTTGGGCTTATTTATAGCAGGCTCTAAGTGTGTTGGTGGCCCCTTGTGTTTTGGCCCTGCTTTGGGACGGGAGGAGATTTGGGAGCTGGGGTTAATGCACTATTAGAGTCACCCTTATTTAGACAGATTGGGGGCTTAGAGTCTCTCTGGGGTGGTGGTTCGTTCCCCTTAGCGCCCGTGACCTGATTTTCACTCACTCTGGTTAATTGTTTAAATGTAGTTTTGAGTGAGTAGAACCCGTCAGGGGTTGATTGCTCTAATTTATCTATCTTCACCCCTAGACCCTTAACCTGTATTAGTAGAGGCCTCAAGAGACTATTTAGCTTCTCAAAGATGTTTTCAATTGTTACAGAATCAGTGAGCTCAGAAGCCTTGGCAGTGTTAACATCTGAGTGTGGCCCCCTGGGAGAGATCACAACATCCCCTTCTATGTCGACTTCATTCTCTATAGACCGACCCCTTATGTTTCTCATACCAGGTCCAGAGTGCACTTCATTCTCTATAGACCGACCCCTTATGTTTCTCATACCAGGTCCAGAGTGCTTTCTTACTCTTTGATAAAGAGCGGCCTGTCTCACTAGCCTACCCTTTTTGCGTTTTCTTGTCTTTTTGCTTAAGAGCCTATCCTCCTGCCTGGTTTCGGGAGTTTGGATGCTTAGGGACTCCCTATCTGTCTCCCCATCTGGTATAACTATGGTGGGGGTGGGCGGTTTTGGAGGCAGAGGATCACTGGTGGCTTCGTTTAGGGGTTTAGGTGATACTGGTGAAGACAGTTTACTAAGACCACCATCTTCCACAGTGGCAATAGGGAGAAGTGCGGCCAGATTTTCCAGCCTATCTATATTTTGCCCTATTTCAGCCAACTGGGGGGGGTCTATAGAGTCGCCAGACACACCAGGTGGGGGAGTAGAGTAAACCCGCTCACTGGCCGGTGTAAGCGACTGGGCAGCAACCCCCAAGGATGAACGTCTTGAAGGGAGGTTAACCTCGGATAGACGCCGCTCAGACATGGCAATCTCCTTTTCAATCACCGCCGCCACCCTGGTGATGAAGCGGTCCATAGTTCCTATAACAGGGCTCCCGGCAATGGACCCCCTTTCATCATCACTCCTAAGGAGTTTTCCAGAACGGGTAGACATGATTGCAGGGAACAGCACGGGGTCTCACACAGGCCGTATGTACTCACTGCTGATGGGAAGGAAAGGGACGTGGCCCAGCCCAGCCTTGACAGCCCCTGACGGCCACAGACGGCCCACCCTCTGCCCGGGCTCAGCCCGGCGTCGCCCGCGCGCGTCCCGCGACGCGGAGGGGTTGACCCGCCTTTGTAGCGCTTCCGGGCGCGCAGGCAGTGGGAAACCGGAAGTGCACGCAATGCCCGCTGGGAGCTGTAGTCTCCAGCCGCCGTGAGATGGTGATGGCAGCGAGACCTACAGCGTTCCTGGACCCAGGGGCAGAGGCTGCGTGTGGCGTGTTGTGGCGTGCGTCCTCCAGGTAGGATTTGGCAAAAACCCCCCTCCTATTGTTATTTGTCGTAACCACATGTGCCGGAGCAGGACTGATGGAGTTCAGAATAGGGATACCAGTTAGTTCCAGGACAAGAGCATTATGGTCACTATCCTATCGATCAATGACGGCCATATCATGCACTTTGGACCATAAATCTAGATCTGCCAATATGTAATCCATCCCACTCTGTGCATTCACCCTTTTATAGGTGAAGGGAGCATCGGAGTCAGAGTTCGTCCTCCTGTTACATGCACAAACCACATGGGAGAGCGTGAATGAAAGCATTCGTTGGCTCACCCTTGTGCATCTTTTGATGGAGGGTATCTGCAATTTTCCTAAATAGAAAATAGAGAAAGTAGGTCACATTATGAGTGACTCTCCATCTTATTGTCAGTTATGAATGCCGGGCGAATGAATATCTGTCCAGAATGACATCTGGGGAATTTTAAAAAAGTAGGATTTAGTTATACAGCTGCATATGTATTTGCAATGAACTATTAATGTTCTGAGATGAGTATGTTGCATTACATATGGCTTCGCCTAGAGCTTGAACGTTAAAACATGACATGCATACAAGTGACTCTTTATATAATGATAACATAAATACCAGCATATACTATATATCAACAGTTTAATGTTTCACAGAGCCCAACATAAATATGGATAAATACAGAGGAAGTGTAACTAAAGTAAATACCGTTAAACGTTAAAATTAAATACCTTGCATTCAATATTGCATTAAAGATGCGTAATGCAGTTAAAAAAGCACATGAAGATTTAACCTATCAGGACAGTCTTTGTACCAACCCACAATCACTTCTACCCATTTCTGCCACACCCTGGCTGGTCCTCGCAATCTGGTGGAAATGGGGAGATCCTTTGTGTCCCTGGGATGTCATGAACAGGAGGCTAGTCAACCAGCCCTTGGAGAGTTCTTAGGTAGCCCGGACATGACAGATGGCACTTAGCTGTAGGCCAGCAATGTCCAAACAAAATCGACCAAGTAATAATTGCCTTCCTGGAGCATGGCAAGCTCCAGACCACCACAAGTCTGCAGATAATCTAGTTGCAGCTCCTCCTGCCCTAATGCCTCCTCTTGCCCATGTTCCAGCATAGAACCAGCGTAGTATGGTTCCAAATTCAAATGCGTATCTAACACTTAAGGCCAGAGCTCCAGAAGGTATACCCATGTGGCCTTTGAAGGTACACTCAGTTCAAAAGCGACCGTTGACCCTGCCTCTAGGCTAGGTCGCCCCACACGCTGCTGTCTCCCAGCCTGCCTCCTCGCCCAGCTGATCCCGCCGCCGCTGTCGCCATGGACGACCCAGCCGCTGCTGAGCCGCCCACCGCCTGATTTTCCCGCCACTGCCTCCCTCCGGCCCCGCCTCCCTCCAGCCCATTCGCCGCCCCGCTCCCGCCACCCAGCTGCTCCTCCCTCCCGGCTCCGTACTTATGTAGACCACGAAGCGACCGCGCAGCAGGCGTGCCGATTGTGCGCCGAAGGCGCGCCAAAGGCAAGCCCGTCTGCGCCCGTCTGCTCCTGGACCGCGCCCAGCACCAGGACCCCTGGCCCTCAACGATGCCAACGCACCCGTCGAACTTACGACGCCTCCACCCTCCATGCACTCAACACCAGCCAGAACCCCGCCTGCTACCGAGCCACCCCGAAACGCACCCACGGACCCTTCACCTGCCAAGCCTGAAAATTCACCTGCCTCTGAACCTGCACCGCACCCGCCAAGCCGAGCTCCAGCAACAACCACCTTAATTGCATCCTGCTCAACACCCGCCCCGTCCACAGGCATGCCATCGAAAACTGGAACCTCCTCGACACAACATCACCAGACATCGCCTTCCTCACAGAAACATGGATGAACGCCTCCTCAGCCCCCGACATCGCCATAGTCATCCCGGATGGCTACACGATCACCCGGAGGGACCGCGTCAACCAAACCGGAGGAGGCATCGCCATCGTCCACAGAAACACCATCCACATCACGACCAACTACGACGACACCCTCACTGCCGCTGAGCACCTTCACTTCCAGATTCACACTGACCCCAATACCACCCTCAGAGGCACCCTCATCTACAGACCCCCGGGACCACGCACACAATTCAGCGAAGCCATCGCAGACTTCGTCAGTCCGCACGCCCTCACCTCCACAGACTACATCCTCCGAGGGGACCTCAACTTCCACCTGGAGAACAACAAGGACTGCAACACCGCTGCCCTTCTGGACAACCTCGCCAACCTCGGACTCAAGCAACTGGTGAACACCCCAACCCACTACGCCGGCCACACGCTCGACCCCCATCTTCTACTCCAGCAAGCACATCTCCTTCAGCCACTCAACCGGACTACACTGGACAGACCACAGCTGCGTCCACTTCAACTTCAGGAGAACCACGACCCACCACCCGCAACAGGTTCCCCGCAGAAGCTGGAGCAAGATCACCGCCGACCAGCTCACCACCGCCCTCAGCCAGAACCCTCCCACCAACACGGCGGACCCCAACGAAGCTGCACGCAACCTCACACAGTGGCTCACCAACTGCGCCGACGAACTCGCACCACCGAAGAATCCTCCCAGCAGACCCGGCAGCAGGAAAGCTTTGTGGTTTACCAACGACCTCATAAACTCCAAGAAAACCGGCCGCACCCTCGAGAAAGCCTGGCGCCACGACCAGACATCAGAACACATGACCGCCCTCAAGAACGCCACCCACAAACACCACCAGCTGATCGGCACCACCAAGAAGACAACATTCAAAGAACGACTGGACAACAACACCCACAACAGCAAGAAACTCTTCAGCATCGTTAAAGAGCTCTCCAACCCCAGCGCCAGCAACAACGACATCACACCCTCGCAAGACCTCTGCGACTCACTCGCCTTGTTCTTCCACCGCAAGATCGCCGACATACAAAACAGCTTTGGCACGCTGACCACGCACCCAACCATCGAACCAGCGCCCCTCACTACCACCCTTTGCACCTGAACCCATGTCAGCAACGAAGACACCACCCGCCTGATGAACACCATCCACTCCGGCTCCCCTACCAAACCCTGCCCACACCACATCTTCAACAAAGCCGACTCCATCTTTGCACCCCAACTCCGGAACATCATCAACAGCTCCTTCGCATCAGCCACCTTCCAGGAGAGGTGGAAACATGCCGAGCTGAGCGCCCTCCTGAAGAAACCCACCGCGGACTCCATGGACCTGAGGAACTTCCGCCCCATCTCGCTCCTTCCCTTTCCAGCCAAAGTCATCGAGAAGACCGTCAACAGACAACTCTCTGCCTTCCTCGAGACCAACGGATCCCTCGACCCCTCACAGTCCAGTTTCCGAGCAAACCACAGTACTGAGACCGCCCTCATCTCAGCCACGGACGACATCAGGTCCCTGCTCGACAACGGGGAAACTGCTGCCCTCATCCTCCTGGACCTCTCAGAAGTCTTCGACACCGTATGCCACCGCACCCTGATACAGCGCCTCAGCAACACCAGAATCCAAGGAGCGGCCCTGGAGTGGATCATCTCGTTCCTCGACGGAAGAACCCAGAGAGTCCGCCTCCCCTGTTCCGATCCGCGGCCACCAAAGTCATCTGCGGGATTCCGCAAGGATCCTCATTCAGCCCCACCCTCTTCAATGTCTACATGAGCCCTCTCGCAGCCATCGCACGCCAACACAACCTCAACATCATCTCCTACGCTGAAGACACCCAGCTGATCCTCTCCCTAACCAACGACCACGCCACCGCCAAAGCCAACCTTCAGGAAGGAATGAAAGACGTCTTGGAATGGATGAAGATCAGCCGTCTGAAACTGAACTCAGACAAGACGGAAGTCCTCATCCTCGGACCATCTCCCTCCGCCTGGGACGACTCCTGGTGGCCCCCTGCCCTGGGCACCGCACCCAAGCCAACGGACCACGCACGCAACCTGGGCTTCATCCTGGACTCCTCCCTCACGATGACCAAGCAAGTCAACGCTGTCTCGTCATCCTGCTTCAACACCCTGCGCATGCTCCGAAAGATCTTCCGATGGATCCCCACCGAAACCAGGAAGACGGTCACCCAGGCCCTCGTCACCAGCGGTGTGGACTATGGGAACACCCTCTACGCTGGAACCACAGCCAAACTCCAGAAAAGACTCCAGCGCATTCAGAACGCCTCAACACGACTCATCTTGGACATCCCTCGACACAGCCACATCTCTGCCCACCTGAAAGACCTGCACTGGCTCCCCGTCAACAAGAGGATCACGTTCAGACTCCTCACCCACGCACACAAGGCTCTCCACGACACAGGCCCGAAGTACCTCAACAGCCGCCTCACATTCTACGCACCCACCCGCCAGCTCCGATCCGACAGCCTCGCCCTCGCCTCCGACCCACGAATCTGTAAATCCACCGTCGGAGGAAGATCCTTCTCCTACCTGGCAGCCAAGACATGGAACTCCCTCCCTACTCACCTATGGCTGACCCTGGACCATCTCTCCTTCAGGAAACAACTCAAGACCTGGCTGTTCGAGCAGTAGTGACCCCCCCTCCCCTCAGCGCCTTGAGACCCTACGGGTGAGTAGCGCGCTCTACAAATTCTGTTGATTGATTGATTGATTGAAAAGGCCACCTTTGAAATTCACAGGCCTTCTCTTGACTTTGTCTTGTCTACCATCCTACTCTTGGGAGGTTTGATCACTATTTTTAGTGGGGCCAAGACCCTGCACCTTGGAATGTAGGAACTAATTCCACCCCAATGTCACCCCATGTAACTGTCCCAGAGAGGCCCCTCAGAGTCAGAGGTTTGCAGTTTCCCACAAGCCCCTAGTTTATGGCCTTCTATCTGGAATGCATAGATGTCGCTTGTAGGAAAGTGCCTCTTTTGATATGGTTAGCCCCCATTTTTGCCCAGTGTGATGTGATTTCAAATTGAAAGTACGCTGTTTCCTACTTACCAGGTTCCCAGTACCAGGTTTCTGTCCTAAAACTGTACCATTATTGGCACAACTTCAGCAACCCCTATAAGTCCCTAGTAAATGATACCCCTGATACCTAGGGCATTGGGACTGAAGAGGGTCCACTGAGGTAGTAGCACAAAATGTACAACCCCCTCACCAAGGCTATGCTAACTGCCATAGCAGTCTGTGTGTCTTGGTGCAGAGAAAACCGAAGATTTTACATGGCAAACAGCCATGTGTGCCATGCCCCCATACACTGCATGTGGTATTGGTAAATCACCCCTACTGCAAGCCTTACAGCCCTATGGCAGGATGCACCATATCCCATGTGTGGACATATCTGCATGACCAGATTGACCCTGCAATATCTGAGCCATTCCTGGATATGGTAAGTGCACAGGGAAGCCATAGAGAGTACATGGGCTGTATACTTGTCATTATGAGATTCTCCGCTCCAGGATGGATTATCTGTACCCTAACACGTTTGGTACCAAACAAATCATCTTAATAAATCCTCACTGATGGCAGTGTTGGATTTATTAATAGATGCACACAGGAGACCCTTTAGAGGGTCCACATAAAACCTACCAAGCACTGGTGTGGTCTCTGACTAATCCTTGCCAGCTTGCCATCATCAGGCATGTTTCTGACAGCATGGTGTGAGATATGTGTAAACAAATAGGAGGACCCCACTCTAGCTTTGTAGAGGACGGTGGGGAAACATTGGGGTAAAGGAAATAAACGTCCAGGTTCGTTGGACAGTTTGGGTAATGTCTTGTTTTAGTGTAGGACTAACAGGTGTCTCTCTTTCCCGCTCCCTCAAATTGTTTGTGGTTTCTTAGAGGGGTATATTTTCCATGAAGAAGGCAAAAAACACTAACCTTATATTTATACAATAAAGAACAATGTTCTAAAAAACAATTCATTAAAACCATTATACAATATGCATATACATCACAGTGTTGATAAAATAAAAAAATAAAATAATAAAAAGGTCACAGAATCAAAATCAAAAAGGTCTGTGACCTTTTTATTTTTTTATTTTTTTATTTTATCAGAACATTGTATTGTGAAATAAAACTTGTATTTTGTTACCAGACTTAAGTAGTGATACATTTTTAAATCAAGAAACGTTTATTTACTTAATTATTGTGTCAAAGACACTGTCCATTTGTTGTTTGTTGTATGGAAACAAGAATTTAGGTATAGACAACCAAACCAAACTCCCTTGTCTTCACGCCTTCCCACCTGATAACTCTATCTTAATAACATCAAAGATACAACTTCTGTTCTTTATTGTATAAATATAAGGTTAGTGTTTTTTGCCTTCTTCATGGAAAATATACCCCTCTAAGAAACCACAAACAATTTGAGGGAGCGGGAAAGAGAGACACCTGTTAGTCCTACACTAAAACAAGACATTACCCAAACTGTCCAACGAACCTGGACGTTTATTTCCTTTACCAGCATGGTGTGAGAGCCAGCTCTCCCAGAGGCCAGGAACAAAGCCTGCTCTGGGCAGAGGTGCTTCACATCCTCCTCCAGGCAGGAAAAGCATTCAAGGCAGGAAGCTTCAAAGGCAAAGCTATCTTTGAAATGCGAACCAGGCATCTCACGAGCGTGGAGGATGCCAAGGCCCTCTGCTGTTCCACATTTGGCGGGAGGACAGGCGGGAACATTTGTTAAATTAGGAGGTGGGTCCCCATTCAGTCATCACCACCCTAAGGTGGGGCAGGTGATGCTGTGCCCACTTTTTGTTTCCCTCCATCTTGTTTTGAGGGGGAATTAGCCAAATAGGATCAGGGTAGTGCCCCTTCCACAGGAAATGGTCACTTAGAGGGTGTAGACACCCTAGAGGTAGGTAACTCATTGGCTGCTGACCTGAGGACTGAAGCCCTGCTGTAGAAAATTGTTGCTAAACTCTGCCTGCTGCCTTAAGGACTGAACAATTGTGGTGTGCTGTCTCATCCTGCAACTGTGATGCCTTCAAGAACCCTGGAGCCCCTCCAGCCTTTTACAAATCAAAAAAGAGCTCCCTTGGAGTAGAGGTACTACTCCCCTGCAATCTGCAGGCACTAAACACACAGAATCCGGTTTTCCGACTTGCTGGTCCCCATCCTTCTGACTCAGCACCCAAACCAAAAGTGGTACACCAGCCCTGGAAGATCAAATCTGTGTCCCCTCCGAGTGTGGAGACACCAAGATCTACCAGAGCTGTGCCACACCAATACCCGAAGTACCAGACCCTCTGCAGCAGTCAAATCCAAACTCCAACTGCCCAGAAAGCAAGCCACAAGCTTCCAACGAGGGATGTCAAGACAGCTGAGACTCACTTTGTGAGTGGCCCAGCTGTCCCAAAATCACCTCTCCGAGCTGTCTTCCTCTGACGGCGCGGACACTTTGATAGCCGCCGCCTGGCTGACCTATCTGCTCTACACCCAGCCCACCCGGCCTGGGTACTGGTGAACCAACTATGCTCCCATCGTCCTGAGGCCCTTATGACCTGATCCCTCGAATGGGACCCCTCTGACTTACCTTTAAGTTTTTTTGTTCAGTGTGTTTGCGGGTTGCCCTCTTCTTCGTAGCGCACTAAGTACCAAGGACTTCAGCACTGTGCTCCCGGCCAAATGCGGGATGCTCCAGAGAATCTGCTGCTGGAACAATGAGCCTGGCCATGCTACTTACCTAAATCCTGAAGGTAAAACTCGAAATCCAACTGTATGATTTTATATGCATTTTTCTATTTCCCCCATTGAGTTCAATGGAAATAATTGGGCACAAAAATAATGTATTTTACAAATTTTAAAAATTAATATCTTGAAAAGTACTTACTATAGAACAAAGTTCTTGGTCTGAAAAATTTTATAAAAATCTGTGTTATTTTTATAAATTGGAACATCATGGGCCCGATTACAATGTTGGACGGAACAGAGTCCGACCGACATCATTTGAAAACTGGAACTGAACGACCTCCTGTTGTGGGTTCCAGCCCAGAAAGTAGGACACTGTTCGGTCGGAATCCTATTCTTTACAATAGGAGCATGTATTCCAAATGGAATGCATGCTCTCATTGTAAAGAGCAGAGGTGCAGTTTATCCCTGCATCCTGCAACTTGGAAGAACATATACTTAACTAATTTTGGGGTTCTAAAGTTCTTGTATGTCTGTCATGTAGAAATGAAGTGTACAGCAATAATTTGAATCAAAATCAAAATCTCATACATTGTCCAAACTCAGAGCCCCTACAGATCCTTCCTGACTGTACCCCTTATGTGATGGTCCTAGAAAATGTTCTTCCAACCACCTGGGATTGAGATGGACAATGAGGCACTAAACCACAACACTGCCCACTGGTTACGCCTTAAATCGGGTCTCCACTGGGATTTGCATAATGAGATTATTTTAACCTGTAGAGTTGGTTGGATTGGCCATACTATTAAATTATCAGATGGAGACTGTGTAGTTATAAACTTTAGAGACCCAAAGCTTGTACATATCCTCTTTCATTGCCTAAACTATGAGGCCAAAAATCAAGAGGGCATACAGGCTCTCCTTCTAGCCTTTTTTTACAGGCCTATATTACCCGCACCGATGAAATATGTTTTTGACCAGAGAGCTACAGTTACTTATTGAAATTTGCAGGATCATTATAACATCTCAGTGAGAAACCACTATAAGATTATGAAGGGGTTGGAAGTGATTGATTGACTCCCTGCGCAGGAGAAGCCATCTTTGGCAGACAACAATTCGTGGGGCTTTGAATGCCAAACCTGGGATTCAGGGACTCACTTCATAGGTGTAATAAGTCTGCCTCCAATACAGGATCCTGAAGCTACCCTCCTCTAGGTGGTACTCAACAATCTGAGATTGAAGCAGAGCTTCCCTTAGCCCAAGAATCTTGTTCCACCCGAAATAGCCTTAGTCTTATCTCTTGGAACATTGCCGGAGCTGGCTCCAAAATCACAAATCCTGAGGGTTATGTTCATTAGTGCTTTTGAAATCATTTGCTGCCAAGAAACTTGGAGGACTGAACAGTTTTATACTGATGGGCATCCTGTTTTTTTCCAGCCAACCCTGCCCTGAAAGGCAGGAAGAGCAAAGGATGGCAGTGCCACTTTTGTTTTAGTTAAAATCACTACATGCCAAGTGTCAGGTCTTTGGGGGGTGGCCAAGCCGGCGACTGTAGTGGTCGCGTAGGCTTGGAGCTCCGCTGCAACGCCTCCAAATCCAGGCTGCATGGGTGGCGTGAGCTGCCTCAATGAGTCTGGCGATGGTACAGGAACGGCAGTAGAGGTAGCCAGCATCGAGCACTATCCTGGGGACGCCCGCAGAGCATGTTGGCACAGACGCGGAGAGCCCACGAGAGGAGGGGCCTTTCTCCATATCAGAAGCCAGGAACTCTAGTGAGAGGGAGCCGGCGGGTGGTCCAGACGGGCAGGGAGGAATCGATCATGGGACCGGTCTGTCGCTTGACAACAGAGGTAAGCAGTGGGGGCACCCAGTTTCATTAGCCTTGATCCAGCAATCCCCACAGACGTTCCCCCGGAGGCTCCGTAGTGACAGGGTCCACGGGTGAGCCTGGGGGCTGGCCATCGGGCCAGGAGTTGTGTGGCTGTATAAGAGCTAGGCATGAGCGAATTTTGCGGATCTCGCGTTCGCGAATTTTGCGGATTTGCGGATTCGCAATCCGCAAAATCCGCGAATTCCCGCGAATTTGCGGATTTTTTTTTTTGTGTTCGCCCGTGTTTCTGCCAGTTCGTGAGGGTTTTGTACACTTTCGCAAATTGCGAACTTACCTGTCGGGTCGCAAGTTTTGCGAACTTGTTGTTTCTACGTGTCCAGCCTGTTTGGGACACTCTTCTTCATCACTGCCACCACTGCCACTCTCTGACTACTCATGCCACCCTCTGGCCCACCCATGCCACCCTCTGTTTCATCACCACACCCTCTGGTTGTCCAGTGTACATTATTTTCGGCAAAGCAAACCACACCTTCCCTGCCTCAAGTGACCTGAATTAATTTGGGGCTGATTAATGTGTCACAGAATATTTTTTTAGCTGGCACCTGCTTCCTTAGTGCGCCCTGATTAGTGATCTTTTGCACTTGCTAAGTGCTTTCATTGTTGCAAAATTAGTTACAACACCTGCCCTGCCCCAACTGACAATAATGAATTAGGGGCTGATTAATGGATTTTAACTTCCAGCCTGGCTCCTGCTTGTCTCCCTTAGCTGTAATTCAGGACCTTTGTGGCATATGTGTAACTATTCTGAGGTTCAGAGCAGGGTCACATAATAGTTTCAACTGGCAACTGAACTCTGGAGGGGCCCCTCAGGAAGCACTACAGGAAATGGCTACTAATGATGAGCCTGAACTTTTGAACCTGGTAAGTAGTTACTTTCAGTTTTGCTAGGATCGTATTTCTGCAATTTTGCACTTATTCGCGGGGCGCGAACTCACGCGAACTCACGCGAACAGTGCGAGCAGTGCGAGCAAAATCCGCTGCTCGCGGATTTGCGGATTTTGCGGGAGATTCGCAAATTTCGCGGATTGCGGATTTCCCGAAAATCCGCAAAATCCGCGAGCGGAACGGATTTTCCGCCCACCCCTAATAAGAGCCCTCTTGTTGCTGCACCTCGCACAAAGCCTGGCTGGGCACCCATAGGACACTGGTAGCCGCCCCCTAGCCTCATCTCCTATAGTAGACACTAACAATCTCCCACACCGGGACGCACCAACAAGATGACACAGACACAGTTCAAGCACCAGTGAATACAGGGGCACTGACGGAGACTGGTTAGTGGCGCATGCCACCTCCACATACTCAGTGTAGCTTGCAGCGATTAAAACCACAGGGGTGCCTAGTTTGCTGCCCTAGCTACAGGCATGGTCCGGCGGGACCCCAAACAGAGAAAGCTCATGTTCAAGACACCAGGTCGCGGCGCAGAGGCACAGCAGGTTAGCATGGCGGAGGGAGGTGGAACACATAAGGCTGCAGCGGCCAAGTCAGACAAATTTAATGGACCTCTGGGCGGGCATTAAAGCCCTGGACACTCGCTTTGATGCCCTAGATAAGAGGCTGGACACAATGGGCATCAGGCTTGACCCGAAGGAGGGGCACTTAACTACTGCAGAGGGCAGGATCTCCGACCTGAAGGATGGAGCCACCGAAACCCCAAAAATGCTTGAGCGTATGGAGAAATTACTCAAGTCAATCGCCATTAAGAATGAAGATTTGGAGGTGTGGGGTGGCGTAACAACATACGGGTAGTGGGTGTACCCGAGTCCACTAACAACATGCAACTGGAAGGGTTCATGTAGACTCTGCTGATGGGCCTCTTTGGACAGGAGTCCTTCACGTCTACCTTTGTTGTGGATCGGGCGCATTGTACCCCTGGACCGCAAACCAATCCAGGCTGCCCGCCAAGGCCAATCATAGACTGTGTGCTCAATTTTAAAGACCAGGACACTGCATTGAGGATGGCGTGAGAAAGGGCATCCTCGGGTGGCAGGGTTCTTCCATATCCCTGTACCCGGACTTCACCGCTATGGTGCAGGAAGCAAGACGGATGCATGCAGGGGGGAAGGCGAACCTTCGCAAGGTAGGACTGTGCTATCGGATTCTATACCCCACCCGTCTAAAAGTGGATGTGGATGGTCATTCGCGTGTCTTTGACTCTTCTCACAACGTCCAGGAATTTTGCCAGGCCTATTCCAGATTGGGGCGGCAGTGGGGAACACCCTCTTCGCAAAATTCACAGAATGTCCCTGAATCTGGTGCAAGTGTGGAACTCTTTTCGGGCAGTTAAAAAGACCATGCCATCACTAAGAACAATGGTAGTCCTGTTTCCCATTGCACATAGCAATGCCCGGTTCAGTTTTTTTCTCACTGGGTGGACTATACTTCATCCATACAGGTGCTAGTGCGCCAACAGAACTGGGGAAGCGGTGTAGAGTTGCCACCCCCCTAGTGCAGAAGCACCTCCTATGTTTGCCACAGTACTGGAGAACACTTTTTTCTCATTTATGTTTGAATTTTGGAGTTGTAGGCTAGATTTTTTCCCTGAAGTTTGGTATGGGAGATGGGAGGAGGGACGGGGGTTATGGGGGTTTCAAGCAATGTTTGGCAATATGGCTCCTTCAAATTTCTCTCTTGCAGTGCTGTAATGGCTATTCAGGTACAGGCAGTTCTCATATCATTGTTTTAAATGATGGTTAATAGGGTACTTCCAGAAGCCAATATTGTGATGATGTCCTAGAATATAGGGGCCTCAACAATACATGTAAATGTAAGCAAGTATCTAACTACTTGTAACGCCACCAGGTGGACATTGCCTTCCTGCAAGAGATGTATTTGGCACCCTCTGCCCTGTCTCCCGTGGTTTCCAAAGGGGTTGCAATATTGATTTATAGGCGGTTACCATTCAGAGATGTTGGTGGGTGATATTTGCTGGTCAAGGGATGTTTATTAGAGCATACAGTACTACTTGTAAATGTTTATGCACCAAATATTGATGATCCCAACTTTTTCAAATTCATTCATGCACAAATTGAGCACATGGGGGCGGATCAGATCTGCTTGGGATTGGAACTTAACATACTTCTTGACCCAGCAAGAGACAGCACAGCAACCACCACAGACACCAAGCCTAGAGCCATGCGTTAACTGTCAGACATCAGAGAGGCATGTAGGTTGGTGGACTCATGGAGATGCCACTGCCCTAGTGAAAACACCCACTACTCCGCCCCACACAACACATGGACCTGGTTAGACTATTGGCTTCTCACCGCAGGGGCAGCTCTGTGGGTCAGCACAATCTGTTATCTCCCACGCACATTTTCAGACCACTCCCCCGTCCTGATGGATGCAGCTGTGAATCCCAAGTGTACGGGGTGTTGAAAGACCGTGGAGATTCCCTGACATGGCCTTAAGGGACTCCGTATTTGGGTCAGAACTCCTTGATGCGATAATGGAGTATTTTACACTCAACATTGGCACAGTGAACTCAAAGGCCACACTATGGGAGGCTTTTAGGGCATACACCAGGGCAGTGTGCATGTCAAAGAGAACTGGAGTACTTAGGGATCTACGCCGCACACTACCACAATTGGAAGTGCAACTGGCGGAAATTGATAAGAGTGGCGCTGCCCCCTCAAACCCCCAAGTCTACAACGCCACGCATCCCTTATGGCGGAGTTCCAGGATGCAGCAGAGCAGGAGGCACACTATTTGGGCAAGTATGCAGTTGCCAGGCAATATGGGGAGGGCGAAAGGCCGAGTAGAACCCTTGATAGATTTAAAGCAACAATCCTGCAACCTGACAAATATAGCCGAATTAATCGGGCAAGTGGGCTCGCGGATAACTGGCAACGTAGGTGTCCTCGGGAAGGTACTCACTTTATATGTTACTTTAAACACTTCCAGGGCTACGCGGGACCCAATGGCATACATGGATTATCTGGAAGAAATTTCCCTGGTCTGGCTTGAAAAAGAACATCAGGAATTTTTGGCAGTACCTTTTACCTAAGACAAGGTAATCAAAGCCATTGATGCACTGTATGGCTCCCTGGATGCTTCCATAAGAAGTTCAAAGCAATCCTTGCTCCATACCTCATAGATATGTAGCAGGAGGTGGTAGAGTTGGGAAGGCTTCCCCCTACAATGAGAGAGGCGGTTATAATCCTTATCCTTATATCCGGGAAATACCCTTTCAAATGCTGCTCATATAGACCGCTTTCACTTTTAAACTTTGACAATAAAATTCTAGCCAAGGTAATAGCAGCAAGGCTTGCCCTGATGATTGACACGCTGATCTCGCCCGCTCAGTCGGGATACATCCCTCATAAATCAACTGCCCTTAATCTCTGTACATTATTTGCCACACTGCACAGAATATCACCGTCAGTCCCTGCGGCAGCGGTTCTGCTTGATGCGGAGAAAGCTTTTGACTCCCTCAAGTGGGCCTTCTTGTACGCCACACTGGGCTGCCTAGGGGTGCCGGAGCAGTACCTAGCAGTCATCACATTACTATATACAGTACCTACAGCGCGTATATGTCGCAATGGCATGTTAACCTCTGCATTTTCGCTTACATGGCGAACACGGCAGGGGTGCCGACTCTCTCCCCTGTTGTTCGCTATGGCATTGGACCCACTGGTGGGGCATCTGCAGGAGGTCGGACAGCCATCGTGGCCTGCAGTTTAACACTGGTCCTTTACTCGTCACCCTGTATGCGGACAATATCATACTTATTGTACGGCACCCAGATTGAAACCTTGCACCGCTTCTCCGTGAAGTTAAAAGGTACGCACCCTGTCAGGTTTTGCATCAATTGTTGAAAGTTGGAGGTCTTTCCTTTGACCGCGTCACCCTGTAGAAGGACGGTGGAGTATCCCCTGGCATGGTCTGAGGACTCCGTTAAATACCTCGGTATCCATATACACAGAGATGCGGATCACAACCTCCAGCTCAATTACGGCCCGGTGGTGGAGAGATTGGGACGCAACATAGAGCGCTGGTTGACACTGCCCCTGACTGTGGCGGGAAGGAATGCATTGTTAAAATGGTAGTCCTCCCATAATTTTTTTATTTATTTCAAAAAATTCTTATTCCGTAACAGTTTCTTCTCCACCCTTCGGACTCACTTTATTCGGCTGGTGTGGGGTGGCAAGCAATCCTGGATTAGCTGGAGTACCCTAATGCTGCCATATGAGAGAGGAGGTTTAGGGGTGCCAAACTTCAGTATTTATTATTTGGTTGCCCATTTGGTTGCACAGGCAAGCTTTGCTCTGCACTGGTATCACGTAGATGCCAGGATTACATACTTAAGGCCTGAGGCCAATCTGGCACTCCCGGCGTCCCTTGATACGCTACTACCTGTTGGGTTCCTGCAGGACCCACAAGATATTCAGATGCTCTCCACAACGAGTTTGGCTTGGCACCGACTACTCAACACAAATGGATCCCGCATCCTATACTCTTCTGCACTACTACTAGTGGGTAATGGTTGGATCCCCATATTGCAGGAGGCGCTGGTAAAACTGACGCTGGCAAAATTTCACTTGGAAACTGTTTGAGACCTGTTCCCCAGTGGTCATGTCTTCTCGCCTATGGAGGATCCCCATTTTCAAGAGGCCAAAGCTGCGGATCATTTCATACTGCAAAGGTTGCAGAGGGCTCTGAGGGCTAACATATTTAGCTACCCGCTCAAACCCACAGAATTCTCCCTTTTGACAGGTATCATCAAAGATGCAAGTGGGAGTCATCTTCTGTCCAGACTATATAAGGCTGCTGTGTCTTTGCTCCCCAGCCGGGATTCTGGTGTGCGGGTGGCCTGGGAGCGAGACCTGGGCCATCCCATCTCCGACTTACAGTGGAGTCGCTGCTGCACACAAATACGCCAAGTTTCTCCCAATCACCGGCACAAGTTGCTGCATTTTAAATTCCTTTGTAGGGCCTACATGACGCGAAGCACACTACATCGTATTGACCCATCCCGTTCACACTCCTGCCCCAGATGTCGCTCCCCAGAAGCAGATTTTGCATTCATTACTTGGACATGTGATAAGATAGCAGATTCTTGGAAGGTAGTCTTTGGGGAAATCTCCCGCATGATAGAGATGGAGCTTGCACCTTCACCAATGCTGGCACTTACAGGGGTACACACACGACCTCCCCAAATGTAAGCGACGGTTTTTCACCATTGCCCTCCTCATTGCTAAAAGGGAAGTAGCCCTAAACTGGGGTAGTAAATATACACCCACGTTGAAAACATAGCTATGCAGCATGGCCTATTGCAACACTAACAGCGATACATATGCATAGTGACATTTGGCAACCATTCCATTCTTTACTTACTGACTGCACGCGTTACCGGTGGCACTCCGCGCCCACATCAACACACCCCTTCAGGTACTGGGATAAATAGGGCAACACCTGGGTCCACTAGGTTGCAGCCAACACCATAGTGATTCTAACACACGAGATCTCCTCCTCCTTGCTAATCAGGATTGTAATACTCAATGATAGCCTTGTAGACCTTTGCCTGTGCATAGACATGTATTTTAACATTTTACCATGTCAAACACTGTAGCAGGGGTTCTGCTCATACACAGAACTGTGCATAGAGACTTGGAACCTCAGTGAATTAGGGTGTACCAAAACTCACCTTAGTAGCCAAAATCCCCTACCAGACTAGCAATCAGTGTCTCATTGGTTCTTCCATAACCCCAATTAGACAACCAAGAACATGGAACTTAGAATACCTCAGGCAATGTGGAACACATGAACACTCTTTCATTATACTCTCATACCAGTCCAAAACAGGGAGTAAATGGAGACACGAGCAAGTTTGAAATATTTATTTCTAATGCTGTGTTCTCATGCACAGTACCTTAGCTAATACAAGCAAACATATTATAAGCACCAAGATTATAAGCATAGTTACTATTCCATAAAATACAAAGGGAGAAAGCATATTACAATGCTACATGGAAACAGGTTAGAATACACCTATATCTTACCCTCCCTTGCTAGTAGGTTATTTTATATCTACAGAAGGTCGCTTGGGATTACAAGGGCGGCCCCATACCTCTGGTCCTAGCAGAAATGGATCACATCAGTTTATGTTACAGCTCTCTGCATGCGAATGTTCTCCAAGTGTGTGTGTTCATGCCTACGCAGTGCATTATTAAACGCGCCAAAATCAGAGGTGGCCACAGCTGCATATATGTTATGTCTAGAACGTGCGCTGATCAGACCGAACAACAACCACTGCGTTGAAATAATCTTGAAGGCCTCGGCACTCACTGTTCGGACAAAGCTCACCAAGCAAGGCTGCTACTATAGGAAAACATATTATTCTTGTGTGAAGCAAAACAGTCTGCTAGACTCTAAACATGTATAATAATGTGTGCCATGTGCAAAGGCAGCAGAAAGGAAAAATGGCGTTTAAACTTCTAATAAGCTCATGCTAACTTAACACAGTGTGAATGCAAGGCTCATCCCCATGACACCCTCCCTTGATCCGAGCACGGATAAGACAAAGAGCAAATTTGGAAAACAGAGTTCAAGAACAACTGTCAGAATCAAGTTCAAATTGCCACAGGGAAAAAACGGGAACAAAAAACTCCATAATTTGAATCTACATCAAATCAAGTAGTTCTAGCCATGGACATAGTGAAGTCAATAGGTCTGGACAGAAAAAAAACTGAAGATGAGAGAAAAACAATATAAAAAATATCCGATGTCCAACTTGTGACCTCAGTCATGGAAGAGAGAGAAGCGATGACACATCTCAATCCAACAATGTATATGGAAAATACGTAGCAACAGCCTCCAATAGAAAGTCACTGTTCTCATCCGAAAACATGTCAGCCATCCAATTTAGCAAAGGGAAAGAACATACATGTTCTTCGAATCACTGACAGATTATCGATTTCTAAAAAATCGACCTACTATAACATCGAGTCTCTAATATCGATAGCACTAATATCGACACCCTATACTTAACATGTAAACTACAAAAATATCGAGCAAACTATATCGATGCACAAAAATATCGTCTACAGAAATATCGTTAGCATTATTTTCGAATACCATAATATCGACACTCAATACTACATATACCACACTACAATAATATCGAATACAAAAATTTCGATAGCACTATTTTCGTCAATATCAAAATATCGATAGCTAAATTATACTCCTTTTTTTATATATAACACCAATAAATCTATTCTCTAAGTAATACACACATTTCTAATGACTTCACTAATGTATTTTCAAATTATTAAGTAACATTTAGTGTACAATATTGTGTTTTCGCTAACTGACGAAATTTGTATATAAACTCTTTGTAAACATACTTATTTAATACTTAGTACTCATTTTACATAAACTTTATTTATTACAAGACTTTTATTTTACATAAATATATCATTTCAATTCCTCAACATAAACTATATAAGAAGATATATCTTAAATGTTTTACTTAAAAACTTAAAAACTTAAAAAAAAAATTCAAACTAACTAACCAATAGTAACTCGTCTTTACATATCTGACCAATCAGATGGCAAACTTAATTACACATAGACTATATAAACCAATCACAAACAGCCATACAAGTTGCAGGAAATATTCTTCGTGACCACATACTGCCAATTTTGGGAGCACCATCTATATTCTTCTCTTCAAGAAAATTCGTCCTAAAACTACAAGTAAGTAATCATATAGCTCTGTTAATAAATTCTAATTTTTTTGTCTATTAATTATAGACCAAGATTTGTAACCTAATTTGTTATTTCTTTATGTACTTTACCTTTAAACAGACTCTACAAACAAATCAAGTTATACTTCAACTTCAAGATACAGGACACTTTACATTTAAAAAAGGTATCTACATATGTTTAACATTTACTTAGCGTTCTTTGCCAATTATTGGCCTAATTTAAAACTCTATACTTTGTTTCTTAGCCTGTAAATCTTAATACATATTGTGCAGGCAGAATTTTTTGAGGAAAAAAAGTTACAATGCTGTGTAAAAAATATTTTCTTCCTGTTCTTAAATATGTTTTAATGTGCTTTTACTCATAAAACATAACTAGTCTTTATAAACTCTATGGAATGTACTAGAAATAAAATGCCTCTTGTTATGCATCTGTTCGTATAATCTTCCTGTTCTTAAATATGTTTTTTTGTGCTTTTACTCATAATACATGTATCATCCCCGGTTCATTTTAGCAATTAAGTAACAATGCTTTATAACAAATGTGTATTATTTATATTACATATAAACGCATTAGTAATTTTCATCAACTTTCTCTCTAAACAGAACTCAAAGGTACAGAAAACAGATAATTCACATCAAAGAACAAACATTCTGCTACTACTATAATTCTCTTGGTAAGTTCATAAATAAAACATAACTAGTCTTTATAAACTCTATAGAATGTACTAGAAATAAAAATGACTCTTTTTATGCATCTGTTAGTATAATCTTGGAAATTTCTCTTTTTACATTCAATAAACAAAACTATTTTTAGAGACGTTATAACGTAAAACAAAAGTTACCAAGAAAAAAATGGTAACTTTTCCTATAACATACTTAATTATTTCTCAACAGACCGTGGCAATACAAGAACAACATCTAACTGAACAAGCATCTACTTTCGATAAATAGAACATTACTGGTGGTAAGTAAATTACTAGAAGAATACTAGCTTTATTTAAAATCTTTTATACATTTCATATTGTATTAATATTTGTATATTAACTTTTCTAGATACCAGAAGTAAAGAATGACTGATGATGCAAGATTTATTACATCTCAGAAAGGGACATTTTTGTTATGCTATATGGGCTACATTTATACTCAAGAGAAACAAAAAGACCTTAAAGTGAATTGGAAGTGTACAAAATATTACTCCAATAAATGCTATGGCCGTGCTACAACAAGGGAAACTAGTGTTATAAATACCACTGAACATAATCACCCACCAAACATCTCGGAAATAGAAGTGAGATCCACTCTTGAAAATATCAAGGAATTAAGTACCAGATCAGAATTACCTACCAACGTAATTCTGAAAGAATTACTACCTAAAGTTCCCAAAGAAGCAAGAGGTCAGCTACCATCTATTGCTACCATTAAAAGAACAATAGCAAGAACAAAAAAAGCAAGTAGACCCAATATACCAACTCCTAAAACTTTTGAAGAAGTCATAATTCCGCCAGAGCTTGTAATTACTCATAATGACGAGCCATTTATATTTTATGATAATCATAGCAAGGACAAAAGAATAATCATGTTTGCAACTAATAACAATATAAAAAAATTAACTGAAAGTACTACTTGGATGATGGATGGTACTTTTTCTATATGCCCAAAACCTTTCTACCAGTTATACACAATTCATGGGCAATATCATAATACCTGTATCCCCTTCATATATTGTTTATTACCAAACAAACAAGCCACTACTTACTCTGAAATCTTACAAAAAATAAAGGAACAAAGTTCTGACTACTTCCCAATGAAAATCATCATAGACTTCGAGCAAGCTATGATTAATTCTATTTTGAAAACGTACCCACACACATCCATTCAAGGATGTTATTTTCATTTCAATCAATGTCTCTGGAGACATTTACAAAAATCTGCCCTTAGTGTTGAGTATGCAACAAATATAAATTTTGCATACCAGATCAAACATCTCATTGCTCTGGCATATGTACCAGTAACTGATGTGGCCGAACATTACAATTTGTTAATTGAAAGTCCTTTCTACACCCAAAATGAGCAAAGACTCGCCCCACTTTTAGATTACTTTGAGGACAACTGGGTAGGAAGACTACATAGGTCAGGCCACAGACGCCAGCCAAAATTTGCAATTCCCTGGTGGAATGTCTATCTACCAACACTCAACCAAGAAGCAAAAACGAACAATGCTGTTGAAGGTTGGCACAATGCCTTCCTCTCTTCTACTGGACGTACAACACCCACATTACACAAGCTAGTCTCAGCTATACAAAAAGAGCAAAGCTTTCAGGAACTACGTATGCAGCAATCAGTCATACAACTGAAACCAAAACTCTCTAGACAAACTGCTCAAATGTATTTATATCTTCAACAGCAAGTCCAACTATATCCTACAACAAGAGGACTGGAATATTTAAAAATGATAGCCAAAACATTGAACTAATTGCTATAACTAAATTAATTGATAGAGATCAAACAATATCCTTAATTTAAAAAAACACATATTTTAATATAATAAAAAAATATTTATTTAGTCTAATTTATTTTTTAACACTATTCTAAAAAGACTAAATAAATATATTATTATATCACAATATTTGTTTTTAAAAACTGCTTCCATCCAAATAAAATAACATAAATTTATAACTTACCTTTAAATAGAACATCATAAAGATAATCCTTTATCCGACAATACAATGTGTAAATATCAAACACTTAATCCAACCAATCATTAATTATGTTTTCTTTAACTCTGCAAAAACTATCCATCATCCAAATTAAACGACTATTTAAATGCCATTTACAATAATGACTGTTATCTTAAAGTGTGATAAATATATCAGAGAACTCAAAATATAAAGGAAGAATGTAAATCATCTCCGTTCTAACAACTGAAACACACTTCCTTTCCCTTAAAAAAAAATTCTCGGAAACGGAAATAGCTGTTTCAAAATACGAGAAAAAAAAACAGCTAAACAATCCCACCGACATAACACTAACGAATATCCCAGAATATATAAACATAATATTCCTATTTATTTATAATTTCATTAAATTATACCACATACTCATTAACTCCAACTATTTTAAATGGCTCAAAAATTTGTGACCAAAAATACGTATTGATTCCACTCCATTATATGTAAATAGTCATACTTTAATTCTCAACACCAAAATACCAAAATATAACCTTTAATTATAATTTACAATACTTTAACAATATAAAAGTAGATTCGTACCTACTCAAAAGTGAACCTGCTTCCAACCGCGACTTTCCCTTTACCAAAATAACGCAAAAAGACAAAGAGTGGTTACAAAAGAAACGATCCAAATTATATGTAACTGTGAAAAGAACTACTATAAATGTCGATTATTGTTATATATGGCTCGAAATTATGTGTAATGTTAAAAAAATTGTATAGTATATTGTGAATAGAAAATGTTTTTGCCTGTATATTAATTATATATTACATACTTTTAATATTTATTACATTAAGTATAAAAATATAAAAATATTTAATGTAATATTTATTAAAATTATTATATAACTAAATGTGTAATATTGTTTTTGTTTATCAGATTTAATTGTTTACAATATGACTAATATGTGAAAATTGTTATTATTAAAACGTATTTATTAATAATAATAATCATACATAAGAATATTGTAATGTTAAAAGAATCATTGATGATGATGTCCATGTTCTAATTAGGATATTTATATTATATTATAATTTTAAAAGTGTTCATATGTTAATATCATCATCAGTATATCACTATATGTATTAAAAATTAGTGACTTATGTTTTTCATTACACATGTTGATGTTTTATTAGGAAACAATAATAGTATTATGTATGTATAATATCATACATTACATTATGTGAACTAACCATTTTTTCTCTACAAATTAAAAGTACTTGTCAAGAAAATTACTATAAAATGTGATTATTAAAAGGACATTGTCCTCCATTTTTTTTATATGTATACCAAAGATAGCTTAATAAAATGTATATATGTTCGTATATTTCAAGTGTTGAATAAAAAAATTTACTGGAAAGAAAACTGGTGTCATTATTTTGTATTACCTATGACAAAATCATTTTTATGAATTTTTGCAAATGTATTATAACTGTAATGTTCTATCTATTTCTATATACCACATCTAAATAAATAACATACTATACACTGAAGTTATAAAAATTATTATTCATACACCCATATACATATAATATCAATATTTGAAATACACATAATGAAATTTTTAAATATTCCGACTCCAATAACCATTTATTTTAGGTAATTGCTTCTCAAAAACAGTAATTAATTTACAATTAGAAATGCAATCACCATTTAATTAGAGTAAGTGCAGAACACAGAACATATTAAATTTACTCTTCCAACTCCAATTAACAATTAATTTAAGTAACTGCAGTACATTAAATATTAATTAATTACTATAAAAAATGAAATGTAAAAAAATTAATAATGTAATAGCATTACATTTAATTTAATATAATAATTTTAATTTAAAAAGAATCTTAATTTATGTTTTCCCTGTACCCCTATAATAAAAAACTGACCCTGAAACCTAAAAATACCCCTTCACCCACAAACTAAAAACTGACCCTGAAACCTCACAAAACCCCTTTACCCACAAACTAAAAACTGACCCTGAAACCTAAAAATACCCCTTTACCCACAAACTGAAAACTGACTCTGAAACCTCACAAAACCCCTTTACCCACAAACTAAAAACTGACGCTGAAACCTTACAAAACACCTTTACCCACAAACTAAAAACTGACCCTGAAACCTAAAAATACCCCTTTACCCACAAACTAAAAACTGACCCTGAAACCTGACAAAACCCCTTCACCAACAAACTAAAAACTGACCCTGAAACCTAAAAATACCCCTTTACCCACAAACTAAAAACTGACCCTGAAACCAGACAAAACCCCTTCACCAACAAACTAAAAACTGACCCAGAAACCAAAAAATACCCCTTTAACCACAAACTGAAAACTGACTCTGATACCTCACAAAACTCCTTTACCCACAAACTAAAAACTGACCCAGAAACCTAAAAATACCCCTTTACCCACAAACTGAAAACTGACTCTGAAACCTCACAAAACTCCTTTACCCACAAACTAAAAACTGACCCAGAAACCTAAAAATACCCCTTTACCCACAAACTGAAAACTGACTCTGAAACCTCACAAAACTCCTTTACCAACAAACTAAAAACTGACCCTGAAACCTTACAAAACACCTTTACCCACAAACTAAAAACTGACCCTGAAACCTAAAAATACCCCTTTACCCACAAACTAAAAACTGACCCTGAAACCTCACAAAACCCCTTTACCCACAAACTAAAAACTGACCCTGAAACCTTACAAAACACCTTTACCCACAAACTAAAAACTGACCCTGAAACCTAAAAATACCCCTTTACCCACAAACTAAAAACTGACCCTGAAACCTGACAAAACACCTTCACCAACAAACTAAAAACTGACCCTGAAACCTAAAAATACCCCTTTACCCACAAACTAAAAACTGACCCTGAAACCTGACATAACCCCTTCACCAACAAACTAAAAACTGACCCAGAAACCTAAAAATACCCCTTTACCCACAAACTGAAAACTGACTCTGAAACCTCACAAAACCCCTTTACCCACAAACTAAAAACTGACCCTGAAACCTGACAAAACACCTTTACCCACAAACTAAAAACTGAGCCTGAAACCTAAAAATACCCCTTTACACACAAACCAAAAACTGACCCTGAAACCTAAAAATACCCCTTTACCCACAAATTAAAAACTGACCCAAAAACATAAAAATACCCCTTTACCCACAAACCAAAAACTGACCCTGAACACTTAAAATACCCCTTCGCACATACACAAAAACCAGACCCTAAACGCACAAAATGTACCTTTGATAAAACTAGCCACCCTGACCTACTATAAACTCTACATCCCACTCCTAAAAATATGATACATTTATTTATTTAATATCTACTACATTATATATTTTTGATTCTTTTTACTGCATACACAAAATACCTCAACTTAGAACAACAACCTAATAGTGTTCATAATTTCGTATTTTAATAATATTTATATAAAATTTCGATTCGAAACTAAAATGAAATACAAGGCGAAATTTTTACTTCTATGATTAGAGTATACTTTGTTTATACACTACCCACCCTTATCCCCTTGAAAATATACATCCCACTCATAACATAATTAGACAAATATTTGCAGAAAATATATGAAAATAGTATAATTACAAATATATTTTAGTACATAGACAACAGCAAACTTAAAAAATAAATACTATATTCGAATAAAATCGATATCATTTCGCAAATATCGAAATATTAATTTCAATTTTTGAAATTTCGCAAATTTATATGAAATTGCGAAAATTTAATTTATATAATTACCCTATATATTTTTAAAACACTACCCACCCTTATCCCCTATAAACTCTACATCCCGCTCCTAAATTTATAGTAAAAATATTATAAATATGTAATGTAATATTTTAATATTTATAAATCTTTTTTGTACATACACAAAAATTATTCATAATGTTTAATGTACTCCCTAAATTTCGATCAAATTTCGACTACTCCCAAACAATTGTTATAAATATCGAAATTTTGAAATCTAAAGGAAATGCGAAATTTAAAATTTTACAATTTCACTATACTTTTTTAAAACACTACCCACCCTTATCCCCTATAAACTCTACATCCCGCTCCTAACATTAATATACAATTATTTAGTAAAAAAATAAATATTTAGATATATTTACACAATTTAATAATATATATCCAAAATCAAAGAACAAATAATTTAACAATACTCAATAATTTTATATAAAATTTCGCATTTATAAATTTTTTGAATAAAATTTCGCAAATTTATAAATTTACTTCAAATGCGAAATTTATTATTCCATATTTACACTATACTTTTTTAATACACTACCCACCCTTATCCCCTATAAACTCTACATCCCGCTCCTAGACTTCTAACTAAAAATAATAAAATTAAATATAAAAATGATCTTATATATAAACTACATGTAAATAAATCATTACTTAACATACTTTAAAACATCACTTTAACATATCGATATTTTTGACAATCGATATTTTCACCATCGATATTACTGATTTCGACATTCATGTCTTCGATATTTTTGACACACACATAAATCGATATTTTCCAAGACGATATTTTTGTTTTCGACATTTCGTACCATCGATATTTTGGACTCGATATTATGGTACATCGACATTAACAACTCGATATTTTGACTGTCTACCATGTTCTTCAATTACCGGAGCCTCTAGCACCATCAGAGGGCAACTCGGTGTTTCTTCAATGAAGCTGCGTGCCAAGAAATCTTGCGCCACTACAAAAACATTCCAATGTCCCAGGACTCCATGCATCGCTGCAAAGGCCATAATCCCTCCGCCAGAACAAAGCAATTCATGAGCAACTAGGGGGCTCATAAGCTGATCATAATCCGCATTGGGAGACACCGTATTGCAGAGACACAAATCCAGGGCCCAGTCGAAATCGCAACTCAGGAAATAAAAGACAGGCTGGATGCATGTGAAAAAGGAAAATCGAAACGATAATCCATAAGCCGCACTCAAGGTAGCAAGAGGCAGCATCCATTTTGAAATAAACAAAACAGAGCTAGCATTAAGGGAAATCCACCAAACAAGCTTGAAAATATCAAATGAAAAAACATCAGGAACACACCAAATATAGTTTGAAAAGAAGTCACAAGGCCACTGCTAACAACTTTAAAAAAGTGAGCCAGCCCTGTGGTGGAGGATGCATTAAAGATAGTGTGAATTAATTCACTGAAATGCAAAGGCAAATCCGTATTTAATAAAGCATACATTTCTGTGCGGGTGTTTGCCACGTGAAGGACAATTGTTTCATGAGCAGATGTGAGGGCGACTTCTTTCTGGGACAATAGAGCTCTTATACGACTCATCTTGTTGAACTCTGCTTTCAAGGTCGGAAACGTCGGCCAGATGAAAACATCAATCTTCCCATGCAGAGGAGGAAACATTACATTTTTACAACAAACCACACGCTCACTGACCGTAACCACGTAAGGAATTCCAGCTACCATCCCACAAAAATCTTCATTATTTAAATTGTAAATAACTCCCGTATGCCAGTAATGTGAATGTGGGTATGATAGCAGGTGCCGATGTACCTTTCAAAATACAGGCTAAATTCAGCTCGTTCTGGTTACAAGAGCCATGTAATTGGCTATTCCTACACATTAATGAGTGATCTGGTGTTGGAGTGCAATCTTCACCATTCAAGTAAACCTCTTTTCCCTCCCTAAGGCACCTATAGGTAAATGGTAGTGACCAAGCTTCATGGAGATAAGCGGTGCCCAAAGGTTCATATCTGTCAACTGCATAGTACTTCATACAGGCTTTGAATTTGAAAAGGGGAAAAGGTAGAGTTATTAACCAGTGGATAAGCCACGTTGCCGAATTGGTCTCAGCCACAGAAAATGGTAACGGTTCTAACTTTTCAATGTGTAACATAGGAAAAGTTGCATCTTTCATTGACATAAAACGTTGCTTTTCAGTCAAATTAAACGGGGCAAATAATGATGACGTATTCATGTAGTGCCATGGCACTTTTCCAGCTTTCAAGGTTTGCAAGGTCCACGCAAACAGTATAATAGAACGCAATTGATTTTGACCATGGTACAAAACTGACACTTCATCTTGCACAATATCAACAACAGATGACACAATATTATCTAACGTGTAAATTCGAGAAGAAAGCGTGTTAATGCTGTTATCTACAACTGCTAGCACTTTTTCTAAATTTGCTTGATCTATAGCTCTAATGCGGGAAGCTGCCTCAATCTGGGACAGTTTCTAGACTTCGTTGTAAATAGCATATATACATCTTTTAGACCTCCCGGAAGCCGGGCCTTTCACAAAATCATTCAGATCAACATTGTCAGTCAATTTAGATAAATGCATCTTAACTGACGTCAAAGTGGAATGTTTGAGCCAACTTTGACATAATTTGCCCACAGAATAGGTAGTCACAGAATGGCCACTTTCAAAACGGGAATCCACCCTGACCTGTGTGTAGCCTGGAGCTAAACTCAGAAAATGATGCTAGCAAGAATCAGCACTTTTGTGCCACAGCAACCAACCCTTAGGATCCAAAACGGATATGTTAAAGGAAGTATTCAGTAACAGAGTCTGTAATTCTCTGATGGAAAACTTGGTATTATTATTCCAACCGGAATATTCTTCTAATTCAGGAAAAGAAGGAGCATTTCATTTTTTAGTAGTAGCCAATCCAAAGCAAGTTGTTTGTGAAATTGTAGAATTCAAAAACAACATATGGTTCGGGATTAGGCATGCACGATGCAAAGTCTCAGTGCCTTGCACTTGCCAACTTTTAGAACCAACAAACAGATTTAAGATCAATAGTATCTTTCCACAGCTCGTAGCCCCCAACAGCCAATTGGTCTAAAAAGGACTTGGAATACAATAATTTTGTGTGGGTAAGTCTAACTTTGGAAGTGGACTTTTCAGTCATTTTAAAATAAAATGCATTGGGACTTGACTGATTAAAATCAGTAAAATAAGTGAACCGCTTTAAAAAAGAAGTGGAACTGCCTTGTGCAAGAGCGGGACAATGCTCCCATTGTGTATAATTAACAGTATTCCTCCTGGTATTTGCTTTATGCAGGTAGTGATTGCCAACATGTTGATAACAAAACAAATCACCATAATTTGAGGAATCTAGACACAAATCTTCAGCATCAAAGGCAGCATAATAAACTCAAATCAGAAAACAAAGCTTCTACGGCCTGAACATCCCAATCATCAGAACTTATATTTTGTTTATTCACATCCCCCATAGAAATTCATAGGGCATTTGGGACATTTATAACCTCAGTGGGCCCATGGATTTGAAATCTAACAGCATCCCACACAATCCCATCTAGGGGCCAAGCAGTGACATTAACGAAAGCCAGGTCCCTCTTCAATCTTTGTGATGATGAATGGGGAGCCAATATTCCATTAATATGTCGAATGCATGTTCTTTCTTCAACATAGTGTCCGTTGACAAGGCGGAAAAAATACACCACAAATCCAATAGACATGAACAGCTAAATCAAAAAAAGCACCAACCAAATGTAGGTCCAGGGAGGAATCAAAAAAAGTTTTTTAAACCATGATGCAAAAATTGAGATTTTTGAAGGAGTCTTCGATGTGTGAGAGTCAGTGTCAAATGAAAATCTGGATTCTGTAGCCAAACAAGTTTGCAAATCAGGCATTGATAAGTCAGTGGGGTAAGTATATTCAGTCTCATCAAGGTGAGCACCAGGTAGTGAACTCAATAAAGGACTTGAAACTGCAAGCATCTCGAGGCCTGAGGTTAGGAGCCGGGGCCAAAACAGAATTTCTCAAAATCGATGGACATGAGACTGCCGGAGTCATACTAAGAAGAATCGACCACTCTGTGTGGTTTGACATTGTCAATGGATATGTACCTTTGTTCTTTACGACCTGGAAGTGGTGGTAAAATGACTGTACTTGTCCCCTTCACGCCAAGCCCTGGAACTGGAGCTCGATATGAGGGACCAAATTATTTTTTGTTTTAGATCTTCTCTCAAACCAGTTCTCCAACTTGGGGTAGCTAGCCAACTACCGGAATCTGCAACGCAGCATCAGATGTGTTGGGCAAGTGTTCCTTTGCAAGACTGTTTCTCGTCTCTTGTAGATCCTGTAAAACATTGCAATGTTCATCTACGTAAAAGGAGGCAGCAACTGCCGTCTTGTCTAGACCGTCAAGGTCCGAGACAAACATCTTGATACCAAAGAGCATTTCGTATGGGGTCCGCCCACCCAGAGACCTTCTAGGGAGATTATTAAGGGCATGCTGCATGCTATTGAGGTGGGCCAGCCAGTTCCTGCCAGTGCCTATAACCCTAGCTGTCAAAGACTGCTTTAAATCTCGGTTCATTCGTTCCACAACACTATTACCCTCAGGTCTGTATGGAGACGAAAACTTGACTTGAACCCCCAATAAAGTCGTCATGGCATCCTTATACGCCTTAGAGGCGAAAGCAGGACCCTGATCCGAATGGAAGGTGCCGCAGGCAAAAATACCTACAAAGACACGCAAGTCTCTTATGACAGTTCGCGAATCAGCGCTGCGGTGTGGCCACACCCACACAAAGCGTGTGCATGAATCAACTGCTACTAAGATGTACTTATACGCAGTATCAGAAGAAAAAGAACTGAAGTGATCTAAATAAACACAACCAAGTGGTTTATTAGAAATGTACAACTGTGTCCGGGGGGGACGTGCAGCAGTCGAAGGTTTAATCTGCTGGCAAATGTCACATTGAAGGACATAATCACGCATCTGTTTGTACAGTCCCCGCCACCAGAAACGTTGTTGCAACTGAGATACAGTGGCCGAAACGCCTGCATGCGCAGACGCAACACCTTCATTGGCAGCTGTGAACCTGCGGTCCGTGTTGGGAATTAACCTTTCACCAACGTCCGGTATTTTCACATAAGGAACTTTATCAGGACTTAAGTGGTATGAATACTTCGAAGGTAACCCCTTAGGATATTTACTTCCCTTCTCAGTCGCGGCTACAGCCGCCAAGATCTCATCATCAATCTTACTTTTGGAACGTGTAACTGCTGCAATCAAATATGTTGATACTGCTGATTTTGAGGCCATATCGGCCAAAGAACTACCAACAGCATGAACTCCCACGCGCTAATGACTGAGAGTGTGAATTACATACGCGAGTGGCAACTGCTCCTTAAGCTCAGCCACTCGGACTCAGGTCATTTTATGTTTTATTATGCTACCTTTGGAGTCACGAAAATCATTCTGAATCCAAAAGAACAGGTTCTCATTGTAAGACTGGACACAGTAGTAAGAATCACTCACAATAAGAGTCGTCGCACTAGGATCAGTGTACTCCAATGCAAGCATCAGAGCACGAAGCTCTGCCAATTGTGCGGTCCCCTAAAGTCAGCGTGTGCTAACCTTGGACTTGAATTCATCATTCACCGTGGTATCTACTACAATGTCGCAAGCGGAATCGTATGCGTGCTTAGACCCATGCGCAACTTGCGCTGAACCATCAGTGTAAATGATACCATGGAAATCCTCCAAAGGTTGCATAGTCAATGGCGCAGGATGAACAAACTCATACGGCAAAAACTCTTGTGACTGTAAGGAGGCATCAAAAATAAACGTGACATCTGGAGACGTCAATGATGCAGCCCATTGTATCCACCGTGGGTGCAAAGCTTTAGAATTTGGTACACTGGCTTTGGTCACTGCCTCAAGGACAGGATACGGGGTAACAACCAACGTGCGTTTTCCCTGCGACAGTGCACGCTCCTTAAGAATCGCCATTTGCACTGCTATCAAAACTATCTCCACAGTGGAAAACCACATTTCAGCCGAAGTGTACAAGTGTGACTTGTAAGTGATAGGTACTGTGTCACCTTTGTTAAAAGTAAGGTAAGTGAAACCCACCGCCCCAGGGATGATTCTTGTCACCAGGTTGGTGTGGTTATCACAAGTCAGTAAGAATTTAGATTCTAGAAGATTAGCCTGCAAAGATTGCAAAATGGCTGAATGTCCAGGCAGCCAGCATGATTTGGTAAAAGTAGGTTGTATCAAAGCATACAAAGGCTTGATATGCTGGGCATATTCAGGAATATAGGTACGCCCGAAATTCCAAAATCCCAGCAAGGACTGTAATTTTTACAGTGTTGTAGGAGCGCGCAGCTGTGCGTATTTCTCCAAGAAGTGAGGAGCCAACCCTCGACCTTCATTGTTGAGCTCATAGTGCAGGAACTACACTGTGTACTCTGCATCTGGATCAACTCTCCCTAAGAGAGAGACGATACGGGCAGCAAACACACCTGGACTATTCTTATAGCCCATGGCCAGGCGTTTAAATTGGCGTTATTTGCCGCCACAGGTAAAACTGGTCCATTGGGAACTTAGACCATCCAAATTGTAAAAAAAAAAAAACTTTGGATATGTCGAATGTGGTTTTAAACCGTTTTCGCACTAGACCATCAACTAGAGCAGAGCCGTGGGTATTCAGTACTGTACAGGTACGGCAATGCGAGTTCAAATGCCGGTAATCCAATACCAAATGGTACGAACTGTCAGGCTTGGTCACAGCAAAATGTGGGTTATTCATCGGTGACATGCAAGATTTAATCACTCCTTGATATTGTAATTGTTCAAGGATCTCCGCAACGGAAGCCTTAGCTTCACACCGGATGTGATATTGAGGCTGAGGCTGTGGCATAGACTGTAAAGGAATCTCGTGGTGTGGGGAAAATTTATCCCAACCACAGTGCGTACGGTACAGAGCCGGCGCAAGTGCCTTAGCCCACTCTTCTGCAAAATTCAGCGCATGCTCCTTGGACACTGTGTGTGCGAAACTAGGGAGGATTACCTCCTCCCCTCTTGGAGCTGCGAGCACAAAAGGTGGGGGCCAGTCAGCCTCTGCTAACAAAATGTCATAGGTAGTTGTAAGATTTTCCCAAAATACCCTTTTTATGGTATGTTGTATGTCACCTTCAATTAAAAGAACAATTTCATAAAGCCTATCAGGGGGAGCTACTCCAGTATCAGCTGTCTCTACAACAACATATTGGTCAGTCGCTGTCACCTTCAGTAGTGGACGCAGGGCCTCTCGCACAATGGTAATCTCCGCCGTGCTGTCTAACAACGTCAGCACCCATGTCTGATTCCGAAGCTGCTTACTCACTATCTGTGGCATATCTCGCTGTTGAAGCGGCAACTTTCTTTTTCTGAAACTGGGGTCTTTTCTGTGAAGAATCGCCCTGCCTGCCTTTGCCGTCTTTCGGGCAGGGCTGGTCGCGATTCTGCTGGCCACCCCCACCTCTGCCGCCGCCTCCACCACCGGACGATGAGGCCGATGTGTCCTATAAAGAACGAGGAGAGTGTTGATCAGGAACCTGAAATCGATCAGGTGACTTAATCGTAGTGCGGTAGCACAACTCACAAACGTGCTCAGTAGACGCAGGTACTGGTGATGGGGGACAGGACTCCTGTTTCTGTTGCTGTTTCCCCTGTTTTTATTTATGTTCCAATTTTTCTTTGGAGCTGTGGGTTGAATGTCCGTTTCAGACTTCGCACTGTGAGTTTGTTTTTTATCTTTAGCAGAAAAGGGCTTGACACCTAAACTATTGTGGCCAATGGTTTTATAAGCCGCCGTAATAATTCTCGGTAACTGTCTGGGTTTTTCAGCATCGGCGGTCTCGAGTAAGGCATTCGCCACTTGAAAGTTCACCACATCCCCCTTTATATTAGAAAGGACCAGATCGGAAACTACATCAAATGAGCCCACGAGTCGGAAACTACATCAAATGAGCCCACGAGTCTCATTCCCAACTCAACCGCAGCCTCAGGTCCATGTTCGTCCTGAACACGTTTAATGACCGTCGGAAGGACAGCCATTGACAGAGTGCCGAAGCACCTCGTGTACACTGCCACAACGATCCTACCCCATGACTCACAGTCACCGGTTTCGGGTACCAAGTCCTTGAGTAAACTAATTGTAAGAATCCTGTGTTTTTCTCCCGAAGTCGAATTAGGAAACACTGCTTCCAGCTGGTCAAACTTCTCTGCAAGCCAAAAAGGCATGTCATCTTTATCTTGGGGACGCTTGCCCATTACCGCATTGACCATCACGGGACTAAGCTTCATTCCGCTCGGTCCAGCTGGAAGGGCCGCAACCCCAGGGGCCCCGCCCTGGAAATTGCGGGTAATATATTGACTAGGGCCCTAATAACACTAATATAAGAGTCATATAGGGTCCGTAACTCAGCAACGGGGATTTGCCCCGCACGAGGATGCGGGGTGAATCCAGCCAAAAGCGGCCAAGAAGCGTCTGGAATGGACAAAGGACCCAATCTAATCGCCGTTACACTGTGGGGAAGGGCGCCATCATACCAAACACAGTGCTGCCATGCAGAAATCTGGATCTCCTGTGTCCTATAAGGGATAAGAGACATATTCCCCGTGCACGGCTTTGTGAGTGTAAGTTTGAAAAACCTGCGTAGCCGCATCTACTGCAGGAAACGTCACCCAAGAGTAAAAAATCTCAAATGGGTAAGCAATCTCAGCACTCACTACCAAAATCACTGCCATGCCCTCCAAACCTACATTATAAGCTTGCAAATGATTGTGAACCGCAATGCGACTATGTTGCGGTATAACAATGTTAGCCATACTGACACAGAGAAGAAAAGGTACAATGTAAAATAAAGTAGCACAACTGGGTAGTAATTCAAAAGGAAACCGTTTTGAAAGATTCAAGCTTGAAAAGACCTATGTAACTATAGGTAGGTTTGTCCAACACCACTGTTATCCGGAAACAAAAGCGAAGGTGCTAAGGACTGAATGAAGTACTACTCAAGCGTCATGTTATAAGACCACCAGCGTTGGGTGTCATGTAGCAGGGATTCTGCTCATACGCAGAACTGTGCATAGAGACTTGGAACCTCAGTGAATTAGGGTGTACCAAAACTCACCGCAGTAGCCAAAATCCCCTACCAGACTTTCAATCAGTGTCTCATTGGTTCTTTCATAACCCCAATGATTAGACAACCCAGAACATGGAACTTAGAATACCTCAGACAATGTAGAACACATGAACACTCTTTTGTTATACTCTCATACCAGTCCAAAACAGGGAGTGAATGGAGACACGAGCAAGTTTGAAATATTTATTTCTAATGCCATGTTCTCATGCGCAGTAACTTAGCTAATACAAGCAAACATATTATAAGCACCAAGATTATCAGCATAGTTACTATTCCATAAAATACTGAGGTTCCGTGAGAATCGTAATGACGTTTTGGGCTTGTTCGGATATGGACGAGTTTGGTATCTACGAACCGCAAATGACGAGTTTAGTGGGTGTACGCGTTTTCGCTACACTACTATGCATGGTTTGTCTTATTCGTGGGTTTCTCCATCTGAACTCACGGGTTCCATTTTAGATACGGCATCCATTTTGTTTCTTGCCCTCACGTAGCCGGCGAACGGACAATGTCCGCTTCATGACCCTGGGTTTCCCAAGCTCTTGCGGAAGATGTACATCCCTTTGAGTGTGTCTTTATGACTAGGGGGATGACACGGCAAAGGCAGATGGCTCCGCTCGAGGCTCATCTTGCCATGCCGGTCTATTGTTTCAGCCTTGCATGCATTAGGCTCGAATCCTTTGATCCTGTGATCACGCTTCCGATATTGCCTCTACACTCTTTTCAATCTGTTGTCTGTCTTTGTTTTCCTTGCACCTGTTTCTGTCTCTTCTCTTAGCTCGTTTACAGCCAGAATGGAATGTGCCTAATGGTGAGATAACGTGCTTTTACAGTTGGGAACCGGCAATGCTACAGTAATTATGTTCCGGGCTTCTGAAAACATGAATGAAATCCTTTTGAAGTTTACTGTGGGAACTGAGTTGTAACCTTTTGTTCGCTATGTTGTGCAATGACGAAGATATGTATAAAAGGAGCGATCCACTTTTGCAATTCGAAGCAGACTCTCAGAACCCACACTTTGTTGTACTTCTTGCGATCTCTGTATCCCTGCAGTAAATAAACGCTGATCTTTGATGCCGAAGGAAGTGTCCAGCGTCGGAACAGGTAACCCACGAAGGTTTCAGGTGTTGTCCCCTGGCACCGCTGGGCCTTAGAATAGCCCAGTCCTTCAGTTGGCGCCCAACGTGGGGCGACATCAGCGGTACCGGTCCAAAGCCTGACGATCGAGAGGAACTTCGTGTGAAATCTCCGAGGGAAGTTGCACCCCGCTTCATCGATCCTGTTGTCGAAATAAGTGGTCCGAAGATTTTTCCCGCGAAGATTCCCGCCTCCTGACGGCTGCGACGGACTGATGCCCTGACTGTCGACCTGTTTTGGCGCCTGGCGTAGTCCTTTGTACGGCGAGAAGATTGACGGGCCTTCCTGGTGACGCCATTGTTCTCTCAGTTAAGTATTTGTGGGTCGCTCCCAGTACACTTGGTTGTTGTTGTTGAAACTTGGTTGTTTGCATGGTTCCATTGCATTTGTAGTTCTTAGTTGTTGGTTCTTAGTTGTTGGGTTTTTTCTTTGACGATTGCAATTGCCAAAAACCGAGGGTCTCGTATTTTTACGAGGATATCGTAATTCGGTAACCCTTGAAGTTTGTAAACTCGGTTAGTGTGCACGATGCCTGGCCGTAGTACTTTGTTTGGTTTCCTTAAATGTTGCAGCACGGATTCCCGGTTTGGGGACTCATGTCCGATACCTCCAGTTGGAACTCCGATTTATGTGCTCTATAGTCGACACGGAGTGGGCCCTATTGTATATAAATGACTGTTGGGTCCGTTATACAAAAAACAATGGTGTCCTTAGTTGGCCACCCCATGGTAGTTTTGAAACTGAGATTTTAGATAATCTCGAAGCAAAATTGTTTAAAAAGAAAGCTAGGCCGGCCATGTTTGATTCCTTTCGGTTATGGCGCAAAGAGGCCAAACAGAAAGAAATCAAGCAGATAAAGAAAAATAAGAGAGACAGTATCATTACGATGATGCAAAGTGCAGAGCAGTATCAGCGAGACAAAGAAGGGAAGGAAAAGGAAGTTTTTACTAGATTGCATCGTTTGGCGGTGGATAAATGTTATCTGGTTTTACCGTCAAGTTCTGATAAAAAGGGTGAAGAATCGACAGAGGATCCTTTGTTATCCTATTTATTAAAATCACCACCTCCTTATGTACAGGGTACTACAGCCCCTGTAGTTCCTCCTGTTCCTCCACCTGTTGTTCCGGCGGCTGCTGGTCAGCCTGTCGTTGGTCCTGTTCCTACGAATCCTCTTGTTCCTCAAGTGGTCCCTGCTCCTTTACCCGCTCTTCTTCCTACTGCTCCTTTGCCTATACCTTCTCAGTCTCTTGTTACTACTACTCCTGCTATCTTGGCTACTCCTACTGTTCCTACGTTTACTCCTAATATTGTTGCCCCTGTACTTCTCTCCTCTTCTCCTTCTGTTCGTAGCCGTATACCTAATACTGTTGCTACTCTCTATTCTCCGCTTTTCGGATCATTACTTGAGTCCGATGCCTCTGACGTCTCTCAGAGACGAAGCCAAATGCCTGGAAGTAGGGAGAGTGAGACGTTAGTCACTATAGCGCATAGGTGGATTAGACATCCTGCTAAGTACACTCCGCGCATAGTGTTCGATACGTTTTCCCAGTTCAATGAGCCCACACAAAGATTCGTGTTCGAGGACATGTGTAAATCCTTGAGAGAAGAGTGGGATAGTGATGAGGTAGATAATTTGACTGAACTTCAAAATCAGTTTTCGAACGGTATGATTGTAGGCGGTAATGTACGACGTGCATTAGAGCGTTTGTTGGCTTTTAGATCTACAGTGCCTCCTCGAGTGTCGTTTGACGACGACTCCGATGATTCGAAAGCACAAGCTGGTCAGTATCCCATGCGAGAAGTTCCTCCAGTGTGGATGCCAGGTGATGCTACTGTCAATCCTGCAATTTTGCCACACTTCCAGAGAGTTTGGATACAACTCCCATGGAAGTGATCGGAAGTTTTGCAGGTGAAACAATCTTTGCCTGACCCCCGGAAGAATCCGGCAGGTTATTACAAGGAGTTATCCCAACTTGTGGATGCTACTATTATGAACCTTGCTGATATTGACATGTTGTTTGGTAACGTAGTACCGCAACCGATTTGGGCGAAAATCCGTCAAGAGAATCACGCAGCTGAATTAGGTGGTGATTGGGCTGCTCTTGTAGCGGCTGACGGACGGCAAGTTGCCTGAACAGATAATTACGGATCTGCCCCAAAGACTCATTATGCTCATGAAAACACTTATGCCAGCGATGAGGGTCAATTGGGATAAATTGTCTGCTTGCAAACAAAAGAAAGACGAGAGTGTCTCCGATTTCGTTACTAGATTTGAGGAGGCATTCATCGATCATAGTGGTCAGGATATGAGTACTGAGGGAGGTCAGCGGTTGTTTGCCGATAAGTTTGTGTTAAATCTGTTGCCTGAGCTATGCAACAAATTGAAAAATTCTGAAAGTTCATGGGCTGTTTCAACCACTGCTCAAATATTAGCAACAGCTCAATATTATGAGAATAGGGAAAAAGAAGAAAATGATCGTGCAGACAAGAAAACGAAGGAGCTTAAAACTAAGGTCTTGTTGCAGCAAGCGTATCCTCCGCGCTCGAATCAAAATGACTTGCAACAGCAATATCGACCACAGTCGCAGTCTTCTAGGTCGCAGTCGCGCTCTGACTCCTCTACACCCAGATCTATGCTTGGGTATAATCAATGTGCATATTGTAGGGGTGAGGGCCATTTGAAGTTTAATTGTCCTGTTTTACGTGACCGAAATAATGGTGTTTCGGCCCGAGGAGGTCGTAGTGGTCCTCAACAGGCATCTCGAGGTAGAGGTCGTGGCACCTCTCAAAATCAAAATGAGCGTTCTACTCCTTCATCGGACACGAACAATTGTTTTGATCAACGAAATACATCGTCTGGTAGATCTGCACAGTATCATGTGGATGACTATTATGTCGAGCATGACATTGATGCAGATGGCAATTACTAGGACAGCCATAGACAAAGAGAGGGAGTAGTATCAGTTCCGGTTGATCAGAAAGGGCCTTACGTCGCAGTTGCCAGATCGGGCGTAGTTGAGCCTTTTCTGTTGGACACTGGTGCAGCAAAAAGTTCCATCATGCGTTCGAAACTCCCTGGCGCACCTTTGTCTGGCTAAACGAATGTTTCCGTTGGATTCTCTGGCGCCCCGGTTAGCAATCCAGTTTCTAGCCCTTTGTCCCTTACGATCGGGCCACGTGAGCTAGAGGCTCCTTTGATTTTAACTACTGGTTGTGGTGAGAATCTTTTGGGTCTGGATTTGTTGAAGCGGTTATATGCGACTCTATATTGCTCTCCCACGGGAGTGGAGCTTACATTAGGTCAGAGAGTAATCTCTCCTATGTACTTGTCAACTGAGAAGCTCCCACCGGAATTGAGTTCACTTCCTGAGTCTTTGTGGGCAACGGGTCCCAATGATGTGGGCCTACTGGACATACCACCTTATGTAGTCCAATTGAAATCAAATGTGCGATTACCACGTATTCCCCAGTATCGTATCTCTCTTGATGGTGAGCGAGCGCTATTAGCGATCATTTATGACTTGATCGATAAGGATGTTATCGAAGAAACTCAGGGAAATGTGTGTAATAGTCCGGTGTTACCTATTCTGAAACGAACTGACCCATCCAAGCCTCCTGTGTACCGCTTTGTCATTGATTTGAGAGAAGTGAATAAAATCGTGATCCCACAGTTTCCTGTGGTGCCTGACATTACAGCTTTGCTGACCCTGATTCCAGCTTCTGCTTCCTGGTTTTCGGTAATCAACCTGAAGAATGCTTTCTTTAGCATTCCGGTTGCTGAGGAAAGCAGAGATCTATTCGGCTTCTCATTAGGTGGTCGCAGCTTCAGGTTTAAACGCGCACCTCAGGGCTACTGTGAGAGTCCATCGATCTACAGTCAAGCCCTTAAGAGTCAACTTGATGCGTTTGTGTTACCGGCTGGTGCGGCCTTGATTCAGTACGTTGACGATCTGTTAGTGGCTGCTGACACTGAGCTGATTTGCAAAACTGCTACAGTATCGTTGTTACAGCATCTATGTGACTTACATCACAAGGTGTCACCTTGTAAGCTACAATATTGTTGTCAAGAAGTGACCTATTTAGGTCACTTATTGTCAAAGGAGGGAAGAAGGTTGACCCCAGAAAGAATTGCAGCGATTGCTCGAATGACTGTGCCAACAACTCAGAGAGATGTACGTGCCTTTCTAGGTATCACGTCATACTGCAGACAGTGGATTCCAAACTTTTCATTGTTAGCGAAGCCATTGTTAGCTCTCACGTGCAAGGATGTTCCGACTCCTTTGCCATGGACCGAAGAATGACAGAAAAGTTTTTCTGAACTGCGTGATGCGTTGTGTTCGGGTCCTGTGTTAGGTACTCCTGATTACAGTAAGCCGTTTACACTATACGTTCACGAGAGAGAAGGTTGTACGTTGAGTGTCTTGACGCAACAATTTGGTGGCAAACAGCATTCATGTGCATATTTTTCCTCGACCTTAGACCCAGTAGCTAGAGCATTGCCGAGTTGTCTAAGAGCGACAGCGGCAGCTGCGGTGTCCATTCGACAGTCCGCAGGTCTGGTCATGGATAATATGCTTACAGTGATGGTTCCGCATGCAGTTGACACTCTCTTGAATCGAACGAAAACTCAACACTTGACGAGCGCAAGGTTGTCCGGTTATGAGTTGACACTTTTGGCAAGTCATATACAGATAAAACGTTGTAATGTGCTGAATCCAGCGACATTGTTGCCGATTAATGTGGAATCAGGTGATGTAGCACCACATGACTGTTACTTAAGAAAAAAAAAAAAAATGACTGTTACTTAAGAATTGAAGAAGAAACGAAGGGTCGTATTGACCTGAAAAACACTCCATTGGTAGATCCTGATGGTACTTTGTATGTTGATGGTTCATGCTTCAAGTTGCCGAATGGTGATGTGACGACCGCGTATGCTGTAGTGACGCTGAGTACGGTTGTGGAAACTGCGAGATTGAGTCAGAATTCAGCGCAAGCGGCAGAGTTGATTGCGTTAACGAGAGTGTGTGTTTTGTCTAAAGGGAAGCGAGTGAATGTGTTTACTGACAGCCAGTATGCATTTGGCGTAGCGCATAGTTTTGGTCGATTTTGGAGAGAAAGAGGATTTATGACGTCGCATGGTACGAAGATCCAACACGGACAGCTCGTGAACGATCTTTTGGATGCACTTACATTGCCTAAGCAGGTGGCAATCATTAAATACAGCGCGCATCAAAGGATTACGGATGATGTTGGTCGTGGTAACGCGTTTGCGGATGAGATTGCTAAGGAAACGGCTAAGAATCTGACAACTCGAATGTATGTTACTAGTTCAGTGAGGTGGCCGACGGAGACTGGTATGTGTGAGGACACAGTTGAGAGTGTGAAAGCGATTCAGAATGAGGCCACCGAAACTGAAAAGACTAAGTGGAAAGAATGCAAGTGGAAGTTAGACGTGAATAGATGTTGGGTTGATTTGTCAGAATATCAGAGATGGATGTTACCGGATGCGTATGTGCTTGCCGTTGTTACTATGGCCCACGGCATGTCACATATTAGCGCGAAAGGTATATGTAAGTTGTTGTCTCCTGTATGGAAGAATGATGGGATTGCTAAATGTGCTGAGAGAGTGGTTAAGAACTGTATGGTATGTTTGATGTATAATCCCGGCAAGGGCACCCCCACTCCACCTGGTCATTTTGCTCCTCCTACATGTCCCTCTGAAGTTATCCAGTTGGACTTCATCCATATGGAGAGATGCAATAACCTGAAATATGTCTTGGTTGTGGTTTGCGCGTTCTCCAGATGGATCGAGGCCTACCCTCTTAAGGATAATACTGCCCTGTCCACAGCAAAAGTCCTACTCAAGGAATATTTTCCCCGGTATGGAATGCCACGGATCGTATGGTCAGATATGGAAGTGAGTTTGTGGGAAGTGTGATGAAGAGTGTATGTAAGGGCCTAGGAATTCGCCAAAAATTCCATAGCGCTAATCATCCTCAATCGGCGGGTTTAGTGGAAGGGTACAATGGTACTCTGAAACTGAAACTTGCCAAAATTCAAGCAAGGACTGGTCTATCATGGCCTGATGCACTGCCTCTAGCTCTCTTATCGACCAGGGCGACTGTGCACTCTCGAGTAGGGCTTAGCCCATATGAGATTGTGTTCGGCCGCCCTGCGAACATTTGGGGAGTTCCGAGGCCTAAAGAATTTGACAGTCTTGAATATCCAATGTTGATTGACTATCTTTACGATCTGACTGCTAAATTGAGTTTGATTCATCAACAGGTTCTTGAAGCTCTACCGGCACAAACAGAGGGTCCTGGACATCGGCTCCAACCTGGTGACTGGGTTGTCACCCGCAACTTTGGGAGAAAACGTAATCTCGAGCCAAGGTTTGTGGGACCTTACCAAGTTTTGCTGGCAACAAGGACTGCAGTTCGGTTGGAAGGCAGGAAGCATTGGGTGCACGCCACCCATACGAAAAAAGTTCCGCTTCCTTTGCCAGCAGATAACTGGGTAAAGACAGGAGTTGCCCCAACGGAGACCGACGCCCTTCCACGCTATGTGCCATTCAGTGATGCTCAACCTGTAGAGAACGATTCAGTTCAGTCAGATATACTTGTTGAATCATCTGGAACTGTACCTTCGTCTTCAGCATTGGAGAATTCGAGTTCTGAACTGTCACCTGAACGATCGAACACTGTTTTGCCATCTGAACCGTTGTTTGAAGAGCAAACTCGACCTGGAAAAAGTCGATACTTTCTTCGATCACGTGACAAGGACTAATAAAAAATTCCTTTTTTGTTTTTAAATTCACATTACCCCCTCACTGTTGCTACGAACATTGTGAACATTTGCATTTTTTCATTGATTTTGAGTTTTTCAATTCTTGTTTTATACATTATGTGTGTTCCTCTTTTTGTGCAGCTAGGAGACTTATGTTAATTTGACTGTTTATTTGATTAAAACCTATCATCCGGGTTGGCCGTAGGGCCGTGCGGGTACCTACTTCTGTTTAGCAGGTTTCTGACACTAGGTCGGTTACTTTTGTCGATTCCTGGGAACTCCTGGGAATTGATAATCGCTACTCAGAACCAGGTGCGTCAAGAACGTTACGGACGGTCTTTAGAGGAGGGAGTTCTCTAAGCTGGTGGAAATAGAGAGGATGTCGGCGCAAAGATCCAAATTGCATAAGGTTTTGCGTACAAAATGTTTTTTGTTTCAGGTTTTCATGTTATTCCTAACTGTTTCTATGCTACTGGTGGGTGGAGTGTATCTTGGGATTCAGTCGTTATTACCTTCCACTTCGCCTACTTCTCCTTCTCATGATCTGAATTCTGTTCCCACTATTTCTCCACATTCCTTTCATCTTCTGCCCCAACATGAGCAGGTTAGACGTGCGGAATTTATGAACAACTCCTTTGTCCAACTTCTACATCAGCATCAGTTGGTGATGAATACTACCAACTGTTGGGTGTGTGGGTTAATGCCACATACCATGGATAAGGGTATTCCGTATTTGGTTCTTCCTTACAGCACCCAGGGGTCAGCTTGAGCATTCCAAACCATGTTCCGTAGTGCACTAGATTCCTACCCCCGTCGAGAGCCACGCTCCGCAGACCTTGGCCCCGGCCCGTACCACAAGTCTTTGGCGATAGCGATTGCTGATTTAGATAGAGAACTTTTTGATGCATCGCTTATTCCAGAGGAAGAGGTGCGAGCATACAAGGATCTGAGTGAGGCTGAGTATAGTATGTCAGTGGGTGATAGACAGCTTAAGAGCTCGTCTCCGATCTGGATCGTACCCCACCTTGGTCATTTCTGCCTGCAAGGTCATGGTCAAAATCCGAGAGCTCAGCTTGGGAAGAGTGCTTGTACTGAAACGTATGTTTTACCGATGCTCTCTTCCCCTGTCTTCCTGACTGCCAAGGGTACCTATTTTGTATGTTATGATCGCGCTTATACGTGGTTGCCTCGTGACTTCTCGGGCACCTGTTATATCACGAATCTTTTGCCACCGACTTTCACAGTCGCCTCAGACTATCACAAGACTAGAGTTGTGAGAGGCGTTATTAGCAAAGAGGACACTGCCGGTCAAGAAGCACGAGACTTCTTTAAGGGTTTCCTGCCGTTTTGGGGACCTATGGTTAATAGTAGGAACCTGAGACAGTTGACTCGTGTGGTAGAATCCACTGCTAACATAACTGCAAGTGCTCTTGGTAACCTGAGAGCAGAGCTTCAGGCGGATAGACTTATGACGTTACAGAACCGTATGGTTCTAGACGTTGTACTCGCAGATAGAGGTGGTGTGTGCAAGGTGATCCATTCGAGCTGCTGTATTTTCATACCTGATAACGCTCCAACTGTTTATCAAGCCATTTCGAAGTTGCATAAAATCTCCGAGTCCATACACGTGGACGAAGGTGATTGGACGCTTCTAGGATGGTTTTGGGGTCTGATGTCGACTTGGGGTTGGAAGATTCTGATGATCGTAGGGGTTGTTGTGACGTTCCTGTTCACGTGTTGTCTTTGTGTACAGTGTGGTCCAGCCTTATGTGGCCTCTGTGCTACAACGTGTATAAGACGGCCATCTGTTACCAAAGAGACAATGATGGATAGAATAATGTTCCAGCAACAACTGAACGATCTGATGAATATCGAAATTGATTCTGATAGCGACTAGTGCTTGCCTACATGAGGGCAAAAGGAGCGTCTGAGGTTCCGTGAGAATCGTAATGACGTTTTGGGCTTGTTCGGATATGGACGAGTTTGGTATCTACGAACCGCAAATGACGAGTTTAGTGGGTGTACGCATTTTCGCTACACTACTATGCATGGTTTGTCTTATTCGTGGGTTTCTCCATCTGAACCCACAGGTTCCATTTTAGATACGGCATCCAGTTTGTTTCTTGCCCTCACGTAGCCGGCGAACGGACAATGTCCGCTTCATGACCCTGGGTTTCCCAAGCTCTTGCGGAAGATGTACACCCCTTTGAGTGTGTCTTTATGACTAGGGGGATGACACGGCAAAGGCAGATGGCTCCGCTCGAGGCTCATCTTGCCGTGCCGGTCTATTGTTTCAGCCTTGCATGCATTAGGCTCGAATCCTTTGATCCTGCGATCACGCTTCCGATATTGCCTCTACACTCTTTTCAATCTGTTGTCTGTCTTTGTTTTCCTTGCACCTGTTTCTGTCTCTTCTCTTAGCTCGTTTACAGCCAGAATGGAATGTGCCTAATGGTGAGATAACGTGCTTTTACAGTTGGGAACTGGCAATGCTACTGTAATTATGTTCCGGGCTTCTGAAAACATGAATGCAATCCTTTTGAAGTTTACTGTGGGAACTGAGTTGTAACCTTTTGTTCACTATGTTGTGCAATGACGAAGATATGTATAAAAGGAGCGATCCACTTTTGCAATTCGAAGCAGACTCTCAGAACCTACACTTTGTTGTTCTTCTTGCGATCTCTGTATCTCTGCAGTAAATAAACGCTGATCTTTGACGCCGAAGGAAGTTTCCCGTGTCTCTGTGATTTGTACGCTGGAACAGGTAACCCACGAAGGTTTCAGGTGTTGTCCCCTGGCACCGCTGGGCCTTAGAATAGCCCAGTCCTTCAATACAAAGGGGGGAAGCATATTACAAAGCTAAATGGAAACGGGTTAGAATAAACACCTATATCTCACCCTCCCTCAGAAGGTCTCTTGGGATTACAGGGGCGGCCCCATACCTCTGGTCCTAGCAGAAATGGTTCACATCAGTTTCTGCCACAGCTCTCTGCATGCAAATGTTCTCCAAGTGTGTGTGATCATGCCTGCGCAGTGCATTATTAAACGCGCCAAAATCAGAGGTGGATCCCAGCTGCATATATGTTATGTCTAGAACGTGCACTGATCAGACCGAACAACAACCACTGTGTTGAAATAACCTTGAAGGCCTCTGCACTCACTGTTCAGACAAAGCATACCAAGCAAGGCTGCTACTATAGGAAAACATATTATTCTCGTGTGAAGCAAAACAGTCTGCTAGGCTCTAAACATTTATAATAATGTGTGCCGTGTGCAAAGGCAGCAGAAAGGAAAAATGGCGTTTAAACTTTTAATAAGCTCATGCTAGCTTAACACAGTGTAAATGCAGGGCTCATCCCTATGACAACACCAAGCTGCACTGTATTTCTATGACAATGTCTATTTCTTCCTATTTTTTTATTACTCTTCTAACAATTTCTGTTGAATCTAATATCATGTTGATACATTTTTAATATAATATTTTTAGTCAGAACCAGAGTGAAGCAATAGAGCATTTTGATGGGTTTTTGGCAGGTGTTTTAATCAGAAAACAAATTGTATTGTTCACTTATCATGGGTTGGGAATTTTAATACTATTGTATGTCACTATACTGACAGTAGTGTGTGTGGTATTACGAACTCCAAAAATTATAATGTAATTCATTTTAAGCATACAGTCTATGGTAGGGCTTTAAAAACCCTTATTTCGAGATATAACTTAATTTTTACTATTGTCATGCTTTGGAGGACAAATGCTCGATTCCAACATTTTTGGATAAACCCTCAAAGACCACTATTGATTACATAGGGATATCGGCCTAGCTTTCTCCCCAACTTTCAGACTTTCAAGTGGTCAGTAAATGCATAAGTGATTATAATCCACTAACCACTAAATTCCCACACCATATTACAAAGCTGCAAAAAAATGAAAGGATCATTTATTCTAGGAATATAGGATTAATGATTAAATGGGATAGGATTGATCCTATCACTTTTAACTGAGATATTGTGGTTGAGAACATGGCCTCCACCCTAACCTGCTTATCTGAGGAGATCATGCCTGAGACCATACAATCTGAGTATAACAACATTTGTAGATCTATATAGGATAAACTGTCTTCTGCAAAGCCCCTTAGAGAATTCCCACCCCACCGATGGTTTAACGCAGGCTGCTTGGTAGCCTGTGAGCAACTGAGGGTGGCTATTAAACTACGACTGTGTCCTATTCAAGAATTCAAGGACGCAAGAATACTATATTAATCCACCCTAGAGGTGAGAAAAACTGAAGTAAAGCTCGAGAAGACCTTGCTGTGGCATGTTGGACAACGGATAATACAAAGTTTTGGGAAGTAATAAATCGGCCTTACTTCGTAGACTTAGATGCCCTGGAAGTTGAATCCCTAATTACAGCCGACATTTGGGTGCATCATATTTCTAAAATCTTTCAATCTGAGGAAAATATTACCATTCCATGAATAAGAATTTGAATCAGATTTCCCAACACCCATAAAGTCTCCTGATTCTGATTGGTAGTGAAGGAGTGATTTTAGCAATAGAGAAATGTGTCCCTGGGAAGGCACCTGACCCTGATGGCAGCCCAGCGGATCTTTATAAATCAAACATTAACTTGTGGGCTCCTTTGCTAACAAACGCTTTTAGATTAGCATTGTTAGGCACCATTCCAGATTCCTGGAGTACGTACATAGTCATCCCTATTTTTAGAAAAGGGAGATAGATCCGTCCCATCCTATTACAGGCCAGTTTCACTATTGGACTCCAGTGTTAAGAGTTTGGAAGATGTATTCTTGTCCCATTTGGAGAGCTGGGCGGATGAAAATGATATCTGAACAGAAGTCCAATATGGGTTTAGACCAGGTATTAGCTCTGTTGATTAATTTATAAACCTTTACCTTGTTGCAGGGAAATATGTCCGGGCCAAAAGGGGTTCTTTACATTTTGCCTTCATCGATCTATCTAATTTAGTGAACCGCTCAAAGCTATGGGACCTAATGGGTAAGATGGGTGTTGAAAAAGATCTCCTTGTACCTATAAGGTTTCTTTATCAGGATCTAAAGGTAAAGGCCTGTTACTGTCCTTTGGAGTAATGTTTCCCCATATTAGTTCCACCCGGGGCACCAGACAGGGATGTAGTTTAGAAAGCTTAATTGAATCAAACATGCCAAGTAAAACATTAGTACAAAAACACAATCAATAAGAAAAATTGAAAAGATGGGATGATACAATATGAATGTGAAATATAAAACAAAGAATCCCAAAAAAGGGAAACTTAATGCATATACTGAGGGAAATGCTTTTAAAAATTTTGGGAATTGGGAAAGAGAGAAGTAGAGGAAAGAAAAAGGAAAAAGAAAGAAAAGAAAGGAGGAGGAAAGGTGAACAGTAAAAAGGAGAATATAAAGAAAAAAGGAATTTAAAAGGAAAAGATGCAGCATATTAGGATACATGTCTGGAAAGAAAATCTGTTAAAGGTAACCATAACAAATCTCTTTTAATTAAAAGAGAGGGAGTCGTAGCATGGGCACGATCAATTCTGTGATGATGACATAATAAATTCCACCATGCGGTATATGAGATCTTTGAGGTATCTTTCTAGTTCGTAGTAATAATCTGCAAATAAATGGCTATGAACAAGTCTATAAAATTATGAACAGTATATGAAACATTCCAAATAGGAGAGGAACCACCTAGAAAAATATGAACAATATCAAAAGTATGATTGGAGCTTAAAATCTCATTCAGCGTGTACCATATGTGTTGCCAAAGGGATTTGACCAAGGGACAATGAAAAAACATATGAAACAAAATACCATCAGGATTAGGGCATGACCAATACTGACTGGAGTCTAGAACTTTGAACTTAAAAAGGTCTGAGGGGGTAAGAAAAAGTTGATTATAAAAAAATAAAGAGTCTGAGTGGTGCTAGCTGAACGAGATACGGTGTGAACTTTAGACCAGATGGACTCCCAAATAGGAAAGGAAAAATCCTGTGCTAGATCCTTTTCCCATGCAAGTTCAGGTTTGGATTTAGGGCGATCGGGAATAGAACGGGAGAGGATCCTATAAATAGTAGCAGCTTTGTGTGTGGTAGTAAAATCTAATGGAATAGAGTCAGACGGGACAGTATCAGATAAGGTAGTGTGGTATGATGTGAGGGTAGACAGGGCTGTTATAAAATCAGGAAACTGGGGAAAATATGTATTGGATATTTGAAAGGAGGAGCATATGGTCGAGAAATCCAATAAGGAACCATTAACGAATAGCTCATCTACATACATAATACCTTTGTCGATCCATTCTTTCCAAAAGAGGGCTTTGTTATTGATCTTCAAAGAATGATTATACCATAATGGGATAAGGGAGTGTAAATGTGCTTGAGAAAAAGAGGAACAAAACAATGAGAGGGAGAGCCCCCTGGAGAGTTTAAAAGTGGGTGAAAGAAATCGCTTAGGGGGTTGAGATAAATGGATAGCAGCGAGGAAAGGGAAAGGCGAAAGCTGAGCGAGCTCTAGGGCACTCCATGCAGTGATAGGGGGAGAGGACGAGTTTGCGAGGAATGACCAGATTTGTTTTAAGGTGAAGGAAGAATGAAAACGAACGATGTTGGGAAAATTTACACCACCTAAATGTTTTGGTTGCTGAAGGCGAGACAGAGATATCCTGGATTTACGATTATTCCAAAGGAAATGAGCAAGGATGCGATTGATAAGTGTGAAAAAATAGGCAGGGGGAGAAATAGGCAACATAGAAAGATAAAAATTAATAATGGGGAGAAGCATCATTTTAATAGTTGCCAGTCTTCCCCACCATGATAAAAATAGAGTGGACCATCGCTCTATGAGAGCAGAAAGCTTGGAAAGAATATCTTTATGATTAATTTTGATGGTGTTTTTGATAGATGTAGCATATAGGACACCCAAACATTTAATGCTCGTAGGGTTCCATTCAAAACCGGAACCATGAAACATATCTGAAAGGCAGTATTTGTTAAGAGGTAAGACTTCAGACTTATCGATATTCAACTTATATCCAGAGACTGAGGAATATTCAGTAAGTAAAGAGAAAAGTGCAGGTAAAGAAGTGGCAGGTTTAGAGATATAAAGTAAAATATCATCAGCATAAGCTGTGAACTCGATATCTAACGTTTTATAAACAAAACCGGAATAGATGTGGAACGCCGGAATTTTTCAAGGAAAGGTTCTAATGCTAAAATAAAAAGAAGGGAAGACAAAGGACAACCTTGTCTGGTGCCTCTATGTAAAGGAAAGTAATTTGACTGAGCACCATTAACTCAAATAGAAGTAGAGGGGGACGAATATAATAATTGGATAAGTTTAGTAATATGAGGACTAAAACCATGCCAGCGAAGGGCCCCAAACATGAAATCCCAATTAACCCTATCAAAATCTTTCTCAGCTTCAAGGGTGATGGCGGCGAGAGGGTTTTTCATTTTGGAGGCAAAGTGAATAATGTTAAGGAGAGTTCTAGAATTATCCGTTATAGATCTGCCTTTAACAAAGCCGGATTGATAAATGTTGATGAGGTCCGGAACAACAGAAGTCAATCAGGAAGCTAAGATTTTGGCATAAATTTTGCAGTCCGTATTGATTAAGGAGATGGGCCGATAATTCTTACAAAGGGAGGGATCTTTGTCTTTTTTAGGGAGTAATGTATATGGCCTAGTGCGTAAAATCACTAGGACTCTGACATGCACTACAAATAAACAATGTTTACCTTTTGATCATTTAAATTTATTTGAATCATTATTTTGAAACCAAAAGTTCTATATTGTGCATAGATGCATTTTTTACATTTTTTCAAGTGAAAATCAATACCAAAGTTCACAACAAATAATGTCAGTTAGTATCAAAAGTAACAGTCTGTCATAAACCCATGTAAGAAGAAAACGAAAAAAAACCAATGCATTTCGGGGCATATATTGCCCCTTCGTCAGGGGTCTGGAAGAAAAAGAGATACAAACAAGGAGTGCGTTACTCAATTAATCTACATAGCTCTTAGTCATTTATCCTATACATGCGTCTTGTTATCATGGCTTACCTATAAAATGCAAGTTGACGTATGATTTGTGAACAGGTTTACTTAACCAATATTTTCACTTTCTGAAAATACAAAACATAAAGCGCCATGCTTAATTGTGTATTTTTTGTGTATTTTTTAAATAAAAAGGGGGGGGAAGGGGGGGGGGGGAAGGGGGAGGGGGGGCTTGCGTGTTATCTTACTGATTTAAGCTGTAAGGTGTTACCTGTGGTTACAGAAAAAATCGAATCTAAAAAACAAGGGAATGAAACAGATTTAGCTACTTGCCGAGCGAATGTCTATAATTAAATAGATCGCCGTGGAAAAATAGTAGTAAAGGCTCACCTGTGCTTTACATGGGTTTCACAGATATAACGGGAACCTATTGCAAAGTAAACGGCTTTAATTAATAATCTGAGCCTCTTCAAATCCTAACTGTTTGGATAATGTAAAGAATACGCCCGTTTACCTGCGAGCCTAGTAGAGTGAACGTCGGTCTCGCCGAGGTATCCGTTCACGATGCTAAAACAAAGAAACGGCGGTTGTTAAAACTGCCTGCCAGTCTTAGCGGAATATTTTGTGCTCTAACGGGAAAATCATACGTACGGCTTACCTTAAACTAATTTACGCTCAGCTCGAAACAAGGTGCTCGCCATCTCCTTCACCAAACGAGGACCGTGGTGGGTGTGATGGTCCTATGCCTGTTTTTACTAGCCTGTTGAGATTAAAGGACAGCGACGACGGACTGATCTCACGTTGCTGTTATGCTTTTTTTTAATGGACTAGATAAACTTTATTAGCCTTGCATATTAAGTAGAACGGATCGAGGTAGTTATTTATTTGCACGAAAGATAACATTTGTATAACCCGAATACTGTGCCTTTAAATCTTTAATAACACAGAAAATGTTCTGCTAGTAAAAAAACGCATGATAATAACAGGCCTGGAATCTTTATGTGGCGTTTTTCTTAATCTCTCTAACAAATTAAATGTAACTCAAAATAATATAATTTGCCACTTAAATAACCGTGACATTGAGATATTCCTATCTATCTGTGCATTCAACTACGTGCATTTCCAGAGACTGCATGCGATTATGGAGTATTTATGAAAGTTTTTTTATGACGCTTCTGGGCGATGGGCGCTATTATTTGGGCATGAATCAGCCCTATGCTCCTGAAAGGAAATGTTTGAGAATTCAAAAGCCATTATTTTGTGAAATGAATGCCTGAATTCAAACAGAAAAGATAAGATTTCTGTCTTACTTACAATTTGTACATATTTTCAGTGATCAAAAAATATAGCAACATCTGAACAGATCATTAAACTAATACTGTGAATAACCCTGCCTATATACAATCTACAGCAGACATTCCAAATAGATTTTCAATCATAGATGAACTAGAATTACATCTCACTCTAATTTATCATTTAATCCAAATGGAATCATCGTCTGCATTTGGATTAAATGATAAATTGGCATGTTTCTTGTAAAAATATTCATGATTCTCACTAGGGATCCATACACGAAGTTCATGCATACATACACCATTAAGGGTTTTAGACCTAACTATTTATAAACGTTTAGTGAGATGTAATTCTAGTTCATCTATGATTGAAAATCTATTTGGAATGTCTACTACTACTACTTTGTATTTTCAGAAAGTGAAAATATTGGTTAAGTAAACCTGTTCACAAATCATACGTCAACTTGCATTTTATAGGTAAGCCATGATAACAAGACGCATGTATAGGATAAATGACTAAGAGCTATGTAGATTAATTGAGTAACGCACTCCTTGTTTGTATCTCTTTTTCTTCCAGACCCCTGACGAAGGGGCAATATATGCCCCGAAATGCATTGGTTTTTTTTCGTTTTCTTCTTACATGGGTTTATGACACACTGTTACTTTTGATACTAACTGACATTATTTGTTGTGAACTTTGGTATTGATTTTCACTTGAAAAAATGTAAAAAATGCATCTATGCACAATATAGAACTTTTGGTTTCAAAATAATGATTCAAATAAATTTAAATGATCAAAAGGTAAACATTGTTTATTTGTAGTGCATGTCAGAGTCCTAGTGATTTTACGCACTAGGCCATATACATTGTTTCTTGAGTGGGCAGGCACTGATTTGACACAGCACACGTACCGCGATAACATTTTGTTAATATTGAAAAACCTGAGTGCAACACCCTTCTTCATTCATATCAAATTTTTTAGGGAGTAAGCATAAAAGGGCTTGGGTAAAAGAACCTTTAGATTCGCCCAAGGAAAGAAAAGAAGAAATCAATGAGGATAAATGTGGTATCAGACAGTTTTTAAAATGAAAATAAAAGCGGACGGTAAAACCGCCAGGGCCGGGGGATTTATCATTGCTGCTGCACGCCTGGTGTTATCACTGCCAAAAAGATCTTCCACCAAAAAGGCATTGGGGACGCTCCACTGGCTCCCAATTAAAGAGCGTGTCCAGTTTAAAATCCTGTGTATAGGCCATCGGATCGCTCACGGTAAGTGCCCGAGTTTCCTGAGGAATCTGCTCACATTGTATAAACCAACTAGGCCCCTCCGGTTGGAGGGCACTGGGCTAATGTGTATCCCGAAGACTTGCAGGGCCAGGATGGGCGGCAGATCCTTCCGCCTTCTGGCAGCACAGAGTTGGAACACTCTTCCTCTCAGACTCCGGATGGAGCCGTCTGAAAAAGTTTTCCGCAAGGAACTCAAGACACATCTGTTCCCCAAATATTGAAGTGCTCTTTTCTGGCTGTGTTAGGGATCTTTTAGGCCACTATTAGCGCGGGGACACACTGACTAGTGTAACCAGGCGCTTTATAAGCTCAGTTAATAATAATAATAATAATAATTGGGTAAGAGAGTAATTGCTTGCAGAATCTCTTTATCCGAAATGGGGTCATCCAGAGAAGAGAGATCAAGGTCAGCGGATGAGGATTTTGGTATATTTAGAAAAAAGGAATCAATTTGAGAAGGAGAAGGAGTCGATTCAGGTGTATATAAAGAGGAATAATACTGAACTAAACAATCAAGAATCTTATCATCCGTGCAGTGACGAGTCCCATGGGCATCAGTTATAACAGCTATTTTAGTTTTTTGTTTCCTAATTTTAAGGTAATTTGCAAGAGATCTGCCAGCTTTATTACGCCCTCCATACATCTTGGAATTAAATTTTAAAAGATGATTGCAAGCCGAATCACAAGAAAATGTATTACATTGAAGTTTAGCTTTAATGAGGGAAGAAAGAGCTTCAGGAGAGTTGGATGTATAAAAAATGTGTTCTAGTTCTTTCATTTGTTTAAGAATAAGAGAGGATTTGGAAAGGGCCTGCTTCTTTTTACGCGAAACAAAGTCGATGATAAAGCCTCTAGCTGAAGCTTTAAAAGCATCCTAGACAAAATGGAATTGGGAAGTTGAATTAAGATTAGTATGAAAGAAATCTTCCATAAAAAGAGTAAATTGATCAACAAATTGAGGCTCCAGAAGCAGAGAATTATTGAAACGCCTATGGTGAGAGCTTTGAGTAGGTGAAGGTAAATCAATATTTAGAATAACAGGGGCGTGATCTGAAATGAGAATGGAGCCAATTTCAACATTTTTCATGAATTGAAAAGTGTGTTGAGTGAGAAAGACATAATCAATCCGGGAATGTGATGCATGGACAGGGGAGAAAAAGGAAAATTCCAGGGTATCGGGGTGAGAAAGTCTCCAAGAGTCAATTAAACCTCTAGAGGAGATTGCTCTATAAAAGGACTTTTGCATTTTATTAGGAATATATCTGGTCTGGGATTTACGATCCAGGAAAGGGTTCATTAACTGATTACAGTCACCTCCAACAATTAAATCAACACTAGTGTGAGAGGAGAGAAACATGGAAAAATCATTCCAAAAAGTGAGATCGATACCATTGGGACCATAAAACATTGCAAAAGGATAAATCTGAATTATTAACTGTAACATCTAAATACAACCATCTGCCATTCGAGTCTGAAATCTCATTTTTTAACTGAATTGACAATGATTTGTGAAACAAAAGAATAACACCATTCTTGCTGTTAACTGAGGGCGAACAGAATACATCACCCACCCATTGTTTACGTAGAGAGGAAAGATCTTTTGGGGAAAGATGAGTTTCTTGCAACAGAGCAACTTGGCATTTCAGACTGGCTAATTGAGATAAAACCCGTTGTTTTTTAACCAGGTTACGAAGACCTTTAACATTCCAAGAAATTACACGAAGACCATTCATTTAAGAATAAAAAAGAAAGATAAGCATGAAGACAGAAAAAATTGAGGAAAGATGGGATAGACACGAACAGAAGATGAAGAGCTTAGAATAGGAAAGAAAAAAAGACAGCTGAAAGGAACGAGATAAGCCTGAAGAAACAAAACACACCATTACCACAACATATAGAAAGAGATCAGATGGGTCGTGAAAAAAATAAAAAATAAATTGAGAGAAAAAAGGAGAGTCTGAATATGAAAAACAAAGGAAAATATAAAGAGGAAAGCAGAAATAAATAAAGAATGCCATGAAGAGAAAAAAAAAAGAAAGGGAAAGAGAATGGAGAGAGGAGTGGGAGATCGAGACTCCCCTGAGATAAAGAGAAGAAAGAAGGATGGCAAAAAACCAAAAGGCTTCAGCCATGCAGGACGAAAACGTGAAGGACAATAAAGTGAGAACGGGAGCAGCAAGAAAAGATGACCACACAATAAAAGAGCATGTCAAATGCATGGTCTCGAATACATTGAGTGCAGGAATGAAAGAAAAAAAACAAAAAAAGAATGGAATGGGAGACCAAACACGACGATGTAAAACAAATGAAGGAGACTTACCAAACATTTGTGAAGAGAAGGCAGCGAACTAAGATGTATGAAACGTACAACAGAACAGTACATGGAGGGGAAGAAAGAACCAAAACACTTGGAGAGGAGACCTAAAAAGCAAGATAGAAGAACAAAAAAAATATTACAATGAGGAACAACATGATGGAAGTTTATAAAACAGTGAACAAAACATTGAGAGATTAAGAACTGCTATGTTCCATAGAATCTTATGGGTGTGGATGAATTTGCGAAGGTCTGCTGGGTCATCGAAGCTAAAAGTTCTTTCTTTGTAGGTAACCTTGAAAAAGCAAGGATGAATGAGGCCATATCTAGCATTCATGGATCGAAGCGTAGGTCGTAAGTCCAAAAATTCCTTGCGACGTGCAGCAGTCTGCTTTGAAACATCCTGAGTGAAAAAGAGTTTGTGACCAGACCATAGTAGCTGCTTGTGCTGTTTGGCAGAATGAAGAATAGACATGAGTAGAGAAGAAAATAAGCGATGGTACCTCTGGGCTTTGAAGAAGTAGAATAATTTTTGAGACCAAGACGATGCGCCCTTTGAATGTTCACATCCAGATGCTTAGCCAGTCCAATAATAGGTAAGACTTGTGACTTCAAAAATTGGATGATGTCCGACCCCTCTGAATTCTCCGGAACGCCATAAATACGCAAATTATTATGCCTATTACGATTCTCCAAATCCTTAGAAGATTTTTTGAGCATTTCAACTTCCTTAGTGAGGCAAGCAACCTTGGCAACAATGTCTTGAGCATCACTAATTTTTTGTTCAACATCCGATACCCTCTTGTCCAGGTTGGACCATTTGTCGTCCAATCTCTGTAGAGTGGTAGTGTTGTCCGCCATAAAGGGGCGAATGAGGCGCAGTTCCTCCATGATATCTTCAAGAGTAACAGGAAGTGGAGACTTGGAGGGAGAAGGGGGATCTTTTTTGAGGTGCTTACTAGAGGAGGCAGAGTCTTTGCGAGTAGCAGAGGCAGCGCTGGATGCCTTTGAGTTGTGCGCGTGCTCCATTATGGCGAATATAGAGAGGACTGGTGAAGGAGGAGAGAGGAGGCAGCCCACCTGGGTGCGTAAGCAAAGAAATGACCCAAAAAGCCACAACTGTGGAGCAAAAAGCACCCTAAAAAAGGATTAGGTGCATCAGGAGTCAGCAAAACAGCAAAAGAAAGAAAGGTAGCGCACATAGGAGGAGCTAGGGAAGTACCTCATAAACCGGTGACGCACATTGAAGTATGATGTTGAGGTAAAAAAAATACATCCAGGAAACATTCATAAGTTAGTTAAAGAAAGTATCTTGAAGTCACAACAGTAGATGAAAAAAAAGGAAGCAGGAAGGCCAAATTCAGGCAAATGAAGAAAAAAGGATTGTTTTAGGAAAAAAAACGAGTGAAAAAACCCCAAAATGGCGGCCGTTTTCGAGTAGAACGCTTTTCCGAATTTTTCTACATGAAAAAATGCATGTTAGAGGTGGCAAAGCATACCCAGCAGCAGGGGAGCATTTCCGACGCTGAATTCCGCTGTTTGTGCAAAGAAATGCTGTCTGGAAACGGATCCTTCGTAGAGAAAGTGCCGCCTGAATCGCAGAGCTCAAGGGGGAGGGGCCATCTTGTCCCACGCGTCGCGCGCCCTTCACTCTCCCTTTCTCTTCTTACGTCATATAAATATGATTAATATACATCTAGTAGATAAAGTGAACGACATGCCAAATATGGAATCACAATCAATACCCACTTTTGCTATATGTAGAGGATGCAGTGCTTCTTGCTCATACAGTATTAGATGGGGTTTGTACTTATTTGGGTGAGTTGGATTTGCAAGTACCCCATTCAAAGTCTTCTATTATGATCTGTGGCCATTCAAAAGATTAAATCGTTCAACTATTTTGGAATTGTTTTTAGTTCCTCTTCTAGTTGGCCCACATTATTAACTTTATGATGCCAACATTTTAAAAGGAATATCAAGGCTATTAATCAATGTGCACACATATTATGGAACAACCCAATAAAAGACATGTTGTACCTACATAAAAATAAATGCATCTCGGCAGGGGTATATGGAGCAGGGCTATGGGTTTATTGTAACTCAGGGGTCATCAAGTGCTTGGAAATCATTTCACCTGTAGATTACTATCAGTTGCTGGTGGCACTGTCACCTTGATATGTCTTGAGAAACTGGGAATCTTGTATTTGGAATATCCAATTAGGCTTGCCCATTTATTACTCTGGATCAAGAATAGAGCTCCCGTCTTTATGGTATTTTTGTTTGTTGCCATTTCTGTCTGTATTTATCCATATTTATTTTTTGCTAATTGTATCTGTATTATCCGTATTTATTTTGGGTTTGGGTTTTGTGGAAAAACTAGCTGAAATTAGTATATTTCCAAATTTATTTAACCAATAAATATGCACTCATGCTTGTGTGTCTGGCAGGTTTCAAGGCTGTGAACACCTGCAGAAGAAAAATCAGTGCACTTATAAGAAAATATGCAAATTTCAGTATCAACCTTATGCATATTTACTGCTGTTAAAGCTTCTTTACTAAAATTCCTTTATTGTTTAACCCCCTTATCTAGCAATCCACACATCTATTGGCCTGACAGTCATGGCATACAGTATTTAGAATTACTCAAAAAGCAACCCGATTTCCGTTTTTATCCACATTTGAAAATAAATACAGACAAGAAAATTAATGTTTTCTGCCTGTATTATTCTGTAAAAATCAGTAAAAATGGAAAACAGGGAGCCTTAATCAAGAGCTGGAGAACCTATACAGAGACCCACATAAGATCACGTCCAAACACAAAGAAGTACCTAAACACAGTATTTAGATTACTGTAGGAATGTAAGTCTAGAGACGGCACAGTATAAGGAGACATGTCAGTATCACCAACTAGGAGTTTGGAACCTTATTGAGAATGGATTATGAATCCTACTGATTGTTTTTATCTTACTCTTTTTAGATTAGGCACGTTGCACTTAAAGTTTGCTTTTCCCCTCAAAGTTCCTTGGCAGTCCAATCCATCTCCCTGTGGCTGTTATAATGTCTCTAAGCAAAGCACGAGTGACTTAAGCCCCTCTGCCTTCTATTTTGGTTCTCATTCTACGAAACACAAAACAGAGACAGTATAGAGGGGTCGGTGCAGCGCCTAGGTTCAACAGAGATCTGTTATGCAAATTTAAATATTATGAGTGACTTTTATTATTAGGAACTTTTATATCTGTAATGTTGGCAGGCTACAAATTGATAATGAAGTTGTGTCACTTGAATTTTACATATGATGTCTTTCTCTAGGTATTGTATATTTATGTTGCTTTTAGGGCCTTGGCCAAATAAAGATTGGTTGATTGATTGACTGATTGACTGATTGACTTTGAGAAGGTAACTTTTTCAGTGGAACTAACCTGGTCCCTTTATCTGGATCATGCTCCATCGCTGTTGGCCTGAACTTGTGACTTTCCCCTAGTTTTGTCGTTTTTGTGTCATTTTATGAAAATGTATTGTAGTTTTCGAAATTGGTTTAGGGTATTACTTGTGTTATGTTTTCACTTTATTACTGTTTGGATGCTACATAAACACTTTACACATTGCTTCTAAGTTAAGCCTGACTTCTTTTTTCCAAGCTACCAGATGGTTAAGCACAGGTTAGTTTTGTGACTTTTGTGGTTTACCTTAACAAGGATAGCTGCTGTTGCTTGACTGGGAATGTCACACCGCTCAATCAGTAACGCAATTTCTTACACAGACTTAATCATTACTGGAACCCAGAGACCCACATTCAATACATTTGGAATCCAGAGACCTCACTGAGTCATTACTGGAATCTGGCAACCTCAGCTTAAGCATGTTTGATCATTTGAACCACAAAACAATACCCAAAAATACAGAAACAAGTAATCATCAAACAAATACACAAATGATGAAACATTTTATTTAATTAACGAATATAGAAAAATCACATTTGTCATGGAGGTCACAAGGCCTGATATCAATGGAGAACCATCAGTAGTCTGCACATGATCAAGAGAAGGCTTCTTCGTGACTGGACTTTGACGTTTCTTGGCACTATTCACATCAATGTACATTCAGGAAGCACCAGAATCTAACAGAGCTAGGACAGAGATGGACTGACGAGGATGAATTTGAAGAATTTATTTCAACTTGAAAAACCACAAACTAGACCGATTGGAAAAACTGAAAACTTTAGGGAGAGCAGAATCTTCTGTACCTTTTCTTCTTGTAAAGGTGTTTCTCCAAGATCTGGGAGGCCAAACAGGGCAGTCTCGAAACAGATGACTCAGGCTTTTATAATAGGGGGAACAGCCATTACAACGCGGGTTTTACTGCACATTGCTTTTACATCGCATGCATTACAACGCATGCAATGTTACAACGTGTGGTAAAACAACGCATACCATTACATCGCATGTGCTTTTACAACGCATGCAATGTAATGTGTAATGGCGCCGGCGGCAGGGGCGGCTATTCACGTCGTTGTGTGGAAACTTAGGCTGTTTCCTCACAATGACGTGAAGCAAGCACGAATGAGGAGGCAGGATCAGTAGGCGACGCTGGAGAGGAGAGAGGTAAGGGGGTTTGTGCATGGGGTGGGGGTTACTTGTGTAGGGTTTAGGGTAGTTTAAAAGTAGTGTGGTAATGTTTGTGTTGTGAGTGTTTTTTTAAAACGATTTAGTGTGTGTTGTGGTTTTGTGTTTATTTAGTGTAGAGTATTAGGGAGGGTAGTGTAGTGTTTATGTAGTGTAGTGCTTTAGGTTTTAGGGTAGTGTAGTGTTGTAGTGTTTGTTTATTGCAGTGTATTAGGGTTTAGGGTAGTGTAGGGGTGAGAGTAGTTTGGGTATCGTAGTAGTGTTTTAAGGTTTAGGGTAGTCTTGGGGTGGGAGTAGTGTGGGTAGCGTAGTAGTGTTCTAGGGTTTAGGGTAGTATAGGGGTGGGAGTAGTGTGGGTAGCGTATCGTAATTTAGAGTTGAGGGTAGTGTAGGGGTGGGAGTAGTGTGGGTAGCGTAGTAGTGTTTTAGGGTAGTGTAGGGGTGGGAGTAGTGTGGGTAGTGTAGTAGTGTTTTAGGGTTTAGGGTAGTGTAGGGGTGGGAGTAGTGTGGGTAGCGTAGTAGTGTTTTAGGGTTTAGGGGAGTGTAGGGGTGGGAGTAGTGTGAGTAGCGTAATAGTGTTTTAGGGTGCAGGGTAGTGTAGGGGTGGGAGTAGTGTGGTTAGCGTAGTAGTGTTTTAGGGTTTGGGGTAGTGAAGGGGTGGGAGTAGAGTACGTAGCGTAGTAGTGTTTTAGGGTTTAGGGTACTGTAGGGTTGGGAGTAGTGTGGGTAGGGTAGTAGTGTTTTAGGGTTTAGAGTAGTATAGGGGTGGGAGCAGTGAGGGTAGCGTAGTAGTGTTTTAGGTTTTAGGGTAGTGTAAGGGTGGGAGTAATGTGGGTAGCGTAGTAGTGTTTTAGGGTTTAGGGTAGTGTAAGGGTGGGAGTAGGGAGGGTAGCGTAGTAGTGTTTTAGGGTTTAGGGTAGTGTAAGGGTGGGAGTAGTGTGGGTAGTGTAGTAGTGGTTTTGGGTGGTGTAAGGGTGGGAGTAGTGTAGTAGTGTGGTAGTGTTTTTGGGTTGAGGTAGTGTAGGGGTGGGAGTAGTCTGCTGTGTAGGTGTAGGGATAGGGATGTAACTTACCTTGCATACTTTTACCATAAGTATAGCTTTACCATGCATGCCTTTGGGTTGTAATGGCATGCGTGGTAAAAGCATACTTGTGGTAAAAGTATGCGATGTAATGGCATGCGATGTCATTGACATCACGTTATAATACCCGCGTTGTAATGGTATGCGTGGTATTAGAATGCAATGTAATGACATACATCCGTATAATAGAGGCATAAGCCTCCCTTACTTATGTTTTCAATCTTTTTCATTGTTGGATAATAGCCCTTTAGCCGATCCGACCTGATTGGTTCTTCAGAAAAAAAATCAATAGGCTCAGCTCATTTTTAAATTTGGGGAGGAGAAATAGAGGGAAAGCTCCGATCTGTCTGCTTTTCTCTTGTCCTCTCCTTAAGTCAGAGTTCTATCAAGATAACATGCGGTAGGAGGTCTGCAAATGAACATGCTCAGGGAACTCTTGCCAGTTTATCCTTTAATTCCTCATTTAACCCTCTTAAGAATAAGGTCATCTGAGTGCATTCTACCCATGAGGAATCAATGGAAAACTCACAAAACTGAGTACAATAGTGTAGTACACCGGAATTTTCCAGAAATATTTCACACAAACATCTAGTCTCTCAAACATCCTGAAGCTTGCCAAGAATTGGCATATTTGTTCAGGTAAGGGTCTTCAGCAACAACCAGATGAGTTGCCCAGTCCAAAGCTGCACCAGTCAGGGAACCAATCAGAGACCCCAACTTTGATGTGTCTAAGGAAATTTGACCAGGTCTAAAGGCAAAATAAGCCACTAAGCCTTCACAAGACTCCTTTTCTTTCAATGGTTCTCTGGAATACTTAGAAGTTGAGGAACCTATGACAGGAAAATGCCAAGATCTGGACTGGATTGTTTGAGGAAGGGCAGTATTCTTGGTTCTTAAAAGGCCCAACTCCAGTGTTTGTTGCTGAAGAGCAGCACACGAATCAATAATGGAAAAATACAGTACTTTTGGTGACACAACTTGTTCTGGCTGGATGCTTAGTAATTATCTTGGTCTTCCGCTGCCTGAAGTAAAGGAGACCGTTTCCTGAATCCGCATAGTCACCATTTAAAGGTATATTATATGGTAGCAGGTACCCTAAAGAAGCTGCCACCTTATCAGGAGGAAAGAGCCAAAGGCGTAAAAAACCTGTTTTCTAGATGAAGAATTCAAAGGATTAAAGAAATCCAGGAATTCAACACAGAACATCTTTTGGAGTTAGGAGTGAAGAGCCAGGTTCATCAAGTGAATGGGGTGAGGAAATAAGCAAAGAAGCACAGCTTTGTTGTGATGCACCCTCCAAGCAGACTGAAGCGCTATATAGCAAAATACCGGAAAAAGGAAATTACATCGAACATCATATGACTGGGAACAAAATGGATTGAGAAAAAAGGAGGGATCCAAGGAAGAAACAGACATGTTTTAAAAGGAATAGAAAAAAAGAGAATGGAAACCTGAACTAAACTAGTTGCGGAGTAGCTTTAAAAGGCAGTTGTAAACCCTCAGGCAGGTGATTGCCATTTTGGAGCTCGAGGAGCAATGAACAGTAGCCAGAAGACTAGGAGCATGAGGGAAGGCAACTCCAGGTGAATGAGACTCACAGCCCGAGCTGCTGGCTACCCGCAGGGTTTTCCGAGGCCTGGACATCCTAGGACCATACAAGGTACAGAGGATCACAGGCACTCTGGCAGCTTAAACACTGCAATCACAACACTTTTTCCTGTTTGGGGATGCAGGCAAAAGCCTGGTCATTCCAGATAGAACAAATAAAAAGATGACCAGGAGAAAACTCTCACGGCTGTTAGGTTTATTTTTCAAAAACGAATTCCTGCCTGGGGAATTTATTTTCTAAAAACTAAAATGTTTGCTGAGCGCGCGCAAGAAACATGGCAGCCACTCAAAAAACTTCGAATTACTTCAGAGGATCCACTGTGGTAGGTGGTACAGAGATCTGCGACTATAAATCATATTTGAATTAATCAACTCTAAAAGACAGTACAAGAATCCTTTATATCTTTGCTATCAGTAACTAACTTTTCCTTGGAGAAAACTTCAAAATTAATTCAGAGTATCCATTTAATAACGAGATGTAATTGAGGGCCCAGATATTTCTAATAATTAAAGGATCACCCATTTGCAAATGGTACAGAGATTAAAACAAGGAGACAACTTTAAATATGGTGGGCTGTAGTTCACCAGGGCAGCAAATAACATGCCTCTGCTGCCCTTGCGGAATGGTGTACAGTCTGCTAAACTGTAAGTAAGGTCCAAAGTCATTTCCTAATGCCACAGGATCATTCTTCTAGCACATCAGGAAATCTCAAGCCCTTTTGAAGATTATCCAACGTTCGCATATAGTGAAAGATATGAAGAACATAGACATTCCGCAGACTAAATCTGACTAATTAGGCATAACTTTGGTTTCAACACCAACATTCCAGCCCCTCGTACTAAATTCTCAGACACGTGGAACACCTTTATACCGTCACATCAGAATAACTAGCAAATTCAATCAGAGACCTAACACCAGCAAAATGTTATCAATATTCCCATTGCAGTCAAAATAATCACCGCCATCTTTCATATCTTTCAAGATGGTACAATTTCAGAAAACTATCACTTGGTTAAGCGACATTTGCGACATCTTTGCCTCCATTATCAAAGACCCCAGTCATGATCCTACGCTAATATCAAACCATAATCTGGTTTCCAACCTACCAAGGCTAGATAAAGTTACAGAAAAATAAGGTCGCCAACTGTTGTAAATTAGACCTTTCTGCAGTGTCGTCCAAGTTTATTTTGTCTTTTGCTGAACCTTATTTTGTCTGGCTATAGAACCATATGCACTTTGTCCCTAATAACCAGTGGTAAAATTCTTGTGCTCCTCCTTTAAAAATGATGACATTGGAATATCCCTGATTGGCATATTTATCTTACCTATACATCTCTAGTATATAGTACCAAAGGGGTCCAAGGACCTGGACGTTACATGTCAAAAGTATACTGCAGCACCACTTGTGCCACCCACTTCAGTGACAAGGTAACATGACAAAATGCCTTGGATGTGAAGAGATGTTGATGTTTCCATGATAGAATGGCCTGTGGACTGGGCCCAATGACTCAATGAACTTCATAGTATCCTGACCTGTCACAAGCAGTTGTAGCTAACACCAATGCCTGCACCCGTCTTTTGTCACCTCTGTCAGACCGGCCTCCATCACAGTTGATCGCTTGTTGCAATCACAGTGTATGATCCTGCTAGAGTGTCAAAGCCTACTTGACAGGTCTGCTTTGGTTCTTCATATGACATTTGGGGTGTATTACAAAGGAGGGATACAGAATGCCAAAACAATATGTGTGAATTCACTGTCTAGTTGCTGAAGGCTCAGCTGACCCCTTGCTCAGGCTACCCGAACTCAGCAAACTACAAGAGACCTTTCCTGCAACTGCCCAGCTGATCAGTGGCAACTGGACCTTCCAGCCTGTGAGTATTTAAGTGTCTGCCTCCGAGGTACTCAGGGCTTGAGAAATGTACTGCTGTGGTGGACACACAGACTCACAACTCAAAATCATGTTCAGTAACTCCAATTAGTGGATGTCCAGCCAGAAACTTGTTCTTAGGAAAAAGTAGGATTTTTATATGGAAACAAAGTGAAATATTGCACACAACAAATAATACACACAGTCTTTTTAAAGCTGGCACTGTACATTGTCCGGGTAAATCCCTGACTCCCACCTCCCTGTCTAAGGACTGTGGTTATTCCCCATTCATGTGAGGCAACATTCAGATTAAACCCGCTAGCAAGTACAAGTCTTAGAAGTTCGACAATGGCTTCATAAAATTCAGTGTTTTCAGTCCAGTGGCAGGTCTGAGGTTCATCTGGATGATTTCATCAATGCTCTACTTTCATAGTTGCATGCTGCTCCAGGGCGATGGCCCTCTGTCTTCACCATGGCCCCCACAAGACATAAGGAAGTCATGAACAGCCCACACAGGGTGATGGTTCCTCCAGGTTACAACACTGCGCACGGTGATGACCCACTTCTTGTCACAGCGATGCACTAGGGTTATGGCCCTTAATATTCACTTTGGGCCCCACCTGGCGTACAGGGATCGTGTACAGCAGCACTCTGTGAACAGCCTCATTGGTGCAATGGTCCTCAAAAAGGACACAAATCTCATACTCTAATTCTGTTGTCCATTCAAAAGGATATTCACTGAACCTTTATCCCTCCAGGCACTCTCCTCTTGCTCATAAGCTCCTCTGGTCTTGGCAAGCAGGCAGATGCTGGTGCTCCAGCTTCCAGGGCGAGTGATCTGGATTCTCCTTGGTGAAGTCCCCTCAACCAGCAGGGAGGCTAGCAAACCTTAGTTCTCTGTCCAGGTCACAACAGCCAGAACTTGTGCTGAGCTCTCCATGCTGATGTACAGCTCTAGTTTGACAATTTTGGGAGGTTTAAGCTCCCCTTTTTATAATCCATTTCCAGCCACAGATGTGATTGTGTGTCTTAGGGCCTGATTATGAGATTGGTGGTCCAATGGACCGCCAAACTCATGGTGGCGGTGCGGCAACCGCTGCCCTGGCTGTCCTATTGGCGTATTATGACTTTGGCGGTTAGATCGCCATAGGACCGCTGTTACCGCCAAGGATCCATGATCTGAGGCCACAATATTCTGGTGGTGCAGCTTCTGCACTGCCAAGCATATTATGAGTTTCCTCACTGCCCTTCCTTTCATTGTGGTAAGCCCACCATGAAATGGGTGGCGAGGTTAGGAAACTAAGGTGACCCTACCAGGCCCCCTAGTACTACGGCGCATGGGGGTGCATGCAGGGGGGCACATAGTGTGCCCCCCTGTCTTTCTGCACCCCAAGTTCCGGCACAGCATAGACTTTACAGTCCATGCTGTGCTAGAACCTGCTGTGGTAGTCCCATAGCTCTGCCTTTCTAAGGCTCTCCTATGAACCTCTGAAAGGCAGCACCGTGGGCTAGCCTTCGCAGGATCGCCCGCTCAGATTACAAATTGTAATCCGGCAGGCAGTCGGCGGTGTAGTTTGGCGGTATGGGAGTGGGGCGGTGGCATGCCGTCCCTCTCCCACACAGCCAAACTCATAATCACCACTTATATATTTATCCACTCAAATCTCCCACATATATTTTGGGGACATTTGAAGAAGACCATGAAGGTTCTGAAAGTAATACTAAAAATATGAATATGTAATAAATTATTAAATAGTGAGTCTACAATAAGTGAAGGGAAGATGGCGGCAATGATATATTGATTTGCTTCAAACTAACAAACGAAGGCTGCAGATTACGCTGACCATTTATGGTTGCATGAAGTTTATAGTATAGGATTGTTTTAGGGAGGGAGGAATGCACATTGAAATCACAAAGGAAACTACTATAGCTGGCCAGCAGTAGAAAGAGCATTGTATCTCAGAATTTGATTACACTTGGCAAAGGGTGTGTTGCCTGATACAAAATGAAAAAGAAACGAATCAATCATTTGCAGTTTTGCCAGAGAGTGTTCAAAATTCACTGACACTCCGCATTTGTGTAAGGAACAATCTTAGAATTTTAGGAAGCTAGTTAAAACTATGACTTCATGATCTTACCGCTTTTTATTCACAACAAAAGAATCTCTAGGGATGTTGCGAATCTTCAGGGGTCTAGAATATTCTGTTTTTATAGGGATGGATTCATTCAAAAAAGGTATCATCAGTAAGAATGCCACTGAGGGACCAATTGTAAGTGGTCTCTAACAAGATATGGCGATAAAGCACTCAGTATTATTAATACCAGCTGGTATTATCACACCAATATCGGAGACTATGTATGAGTTTTGATATATGGTATGGGGACCAAAATAAATGGTGCCACACCAATTTTGAGATGCTTTCCCAGATGTTCGCCCATTTACAGGACTTATATCCCACCTGCTTTTATCAGCAAGGAAATTCATTAAAGCTTGTAATCCCTTTTTGTCAGAAATCAGGTATTTTTTACTAGGATCTCCAGCTCCCTTAGAATCTGGGACTAAGAGAAGCTGCAGCCCTAATGATAGTGCTTGTACACAGAGCTCTGGGCATGCAACCCACAGGAGCCTTCACTGTGTGTACCTGACAGCACTCCAGCACAGGCGACGCATCATGAACGGGAGCACATACATGCAACCTCGCAGTTCCATTGTAGACTTGACCAATTCTCAGCCACTCAGATACAGGGCACACTGTCACTCCCCACTATATCCTTCCATCCTACGACAAAGATGCTGATCTGTCCCCATCTTCCAATAAAGCCATCTCTATAAAGAGCTCACCATAAATCTCTGCCTATACTGTGCCTTAATAAGACAATAATACTAAAAACTGTGTCATCAAGTCATCGTGACTAGATACCCAACCTTCAAACTAACATAACAAGTATACGGAACAAGGGATCACCAAACCGTCCTGACCTGAAGCCCATTACTTCCCTCATCACAGCAAAGACAGAGACATTGGGACCAGCAAACCTCCTGCAAGTGTGAATACCCTTCTTTACAACAGCAAGATCACCAACAAAGTTCCCAGAAGGCTTTACTGGCCAGATGTCCATACCCGCTGCAACCACAGCAAGAATACTGGCAAAGTCTGTCACTAATCGTTTCTACCAATACATCCACACCTTGTCTCATTAAAAGACCAGTGATAAATTGACCACCAAGCATTCCTAGCCAGATTCTTCACAAAGAGGTCTCAACCCCTCCCTCCCCTGCCATCACTCCACATCATTTCCAAACACATAATATTGTGAAAGGGCTAACGTTGGACAAGAGGGTTACTGACCGGTCCCAGTATTACATAGTCTCTTGCAAAAAATGGCATCTCCGTTTTCTGCCACTTGCTGGAGCGCAGTGACGACAGTTCTGATGGAAACGAGGGGTGCCAAGCTTGACGAGCTCTGCCAATCAATCAGATCAGAAAGACTTTTCCTGCCAAAGGCATTGGAATTCCAAGAATGTATGAAATAAATTCTTCGAAAGCAGACATTAAAAACGCAATTCGTCTTCCAGCTGATGAAAATGCGAATGAAAGAAAGCAGAGCTTTAAAAAGGTATTCTTGGGTTTATTTCGAAATCGTGTCGCATAATCAGGCCACACACATGGTACCAGAAGGCGGTAATGCTACAGGGTACAAGGAGAATGTATAAAACATTTGGAGGTAGTGCAAGTAATTTATCTTTCTCACAAGAAGCCTATGTAGTGCCCAGAGGTGACTGCCTTGCTGTTGAGGAAGCAATAGGGATGCAGGTGAAGTAGCACTGCGGTTGAAACAGGAGGACTAACCAAAGGCAAAGCACTCCATCTTCATCGAGAAATGGGCAGGCTTTAGCAACCACCGCAACAGTATGGTAATATAAAACTAATACACATAATACAAGACAGGGCCACTGTGCAGGTCAGTAAATAAACATGTTTTAATAATGTTCGGAAGCACATGCCATTGAGAAGGTATTTTTTGATTTTCCTATAATTTGTGCCCCCGTGAACGGATTTGCATTAACTTTTGCAAAACACTAAGGGACAGATTTACAAGAAAGTGAAGCATCTGTAGAGATGCGTCCATTTTCCTGTGCAACCATGCAAAACCCTTGCATCACCATGGATGCGCCGTATTTACAATACGGCGCATCATGGCACAAGGATTGACAGATGCGTCCGAAATTCAGACGCATCTGTTGACGGAAAAGTCACGCATTGCTGGAGTTGTGTCGTAAGCAATGTTCCCTCCAATTTTTTTCCTCTGTGTGCGGCAGTGGAGGGTCTCTGTGCGCTGCAACCATGGCTATGTGCGCCAGGAACCAAACCGCGCGTGTCTGTGGCGCCAAATGGCACTCCAAAATTTTTCTTTAAAAAGTGAAAAGATAGTGCATTTTCACACATACAGCGCCACAATAAGGGTCTTAAGGGCAGTTAGCAATATTGGATAAGCACGCCATGACTTGAACTGGTTACACTGGCAAGTACACTTCAAGTTTAGAAAACCACAAGACTTCAATGGTGGTACCATCATTAGATTTTAATAAATATTCTTAACTGGAGCACAGTTCATTGGGTGGGGAAATGCTGTGAGCCTATACAATATCACATATACACACTCCTCCCACACCTCTGAAGTGAAGCTTAGCTTCACTTCAAAGGCCCCTGCTGCTTCACACTATTCACGGCCGTGTCCCTCCCCCATTGCCGCTCTCCCCGCTAGGCCCCCGCTGCGGCGGTGTCGCATTTCTCCTCCCCCCTCCCCACAGCAATGCCCTCCATCTTGTTACTCTCCCCTCACCACTCTCCCCTATAACAACTATCTTCTCTCATCCCACCTCACCAGTATGCACTCTCACCACTCTCCCCTCTCACCATCACTCTCCCCTCCCTTCTCTTTTTCCCCTCACTCCTCCTCACTCTCCCATCACTTTCCCCTCCCCCTCTACCCTCCCTCTCACCACTCTCCCCTCTCACAACTCTACTCTCTCCTGTCTCCTCTCTCTCTCCCCCCTCTCCTCACTCTCCCCTCCACCATCTCCCACCACACTCTTCCTTCTCTCTCCTCTACCCTCTCTCCTCTCTCACCACACTCTCCTCCCTTTCTCCCCTCTTTCCTCACTCTCCCTTCTTTCCCCTCCCCTCTCCCCTCAAGGTACACACGATTGTCAATGAGCACTAACACAGCATCATTTATACCATTTCGGCATTAGTCAACACCACTAGTTTTTCCCTGTTGCTCTCATCTTCATCTGCCCCATGGTTACTCCTTTCCCAGGTCTATCTCCATTGCTCTGCCTTCCACCTCTCATGCCTCTCTCCCAAACTCATCTTCTCCCTTTCTATGCTCAACTCTCTCCCTTTCTATAATCTCAGACTCCCTCTCCATGCTTCTGTCCCCTGCTGCACTCTCAGGCTCCCTGTCCGTGCATCTCACCCTTGCTTCACTCTTGGGCTCCCTCTCCGTGCTTCCCTTCCTTGCTGCACTCTCTGTGCTTCTCTCCCCTGCTGCACTCTCGTGCTCTCTAGAGATGTGGCCTAACGACCAGAGCTGCCATCTAAGCCACGTAAATACAAAACATGTTGCATTCCAAATGCTATAGGTGTCACATTCGCGAACGTTATAACTATTGGCATTGTAAATGACAAAGCTATCCATTTAGCTATTTTAAAAACCAACACATAAATAAAATATTTGTCATTTACACGACCAATAGCTCCAGCTTTTCTAATGCGAGGCCTATTGCATTTCCAATGCTTGTTGTGCCTTTCTGTTCTGTGTCCAACTCGTTTTTGGTGCCCTTCTGCCCCACGCGTTTTTTGTGCCTTTCTGTCCAGTGCCCCACTCGTTTTTTGTGCCTTTATGCCCTGCTTCTCACTCACTTTTTGAGCCCTTCTGTCCTGTGTCTCACTCGTTTTTTGTGCCTTTCTGACCTGTGCCTCACTCGTTTTTTGTGCCTTTCTGACCTGTGCATCACTCGTTTTTTGTGTCTTTCTGACCTGTGCATCACTTGTTTTTTGTGCCTTTCTGACCTGTGCATCACTCGTTTTTTGTGCCTTTCTGTCCTGTGCCTCGCTCGTTTTTGTGCCCATTAAACATGTAGAATTGTGATGGAAGCCTGCCTAGAACAGAAGGACCTTTAAATAGCAAAAAAGGATAGAAAAGCCTGCATTCCAAAAGACAACCCTAACGCCGTGGATTTGATTCTGAAGTGACTTTCCCGCTCATTCCGAAGGTCTCTGAAGAACAGCAGAGAAAGAGGAGACGATTCTTCCTGCCCACGTCTCCCACCCAGGCTGTTAAGTAAGGCGCTGAAGGGCGAGAGCGTCAAGGCTCTTAAAGAAGGCTAATACTCAAACCCTGGCACAGGGATGGGAAAAGGTACGAGTTGGTACAGAGCCATCGGCGCTTGGCATAAAAGAGGGCAGGCGAGGAATCTTAAACCGCAACAAAGAACTACCGCATCCCTATTATAGTACACTCACTGTGCGCCAATTCTCCAGCTCCCACACTGCCATAATCCCCACAATAACCACCAGTTTCTCCCGCCTCCCGCCTCCCGCTCCTTACCTGTAACTCCTTTCGCCCGCACTGCCGCCACCACTGGAAAAGTGCCGCATGTCATGTTCGCGCCCGCTCGCTTTTTAAAAGCGGCGGGCGGCGCGAATCTCTTGCGACGGGCCCTGTGTGCGCGCTCCACGCTAAGTGGTGCGCGCTGACGTCAGGGAAGGTGCGCGCGTGCACGCGCGCGGCCTAGAGGGAACAGTGGTCGTAAGCACGACGCAACTCCAGCAATGCGTGTTGCGGCCTATTCCCAATACAGTGCGTTTCTCCTTACGTCTGCTTCAAGCAAGCGTAAGGGTTTGACGCAGTGGCGTCCTAAAAGTCACACAAAGAAATCTTGTAGATTTTACTGCGTCACTTTTACGAGGATTTCCTTTGTGGGAACGCCTATCCTGCATATATTATACCTGACGCAGGTATAATGTCATGCAGGGCTTTACAACGTGACGTATCTCCCTAGATGCGCCACATTGTAAATAGGCTGAAACTTTTACCCCACCGCTGCGTCACAAAAGTGACGCAACAACAGCGCAGAAGTGACGTATATCTGCCCCTGGAGTAGTCAGATAGATCTGGCATGCCAATTTTCCTGCGCATCCATGAAGGGGGCAAAAAGTAAAGGGGGCAAAAAAATTATTGATTTACCATTTTAGCTCCAATAAGACATTTTGCTCACATCTACAGCCCAAACCTCTGAATATTTTTGCACCACTTGGCATGAAAGTAGATATGTAGCATGCTTTTGTTGTTTTGGTGTAAATCTTTTCAGTAGTTTTTTGAGGTATTATCCTTTAAAAATGTTGCTGAGTGGGTTTTAAAGGATCAACACTTTTGTATATCTCTACCATTTTAACCCCCAAGTCATGATTTGTGAACCCTGCCAAGCATATTTTAAAATATTTAAGAAACGTGAAAAGCTAGATAAAGGCTTTGAAAACTTTTTTTCTTGCATTTTGGAAACTTACTCAGCAGGTGTTATTTGATTGCAGTAGCTAGCGTTCAGGCCCTGCTTGCACCCAGCTCATGCTCCCAACCCCCACTATGTACGTTAAAAGGTTGGAATCTGAGTACATCATAAAATTGCAATGAAATTCACTAAAAAAACACAATTAAAAACGAAGCTATTGTTCTGGGTTGGGATTAGTCTGCTGTGTAGGTGTGGGGATAGGGATGTAACTTACCTTGCATACTTTTACCATAAGTATAGCGTTACCATACATGCCTTTGCGTTGTAATGGCATGAGTGGTAAAAGCATACTTGTGGTAAAAGTATGCGATGTAATGGCATGCGATGTCATTGACATCACGTTATAATACCCCCGTTGTAATGGTGTGCGTGGTATTAGAATGCGATGTAATGACATACATCCGTATAATAGAGGCATAAGCCTCCCTTACTTATGTCTCCAATCTTTTTCATTGTTGGACAATAGCCCTCTAGCCGATCCGACCTGATTGGTTATTCAGGAAAAAAATCAATAGGCTCAGCTCATTTTAAAATTTGGGAAGGAGAAATAGAGGCAAAGCTCTGATCTGTCTGTTTTTCTCTTGCCCTCTCCTTAAGTCAGAGTTCTATCAAGATAACATACGGTAGGAGGTCTGAAAACGAACATGCTCAGGGAACTCTTGCCAGCTTATCCTTTAATTCCTCATTTAACCCTCTTCAGAATAAGGTCATCTGAGTGTGTTCTACCCATGAGGTTTCAATGGAAAACTCACAAAACTGAGTACAATAGTGTAGTACACTGGAATTTCCCTGAAATATTTCACACAAACAAATAGTCTCTCAAACATCCTGAAGCTTGCCAAAAATTGGGATATTTGTTCAGGCAAGGGTCTTCAGCAACAACCAGATGAGTTGCCCAGGTCTAAAGCTGCACCAGTCAGGGAACCAATCAGAGACCCCACCTTTGATGTGTCTAAGGAAATTTGACCAGCTCTAAAGGCAAAATAAGCCACTAAGCCTTCACAAGACTCCTTTTCTCTCAATGGTTCTCTGGAATACTTAGAAGTTGAGGAACTGATGACAGGAAAGTGGCAAGATCTGGACTGGATTGTTTGATGAAGGGCAGTATTCTTGGTTTTTAAAAGGCCCAACTCCAGTGTTTGTTGCTGAAGAGCAGCACAAGAATCAATAATGGAAAAATACAGTACTTTTGGTGACGCAACTTGTTCTGGCTGGATGCTTAGTAATTATCTTGGTCTTCCGCTGCCTGAAGTAAGGGAGACTGTTTCCTGAATCTGCAATGTCACCATTTAAAGGTATATTATATGGTAGCAGGTACCCTCAAGAAGCTGCCACCTTATCAGGAGGAAAGAGCCAAAGGCATAAAAAACCTGTTTTCTAGATGAAGAATTCAAAGGATTAAAGAAATCCAGGAATTCAACAGAGAACATCTTTTGGAGTTAGGAGTGAAGAGTCAGGTTCATCAAGTGAATGGGGTGAGGAAATAAGCAAAGAAACACAGCTTTGTTGTGATGCACCCTCCAAGCAGACTGAAGCGCTATATAGCAAAAAAACGGAAAAAGGAAATTACATCGAACATCACATAACAGGGAACAAAATGGATTAAAAAAAAAGGAGGGATCCAAGGAAGAAACAGACATATTTGAAAAGGAATAGAAAAAAAGAGAATGAAAACCTGAACTAAACTAGTTGCGGAGTAGCTTTAAAAGGCAGTTGTAAACCCTCAGGCAGGTGATTGCCATTTTGGAGCTCGAGGAGCAATGAACAGTAGCCAGAAGACTAGGAGCATGAGGGAAGGCAACTCCAGGTGAATGAGACTCACAGCCCGAGCTGCTGGCTACCCGCAGTGTTTTCTGAGGCCTGGACATCCTAGGACCATACAAGATACAGAGGATCACAGGCACTCTGACGGCTTAAAAACTGCAATCACAACACTTTTTCCTGTTTGGGACTGCAGGCAAAAGCCTGGTGGTCCCAGATGGAACAAATAAAAAGATGACTCCCACACTTTAGGAGAAAACTCTCACGGCTGTTAGGTTTATTTTTCAAAAACAAATTCCTGCTTGGGGAGTTTATTTTCTAAAAACAAAAATGTTTGCTGAGCATTCGCAAGAAACATGGCAGCCACTCAAAAAACTTCGAATTACTTCAGAGGATCCACTGTGGTAGGTGGTACAGAGATCTCCGACTATAAATCATATTTGAATTAATCAACTCTAAAAGACAGTACAAGAATCCTTTATATATTTGCTATCAGTAACTAACTTTTCCTTGGAGAAAACTTCAAAATTAATTCAGAGTATTCATTTAATAACGAGATGTAATTGAGGGCCCAGATATATCTATCAATTAAAGGATCACCCATTTGCAAATGGTACAGAGATTACAACAAGGAGACAACTTTAAATATGGTGGGCTGTAGTCCACCAGGGCAGCAAATAACATGCCTCTGCTGCCCTTGCGGAATGGTGTACGGTCTGCTAAACTGTAAGTAAGGTCCAAAGTCATTTCCTAATGCCACAGGATCATTCTTCTAGCACATCAGGAAATCTCAAGCCCTTTTGAAGATTATCCAACGTTCGCATATAGTGAAAGATATGAAGAACATAGACATTCCGCAGACTAAATCTGACTAATTAGGCAAAACTTTGGTTTCAACACCAAAATTCCGGCCCCTCGTACTAAATTCTCAGACACTTGGAAGACCTTTATACCATCACATCAGAATAACTAGCAAATTCAATTAGAGGCCTAACACCAGCAAAATATTATCAAGATTACCATGGGAGCCAAAATAATCAGCGCCAACTGTCATATCTTCCAAGATGGTGCAATTTCAGAAAACTATCACTTGGTTAAGCAACATTTGCGACATCTCTGAAAACAGGTCATTTTGCCTCCATTATCAAAGACCCCAGTCATGATCCTACGCTAACATCAAACCATAATCTGGTCTCCAACCTACCAAGCCTAGATAAAGTTACAGAAAAATAAGGTTGCCAACTGTTGTAAAGTAGACCTTTCTGCAGTGTCGTCCAAGTTTATTTTGTCTTTTGCTGAACCCTATTTTGTCTGGCTATAGAACCATATGCACTTTGTCCCTAATAACCAGTGGTAAAATTATTGTGCTCCTCCTTTAAAAATGATGACATTGGAATATCCCTGATTGGCATATTTATCTTACCTATTCATCTCTAGTATATGGTAGCAAAGGGGTCCAAGGACCTGGACGTTACATGTCATACGTATACTGCAGCACCACTTGTGCCATCCACTTCAGTGACAAGCGACAAGCTAACATGACAAAAGGCCTTGGATGTGAAGAGATGTTGATGTTTCCATGATAGAATGGCCTGTGGACTGGGCCCAATGACTCAATGAACTTCATAGTATCCTGACCTGTCACAAGCAGTTGTAGCTAACACCAATGCCTGCACCCGTCTTTTGTCACCTCTGTCAGACCGGCCTCCATCACAGTTGATCGCTTGTTGCAATCACAGTGTATGATCCTGCTAGAGTGTCAAAGCCTACTTGACAGGTCTGCTTTGGTTCTTCATATGACATTTGGGGTGTATTTCAAGGGAGGGATACAGAATGCCAAAACAATATGTGTGAATTCCCTGTCTAGTTGCTGAAGGCTCAGCTGACCCCTTGCTCAGGCTACCCGAACTCAGCAAACTACAAGAGACTTTTCCTGCAACTGCCCAGCTGATCAGTGGCAACTGGACCTTCCAGCCTGTGAGTCTTTAAGTGTCTGCCTCCGAGGTACTCAGGGCTTGAGAAATGTACTGCTGTGGTGGACACACAAACTCACAACTCAAAATCATGTTCAGTAACTCCAATTAGTGGATGTCCAGCCAGAAACTTGTTCTTAGAAAAAAGTTGGATTTTTATATGGAAACAAAGTGAAATATTGCACACAACAAATAATACACACAGTCTTTTTAAAGCTGGCACTGTGCATTGTGCGGGTAAATCCCTGACTCCCACCTCCCTGTCTAAGGACTATGGTTATTCCCCATTCATGTGAGGCAACATTCAGATTAAACCCCGCTAGCAAGTACAAGTCTTAGAAGTTCGACAATGGCTTCATAAAATTCAGTGTTTTCAGTCCAGTGGCAGGTCTGAGGTTCATCTGGATGATTTCATCAATGCTCTACTTTCATAGTTGCATGCTGCTCCAGGGCGATGGCCCTCTGTCTTCACCATGGCCCCCACAAGACATAAGGAAGTCATGAACAGCCCACACAGGGTGATGGCTCCTCCAAGTTACAACACTGCACACGGTGATGACCCACTTCTTGTCACAGCGATGCACTAGGGTTATGGCCCTTAATATTCACTTTGGGCCCCACCTGGCGTACAGGGATCGTGTACAGCAGCACTTGGTGGACAGCCTCATTGGTGCAATGGTCCTCAAAAAGGACACAAATCTCATACTCTAATTCTGTGGTCCGTTCAAAAGGATATTCACTAAACCGTTATCCCTCCAGGCACTCTCCTCTTGCTCATAAGGTCCTCTGGTCTTGGCAAGCAGGCAGATGCTGGTGCTCCAGTTTCCAGGGCGAGTGATCTGGATTCTCCTTGGTGAAGTCCCCTCAACCAGCAGGGAGGCTAGCAAACCTTAGTTCTCTGTCCAGGTCACAACAGCCAGAACTTGTGCTGAGCTCTCCATGCTGATGTACAGCTCTAGTTTGACAATTTTGGGAGGTTTAAGCTCCCCTTTTTATAATCCATTTCCAGCCACAGATGTGATTGTGTGTCTTAGGGCCTGATTATGAGATTGGTGGTCCAATGGACCGACAAACTCATGGTGGCCGTGCGGCAACCGCTGCACTGGCTGTCCTATTGGCGTATTATCACTTTGGCGGTTAGATCGCCATAGGACCGCTGTTACCGCCAAGGATCCATGATCCCTGGCAGTCTTGCACTGGTCTGAGGCCACAATATTCTGGTGGTGCAGCTTCTGCACTGCCAAGCATATTATGAGTTTCCTCACTGCCCTTCCTTTCATTGTGGTAAGCCCACCTTGAAATGGGTGGCGAAGTTAGGAAACTAAGGTGACCCTACCGGGCCCCCTAGTACCACGGTGCATGGGGGTGCATGCAGGGGGGCACATAGTGTGCCCCCCTGTCTTTCTGCACCCCAAGTTCCGGCACAGCATAGACTTTACAGTCCATGCTGTGCTAGAACCTGCTGTGGTAGTCCCATAGCTCTGCCTTTCTAAGGCTCTCCTATGAACCTCTGAAAGGCAGCACCGTGGGCTAGCCTTCGCAGGATCGCCCGCTCAGATTACAAATTGTAATCCGGCAGGCAGTCGGCGGTGTAGTTTGGCGGTATGGGAGTGGGGCGGTGGCATGCCGTCCCTCTCCCACACAGCCAAACTCATAATCACCACTTATATATTTATCCACTCAAATCTCCCACATATATTTTGGGGACATTTGAAGAAGACCATGAAGGCTCTGAAAGTAATACTAAAAATATGAATATGTAATAAATTATCAAATAGTGAGTCTACAATAAGTGAAGGGAAGATGGCGGCAATGGTATATTGATTTGCTTCAAACTAACAAACGAAGGCTGCAGATTACGCTGACCATTTATGGTTGCATAAAGTTCATAGTATAGGATTGTTTTAGGGAGGGAGGAATGCACATTGAAATCACAAAGGAAACTACTATAGCTGGCCAGCAGTAGAAAGAGCATTGTATCTCAGAATTTGATTACACTTGGCAAAGGGTTTGTTGCCTGTTACAAAATGAAAAAGAAATGAAACAATCATTTGCAATTTTGCCAGAGAGTGTTCAAAATTCACTGACACTCCGCGTTTGTGTAAGGATCAATCTTAGAATTTTAGGAATCTAGTTAAAACTATGACTTCATGATCTTACAGCTTTTTATTCACAACTGAAGAATCTCTAGGGATGTTGCGAATCTTCAGGGGTCTAGAATGTACTGTTTTTATAGGGATGGATTCACTCAGAAAAGGTATCATCGGTAAGAATGCCACTGAGGGACCAATTGTAAGTGGTCTCTAACAAGATATGGCGATAAATCACTCAGTATTATTAATACCAGCTGGTATTATCACACCAATATCGGAGACTATGTATGAGTTTTGATATATGGTATGGGGACCAAAATAAATGGTACCACACCAATTTTGAGATGCTTTCCCAGATGTTCGCCCATTTACAGGACTTATATCCCACCTGCTTTTATCAGCAAGGAAATTCATTAACGCTTGTAATCCCTTTTTGTCTGAAATCAGGTATTTTTTACTAGGATCTCCAGCTCCCTTAGAATCTGGGACTAAGAGAAGCTGCAGCCCTAATGATAGTGCTTGTACACAGAGCTCTGGGCATGCACCCCACAGGAGAATTCACTATTTGTACCTGACAGCACTCCAGCACAGGCGACGCATCATGAACGGGAGCACATACATGCAACCTCGCAGCTCCATTGGAGACTTGACCAATTCTCAGCCACTCAGATCCAGGGCACACTGTCACTCCCCACTATATTATTCCATCCTACGACAAAGATGCTGATCTGTCCCCATCTTCCAATAAAGCCATCTCTATAAAGAGCTCACCATAAATCTCTGCCTATACTGTGCCTTAATAAGACAATAATACTAAAAACTGTGTCATCAAGTCATCGTGACTAGATACCCAACCCTCAAACTAACATAACAAGTATACGGAACAAGGGATCACCAAACCGTCCTGACCTGAAGCCCATTACTTCCCTCATCACAGCAAAGACAGAGACATTGGGACCAGCAAACCTCCTGCAAGTGTGAATACCCTTCTTTACAACAGCAAGATCACCAACAAAGTTCCCAGAAGGCTTTACTGGCCAGATGTCCATACCCGCTGCAACCACAGCAAGAATACTGGCAAAGTCTGTCACTAATCGTTTCTACCAATACATCCACACCTTGTCTCATTAAAAGACCAGTGATAAATTGACCACCAAGCATTCCTAGCCAGATTCTTCACAAAGAGGTCTCAACCCCTCCCTCCCCTGCCATCACTCCACATCATTTCCCAACACATAATATTGTGAAAGGGCTAACGTTGGACAGGAGAGCGTTACTGACCGGTCCCAGTATTACACAGTCTCTTGCAAAAAATGGCGTCTCCGTTTTCTGCCACTTGCTGGAGCGCAGTGTCGACAGTTCTGATGGAAACGAGGGGTGCCAAGCTTGACGAGCTCTGCCAATCAATCAGATCAGAAAGACTTTTCCTGCCAAAGGCATTGGAATTCCAAGAATGTATGAAATAAATTCTTCGAAAGCAGACATTAAAAACGCAATTCGTCTTCCAGCTGATGAAAATGCGAATGAAAGAAAGCAGAGCTTTAAAAAGGTATTCTTGGGTTTATTTCGAAATCGTGTCGCATAATCAGGCCACACACATGGTACCAGAAGGCGGTAATGCTACAGGGTACAAGGAGAATGTATAAAACATTTGGAGGTAGTGCAAGTAATTTATCTTTCTCACAAGAAGCCTATGTAGTGCCCAGAGGTCGCTGCCTTGCTGTTAAGGAAGCAATAAGGATGCAGGTGAAGTAGCACTGCGGTTGAAACAGGAGGACTAACCAAAGGCAAAGCACTCCATCTTCATCGAGAAATGGGCAGGCTTTAGCAACCACCGCAACAGTATGGTAATATAAAACTAATACACATAATACAAGACAGGGCCACTGTGCAGGTCAGTAAATAAACATGTTTTAATAATGTTCGGAAGCACATGCCATTAAGAAGGCATTTTTTGATTTTCCTATAATTTGTGCCCCCGTGAACGGATTTGCATGAACTTTTGCAAAACACTAAAGGACAGATTTACAAGAAAGTGAAGCATCTGTAGAGATGCGTCCATTTTCCTGTGCAACCATGCAAAACCCTTGCATCACCATGGGTGCGCCGTATTTACAATACGGCGCATCATGGCACAAGGATTGACAGATTCGTCCTGTTGACGGAAAAGTCACGCATTGCTGGAGTTGTGTCGTAAGCACGACGCAACTCCAGCAATGCGTGTTGTGGCCTATTCCCAATACAGTGCGTTTCTCCTTACGTCTGCTTCAAGCAAGCGGAAGGGTTTGACGCAGTGGCGTCCTAAAAGTCACACAAAGAAATCTTGTAGATTTTACTGCGTCACTTTTACGAGGATTTCCTTCGTGAGAACGCCTATCCTGCATATATTATACCTGACGTAGGTATAATGTCATGCAGGGCTTTACAACGTGACGCATCTCCCTAGATGCACCACATTGTAAATAGGCTGAAACTTTTACCCCACCGCTGCGTCAGAAAAGTGACGCAACAACAGCGCAAAAGTGACGTATATCTGTCCCTTGAGTAGTCAGATAGATCTGGAATGCTTATTTTCCTGCGCATCCATGAAGGGGGCAAAAAGTAAAGGGGGCAAAAAAATAATTGATTTACCATTTTAGCTCCAATAAGACATTTTGCTCACATATAAAGCCCAAACCTCTGAATATTTTTGCACCACTTGGCATGAAAGTAGATATGTAGCATGCTTTTGTTGTTTTGGTGTAAATCTTTTCAGTAGTTTTTTGAGGTATTATCCTTTAAAAATGTTGCTGAGTGGGTTTTAAAGGATTAACACGTTTGTATATCTCTACCATTTTAACCCCCAAGTCATGATTTGCGAACCCTTCCAAGCATATTTTGAAATATTTAAGAAACGTGAAAAGCTAGATAAAGGCTTCGAAAACTTTTTTTCTTGCATTTTGGAAACTTACTCAGCAGGTGTTCGTTGATTGCAGTAGCTAGCGTTCAGGCCCTGCTTGCACCCAGCTCATGCTCCCAACCCCCACTGTGTACGCTAAAAGGTTGGAAACTGAGTATATCATACAATTGCAATGAAATTCACTAAAAAAACACAATTAAAAACTAAGCTATTGTTCTGGCTCAAATGCTTAAAACCACTGAAATTCACCAGTTAAGATTATCAGGCCAGACACCACCTGTCGCTTACGTTTACCGACATGTTCAAACCATGCACTTGCCAGCAGCACAGATACAAAAAAGAGCTTTAAAGAGAACAACATGACGAGTAGCTCACGTTATGGAATGTATTGTATCTGTTGATAACTATTACAGAACCGTAACCGTTTTTTCAGTGATTCATATATATATTGTTGCCCTTCCCCTCCCCAAGCCTTATTAGGCCCAATGGGCCCCATTCTCCAGGGCCACTAGTTCAATAAATGGGCATGGGGCTGTGCAGCACTCCTTCTGCCACCTTTTCTGGCCCCGGGGACCCCATACCCTAAGGCACGCATTATTAAAGGTGGGTGCCCTTGTGCCCACCAAGGGCTACCCCCATTTACTCTTTGCCGAAGATACTCTACTTTCCAAGTCTTCTGGGGGAATACAGCAGTTGTTAAATTACTTTAATGATTTCAGCGTTGAGACGGCACTAGAGCTGAATAGTTCAAAGAACAAATGTATGCGTTTTTAACATGTATTATATAAATATACAGAAGTGTAGAATGTTTGTGGACAAAACCACTATTAATCAAGTGTCCTCTTTTGAGTACTTAGATGTAAGACTTACTCCTAATTTAAATTGGGTTCCCCAAACTCAAAAAACCCATTCATTACTAACCTACCATATGGCAAGTGTAGCCAAGATCTGCAGATGGACAACTTCCAAGAGGGTGGCACTGGCTCTTGAGATTTACAATATTGAGGGCCAGATTTACCAGTATGTCAAGCAGCACAGTGCAGCAGTCGCAAATGCCATGCTGTAGGAGAAGGAAAGAGCAGGAGAGCGCCATATTTACAGAACTATGGCAATCTCTTCCCCTCTCCCTAATGCACATGTAGCAATGTGCCGCTGTGTGCCACGGACATGCCTTTGCACCATAGTGCAGGGGTGTCTCTGTCAGTCTAGCAAAAGGTTTTTTACTGGAAGAATACCCTTTCAGGACAAAATACTATGCTTAGACTGACTTTAAATATTTTCCCACTTCGGAAATTAAAGGACAAAAAAAGCATTTCTCCATCATAGCACCTGTCTGAAATGGGCGCTATATTTTCTAACGCTAAGACTTGTCTACTTCATCAAGTAAATAGGGCTTAGTGACAGAAACTATAGATGGTTGAATGGGAACACCCATGCACCACCCATAGATTGCCCCCTTGGCTCTAAGTAATACAAAGCAAGTAATGCGCTGCTTTACGTTATTTTCAAATGATCTTTCAGTGTAAAACAGGTTTTACACTGGAAAGTAAATAGGCGAAAAAGATTTAGGGCTCATTTACGAGTCTGGTGGTCCACGGACTGCCAGACTTGTAGGACGCAGTAGTCTCCCGACCGCCCTATTACAAGAATAAGGAAATACTTCTCTCTGGCCATGAGAGCGGCAAGGGTGCCTCAAGAAGATTTGAAGAGGCAAAGACTGAGGGACTCATTACGATGGCGGAGGGACCGCTACCGACAGCCATGTGGTGGTAGGCCCTCCGCCATCTGACAGTAGTTTTCCCCCGCCAGATTATGATTGAGGGTGGAATCCTCAGCAAAGCGTGGCGGACGCAAAGACCGTCTGCCACTGTTTCGCAAGGCGGTCCTTTTCCGCCCTCATTGCGGAACCAAAGCATAGGGCAGCATTGCGGAAGGCACCGCTGTAGGGATTAGGATATCTCTTTCTGCCTGTCTTTTCACGGCGGTCACCCAACCACGAAAAGACAGGCGGAAATTGATTTGGGGCCCCTAGCAGGCACCTCTTGTGTTGGGGGCAGGTGGGGGGCACTTGTGGGTTACCTATAGTTCCCCCCTACATTTCACTGCAACAAGTAGCAGGCACCGTGTGGTGCCTGCCATGTAGCGCAGTGAAATGCAACATATGCGATTTTTACATCACGGCGGGTGCTGCTGTCAGCAGCACCCTCTGCAATGTTAAAATGAAGAAGGTGACGTCATGGTGGCGGTCACATCCTAATTTGTGTTGTGGGACCACCACAGGCATGGCAGAGGGTCCTGGTGTACAATAGGATGGCAGACGGACTCCGGTCCATCCGCCATCCTAATGCGCCCCTAAATCAGGAATGTTAGAGAGGAAACAGAACAGCAAACTGACGACAAAGACAATCTCCCAACAGTCTCACAAGTCAGTCTCCTAACCCCTCCTAACAGCCACCTCAATTATACCCTAAAACCCAAATGTCCAACCCACACATATATCCAGCTCTTGGTTTTTTTCACATTTGATTGTTTAAGGAAGGGGGTGTATAGCCACACCACTCTAGGCATGTCACACTAAATGTCCCATTGTTTTATTTAATCAATGACATAAAGTTTCACCCCAGGAAATACAAATTCGAGCCTCTGTCATTCTTCTCTTCCTCTATATATGTATATATATATATATATATATGGTCTGAGAGCATAACTGTACAGTGACAGCGCTGAAATAAAGAACATGGACATTATGAGATATAATTATTGTCCATCAGCTTCATCCGAGAAACAATGGCAGAGCTGTCCTTAAATTAATGTTATTTGAGTTTTATACATCATATTCATATGGGCACATTGGCACATATTACAATTATTGCAAACACTAAGCACTTTCGATTGATTTTGCGCATTAGCACTTTAAAATTATTGGACATTTAGAATGTAAAGAACATGCAAACAAAAGAGGATCAATATATATAACATTTCAAGAGCATTTATGCAGTTAGAAACTTCATAGGGGACACTGACAATCACCAGATAAGAGGATAATAAAAGCATTATGCTGTCAGTAATCTATATTTTCTGGATTTTCGGATACATAAATTAATGATATATAAAGTAAGAATGCCAGGTTTTTATACATTTAAACCTTATACTATGTTTCTTATACTGGTATATTTAATTATTTATTTATTTATATTATATTTATATATTCATGGAGGTCATGAAAGAGTGTAGGTATATACATTCAAGACCAAATACACTTTCAGAACACTATTTGCATCTTAGTACATGCTCAGTAGAAGCAGAGTAGGTAGAGAATGTGGCAGGTTTTCAATGCTGAAATGCCTTTTCTATAGGCAATATCAGCCCTCAAAAAGGGATTACTATTTTAATGAAACGCTTACGTCAACAATTGCTTATTTACCTATTTATTTATTTATTTACTTATTGCACATTTTTGAATCCCGTAATAATTAATACTTGAAACACTTGATGAATACAGCTTACAAAATATGTGTGCATAGTCTGTTGTTCATTCTAACTGTTGCTTTGAACCATGTGACCAGATGTGAATTTGTTTTTAAACTCTGTAATGAAGACGCTTCCTTATGTGATTAAGGTCTCAGCATTGACCGAAACGCGTCAGAATAAGCTGGAGCGGTTAATGGATTAAAACAGAAGTTTGGCACTATAATTGGAGTCCGTACCCTTTATTCCTGCCGAAGCACGGAACTTGTTTATTTGATTAGTATATATGTATTTGAAAGAAGCTGTGTTTCATGCTGCAGTTTACCAGCAGATGAAGTCCGAAATAAAAGGAAATATGAAAATTGTTTGAGGATTCCTTTCACGGGGGCAACCTTAATGAATTGATGTTAGCGGCTTTGCTCGGCCGCAAAAGGATCCCGCCGCCTGAAAGGCGGACCAGCGCTGCACCAAAGAGGAAAAAGCGCAAAATGGATGCAATATTCCAGGACTTCACCATAGAGCAAGGTAAAAGGCTGAGACTTGTCATTATTTCAACCCACATGGGATTTAAAAAACTGCAATTCTTTCAGAGTTCGACTAACTCACTGGAGGTTGAATTACCTTGCACTACAGGTCCCAAGATGCCAGTATAGCCACGCCCACATGGCATGACCTTATGACGAATAAAAGTGTAAAGGAACAGAACGAACTCTAGAATGCAGCTTATAACGAACCCATAGGAACCCATAGGCCATGCCCACTGACGCGAGGCCACGCCCCTTTTTTAGCCAATAAATAGCCGCGCTGAACACAAGCCCGAGCTAGAAGATAGAGACTCCTGAGGCGGAAGCCGGGAGAGACGCTCATTATTTTAATTGTTGTACTTTGCACTTCGTGTTTTTAACTCCCTGTTTCTCACCTGGCTGATTCCTAGTTCTGGTCTACATCTAACCAGGGTGTGGTTGATTACTCCCGCGCAGCGGATCTAATCACCGCCGCCATCTCCCACGAACCCATAGGCCACGCCCACTGACGCGAGACCACGCCCATCTCGCCACCCTATATCAATGCGCACTTCTTGGACGCGCAGCTGGTGAGCGCAGCGGGCGCGCCTAAGGCAAGCCCATCTGCGTCCGTCTGCGCCCGTCCGTGCCCAAGTCGCGCCCGGTGCCTGTCATGCTGCTCAAAGTATCTCTCTCACGGTTGCAGCCCCTCCGCTATACTCCAGAGAGATTATACTTTATCTGGGTGAGCATGCGCATGAGGGACACCTCTCGTTCGCAGATACTGCCCTTCCTTTGAAAGACTTTGTGATCAGCGGGTTCCTGTCCTGTGGGCTTCTTAATGTCAGATCTCTGCCCAAACATGCAGAGGGAATTCAATTGTTGGTGGAATCACATCAATTAGATGCTCTGTTCATCACTGAGACTTGGACCCACCCTGAATGTGAAATCGAGTTGGGCTGGGCTTGCCCGCAGGAATATAAACTCCTGCACCTCCCCAGACCTAAAGGACGGGGCGGGGAGGTGGTGGTGATTTATAGAGCTTCCTGGCATATTAAGAATATTGATATGGACCCGGTTATTGGGGTTGAGCTACTTGGCCTTTCTATCAATAGTCACACGGGGGCTACTTTCACGGTGATTATTTGTTACAGACCACCTGGGACCTTTAGCATCCAGGAACAACAATCGTTGCTTAATACCTTTACCAATATGGCTACCACCCACAATAAATTGATTATTTTAGGTTATTTTAACCTGTGGCTGAATGGTTCCTTAGATACAGGGCTGCATAACCTTCTTCATTCCTGTGAAAGTGTGGGTCTCCACCAATACGTTATGGAACCCACTCATAGGGCAGGCCACCGGCTTGATTTGATCTTTTCGGTCCCCCAACTCATACATCTGGGGGAAATTTTGCCCATGGACTGGACTGATCATCTCCTTCTTAAATTCTATGTTAATGGCAAGGGGGTAAGAACGCAGGCATCAGCCACTAACTCTGAATTTATGTACAGGGACTGGAGAGCCCTTGAGAGGCTCAGAAACACGGATGCTGTGTTCAAGGTGGAAGACAGTTTGTCCTCAGTTTGTCAAGTCGATGAGAACTATGGGGCCTTATGTCTCAGGATTACCACGAGGTTTGACTCCCTTGCTCCGTTAAAAATGTGCAAGTTTAAGGGCAGAGTTTCGGCTTCGTGGTTTAATGAGTCTTTAAAGGCTTTAAAACTTGCCTGTAAACAGGCTGAAAGGAACTGGAGGCAGGGATATACTGATGCTAATAGATTGCTCTGGAAAGCTAAACTTTCCGAATATAAAGCCCTGATTCACAAATCCAAATCCGATTACTTCTGCTCCACGATTTGTACCGCTGCAAATAGTTCTAAAAGCATTTTTCAGATTTTGAACGGTCTAATTCATACTGACTGCTCAAAAAAATCGACCCCTCCTACGCAGGCTCTCTGTGATAACCTGGCTCTGTTCTTCAATGATAAAATAGAGACCATCATTCACAACTTGAATACCACCCCCAGCTTGATCTGTTCCCCTTGTCTGGAGAACGGAGGCACAGATACTGGAGTCGGGAGCCCAGGGTGGCAGCCTGCGGACTGTCTGTTGGAGTTTTCCCCTATCACGGAGGAGGATCTCGACAGATTAGCGTGTGGTATATCATCTGGATCACCTTTGGACCCTGTCCCTCATAACATTTGGAAAGCCTATGGAGATGAACTTTTCCCTACTCTTTGCAGGATCTGTAATCAGTCACTGGCTAGTGGCACGGTTCCTGCATCCTGGAAACAGGCTCTGGTATCTCCACTGTTAAAAAAACCTTCCTTAAATCCAGAGTGTCTACAGAACTATAGACCCATCTCCCTGTTACCGTTTCCGGCAAAAATCGCTGAACGCTGGGTGAGCTCATGTCTCTCCAAACATTTGGAGCATCATCAATTTCTGGACAAAATACAATTCGGTTTTCGCCCGGCCCATGGGACCGAAACAGCTTTACTCACTGCTATGGAGGATCTTCGAATGCGTGCAGAGAGAGGTCAGGCAGTGGCTTTGATTCTGCTTGACCTGTCTGCCGCATTCGACACGGTAAATCATGGGATCCTCCTGGACAGACTAAGTGAGGCCGGGGTGGGAGGTGGGGCCCTGCGGTGGTACCGCTCTTTCCTGCTTGATAGGAAGCAGGCGGTGTCCCTCCCCCCGTTTTGATCTGCTTTCTCCTTGGTGTCCCATGGGTGCCCCAAGGTTCGGCGGTCAGCCCGATTCTTTTTAACATTTATCTAAAACCCCTGATTACGTTGATAAAATCTCACCGGCTTAAAGCCATTAACTACGCAGATGATACGCAACTCATCCTCTCCTGGGAGGGTGAGGAATCGATTCCTTTGGAGTCCTTCCATGACTGTCTGCGAGATACGGCTGACTGGTTACATAACAACTCATTACAGTTCAATGTCACCAAAACTGAGGTACTGTTCTGTGCAGGAAGTCGGATTCCCCACCCCTTCCCGGTTGACTTCTGGCCTCCAGAATCAGTTACAAAAACTCAGCCGGTTACCACTGTTCGCAACTTAGGTGTTATGATGGATAACAAACTGAGTATGGAAGCCCAGGTTGCGAAAACGGTGTCCACTTGTTCTGCCCTCATCCGGTCCCTACGTAAGATCTTACAGCTACTTCCCTTACAGGCCCAGGCTTTAATAGTCAGGTGTACCATCTTAAGTCGCCTTGACTACTGTAATGCGTTGTTACTGGAGTCTCCAGGCTTTTTGTTAGACAGACTTCAACCAGTTCAGTTCGCTGCCGCTAAATTGTCCCTTGGCTGGCCCAGAAGGTCTTCGGCCACAGCCCCAATGGCTGAACTCCACTGGCTCCCGTTAAGGCAGCGAGTGTCCTTTAAATCCCTCTGCCTCGTTTTCAAAGCCCTGTATGGATCTGGGCCCAGCTCCTTGCAAGCCAAGTTTACCTGGTACACCCCAACCAGAGCACTTCGTTCAGCTACGGCTTGTCTTGTGAGAGTGCCTAGATTTAAGAGGGCTAGGGCCGAGGGCAGATCTTTCGGAGTTGCTGCTGCTAAGCTCTGGAATAGTCTGCCCCTGGACATCCGCCAAACGGAAGAACTTCTCTTCAGGAAACGTGTCAAAACCTGGCTGTTTCCGAAGGCTTAACTGTCACTTTTTCCTCTGCTTCTCTCTCGGGCGGCCACCCCGCGAAGTCTCAGCGCCAGGATACCTGTAAGGTGACAGCTGCGCTATACAAATATTTTAAATAAATAAATAATAAATAACCATTGAGAAAGGGAACATGAGTTCCTGAAACGCGTGTGGTGTAAGAGATAATTTGAAAGAAGCTGTGTTTCACGTTGCAGTTTACCAGCAGATGAAGTCCGAAATAAAAGGAAATATAAAAATTGTTTGAGGATTCTTTTCACAGGGGCAACCTTAATGAATTGATATATATATATATATATATATATATATATATATATATATTTATATATATATTGTTATTTACTCATAGCAAACTCGATGTACATTATTTGTCTCAAAAGACACAAATCATTAGCATAAGTGCAACACACATACTTTTACAAAGAGGTGGTTAAATACACAAGGCCATCAAGTACCGCAGCAACAAATGAGAAGTTATTTGGATGTATCTATAATGCACTATTCCATTAAATATGGGAAATAATGTTTCACAATGGCACAGTGAATCAGTAACCCTTCCATGGCTTGCTCAAAGTTTTCCATTCTTTCAGATAAAGGACATTCTCACTCAAGCTTCTCCAAGCGATCAAAACATGCATCTCTAAATGCTGTAATCTTTGTGCAAATATTGTCCTCCAAGAGGCCAGGCACCAATAATCCTCCCCCTCACATCCCAATATTGTCCATATTATCACTTAAAGGGTTTGTTTTTCCTCTGAGCTTCTTAACATAAAAGCAAATACACCAACCATACATACGCTTCGAGAAAATTATGTGAGTATCAAAGCTATCAAACCAGGCCACTCCTTTTCTTGGTGCAATAACTAATCCTCAAAGATTACTTCACTGTTAATACTTAACTCTCCAAATGTCACTTGTAAATAAATCTTCATAGTCTTGAGCAAGGCCTCCGCGCCCTCAATCCTTGTTTCAAATAAATGCTCAATATTTTGGCTCTAATAATCCTAGCACGAGGTTTATTTGCTGGTTTTGAGCATTTTATAGTTTTTTCCAATATAACAATGTTTTTATGCTTTAGTGCATCCCATGCACTACTCCTTTGTGACTTTCCACCCACTGTATTCATTTGTAAGCTTTCTACACAAACACTATGTCCCCCATTAGGATGGCAGGCGGACTTTGCCCGCCCGCCATCCTTACGGTACTAGGCACCGCCCGCCATAAGGGCGGGGGTCCCGTTGGCAGCATTAGGATGCGCCCACCACAGTGGGGGGCGCATACCGCAGGAAAGCATGCTGTTGGGGGTATTTGTCTTCGTTCCTGTGGAGTCTGGCGACTGTTCCTGACACTTACTTTTATTATTAACTATATCATTATCACAGTCACCTATAATTAGTAACACTACCAATAGCTGTAGGTGCTTAGTGTGTAGAAGTGAGATATGCCAACCATGAGACTGCCATGCCTGTGGAGTAAGAGCTTCAAAATGTTATTTCTTAATAGGCTTGGGCCAGCCTTTGTCATTTTGTAAAGGTCTATTTTAAGTATAAAACTCACATAGTGACATTTAAGGAGGTATATTATTATATTTGTTTTCGAGTCGCAACATTTTAAATGAATGCCGAAATGGCCTTTATTCTGTATTCCTGGAACTCTGGACAGAAACGGGTTGATCTAATTATCTGTGCATAACATGCAGTAGACGGAAATACACCCTCATGGCCAGCCCATCTTAAAAGTAAAATGAAAGACGTCAGCACGAGTTCGCCTGTAGATATCTGCTTCTAATCTCATTCAACTTCTCTGTTACCCCTTTCTCCTTTGTTGCCCTTAATTCGCTTTTCCAAATCGATCCATCACTTTCTCTAGCATTGTCTGACAAGTGCTCTGAGCCCCAAGCACCAGGGGATGCTATGAATGGCAGAAATGGCCGCTAAAACAACACGTTCCACTTCATGCTGAAAGCATCTTTTTTGTTCCATTGTGAAGTCGACAGCCTCTCGTTGTGGTGACTGCCTCCTTGCTGCTGCAGTCTCCCGAACAGCGGCAAAGCATCTTCAAAATTAGGTCAGATCTTTCTGCTTTGTGTGCCGCCTGTCTGATGTGATCAGGCGAGCTGTGGTGTTGCAGAATTCCCCTCTCTCCCCGCCCTTCGTAGCCCTCTTCTCTCCTTTCTGACAGACACCTCTCGCATCTCCTCCAATTTACACCCGAATTACATTTGTATTCGTATATGATTAGTTCAAATCATTACAAACATTTAACCATAAAATACATTACCTTAAAACTGTGAAATCCTTTCATGAAATTGACCTGTACTAGCCACATTCTGCTTTCCTAGATCCGACATGTCCACCCGGCTTCCAATGTCAGTGCCTACATTTGTTCCCTCGAGAGCTTAATTTTATCTTTTAAAATGTATGAATGCTTACAGATGGTTAACGTGCTCGGACCCTTAGCTTTCATTCCTTGAGATGCCTCTTTAATTCTTCTGCTTAAGCTAGTCCGAGTTTTTCAGATTACCCCGAAGGAGACTGATGCATTCGCGCTGGAAGCACCCTGGTATCCCCTGAGTCAAAACAAAATGATAGAGCTTCCTTACATGGGTGTATGCCGTTTAGTAAAAACAATGGCTTTAATTCTGTACAGCAACAGAGAAGATGAATGAATGATTCCTTTTTGAACTGCAAAAACTGCATTTATGAGGGGGCATAGTGTTGTTTCTCCAGTTTGACCTATTCTCCTGGATTGGTAAAATCAGGAATCTTGCCTGCATGATATTATTCCTGCATATCCTGGATAGCGATTCTTTGAGATAAAATTGCATCTGTGGTGTATCATAAGATTTTAGTAATGGTGCAAATTGGGCTTCCTTCTGTAGAGGTTTAATGTCTGCTTTCTTTGACAAAGTCACAACTTTGCTCTTCAGAATTTACTTTACTGCCGCGAAAGAGAGAGCAGAGCTTTGTTGGATTTCAGCATCCAGGTCCTAATCACCAGTAAATATGCATCCCAGTTGTTATCATGTGCTTTAAAGACAGTAGTGTCTTCTACCGATTGGAAGTGGTGGGGGTGGTGCGGGTCCAGGGGGGTGCGGAACAGAACGAAATAATAAAAAACACTTACCGTTCTCTACTTCCTGTTACCACCGGCTTCAGGAAGGACCAGGAAGCCCCCGGGCTCCCAGGCACCCCGTAGCCAATCACAACGATGCAATGCAGCATTGTGATTGGTCTGAGCACCGATGGGGACTGGGAGGCTTTGCATGTTCATCACCAGGCTGTGTAAAGCATGCCAGGTGGGGAAGATGCATAGTGCGCAGGACAGTGCACTTAAGGTTTGCAAACCACTCCTCTCCCTGCTCTGGCCAGCCCCACCCCGATAGCCACTCACTTCAGTAGGGAAAATAAAATGATAATAACAAAACATGATCATTTTATTTTTCCTATTGAAGTCAGTGGGGCAACGCTCCTTCTCCTTAGCAGAGGAGCTGCCACTGTTTAAAGATCTCTTGTATGGCCATTTTCAGAGAAATCGCAGAATCTGGCCCTTTGCGAGCGCTTTTTTTGCATTTGGGATTCATCATCCCAAATGCAAAAATCGCAATTTGCGAAATCGCTAGATAGCGAGGAATTGAATTTAAGGAATCTCCATTTGAGATTCCTTAAATGCAATTCATGAAACAAATTTGAATTGCGAAATTGCTATTTTTGGCCGCTATTTACCGCGAAGTCTGACTTCGTGGTAAATAGCGAAAACTTAGAAAAATGCACTTTAATGCATTTTTCTAAGTTGTATGTTACACACACATGTCCTTTGGACATGTGTGTGCGCAACATCTGTCTACATTTACATTTCAGGGGTGCTACAGGGTGTCCTTTGGACACCCCTGGCACCCTTGAAATCGCATCCTTATTTGCGATTAATCGCAAATAAGGAAGCTGTAGAAATCGCAAATAAAATTGCGATTTCTACATGAATCCCGTTTTGCAAGTCCTAAATTGTTTACTTACCTCCAATTATCCATATGCCGGATTTTAGCACCACCCACCCTGCCCCTCCCCCGTCCCTCCTCTCTGCCTCACCGCAACTCCCTCCACGGGCCGCGGCTGGTTGGACCTAAAAAAGAGCACTCAAAAGGTAAAGATGCTATGCCACCTCGCCCTGAGGTGGTGATGAACAGAGTCCCCAAACTAAGCTGGAGGTGCAGAGCGTTGCCGACAAAACAGGTTGAGGAGGGTAAATTATAAAGGAGCTCAAAGTTGCGTTTACCAGTGGTTCCTCAAAGTGGTGTAACCAAAACCCATATGTGCAGATTCTTTTTTCTTCCAAGTTGATTTAAAAAAGAAAATAAAATCACTTATTATGAGCACAAATAGTGATAATGTTGTCAGTGGGTAACCACGTAGTAAACCAGACCTCTCACCAATAGCATCCTTAATGATTATCCCAGTACAAGACATAGCGAATCAAGCCACATATTCGTTGAAACATTAAAAATGTAACACCACCACGCCCCCTGCACTCTCTCCACCCTCCCCCTCCAGTTTCCTTGCTTATTTGATATTTCGGGACATTGTAAAGATGCATAACGACTGGTCCATAAAATATTAGTAGATAGACTGAAGGGGATGCCTTCGGCACCCCGGTATAAGCAGAATAACGAACCACATCGACTCATTATAGGGTGACCAACCGTCCGTAAATTTCACGGACCGTCCGTAATTGGGACCTCACGTCCGTTGTCCGTGAGGATCCCTTTTACGGACGCCTTTTGTCCGTAATTTTGCCCAACACAGGGAGCAGCGCTGCTCCCCTGTGAGAGGCCTCGCCCCCACTTGATGCTGGCGCCTCGCACTCCTCCTGGAGCACAAGACTAGCCCCTCCTGCTCATTGTCATTCTGTATGCCCGGTAATTGCCACATACAGAATGTCAATGGGGCAGTCTGAGGTGTGACAGCATGTGGAGGCCTCCTACAGCCTCTGTGTACAGGAGGGCAATCTGTTAGAAAATAGGTAAAACGCCAATAATGCAACGTGAAAAAAGTTTATTTAATGAAGCCTGAAAAATAAGTTAAAAAGAAAAGGTTATCGTCTTTCACTGCCTGGTCATTTTAGAACTTCAGTATTTTCAATATAATATTCAACAAAGCCATGGTTGCTGTTACTTTTATTTTAAGGAACTAGCAACCATTGACAAAGCCAATTGTCCTGGCTTGTTGTTGGTGTAATGATACTTGCAGTATTATGTATATGTATGAATGCAATGACAGAAATAACCTAATACCAGTCAGGCGCAACAGTATGCTAAGCGCAGATTTGTAGCCTAGGTGTTTTAAACCACACTCTTAATTACATTGAACATCCCCTTTGAAGAGACCCACCAGTTTTTTACACCACTTAAAGCCCTAGTAACAACACCATGTCACAGTCACCTCACATCCTGGCATGTGCATCATGCATGACTCATGACTTCTACGTTTTCAGTCTGCCTATGTGCAGGGGCATAGTGAATTCTCTCCCACTGCAGCCACCCCGTGCTTTAGGAACTACAGCAAGGTGAAGTTCTTGATGGGCCTCTTCTGTCTGCAACTCTGCAGACAAAGGCTCAGCTCATAATGTGAAAAGGTGAAGGAATGTGTGAATGGCTGGATGGACTACTGAAAGGATGAATGGATAAAGGAAAGGATGAATGGATAGATAATGAAAGAAAGGATGAATGGATGAGTGAGTGAGTGGAAGGTTGGATGAGAGAAAAGGTAAATGGATGTATGGGTGGAAGGGTAGATGGATGGGTAAAAGGGTGGATGGGTGTGTAAAAGTTGGATAGGTGTGTGAAAGGATGGATGGATGAGAGAAAGGATGGATGGATGAGTGAAAGGGTAGATGATGGGTGAGTGAATGGGTGGATGGATGAATTGATTAGTGATAGGGTGAATGGATGGATGAGTGAAAGGGTGGATGTAAGGATTGATGAGTGAGTGAAAGGGGTAGATGGACAAAAGGATGGATAGATGAATGAAGTGAAAGGGTGGATGGATGAGAGAACGGATGGCTGGATGAGTGAAAGGATAGATGAGTAATAGGATCAATGGTTGGATTCATGAATGGATGAGTAGATGGATGGGTGGATAAGTGAAAGGGGATGGAGAGAGAAAGGGAGGATGAATGACTGAAAGGGTGAATGGGTGGAAGGATAAGTGACTGGGTGGATGGATGAGTAAGTGAATGGGTGGATGGATGAGTAAATGAATGGATGGCTGGATGGGTAAAAGGGTAAATGGCTGGATGGGTGAGTGAATAGATGGATAGGTGGAAGAGTGGATGGATGACTCTACGGGTGGATGGGGTGAAAGGGTGGGTAGATGAATAATGGATTGATGAGTGAAAGGGTGGATGGAGGGATGTATGAGTGAAATGATGGATGGAAGGATATATGGGTGGATAGGTTTGAAAATGGTTGAGTATGTTTGGATATAGATGGGTACACAGATGGAAGGACAGAATGAATGGTGAAAGACTGAATGATGGATGAAAGGATGATTACACCTTGTAGCACCCATTATCTTAAGTATTATTTCCTATACATTGACTTTCATGTTAATATGAATCATTGTCTCTATATAATGTGTGTGTGATGTAACACACTCCGACACCCTGCAATACATACTTGGGATGAGTAACACTAAAAAAGAAATTAAAAACACATGAGAGACCGTCTAAGTGAAGATGAAGGGCACAATTTGGAGGGTGGCATCAAGGCCGGACTGGCCGGACCGGGCATCGGATGTTTCCCTGGGAGGTTGGAAAGGGGGTGGAGGGTGGTTTTGTTACTGGGAGCTGGCCCTGCAAAGTTCCTAGTATATCCAGTCGTTTTCAATCAACAATAAAAGCGGCCTCACTTTTATTCAGGTGTGGTTCACCATTGTCTGGTGACTAATGTACCTGCTGGAGCGAGATGCGAATTTTGAATCGTCTACGGTAGCAAGCTGCGGCCATACTGAAAAAGCGTGAAGTGCATGATTGTCTCAACCTAATAGAAACTTATTTAGACTTGTACTTAGGTGGTTGTTTATGTACTTACTGATATACTATTGCACAACCACCTCTGACTTGTCTATTAAACGTACATTTTGTCCCGAACTTTTGTCCTGAATTTTGACCTTTTGTCCTGAATTTTTGTCCTGAATTTAGTCCCTTTGTCCTGAATTTTTACACTCACTGTCCTGAATTTGCACCTATGTCAGTTGGCCACCCTACTCATTCACCTCCAGCAAGGCCATACGTCCCCCAAAAACCATCTAGTTCCTTTGTCTACCTGCTTGTAGGTATGTAGATTCTTAATTCGTATTTGGTACAAAAGCATATGGGCAGTATGTGCGTGTAGACAGCTAAAGCGCTAAAAGACAGACAGGCCTGTGAAATTGCTTTATTGTTGTGCCTCAAGAGGGCCAAGATCTATCATCAAGGTATCCTGTGAGCCCCGCATGGAACTGCGCAGTTCAGAAATACCCGTCACATAGCGCATCGTGTGAGGAGTTGATGCGCTTCTATAGAAATCTGAGCTTTCATTGTTGGTGGCAAGGTCCTCATACCGCCATATGTCCTTTATATACGCACTAGTGCTTCCTCTGCAGGCTATTCTGATCCTACAAACTATCCAGCCACAAGCGCGTTACTGCCTGTAGTGGAAACATTTTAACTGCAGCTATATGATAGGCGCCCATAATAAACTTTCTATAACTTGTTTTGCTCGTTTGATGGATGAGCTCGTACCAGGATCTAGGTAGCTTTAGCACACTTTTTTACTTCATCGTTTATTTCCACCCTGGGGTTATCCTGCCACCAGTGATGAAACGAAACACAGACGTTCCAACTAAGGGTTCCTTTATGCAAGCAGCAACAGGATATATACAGGAAGGAATGTGCCTGGAGGATTTTTGTAACCATTTCTCCTGCATCTAGGCCTCTTGCTAGGGCTTTAAAGCTGGTCAGAAACGTGCACACTGCCCTGCCAGAAAAGTAGAGCAACACAGCGGCGTGCAGAGAGTAACAACAAGCATTGGCCTAGCCAATAGGTCTCGCATTGGGACCCTATAAGTGTTTAGCCATGCAACAGTTGATGTTGTTGCACCAAGGATATTGTGCTGCATAACTAAATACCTCTAAGGTCCCAAAAGCGACACCTATTGGCTACGCCAATGCTTGTTATGTATAGGATTTAAAAGGGCTCCTCACCATGATTGAGGAACTTGCTCACAATGGAAAGTGGCCTGATATAACTGTGTTTGATGTTCAGCCCAGAAGCTAGTGTCTGCCTTAAATAAAGAGCCTGGCAGGCCATTGGGCCCTGGAGCACTATCATCTCTTATCTGCTCTAGAACATTTTTGATGGCAGGGCTGTTGAATATAACCCGTACTCTGACTCCAGCTTGGAGTTGTTACTGATGATATTTATATCTCCGTGGGCTGCTTCTTCTGATGCATATATCATTTTTATGTGGGCCAGACATTGAGGTAATGGGACACTGGGCGGTTTCTACTGAGTGGTGAGGAGTGAATTCGCTTTTAAGCACTGAGTGTTATTTTTGTGAGCTCTGTTCTACAATGCCCGCTGTGTTTTGCTCGGAACAGTGTAAACAGGTCGTTTGCGACTTGGTGTGGTCAATTGAGTATTTGATGTTACTGTCCTTCTGAAGTTAAGATTGGAAGGACACTTGTTGCTAACATGCGGTCCGGGGAGGAGGTAGTTTTTCTGCATGTTCTACTGAATTTACTTTATCATGACCGGATAGTAGTGGCTTCTAGGACATGTAATTCCAATTGATTTGAACTGTCCATAACATATCGAAGTGGATTAAGATTGCTTTACAACAATTGTTTATTTATATATTTTCTTTCCTTTCATAGTTTAATAGGAACTCTGCGCACGTAGTTATTGTACAATATGAGCCACGATGCAATACACGTGGGCTGAATGAAAGTCACCGCCTTGAAATAACGTAATGAAGAATTTATGATACTGCAAAAGGTATGAGACGTTGCACTATGTATCTTACTAGTGCCATCATGTTCAACTTTTTGAGTGAGAGTGTTTTTAATTTTCTATTGCACTAATTAGCAGTGTCTGTCGTAATAGAGCTTGTTTATTTTAGGCTGTTACATATTTTCCAACACTGGGAGTTAGGGATTTCTTGTTGCACTGACTGGGCAAGAGGCTGATAGTTTTGATTTTCTTATGTATATTCATGATCTGACTAAATCAAGGCAGTAGTCAACTTGTTGACATCTTTCTTTTCCTCACATCAGATACTCGCCATTTGAGTTATATCTCACTGAAGGAGGAATAAATATCCTTCCTTTGGGATACTTCTACCGTGATTCAGCAAAACGAACCGCAATCTAGATTGCATCTGTTTTCAAAAACGGACTATAAGTTGCGGGTTTCTAATAGATTTGCACCACTCAAATCTCTAGATGAGAATGATTGACTGTTAGATCAGGGAGTAAATTCTTCTGACAACATGGAGTACGACGTGGCATGTACAACTAACAGCAAAAAGGGCCAGAATCTCTATAGAAATGTGCATCTGGAACAAAAGCATTGTAAGAATGAGCAACTGACTAGTTTGACTGATCCCCTAGAATCATGTAACACTAGTCTTATGAGATGTGATTAACATATGAGGCCTGAACAGGCCAGCAACCCAGCATCCACCTTAGAAATTCAGTCTCCCAAGGAGTTAACATCTCAGACGGTCACAAGAGTTCTCTTCTGGAATGTGGCTGGCCTTCGCACAAAAGAAAATAATCTAGCCTGGTTTGACTTTATCAATGGTTTTGAAATCCTGTGTTCTCAGGAGACCTGGATGTTAGAGGAATTCCATGTTGAAGGTTTTAAAACCTACCATACGACAGCAGTCTACTCAAAACATGGTAGACATAAGGGGGGACTCTGTATCTATATTTCAAATCTACTGGTGGTGCAAAAGATTGTTTTCACAAAAGATACCAATTACTACCAGATGGTATCTAAGAATATGGAACCAACATGAATGTTAAATATAATTAATTTCTATAATAATATAGAGAAAGAAATTTTGGGGGATATCTTAAAACAACTTAGTAAAGATATTAACAAACTGAGCTCCCCAATTGATTGTGATATGATCACTAGCTGGGGAGGGAACCTTAATGTTAACTTATGTCCTAAATCAGACGTAGGGGTATGTGGCTTGATGTCAGTAAAAGACGATCCACTGATTCATTTTGATCATTCAGAAAGGGGAGAAAAGTTTAATGAATTTATGTTCTCCCACAATCTTGGTTTTGCAAACCAATTATGCTCACCTAGAGTGGATTTTAATTATACTTTTATAGTCAAAGGTTGCCAATCCATAATAGATTTTATTACAGTTCCTAACTGTAACGCAAACTGGGTAGCAAATTTTAAAACCCACTCAAATGTTATGAGTGATCATCTTCCGCAAAGTATTGACATAGTATGCCCAGATACCATTGCTGAGAAAGGAATAAATAAATTGATTTGGACTAAAGATGTTCACCTTTCCAGTCAAAATGGTTACACTTTGCTTTGGGCGACATGTGACCTCGAGCAGTTGAATAAACAAATCATAACAAAGGCCCATGACCCTATCTTAATCTGTCTGCAGGAAGCCTCAACCCACAAATCAATTTTAAATGCTTTTGTGGAGATTACCTCAGTCACCCAAAATCTCCTTAGTGGTGTAAATAAAAACATAATTAAAAATATCTGAAACCAGAATAATGGTTGGCTTAACTCAAAAGGCACTAAGGCATACTCCTGATTAAAAGAGGCTATTCATAGCTTACCAAGGGACCAAGACGAAATTAGAGAGTGTCGGAAGCTTTACAACTTAACGCGTAATAATAGGAAGAAGGAGCTAAAAATTCAAGCATGAGAGTCACTACTCGAAGCATCATTAAGCAAAGACTGTTCCCTATTTTGGCGGGCAGTCAATGCACCATTTGTTAAACCAAATGATGCTGCGACAATTGCGGTCGCAATAGACGAAAATACATGGGTGGCTTACTTCTCTAATGTGTATAGTAGCAGGATACAAGAGGAATCCCCCCAGGGTCTTTTACTCAACCAGGAGGAAACTTTAAGCCTATCGAATTCCAGTATTCCCATGATGATGTGTTAGAGGCTTTAAATGCAAGCAAGGGAGGCAAGGCGCCAGGCCCTGATGGGTTACCTATCAATTTTTTAAAATCCATTCAATCCTTATGGTCACCCCTGATAACTAGGGTCCTACATGCCATCTGTGCCAAGGGTTTCCCAAAAACTTGGTCTGAGTCAGTAATCATCCCTATATTTAAAAAGGAGAACATGATAACCCGGCATGCTATCGCTCAATATCACTTCTAGACTCCCTAATGAAGGTCATGTGTAGAGTGGCTCTGAATAAACTACAATCTTGGGCCGAAGAAAATAACATAATCAGTTATGTACAATACGGCTTCAGACAGGGGTTGGGGACAAATGAGCAAGTCCTGAACCTAAACCTCATGATAGGAAAATAAACTCAGGTTAAGGGCGGGAAACTTTACGTAGCGTTTGCAGATTTAACTGCTGCTTTCGACTGCGTAATACATAATAAATTATGGAGTATACTACAAAATATGAAGATTGACCCTGTCATAATTCAGTTTCTAAAGCAATTATATTATAGGGCCTCAGTTAAGGTGTATTACGGTACAAACGGCGAATGCACCGTGCTGTTTGCTGTAGACAGGGCGGTGAGACAGGAGTGTGTCCTTGCGCCGTTCCTTTTTACCCTATATACCAATGCTTTAGAGTTGGAGCTTGAAAGAGCGGTGCAGGATCCCCCCTATTTCAGTAAACGGCTGATAGTTGCGCTCGTTTATGCGGACGACGCAGTCCTGATGGCGCACACAAAGCTGGGTATGCAGAAAGCCCTCAAAACTTATTCTTGCTTTATCGATAACTTAAGACTGAAACTAAATGCTAAAAAAACATTTGTTATGACATGTGGGAAGGGGAGAAAAAAATGTAATAGTATTCCTCTGGGGGATAACAGGGTAGACTGCACAAACATTTTTACATATTTGAGTGTTTTATTTGCAAATTCAGGCTGATAGGGACTGGCGGCGAGGAGTAGGGGTCTGCTATTCATGAAGTCAACCGCTGCTGTTGTTAATTTCTCTAAGAAAATGGGAAATAGGTTCCCCGCAATACTTCTTAAGATTTACTTGGCTAAATGCATTAGCATTGCGATTTTTGGGTCGGAAGTGTGGGGTTATCATGATGTCTCTTTGATCCAACAAGTGGAAAACTCTTTTTTAAGATTTATTTTAGCTGTTCCGGTTAGTTATCCGGTTTTTAACTGTCATAGCGAGCTGGGTATCTTGTATGTCTCTGATATCATAAAAATGCAACCTGTATTATTATGGCACCGTGTATGGACCACTAGTAGTGCAAGCTTAAACAGAGAAATAATCAGGGACGCAGTGAATCTGGACCACACATGTAAAATTACGTGGCTGAACTATGTTAAAACAATTCTTGGTGCCAAAAGGCATCCTGACTATTATTCTTCACCAGAGAAAATGTGTACCATCCCCAGAAAGGAGCTCAAAAGAATCTGTTTATCCCACCTAGAGTCTCTTAGAGCTGCCTTGGAAATGAATAAAGGGATGGTAGCTCAACATCAAATGACCCTGATTACGTTCAACATTCAACCCTATCATGTATGCTGTATTAAGGGATACAATAGATATCTCCTCAGGTTTAATACCTTTCACCGACGTGTTAGTTATCCAAAAGTCAATGATTGGTCCAGACAACTGAGCCCTTGCCCTTGTGATAAAGTCTCACCTCAATCTACCATTCACGTGATACTGTTCTGTAAATTTTAGACAAGGGAAAGAATTAGATGGATCATTCCATTACTAAAACAAGCAGGTTTGAGACAATGCAGACCAGCTTTTTTATATTTACAATTTTTAGATAGCTTTTTAACAATTTTTGCTATGTCTGGCTTTCTCAAAAATATATTTAGAGTTAGGAAAAGTTCAAATGAATTAAATGGTTGTGATTATTGCTCCGCCACTGTTAATATGCAAACTAATTGAATGCACAATACGCACTTTGCACTAGATACTGTATAAAGAACATAACAATTGTTTTTAAATGTTTTTATGCTTTTTTATGCTTTTGTGATTTTAAATGTCTAAAATCGAATAAAGCTAAATTTGAATTTGAATAGAATGGAGTTATATCTCATTGTCGCCATATCGATTTGAGAAGTCTTCTAACTTTGGAGCGTCTTCGGTATCATCACAGGGTGTCCATAAGGAAACACCATTCCTGAAGTGGTCTTGTTAGGGACAGTTTGCGTGTTTCAAGATCCTGATGTTTTTCAGATAAAATTATCTTTGACATTTAAAGGTACTCGTGATCTGACCTATGAAGGCATAATATAAACTGTTGACATCTTTTTCTTCCTCATATCAGATACTTTCCTAAATTGGAGATGTACCTCATTGTTGCCATATTGATCTGAGACGACAGCTAAACCTGGAGTAGCTTGGGTACGATTACAGGTGTGCTTATAAGGTCTTGTTGAGGACTTTTTGCCTTTTTTTCAACACTCAGATATTTTTTCTAGGCAATATTATTTTCAACTACAAGGGTAGTGTTGGTTTATTATGTAGATATTCTTATATAATTTTTCTTTACGGTTTCACAGTTACCCTCTGATCCTAGACTTGGGTCTCATCCTCGCCATATCGACTTAATACGTCTTCCAATCCTGGAGGGGCCTGGGTGTTCTTTGCAGGTGTGTTTATAAGGGGATATTTCCCCCTATTCGGTTCCGTCTGGGAAGATTGTATTCCTAAACAAATCTGATTCGTGAAGACTATTCACTTTGCTTATTAATTCTTGTTATTTTTATATTTTAAGGCTCTACAGCTACCTCCAGATCATTGATTTATGTGGATGGGTTCACCATATCATAGTTGGATTCCTCTCCAATCTTGAGTTGCGGATTGAAATTTCTCTTTTATCCGAAACAGAAATGTGTAATGTCTTGGATCCAAAGTGGTGATACCAGACTCTTTATCGTGTGCTTTTATCGCATTGTGGTTTTGTTTGCGTCTTTGGGATTGGTGCGCCCCATCATTGATCTCGTTTATATTGTTTTTTAGGATCAAAAAGGAGCATTTCATTCTGTGTGAACAGCTATCGCTTTTAGACAACGGGCTCTTGCAATTCTGGCAGATATACCTTACGATCAGTACCTATCCATATGATACGGTGTTTGGTAAGCAATGTGGAATGATGACTCCTATTATGGAATACATAGCTCCCATTTTTCTTCTCTTTTTTCTTCTTTTCATTTTTTCATTTTTCATGTTCTTTTTCTTTTTCTCTCGTTCTCTCTTCCATGCCCTCTCTTATCAGAATAACTTCGCTATCAAGATATATGAATTGTTAAGTCATATCGCTAATACAACATCATAATCATGGTGTATGATTTGTAAAGAATCATGCATTTGTAGACCCTGTATGTTATATATGTTGTAAACTATTTGTCGGTTCAGTTTTTAATCTTTCTATGTAAGGACTATTTAGTTGAGGTGTCAAATTGTTGTGTCCTTTTTTAGTTTTTTGTGTATTTGTGCAAATTTGGTTTAGTATTGTGCATTATTGAACATAAAATGGTCTTGTGTACTGGGTTTTTTGTGCCATTTCTTGCTTTGGTTTGCTGTACTTGTCATTTATTTGTGTTTTTGTTATATCTTTACAGCCCTGAGGAAGTTCCCTATATGGGAACGAAACGCCTTGGCTGGATTGTTTAAAATCATATGATTTTTAAAAAGAAAAATTTTCAAATAAAGAAGTTAGTTTCCACTTAAACTGGCCTGTTGGACTTTTTTGAGCTGCGCACCCCCACTTGGTTGAACTATGTTTGATCTGGAGCACAGCAATGCCACTCAACGGCTGGCGTAGGGGTTGGTTGCACAGGGCCTCCACACATAGAGTTGTGCATAGGAGGTCAGCTGTTGCTCTTTCATTTTGGGTTTTTGCTTTCCACTGGGCCAGCAAGCACTCATCGCCATCCTTTGTGATAAAATGCCACGTTTTGTGATAAAAGAGAAGAAATGCACAAGATTTGTTCGGAAGGAATGTGAACACATAACAGTTCGGCAAGCAGGACAAAATACTTCGGGACTACGTGCTCTTTTTGTGAAACTTGAACGCCTAAAAAAAAAGAACTATCTAGGTGGTGGGATGGCGTAACCCTCCAACAACATATTGACAACAAGAAAGTTCCCAGAGGGTTACGCATACTTATCTTTCCCGCCTTCGAGGACTTGAGTGACGAGCTTCTCAAAGAATGGGAGGCCAACCTAGAGGGAGCATCTCTAATTATGATGCAAATATTAATAAGACATGCAATTGAGAATGGGGCACAACTTCTATCTGAAATTGAGTCCTTAGAAAAAGAGATTGAATCCTGTGAAAGCAAGGACTTGGTAGAATTTTGATATCCTCAAAAAAATAATAGAGGGTCACCAGAATTATTTGAAGGAGAAAAAATTGCGCAAGAATAAATGCGATGACAAGTATTATAGAAAGGAACATATGTATACGTTTGCGAAGAGGTTTGATAACATCACTGGGTCCTAAGATAACAAAAAAAGACCCAGAGAAGATAGTGAGGAGGTCAGAACAGCGAGTAGTACGTCTTTATCTTCTGTGGTTAGTGCATCCTCTAACACTGCCACTGGTGATCACCCTTTAGGGGAGGGCTCTACCACTTTTCAGAAAGAGATGGCCTGACTCAGAATAAGTAGGAATCAGGCAAAAAAGGGGCAACAGCAAAAATGCAAGGAGAGGAGGCCGTAGGAAACAAAGGGGCAACAGGGGATAGAGCCAAGGACCCACTAAGAAGATCGGATAGGGCAAAGAACAAACCAAAACAACAGGGAATGTAGACAGGGCCGAGAATTGGGAAGGCGATGTGGAAAATGTCGAACTGAGGGTTGTTAATTTGTCAAATAGGGCATTGGATTCTGATGAAACAAGCCTACTTTGTAAGGGTTTGGGTTTTTGCCCTACCCAAGAGGGTGACTTTTCCAATGTACATGTGGACCTCTACAAATTTCCAAGATTATTCTAATTAAAAGATTTTTTCAGTGGCAAAGTGCCTAACAATATTATTACTGGAGGGACTTTGGTTAATGTTAACATGACCATTGCCAAGAACTTGCAATGTCTTGTCAATTTGAGTGATGAAGCTGAGACGGGAGTGCATACCATTCTATAAGAACTGAATGTAAGTGAAAACACTATGACTGATAGTGAGTTACGTCCGAAATCCAAATTCACACCAACCACATAACATTGTAATATCGACTTGTTCATTGAACGTGTGAGTGAAGGCCTGTACAAACTAGAAAAACTAAGTAGTGACCATCATAACTTACAACACAATCTCATGGCGGGAGAGAGAGAGGCCCTTAAAAGACTCAAGAATGACAAAGAAATTGTCATAGGAGAGGCGGACAAGGGCGGGAACATCGTTGTTATGAACATCATTGATTACAAGGGTGAAATTGAAAGTCAGCTGAGGGATTTAGAGTGTTATGAGAGAATAGGTCACAATCCAACTAAGGAGTTAACCGCACCGCTGCAGCGGTTATTTTTCCCCTACGCAGCTTTTTTCTAAAAGCCGCGTAAGATGACAAGCTCAGCTCGTCATCCGCACACGCCCCCCGTGGCTGATGATGAGCTGAGCTTGTCATCAGCATCGAAGGGGTTAACTACTGAGATCAATTCCAAGCTCATCGAGTGGAGAGATATGGGTCTTCTAAGTGACCTTGAAATCATATAGCTCAAGGTTGAGAACCCGAGGTTCCCCTGTATTTATATTCTCCCCAAAATTCATAAACAAGGGGCTTTCCCCCCCCAGGAAGACCAATTATCTCAGGGGTGGGCTCAGCCACAGAAGGGCTCTCTAAATTTATTGACCTCAAATTCAGTAGACACGACTTGGATCTACCATCACACATCCAAGACGGTAAAGTCTGTCATAATTTCAAAAGTTTGAATGGTCTGATGAGTTGTTGTTTGTAACACTGGACATAACAAGCCTTTACACATGCATCCAACATGATTTTGGACTTAAAGCTACTGAATTCTACCTGGATAGGGATGGAGCAGATCAAAACCACATGGTACTTGAAATGATGAAGTTGGTCCTGACTAGAAATTATTTTCTACATGATGTCTCGTGGTATCATCAGAAGAAGGGTAGGGCCATAGCATCCAAATTTGCCCCCTCATACGCCTGCCTCTTCATGGGGTGGTACGAGAGGAGATATGCCTGGAACAGACGTCCCTTCCTCTGGACAGATTACATTGTGTTTTGGGGAGGTACATTGACGATATTGTCTGCCTGTTGTCAGGAACCGAGGTACAACTTGTGGAGTATTTTGAATATTTGAATAACAACTCACTCAATGTCAAATTGACAATAGAATACAGTAAGGAAAGTATCAACTTTCTGGACCTTCACTTTTATGTGAAGGATGGTCGGATTCATAGTACTCTATATCGCAAAAAGACTGCATGTAATGCAGTTCTACACGCTGATAGCGCGCATGCCAGTTCGACCATTAAAAATATCCCCTATGGGGAAATGGTCCGTATAAGACGCAATTGCAGCGAGAACAACACCCTCAGTTCCAATATTCAGAAGGTCAAGAACAGATTCCTAGCGAGAAGATACAACAGGGAGGTGCTCAGTGCAGCAGAAACTAGGGCACGAGCATTAACTAGGGAGTCGACATTGGCTAAAAGTGGTTGGGCTAGGATGCCAAGTCATGAATTTTGTGTGAGATTTTCGAAACAATAGACCAGACACAGAAATGCAATTTTCAAGATTTTGAAAAGAAACTGGCATCTACTGGAGGAAATACCTAACCTCTGAATGATGATCAGACATAACCCCTCAGTCACGTACAGGAGAGGTAGAACGTTGAGGAATGATCTCTGTTCAAGTTATGTAGTGACCGTTGTCTGATCTCCTGGTTTGTTTTGCCAATTATCTGCCACGGAAATTAGTGTCCTTGAAAAAGTTCTTACGTTTGTACCAACTAGACCAACCGATTATGTCCGATTAAAAACTACATTTATTGAGTTTTGTCGAAAGATCCGATTAACCACCTATTCTTTCTACAGTCAAGCAGAAACTCAGATTGAAACTACTGGACTGCGAAAAAAATCAAAATTTTGCCCCCCCCGCTCATAAAATACCCAAAGAAGTCATTACATTTGAAAAAACTGTTCTCTCAGCTATAGCTGCACAAGAAAAGAAAAAAGGTTTTGTCAAATCCAACTTAACAAAAGCACAGAAAGGAGCCCTGCACACTCTTAAGAATGATGATGCAGTGATCATAAAAGAGGCCGACAAAGGCGGATCTATTGTCATATGGGGTAAAACAGAATACACAGCAGAGGCTAATCGACAACTTATGGATCAGGAATTCTACAAAAATATTGATAGAGATCCAACATTTGAGCTTCAGAGAGAATTATTTTTGATATTAAAGAGAGGTTTTGAACAAGGATTCTTGGACAAAAAAGAATTTGAGTATTTGCAAATCAAAAATCCGAGAACTCCATTGTTCTACGTACTTCCCAAAGTACATAAAGATGAGAAAAAAAAACCTGGACGACCCATTATTTCAGGGTGTGAATCACTATTTGAACCAATTTCCAAGTTTATTGATTTTTTCTTGAAACCGTTCATGTCAAACGTCAAATCCTACCTACAAGACACTACAGATTTCATCAATAAATTAAATACTTTACCTTTTACTGAAGAAAAAGATCTTCTAGTAAGCATGGATGTGGTGTCTTTATACACCCAAATCCCTCAGGATAAGGCTTTAGAGGTCTTACATTTCTACCTCAATACCAGAGACAGACCAATGAAAGTTCCCACTGAATTTATTCTGGAATCAGCCAAAATGGCTCTTACAAGGTATTTTTTCAAATTTAGGGATGACTTTTTTTTAGCAAATCAAAGGGGTGGCGATGGGCTGCCCTTTTGCTCCAGAACTAGCGGTACTGTATATGAGCCAATTCGAGGAGAAATTTGTTTATCAAAATAATCTTTTTCAACAGCGAATCGGCGGATGGATCCGCTATATAGACGATGTCTTCCTCACCTGGACAGGTGATGAACAGGAACTTATTGACATCCACACGTGGTTGAACAATCGCACATTGGACATTAAGTTCAGCTTACAATACTCTAAACACAAAATGGCATTTTTAGATGTAGAAGTCTATAGTTCAAACGGAGAACTGGTGACTACTCTCTTTAAGAAAGAATCAGACAGGAACAAAGCTCTACATTATACCAGCAACCATCCAAGGAGCTTAAAGGATAATTTACCGTTCGGCCAGTTCCTTCGTATTAGAAGGAACTGTGCATTCAAAGATGAATACATGGAACATGCCAATGTCCTAAAAGAGAAATTAATAAATAGAGGATACCCGTCAAAACTCTTAAAGCATGCCATAAAAAGAGCCTGGTGGATACCGTGCGAAACACTGCTGACAAAAAAAGAATAAAAGACCCAGACCCGTATAGTATGCGTATCTTTCTGCCCTACATCGAATTGGTTGAAAAAAACCATTAATCAAAATTGGCATTTGATAAAAGGATTATATACACAGTTCACAGAAATGCCAATGTTTGCTTTCAAAAAAGACAAAAGCATTGCGAACCAGATCATAAGAGCTGCATTGCCAAAAACTAAAAATGCACTTTACGTGATTTTGTAAATCTACCACCAATAGTTGGGCACCATAAATGTGGCACATGTCTCTGTTGTTCCTCCACTGTCGAAGGAGAACTTTTTCAACATGATGGGATTAGTTGGAAACATGAACGTTTTACGAATTGCAAAACAAAGAATGTTGTTTATGGTATAGTCTGCCCTTGTGGAAAACTCTACATTGGCAAAACAAACCAGGAGATCAGACAACGAATCTTCCAACATAAATCACGGATTCGGAAAAAAGTCCTTACTGCACCCCTAGTCCAACATTGGATAGATTGTACACACAGTGAAACGGACCTGAAGTGGACAGTTATATCAAAAATTGAGCCAGACCCAAGTGGCGGTGATATTGAAGAAAGATTGTCCAAACGTGAGGCATTACTGATTTTGAAATATAACACTGCGACTAATGGATTGAACGAAATGTCAGAACTTTACCATCTGTGATCTGTTGGCTACAGGATTTATCGTAAAACACTCCAGGGATGTACTCATACGAATGGTCATTCACATCACACGCTTCTTTTACCAAGATGGTCGACTTTATTTAAACCAAGGGTAGTTGACACCTTCATTTACCTTAACTCTTTTGATTGTGGAATTGAATATTAAGGACATTTTTAGATCCTATCATACGGTTTCGCATAACCCTATTGACTCTTGTTCTATTTTCACAACGAAGGACAAAATCAAATCTACATGTTCAAAATAAAAGTTCAATGCATTAACTGACAATGTCTCCCACTGAGAAGAACGAACTGGCAATGGCCCCGTAATCAAACAATTGTTTTTTCTTAAATGCCAACAAATATTGTCATCAATAAAGTTTTAGCTTCGGTACGCGAAAAGCGTCAATAATAAAAAAAATCTATTAGAATTCCTAGAATTCATGCAGAGTCTTGCATTCTTTTCAAACATGGAAGTTTAAACAAAGAAACGTTTTTTTAAAATGTTAACAAACATTGTCATTTAAAAAAAAAAAATCGCTCCGGTCCGAGTTAAATGTCAAAAAAAGATAATCTACTACAATTCCCAGAATTCCTTTAGACTCTTGCGTTCTTTAAAATACGGAAGTGTATTCAAGCATCACAGTTGGAGCAAAGTCAGATCGGCGCTCGAAAAAGACTCTGCGATATGTGGAAGGTGAGAGGAACGTGTTCTTAAGGTACATCACACGTTGTTGGGCAATATGTCGTTGCGCTACCGAGCACAAAGTTGAATCCACACAAGCTTGAGACAAATGAGTAAACCTTGTTTGGACCTCCATTCTTTTCTAACAATTGTGTTGTTCCATTTAAACACTTTAACACCTTGGCTGCTAGGGAGATTTGTCTCCTGTGCTGGAAAATCCCTGCTGCCATATGTTCATGACGAGCTCAGCTCGTCATAAGCACACGACCAGTGTACTACATGACGAGCTGAGCTCGTCATGAGCAGGGAAGGGGTTAACCTTCAACTCATCAATTGAGCCATTGCCACGGGCTTTATTTTGTTTGAAATCATGGTTGTTTCGCAAGATTCGCTGCCTTAGACTTGCAGAACATGATGGTTGTCAATTCTCCACTAATCTAAGTTTGCTTTTAACGGAGCCATTGCCCTTCTTTCAGATTTTTTCACCTCGTGCAGAGTGATGAGTGGATAAGGGGTTACATTCCCCTACATACCCCCCTCTTTGTCTGGCATTAAAATAAACGGAACCCGGAATTGTTGAAATATTTTCCAGATCCGAGCCCTTCAATAAAATAGTGAGTAGCCTACATAGTTTTTGAAATCGACTTGCGATTAGTTTTTAAAGTTTTCCCGATATTCACTGGCCTTATTCCCTGTTCTGTTACCATTCGTAGATCCCACGCAGACAATTTGACGACACATGCACTTTTTCAGTGCTGATCTTGACTGAGCATTAAGTTTGAAGACCGCTAAGTTTATACTTAATAGTAAGCATGCCTGTTTTTATTTTTTCAGATTAATTTTCTACTGTGGTCCTGAGGATAATCCCCAGATTTGGGGGATTTGAACGCGGCGACCTTGTGCATGTTTGTCTCTCAGCCAATCATACTTGTATGAATATTGTTTTGTAAGAAATTAATCATGATGGCTGTTATATATTAAAAGTTGTTTGTTTTAGATCCACTATATATTAGGTGCCCCCACCTGACCTAAAAAGATTTAAAACAATTAGGGTAGGGTCACGTCCACACACACTTTTTTCCAACTTACTTTTCTCTTCATTTCTCTATAATGTGGAGTATGTATCAGACATAGATTGAGAGTGGATGATTGTATTACGAATGCTTGAGCCCCCACCAACCACCTTTCTTTCTTCTCACTCTTTTTACACTTCGTTGTACATATCATTACGCATAAACAGGAGCTCCCCTTGTAAATAAACCCAATCATGTTTTCATAATTTAAATGTAAAATATATTATAAATTTTGAAAAAGGAAAAAATAAGTACAAATAAATTCATTTGATGAACTATTGTAGACTGAACTACGAATCTTTGCAGGACACTATTTTGTTTATTGTTTGTTGCTAAACTTCGAATTAATTAAGCAGTATTGGCAATTGTTTTGTTTAATACTCTCTTGTTAGAATAACATCGCTATCAAGATATATGAATTGTTAAGTCATATCGCTAATACAACATCATTATCATGGTGTATTATTTGTAAAGAATCATACAATTCTAGACCCTGTGTGATATTTATGTTGTCAATTATTTGTCTGTTCTGTTTTTTTATTATATGGTGTTTTTAATCTTTCTATGTAAGGACTATGTAGTTGAGGTGTCAAATTGTTGTGTCCTTTTTTAGTGTTTTAGTGTATTTGTGCAAAATTGGTTTAGTATCATGCATTTGATTATTGAACAAAAATTGTCTTGTGTACTGTGTTTTTTGTGCCGTTTCTTGCTTTGGTTTGCTGTACTTGTCATTTATATGTGTTTCTGTTATATCTTTACAGCCATGAGGAAGTTCCCTATATGGAAACGAAACGTGTTGGCTGGATTGTTTAAAATCATATGCTTTTTAAAAAAGAAACATTTTCGAATAAAGAAGTTATTTTTCCACTTACACTGGCCTGTTGGACTTTTTGAGTTGTGCACCCCCACTTGGTTCAACTGTCTGCCTTAAATAAAGAGCCTGGCAGGCCATTTGGCCCTGGAACACTATCAGCTCTTATCTGCTCTAGAACATTTTTGATGGTAGGGCTGTTGAATAGAACCCCGTGCTCGGACTCCAGCTTGCAGTTGTTACTAATGATATTTATATCTCTGTTAGCTGGTTCTTCTGATGCATATATCATTTTTATGTGGGCCACTTTTTTTTGTAATATGCAGTTTTTCTTTGTACAATTGGTACTATATAATGAATTAGTATCATTTTAAAATTGGGATTGATTGTTGCGCTCTGAAACCGAGTTGACTTAGCAACATTGTTCCTCATAGTAGTCTCTCTTTGCTGCCCAAAGATGTTGTCGGTAGGTTTTTCGAAGTCCTTTAAAGGAGCATTCGGATGCTTTGTCTTGTCTTTCTTATAGACCCTGCATGCCTTCCTTAAAGCTGAGTTGTATTTTTTTGGCTGCCTAACTGCACTTGGGATTTTTGCTACCAGGAGCACCTCTACTGGGCTTCAGTAGAATTCGGCTTCTGTTCCCTGATAGGGAATATAGAAGTTATTGTGGTGGCCCATCCTGCTATGCACTCCATTTCACTACTTGCCTTTAGCACAGAATTCGCATCCCTCTGCTCTAATTGGCAATTTTTTTTTATCGTTTGTGGGTGATCTTGGTCCAGTTAAGTCTCTAGGTGAACACAGTAACTTCAATCCCTTGTGGAGCACCCACCATTTCAAGGTCCCTTATGGTTTCAAATTCCGCATGAAAACAAGCTATCAGTATTAGGTTGTCGCTTTCCAGCCAGTTGCGTGCAGGTTAAACTCAGATTTGTTGAGGCAAAGATGTGATCTATTGTGTGTATCACTAAATATTACCTCAGGATAGTTGCTTGACTAACTTCTGTTAATGAAGTGGAGACTATGGACCTGAAAGACCTGTCTCTCTTCGTTGTTTTCCTTCATATATGTATCCACATCACTTTACTGAGGGAGCCTTACATTTTTATAATAAAATCACCAGCAACTAAAGTCTCATAGTCTGCGTATTTGCATATCATATCCTCTAAGATATCATAGAATGATCCTACTGCGCTTTTATCTGTGTTGTGAAGGTTTAGATATACATTAATGATGAGTATTGGTTTAGTGTAAGTACCCAGATTATGTTGTTTCAAGATTATTACCTGAGTTGATGCGATTTTTTGTACTACTGTAATGCTGGCATTAACTGCACTTGTTACACAAATTGCTAGCCACCCGAAAAAAGATTGTATAATGTCATTGGCTCAGAGAAACAGAGGAAAGTTCCAATAACTTTACAATCTCATCTTGTTACTTGTAGGTGTCAATCAATTTGGGATTTTGTTGACGGTTTGACCCCAAACTAATACTGGGATCTCCTCAGGACTTTCTCAACCAACTACCACACCTGCACACATTAAAAAGCCTAAGTACAAGCACTGTGACTGTTTCAGTGAGAAACAACAAGTAAGCATCATCTCTGCAGTTACTCAACACCATTGCATGGGTTGGATAACATCAACCATTTATCTCCATATATTCTACGATAGAATCAAAAGTAAAAAGTACTAATTTCACAAACTGTTATCCCCACTATATGTACTCCACCACTGTGCAGAAGGAATGTGGGCCTCAATGCTCAGGCACACCCGCAGTACTCCAATAGCCCCTTTATCAGCCTCATGATGTGAATCCAGTGGAATCCAATATACATGCAAACAAAGCCCGAAGTATAGGCCAGTGGTCCAAAGTATCTGATTTACAGGTATCCACATAGATGGTTACTCTAAATGTAAGAACCCTATGTGGTTGCCACTGCTTCAAATGCATAGTGAATATATACTAGAAATGGCCCAGTTACCAAAACCGGGGACAATCAGTGTCTTACTTAAATTGCTTACTGTTGACTTGAAACCAGTTCCATCTGCCACCTGTGATCTCAAAGAATGTTCAACTCAAAGAGTCACAGCTCAATTATTCAAGAGGTTCACAATGCTGCCACAAAGTTATAAATACAGTTCCTGTCACCTCGTAAATAATAGAGGCATTTCTGTATCTGTAAAAGGGGTAAAAAAGGACGGTTACCATTCTAATATTGGTTGCCTGTTTGCCTCTCCCTTGGTTGGTAAATATTCCTGGGTGCACCGGTCTTTCACAGAGGTCAGTGGTACATGCAGAATGTGTGCACAACTTGGTGTTTAGCTTCGCATCTGGTATGCAAAACACACAGGAGGAATCAAGACAGGCTTAATGTCTCATGGTGCCAGCACACCTTTATGAGACTTGTAATCGTAGCAGCCATCTTAAATTTATGGAGTATATACGTTTGTTTTGGTGTTATTTGCTAGAGAATCAAGCTACTTAATTGATGCAGCTGGACCTTAGTTGTTAGAGGCTGAAATTCAAAGTGCTAGGTCTGAAATATTCAGCCTCTTGCTGGATGTAGCGAAGTGTTCTGGGTGGCACTTGAGATCAAGAGCCTGATTCACAAAGGGCCTCGCATTCGTGGCGGAGGCCCGACAGTTATGGGGGAGCCTCCGTACTTGGGGCTAATCTCCCTGAATCACTCCCCCACGACTGCAGGGCCTCTGCCACAAGTGCAGACGCCTTTTGTGAATCAGCTCCCAGGGCTTCACGTTAATGTTATTTGCACAATATTACTGTGGTAATCCTTCAAAAGATTACAAATTCTACTTGCACTTACTTTTCAATCCGAGTAAAACAAAGAATCCTGAAGTTATAAAAACTTGTTAAAATGTCTTATGACTCATGTATAGTATTAACGTATTTTCAGTTGTGGGTAAGTATTTGCTTGCGTCCAAGAGGAAGGCTACTATACTAATTTGTATTAATGATTTTATAGCTGACAAACTAGTTACATTAGGAATCATTTACAATACAGTATTAATTTACAAATCCCTGAGGGTAGTTAGCAATATAGAAACATATAGTTCAGGTATTTCCTTGCATTGGATACAGAGGTTTCACTTGTATTTCAGCTCAAGGAAGTCCTAGAGTTTCAACAACCTATGGAAAGTTGGACATACAGAGAATGCCACATGCTATGTCCTATGTCATGTAGGCCTTGTGACTTGGAACTTCAGTGGTGAAATACTAAATACATTATACTTTTTATGTTTAACGACTTAACTTAAAGTTTCATCATGTGACAAAATATTTACAGTATATGATCTAAAGAGATAAAAGTACAAGTATTGTACAATCAAAAATAGATTTTGGGCCGCTGGACCCAAGTTGGCGTTGGACTTGATACCAAGAGAGGATTAGGCATTGGACACTTACTATAGACCACACTATGTATTATTCATTTGTTCCTTTCATAACTTTGGCCTTTTGCAGTCAGTTGATGTACATTCAACGCTCATTGTTTAAAGTAGAAATCACATTTCTAGGTTGAAAAGCAACTCACTGTCTCAATAGATTTAAAAATGGTCAATTGGTATTGTGGTCTAAGGAGACAGACAACACCAACATTGCAGGATATAAAACACCTCTCTGTATTGAATCTTGAAGTTTAATATATGCAGTGAAAGGGCTCCAATTTTTTCGAATCACAGCATCTTGGCTTGAGTGAGTGAGTGATACATTTATAAAGTGCAACTATTGCCGAGGCATCTTGACGCTGAGCTGTAATGAGAGTAGTGAATGGTATGACATGGACAGAATTAGGTTGATGTGGTTGGAAATAACCAGGTTTTGATCATTCTCCTAAATAGAACCCTGTTAGGTTGTAGCCTGATAGAGATATTCATTGTGTTCCAAAGTTTGGCTGCCTCGTAGGACAAGGTCCTTCCCCCTCCCCCCCCCCCCCAATCTAGCTCTACGGACTTTTGGGACTAACTAGTCCTTTATTGGCTGACCTGAGTTCAGGATGCAAGATATGCCAGCGAAATAGTAAAAAAAAAAAAATTGGAAACTTCTTTTATTTGGTTTTAATCACATAACAAGCATCAATAGCATCTCTTCGAACATCTTTTGATACAATCTTTGTGTCATCTGCGACTATGATGTATACAATATTTAATATCTGCATATAAAATGGCTGAACATCACATTACATTAATAGTGTACCAGGGTTTGGCTTAATAGTCACATCACAACTCTTACATAGATATCACATGATTACCATATAATTTGTTGCTTATACAAGAGGAGTAGTCCTATACAACCTGCAATATATACCCAACACATTTGGCATTTGCATCCCAACCGGTATTCGCCTCTTCAGAACTGGCCTTCAGCGGAGCTGTTCGGGTCCACAGCCAGTTCCTCCTCCAATGATTTCAGCTGTGCCTCCAATACCCGCAGTGAGTTAGTTATATCTTTCCTGATCCCTTTGATATGCAGAACCCACGGAGTGTAACCTTGAATGCCTCCCAAATGATTTCAACACTATTCACTGTATCTTTATTGCGAACAAAAAAATCTTGTATTTCCTCTCGCAGCTCTTCTTGGAAAGCTGTATCCAACAAACTAGGGCCATAAAGCTGCCAACTGCTGCGCGGTATGCCAAATTCAGAGCAGGAAAGAGTAAGCGCCACTGGGGCATAGTCAGAATTTGTTCTGGGCAAGTGTCGCACACCAGCCACTGCCGGGCACAGTCCACGGGACAACAACCAATAATCTAGCCATGCCCATGATGTCGCCTGCTCTGTGAAGTGTGTCCCTTCTCGTGCACAGGGGTGCATGTGTCTCCAGGGGTCTAGCAAGTGATATGTGGCTACAGTGTCTTGCAGTGTTGCGCATGCTTTGGTATAATGGTGGGGACTAGGGTGTGACCTGTCCGAGTTAGGGTTATATGTAACATTAAAATCACCTCCCCATATTATGTGACTAGAGCCTATATCAAAGATCTTGGCCCATAACTTACCAAAGAACTCTGTATCATCCACATTCGGCCCGTAACAGCAGGCCAATGTGACGGAACCCAACCGCCCCCATGCCAGACATTAGTGACCCTGCGAGTCCCACGTGGCTCCTGCCAAGTGGAAGGGTACACTTTTCTTAACAAGGATCACCATTCCCCTGGCGTAAGAGGAATAAGAGGAGAATATTCTATCTGCTACCCATTTGCTTGCAAAGGTATTTGGTTTCTGAGGAGCGAAGTGCGTTTTCTGTAGTCTAACTATGTGCGCCCAATGCCTGTCCAGGTATGCCAAAATTTGCCTTTTCTTTCGTGAATCCCCCAGCCCCCTTACATTCCACGTAATTACATTTAGCACTGCCATATCCACATCAGCCATATTTCTCAATTCCACTCAGCAATCTGTATGTTATCAAGGGAGCGCGTAGCACACCTTGTAGCCATTGGCGATTCTCAATTTGCAGCCTAATTTGTATCTATGCAGTTCGAATGCAGAGAGATTCCTGATGCACAACTTTTTATTCTCAAAACTGAAAAAAACCCTCTCCTCCCCCCCACCCACTGAAGCAGCTCCAACTTGCCAGAAAAAAATCAATCACCCACCCTCCCCCATACCCACTCTGAACTAAAACATTCGTAGAGTCCTTGTAACTAACATGTAGCTTACAAGCCCAGGGGTATACCCATCGGGGGCCATTCCTAGGCGACAACACAGACATCCCCTGCCCCCAGAGTCCTCCGTAGGTGGGGAATCCAAACCCTAGAGGGCAGTCGGTGCCCGGTGTATATTATATAGGCTCAACATATCCCATCATAGAAATACCAATTGTGTACCTTGGTATGGGACCTACCACCCAACAAAGCATTTTGCATCATAACAGGTAATATGGGTGGTGTGAATTCAAGTCGTCTTCTGCTCCAGTCGATGCAGATTGCTGCAATGCCACCATGTCTCCATCGTTTCTTGCAGTCCAACGTATGTGTTTAAGGAATTCCTCCCCTTGCTGCGGCTCAGTAAAGAAACGTTGCTTGCCCTCTTGCGTGTTCCTGAGACTCGCTGGGTACAGCAGCGCATAATCAATCTGTGTTTTTCTCAGCTTCATCTTGACTTCCATGAATTTACGTCTTTCTTTCTGCACTATGGGCGTGATGTCCTGATGGATAGAAAAAGTATTTGCATCGTACGACAATGTCTGCTTGCTCCTTGCTGCACTTAAAGCTACATCCTGGTCCCTGTAATTAAGCAGTCTTGCTATTATGGGTCACAGAGTGCTTCATGGCGGTGGTCGCGACCTGTGAGCCCTCTCTACAATAAACTGATGTGAGAAAGACTCCGCACCAATTGCAGCCACCAGCACTTTCTCAACATATTCCTCCATTTTTCCAGTGTGGGTGGATTCTGGAATACCAATCACGCGAATGTTATTGCACCTATTGCACGCTTCCAAATCCTGGTTCTTTGCTGTGATAAGTTTAAGTAGGTTGTCCATGCGTGCAAATTGCGTGACATTCCAGTGCTGTCATATCTTCCATGTCTGAGATGCGCCTCTCCTTTTCCTTAATACGGTCCTCATGCCCATCCAATTTGTGTGCTATAGTGTCCATATGCGACAACATACGATCAACTTTATCCACAATGGTGGCAAACCCCTGCCGGACCTCCTGTAGGATAGTCTGTACATCAGTATTGTGTGTTGGTACCTCTCCCCGCGCGTCTCCCACTCTCTCCACGTCACAATCTTCTTGAGCATTCCGAGTGCCTTTTCTGGCGGCCTCAAAGTTCAATTTCAATTGCCTGGTGTCTGGCTTTCCCATCTTGGTGCCAACGTAAGGTGTAGTCAGTTGTACTTATGGTTTCTCAGCTCCTCTCCTCCAGCGAGGGTAGCCCAGTTTGGTTTGCAGTGGCCAGCAATTGGCGCCCAGCTGCAATGTCCTGAATACAATGGTTAGGCCTCGTGCGATCGGGGGGGGGGGGGACACAGCCAGCGTCCCAGGTGCAAGGCTCTTAGGTAAATGAACAGCAAATATTAACAGGGCCCAGTCACCAACCGCCACCTGTCGCAGTACTGGGCCCAGTAATCTCAAGAAGCAGTACCTCAGTGGCACCACAGCAGTAATACAAACTGTCAAGCAAAACTCGCCAAATAGCTTCCCCCAGGGGCAGATTCCAGGTAGTCTTCACTAGGACTCTAGGTCACTCACATCAGCTTCTTCCCATTAGCCACATCTCATGTAGAGTGAGGCTCTCCTGATCATGACAACAGTAATTGGTCACTACGCCTCCAATCAAGCTGTCCTGTCCACTGCACTGCAAAATGGCGACCAGCAGGCACCCAAGTACAAAATGGCACCAACCCAGGAGACACAGTTAGAAAGCAGTCTCTCAGTGGACCGATGTGGTGCCCACCCATGTCCAGTTCCTTGCCTCACCTCAGATTAGCTGCAGCTATCAGCTTTGGCAGCAGCCGGGCTAGGCTCTGCCTCTCTAGGTTTCAAGCGGGCAGCGGGAGGGGGGGCATCCGTCCCCACTTCTGAGACGTCCCAGGCCCCACCGCTGCCCACATGCCACCTCTCTCCTCACCAGTACCTTCCTCTTCCAGCCCGCCAGCAACTCCCATCTCCTGTGGCTTTATCACGGGGGTTCTCTGCCACCAGATGTCCCACAATCGTGCCACAGCACCGGGTTCTGGGAGGAAATCCTCGCGCTCACTGCACCTGCCCAAGCTCCAGGGCCCGGATGCCCCTTGCGCAGCCACGGACTCAGGTGATTACAGCGCCCGCCACGCTCAGCCTTTCAGCTCCATGCCGCTGCCGGTCAGATCTTCACCTCACGCTATCTGCGGCAGACATAGCCCAATTCGCTCAAGACTTTCAGCGAGTCTGCTGGGTGTTAAAGTTGTTTGTTTACCATCATTGTAGGCTTCTAGGGAACCCTTGAGCAGGATAAATATCAGGATATATATTCTGGGCTGCAGGAGCCTCACTCACGTGCGGCCATTTTACGTGTGCGCCACCTAGCACCCCCATGCCAGCGAAATAGTTGCTGAAGGTCCAGAGACCCTCCTCCACACATTGCCTTGTGCACCAAGCAAAGTGCTTTGATTTTGATGCGCTTCTGGACCTGGAGCCAATGAAGCTCCCTAAGACTGTTAGAGATGGGATGGTATTTGGGGATGTCCAGAAGCAGCCAAGCCGCAGCATTTTGCAAGGCTTGAAGTTTCAACATTTGACCTTTGTCAATTCCTAGAAATTTCACATTACAATAGGCGAATCTGGAGAGGATCAGTGCTACTACCACTGTTTTGCAAAGGCCTTGAGGAATTAAGGGTAGGAACTTACGCAAAATCTTTACTAGGAAGAAGCATGAGGAGGTCAGGGAATTACACTGTGCAGCAAAGTTTAGTTTATGATCGAAAAGAATACCTAGTTTTCTTGTCTACCTAGTGGGTACCAGACACCGCCCGGCATTTGCTGGCCACCATGAGTGACTCCAAATGGAAGGGCCTTTTCCGAATTTCACAGCCTCTATTTTTTTGGTGTTCAGTTAAAGGAAGTTAAAATGCATCTATTGAATAATGTGTTTCATACAATTGTAGAACCTTATCACCACTATTTCCAAATTAGAAGACATAGATATCACTATCTGTGTATCATCGACATACGAGAACAGAGCAAAGCCATGTGCTTTGATCAGTCTAGCCAGCGGAATCACGTAAATGTTAAACAGGGTCGGTGATAGGGCTGACCCCTGCGGGACTCCACATGGGAGGAAAAAGGCTTCAGAAGTCAAGTTACCCCAACACAACCTCTGTTCCTTGCCAGTGAGAAATGAGGTAAGTAGGGCCAGGGCCACCTGCCACACTCCTAGACTCTCCAGGCTGCGTACTAATACATGGTGGTTGACTGTATCAAACGCTGCAGAGAGATTCAGTAAGATGAGGATGTCTCTCCCCCCACTATCAACTTGTTTTCTTATCTCCTCACTGGCCAATGCCAGGGTTGACTCTGTAGAGTGACGTGATCTAAAACCATGTTGGGCAGAATCAAGGAGATCATTGGATTACAGGTAGCTGGTTGGCTGCTGATTGATTGATTTTTCTAAGATTTTTGCAATCAGCTGTAAAAACGATATTTGTCTGTAGTTATTTGCTTCAGTGGTATTCAAGGAGTATTTCTTCAAAATGGGTCATATGAATGCTTTCTTCCATGAAGAGTGGAAGGTGCCTGAAGGACATGCATTATTTATAAGAGGGGTCAGAAATGTGCTTGCACTGTCTGCAACCATATAGAGAATGCGAGGGGGACAGGGATCCACCAGGGCACCTGATTTAGTTAATTTTAGCAGTTTGCTTACAGTCTCATGCGTTAGTGGCATGATTACTGATGGTCATCAGGGGGGGGGTTCATCCAAAATGGCACCCTCTATTCTTGACCTGCTATCTGATTAGAGGTATTTACTGCAAGCGCATTGTAAATAATATGGACCTTATCCTGAAAGAAGTTAGCCAGCCTCTTATAAAATGCTTGATCTGGAGTAAATTGATTAGTTTGCTGCCGTTAGGAGAGAGTGGTAATGGTTTTAAATCATTCTTTTGATGAGCTTTTAGCAGCCTCTATTTTTGTGGTGAAATAAGTTTTTGGGGGCGTGAATAATTGCTTCTTTGTATCCCGCTAAGGCTAGCTTATAGCTCAATTTACCTAGCTCACTGTAATCCACTCTCCCTGCGTGCTCTAGGCGCCAGAATTTACATTTAATAGTTTTAAGTTCTATGCTAGACCATGGTGCCGACGGTTGAGCTCTTTGTAGATTGCTGGTCGTTTTTGGGGCCTGACAATTTACTGCATATCTAATCCAATTATCAAAATTGTCTGCAGCCTTATTATTATCTAGGTTTGTGCTAGAAGGGCCAATACCAAGAGTGTCCTCCAGGTTAGTTTTGTTTATTTTATGACAGGGTCGAGACTCAAACACTGTTGTTCTGCCACTGGACATCATTTCTCTTTTTAGACAGAGGAGTGTGAAAAACACTGCCTTATGGTCTGTCCAAGTAAGTGGCAGGATTGTGTGACCAGCACCGTGAGTGGGTCCAGTGACTATCTGGGTCAGAGCTAAACTTTCCATATTATCTAGCAAGGTGAAAATATCTGCATTGTTCCCTACTCCAATTGAAAATTAAAATCCCCAAGGGCAGTAAAACTTCGGAACTCAAAGCAAGATTCCATGAGAGTATGCAGTGCTTGGATGAAAGTAGCAAGCGGCCCTGGTGGCCAGTATAGGAGCAGACCTGGGAAGCTGTGGATGTTATCATTTTTAATATTAAACACCACAGCTTCTGCGTTCGTCAGCTGGATAGGGTTGCAGGTGGCCTTAAAACATGAGTGGTAGATAATAGCAATGTCACCTTGTGGTGTCCTCACATTCTTCTTGTTCTGGAATGTGGGGTGCGTTGCCAGGCACTGGGTTGGATCTGCTTGTGTGTAGTTAAGTCGGTTCTTTGACTGGATCGGGTCTCCGCACCTTAGTGTCCTAATAAAGCTTCCTTCAAATCAACATTGGTGTCTCCTGCTGTCCTTATTGAGGGGACCTACTTCTAAACACCTCCCCTATTATCCTTCATGTCCATGCTGTACAATTCATAGAGTATTGGCAAAGCCTCATTCCAGTCTGGCTTGGACGTTTCGGTGGTCCAGGTTTCAGTCAAGAACACCACATTTGGTTATAAGTCTTCATCAAGTCCTCAAACTCTAGTCTATGCTTGGACAGTGGCTGTTAATCTTTTCAAAACAAATCCAAGGGGGGAACTTTGTCACAAGTACCACCAAGTCGCACAGCCATACATCCTGTATGAATCCAATGAATTAAATTCAGCCGTGTTTATCTTCTTTTTAATCATTTTATATTTTCTCCATTTAATCCTTCCTCCTATTTAAATTATTACTTCAATTCATTTTATCCATACGCTTTCTGCTTTAAGACTGCTCAAGCAAACGTCAGGGCACAGGTAGAGTCTACATATCGTGATGTTTATTTAAAAACCCAATGCATTTCGGAATAAATCAATCCCTTCGTCAGGGGCATCTAAAAAGTGATACAGAAAAAATAATTCTATCAGTGTTTAACCCACCATCATACATATTGTGCATTTAAATGCAAGGTATTCAAAAAGATAAACATTACATGCCACATTATTTGCTCTACATTCTAATATGCCAGAGACACACTAAAAACGTCACCAACTCAGCAACCATTATGTGCAGCCATGTTAATATAAAAGATTGCGTACTGTAACCCATCCCTTTTGTGTAAAGCCATGTTCTCTTATTGACTACCCAGTGACTTTGACAGCATTTGCGCTTACCATGACATGCATTTTTTCTTTAAAACGAACCCCATCCAAAACATAAATTCCGTGAGCATGTTCCTTCTTTAGTTACAGCATGAAGATATTTCGAGTCCGCCGCAGCATGAACATTGTATTGAACTAAGGGGCAGATTTATGTTAACTGGCGCATCCCGATGGATGCGCCAGTTAACGTGCGCCACAGCTACGCCACCCATGGTGCCCCACATTTATAATGCGGCGCACCATGGTGCAAAAACGGTACAGATGCGTGACGCATCTGTGCCGGAAATGTGGCGCATTGCTGGAGTTGCGTCGCAAGCACGACGCATCTCCAGCAAGGCTCGGGGGTGCCCCATCTACACAATGCTGCATCAAGACCTACGCCTGCTTCAAGCAGGCACAGGGTTTTGACGCAGCATTGGCCAGAAAGTGACTGAGTGAAATCTCATAGATTTCACTCAGCCACTTTCATGAGGCGTTCCTGCGCAGGAACGCCCCCCCTGCGCAGGAACGCCTCCTTATGGCGCAGGGTTTTACAACGTGACGCATCTCCTAGATGCGTCACGTTGTAAGTAGGGCGCATTGTTTGTGCCGCAGTTGCGTCAAATAAAGTGACGCAATTGCGGCGCAAGGGCATCATAAATCTGCCCCTAAGTGTTTCATTTGCCGGAAAAAAACTGTTTAACCAGCTTCCCACCCTGCTCAATTACCATCAGGTGTTAAACTCCCATCCCCCTCTGTCCCCACAACAATCTTCTGCATGTGCTAGTGCCACAGTTTTACTCCCGTTGCTTAAGTAACTACTTATCCCAGCATTCATCTTGCCATATTACACAAAAAGATGGATTAGCATGATTAAACATTCCCACTTCGAACTATTAAAACATAACCGCATCACCAATGGCAATTTCACTTTAATTTTGAAATCCTCTAATTAATAAATCCGATGTGACTCTTGGTAAGTTAAAGCAATCTATTCACAGCAATTTTCGTGACTGTTCCTTTAGCTCTCTTTAACGTGTTTTTTCTTTGCTAATAAACTCCCAATGCACAAATTTCCTCAAAGTCGGGAACACAAGTCCTGTGCCATTGTCGCTTCTGGTTACTTATTCATGTCTCCAAAAGTTTTTTTTCATACATATTTAATTTTTGTTAAAACAAGTTCATCATTTTTTTACTTAATGTCTTTCCGTGGGTGCATCTCATCTAATCTAATCTTTTCTTGGCATAAAGGGTCTGTGTTTTAATCCATCAAACGGACTGTGAGTAGCTCAGGTTACTTCCACTTTGGGCGATTGTCAACCTGAAAGCAAAAAGGATTTAGATGATAAGATTGCCAATTATGGAGTTTAACCTTATGACCTCACAGTGGACATGTACGTCGGAAGGCTGAGGGCCGTCTGATCTGGACACGCGTCGGATTCGGCCGCACCCCGGCAGAATGTCCGTCACTGTGAAAAAGTTAAGGGGTAAAGGCCTTTGTCAACTGCAACACTGATGTAATCAATAAGAAGCTGGATCTGTAGATTCTTAAGTTACTTTATTACGTTATGATGTTAAGAAGTAAGTTACAATGACAACCCCATCAGGAGCAGCTGCCTGCTGCTCAGCCCTCACCCAAATGACATTCATAACACACTAACATTCCAACCAACCAACATTCCACAAGTCATACATACAAGCTGAGCAGCAGGAAGATATAAGTTACAACATATCTCCCTTCGTTGGGAAATTAAAAAAAAAAAACAAATAAAACATTGACAACATGTCAAGTACAATTGGTCAGTAAATTCAATAAAATTAGACACAACACCAGTAAGATGAAACAAGCAAAATAATCAATAAGCGATAGGTACCCACATACCTCACTGAACAACCAATGACACAATAAACAAACTGACGCAAGAAGACACATCCTATCCCTTTCCATACAGACACACGCGCACAACAGTCTGAACAGGTATCACATGCAACACATTACTTCCTGAAATAAGCAACAAAACTACATCCAACATCCATATGCCACAAACCATACCAGTTGGCCAGACCAGTACAATAAGCAACACACACCCGAACAATCCTTTACACCAAATATATCAGGAAACAACGTGTACACCAATCCTTTACACCAAATATATCCGGAAACAACGTAGTATAATCAAGAAGTCTATGTTCAAACCAACTCCTGTTATATCATAAATTTGTGTCACCACCTTTTCCCAGATTCGTCAGATCTCTGAACAGTCCCAACACATGTGTCTGTAGGATTCCCGGACATTGCACCCTGTCCAACATTCATCACTGCCCCCACGCAGATGGGCTAATTGATCATGAGTCAAGTACTAATGTAACTGTAGCTTATCTGCACTCTCTGTAAATTGTGTACAGATGGATGACTTTGTTGCCCTGTGCCAAATAATGATCCTATTTTAGGTGATCTTAATCTTCATTTTGAAGACCCCGCTTGTTACATAGATGTATCTCTTATTGAAGATGTAAGTATGCTCCAGTGCATTCAAATGGTCCAGACTTCTACGCATAAGTGTGGTCACATTCTTGATCTAATCTTTTCAAGTTTTTCCTGATTTAGGTTGGTGCCGTTTTGGGTCTCTATGAATGTTCTGACCAACACTTTTGTAGTAGATCGGCACCTTTAACAAGGAACTGGTTCAACGTAACTGCTACTACTTTTACTGAGGCCCTTCAACCCAAATGTCCCTCCTATCTCGCTAATCTCCAAGTGGATACCTGGATCCCCAAAACTTTGGCTGACATTGCACCAGAAAGAAAAAGTAGTTCAGTTCATTTTATGCCGTCAGCAGAGTGGTACAATGAGGAGCTACATCTAAAGATGAAATCTTGTAAACAGCATGAACGATTTTGGTATTAAAACTATAATATTGCAAATAAAGATGTCTATTGTAAGTCTTTAAGAGAATACCATCCTTTAATTTAGCATACATGAAGCCAGTTTTTTGCCCAGAAGATTGAGCTCTCAAAGTACTCTTAAGGATGGTAAAATCTCTTCCCTCTCTGGATCGTGTTTCTGCAGTAGTCACTCCTTAAGTAGATACATGTAATCAATTTGCCCAGTTTCCTTTTGTCAAAATAGATAAGATCTATATGTAATTTCTGGTAGAAGCCAGAGAGTTTCTGCCTGGTATCCATTGGTCTTCGCCATCTAATTCTTTAGAGTATTATTTATAAACATGGTGTTGAAGGCCGTATTCATGTCCAACGGGACCAATGCAGCTATCTTACCATTATCAGCCATGTGTTTCAGGGACTCAGATACAAGCAGAAGTGCTGATTTGGTGCTATAATGCGGCCGGAACCCAGATTGCGTTTGGAGCAAAAGCTTTTCACACTATATATTCCGTCAATTGCTGCTTGACATATATTTCTACTATTTTCGCAAAAAGCTGAAGAAGAGATATAGGTCTAAAGAAGGTTTTTTTTTAAAAGAGGAAAAACTTCTGCATGTTTCCACTGAGAGGGAAGGTGGCCAGTAGTAAAAGATTAACTAAGCAGGTCACATAGAACAGGTAGAATTACCTCCATGCCAGATGCTAATCTAATAGGTGGAGCGTGGTCAAGGGAAGAGCCTGATTTGATTTTAAGGACAAGAGGCTGATGTTCATTATTAGAGAGGGTATTTAACCGAAAAGAATCCTTTTTAAAGTATATGCCAACACCAAAGGTTAGTCCAGTAGGCAAAGCATGAGACAAAAAGCTGTGCCAAAAGTCCACCATCCCAGAACCGCATAGGAAATCTACACATCGGAGGCTCTGGAACACACACAAGTCCTTTACCAAGAAATCAGAGAGGACTGACAGAAATGATAGATTTCGTGTTGGACCAGGAATACTTTTTTTTTTGTTTAAAAGCATTTTATTGGTTTTCAACCCAAACAACATACAAGTTCCATCATCAGTAAAGGCAGTTACTGGATACATTGCGTACATTCCTTGTCTACAGTTAGGTTGGTGTTTACCCCAACATCAACATCAGAAGGAGCGTTTCAACCTCCCCTCCTTGTTCCTATTCTAACAACGCAACCCGTATCTCATACATCCACCAATATGACAGGAGCCCAACATTGTACTCCCGTAGGTTAAAGCCTCATCCGCCCCCCTCCCACCTAACCCCTTTAACTGGTGTGCTCTATATATTCTAAATCAGAATGTCTAAGCCTCAACAACATGCTAGTATGCATCAATATCTTAATGCGTTTGGGCTGCTTTACAATGCCCACCATGTCTGAACCCGCCCCCGCCCTCCAACAGCCACCCATAACCTAGCTATATTTAGTGTGCCTCATCAAGTTCTGGAGGAGCCCCCAAGGAGTCAGAGTCCAAGTCTGGCTCCGGCAGTGTCAATAGCGCCAGTAAAGCTTCCCACGCTTTTGCAGTTTCCATCGGCTTTTCATAATTCGTTCTTTGGGCCTGTTGGAGCCTGACCACACTCTCAGTAGCCGCCCAGGTCATGAATTCCGTTTTCCAGCGCTCTATACTAGGGCCCTGTGTGGACTTCCACTTTCTCATTAGCTCCCATTTGGCCAACAGCAAACCCAGATCAATGAATTTACTTGTTACCTTGGTTCGTGCTGTGTGTGGATACCAGTGCAGTATGTATGTACCCATATTGGGTTCTATCAGCCCGATTCACAGAACTAACTTTAGACAAAATCCTAAACTTACTACCATTTTGGTATTCACAGAAGGCACTTACTCATTTTGGTATTCACTGAAGGCACTTACTCATTTCGGTATTCACAGAAGTTAGGAGTCGTAACTTTAAGACTCCTAAATGCCTTCTGTGAATACCGAAAGTCTTAAAGTTAGGATTTTTCTCAGTTTAGGAGAAGTAAAGTTAGGACTCCTAACTTTAGGACTCCTAAACTTGGATAAATCCTAACTTTAAGACTTTCGGTATTCACAGAAGGCATTTAGGAGTCCTAAAGTTAGAACTACTAACATCTGTGAATACTGAAATGAGTAAGTGCCTTCTGTGAATACCAAAATGAGTAAGTGCCTTCTGTGAATACCAAAATGGTAGTAAGTTTAGGATTTTGTCTTAAGTTAGTTCTGTGAATTGGGCCCTATCTGCCTATCCGTCATCCCGCATAGAATCTCAACCACCTCCTCCCAGTATGTGTCGAGCTGCGGGCAAGCCCACATCATATGCTGGATGTCTTTAGCATTCAAACGACACCTAGGGCAACATGCGGAATCCACATTAAAATATTTATTTATCTGTCCTGGAGTTAGGTACGCCGTATGTAAGATGTAGAAATGGATAAGAAGGAATCTAGGGTACCGAGTACCCTTCTATGCCCTTTCCACCAATTTAGATCAAGTCGACTCAGGTATATCTTTACCTAAATCTACCTCCCATTTTTCTTGCAGCTGAGTCAGTGGGTGAAGCTCCTCGTACACCATTTGCCAATAAAGGCACAATACTGCCTTTATCGTCCCTGTGACCATTACCACATATTGGCATGTCGGGGACGTCTGCGGTTCTAGCAGCCCTTCCCTCCAGTGTTCCTGAATCGCTGCCATCAAAGCAACATGCAGGAAAAAATCACCTCTGGGCAATCCGTATCTATCCTGCAATGTCTGATAGGGCAAGAGAGCTCCCTCCTTGTATAGGTCCCCGATCATCTGCAACCCCAGTTCTTCCCACACTGCCAATGCCGACCAATCCCCTCCATGCCAAAGGGCTGTACACATTCCAAGAGGTATCTCCGGTGCATACGGGCGAGTCTCACCCACTCTACGTCTACTTCTATTCCAGCTAGCCCCTAGCGCTTTCTTTTCATAGGTCAACGAGTCTACCCGCAACCGTTGGCCCAGAACCACGAAGGACAGTATATGCCGTGGAAACCAGCGATCCTCTGGCCCATATGGTTCCCTGAACTCTTGTGCAACCGTCTGCGTGAGCCACTGTAGCTGGGCCGCCAGGTAGTACAGCTCAAAGTTTGGGACTGCCCATCCCCCTTCCACTTTAGGTCTCATCATCGTGGTCAGAGCGACCCGACTTTTTCTGCTCCCCCACAAAAATCCTCCTACTGTAGTTCTGAGCGTCTTAAACAACAGGCCCGGTATCCAGATCGGCAGCGTCCTGAAATAATATAACAGTTTAGGCAGTGCCACCATTTTCAGAAGCGCTACCCTTCATACCACTGAGAGTGGCAGAGTACTCCAGAACGTCATGCTTCCCTTGACTCCTCGCACTGCTCTATTCACATTGCCGTCCAGAAGGTCTGCCTGCTCGTGATAAATGTTAGTCACCAGGTACGGCAGGCAGCAGGGCTCCCATTGTATTCCATGTAATTCGTCAGGGATTTCGATTGAAGGGCCGGGAACTGACAAGTCTTCTCCCAGTTCACGATCAGCCCCTATGCCGCACCAAAGGCCCGCAGCAGCACCTTCGCTCCCACCAAGTCTTCACTGAGGCCCGCCAGGAACATCAGAAGGTCGTCTGCATAGAGCAATATATAATGCATGTCTCCAAGCATTCCCAGCCCAGTATAATGCTTCCCTGATCTAAGCTGCACCGCCAGGGGCTCAATCACCAGCGCAAACAGCAGTGGAGATAGCAGGCAACCCTCCCGCGTTCCTCGTCCCACTGTACAGTAAGCTGACACCGTTCCCCTCATCGGCACCCAAGCCGTTGCTGATGTATACAATATTTGGGTCCACCTCACAAACTCCTCCCCCAATCCCATCTTGCGCATAACCTGAAAAAGAAATGACCATTCCAGGCTATCAAATGCTTTTTCTATGTCCACCGAGAGAATCAAAGCAGACGGTACCAAGTCTTGGCAGTTCTCTAGGATTCGCAGTAGCCCCCTCACATTAACAGCTGTATTACGCTTAGGTATAAAACCGGACTGGTCTCGGTGTATCAATTTTGACATATATGGGAGTAGGCCTGATGCTAATATCCTGCTTAAGATTTTGTAATTAGTCGACGACATTGACAGCAGGAGATATGCATTCATATCTGTAGCTTCCTTTCCATGTTTCAGGAGGGGAATAATAATAGCCTCCCTGGTGACTACAGGCAACCTCCCTGTCCTGTATGCCACCCGATAAATCAATTGCAACTGCGGGCCAAGCAATCCGCATATTTGGCGTAAAATTCTATAGGGAAGACGTCCACCCCAGGCATTTTGTTGGAAGCCATATGTTTCACCGCACTCCTAATCTCTCCTACCATAATTTCACTGCCCAACAGATCTCCCTGTTCCTTGCTCAGGCTCGGTAGAGCCACCTCCTCCAATATCCCTGTATATCATCAGGGCCCTGAGTCAGCTGGCTACTGTAAAGCCCAGTGTAATACTCCAGGAACAGGCCATTCATCCTCGACTGTGTGTGCACCACCTCCCCTGACGGGGCTACCAAGCCCAATATTGGTATTCCCCTGGGGTTCGGATTAGCCAACAACGCCACCAGCGCGCCGGATTTGTCCCCCTCAGCATGCATTCGTGCTCTGTAGCTCTTGTAGTCAAATGAACTCAGTTTCTCCACCTGAACTGCTACTCCCTCTCTAGCTTCCGAGATTGCAGCTTGCACCCCCGGGTACCCAGGTCAGACCTTCTCGGAGTCCCGCAACCGGCCTTCCGCTTTCTCCAAGTCAGTCAAAATCGTTTCCTGCACTCCTGCCACCTTTCTCAAGGCTGTTGAAGAGGATAAGAGAGAATATTTTAGTTGTGTGGTATGAAAGCAGTTGACCCCAAGAGAAACAGAGAAAACACCTAGTGTGAGGAAGTGGTTAGGGTGATTTTGTGGTATCATAGTGTAAAAAAGCCTTATCTACATGCTCAAAAAAAGTGGTGAATCTTAAGTCGAATGCCGTGATTTGGGTTGTACCAGAAGGCCTCCTCACCATTGAAGAAAAGAATCTCTTATACATCAAAAACCCAGTTGTACCAACTCTGTATCTATTACCTAAGGTGCATAAACCAGGGCGAATACCAAAAGAAAGACCCATAATCGCTGGCATTGATTCTGTTTGCTCCAATCTAGGAGCTTTCATTGACGCAGAGCTACAGCCTCTAATGAAATCCCTTCCGTCCTTCATTAGGGACACAAAGGATGTACTTCAAAAACTAGAAAATATAGCATGGCAAGAAGACTTTTTCTTAATTGCAATTGACATCACCAGTCTATATACCTCAATTAAACATAAAGATGGTATAGCTGCTACTAGAAAATACCTGCAAACTCGCTCAGTTCATCTAACGGCGCGCAACAGAATGATCCTTGACTTTCTTGAGTTCTGCCTATTTAACAACTACTTCCTCTTCAATGGGAAATATTATCTACAACTGCGGGGGACCGCAATGGGGGCAAAATTTGCACCCCCATATGCCTGCCTCCTGATGGGAGTGGTGGAACAACATTGGCTCTGGCAAGAAAGACCGGAAGATGTGACAGACAACATAATAATGTGGGGTCGTTACATAGACGATATTTTAATGATCTGGCAAGGAACCGAGAACAAACTCAGATCATTCATTAAGTCTATGTCACCGAATCAATGGGGTATTGAAATCACACATAACATCTCGAAAACAGAAATTGAATTCTTGGACCTGTCTATTTACATCTCAGAGAATCAGCTACACACCAAAATTTACAGAAAGCCGAGCTCTGCAAACTCTATCTTGCATGCCACCAGCAGCCATCCTGCCCACACTATTACAAACATTCCAGGAGGGGAATATAGACGAGCACGCATGAACTGTAGCTCTGTGGAAGAGTATGAAACGCATTCAGCCAACATAACCCAACGCCTGAGACAAAGAGGTTACAAAGAACAACCACTGACTAAAGCACTTACCAAATTTAAAACATCTGATAGACAGAGCTTACTGCACAACAACCAACTACAAGAGAAGAAACAAACGATTCGCTTTACCACTGAATATAATAGCGGTCAACAACATATTCGTAAGACCCTGCAAAAACACTGGCACCTGTTGAAAGATAACCCAACCCTGTCCGATACAATACAAGACAAACCCCAGATGGGTTTCTCACGAAGCAGGAACTTAAGAGATATTCTCTGTCCATCTTTTCTAGATACCAAACCAAAACCAAGAGCATTTCCACCTCAGACCATTGGTTTTTACACTTGCACGAACTGTTCAATCTGCAAATTGGGCAAATCAAGAACTAAAGAGGTCCTAATCAATGGCCACAAATATAAGATCAACGATCTCATCAACTGTGAAAGTACCTATGTTATCTATCTAATAACATGCCCTTGTGGACAACATTACATTGGTAGCTCTAAAAGACCTTTGAAAGTCCGAATACAGGAACACTATCGGAATATCCATGGAATAGACACTAGACAGTCCCTTGTAGATCACTTCCTACAACATCATAAGAACAACCTGAGCTTCACTTTTGTTGGCCTAAAAAGACTAAAAATCCCTAAACGAGGAGGAGATTTGGACCAAATGCTTCGTCGAGAAGAGAGCTCATTAATCATTGGAATGGAAACTGTAACAAAAGGGCTTAACCAGGAATATGAGTGGCATCACTGGCTGTAACCGATCTCACTTTTCCTACTGTGAGATGATGCAATAACACCATGGACATAGACACAGGTCTATAACAGTTGAGTGACATCATAGACTATAACCCTTCTCACTCTCCCCACTGTGAGTTATTGAAATAATGCCATGGACAAAGTTGTATGTCTATAACAGATGAGATGAACAACTACATCAGGGCTTGCATAAATGTGTACTCTCTCTAGATAGAACTACTATGTTCGATCACTTTCCTGACAAAACCTATTTAGTTTTTTGCGGAAATGCTGAGACCCAACGTACCAATACAAACTAATGAGAGATCGAGGATGTTGGAAAGCGAAAATAGTTTATATCACTCTTAAAAAATGACCATTAGATGAGGACCTAGCCTGATGCAATCCTAGGTGCCCAAAAAATAAGTGTTTACATCCCTGCCTCTGCATGTCTTGAGGCCAAGCATTACTGTTAATTGACAGATGTTGCTAATACAATTCATAATTATAGGTCTACATTTTATATCAAGAACTAATCACTATTCATCATCCTTTGCTTAAACTTGGATAAGAGAACAAGATACAAATGGGTGAACATACGATACTCGCCTACACTGTATAAGTGGTCAAAGGTTGTCATTCTGTTAAGCAGGTATCTACACCTCTTACAAATGGCGCCCGTTTTACCGAGCTGAGTGAGATACCCTCTTGAAAAAATCCCGTAATTAAAAACCTCTTTTCCTTTTGCTTGAACTCAACTGCTTTATACATTTAAAATTAGCACAGTGTCTTTTTCGCCCGTCATTTTATTCCTTTAATCACAATAATAAATAATAATCCTATACGTAGAATAACTAATGGTTAACCCGCTCTTGAGGTTACCACTTCCGGGTCGAATCCTTCAACTACCGGGTTCCCGCGGTTGTGGGAACCGCTGGGATTCAACCCAAGAACCACCATGTCGGAAGGATATTAGGAGCAGGGGCATCAGCCTAAAAAGTAAGTTTCCTGTGTACGCCGTCTAAATTGGTTTGTGCAACTTCCGTAATCACAGATGTATGCCATCCCCCTTTGTCTGGGACGGAAGCCTCCAAAGTACCGTATACTCGAACATTACGCCGATACATTTGGCGTGCGCAAATTTTTAAATTACAGCTACATGCCGTCCCGTTTTTCCCCGTGTCGCCAGCTCATTAAATCGCTCGCGTTTCCTGCTCATTTTCGCGTAATCTTTACACTACGAGCTGCACTGTTACCCATCAACCATAGACTATCCTTACAAACAGACGCACTTACCTGGGCTACACTGCCTTTTTAAAAGCAACCTAATGTCTGTACAGAAATGTGGCGCAACACCTACCACACGTCTATTTGACTTTGCCACAATAATAGTAAGTTAACGAACTTAGTAATATCTGTACCGCCATGAAAATAATGCCCGTTTTGATAAATCACCAAATACAGGAATGACTTTCCTTTTTACAACAATGCTAAAAAAAATTAATAAATATGTGTAGCTCGGCCACTATTTTTAATCATGTGTCTTTTGAATATAGGAACTAAGTAAACCCCTTTCAATAGAGGCTACTCATGACCTTGTTACATGCACGTTCAAACTTAATGTTAGTTACTAGGACCATCACCAGCTCGAACTATTTACCAATATATGATCCTTTTGATGGCAGTCCTTGTGATGCTGGCACAATAGCCAGGTTTATCTTTATTGAATAAAAGGCACTACCCCCAATGGGTTAGATAAACTTAGAGAAAATGATTTAAAGTAACTATATCAACTAAAATCGTAACAACTTAATACAAAGTTTGTAAGATAGTACGAACCCTCCTATTCATTTTTGTATTTTTTGTAATGTAGATAGATGCTTTTATATATTGTAAGCTTGTTTGTACTTCTCACAATGTTTTATCTGACATGCTATGCGAAAGACCGATTGCCAAAACAATTGTATTTACGAACTCTTCTGTTTGAATTGACAGAAACATGTTTTATTTCTGAAGAATTATATTTTCGCATTTGGGACACTGTAACTATATGGAAATCACAGCCATTTACGTCAATAAGCTAAACTAGGTATTATGACTGTATTCCACTTACCACACTGTACCTTTCTCTATCCACTTACCACTCTCTGTTCTGGTACTTTGGGACTTTTTCTGGATTGTAAAACTGAATATCGTGACACCTTTCTCTAGACTAACTAGATCTTGCCGTTCTTCTAACAAAACTCTAAAAAAACACTAGTCTCTACGCCAACTAGATCTTGCCGTTCCTCTAAAAAAACTCTAAAAAACACTAGTATCGCTTCCTTCTGAATTCTTTTCTGCGCGGTTCTGGTACAACCCAAATCACTGCATTTGACTTAAGATTCACCACTTTTTTTGAGCATGTAGATAAGGCTTTTTTACGCTATGATACCACAAAATCACCCTAACCACTTCCTCACACTAGGTGTTTTCTCTGTTTCTCTTGGGGTCAACTGCTTTCATACCACACAACTAAAATATTCTCTCTTATCCTCTTCAACAGCCTTGAGAAAGCCCCGGCGCAAATCGCCAAGAAGGGGGCGAAACACGTGTCGGCTGTCCTTGTCCTATGAATAAAAATAAAGACACTTCACTGCAATTAAAATGTGTCTGTCCTTCATACCACGATCTGGAAAGAATGGATATTAATCTTGAAAAACTGATGTGAATTTCTGTGGAGAACACACTCACCACTTTTCAAAACTGTTTCTTTACTTGAAGCCCAAGAGGTTCAGAGCTTCGAGTGTGTCTCCACCCACCCACCAACACAACTTATTCAAGTGTTGTTCAAGCCTTGAAATCCTTGGACCTTTGCTACCCCATTCACACTCCTGCCACCTTACTAATACAGATCTACCTGGTCACAACCTTAAAAGTATCCCACTCAGTCACTATTGAAGTGGCAGTCCCCTCGGTCTCCTCGAAGTATTGTTCAATACCTGTCCTCAGCTCCTCCCCAAAGATAGGATCTTCCAACTCTTCTGGTTGGAGCCGCCAGGTCGGTATGACGGCTCTCTCCTGACACCATCTTATTCGCACTAGTAAGGGGTTATGATCAGACAGCGTTCTCGCCAGGTACTCGATACCCATCACCTTGGAGTGAACTGCAGGGGCGCATAATATGGCATCTAACCACAAGTGCAAGTCATGGAGGCCGGAGTAATACGAATAATCTCTCTCTTCTAAATGCTGGGCACGCCACATGTCAATTGGCCCCCAGTTGGTTTGCCATGCGCCTCTTGCCATGGAGATTCTATGCACCCGAGCACCAGAGAGCGGGGAGTGAGATCTATAACGCTTCACGTCCGTTATTGAGGTAAAGTCCCCCCCCCCCCCCAATATTGACGAAATAGTTAGATATGGCGCAAGGCTACCCGACAAACTCTCAAAAATGGACGGCTGGTCCACATTGGGGGTATACACACTACATAAAGCTACATCCATTCCATTAAGCTGTCCTATCACCGCTACAAATCTCCCCTCCGGGTCAACTAAATGCTGCGGCGACTGAAAAGGGACCCCGGCCCTAATCAACACCAGGGCACCCCTGGCAAATGCAGAATAAGTCATGTAGAATAATTGCCCCCTCCATCTCTTTTTTAGAGCCGCTCCCTCAGTTAGGTTAAGATGTGTTTCTTGAAGGAAAGCTATCTGCAACCCTCACCGCACCAGGTAAGCATGCACCTTGTGCCGCCTCTGCATCGTATGAAGTAAGGGTGGGCGTAGTTCTCGAAGTAGCGATACGCGAAGCTACGCGAAGTGCACTTCGCACTACGTGAACTTCACGTAGCACTACGCGAGCTGCGTAGTAGCATGTTCGCACTGTGCAAGATGCGTTTTCAATGATTGCACAGTGCGAACTAGCATCCGGCACTGTGCAATCATTGAAAACGAAATCTTGCACAGTGCGAGCTGTAGTTTTCTGCTGCTCGAGTAGATTATTACTCGAGCGACAGCTTTCTCAACGCGAACTGGTAGTTTCTCATTGAGAGCAGTCGCGAGCATGCGCAGCCACTCACAATGAGAAACCTTACCTCCCCGCGTTGAGAATCTCGCCGGGATGTCATTCTGCTTGCTCGCGGTCGCGAACATGACGTTTAGGACCGCAAACAAGCAAAAAATGAGCGCTGCACTATGCTACGCTGCACTGCGCGTGTTCGCACTGTGCTACGTGCAGCTCGCGTAGTGCGAAGTTGCGCAAACTTCGCAAACTCCACGAGCGTAGCATAGTGCTACGCCCAGGGTTAGTATGAAGCCCCCGCACATTCCAAGTTATACATTTCAAATCATGCAATGTCCCCATAGGTCAAACCTTTCCTCCCTCGCACCCACCCCATGGCTACGAGCACACGGGTGTAATCAACTTCCCAAACCCTCCATTCCAACCCATCCCAACTCCCCTCCCCCAGAACAGGCACTACAACATTAGAACCCATCCAAATTATTGCTCAAACACACCCACCAGGCCCCTAATGAGCCAACCCACACAAACTTACAGGAGGTAAGTCCTAGGCTTCAGAGAATCAGACACCTAGTCGTCCATCATCCCGCGCTCAACCCCCGTATCACTGAACCCGACCCTGCCAGGGCCGTGCTTTTATGAGATCTCTTTTACATATGGTCCATGGAACCTCCCCTACACTACATCTCTGGATAGTCAGTTAGCATTCAATCAAGTCTTTGGTAAGCCCCCCCTCCCTGGCCCCCGCCCATTTACTCTAATCAGGATCAACCAATGTCTACATCACCCATCAACGATCTCGTCCGCTGTCCCTGCTGTCACATGGGGTAGTTTCTGGCTTCTGACCTCTGAATGCTCATCTTCCTCCTCCAGGGACCCTCATTCCGATTCTGTCCCTTCCGGGAGCGGCCCCCTCCCCTCTTGCAAAATAGCCGTGACAGCCTGCAAAGCGGCCGTGCGCTCCTTCTCCGTTTGCATCGTCGTAGGTCTCTGGGACGCCGGCTGTGCCTCAGTCTTCGTGGTTGTGGTCTCATCCTGTCCATATTCACACCACTTTCCGCTTCTCCAATTCCTGTTTATACATCTCCAACCAGTCCCAGGCCTCCACCGGGCTTTCACGGAATGACGACTTGTGATCTATCGTTATCTTTAGGCACACCGGAAACATCAAAGAGTATTGAATGCCCTCGTGCCGCAGTGCCCTCTTGACTGCCACAAACGATACCCTATGGCGTTGGACCTGAAGCTTATAATCCGGGAACAATGTGACCTTGCTGTTGTCCACTGTGTATGGGCCCGCCCTCCTGGCCTGGTTCAACAGAAGATCCCTGTCTTTGTAGTGAAGTAGCCTGGCCACCACTGGCCTCGGTGATCTCCCGGAGTCAACGACTTGGTAGGCACCCTATGGGCCCTTTCCAAGGTGAAAAAGGATGTCAGGCCCGCCGGAGCGACGGTTACCTTCAGCCAATTTTCCAAATACTCCACCATGTCGGGTCCTTCCACCCCTTCCAGCGGACCTATCACCCGAATGTTGTTCCTTCGATTCCTCCCTTCTGCATCTTCCGCTCGCTTCTCCAGGGTCCGCAGCCTATGCTGAAAATTGACCATCTGCGCTGCCATCGACTTCTGAGCTGGTTCCAGGACCTCTATGGCTACTTCTGTTTGCTTCACCCTATCGGTCAGCTTGACGTGGTCCGCTCGGAGCAGTCCCAGCCCTTTGCATCACATGGCCGATGTCCTTTTGCAAGGCTTCCCTAGTGTCTGTAATGGCTTGTAGTATTTGATAAACCTGCTGCTGGAACATCCCCTCCGAGCATTGTTGCGATCCCTCTCGTGTTTCTGTGACCGCCATGTCGTCCTCCTGTTCCGGCGGCGCTCCCACTTGTTTCCCCCTTGGCTTTCCCATGTCCTTCCAGGACTCAGGGATCTCCCAGCCGACGAGCTTTCACTGTGGTTCACCTCCTCTCCACTGCTGCTCACTCGGCGTGCGTGACTCAGGCAGATTGGCAGTTCCAAATTCGCCGTTTGCCGCCCTCCTTCAGATCGGCCTACTCCGTCAGGGTCGTTCACCCTGCCCAGTCAGGCCGTTCCACTCTGCGCTCTCGGCTCTCCAGAAGAGCCACTCTCCCGTAGAACCTGTCAGACATCTTCTGGGCCCAGACTGGCCTTGCCTCTATGCCATTCCACCCCTATCGGTGGGCTGTGTCCCGGGTGAATATGAAGGGGTCTCTATGACAGCAGCAGGGCCAGCACCAGGCCAGCAATTGTCATCTGTGGCGCTCTTCTTGTCGGCCTAGTTCACCCCACCACCGCCGTGCTCATCACTGGTCAACGCATAGCGCCGCCCCACATCAGCGTCAGCAGTTTGAGTAGTTCCCCCGCTGCATCCACCAGCTCCTCCGCCTCGTGATTGCAGTTCCTAGGACGCTTCTGGCCAAGGTCATTTACCAGTCCTCCCAGTGGTCCTCACATCTGCTCCTCGAGGTCTCCCCTGCCGTGCCAAGCCCCTCCTACTGCTTCAGAACGCTCATCCCCGTGGCCCACTGTACGCAATTATGCCGTCATCGAAGTCTTCAAGAAGGTTGGAGTCATCATCTGTATTCGCCCAGCTGCCCTCCAGCAGCAATGACCATATGCTGAGATGCCTTACTCTCCAGGGTCCGTTAGGAGTCCCCGCAATCCACTGTACTCAAGCCTGCCAACTTCAAAATCCACCAGAGGGGGGAGTCATCCTCCGTGCCTGCCCAGCCATATTCCAGCACCAAGGCCCAATAGCCTATATGTCTCGCCTTCCAGGGCCGGTCAAAAGCAGGCAAACTGCTTATATCCACTGCCACAGCGTGATGCAAAGATCCCCAGTGGTGCTCCCTACCTGGGTCTCCTCACCACTCCATCTCCGTGGAACTGCAGCCTTCTATTAGACTCCTTTGCCCATGCACCTCCAGAGCGCCCAATCCCACTAAGCCACACTGCCCTGGTGTCCCCAGTCTGTGCTCAATGTCCACGGGGCCGCACCAGTACACTATGCACAGAGTCTCCCAGCTCGCAGCCCCAGGAGACCTGCCCACTGCGATCCCCGGCATACAGCACAGGCAGGGACAACAATACTGCTCTCCATCTCCCCCTGGGTCGCTTCCTCCCCTCCAGGCGTTTTTCCCAGGAGTAGCCGCCTCTGGTGGAGTCCCGCAGCCTGCAGGTGCCACCACACGCACCGATATCTGCTCCGGCAGGCTGCCGAATCCGCGCTCGGGCAGAGGGGGGTAGGGGGCCCGCTCAGCACAATCGTCGCCCCGCACCACTCTGCATCAAGGCACAGGTCTCTGCTGTCAACTACCTCACATGTGCCAGTCTCCAGATAGCAGCGCAGAACTTCCAGGTCTACCCGCTGCACGGGGTCCCTGCCGCCACAGCTCCCCTGATCACTCCACCATCTTGTGTCTCTGTAGACGGGCGTTTCCACCGGGCACGTGACTCCCAAGCCGCCGGAAACCTTCCAATGCATGCCGCTGTGCACAAGTGGGGCCTCCAGGCTTTAAGGCTGTCTCCACCAGTAGCTCCGGTCGGTCTCCCCAGCCCCAGCCTCCACAGCACCCATCAGAGTCCCGTAGCTTCTTACGCCGCCATTTTGCAACCTAGACTCGGCTTCCTTCCAGTCGGCGGTTCTCCCAATAGATCTTCTCCGCAGTCACTCTCCAGGTCGCCTAGTCGTCTAGGCGCATTCCTCTTTCATTTCTTAGAGTCGGGCTTCACTTTGCACCCCTTAATCAGGATAAACAACAGGGGTGGCGCTGAGCTCTGCACTCAAGCGTCCGCTCTCATTCGCCTCGTGGCCATGCCCCCCTTGGACCAGGAACAATAACATAAAAACATGGTGCTATGACAAGAAACATCAATGGAACCTGAAGAAAAAGGAAAAAATAGCGAAAAAGTAAAGAAATACCAGAGTATGTGACCAACAATCCAGGTATGACATGAAGCTGATGACGTGCTCAAGACATGTGTGCCCAGTTTGCAAAGATACAAGGAGAAAAATCTACTCGCCCATGGCAAGTCACATTTTATCAGGTCGAGCTATTTTTAGGACCTACTGGTCTGTACTGGTGAATGAACTTAAGCTGGAAAGGAACAGGTGTTCTGTTAATTCAGAAAGTGAATTAGCAATAAAGATGCCTTCAAATCTTGTTTTTATCTTGACACATTTGCTGTTTGTTCAAGGACAGAGATCAAATGCCAGTTTGTCTTTTTACTAATTGCTGCTGATCATATCCTAGAAAATGGGGTTTCATTTTCTTTCACCTACTACTGTTAGAGGTTTTTGTCAAGTGAGCTGTTTGACAATCAGTCTTAAACAAAAGGCTGTAAAACATCAGTTTTATTTCTAACACACAACATTTAAATAGCTTTTAAATTAATAGTACAATATTTCAAAATATATCAGAAATAATTCAAGCAAAATTTTTTGTAATTATGAAGTGTGATAAAAACGAAGATTGTCGTGCAAATGACAAATATTTTCGGAAACTCAATATCTAAGCATTATTATTTGTACACTATATAGTTTTATCAGTAAATGTGCATGTCAGTGGGGAATTCTGGGCCATTTCAATGTAAGATTTGCTGACTGCAAATTACAATGTGCTTCCACTTCATGCTTTACTTGTTTATTTATTAAAAGTGCTACTTTTTCAAATGATTTGAGAAACATTCCGGCCCCCGCTTTGATGGCAATGCTGTTAATGAAGTAAGAGGCAAGTTAGGTGTCATGTATATCCTCTATGTGGCTAGATATGTATTATATATGGTGCAAATGTTTTGTCTATTATATCAAACAAAAGAGTTTTTTGTATAGCAGACATGCTGAACTCGCCTATTTGAAAGTGTTTTCATATATGATATGAAGAAAATGTCTAGAAACATGATTATGATTTTTTGAGGCCTGATGTAGTATGCCTGGCAAAATCTTGGGTGCCATCTTACACTGGATCAGTGAACACAAATAGCGTCCAAAACAGAGGCAAAACTGAGGGAAAATTAAAAGACTATGGGCTAGATGTAGGTAATTTACAATTACCGATTCGAAAATACCACATTTTAACGATTAGGTATTTTAAAATCGGTAATTGCAATGTAAATAAAAATTCGGTAACAAATACCGTATCGGTAAGATTCGGTATTTACCGAATCTGTATTTACTGATTCAGTATTTGCCATTGATTCCTATGGGCCTGGAGGTCCATAGGAATGAATGTCAATTACCGAATCAGTAATTACTGATTCGTTAAAATTGTGAATTAGTCAAGGGTGACAGGGTGTCCCTTTGACACCCTGTTGCACCCCTGATTAGTGTTGGTGTGCACATGTGGAATACATACATGCCCTAAGGGCATGTATGTCTGTCACATGGCACAGGTGTAAATGCACATTTATGCATTTACATAGGAATTCCTTATTTACCACCAACTAATAGTTGGTGGTAAATAACGAATTCATAAAGGCCAGAAGCACTGTTTTAAGTGCTTCCTACATCTTATTTACCGATTCGGTAAATTCCGAATCGGTAAATGTTGGTTCGGTATTTACCGAATCGGTAAATACCGATTCGGTAAATACCGAATCAACATTTACCGATTTGGAATTTACCGAATCGGTAAATAAGCCTCCTACATAGGAAAAGGCTTTTACCGGTCGGTAACGGCCGGTTTCAGCTGTTACCGACCGGTAAAAGCCTACCTACATCTGGCCCCAAATTATCATGATTACATCTCTGAGGGTAAATACCGAAAGTGTAAACCCATCAACAATCCTGGGAAAAAGTTTCAGATAATATGCTGGGTACAGTATTAAATGTAGATTGTCCAGGGACTGAAGAAACACATAAATAAAGAAACTACCTTATCTCGGATAAGTTTAAAGAAAATAAGTATTGTTTTCATTAAATGGAACATGCAAAGAAAGTAACAATACCTAGACCTCCCAGTAAATACATCAATCCATATCAGCATGTCTTTGACATATCAGGAAATTAAAGAACAGAAAGAAAAACAATGAAAGTAGTTCATATCTTTCAGCAAAGTAGTGAAACGATAATAGAGAGACAATCTGAGTGTGCAAACTTATTTGATATTTGATATTTGATATTTGTGTGCATTTGTAAAGCGCTGACGTTCGCTCCCAAGGGAGCATCATTGCGCTGGGCGAGCTGCGGAGAATAACTGAAAGAGTGGGGTGTGATGGAAGAGAAAAACTAAATGGCAGCCAGGACAGAGGAGTCTGGTTGTTGGTAGACCCATGTCTTGAGAAGTTTTCTAAAGTTATTCTCATTTTCTATGGATCTGAGGTTGACAGGTAGATTGTTCCAGGCTTTGGCTGCCAGAACATTGAAGGATTTCCCACCCTTAGTCTTGTACATACAAGACATACACTTATACATACAAGTGGCAGACATAAAAAGGAAAATCATAACATAAACCAGACAACAATGCAAAATAGGAAAGACCATGTCAAATGGTCAGTTAGACTACATTGTAGATAGTTGGCTCCATTCATCATTTGTGTTTAGACAAATGTCCATATATTTCAGACGTTCGATCATTCTACATTTATGGAGGAAATGTTTGGTTTGGTCATTGCCACCTGTCAGTTTCTTGTAGGTAGTTCAATCACTTGCCATCTTACGTCATCAAAAGAATGCCAATATTCCTCCTGGGGTACCATAATTGATCCCACTGCGGTGCTGGAGTTTCGGTATTTTTACCTTCTGGGATGTTTGTCCAATGTAAATTCTTTGGCATGGGCACCAGATGGCATAGATTACCCCACTCGTATTACAGTTAGAAAATACATTCAATTAAAACTTAACATTCTCATGTTCAAAGGTCTTAGTTTCAAAGCAGAATCTGCATGCCATGCAATTACCACATTCAAAATGTCCTCTTAAAGGTGGAAGCCCCCACTGTGGATCTATGGACAGGGTCTGAGGGGGAGGATGGGCAGCCCTAATTATCTTATCTCTGATATTGGGCCATTTTTTAAATGAGCAAAGTGGTAAATCAGTGCAATTCAGAGTCCCCTGAATCAAATGCCATTGTTTATGTACAAACATTTTGATGGCGTTACTGTCTGTATTGAAGGTGCTGACAAAGATCAGGTGACCTTGTCCTCCCTGATGAGGTTTTGGAAACAGCAGGGCATCACCATTAGTATACCATTCCCTCTTGCATGCTTGTTTAAGTAGTCTCATGGGGTAGCTCCTCTCCAATAATCAGGAGATTGAAAAAACTGATTCTTTGAAAAATTCACTCTTCAAGATACAATTCCTACATATTCCAAGAAACCGCCCATAGGGCATGTTGTCTCATAGCCCTCTGGGATGATGACTAGAGTACATTAGTTAAGAATTATTTTCAGTAAGCTTCTTGTACAATGTGGTATAACGTGTACCCTCACTCACTTTGATGGTCAAGTCAACGAAAGCAATGCTATTTCTATTATAATGCATGGTGAATTGTATGTCCGGAGATCTATTGTTGATCCATTGTAAAAACCTCTTAACCGACCATAACGTCTTCTTCGTCAATCATAAAGATGTCATTAATATAGCGACAAATGCAAAAAGAACAATTGATGGACAGAATGCAGAACAATGTCATACATTCACCCCAGTACAGAGATCTGGTCCTAAATCCATCGTTTATTTTCTCACCATGCCATTCAGGTTTGGACCCAGCCAAATGCTAAACAGTCTTGGGAACAGTCCAGCCCGAACCGCCAGCACAGGTTTTCCCTAGACTGGAAACAGGCATCCTAGGACTGGTTTTGGGGTTTCAGCCCTCATCAGCAAGGATAGCTTGACTCCATTGGCATGGAGAGCACAGGACCCACATCCGGGCATACCCTGCCAATTTAGTGCGAACAAAATAAACACAAGGAGATGATGGAATTAGCGCTGAATCTTTTCAGACACTCACCCACAGTCACCCCAGTTCAGACACAGATATATGCAAATCAGTCTTGACCCTGTGCCTCATGGGAACAGTCCAGCCCGAACTGCGAAGCCATGTTTTCCCTGGACCGGAAGCACGCATCCTGGACCGGTTTCGGGCTAACAGCCCTCATCAGCCAGGCTAGCTTGAATCCAGTGGCAAAGTGAGCAAGGGACCCTCGTCTGGGCGTACCCTGCCAACTTAGGGCGAACAAAGCAAACACTAGGAGATGATGGACGGAGCGCTGAAACTTTTCAGACACTCACTCAAGAACGATGAAGGATTCAACCCAGATCTGTGACTGGAGGTGAGTGTCTGAAAAGTTTCAGTGCTCCGTCATCTCCTTGTCTTTGATGAATACAGCAACACCACATAGTTGTATTGTGTTTGAAGGGATTCTCTTCATTGTACAAATGTTCATAGTCATCCATAATCAAATTAGCTAAATAAATCACAAATCCAGATCCCATGGCAACTCCTTTGCTTTGGTAATAGAACGCATTCCTAACTAGAATGTTTTTTTGAGATTTCTATGAGTTGGACTATAAACTCAGTGGGGATAGAATGGGGATGCGTCCTTGTTACCAAAGCACCCAAAACCACAAGCAATGCCTCTTGTTGCTGGATGTTGGTATAGAGTGCTTGTAAATCTAGCATAACTAAGAGAGAGTGAGAACTGTTGAAAGGTGTACCTCCTATGAGCTGAATCAAGTGCATAATGTTATAGAAATAGTAGCGGGTTAGAGAGACAAAAGGTTTGAGAAAAATGCCAGTGTATTGACACAATGGTTCCGATAATGATCAGCAGCCAGAGACAATAGGTCGGCCTGGAGGTTTAGTCAAATCCTTATGTATCTTGAGAAAAGTGTATATTGCTGGAATTCTGGAATGTTTAACATTCAAGAAGGAATGTTCATTCTTTGTAAGAAAGCCTTCTTGTACCCCTCTATTGGTAAATGCTCAAATCAGTGTTTGCACTGAAGGATCATTATTTAACCTAATGTATTGTTCTTCAAACAAGAGTTGTCGGAGAAGTTATAATGTCACAATTGGCTGCCAAAGAATGCCCAGTAGCATTTTCTTCTTTGGACATGTTGTATTTAATGTACCTACGTGTATTGGTGATCTTATCAATGTCTCCTAGGACAATCTTCTCAAAAGTGATCATCTCTGCAGGGGTGGTATTAGAATGGGGTTTGAAGTTGGAGGTGGGACTTAATCCATAAATGCTGTGATCGCCTGAATGCCTTTTACAGAAAAAGTCCTGTGCACAGGTTAGGCGAGTTGATTTGATACAACGTATATCAACAAGTATCTTATGTTATAGCAATAATATTAAGACAGGGTTGACAAATAATAGAAGTTTTTTTGGTTATATATTGTGGACCTCCTTCAAGAGGAAACAACAATGAGAAACCAGCCGACACAAGTTTTGTCAATCAGGTAGTCACCCGTGACTTTTCAGGGCTGAGTAATGTCTAAATAAAGAACAGAATCGAGGGACCGGTGATAATTCCAGCCCAGTCCGAGCGGGTAAAGATGCAGGAAAAGGCCAGTAGTGGCGGTAATTAAAACAAGGAAGCCTCCCAATACCATTGTGATACTGATTCTCAACTTCACCGCTACCTGTTAAGTCCGCCTTTCTTCTTGTACACCAAAAACCCTCAGCAGAAACTTCATAACCTGAATGCCCTTTGTTGGAGAAAAAGTGTTTTTGCCTTATCTTTCGAAAAAAATCTCTGTAATTCTAGTTAACTAGAAAGGGTTTTTTCTGTAGTTATAACAAAGCGTATACCCTTACTTAGTAAAGGCACCTCATGTGAAGTCAGCGTATGTCTGGATAAGGTGACTATAGTGGGTTCAGATGTTCCACTTGAACCCAAACTGAGGCTCGCCATTGATATCTCTGTCTTCGTGTTTGTGAGTTTCCCATGTGAGTCTGGTTGGAAGAAGCCACGTCCGCGGCTTCATACTTTCCCCCTGCCCCGACCATCTGTTTCTTGGGGTTTGGTAGTTCTGTCCAGGGGGCCATTGGTCCCACTCATTTTTTTTTTTTTTTAAGTTGGTTGTGCTGGAGTACTTGATGTAGGATTCTGTGAAGATAAGTGGGCTGCACTTGTGCTGAGTTCAGAGTCAAAAGCCTTTAAATTAGACGTCTCTGAAAATATCACAGAATGTTTGTGATAATAGTGTCCTTTGTTATCTTGTTGGTAATATTTGTCAAGAAGGTATGGATCTGTCTTGCTTTGGTATAATTTTTCATGTCCTTGGCTAGTTTATTCAATTTCTTCTGTTGGATGTCTATTCTAAATTCCGAAACAGTTTTTTTCTAATGCAAGTAAAGCTTCCTTAGCGTTAATTAATGATTTGTCTTCAAGGATTTCCCTTACTAGGTCAGGTAAGTTCTTTTACGTGTTCTAGGGCAGCATGAATACTGAAAACCATCCAACGGTGTGAGAGTGTCTGTTTCTTTGCGGCATTAATTGCAGTACGTTACCTGTTGCATCAGATGAGCTGCAATATGGGACCTAAAATGGTTTTCTTATCCTCTATCTATTTATATTATATTCTGGCAGTTCATTTCTTTTTTTAGGTAGCTACATTTTCTAACCTGAGGAGGATCCCTTGGGGTCAAAACGTTGTCTTGTGCATCTTAACCAGACTTTTATTAAGTTCCTGGAACTTGTGAAACTGTTCCAGGGCCAGATGTAGATAAATACTATTTACCGATTCTTAAATACTGAATTTTACCAATTCTGTATTTAAGAATAGGTAAATAGTATGTAGATAATTATTCGGTATATGTTACCGAATCCGTAAGATTCGGTATTTAAGAATCGGTATTTACCGATTCGGTAATTCCCATTCATTCCAATTGGGCCTGGAGGCCCACAGGAATGAATGGGAATTACTGAATTGGTAAATACCGATTCAGTAATTTGGGGAACACAATTAAGGGTGGCAGGGTGTCACATTGACACCCTGTTGCACCCCTGAATCGTGCATGTGTGCACATGTGGCACACATACATGCCCTAAGGGCATGTATGTCTGCCACATGGCACTGTTAAAAAAGCACAAATTTGCTTTTTTAAAGGTTTTCGATATTTACCACCAACTTGTAGTTGGTGGTAAATAACGAATCCTGAATGCAAGAAGGCCCTCGCTTGAGTGCCTCCTACATAGCTTTTTTGATGCGGTAATTACCAATTCCTTAAAATAAGGAATCGGTAATTACTGATTCCAAAAAGATGCCTCCTACATCCCAAACCCTAAATACCGGTCGGTAACGGCCGAAATTCGGTAATTTCGGCCATTACCGACCGGTATTGGGCTTCCTACATCTGGTCCCAAGTCTCTTATTTCCTGATGAGGTTGTTTACCCTCTAATTTATGTCAAGATGGTTGAGATATTTTTCTTCTTTTGCTATGCGCACTGGATGTTTTTCCACACATTTATTTCACTTTGGCATTTTCACTGCGCATGACTTGTTAGCACTTTCTCACACTCTGGAATTGCCACCTTATTCATGCAATGCTATAAATAATTAAATAACATTTTTATATCATTTGTTGTCACAGCAGGTTTTGATTTGGTTAATCCCTGCAAATGTATTGACTATTTAAATGATTCCCATTGGAACATTGTTCTACTTTCGCAAAGTGGTAACATGTCAGGACCTTTTTTGAATTCCTCGAACATGCAGCTGCTATCCCCTTTCACATTTGGCGTGTTCATAAGAGTAAGTGGTGGTTGAGCTAAAAGAGTCTTTCTTGGGAATCGTAGCAGCAGGGAAGGTATACAATTGAATTGGTGACTTCTGAGCCCAGATAATATCTTTAATGTTAGGGCCATTCACTGCTTTCTAATAATAATAATAATAATAGGGGGATTTGTAGAGCGCAAGGTGACGCCAGACGGCGTGTCCCCGCGCTGTGATACTAGTGCTAGCAGAAGAAGGTGAAAAGGTGGTCCACTATTGGGCGTAAAGAAATGTTTTTAGTTTAGCTCTGAAGATGGACTCTGAGAGTTCCAGGCGTAGCGCCACAGGGAGTTTGTTCCAGCTGGATGCCGCCAGGTACCTGAAGGACCTGCCACCCATCCTAGCTTTGGACACCTTTGGAATGGACAGGCGTCCTGTGCCAGATGATCTAAGGGAACGCACTGGCTTGTATTGTGTCAAGAGATTCTGCAAGGGGAGAGGTGCCCTGCCGTTGATGATCCGGTGACATGTGCAGAGTGCTTTGAATACCACCCTGTTTCTCACCGGGAGCCAGTGTAGCGTTTGGAGCGCGGATTTTGATGCTGATCTTCTGAGCAGTCTGAGGACCAGCCGAGCTGCGGCGGTTTGTAAAACCTGCAGGCGGTTTAAGTTCTTCTCAAGGGTCCCCAAGTAGAGCAGGTTGCCGTAGTCCATTTTGGATGTGACTAGTGCGTGCACGAGTGTTTGGCGGGCTTTGATGGGAAGGAACTCCAAGACCTTCCTGAGGGTCTTGAGGGTCCCAAAACATGAGCCGACCACACGGTTGACCTGAGGTCCGAAAGTAAGGTTGGAGTCGAACCAAACACCGAGATTCCTCGGCTCCTGGCATGGGATTGGTGTGGGTCCTAGGCACGGTGGCCACCACTCTGACGTCCAGGCCGCTCGGTCTCCCCCTACCACCAGCACCTCAGTCTTGCCTCCGTTGAGCTTGAGGCAGTTGGCAGACATCCAGGCAGCTAGGTCTTGCATGCATGCTCTGAAGATGTCTGCCGCAAGACCGGGCGCTCGTGATAGGGAGATGACCAGCTGCGTGTCGTCAGCGTACGATACCATGCGCAAGCCATGACTCTCCACTATGGTGGCAACCGGGGCAACATAGAGATTAAAAAGAGTTGGGCTCAGGGACGAGTCCTGCGGGACCCCCTGGTCTAGAGCAACTCGCTCGGAGTAGCAGTCACCTAGCCTTACTTGGAAACCACGGCCAGATAGAAACGACTGGATCCATTTTAGGGCTGCACCTCCTACCCCTCCTTTGTTCTGCTTTTTGTCAACATGGAAGGAGGTTGTCGAATATAGCAGTACTAAAGAAATGTGTCAAAAACTTGAGTCTGGCAAGATTAGCGCCCATATAAGTAGAAGACGAGCCCGGATTGGTCACAATATGTAGCTCAAAACATGACTCGAGAAAGGTTATATCAGAGCAGCTGACGGTTCTTCGAGAACAATACATTTGGAGCCCCCTTTGTCTCCACCACTGAGCACTTAGAGATCTAAAATAGTCCTTTCTACGAAGCTAGGTCTCCATAATCAGCCACCTGAACTTAATTTGCAGTATGCATTGGTTGATTGCTACAAGGGGTCATAGTAAATCTTACCGGCGCTTTCTCCACGCTTTACTTCAGTAGCTCACCAAGAGGGCGCACTCGCAATGGTGAAAGAGCACGATCTTCGCAGTGAGCCCTGTTCAAAAGAAATTGGAAAGTAGAGCACTCTGGTGTGCGGGGTGGTGGCATTTTGGCTTGCCTGCAAGGGCTGCAGTGATCATGCGGACCAGGCGTTTCATGTCTCCAAAGTCTTTTATTGCCTTTTAGCTCAATTCATTTGACATTTCGCTGGAATCTCTGTTTACCACTGTGAAGTTATTGAACACTTTAAAATGGTGAAGCCAAGATCTGAGGGGCGTGGAGGAGACCCTGGCCTTTGGAGCTCAATGAGGGTACGTCTACATGGTCCTCACTGTAGCCATGCCCCCTAAGTAAGTTATTTCTTTTTTTAGTTATCAACATTTCTAACCGCAGTTCGAACAGGCAGAGGGAACCAATCCAGCACCTCTGTTTCTCTTGATCCCTTCCACTTTCCCCCAGTCTACTGCTGACCAGCATTGTATCCTTTGATGGTTGTTAATGGGTTTAGGAAAGTAAGGGGATTCACATTGCTCCTGATGCATCTGGATTGCCAGTATAGCGCAAATTTGACAAACACAGGCCCTAGGAGACACCATGGAAGAAGTGAGATGTGATAACCAGAAGCACTGGGACTTTTACAAAGCAGCCTGGCAGGAGAAACAGGAGATCCACCAAGCACTCTGTTTATGACATGAACACCTCAAATATAGAAGTGTGTGCAGTACAGGTAAAGAAGTAACCAGGCCCACTGCTTTTTGGCCAGAAGAGCGCCCACAAGCTGGCTACCTATGGGGGCTCTGGGACTAATTCTTGTCAATTATCCATGCAAAATAAAAATATATCAGCGAAATTCTGTGGGATGATCTAAAACATGAAGGACACTTCAAAGAAGCAATGGCTAAAGGGGGCTAGTCCAGCAATGCTGCAGGCTAAGCTAAATAGGGCTTTGTATGCTATTGGTGTTCTGGTGACTTGCGTTCTGACAGACACCCTTATTTTCCTTCAAACAGACCTAAAATGATCATTTTGTCTAATGTCAAAAGTAGTGGTACAGAAAGCCATTGTTGTAAAGGCATTCAGCAAAAGGGCATTAGAGTATAAAGTGCAAATGAGAATAATTCTAAGCGTGCATCAAAATCAAAAGGGAAATGGACAGCATCCCTAGTAGTATAGGAAAGTTATCTGACACAATCCCAAAATTGTAAGGCTATATAGAAAATCTTCTCATAGACCAACATTGAAATTGCTACTTCATCATGGTGTGAGCAAAATTTTCACATCCTTTGAAAATCAGATCACAAATTTCTCAAATGTCACATTGCTTTAGTAGCTAAGCACTATCCTGCTACATGAATATTTATTTTACCCACTCTATGCTAATGCCATCCGGGATAGCGGAACAAACTAATTAAATGAACAACAGTGAACTATCATGAATTAATATTACTCAGAGATCTAGCCGAAGGTCCTTGGAAAAAGAAAAATGTGAGTATATGTGATGGAAAGTTCTCATAGAGAGTAGAAAGAACAACGTCAATGGGAATGACTTGAATGTGCGTTGCAGAAATAAGGAGCAGTTTACATGGAGGAGGAGACATCCATTTTGAACAAGATGGTGCCTAGGCCTCAATTTAGGCCTAGTAAGCAAGAGCCAGGTACACACACTTCTACGTGTCAAAGGAAATTTGTTTCAAGTGCACTAGCACCATGTGAGTATTCACATGTACATTTGAAAGTAAATCCACATTCTGAACATGTTAATACTAAAAAATATGAAATGCACTAAAAATCACTTAACATTAAATTGCATATTGAATGAGAACTGTAGCATAATGTGAATACTTCATCAACATAGGTATGGTGTTATTCTAACACATAAGATCCAGAAACACATGGCAATGATGTTACCATAGACGAGAATTAGGTCACCATATAAAAATGTGTGCTTTTGTGTAAAAAATATTTAATGGTTAAAGAACCTAGATCATGATAATCTAAATTCTTTGAATCGAGTAACACTTTTTTGTGTGATTGAAGAGCTTATAAAAAATGGTATTGAATATGAAACATAAATTTGAATTTCAATGTTTTTTCAGATGAACCCAATATTTTTGTCAGAACTCAGACTTCTGCTCTCCTTACTCATGGCCTACAATCCCCATTGTTACTTCATCTTCTTGCAGCATGAGGGTTTGTTTGGTGTGGAGCCTGAGGTGTGGCACAGAGTGTGCCATGCTTAGTGGTCCACTTATGGACAAAAGCAGCACTAGCTGTCCTACTTTAAGCCTTGCTACTGATATTGTTCACTATTGTAAGTTGACTTGTGGCATGTTGCAGTGGGACCATATGGAGCTGGCAACCTCGCGGTCCATGTTAGTCTATGGCCTCCTGGGCACTTATAGTAGCCCTTAATGGAAGGAGGCTACTATAGGGACATATACATTTGCACTTATATGTCCACACCTTTAAAATAATGCACCCTGCCTCCTGGGCTCAGGAGGCCAAACTTAGAGGTGTTTTCAGCATGATCCCTGTTCCACAAGGGCATACTAAATGCTTCTCTTGGCCAGAGTCTGGCCCCCTAACTGAGATCAATTCAGAGCTGTCCCACTGTTTGAAGACCATGGCCTGGGTGCGTGGGGGTAAAGGGGTGCGGGCTGCATTTACAAAATAGTAATATTCATCTTGACACTGCTGGGTCCTGCGTCTTCTCTCCTGCTTGCCTGTGTACGACTTCAGGTCGGAACAGGAAGCAGGCAGCTAGGTTCCCACCCCTAAGCCAATCACAACGCTCCAATACAGCATTGTGATTGGTCTGACCGCTGTGACACGGCACTCAGCCAGAGGCTGGGGTGGTGGACATGTTCTCCATGCAGGCTGTAATGCATCCTGAATGGAGAACCGGGAAGTGTGCATGATTGTTTTATGTGGCCCGAGAGAGACGACCAAACAGCCATTGCACACAGGAGTGTTCTACCACTCCTCCCCTGCTCTGCAGCCCTGCCCCCTCTTGTACGCTGCCGCAGCAGCAGGACAAAATAAAATGATAATAACAGAATGTTATTATCATTTTATTTTTTCCTTTATTTCGCCGGAAGTGGGGCAACACTCTTCCGCCTAGTGGAGGAGCCGCCACTGATTAAAAGTGTTGTGTGGACACAACCATTGGTTACACATTAATAATTATTGTTGTTTCAATTTGTCTGCTGTGCTGCAGCACATAGACTTTGACCTAAGTCTTTGATCACAATCCAACATCAACACAGAGAGTCATGGGCTTAAATGACCCCCACTTTCTGGTGCAGCCTGTATACCTTGTGTGCCAATTGCTAGAGAACCTGAGCTTTATCTTATCTTAGAGAGCTCTGTCGCTACCCACTCCTAGGACCCCAGCCTAACAGACCACATGATCACAATTTGACTGGACAATTATAGGCCCTATCAGTGTCTGGATTCTAATGGAATAAAATGTCTGCAATGTAATTGCATATTATATTGCAATTGTATATGAAAACGATACCCATTTTGGGGTAAGAAACAGAGCAAGCCTTTGTGATATTTCTTAGAAAGAATACTAAGATGATAATTTAGAATTTGGAGGGAATTTGTGGTTTCCTATCACCCCAGTAGATTCTAACCTTTTTGTTGTAAATGGCGTATTATATAATAATATTAATAAAATCAATGAAGTTACACTATACCCAGTACTACTTGGAGGACCATTTAAGCATATAAAAACATTCAAATTAAAAGATATTACCTAGCATAGTAAGGATCCATCATTCCAACTTCAAAACGATGAAAGAATAACTTGAGCAAGCTGAATTTATACCAGTGACAAGCTCTTTCCACAACAGCAGCATTAACCCAATGGTCTATCTTAAAAACACAATACCGTTGGTAAATAGATGAGAAGGTAAAGACAACTTTACAAAAGGCAAGCACATTATAGAGACATTAAAAATACATATTGAACAGGGACATTAAATCAGTGGATTATCTTAGAACCACAACACCACTGATAAATGGATGAGCAGGTAAAGAACGTTTTGCTTTCATTATTCGTCACTTTGGGTTGAGGCAATACAGGTAACAATCAATATCCATATTTGATAACAAAATAAACTAGAGGCATATACAGAAATATTACATGTTCTCACCTAACATATCCGTGAGCCTCAAGTCTTTAACATCCTCTTATACGGTCAAAGGGACATCACGTACACTTTGACCTCAGCGGTAATTACAAGGATGACAACTTGACCCACCCTTAGCCCCCCCTACCTCCCTTTGCTGATGTGGAGTTAGTGGAAGAGCTCAGAGTTTTTTTGTGTTCCTGCACTACCTCCCTGAGCATTAAAAGTAGTAGTATTAGGGACAGTGGAAGGGGTACCTAAAGACCAGTCAAAGGTAGCAGCTGCTGCCTCTAATTGACGTCCAAAGCTAAACCATAGCAGGAACTTTGAGGACTTGAAATGGATCACACTTTCTCGTCTCACGCCCACTGGCTGGTGACACTTTTCCATAACTAAGAAGGGCCCCACCTGTCCTTTTAGTCTCATGTTAATCAAAAACTGTGAGGACTTCTTTTGAGCGTTTAGGTTTTCTTATATTTGTCCTTCACGTGCTTGAAGGTCATTGGGCAGGTCTATACCAGGGGGTCTTTTGATGTGCTGGGACACTTGACTGAGTAGCTGTGCGCTATACAAATGTCTTTATACTACTATTCACTTGTGTTTCGCTATCGCTGTTTTTTCAGAGGGATTTTCCTACTTCTTCCATAAATGAATTGTCCTGTTAGCGTCCCGCGAGCTCAGGGTGTCTCTCTCTAGTCTCACACAAGCTGTGGAGAGTAGTTTTTGTAGAATGCATTGCAAGAAAGCAATCCATCTGATAGCTATCCCCACGGAGACTTTTTAAAATGCACCTTCTTCACTTGACTAAGATAGATCAGTGGATACATGTGGATGCTAAAGGTGGACCCAACCTGCAGACTTCAGGTTAAAATCTTTTCTTGTTAACCAATTTTTATTACATTTTCCATACAAAAATAAACATATTATGAAAATGGCACTTCAAAGAAAAATCATGAACAAACATGCTGAGCCATATGAATAACAAAGCCACATTTCGTGTTGATAGTAGTGCGGATAGCAGGGTTTATTGTAGGATAAGATGGTAGGATAGGTGAATCTGTAGAGCCAACTCAATAGCTTGATTCTTAAATTTGTAGCGCACATAACTTACAGCTCGGAAGAGCTTACATGAATTAAGGCAAACAGGGTACTCCATCGTAAATGTGATGGAGTACCCTGAACACCAAACTGACCATCTACATGACTTTTTTAGACATAGGTGGACCATCAGATTTCCAATGACGGAGTCCACGTGTGTGCCCTTGACAGACTGCTACATGCGACAGACCAACAGAGTAGGGGCCAACAGAGTAAAGTCATCACAGCGCCCACTCTTTTTAGAGTTTTTACAGTGGATGGTCTCATGGGTTTTTTCTGTCCGTCACAACCAGGGGAAAAAAACTTAAAGACTCCCACAACCTGGGAGAAAACTCCCAGGGTCTTGAGGAGTCATTCGTTTTTTGTTTTTGAATAACAAAACTCCAACTTTTGGAGTTTGCTTTTGAAAAACAAAAAATGCTAGAGGTTTGATGGATGGGCGTCAAAACAGATGGCAGCTGTCCACCAAACCTTTTGTACCATGGGTTCCTTTCAATTAACAGAGATGACCACTGGACAGCAGGTTATCTCTAAATAGGCTGGACAACTGCCCTCTAGGGTGATGGACGTTACGTCACCTGCCACCTTGATGGATGGTACCCCTTCTACCAGAGGCTATATCTGGCCGGAAGTTATTGTATCTCATATTAAGTGCTTTTTATAACTACTCAAAGTAAGAGGTTAGAGTGGTAATTGTTCTACAGCAGGAATGAAGTGTCTCTCGGGTTTGGTAACTGTTGTTTATGGGATGTATTATTTTTTATGTTTATTGAGACTGGCACTCCTATGTTAGTTTCCACCCCACTCCTTCTCTTGGAGACCGCATCGCTGGTAGTCCATGACCACGTGCAAACTGTTTTCAAATCGATAACAATATAATAAAGACGAAAACATGATTTTAACATCAAGTAATTTCATTGCTCTAGCGGGTGGATAGAGCTCATGGGGCTGAATACTGCCTGAAATAGGCGGCTGTTTCACATTATAGGATTTATTAGTAGCTATAAATGTCTCCTGAGAGCGTAGACATTAGAGGTTAGACTGCTGTCATAAACTACTTTCATGATAAAATAGAGGCTGAGGTTTAGCCTTGCAGTTAATACTTTAATGCTCAGTATGCATGCGCTGTGACTGCAAAGTGAAGAACTAGGTACATTTTTAATCAGTCATGGCTAAGAACATCAGAATGCAAGGCTCAGGCTTTTACATTTCCAGAACAGACAACTTGACCTTTCTTGGACGACTCATATTACCAATACTTAACATATGTACATGTCATAAATTGTACAGCGAGAGTGGGCTTTGGGGCAGCCCATTTCAGGCACTGGCACTCATATGTTTGTCACGGTTTGCCATTCCTTGAAAGAGCTGTCCGTCAAACCCATGACATTATGTGGAAGGTTACATTCTACGCCTACTGTTACCTTTAGGGGATAGGTATATTTAATGGTCACAAACCCTGCGATTTGCTAAATCTTAGGGTTTTCAATCGCTGCATGGCATTTTAGTTTGCACAAAACTCATTTTGCGCATTCATAATAAATTGCAAAACGTGTTTAGAAATGCATATATAGGGCATCCCTTCCAAACTGTGATTCAGAATACTATGTATCAATGGTTTGCAATCCGGTCATGGCTCGCATGACTGGAGTCTGGGGGGGTGGATAGGTGGGTAGCGCTGGGGTTCGTGCAGGGGGGGTTAAAAAAGAAAGGTAAAAAACGTTCCTTATTGGGTAACGCACCGCCTCCGCTCCTGGCCGGGTCCCGTTTCCTGGAACAGGAAACATGCAGCCTCCCTCCTCTCCCCCAAGCCAATCACAATGCTGCAATGACAACGTTGTGATTGGTGCGAACAGGGCCAATCAGGCCCCCTGTAGGGAGGTCATTTTCTCTATGTAGGCTGCATGCCTACAGACCTGGCTTCTGCTTTCTCGCAGTGCGAGAAGCAGAAACATAAAATGGTATTTAAAATACCATTTTATGTTTCTGATTCTCGCACTGCAAAAAAAGCAGTGGAGCGATGCTCCTCCGCCCTAATGAAGGAGCCGCCTCTGTTGCAATCATAATTTCAGCAACAAACCATTGATTGATAACTGATCCTCTAAGGAGTAGCAAACCATTTGCAATGTGGAAGGAGTCTCCTTGAGGCCCCCTCCCCTTTGTGAATGTGAAAAAAAACTTTTGTTTGACACAACTCTTAAACAAACAGTTTAAATAAGTACTTTTTTATCAGCCCTGTTTCATTAAGGAAAACACGACTGTTAAGTCATCCAATCAGAGCGAGATGCCCTTTGTGACAGTAAGAAAATGAAATTTTATTTGGGTTAGGCAATTGCCCACTTCAAGGAATAATACTAGTATTCTGTCAGGGTGAACACCAAAAGACTCTTAATTAATCTGAGCTCAATCCCCAGGTGTCAATGGCACAGAGTGGAGAGGCTTCACTTAACTTAGGGCAATGTGTAAAGTATTGTGAAATACCAAAACAGCAATAAATTCAAAACACCAGACAATAAGAAACCCAACTGAATTAGACAAATAAAATACATTGTACATTGTACTAAATACAACATGATACTAAACCAATAGGGGGAATCAGAGATATGATTTTTTAAAGTTTTAAGTGAAAATAGCACCAAAAAGCCCTAAGCACCAATGATAGTCTATGGTTACGATGGACATTCAGCCATATTCATCAATCTCCCGTTTTGCGAGGCCCTAATAGCGAATTACAGCGATTCGCTATTAAGGACTCGCAAAACGGGATTCATGTAGGATTAGCAAAAAGTTTTGCGATTCCTACTGATTCCTTATTTGCGATTAGCAAATTGCTAATCGCAAATAAGGAAAAACTCCCCATTCATTCCTATGGGCCAAAAGGCCCATAGGAATGAATGGGGAGTATTCCTTATTTGCGATTAGCAATTTGCTAATCGCAAATAAGATTGCGATTTGAAGGGTGCCAGGGGTGTCCAAAGGACACCCTGTAGCACCCCTCAAATGCACATTTGAACAGGTGTTGCGCACACACATGTCCAGAGGACATGTGTGTGTGTAACATGCCAAAGAAAAAAATGCACTAAAGTGCTTTTTACTCTTTTTTCGCAATTTACCACGAAGTCAGATTTCGTGGTAAATTGCGACCAAATATTGCGAATTTGCAATTTCAAATAGTGTGATGAATTGGATTTAAGGAATCTCTATTAGAGATTCCTTAAATCCAATTCCTCGCAAATATGCAATTTCGCAAATAGCGATTTTTGCATTTGGGATGATGAATCCCAAATGCAAAAATCGCACTCGCAAATGGCCAGATTCTCAGAATCTGGCCATTTGCGAGCGCAATTCAGTTTGATGAATATGGCTGATTGTCCTAGGTGCGCTTTGAGGCCAACTATGATGGTTCCTGAGGACTGGTACACCAAGCTGAATAGCCCAGCCAAGGATGTTACCTTTAACTTAGACTGCAAAATTGTAGTCATAATAACTCAGAGGGGGCAAGGCAGTAAACTGTGTCCAGGGAGGTCTTGATGAAGTAAGATATGTATTGAGCAAGGTCCCACTGAAGCCATTGATTTTGGTGGGCAAAGCTCTGTGCAGGAAAAGTTACATTTTGTGCCCAGAGAAGGTCTAATATCGTGCAGATACTTTTGACACCTTCGCGTAGTCCCAATTTCTATGCTGAGATTGTGCCTCTTTTTTTGAGCTCAGGCACCGGTAGTAGGGCAATGCAACAGGTTAAATCCAAATAAGGTTCCACAAGGTCCAAAACTATCTCACCAAGGTCCAGATGAAATGGATGTGCTGCTGCAGAGAGGTCGCGCCTTTCCTGAATTGCCCATGGTGGTTGGTCCTGGTTCTCCAGAGGTCCGTAAACCCAAATCTTTCTACTTCTTAATTTTCCAAGGGTCAATCTCTTTTCCCCTCACTTCTTCACCTAAGACTCCCAGACATTAGGGGAAATTCTTAGAACTTTAAGAGCTTGATCTGACCTAGGCTTTGCAGGATCCAGGGCAGGTCCAGTTAGAACTGGGCAACTAGTCTTCCGGGAAAAAGTGGTTTTACAGATTGTTGTGTTCTTGCAGCCACACAGGAGGTCAGCCGACTGACCCTTGGAGTCTACTTCTTTGTCCTGGGTACAAAAGGCAGCTGATCCGGTCCTTCAGGGCTCCTCTCAGGTTAGAACACGCAGGGTCAAGTCCTTGGCTTTTCTTCCATAGATCCAATGTTCTGAGGAAAGGCACTGGGGATGCCACATTTATTGTTGACACTAACTAGTGGGTGGGCTTGACTCTTGGCTTCTTCCTGACCATTGAGGTAAAAGTTCCCTGGGGCAAACCCAGCCAGTTTCTCAGCACTTCCTGTTTGCTCTACTACACACAGTCTCACATTGCCACTCACTCCTAAAATCTGAGATGGGGAAACACTTTCTAGCTTATACAGAGCCTATGTACCTGCCCACGTGTATGGTCGGGAAAATGAGCAGTCCCCTCCTTTGCGCACATTCAAAACTAGTACTTGGGATAGCATCCCTTTCCCTTTTGAATTTGGTGACAGCCTGATGGGGGGGACAAAGGGCTGCTTTCTCCAGGTCTCATCTTACATACACTTTTAAAAGAGCAGTCTCCTTTACAAGTTAATTAAGTTACTGGGTTCACCATGCTGGTTTTCCAGTAAGTGGGAGTAAGTCCCTCCCCACACGCTAACCATTGTTCCTGCTATGACAACAGTTTTCACACTTCATTAAAACCAAGCACTGGCTGGGAAGCTGGTGGGAAGTTAATAAAAATTAGCCTCCAGGATCTTCAGGCACGGAGAAGGTAACTTTCCATAAGTTACTTTTCCTTAGCATTGATTAAAAATCCGACTGTACTAATGAGTTGAACTTTTAATAAATATGAAGAATATTCTTTGAATAACTATTGTAGCCAGTTCCCAACAACATTTACAGATTAAAGTTTTTCTTTTGGAGTATATGACTGAGAAGTATTACCAGCCCCACCACCACCCTCCTTGGGATGTAGACGAAGGATATTTTGCTCCGTAGATATACAGTCATACCTGCCACCAGTGCATAAGAAATATGACCGACTACTTTTCTCATAATTTGCAGTTACGTCATGCCACGTCGCCATGACGTACATATACAGCACAATGCGGAAAAATATTATACTCACTGAAATGTGGGTCACTTTTTTTTACTATACAGCAGAGTGGGGCTAGATAAGTTTTATCCACCGCGTCCACCTCTTCACAAAGGAAGTGATTTTGACCATTTTTGTAGTTGAAAGTTGTGGGTCTTATACTCTTGTGCAGGGATACTCCCCCTACTCTATGGTCTCTGCACATAGTTAATAGTGCAGTTTCAGGGTTTCTGTATGTCTGTGATGTGAGTTGCCCTTGTTACTTTCTCAGCACACTGTCAGTGTAAGGTTCACGTTTATATTTAGGTGTGAGAGGGGTTGTAGTTTAAGCCTGTCTAGATGAGAATGTTTCTTACTTTCTTGATTACTAAGTGACATACTTAATGTCTGATTCAGACACTATTCTTTTATTTTGCTAATCGTTTTTTGAGCTTATCTCACCTATAGTTTAATTACACAATATCAGCGTAATCTCTTTAGTTTGTTACACTGACTACCATGCGCTTAAGGGTTATTTTGTTTTACCATTACTATATACGTAGTGTGTGACTACAGGGGAAACACCTCATATTTTGAACCATGAAGCCCAGATACACCCTGGAATAGGGTAATTGGCCAGCATTTATATTACTGAATAGTATTATCACTTGAATGCATACTCACATTGCTTTTAACTTACAGCTACTATTATATTTTTTGGATCACACATACGTTTTAAAGCGATTGCAGTGCCAACGAGTGGCGTGAATATGCTGAGAATGCTTATATATCAGTATTGGGGAGATAAGACTTTTATCAGACTACTTGTTTTATTCATTGGGCAAAAAATAATGTTTTTTAATTTTCCTTGCATGCAAATATTGTTCTGTGTTAATTCCTACATAGCTTATTTCTTTTAAAAAAACATACAGGCATGCAAGCCTTATGCCTCATTTTCCTGTTGCATACCTAATACCCGAAAACTAGGTAGGGAGTTCTGTTTGCCCTGAAGAAGATCAGTGACCATATTTCGGCAAACAAATCAGTCTTACCATGTCGTAAACCTATACGGTTGAGTAAAACATTAATTTAGTCCTCCAACTGTGTTTTTATTTGTTTTTATTATATCGATGGTCCCCACAATAAAGAAATATTTTCGGGATATAAACTTAGATATTTTCTGCTGATTATCTGGACCCTGTTGTAATGTCCTGTATACTAACATCAAAGAGTTCCCAGTTTTGGTTGAGCTCACTGGTCTAGTACCATTTCACTCCAGTGTGGGGAGCTGCTGCTGATGAAGCATGCCACAATGGGTGAGGCAACCCCTCAAATATCTCTAATTATGACATACCCAGGCATTGTGTTTGTCTATAGTTCTCTCTTTGCTGGACCATAGAGCAGCAGGTGCAGTTCAGTCTTGGTGCAGCCTCTTTTTGCTGCGTCAAGGAAATAACAGGGCGTTCCTTATTCAGGTTTCTCTTCAGTGCAGATGTGATCTGAGTTCAGGTGATGTAGCAAATATTAACCAATGGGCTACCTGGCCTCCTCCTGCTTAGTGACTACTTCCTATGAAGTGTGCCATCTACCTAACCCAGTATGCACCATTCGGGCTATGCCCAGATGGCAGAACCCTTCCCCTGGTGTGTTAGTGTTCTGTGCCTACCCCAAAGATGTGGCTGCCTGGAGGCTACACGCCCACAAAAAACTGGTTTGGCAACCGCTTTCCCCTCTCCGTCCTAAAAGTCAAACCGTCTGTAAGAACAAAAGAGCAGTCCCTCTTGTGTGAGTATATCATGTTCCCTTCAAAGTCTGTTTCCCCTTTGAAGCTCATGTTTTGAGCTTGCACCCTGTTTTGGCCTTCCTGCCAGTGGGAGGTTACATATCTTTTAATGGCAGTCTTCCTTCTTGATTCATTCACACCTCCCCCAGGAGGCTGTCTAGTGGCCACTAATCATATACAGTAACTGAAAAACGTTGGACAATAAAGTGTCTACTTACTAAAGTTCTCATTTGTGCAAAAATCACATTGCATTTGACTTGACCATCAAGCAAGGTTTAATGCTATGATTCTTATGATTCTTATGACACCTTTAAGTATCAATTCAGCAATCCAATTTAGAAGTTAGCACTGCTGAGTTGTCAGCTTGCAACTCTTTACTCTCCAATGGGGGTACTTGGCTTTCCACAGTAAAATCGAAGATGCGTGGTGTCTACTGTCAGGGTATGTAAAGTTAAGAAACACCTGTCCATCTTTTTGGTCGAGCCTAGCAGTGAGCATGTACTGCGAGGCATGTTGTATTCAGTAAATGGGCTTCAAGCCTACCCATCGCTTGTCATTGGTTGTTCCGGGTGCATTTCTAAATTCCTTACTTTTGAATGGAAAATTGTGCCCATGTGTCCCTCCCATAAGTGACTGGCCCTGGCACAGGGTTCATTTTGCTTCTGTCCTTTTCAGTTAGTTTTGTGCACTATTTTTTCCGATTGCTTGCCTCATGTTCTGGAAATGTTGTAAACGTGAGCAGGGGACTGGTATTACAGCTGGCCCCTTTCACCCACCATTACTGTCTGTCCTCCTTTTTGCACCTTAGCTTTCATTTATGGTCTACAGAGACTGGGTCAGTGAAGAGCGAGTCGAGCAGTCACAAAGTTAGAATATTAGAAATTTACCTTTACTCACTACCTCTCTTTCACTCAATCTTTAATTTTTAGCATTAATTATGCTTTACTCGCTTGGACCTTCATTGCTCGGTTTCTTGAAAACAGGGCTCTAAATCTTGTTCTTTGTCTGGTCGCAAATGTGGCAGCTGTGTCTCTGTTCCCAGTGGTAATTCCCCTTTCGTAGTCTTCTATGCAGTGCTGCAGCTGTTCTCAGTTCACAGTGGTAAGTCGTCATTCTTGGTCCTATAGCCAGTGCTGCTAGCTGCTTCTCTGGTCCCAGTGGTAATTCCTCATTCTTAGTCCTTTAGACAATGCTGCAGCTGCGTCTCTGGTCTCAGTGGTGATTCATCAATCTTAGTCCACTAGTCAGTCCTGCAACTGTGTCTCTGTTTACATTGACAATTCCTCATTCTCATTCCTCTAGACAGTGCTGCAGCTGTTTCTCTGGTCCCAGTGGTGATTCATCATTGTTAGTCCGCTAGGCAGTGCTGCTAGCTGCTACTTTTTTCCTGTTGGTAATTCCTCATTCTAAGTCTTCTATGCAGTGCTGCGAGCTGCTACTCTGGTCCAGGCAGAAATTCCTCATGCTAAGTCCTCTAGGCAGTGCTGCAGCTGTATCTCTGGTTACAGAGATAATTGCTCATTTTAGGTCCTCTAGACAGCGCTGCTAGCTGCTACTCTGGTACCGTCTATAATTCCACATTCTAAGTCCTCTAGGCAATGCTGCTAGCTGTGTCTCTGGTCCCAGTGGTAATTCCTCATTCTAAGTCCTCTAGAGAGTGATGCTATCTACAACTCTGTAATAAGTCTGTAACTCTGCATTCTAAGTCTTCCAGATAGTGCTGTTAGCTGCTAATCTGTTCCAATCTGCATGGATTTCCACCTTCTAAGTCTTCTAGACAGTGATGCTAGCAGCTACTCAAGTCTCTTCAGAAATTCCCACATTTTACTCCCTCTAGGCAGTGCTGCAGCTGTGTCTCTTTTCTCAGCTAATGTCATCCAGAGATGTTCGAACAAATATGAAACATTTAACAAAAATGCCTTCTCTCAGTGAATAGATCCAGTGGAAGAATGAATGACATAGATACTTGCTGCAATCTTACATCTGCACCACAGGAAGTTAATTGTGAGCAAAACAACACAGTAACGAAAATAAACTAATATGACCTCAATTTGACTATGTGCTGTGGAACCTGTGGAGAAAGGATGTGCGCCGGGTGGGAAAGCTGGCGTGACAGAGATGATATCCATTGCATCTAAAATTACGTTTTAGACAGAAATGTGGCATAACTAAAGCAAATTATTAAACACACTTTTACACATCATAGAGAATTTGTTTCAATTGCAGTTATATAAATTCAGGCTATATAAGTAAAATCATGTGTAAAAAGGCATATTAATTGTCAATTTTCGTTATTGATGCATAAAATATAAACCCAAAATAACATTTACACGCTAATGGAGCTTTAAATTTGACTCTGTAGGCACAAGTGATATAGTCCTGCTGTAACCTAGTTTAGTATTTGATCTGCAAATTGCTTTTAATATATGATTATTAGTTGTCTGTGGTTAGGCAAAGATGGGACTTGGCTGCTGTTATACAAAGAATTTGGATTCATTCTTACTGAGGACCATTGCTCTAATCAGGGATTCTCTGTCTTGCAATGCTAAAATACAGAGATTATTGTTTGACAACATCAATGGGAAGTCACATGTTACTGAGCTACATTCTTCATGGATTCTCTACTGCTAGTGCCAGATAATGCTTATCAATGAGATGGCCAACATCTAGTTCAACTGTCATCAGCTCTTCTGACGCTGGTGCCTACTCATAGTCTGATCCGCTGCATTGATGTACTTGAATATCCACTGCTCTTAATTCAGTCTTATATTTTAAGCATTTTATAATAATCTCAACACCTTGGACTTTGTTGCCATCATTCAGTTCACAATGGCCACCGCCGGCTGAATAGGAACATACAAGCGACCTTTCTGTAACTTAGTTAATCACTCAAACACATGCAGTGCTATTAGCATGGAAAAAATTAGCAAACAGTCAATGCTATGCATCTTTAACTGCCAACCACTAGGCCATGTGTCTGTGCACTTTTAGAATTACCAGGACCCCTGGTTGGCTGAGGTAGGTACCGTAGGCCAAACAGGGACCGGTGAGCCCCAACGTTAGGGAAAAGACAGGTTGCCTCTAGAGATAGCCCCCGCTCAGCCCCCTTGGTAGCTTGGCATGAGCAGCCAGGCTTATCTTCATGGCCAATGTGTAAAGTATTTGCAATTACGCTCACAGCATTTCAATGATGACACCACAAATAGACTCCACACAAGTTTCATAGAAAAACAAGTATATGTTTATAAAAAGATAAACTGACCTATTCTTATTGAGCTAAACTAAACTGGCCTATTCTTATTGAGCTAAACTAAACAATCCTACGTAATCCTAATGCCGTAATATGCAGTTTGTTGTGCAAGGATCTGGTACTTCGCAACATAAGAATAATGAAGATCGTAATACGGCTATCTGGCGATTTGTACTGTCACTGTTATGCAACGTGTAAAGCAACAACGTGGTAAACTGCTATGCCCCCGTAATGCAATTTGTATTGTCCCCTTTCAGGTGATCTGTTAGGAAAAATCAATGCAACTTGTAATACAGTTATCAGGCAGTTCGTTATTTAAACCTAGTGCAATGCTTAACACACCTATCAGTCAGTTCGTTAGGCAAATTAAGGCAATGAGCAATACGACAAAACAGGCAGTTCGTTGTGCAGGAATGAAGCAATGCGCTATACAATCATCTGATGCTCCGGTATGAAGAAGTAATGCAATACGTAAGTTGCTCCGGCACCGTTCACGGTGCGTCTGGCGGTCTCTCCACCACCCATGCTGTCTTGCGGTTAGTCTTCGGCGACATTTGTCCCCCCACACAGGGAAGATAGAACACAGTAAATTCATCTTTGCAGTCAGGCCCCGGTGCTGCCACTCCCTTGGCACACGGGCCGCAATCCGAGCCGAAGCAGAGGATCGCTCTGCAGGACAGAGAGAGAGGATGAGAGCATCTCTCACCGAGCCCGCGCCCCTCCCCAGGAGTCGACACAAGATATCTGGGGGGTTCGAACCCACCCTCCTCTCTTCGTCCAGCGACCTGGGCCTCTGATGCAATTTCTCTGAATTTCCGGGGAATTGGAAGACCCCAGGCTGCACACTACACCCGCACTCGGAGTCAGTGAGACTCACGAGACCTCCAGGTGCACGAGAACCAGACAGCTCCTCACGAGGGTCTGATGTTGTGCACGGCATACGCACAGAGCATCGCTGAGACACACTTGATATTCTGGTGCCTACGATCCCAGGCGGTAGAAGGTACACGCACACAGTGTCGCTGAAACACACTTTATCTTCCGATGCACCCGATCACAGGGCACCTCCAGCGAGGGTTTCAGGCTGCAAACAGCACACCCACACAGCGTCGCTGATACACACTTGCTTCTCTGATGTACACAATCACGGGCCAATCGACACAAAAGTCTCAGACTGACCCCAAACAGACGCACACTGCGTCACTGAGACTTACATGGCTCCCCGGTACGCACGTTCACAGGACAATCCTCTCGAAGGACTACGGCTTTTTTTAGACAGAGCATACGCACACCACGTCTCTGAGTCTTGTTTGGAACTCTAGGCGCCCAAGATGAAAGGGCATGCCTTGCAAAGGTCTCAGGTGACAGAGGGATCACTGACATAATATAGAATGACAAAATATAGACTTACCAAAATATAGTCACCAAAATATAGAATGCCAAAATATCGAATTCCTATCTACAAACAGGTAAGTACAAAAATATCGAATCCAAAATATAGTCTGTAAAAAATATAGTCAGTCAAAATATCGATTTTTTTTAAATGTCTTAAAAGTAATTTAAAATTAATGAAATAATAAATATAATTAACTAAAACATACTTAAAAATACTCAAATAACCTTAACATTAAGATATAATTAATTTAAGTTATTAATAAAAAATGTACAATATTTTACCGTATGATAGCAGGAGGGTAACATTTAATATTACCACTCCAGTGAGTGCAACAGTAGGGAAAGCGTTGGATAGCGTAGGGGTAAAAATTACTATTCCCACTCCAGAGAGTGCAACAGTAGGGAAAGCGTTGGATAGCGTAGGGGTAAAAAATACTATTCCCACTCCAGTAAGTGCAACAGTAGGGGAAGCGTTGGATAGCGTAAGGGTAAAAATGACTATTCCCTTTCCAGAGAGTGCAACAGTAGGGAAAGCGTTGGATAGCGGGAGGGTAAAAAATACTATTCCCACTCCAGTGAGTGCAACAGTAGGGAAAGCGTTGGATAGTGTAGGGGTAAAAAATACTATTCCCACTCCAGAGAGTGCAACAGTAGGGAAAGCGTTGGATAGCGTATGGGTAAAAATTACTATTCCCACTCCAGAGAGTGCAACAGTAGGGAAAGCGTTGGATAGCATAAGGGTAAAAATTACTATTCCCACTCCAGAGTGTGCAACAGTAGGGAAAGCGTTGGATAGCGGGAGGGTAAAAATGACTATTCCAACTCCAGAGCGTGCAACAGTAGGGAAAGCGTTGGATAGCGTAGGGGTAAGAATTACTATTCCCACTCCAGAGAGTGCAACAGTAGGGAAAGCGTTGGATATTGGAAGGGTAAAAATGACTATTTCCGCTCCAGAGAGTACAACAGTAGGGAAAGCATTGGATAGCGTAGGGGTAAAAATTACTATTCCCACTCCAGAGAGTGCAACAGTAGGGAAAGCGTTGGATAGCGTAGGGGTAAAAAATACTATTCCCACTCCAGAAAGTGCAACAGTAGGGAAACCGTTGGATAGCGGGAGTGTGAAAATCACTATTCCCACTCCAGATAGTGCAACAGTAGGGAAAGCTTTGGATAGCGTAGGGGTAAAAATTACTATTCCCACTCCAGAGAGTGCAACAGTAGGGAAAGCGTTGGATAGCGTAGGGGTAAAAATTACTATTCCCACTCCAGAGAGTGCAACAGTAGGGAAAGCGTTGGATAGCGGGAGGGTGAAAATTACTATTCCCACTCCAGTGAGTTTAACAGTAGGGAAAGTAATGATTTAATATATTATTAAAAATAAATTAAATATCAATACCAATAAAACATTAATTGAAATTAATAACCAATGTAATATTATGTAATAATTAATTAGAAATACAACTACATATTAGTTATTACAAATTAATAACCTATTCATAAATATTTAACAACTAATTAATATTCAATAACAAAACTAATTAATAATAAAAATTAATACCAATTAAAAATTAACAGTAAATAATGTATCAATACACAAAAAGTATTTTTAATATGTAATTAATTACAATTACATTACTTCCCACCCTATTCCCCTATAAACCCACATCCCACTACAGAAAATACATTAATACAATTATGATAATTATCAAATATTTAATTAATAAAAAATAATTACTAATTAATAAAAATTAATTGCTAATTAATAGAAATTAATTACCAATTAAAAATTAATTAACAATAAATTTAAAACCAATACCAATAAATGAAAAAAAAATTTACTTAATTACAATTAAATTACTTCCCACCCTATTCCCCTATAAACCCACAACCCGCTACAGAAAATACATTTAGAAAATTAACATAATTAACAATCAATCAATTAATACAAATTAATTGGCAAATAATAAAAATCAATTACCAATTAAAAAATAACAATAAATTCAAAATGAATACCAATAAGTAAATAAAAATATTTAATTAATTACAATTAAATTACTTCCCACCCTATTCCCCTATAAACCCACAACCCGCTACAGAATTAAATTACGCAAAAATTAAATAACATAAAATTCATTACTTAAAATACATTAAACATACATTACAATAATTAATATACACTTTTCACACATATACTAACATACAAAACACTTTAAAAAATTGATATTATTAAAAAATCGATATATTTAATGCCTATATTGTATACTTCGATATTTTGACTTCTATATTTTGAAAATCGATATTACTTACCTTAAATTCGATATTTTTAACCACTATATTGTGTCCATTCGATATTTTGTCCATTCTATATTTTTACTTCGATATTATGTCCATTCTATATTTTGGAATAGATATTATGACTGTTTACCGTGACAGAGCACATGCACCACCAGAGTATCTGAGAGTCTTCTCTGGAAACTTTTGTGTTCCTGTGTTTCCAAACAGGGAGCCAGCTCACCTCTGGCCCTTGGGGATAGTTACTCCAGGACAAAGCACAGAGCAAAGTCCTTCAAGCAGGGGAACACAGCACACAGCTAAGTCCCTACAGCCTTTCCTTAGTTGAAACAGCAAACTGCAGGCCAGCCTCAGATCACACAGCAAGAGCAGTCCTATCCAACAGTCTCTTCAGTTGCTTCTTCATTGGCAAAGGTTCCTCTTGATCCATGAAGTATCTCTAGTCTTGTTCACACTTGATCAAGCGATTCTTCAAAGTTCAGGGGATTCAGCTTGCATAGTTATACCCCTCAATGGCTTTGAGGTCTTTATGTTACAGGGGGCACTGACCTCTGCTCAAACCAGTTCTGGGTGCCTCTCACCAGTGACACCTTCTTTCTTTGATTAGTGGGGGTCTGGATTCTCAATCACTCAGCAGGAGATGGGACAATTGTTTTATAGCACCAGCTCAGGCCTCTTCACCTCTAGGCCTACTCCTCCCCCAACACAATCCAGATGCAGGCCAGCCTGTGCTGTCTCACCTCCTCCCCTGGGTCAAGACATTCCCCAGATCCTATCACTTTCAAATCTAGCCAGCCAATCCACAAACAGAAATGTTTAAAGCACAAAAACCCAGCCACTTCAGAAAAAGTGGCTTAAAAACACATAATACAAAAACCATCTTTATAAAAAGATGTGTTATTGCAGCGTGAGTTCAGACATACTAAACTTCACCTTTCCATTTTAAGCCTTTGGGAAGATAGGCTGGCAAAGATATTACACAGTCTTTCCATTCTTTTCTAATCTTCAAGATGGACTTTCAGCAGTGAAAATGAAATGGAGATTGTTTCACTGCCAGGACATGGTACACACCTTGGTACATGCCCCCCTTTCACATGCACTGCACCATGTCCAGGAGGCTTCCCTAGGCCTTCCATAGGGGTGCCTGATGTATCTGGAAAGGGAAGGACATGGTCTATTATGTGCGAGCACTTACCAGTGCAACATGGCACTTCAGGAAACTGTGTGCAGGCCCTGCAATGGCAGGCCTGAATTCCACCAGTAGCATTTGCATTACTAGCCCTGGCACACATAGTGTACTTTACTAGGTACTTTACTATTAAAGCAAACATACCAATAATGGACAGCCAATCTCCATTACACTCTACACAGGGCGCACTTGGACTTTGACACTGTTTAGCAGAGGCAAAGTGTCCAAAGCATCTAAGTTGGCAACAGATGTCAGAAAAATGGTCTAGGGGAAAAGCAAAATGTTTAGGGAACTTTAGCCAAGTCCCATGTGCACTATTTCCCTTTCCATATAGTTTTACAGCCTACTGAGTTGCCAGCATCAACTAAAATCTCCATCCACCATTTTACATGTTCATCTGGTAGCTACACTGATACTATAGTACATGCAGACGGTAGCTATTGCCTCTTTGTCGGGCCCTCTTCAGTACTTTGATTTAATTTTATACAATGGTAGTGATAAGACGTGTATGTCACTGGAAGACAATCCTACAGACTTCTTTTCATTGTGTTAGCACCTCACAAGCAATGTTCTGAAGTCCCAGCAGTTCCTGATTTGTTCTTAATTCACAGTTTGTAATGTTTGAAGTACTAATACCCATAATCTGTCCAGATGGTGTCACAGAAGTCTGAGCCTACATTGCTTTTGTCAAGCTGAATCATGGGTGTGTGATTTTGCAAACATTTTTCAACTTCACCTATTTTTTCAAAAGCCTTTACCAGTTTGGCAAAGTGTGAATTGCAAAGGTTAAAAATCAGCAAAAAAGGAGACATACATACCATAATAATAAAAATGCTCTTTTGTCAGTCAAGGCTGCAAGCACGTAGCTCGACTTAACTTCTCCCCTTGAAAAGATCATGGCTTTTTAGGGCTGCTATTCTGTTACCGTTCTTCCACTTCTGGCTAAAGGAAGTCCTGAAATAACAGCAAGAAAAATAATTAGAATCAGCTTGCAAACAAAAAAATAGCAGAACTGATATCACAAAATCGCTATAAGAAAACTGCCCTACCTGACATCATTCTTGAATCTCTTTCATTAACATTAATGCTATAGCTACTGGATGATAATTCTTCTTAGTTGTGTTTTTCAACCTTTATATTGTATTCTGAATACAAACCTTGCACTCTGCTCCTTTGTAGTACAGAGAGTGTGCCAGCCACTCACCAGACCCTTTCTGATTAGGTAGGCTTAGGACTCCCATTGGTCAAAGGTCACCTAATTTAGGGCTATTTAACCCTAAGGCTCAGGGCCTTGCAGCCAAAGCCTCTAGGCTAAGGGTGGTGAAGACAAGTGCAGTTCCCTGTTTGGGCCTGTTTAGGACAGGTTGGGCCTAGGGCAGAAAGGCTGCCCTTTTTTCTATTCACCTGCCTCCACGTTAACTCATCAAAACCCTCAAACATAATAAAACACTGGCAGCGAATGACCTCTACTCACTTACTATAAAGAAACCCTAACCACATTTCAATCTCTCAACAACAACTGCAAAACCCCACAAACCACATATTGACCCTTCTACGCCATCTACCACACAGAAGGCACCTTCACCTTCACCTTCACTCTCACACAAAACACCACTTTGTCCTATATAACTAACAAATCCACACATCACCAACACAACACAAAGCCACATTATTTACAACTTTAATCTATCCAGACACACACTGTCTGTTCACACAAAACACCAGCTCTACCCTCTGCTTGTGCCTAACAGACCTCTTTCCGTCACCACCAAACCTATACTTAGTCTTCCACCATATCATCCACCGACACCCTCCTACTCTTTTTACCAAAAAACACATAACCATACAATTTTACAACCCACCCCAACTCACATACTACCTCTTCCAGCTACCAAATCTAACACAAACACTCATAACTCTTATCCATCCCCCCTCACAGACCACATACACTCTTTTCCAAAACACATCACTACCCCTTTATCATTCAACCTCCCCTCACCATCAGTACTTTACATACAAATCCTTTTCAGAACACCACTAAATCAATGTCTATAACTCATTTTTCCACAAAAACAAAAAATAACACACACACCAGCACATCAAAATATCAGACACACACAATTTCATAATACAATCCATCACAAATTAGAAACATTCACCCACTCTCACCCTCATGACTATACAAATAATACACATCCTAAACCACCTTTACTCCCAAAGTTAGGACCTGGCCATTAGCTAGACTTGCATCTGTCATCTGCTGTAGCTATTTTCTCTTTTCCTACAGCGACAAGACGCCCATAGGCAATGGTTGCACTTAATAAATTATATTCATTCACATTTTCTATCTTCATCAACTCCTACCACAAATACGCCATCAGAACAACTCTCATTTACCCGCCTCTCATCCATTGTACAATTTAGAGCCTCAAAGCATGATCAACATCCTCTACCACCACAGCTAATCCATAGACCTTCCACAATAAACAGACGCAAATTAAATAAACAGCATACCACTCTTCACAACTTTGCATCTCCAAGTCTATTACACAACAAGGCTACTCTACAAAAACAACACTCATGTCTCCCTAATAATAAATGCGCAATCACTCTCCAAAAACAAGCACCACGTCCTACTCACTGACACATAACCTGACTTACTCTTCAGAGATGAATCATGGTTGGGACATGACATGGCTTCAGTATTACATGAAGACGTTCATCACGGCTATCAAACTATCCTACAAAATTGTAGAAACAAATGAGGAAGGGGACTAGCTGTTATATTCACTCTAAAAATAAATCTCACCAAAGCTGAAGACATTTGCATTCAAGGTTGTGAGCCACTCATCACCAAATGCACCCTACACCATCTTCTTCCTGCAACTTCCTCCTCCTCTACAGAACACCACCTAGCAATGCAACATTTCTAGACATGTTTCAAACCAAATAACATTACACTCCAACTTATGTATTCTTGATTACCTAAACACTTGGTTTGACGAACCCAATATGCCCCAACCTAAAACTATCATCACTGGCCTAGTCACATTGAATCTACATCAGATCGTACACAAACCCACCTCTGCTGCCCACCCCAGTAAAAAGAATTATCAATAATTCTTTAACTAAGGAAATCTTTCAAGAAGACCTAAAAAAAGGCATACATACACTAATTATTAAAGAAAACGTACCTGGACCGGCAAGACCCCCAACAACTACAGACCAACTACAAATGCACCTTTCATGGGTAAAGAGAAAGATGAGCATTCACCCAGATGGTACAATTCAGTGAAGATAACTCCATACTTTCGTACTACCAAATAGGATTCCACCCAGGAAGAGGCACAGAATTTTCCTTTGTTGCCATCTGGAATTACCTTACAAAAACAGTAAACCAGAATTGGGTTGCTGCACTACTTCTCTTAGACATCTAGGCTGCCTTCGGCACAGTTGACCATGAGTCTCTAATACAAAGCGCCCCATTAGGATGGCGGGCGGAAAACCACCCCGACCGCCATGGACGGGGAAAACAACCATCCCCCGGGACCGTGGATAAACCGGCGGTCAAATTAGAATCAACCGCCACAAAAGACCGACTGTGGGGTAGCGGGCAAAAGAAAAAATGCCCGACGCGGGCAGTGACGATGTAAAACCGACTGCGGCGGTCGGAAATGCAGCAGAAAAGCTATAACCAGCCTCAAGCATAGCGGAGACACCACACGGGAAATTAGGATATCCCCGACGGTCCCGTGGTACAATCAAGTGTCTCCGACCACCGCGGTCGCACACTGGAGTGAATGGGAGAGCCAGCTGAATAGCTGCAGCATAGCCACCGTAGGGGACGATCCATACAAAACATGGCGGACGATGCAAAAGCACCACAACAATGGCAAACTTGGCACAAATCAAAGTAACCATGCCCCCCAAATACACAAAACACATCCCAATGAAACAAATAAATGCCAAACAGAAACATACCATTTCAAAGACAACTCCCACAACACACCTGACAGCAAAAGCCCATTGGGACACACCCACATAGCTGAGTATAAAGCCAGTCCCTTCACTGGTCACAATCCTTTGCAACACTCCAGAAGAGAAGGGCATACACCAGTCCTGTCAGGAGAGGCAAGAGAACACAGCACACTCACCACCACCACCACCATCACACCAGCACCGACCATCCCCCAGCACATAACACACCTCACACACAAACACCACACCCACCACCCACACCCAATGGTCCAAAGGGTCAATGCAGTAGGGACAACCCTGCGATCCAAGAAGGAGATCATGAAGCGATGGCATGATCTCAAGAGGGTTATCAAAGAGATTAGGAGCAAAAACTGTGAGCTGGCTAACCGGACTGGCAGTGGCCCTCCCATCCCACAGAAAACATTCACACCATGGGAGGAGAAGGTGCTTGCCATACTGCATCCCAAGAGTCGCACAGGAGTATCCAGGGAGTGGAGGCTGGTAAGTACAAACAAATGTTAACCAACACACTGATATGTACTATCTTGCACACCCAAAAACATACACCACCCAAGAAAAGTCACATCCATCTGCACCACACACCCACAAAAACATGTCTCACTGATCCAACAGGTACTCAGTCCCATTTACCCTAAACGTAGCTAACAATATTACCATGGGAGCATGAGCACAGTCACCTTGCACTACTACTCCCACCATGCCCCCTGTCCCACACCCCAGCAGGATGGAGCCCTCACTCCCACCCACAAGCATGTGGCAGCCATTGCATTACCCTCCTCAAACTCACAGGTAGGTAGCCATCTTCACTGGGAGGCCTGTTTGGGGGAGGGAGGCCTGTAGCACTACTGCCACCATGCCCCCTGTCCCACACCCCACCAGGATGGAGCCCTCCCCCACCCACAAGCACATGGAAGCAATTGTGTCACTCTCATCAAACTTACAGGTAGGTAGCCATCTTCTCTGTGAGGCCTGTTTGGGGAAGGGAGGCCTGTAGTACTATTCCCACCATGCCCCCTGTCCCACACCCCAGCAGGATGGATCACTCCCCCACCCCACCCCCAAGCATGTGTCAGCCATTGCATTGTTCTGTTTCACCTAACAGGTAGGTAGCATGTATGTGCAGCCACAAATCTGTTACCAATGAAATGGCCAGAGAAGATTTTAGGTCCCTGTAACAAATGTAGCAGGCTAGGATCGCTGAGACAAACTTTGGGGGGTCTCTGTAGGGTAATAGAGCTGTTACACAAACCACTTAATAACTAAATAAGAGCAGGCAACTAAAGTAAAGATACACCAAAAGTATAAAATTCAATAGCGAAATTTATTTTCATCCTCCCAACTGGGTTACAATCTAAAACGTAATAAAAAACAATTAAAAAAACACCTAAAATTGAGATGCAATAGATATAGTTACAGTCAAAGTTACTTTGACTGTAACTATATCTATTGCATCACAATTTCCAGGGGATGACCAGCCCACACCCACACCAACAACTGTGGACAGCAGGAAGAGTGTGCATGGACCCACAGTGGTGAGGCAACAGGTCTGTAGTAGCAGGGCAGGTTGGAGGGCCAGGGTCGCCCCTGTACATCAGGAGGTCGGGACCCCATCCTAGGACCACTTCACCAGAGTCATCGCGGCCTACGAAAATGTTCAGGGACAAAGTGGCCGGTCTGACGAATATTTAAGGCAGCTCATCTTGCTGATGAGGTCCATCGATACCCGCATCAGACAAATGGTGGACCTCATGGGCCAGCAAGTGGCATTACTGAGGGACAGGCCAGCGTCACAAACAACACCTCCAGCCCCCTTGGTTGTGCTGCAGGATGACAGTTCACCATCCTCCCCTGCGGCCACTGAGAGGAGTGAGTCCTCAGACGCCGCTGGCACCACAGCAGGGCCCACCCCAACGAAGCGACCAAGGGGCCGTCCAAAGAAGAGCCTTGGAGTCTCAGGAGGCAAAGCACCAGCCAAAAGCCAGTCACGGAGCCAGCCCTGATGGCAACCCTCTTCCCCACTGCATTGACATTTTGGACTGTCCTTCCCCACACTGCCTTGTTAATGGCACCTGTCTGTTGGACTGGGTCACCAGATAGATGTGGTATAAACACTTTCATCTCATTTACCATGACTATCAACTCACTGCTCCATCACCACATTCATGTTAATCTGCCCGCCCCCTCACATGTCAACTTCGTAAATAAAATACATTACACACTTTCATCTTGTCAGCTTTGTCTTTAGTGCAAGATGTACAGTCTTCAAAATGTCCATAATGTATCGGAAAGATGTACTCTATGTAGTAATGGATACATTTGAGGCACCTAGGGAAACACAACAGAACAACATTCACTGGTGTGAGTGTGGCATCAGACATCACACTACACAGACCATCTACATAACCCAACATGCAGACAACACAATGGACAACAAGTATCAACAAACACGTCCCGTATAGGTTCACACATTACATGTCACAGTCACACATCCACACACAGGTGACTTTACATCTGGCTGTATGTACCATTCGCTAAGTGTGGGATGAAAATCCGTTCCGCTCACGTAATTTGCGGATTTTTGGCAATTTCGTGGTCCGCGAATCACGCAAATTTGCCCAAACATCCACAATTCGCAAGCTGGCGGATTTTTTTGCGTGGTCGCGCTTCAAAAAAGCAATATCGCGTGCACGGCGTTGACTTATTGTGATTCTGAGTTGTTTTTCCGCTCGGTTTGCGTGCGCTGCGCCATTTTGGATCTGGCTGCGTGATCGTGTGAGACTTTTCGACCGCGAGTACGTCATAGCGGCCCACCATCTTGCACTGCGAGAGTTTGAGAACGTGAATACGTCATAAGGGCCCGCAATCACACATCGCGGGAGTAAACAATTGCGAACACGTAGATGCGACGTGCAGCTGACTTCCGGCGGGAGATTTGAACAGCTCACTTTCCCGAACTTGCAAAAATTGCAATTCTGCACCAGAAATCTACCGCAGGCAGCATAAACCTTCTGAAAATTATAATTTGGATCAGAATAACTCCTCAGATTGACATTTGGCTGCACTTTTTTGTGCAAGGAGACCGTTTATTGGGGGGTGGGAGGAAGGAAGTGCCCCATTGTCTCCAACTTCCTGTTCCTGTCCAGCAGGCTCCTCCCAGTGCTTTATCCATGTCCTTGTCACTTTTCATTTGGATCTGGAGCTGGAAGGATTACTTTTTGTGGCTGCTGCTGGATATTTGTATTTGAGGACTTTCTGTTTGGATCACTTTTGGATTACTTTTGGATTTGAGATTTTACAAGTAATTTGGTTTTGTTTGTTTGGGGCATTGCAGTTGCCGCAACTAAAATTTTTAAACTTTTTCACAACTTTAAAAAAAATATATTGTGGGTAGGCACAGTATCCAGTAGGTCCAGGGTTAGTCATGGGTGCATGATACAACTGTTTCTGTGAGTTTTGTTGAACTTAAATATCATTTATGTCATGGAATTGAATAGCTCACTGTTATATGTGGATTTTGTTTTAATTTTGGGGTGCATGTAAAGCCGCACTAGCCAGTAGGCACAGGGGTACTCAGTGGTGCATGGACCAAGGCTTTCTGTGAGGTCTCTTGAATATTTTTAACATAAACATCATTTAGGGCATGGATGGCATTGGATTGTGGTGTTTTCTGTGTGTTTTTCGATTTTTTGTGGTGGTGTTGGGACCTTGCCATGTGGGTGGGGGCCATTTTGAGGCATGATTCAGGCAGGGCATGGCCATGTGGGTGGGGGTCAAGGGGCCATTTTGAAGCCAGGCAGTGTGATTTGTGCAATAGGCCTGCACCCAGTCTGCCCTGCTTTCATCCATTATACCCAGGGGTACTCAGTGGTGCATGGACCAAGTCTTTCTGGCATTGGATTGTGGTGTTTTTGTGTGTTTTTCGATTTTGTGGGGTGGTGTTGGGGTCTGGCCATGTGGGTGGGGGCCATTTTGAGGCCTGGTCCAGGCAAGGCCATGTGGGTGGGGTGTCAAGGGGCCATGTTGAAGCCAGACAGTGTTCTTTGTGCCATAGGCCTGCACCCAGTCTGCCCTGCTTTCATCCATTATGCCCAGGGGTACTCAGTGGTGCATGGACCAAGTCTTTCTGTGGGGTCTCTTGAATTTAAACATCATTTAGGGCAGGGGTCTCCAAACCGATCCTGGAGGGCCGGATCCATGCCAGATTTTTGGGATATCCCCATTGAGATACATGTAGTAATTTTAAAAATCTGGCATGGATCCGGCCCTCCAGGACCGGTTTGGAGACCCCTGATTTAGGGCATGGATGGCATTGGGCTGTGGTGGTTTGTTTAGTTTTTGGGGTGGTTTTGGGGCCTGGCCATGTGGGTATAGGCCATTTTGAGGCCTGGTCCAGGCAGGGCCTGCCCATGTGGGTGGGGATCAAGGAGCCATTTTGAAGCCAGGCAGTGTGCTTTGTGCCATAGGCCTGAACACAGTCTGCGCTGCTTTCATTCATTATGCCCAGGGGTACTCAGTGGTGCATGGACCAAGTCTTTCTGTGGGGTCTCTTGAATTTAAACATTTAGGGCATGGATGGCATTGGATTGTGGTGATTTTGTGTGTTTTTTTATTGTTTGGGGTGGTGTTGGGGCCTGGCCATGTGGGTGGGGGCCATTTTTAGGCCTGGTCCAGGCAGGGCCTGGCCATGTGAGTGGGGGTCAAGGGGCCATTTTGAAGCCAGGCAGTGTGCCTTGTGCCATAGGCCTGCACCCAGTCTGCCCTGCTTTCATCCATTATGCCCAGGGGTACTCAGTGGTGCATGGACCAAGTCTTTCTGTGGGGTCTCTTGAATTTAAACATCATTTAGGGCATGGATGGCATTGGACTGTGGTGTTTTATTTTAATTTTTTGGGGTGGTTGTGGGGCCTGTTCATGTGGGTGGGGCCATTTTGAGGCCTGGCCATGTGGGTGGGGGTCAAGGGGCCATTTTGAAGCCAGGCAGTGTGCTTTGTGCCATAGGCCTGCACCCAGTCTGCCCTGCTTTCATTCAGTATGCCCAGGGGTACTCAGTGGTGCATGGACCAAGTCTTTCTGTGGGGTCTCTTGAATTTAAACATCATTTAGGGCATGGATGGCATTGGATTGTGGTGTCTTTTATGTGTTTTTCGATTTTTTGCGGTGGTGTTGGGGTCTAGCCATGTGGGTCGGGGCCATTTTGAGGCCTGGTCCAGGCAAGGCCTGGTCATCATTTTGAAGCCAGGCAGTGTGCTTTGTGCCATAGGCCTGCACCCAGTCTGCCCTGCTTTCATCCATTATGTCCAGGGGTACTCAGTGGTGCATGGACCAAGTCTTTCTGTGGGGTCTCTTGAATTTAAACATCATTTAGGGCATGGATGGCATTGGATTGTGGTGTCTTTTATGTTTTTTTCAATTTTTTGCGGTGGTGTTGCGGTCTGGCCATGTGGGTGGGGGCCATTTTGAGGCCTGGTCCAGGCAAGGCCTGGTCATCATTTTGAAGCCAGGCAGTGTGCTTTGTGCCATAGGCCTACACCCAGTCTGCCCTGCTTTCATCCATTATGCCCAGGGGTACTCAGTGGTGCATGGACCAAGTCTTTCTGTGGGATCTCTTGAATTTAAACATCATTTAGGGCATGGCTGGCATTGGATTGTGGTGTTTTTTGTGTGGTTTTTTGGGTGGTGTTGGGCCTGGCCATGTGGGTGGGGGTCAAGGGGCCATTTTGAAGCCAGGCAGTGTGCTTTGTGCCATAGGCCTGCATCCAGTCTGCCTGCTTTCATCCATTATGCCCAGGGGTGCTCAGTGGTGTATGAAACAACTCTCTCTGTCTGGTCTCTCTTCTATCAATGTAAACATCCATTTTTGATTAAAAATAATTGCAATTTTTTATTTTTGGTCTTTCCGTTTTTGGGTGTGTTGTAATAATAATAAATGCCTAGTTGCAAATATTAATTGAAGCACGACATATGCAACATTTATTTAACTGATGTTCCTCTGGATTCCTCTGCTTTTAGGTGCACAAATAGAACCACGAATCATCCTCATCGTTCATCATCAGTGTCAGGAAGCAGTCCTGCTGCGGTTTGTGCAGCACAACGTCACAAGATGTCACGTGGGGCTACAGACAACTCTGCAACTCGTGCAACTGCGGCCTGCTGTTCTGACATCTTAAGAAGATGGGCCCAAAGAAAGGTGGCCGTAGCTCCTCTACCAAGAAAGTTGCCAGTGTCACTGACAGGAAGAAGGAGCAGAAGAATCAAGTGGCGCCACTTACCGAGGAGACTGGTGTGCCCACAGACACTTTTTTTGGGGGAAAAAACTACGCCTGCAGCAGCTGTGTCCATCGGGGACCAGGCTGGAAGCAGCACCTTAGCTTCATTGGTCTCAATGCCATCACGCCAAGTTAGGCCCAAGGCCATGAGTGCCGCAGAGGCAGCCACTTTAATTGCTCAATCACCATCGACCAGTGATGTTGGCGTTGACTCATCGCAAGAAAGTAGCATCCAATCAACGCAGGGTGTAACTCATCTGATGAGTGTTCAACCACAGCAGCAACGGCAACCACAGGTGCAACAAGGAGAGGCGCAAGGAGAGGCACAAGGAGAGGCGCAAGGAGAGGCGCAAGGAGAGGCGCAAGTAGATGCGCAAGGAGAGGCGCAAGTAGAGGAGCCAGTAGAGTTGCAAGTAGAGGTGCATGGAGAGGCGCATGGAGAAACGCATGGAGAGGCACAACTGCCCACAATGCTTGTTCCTCCAGAAGTAGGGGCACATCAGGAAATCGAGATTGAAGCGGAGGAATCATCCGAGCAAGCCACTCCTCCTGATGATCCACTGTCTTCCAGATCAACAGCAAGAAAAAAGTCAAGAAGGGCTAGTACAAGTTTTTCTTCAAGCCCACCTTCCTTCTGATGATCTTGATCTTGATTTTAACCCACCAATGCAGTCTGAGAGGGAGGCACGCCATGAGCCGACAAAGGTAGCAAAGCCTAAAAGGAAGGTTCCAGCAAGGCTTTCACTTATGGGTGATGACGACGAACAAGAAGTAGAAGTTGTGGATTCTGCTGCTGATGAACAGTGTGACGATGGCGACCCAGTCATCACAGTCGTCACTCCAGCCCCAGCGGGAATGCACCAGACAGACATTTGTACCCCATCCCGAATTGCAGCTGAGCGGGATGCGGGCGGCATGGCACTGGTACCCACACAGGTAACTACTACACCAACATGACCTACAGCTTCCAATTTTTCTCATCAGAAGGGCCTGCAGGGACCTCCATCCAGCTCGACCTCCATTACCTCAAGTAGTGGTGCTGTAAGTGCACAACAGAGTCACATTCAGCCACGCCCATTCTCCACTTCATCTGGCATTGAAAGTAGGACCTCCACCACCACCTGAAATCTCCAGTCCCCAGTTTGGGACTTCTTTAGTATTATCAAAAAGGCGGAAAACCTAGTCATTTGTTGGATTTGTAAACAAGTAGTTAGTCGGGGTAAGCTTGGTACCAACTATGGTACCGCAGGCCAGAGAGGTAATCTCATAAAACACCACATTATATATTGGGAGATGCACCTAAGAAACATCCGGAAAGCCAAAAATACAAATCCAAATGTAGATATTGATATTAAATCTGATGACGAAGAGGAGCTGATCGTGCAGGGGGGAGGTGAACAACCGAGAGAATTTTTTTCTGGTACACACAGAACCCCTGGCAGCAGCACTGCAGTGGTTGCACCCACACCCTCCTCTACCCCAACAACATCAAGGAGGCACAGTAGACTGGTAGAGACACCAATGCAAAAAAGTACATCAATGAGCCTAACTGAGTTGAAGAGTTCTGCATCCTCATCACATATGAAAACGCTCCAGACCACCATTAAAAGCATGTTTTGGTCGGAGGCGCCAATGGAACGCAACCACCCAACAGCACATCTTTATAATGCAATGCTGGCTAAAATGTTAGCGCTGGACCTTCTCCCTTTTTCTTTTGTGGAAGAGGAGGGTTTTAGACAATTTGGGGCAACAGTCTGCCTTAAATGGAAGGTTCCTAGCCGGTCCTATTTTGCCAGAGTTGCGGTTCAAGCACTACATCAAAATGTGCTGGAGGTGATTGGGGCAGCTTTGCAGAAGAGTGCTGTTCACACTATCCACCTGACAACAGACATGTGGACCAGTTGCCAAGCCCTTGATTACATGTGCATCACTGAACACTGGATCTCTTTTGCAGGGGTTAGAAAAAATATGTCTGCAGGTGTTGACACTGCCACAATTTTTCAAGCTAGTCGGAAACATGCAACAGTAGCCATGTTTGCCATGGAGAAATCTCATACTGCAGTAAACATTTTGGAGGAGTTTAACAGTAAGGTCTTTGAATGGCTGTATCCAAGAAAGCGCATGATTGGTTATATTTCCACGGATAATGGCAGGAATATAGTTAGGGCCATGAATGATGGTGGCTATTTCAGAGTGCCATGTTTGGCGCACAGAGGTGTCGGAGGCAGCGTTCGCTAAATTCAAGTGGTGCCTTCGTGATGTAGCCAGCTGGATGAACACAAATAAATTAAAATTGAACGCGGGAAAAACGGATGTGATCTTTTTTGGGAAAGGTATCTATCCCTCCTCGGAGCTATGGTGGCCATCTGAGATGGGTCCAGCGCCTCTCCCTAGCACAAAGGCAAAAAATTTGGGGGTGAAATGGGATGACAGTCTGTCTTTCTTTCCCCACATCCAGCAGGTTGTAGGAGGGTGTTTAAGCAAATTGAGGAATCTGCAAAAGTTTCTTCTGCTTCTACCAGAGGGATGCCAAAAAATGGTAATCCATGCTACGGTCACCTCAAGGCTGGATTATGCAAATGGCCTCTACCTGGGCCTTCCTAAATACCTGATCCAACAGCTGCAAACCGTGCAAAATGCGGTTGCAAGGCTGATAAAACATATCTCATATAAACAGCATGTCTCTCCGCATTTGCACGCACTGCACTGGCTCCCAGTGGCAAGCAGAATAAAATTCAAGGCTCTAACCTTGGCCTTCAGAGCCCTACATGGGACCTGCCCCAATTATTTAAAAGCTCGACTCCCTAGGTACTCTCAGGCGATTCTCCTACGCTCCAACTCCTTGCTTCAGCTACGTGTTCCGCGAGTTAGAAGGGTGTGTTTGGGAGGTAGAACCTTTTTAGCCAGCACAGCGAAGCTGTGGAATACTCTGCCGCCTGGTATACAGTCGGCAACATCAGAAATGGGTTTCAGGAAGCTACTGAAGACCTGGCTCTTCACCCATAAGGTTTGACCTATCAGCACCATTTACCACTATACTCTGCTGCTCGCATAGTGCCGGGGCGCCTCCGGTTGAGGTCGCTGCACGCGCTTTACAAAATTCTGTATTATTATTATTATTATTATTATTATTAACATTGTTGTTCAAGATTTCTTGAAAAAAGAAAACAGGAAGGAAGTTACTGACCACCTGCCGAAGAATCTGCACACATTTCAGCCATTCTTTTAAGGCCCGGAAACAGCTGAGGAAACTTCAACATGACCGTAAAGTGCCAGTCGGAGGACTCATCAGGAGGTGGTAACACACTGGAACTCAACCTTCTACATGCTTGAGCATCTGTCTGAGCAGTGCTTGGTAATCAATGATTATGTCTTTGTACTGGATTCTTCTATAAAAGACATGAGGCTAGAGTTGGAGGAATGGGACCTAGTTAAAAGCCTGACAGACATGCTTCGTCCTTTTGAGGTCTTCACGTGTGAAGTCAGCAGGGAGGGCTGTACTTTGGGCAAAGCTATCTCATTGTTGCGCATGCTAGAGCACCAACTGAAGGCGGTGTCTTCAACGTTCAAAGATGATACTGACAAGCAAAACGCATATCCGTTGGCGGAGAGCTTATTAACCCGCCAAGTTGACAATGAAATGCTTAAAAAAATACATACAGAACAACATTACATTTGTGCCACTATTCTGGATCCACGGTACAAAAAGGCACTGGCCAGCAAAGCATTCATTCCTTTGACTGAAGCAGATGTTTCAAAGTACAAACATTGGCTAGCTCTGTCAGCCAATCAGTTCGAAAAAGAGCGGCAGGAAATTGAAGGAACCACCACAAGTACTACTGAAGCAGCAGGCCATTCGGCGAAAGGTCCACTTCTGTGGCAGAAGGCAGTCACTTTCCCTCACAGCCGTTGCCTACAACAGCAACCGTATCATCATCCTTACCTGCACCAGGCCCAGCCATAATATTGTCAGAAGCGGATTGGATAACTCATCAAGGGTTTGCTCGTTCCAGTGCTGATGCAAAGGCCACAGATGGTACGCAAAGTGGAGCAGCCCTGGATGACCTTGAGTGTATGGTGCAGGCCTATCTGGCTGACCCAACAGAGGTCTACATTGATCCCAATCCATTGCTGTATTGGTTTGGGAACAGGGGTCAATGGCCACCGATCACCAAGCTGGCTCTAAATTATTTGTCTTGCCCACTCGCAAGTGTGTCTTCTGAACGTGTTTTCAGTGCTGCAGGTGCCATTGTAACTTCAAAAAGGTCCCGCCTCTTGCCCAAAAATGTGGAGAGGTTAACAATGATCAAGATGAATCAGCACTTCATACAACCAGAATATAAAATATGTGAATCCACGCAGGAAGAAGAGGACACCGACTTCTTCTCTGTTAGCTGACCTACTCCCGTCTCAATTCACAGAGTTTGAGGACGAGCTCTACTTCCCTGACACGTAGGCCCGAAACTGACTTCCTTTTTTTTTCGTCCTGACTCCTCATTCACTTTTACTCCTGTGTGTCTTACTTTGTTTTGCAACTTTTCCCACAACAAAACTCTAATCACGACAAATCCATCAGCAGCACTGTCTTCGTCTTATTTCCTTATTGAAGGTGCCACTGTCTGCAATCCTGAAATTCACAACTCAGTCATGCTCCTCTATCCTCCTCCTCTAGACTCCCCCTATCCATTTCCCTCAAGGCAGATGGCTTGATTACGCAGAATGAAGAAACTGTCGCTTCGTAGACGAGTCCTCTCAAAAGAAGTGGGACTGGAATTACTGACTATATGTTGATTGGTGACAGTTACTTCTGAAATTGACACAAGAGGCTGCCCAGTGGGCCTTCACTTTAAGAAAAAGATGCGGACAAAAAGTGGAACAGGTAATGAATAAAGAGATGGCATGCAGTGGACAGCACTGGCTGTCTGGCTCTGATGAAAGCAATTGCTGTTTGTTTGTTGTGCATGAAATGAATCATCATATGTCTTCTGTTATTATTTAATGTTTTACACACTAAATGTAACTCAAGTCTACTCTGTTTTTTTGACCTTTTTTAATTCAAATTGTACTTCTACTGCAGGGGCCACTACGTTGCATTTTTTAATATGCAAAATGTCCTTGGACTCACTGTGTGTGTAGACTGCAACAGCATGAACAACATTTAGTTTGCCAATATACCATGATGATGATGAGTCTTGATGGTCAAAGTTACATAATATCTTTTTCCTTTACAGTCACTCACTGGGATGGATGGATCATCATCGTCTGTTTACAGAAGAACTATGGCCATTTTGTGAGTGGCAAACAGGTAAACCAGTCAACAACAACTACAGCAGAACTACGTGTCTGTCTAGTCGTGGTATGGAGTGGTCGAGCCAGTGTAGTGTTGTTATGCCGGAGTCCAGACAGCACTTCATGTAAAATTGAGGCTTTGGCTATGTGGCTTTCTGCATACAATGAGATATGCTTTGTCTGTCTGTATCATAGAGGTATGCTACATCAGGTTGCTTCACTCAGTGGTGCCTGCCTTCACCGTCTGCATGGCCCTGGCCTGCTGTGCAGTGTACTATCCTTGAAAAGAAGACTCAGAGTACGCACTTTAGAAGTGACGCTTGTATGTAATACTACTGTCGCCTTTGAAACTGAACATTTTATTTTTGCACTACACACCGTTCCTTATATTTTTTTTTCTCCGTGGTGTTTTTTAATATCACTTCCCGTTTTTCTATCAACAATTACAGGCCGGCTTTTACCCTGTGCGATGGGAAAAACAATTAACTCAGGCTTACCATTAGCGATCCGCAATTCCGCATCCGCCGGGCAGGCAGAGGACAGTGTGTCTGTCTGGTCACCAAGATTGATCGACGGAGCATCAGATGGAATGGAGTAGTACCGTGAATAAGAGGAATGGCTGGATGCATGCAATTTCCCAAATTGAACAGGACAACTACAACATACAGTTACAGTATCCTCTTCACTTCTCCTTATCTTTTATATAATGTTATTGTTATGAACTCCTATGAGTGTGACTCTGTGCAGTTGTTTGCTCTCTGCTTCAAAATCATCCCTCCAGCTATTTGATAAGTTTCTTTGCTATTTTAAAAACTAATTTAATGTACTAATAAGTGTTTATTCTCTCTGAGGGCAGATAGGCAAGTGAAATTGTGTCATTACTGCAGCCCTGTACTGTCAAATTATGTTTCTTCATAGTTAGTAAGTTGTAGTAAGTACTACTTTTCAGTAACCTTACCATCCATTTAGCAAACAACTTCATGCATGCAGTAAGGCACTTCCTTTATGTCGCTTAAAAGATTTATGGATATCTTCATATTCAAAGATTTGTTTTTCTTCATTTTTTGTTTGTCCATGCTGTGTTTGTTTTCCTCTCTCCACAAAATGTTCCCAAAAACCCCCATTCCCATCCAGTTTTCAAACCCTAACACTCTTCTCCTGGGCTGTGTGGTTTTCATTGAGGTGTGACTAAATGACAACAATAATTACACACACTTTCTGGGGAGGATAAGGTCAAAGCAACAGAAAATCAATTTCAAGGATGGTGAAGGAATCCGAGGATATATTCTTACTGTACTATCTATCGTACTGTTCTAATGCTACGCTCAGGCTACTCCATGTTTCATTTCCTTTTTTTTATATGCTGCTACTGCCACTGTGTACCACTACTACCACCACCACCACAACAATGACATTTCATCTGTCCAGGATTCCATAGCCAACCTTAATCGCCATTTGCCATGCACCCAGCCCTGTGCCTAGCCCTATTCTCAAACACGAATCACAGGTAAGATAAGAATTTTGGGGGAGGAAGAATAATGGAGTAGGAGGAGGACTGACCGTAGTACTAGTAAAGTAGTAGGACAATTGAATTCACTAACTCTGTCAGTGGCACTTTTGAACAAATTTGGGAAATTAGACAATTTGAATCAACCAGCCAGTTAAGTTTCAGGAAAACAAACATACAGTTAATCCCCACCCGCCTCCCCCACAAAACAGTAAAATAAATGCGTATGCTATGTTTCAGTAGAGAAATAAATAATTATTGGAGCCCTAACAAAAATAAACTACCCCACAAGAAGACCCAACCCACCACCCTCCCTAACCCCAACCAATGTCCATGAATCAAATCAGTCCCCAAAAGTCCAAAAACCCCAACGCCCAATCCCCCCCCAAAAAAAAAGTCTTCAAAAAAGGGGCAAGGGACAGTCTCTCCTCTACTTCCACCGGCGGTTTCCTTTGGCCAGGTGGTCACGATGCTCTCTGCGGAGGTCCTTGAGCAGGGTTTTCAGCCTCGTCACCTCCTGCTCAAGGTTGGACACTCTGAGGGTCAAGCGGTGCAGACGAACCTTGCACCTGCTGGGGGGCAGCTGATTTTTTTGCTGCTTGGCGGTGGTGGGTGGCTGCGGGACCACGGCTCCGTACCGCTGAAGGCTTGCGCTGACTGGATGACCCAGGGTGGTCGGAGGAGGATGCTGCTTTTGTGGATGTTGATGTTGACTGCGACTGCGTGTCCTCCTCCTCCTGGGCCACCAGCCGCCGATATTAAGCAATAATTGCCTCCAGCTTCCGTTGCCGGGCCCGTCTAGCCAACTCCTTCCTTGTTAGTTTGGAAGGAGCATCTATATGAAGATGGAAAGACAAACTGTAACCAATGCTCTTTAAGATTAACACAAAATATTTCAGCAGAAAGTTGTGTCACAGTAGCACTAGGAACTTGCAAGCACAGTACATAACATTTGTGGCACGTATCTATTTAACCTCCCACTTCGTCGCCCTCTGCTCTAACATTAGTGGGAGTTTCAGGAATTCTACTAGCACTATATGGACTCACTACATTAGACTCAGACAGTACACAGTCTTCTATTTCTCTCTTATTAGCGAAATTGGGATGTAAACTTGTGGAAACCGGCATAATGCCAGCGCAGTCAACTTGCACCCGTGCAAGCCATGAAGACACAGACTTGCGTTAGTGTTACCAGTCCAGTACATGCAGGTGGTGAAGCTCTTAATTTTCTATTACGGCTGGCACTGGCCATACTCTGTTACAAGGGCTACTGCTTAATTAATTTAACATTCACCCTGCCCTTCCCCTGACTACTATAAAAGGAAAATGAAGAAGATAAATAATATGATCATCTATCCCTTCACAGGATATTTGCTTACATATGGGATGACATTTAGGTGCTTTGTTTTTGATTGAGTGAAAACCGATAGGCCACACATGAATGACAGAGTTGTAAAAAGATTATTAAGAGACGTAGTGAGTGAGTGGTCACCGTAATCGCCGGATATATGCTGTGCTTGCAAACTACTGTTACTAGCCATGGTAGTATTCTGAAAAATTACAACTTCTACTTTCCTCGGCTTTGCTACTCTGGCACGGACGTGCGTTGTTACATGCTCTTCAAAGTAACACTCTTCATCCAGTGACCGTCTACTCTGTCTACATACACCTATGCTAACTATGAGGAAGAGACCATTCAGGCAGGCAGGCATCCATCCATTCAAAGTAAATGTCAATCATTCTTAATGTCTCACTCTCAACTGGACAAACCTTACTTTTTCTCACTGAAAAACAACCTTTTGATTTTTTGGGTAAAACCCCAGCCATGCATCCGTGCTTGACTTGCATTTGAATTTGAACCAAAGGATATATTGCGCACACATACAGTTTCTATTTCAGCCACCCAAGGAGTCCTCTTTTCTTTCTCCTTCCACCCATCCTTGCTTCAGCCTTCAACCGGCCATGCATCAGACCATGCATCAGATTCCCAGCCACCTCGGGCAGCATTCAAAAACAAGTATCATTCTTTGCCAGTCATTAATTTTCACTTGCTTGTCCTTCCTTACACCCTTCTTTCCCTTTTCGTTCATCCCATCCATCAAGTTCATCTCTGATCTGACTTGGCTTCTCGATAAAACTTTTCACAGCTGAGTTGAAGTCAAATTTAGAGGAGGCCATTGGTTACTCGTCAACCCCCGCTGCTATTGCTAATGAGAAGTCAAGGGTGACTGTCTTCTACCTGGTTGACAAAAACTTAGTTCTAAAATTGTAAGTCTTCTTAACAGTAAAGTGTACTTGTACTGTACAACATGTACACCCCTGCAGAGAGCCCACTCTGCAATCTCAATAAGTAAGGAATATATTAGCTTACCAATGCCTGCCACTACCGTGGTATCCCCACAGCAGTTCCTGCTGGCTGTTGTACCGCATCCGACCCTGGAGTGCCCACCTCTGCGCTGGCCCTGGCACTGGTGGTTGGCTGTGCCGATGATGTTACACCTACAAAAAACATGTAATATTTTTAGATGCCATATACACCACTCCCTATTTAGTCTAGGAATGAAAAAAAGTTACTAGTACTACATAAACAAATTTAATAATTTGTGACTCTCTAGTCTAAACAAAAAATGTCCCTTTCTTCAGGGAAGGGTGTTTTTTATTTATGCTTAGCCATAACATGTGATGCTACACTTTTTGACACAACTGATGAATGCTTGCTTTTTAACAGGCACCATTTTTCTCATAACAGACAGAAGCTTCCCTTCTATGAACAAGAGCAAGATCATCATCATTTCTTAGTCGGAGTCGTCAACGATTCATCCCCACCAAGACTATGTTTCAACCAGGTGAGGGCTCTCCCACAATTAATGTGTGAAATCAGCCACTTTTCAGTTGTTCTCCGTTTGTTATATGACATTGATTTTAATAAATGTTTTTATATAATGCACAATTAAAATTTTACAGAGTACACACAGAGCTACTTGTTTTACTTTTATTGAAGCTTTAAAACGTACATAGACTCTGTGGTTTTTGGTCTTGAGTGAGTGAGTGGGTTTGCAATTTGCAAGCATGAGTCCGTGACTCTGAGAGGTCGGGACTCTGACTCCATAGTCTTATGTTCTCTGGGTTGTATAATCATTGGGGAGAATCACTGCATTCGGGAGCAAAATAATTACTCTCTGACACACTAGCTAGTCAGTAAGGAGATTGGGGGTTCAACTTCTGGTATGACTGAGGTATGTGGAAAGTCTAACTGCACCTATTATAATTTATAACCAATACCCTATTTCTTGTCCATAGTTCTGTATGTGCAGAATAGCCCCTCAACAGTAGTAGTATGTCCTCCTATCCAAACAAAAAGTAAACTAGTATCTTATTCTTGGTGGCCATTGACATTTTATTGTTGGGAATTGTCAAAGCATAAACATTTAGAAGTCTTCAATAGACAATTTGGCTAACCCAGACGACTGCACTCAGTGCCTAGAGCTATTGATGAATAGGAGTTTTGTTTAACAGTACACCTTTTGCCAACTGTGCAAGGTTATCTAGCTACACAGACAGACTAATATTAATCTAGTAGTAGCACAGAGAGTCATAGTAGATGTAGGATAAGAATTTAGAAACAGTCTACAAGAAGATCAAAGACGATTTAGGAAAAAAATAGAATTATAAGGAACGTTTGGAATAAATAAGTGCTGTAAAAGATAGGGAAGTATAATTAATAATATTAACAGGAAAACGTACTGGGGTCAGCAGAGGAGCCCTCGGCGGACCTATCCTGGCCTTCCAGTTGTTCCTGCTCTGACGGCGCTGCTACCTCCTCCTCTGTCCTCTTGCCCCTAGGGGCAGCTGATGTACAACATGAAATAAAGACACAAACATGGATGAATATTGTCAACCAAATCAAACATTTCAAAAAAACAATAACAAATTATTTTTGGGAAATAGACAACAATTGCACTAAATTTATTGACCTATCTAATGTGGTCTACTAGGATATTAGTATTGCTGGGTTCGCGGACCGTCTACTTGGAAAGTTATGTAACTCACTAAACCAACTACAAAAAGGTTCTACTAGGACTGGCAGGCAGCACTCCGCAGCGCGCGAAGTGACAGACACAGTCCGTCATGATTGCAGACCACTAAAAAGTTTCCTACTAAATAACCAGTCATAATATACTCAAACTATCAATCCACCACCACTATCTCTTGGCAGGAGTACAAAGGAAGGACTGGTCTAGTGTCTAGCATTATGCAGTTCTGTAAAGTAATCACTCATACATAATCACTCAGGCCAAATGAGAAAAAAATTGAAACCAAATAAGCATAGTAGCACCGCCAGTGAGCAGGCGAGCACCTGCAATCACAGAAGCTTTTGAAACATAATTTACCTCCAATGTAATCGGCAGCATTCTTGCTCTTCGAAAAAAACAAATTGCAATATCATAACACAGAGCAGGAGAAAATAAAGTAGTGATTAAATACTAGCTACTACTACTCACCAAGGCCCGGGATCTCGACTCCAAGCAGGTCGAGCAGGTCTTGCTCCCGGTCCAGGATGTCAGGCCACCGGTGCGTTGCCTGATTGTATGTGCGCCGGACCCCAGACTCCCGATACATGGCCCGGCACACGTTCCCCCATAGCTGGCGACGCTCCTGGAGCCCGTACCCGGCACCGGGCCTGCCGCCTGCCACGGCGGTCTTGGGGAGGTGGCTCTGGACGAAGAAAACCAGTGTGGCCACCTCCACCACGCTGAAGATCTCCCGGGCTACTACTGCCTCCCCACTTAAGCGCCCACAAGGGAGCCGGATAAGGGGTGCGGGACCCTTCCCCCTCATGTTCTTCACGGCTCCCTTTGCCATGGTCCTGGACAGGAAAGGAAAATAAAATAGGAAAGAAAGAATAGGGAAAAAGTAAATAAAAGAAAAGAGTTAAAAAAAGTAGTTTTAAGTAACCAAAAGTAGAAAAAAAAACAAAATATAGATGTAGAAAAATAAAAAGATAGATAATGAATAAAAAAAATTAAAACAAAGTTCAAACAACCACAGGAATGCAAAGATTAAGGGAGGATTGAAAAAGCATGCCGAGAACTATAGAAATGAATAAAAAACAAGATGGCTGCGCCCATTGCGACCGCGTGGGTAAATTTGCGCAATATTTTCCCCGCGAGCACGCAAAAACGGACGCGAACACGTAATTGCGGCCCGCACGTAGGAAATGCACAACCCAAGCATGCAACTGGTGCCCGGAAATGCGAATATGCAACGCGATAACTGAAAACAAGATGGCCGCACCCATGTACGACCGCATGGGTAACTTCGCGGTCGCCACATTGAAAAAAAAAACACGAACACGCAAAGCGCCCCGCGAATAGGCAAAAATAAAAAAAAACGCAAATTCGCACAAATTTGCGAATTTTGCGGACTGCCAATATGCTTTCACGAAAATTCGCGTACCGCGGATTCGCAAATTTCGCCCATACTTACCATTCGCACAGAGCCCTTCACAACAACAGCAATCACACCAGACAATATACATGTTGTACATTGTCACCAACCTTCAAGTGAAGTAGCGAGTGATGAGCTGTTGATGTATGTCACCTCCTTCCTCCTCTCCACTGTCCTCATCACTAGACTCAGGTTCTTGTGCAGGTGGGGGCCTTGGGTCCTCATCATCATCCAGGAGCAGGGGAACATCCTTGCGAATGGCCAGGTTGTGGAGCATGCAGCATGCCACGACGATCTTACATACCTTCCCAGGAGAGTATGACAGTGCACCTCCGGTTTTGTCAAGGCAGCGGAAACGTGATTTGAGCAGGCCAAAAGTACGTTCAACCACACAACGTGTCCTGCCATGGGCCTCATTGTATCTGCTATCGGCCGGGGTCCTGGGATTACACAGTGGGCTCAGCAGCCATGGATGGCTGGGATATGCATAGTCACCTAGGAATGACAAACACACATTGCAATGTTGCACAGGCAGAGGGCAGCAGGTCACACACCCAGCCCACCATATGACTAGGCATACTCACCCACAATCCAAGCACACTCTGGAAGCAGATTAGCCATCAGCTGGGGCACAATGCTGTTCCTCAGGACGTATGAGTCATGGGTAGAGTCAGGGAATCTGGCACCCACATGCGAGATGGTCATATCTGCCCGGCACACCACCTGCACATTGATCGAGTGATAATGTTTTCGATTGCGAAAAATGTGCTCACTTGCCTGTGGTGGCACAAGACCGACATGTGTGCAATCTATGGCCCCAATAGCGTGTGGGATGTGCCCAAGAGGATAGGCGTCTGCCTTCACACCTGCCAATTCTGCACCTCTGGGGAAATGTACATATCTGTCCTTATAGATTGTCATGGCGGACAGAACATCCCGCAGCACCATGCTGAACATGGGTTGAGTCATCCCTGCTGCGCCCGCCACGGTCTCCTGGAACGATACAGTGGCAAAAAAATGGAGGGCAGGCATCACTTTGTAAGTTGGGGTGAAAGCTGTTAGGTATGTGCGGCGAGGCTGCAGGTGGGGCTCCAACAGATCACAAAGGGTCTTCAGGGTGGCTCTATTGAGACGGAATTTGTGAATAATCGCCACATACTCCATGTCCTCCAGCTGTGTCAAGTGACGTATCAGATTAGGCCTCCTCCTAGTTGAGATGAAAGTGGACACATGTCAATTACATCCATCATGAGATGGCCACAGCATATCCCATTCATATTGAAACAGGAAAAACAATGACTGACTTGAGGAATGTGTGACACCCCAGGTAACATGGGGGGACGTTTGAGCCACACAGAGGGCACACCTCTCCAATTACAATACACCAGTGCCTCAAACACCACAGAGGTCAATGTGAATGCACATATTTCCATGCCCACATTCCACATGTGCACACCTGGGAGTGTGGCATCCAGCCATTGTGCGACAAATCAACACAACTGTCTCATACTCATCTGGTGTACCTGTCACACCTCAGCGCATCATTCAAACGTGGCACACATCCACATCACAATGATCACAGCTGGGGGTGAACTGCTTTTATGACCACACAGAAAAGAACAAGTAAGTAACTACATCATACAGTCAGACAAGCTTTGCCGAGGTCATCATTGCCCCACAACACATTGTTGAGTCCAGACCACTACCACACTGTCCTGCCTCAACAACCATCTGATGCATTTGTGACACGGTAGGGACAACAGACCAATGTACATCACACATACACAAGCATATGTAGGCACCTTTGGAGTTAATGGGACATTGTCATTGTGTGCACGATGACGTGTCCTTCAGCATGTGGCCACAGTGTGCTGTTGAGGTGTGTCCGATGGACATTGCCATTGTATGTGCCCCAACTCGCGGTAGCTACCGCCTGGCCCCTGCGGTGTGTCACCAGCAGGCCCTGACACAAGTGCAGTAGTCATTGGCATGGAGACATGCCCAAATAGCCCCGGCGGTGTGTCACCACCATGGAGTATTGCCCTAGAGCCAATGGGAACGATGATTGTGGTGGCATGATGCAATTTTGAGAATCGCGGTCGGCGTGCTCTGCCACCGCGGAGGCGGTCATTGGATGCTTTTGAAAGATGCACCATCGCGGTAGCGCACCCTGGGCCCATGCGGCGCATCACCGCCATGGAGCATGCCAAAGGAGCCAATGGGAACGATGATTGCGGTGGCATGATGCAATTTTGAAAATCGCGGTAGGCGTGCTCCACCACCGCGGAAGCGGTCATTGGATGATTTTGAATGAGGGAGACCTGGACAACCAATTGTTGCAGGTTGGCATCTTTGGAACAACCCCAGGGGGCTATATATGTGTGGAAGTGAGCCTCACATTTCCAATGCTCACAGAGCCTGCTGCCTGAGACCCTCATCTGCTGCTACCTCCAGGGACTGCTGCCTGAGACCCTCATCTGCTGCTGCCTCCAGAGCCTGCTGCCTGAGACCCTCATCTGCTGCTGCCTCCAGAGCCTGCTGCCTGAGACCCCTCACCATCCAATTCCACCAGAGGTGTTCGATGTCCACAGGGATGGCAAGGACAGAGAAGATTCGTGCCAGTCTACTCAAGCGAGGGGCTGGAGGTCTTGGTAGATGAGGTTCTCGCACAGTACCCAAGGCTGTATGGTGCCCCAAATGTTGTGGTAAGTCATTGATAAGGGAGGTGTAGGGCAGGGGGGGCACACTTGTAGTTGGACTGCTGCAGTATATGCCTGAGGGTGTGGGGCCGTGTCATACACTGACAAACATGCTGTCTCCAGGGGGAAGGAGTGTGTGTCCCAATGTCACAGGTTTCCCTGCCTGCAGTTGTAGGTCTGAGTGAAGTGTGTTAAATTGTCAGCCTTACAGAGACACAGTATGTTGGACATGCAGCTGCCAGGACAGGCATTGCTTTGCTTAATGTCTCTGTGTGCACCTGTTGTCCGACTCAGTGTGAACCCAGATGCTCTGCACAGTTCCCTCCCACCAAGTGGAGATCACATCACTGCACTTACTGTGTCCTTAGACTTGTTCCTTCATACTGAAATCCAAATATGCACCATCTCAGCTCTGTGTAATTGCACACGACCACACTTGTGTAGATCTATATTTTGTTGGTGAGTCCATGTCCCCCAATGCCACACACATGACATACAGATATGTTCACTGGACATGATCATTGAATGCTGCCCAGTCATGCACAAAGTGAGTCTACCCACAGACACAGGTTGATATGTGATGTATGTAGTGGCCAGACATGTATAGGACTGGAGATGTGTGCAAGCCACAGAGGGGGTTCAGTACTGTCATCCTGCATGTGTGTGATATTAGCAGGGACCCTGTACACCCTCATAAATGCGTGCAGTCACATCAGCTTAGCCCATGCAGAGTGCCCATGTGAGATGTATCCCAGGGTGGGATGGACAGAGATAACATTTGGTAAAGAGTCTGGGTCTTGCTACTGTACTGATAGATGTTGGTACATGACACTGTGTGACGGATCATTCATCCCTCTTTTCTCCCATGCCTGCAGCTCAAGGTACACCAGTATAAGGCCGTGAAGGAGGGCCATTGCAGCAAAGGTGCGAGCTCTGGGGGTATTTAACCGATGACGCACCCACTGCCACAAGAGGTGGGGCGACATCAGCCGGTTGGCAAAGAACGTGGCAGAGATGACCTTGGGACTGCTTCCACGCACTGGACGTTTTACACGGCGCAGCATGACACCACTGATGGGCCACATCTTGGCAGTGACTCATCCTGAGCTGGATGCACATCTGAAGGAGCATCGGCAGGGTGACTTTGCCTGGGAGCGGATGCATGTGTACAGGGCCTGTGGCAGCGGTGGCCTATGTGATGTTTGTGGGGGTGGTGCAGTGCTGTGTCATATAAGTGGCTGCTGTGATGGGTACCAGTTTATCTATAGCCACGATCATAATCCCCACCTTTTAAATGTGAGAGCATAGTGCTAAAGATGATGCTCTTAAATAATGAGGAGGTGGATCATAACGTTGGCCAGAATAGATACCTGACGTTCTTTAATTTTAAGAATGGTATAGCTCCCTTCACAAACTAAAAGTAATTCCTTCCTGAACACATAGCAACAACAGGCTGACCAAAACAACGATAATTGCGTTTGGTTTTCAGTTTGTTTCAAATATTAAGTTGAAAGTTAACTGTGAACATTTACGCGCAATAAGCCTGGTAGCATAATCATTTTTACTGAGTCCCAGATGACACGAACCACTATTCCCATTTTTTTAGGACACTCACATATGACGGCACGTGATGCGCCGAAACCGTGAGGAAGAGGAACTGGTGAAATAAGTAATTCCTACTGAGTTCCGGCTAGTACAAACTACAACTCCCATGTTTCTGGGGCATTCACGTACGACGTCAGGTGATGCGTCAATCGTGTGAGGAAGAGGAAGTGGCTCAATATAATGGCCGCCGCTGCTCCTGTTCCGTACCTCCCCACAGACAGCCCAGAAGGACGTCCGGGGTACCGACGGACAGGTAAGCGCAGGATGGCACACTAGTTCTGTATAAGATTCTGACATCATCCAGACTTGAATGTCCTAATTACGGCTTTTGCTGTATCGGCACTAGCACACGGAACCAGAGTCGCAAGAACCATAGCGGTCTTTTACTAATTCGCCTTACAACTTTAGACAGCGTGTCCTAGTGGCTTCGGGATACGATCTAAAAATAGCCCTTGTCTTTACTCAGTCTACTACAATTGAAAAGGGCAGCAACACCTAAAGTGCCCCTTTTTTCATAATCCAAACTCATGGGAAGCAGTAACCATGGGTCATTTGGGACACCGATAATAACTGCGCGAAGTGAGAAAAATTATGGCTTATATTGAACTACTAATAAACATCAGAAATGTGTCCATAAATATACACAGACGAGATTACTCGAGTTTAGAGTAGTTTGTCGGACCACGATGTTGCAATTTGTTAATCCTTCCTTTAATACCTTCTTTTCTCCCCATCAGAGCGGTGCACCGTTTTACCTGTGCTGTGGCCAGGTGAGGTGGGGCGAATATTCCCTAAAATATAGGTGAGTGTGAATGTAATCAAACAGATACATTATCACTATGTGTCATGCAAAAAATTTAACAGCTTGGCCTGATAAATGATTAATATATCTTGATGGCTCATTTTAAAAAACGACACACTATTAATGAAGATGTGTAGGTTTTTCTATCTGTGTATTTGTTTGTGTTTGTCTGCTCCTTCCTGGTGCACATTGGACCACGAAATCAGGAGAATTCCAGGTGATATCTATCTCCTTTGTTTCACTTAATTCACTTATACCTAGCAGTAGCATTAGTCACGGTCCTGAAGAAGCAGCAGGAGACCTTTTGGCCCCGATTTAACTGCAGAAACATGTCGACCAAACATCAACCCTAGTAGTCATTTGTTTATACTACTATGCACTGTTTTAATCTTTGGGAGTGAATAGGTACCCATTAAAATACTTTTCACCTCTTCATTACCCAATTTTACGAGTTTTCACACCTATCACTTTTCATTTTCACTTTTTCAGCACTGCTAGTCAGATTACCACTTGATACCGAGACACACCACACTTGCATTTGGACACACTTGAGAGATTAGGCTGAGGCTGGCCAAATCTACCGAGGGTACAACCCCTTACCTTCATGGTGAAGGATCCCAAATGATGCAGGGTGGTACAGGTCGGTAATCTGATGGGAAAAAAATTTCTCACTGAGAAAGTACCCTTGGTTCAATTTTGCTGTCGTACCTCTACTTTTGAGGTCACACCACCACAGATACACAGTTAGTTTGTCTCATTTTTGACCCATTGCTATTTGTTGTTGGTAGATAGTGTAGTTTCGTTTCCCACTGAGGAGGTGTTGTATGGCAAGGGTACACCTAGGAAGGGCTCAGAGCCACATTCCCCCACCAAATCGACTCCCATTCCAAGCCCAGTAAAGCAGGGGATGGAGGGCACTGTAGGCAGGGCACTTGCCAAACAGGGGAAGGAGGGCCAGTGGCGTAGCCAGACAAAGCGTTAAGCAGGATCCAGCACGTCACCAGAGGGAGTGCCAGTGCCTGCACGTGATGCGTCTCTGTTGGTGTGTGTGCCTGTTGTGTCCTCACCAGTTCCCATTAACCCCAGTACAGGAAAGCCATTTTGAATTCCCAAGAAGTGGAAAGGCACCCCTCAAACCTCTCTCACCCACACTGTGTCACAGGTCTGCATGACTCCACCTCCACGTGCCACTACACCACCTGGTCCAAACAGCCCTCTAGCTTGCCAAGCCACTGATAGTCCTACATCACCTGGGCTTCTCTCTCCACAGTCAAGTGGTCCTGCTGTCCCGACACACAGCCAGCTCCAAGTCTGCCTGACAGCCAATTGTGAGTGTTAGTCCCCCTCACACACCTGTCTCTCTCACAGGTGGGCCTGTTCTGCCCATTGTCACCCCCTGACTGTGTTGCTGCCCATGGAAGGGTAGAGTCGTACACACTCCCTGTGCAGCTTCTCATGTCTTGACTCTGCACTTTGCCATGCCCACTGGCCTTGTCATTCACTGCTGTTCTGCCCTTGCCTGTGCAGCCTCTCATGTACTTGCAGTGCACCCTGCCATGGACACTTGCCCTGTTGCTCTGCTGTGTTGGACTCTCTCCTGTGCAGCCTCTCATGTACTTGCTTTGCACTGTGCACCCTGCCATGGACACTGGCCCTGTTGCTCTGCTGTGTTGGACTCTCCCCTGTGCAGCTTCTCGTGTACTTGCTGTGCACCCTGCCATGGACACTGGCCCTGTTGCTTTGCTGTGTTGTGTTGGACTCTCCCCGGTGTAGCCTCTCATGTACTTGCTGTGCACCCTGCCCTGGACACTGGTCCTGTTGCTCTGCTGTGTTTGACTCTCCCCTGTGCAGCCTCTCATGTACTTGCTGTGCACCCTGCCTTGGACACTGGCCCTGTTGCTCTGCTGTGGTAGACTCTCCCCTGTGCAGCCTCTCATGTACGTGCTGTGCACCCTGCCATGGACACTGGCCCTGTTGCTCTGCTGTGTTGGACTCTACCCTGTGCAGCCTCTCATGTATTTGCAGTGCACCCTAAACTGGCCATTGACCTTCCTGTTTCGAGTTTGCCTGTGCAGATTATCTTGCATATGCTCAGCATTTGGTGCCTTGTTCTTCTCTACTGTTGTTCTACTGTCACATCTGTGCAATATGTGAATAAAGACAGTTACTCCTGTTGTCTGTTTTGTCAGTGTCCTTGCTGATTGAAGTTCTTTTGGTGTGTGCATTTGGTTGCCTGTGCCCCATGCTCTATGTGTCACTTCAACATTGCCAAGGCGTTTACCCGCATTACATTTTTTAACAGGGGTGACAGGGACTTCAGTCCATTCGGATACTTTTACCTGTCATGCAGTTCTCTTTTCTTGGTTTGCTATTGTTGGCTACATGTTTCACATGTCAGGTTGGAGGGACACTGCCAGCACAGGGTGTGATACTGTGCACAGGTTTGCATGCAGGCTGGGCAATGTCATCCTGTATGTGTGTTATTCCTTTATGTGTGCCCAGCTGTGTATGTGTATGGTAATCTTGTGATGACCCTTAATCATGGTCCCATGGCCTACATGAGATGTGTGCTCCTGGCTAGTCAAGAGGTGTGCCATGTGAAGGGTGTGACTTTGTAGGGGGTGTGGATGTGTGTGTGCCCCTGGATTGTGAAAGACACACATGTGTCACCCAGGAGTTATGTGCCTGTTGTTTGAATTGTTCAGCCCAGTGGATGTGGTTGTATGCACATGTCTGAGTTGTCTGTTGTGCACTGTGCAATGTTTTGGTGTGTCTGTGTTGTTCTGTCTGACTCCTACTTGTTGTTTTAGTCACTTGTGAGTGTGCATAGTCTGTGACTTGCACATCAGTGTTGTGTTTGTTCGATCATCCATGTGTCTTGAGTCTGTTTGTGTAGACTGTGCAGCCCTGCTGTTCCACACTGCCATTGTGGTTGTATTTCTCGTGCATTGCAGGCACATGGTGCCTTATATCCTCCAGTATGGCATAGTGTGTGTGGTGTAATGACATCCCCTATGTGTGCCCCTTATGCCTACCAATTGTGAGTCTCCACTCCCTTTATTTGTGTATAGTACACCGCTTACATTTTGACTACTGACATGCAAGGCAGTTCACTTTGATGTCAGCTGTACCCTTGGTTTACATGTGTGTGTGCCTCTCCATCACTTCATTTGTGACACTGTGCTTTGTGTGCAGTTCTTGGGCCAAGAGAAGTGTGCCACTCTGGACATTGCCCCAAAGGTTTATGTGTGATGTTCTATTTATCACTCAGGATTGCTCATGTGCACTTCAGCTGTGTGTGTTCTCCAGTGCTCTGGTCGAGATGGTTCTGCTCTTGTATCCTAAAGTGGTGCATCTGTTGTTGTTGTGTTGGATGTATGTGTGTTGGCTGTGGTATTGCTTCACTTCTTGGGTGTGCTGTTGTGTTTGTGCTATGCTGATTTGTGTTATGTGTGTTGAGGTTGTGTCAGTCATGTCTGTGTGTGACTGTTATGCTTGGTGTGCACACACTGCTTGTTGTGCATACAGTGCTGTGTGTATGTGGCCTTGGCATTGCCTGGTGTGCATCCTCTGATGTCCTGCAGTTTTTGTTCAGTTTTTATTTCATGTGCATCTGTAGTTGGTTTGATGTGGCAGTGTTGTTCTGTGATGGTGCACTTATCATTGTGATTTGTGGTATGTTGTGTGTATTTTGGTCCTGGGTGATGGGGTTGTACACTCCTATTGTGTCTGTGCTCCCATTGCCTTTCCACAGTTTGGCTGACAGAGTATGTCTGTTTCTGATGGGGTTCTGTGTGTGTTTCTGTTGTGTTTTGTGTTTGTGTGTTGTTTTTGGGCAGACATATTTTATGGCATCCCTGTGTGTGTTATGTTTGTGGCTACACCCAGGGTGTGTGTTTGTTTGTGTGTGTATGTACTGGCAATAATTGGCAGCCTTCAGTGTGTGTGGCACTGGTGTTGTGTGCTGCTGTTGTGAGGGGGTATGTGTGTACATTCCTCCTGGTGTTTATCAGTAATGGAGTAGATATTGGGCCCTGTGTGTTGTGCTGTGCTGCAAGTGTACTCCTGTGGGGTTGTTGTATGCATGTGTGACTGTTCCCAGTTATACCTCCAGGCCTTCCTTCCCCCCTTGTGCCTTTACTTGGTATGCCTTGCTGTCTCCCTGTGTTGCTGCACTGTGTTGGCTGTGGTTTGACTTCACTGACTGTAGCAGCCATGTGTGGTTTGATGGGCTGAGGGTGGTGTTCTGTGTTCCTGGTCTTGGATGAGATGTGCACATGCTTGTTGTGTGTCTCCATGGCCTTTCATTTGTGGACATCCCACTTCGGATTGCTGATTTGTTGTGCTCCATTGCTGTGGACATTTTGGGTGTATGTGTGTGAGTATGTGGTATGTATGGGTAAGTATGCAGGCTGTGTGTCCATTTGTATGTTTGTTCCTTGTATGTGTTTCCTTGTTGCTTGTTTTCATGTTGGTTTCCATGTATGTGGTGGTGGTGTTGTGCGTGTGTTTCCTGACACTGTGCTGTGTGCTGTGTGCTGTGTGTTCCTGTGCAGCCACTCCTGCAGTGGCTGTCTCCCTGGTTGTTTGTTGTGTGGTGCAAGATGTGGATTGACCTGGCTTGTTGATGTGCATGGGAGTGCACAGGATGGGCACCTGACCTGTGCCTTCATGGGGTGTGTTGCTGTGGGGTGGAGGGAGGTGTGTCCCTGGGGTCTTTGTGCCCTGCCCATGCCTTGGACTGGCCCTGCCTTCTGCATTGTGCGCATGTATTCACCGCTGCGGTGATGTGACCGGGACAATGCTGCAATTTCGCAGTGGGTGTACGTCCAGGATGCAGAGGGGTGACTTGGTGGCAGATGGGTCATGTGTGGGTGCCCTTGCGGATGTGTTGTTGGCCCCAGCAGGATGTCTGTGGTAGATTTGGACCCTGTGTCAGCCCATATGTTGTGTGTTGTATTTGTGTAGTTGCGTATTGCGGCAGCGCCCATGGCGGCCCATGAGTTGGTGGTGATGTAGCACGTACAGCTCTGGGAACACATGTAGAGCTGGGTCTATGGCGGTTGTGACCGGGTGGTGTGGACCGGGACTCTGGTATCGCGGTCCTCTGTCGAGTTTCCGCCGTCTCTGGATGTGCGGTGTCTCCGCTGTGGTCCGTCTGCTTGTTTGGGGCATCCTAATTTGTGGAGTTGGCGGACGTCATTCCGCAAGGCTGTGAGTCTCCATTAACATTAACATTGATGGGAAGTGCGTCGCACGGCGGCGGACGGGAATTGACCTATGTTTTGCAATAATAATATGGCGGACGTGTTTCCCGCTCCTCGCGGGTGGATACATTTGTTTTTCCACCCCTTCAGCACCATCCTAATGGACCGCTAAGACTTTACGAAGCCGATATAGAGTGGGCTGCTCTTGACTGGATCACATTCTACCTTAAAAACAAAACACATGTCATCCAAACTCCCCCTTTTTTATCCGAACCGTACTGTACAAAAGCAGGGGTCCTTCAAGGCTGTATCATCTCACCCAAGCTTTTTCACATCTGCATTAAGTCATTACCGGCAATGATCAATGAATTTCAGCTCTCATGCTATAACTATGCAGATGAGACATACATGCTCCTCAAACTGGAAAGCCACAAAGACATTGCAAACTCAAAAATCTTAAGTTGTCACAGAGCCATTGATCAGTGGATGACATGGAGCTATCTCAAACTGAATGCTTACAAAACTGAAATACTCACATGTGGTGATTGTAAACAGTATGACCCATGCTGCACCTAGCCTAACAATCTGGGACCACCTCCTAAAGTATCTAAGGAAGTAAGAAACCTTGAAATTACCATGGACTCCAAGTGATCAATGAATGCCCAAGTGGACATATTAGCAAGCTTGATTACTATGAAAACTCTGCAATGCATGTTCCCCCTCTGGGGATTTCCACACAAGGTCCAGACTACTATCTCTCTTGTACTGTGCAAACTTGATTATGCCAATGGCCTCTACCACAGATCATCTTTATCAACTACAAAAATAATACAATGGATTCAGAACTCTGTTGCCAGACTACACCTACATGTGAAGCCACAAGCCCATATCTGACCTCCCATAAGGATCCTACATGGTTACCAGTTGCCAGAAGATCCACCTTCAAGCTGCTTTGTATCTGGTACCTTTTGCTGACCTATTTCTCTGTCACAAATTTAGGGCCACCTGCCGATCTTTACACGAGACGTTCCCGAGTCCCCCGCCAACCATGCTTGCATTGGAGAACCTGTTAAAGGTCGCCCCGTCTCGTGGACTCATCATACAGCTTTATACAGACATGCAAACCATCGCTCCTCTTACACAGCCACGAGCACTTCAGGCGTGGAATGACAAACTCCACATTCAGCTGACAGAGACCCAGTGGTTGTACGGTTGTCGCCAACTTACTGACTTATCTCCCAACTATAAACTTCGACTAATACACTTTAAGTTTCTTCATCGATTCTACAGGACACCAGTAAGCTTGCACCGTATGGGACTGAGAGATGATGACGGCTGTTGGAGGTGTGGTTTCACTCCAGCAACCTTTTTAAACATGACATGGAACTGCCTGTGGCTGACATCATTTTCGTCCTCAATATTTACAATGATTCATCAGATCATTGACACACCTGTATATCCCGCTCCTCTACTGGACCTGTTGAGCTATGTATAAGACACACCCGTTAAGGTTCGCAAACTATATGCATTGTTTCTCATTTATGCCAAACACCAAACTGCTGTACATTTGGAGAGGAAGAGGGTGCCTTCAATTAAGGAATAGATCAGGGATGTCACATACTGGCGTTCTCAATTGACCACCTTCTGGGAATTAATGCCTCCTACCTCTAAACCCAGGGACATATGGGAACCTTTTATCACATGGGCTAGGGAAAGACGGGGCAGACTAGAATACGCTGACTGCTGAGGGGGCTACGGGGTAGAACAAGAGGGACAGTGTTGCTGTGTTTCTATAAGGAATATTAACCAGTTATGCACAATACGCGGGGAGTTGTTGTGTATTTCAGATTATGCTGTCACAAGTAATCTCATGATTGGACTAGCTATGTGGTGAATACATTCCATTTATTGTATCTGTAAGTGAGCTGAGCATGCATGTATTACCATCTGAAAAGTATATGAGGGGCAGTCTTGACTATGATTATGTAACACTCGTCTACTCTCTAGTTGTTTGGTATGTTTCTTTTTGAAATGCCAATAAAAAGAATTTTAATTAAAAAAAAAGCTGCTTTGTATCACCCACAAAGCAATACATGGACATAACAGCTATACTTCGGGAATTAAATTTCCAAAACATTCAACAAAAAACCCTCTCCTCAAGATTGGCACCCTTCTTCAAAACCCAACCACACAAGAAAAAAACCATAGGCTAAATGTAAAGGTGGTACATCTTTCTCTGTTCAAGCAGTCAATCTATGGAATTCATTATCCCCAAACATATGATCTATGGATTACTATCTTATCTTCAGAAAACTACTTAAGAGTTGGCTCTTTCCTACATAACCACCATACTCAAACACTAATGTACAGCATATCCATGCGTTTGTAAACAATTAATTTGATTCTATGTGTGTCTCTAGCTATGTGTATTTCTTTGTACGAATATGAATTACAGCTATGTTTTTTGAAATATATAGCTATTATTTAAGCCTGCTTTGCAAATGTATATATTACTTTTGGTAAATCAAATGTGAGTATCAAGGACCCCCTGTTAAATTGAAGTACAATTCCTAGGACAGGGCAAATATGCAATTGAAAATAAAGTTCTTAGGCAATATACAATCTATCACAATGGGACAAATAAAATACAAGAACAGAGCTCAGTGTAACTAAAAATATATTAAATAGTTTTTAATTATAACAAATATAAACTTCATCTTGAAATGATCATTTGTTAAAAAGACATCAATTTGATGGCAGTACATTAACAATGTTTTATTTTCTCCGTATACAATTGACATTTAAAATACAGTAGAATTTAAAATCAAGAGTGGCAGAAATTAAATCTTCGACGTTCATTTCGACGCCATTAGCGCCTTTGTTAGGAAATGCCACAGGTAAACCTAAAAACAATTAAAAATACACTGAGAACTAATTTTCAAAATTCTAACATCTCATTTTCTTGTTAACAGTTTAATTACATCCTATTTGTGATACACATGTCTTCAATCAGACACCAAATTAGTAGGCATGGAAACCAAAGTGCAATAGTTCAATAGATAGGAAGAGAAAATATATAGCAAAGTATAAACAAAGTAAAGTCAGATAGATCCCTTCCCCAACCGTTTATTCAAAAACGTTTTTTTTAATAAACAGTCAGGGAAGGGATCTATCTAACTAATGGTCAGGAAGATTTCATCTCTGCCACTCTTGATTTTGAATTCTACTGTATTTTTAATGTCAATTGTGTATGGAGAAGATAAAACATTGTTGATGTAATACCATCAAATTGATGTCTTTTTAACAAATTATCATTTCAAGATGAATTTTATATTTGTTTGTTAGAATTAAAAACAATGTATTATATTTGTTAGTTACACTGAGCTCTTTTCCTTTATTTTATTTGTTCCATTGTGATAGATTGTATATTGCCAAGGAACGTTATTTTCAATTGTATATTACTTTTGGTTAAACATATATATATATATATATATATATATATATATATATATATATATTGCTATGCTTAACATGATTATAGATCACTGCATAGTTTTCATATACGTTTTTGTATTAGATGCATAAGGGTCTCTGTTTTATTTATCTCTCACAATATGAAAATATTATCATAACTATTGTATCTACAAGTGCTTCACTTTTGAAATATTGAAGAAAAGATATTATTAAAATAAAAAAAGTGACAAAAATACACAAATAAATTAGCTTCAAATACAGCAACATTTGAAAGTTTGCGTTTATACAACCTTACATTTCAATATATTTTCATCTTTATACATGTATACCATTTCTATGTAGTTATGTATCTATATCTTTATTGTTTTACTCCTGTAGAAGAAAGAAAATCATTAAAAAACTTTTGCTCTTTCCAAAGCACCACTCTGTCTGACCATATACCTTTCTCAAAATATCCTCTACCGCCACGCTCTGACTCATCTCAAATCTTATTCTACTATACATAACCCCTTCTAGACTCTTCCCTCCTCTATCCCTCCTTGGCTCACCCCAAACCTTATTTTACTACTATGATCTCCCAAGCAACCCTTTCTAAATTCTTCCCTCATGTATCCCTCCATTTACTCATCCCTAACCACATTTAACTACTTTGATATCCATAATCTCTTTCTAGAGACTCTTTCCTCATTCATATCTCCTTTTACTCATCCCAGACTTCATCTTACTACTTGAGAAGTGTGGCTCACTGGTTAGAGGAGGCAGACCTGGAAGCAGAGGTCAGCCCGGGACCAGGTTTCAATTCCCGGCTCGGTGGGGTCTTTAGTCCTAAAATGTCCATGGACTCGACAATTCTCGCTCCGGTGCCTACTCGATTCACGGGTTCACACTCTGCGACTCTGGTCAATAGCTTGCTTAATCTCCGCAATGGCCCCTCGCGGCGGGATGCCTGGCTTTCACCTTGCGGATACCCTGCCGGGGTTATCTCACAGGGGAATACCAGGACGGGTTCCCAAAGCAAGTGCTTAGAAACCGCTCGGTGATTTGCGCTATATAAATTCCTGTACATTTACATTTACATATTATACAGCCTATAAATCCGGTTCCCCTGATGACCCCTGTCCGGCTAAACTGACCCCTGTCCGGCTAAACTATGGAGCACCATAGCGGACTCTGTAGCGCCCACACTCCAAAGTATCTGGAACTCTTCCATTACGTCAGGAATTTTCCCTGACGTCTGGAAGCATGCCACGCTCCTCCCCCTAAAGAAAAAACCAAACGGGGACCCAGATGATCTGACGAACCTCCGCCCAATATCCCTTCTAGCCGCACCGGGAAAAATGCTGGAAAAAGTGATACAACGCCAATTGAGTAAATTTGTGGAAACCAGCAACATTCTCCATGAAACTCAATCTGGCTTTCGGCCCGGTTTCAGTACAGAAACAGCGCTCCTAGAGGTAGCCGAGTCAGTGAGGTGGTCGATGGATGCAGGAAGCTCAGCTATGCTGGTACTCCTGGATCTGTCGGCCGCCTTCGACACGGTGGACCACGCCAGATTACTCAGCCGGCTGGCAGAGATAGGCATTCAAGACCAAGCGCTGAGGTGGATTAACTCCTATCTATCTCAGAGAACGCAGAAGGTGGCACTCGGGACGATCTCTTCCACACCTAAAACCCTCAACTGTGGAGTCCCGCAGGGCTCGGCCCTCAGCCCTCTCTTATTCAATATCTACCTGGCCCCCCTCTTTACGTTAATTGCCAACTGGGGTGTTAAGGCAATTTCTTATGCCGACGACACCCAGTTGGTATTTCCTTACTCTGAGATGACACAGGAATCCTTCGCAAACTTTAAAGGCTGTCTCCAGGACATCGCACACTGGATGAATACTAACAAACTAAAACTAAACGCCAATAAAACCGAAGTCATCTTCTTCGGTAAAGGTCCTGTCCCCGCCCCAGAGCTATGGTGGCCGGTGGAAATGGGTCCCTCACCCCTGCCCAGTCATTCGGCAAAAAACCTTGGAGTGAGATGGGATGATAAGATGTCTTTTACTTCCCATATCCAACAAGTGGCCGGCTGCTGCCTAAGTAAATTAAGAAACCTCCGAAAATTTCTTAAACTTCTACCCGAGAGCTGCAGGAAAATGGTAGTCCATGCAACTGTCACATAACGGCTGGACTACGCCAATGGTCTATACCTGGGCCTCCCAAAATTCCTAACTCATAAACTGCAGGTAGTTCAAAATGCGGCTGCGAGGCTGCTACTGCGAATTCCTTTCAAGCAGTCAGTCTCTCCGCATCTTCGAACCCTGCATTGGCTCCCGGTGGCTAACCGGATAAAATTCAAAGCCCTGACGCTTGCGTTTAGATCTTTGCATGGCTCCTGCCCACTCTACCTAAAAAAACGCCTTCCAAGGTATTCCCAAAGCCGTGCATTACGGTCAAACGACCGTATCCTACTGGTTGTCCCACGAGCTAAAAAGGCACGCCTTGGCGGTCGTACCTTTTCAGCAAACGTCTCTGCTTTGTGGAACTCCCTACCTCAAGCAATCCAGCAGGCTCCATCTGAACCTTGCTTTAAGAAGTTGCTAAAGACTTGGCTCTTTTCCCAGCCTCGCTAGGTCTCCCACTTCTGCCCCTGGACCTCTGTGGTACTTTTAGCGCCGGTACACCTCCTCGTGAGGTAGCTGTTGGCGCTCTATAAAACACAGTATTATATAGTATTATTATTATTATACCCCAAATAACGCTTTCTAGACTCTTCCCTCTTCCATCCCTCCATTATCCTAATAAATCCAACTAACAGACTCACATGTCCACTGCTCAAAGTAACTCCTATTTCCCTACACTAATCATCTGCCAATCATTTTTGGGTGCCTGAGTAGTGTGCTACTCGCCAAAAAGTGATCTGACGCCTCATCAGGTTAGTAAGCACTATATAAATACTATTACAATTGCAATCTTAACTGATTTTTCTCAGCTGACATTTAATTGCCATCCCATTGCTTCTTGACAATAGTGGTTTAAGGGAAATGTCTATCATGCACTTGGTGTATTTGAACCTTAATGTAAATCCCTGCTAAGTGCACATTTTACTGTCATGTAGCGGGTATGTTTGGTAACAAACCCATCAATCTCGTCTCCCTTCATTTTACCACTCATCTAAAAAAACAATGTAAACTATGCATTTTATTTACAGTCCCTGTAATTTGTGCACATATAAGGTCTCAATTCAATACTATTTCATTATCATAGTAGTGCTAGATTATTTAATAATATTACTTAACTTTTTGAAGTATGTGGACCCCCACTGAATCACTACTGGACATCGGGGACCCTCGCCTACATAGTTTTGACAATTTGAACATCAAATAAATACACAAAAATACAGTAACAACTATACATCAAACAAATACCTAAATTATGAAATAATTAATTTAATTCACAAACTAATACGAGAAAATTGAAATGTTAATTGTAATGTGAAAGCTCAAAATATAATTTTATTTCTAAAAGATAAAATTATGTTCATGGATTCTAGCATATTACTTTGTTTTTTTTGCTTCTAATGCATTCTCTTATTTTCCCAGCACATACAACTGCTTCAATTTAGGTCTGTAATCGGCCGTATTAGATACCTCTTGAAGTACTTGCACTGCTTTCATGAATCAAGATGAGAATACCAGCTTCATTTTTTGCTTCCAATTTTAAATTCCTTCAAATTTACAGAGCATTTTAAAAGTTTCCATTTTTAATTTTGCTTTGCATATCTATGTACTTTATTAATCTGCTAATACTATTTCATTTTCGAAAAAAGACGCCTACCGTTTGAGTAGACATTATGGACAGCCAGGGAGTCCTTGTACCACAGGTTAAGGACCATTCAGGTAGTGCATGACAACCCTCCAACTTAATTCAGCACCTTCCCTTTAGAGTACAAAATGATTGACACATGAATACTGTCATTAAAGATGATGGACTACGTTTGGTGTTATTGGTGTCCTACCTCAATCTCTGTGGTAGGGTATACTCTTGTTCTCTCTCATGATTCAAAATGGTTGCTGTTGAGTGTTATCAGTATGACTAATGTAATTCAATATTCCTTGCTCATTTATCAATAAAAAAATGTAAACAAACATTTGCAAAGCAGTAGGTTTTGCATTTGTTAGATTTAGAACTATCGGCATTGTAATGATAATGTTTTTTACTTATGTGTTTGTTTTGTAGTGTAATGGTTGTATGTGGTGTGTAGTGAACTTATGTATGTTGTAATAGAACTGTTGTTGTTTTAGTAGTGCTGAATTGTGTGTTGTGTAGTGTATTTGTGTAGTAGAATTGTGTAGTTAGGTGAACAGATAGTAGTGAGTACTGTAGAGAATAGATAGCATGGAAGAATTGGTGATATATGTACTTTAGGGAGGTAGTTAATATTGATATTGAGAGAGAGGAGGAGAAATAGTGTGTGAGAAAGAAGGGGTCTGTAGGTAATAGCTGGTTAGAGAGGTATGTTTGTTTATTGGAAGATAGGTTAATATGAGGAGTAGTGTTTGTGTTTTATTGAGTGAAAGTTTGAAAATGTTTGTGTATAAAACTATGGGGCCCATTAGGATGTCGGTGGCGATCCGCCCGACATCCTTGCCTGCCCAAAACCCATTTTCCGCGGCGGACCGATACACCGTCCACCGCTTTTCCGCCCCCGGTCGCATTGCGACTGGGGCGGAAAAGGGTTTATATGGTGGCGGTGTCTGCTAAAAAGGACAGGGGCGTCCCCACAAAAAAGGACAATGTAGGACTGTGTCTCACTTCTATTGAGTGCACTCTAAAGTGAGTATTGCATTCCAAAAAGCAGCATGCCGACAATACGGCGGGAAAGGTAAAGTTACAAGAAATTTGAATCTCAATTTCTATCAGCGTATGTTGACTGGAGAGGAGAATTCTGTGTATTAGTTTTCTTATGTCTCTACAGATGCCAAGTCTTTAGAGAAAAGCCTATTTCTTAACTATATAGTCAGCTCAAACAGTAACGTTAAAATCTACAATATTTCATGATTAACATAGCATACAAAAAAAGGGATTTTTAAAAAAAAGATGTTTTCCACACCATGAGTTTCGTAAGTCTCTGTTGTACATTTATTACACATTCAAATATAAAAATTCATCATTACACAATATACAATTTTTTAAGAAAACATGTTATACATTTGTATAAAAAACATTTAAAAAAACAAAGAATCACAAGTCGACGCGGCGTTTCGGTATCCTGTATGTCTACCTTCTTCAGGACTGATTCTAGATAGATTTAAAAAGATTTAAAAAACACAGAGTTACTCTTATTACATTGGTGCAGATTGCTCATAGTTCACAACTATAGATAGTCACAACTGTAGTAGCTATAACGTCGTCTTTTAGGCATCTCTTGTACAAAGGGCATCATTTTTTAGCACAAAATTTTGGTTTTACATTGCTAGTGATTCTTCACACTCATATAGATTTCAAATACTCCTGCTAATTTGGTAACATATTGACCATTTTCTCTATATATCCCTACGCTTGAACAAAACTAATGGTGTTTACCTTTCCCTTGGACTGTGTAGTCCAATGCTCATGAGACTCAATTTGAGACCTCTATTTGTGGATATAATGAAGGAATGGTCAGTCTAACGCATACCTTAAATCAGGCGGAGTGAATTTCCCCACCGGACGTTGTTTACTTCAGTTCAGAACCTTGTTGCCATCAAATTCGTGGGCCTATTTTCGGATTCTGTTTGTGCGATGTGATATCACTAGATAAAATAAGTATAAGGATAATATGTTTATAGTTTGTCTCAACAATATGCATATGTCACGACAAACGTTCTTACAAACTAAAAATGGAGATAAATTATATTTCGTACCTCCGGAAACAATAAGAATATTTTTCTATATACCTTATTTTCAAAATAAATACGCTTGGTCTTGGACTACCAGGAGGAGCCACCGTATTTTCAGTTGTGGGTATCTTCAATGACCCTAGGAAATTATAATTATTTCATATTAACACATGTGGGACTTATTAATTTTGAAATCTACTTATTAGCAGTACATACTGGCCATAGGGTATCACTCACCATTAAAATTGTGTTGCCTGGTGCAATTTCTTGGATATTTTGCCTCCAAGGCACTCCGTTGTGGATAGAGAGTCCGTGCTACATTGGATAATAAAACATATAAAATATATATATCAGGCCCAATGTGTGGCAGATTTATATCTTATTCCTATTTATTGCATTCTTTTACTCTTAAATTATCTCGTGTTACCTGACATAATGGGGAATGGGTCACCATAGTCAGGTTGCCTATATTAGGTTTTAAAGGGATTTTTTTGGATATTAGCGCTCGAGTTATAGAAAGCACTAGTCAAGACTTAGAGGGGCCCTAGTTTTTCGTTGTCTTTACCTTTAAATGTGTAATCGGCCTCCCTGCTCCTGTATCCTGGTAGTCTTCCAAAGCGTCCCTCAGCCGGTCTTGTACGAGCCGCCAAGAGCACTGAATGCTCGATCATGAAGCAGTGCTTTATGTTACCCGCGCTATGATTGGTTGTTCCTCCCACACGTCCTCATTGGATCTTTTTGGGCCAATCAGCGTCAGGTCACCATGGTAACCGAACGCTTTTTGCCATATTGCGGACCTGCTCTGTTATTCGCGTTTACCTGTGTTTATCCTTCTTCTGATTGGAGGATCTGTTGCATAGTAACCTAACGCGTACCGCTATGTTTATTAAGCGCGTTTTACTTTATGTATTTTTGCAAGGGTTGCCTTATATTGCACGGGCCAAGTTTCGATGTTAATTGCACCTCGGCTTCAGTTATGTTTCACCCTCTTCATAATTAGTGGGTCAGTTTAACGATAATCTGACATATTTACTATCTGTATACTTAGCGTGTTCCTTGTATGCTAATGCAGCCGCATCATTTTTAATATTTCATTATTGTCTATTTAGGTCAAAGGAAACCCACCATGGTCATTAATACTTTACCCGGGGCTCTAGTTATCGGTTGTTTGGGCGCATACATATAAGGGAGAATATTTGTTCTCTCTCAATATTTTCGCTACTTAACATTATCTGACCCTTTAGCGGCACTACTTAGTCTCAGTTCGTTTGTTTCTAGGTTATTAAAGTATTAACCCCGCATCAGCCTATCTTTCTCGCATATAGAGTAAAATTAGATCTTACTTAACCTCTGGTTACAGATGGTAAATCCAAGGGCCCACAAGTTTTGTTCAGCTCTTGTGTGTATTAACCTTACTCTGTTTCTTGTACTATATTGTTCATAGAAGAAGGACTACAGGCCTGTATGAGGCCATTCCTATGTTTTTCATTGGACAATTTTCTCCCAATCCTACTTAGAATTTAAGCCGCACCTCACACTATTGAGGGTCGACATATAGAATTGCTCCCTTCTTTTTCTCTTGTTATTTTGATTCCCACCTCTGGTGTTCTCAGTTATCTTTTCTAAACCACACCATTTTAAATCCTCAATTTTGTGGCCAGCTTCCCTCCAGTGCTCAGTGAGAGGTGCTCCTATTTTGTTCGTTCTGAGGGCTGAACGATGCTCGTTTAGACGCAACCTCAGTTCCCTGGACGTTTCGCCTACATAGGGTTTATTGCAGGGGCATTGGATAAGATAGATTGCGTTTTTAGTTCTACAATTGATGAAGCTTTTGATGTATATTGTTTTTCCATTCACTGTGATCATCCCACCCTTAATGATATTGGTGCAGTTTACACAACCCGCACACGGGTGGGTTCCTGTTGGTAGTGGCTTGCCATCTATGGTGGTTTGAAAATTTTTAGGGGGCTCTTTGTACGTATGTACTAGGGAGTTCCTGATGGTTCTGTTTCTCCGGTATGAGAACATAGGCTTGGGGATGGGCACCTGTGCTTTGTCTGAAATAAGGTAACAGTTTCTGTTTATTATGTTTTTAACCTTATAACTTACTTGTGAGAAGTTGGTCACAAACATAATTGGCTGTTCTTTTTTCTGGCTCTCGTTTTTGGGATTAAAAAGGTTTTCCCTATTAAAGTATTTAGCTCTTTTGAAAGCATGTCGTATCATTCTCTTCGGATAACCCCTCTCTAAGAATTTTTCTTTTAAGTTCCTGGCATGAATTTCATAGTCTGCCATTGAGGTACAATTTCTTCTCAGACGAAGAAACTGACCGAAGGGGATATTATTTTTCTGTGATGGTGGGTGGTTGCTTTCGTAATGCAACATGCTATTCCTGTCCGATGGTTTCGTGTACAATTCCACTATTAGTTGCCCATCTCGGTGTCTGATAATAATATCTAAGAATTCTACCTGGCTCCTGCTGATGTGTGATGTAAATCTCAAATTCACATCTCCCAGGTTTAACCAGATCAGGAATTCATTAACGGTATTCATTTCTCCTGTCCATATAAAGAAAATATCATCAATATAGCGGCCCCATTCCGAGATGTTTTCGAAAAATGGGGCAGCTATATTGTAGATATGTTTCTCCTCGAATTTTGATATATATAGACATGCCAGACTGGGGGCACAAGTAGTAGTAGACACCGCCATCCATATTAGGATGCAGGCGGGAGGGTGTGGAAAGGCATGCAGTCTTTCAGTTTGAGGGCCCGTTGCAGGCCCCCAGGATGATGGGAGGGTGGGGAAGGCACATAGGGGGTACCTATGGTACCCCCCTACATGTCCATGCACATGTAGCAGGCCCCGCACGGTGCCTGCCACGTTATGCTTGCACATGCACGACATGCATTTTTAGCATTGTGGTGGGCGGTGCTTAGATCACCTCCAGCCACAATGTTAAAAATGCAGGATGCGCCGCCACTGTGGCGGGCGCATCCTAATACCCCCCACGAGACCCCCGCCCTTACGGCGGGCGGTCCCGTTATCCGATAGGGTGGCGGGCGGTCATCCTAATGGCCCCAATGTGTGAGGATTTGTAGTTAAGCATACCAATGATGTGGTGATAGTGTATGGGATAGTGAGATAGATTGGTGAGAGAGTAGAAGAGAAAGATAGAGATCTAAGTTAAAGGGGTATATGGAGGGAGGGGAAATGGGCGAGGTGGATTAGTGTATAGTGTGAGGAGGTATAGGAAGGTAGTATGTGCTAGTAGGTCATATATAGGAGACAGGTAATGTGATTGACGAATGAGAAGGTGTAGTGGTCAGTGCATACACTTAGTGCTACATATTTAAGTCAATAAGTGCTGGTAACGCTGTATGTGGAACACCTCTTAGGGCGGAAAAATGTACAAAAAGCAGATATAGAACCAGAATTTTCATTGCAAGCACCACAGCAGAATTTCCACTGATTCGTGGCTTGGTAGTGAGTTCTTCCAGAATCCTCCACAAACACAAATACAAAGATATTGTCAGGGTTAGCCATACAAAGTAAGTGAAATTAGTTTTTATACAATTTTATTATCGTACTCCTTGTACAAACATCCTGTTATGTATCAAAGGGAAACTTCTAATTACATTCAAGAGACTATGAGTGAAACACTCCTCTCAACATGACTATTTTGATCTGATTTTTGTGCTCAGTAATATGGTATAAAGGCTCTTATGCTTGACATTCTAATAATTTCAAAAACAATTATCTCAGGGTGAGTATTTGTAAACTGGTTGCTGTGCTTCTACTTGAGTCATTTCAACTCAAATTGGTATCTCATAAAGATAAAGATGCCTGGAGCAGAGATTCTCCTATTCAAAAGATATTTTCTGAACTTGGGCTTTTAAAGTGGAAACTGTGATGACAGTATTTGCATGCATATGATGAAAAATTGAGAGTGCTCTTACAAATTAAAGTGGATGGTGGTTGTACTTTTCCTTGTGCTTCCCATGCCCGTATTTGAAATCAATATTGTCGCTTTTTTAATGAGATCATCTAACTCCCACTTCAAACCACATCAAACGTGTTCTCCATTTTAATCGCCATCCTGCGAAGGTGCTCCCAGTGACTGTAATTGCTGTGTTTGTGTGCACATAATGAAAAAATCTGAGTGATTTCAGAAGTAAAAGTGAATGTTAACTGAGCTTTTTGTATTTGTGAGTTTGCCATCCAGCAAAGGTATTCCCGATGAGTGCTATTGACGTATTGGAAGGAACATGATAAAGAGTGCTTGGCGCTCTGTGATATGATATTGAATGTTAAACGAGCATGCTACCCTTCTTATTTAGTAAGTCTGTGGCTACGTTCAAGTTATTTAAGAGCCACTTACCAATTGAAAGTTTTCATCCCCAATTTAAACATCACCAAGCGTATCCACCCACTAATCGCCGTCCCGCGAAGGTGTATTCCCATGTGATTAGTTTGTATTTATCCAATAGTAATGTACGGACATTCAGCGGGCCGGTTGGTGCGTAGACTAGGCAGCAACACAAAGGTCGCAGGAAAGTAAAACACAAAGTGTGGCGCATGTGAAATCAGTGACTATCTGAGAGTTAAATTATGTTCCAAGTAATAAAAAAATCCTTTATTCAATACAACAGGTCATTCAGACAACGCAAGTGCGCTGCCTAGGCTTGACCTAAAAAATGGAGGTGGGTGAAACAACACCGAATGTGTTGCCCATTTTAATCGCCATACGACAAAGGTGCTCACGGTGACTGTAATTACTGTGTTTGTCTGCACATAAAAAAAGAATCTGAGTGTTCTCAGAAGTAAAAGTGAATGTTAACCAAGCTTTTGTTTTTGTAAGTCCTCCATCCCGCGAAGGCATTCATGTTGACTGTTTTTGGGAGGGATGAGGAGGCAAGCCACACCGACAACCATTTGTGTGTGTAAAAGGCTGTTTTATTGAAACAGGTGCACATCACAATTTTATTTAAACTGGCACTTTGCCTTACAAAACTAAAACCTCTCTAAACATTGATTTACCTGACCCCTTGACTTTTCCTTCCCCCACCCGCACGATCCACACATGATAAAAATCCCCCACGCTGCAAGATACAATGCATAACTTCCAATAACCATAAATAATACACAATCTTATCACATAACATTTAAATCTCCTACCCTCCCAAGACCTCCAATCCTATCTGCCTTCTTGCAACTGTAACTAACGAACCTCTAATGTAAACTTCCAACCTGCTTAACCTTTCTCCGCTCCTGTTCACCAACTCCCCAAACTTAACGATAAACTACCAAATTCCAGCCAAACTTGGCCAACTTCAAAAACAACTCCGCCACCCAGGAAAAAGCGTGAGGGTAGGCGACTACTCCGCCTCCCCCTTTTCCTCACTCTCTGCTCTGCGAACCTCGCTCCGTACCCCCTCACCCTCTACGCACCCCCAGCAGCCTGGACAGCACTTCTCATAATTCTAACAAATAAAGGTCCATCCTCATGCGTGAAAGGTGAACCTCCAAACAATTCAGGCGCATCATACCGAATGTCCCTGTGCCATATTCTCGAGAATCCTAAATGCAGACAAAACCTAACCATTTCAACATTCACCTTCCTTCTGGCCTTATCTACTGCTCTAGGCTTCACTGCACCTCTCCACACCCGGCGCAAAACATACTCGGTCCAGACCACTGTGCACCCTAACCACTGCCTCTTAATCTCCTCCAAATCCCTCTTCATGGCCCTCATAAACATCAAAACCGACTCTCTGACAATGTTGTTTTCCCCTAAATGAAGGACCAAAACATAAGGACACCTCCCGCCACCAACAGCCCATTAAGCGTCTCCAACAAATCCCTCCAGAGCATACCCCTTTTCCTTTCCAACATACATTAAAAAGATTAGGATTAAACCCCAGGTTCTCTCCAAAATAACTGTCCCTGGCCTGCACCTGGGCCCTTTTAACAAAGGAATGGCCCACGATCCACATTGCCATATCCCTGGCGAGGGGACCCTCCACCGAACCTGAAACGAGAAACAAGAGTAAGAACAGGAGAAACATACACAACCGCACTATCATTGGCTAAAAGCGCAGCGCACGTAGCGCCTGTAACATTCGGATGACCACCTGCCCAAGCGCATGATGTCCCCTCGCCCCTACCCTCGGCTGTGCGCCTTAGACGCTGCACCGATCCTGAAGGAATGCATACCAGGGCTCCTCCCATCCACACCCAGCAGGGCTAAAGCCTTCTGCAATATAGCCAGCAGCTGCGATCCTGTAGCCTCCCGCCCATTTGCATGCCTGAAAACCATTCTTCCGCCGGCGCGCTGCCCTCAGTCTCAACCCCCACCGCACAGGGCATATCCCCTCCGATTTTGCTGCCGGCAAAGACACCCACCCACCCACGCACCTCTGGTCCATCTTAGACTTCTGTAGCCAAATGCACACCTCGGTCCCTCTAAAAGAGACCGCGGACCACAAAATCGCAGCACCCCCTCTGGCTCCCAACAACTCCGACACCCGAAAGGCTCCCACAAACATCCACAACATTAGTGTGGCGAACAGGCAGTGTTTACCCGCGTCCTTGCAAACCCGAGGCAAAGCCCCCACCACCCGTTCCAACAGATCCAAGGACAAGGGTTGCTGGACCTGGCACACCTTCCCACACTCCCTGGTCCAACCCTCCAACACCGAGAGCCGAGCTCTCCAGCAGATGGCGCATAACCCCATAGAAATTTACCCATAAAGGCAATCCCAGCCAGCTTCCCCGCTATTGTGATCCGCTTGAGCCCCTTCTCAATCAGTGACAGGATAAACTGTATAACGTCCTCCTGTCTCCCCTCTCCGAAGACCGTCATCTCGCCCCAGACATCAGGAAATCCTCCCATGCTGTCACGTAGGTCACCTTCGTCGATTGCGCCAAGGACCCTAAAACCAAAACGGTCGGGTCCCGATCCGCATCCTTGGATAACCCACGGAATCTCTCCCCCTGCGAACGAGACAAAGCATCCGCTATGTCATTATCGACCTCTGGCACGTGCACCGCGCAAAAAGCAATATCATGTCGCAAGCAGCTCAGCACAAACACTCGCAGCTTCAGCACCTGCGGATCCCTGGCCGACTGCCGGTTCACCACCTCTACCACAGCCATGTTATCCACATGGAATGCCACTCGTCCGTGGGCCAGCAAGTCCCCTCACCATGAGACCGCCACCACCAAAGGGAAAAGCTCCAGAAACACAATGCTCCTACCACCCCCTACCCATTCGGGGGGCCACTTCTCTGCAAACCACCTCCCCTGCTAGTTCAGCCTGAAGCCGTCGCTCCCCGTTGTGTCCGAAAAGATTTGGACATCCTATACCAGATCATCCCCCCTCTGCATGGGGATCCCGTTAAAATTCTGCAAGAAGAACTGCCACATCCTCAGGTCCTCGGGGAAGGCCCGCAGATAGCCGCACATGATAATGCGGTGGCCTCCGCCCAGCTAACGTCCTGCCCAGTCTCCTACAGAAAGTCCGCCCCACTTGCACCACTCTGCAAGCAAAATTGAGGTGACCCAATAGCACCTGCATTTTCAAAACTGTGACTTTGTGTCGTGCCAACATAACCTCCAGCAGCTCCAACATTTGCTGCTTCTTCTCCGCTGGTAAACGGGCCTCCATTGCCCCCGAGTCCAGCTCAATTCCCAAGAATGACAGAACTGTGCACGGCCCCACTGTCTTCTCCGGTGCCAATGGCACACCAAACTCCCCCATGATCTCCTGAAACCTGTCCAGCGCAACCTGGCAGTCCATGGAGCCTGGGGTGCCAACCAAGAAAAAGTCATCCAGGTAGTGCGTTACTCCTTGGTGACCCGTCTGTTCCATAAATAACCATTGTAGGAACGTACTGAAACATTCGAACAGTTTGTTTACAGAGCCACCTTCGGGCCACAACAAATGTTGAATGAGACAAAACTGCCCCTTTTCCTTCTTTGGCACTACCCCAATGGGGACACAATTAAATCCGCCAACGGCCAGTCACCAAAGGTTCTGACTATGCGGCCCTCACTCACCTCCTTATCCAATTTGCCCTGCACCACCTCCCGGTGCTCCTTGGCAGACCTCAAATTGTTAGCCCACCTCCAAACCTGTGGCCCCTCATAGCACATCCGAAAGCCCTCCAAAAACCCTGTCTACAACCGATCCCCAGCCCCTTTATCCTGATAGTCCTGTAGAGCTGCTACCAAAAAGTCCACCCTAACTGGAGTACAAACCCTTTGGCCCCTCTGCCACCCCCAGTGTGCTGGAGGGTCACTGACCGGGTGCCCCCTACCTGCCCCATCTGTCCCCCCTGCAGTCATCCCACAGATCCCCAGCATCTGACCAGGGGATATCCATACTTCCTTCAGCCCAAACGATTATGCCAAAACCGGCAGTGTTCCCTAGCGCACGTCCCCTTATTGTAGTTCCAACATGTTCCTGTCGAAATCGACTGACCCTTGGCACCTGCCCCCACCCCCTCTCGGTGGGGCGGCCCTGAAAGGCTGATAGGTAATAGGTAGCCCGCTCATGTAAATATGGTCTTTCCTGACCCAGCCAAACCCATTGTGTGCTGCCACAAATCGGTGTCCAGCTCACCCCATTTCGCCTCGGGGTCCCATGCCATGTGGGCCCTGAACTCCTCATCGTGTTGCCCCCATGCATAGCCTCCCCCCGTAATCTGGGCCTTCCTGATGACGGTCATATATTTAAACATGGACACCGACCGCTCGGGAAACTTCTCACAATACACACTAGCGAATGTTGAAAAGGCTTCCGTCCAATTTTCAATCATAGGCGGCACCTTTGGCCTCTTCTGGAGTTCGTACTCCTCCTCTTTAGAACCCTCCTTTGCCCTCACTTCCCGGTGGAGAAGTTTTAATATCTCCACATACTCCCCCTTCCAGATCCGCTCCTTGGTAGTCCACATCAGATGTGCCCCCATATACGGCAGCCGCTTGATCTTCAATTCCTTACTCTCCGGTTTTACCAAATCCTCCCCGGTTGCGCCATCACCCGCCGTGCCAGCCCCACTTGGGGCCAGCTTCCTTTAGTCCCGTCAACCCCGGCCCCGCGGGCCCCACACCCACATCTTTGCCACCCTCCGCCACCCTCCCGAGGGGCCCTGCCATCTCCTCGTCTGGCCCTCCCCCTTTGTCAGAAACATATTTGCCCCTCCTTAACCAGTCCCGCCAACCCCCTTCTCCACCCCCACCCCCACTGAGACCATGCGCACCGCTGCCATCGCTGCACGTTTACCCGGAGCCAAGGAGGCCGCACGCCGCTCTCTCCTGGGATGCCGTCCTTGCCTCCCATCACGATACTCGGGCCATCCGCTCCAGCTGGCCCCGTGACACCTGAAAGACACTACCAACACAATTACTTGGACCCCCTCCACCCTCACCATCCCTCAGCTCTCCTTCCTCCATACTATCCCCATCCTCAATTAACTGCACATTTCTATCCACATAACCCCTCCCGGCCGATGGCGCCGACTGCCCCCTTACAGCGTCGCTCCTCCTCTGGTGTTTCTCCCCAAGCCGAAACTTCCCTGTGGGTGTAGGGGTCGGTGAGCCCACCATGGGACTTCGTCTGCCGGCCGCGAAGGGATCCCCTGCCGGTGCTGGGCATGCTGGGCATGCTGCGGGAGGCTCAGCCCTTGCTTCTCCTTGGCGCCGATGGGCCGTCCCTAGCCCTGCCAAGTCTGAAGCCTCGCAACGTGTCTCCTCCTGTAAAAGAAACGGCCAGACTGGTGTGCTGGGTCCCTCTCTCCGCACCCCGCTTGCCCCCCTTGCTGCCCCAGTGCCTCACGTGTCTGCCACCCAAACCCTACCAACCGCACCGAGATAGCCACCCAACCATCCTCCTCATCGTCGCTCCATGCCAATCCTCCGACCCTCAACCCCCCTTCATCCGAGGTGGCCCCCCCATCGCCCCAGCCCTCTGCGCCCATCACCTCCCCACTCGCAACTCCTACAACCCTCCCCATCTCCCCACTCTGGGGACCCCAAAGTCCCGCACCCTGGTTGCACCTCACCCCCACCCACCTCCTGTGCCTCCCTAACTCCTTCCGCCCAGGAGTCAAAAACATCAAGGCCCTCCCAATCCCTGTTGCCACCTTCTGACAAGAGCAGCGGTGACCAATCCCCCGATTCCTCCTGCCCCCCCTCTCTCCCGACCCCACCGCAACCGCGCTACCCCTCCCCTCCTCCAGTGCCCCCCTCCGGCCCTCCCTAGAGTAACCCCTTCCAAAGCACCTCCCATCCACCTATGCCCGAGGACTCCTACCCCTAACCCCCCCAACACCTTCCCTTGACCCCCTTTCTTTGTCATAGACCGGCCCCTGCCTGAATGGGCCCTAACTGGGAAGGGGCTCTCCGCTCGCCTCCCATGCCCACTCCTGCCTCGCTCCTCACTCTTACCAAGCTCGGGAGCCCAGGCTTAACCCCCCCGCCCAGATGTACTCCCTCATCTTCGCCCGCCCCCCTACCCAGAGAAGCATCCAACTGCTCCAGTGCCCATGGCAGGGAGGTGCCACCAGCTCCCGCCCTCCACAGGATGCCCTCTGCGGCCCCAGGCGCTCCCACGCTCCCTTGGGGGGCCCGTTGGGCCCACACTAAACATCCGGGCCCTGCCCCCTCCTCCCACCATGCTGCAACCGCCCCGAGGTACCGGGGCAGTCAGAAATGCTCAACGCGGCCGGCGAGGAGGACTCCCTGGACCTCGCTTCCTCATCCAGCTGCGCCGCAACCGCCCCAAAGAGATGGGGCGGTCAAACATTTTGAGCGAGGGCGACTGAGAGAGGCTCACCGCGCCACCCCACCCAGACTTTCTACCGCCTGCTGCCCACACTCTTGCATCTCCACGCCCAAAGCGCCCTCGCCCAGGGCCATGCCCCTTGCCCCAGCGCGGCCCTGAGAGCTCACCTGAAACCTCGCTGACTTGCGTGGTGGCGAGCAGGCGAATACAGCCGCTGCCACACCCGCAGAAGCTCGCCTCAAGGCGCACGACCCACCTTTGGTGCCCACCAGCAAGTCCATTCTGCCTGCCTCGCTGAGCAGGCGAATGGCTTCGAGTACACGGATGTCTTACCCAGCTATTATAAACACAGCAGGAAACACTAACCACAGCCTGAAAAACCTCAAACCACAGCAAGACACCTCGACAAAAACCTCAACTAAAGCACTCCCAGCCATAAGGTCACCAGAACCTAAAATGGTGGCTGGGCAAGCGCAACACTCCCCTAAATAGCCTTGGGCTATTTTTCGAAATTGGGCTGCAATTGGGCTACTCCCATCTATTTCCTCAGTGATTGATTTTTCTTTAGGATGTGATTTCTGTATGGCTCAGGCTATTTGTTCTATTCATGTATTTTTTTTGGGAATAGATGTTCACATTGATGATTCTGACGGCCCGATGTAGGTAGCCCTTTACCGATCCGAAACGGCCGAAAATACCGATTTTCGGCCGTTTCCGATCGGTAAAGGGCTACCGAGATGTAGGGGCACATTTTCGGTAATTTTACCGAATCGGTATCATTACCGAATCGGTAAATTTACCGATTCGGTAAAATGTACCGAATCGGTAAAATAATTACCGATTCGGTAATATTTACCGATTCGGTAAAATTACCGAAAATGCTATGTAGGTAGGCAATGTACCTTCTGCACATGGCTTACAGAATCGGTATTTTACCATGGAATACAAATCCATGGTAAAATACCGATTCCGGTGTGCATGCACATGTGTGCATGCACACCTATGTCATGTGACAGGCAGACCTGCCCTTAGGGCAGGTATGCCTGCCACATGGCACCTGTGCCTGTTTTGGGGGTGCCAGAGGGTGTCAAAGTGACACCCCCTGCACCCTTGTGAATTCTTTAATTACCGATTCGGTAAATACCGAATCGGTAATGCCTAATCATTCCTATGGGCTTCAAAGCCCATAGGAATGAATGGGCCTTACCGAATCGGTATTTACCGAATCGGTAATTAAAGAATTGCTAAGGATTCGGTAACGAATCCAGATGTTGGGACCTACATACCATTTACCGATTTTGAAATACCGAATCGGTAGGATTCGGTATTTCAAAATCGGTAAATGGAATTTACCTACATCGGGCCCTGAGTTATTAGTAATTTTGAATCATTTGTAAACCTTGGTCATTTTTGTGTTGCTTTAGTCTTTTGTACCCTTTCTATTTTTCTTTATACAAATTTGATTTCTGAAGAATCCACACCTGTTTCAAGAGTATCTTTAATGGATCTATTGTGAAGGAATTATTAAATTGAATTATTGATTATTCAACTGTAGGTTACTAATTGGAGCCTATACACATTGTTGTATGTTATAATTGTTTAAATGTGTGTGTTGAAAGAAATCCCTTGTAGGCACAGTTTTTTTTTTTAACTTTATTTTTCCAGTTTTATACATTCATGGTCAAAATATAAGGCATATTGCTATACATAGTACTGGCACAAACATAAATAAATGCAATGTGATAGGAATTACATGTAACAGCCCATGGCGTCAGTGGACAATGGAATGAGGGGCATAAGTGAAGGCACAACAACAATTAACCCAGAGGGCTCTCGCAGTACCAGGAATGGTCTACTTCCCCCAGCCCCCCCCCCCCGGATACAAACAGAGATGAAGTATTAGTGTCACACAGAAAAAACATTCAAAACATGGGGGCTCAATGCTGCCCCAAGCTCGTGGCCGACACCCGCAGGAACAATACCATTAGCAATCAGAGTGTCTGCCTCAGTGCGTTTGTTAGTGATGTATGCTTTGTACAGTTCCCAAATGTCCACAGGTCGTGAGGAGCTAGGCACCAATGTGGTGCATTCCTCGCAATTTACATTGCAAAACGCCAAACTGCAAAGCCATGACTGCAGCAGACCCTCCTGCTACCCCATAGTAAAGCCACCTCGCGCTTGGCCAGCAGAAAACCAAGCGCAGCCTATTTCCTGACCTTCTTGGGGAAATTAACTATATATCCCAAAAGTGCAATCTTAGGAGTGGGGATCAATGTCATGGAGAGTATGTCTCCCAGTGTGGCATGCACCTGAACCCAATAATGCTGTATTTTAGGACAAGTCCAGGAGAGATGGGCAAAATCGGCAAATGGAGCCTAACATTTCTGGCAGTGGTGGGGTCTAGCGGGGTCTATCTTGTGGGAACATGCAGGGGTGTGGTACATTCTGCAAGTGAAGCAGCTTAGGCCTGCTATTCAGGGACACCTCCCTCATTGCCCTGCAGCACTGTTCCCATTGGTCATCCGTAATAGGCCTATCTAAATCAATCTCCCTTGCTGTGTGAATTTTAACATCAGAGAACGGCCGGGACATCACACATTGTTTGTACAATTTGGAGATCAAATGTGCACCTGTTGGACACTCTATAATTAAGGTCAGTGGTGGGGCCGGCTCAGGAGCAGCCGGAAAAGAAGAGAAAGTGGCACCGAACATGGAATACATACGTTTCATTACAAAGGTATCCGTAAAGGAGCGTTCACTAAACCGAGCTTCCTCTGACACAGAGAAAAAATGATCGTCTGGAAACAGGTCACCAATCGTGTGGATCTGAAAATTCTCCAGCGTGCACTGAACCAAAACCTTGCCCGTTATCGGTAGCAATGAAGGGTTAGGTAGAGGCAACGCCGGGGAGTACAATTGGACTAGGCCCAACAGCCTTTGTAACTTGTCCTATGCCCAGCAAGTGGTGGATACAGTCTGAATGTCCCGAGGGTCTCTTGGGATGCAAGTAGGTAGAATGGCGGACAGTTTCTGCAGGAGTACTAGGTCAGCTTTTGGCTTCAAATAGGGAACACGTGCGTCTGGGTGATACCAGGCGTAGGAATAGCAACATTGTGCAGCCAGGTAAAATAAATACATGTCTGGTACCCCAAAGCCCCCTCTCTCATACGGCAGGGTCAAGGTTTGCCAAATCACACACGCAGCTGGAGAAAAAAGGTCTGAGTGAGAGGAATGGGGATATTGTTTAAAAGGTACAAAAACCGAAGGAGGATTGCCATTTTAATAATAGCCACTCTACCGGCCATCGACAAAGGCAGCCGTAACCATCTCTCAACCTGCGATTCCAATGAGCTAATTGCCCGGACATAGTTTAGCCTGATAATAGTGGCCTCAGGGTTTGGTGTACAATAGTGCAACGTTAGAGACAAAACACTCGGGCATTCCCATATGACGCATGACAGACAGAAAAAGGGCCACTCAAGGGAGTCAAATGCCTTCTCGGCATCAAGGAGTACTGCAGCGGCAGGTGTGTTAGGCTCAATTCTATGCGACACCGTAAACAGAGTCCGCAAGTTGAGTGAGGTGGATCTATGAGGGACGAAACCAGACTGGGCCGGAGAAATGATGGATTCAATTAATAGAGACAACCGAATTGCGACCACCTTCGCCAGTATTTTTTAATCAAGATTTAGCCAGGATAACGGCCTATAGGAGCCATAGAGTTTGCGGTCCTTACCCAGTTTGGGGAGTAGGATGATGACTGTCATGTTACAACCCGTCTGTGCCCAACACTGCGGAAGCAAGGTATGCCCAATCCACCACCAGCGCCCCGACAACAGTCACTGAACAATACACAGTGATCTAGCCGTCTGAGCAACAGGGGAGGGTGAGAGAATGATGGGAAGGAAGAAAGACAGCTCCACACCTGGGCTTTTACTTATTTAATCCTCATAAGTGGGTTTAGGACTCTGGCACCTGTAATGACTGACAAATAGTAGACTATCAATTCTATCCACTATCTCAAATACATGTCAATCTCACTATGGGCATACATCATTGAAATATTTGTACAAACAACACCTTTACCATCCTCTTACCAGGATTGATACATTCAATGGCTAACTTCCAGGTGTATTTCCGGATTTGATATCAAGTCCAAGATCCAAAGCAACTGAAAAAAGACTCCCACCAGTTTTTCGAAGGGAAAAAGTCAAAAGACAGAAAAAAACCCTCTTCTTCAAAAACAAGGAAAAACAGTGGCCAACGATAAAGAAACGCTACCTGATAAACTCAGTCCGTGAAAACGCCCAAAAACCCACATAATGACAAGGAAGGGAAACAAAAAATCAGGAAGTATTTTGACCTGAAACCTCGGCCGAGATTTCAGCATGTAGCCTCGTACTGCCACAAAAAAGAACGTTCCAAAAACAGCAATCCAGGGTGAACAATGCCCGCAGTCCGGCAGACATCGAAAGGCAAAAGGGAGATGATAGACTAGAATCCAGCGTTGACAAAATCAGCAGAAAGGCTCCGACCCAATACACACAAGTAAAATCGACCTGGTAAGAAAGCAAGCAAAGACATCCAGCCATAGGTTGTTTTAAAAAGGCTTGCCGATTGGTCGGTGTCACACCAGCTGACCTGGTGCTTCAAAAAACGCATGCCCATAGAGAGAGGACAAACATAATGGGGAAGGGAAAACCAGCTAGTTCCCAACAGTACCTCCCCCCAAAGGCCTCCCCACCGGCCTGGGTTAAGTGGGGTGTAGCAAATGGAACAACCTCACCAACAGGGGAGCATGTACCCCACCCGCTGGCTCCCATGTGCGGTCCTCCGGGGAATAGCCCTTCCAATCAACTAAATAGAACAACCTCCCTCTCCTACGCCTTGAATCCCCTATGGCATTTACCTCAAACTCCTCAACCCCATCTATTACTAGGGGAGGAGGGGGAGGCAACTTCTCTGTGGTCCTAGTATAGGGCTTCAAACGGGATGTGTGAAACACAGGATGAACACGGTACTCATTGGGCAACTCTAACTTCATCGCCACTGGATTGATTACCTTCACTATTGGAAAGGGACCCACATATCGTGGCTGCAACTTCTTTGATCCCCTCAACCGTAAGTTCCTCATTGCCAACCACACCCGATCTCCCACTACATATGAAGGAGCAGAACTCCTATGTTGATCAGCTTGCCTTTTCATATCAACCTTGGCATTCTGTAACTGCTCCCATGCTTTTTCCCAGATCTGACTCAAAGACATGCTTAGGGTATCTACAGCTGGCACATGCCCCGTAGGTTGAATTGGAAGAGCTTTTGGATTAAACCCCATGGAACAATAAAAAGGAGATATCCCTAATGCAGAATGTAGACTGTTATTATATGCAAATTCCGCCAAAGGGAGAGCTGTTACCCAATCGCATGTTAACAAAGTTAACAGGCATCTGAGATACTGTTCCATGGTCTGATTGGTGCGTTCTGTCTGACCATCCGTCTGCGGATGATACGCAGACGACATACGTAAGTCCATGTGCAACAAGAAGCATAATTCAGTCCAGAAATGGGATCCGAACTTGGCCCCCCTGTCTATTACTATGGCTGATGGTAACCCATGTAATTTCACCACAGAGGACACAAACACCGTAGCCGTAGGTAGCATAGGCAATGGGATAAAATGTGCCAGTTTTGTAAATAAATCCACCACTACTAATATAGCAGTAAAGCCTGACTCGAGGGAGAGGTCTGTCACAAAATCCATACTAATAGTATGCCAGGGAGCAGGAGGTACCGGCAAAGGCTGTAACAATGCTGACGGACTAGTATGTGTTGGTTTACTAATAGCACAAACGGGACATGAAGCAACAAATACCTGCACATCGTCTCCCACCAGAACCAACGTAAACAGAATTCCCTGGTCTTATTCATTCCAGGGTGACCCACCAAGGAAGAGGAATGACACCTCCTAAGTACTGAATCTCTCAATTTAGGGAGTATAAACAAACAGTTGTCACGATACAATAACCCTTCTCGCACAGTGAAAAGCGGGTAAGTAAACTAAGGAGTAAGATCTAAAGTCATCAACTTGTCCTTTACAGAAGACATAAAGTCTTCAGATGACACACATCCTACTATCTTTTCACTTGCTATCATTAGTCTTATTTCCTTTTCCAAACCAAGTTCCTCCTCATCCACATGTATGCGGGACAGAGCATCAGACTTTACTTGTTGGGTTGCAGGTCTATAAGTGATAATAAAATTATAGTCGTTAAAAAACGATACCCAACGCATCTGCCTTGGGGTCAATGCTCTGGGCGAACAAAATAATTCCATATTCTTATGGCCTGTAAAGATTGTAATAGAATGCAGAGCTGCCCATAAATGGTGTCTCCATTCTTCAAAAGACAACTTAATTGCCAACAATTCTCTCTCGGCCACTGTACAATTGCATTCAGCTGGTAACAACTTCTTAGAAAAGAACGCTATCGGGTGCATAAAACTTGTGTCCACATCCCTCTGTGAGAGCACCCCCGCTACAGCACACAAAGAGGCATCAGCCTCCACGTAGAATGGTAAAGCAGGGTCTGGGTGTACAAGTACATGAGCCAAAGTAAACTTGTCAACCAACAAGCGAAAATCGTCCTGTGCAACAGAGGACCACACAAACGGTACCCCCTTCTTCAACAATCCAGTCATAGGGGCCACTATATCCGAAAAGTGAGAAATAAACCGCCGATAGAAATTGGCAAACCCAAGTAAAACCTGAATGTCTTTAACACACTTAGGTGGTGGCCAAGTAATGATGGCCTCTATTTTACGAGTATCCATCTTAATCCCGTCGGCTGAGATGATGAAGCCCAAAAACTCCACACTTGAAGTGTGGAATTCACATTTCTCCATTTCACATATAACTGATGCTCCTTCAGGTTCTGCAACACCTGAGTAGCATGCCACTCATGATTGACAACAGATTTAGAAAAAAACTAAATATCATTGATATATACTGTTAGACCTAGGGTATCCTAGACTACATAGGGTAGCCTGGCACAGTAGGGGGAACAGCTAAACTCCAAGGCGTTGGTTAAGTGCTTACAGGACCCACTCACAGTATCCCAATGTCTTACCACTAAAAATAAAAGACACTACACCAATTTAGAAAAATACCAGTACCTTTTATAAAAGTTCTCTTTGATCTTTTCTTATTCAAAAGCAGTATACATTCAGTTCAGCATATCATTTCATAAACAATTCACAATCTTCAACTCTATTCTCAATTCAGCGCAGATTAATTAGAGGTACATTACGTTTGAGGTAAATCAACAACATTTACATCAGCATTACTTCTTCAATTAGTTATTACAGAAGGGAAAATTCACTGAATGCATTAGCCCCCACCACTTTCTGTATGGCAGGACTCAAAATTCCATTGTTAACCTTACACATGAATATTTGATCTCATTAACAATTGGAGAAGACTCAATGCCACTTTCCTGTAAGTAAATCAAAGTCTACATTACCATAGGAACTGTAAGACAATAATGGCTGGGAGGTACAGTTGTTCAACAAGAGGACTTTACTGATGCATTTGAAACTGGATTAGGCAGCTGGCTATCTGTAAGGAGACAGGGTAGTTAAAACCTTAATTTCATTTAGCCCTTCTAGACTCCTCTAAGCACCCAGGGGAACTGGGATAGTTCTTACTTCTACCCCTTCTCAATGGAAGTTTCCCCCGCCACTCAGGTCACTCACAGCAATACAACCCTTTCCTGACCAAATGGAAGGCCTGCCCGCCCTATGACCTCCGTTCTTGAGTCCTGCTTGGTCGTTTCACCGCTGGACAAGTTATATGCGTTAACGGGTCCCAGTTCCAGGTTACAGTAATGTACTCTTGGGGGGATCGTTGCGTGTCGGCCACACACCAGGGAGAAGCGCCTCTGTGGGAAGCTCGGTCTGTGTACCCACACGGCGCCGGGACGCTTTACTCTTCACCGCCCCCTCCCACCAAAGTACTCTTCCCAGCTTACTTCAGGCAGCAGTCAGCTTCGGGTTAGCCCCCTTCGCGGAACCTTCTTCGCCGGTTCCGATGCACCTTTCACAACTGCTCGCTGGGCTGAGGAGAAGTCCGACGGGCTCCCGCGACGTTCTTCCGCCCGGCTCCTCGCACTCCCGACTCCGCCCTGTTCAGACCTCTGGGACGTCCGTCGTCTTCCTCGATTGCTGCCGCCGGCCTCCTCACACAGGGCCCCGCCTCCGCTCAGCCACGCTACCTGCAATCTCCCCGCCTCTTCCGGCGCTTCCACGGAGCTCTCCGATCAACAACACGGGTCAGCTGGGATCTCCCTCTTCTGCTGACCTCGCATCAGGAAATGCACTCGGCGGCAGCGCCGTCTTCAGGTAGGGACGACAGCTGGTTTCGCCGCTTTTCCTGTCAAGGGGGATGTCGGTTTTGAGTGCTGCAATCACGAATATTTTTACTCGTTACTTCCTGAATTCAGGGCCGGTCAGCTTGAGGCTGAGTCCCAGTTCGCCCCCTCTGCACACGGCCTTCAGGGTGGGACTAACAGGTCCCCAATAGCCACACTTCAGGAGTTACAGTTCTTCACCGAACTCGCCACAGAGTTCCTGGTTTCCGAAGTTGGTCGCTGTAACAGTGGGGTTTGGTCAGCCTAGGTGGGGGCACTTCCCAGTAGAGCGACAGCCGGCCCCACAGGTCGATCTTGTCACTACTGGTGCGCAAACCTCCTCCTCAAGTCGCCTCTCTCCACACTGGTCACTCCTGAGACTGCACAAAATGGTTGCTGGTCACTGGCCTTTTATAGAGTGGCCTGAGACCTCTGGAAGCCACTAGATGTTTCTGGAACCTTCCTCATGTTAGCCTATGAGTCTGTCCTCCTGGGATGTCCGTTATGGCAGTTGGTGGACACCATTTTAGGTTCATGAGTGTCCCTAGATTTTCCAGGAGCTTAACTAGGCCTCACAGAGTATGAGGGGAACATGGCGTCATAGACAAGGAACACCTAGCCCCCTGACAGCACTGAAAAATCCTGGTGGATATAAAAATAAAAATAGAAACACTGGGAGGCTAAGGGGGATAAAAATAAATAATGATGGTTAGAACACCCCCAGATGCAGACAGGTCTAACATATACTATCACACTCAGATCCCAAAACTCTCTCAATACCTCATTAATAAAAAACTGAAAAGCAGCTGGGGCATTACATAAACCAAAAGGCATAACACAATAGTCAAACAAACCAAACTTCGTACAAAAAGCTGTCTTCCATTCGCCTCCTTTACGGACACGAATGAGATGGTACACGCCCCTAAGATCCAACTTGGTAAACACAATAGCATGCTTCAGTTGGTCTAACAATACAGGGATCAAAGGGAGCGGATATTTATTCTTTGTTGTGATCTTATTGAGTCTTTCGACTCTCGGAAAGGTCGGCACTAGAGAGCAGTAGTGAGCAGCGAGTCCGAGAGCAGTGAGCAGCGAGTCGGTTGCAGGTCGTTTCTCCACGCCACTTCTCCACGCCACGCCGTGAGCAGTCTGAGTTTGAGGAGGGTGTGCAGGCGTGCAGGCGTGTTTCACCTGAACGCCGAGCATCTACGGACGACTGCGGACGTGCTAGTCATCAGCGCCCTGCCCGCCCGACATCCTGTTACCGCTATCGGCAAAGAGGTCCCGAGACAGGAGGACCTGGGAGAGCAACGCGGAAAGCCTGCTGGGGGCAGCCACGGCGTTTTACCGCTGAGCTGAGCGAGCGAGCAAGGGTGACTGGCAGCCTGACTGCTCGGCTGCTAGCACTGGAGCCTGCAGTTCTGGGGTGCCGCAGGCCTTGAACAGAGCTGAGCAGTGTGCAGAGAGCGGAAATAGCGGTAAACTGCAAAAAAAAGGAAAAAAAACGGCGAAAACAGTGAACACAGTGAAAACAGTGCACAGTTAAACACCTTGCCGCAACACACCGAGCGTGGTGGACCTGGCAGAAAAGCCTGGTAAGCAGCATTTTTACAGAATTTAACACCGCCCATATCATTTTGTGGCCGGCATTGGGGAAGGGAGTTGCCCCAGGTAGAGGAGTCATTGGCTTCTTGCTAATGATGCAGTGATGTTGACCAGCAGAGGGAGCCAGAGAAGCAATTGAACGCCGAAAACGCCAGATCACCATTTATCCACCAGCCGGAGAGCAGGCTGCCGTCTTGCCATCCTGCGGCTTGCCATCCTTATCCCGTCGCTATCCCGTTGTGCCCGCCAAGCAGGGGTGCAAGAAGTATTCAGGGGAGAAGCAGCACAGCGGAGCGGCAGGAGCGGGTGCGAAAGCACCGGGGCCGTCCAGCCGTCCAGCGGCCAGCCTGACTACCGTCACCAGCCACAGCCGACAGCCAAATGCTGACCACACAGCCATATAACCGGTGAGCGGAGTCGAGGAGGGTGGGTGAGACTTCGCACAAGTGGCGATTTGCAGGCGGCGGGTGTGAGTGGTGTGCGCTGAGACAACTTCACTGTCTCTACTCTGCCACCGCGCCACCATCTCCTCCTCAAATCACCGTTAGAAGCCATACTACGAGCCACGAGCCCCAAGCTTTCAGCAAGGTGGAAGGTGCAAGGTAAAAGGTGTCACAGGAGGGGGTGAGCGCAATTCCAGAAGCTACCCCAAAGGCACCGAGAACCCAACGTCAGCTCCTGTTGCTGATACGCTGGAGGTGGGCGTCAGCACTGAAGCTCCACGGCGGAAGGGGAGCCCACCTGCCTGTCTAGCCTGTCCAGCCTAGCAAGTCTTGTTTAGCTCGTCTGGGCCCTGGGCGGTTCAGCCCCCGAAAACACCCTAGGGGGCCCCAAAAGCTGATTCGGAACCCCAAAGCTGGAAGCAAAGGAAGGGCGTTGGGGTGACAGAGAGCACTGGAGCATTGGAGCAATGCTGAAGTCGAAATCGGAGGACAAGAGGATCCACCCACTTAGCCACCCCGTCCATCGGTGTGCCAAAAACAGAGGCAGCCAGATAACTAGACAGCTAGCACCTGCCCGGGGACAGGGTGGGGGGGGGGGGTTCTCACAGCAGCCCACGCACGCAGAGTTAGATCGAGACTAAGACTAAGAGCAAGAGTTTTACTCCCCAAAGGTCGTGCTGAACGGAGACGTGGCTGACAGCCCTAACTGGGGGATAATGAGGTCAGGAAGAACTCGACGACCGTTGGAAAACAAAAAAACCCCGAAAAATTCAAAAAAGTCAAACGTAGCAGACACATCTTTGGGGGCTCAAGCCGGCCAAAGGGAGAGGTTGGTCTCAGCGCCCACCCCGAATCGACACCTAAACTCGCAAGAAAATCCGGGCTCCTAAAATTCTTTTACTTAAAAGATCCAATTGCAGCGATCTACACGCCATCAGCTGAAGCCAGCAACTTACCAAATCCAATTTCCCCAATAAAAGCTCCATCCTCCCTGGACAAAAAAAAGACAAGTATGAGCGACGGGCTAAAGCCCTGCACACAATCTAAGGGTCTCACACCCAAGGGAAGTACACTGAGTATAACCACACAAGTACACCATCTAAACCCCCACGTAGGGGAAATCGACCATGCAGAAACTCGAAAGCACACCTTGGCGGATGCCACCATAAAGGACTGTAGCCAGAAAACTCCTGGCAGCACAACACCTACCGATGTGGAGGAAGTAAACGATCCTAAAGGTCCTACAATACCCAATGAGGGTCCAACAAGTCTTGGCAACCTATACGCAGATTCCCCGTGCGATAGTGACCCCCCATGGCACAAACCATTGTTTTTGTCAAACGATTTCGAACTGGAAGAACTGACGGAAAGAATATCAATGTACCTAGAAACTCAAGGTAGAGCTTTACGATCTGAGCCAAGTCCAAAAAATCCACACCCAAGTATAGGTCTGGCGATGTCTACTCCTCGAGGGCCAGTAGAAAAAAGAATCCATCAAAACCTTACTATAAATGACAGTAACATCTTGACAATATACGATCCTTACGCAAATCAAACTGCACCAATAACCATCTCGTCGGGCAGCTCGATGGACATTTATACTAAAGCTCCAAACAAGACTCAAGGAGATCAGTCGTCCAATTGGACTAAAACCTTATTAACCACATGGCTGCTAGGCGTTTTCCCGTCCTGCGCTGAATCACCATTATTCATGACGAGCTGGCCTTGTCATCCGCGCACGGCAGGTAAGCGCCATGACGAGCCCAGCTCGTCATTAGCTTCGAAGGGGTTAAGCTCTTTAGATCAAGCCATAAAAGTTTTGAAGTTTCAATCAAATAAAATGGAGGTACAAATCGATATCATCACCCTAGTGGCAGGCCACATTGCAGGCTTAAACTCAAAAATGGACGCACTTACCTCACTTTTAAAAAATCAGGGGAAATTAGAGGCCCAAACAGGCTCTAATAAACAATAGCTTTGTTGTGGCTCAATAATTGAAAAATTAGTAAGCTTGCCGGCCATTCTAATGAACATCTTACGGGAGGTAAGGCACCCTCATAATCCAGCTGAAAAAACCACAAATCTCACACTGGAAAAATAATACACCTCCAATAGGCCTATCATAAAGGAGCACTTAACCAGTAACTACCTAAAGGATTTAGAACACTTCCCGAGGGGAGCGGGGCTAGAAAGATCAGCACAAGGCCAGGAAACATTATCACCCCCCCAAATATCAGTTGAAGCTGAAAAAACTGCATTTAAAGAGGAAAAAATAGTAACCAAGAGACAAAAGAAAAAGGCCAGGAAAGACAGATTAAAGTACAAGCAGCAACAAACCACAGACCCAGGCAAGCCGTTTCCGATCTTTAACGCAAACTCCGCCCAGGACTCCAACTTTGATTCTCTTACCATGCTGCAAGACGACAAGGAGGGCCCAATTCAGCCGCCAGTAAAACGAGAGTCCAAAACTCCCTTAAGGGAGGACAATCCTAGACAGAAAGTGACAATAACATCCGTTAACCAATCCTGCACAATGAACTTGGTACCAGCAAAAGTTGCCAGCGGCCCAAAGGAAAAAACACCAGTATCAAAGAGCGTCCAGATTCACAGGGAAGGAATTCCTAATATATAAAATAGAGAAAACACGGGAGCCCACATAGCGGGACAATGCCTGTCAAATTTGGCCGACAATAACAGCCTGAACTCGGAATACAGTCCAGCCGCCTGATAATGGTATCCCTCCAAAAAAATAAGTCAGGAGGAAATCTAGGACCACAGCTAAATACCGTACCCACCCGCATGCGTGTAACCATTTCGGAAAATGAGCGGACTTGTGCCTTATTACAAGCTCGGCAAAACTCTCTCTTAAAGGAGCGTCATAACCCAGGTCTAAACCAAAGTCCAACTAATCAGACGACGTCAGTAAACACGGACCGGGAACGAGACCCCCCTCTACAACTCCCAAACTCAACGAATTTACGAAGCCTCAACAGTCTAAAGATTCCAATGACCATCTGGAAACTACACACCACATCCTAACATTCATCCCGGAATACCCATCAGAGGGGCCTCAGGATTTCATAAACCGAGGCAACCTTCTAAAATTGTTCCAGGAAATAGAGGAGCTAAACGAGATAACATCACAGGACCTTCTGACAGTCGAATTTAAAAGAAGCCCCCATCATACAGAGTCTGAAGTCACCATCACAAAGTGGGCCTCAAAAGCCATCGCCGACAAGATATTTGCCACAAAAGATCACTTCCAAACATGGGGCGTCTCGCTTGTATGAAATAAACGTCCAAGATATCCATTTCCATTACAAATAAACACCCACAACGAATCAAAGGGCAACGAAAAAAAACGTCCTCTGTTCTCCTGTCTATTAGGATCACGTGCTACTTCACCAGCCGTTGCAAGCTTAGCGGACGGGGAAAGCGTGACAGACACCAAGCAACCAACCAGACAACACGGCCGGGATATAGCAGACTGGTACTGGGTCCCCACGTTCCTCTGTAAAAAGGGACCCTAACATAAAGAAACATTTCTCATCGTCTCCATGTAGGATGGAAGAAACGCAGAGTGCCAAAACAACCTCAACAAAGATCTCAGTATGCGCATGGAACGTACACGGATTTCAAGAAATGGAGCTGGACCATGATACACAATCCTTTTTTTCCAACCAAGATATAATCCTGATTCAGGAGTCATGGAAACTAGCACCAAGCGTAATACCAGGTTTTAAGACCCACCACATCCCGGCAGAAAGATATTCAAACTTTGGGCACCCCCGGGGCGGTCTATCAACTCACATAACTAAAAAATGTAACTGGTCATCTGAATTATTGGATGTAGGCCTCAATTGGGTACAAGTGACCAGAATCACTGAATCCATGTCAGTTGGGCCCAAACAGTGGCAAATCATAACCCTCAATGTTTATATCCACCCCGACCGGAAGTTACAACAAGAAAAACAAATTAGCCTGACGTCGCTGATTAAAACGATGCAAAAAACTTATCTAGGATGTCCACTATTAATCGCAGGGGACTTCAACTGCGACCTAATTGGTAAACATAGGGCAAAAGGAACCATGCGACAGCCCAAAGGAGGCCCCAGGTTAGCCCTCGATCTAAGAGACCTGGGTCTGACGATCTTGAACGGCAACACGTAGGGGGATAGGCCGGCAGGTATCACATACCTGAGCGGAAGGGTCCACTCAATTATAGATTACACAATAGTAAGTGACGACTTAATTCCGGGCATTGAGACCTTTAAAATTGTCCAATGGCCAGAAAGTGACCACTTCCCCCAAATAACTTCCCTAAACTCTGCGCCCAACGTGGCACCGAAAATATCAAGTTTACTAAACCAAGCCTCTAAATTCAATTTAAAGAAACTAAAATGGCGAGGAGAAATGCTGGAAAAAATCCAGCTCGCCGCAACAGCTCGGAAACTCGAGTTAAGGCTGCAAAAAAAGGAGGACCTGGTAAAAAATTGGGAGCAATTGGTCCTGGACCTTCTTCACAAATTTCCAGCAACTTCAGGTGTTCCAAGTAAGTCTACTCTTAAAAAGGAGCCCTGGTTTTCCAACAAATTGAGAACAAAAAAAAGGAGGGTAGCGAAGGAGGTCCGACTTTTAGCTCGGCAAAAAAAACTGGGGTTACAAACAAATAAGAGGGACCTGATAGAAGCCAGAAACGCTTTCAGGAAGTCACTAAACATCGCAAAATCTGCCTATAAGGAGAAGCTTTGTCATAAACTACTAAGTGCAGGAAAACACCCCAACAGTTGAGAATTTTGGGGTATCATTAATGACCTAAATAAAGGGCAAAAACTCTACCAGGAAGCGGGAGTAGGAGCAGACTCTTGGACCCAACATGTGCAATCCCTCTACAGCATAACAACAGCAGGCCTCCCGAACAATACATGGGTAACATATCCAGTAGAGAATGGCCAGTTGGGAACTTACAACATAGTACAGTAGGACCGGGGTTAAAGGACAGCTCAAAAGAGGAGACGACAATCCCAGAACTAATCACCAGAGGGGAACTCTGTAAAATCATCACAAGGCTAAAGGCTGAAGGAGCGCCAGGCCCAAACGGGCTGCCCAACGCCATCTTTAAACACGACCCGGAATTCTGGGCAGAAATCCTAACGCCACTTTTTAATCAAATCTATCAAGACACACAGGTACCTGCATCTTGGAAGGGCAACGTGATTCATCCAATATTTAAACATGGCGACCATGGCAAAACCAAAGTGGTACGTCTAGTAGACCCAAAAAAACTTAGATACACATGGACGTACAACGGGACGAAGGTGAACGAACAAGGTTCGTATAAATACCTTGGAGTTACAATTTCCCAGGGAGCAAAACAAACTGAGCATATAACTGCAGTACGCGCAAAAGCCCAAAGCCTAATTTTTGCTTATCGGTTGCTAAAAACAAAAATGGACTGTCCGAACCACAATCACCTCCTGAAGGTTATGTCGACACAAATTTTACCATCCTTGTCTTACGGTCTCGTCACCTGGTGTGGCAAGGAAATAGACCTACTAAATGAGCTTCAAACCAAAATTTATAAAGCAGTTTTTAACCTTCCAAAGTGTGCTTCAGCCCCGCAAGTTAGGCTGGAATTTGGTGTGCAAAACCAGAAATATAGGAGCATGAGTGGCTTCGTAAAAATGTGTCACAAGTTAAGATCAGCAGATCCGGATTCAATGGATTGGTTAAACTGGGAAGCTATAAAAAACCAAGGAGTGAAGGGAACCCTGTGCCCTTGGGGAAAACATCTGAAATTCTGTGTAAAAGAGCTGGGGTTGGAAGGCACATGGGAGTCCGTGACGGACAAAGCAACCATAAGTAGATTAGCCAACAAGGCAGCAAGGATGAAATCTTTTCAAGATGACAAAGCCTCACTTCTCAAACGGCGACATGGTTGGACCATAATCAACTCCTTTAACCCCTTTACTGCTAAGGCATTACTCTTCTTTCTCATATAATTTCCATTGAAATCAATGGAAAGTCCATGACGAGTTACCCTTGGCATTAGCGGCGAAGAGGTTAAAGCTGGACTACCGCATGCATACTTATACTCTCATTTCAATGTGCATTTAAAAAGAGCCTTCTCAGACTATAGGATGGGGATGCACATTTCGAAGGATCTAGCACCATCCTGGAAAGGTAACTACCAGACGGAGAGTTGTAGATATGTGGATACAAAACAGAATCACTGGCTCACTTTTTGTGTGTTTGTCCGGCTTTCCTCGCACAACGTCGTCGATTCTTAAAACAGATCTTCAACAAGTTAAAAATCCGCACCTGCAGGCAAATGGTAACTTGTTGGCTGGGAGGGAGTTCAATTATTTTGGCTTGCCGGGGAATAGAATTCTTGGCAGAAGTGAAAAAATGCCTGAGTCTTGTGGAACAAGGACAGGGCTAATGAAGCGGGTCACCAATGCTGCCTCGATCCTATGGACTGGTAAATTCTGCACTACTCACGTAATAACATTTTGACCCTAAAGCCTGCAGGAGTATCCCCGAATGAAATTTTTTTAAACTGTGTTACATTATTTTAACAAAGGAGTAGTCTAATTTTTTAGCAAGCATTTTGTATTTTGTATTATAAAATTATTATGTGGAAATTGTAATGATTTTAATTAATTATGCAATAAATCTTTTTGACTTTGACTTTGACTTTATTGAGTGCCCTGTAGTCCACACATGCTCGCAAACCGCCCTCCTTCTTAGGAATGAAAAAGATAGCAGAGGACACAGGCGAGGAGGATGGGCGGATAAAAGCCTTTGCCAACATGTCATCCAAAAACTCCTTCAAATGCTGTTCCTCCGGCCCGACAACGCATATATGCGACTACTCAGCAAAGTAGCACCAGGTAACAAATCAATCCGACAATCAAAAGAGCGGTATTGAGGGAGACTATTGGTCTGACCCTTATCAAACACCTCACAAAAGTTCGCATGAGGGGCTGGAATCTCTCTTACCTCTCCCTTGTCTCCCACAGCACAAAACAGAGGCATGACCCAATCCGTGGCCACCTGGTAACAGCTTTGTAAGCAATGCACCAAATCTAGTGTCACTGTTCGCCTCGTCCAATCGATCCGAGGGTTGTGTGTCTGCAACCATGGCACTCCAAGAACTATACCAGCAGAAGGGGCATCAATCAAATCAAAACTTATAGTCTCGGAATGTCCATTATCACACAACAAACACAATGGTTCAGTTTGCCGAGTAATGGTTCCTGAGGACAATTCAGTTCCATCAATTGCCCTAACCAGTTCTGGTTGTTCCTTATACAGACATGGAACGTTTAATTTCTCTGCCAATTGGATGTCCATAAAATTGCCTGTTGCTCCCGAATCAAGTAACACAGATAAAGTCGCTCTGTTACTATTGGATATTACCAAACATGCAGAAATAGTGAAGTGACGTGGCACCCTCTTAACTACACCCGATATCTCATAGGGGGTATGAAGAACCGACTCACACATAAGCCCTTCCGGCTTACCCACAAACGCCACGGTCTTTTTCACTACTTGACTGGATGGCTTCACGGGACACTCACAAGCATAATGGCCACCCTTTCCACAATATAAACATTGATTCTGCACATGCCTTCTCCCTTTTTCCTCGCTTGACAATGGGCCTTTTACTCCACCTATCTCCATAGGTTCAGGCCCTTGCTTTGGTTCTGCTGGGGTTCTTATATCGCTTTTTGTTGACACCATACGAGGTGCCTGAAAGCGATTCCTTTCTCCACGCCTTTCCAACAACCGATGATTTAACTTCACCACCAGATCAATAAAGGCTGCACAATCATCAGGGGGGTCTACTACCTGCGACACTATGTCCTTCCGCTCTTCACACAACCCCTGATAAAACAAAGAGGTCCGTTTAGCCATTGGCCACTGCGTTTCTGAGACTAAACAATTGAATGAAGCGATGTAAGTCGATAAATCCTGTTTACTCTGTCTCAACTTTAACAATTCCGCATCACTGGCCTGCATGAAAGCATGCTTAGAAAATAGGCTTCGCATCTGTTTCTTGAATGCCTGATAATTATATAACAGAGGTTCTTCACTATCAACCAAGGGAACTGCTCACATTGCCGCCGTACCTGCTAAATAGGAAATGACAAAGGCCACCTTCTCAGAGTCAGGGAAAGCAGTAGGGTGACACATAAAGTGTAGATGACATTGGTTCATGTATGCACTATACTTGTTGCAGTCTCTCGTGAACCATTCAGGAACAGCTAAAGGTACAGGGACAGGAGTCGTGACTGTAACTGAAATTGGGGAACCACTACTAGCCCCTTGCCCAGATCCTTTATCAAATTGAAAAGTGGCTGGTTGAATAATAGGGACCTGACCCCTGCCCATACCCCAAGCCTGTTCTCTGGCCCTACCAGAATTCAATTCCTGACGTAACCCCAAATTCTCCTGCCTCAGATCCTGTACTTGAGTCTGAAGGGAAGCTATAGCACCCATCAGATCCTGTAAAGTAGGAACCCCATCCTCTCCCACATTCCCTGTCTTCATCCTCGCTCGGGCAATGTTACATTTTCTTGGGCTTGGTTTTCTGTTGTGTTACCACCCGGCTGTGCCCAACTCTGCGGAAGCGAGGAGATGCCCAATCCACCATCAGCGCCCCGACAACAGTCACTGAACAATACACAGTGATCTAGCCGTCTGAGCAACGGGGAGGGTGAGAGAATGATGGGAAGGAAGAAAGACAGCTCCACGCCTGGGTTTTCAATTATTTAATCCTCATAAGTGGGTTTAGGACTCTGGCACCTGTAATGACAGACAAATAGTAGACTATCAATTCTATCCACTATCTCAAATACATGTCAATCTCACTATGAGCATACATCATTGAAATATTTGTACAAACAACACCTTTACCATCCTCTTACCAGTATTGATGCATTCAATGGCTGACTTCCATGTGTATTTCCGGATTTGATATCAAGGCCCCCTCTCTAGCCCACCTCCCCCCCTGCCGGAAACACGCACGCTGAGACCTGGCACAGCAGCGCCCACGAGGCTCGATAGCCCCACAACCGCTACACACACAGCAGGACCCAGCTCGCAGCCTCAGCAGGGGGGACAGGGGTAAGGTAACCAAGCAAGCGGGGTGGGGGAGCCGAATACATCTCCGGGTGACCACCAGGGCCATGGCTCACCACATAAATCTAGAGCCGCTCATCCCTCGGTGGTCCCGGAGTCAGGAAGGCCGTTGGGCCCATGCTCGAGTCCTAGCAGAGCGGGCTTGGGGAAAAGCTGCACCGCTCCCAGCAGCGGGCCAACCCAGGCATCAAACTGCTCCGCTGTGCCTCCTGGGCAGGATGGAAAGGCGTCTGCTGTTTCAAATTTCTCCTACATCGAGGAATACAAGCTGTGATGGTGCCCGGTGGAGCTTCAAGCACGAGCGGCCATCTTGGTCGCCTGCATGGCTACGCCTCTCCTTGTAGGCACAGTTACCTGCTAGTATATACATTACCCAAGCCTCAAAGGGTCAATAGGGTCCCCCACTTTTTCTAGCTGTACTGATAGATAAAGCGCGGTGTGCCGTGCTGCAACAATTTCAAAAAAGAGTTCGCCCCAAAAACAGATGAAGAATGCAAGCAGAAGGAACCTGTAGGTTGGCTGTGCTCCTCTGCGAAAAATGGAAGAGACTTATTGCTGTGTTAACCCCTCAAGAGGAAGCAAAGAAGGGCGACACTAGACTGAACCAATGGTAAGCAGCAGGCCGGAGCAAAACCATTTATTCAATACAACAGGTCTTCAAGACAGCCATACGCGCTGCCTAGGCTACACCTAAAAAAATGTATAGAGGCTTGTTAGAAGAAACAGCATCCTTGGCATGGTCCTCCCCTAATGTTATTCCCATCAACCACTCTGTTTTGCTAACTTTGCTTTTACTGTCTTTAGGAATCTGCACACTTTACCACTGCTAACCAGTGATAAAGTGCTGTTGTGCTGTGCCTTATATTATCAGTAGTATCCTGAGGTCGTCAGCTGAATACCAGGTCAACTCATGCTCGGTTCACTGATAGAATATCTATGTCACAAACAACGATGTTCTAAAATTAGAGGAAAAAATATCGACTTTAAAAATATCGACTACCATATCTTAACAGGTAAGTATAAAAATATTGACTCAAAATATTGAGGTAAAAAATATAGATGTAAAAAATATCAATTTATATATAAAATAAAATAAAATAAAATATATTAAATACTGATATTATTTGAACAATAAAATTACATTTAATATACATTTTAACTACATTTTACAAACTGAATTAAAAAAATATAAACACAAATAATTTATACATATACATATAATTACTTAAAAATGATTTATGAACTATTATCTTTATTTAATTTTTAAACTTTACTATTGTATAAAAGTAAAAGATATATCAATAACAAATTAAAAAAAAACATTCTATAATAAATTAAAACATGAAACTATTAAAAAAATGTAAACTAATATTTCCCAATACAACAAGTACAACAGTAAGGAAAGTGTTGGATAGCGGAATAATTACATTTAGTATTCCAAATTCAGTGAGTGCAACAGTAGGGAAAGTATTGATAGCGGAGGGGATAAAATTACTATTCCACTCGAAAGAGTGCAACAGTACGGAACGTGTTGGATAGCGGAGGGGTAAAAATTACTATTACCACTCCAGTGAGTGCAAAAGCAGGGTAAGTGTTGGATAGCGAAGGAATTAAATTTACTATTCCAACTCCAGTGAGTGCAACAGTAGGGAAAATGTTGGATAGCGGAGGGGTTAAAATTACTATTCCCACTTAAGTGATAGGAACAGTAGGAAAAGTGTTGAATAGTGGAAGGGTAAACATTACTATTCCCACTCCAAAGAGTGCAACAGTAGGGAATGTTTTGGATAGTGGAGGGGCAAAAAAAATGATTCCTACTCAGTGAGTGCAAAAGTGGTGTAAATGTTGGATAGTGGAGGAATTAAATGTACTATTTCAACTCCAGTGATTGCAACAGTATGAAAAGTCTTGGATATCGGAGGGGCAAAAATTACTATTCCCAGTCCAAAGAATGCAACAGTAGAGAAAGTGTTGGATAGTGGAGGGATACAAATTACTATTCCCACTCCAATGAGTGTAAAAGTAGGGTAAATTTTGGATAGCGGAGGGATTAAAATTACTATAACCGGGTACTGAACATTTGCTAAGCTTTACTTGATGGGAATCACGATTGGGGGGGTTTTAAATATTTTACAAGTTGCTATCTTTTAACCAATTCTGATATTAATTCTATGTGTGATTTTAGGCGATTTATCTTTTAGGCTGCTACTCTGTTTTAACCTTGCTTAATCCTCCGCAACTCTCTTAAATTGCAAATGTGTAAAGTTGAATTTGTTTCTACACTTTAATAAGCTTGGTGCAACTCTCTTAAATTGCAAATGTGTAAAGTTGAATTTGATTCTAAACTTTAATAAGCTCGGTGCAATTCTTGGGTACTCACAGGAGAGGGGAGATGGCCAGTCTCGGCTGGTCCCTAGATACGATCCGGGTGGTGATGCAGAGAGCGACGCTCCGTGTGCGTGTGGTTCATTGAGTGACGTCACTTCTGTTTTGATGCACTCTGGGGAGGTGGCTGAATAAATTTAAACTGGAGCACTGAGCAGATGTGCGCAGTGGGCGTGCCGCTGGCGCACCAAAGGTGCACCCAAAGGCAACCCCATGGTCCAAATGTGAATTACTCAATGGAAGAATTGCGCAAAGTAAAAGATACAGGCTACGTGCCTACCCTCCCTGCAGCATTGGTCAATAAGCTTCGGCACGACAAGCTGTTAGTGGATAAGGGTAGGCAGGGGTTGATCAGCAGTCAGACTCAGAGCGTTACAGTAGAAGGGGCCAATGCCCCTTCTAGCTTAAGGGCCACCTTATTAAATACAGGTCCCTGCAGAAGCATAATTTTGAAATCTTTGGCCTGCTCCAGGAGAGCAAACTATATATCCTGGCTCTAACGGAAACATGGCCAGATGATGCCTCGCTCCCCCAGACTATGATGTTTTGACATTTAATCACCAGGGGAAGAAAAGAGGTGGGGGAGTAGCGATAATTTGTTGTAGGATGCTGACTACTGAGAAAATAGTAGAAGAGTGCCTGGACGGGGCGGAGGATTAAGATTGGACTAAAAACATCCTGCCTAATGGTGGTGAAGTAATCAGTGATATCTGCTCCAGACACCAACAGATCATAGTGATAGGGGACTTTAACTATCACTGGAAACTGACTCCAAGAGATCAGGTAACCAACAGGTGGACAGAGGCTATGACCATGATGGGGCTGAAACAAATTGTGGAGAACCCCACTCATGAGAAAGGCCATACTTTGGAGCTTACTTGGGCTACATCTCCTGGTGAGCTACTTACAGATTGTGGACCGTGTAGCTGGTCAGACCATTATCTGATCAGCTGTGAGATCCTTGTGCCTAGTCGCCCTAATCCCCTACGAACAGTATGGAGAACGGTATGGAACTGAAACAAGATAGAAGATCTAGCTTGAGGGAGGCACTACACAAGACAGTGCCCCCAGGGAAACAATCTGGGGACGCGGATGTTGAATTTGCGAAACTCGCGTGCCGGCTGATGACAGCCATGGACATAGTGGCAGCAACGTGGAGGTAAAAGATAATGAACAGCGTGAAGGGCACCTCTGGTACGTAAGAGGGGAAAAACAGGCCTACAAATCATACGAACTGAAAGCCAGGGAAGAATATAAAGGAAAATGTGCCCATTTCCAGATCAGGGAAGCCATGGATATTCAGAAAGAGACCTTCAATGTGCTTATTATTATTATTATTATTATAAAACATTTATAGAGCGCACTATAACCCTGCGGGCATCCTGGCGCTTAAAGAACAGAATAGGCACAGGAACTATCGGCTGCATAAGAAAAAAAGGGAGCCTATTATCTGACAAGTCTACTATAACCCTCACGTTGGGACATGTTATACCCTGGCCAGGTCTTAATTTTCTTGTGGAACAGCAGCAGGCCTTGTGTTCTCCTAATTTCTAGAGGGAGATCATTCCAAAGGTGAGCCGCTGCCACACTGAAGGCTCTCCCTCCCAGGGTCACCCTCCTTATGTTGGGTACACTTACACAATTGGCCGTAGAGGAACGAAGATTCCGGGTAGGCTTGTACCACTGAAACTTGTCCTGAAGTGGCTTAGGGCCTTGTTCATGGAGTGCTCTAAACACAATATGCAATCATTTAAACCGGATCCGTTGAGCTACTGGGAGCCAAGGTAGATCCACCAGTGCTTGTGTTGTTGAGGATCGACGGGGGCGGGAGAGTGCTAACTTTGCTGCTATCATCTGGATACTCTGTAGTCTGGCAATCAAGTATCCCGGAGATTCTAAAAGCTGAGCATTGCATTAATCCAGACGGCTAAGGATGGTACTCCTAACTACTGTTGTCCTCACCTGTACAGGTAGTAGTGGCAACACCTTCCAAAGGCCTCGGATTAAGGAAAAGCAACTTCCCACCAGTTTATTAACGTGGGTCTCCAAATTGGGATTCTCGTTAAAACTGACCCCCAGATTGCGCACCGTATTCACTAGTGTCAGTGTACCATCTGATGTTAAAAGGCCAGAAGTCTGTTGGCAGGCTTGGGGCAACCCCCCCACCCTACACTGTAAAACCTCAGTTTTATCACTATTAAACTGGAGCAAATTTTCCTTCAGCCAGAGCTTTAAAGAGCTGAGCCAGAAAAAAGAACAGAGGATGGTGGCCAACCTAGATGATTGCAATAAAATGCAGGACTTCTTTTTAGCCAAAGTCAAATATATCCTCATTGAGATTGGCAACACTAGTATAACCCCGTGCACCTCTCAGTGACAGATCCACCGGACTTCCAAGATGGAACACTCACAGGATTTCCTGCTCTGGACTCCGAGACCTTAGCACACATCATGGCCAAAGTGAAATCAGGCTCACCAGAAAACCCCTGCCTGTCGAGGGTGCTCAAAAGGGTCTTCCCTATGATAGAGCCAGAGACAGTCTCCCTGTTAAACCTCTCTTTGACATCGAGGAAGGTTCCTCTCAAATTTAAGGAAGCTACTGTGACCCAGATGTTGAAGAAGGCTGGGTGGACACTAAGAACCTGAAGAATTTTTTACCTATATCTAGTCTTCCATTTCTGACCAAAATGCTTGACCAGCATGTGCTCAGCGCACTGTCCTCCCTTTTGGAGACACATCAGCTCTTACACGTCTGACAAGTGGGATTTAGGCCCCACAACAGCACAGAGCTGGTAATGCTCTCAGTGCTGGATGAGCTGAGACTTGTGGGAGATAAGAAGGAATCATCAACTTTGAACCTTTTGGGTCTCTCTGCCACATTCGACACGGTGAACCATACTCAGCTTTTGGCCCGTGTTCGGCGGATGGGATTCACTGGTAGACTACTCCAATGGATCGCTTCTTTCCTGAAGGATCAGTCACAAAGAGTATAACTGGGGGAAAATCCTATCCAGGAAGGGCGCCCAATATGTGGGGTACCACAGTGCTCTGCGCTATCCCCTCTGCTCTTCAACATTTACCTACAGTCACTGGTTGAAGCTCTGGCAAAATTAGATGGTCAGGTGTTTAACTGCGCCCATGACATCCAGTTAATCATGAGGATTGACAGCTCCTCAATGGCACAGGCCATCGTGCTAAATATTCTCCAGTTAACCATGAATTGGATGACTAACAATTCATTAAAAGTAAACAACCCTTATAAGACAGAGGTACTCGCCATCATGACAGGGGTCAATCCCTGGTCTGATGTCTTCTGGCCGCAGGAGCTACGCATAACTCCAACACCAGGGCCAATGGTAAAGAACCTAGGCATTAGATTGGACTCCAGGTTAACATTGAATAATCAGGTGACCTCCATAGTGGGAAGCTGGTGAGTCTCATGAGGCAGCTTCGGAGATTGGTACCCCTGTTGTCTTTCTCCACCTTGCCTACTGTGGTGTTGGCCTTAATTGTGTCGCGCCTGGAGTACGGTAAGGCAGTATATTTAGGGCCACCTGACAAGCTCCTGGGGAGACTTAATGAATGACGCAGCACTACTGATTTTTAAGCTCCCGAGAAGAGCACATGCCTCACTCTTGTTACAACAACTGCACTGGCTCGCAATCAGGTAGAGGGTCAAGTTCAAGAGGCTGTGCATTGCACACAAGGCCCTACATGGAGCAGCACCCGGCTACATCAAAGATCATCTGAAGATCCGTTCGATCGACTGATGCAAGCCTGCTGGCATGCCCACGCTTTGATAAAAATACTCTGGGGGGGGGGGCGTGCCTTTTCAGTTGTGATTCTTCAGCTTTGGAATAAGCTCCCAGATAGCCTGCGTAGGGAAAGTACCTTACTCCTGTTTAGGAAGGGTCTTAAGACCTTCTTTTTCACTCAGGCGCTTGGAAAGGCTTACCTGGTGATGTGAAGCTTTGGGAAGCATGTTAAGTTCTGTTTAGGGTTTGTTTTTGCGCTTAGAGACCAGTTGGTGATTTGGCGCGTTACAAATAGAAAGTAACATAACATATTCCAACTCCAGTGAGGGCAATAGTAGGGAAAATGTTGGATAGCAAAGGGGTAAAAATTACTATTCCCACTCCAAAGAGTGCAACAGTAGGGAAAGTGTCAGATAGCGGAGGGGAAAAAAGTACTATTCACACTACAGTGAGTGCAATAGTAGGGAAAGTGTTAGATAGTGGAAAGGTAAAAATTACTATTCCCAATCCACGGAATGCAACAGTAGGATAAGTGTTGGTTAGCGGAGGGGTAAACATTTTTATTCCCACTCCAGTGAGTGCAACAGTAGGGAAAGTGTTGGATAGCGGAGGGGTAAAAATTACTAATAATACTTGAACCGTTGAAAAAAACAAAACATATTACAACATTTTTAAAATCGTATGAATAAAAAAACAATATTTTAAATATATACATTTTAATATATTAAACATATACAAAGAACACATATTATAATATTAATTACATATAACAAAAACCTACAAATAATATATAAATAAATTAATAAATACATTTATAAACAATATTTAAAAGTAGCAAATATTAACAAACAAAAACATTATTTAAAACATAAATGTATTTATTTTATTTCATACCCTATAACACCACACCAACAACAAAAAACATCCACATTTTTTATTACATTCATTTCCATAATTAACATAATTAGTAATCACATAAAAACATCTTATTAATTAAAAATAAGAAATAAGCATTGAGTACTCAAGCTTTACCACTCTAATATCCACAATACACACCTAAATTAAACTTTAAAATAATAAAACACAATTATATATTAAAAACTATTACTATTAACAACTAATAATTAACTAAGGAAATGTTATCTAATACTCACCCTTTACCCCTTTAAAAGTAAAAACAAAATAAATATCAAATAATTAACATTATTTAACAACTACATATTAATTAATTAAACATAAATTACTTCCCACCATTTTACTCCTATAAGCACCACAACACACACATAACATTAATTACACAATTGCCATAATTAAGGACCAATTTATTTGTTAAAATTATTTAACACCTAATTAATAATTTATCAATTAAAAATAAATTCCTTTCCACCATTTACACCTATAAAAGATACCACACACAATTATAATTAATTAAAAAATTATCAAAAATAATTACACTTTAATTAATGAAAATTCATTAACAAACAATGATTAATTAAAAAATTAAAAACAAATTAATTCCCACCATTTATACCTATAAACACAACACACACCTAAAATAATTACACAATTATCATAATGAATTACCAATTACTTAATTAAAATGTATTAACAACCTATTATTAATTAATTAATAATACATTAATTAACACATTTAACACTATAACATCTCAATAAAGCAAATATTAATAAATAAAAATTAATCAATGCATTATATATAATTACCTATAAACCCACAACCCACTACAGAACTAAACAATGCAAAAATAAAATGTAAATAAATTAATAAATGTAATATAATTAAATTACTTCCCTTCCTATTCTCTTATAAACCAACAACCCGCTACGGAACTAAAAACACAAAATCCTAATAAAAATAACAATAATAATATAATTAAATTGCTTCCCACCCTACTGCCCTGATAGAGCCGCAGGGACCAACTAGCTCAGTTTTACCATACTCACCTTTGGCCCTTACAACATTCACACATTGAACTAGTAGTCCTGCCTAACCAATTTACTAATTTAATCACTCTATCAGTTTGTCCAGGGGTCCAATTTAGGGCTTATGCCTGTAGACCATGACTTACCAATCCTTGTCACCTTACTAGAAGTCCTGTGGATCAGGGAGTTAGCATAAACAGGCAATATTTAAACACATTTATTTTCTATTAACCACATACTCGGGGAAAGTTTTAAAACCTTTATCTATGAGAGATTTTCTGAGTCAAATGAAAAGGGCCACAATCTCGTGAACATAAATTTTACAAGAAAAATATAATCAGCAGGACATAGAGTTTGTAGGAAATCACAGTAACCCCTCTAGACGTTGGTACCTGGGAAATCACAGTAACCTCTCTAGACATTGGTACCTGGGAAGGGCGAGGGAAATAGCACAAGGACATACCAAATGAATTATATTTACCAAAAATGGTGCAATGACCAATCCTGGCCACGGGCTGGGGCAAAATATAGACCAGGACCAGGCTCCAGACTAATCAGGTGCCCATGGGAAAAGACAGGTGCAGATCAGGACAGGTGACCTCAGCTAAGGGCAATGCCAGCGTCACACCCCTCTCTCTAGGAAAGCCAATTAATACCCTGATTGGGTAATCGATTCTTCTGACAGAGTGCTCCAACAGCACCTCTGCTCTCGATTGCCTATTGAGTGCGTTGGGTCAGTGAAGTTCAGCTATTCGGACAAGTCGGACAATTTCTCTATCTGAGCCTACCTTAGTTATACCATTTCGAGGGCAATGTACCACCCCTATATGTTGCAAATCTATGTGTTTCCCTTCAGTGATTGGTTGGAAAGACAAGGAGAGGTCATCACACCATACTAAGATGATGTAATTTCAATTTAAATCATACTGATTGAATCCCCACCCACAATTTACTTTTCCAATGATTTTATTCCGCTCAACAATATTGGTACACATTTTGAATGCATTGTATTTGGTAGCTTCCTTTCTAGAGGTCAGATGAGCAGGTTCCCAGGCACATTGTGGGTAAGAAGTGGGCTGGCAGAGGTTCAATGCCAGTGCTTCAGCAGATTCAGTGTCAGGGTGAGCATGTGCAAACTCATCCAAGATGGAAGATGTGTCAGTGGTCAGGCCCAAAGTATGAGCTAGTAGCAAAGTCAAAAAGAAACATATTAGAATACAGAAATAAATGAATGCACTGTATACCACCTATCTCTACTCTATCCCCATTACTTTATTTTAACTTGAACATTAATGATTAAGCAGAACGAGCAAGTTTAGTACAAGCTGCAGCATAAGCATTAGCATGTGAAATTTAAAGCAGCCATTTCTGGCATTAGTGCGCAGAAGCAAAGTTTTACCACCAAGAAGAGAGGTACGTCACACCACATGGGTGGCAGACGCATACGCAGAAGGTTTCCTGCGATTTTGGCGGCCATTTTAATGCATTAGAGTTACTGTTAGTAAAAGCACATTGAAAAGCTTTCCCTAGATACTAGAAATGTTGTGAAAAGTAAATATTAGTAGACAAAACATGTTGATTAATATTTTATAAGTTATTTAGAGAGGGCTGAATACAAGGTAGTTTTGGAATATATGAATCCTTGCTCCATTAATCCCCTCTTTGATGATATTTTATATCATCAAAAATTAAGGAACCAGTTGCCAACTTCAATACTCTCCCAGTTCAATCTCTTCCTTTACTTTGGGAGTTTTCTTTTTACCGTTATTCGTATAAACTTTCATTCCCTTACATATGTCTCCCTTTAACTCTTCCATTTGAATATCATCAAGTTTGCATTTCTTTGTTTTCTCATTAATGGTGTACCTTTTTCTATTTCTACAGCATTTGCACCAAATCATTATCACTTATATTATTAGTGATATTCCCATTATTGGCATCAGATATCCAAGTACCAATAGAGGAGAGACCATCAGTAAGTCTCTTCTATGCACTATCAACTTCCAGTGGTTTCAGTTCTTCTTCTAAATGAGTAATGTTGTTTACATACCTTCCAATTTCAACACTTTTATCTGGTATGTAAGTGCAACAATGTTGCGCTTTCAACATTCTACAGACTTCGCCCTCTTTTGCTAATAATATGTCAAGAGCAAGTCGATTTTGTAAAACCATTGATCTGATCGCAACCAATTTGGTATTGATCAATAAGAATCCTCCAGCAGTGTCAGTCGATAATCGATCCACCACTGTAGACAATTTGCACATTCTTTGAGTATTCAGAACCACTCCAACTGAAGGTATCAATGCACTAAATATATCACCTACAATTTCTGCAAAACTAGCTCTTTTATAGCGTGTTAGTTCATTTTCGTGTTCCTTGCTTCCGGTGATTCTTTTTACATGGTATACTTTTGGGAATACTATTCTAAAATATCAACTGCCATACCAATGATCCGGAAGTTTAATGTAAGCTTTATTCCCACAGCTATAATAAACTCCAGGGAATACTAAGTCAGTTCCCCCTTTTAGTCCCCAACCCTCAATTATTAGGAAATTGTGTTTACATTCACTGGAACCAATGAATACATTCTTATACTCAGTTTTCTTTCTATGGAGACAGATTTTCCCCATATTTTCAAAGTCCAAAGACATAGCAGCATGAGGTTAGCCAGTTGCCATAAATTCTTCCCTTTCAGCCCATTTGGATATCTGGGGTATCGTTTCAGTGGCTTTTCTATGGAAATCCTGTCTCCTTTTCTCTACTAAGTTTAAAAATACCTTTTCTTCTTCATGTAAACTACAAGTTAGTTTTTATGTGCATTAGCTATATCTATTTATTACATTGTTAGGAAAAATTCACTTTAGAATTGGGCATCTTTAGCACTAAGGACAGTATTCATTCTCCTACGTATAGGAATTTCAAGAAAAATAACATCTATGTTAGAATAATAATACTGTAACTTTCCAGTTTTTTTAAAACAAACTAGTTAATATGCTACAGGAAATTCCATAAGTCAGGGGTAAATGATGGTATGTAACACTTTCAGCTACAGAAGTCGGTAATTTCATACATACATAACAATCACTAATTTGCATAATCTCTACATAATGTACTAATAGACTAGCAAACACATTCATTTCAGTTTCGTTTCTATTCCTAATGTGATGTAATTCTATCTCATCTGATGCTTCTAAATCTATCTAACTTGTTTGTGGTGCGCTATCTTTCCGTGCATACTAGTGTCATTTTGCTTAGCAGCCATCAAGTACGGTATTGCTATTGTCAGTCCCAGCCATACCATAAGTATCAATACACTACATATGCATATGCATATCCTACAGCATGTCTTTATACAACTTATTTTCGAATTTCCAGTAACTCTTTTGTCAGCCATTTATTTTTACTAAGGAGGCTTAACCCCTCTTTGAGAATTCTCACAGAATATTTCTGTGTTTCATTTATCTCAAGTTGGCCTTGCTTCTTCAATATTTTGATCAGAAATCAATTCTTCATCACTGTCATCACTGATTTCTTGATTTTCGAAATCTTCAAGGATGGTGTATGTCCATTCAGTGCCTTTGAATTTATTATTCAGCTTTTTCAGGCGTGGACTTCTCCGTCTTTGATTGCTGGTGGATGGTTCAGTTTGGCTTGTCACTTCGTTCACCTGTTCAGGTTCTTCATCTATTGTCACTAGGCAATATTTCAGTCTTTTAACAAAACCAGGCCATTTATCACCTTTTCTGAGTCTTTTGGCTGGCACTGTGCTTTCTGATTCTTCAAATGTTCTTTTGTTTTCTTTAAGTTGTGGCACAACTTGATTTTCGTCAACTTCAAGTTTCCTCTCTAACTCACCTACCCCAGGGCTTATTGCAGTTGACTCTTCTGCCTGTACTGATCCTTCTATCCTAATCTGAACTGATTCAGGATATTAATTTGTTGAGCCTGGAATGTTTTCTTCGTCCTGCATCCTTTTGACTGATCATGTCTGGTCCTGCACAGGTCTTGCAGATTCTTGATTGTCTTCGCCTGTGCGTTTTGACAAGTACCTATCTGTCCCTTCCCAGACAATGGAGTTCTGGTAGATGTGTGGGTGGTCTGAGTATATTGCTCTTTCCTTATCTGGTCCTCCTCACGATTACCATTGGCTTGGATTTCTGTAATCTGAGTACGTTCTTCTATGCCTATCTCGTCCTCACTATCAGTCTGACTATCTAAGTATACTTGGCTTCTTGTTCTCACTCTGATTTCAGGTATGTCAACCACTGGGATCCCCTCATCCTAACTGCTGCTCGGTTGCTCTTTGTCAACTACTTCAGGATCAACTTCTTGAGACCCTTCAGCTGGACAACCTTCAGCCTCAATTTCTCAGGTTCTGGTATCCGCTTGGTATGGCTTGCATGGATCCAGTTTGGGATTCCTTTGCACTTTACAGCTGTGGTGGTAACCAATATCACTTGCTCTTGTTTTCCCCACCTTGGTGCTATGCAAGATTGCCGAGTATGATTCTTTATCACAACCTAGTTTCCAGGGTTCAAGTCATGTGCTGGAGTTGAATGTCTGGCTTCTGCGTCTTCCCCAACCTGGTGAGATAAAACGCACTTGGTCAGCCAACTCTTTGCAGTACTCCAACACTAAATCATCAGATATAGTTACCAGCTGATGTCCTGGCACACATGCTTGCCTCATTGCCCTTCCCATGAGTTTCTCATGTGAACTCAAGCCTGTTTTCTTGTCTGGAATGCTTCTGAGTCCCATTAGAACAGGAGGCAAAGCATCAGGCCATTCCAGATGGGTAGATTCACACATCTTTCCCAATCTTGCTTTTATCGTGCCATTTATTTGTTCTACCACTCCAGAAGCCTCTGGGCGATATGCACAGTGCAGTTTCTGCTCAATTTTGAATGCTTCACTGATTAGACTGATTATTTCATTATTAAAGTGCCTTCCTCAGTCTGATTCAATCGTTGCTGGAAAACCAAATCTTGTATTGTATTGTATTGTATTGTAAGGGGTGCTTGTAGAGCGCACTGACACCATGGGTTTCCTGGCGCTGGTTGGAAGTAGAGGGGACAGAGGGACTAACCAGATTGGGGGAAAAGCCAGGTTTTTAAAGACTTACGAAAGAGAGTCAAAGAGTTAGAGGTTTTAAGAGGAAGAGGGAAAGAGTTCCAGAGCTTGGGGGCCAGGTATGCAAATCTCCGGCCTCCAGATCAGCTGAGCTTGTAAGAGGGGACAGTCAAGAAGTGAAGATGAGAGGATCTCAAGTTCCGGGATGGGCAGTAGGGTCTGATGAGGGATTTCATGAAGGCGGGACAGGGCCCAACTAACGACTTGAAGATGAGGCAGCCGATCTTGAAGGCTGCCCTTGAGGTGACAGGGAGCCAGTGGAGTTTGGCAAGGAGGGGCCTGGCGGATTGCCACTTCGGGATCCCTAGGGCCAGTCTCGCCGCTTGATTTTGAACCGCTTGCAGTCTAGCCACCGATGTTTTAGGCAGACCGTGATAGATCGCGTTTGAAAAATCTAAGCGGGAGAGGACGAGGGCCATGAGGACCTGCAGGAGGGCATCAGGTGTAAGGAGGTATGCCACTTTCCTGATCCTGCGCAGTTGGTAGATGCAGGACGAGACCACCGTCCCCACCTGCGGCCCAAGGGATAGAGCGGAGTCAATTGTGACCCCCAGACTCTTCACCGAGGCCACGGGAGTGGGAGAGGGACCAAGTTCCGCCGGCCAGAATTGTGGCCCCCAGAAGGTGGTGCTCCTACCGGGAAGGAGGAGCTCCGTCTTACCGGGGTTCAATTTTAGCTGGTTGTGGCCCATCCACTGGAGAATGTGGGACATAACTGCCTGAAAGTTGGGAATAGCAGAGGGGGAATTAAGAGAAAAGATGAGTTGCAGGTCGTCCACGTAGTTAAACACAGTGACGTCCCACTGCCTCAAAGAAAAAAGAAGGGGGCGAAGATAAAGATTGAAAAGAAGAGGGGATAAGGAAGAACCCTGGGGGACCCCGCAGGGCGAATGCTCCCTAGGAGCCCTGAAGGTGCCCAGACTGAGGGTCTGAGACCTGCCGGTCAGGAAGGATTTGACCCAGGCCAATGCCAGGCCTTGGATGCCAGCCTGCTCGACACGGTGGAGAAGGATGCTATGATCCACCGTGTCGAAGGCGGCTGACAGATCTAATAATACCAAGGCCTGGGGGGTGCCCTTGTCGACACCGTCTCTCAGGGCGTCCAGCACGGCCAAGATCACTGTCTCCGTAGAGTGGCCGGGTCTGAAGCCGGCCTGGTTAGCCTCGAGAAAGTTGGAGCTCTCGATAAACTGTGAGAGACAGGTAGTGACGTGGGCTTCCAGGATTTTAGAAAAGAAAGGTAGAAGAGAGATAGGACGGTAGTTCGCCGGGACGGCGGGGTCAGCCCCTGGCTTCTTGGGATGAGTTCCCGCAAGAAAAGTTTTGCTACTGTGATGCTATCATTCCTGCGAGTAGGGTATGCTTCCACCCATTTTGAAAACAGGCAGACAATGACCAAAATATATTTCATTCCTCGACAAGCAGGTAACTGAATGAAATCAATTTGTAGTCTAATGAAAGTGCCTTCTGCTTTACCAATTTTTCCAGGGCACACTACAGTTTTCTTAACAGGGTTTAATCGTTGATATGTAAGGCACCTCTGGCAAAGACTCTCTGCTATGTTCCTGAATTTCGTATTGAACCAGACTCATCTAAATAACCTCACCATTGCATCTCTCCCTACGTGGGTGTCCCCATGGTACATTCTAGCCATTTGTGCAAGCATACAGTCAGGTAACACTGGTCTCCCATCTAGGTAGACTATTATGCCATCTTCAGGTCTCACTTGATACCCTATTTTTCTCCAGTCTTCCTTTTCTTTGGGCTTGGTTTCACTTTGTAAATCTCTCACCTCCTCCCATGTATTCACACCACACAATAGCATAAGTTGGCAGCTGTTTCCACATGTTTCAATATTCTTGATTATTGGCATTTTATTTTTGGCACAATGTTGAGCCACTTGGTCAGCATAATGATTACCGGCTGTCACTCTGTCAGTTCCAGATTGGTGAACAGCACATTTGACCACAGCCAATTCTTTAGGTAATTGAATTGCTTCAAGTAATTCCTTCACATATTGTCCATTTTTTACAGGAGTTCATGAAGAAGTCTTGAACTCCCTTTGCCTCCGGAGCTGCCCAAAGTCGTGCACAACCCCTTAACCATACCGGCTATCAGTGTAGATGGTTACTTTCCAATTTTTCTCAATTGTGTATGCTTTTAATAAAGCAATCAATTCAGCTACTTGTGCAGACTTGACTCCTGGTAAATAGGATGCTTCGACTATGCTTGATAGAGAGCATACAGCAAAAGCAGTGCTCAATCCTCCTTCCTCATGGCGCATACACGAGCCATCTACAAATAACTCATGGCCTGGATCTTTTAAAGGTTCTTCCTGTATGTCTGCTCGAGGTTTAGTACTGAATTCAGTTAAGTCGATACAATCATGTTCAACTTCCTCTCTGACTTCCTCAAAGTGAGAATTGGACAACAAGGTTGCTGGATTTAAAATAGTGCATCTCACTATTGTCACATTCTCTGAGCCAAGGATAATTCTTTCATACTTAATCATCCAACTAGGTGTTAGCTACTGAGTACATGTTCTGGTTAACAGAATCATGACTGAATGTGGAACATTCACTGTAACAGGATGTCCCATAACAATGGATTTACTTTGCTCAAGACTCATGCATGTTGCAGCTACTGCTTTCAGACAAAATGGCAGTGCAGATGCCACTGGGTCCAATGTTGCAGAAAAATACGCCACAGGTTGTCGCATTAATCCATGTGTCTGGGTTAGGACTGAAAGTGCACAATTGTCTCTTGTGTCACAAAATAATGCAAACTCTTTTGAATAATCTGGCATCCCTAATGCTGGAGCTTCACACAGACAGTTACGCAGTTTTAAGAAAGCTGTCATGCTTTCATCGTCCCACTCGACTGGGTTTTTTGCTCGTTTCTTTGTCATTTAAATCAGTGGTTTTGCAAATACTGCAAATCCCACAATCCACTGCCTGCATTAACCTACAACTCCAAGAAACATTCTGATGTCTTTCTGAGTTTGGGGTAATTTCATGTTTTGAATTCAATTCAATTCAATTAAAAAATATTTATTTGAATTTCAGAAATTCATAAAAGCAATCTCGTATACAAAAAATCATAAAAATTCCCATTTAAAACTTTACAGATTAACATTTACAAGTTTCCAGATTTAGGCATCAGATTATTATGGCAATTAAAATAAAACAGAGGTTCAAGGATTTTCCATAATTTTGCGGACACGGGTAATAAGTCTCAAAAAAGTGCTGGTGCGAAAGACTAATTCTTCAGTGTCCAGGGAGAGCAACATCAGATAGGACTTCCCCAGGGAGAGGAGTCTATGTTTTCTAAAAAACGGAGCTAAAGACCATTTAACATATTTTAAATACATTTTACAAGAGAAGAAAAAGTGCTAATCATTTTGTATACTCATTCCATCACAAGGATATGGTTTATAATCTGATTTTGAACAATAGCCCAGGGGAAAGCTTAGTAAAAATCTTACAGTTCCTGCCCATAGACAAAACAGGAGTGTTCTTTCCCAATTAGTCATTGGCAGAGCGAGGTAGAGTGGTAATGGATACCTATACAACTCATTATTCATGTATGCTGCGACTGACGATTTGTTAAATTCCTCTTTTGTCCTGTCTAGGTTATAAAGTGCATATAGTGCGTTTTTAACTCATTCTTATCTCTAGGCTCAACTCTGGTAGGGTCTTAATAGAGGTGGTCATTGTCTGTGCATATTCCTAACTGCGGGCCAAAATGATTTTCCTTTCTTCCCAACTGCAGAATCAACTAATGCCTCCCAGTACTCCGTCAGTAGGGCAGCCTTTCGTTCTCTGATTTTAATTTTGCACATCCTCCTTGTTGCCCTTATCTCCATAGGACACCTAGGTTTAGAGGTCAGAGCCTTACGTAGAACCCTGTTTGCTTCTGAACAGTTAAGATTGAACCATCTAGGTTCTTTATCTATCTTATCTGGTGGCACTGACAGTAGAGATTTTATTACAAAACATAATTTAATAAAATCTTAAATTTTCCTTAAGTGGTTTCCATCAGTCGACATGCAGGAATTGATTGGGTGCTGATGTTTCTCTATCACGGTCTCTACTATTCTACCGCTATCTACTCCCCTCCATTTCAGCCTTAAGTTATCTGTTGAGGGGGTAATATCTCTCGCCCCGTGAGAAGTAGTATACACGGGGCTGGGTCCCAATCGTAAAGCCGCTATCAGTGGGTTATGGTCTCCGAAGGCTGTACAAGAACTTTGGCCATTATAAGGCAGTCTGCTAAGAATGGAGGCATAAAATATAATCAATAGTTGAGGAGCTATCCCTGCCTCTAAAGGTTGGTGCCTGTTGATTTCTAAGGGTATGGCCCAAATCCATTACGTTACTAAGGATATGTTCGCTAATAAAACTGTCTAATTCTAAACCCCTTCGCACTGCTGGATCTGCTTGGGGTTTATCCATATCCTGATATGCCTTTAAAATTTTAGCATTGAAATCCCCCCTAAGGGGATCCCTAGTCCATCATCTGTGCCTTGACGTTGAACTAAATCTGATATAACTTTAAAAAGCTCAATAAAATTCTTATTTGGGACCGAATAAAAATCATTATTATAAAAATTAATCAAATAAAAGGGAACCTGTCTTCTGTATTCCAATATCTGTATATTTAAGCTGGTGGTTGGTATCATTTTAGTGCTTCCACCGGCCCCCCTGATCACAATGAATAGACCGCCAGATGCGCGACAAAAATCAGGTTTGGGTGCTGTCACGCTAAAACAATGGTATCCCTCTATATGTAGATCGTCTGTGGCTCAAGCTTCCCGGAACATTATAATGTCTTTGCCAGACAGTATGTGCATCCAGTCTATGTCTGCCAATCTTGGTTCAAGGCCGGCAACATTCCAGCTTAGAATATTAAGGTCGAGGTTGTTAGTTGTACTTTTTGGATTGCAGGGACTCATCGGTTTTCTGTTATTAGTATCTGGCGCTAGGCGTGAATCAGCCACTACATAAAGGCGATCAATTGGTTGCGTTGCTGGATGTATGAGTGTGGGTTCCTGCACTGTTTTTCCCTTCACTAGGTTTGTTCGGTAAAGGGCTGAGCTTTCCCCTATTAAACTTCCCTCTTGGCTATTTACACTAGCCAACTTAGTTGGATGTCAATCTTGATCATCTAAGTTGGAGAAGGCCTGTTCAAAACGGTTATAGGTTGGGACGTTATAATCATGCCTTTCCTGGTTTTGGGTGATGGTTTGATTATTACGCCTATGTACGGGTAATATCTGGGAGTTACGCTAGAAAAAGCCCAGAGGTAAGATATGGATCCTCTCCCTACCTATGTGTGCTGTACCTGCTCTCTCTAGGATTGTGCTGACTAACTCAGGGGATCCAAAATTCAAAATTATACTGTCACCCATGTCACTTTTGTATGGGCCGGGATGCCCGCCACCCCTCCCAACACCAATTCCCCATGGGAGGAGACAGACACAGGTTTGAACTTTTGGAAGGTGGGGGGGCCTCACGAACCCCGACCATATTTATTAAAATATGAAACAAAATGTAAAACTTTAAATTAAAACGTTTCATGAATCATGTACAAATTCAACTTCAATTACATTTTGATGAAGACAAGTTTTTAGGCTAACCTTAACAAATCTCTAATACAAAGGTTTCCTAGCCGAGTCTAGCATCCTGACAATGCATAACATTCTGAATTTGTACAACCTAGCATTAAGGGCCAACGGCAAGGTCTTAACCGGTGTCAGATCCCTATTACCAAATTCCCGCCCTCACGGTGTGAGTGGCGCATGCGCAGAGGACTTTACCCTCGCAGCCAACTGTAACTTCCCTTGTCGTGGGGGCCCCCTTTCACTCGACGCCATCTTAAGGTCATCCGAGTTCCCGTGCGAGGTATCCGTAAGAAGGACAGCGTGGACTCACCCCCTTCCCCACATTCTCTTCTGCCGGAGCGGATATCCGCCCCCCGGGAAATTCGTGGGAGGGGCATATAGCCGTCTCCCCCTTGGAGGGGCCTATGGCCGTCTCCCCCTGGGCGACCCATCCGTAGTGGGTGCCGCCCCCCCGTGGGAGGGGTCAATGGCCGCCTCCCCCGGGCGCTCCCATCCATAATGGGTGGCACCCCCCTAGGGACCTTGAAATCACTGCTCACCGATCATGACTTTACCGCCCGACCAAAAATAAATACGACAGTTGTTTTACCTACTAAGGAAAGAAAATTATGCCTAAATCTGTAACAGCTTGACAATTCACTGACTTTGACATTGCTACAAAGGGAAAAAGGTCCTAAAGCACAAAACACAATTGTATTGAATCCATTCCTTTACGTCTCTACAAAGGAAAAAAGGCCTACAAGCAGATATTCAATCAAAGGCATACACTCACGATGCAAAATTGACTGTATCTTTTTATTACATTCAAATAATCAATGAGAAAATTACTTTATTCCACAAAATTTGCAACCAGGGGCTGGTGGGTGGGTCAAAAAAGTGCAGCTTGTTCCCTAGAGGGCTCACGAGCGACGAGTGGTGCAGCCTTCAGAGCAGAGGAACAAGAGGCAGCTTTGTTGTATTCCCGCGCTATTTATCCATCTGCGGGAGGGCGGGGGTCCGCCTCAGTTACGGCCATCCGTGCACGGTCTTCCGGGCGGGTGTCTAGGCCAACCTCTTCTGGGCGGGAGGGGCGTGCTCCAGCTACGCCGCTTCAGACATACCAGCCGGGACACGCCCCCCGCCCACAATGGTTTCCCGGGGGATCGGGGCACCCATCCATACGTTCGGGGGGACCGAGTGGTCTCCCCTTTCCATATGGGCCGGGATGCCCGCCACCCCTCCCAACACCAATTCCCCATGGGAGGAGACAGACACAGGTTTGAACTTTTGGAAGGCGGGGGGGCCTCACGACCCCCCCGGCCGTATTTATTAAAATATGAAACAAAATTTAAAACTTTAAATTAAAACGTTTCATGAATCATGTACAAATTCAACTTCAATTACATTTTGATGAAGACAAGTTTTTAGGCTAAGGACTTTACCCTCGCAGCCAACTGTAACTTCCCTTGTCGTGGGGGCCCCCTTTCACTCGACGCCATCTTAAGGTCGTCCGAGTTCCCGTGCGAGGTATCCGTAAGAAGGACAGGGTGGACTCCCCCCCTTCCCCACACTCTCTTCCGCCGGAGCGGATATCCGGCCCCCGGGAAATTCGTGGGAGTGGCATATAGCCGTCTCCCCCTGGGAGGGGCCTATGGCCATCTCCCCCTGGGTGACCCATCCGTAGTGGGTGCCGCCCCCCCGTGGGAGGGGCCAATGGCCGCCTCCCCCAGGCGCTCCCATCCATAATGGGTGGCGCCCCCCCTAGGGACCTTGAAATCACTGCTCACCGATCATGACCTTACCGCCACAGGCCGGATAGTTGACCGACAATCCGGCCCCCCCACACCTCCTAAAGGTCATGTCTCCTCAATCCCACTAGCCACGCTATGAAGTCTCCTATGAGTAAGTCATTCCCAGCCCTGGACAGATGCACCCCATCATTCAAATAATAGTGATCCCCCCGAATACACCCATGGGGAATGCTTTGGAGATGAGCGGAGCGAAACAGTTTCTCAATCTTGTTGTTGACCCTCTTTACCGAGTGGTTCAATGCTGACACAGACAAACCCCCCGCCAAATTCTTCTGGGAATCATGTAGGACCAGGCGATCGTACACCCAGAGACCCTCTTGGCCAACCAACTGACTGCTGACAATATGTGCTCAACTAACACCCGTCTTCCCAGTCTCACCAAGTCATTGCCTCCCACATGCACTATGATTACAGATGGCGGTGACCTGTACCGCCCTAAGAGTTCCTCCACAAAGTTTTGCAATTGGTCAAAACAGAGGCCTCCCTTCCCGTGGAAGGTCACTCTGAACCCATATTCCTCAGATGCGTGAATCGCGTCACCTGCCTTGAATATGTCCCCGGCACGCCTCACGTATGAGTGGCCCACGACCCATACCACTTGATCTCCAGTCGGTGATCCCTTCCCACAGGTCAGCTGGTGTTGGGCCGATCCCAATTTCCGCCCCGCGTTACAGGCTTGCGAAACTGTAATCCAAACAAAAGACAACAAGCGTGAGTGCATTTCATCAGTCTTTTACAACATGTGCAGTCGCACATACCTCTTGAAACAATTCGAGGACCAACGGCCTAACTGTTTCACCTCCTCTGTATGCAGACCCCGAACCGTAGCCTCCGTAGCAGCCCCTATTCTGAATGAGTGGGTCCCAAAATCACACGGGTTCAAGCCCGCCGCTGCTATCGTAATTGCCAGCACCCTCCGAAATTGAAATCTTGTCAACGGGGTGCCATCCTCGTGTCTAAGCAGGTTCCCCCCCATGTTGTCAACCTCTGTTCCATGTAGGCCTCCAAATACCGTACCGGACAACCGGGGTTCCCCCGGGCGCGCTGCAGCACCACACTACTCCCCAAAGCCTCCTGGTCTGTTTTTGACCTGGCTATCGAGATCAGCAGAGAATCGCCCCTTACTTGGACGTGATCCCTGCATAGACCTCCCCCCACATCCTTCTTATTCTTCGCCACTAGTTCACTTACCCGCATGGCCCCATATAATACCAATGGGAAAGCCCCTCGGAACAGTATTACTTCACTGGGCGAGGAGCATGTCTCATCCAGTTTCGCTAGTAGTAAGGACAATCTGTCCAACCCAATCGGGTGCCTTTTATCCTGTCTTCGACCCTCCAGGCGCTGCCAGCCACGGAGGGCCTTCCTGACTAAGAAGGAGTTTGTCGGGTCCCTTATCCCGTGGAGCTGTGCCATGAATGATATGGCAGCCCTATACCTGTTGGCGTTTGCCGCCGACAGGCCTTCCTTATGAAGTGCCACCAGAAATTGGAGCAAGGACTCTTCCCGCCCCCAGCTATGCCCCCCTACCGGCCCTAAAAAGGCGCAGTATGAACGGAACGCTCCTTCATAAGCTTTCCTCGTCCTGGGCGTTAAACTGGCTGCCACGAGGTCTTGTAGTCCGGGGCACCGATCTGCCATAGTGCTTCGGGGAAAGGTGCCGCCACTAGTTCCGCTGTGGGTAGATAACCCCTGAAAGCCTGCATGTGTGAACGAGAGAGTGCATCAGCTGCATTATTCAGTACACCCGGCACATGCTTCGCCCTGAATTGTACATTCAATCTCATGCATCGCAATACAATTTCTTTCAACAGTCTTAAGATCCATTTGCAGCCTGGTGATTAATGCACTCGACCACTGTCATGTTATCTGACCAAAATACCACTGAGCGGTCCTTAAAGTCTTCTGGCCATGCCATCAGAGCCACCCAAATGGGGAATAGCTCCAAGAATCCAATGTTACCTGTTAGGCCGCTTGTGTGCCACCACGCCGGCCATGTTTGTGCCGACCACCGGTTTCCAAAGATTGCGCCAAATCCCGCGCTCCCAGCCGAGTCGGTCCACAATCCCAGTTCGTCCGACGAGGCTGGGGGTTTGTTCCACACCACTCGACCATTGAAATCCGCCAGAAATGCCAACCAAATGAGCATGTCCTGGCGAACTTCTGCCGACAGTCTAGTGCGGTGGTGTCCCTCTTTAAGGCCCACCATAGCCTGTGCTATGGAACGCGAGAAAGGGCGAGCCATCGGCATCACTCTTAAAGCAAAATTAAGATGACCCACTGTCTGTTGCAACTGGTGTAGGGTCACCTTTTCTTTTCGGAGACATTGTACCAAGGAAGCCCTGAACTTGGCCACCTTCTCAACCGGCAGACGGAAACACCCCTCCTCCAAGTGTAGTTCAATACCCAGAAACTCTAGTGAGGTAGATGGCCCCACCGTCTTACCTGGCGCCAATGGGACCCCAAAACCCCGCATGAGCGTGCAGAAGTCCTGCAGCGCCTGCGCACAGTCCTGGGCCCAGGAAAAGGAAATCATCCAAATAGTGCATCACCTGTCTATGCCCTGTGGCCTCGGTGAACACCCATTCCAAAAAGGAGCTAAACATTTCAAAATAGGCACATGAAATGGGACAACCCATGGGCATGCATTTATCCATGTAGAATTTCCCTTGAAACGTGAATCCCAGCAGGCGCTGGTCTTGAGGGTGTACCGGGAGTAACCTGAATGCAGATTTAATGTCTGATTTCGCTAACAATGCACCGGGGCCCAGGCGATTCAACAGAACGACTGCGTCATCGAACAATGCATACCTCACTGAACATACCTCGGGGTCAATAGCCTCATTTACCGAGGCCCCCCTAGGGGCCGATAGATTGTGGATGAGTCTATACTCCCCCGGGTCTTTCTTCGGAACCACTCCTTAAGGAGAACACACAAATTCCGCAACTGGCGGGCCGCCAAATGGACATGCCACTCGCCCCAAGCTAACTTCTTTCGCTATCTATCTGGCGGCCACCGCCGGGTTGTGCTGAATAGACAGCTGGTTCTTACAGGAGGGGCTCCCCCGAAAATTGCCCGCCTGGATCCTGAAGCCATATAAAAAGCCATCCCTCAAAGTCCCGGCGGACGCATGATCAGGGTATCGGTTCAGCCAAGGGGTCAAAGCCAAGATATCAACGGGCGAAGATGTTTGCTTCTGAGGCACTGCATCAATCCTGCTTGGATCCCCCTTTCCTCCCGAGCCATTGGTTTTAGATTGGCAACTGGTTTCTGGGTGTGAGGAATTCCCACAGCCCGAACATGCGTGCCGGAACCGGCACGTTCCTTGAGGCCTGGTACAGGTTCCTTTGTTGAATCCCCAACAAACCCCTCGCTTGCCTCCATTCCCGCCAGACCTGGGCTGGGATTCCCCCCCAGCGCTCACCCGAAAGGGCTGCGACGGCTTCTGATGGAATGCCCCAGAGCCACTCGTGCTTGGTACCGAAGTACCCGCCGGTACCGGCAAGAGCTGAGCATGCCATGACACTGTATCCAAACAATCCTATGTCAAGGCCTCGTTAAACTCCTTTGCTTTTCTAAAGGCAACATCGTAACCCTTCCATTCATTTCCCCCATACATTGCATGGAAATTCATGATCCTGTTCTGATAACATGCTAAGTCAGTCAACACTTCTGGTTTATGCTCCCCAATAATTGCCGTGAAAATAGAAAAGGCCCTGACCCAGTTCACCATGGTCTCATCGACCTTGAATTCCGCCATCTTGGCCCGCCATACGCTGGGGTGCCATAGATCTTTCTGGGTCTTTGCATATTCTAACTCACGATGGTCAGTCAAAAGCTAAAACATATTAATATACTTGTCTCCCCACACCATTTCTTTTGTCACCATGGGAATATGTTGCGATAAACTTTCCCACCTTGAGGGTACTGGACCCTCCCCCACCAATGGCAACGCTCTCTTACCGGCTTCAGCCGACTTCCCGGCTGCGTCCGTTGTCTTCACCCGACCGTCAGCCGTGACCCCCGTCGCCATCTGCGGGGAAATAGAAGGTACATTCGCTGTCCCGGCATCCCTTGACTGCCGCTACTGCTCAATAATTAATCTGGCTTCTTCAGCCAGGTCTCCCGCAGCCGCTGATCCCCCTGCTCCCTTCTTTAGCCATGGTAATACCGCTGCTCATTTGGTCATCCCCCATTGGCGTGATCACCACGGGAATTGGCGAACCCCCATCCGGTCCTGGTACCGGGCTGGCCGCCGGCGCGACGGGAATGTCCGCGCCGGGACTCGATGGAGTTACTCCTGGGACCTCACTAGGACCTGCCCTCCCCTTCTTTTTCTTACCCTTATCCCCCGGGGGGACGTTCGGCAAGGCCGGTCCTATGACTCTTTTAGGCCGCCCCGAGGGGGCATTCTTGGCCACCACCTGTTTCCTGACGGCCGCTAAGCCACGACCGAGCTGGTCAACTTTACCCAACTTTCGGTCCATCACCGCCACTTGGTTCACCAATGTGCGCAGCATTCTCTCCATCTCGGAGCTCTTTCCAGATTTCTTGCCAGGCATGACTTCGATCAGTCCATCCGACTTGACTCGCAAGGGTGACTCGATCTTTCACACGCCTGATACTGAAAGAGAAAAACAAAGATTACAAGTTCCAAAAAAGTGCAGCTTGTTCCCTAGAGGGCTCACGAGCGACGAGTGGTGCAGCCTTCAGAGCAGAGAAACAAGAGGAAGCTTTGTTGTATTCCCGCGCTATTTATCCATCTACGGGAGGGCGGGGGCCCGCCTCAGGTATGCCCATCCATGCACGGACTTCCGGGCGGGTGTCTAGGCCAACCTCTTCTGGGCGGGAGGGGCGTGCTCTGGCTACACCGCTTCGGGCATACCAGCCGGGACACGCCCCCGCCCACAATGGTTTCCCGGGGGATCGGGGCACCCATCCATACGTTCAGGGGGACCGAGTGGTCTCCCCTTTCCATTTGGGCTCCCTATCCAGGGGACCCAGCGTACCATTTAAATTCATGAAACAAATGCCTGCCCAACCCAGTCCTGATATTTAATAGATGTAGTGTATTGTTTTTTAAGGTAGTCCAATGTTCCTCAGAGTTTGGTTGAATCGTTGGAACATTCGAAAGCACAACTGTGTAAGGCGTGGACTCAGGTGGTAGGCTAAAATATCACTTGCTATGTCCGGTAACAAGACCTTCCCTGCTTTGACCCTCCAAACCCTTACTTCCTCCGGGTTTCGTCCCTACCAGGGCAAGGGTAGCTTTGGTCGGTTGGGTATTGGCCTTATTTAATATTGAAGCCTGCGCGCCTTGTTAAAACCTGGGCCATACCTCCCTTAGCTTTACACTGTGATTGTTGTGTAAATCTAGCTATAGTTGGGGGAGGTGGTGATGCTGGTGATGGTGTTATGGCAGTGACACCAATAGAAGTAACATGATTCAAGGGTGGAGCTTCCGAGATTACTACCAAGGGTTCTAATGGTACTTGTGGTACAGTGACCGAGTTAAGACTATCAGACATAGCCCGGCGATGCCCGCGCATGTCCCACGACACGGGAACTCTGGTGTCCTTTAATGCGCCGCCTGGCGCAAAATTGGCGCGGTGGCGGCGTCTGCCGCGAGGCGCGCTGGGAGATGTGGTCTCCCCCCTCGGCGGCCGCGCACGGATTGAGAATGCAGCGGCAGCGGGGGAGACCAGCAAGAAGCAGTTGTGCACGTCCTCGCGCCCCTCAGAACCCCAAAGCCTCCAAAGTGTCCACGGGGATAGCGGGGATAATTGCAGCAATCAGGCAGTCCCAGGTGAGGGCTAAATTCCTTGTTTTGCAGAGATCACCCGCTCTGCCGCAACTCTGGCGTCCTTTAATGCGCCGCCTGGCGTGAAATCGGCGAGTGGGCGGCGTCAGCCGCGGGGAGCGCTGGGAGATGTGGGCTCCCCCTCAGCGGCCGCACACAGATGGCAGAATGCAGCGACAGCGGGGGAGACCAGCAAGAAGCAGTTGTGCGGGTCCTCGTGCCCCTCAGAACCCCAAAGCCTCCAAAGTGTCCACGGGGATAGCGGGGATAATTGCAGCAATCAGGCAGTCCCAGGTGAGGGCTAAATTCCTTGTTTTGCAGAGAGCACCCGCTCTGCCGCAACTCTGGCGTCCTTTAATGCGCCACCTGGCGTGAAATCGGCGAGTGGGCGGCATCAGCCGCAGGGAGCACTGGGAGATGTGGGCTCCCCCTCAGCGGCCGCACACAGATGGCAGAATGCAGTGACAGCGGGGGAGACCAGCAAGAAGCAGTTGTGCGGGTCCTCGTGCCCCTCAGAACCCCAAAGCCTCCAAAGTGTCCACGGGGGTAGCGGGGATAATTGCGGCAATCAGAAAGTCCCAGGTGAGGGTCAAATTCCTTATTTTGCAGAGAATTATTTTGACTCGTTCAGATGTCACTCTCCTGACCCCTCTTGCTATCTGGTGTCCCAGATACTTTACTGAGGTGGTACAGTATTGCAATTTCTCTGGAGATACCTTACGTCCACCTTTTGCTAAATGGTTCAGCAATGCAATGGAATTGATCAGAGTCATTTCTTGTTCTCGATGCCAGCAATAGGTCATCGATATACTGCACCAGGACAGATTTTCCTGGCAGCACAAGTGACTCAAGGCACTTTTTTAGACTCTGATAAAAGATGGTTGGACTTTCCGTGTACCCCTGAGGGGCACAATTTCAAACTTAAACATGGTCGTCAAATTTGGACAAGAATAAAAATTTGCTATCTGGATGCAGCGGGATGAAAAAGAAAGCATGACATACATCAATAACAGTGAACCATCCAACTCCCCATGGCATTTCATAGAGAATCACAGCTGGATTTGGTACTACTGGGCAACATGGGACGACAATTTTATTTACCTTTCGGAGGTCTTGGACCACCCTGTACTTTCTGTTTGGTTTCTTTATGCCAATTATAGGTGAATTACAAGGACTGCTCATTATTTCTTCCGGAATACTTGTTCAATCAAACGCCCTATTTCTAATGCAACTCCTGCTTTTATTTCGGGACTTATTTTGTACTATTGAATGTTTGGATAAACGGCACCTTCTTTCACTGTCACTTTTATGGGATCAACATCTGCCATTAGGCCTACTTCTTTCCCAGTAAAATCCCACACATGAGGATTTACAAAGGGCTTTAGTTCTTCCGGTAAATCTTCTAGAGGCATCTTTTTAACTTCTGTTTCCTGTCTAACCAGCATAATTTTATACACTCCGTCTTCATCTGGATTCTGAATTTCAATACCATTTGGTGTACAAAAGATTGTGCAGTTCATTTTGCACAGTAAATCTCTCCCTAGCAAGTTTACAGGGCTATAATCGCACACTACAAATCTGTGCATTTCTCTGAAGTTGCCGATACAAACTTCTATAGGTTCTTTGACAGGGGTCCTAATTTGTTTATTAGAAACGCCCACTACTTGGATCGTTTCTCCTGAGAGGGGTAGGTTTGGGATGACTACTATTCTCACAGTAGAACGGGTAGCACCAGTGTCCAACAGAAAGGAACCATAATTTCCCCCCACTTTCCCTTCAATGTATGGTCCTGACTGATCTACCAGTAAGAATGCGCCAAGTACACAATCCTCTTCCCCCCCTCGCAGGCACTGTCAATCTTCAAATTAAAAAAATATATACTGCAAAAGAAACTGTGGTGTTACTGTATTTTTTTTACCACTTCCCTCCCGAAATCTGGTGTCCACATTATATTATGGTTGACTCACAAAATCTGGCATAGGGGCAATTGATTCTGTGTTACATGTTGCGGCTGTTTCATTGACACCTCATTCTGCGTTTGTGGATTAAAATTTTGAGTTTGGACATTATTATTCTGTATTAATTTACACTAGTTTCTCCAATGCTCTAATTTTCCGCACCCATGACAAGGAAACTTCTTCTTTGCCTCTTCTCTACTCATTTTCCCCCTAGGTTTGCCCCCACTTCCTTCACTTTGGCCTTCCCCTTTTTTCTAATCATTAGATGCTGACTTAACTGAAGTTCCTGTTGTTCTGCCATTTGAACATTACTTTTTCATCTAATTTCTTTAGTTTATTGTCAATTTCATCTTCACAGTATTTTGCATACTTCAGAATTTTATCAACAGGCTTGCTTGCCAACACAATTTATGCTCTTTAATCGTTAGGGAAATTTCAGGTTTTAGTGCAGACACAAAACGATAAATAAAATGTGTCATGTCCTTATTATCAATGTTTTACCTGCAAGAGGCGTTCATAATAGGCATGCACAGATTTATCCTTATTTTGGGTAGTTCTGTCTATCTTAGTTCAATCAGTTTCTTTAGGGGGAATTTTCCCCTTTAAGTAAGTTATCACCTGATTATATTTTTTCATTACCTCCCCAGAAGGAGCTCCTGTCCTTTGGTCTCTAGGGTTTTTCCCTACTAGGCCAATCAACAGTGATCTTGCACTCAAACCACAAATCAGCTGGAACAACAATGTCAAATAACACCTCTAAATCTTTTAACAATACTTTCGACACCTTCACAAACCTTTCGACTTGTCGGTACCATTCTACAGGTTTTTCTCTCAGCTTTGGGAAATCATTAGTAAATAATAAAATATCCTGTCGGGACCATGGGACATGCACCTAACCTCCTCCTGGCACTTCTCTCATTGGACACAACCTTTCAGCTTTTTCTGCTTCCTTTAGTAAGTATTCAGAAAGCGTTTTATTTGCCTGTGCCTCATCCTTTTTATTTGTCCATCTAACCTTCCATTTGTCTAGATCTCCCCATTTTGGCAACAACGACAACAATTCCTTTATCTGCACTTTATGACCTGACACATTCATGTTTTCCAAATCTTTGTCAGAAAGTCAAATTCAGTCTGTCCAATCCCACATTTCCCGCTACCATTTCTTCTAATTCCACCCTTAATTTAAATATGTCCAATACCTTCGGTTGCATTTTAGGCTTCTCTATATTTCTAGTCCATCTGTCGAATTCAATTCTTCCGAACTTACTACAGTTGCATGCCTCGTTCCCGAGGATGATTCAATCTGTACCTCTTTTGAACATGGGGATGTCATTTTCCTATTTGAGTCACTTACTGTTTCTCGTATAGGTAAATCCATTAAGGAAATTACCGACTCACATTCACTTGCTTGATCAACAACTATTAGGGTTTCTTTTCTTGGCTGAATTATGGGTGTGGTCAGAACAGGAGTTTTAGGATTAACTTGCTTATCTCCATACAAAGGAACTACAGGACCTATTGTTACAGGTATTGTCAGGGCTTCAGAACTTGTATTTAATTGGAAGATTTTCTGAGTCAATTCACTACACTGTTTATTTAATGCTTCCTTTTCTCTTTATTGAAGTACCTTTTCTAATGAGGTTTCATGTATGACTTGCTGAACTAAAGGTGGGTGTAAACACGGAGCAGTAGGAGTAAATCTCTGGGTTTCTTCTTGATAAGGTGGCGGATTTTTCATTAACAAGTCATCTAATAAACCGTCATCCGAATCACCACTAGTCATTAAATTTCTCGTTTTCCCTGTACTTTTACTTAATGATGGTTCTTCTGGGTAAAAACAGGATATAATCCTTCCACTAGCATGGACTGTCTCCACCTTTTCATTTGCTTATCCCGTGTCTCTTTTGGGAATCTAGGATAAAACTTACTACAATTACTGTCACTTCTGGACCTGTCTCGCTCAAACGTCTCCGTCTCCCACTCTTCTAGGGCTTCATATTGTGTTAATCTTGGTCTGGGATCTAATTTATTCATGCGATTTCTCAAGTTGTACAAAAAGGTACCATATTCTGGAAATGCCAAAACTCTGCCTTCCTTAGTATACTCTATCCAGTTTTCTAACCACACACAGGTGTAGTAGCCCCTTTCTACCATCATGTGTGATGCAGGCATATTAGATGGTGAAATAATAATCCCTTCTCTAGTTTTAATAACTTTGTCTTTTTTGAAATAGTTCTTTATTCTTTTGAAAAGCAACATCTTTCTTCTTTCTCCGTACATAATATAAGGTCTTCCTCTAATTTGTTGTTCTCTTGCAAATCCTAAATATTTTCTATCAGGACGGTTTCCTATAACTGCTGGATCTAAATTCCACATATACTGCTATTTAATTTTGTATGTAATGTCGATGAATTTAATTAACTCAGTTTGTTTACTTTGCAGAAATAACTCTCCAATACTAGCGAGTCTCTTAATTTGAATGACCAATGAAGTTTAGACTTACAAGCAGCGGTAACCAATGATTGCGCGGCTTTTCTGTGACGTGAATCTCACTCTCTGCCCTCACACCTCCTTTACTATTTTCTCACAACTACACACCCACTGTTTCTACCAATCCAAGCGCGGCTCTCTATGACGTCAGTGCAGCACCCGCAACTGACTCCCTCATTTGCAAGTTAATACGACAATTCAATTTCTTTCAAAATTCAATTATACATTTCATCAATTGACAACATGAAACATTCGCTACTGTGCCTGATTGACTAACTTCAAAGGAAAGATAATTCAGTTCATAACGAGTAAACCTAATTCCGTCTACTCTTCACATTCTGCGAGTAAAACAATCTTCTGTTTGCTCTTCTCTTAAGCAAAAAAGAACCTGCTACTTCTTCAGAATTTCCCTTTCTAGGTGATATAAAACTAAAGTTTCACCAGCGAACTTCTTTGCTACCATTCACTCACACAATTATACTCAGGAAAAATAAACCCTAACTAGTGCTTCACCTTTTACCTAACTTTACGCACCTATTCCTCAAGGAAAGTAACCTCACTGCAGTGTGGCTTCTATTTACCACCACTTCCTTTATCTCTGAATATTCCAGAAAATATTTAACAATACGAGCGGATATTGGTTAGTACATGAAAAATCAATAAACAATCAATATTCAATAGTCGTTACACAACTAACTACCTATTATTAACTAATCCCAAACCATTCTACTGCTACCAAGAAAAGTATAATGATAGAGCGCGGAGGGACCAACTAGCTCAGATTTACCATACTCACCTTTGGCCCATACAACATTCACACGTTGAACTAGTAGTCCTGCCTAACCAATTTACTAATTTAATCACTCTATCAGTTTGCCCAGAGGTCCGATTTAGGGCTTATATCTCTAGACCATGACTTACCAATCCTTGTCATCTTACTATAAGTCCTGTGGATCAGAGAGTTAGCATAAACAGGCATTATTTAAACACATTTATTTTCAAATAACCACAGACTCGAGAAAATTTTAAAACCTTTACCTATGACAGATTTTCAGAGTCAAATGAAAAGGGCCACAATCTCGTGACCATAAATTTTACAAGCGAAAATATAATGAGCAGGACATAGAGTTTGTAAGAAATCACAGTAACACCTCTAGACATTGGTATCTGGGAAGGGTAAGAGAGGGAAATAGCACAAGGACATACCACATGAATTATATCTACCTAGAATGGTGCAATGACCAATCCTGGCCACGGGTTGGGGCAAAATACGGACCAGGACCAGGCTCCCAACTAATCAGGTGTCCATGGGAAAAGACAGGTGCAGATCAGGACAGGTGACCTCAGCTAAGTGCAACGCCAGCATCGCACCCCTCTCTCTAGGAAAGCCAATTAATACCTTGACTAATAAGGTGCCCCCGGGAAAAGACAGGTGTAGATCAGGACAGGTGACCTCAGCTAAGTGCACCGCTAGCATCACAACCCTCTCTCTAGGAAAGCCAATTAATACCCGATTGGGTAATTGATTCTTTTGACAGAGTGCTCGGCCAGCACCTCTGCTCTTGATCGCCTATTGAGTGCATTGGGTCAGTGACAGGTCAGCTATTCTGACAAGTCGGACATTTTCTCTATCTGAGCCTACCTTAGTTATACCATTTCGAGGGCAATGTACCACCCCTAAATGTTGCAAATCTATGTGTTTCCCTTCAGTGATTGGTTGGATAGACGAGGAGAGGTCATCACACCATACTAAGATGATGTAGTTTCAATTTAAATCATACTGATTGAATCCCCACCCACAATTTACTTTTCCCATGATTTTATTCCGCCCAACAATATTGGTACACATATTGAATACATTGTATTTGGTAGCTTCCTTTCTAGAGGTCAGATGAGCAGGTTCACAGGCACATCGTGGGTAAGAAGTGGGCTGGCAGAGGTTCAATGCCAGTGCTTCAGCAAATTCAGTGTCAAGGTGCGCATGTCTAAAGTCATCCAAGATGAAAGATGTGTAAGTGTTCCGGCCCAAAGTACGAGCTAGTAGCAAAGTCAAAAAGAAACATATTAGAATACAGAAATAAATGAATGCACTGTATACCACCTATCTCTACTCTATCCCCATTACTTTATTTTACCTTGAGAATTAATGATTAAGCAGAACGAGCAAATTTAGTACAAGCTGCATCATAAGCATTAGCATGTGAAGTTTAAAGCAGCCTTTTCTGGCATTAGTGCGCAGAAGCAAAGTTTTCCCACCAAGCAGAGAGGTAAGTCACACCATGTGAGTGTGCCAGACGCATGCGCAGAAGGTTTCCCGCGTTTTCGGTGGCCATTTTAATGCATTAGAGTTACTGTTAGTAAAAGCACATTGAAAAGCTTTCCCTAGATACTAGAAATGTCGTGAAATGTAAATATTAGTAACCAAAACATGTTGATTAATATTTTATAAGTTATTTAGAGAGGGCTGAATACAAGCAAGTTTCAGAATATGTGAATCCTTGCTCCATCAGCCCTATAAACCCTAAACCTTCTACGGTACTGAATACAATACGGTGCTAAATACAAATAAAAAAAATTCATAACTACTAAATATTTAAAACATATATTACAAATACAAAGAAATCTTATACACAAAAATACATCATATACAATATAAGATATATACTGTAATACATAACAATAATACAGATCTATGGGCCTATTACGATGGCTTGCGGACTATGTCCGCCCGTCACCGCATTGGAGCACGGGACCGCCATTCAAATTAGGATGCACCCGCCACACTGGCGGCCGCATTCCGCATTTTATACATTGCGGCGGGCGGTGCTGTAAGCAGCACCCGCCGCAATGTAAAAAAAGCATGTTGTGAATTTGCATGCGCAGCGTGACAGGTACCACGCGATGCCTGCCACCTTGTGCATACAAATGTATGGGAGTACCATAGGTACCCCCCATGTGCACCCCCAAACCCCCCAACACCCTGGGGGCCCGCAACCAGACCCCAAAAGCAAGAACGGCCTGCCTTTCCCGCCATGGAAAGGCTGATCACCGCCTGCATCATAATATGGATGACAGTGTCTTGCAGACACTGCCACCATATTATGCCCCTTTTACGCCCGGTATATGAGTCCTGACCCACAATATCAATGACTTGATATTTGTGCAACTCGATATTTTGTACCCAATATTCTGTCTCTGCATCTTCATGCTCATTAGAGCCACAACTCCATTTAAGACCGGTAATCCTACTGTTTATTTACCTGTTGATTTGGTATTCCCATCTATTGCATTATGCTCATCAATTCCTTCCTGTTCTATAGCTGTGTCAGCTCTGCAAATACCTGTTTGTGAGGCACTACCCCCTGGGGGAATTTCTGAGGTTTCAAACGACATTGTAGTCAAGTGTTTTTCTCTCTCTCTCTCTCTCTCTCTCTCTCTCTCTCTCTCTCTCTCTCTCTCTCTCTCTCTCTCACTTTTCCCTTCACTGTTCCCCCTGCATTCCTATTGCAGACAGCAAGTTCTGTTTGTTGTCCGCACAGAGACTAATGGGTGGTAGGGGTTGTCAGCATATCCATGAACTTGGACCCTGAGTCATCTGGATCGCCAGCAGCCAGTGGAGTTAGTAGTGATTGCTGCAGTATCTGTTGATATCTCAGGAACCTTACTGGCCAGAACGATGATTCAAACAGTTCTGGATTCATGGCAACCTCCTGTAGCAGATTGGATAGGGCTCAAAGCCAGAAGATAAAGTGCAACTTTCTCCTGTTCCCACGGAAGCAACTGAAGATATAGATAGTGCTCTGCAGGCAAAGGAAGTTTCAGAGATGCAGGTTCACCCTTCTTGGCTTGAGAAGGTGATGAAGTAGTTTCTCAAACTGAATGCTTCTATGGTTCCACAGGGCATCTGCCTCAGAGCGACCTCGTGGCTCCAGGGCAGTCTTAGATTCCTTGAACGGTCAGGCCTTGGACTCTCTTTCCTTCACTCAAGTCACAGGCAATGGCCAAATACAGTCATACTTCTCATGCTATCAGGTAGTTCTTCCTTTTCTCCTTAGGTCGAGCAGGAAGGTGTTTCAACAGCTGTGACAGACGTAGGGCCTGAATATGACTTCAGGGACCGTGAACCGCTGTGACCGCGGACCGACCGCAGCGAGCTCGGCATTACGACCTCAGAATTACGAGATCGTCAGAGTGTCTTTGCAAAGACTGCAGTTGAACCACGGACACCACCAGCCATCGGCAGACCATTGTGGCTGTGGTCGTGGAAATTCAGCTGCCATAGGGCATTACACAAGGAGCCTTACCTCCATCTGTATTACAAATTGGCTTTCTGATGAGCCTACCGTGGCGGTGGGAGTGCGGTCTTCAGGTCAGCAGAAACTAAGAATTTGGAGTGCATACTCACCCTGTTCTTCCCATCAGACTTCTCGGGGATCCCTTTCTCCAGGTCCCAACTTCACAGCAGCATCTTCCCCCCAAAGAATATGAACTTGTCTGTGGTGATAGATAGGTAAGTGCTTTTTGTACCATATAAACATTGCCTGGACTGCACACATATGAGTTGGACTCCGACAATGGGTAGGTGGTATTTTTCCACATGTATCATTCATATTTGTGCATTTTGACACAGATGCAGCCAAAAGCCTCACATAGGAATCAATATGTATGGAAAACCATTCACCACCACCGCAAGACCTCCGTCACACCGCGAGCACCGCAGGCAACTTGTAATAGGGTGGTCGGAAGACTGCAGGCACTGAGGTCTTCTAGAGGACGTGGCCGCAGTGTTCGGGTGGTCAGTCCACCAAACTCGTAATCCGGCTGTTACACAGAATCTAGAGGGATACTGTCAACCATGCAAAGGTTACAACCCTTGCGCTTGTAATTTCTTCTCCTGTTGCACATCCTCCTCTGTATATAGTCAACATGTTGAACAAACTGCTGGCAAAGGAGTCTATTATTTTCTCCTCTGAAGGCAAAGTGGACTGAAAGAGCTAATCAGAGTAGTGGCTGTTTTCAATAGTTCTGGGTCTTCTCCAGTCCTGGGAATATCTTCCTGTTGTTAGTGGTGATATTTCACATGCTACCTGCCCTGTTAACCACACTGGGACCAGTTTGGGTAGGCTCATGTTAGATGTGTATTTGTATGTCTGGAACCTCAGTTTGTCAGAGGAGATGGATTCAAACCAGGACAAAGGGAGGGGAGGATGTTACTCTTGCAGTGGATACGTGGGGGACACAAAAAAGTGGGGTGGGCTAATTTCCTGACATGCATGTGTGTGTTGTGTCAGTATAGGCTGGAATGTACACCATCCCGGCATGGAGAGTAAGGCATGTTAACATTCAGAGTTTAGTTACAAGCTGACACACATGCAACACACATCACACGTTACAGACATACTTCATACATAGCCAAGAGATAATGAAGGCCTTGTTTTCTTGGCCTCTCCATTCCATTCTTTTTTAGGCCTAGGTTAAAGACAGGTTCAGCTGCCTGTGTAGGCAGACACTTTGGGCCAGATGTACGATCATTGGAGATTGTGACTTGCAAATTGCGAATCGCAATTTGCGAGTCTCAATTTCCAATGTGCAACAGTGTCTGAGACACTGTTTGCAATTCCCAATGGGGTCGCAAATTGCATGCCTTGTGCATAATAATGAGGCTGTCGCAATTTGCGACCCCATTGGGATTGGCTGGCCCTCCCAGGGATGGCGGCCTGCTGGGGTCAGCAGACCTCCATATCTGGGACTGCTTTTAAATAAACAGTTTTTAAAAAAAAATGCAGCCTGTTTTCCTTAAAGGAAAATGGGATGCATATAAAAAAAGAAAATGGAAACGATTTTGTTTCATTTTTTAAGGACAGGGAGTGGTCCCTGGGACAACTGCCTGTCTGAAAAAATGTTTGCGCACCCATTCACAAAGGGTAAGGGGTCCGTTTGCGAATGGTTTACTACCCTCTTGAAGAGGGTGGTAAACTGCAAGTGTTTTGGGACCGCAATTGCGGTCGCAAAACATTCTTATATAGGTGTTGGACTCGCTATTAGGAAGGGATGCCCTCGAAAAGCCCCTTCCTAATAGCCAGTCGCTAACCCTATTCTGCTAGTTGCTATTTAATTAGCGACTCGCAAAATAGGGTTAGTACATGGGCCCCAGGTTTTCTGCATGCGTAAAGGGGTCTAAAACCCTTTGCGCACGGAAAAAAACGCTGTACATCTGGCCCTAGTTTCTTATTCATAGCATAAAGTTAGGTTGGGCTTTAGGTCAGCCCCTTGCTCATGAATGGATGGTTTGTTGCCTATATCACGTGTCCAGTTCGGTTCCATGGCATTCCTCCTTACTCTTGTGAAAGTTCTGCCCAGAAGCATTTTGGTCTCACAGTTTTCTGAATGGATGAATATGTGTCCTTTCATGGCTGACTTTATGGGACTCTTCTTAGGTCTGACGTAAGCCAATTACTATTAAGAAATCCTGCAGCCCTCAAGCTGTTGCTTCTGCATTATAGCAGAGCCTATACTATTTGCGTCGGATTGCCTGTATACTATACAAAGCTCCCGGCTGAGGGTTATGGAGCACTTGCAGCTCAATTCCCCTGCAGCTCTCCTGCGCTGCGATGGCTCGGTTCCCAATTCCCACACTGCTACAACACAAGTGACCGGAAAAAGCACTAATCCTTGGAGTGCTTTATTTAAACACAGAAATAAAGATTAACTTCGAGGAGGCTGGAGCAGCACACTTGGATTACTGAAAGGCCCTTTCCTTTCTTTGCCTTTACATTACAAAAATGTCCCAAGTGAAGTAGTGTGGCTCACTGGTTAGAGGCGGCAGACCCGAGAGCAGAGGACGGCCCGGGACCAGGGTTCGATTCCCGGCGCGGCAGGTTTCTGGACCAGGGTCAGCGGACTCGATAATTCTCTCGCCTCGGTGCCCACTCTGATCAGCGATCACACTCGGCAACTCTGGGCATTAGCTTGCCTCATCTTCACTAACGGCCCCACCAGACCGCCGGGGATGCCTGGTCTCACCCTGGAGATACCCATTAAGGGACCATCTCTCAGGGAAGCCAGGAAGGGTTTCGCAGCGGTCGAAGCGCCTTGGGACCCTACGGGTAAGTAGTGCGCTATATAAATGCCAATACATTTACATTTACATTTACATTTACAAGTCAGATGCTAAGGTGTTTGCATTTAAATCAGTTCATTCTGCATGAATAAAAGAAGCTTGTTTATGTTTTGCTTCGTTCACTTCTGTTTTTGTTGAACACACTTCCTAAACACGCCAGATGTCAGGGTGGGCATCAAACGTGCCGCCCACCATGAGATTGGCATACTTCCTCTGTGGGAAGGAAGGTTTGTCCGAATCCTCGGGCATTTGTCGCTGTGCTCCCCTGCCACGGACTACGCTGCCTACTTGTGCGCACAACAGAGGGAGAGGTCTCACGGGCAGAGGGCTTCAGGTAATGAGGACCATTAATGATGTTGCCAATCACTAGTCACACAGATTTTTGTTTCATTCACTAGCGTGTGCCCACACCCCCTATTAAGTGCCCAGAATGTAAAAGTAAATAACGATTCTGTTTGTCAGCGCTGGGTGAACCGTGCAATAACAAAGAGCGAAATGTGTTCGATTGATAAATTGTAGTCGGTTGGTTCATTTATTTTTTAAACAACGAAAACGACGTTGCAACATGTGCATAAAGAACGTTAATACTCAATTAGACCCCACGGTTTCCCCACAGACAGAGACACACAAACACAGCCACCATCACTACCTTTCATTGAAAGGAACGCAAGTATCTTTATCCTCACCTGCTCTATCTCCATCCCCTTCCGTCTCTGCAACTTTCTCTCCCCCTCTTCTCCCTCTCTCACACACACGCGGAAACAAGCACACACATACACACCTCCATATACCCATACACTAACATACACACACACTAACGCTGACATACATGTATATTATATACACAGACGCATTCTTCCTTCTCTATGTCTCTCTAACACACACCCAGACGCACGCACGCAGTAATACTCATAAATACACATAGCGGCATATTTACAAGGGCCTTGCATCACGCTTGCACCATGCAACGTGGTACATGCATGATGCATAGCTTCAAGTCTTATTTATGAAGCCACGCGAATCCAATTTGCGTGGCTTTGAATGACTTAAATGGAGAAACCAAAGCAACGCACGTTCCTGCATTGCATTACTCTGCGCAAGGGAGGCGTTCCCTGGGCACTGCTGTGGTTGTTCCCACACATATTCCATGGTTTTTGACACATACCCAGATTTACCAAACCTGGTGAACCTGGGTGTGCGCCCAAAAAAAAGGCCTCCACAGGTGAGGCGTAACAAGGAGCAATATCTGTATTCCTCCTCGATTTCCCTCTTTCTCTGTGTGCTGCATTCTGCAACAAACATGGACACAGGAAAACGCAAGCGGCGGCTGCTGCATTAGAGCGGGGAGCGCAGCCACCACCAGCAAACCCATTTTATTTGAATCCCCTGGACCTGCCCCCAGGACTCTGACGAGTCTCGGGGGAGGGTACGTGGGATGACACTGCTGGTGGGGGAGTGGTGGGCAATGCCTTAACTGTGCATGTGGTGTTTGTACGGCCGCCTCAGGCCAGCCCAACACCTCATGTGCAGTGAAGCTCTCTCCAGGCCCAGTTGTGTTGCTGGGGCGGGAGAGAGCAGACACAGGCTCCCAGTCTGCTTGGGAGTGCAATTTAGCAGTGCTCAGGCCAATGCCGAAGGGATTGGTTGTGTAATGTCAGATTTGGCCTCAGTGCATGCTAGGAGCTGGTGTCAAGAATCAGGAAGAACACGATGCAGTGGGAGATAGCGGCGGCGGCATTAATGTACGTTTGTTTTATTTTTATTTATTAAAGTATTAACGTAAGAGCAGATTATAGCACTGAATCATTGATATTGTGTGTTCTGATTGTTTGTATTCTCTGATCAACAGCAGTGGTGTTGGAGGCTTAAGGTCTCAGACACTTTCAACACCATCAGCCAAGCCATCTCCACAGGGACACTGGTATTGTTTGTGAGCTGGCTAGAGTTTCTGAAGGAAATATTGCAGATTGACACTGGCCACCTTTTGCTCCTCCTCCCCATACAACTAGTTGAAGTGTCCCTTAAAGATCACTGTTTCTTTTTTCCTGTACAGGAGTCCCCTGATAACTTTCTTACATGTTTGCAAGTTGAAATGCTACATGTGTAGATGACACGCAGCTGATCTTCAGTTCTAGAACGGTGCCTCCTGTTTGAGATGGGCTCACGATCAATCCATTCTAGGCAACTTCCTGATCTTAACACAGTAGTGGATGCCTGTCGTGAACTGAGTGTGGGGCACTAGGACCCCGTGGGTCAAGTAGCTGGGGACAGGTCACCGGACAGGACATCCGGTCAAGGGGGTGGGGAAAGACACAACACAGGATGACCAGGAAGAGCGAGGATGTGGTCACATGAGTCTGATGTAGGAAAGATAATAAAAAACAGCTTAAACAACTGACCTGACTAATGTGTCGTGTATGCATCGCCCCCAGCGCAAGGACACGACAACTGGCGACGAAGGGGTCAGTCATTCAGTCAAAATTAACTTTATTTGGTTTGTCATAACCATAAAGTATGTAAAACGCATTTCATTTCATACAAAGGTTAAAAGAGAAACATTTTCCGCTCAATTAAAATATTTACAAATACTATTAAGAATGTCTTATCTGGCGCCGGACCTTTAGTTGTTTCCGGCTTTCATAAGTAAATTTTCAACTATTGTCATGAATTTTATCCCCCGACATATTAAAATGTTCGATGTGACGCCCATCCAACTTGTCACCGCATGTCTGCAAGTGTGAATGTTTAAATCAATGAAGGGTATTTTTAGCAAGTTCCTTCTTTCCCCTTTTACTATTTCGCAGACACACAGTAAGTGGCTTAAAGTTTCTATATGGTACCCACATAAACGACATGTCTTTTTTTGATGGTTACTTTTCCAGGAGGGGGCTAAGTCCTTCGAGCAAAAATCACCAAATCTATATGCCATGAACTTTCTTTTGAGTGACAGTCGAAAATGGGCTGCAAGATAGGGTTGTGGTTTTAAGCTTGTGTACGAATTTATTATAACCCAAGCATGGCGGCGTTTTGCTAGTCTCCTTTTGTCTTCTACTAAGGATAATGCTTTTGCCCTGTTGTTGCAGACTTTATTGAAAGACGCCCTTTCCAACGTGCTTTTCCATGCTTCCTCAATCTCCAGTTCTTCCAGGGCAATCCGCAAAGGATCACCCCACGTGTTTGGATTTCTTTGTTCGTATTGTAGTTTTATTTCTGTCCAACATAAGTTGTCCAAAGTTCCCAATTCCGCTGTTCTAAGTTTCCTGCATAATTTTACCAAGGTTGCTTTCCTTTGAAATTCTTTATTCTGGAGTCCAAATTCCAAACGTATCTGTGTAGGCGAGGAACCTTTAAAGAGATTAAATACTGTTTTGTAGGCCTTTATCTGTAATTTATTTAGGATGTTAATTTCTTGGCCATGCCAAGTTTCCAATCCATAGGACAAGGTTGGGAGCAATTGCGCTGCCATGATTTTTAGGAGATGCCCATGTGAAGGGCATTCCAATTTTTTGTGCAACTGCTTGTAGGCAAATATTAGTGAATTGGCTTTTGCTGTGATCTCCTTTTTCTGGTCTATCCGGGATAGATTTCTTGCCATTTTGCAGAAATTGGATTGGCTCGTTTGCCAACTTTGGTGGGTGTCCGTTCACTTGTAACAAATAATTGTTTAAATCTGCCAGGTATAAATTAAATAAACATGGAGAGAGAACACAACCTTGTTTTAGTCCATTTGTTATGTTTATTTATGATGATACTCTACTTCCGTCTCCTAGTTTTACAGTAGCCCATGTTTCGCTGTATAACGATTCTAATGCTTTTATCAGTGGCTGTGGGAGACCCCATGCTTTCAGTTTATTCCACAGACGGTCACGTGGTACTCTGTCAAAGGCCAATTTCAGGTCAATGTAGCAGGCCAGTAATACTTCCTTTTTCTTTCAGCCTTTTCCGTCAAGATCGTCAATGCGGATAGGTTTGAGATGGTCCCCATGCCTTGTCTGAAGCCCGTTTGAAATTTAGGGATGATGTGATTTTCCTCCATCCATTCTTGTAGGTGTTGCAATATGCATGAGGCATAGAGTTTAGCCTCAACGTCAATGAGGGCTATCAACCTGTAATTCCCGGGTTCTGATCTACAGCCGCTCTTGTAAATTGGGTGGAAAAGGTTACCCCTCCAGGACTGTGGGATTTTATTATCACAAAACACTTGGTTAAAAAGTGATGTAAGGTATTTAGCCCAGATGTCAGGGGCTCGTTTGAAAAGGGCGTTTGGTAGACCATTTGGTCCTGCTGCTCCTTCAGCCTTCAATTTTTTTTATCATAAATGTTGTCTTTTTTTCAGTTGTCAATGGTGTTTGCTCCTTAGCTTCCCAGCCGGTCACATCTAATACTTGTTCCCTTTTTATACCGGTTGTCTCAAGGGCAAGTTCTTTTCCTTTGCCTTCTTGTGTACTTAATGCATCATTCTCTTGTGGTCCGATTTTCGGGTTATACAATTTGTCGATGTATTCCAACCACGTTGTTTCGATTATTCCAATGTTGGCCGTCGTTCCATATCCCTTCATTAATTTGTTAATTAAGCCCCGAAATTCCCTACTATTTGGTAATTTACTTGCCCACAGCAGGTCCCCCCATATCTTTTCTTTATATTTTTTTTTTCCACTCTACATTCTTCCTTGTATCCTTTTCTCATTTTTTGAACCTTATTGTTTTCTATGTGTTTTCCCGTTGTGATTACTTTCGCTTTTTGTCTTACCTCCTTGGCAATGTTTCTTTTTTTGTTTCTCAGGTGTATTGTATACCATGAATCTTTTTTAGTCACTTGCAGGCCTTTACCTCCTGGTTTTGTTGGAAATGTATCCAAAAGTAACATATGTAATTGTTCCCAATGTTTTACTAAAGGATATACAGATGGCTCCTCAGCATTCTCTATGTATTTTTTTTACCATATCCATTATCTCTTCCATTATAATTCCTCTCCATTTGAGGTTTCGTAAATTATACGTTTCAGGCAGTTCAACTAGAGATGCTACACACTCTTTTTGCTTGATGTCTAAATGTAGGACTGTTTCCTGAGGAAAGTGGTCGCTTTCCGGTCTTGTTGTAATGCAAAAGTTGTTGATCAGGGGAATGAGGTCTTTGCTGATTATTATATAATCTATAATTGATTGTTTTTTCCCGCATGAGAAGGTGATACCTGACGGTTGATCTCCCTTCATATTTCCATTCAGGATAACAAAACCTAGTATTTCCAGCTCGTTTACTGTTTTTTGATGTACATTCTTATTGGATTTTCCCCCTGACAAATTGCAGTTAAAATCCCCTGAGATTATTATCTTGTGATTTTGATGTGTAATTTGTAGCGTTTTAATTAAATTTATTAGGTTTAACAGTTTTTCCTTTTTCTTATTCTTGTCAGGATGAATGTATATGTTTAGAATTAATAGTTTTTCCCCCTCTCCGTTTATAGACTGCTTGCATTCCAATTTGATTACTTGAATCCAGTTTTCTCCGGAATCCATTTCCTCTGTTTTCCAGTCATATTCTGTTGTCGTATATACGGACAAACCCCCTCGTGGGTGTCCATACTTTGCAAATTTTTCTGCCATTATGTGGTATTCTTCGTATCCTGCTATGTGTTCAGGTGTCATATTCCACGTTTCTTGTAGCAGGATTATATTGAATTTACTTAAGAAAGCAATGGTGTCTTGGTCCTTTTGCATTTCTATGAAACCATGGACATTCCAGGAACACATTGTAATTTTTTTTATCATTTTGCTTGGTGGTTTTCTTAATTTGTTCCCCACTTCCTGTATTATTATCATCAGGATCAATGTAAATTCCAGTTGTATGGTATCCAGGATCAGTCTTCATTTTCGTCAGAATGGGTGGTTGTTTGTCTAAGGGTAAAGTTATTTTCACTTGTCTCCCTACATGTCTCTTGGTTTGTTGACATACTTTTAGCTCCTTTTAATACTGAGAAAGTCTTTACGTTTGTATTAGGCAGCCGTGGTGCATCCTCATTTAATAGTGGGTGTGGATATTTTATTAGAGGTGGGTAAGATATTATTATACCCCAAGTTGCAAAGATCTCCCTTGTGGAGAAGATCCATTCCGTTGTCTCTGCTGATGCCCACGTTGTTCTACTTACTTCCAGTTCGGTCTCCTTATTTAGTTGGACAAATTCTACCGCCAAGAGTTCCGACGATGGAATTTCCCTTAATTTTGGAATTTCTCTGAATAGTCTCATTAGATTGCCCCTGTTTAATGTGTCCCTTTTTCCTTTTGTTTGGTATTCCAGCTTAAAGATTAGTTTACAGCCTGTTTCTGTCAGCTCCAATTGGGGTTCGTAGTTTTGCTTTTGTTCGCTTTTTTTCCCTATCTTTTCCCAGACCTTAATTTTACTCAGGGGCTCTATCGTAGATTTTTCTTTTGGGCTTAGTTTTGACGTTGGGACTACCTCCTCGCTTTGACCTCTTTTATCCTCCCTGGTTCTGTAACTAGTTGGTGTCCTGGCTTTTTCCTTGTATATTTTCCCCACTAATGCATTGCAAGTCCTGTCTTTTTTATCCAAAGTGATTAACAATTGGGTATCAGTACTCGAGGGTCGTTCTATGGATTGACTGATACTCTTTCCCCATTTTGGCAAGATTGATTTATCTTCAACTGTTCTTCTTATGATTATTTTCCTTTGGTCAGGGTTTTTTAAGCCATCATCAGTTTTTTCTACTGGTACTTTTTCAATTGATCTTAATTCAGTATCCTGTAGTCCCATTTTACTTTGTTCTTTTCCCTTTTAATCGTGGTATCTTTCTCTTTCTCTGTATTTATTTTTTCAAATCTTTTTTCAGTTACTTCCTGTCCTTTCTGTGTTTTGATTTTGGGATTTTCTGGTGACCTCTGATTACTTTCTTTGGAAATGTAAAGAGGCCCCGGATTGTCTGGTGTGTTTATTTCTTGAATGGTCAATTCTGCTTTTGGCAAATCATGTGCCTGCTCTAACGTATTTTTGTTGCTTTTACATGTGAATATGGCATAATTTTGTCTTTTTTACTGTTTGGTTTTTAGGATAGCGTTCTTCCTAGCTTTCCTTGCTCTTTTACGTTGTCTTTTAGTTTGATTTTCCAAAGCACTTGGTGAGGCAGGGGTGTTGTTTTCGCTGTGCATATTGCTCTTATCATTTATTATATTTGGGTCGCTTATGTTTGGCTCGCTTATAGTTGTAATGTCTGCCGATTCAATGTTTTGACTCGTATTCCTTTGTTTTTCAAGCTTTGTGCCTTTTCCTTTAGTTTCTTGGCCCAATGTTTCTTCTGTTTGTCTTGTTATTTGTACTGCCCGTAGAATTTCGGTCAGAATTTCTGGTAAAGAAGCCAATTTATCAATTATTTTGCCGCATCCACAGCTTTGGTCTAATGCTTTGTTACTGCTTTGGTTGTCTTTATTTGTTCCTTTGGTTATTTGATCTGTAATTTTATCCAGCTTTGTATTGATTCCTGCTATGTGAGTTGCGATCAAATTCATTAAGTCTACCTGCACGTCTAGTTTATCTGATTGAAAATTCAAAACGGTAATACCTTGCTCTAGACTTCTTAATAGCGAGTCGCTCCAAGTGACCGTCTCTGTGTTTATCGGTTGTGGTAGAAACCCTGATATGGAGTCGAACCCGCTTACTGAAGAGATGGTAATTGGAGACTGTATTTTTTTGTTTCCTTGTGGAGAAACAGTTTGCCCCATGTTTGTTTTTTTCCAAAGGTTGGGGCTATGGGTATGCTTAATGGGGGTTGAAAATGCTCCACTTTCAGCTTCCTTTTCCAATTTTTGTAGCGGACCCATTTCTTTGGGTTTCTCTTGCCTGTTTGCCCCTGATTCCTCCTCCCTTTGCGTGTTAAATTCTAGTATTTTTATCAGATCGTCTTCCTCGGTGATTGAAAAAGATCTTGACCAGTCTATCTTTTGGGTGGTTCCTTGTGGTATAACTTGACCCCCGCATTGACCTACTTTTTCCTCCTTGCTTTCTTCATGCATTGCTGCAATTGATGCATGATGGGCTGGGGGTATATGTATTTGTGCTGATGTTTTCAATAGCCATTTTTTTAAAACTGATTTCTCTTTGACCGGTATTTCTTCATTTCCTTCTGCATCCTTTCCTCTTTTTTGTTGCCACTGTTGTGGTGATCTTAACTCTGCCTCCTGGCATTTGTCTCCCAATTCTTTTGGTGTTGTTGAATGTATTGGCTTTATGGGACTTTGTAAACTTTGTGCCTCCTCCGTCGTTGCATAGATTGTCGCCATCTGATCTTTTAAAAATTGTAATTTATGTTTTGAGTGGTTCCCCCCGAACTTAAACAGTTCTGAAGTTGTGATTGGGATCAAACTCTTTATTTGTAGATTTTGGTCCTCTTTTGTTTTGCTTTTGTTTGCAGATTTGTTTGCCGATTTAACTTGGTCTTTTGTAGTCACACTTCTCTTATTTTTGCGAGTCGGGACTTGGCGAACTTTTCCTGACCGCATATCCCCTGTTTTTTATTCGGGCTGGGGGTAGAACTGATCGAGGGTGCTTTTACTGGTATACCAAAATGCCACTTTTTCTTTTGAACGTATTCGTTCTTTGTGCCCCCTATGTGTTTGGCACTCTCTGGGCTTATTGTTGCTCTTCTTGACCTTGCCGCTACTTTTAACTTGCCGCTACTTTTAACTTGCGGCTCTTCCCTCAGCTGTCTTGCCTCAGCTATCGCTGCTGCCTCTGCCCCCCCGCCTCTGTGGGGTACTCTTGTCTCCTCTGTCGTTAACGACACTATGGACTGTAGGCCACAGCTCCGGCCGCTCTCGGCTCTGTCGGCTCTGTCAGCAATTTTCGGCAAACGCGATCTGCTTCGGTTGCCACTTACTCCGCACTCCTAATCTCCTGCCAGCTTCTGCACCAGCTCCTGGAAGAGAGCCTTGAACACTGCTCGGTGCTCTTCCGCTACTACTACTCAAGACCGGCGCTACGTTGCTCCCAGTGCTCTGATATTCTCCCCACTGTGCTGCACTGCACAGAGAGACTGTCAAACCGAAAACCGGCGTATCCCCAAGGCGTTGGAGCTTGGAGCTTTTTTTCCCAATGCTAGTTCTATCGGTTTTCGGTTTTATCCTGAAAGTAGGAGTGAGCGAGCCTCCTGCATAAATCCCTTGCTCTAGCTCAAGCTCCACTCTGCCCGTCTGCAAAGAAGATGTGAGGGGGGGGGGCCGTCAAGATCCGGGTCCTGCCTCTCCTGCCTCACTCCGACCAGCAATAAGGCCGATGATGTTCTCTCTTCAGGCCTTTTTTCCAATCCAGTCCTCCATCAAGCGTCCTCCGTCTGACTGTACTGCAGCACTGCGCCGCTAGAGGAGCCTCGCGCTGCCTGCAGCCTCGGAGTTCTGGATCCCCAATAACAGTGCCAATAAGTTGTGGGATGTTGTGGGATGGGAGGCGGAGAAGACCAACAACCCAAAACAGCTGTTTTGGGAGACCTGTTCAAGGCACACTCTGTCCCCACAGCGCCGCAGGAATCCTTGGCCCGCCACTCACGATGCCCACTCACGCCCTCAGCACAGTTCTGAGACTTCTGTGGCTTCAGGTCCACCACAATGCTCACAGTGCCACGCCCGCTGCGACCACAGGACTCAGCTGTGCATTGCTGCGCTGTGTTGTGCTGTGTTTGATCGCAGAAAAAGCCGTCTCACCTCCTCCCTCTGATTCCCGCTGTCAATCTCACTTCAGATCTGCCGCAGGTCTGCAGGAGCCGCCACTACTCTCCGCCTCGAAGCTTTTGTCCCCAGCTCCCGCTGTCTGACACCCAGTGATGGGTCCGCCACAGGTCCGCCTGAAGATCACAGGATCGCAAGATCCGCCGCAAGATCGCCGCAGAGCCTCCGCCTTTCTCCTCCTCGCGGCTCGGCTCGGCTTGCGGCTCACTGCTCACTGCTCTCGTTGGTTGCGCACTGCTGCACTCTAGCGGCAACTCGATATGTGATTGAATTCGAGATCAGGGGTCAAGAATCGAAGCGTGGTCACCCAGGAATTTTCGGAGGAATGTTCGAAGAAATGCCAAGAGCCCACCTTGGACTTGCATCATCACGGAAAGTGCAGAGAAATTGAAGGAGTGAGGTGCAGCGATGCGAGAGACAACCGCGATCGCTGAATGAAAACGTCCGACTGAGCCCGGTAAGCGCAGATACCAAGCGTGTGAATTTGAAGAAATTGCTGCGAGAGCCTCTGCGGCCATTTTGGAACCAGGCGGATAGGGACAATCAGCGAGCAGAACAGAAGGGCGGCCATTTTAGGGTCAGGCGAATGAGGATTGGCTCTGAAATATCGTGAGAATATCGGCGGCCATTTTAGGATCAGGCGAATGAGCCAATAGGAGAAGAGAAAAAGCGGGCGGCCATTTTGAGGACAGGCAAAAGAAAAAGAGAATCGAAAATAAAGCTAAAAGAGGTGCAGAAGCACCGGAAAAGGCCAGAATAAATGAATAAAAGAAGAATTACAAGATATAATTAGAAAACAAAGAGCGTGCAAGTGCAACACAAGGCAAGGAAAGAATACAAAAAGTGGAAATAAAGAAATAAAATACTAAGTGCCAAAAAGAGCAAAAAAGGAAGAAAATAAGTGCCAAAAAGAGCAAAAGGACGAAAATAAATTACAGAAAGCACAAAAGAGACAGTGAACAAGAATACTAAAAGTGGAAATGAAGAAATAAAAGAATAAGTGCCAAAAAAGAGCAAAAAGGAAGAAAATAAGTGCCAAAAAGAGCAAAAGGACGAAAATAAATGACAGAAAGCACGAAGAGTCAGTGAACAAGTGCTAGAAATAGAAAAGAAGAACATAAAAGGAAAGGAGAAGAGGAAAGTAACATGGTTGAAACAAGACCAAGTGCACAATACCGCAGACAAAAAGACAATCAAAAAACAGAGTCCGTGACCATAGAGGTGGGGCCCCACAAAGCGAGGCTCGTGCTCGACAGCGGCGCCACAAACATCTCAAGAGAATATCGGAAACAAATAAGAGGACTAGGAAAGCTGAAAGGGAGAAAATCACTACTGAGTCAAGAAATCATCGAGCCGGCAGACGGACCGACAGCCCGGGTAACACCAATGGTAGATCACCTGGAGTACTTGGATCCAACACTAGGCACAAAGATCACCGCAGATGCCGGCCCAGTAGGATTGGGCGCGATAGTGGTCCAACACAAAGCAGAAAAAGAATCACCAAGATCACCAATAGTGACGGACCACCAAGCACTAAAAATGATTTATGGCAACCGAAAAGCAAATATACCACCAAGGACAGAAAGGTGGGGAAGAAGGTTGATGGACTACGAATGGAAAATAATTAACAAGCATGAAAGAGAACAAAATCTAGCCGCGGAATGTCCAGACATCCACGGCCATACAAAAAAAACGCAAGAAGAAGGGCGGAAGATCAACTAAACTACATCCTAGAGAACAATGCACCGATATCAGCAACAATGTCAGAGCTAGAACAAGAGACAAAAAAAGACACCACCATGAAGGAGGCACGGATAGTAACACCATACAGACTGAGCAAGACGAGACTGCCACAAGTGGAAGATAAAATAAGTGCAGACCGAAGGGACTTACCAATAAAAGACAAGGAGGCAAAAGAAAAGATAAAAGCACATGCTGATCACCGGAAACATGCATCTGAACTAAAACTGAAAGAAGGCGACATGGTACTGGGGCGACAGAAACAACAAAGGAAGTCTGACAACCCACTCTCCAGAGACCCACTAACTGTGACGCAAGTAAAAGAACCAATGATTACAGCAGCAGCAGGTCAACACGACATGACGAGAAACAGCTCACACTTAAAGGAGCTGAAGACTAAAAAAAAAAAAAGAAAAAGAAGAAACATCAACCGAACCCGCAGCAAGCAGAACGGAGGAGATAGAGGACAAATAAAGGAATGACCAGGAGGAGCACACTTAAAGGAGCTGAAGACTGAAAAGAGAAGAGCCATCAGCGGAACCTGCAGCAACCATAACAGAGGAAAATAGAAGACAAAGAAACGAAGATGAAGCAAGGCTGAGAAGAACATGCAAGAAACAACAGAGACCGTTTGAAGAGATGTAGAGTGACCAGGTCTCTCTCTCTCTCTCTCTCTCTCTCTCTCTCTCTCTCTCTCTCTCTCTCTCTCTCTCTCGCTCTCGCTCTCGCTCTCTCTCTCTCTCTCTCTTCATCTATATCTCCATTTCTGGCCAATGATCACTATCAGCGCTGGTTAGCAGCGACTGCAGAAATGTGTCATGAACATTTGTTTGTAACAAAGGGGGGGATGTCGTGACCTGAGTGTGGGGCACTAGGAAACCGTGGGTCAAGTAGCTGGGGACAGGTCACCGGAGAGGACATCTGGTCAAGGGGGTGGGGAAAGACACAACACAGGATGACCAGAAAGAGCAAGGATGTGGTCACATGAGTCTGATGTAGGAAAGATAATAAAAACAGCTTAAACAACTGACCTGACTAATGTGTCGTGTGTGCATCGCCCCCAGCGCAAGGACACGACAATGCCCACACATTTTTAAAGCAAACTTAAACAAAAACAGAAATGCTTCTCACCTGTGAAGGATCATTTATTTGTTAGAACGTTGTTTGGCCACATGCCTATCTCTACGAGCAACGCTTGTACATAAATTGGGAGCCTAGCTGGATACAGAGATACCCAGTGACGGAGGTTTTTTTTTTGAGTTTTATATAGCGCGAACTTGAACCAAATCGGGTTATCAGAGCGCTTTACATAGCACCAGTTACGTTACATGAGGACACACATTCATATTTTTGTTAGGCACGGGGAGATTAAGTGATTTGCCCAGAATCACAGGATGTTTGTTTGGCGTCGTTACCGAGACTCGAACCCAGGTCCCCAAGTCCGAGGTTGAACGCCGTAGCCGTTGTGAATGTTTGCTTTCTTTAATCAAAGATTTTGAAGAAAGTGTTTCCGGGTAAGTAGTGCGCTCTATAAATGCCTTGATTGATTGATTGATTGACCATTCGTTGATTCCACAAGTACATGGTACATGGTACAGCAAATGCTGTACCCTTCCCTTGACGTATGATGGAAATGCCATGCACTTTGCAACTTTGGCTAAACTTTCAAATACATTACAAATAGTCTAGAATACCACTTCTGGGCACATTTGTGACTGGCCTAAATTAAAATGCATAACACCAGCTGTCAGATCCCATATTGGCTACCCATTCAGCGTAGAATCACGTTTAAGACATGCTTATTGCATAGTGTATTGAAATGACCTGAGTTTCTGAGTTGGAAAATTCAAAAGACATGTACCAGGCTGTACCTTTGATTCTGCCCACAAGTCTTTACTCCAGTTGCCTAAAACAGAACAATCACCTATGGAGACAGAGCGTTCTCTCTGGGCACAGCAAAGGAATGATATCAGATGCTGCTGGCATTGTGTGCAGATCCTAGTTTGACATATCATAGGGAATTGGCTAAAAAAAATCTCTTTAATGAGTAGTTTCCTCTTTCCTCATAGTTCTCTGGCTGTTTCTTTATGCAATGGTAGAATTTGCTCGTCTTGTTGTTTTTATTCTTCTAGTTCTGGGTTACATGTTGTATCTACAGCACCAAGAAGCCTTGCTCATGTGGTGCTAAGCAAATTAACATAACATTACATCAGAACACAGCCAAAGCATTAGGATTACAGTTGGCTCTGTATCAGTGTACCAAAATCTCTATTCTAATGCACTATGAAATTCTAGTGCAAGGGATGCTGATAGACCAGGTGTCATTAGCTCTGGCTACAAACACAACAAAGAAAAACTTGTAGTCAACAAACTGAGGTTTGAAGCACAAGGATGTGAACAACAGGTCTGGACTCAACAACCTCTCTGACACAGCAGACCAGGGGATGTAGCTGAAAAAATACTCAAGGCCCTTGGAGGCACCTACAGGGCTCACACAAGCGTTCCAGTAGTGTGAAGGGAGGCTTACCAACATTCACAGTTGGTGATAACTCTTCCCAGGGCCCCAATCTTTGTAGATGATGGTACAGTCAAGAACTCAAGCAACTGGGATACTTATTACCTGTAACTGGTGCAACCCCACAATCAGTCCTACTGGTTTATTCAGTACATTTGGGCTCTGGCCCATCTGGTCAGTGGGTATTCTTTCTGAAAGGCACAGGTCAGCAACTTCTCCACAGTCAGCAGTCTGTACTCGCACTGGACAGATGCAGCAGTGCTTCCTCTAGAGCAGGGGTCTCCAACCTTTTGTGTTATAGGAGCTACTTATGGTCAGTTAAAATCCTCACAAGCTAATATTATTATTGCTGTAATAATGGCCATATTAAACAAGAATACATTTGTGGCCACCATATGCAAGGTGACAAACAGTGATCACTTCAATAAATAAGGCGGAGTAGCCAGCAGTAACGTAAAAAAGAGTTTGTTGATTGGAATGTCTCTACGCAAGTAATATATGCCAGCCACAGCACAGTGTCTGTGGCACAAAAGTAATTATATTAGTAATAAGTCTCCCCACATTATTAAATCAGCTTTAAACTAGGGGGCCGATTACGATGTCCGCCCGCCATTGTAGCGGGATCAGGGCTGCCTGCCTGTAATTCAGCGCACCCGCACCCCTAATTACAATGCGACTGCCACCGCAGCAGTCACATCCAGTCATTTAACATTGCTGCATGTGCTTGTGGCTGCAGCACCTGTCGCAATGTTAAATGGCCAGGTTGTGCATTTCCCTGCACAACATGGCAGGCACCACGCAGAAATGTAGGGGGGTACCATGGGTACCCCCAGTGCACAACTGGCTCCCCCAATACAGAGGGGGCTTGCAAATGGCCCCCGGAATGCAGCGCCAGCCTACCTTTCCATGGCGGTTCCACAGCTATGGAAAGTGTTCTGCTGTTTCCTGGTCCCAGCAGACACTGGGACAGCACTAGAGACTCCCTGTGCAATACCCATGTGCTCTCATGCCAATATCAATAGCATGAAGCAGTGCTGGGATTGACCTGAGCTGGCTGGTTTAACGCTCACTCAGCCACAGGAGTCTGTGCTGTTTCTCCAACCCGATTGTTCAATACAGCGGGGTTTGAGAAACCTAACTGTGCATGTCTGTTTGGCTGGCCACACAGACATGAGCACTTAGAAGTGCGTGCCCCCACTTGTTCTTCCTCCCTCCCATGGCCTGGCCCTGCCCGTCCCTACACATAGTGGCTCTGTCAGCAGCTGAAAAAGAAGATGATTATAAAATGTCTGAGCCAATGGAGCAACACTCGTCTGCCATTGCGGAGGAGCCGCCACTGCGATCTGGTCTCCTGGCACTTTTAGATTCTGGGATTCTGTGGTCTCCACCAGTCATAGGATTCATGGTACCTTTAGATTCTGAGATGCTGTGGTCTCCACCAGTCATAGGATCCATGGTACCTTTAGATTCTGAGATTCTGTGGTCTCCACCAGTGGTAGGATCCATGGACACTGATCAGTGCACGAAGAGATCATAGGCGAATGAAGTCTCTCCTAGGCTGCTTCTATCTGCTCCAAGTAAAAAATGTGTATTCACACCAAGCAACAGGTTAAATATTTACTAGAAGGAGTTTGAGGAAATGGTACCCTGGCAATTACAAAGGGATGATGGGCTGACATTTGCACTTACAAGAACAACTCTATTAGGGGCAGCGGCAAAAGAAGTGCAAATATGTAGGCTCTCAGCCTATCAGAATCTTATACAATTTCACACAAAGCCAGCCACCTTGTGATCTGATTCTCACTTCTTCATCCCAGTACTTACGTTAACACCCTTTTACCTACTACGATAGCAAGATCTCCAATCTATTTTCTTTATTCTGTGAATTGGGAACCACAAATTGTTCCATGGAACCTGATCTAAATCTCATTAAAAGCACCAGCAAGTGGCACCCCGCAGCATGGAGACTGTATCAGTAGTAGCCAAGAGAGGTAAAAAGCACTGGCCCTCCTTGCCAGAAAATGTTTGGTTCATTTATGATCACAAACCATTGTAATTTAACGTTCATACATTACATGGAAAACTAAATGAGCAACATCACAACTGTAAATTTGAAGACCATTCATTGCTAATTGAGGGGAATTTTCTATTTTGTAAAGGGCATTTTGTGACTTCCTCTTTTTTTATTTTAATGCCACCACAAACCTGGATGGGTGGCTAATTGGGTAGATTAAGTCCTTCCGCACTCAGGACAACCGGGAGCCATCCTGAGACATGGTGGGCATGTGCGCAGGACGGCTCCAGGCATTCCTCGCACATGCCAATTGAAATCCCTCTGGTGCGCACACCAGAGGGATTTCTTTTTCACCCCAACAGCCTCGGAAGCTGGGAAAGAGCTTCCCCAGCTACCAAGGCTGTTTGTTTGGTTTCCCTGAAATGACGATCAACACGCACGTCGCGCTGGCATCATTTTAGTGAAAACGAAACTGAAATGAGTCAAAGGGCTTATTTCAGTTTTGCTTTCTACGTGCTCAGGGGCCTATCTCAGCCCCCTTAGCACGTAGGAAGTCAGGAGAGGTATCGTTGGAAAGGGGAGAATCTGCCCCTTCCAATGGTACCCCTCCCTAGTGGGTTCCTGCTTGGGGATTGCTCCACAAGGGCGATCCCCAAGCAGGGATCCACCCACTAGGCACCTGGGAGTGGGGCGGCCCCCTGGGCAAGGGCCTTTGCTCTCCCTAAATTAAATTGGATACATTTAGAATGCCAATGACCCCACCCCCTGCAAAATTACAGTCCCCTTTCCAATGGTACCCCTCCCTAGTGGATTTCTGCTTTGGGATTGCTCTACAATGGTGATTCCCAAGCAGGGATCCACCCACTAGGCACCTGGGAGGGGGGAGGCCCCTTGGGCAAGGGCATTTGCTCTCCCCAAATTAAATTGGATACATTTAAAATGCCATTGACCCCACCCCCTGCAAAATTACAGTCTTTCTGCCTCCCTGGGGGGGGCAGATGGTGGCAGTAGCCCTCAATCTGCCCCCTGGGGGGAGGGGGGGGGCAGGAAGCCCACTGGATGCCAGAGATTCTTTTTCATTGAATTTAGGGGTGGGGGCTGCCGAAGATGGGAATGCCAATGCCCCACCCTGCAAAACTCAGTCTTTCTGCCCCCCCGGGGGGCAGATGGTGGTAGTAGCCCCCAAACTACCTCCTGGGGGTCCAGAAAGCCCACTAGATGCCAGGGATTTATTTTCAATGAATTTAAGAGTGGGGGCTGCCCAAGATGGGTATGCCAATGCCCCACCTCTGCAAAGTTCCACTCTTTTTGCCACCCCGGGGGGGCAGAAAACCCACTAGATGCCAGGGATTTTTTTTATTGTATTTAGGGGTGGGGCTGGCCAAAATGGGCATGCCAATGCCCCCACCCCTACAATTCCAATCTTTCTGCCCCTCACCCGGAGGCAGATGGGGACAATAGCCACTGATCTGCCCTCAGGGAGGCAGAAATCCCACTAGGCACATGGGATTTTTTTATGGGTAGGGGTTGGGGTTTCTGAAAATGGGCATGCCAATTCCCCCACCCCCCAAATAAAATTCCACAACCTTTATGCCTCCCCTAAGAGGCAGATGGGGGCAATAGCCCCCAAAAACACCCTAGGCACCAGGTATTTATTTTGTAAACTTTTCTTTGGGTGTGGGTTGTTCAAATTGGGAATGCCAATGCTCCCCCAAAGTCAGGCAGTCTTTCTGCACCCCCAGAGGCAGATGGGGCAATAGCCCCTGATCTGCCCCAGGGGTGGGGGACAAAAAGCCCACTAGGCTGCAGGGATTTTGTTGCTTTATTTATATGTAGTGGTGGGGCTGCCAAGAATGGGCAGGCTAGTGCCCCCACTGCCAAAAAAGGCTTTCTGCCCCCTCTGCAAGGAAGATCAGGGCACCAGCCCTGTATCTGCCCCCCACGGGCCAAAAGCCCATTAGGCACAAGGAATATGTTTATGGGTATGCCAGTGAGAAGCCCCATAGGCAAGGATCGGTCCCATGTTTTTTAGGCATACATTTTGGCTGTTTCCATGATATTTTTATTATCATCTGCACCCAAGTGGGGGCAGAAAATCATTAGAAACCAGGGAGAGTTTGTGTGTGTGTGTAAACTGGAGTTTGGCTGATGGTCTGCGTGTACTGACCTTTGGCTGGCATTTTGCTTGCGGTATGTGAACATGCACTTGACTAATGCACTCCAGGCCCGGTTCTAGCCCCAAACATAAACCTGGGCTCTGGCAGTGACATCAGCAAGGCCAGCAGAAAATGGCCACTGCAATTTAAAACATTCTCTGAACTTTATTTCTCTTCTTTCTTTAGGTGTTGTGTGTCATCCGCTGCTGTACTTTTGTAATATATTAATAATCATATTTTTTCTATATTTATTTGAAAGGTAGTGTTGAGGCGCCAAACGTTGATTACGTACTCCGTCCACCGCCATGTTAGAGGTTTTTTATTATTATTTTTATTATATCTGTTACTTAGAACTCAGTAGTTTTCAATCCTAGTCTTGAATATCTTACTATAGTATTTCAACATTATTTTTTATTGTGGACCGTCATACCCCTCCCCCACAAAATAAAAGAAGTATGTAGTTTTTTTAAATGAACTTTTATTAAATCAATAAATGTAAACGAAACTGAATTATAACTGTATTAGAAGCAACTAGAAAAATAACTTTAACAACAAACAATATTATAAACAAATTGTTAAATGGACTCCAAAAGATGTCCAATTGGTAATCTGCAAAACAAAAAAGAAAACTAGAGTTTAGAATTATGTAGATGTGAGTAAATGAGCTGAAGCATTACAAGTTTTGGTAGCTCTACAGTTTTACGTGTGAAGTGTGCCTCGTACATTTCAGTTCTGTTATACTGCAGCGTTCAAGTGGTGTCTATATGGAAGTGGCTACTGCGTTACTGACGCCCGTTATGCCGACTTATTTCAAAGGCATTGCTATGAAGGCTTTGTGGATCTAGGCCTCTGTGCTTACCGTTGTATAAACCTTGCGGCCAAACATTTCAGGCAGTTGAATTCAAAACTTGTTTTGAACAATTCTTCCACATGCCCAAGCAGACAGCAGTGTCTAAAAGTTTAAGAGAGAAAGAGAAATGATGTCAGTGAGAGAGAGAAAGAGAGAGAAAACAACATTAAAACTGTGTTGCAGAGTCTGGAGTTGAGATTTTTTCTTGAAAAGTCAGACGTAGATATACAAGCTCTTTGCGTCACTTTACCCATGTTAAAAGTGACTCAAAAGTGGCGTAATAAGGTTGTGGATCTGTTTGTCAGACTGTTGTAACATATCTGATTTTACAGAGAAGCTGCTGTACACTACGCACTCTGGGCCATATTATCAAGCCTGGGCGACTAAATTATCGCCATTTTATCGGCAGGAAAGTACCTTTAAAGTGGCGATAATGGGTTTGATAATATGCTCTATGGAATTCCAATTGAAGCTCATGTTAGATGTCCTTCTCATCTAACATGAGCTTTAATTGGAATTCCATAGAGCATATTATCAAACCCATTATCGCCACTTTAGCGGTACTTTCCTGCTGATAAAGTGGCGATAATTTTGTCGCCAAGGATTGATAATATGGCCCTCTCTCCTTTCACAAATAAAGGTAACACTATAGTTTTACGAGTGCAGTGTACCTGTAACATTTTACTTGTTATAGTGCAGCGTTCAAGTGGTGTCTATATGGAAGTGCCTACTGCGTTACTGACGCAAACGTGGCATAACGGCACTGTGAATATGCCGATTTATTTCTAATGCATTGCTATGATGGTATTGTATATGTAGGCTTCTGTGCTTACCTTGTATAAACAGTGCGGCCACCGGAGTTCACCACTCGAATTGAACTCTGCTTCTATACGTCAAAGTATATTCAATACGTTGCAGACAATTCCATTGCTTTTGCTCGATAGGCCGTGGTTGCTTCTGAAGGATGTTTGCTGAAGGAAACAAAAGGACATTTTGATTAGTCATCGTAAACTGAGTTGCGTGAATATATTCCGGACATTTCAGCGATTATTTATTTATTTAGAAGCTTCTAAAGCGCGCGGCTACCGCCGGCGGAGGTGTCCCGGCGCTGAGATTACCTGAGTGTCCCCAGAGAGAGTAACCAGGATCATATCCAACGGAGAGAAGTAAGAGATGTTAAAGAACTATTCCCGTTTAGTAAACAACCAGGTTTTAAGTTTGCGACGAAAGACAGGCTCGGATCCAGTGAACCTGAGGTCAAGAGGAAGGCTGTTCCAGAGTTTGGCAGCTGTGACGGTGAAAGTTCTACCGCCACTTCTAGAAAGCCTGAATCTTGGGACAATCAGTAGACGAAGACTGTTGGATCTTAAATGTCTGACTGAAGATGAAATCTTGAGGCGTTTTCTCAGATAGGACGGGCCAATTCCGTGAATCGCACGGAATGCCAGAGTCAGAATTTTAAAGTCAATGCGCCGGGCTATAGGGAGCCAGTGAAGCTCGTCTCGGTAGGCTCTGACGGAGGTGCGGGCAGGAATATTACCAATGAGCCGAGCAGCAGCGTTCTGGACAACTTGCAGACGGTCAATTAGATATTGGGGGGCACCTGCATAAAGACTATTAGCGTAGTCTAGATGAGTGGTGATAAGTGCCTGGACAACCATTTTGCGGGAAGATTGGGGGAGATAAGGGAAAATCTTCCTGATCATGCACAATTTGGAGAAACAAGCCCCCGCAACTTTGTTGACTTGAGAACTACCACACAGGGTGTTGTCAAATGTGAAGCCTAGGTTGCGGGCGGCCTGTACTGGAGTGGGCGGAGGGTTCAAAATGGTAGGCCACCATAGAATAGCAGGGGGAGGAGATTTCTGGCTGAAGAAGAGAACCTCAGTTTTGTCTGTATTGAGGGCAAGATGATTGGCTGACATCCAAGTGCATATATTGCCAAGGCAGTTTCTAAAGTTGGAAAAGAGGGAGTCAGAGTGGTCTCTACATGAAAAAACAAGCTGTGTATCATCAGCATAAGAGACCACCCTGACACCCCAAGACTCTACTAACTTGGCAAGAGGGGCCAACATAGGCATTAAACAGTAAAGGGCTCAATGCGGAACCCTGGGGCACTCCGCACAGGAGTGGTTTGTCCTCGGATTCGAATGGGTGCATCATAACCCTCTGAGACCGACTGGACAAGAAGGATTTGGTCCAGGCCAGCACTGTGCCACCGACCCCAAGCTGTTGCAGACGGGCGGCCAGTATATTATGGGATACAGTGTCAAATGCAGCGGATAGGTCGAGGAGGATCAACATGGCCTCCTCGCCCCTATCCACTGATTCCCTGATGATCTCAGAGACTTCTAGCAGCGCCGTCTCGGTGCTGTAGCTGGTTCTAAAGCCGGACTGGGAATCGTGTAATAGCTGGTTTGATTCCAAATACTGAGCCAGCTGTTTCTGTACCACTTTCTCCAGTATTTTGGCAGGTTTGGGCAGGAGCGAAATGGGCCGATTATAAAAACGTTACTGCTATTGGGAAAAAAATAAATATGTAAATTAATACATTATATAGGAGTGCGTTCGTCTAAAATATTAAGTCGCATTTTTGTATGTAGTCAGCTACAACCCTTTGACTCCTTCTGATGTGTACTCAAGTGTCACTACTCACCTTTTGTGGAAACGAGTTTCTTCATGATGTAGTCGCGATCTTCAACAAAGAAGTCTCATACGTGTTGCCGAGTCTTAATACCTCTATGGCTCACAACATACTCGTGCTCCCATCATCATCGCAGGTTCTTCACCCGCTCAGTACTTCGGGCACCAGTAACTCAGTGACCACAGAGGCCACTCATGTGGTAGTGGGCCCTTTGCTCGGTGCTTTGGGAACAACTCTAAAATGGCGAACAACACGTGCGCTCCGTCTTTTTTAAAGATAGGGTCACATGTGTTGTGAGTGATGCGCTGAATGGGTGTGGTGTGGGTGTATACCAGCCATGAGGGAGTGTGTGTGTCGATCTGACAACTTGACCTGCAACTAAGAAATCACTACAATGGACGTTTGGAACTTGTACTTTTGTTGTGTTTTCCAGGTAGCGTAAGAGTGGCCTTCTTTTTTTTATGTGATGTTATAGAGTCACCATGTATGTGACCTATTTTGTGACGCATTTTATTGTACAATGCGTTTGAAAAACTAGTTGTGGTAGGGTGTTTTTTCAATTAAACTGTGTACTCTGGTAACGAGTTTGTTGAGTGTAGAAGTATATACATTTTTTTTCTATTTTGTATTCTATCATAATTGTGCTGACTTATCTGCTTTAGCGTGCAGTACTATATTATTTTATAAAATGTATAACAAACTGTTGAAATCATGTTTGAAATTAGAATGGAAGCATGTAAGCTGCTCTCTGTGAGGAATAGCAATGCCGGCTCCCGCAGGAAGTGGGGAGCCGGCTGGGATCATGGAGGCCTTGCGGCTGTTCCCACGGTCCGCAACATTAGATTTGAGCCCCGGGGGATGGGGGCTCAGGAATCCAAACTGTAAGCATCTTGAAGAGAGGTCTGGATGCACTATGAAGGTCTCTGTAAATGAAGTCGCAGTTTGAAAAGTGAGATTGATTAGTTGTTCGAGAACATTCTGCACTAAGCTACGATGAATGTTTCTGTGTTTTAAAAGGCTGATTTTATTGGTTAAGAAAAAGTGTTAGCAAAAAACGTTCCATAAAATAAGCTGGTATATTCTCAAGTGAAGCATACTTGCTGTTTTAATTTGCAACAATGTATGATGAACTTTTCACCTGTGTGCTGAGTTAGGTGTTCCCTGAAGTGTTTCAATGGTAACTGGCAGATTGTGGAATGGGAGAAGGGTTGAAAGTTTTCTCAGTTGGAAAGGGTGCAAAAGTTCAAGCAATATAAATGTGTTTCGTTTTGAATTTAATGTGGAAATAAATGTGATTTTTTATTTATTTGTATATGTGTGTAGATTGAGTGTGTAGTTTGATCGGAAAAGTTTGCTATTTGCTATAGGGCTTCCTGATCCCATAGGACTGCTTAGGGGGATTAACAATGATATCCAAGTTAAAAATCTTTGATGGCCTTTGCTGGGCCTTTGATGGCCCTGGGGAGCACCTTCCCCGAGTGTCGGCTCTTGTAGTGATATAGGGTGCCTGTTCGTGGGAGTCTGCTGTTTGCTATGGTTGGGCGAGAGTTCTATTTGAAGTAGGAAAGCAGATTGTTTTTCGTCTGAGAGAGCAGCAGGCCCTGCTCCAGGAATTTTTATTTGGGTGGGCCAAGGGCGCATTCGGGTGGGCCACTGAGGGCCCAATTTGTCGCTTCTGGAGGTAGCCTACAAGCCCTAGATTACAACATATGTACTTGCAAACAGGCAGCATGAGACAAAGGATTGCTTCTGGGTGTATCCAGAGCATGTGGAGAGTTATTTGAAAGTAAGACCAATGTCTGGACCTAACTGCAAACCCTCGAATTCCAGCTGGCCAGGCAGTAAGAGCAATGTCTGGACCTAACTGCAAACCCTCGAATTCCAGCTCTCTGGCTTCAACACAAGTACTTGAATGCTAAGCATATTATGAAGCATTCAAGATTAAGGAAGTTCCTATTACTACACGAAAGCCTTGACACCATTGCACTAGAAAGGCTGGCAATTTACTCGTTGCAATTTGCCCAACACTTATTCAGGCCCGGACTGGCCGTTGCGGGCACCGGGCAATCCCCCGGTGGGCCGCATGGTTGGGGGCCGGTTTTGGCCCCCTGGGGGCCGTTTTTGTTACAGGGCCGTTATGCTGCAAAAACGGCCCTGTAACAAAAACGGCCGAAAACCGGCCCTGGCACAGAGCGCGGTCACACCTCCCCCTCCTCCCGGAGGGGAGGTGGGGGGGAGGGGGCCGGCCGAGCACTTTGCCAGGGCCGGTTCTGGTTCCCAGTCCGGCCCTGCACTTATTTCTCTGCACGAATGTAACTTTATAAATTGTATTTTGTCGTCATTTTTTTGCAAAGTACTTTCATAGATAAAAATTCTTGAAAAACAGTAACACATTTGAAAAAAGAGAAAGGAGTATTTTTGAAAACTGTCAGAAGTATTCACACCGACCATTTCAAAACTGCCAGTTCCAGTCAAAGGTAATCTTCTATTGTTCTTTGAAAACCCCCTTACAAACTCATCCATACATAGGTTTGCTGTGAGCTCTTTCTCATGTGCTAAAATAGTCAAATTCTGTTTCCAATCACAATTCATTGTACGTCGGAAAGGTGTGAGGATGCGGGATAGGTTTGAAAAGGAGCTCTCACAGGCTGCGGTTGAAACCCCTATAACCAGCGCAGATACATACATTTCATAAAGTGCTGGGAAAGCTTCAGCATAATCACGTACCAGTTCACATCAACAACACAGGCAACACACACACAGGCAACAACACAGGCAACATCTGCACCATCTGGGACTTTCTTTTGTAACAATTGTTTTGAAACAGTTAGTTCTGCTGCAAGAGTCCCTTAAGGTTTGCGCCAGATGCCTGGTTCAGCTCAAGGTCCTCTTTGATCCTCGTTCTCCAAAACAAGCCTAGCTTTCATTTGGCTTCTGCCTGCTGCCCAGGCTGTAATGTCATATGCCAAGTATGAAAGGTAAAGCAATATTCTTTAATGCAAAACAGGAGAGTGAGACACCTATCTATTGACTGAATTGCACAATGTGAAACTACAAAACCTGGGATCAATCCTGGCTTCCATGCTTGACCCAATTGTGTGATCCGAGCCAAATCTTTATTTCCAAGAGCCTCCTTTATTCATCATCACATAAAAGTGCACCTTCAAATACATGTGTTCTAGTTGTGCACCATAGAAAACACCTTTTCTGTTTAATTAGTATACTATAATAATGCTTCTTCTGCACTAAGAATCTAAGCCACAAGTAGGTCACACATAACAGCTGGCCTTTTAGATTTGATTAATGCAGATATGGCACTGGAGGCAAGAATCCTAGTTGATGTGCACCGAGTGAACTGTGAGTGAGGTTTAACATGTGAGTATTTAAAAGTTCAAAAACAGTAGGGCAATAATCACCCTGGAGGCAGTTTTCAAGACGGGAAAGCAGGAGTACTACAAGCCACCATTTAAATGTAATGTAAAGGACTTTAGTGATTATTAATGCAGAAATAGCAGGGCTGCAAATCAGGACTAAGATGCATTGTAAGAGCTCAAGAATCCAGAAGTGCAGGAGCTCTATTTTCGGAGTACTTATTTGCCCCAGAGAAGTGTAGTACTCTTTATTCAGAGTAACTATTTTCTCCTGAGAACATGCAGTAATCTCTTTCCGGAGAACCTATTTTCTCCTTAGAAGTGCTGGTACTCTGTATGCAGAGAACCTATTTCCTCCAGAGAAGTGATGTTACCCCTCTGGAAAATCTCTTCAACATTTAAGAAAGGACTTTTTTAATATTGAAGAGATTTCACAGGCGGTATTTACTGTGCAAACTTTCAGTTCTAGGCTTGTTGCCAGGGTCTTTGAACCAAGCCAAACAGTTTGCTCAACTGCCTCGGCTCTTCCTGTTAATTTGTTGTCCCACCCACGCCTAGAGATGTGCCCATATATCTAGCAGGCCTACTTCAGGGTCCTTATTTATCTCTCCTTAGTCTTACAAGGCCCAGTAAAATGCATTATTTTTCAATTCTTTTTAATCATTAACACTCTCAAAAAGTGTTTTGTTCCCCATGTAAGGTCCCTTTGATGGGAAGAGGAGTATCAGGCAAGTAACACTACTCAGCCTCCCTTGTTGCCAGCTTTCAGAGAGAATCTCTCTTCATTATTACATCCACCTGACCCACACTCTGCAGCACACTCCCTTCAAGGCCTGATTATCAATTTTCTACATCCCTCTGCTGTGAACCTTATCTCACAGCTAATCTTGGTCCCCAGCCCCATATCAGCCACCACCCAGCTTCATTTTCCTTATTCCCACTAAATAAACATTAGTAAAATCACCTTCAAACTCAAAACCGTGAATATAACAGTAAATATAATTAGCACACACTTTCAAAATATGTTACACTGTGGCCCTAATGACCCAACTGCTAATTAACTAAGCAAAAACAGAAAGCCCATTACAGGGTCGATTTTAGCACTGGTGCAAAAGTATTTATTGGCGTCCAACCACTGACCTCTTTCTCTGAAGACACCTTTACTACCACCCTCCAACAGTGCACTTCACCTCTCCAAAGCTCCTCCCCATGAAGTCCTCCTCAGACGTCCACACAAATACCCTCCACCAGCGCCCCTCATTGCTCCATATCCCCTTCCCCCATTGACCTCCTCCTCTGATTCCCTCACTGCCACACTCCTCCTCAGACTCCTCCCTACCACCATCCACCAGTGCCCCACATCCCTCCGTAGCCCCTTCCCCCATTGACCTCCTCCTCTGATTTCCTCACTGTTACCCTCTACCAGTGCCCCTCATCGCTCTAAAGCACCTCCCCCTCATGACCTCCTCTGCGGATTCCCTCATTCCCACCCTCCTCCCAGACTCCCCCACTACCACCAGTGCCCCTCATCACTCCAAAGCCCCCCATGACCTACCCCTCATGACCTCCTCCTCAGACTTCCTCCCTACAACCCTCCTCCAGTGCCCCTCATTGCTCCAAAGCCCCTCCCCCCTCATCGCTCCATAGTCCCTCCCCCATGACCTCCTCCTCAGAGTCCCACCCTCCTCCTCAGAGTCCCTCCCTACCACCCTCCACCAGTGCCTCTCATCACTCCAAAGCCCCTCCCCATGACCTCCTCCTCAGATTCCCTCACAAACAACCTCCACCAGTGCCCCTCATCTCTCCGTATCTCCACCCCCAGGACCTCCTCCTCGGATTACCTCATTGCCACCCCCCAACAGTGCCCCTCATCTCTCCAAAGCCCCACACACATGATGTCCCCCTCGGATTCCCTAATTTCCACCCTCCAACAGTGCCCATCATCTCTCCGTAGCCCCTCTCTCATATGTTTTTTATTTGTTGTATAGCGCTACTCATAGTGTAGGGTGTCACAGTACTGTACATCACACACGCTATGCAGGGACAATGATTCATAAAAATATGCAAATCAGCCTATAGGGAATGTCCCATGAGGATTACCAGGTGTAGGAATCACATGTCATCCATGCTGCTGGGGAATATGTTTTAAGAGGGTTGGGTCTGGAGAAGCACACACACAGGATTTAAAGCATACCCCAGTGGTTGGCTTTACTGATTAGAATGTATATCTGGCCAAACGCTTTTTTGCAACATTAGAATAATGAAAGACTGGGAAAATTCAAACTAACTAGCAATACAAAAACAAACAAAAAAATCTAATTATACCATTCTGGTTTGAATGCAGGTCTTTGATGACAGTCCATAGGTTACTGTCCTATGTTAGGATTGTAACTTCTGAACTGCCAATAATCAAAGGATCTCTGTGACAAAGGCAGTAACCCACTGAGCTATCCATGTTAACTGCAGTTTCTCTGCATTTAAAAACTACAAACAGACAAAAGATTGCTCGCCAGCAGTATATTAATCCCCAGAGTTATCTGGACATTTAGTTGCCGTGCATCCTTGGCAGAACAAGTCATGAATGATAATGATACGATTTAAACAAACGATTTAAATGAAGTATACGAGGCACACAACAACAGCCACACAGTCTCTTACCTGCTAATTACGAATTCTGCACAGCCCAATCTGATAAACAGCTCAAGGGTTCAGGACGGTCAGGAAAATGAATCGGCTAAAACAAGTCCTCTTCACCAGCCAAAAAGAATGAAGTATCCACGCAGCAGGACGGTACACAAATCCAGTGCCAACGAAAGGATTTGTGCCTTTCGCCATGCCCCAATTGTACCTGCACGAGTGGGCGGAGACAAAGCCCAACTTTCCAATAGGAGATACGTGATTGGGGGTGCGAGCCAAGGCCCAATCACACACGACCCGGGAAAAGAAAGCAACAAATTTACTACCTGAAATAAAGAAAGGTTTGCTTGTTGAACTTGAAGAAAAAGAAAAAAACGTGAGTTCGAAACGAGGCTGCGCATGCATAGAGAGTACAACTGCTACACAAAAAAAAGGAACGTTTTACTTACTATATATTATCAACAAAAGGTGATACATTATCGCCGCTTTTATCGGCAGGAAACTGCCGATAAAGCGGCGATAATGGGCTTGATATTAGGCCCTTGTAAATTCCCATAGCAGCCCAGGTTCTGATGTTAACCTGAGCTGCTATGGTTATTCACAAGGGCATATTATCAAGCCCATTATCGCCGAAACTGCCGATAAAAGCCGCGATAATGTATCGCCTTTTGTTGATAATATGTCCCATTGCTCTTTTTTTTTGCCAGTAAACTTAGGTGCATATTATCAAGGACCGGTGTTAAAATTATCGCCGTTTTATTGGCAGGAAACTGCAGATAAAACGGCGATAATGAGCTTGATAATACGGCCTTGTTATTTCCCATAGAAGCCCATGTTAACACCAGAACATATCAAAAAATAAAACGTGAAGACGGTCTAAGGGGAGTCTTTAAAGACCAGCTTGCATTCTATCCCCCAATCTAGCTATCAACAAACACAACAGGAATGCTAAGGGTCTAAGGAAAAAACTACAATGAACCAATACACTCATAAGTAGTAAGTAAAGTAGTTTGTGTAAGGAGAGAGAAGAGTGTGGAATGATACCCATCAGCCCACCCATTGGCGGAGTCTCATCATCTGGGTTTTTTTGAAAACTGGTATCTGCTAGGTACCTCTTTGATTATATGTAGAGGAAGACTAGCAACAGATCCACCAGTGATAGAGAGCCAACAAAAAGTATAGGCGGGTTGAAGGGGAGTAAAGTTGCAGTGCTCGTAAAAGATGTGGAGTAGTGAAAAAAGTGTATAGTAATTAAGATTGCCTAGTATGATGCCAAGAAAATGACTTTATTGAGGGGGGGTCATCATACTGGCAAGATTAAAAGCAGAGTGAAGATAGTGTGTGAAACAAATATCACTATCAGTTGTGAAAATAGAATGGTCAACATGTTTCAGCCTTACAAGGCTTTCGTCAGGACCTGTTGGAATTACACTACTGCAACCATGAACAGTGAAAAAAGAATAAATGACCTACCAGAAGTAAATTATTTATATGGTGGTCTCACATCATGAAGAAAAAACTCTCCTATAACAAAAACAATTATAAGTACACAAATATAGTGAACAGAAAACATGAAATGAGTGTCTGTGTATGTCCACATTTCAGGTTCAAAATGAATGAACTCACCCATAAAATTTTTATGGAGATAGCCTCACCTCGCCTGGCACTCGCTCAGGTCAAAAGAGGCCCCGCTCTAAAAAGATAAGAGGGAAGGCACATATGTTATGTTATTTGGCTTCAATTAATAGGCTTCTACTGAATTTATAACTCAAGAGAAATCACTCTGAGTAAAAGAGTGAACAAAAAGAGGAACTTTTAAAACCTATAAGGGAATGACGAGGAACAAGTTAATAAAAAATGAGGTGAAATAGTCGCCGTATCACAGTTGTAAAGAGGGACTTGTTTTTTCACTCTCAGACCAGTAGATTGCAATTGCTTTTCTCCATCATCTTAAGAAATGCTGTTAAGGTCCTAAGAAGTACTAAAGAAAGGTGACCCAAAAAGAATTTACAAAAGCGCAGTATTGCAGTTCCTTGCAGAACCGCTACAGAGCTAGTGTCCTACAAAAGACGTTTCCAAATGCCAACAACCCACCTGTCCGTCGGTACCTCCTGCTACCTTCTGAGCCGAGGGGAAGGTAGCAGGCATACCGATGTGCTGTGTTTTAATTGCACAATGCGGACCAGAAAGGAAGCAAGTGTGAGGTACCTCGTTCTGTCTCGTGATTGGTACCGACGGACAGGTGGGTTGTTGGCATTTGGAAACGTCTTCTGTAGGACACTAGCTCTGTAGCGAGAGAGAGAGAGAGCTCAAAACATATTTTTTTTTAAAAGACCCGAGGGGTGCCACTCCCTGAGACTGCGGGGAGTAGGACCGTAACCCCACCCGCATACTTCAAAATAAAACCAGAGGAGTGCCGTTCCCCAGTACTCGGGGCACCTTACAAGCCCCCATTATGCAAAAAATTTGCCCCCGTAATTTGCCCCCCCCCCCCGGGACCTAATGAATAAAATGGACTTCTAGTTTTTTTCACCTTTTCCACCACGTACAAGTACTGCACCAGTACCCCGCCAATTTTTATTTAAAAAAAAAATTGAGCCTAAACATCCATGTACGACCCCCTGAGCAAGCCTAAAGATTCAGAATGATTCTAGCCTGCCCCCTTCCCTTATTTCTCAGCTTTGTTTTACTGTTTTGTTGTGACTCGGTTCTACCGAGGCACAAGGTGGCCACCAACACTTCTTGGTTTCGAGTGTTGACAGACAGTTCACAGCCAATCAGCATGCAGCTCGCGCTCGTAATTGCACGGATTTCCGTAGCGTGCTGCACTCCGTCTCTACATATTGCTATGATTTTCCCAGAAACTACAGAACGGATTTACACCATTTAACAAAAAACACAATCTGCGAACCGAACTGTACCTCTCTGCCAAATTTTGTGTAATTCTGTTCAGCTGTTCGGGCTGTAGCCCTGGCTAAAGGTCCCTATGGAAAATTACATGGGGAAAAAATATTTTGGGACCCCCCTTTTTTCTCGGCCCCCACTTGACGAATCACCCCCAAACTTTAAGGGAAGGAGCGGAACTGAGCAGGCCATTTTCTTGGAGAAATTCACGAAGATTCGTCCACCAGCGCCAAAGTTATTCCAAATTAAAATGTTGTGGATTTCCTATGGAAACTAGGTCCTAACTATAACTACCTACTGGTGCCCTCCAGTAGGTAAAAAAAAAATATATATATATATATATCTATACATTACCTACTGGCGGTCGCCAGTAGGTAGTTATAGTTAGGATAATTTTCAATGTTAAATCTCAACATTCTATTTTGAATAACTTTGGCGCCGGTTGACGAATCTGCCTGAAATTTTCAGGAAAATGGTCTCATGGCGGTCCGGTCCTTCCCTGAAAGTTTGGGGGGGATTCGTCAAGCGGGGGCCGAGATAAAAGGGGGGTCCCAAAACGCGTTTTCCCCATGTTAATTTCCATAGGGCGGTCGATTTCACTTTTAGCCCGAACGGCTGAATGGATTTCCACCAAACTTGGCAAAATTGTAGGGACTGGTAGCCCGATGTGCCTTTGCTATGTCTCAAGATATGTGCTCCAGTGGATTTTGAGTAATTTAGGTTCAAAAAAATATATATATCTATAGGCGCTCTCCCGTGCGCGCACCGGAGTGCGCTCCAGGCGCGACACGCGACTTGCGCGCAGGAAGCTGATTGGCTCTCAGTTGTCTGTAAACATTCTAAACAGTGCGGAGCGGCCGCCATCTTGTGTCTCGGTAAAATCGAGACACAAGGGGTTTGAAAAAAAAAGGGGCAAATGACCATAAGGGGGAAGAGTAGACCCCCTCTGACCCCCTAGGTTTGATGTAGGGACTAAAATAGGGTCCTGCAGGGCATTAAAAATTTGTTTTCGTTTTGCGCGGGGGAAGCGCATGGTACGCGCACCGGCGAAGCACGGGGAAAATCCAGGTCCATATTTATGAAGGCCTTGCGCTGTTAGTTTTGCGCTTCCTGTGCGTCAATTTTTGTGACGCACCAGCGGTGTAAAAAAATGCGCATTGTTATGCAATATTTAAAAAGTGACGCATCTATCTAGATGCGTCACTTTTTAAATATAGTGCAACGAGGTACATTTTATTACACTGCTGGTGTTATGCGTCACTTTTCTGTGCGCACTCCTTATGACATTCCAGATGTGTCATATTTAATGTATGACGAATCATGTTGCAAGGAGTTACAGATACGTCAGTATTTCTGACATATCTGTAAACATAAAAGTGATGCGAGGCAGGTGCAAGATTTTGACGCAACAGCATCCTAAAAGTGACGCAGAGAAATCTTATAGATTTCAGTACGTCGTTATTACCAAGCTTTTTGCGGGGGAATGCCCCCTTTGCATACATTATACCTGATGCAGATACAATATGGCGCAGAGTTTTAAAAAGTGACCCATGTACCTAGATGCGTCACTTTTTAAAAATAGCGTCAGGTATAATGCATGCAGAGGGGGTGTTCTCCCGCAAAAAGCTTTGTAATAGCGACGCAGTGAAATCTTTGAGATTTCACTGCGTCAGTTTTAGGATGCTGTTGCGTCAAAATCTTGTGCCTGCTTTACAGCAGGTGTTAGACTGAGGCAAGACCTTTCATATGCTGCTTTCCCCATTTGAAAGGACACATTACTGGAGTTGCGTCACTTTTGTGACGCACTCCAGCAATGCGTTACTTGGAATGTCATATGGAGTGCGCACAGAAAAGTGACGCATTGCACCAGTAGTGTAAAAAAATGTGCCTCGTTGCGTTATATTTAAAAAGTGAGGTATCTAGGTAGATGGGTCACTTTTTAAAATCAAGCGCCACATTATATCTGCGTGAGGTATAATGCATGCAGAGGGGGTGTTCTCCCACTAAAAGCTTTGTAATAGCGACGAAGTGAAATGTTTGAGATTTCACTGCGTCACTTTTAGGATGCTGTTGCATCCTTTAAATATAGTGCAACGAGGCACATTTTATTACACTGCTGGTGTGATGCGTCACTTTTCTGTCCACAGTCCTTATGACATTCCAGATGTGTCATATTTAATGTATGACGAATCATGTTGCAAGGAGTTACAGATACGTCAGTATTTCTGACATATGTGTAAACATAAAAGTGATGCGAGGCCGGCGCAAGATTTTGACGCAATAGCATCCTAAAAGTGACGCAGAGAAATCTCATAGATTTCAGTACGTTGTTATTACCAAGCTTTTTGCGAGGGATTGCCCCCTCTGCATACATTATACCTGATGCAGATACAATATGGCGCAGAGTTTTAAAAAGTGACCCATGTACCTAGATGCGTCACTTTTTAAAAAATAGTGTCAGGTATAATGCATGCAGAGGGGGTGTTCCTTGCAAAAAGCTTGGTAATAATGACGCAGTGCGTCACTTTTAGGATGCAGTTGCGCCAAAATCTTGCGCCTGCTTCACAGCAAACCTTTCACATGGTGCTTTTTCCATGTGAAAGGACACATTACTGGAGTTGCGTCACTTTTGTGACGCACTCCTGCAATGCGTTACTTTTGTGTTTACAGATATGTCAGAAATACTGACATATCTGTAACTCCTTGCGAATTGATTAGTCATATATTAAATATGACATATCTGGAATGTCATAAGGAGTGCGTCCAGAAAAGTGACGCATCGCTATTTTCACGTAGCGATGCGTCACTTTTCAGAAATGAGGCCTCCAGTTTATTCACTGTGTCATAACTTTCTTTTCTAACACTCACCTTCTTTCATTCCTCCTACTTCACTTCCTTTCACCTCTCATACCTTTCTGTTCTTTCTTACTCATTCTCCTTTCAATTATCAATGCACTATATTTCACTTACTCTTCATTTTTTAAGATTATAGCTCTTTGATGAGAATTGGAGGTAGTTCTGAAAAGAACTTTTGGTTTTCTTCTTTTAACTGAAGAGGAACAAAAACAGGGAATAGAAACTGCTCAACAGGAGCAAAAAGAAAAGAAAAAAATTAGGGGTGGGAAGGGCAGTGATGGTTCTCCAATGCCCGAACCATGAGCAGGACACTTTGCTCCCCATAGGTGAGGAGTTGATTGCAGTATCTGCATCTGACGACCCCATGGTTGAATGCAGGTTGAATGTTTGCTACCTGCCCCTGAGATTGTTCTCTTCCAGAAGAAGTTGCTCCTCCTGTTGATGTAGAGGCCCCATCTCTGGGAACCTCCTGTGCCAGAGCCCTGACACTTTCCCGGGCAAAATTCTGGGGGTGCCTCCTCTCCACATGGCGAATCATGGTGAAGTTGCCAAAAGAGTATTTTTTTGGGGGGTTACCCCGTGACAGGACCTGTTTGCAGATCCTGCACTCTACTTTTGGTGCATTCACCTTCTTCTGGCCTGCTGGAAACTTAAAAAATTTCCAGATGAAATGTTCCTTCACCTTTGGGGTAGGAGGCTCTTCATCAATGAAATCATTGGAGTCATCTTCACTGCTGGATGGTCTGGCAGCCATGATGAATCCAGGAATATGGAGCAGCAAAAAAGGCAGGTCTTTCAGTCACAAAAGTGAAAGAAGAAGTGAAGGAAATGGGTGGGGATTTCATTCATTGTAAAAAAAAACTGTTAGCAACCAATGAAAAGTGTTATTTTAGGGTCACATGACCCGACGCGTTTACGCTGCGCGCTCCGGAGCACTTCCGGGTGCGTTTACGCAGCGCGATCGTAGGCGCTTCCGGGGCGCAAACGTGGCGCGATCGTAGGCGCTTTTCCGTGCGTTTATGCGCCGCGCACGTATGCGCTTCCGAGGGCACTTACGTTGCGCGCCGAAGTGACGTCATCAATCTTTTATAGAAATGCATAATCATTTTCCATATTAAAAAAAACAAATTTTATTTGTATGGTACGAAATGTTTTGCATTATTATTAACTTTTCATTCATATTTTTTTTTCACGAACGACAGTTGCGCTCTGGGTGCGCTTTCAGATGAGCTCTCGGAGAAGCTTACAGGAGAGCTTAGCTGAAAGCTTCCCGGAGCGCGCACCCAGAGCGCAAAAGAAAAAAATTATAAAAAAAAATGAATACTTAAAAAAAAACAGCAAATTGTAAAAAAAAAAAAGGTTAGAAACTCGATATACAAAGGAATTAGCATTTAAAAAACCTATGAAATTCACTGAAAAAACCATAGGTTTCACACCAGTTATAGTTAGGAATTAGCATTTAAAAAACCTATGAAATTCACTGAAAAAACCATAGGTTTCACACCAGTTATAGTTAGGAATTAGCATTTAAAAAACCTATTAAATTCACTGAAAAAACCATAGGTTTCACACCAGTTATAGTTAGCTGGAAATTTTACTGATATAAAACCATTGAAATTCCCACGTTATAGTTAGATGGACTCACTATAACTTGCGCGTGCAATGCACTGCTGATGATGTCTTATTAAGCCAGTTAACCAATCAATTTTTAAAAACCATCCATTTAGACACTTATTTAAACATTTATTCTTCCATCAACTTTTACATATACATATATAAAATATATTTATTTTTCAGAAAGACACACATTCACTGGATGGTGTCATCAGTGATGTCATGAGTGATGTCACTGACCATGTCATGAGTGATGTAATATGTGATGTCATCAGCAGTGGATTGCACGCGCAAGTTATAGTGAGTCCATCTAACTATAACGTGGGAATTTCAATGGTTTTATATCAGTAAAATTTCCAGCTAACTATAACTGGTGTGAAACCTATGGTTTTTTCAGTGAATATATATATATATATATGACTGGAACTCCGAAATTCAGCGCAAACCAACAGGAAGCCAAATAACGAAACGGACCCTTGTAAGTTGATTTAAGCGTTTTTATTCCATTCTGTGCACCCTCTCGATCGCCATGACGCGTTTCGGGCCCTGGAGCCCTTGATCTATATATCTGTATATATATATATATATATATATATATATATATATATATATATATATATATATATATATATATATATACATACATATACATATATATATATATATATATATATATATACATACATATACATATATATATATATATATTCACTGAAAAAAACCATAGGTTTCACACCAGTTATAGTTAGGAATTAGCATTTTAAAAACCTATTAAATTCACTGAAAAAACCATAGGTTTCACAACAGTTATAGTTAGCTGGAAATTTTACTGACATAAAACCATTGAAATTCCCACGTTATAGTTAGTTGGACTCACTGTAACTTGCGCGCCTGCAATGCACTGCTGATGACATCACATATTACATCACTCATGACATGGTCAGTGACATCACTCATGACATCACTGATGACACCATCCAGTGAATGTGTGTCTTTCTGAAAAATAAATATGTTTTATATATGTATATGAAAAAGGACGGTGGAAGAATAAATGTTTAAATAAGTGTTTTAATGGATGTTTTAAAAAAAAAAATTGATTGGTTAACTGGCTTATTGTTAGCGAGTATTGTTTAAATATTTAAATGTTTGTATCAGTGTTTCACTTTGTGTATAAGTGGCTGCATGGGTTGGTGAGTAGCTACATGTCTGTGTATATGGGTTATTAGATGTTGTTTTTAGTATCAGTATGAGTGTCTGTATGGTTTGTTGGGGGTGTTACTTAACACATAGATGCATCAATGACTGACTCACTGTTTCTATGTGTTTTTAAGACAGCATATGTGCAGGACTGTATGGGTGGATGTGTTTGTATATGTGTGTGTTAGTGAGTGAATGACTGTCTCACTAGTGTCTTTATCAGTAACTACATATGTTTTAATCTAGTATATGTGAGTATTGATGTATATAAGTGAGTATATGTGAGAGTGAGAGATTGTAAGAGTTCCTGTTTAAATAAGTAGGTGTTTCTATAAGTGATTGTTTAAGAGAGTAAGTATGTGTAAGTTTCCTTAGAAGTAAGGTGGTAGTGTGTGTATAGCTGTATATGCAAATAAATGGATGTTCAATAGTTTATTTGCATGTGTGATTATGTGTGTGAGCAACATTTGGATGACTGTTGGTGTGTAACAGGATGTACAGGTGTATCACTACATATGATGAGTGAGTATATGTATGAGTGACTATATAGAACTGTTGGTGAATGAGTGGATGTGTATCTAGATGGTGGAATTACTGAATTGGTTGTTGTAACTGGTATGGGTATCTCCATTTTTTTGAAAATGTTAGTTTCTATTTTTGAATATGTGTTTCAAGGGTTACATTACACTGAAAGGAGGCCTCTGACTCTGTCACAAGGATGGTGTCATCAGTGATGTCATGAGTGATGTCACTGACCATGTCATGAGTGATGTAATATGTGACGTCATCAGCAGTGCATTGCAGGCGCGCAAGTTATAGTGAGTCCAACTAACTATTATGTGGGAATTTCAATGGTTTTATGTCAGTAAAATTTCCAGCTAACTATAACTGTTGTGAAACCTATGGTTTTTTCAGTGAATTTAATAGGTTTTTAAAATGCTAATTCATAACTATATATAAGGCCCCAAACCTATGTTTTTTTCTTGGAATTTCAAAATTTTGTTAATAGCAAATGTCTATAGCTATGAAATGTAATATTTTTGAAAATGAATGAATCCTATATTTTATTTGTATTTAAAACAATTTTTTTAATGTATATGTTATTATTATTTTTTTTTACCCTGGAGCGCTCCCGGGGCGCGCCCCGGTGAGCGCCCCGGAAAGCGTAGTCTTTTGAAGCATCCCAGGGCGCGCTCCGGAGAGCGTCCCGTTAGCGCTATTGCCGCGAACCAAAACATCATCGTGACGTATCGCGTAGCCGCGTCCAAGTGATACGCACGGCGTAAGCGCACCCGGAAGCACTTGAGCGAATATGATTGCGCAACGTAAACATCCGACGCGCTTACGCGACGGGGGCGCGCCGCATAAGCGCGTCGGGTCATGTGACCTGAAAATAACACTTTTAATTGGTGCAGAACAGTTTTAGTTTCATAATGATGAAATCCCTGGTCTTGTGACCTGATAATAACACTTCTCATTGGTTCTGGCCTTTTTTTTCCAAATAATGAAAGACCCCACCTTTTTTCCTTATTCTGACTTTGTCCTTTGACTTAGGAAGACCTAATTTGCAATCTTTGAGGTATATTTTGTACTTTGAAATGGCTACAGTAGCAGCAACAGCTGGAGCATTTGCACCACCACCACCACAACCACCAAGAGGACCACCACAAGATTACATTGATGGTCAACAAGAGGAGGAGGAGGAGGAGGAGGAGGAGGAGGGGAGAAGAAGGTGGCTGCAAGAACACAATAACCCATACCAGCCAAAACCACACATTGTTTGGGAGTTTTTTTCGATCCCAGAGGGCAAGAAAAAAGTCAATGCGGCCAAGGTGACTTGCCTAATCTGTGGCATGGAACTTTCAAGGGGGAACACTAATAAAAAATACTCTTTTGGAAACAACACCATGATTCGCCACATGCAGCGCATGCATCCGATGAACCATTCTGCTGCAGAGATGAGGGAACTGGCCAGTAACCCTCCCCAATCTTCAAGCACCACCTCCAAAAGAAAGCAACCCACTCCATCGGGACCAGAGGCAAGGGAGACGATCCCTTGCATTCAGCCACGGTTTGGGGATTTCCGTATAACATGTATTCATTGTGGTAAGACCATCTCCTATGGTGAACTGAGCATAAAGCTCATCGTCCTTGCTGGGGACAACCACAAATGCCCCAAAAAACCCTAATTTTTTCTTATTTTATTTTTGCTCCAGATGAGCCATTTTCAATTCCCTGTTTTTTCGTTTCTCCCCATAAAAAGAACAAAATAAATATAAAATAGTTCATAAAAGCCAAAAAAAGTACAAAATGTTCCAAAAACACAAAAAAAATATAAAACAACAAAAAGAAGAAAAAAAACAGTTCTATTTAGAACTACTTCCAATTTATAAAAAAAGGATACATTTTTTAAAAACTGTAATTCTTCTTTCCCCATGGGCCGCTCCCCAGTGCGCGTACCGGGCGCTCCCCCCGCGCAAATCAAAAAAAAAAATATTATTTTGCACCGCGGGCCCTTTTATAGCCCCCACATCAAACCTAGGGGTCAGGGGGGTCTACCCTGCCCCCTTATGGTCATTTCCCCCTTTTTTTTCCACCTCTTGTGTCTCTATCCTACCGAGACACAAGATGGCGGCCGGTCCGGACTGTTTCGAATGTTTACAGACACCCGAGAGCCAATCAGCTTTGCGTGCGCACCTCGCGTGTCGCGCCCGCTGCGCTCCCTGGTGCGCGTACCGGGGCGCGGCCATAAATATATATATTTTTTTGAACCTAAATTCCTCAAAATCCACTGGAGCATATATCTTGAGACATAGCAAAGGCACATCGGGCTACCAGTCCCTACAATTTTGCCAAGTTTCGTGGAAATCCATTCAGCCGTTCGGGCTAAAAGTGAGTTTGACGCCCTATGGAAATTAACATGGAGAAAACACGTTTTGGGACCCCCTTTTATCTCGACCCCCGCTTGACGAATCCCCCCCACACTTTCAGGGAAGGAGCGGAGCGGGCCATCTTCTTTGAGAAATTCGCGAAGATTCGTCCACCTGCGCCAAAGGTATTCCCAATAGAATGTTGCGGATTTCCTATGGAAAGTAGGTAATATATATATATATGTGTTTTTTTTATTTCCAGTAACAAAAGTGGCATCAGTGCTTTTTACTAACATGCCCCTCCCCAAGGGCCAGTCGAGCAGCAATCTGCCAGGGCTGGTTGCTGTTCCCAGTCAGGCCCTGCTTGGCTGGGGGTGTGCGGGGATGGAGCTTGGCTGGGGGTGTGCGGGGATCGAGGCATCGCGGCATCCATTCACGGGGATCAACACGGACTTAGTCGAGCCGGTTATTGTTTGCTGCTTAAATCATATGGTGGCCTTCTGATCTAACGACCTGTCTGGCGTGCTATTATCATACCTCTGTGCAACTCTTCTGTCCTGAAGATGGTCCTACGGATCGTTATGACCAACGAGGACCGAAACGTCGACGCTTAACACCTTTTATGCAACATACTGTAAAATTCACTTAAAATATAATTTGTGAATTTCATTGTGTTTAATTTACTTATATGTGGTTCTTTTAATCTATCTACATCATATGCTGAAGGTGTTTGTTTACTACCTGATTACCTGTTATATCTGCTTTGGTAGTATTTCTGTTGCCGGACCTTTATTGTCAAAAACAAGCTATTTATGCACTGAAAATTAAAAATAATCTATTTTTGATACACCTTTGAGTGTTGCTTTTGAAGCCCTATGGTCGCTATAATTAATTAAGTGTTCACGCATGTGACACAGACAATTGTGAAAGTATATTGTTAATGATTCCTTCCTGGACATTTAGCTTCTATTGCTTATAAAACCTAGTCCGGGGGATTATTGGGTGGCTCTGTTCTAATACTGTTGTAGTGTCAGCACAACCGGGACCTCAATTGGTAATGTTGCACCCTGTGTGTCAAGTCCCACAACATGAGCAGGTTGGACATTAGGGGGAATCACTGACCCTACATTCATCCATACTTCCACACTTGAATGATCATAGACATGACACATCTGTGTGAATTTGAATGTTTAATGCACATTCAATTGGGTGTTGTAGCTGGAGCAGTATAGGACCATGCAAACCCCACTTTACATTGTTGCCCCATGGAGGGCCAGCCAGAGTCCTTTAGGGAATGACAAGTTCATCGGAAGAGGAAGAGTTCAGTCCGCAGTCTGATTGCTGTGTCATTGGTAACCAAACAGAATATGGCAGTCCATGTCGAGGTCCAAGGTGAGTATTGCAGAGTGTATCTGGGGACAGTGGAAGGTGATGATGCAGAGGGCAGAACCAAGCAGAAAAAGGCCATATGGTGGAGATTAATGCTACTGCGTCCTTCTTACCACTGAGGTAAAATCTACCTCATCTTCGTCCTCTGATGTATCATGTGCCTCACCTGTGGGTGGTGGTTTTTTGTCTGCATCACTGTGTGGCAGTGACACATCAGGGGCCGGAGGTGAAATGTCTGCCTCACTGTGTGGCACAGACACTTCAGGGGCAGAGATGTGGTTGGAGTGGTAGCAGCAGCATTCATTCGCGCCAGGCCTTGTGGTAGCAATGCCATGATGAGTGCATGCAGGGCATGGAAGAACCCAGCTACTTCTCGCTGCTGTGCAGCCGTGGCAGCCGCTCTTTCCGCCTGCGTCTGCTCCATGTTCTCCATGATCCTCTGCATGTGTCCCAACTTCGGGCTGACATTGCTGGAGCCATGCTGACTAGACAGTTGTTCTTGTTTCAGAGTCAGGACTCCAGCGATGTCAGCCATGGATCGTTGGATAGCATGGGGTGGACTGCGGGTGTCCGTTAGGGACTGTGAGTGGTCCCTGATGGGACTTAGGGGCCAATTACGATCGAGGGCAGTCCGCCACCATTGGGGCAGAGGTGAGGACCGCCGACCCGGTGGTGGTGGACCGCCCGCCATCAACCTGAATATTCCCACCGCCACATCAGGATGGCGGTGGGAATGGGAATGGTTCTGCGGCGGATGTAAAGACCGTCCAGGGGGTGGGGGGTACCTATGTTACCCCCCTGCATTTGCATGTACAAGGTGGAAAGCACCGCACGGTGCCCGTCATGTTGTACATTCAAATGCACAACATGTATTTTACATTGTGATGTGTGCTGATGCCTGCCGCAATGTAAAAATACAGGATGCGCCCACCAGTATAGCGGGACCGCCGCACCTATGGCGGGCAGTCCCTTTTGTAGCTGCGATGGCGGGTGGACTTTGTCCGTCTTCCATCGTAATCGGCCTCCTAGACACCCATGTATCGAATCTAGTTTGGATGCCATTAGGTCGAACCCCGCCCGCACCTATTCAGCCATCGTCTCCTGACACCCCAAGACACAGCGCTGGAAGGCCATGTGTTGTTTGTGAAGGTCTTGGGAGGTAGCCGTGGTGGTGGGTGCTTTCTGCTGTGTGGTCTATGCAGAGGGTGAAGTCTCCTCGATGCGGCTGGGCTGTCCTGCTACTGGAGGGTAAATAGTCAGAATATCGAAAAATAAATATCGACTTGACATAATATAGAGTTAATAATATCAACACTACAAAAATATCGAAAGTTTATATATCAATGTAGAAGAAATCGTTTTTGTTTTTATGTTAAAAATATGGTTGTGTAAAATATCGTGTCGCAAATATCGAATGTAAGAAATATTGTATTTAAGTGAAATATAAAATATCGAAAAAAGAAATATGGAATGTTAAAAATATTGATATTGTTAAATATAGAAATAGTATTAGTTAATAAATAAAATAATGGTAATATATTTGTAATATATAGTTGTTTAACATATAAAAATATTATTTTGTAATTTAAATTTTAGGAGCAGGATGTTGGGGTATTAGGGGATAAGGGTGGGGAGTGTTTTTAAATATGTTAAAAATTCATTAAATGTTTTAAATATTTTTAAATTTTAATTTATGAAATGTTGTTTTAGGACTGGGATGTTGGGTTATTAGGGAATAAGGATGGGGAGTGTTTTAAAATATGTTAAAAATTAATTACCTATTTAAAAACATTTTGAAACTGTGAATATGAAATGTTGTTTCAGGATATTGGGTCATTAGGCGATAAGGGTGGGGAGTGTTTTAAAATATGTAAAACATTAATTACATTTAAAAAAATACTTTTTTTCAATTTAATTATGAACTATTTTTTTAGGAGTGGGATGTTGGGTTATTAGGGTATAAAGGTGGTGAGTGTTTTAGAATATGTAAAAGATTTTTTTTATTGAAATATTTGACAAAATTAAATATGTAATGTTTTAGAAGTGGGATGTTGGGTTGTATAGGGGATAAGGATGGGGAGTGTATTAAAAATAATTCCTATATTTAGAAATAATGTTGGAAAATGTAATAAAATATGAACATTGCTATTGTTTAGGAGTTGTTTTTTTGTGTTGTAGGGAAGGGAAGTGTATAAAATGTTAAATTAAAAAAAATGTTAAAATAAAAAATTAGAATTTTGAATTCTGAAATTGGAAAACAAAATTTACAAAATGCTATTTGATAAGTAGTGTGATAAATGCTAATGTCTAAATATTTACGGAAATAGAAATATCAAAAAATAATATATTTTATATTAAAACAAAATGTTATTGGGTAGTTTATGTTTATAGTGAAAAGTTTTGGAAAATGTTATAAAAGTAATGTATTATTTTGAAAATAAAAATAATATAATAAAGTAATAAAAAGTTTGATAATTTATATTTTGTATACTTTTTTTTAAATATAATTATGAATCAGAATTAAATTTAACTTAATGCATTTATTAATAATAAAAACAAAATAAGAGAAAATGATGTGATAAATGTAATTATATTTGACATTAATTTATTAATGTTTTGTTTTACACTACATAAAAATATTGTAATTTTGCATACTTTAAATAATAGTTTTGGAAAAATATTTCCGAATTTTTAAAAGAATATATAAGAAATTTAATAGTATCTGAAGTGGAAAATGAAGTTTAATATTGTTTTTCGATTTTTTTATTTATCTTATAATTATAAATTGTGTAGTGGATGCTATTTTATATATGTTTAATGTTCAGCGTAATTACTGAATTAATGTTAACTGTACTGTGAATAATAAATTATACATTATACATGGTTAGTGTCCAGCACCTTCCCTGACTTAATCCTGACTGGAGTGGGAATAGTAAATTATATATGTTTAGTGTCCAGCACCTTCCCTGATTTCATCCTAATTGGAGTGGGAATAGTAAATTATATATGGTTAGTGTCCAGCACCTTCTCTGACTTAATCCTAACTGGAAGGTGAATAGTTAATTATATATGTTTAGTGTCCAGCACCTTCCCTGACTTAATCCTAACAGGAGTGGGAAAAGTAAATTGTATATGTTTAGTGACCAGCACCTTCCCTGACTTAATCCTAACTGGAATGGGAATAGTAAATTATATAGGTTTAGTGACCAGCACCTTCCCTGACTTAATCCTAACTGGAGTAGGAATAGTAAATTATATATGGTTAGTGTCCAGCACCTTCCCTGATTTTATCCTAAATGGAGTGGGAATAGTAAATTATAGATGTTTAGTACCAGCATCTTCCCTGACTTAATCTTAACTGGAGTGGGAATAGTAAATTATACATGTTTAGTGTCCATCTTTCCTGACTCAATCCTAACTGGAGTGGGAATAGTAAATTATATATGGCTAGTGTCCAGCACCTTCCCTGACTTAATCCTAACTGGAGTGGGAATAGTAAATTATATATGGTTAGTTTCCAGCACCTTCCCTGACTTAATTCTAACCGGAGTGGGAATAGTAAATTATATATGTTTAGTGTCCAGCACCTTCTCTGACTTAATCTTAAATGGAGTGGGAATAGTAAATTATATATGGTTAGTGTCCAGCATCTTCCCTGACGTAATCCTAATTGGAGTCGTTGGAAATAGTATAATATATATGTTTAGTGTCCAGCGCATTCCCTGACTAACATTAACTGGAGTAGGAATAGTAAGTGATATATGTGTATGTCCAATAACTTTCTTTCTTTATTTGTAACTGAACTAAGAATATTAAATTACATATATGTTATTTGTAGTATATTTACTAATTTAATATAAATTGGTGTAGGGATATTACATTATGGGCCCCATTAGGATGTTGGCAGATCGCCACAGACATGCGGGCAGTGGTGATTTGCCCGACATCCTTCCCCGCCCGCCACCCATTCCCCCCCCGCCACCCATTCCCCCCGCCATATTACTATGGCGCGGGACCACGGCGGAAGGAAAGACCGTCCGGCCCTATTCTGCCAGGTCAACGAGTTGACCAGGCGGAAAAGGGTTTCAAATGGTGGCGGTTTCTGTTAGACACCGCCAGCCATATTAGGATGCGGGCAGAAACATGCTTTTCCTGCACTTCACTGTACAACGTGGCAGACACCGCACGGTGCCTGTCACGTTGTGCATTGAAGTGTGCAATGTTAAAAATACGGGATGCTCCCGCCAGTGTGGCAGGCGCTTCCTAATGGCCCCCACAGGACCGCCGCCCTTATGGCGGGCGGTCCTGTTTTACGTCGGGATGGCGGGCGGACAAAGTCTGCTCGCCATCCTAATGGGGACCTATGTATTTTTATATGTTTCAAAATGTAAGAGATTCTTATTATGTGCAGTGATAATGTGTTTGTATATGCACCGCGCGGTGCCTGCCATGCTGTGCATGGAACTGCTGGGGGGTACCATAGGTACCCCCATGTGCACCCCCACCCCCCCGAAGTCCATGGGGTCCCGCATTGGACACCCAATGCAGACTCCACATGCCTTTCCATGGCGGCATTGCCGCCACGGAAAGGCATTTAAAAAAGCCCATCCTAATATGGCACACCGCCACCATAGAAACCCTTTTTCACCCCGATCGCCTTGCGCCCCGGGCGGAAAAGTGACGGACGGTCTTTCCGTCCGCCGCGGACCCCCCAGCCATACTAATATGGCGGGGGTCATTCCGGGACGGATGGTGGGTGGATCGACCTCGCCAGGCTGGCGGTGGCTACCGCCGGGCTGGCAGGGGCCATCCGCCCACCATCCTAATGGGCCCCTTTGTATGTGTTTTAAGAATAATCGATATTCAAGCTCACGATATTTGATAGTGTAATAATTTGGTGTGCGATATTTGCAATAGACAATATTGTGTATTCGATATTTTTGTGTTTCTTTAAATAAGTATTGGTGGTCGATATTACTGTAGTCGATATTATGACGCCGATATTTTGTCCAGACCCTATTATTGTTGTCGATATTATGTCAGTGATCCTCCTGGAGGTGTGGTGCCGAGGCTGTCCATGAGCTGTTGGAGGGTGTTGGTGTCGAAGGTGGGGAGGTCTTCTTCATCATCAGTGAAGAGTTGTTGGGTCTGCTCTGCAGGAGGTGTTGGTTCTCCCTCTGCAATGAGAAGGGGAGATGCAGTTTAACATTGTGTTCCCATGTATGTTGACGCATTGCACATTTTTACATACAGCCTGCATGACAATGTACATTGTGACTGTTTGGAAGGAACTACCTATTTGATGCGGGACAGTGGACATTTCAACAACATCACGGGTGTCTGTTTGTACTTGTATCTTATCAACTCACATTTTCCTGCTATGCCAAATGTGATTGGCCGGTTTCTACACACAAGCGGCAGCAGTTGTGTCCTCTGTTCTGTTGTGAACGTGTTGCAGTTTGTACCTCATTGTTGTCAATGTTGATGTGCTCTGAATGTTATGCGTGTGTGCTGCATTTGGGTGAGTCGCCCCTTCAGCTCTGATTTTGCTGCCCCTTATCCCTTTCATGCGGTGTGCCTTTGACTTCTGTGCTTATACAGTGCTGAGAAGTTGCATAATTGGGTACATTGGGCTCTTGATGGGAGTTAGGAGTCTGGGGCATGGTTTGTCCGCAGATATCTTGTTGACACCAGGGGTCAGTGTGTGACCTACTCCTTTACAGATGTGGTACACACTCAGCCACCGCAGTGTTGTGGCGTGCAACATTTCATGGTCTCTTGACTGCAGCAATGCTATTCGTTATGCAGTGTCACTTGCAATGTCAGTGTTGCTCACAGACATGTCGCTTTGCTGGGTTTGGTACATGTGCATGTGTTAGTTGACGGGGCCTACTTGCTGTTTCTAGGTGTGCTGCAGTGTGCCAAGGGGGTCAGGGACATGATCCAGAGTCATCATGGGTGTACACTGTGCTATACTTAATTGTGCATGTGTGCCATTGTGCCCATCTCCCCCGTCCCCCCAGTCCCTGGTCGTTACTCACCCTGTTGCTATTGTGTCAGGTCATGACTGTGGACCTCATTTCCTCCATCTCATCCAGCTCATTCTGTGGCGCTGGACTCCCACCTCCAGTTTGCCTTGTTGCCTTCTGGTTGTTGCAGAGTTTGTGCTTGGTTTTGCGCTTCACATCATTCCAGCGCCTCTTGACCTCTTCCATTGTCCTCCTCAGTACTCTGACTGCATTCACTGTGTCCAGGATGGACTGCTATATTCCATTTTTTGTTACTAATGACATAGTGGAGGTGGCGAACAGTAGTTGATGGTGTTCTATCACCTCCGTTATCAGGATCCTGTTTTCCTGCAGACTGAACCGCGTCTTCCTCTTCTTCTTCTCCTGTTTTCCTGTGGACTGAACCGCGTCTTCCTCTTCTTCTTCTCCTTGCCCTTCCCTGACCCTGAGGTCCCAGGCTGGTCCTCCGTGGGGCTTGTGGGGTTCTGGTTGTCCTCTGTACTTCCTCCGGCTACCTCCATTGTGCTTCGCAGTTGTTTTGGTTTTGTTTGTGGGTTTATTTTCTACTTTTATATTGATTTTTCCCGCGTGACATGTGTGAATTGCAGGCCTCGTGAAGATTATTGCTTATTTTTGTATCGCGGTAGGGCCCATCGCAACTTTTTTCACGTTCGGGGTTAGATTTTTATCGCTGTCCCGGTGACATCATCGTGGACATTTGACGCGTTATTGGGAAACTATTGCATGTTAACGCCATGTTGTGAATAAGACGTTAACACAGAGTTATTTTGCTCCGATACACGACGATATGAAACATTGCGTTAACCGATTTTGGCTATGATTATCACACGTTCTTGAGAATATCCCCCTGCATCACATGGTGTGAGTATGTCTGTAGTATGGACAACTGAGAGCATTTCTGCACCTGGCCCAACAAAAGCTAGCCAGTTAACCTCCCTGCGGAAAAAATTAATAGGCACAAACGTTCTGAAGTGCATTCTAAAGCATGTGACATCCAAGTTGTATCCAAGAAAGAGGTACTGCGGTTAACTATCCTGGAGCAGCAGAGGCACTGCCATGCTTCAACATTTTAGGTTTTTCACACTCTTTACTTTTGTGCAAAAAATAATCTCCCCTTTACTAGACTTTCCAGGTCTAGTAGCCTTACAGGTTGTTAATGAGGCAGATATGGGCTCCATTCCACACAGCAAATGTATTGCAGCACAAATAACCAACTGCACTGCCAATGAAATGCGGAGAAAGCTTTGCATGGGTATTGTTGAACAGGCTACAAAAATCTCTGTTTATATTGATGAGTCAACAACCCCTTCTACCCTGATAGTTTTAATTATTTATGGCTGCACTGCAATCAATGGAAAAGAGCCCCTCGTCTTTTTCTTTGATTTGGTTGAGTTGACATGGGAAGATGCATATTGCATTGAATCCTCACTGTTGAAATGTCTTGAGAAACATGGATTTTGCACTAAATTCCTTGTAGAGAACTGGATAGGGGTGGTGCGAGCATAATGCTTGGGAGAAACAGTGGTATTTTGGAGAGGCTGTGTTCAAAATGCCCTTGCCTTGTCAAATTGCACTGCCTATGCCACTGGCTTGAACTGGGAAACAACCTTTACAACGCAACTTTTACAACGCACTACAATAACAACGAAACTTTTACAACGCAACATCCATTACAATGCATGCCATTACAACGCAACCATTACAACGCATGACACTACAACGCATACCACTACAGCGCATATCATTACAATGCAGTCATTACAACGCATACCATTACACCGCATAGCATTATAACACATAGTACCCTTACACTATCCAACACTTACCCTACTATTACACCCCCCTGGAGTTAAAATAGTAATTGTTACCCCTACACTATCCAACACTTACCCTACTATTACACCCCCCTGGAGTTAGAATAGTAATTTTCACCCCTACACTATCCAGCACTTCCCCTACTATTACACCCCCCTGCAGTTAGAATAGTAATTCTTACCCCTACAATATTCAGCACTTACCCTACTATTACACCCCCCTGGAGTTAGAATAGTAAATTTTACACCTACACTATCCAGCACTTACCCTACTATTACACCCCCCTGGAGTTAGAATAGTAATTTTTACCCCTACACTATATAACAATTACCCTACTATTACACCCACTGGAGTTAGAATAGTAATTTTTACCCCTACACTATCCAGCACTTACCCTACTATTACACCCTCCTGGAGTTAGAATAGTAATTTTTACCCCAACACTATCCAGCACTTACCCTACTATTACACCCCCCTGGAGTTAGAATAGTAATTTTTACCTCTACACTATCCAATACTTACCTTACATGCATTGTAATGTTATGCATTGTAATGGTATGCGTTGTAAAGGTAGTATGCGTTGTAATGGAAATCGGTGTAAAGGTAGTTTTTAAAAATGTGTTGTAATGGCATGCGTTGTAATGGAATGCGTTGTAATGGATGTTGCGTTGTAAAAAATGTGTTGTAAAGGTTTGCGTTGTAAAAGTATGCATTGTAACGTCATACATCCGCTTGAACTCAGTGTAGCAGACACTTTTGTTACAGTACCAGGCCTTAAGCACCTAAGGGCATTTTTCTAAAAACTATATGCCGTGTACCACAATTCTCCCAAAAATCAGCAGGGACTCCACATGTGCGAAAAAATTCGAAATTACAAGTCTAAAAATAGAGCCATTCATTTCAGTTTGGTGAATTGCTTCTAGTAAAAGAGCAATACGAGCAGTGTGGGAGGCATACCCGACCCGTCACCAGCATTTTTTCCAGTCCCTTTTTAAGCACTTCTAATGATGCCAAACATCAGTCTACTATCAGCTGGCTGAATAAAATACTGACATCTGATTTTTTGCTGAATCTAGATGGTGTTGCAGAAGATATTCATGACATTGGAACATTGTCAGAAGCATTGCAAAGTGATGAAGTAACTCTGCCATGAACTTACCAGCTAAACAAAGCTTCAGTAAGGGTAATTAAAAAGATTAAGACGTTACTAGGGACACACTTGATGGAGGCTGAACAAGGTATTTAGAGTTGCTTATTTGGAGGAGTTCCAATCAGCTATGAGGACTCATGTGGCAAGGTAAACATAAACCTTCCCCTGTTTTACAGAAATCTGGCAGATAACTTCCACTCTAGGTTGTAGGCACAGTCAGCAAGCAATAGGTCTGCCTTGTCATCTTGGATAGATGAATTTATGGCGCTTACATCAGAGACAGATGTTATCAACCCACATAAGAGGCCAAACGACATTGAAAGCCCTTGGTATAATGGTGAGTAGAAACTGCTTAACATGTGCAGGATATTCTCTTCTAATTATAAACTCATATCTGAAGGCTTCAGACACTATGTTGATAATGGTGGTAATGAGATTCCAAAACAACTTCAACCTGTTTTGAAGGCTATAAACACACATCCTGTGACTTCAAATGACTGTGAAAGGGGTTTCCGCATTATGAACTTGATAATGTCGCCCATAAGAAACTGTCTTGCTATTGTATGCCTTTCCTCATTAATGTTTATAATCCTCATAGGCCCTCCTCTGCCGCTTTGCCATCCAATGCCATATGTCAGCAGGTGGTTGATTGCTCATCGCCGTTCGGAGGATGCTCAGACTCGAAAGGTAGATCCTACAGCCCAGCACAATAAAAGATATGCAGATGCATGGGTGTTTTTAATTGATGGTTTTCAATAATAAAAGAGATCTCACTAATTACTAGTTTTCCATGCTCAAACATCCTGTGGCAATATAGCATGGTCCAGAATGTCTGCATTAACAGATGTGCAAAGTATCCAGTTGAAACTGGACAGTGTGTAATTTGCATTTTTTTTTATCATGGTTAAAGAGTATTAAAATTGTCAGTAAATGTTAAAAGGTGGTGTTCTAGGTAGCATAAAACCTTTTATACTTTTAATATTCACCATTGTAGTTTCAAGCATGTTTTTGTACAATATATAAACTATGGTTTTGTTTCATGGTGCCGAGTTTAGTATGCCTCCCTTGCAGCACTTAGGGTCTGATTATGTTGGTGGTCAGACTTTTGTCCGACCGCCATCATGCCATGAATGGGACCGCCTGACTAACTGCTGGTGATCCAACCATGGAGATTATGATGAAACAGCCTTGAGGTCAGTCGCAATGTGTATATTTTGTACTGCGGTGTGTGCTGCGGACCGCAGGAGATGCCGCAGTACACAGTAAACACATACTGAATATCCCTGCACTATGTGGCAGGCACTACCCAAAGCAAGCAGCAAGAGGGTTATGGGGCTCACTTGGGGCCCCCAAAGACCCTTTCCACCTGCCTTTTCAACGCGGGTTAACCACCATGAAATGGTCGGCGGAAAGGGACATTGTAATCCCTATGGTGGTGCCTGAGCATGCACAGCCACTGTTGTAGGGATACAAGTCTTTCCGATGGTTCTATGGGCTCCTTGAGCCTGTCGCATCCAGGGCGGTTGGTCTCTCTGACCACCCACCATCCGGCCACCATTGTAATGCGGCATGCGGTCAAACTGTGCCATTGGTGGTGGGACTGCCACCGACGGCCTGATGGTAACAGTCCCACTACCATCATCATGAGGTCCTTAGTTGCTTGACTATTGTAGTTGTATGCTGTGATGTCACTTCCTGTGATACTACCTAACCTGGAGGAGTGCTTGCGCTGTCACTTTGAGACATGCTGTATACAGTATATAGGCATGAAACTCTGCCCACTTTCCACCCACCTTTTTAATTGGCTTCTGTCACTGTTCTTTGTAAATGGCGGCTTTTCATTTGTCAATAAGCTTAGTAGTCCCTGGTTAGCACCGCTTTTTCTCTTTTTGTGTACCTCCCAGTAGGACACACCATGTTACATATGTTGCTAACCTGTATGTTTTAATTATAGCCTTGGAGCACTATTTTCTTAAATGCCTTACTCCTGCATGCTTTTGCAGGCAGGACATGCCACCCTGCAACATATTTTGGTTTTTAATTAAGCAGGGCTGCACGCTTCTGCTGCAGTAATGGCGGACGCACCTTTCTTTTTTGTTAATTGCATCGCCGAAGCAGCTGTATGTCTTTTTTTCTGCTTATTTACTTTTGTTACAATGGCGGCACCTGCGCTAGGTGCTGCCATTGTGACAAAAGTAGACAAATAGAAAAAAGTGTGCTGCAGTCATGTTTTCTATTTCTAATGCAAATGCTTGTTTTTTATGGCGCACAATAGCAGAGTCAGGAAATCCCAGTCAGGCGCTTAGCCACAAGTTCCTCTGAGTCACCCAAGTCACCAAATTCAAGGTAACAGCTGGGTATGCGTGGGTGTGAAGGCGATACACAAAGCTTGCGTGCCTCATAAGTCACACACTACACCAAATGGTGGCGATACAGAACCTCACTACTGGGAGCAAGGCCAGCCAGCCTCCTTTACCCTTCACAGCCAGCATTTCTTCTGGAAGGCCGCAGAGGAAGAACCGTGCACTCCTCATCATGATGAAGTCCTTCCGCACACTCTGCATCCTTTCCCCACACAGCAGGGCTGGACCAGACACCCACAAACGTTGCACAGTCCTCTCTGACCAAGGCTTCTCGATGATGCTGCACTTCGACCTGACAAAAAACCACCACTGGGTCTGGGCTCCCAACGGCACAGCTTAGCCACAAGCTAATAATAAACAAAAAGAGGTCCAGTGCCGCTACTTATTTACACTAAATCATTTTGGCAAAACATCTGAATAAAACGCTAGGTTTGATGTTTTTTATTTACTTTCAATTATTTTATTTTATTCAATATTTGTTTTTTTGCTCATCTATTTGGTTTTTTACTTTTTCAAAATTGCATTTGTTAAGACCTTATGTACACAAAAGAAAAAACAACATTCCTATTTACAACAACAATTCTACATTTCAAAAATCATCATTCAAACCTTCAATCATCCTTCTCTCATACCATTACAAACAACGAAAATGTAATTTTTAAATAACTGCTGGAATACAAATATTCACAGCAAAGCCATAAACAATTTATTTTCTCATAGAAAGCCTATTGATTCCAGTTTCTGTGATTTTTTCTTTGTTTGGGGCTTTTTAACAGTCTACGCGTTTCAAACTCTCATTATTTGGGAGGTCTCATCAGGACCATAGTCTCTCTTCTATCAGAGTGCATAGGATGGTGGATTTTCCCGATGTATTGTCAATTTTTTTTTTTATCTGACAGTGTCCGACTGTGTCTTGTGCCTGCCTGGCTCTCGACCAACTAAGTGAAGGGCTCAGGCTTCTGTGTACAAAAACGTGTGTGCCTCCGCCTTGGAAAGTCGGGGCACAGTGCTTCAAGTGCTGTCCCTGTTTTGTTTGGAAACCCCGCGTCTGAGGCAAATCGCGCTGGTTTCCGTGATCCTTTACGGACCCGGAAACCAGCGCGATTTGCCTCAGACGCGGCGTTTCCAAACAAACAGGGACAGCACTTGAGTTTTTGTACACAGAAGCCTGAGCCCTTCACTAAGTTGGTCGAGAGCCAGGCAGGCAAAAGACACAGTCGGACACTGTCAGATATAAAAAAAATTGACAATACATCAGGAAAATCCACCATCCTGTGCTCTCTGATAGAAGAGAGACTATGGTCCTGATGAGAACTCCCAAATAATGAGAGTTCGAAACTCTTAGACTGTTTAAAAGCCCCAAGCAAAGGAAAAATCACAGAAACTGGAATCAATAGGCTTTCTTTGAGAAAATAAATCGTTTATGGCTTTGCTGTGAATATTTGTATTCCAGCAGTTATTTAAAATTTACATTTTCGTTGTTTGTAACGGTATGAGAGAGGGATGATTGAAGGTTTGAATAATGATTTTTGAAATGTAAAATTGTTGTTGCAAATAGGAATGTTGTTTTTTCTTTTGTGTACATAAGGTCTTAACAAATTCAATTTTGAAACATTAAAAAACCAAATAGAAGAGCAAAAAAATAAATATTGAATAAAATAAAATAATTGAAAGTAAATAAAAAACATCAAACATAGCGTTTTATTCAGATGTTTTGCCAAAATGATTTAGTTTAACTAAGTAGCGGCACTGGCAGCACTTCGACCTGACAGGGCAGGAGGTTCTTCTGTGGTGTGAATTGCATTGCTGATTCTTATAGAGGTGTGCAAGCCAATATATCAAACGGGAGAGTCATGGGAAGGGTCTGGCTAGGTTCTAAGAACTCTTACACTAGCCAAAACATGGCAACATTTACATGTAAAGCATGCAACAAACCTCCTGTAAAAATCTAGTAAAGTTTTTTCATAATTCAAAAAAGTGTATTTCTTTAACATAGGGAAACGTTTCACCTCAGTGTATCAGATTATAGCAGTGCATTTGAGGCATTTATTAAAAATTATACATTTTTAACAGTAACTTGGAAACACTCATGCCTCCCTTCAAATTGATGAGGATGCTGAGCCAGCGCTGCTCCAAACCAAACCTCCAAAACTATCACTATATATCCTAGGAGCTATCACACTTTACTCGTCGGTGGGGCTCATAACACCGCGAGTCATTCATTCATTCACACAAATCACCCTACTCCCAAGATCAGTGAAAACTAGAGGAAGAGACGCTGGATTTAGCGGAGTGTCTTACTTCATCCATTTTAATCTAAATTGTATACACTATATACATCTGCAGTTTATTAGATCTTACCATGGTTTTACTTTTAAGAAACATTAACACACCCCACTATTTGGTAAATGGATCAGCTAGTTAAAGTTAACTAATGGACAACAAGACCAGCTTAATGCTCCATTTATTTAATTTTTATTTAAAGAAGTAATCTCCTAGCATGACCTTACTTTATTTAAACTTAATTCAAAACCCCTTAAACATTTTAAACTCACCTAAAGAAAAAGAAGATTAAATTCAAACAGTTTACATTAATTAGCAGAATAGTTCAGAAAATAAGTCTAAGACATATTACCAAGGATATCGGCAATGGAAATCAGAGTTAGCGTAGAATTGTTCCCAAACACAGCCTCTCTATTCTTTCTTGATGTTCACCTTCCATCCGGACTCTGTTCCCATCAAAAGTTAAAGTCAAAAAAATTTCAAAGTCTTTGCACCATGGAAAATCAATCAGGCCGACAGCATGTCGTGGTGCGAAAAATAAATTCAAAAGCACGCGCCTTATTTCCTCCAAACAACCTCTTTTATACCCTTTTCCTCTAACTATCTATCTAAAATTTGAAACTTTTAGGGTCCACGCTCAACTCTCATTGATCCATTCAAGGGGTGGATGAGGATCTCCTCATCTCCTCATTGTCGATATTTCCGCCAAGTCATCGTTATGATCATAAGAAAGTTCTGATTGTTTGTTATTACATTTTTTTCACTTGTGTCCTTTAACTTGTCACTTCACCAAATGTTCTCAGGCTCATGACTCAAACATCTAAATCTTGGCACCATTCTGCTCTTCAGGCCACGCTGACCTTGACCCACGCTGCACAGGCACAGACTGCTTGCACATCTCTCGAGAATAGTCGTGCATGCGTAGAAACCCACTGTTTCGGAGTTACGCAAACCCTCCATTTTTATTTAGGCCACATGGGCCATAACGGGAACTATTATAGAAAAAACACAATTAAACGTTAGACTTCGAAGTATAGCTCTTCTGTTTACCTCCCCCCATTCTAAGATAACCCTGTTAGTTATTACCTAGCATTAAAGCTACACATATGCATTGTTTTCTTAACATTCTCCATCATTTCTGCCACAATTATACCTTTAGGAAGCTTACATGCATAGTTTTTCATTAGATTATAGCATTTCCGCACTATATTAGTAAAAGGACTTCACATAATTAATGGATTAAGTTTGCAACACAAGCATATTAGTATCCCACGTGCATTTGTGTGCGAGCTTTCTATTCTACGTTGGTTAATTTTAAAACCACACGATTAATACACATTACCGTTATGGGAAGTCAACTTCACAAGGGGTAAACAACATTTTTTTTTCCACCCTCGCTTCATCATCTCCATTAGTAAACTAATAGCAGAGCCATTGGAATAATGTGTAGGGAAGGAACAAATAAAGTGAGAAGGTTGACTATATTATGCAGTGCGAAATTGCAATTAATGAAGAACATCCATAATTATGCAGAAAATGCCATGGATGCACATCCCATAATTCCACTGACCATGGCTAAGAGGAAAGTCAGTTGTCATGTACAACATTAAAGTCTATTAAATCAAACATAAGGGGCTCTCATATGGAATAATGAAAAAAGAGGTCCAGTGAAATAAAATTACCAATGTAGTCAAGCGAGAAAGTCTGGATTGATTCTGTTTTTTGGTTGCATAATGTGCAACTCAGCCACTAGACGAGCATCTCTTTCTATATTTTGTTTTATATCAAAGGTTAATGATTTGTCTTTTAATCTAGAAATATTAGCTTAGATTTTGGTTGGCCATCTGATGCCACATGAAAGCTCTGCTCGTTTTGGGCTCCACTGTCCAAAGAGGGCCTCGAGCTGAACTAGACCCACGCCTCTGGTTATAGCCCTCTAAGGCTGACCTACCTCTATGAATCTAGCTATCTTTCAGTTGACTGTTTGCGCCTGTCACATACCCAATGTGCATTTTTTTCTATTGCTTTACTTTTGAAGCAATCACGGCACCCATGCTTTAGCTTAAGATGTTTAAAGCTAAAACGTAGGTGCCGCCATTGTACCAAAAGTAAACATTTTAAAAAGCATGCCGCTGCCCTTTTTTTCTATATGTTTACTTTTGTTATGATTGAGGCACCCGCGGCACTCACTCTTTAGCTTTAAACATCTTAAGCTAAAGGGTGGGTGCTGCGATTGCTTGAAAAATAAAACAATTGAAAAAATATAATTTTGCCTATTTTTTACTTTTGAAGCAATCGCGGCACCCGCACTTTATCCTAAGATGTATAAGGCTAAAGAGTGAGTGCCACGATCCATGTGTAAGGCAAATGCTCTCGCATTTCTGAAGGTTTTTAGCTAATGGCGATGTATTTTTATTAGCAACGCCAATCGCTCAATCTTTTTGTAATAAGAGACATGTTGCCTTGCAAATGCTTCTTTAGGACTTGCGCCCTGGTCACTAGACAGCAAATTGTGCACCAGTGCAGGGGGAAAAGACAGGAATGCCCCATATTTCATAAAAACGGTGCATTCCTGCCTTTGCACATTGGCGTAGCGCAGTGCAGCAAGAAGACTTACGGCGCTGCCCATCTCCAATTCCCAATAATTCGGCCTTAAGGGCCTCATTATGAGTGCCCATTGGTCCAATGGGTCCAGTCATTGGAGTTTACCAGCATCATGGACATTACAAGATCGGTCGGAACATTGCAAGCCGAGAATTTATCATTGGAACCCTGCTAGACGTTGACTAAGTACCTGGTTTAAACTCCAGCCAAAAACGGAGAAAGAAAGCACCAATCCCTGCATGTTATTCTCAAACATTTAGCAATCTGATGTAATCTCCCCACCCGGAATTACAGATGCCTCATGTAGCTCTTGTTGCAGGAGAGAATATTGGATGACCTTGAAATAGTACTCTTTCGTCTTTACGTAAACTGATATATTGTACGTTTTTGTGACTAGAACCCAAAGTGCATTTATGTCATTTGGGTCATTACATTTATTATTTAGTTTCGCTACTTCTTGTGATTTTCTATCCATACAACAGGTTTGGTCTTCTGCGACTTCAGCGTGTTATTATTTTATGTTTTTTAGAACAGTGGCATTTGCAATTTTATAACTCATATGCATTCTTAATATTAGAGGTTCGATATATTAAGTGTCCTTGATGGTACATTGGTGGGTCTCTGCAACTGTTTCCACAGCTCTGCGTCAGTTAATCAAGAAAAAAGTTGCAATTGCTGCTCTTTTGAACTATCGAGAGGGTGATAATTTAGGGGAGACATCCCATGTCTCCAAAGACAAAAGAAACGATAATGGTTTACACCTTTTTTAGTGCCTCTGTCGTCTCGCAAGCCAACATAGATTGCAATGCAAAAGCATGTTTAATAAACTAGTTAGTAACTAAACCACAAATTCGTAAAAAGGAAAACAAGTGTTCGTATTTGAAAAAAACTACAAATCTCTCACTAACGAATATGAAACTTTCCACCTGAAATTTCAGAATAGGAGTACAAGCATTGCAACGGAAAATGACTCAATCTAAATCAGCCCCTTCGAAAGAATGCCTACGCATGTGTGCAAATTAATGATGGACTCACACCAGCTTAACAATACTTGTTTGCTGAGTTGGGCTGTGTGTTTTAGTGGTATAACGCAGAATAACACCCCACTAAATCTCCCCCTCCCCCCGCACAATGTGATGAGGGAGTTCAGAGTCTCCCGTATCTCACAGATATTCCTTAGCCGTAGCCTCAATGGCGGTCCACTAATTGGGTAAGTGACCCTCGCGCAGCAGGGGCTGCAGGGGTTTACATTACGCCCTTTTTTTTTTATTTCATGTTTTCATATGGCGCAAACCTGACACCACGAGGTAGCTTCGTGCTCAAATTCAACGCACACACTGCGTGGCGATAATGTGTTCCCTTCTCCACTTCACTGCCAGAGCACGTATGTGAATGACAGTAGGTGACATTAATGGGACTAGCTTTGTCCTTCAACACGAATATGTCCTTCGCCCTGTCCCTCACCGCTTGTTCCAGGATCTTCTCGGGTGCTGAGGCTGCTGTGACGTCATGGAGCAATCAGGAGAGACAATGAAAAGGTGTGACCTTCGTTTCATCACAACTGCTATAGCCGGTCACGTGACACTTAATCATGCAATCTCGCTGATCAGTACATGTGTGAAATACTAACCGGCGGATTTTATAAAAGACAAGCCTTCTGTCAACTATTGATTTCAAGTCGTGTCAACCATATCAGGCAATGAGCAGAAATAATATATTTTGAACTGACATGGGATAATGACAAATTATGAGAGAAGGTTTCTCATTCAGAAAAGATTTGTCAGTGCAGCAGGCTTTGTGCTCAAAGTGCAAAAATGATGGCTTGTGAACACAAACCTTTCAAACAAAATTTCTGTCTCTACAAAAACAGAATTATTCACAAGCATTTGCATAAGTATTGAACCTTGTGGACCGCACCAGAAGATTACAGCGGTCTTAGAGCCCACCCACTGTCACTCTCATTTGCTTCCTTCTTATTGCCTTCCGAAACCACCTTGTTCTTGTAAGGATCCACCTCCTGGAGCATATTCTTGCTACTGTGCTTTTGTCGTCGTCGTCGTGGAAACTTTATTCGGTTATTTAAAACCATAAAAGCAAAACATATTATACAAAACAATTTTTAAAAATTCAATTCAACATATATGGAAAGACATTACTACACCATAAAAACACAAAAGAATTTTTGTTTAAAGTTTAGTGACTATATCAGCAAAGTAAAATGGTGTCCAACAAGGTTGTACAAGTGTCAGGTTTGGTTGTTAGGGATCGCAGCCGTTCTTAATTTGTTTTGTCTGGCGGCTGCTGCCAGAAAACAAGCTACCCCATATGTTGTCTGTACCGAATTCAGCATCTGTAGATATAATAATGCTGGCCGTACCTGGACAAAGTTCAAATCTTTCAGAATCGGTACCAGGAATTTTTTGCGAGCCACCAAATAATGTTCACACAGCATAACTAAGTGGAGGGTGTCCTGTATAGAGAAACAGTCGCAGGTACAGGGGGGTAAGCTTTCTGGTAAGCCCCACTTTGATTGTGAGCCGAGCACAAGGTGTATTAGGTTAAACCTGAACCTTATAAGTAAAAAGCGATGGTAAGGCTTGGTAACATATTTCAGATAAGGTTCCATGGCTAAAGTTGAGGAAAGTTGGAAAAGTGAACGTACCATTGGTTTACCTAATTCAACCGTTTCTCTTTCAGACTCCAACAAGTTTTGAAAATGCAGCTTGACCCACTTTACGTCCTCTTTTTTTAAATTGTGTGGTAGATGGTACATTTCTGGTCGCCCTAGCCTCGCGCATGCCGCTCTAACATACGCCAGCCACGGGATGTTATTGGCTTTATCCAGAGACATACAGTCTTTGAGGATACAATGATTTAGACTAATTTCCTCATTTGTCCACGTTTTAACCCAGAATATCACTGGGGCCATTTTTAAGAGATCAGTAACGTGGCCCAAGCCTAGTTCATTATGAATTGTATGTATTGGAGAAGATTTGGGTAGTGATAATAACGCTCGTAAAAAGTTATTTTCTGCAATCTGGATACCTGGACATGAAACATAGCCCCATATGGCAGCCCCGTAGGAGGCAATTGCCAAACATTTAGCTTTATAAATACGGGTCATAGCTTCCATGGGCTTTGATACCAGTTTTTTAGAGAAATGCAGGAGGGCTGTAGTGGACCTAGTGACTCCATTCTGTTTTAATCTCATTTGAGCACCCCATGTTCCTTTCTCATCGAAGGTGACACCCAGATAGCAAAAGAAAGGGACCCTGGAAATTGGTGAACTATTACAGCTAAAAGATCTGATCTTCGTTTGTTTTTTCCGTGAACCCGTAATCATAACGTGAGATTTGGTCGAGTTAATCTTGAGATCGAGTGCTTCCATAAAGAGGCCAAAGTGATCTAATAATTTCTGAAGGCCTGTGCCAGTCCGAGCTAATAGGACGGCATCATCCGCGTATAGGAGGACCGGAATAGGTACCCCCCCCCATACGCGGAATGTCTGGGGTGACTGAGTTCAATGAATTGCCCAGGGAGTTGATGTACAGTGTAAAAAGGAGAGGTGCCAGAATGCAGCCTTGTCTGACACCTCTTCCAGACTTGAACTTCGCTGTGCACCTCCCATCCCTGTTCACCCTAACACTGTCCTTTTGATTCGCTGATTTGTACCATTCCACTGATCAAGTTTAGGGAACTATGTAGGTAATTCCGATTTACCGACTCTTAAATACCGAATCATACCGATTCGGTATTTAAGAGTAGGTAAATAAATAGGAAGGGGGCAGATGTAGGTAATTCTTATTTTAAAATTACCGAATCGGTATGATTCGGTATTTACCGATTCGGTAAATACCGAATCGGTAAATACCGAATCGGTAAATACCGAATCCTGCAAGGGTGCAGGGGGTGTCACTTTGACACCCTCTAGCACCCCAAGTACTGGCTTGTGTGACATGTGGCACACATACATGCCCTAAGGGCATGTCTGTGTGTCACATGGCACAGGTGTACATGCACAGATGTGCATGTACACCTGAATACCGTATTTTACCACCCAATTGTATTGGGTGGTAAAATACCGAATTCTGAAGGCCTGTAGCACTGTAAACAGTGCTACCTACATCTGGGATTTTCCGAATCAGTAAAATGACCGATTCGGTATTTTACAGAATCGGTAAATTTACGGATTCAGTAAATTTACAGATTCTGTAAAACAATGGGCCCTACATCTCAAAAACCAATTACCAGTTGGTAACGGCCAAATTCGGCCGTTACCGACCGGAAATTGGCGACCTACATCTGGCCCTATGTTTTTCTTTGTCATTAAGCACACCATGACATTACATCTGTTTCCTTGCTTTCACTTGAGTGAAACCACACCCTCAAATACCTACCCATTGGAAGGTAGTAATCCCCCTTTACCTGCACCCTCACCTACTCTTCCGTTGCTCCCATTCTTCACACTCATTTAAATACACTGCTATATTTCTTTTTTGGATGGCTCGGCAGCTGCCATTTGCTGCTGTGCCACTCATATTCCAAAAATAATTTTTGTGCCGCTATTGCTGATGGGAATACGAACGACACGCGATATTTGACAGAAAAGTAAATTTTGACTTTTTTTCTCTCTCTCAAGCATATAATCATATATGGCTGCCAGATTTCAATAATCATCAAATGACATCAGCGACATAGAATTGAGTGAATAAAGTGACTGGGCGTAGTTTATGTATAAGTGATATGGCAAAAACAAATATGTACACAATATACTAAATATATGCTACAAGTGTCACCTTGAACACTTGACCCTACCTGCACTGCGTTTGCATCATCTAACGTGATCTCACCGATTATATTTGAATATTTTTTGGGCTTCTTTGTCTTACTCCCACAGAAGGCTATGGGCCGTAAGGATGGCTGAGAACATTACCTCCGCATCCTGATGGACTAACGCCGCACAAGTTTAGAGGTGGCCGCCGGCCCAGTGCTCATCTTTGTACATTGAAAGGAACTGCCTTCACAGCAGTTCCTTTTTATGTGCATAAAGTATGGTGGATGGCCGACATCAGTTTTGATGGTAGTTCACCAACCGTTTTACATTTTTTTCTTTTTCAGAAACAAACTCCTAAAGAGAAAGACTGAAAAATCCTGAAGCCCTGAAAAATCGGCATGAATGGCACCATGTGGTGCACAAGAACACGCAGCGATTCGAGTTGATTTTGCTGCCACTCAAGTAGAAAATATACTTGAGTGGCAGCAGCTCTATCCGAGACGCAGCCCTCCGATCGCGATCGTTCATGACCACCGGCGAAAGCTCACATTAGAAAGTGGAACTCAGGGACATTAAATCTCGCTCGAGGTTGCATTTCAGGAGCATTTGAGGAAAAGAATCCACCACACAGTGATTGGCCAAATTTGTCTAGAACTGCGTGTTACAAGAGTAATGTATATTTACCAAATTTTGCCAATTCTGTTTGTGAAACGAAACATTCCACCAATCCCTAGTATTTATGCAGCAATTCAAACAGTAATAAAGTGAAAGCACAGCACAAGGAAAAAAAATCGCACACCAGTGGAGAAAAAGTGTAAACATGGAATAAATAGAGTAAATTATTTAACTGCCTAACCGCGGCGGCAATTCTGCCGCGGTGCAGCGGTTTAGCGGAGTGGGCGGGGCCACATCAGCCAACGGACGTGCGCAGTACTACGAAGGTATTGCTCGTGAGGGCCGTTGACTGACAAACGCAGCGAAGGGGTTAAGACAAAAATGAAAAAAATCCAATCTGTTGAATCAGATATAAGCAATTTTAAAGATTTAAGTGAAAATTGTGCTTAAAAGCACAAAGTGTCAACTGTGGTTATTTGTTATGGTGCATTGGGACAAAGTCAAAAGTTCAGGCCGACCGAGATGGAGTTGGACCAGATACGGAGACCTAGGGCCTGATTAGGATGGTGGTCAGACGTGCGTCCGTGTACACATTATGTCTGTGTTACCACAATAATTTGATACAGATGACCAATATTTGTCGTAAAACAGACTGGCTGACACACATTTGGGAAGGAGTGAGAGCTCATGCTACTCTTACGCTCAAAACTTTTATGAACTAGCATTTCTGAAGCTAAACAACTTTTGAATTGAATCAAATATTGTTTGTGTGGAATCCCAAATTAACTATGTGAGCTTTGGAACATCCACTGCATCATAAGTGCCCAGTATGCTATGTCACATGTAGGCTGCCATTCCATCATCCACATTAGGGAAGGACCATCACACCTGACACAATAAAGACTAGTGGCCCGTTTGGTACACCTGCCCCCCATGACGTCAAACAACTTGAGGTAAATATGGAGTTGAGGCAGACATGTGTCTGCTCAGAGCCTACTGGTTGTGGACAGGAATCATGTGGGATCCTGCCCCCAAAAAAATAGAAAAAGCATATTATCAAACAACTCGTATAAAACTTACACCTTCAAGAACTCTCCTTGTGCGTTGGACAGGGGTCACCCTTAATGTGGATGTGAATAATCCTGTCTGTGAGAAAAAAGGAGTCAAGTAACATGTGAAACTATGAACAGAACTTAGTCCCTTGTTGCTGCTGCTGGGCCCACAACTGCCCATCAAGCTACGGATAGGCCACAGCAAGAATGCAGGCCATTGGAGGGGTCTGGGTACGGCACGCGCCTCTCACACATTGGGAGGACTTTCCTGGCTGGACTTCTGTGATCTTCCGGGTCCAGCGTCTTAGGTCCTCCCACCTCTTGCAGCAATGGATGCTACGCCACTTATAGACCCTCAGGGTCTGCTCCTTCCTGGCGATGACCTTTCAAATGTGGCACTTCTGTTTTGGTGTTGACCTGTAAAGATACAAAATTAGGATAGAAAAACATTTGCAATTTGATTTTCTACAGATATCAGTACCATAAATCATTAGTTAGCATATAATGTGTGTATTTTCATATGCTGTCCTAAACCAATATCCTCATACCCACTTTTGTCTTGACCTGATGCCCATCCTCATCCCATATCATGGTCTAAACTCACTAATCCAGGCCTGTGACTTCGTTTAACCCAGAGGCCCCCAAATAATCTGTGATGAGACCTACTTCTGATCAGTGCTAAAGATTGATAACTACTGAAGGATGAAGATTCATAATCATGTCACAGTGAATAGTGGACACTGTGGATAAGGACCCTGCAGTATTGAAACTCAGGGGCATATTCACAAGAACGTGCGATAACTGTTGGCAAAGTAATTTATTGGCAGAAAAGTTAGCACTGCCTAACCCCTATTTTTGGCGCTGTGATAGTGTTGTATTCACAAGCCCGCGCTACATGGTGATAATTACAGTGAACGGCGGAGAAAACCGGCGACAACAACATCGCAATGGTGATGCGTTAGCAGGCGATAGCTGTGGATTGGCACATCATCGCCAGTTAACTCACCTTTCTCAACCCAAGCGATATTGTATTGCGAACATGACCCTACAAATATTAGGATGAGAGGGTTAGGATGTCAAGTGAATAAGAAATGCAGGAGCCATTGTCTGGTTTATTTAACATTTGGCATGCAACCTGAAAGACTGCTGTGTTAACAGAGGCCCTTTCCCCGACCTCTGTACCCCCGCTCTAATGAAAAACCCTGCCAGCCAGCTCCTACAAGGGATAGATGGAAATGCATTCACAGGTGAATGCTGAGGGGTTGGCAGGTTACTAAAAAATTATGGCGGGGTGGTAGCGGTGGGTGTTGTGACCCTTATGGGTATCAAAGCTGCATGCTCATTGCCCCCATGGCATCTGTGAGTCTTCAGGTGTGGCTCTTGGCTGGGCTCCCTTTCATGCTGTGGGTAGTCGTCCTGCTTACACCAGCAAAAGGCAGGTGTAAAATCCCTAATGCTACGGTGATTTATCCCCTGTTTTTGCTTCGCTTCGCAGATTTGGCAGTTCGTTGTGAATGTGGTGTTGTGGTTTTCTCGTCTGGTTTTGCACGGGAACGCCTACTCTGCATCTCATTAGTGTTAGTTGGTGGTGTCCCCAGTGAAGATACATTTGGGGGCAGTTATCGTTGGAATACTGGTGTTGTCTGCAGTTTGCACCAGCTTGTGAGTGTGGTGTTAAATCTATCTCCACTTTTGCTACGTTAAGGTGGAGATAAATCAGAGTTAACTCCTTGCGACTACGCCCCTCAATTCTTTGTCATGTGAGTCTAATGAGAAAGTGTTAACTCAAGAAGTCAGGTAAAACTGCCTTTCAGCTGCTGTCCATTAAAATGCATTCAGAAGCCTATTTCAAGCACACCTCACAATTTTAGCAGCAAAGATGTTATGTTCTGAACAGCTCTACCTCAGTGCTTCAGTTGTATTTATTTTATTTATTTAAGAAATTTTATATAGCGCTAGCCTGACCGGAGTGTATCGGAGCGCTTCACATCAGTTACAGAGCAGAACAAAAGAGAGCAGAACATAGTACAATAAAGAAAGACATTCCGAATAAGAGTGATAGTAATGACATTGATGAAGAGTTCCTGTTAGACCAGTCAGCCCTTTGGGTGGTCCCTCCTAATATTTTTTATCCTCTTTTTGCCTTCTGTAATTTTTTTCTTTTGGTGTGTCCACTACATTTTTATTTTTATTGTGTTGGCTCTAGATCTCTGGGAGCACCATCATTACCAATCAATGGTGAGGCGCAGGAGCTCCTACTAAAATAGAGGGTGGGGGCTTTTAACACAAAATGGACGCCTGCTAAAATCTACTCAGAGTTCTGGCCCATTGAATAACAAGAGAGGGTTCTAGAACCTTCCAGCTGGTTCTGGTGACCAGGGCACAGGCTATATAAGGGTGGACATTGGGCAGCCATTTTATGGGGGAACACTACTGGTTGGGCTGGAGTTGAGGCGATAGTGTCAGGGGTGGGTTGTGACTCAGGCTACTCTGACTACTCTAATGGGTTGCAAGCATGTTGTGGGCGCTGCTCTTCCTTCGTGTTGACCTAGCCCTACTGTGGGTAGTGAATCCGGAGACACTCTTCAGGAGGACTCAACTGTGAACTTTGACAGCGAACGAGACTTGGTTTTAATTCCAGGGAGTGTGACCAGGGGACCTTTTCTTGGGGCAGTGTATATCCAGGGACCCCTGTTGCCCAGTTCCCTGAAGAGACATAGGGCTTAGACTGTTGCCCTAGATTTGTGGCCTCAGTGAGGGGAGATGATTTTGCTGGAGCCGTAAAAGACTCAGATTTGCCAGCACCTTTGGTAACCCCCCCTGTCTCCTACTGTCCCCGCTTCGTGGCCTTTGTAAGCTCGGGGGTACTGAATCTGTCAGGGGACTCCATCCCGCTAATCGGAGCTCTGTGAAAAGCCGAACATTTCCACGGCAAGAGTGAGGAAAAGAGAGATGCCGGGCGAGGTCCTTAGGCAACGAGACTCACGCCCAGCGTGACTCACTGCTCCGTGTGAGGAGAACAGAACTTCTCATCCTAAGCCTCCGCGACTGCCAGCGAGCTGAACTTGCTTTGCCGGCTGCTGTCCCAGAGTGGGGAAGCGGCGCGGAGAGGCCGGTTTTCTGTGAAGACTCCAGGGACCCGCTCTACTCAACTGGGCTGCCGGTCCCGCCCGCCTCAGGCGAAGCGAACAAGATCTGAGCGGTGAGGCGGGGGTAGTGCGGCTCCATCGGACTGCTCCCGGACAAAGTACCCGAGCACCAGACGAACAAACAGGTATCTGGGCCCGCACAGCGGTGGGAGAGGAGGGGAGGCCTAAAGGAAGTAGTGACGGGGGGGCTGAGCCACGGATAGCTTCTGGAGGCTGAGAGAAGCTTGTAAGCGTTTTGAACAGATCATCATGACTGTCCTTGTCAAACAAGTCCCAGCGTTTAAAATGACCCTTCTGGGGAAGGATCACTTGTTTAAACCCTACGCTGGAGTTTAGGAGTTACAGCGATTGGGATTAAAGCGAAAGGGGCATCAACTTTACTTTAAGGATGTCTTTAATTGTTTCACAGCTGAACTCAGTTTAATGTGATAACCTGCTAACCAGTAATTCTAGTCCTTAATGTAAACAAAAGTAAGGGCAAGTCATATCTGAAAATGAGCTCTGTTGTGCTGATAAAATTTGTGGAACCAGAAAAAGGTGCTCCTATTGTGCAGTGTGCGTTAGCGTAACTGCCGTCCGTCTCAGTGAATATACGTTAAATCAAAAGGTTTGAAGTTAGATAACAAAGTGAGAGAAGTTTCTGGCAACTTATATGGACAAACCCATAAAAGAAGAAGGTTAATGTCTTGTTTTATTGCATATTGGAACATTTCTAATTTAATTTCCTTTAAAGAGATAAAGCATAACTATTTTTCTACTAAACCAAGATGGCGTGGTGTTATATTTTGGTGGGTTTGCACTGGGTTGATGTAGTGTGTGAAATGCAAGCATAACACAATTGCCTTTTAGGATTAGGCTACCAGCTGGAGCCATGCTACTCTAAGTGGGCCAGTGTTCCTGGTTTCAACAGTTCAATTTCAGGGTCTTGTTAACACCGCATCAGAGTGGAGTGAGTCAATTTCAGCACTCCAACTGCTCCTATCTGTTTGCTAGGGATCGATCGAGGAAAAGGATTTTGAGCTGACTTTTGAATTTAGCGAAGGAGTGAATAGTTGTGATGTGGGGGGGAAAAGAGTTCTAGATTTTGGGCCCATTTCTGGTGAAGGACCTGGCCGTGGTTTTTTGTTTTCATGATTTTAGCAGGATCAGAAGTAGAGTATTAGAGCTTCTGAGGTTCCTGTTCTGGCCTGCTTTTTTTAGTTTGGTTGCCATATATTCGGGTTTGCCTGTGTGAAGGGCTTTGTGAGTGAGGCAGGCTGTTCTGAAGTTCGCCTGCATTTCTATTGGTAGACACTTGAGTTCTTTGAATGCAGGAGAGATGTGATAAAATTTCTTTATTCCGGTGACCATTCTGGCAGATGCGTTGAGGGTTGTTTTTGTAGGAGCAAGATGTGTTTTAGCTATTCCAGAGAGGACTGCGTTTCCATAGTCCAGTCTTGACAGCACCAATGATTGGGGGGCTTATTTGAGATCTTTGGGTGGAAGGAAAGGTTTTTTTTTTGTTTAGTAGCTTCAGGTTGAGGAAGGCGCTCTTAGCCGAGAACTTAATGTGTTTGGTCATATCCAGTTTTGAGTCTAGCGTGATGCATAATGATTTAACAGAGTCGGTCAGGGTGAGGTACCCATTGAGGGCATCGATAGCTTTTAACCACTCGACCATTTGTGGGTTCTCATCTTTGTTTGATATAAGGAGTAGTTCGGTTTTGTTCGGATTCAGTTTTAAGTGGTTACTTGATAGCCAAAGTTGCACTTCCCTCAGTATATCATTGAGTCTTTGAATGTCTTTAGCCGAGGAGATTTCCAACTAAATTTGAGTATCATTAGAATATAGGTGGAAGGGGGTGTTAGCTTTTCTGAGTAGGGTGGTGTGGGGTCCCATGTAAATGTTGAAGAGTTGAGGGAAGAGCACTGACCCTTGTGGGACTCCCCTATTGACTGGGTGAAGGTCGGATTCAAAGATTTTGATTTTGATTCTCTGGGAGCAGTTGTGAAGGAATGAGGAGAACCATTTGAGGACAACCTCGTCTAGACTGGCCCTTTCTACGAGAGCCTTGAGGAGAAGTTTTTGATCTACTGTGTCGAATGCTCCCGATAGGTCTAGAAGAATGAGCAGGCAACATTGGTCTGAGTCAAGTGCTTTGTGGATATCATCGATTATGTTGAGGATCGCAGTTTCTGTGCTGCAACCTTTCCTAAATCCCGACTGATGGGAGTCGAGGAGGTTGGTATTGCCCAAGTGTTGAGTTAATTATTGGAGTACACATCTTTCTAGGATTTTGGAGAGAAGAGGAAGGTTGGAGACGGGTCTGAAGTTGTTTAAGTCATTTGTATCCAGGCCTGGTTTTTTCAGCAATGGGGTGACGTGTCCCACTTTAGGGCAATCTGGAACGATTCCGGTTTTTAGGGAGCTGTTTATAATCCTGCACCAGAGTGGGGCTAGGGAGAGTTTCAGTTTTTTGGTGAGTTGAGCAGGTAGAGGGTCTAGGGCGTGAGATGAAGGTTTGGAGGTGGCGATCAGTTTGACTATCTCTTCTTCTGGAATGGGCTGGAAGAGTAACCAGGGTTTAGTGATGGGAAAGGGAGCGCTACCAAACACCCCAACCGGGCTGCTGTTGGGAAGGGAGGCACAATTGATGTCCAGTGGGCGATCGATCTTGGAGTTGGCAAAGTTGTTGCACCGTTCTTTGGATGCCTGACCTAGGGAGGTATCATGTTTGGAGGTTTGTTGTTTAATGATATTAAAGAGCTCCTTGGGTCTGTTTTTTGCGCTATCCAGTGCGGAGCGGAAAAACATGTTTTTTTTGTTCTTGATATGACTGTTGTATTTCTTCCGGACTGTTCTGAGTTGATAGCGATGGATGGTAGTAGGCATGATCCTCCAGCGTCTTTTTGTGGCTCTTAATTGTCTCCTCTCTTAATTGATGTCTGAGTCTAACCATGATCTGGACGGAATAGCTCGATTTATTTTTTGTTTTCAGTAGTGCTAGTTGGTCAAGCAAGGTTACCATATTCGTGTTATAGAGCGAGGTGAGATCGGTTGTGGAGAGGAGATCATTGCCGCTGGGTAGGAGCAAATTTTGCCTTTCTTCTGTGACACCCAGGGGAATCTGGGTGAGGTTTCTGGACCATTTGGGGGGTCTTGTACAGGTGGCAGGGATAGTACTCTTTGGTTGATGTGGAATAAGATCATGTGGTGATCCGACCAGTCCACTGGAAGAATGTTGTCGATCGTAATTGCGTCTCGATGGGCAATGATGGCATCCAAGGTTGCTCCTTTGTTGTGAGTTTCTTCTGAGCAGTGTTGGGATAGATTAATGTCACAGAGGAGATTATTTAGAGATTGAATTAGTGTGTTGTTAGCTTCGTTCCAGCGTATGTTAAGATCACCCAGGATAAGGTAGTTAGGGTCTTTGTGGGGAATCTCTGATAGAATATCGAGAGCCAGGGTATCGACAAACAGAATATCGACGCTGGAATATCGAAGGCAAGTATATCGACACCCTATCTACAACATGGTAAGTACAAAAATATCGAAAATAAAATATCGATGTTAAAAATATTGTAATAAAAAATATCGTTTTTTTGTAATAAAACAAATATATAAAGTAAATAATACTTTTATAAAATTTAAGCTTATATAAAAATATTTTAGAATGTTTAAAATAAATAAATAATGCATATTTAATGTTAAACATTTAATTAAAATTAAACATACAATATGTAATATATATTTAATTAATTATAATATTTATTATTTTTTTAATTAATTTAAAAATCTTAACAAATACTATAAATTACGAATACATCAACACTCATAAAATAATAACATAAATAATAATAAATATTTATATTTAATACATAAAAACTATGAAATGTACTTTCAATATTTGAAAACTTAATTAAACACATTATGTAACATAATAAGAATATTATATAATACATAAACAAATATAAATTATATTGGATAGCGTAAGGCTAAAAATTACTATTCAACCTCCATAGGGTGCAACAGTAGGGAAAGTGTTGGATAGCGGATAGGTAAAAATTACTATTCCCACTCAAATGAGTGCAACATTAGAGAAAGCGTTGGATAGCGTAAGTGTAAAAATTACTATTCCAACTCCAAAGGATGCAACAGTAGGGAAAGCGTTGGATAGTGTAGTGTGTAAAATTACTATTCCCACTCCAGAAAGTGCAACAGTAGGGAAAGCGTTGGATAGCGGGTGGGTAAAAAATACTATTCCCACTCCAGTGAGTGCAACAGTAGGGGAAGCTTTGGATAGCGTACGGGTAAAAATTACTATTCCCACTCCAGTGGGTGCAACAGTAGGGAAAGTGTTGGATAGCGGGTAGGTAAAAATGACTATTCCCACTCCAATGAGTTGAACATCAGGGAAAGCGTTGGATAGCGTAAGGGTAAAAATTACTATTCCAACTCCAAAGGGTGCAACAGTAGGGAAAGCTTTGGATAGTGTAGGGAGAATAATTACTATTCACACTCCAGAGAGTGCAATAGTAGAGAAAACATTGGATAGCGGGTGGGTAAAAATAACTATTCCCACTCCAGAGAGTGCAACAGTAGGGAAAGCGTTGGATAGCAGCTGGGTAAAAATTACTATTCCAACTCCAAAGGGTGCAACAGCATGGAGAGTTTTGGATAGCGTAGGGAGTAAAATTACTATTCCCACTCCAGTGAGTGAAAAAGTAGGGAAAGCGTTGGATAGCGTAAGAGTATAAATTACTATTCTAACTCAAATGAGTGCAACAGTAGGGAAATCTTTGGATAGCGTAAGGGTAAAAATTACTATTCCAACTCCAAAGGGTGCAACAGTAGGGAAAGTGTTGGATAGTGTAGGGGGTAAAATTACTATTCCCACTCCAGAGAGTGCAACAGTAGGGAAAGCGTTGGATAGCGGGTGGGTAAAAATTACTATTCCCACTCCAGTGAGTGCAACAGTAGGGAAAGCGTTGGATAGCAGCTGGGTAAAAATTACTATTCCCACTCCAGTGAGTGCAACAGTAGGGAAAGCGTTGGATAGCATATGAGTATAAATTACTATTCCAATTCAAATGAGTGCAACAGTAGGGAAAGCTTTGGATAGCGTAAGGGTAAAAATTACTATTCCAACTCCAAAGTGTGCAACAGTATGGAAAGCGTTGGACATTGTAGGGGGTAAAATTACTATTCCCACTCCACAGAGTGCAACAGTAGGGAAAGAGTTGGATAGAGGGTGGGTAAAAATTACTATTCCCACTCCAGTGAGTGCAACAGTAGGGAAAGCGTTGGATAGCGTACGGGTAAAAATTACTATTCCCACTCCAGTGGGTGCAACAGTAGGGAAAGCTTTGGATAGCGTAGGGGGAAAATTACTATTCCAACTCCAAACGGTGCAACAGTAGGGAAAGCTTTGGATAGCGTAGGGGGGAAATTACTATTCCAACTCCAAAGTGTGCAACAGTAGGGAAAGCGTTGGACATTGTAGGGGGTAAATTACTATTCCCACTCCAGTGAGTGCAACAGTAGGGAAAGCGTTGGATAGCATATGAGTATAAATTACTATCCCAACTCAAATGAGTGCAACAGTAGGGAAAGCTTTGGATAGCGTTAGGGTAAAAATTACTATTCCCACTCCAGTGAGTGCAACAGTAGGGAAAGCGTTGGATAGCGGGTGGGTAAAAATTACTATTCCCACTCCAGTGAGTGCAACAGTAGGGAAAGTGTTGGATAGCGTACGGGTAAAAATTACTATTCCCACTCCAGTGGGTGCAACAGTAGGGAAAGCTTTGGATAGCGTAGGGGGGAAATTACTATTCCAACTCCAAAGGGTGCAACAGTAGGGAAAGATTTGGATAGCGTAGGGGGAAAAATAACTATTCCAACTTCAAAGTGTGCAACAATAGGGAAAGCGTTGGACATTGTAGGGGGTAAAATTAATATTCCCACTCCAGAGAGTGCAACAGTAGGGAAAGCGTTGGATAGTGGGTGGGAAAAAATTACTATTCCCACTCCAGTGAGTGCAACAGTAGGGAAAGCGTTGGATAGCGTGCGGGTAAAAATTACTATTCCCACTCCAGTGGGTGCAACAGTAGGGAAAGCTTTGGATAGCGTAGGGGGGAAAATTACTATTCCAACTCCAAAGGGTGCAACAGTAGGGAAAGCTTTGGATAGCGTAGGGGGAAAAATTACTATTCCAACTCCAAAGTGTGCAACAGTAGGGAAAGCGTTGGATATTGTAGGGGGTAAAATTACTATTCCCATGCCAGAGAGTGCAACAGTAGGGAAAGCGTTGGATAGCGGGTGGGTAAAAATTACTATTCCCACTCCAGTGAGTGCAACAGTAGGGAAAGCGTTGGATAGCGTAAGGGTAAAAATTACTATTCCAACTCCAAAGTGTGCAACAGTAGGGAAAGCGTTGGATATTGTAGGGGGTAAAATTACTATTCCCACTCCAGAGAGTGCAACAGTAGGGAAAGCATTGGATAGTGGGTGGGTAAAAATTACTATTCCCAGTCCAGTGAGTGCAACAGTAGGGAAAGCGTTGGATAGTGGGTGGGTAAAAATTACTATTCCCAGTCCAGTGAGTGCAACAGTAGGGAAAGCGTTGGATAGCGTATGGGTAAAAATTACTATTACCACTCCAGTGGGTGCAACAGTAGGGGAAGCTTTGGATAGCGTAGAGGGAAAAATTACTATTCCAACTCCAAAGGGTGCAACAGTAGGGAAAGCTTTGGATAGCGTAGGGGGAAAAATTACTATTCCAACTCCAAAGTGTGCAACAGTAGGGAAAGCGTTGGATATTGTAGGGGGTAAAATTACTATTCCCATTTCAGAGAGTGCAACAGTAGGGAAAGCATTGGATAGCGGGTGGGTAAAAATTACTATTCCCACTCCAGTGAGTGCAACAGTAGGAAAAGCGTTGGATAGCGTACGGGTAAAAATTACTATTCCCACTCCAGTGGGTGCAACAGTACGGAAAGCTTTGGATAGCGTAGGGGGAAAAATTACTATTCCAACTCCAAATGGTGCAACAGTAGGGAAAGCTTTGGATAGCGTAGGGGGGAAAATTACTATTCCAACTCCAAAGTGTGCAACAGTAGGGAAAGCGTTGGATATTGTAGGGGGTAAAATTACTATTTCCACTCCAGAGAGTGCAACAGTAGGGAAAGCGTTGGATGGCGGGAGGGGAAAAATTACTATTCCCACTCCAGTGAGTGCAACAGTAGGGAAAGCGTTGGATAGCGTACGGGTAAAAATTACTCGTCCCACTCCAGTGGGTGCAACAGTAGGGAAAGCTTTGAATAGCGTAGGGGGAAAAATTACTATTCCAACTCCAAAGGGTGCAATAGTAGGGAAAGCTTTGGATAGCGTAGGGGGAAAAATTACTATTCCAACTCCAAAGGGTGCAACAGTAGGAAAAGCATTTAATAACATAGATTTTTATTTTAACATTCTTCCAAATAATGTTTATATTTCAAATAATGTATAATTAATTTTCTAAATACATCAACATCAATAAAAAACAAGTAATAATTAATAAAACCAATTACATTTGAATAATTATTGACAATAAATTAACAACAAACACCAATAAATAATAATTATTAAATATTACTCACCAAATAATAAATATTAAGGAATACATTATTTATCATAACAATAAAATATTATTTAAATTTAAATCAATATTAAAAATTAAAATGCATTATACAAATTAATATTAAAAAAAATGTTTAACAATTAAATCATTAATTGTTCTAGTTATTAAAAAATATTTACAAATTACAAATATTAATTGACAATTTAAAATATAATTATCTATTACAATAATTATTTACCAATTAATAATTTTTTTATACATTAAGTATCCATAACTAAAAATGTATAAATAATTAAATATTTACCATAAAATTACTTTCCACCCAATACCCCTATAAACCCACAACACGCTCCGGTACTAAAACATAAAATGTTATTAAAATTTACATTAATTACCAATTATATAATTAATTTATCAATTAAAATAATTATTTGCCAATTATTAATTAATTACAAAATGAATGATACATAAAAAAATATTTTATTAATTACAATTAAATTACTTCCCACCATATTCCGCTATAAACCCACAACCCGCTTCAGTACTAAAACATAACATTATTTACCAATTAAATAATTCATTTATCAATTAAAATAATTAATTGCCAATTAATAATTAATTACAAATTAAAATATACATAAATAAATATTTTCTTAATTACAATTAAATTACTTCCCACCCTATTCCCCTATAAACCCACAACCCGCTCCGGTACTAAAACATATAATTTACTTATAAATAAATTTATTAAGATATAAAAGTAATACACATATAATATAAATTATTTTAAATACTTAACTAAAACATATAACACATACATAATAAAAAACAAAAAAATAAAACAAATATCGATATTAGTGTTATCGAAATTAGTTACATCGATATATATGCTATTGATATTACTAAGTTCGATATTACTTACATCAATATTAAGAATTTCGTTATTACTTACCTTAGGGTTAATATTCTGTCCAACGATATTCTTGACATCGATATTCTGCACCTTCGAAATTTCAAACACGATATTTTGGTAGGTTGAAATTTAAAACTCGATATTTTGACTGTGTACCCTTTGTGGGCAATCAGATTGGATAAGTGTTCCCCGAATGTGGGGGTGTTGCCTGGTGGGTGATAGAGAAGGTGACAGACTAATGGGCTATTATCCTTAGTCTTGATGTTGACAGAAAGACATTCAAAGGAGCTATACTTGCAGGAGTCCATTACAGCGATGTTGATGTCCTCCTTATGGATGATAGCTACACCTCCACCTCGTTAATCTTTTCTATCTTTGCTGATGATGATGAAGCCTGGGGGCACAAGCATATCTAAGCAAGGTGGGAAGATCTCATTTAGCCATGTCTCCGTGATGAACGCAATGTCTACGTCCTGAGAGAGAATGGCTTCTGCTAATTCTGTTGCATGCTCGGGGGCTGATCTACAATTAATGAGCATGCAGTTAGTGGATAGATTCTTTTTGCTAGGATACTTCCCTGATGGGGCCCTCAGTATGGTGGAGAGTGAGGGCGGGGGTCTTGTGATTTTTAAGGAGGGGTAGTCTCTTCTGAAGCCTGTGATCACTTGAATATTGGATTTAGGGGAGGCAGTGGGAGGAGAGTCGTATGTGGAGGCTAGATCCGTTGCTTCTTCAGCAGACATTGCTGCTTTAGTTCTAGAAGGTCTTTGTGTCTGGATCTCAGCATCCTTACTTCGGAGACTCCTTACCCATGAAGCGGGGGCTTTGAGTCTTGTGTGAGCCGGTGACGGGTTCTCAGCATCGATTTTAGTGGGTCTCTGTAGCCGGTTCTCGAGGGCAGATGAGGGCCCGAAATGGCATTTTAGAAAGTTGGAGTTTGTCGGGAAAGAAGCCTTGGGTTGGGATTGCCGGGGCTTTCGAGCCTTGTCTAGGTTGGTTAGGATTTCATCAAGGCCCCTGAATATTATTTATAATTGACTTTCTAATAGGGCCAGACAGTGCGCCATGTTTTCCGGGGCTGGGGGCATGCAGTTTTGAGTAGGGACATCTCACGGGGTGGGTGGCAAGGTCAAACTGTGAGGTCTAATGCTAATTGTGTCAGCCATGCTGCCTCTGTTAGCAACCCTCGGTAGGGGGTCGAGTCATGAGATCTTCCTCAAGTATTCTGCGGGAGTGAAAAAGGGGTCAGTAGACTGTGCCTGTGGGGTGGTGATATGATGTTGAAGATGATGAGTCTGTGGGGGCGGTGGGGGTCTGATCTTCCTCGGAAGATTGTAGGTAGCGATTTGTGGGAACGGAGGAGTGAGAGGAGATTCGAGAGGGGAGGCTAAAGGATATCACCAGGGGAGTGGAAATAGATGTTTGCTTTGTCTGGTGGGGCATGTTGACTGGGGAAGGGGGTTGGGGCATAGCAGGACGAAGTGAGTCAAGATGTGCGGAACGAAGGGCAGGGAAGAGGGAGCCTCTAAGTTCTCATTGTTAGCCTGTATCAAGACTGTGCCATTTGAATAAATGTAAGACCCTGTGAATCAGCCCCTGCCTGGCCCATTATGCTGACTAAGCACTGCTCTTCACCAGGCCTTGCTATCTGCAGCCTGATGATCATGATGTTACATGAATGCCGCCTTGCATCTACTCTTACATTCAAAGGGGTCACCTTTTGGTCATTCAATAAGTCACCTCAAGGCTGTGTGGTATTCTGAAGGGGTCTGGAAGCTACTGTTCGCTCTCAATTGCATTATGGAGAGGCCTGAGCTAAGCTGAGTGGTTTGTGGTACTATACACATAACTAACATCATTCATATTAGCTACTTTACAGAGGACATACATATCTCCAGTTGTAAAGAGTACAAAATGTGTTTCACATTGACCATGATGGTATTTGACAACTTCTCACACATATATCAATCATATTTATGCATAGATCTCTACATTCAAATAAAATGGCATCTAGGGTCTAATACACACTGCACATGTTAATGGTGTTGTGTATTCAACATTGCAGAGTGCTAACTACTCACTGATATCCTTGACCTATATCAGAACAGCAATATGTGACACTTAACACCAATCACTACACTTCACTCTGGAAATCAAAGGGACATTGTAGCCTGTGTAAAAGGAAAATAGGCAGTTAGACAGATTCATATAGGTAGTTCAGACATGTTCATGCTCTTCCGGTGAGCCATAGAGCTGCCTAAAAAGGGACAGGACCTCCTCAGCCAGCATATCCAGCTCCACTGGTGAGATGGTACAGGCCCTGTCACCTGTCTTGCAAGGCGTACTTGGTCCCATAGGTCAGCACCAGCGGCCAAAGTTGAAGAGGGATAAGTGTTCCCCGAATGTGGGGGTGTTGCCTGGTGGGTGATAGAGAAGGTGACAGACTAATGGGCTATTATCCTTAGTCTTGATGTTGACAGAAAGACATTCAAAGGAGCTATACTTGCAGGAGTCCATTACAGCGATGTTGATGTCCTCCTTATGGATGATAGCTACACCTCCACCTCGTTAATCTTTTCTATCTTTGCTGATGATGATGAAGCCTGGGGGCACAAGCATATCTAAGCAAGGTGGGAAGATCTCATTTAGCCATGTCTCCGTGATGAACGCAACGTCTACGTCCTGAGAGAGAATGGCTTCTGCTAATTCTGTTGCATGCTCGGGGGCTGATCTACAATTAATGAGCATGCAGTTAGTGGATAGATTCTTTTTGCTAGGATACTTCCCTGATGGGGCCCTCAGTATGGTGGAGAGTGAGGGCGGGGGTCTTGTGATTTTTAAGGAGGGGTAGTCTCTTCTGAAGCCTGTGATCACTTGAATATTGGATTTAGGGGAGGCAGTGGGAGGAGAGTCGTATGTGGAGGCTAGATCCGTTGCTTCTTCAGCAGACATTGCTGCTTTAGTTCTAGAAGGTCTTTGTGTCTGGATCTCAGCATCCTTACTTCGGAGACTCCTTACCCATGAAGCGGGGGCTTTGAGTCTTGTGTGAGCCGGTGACGGGTTCTCAGCATCGATTTTAGTGGGTCTCTGTAGCCGGTTCTCGAGGGCAGATGAGGGCCCGAAATGGCATTTTAGAAGGTTGGAGTTTGTCGGGAAAGAAGCCTTGGGTTGGGATTTCCGGGGCTTTCGAGCCTTGTCTAGGTTGGTTAGGATTTCATCAAGGCCCCTGAATATTATTTATAATTGACTTTCTAATAGGGCCAGACAGTGCGCCATGTTTTCCGGGGCTGGGGGCATGCAGTTTTGAGTAGGGACATCTCACGGGGTGGGTGGCAAGGTCAAACTGTGAGGTCTAATGCTAATTGTGTCAGCCATGCTGCCTCTGTTAGCAACCCTCGGTAGGGGGTCGAGTCATGAGATCTTCCTCAAGTATTCTGCGGGAGTGAAAAAGGGGTCAGTAGACTGTGCCTGTGGGGTGGTGATATGATGTTGAAGATGATGAGTCTGTGGGGGCGGTGGGGGTCTGATCTTCCTCAGAAGATTGTAGGTAGCGATTTGTGGGAACGGAGGAGTGAGAGGAGATTCGAGAGGGGAGGCTGAAGGATATCACCAGGGGAGTGGAAATAGATGTTTGCTTTGTCTGGTGGGGCATGTTGACTGGGGAAGGGGGTTGGGGCATAGCAGGACGAAGTGAGTCAAGATGTGCGTAACGAAGAGCAGGGAAGAGGGAGCCTCTAAGTTCTCATTGTTAGCCTGTATCAAGACTGTGCTATTTGAATAAATGTAAGACCCTGTGAATCAGCCCCTGCCTGGCCCATTATGCTGACTAAGCACTGCTCTTCACCAGGCCTTGCTATCTGCAGCCTGATGATCACGATGTTACATGAATGCCGCCTTGCATCTACTCTTACATTCAAAGGGGTCACCTTTTGGTCATTCAATAAGTCACCTCAAGGCTGTGTGGTATTCTGAAGAGGTCTGGAAGCTACTGTTCGCTCTCAATTGCATTATGGAGAGGCCTGAGCTAAGCTGAGTGGTTTGTGGTACTATACACATAACTAACATCATTCATATTAGCTACTTTTCAGAGGACATACATATCTCCAGTTGTAAAGAGTACAAAATGTGTTTCACATTGACCATGATGGTATTTGACAACTTCTCACACATATATCAATCATATTTATGCATAGATCTCTACATTCAAATAAAATGGCATCTAGGGTCTAATACACACTGCACATGTTAATGGTGTTGTGTATTCAACATTGCAGAGTGCTAACTACTCACTGATATCCTTGACCTATATCAGAACAGCAATATGTGACACTTAACACCAATCACTACCCTTCACTCTGGAAATCAAAGGGACATTGTAGCCTGTGTAAAAGGAAAATAGGCAGTTAGACAGATTCATATAGGTAGTTCAGACATGTTCATGCTCTTCCGGTGAGCCATAGAGCTGCCTAAAAAGGGACAGGACCTCCTCAGCCAGCATATCCAGCTCCACTGGTGAGATGGTACAGGCCCTGTCACCTGTCTTGCAAGGCGTACTTGGTCCCATAGGTCAGCACCAGCGGCCAAAGTTGAAGAGGTCTTGATGGCAGTAGTGTCAGGAGGCAGGTGATGTTTTTTCAAACCGCTGCATGCATGTATGTGATGAATATGCTCATCAGCGGAGATGGACTCAGCCATTGGCCTTCGTACATTGCTTTCACCAATGTTAGCCTATTGTTGTGTCCGTCGTTGAGGTCACTGCCCATTACGCTGTGGACGTCTAATTCCAAATGTCCAGATGGGGAGGTCAGGTTCCACCATTTCCGAAGGTGTAATCGTGTGTTTGTGACTGTTAGGAGAGTAACCACCACTCAAAATAGTGGCTAGTTTGTTTACATGTTCTAACCACGAGGGACACTCATTTAAAAGTAAACATTAATTTTTTGAGCTTTACTGTGGATAAATGCGAGAGTTACATGGTGTTGCCAACACATCCGTTGACGGTATTTTGGGTGGATAAAACAAAAAAACAATAACATTGTGTAAATAATACATGTTAAATATATTACCTACACAATTCTTTCCATGATACTAATTAAAGGTAACGATTTTTCATTTGTGAAGAATGAAGGACAAAACCAAAGTGGCCTATAAAATGTGTTGTCAAACTATATATTATTTTAGAACAACATGACATATGTGGTCTTTATCACATGTGATATTGTTAAAAATGATTAATAGGTTAACATTTTTTCCCAATGCAGACATTTGAACCCGGGGATGGTGAGGAGACAACAGACTCTGGTGTACTGGCCTTTTCCCGACCTTGCCACCATGGAAGAAAGGGATATCATCAAGAAGTTCAGATTGAATAGTCAAACGATACTGGGTTTATATCAACAGCTGGAGCCTCATCTTCAGCCTCCTTCCCATAACCGCCTTATATAGAGGCCGCGCAGTGGTGAAGGAAGCGACCTTTGACCCTGCCACCAGGTAGGTCGCCCCCTCAGCCACCACACTGTCCCCCTGTGCTGCTGCCCCACTGCCTGCTGTGTCCTTGCCTGATTGCCTCTGATTGCTGCCGTCCTTCTTCGCCTCTGCCTCAGACTGCTTTTTCCTTTTTCCTTTTGTGCCAACTGTTTACTGTTTCTTTCCTTTTTGCCACTGTTCCTGGTCTTTCTGCCCCTTTTTGTTTCTTCTTCTCACTGTCGCCAGTCCTCTGTGCCCTCCCCCCTTGCCCCCCACCCGCTCCCCTTTCTTTGCTCTTCCTGCTGCTGTCTTCCTGCAGCCCGCCCCCTGGTGCCCCATTCCCCACCCTGCTCCCGCCTCCCAGCTGCTCCTCCCTCCGATAGCCCCTCCTATGGAGGCCACTCCGTGGTGAAGGGAGCAACCTTTGACCCTGCCACCAGGTAGGTTGCCCCCTTCAGCAGCCACACGGTCCCCCTGTGCCGCTGCCCCGCTGTGTCCTCGCCTGATTGCCTCTGATTGCTGCCGTCCTTCTTCTCCTCTGCCTCAGACTGCTTTTTCCCTTTTCCTTTTGTGCCAACTGGTTACTGTTTCTTTCCTTTTTAGATCGAGCTATTTGTAGCTCTGAATTATTATCGTTGAAACAAACTCTTTGACCAAGAGGATTCCAAGCCGGATTCCTCCCAATGCATGTTGTCTACTGAAGCGTGACGCTTCGCCAGGCGCTCGCTTGGCCTCACTCACACCCCATGTGCTGTCTCTCCCACTCGCTTGCTCCGCTGCTCCCCCGCGCCCCCCACCCGACTTGTGTTATTTTGCTTAGAGGCCCACCAACTATAAGTTGTTGAGATGGTTCAGTGAGTTAATGAATACATTAGCGCGATGAAGCAACAAATAAATGGGTATCGCTACGCTAAACTCCTCAATACATAAATAATTATACATCTGCTTGTCATCTCGTGGTTAAAGGTTCGAATTCAAGTGATTGAGGTCCATCCTTTACTCCTCATGAGCGTTTAAAAAATATATATAATAGAGTTGTAGGAGTTTGTAAAGTGCTTTATGTAAAAATTACTAAAGTTGATTTAATTACTAATAAACGGCATTAGGTTTTTCTAGATCGCGGCATCGAGAGGCGAACTCCACACATGCACTTCCAGCAGCATAGTACTACATGAAAATAAGCGAAATCCCATTCCATGAAAAGTTTACAGTTGCTCACCTCCAAATTTGCACAAAAAAAATTTATGCCGTTGGCAGTACTGAGATTACCATTTTAGCGCAATGCTAAGCCTTGTGCTTTGGTGCATAGGTGAGTTAGGCTGGCTTACTTTATGTGATATTTATACTCGAGATAAACCCTCCAATACAAGGTACATTGAGTAAACTGATTTTCTTTTATTACAAAGGTTACAAGGATGAATACTAAGCAGTAATCGCTTGTTTTGATATCATCAGCAGAAGCCGGCTGACAGTGGCGGTGCCCTACAAAGACTGTCAGAGTGCCTCTTCCCCTCTCTGTGTTATGGTCCCCTGCTTCCCCACCCCCATCCGCCTCGCACAAACCCATGCTCCTTCCCTCCCACTCGCTCACTCCCCTGCTCCCCTGCCCCTCCACCCGACTTGAAAGGAAGCCTCGCACGCCACCATTTGTGTCACATACAGTCAATCACGCGCTCTGCAGGTCACCATTTGCCGCTAGTGCTTTCATCCCTATCAATCCCCCTCTCTCTTTCTCTCGCCTCCTGTCTTTAACCCCTCTCTCGCACGCTCTCTTCTTCCCTCCTCTCATTTACTCTCCCTCACACACTCGCTTATGTTTACTCTTCCTCCTTCCCCCCCATATCCTCTCCCTCCAAGCCCGTGGCCTCTCATTAATGCCCACTTATCTTCCCTTGGCCTGCTGCTTCTTAATCGAGTGCGCTTAATTTACCTCTGATTTTTGCTCTCACTCGCCCTTTCTCTCTCTCTCTCCCTCTTCACAGCCCTCTCTCTCATTAATCTTCCGCTGTCTCTCAGTCTTGTTAATAAGACATGCTGCTGTTTTCTTTCTTTCTACTCTCCTCTTCTCTTCTCTCATTTTCTTCTCCCCTTCAATGTTTTCACTCCCTCGCTAGTTGCTACGCCCTTCACCACATTTCTTTTTTTCCTTCATCTCATCTTTCATTCTCTGTCTCGTTATCTTTCCCTCGTCTCTCTTGCCTTCCCCTTCCCTTTGTGTAATTTCCTCCGGTTTCTTTCGGTCTTGCTTGTGTTTGCTTTTTATTTACACCCGGAAAAATTAAGTGATTTGCCCAGAATCACAGGGTGCTGCTCAGTTTCGAAATACGCGGCTCTGGCGTAAGACATCCTACAATTTTATGCAAGAGAGCAGAATCTACTACACATTAGACAGGGACTCTTTCCACTTGGCTATGATTTCTGTCGCTCGCTTTTCATTTTTTTCACCAGTGCAATTCAATTTGAGAATGCTTTATTGACAATGCCAGAGCGTTTGAAATTCACAAATAAGGGTATACTTCGCATCCAGTTGTAACAGCCCTTTGATGGTGCTTCAAACTGGAAGGTATTACACCTCTTCCTGCCTCCCTTGAGTTATTATCAAGAAGTAGACTGCTTTGGATTTACGAAAGTGAAGGCTGGTGTCCCCGTTCTGCTTGTACTCGGACAGGATGTTGAGTTGCCTTCCTGGCTGCCTGGCTTCTTGTTATTCACACCCTCTCTCTCACACACACTCTCTCTCCCTCACACACACACACACACACTCTCTCTCTCACACACACACACACACTCTCTCTCTCTCACACACACACTCTCTTTCACACACACACACACACACACACTCTCTCTCACACACACTCTCACACACACACACACACTCTCTCTCTCACACACACACTCTCTCTCACACACACACACTCTCTCACACACACACTCTCTCTCACACACACTCTCTCTCTCACACACACACACTCTCTCTCTCACACACACACTCTCTCTCTCTCACACACAATCTCTCTCTCTCACACACACTCTCTCTCTCTCACACACACTCTCTCTCTCACACACACACACTCTCTCTCACACACAGTACAGCCTTCTACCTCCACCACTCTACCTCTCTCTCCATCAACACTCTAACACTCTATGCGCCACCACTCTATGCACCACCACTCTATGCACCACCACTCTATGCGCCACCACCCTATCCACCACCACCCTATCCACCACTCTAGCACCCCCACTCTAGCGCCCACACTCTAGCGCCCACACTCTAGCACCACCACTCTACCCTCCAACTCCACCCTCAAAATCCACCATCCAAATCCACCATCCAAGCACTACTACTCCCTCCAAATACAGCCTCCGACTACACCCTCTAACTCTACCATCCAACTACACCCTCCAACTCAACACTCCAAATCCACACTCCAACTCCTTCCTCCAACTACAAATCCACCCTTCAAAAACACTATCCAACTCAACCCTCCAAATCCAACCTCCAAATACACCCTACAAATCCACCCTCCAACTACAACTCCAGCCTCCAAATTCACCCTCCAAATCCACCCTCCCAATCCACTCACAAACTAAAACTACAGACTCCAACTCCACCCTCAAAATCCAACTCCACCCTACAACTCCATCATCCAACTCCAACCTCCAAATCCACCCTCCAAATCCACCCTCCAACTCCACCCTCCAACTCCACCCTCCAACTCCACCCTCCAACTACCCCATCCAACTACACCATCAAACTACACCATCCAAATCAAAATCCTACATCCAAATCCACCCTCCACCATCCAACTCCACCCTCCAACTCCACCCTCCAACTACACCCTCCAACTCGAACTCCACCCTCCAAATCATCCCTCCAACTCCACCCTCCAACACAACCCCTCAACGCTACAGCACCACTCAATGTCACAGCACCACTCAATGCCACAGCGCCACAGCATTAATCAATAACACAGCATTACTCAATGCCATAGCATCACTCAATGACACAGCATCACTCAACGCCACAGCATCACTCAGCACCACTCAACGCCAAAGATTCACTCAACACCACAGCACAACTCAACACCACTCAACGCCAAAGCACCACTCAACGCCACAGCATCACTCAGCGTAACAGCATCACTCAGCGCCAGAGAATCACTCAGCACCCCTCAATGCCACAGCACCACACAATGCCACAACACCACTCAACGACACAACATCCCTCAACGCCAAAGCACCACTCAACGCCACAGCATCACTCAGCGTGACAGCATCACTCAGCGCCAGAGAATCACTCAGCACCCCTCAATGCCACAGCACCACACAAAGCCACAACACCACTCAACGACACAACATCCCTCAACGCCACAGCATCACTCAACGCCACAGCATCTCTCAATGCCACAGCATCACTCAATGCCACAGCACCATTCAACGCCACAGCATCACTCAACACCACAGAACCACTCAACACCACAGCACCACTCAACACCACAGCATCACTCAACGCCACAGCATCACTCAGCGCCACAGAATCACTCAGCACCACTGAATGCCACAGCACCCCACAATGCTACACCACTCAATGCCACAGCACCACTCAATGCCACCGCACCACTCAGCGCACAGCATCCCTCAATGCCACAGCATCAATCAATGTCACTGCATTACTCAATGCCACAGCATCACTCAATGCCGCAGCATCCCTCAACGCCACAGCATCACTCAGCACCACTCAACGCAACAGCACCACTGAATGCCACACATCACTCAGCTCCACTGAATGCCACTGCATCACTTAGCACCACTGAATGCCACAGCATCACTCAGCACCACTGAATGCCACAGCATCACCCAGCACCACTGAAGGCCATAGCATCACTCAGCACCACTGAAGGCCACGGCATCACCCAGCGCCACTGAACGCCACAGCATCACTCTGTGCAACCATTCAACAACAACTGGTTCTAATATGTTCTCTCAATATTTCAAGCTTTATTACAAATGTCACAAAAAGATGCTAATATTTCACTTCTGTTCTTGGATTTTCATCACAATAAAATACACTGAAAATAATCTTCCTAAAAGTTTAAGCTAATGACATTATAAATTACAATAACTTTTATTTAAGTATTAATTATTAAAAAAAATAAAAGCCATTGTTATTTGTAATATTAGTACATCTAAGTCATGTAAATACAACTCATATTGCATTACAAATGCTATAGGTGTCACGTTTGCAAAAGTTAAAACTATTGGCATTATAAATGACAAAGCTATTAATTTCACTATTTTCAAAACCTACACATAAATAAAAAATTTGTCATTTACAATACCAATACCTCAAACTTTCCTAATGCGAGATCTATTGCATTGCAAATGCTTGTTGCCACTGTTCCTGGTCTTTCTGCTCCTGTTTCTTCTTCTCATTGTCGCCAGTCCCCTGTGCCCTTCCCCCTTGCCCCCCACCACCCGCTCCCCTCCCTCGCTCTTCCTGACTCTGCTTACCTGAGGCCCCGCCCCCCGGGTGCCCCATTCACCATCCCGTTCCCGCCTCCCAGCTGCTCCTCCCTCCCATAGCCCCTCATATGGAGGGCGCGCAGCGGGCGCGCCAAAGGCAAGCCCATCTGGCCCCTGCCGAGACCAAGAAACTCGACTGAGATACAACACCACCACCCTCCACGCACTCAACACCGGCCGAACCGCCGCCTGCTATCAAGCCAATCCGACGTGCCCCCACGGACCCTTCGCCTGCAAAAACTGCATATTCACCTGCATCCGAACCTGCATCCCACCACCCGGACAAGGCAACAACAACAACCACCTCAAGTGCATCCTGCTCAACACCTGCTCCATCCACAAGCACGCCGTCGAACTCTGGGACTTCCTCAACACAACAGCACCAGACGTCGCATTCCTCACAGAAACCTGGATGAACGCCTCCTCAGCCCCCGACATTGCCATAGCCATCCCGGACGGCTACAAGATCATCCAAAAGGACCGGAGGAGGAGTCGCCATCATCTACAGGAACACCATCGACGTCACAACCTACTCCGAAGATACTCTCACCACCGCCAAACACCTACACTTCCAGATCCACACCGACCCCAAGACCACCCTCAGACGAACCCTCTGCTACAGACCCCCGGGCCCACGCACACAATTCAGTGAAGCCATCGCTGACCTCATCAGCCCACATGCCCTCGCCTCATCAGACTACATCCTTCTAGGGGACCTGAACTTCCACTTGGAGAACAACAATGATAACAACACCACCACCCTACTCGACAACCTCGCCAACCTCGGACTCAAGCAACTGGTGAACACCCTCACCCACCACGCCCGCCACACGCTCAATCCCATCTTCTCTGCCAGCAGCCACGTTGCCTTCAGCCACTCCACGGGACTACATTGGACCGACCACAGCTGTATCCACTTCACCTTTAAGAAGACCACATCCAACCACTGCCCGCAACAGATCCCCCGTAGATGCTGGAGGAAAGTCACCGCAGACCAGCTAACCACATCACTGAGCCAGAACACATCAATAAACACCACTGGCACCAACGACGCAGCCCTCAACCTCAAACAGTAGATTGTCAACTGCGCCGACGCCCTTGCACCACTGAGGAACCCTCCAGGCAAGCCCGGCACCCGGAAAACAACATGGTTCACCAACGACCTCAAAGAATCAAAGAAATCCTGTCGAACCCTCGAGAAAACCTGGCGCTGCGAACAGACGACAGAAAACATGACAGCCCTCAAGAATGCCACCCGCAAACACCACCAGCTGATCCGCACCACCAAAAAGACATCCTTCAAAGAACGGCTGGACAAGATCACACACAACAGCAAGGAACTCTTCAGCATTGTAAATCCCAGCACCAACAGCAATGACATCACACCGTCGCAAGACCTCTGCAACTCCCTCGCCACGTTCTTTCACCGCAAGATTGCTGATATCCATGACAGCTTCGGCGCCCAGACTCCAGCCCCAGCTACCGAACCAACGCCCCCGACACCCACCCTCAACGCTTGGACTCCCATCAGCACTGAATACACTGCCCCCGCTATGAACCCCATCCACTCCGGCTCTCCTTCCGACCCATGCCCTCACCACATCTTCAACAAAGCTGACACCATCATCGCTCCCCACCTACGGAATGTCATAAACAACTCCCTCGCGTCCGCCACCTTCCCAGAGAGCTGGAAGCACGCAGAGATCAACGCCCTACTGAAGAATCCCACAGCGGACCCAAAAGACCTCAAAAATCTTCCACCCCATCTCTCTTCTTCCCTTCCCTGCAAAAGTTATCGAGAAGATCGTCAATAAACAGCTGACCGCATTCCTCGAGGCCAATGGATCCCTCGACCCATCCCAGTCCGGATTTCGAGCCAACCACAGCACGAGACCGCCCTCATCGCAGCCACAGACGACATCAGGACCCGACTTGACAACGGCGGGGAAACAACCGACCTCATCCTACTCGACCTCTCAGCCACCTTCGATACAGTCTGCCACCATACCCTAATAACCGGCCTCCACAACGCCGGGATCCAAGGTAAAGCCCTGGACTGGATCACCTTGTTCCACTCCAACAGAACCCAGAGAGTCCGCCTCCCTCCCTTCCGCTCCGCGGCCACCGAGATCAACTGCGGCGTACCCCAAGGCTCATCGCTCAGCCCAACCCTCGTCAATATCTACATGAGCCCCCTCGCCACCATCGCACGCAAACACAACGTCAACATCATCTCATATGCCAACGACACCCAGCTGATACTCTCCCTCACCAAAGACCCAGCCCCCGCCAAACTCACCCACCAGGAAGGAAGGAAAAATGTCACTGAATGGATGAAACTCAGCCGTCTGAAACTGAGCTCAGACAAGACGGAGGTCCTCATCCTCGGCCCATCCCCGTCAGCATTGGGATGACTCCTGCTGGCCCACAGAACTGGGCACCTCACCAACTCCCACTGACCACGCACGCAACCTGGGATTCATCCTGGACTCCTCTCTCACAATGACCAAGCAAGTTAACGCCATCTCATCATTATGCTTCAACACCCTGCGCATGCTCCGTAAGATCTTCCGGTGGATCCCTACCGGAACTAGAAAGACAGTCACCCAGGCCCTCGTCACCAGCCGACTAGACTACGGGAACGCCCTATACGCAGGAACTACAGTCAAACTTCAGAAAAGACTCCAACGCAAACAGAACGCATCCGCAAGACTCATCCTCGACATCCCCCGCCACAGCCACATATCAGCCCACCTGAGAGACCTGCACTGGCTCCCCATCAACAAAAGGATCATGTTCAGGCTCCTCACCCACGCACACAAAGCGCTACACGACAAAGGTCCCAAATACCTCAACAACCGCCTCACATTCTACACTCCAACACTCCAACACGCATACTACGCTCCGCCAGCCTCGCCCTCGCCACCATCCCATAGATCCGCAGAACCACCGCCGGAGGAAGATCATACTCCTATCTGGGAGCCAAGACATGGAACTCCCTCCCCGTCCACCTACGACTGACCCAGGACCACCTCACATTCAGGAAACTCCTCAAGACCTGGCTCTTCGAGCAGTAGCAGCACTCCCCCCACCGCCCCCAGCGCCTTGAGACCCCTACGGGTGAGTAGCGTGCTCTACAAATGTATTGATTGATTGATTGATTAACAGGAATCCCACACCTATTACACAAATTGTTAAACTGATGTCAGTACTCCATTTTGTGGCCACAGGCTCCTTCCAGAACACTGTGGCAGTATCTGATGGCATGTTACAACCAGCTGTCAGTGATGTGCTACAAGTACTTTCAGCAATGATGAGAAACATCAACAGCTACGTCCAGTTCCCCTGATTTCAGGATTCTGTCAATATGAAGGGTGATTTCTACACTTTTGCATGCCTACCACTTGTGGTTGGAGCATTTGATAGCACCCATATTTCCTTGGTGCTCCACAGGACAGGGAACAAGTCCACTGGAATCGGAAGCACTTACATTCAATCAACATGCAAGTTGTCTGCTTACCTGATTTATACATATCAAGCGTCTGTGTCCTGTTCCATGTTTCAGTCCATGATTTCCTTGTACCATGGAACAGCACCGTACCCCCTGCAAATGTCACAACGTAGACCTGAGAGGGCCTGGTTTAATGATAAGTACAATCTGTCATAATATTGTTTTGGCAATTTCATTTTGTATGATCTAAAATATGTGTTACATATTTTGGCTCTTTTTTCAGGCTTCCATCTAGGAGTCTCTGCCTCTCCCAACCAAGCATTGTTGTTGGCACCACTGATGAATACAGGAGAAGTCCTCTTTAATGAGGCCCTTGGAAGAACACCGAGGCTAGTGGAACTGGCTTTCGGGCACCCAGAAGCCAGATTTCCTTCTCTGATCAAAACTGGTGGAGCCCTTCTCTACTGACCTGCTAAGGTGTGCCAAATTACCATGGTCTGCTGCGTCCTCCACAACATTGCCCTGCGATGGAACATTTATTACATCCCAAAGGATACAGACCATGCAGAGCCACTGGCTGAGGATCCTGAAATGCCAAATGAAGATTAAAGGGGTGCTGAGGAAGAAGTTGACTTACGTCAAGATGTCATTGACAACTTCTTCTCATGACTGTAAGTATGTCTGTACATTTACTCACTTTTACTGTTACACCTACTATTAATGTGATGATGAATGAAGTATGTGGTTGGAAGGTCAAGCTCAGGCCTAATGGTTTTGTTGACCAAAGTTTTTACACATTGACTACCCCGGAGCAAGGAACCAACGCAATCGCATCACCTTCCCTGCGTGTAAGGAACCGACGCATCACCTTCCCTGCGACCCTTTTTGTTTGTGTGCATGACGGATCTAAGTTACTTTACGTGAAAAGTATTGCATCTGGAATTTGCTATGAACTGAACTATTTCTATCATTTAAAAGTCATATTTGTATTACTGTATTGTTGATTTTTGTCGTTTTGGTCTTGTTTGGTGTTTTTCTAAACTGATGTGTGTCCATTTGTAGTGTTTTCACTGTATTACTGTATGTGTTCACAAATGCTTTGCACACTGCCTATGAGATAAACCTGTCTGCTCAGGCCAAGCTACCAAGGGTGTGAGCAGGGATTATTTTTGAAATGTATCCCCTTACCCTGACTAGAAGCAAGGGTCCCTATTTGGACAAAAGTACCTACCTCTGCCAACTAGAGACCTCCATTTCTAACACTAATTGTTTTATATGCATTGATGGCGTTCAAGTTAAAACCATGGTGGACTCATGTGCATTGTATACCATCATGGGAAAAATATGCTTGAATGACTGTGGCCCGGCAGGAAATTGTGTGATTCGGATGCTAATACGGGTAGTTATACAGGGCATAAAATTCTGATGCAAAGGTTTATGTGGGCTGATATTGAAGTTGGTACCAGGAAGTGTCATGGGAAGGTTTACGTGGCCAATACAGGAGCTATGATTAATGGTTGGCCACACAAAATGGAACTAGGGATAAAGATTAACCCCAGTGTCAACCCTCCAGTATAAGTTGTGCACATGGAGAAAAAAGGAAGTAAGAGAAAAAGGGATACCGAGAGTGAATATGGGAACTTGGAGGATAATTACCCCGATGTTTTTGGTGATCAATTACGAAGGATGAACAAATTTAAGCATAAATTAAATCTTAATTGTGATGCTATTCCTGTTAGAAAATTGGGACTGAGCCAGCTAATTACTGGGAGAAGTTGAAGGAGATACTGCAGGGCTTGCAGGAGAAGGGAGCAATTGATCCAGTGGAAAGCTCTGATCGGCTTTCTCTAATTGTAATTTCCCTTAAAGCCAATGGGAGATTACGCTTATGCATGAACTTAATATATTTGAAAGATGCAATACAGGTAGATACCTTTCCTCTGCCGAATTGGCAAGAATATACTTTGTCAATTGGGAACGCTACTTGGATTTAAAAAATCAACCATACAAGTGCTTTCCATCAGATTGAGTTAGAAGAAGAATCAAAACATTATACGGTTTTTATTACTCCTGAGGGTATGTATCAGTATTGCAGTATGTGTTTTGGACTAGCGAGTGCATCCACAGTTTTCCAGAGGGTTATGACCAGAATCCTTAATGGAATACAGGGAGCAGAGGTATTCCAGGACGATAAGATAATTTGTGGCAAAGACATGAAATCTCATGATAACATTTTACATAGGTTTTTTTGGCACTCAGAGAGAATGGGTTAACAGTGAAAAATTAGAAGTGTGTGTTTGGGAAACAAAAAGTTGAATATCTTGGGCATGTACTCTCTAAAGATGGAATTTGACCATAAACCAGTCATGTGGAAGCTATTGTGAATGCACTGGAGCCCAAGAATAAGGAATAATTAGTCATTTTTAGGTATCACAGAATATTATGAACAGTTTGTGGAAAACTATGCATCTAAGGTGGAACTGTTACTGATCTTGTTGAAGAAAAATGCAAAATGTGTTTGGTCCGATGAGCAGTCTATGTGTTTTAGCTAAATCAAAAAAGATATATTGGAAACGTCCTGCTTGAAATCATTTGTAAGGCAGGCTGATTGTGTATTGCCAGTGGATGTGAGTGGGTATGAAATTAGAGCTGTCTTTCACAGAAGGATAAAAATGTCACATGGATTGTTGCGTATGCATCTCGCATGCTAACGTAAACCGAATGAAATTATTCAGTCATAGAAAAGAGTTACTTGCAGAAGCATGGGCATCTGAACGGTTCCATATATATGTGTGGGGAAGGAAATTTAAAATTTGTACTGACCACAAACCCTAGGTTAATATCTTGAAACCAGAAGGTGGAAAGAATTTGACACCAAGATTGGCGTCGAAATTACAAATGTTCTATTATGAGATTGAGTATGTTCCATGGAAAAGCAATACCATCGCTGATGGTTTATCAAGGTTACCTAGTGATCGGATGGTTGGGCCAGGAACCAGTGATGATGAGTGTGAGGTGGCATATATGTATGAGAATGTTGTGTAGAGTGTAAGGATGTCAGTGAGGGGGAGCAGGAATGAACTGAGAGGTGGTGGTTACAGGAAATTAAGAAATATGTTGTTCTAGGAGCAGTATGAAGGTATGTGATGGAGGGCCGGAGAAGGACAACTGCGGGGAGAGTGTAGTGCATTTTGGAAAGTAAAGGATGAACTGTGTCCACAGTGATAATTTGGATGAACTGTGTCCACAGTGATAATTTGGAGAGGGGACAGAATTGAACCTCCGGTTGGAGTACTTAAGTGTGTTGTAAAAATTGGACATAAACGACATTGTTGCATATTAGGTACTAAATGAAATATTAAAGAATGTTTTTGGTGGCCTGGGCTGGATGCTATGGTGAGCCGTTGGGTCAGGAATTGTAAGGCTTGCAATACATGTGACAAAGTAGTAACACCACTGAACACCTCTTACTATGGTAGAATTATCAGAAGGGCCATGGCAGAAATTTGGTGTTGATTTTATGGGTCCTTTTTCCACACTGTCATCTAAGAAGAGTTATGCAATAGTATTAATTAATTATTACTCCAAATGGCCAGAGGTAAGGATGGTAAATAGTATGAGAATGGATGTTGTGAATGAGTTCCTGGAAGAAGTATTTGTACGGGAGGGTGTTCTGGAAGTGCTGATTTCGGATAATTTTCTGCAATTAGCATCTAGTAAAATGTTAAGATTTTTAGTGGAATTTGGTATTAAGCATATGAAAACATCATTATATCACCCAAAAAGATATGCTCAGGTTGAATGTTTTAATAGGATGATAAAGGAGGCCATGGAGAAAAGTGTTAAAGTGTTAAAGGAAAGACTATTGTACTGCAGAGTTACCCCGCATTCAGTGACAGGTAAAATACCTTTCACATTATTTAGAGGAAGGAAACCGTCCACAAAGTTGGTACCCTGGTGCTTAAAGAGGAGGAATGAGAAAATGAGGATGGGGAAACAAGATCACAGTATGAGAATGAGGGTAGAGAGGTTGCCAGTGGATGGAGAGGATGTGGTCTCACAGCTAGACTGTCGACTTTAGAGATGGGAAACCAAGGTTTGAGCCCTGGCATCGACTCCACTTCCTGTCATTTTGTGCAAATCACTTAATATCCCCGTGCCTACAAAAAAAATGAATGAGTCCTTGTGTAACATAACTGGTGCTCATGCAAAGCGCTCCAATACCTTTGGTCGAGTTCATGGTACACAAATCAGCAAAAAAGAGAAAAACAGACGAAACATGAACAGAATCGTAATACCAGATGGCCTGTGGTTATTGATCAATACCCACCTTTGAAGAATCCCAGATTGGTTGAAAAAGGTGCTGCTAATTGGCCAGAACCTGTTGAGGGTGAGGAAAGTGTTGGGTTGTATGTGGAGTTATGTTAGACCTGACATCATTGGCATGAATCTCCCTTCCATTTTGACGGATCGCCTCCTCTGTTTTGATATGTTTTTGCTGGATTTATGCTTTGGGCACTGTGCCACTGCTAATCAGTGCCACAGTACGAGTGCTCACTAGGTTAAATTGATATACTAGTTTGATCCATTATTGGGTTATTTGATTTATCTGTCAGCCCCTAATACAGTGCACCATGTGTGGCCAGGGCTTGTAACTCAAATGCTGCTGGTGGGCTTGCAGCACTGGTTGTGCCACCCACAGAAGCAGATTGTAAAATCTGTCTCCGGCCTGCCATTGCAAGGCCTGTGTGCAGTCTAGCACTGCCATGTCGACTTGACCAAGGGCACCCACTTGCCAGTCCCTAAAATCTTCCATTTGCTTCATTTTAGACACCCCTATGGTAGGCCCAAGGACAGGGTGCATTGTAAGTATAAGGTAGGACATGCTCTGATGTGTTTAGCATGTTCTAATAGTGAATTACAGCCATTTTTGTTTTTCACTATTGAAGGCTACCTGTTCTCATAGGTTAGAATTGGCAGTTAGATTATTACATTCTTATAATCCTAACTGACCCGGGGAACAGGGTAGAAGTTTGAATTTAGTATGCCTGAACTCTGAATATTAAAGTACATCTTTTAGAAAAGTTTATTTTAATATTCTGTGTTTGCAAATACCACTTTTAGAAAGCAGGTATTTGCTTGCCTAACCGATTGAGCCTGCCTCTGCTGGGTTGTGTATTCCTTGTCTGGGTTTGTGAGTGACAGGGCTGGGGAATTCCAGGAGACAGGCTGGGGCAGCCCGGTGGTGAATAGAGAGATCTGGATGGGAGGGAGGAGTTACACCTGGGACCCGAATAGGGTGGGGGAGAAATCATGTCAACAGAGTGCTCCAGAGCTGTATCTTCCCTCCCCTGTGCTGGCTCCACCTCCAGTGGGGCGGCTGATGTCTCTGCCCTGCACAGTGAAAGGAAGAAGAGAGTCATGTCAACAAAGTGCTCAGGAACTGGTTTGACCTAGGCAGAGGCCTCTCTGCCTTCAGAGATCAAAGGATTTTGGGGTATAAATATTGGGACCCTGATCCCAAGAAATTAGATCACTTCTGGAACAAGAAACCTTTCTGCCAAGGAGAAGAACCAAGGAAGCTTCAGGAGGTTGGACTGCCCCTCTGCCAGTGTGCTGTTTGCTGGGTTGGCCTGCAGTGGTTGCTTCATTGCCAAGGGAAAGGAGAAGGAACTTTGTATGGACTTTCATCTATAGAATATTCTCCAAGGGCTTGAACTGTGCTTGCCTCCTGCTGAAGTCTCAGGGACAAAAGTCTTCACCTCCAGCTCTCTCCTGAATTTCCTTGCTGGGAATTCTGACTCCAGTCACTTGCGTGCCGCTGGGAGCTGGAAGTGCGACGCATCGCAAAGAAGCGCGTCCCAGCCGCAGCTAAAATCTGTCTGCTGTTGCATATCCGGAGAAGCGTGACGCCATCGAGAGAGTCGCCATCACATCACCGGAGAAGCGCGTCGCAGGGCCTGTTGCGGCTCCAAAGTACAGAGTTGTCACAAGGCTGCCAGGGCGTCATTGCATCGTCATCGCATCGTCATCGCATCGCCACATCAAAGGCGCCATCTTCTCGCATCGCAACTGGATCGTCGCATCTCATCAAGGTGCCATCTTGCGCACCGCAACGGGCCCGCAGGCCGAGAATCTACGCATCACCTCTGCACCGGTAAGGCTCATGGTGAGTCCCCTACTCTGCACAAGCATTGAGGAAGGACGCAACCGTTCCCCCGGGTCACAGAACCGACGCAACTCCAATTTTGCGATCCTTTTGTCTACTTTGCATTATGCATCCAGATACTTTGTTAAGAACTTTGTCCCATTTACCATCAACTTGAACTAAGAGACTTTACTCATCTTTTAAGTAATCTTAAGTGTAGTATTGTGGATTTTTGTCGTTTGTGGTCTTGTGTTTAAGTCTATATAAAGAATACTTATTTTTATAGAACCTGTGTTGTGTCCATCTGTACTATTTTCACTGTATTACTGTGTATATTCACAAATACTTAACACACTGCCTCTGAGATAAGCCTGTCTGCTCGTGCCAAGCTACCAAGGGGGTGAGCAAGGGTTATTAAGGAGTATAATCCCCTTATCCTGACTTAGAAGTAAGGGTCCCTATTTGGACAAAGGTGAATACATTTGCCAACTAGAGACCCCCAGATCTAACAAGTTGGAAGATGGTAATCCGATGGAATTTACATAAAGTAAGCTTATGCAATGGAAAGAGCGGCAGTATTACGTTGTGGGGAAGGTGAGGGTAGTGGTTACATTTTGGGAAAGGAAATGGTTGGTGTTATGTGGAGAAGTAGTAGACAGGTTGAAGGTAGTGGCCATGGGGTAAATGGTAGTGCAAGTGTGCCTCGAGGTAACAAAAGTACGACAAGGGGTAAGAGTGAGGAAAACTCCATTTCGTTTTGATGATTACCAGTCAGGATAATTATCTTCACCAGATTCTTTGTCATTATTTCGTATAATCGTGTTGCCTTTCAGTATTTATGTAACTGTTAATGATTAGTTATGTACATAGCTTTGTTGTGTTGGGGGGGGGGAGATGCGTGGGATAGTGACAATGCAGGCAAGGTTAGAACATGGAACGTGAAGTGTTGTGAGGTGGGTTCTAAGCAGGGCTCGAGTCTGGGTACCACACGGGTGGACGGCATCCCCCCACTTATTTAAAGGGGCTTTACCAGGTGGACGCTGTCCCCCCTGTGCAAAAGCTGGACTTTCGATTATGGCATTACTCGCCCGCAAGGCCGGCCGCCCCGTCGATCTCCCAAGTCAGTCTGTCTCTTATCAGGACGCAAGCTGGACCGTTAGAGGAGCTCTCAGAACTGGTGGCGGCACTGTTTATGTCAAGCCTTCCGATGCTCTTTGGAACCTGTTCCTGGGGTGGACTGGCAACAAACTACAGCTTTACAATGGCGAGCGAGCAGATGACATGGTACACAGTCACTAACAGAGATGAAGGAACAATGGGTTTGATGAGAAGAGGCACCATGCGTTTTGCGGCATACGTCCCATTCTGCAACCCTCTGAATTACCTCCCCTCTGCTTCTAGGACAGATTTCGAAGCTTCTGTCCAAACTCATTTTTTTAGCGTATAACTACTTGAGCAACACTTACCAGAAATGTTTACAGCGTGCATTTTGAGATATGAGCACATTAAAGGAAAGTACCATTGCAATTCATGGGCAGTGAAACATACATCGTTGTACAATTCCTTTCCTCATTATACTGTACATGTATTTACCATCTTGCACTGGTGGTAGCCTGGGCAATCTTTGCTCTCCCTGCTAGTTGACTCTGATCCCTTTTCCTTTGTAAAGTGTGGCAGGGACAGTAGCTCTTTTGCCCTTTGCCATGCGCTGCGGTAGACTCGGACACCTTCGCAGGGCAGCCGGCAGAAAAACAATTTATCCTGCCAGCTCCTGCCGTGATGTCACTTCCGGTGACACCACCTAACTTGGAGCGTCCCCCCACTTATGTTTTTTAGGACTTGTGCCTGGTTCTAAGGAGGGCAATTGGGAAGGCAGGTGCTGGTTGCGAGTGTCCATGCCGCAGGTTGGCGTCGCTCCTTGCGATGATCATATTAACAAAGAAAGAATTACAATCCGCTTACCGTGTTATGGCCCACATGCTTCTCAACATACTAACAGCTAATTTCTCGGTATATCATCCCATCCTCTCTCGTCGTGTATGCATATTTGTACCTCATCCTGCAGCTCCTTTTGCCTTTCGTTCTTCTTCCCCTTCCTTCCTTCATTTTTTTCTGGCCACCTTTGTGTCTCAGAACAGCACGTCCTCTTTTTGTTTCAGCTTGACATTACCTTGACGGCTCATCTTCCATCTTTTTACTCTACGGGACCTAGCGCAGTACTTGAAATTACTTTATGGTGTACAGTACATCTCATCAACCCATGGGCAGATTTGTGGCTGCTTCTTAGTTTCACCTCCACTCCTTTATACGGCCCCTTTACCCATGACAGCCTTTCTCATTGGACTCGTGGTCACATTGTTATGTAGACTTTTTGATGAATAGATTTTACAGTTAGTGTTTAAAGCTTAAAAGAATGATGTATTTATTTTGCATTTTATTTATGTAATAAATAGTGCATTAGTAATTATGCCGATATAAATATTTTAGTTTGTCAAATGTGTTGTATCGGCTTTATTATACCAAACATATATTAATTGAAAGGGTTTGTACATTTTTTGCTCATTTTCACTTTGTTCCTCCATATTTCATTCCTTACATTCGTACATTGTATATTTCCACCCATGTCATCTCTTCGACCTCTGTCTTTTCTCCTCTGCCCTTGATTTAGTCTCTCCCTTTCTTCCTTCTGCCGCCTCTTCCTCCCGAGTCGCCTCTCCCCAGGGTTTCACAAGTACTTTTAGCAGGAATTGTCTCCTTGTTGAGCTGTCACAGCAGAGTGGGTCACGAAGCACAGATCTTAAAGCATGCCGAGTTATTCCTACCCTTCACATTTGATTCTCACTCACATGCGAGCAGAGCACGAAAGCTGTGCAGAGCTCGAAATACCGTGCTCTTTCAGTAGAACATCACATTGTCTTACAATTGACGCAAACGCCTACAAGTGATTCACTTTCCAGTGGGCGCTTTATAAAATATGCCATTGTTCACCCACCAGATGAGACACTTTAGAGGGTGCCGTGGATGGGGGAAAGGCCGTTTGCTTTATTATTAAATCAAACATAACAGAAAGAGGGGGACAAAATATACCAGATCTCCCCTCGCCTTGGGCATCTGGCTGAATCTACAGCGAAAATATTGCCGAGATAGGAGGTTATCTGTGTACTATATAAATACAGATGACAAAGTGGAGACGTGGCTTCGCTGGAGATGTAAATGAGGCCTGATCCTCTGCACTCTCACCACGGCAATCTTAAATAGTTCATTCGCCTTCATAGGAAAGAGGGCTGTACGCAGGGACAGGGGCAGTGGATTTATACTGCAGGGGAGCACCAAATTATGTGTCAGGTTTCACGAAATTATGCAGCAATTAAAAGCAAATTATGCTGTGTAATGAGTCACTTATTGTGCTAATATTATCTCATTACTTTTGCATTTTTACACCATTAAGACTTTCTTGGTATACTCTTCAACTCATTAGACAAATACAGATAGAGAAATAAGCAACAGAAAGATGACCAGTCAACCTTTGTAAAGGGTGTTCCACTGCGTGGCAACATGTACGTAACATTTGATCCATTTAAGATGGAATCAATTTTTTTCTGAAATCTGCAGATTACGGAGTTTATGATGGATTTGTGATAAATCCAGGAAATCCATAATTATGCGTGAAATGCCGCTGCCTCAAAATCCCATAATTCCAGAGGCCCTGTCTCTTCAACTGTACCTAGCTTAGGTGGCTTACTAAGCATAGAATGGCTGAATCTTGACATATGCAGTTGTTGCCACATGATGACCTGTCATCCTAACCCAGGTCAGTAACACCTTTGCAACCATTCATTGATGGATAGACAACAGGTTGCTTCTCATTTTTTGAAAACTAAAATGTCCACAGCTAGTATTATTCACAAAAGACATCAAAATATCTTAAAACAGACAATGTACAACCAATTAAAAACGTTTCCTTAACAATCAAATTATTGTTTCAGCGATCAATGGACAAAATAGCTATTACTTTGTGCCAGGTAGACAAAAACACAAATGACTCAGCTAGATTTTGAAGAACCCCCATGTTAGACCTGACATCCTTCGGGCGGTCTTCCCTCAAACTTTACGCCTTTCACCTCCTCTTTTTGCTGATTTTTTTTGTTGGTCTTGGGACTCTAAGCACTTTACCACCGCTGACCAGTGCTAACGTATGTGCTTCTCCCTTAAACATAGTAACATTGGTGTATACACAATTGCAATATTTAGTTTGCTTATAACATCCTTGTAAAGTGGTATACCATACACCCAGGGCCTGTAACCTAAATGCTAATAGTGGGCCTGTAACACCTATTGTGCCACCCACACAAGTAGTCCTTCAAACCTGTCTCAGGCCTGCCATTGAAGGTCCTGTGTGTGCAGTTTATTGTCACTTTGACTTGGTATTTAAAACTACTTGCCAAGCCTTAAATTCTCCTTTTACTAATCATAAGTCACCACTAAGGTATGCCCTAGTTAGCCCATGGGGCAGAGGGCGATGTAAGTAAAAGATAGGACATGTACTGGTAATATTTTCCATGTCTTGGTAGTGACAAACACCCATATTCCTTTTTCACTACCTTGAGGCCTACTCTTCTAATATGTTAACATTGGGAATTCCTTAGTACCCTTTTAATCTGTAATTTCTGATTAGAAAGGAGTAGCTGCATCATGTTTCATATCTTTGGAATGGTATTGATAAGGTTAGATTTAACAATACTATATTAGACATGCCACTTGTAGAAAGGGCTCATTTATTTGTTCTCATGGCTCTATGTGCCTGCAGCCTGTCTCCAATACATGTCTGGGGTGGGTGAGAGCTACACTTTGTGCATTCCTTCTAGACAGGCACAAACAGAGGAAAGTCAGGTGTATGTGCATACTCATCTGCATTCCAATGACTCTTCCTGAGTAGGAAGGGAGGAGGAAACTGACACACCTGAATAGGCAGTGTCCTGTTTCTCACACAAAGGGCTGATTACTCCCTACTAATAGTCTTGAGGCCGGGCTGGAAAGAAAGAGCCTGTGTGCACTTCAAAGGGCCTTCTTTGAAGTCTCTCCAACGTCAAAGGCACATTTGATATAAATACCGGCTCTCTGACCCCACCAAATCAGACACTTCTGGAGCTGCAACTGGACTCTGTTGAATGCTGTGCTGACTTGACATTGACCTGACACTCTGCTGGACTATGGACTTGGAAGGCTAGCTTTTCTGCTGTGCTGTCCTGCTGCTCTCTGACCCTGGGAGAGCTGAAATCGGCCTTGCAACTGAAGGGATCTCCAAGGGTTTGTTGGCTTGCCTCCTGTTGCCATAGAATATTAGCTGGTCTTGGTTTCTCAGTTCCCACAGAACCTCGGGTTTTATATTACAGGAATGAAACCTGACTTTGGCTGTGAAATGGTTCACCGTGAACTACGTCTGTGCAAGAGGCTTAATTTTGTCTGCAATGCAGCGCAGTTGCATACTTGGAAGAGCTCAGCTCTGTCTGCTCGGGCCGCAGTGCCATGTAAGCGGGAACTCAGCTCCAGCTCAATGAAAGAAATGCCCCACGTGTACATGGTCTCTTTTTATCTGTGCATGGGAATAGCACTATGCTTGAAGGGGCTTGGCTGCATCCATGCTGGAACTCAGCTCTATATTCAGAGGAGTGAGGTCAGGTTGATGAAGTCTGTTTGTGGTAGAGCTCCACTCACACAATAACCTACTTTTATCTGTGCAATGTATATCTTCTAAGTGTTCAGCCTATCTCCAGAAGAATAACCAAACTCCTTTTTAATCAAATAGGCACCAAAATGAGCTTCTTGATACTTAGCAGACTTCGCCCTTTTGAATGGTAATTTTTTAATTGGCTTTGTGCTGCAAGAACTCGGACACATGATGATGATTTCTATTTACCTTGTCTTCTTATCCCCTCTCAACAGCACACCCACTTCCTTCCCAAGGTGCACTTTGTTGTGAATTGCTTTTATGTCATTTTGGTATGTCCTTTTTGTCCACATTTGTAGTGAGGAAATTTAGAAAAAGCAGGGAAGAACAGGCTGAGACAAGAAGACAATAATAAATATGAAATGAGACAAAGGTAAAATGTATGGGGGGTAAAGGGGCAGGTTGAGAAAAATGAAAAGGGAGGATGACAGGTAACAGGAGAGAAGGCAGCAACACGTGGAGAGAGTGATACGAGTTACATAGAGCAGGATGAACAGTGCTGAGGTCCAGGTGACTACCTATGGGAATTGTAATATAAGTTGAACTGCACTGGACAGGGTGGGCATGTGCAGAAAAGCTAAGTTAAAGAAAAAAAACAACATTTGAACTCCGAGCACCAAGTTTGAGCTATAAAACAGATGGATTCAGAGGGTCGTCAGGTGGACCATGTCTCTGAAGAAGTTGTGTTAACCCATAGGACTATGCTTACTGGTTTAGATCCTTGGAAATGGGAATGTGTCTTGGATTTTGAGCAGGCACCCTTCTCCCTTTGGTTCAAGGTTTTCCAACCATTTACAAAGATGATAAGGATGATCAAGAGGTAGAAAACATGAGGGCAGAGCAGTCTGGGGAACATCATGCTGTGGCAGAAAGCTTAGGTTAGAGAAGTGACATGTGCTGTCTACCCACAGTATCATTTTGATACACCTCTTCAGTCTATTATATGTCTTACATTAAACAAAAAGGGCAAGAAGCACAGAAGGACCTCCTGGGAGGTGGATTGTGAGATGTCTGAGGGACATAGTTCAACTATGATCCCCTAATAAAGGCACACTACATTTTATTTAGTAGACATACTGCGAATACCTCAGGTAGCACCGTAGATCTGCTAGAATGATGCTGTCAGGGCACATATCAGTGGATCCCTGAAGCCAATGAAAAGCCATATGGTGCTTCAGGGGCAGGATCTCCAGTACTATCCCAGCTTCTTATAGGCCTGTGCTTCAAGTCCTATCAATTGGGCCACTGGAAATATACGACAGACCTGGGCGCTTGCATTGACGATTTGACACCACGACTGTGTGCCCTTTGATGCTGTTAATTAATATCTCATTTTATCTTACAGAATTTTGTTTTAAATAGACTGTGAACTTTGTAAGTTACGCAATGATTTCACCTATGCACCTCTTAGCTTGTGTGCATAGTTCACACGAGCTCGGGGCAAACTCACCCTGAGCCACTGGTCCTGAAGAAAGCCAATCAAATTGGAGCATATTGGCTGAAACATGTAGACCACATCACTCTGACCATTTTCACAAATTTTGGGACGTGTGAGACCATATTTTCTAACTCATGTGTAATGACTCTCTTTTAACCCTACCCCATGGACCGCATATTAAAGATTTTGTTCCCCTGGAGGTAGTTTTAAAATTCTTTCTTTCACATTATTCACTTCTGCACTCAAAACCAAAATCAGCTCTGCTGTAATCAGGCATCGAAGAACACCTAGGAGGCACTCGGCCCCCAGAGTGGGACCCCAATGATCAAGCTTACCACCAACTAGGTTGGTGGGTGAGGGTGAGGTTCAGGTAATGGGTTCCCTGCAACGGAGACTGCTTTGATGACCATGACTCTCTGGTTTATCAAAGCTGAATTTTGAGCACGTTCTCATTGATTGTTACTACTGTAAAGCACCCTGATGCCTTTAGTTTGAGTTTGCTCAATATAAAAGTATACTACACACACAAAAACCAACAGCTAGCCATGAACATTTTACCTAGAGGATTGGGACTACTACCCACTAGCCCTCTTTGCTATCAATCCATCCCACCCCTATTTTGCCAAGATCATTTTGCATGTTCTTAAGATGATTTAACTGAACACTCAGACACAACTATGTCTAGTGCAGGAGTGCACTGTTCGAACTTGCTCAGGTGCGAAATTTTAACCACTCATTTATATCATTTATCTTAATGTGAAAGTGTTAAATTAAACATTCATTGATTTATATTATACCATCATTACTCTGATGAACAACAGAAATAATCAAAATAATTGAAGTTCATAAATTGTTTACTATATTGATTTTCAAAATTGCATAGTTTTTTCAGCTTTTTTTTTGCAAACATATTAACAATTAGTTTTCATTGAAAATATTATTCATTTATTCCTGAAAAATGCCGAGCGAATGCAAATACAAATAAGCAATTCCATCAGAACTTGCGACGACTCCCAATGCATTTCGATGCCTAAGCATCTTCGTCAGGGGAAATGCTGTATAAGAAAAAATGCTGTATAAGAAAAAGTAACAGTGTGTACATATTTCTCAAATATTTTCATCAAACTTCAATTTGTGCTCATGCACTACACAATAAGTGGACACACAGCCTATTTACTCATGCAGATGCATTATCTCACTTTATCCAAGCATGCCAGCTATCCAAGCGATTGAGTGATAATTACTACTGTGGTATGCTCTATACATGCCATCAAGTTTAGTCTAGTGCACCCAACGTATGTGTCACGTGAACCAGTGACATGTGTGAAAAAATGTAAAATAAACGTACCCTCCAATCGGGTACTATGTCACCTTAACTCAAATTCCGCTAATAAACGACTGTTCCTAGAAACAAAAAGGAACTAACATAAATATGCCAGTACTGAATAACAAGTGCCTCTAATCACCCTGTGTAAACCAGCTACTTACTTCCTGCTGTCACTACACAAGACTTGAAACTTCTGTTTTACTGCTGCTCCACCTAAGGGACAAAAACAACCCTTACTCCATGCGTTTTTACCTATCCTTGCTTTTCGAAAACATCACCATCTGAAAACCGCAATTGTACTCGCCCTGTGTAATACCTTAAACTTCTTGCCGATAGGTGAACACTGTCTCCATCGTTTGTTCGAGTTTGTGAGAAAACGCCGAGCATCGGCACGGCATGCCGGGACGTAATTTAACGCCCGACATCAACAACGGACTGGTGTCCCCGCGCCCTTACTCGCAACCTCCAAACATTATCGTAATGCTTCTAAAATACTCCAAAACATGTAATTTAGAAGTATTTTGATGTAATACATGCTTCATAGGCCGCACTACAAGGAAAATCAAGATTAGGCTCCCTGAGCATAAATCAAACATGAGGTTAGGAAACGAGAAATCAAGTTTGGCGCAACATTGGAGAGAGAGGCAGCACACCATCCCCCAATTGAGATACACTGTACTAGAGCAGGTGTTGGTTTAGCCCCATGTGGATCCCAACAAGGGAATAGCCCAAAGAGAGACATTCTGGATGAGGCATCTGAACACAGTTAAACCGGGTGGGCTGAATGATAAAATCAAATTTGCGTGTTATTTATGAGTACATTATGTATAAACCATGATCCATGTTCCTGTGGTCATATGTGAGTTGTTAATACAGGATCAAGTTTTGGTCAAGCGCCACCAACGCTTGTGCACACATGACATTTTTTATACTTCTTTATAATTTTTTTACACGTTTGCTAGATTGCTACACGATTTTCACTAACATACACATTTTTTATGTTATCCATTTTAATTGTCATTAGGACATTTTACATATGATTGCTAGATATACTGCACAGATTATGAGTAATGAGACCAGAGTAGTTTGGTGACATAGATATCTCAATAAAGTTTTTGTATTCGAAAGCTACAGTCCTCTTTCTATCAATACTGTTTGGGTGCTCGTGTTTATTATTAAATGGATTTGTACCATTTTGCGCTGGACACGATTAAGAAGCATGTATTACATCAAAATACTTCTAAATTACATGTTTTGGAGTATTGTAGAAGCATTACGATAAGTTTGTAGGTTGCGAGTAAGGGGGCGGGGACACCAGTCCGTTGTTGATGTCGGGCGTTTAATTACGTCCCGGCATGCCGTGCCGATGCTCGGTGTTTTCTCACAAACTCGAACAGACGATGGAGACAGTGTTCACGTATCGGCAAGAAGTTTAAGGTATTACACAGGGCGAGTACAATTGCGGTTTTCAGATGGTGATGTTTTCAAAAAGCAAGGATAGGTAAAAACGCATGGAGTAAGGGTTGTTTTTGTCCCTTAGGCGGAGCAGCAGTAAAACAGAAGTTTCGAGTCTTGTGTAGTGACAGCAGGAAGTAAGTAGCTGGTTTGTACAGGGTGATTAGAGGCACTTGTTATTCATTACTGGCATATTTATGTTAGTTCCTTTTTGTTTCTAGGAACAGTCGTTTATTAGCGGAATTTGAGTTAAGGTGACATAGTACCCGATTGGAGGGTACGTTTATTTTACATTTTTTCACACATGTCACTGGTTCACTTGACAAATACGTTGGGTGCACTAGACTAAACTTGATGGCATGTATAGGGCATACCACAGTAGTAATTATCACTCAATTGCTTGGATAGCTGGCATGCTTGGATAAAGTGAGATAATGCATCTGCATGAGTAAATAGGTTGTGTGTCCAATTATTGTGTAGTGCATGAGCACAAATTGAAGTTTGATGACAATATTTGAGAAATATGTACACACTGTTACTTTTTCTTATACAGCATTTTTTCTTATACAGCATTTCCCCTGACGAAGATGCTTAGGCATCGAAATGCATTGGGAGTCGTTGCAAGTTCTGATGGAATTGCTTATTTGTATTTGCATTAGTTCGGCATTTGTCAGGAATAAGTGAATAATATTTTCAATGAAAACTAATTGTTAATATGTTTGCAAAAAAAAGCTGAAAAAACTATGCATTTTAGAAAATCAATATAGTAAACAATCTATGAACTTCAATTATTTTGATTATTTCAGTTGTTCATCAGAGTAATGATGGTATAATATAAATCAATGAATGTTTAATTTAACACTTTCACATTAAGATAAATGATATAAATGAGTGGTTAAAATTTCGCACCTGAGCAAGTTCGAACAGTGCACTACTGCACTAGACATAGTTGTGTCTGAGTGTTCAGTTAATTTAGAGACCTGACAGGAGTCAATCAGGTAGCAGGTCTGCACCGATTTTTTTTAAAAATTGCATTAAGGTTCAAAAGCAGTGGTGTGCAGGTTACACACACATCTTTGTTCATTACTTCTTAAGATGATTTAGTCAGAACTTGGCACTTTATAAAACCAAAATCACACATCACCGAACCTCTCCCCTCCGTTGACAACCCCACCCGCCCCTCCATTGACAGAAACGTCTGGACTGCTGGATGGTCAATGCATTTAAACACAAAAAAACTCTTTCTTCCTATTTAGCATTTAATTAGCGCTTATGACCCCTCACATGAGTAGTAAGCACTATATAAATGAAATAACAAATAAAGGCAATTTGGGATTTCTGCCTTGTTTTTTTGAAAGCGCAGGAACATAGATTGCCTTCAAAGTGCAGATGCAGGGTCTCACATACCAGCATTAATGGATAAACATTGTTGTTAATGGACAAGCATAGTTGCTCTTCAAAACAAAGTGTGATCAGTAAAGCACACTGCCTTGGACAATAGGAACCCCCACTGTGGGTTTTTAGCCCTGGATGTAGTGAGTCACCTTGGACCCCCTTATTTCCTTCTTTGAGGATGCGGCAAGATAAGCTGAAGGTGTCTGTCGGAGAAATGAAAATTTTTATTCTGACGCTCTCTTTTCCAGCTATCCTTCATTTTTCCAATCTTTCGCTCGGATAGACACACACACCTTTAGCCCCAGCCACGGAACAACAGGGGGGCTGATGCTCTTTCAGCCCAGAGGGCATTGCACACCTGATAACAAAGGTGGGCTGGAGCTGCTAAACCCTTGATGTGCTCCACTGGAGCAAGGGCAGACTCAAGTCTTGCTTGGGGGCATATAGGCAGGATCCCACTCACAGAGCCATCCCTTTTTGTGCCTTTGTATACAGTGCAAGTTGGGTGCCACAGCACGCCTGCCAGTAGCCAGCGGCCTCATCGAAGGACCATGAAGTTTACAGATTTCTGTCAAGTCTTGATGACATATATTGAGGGAGGACAATTGACTGCGCATGTGGGAATGTGTAGCTCCTTCTCTGCTGAGAGCACAAGAAGCATGAATGGGTGGCCCCAAAGGAATACCAGCCACAAACAACAACACAAGTCTGTACCACCCCCAGAAGTGGTAGTAGACTGAGGTAAGATAGCTTGAGGCTGGCAAGAGAACATGGTCACACCAACAGTTCACATCCCCTTCCCATCTAAATAAGAGGCATCCCCGCACTGGAGAAAAACTAAAAGAAACTCACTTTTTAAATATCCCTTATAACTTGCAAAGCGGTCTACTAGGTTAAAGCAGCAGTATAAGTCCTAGTGATTACTCTATGACACCAGGGTTGAGATAAAAAAAAGACAGATCCATGTTGCCTCCCAGAGGTACAGAGCAGTCAGAAACTACAAAATTGACATGTGCCATCAAAGGCAAGCCAATTCCCAGCCTCTTCAGCGAGGCCAAACTAGTAATGATGCATGGTGAAGTGTTTAGAGCGCATGTGTAAACAGCACACACATTCAGCCCTCACGGACAGGAACATTTTCACTGATTGTTGTTTTTCAGCTGCCTTGATAATATAGTTTTATTTTTGTGGGGCTTCCTTTGTATCAGTTTTTCAGTGATCGATGGATTATCAACAGTGGTGGCCTCTGATTGTTGCTGTTTGGTGTTGCAAAATATTTCCTACACAGACTTCCAACTCAAAGTCAGATGATATCGTGTTTGCTACAGCAATACGGGTCTTTGGAGACACATCGGTGTGACACAGGAAGAAGCTCAATATCAGCCGCCTTCTCCACTTTACGCACAACTAGGTAAGCCCTGCCACTCTTGTTCCTCTGACTCCGTATGTGCTCCTCCAGATTACAAGATGGATTCCTGGCAGACCTTCTACTTGGGTAGATACTTTCTCATGGGTGGGGGAAGAGGCAGCAACACTGGGCTTTCTCTTCTCAGCCAATTAGGATGCATAGTTGTGGAGAAGTGTGGTTCAATGGTTTGAGCAACAGACCCTGATGCAGAGGTCTAGCACGGGACCAGGGTTCAATTCCCCGCCTCGGGTCTGGGCTCAAAAATTCCACGGACCTGATAATTCTCGCCTCGGTGCCTATTCCAATCATGGAGTCCCACTCTGCAACTCTGGGCAAAAGCTTGCTTAATCTCCACAACGGCCCCCACAACACTAAGGATGCCTGGACTCCACCTTGGGGGTGCCCAGGAGTGCACACCTCACAGGGAAAGCCAGGATGGGTTCCACAGCGGTATTTGTACTAGCGCCTTGAGACCCTTGCGGGTGAGTAGTGCGCTATACAAGTATCAATTTACATTTACATGGTTGATTGGTTTGAGGTGGCGGGGACACAAGGCCCGGAGTATTGTTTTGGCATGCACATGCACACACTTTGATTTGCAGGTTATACTGGGGGTTCTTCATCGATTAGCTAATCAAGTGATAAAGTATTAAAAGGCCAATATCTCCTATTTTGTGGAGCCCTATTGAAAAATAGTCCGCACGGAGCTTTGTAAGGCATCTCCTAGTAACGTTCAGTCGTGTTCGCCCAAGGTCCCGTCCAAACCCCCTTCCTCCACGTTCTACATATAAGAAATACATAAAATGTCAGAATTTATTAGAAGCGGCAACCTGTCCTTAGCAGATACCAGCTAATCGCTGACAAACGGATGTATTTTTAGCTGCAGGGGAAGCAGACGTGGCTGCAGTGTGATCTGATCCGAGGCGGCAGGAGCACTGATGTGACCAAGCTTCACAAAGTGCCCTCTGCCGCGTGGTAACTGCGGCCTGAGCTTGCAGTCGTTCCTGCTTCAGATGCCCCAGACTTTACCGCCTTTACCAAGAAACTACCAAGTAGGCATTACACCCAGTTTCGGACTCTGAGCTGAGCTTTGAATTTCATTCAAAGACTTTAATGGACATTTTCCAATATATTGAGACACATGGGCAAGTCGAGTGACATTATACATTTTTCTGAGTAGGAATACGCAAATGTTATTTTTTTTTTTACTGTCAAATTTGAATTGGATTTAAAATTCAACATTCCAGTGGATCATCACACTGCGCATGGAGGAATCTTTTAGTAGTATATTTACTTTCCCGAATCGTAATTCATGTCATTTTTTTTTAGAATTAATTAATGCTTTTAGCAAATATTTTTTGCAACAATTAATTGAAAAAATAAATATATTTCTATAAATTGAGTAGATTTTTTTTACACATCGGTTGATTTTTATAACAAATGGATTTGTGTTTTATACATTTTCTTAAGGCAATGTTTTAGGATGAACTGGTGTGGTGATGTCCAATGTGCCAGGAAACTAACTTTGCATCAAAAGGTCTCAATTGACTCCTCTAGACCTTGCCTGTGTGGAACAGGAATGGAGATCTGAAATCCCAACTAGCCCCGTCACTGTGAAGGATGATACTATCAATGAATCTTCACCTGCCATCCTGATCCACACAGGCCCTTAGTGTGAGACTTGTTGTTATTCACGAGACACATGGTAGAGGGCAGGAATTTCTGAAACCCAAATGGGAGCTGTGAGAGAGACTGGAAGATATGCAAGTGGACAGTATGGACTAGCAGAATAGGGCCTACCCAGTGCTTTAAATGGGCCGGTACTGTCTGGTACTGAGTACCGGCACATTTTTTATTTTGAGAGGGAGAGTACCAGCACTTCTCAAAAGTGACTTAATATTTTTTATTGGAGAGTATCACCACTTCTCAGAAACAAGCAGGTACTCTGGTACAGGGTACCTGCCCATATATTTTTCCATTTCAAGCAACTGGTCTACAACTGCAAAGATCAGATAACCCTATGCTTGGAGGACACCTATAAGGGGCATCATACTTATATGAAAGAGGGTGACCCCGCTGCAGGTTCACATTATGGGGACCCTTATTTTACTGATTCCTTGGCTGCCCTCCTTGCTGTGTTTTTTTGCGCTGGGAGGGAGAGAGACCACACCTCCCAGCACCCTCTGCTTTGTCCGAAGGCCACGTCACCAGGAGGTGCCGGAGCACCATAAATAGCAGAGAGGGGTCACTCAGGGTGGGACCCTCGTTTTACTGATTCCTTGGCTGCTGTCCTTGCCATCTTTGTTTTGTGCTGGGAGGGAGAGAGACCACACCTTCCAGCACCCTCTGCTTGGCCAGGAGGCGACGTCACCAGGAGGTGCTGGAGCAACATAAATAGCAGAGTTGAGTCCCCAGCACGTGACATACATGGGGGCGTGCCCGTGCTGCCAGTGCAAAGACCTTTCCAAGAGCAAGCCCGTCTTTGCCTGGAAAAGGATAGGCTTGGCACCCCTTGTTCATTTGAGAAGCCGGCAGGGCAAGTCCAGTGTTTAAGTCCAAATACAACAGTTGACTATTTTATATTTCATATTTCGTTCTTTAGGTTAGCTGAATGTATTGGCTGGATAATTAGGCTTGATTTTTGACTACCAGGCTTGAGGTGGCCAAAGTACTAAAACGGTGAAGAGTAAAGTACCGGGTTCTAAAGAGACTGCCATTAAATTCACAAACAGTACCACTCTGGATTCTTTTCTGGCCCTAGCAGTAGGGTCTTCACCACTGAGATTGACTTGAAAGAACGCAGATTATTGTTGGAGGTGGGGGTGGAACCAGCATCATGTTAGAGGCTGCAGTAACCCATGATCAACAGACTGCCCCACAAGCCCACCCAGTGGTGCAAAACAACCAAAGCATCTCCAATGGCCCTCTATTGGAAAGTCCATACATTAGTATTTGCTCACCCGTGCCCAAAAGGAAGCAGCAAACAAAACTCCCTGGAACAGCAAAAGGTAAGAAAGGTTCCTCTTACATATCAACGAATCAGGTTAGCCCCGATTAACCAGGAGATAGTGAGCTTTGTAAATATGGATTGGACCACAGTGCTTGGAAAAATCAAAGACATCCCAGTTGCCTTCCCAATCTTTGGTACCTCCAGTATTGCCCGCATCAAGGAACATATTGGAAGTCAACAGGAATTCAAGCAGACAAATAGATCAAATGGAGTCAGTGGGAGTGGGGGCAAGGATGGTGCAATGGGAAGCAGGGTATCCTTTTCTAAGTCTACCTCCTGATTGCTGTCCTTATGTAGCTATTTTGTCAGGGGTACCATGGATTAGTGCCAATTCAACAGAATCTATCGACCAACTCAAAAACAAAGTATGTCATTAGTTAGCGATTATGACACTGTTTCGTTTGTCAGGAGAGTTGGGTGGTGCAGACCCATGCCCAAACCTTAGAGGGGGACTGTGTTGTGATCAACTGTAGGTTTCCTGTTTTGGCTGAGTGATTAATCCAAAGCTTTGATTCATTGAACATCAAGGATACATACATTAACATCCTCCCACTTCTTTTTTTATTTGTTGCTTACATCCTAATCCTTCAACGTGGGTCAGCACAAATTACTGCCCTCCTACAGAACCATCAATCTCTACTGGACAACCACCTATTTCTACTGCTAATAGATTTCTTCCTCTGTCTGACTTGGATCAAAATGACTGACTCCAGGGCACTCCTCCCCGCCCTTCCTGCATGGCAATTTTTCACATTAGTAAATTATCCACTGAGTCTACACCCTTAAATATGTTGGGTTTTTCGCTAAGAGTTCTTAGCTGGAATATTGCTGGCATAAGAGATAAGTTGGTGGCCCCTGAATGGCTTAATTTTATCATTGTTTTTGACATTATTATGCTCCAGGAAACCTGGGCCTTAGAGCCGGTAGTCTGGGATGGCTATGAAAGTTTCAACATGGCAGTAATTCCCTCCCATGTTCATAGGTCACAAGGGGGGCTAACCACCCAGGTTTGACTTTCCAAGCAATTAAGGGTCTTTCCAATTTCCCTGAGACATAATGGGATACAGATATTATGTGTGATTGTCTATAATGATTTACATTTTTTTCTAGTGAATTTCTATAATTCTATTAGCAACCCTGGGTGTCAGATAGAGGAGCTTTTGAAGCCTTGCCAATCCTAGAAGCTAGATCATATGCCTATTTTAAATCGTTTAACATTATAATAGGTGGGGATTTTTACACTAAGGCGCCTATTAGGATGTCCGTCCGCCACCCCCGAGGTGGAGGGACCGTCCGCAGGGGCAGCGGCGGTCCCTCCGGTGGAATAAGGATGTGACCGCCACCCTGGCGGTCACATCCCGTATATTATGTTTGATAGACACCGCCACCATATTAGAGCTTTTCCGCCACGGTCGGAAGCTGACCGCGGCGGAAAAGCGGCAGACGGCCTCCCCGTCCGCCGATGACCCCCCAGCCATCCTAATATGAGGAGAGGTCTTTTCATTCACTGCAGCGGTGAATCCGCATCCTCCGGGCTGGCGGTGGCTTCCGCCTGCCCGGAGGATGCGGATTCACCGCAATCCTAATCGAGCTCTAAGTTAGGAGATAACTTAATTGCTCGCAACCCCTTTGTGGTTGATGATTCTCTGACTAGTGATTTAGGGTATGATCAAAGGGGTCGCAAGCTATCGGTGACACTTTTTTCAGCCTGGTTTAAGAAATGTTATGTCCAGGGGCCCCGGTTTGTTCAGGGAATTGCCCACCTTTTTGGGACCATTATTGATTATATTTTTATTTCAATGTTGCTCGACGACTATGTTAGCCTAAGGATTGGACACAAATCCTACTTCAGTGACGATAACCCAATAGAAATTAGGTTAGAAGTAAAAGCCAGTATGGGTGCAAACTCCGAACTAGGCTTGGCTAGTTTAATTGTGGAAAATTGGAAACTCACAGTGAAGTGGCGCAACCTTCCAATTCCAACATTGAATAAATCTGTAGTTGGTCTTAAGCTAGGAATTATTATGGAGCTCTTATTAGCCCTTGAAACATCACCTGTAACAATTTTGGAAGCATTTGAACAAATACATAACTCTCCTATTTCCATTATGAAGGATATGTCGAGAAAACACAGGGGGACAAAACTAGGCTGGCTTGATAAAGCATGCAGGCAGGCTGGCAACCACCTGTGTAAGGCCCTCAACATCAAACCTCGTAATCAGGATATTATCAAGGAAGCAAGAAGGGCCTATAAATTAGCTATTGGGAAGCAGAAAGCTGAGCTTAAAGAAGCCTTTTGGGATCAGTTGGTGTCTACCTGCACCGCTGGGGACTCTAGGGGTTTTTAAGCTGTGGTCAATTGAAGGCAGCCCAATCGGGCCACTCAAGATGACATTGGTTCTTCCTTTTCTCCAGCACACTGGGTGGCCCACTACCATAAGGTCTATGCCCTGGATAAAGCCTTGTTCGTAGCTAAGGATAAAGTTTGTGGCATGTACCCACTTGAGATTATGTTTGATCCCGAGGAGGTTTATGCAGCTAATATTGGCTGCCCATCCAAAGAGCTCCTGGTCCAGATGGGATACCTATGGACTTATACAAAGCAGAACAACACCTCTGGGCCTCAGTCCTGACTAACGTACTTCACGCTGTGACTCAGACAGGTTTCCCCCATCTTGGAAATCTGCTACCATAGTTCCAGTTTTTAAAAACCGGAATAGGTAGGATCCCACTTGCTATAGACCGATTTCCCTGTTAAACTCATTTATAAAGGTGGTAGGTCATATTGTTTTAAAGCATGTAGAAGTATGGGCTCAAGCCAATGATATTATGGGGCCGATTCCGATTCAGTAAAATCCCATACGAATCATATCCCTGAACGTCCACGTACGTACGATGTAGTGCGATGCGTACCCAAAGCAGTTCTCCATCCGAATCGTACCAAAGGCCGTACGACTCAATAATCCGTATGAATCGCATTCGGAACACGCAGTACGCAATGTCGGTACGGATCGAAGCATCATTTTCCGACCAAACAACTACGATTCGTCCAGTCAACACCCCCTACGACTCTTTTTTTACAAGAGTTCAAAACGTCCGGAAAAGCAGAATTCGACTCGAAATGCGTGCAAAAGGACCCCCGTACGGTTCGTACACCCCATGATCGTAGGTGTACGAATCGTACACCTACGATCACGGGGTGTAGGAACCGTACCCCTACGATTATGGGGTGTACGAACCGTACCCCTACGATCATGGGGTGTACGAACCGTACCCATACGATCTAAAAGTGCAAGCAAGAATTTCAGAGAAGTATTGAAGACAAAGCAAAATTCAACTAAGCGAATGAGTTTGTGCTCAGTGTTTTGCAAAGAATACATATGGGGTCATTAGGATGGTGGATGGACTTTAGACCACCCTCCATCCTCGCGGTGCTGGGACCGGCTGCCAGACGTGTGACAGTCCCTCACAGCTAATTAGGATGCGACCACCACACTGGCTGTAAGCAGCATCCGCTGCAATGTCAAAGTGCCATGCCATGCATTCCCATGCACAACATGGCAGGCACTGCGCGGTGCATTGGAATGAAGGGGGGTACCATAGGTACCCCACCAAGTGCACCCCCACATCCCACCAGGGGCCCGCAACGGGCCCCCATTGCAAATCCCACCAGCCTTTCCATGGCGGCATCGCCGCCATGGAAAGTCCAGTTTCCGCACACATCCTAATATGGATGATGGTGCCTGGTAGGCACCACCACCATATTAGTGGCCAAATCCGCCAGACCGGCAACCGTAACGATTGCCAACTGGTGTGTCTGCCGCGATATCCCCCGCCATAATAATTTGGCAGGGCGTAAATCAGGTTGGGATGGCGGGCGGATAGGCAGTGGCGATCCGCCCACCATCCTAATGACCCCCATAGTTTGAGTGAGGGGGTATTGTGCTCCTGAATTATTAAAGAGGAGGCTAAAGTGTCTGAAAATTATTGTCAAGAAGAGATACTTAGGTACCACCAAAAGAAGGAGTGAGGAGACACCAGCAGCAACCCCAATTTAATAGATATTATACTGGACTGTGTTTTTCTTCTTGCACAATTAAGTACAGCAAAATAGCAAGCTGCGCTGGATTTCATGAACATTTTTAAATTAGTAAACCAAAACTTAGTAAATCTGGGCCTAAGTTTTGTATGAATAGTCTGGAAACCAGACAGAACCCACATGATTCACTGTCCAGCAAAGTGGAATTTAACGAAAATGGGTTGTTGATAGAATGGTGTGTAAGCTCTGGTCAAGCAGCAACCCCAATCCTTGTCAGGGCTAGGCTCAAGCAAACCTGTGTTTAGTCTCCTGGTAGCTTGGCACAGAGCAGTCAAACTTAACTCAGAGGCACTGTGTAACGTGTTTGTACAGCATTTCAAACAGTGAAACAGCAAAGACACCACACAAAAAAGCTCCCACACCAGGTTAGAATAATAGTGCAAAATTAAATAAATAAAACAAGTCCAACAAGCACCATGAGTCTCCTGGAGTGATGTGTGCACTATACAAATGTCCCTGACTTGATTTGACTTGACAAAAATGAGAAAAATCCAATCAGTAGAACCGGAGTTATGCATTTTTAAACAATACAGTGCAACGAAAATGGAGGACAACCACCTGGGTGATGTGAATATAAACTTTGAATCACTCGAAGTTTTCCATTAATCATTTAGAAGCCAGATGGAATTTAAATGAATAATTGCATTTAAAAATTAATGTAACTAGTTGATTGGGTAGTCGGCATGTAACATAAGCCACAGCCTGTGCCTGACTTTTTTTATAATCTCGAGGCTTCTAACTGATCATTATGAGTGAATTTCATTAACTGAAAAAAGTCTAACCAGATCGAATAAGGACTATGAGGATTAATTCTCCCTACTACCAAAGTATACACAAGTGTGCACAACAGCTTATCTGTGTAGGAACTAGAATAGCATCAACTCCGATTCAAAATCTGGACCAATATTTTAAACACTAACAAGGTAAATTGTTGGTTCAATGACAATCTCAGTGAAATGAAAAAAGAAAGTGAGATCTCTAGAATGAAAAAGAAACAAATCTAAGGGGTGTTAGTGGACTTGGAGGCAGCAGAGTAAGCAATGTGCTCAGGCAAAACGAGGCAGATGAAAGGCAAATTATCTTGTATGTCCAGGAGTACAAGGCATGGAGGTTGGATCCCTAAGCTGGGAAGGGTGCTGTCCGATCTCCGACCTCTGACAAAGGAGTGGGGTAGTGAGAGTGGCTGTGAGCGAGGATTGACCAGGCCTCTGTGGTGAGACCCAGGGAAAAAACATGGTGCCAGAGATAGCGGTGAGCTGGGCGTAGCCTGGGGGCAGATTGGGTTCCAAGTGACAGAAAAGTATCTGGGAGACAACTGAAGACAGCGCTGTGCTTCAGGAACTGAGCCCCGCTCGGGCAGGGCTCACCGACGAGAAGGATAGCAAAGAAGGCCTTTGAAATATCAATGGTTTGGGCCATAAGATCAAGCATGGCATAGTGTAGAAAGGAACTCACATCATACTCCACGATGTGATAGTCTTACAGGAAATACTTATGAGGGGGAACCACGCACCAACACTGGGGTAAGGTAAATATAAGGTGGTGGGGCATGCAGGGTTCCCCACGGCATCCAAAGGGGTGGCAACATTGGTCAAAAAAATCCCTTATAACAGTGACTAAAGTGTGGATGGATGCCCTGGGCTGCTATGTAGTGGTCTTGGGTGACTGGGAGGGTGAAATCAAAGTGTTGATTAATGCGTACATTCCTCCAGGGCTCCAGATGGAAATGCTCCAAATTATGAGCTGTGTTATAACAGAGATCCTGCAGGCCAAACTCCTACTGGGGGGGGGGGGGGGGGGGGGGAGATTTTAACATGATCATGAGCCCAAATCTGGAATGGACATAGACTAGGCCAATACAGCACCCCATGCGGGGAAACTGAAAGGATTTTATATGGCCTTAGGTCTGGAGGACATTTGGCGATCCCTGCATGGTCAAGATAGGGGGTACTCCTTCTACTCAGGAGTGCATGACGTACATTCCATAATTTCTTATTTTTTCGCACCCGTCTAGACTCTCCCTAGACCGACAGAGGTAGCTTATAAGGCGAGAGGTGAATCGAATCATTCCCCACTGAAAATTGCTTTCAACACCCCACACCTGAGAGGGATGAGTGAAGGGCAGATGGCGGGTTGGTGGCTGGCCTCCCACTGCAGTTGTGTGGAGACTCTCTACAGCCACAGACTTGTACTTTACAGAAAACACAGAGGCTGCTGGAAGCATAGCCATCCTGTGGGATGCATATAAAGTTACAGTAAGTTGGACATAATTTCAGGAAATGTGGCAGACAAATGAAAAAGGGAGTCTGAATGTTTGGAGCTGGAGAGAGAAATTTGATTCTTAGAGGAAAAGCAGGCCTAGACCCCAAAGGGAGAGCTGAGCCGACAGCTAGAACAGAAAAAAGAGAAATATCGAACTGTGGCAGACATGAGGTAAGACAGATGTGCTTAGCTCAACAAAGATGACTGTATGAAATGGGCCAAAAGGTGGGCACGCTCTTGGCATGTCTAGCAGTGAAAGAAACATTAGCAAGTTAGTGGGCCCTTGGGGGTTAGGGTGTGGGCAGTGTTAAGATTGTGGGGTTCATGGTGCGCTATTCATGGGACTTCTACTTGGGGAATTCCACAAGTCAGGTTTGGGGGTGATGGAATTTGTCAGGGAATGCACCTGTAGAAAACTGGACAGGGGGTATCACTGGAGCTCAAAAAGTCTTAACTGAAGGAGAGCAGCGCTCTTGCAGTTGCAGACAGGGTAAGCCCCAGGGCCGAATGGCTTACCAGTAGAGCACCTGAGATGAACTGTCTGTAAAAATTGAACACCGATGTACAATATGTATGCTGAAGCATATGAAAAAGGTAAACTCTCACAAAATGTGAGAATGGCACCAGTGGTTCCTATCCTGAAACCCAGGAAACACCCAGACAGTTGGTATTCCTATGGACTCATCCCCCTCCTAAATGTAGATGTGGAAATCCTAGCAAAGGTCTTGGTGAGTAGAATGAAGGGGATGATTCTGGAGTTGGTTCACCCAGACCAGAATGGGTTTATGCCCCAAAGATCTGCTAGACTCAATCTTAGGAGACTTCAGAATTACAGCAGCAGCTTTGGATGTGAGGATACCACTTGCGGTGGCCTCTATGGACACCCACAAAACATTTGACTCAGTGGAATGGCCCTATTTGTTTGCAGTCTAGGGGAAAATGGGCTCCGGGCTGAAATTTCTAGCCTGGATCTGTTAGCTTTACATGAACCTTAGTGTGCTGCTCATGGTGGATGGGGTCCTCTCTGGAGTTTCCAGATTTGGAGGAAACACAGTAGGGCTGCTTACTGTCACAGATGCTGTTTGAATTGGCACTGGAACCACCAGCTGAGTGGATACAAGATGATGTGCAGATTGAAGGGTAGAGGTCGGAACCGCTCCCCCGTGGGTGGAAGGTATCTAACTCTATGCAGATGATGTGCTATTGTATCTGGCCAGCCCTAATAGGACTCCGGGTAGGCTGGGCAAAATATTCACACTTTATGAAAAGTATTCAGGGCTACAATTCAACATGGGAAAATCCCTGATCTTCTGTATTGGCAGTGGAACGACCAGCTGAGTGGACCCGTGTTGATGTGCAGATTGAAGGAGAGAGGTGGGACTCCCTGTGGGTGGAAGGTATCTCCCTTTATGCAGATTAACTATGGGCGAAATTTGCAAATTTTCGGTACGCGAATTTGTACGAAAGCGAATTCAGGGTCCGGAAAATCATCGAATTTGTGCGAACTTGAGGATTTTTTTATTATTGCGTGTTCGCAGAGTTTTTTATCAGCGCGGCTACCGCAAACTTACCCATGCGGTTGCTTTTGGGCGCGGCCATCTTGTTCGCGGGAGGAAAACAACTCGGCAAACTCAGAATCAAGGTAAGGCAAGGCAGCGCGCGCAAGATTGTATTTTTGAAGTGCGAACAAGCAAAAAAAATTTGCGAACTTGCAAATTGCAAATTGTTTGGCAAGTTCGCGCGATTCGCGGATCGCGAAATTGCCAAAAATCCACAAATTCCGCGAGCGGAACGAATTTGCAGCCCATGTTTAATGCAGATGATGTGCTATTGTATCTGGCCAACCCTGATAGAACTCTGTGTAAGTTGTACAAAATATTTGCACTTTACGGAAAGTATTCTGGGATACAAATCAACTTGGAAAAATCTCTGCTCTTCCCAATGGGTACATGTATAGGAAGAGACAGCCTCCTCATTCCACTCAGGATTAAAAGGGGACACTTTAAATACTAAGGGTTATGGATATTCAGAGATGAGGACTCCCACTACGAGGACAATCTTGCACCATTCTAGCGGCGATTGGAGGCAAACATTGGACACTGGGAAGCACTGCCCCTATTCCTTGATGGGCAGAGCAGCATTGTTTAAAATGGTGGCCTTGCCCCTCTATATATCTATATATCACAGAATAGACAGGTTCCTGTGCCCAAGAGATTTTTAAAGCAATTGATGCACTGCTAAGGAAGTTGTGGCAGGATGGTGCCCAAGGAAAGCCCTCTCCAGTCTTCAGCATTCCACATATGAGGGAGGCATAGCAATGCCAAATGTTGAGGGCTACTATGAGGCAGCACCAATAAGTGCAATCAATGACAGAGCATATGCGCATGTAGAGGACCCGGCGTTTCATCTGGACAAAGATGTTCGGGCAGAAACTATATTTGCATGCTTTCTACCAGTGGTGTAACAATAGCCCCTGCATCCCCTGTGGTGTGGGTGGCCCCAAGTTCCGGGCCGCCCCCCTACAGGAATAGGCACAGTCCCCTGACCTGAGAGCTTTCTCTGTGTCTGCAGCATGGGGGGGCCCTTCTATGTACACTGCAGGGGGACCCCCTCAGGTTTAATTTTGCCACTGCGACCCTTAGGCAGGTCGCTCCCCATGCCGCACAGCGCCACGTGTGTGCCCGTGTCCCCCGCTGCTGCAGCTTGCTGTGTTCTTGAAGTCGAGGCCCTCCTCTTTTCTGCAGGCTACTACCTGCGCCTCATCCCTGGTGGCCAGTGGTAGGCCGTCAACTCTTGCACTCGCTCTGCCTTTTTTCCCTGTGATTGAGCTCCTGCTCTCCGTGTGTACCTAATTGTATTTGCCTTATTCTTTTGTACTGTTGTTGTTTTATTGTGCCCGTTTTTGCCTCTGTTCCTCTGCCCGCTCTACCCTCTCGTCTTCCCACTGCTGCATCCCCTGCAGCCTTGCCCCCCCTGCTCGCCCATTTACCTCCCTGCTCCTGCCTCCCAGCTGCTCCTCCCTCCAACCTCCCCTCATATGGCAGCCGCTGCGTGGCTGCGTGCAGCTGGTGTGCCGATGGCGTGCCTAAGGCAAGCCCGCCTGCGCCCGTCCACGCCTGGACCACGCCCAGCGCCAGACCCTCTGGTGCCCGCGGGCACCACACCGAACACCGTCACTAAACCGCCAGCACCCTCCGCGCACACAACACCGGACAACAGCACACCTGAGCCAAAACACACCAAAGGACCCTTCTCCTGCCGGAGCTGCAGCTTCACCAGCCTCAGAGCAACTAAACTACCCACCGTGACAGGAACCAACCACCTCAGATGCATACTACACCCGCTCCACACGCAAACACGCCGTCGAACTCTGGGACCTGCTCGACACATTTTCCCCGGACATCACCTTTCTGACAGAGACCTGGATGAATGCCTCCTCAGCACCCAACATCGCCGTAGCCATCCTGGACGGTTACAAAATCACCCGAAGGAACCGCACCAACGTAGTAGGAGTTGGGGTCACCAACATCCACAAGAACACCCTCAGGGTTTCGACCAGCACCGATGACATCCTCAGCACCGCTGAACACCTCACTTCCAGGTCCACACTGATTCCCAACACCACCCTCAGAGGAACTCTTGTCTGCAAACCCTCCGGACCCCGGCCTCAGTTCACCGACTCCATCGCCAACTTCGTCAGCATGCACGCCCTTGCCCCCACAGAATACATCCTCCTCGAAGAACTGAACTTCCACCTCGAGAACAACAACGACACCAACTCCACCACACTGATTGACAACCTCACCAACCTCGGTCTCAGACTGCTTATCATAGCACCTATCCACTCTGCCAGCCACACGCTTGACCTCATCTTCTCTGCAAGCCCCCACGTCTCCTTCAGCCACACCACCGAACTCCACTGGAACGACCATCGATGCATACACTTCACCTTTCAGAAACGCACCACCACACTCAACAGATCCCCCACAGCAGCTGGAGCAAAGTCACCAAGGACCAGCTAGACTCCACCCTCGCCGAAGTCCACCTGCCGACCACACCAACTCCTACTCCAACACTGCTGCCCACAACCTCAGGCGCTGGATTGAGGACTGCGCCAACACTCTCACCCCGATTAAGAAACACTCCAACAAATGCACCAGCAAGAAAGCCAGCTGGTTCACCGCAGACCTCCAGGCCTCCAAGCAAAACTGCTGAAAGCTAGAGAAGAAATGGAACCGCGAACAGACAACGAACAGCTACACAGCCCACAAGAACACCATTCGCAGACACCATAGCCTCATCAGATCCACCAAAAGAGCCTCCTTCAAGGACCACCTCAACAACAACACACACAACAGCAAATAGCTCTTTAACACAGTGAAGGAACACTCCAACCCCAGCTCCAACAACAACGACATCACACCATCGCAAGACCTGTGTGAATCGCTTGCCACCTTCTTCCATCGCAAGATCGCAGACATCCACGACAGCTTCAACAACCTGAGCTCCCCGATAGCCACCGACAACTCAGACCCAATGACCACCACCCACACCAACCCCCTGCTCACCTGGACCAACATAAACGACGACGACACCATCAAAATCATGAACACCATCCACTCCGGCTCTCCGTCAGACCCATTCCCGCACCACATCTTCAACAAAGCCAGCGCCACCATTGCACCCCATTTCCGCAAGGCCAGCAACATTTCGTTTGAGACCATGACCTTCCCGGAGAGCTGGAATCACGCCGAGATCAACGCCTTACTCAAGAAACCCAAGGCAGATCCGAGGGAACTCAAGAACTTCCGGCCCATCTCCCTGCTCCTGTTCCTGGCAAAGGTCCTCGAGAAAACCGTCAACAGACTGCTGACCCGCTACCCCGAGGAGAACAACATCCTAGACCTGTCCCGGTCCAGGTTCCGCAGCCGCCACAGCACCGAAACTGCCCTCATCGCCGCCACCGATGACATCAGGGCCCTGCTGGACAGTGGCAAAACCGCAGCCCTCATCCTCATGGACTTATCAGCTGCATTCAACACTGTTTGCCACCGCACCCTACGCACACGCCTCCCCAATGCAGCGATCAGAGACAAGGCCCTGGACAGGACCACCTCCTTCCTCGCTGGTGGAACCCAGGGTGTCCGCCTCCCCTTTCCGTTCCAAAGCCTCCAATATAAGCTGCGGCTTACCCCAAGGACCACCCCTCAGCCGAACATTGTTCAACGTCTACATGGCTTTGCTCACACACGTCGCCCAACAGCATGACCTTAACATCATCTCTTACACCAATGACACCCAGCTGATCCTCTCCCTCACCAAGGACCCCCTCACCGCCAAAACCAACCTCCACAATGGAATGAAAGCCATCGCCGATTGGATGAATAACAGCTGTCTGAAGCTGAACTCAGATACAATGGAGGTCCTCATCCTCGGCCCCACCCACTCAGCCTCGGACGACTCCTGGTGGCAGACCGCAATGGGAGTTGCACCGACACCCACCAACCATGCATGCAACTTGGGGTTCATCCTCGACTCAACATTCTCCATGACCAAGCAAGTCAATACCGTCTCATCCTCCTACATCAACACCCTACGCATGCTCCGCAAGATCTACAGGTGGATCCCCACTGAAACAAGAAGAACGGTCACCCAGGCCCTCATCAGCAGCAGGCTGGACCACGTAAATGCCCTCTACGCTGGAGCCTCAGTCAAACTCCTGAAACATCTACAACGCATACAGAACGCCTCTGCAAGTCTGATCCTCAACATTCCCTGCCACAGCCATATCACACCCCACCTGAGAGACGTGCACTGGTTTCCAATCAACAAGAGGATCACCTTCAAGCTCCTCACTCATGCACACCAGCGCTTAGAGACCCCTGTGGTTATAACGCGCCATACAAATTAAAGAAATAAATAAATAAATAAACAAGGCACTCCACAACACCGGAACAGCATACCTCAACAGACGACTCACCTTCTACACCCGAACCGCCAGCTCTGCTCCACCAACTTCGCCCTTGCCACCGTCCCTAGTATCCGAAGGGAGACCACCGATGGCAGATCGTTCTCCCACATCTCCGCCAGGACCTGGAACACCCTCCCCATCCTCCTACGGCAAACCCAGGACCTACTGACCTTCAGGAAGCTACTCAAGACCTGGCTTGTCGAGCAGTACCAGCACCCCTCCCCCCAGCACCTTGAGACCCTCACAGTTGAGTAGTGTGCTTTACAAATCTATTGATTGATTGTTTGATTGATTGTTCTCTACAGTGTGAAGGTGGCCGAGACTGCTCCCCCAACGGCAAAGATGGTTGTGGCACTTTGGCATTGGCTCAATAAGGAAATGGAAGGGCATGGGTGCTTCACCCAGAGGACCCATTGTGGCTGGCACACAATTGAAAGAGGTGTTTAATCTTTGTGGCTTCCAAAGATGGGACGCGATAGAGATCAGTACACTGGTGGATATGTGGGAAGCCACTCTGGTGGTACCTTTCAATCATCTGAGGGTGGAATATGAAATGCTGCCCTCCCAAGTGTTTATGTACCTCCAGTTGCGACATACCTTTAGGGCAAGGACCACACTAGATGAGTACATTATCGAGACCTCACCTCTGGAATGTAGACTGGAGAGGGACCAAAGCTTACCAAAGCGATCTCTTTCACCTATTAGATATTAATGAGAAATACGCAAAGGGACTTAGAACCTCTGAGGGTGAGATAGCAGAGGAATGTACGGGACCTGGAGGATGGGGATTGGGAGGATGCACTGCAGTTCCCAAGTCAGGTAGTGATCAAGGCCTGTTACAGACTGATACAGCTCAAGATTTTGCAGAGGGTATACAATTCCAGGATCCTCCTACATAAATTGAGTAGAGCGTCGGATGAGAAGTATTTGCATGGGTGCGGACAGAGGGGTTTGTTCCTCCATACACTTTAGGATTGTCTGACTCTCTGTGAGTACTGAGAGCGGGTCAATAGATTGGAGGGCACTATTCACATTCAGAGTTTTCTTCTGCCTAAGACAGATATGGCACTCATATGGGGGTTCTCAGCGGTTCCAGTAGGCTGTGAAACTGAAATAAATATGTGTTATGCACAGTAAAAGGTGATTTATAAATGGAGAAAATGCCCTAATAACTTTGACAAGATTTGGAAAGGCTGGGTGAGTGGTGATTAGAGTAAGATTAGATGGTGGTAGGCACAGATTCATGGCCCAACAGGAATATTTAAACCTTCTTGAGTGACCAAACATAAAGAAATGTCTCATGAATATAAAAATTAACTTATAAAATAGTGCTATTCTGGCACCACCAACTAAGTACACTTCTGGACATGTGGATACTCTGCCAAGAAGAAAGACTGTTGTGCTGCTACAAGGACTGCAAAGCTGCTAGAATGCTACTCTGCTGAACTCATGGCTTGCTGTGCTGACCTGCTTCTCTCTTGCCTGGGAGTGAGAAAGACAGCACCTGCATCTCTCCAACCCAGCACCACAGTGACTCCAAGTGCAGGCTGCCTACTTATTGCAGTCTCAGGGGCATAAAAGACTATCAGTACATCGGCCTTCAGCACCTGGACTCTCCCACCTGAGATCAAGGACACGGTATCCCCATCCACACCGACGCATCACCACTGCTGCGAGAATTGAGGGCATTGCCAACGGCGCAGTACATCAACTCCATGCCCGATGCATCTTCGACTTTGCGTGGCTCAGAGCTGACACATTGCCTACATCCAAAGGATTGATGCCCACGCATCACCTCCTTTGCTCCTTGCATCACCTCCTCAGGTAAATGTAAAAAATTAGAGAGACAATGGAGAAGAGACTATGCTCCAGCCTTGAAAGAATTATATAAAAAAGCGCTTAATGACTACCACCTGTCCTGTAAAATAGATAAGGGTAACTACGCTAAAAACACTATTCTAGGAGCACAAAACAATTCTGGCACTCTTTTCAAAGTTCTAAAAGACCTTGCAGGAGTAGATCTTCAACCAGAATCCCCGTCCTTATCTCGCTTGCAATGGAACCGCATAGCCAATTTTTTTAATGACAAAATAACCAAAATCTACTCCAATTTTAGCAAAACTAAGAACGACGTAGTTACGTCAGCTACGACCTCTATCCCTAGTGAAAGAGAGATCAGGGAGAATCAACATGAGACAGCACTGTTCAGGTGGTTACCTCTAGATAACTCGACTTCTGTAAACATTTTAGACAGCATCAGATCGGGCTGACCACAGGACCCAATTCCAGCATTTATCCTAAAACAGTTAGATCCTTTCATTTTGGGTGTGATCAGATCTATGTTAAACGCCTCCTTAGAAGAAGCTGTGGTCCCCGCTGAGTGGAAACGTGCTATGGTAGTCCCCCTGCTAAAAAAGGCAAATGGCGACCCAGAGGTTCTATCCAATTACCGTCCAATATCGCTACTACCAATCTGCTCGAAAATCTTAGAAAAACATGTGAATCAACAGCTAGCAGACTTTGTAAATGATAATAACGTTCAGCATCCCTCCCAGTCAGGGTTCAGAAAAGGTCACTCCACGGAGTCCACTCTTCTTGGGGTCACGGAAGCTATCCGTAAGGAATTGGACAACGGCGGTACAGCGGCACTCATTCTTTTAGACTTGAGTGCTGCCTTCGATACGATCTCCCACAATACCCTGATGCAGGTGCTAGAGGATATAGGAATAAGAGGGAAAGCGCTGAGATGGCTGGAACAATTCCTTTTACATCGGACATTCCAGGTGTTTTCCAAAAATACCTCCTTCGATATCCTGGATACCCTCCATGGGGTACCACAGGGTTCCATATTGAGTCCGCTGCTGTTCAATATTTCCGATACCCCTCTAGCCTCAATTGCAGAGGAAATGGGCCTCACTATTTTTTCCTATGCGGATGATACACAACTTGTGTTCTCCCTAACAGCCACCGACAAATCTATTACCTCTCCTCTTCGCTCTGGCCTCTTGAGAATGGCAGACTGGCTGGACTCTAAGAAATTAAAATTGAATGGGGAAAAAACAGAACTGCTCCTCTTAGGAAATCATAAGAATCTGTGGGGCCGCTCCCATTGGCCAGTAGAAATGGGCCCGACCCCGGCTGCAGTACCATCTGCTCGCCACCTAGGGGTAATAGTTGATGACAAGCTGTCAATGCAACCACAAACTGCCAAAACGGCCGAAACATGTTTTGCAATCCTTAAATGGTTGAGAAAAATTTTGTCGCAACTCCCGGAAAGGGCACAGAGAACAGTAGTACAGGCCCTGATAGGTTCTAGATTGGACTACGGAAACAAGCTTTACTTAGGAGCAAACAAAGACATCACAAATCGACTTAAGGTCATACAAATGCTGCAGCCAGGCTGCTCCTCCGTCTTCCTGGGCGCACAAGCATGACGGAACATCTGAAAAAATTGCACTGGCTGAAAATAGTGAACAGAGTGAAATTTAAAGCACTCTGTTACATGTTTCGGATTGACAATAAGGAAGCTCCTACATATCTATGTAAGCTGGCTCAGAAATATATCCCTTCCTGGAACCTTCTATCCCTGTATCAGGCTAAATTTGTTGTCCCTAGATACAAACAGGCACGTTTGGGTGAATGCTCTTTCACCTACATGGCGCCGGTTCTGTGGAATTCACTTCCACTCAATCTTCGTCTTGAAACGAGCTATCTCCAATTCCAAAAGGGAGTTAAAGCATGGTTGTTTAACCAATAGTGTCCACGGTTCTTCTGATCAGCTAACATAAATCCAAGGTGCCGGGAAACCCTCAGGGTAGCTGTTGCGCCATACAAATGTAGTAAATAAATAAATAAATAAATAACATTGATGCAGCCACGACCAATGTACTATTTCAGCTGGACAAGGTCCCTGTATCTGACCGGCACTCAATTGTGGTCAGCCTGAACTTTGGGATTTGATCCAGTCTAGCAGGACCAGATAGCCATGGTTGGCACTTTATGCTTTTAATCACTACACTTCTGTTCAATATTTAAAAACTCATAACTCTGGTTATACTTATTGAACTTTTTTTGTTCAATAAATTAAGCCCTATTTTCTAACTAGGTGTGGTATCTTTTTGTGTGGTGTATTCACTGTTTTACTGTTGAAGTGTTGCACAAATACTTTACAAATTGTCTCTTGAGTTAAGCCTGACTGCTCTGTGCCAAGCTACCAGAGGGTGAGCACAGATTAATTTGAGGTGTATATCTGACATTCTCTGATTAGGATTGTGGTTCCTGCTTGGACACAGTGCAAACCTCTACCGATCAGAAGTCCAATATCTAACATATATGTAATTCAAAATCAACCAGCCTTCCTGCTCTAGTTCTCATTATCACTAATATCATCAAGTCAAGTCAAGGAAATCTTTATTCAAATGTTATTATTAGAAATCATAAAAGCATTAAAAATCAATGGTAAAATTCAAAGGTTAAAAACAGAAGCAATCACAGTAAACAGTGCATTTACATCATGTTTAAACATACATACACATTTCATTCTGTAAAATGTACTACGATTATTACAGCTTAATTCATTGATATTTAAAATTCTTCGTTAGTAAGACTTTTTCTTAGTCGAAGCACTCTCTTTGAAAACATGGCTAACCTCCAAGCAACATGTTCATTCTCCAGGAGCTAGAGTTTTATCAGTGCAGGACGACATTGCCTCAGCCCCATAGATTTTAAAAGCGGAAGTAGCCACACTTTCCTTAACACTGAATAAAATTTACAAAAGAAGACTAAATGAATAGTAGACTGAGTAGATTGGTTGTCACAAGGGCATCATTCTACCTGTCATGACCAGTCATTCATTTTAGGCAGAGTCACTATTCTATGCACAGTATTAAGCCTAAACCTAAACAATAGCATTCTATCCTACGTCCCTGGGACAAATGTCAAATATGGCTCCATTCTTAAAGTAGTTAATAGGAATTTGTGTTAGCTAGTGTAAAGCTTAATTTTAAGGAACTTTTCTATGGGTCGTCTGTAGGGTAGCGGGGTCAGTGAAATATTCTGGGTGCCATAAATCTGCCAAAAAATCACAGACAAATCTAACCCAATGAATCTTTAAAGCTCTGTCTAATTTAAGACAGTCCTGCAAAATCTCCCTGTTTAGCTGCGTCTTTTCATTTTTCCAAATACTGTGCCACAACAGTATAGGTTCTACTTTAATAAGATCAAAAATAAAGGAGAGACCCAACTCCTCGTGGCAGACATGAGAGGAGGTACTAGACGGGATTGCCAGAATAAATCTTAAAAAAGAATTTTCAACTTGTTGCAACAGCTTAGTATTATCTAGGCCCCATACTCCTGCTCCATACATAACTGATGTGATACCTTTTGGTTTATATATTTGTAGGAGCTCCTCAGGCGGTTTCTTTCCTAATTTCTTGAGAAAGGTAAAAGGGCTTTAGATGTACGGATAAACACCAATCTTTTCATGATTATAGTTTGGGCCCATGAGTCATTATAGTTAAACTATACTCCCAGATATGAGAAACTTTTAGTTGAGGCTATCTTCTGGCCATCCACAAATATATCTTGTGATCTCTTCGGCCCTTTCCCGCATCTCATTACAAACGTCTTAGATATATTAGTACCAAGATCCTCCATAAAGACTGAGAAACAGTCAAGGGCCCGTTGAAGACCAATTTGGGTTCTTGCCATTAAAACTGTGTCATCCACATAGAGAAGAGCTGGGATGGGTCGACCTGCAACTTGTGGATGATCTTGTGCACTTCTCACTAGTGTGTCACCCATTCCATTAGAATACAGATTAAAAAGGAATGGGGCCAGCACACAGCCCTGCCTGACCCCCCTCTGTACGGCGAAGGCGGCCGTGCGCTCACCCCTACTCCATAACGCACACTGTCTGATGCTCCATTATACAAGTTTCTTAAAAAGACAATAATGTGTTGGTCAACCCTCAGCTCCTCAAGGATCTCCCATAGTCTATCATGCCTAACTGAATCAAACGCCGCAGTTAGATCCACGAAGACCAGAAACAAATTACCTTTTTCTGCCCCTGTATATTTCCCAGTTAGCAAGGCCAAATCTAAGCACTGCTCCACAGTGCCCAGCCCCTCGCGAAAACCATATTGTAGATCTGAAAAAACCTGTGTTTCGTCTGTCCAGTCTTGGAAGCCTTCTAAAATCACCCGTCCCAATACTTTAACCATAGAATCAAGCAGGGGGATCGGTCTGTAGCAGCCTGGGTTTTGACGGTCTACTTTTTTAAAAATGGGGACAATTATTGAGTCCCCCCAGGTCTTTGGGAGTCGGGTTTGGCAGCTGGCATTGATAACCTGCGTTATAATCGGCCCCCAAAGAATGATGTTGGATTTAAATAGATCCACTGGAACACCATCTGGGCCCGGGGCTTTGCCCGTCTGAATTAGGGCTAATGGTCTATTTACCTCATCTAAAGTAAATTTCAGATCAACATTAACAGGGTAACTCACAGCACTACCACTAGTCCGGGAGGGGGGGTTATCTGGTCCATTGAATACCTGAGCAAAATTCCTGATCCATTCCTCTTCCGTGATGGCAATTTCTATTGACGGGCAATCTCTGGGAGTTAAAAAAGGTGCCCTCACTGCCATCCAGAAGGCTGCACTGTCTCTCGATATTGCTGCTGAGTGTAGTGATTCCCAAGCTTCCTCTCTAATAATATTCTTTCTTTCCTTGATTGCCTGCCTATATTCCAGTCTGGCCCTCCTGACATTGTTCAAAACTCTTGGCTGCCTGTGTAGTTCAAGCTTCAAGTTGGAATATGCTCGAGTACATCTTGTATTGAACCAGCCCATATCTTTAGATTTATTTTGGCGTTGTGCAGACAGTAAATTCCTAAGCTCATTTGATATTTCAATTTAGGATGCTACGATTCTATTGTGAGGGGCCAGCTCACTTAAGCAGGTGTCTATGGCAGATTTACACTTGTTCACTTGGCGTTTGTCATTGTCATGGGGTCTACCATTGACCATTTCTGGGTATAGCCGTTGGTTTTGTCAAGTTTAATTCCACCAATATCAGTTGTGGTAATCTTGCTTCTTTTTCGATTGTTTAGTCACAGGTTAACCTTTAAGCATAAGAGGAAGTGATCACTCAGAGGTTTGTCTCCAACCTCATAAGAAAGTGCTCTAGATGCATAATTACATGAGACTAAAATATAATCTATTGTAGAGGCCAGGCCTCTTCCATTAAAAGTAAAAGACATTGGTGCTGGCGAGGAAACAAGCTCATTCACAAAACCCAGTTTGATGGAAGCGAGGAATTCATTAACTAACTCCCCCACCATTGTGTGGCAGAAATGGATATTACTAAAATTTTCTTTGTTCATGAGGCCGCATATTCTGTTATCCTTTAAGGGACACAGAGCACAATTAAAATCTCCCATCATAATTATCATAACGTCTAATAGGCTTGTGTTACAGATCCCACTCAGTTCGACACTCAAGTTTCTCAGCTCCTGATTAAGTTCTTCTGGGGCCGTGTTGTTGTAGAAGTTAAATAAACTACACATTGGTTACCCCTAAAAATAGCTTAACTACCTGATGAAATCTATCCCCCAGAGAGGCCTCTATTTTATTGATTGTCAACTTATTAGATATGTATGTACAGAGACCTCCCTTAAGTCTACCCCCTAGCCCCTTCACAGTGTGGGTTTCAAAGGTTTTAAAACCATTAATGTGAAATTGCTCACTAAACCAGGTTTCCAGTAAACAAAGTATATCACAGCTCTGGATATAGTTACACCATACTGGGTTAATTATCTTAGTCCGTAATCCTGAGATGTTCCCTGAGATGACTGTAGTATAAGGTACATCGTTATTTCATGGGTGGATGGGTGGGACAAGCATGTTACTACTAGAAATATTATTAAAGACTACTTCTGGTTGTTGTGGGGGAGGCTCCAAGTTACAAATAGAGGGGCTTCATCATTTTTGATGTTTCCACTCGCCAATACATCCTCCTTCCGCTGTTGCTGATTTATAACCCTTTCCCTGTCAGAGGATGTATGACGTTACAACGCATGCTTTTACCACGCATGCCTTTACAACGCGGTTTTTACATCGCAAACCTTTACAACGCATAGCGCTTTGGGGTGCTGGTTAGTGAATAGTTTAATTTACTATTCCAACTCCAGTCCACGTGGACACCAGGGAAGGTGTTGGATAGTAAATTAAACTTATTCCCTATCCTAGAGCGCCCCCCAGCGCAATGCATTGTAATGGTTTGCGTTGTAAAAGTTGCATCGTAAAGGCACTGCATTGTAAAAGATGCGTTGTAAAGGATGTTCCCCTGTCAGACTGTGCCATGTGACAGTTATGTGTTGTGAACCCCAGGCTGCAGTTATGTGTTGTGAACCCCAGGCTGCAGCTCTGGATATAATTACACCATACTGGGTTAGTTATCTTAGTCCGTAATCCTGAGATGTTCCATGAGATGACTGTAGTATAAGGTACATCATCAGTATATCATCCTCCACATGAGATGTCCCAAAATATAACATAATAATGGTTCTATTGAAAGGTTTGAACACGGGTTGTAAATTATTGTTCAATCAGAGACCCAGCTTTAGTTTTCCCTGCCCCCTTTCCTCTAGTATCTACATGGTTTATGCCTTCAACTGCTTCAGTTGTTATATGTCACCCTTGACTAGAAGCCTGGATAATCCTCACATTGCCTGTGCTGGACCAGAGTAGGTTCCGATGTGGATGGACTACCTTGACGAATGTGTGACTACAGGTGTCTGTCCCAGCCGAAATCGATGCTACTCCATAATAGCTATGCATAAATTTTAACAGGTCGTTGTGAACCGTACTTATGCCATTACACCCGCACTCACAGCACACCTTAGTGCTTGTGCTGATATTTCATGAGGCCTTTTCATTTGGCCCCACTGCACCGTTTGGTCCTGAAGAAAGTCTATTTAGGTTGTATTGTAAAGCTGAAACATGTAGACCACAACCTGGATATTAAAGCTTAAATTAGTCTTTACATTATCCATCTTGCTTTTTTTTTTTCAGTTTAAGAAATTTTTATTGAGCAGAAAAAAAAATGATACATCATAATATCACAACATAAGATAACGCAAAGTCAATAGGATATAATCATGAAAGACATTTTTTTTTTTTTGAGATACAAAGAAAAAGAAACGGTAAATTAAAATCATGTAGTGTAAGAAAACCATATAGAGAGGAAAGAAGAAAAAGAAGAAAGAAGAAAAGAGAGAAAGAGGAGGAAAGAAAGAGAAAGGAAGGAAGGGGGGTTAAGGGGGGGGAGGAGAAGATAAGAAGTTGGAGAAAGGTAGCCAGAGAAGATCAGACTTAATTTTTAAGGTGACAGATGAAGAAGAAGCAATAGCAATTCTGTGCTCATCACACACAAAATTCCACCATGTCTGCACAGACAGTTTAGAATTATCCTTCCAGCAGGACAGGATTACTTTGTATGCAGTAGCAATGAATAGGTCAAACAGTTTTGCATTATAAGAATGTAAGTCCAAAACATCAGATAAAGAACCTAGAAAAATATGCAATGATGAAAATGATGCAGAAAAATGAAAAATACGCATACAGTATTTCCAAACTGATTTCCAAAAAGTGATAACTCTTGGGCATTCAAATAAGAGGTGTTTAAGTGTGCCTGGGTGAGATGAACAGGACCAACAAAGAGGAGAGGAGGAAGGGGAGAACTTGGAAATGCTTATAGGGGTGAACAGAGCTCTATGGTAAATGAAAAAAAGAGACTGAGTAATGCGAGCCGAAACTGAAGTCTTAAATAGTTTGGACCATAATCGATCCCAAGTATCAATAGAGAACGTTAAAGAGAAATCAGTTTCCCATGCAACTTCTATAACAGTTTTAGGTCTAGGGCCAACATTCTCTAATAACAATTTATAAAGTAAAGCAGCTTTGGGGATTTGTTGGGTGAACAACAGGTAAAGAGGGGTGGGAGGAGTAAGAGAGGGAAGGATGTCAAACGTAGGAAGGGTAGATAAGTGAGACACAATGGCAGTAGTAATAATATCAAATTCATTACGGCGTTGTACAGATAAATCAAACTTAATTAACATGTCCTCAAATGAAATAAGAGATGAATCTGAAAAGAATTGATAAACAAACATAACATCCTTTTCCTTCCAATACTTGAAGTAGAAAGATTTACCTTTGTATTTAAGATATTTGTTGTACCAAATACTGGAAGAAAGGAAAATTTGTAAGGGCGATAAATCTTTTGAAAAAGTACTGTGTAACAGGGTATGAGAGTATTTCAGCACAGGGTAATGCGACAGAAATGAACAGTTGGACATAAAAAGGGATTGTTGAAAAGTGAAATCCTTCAAGAGAGATCTCTCAACTGCAATCCATCTAGGCAATGGGGTATCAGTGAAATCAAACGCCAATGAAAAGGCTTGTTTTAGTAAAAAGGCCGAATGGTATGATTGGAAGTCAGGGAAGCGAACCCCCCCTTCAGATTTAGGGCGTATAAGTTTTGGTAAGGAAATTCGGGGTCGCTTATTGTTCCACAAAAATTTAGAACAGATGGAGTTCAGCCTATTAAAGCACAATTTAGGAATTTTTACAGGAAGCATGGAGACAGTATATAATATGTGTGGAGAGATCATCATTTTGATGGTGTCTAGGCGACCCCACCATGAAAGGAAAAGAGGAGACCATGTCTGGAGGAGTGAGTGAAGCTTTTGAGTAAGGGAGGTAAAGGTCAGTTTTAGTGTGTCACGTAGGGTGGAGGAAAACCAGATGCCCAGATATTTGATCTTGGAGGGGCACCATGCAAAATCGGTGGAGTCAAACATATATTGATAACAGGGTGAGTTAAGGGGCAGAACTTCCGTTTTAGAAAGGTTAAGTTTATATCCAGAGACAGATGAATAAAGGCGAACCTCTTCCAGGAATGGGGGGAGTGATGAAACAGGGTTGGCCATGTAGACCAAGACATCATCAGCATATGCCGAAATTTTTGTCTCAATCGAGGACTGTTTGAATCCCTGGATGAGGGGGTTGGAGCGGATTTTAATAAGAAAGGGCTCAAGGCAAAGAATAAAGAGTAACGGGGAGAGAGGACAGCCTTGTCTGGTTCCTCTAGATAAGGGGAAAAACTTAGAGAATTGATTATTAACAAAAACACTGGCACGGGGAGCAGAGTAAAGGAGTCTAACCAAGGAAATGAAGTGGGGGCCAAAACCGAACCAATGTAAAGCCTTAAACATAAATTGCCAATTAATCCGATCAAACGCTTTCTCTGCGTCTAGGGAAAGGGCAGCTAAAGGGGCTTTGAAACGGTTACTCTGGGAAATAATATTGGTAAAAACACGGGCATTATCTGCAGCGAGTCTTCCTTTCACAAAGCCAACTTGATCAGTCGAGATTAATAGGGGTATAAGGGATTCTAGACGGGCAGCTAAAATTTTGACAAAAATTTTACAGTCGTAGTTAATAAGGGATATAGGGCGGTAATTTTTGCAAAGGGAATGATCCTTATCCGGTTTGGGAATTATGACTATAAGGGCATCCAAAAATGAACCCGACGCTTTGGCATTTGCAATAAAGGAATTAAAAAGCTGTAAAAGTTGAGGAATAAAAATGGAATGCAAGTTGGCATAAAATTCGATAGGGAGACCATCTGGACCAGGGGCTTTCGCTTTCTTAAGGGAGGTAATAGCCTTGAGTATTTCCTGGGGGGTAATGTCAGTTTCCAATTGCTGAAATTCAGTAGGAAGTGATGGAGGGGGGGGAAGGCCTGCAAAGAAACGAGAAAGATCCTCATCTCCAGGCCGTGTGTCGTCTGTATACAGGAGTTTATAGTAATTATGGAAAACCTGTGCAATATCCTCATCAGAGGAAACCTTGGTATTAGTGTCTTCATTAAGAATAGAGCCAATTGATTTGCGTTCAGATTTGATTTTAAGGTAATTTGCCAACATTTTACCAGCCTTATTTTGACCCCCATGAAATTTGGATTTAATCTTTAACAGGGTGTTGCAAGCTTCAACAGTGGCAATTTGATTAAGTTCAGATTTGGCTTTAATGAGGAGACGGAGATTGTCAGGGTCCCTGGAAGAAAAGTACGAATGTTCCAGGGTTTTAATGGTGGCGAGTTGGGCAGTGTATTTGGACCTGTTGATTTTCTTCTTCCTAGACACATAAGAAATGGTAAACCCTCGTAGTGCAGCTTTAAAGGCATCCCAATTATTGGAGACTGATGTGTCTTGGGGTTGATTGAGGGAGAAGTACTCAGAAATAAAACTCTTAACTTTAGACATGAATTCCGAATCAGAAAGAAGGAAAGTGTTAAATTTCCAGCGATTGAAAGAGGTGGTAGTATGGGATAGGTCAAAAGTGGCATACACAGGTGCATGGTCCGAAAGGAAAATAGAACCAATTTCAGATTTTTGGATAGCAGGGAGAAGAGATTTACTAACCAGAATGTAATCAATTCTGGACCTGGTGTGGTGTACATTAGAGTAGAAGGTATATTCGAGTGAATCAGGATTACAAGTTTTCCACACGTCAAAAAGGGGACGGGAGGCAATTGCAGATTGGAAAGCTTTATGAGTCTTGTCCGGCTGGAATTTGGAAGAGGATAGTCTATCCGAGAATGGGTCCAACCATTGGTTAAGGTCACCAGCTATGACAACATTAGGGCAGTCAATAGATGAAACGAGGACTTTAATATCATTCCAGAAGTGAGGGTCAGGACGGACAGGACCATAGATATTGAGTAGCACCATCGTTTTGCTCTGTATAGACACCTTTGACATAACCCAACGACCTTCAGCATCCGATTGAGAGGATAAAATTTGAACATCTAGACCTTTACGGAATAATATAGCAACCCCCCCTTTCTTATCAATCGCAGGAGAAAACACCACTTGACCCACCCAAGCCCTTTTGAGTTTCAATGATTCGACATCTGAACAATGCGTTTCCTGGAGAAAAGCAATCTGAGCATTCAATTTGGATAAGTGGGACAATACCTTTTGACGCTTAACTGGGTTGCCAAGACCACGAACATTCCATGTTACGAAGTTACACATGATGGGAGGTAAGGGAGGAGGGTAACAGTTGGATCCGGAACACTGCAGGTAAGGAAGTAAAGGGAGATACAAGGAAGACAAACACGTTAGAAATACAAATCGGGAAAATGTATGAGAACAAAATATGAAGGAACATCACAGTACATATAACGAGGCATAAAGAATCATGAGGAACATTAGAGACTACGAGTTGAAAGACATGAAGGGAAACAAAGAAGATAACTGAACATGAATGAGCAAAGAATATGCAACATTGGCCTGTGAAAAGGGAGAAAAAGAGAAAAGAGGAAAAGAGAAGGAAACAGCTAAGAAACAGATCAAGGCAGGAATGCCAGACCTGAGAAACAAGAGAAGAGTTAAGTAAAGGAAGCATGGAGACGCCAACGCGGGCGCGTAGCCAACAGAGCTAGGAAAACGCGGGAAAATAAGTAAGATATGTTCGATAAAAAGTGAAAGGTGTAGCAAGACAGGACAGGAAGGAAACCGGGACAAGGCCACAACAGTCGTCAAGACATTAGAAAAACACGATTGCAAAAAGTGGAAGAAAGTTAGTTTCAGTCATTGGTGTCCATCGTCGGTGAAGAGATGGTGAGAAGATAATCTCGAAGCTTCTGAGGATCCTCAAAGGTACGGGTGCGACCATTATGGGTTATCTTGCAGAGGCAAGGATGAAGAATGCCATATTGGATGTTGAGCTCTCTCATGCGAGGACGTAGATTTAGGAATTCCTTACGGCGTGCATTGGTAGCATTCGAGAGGTCCTGGGATATATAGATGGTGTGGCCTGACCATATGAGGCGACGTTTTGCTCTTGCAGCCTTAAGGACAGTCATTAATTTGGTGAATTCCAGAAACAACAGAATGATACCTCTGGGTTTGGCCGGGTTGGACGTTGGTCGACCCAGGCGGTGTGCACGCTGAATGTTTAGTGGGGTAGATTCAGGCGGAAGATCCAAAAGTTCATACAGGAGTTTGCGGACGAAGGTCACCATATCACCCTCCCCATGGGACTCCGGGACACCATAAATTCGAAGGTTGTTTCGCCTGTTACGGTTTTCAAGGTCCTCAGTGTGAAGTTTCAGCTGCTGTATCTCCTTTTCGAGGAGAGGAATTTTTGTGGATACATCCTGGACATCACTAATACGTTGTTCCAGTTGTAGGACTTTGTTTTCCATGACAACCCATCTATCTTCAATCTGTTTAAGCTTCTCATTAGTCGCCGTCATGAAAGGTTGTAGGCCACGAACCTCTTCCAGAATAGAGTCCAGCACCAGGTTTTGAGAGGTGCGAATTGGGGAAGGAGGGTCACTCTTTTGGCGTTTTGGTTTCGTTCCGGTGACAGACGCTCTCACATGGCCTGCGTCCTGAGACATGTCGCCAGCAGAGGGGCAAACTAGGAGGACCGCAGGAGTAGAAGCCAAAACAAAAATGCAAAGTAGTAAGACCCTAACAGTAAGTAGGTACAAAGTACATGGTAAAGGAGGTCGTGGCCGGGGAAACAAGTAGCCCTGGAGAAGCACCAATTTTAATGCAGTCGACAGATGTCAAGAGTCATCAATAGGCAGAAATTCACAACCAAAAAGTGAACCAGGAACACATTGGAGAAGACAGCAGCATAGCGTCCATGGGGAATGGAAACGTGAGGGTCACACCATGAGCAGCGGGAGGCTAGTGGTGACAGAAACTAGGGTGCAGCAGAAGTGCGCAGGTATGACCTCAAAATGGCCACCAGGAGGTAGAGTTAATAGCACTAGGGGCGCTGAGAGGAACTCTGGTGCCAAGGGTCAGATAAATGCAGAAGACACATGATGCGCAATAGTTAGGACATACCTCTGTCTGAATACGACCTGTAGCATACAATACATGAGGAGGGATAATTGCCGGAATCGTCAGAAAAAACGGAGCGCGAGTGCGGCGGCACAAAATGGCGGCCGCTCGCGTCCGTGACTGGAAGCCAAACGTTGCAGCTGGAATAGATGTCAAAACGGCGTTTTCAGGCGCCGCTACCGCTCGCAAAGCACGGGGACCATGTTCCGCCGTGCGTGGGCAGCGTTTCCCGATGTCCGCAGAGGAAATGTAGGCAGAAATCGAAGGATGACTCCCGCGTCGTCACGGAGCTCAGCCTGGCAGCGCCATCACACGCCGGCGCGTAAGCCACGCCCCCATCCATCTTGCTTTTTAACCTTGTCCTGGGACCTCAAGAATAAAGTTGTTCTATCTTGACAGAGGATCCTGGAGGCAATTTTACTTGTACATTATTCTCACTTCCTTCACACAAACCACCCGTTCCGCTGTAATTATGCGTCGAAGAACACCTGGGTTGCATTTCCGATGATGAAGCATGCCACCAATTAGGTTGGCGGGTGAGGGTTCATTTTAAAACCTAATGTTTTTTTCCCCGTTTTTCCTGGAACAGTGTTGCAGTGTTTGTAGATTCCCCTGCAGGGCCCGTATCTTTTGTTGATTGATAATCCTCACATTGGTCTTCACCTATAGGTGAATGATGCCCAAATATATTGTAAGGTGGATACTTCTTAACTCGCCTCTCATATATGAGAGAACACAGGTCAGTGCTCATTATATTATATGTAGGGATATCCAAGGTTCACCCTAGAGTACCTCTGTAAGGTCATTCCTCCCTAATGACCTTTACCAAAATGTGAAGTCTGCATTCCAAAGCAAAAATGACAACTTCCCATTCAAATTCAGGAGATCTTGAGGCTGATCTCCTTATAAATAGAGTTCACCACTAACTGCACATCTCAGACTTGGAAAAGGTCAGCAAACGTTTAAGCACCAACCTTAACATTGGACTCTAAGTGGATTGACATATTTTCACACCAGCCCTATATGAACTTTTCTAAGAACAGCCTGCAGTGACTTGTACATTAATGTTTTATTGTAAACTTAATTGAACTCCATGAGGTGCTACCTGTATTTGCCTGACCTTGTGATCAATAATAGACCCTGCCTTCAACAGAAGACCCTGATTGTCACATGTATGGGCATTGTCTGTTGCTCCCTTTTCTATACAAGTGGGATGACATATGAACACTGTTATCAGTCCTGGAATATCATGTGATAACCTAATGCATTATGAGTTGTGTAGTCTTGTTTTAATCCTAATGGGCTAATCTGGCTAACAGAAGAGGCAGCTGGTGGGTCCATGACTAAGAGGCCAAAGAGAGTTATGATCTGCGGAAAAATATCAAGATGTTTTTTCTGTAAGTGAAGGGGATTTTTATTTCTCATAATGTCTGTTATGGTGAAGAAGAGTGTAGTGGTGCATTCAAGTTCCACGAAAGTGACACAGTGCTTCAGTTCTGCCATGCAGAGTTAGAGTAGCTGATGAAGGGGCTTGGCTTTGGCGCAAAGACAAGATGGGGGCGGACCACTAAGCTCCGTCTTTTCATGGAGCTTTCAAATCGATTTTCGGCCATATCGAGACCTTGCTCAGTGCTCCTGAAGCTGGCCCCATACATCGCATTGCTGTGGTATACTAATGACCTAACGGGAGACTATACACACCAGTCCTTCATCTAATTAAGCAACACAGACGATTTTCCTCACATGTGAGAGGGCCGCCATTTTGTTAGATCACCGCTCTGATTATTTTTTCTCTGGTTCCATATGCAGCCAACAATGCTTGGGAGAACCTTCTTTTGTTCTTTACCTTTATTCTTGCATCTTTGGAGCAGTTATGCTATGGTTCCTGTGTGTTTTGATGCTATGGCTCAACCCTGAAATAATTACTTTCCTCACCATGTCCTTCTCTTTCAAAATCCCATTCTAATGTTTCTATGCTAACAGTTTACTTCAATGCCTTTAAGCCTAACTATCCGTATATTTATATATTCCTTTATATTATTAGTGGGCTTTAATGCTATAATGGCACTGTTGGACTAGTTACACTTGCTCCCTTGTGAGTCTGAGCCTGATGGGATGTGAATGAGGCCTCAAAAGCTGTGAGGCGGAATTACAGGAAACTCCTTTCTCCATGTCTCCTTGCATGTTTGCAAGCCGGTGGAATCCTCTCTAATTCTCTGCTTCATAGCCTTATATGTGGTTCTGTGTCTGTCGCATATAATTAACCACCCTCCTAATTACCATTGTCTGTAAATCATTGCACTACTATATTGAACTCTCTCTCACCAGTTCACTTGTATGGGCAGGCTTTCTACCATTAAAAAACAAACTCACCAACCGGTGCACATCACCAAGATGGCTAGGGATACCCTTAGCAAAACCAAAGGGGATGATGGACTGAGTGTTGAACATTGCAAGCACTCACCCCCAGTCGACTGATCTGGGTTTAATCCATCATCATTCTTTAGCTCACTCAGCCACCCCAGTTCAGACATGGCCATATGCAAATCAGTCTGACCCTGTGCCTCATGGAAATAGTCTAGCCCGAACTGCCAAGCATGTCTTCCCTGGACCGTAAACAAGCATCCTGAGACCGGTTTCTGGCTAATCAGCCATCATCAGCCAGGCTAGCTTGAATCCAGTGGCAAAGTGAGCCAGAGACCAACATTTGGGAATACCCTGCCAACTTAGGGTGAACAAAGCAAAACCCTCAGGGGCAGATTTACAACTTCTGGCGCATATCTGCTAATCAGCAGGGATGCGCCAGAAGAGTTGTGATGCATCTGCCTACCTGTGCGCCACCACTGATGCGTCGCATTTACAATGGAAATGAGGCGCATTGCTGGAGTCGCGTTGCAAGCGCAACGCAGCTCCAGCAAGGCACGGGGTTGCCCTATGCCTCTCATGCTGCGTCAATCCTTACACCTGCTTCAAGCAGGTGCAGGGTTTTGACCCAGCATGGACGTAAATGTGACTCAGTGAAATCTTGTAGATTTCACTGCATCACTTTTACGAGGCATATCTGTGAGGGAATGCCCACCCTACGCTGGAACGCCCACCCTGCGCTGGAACGCCCACATGAAACCTGACAAGTTTCATGTGGCGCAGGGGTTTACAATGTGACGCATCTCCTTAGATGCGTCACGTTGTAAATAAGGTGCAACACAGCGCATGATTTACGCCGCCGCTGCGTCACAGAGGTGACGCAACAACGGCTTAAATCTGTCCCAAGGGGCTTGTAAATCTGCTCCTTAGCCTTGCTAAAAAATCTTCTTCTGGCACTAAACCTAAAAGAGCCAAAAATGACCCCCCATCTCCGACCCAGTCATCTCCTAACCCGGTTCTAGATACGATTTTTGATGAACTACGTGCACTTAAACCATTTATGAGTACCACCAATGAAACACTGCAGCAGATTGAAGACCGATGGATCAATATGGAAGGCAAACTCTTTGGAATGGAACAACAAGTGGACCATTTTCAAGACATGGCCACTAAAATACCCTTGCTGGAACAAGAAATTCATAAGCTCAAGTGTCTTACCCCAGACCTAAAAAATCACAAAAGAAGGAACAATCTTCGCCTTTATGGTTTACCAGAGAATGTTGAAGGCCCTGATCATCTTTCTGTCTTAAAGAAATGTTTACCTGACCTTCTCAACCTTCAATCGTCTGTTCCTCTTAATATCGAGTGAGCACATCATCTTGGTTGTCCTCAGCTACAATCTACCAGACCCCGTGGTATTATAATTCTCTTCTTAGAATGTACTGACCTGATGCGTATATTAAAAAGTGCCAAAGAGAATCGTTGTCTTGTTTGGTCTGGTCATAACATCTTTATTTCACAGGAGCTTTCTAATGCAACAAACGCTAGACGTAAGGTACTCCTAGCGCTCCGTCCTCAATTGAAATCTCTGAACATCCGTTATGGCATACTTAACGCGTGTCTCTGCAAAATTACTTAAGGTTTCTCTTGTTTGTTTGATGATCCATCTAAATTAAAATTATTTCTGCAATCCATCAACAAGTCATCTATGGACATAAGTGCACAATGCCCTTAACATATTAATTGTTCCTGGTTGTAATCTCCAGTTTTGCTATTCAAATACGGGTTATATGGCCTGAATCTCTCTATCTTATCTTTATCTCTCTTCTCTCTGTTGTTGTTCTTGCCTTGGATGCTAGCGTGCCTGCTTCTCACTTCTTCCCCTTTTTACTTCAGATTTGGCTTTTTGTCCTTGATATGTCCTTTTTTTCTATCTTCTTAATTCTTCTCTTATTCTCTTTTCTCTATACCCTTCTTTCTATTCTCTTCCTCCTCTTTTATTTCCCTCTCCCTCTTTCTATATTTGCATGAGTATCTTGAGTATCTATTTGTTTAATTTCTTCATGTTTTTGGTAATTCCTCCATGTTACCAGATTCCTGACCAATGGTGTCTTTTTATTTCCATTATTTTTTATGTAGTGTGTCACCACCTGTACCCCTATTTTTAATCATCAAAATTTTTAATATTGTGTCGTTGAATGTCCGTTGTCTGGGTCATCCTGTTAAGCGTCAAAAGGAGCTTTCCCATTTATCGAAACTTAATTGCTTTCCTGCAAGAAACTAATTGTAACAATGTTGAATCTTCCAAACCTAAACGTCATTGGGTCGGCCAGGTTGTTTTTCACCTGCTATCAATCGTAAGGGGGATGTTACCATCCTGTATCATAAATATTTATAACTTCAAATTTTATCAATTGAATGGGACACCAGTGGACGACGGGTAATACTCAATGCTACTGTCTAAAATAAACAGGTCACCTTTTTCAATATTTATGGACCGGTTAGGTCGAACCTGGATTTTTGGCATAATATTAAACTAAAATTGTCTTCCATTACTAACCCTAATATTATCGTATTATCGTTGCTGGAGATTTCAATAATTGGCTAGACCCTATTTCTGACAGAAAATCAAATTGTAAATTTAAACCAGATAAGTCACATAAAGCATTTTAGTCTGCTATTGCATCTCGTCCACTCTATAATGCATGGAAAACTAGTAACCCTGATGAATATGAATTTACAGGCTTTTCAAATGTTCATCATACCATGTCTTGTATTGATTACATTTTAATCTCAAAATCCCTTACTCACATCTCTCCAATCTTCTGAGATTGGCTCTATTTTTATTTTTGATCATGCCCCTGTTTTAGTTTCTTTTGATCTAACCCTAACTACCCCCAAACATGCTCGATGGAGATTCAACAACTCCTTATCATCCGATCAAACTTATTATTTTAGAAGCTACCACCTTTATAAGAGATTTTTTTCTGTTTATTAAACCTGGTGATACCTCTTTCCAGAACAACTGGGAAGCCTTTATAGCTTCTTTTAGAGCCTTTACCATTACCTACACTGCTATTAGGAAGTAGTTGTTGAGTTCCCTATACCTCTCCTCCCTTAAACATATCAAGACTCTTGAACACTCTTATTTTACCTCTAAACATTCTTTTCACCACCCAGACCTTATTAAAGCTAAATCTGATTCAAACATACTGGCTCAATTAATGCTTGTAACATCCTACTTAAAATCAAATCTAAATGTCATGGGGGTCCAAACAAAGCAGGTAGAATGTTGTCCAATTATCTAAAAGTAGAAATGGAAAGGAAAACCATTGGACCTATTTGACATTTTCTCACTAATATTTTACTACACTCTGACTTAGATATTGTTAATGCTTTTCAGTCTTATTATAATTCCTCATATAAGGAAGATACCCACCCTTCTGATCACAACACCCAGCCATTTTTTGATGGTCTTCCCTCTCCTCCCCCCATACCGGATGCTATGGCTCTCCTTGAAAAAAATATCACTCTTCAGGAGATTTCGGATGCCATTAAATCTCTGAAGAGAGCTGAAGCTCCTGGACCAATGGTTTTTCTAATTAGCTTATCTCTACTTTTTCACCACATTTACTTGAACTTTTCTCCTCTTTTCTATTGAAATCAAAACCTGAAGGCTCTTTCTAAGATGCTCTTATTCTAATTATTTCCAAACCTGATAAAGACCATATCCTGTGTCGAAATTATCGCCCAATCTCATTAATTAACTATGATTGCAAAATGTTCGCAAAACTCCTTGCCTTTAGACTTGATAATGTTATACTCCTGCTTATTAAGCCTGACCAGTCTGGTTTTATTAAAGGCAGGCTTACTTCAGATACTGCTAGGATGTTCTCCAATATTCTTGCAGTAGGAAAAAGATACCCTGATCCTCTGGCTGCATTATCCCTGGATGCTGAAAAAGCATTTGATTGTATAAATTGGCAATTCATGTTCAAAACCCTTCATTGGCTTGGTTTCGGCCCCAAATTTATTTTGTTTATCAAGCTACCATATGCAGTACCAGATACCTGTGTTTCGGTGAAGGGTTTTTGATCCCCTTACTTTAAGCTGCATAGAGGTACCAGGCAAGGTTATCCACTCTCTCCTCTGCTATTTCTCCTATGTCTCGAACTCTTTCTTGAACACATTTGTCGTAATCCCCTGATAACTGGTTTCCAAAACAACTCCTATGATGCTAAAATTATCCGCTTATGCAGACGATATTTTGATCTGTCTTTCGAATCCCTTAACCTTCCTACCTCCCTTTGTGCAGATTGATTTACACTCTAAAATATCTGGCTATAAATTGAATTTCTCAAAGACTGAGGTTTTACCTTTAAACTCCTTGTGTTGCCAATTCATGTTTTCTGATACCAATTTTAAATGGTGTCCATCTAAAATTATATATATATAGGTGTTTTTAGTCTCCCCTACAATTCCTCAAACTATTGCTCATAATTTTAGTGCACTAAAACCTAAAATTCAAAACTCACTCTCTTCTTGGTCTCCATGTCATTTATCCTGGTGGATTAGATTGGATACTATCAAAATGATGATTGTAGCTCTTATTCTTATCTTGCTTTCTATGCTGCTTTTTAAAATCCCTAATTACTATTTTAACCAAATAGATTCTCTCTGTAGTAAATTTCTTTGGAATAACAAACCTGCCAGTATTGCCTTACATGACTTAATTAAACCAAAAATTGAGGGGGTTGGGGTGCGGTTTCCTAATTTTAAATTATATCATACCGTGTTTGTAATTATACAAATTTACTGCATTAAATAGACAATATCAAGACTCACCGATAAGTAGCTGGATCAATTTTGAACGTTCTCTATTACATGGTTTCTCTTTTTATGATATTTATCTTATGGCCAATTGCACTTTCATTTCCAAGCAACCTATCTTAAACTTCTCCCGACAACTGTTACATTAACTATTCACAGAAGGTTCTAATTTTTATCAAGCTTTTCTTGCCTCCCCTATCTGGTACAAAAGATGTATTGAGTTTCACCATAAATCATTCTATTTTAAACACTGGAAAGAGGACATTCTATATGTTCACCAACTAATATCCCATAACTCTGTCATACCCTTTACTACATTACAAGAACTTTATGATTTACCTTCTTCTTGCTTCCCCCAATACTCCCAACTAATCACAAGAACTTCAATGATTTTTATTAACCAAGATTTTTCCATCTAATGCTATTCCATTTACTCCTCGGAATCCTTTGCATAATATCTTCCCTGGCTCTAACCCCAAAGCCTCTTTCATATACACGCATTTGTCTGTTCCTCTCTAAAAGACCAAAATCCTCTATTGAGACTGTTTGGGAGCAACACATCTCGATGTCCCTTTCGACTCAGCAATAGAGTAAATTATGGCAAAAAATCTTTATCACCTCCAGAGCTGCCAATATCACCCAATCCCTATTTTTCTTATACAATAGAGTGGTTTGTACAGTCGCCTTTATTCATAAACTCAACGCTCCATTTCTCCTCTTTGCTGGTCATATCTTTCCTCCGATGGTACACTACTCCACTAAATATATTAATGTCCTAATATTTTTACATTTTGGAAATCTATTTGGTCTAAATGCTCTAAGAAATTAAAATGTTGTATTCCATTATTAATTCAAAATGTTTTTCTTGGATCCATGTCTGTTGATTTTCATGACACCTCCTCAAAGTTGAGATTATTTGATCTTTTTATTGCTCTTGCGTTTAAAGTTATTCTCACCTGCTAGAAAGTTAATTCTAAAATATGTATGTTAACATGGTGAAATCTTACTTGTGATGAATACAGAATTTCTACTGTTTCAGCAACAAGGTTTTCTCAAAAAATCTAATCTGATTTACTATGGTTACCCTTTACTACTTTCTTAGCTTCATACTCATCTCTACACTGATCACTATTTGACTACTATTTTCCTCTCCCCTCCCCTCTTCCCTTCTATTCCTCTCCTCCCCCTCTGTCTTTTCTTATTTCCTGTTTTAAAATACATAAATAACTCTTGCTTAATAGGTACTCTAATCTCGTTTCACTTTTCTTAAAGCATAAGTTTGCAGTTTACATTCTTTTTCCACCATGACTGTACCACTTCTTTTATCGTAATATAATGTAGTTGTGTGTATTCACTACGCTATTTTTCTCCTATCTGCTGAATGTTTTCTTGGTACTCTCCTACTAAGCCCTTGCATGCCCCATTGTGTGTATTGCGGGGGGAAGAGAGGATTGTGTGGTTGAGGATTTTGTGGCATTGCCTGCGAAGCGTTTTGTTAAAGATAAGAGGAAGATGCAGTGTCTATGGGTGGTGTGTGTGGTGCTCAGCAGCTCAGTACAAGGTTTCTTGAAGGCTTTGGAGTTATTTTGGTGGTAGTTGAGCAGAGACCTCTCCCCCTCTCCTTGTGGGAGGTCATTGACACTTTACTCTGGGCTTTCAGTGGGCCGGGTCTCACCGGTGCTGAGCACCAGCAGTTTTTTGAAGGGGGGCTTTAAACGGGTCTCTGTTGGCTCTGTATAATGCCCTGGCACAGACGTTCCATTTTTTTCTGGAGTACAGTGACAGCAGGCACATCGATCTGCGTGTGCTCACACTGCTCACTCCTCACTTCTCACTAGTGGAGAAATTACTTCATGACGTCATGCCAGGTGAGCAGTTTTGGGGGAGGCAAATCTTTTAAAGGGAGTCATTTTCTCTCTGGATTTTCCTTCTCTTTTTGAAACTCAGGAACAGCAACATTGTCCTGGTGTCACCGGGGCTTTAAGTGAAACCTTTTTTAATATGATAGACAAGCCATAGTTGCTGCTTATTTATCTTATGCAACTAACAACCATTGACAAAGCAAATAGTCCTGACGTGTTGTATGTATGATGTTACTTGTATGATATATTTGGATACAATGACAGAAACAGCAAAATACTAGTCGGGGCAAAACGGGGCATGTTTTAAGACACTCCCTTAATTACATTGGCAATGCCCCTTTGAGAGACCCTTCCATCTCCCCCTTCTCCCCCCCCCCCCCCCCACCCCACACACACACACACACAGTTTTTTCATCCCACTTAAAACCCTGACTTTATCACATTTCCTTCAGGCACCACCATCTAGGCAGCCACATCGGATGGCTGAAGGGGGCGGCTGCCTCTCGGATATACGTGTAATGAGATGAATGCTTCAGAGCTGGATTTGGAAAGCCCAGCCGCCTCTGGCACGGGGATGCTTGAACATTTGCAGATAGCGTGTTTAATCCTCCAAGGATGATCAACACTAACGAAGGTAATTTGGGAGAATATGCGGTGAGCGTTACAAATCCGGTGCACACCAGCACCAGCCTTGATTCCGTGGCTCTGCCTCACTGCACAAGGCACAGCTCCCCAAACCCGGCTTCCGTAACCGTTCACATTAAAATTTTAAATTACATTTCAAAACCAATTTAGGTCTGAAATGATGATAAAACCTGCAGTCGCCGGTGCCGTCTACGAAGGAAAACAATTTATCTGTGGTCTGCAGCAACATGCCCAGGTAACGCCGTCCCGGGCATAGCCAGACAGCAGAGCAGGCCTTGCTTGTCGACTGGGATGCTTACGTATCCCATCAGCGTGAAGATTAGATGTGATGTTTCTTACAAGGCTGTCTGCAATGCAAGATGTTAACCCCATGCGTGTGGGTTTCACAGGACAGGTCACTAATGCAGACAGAGATCGAAAGTCTGGCGCCCAGTCAGGGGTACATCTTCCATTGGTGCAGCAGGTGCAGCTGCACCGGGGTCCGGAGGCCTGAGGGTCTCACTGAACTGAACTCTGATTACTGCTGTATTTCACAGTGCAAATAGGGACCAATCCATGCACGAGGGCCCATGCCACGTTGGCTGCGCTCGGCACTGCCCAGTAACCTAGAGGGAAAGGTTCAGATCGTGTGCAATGCCACCCCGCCTCCTGACTTGCAAGGATGCCGAAAATAGGGCACTGCCAGTTCACACAGAGCAAAGATTAGAGGACGTGGGGGTAGATTAGGGAGCATTACCGGAGGCAGCAGCAGAAAATCCGGCGAGCCGCAGAATCCATACTGCTCAAATTATATTAGAGGAAAAGATTAAGGCGTCGCTAGATTAATTCGGCGAAAGTAGCAATTACGACGGAGCGAGAAGGCAATCAACCGATACATAACAGAATTAAGGACAACAGTACCGTTTACTAAAATATTATCTAAAGGATTGCTGTTAGGACGAGGATGATCTGGTAAACGAACTGGAAACTGCACAACGGCCTTCGATGCAGTGTGCCTATGTACTGATCACATACTGATTTACATTCTGTTCCATATGTAAAAGGCCGAATGAATCTGGCCATGTTTTCAGGAATAGCGAGAAATAATACACCGTTTTTTAGACCTTGGCAACAGACAGCTTTGCAGACCTATTATTTCCAATGCATCCCATATCGTTAGAGTGGGCTTTGCATCAGCCCCTTACTCATGATCAGCGCTTAAAATGGAAATACAGAAATGCAGGTTCTTGCTGTCGTAGAGTATCAGTGTGCTTCTGAAGCATGCCGGTACACTCCCATTAAACATATTGCAGGAGTGCTGAGATGTGCTGGAACTCTGCCTTTGGAATACAAGTAGTTAAAGTGCTCAGTACCTGTTGGCACAAGCAGGTCCTCTCAGTGCTTAATTTGTAAAATATTAAGTCCAGGTGCTCACATTATTGTTGGAGGCCACACCCACTCCCTAGCGCCACACACTTCCTTAAATGATTCAACCCACTTACTATTTTGGTTCCATCCACATCCTCAACTAGCACTCCTAAAAGCGACATGTAATACCCAATCTGAATTCCTACCTTGGTAATATGATGCTTGAGTTGATATGTGTTGGTTTTCGAACTCCTTGGAAGGGATATCCTAATAAAATCAAGGCAAAACCTCAAAAGAGACTGGATGTCATGATTTTTGGAATCAAACGTAATTAACTTTCTCTGACCATGAAAGGCCTGACTCTAAAGTAATATTAATATGACCATCTACTTCTGTTGTATTTTGTGTCTTCCTAGGCTTGATTTTCAAATAATACCATAAACTGCCCCAGACCCGTCTATTACTAAAATACACTACCACACCTTACACACTTCTCCATTCTTTTGCATTGTGAATTTGGGCAATTCGCCACTTATATATGTAAATTTTGTTGTCAAAGGATGTATGAAATTATAGAGCTCAGATGTACAAGCCCACTATGAAGGCATCTATCACAGAAAGAATCTATTGGACTGTGCTAGAGGCACAACATGCACCTCTAAGGCATATGCACAACCTGTAACTGATTTATGCACATTATTCAGTCCTGCAATATGCCCAACATTGTAATTGTATTTATATAGCGCTTCCACCCCTGACGAGGCGTCAAAGTACTTTTCGGTGAGTAGCATGCTACTCCCGAATCCCAAAAGGATTAGTTGTGGGTTATTATAGGAAAATATATGTTAATTTTGACGAAGCAGACATTTATATGATACCAAATACATATGTTTTCAGGCCTATAGTCTTCTTTGAACTACTAAAGAAAGACACCAGCAGAAATCCACAGAATGGTCGCACGCTCCATTCTGTGTGTCAAGTCAGTCTCAGTCAGCTGCAACGTGAAGAGCAAACGCAAGGCTTCCGAAAAATGACATGCCAGCTTTCAGCTTTTAGCTTGCTATTGCCAAACCTCATATCTCCAGTAAAAGATGTCGACATGACCTGCCCTAGCTGGTCAAATACGTGCAAAACCCACGTACACTAGAAACGCAGATTTCACCTTTATGGAAAAACCCAATTCTGCTCTCGTAGATGACACGTGGGTAATGTAGGCACACTTCGAGCCTTAAAAGGGTATCACACCATATGTGCACTTCACTGATTGGTCTAGCAGCTCTTAGCCTGATCCAAATTACGTATGCTATGATGCCCATCCTGTGGGGGCTTATACCTATAAAATGTCTCTGCACTGTCATACCAATTGGGCACTCAGTGAGCTTTGCTGAGGTCTCCGTGTGCACGTATATAACATTGTGATTACTTTCTAATTGGGTTCCCAATAAATCTTGCATACTCAAACATGCTGAGAGCAAATTGTTTATTTTTCTGTTGTCATTGATCTTTTATTCTTGCAGTTAAACATTGAGCTTCGACATTTGGTGAAGAATGCTGCGGGCCCAATACAACTGACTGGCTACACCGACGGAGCGGACACTGGATCGGACCCTTTTGGCACCCTTCTGAGGGCGGGGATTTGAGGTGATAACGTTCTGTTTGTTTATCTCTCCCCGGCCTGGTTGGTAGCTGGAGGGGGCCGGATCCGGTGGATGACCTGTTTGTGGCCTCTCTGTCGTCTTTGGTATTATCCTGCTCTTTTCGCTCTCGGCACGCTTGTGTTGTGTTCTACCTCTCCTGACACGTTTTATTCTTGACTCTCTATGTCTGACGAGGTGTGCCTGTGTCCTGGGGATATTTACAAGGCTTGTTCAGACTCCATGTCTTTCATGGTTCCTTTTCTGATCACCTTCTTCATTCTGCTGTTTCTGGCTCTGATGGTTTCTGTGTGTTTTTGTCACCACACGGCCCGGGAGATAGCTCCCGTCTAGCTCTCTTTCCCTTTCTCCAGCCCTCGGTGCTGTTGACCTTTCTTACGTTCTGTGCCACGGGCGTCTGTTCACCTCTGTCATGGCTGCCTGAAGTCCACTGCCTTTTCTCACATACATTTTTTTTATCCTATAGGGTCTGGCCTTGGTCCCCTGCGTTCCCGGCTCACTGGTGACGGCAAGCTTCTGCAGGATTCCTGGCCGGCAGTAACTCTTTGGTGATTTCGTGTCAGTGGGCCCTCGGCCAGCCATTGAGGGCGAAGGTCTGCAACCCCCACCCCCGCCCCCGCCGCAGAGAGTCACCAACAGCTGGGTTGCGGGACACCATCGCCAGACCATTCCCTTTGGGTGCAGTGGACGTTGGTATGCTCTAACAGACTGGACGAAGCCCGGTGAGTACGCTTGGGAGGGGACTTTTAACTCTCCGGTATTGGGTTGTAGCAGTTGGCCCCTCATTGTGAGCTGTGGCAGTTTTTGCTCCCCTGTGGGTGGTAGCAGGTAGCACGCCGTTTTAGGGCATGGCAGTTTCGCTCCCCAGATTGGCACATAGTGTTTGTGCCTGTTGAGTATCGCGATACGAGTGGCCAGGTTGGCTACTAGATTTAGTTTGTACTGTGTATTTGATAGATCGTGATTTTATTTGTTCTCATGAGCTCTGGCCTGGGTCCAGCACCATCGCCCACGCGCAGCTGGCCTAATATTTTGGCATTCATGAGGAACGCCCCAGGCGCTCCTGGCTCTTTGGCTAACGCCAGTCGCCCTGCCTGGGTTCCGCCTCCACCCTCCCCCTGGAGACGTCCACCTAGGGGCCAGAGTGGTTCTAGGTTCGTGCCTAGGGGATATCCTCGGCACGAAGAGGGGGGTGTGACGCCTAGTACAACAGTGTTTCTTTTCTCAATCATTATAGGTTTCATTGCATATTTTTATTGTGTACTTGTGATGTGCTTGGCCTATGTAGTGGCCAAATATTGCTAGGAAGGTGGAGTATTTTTGCCTAGGGCTAGGTTCTAGGTTACCTTTTCCGGCTTATTCATTTAAACTGTATACTAGAACGTTACTGAAGGAGATCTGGTAGAAAACCTCCATCTCACACACCCAGTTACCAACGTTGCCAAATAAGTACTCCCACCCACAATACCCCCTGGCCTCTGGAAGGGACTGGCTGGAAAGACCGATTAAAGTGCACCTCTCTAAAAATCGAAAATTTGATAACATTTCTAATATTCCCCTCACTTCTTTGGGACTACGTACAGCAGACCCACACACATTCTCTGCACAGAAAGTTCTTTCTACAGCGCTGCTGCGTAGGATCCCCGTATTTGTCCTTGATGTTTTATGTGATCGACTGAACTGAACGAGACAATTCACCACTATCGCTCTATTTGTTGAAAGCAAGCACCCTGTGGCACAGCCTCAGACAGGGTCTGTTTTTCTACCTTACCTGTTTTCACAGGCCATCAAGGCCCAAATAAACAAACTAGGATCTGGCTTCTTTTCTCCCTTGTGAAAAAGCTTTGGTGAATTGGCATACATGACCTGTTGGGGTGATTGATGTATGGCTTTCTTGTTGCCCTCTTGCAAATACTGTGCGGCTGAAATATAAGTGAAGTATTTGTCAACCTATTGTGTCACATGTTACTCTATTGAAGTCCACCCCGCAATCCATCTGTCTGGTATACTTGAACAGTTATTTGTAAAGCGTTTAGGACTAGCTGCTACACACGACTCAACCATGGGAAACCTCAATAGTAAAAAGAATTTAAATACGGCTCAGCCAGCCCCACCCAAGAACTCACCTGCATATAATGTAGCCATAAAGAGAGGCTTAAGCTCAATCATGTACACACATAAGTGGCATGATCTGACATCTAAAAACAAGGATCTCCAATTCCCATGTAATGGCACATATGACATGGCCAAACTATCATACTTGCGCCAGATGTTAAATATAAAGGGAAAGAAGATTAGAAGTTTAGAATGGGAGGCGTACCATAATTGGGACTCTGTGTTAAGCGATATGCGTTCAACAAGCGCAGTCAAATCTAAGGTCCACAGCGAACTTATGGAAATTAAAAAACAAATCTTACAGGCAAAATTGGAGGGAAGATGGAGAAAAGAGCAATTAGATACAATAGGCGCATTCCCATGTGTACAAGTTAAAGAAGAAGAGGCAGAAGACCAAGTCTTAGAAGATATTCTCTTGGGATGCCTGGGTGGTGATTCACCGCTGCAGGTACCTGAGCCAGAACACACTGAGCTAACTCCCGGGGAACGAGACGCAGCCATAACCTTTGTACGCAGAGCATTGAAAGATAAGGTTGCAAAACCAGAATTGGAGTCTATCCAAGACCTGGCTACGCTAAAATTAATGAGAGAGATAGCTGTCAAAGCTGCTTCAGATTACAACGAGAAGAAACACAGTGTTCTCAAACAATGTATTAAAAAACAGGTTAAAATACCTAAACTAATAGACAGACCATGGCAGCAATTATTTGAGAATGAATCACAGGATGACTCACTCAGCAAACAACAATGGCACTCGCTAATATGGGATGCATTTACTATGTCCACCACACAGAACACGATATTTCCACACTAGAGCAGTGTTTCACAGAAACAGAGCCAGCTCCAGAGAACAAAAGAAGAGGCAGTTTGGGAGGAACGGTGGGAGGAGCTTCAGCATCAAACCCCAACTCACCAAAACTGATGTTAAAAAGTGATTCTTTAAATTGCCAAGCGCTACTACAGCGGCTTGTGGAGGGCTCACTAACGGTGGACTCCTTTATACAAACACAGCATAGGAGGTACTTAGAGAAAACACTGTCCTTAGCACGAGCAGAGTTAATGAACAAAGCACCCCAGGCCCATTTAGCATATGCAAAACAAGCTGACGCCCAAACGACCACAGGTAGTCGCACCCAACTTCCAGAAAAATATGATTGGGAGGTAGGGAAGTTCGGATTCACAGACCCAGATTTAATAACATGGGAGGAGTCTAAGTTGCAGGACACGCTTGAATATGCTATAGATAAATTACAACAATGGAAGCAGCTAATACACACATGTGCAGTAATTGATGTAGCTCACTCCCTGGCCCACTCCATCGCCACAGCCAACACAACAGGCAATTCTACGACAACAGAGGCCCCATCACTTATCATGCCCCTACGAGAGATACCACCGCCACCTGGCAGCGCGCCAGATGATTTAGCATATTTTTATGTCCCATGGTCAAGGCAGGTCATTAGCACGTTCAGCAGAGATTTCCCCCGTTTAAGAGAGGAACCGCGGAGGTGGTATGAAGAGCTTAGCAGAATGACATCATTAGGAGGTTTACTGTGGCGCGACCTCGACACGCTATTTAACATCATCATATCAAAAGATCTTTGGGAAGATTGTAAAAGAAAGATTGAGTGGCCAGAGGTTGAACCAAAGCGGGGGAAAGGAGGGACGCCAGGCCCAGAAGTAGAGGAGTTATACAAAAAAGTAGTGGAACACTTGAAGGAGAAGGTACTTGAAGATAGGGTCGATTGGAGCAAAATTACAAGTACCAAACAGGAGAAAGATGAAAGTGTGAATGCATACTTTGACCGCCTCCTGCAAGTATATAGGCAGAACAGTGGATTGAAAGACCCCATGGGAGATGCAATGCCAGCCCTGGTAACTACATTTGTACAAGGCCTTGCACCACCCATCAGGACACACCTTCAAACTTCTTTCGTCTGTTGGCAGCAGGAGAAAATCGAAAAAGTGCTATCAGCGGCTAAATACTGCGCAGATTTCCAGGCTAGCGCGCAGGCAATGGAGACAGAAAAATTAAAGAAAGAAAAAGTCAGGTTAATGGTAGCACAAGAACGGTTTTATAGCAATAACAGAGGTAGGGAAAGGAGCAGAGGGGGGGGGCGAGGCGTAGGAAGACAGCAGACCGGTAGGACATCTTCCTTACCCCGCAGATCAACCTCCCTGCCACCCCAAGGAACAGCATGCTTCTATTGCAAGGACCCTAATCATTGGAAAGCAGATTGTCCAATATTAAAGAAAAGAAATGAGGACAGTAGGTACAAACAGAACAGCGGGCAAGAGGGCAGACACCAGCACGCCAACTACACTCGGCACACAGAGTACCGAGACAACACACCACATGAAAATGAGTCCCAGCAGCAATGGGCAGGGGGGGAGGGATGGACTCCAGTAACGAATGACTGGCCCCCACCCCCACCCCAGCATCATTCTAGGGATGCCAGAAAGTGGGAAACTGCGTGATAATAGCACCAGCAATATTAGTAGATCAATCCGGACCATATGTAGAGGGAGAGGTATTGGGCAGGGTTGTTCCATTTCTAATTGACACAGGGGCTCAAAGATCAATGCTGAAGGCACTAACAACGCCTGAAGCTCCACTTTCTAGGACTACGATAACCGCAGTAGGCATGACTGGCCAACCTATTACAGAATACCTTACTGAGCCACTACAGTTTGTAGTAGGCGCGATAACAGTGCACCACCAATTTATTCTTAGCAGGTTCTGCCCCGTGAATTTGCTGGGGAGAGATCTGTTATGCAAATTACAATGCACCATACACTGCTCACCAACAGGGGTCTTTTTAGAGAGCAAGGCAAACGGTTTAATGATACAAGCCTTTATGAAATGCACTCCTTCCAGCACCGACCTCCAAATACCACTAGAGTTACGCAATTGTGTGCCGCCGGAGGTCTGGGCAACAAGTGCCAATGACGTAGGGCGGGTATTGAACTACCCACCGGTACAGATAAAACTGAAACCAGGGGCAGTTCTCCCAAGAGTGCCACAATACAAGATCTCAAAAGAAGGGGAGGAGAGCATCGCACCAGTTATAAAAGACCTTCTGAACCAACGAATTTTAAGAGAGATTCAATACAGTCAATGTAACACCCCTATACTTCCTGTGAAAAAGGGATCCAAGGGCCCGAACGGGGCCCCTGTCTATAGATTCACTCAGGACCTCCGAGAATTGAACAAAATATTCTTGCCATCTTTCCCAGTGGTCCCAAACCCAGCGACAATATTATCTAATATACCTGTGTGGGCTACGACTTTCACCGTGATGGATCTTAGCTCCGCCTTCTTCACCATCCCCTTGCACCCTGACAGCCAACATTTCTTCTCCTACTGTTTTAAACAAAAAAGATTTTGCTGGACAAGGCTGGTACAGGGCTATACAGAGTCACCATCCATTTTCACACATGCATTAAAAACAGATTTAGACTCCCGGGTATTAAAGGAGGGATCCACACTTATCCAGTATATTGACGATTTGCTATTGGCCTCACCTTCAAAGGAGGCTTGTGTAAAGGACACCATCGCTGTCCTATGCCACTTAGCATTAAAGGGATACAAAGTCTCCCCAAAGAAGTTACAGTTTTGCCTCACCTCTGTAAAATACCTAGGCCATGAGTTAACAGAAGGAACAAGGAAACTGTTGCCAGACAGAATCTCGACAATAACACATTTCCCCAGACCCCGCACTCAGAAGGAAGTTAGAGCTTTCTTAGGAGTTGCAGGATACTGTCGCCATTGGATACCAAACTTCTCTCTCATTGCAAAACCCCTGCAGGCACTGACACACAAAGGCATACCTGACACTGTACCCTGGTCACAAGAATGCGAGGCAGCCTTCAATGCGCTAAAAAGAGAATTGGAAGGAGCACCAGCATTAGGCATACCAGACTATGGGAAAGACTTTCATTTGTTTTGCCACGAAAAGGGGGGGGGTGCTCAACGGGGGTCTTGGCTCAGAAACATGGAGCTTTCTACCGCCACGTGGCATACTATTCTGCCACACTAGACCCAGTGGCTGCAGGGCCCCCACCGTGTCTGAAAGCAGTAGCTGCTGCAGCACTCGCCGTGGAACAGTCAGACAACCTAGTGCTAGGACACACACTAGTGCTACATGTGCCCCACGCCGTGGACACACTTCTGACATCCACTAAGACACAGCACCTCACAAATGCACGCCTCACCAGGTATGAGTTGGTACTTCTGACACCACACATTATCATCAAGAGGTGTACCACTTTGAACCCTGCATGCTTGCTACCCACGCAGCATGAGCTGGAGGATTTTGATTCAGATGATTCCTTTCATGATTGCGCATTGGCCATAGACAGGCATACTAAGATACGACCAGACCTTAAAGACACACCACTCCCAGATGCTCAAGGAGATCTATTTGTAGATGGGTCATGTTTAAGGGATGACACAGGAGTATTACAAGCATCCTATGCGGTGGGCACAGCAACTAAATTATTGGAGGGAGGGAGGCTGACAGCAGCAAAAAGTGCACAAGCAGCTGAACTTGTGGCACTTACCAGAGCATGTGCATGGGCTAAAGGGAAGAAAGTAAATATATACACGGACAGTCAGTATGCCTTCGGGGTGGTCCACGATTTTGGCCAGTTATGGTCAATGAGGGGGTTCCTTACATCAGCAGGCCAGCAAATACAGCATGCACAATTGATTTGTGACCTCCTCCAAGCACTGCTATTACCTTGCAAGGTGGCCATAATAAAATGTGCTGCCCACACTTCATCAAAAGACTCCATCTCCAGAGGCAATGCTTTCATTGACCAAGAAGCAAAGAGAATAGCGCTTACAGGCTGCGAGCGAGCTATGGTGCAACTAGTAGGCAACAAGACAGGCCCAGAAGAGGGTAAGGGTTCACTGCATTTTGATCCAATACGTATTCAGAGGGAGACCGCTAAAAAGGAAAGAGAGGAGTGGAAGCAACAGGGATGCAAACAAACTGAAGAGGGGCTATGGGTAGGACCTAATGGCAGGATATGCTTGCCTTCAACCATGCTCCCTTCAATGAGTAGGCTGTTCCATGGCCCCTCACACGTGGGGCGTGATGGTATGGTCAGGTTATTCTCCCAGTGTTGGTACAACACGAAATTCCGCCAGACAGCAGAAAGGCTGTGCAAGCAGTGTGCTGTCTGTGCGCAGTACAACACTGGAAAAGGTATCCCAACTGCGCCTGGCCACTTCCCAGCCCCCCATGGACCATTTGAAAGCCTTCAGCTTGATTTTATAGACATGCCACCCACCCAGTCATATAGATTCGTTTTGGTAATCGTTTGTATGTTTAGCAAATGGATAGAGGCCTACACCACCAAACACTGTGATGCCCAGAGCGTGGCAAAGTGTCTACTTAAGGAGCTATTGCCCAGATTTGGGGTACCTTCCCTCCTGGCATCCGACAATGGGCCTGCATTCATTTCCAACGTCATAAAGGGACTGTGCAAGGGATTGACCATAAAACAAAGGCTACACTGCGCCTATCACCCGCCGGCGGCAGGGGCTGTCGAGCGCAGAAATGGAATTCTGAAAAATAAGATTGCAAAGATCTGTGCGTCAACTGACCTTTCGTGGGTAGACACGCTGCCTCTAGCGCTTCTAGCAATGAGATGTACACCAGACAGAATAACAAAGTTAAGCCCCCATGAAATAATATTTGGCCGACCCATGCAAATACCAGGACATATGTCAACAGCCCCCCTGTCAGTAATGGACGACTTATTGCTATGTTACTGTAAAGAGTTAACACATGTCTTACGTTACCTCCACTGCCAGGTGCTGACGTCCCTTCCAGATGCAGTGACACCACCAGCCCATGACCTAAGGGCTGGTGACTGGATTTGGATCAAGGCCCACACACGGAGGAATTGCTTGCAGCCGAGGTGGAAGGGGCCAAGGCAGGTCATCCTCACGACGGCCACAGCTGTGAAGTGTGAAGGCGTAGCTTCGTGGATTCATGCGTCACACACGAAGAAAGTAACAGACGGAGAAAGGACGCAACCGATTCAGGTAGCAGCCGCCGAGCCCAGCAAGGGATACCACCTTCTCTCCCACAGCAAACAGAAACATGAACAATCCAGTTAATCATCAACGGACTGCTGGCTAAATGCAATGCTCCTGACAAATAGACTTCGATCTGTGTCAATACAAGCCTGCGGACAACGGTCCAGGATAGAATTAACCATTTTATGCCCGGGAAAAGACATAACTGCAACTCTGACCCTGCTGGTACCGAGGCCACTATTGCTCAGTGAGCTAATACGTTTGATTTTCAATGACATTTCCTTTCCGGCGGGCCAAGAGCAAATTCCTGAGCAAGAGTTAACAGACCTACGTTTTGACATTCTCAATAGTTCTATTTTTGCGATACAGAGTACTGGTTCTAGCATTATTCAAAACCTTGAACACCATCCATTGTGCCGCTTTTGCAACAGAAATCACTGGTCCTAGACCTGTTCGAGACATTGAAAACTGAGAGAAGAGCAGTGGTTAAATGCTTGACTCTAAGGGCCAGCCAGCATAGCGCCAAGTGGACCAAGAATACATTTAGGGCCTATTCACAAGACCGAGTGGACCAAGAATAAATTTAGGGCCTATTCACAAGAAGATTGCATAGCATAGGGAAAGGGGAAGATTTGTACAGAGTCATGCAGTCCACTGAGAGACATACATGTAATTGGAGAGCAGTGATTCTTGCAATATCATTACCAGTTCCAGCGGTTATAGTGACAGCAGTTATAATAACATATTCTAATGAGCTTGAAATACCACACCTCAATGGAAGGGTGGGGGATGGTAGTGATGGAACTGAGCCAACAAAAACACCAAGAGACTATGAACAAAATATAACAATGAACATTACTGGTGTGGGGGTGGATGTGAATAAAGGGGACAAAGAAGGATTGTGGGATACCTACGAAGGGAACCAATGTGTGGAAATGTTGAAGCTATATGTGACAATTTTGAATATATCTGACTGCTATGTTTGCACACACCTGCCCACAGACACCACACATAGTTTAAAGTACAACGTCCTGCCATTATCCAAATACGTAGGCTGTGTCCTATTGTGAGACATGTTACAAAGTCAACACGGCATGTTTGCGTCAGTATCGATAGGTACACTCTCATCTGAAATACTGACTGTTGATCCCAGCGGCAGCAATGGCTGTAGCTATAGCAGAAGGACAACAGACCCCCCTCCCAGACCTAAGAGGATCCCTTGTATGAATATGCAGCCAACTAAGGGAGACTTAGAGATGCTAAAGGGATTTGACAGGGCGTCCAGAAACAAGGAATGGAAGGGCAGGGCAGGTTGGGATGACATAGAAACAGGCCACTTGAAAATACCAAGGTTCATGGTAGGGGAAGTTCCAGCCCCCTCCTGCATCCTCAAGGAAGAAGTTGTAACACCCAAGAGAGTGCCGGTTCTTCCAAAGGGAGCTACCAGAACATGCACCCTTTCAGAGCTGCTGTCCAAAGACAATTGGAAGGAGTGCATCTCATTTGGATGTACCTTCGAGGAGGTCACTCAAGGAGAGCAGGGCCTATTTGATTGTGAGGACAGGATAAACAAGATAAAAGGCATACCACCCATAAAGGCAGTTCCCCAGATTTACATGGGAATGAGCAGCTGTAACCACACAACCAGACTAACTCGAGTTAGGAGTCGTGACGAGCCGTCACCAGGTCTGGTAGGTTACAAAGGCCTTTTCTTTGTTTGTGGTCCATGGGCATACTTCTACCTGCCCCCAGGATGGTATGGAAGTTGCTATTTAGCATCCATCATCCCAAGAATGACCCACTTCACAAAATTAGTGCCAGCAGAAAAACCAAAGATGACACTGGTAAGGGCCAAGAGAACGGCCGCTTGGGTAGACCACGTGTTAACAGGTGTTGGGGCAATGGTTCCAATACTAGGCAATGTCTATACTTCAGAATGGATACACCAGTTGTCCAGGATGATTGAAGATCTAGCGGACTCTACCACTGATGCCTTAGGAAATATAACAGAAGAGCTCACCTCCATGAGGGCTGTCGTAATTCAAAACCGGATTGCTCTCGATATGATTCTGGCCAAGGAGGGAGGAGTCTGTTCCGTCCTCCATGAGGCATCTTCCCCAGCATCTTCCCTGGCTCAGAGCCAATGCTGTGTATTTATTCCGGATAACAGTGGGAATATAATAAAAGCCATTAAAAAAATTAAGGATATAAGAGATGAGGCCCCCGGGATACACACAGGTAGTCTATGGGAAGATGTGATGAAGTGGTTCACAGGCTGGGGCTCATGGATACTTGAGGCAGTTATAATAGTGATAGCAGCTCTTTTGACACAGTGCCTTCTGATAAGAATATGCCCATCTTGTTGTGCAGCAATTTTCAGGTCCTGTGCCAATTCATATTCAGGAAAGGTGGTTCACCACACCACACTCACAAGGATGAGGATGAGGATGAGGATGAGGAACAGGAGATGATAAAGATGAATGACTTCTGATTAACATATGATTTAGTATCAGATTTGGGGATGACGAAGCAGACATTTAAATGATACCAAATACATATGTTTTCAGGCCTATAGTCTTCTTTGAACTACTAAAGAAAGACACCAGCAGAAATCCACAGAATGGTTGCACGCTCCATTCTGTGTGTCAAGCCAGTCTCAGTCAGCTGCAACGTGCAGAGCAAACGCAAGTCTTCCGAGAAATGACATGCCAGCTTTCAGCTTTTAGCTTGCTATTGCCAAACCTCATATCTCCAGTAAAAGATGTCGACATGACCTGCCCTAGCTGGTCAAATACGTGCAAAACCCACGTACACTAGAAACGCAGATTTCACCTTTATGGAAAAACCCAATTCTGCTCTCGTAGATGACACGTGGGTGATGTAGGCACACTTCGAGCCTTAAAAGGGTATCACACAATATATGCACTTCACTGATTGGTCTAGCAGGTCATAGCCTGATCCAGATTACGTATGCTATGATGCCCATCCTGTGGGGGCTTATACCTATAAAATGTCTCTGCACTGTGTTATATCCTATGTTCCTTCATTGCTAATGCTTTTCTTATGTTTTGCATCCTAGCATCTAGTTGCTAGGTTATAGTAGAATGTTCTGCTCCTGATCTTCAGTTGAAGACTGGAGCTTGTTGGATGTGCACTCTGATGGATCTAATGCTGTACTTGAATCTTTCAATTAAACTTAATTCTTAAGTTTACCTTCTTCTCCTGTGATTCCTTGGATACAACATAAATTGGCGACGAGGTGGTCAAGTCAGCATTATCTACGAACCTACGCTCAAGATTTTAATTTTTATTCAGATCTCTTCAGACTCCAGCGCTCATTCAATATTTTTACCTTCCTCCATGAACTCTAGTCTTCTGTCAACTTACTTCAAACTGAGTACTTTCAAGATACAACGTTAACTTCATATAAAAGTAAGCCTTTTACCTTATTACTTGTGATTTGATTGCACCAGCGCCTGTACTTCCTATTGTGTCTTGATTGCACCAGCGGCTGCCCATTAATTCATATACTAATTCAGCTTTCACCCTAATTTTGACCTTGTTGTTATAAATCTCACAACAACCAGTGAAATGGTCATCTAGTGTATTGGCCATGACTTTTCTCAAGTCGGCTCCTTTAGTGATTTGATTGCACCAGCGCCTGGTTATTTCTTTCTACTGTGTTTTGATTGCACCAGCGCCAGACTTGTTTATTCTACTCTACTTTACTCATAAATTAACTTTCTTCATTTTCTCAGCGGCTGATATCCTAGCTGTCTCTGAAATGTGCCCTTGATTGCACCTGCGGCAGACCTGGCAGTGTATTTTTATTTTACTAAGTGTTGCTGGAAATGCCATATTCCCCATTTCATTTTAACTCATTTCGTCAAATTTTACAAAGTTAATTCCAATATACATTGTCTTCTACCTTGTAGAACTCTCGCTATTTCGAAAATCGCCATTACCGTTTTCCTTGGCGGTTTGTCCAGCACGAGAAAGACGCGCGCTGCATTTCTTCTCCTTCGCCCTTCATTCTCTTCATCAACAAAGCGCGTCATCTCCATTTGACGCTGGGGAACTCGTCATCACGCACGCACAACGTAGCGGCCATTTTGTGGTTGCTTAGATACCTCCATCAACATCACGGTCTTCCGCGACTCGAATTTAGGATTAAAAAGGTACTTTATAATTATTTTACTTTTCAACAATACTACCATTTGAACTTGTGTGTTTTCTACGCTGACACACACAGCTGGTTCTTTACATTTAATACAACGCGTGTCTTCCATATTATCCAATGAGAAACTTGTTCGTGTGTCCTCTACGCTGACACACACAGCTGAAACTGCTTATTTAACACTACGTGTATTACCTACGCTGATACACACAGCTATTAATTAATTTTTCAACATACAATACTTACTCGTGTGTCTTCCACGCTGATACACACAGCTGAAACTACTTATTTAATACTACGTATATTATCTACGCTGATACACACAGCTGATATTTAATTTTTCAACGTGTATCTTCTACGCTGATACACACAGCCAACACTATTGATTGACTTCAATGTATACGCTGTTACACACAGCTGATTTTTTGATTTTCACAATATAGTTTGACTTCAATGTACGTTATTACATTGATACTCACAATTAACACTATTAATTTTACATTTTATTACAGTTAGCATATACATTCTACTAAATGCGATTTTAATTCCGTTATTTATTAATTCAGGATGGCTCAACAGACTGCAGTTCTCCCTTCTTCATTCCTTCCAGAACCAGGTACTCCTAAAATAAAATGGTCCCATTGGTTTAAAGCCTTTAATAGCTATATAATTGCCATTGATGCTGTGGAATTTCCTGCTGCTAGGAAAAATGCAATGTTATATAGTGCCTTGGGTGCTGAGGGTCAAAGAATCTTTGATCACCAACCCCCTGTTACTAGACCTCCCTCAGATGATTGGAATGAGTACACTGAGGCCATTGTCCGTTTAGAAAAATATTTTAAGGATGAACCAAGTGTAATTGTTGAAAGACATAGATTTTACACACGCAAACAAAGAGAATATGAAAAGATTGATATATTTTTAGCTGAGTTGAGAATTTTGGCTGCAACTTGTGAATTTGAAGGCCCTATTGATCAGTATCTCAGGGATCAAATTGTTGTAAATTGCTTTAATAACAAAGTTCAGGAAAGAATTTTATGTTGTCGTAACCCTTCCTTGCAAGAAACTTTGGAATTAGCTAGAGGCATAGAAAGATCTGCTTTTGCTTCCAAAGAATTAGGCAATAATAAACCTACACATGTAGATTTAGTAAAATCTACTTCCTCAAAGAATTCTCAACGTAGTCAACCTCCAAAACTTGAATGGAAAAAGTCTGATAAACTTCCCATTTGTTATAGATGTGGATCAAAGTTACACCTTGCTAATTCAACTTCTTGTCCTGCCTTAAAAAAACAATGTACGAATTGTAAAAAGATTGGTCATTTTGCTACAGTCTGCAAGTTTAAATCCAAGACAATGTACCTTGAGGTCTCGGATCCTGATAATCTTAATACATGTGAAGAACAGATTGTAAAAAAAATATTGTTGTCTGTAGACATGATAGATGATCATGAAGATCCATCTATTTATGATCCAATATGTGATCTTAAAATTGGTCAGATTCTTGTTAAGGTCACTGTAGATTCAGGATCCCCTATTACCATCATTGCGGATTTCTTGTTTCTTAAACATTGGGACGAAAATGTACTCCTACCTCCCGATATACGTACAGTTGCATTTAATGGCAAAGTCATTGATTTATTGGGTTTCTTTAATGACAGTTTAACCTTTGAAGACCGTTCTATTGAGGCCAAAATCTACGTTTCAAAAAAAGGTTATAATGTCTTGGGTTGGAGAGATCAAGGTAAATTCCCTTTAGTGTTAAGACCTGGTACCAGAAATCCCATTTCTTTAGACCGTTCCATCAATATTAATGCTCTGGTTACTGAAGAACTTTCTCTAGAAAGTATCATAAATAAATACAACAATGTTTTTTCTGACAATCTTGGATCAGTTAAAGGCTATGAACATAAAATTATTTTAAAACCTGATGCTGTTCCAGTAATTCATAAGGTAAGACATGTCCCTCTAAGCATTATGGAAAGACTGAAGGCTCACCTTCAACAACTGAGTAAAGAGGGAGTCATTGAAAACATCAACTCTTCGTTGTGGGTTTCTCCAATTGTAGTCGCACTTAAGAAGAACTGTGATGAACTCAGGCTATGTGTAGACTTAAGAGCTCTAAACAAAAATATTCAGGTAGATTGTTTTCCTCTCCCCCGTATTCAAGATATGTTAGCTCAGCTTAGAGGCACAAAGGTTTTCTCTACCATAGACTTACGAGCAGCCTATCACCAGATAGAGTTGTGTGAAGAATCTAAAGACTTAACTGCTTTCAACACTCCTTTTGGTTTGTTTAGATATCTGAGGTTACCTTTTGGTCTTGCTTCAGCGGCCTCAGTTTTTCAGAAACTAATGTTTCAGTTATTTGGGGAAGTTCGTGATGTCTTGGCCTACCAAGATGACATTTTGATCTCTACTAACACTGTTGAAGAACATCTTGTCAAACTTGATCAAGTTATTGGTATTTTAAGTGACCATGGCATGACTGTAAAAAAACAGAAATGCAAATTTCTCCTTAGTGAGGTTGAATACCTTGGTCATACCATCTCTCACAAAGGCATCGCTCCGAAACATGATCTTTTACAAGGCATTCGTGATTGCGCTCAACCCATTAACAAAGATCAATTAAGATCATTTTTGGGTTTGAGTGAATTTTATTCCAGATTTGTACAGAATTTTGCACATGTTAGTGAGCCTTTGAGGTCACTTACTAGGAATAATGTCAAATTCGTGTGGGATGAAGTACATAGAGTGGCTTTTGAGTCCTTAAAAGAATTGATCATACATGCCCCGGCTCTCAAACCGTTTGATGGGAACTCTCTCTCATTCATTACAGTGGATGCTAGTAATACCGGTCTAGGTGCTGTTCTGAGTCAAGCTGATGGTGGAACTGAAAATGTTGTTGCCTTTGCTTCCCGTCAACTCTCCCCTTCTGAAAGAAACTATAGTACCATCGAAAAAGAAGCTTTAGCTTGTGTTTGGGGAGTTAGACATTTTTCCACATATGTTTGGGGCCGTGAGTTTGTATTAATTTCAGATCATAAGCCATTGATTTTTATTTGGAATGACAAAGGCTTAAGGAATGCCAGCCCTAGATTGAGTCGTCTTCTTTCAAAACTTTATGACTTCAATTTTGTCATGAGACATATCCCTGGTGGAAAGAACTTCACGGCAGATTTTTTGTCCAGGTGTCCTTCAAGTGAATTGAAGTTTTCTCCTGTCCTTGATGACAAAGAAGTAGTAGTCAATCTTTTGGATGGACTAGTCTTAGCAAAGGATGTGATTTCTGAATCCGATTGGATTAAAGAATCTTTGCAGGATTCTTCTTTTCTTACACTTAAAAAATATATTGCTGAAGGTTGGCCTAGAGAAAATCTTATTGATAAGGATCTTCTTCCTTTTTCCAAGGTTAGGGATGAGTTAAGTTTGGAGGGTGATTTCCTTTTGAGAGGTGTCTCCCTCATTCCTCCTGTTTCTATTCGAGACAAGATTATTGAGATTGCTCATAAAGGTCATGGGGGGATCACAAGTACAAAAAAAAGATTGAGACTTCACTATTGGTGGCCAGGGATGGACATCTGTGTGGATACCTTCTTGAATGGCTGTAGTGAGTGTTCCCATGCAGAGAAATCGTTGCGGACTGTTAACAAACCCTTGTGTCCCGTTACTTTCCCTGATAGTCCATGGGAGAAATTAGGTATGGATTTTCTAGGGCCCATTGGTGGTTTAAACCAGGGTTTCAGATTTATACTCACCATTGTAGATTATCACTCCAAATGGGTTGCCTGTGAGTTTATAAAAGAACCTAATACTCATAATGTCATAAAATGTCTTAAGAAACTCTTCCAGTCCGAAGGAATTCCCAAGTTCTTAGTATCGGACAATGGGGTACAATTTGTATCTTATGAAATGAATAGTTTTTTGCATAATTTTGCCATTAAACACCTTACCACTGCTTTGTACTCCCCACAGGGCAACGGCTTAGTGGAGAGAGCGAATCGTGTCCTGAAGGACGCAGTCCAACTAGCTATTTCTTCTAGCCTTTGTGTTCAAGACGTTGTCTACGACAGAGTTTGGTCGTACAACAACACACCACACTCAACCACTGGGGTGACACCTTTCCTCTTATTAAGAGGGAGACAATCCTTTAATGAGTTATCCCCTGGTTGGGTTGTTAGCAAAACATCTCAAGGTAAAGATGTTGTTGATCTGGATCTTGTCAAAGATAAGGTTGTTTCTGCTCAGCTCAAGTCCAAAGTCAGACATGATCTGGATAAACATGTAAAAGAAATTTCTTTAAGCGTTGGTGACAAGGTTAGAATCCGTAGACCATGTAAGGCCAAAGGCTCAAAGTTTTATCCAGAGACATCTATTGTTCAAATCGGCAAACATGCTGTTAAAGTTACTGGTGGTAAGTGGTGGAGTAAAAGGGCCGTTTCAAAAGTGAAGGGCTCGGACGTTGCTCCTGTTGATGTTTCAGATTCAAACGGTATTCCCAATGTAGTTGACCCTATCACTTTGTCTCCATGTAATCTTCCTTCATGTAGTTCCAATGTGTCTGATGGGGCTCTATCATTCTTTGACAATCCTAATATTCATGAGGAAGATTCCCTTCAATCCACTGCTTTGACCAGTTCTGATGACAATAACTCGACTTCTTTAGATAAAAGTGAAGTTGCTTCAGGCCCTTCTGAGGTCTCTGCTTCCTGTTCAAAATCATCCAGGGTTAAGTTTACACCGAAATATTTGAATGATTACATTACCTGATATGTTGTCCAATTGTAAATTGTTGTTTCTTCTTTTGTTTTATTTCTTTATTTTAATTTGTTTTGTTTTATTGTGGGAAAGGAGGTGTGTTATATCCTATGTTCCTTCATTGCTAATGCTTTTCTTATGTTTTGCATCCTAGCATCTAGTTGCTAGGTTATAGTAGAATGTTCTGCTCCTGATCTTCAGTTGAAGACTGGAGCTTGTTGGATGTGCACTCTGATGGATCTAATGCTGTACTTGAATCTTTCAATTAAACTTAATTCTTAAGTTTACCTTCTTCTCCTGTGATTCCTTGGATACAACACACTGTCATACCAATTGGGCACTCAGTGAGCTTTGCTGAGGTCTCCGTGTGCACGTATATAACATTGTGATTACTTTCTAATTGGGTTCCCAATAAATCTTGCATACTCAAACATGCTGAGAGCGAATTGTTTATTTTACTGTTGTCATTGATCTTTTATTCTTGCAGTTAAACATTGAGCTCCGACAATTTGAGCGATGTACATATGAGTCTTTTAGTTTTTATTTAATGGGATAATGGAGGGATAAAAGAGAGAAGCATCTAGAAAGTGTTACTTAGGAGATCTTAGTAGTAAAATGAGGTTTGGGATGGGTCAAGGGCGGGCTAGAAGCAGGAAGAATCTAGAAAGAGTTATTAGGGAGATCACAGTAGTAAGATAAGGCTTGGGATGAGTAAAAGGAGCAGGGCTAAGTCTGGAAAGGGATTTACTCTTACAAGTGCATTGTAAATAGGAATAAACTGAACATTTCTTACCCCAATTGGCACCACTTAACCCATAAAATAATGTTACCCACATACAAAAGGGCCTTTTGCTCCCCAACATGAAGGTAATACAAAATGATGTAGCTGTCAAACTCCAACCATCACAGAATACACATCACAACAGATTATAAAGAGATCTATCAGATAAGTGACAAGATGGCAGTAATAAAAGCAGTCTGTCAGCACCTCTGGTAAGTAGGTATATATAATATAGAAATAAGTATAGTGTGTTCAAAGGAATAGACACTAGGCCATCTCAGTAGTGTAAATAATATCAGGAAAGTACAAATCTTCACATATATACAAAGTTATTTTACAATTCAGAGCACAACAACAGTAAAGTGATTTTGATCCATCATTATTGCAGATCCAATTCTATTTTATCACGCACTTCACAACAGCACAAGTTCAGACAGAAGTTCATATGTGAATAAAATTGATAGCCCAAAAGTCTGTTGACATGTAGGTAGACAGATGACGTGCACAGCCGACACGTGTTTCTTCGTGTTAACGACTTTTTCAAGGCTGTTGTCAAAGGTAGGTATAGTACTTCAGAATACAAATGAAACTACTGTTTACATGTCTTAGGGGCTGATTAAGATGTAGGGCTGATCGCTACCGCCCGCATGGCGGTTGCAATACGCCCTAGGTTTCCTTCAGCCCGCCACCCATTTCCTCCAGCCATAAAAGTATGGCCGGGGGACCCCAGCGGACGGAAAAACCATTCGCCGGTTTTCCGCTGGTTGACCAGTCGACCTGTCGGAAAAGGGACTAGATATGGTGGCAGTGTCTGCTAGACACCGCCATCCATATTAGCATGGGGGCCTGCAACGGGGCCCCAACAGCAAAATCTGCATGCCTTTCCGTGGCGTTGGTGCAGCAACGGAAAGGCATGCAGATTTTGCTGTTGGGGCCCCGTTGCAGGCCCCCAGGTTATTGGGGGGGAGTGCAGGGGTGCACATGAGGGGTACCTATGGTACCCCCCTACATTGTCATGGACAAGGTGGCAGGCACAGCGCGGTGCCTGTCACCTTGTGCATGACAATGTATGACAATGCACACATTGCATTCCGAGCATTGTGGCAGGTGGTGCTGTGAGCACCGCCCGCCAGAATTCTGGGAATAGAGGATGCCACGGTGGTGGTGGCATCCTAATTGCAGGTGTGGGACCGCCACACCACTGGCGGCCAGTCCCAGCACCACTAGGGTGGCGGGTGAACAAAAGTCTGCCCGCCATCCTAATCAGCCCCTTAATGTTATTCAACCCCAGGAAACACTTGTGAATTCACAAAAAAGTGCAGATAAACAACATGCAGTGATCATAGTTAATTAGTGCCTTGAATGAACACCACCAGGAAATGCCGTAAGAAAAGATGCACACTGTGGCGTGTTTTCTCAAGAGAACATAGAAGACCAAGAAAATCAAAAATGGAAAAAGAAGAGATAGAGAAGAGGAACCCAATAGAACACATAGTGATAGCATGTCTCATTATGTTCGTACCGACTTATGAACCGAGTTCCAAAAGGGAGCTGCTGTGACAGGTAATAGACATGAGGAGTCCAACCTTCTTCCGCTCCTTAAGGAATTCTCCAACTTGCTCTGAGGGAGGGGGAAGCATGTTAACAGCAGAAATAAAGACAGTTCTTGGAGAACCTTTTTGCTTTTTTTTTATAAGAGAAAGCTTGAAAGTTGAAATTCAGTCACCAGCCAGCCCGGAGTGCATGTGTTGACAAATGGGTGAGAGTGAGGGGCTGAGCAGCACAGACAACATGGGAAAAGTACAGCTGTCTCACTTTGTGCATATTATTTTGAAAAGTTATGTTCACCACCACTGCCTCATCAAAGGAATTTATAGCCCCGGCCCTGAGCACCAGAAACCACCGGAAACAACAGACACAAATGAAAAGCAGTGGTTCCTCCTGCCAGCTCCCCCTGCAACAGTTCTCTGGTCCAGCTTGTGTGCAGGCTGCTATCTTCTGCAGCCTGTCTACCTGCTGCCCTCTGTTTGTGCCTCCTCTACTCGTTTCTTGTTCTGTTTTACATTTTTGCTTGTTTTTCTGCCCTCCCTTTTGCCTTTTCTGCTCATTTTTCTGCCCTCTGTTTTACCGTCTTCGGCTCTGTATTGCCTTTTCTGGTAGTTTTCTGCCCTCTCTTTTGACTTTTCTGCTTGTTTCTTCACTCGTAACACCATTTCCTCCCTCTCACCACCCAGTGCCCCACCCTCCCCCAGGACCTACATAATGGAGGCTGAAGTGCAATCCTATTGAGCAGGTCCTCGTGCCAGCTCCCCATGCAACAGTTCTCCTGTCCAGCTTGCCAGCAGTCTGCTACCCTCTTCCGCCTGTCTACTTGCTGCACTCTGATTGTGCCTTTCCTGCTCATGCCTTGCTCTGTTTTGCCTTTTTCTGCTAGTTATTCTGTCCTCTGTTTTGCCTTTATCTGCTCGTTTTTGCGCCCTCCGTTTTGCCTTTTCCAGCTTGTTTTTCTTTCCTCTTTTTCGCCCTCTTCTGCTGCACTCTGATTGTGCCTTCTCTGCTCATTTCTTCCTCTGTTTTGTCTTTTCTGCTTGTGTTTCTGCCCTCTGTCTTGCCTTTCTGCTCATTTTTCTGCCCTCTTTTTTGCCCTCTTCTGCTCTGTTTTGCCTTTCATGCTTGTTTTTCTGCTCTCTGTTTTTCGTTTTGTGCTCGGTTTTCTGCCCTCTCTTTTGCTGCTCCTTTCTTCCTTATTCCGAGGGGCTTAACACAGACCCCTTCAGCCCGCGCAGTGTGGGAGAGCTCTGATTGAGCCCAGAGGAGGCCCCTCCAAGTGCCTTGCAGGGATGCCCCCTCAATTTTCGTTATGCCAGTGCTTCTTCCCCCATGACTCCCTGCCCCCAGTTGCCATACCTCCCCCAGCAACTATTTAATGTAGGCGCAGCGTGACCCCATTGAGCAGGTCCTCGTTCTAGCTTTCCCTGCAACCGTTCTCCTGTCCAGCTTGCCTGCAGTCCTCTACCCTCGCTGCCTGTCTACCTGCTGCCATCTGTTTGTGCCTACCCTGCTTGTTTTTTGCTATGTTTATCATTTTCTGCCCTCTGTTTTGTCTTTTTCTGTCAAATGTTTCTGCCTTTTATTTTGCCTTTTCTGCTAGTTTTTCTGCCCCCTGTTTGGCCTTCTCTGCTCGTTTTTCCACCCTCTGTTTTGCCTTTTCTGCTACTTTTTCAGTCCCCTTTTGCCTTTTCTGCTAATTTCTTCCCTCTTCCCACCGTCTTCCTATTCCCGCAACCCAGTGCCCGCCATCCCCAGGACCTACTTAATGGAGGCCACAGCACAATCCAATTGAGAAGGTCCTAGTGCCAGCTTCCCTATGACAGTTCTTCTGTCCAGCTTGCCAGCAGTCCGCTGCCCTCTGCTGCCTGTCTACCACATGCCCTCTGTTTGTGCCTCCTCTGCTAGTTTCTTCCCCTGCTTTGCTTTTTTCTGCTAATTTTTCTCCCCTCTGTTTTGCCCATTCTGCTAATTTTTCTGCCCTCTATTTTGCCTTTTATGATTGTTTTTCTGCACTCCGTTTTGCACTCTTCTGCTCTGTTTTTCCCATTATGCTTGTTTTTCTGACCTCTCTTTTACCTTCTTTGCTATTTTTCTGCTCTCTCTTTTGTCTTTTTCTGCTAGTTTTTCTGCCCTCTGTTTGGCCTTTCCAGCTCGTTTTTCTGTCCTCTCTGTTGCCCTCCTCTGCTCTGTTTTGCCTTTTCTGTTCACTATTTTTTCTGCCCTCTGCTTTGTTTTTTTCTGTTAATTTCTTCCCTCTTCCTGCCGAGACCTCACACCCCAGCACCAGGGGTGACAGTGCAGTGCTCTACAAATGCTGATTGGTTGATTGAGTACCTGAATGTATGGCTTAATTACCATTCTTGCTTCCCTGCTCCTGATTCAATGGCTTTCCTTCTTTTTTGTCACTGTCAGGATACTGCACTTTCACAGTGCTTTTGATTGCATTATTTAACCTTCCAGTGCTGATGTCAGAACTTGCATGGCAATGCTGTTCTCCCCTCAACCTCCCTGCTCCCCCATCCTTCTCCATTTCCCTCTCTTTATTACACACCTTATAACCACACCACCTAACTGCCACATGACATTCACCATGCTACTTGATTATGATGATATTAAATTTTGTTTTAAACCATTTCATGATGGACGCCCATGAATACACCTGCATATGCATGCATGGCAGGCATTTTAAGATGCATTTTCTTAATCTTTTAACAAAAAACCCAGAACAACTCCAGATGCACCTGCATTTTACGCATTAACTAAATACATTCTCCCACATGCTTTGCTCTAGCCCCACTCTATCAAAATAGTGAAAGGCCATCAGACAACAACTAACTAGGAGAGAACGAATCTGAGAAAGACTGAGATTCCTGCTGAATTTGTTCCTTTACTAAAAAAAGCAAAGACGAGTAGTAGATGCTTGAATTGTGGTTTGGTGTTGGCAAAGAAACTAACAGCAATGACATGGAAGTCCTTGTGGAAAGCCTGGTGGGGTTCTAATGTTTGATAAGTAGAGGAGGGTTGTGCTAATATGGCCTAACCTTGAGAGCATTAGTCTAAAAACTGAAGTTCAAAAATGGGTAAAAAAAAACAATATATAGCACAAGCATGGTGTGACATGCTAAACACAAGAACAAATAAAAAAGGATCTACCTAATTGGGGAAGGAGGTTCCTTAAAGGAGGCAGGTTTGTGTGAGGTTCCCAAAAAAGAGGGATTGTAGGAAATAATAAGGGAGGTATCAGATGGTTATTTCCTTAGTACTGTCTGTCTGTCTATCTATCTATCTATCTATCTATCTATCTATCTATCTATCTATCTATCTATCTATCTATCTATCTATCTATCTATCTATCTATCTATACATACATATATATATATATATATATATATATATATATATATATATATATATATATATATATATATATATATATATATATATATATATATATATATATATATATATTACCTACTGGCGGTCGCCAGTAGGTATATATAGTTAGGATTTTTTCCCTATGGGATTTCTGAAAATTCTATGTCTAATAACTTTGGCGTTTGTGGACGGAATCGGCTGAAATTTTCAGGAAAATGGCACATTTTGTTTCTGAGCAGCTCCTAGAAATTTGGGGGGGTTTCGTCAAGGGGGGGCTGAGAAAAAAGGGGGGTCCCAAAACGCGTTTTTAACATTGAGTTTTCCATAGGGCGGTTGGACTCACTTTTAGCTCGAACGGCTGAATGGATTTGCACGAAACTTGGCAAAATTGTAGGGACTGTTAGCCCGATGTGCCTTTGCTAGGTCTCAATATATGTGCTTCAGTGGATTTTGAGAAATTAACGTTTAAATCAAGATATATATCTGTAACAGCGCTCCGGGCAGCGCTCCGGTTCGCGTACTTTTCGCTTATCGGAACTTTGCGAAGCGAAGCTGATTGGCTCTCCGGTGTCTGTCAACATTCTAAACAGTCCGGTGCGGCCGCCATCTTGTCTCTCGGTAGGATCGAGAGACAAGAGGAGGCCAAAACAAAGGAGGAAATGAAGGAAAGGGGCAAGGTAGACCCCTTCTGACCCCCTAGGATTGATGAGGGGATATTATAGAGCCACGCTGGGCCCAAAAAAAAAAAAAAAAAAAAATCCGTTTTTTTCGCCGTAGAGACGCGTCTTGGTACGCGAACTGGGCAGCTAACCGGGAAGCTAACCGGCAGTGTAATGGGAGTCTCACGAGTAGCTGATTGGCTGTCAACATTGTAAACAGTTCGGAGCGGCCGCCATCTTGTCTCTCGGTAGGATCGAGAGACAAGAGGAGGCCAAAACAAAGGGGGAAATGAAGGAAAGGGGCAAGGTAGACCCCTTCTGACCCCCTAGGATTGATGAGGGGATATTATAGAGCAACGCTGGGCCCCAAAAAAAAAATTCCGATTTTTTCGCCGTAGAGACGCGTCTTGGTACGCGAACCGGGCAGCTAACCGGCAGTGTAACGGGAGTCTGAGGAGAAGCTGATTGGCTGTTATCATTGTAAACAGTCTGGAGCGGCCGCCATCTTGTCTCTCTGTGGGATCGAGAGACAAGAGGTGGAAAAAAGGTGTAAATGAATGAAAGGGGTAAGGCAGACCCCTCCTGAACCCCTAGGATTGATGAGGGGGCTATTAAAGTTCCCTGGGGGGTGAAAAAAAAATGCGATTTTTCGCGATAAAGGTGCTTCCTGGTACGTTAACCGGGCAGCTAACTGGCAGCGTAACGGGAGTCCGACATATTGTGTTTTTTGAACGTTTGTGATATGTGCACGTGTGGATTTTGTCTAATTAAGGTTAAAAAAAAATATATATATCTTTTAACGTGTTTTGGCGCGCTTACGTTTTGGGTTTGGTTTGCGCTGCAGAGACGATACGTCACGGTTATGCGATGCATCATGAGGCGTCTCACGGGCTACGTGATACGTCACTTAATAAAGAATATATTTTACAGCTATAGATATAAGCTTTTAAAAAACCAATGAAATTCACAGAAAAAACCATAGGTTATAGACCATATATAGTTAGGAATTTGCATTTACAAAACCTTGAAAATTCACTGAAAAAACCATAGGTTATAGACCATATATAGTTAGGGATTAGCATTTAAAAAACCTTATTTTATTTGCACAAAACCATTGAAATTCCATATATAGTTAGTTGCACTAACTATATATCGCGGACCCGCAATCCACTGCTAATGATGTCACATATTACATCATTCATGACATGGTCAGTGACATCACTGATGACATCACTGATGACATCTCAAATGACATCACTGATGACATCACTGATGACATCTCAAATGACATCACTGATGACATCACTGACATCTCATTTGACATTACTGATTACATCACTGATGATATCATTTATGTGATAATACATCTTCAGACTCTAATATAACCTTAGATACACTCAGTGTAAACAGGCACTCACAGACTGTCACACATCCATGGAGTTACTCACACACCTAGTCAGTCATGCAAAGAATCAATCACACCTCCATTTCCTCAACTATACAGTTATACACACCTTACTTATTCAAACATATACTAACACATATTTACTCTCTTATACAATCCTTGATACAAGTTCACAATGATTCATACAGCCACTCTCACATTCACTGGCTCTTATGTTCAGTTATTTATATATGTCAACTCTCACATGGAGTGTGTTTTACATATGTACTTACTTTGACATGTAGAACTGAGATATCCATTCACTCACCAATATACTCATGCACACAGTCAACTGTCCATACAGCTGTTTCTACATGCACTTTTGAAGCCATACACCTAGGGAATCAACTGCTCACACATCTATGCACAGAGTTATACACCTCCCAGCCACCCACACACATACTCAGTCTCCCATACAAATACTTGGGCAACCATTCAATAACCCATATAGTTACTGATATAGCTACTGAATTTAAACATGCAGCAGTTTACAGAAGAACATAAATAATGATTGCCAAATTAAGACACTTTAATCACTAACCCATGCACTCAGTGAGACACATTTAATCATTCTCTCATACAGTCAGTCATGCACCTACTAAATCCTTCATCCAGACACTTATACATCCACTCATTCTTCCATATGTAAGACATATTTTAACTTTACAGAAACATACAGTCACTGGGTGTTGTCATCAGTGATGTCATCAGTGATGTCATTTGAGATGTCATCAGTGATGTCATCAGTGATGTCACTGACCATGTCATGAATGATGTAATATGTGACATCATTAGCAGTGGATTGCGGGTCCGCGATATATAGTTAGTGCAACTAACTATATATGGAATTTCAATGGTTTTGTGCAAATAAAATAAGGTTTTTTCAATGCTAATCCCTAACTATATATGGTCTATAACCTATGGTTTTTTCAGTGAATATATATATATATATATATATATTCACTGAAAAAACCATAGGTTTCACACCAGTTATAGTTAGCTGGAAATTTTACTGACATAAAACCAATGAAATTCCCACGTTATAGTTAGTTGGACTCACTATAACTTGCGCGCCTGCAATGCACTGCTGATGACGTCACATATTACATCACTCATGACATGGTCAGTGACATCACTCATGACATCACTGATGACACCATCCAGTGAATGTGTGTCTTTCTGAAAAATAAACATGTTTTATATATGTATATGTAAAGCTCGATGGAAGAATACATGTTTAAATAAGTGTTTTAATGGATGTTTTTAAAAAAAAAAATTGATTGGTTAACTGGCTTATTAAGTGTATCTTAGTGAATACATATATTAGCGAGTATTGTTTAAATATTTAAATGTTTGTATCAGTGTTTCACTTTGTGTATAAGTGGCTGCATGGGTTGGTGAGTAGCTACATGTGTGTGTATATGTGTTATTAGATGTTTTTTTAGTATCAGTATGAGTGTCTGTATGGTTTGGTGGGGGTGTTACTTAGCACATAGATGCATCAATGACTAACTCACTGTTTGTATGTGTTTTGAAGAGAGCATATGTGCAGGACTGTATGGGTGGATGAGTGTGTATATGTGTGTGTTAGTGAGTGAATGACTGTCTCACTAGTGTCTTTATCAGTAATTACATACGTTTTAATCTATTCTGTGTGAGTATTGATGTATATAAGTGAGTATATGTGAGAGTTAGAGATTGAAAGAGTTCTTGTTTAAATAAGTATCTTTTCTTTAAGTGATTGTTTAAGAGAGTAAGTATGTGTAAGTTTCCTTAGAAGTAAGGTGGTAATGTGTGTATAGCTGTATATGCAAATAAATGGATGTTCAATAGTTTATTTGCATGTGTGAGTATGTGTGTGAGTAACTTTTGGATGACTGTCGGTGTGTAACTGGATGTATAGGTGTATCACTACATATGATGAGTGAGTATATGTATGAGTGACTATATAGAACTGTTGGTGAATGAGTGGATGTGTATATAGATGGTGGAATTACTGAATTGGTTGTTGTAACTAGTATGGGTATCTCAGTTTTCTTTGCGAATGTTAGTTTCTATTTTTGAATATGTGTTTCAAGGGTTACATTACACTGAAAGGAGGTCTGTCACTCTGTCACAAGGATGGTGTCATGAGTGATGTCATGAGTGATGTCACTGACCATGTCATGAGTGATGTAATATGTGACGTCATCAGCAGTGCATTGCAGGCGCGCAAGTTATAGTGAGTCCAACTAACTATAACGTGGGAATTTCATTGGTTTTATGTCAGTAAAATTTCCAGCTAACTATAACTGGTGTGAAACCTATGGTTTTTTCAGTGAATTTAATAGGTTTTTTAAATGCTAATTCCATTTAAACCTAATAAAAAAAAATAAAAAAATACTTTAAACCTAAATGCTATTTCCTAACTATAAATGGTGTGAAACCTATGGTTTTTTCAGTGAATTTCATAGGTTTTTTAATTGCTAATTCCTAACTATAACTGGTCTGAAACCTATGGTTTTTTTCAGTGAATTTCATAGTTTTTTTAAATGCTAATTCCTAACTATATATAAGGCCCCAAACCCATGTTTTTTTCAGTGAATTTCAAAGTTTTTTTAATAGCAAATGTCTGTTGCTATGAAATGTAATATTTTTGAAAATGAATCCTATATTATATTTCTATTTAAAACAATTTTTTTATGTATATTGTTTTTTTTTTGATTTTTTTTGTTGCCCTGGAGCGCTCCCGGTGCGTGCCCCGGTGAGCGCCCCGGAAAGCGCAGTCTTTTGAAGCGCCCCGGTGCGCGCACCGGGGAGCGTCCCGTTAGCGCCAATGCCACGGCCGAAAACATCATTTTGACGTACCGCGTAGCCGTGTCCGCGTGATACGCATGGCGTAAACGCACCCAGAAGCACTCGAGCGCATACGATCGCGCTACGTAAGCATCTGACGCGCCCCGGGGCGCGTAGTGTAAGTGCGTCAGGTCATGTGACCTGAAAATAACACTTTTTATTGGTTCATAACAGTTTTGGTTTCATAATGATGAAACCCCTGGTCTTGTGACCTGAAAATAACACTTTTCATTGGTTCAGGACATTTTTTTTCCAAATGATGAAAGCCCCCACCTTTATTGCCTTATTCTGACTTTGTCCTTTGACTGAGGAAGACCTGTTTTGAGATCTTTGAGGTATATTTTGTACTTTAAAATGGCTACAGTAACAGCATCAGCTGGAGCATCTGCACCACCACCACCACCAGCACCACCAAGAGGACCACCACAACATCGCATTGGTGGTCAAGAAGAAGAGGAGGAGGAGGAGGAAGAGGAGGAGGGGTGGAAGAGGTGGCTGGCAGAAGACAATACCCCATACCAACCCAAGCCACACATTGTATGGGAGTTTTTTTCCATCCCTGAGGGAAAGAAGAAAGTGAATGTGGCAAAGGTGACTTGCCTTATCTGTGACATGGAACTTTCAAGGGGTAACCCTAATAAAAAATATTCATTTGGGAATAATACCATGATTAGGCACATGCAGCGCAGAGATGAGAGAACTGGCCAGCAACCCTCCCCAATCTACACCCAGCACCTCCAAACGAAAACAACCCACTCCATCGGGACCAGAGACAAGGGAGACGATCCCTTGCATACAACCACGGTTTGGTGAATTCAGGATCACATGTATTTTTTGTGGTAAGACTATCTCCTATGGTGAGCAGAGCCTAAAGCTCATCCTCCTTGCTGGTGACAACCACAATTGCCCCAAAAAACCCTAATTTTTTCCTGATTTTTTTTTTGCTCCAGTTGAGCCATTTTCAATTCCCTGTTTTTTGTTTCTCCCCATAAAAATAACAAAAAAATACAAAATAGTTCATAAAAGCCAAAAAAAGTACAAGATGTTCAAAAAACAATAAAAAAATATAAAGCAACAAAAAGAAGAAAAAAAACAGTTCTTTTTAGAACTACCTCCAATTTATAAAAAAATTATAAACTTTTTAAAAAATCTATCATTCTTTTTTCCCCATGGTACGCTCCCCGGTCCGCTCCCCGGTGCGCGTACCGGGCGCTCCCCCGCGCAAATCAAAAAAAAATTTTTTTTTTTGCCCCGCGGGGTCCTTTTATAGCCCCCACATCAAACCTAGGGGATCAGGGGGGGTCTACTCTGCCCCCTTATTGTCATTTCCCCCTTTGTTTTTGCCACCTCTTGTGTGTCAATCCTACCGAGACACAAGATGGCGGCCGCTCCGGACTGTTTTGAATGTTTACAGACACCCGAGAGCCAATCAGCTTTCCATGCGCAAGTCGCGTGGCGCGCCCGGAGCACTCCCCGGTGCGCGTACCGGGGCGCGGCTATAGATATATATATTTTTTTTAACCTAAATTACCCAAAATCCACTGGAGCACATATCTTGAGACATAGCAAAGGCACATCGGGCTACCAGTCCCTACAATTTTGCCAAGTTTGGTGGAAATCCATTCAGCCGTTCGGGCTAAAAGTGAGGTTGACCGCCCTATGGAAATTAACATGGGGAAAACACATTTTGGGATCCCCCTTTTATCTCGGCCCTTGCTTGACAAATCCCCCCCAAACTTTCAGGGAAGGACCGGAGCGCCGCGAGGCAAATTTGACGTAATTTTCAGGCAGATTCCTCAACCGGCGCAAAAGTTATTCACAATAGAATGTTGAGATTTTGCATTGAAAATAATTCTAACTATAACTACCTACTGGTGACCGCCAGTAGGTAATATATATATATATATATATATATATATATATATATATATATATATATATATATATATATATATATATATATATATATATATATATATATATATATATATATATATATATATATATATATATATATATTCACTGAAAAAACCAAAGGGTTCACACATGTTATATTAGGAATTAGCATTTAAAAAACCTTGCAAATTCATTGAAAAAAACATAGGTTTCACACATGTTATAGTTAGCTGGACATTTCACTAATACAAAACCTTTGAAATTCCCCCATTATAGTTAGTTCAGCTAACTATAACTCGCGCACCCGCAATGCACTGCTGATGATGTCACATATTACATCACTCATGACATGGTCAGTGACATCACTCATGACATCACTGATGACATCTCAAATGACATCTAAAAACGTGCTGAAAAAATACAAAAAAATAGAAAACTAAAAAGAAAAAAAACAGTTCTTTTCAGAACTACCTCCACTGGCTTAAGAAAGAACTACATTTCTATATTAGTGTGTAAAAGTTTGTCAGAATGAATGTGTAGTGCATAAATGAATGAATGAATTAGTAGTGTATGGTGAATGTGAAAGTGCAAAACTATAAGGGAGTCCTACAGCATAAATGTATAAGGTGTTTACCTATAGTATACTGTAGTACCTCCGAAGCACTTCAATGGAACATATCCATATAAATATGTTACAAGTCTATGCTTCAATTTGCACTGCTAGTGAAACTGCCTGGGTCAATTTGTATGTGTTAGGAGCGGATTTACAACCCCCTTGTGCCTCTTTTAAACATCTTTTCCGTCACTTTTGTGAACCAGCGGTGGTGCAAAAGATGTGCCATGGTGTCTGATATTTTCAATGTGATGCATTTGGAAGGTGCATCACATTCTAAAGCCCTGCACCAGAAAGAGGCTTTCCTGCGCAGAGAGTGGGGGGGAGAGGGAGTGGAGGTGGTCTGGCATAGGAACACCTCCTAAAAGTGACTGAGTGATATCTATAAGATTTCATTCAGTCACTTTTAGGCCTATGCTATGTCAAAACCCTGCACCTGCTGAAACAGGTGTAAGGATTGACACAGCATTGTGAGCATAGAACCCCAAGAGCATTGCTGAAGCTGCATTGCACTTGGAACGCAAGTCAAGCAATGCACCACCTTCACAACACAAATACATCACATATCTGTGCCGTGTTTGCTCTATAATACACCACATTGTAAATACGGTGCATCCATTGTGATGATATCACAGTGCACAATAACTGGCATATCTCTGGGGATGTACCACTTATTGTACATCTGCTGAGATTACTACACACTGATCAATGAGTCACTACAAAACTATAACAGGAATGCTTGGTGGAATTGTAAAGATAAAGACTTAGGAATTCAAAATATAAAAGGTAAATTTGGAGGTGCATAGAACAGTACATGCATAGTAAATAGGAGTTTGAAGCAGTCCCTATACTAAGGCCTTCTTTGCTCCATAATTACTTGGGTACTGACTGCATGATTACAGCTCTGCATAGAGAGTGCATGACTGAATTTATAAGAGCTTTAGTTTTACCACAGTACATATATAAGGAAATACTGCTGAAAGATTTGGACGCTGCTATCTCCACTCTGCTGTATACAACCTTATCTGAATTGAAATTATTAACTCTCTTGATTACAGTGAAGGCTTCTTCCACACGTAGAGCACCATGTTTCATTCACGCCAATGCCACTAGGTGACAAACAATTTTGTTTCCGAAACAACAACACATTATCTGTGAAAGGAGTGAGTGGGTAGTGTGCACCAGCTTCACTGTCTAAAAGGCTAAATTAGCTCCGAGCAGTGACAACACATAGGTTACAACAGTCTGACAAACAGATCTACAAGCTTATTACGCTACTTTTTTATCACTTTTACCATAGAATGGGAAAAGTGACGCAAGCAGCTTGTAAATCTACGTCTGACTTTTCCAGAAAAAAACTCAACTCCAGACTCTGAGAGGCAGTTTTAATGTTGTTTTCTCTCTCTTTCTTTCTCTCTCTCTCACTCTCTGTGACATTGTTTCTCTTTCTCTTTTAAACTTATAGACACTGCTGTCTGCTTTGACCTGAAGAACAGTTGAAGTGAAGTTGTGAACTCTGGTGGCCGCAGTGTTTATGCAACGGCAAGCACAGAGGTCTAGATATACAATGCCTTCATTAAAATGCATTAGAAATAAGTTGGCATATTTACAATCCCATTCTGCCACTTTTATGTCAGTAACGCAGTAGGCACTTCCATATAGACACCACTTGATCGCGGCACTATAACAGAACTGAAATGTACTAAGGACACTGCACACGTAAAACTGTAGTGTTACCTTCATTTGTGAAAGGAGACAGTGGGTAGTGTGCACCAGCTTCACTGTGTTGAAATGTATAATTACCTTCGAGCAGTGACAACAGATAGGTTACAACAGTCTGACAAACAGATCTACAAGCTTATTACACCACTTTTGTGTCACTTTTAACATGGGAAAAGTGACGCAAGCAGCTTGTAAATCTACGTCTAACTTTTCAAGAAAAAATATCAACTCCAGACTCTGCGAGACAGTTTTAATGTTGTTTTCTCTCTCTCTTTCTCTCTCTCACTCTCTGTGACATCATTTCTCTTTCTCTTTTAGAATTATAGAAAATGCTGTCTGCTTTCACATGTTAAAGCAAAGAAGTCTTCAAATTTTGAATTCCACTGGCCGCAGTGTTTATACAACGGTAAGCACAGAGGCCTAGATATACAATGCCTTCATTACAATGCATTAGACATAATTCGTCATATTTACAATCCCGTTGTGCCACTTTTGTGTCAGTGACGCAGTAGGCACTTCCATATAGACACCACTTGAACGCGACACTATAACAAAAGTAAAATGTACCAGGCACAATGCACACGTAAAATCGTACTGTTACCTTGACTTGTAATGCTTCATCTCATTTACTCACATCTAGATAATTCTAAACTCTAATTTTCTTTTTTATTTTGCAGATTACCAATCCAACGTCCTTTGAAGTTATTTTTCTAGTTGTTTATAATATAGTTATCATTAAGTTTTGTTTACAGTTATTCTTTTAATAAAAGGTAATAAAAAAAACGACATACTTCTTTTTTTTGTGGGGGGGTTGACGGTCCACAATAAAAATAATATTTATAATGTTGAAGTACTATAGTAAGATGTTCAAGAGTAAGATTGAAAACTACTGACTTATATTTTGTCTGGGTACACTACAACATGGTAAAGAAATCAAACTAATACGAAACAATGTGTACCACATTGACAAACCTCTTGCGACATTTTGCCATGCAAACCTAACACCCTACAAAATTAAGTGTGGGCCTCAATGACGCCCCTCAAACCAGGGAAACAATCTCCCAACAAAAATTTCTATATTGTGCCTGGTGCCCTGGATCCACCACGCCCAGACCCGGTTCCTACAGTGTCTTGGGGGCAAACAGCCATTACAACACGGTCATAACCACGCATGATCGTCACAACAAAGCCATTAGCACGCAAATGACTTTACCACACATGCTTTTACAACTAGAATGCATTTACCACGCATGATAAACGCATAATCTTAAAAATGATCTTAGTGTTGATGAACACGCGTTGTAATTGCTCTGGCTTACGTCCTTCAAATCAGTTTTTAGGTATACGTGTGACCAACTCATAAGATCGGAGGCCAAGGACAAACACTGTGGTGTCTGTGCCAGGAAATCTCATGGATCTTAGAGAAGATAAGCGGAGAGTAAAATTAAAGTAACAGGTATAATAAAAATAACGGAGAAAAACTACTAAAAAGGCGAAGGACGGAGTATGTAATCAACGTTTGGCGCCTTGACACTACATTTCAAATAAAGATAGATACAATATGTTTATTAATATATTAGTATAGCAGCGGATGACACACACGGCCCGGGAAAAGAAGCAAATTTAATACCTGAAATGAGGAGAGGTTTGCTTGGCGAACTTGGAAAAAAAAGGAAAAAACCTGGGCTTGGAAACTAGGCTGCGCATGCGTAGAGCGTACAACTGGTGCACACAAAAAAACGGAACGTTTTACATACTATCATAGAAATATAGCTCTTTTTTTGACCAGTAAAGTTAGTTCTTGAAAATAACTTTTTTTTAGCCCCAATGCCCCCACGATCGCAGACGGCTCCCCACGTCCTTCGTGAGCCCGCATTGCTTTATCAGACATCACCTTATGTATCTTTCGAAAAACTATCTGCTTTCTTGAAAGAGAGAACAGATTAACTTGCTCTCTTTTTCAAATAGGAAAGCGGTTTCCTGTGGTAAAGTGAAAGCGGCGACGGTACCGCCCTATCATACCAAACAGCAGTATCCCGGAAGTACGCACCACGAGAGACTGCAAGAACCGACCCTGGGAGATGGTGGACCCCAGGGCCACCAAGGGTTCCAGTAGGGGGCAGCGCGAGCCCCTCCCAACATTAAAAAACCCTGGGGAGTGCAGGTACCTGGGGCTAGAAAGTCATTTTACATATTTCTGCCCCAGGAAGGTGGCGATCCCCGCGACGTGTACCATGAGAGAGAAAGGGAGAGCTGAAAACACACTTTAGAATTTTTTTTTTTTTAAAAAAGCCTCGTCGGGATGACGGTCCCCGAGACTGAGGGGAAGAGGATCGTAACCCCCCGTATACTTCAAAATAAAAACACAGAGGGGTGGCGTTCCCCGGTGCTCGGGCAGCTTACAAGCCCCCCACTATGAAAGAAATTGCCCCCGAAATTTGCCCCCCCCGGGACCTAATAAATAAAACGGACTTCTATTTTTTATTTCCCTTTTCTACCGCGTACGTATACCCCCCGATTTTTTATTTAAAAAGAAATAAAAATTGAGCCTATAGATCCATGTACGACCCCTTGAGCAGGATATTTCTACCCTGCCCCCTTTCCTCATTTCTCAACTTTGTTTTACTGTTTTCTTGTGAGTCACTTCTAGCGATGAACAAGATGGCTGCCAACGCTTCCTGGTTTGGAGTGTTCACGCACAGTTGACAGCCAATCAGCATGCAGCTCGTGCTCGTAATTGTATGCATTTCCATATGCGTGCTGTACTCCGTTTCTAGATATCGCTATGATTTTACTTGTAATTTTCTAAGGAACTACTGAGCGGATTTACACCATTTAACAAAAAGCACAATCTGCAAACCGAACTCTACCTCTCTGCCAAATTTGGTGTAATTCCTTTCAGCCGTTCGGGTTGTTGCTCTGGCTAAAGGTCCCTATGGGAAATTGCATGCGGAAAACCTGTTTTGGGACCCCCTTTTTTCTCAGCTCCCACTTGACGAATCACCCCCAAACTTTCAGGGAAGGAGCAGAACCGAGCAGGCTATTTTCTTGGAGAAATTTGCGCAGATTCGTCCACCGACGCCAAAGTTATTCCAAATAGAATGTTGTGGATTTCCTATGGAAAGTAGGTCCTAACTATAACTACCTACTGGCGACCACCAGTAGGTAATATATATATGCATATATATATATATATATATATATATTGCCTACTGGAGGTCGCCGGGTGGTAGTCATACAGAGGACCGACTTTCCAAAGGAAAAGTGTTTTTTTTTTACAAATCCAAGTGAAATTTTCAAAACTAGTTTGCCACTCACTTCTGCTGCTGTGTTGAAGGTTTTGGGTGATCCATTCAGCAGGGGCTGAGGGGTCAGAGCCCAAAACTTGTTTTTCCTATGCAATGTCCCATTGCAAATTTGAACATGACTACAGTCTGAACAGATAAACTGAATTTCACCAAATTTTGGCAGAACGTTAACTCTTGGTCCAGAAAGCGTGCTTTCAGTTATTTGTTGTAAATTAGTTCTGTAGTTTTAGAGATATTAAGTGAATAACACATTTGTATATCTACGGACACGTACCCTCTGTGGTTCCACCTGCAGTGAATCCGCAGCTCTGCGGCTCCACATGCCAGAGCCAGGCCCTGATTGGATGGCTACAATGAGAGAAAAGTTGTGGTTGCCATTTTATATCTTGGGAAAAGGTCCCTGGGGTTGAAAAGTTGCCTTTATACTAATTGAAGGGGTCAGGTGAGAGCTTTCCCGACCCCTTGTGTATGTATGAAATAAGGTGAAGGCATATTAATGGCAATAAAATGCCCCAAACTGTTTATTTTAGTCACTCCCAACATCCGCACAGCCATCGCAGTGCCCAGCACAACCCCCGTGTAAATCCATGATGGATCCCCGGACTAGGTACAAATGAAAAAGAATATATAAATATACTAGCTTATCCGTCGCGCGAGGCTGCAATTTCAGAAGAAAGGAAATTTAAGGAAACTTGTTATGATAACATTCAATTTACATTGTGTCATTTTTATTGAAACTTATTCATTTTAATATGGAAAACATATTAAAGTGTTGTTTTAATTCTGTTTATTTATTCAAGTGCTTGTGGATACATGGTATTTTTTGTTTTTCCGTCTGGTGCGTACATGAATAAATCATAAGGTTTTCCGATGCGTGAGCTGGCCACATACAGTTGTCCATGTGAGAAGCATGGATTCTCCAAATCTAGTCCACACACTTGCAGCGATTGTCCTTGTGCTTTGTTGATGGTCATTGCAAAAGCAAGTGGCACCAGAAACTGTAAACGTTCAGTATTGAAAAGATTATGAGGGCCCTGGGGGGGGGCAGTGGGCCGATATTGAACAATTTTTTTTTTGCCAGAAACCTTCCCGGGAGTGTACTCAACAACTTTTAACAATTTTTTTGCCGAAACCTTCGCGGGAGTGTACTCAACAACTTCCCAAAGTTTCATGCCGATCGGATGAATGGTGTAGTAATGCATAAAGGACAAACAGACAGACAGACATACATTCGTTTTTATATATATAGATACTCACCTCTACTCTGACATCTATACAGACACTCTGACACCCATTCAGACATACACATATATTTCAGCTTATATCAGATAAAGTGTATCGTGCAGTTCTATCAGACCATAGCATCATGTTTCAGCCGAAGTCTTCAACAGGGCCATAGAGTGCAATACCGGAGTGTGCTTTTAAAGAGGCAAAAGCCTCCTACCACCACCAAAGTTATATATACATTTGGATTACAGAACAAACACAATTTGCTATGTAAACAATTAACCGACTGCCAACCTTGACATTGCTATTCGTATGACAAATTTCTTTGACACATTTTTATATTTTCGCTCCTTGGGTTATCAAGATGCATTTATGTCATTTAGTCAAGTAAAGTACTCAGACCATTTCATGACCAATATTGATCTCTTTTTCTTGAGAATTCTTTTCCCCTACTTTTCTAAGATATTCTGATGAAGTACCAATTAACCTCCTGACAACCAAACATTTAGATTGCTTTTATAGTTAATTTATATATTACAAATATTTTCTCACATATGTACATTAAGTATTCAATAAATTGACTTCACAATCCCAAACAATTATTAAGTACCACCATGCCCCTCTCTAAGTTGCAATGCTATTCAGTTCTTCAATATTATTTTCAGTGGTTTATAACACTCCTCAAAAGATGTTACTCCAATGTTACTCCAATGTCTTTATATATCGTTCCTCTTACAATCCATTGTTTTTTTTTTATAACCAGGAAAACAAAAAGCAGGAGCAATTTTACTGCAGAAACAAAAAATGAAAAACAGACCATAACGAAGAGAAATAAAATGTTATCTATACAGCAGGTACTACAGATTGGGCTGATACTCAAACAAAAAAGGAAACAGTATGTTAAACAAGGTTAACAAAAGTACAGCAATAAATATTTCAGACAAGAAGTATATAAACATTAATAACCATTAATTTTGACTCAACCAATACCGCTAGGTATAATGCCTGCCTTCCATCTAGTTATTGGGCGCCAAAGTGCCTCCCCACGAGCCCTTGTTTTGGCTCCTCTTGTTTCAAAAATAGCTGTTTCAAACCTATAAACTGCTAGGAAGCGCGCTAGCCACATCTGAAAGCTAGGAGGATCCAGCGGGTTGATAAGATAAGTCTTAGTACTGCCGTACCTATAAAAATTAATCTTTCTTCAGATTTATTTAAATTTAGAGAATAATCATGTCCTAGTAAAAATAGAGTTTCTGATTCTGGTATTTTGTAATTGAATACCTCTTCCCAAAAAGCTGCAATCATATTTTTGATTACCATCAAATCAGGACAGTTATAAAACATATGAGTTAGCAATGCAGGTACTTGATTACATCTAGGACATAAATCATTCTCCCGCTTCCCCCATGAAAACAATGTGGCAGGGGTAAAATACAGGTCAAATACAGTTTTATAGAGTTGTGCTTTGAGGTTGCTGGCCATAAATAACTTCTGGCTCATCTCCAAGACTCTATCAATGTCGACATTAGGGTTGTTTAATTTTGTGTTCCATTTATTTTCCATTTTGTCAAGATCATCCTGTTTTAGAGTCAAAAGAATGTTGTATAGGGTTCCAATCCTAGTGTTTGTTCTGGGAATTACATCCAAAATGTCAACTTTAGAAAGGGAGATTAAGGACTCTTTGGCCTTTAATTTAGCGAATATCTGGGCGAAACTCAAAAAGTCTCCATTAGTTAACTTAAATTTAACTTTTAAATCAAAAAAGGTGGAGTCAAAATTATTTACTAAAAAGTCACCGATTGTTCTTATTCCAACCTTTTCCCATTTCTTTAGGACCACATTGAGTCCCTTTCCTCCAATCACATTTGAACGCCAAAGAGGCGTATATCGTTTAATCCTGGCAATATGCAAATATTTAGTCACTTTCTTCCAAACCCTCCATGCGCTATTTATAACTTCACCCTTGAAAGCCTTATAATTTCTTGCCTCAGTTTTCCGTAGAAGTAAACCCTTAGCCTCCTGACCTATAAGCAGTTCATAAATTGAGGGGATATTTTCAACTCCTTCTGGATTATAGCCATTAATCATAGGTGTGAGTTGTTTTAAAAATGCTGCCCAATAATACAAAGGAATATCGGGAATTGCCAGGCCACCTCTATCCAAGGGCAGTGATAGTAGCGCCAAGGATCTCCGAATCTTACCATTCTGCCACATAAATTTAGAAATAAGTGAGTTAATCACCTCTAACGTTTCCTGATCGATAGCTAAAGGAATAGCCCGAAAGAGATACAAGCATCTGGGGAGTGTATTCATTTTAACATAGTTGGCTCTGCCTATAATTGACAGATGTAGTCTATTGACTCTTTCAAAATCATTCTTAATCTTAGCCAGTAATGGATCAAAATTAGCTTTAGATAGTGATTTAGTGTCTGCGCACATAACAACTCCCAAATACGTAGCCTTTCTGGCTCTACGTTGATCCTTGCAGATACTATTATCCGTACACAAGATAATCGTTTTTCCTTTGTTAAGTGAATAGCCCGAACAGCGTCCAAATTCAGTAGTGAGCTTTTCTATTTCACGTATAGCCTCAATCGGGTCTGTTGTAATAACCGCGATGTCATCGGCATACGCCAATACTTTAGTTTCGAATTGACAGCTAATGACCGGTAATAATATTGTTTTCTAATAGATTCAAAATGAGAGGGTTAATATATAAAGCAAAAAGCAGGGGTGAACAAGGGCATCCCTGCCTAGTACCCCTTGCAATATTAATATTTTCAGAAAGTAGTCCTGCCGCTAGTATTTTTGCTTTGGGCTGAAGGTACATTGACTTAATAGATTTAATAAATTTGGGGCCGAAATTATTTCGTTTCAACGTTTCCCAAAGGAAATTCCATGAGACGCGGTCAAATGCTTTCTCAGCGTCAAGTAGGATCATTGACATCTGTCCCCCCGTGGCAGCCATGGCGTCGAATAGGGCAATTGCTCGACGAGTGTGTTCTGTAGTTCCTTTACCCGGGATAAAGCCATGTTGCCACGGGGAGACAAGCCATTCAATGACCCCACTGAGTCTGAGCGCTATAACTTTTGCATATAATTTGGAGTCCGAATTAATCAGGGATATGGGACGATATGAGGTTAGTTGTTCGGGGGGCTTTCCCTTTTTCGGAAAAACTAATATTTTAGCTTCATCCCAAGATGTTGGTGGGGCACCATTATATTGAATACCAAGAAATAAATCATGTAAAATAGGGCACAGCTGTTGACTAAGCATCTTATATAAATCAATTGGAATATTATCAGGACCAGCTGCCTTGCCCAAAGATAATGAGGATAGTGCAACCTCCACCTCTGCCAATGAAATTTCTTTTTCAAGATCTTCCTTACTAGAATCATCTAACAACTTTGTTGCCTCCGTATTAATAAGAAGATTATCCACATAGTCTATTATATCCCTTTCGGTAGCCGGAGTATCTTCTGTATATAAATTCTGATAGTATCTTTAAAATTGATAGTTGATATCTGTCGCATGGGTAAAGGTCTGTCCATTTTCAACTATTGAGGGGATATTATTCCTTGTATTTCTCTGGTGTGTAGAAAGAGCCAAGTGTCTACCCACTTTTTCTCCACTTTCATAAATTAACTGTCTGTGGGTTTGATACGTTTGGGCCGCTTTCTGGCTGAGGCTGGTGTTTAATTCTGATTTTAATATTGCTATCTGGGTCAACAGATTCCCTGTGTCTTGTTGTTGCAGTATTTTAACAGTGTGTTCCTCCTCGGCTTTAGCTAAGGCAGCAATTTTCAATTCAAAATTCACTTTCAGGATTTTTCGAGCTTTATTTTGATAGCTAATAGTCTCACCCCTTAATGCAGCTTTGTAGGAATCCCATACTATGTTTCTTGGTGCACTATAACGATTCATATTAAAAAATTCATTAGTCCAAGTTTTAATGTAATTAATATATTCATTATTAACTAGCAACTTCCTATCAAAAGTCCAAGAATGGGTTTGGGTGGGATTATTAACGTACATGGTTAGTAATACTAATGGATTATGATCCGAAATTATCTTAGGTGGTTTGGTTATGTTAGAGTGATTTGCTAATTCTCTGGAAGTAAAGATATAATCTATCCGAACATGTTTTTGGTGTGGATGGAAAAAGTATGTATATCCAGGATCATTTGGTTTATTAAAAAGCCATATATCAATCAATCTCATACTGGATATTAAGCTCTTAACCGCTCGAAATACTCTCGGTTTCCTACCCATATATTTCTGTACCGGTGCTTGAGTTATAAATGCCGGGGGTAGTGAAATATTTAAGTCACCACAGAAAATTAACGGACCCTGCCATGTAGCTAATTCTGTTTCTAAGAAATCGAATATTGCAGGATCGTCATGGTTAGATCCGTAAACGGAACAAATGGTAATTCCATTAGCAAGTTTAACAATTGCCCACCTTCCATGTGTATCCGATAAGCAACGAATTCCCTGGCCAAAGCAAGATTTCGCAAAAATTGCTACTCCCCTTATATTTGAGGATTGGGAAGTTGTTATCAACAGATTATACCCTTTAAGGCTTAATAAGGCTCTTTTGTTCCATGGGATGTGTGTCTCTTGAATACACAAAATATCTATGGGATTTAATTTAATTAACTCGGCCAGTCTATTACGTTTATCTCTAGATAAGAGCCCCCCAACATTCCAGGTTTGCACAGTAAATTTACCCATTATCAAAATGAAAAGATTGAAAGATGTTCTTGTACTTATTCAAATTGTGTTCTTTGCCCTGTAATATCACCTCTCTCTTTAATACGAAAATTAGCAATGCTCCGGTCCCTGATCCTGGTTCATTTTTTATTTTTTTGCCCCCTTCCCCCGCTCCCCCCTTTGCCCTTCCCCTCCCCACGTCCCCTACAATCCCTCCCCTGGTCCCCCCCAACTGCCCCCTCCCCTTTCCCCTTTTCGTAGGCGTTCAGACTCCACTTGGAGTCTGTGTGATGGAGCGCTGCACTTCTGCTGAGCTACCGCTTCCTAAATTAGAAAATAAACATGAAAAGAAAATTTCCCTGATATAGAAATACAAGAACAAAAAAAACACTAAGTACTGAATACTGAACACTGAATACAAGCCATTATGTACCATGACCTTACTCAGATAAGTCAGATAAATCCTAAATAAAGCTTCTACATCCCATCAACTCGTTATTAATTACAAAAGAGGATTCCTTCCTATGAACAAAATGTTCTTAATTAAGCGATTAGGATTATTCTCCAAAATTGACTACAGATTGTCTAGGGTCCATCTACAATATTTCATCAAGAAAAGCTTTTGCCTTAATTTCTGATTGAAAAAACCTTGTCGTGCCACCATGAACAATTTTAAGTTTAGCAGGATTGTTCAGGTAAGCCAGGGCTCCCTTTTCTTGGAAAGGTTTAATTAGGAGACGCAGCCGCCAGCGTCTTTCCACCGTTGCATGACAATAGTCAGGCCTTGAAAAAAAAGAGACGTTGTTGAAAGAAAGTTTATGATCGGGTCTCACTTTCTCGGCCACCACTTGTCGGAGCAAAATGTTCCCAAAATATACTAATATGGCTCGTGGGTACAACCCTGGCTTGGGTGGTGGATTGAATGGAACTCGATGGGCCCTCTGTATTTCTGATTCCCAATTCCAATTTCGTACTTCGGGCATGGAAGCGCTAAGGAGTTTAACAATGAAGGCTCGCATATTCTCCCCCTCCAATTTCTCAGGCACTCCTAGGATGCGTAGATTGTTGCGACGCTGCCTATTTTCAAAATCCTCGAGCTTCCATTTTATATCCATTAGCTCTGCTTCCTGTAACTTTATTTTCTCTGAATTCTCGGTGGACTCTTTTTCTGCTATCATAACCCTTGTTTCGACTTCAGTAACTCTCTCGCCAATATTGCTGAATGCTTTAGAGAGTTTCTTGACGACCCCCTGCATTTTACGAAGGGCTGCCTGGGATCTTTTACTATCTAGCGCTGTCTCTTCCCTATGAGCGGCGATTGCTTGTATTATAGTCTCAACCGTAGTAGGAGGAATCTCAGAGAAAGCAGGACTGGCACCAAAATTACTATCAGAGCATTCTTTAGCTAAGGTATTTTGCATAGTTCTAGTGCCTGTTTTGGATTTAACTGTATTAATGTTCCTTCTTTCACCCCCGTAGCTGTCTTCTGAGGAGTAGGGGTGAGATCCCAGTTCATCATCTTCCTCTTCTTCTTCCATAGAAACAAAGCTCTCTGACCATTCCCCTACTACATCAGCCCCGACCTCCCCGACCTCTCCAGTTTCATCCGAAAATGAGTAGAACTCACTAGGATCCTTCTCAGTCTCCGAAATCTGAGTTGCATCTGAGTGGGTTGTCGGATCAACAATATCATGTAGGGGGAGGAGCCAAGATGGCGTACGGATCGGACGTGTAGTCCCTCGGCTCCGGGGACCATCTCCTCCTTTGAGACTATCCTGCCGGAGATCCTGTATTGAAGTAGCCGATTTAGATAGCGGACGCGCTCCGACGACCCGCCGCGAAATCCTGGGGGCTTTTGCTTTCCTGCAAGTGGAAGAAACGCTCGGGCACAGTTTGCGGCCCGCACTGGCACGGAGGCCAGGACCTCGCGTGGACGTTGAGGCCGGCCGTCAGGCTCACGTCATCGGGCTTGGCGACTGTGGAGTGTTGGTCGGTGTTTACCGAAGGGCAGCTGACCCTGCGACCTACGTCCCGCTGCACCACTGGTGCTGAGACGAGCGAGCCTGGGAACCTGTTGGCTGTCATTATGATGCTATGGGCACCCGGACTGCTGTTTGTGTGACTTTTGCCTGCACATCGGCCCGCTAATGGTGGGAGGCTCCCGGCCTGGCCGAGTACTCGGAACCGAGCAGGACGACATATTGGGCTGACTGTGCTTCTGTCTACATCCTGGCTCAGTCATCTGTTCCTCGCAACGCGGCAATCTGATATTCTATGGTGCGTAGCCTGCTCCGACTCGGAGTTTCTTTGCCTGATGCTGTGGTGGGCATAACGTGATGCATCCTGAAAAGTCGGATGTGACTTGTGTATCTGGACGCATTGAGCGGGGAGACATGTTTGAAACAGTGTGTGCTACCACTCAAGGCTATGGTGTCTTACTAGCAGCGGTCCTTTCCCTCCGCTCTGATGTGATACATTCTGGCTGCGCCCTGCTGGACAAGATGGATGGCATGCTCAGTGTATCGGGCCGTTCCAAAATGGCCGACTCGCAGGGTCTCGGCATCACTCTTTGTTCCACCTCCGCCTGTGGTAAGATGGCGGCCTCCGGCGACAGTGGCGCCTTCATGATCCCAAGCCTCCCAACGACTTCCACCGCCGGAGGTCATCTCCCGAGACCGTATGCTCCTTCGGGGTTTCTGTCACAGCGTGAGCCTTCCCCCCGTGACATGCTCGCAGTTCCCCGAGACCCACCTCGGGAGGTGCTGGACACAGAGATCTCCCTCCCTGTCCCGGCTGCGCCCTATGAGTTGAAGATGGCGTACTTTGCACCTTCCCTGGGACTACTGGATTTGCTTGTTCCGGACACGTCGAGTCGCTCACACCACCGGGACATTTTTGGACTGCCGACTACACCTGCATCGATTACATTGGTTTGCGGTGGTAAGGAGAAAACGGGACAGGGATAGACACTTCTCCTCTCAGACTAGCGGATTCCTCGTTATTGATTGTGGCAGCTAGGGGGAATGCTGTTATTACTGATGGTGTGATGGGTTGACTCTGTGCTATATTCTGTGTTCTGCGAACTGTTTTTTTGCCACCAGACTGCCAACTCCTGTTCTTGCATTGCTCTCGCGGGAGGGTGCAGCCGGGGGATAGTTTCCTTTGGGTGTCCGGGGTACGCATTTGTGGAGCTGAAAGAATGGGTCCGGGGCATACGCTTGCGCTCATGGTTTGGGGATTTCCTTGTTGCTGCCCTGGACATATGGGTTGAGTGTTGCTACCTTGCTTTCATTGTGCGCTGCTTCTGTGCTACCAGTTTCTTCTGCGTATCATGTATGTTATTATTATTGGGCGTCATGCTTTGTGTTGCTACTGGCCTCACGGGAGAGCGGAGCCGGGGGACGGGTGGTGGGCTCCTCCCCGCCTTTCTTTATTTTATGAGAGTTTTAGGATAGGATCCTTTTCTTACTCTCTATATTTCGGGACTCCTTTTATTGGGCGACAGGCACACTGCTAGGGGGGGGTAGGCCGTAGCCAGCTGCAGGGGTGCAGGGTGGGGGGTGGACGGGGGGGGGGTTTGTTTTTATTTTTGGTTCTATGGGTCTTCTATCCTTTTTCTTTTTTCTTCCTTTGGGTTTAGACGTTTCTCTTCTGGGTGATGCGCAGCGACTCCGGTGGTTTCCTCCGGTGTGTGCTTGTCTATCCTGATTGTACAACACCGGAACCGACTTGTTGTGCTATGATATCCTGCTCCTGTCTATCCTCCAGGAAAAAACTTTTAAAACTAGACCTCAGTCTTTCTGTAACGGATCCTTTGCGCTTTTACTATGCTGCACTGTACTGTATGTGTGAGCCCTCGGGCTCCTTGCTGAGCTGTATTTGCATTTTTCTATCAATAAAGGTCTTCCAAAAATTAAAAAAAAAAAAAAAAAACAATATCATGTAATACAATTAACTTTACTGCACTTTGCCCAGGGTGTAGAGATCCAGGTGTTAATTCTTCAGGGGCATTTACCAGACGAGACGGTGTTGTTAGTAAAGTCTGATTTATGGCTGTCTCCCCAGAACAGCTGGGCAGCTCACTCTGCACTCCTAAAATGTTTCCTAAAATGTTTCCACCTGGGCCGGTGAAGGACATAGAGCGTCCCTCCTCTATCTGCTTACTGTTAGTTTCTAGCCCATGTACAATCTCGCTAGTTTGTATGGGTTCAGAAGTTTTTGCTGATTCAGAAAGTAACCCATTTTCCAGAACGGTCAGGTTGTCTGATACATTCCCAATAGGTTGAAGAACGGGGGGAGCGCTTAGAGGTTCTGTTACTGCATTGTTAACACCCAGGGGATCATCTGCCTGAATAACAAGTAAAACAGGGGGGGCTGCCGCATGACTACTACATTGATCATCGATAAGGGGTAGAGGCAATGGTGATTCAGTCTCAACCTGAGGATTAAGTTGAGCAGTGTGTTTTTTTTTAAAGAGTAAATCAAGCACTGAGTTCCCCCCAGAAGTACTTATCTTTCTGCGTGCTGCAAGGGCTTCCTGTCTGGGGGTAGTAGATGTAGACACTGTAGGTTGTTTTCTCTTGGATTTTGATCTTGCTGCTCTAGCAGGGGCACCATCAGATTCTCCTCCATCCTGCAAGCCTTCTTGTTGCTGCCTCTCGATTTCCTTGCGTAGTGCTCTCGCTGCCTTTGCCATTCGAGTTCTGGTAGCAGCTGCTGAGGCACTTTTCGGGGGCATCTTTGCTGTTTTCCGAATTCTCGACTTCTCTTTCCTTTGCTTTTCACTGGATTGATCCTTGTACAAGCTGCCGGTAGCGAGCAGGAACAGGAACACGGGGTCTCTCAGAGATGCCGGCTGCAGCGCTGCTTGACACGCCCTCCTCAGCTGAATCGTCTCAGGCAGAGCGCGGAGCGGAGCTTGTGCTCCGTTTGAAGGAAAACGTGAGGAAACCAGGTCCTTCCGTATAAGCCCAAGTAAGTGGATGAGTGACTCGGGGGCTCTCGTGTTCCTGGTGAAATATACTACCCCCTGTAGCATATCGCTCGTGTTTCAATCACACAAGCGGCAAGCGGCAAGAAAATCAAAAGTGGGAAAGTCAATTAGAAAGTTTCTCCCGAGCTGATACATTGTTTCATGCGTTCCTGCCTCGTAAAACAGCCGCCGGTCAGATGCTTCTTTTAAATAAATCATAGGAAGCGGAAGCTCATTTCCAGATACCTCGTCCTTCAAAAAACATCTTTAAGGCAAACTCTTTTCAGCAAGAGTTGATTCCTCGGCGGGTTAATCTTGATCTTTGGGGTAGCGGAGCGGAGCTCAGCGAAGTGCTGCTGATCGGTCTAACGCTCAGACCGCCATCTTGCCACCCAATCCATTTTTTCAAAGTGTAACATTTTTGCAACATCAGAGTCAACTATTTTCAAAATATTGCTGTCAATTTAGACTGCACCATTTTTGTTCTTTCAGCCTTGCAACCTTAGCTAGCATATTTCAGAGATTCCATCAATTTTATGAAACCTCCCCTTAGAATAAAGTGTAAAAATGTGTAAACATTCATAATGGAATTTTAACATCCCTCATTATGTGCAAATTTGCAGTCAGTTGTCTCAGCAGCATTTAAGATCGTAAGGTGCAAAATATAAGTAAAAAATCATCATTAAGTGCTTCTTGCATCCAATAAAGTGCAAATTGGCAATGTAATCTCTGATCTTAGTCATTCTACATTCAAAGTTGAAAATATCAATAATTCATCACCACTTTGGACTTCAAAATGGAAGAAATAAGTTACTTAAAAGGAGGAGCAGAATTTAACCTACCGAAATTCCATAGTAAATATGAACTAAATGTCTCACATCTAAAACCTTTTAGAGGAATCTCATATAAAACATTATTTAGAGAGGTTTAACAAAAAAATGATTAGGAGAGAATTTTCCTTTTAAATAGTTTTTAAAAGAGAATTTTTGAGAGGAAATAATTTTTAGAAGAGAATTTTTAGAAGAAATATTTTCAAAGAGATTTTTTGAAAAGGAGGTTTGGACTTCTTTTTCCAAAATACTCGAACTAGTTTTAAGCAATGTTTTAATTTATTTCCATTTCTGAATTATTAAAATCCATAATATACCTTATTCTTTTATCTTTCTGAGACTCTTTTGCATTTTGGGGGATCAATAGATCCTGCCTGTTCCTCTTTTTTGCTCCCTATAGTGCACCGTCAAGTACTGATCTAGGATATCCTCTTTTTCTAAGTCTCTGAAACATTTTATTCACTTGGTTGTCAAAATCTTCTTCTTCTGAGAAATATCCTTTTTACTCTCAAAAACTGTCCCTACAGTTCACTCCATTTTAAAGCATTTGGGTGAGCACTGTTCGCAAATAAAATGCAGTTGCAGCTGGTGAGCTGCCTATTTATTTGATATTAATTAAATAACACATTTGTATATCTAGGGATGCGACCCTCTGCGGATACACCTGCAGTGAATCAGAGGCTGCACGCTCCACAGCAAGGCCCTGATTGGATGGTCACAGCCTGAGAAAAAAGCTGCGGCCACCATTTTAAATCTCGGGAAAGGTCCCTGAGTTTGAAAAGTTGCTTGAATACTAATTGAAGAGGTCAGGTGAGAGCTTTCCTGACCTCTTGTATATGTATGTATATATATTTATATTATAATTTTATTGACAATTTGTTTATTTCATGGGAGGGAGATGAAGCATCTCTATGTGAATACATCGCGATTATCAATGCCAACCCCTACAATATACAATTGACTGCGATTAAGAGCATGCAAGAGATTGATTTCCTGGATTTAAAATGACAAGTGGCTGACGACTCATTACAAACCAAGGTCTTCCAAAAAAAGACTGCCTGTAACTCAACTTTACATGGTAAGAGTGGACACCCCTGTTCTCTAAAGTGGAGTATCCTGTATAGACAACTGATGAGGGCCCGCAGAATTTGTTTGACTGCGGAATTATTTGAAAATAGAGCCAAGTTGATGTTTATGAGATTTTCAGAAAGGGGGGTATCTAATGAGGGTCCTTAGAGTAGCTAAACAGAGGGTTTTAACAAAACACAGGGAACAGCTGTTGAGCAATCAAGCTTCGTCTGCTCTAATAGGTGGGGCAAATGGAGACCAGGACCAAACTATACGTTTTTTATGGGATACAACATGGAACACAGTGTGACCAGTTCCTTGATCAATAGGAACTGGCACATTTTGAAACACAATGAGCATCTGAAAGTGGCAGTTGGTCAGCACCATTGTTCCCTGTAATGTGCGCGCCCGCGCACCTATGTCTCCCAGAGCGCACAGTGTAATATGTGAAGCGCGCACACACAGCTGAAGACAGTTCGCGCCACTGCTTTTAAAATGCATGTGGCGCGAAAGGTGGAGGAAGACCACCCGAAGTTTGTCAGCGAATGGCTCCTGCTGCATTTCTTTTCTTTATAAGGGCTCGGCTGTGGGGCAGATTGTATGCTTTTTATAATGTAATCATGTTAATCACAGCACCCGTGTGTGCAGCAATTAACATGAATACTTTCACAAAGGCACACAATCTGCCCCTCAGCTCTGCCCTGTCAACAAAGGAAAGGTAGCAAGTCTACAAATATGACGTGTGCTTTCAGGTGTTTCTAAAAGCACACGTCCTGCCTGTAGACTTGCTGCATTTCTTTTGATGATAAAGCGGGTAAGATTGTGTGCCGTGCTCTATTAACAAATGAAATGCAGCAAGTCTACAAGAATGACAAGTGCTTTTAGACACACCTGAAAGCACAGGTCAGGCCTGTAGACTTCAGAGACGTATTGAAGGCATGGCCGTGGGAGGGGGAGGGGCGGGGGAGAAACCCTTAAACATACCCAGGAAATCACAGACTTTCGTCCCGTCTTCACATAATTAGTGAGTCAAACCGTAGGGTTTTAAGACAGTGAACTAAGAAGGGTGCCTTCAGACAATCAAGAAACAAAGGCCTCTTACAGGTGCAGTTTGGTAGCAAAAGGAAGCCATACTTGGGTGAGGTGGGTCTCTCAAGGTCCTGTGCCCAGTGCAACTGCACCTGCTGCTCTATCGACAGCTCCACCCTGCCTTCAGTTCGGGGAATATTTTCTCAATGCCACCCACATTTTCTCACAATAGCTAAAATGATATTTTTTTCTGTATTAAAAACTTTGCTGCTTTCTAAATTATTTTGAATGTGCTGCATTATAAGTACACATAAACCGGCAAGAGAGAATATACAACCGTTGGACCATAATCCTCCCAGTGGAATGAATTAAGAGCATCAAAAACACAGTCAACTAACAATTGCGCCAAAAGTCTCAGGTTAAGGAGCATGACAAATAGACCTTTCTCAGGGACAGATAAAGAGTCCTAAGAGCACTAATATAAGCAATTGTCTGAACTACCCAGAGAAAAGGTATTCGAAATCACACAAGGTCAGGTAATCAGGGAGTCAGTGTCAGGTGGTAAGTTGAAAAACAACCTTTAGGAGTGTGAGCCCGAGTTGAAACAGACCCAGGCCTGGTCTTAGGCCAGCAAATAATATTGAGGAAATGTTATAGTGCCTTGTGGTGTGACGTATAACCCGCAGCAGCCAACACGGAATCAGGCGCAAGGGGAGGTGGCTATGCCCTGCCTCTTCCTGGTAATGACGGGCACGGACGGGCCTGCCTTCTGCCCTGGCTTCACCCGGGGAGCGGCCCGCACACCTCCCGTGCCACGGGGCTCTGTGGTCCCCTTTATGCGCCTCTCGGCGCAGCCTCATGATGATGATGAGCAGGGGAGTCTGGGGGCTATAGTTTCACTGCCCAGCCCATCTTCCTTGTGCATGGTGTCCAGCGCAACGGGGCTCTGCGGTCGCCTTTATGCACCTCCTGGCACAGCCTCTTGATGCAGATGAGGACCGGGGCAGTCTGGGGGCTGTAGTTCCTCTGCCCTGCCCAGCCCGGCTTCCTTGTGGATGGCGTCCCATGCCATGGGGCTCTGCGGCCGCCTTTATGCGCCTCCTGGTGCAGCCTCGTGATGCAGATGAGGAGCGGGGCAGTCTGGGGGCTGTCGTTCCTCTGCCCAGCCCGTCTTCCTTGTGAATGGTGTCCCTATTTAAAATTCATAAAAATAATGTAATTTATTTTAATATGTTTCCACTTATTGTTTTAATTCAATTTTAATTTAATACACATGTTTTTCTATTTTGTTCTACATTTAAAGTAAGAATATCAAATTAAGTTCAAGTTCAAGTTTGGGCATTTATATAGCGCACTACTCACCCAGAGGGTCTCAAGGCGCTTGGGGAAGGGGTTCATTATTTGTCGAATAGCCAGGTTTTAAGTTCTTTTCTGAAGGAGATGTGGTTTTGAGTAAGGCGGAGGTGAGTGGGGAGTGAGTTCCAGGTCTTGGCAGCCAGGAAGGAGAAGGATCTGCCACCCATGGTGGATTTTTGGATGCGCGGGACTGCGGCGAGGGCTTGATTGGACGATCTTAGTTGGCGGGTGGGTTTTTAGAAGGACAGTCGAGTGTTGAGGCATTCGGGTCCTAGATTGTAGAGGGCCTTGTGTGCGTGGGTGAGAAGACGGAACGTAATTCTTTTGTTGACGGGAAGCCAGTGGAGGTCTTTTAGGTGTCCACTGATGTGATCTTGGCGAGGGATGTCCAATATGAGTCTCGCTGATGCGTTTTGGAAGCGTTGGAGTTTTTTCTGTAATTTTGCTGTGATTCCGGCGTATAGTGTGTTACCATATTCCAGTCGACTCGTGACCAGTGCGTGGGTGACAGTCTTTCTCGTCTCGAGAGGGATCCAGCCGAAGATCTTTTTGAGAATGCGAAGTACGTTGAAGCAGGAGGATGAGACTGCGTTGACTTGTCTGGACATCGAGAGAGAGGAGTCTAGGATGAAGCCAAGGTTACGTGCGTGGTCGGTGGGTGTGGGTGCTGTGCCCAGAGTGGAAGGCCACCAAGAGTCGTCCCAGGCAGAGGGGGAAGATCCTAGGATGAGCACCTCCGTTTTGTCTGAGTTGAGTTTTAGGCGGCTATGTTTCATCCATTTGGCTACTACTTTCATGCCTTCGTGAAGATTGGTTTTGGCGGTGTTAGGGTCTTTGGTGAAGGAAAGGATTAATTGGGTGCCGTCGGCGTAAGAGATGATATTGAGGTTGTGTTGGCGCGCGATGGATGCGAGTGGGCTCATGTAAACGTTGAAGAGGGTGGGACTGAGTGATGATCCTTGTGGTAGTCCACAGATGACTTCAGTGGCCTCTGAGTTGAATGGGGGAAGTCGGACTCTTTGAGTTCTCCCAGCGAGGAATGAGATGATCCAGCCCAAGGCTTTTCCTTGTATGCCGATGTTGCTGAGGCGTTGTATAAGGGTGCTGTGGCAGACTGTGTCGAAAGCGGCGGAGAGGTCGAGTAGAATGAGGGCCGCTGTTTCTCCGTTATCCAGTAGTGTTCGGATGTCGTCGTTCGCTGCAATGAGGGCGGTTTCGGTGCTGTGTTTGGCTCTAAATCCGGATTGAGATGGATCGAGGGAGTTGTTGGATTCAAGGAAGGCGGCGAGCTGGCTGTTGACGGCTTTATCAATGACTTTGGCGGGGAAAGGGAGGAGGGATATGGGTCGGTAGTTTTTAAGTTCAGAGGGGTCTGCTGTGGGTTTCTTCAAGAGGGCGCTGAGTTCGGCGTGTTTCCAGCTTTCTGGGAAGGTGGCAGAGTTGAACGAGCAGTTGATGACATCACGGAGATGGGGTGCGATGATGGAGTCAGCTTTGTTGAAGATGTGGTGGGGGCAGGGGTCGGTTGGCGAGCCAGAGTGGATTGAGTTCATTAGGCGGATGGTGTCTTCAGTGGTGATTGGGTTCCAGGCGCTAAGGTTGTTAGTTGGCGGAGTAGGATCTGAGGGGGGTGGGGAGGGTTGATCGTTGGGAGTGTTCTCGAAGCTGTTGTGGATGTCGGCAATTTTGTTGTGAAAGAAGGAGGATAACGCATCGCAGAGGTCTTGGGAGGGAGTGATGTTGTTAGATGCTGCGGTGGGGTTGGTGAATTCTTTGACGATGTTGAAAAGTTCCTTGCTGTTGTGGGTGTTGTTGTCGAGACGATCCTTGAATGCTGATTTCTTGGCGGATCGAATCAGTTGGTGGTGTTTGCGGGTGGTTGCCTTGAGGGTGGCCATGTTGTCGGTGGTTGGGTTTTTTCTCCAGGGTGCGGCATAGCTTCTTGGATTTTTTAAGGTCATCATTGAACCAGGGAGCCTTTTTGCTGGCTGATTTGATCTGGTGCTTTTTCAGGGGTGCTAATTCGTCAGCACTGTGGGTGATCCATTGCTTGAGATTGGTGGCCGCTTGGTTTGGGTCCAATGAGAGGGTGGGAGGGTTTTGGTTGAGTGATGTGAGGAGTTGGTCGGAGGTGATTTTGTTCCAGTTTCTCCGAGGAATAGGTTGTGGGCGGTTGTGGGTTAAGGTGGTTTTGTAGCTAAAGTGAACACAGCTGTGGTCCGTCCAATGGAGAGCTGTGGTGCGATTGAAGGAAATGTGCTTGCTGGAGGTGAAGATAGGGTCGAGCATGTGTCCGGCTACATGGGTGGGGGTGTCAACTAGTTGTTTGAGTCCGAGATTGGCTAGGTTGTCCAGAAGGGTGGAGGTGTTGCTGTCGTGTTTGTTTTCAAGGTGGTAGTTGAGGTCTCCTAAAAGAATGTAGTTCTCGGAGGCGAGGGCATGTGGGCTGACGAAGTCGGTGATGTCATCGCTGAATTGAGTGCGGGTTCCTGGAGTCCTGTAGATGAGGGTGCCTCTAAGTGTGGTCCTAGGGTCGGTGTGGATCTGAAAGTGGAGATGTTCGGCGGTTGCTAGATTATCGTCGGAGCTGGTCGTGATTTTGATGGTGTTCCCATGGATGATGGCGATGCCTCCTCCTGTTTGATTGGTGCGGTCTTTTCGGATAATCTTGTAAGCGTTCGGTATGGCTATGGCGATGTCGGGTGCTGATGATGTGTTCATCCATGTTTCTGTAAGGAAGGCGATGTCCGGTGACGCAGTGTCGAGTAGGTCCCAGAGTTCAGTTGTGTGTCTGTGGACCGAGCAGGTGTTAAGCAGGATGCACTTCAGGTGGTTGGAGTCGGAGCTGTGTATGGAGTAAGTGGATTTGGTGAGGGTTCTGAAGCAGTTGAGCTTGCAGGAGAGGCAGGCGAATGGGCCGTGGGTACGTCCTGGGGTGGCTTCGCAGCATTGTGGTGTGCGTCCGGGGTTGAGGGCGAGGAGAGTTGCGGCATCATATGTGAATCTAGTGGGCTGGGTGCGGCGGGGACCAGGGGGACTGGCGCTGGGCACGGTCCAGGCGCGGACGGGCATAGACGGGCTTACCTTTGGCGCACATCCGCCGCGCGTGAACGCTGCACGTCATCTGTTCTGACATATGTAGATAGTGGAGGGGGAGGGGCGAGGGAGGGTCAGCTGGGAGGCGGGAGCGTGATTGGAGGGACGGGCTGGGACTGCACAAACAACAAAATGGCAGCAACAATAAACAAATGTGAGCAGGGCGAGGTTGGGGTGAGCAGTGGAGCGCTATAACTAACAATCAAGTTACCAGCAACAGTGATGAATATTAAGCGCTATGAAGGATCACAGAGTAGCGCTATGATCCGATCACGAATAAAGCCCAAATGCAGCGCTACGATTCTGAGCACAAAGATAAAGCACAGAGCAGCGCTATGGCTAGAGCACGATAAAGCACAATGCGGCGCTATGAAATTAAGCAAGATGAAAAGCACAAAGCACAGGCAGCGCTACGATACCCAGGAGGATTGAGGGGAGCGACCGCTTCCTTAATATTTAACATAAGAATATTTAAAATATTTTTCAATGAAATATTCTTTTAAAATGTTCAATATACTTTGCATGTGGAGATCGCTGCCCCAACTGTGGAATCTCCCTTTGGTAAATATAGTTCCAGCATGTTGGGTTGGGAGAAAAGAAAAAAAGGTGCAATACGAAAGCTGGGTGAAGGAACTAGCACAAAAGCATACAAGCAATGCACCATTAAGTGTTGCCTGACGCCCAAATACATCATTACTGATCCTAAATATCTCTCAACTTACATTGACTTGGAAGCTCGCCCCTTGGCCTGGACCCCAAATCACACTCCATTCTCTAGTGTGATGCTCCAGTACAACAAGCTTATCTGCCACCGACGCTGCCCTACATGGCCATGGCATTTTGTTGGTGTTAACATACCTCCCTCATAACAGGTATTTTTAATTTGACACTACAAATGCACCTTAACAACATTACTATACCAAATACAAATAGTTCCAACACTCGCAAGCATTGCAATTACAGTTTTCATTAAATAATGCACTGTTTGTCTGGAGAGCTGTTATGCTTTTATCGAGACTGTAGAATCACTTCTCAGTTGGACTGCTATGCTTCGGTGAAAACAGTCACAATACAATTATTCTGAACTACAATTTAAAGAATAATGCACACCTTTCTTAGCAGAAGAAATAGACATTCAAGGAAAGTCTATTACTTTTCTGACTCTGACACTTCAATGCGGGACAGTTCTTGCTTTAATGGAAAAGGGCCACAAAGTCACAAAAAAGTGGTGTGACCACATTTTACGAGGGGATGTTGTACATTGATAGGATAGTATTGCCATCTCTCAGTAGAGTTGTTTCTACATGCCCTCCCTTCCATATACAGCTGATTTCCTTCCTTATGCCAAAAATTACCTCCAACAAGCGAATGCCAGCATTTGCCATGGATGCTCCATATGTCATAATTTTCTCAAGTATGCAAGTGCCAGACGTTTTCCACTGGAGATGCTTATGCCAAGAATTACCTCCAGTATGCCAGTGCCAGTGTTTTGTTACAGGTGCCTGTCATGCTAACATTTGCCTCTAGTATGTAAGAAGAAATAATTTGCCAGTGGTGTCTTCATAATTCAAGAATTACCATCAGTATGCCAGGGCCAACAGCAGACACTCAAATATGATACCACATTCTCACTCACACTCATTTACATCAAGTCATGCTCATACTCATTCTCACTATATTGCACTCATTCATTCTCACTCACTTTCTCACATTCACTTTTACTCGCACTCATTCACGTTCGCTCACTCCTACTCATTCTTACTCGGACTCATTCATAATCAAAATCATGTGCACGCAGTCTAACGCTCATTTCTTCATTCTTACTCACTCTCACTTATTCTCACATGCGCCGACTCACTCAGTCTCACTCATTTCTTTACACTCACTCAGACTTGCATCCACTTTTACTCCCTCATACTGTTGTGCTCACACCAACATGCACTTTCTTTTTCTCATGATCAATTACTGTCATTCACTCTGATTCACTCATTCACACTCATTGTTTCACGTTCAGACTGTCACTTACTCATTCTCACAAATAACACACTCTCTCTCTCACTCAAGCACACCCCTACTGCAAGCATTCATACAACATATGTTTAACATGTTTTTTTACTTAACTCAGCTGCCAGCAAAGGTCTTCTTCCAGTCCCTGCTGTTATATTTTTATAGAAATAGTGAATATTAATCTATTATCCACCATTATTATAGTATAAAATGGACAGAAAAAAAGGAGAGTGGAGCCCCTATTCCATTCAGGGTGAGCTCCTCTGTGTCCTTGCTATGAGGCCAAAGGTCCCAAAGGCAGGTCCAGGGTTGCAGGGCATAAACCGGTGGGTTTAACCTGCAAACCCTTGAGACCCCTAAATGAAGACTGGATAGCCCATTTGATTGAAAAATCTCTAAAAAGAAAAACTGGGCCTAATTATGATGTTGGGTTTACAGTCCGACACTTTATTAGGATGACCGGCGGTCGGAGCGAAACCTGCAGAGGGATTCCTGCATTGTTCCAGCAGGCTCAAGGATCATGTCAGTGCATCGGACAGACCGCATATTCCCTTCATGACGGTGGGCCTACTGTCAATAATGCCTTTTCGCCTTTTCGACATGGAAAGGCAATTGGAAAGCCATACTAGGGGCCCCTTCCCCACTGGCCCTCAGCAATTTGGCCTGGGGGGACCTATGGTGCCCCCTAAACATCCCTGCACCGTGTGGCAGGTACCGTGAGGTGCCTGCCACACTGTGCAAGGATGTTTACAAACCTCTATTGGTCAATGGAAGCTTGTGCTGCGGGCCTTTTTCACCTGTTGCACAAGCTTCCATTGACAAATGGAGGTTTCCGACCACCTTATGGGTGGTGGCATCGTAATACTACAGTTAGAAACGCCAACCTAAGGTCGGGCGGTTCCTTTCCGTAACTGTGTTTGGCAGACATAAGTCTGCCCGACATCGTAAATAGGCCCACAGTTTTCTAACAACTAAATACTTGGTAATGGAGTTTGTGTCAAACTGAGCACCTCTCTGGATTAACAAAGTGCTGCTAGGTTGCTGTAGCTCAGTCCTGCTCACCTCTGCACCCTCCTCAATAAAAAGGCATGTTATGAGTCAAGTCTGACCCGGTCATCTAATGCAATATTTAACACGTTTTTTGTGCAAAAAGGTGCAATATATTTGACTCTGTTCTTGACAGTAACTGGTAAACTTAAACCATTTTCCATTTTTAGCACACATGGTAGGCTCACATGCTCTCAACACTTGCCACTCACAAAAGTAATTGGTTGTCCAAGCAATATTAGCCACCAAATGAACTTCACCATGAGGAGTCTATGCAGGAACTGTGCACAGGCAGCATACCTCTGGCCTAAGAGCTCCTGGCTGGTTCTTGGGGGAGGGCGGGCTGGGCCCCTCCTTGTACTTTGCGGGGGGGGGGGGGGGTCAAGTTTCGTTAGTCCATTGGTGAAAGAGAGGAGAATGTCTGTAATTTTCAATAGCTGAGCTCTGTTGAATAGCCTAGAGAGAGTCACCATGCAAACTGCAGCAACTATAGAAGTCATCACAAAGCAGGGTCCTAGATGCAAACAGTGAACTTGCGCTCACTGGTAGAATAGGCTGTTCCCTAGCTGTTGTTTGGTGAATTGTTGCACTTGTAACTATAGATGGAACCAGCCGCTGCAGGTTAGAGCAGTGGGGTGGTTGGGCTGTCTGGGGGGGATTTTGAGAGATGACCACTGGGAAATATTCATTATTTTTCACTTTTGGTCGTCTCTCGAAATCCCCCCCAGCCGGCCCCAACGCCTCACCGCTTTTACCTGCAGCGGCCCCGACTGGATGGAACTAGTGTCCTCAGTCAGAAATTAAAGGCCCCACAGCGGGGCGAGGAGCGAGACTGGGGAGCGCGGGCACAAAGAGGCCGCTTCCCGCGCTCCCCAGGCTCTTAAACCCCCCCCCCAAGCCGCGATCCTGCCCCCTCGACCCGGAAGCGCAAAACTGCTTCCGGGTCAACTGGCGGGACGCGCAGCCCAACCAGCACTGGTGGAAGGGGGGCCGGGCCCAGCCATGTGTGCGTGGGGGCCGAGCGGCCCCCCTTTCCTCATGGTCTGTGACTGCCGGCCACCCCCCCCTTTAACGTGCACTCTACAGTTACACATTCATCAGACCAACAGAATTCTTTGGAAGGCAGGGGGTCTCGAGCTCGAGACCCAGTGTTGCATCAACAGAAATTAGCGGGGGAAGTATAAGGTCTGGTGCACCATGATGCGGATGAAGGAGGCCAGGTAGCGGCACCGAGAGGGGGTGTTAAGTGCTTATGAGTAGGCCAGCCCCAGCTTTAGACCCTGTAACTTGAACAGGATACCCCCGGTCACAGCAACTACAGGGACCCATAGATGGGGTCTGTCCATCCAGAGTGGGGAGTGTGAGGTACTCGATAGGCTCACCCCACCACCGCAGTCATTATCTGACATGCGGGTAGTAACGATTGGGTTGAACTGGGCAGGGGGGTCCTGGTGGAAAGGATAATCTCAGTAGTAAACAGGTTAGCAAAAATAAATTCAGACTGCACCAGAGGGGGATCAAAGTTGTTTCCTAGGCTGCAGTAGAGGGGGGTGGACTCTGTTAGTGCGCTGAATCACTCGGTAAAGAGGATCAACACTTGGATTGAGAAATTATGTCAAACATCTCAATTGCAGTATATTCCTCATGGGTGCATCTGAGAGGGACAATTTCGATTGGCAGGGTGAGGTCCACTTAAGGGGACAGGCAGTGAGCTGCTGACAAAGAATAGTTGGCCATGGTGGGAGGGGTGGTTTCTTCTTGCAGGATGGGGCCCATTTGACAGAGTCAGGGAATGCCCTATTGATAAGGAACATACTAGAGGGATAGAGGGTTTTTATTAGGAAGATATGACCTTTCAGTGTAGGCTGCTGGGGGGGGCCAGATAGTCGGTCAACTATGCTGGCCTGTGGCGGTAAGGTCATAATCGGTGAGCAGCAATTTAAGGTCCTTAGGTGGGGGCGGCCCCATTCACGAAAGGGGTCGCCCAGGGGGAGGGGCCATTGGTCTCTCCCAGAACTTCAGGGGCAGGATATCCGCTTGCTTGGGTGCGAGGGAGGGGAGTCAACGCTTTCCTCAGGCTGGTAGCCACCCCACACATACACTATGCACTATGACGCTAAGGGCGCAAGTGTAAGGGCCCTCCTGTTATGGTTAAATGGAGTTCACGGAGCGCACGAGGGTAAATGGGCCCTTGTCGCGCATGCGCATCTCGGACGTGAGAGCGTAGCTGGGTAAAAGGATGTGACACCGGTTAGCGACCTTACCGTAGGACCAGAAATTATTAAAATGCAAATTGATATCAGGATGTTAGATTCGGTTAGGAACCACGCTGTATTAGACATTTGTTAAGGTTATCCCACCATACCTGTCTAAACTGGATGTAAATCTAATGTCTGAATTTTGCATTTAATAATTATGTAAATAATGTTATTTTGTTACATTTTTAATTTTGTTTCATATTTTTAATAAATACGGCCGGGGGGTCTCGAGCTTGAGACCCCCTGCCTTCCAAAGAATTCTGTTGTTGGTCTGATGAATGTGTAGCTGTAGTATGCACGTTAAAGGGGGGGGTGGCCGGCAGTCACAGACCATGAGTGTCCTCAGTCAGGCCACAGACCTGAAGTGGACCCATCCAGGGCACCAATGGTCATCTACCCCACCACGCTTACCTATGTTATGAGTGGCTGTCTGAGGAAGGTATCCTTTTGTACAGCATCTTCAGCATAACCGGCCTATAACTACAAGGGGCAGATACCAATGTCTGTGTCTGTCCAAATTGCATGCAGTATTAACTAGCTCTTTTAATCAAATGCAATTGAACTGTCTACAGTTCCCACACATTTACATTGAAATTCAATGTCAAATCATCCCATCCTCACTCTACATTGTAAATTTATATTTAAATTCTATTTAGTGTTCATCACTGTCAGTCAGTCAAATAACTTTTATTCGGTTACATTAATTTTGGAAGCATAAAAAGTACATAAGACAGATAGATCGTACAATAGGAAAAACAGTTTAAAAGCGACAGAGGAGAAAATCAATACAACAATACATGGCAAAGTCTTAAAAACAGTTATTACATGAATAGTTCTTACAGAATAAAATTCATTAACACTCTGTAAAAAGATTCAAAAGATTAAAACTGCGTTAATCAAAATAACTGCGATGTTTTATACATGATTTTAAAAAGCTAGCTACACTCTTTGCAATGTATTCAGATTCCAAATATTGCAACGCCAGGAAAGCAGGGCGACAGGATCTCAATCCCATTATACACAGCAATGGAATAATCCAATGCTTGCGAGGGAACTCTTTTTTTTTTTTCTTCTCTTTTTTTTAATAGTTTTTATTGTAAACAAGCTGACAGGAAAATACTACATATATATAACCAGGACATTGAAAACATGAGAAGAAATTGATTCAATTATACAACAGATAAGTAAATAATTAAGGAAGGCATTAGGGATATCATTAAAGACAGCAAAAGATCATATACATCCCAATTTATGAAGCATCGAAAAAGAAAACTTGTAAATTTCAAAATGAGTCAAAAAGTCATGTAGAGCAACAAGTTCCCCAATTCCTTTCAAATTTAATCAGTGAGCGACCACCCCTTATATTTGCTAGGGCAAGTTCAATGGCATATATTTCCATTACCAGGGCCCACCAATCCCAAACGGTAGGTGGGTCTGTGGCAATCCAAGCTCTTGCAACAGTTAATTTAGCACAGGAAATAAGTATGGTTACCAAGGAAGGTTGTGGGATTGGGATAGAATGACAGTCTAGCATAATTAAAGGGGCAGTAAAAATGGGCAGCACAATCTTCTTAATTCTGCAAATATCTTGAACCTCATCCCAAAATGTCTTAAGTTTGGGGCAGGAAAATAACATGTGAACTAGGTTAGCAGCTACCTCAGAGCATTTAGGGCACTTTGTGCGATCTGCAAAATCAGGATTAGGGGATCACCTAGAGATTCTGGCAGGAGTGTAATAGAGCATACAGGTTGTTCTAAACTGCTGTAGCCTGAGACTAGAAGATCTGACTAGCTTGTTAATATTAGACAAAGAATTCTCTATTTGTTTCGAAGTAACATTGGAGCCAAGTTGGGCCCCCCATTTTTCAGTTAGTTTAGGCAGGTCATTTGTTTTATATTTTAATAGTAGTTTATAGGCCCCACTGATAACTGATTTGGTTTTTTTGGAATATAGACATGTCCAAATGTCACAGTCGGTAATACTTCGAATCTTTTTTTTATTAATTAAAAAATCATGGATCTGTAGGTATTTAAATCTAGCATTTTCCGGTAAATCATATATAGATTTAAGCAAATTAAAGTCCGCAAATCCCTGTGGGCCATATAAATCGGCCAAAGTATTTACTTCCTTCTCAGCCCATATGTTATTAATATTGTCAGAGAATACTCTTGGGAGACCAGGATTGCCCCATAGTGGTAAATTTGGGTGAAAAAACGAAGTCCTGCAATATGTCAATACATTCTTCCATATCTTTATTATGTCCCTAGCCGTCTTAAACCTTACCCTCTTGAAATAATTGGGGTCGTTTGCTCTAAACAAAAACATGTTTGATTCTTGCTTCAACATGAGATAATGAGAAAATATGGTTCCTTCCTTATGAAGTAAGGAGCGAAATCGTAAAATAAATGAAGACCAAAAGTACAACTTAAAATCTGGGAAGTTGAGCCCTCCCTCACTAGTAGTATTTTTCAGATATTTCAACGATCTTCTTGCTTTTTTATAGCCCCAGATAAAGCTATTTAAAACGCCATCCAGTTGTTGAAAAAAACGGTTATTCAATGCCAGCGGGATAGATCGGAATAAATATAAGAACTTGGGTAATACCTTCATCTTAATAAGGATAATTCTGCCGATGATGTTCAAAGGTAGCCTGTGCCATTTCTTTAAGAATAGAGCCGTGGATTTGATTAGCTCATTATAATTAATATGATTTATTTCTTGTATTTTGGCCGTAATTTTGACACCAAGATAAGTAACTACCTTGCAGATCTCTGGAATGGCCGTAGAAGGGGAATAGTTGGCAATAACGTGCGTCTTCTGTATATTGAGCCTGTAGCCAGACACTTTCCCAAATTTAATAGCCTCTAGTTTAATTCCTTTTAGGGCCTCATTTATATCATGTGTATAAACGGCAATGTCATCCGCATAGGCGGTCAGTTTGAGCTCTTGAGAGCCAGAGCTAAAGGGGACAATCAAATTTTGGAAATTAAGAGCTATTAAAAAAGGTTCCAGAGAAAGGGCAAATACAAGGGGTGAGAGAGGGCAGCCCTGGCACGTGCCACGCAGAATTGGAAAATCCGAGGAGGTTAAACCGTTATAGCTGGTGCAGGCAATAGGATTATCATATAGAGCCTGTATGCCCCTCAAAAACTTTCCCCTAAGCCCTATTTTGGACAGCGTGCTCCAGAGATAATTCCACCCCACTCAATCAAATGCTTTTTCTGCATCTAATAAGATCATGCCTAGTGGGGTGGATTCTATCTCTGCAACATCAAAGGCCGTAATAGCCGTATTTACATGTGAGGTGGTGTCTCTCCCAGAGATAAAACCGTGTTGTTGTGTGTTAACAAGTTGAGGCATGATAGGTACCAGTCTAATTGCAAGAATTTTGGCAAATATTTTAGCGTCTGTGTTTATAAGTAAAATTGGTCGATATGACCCTCTCTCTGCCTTTGGTTTATCTTTTTTTTAAAAATACATTATTTTCGCCCTATTCCATGACTTAGGTGCTTTTCCATTCGTCCCTACTGACTGCATAACTTCTAATAATAACAGGTCTAGTTCGGATAAGCAGGCCTTATATAGCTCTAGCGGGATGGTATCTTCCCCTGCTGCTTTACCCGCAGGCAAGGAGTTAATAGCCTGGTGTGGCTCTATCATAGTTAAATCATCAGATAGAGAGCTCAGGTCTAACCTATCAGCAGGGCGCAGTGCGTATTCCTCAATATAATCCCGTATAAGATCAGAATCTGGCTGATTCTCCGGGGTATATAGGGTTTTAAAGAAGCTAGCAAATTGCTCTAGCACTTCCTGTGGTTTAGTATATATGTTGTTGTCTGACCCCCGGATGTTAGAAATTAAGGAGCCTGCTCTGGATTCAGCCACTTTATAGGCCAAAATGCGGCCAATTTTGTCCCCCCCCTCGTATTGCGCTATTTTATACTTGTGGATGTTGGCACTGTGTCTCTGGTAAAAACTTTTCTTTGCGTCATTTAAGATTCATGTCCGTGACAGTTGGCAAGTTATGTCGGAGTGCTAGGGCCAGTTGCTCTTCTTGATTGGTTATTTGTGATATTACCAAAGCTCGGCATTGCTTAAGTTCAGCATTTTGTCTAAACACATAAGCCTGTGTAAAGCCCCTTATGCTCGCTTTGCAAGCATCCCATACTACATAGCACGAGGCTGTGTTCTTGTTAATGCTTATAAACTCAACAAGATGAGCTTTCAGCTGCGAAATAAAGGATAGATCTGAAATAAGATATCTGGGAAATTAGAACATTCTGGAGGGGGTCGTGCTATGTGGTATAGAAAATGATATAATTATGGCTTTATGATCGGAGGAGATGCGAGGGCAGAGGGTCATAGAACAAGTCTTTAATAGATTGTCGCTGATTAAGGCCATATCTAATCTGGAGCATAGTTTGTGGGGTGCCAAGTAATAAGTATACCCAGGACGTTTTGGGTGTAATTGTCGCCAAGCATCTTTAATATTATGTAAACGACAGATATCTAGTATGGCTGCCCTAGTCTTATGCATCCGTTGATGGCTATTTGGTCTCTTTGTGTCCAATTTATATTCCATGATACAATTGAAATCACCCATAATTATAATTTCCCCCACCCAGTCCAAAAGTTTAATATTCAGTTGATCTAAAAGCAGTGGTTCGTCTGTATTTGATCCAAACACCGCACATAATACAAATATATTGTTTTCATGCTTAAACTGAACTATTGCCCATCTGCCATCCTTATCATAAGCAGTCTGCATCACTTCAGTCCTAACTCGCCTGTCCTTGAGTATAGCAACCCCTCTTACAGATGTCCCGGCAGAAGAGCAGACCATAATTTCGTATACTAGTTGATTAAGTAGTTTCCTATCTCTCCAAATAAGATGTGTTTCTGATAGCAAGCAAAAATGCGTCTTATATAGTTTTAGCTCTTCAGAAACCAAAGATCTTTTGCCTTTACTATTCAAGCCTGCTATATTCCAAGCTAAACATTTTATTTCATGCATTTATAAAATGGTGAAAGCATCGGTCCCAACTCCCAGTTAGCAATTAACCGTTGATAATTATGTATACAAAAAAGCAAAAAGGAGGGCAAGAACATCATAGATTCTCGATTTCTCAAACAATTAATACCACATCTGATGTACTTCACATTCAGTACCATAATGTCCATATACAGTCCATCTTCAATCAAATCCTTGCCAGCCTGTAAACTTGTTTTTGCTGTTTTCCCCTCACCCGCCCCCCACCCACCATGACCTACGGAGAAGGTCCCCCCCTTACCCCCCCTGGTACCTACCCCAGCCGGGGAAGAACCACCCTTCAGCTTCAGCTGCCGTTGAAGAGGCAGCTCGTGTAGAGGATCGCCCCTGCGTGCCCCGCCCCCCCCCTTCCTTGTCATGAGCCATAATAGACATACACAAAAGCAGCGCGAAGAAAAGTAGCCTAATCGTCAAAGGATTAGAATTGACCCTCCAGACATCTACTCTTTAACTTCCCAACCAACTCATCAGTTTATCAATCCCATAGAGAAAAAAAGGAAAAGAAAAGAAAGCCATGAAAAAGCAGGAAGGGCAGAGAGAGAGAAAGAAGGGAAAAAAAAGTCCCTACATAGCTCTTCTATAAATCAGTCTCTAATTTTTATCTGAGTTAATATTGGCTAAAAAGGCTTCGGCCTCTTTAGTATCGTTGAGAAAGTATGTACGCCCATTTTTGACAACTTTTAGGCGCGCAGGTTCTTGTAGAAATATCTGAGCGCCACATGCTTTGATGGGATCAATCAGTTTGCGGAGATGCCACCGTCTGTCCATGGTTTCCTTACTTAAGTCTGAACGAGTAAAAAGCAACATCTCCCCAACCAAGATTGGAGAGTTAGGACGTGCTCTCTACCAAACTGCCTGGCGCAAAAGAAAGTTCCCAAAATAAATTAAAAATGGACGGGGGAACTGTGCATCTTTATTTTCTCTGAAATAATGGCAGACGGTGAGCCCGTTGGATCTGTGAATCCCAATCCCAGTCGGCCAGGTCGGGAAAAGCCTTCGTGAGTATACCAACAACATAAGCCCTCGGGTCTGAACCCTCTGATTTTTCCGGGATCCCGAATAATCTCAGGTTAGAACGTCTTTGTCTGTTCTCCAAATCTTCAACTTTCCTCTGAAGTCCAGAGATCTGATCGTCGTGTTTCTCGGATGCCGCGGCCACCTTAGTGGTGGTCTCTTCCACCTCCACCACCCGCTGCTGTAGCTCAATTGTTTCTTGCGAGATCCCACCGATTTTAGCCGTGAGTTCAAAAAGAGAGGACTGCATCTTATTGTCATGACAATAACGGCAGAGAAAGTGACGGCTTAAGAGACGCGGAGCAACTACCGGCACAACCACTATCAACTACCAGAAAACAGAATCAAGCTGGAGATCAGGCGCAGGGCAAAGGCAAGCAGGTACTGAAACCCTCAATATTGGGTAAGGACACTAAAAACTTACTTTCTAAATCAATCAAGGCTGGGGCTAAGCAGGCAGCTAAAACGGGGGTTTTGGTAGAAGAAAGCGAAGGTGGTATGTGCACCTTATTAACTACCTCTACGAATGACTTTCATAAATCTACCCCATCTATCTCACCCCCAAGACCCATTCAGGAAGTGTCCCTCTCTACATCTGAAGACCACGACACCACAGCAGCACAAGTGGAAGTACGTCAAGGGCTGCTGACTCCGGTGTCGACTTCAGATCACTCAGGCCGAGCCCCATGTAAGGAGAATGAGGGGGGCATCAATCCACCCGCAGCAGTTGATGTAGATAGAAGAACTGTCCCCCTACCCATGAACGAGACAGATGAGGCCATATCGGCCAAAAGCAAGGAGGTTACCTCCCCTGTAAAACAACTAGGGACCGAAGCGTATTCGGGGGAAATAGATGGAATAGTTGATATCGATACGGATATCGATTTGGACTCTTATGAAGATTACGAGGCGGAATCCGATGAGGGCCTTAATGATAGTAGATCTAACCCTCCGGTGGGGGGGGGGGTTCTGCAAGGCAAAAAATAAGCAAAAAACCAAAAAGGCGGGTAAGGTATGCAGAACTCCAACAAGACTCAAAGGTAACAACAGGCAAATGCAAAGAAAACCCCTACAGGTTAAGAGCCCACTGAGAAAATGGATAGAAGCAAAGGGCCTAGTTAAAACCATGGCGTTAAGACTCTCCGGGGCGAGCCCCCCAGACCCTATAGCCACAGGATCCTCCCCAACCAAAACAACCCCCACGAGTATCTCGTTTAACACTATTAGTCCACAATCGGCGGGACAGACGGCGAAACTAACTGTAAAGGGATTAGGGGACCTCATTACTTCCAGTTCATCTATGGCACCACCAGTATCGGTAGGGGGCCCGGTCAATGTAGACACACCGACCACTGTCAGTAAGCATCAAACGTCACTCACCGAACCCAGCACTGTACTGCCATCTAAAACGGCTCCCGAGGGTGCCTATTTAGAAATCCCGCCAGGACCAGCCTCGGGGCCTGTAGTGGCCAACCAGTCACCATTGGATGAAATATTACAAATATCAAGTAATCAACGAGCCGAGGCGCAAGAATACTACCTCCAATTGAGGGAAGACAACAATAAGACGCTTGCGAGGGAACTCATAATATTTACAGAACAGCACTACATGAAGCGTCGACTGGGCAGATGTACCGTCACAGGTACACTTCGAGATATTGGGTGACCAGTCCTGCTGTTTTGGGAATGAGACTATGTGATAGAATGAATTAAAACGAAACCTTGTCAAAAGATATTTCTCATATGAACTTAGGTGAAAAGTTAAGTAGGGTTGGATACCAGGAGCATTTTGAACCGTTAAAATCTGGACATTCGAGGGTTTATGCAGTTCTTGGGATAGGCGCAATTCCCTTAAGTGACTTAAACATAACTTTTTTAGATCTTTCCTTGTAATGTCCATCAAGGCAGAGGGCTCTACAAAGTAGGAAATAAGGTCCAAGTCTCTGAAAAAGTTTCTCACATATGTAAGCCAGGGGATTTTTAACCAATTTGCCAGGCCCAAACAGCCCATTATAAGTGAGCGAGTTAGATGACACTGTGTCTTCGTCCAAATTCGGTGCCACAGAAGAATGGGTTGGGATCTGATGTTATCAATTAAGTAGTCCATACCCAACTCGATGTAGCAACCGTACGTAGGCGCACTTTGGGGTACTGCCAATAAATATCTTACAAAACCATTCTCAACCAGTTGTAGGGTATCAATATCGGCATATCCCCAGACCCCTGCACCGTAGACTGCTACGCTATGGCACTTTGCGTAGTAGATTTTTAATAGTTCTGCTGGGGGTGGATTTCCCAGTTTCCTAGAAAAGGAGACTAGTGCCGAAGTAGCTCTTTGCAAAAGTAATTTCTTGCTGCTCATGGCCTGTTTCCAACACAGTTTATCATCTACCAGGATGCCCAGATAAGGATACACCTTGGTACATTCCAGCTTAATTTTATCGATGTAAATTAATTTTGGTTTCTTTAACCTTGGACCTGTGTACATGACATAGGTTTTTCCAATGTTCACTTTCAAACCTAGCGATGCCATAAATTTACAATATTTATTGAGCTGGTTCTGCAGTTGAATTGGAGTTCTAGCCAAAATTACCGAGTCGTCCGCATATAATAATGCGGGAATGGGGCGATGATTATTGGATGGAAGGTCCTGGCTCCCTTCCAGCATGGCCAATTCTAGGCCGTTTGTATATAAATTAAATAGGAAGGGGGCCAGGACAGACCCCTGTCTGACTCCTTTGTTAATGGCGAATGGGGGAGAAAGTTCACCGTTCACCCCATTTCTGACACGTGCAGTCGCGCCGGAGTAAAGTTCACGGAGGAATACAACAAGAGAAGGATCAACCCCTAGTTCAGTAAGAATTGTCGACAATCTGGCATGCGAAACGCAGTCAAAAGCTGTCCTAAGGTCTACGTACACTAGGTACAGATTTCCATTTTTAGCACCAGCATATTTGCCAATTAAGAGGGCAAGGTTTAATGCCTGTTCAACAGTTCCCAATCCCTCCTGGAACCCATATTGCAGGTCGGTCAAGATGTTATTTGTGGTCGCCCAATCTTGGAGGCCCTCTAGTATCAATCGACCTGCAACTTTACCTAGGGAATCCAGGAGGGAAATGGGCCTGTAACAGGCAGGGTCGTTTTGGTCACCCTTCTTGAAAATAGGGAGCAAAATAGAGGTGGACCAGGAATCAATTAGACCGGTAGATGTGGCTGCTGCTAGGACACGGGTAATAACAGGGGTCCATAGTTCCTGATTATGATTAAAGATATCCAGTGGTACCCCGTCCGGGCCAGGGGCCTTGCCAGATTTGGAAACTGAGAGGGCTTTAATGACATCCTCATGAGCGAAAGAAAGCTGGAGTGGGCAAATCTGATCCCCGGACCAACCACCTGCCACCTGGACCTTGTTGCTGGTCTCGGCTGGGATGCTGCCAAAAATCTTGAAGAAGTGGGTTACCCAATCCTCTGCAGTTATTGCAACATCAATGTGGCGGTGGTTGGTGCATCTACCAGGAAGGGAGATTTTACTACGCGCCAAAAGAGGGAACTATCCTTTAGTTGGCAGCTCTCATGCAATTGGGCCCACAGGTTTTTCTTTATTTCCTGTCTACATTTTGTTTGAGCTAAGTTATACTCCTTTCTGAGTTTATTAACCTCAATTTTATCTCTAACAGGGTTTCGTAGGGCCGCCTTTAATTTAGAAAGGGCTTTACGGCATTGCGAGTTAAACCAGCCCTTTTTGGGGGATTTTTTACACTTTTGGTTAAAAAGCAGCTCTTCTCTAATAATTGTGGTAATTTCACTAAAGCTAGTTAAAATCAACTGTGGGGGGCTCTCTATTGCTAAACATTTATACACCCATGGTAATGCTCTCTTCAATACTTTGCCGGTAAGTACTACTCGATTTTAGCCCATTTCACAGTAAAGCCATTTAACTTATCCATACTCAAAAATTGTTGTTTTAGTAGGGTTGGTAAGTTGGGTTTGGGCAGAACATTCTTAACTTGCACTGTCACGCTGTTGGGAAAGTGGTCACTGCTGGTACCAGAACCTGTTTTGAAATCTACCATGTAGCCCTTCATGTTCTGAGAAGACAAAATATAGTCAATAACACTAGACAGGCCCCTACCATGAAACGTTGGCAAAAAGTCAACAGGGGGGTCGGTTAGCTCATTTACAAAATGCAACTCTAGGGAGAAAAGACAATCATTCAAACAGTTGCCGCTATTCGTGTGTGAGAAGTGGGACAAAGAGAACCCATTTTCATCAGTAAGACCACAATTACCATTTTTGTAGTTATTGCACAATGAAATGTTAAAATCACCTCCCCATAGCACACAGAGGGGGGAGGAAGGATGTTGATTCCGCTGTTCAGTTAAAAAATGAGATATTTCATTTAGAGTTTTAACACAGTCAAGTGGGGGTAGGTTATTATAAAAATTTACCAGCAAAAACATCATACATTTATTCACTGTTATTTTTAGAATTTGATAGTTCTCCTCAGCCTTTAGTTCAACTAGGTCCATACTAGGTAAAATACTTGATACATAAACTGCTAAGCCTCCCTTAGATCTACCAGACGTGCTAGGGCTTGCAGGGGCAAAAAAGGTTTTGTAACCTAGAAGATGGATAGGCGTGGTCAACCAAGTTTCCTGCAGGCAAACTATCTGGTGTACATTAATTGTTTCTAACCACGCGTGCTGATTACATTTAGTGCGTAACACCGCTACATTCCAAAATAAAATAGAGAAATTTAAGCATGGGGTTGGTGAGATTAGTGTTTCTTGAGGTGCCAACATATCCGTTGGGGTCGGTACTTCAGATTGCAAATGATTGCGGACCGTTCTGCTTGGGCCGACAGACTTATGGAGGCTAACTTGGATCAAACCTGATGTTGGAATAACGGGTATTGAGGTAGGTGTGCCTACATGGTTGGTACAGACTATAGGGAATTCCATAGTCTTATTTAGCATATTGGGAGTAGGAGCATCTGAACTAAGAATTAGATCAGTTAGTCATTCAATATCATCCAACCCTGACAGAATACTATATCTATTCGAAGTAGGAATCAAAAGGGGATGGGTAATTGGTCTTTAAATGAATCTACGTTCTTGAGTATTTGAGTTATACCATTGCGGAGGGTAGAAGAAACCCAGGGGCAGAATATTAATCCCATGGTAGTCTAGTAAGTCATTTGCTCCTGCTCTCAGTATTTCCCTAACCAAGAGGGGAGAAGCAAAGGAGAGAACTATATTGTCCCCGCCAAGTGCGGTGTCTCTGAAACCTAGGCGTTTTACGAGCCTCACCATTTTAAATTCCTGGAAGAGGAACTTGGTTAATCCCACTCCGGATGCTAGCCAATGTAGGGATTTATTTTTTAGTGAGATCTGGTTTTTGCCTGCAGGGTTTAACTGTTGAGGAACATTTGCCAGTATTATCGTGAATGGCATAGCTTCTGGGGGCAGATTTATTTATTTATTTATTTACGCAACTTTTATAGCGCAACAAATACCCGGGGGTGTCTCGGCGCTGTAGAGCAACTGGAGTCTATCATCAAATCATCCTCTTACTGATTAAACAGCCATGTTTTCAAGAGCTTGCGGAAGCTCATCAAATTCGGGGCGGTTTTAATGGCTAGTGGCAAGAGGTTCCACAGTTTTGGAGTGGCCACAAGAAAGCGCCTGTCTCCCCAGGTGACCGATCTTGTGCGTGGCACCGGGAGGAGACTGTTATTGGCCGATCTTAATTGCCTCCTAGGAGTATACAGCTGGAAAGCTTCAACCAGGAACCTAGGTCCAGTGCCATGTACAGCCTTATAAGCAATACAGAGGGCCTTAAACTTGACGCGGCTCTCCACTCTCAGCCAATGAAGCTGACGAATACCAAGAGTGGTAGATTTGCGACGAGGGATGTTGAGAAGAATCCTAGCTGCCGCATTCTGAATAGATTGCAGCTTCGTTGTGACACGCTTCTGGGTGTGAAGGAAAAGTGGTCATTACTAGGAGCGGGATAACACGCTCCTATAGGACCAGCTGCCATATCTAGTTTATGAACAGTAGCTTTATTACCAACTGGAATTTTAGGACACACATTTTGTTCTAACCTGACTGATTCCGAAGGGTGATAAGGAGCAGGAATGATTACAGGAGGAAAAGAAGGAGGTGCCTCACTAGTGGGATTTGACCTAACACATGGATTAGGGACAGGGGCATTGGTATTAGAAAAGGTCGTTGGAGCTGTGTTGCTACTTGAAGCTATGCCATCCCTTGAGTGTTTGGTATTATTGTCTTTTATGAGGGCTTCGATTTGTGTTAGTCTGTTAGTTAATTGGTCAAATCTAACCCTTACAAAGAGATCCAAACGCTCTACGCAGGCAACCAGTACCTGCAACTCCTTCTGAAGATTTAATGTGGGATTGGCTTGTGGTTTGCGCTGTGCACCATGGGGTTTGAGTTTAGGTTTAGGGGACTGATTTGCAGCTCTTGTAGATTTTAAATGGGGACGAACACGAACTGGTGTGACATCTGGAGCTATAGTGGTGGCTAAAGGAGGGGTTTTTGATCTTTTGGTGGGGGGTTGAGAGTCAGAATCGTTTTCCAAGCTTATTATTTCACCAGAATCGCGAGAAACACATCCAGTCACTAGAGGAACTGAGGGTAATCCTAAATTGACGTCATTATTATCGGTTAGGAGTAGGGATGAATTTTGGCTTAGTCTGGTAGTTGTGCCCTCTATTGATTCTTCAACAGAAAGAATTTGTTTATCTATCGCCCCAACAGCCCCTGTCAGGTATGTGAGGAGGGACTGCTGGGAGGAAGTAGTATTTGCCTCCTGGCCTTTTACGCATTTTGGGCTCAAGTGTTTCCTCTTCCCCATAACCAGAAATCTCGAAAAAAAATGGGTGGTTGGTACAACAATAGAAAATAGCAGTATCAAATAGGCTCAAACACGCTCCCAGCAGGAACCATGCTCGACAGTTAAAACGGTACAACAGATAAAAATAGCGAAAAAATGATTTTTGGGGAGATAAACAGGCAATATGACACTGATTGAATATATTTTACCAGCGTCCCTGGCCCAGTCCAGTCTCTTCATGCCTCTGAGGGCCACAGAGGGCCCACCCTTTGCCCGCTTTTTGTAGCGCCTCCGGGGCCGGGAGATGACGTTGGCGGCTCCTGCCGCTATGCCCCCAGGGAGACGTAGTCCTCCTCTCGGCGGCCGCTAATGGAGAGAGCGGCGGCGGGAGGACTGCTGGCAGTGATGAGGCTGGTTGGTGGCGTCTTGGGCGGAGGGAGCAGGAAAAGCCAGGTGATTCAAACAGATTATCCCCAAACAGCTAGAGGTTACACCCGCTCCACCGGTAGTGCGCGCTTTTTGTAGCGCCTCCGGGGCCGGGAGATGACGTTGGCGGCTCCTGCCGCTATGCCCCCAGGGAGACGTAGTCCTCCTCTCGGCGGCCGCTAATGGAGAGAGCGGCGGCAGGAGGACTGCTGGCGGTGACGAGGCTGGTTGGTGGCGTCTTGGGCGGAGGGAGCAGGAAAAGCCAGGTGATTCAAACAAATTATCCCCAAACAGCTAGAGGTTACCAGTGTTCATCACTGTTGAAGCCTTACATTTTTAAAGCACACTGTATGATACTTACTTTCCAAAATGGATAGAGGGATATGTTCTAAGTTACCTGTAAAGTTGTGTAAAAATTAGTGGAAAGCAAGGTTAAAACTTTGCTCACGAAGTTGAGTAGAGTTGGGAAGTTTTACTCTTCATGAGGACAGATGAAGTCTCCTGACTGTCAGAGCAGAGGTTTATGCGGAAGGGGCCTTCAGGGCTTGATAAAGAACTTCACATGCATGAAATTCAAGCAGAAATTGGACATCCAATCAACCACCTCAGTTCAGTGTAGTGAGTGAGAGAGGGCTCCCAGCAGAGGGCAGCTTCTTTTATTACAAAAGTAACTTTGCAGACTTTGCATTTCATGAAATTTGAAAAGTTTAGAAAATACATACAGCTGTGAGTCAGACGACGTTGCACCTTTTCACAGCCCTATCTTTAATCCCATCTGATCAATTGGGTTTAAAGTCCTATGATGTTGCTTTAAGGCATGACATTTTTCATTAAAAAAAATCCACCTATTCCTGTAAACAGAACAATAATAATGGCACAAGCAGCTAAAAACGTTTTAAAGCCTCTCATACTATGGCATTTCCACCACAAATATCAGGAAGATTTTGGCAGCACAATTCTTTAATGTTAGTTTACTACTGTGGACCATGGCCCACTAAACATACCGTTCTGGATACGGGCCTGAGCAGGTCTTGATGTGGCCTGCAAGAAGCAATGTCTACACACACGTTCCCAAGGGGATGGTCAGTTACTCTCACCTGAACAAAGGGCTTTGCAATCCGCCCATTCTCTCCAATGAATCGTCAAGACCTAGTGAGCTTAAGCCAAGGAACATCCCCTAATTAGCTGAAGGGTTCACATTCCTTCGTAGCGTTATGGGTTGCATGTCATTGTCGTAAAGCCAGACACATTAAAAGTATTATGGGGTGTTAGTTACTCGGGACTTGTCCATGTACCTGGAAATTAGCACTTTGATTTGTTTGTTTTGGTCCAAATTTCCGGGTGCTGAACTATTGCTAATTGGCTAGTTGGCCTTGATCCAGCGGCTACGAATTCTGTATGGAAGATAGCTGTCTGACTTCCACAGAAGCACCACCAGCTCCTTTGTGGAGACTGCAACTTGCGCATGTTCCGCTAAACTAATTCTCCGGAGTTTTACCCGGAGGCTGTGATATACATATGCCTACTGGAATAACCTGCTACTTCCTGAATTGTCGCCAACTTTCACGCTTGTGCCATGCTTCAGATGCAGATAGAACACTCTGCCACTGCTGAAGGACCAGAAAGCAGCAGTGTTAAGGGGTACAGCTGTGAGACGAGGTAACACTACACATAAATGTACACACACCAATCCGAACCACTCAAAGCAAACCTTATAAGTAAAGAAAAGTTCTATTTTTAACTTGAAAATAGCACAATGACTGGGTAACACAATTTATTGAGTGTTACTTAGTATGAGTAAATACGTTTTTCTTTCAAAATATTTTATCGGATGATATATAAATAGATGTGCAAAAACGAATACCGAAAGGGGGCGTGGCCAGCCAGGCAACATGGCGGACGCAACTAGCTAGTGCTCCAGTAATCTATCCCCTATTATCCGAAATATTACTCCTGGAGGTGAAGTCTGTGACACTGATGCCCGAGTTTGGATACCGGAGGGCGTGCTGCGTCTGCGGAGAGCTGTACCGAGTGGTTTGACCGGCTGGTTGTGAAGAGCTACGGCGACAAGCGCGCACCCTGCTAACGGTCGGGCTGCGCATGGACATTTTGAGAACGGGAATGGTGCCCTGCTGTGAGATGTCCGTCCTCTAATGGCGGCGGAGCCCCTGGCATCGGTGTGCCTTGGCAGCGGAAGCGCTTCGTTGCCTCTGGAATCCTAGTGCCCTGCTGCAGAGTACCTTGAGATTGCAGTGACAAGTGAGGAGGTGCTGGTGTGTGAATGAGGGGCTTGGGGCTACCGGTCGATTGAGCACTGTTGAGAAGGCAGCGGGCTCTCGCCCTCGTCCACCCCCCACGACAATCATTAAGTGCTGCGGGCGCACCACCCAAGAATCTAGGTGCTGCGGGCTGTGTGGGGCCAGCAGCTGCATGGCGCGGACATTGTAAAGAACTGCGGTGTCGCTGAGGGAAGGGACCTGGTATCCCCCGAGGCCCTGCGAGGCGAGGCGAAGTGAGGACCACGGCAAAGTGAAGACCTTCGGGGCTCAGGCTGCATCTGGATACACCTAAAAACACAGGGGAGCTCCCTGACACTTGGAGACCTGGTGCCCCTCTGCGTTGTCCCCCGTGCCTACCGCTGGTGTGTTGAGGCGGGCGACAAAAAGAGAAGGCACGCGATCGTTGGCACTGGGGGTTGAAGGAGGCATGAAGGCCCGGTGCTGGAGTTTGAAGCGCCCAAGGGTACGGGGGCAGTGGCTGCGGTATTATACCTCTGTTTGCGCCTATCCCCTGCAGGAGACAGCAAGCGCTACATGTACCCCTCCTGTGGACCCCGGTACTGTGGCCAATGTGGAGCCAGTGGCGGTGCAGCGAGAAAATTGCCCAGAACTACAGCTGCCGCCGAGAGCGAGGGTTGGGAATCGCCAGGGGCCCCACAGGGCGGTGAGGAACATGAGAAGTAATGCTGCACTGACCCTTTGAGCTGCATGATATGAGGATTACCCTGAAGGCAGTCGTCTGAAGGGATATAGGCGACCTCGCTGGAGCCTGTGGGAGCACCGAAGAGTGGAGACAGGTGGCGGGCGGAGCAGTCAGTCCTGGTGGGAATACCTGAGGAGCCGCTGACCTTAAAGTAGTGTGGCAATGTGACAACAGACACGGTTGAGACTCCTGTGGCCTGGACAGAGAGATCAGAAGTCCCTGGAGCCGGATGGCTATGATGGCCTGTTGAGGAAGCTGGTGTGGATGCGCGGGCTGCGCTACTGGTAAACAATCTGTGGGACTCTTGACTGGTGCTGGTGGGACTCAGTGGAGCCTGAGGGCTTCTGGTGCAGCCCCGGACTGGGGGGTTTTGGGAACAAGCAGGCAGCGTATAACCAAAGGGGCATGAGTCAGAAGACATTACTCGAAAGATACTGTTGTAGCGCCTCGCTCTTCCATTACTAAGACGCTGCCATTGTTGTACCACTGCCTGCTAGAGGCTTGATGTTGGCTAAGTCACCCTGATCTGCAGCGCCTACGCCGCTGGGACAGAGTGCGCCACCACTTCTGGCAGGCGGGATCTATTCTCCTGCTGGTGTGCCGATCTGGCAGAAGTGAAACAAATGCCCCAGGGACTGGTGCTTCAGTTACAACACCGAAGGAGCGGAGAGTAACCGGCGAATGCCCATAACGCAGCAACTGGTGATGGGCTGGATACGGGCCAAGACACAACAAGGACACCTGCGGGCCACCAGCCTTGACCCTATGCAGGGAACTGCGGGAGAGATGCCAGAGCCAGCGACCATGGCCCTAGCGGCCAAAATGGACTCTGTCCTCACAGCAGTGGAGCGAATTGGTGCAGCACTGTACCGTACTAGGACCTCCCTGGAGACCAGAATCGACAAAGTCACCTTGGACTTCACTTTGCTTCACGCAGGTTACCGGAAGCTCGCTGATAGAGTTGCCACACACGACCAAACCCTGAAGGAGCTCCAGCCTGTGACGCAAAACCATGGGGCCGCACTGCAGAACTTGATAGACCGTGTCCAAATACTGGAAGACCGGGCAGAAGATGCGGAAGGGCGTTCATGCCATAACAATATTCGTGTGGTGGGCCTGCTGGAAGGCGAGGAAGGTAGGAACCCGTAAAAATTCACGGAACGATGGCTGTGAGATCTGCTACCCCAGGGAACCTTGTCTGTACAGTTTGTGGTGAAATGGGCTCACCGTATCCCGGCACGTACGCCGCGTCCGTTCATATTAAAACTACTCAACTACAGGGACAGGGATGCAGTGCTTCGTGAAACACGGAAAATGGACGCTCTTCAGGTGAGCGGCAGTCTAGTTATGTTTTTCCCAGATTACACTGCTCTCGTACAGAGGCGTAGGAACAACTACACGGCTGTGAAACGTCAGCTCCAAGCCCTGGAGCTCTCTTTCTCGCTACTGTTCCCTGCCCTGCTACAAGCGGTCACAAAGGATGGGGCCCGCTTCTTTGACTCTCCTGAGGAGGCATGGGACTGGCTAGAGGGTTGGGATTGTCGGCAGGTGTGCTGCCCTTGGGCCCGGATGGTGACAATATATCAAGCAGGAGAACGAGGCGAAGACGGAGGAGGGGGCAACTGAAGGCAGCCAGCCCATGGACCTCAGCTCCTACCCTAGACAACATGAGGAAGGAATGACGGGACGTGCTGGAGGCAGTTGCAACCCTTGGATTCCCACAACCTAGTGAACGGTCTGATTGCTATAGACAAACTATGTTGGTGACCAGCGGCTCCTCGTCACCATCCACAGAAATCTCGGAATAGCTTGGGCTGCCAGTGGTCACCCCACAAACTGCTGACGGCATTATAGGATGAAGTGACGGAATGATGTACTTTAATGCGCGCTGCTCAAGCAAGTAGAATGATATTCTCTGTACTGCATAATCTGGCTGGCTGGTACGCTGGAGGGTGTAGACTCATTTGGGTTGCGCGTCACACCCCCCTCACATTGAGACAATACCTTGGTGGGATACCTGTCGCCGGGCAAACATGGCTCCACTAGAGATCACATACATAAATGTCCGGGTTCACAGACTCATGAGCTGCTGGCCCCACAGGACATTTCTGAAGCTTAGATAGTTGGCACACCAAACACACTGACAATAAAGGGGAAGGCTATAACATAACATCACTAGCACGCTACACCCATAGGTAACACATTGCCTTAATTCAGGACTTGTCCGTGTTTCAGAAGTTTGGACGGCCATCACGAAATGACTGCCCCAGATGTTCAGTTGTTTATGGTTTGGTTTCTGTTATTGTATTCGAAGCAGCAGTTCGACACACTCATACAGTCCCCTAGCCTCCGCGCCCCGCAAGATGCCCCGCCCGATGCCTCGCCCCTGGTATCCCTATTGATCACTACAAACAGAAATGGTGCAAGCTGATATAATCACATGGAATATACGTGGCATGTACACACCTGGGCGCCGCTACTCCATATTTGCATATTTACAGCGACACTCAGCTGCAATAGCACTACTGCAACAAACGCACATGACTTAGCTTGAACTCGATAGGCTGCGTAGGCGCTGGATAGGGTACATTTACGGCACAACATACTTGGGGCACACGAGGGGCACGCTAATTTGCGTGATGGTAGGTACCCCATTCGTTTGCGAGGACACCATGACAGACCCTGCTGGCCGATACACCTTAGTGAAGGGGACACTTAACGGCCAGCGGGTGCTTTTTTTAAAAATAAAAACAAACTTTATTGTCAAATTGCACAGTAGGCGCAGGGCTCTGTACCCCAGAGGCCACTGCAGTATCCAGTTATACATTTGCAATACAGCAATTGACCTTTTTATAAAACAACGCAACCAAAATATTTGACATTCAGTATCTTTTAGGATGTCAGCCCCCCACTCCCCAACTTCCCCCCCACCCTCCCCCCGAGTTGCACAGCCACCACTGAGACCCGCCCACCTGCTGATAGCAGAGGACCAAAGGAAAGAAATAAACGAAATACCAGGATCGAAGAATGGCAATGCCCGTCTTAACACACACACACACACCCCAGGCTACCCCCAACCCCCCTTGTGCCAGGCCTAACCACCCTGTCCCCACCCTCATTCCACTGGAATATTATCTGTTGCAATCAGAGGCTCCAACCACAAGCCCCTATAGTCCGGTCACCGCTTCCATATTTTGTATTGCTTATGCAGACATCCCCGGGCCACAAAGATTGCCTGCTCCAGCCCCATGCAGAAGTCAAGGCCATTTTTCCAGGCAGCCACCTAGGGGGTCCGCATATCCTTCCACATTTTGGCAATATCACATTTCGCCAATGTGAGGCCTGGCTGCAAAAGATGCCGTTTATAAATATTGCCCCTATCCCTTCCATCACATGCAGCAGGGCGAACTGTAGTGTGCGTGGGAGTGACCACCCTAGGACCTCAGATAGGCAGGATAATACCCCCCTCCAGAAATGGTCCAGTGATTAGCATTGCCAGACCGTAGGAATGTGCCCTCCACCCCACCACACCGGAGGTATTCCGAGGAGGCAATCAGGCCCGCCTGCCACAGTCGAATCTGAGTAAAATAAACCCGGTAGAGGTACTTGAATTGGATGAGGCGGAGACGCATTGCTATGACCGCTCCCGTAGGGGAGGCTTGGGCCTCCCTTCAGTCTTGTTCCTCCAACGTACCCACATCCTCCTCCCATGCTCCCGCAACGTCTCCAGCTTAGACACACTGTGGGTAACCAGGGTCTGATATATCTGCAAGATCTTTTTGGTCTCCAGGTTACCCATGAAAACCTTAGCCTCCAATGGGTTAAACTCAGGGATGGAGTCAAGGCCCTCCAGGCTGAGGGCAAGCGCATGGCAGAACTGAAGGTACCGATTGAGCTGTGTCTGGGTCATGCCAAATTCCACTTGCAGATTCCGGAATGATTCTCGATACTCAACCTCTCTCTCAATACGGGTGAAGTCCCCCAGCCTTGGATACAGGCACTCATTCTGCCACTGCTTAGGAAAGCCAACTTGAACCCCGAATCCCATGCCAACTACAGACCAATCTCCCTTTTGCCAGCTCTTGCTAAAGTGGTCGAGAAACACGTCCATACTACCCTGTCCCACTTCCTAGAGACGAATGATATATTACACAAATCTCAATCTGGTTTCCGTTCTAATCTGAGCACTGAAACAGCTTTGCTTGAGGTCACCGAAGCGATTAAAGAAACCTTGGACAGGGGAGGAAAAGCTATGCTGGTGATGCTTGACCTGTCCGCAGCCTTCGACACCGTCCCCCATGACCGCCTCCTTTCTAAATTCTGGGAGGTGGGTCTAAGGGGGACGGTGTTCAGATGGTTTAGGTCATTCCTCTCCAACCGCCAGCAAACTATCTGGGCCCCACCTTTTTCTGCCGAGATGCCGCCTCTGGAGGTCGGAGTTCCGCAGGGCTCAATTTTGAGCCCTTCGCTCTTCAATATTTATATGACCCCTCTGGCGGCACTAGCGGAGGACTTTGGGGCCCAGATCGTGTCGTACGCGGATGACACTCAACTCCTGTTCACCTGTGACAGGGGTCACGACCTTGACGGGGCGTCTATTCGTGGCTGCCTTGGGGCTGTGTTTGACTGGTTCAGTCATAACAACCTCAAGTGCAACTCCGACAAGTCTGAAGTGCTTTTCATCGGCTGCCCGCAGACTCCAGATGGAAAGAGTGGTGGCCTGCCGCCATGTTCCCTCCTGCCAGTGATTCAGGGGCTGCTAAAAATCTGGGTATCCAGGTTGACAATAGCCTCTCTTTTAGGGCCCAGGTGTCGTGCCTGGCCGGCAGATGTTTTGCGATCCTGAAGATGCTGAGGAAGTTCTTGCCGCTCCTATCCTTAGAGCACAGAAAGACCACGGTGCAGGCCTTGATTGGCTCGCGCCTGGACTACTCCAACGTTCTGTACCTAGGTCTTCCGGACTACCTCCTCGCGCGTCTCCAGGTTGTGCAAAACTCTGCGGCCCGGGCCATTTTTGGCCTCACTAGGAGAGCCAGGGCCCGTGAATTCCTTAGAACCCTACACTGGCTGCCCATTAACTTTCAAGGCCCTGACCATCGCCTTCAAAGCCCTTCATGGTACAGGTGCCCGCTATCTCCAGAAATGGATCAGCTTCTATCTTCCTTCCAGATCCCTGCACTCCTTGGCCCAGGCCAGGGCAGTCACTCCTGTGATCCGACGTGCTGCTGTGGGGGGCGCTCTTTCAAACACCTTGCCCCCCGGCTGTGGAACGCTCTTCCTCTCTCTCTCAGATCTAGTTCCAATCTGCTGGCATTCAGGAAAGATCTGAAGACCATGCTTTTCATGCAATAAACCGCCCCCTCTGTGCTACGCTCTATCGCTCGTCCTTTTTCTCCACTCTGGATTTGTGAGGCTCCTCCAGCGCCGGGACACTCCTCGGAGTAGCCGTGCGCTATAAAAGCACCCCCTTAACATTATAACATTATAACATTAAGGAACCCTTCCTGCACGACATCTCCCATGGTGGAAATACCTTTGGCATCCCATCCCTGAAAGCCCTGCAGGGTCGCCAGGTCAGGCAGGCATCCATTGTGCCACAGAGGAGTTTCTCTAGTTAGTGTATTTCAACACCCCATTCATCTTAGACACTGCCGCCAAATTTAGAAGATGACCTTTGTCACAGGTGGCAATGCACCATGCAGCGTTGCTGAGTAGAGGATTGTGTGGAGAGTGTAATGCCCCATAAGGTGCCGTTCTAATGGATAGGCCGGGTCCCCCCTATCCCCATACCACCACTTGTTAAGAACTAACAGGTGCGAGGCCTGGTAGTATGAAAGAATATCTGAGGTCGCCAGGCCTCCACAGTAGGTGGAGAGAAAGCACGTATGCAATGCAACACGCATCGCTTCCCCCCTCCCCCCGAGAAATTGCCCCAGCACCGAATTCACCAGCCGGAAACATCTAGGTGTGATCGGGTACGGGTGATTCTGTAACTGGTACAGCAGGTGGGGGAGCAGCGTGTGCTTTTAGGCTCTATATATGCCCCAAACACAGATCAACCCTCGTTCCTAGCACGACTATCTGTAATACTGTCTCCCTACATTGGGTTGCCCTGGCTGTTGGGAGGGGATTTTAACGCGGTCCTTGATGTGCATATGGACTGATCCTTCCCGCCTCTTCGGGCAGGGACTGCAACCTCCAATGCACAGGCGCTTGCGGACTGGTTGATACAATGGGCAGTATGGGATATATGGCCTATCTAGCATCCCACAGACCGCAGCCGCAGCAAGATTCATTCCGCCACGGCCTTTGACTGAACAAGGGAATTGTTCAACCCCAGTTCGCGGTGATCACCCTCCCGTTCTTTGTACATTCAGCATCGTGGTAACCATTATCCACGAACCTAGGATAAAGCCGAGCGGCTGCGCTGCCACCCCAGGAGGGCCCAATCATAGAGCCTCCTCCAAGTGCTCCTCATCACCTTCTGTCCTGACGAAGACCCCAACACGAGGATTTCCCTGCCCTTAACAACCCAGGGGTCGAAACGTTGACTTCTACAGATCATCAAACACGTGAGCCTTTAATCAATGAACTACACATGTCCTATGTGCTATGATAACAAGGAGAATTTATGGATCTTTCCGTGACCGTAAAGGGTTTATTTTAAATACTTGCTATTGTGCCTGTCACTGCACCTTTACCCTTTCCCTCACCTATCCAATCACCCCCATTCCTCCTACCAAACTGTTCCTTCTTTTCACTGTGAGCACTGTATCACATGAAATAAGCCAAATGTTTTGAGTACTAAAGCATTTAATGTGTGTATACCCTATTGACAAATGTGGAGTAAACATATGATTTCTCATTTATGTTCTCAATCTAAAACTTATGACGAATGTGTCACTCATTAAATGCATTTTTTTTAATGAACCTAACAAACATTTCTAGTGTGGTGGATTCTCTGTTATAATTTTTGAATACTTAAACTACCTCGACCCTTTTCTCTAACGTAATGCTTTGCTAACCCAGGTCGGGTAGTTTTATCTGGGTGATCCCCGTTAAAACTTAACACAAATATATTCAGAAGTGGCAGGGTTTAGTGTACTCGGGCTGTATTGGAAGGGAAGGTGGTGCACCGAGGAGCAGCCGCAACATTGTAAGAATGGGGGCTGGAGTATCGCCTTTCTGGAGTTGTTTCCCCTAGCCATAGCTGTCACAGTGTGAGGACAGAGCTTAGCGCACAAGAAGGTCATCTTCAGAGTAGACCACATGGTTGTGGTACATGTGGTTAACAAGCAGTACGCCAGGGATGAACAGGTTCTTAAGTTGCTGAGAGTCTTCATCCTTAGTTGTTTGAAGCATGACATTCTGTTTCAGGACAAATACATTGCAGACGCTTTGTCTCATTCACAGTGGGAGAGGTTCCATGGATCGGGGTGACATCTGCGCAGCCACTGTGGGTGATAGGGAGATCTCTGTTGCAGATGGAGGAGGTACCAGGGGATTTTGGCACTCACTCATTCCGTATTGGAGTAGCCAAGGACGCAGCGAAGCGAGGTTGGGGTAAGGATAAAATCATCCGATTGAGGTTTTAGGCTTCGGATTGTTCTAAAAGAAATGTCACATGCAGGGAGTCAGAGGATAGTAAAATGTAGTTTTCCATACTCATGTATGTGTCTTTTCAGGTGCCCTAGAGCGGCCGGCGCTGTCCATTTGGATAGTCGACCATTTCTTTGTAAGATGGACGGAATGAAATGAACTGTAGAAGGGAGAAGTGTGAACCTCTTCATTGTTTCACATACGGTGGCACAGGAAAGGTGGTAGGAGATGTCACAAACTCATGCCTTTCTTAAATACTTTGATGCAGTGACATATTTGTCCTGATGTATTATTTATACATCTAGAGTAGAATGACCTAGTGGAATGCAAAGGATTAGCCTTATTGAAACAGATGAAAAGTGGGGGGCGTGGCTTAGGAGCCTTCAGTGATGGCCGCCTTTCCTCGGAGCTCCGTGTAGACGGAGTGAGGCGTTTCTTCCAGGGCATTACATTTGTCGCTGGACCCGTAATTTTGGCTGTGTGGACGTCGGAATTGTGCCGCTACGGTATGCCATCAATGCGGAGCCTGAACTCTTGAGTTATTATGCCTTTCTGACTTTTCTCTTTTAACGCGGCTCATCAGAGTTGCAGCCACCATTTAGTTTTCTTCGTTTTTCTTTTCTGGCGCTTTTGTTGTTGTGGTGCCGGTAATTATTGCAAAGGGTTACTCCTCACATATGACGCTCATTTGGACATAGTTAGAGTGTTTTTTTGCCCTATTTTGACCCATTTCTCCAGTTTTAAGAAATACTTCTGAACCATGCATCCTTGAAGTTCCTGGCTATTTTCTCCTCACCTCATGCTGTCAAGTAACTCTACAATAACAGTCTTACATTTCTTGAGGGTCCTTGTTGTATTGCTTTTATAGCGAATCTATTGAAAGGTGCCTTGCTTACTCCTTTTTCATGGCAATGCCTCGCGGTAATAAAAATGGTGCCCAGCTTGCTAGCAGTTCCCTTATAGCTGACCCTAATCCGTTTTCAGTCCTGCAAGACAACATGGATGAAACTATATCTGGTTCTGCTGATGCCAAGAACTCTACTTCTATAGCCACTCGCCCTAAACAGAATTCTAAGTTACCATCAGCCATGGCACCTACGTCAGGCAAAAGAGTTAAAATTAATCCACCTTCTCCAACCAATTCCTCGTCTTCTATTTCCATGGAGCTCCTCCTTGAAGAAATCCGCGCTCTTAAACCATATATGGCAGAAACTAATTTACTCTTGCAAAACCTCGAAGACAACTGGTCCCATACTGAACAAAGAGTTGTGGACTTAGAGACTCGAGTTGACTCAGCTCAGGAAGCCCTCTCTCAAATTCCTCTTATGAACAAAGAGATTATTTATTTGAAACAACAGGTTGAAAATTTGGAAAATCGTAATAGACGCAACAACCTACGTATTTATGGTTTGGTTGAGGGTCTTGAGGGGTCTAATACAATATCTTTTTTTCAACCCTTTTTGCCTTCTCTTCTTGGCCTGCCTGATAATCCTCCTTTGAACATTCAACGTGCTCATCGCTTGGGACAGAGTTCTCACACTTCTTCTTCTTCAGCAAAACCTAGAGGAGTTATTTTAAATTTTTTGGAGTATACTGACTTACTCAAGGTGCTTCAAGCTACCAAGCTACCAAACAAAGAGGGAAGATTTCTTGGCATGGTTCTAATCTTTTCTTTGCCCAAGACTATGCTAAAGTAACTGCGGATCGCCAGAAAAAATTCCTGGATATGAGGCCTACTCTTCGCAGTCTCAATGCTTGCTATGGTCTTTTCCATCTGTGTCCTTTTAAAGTGACGTATAACAACAGAACGACGACCTTTGAGGATCCTGTACTTCTTCAGCATTTTTTGGACTCCTGTGGATAAAACTCCATGGATATATCTAGACCATAAATGTCTTGTTTATCTTGACTTTGGTTATATGATTTATGTCTTGTCTGTTTTTTAGCAATCTGTTTTCCTTTTGTTGTAATTTTGTCAAATGTTATTAGGTGCTTTGTTAATTTGTTCTTTGCTTCTCTTCTTCATCAGGTATGAACTGTGGTCCCTTGGTTTGTTTCCTTCTTTGTTCCTGTATACGTCCTCCTTGCCGTCGTTGTCCTGGAGTTTCCGTTTGGAGGCCCTCCACCATGTGGCTCCACCAACCCCATCTTTATTGTGTCTTTGGGGTATGTCTTTTGGTTATGATTTTTTCGCATCAATTGTTCTCTTTGTATTGTCTGTTTACCCCTGTTCTGTTTTTCCTTTCAGTTTTCCTTTCCTGTTCCTGTGTCATGTGCCATGTACTTCCCCCTTTCTCTTCCTGCATCAGATTTTATTTATCTCCATTTTTGATTCTTCTTTGTACTTCTTTTTTTATTTTTGCTCTTTATTTCATTTCTTGTACTCTGCTATTCTTTAATGTTTTGTACATCTTTTCTCTATTCCGACAATTTTCCTTTATTTTGTCTTTATTTTCTCTAATCTTCATATGATCCCTTATTCTTTGCTCATATATATAACTGCTGTTATCCTTTTCTTTCTTCCTCTCTTCTCCTTTCATACAATTTCTTTTTACATTATCTACTTTTCTGCTCTATCTTCTCTTTGTTCTTTTATCTTTGCTTCTTTTCATTCTTTTTCTCTCAACATTGCTTTTATACGCTTTTCACTGTATATTTAATAGCTGTTCGTGTAAAGTTTAATAGTTGTTCTTAGAGTTGTTACATGGAATGTTAAAGGTATTAATAATCCTATAAAAAGGCAACGGGTATTAACCCATTTAGCTCGATTGAAAGTGGATATCGCTTTAATTCAAGAAACCCATTTGTCGGATACAGAACTTTCTAAATTGAAAAGATGTTGGGTAGGCGATGTTTTTTCTTCCCCAGCTCTAGGTAAGAAGAATGGTGTTTCTATTTTGTGTCACAAAAAGCTTCATATTTCAGTGACCCATCAAGAATCGGACTCTGATGGCCGATGGATAATTCTTAAGCTCTACATTAATCGAATTCCCATAGTCTTTTTCAATGTTTATGCACCAGTAACAGTTGATAATGTATTCTGAACTCATATCTCTGATAAGCTTCTTTTATTTGATGATGAGTATGAAGCCGCCACCGTCCGGAGGCGCTAAAAGCTGAGCAGAGCCCTAGTGGAGCGGGTGCTCTTTCTAACCTTGGGGGCATTTTTTCAACTAACGCTACTGGAGCCACTGCCCTACCTGTTCCGTGTTGCTCCCATTCCCGCCATCATAGCTCCTGGTCTTGTGTGGGTCCCCGTCCCGCAGCCTCAGCTCTCCTCCAACGTGGCACGGCCGCAGAGGGGGGGGACTACGCTACCCGGGAGCCCTCGCGGCAGGAAGCTGCCACCGCCCATCCCGCGCGCGGAGGCGCTAAAAGCTGAGCAGAGCCCACGCTTCACGGGACCGCGTGCGGGCTGCGCCGGGCTAAGCCCGGGCAAAGGGCGGGCCGTCTTTGGCCGTCCAGGGCAGGAAGAGGCAGGGCCACTCCCCTTGGCTGGATGCTAGGTCTTTGACTTTGACTGCTGAGTTTCCCGAACTTGTGGTAATTTACTGGGCCTTGAGGCTTTCGTTAAAGTGACCCCTTGCTTGGACATTTGCTTCCCGGTGTATAGTGATACATTGTTTGTGGCACTAATCGCACTTTTCACTATTGTGGCCACGTTCAAGTTAATTTGAATATCTTGGTGACTGACTTCCGTATTGAGAAATATGGGTAAAAATATCCCTGCACAGTCCCGTCCCAGCACTAGGCAGAAAGTAGCGACAACTACCCCTCTTCCAAGTTTGACCGCCATAGATAAAATGTTGCAAAAGACCATAGGGGTAGTTGCTACAGCTATAGAAAACACAGAGAGGCGCCTCTCTCTCCCTATTGGTATGCCCCCACCCTTACAATCTGTAAATACATCTTCAGCTTTGGCAAACTCTTTTGATTCGATGCTTATGACATCATATGTCGGGCTCCCAGGTGCCCAGAATCATGAGATTCCCTCTATACAGCATAATTTGCTTCCTGAACCTTCCCCTTTGCCTAGCAGACTTGCCCTAACACCTACAATATTGCAGCCGAATGTAAGTGCAGAGCCCCCTCTTTTAATTGATAATTTTGTAGAGCAGGAGGGAAATTATGTCCCTTTAACCCCTGATCCTGTATTATCAGACAGGTCAAATACTGAAAGTCCACCTGCAAGAACTAGAGGGCAAAAAGCTAAAAATCTCCCTGCAAATAAATATAGGGGGAAGGTTAGCCGTTTCCATTGAAAAGCGGTACCACATTCAAACGTCGAAATGGGAAAAAGGGTGAGGGTCAGACAATTGATGTTGATGCCCAGCCTAGTGTGGGTAAGATTGAGGTTGGTGACGAGGGTTTCTGGGGAAGAATGGAGACCCTGTTATCAACATTACTGGGGCCTATCTGTCTGAAAATTACTAATATTGAAACTAGGGTAGGCATTATTGAGGAACAGATGACTAAAATCACCCATCCGATTCAGACAACTTACGCTAAGACACTGGCGCCTCCGTCTGTACCCACCTTGAGTGGGGTTTTGTCCAACCATGTACAACATAAAACTAGGGGGACCAAGGATAAACCAGAACCTACACGTTCGGGGGGTAACGCTGCAAATAGCCAAGCAGACCAAATAGCCTTAAATAATCGAATCAACGTTAATGGTAACACTAGCCACCATATCGATGGTTAAAGTTTGGAAAGACGAGACAAATCACTAAAGGAGAATAGTGTAGTTCCATCGGTAGGCAATGGGAAACCAAGGGAGATTTCCACTGAACAGATGAAAGGTCCATGTATCCCAGAAAACCCTAAGGGTAATGATATACCACCAGTTTTAAATCTACCGCCAGAATGTGGAGCATATGTCGCAGTCCTTTGCAATGTACCTAAACTGCGGGAAGGCCAATTAGAAACATACGAAACCCTAAAAAATAAAACCCTTTACTGGTTAACAAAAAATTGTGGTTTCCCAATAATAGGTGCAGAACAGATAATACTTACACAACGAGTGGGATGGATAGGCCCTACACCAAAAATATTTGATGGCGACTGCATAATAATTAATTTTAGGTCACCAAACTGGGCACACAAAACTTTACTTAATGCTCCCCCCCCCTCATGTTGGGATTTTAATACAACATTATTGCCACTGGGCTATTTTTATAGACATTTGTTGGTAAATGATTTGGTCACTAACCATATGGCTTATCATTCTAATATTAATCCGTTGCCCCCATCAGTAGCTCGCTCCACGCGATTCTCTATTCCATTGTATAACAGATTCCAGTCTTTGAGCCGGATGGAGGATAACGATTGACAAAAAAATCTAGAGGGGGTACCCCCCAAAGACGATCCAGGGCAGAGGGTAACTCATAGACTAACTAGAAGGGGAAATGGAATAAGTAATACTCAACCCTTATACACAGACCCCAATATGGTGCATATATGTACTGATAACAGTGAGAGTGGTAATCATATCATCATAATACAGGAGGGGTACACACTTATAACATGGAATATTGCAGGTCTTGGTAAAACATTAGGTATGCCCTTTTGGCAGGATTTTATCACTTGTGGCAATGACTTTATCTGTATACAAGAAACCTGGAGTACAGACCATGTTGTAGTGGAAGGTTATACATCCCATTGTTTAAATGCTATACCCTCCCCAATAGGAAGAGCTAAGGGTGGACTGCTGTTGCTCATATCAAACAAATTAATTGGGTTTAAAATTATTAGTTACTCATCCATTGGCAACCATAGCCAAGTGCTGAGACTTGAGCTCCCAAAGTGACAGGACTTGGTTGTAATCAATCATTACAACAATAATTTCACTAATGATAGGGGAGCAGTATTAGATCCTCTAGAAAAGGAGATAGACAGGGCACTGACACTCTCCAGTAAACTTGCAATCATTTTGTGGGCTGGTGATTTTAATATTCGGTTTGCCCAGCAATACAAACAAATTCATGCAGATTTATGAAGGCCGACAATACTACAGTTGGGAATGATGATGATTTGTTACATTTTCCACATTGTAGATACGGTATGACCCTAAATACGTTAATGGCAAAGTTTGATCTTGATTTGTTAGACTTTTCCATGAAAAAGGGTCATATTAAATGCCCAACTTTTACTGGGAGAAATGGGAACAGTAATATAGAACATTTTGATTTCAAAAAACAGTTTCTATACTGACCTTTGGATATCAGAACAGGTGGTTAGTGACCACAACAGTATCTCCATAGTACTATTAGAATGGGGTAACAAATTAACTAATACCGAGGACAGTATTTCCGATATCCTCCCTGTCAGGCCCAATGGGATGAGAATTAAGTGGGATGGAGTAGACCCACCAAAGGTTCAAATGGAAGTGGTCACTAAATGTAGAAAAGCTATTGACTACTGCCTTAGCGAAGAGGTCCTCCCATTTATCCTGCTAACTACATTTTCTGACATAAATAGTGTAATTAAGAGTGTACTAACCAGAAACACCAAAGGGCAGAAAAAGGCTGGTACGAGGTGGTTTGACTCCAAATGTACCCAGGCATTGCATAAGTTGAAATTGGCACTGGGGACTAAGCCCTGCAACCAATTGCTCGTCCATGAGCTGCAAATTGATTATAAGCAAGCTGTATTGGCACATAAAAAAGAGTTGCGAGTAGACGCTTAGGACAAACTAAGCATGGCAGCCAATACTAATAATAGTAAACTTTTCTGGGAAACTGTAAATAGTCGTTTTTTAAAAGATAATTTTATTCCTGAACTGACGTCCTATGTAAACTGCACAGAATGGATCGAACACTTTTCGAATCCGGATAGGGTGTTTTTAACCTCATTTTTTAATGATGATTTTACATGGCCCACATTACCAATGTTAAATGATGTTGAAGAGGTACAGGAAGGGCTAGTAAATAGCAAAGGGGGTAAGGCAGCGGGACCGGACGGTGTCCCGATTGATTTATATAAGGATGCAATGGATTTATGGGCCCCGATCCTTACAAGGATTTTTAATACTGCAACCTTGGGGACTTTTCCAACATCCTGAGCCCAATCATTAATTGTCCCACTTTATAAAAAGGGTTCTCGTTCTGAAGCCTGTAATTACCGTCCAATATGGCTATTGGACTGACTCATCCATAAAGGTGATGAGTAGGGTGCTTCTAAAAAGATTGGAAACATGGGCCTCAGATTACAAAATTTCAACCCCAGTCCAGTATGGATTCAGGAAGGGCCTAGGCACCCTCAACAATGTGTGAATTTGGACCTACTCATTAATAAATACACAGTAGCCAAAGGGGGTAATTTGTTTTTATGTTTCGCCGATTTAAGCAGCCCGTTTGATTTAGTGGATCACTCTCTTCTTTGGACGGTACTGCTTGAATCTGGGACCCCAAAAGAGATACTGTTCTTTTTAGCACGGGTATATGAGAGACGATCCTGTAGTGTTCGATATGGGCCAACTGGTGAACGAACCCCCTTTTTTGCTGTGAGAAGAGGCATAAGGCAAGGGTGTGTTTTGGTCTCTCTTTTATTTTCCCTTTTTCCCTTTTTATTAACCAAATAGCTATGGTATTAAATAATATTTCTGCAGACGCACCAATAATAGATAATAAGGTTGTCTCTGTATTTTTATATGCCGATGATGCTGTTTTAATTTCCCCTACCCCGTTAGGCCTTCAACGGCACATTGATGAATTTACTGATTTTATCAAGGGCAGGAAACTTTTAATTAATAAATCTAAAACATATACCATGATTTGTGGGAAGAAAACGAAGTCATTAAGGCCCTTTTTCTTGGATGGCTCTAAAATACAAGCTGTTAAAACCTTCTATTATTTAGGTATCACCTTTGAAGGAAATAGCAAATGGGCTGGCAAGCAAGAAAATATTAGATATAAGGTGACCAGGAACACTAATGGCATATTTCGTTTTGCTGCCAAACTAGGGGACCGTAAAATAAAGGACATGGTGACCATATACAACGCAAGATGTGTTTCCTCAGCTCTGTATGGAGTAAGCATGGGCGAATTTTGCGAATCTGGCGTTCGCGAATTTTGCGAATTTGCGAACTCGCAATCCGCAAAATCAGTGAATTCTTGCGAATTTGCAGATTTTTTTTGTGTTCGCAAGGATTTCTGACAGTTCGCAAGGATTTCTGACAGTTCGCGAGGGTTTTGTAACAGTTCGCAATTGCGAACTTACATGTCGGCTCGCAACGGTCACGATTATGTTGTTTCTACGTCTGGTTCATCATAACAGGTTCCCAGCACCCTCTGTTTCACCCCTGCCAACCTCTGTTTCACCCATGCCACCCTCTGGTACATCAATGCCTTATGCCACCCTCTGGTTCATCATCACTGTAGATTATGGGGGGAAAAAGCAAGCACACCTGCCTGCTTCAACTGACATGAATTAATTTGGGGTTGATTTATTAATGTGTCACTGTTTTAAAATTCCAGTCTGGCACCTGCTTCCTTATCTGTAATTTGCTTTCTGTTGCAGTGCAATTTTTTTTCCAGGACCTTTGTGGCCTACTTGTAGCTATTCTATGAGCCTGCTGTGAGGGTCAGAGCAGGGTCATACAATAGTTGCAACTAGCAACTGAACTCTGGAGGGGCCCTTGTCAGGAAGCACTACAGGGGACGGTTACTAATGATGAGTTTGAACTTTAGAACCTGCTTTCACTTTTGCAAAACTCGTTTTTCTGCAGAACAGCATTACAGCAACTGTAATGCCCCACCAAGCTTATATGAGAAAGTTGATTTCTAATCCAAAAGTTATCCAAAGAAAATCAAAAGGCCTCAAATCCAAAAAAGTGCAGGCAAATGTCAACCTGAGGAGTTATTCTGATAAAAATCATCATTTTCAGAAGGTCTATGCTGCTTGCTAGTAGATTTCTTGTGCAGAATTGCAATTTTTGTAATTTCGCGAGTGCGAGATTGTTGCTGCCCGCCGCACCTACATGTTCGCAATTGCAAACTTACACCGCAAAGAAAAAAAATCAGCTGCGTGCGAATTTGCGGATTTTGCGGGAAATTCGCGAATCTCGCGGATTGCGAATTTACCGAAAATCCGCAAAATCCGTGAGCGTAACGGATTTTCCGCCCATGCTTAGTATGGAGCTGGATTATGGGGCCACTCCTCTGCAGTCCAACTTCAAACAGACGAAAATAGTTTCCTCAAACGGTTGTTGAGTGCTCCGGCCTCAGCTTCCACTGATTTAATTCATCAAGAAACTGGCCTCAATTATATATCAGATTTGGCATGCTTTACGTCCCCTACTTTTATGGCGCTCCATTTGATCTACGAGCGAAACTGAGTTCACACAGTCCATAATTAGAGATTGCTTAAAGCTGGATTATTGTTCCCGCATACCATTGCTAAGTTATATTACCCGTTGGTATAGCTTATTATTTGATTTTAATTTTTCTAAGGAGTCTGAATATGTAATTCCTTTTTCCAAGAAAGAGATAAAAGACTCGTTTCTGTTTTATAAGAGGGAGGAGCGAGTTAAACTAATTAGGACTCAAAAGACATTTGTCTTTTATAGACAACTTGAACTTAGAAGTGGGCTCCAGGCATACTTGGTAGATGTGTCAAGATCTTCACATCGATTTGTATTAACACACCTTAGGTTGGGAATTGCCCACCATCTCGTAGCCTTCCCCGTAATGGGGGAAAGCCCTACGGAGAAGTGCCCTTGTGAAAATATTTCAAAACAGAGCTGCTGCCATTACTTATTATTTTGTAAATGTTATGCATTTTTAAGAAAATTCTATTTAAAGCCTATCCTTTTAAAATATAAAATTCGATCAACAGTAAATGCTATGAAATTATTATGTTCTTTTGAGAGCCCCGATATCTGATTTTATGTTGCACATTTTATAAAGAAATGTAGAGCTGCTAGGAAATCGATAATACTGTGAACTTTGTTTTTATATGGCTAATTTGCACTTACGCATATTTCACTTTATAGTAGAATGGGAGCACCCTTATGTACTGTAAAGTCCACTGTTTATTATGCTGTAAAAACTATAATGAAATGCAGAGCTGCTAGATAACAGATAGTATTGTGAAATTTTAATCTAAACTGTACCGAGTACTGTATAAGGGAATTAGATATAGCGATATTTTTTTGCATATGTGGACTTTTGCATATGATATTTTTAGCACAGCGCACTTTAATATAAAACATTAGTACATGGTTTATTTAGGTTATTACTGAATTCTGTAAAAAAAAATCATTTTTGAAGTATTTATTAGTTGAATTTATAATACTGTGTTTTTATCTTAGTACTAGATTACCATGAAGTTCCGTCCGTGAAATAATTTTCTAACAATTGTATAGGAAGAGGAGCATAATACACTCGTGTTTATGACGATTATTTAGAAAGAGGAGTAATAACATTTTAACCTTGAATTTTCTTTTATATTGTTCAGCTTATTTGGTTGTGTAGTACAAACCAAATAAAGCTTTTGAACTGAACTGAGTATATTGTTTTTGGGGGGGATTGTAACAAGGTTCTTGATCCCATACTAGGTAGGAATTCCTCTGTGAGATTTGTTAATACAAAGATGCATACACAATTTACTTCCACCATACGCAATAAATCTTTAATTGATGTTTGGAGACTATGTAACCCAGACCTTCGAGAATATAGCTTTTATTCCCCTCCTCACCATCACAATCCAGAATTGACTACCTTTTTCTTAGTAAATCCCTCTCTCAACATGCACTACACTCTGAAATTGGTTCTATTCTTATTTATGACCACGCTCCTGTTTTTATTGATTTTGACCTCCTTCCCTTTACTCCTCATGCTGGCAGGTGGCATTTTAATAAAGCTTTGTTGAATGATGCTAATTTCATGGGCCAATTTAACACTTTTATGTCAGAATTTTTTACCTTGAATTCCACTCCGCCCTCTTCTCCTGTAATGATTTGGGACTCTTTCGAAGCTGCTGCAAGAGGGTTTATAATGAATTTAGTTTCTAAGAAAAAGAGGGCCTTTGAAGCTCAATCCACTCAGATGCTTGCCAACATTAAACACCTTGAACTCAATTATTATAAATTACATACTGAATCATCCTTAAAGAAGCTTATTGACGCAAAAATTACTTTTAATAAACTATCCACAGAGGCTGCTTCGTCCTATCTTTTAATAAGTAGTTCCCGTTACTATGGAGGCCAAAACAAAATGGGAAAATTACTAGCAAATTATCTGAAAATAAGACGAGATCGAACTAAGATAGAATCCATCAAGAGCCCCACTGGTACTACATTGTTTAAAGATAGTGATATTTTGAATGAGTTTGTTTCCTTTTATAACAATTTATATACTCCGGAACAGCGCCCATTTCCACAAGATTTGTCTTCCTATTTTCAAAATCTTCCACCTCCCTCTTCATCTTCAATTGATCTTGACTCTTTAGATAAAGATATTACGCTAGCTGAGATTTCTCATGCCGTCTCTGTGTTAAAAAAGGGGAAAGCAACTGGTCCTGATGGATTTTCTATTGAATTCTATACCGCTTTTGCCACCATACTTCTCCCCAAACTTTTAAAACTTTTTAATCATTTCATTATTTTCGGTTCTTCTTCTGGTACTTTTCAAGAAGCCATGATGTGTTTGATTCCAAAAGATAATAAAGATCCATCCCTTTGTAAGATCTATCGCCCAATCTCTTTAGTTAATCTTGATTGTAAGATTTTTGCAAAAATTCTCGCCCTCCGCATTGACCCTATTTTACCTCATCTTATTGGCCCCGAGCAATAGGGTTTTGTGAAGGGTCGCTTATCTTCTGATAACTCAAGAATCTTTTTTAACATTCTTAGCAAAGCTGCATCTCTTACTTACCCTATTTCAGCTATAACTTTAGATGCTGAGAAGGCCTTTGACAGAATTGGCTGGGAATTTATGTTTAAGGCCTTAGACTGGATAGGTTTGCTTCAAAATTGATCTCCCTCATCTCTTTATTATATTCTGGCCCCAAGGCGTCTATTTTTGTAAATGGTAAGACCTCTGATTATTTTTCCCTTTCTAGAGGAGTAAGACAAGGTTGTCCATTATCCCCTCTTTTATTTATAATTGCTCTGGAACCTTTTTAACTGAGGTTAGACAAGACCCTCTTATCTCTGGTTTTCAAATAGATACTGTTCATGTTAAATTATCTGCGTATGCAGATGACATTCTTTTATATTGTTCTAATCCTTCCTCTTCTATTCCCACTTTTCTTCATCAGGTAGATTCTTTCACCCTGCTGTCCGGTTATCGTTTAAACTCAGACAAATGTGAGATACTTCCTCTTAATGTAACTTGTCTTAAACATGATTTTGCTCTGACAGGTTTCTCTTGGCAACCCTCTAAAATAAAATATTTGGGCTTGTGGTTTGCTTCTAATATTTCTGACACTCTGAAACTCAATTTTGATTCTATTACTAAAACCTTATCTGATGATATTGACCATTGGCACCCTCTTTTTCTTTATTGAAATGATGCTTTCACCTAGGGTTTTGTATATTCTCTCAATGATTCCAGTACATATTCCAGTTTTCTATTTTAAGAAAATGTACTCCGTACTCTCAAAATTTCTTTGGAAGAATAAATCTCCTCGTATCGCTCTTTCCTCTTTAAAAGCAGATACATCTTCTGGTGGTCTTAAGTTTCCTGACTTCAAATCTTATCACTATGCTTTTTCCTTGAAACAATCTTCGCGCTGGCTTTCCACGGATTTTGATCCTCATCCTCCTATTTGGTTATCTATTGAAAAAGCTTTTCTTCTTCCCTTTGACTTTAGCGAATCTCTTGCATTTACAAACTTGATTGCTTATTTTCGTTCTCCTATTATTTCACATACCAGTAAGCTTCTTTCTCCACTTTTACCATCATCCTATCCTTCCCCTTCCTCCCTGGATCAACAACCCATTTGGCATAATTCTTTACTACGTATTAAGAATCGCACCATTTATTGGAAATCCTGGAGAATGAAAGGTTTATTTTGGATTTCTCAATTACTATTGGATAATGTTCCTCTACCCTTTCCTGATCTTCAAATGAAATTCTCACTGCCCTCTTCTTTCAAGGCTCAGCATGACCTTTTACTACCCTCACTTACCCACTACCTTCATTCTCTACCATCTTCTCCTGACTTGCCTTCTAAGTGTTCCACTTTTTTCCCTTTAATAATCTCCTCACCTTCAGCCTCTTCTCTATATAAGTCCCTAATTTTCTCTTCTGATAGAGATAAATCAAAGGCTGAATTAGCTTGGGTAAAGGATTTAAATGATTGCTGGTCAATATCTACTTGGGATAAACTATGGCTCAAAATTCATAAAACTTCTCGGGCAGCTAATACCTCTCAAACTCTTTATTGTGTTTATCAACAGCTTTTATTTACTCCAGCTAAACTGGCTTCTTTCTCCTCAGACTCTCTCCCAACTTGTTGGTCCTGCCCCTGTACGCATGCTGATTTAAAACATATGCTGTTTGACTGTCCCCTTATTTATCATTTTTGGCAATCAGTCTGGTCCCAAATCAATAAACTTTTTAACTCTTCTGTTCCTTTTTCCCTCTCCAACGTCTTTTTAGGTTACCTTTCCCCTCAATGGTCTCACTCCCAGTCAAATGTTAAATTACTAGATTTATTACTGGCAGTAGCCCTTCATTTAATTACGTCCGATTGGAAGCAAGCAGACAAAGTCACCTTTAGAGCATGGTGGAATGCTGTTTGTTTTCATCACAGGTTGGATACCAATTACGTTTCTACTGTCTCCCTTGCCATCAAAAGAGACCTTGTATGGCTCCCTTTGACTACATATCTCACTAGGATGTATGACGTTACATCCCAAACTTTTACAACGCACACCATTATCACACAATTTTTACAACGCAGGATCCTTTACAACGGAAGCCTTTACAACGCATGACATTACATAGCAGGTGCTATTACAACGCATACCATTACAACGTAAGTCTAGGTAAGTATATTATTTTTTAACAAATGTAATTAATAAATATTGACTTAATTTTATTTATTAAATACATTTTCTATTAATATATTTGTAAATATATTTATTTCTTTTTTTTAAATAGTGTAGGTGTATAAAAATAATATTTAAAATCCAGTTAGTGTAAAACCCAAACTCAGCCCTGAACCCTAAAAATACCCCTGTACCCCATAACCCAAACCCAGCCCTGAACACTAAAAATACCCCTGTACCCCATAACCCAAACCCAGCCCTGAACCCTAAAAATACCCCTGTACCCCATAACCCAAACCCAGCCCTGAACCCTAAAAATACCTCTGTACCCCATAACCCAAACCCAGCCCTGAACCCTAAAAATACCCCTGTACCCCATAACCCAAACCCAGCCCTGAACCCTAAAAATACCCCTGTACCCCATAACCTAAACCCAGCCCTGAACCCTAAAAATACCCCTGTACCCCATAACCCATACCCAGCCCTGAACCCTAAAAATACCCCTGTACCCCATAACCCAAACCCAGCCCTGAACCCTAAAAATAACCCTGTACCCCATAACCCAAACCTAGCCCTGAACCTTAAAAATTCCCCTGTACCCCATAACCCAAACCCAGCCCTGAACCCTAAAAATACCCCTGTACCCCATAACCCAAACCCAGCCCTGAACCCTAAAAATACCCCTGTACCCCATAACCCAAAACTAAATATATACTATAACTTAAATAAATTTATTTAATTTAAATTTAAAAATAAATGATTAAATAAAATGACATACTTACCAATACTTACGTTGTAAAAGCATCTGCTATGTAATGTCATGCGTTGTAAAGGCATGCGTTGTAAAGGATCCTGCGTTGTAATGGTGTGCGTTGTAACAGAATGCGTTGTAAAAGTTGCGTTGTAACTGTTGTTTCCCATTTGTACTTTACATTTGAGGTATATGTGTTCCTTTAGAAATACCAAGCAAGGCGTGGCACTCAAGTTGTGCCTTTTATAACTTTGGGTTCCCCAAATCGCCACCGTGATTGTGTCGGCTCACTCAACCTCAAATGGAAATTTCTGGTATTTAACAAAAGATGCAAGTCACACAATGAGCCCATATGTTGGAATGTCAGTGACTCTTGGCTCTAAGAAATAGCGTGAGTTACACAATGAGCCTATATGCTGGAATATCAATTACTTACATGTAGAAAATGTAAGCACTTTCAGGTACATTCTACCTATATTAGGCATGAATGTCTTTTTAATCTTTGGTATCAAGATCAACCATTGTCTACATTTCTTATTAGAACATCTTCTCCATACCTGAACTCTTTATCCAGTAGAGTGTACTGTGCTTCCAAATTAGAGTGATTTTGGAAGGTGCACAGGCTTTTGCTGAGATCATGACAGAGGCAACTAGAGATAAGATATGCCATCTTCAGCTAAAGATGGAAGATATAACAAACGAGCTTTTATTTTAACATACTTTCCTAACAGATTTGAGTAAATGTTATCCCTGTAATAGCCAACTGATCTTTTCCTCTGTATTAGTCTTCTATACTCTGTTTTATTATGTATGGTAACATATCCAATAGGAAAAACGAAACTTAACATTAGACAAACTAAAATTATTAAAATCATTATCTAGGAAAATGTACTAAACATTTGACAGCATCTTTTAAACGTCCTAACCATATTGTGTCTCCCTCCAAACATCTTTCCATGCAGGAACATGGTCAGACCATGCAGCATTGAATCTGGAAGAACATACTGATGATCTAGAGTTACCTAAAGATCATTTTAATCCCTCTTACAACCACCTGTTTCCAACCTTTTCTTTTCATCCTGTGAGACCTCCTCTTGCAACTCTTTGAGTCCACTTAATGTTGCTTGCAATGGATTCAACAAAAAATGATTTACAAATTTAGGTATCATTAACTTTTGTATCAGTTTCACAATGTCCTGATTTTTGTTCCTGTTTTTTGTTCATGTGATGGGTAGAGTGGTCGACCTCGAAGCTGGGGAACTGAGTTTGAGTCTCAGCAAGTATGCTCAACATCCTGTGATTTTGGGCAAATCACTTATTCTCCCCCTGCCCAGCAAAAATGAATGTGTCCATCTGTTATGCAACTGGTGCTAGTGTAAAGCACTCTGATACCTTCGGGTCCAGTTCGCGCTATATAAAAACAACAAATAAAAAAAGCAAATTATTTTGTAACTTGATCGGCATAGTGATTGCCCATGGTGACCATATCGTCCCCAGATTTGCAAGCAATGCAATTTATAACTGATATCTCAGGTTACTGTATGGCTTCCAACAGATTTAAAACATACACTCCATTATGTATCAGTGTATAGGAGAACGCCATGAAGTCGCTTAATGACCATAATGGCCAAAAGTTGTGTTTCTCTACACAATCCTATAGTCTGTCTTTATGGCTTTTCAACTCATTTCATTGGCTCTTGTCAGGGTGATCAATTCTGCTCCATGTGCTGAAATTACACCAGACATGTATGATTCTTCAACAATTTCGGAAAGGAAACAACTTGCATAGGCTTCTGTCAATATTCCTTGATGATCTCTCAGACATGAACCATTCACAAACAAAGCAGGATCAGCCACTTCATGGGGAACATCTTTAATGTCTGGTCTTGGTTTCGTACACCCCCCTGCTACATTGATGATATCATGATCTGATTCTGCATCATTTTCATTGTTGTTTGGAATAGGGAGCAGCGTTACGTGATTCAACTTATTGCACTTTCGTATTGAAATATTCTAAGCTGCCAGTATTGTTTGTTCACACATTGTAAGGTGGCTGTTTGACAGATGCTGGGTTCATGTATGAGTCAGCAAAATCTCAACTTAATGAGATGCCCATAAGTGTATGGCCAATAACAATTCTCTTGTTTTGTTCAATGGCAAGGCAGATAGCTGCTACAGGGTTTAAAAAAACCGGGGAGAGCTGGGGCTACTAGATCTAATGTAGCAAAGAAGTAAGTAACAGGCCGCTTTACCTCATCTTGATTTTGAGTTGGTACTGATGAGGCACACCTTACATTTTAGTGTCAATAAAGCAAACATTCTTACGCGTATTTAGGTATTCTGAGAGTGGGTACGCAGCAGACTTTCTAAGCTTTTGGAAGACTTTCATTCATTCATCATCAAATTGCATTGGATCTTCCACATCTCTTTGAGTAAATCTCAGTAAAGGCTTTGGAATCAGCTGAAAACAATAGCCAACCATTCCCAAGAACATCCTTACTTCCCCCTGAGTAGTTGGAGGATTAGTTTTCAGAATTACAGAAACTCGTTCTTTAGATACTTTCCTTGCCCCTTTTCAATATGGTAGCTAAGGTAAATCACTTCTTTCTTACAGTACTGAATCTTTGTGTGTCAAACCATATGAACATTGACAGCAAGATGATTCAAGAGTGCAATTGCATCCAACTATCCATCATCCTTTGTTTTGAGACCACTAAAAGATCATCTATGTGCTGAGTTATCGAGCATTTTCAGGCTTTCCAAATCTTTCTTTGGGATTTGAGTAAAGAATGAAGGGCTTTCTGTATACCCCTGTGGGATGTAACTCCAAATGAGAACTTTCTTGAGAAATTCAAATGTGAAAAGATATTGATTACCCTAATGAAGAAGAATAGAAAATACAGCTTGTCATACAGCAATATCCAGTACAACTGGCCAACATGAGACTACAATTTTATTTATTTTTCTAAGACCTTGGACTAATCTTCACTTTCTGCTCATTTTTTAATGCCCATTACAGGTGAGCTGCAAGGTCTAACAAGCACCTCTTGTAAGATGCTATGCTTTAACCTTTTTTCTATAACACGATTTATTCACTCTCTGCTTCTTGTGACAGCTTGTATTGTTGAGTTCTAGGATAGAGTGCACCTTGTTTGATCCGGATTTTAACTGGTTCCGAACTCTTTATGAATCATATTTCTTTACCTGTGAAATCACAGACCTCTTCTTTTGCTGCGTGTCTTAAATCAAAAGGCAGATCATCTTTTGTGAGCACTGGGAACAACCTAACTCCTAACTCTTATGATTTTGTTTTGAAACACTGAATCTTCATCTTGGGTTTTTATTGCAACACCATCCATGTGCAATAGATTACATGGTTAATCTTGCAAAGCAGATCCATGCAAGCAAATTAACAGGGTTTGAATCACAAAACATGAGTTGATAATAATTTTCCATGGACCCTATTTTAACAGTTGCAGAAAGAGCAATTGATGGGCAGAATGATGAACAATGTGAAACATTCACCCCAGGGCAGAGATCTGGGCCTAAATTGATTGTTTTTTTGCTCACCATGCCATTCCAGTTTGGACCCAGTCATATGCTAATCAGTCTTGACCCTGTTCCTGGTGGGAACAGTACAGCCCAAACTGCCAGGCCAGGTTCTCCCTGGACTGGAAACAAGCATCCTGGGGCCGGTTTCGAAGTATGACCCCTCATCAGCCAGGCTGGCTTGACTCCAGTGGCATGGTGAGCACAGGACCCACGTTTGGGCATACATGTCTAAATTAGAGCAACAAATGCAAAAAAGAACAATTGATGGATGGAATGCTGAACAATGTCAAACATGTGATCCCAGCACAGAGATATGGGCCTAAATCCATAACTATTTGGTCACCATGCCTTTTGACCCTGTTTCCCAAGGGAACAGTCTAGACTGAACTGTTAGCCCAGGTCCCCCTGGGCCAGAAACAAGCATCCTGGGAAAAGTTTAATACTATCACCTCTCATCAGCCTGGCTAGCGGATCTCTGAAACAATATGGAGGTCAAGAATATCGAGTTACAAAAATATCGAGGTAAAAACATAGAATACCAAAATATCGACCTCCTATCTCCAAACAGGTAAGTACAAAAATATCGAATAAAAAATATTGATGTAAAAAATATAGTTAGTCAAAATATCGAATGTTTTAAAATGCTTTAAATTAATTAAAAATTAATTAAATAATAAATATAATTAACTTAAACATACTTAAACTACTTACATAACCTTAACATTAATAAATAATTAATGTAAGTTAAAAAAATGTTTTACAAATTAATTTGTTAATACATATATATATATATATAAACGTAATATTATTAAAATATTTACAATATTTTTACCGTAGGATAGCGGGAAGTGTATAATTTACTATAACCTCTCCATTAAGTGCAACAGTACAGAAAGCGTTGAATAGCGTAGGGGTAAAAATTAATATTCCAACTCCAGGGAGTGCAACAGTAGGGAAAGCGTTGAATAGCGTAGGGGTAAAAATTACTATTCCCACTCCACAGAGTGCAACAGTAGGGAAAGCGTTGGATAGCGTAGGGGTAAAAATTACTATTCCCACTCTAAAGAGTGCAACAGTAGGGTAAGCATTGGATAGCGTAGAGGTAAAAATTACTATTCCCACTCCACAGAGTGCAACAGTAGAGAAAGTAAATACTTCATATATGAATAAAAAAAATTAATATTAATAGCAAATACAAATTAATTAAAAGTAATTAACAATTTTATATAATATAATAATGAATCAATTAAAAATACAAACAAAATAATTATTACAAATAATTAACTATTAATACAAATTATTTACCAATTAACAATTAATTAATAAACAATTAAAAATGTATTAAAAATTACAACAAAACAAAACCAATAAATAAATAACAATATTTATTTATTGACAGTTAAATTACTTCCCACCCTATTCCCCTATAAACCCAAAACCCGCTACAGAAAATAAATGAATAAAATTAACATAATTAACAATTCAACTAATAATTAAAATTAATTACCAATTATATTTTAATTAATTACCAATTAAAAATGTATATATCAATTAATTCCAAATAAATACCAAAAAATACATTTAAAAATGTAATTAATTATAATTAAATTACTTCCCACCCTATTCCCCTATAAACCCAAAAATGGTTACAGAAAATACATTAATAAAATGTACATAATTATGAATTAATCAATTAATAAAATGAATTACCAATTATATTTTAATTAATTACCAATTAAAAATTTAAATATCAATTAATTCAAAATAAATACCAATAAATACATTTAAACATTTAAATAATTATATTTAAATTACTTCCCACCCTATTCCCCTATAAACCCACAACCCGCTACAAAAAATACATTAATAAAATTAACATAATTATCAATTAATCAATTAATTAAAATAATTAATAATTATATTTTAATTAATTACCAAATAATTATCAATTAACAATTAATTCTAAATAAATACCAATAAATAAATTAACATATTTAAATAGTTATAATTAAATTACTTCCCACCCTATTCCCCTATAAACCCACAACCCGCTACAGAATTATATTACGCTAAAATTAAATACAATAAAATTAATTAATTAAAATAAATTATAAAATAAATATACAATTTTCACACATATACTAACATAAAAACACTTAAAAAAATTAATATTAACCTACTTACCTCAAATTCGATATTTTTGTTGTCTATATTCTGTCCATTCTATAGTTTTGGTGTTCTATATTCTGTCATTCTATATTTTTGTTGTCTATATTCTGTCATTCTATATTTTTGTTGTCTATATTTTGTCCGTTCAATATTTTGTCCATTCTATATTTATGATTCGATATTTATGATATTCTATTCGATGATTTTGTAGTCTATATTCTGTCCATTCAATTTGTGTCCATTCTATATTTTTTACTCGATATTAATGTAACTCGATATTAAAAACTCGATATTTTGACTGTATACCCTGGCTAGCTTGACTCCAGTGGCATAGAGAGCACGTGACCTACATCTGGGCATATCTGTCCCACTTAGGGTGACAAATGGAAACAGAACAACTGGTGGACAGAATGCTGAACAATTTCAAAGATTCACCCAAGTACAGAGATCTGGGCCTAAATCCATCCAGAGGAGGACCTGGCCTTGCAGTTCGGGCTGGACTGTTCTCTTAGGGAACATGTTCAAGACTGATATACATATGGCTGAGTCCAAACTGGGGTGGCGTAGTGAGAAATAAACTATGGATTTAGGCCCAGATATCTGTACGGGAGGTGAGTGTTTGACATTGTTAAGCATTCTATCCATCAATTGTTCTTTTTGTTATTTTAACAGTAGCATTAATTGAAATCTGATTAATGACCTGTTCAATGCCTATTGCTTCAACTTGGACTATTTTCCCAAGGGACAGGTTTTGGACCTTTGTGGAACAAACCGTAGAGCAGGTACCACCAGCATTCATTTAAAAATGATTCGGAGTGGCCATTCACTTCTGCATCTCTTTATAAGCCACTCTGGTCTACATCTAGAAAAGCACTTTCCATGCAGTCCTCCTCCACCGTCAATCCAAATTTGTCTCAATTGGTGAAAACTGGGGAAAGTCATGGTAAGAATCAAGAGATTCTGTTGAAATCCTGAATTGTATGGCATTGTTTTGCTCATGTTTTGCATCAACACTGAAGTTACAGTCATATTGCTAAAGAATTGCCCCTGATTCTGTACACTTTGCATAGGAAACTGTTGGGTTGGGACACTAAAATGTATCTGAGACTGATTTATATTCTACTACAGTGGGTTGGGACAGTAAACCGCATATGTGACTGATTTACACTCTACAGTATATGAGATACAAAATCATTTTGATTTCGATCTGGGTCCTATCTACACTCACGCTTCCAGTGACCAATTTTAGCGCAGAAATAACAACTGCTCTTCTTTTGCAGATTTATATTCAAATTCATTTCAGAATTGTTCATAAACCCTTTACAGCACCCTTGGGCTTGTACTGGCCCCATATCACTCCTTCTTCCTGCTCCTTGCACTCCAAAATTCGAATTTAAACTCACATCAGATCTTACAGGCAGTACCAAATCAGTATCTGAATTATCTGACTTCTAGCATCTCTCTCAATCTGTTTCATCTGTGCACTCATCAAACTGTCCTTAATATTTTTCTGCTTCACATCAAAACTGTTATTACTGTATTTGGCATACATAAGTATTTTGTCAATATTCTCAGTCTACCAACACATCACACTCTGCTGAATATGTGAATGAAGTTCCCAACAAAAACCCAAAATGAAAGCTGATATGAGTCCGTTAGTACATTCTCTTGCTGATTCTTTGACTTCACTGTGTTTGCAATAGATTTGCATAAGTCTCTCATAATTAACGGTGGGTGGTAAACTCCATTCTGCCGGCGGAGTTCACTGAGTTTTTGTCACTCTTCACTCCGCTTAGAGGGCAGAGTTTGACAAAAACTATGTCTACGCCATGTAGCTGAGTTTATCGACACTTGCATGTGATGAGAACCAGCCGTGTGTTAGCCACATAAAATTGTGCTATTTAGTAGAATTGGATTCTAGATAAGGGTTTAGCCCTGCATGTCATACTCACCCCCTTCGTAGCTCTGGCAGCCTGTCGCACAGATTAACGATTGTGGGACTCGGAGGGGAGAAAATCCAGGCAGAAGTCAGCAAGAACACTTCAGTGACATCACGCACTCAGCAGCTGTGTGAGCCGGAGCAGGTGGATCACTGTGGCGGCTTGCACCACCAAAGTTGCTGCAGGGTGGAGTAAGGATGATCAGTCAGGAGCGTGCTGCAAAGCGTGTGAAGGTGGTCTTCGGGAAGATTCTGGGAGAGCTCCTACCTAGCACTTACTCCTACCCTGCATGTTGTGATGATGCTATCAGCGATCTTTGCTCTATGACCGCAGCACTGACCGTTCTTGAGGGTGGATGGCAGAGCGAGGAGCCGAAGGCGAGCAACGGCGTTACATTTCCTGTAATAGGATGAGGGCCCATCCTCATTCAGTAAGTAGCCCCTCTGCCCTTTTTGCGGCCCATCGTCCTTCCCAGTACCGGCAGAGGTTTGTTGGTCCTGGTAGGGTTTCCTAGGGCACAGCGGGGACCAGGGGAGTAGGATTTGGCCTCAGGGGGGCTCATCATGGCCTTGAACCAGGGCGCGCTCCAGGCTGCCCTGGTAAGCTCACGCAGTGCGAGCGCTCATGTGCTGCCAGTCTGAGTAAGGCATCAGAGACTGTGCTGGGCAGACCGCCCCCCCCCCCCCTGCCCCGCAGAGCTCCTTCATCAAGTGCACTTTCCCGATTTTAACTCATAACGCTACGCAGTTATTCCTCACTGCGATTAGTTTTTACATTTTCAGACTGCCACTCGTGTTAGTGATGCCTATTTATTTAGCTTGCTCTCAAAACTGAGCTTTATTTATCACAAAGTCACAGTTGTCAGCAAGAACACACCGTTGCGCTAAAAAAATTGGAAAGTCTGCCGCCGGAATAGCGGTAACTGTGACAGCGTTACTAGTGAGAGAAAAGAAAGTACTGTGTTGGAAGTTTGAATATTGATTTTGCAGGATGTATTGTGGCTAGGAATGCCATAGGGTGGTAACAACTCGTAGTGCAGCTGTGTGCAAGACTCCGGCTGTTTCCTTGTGTGCAGCGTTTGACATTCATAAACATACTGGGCAGCTCTGGAGGTGGGCAAGTGGAGCAACTCCACCCACTCATTGAACTCCGTGGAATTCCGTAGCGTTTTCATGTAAGACCACAGAATTCTGCGTAGTGCAACTCCACGAGCTCTGCCCACTCTTACTCATAATATATATGCACTGAGTTTTCAGGTCGCGTGTGGCTCATATTATCTTTGCCCAATTCACCTCTTTCTCTACACGTTCTGTTTCAAATTATTTCACACTGCCATTTATTTCTCCAAAGCATGAGCACCCAGAGAGTTATTAGGCTGAACTCTTGGCAGCTCCTCTGCCACCCATGCAGTAGCCACTTTGAATTCTTCCCACAATTTCTTAGGAATGACAGTGTCAAACGTATTCAAATAAACCCAAAGCCCTTACAAAAGATTCCCTAGTCTGTTAACCACTGTGTGTCACTGTAAACCTCCTTTAACAGGAGGTTTGCTACAACTCCGCATAATGGATGCATTATGGGTAGAGCCCAGATAATTTGTACTGCAGTGAATGATGATGGGGTCCATAGCAAAACTCTGATTTACATTTATGCAGTAATGCATTTTTGCATTTCTGGAACATCTGCTTTTAGGACCCTGTGGAAAAAAGTGCACGTGTGCCGTGAATTAGAACAACTATGTCTGGGAAATCTTCAAAGGCATACAATAATATGTTGACAAAACTAAGTTCATCAGAAGTTTTAGGAGGTAAAGTTATGAAATTGTGTACATACTTCAAGAGAAGATTAAAAAACATCCCTTAGAAATCGAGAGCCAGTTGTGACACACCAACGGCCATGAGTCAGGGACTATGAATTGGAGCACTGCTAACAACAGGACCAACAGAGAGGCAATGGTTTTGCATTTCCTCATTAAATAAGCCTTCTGCAAATCTAGCATATACTAGAGTATGTTCCATTTAAACCAGTATGCCATTAAGTACTGCCATTGATAAGCTTAGACTAAGTTCAAGATCCGTGTTTCTGTCCTCCACCACTAACATGTTACTTTTCTATGACTAACTGAGTCTTTTTATCATTTTCATTTGTTGAAGATGATTGTTCACACGGATTTTCCTATCTGTTTTTATGTTGAGGGAGCCTTTTCGACATTAAACCCTGATTTATTTAAGGAGTCTTGAGATGAGAATACGTTTTTATGTCAGCAAGGCCTCCCGCTTTGCTTTTAGCTGAAGATGCTCACAAGCAATATTTAGAATATACCATGTTGATGTCTTCAATTAATTCAGGTTTGCGGTAGAGCATTTGAAGGGGAGCAGAGACAGAGGTAATTAGAAATATCAGCAAATGCCTTGTTGTGGCCTCCCTTTCTCTCCTTCTAAATAGGGATATACCTGTATGACTTGACCTGCTCCCTAATGTGGGCACTAGTTGCTTTATGCTGCTGAGACCTTTCATTTCTATATTTCTTGTCATGTCAAACTGATTTCTCCTAGCATTGCGCCGCTACACTACTGAGTAGAACTTTTACTCAAAACATTATAGGTCACACCAACCAAACCTTTATGTGCTCTGCCTATGTTAATGATAAACATCATCGGGCGCACCACACACACTTTTATGTACCCCCCCCCCCCATATTTCCTAATCATACACAGCCTCAGATTTGAGCACTGCTTACTTTAAGTTCCGCTGTTGCTCGTTCTACTTTCACGGGTGCCTTGAAGCATGGATCAGTCCTCCCAATCTCTTCTGAACCCTTTACTACATAAACATTGATTCGAATATTTTTCAAACTGTACTGGTGCTTTCACATACTCAGGTCATTTTGGGGCCTTCCTGTTTGTGGTTATTGGAATGGGTACAGACTAGCCCAAACTCATGTTTAGGTGCTGGTGGATGACTGCCTCTCATAAGTTGTTGATTTACTGTGCCAGGCCAATAAATCCTCTTCTGAGACACTCCCACCCAGTTCACAGATATGTGCTTGTGGATGGGCAGGCAATTAGTCAGAAGTAGCTAGGACTTACTGAGCTTTTAATTGTTTCTCCTACTTGCCTCACCTTCTACTGATCATTGTCCCCCATAAGCCTGTCCGAATTGTTACCTATGTATCCATTTGCAGGTGGCCTCAGCTGTTGGGTGGCTATAATGGAAGCGCTGAACGCTGGTTTCCAGTGCTTTTGATGGCACAATGAGGCACATTACTCAAAATGGCGTGGGTATCATCTTATCAGCTGAGTGACTCAAATGGCCTTTGCCTTCTAGAGATAAGGAAGAAACTGGGCCCCTTCATACCCACATATGTCACTGGGGATTTCATTTCACAGACACAATCATTACTATTTAGCCTGCCAATTAAAGTACATAGTCGGGGTACTCAAGTAAAGTGTAGCTCGGCCTCCTGCATGGCCATGGTCTCTTTTTTATACTTAGGTCTATCTTTTTGATACGAAATAGGACTCATCAATAATAGTGTAACGGGTATGGCCCTGGGATCTGACTGTATCCCTCTTGATTTTTTTTTTATCTAATACTGATTTCTTCAGACAATTAGTGACAAATGTATTAGCGGGCTATTACCGGAATCTTGGAAAGTGGCTTTTTTATTGTCTCAATTTTTTTAAAGGGAGATAAACAACAACCCTCCTGTTATAGACCTATCAGATTGTCATCTCATTTCCTGATTCAACATCTAAAATTCTGGGTCAGGTTTAATTTTCTAGGCTGGAGTCATGGGCCAAGGAAAATAGAATTCTCTCACACGTTCTGTTTGCTTCTCGCCAAGGTGTGGGAATGCTTGAGGAGTGCCTCAACCTTGCCTTTATTGTAGGGAAGCATGTGAAAGCCAGGAGAAGTGCCATTCATATGGCCTTCAAGGACCTCTTCTGTGATTTCAACACTTTCAACCGTATGAAAATGTGGGCCATGCTGAGGAGTCTGTGGGTTGATCAGGCACAGGTAGACCTCCTTGTTGTCTTCATTGGGACACAATCAATGCAGACTGTTGATGCTTACTCTGCTCTTTCTACCTCTGAAGGAATTAAACTATAATGCTTATTCAAAATTTCCAGTTCGGCTTTTATATTATCCATTTTAGATCAAGGGCCTTATTACGAGTTTGGCGGTCTGTGGCTACCGTACCAGTGGTAGTGGTCCAACCACGGTGAGCACGGCGGTCTGACCGTCGTAGTAGGAGTTGGGCAGATAGATTGGCTTTGCAAATACTGCTGTTGCACATCTAACACAGCCAGCCAATTCCAACAACAGCAATAGCTAAGCAGGACTATGGGGCTTTGGGAGGCTCGGACCGTCAATGTAACCGCCCACCCAATTATGAGTTACTTTATAGCCGGAGTGACCATGGCGGTCCCACCATCACATCTGAGACGGCGGAAAGGGAGGGAAATGAGGCTAAAACTCACCTGCTCTCACCTCTACACCTCTTCTACAGTCATGGAGTATATCTGATACGTCCTCCTGCTGCTCTGCCTGCTCGACATTGGTAGGAAGCCCTCGTAGGCCAAAACATTGGCACTGACAGGCACACAGTACACAAATGGACATGTGTTTGCAAATTATATGCAGTGATAGTTATGTGTGCATTATTTTGTGTTCCACAATAGCACCTCACCAACAATATCACACCTATAAATGTCTGTCAAACATTTTTTGCAATTTCTCACTTGTCTCCTATGTTACTACTGATCTTCAGTAGTCATGCAGCATATCTTTTCCCAAGTGTTGGGAAAGTGACATTAAAGTGACTACAACTACCATGAGGCCTTGTCACTCCAACTCTAACCAAGCTGCTAGACTCCTTTTTCCCCTTCTCACTTGTCTGCCATGTTACCTCTGAAGTTCACTCATCATACAGGTTACCATTTGTCAAGTGCTGCTAAAGTGTCATTGAAGTGACTACAACTACCATGAGGCCTTGTCACTCAAACTCTAACCAAGATGCTACACTCCTTGTGCACCTTCTCACTTGTCTTCCATGTCACTACTGAAGTTCTCTCATCATGCAGAATACCATTTATCAAGTGTTGCTAAAGTGACATTCAAGTGACTACAACTACCATGAGGCCTTGTGATTGGAACTCTTACCAAAATGCTATAGTAAATGTGACACACTCACATTGTGCACATCCCAGGTCCTGTTTTGATGTCAAAGAAACATCTGTATGGGTAAAGGTAAAGACGGTGGCAGAGCCTCCCCTTTCCGCTTGAGATACCAACCAGGGCTGCTGCAAGGAAGACTGCATGAATCTTTAGAATTGCTGTGCGAATTTTAAACGGACGTATTTTCAAACTTAACCATTCTTGCAACTTTTTAATTTCATTTACTCACACGCACTTAGATTTACAGGGAGTCTGGGCTCAATTGCTAGCCTGCACGCCTCATTCCGACTCGGTGGTTAGCACAGTAGAGCGGAGGGCGGACAGGCAAGAGCCAGACACACTTCCGCCCCACGAGCGGTTAGCGCTCTAGCTTCCCCAAGTGCGAGGGACATAAAGCCCTCCCACCACACTGAGCGTGCAGCGGTCGCGCGCAGGGGAACGCCTAAGGGATCGCCTAAGAGGAGCCAAAGAGTAGCCCTTCTGCGCCCGTCCGTGCCAGGACGGGGCCAGGGGCTATGGGCTCTGCTCCTCGAAGATCCTCTACTGTTATAAGGACACCTAGTATAAGGTATTCCTGTAATTTTTTTAAACAATTACGTACTGCTCCTCTCAAAGGATGTAATAGAGACTCTTGGCCATGCCCAGAGGGTCCGTTTTCTTGCTTAAATTGTCAGTTTCAGGCATCCCACATTGTACCAACTGTTAGAGATAAGCCACTAAAACCTTTGTTAGAATGCGGCCTGAAGAGCTTTTTATTGAATGTGCGTTCTTTGCCTAAGCACCATTTGGAAGTATGGGACCTTGTGTTTTCCCTACAGCCTGATATATGCTTCTTAACTGAGTCCTGGATGAAACCCCATACTGTTCCCGCTATAACGTTAGGGGTTCCTTCAGGTTATAAGTTTCTAAACTTTGACCGCCCTAATAAAACCGGGGGTGGATTAGCCATCCTACATAAGGAAGATTTGAAGGTCACTATACTGGAGCAATTCCACTGTTTATTAATGGAAATTATGATTTTTAAAATAAGCTCTGATGCTAAAACCTTTTGGAAAGGAGCCCTAGTGTATCGCCCCCCAGGACCTATGTCGGGCTTTACCCTATCTCTAGTGGAAGTATTGACACCGTATTTTAAAGCAAAAGAAAATGTTATTCTTTTGGGTGATTTTAATATTCATGTTGATATCCCTTCGCACCCAGAAACCTCAACATTTTTAACCGATCTTTCCACTTTGGGCCTTGAAATGCATAACAAGGGCCCTACACATATAGGAGGTCACACATTGGACATACTCTTTTCCAACTGCACCAATATACAATGCTATCCTGCTACCCAAATAAGTTGGTCTGACCACTACTTAGTGGAATTCTCCTTACTGGGTGTATCTAAATCCTCCCATAAGCCAACCCCTCCCGCCAATTTGGCGACGACATTGGCATAAAATAACAGTAGAAGAGCTAGAGAGGGTATGGAAGAGACCAATCTTCACTGAGGTAGATAGTGCAGAATCGGCTCTTTCTAAACGTATTGATTCCCTCACAAAGGCAGCAGATATATTAGTGCCGCTAAAACTGCATAAACAACATCCCACCTCTAAGCAAGAAATATGGTACACCGAAGAACTTAGAGTAGAGAAACAGGGATGTAGAAAGATAGAGAAGAAATGGAGGAAAATCCGATCTGAGGAGAATAAAAAGGCACATCAAGAGGCCCAATCGAATTACTATAAAAACATTAGGCTGGCAAGGAAAAACAGTCTTATCCAGCAACTTGATGAAACAGGTAATTCCTCTAAAGACCTTTACAAAATGCTACAGACCTTTGTAAAACCGATGGCCTGTGAAAGTTCAGATGATTTTTCCCAGCCTCTCTGTGACGACATCTCTCTGTTTTTTGAGAACAAAATAAATACGATCTATGATAAAATCATGACAGCCTCCAGTTACACGAACAGCTCTCCTGATCCACCCAAATCATCCATACCTGGGGACCATTTATTTACCATCTTTCCATCAATTAATGATACTGATTTTTCCAAACTTATCAGTCATATAAAATCAGGGTCTCCGGATGATTTCTTACCCGCCAAAATGATTGCTCCCTTGAGTACTTTGATTGGACCTGAGGTCAAGTTTGTAATAAATATCTCTCTCAAGGAAGGGCGGGTACATATGGAGTGGAAGAGAGCGGTGGTGAACCCTATTCGTAAGAACACGGCATACCCATGGACGGATCTTTCCAACCTCCGACCCATCTCCCTCTTGCCATACTTTAGCAAGATGGCCGAGAAGCATGTGAACACCTGTCTGTCAAAATACATCGAGGCAGCGGGAGGTCTGGACCCCTCGCAATCGGGGTTCAGACCCAACCACAGCACCGAATCTGCCCTCCTCTCAGTGACCGATACGATCCGGATGGCACTAGATGGAGGGTACTCGATGATTCTGGTGCTGTTAGATTTGTCCGCTGCCTTCGACACGGTGTCACATGAGATTCTTCTCGGCCGCCTGCGGGAGATAGGCATAGGGGGTGTGTTGCGCCGTCCTGGGTAGAGTTTTCTCACAGGCCACTCACAAGGTGTCAGATTGGGCTCCCTTCATTCCATCTCTAGGGAGCTCACCAAGGGAGTGCCACAAGGCTCATGTCTAAGCCCTACACTATTTAATGTGTATGTGGCTCCCTTGGCTGGCATTGTGAGAGAATATGGGTTCACCCCGGTGTCTTACGCTGACGACACCCAGCTCCTGTTCCCTTTCCAGTCCCTCACTCCAGCAATAAGAAAATCTTTTGCGGATGGCATGAGGGCGGTTTCAAACTGGATGGCTGCAAATTGCCTTCAATGCAATGTAGGCAAAACAGAGGTGATGTTATTCGGAGAGGCCCCGCTTCTGTGGTCCCCAGAATGGTGGCCTCTGGATCTTGGGCCAGTGCCAAGTCCAAAACAGACCGTTAAAAATCTTAGTGTACGTTTGGATCAGGCACTGGTGCTTAAAGAACATGCCAATCAAATTGCTGGTCTATGCTTTCACACCATCGGACTTTTGCGACGTGTTTTTCCACTCCTGCCTGACTGTCATCGTAAGACTTTGGTCCAGACGTTGGTGGTCAGTAGATTGGACTGCTGCAATGGCCTGTTCATCTCGGCCAATGAGGAACAACTTAATCGTCTGCAAGTGGTCCAGAACACCGCGGCAAGGCTGGTGGTCAATGTTCTGCCCAGGACCCCCTCCCACCCGCTTTTGAACAGCCTTCATTGGCTGCCTGTTCGGCAGCGGGTTAAATACAAAATTTGCTGTACCATACACAAATGTCTCTTTGGTACAGGCCCTAAATACTTAACGGACAAGTTCATTCCCTATAGTCCTGGACGTCTCTTGCGTTCAAGTAACCAGCAACTGCTTCAGGTCCCTAGGGTTAAGAGGGCAAGACAGGGAGGACGTGCCCTCTCCTATAAAGGCCTCATTCTCTGGAACTCCCTTCCACTTGCCCTAAAGACTAATTCAAATTTCCAATCCTTTAGGAAGGTCCTCAAAACTCATGTATACTCGACCTTATAATCTGCTAGCAGTACAAGTATTTAGTCATCCGTCTAATATCTGTACCAATGCGAAAGCCCGGAGATACCCCTTTGGGTGTCGAATCCTGCGCTATATAAGAAAATAAATAAATAAATGGGTGTGTCACTCATACACACCTTCTCCGCTACAACTCTATATTGGACTCACACACATCACCCACACATAAAGGCAATGCCAGTCAATAGGATTACATAGAATAAGTGTGAGAACCATTCTAAGGGCATAGTGGAAACACTCTCGGCAGGATAGCTATGCCACTATCAGGGGGAACACTGAAAGTTTGGGACACTAGGGCACAGTACATTGTAACACTAGTCTGACAAACTCCATGCTCACTGGACCTGGGAACTGAAGCATATCAAGGACAACCAATAGAATAACAAAGTGATATGCATATGTAGACAATGGATCAGTGCAACTTATGAAAGCAAACACAGCACACAGCATGTGGCACACATCTAGAGACCCTCCATGTGGGGATAAACAAATATTTAACTTCAACACATCAAACACATATCTAACCTACATCATAGGGAGACATGCAATCTAATGATGTTGACAGTGTCCAGGCCAAGCTGAAATACTTACCACATAACATGTCGCCCAGTGCAACGTCTGCCCCATGTGGATGTTTTCCCACATTGACATCCATCTAACATTTCCACTTGTCCTATGTAACTCCAGCACTGGGTGCAAGGGCACATCATATTAACTACTTCAACTGGATCAGCAATCAGGGATGAAACAAACACAATGTACCCACACACCACTAACTAAACAATAACATCAAATAGTTAGAAAAGTAATTACAGGACCAATATCTTCAAAACAAGAAAATGTTTTATTCCATGGATGGAAAACAAAGGCCAATGGCCAGTCCATTTTGTGATTCATGCCACAGCCAGCACAAGGCTGTGACACCAAACTTGCCCTCATTGACACTGCCAGGGAATATCCTCAAAAGGGACCTCCATTGGGCATAGTAGCCACCTCGAAGATGGTACGGGTGGATTTGTCCTTGGGAGGGGGCTTCTCTTTCGTGGTGGGTTTAGCCTCAGGGTTTGTTTTTCCTGTTTGGGTGGAGGTTGTTTTTTAAGGGTGGAGTGGGAAGTGTAAAGGATGGGTTTGGGTGTGGGAGGGGGTTTTGGGACTTGGGAGGAGCAGGTTGCAGAGGGGTAAGGGCAAGGGTAAACGAGAGATTCATGGGGAACACGGGTAGGGTGTTTGAGGTGGAGTATGGATTCGGAGGAAGAGGGAAAGGAAGTGTGAACTAGGTCTGCTGTTTGCACTGTCTGTTGTGTGGGTGAATTTGAGAGTTTTTGTTTTTGTTTGGGAGTAATGTGGATGTGCTGGGTGTTATGGAGGGGTCTATAGCGGTTGCTGGAATGCATGTGGGCAGGCTTGTATTTGTAAAGGGGTCAGCGTGTGTTGCTGTGATGTCTGCGGGTATAGTTGTGTCTATGGAGGGGTCAGTGTGTGTTGCTGTGATGCCTGCTGGTATGGATGAGTCTCTGGCGGGGTCAGTGTGTGTTAATGTGATATCTGTGGGAATGGTTCTGTCTGTGGAGGTGTTAGTGTGCTTTGGTGGGTGTCTGCTGGTGTTGTTGTATCTTTGGAAGGGTCAATGTGTGTTGGTATGGTGTCTGCAGATATGGTTATGTCTGTAGAGAGGTCAGTGTGTGTTGGTGTAGTGTCTGCGGGTATGGTTGGGTCTGTGGAAGGGCCAGTATGTTTTAGTGTGGTGTCTGCGGGTATGGTTGTGCCTGTGGAGGGGTCATTGTGTGTTGGTGTGGTGTCTACAGTATGGGTGTGTCTGTGTGAGGGCTCTTTATGTGTTGTTGTGGTGCCTGGGGGTATGATGGTGGTGGTGGGTTGGTGATTGAGTTGGGTGTCTGCTATGTGCATGCATGTTTGAGTTTCCCAAGTCTTGTGTTTCATTGAGGTTCTTGTGTCTGATGTAGTGTGTGCCTGCTTTAGTGTGAGTGTGCTTGGGATAGGAATGGGAAGAGGGAAAGTGGATGGGGAAGGAGCAGGAAGGGGGTGGAAGGTTGGCATGGGTGAAGGGCTGTCCCGAGGGAGGAGGCCAGAGCCTAAAAAGATCTATGTATGCCCGACATGGCAGTGTGTATGCCTTTCAGGTAAGCATCCATCTGGGTTAGCTTGTTGCTTTGCCCCTGGATGGCATTCAACACTGCAGTATAACCCACAGATATGCTCATCAGGAGGCCAATAGCCTCCTGACTCAGGGCAGCTGGGCTGACAGGGGCAGGGGCTGAGGTGGCTGGAACAAAGGTGACTGCTTCCTTCTTAAGGGAGTGGGAATTGGTAATTTGGGGGGGGGGGTAAATGGGAGGGTGGCAATGGAACTAGGGAAGGCAGACACGAAGGAAGGAGAACAGAACCAGTTGAGTCCACCACCACTCAGGAGTGTCCACCTGAGGATGGCTCAGATGATGATGAGCTTTGGCTGACGGTTACTCCCCAGACCTTCCTGGACACTGTCTGACACCTCATGTCCGGAACCACCACAGTCAGCTGTGTCCTCACCAACATTGTACCCTTCTTCTTCACTTGCCCTGGATGTCATTGAAATGATATGTAACATGGATTTATTGCAACTGTATTTCCACACCTGACCATCACAAATCCACATAAAACATTGAAGAAGTCCACATATCACACCAGCTTCATAGTGCACTGCATAGGCTTCCAAGTTAGCTTGAGCACTTGCATGCATGCTGTATACCCTGCAAATAGTTGGGTCTACTCATGTCAGAAACCCAGACAGGCCCAAATGCATGGATGGAATTGTCTGCACTCCACCCATATGACCATACTTGATTAGTTGATCACTTTGCATACTTTGACGCTTGTTGTACACCATTGTAAAGAAATATAACCTAATAGGATGGATCCAAGTGTGAGATTTACACAATGCACACATAAGGCCCAACATCAAACTATTACTCATAACACATCATGATGTCATGAAGATCACATTGAACACCAATGTAGCATAAATTGCTGCTGTGGCAGACATCAAATCACATGCAAATTCTCATTGCACACTGATGAAACTTTGCATTCCAAATTACATCATACATACATTACCTGGAGAGTCAAAAGAAAGTTGGACACATTACAGTTGAGGTATGTCTCACAGATAAAGTTCTCTAAACATTGAGGTCCAAACATTTGGGAGATAGAAACTCTGAAATCACCCAACACACCTCTCCATATAGCCATATGCACATTCACAATCCTGCTTAGTACCGGTGATGACACCAGTCATTGATTGTATATCCACAATACACATTTGAAGGTTTCGGGTGTCCCTGAACATCTATGACATAAAGATGTGGTGTCACTGAAGACCCAATGGGCAGGCACATAAAGCCACTCTTTGGTATTGTATACTCAGATTGCCTTGCAAGGATCGTTGTAGAAACTCACATAGTATACCCACTTTTCTAAATCTCACTCCCTCATGCCTGTCACCAGTCAGTGAATGAGTGTATTGAAACACTATTGTAGATGAGCCATCAACAGGCAAATGGACACTGATCAACACGTAGGCGCTAATGTTGATGGCACCAGTGATGTTGGCACTCTCATTGCACTGTATAACCAATAGGAACTGTTGTACAGTCACAACATTTACTGCAAACTCTTTGTCATGTCAAATGCAATAGAGACACTATCACATGAGAGACAGTAGTGAGGGTATATCACTCCTCACACAAGTAAGACCAGCTGCCTGTGTGGTACAATTGTTACCCAGAATTACTGAGAACATGAGATGATTACTTACTTCACTCAGTCAGTTGTCTGCTCAAAAAGAGAGAATTGGCTTTGGACATTCACGCTGCTGTCTTCCAGGTCAGAAGGACAATTAGCACAGCACACCAGCATGCACTTACTATCAAACTTACACTAACAATGACTCATCTTGTGTGTGGCACAGGGGCCACCACTAATGTGGTTGGTGAAATGCCTGTCTGTAACTCTCAAGGTTTTTTATTTGTTTTTATTTTTATTTATACATTTTCATCAAATACAAAAACAGCAGTAGCCCATTTCAAGCATGGAGAGATTATTGGGACATGGAAGTGTTATACGTACACATTTGTATTCACTGGATGTATTTGTTAATCTGTTGATTTTGAAAGTCCAAAGAAAAAACATAAAGTGTCCCGGTATCCATACAGCAAATTTAACCCGCTTAAATTACCTGTGTGAGAACAACCAACTATATATGAAAAGAAAAAATAGGAGGTAAAGCAAGGGAGAGAAAGGGGGTGAAGGGGTCTCTATGTTCGCCGCTCATGAAGTAGCTAAACACCACGAACAGTGCAATCATAAATAATTCAAACAATCTCCTCGTACCGCCTACCCATCAATGGCAGGGGTCTCCACTCGTTCGAGCGGATGGGTTCCAAGGTAACTCTGTAGCAGTTCCCATAAGTTCCTAGGACGCACCTGTGCGGGCATTAACTACCAAAATTCAGATAGCTGGTTATGACAGAATGCTGCATCTTTAAGCCTGTCAGCCATACGTGGTTTCTGCCTGCAGCCCCAGCAGATTGCCACTCTCCTTTTAGCCAGCAGCAACACCATGGCCGCCAGATTCCTATGTTTCGCCGGTACCTTTTGTACGTATACAAATAATGAGATTCTATCCTGTTTTTCTTATTTTTAATTTTACTGTGATCAGTAAAAAAGCTGTTCCCTTGAAATGTAAGGGAGAAGTGGGGCTCACATTGAAATCTCACAAACGCAAAATGCTTACGGTGAGGTACGAGAGGAAACAGGCACACAGGTATCCTCCACTATGAACATTGCTAATGCTCTATGTGCAGCTGATCTTCTTAACGGGGTAATCCAACTTTCACCTACAATGGTAGACAAATTCTTTACAGATTTAGAAGATTTGATGTCTTCTCCAGACAATGGGCCCGATTCACAGAACTAACTTAAGACAAAATCCTAACCTTACTACCATTTTGGTATTCACAGAAGGCACTTAGGGCCCGATGAGGTGGCCATTACTGGTCGGTAACGGCCGAATTCGGCCGTTACCGACCCTTTAAATGGGTCATTGAGATGTAGGGGGCTATGTTTTACAGAATCGGTAAATTTACCGATTCTGTAAAATACAGAATCGGTCATTTTTCCGATTCGGAAAATTCATGATGTAGGTAGCACTGTTTCCAGTGCTACAGGCCTTTTAGATTCGGTATTTTACCACCCAATCCAATCGGGTGGTGAAATACCGAATCCAGGTGTGCATGCACACCTGTGCCATGTGACACGCAGACATGCCCTTAGGGCATGTATGTGTGCCACATGGCACACATGCCTGTAATTGGGGTGCCAGAGGGTGTCAAAGTGACACTCCCTGCACCCTTGCAAAATTCGGTATTTACCGATTCGGTAAATACCAATTCGGTAATGCCCATTGATTCCTATGGGCTTCAATGGGCATTACCGATTCAGTATTTACTGAATCGGTAAATACCGATTCCTTCCGATTCGGTAATTGTAAAAATACAATTACCTACATCTGCCCTCCTCTTTTTGACCACTTCTTAAATACCGATTCGGTATGAATCGGTATTTAAGAAGTGGTAAGAAAGATTTACCTACATCGGGCCCTTACTCTTTTCGGTATTCACAGAAGTTAGAAGTCCTAACTTTAGGACTCCTAAATGCCTTCTGTGAATACCGAAAGTCTTAAAATTAGGATTTTTCTCAATGTAGTAGTAGTAAAGTTAAGACTCCTAACTTTGGAAATCCTAAACCTGGGATGGTGCAGGCTCTAAATAAGGTTTCCAATCCCTGCACCTACCAGTCTCTTGTGCCCCAGACAGTTTTTGTCTCAATGTTGTCTTTCCAAAAGTCGAAACCTAACGAAGACAGCTGAGCATAATAGGCTGCAGAATAAATTTGTTTGGTATTTGTCAACATACTTTTCATTCCTGTCCTATTAACATTTTTAAAGTAAATTGATTCTGGATTGCATACATTAAAACCTGAAAAGTATGGAAATTTGCCATAAAATGTTTTTGAGCTACCCTTTGGTGGCGTTGGACAATGTTCCCATTGGTTATTGTACATTTCTAGTATTTGCAGATTTGTGCAAGAAATGATGACCATTGTGATTATAACAATACATTTGTTCATAATCTGAAGAACCTTCTAAGTATTCATGATTTGTAAATACAGCAGACATTTCTAAGTCTGACATCCTATTATTAACAGTCTCGAAGTCCCAATCATCAGAAAAGGTACTAGATGAAACAAAGTCATTCAATGAAATCTTGAACTGGTGTAGAATCTTCAACAGCTCCACAGGGCCAAAAATGTCATAATCAGTTCTGTCCCTAGCTATGCCACCAGTTATAGGAACGGCTGTGATGTTCACTGATGACAAGTCTCTTTGTTCACGATGAGATGATTTGTAGTAAGTTGATGTTCTTTCTTGCTGTGTCCTTTTTACCATATCTTCCATTTATCAGCATTCCCAAAGTTATTATCAGAGTCAACCAAAGTAGAAGAAAAAGTACACCCAACACAATCCAAAGTGCAATCCATGATGAAACCAGATAAGTCTTTTCCAAGTGATGAAAAAGGTCTGTTGCTTGTTCTTTCAAAGTTCTTTTTACTGGTGTCGTTTTAGGTCCGCTGGGATCCTCGGAAAATGTATCAAAGTTAATGAAATAGCCAGAGGCAGTTCTGTCAGTGGTAGGGATTGCATCAGCATTCGTTGAAATCGCTGGAACCACTTGATCACTTGTTGCATTTGTATAGTCAGATGCTATTGCATTGTAGACAGGTGTTTCTTGACGAACTGTTATTTGGGTCTAAAGAGGTACAAGCTCCATGGCTTTGTTGCATAGACCTCCATTTCGCACTGCAGATTCTTCAAAGGTGATGAGTCTCTCAGTTTGAACCTCTTGGATAGTAGCCAGATTAGGGCGTCTGCTACATTGACTGAGTACACTTGCCTACTGTTTATGATCGGCCACATGATGTGGTTTGACCAGGTCGATGGACACAAACCTGTTCTCCTTTTTACCAGTAAAGGGCCACAGTAATACTGTTCTTGATCCGTGGATTGCTAGGACAGGTACTGGTCGTCTGTAAGAAGGCCCAAATTCCTTCTTGTTCGCGATGTTTTCTCTGACTAGATCCCCAAGCTTAGGAATCCAAATAGGCCTTGCTGAGACTGTCGGTTTCCCTTCAGTGGTGGTTGGCTTCAGGCACACGTTACTTTGTTTTGTTCTTATTTCATTTAAGTCCTGTAAAACAGCCAAACAGACTTGATATCAAAGGGTTTTTGGTCTACCACTGAAGTCTGACAATCGAGATCCGAAATTATCATTCTGGTTTCAAAAAGGGCTTCATATGGAGTGATACCCCCTAGAGAACTTCTTGGCAAATTATTAAGACTACGTTGAACACTTATTAGATGTTTGACCCACCCTCACCCGAGCCTAATACCCTAGCTGTTATAGATTGCTTTATGTCCTGTTTTTTTCTCTCCACTACTGAATTTCCCTCAGGATGGAATGGACTAGAGTCCCACAAAGCAACGCCCAATTTGGCCATGGCCTCCTTGTAAGCTCGAGAGCTAAACGCAGGACTCTGGTCAGAATGTAGCGTGCCGACTGCGTATGTGCCAATAAAGACTCGCAAATCTTTTATAACAGTTTGAGCGTCAGCCAAGCGCTGAGGCCACATCCAAATGAATCTTGAACACAAATCCACTGCGACCATGATATATTTATAGTTACCATCCCTCTGTAAGGGACCGCAGTGATCCAGGTAAACGCAAGTTAATGGTTTATCTGAAATTAACAGGGGCATCTGCGCAGGACGTTTCACTGTGAGACTTTCATCTTTTGGCAGATTTCACATTCCAAAACATAGTTTCTGGTCTGTTTCCTCATGCATGGCCACCAGTATCTCTGTTTTAATAATGACACTGTGGTGGAAACACCTGCGTGTGCAGAGGTGAGCCCTTCATGTGCTGCTAAGATTAGTCCTAATCTTTGTTCCATGTTTGGAATTACTCTAGCCCCCACTCCAGGGGTTCGAGCAAATGGAACATTATTTGCATCAGTTATATATAAGTATTTGAGTGGAAAGCCTTTTGGTAATGTTTTACGACTGTCTTTGCTTGAAGCATTGACAGCTAGCATTATTTTGCTGTCTATTTTCATTTTTGAACGAGTGATTGCAGCTACGGAAGCCGTTTGCACAGCTGCCTTCGCGGCTTCATCGCCAATGAATTCCCTGCAACGTGAACGCCGTCACGTTGATGACTCAGTGTATGTATCACGTAAGCGTGTTGGAGTCCTTGTTGTAACTGAACTACTTGTTCCCAAAGCAATTTATGCTTGATTGTGCCACCTTTTGCATCTTTGTAACCGTTTTGAATCCAATTCTGCAAGTATTCATTGTAAGAGTGAACACAGTAATACGAATCGCACACTATGAGTGTGGGGAATTCGTGATCAGTATTTTCAAGCACCATCTTGAATGCTTGTGGTTCAGCTTGCTGAGCTGTATAATCTCCTAGAGATTTCATTTTAGTGACCATTGGTCGGAATTTACCATCGCCCCAGCGACCTTTTATGATTGCGCACGCAGCACTATAGGCTTGTTTTCCCCCATAGCGGGTTGAGCTGATCCCTCTGTATAAATTATACATTCATACTGCTCTAGAGGCAGAATTTCAGTAGGCAGAGGACATTCTTGCTCGTATTGTAGAAATGCTTGTGTTTTCAAATATGGATCAAAAACGTATTCAACGTCTGTTGCAGCAAGAGAATTAACCCATTGTATCCATCTCGGATGTAAAGCTTTAGCATTTGGAATGCTTGCTTTTGTTACTGCCTCTAAGGCAGGTACAGGTGTAACGACCATAATGAGCTTATCCTTTGCGAGGGCTCTCTTTTGCTACTGCAGTTTGAACCGCTGTCAGAATTTTTTCTGTAGAAGTAAATTTCATTTCTCCTTGTGTGTACAAGTGTGATTATAAGCTATTGGTACTTTTTCTCCTTCGTTAAAGGTTAAGTACGTGAATCCGCATTGTCCTGTAATGATTCGGATCACTAAGTTGCGTACGTTTACGCGTGTTTGCAAATGTTTTGTTGCTAACATGTCTTTTTGGACTGAACACAAAATTTCTGTGTGTTTTTGTATCCAATTAACTGTTTTAAAATCAGGTTTGATTAATTCGTAGAGAGGTTTAGCCCTTTCTGCATAGTTTAAAATGTAAGTTCTTCCAAGATTTAGAAAACCTAGAATCGACTGTAAGTTTTTCAGCGTTTTTGGAGGTTGGAGCAGTGCACATTTCTCTAGAAAGTTTGCTGCCAGGCTTTTGTCTTCACTTGATAATTCATATCCCGGAAAATCTGGGATATTCTGGGCAATTCTCGATTTCTTAAAATTGAATTTATACTCTTCAGAGGCGAGGCCAAGTATGATGTGTTCACCCTGTTCAAGTGCCTATCCAAGTCATCATCTGTTAGATAGATGTCATCAACATATGATAATGCCTCATCATCATAGATTTGTAGTAACTCTGTTACTCTGGCTGAAAATAACCCCGGACTATTCTTGAATCCCTGAGGGAGATGACAGAAGTGACGCTGGGTCCCCATATTTGAGAAAGTGGTCAAAATCCTACTTTCTGGTGCAATGTTTTGACAGAAGAAACCGTTAGAAATATCTAATGTGGTTTTATACTTTTTATGCATAATGTTATTCATTAGTGCTGCACTATGTGCATTTTGTACTGCAAAAGTTCTGCAACAAGAGTTTAAATGTCTGTAATCCAATACTAGACAATACGTATTGTCTAGTTTGGAGACAGAAAACAAAGGATTGTTTATTGACGAGGCGCATGTTTCAATCACCCCTTGGTATTCAAGTTGATCTAATATCTCCCTGACTTGTTTTTTAGCTTCTTGCTTAACTGGGTACTGCCTTTGTGCAGTTGGTTGATTTTTTAACAGGATTTTATGGTGAGGAGAATCCTCATCCCAACCTACATGATTTTTATATAATGCAGGAGCCTGGGCAACTGCCCATTTCCTGGCATAAGTATATTTAAATGAATTGCAAAGTGGTTGGAGAAAGCTGGCATAATGATGTCTTCGCCATGTGGGCACTCCCCGACAAATTGTGGTGCCAGTCTTGTTCAGGTAGGAGAATGTCATAACCCTTAGAAAGCCGCTCCCAAAAGAGTGCTCTTATTTTTCTTGTTATGTCCCCCTCCATCTGGAGTGTTACTTCATATAACTAATGTGGGACACTAACCCTGGTATCTGCAGTCTCAACTTGAATGAACTCATTCAAGTCCACTGTCTCCAGATGACCCTTCAAGTTCTTGCGAGCTATGGTGACTTCTGCTGCGCTGTCCAACATCATTTGAGCCCATTCCCTGTTCTTGAGTTGTGTCCTCAAGATCCTCGGCATGTCTGATTTTTAGACCTGCTACTTTCTTTTTGGTGAATTAAGTTTTCTTATTTTTCTTAACGTGATTATCGTCTTTGGACTTCACGCGTTCTTCCTTGTTTTCTGACCGTCCTCTTCTTTTGGATTTCTGTGACGAAGTCTGAAAGGTACGAGAGGAACGTGTATCAGTATCTTGATATATATCAGGTTTTCTCAAAGTATTCCTATTCCTGAGGTTATACCTCCTTTCAGAGGGCTCCTTTTGAGGAGACCTGCCTCGGGATTGAGAACGCTACTCTTTAGAATTTTGTTTAGTGTTCTCCCACTTCTTTTTGGGAGTAGCAGAAGTGTTTTTATTAAAGACCTTATCAGGACTTTCAGACAGTTGGGGTTTCACTGGTTTCCCACCCAGGCTGTCTCTGGCTAATTCTTCATAGAATTTTTCAATTATTATGGCCAGTTCTTGTGGTTGCTCAGGTACATTATCCAGAATGGAATTTGTTCCCGTTTTGCAGGCAACTTACCAATGAACGAATGTAGAGTCTGTGGTGTAATTTTATTTGTGCTCCCCTGGTAAGGAGGATGCTGTGGAATCATTATTGCCAGTTGGACTGTAAGAGTTTGCATGATATATTGAACCAATTGTCTATAGATTTTGATTAGTTGTTTCAGTTGAACTGATAGCTCCGCATCTGACATTTCTTCAATGGCAGGCTGTGGTGTATAGCTGGTCAATACCGGCCATATTGCTCCTGGTCTACCTAGTGGACCGGGCCTGGTAATGTGATTTATATGTTTTAGGGCGCCTTTAAACCACAGTGCATGCTCCTGGTAAGTTAGTGGAACTTCAATATCCTCGAAAGGAATGTATTCCTCTGGTGGTTCATCTTCTTTGTAGAAGTGAAACACTTTTGTTCTTGGATCTACTTCAGGGAAGACTATCCATGAATAGAAGACCTCTGTCTGGTGATATTGTGCCTCAATCACAAAAACTACCCTAGCACCTCTTGCTGAAAGGCCATTTCATATGAGTTTTATAGTGATGGCCTTCCTTAGATTTTCTGGAATGCTTATAGCATCCTCGTCGGTCTCTTGGAGACCTGTAAAGTTTAAAGTTTGTACGGCGTTGTCGCCTGTAGCTCCACCGGCCTCGGTATTACTATCGAGGGACATTTTTGTTGACTGAAAGTTTGCAGAGCAAGTTTCAAGGAAACAAAGATAAGGTGCACAATATTTTGGAACACTGTATCCTTCAACGTTGAATAAACCAAAAACGAATTCATAGGATTTTTCGTCTTACTCAGCTTTGGCAGATACTATCCTTTTACCCACTCCAGATGTCTATTGGAGTATTTTATGGAAAATGGAGTCTCTGAGAAAATCACGACTGAGTTACTTTAGTATCTAGCATTAAATTAGTGCCTTACCAAACGTTGGGCGCCATGTAGTGTAGTTCTTATATTCCCAAAAGGCTCTTCGCATTGGAATACTATAGCCTATAGATTTGACGTACGACTTAGGTCAGTAGGTCTCTATCAAATATACTAAACTTAATTGTGTGTGTGCCAGCTAACTCAGAGGTCACTAGAAACTTTCTCGAATACACAAGAAGGGATTCGTTTCTGACAACCGCATAAACATGACAACTTTGTTTCCCAAGAATAAGAATATATCTCTCAGAGTCACGGAAACAATCGATAACTAGTTCATTCAGTCAATCGTGCAGGCTTCTTTTCTACAGAGTTGCAGAGAAATAGTGAGACAGGCATTTTCAATAAAAGGTTTTACTGAACAGTCTTCTTTCTCATGCAAGAGAAATTAACTGCTACAATCGTTAGGGAGACTGCAAAAGTATAATGCGTAAAGCGTAAACAGTAATATGAAATAATACTGTAAGAGCATTGTATGGTTTCTAAGCCATATAAAAATATATATTTATTTATAACATTTATAAAGCGCACTGTTACCAGCCAGTGTCCTGGCGCTGATTGACCACTCCCGTGACTAGCCCGAGCTTGTTGCATGAAGAGCCATGTCTTCAGGATTTTCATAATACATACATACATAATACATAATACATAAATAACATAGACTAAAATACTCAACTGGTGCTTCTAAAATATGCCTACCCCAATGTCTAGTACAAGGGAAGAAGTAAGTATTGTTTAGCATAGGTTTAGTGTTTGCCAAGAATCTACCAAATATTCCTCTGAGTTGTAATCAGCTCTATACCTTAGAATGAAGGAGGTCTGGTATCTCTGTCTCGGGAACTCGATTTCCCAACACCCCACAAGGTGAGCCGGAAACAATGGAGCTAGATTCTCGGCAAGAGAAAAGCAGCTTCCTGATCAGTGCATCAGCCGGAGAGTCAGCTTCCTTCGGCACTTGCTGTAGCGAGCTGCGTCGGGCAAGTAGGTCTTTGAACTGCTCCAAACGACTGTATTTTGCTATAGCAAGTGAAGGTATATTTATACCTTGAAGGTGTTTAGGAATGCCATAGTTTGACATTAGGTCGGGCATATGAACATCATAAATGAACCCCTGGGGAATAGTTTTTAATTGTAAAGAAACTGAGTTCTTGGAGAAATCAATATTCAAGCAAGGGGAAGTTCCCTGACGGCTTAAGCTGGTTTTCCAAGAAATCGTTGTGACGTTTGGTGAACGGATGGAAGTAGCCATGCCTGTATTTGGGTAGCATAGGCTATGCCTAAATAAGGGCTGGATTTCTATGCCTATATAAGGGCAACGTGAATTGTACCTATATAAGGGCATGAATAGGGAAAATTCAATCGGAGCCTAAAACACCACACAACAGCTTCTGCAAGGGAAAAATTTATAACCAAGCATTCTCTGGGACTGCACCAAGAATCTGGAACTCGCTACCATCCTCCATCAGAAGAATAACTTCTCTGCCAATCTTCAAAAGGAAGTTAAAACCTTCCTAATGAGCAAATTCCTCCAATAACTCTCTTTTGTCGTGGATACCGCCTTTTATCATGGCTTTGTTTCTGTGCATAATCTCCTGTACTGCTCGGCCCTCTCTGTGTACCAATTCTCACTCCTTCAAATGTTCTGCCGGTTCTCTCTGCCTTTTGTTATCATTTGTCCCCTTGTATACAATTGCTGGTTTTCCCTTTTTATCTCTGACATGTCGCTCGCTGATTTTGGTATTGCACTGATTATTGTATATATCTCTGCTCTTGTCCTATTGTGTCCGATTCCCGAACTCCCATTCCTTGTATTTTGCCTCTGTCTAACCTGTATGTAATGTGTTTATCCCTGTAAAGTGATCTGATACCCTAAAGGGTCAGGTTCGCGCGCTATTAAACCTCAAATAAATAAATAAGGCGTTCCCTTTTTTCTCTCTGCAGGCACGCAAGCAAGTAGCTGTAGCTATGCTAGACTATTCCAATGCTGTTTATCTAGAGCTCAATAAATCTGCAATATCCCAGCTACAGCTTGTATAGAATGAGGCGGCAAGACATACTTGAAATCCGTCAGTATGAATCAGTCTAAGCAGGGATCTCCAAATTGGATTGGCTACCAGGGAATAAACACATCTCCTTTAAAGCATAAGAGCCTTATAACGAGTTTGGCTGTCAAATAGACTGCCAAACTCGTGGTGGCAGTCTGCAGACCGCCATACTAGTGGTATGCCCGCCGCATTAGGACTGTGGCGGTTGGACTGCCATGGGACTGCAGCTGCCGCCAGCGATCCACAATCCCTGGCAGTGGGGCAGTGGTCTGAAACCCCTAAAAAGCATATTAGGAGTTTCTTCACTGCAGCACTTTTCATGGCAGTGCGATTTCCATGAAGAGTGTGGCAGCGAGGAAATACATAGGGCCCTACAGAGCCCCCTTGTGCTTCTGTGCCATGGGGTAAATGAAGGTAGCAAAGGTGCACACCCCTGTCTGCATGCACCCCCATGTTCCTGCAAGAATGAAATACACAACATTGTGCATTTTTGGTACGTGCAGGAGTATGCTTTGAAGTTCCCATTGTGGTGCTCATTTTAAAGGCACTGCCATGGGAACTTCAAAGAACTGCCCACCAGCAACTTAAAAAGTCATAATATGGCAGATGGTCTCTTTTAGCTTTGGTGGTGTGGGAGCGGGGCAGCAGCATGGCAGCCCTGCTCCCACACCACCAAAATCGTAATGAGGTCCTTATGCATTATTCATAGTGCTTTTCAGAATGCTGGGCCTAGTGGATTGAGTACCATGTTCCAGCGGTACTCCCCCTCTAGACAGCTCTGGTAGTCATAATCTTGTAGATGTTCCTAAAATCCGGAGGACCAGGTGGGAAGGCAGAGCCTTTTCTGTGGCTGCAGCAACGCTATCGAATTCCCTTCCATGTTCTACCAGTAACCTGCAGGCCCACTTAGTTCCTGTAGTGAATGGTTCATACTTCAGCAAATTCTTGTCTTAGAATATTGCTGGGCTGAGGGCAAAAAAAGATGATGAGCACTGGTTAGCCATATTAAAATCTGGCCATATTGTTGCATTGCAAGAAAGATGGGACACGTCTGACTCTTTTGTTTTGTATCGTTTCACTATTTTTTCAAAGGACACTTCCCCCTCTGCTACAGGATGAGCAAAAGGAGGCCTGTTTATTTTAATCTTGCTGAAACTGTCATACACTATTAAGAGTATGGCCAGCTCTTCCCCACACCTGTTGAATTAACTTTCCCCGGGAGCCTAATCTTGGTAGTCATTTATTTTTATAACTCCATGATTGTGAGTATTTAACGTCTCTTGGGAGTTTTATAAAGCACGCTGCACAGGATAGTCGTACAACCAGTGAATGTATTATAATGGGGGACTTTCATGTACATCGTTGCTCTTCAAACTGTATTTTGGATAGAGGAACATCGGATAGTTTGGTTACTGTGGCTCATTTTGAACACTCTCCCCAAGGCACTCTGTTAGAGAGTATATTACCCGACAACAATCTACATTGTTTAGAGTAAACGAGCGAGTCAGAGGCAGTGCCCTCCTTTAATGGGAGGGGGCGTTGTTCAACCATAGACTATATTGCAGTGTCAGCCCCATTGTCTCAAACCATAATAAAAGTGAGCTCATCCTGGACAGGTTACAGTGACCACAAACCAATTATGGTTGAATTGAAGGGTGTGATGGTCTTTCGGGGATTAGAGCCAACGGTTCTCATGAATAGAGAATTTTATCCAACAGACCAGGCCCGTAAAATAAGGTGGCGGAAGATCATCCCGGATTGAATTACATTTAACTGGTAAAGGAAGTCCAGATGACAATAAAAAGGCGTGGAGAGATGTGGTGCACTGACCAGGGCAGCTGACTTCGGAGCACAGGGTTCACAGTTCAATCCCTGGCCAATCCCTGGCTCCGCAGCAGCTCAGCTCAGCTCCATGTGACTCTGGGCAATAGCTCACTTAATTTCCACGATGGCCCCCAGCGCCTTGAAACCCATAAGGGTGAGTAGTTCGTGCTTTACAAATACAGATTTTTAAAAATTTAAATGGTTTAACACAGATTTCTCCAAAACCCATAAGGCTCTTAAAATAACCCTAAGGATCACAAATTGATTAAAGTCTGTAGGAAAGCATACAATATGGCCTTAAAGTCAAGGAAAGATGAACTAAGGGAACAGGCATGGAAGGATTAAAATGAGGCCAGTACTATGGCAAATAGTTCAAAATTTTGGAAGATTGTAAATAGCCCTTTTTATAGAAACAATATGTCAGAAACAGAGAGTGTCATTCCTGCCGACAGATGGGTTAGCCATTTTGAGCACACTTATACTGAGGTGGTCATAGAACATACGGATACTCCTTGGGAACCCAATATGGAATCACTGTCACTATGCTTTAAGGTGGAAGAAGTAGAGAAAGCTATAGCGGCTGCCTCAGCGCAAAAAGTCCCAGGGCCCGATCAGATACCGGTGGATCTTTATAAATCAGACTCAGGCACTTGGCCAAAGATTTTAACAAGGGTTTTTAATGCTGCCACTTTGGCTGGTCCGCCCCATTCATGGTCTACGGCGGTGATTTTGTCTATCTGTAAAAAGGGTGCTAGAGACGACCAAGCATGCTACAGCCCAATTTCGTTGTTAGATTCAGCAGAAAAAGCATAATGGGTAAGGTAATTGTAGATCATTTAAGCAATTGGTTAGTAGAAAAGAACATGCTATGTGATTTGCAATTTGGTTTAAGGAAAGGCATGGGAACGGTAGACCAATGCATGAATCTACTTATGTTGACTAGTAAATATACTCTTGCCAAAAAGGTTGTATGTTCATGGCATTTATGGACCTAACATCTACCTCTGCTAGACTGAACAGATCAAAACTATTGCCTTTATTGCTAGGGATAGGCTTTAACACAGATTTGGTGTCTTTCTTGCACTGGTCTCATTTAAATTTAACCTCCTCCGCTAGATATAATGAAAATGTCTCCCTAACCAAATCATGGAATTCAAGAGGGGAGTGAGGCAGGGTTGTATCTTGGCTCTGGTCTTATTTACATTTTATATTAATAACCTAGGGGCCAAATTATCCGATGCAAGTAAGGACACTGCGCTAGTACGTTTAAAGCCCATCCCTGCTCTTCTATAGGCTGATGATGCAGTGCTACTCGCCAGGACTCCAATTGGGCTAAAAAGACTTGTAAATACTTTTATTGATTTTCTGATCTCGCTCGACCACCTCTCCACTAATTTTTTTTAAAATCTTATATAATGCCGTCGGGAAATACTAGGCGTGAGAAGCGAGCACTTTTATGCAAAGGTGGGGAGTTGTCCAATGTTGCAATATATCCATATTTGGGTGTACTATTTGATGAAAATGGATCCTGGGTGGCTCAGCAGCATGGAAGAAAAACACTCTAGCTAGAGCCGCAATGGCAACACTGGACTTTGCCAGAAGATTAGGGAGTAAACCCTTATTGCTATTACTGAAAGTCTACAATGAGAAATGGATCCGAATTACATCATATGGCAGTGAGGTTTGGGGCTATAAGGAGATAAATGATCTGCAAGTGGCTAAAAATAAATGTTTAATGAAACTTTTAGCTGCTCCTCCAAGTATCCCTGCATTTATGGTGCACGAAGACTTAAGACAAGGTTACATCGCAGATAGTATTGCAGTGGCTTTGTTAATATTGTGGTTAAAAATCTGGTCTAGACCCAAGCCCTGCTGAAATCAAATTATTTTAGAGTCCTGCATGAAGTTAAACAGGTTCGCAGATAATCCGTGGCTAAGTTTTAGTTTTTTTAATTGAGATTTTAGTTAAGCATGTATAGTGCACAACATCATCAGCAACGGTCCCATACAAAACAGTATGAACAGTCTCATAACATGTGGCGACAATTAAAAACCATGAAGCACTGACGTGTTTGTAAATATAAGGGATCGGATAGTATCATGCTGGTGTTCTATATATTGTGAAGTTAACTTGCAACATTCAGTGGGGTCCCATCTCTAGACACTGATCGTAAATATTGCAAAAAATGTTCCCATATATCAGCAGGGCTAGATGAGGAGGGGAGCTTCTCCGCATAGAGAATGAATCGGTCTCAACAGCTCACCAAGTCCTGGAGCCATCGCGTGGTCGTTGGAGCTGACGTGCTCTCCCAAGACATTGCCACCCTCCTTTTAGCCATCAGGAGAGCCACCCTCACCAAACTGCCCCAAGCACCCCTCACAGTAGGCACCAATCCCAGCAAACAGATATGTGGAGAGTATTGTAACTGTACATTAATCGTTGTGGCCAGTATGTGGAGCACTCCCACCCAGAATTGAGCCACCCTGGGGCATACCCATGATAAATGCCAGAAATCAGCATCTGGGGCACCACACCACTTGCAGAGGTTGTTGTCCCGAAGACCATATTTATATAATCTACTGGGAGTATAGTATACTTGGTGTAGGTACTTATAATTTATGATTCGAAGGTTGCAGTTCGAGGTCAGGGTTCCCGTAAGTTGACAGCTTCACTCCCAGTCAAGCAGTGACAGTGGCGGTTCCAAATAAGTATTCCATACATCCAAGCTACGGTTGGGGGGTTGCGGTCTTTCCTCCCTGGCAGAGCGATATAGTTTGGTGAGTAGATGGCGTCGTATTGAGCTAAGAAGGATAACCTGGAGGGTGTTCAGGGTCGCTGGTTCAGTGGGGAAGGTATGATACAGCATCTGCAGCACTTTCTTCAGTCTAAAGACAAGGAAATTAAATAATGGTGTTTTATGCTGTATGAAGTCGAGGTCGTCAGCCAACAAGAAGGAGCCCCCCAGGAAGAAATCCTGCATTTTAACCATACCCACTTGATGGAAGGTGTGCAATGCCCCTTTTTGTTACAGATACATCTGCGTGAAAAGCAATATGTAAAAGAGGGGAGTACAGTGGTAGCTTACCAGCTAGTCGGCCAACTATGTATTTTACCTCCCTTTCTGCCATGTCAGTGTATGCTTTTGTGGACTCTTTTATAGTTGCTAGAGTTTGGGCACATGGCAGGGTTCACATAGTCCCGTTCCAGAGCATGAAGCTTGTCCTCTAGCTTGCTAGGTTGTCCCCGCAAGTCTCGTAAAATGCCGGCAGACGTGCTGATGCACTTGCCCCGGATAGTGGCCCTGAAGTCCTCCCAAAGGGTCCATGCGCTGTCCACTGAGCCCCTGTTGTCCTCGAAATATTGTGTAATGGCATCCCGAATGGTCGTGGCATAGAGAGGGTCGAGTAGGGCCTCTGTGCAGAGACACAATGTGAAGGTGCGCCAAGTGGTGCAGGGAAAGTGAATGGACACCAGTACCGGATTGTGATCGAACAGAGTGTATGGCAACCCAGCTGTGTTGGAGACCCACCCGCTTGCTGACTAACTCAGGAGCCAATAATCTAGACAGGACCACCAACTATTATATGCGGTGGAGACATGTGTGCCCTCCCGCGCCTCCGGGTGTCGCTGCCTCCAAACATCTAGCAAACCCAGTTCAGCTATACCATCATTAATAGTCTATGTCGCCTTAGGTGAATGCCCCCCCCCACCGCTTCCTTTATCTTTCACCGGGTCAAGATGTGTGTTGAAATCCCCACCCCACAATATCACAGTTTCTGGTCAGGTACGCAGTTTGGAGATGATTTGTTCAAAGAAGCCCGGGTCTTCTGTGTTTGGGCCGTAAGTGTTGACAATGGTGATAAGAGTGCCAGCTAATTTCCCATGTACCATAGTAAAAGTTCCAGCCTCATCCGTACAGGCTTTATTCTCCGTGAAGGGCAGTTGTTTCTTAAATAATGTGAGGACATCACAGGAGTAAGAAGAGTAGGAAGACGATATACGATACCCTGCCCACTGGGACCCCGCTCGACCATCAGAATATTAAGCAAAAAATTGAATTTTTATTATACAAGTACTATACCACAGGAACCGTTGTTCTTTGATATAATTTAATGCCCTGGTTCCTATGTGAGTAGGGTTCTCCTTGTTTTTCTTAGCGACCATCAGAATGAGGCGTGAGGTGTGTCTCTTGTAAGAGGCTGATAGCGACTTGATGTCGATCCAGAAACGCCAAAACCTGTCTGATCTTTTTTGGTGTATTGAGCCCCGTATGTTCCAAGTTAGGCAGTTAACTACAGTGTGGTCAGGGTGTGGCGCGGAACTAGTACATAGCATGAGCATAACAATACATTACAGTACACAATCACAGATTTAGTAAGCATAAGGATAATTAACCGATTGGCCACAAAACCCCCCAAAACCCCCGTCCCCTCCTCACCCCCCACCCACTTCAGCAGTCCCAACACGCCAAAGCCATCGCGAACCACCCAAAATGCACCTTGAGAAACAGCCCAAGGGGGAAAACAGTGGTGGGGAACACCCATAGGAGGGTGCAGGAACACAACAACCCTCCCAGTGTGTTGGGAGGGGGCTGAGCTTTTTCAGTACAGTTACCTGGCGAGCAATACTTAATGATATCATAAATAAGGGAAGAAAACCCTCATGTTAGGGTACAGATAGACAGTAGGTGGATTAAGAACAATACAGTAGGACTAGGTCTAATGGGTACCACCCAACACAACATGACAGCTTGTCTCCGCAGTGAAAAGAAGAAATGAAGCAACATAACAGATCGGACTTTGTCTAGTCAATGGAATGCACACTAAGGAGATGTAATGCAGGTCACAACTCACGAATCCTGAAACCGGCTTCAAGTGTTAACCACTGCATCCATGGAGATGCCATCGTCCAGAGATGCTGCAGTGGGGGAGTGGCTGCACCTGGTCAGAGTTTTCGCAAAGTCCATGGCCGCCTTGTGAGTGTTGAAGATCCGGGGTCTACCATTATCGTCAATGCGCAGGCGTGTGGGATAAAGCATGGCATAAGACACCTTGGCAGAAATAGGAGTTTTTTAACAGGTTGGTATTCCCGATGAGCCTCCTGTACTGCGGCTGTGAAGTCTGGATAAAAGGCAAGTTTATTACCCTCATGAGTGACATCACCTCTTTCCCAAGGCCGTCAAAGGATGGTATCGCAATCTCCTTAATTTAAGAGATGGGCTATGATGGGACGAGGTGGTGCGCCAGGTGGAGGACGGGCAGCGAGGGTTCTGTGCACCAGCTCAACAATTAGCACTTTGGAGAAATGCTCAGTGCCAAAAATGTTGCAAAGTAATTTCTCAAGATATGTCTCCAAGTGGCCTGTATTCGTGGATACTGGCAAGCCAGTAAGGCGCACATTGTTGCATCGCAACCTGGCCTCCAAATCCTCATTTCGGGCTTGAATTACAGCAAGCACCATTTCCATGGAAGCTGTCTTCGCGGTCACCTGATGTAGGCCATCCTCCTCACCTGAAATACGTGTTTCTGCCTCCCCAAGGCTCATCGCATGTTTTTCTAGTTTCTGCGATATGTGGTCCATACGGAGGTTTAGATTATCGATCTTACCGTCGATGGACTGGAGACTTGCTTGAAAAGCGAGAAGGGTTTTGTCTATGTTAGACAACTGGTCACTAGGACCATCGAGTTCCGAATCCGAAGTCGCCTGTTTGGATGTCTCGGTGGACCGGCGAGGCTCAAATGTGAGACGCGGTTGATTGTGTTCTGATTTCCCCATGGTAGCATAGTTAGAACTGCCTATGGAGCTACGCAGGTGCCAGTCAGCGATGTGGCCACGTTCGCCCACAACGCTTGCAGATGTGTTGTATGTGATGACCAGCGAACTGCGGGGGATTTATACCGGCAGTAGGAGGTAGGAAGAGCCCGCCAGCGCTCACAGTGCTTCTCGTCTCACCCAAGGGTGAGCCACAGGTAGGAACTAAGAACCAATCCTCACCACAGCTCTCAAAGGGGGATGGAGGTTAAGGGTGAGCCGCAGAGCCAAAGAAAAGCCAGCTGCAGAGCACCAACGGCAGGAAACAGAATCTAGCAAAGCTCACAGACGATACCTCCGCCATCGTCACACCAGAAAAGCGGTGGACAATGCACTGAGGCCACGCAGGCAGGCCGGGCAAAACATGGGTCACACAGCCTCTGCGGTCTGTGGGCCCCGGGGCCTAGTGGTGAGCTTGGCCTCAGTGAGCGTGGTAATACAGCAGATCGTTATGTTATGTTAGTGCTATTGCAGGGGGTTGCAGGGGGTTGTAGGTATTTCAGCTCCCAGGCCGGAGCACATCCGCTGGGTGAGTGCACAGGGCTGTTCAGTCAGTATCAATCACAGCCGGGGGTCTCAGCACCAGTCTGCATGTGGTTAGTTCATGGGTGCTCCAGGGTAAGTGAGCCGGTGGCAGTGACGCGCGTAAGCCGCAGCAGCCAGTGACAAAGGCCAATAAGGGAGGGGGGCCACACACCACAGTTCAAGCCCGGAGCTGCCGCCACCCGTTAGCGTGAAAAAGCAGGAGCGCCAGCCCGGACCAACCGCAGGGGCCCACAAACCCAGTAGAGGAGAGGCAGTCCCAAGAGCCCGCGTCGCGTAGGCCACAGAAGGCTCGGCAGGGACGGCCGAGGTCTTGGTGGCAGCGCAGCCACTACTGAGGCGCGTCACAGCTCGAACCGATCGGACGGCCCCCACAATACCTGGCCACAAGCGACACCTTCGACCCCCTTTGGTCAGGCCACAGAGTGGTCCGCGCCGCACTCATAGCACTACCACCGCCGGGTCCCGCACCAGGCCGCCATGATGGTGCTGCTGGCCTCAGCTGTCATGGCTCCACTCTCAGCAATTCTCACACATCCAGGGCATCACAGGGCGCTGAAATGTAGCCCTCATATTCCGCCACAGGGCCGCTGTATTGGCGGGGTCGATGTCGCCAGGAAACCAGGATATTGGACGGATATTCGACTCAGCCTGCGGAGCTGCTCTACGGGGTGGCCATTTTGCGTTGCGCACTATCAATTATGTGGCTAAGTTATGTCTCACAACAGCTCACGCCACTAGGGTGCCAGGAGCTCTTTAACCAACCGAGACAGCTGCACCTCAGGGAGGAGAAAGACATTAGAAGTCCATTTTTAACCAGGAGAAGGCTCGAAAGGGAAACAATTGAACTCAACAAACCTACAGTTAGACATTTCATGATAATAAGTCCTGGAATTTTAGACAAAACTTTTTGGTCTTTCATCAATAATTTGCACCATCTTTTCCTTTTATCTAGATTTAGGTTGAATAGTATTTACTGGCTCCTTACAGTACCAAAGGGTTTTGCTAAAGTAGGATCTTTAAGACGCTGTTCTTGTGATGATTTTTCAGTTCAAGATTTGATGCACTTTTTCTGTGGTTTTTATAACGATTTACGGTTCAAGTATATATTACCTCTTTAATTGCTAGCTTTTTAGTTGTGGCTTTACTTAGAAGGAAACATGTGGACTGTCAGTAGAAACGACTTGCTCTCTGTGGAGCAGAAGAATGAATTCTTCTCTAACCTAACTGATGACCTTTTTAATTGGGATATTGATATTGTCATGTTTTTATTTTTTTTATAGCTTGGTTGTATAGGTTTTATTATTTTATGTCATATGTGCTAAAGGGCTAAATAATGGCTTTTATTATTTCCTGTTTTTTTAATATGTAGTTATGTTGGCCATTCCTTGTATACACCTACTTTTATGGCCATAATATGGCCGAAAGAAGTTTTATAGACTATTGACTGCAGTCCCACATGTTTTTTAAAAAGCCTTGAAGACCTGACTTTACACTCTCTAACCTATCGACAGCCTACTTCTTTTTCTTATCTCAGAACTCTTCTTTGTTATGATTCTATTTCCTTATTGAACTCATCATCTTTAGTGCCTCGACACTCTGTAGTATTTATTGCACTTTTATAAATGTTTGCAATTTCTTTTCATCCCGCCAACCCAAACTCATTGACTATTGACATAGGATTATAAATAACAGGAGGATTCGGGAAATGTTAGCTTATATATAGCAATCAGGAGGGTTGGTTGGGCTACATCTCAGAATTCACCTGCGTTCTTTTTCCTGTCTAGGATTTAGACTCACCTCAAAATGTAATGACTGTGACGAGGATTAGTAGGACTAAGAGTAATGACTAGTAAGTAATCAGGACATTAATTCCAGTGGAGCGTTAATGCTGGCTATTTCATTTCTAAAGCAGTAAACATTTTGGTGAACCTACAGTTTAGCTGAATCTTAGTACCATCTAAACATCCATTCATAGCTTGTTTGGATGTTCTAATGAACATCGAGTTAAAGAGTGGTTTATGGAGGCGAATTCTGTTGTCTCTGAATATAAGGCATGTGCATAAAAGATGTAAACCTGATTCAAGATGATGACGGTAGATTCAACAGCTGTAGTCAGGGCCGTTTGGCTTTCATGGTCTCTCCTTTAAGGGAAATCAGCTGAATCGATGTTACGTATATTTCAAATGTTGCATATATATATATCAGTTTTACCCTGCCCTGCATAGGGTCGAGGCAGATATTCCTGAGGTCTGAACAACTTGTATGAATTTATAACAGAACATGCGTGTGAACGTTAGCTGAGGAGATTTTTGTCTTTGATGAAAGACACTCCTTTAGCCATTTTGTTTCCTGTTTTTTTAAAAATAGGTTTTAAATAATTCTTTGTGGGGGCTTTAGTTTACATCTGCTCTACTCACAGGCACCTACAACTTTTACATTTGATCCCAGCAAAATAGGATTGTTCTGTGTCTTTTCGTGCTGGTTTTAATGAGAGAGCGAACAAAGGATAGTTCAAGGTCACTGCATTATCTGGACTGTTACTGTAGCTGGAAGCATGCTCCATGTTGAGTTCAAGCCAATGTGAAAACAGCTGGATCAATAGAATTAGCAACACAACCGGAATCAAAGGTTTTCATTACTAGGGACATAACTGAGGCAAAAAAAAATAATAATCTATTGACAGACTCTCCACTGCTTAGCCAACTTTTAAAGCACCTATAAGACCAAAAAGCCACTAAAATTATTTGATTAGATGTCAGTCCTCCAAGATCAGAATCATTGGCATGGATACGGCATAGTATACGCACCATTGCAGCTTTTAAATAGGTGGCATAAAGCTATCCCCTAATACACAACTAATCTGTCCTATTTACAAAGGTAAATTTGGTCGTAAATATCCAGGAATTTGTTTCCCATAGGAATTCCTGGCAAGCTTAAGTCCTTTTAAGTGTGTAGAATGCTCTACCACGAGTGTTGAGAGTTCTACCCACCTGTAAATCTGTTGTAAATATGATGGTGATAGATGACAGGATACTTCTTGTTGATTACAGGTAGATTTATTATAAGACACAGCTGAGCACACAAACCTCGCCAGCTGACCAGACCACCAACTGACACTAGTGGAATTTTCCAGGTAGAAGTCAGAACATACATTGGCATTGTGGTAGACAGAGAACAAGAAAACACAAAGAAAGGACTAAGACAAAAGACAACCATATTACATGAAGAATCAATGTACAACACATCTCCCTCCTTTATAGAAAAGAAAAGAAATAAAGGGAAACAAAGATTACAATACAAGAGACTGCAACGACAACCACAAAGACAAAAGAGTATCCAAGACACAGGATGAAGAGTGAAGAGTGAGGTGAAACAAAACACTCAAACAGCCAAACAACACCTACCCCATGTTGTACAATAACAAGATACACAACACCAATTAAGAACCATACCAGGTATCCGAAATATCATTACACTCCATCCCCCTCCCTCAGAGAAACCGGGTAGAAACCCTATTAACAAAGGTAGGTATAAACATAGACCCTTGGGAGAAACACAACATACCCCAAGAAAGTGATAACACAACTTTCCTTAAACAGGGTACACCTCAGGATAGACAACCTGGGAACTGACATGGGCAATGACTAATAGGAGCAGCACTAACACTACTACCCATTTCAGAAAAACTAAACCAGTCAACCTGAGAACTAATATAGGTATTGGTTGCTCACCAACTCCACACCCTCCAAAGTAGGCTACACCACACGACAGCACAGGATGGTTAACTTGGAGATTGACTAACTTCCAACACTATTTCTCCAAAGAAGGGTACAACACAGAGTTCAAACCCTGAAACCAAACCTACAACATGCCCTACAAAGGGCATACCATGGGTACCAACAGGCCCCACCCCCTCCCCAAAGAAGGGTACACCAATGGGTAAAAACAGCGTCATAGGAAAGTACAACAACAACTCTCAATACACTTTCCTCACTAACCCCAATAACACACAACAGGTTGCACAGGGTTCACGCCCTGGAACTTATACACCAACATGCCCTACATAGGGTATACCATGGGTACCAACTGGCCCCACACCCTCCCCAAAGAAGGGTACACCATTGGGTAAAAGACACCGCCATAGGCTGCATCACGTCGCGTCGTGAGTCGTGACCCCTCACGTTGCGCAGCACGTCGATGACGAATGATGCACCCAGGATTCTTTCGAAACGCTGCAATGAGGCTGAAAACACCACGCTCCTCCACTGAGTCACACGGAGATTCTATCACGTCATCAAAACTGAAAATGGCATGGTGAAGAGCGGATCAGCTCGAGACAGTAAGCATCCAAGCAGTGGCAACAGTCAAACTAATTTTTTTTTTATACGTAGCAGACTCCCTGTGGGACAACACGAATCTTGTTTTTCCCTTTCTTGGTATATGTCAGTGGATATCTCATTTTCTGGAAGCATGGGTGTCCAACATGCAAATGAATTCTCCGTTTAGGCAACAGCTTTAGACATTGAAGTAACAGGCTCTAATTAATCACATCACTCATGTTCAACAGTCTCTCTTAAATCATCAATAGCAGAAGAGAAATTCCTTGAACAAATGCCTGCAAATTACCAATTTCTTTCTTTTAAAAAGGCTTTCACAACGTTGGCAATTTGTTTTGCTCTTAAAAGGCTGCAGATGGTTGAGATGTAATTTTAAATAGCATTAGCTGTTGCATGAGACTGGATTCATAAGTCTTTAACCCTTTCGATGCTCATGACGAGCTCAGCTCGTCATGATGCACAGTTGAGCTGTGCTGATGACGAGCTGAGCTCGTCATGACACCAGCAAAATGGTAATTTTCAGCACAGGAGGGGGAAAACGCCTAGCAGCCAAGGTGTTAAAGCTTACAAAGCTAGTTTCTTCAGTTTTCCTAGAGCGGGTTACTTAATGGCTTTATTTCTCTACACCTTACTTTTAACTGCGGTTGGGTGGTAAGAAGTCTTTGTTTCTTATTGCGCAGTGCATGCCAGGGATAAATGATGGACTCACGGTTCTTTAGTTGCTTTAGTTTCCTTTAACTCTCCCTCATTCATGTAGTTTCATGCTTCTTTTGATAATGTTACTGGCAGCAGATAGGTGGACCGCAGTGGGTTCTTATCGCGAGGTGTAGCTCAGGCTGTGTTAGATGGTTTCCTCTCTGGTCTGGTCAGCAGAAAACGTCGCCAAAATGTTGTAAATATGATGGTGATAGATGACAGGATACTTCTTGTTGATTACAGGTAGATTTATTATAAGACACAGCTGAGCACACAAACCTCGCCAGCTGACCAGACCACCAACTGACACTAGTGGAATTCTCCAGGTAGAAGTCAGAACATACATTGGCTTTGTGGTAGACAGAGAACAAGAAAACACAAAGAAAGGACTAAGACAAAAGACAACCATATTACATGAAGAATCAATGTACAACAAAATCACACTTAGGGGGAGGGGGACCCAGGGCATATTTAGCCTTGGAAATGTGTGAATGCCACAAACATGAACGGTTGTCCGAATTAACAAACTTCTTTCATTCCCGTTTCCACCCTGGTAATGGTTAGATTTTTATTCTAGTCAAGGGCTGGCATAAACCCCATTCCTTAGCAGCACAGCGAATGGCTCAATCCCTGGTCTGGTAAGGGTATAGGTGAATAGGCTTCTTCATTGAAGAAAATCCCATTTGGAGAACTCATTAGGTCTCGCCTACGTAGCGCGCATGCGCTGCATAGTAAAGAGACCTAAAGCTGTTGATTCCCTTTGATTGCCACAACAGTGCACGCGTTCCATTGCCTTCAATGGCAACGTGTGCACATGTGGCTATTCCCTTGCGGGCTCAAGCGCTGACACCATATGTTTGTAATTAACTTGCAAACATATGGTGTCAGCGCTCATTCCCATAAGGGAAGCAGGCAGCAGGCCCCCTCCTCTCTCCCTCCCCCCTGCTGCCAGCGCGAGGCGCAGCGCGCTTGTTTTTTATGTCAGTCCCCCGGGGCACTCCCCTTATATATTTATATTTATTATTTAATTTTTCTCGTTATCAATACCCGAGTGGCATTCACAACCTGGGTCTTATGACGTATTGATAGACCTTTCACTCGTGCCAACCCATACCCTTCTGACTCACTCGTTTTTGTGTGAATACTCAAAATCTAGAAATGGCCCAGTTTTGAAAAAACGTTATACCTAGAAAAACTTTATACATTGGACTGCCTGACATCGGTGCCCCAGCCTAATAGGCCTGAGAAGGACACACGCATCCTCCCCAACATGGCCGCCACACTTATTCACGGACGGCGACCATTTTTCTGTTACGGTCTAGTCGTCAGGCCAAACCCCACATGCTCTCCCGCATACCTGGAAATGCCTTGCTTAAATACTTCTCCTCGCCGGAGACACGCTAAGATGCGGTCCGGCGGGAAATCTGCATAGGTATCACGGCGCGGAGTCTCCACTAAAGAAGTAAGTTCACCTTTTCTCTCCTACAGGTCCCGCGACACATGGAGACGTTTGGTGTTTAAACTAATCTGAGCAACTTGGCATAGCAATAATATCAAGCATTAGCATTATAAAAGAAACCACACCTTGTTTTCATTTCTTCTGCATTACCAGGAATATTTCAAAGGGTGACACTGCCCTCCCCAAGAGACCATATAGTGCTAGCATGCACCGTGCAAAGTAATTATTGAAAACCATTCTATTTTATGTGTGTCTAAACGTGTGTTTGTCTCGAATGTCAAATCAAGTCCTGTGTTGTTTTATTGTGTGAATTCACGCCACAATCACCATGTATATATTTTTCTTAGCACGGCACCAGACCTGAAAGACTGCACGCACCAATATGGAGCAAAAAAAAACACCTATATTCTACGTGCAGTATGAAGGAAGTTAATTACCCTGTCTCTAGGAGAAAGGGGTAGCGTACCACTAATTTTCCTTATTGTTTTACAGATAAAGTACGTAGAATCAGATCGTAGGTATTAATTACGCATGCTTTTATTAGTAGCAGCATTTTATGTTTTTTGTATAAAACTTTATGTTCCTATTTAGAGACTAACAGGAGTGGCATACACGGGGCTGGTCCCTGTGTGGTCCTGATGAACAGCTAGGGGAAGCTTGAAACATGTCGACCGCACACTGAACCCACCTTCATTACAGGTCTGAACACAGTGTCCTACCCCATTTTTAACCATACCAAACTAGGAGCAGTAATACATTTGTTGAGGCCCACTAGCACAGTATTTTTTAATCACTCACACCCACTCCACTACACTTTGCATTACACATAGTCCTTCACAAAAAAAGTGCTCCTACGTAATTCGCAAGTCGTAGCACGCCCCTTTTCATAGAGAACTGGGATGGCCCCAATGATGAAGCATGTCACCGTGGGGAAACCCCGGTGAGTGAGGGGACTCAAGAAAGAAAACATTTTCTTTCTTCAGGGCTTTATCTGATCACACTGGCCAGTAGCCACAACACAAGCTAGGTCTCAGAACCCAGCACCTTGTGCTCTATCTTTCATGTTACGTCTTAGGAGGGCGACCTAGTCTTGCATTCCTCCTTCTCCCCCTTTGTTTTTCACTGACAACACAACCAGTTGGAAAAGCATAAATGTGATTGAAATGTAAAAATATCATGGCGACTGGTTGTGCTTAAAAATAAACGTGGTTTCTGGATCACAGCAACTAATAAACAAGTCTGCTCAACAATGTAAATGCAGTTCCTTACAGCTTTCGCGCTTGTTTATTAGTTGCTTTCAGACCAGTCTTAAGTTTGGGAATGTTCCCTTTGATCTTCTGTGTTCACGTTGGGCTGCACTTTCGCTTGTTTTTTAAAGGCACCTGACATTCCCGTTCGTACACTTGGAAATCGGTGCCTGGCACAGCTTTTCCAAGCTTATTACCTGGAATGTACTGGGAAAACGTAATAAATATGAACATACATGAAGATGTATTACTTTGGGGAGAACAAGCCCCCATGAGTCCACACTGGCCAATGTACAGAGAATATTAAGAAATATTATACTCTGAGGTATAGACCACTGTTTAAATATGGTTCTACCTGGAATATTATGTGGTGTGCCTTCTTACTATTTAACAACTTTTATGCTCTCTTTCTAGGTCTGGTGCTAATTTTATTCTGTAAAAGCACAGCTGCAAATTTGGTACAGCAGAGTGCAGAATTTAGTGGGTGAGCAATTACTGCATCATTCTGAGTTCAAGACCTTGCAGTGAAGCCACATAAGTGCATATGTTTCCCCAAATTTTGAGCTATGAAAATCCAGGAGCAATGCTATTTTCTACATGATATCCTCAATATTTTACGTGGCGAAACTCCTGTGGGAGAACCACCAGCTGTGTTCACTTGAAGTACGGTTTGTAACTCCGAATTAGGAGCAAACAATAGTTTGCACCTGAATTGGGAAATGGAGGACCTTTTAACGAGAGCCTTAGGTTTCCAACACGTTCAGCCACAGCGATGATGGCCTACTCTATTTTAGAGCTGTGCAATCTGCTCTTAAGTTACATAGTTAACCCGCGTGCTGTCTGTCCTTGGGCAGCTTCCAGATATGAACAAATATTTAACAAATGTCGTTTACTCTGTTTGTGCCAAATGCGTCTGTCAAGTGTACTTGCTTTAGTATAATATCTATTTTTAGTGTATGACATATTTAGAACAGATTTCATGCACCAGTGTATTGGCTCTCAGCCAATGTATTTCCTCCTACCCATTAACAGAAACACTTGGAACTATTTAATGAAAGATCTTATTTAAATTGATTTGAGGACAGACTATTTTTTTTAATTGGTTTTATTTCATTTACAGAGCGCGCTCCTATCCTCAAACGGTAGCTAAGTGTTTCCCAAACCAAAGGAATGCACAGCTAAAAATGAAGCCACAGGAAATGCAAGAGCTTTTTTTTTACTATTGAAGCTAAGGAGAATATTTGTGTACAGATAAAAAATAGAAACCAGAAAAACAGTGAGGTGAGCAAAGGTATACACTTGAGAATGTTAGGCCGATTGTCAATATTTGCATTTTTACTCTACACATTGTTATCAATGTGTCATTATATCCTCATCCCTCGGGTTTCATACCTAGTCTTACTGTTGAGACATTGCCTGCCGCCCTGCCAGCAGCGCCCTCCAATACAAATGGACTTAAGTCCTTTCATTTTCAGAACCTCCCCATAAAACCCCTCCCTACCCTCCTGCACTCTGCTCCGCTTTCCGCCTATTTGGCTTCCTGTGTGGTAGCCCATGCATGAAACATAAAGGAAAGGTGAATACTGATTATTATTTTTCAATGATTATATTTTCCCTCACAAGGTGTATTGTATATAATACGGCTGCATTATATACAATACACCACTGTCTGCCGGCAGCCAGTGATTGATGGATACTATATGCTGTCATAGTAGCTCACAGTTTCTTTCTTTCTTTTTTAATCTGATATTGGGCACATCGCCCATATACCTTCAGTTGGAGCGCCAACTCTAACCTTTTTCCCCAGTCCGTTGACGAAACATGGGTGTAAAGGTATGAATAGTGCTTAGACACTTCTTTAATTTACAACACCCTCACTTAGCACGCCCCTAGTGTTGTTTCGGTTAAGGGGACATTTTTCAGCTCTCTGTATATCAGCTCTCACTGTTGGTTCAGCTTCTATTTTTTTGTTCAGTTACCTTTTGGTATAGTCAGTCAGTCAGAAAACTTTATTCGATTCTTAGGAATCATAAAAGTTTGCATACATACATAAAATGATTCTTGCGACCCCCCCTGGCTGGGGGGTCTTCCTGACCCCCCCCCCCCGCCATCCTAACATGGCGGGGGTCTTTGAAGGCTGCGCAGCGTTTTTTCCGCATCCTCCGGGCCGATGGACACTTCCGCCACCCCGGAGGATGCGGAAAAACCGTTCTTACTCCCCCTACTTAAATACCATATTTAATCAAATTAATTTATCATGTCACTGTTCCACACTTAAATATTATAAAAATAATACTATAAAAGCATTTAAAAACTTGATTTCTAATTATAGTTCATAACGTTTCCTAATTGATAAAGCTGATCGAGCGAAGTTAAGAACAGGAATACAAATAGCAGCAGTGGATAAAGTGTGTAAGAAATTAAATCCCTCCTGATAGGAACAGGGTCGAATATCACGCAAGACAGATTTATTAAAACGTGCCCTTGGATCCTTGTGGAGTGTGCAGACCAACACAAAGTGCATTGTGCTTTGTTAGGCTGAATTATTGCACGGGCAGGGAGTTATGCCCAGATGCATCAACCTTTTTAGGAAGTGCAAACGGTGCGATTCGCATAAATCGGCCTTTTGCACTTCCTAAATTGGTTACTGGGATGCATCAAGCATTTTTTGGAAATCGCTTTTTTTTGCGAGTTCCAAAAAATGCGATTGCTGTTAAGGAATCGCAAATTTGCGATTCCTTAACAGCAATGCATCATCCTCAAAACATTTGCGATTTTAAAAATTGCAAATGCAAATTACCACGAAGTTGAACTTCGTGGTAATTTGCAAAAATGTTTAAAAACGCATAAAAATGCATTTTTTAAACGTGTACGTTACAGGCACACATGTCCTTAGGACATGTGTGTATGTAACTCACATGTAAAAGTGCATTTCATGGGTGCAGGGGGGGGGTCCTTTGGACCCCCCTCTCCACCCTTGAAAGGCTTTGATGCATTCCGATTTGAAATTGCGAATTCGCAATTCCCATTCATTCCTATGGGCATTTCAGCCCATAGGAATGAATGGGAATATCGGAATCGCTATTTGGAACTCGCAATTTTATTGGAATTCGGTAAAAATTGCGATTTTTACCGAATTTCAATAAAATAGCGAAATTAATGATGCATTGCCATTTGCGATTCCTTAATTGCGATTCCTTATTTTTCGCAATTAAGGAATCGCAAATGACAACGTTGATGCATCTAGGGGTTAGTCTCTCACACCAGCTCACCTGTTTAGGGAAAGCCACAAGAAAGTGCAATGTACAGATTCGAAATCTAGTCATGAGGAAGCGTGAATGTACTTAAATAGTAAAAGATAAATAACATTGCAGCTGGTTTGGGTGCCCATCTACACAATTATGAATTTCACAATCCTGATTAGACATACTTAATCCAGCATAATAAGCATTTTTTATCATCAGTTTCATATTAGGTTGATTGCAATCAGAATTACCATAATAATGCCCTAAAACGATTTTATAACAATTTTCTTTAACATATCGAAGCCAGAGCATGGCAAGAGCCCTATCAAGGGTCTGCAATCTCTGAGGCTACTCCTTGAAAATGATAAGTCCTCTGAGGTCCAAACTTTTCCCCAGAGGATCAAAGGATCGATATTTATTCTATCTTTTACAAAATCCATCCTCACTTCTGAGTGGCTAAAAGCAGTGGGCGAACTAATAGGGATCATTAATAGTCTTTTTTTTTAAATCCAGAATTTGTAGCTGGTTCCTTTTGTAATGTCCCCATACTCCTGCCCCAAAGGTAACTACTGATACACATTTAGATTTGTGTAAGGTTATAATTTCCGCCACTGGCTTATGTCCTAACTTGCAGGCGAAGCAAAACAGCCCCTCCACTATTCTTCTGGTGTGTTGGACTCTAGCCACAATCAGTTTCTCCCAATTTAATTTGTTATTAAAATTAATTCTTTGGATGAGGAGGATGGATGGAGAACTGAGGCCTTAAGCCAGCATTTTGTTGCAGGGCGCTACCGGACACCTATATTGCTTTTCACTTAAGGAATTGGTGGATTGAGTTGTATTTTTTCTTCAGTTCTAAGTGCTGATCTCAGGCCCTTTAATAGCAACCCAGTAAATCACGGCACCTTTGCCATCAAGGAGCTGAAAAACAGAAACTTTGCATAGAAGATGATGGAATTCCATGAGGGGGGTCACATAAAGTGTATTGTTCTGTCTTCATGCACTTTCACAGCACTGAAAATAAATGAGGATTACATATTGTTTTAGAATATCCTGCTTATAACTTTTCAATGTGTAAACTCTTTTTGTAATTTCGTAAGAATTTTTCTATTGTAGAATGCCTCTTGACCTCCAGTGTTTTCAAACCTAACTACTTAGAACCCTATGCAATAAATTCATCGGAGCAGTGAAAAAAAAAAAAAAAAAAAAAAAAAACATTTCCTAGATAAGTGAAATTGAGCACCTTATCAATAATCCTTCACCATGAATTTCCTTTTTTTGTTTGTTTGGGACCACACATCATAATAAAAGATTTACTAAAATGTACTTTCAGGTCCAATGCCAACATAAAATCAGTAAAAGCATTCAAGTCTTTTTGAAGGCTGTTGGTCATTATAGCCATCAAAACAGTGTCGTCTGCGTATGACAACAGTGGAACTGATTTGCCTCCTATGCTGGGAAAGTCTAGTTGTTTCTCCAAGAGAAATCCTCCAGGCAATTTGTATATAAAAGGAATAAAAAAGGCGCCCGGATACAACCTTGGCCAACCCCCTCTGTAGAAGCAATTGACCTAGTCTCCTCTCCCCTAGGCCATAACGGATGGAAACTGTAGTGGAGGCATGCAACCTACGCAACAGAGTTATAAGGGGCTCCTCACAACCCATTTTTTTCCATTCGTTTCCACAACTTCCCCCTGTTTATAGTATCAAATGCGCTGGATAAGTCCATGAAGACAAGGTGGATAAACTCCCCCTTGCCTTCATATACTTACCCATAATCAGAGACCAGTTGAGACACTGTTTTTTGTTCCCATACCCCTTCTGAAGCAATATTGTGTATTGGATATAAGTCCAGAGGTATTACCCCAGGATTCCAAGCGTGCAAGAATTACCCTCCTCAGGACTTTACATGTGGCATCAATTAAGGAGATGGGCCTGTAGCATGCAGTATCGTTTCTATTACCTTTTTTATAGATCGGCACAATCACTGCCTCTTTCCATGATAAAGGAATATGACCCACTATCACAGCTTTGAAAACATTAACCAGCAACGGTGATAATAGTTCATGATTGCTTTTAAATAAATCCAGGGGCACCTTATCTGGGCCTGGAGCTTTCGAGGAAATAGCCATTATTAAAGCATCTTCAACCTCACTTACAGCCAGGGAGGAACTAAGATGATATGCTGTATCTGAATTTATTACTAATTAATCCCTTTGTTCGTGTGGTGAGACGCAATTCGGGTTAAAAAAAATTGTGAAATGAAGTTTCCAAACTTTCCTAAGTATTGTTGATTCCATGCTCTTTGCCTCATTCGTGAAATGGGGGCGATTGATAACCTCCCAAAAACTTTTAGAATCCCTGAGATTACTAGCTCTCTCAAGATCTTCCCAGGCTAGTCTTCTCAGTTCGTTCTTTCTCTGCTCAGTTACACGTTTATAACTTTGCCTCACTCTCTTAATTAAAGCTCGGTCACGGGGTATTGCATGCAAAGCATTCTTGAGATCTTTATGCGCCCCGTAACACTCAGCATTAAACCATCTTATTTCTTGAGGGTCCCTACTTTTCACCAACTTAGTTAGATCTTTGGCAACATTTCTGCAAATTAGTTCAAAATCCTGTCTGACCGCGTCTGGGTGGGAATCATAAGAGAAACATGATTTGACCTAGGTTAGCTTTAAAGATATTCACCTCAAATTGGGAGGGATTTATTTTACTCCATTTTAATTTCACACCCTGGTTTCGAATATATACTTAAGTGGGTGCATGTCGCCCTTGTCCTGCTGTGCCGTTACATACAGGGAAATAGTGAGGGGATTGTGGTCACTAGCTGGATTTGGTTCAACCGCAAACCTCTTTACGAGGCAAGCACATTTTCTAGTTATTAACAAAAAATCGAATGTGCTAGTTTTACCTCCACCCTGATAAGTTGGATATTGTATGGGTGGGGTACTGACCAAGGTATAAACCTGACATAAATCATTTACCACAATGATAGAGTTTAATGTTTCCCCCTGCAAGGTGTGTTTAAAATGTGGCAAGGGTTGGTCCTCAGTATCCATAATCTCACAAACTTCTGTTGAACTATAGCCACATAATGTACAATTGAGGTCGCCTGCCCAAATTATACATAAAGGATAACATTTTCCTGCGACCATATCAATTTCCATCTTGAGGGTATTAATAACCTCACAATTATTTTGATCAAAATGTTATAATACCAGTGTACTAATAATATTGTAGCATCAATCAAGTTTGAGATCAAGATAAGTTGATACCAGAGGAAGTCAATTAAATTCTCTATCTTTAGTGCCCCATATTTGACAGAAATCAATGTTACTAGTCCTCCTAAAAGAACAATATCCATCAATGTCAATATCGTTCGTACTCCAGGTTTCTTGAGCACAAATTATGTCAAATGTTTTATCATATTGTAACCATGTCTCATCAGTTAATTTTGAGGAGATAACTGCGATGTTCCAAGAGATGAGTCTAAGGGGACTGATGTTATAGTCATACTCAACTTTGGCTTCCCCAATAATATTAGTAATTGCTGGCACTAGTAAAGGGTATAAGCTAATATCAGGATCCTCATTTTATGTATGAGAGGAGACGCAGCACTATCTGCTAAATCAGGGACTTTTTCTACATTTATCAGGGAAGTGTCCATTTTCTCTGAATTTTTCAGAGCTGAGGTTTGTCAATCTATATCTACAAGCCCACTCAATACATCAAAACGATTTGGGTGAAACCAAGCAGGGTACCGATGGTGCTTATTTACCCCCATATGCCTCTCTTCCTCTACAATAAGCCGTGGCTGTCTGGGTGGTTGATAAAGAAAAACTAGGGTGAAAGGGATATGCCCCTCGTATCTACAGACCAGTTATCCATTCTGTCTAATATTGTCTTAGCCAGACCTGGAGATCTGAGTGATAGAATTATACAATCTACCGGGAGGGTCTTAGTGGATTTGCCTGCCCACCCAATCCGACCCACCATCTTAAATTCTGAGAATAGCACATTATCACTTATCCCCGTCCTAGCATTGAAAAAGTGCAATGATTTATTCCTCAACGTTGACCAGTGTTCTGACTCACCGGGCAACAATGGGGGAACGTTGTCCAATACCAGGGTATATGGTGTTGCTTCTGGTGGTAAGTGTAGGTTGGTATGGGGGCCACAAGGACCTCTTTGGTCAGGGGTCTGACCCTCTATTGTGCTAGTAAACCAAAATCTCTCACCTTGGGTGCGACTAGACTTATCAATACAGGTACACCTGAGACATATGAGTTCCGGCCTTGCCTAGTGGTCAAATCTTTTGTCTGTTGTACAATCTCAATGCCGTTTGGCAAAGTGCACGATACCCCTAGACGTTGTGGGTCAGCTCAATGTTTAAGAGGGGGGTCAGGATGGTGCACAACCCCTCTCTCACCAATACTCTTAGATGGATCATTAGGGGGAATAACATCTATTCTCTTTTTGGGGGGATCAAGCAAAGATTAGGTTGTACTTTTAGGCTCAAGCCTTTCTAGATTAATTAATCTTGCCTCAATCACAGTTAATTTTTGTAATATTGGTTCTCATAAAGCTGAAATCGATAGCTCCATCTTTTTCCAAAAATCTTCCCCCTTTTGTGGTAATAAAACCTACTTCTTTTAAGGTTGGAACGGGCCCCAGATTACACTCTTTTTCAGCTGGTATGCTCCTACAGGTTTAGGCAAATGGTTTAGGCAAAATAAAGTTTTGTTTAAAAGAGGCCTGCCCTTTCCTTTTCTTGGCCGGTGGTGTCTGGCTGTTTCCATGTGTGGATTTTGCTTTCTGACCCGTGTCACTACATTTGGCACAATAGATTTTACAGGTATATCAGTAACATCAATAGTATCAGAAGCATTGGATACATTAGAAGCATTAATAACTTCTAAATCCGATACGGTTGGCTGTGACGTACTGGTATGCATGGAATTTATGTCCCGATTCAGTTGTGGCATAGGCACAGCAGAAGCACATTGATGCTGAGGGTTTTGGGGTTCCAGGGACAGTCTGCGCTCAGTGAGCTCTATTTCATGAATGAGAGCAGACTCAGCCCTAAGTAAAAAAGCGCCCAAGATTCCACGACCCCTTGCCCATATCCACATTTGGACCTACTCATTTTAACCCTCTATAGTCTACAGTCAATGACAATGTTAATGTCAGTAACATTTGTGACGCCAATTCAGTACCTTAACTGGTGGCTACCAATTTGCTCCAGGACCGAAGATTTTAATGATATGGCCCAGCCTGGCCTCCTTGGGCCTCTGATGGACGTGGCCCGGGCACGCCCACGTGCTTCCTGCTCTGCAGGAGCCCAAAGCTGCCTTTATGCGCCGGCTGGCGCGTGATGCTGATGCGGCTCCTGCCGCAACACCCCCTGGACGTTGCAGTCCTCACTGCAGCACGATGCGGGTTCAAAGCAGGCAGAAATAAAACATAAAAGGCTTTTTGTATAGTCATTTAGGCAGGGTGAACTGTGTTTGCTTGCTGAGCAAAGCTTAGCTGGTTGTATGTTGAGCATGTGGGGTATTTCCCTATTGAGCACATTCACCACTGTTGTATCTCCTATTTCTTTTAACAACTGGTCTCTCTTTTCTGCGTGCCAAGAACAAGCATCACATCACAGAGTTTTTTAATACATACCTTACGTATAAACAGGGCTGTATTATGTTTTTGCTTTCATGTGAATGTACATTGTCATTTACTGACAGGAGCCATTGTTTGTTTATAGATTCCCCTGAGGAAGGGTGTACTCTGCACCCGAAATGCATTGGGATAAAGTGGCTTATGCCCATTACTTATGACATTCCTGCTGTAAGGAACAGAGTTAAAAAGAAAAATCAAATAAATAACCCAAGATTCATGACGCAATGCATTGATGTAATTTTGGACAATTGTCGGATCATTATGTTTCTACATGTATTATATAAATGATGTTTTTTTAATATGTGAATGCAGCACACATCAACTAATACACTGGTTGATTTTGGTATGACGCTTCTTTAAGCGCCTAGTAGTGCACACTCTGTCTGAGACCTTGCAGTCCTAGAATTCCCAGTGCTGCAGTGCAGATGGCATTTTCCCTTAATGTGGGGTCTGTCACACTCCTGGCTCATGTGCTAAGTTGGGAGCAGTGAGAGACGGCTCCACTGTAGTCTGTGCATCACAGATTGGGATGAAAGGGTGCAACACAGACCACCATGACTCTCTGATATGTGTGAAAAAGGCTGATTTTTTGAAGATAGGTGCACCTCACAAAACATTACCCTTGGCCTTTGCCTTACAAAACCATGCCTTGCTATACATTGATTCCCCTACATATCCTCCTCCCTCACCCCTAAGGTTTCCCCACCCTTGTCCTTCCTTGGAAACTATTTAAAAACCTCTACTTGTTCATTAACTGTTGAACTTTAACCTTGTAAGCTCTTCTCTACTTCTGTAAACATCTACCTATCTCCTATCTTAACCTTATTACTGTTCCCGACCATAAAGATAAACTGTAAACATATAAAAAAACTATCTACCAGATGCCTTGCATCTGCTTCAAGCGATAACCTAGTACATTCTCTGCCCTCCGCAGGGTAGCTGAGTTCACCAAAATAACCTTTAATTTAACTATGTCTAAATAAATAAAAAAAAACTCTTCTTCAGGGTAGGAGGGAGGGGAATTATTAAAACTACTCTCCCTCTAGACCCCACCGGCTGCCGTGTCACCTCACCAAAATGGTGACACATCCCATAAAATGGCAGATTAATTGCTCCCCCGCCTGCCAGCTAAATAACGTAGCCCAAAAAGAGCCCTTTAAACTTTGGTTACATAAATCAGCCCAAAAACCCCGGTAGGCAAGCCTCTCTCGCGGTCAGCCTCCACCCATAAGCCCCATTGGGCCGAAAGGGTGCAGGACAGACCGCCAATACTCTCTAATATGTGTGAAAAAGGCAGCTCTTATTGCAGACAGGTGCACCTCACAATTCATTACCAGTGCCTTACAAAACTATGCCTCGCTATACATTGATTCACCTACATATCCTCCTCCCCATCCCTAAAGTTTCCCCAACCTTATCCTTTGAATTTGAATTTAAAAGAATTTATAAAGCGCACGTCTACCAAACGGTTTCTTGGCGCTAGGGGATACTAAAAACCAGTGGCAGGGGTGTAAAGGACTAAGATGGGAAAGCTTGCAGGAAAAGGAACGTTTTAAGGGCTCTGCGAAACTCCATATAAGAGGCAGCAGATCTGATAGCAGACGGAAGTGCGTTCCAGAAGGTGGGGGCGAGGACAGAAAATTTCATGCCTCCCGACCTGCTTTTCTTGAAGCGGGGTACAGAGAGAAGAAGCTTGGTAGAGGAGCGTAACTCTCTGCTGGGACAGTAGGCCTTAATAGGAGAGGAAATGAAAGTGGGGGCAGTCCCCGCCCGGGCCTGAAAAGTCGTGCAGCCCAGCTTAAAGAGAGCCCGTTCTTTAACGGGTAGCCAATGTAGTAATTTGAGTAGGGGAGTAGTGTGATGGGATTTGGGTAGCCCATAAATCAGGCGGGCAGCCTGATTTTGCCCTAGCTGGAGGCGTTGAAGGGCATAGGCGGGAACACCGTTGTACACGATATTCCCGTAGTCTAACCGCGATAGAACCATCGCCATTAGAATCAATTTTAAAGCAGGAAAAGAAAAAAAACGGGAGATTTTCCGGATGGTGCGGAGGGTAAAAAAACAGGAGGAAACTACAGAACTAATCTGGGAGTGCAATGTAAGGGCAAAGGTGATGGGGAGGGGCCCATGGAGGGAGGCCAGAAAGTGGGGGACCAGGGACTGCGACTGCCGCCGGTAAGAACTAGCTCTGTCTTATCCGGGTTTAGTTTAAGATGATTGCAGTTCATCCAGTCCCGGATGAACAACATAACAGGTTGAAAATTGTGAACACTGACTGGGGAGTGGGAAAGATTGAAAATAAGCTGGAGGTCATCGGCATAGTTATACACCGTGACCTCCATCTGCTGTAGTGCCAAAATAAGGGGGAAAATTTACAGGTTAAACAATAAGGGGGAAAGGGACGATCCTTGAGGAACACCGCACTGCACCTTGCACGGAGAAGCAGAAAAATCGGCAAGGTGAACGGCCTGAGTGAGATCAATCAAAAAGGAGTTAAGCCAGGCCGACACTGGGCCCCCTATGCCCGTCGCTTTGACACGGGAAAGAAGAATAGAATGATCGACCGTGTCAAAGGCGGCGGACAGGTCTAAAAGAATGAGGGCTTGAGGAGTGTTGGAATCCAGCCCCTCCCTGAATTCATCCATGACAGAAATGACCACCTTCTCGGTGGAATGCCGGGGGTGGAAACCCGCCTGGCAGGGCGCGAGGTAGCCACTGTCTTCCACAAAGGAACTGAGCACCTTGGTGACATAGGACTCAAGGACCTTGCCCAGGAAAGGAAGGAGGGAAATAGGACGATAGTTTGAAGGGGAAGAGGAATCGGCACCAGACTTTTTTAGGATGGGAATAATGGTAGCCACTTTATAGGGGGCGGGAACGATGCCCAGTCTAAGGGAGTCATTCAAAAGGGTGACGGGGGGCAGATAACAGTCTGAGAAGATCTTACATAAGACGTAAGCCGGACAAGGATCGGCGGGGGATCCTGACTTGACGCGGGCTAACAGGGGAAGAAAGGTTTCTTTAGTCAACGGCGGTATGTGGGTCAGGCAGGACATGTTTGGTGACGGCTGGTGATCACAAAAGGTAGGGGAAGGGAGGGTATGTTGGCCTTAATAAGTGCGACTTTCTCAATGAAAAAATCCTTGAGAGAGTCGCAAAGAAGCTGGGAGGGGGGGTTTTGGAAGATGTCCTATCAGAGGAAGCCAGCTCGTGGACTGTAGCGAAGATTTCTCTTGGCTGATTCTCGGCTGCGAGAATCCTCCCCGAGAAGTATCCAGTCTTAGCGAGGAGGATATCTCTTTTATATTCATTCAGGGTGGAAGTATAACGAAGTTTGAGAGTAGGACAGTAGGCAAGCCTCCAGGCTCGCTCTGCTTGGAGCACTTCAAGTTTTTTTGCTTCAAGGCCAGGGGTAAACCACTTGTTGGTATCATGGCATCATGAGGGCCACTTGGTCACAGGCCCTCTGAGCCAGCTGTCAAGGGTGCCTATTTGAGATGATAAGGTGAGACCTGCTAAGTCAGGGCGGGCGGCTGACAAGGATGCGCAGAGGGAAGGGATGTCTACTCTGCTCCAGTTCCTGGCCCAGGTGTTTTTGGGGAAAGAGGGTTGTTTTAAAAGGTTGAGGTCCAGGAAAAAGGAGATCAGAAAATGGTCGGACCACGCGCAGGGTGCAACGGTAGGGGCAGTGACTGGAATACTGAGGGTCCAAATTTGATCCAGAATATGGCCTCGGGAATGAGTGGGGATGTGAACCTGCAAAACAAAATTGAGACTAAGAAGGAGCTGGGTAAAGTCTCCAGACATGACGTCTTCCGCAGGGTCATTGGGCCAGAAGTTAAAATCCCCTAGAACAAGAACAGATGCGTTATTGACTACCAGTGTGGCAAGTAGGTCCTGGATGGCAGAGATGAAACATGGGCTGGGCTGGGGAGGGCGATAAATTAACACACACGTGATAGGGATCTGAAAGGAAGCGGAATGCACGACTAGGTAGTCGACCGCTGATATGGGAGGGGAAGGGAGCACCTGAAAATGGAAACCGACTCCGGCAATCAAGGCAACCCCGCCCCCCGTCTTCCCATCCGGCCGGTCAGCGCGGAGGATGAAGTAGGGGGGAGGAAGAGCTGCTAGTACGTTAGGTAACGAATACGCGCTGAACCATGTTTCCGTCAGGAACAAGAGGTCTGGTTTATAGGAATCCAAGAAATTAAACAGTTCAAGCTGATGCTTGACCGCCGACCTGGTGTTCAAAAGGAAAGCCGAGATAGTAGGTGTGGGGTTGGAGGAGGGAGGAGGTTGGAGAGGGGCAGGGGAGAGGGGGGAAGGGAAGGTAGGGATGCAGGAAGAGTAGATTAGGGCTTACCTCGAGCCAAGCCAAGTTCAATGACCTTTGTGAGAGAGGCTGGCTGGAGTGGCCAGGAAGCCTGATAAGAGCAAAGTTGTGAAGCAGAGTAGGAAAGAAAGCGGGCATAGTGAGGTGCCCCTAGCCCCGGCCGGCCGTGGACGGGCGCAGACGGGCTTGCCTTTGGCGCGTCGCTGGCGCGCCCGCTGTGCGCGTCCGCTGCACGTGTGCATGAGGGGGGGCTTAAGAAGGTCAGTGGCGCAGGAGACTAGAGCGCTGACCTGGGAGAAGGCTCCAAAGATGGCGACCGACAACCCCGTCAGCCCTCCGATCAATCGGCACTCCGCCGTGTCGGACTGGGGCTAGGGGAGCGTGGGCCAGGCAAGACAACACAAAATACAATGAGGCAAACGTAAAAGTTTTAAAATATAGTTTGTGCAGCCAGAGCCAGCCGCCTACAGCAACACACACACAGCTGGCCCAGAACCCACTGCCACCGGGTTCACAGCATCCGCTGTGCGTGCGCATGAGGGGGGCTTAAGAAGGTCAGAGGCGCAGGAGACTAGAGCGCTGACCTGGGAGAAGGCTCCCAAGATGGCGACCGACAACCCCGTCAGCCCTCCGATCAATCGGCACACCGCCGTGTCAGACCAGGGCTAGGGGAGCGGGGGTCAGGCAAGACAACACAAAATACAATGAGGCAAAGGTAAAAGTTTTAAAATATAGTTTGTGCAGCCAGAGCCAGCCGCCTACAGCAACGCACACACAGCTAGCCTAGAACCCACTGCCACCGGGTTCACAGCATCCGCTGCGCGTGCGCATGAGGGGGGCTTAAGAAGGTCAGAGGCGCAGGAGACTAGAGCGCTGACCTGGGAGAAGGCTCCCAAGATGGCGACCGACAACCCCGTCAGCCCTCCGATCAATCGGCACTCCGCTGTGTCGGACCGGGGCTAGGGGAGCAGGGGCCAGGCAAGACAACACAAAATACAATGAGGCAAAGGTAAAAGTTTTAAAATATAGTTTGTGCAGCCAGAGCCAGCCGCCTACAGCAACACACACACAGCTGGCCTAGAACCCACTGCCACCGGGTTCACAGCATCCGCTGTGCGTGCGCATGAGGGGGGCTTAAGAAGGTCAGAGGCGCAGGAGACTAGAGCGCTGACCTGGGAGAAGGCTCCCAAGATGGCGACCGACAACCCCGTCAGCCCTCCGATCAATCGGCACACCGCCGTGTCAGACCAGGGCTAGGGGAGCGGGGGTCAGGCAAGACAACACAAAATACAATGAGGCAAAGGTAAAAGTTTTAAAATATAGTTTGTGCAGCCAGAGCCAGCCGCCTACAGCAACGCACACACAGCTAGCCTAGAACCCACTGCCACCGGGTTCACAGCATCCGCTGCGCGTGCGCATGAGGGGGGCTTAAGAAGGTCAGAGGCGCAGGAGACTAGAGCGCTGACCTGGGAGAAGGCTCCCAAGATGGCGACCGACAACCCCGTCAGCCCTCCGATCAATCGGCACTCCGCTGTGTCGGACCGGGGCTAGGGGAGCAGGGGCCAGGCAAGACAACACAAAATACAATGAGGCAAAGGTAAAAGTTTTAAAATATAGTTTGTGCAGCCAGAGCCAGCCGCCTACAGCAACGCACACAGCCTAGAACCCACTGCCACCGGGTTCACAGCATCCTTTCTTTGCAACTATTTAAAAATCTCTACTCATTCATTACCTGTTGAACTTTAACCTTGTAACCTCTTCTCTGCTTCTCTAAACATCTACATAACTAAGTATCTCCTATCTGAACCGTATTGCCTGCTCCCAGAGTAACTTGTTCCCAACCATAAAGTTAAACCGTACACATGTAAAAAAAACTGTCTACCAGATGCCATTCAGAAACAGTCCTTGTGACTTTTCTGAACCCCAAACTAAGGTGATCAGTGGTACCTTCAAATATCCAAAATGTTGTCTAGGTCCTCCTTTATCTGGATCAAGTAGAGTTCCATTCCATAGCGAGACAAGTGCACTATGTCCCCTCTGAAAAATTATACAGCCGTGCACTTCAATTCAGGATGCTCTGCCCTGCTGAAAACCGCCTCCCTACAAAACACCCTCATGTCTCAATTTAGCTTTCTACTTGCCTTATTAATAGTGGTAGGTCTTTCGCCCCCTCCATTGTCTTCTAGGGGTAAATTTGGTCCAGATGATGAAGCATCCCAACCAATGCTGCCTGATCTCCAACAAGTCACTTTTCATCTGTTTTTTTTAAGTTTTAAGTTTATTATGCAATAAAAAACAAATGAAAGGTAACAAGTACAAGAGAAAACAATGGAAGCTTAAAATGACTGTAAGAAATATGACAGGGAGGGATTCAAAGGGGGGGGAGGGGAAAAAGGGGGAGGGAAGAGGGATACGTCTATCCGACTATATATATATAAGTTATATCAACAAAGTACGAGAAAACATATCAATCACGTTAAATTCACTTAATGCATAACAATTAAAGTATAGAAAAACCAAATGAGACATGAAAAATACATAGAATAAAATTTTGCGATATATTAATACAATAAATAAAAAGGGCAAACGAGGCAATGAGATTCTTCAAGGGGGAAGTGTTAGTGAGATGGGAAACAACAGTTACAACGCAACTTTTACAAAGCATTCTGTTACAACGGACACCATTACAACTCAGGATCCTTTACAACGCATGCCTTTACAACGCATGACATTACATAGCAGATGCTATTACAACGCATGCCATTACAACGTAAGTATTGGTAAGTATGCCATTTTATTTAATCATTTATTTTTAAATTTAAATTAAATACATTTATATAAGTAATAGTATATATTTAATTTTGGGTTATGGGGTACAGGGGTATTTTTAGGGTTCAGGGCTGGGTATGGGTTATGGGGTACAGGGGTATTTTTAGGGTTCAGAGCTGGGTTTGGGTTATGGGGTACAGGGGTATTTTTAGGGTTCAGGGCTGGGTTTGGGTTATGGGGTACAGGGGTATTTTTAGGGTTCAGGGCTGGGTTTGGGTTATGGGGTACAGGGGTATTTTTAGGGTTCAGGGATGGGTTTGGGTTATGGGGTACAGGCCAGGGGTATTTTTAGGGTTCAGGGATGGGTTTGGGTTATGGGGTACAGGGGTATTTTTAGGGTTCATGGCTGGATTTGGGTTATGGGGTACAGGGGTATTTTTAGGGTTCAGGGCTGGGTTTGGGTTATGGGGTACAGGGGTATTTTTAGGGTTCAGGGCTGAGTTTGGGTTTTACACTAACTGGATTTTAAATATTATTTTTATACACCTACACTATTTAAAAAAATATTTAAATATATTTACAAATATATTAATTAAAAAATTATTTAATAAATAAAATTAAGTCAATATTTATTAATTACATTTGTTAAAAAATAATATACTTACCTAGACTTGGTATGCGTTGTAATAGCATCTGCTATGTAATGTCATGCGTTGTAAAGGCTTCCGTTGTAAAGGATCCTGCGTTGTAAAAATTGCGTGGTAATGGTGTGCATTGTAAAAGTTTGCGATGTAACGTCATACATCCAGTATAAATAGATGTTAGTAAATAGAGATATAATGAGATCTATGTGTGATATCCAAGTGGAAAAATATATGCTTTATTAAGTCAAAGTAAAAAAATGGAGAGGGGTTGTGATAGAAGAACAAACATGAACAAAGTCATAAAAACTTCCACATTCAGGCATTTTACATGTGACATACACGAGGGTACAATGGTATGGTCACAAACTGTAAGTAACTAAGCTCACGTAAAAAAAAAGATGAATTGCAACGATTTGAGTGATTATACTGTACTCAATGACGTTTCAATCCCTCAAGGAGATATTGGGACCATCATCAGGACATGAGGAGTTATGCCTGAGATCAAAATGAGGGTTACTTCAAGTGTAACCCAATGCCCGCTGAAGAGAAGAAGGAAGAAAAGTGAGAGAAGAGGAGAAATGGGAAAAAGGGAAAACTACATTAAATGCCATACATTGAAACACAGGAACTAAGATCAACCGTCCAACCATGCAAGCGGCATCCAGGTGCAGCAATGCGTGTTTCTTCAGTATCCATATTATCTATAACGTGATAAAGTGAATATCTTGAAGATATACACAATGGTGCCAATGGCACAACAGCGTATCAGTAAAAATAACAGGCAGTGAGTGAACGACACAGAGCAGCAATGTGAAACAGTGTGGGGAACAACTATAAACTGATGAAGAAGGCATCACATGTGGTCCTTTGTGCTGTATTGCAATGCAGGAATCTGAGCTCGGTCCAAAAGATAATATGATCAGGGGAGCTCCAATCAGCAATAACAGGTACTCCTAAGTGGAATAAGTAAAAAAACGGAAGTGTGGGGGAGATAAACTGAACATATGCTAAGTGGAAAGACTATGTGGCAATATACAACAAACCTGAGTATTCTAAATAAAGAGCAGGGAAAAAATGATATAGGCCTTGGTTGGCAACATATTCGTAGAAAAGAAAGGAGCCACCATTGATAGCTTCCCAACTTACTTATGCGTTGATCTAGGATTCAAGCAACAGCTCCAGAACAGCCTCTGTTGCTTGCAGCATCACTCGAATAAGAAAACTGAAGACACAATAAGAATTCAGATAAATATTTAGCCAGCCCCGTGCATCGTGTTATAATTTGCCTAGAAAGAAACACCATCTGGCCAAAAATTCAAAGGAAAAGACAATTATGTGAGATCCTTTTGAACACTCAAACGCTTGAAGATTAATGCAACCCAGAAAATATGGAATTGAGTTACCCTGAGTGCCAGAGATCCCCTCAAATGGTTTTGTGAAATAATTAAGAGTTAAAGCATTTTCTTAGGATCACAGATTTGTTGTTATTAGCCTAACGGAGTCTACAGGAAAGATAATTTGATTAAAATAAACTTTCGCTACATTTCAAGCTCTAAACATGTCTAAAGGGATATTAGAGATGTAACAAGGTATTTACAGTTGCACAATCACTGGATGATAAAGTGGAAAACATTTAGTAAGGTTGCAGGTATAATGTGCACGGAAATTGTGTTTTTTGCCACTTGCGGGGCAGAGAATATTTGATAAATCAGAAGGTAGAAACTGCCTTTGGGTCACACAATGTGAAGCACACAAGCAACTCTCTCTCAATCCCATTCCCCCCTTTTCCTTGGTAATTTGTAGGACTGAGCGTTGATATTACTCACTCACTCTGGAAGGCATCAGGGGCATTGGTGACTAATCTTCAGGCATTGCTCCCACTGGGCTTAAACAAGCAATTTAGATCAATTTAACTTGCTCTTGCGCAATCTGGTCTATTTATTAGTATATTTCATAAGCAAGCATTTTTGTCGCCATATCTTTCACATTTCAAAACTTCGCTGGAAGAACTTCTATGTCTGAAGACTGTGGGAATTTAATTACTCATTCTAAACATTTAGAGAAGATTGCACAACTTAACTTTAATATTAATAATCCTAAAATTATGCATGTTGGTAGTTTGAGTCAAGAGGACAATACGTTTGTTAAGGAATATATTGACAGCAGAGTGAAAACCCTGAGAAATCGATCAGAAGTGTGTGAAACAGATTGAAGCTGAAGAGAAGTTTAGAAATTCAATTGTGCATCTCAGACTGAGAATGAAGCATGAAAGAAAGGTAGAGTTGTGTATAGTCTATCCGGAATCTGAAATAATTAGGCCACTAGAGTTTTCTGCGGGGAGAATGTGTGAAAGGAGCTATGTTGTAGATAATGGGTTGAGGAATTTATTATGCGAGTAGTAAAACTGCCTATTTTATTCGGTCTCCTAATTGGTAGGTAGCTGTTATCTTGCTCTGAAATTCTCTCTGGTTTACTATGCGAATGAGAGGAATGTTGTTGTTGGCTTGAAAAGAGTTAAGTGTGGATTTGGACAAATTGTTTGATGTATCGGAGCTTTGATCCAGCCTATTGGTGGGGCTATGACTAGAGTGAAAATGAGAAGATATCTAAGCTTGTAGATAATCTTGCTTCTAAAACTGCAGGAGCACTAATAAAGATTAATCAGGAGTTAATGGCCATGCATGCTGTCATTATACAGCACCACCTTGTGTTAGATATCCTTCTTGTGAAGGAAGGCAGGATCAGTTCTATGGGTGCTAGAGTACTGTACCTTCATTCTAAATAATAGTAAGCTTATTGTTATCCATATAATCAATTTGACTAACATCTCTAGTGAAGCAAAAGCTTTTGAGGAATACGATTTGTGGGAATCAGTTGGGTCTTGGTTTGGTGAGTTTAGAATGGGTTATAGAAAGGTTGGTGAATAATGTGGTAGTTTGGGGGGGGCATATTGAATGTAATATTAACCCCTCTAATCATAGTGTTGATTTCAGAAATTATGCTAGTCCTTTTAGTTAATTGATTAAAATGGGACTAAATTGTGGGTGTAAGAAAAAGGTGTTGAAGACATCTAAGCAGAAATTCAAACATTGTTGAGTTGGAAAACTTTAAGGAATGAGTCCATGATATCCTTGTTGGAAGAAATAAGAAACAAACAACAGATTGTGATTCACAGTGTATTGTAAATTGCTTGAATTTTAGTGATGGTGAAACTTTCATTGTGGGGTTTGTGGAAGATCTTACACATTTAAACTATATTTGTGTATAAATATTAGTAATGCCCAATTTGAATTTATATATGTGTATTAACATTGATCTACTGCAATTGAAACAAAATCGTTATGTTGTGCTTTAGTGTGTTTTTTAGACTTAGGCTAACTAGACCTCAATTGCGCCTCAACTCCATCTTAGTTAAAATGACTCAGGCATCATGATGTTTATTGTGTGTTTATATTTCTCCTTTGACACCACACAGAGCAAGATGTACATTTTTTATTGCATACTGTTCTTGAAGAACTCACTGGTGGAAACGTTTGCTACTTTCCAAGGCTCTTCCTGCTAGCACACTGTATCACAATATTTAACAACTGTTTTCTGTTATTTGAGCATCTAGTTTGGTCTGACACCTCCGGATGACATCAAGTCAGAAGGGGAGAATCAATATACATGTAGTGGGTCAGGTGGTAGCTTATTTAAAATTGTAAAACATATGAAATGTGATTTGCTATGATAATGCTTTACCCTATGTACGTTGCAGTTTCCTTGATTTCCTATGCCGCAAATGGCTTATTGAACCCTTGAATTTGGGGATGAGCAATGGCTCTTTCCTGAACCTTTAGGTATGCTGATTGAATTTTCTATTGAATTACTGAACATTTGTTACTTAGGGCCTGGTTTATTTATTGACAGGCAGCCCATTTCTCCTCTGCCCTGATAGAGATGCCTACCGACATATTGAGAAATGACCACCAAGCAGACTGTCATTTCTTAAAGCATTGGCAGTAACCACCATCAATGAAGTTTGTTCCAGGGCTCCGTCAATATGATGGAGCCCTGCAACAAACTATTTTATTTTTTATTGACAAAAAGGAAATCCAAAAGCGAAAAAAAATAGAAAAGACAATACTCCCCTCACCATGGGAGATCTTTCCCATGGCGGGGAGAGCATTTAGCAGTTTTTAGGGTGCTTTACCATCAGCATTTTCATGGCAGTGAGAGGCAGTAAAAACTGACCTCAAATTCCACCCATCTAAAGCAGGTGGTCGGAATTACAGATCTTCCTCGAACGACCCTTACTCAACAGGACAGTCGGAAGGATTTAATTACTGCAGGGACGTAGTAGACTCCGCAATGATTAAACCATAGGCCCACCTGCATCTAATCTTGGTGAGCTGACCACAGTCTTGGCAGTATGTATAGTCTGTCACTGTTGCAACAGAACAAACATACCTGTAGGTGAGTGGATCTGCTTCCTATGGTTACCCCCACTTTTTGTTGTGTTTCACTGGTTTATCGACTTTAGTCTGGCTGTGGCCCTGCTAATCAGGACCACAGCCTAGCTGTTCTCTCTCTAAATTGATTGCATGTACTTTAGGTACATACCAGATTGGTTGCTGGGTCACCCTTATGAGTCCCTATTATATGGTACCTTAGGTACCAAGGGCATAGGTACCCCTTAGGCCTACCAGGGACTGAAGCATGTATTATGCCACCCCTAGGAAGCCTTCCCAAATAACACAACAGGTCTGCACTTGCAGCCTGGGTAAGGTAGTATACCTATATCTACCTATACATATAGATACATATTATACATATTAACCTATAAGTCACTCCTATGGCAGGCCTTGACAATCCGAGAGGCAGAGTGCTTGGTTTTGCGCGAGAAGGTGCCCTAGCATGAGCTGAGCCCCTCTGCAGCTTTCGGAGTCCCTTCCTTATAGCTGTTCTATGATATAGCCATACCATATACTCTTAAGTGCATTAGAATCCTCGTGGTTAATGCTAACTTTAGAATGGCTTTATCAAAACATGTCATGTTTGCTGTCAAACACTTTGGAATACTACCCCCGCCAGTTCTGGCAGCGGCGGTAGCAATCCACCCTTCTAGAGGGAGAAGACATGTACACACTTACTTACCGGGTAAATGTTTCAAAGAGCATCAGCATCACAAAATGAATACTGCTGCCACAGACATGAGTCTGACCTCCTGCTGCTGGACGGAACTCTGGCAGTGAAGGCCTGGACAATAGGTTTCCTGTCCAGGGAGGTACCAGCACCTTCCACAGACAGGCTTTAGTGTATTGGGGCAAGGTGGGTTGCTTTCAGTGAATGCTTTTCAGACAATGCCTGGGGCACACAATGTGCTCCATGCATTTTCTAGTTCAAACCGGTTGCTGGGGCACTCAGCCCCAGCTCTGGCGCAAAACTGGGCAAAGGGGAAGGGGTGTAACCACCCCCTGCCCAGGTCCTCCCATAGGTGGGATCCTAGAGTTAGTCCAACCCCTAAACCTAGTATAAGTATAGGAACCCGGTCACTAGGACTTTAGATTACCCTGGATGAAACTCTGAAGAAGAAATATTGGACCTTCGACTGGAAGATGGAAGAAATCTCCCTTGGGGCAAGGAGTGACTCCCCTGTTCAAACAGGCACCAAAGAAGTATCTTGCCGGTCTGCATTTTCAAGGCTCCAGACGAATCTCGAAGAATCTGCGACACAGGACATGGACTTCCAAACATCTCCGAAGCTGACACGAGTCCCCAGTAAAGCTGAGACCTGTAGTTATCACAAGAGACGTGGGACCGGAACTCCTGGACATCCTAAAATTTTGCAAGTGCACCTACTTCCCGAAGTTGTGCATTGGGCTATTTGTTGCCCTCACCCCGAGCACCTTTTGCACTGAAGCTTAGAGGCCTACACTCCACGAGTGTTTCGTGGGCCCGTTTTCTGCATCGCAGCTTGAGGCTCCTTTGTGATCCCTAGTCCGTTGACTGGTGGGTCCCCACGAAGGATAATCCTTTGTTTCTTGGGCTTCCCTGGTTGCTCCAGACGTGCCCTGACTCCCCTTCAAAGGGTGAGTTCTTCAGACATTGCTGGTCTGCACCAAAGCCAATCTTGTCATCTTGCGTAGATACCGACACTACGGTACTCGACATCCAATGTGGGACTGCTGGAATCCAGCTCCTGGTTGTCATCGACGCCTCCTGGACCTCGTGGCTGAAGAGTCAAGCTTCGCCCACTTCTCCTTAAAGCACCCAACATCGGTTGGCATCTTCTTGTCGCCATCCTGGTCACTGGCTAGTGACCCAGACTCTGCCCCCTCTGCTTTCAGGTTCTTCAGATCTCCGATCCCCCCTTGGATTCATCCAGACACTCTTCTCCTGGACGCCTGCTCCACTTCTTTGCAGCTCTCCATTGGAATCGAAGACGAATCCCGATACGAAAAGATACCTATGCACCCGGCTTCCCTGGGTGAGGTAACACGGGTACTTCGGTGCTCCCATGGGTCTTGACTCTCAATGTGTCTAGTTCTAAAGGGGTTTCACGCAGTCCACTCCTAAGTGTCCTTAAACTTTAAAACTGTAACTTAAGCTTTCTCCCTAGAAGTCAGTGGTGATTTGCGGCCATGTTTAGACACTGCACATGTCCCCAGTGGGTCTCCTGCATCCCTACCTTAGGTGGTTCCTGGTTGCCCTAGCGGTTCTACAGGCCCTAGGCCTCACTTCTAACTCTCACATGGTTTTTATACCACTTTTTTAGTATATTATTTGTGAGGCCCCTAAGGCAAAACGTATACTGTGCTAGTTTACTGTGTGCTATTTAAGTTCTTGTATTGTACTTTTGCCTCTAGCCTCATAAAGAGACTAGAGGGGTTGTGTTTAGAATAAACACATATATTTTATATATATACCTGGTGTGGTGCTCTTTCATTTGATCATTCAAGAGATTATAGACTGGTAAAACAAGCTGCTTTACATTCCTTCAAGACTTAGCCTGAAGGCTGCTCTCCATAGCTACCACTAGGATAGCTTTCGATAAAGGTTGTCTAAACCTATCATGAATAAGGGTTGTTTGGACTGGTGCAAGGTGCCCACTAGAATAATGGACATCATATGCCTGGCCAACTTCTCACAATGCCAACAAGATTTAGATCAGGCCCTTAGTCTATTTACTTGATTTTTGGTCATTATTGCATTATTTCTGAAATAGAGAGCTTTCATGGCAATTGATTCATGTGTACTTTTATTGCATGCATTTGCTTTTCATATTTTTCTGTATTACACTTTGGATTTTAATAAACATATTTTAATAAACTTTTGTGTTTTTTTCTAATTTCCTGATCTTGAACTCCCTTTTTGACTCCTTTCAATTGACTGCATTTAAATGCTGCTTGAATCTTATCTTGTCTCGAATGTCACATTGTCTCATAGTTCTTGAGGTCACGCCACCCACGACTCCCGCAAAAATCAGTTGTGCCACTGTTATGCAGCTTATCTGAGTGATAGCGCACCCACATTATTTATCAATGAATCTTGTCAAAGAGATACTTTATGCCTGTACTCAGTAGCAGCCGTTCTCGATAGCCATACAATCATCCCAGTTGACCACCCCATCAAACATAGGCAGTGGCATGGCGATTGTCTTTCATTCTTGTTTTTCTTAGATCTGCATTGCTGAACTGTTGCTTTTTCTCTCTACTCTCTGTCTTAAATTTTCGCTGATGGACACCTTCATTTGTCTCCTGCCCTCATCGGTCAGTGTGTTTGGACAGTCAGTCAGTCTGTCAAAGATCATTCAACCATAAAAGAAGGCATCTAAAAACAATTAAAACAAATAACAAGTAGGTAAAATATACATGACCGATAAAAATTCCAAGACAGTAACAATTTATTTTTCAGAATGTCAATATCTTGAATGAGTGTTTCCACAAAGAAGCCTCTTTAAATACTAAGCACAAAGTATAGATGGTTAATCAATTCATTTTCCGACAATATCCCGCAAGCGAACGGCAGAAGAAATGTATCTGTAAATCATCAGACAAGTAAATTCATCTTTTAAAAGCCTGACACTTTCTTATATTTAAAAATGTTAAAAGAGGAATTAAAAAGACATGCCTAGGTCCAGTATAAAGTTTACAAGAGAACATAAAATGTAAGGTACTTTGGACCGACTCTGAGTCACATGGACACGGGTCAGTTTATGATTGCAATAAACTTTACGTGGATATGAGACAAGAAAGTGTGAAATACCAAACCTAGGGGCATATTATCAAGGGGGGCGATAGGAAATTATCGCCGCCTTAGCGGCCGTTTTCGGCCGCTAAGCGGCGATAATTCTATCGCCCTATTAGCAAGCTGTCGCTAACAGCAGCTAGCAACAGCTTGTAGGCGATAGTGAGCGGTTTGGGGCCCGCTTTGCATGTCAGCGATATTTATCGCTAATGACATGCAAAGTGGGGGGACCCATCCTGTTAGCAACTGAAAGCAGTCGCTAACATTGCTATCGCCTATTACCAACACAGGCGTAGCGATGGAAATATTCGCTCTAAGCGCGAATATCTCCAAAAACTAACGCCTGCTCAGACCAGTTCTTAGCCATTATATCCAATGGGAGGTGGATATAATGGCTAAGACCCTGTTAGCGGTAATGCATGAATATCGCTGTATTCTCAGCAATATTTACGGATTTTGCCGCTATCGCCGGGAATTTTATCGCTTTTGAGATAAACGTTGCTAATAGCACGTTATCTCAGCGATAAAATCCGGTGATGCGCGGCATAAAAAAATTGCCACTAGGGCTACTTAGGGGTAAATATCGCTATTTGTTGATAACATGCCCCCTAAATCATATTAGATAAAACAACTTAGCGTGGCTGAAGTAAAAGGGGAGATAGGGTTCAATATCTGGAGTGCAAACCAGCAATGAATGTTCTACAACCCTTTTTGTTTCTAACTCCATGGTTCTTCTGGTGGAGTCAAAGTGTTTTAAAAAATCATTTTTCAGCTTCGCTTTTCATGTCTTGACAATAATCTCTGGATTATGGATACAATCCACCAGCCCCATGGTCTCTAATTGATTTTTTATGTACGTAAGCCAGGGTACTTTTGTCATGACTCTAGTTTTAAACAATCTAAAATGATGGCACGATTTAAAGCTGTTTCTTTCTTAGCCCAAATGACGTGCTACAGGAGTATCAATGCTAATTGTATACGAAAGGTCAGGGGGATCAAACCAAGTTCAATGTGACATACATTAGCATAAGTACTTTTAGGAACTGTCAGCAGATGCATCATAAACATGTTCTCTTCTCTTTGGAGACCCTCTGCCTTACAGAAACCCCACACTCCAGCACCATACAGGGAAGCAGCATGTGTGCGGGGTTTATAAACATTGATGATAGCATCGATTGGTTTTGAACAAAACTTTTTAGTGAATCTAAAAATTGCCTCCAGATTTTGATTAAAACCACAAATCCTAGATTCTAATAAATGATTCCAGGTGCTTTTTTGATCCAACAAAATTTCCAAATAGGAAAAAGTAGTCGGTAGAACAGTTTTCCATTATTTATAAAACAGGTTTTGAACAGTGTGTTCAATGCAGATCTGGCACCACAAAGGCCTCTTTTCGGCTAATGCTATGATAACGTCAGCATTTTTTTGTGAACTGAATATTTGGCTAGATGTTGTAGAGAGAGCTGACACCTCAGGTTGTATCAATTCTCTGGAAAATGTAGGCCTTCATCTTTTGTTTGACCACCCCATTCTAAAGATGAGCCCTTCTCTTGACCACAACTTTACTAACCTTGATATCATTATTGTCCAAACCCCTCTTTCTCTGATGTTGACAGGTCCTTATGATGTTGCTTTTAGATTTACCAGGCACACCCGCTTTAATTGCTCCCAACATATGAGAGCAAACACAGGTTTTCCTGCCTGCACCAGTGCAGGCAAGGAAACCACTTTGTCCCGGTGGTAAGCACCCATGGGGATACCTGAGCCTTTCCTGCGGAAGAGGTCCCCAGTGCCATTAATGGCTCCAGGAGGGGGGCTGCATGATTCCCCCTTCCTTTTTCAATGCACCGCTGTGCCGTGGGGGTTGGGATCCCTGGGGCTGAAAACTGCCCAGAATGGAGGCCACGTGCACCCCTCTCCCTTTAATTATAAATGTATATTCCCAAGGGACCTGGCCCACCAGGGGAGTGAAATGGATTAGCAGCTTTTTTTATTCAAAAATTATTTTGGCCACTGGCGGGGTCCTTGTGGGACTCCACCACCAGGCCTAGGGGGTCAGGGTATTTCTTCACTACCACTTTCTGGTTGATGTGTTGGCAGATAATCAGACCTCATCATGAGATCTGTTGGATCCACAGAAGGTCCGGATCCCCAGATATCTATAAAGTTTTTTTCTTTATTAACTCAAAAACTACTGAACAGTTTTAAATCAAATTACAAAAAGTGCTCTTTCTGAACAAAAAGATAGCTTTCTGACAAATTTGAGGTGTTGGCTGTAGTCATGTTCAAAATTCCTATGGTAAATTGCATGGGGAAAACCCATTTTGGTTCCCCCCATTTTTCTTGGCCCTGCTTGAGGAATCACAACTAAAACTTTCCAAATAGCAGCTGAAGTGAGTAGCAAACTAGTTTTCAAAATGTTTTTTATATATATTCACTGAAGAAAACAAAGGTTACTGGGCAGTTATAGTTAGGCAAAAATTTCACTTGTACAAAACGAGTGAAATTTAGCAGTTATAGTTACCTGAGATAACTATAACTTGCGCCCACTCAACATACCAGCACCGCACACTCACGTTACATAACCTGCTCCGCTGTAATCAGGCGTCGTAGCACACCTGGGGCACACTCATGTCTCAGGTGGGGCCTGATGTGGAAGCATGCCACCAACTAGGTTGGTGGGTGAGGGCCTTCATAAAAAACAATTGGTTTTCCCATGCAGACACATACTACACGTATATTGATCCAGTAGCTAGTTTCTGCTGCTCTTTGTGCCACATGTACGCCAGTGGAAACCCTTAGCAAATCTGTATCTAGTAGTTCAACATGAGGCGGTTGGGTAATACAATAGAATACAATAACAGCCCTCGAATCATTACATAATATGTCTTTAACGCAATGGAGAATCCCCAAGTGTTTATTAAAGTATTTTTCACGGTTTTACTTCCAGTCGGAAAAGCAGGCAGTTGCGACAGATCCAGTATTCTTCATTTTGTTTTCTTTAGACACTTCACAAAACATTAGTATATTTATTTCTCGCTGTTGATGTGGAGTTGCACTCTAAGGCGTTCACTGAAAAAGCATCTTTCTCAGTGACAACGTTATCGTTTTGAACTGAAAAATAACCACAGCAATTCAGCAGGTATAGTTAGCAGCACTAACTATAACTTGCGCCCCTGCCATGTGCTGCTTACGACCTTACATATGACATCACTCATGACATGTTTCTATGACATAATTTATGATATCACTAATGACTGATCACAGATACAACTCACTCAGTTGTTGAAAACAAGCATTGGATGCAACATTGAACCTATCCAATACATTTTACAGGTAGCATACATCACATTGTCAATCGACCAAAAAAGTCAGGGAACATTAATGGAGTAAAACTGTGCACAGAAAGCCAAAATAATGAATGCCAGTTGTAAAACAAGTGACCTACTACAGACAGCTTTAATCTGTATCAAAAGCTTGACACCTACATTGAGAAATTAAGTTATGAGTAGAAACGTGGGTCCTGTTAACAGATTTGTTCTAAAGGAAAGAGTGTACTCTGACTGTATCAAACTGTTCGCAGACCAGGAAGCTCTCATGATAAATTAATCACAGACATTTTTTTAAAACCGACTCCACTTTATGCAACAGTTGCAAAAAAAGAAACACTACTTGCTAAACATAAGCACGATCTGAAGTTACTGAAGAACATACTACCTGCACACTTCATACTGTGGTGAAAACTTAACAAATAGTTTTCCTTTCCTAGCGAATCTAGCACACGTACATAGATGAGTTACCTGGTGCAAACACTTTTCTATGTTAAGTAGAGAATTGTCATGCTGAGACGATTGTGTATAATATCTTGAAGCTTCTTACAAAAGTTAGTATCTACTACATGGATTTTTCCTGTAGAACCAAAAATTAGTGTGGAACACGCTCGACAACTCAACTGTCATTTGCACACAGAGTTACTCTTGAATACAAAGATTTATAGCATGTTCAATACCTCTTGACAGCTATGGTGCATCACGTGCACATGTGTTTTGTTAACACTTGCACCCATTAGATAGACTGTGCCCTTTAGCAATTGCTGCAACCCTTATAGTTTCCAGTGAAGAATAATAGTTGTGGCCTACTAATTATTTAAATCTAGGTAGGGCTTAGAAACACCTAACCACACACTAGCTTTCATGTACTGATTGCTATTTAACCATTTATTGAACAACCACCCAATAGTAGTTGAAAGACATTTTTGAGAAAACTTTTCTGGGTTGGGAGTAATTGTTCCTGTTCGTGGTGAAGGAAAGAAGCAATATTGCTTCACATGAATGTGAGGTGTGCATGTGGTGTGTGTGTGTGTATGTATGTATGATTCCACAGTATGGGGGCCAGACATACCTCATGCTATTGGTAAACACTGACAAGGACACACATCATCAGCTTCAGGGTGAGGTACAGTATATATGCTTCCCTAAATGAATGTACATTGTGCCCATCCTTCTGGGAGGTTGTATGTTTGGAGCTAGCTCTGTGTTGCCCTGCTTTGTCGGCAGCACAATACTCACATTACTTTCCTGGACCCACTTACCAATATGAGTGCACTATAACTGTTATTTATAAAATGAAGTTTATATCCCTTTAGTGCATGTGCACACTGGATTCGAATGTGATTCAGTTCTTGCATATCTTAGTAGCACCATACCAACCCACAGGCTAAGTAAGGCATGACTCCTAAGGGGGAGATTGCTGCATTTGTGGGGAAACCAGGGCCAAAAAAGAGGTTGCAAGGAGCAGGTAAGCATAGATTTAGCGGTTAAAACCCCTGCCTACCCCCACTTTCCATCCCTCCCCCATGGTGGTCTCAGATGAGATGAGGTCCTCTATGGTTTCTTTGTTTTTCTTGCAGTCTCTCTTAGAGGCATCGCACAGAAAAGTGTCTCTGCGGACATAGTGGAAGTTGTTATACTGGTGCATTGTATTGTGCAATTTGCTTCACATAATAGCACAGGCCCACTTTTACAAAAAAATATTTGAATGTAAAGAATGAAAATACCTACTCATTCACCGCCTCTTCTTTGACCAGTAAACAGTTTTTGGCCAGTAAATTATCATCGCAAGACAAACAGCAAAGCATTTTAATTGAACAATGAACTGTACCTTTCAAAAACTGTGTGCTTTAACACAAAGCAAGAGCGTACTTGCAGGAAGGTGATAAAGGATAAATAAAAATGAATGTGCGGTGAGATGAGAGGTCCGTACCAACCACGAGAACGAGAAACCAGCACAGTCTGTTCCGAACTAGAGGTTATTGCTGTGGCAACAGCTGATTCATGTCAAAACCGCTCTAACACTACAATTAAAGAACATACTATTGTCATCAAGACCTTGAGACAAATGCCCACGAAACGCCCACTCCTAACATAATGTACCATTATGAGTGTATCTGCCTCTTGTTTTTTATATGCTTTTTCTCAATAGGGATGGTTTTGAAATATGCAGTTTGGCATTCAAAATCCAATGAGCACTTAAAAAATGTACAGGAATTCTGGAACATGAATGTTCACTCACCAAAAGGCCATGGGTAGCAAAGCTGTATAACACACCCGTCTGATTTTAATGACATTGCCTGGTTCACCATTCGCCCCTTATTTAGCGCCTGAGCCCACCTCTTTTGCAGCCCAGAGGCAGAAGACTAAAAGCTGAAGACCAAGCGAAAATTACAGTATTTTTGCAGAGCAAAGATTCTTTTTCCATGTGGTTTTGACTTTGTCCTGCTATGCTCTCCTTTTTAGTCTACTGAACCGGTATTAATGGAGAAGTTGTCTTCAATGGCTTCTCGCACTTCTGCATTAAAAAGACATCATGGAGGGCAGGGCTCGGAAATCGCCATTGTTGCTTAAATCCCTCTGGGCGAGGGGCACTCAGGTGTAGCTGTACTGGAGCGTGGTCAGAATATGTCCTTGGTAGTGTCACTATTGACCTGTACCAGCTGCCAATGCCAGGGGAAACTAGCCAAAAATCAATTCTGGTCCATGTGTTGTGTTGGCCGGAATAGTGGGTATAATCCAAAAGAGCAGGATTGCGCAGGCGCAAAATGTCTAGCAGTGATAGTTGCTCACATAAATCTAGCAGAGCATGGCGTGCTCATGGTTTGGTGTCTGGAATACTGGCGGTGCTGTCCAGGCAGGGGTTAAGGAGTATGTTCAAATCTCCCCCTACCAAGAGGAAGCTAGGTTCTAACCTCACTAACTGGGCGTGTAATGAATGAAAAAAGTCAAGGGAATCAGTGTTGGGGCATATACACATACCAGTGCTGTGTAATGTCCCATGAGTGTTCCTGTGACAATGATGTATCTACCCTCACATTCCCCACCACGGAGCTGAGGCTAAAAGGGACCCTCTCATGGATAAGGATGGCCGTGCCCCTGGCGTAACTGCTGTAATTAGCTAAATACATGTGAGCTCCCCAACAAGCAGCAAAGCGGGACCGTGTCTGATTTGGGTAGGTGCTTTTCCTGCAAATAAGCAATGTCCACATTGAGTCTCAATAGATAGTGAACAACCTGCCTTCTCTTGCGATTGTCATTAACACCCCTGACATTCCAGGACATCAAGGACAAGCCAGTGTGACCATCAGGCGTACGTGTCAAGCATAGCATATTCAAGTAGCAGTAAATAGAGAAAAACTGTGACAGTGAGCATCACTGCAAACAACTAGAGATATGTAAACAATAAGAAGTGTCCCCCCACCCAACCTCACTGCAACCAAGGCAAGGCAGATCCATAACAAAAAGTAGAACGTGTAGTACCAATTGACTTTACATTGAAGTGAAAAACCCCAAGAACGGTACATCCGTGAGAACAAGTACAAACCCAAGGTATAAACATTGAGGGTGGCAACACCACGAGAGTCAACCAGCTATATGACACTTTGCAGAAGTATAAGATACATTATCCCCATTTAATTGCACAATAATGAAGAAGGGCCATGGCAGCAGAGTTAACCAGTATCAGAAAAGAGATCAACTTTTGCATCTTAGTTGCTGTGAGGCAGGGAAGGCTCCCGCTCCAGTTAGATTATTATTTTGTTTGTACTCATGACAGAATTCCTGTACCTCCGTCGGATTGTCAAAAATTCGAGCTGGGCCGCCCACATCGACCCTCAACCTGGTGGGGTACAACATGCCATATTTAAAACTCAAGTTTCTGTGGGCTGCCTTGTCTACATTATATTGCACCATTACAGTGAAGTCCGGGTAGAAGGATAGTTTAGAGACCTGCCATATGGTGTCTCCACGCTCCCTGGCAAGGCGCAGTGCACTGTCACGATCACGGAAGTTCATAATACATGCAATGATGGGTCTGGGGGGGTCAACCTGGTTTAGGCCAGGGTCCCAGGGACCTGTGTGCATGCTCTCTCACAAACCTGGGGGTGAAGGACACCCTCCCAAACAGGTCAGACAACAAATGTCTCATTGAATAGGTCCATGCGGCCATTGACGGTGATCTCTGGAACTCCCAAAATGCAAATGTTATTGCTCCTGCTGCCCACTTCAAGGTCTTTATTCTTTATAGCCACCTCTTTGAGGATGCGCTTGAAGCTCTTAAAACGTTTTAAGAACTGAACAGTGCCATCTTCGATATCCGAAATGCCACATCCAGGCCTCTGTCATGAACTTGGATTTTGGCCCCCATGTCTGCCTGACTCTTGTCCAGTGTGTCAAACCGCTCGTCTAGAACTCTGAAGCCAGCCCTCATCTGCTGGAGCATGGGCGTTGACAGTGCAGGGAGGCTGTCCGCATGTTCCGCACCCTGTGCGCTCTCCCCCATGTTAGAGCCTTCCTCAGGAGCCCTGTCTGTGAGCTTTTCAAAGGGCTGGGTCTTCTGTTTGGGGTCATTGCAGCCAATGCCGTGGAGCCGCAGCACAAGCCCAGCCGTGGAGAAGCAAAGCACTGTGAGGTACTATGTGAATGCCTGACTAGGCCCCAATGAGGCAATCCAGCAGTGTGGGGCACAGCACAATAGTTTGGAGTGCAAGTGGCGTGCTCAGTGGCTTGCCTTGTGCAGGGAAGATTGAATGGTCTAGACTCTAGGAGTTGTGTAGTAAGAGCCATGTGCCCTGATCAGGCGCCGCAGGCAGTTCTCGGCATCTCCCGCATGCTGTGTCCTCGCTGCAGGCCCGGTGAGAGTAGGTTGTCCATAGGTCCTGGAGCTTAGGTTCTCGCCTCCGCCAGGCAAAAATGTAGGCCCTGCATCAGGTTGTTTGGTAGTGACCAGGTTCAGCCTCTACGCTGCAGGAGGCCAGCAGCAGTAGGCGGGCCAGGCGTGGCTGTTAAGGCAGGGGCCCAAAGGGAAGGATGGGGCACGGGCCCACGCTGCGATGAGGCGAAGAACAGCGGTAGGCGAGTACAACCTTGGGAGACAGAGGGTGGACCTGAGGCTCACCATCTGTCTAATAGCTGGGAAATGACGGCGTCACTGTGCAGCTGGTCATGGCATGTGGAGGGCTGACACCGGCTCTCCCCCTCACTGTCATCCACACCCTTCCGCATCCGGATGGGCCCCTCTCGGGTTCACAGCGGGTCCTGTCCCTGTGTGGCATTGGGGAAATGGCGGGTGAGTGTACTGAGGATCAGGTGCGGCCAGTGGCAGCCTCACCCTGGCCTAGCTTATGGCATATTAGGGGGGGTTCACCTCTGCCGCCTCGCGACCGGCTTACCCACCACAGAATCGGACCCCCACTTACCTCCAATGCCCACCGCACGTATCTTCGTCCTTCGGTTTGCTCGTGCATGAAAGGCCCAAAGCACTGCGCGTATTCTCTCCCCTCCTCAATTCGCCAGTTGCCATATCTCAGTGACGGAGGCACCTCTTTGCTGCAGAGTCAGCCCGCAGTGTCAGGACATGCTCAGCGCTCCAGCGCTTTTCGGTACGGGGTGATTGCTGTAGTGAGCACAGGGGATAATGTTAAAATGCTGGGACGTCCGACGAGCTTCAGCACCAAGCGGCCATCTTAGTCACTGGCTTGGCCGTGTCCCCTGAAACAAATGATTAATTATTGAAGAGGTTCAAGTTTCTATTATACCCTGGTAATCAAGTTGATCTAAGATCTTCCTGACCTGTTTTTTTGCTTCTTGTTTAATTGGGTATTGTCTCTGTGGAGTTGGGGAATTTTTTACTGGGTTTGCATGGTGAGGTGATTAAGCATCCCATCCAACATGGGTGCAATATAATGCTGGAGCAAGTGCTACCGCCCACTACTGTAAGTATGAATGTTTTAAGTATCCTGGAAAGAGGTCGGAAAAGGCTGGTAAAATTACTGTCTCTAGCTTTGGGCACTCCATACTAATTTCAGTCGGCCAATCTTTTTCAGTCAAATGGATGTCATATCCATAAGTCAGGTTCTCCCAAAAGAGACCTTTAATTTTTCTGGGTGTGTCCCCCTCCTTTTGGAGTGTTATTTCATGCAACTTATGCGGGACACTTACCCTCATATCAGGTGTCTCCACCGTGATATGTTCATTCAACTCCGCTGTCACCAGAAATTCCATCAGGTTCTTGCCAGTTCCTGTTACTTCTGATGCGCTGTCTAGCATCGTCAGAGCCCATTCCCCGCTCAGACGTGAAGTCCTCAGAATTCTGGGCATGTCTAACTTTAAGACCTGCTACCTTCTTCTTTTTAAATTGAGGTTTTGATTTTGGTTTCTCATCTTTTTTGGAAGTGTAGTCTGAAGCGCGTTGAGTGTCTCTGGACTTTGTAAGCTCTTCTTGTCTTTGTTCTGACCGTCCTTCCCTCTCTGAGTTTTTTGAAGAACCCTAAAAGGTACGAGAGGAATGTATATCGGTATCCTGATACCTGTGAGGTTTTTTAATGTTATCATTATTCCTAAGGTTGTAGCTCCTTTTGGAGGGCTCCTGTTTAAGAGACCCACCCCTGTATTGTGACCTATTCTCTCTATTCTTTTGTTTTTTTAATATTATTATTCCATCTTTTCTTAGAAGAATCAGGTGCTTACTTGGTGTTATCTTTATCAGGACCACCCATGAGTTGAGGATTTGTTGCTCTAGGTCCCAAACTATCTCTACCTAATTCGGCATAGGTATCTTAATTGTGGGTCATTCATGTTCCTGTTGTAAAGGAGTGAAATCCCTTAGGTGCTGGCGTATTGCCACTGTTGATGCCTCCCCTTTTATGTTTGCTAATATAATAGTTGATACCTGGTCAAAATGTCCTTACAATTTCATCACTAAGTTCAGAGCAGGTTCTGCTCCATACTCATTCTGTATTTGTCTTAATACATCTGGCATTACTGCTTATGAAGGGATACCATGAGGTCTGGTAGACATGTTAGAGAAAACCTTACCCCATGAGGTACAATCCTCTATCTGGGGAGCTATCCCTCTCGGCAAGCAGATTGTTAGCATTCTGTTTTTTACTTGAGGGCTTGTGTGTGGAAACAATGCCTCTAACTCTGTTATTTTCTCAGCTATCCAGAATGGCATTTGCTCACGTTTAGTGGGCCTTTTACCAATAACTGCGTATAGCATTTGTGGAGTTATTTTAGTTGTAGATCCCTGAATTTGTCATGTAGGTGTAACCATAGTTGGCTGAAGTGTGGGTGTTCTCATCATGAACTGTGTGCGGTTACTATAATGTTTTAATATTACTTCATGAAGTAAGTCTGCTACTTGCATTATGTCATTGTCTGGATGTGGTGTGTAAGGTGCTAGGACTGGCCAAGTTGCTCCATCTCTTCTGAGGGGACCAAGTCACATTTTTCCTTTGGTGTGTGGGAGGGCCCCTTTAAAATAGTTTATGTGCTCCTGGTAGGTAAGCGGAATTTCATTGTCCTCATACGGACAGAATTTATCTGGTGTTTCATCTTCAGTGTAAGAATGCAATGTATTTGTGGGTGCATCTGCTTGTGGGAGTTTAAGCCATGAGTAGAATTCCTCAGTTCTATATGATTAGTGTGCCTCAATCACTGACTTTATTGTCCCACCCCTAGCTGTGACCCCATAGTCTGCTAGTTTTAAAGTAAGGGCATTTCTGACATTTCCTGAAATGTTTGTTTCACCTTCTTGTTCCCTTTCCTTTACTGTGTTCACACATTGTGCTGGGGCAGCGGCATCTTCGTCAGCCACTATTTGAAGAAGGTAAAAGATTCAAGGAAACTGAGATAAGGTGTTTTGCACAATAGGGAACAGTTTGTCCTTCAAGCTTGATAAACCTACAGCCAATACATAGGATATGCCTACTCGGCTGTGGCGGATTGTTCTCATCCCACTCCAGACGTCTCTGGGTAAATGTGAGTAGAGGTCTCTGAGAACAGCACAACAGAACTACTCAAATTTGAGCATTAAATAAGTACTGAACCAACATTGGTGGGGCAATGCAGTGTAGTTCCTATAAACCTATATAGGATCTGCTCATTTAGACAACATAGACTGTGAGATTGGTATCCAGACTGATTCCAGACACCCCCACTGGGTATGTTTACCTGTACACCAGCTAGCTCACAGAGACAATGTAAACTCCTCTTACCAAGGAGAGAATAGTTCTTGGCAACTATCGAACATGACAACCCTGATCCCTCAGAACTGTGGAAAGAGTACAGTACTTTGCGCTCAGTCACTCGTGCTCACTTCGTCTCATGGAGGTACACAAAATAAAACTGTGGGGACATTTTAAATAAGCATTTATTGAACCAGCGTCATTCTAGTGTAAAATAGGTGTGCTGAGACAACCATAAGACAGAAACAGATATAAAGGATTACAATCAGCAACAGAGTAAAAAGATGATACATTCCTACCATAGTCTTAAAACAATGAGCACAGGCAGGTATATAAATACATGTCAGTAATAATGCCTACTCCTACAATGAAACCCTAACTATGGGGGTCATTAGGATGGAGGATTTTCCGCATCCTCCGGGCCGGCGGAAGCCACCGCCGGCCCGGAGGATACGGAGAATCCTCTGCGGACCCACCAGGACCCACCGCCACATTAGGATGGCTGGTGGGTCATGGTTTAGGTCCGCAGCTTTTCCACTGCGGCTGGCTTACAACCGCGGCGGAAAAGCACTAAAATGGTGAAGGTGTCTCTTAGACACCTTCAGCCAGATTAGGATGTGCTTGGGAACATGCTTTTCCGCGGCGGCTTTTCCGCCGTGGAAAAGCATGTGTAACTGCACTGCAGGGGCCCGTTGCGGGCCCCCTAGGTGTAGTGGGAGGTGGGGGGTGCACATGGGGGGTACCTATGGTACCCCCCTGCATTTGCGTGCACAATGCAGCAGGCACCATGCGGTGCCTGCCGCTTTGTGCACGCAAATGCTGTGCATGCATTTTTAACATTGCTGCGGGTGCAGCTTGAAGCTCCACCCGCAGCAATGTTAAAAATAGAGGATGTGACCGCCACCCTGGCGGTCACATCCTAATCTGCACAGAGGGAACGCCGCAGCCCATGCGGACGTTCCCTTTTGCTCTGGGGTCGCGGACGGACTCAAGTCCGTCCGCGATCCTAATGACCCCCTATGTACCTAAGTATACTTAGCATGTATATAGGTGTAGAGCCAAAAATCCCCCTAGGCTGAAGCCAACCCCATTACCTGAAGTGAGAGACTGTGGGACCCTGTCTTGGTCTCGAGATGGACACCCTGCGAAGGATGTCAGACCACTGCGAGATGGAGTTTCTGCGTGCAGGAAACTCAGCGGCTTGGATCAGTATGTCAGCATGGAAGTCCTTCACCCTTATACATAGTTATTATGCAGGAGATGGTAGTCCTGCTGAGATTCCAAGAATCCTCATGCACAATGAATGAGGCCAGTGTTTCAGAGAAAACCCCACGTCCGGTAAGCAGTACCGTAACTAGGTAAAAAGTCAGTACCAAGAACCATTAGGTAGTGTAATGGCAGGGGAAATATAGTTGAAATGTCTGGTTACTACCTGACCCTATACTGGGTTACCTGTATGAAACATAACACCATTTTCTAGCTGCATCCTGTCCCTGGTCACATGAATAGGTGTAGCTGGCAGTTGGCCTTTGTTTATTGCTCCCAGACGTTAAGAAATGTGGAGGCTAGATATTGGTAGGACGGGCCATTCTGACTTAGCTAGGGGGAGGAGCTCTCACCTTCCATTCTTGCACAACACAAAGGCTCTGCCTGAACACTCTCACAAAGGGTTTGTCACTCGTCTTTTTGTCAAGCTAGGGCCAGAGTATGGAGGGTAGGGTAGGCCTGACACCAGGTGGTGGTAGAAACCTCCAGAACCTTTTCTTACTTCAACGTGGTAACCAGGTATAAATAATGGACCCTCAGAACCAGCTTTTCAGTACATATCTGATTATGTGGAAGGCTCAGAAGAAGGGTTGCTGTGCAGCTTTGCTGCAAGAACGACTGTCATTCTGCATACTTGCTGGGCTGGCCTTCTGGCTGAGTGAGAAAGACTGGACCTGCATCTTGAACCAAGGAAAACCAGAGTTACTCCAAGGGCTAGTTGCCTGGCATTCTGATCGGAGCCTCAGGGACAGAACGGGCTCAAACAACCATGTACCCAGGATCAGAACTCTGCCAGCTGTGAGTCATGTATTCCCAACTGGTGCCACCCCAGTCCTGGACCTTTGGAAGTGGGCCTGTAGGCGCTTTGCCAGCCCAGCAGTGGTCCAAGCAGAACCAATGCAGCATGGCAAATCATTTCCCAAAACCCTGCTTCTGAACTACAGTGCGACGCATCTTACTAAACTCTGCATCAGACAAGCTGTGAGATTCATCCCGTTGTAGGACTTCACATCGCAGACCCCAGCCTCCCCAGAGCCACTAATGTGCGATGCATCCTTGACACAGGTCCACGCATCGCAAGATCCTCATCGACAGCATCCTTAATCCACAACACACGACTCTGCAGTGTAAGCCCTGCATATTCTTTGGAACTAGCCAGTGCGCAAAATATCTTCAATGCAGGACTTTGCATTGCAAGCCCCTTGTCAACTGCATCCTTTGCATTGCAGCCTAGCAGAACCCCAAAACTTTTGCTGCGAGACACTTCTCCCCACCAGGACCATGCATTGCCTCAGATGCACGATGCTTCCTCCACGCAGAATCTTGCAGCTCTTTGCAACCAGGATTTAAGACAGGGGCAGTTTCTCAACTATGTAGGAGGAGCATCACCCCACTGCTTTTAAGCAGCGTAAAGAAGAGAAACATAAAATGAGAATAACTTTAAATTATTATCATTTTATGCTCCCTGACATGTCCTACTGCTTTGCAGGGGGCGGGTAGGCGGGGCTGCCCTGCTCTCTGAGCAGGGCAGGAGAGGAGTGGTTTTCTCACTTCAAAGTGTTCAATGACTGTTTAATCGGCCATCTCGGGCCGCCTAAACCATTTTTGTGCACTTCCCTGTACACCATGAAGGCTGCATTACAGCCTGAATGGTGAACATGCCCATCCCCCAGCCCCTGGCTGACCGCCAGGTCACATGCTCAGACCAATCACAACGCTGCATTGCAGCATTGGGATTGGCTTATGGGAGGGAGCCTGGCTGCCTGCTTCCTGTTCCTGTTGGAGGCAGGAGAGCAGGAGCAGAGAAAACGAAGTAACCGTTCTCAAGTAAAGTTTAGATTTTTTTTAATTATTTTTCCCCCCTGAGTGACACCACCAGCAACCCCTCCCGGAAGCTCCGTGGCAAACCCCCATCTGCCCCCACCTGTGAGCCATGCTGCCTGTCACTGATTCAAAGTACTCTTGTTCAGCGGGCCTAGCTTGGCCCCTGTAGCTGGCCCACACTCCATCGCAGTCAGCCTGAATTTGTGACTTTATTCAGGTTCGGGGCTAGCAGATAACCACAGTTGGCATTTTTTTGCTGTTTGGTGCTATTTCCACTAATATCTTTAAAATTTAATATCTATGGTTCTACTGATTGGACTTTGGTCAGTTTGGTCTTTAAATATTCATAAAAATGTACTCTATTTTCCTAAATTGTTGTGGGATTTTTCTGGTGTTTTACATTATTACTGTTTGACTTGCTGCATAAATACTTTACACATTGCCTCTAAGTTAAGTCTGACTGCTCTGTGCCAAGCTACTAGAGGGTCGAGCATTGGTTAATTTACGGTTTGTTTAGCAACTTCACCCTGACAAGAATTGTAGTTGCTGCTAGAGTACGTTTTTAATCCCCTTTCATCTGGTAACCCAATTTCTTACAGCCCAACAATAAGCTACAGAGAGATGCTAGAACACATGCGCCATCCCCTATGCTCATTAACAAGTATAGTTAGGTGATTACTCATTTGAAAACGATGATCCAGCAGAAAGAGGTGGATTGGGTAAAAAAACCTGAACTACCCAAGCATCCAAAGAGTTGGTACATACTCATTATGAGAGATTGAAGCAAGTTTGCAGAGCAGCATAGTAGTTTCAAAAATCAAGAAAAGGTGAATCTTAGTGGGTTCTGTTCATGCTTTATTTGCATCAAGAAATTTGTTCTCAAATTCAGCAGAATGAAATTTGTTGGTAGTCAAAGTCATTGGATGATATTCACAGATATGTGAAATAGTGCTGTAAAATTTTAAAGGCAAGCAAAAGAAGGGTAACAAGAATTTCATGTTGACAGGGATCAAGTTGGCATAAAGCTGATGGCAGAATGGTCCGTATGTGGCGATTCCGTACAGTGCTGTTCCCGGTTTTGGTGCAGGAATACAGAGAGTTCATTTTCAAGTCTGTGGTTAGATGGTACAAGCAGAGAGTGTTGGCCTGCAAGGCAGAGACTAGGGTATTGCTTCTAATTAAAATGCAGGGAAGGATATAAACATTGAAGAAGACCACTACTTGTCATATTTTAACAAGGTGGGCCATTGGAAACAAGAATGCATATTGACCCCAAATTTAGGGCAAAATGATGTTCACATGGCAAATATATATGTGAATGTGTAGTGAGCCAGCCTGCCTCGCGCCCATACTGTGAGCAATGCGCGAGGCACTGGTCTCGTGCTGGCTGCCTACGTAATGTGGGTGACAGTTGGTGGCTCGAGCGCTGGCTAGTTTACTGCCATTTTGTTCTGACATGTCGTGCTGGCGGGAGCCTTAATAAAAGAGACTTCACTACTTACATTTCTTCCTGTGAGTTATTACAACTCATTTCTGGCGACGACGAACTAAGGCTTCCGCAACGGACCCGCTGATATATCCCAAGCAGCAAACGGTTTACTTCGCATGGTGGCGAAATTGACTGAAGTTGGACGCTATCGCTGAAGTTGGACGCTATCGCTGTGTTTCCTGCGCAGTGTGAGAGTATCATAATTAAGAAATCGGCACTGCTTTTGGGACGACGCTGGACCTGCCTCTCCTTCCCTCTGTCTGAGGCGACTGCGCACTTTCACGCAAGTCAAGCGTGAGGAAGTCAACGCCTACCATATTAGTTCCCCGGCAGAAGGCTTCCTCTTATTCTTCTTAAAGGGGAAGTAACCATTTCATCGTGAGCATATGCTCTATGGGAATAAAACGTTTAAAACCTGTGTTCTGCAGCACAAACAAGAGTTGGACTTTAGAGAAAATATCGATGTGGTTTTTACTACTCATTTGAGGAAACTGAATTCAAAAGCACGACATATATACATATAAGGAGGGAAAATATAACAAGAGAATTCAAAGGGAATTCACACTCAAGTTTTAAACCTATAACACGTGAGGAAAATTACCGACATTGTCAGGCCCAGGATATTGGATTTTGTTTCTGTGTAAGTTCAATCACAGTTGTTTTTTCTGACAGTAGTTTAGCTGCTGGGTGTCAATAAAATAAACTGCTGTGGCATACGTGATACTACTTGCTCTCTTCACAAAATAGTAAATGATGCAGTCAATTCACCCTCCGCCTCCTTTCTTGGATACGCCAGGGGAACCGCCTGTGGCATGGAGAAAATGGTTTGATGCTTTCGAGAACTATTTGGGTGCCATTGGAGCACACAGGTTTAGAGCAGAAAGGAAACGATTTTTACTTCTTCACTCTTTGGGTTTTGAAGGTAGAGAAACTCTCAAACACTTACCTGATGTTATTGATGAAGGCGGTGAAGAAACTGATGAGTATCAAAACACTGTTAGAAAACTTAAGTTAAGGTATGACAAGCAACCCAGTGTCGTGGTCTTAAGACATAAATTCTTTAAGAGAGCACAAAAAACAGAGGAAGATGTTGACACGTATGTTACTGCCTTGAGAAAAATGGTGTGGAACAGAGAAGGTTTTGGATCCTACGTCTACCCAGCCCGGATCTCAACAACAGAGTAAACAGAACAAAATGGCTGGATAGGGAAAGTTCGTATCATGAGTAACAGCCACGCAGTCAATATGTACTAGGTAACCACAGTCTTATGTATCACAACAAATTTATTTTATTTTTTATCTGGTTTTTCAAAATTTCAAAAACACATGGGCAAACCAAAGACTGTCACGACAGTGAATTCATGGATACAATATCTACACTTATACACACGTACAAATATACAATATTTACAAAGTGAATGAAACACAATGAAATCAAGACAAATGAAAATGACACACCAAAAGCAATGACGTAATTCAATATTCAAACATTAATTGCATTTATATACAGTGAAAAAATTCGCACAAAAAGCAAGGGTACAACCAGTCCATGGGGATGTAAAACCAAGGGACAGGCGGGGACAGATGGAGTAGTACGCCTGCCTGCCTGACAAAGCTGTGGTTCAATGTTTACATTGGGTTGCACCACTAGGGTCCCAGATGGTATACAATTTCTCTTCCTAGGTGCACCCTTTTGAATAACCACAGGATGGGAATGTCGACGCGTTTCGAACCGGATTATTGACGGTTCTCTTCAGGACGGGGACTGGGAACAGTGAGTCTGTAACAATATACAGAATGGGTGTCAGGGTTAAGTACCATAGTATTGTAGCAAAAAACATTAAGCGGTGACTCCACACCATGAGATGGACTTTTACCTGCACGTGGCAAAGAATGTGCCGTGGTGTCGGTAAATCGCAGGAATATGGTTGTTTCTGTAAAAACATACAAAAAGGGAGCTTAGCACTCTGATCCATAATGGAACGTTGGGGATCTAGGCTAGTACATATCACCTGATGCCGTAAAGGATAAGGGCTCATACCTGTGGTTAGCCGGTTCTGGTTCTTATAGATATGTTGTCTGCCGCGCGGTACAAACTCGAGAGGGAAGCGGCTCACATAATGACTATGTTGTCTTTGGAAAGCTGGAAATGACACATATAAATGGGTACGCGAAATTAGCCAACTACTTCTGTGTGAAACCGGTTGTGACAAATACGGGACAAAGTGGCAAATCCTACCTGAATAAGTAGCTTTAACAAAGTGGAGCGTCTGGTACCAGAAACCAATTCAGGGCCGGTGGGTGGTATCTGAGTGAGCCGGGACCTGCATTACAACAAAGCAAGTGTATTTTGAGAAAGCATTCGCGTTAGGCGGGGGCCATGGCGGTGTGGCGCTTAGCGCGGATTGCAGACGACCTGCAATACACTTACTTCTTGAGGAGGATTCAATCTCTCGATTTCTCTCGGTCAGGAAAACACACAGTCTATCAGTGTGTCACGGCGCTCTGCCTGATTATTTGAAAACTCCCGGGCCAGTTGGCTGGTGGGAGTGTCTTGGGGGCGGAGTTAGTGAAGCATCATGGTCCATGTAGTTCGGGCCATGTTTTTACCAATGAAGTATGTCAGGCTTTCAGAGTGAGTATCGCGTTGGACTTTAACAGTCGCCAAGTAGCCAATGAAGGCTGCCGGGTGCAACTGAAGATGAGCGCTCGGTCCTACCGGGGCATAGGTCTTTGCTTGTAATGCTGCAGGTACAATCATATTTACAACATATTGGGCACTATATCATCAAGGCATGGTGAATTGGAAATACATTAGAACCTTCCAAATGGGGGCAGAGTGCCAAGAAAGGTTGAACAGCAATAGTGGTTTGTTCAGAGTATAGGAAATGGAAGAAAGAAAGTTCTAGACAGCAGCACAGCCGAGCTCAGCCGGGAAATTGGAATGTAGTTCATAGACTGGAAATTTCAGACATTTCGTTCAAGCCAGTGTTGGATGTATCGAACTTTAAAATGAGATACGCTTCTTTCTGAGACAAGCGGAGATCAGGGTCTCCACTGCCACCCCTGATGACTGCCAGGACTGTCCATCTGATGTCTTGACTGGAGTGTTTTTTTTGTAAGAAGTGTGAAACAAGTGGGGCTGTCATGATTTTATTGTTGATTCTTGAGCGATGTTGAATGATACGCTGGCGGACCTCCTGCGTGGTTTTGCCGATGTACAGCATGTTGCATGGGCATTGGATGGCATACACGGCGTACTTGGTTTTGCAGTTTGTGTGTTCGTTGTGACGCCACAACTTCTTCCCATCTGTGAATAGTGACCCCTCCATGGTGAGTTCGCAGACGGAACACGTCCCACACTTGCGGTGCCCCGTGACTGGATTTGCTCCAAAGATGGTATTTTGAAGATCCCTTTCCGGTGGCGGTCTGGTAGATGTTATCATTTGCCCAATGCTCCTGTTCTTTTTCAGAGCAAAAAGGGGGGCACCTATGTCAGGGAGAATTTCCTTGACCAGGTGCCAACTTCGCCTGATAATTTTTTGCAGTTGGTTGGTGTGGGGGCCAAAGGTGGAAACACATACCATCCGGTCCGTCGCGGGTTTAGATCTTTTTTCTAGGAGATGTTCCCTGGGTGTCCATCTCGCTCTCTTCATAGAGTGTTTCAAGAGTTTCTGGGGATAACCACGTTCCTGTAACTTGGAAGTCAGGGCTTGGCCATGTAGTTCAAATTGCTCGATGGTGGTGCAGTTGCGTCTCACACGGAGGTATTGGCCATAAGGGAGATTATCCCTTAGGCTTCGCGGATGGTAGCTCCTGTAATGAAGAGCATTGTTCTTGTCCGTCTTCTTCTGGTACAGAGAGCATGACAACACATTTTCTTTTACTGAGATTTCGACATCCAGAAAAGGGAGAGTTTTCTCATGGTAACTCAAGCTGAATTTGATATCCGGACTCCTGTTATTCAGGCACACATGAAATTCTTCCAATTGTATAGATGTACCATTCCACACGCACCACACATCATCTATAAATCGGAGCCATTGTCCAATGGAATCTCTGTAAGGGTTGTTATTCAGGACAAATTTTTCTTCAAACTGGCCCATAAACAAAATGGCCATTTCGGGGGCGAATGGGCAGCCCATCGCCGATCCTTTAATTTGTAAGAACATTTCGTCCTCAAAGGTGAAGAAATTTTTCTTGAGGGCCACAGTCGCCAGAGAGATTATGAGTTCTGTGGGCACCCTGTGGGGACGCGGTCGACCCTCCAGGTAGAGTTCCATGACATCCAATCCGTCTTGTTGGGGTATTTGGGTGTATAGCGAAGACACATCCATGGTGGCCAGTAATTGACAGGAAGGATCAAATGATAAGCCCTCGACCTTGTTGATAAAGTCCATGGTATCCCTCAGGTAGGATGGCACTTGTACAACAAGCGGTTTCAGGAATACATCCACGAATTTGGAAATGGGCTCCAGAACAGAGTCGCACCCAGAAACTATTGGGCGCCCCGGTGGTACTTTAGGGTCTTTATGCACCTTGGGTAGGAAGTACAGATGTGGAGTCCGTGGGTGTTGTTTGATAAGATATTGCGATTCCTTGGGTCCCAGAATCCCTGCTTCCTTGGCTGCATTCACAAGTCCTCTTATTTGATCCTGGATTTGGGCAGTTGGGTCATGACTGATCTTGTGGTACCACTCCTGATTATATACGTGATTGCGTCCCTCTGTCCTGTATAGTTCTTTCGACCAAAGGACCACGGCTCCCCCTTTGTCCGCTTGCCTGATAACTGCTTCCTTCTGAGTCTTGAGTTCTTGAATGGCTTCTCTGTGTTTCTTGGTGATGTTTCTTGGAACAAAAGGGCGTTGATTCTCTAATGCGTTGAGTGATGACATGACTGAGCGTTCGAATGCTAAAATGTTTTTGGAAACGTTGTGATTGGGTGGGCAGAAGGAAGATTTGTTCCTCAAGCCTGAGGCTTCTGTGGTGGCTTGTTCATTTGTATCCTTGAAAAACCATCTCAACCGGATCTTCCGAAAAAATTCCATCACTTCCAGTTTTATTTTGGTAAAGTCCATTGCAACCCCAGGAACAAAGGAAAGACCCATTTCTAGGGCCTCTTGTTCGGCTTTTGACAAAGTCTTCTCAGAGATGTTGATAATGACCGATGGTTTTACGAGTTGTAGTGCTTCTTGCGTGTGGTCATTTCCCATTGGGGCTTGAATCTTGTCCTCTTCGGCTGTTGGCCTTGGCCTAAAAAAGGCCTCTTGGGGGTATTCCTGTTCTGCTGATTTCTATTCGATGTGCCCTCTCCTGCATCAGAATCCTCCATCGATTCAGAAGAAGATGTTTCCGAGAAGGTGGTGAATCTTCTCTTGGATCTCCCCTGGTTGGAATTCAAATACCTGATTGAGTCCGATCTGCTATAGAATTCATCTTTTAAGTAGGGATACACATTGTCAATGTTAAAGTTTTTTTGATCTTTTTCAAACTTTGTTGTTTTAAAGTTGATGGTGTTGTCTCGAAACGTGACCAGTTCCTTTTCTGCAGGTCGTCTGCAATCCGCGCTAAGCGCCACACCGCCATGGCCCCCGCCTAACGGGAATGCTTTCTCAAAATACACTTGCTTTGTTGTAATGCAGGTCCCGGCTCACTCAGATACCACCCACCGGCCCTGAATTGGTTTCTGGTACCAGACGCTCCACTTTGTTAAAGCTACTTATTCAGGTAGGATTTGCCACTTTGTCCCGTATTTGTCACAACCGGTTTCACACAGAAGTAGTTGGCTAATTTCGCGTACCCATTTATATGTGTCATTTCCAGCTTTCCAAAGACAACATAGTCATTATGTGAGCCGCTTCCCTCTCGAGTTTGTACCGCGCGGCGGACAACATATCTATAAGAACCAGAACCGGCTAACCACAGGTATGAGCCCTTATCCTTTACGGCATCAGGTGATATGTACTAGCCTAGATCCCCAACGTTCCATTATGGACCAGAGTGCTAAGCTCTCTTTTTGTATGTTTTTACAGAAACAACCATATTCCTGCGATTTACCGACACCACGGCACATTCTTTGCCACTTGCAGGTAAAAGTCCATCTCATGGTGTGGAGTCACCGCTTAATGTTTTTTGCTACAATACTATGGTACTTAACCCTGACACCCATTCTGTATATTGTTACAGACTCACTGTTCCCAGTCCCCGTCGTGAAGAGAACCGTCAATAATCCGGTTCGAAACGCGTCGACATTCCCATCCTGTGGTTATTCAAAAGGGTGCACCTAGGAAGAGAAATTGTATACCATCTGGGACCCTAGTGGTGCAACCCAATGTAAACATTGAACCACAGCTTTGTCAGGCAGGCAAGCGTACTACTCCATCTGTCCCCGCCTGTCCCTTGGTTTTACATCCCCATGGACTGGTTGTACCCTTGCTTTTTGTGCGAATTTTTTCACTGTATATAAATGCAATTAATGTTTGAATATTGAATTACGTCATTGCTTTTGGTGTGTCATTTTCATTTGTCTTGATTTCATTGTGTTTCATTCACTTTGTAAATATTGTATATTTGTACGTGTGTATAAGTGTAGATATTGTATCCATGAATTCACTGTTGTGACAGTCTTTGGTTTGCCCATGTGTTTTTGAAATTTTGAAAAACCAGATAAAAAATAAAATAAATTTGTTTTGATACATAAGACTGTGGTTACGTAGTACATATTGACTGCGTGGCTGTTACTCATGATACGAACTTTCCCTATCCAGCCATTTTGAGAAAAATGGTAGCAGAATGCAAATTCGAAAATTTCAGTGAACAACTAGTGCGTGATCAATTCATTAGTAAATGCCTGGATAAATCCATCAGACAGAAGCTGTTATCCTTGGAAAATCCAACCTTAGATGAATCCATCCGCATAGCTAAAAGTATTGAAACATCACAATCCTCTATCAGAGAACTTGATAGTAAAAATGTTGAATTGGTGACCCCTGTTCGCTTTAAAAATGTGGTGAGGAAAAAAGATTTTCAACAGAATAATTTTTTCAAAAGAACTGATATCTGCTTCAGGTGCGGTTATCCTTCACATTCTAGAAGTGGAAGACCATGTCCTGCGAGAAATGCCACATGTCGAAAATGTGGGAAATTGGGGCATTTTGACAAAGTTTGCCAGACAAACAAGAAAAGTCATAACCAAGTTGCATGTATTAAGGACTCAAGTGACAGTGACAGTGATGACGCCCTCTGTGAACTTAAAGATATAGTTCTGGTGGTAAAAGAAGGAGACATAATAACAGGGAATCCTGATGACTGTGTTGATCCTTATGCTATCATTGGTGTTGGTGATAAAAATCTGAGACTTCTAGTAGATTCAGGTGCCAGGATAACAATGATTAGTGAATCTTTATTCAAAGAGAAATGGGGAAATAGACCTTTGCAACCACCAGATCGCGAACCAGTATCCTATGAAGGGAAGAGCATTGAACTTCTAGGGTATTTTGAAGATGTCTTGGTGTTTAAGAACAGGCATATATATGGGAAAATATATGTGGCCGTCAATGGATTGGACATTCTTGGGTGGTTCCATCAAGGTTTGTTCAGTATGATGCTACGTCCTGGAGCAAAGGAACAAATTTTAGTTATTCGTGATCAAACACATGTGGAAGAACTTCTCAATAAATTCCCTAGAGTATTTTCTGGTGAACTTGGAAAGATCAAAGGGTTCAAGCACAAGATAACGATAAAGAATGATGCAGTGCCTGTCAAACACAAGATAAGGAGTATACCTTTCAGCATCCGCAATGATCTAGAAAAAGAACTCTTGTCTATGCATAAAAGAGGAGTAATTGAACCGATTTAATCCTCGAATTGGTCTTCGGCTTTGGTCGTGGCAAGAAAAAAAAACAATGATCTCAGAATCTGCATTGATCTGCGCAGCTTAAACAAAGTGATTTGGGTGGACTCACACCCATTGCCCAACATCACGGAAATGCTTTGTGTAGTTGCAGGGGCTAAGGTTTTCACCAAACTTGACTTGGCCTCTGCATACCACCAAATCGATCTTGACAAGGATTCACGCCACTTCACTGCGTTCAACACACCATCTGGATTGTATCAATTCTGCCGTATACCTTTTGGCCTTGCGTCGGCAGCCTCTGTCTTTCAGAGAGTCATGGTCAACCTGCTCAAAGGAATCTAAAATGTTGCCATATTCCAAGATGACGTCCTCATATATGCTAAGGATCAGCAGGAACATGACCAGGTGTTGTCTAAAATGTTGTCAATTTTCCAAGAGCATGGAGTTGTACTAAAGAGAGATAAGTGCGTATTCTCTAAAGACAGTGTGGAATATCTGGGTCACACCATTTCAAGCGAAGGTGTCACACCAAAACCGAGTTTGGTTCAAGCAATAGTAGACGCATCAGCTCCAAAGGACAAAGCAGGAGTAAAATCACTTTTAGGCCTAACGGAGTTCTATTCACGATTTATCCAAGACTATGCCACCAACATTCGCCCTATTTCAAAGTTGTTACAAGACAAAAGTGAATTCGTGTGGGATGAAGAGTGTAATAAGGTGTTTGAATGGATCAAGGATAAATTGTGCACTGTCAGTGCTTTGAAACCTTATGTACAGGATGTCCCCTGCACTTTGACTGTTGATGCCAGTAACCATGGATTGGGAGCCGTATTGACACAAGATGTTTGTCAAAATGAACATACTGTTTGGTTTGCATCCAGAGTACTTAGAGAGGCGGAAACGCATTACTCCGTGATTGAGAAAGAGCTCCTGGCATGTTGGTGGGACATTGAGAAGTTCAAAAATTATCTGTGGGGGCGCAAATTCACTCTTCAAACAGACCATAAACCTTTAGTGTCAATTCTTGGTAACACAAAAGGACGTAGTGCTACTCCCCGCATTGCACGCCTTGCATCTAAGGTATTGCAATACAATTTTGATGTTGTCCACATTGCTGGTGGGAAAAATGTGAGAGTAGACGCTTTGTCACGCCTACCTTCCTCCACGAGCAAGACCACACTGAGTAATGATGACTGTTGTTATGATGATGATGAAGACTGTATTATTGCCAGTGTTGAATTGTTACATGTATGTTCTGTGGGGCAAGAAGGTTGGAGGGAAGCTCTAGAAAGTGATCAAGTTCTGAAAGAAGTAAAAAAGCATATTGTCCAAGGATGGCCAAGGGAAAGAAATGTAGGCATTGATTTACAACCCTATGTGAAAGTGAGCGATGAACTCTCTATTGAAGATGGTCTAGTTTTTAGGACAGAGAAATTGGTACCTCCCGAGAAAATTAGAGCCACACTTTTAGCCAAGGCCCATGAAGGGCATCTTGGAGCCACACTCACAAAACGTAGAGTAAGAGAGTACTTCTGGTGGCCACAGATGGATAAAGATATTGATGCCATGGTGCAAGAATGCACTATCTGTTCTTCCAGTGACAAAAGTTTTCGCACAACCAGTCCTCCGCTCACGCCTATATCTCTTCCAGGTGCACCGTGGGAGAAACTTGGCATCGATGTGCTAGGACCCTTCCATAGTTTACCCCATCAGTGTAAATTTGCCATTGTGATGATGGATTATTACACAAAATGGCCAGAAGCTAAATTTGTATCCAAAGTTGACTCTAAAGAGATCATTGACTTCATGAAAGAAATTTTCATGAGAGAAGGGTTTCCCCTTTCCATCATATCCGACAATGGGGTGCAGTTTATGTCCACTGAAGTGGAAGAGTTCCTTAAGGAGTCTGCCATCACTCATTACAGAAGTTCCCTTTACCACCCACAAACCAACGGTTTGGTGGAAAGACTCAACAGAGTTAATGGTAATTGTGTCAAATGGGCTATTTTACACAACAAAGATGTTCCCCAGAGTGTGAGAGCCATGCTATGGTTCTACAGGACCACCCCACATTCATCTACAGGGGTGTCTCCCTTTGAATTACTAAGGGGCAGGAAACCATGCACTGAATTTAGGCCTGCATGGATGTCCAAATGGTTTAAATCCCATTCTTCTCCCCAAGAAATTGATGAGCAAGTCAGGAAAAAGAATGAAAAAGTACAGTCCAAACAGAAAGAATACTTTGATGAAAGGAAACGGGTGAAAAGCAGAGCATTTGCTGTGGGGGACTGTATAAGGATAAAGAAACAAGGGTTTGTAAAGAAAGGTGATGCAAAGTTCGGTGATATTGTTAAGGTCGACAAAGTCTGTGGTAGTGCTGTTCGGGTCAATGGACAGCACTGGTGGAATGTCAACAAGGTGGTAAAAGTTAAAAGTTTTTATGTCAATCTGTTGAACTCTAATGATGCTAAAAATGTTCCATGTGACAATTTCCCATGTGATACCAGTGTACAGCCATCAGCTCCTCAATCCTCTGTGATGAGGAGGAGCACCAGAGCCATCAGCGTTCCTATTAGATTCCGTTGATGATTCTCTCTCTTCCTTTTGTGTTCCTTTTGTTCTTCTCTCCTCTTCTTTTCCTTTTCTTCTCCTTTTAGGGAAAGGAGATATGTAGTAAACCAGCCTGCCTCGCGCCCATACTGTGAGCAATGCGCGAGGCACTGGTCTCGTGCTGGCTGCCTAAGAAATGTGGGTGACAGTTGGTGGCTCGAGCGCCGGCTAGTTTACTGCCATTTTGTTCTGACATGTCGTGCTGGCGGGAGCCTTAATAAAAGAGACTTCACTACTTACATTTCTTCCTGTGAGTTATTACAGAATGTGATGCCAGTACAGAATATATGCAAGTTCAAGGGTCGTATAATGTTAATATGCCCCAAGCCCCAATGATTAGGAAAACATGGTAAAGAGAACGTACAGGATAAATCCATACTCCAGGATTCAGCAGAACTCTTTCATAGTTGCTGACAACCTCCTACAACAGTTCCTAGTTTTTGGCAGTGGCATTGGCTAGATCCTGATCAATCACAATGATGATGAATGAGAGGGAAACATGTTTGCATGCTTGGTGAAATTTTAGAGGTAGACCAGAGTGTCCCATATGTAGATGGAGAGGTAAATGGCCTCCAATATCTTTTTTTATAGGTACTGGAAAGACTTGCTCTTCTGTCCCTAACCTACATATCTTGGGGAAACAGGTCCAAGTTCTAGGTATCTCAAATAGATAGAATACAAATTAATTTTCAGCTTAGGTCCATGTAAAAAATAGGGTCCCTTGAAATGACCACCAATTTGTAATATGTGGCTCAAGTCCAGTTAATCTGTTAGGAAAGAATTTACACTGTTAGCTGACTTGTGTGATTTATTTATTTAGGTTTCTTGTAGAGCGCTAACAATCATCCCCAAAGGGATATCATGGCGCTGAGATTGCTAAAGTGCGGGTGCAGTGGGCATAGTTGAGTGGTTTAGTCGGAGTGGGGGAAAAGGAAGGTTTTTAGTTGTTTCCTAAATGCCAGGTGGCATTCTCTGAGTCGGAGGGCCACAGGCAGTTCGTTCCACTTCCTTGCAGCGACGTGTGAAAAGGCTCGTTCACCCATCCTGGCTCTCTTTACCCGGGGGATGCTGGCTTGCGCCGAGATTTGTGAGCGGAGTTTTCTGGTGGGAGTGTAGAACTGAATCCTGTTTCTAAGGATGAGAGGGCCTGTCTTATGCAGTGCTCTATGAGTGATACACAACATTTTAAAAGTTGCTCTTTGCTTCATTGGCAACCAGTGTAGATCACGCAGACAATTTGTGGCTGAGTCGAATTTTCTTTTCATGCAGATAGCCTTGGCTGCTGCGTTCTGCACCATTTGGAGTTTGGTGAATAGATACTCTGCCATGCCTACGAACAGGGAGTTTCCATAGTCCAGCCTACTCACCAGGAGAGACTGAACTAGGATCCTTCTGCACTCTATTGGAATCCATGGAAAGACTCGTTTAAGCATTTTCAGAGTTGCAAAGCCTTTACCGCATATAGCGGCTACATGAGTTTTCATGGAGAGGGAGGTGTCAATAGTTATTCCAAGATTCCTTGCTGTTGGTGTCGGGGCAGGAGGGATACCCAGGGCTTCAGGCCACCAGGTGTCGTTCCACTGTTGAGTGTGGCCTCCGAACAGCAGTATCTCTGATTTGTCTGCATTTAGCTTAAGGTACTGCTTGTGCATCCATTCAGCCAAATCAGAGAGACAGTTTAGAAGCCTGTCCTTGGGGTTATTCTTCTCGTCCAAGATTACAGTGAGTTGGGTGTCATCTGCATAGGAACAGATTTCAACACCCCATTTTCTGCCAATTCCAGCCAGGGAAGACACGAAAACGTTGAACAGAGTAGGGCTTAGCGAGGCCCCCTGCGTGACCCCGTATTTGATGATCCGGCGAGGGGATGAGAACTTGCCCAGGTGCACTGATTGTGATCTTTCCAATAGGAAAGACCGCAGCCATCCCAGTGCTCTGTCCCTAATGCCCCTAGATGCTAAGGTCTCCAGGAGCAACTTGTGTGGGACGGTGTCGAATGCCGCCGAGAGGTCCAACAGGATTAGGGCAACTGTTTTCCCCTGGTCCACATGCATTCTGATGTTGTCAAGCATGGCCAGGAGAGTTGTTTCCGTGCTGTTGTTGGCCCTAAAACCTGTTTGTGTGAAGTCCATTAGGTTATTCGTTTCGAGAAATCTGACCAGTTGCCTGTTGACCAGTTTCTCTAGGACTTTCGACAAGTAGGGAAGTTGGGAAATGGGTCTATAGTTGGCCGGGTTGTTGATGTCTAGGCCTGCTTTTTTTAGAAGGGGGGTGACTGTGGCGTTCTTCCAGCTGGATGGAAATTCTGCCGCTTCTAGCGAGGGATTCAGCACTTGGGTTACTGCAGGGCAAATTAGAGGAATGAGCTGTCGGAAAATATGATGGGGGCAAGGGTCGAAGGGGGAGCCGGATTTAATTTTGAGCATTGCTTTGCCAACTTCCTCTTCAGAGAATGGGCCGAAGCTAGTACAGTGGGCTTGGGAGGTGGGTGGTTCGTGGTCCACCGGGAAACCCGCCTCGGGGTTGGGGAAGGAAGAATAGATCTTGTCTATCTTTTCACAAAAGAAGTTGTTCATTTTGTCGTAACTGATTTGCGAGGGAATTAGATGATAAACTGTGCGGGCTACATAGCTCTTTAACTATTTTAAAGAGCTCTTTAGAGGAGTCTTTTGTGATCTATTGCATACTGGACAGTCTGGAACTTCAGGCACACAATGAGGATGCAGACTTTTTAAGTTGGAATTACAAGAAGCAGCAGTTGGGTTGTTCCCAATGCTAACAAGGAAAGACGTACCTCCTGACTTAAAAGTAAGTAAAAAAGCAAAGTAGTTTATTCAGTACTAAGACCATAAAAAGGCTGCAAGAGCAATAAACACATACACTATATAAATAAATAAGTAAAAACACAATCATGATAAAATTGTCAAACATTGGGTGGTATAAAACATTAATGCTTGTAAGTAGCTACAATATAAAAAGATAAAAGCAGTCACAAGTAAGATATAGCAGCAATATGGGAACTTATAGAGTCCACATATATGAGCACTCAGAAGCAGTGGAAAATAACACCAAAGGACCCCCTACCGGTGCACAACACAGACTCAATAAAAGGGAGTAGCAGCTAAGACTTTAAAATATTAAGGCCATCAACCCAGGTCATAACTTAAAACTGTGGTCTTAATTCAGGTAACTTCAGCATTGGTAACTAATGGGGAATTCTTGCAAATCAGATAATCACTTTAGCCCGGAGGCTCCAACATCAATGATCGTATTTTGCAATGGCTTAGACAATAGATTCTTTGGTCTCTGCTCGGAAATTCCTCAGACCTAGCAGACATTGCCTAACCTCCAACTTCAGTTTGAAGGCATTCTGGGCAGACCATGCTTGAGTCTGCTTTCATTTTCCATTTTACTCAGAAGGAATAAAGAGGTAATGTGCTGTGTCAAAACCTAACATACAAGAGTCTTGCTGTTGTAACCAGAATGTAATCTAGAAATGGTTCCCACAGACAGTGGGTTTTTAGGTCCAGAAAAGCTCTTGTAAGGGTTTCACATTTACCATTGCTCACCTCCAGGGCACATTTGCTCGTCCAAAAGGCTCCCTTGAGAGTATCCCTGAAGAGACTAAGTAAACAACTGTGGTCTCTCCAGTAATCCTCAAAGTAAATTTGACTTAATATGTCCCAGGTAGAGCGCACACAGTGTATCCTGCAATTCTTATCAAGGTCAACTATTTCTTTAAGAGCATTATGATACTCCGCTAGGGATGGCCAGAACTTGACAGGCCTGAACTGTGCTTTGTGGTTAATCAGTATGACACCCAGTTCCCACCGTAAAGTTAGCAAGGGTGTACTTTAAGGGGGGCTTACCATGCATCTTAGGGCGTTGATTCCAGCCATGCTTAGGCTATACAGCCCGTTTCATAAAGCAACAATTTCTCAACTGCGAATCATTAGGTTAGACAAGTACATGAAGAAAACTGTTCAATGTCATGCAAAGAGAAATAAGGGAGACACAATAATTTCAGGGGAACTATATAAGTTGGTCTGTTTTAAGTAAAGGTAGTTAAATCAGCACTACATTACAGTATATGCAAGGGTAACCCAAACATTTGTGTGCACAGATGTGCTTGTGGAGAAGGTGAACGGTGCAGGTGACACATGACAAAGGTGAAGTAACAGCGAAAATGGCGAAAGAAATAATATAAGTAATGGTTACGAAAACACTCAGTAGAAAATTCATAAAAAAGTTCCAACTGTTTGAAGAAACCACAATAACACCAAGGGATGTGCTGAATGGCAGACTAGACAGCCCTGCATAGCCCCACCGCTCTGCTCCATAGAGGGTGCTAGCTTCAGCCTTCATGCTGTCTATCCTAAGTGCTGACGAAATCTGCCTAGTTTTTGAGGCCCAATTACAATCTCTGTATCCCAGATGCATAGTGACATAAATTCATACTACTCTTCTTAAGCTAGGGAGACCAGAGCATATTACTGGTGAGCCTGATGCTGCGCTAGTCAAACTCTGCTACTCTAACTAGGTTTCTTCCTTCAAGAGTGAAGGATCCCCTAAAGGGCTTAAGTGGGTTAATGGTCATTTTTCGTGGTTTATTATCAACCTTCTATCTACATGGAAGGCTGCAAAATTATGCAACAAAGTCGGAGTCTTATGGACTGATTCAGATCTTTGCAGGACTACTGTCGTCTCGCCGTGGTGGTGGTCCCAAGTACTCTGTCAAGCTGACGGTTGTCCGCCTGCCATATTTGGATTTTGCAGCAATAGACAGTAGACTGCGGCGGTCTTCTCTGCTGGTTAACTGTTCTCCATTACAATCAAGCCAATTTATATGTTCCTGTTGTGCTACTGTAATTAGAGCAGAAGGAAGCCAATTCTAGCTTTGTCTCTGCTGAATTTACCATCGCACCAGTGACCAGGTGCGATGGTACTATTCTTCCAATTATTTTGGTCTGATATTAGCTTAGTATATGCACATGTAGGTGTGGGTGTAGTGGCCTTGCCACTATATGCGCCTTTAGGGTGTTTAAACTTCTGTACCTCCAGCGACACAGCCGCTTGTTGTAATCGCAACTCAGTTATTTCACTATGTAGCCTCTTAACCAAGGGAATAATTCTAAACATGTTTACATTACCGTCAGCATCAGACTACTGCCTTGCAAATATATTATGGCTGTCTCCTGGATCAACATTCGCTACACAAGCTTCCCCCTCGACCCCCCTCTGCCCCTCCTCTATGCCTTTGCACTGATGGGTGCCTGCAAGGTCTGAGTACCTATTTGAGAAAATAATCACTGGCTCCAGTGATACTATAATGTGCTTGGAGGGATTGGTGCCAGGGGAATTGACCACATTAGCCCCTAGGGCCCCACTAAGTGAAGGCACATTTGTGCTTGTTTGCCCTGGACTGGGTTTTGTGCTTCCGTTTATGTAAAAAATCAGTGCCATTTTTTTCGCTTGTTTGTCTACATTTCACAGCTTTAGCCCCTCCAAGAGTGACTCAACCTCCTTGATGAGAGAGTCAATGTCCTCAAGAGTTGTCTTGGCTGGAGGTCTTTCCTAAGTCTCCCAAGGGACAATCTCTGAACTTTTCTTCTTTTTCCAGGAAGTGTCTCAGTCGCTTTGATCTTCCCCATTTGAACAGGACTAAATACCAGATATTTGGTCGCAAGACGGGACACAGTTGCTTACGCCTGGAGAGAGTCTTCCCAAAAGGGAAGAGATGTTGCAATAGTGTCATAGCACTGCTTTTTTCTGGCAGTAACGGGCACAGGACAGGCCCAACCTTGGCCCATGCTTTGACTGGGTACAACCTGCGTGTGTCCACACTGCAGGATTTTAGGGTGGCCTTTCAAGGTGTCGGTACGAGGCCACTTCCCCTCCTGAGGCTGCTTCAGCAGATGCACCTCCTGGCGCCTAGGATGACGGGGGGTGGGAGGATGAAGACCCCTACAACAAGGGAGGACTGTAGATGCCAGGCACCCTTCCTCCAGCTCAGATGAGCCCAGACTTAAAAGTGGAAGTCTGGACTTTGCAGGTGATCCAGCGGCCCTATAGAAATTCTGTCTCAACAGCACTACCCAACACAATGATACTCACCATTAATCATAAACTGTTCACAAGGCCCATCAATGACTGAGACAAGTATTGGCCAACTGAATCATGTGACCTAATTAATCGGAACCATTCACAAAACTATTTACATCTATATACAACTGCAGTTTATCATTATGTTTATAAAAATGAAAACATTTAATTAAGTCACCTAGGTAATGGATCAACTGGTGGTAACTAGACTCAGAATAAACAAGACCAGCTTGTCATTTCAAAATCTATTTTATTAACTTTATTTTCAAATAAAGAGCATTTTTAATTAAGAAATCTTTTTTTTATTAGCATTTAGTAAGCATCATTTTATTAAGTAAAGGCACATTAGACTGTCAGTTTAAAACGAATCAGCATGGAAAGTATTTAAGCAGAAAGGATCTCATTCCCTAATTTCTATTTCCCTGACTAAACTTATTAGAACCTAAAATAAAAGTCATTAGTTCAGTTTCCCTTACGTGAGTCAAAAGTCCGACAGCATCTCACGCCCTTCAGGATTCAGGAACGAGCCAGCAGCCCTCCTTCCAAGGGGCCAAGTTTTATACCTTTTCTCTATCTAAAACTAACTAAAAGACTACTTTTTTATGTGACATTTAGCGCTCTCATTGGTTGACAGCCGTCAGTCCACATGAGATCATTGCCTTTTCGATCCAAAATTGTGCCTTTCAAAAACGTCTTTGTCCATTGTCCACAAGCGACATTAGCTTCCGAGGTTTTTCCAAAAATTATTAAATAACAGTTCGCTGCTTCCTCATCTTGGCTTTTCTGCCGCTTCCTGTCCTTGGAAATTATTCAACACGGAGCACATCTTGCACAGTTCCTCATATTTGTTTACTGACGATTATGAATGTGACAAACTTTTTTTTCATTCTTTTGCTGTGCTCGGCTCATCACGACAGGATTCCAAACACCCATTTTAAAAGCTAGGCCCTCAGGCCTCTTTTTCGAAGAACTAGTATGCAAAGAAAAGCAAAACATTAATTAATTTGAGTAATGAAAGTCATTCTGTTACCCACCCCCTTTACTAACATTAACCCATTAGTTTATGTTATCTAGCTTTAAGCACAATTAAGCAGCTTTTATAAGAACCTTTTTCACATGGACCTCAGGATTCTCCAGGAGCCTTTGCCACATAAAAGACACGACATAGACGAAAGCACATTTAAAATAAGCACATGCCATTATTTAAACAGCCGCAATTAATGTTGACAATACAAATAGGCAAAGTTAGTTTATTATTTTTCAACGTACACGCAAATGCAACAAAGAGCACATAATGTTAATCCCCATATGTTCATGTGAATGCATATTAAACAAGGTTGAATTAGTACAAATCATGCACAAACTCATTAATATTATTAATTCATTATGGAAGTTTAACTTTGCGAGTTAAAACGCATTTAATTTCTAAAACTCGCTTCATCAACTCCCTCATCTGGTGATTTCTAAATCACCAAACAATACCCAAAAATGTTACCAAAATTTTACCTTTTGAAGATAACATTTTTTTAACACTCTCTGTGTTAGTATTTCTAAACTCCTGTCTCAGCAGTTTGTCTGCAACTCTCATATTGTGCTTTACAAAATTCTTCCATTTCTATCTCCTTTTCCTGTGCCTTTCTGAGAATGTAAATCCTTCTCTGTTCCCTCACATGCTTCTTTCTCTTGTGAATCATGCAACTAATTTTTAACAAAAGAGTCACTATAACTATGATTATTAGAGGATAAAGTATTTTGCCAATGATTGAACTGGCAATTTCTCGAAACCATTTCCCAATTGCTACAAATCTTTTGTTCAGACGTTCTGAAAAATTGTCATTTTCCTTGGGTTCTATTTCTGAGTGAAATTCAGTGATATTTTTGATAAGCATCTCTATATTCTGGCTCTTATCTGGGATATAAGTACAGCAATGCTGGACATGTAAAATCCCACAAACTCCTCCTTCTTTTGCTAGCAGAATGTCTAATGCAAGACGGTTCTGCATAACCATGCTTCTTGTGGCAACAAGTTCTGTGTTAACTAATTGAAAACCACTTGCGGCATCTGTGGGCAATCTGTCTACAATTGTGGAAACCTTTCTGATTTTGATTGCATTCAGGGTTATTCCCACCATAGGAATTATTGTACCAAATATGTCACCCATGATTTCTGAAAAACTTTCTCTCCTGTACCTGTTCAGGTGTTTGCCAATTTCGAATGAACCTTCTGCATTTCTGTCCACATGATTTTTTTTTGGAAAAACCAAACCAAGATAGCACGTCCCATACCAATGGTCTTGGTGGCTAAATTAAGCTTTGTTCCCACAAACAAAATTAATTCCAGGAAAAATTGGATCTTTGCCACCTTTAAATCCCCATCCCCCTATGATACGCTATGTATCCTCGCATTGACTAGCTCCCACAAAATAATTATCATATAATGTGTTGTCTCTCCTAATACAGAATTTTCCACTAACAGGATCATCTATGTGAATAGCAGCATAACTATTTCCACCATTGAGCTTCTCATCCTCGAGCTGCCAAATTTTGGATTTAGTTTGTTTCAGCATCTCATTTCTCTTATAAATCGCCCTTCTCTCCTCAACCAATTTCAGAAATGATTTTTCTCCATCTCTCATTTTGCATGTTAAATTGTTTTTATATGCATATTCATAGGTAAAATCACTAGTCACTAAAAAGAATTCCCTCGTCTGTTTAGCAGGTTTAACTTTGTTTAAGCTATTTACAACTTTCAGGTTAGCAAAAATGTCATCGTAATCTGAGTAATAGTACTCCAGACGACCTGTTTGATAGAACAAGCTAGCTATAACACTGCATGTAATGCCATAAGTAAGGGGAAGCATGTTATACTTAACCCCTTCTGAAACTGAAGCAGGAAGCTTCACACAGACATAACAATCCTTCACATCCATGACTTTTACATATTCTGACAAGAGTCTTGAGAAAGAATTAGTAGAAAAATCACCAACAGATCTATCTTGATGGATCTCTGGTTTGTGCTCAATAACTCTATTAGTTTTGCCTGCAACATCATGAACAACTTGTTTAGTTTCAGCTTTGCTTGTCATGTTAGCTTTGTAATCCTCTTTATCTATGCCAAAAGGAAAGATGACTGCCAAAATTAACCAAACCAAGATTATTAGGATCACACAAATAGAAGACATTTTACAGCATCTTCTAAAAATACGACACCTTGAATTGTCAATAATAGGCATCTTCTTCTTTTTTTTTTTTTAACAATAGCTTTTTCTTTTACTTAAATCAAAAACAAAAATTTCAAATAGTACTTAAATACACCTCCCCTTTTAAATGCTTTTTTTAAGTAACCCTCTAACAGCTTTTCTTCGACCTTGCATCTTATATCAACGTGTTTTTCCAGTTAACACAATTTCTTCGACCTTGTGTCACCTAACACAATTTCTTCAGCCTTATGCCAAAAATTAGTCTCAACCTAAAAGAAAATTACTCTAATCAATGTCACTAGTTTCTTCCAAATCCTACTGACTACTACTACTGATTTCCACTTCTGGTGGTATAATTATGTAGGTCCATTCAGGGGACTTATACTTTTGGTTTGGCTTTAATGGTCTTTTTCCCCTACTGCTAATCACTTCAATTTTCTTTCCTGCTTGACTTTTCTTATCAGAGTCACCTTTTTGACTTGATATCTCATTATTCTGCTCCTTTGACTTGATCACCAATTTGATTTTAGATTTTCTTTTGGCCAATTACCTCCTTTTCTTATGAATTTCTTCCTAGGCTCAGTTTTGTTACATTCAGCTTTCCAAGCTCTTTTACTGAATTTTCCTTTTTCAGACTCTTCATCACTCTCATCTGAATCTGTCTCAGAGATTTCAAATTTATATCTAGGATCTTCTTTACTCTGCAATTTCACTCCGTTAGGAACATCATCCTTGTAGCTGGTACTCGGTAATTCGTCTTCTTCTTCTGCCCAGTTTCAGAATTCTTGTTCCTGCTTTCAGAGCTTTCAGTCTGCTTTTCAATACTCTCCTGATCTTGATTCTCTTTTGACTCAGATTCTCTTTCTGTTTCTTTTTCTAGCAGATCTTCATTATTTTCTGAATCTAGAATCACAATCTCTAGATCTTTTTCATTCAGTACCTGATCCGCATCTGAATCTTCCAGATGTCAACCTTCTTGTCGATCTTCAGAATCTGGATTCTCTTCAGGTTCTTCTTCACATTCTGAATCAGTTGTTGTGTCACTATCCTCATCAGGATTATCAAGAGGTGGTACACGAATGGTGTGATTTGCATGCACCCACCTTTTCAAACCTTTGCATTTAACTGCATTTGTTGTGACTAGTATCACCTGTCTTGCTTTTTGCCACCTGGGTACTAAACAGTTTCTTCTTCGGTGAACTTTTGTCCTCACCCAGTCACCTGGTAACAGATCATGAGCTTGTTCCTTTTCTTTTCAAATCACATCAGTTCCCACCTGATTGAATACAGAAGCTACCACATTAGACAAGTTCTTGCAGTACTCCATAATTGCACTTTCATTGATACTAAGAACTTTTCCAACTGGTATAAATGCTTGTCTCATTACTCTCCCCATACGTATGTCATGAGGACTTAAACCTGTCTTTTTATATGGTGTGCTTCTCAAAGACATTAAGACAAGTGGAAGTGCATCTGTCCACTTCATTCCTGTAGCTAGGCACATTTTAGCTATTCTATTTTTTATTGTCCCATTAATTTGTTCAACAACACCTGATGCTTCTTGTCTGTATGCACAGTGAAGCTTTTGTTTTATATTCAGGGCTTCACAAATTAATTGTAGCAATCTGTTTTCAAAGTGTGTGCCACGATCACTTTCAACGGTAACTGGAAATCCATACCTCGGTATGATCTCCCTTAAAAGCAATTTTGCCACAGTAACTGAGTCATTGTGACGAGTTGGGAACGCTTCCACCCATCTTGAAAACAGGCAGACAATCACAAGGACATATCTCAGTTTATTTTGGGGTGGAATGTCATCGAAATCCATTTGCAATCTGGTAAAAGGACCACCCTCCCGTCCTATGGTTCCCATGCTCACAACTGTTTTTCTGTTTGGGTTGATTTGTTGGCAGATCAAACATCTCTGGCAAAGTGACTCTGCAATAATCCTAAATTTTAGATTATACCATGTCTGTCTGAACATCCTGATCATAGAGTCTCTTCCTAAATGTACTGGACCATGGTACATCCGTGCCATGTCAGCAATCATGCAATTTGGCATAACAGGTCTGTCATCTCTGTAAACCCAAACCTCATCTTCTTCCCTTTGTCTGCAACCTGCTTTTAGCCATGTGTCTTTTTCCTCATCATCTGCCTCATCTTGTAGATCTTTTACTCCTTGCCATGTTTCAACTACAGATATTAGCATGAGAGAGTTCAAAATATGTTCATTGTCTTTTTCCCGATTAATTGAAAAATTCTTTTTCACACAGTAACATGCAATTTCATCTGCAAAAGAATTACCTTTAGTAATATAGTCTTCGCCCTTTTTATGAGCTGCACATTTTACAACAGCAATTTTCTCTGGTAACTGAATGCCATCAATCAATCTCTTGATCAATTTTGTATTCCTGATCGGTGTTCCCGCAGAAGTTAAATAACCTCTTTGAGACCAAAGCTGGCCATAGTCATGGACTACGCCATATCCATACTGACTATCAGTCACTATGGTAACCTTTTTCCCTTTTGCTCTTTCACATGCAGGAATTAAAGCAATTAATTCTGCCACTTGAGCTGAACAAATTCCTTCCAGAGATGAACCTTCAACTACTCCTGCAACTGTGCAGACTGAATATGCTGCTCTCAGAATGCCCTCATCTGTTCTTAGGCAGGAGCCATTAACAAAGTAAACAAAGTCTGACTCTGGCAAGGGCACATCTTTTATGTCTCTTCTAGGTTTGGTGCAGTATTCTAAAACATCCAAGCATGCATGGTCAACATCAGTCTAGATTTAGATTTCAGTAATAGCACCATCAGGCAACAATGTGGAAGGATTTAAATTCACACATCTTGCAATCGAGACATTATCTGATCCTACAATAACCTTTTCATATTTGGTCAATCTGTTACTCGATAAGTGCTGTGGCTTGCTTCTGGTAAGAAGAGTTTCAACTGAATGAGGTACATACACTTTTACAGGAAACCCCATTATGATTCCTTCACTCTGCTAAAGGCTTACACTTGTTGCAGCCACTGCTTGTAAGCAACCTGGCAATGCTTTTGCAACAGGATCAAGAACAGCTGAAAAGTAAGCTATTGGCTTTCTCAGTTTTCCATGTCTCTGAATCAGAACTGATTAAACTGCAGTACAGCTCAAATTTTTGATCATTGTCTGGCATCCCCAATGCTGGAGCTTCACACAGACTTTTCTTTAGCTGCTCAAAAGCTTCTAATTCAGTTTTTGTTAAGGTAATCGGGTCTTTTATGTCTGCTTTTGTCAGTCTCTGTAGTGGTTTCGCAATTACTGAAAATCCACTAATCCATTGGCGGCAATAACCTACCATTCCTAGAAACATTCTGACTTGTCTCTGTGTTGTTGGAGGTTGCATTGCTCGAATCATTTTTATTCTCTCAATTGTCACTTGTCTGATTCCCTTTGCAATTCTGTGACCAAGGTATTTAACTTCTTGCTTGCAAAATTGTAATTTTGCAGGTGACACTTTATGTCCCCCATCTGCCAATCGATTCAAAAGTGTAATGGTGTCTGTTACACAATTTTCTCGTGTTTTTGCAGCCACTAGAAGGTCATCAATGTACTGGACCAATGTTGATTTTCCAGGAAAATCTAGATCTTCCAAAGATTTCTTTAACAACTGATTAAAGATAGATTAGATGGACTCTCAGTATACCCTTGAGGGATACGACACCATTCCAAAGTACGATCTTGGAATCTGAACGCAAAAATTTGTTGGCTCTCTGGATGCAGTGGAACTGTAAAGAAGACATTACCCAAGTCTATGACCGTGTACCATTCTGTATCATGAGGAATCTGATATAGAATTACCGCTGGGATTGGTACAACTGGGCAACAAGGAACAACTATTTGATTAACCTTTCTCAGGTCCTGAACTATTCTGTAAGTTCCGTTTGGCTTTTTGATTCCCATAATCGGTGAATTACATGGACTGCTCTTGATTTCTTTTAAAACACCTTGTTTTATGAATTTCTCAATCACAGGAATGACACTCTAAATAGTTTCAGCTTTCATTTTATACTGAGGAATGTTTGGAAAATCTATTCCTTGCTTTACAGTAATTTTTACCGGGTCCACATATTTCATTAAACCCATTTCATCTCCAGATAAATCCCAGATTTTTGGATTAACTGTCTCTTTCAACTCCTCAGGTAAATGGTTTTTATCAAAAGCAGGAAACAGTTTATTTTCTTCTTCAACCATTAACATTGTTAAATTGTACAGACCATCTCCTTCTAAAGTTTGGAGCTCAATACCATCCGGTGAACAATATATCTTGCAATTCATTCTGCATAAAATGTCCCTCCCTAACAGGTTAACAGGACTGCTGTTACAGACTACAAATCTGTGTTTATCCTTGTAATTTCCAATTTCAATTGTAACTGGTTCTGTTAAATCTGTTTTAATCTGTTGGTTTGCTACACCTACTACTTGGATGGACTCACCAGAGAGAGGAAGGTTTTTAATTTCCACTGATCTAACAGTAGAACGGGTAGCACCAGTGTCCACAAGAAAAGTGATTTCTACATCATTCACTTTACCATTTACAAATGGACCTGACTGATCTACCTCAAGAGTGGCTCCAAGCACACACTCTTCTTCCTCTCTCAGGCACCGTCATGAGTAATCCTCTGAGTCACTACCTTCATTTTTTTCTTTCAACTAATATTGTTGAGAAACATTTGACACATTCACTCTTTGCGATCTATTTACCTGTTCACCTCCGCAGAATCCTGTTTTGGGACTGAATCTTTGCGCATTCACACAATTTGGAAGTGGCGGTTGTGGAATTTGGCTCTGCTGATTCAATTGGCTCTGCTGATTCACTAACTGTCGCTGTAGCTGTTGCTGCTGTCTTATTTCATTTAACTGTCGCTGTAGCTGTTGCTGCTGATTTATCTCATTCTGCATCTGTGGAGTTAATGATGTATTTTTAAAATTTCTGGGCGGATTCTTACACTCACGCTGTCCAATTTCACCGCAATTAAAACATGGGAGTTTCTGCTTAAGCTCTTCAATATTTACATTAAAGTTTGGTTTGCCAAAATTACCCTTAAATTTGCCTTGATTTTGCTGAACATTTTTATTTTCTAAGGTGGCTATTTGCTGTTCAGCTACCTTTACCTGTGTCCACATTGCTTTTTCCTTAAGCTTTTTCTGCTTTGCATCTATCTCATCACTACAGTATTTTGCTTTTCTTAGAATGTCATCAACTGTAAGTGATTGCCATCCGACAATTCCGTTTCTAATCATCTCACCAATTTCAGGTCTTAAGCCATAAACAAACCTGTATATGAAATGGCTCATTTCCTCTTCACTTAATTTTTTGTAACCACTATATTGTTTAAATACCAGCAGTAATCTTTCATAAAATGAATGTACTGACTCTTTTGGTTCTTGATTTGTTCTGTTAATTTTAACCCAATTTACTTCTTTTGGAGGAATCTTGTTTTTCAGCCACACAATTACCGTGTCATAGAAATCCATGACATCAGCTGAAGGTGCACCTGTTATTTTATTTCGAGCTGGTCCTTCTTTAGGCCAACCTACAGATATTTTACATTCCGTCCAAAGATCTGATGGGACAACAATGTCAAAGAATCCATCAAGATCAATCCTCAGAACTTTTGAAACTTTAATGAATCTGTCTACCTGACGATACCATTCTACTGGCTTTTCTCTCAGTCGAGGAAAATCATTTGTAAAGAGTAAAATATCCTGTCTTGTCAAAGGGACATGAACATAACCTCCGCCAGCTATTTCCCTCATAGGAAACTCGTTTGCAACTTCCCCTCTTTCTCTTTTTTCTTCTTCTCTTTTCTTTGTCCATTTCACTCTCCATTTACTTAATTCACCTAATCTTTTTAGGAACACAATTAATTCTTTTACATGGATTATCCTACCTGTGGTATTTAAATTTTCAATATCTTTTTTAGAAACATCCACTCCGTAATGTTTTTGCAATTGTTTCTGTCTACTCAAATCTATGTCTAATTCAGCAGCCACATCTTCAAATTGATCATATTTGTTTTTCGTTTTCCATTGTATACTTTTACAGATAAATAACAATTCATCATCCTGATATTGCTTTAAACAGTCAGTTCCAATTGTGCCAATAATTAATTCTTCTAAATCTGCTTTCAATTTTGCGTCATCAAGTTGTTTAGATTCAGGAACTAGTGGGGTTAATGGAGTCTGTTAAATCTGTTTTATTCATGCTCTTTTCTGGAGATCCAGAATCAGATCCCGCAACAGATGGTGTCTGACCATTTGTCAAATTTTGATTAAAAGTTAAATCTGGCATTATTTTTTCTCGATGTATTTCTGATAATTCTGAATAAAACTTTTCAGCCACTTTCTGAATTTCTTCATTTAATGGAACAGTCAGAGCTGGGTGCCTATTTTCTCCTTGTTCAAAAACCGGTACAACAGGACCAATTGTTACTGGTACTGTTACCGCTTCCATCCCTTTATTTAATTGCTGTATTAATTCCTCTTTTGCTCTTGAATATTCTGAAATATCTGGTATAGTAGTCCCAAGTCCCTCTGCTCTCTTTTCATTCCTCGGGAATTCATTTCTCTGTTCTGGAATCTCTGGATAATTTCTGTTTTCTCTCGAAGTATTAGATTTACTTCTTGACCCTACTCTTCCAGGTAACCTTAAAAATCTAGGTGAATTTTCATCAGCTTCTCTAGGAGGTGCACTAGGAGAGGTTTCTGAAGAAACCCTCGGGGTAGACTGTGAACAATTTGGCTGATAGGGTGGCGGATTACGATTTGTAATAAAAATTTCTTCTAAAACCACATCATCTAATTCTTCATCAAGATGACCTCTCTTTCGGGTATTCTTTTGACCTGGTGTTTCAGTAACCATCTCTCTTACTGGGTACAAACCATCATACATGTCTGCTTTTCTCCAACGACGTACTCTATCTTGATGAGTTTCCCTATTTATGTCTAATTTTGGGCCTCTTGATATTCCTCTGTTTTCTCGTTCAAGTTCCATCATTTCAACCTCCCATTCAACTAAAGCTTCAAATTGAGTAGATCTAGGTTTTGGCATAAGAGCCATCATTTTTCTCTCAGGTTTTTCAAAACTTTAACATTAAATGATCCATCTTCCGGCCATGCTAATACACCATCATCTTTGGTATATTGTAGCCAATTTTCAAACCAAAGGACAGTATGGTAACCATATTCACCTTCCATATATGCTGAGGGTGTTTTGTACTTATGAAGTAATTTTCCACCAAGCGTTTCAATTTTCTTATCGGGACTGAATATATTTTTCAATTTCTGAAACCATGAAGGCTTCTTTTCCTCTTTTCCGTACCAATAACTCATGATTTAAAACTATTCCGTTTAATTTGGAAAAGATTGTAAATATTTCTTTGTTGTTCCGCTACTCTAGCCAATCCGTGCGCGAAACTCACCAACAAGCCAATCAGGTTAAGCCACGTCACTACCTTGCTCAACCAATAGAAATACTGTTTTCAGAAAGGACCAATCAGCTAACAGCTCGTTTCAGTCACGTGAACCAATCAGTGCACTTGCGGTGACATATGTTACCAATTGCAGCGTGAACCCTGTGACGTATACTGCCGCTGCAGCTTCACTGTCTCCACTCCACGAACTCACCCCTCCTTTACAAAATATTTTCACAGCGCCATTTTAAAACAATTCTTTTCAAGGAAATTCAAATAGTAACTACAGAAAAACAAACCATTTGTCTGTTTCGCTAAATAAAGTAATAGTTTTTATTAATCATTCGAGTTCTCACTCTCGTGAAATAGACGACGCTATTTTCACAAAATCATTTATACACATTCAAACGGAAAACCCTAACCATATATACACGAAATCTTCGGCAGGACTTTAACTCACCAAAAGAAATCTTCAATTGCCAGTAAGATTAGACGACGCTTCCTTACCCTTCACTCAAGCTTGGATAAATCCTATTACTCTTTTCACAGTGAGTTTTAAAACAGGCTCCTAGTCCCTATTCTCAAAGCTACGATTTCATAGGCAATCCTCACTATACATTCAACCTGTCATACCTAAAATCCCTAAACTTGTGATGTACGTCCACAACACTAGTGATATGTCAATACCACTATTTTGAATCAGAACAAATGAAATGTGTAACTTCACCTGTTACACTACTCTGCAACAAACCAGGAATTTTCACACTACTGGAAAAAACCTTGTGACTACATATAACAACTGGACAAACTTAGCATGTGTTAAACATGTATCCTATGTATCTACATGTAGCATGTCAGTTACCATAGTAACCGTAACTCTGCTACCAGAGAATTGATCCAGGGGCCCTATAGAAATTCTGTCTCAACAGGACTACTCAACACCATGATACTCACCATTAATCATAAACTCTTCACAGGGCCCATAAATGACTGAGACAAGCATTGGCCAACGGAATCATGTGACCTAATTAATCAGAACCATTCACAAAACTATTTACATCTATATACAACTGCAGTTTATCATTATCATGCTTATAAAAATGAAAACATTTAATTAAGTAACCTAGGTAATGGATCAACTGATGGTAACTAGACTCAGAATAAACAAGACCAGCTTGTCATTTCAAAATCTATTTTATTAACTTTATTTTCAAATAAATAGCATTTTTAATTAAGAAATCTTTTTTTATTAACATTTAGTAAGCATCATTTTATTAAGTAAAGGCACATTAGACTGTCAGTTCAAAACGAATCAGCATGGAAAGTATTTAAGCAGAAAGGATCTCATTCCCTAATTTCTATTTCCCTGACTAAACTTATTAGAACCTAAAAGAAAAGTCATTAGTTCAGTTTCCCTTACGTGAGTCAAAAGTCCGACAGCATCTCACGCCCTTCAGGATTCAGGAACGAGCAAGCAGCCCTCCTGCCAAGGGGCCAAGTTTTATACCTTTTCTCTATCTAAAACTAACTAAAAGACTACTTTTTTCTGTGACATTTAGCGCTCTCATTGGTTGACAGCCGTCAGTCCACATGAGATCATTGCCTTTTCGATCCAAAATTGTGCCTTTCTAAAACGTCTTTGTCCATTGTCCACAAGCAACATTAGCTTCCGAGGTTTTTGCAACAACTTATTAAATAACAGTTCGCTGCTTCCTCAGCTTGGCTTTTCTGCCGCTTCCTGTCCTTGGAAAATATTCAACACGGAGCACATCTTGCACAGTTCCTCATATTTGTTTACTGACGATTATGAATGTGACAAACTTTTCTTTGATTCTTTTGCTGTGCTCGGCTCATCACAACAGGATTCCAAACATCCATTTTAAAAGCTAGGCCCTCAGGCCTCTTTTTCGAAGAACTAATATGCAAAGAAAAACAAAACATTAATTAATTTGAATAATGAAAGTCATTCTGTTACCCACCCTCTTTACTAACGTTAACCCATTAGTTTATGTTATCTAGCTTTAAGCACAATTAAGCAGCTTTTATAAAAACCTTTTTCACATGGACCTCAGGATTCTCCACGAGCCTTTGCCACATAAAAGACACGACATAGACGAAAGCACATTTAAAATAAGCACATGCCATTATTTAAACAGCCGCAATTAATGTTGACAATACAAATAGACAAAGTTAGTTTATTATTTTTTAACGTACACGCAAATACAACAAAGAGCACATAATGTTAATCCCCATATGTTCATGTGAATGCATATTAAACTAGGTTGAATTAGTACAAATCATGCACAAACTCATCAATATTATTAATTCATTATGGAAGTTTAACTTTGCGAGTTAAAACGCATTTAATTTCTAAAACTCGCTTCATCTCAGGAAAAAGCATTGGACTGATTAAAAATGTTGAACCAGTTAGAATCACACTGAGACCTAACACAGAACATCCTAGAATTCCCCAATATAACCTAACACCTGAGGTGGTGGGTATAATCAAGTCCATGTTAGAACAGGGCGTTTTGAGAGAAGTGCTACTGAGTCCCGGCAGTTCACCAGTGATGGATTTGCAGAAACCAAACAAGAAATGGAAAATAGTTCTGAAAGGATTATCACATGTTGTCCGTTGATAACAAATCCTGCTGTGATTCTCTTCCAGATTCCAAGTGATACAGAGTGGTTCTCAGTTTTTGATCTTATTATTTTACATTCCCCTGCATGAGAATAGCAGATTCCTTTTCAAGTTCTGATTTTCAAGAAAAACCATTGTATGGTGTGAAGTCCCAGACGTGTATACAGACAAATCTGGCAGCAGGTGATGCCCTGCGGCATCCACACATCACACACAGCAATCAGTTGTGCACAGCAGGAGGCTGCTGCTGCGGAGGCTGGGCACACACTCGAGGTTGCACAAAGTGCCTAGCTACAAGCCCAGAGCTTGGTCTCAATAAAGTGTGAAAACTGCTCTGAGAGCAGGAACAATGGCCTGCGTGTGGGAAGGTGTTTTTCTTTGCAGGAAGTGCAATAGGGTGGACACAGGGAAGTTTCCACAAGCAAATTAAATGTGAGACCTGTAGCCTTTTGTCTTCCTAATCAGGTTGGCACCAAACCCAGTGGGAGGGAAGCTGCCCCAGAACTTGTTCTGAGTGACGCCGAAGGAGGGGACTGTTCTGTTTTTCTGACCACACTCCTGGATGGGCAAAAGGCTCGGCACAAGATATAAAAGGCTTCTCCGTTTTGCATTTAGAAGAGGGGCACTGTGAGAGTGTTTGCACTAGGGCAAGCAGGAACTGCTGAAAACCTGAATAGGTTTGCCATAGAAACTTTTACCCCATTGGTTAGGTGGGAGTCATGGGTGCCCCAACCCACAAGCTAGTGCCATTCATAAATGTGTCATTCTATGTCACCCTTAGCCGAACACTTTCTGGACCTGCAGAAGAAAATAAGAGGGCAAGACCCTGCTTGTTTATAGATATGAACAGTAGCGGCTGGCATTGCTCGTGGGTTTGGGGTAGGCGCGAGGGGTTGCGGCGCGTGAGGGGTCGCGGCAGGAATTCATAGGGGGTGTCGCAAGGGGAGATTGCGGGGAAATAAAAAAAACAATTATACTTACCTTCCTTTCTGCTGGGTCCACGTCTCTTCTCAGCACCTTCTCCTGCTTTTCTACCTCCAACAGGAACAGGAAGCAGGCAGCCAGGCTCCCTCCCCTAAGCCAATCACAATGCTGAAAGCAGCATTGTGATTGGTTGGGATGCCACCCAACCAGAAGTTAATGGGGTGGCCATGTTCTCCATGCAGGCTAAAGTGGTCTCCAGGAATCAGTGGGCTAACCTCTTGTGTAACAACAGGGACCAAATAAGCTCAGAAAACACTGCCCAGACCAGTTGCCCGATTCCAACTGGATTTACCCTGGACCTTACAATGTTATGATGACAAGATCAAACACTAAACGTTCTCAGAGCTGAAGTATGAGAGAAAAAGACACCAACACCTGCAAATAGGAACTTAGAAAAAGATTTGGACTTCCAGACCTCTGGGCTCAAGAAACTGGTTTGTCCTGGTTGGATCTTCTCCCCACCAGTAAATTCATTTCATACAAAGTGCATGAAGAGGGCCCTCCGGACCCAGTCAGGAGCTCTCAGCCACCACCCGTGCACAGTGCCTGAAGGGGCCCTTTGAGCTCAGGGGTTCTTGTTACGCCACTGGCCTTGCACCGCTGGAGTAGTCCAAGCACCAAAAAAAGAGCCTGAATTCTAATGTAGAATCAGGCCAAGGCAAAGGCACCTAAAGTATGCAACAGAACAATTTTTCTGGGTTGTAAATGCAACATTTCCTTCTTCGACCTTTCGCTGCCAAAGCTACCAGCTTCAGCAGGACCTTGCTCTATGGCTGTCCGACTTTGGTGAGACAAGCCCAGATACAGTTTGCTGCCTTTCCCTGCTGAGAAATTTTGACCTCCATTTTGCAGACTAAGTCAGAAGGTAAATTCCTTGACCGGGCCGTCCCACTTTGTGAATCCGACATCATGGTCCATTTCGGTTGACCTCAGAATGTGTTTAGGTCCTGGTCTACTGGAACTAGACTATCATTGGCACTTAGGGCTTTTTGTTTTTTGTTTTTTACCTAAAACTTTACAAATTCTCTCCCCAATAACAGAGCCCTTTGCTCATTGCCTGAAAGCAATACAGATCTCACCATAGTGAAGCAACTAGAGGTCAGGTAATAGCTGGACACTGGATGGAAAGCCATTTGCTTTTAGGAAGAAAGTGACAACTTTTGAAAAGTGTAATTTCCAAATTAGTAATATAAAATCCAATTTGACAGTTAATTTGAATTTTAAAGTTCCATAAAATATGAGCCCTTGAAATATTTTTCTTGTTTAACTATTCCCTAGTTGAATTTAGCACTTATAAAATATAATATTGTAAGCCATTGTTAGCCTATGGAGAGCTGGCCTTGCCACAGTGAAAAATTACTTTGGAAGGTTTTCACTGCCAAGACATGTAAAACATTAAATATGCATGCCCTGCTTTTAAATATCATGCACCCTGCCCTATGGGCTTTTAACACCAGCATAGGGGTGACTATAAGTATTAAAAATGAACATTTAGGTCTAGGAAAAGGTTTATTTTGAGGGGTGCATTCTTTCATTTGTATAGCCATTAATGAATTCTCAGTACAACCGATAGTTTGCTCCCCACAGAAATGGTTTAGGTTTTACAAACTGAATGTTTGATATTCATGTCAAAAGTTAAAAATGTATTTTATGTTTTCACTTGGAGGACACAGGTATTTTCTTCAGTGGTTATTTTACAATCGCTCAAATATTGTATTGAACTGTGTTTATATGTATATTGTTGCCCCTTCTCTAATGTTTCTCATAACATCTGCAAATTAATTGCATCATTGTAGTTGGTATCATTATTTATGCACATTTTTGGGTAGTCAATCATTGAGTTATTATGTTGAAGCGCATTATTATTCAATCGTTTCACAGTGCTGTCATCTATTTCTTTTTTTTTTTAATTTTCTTTATTGAATTTTTAAAATGTTTCCCCGATATCAGCACAGTAGATAAAATCAACTAAAAAACAACAGCAGTGCAAGGTTTTTTTGAAGGAAGCATACACACAAAATAAACCACAAAAAAAGAAAGGAGCACCCAAACAAACAATTTAGAGGCAGGGAGCGAGCGATTACAGAGAAAAACAAAACATAGATCTCAGTTCGCAGGAACACACATTTGAGCTGAGCTCATCCCATTGACCCAAACATCATGCATAGCTTGTAACCCTGATGCCTGCCACTTAATCTGATTCCTTCCATTTTACTAAGGGGGGGGGGAAATAATCTGTCCTAACAGCTTTGATTTCTTCCCCTTCCTTTCATAGATCGCACTTTCCAATGTATATATAGAAAGTAGCTGCGCAAGCCATTTGTGAAAGGTGGTGGGAAGAGGGTCTAGCCAGGCAGAAGCAATAATGATCCTTAGTACAGCCATGGCCACAAAGAGAAATTGGTAGGCCATATCATTTTGTTCTGCGTTGCTTATTCCCAGCAGAATTAGCTCGGGGTTAGTGTAGTTTTTAGTCCAAGTGAGTGATCTAAAAATTCCATAATCGATTCTAATAGACCCTGCAGACGTGGGCAAGATTCAAACATATGCGCGAGATCTGCTGCCATCTCTCCGCACCGTGGGCAGGTAATCCCTGATGGCCCCTCCACTGACTGTGCTGATCTAGCCGGAGTGTAGTATACAGAACAAACTGTTCTAAAGTGTTGCGTCTGAAGCTCAGCAGAACACAAAACCGTCCGGGCCAGCTCAAGTGATTTCGTAAGTACATCTGGTGTGGCCCCTACATGCTCCACCCATTTATTCTCATGTTTAGCTAGGTCGTCTTGTTTTATACTAATCAGTTCTGCTTATATTAGCCTGATGGGACCCTTAGCTCTGATTTGCATGATGTTAATATTTACGTTGCTATTGAACCCGCTAACCCCCCCAATCTTTTTGCCAAAGAAACTTCACAGGACAAGTCGAATGACTCAGAGTTTCTTACTTTGCGCCAGGAGCAAATGGGGACGAGAGAATCGACTCCTTCTAGTCGGACACAAGCTGTGCTATAGAGCTCTGCACACAAATGCGGGGGAAACAGACTCGGCTTCTCTCACAAGCCGAGACGTGCACCAAACGGCGCTGAAGGGAGAAGAACCGGCTTTCTTCGTAAGCCGGGGACGTGCACCAAAGTACGCGGGAAGGTCCGCGCTGTGAAAAGTATCTCCGCACCAACTCCAAAAACAATCCTCGGTAATCGGAGGATACGGGTTCTTAGCAGGCCGGGCAGGAACAGGGAAACGAGCTATACGCTAGGGGTAATGGAGTACACTCGAAGCAGGAACAAGGTAGGGGGCGTGGTCACGGAAGTAAGCCAAGCGTCGGCTTACAGGTAGAGCGTCCCTTTACGTGAGTCAGGGACCGTCTCTAAAGTTTATAATCTCTGCTGGCTATTAGGGAATGAGGTCAAAGAGACATGGGGTTTGCATCTAACCACATGTCAATGTCTAACCCTCGCTGCAAGTCTCAAACCCCTAACAGAGAGGAAGGTCAGTAATGCCCTCCGCCAAGTCAGTCAGCGACCATCTTGCCGGTGTCATCTATTTCTATGTGATGGTGGGGCACAAGTATTTTTTTAATTTCTTTTAAGCTCAAGAGTAAGGTCATGATGCACTAATTCCATGGCAGGACGGAGGCTCCGATTATGCTATCTCATTTCTTTACTGAAAAATAACAGCAGCCAATAAGAACACAGTAAAGAGATAACACACTACATTTCCCATGAGTACCTAGTGACCATAGAGAATAGGCAGTATAAAAGGAACCATAGAGGACAACACTTCCTCCTTCTTTGCTGCTCCACAGCCAGTTAAGTGCACTTTTACCTCTACTTTGCTCTTGTGCTTCAATTGTTGTTAATTATTGGTGCGCTTTTGTTCATTTGCTTTGCGCTGTTGATAATTGCATTTTGACTTCATTGCCGGTTAATTTCGCCACTTCCTTTTGGAATTGCTGCGGGGGCGTGTGTTCACCCCCGGTTGCAGGCTTGTGTTTTCCGCGCCTGTTTGTTCTCTTGTGGAGTGGGAGAAGGGGCTGGGAGACGCGCGTCCAGCGCACGTCTCTCATTTTCGACCGACAAGCTTGTCGCGCATGCGCAGTGTCATCTGTCATTCTGCTCTAGCGGTTGACAGTGATAGCGCGCTCCAAGTGTTTCTCTTCCGAAGCATTCTCAGACGGATTTTGTCAGCGCTTCACAAGCTTCTCCTGAGGAGATAATTGAATTGGCTTATTCCGCCTATGCCCACTGCCAGGTCGTCAGGCCCCTCACGCCCTTGTTCCCTGATAGGACGGGGCTGTAAAATTTTGAATAGGCTTTGCCTAGAGTGTTTAAAGCAAGCCCTCCCTCCACACTTAAATATGACAGGTTTCCCTGGTTTGCTTGGGTTGCTTTGGGGTGTACACTCCCCCTGCATTGCCCTTTGGGTTACAAATATTTTTCCACCATCCCTGTGGGCATATTATCTTTATTTGAAGGCGCAATGGGAGATTACTATGAGGATGAAGAGAACTACAATGATGAGGAAGAGCCTACAGGCTCCGTGGATGCCGAGTATATGGGACAGGCTTTTCTGATTTCATGCTATTGCCCCTTTCCAACGGCACTTGTCTGAGTATGCCACTCAGCAAGGTTGGTTGCCACATTCTGGACATTCCAAAAGATCTCCCAAAAATCCACACATGGAGGATTCTGCAAAATTGGCAAAAAATTTGACCACTTCGCGGTCCTTCTAAGAAGTCAAAAAGACCTGTGATGATGCAACAGGATTCCCCTTCGACCAATGACTCCTCTACTGATTCTTCCTCTTCGGATCCTGCGGTTTCTCCACCCAAGAAAAAGGCTCTTAAGGAGCACTTTGTGGATGCCCCATCTAAACCCCAAGTGCTTACCTTTGACCCTACAGACATTGTACACCCCAATTCTTCCGCCTGGCTTCCCTCCCCTGAGGTGGCTGAATATGTGCAGTCGCATATTCGGCGCCCTTTTGATAAAGATGTACGCGCTCGCTTAAGGTCGGAGTTCCCCCGTCCGGATCTTTCAGATAAGCTGGCGGATATGCCTGATGTGGATCCCACTATGGTGACCTATTTGAGGAAGTACTCTAAAGATCCGAAGAAGGGTCTGGACAGATCCTGGAGGTCCTGTTAGGACAAAATGTTAGACCTTCTTGGCCCCCTCACAAAGATTTTAGACCTTGCTTACCGCGCCAAGGATTCTGACGCTCTCATCGACCCTGAGGAGCTGGTGGGATGGTCTCAGAGGGACATCTGCATTCTAGGCAATGCCAATTGCGCTCTGTCATGTGAGCGCCGTCGCTCAATTCTCATGAAATTGGACCCTAAATTGACTGATCTAGCCCCTTCAGAATCTGGCCCTCTGGCTCAGGGCTTGCTTTTTGGCCATCCTTTTCTCAAGGAACTAACTAACTTTGTAGCAACATTCAGTGGCCTTGACAAGGCTCAGGCCAATCTTCGTTGGGCCTTCCACCAAGTTTTCAGATGGGCTGGACGAAGGGGACGTTCGTCCGGCCGGGGTACCACTCAACCAAACCAATGTGGTGGTCAGTCCCAAAGAGGCGGTGGCCAAGACAACTACAATGCTGGCAAATCCAAGTTTTACCCTTCCCGTAAAGGCAGAGGCCAGTATTCCAAAGGAGGCTACGGGGGAAACCAAGGTGGACGTCTTGATTCTTCGAACTCAGGTGAGCTTGATTCTGGCTTCCGAGGTTGTTTTGGGGGACAGATTAAAGTATTTTCTCCACAATTGGCAGTTGATCTCCAGCGATGCATGGGTGTTGGAGACGGTACAAGGCTACAAACTCGAGTTTTACGAACGCCCTCTCCAACACCGACTTCCGCAACCCCATGTTTTTTCCCAACAAGATGAGACATTCATCTCTGAATAAATCAAATCTCTACTGGCGAAAGGGGCCGTCATTCCTTCTTCCCGTCGTCCCGACGGCTTCGTCAGCAACATTTTTCTAGTGAAGAAAAAGGGAGGAGGTTCCGTCTGGTCCTCAATCTAAAGGACTTCAACGGCGGAGTGGTGTACCGTCATTCCAAGATGGAGGGTATCCATCTTCTTCTGGATCTTCTTCAGGAGGGGGACTGGATGGTCCGTCTCGACCTATAGGACGCTTACCTGTCTGTTCCGATCTATGCTCCTCATCGTCCCTTCCTCCAGTTTCAATGGCTGGGGAAGTGGTTAGAGTACACTGTCCTCCCTTTCGGTCTCTCCTCCGCTCCGAGGTGCTTCACGAAGCTGCTGCGTCCGGTGGTGGAATCTTTGCGAGCCCGTGGGGTCCACTTGATTGTCTACCTCGACCACATTCTTTTGATGGCTCAATGCCCTCTCCTTTTGCAACTTCATTTACAGTGGTCCATAGAACTCTTACAGTCTCTGGGATTTCTTGTGAATCCTCTGAAGTCAGATTTTCAGCCCTCGCAGACGATGGATTTTCTCGGGTTCCGCATCAATTTGGTGGCCTGCCAGCTCCTTCTTCCCGGTCAGAAGATCAGAGCGATCAAACGGGAGTTGCGCTTGGTGTTGTCCAAACAAATGATATTGTTGCGGTCGGTGGCTCGGATTGCAGGTCTGTTGTCCTCTTCAATCCAAGCCATTTTCCCGGGTCCCTTACACTATCGCGCTCTTCAGTGCCTCAAGATCAGGCATCTTCAGAAGGGCCTTCGTTACTCCGATCTCATTCCTCTTTTGGAAGATGCTCGCTGGGAGATGTTGTGGTGGCTGGACCACATGGAGTCTTGGAATGGTCGAGCGCTGTTCGGGAAGACGCCAGATGTGGTCATCGAGTTAGATGCGAGTCTTTGGGGTTGCGGAGCCCGGTGCAGTTCCCTGACAACTAGAGGCCGTTGGTCCCAGGAGGATTTATCCCTACACATCAATTGCTTGGAGCTCCTTGCGGGCTCTTTCTCACTCCGTTGTCTTTCACCTCAGGCGTCGAACTGTTGCATTCTCTTCTGCATGGACAATATCTCAGCAGTGAGGTATGTCAGCAAGCTCGGGGGCACCAAGTCCAAACTCCCGGCAGAGATTGCGAAGGACTTTTGGCATCTTTGTCTGCAACGTCAGATCACGATTATTGCAGAATACCTTTCTGGTCGCGACAATCGTATAGCGGATTGGAACTCTCGCCCTCTGCGGGATTACAGCGATTGGTGGCTTCACCCTCGGGTGTTTCGGACTTTGTCCCGGATTTGGGGACAATGTCACATGGACCTCTTTGCCTCTCGCCTGAACAGACAGCCTCCCCTGTTTTACAGTTGGTGTCCGGATCGGGAGGCTCTGGCCATGGATGCGTTTCTCCAGTCTTGGCCTCCTCTCCTGTGCTATGCGATTCCTCCCTTCATGATGATTTCCAGGGTTCTGGCCCGCACGAGGCACTTTCTTTCGGAGCTCATTCTCATCACTCCTCTTTGGAGAGCTCAGGTGTGGTTTCTAGTTCTTCTGGAGATGAGTTGCTCCCCGCCGCTCCTTCTCCCCAGCAAGTGGAACCTGTTGCTGGACCCTTTGCGGGAGCCTCACCCCCTCATTCTTTCGGGTCATCTCCGTCTTGTGGCGTGACGGATTTCGGGGGACGCTGGCAAATCTCAGGCCTTTCTTCAGACGCTGCCCGATTTATCGGTGAAGCTTGGGCCCCCAACACACACAAACGTTATGCGTCAGCTTGGAAACAATGGTGTGATTGGTGTACACAGCGGTCAGTGGATCCCTCTTCTGCAGATGTCTCTTTAGTCCTGAAATTTCTCGCATTTCTTGCTTCTTCTGGTTTGGCATACAGAACGGTAAATAACTTTTGTTCTGCAATTTCTGCTGACCATGTTCCTGTGGATAATAAACCTATTGGGGAACATCCTTTGGTTTCTAAATTACTCAAAGGCATTCGGATGGTAAATCCTCCTTGTCCTAAGTATGTCGCCTTATGGGATGTCTCAGTGGTTTTGCGTTTCTTTAATTCATGGCCTTCTAATACTTTGCTCTCTCGCAAGCAATTGTCTGCCAAGTTGACTATGTTGCTATGCCTGTTGTCCTGCAAGCGCGTCTCGGATGTTCGTGCTTTGGATCTTGCTGGGCGCACGTTCTCTCCGGACGGTGTTTCGTTTGCCATATCTCGCCGTACTAAGTGTAACACGTCTTCTGTGTCTTATCCTTCTTTTCCACACAATCCGAAGCTTCGTGTGATTCAATGCATCAAGGATTACGAGGTGAGTACTGCACCTTTTCGGCATGAGTTGCAGGGTCAACTGCTTATAGCTTTACAGAAGCCTTTTAAGCCTGTCACTCCCGCTACCTTGGCGCGTTGGGTGCGCTGGCTCATGTTGGAGGCGGGCATTGACGTTTCCGTCTTTGGGGCTCACTCTGCTCGGGGAGCCATGGCTTCTAAGGCTTTTTCCTTGGGGGTTGGCCTCCAGGATATCATGAAGGCCGCTGATTGGTCTTCAGAATCAGTATTTAAAACATTTTATTTCAAGCCTATTGTGGATGTTGCTTCTGTTGTGGTGGCTAAGCTTTGAACAAGCATAATCGGAGCCTCCTTCCTGCCATAGAAATTAAAATTTGCTAACATTCGTGCCAAGAATTTTCAATTCTATTAGGGACAGGAGGCGAGGATTATCCCACCCTTGTTTATATCTGCATTATAGTGTTATTCTCACTGACTGACTGTACATGTAAATTTATATGCATAATGCTGTTCTATGCCTTTTTTTTCCGAACCTTTTGTCTAGTTATGATTCCTAGGACTAGTGGGTTTTGGTTGTTACGGCTCTGTGTTGCCTTTCAGGTTCAGATCCTAAGTGAGCTGCTGAACTTATGTTCCACGTGCCGGAGTCGATGCTTTGCAGATGATCTTCTACTTCTGTTTCATAGTCCTGCTTCCCGATGGCCTGTGCTTCGTGTTTCTTTCATCTATCGTTTGGATTCTTGGAACTTTATTGTTGAACTGTTCTGCACAAAGAAAGAGGAAGTGTTGTCCTCTTGGTTCCTTTTATACTGCCTACTCTCTATGGTCACTAGGTACTCATGGGAAATGTAGTGTGTTATTTCTTTACTGTGTTCTTATTGGCTGCTGTATTTTTTCAGTAAAGAAATGAGATAGCATAATCCTCGCCTCCTGTCCTTAATAGAATTGAAAATTCTTGGCACGAATGTTAGCAAATTTTAAATTGATTCCTGGGCTCCTAAGAGCCCTGGTTTCATCTGGTTACGTTTAAAATGGTCGGCGGCTGGGTTACACTTGGTACAGGGTGTCACTAATCACAGTGTTTCTTTCGGAGACACTATTTGATACATTGTTGCTCTGGCGGATGATACAGTTTTCCCACTTTACTTCTTGGACACAGAATTGGCAAACCAGTTTCTCTGGTTGTCAGGAGATTTTCTTTGATGGTATATATATCATAAGTTATTTATGTTTGATATTGCAGTACTTTTATCTCTCTGACGTTTTCACAACGGAAAATGTTTTTACACTTATGGTTGCATTTCAACACATTGCAATCGTGTTTTTTCATTTCAGGAAGCGTTTGGTTTCAGTCACTTGCACATGGGTTAATCAGGTTAAGAGTATTTTGTATGTCTCTTTTTTATTTTGTTTTTCAGTATTCATTTTATATTGTTGGTAATCATGTACACTGTTGGCTGGGGGCACATTTAAGTAACAATATGTGTACAGTTGTACGACAAGCACACATTGTGTGTTCCTTATCAGTGGGAAATATATTATACAATTTTGATTCTAATGGGACTTTCCTCTAAATCTTTGTATTGCAGTTACCTCTGATAAAGAGATTCCTCTTGAAATGCAATGGGTCTATATAACTACTGATGTAATTTGATATTGTCATAAGCAAAGGAATTAACCATGGTGGATTTTACATCTTGATATCAACATATTGCCAGTAAAATATGGAAAATCTGAATATCAACGATTCATTTTGTATAAATTGGACTAAAATGAACAATACTGATAAGGAATGATTACTATAATTGTACTTGGAATCACTAGGGTGACCAACTGGCATAGGTGCAAATTCAGGACGGTGAGTGTAAAAATTCAGGACAAAGTGTCAAAATTCAGGACAAAAATTCAGGACAAAAGGTCAAAATTCAGGGCAAAACTTCGGGACATAAGGTAGGTTTTTCAGATACGTCAGAGGTGGTATATATGTAAGTAAATAGACAACCATCTAAGTACAAGTCAAAATAGGTTTATATTAGGTTGAGACAATCGTGCACTTCATGGTTTTTCAGTATGGCTGCAGCTTGCTGCCTTAGGCAATTCAAAATCCACATCTCGCTCCAGCAGGTACATTAATCACCAGACAATGGTGAACCACACCTGAATATAAGTGTAGCCGCTTTTATTGTTGATTGAAAACTACTGGATATAAAAGGAACTTTGCAGTGCCAGCCCCCAGTAACAAACCCGCTCCTCCCCTTTCCAGCCTCCCAGGAAAACACCCGATGCCCGGTCCGGCCAGTCCTGCCTTGCTGTCACCCTTCAATGGTGCCCCTCATCTTCCCCTATACCGAGGAAGGTGTTTACAAAATCAGAACAAGACACCGAAACGCGTCGACAAAAGGACTTCTTTTTAACTGAAATTTGTTTTTAATGACTGTACATTGTGTGTTTGTTTAATTCTGACAGTATTGGATATACTATGAACACTGTATTTTTTATTTCTTGTATAAAAAACTATGAACTTAGGCAATAATGCCTGTTATTAAATAAAATCAAGGTAATATATGCAATTTTGTGTGTGAATGTTATATGCTTAGGGGTTATCTAAACTGTATGACAAGGTCTTGAATATAATTACATTGAAGAACACAGAAAGGATTTTTTTCTTGTGTACTACTTTCATCTATGTGCCCATTTATTTCCAAACATATTTAACCATTTGCAAACCTATCCACCATATTTCCTTCCATCCATCATTACACTCATCCATCCCTCCATCCACCCTTTCAGTCATCCATCCATTATTCATCTATCCACCCTTTCACCCCATCCATCCGTACAGTCATCCATCCACTCTTTCACCCATCCATCTATTCACTCATCCATCCAGCCATTTACCCTTTCACCCATCCAGCCATTCATTCATTCACTTACTCATCCATCCACCCAGTCACTTATCCTTCCACCCATTCACCCTTTCAGTCATTCATCCTCCCTTTCTCTCTCCATCCCCCTTTCACTTATCCATCGATCCATCATCCACCCATCCATCTACTCATCCATTCATTTATTCCATCCATTGATCCTATTACTCACCCATCCATCCTTTCACTCATCCATCCATCCGTTCTCTCATCCATCCACCCTTTCACTTCTTCACTCATCTATTCATCCTTTGTCCATCTACCCCTTTCACTCATCCATCCATACATTCACCATTTCACTTATCAATTCAATCCATCCATCCTTTCACTCATCTATCCACCCATTCACTCGCCCATCATCTAAGCTTTCACTCATCCATCCATCCTTTCATACACCCATCCACCCTTTTACCCATCCATCTACCCTTCAACCCATACATCCATCTATTTACCTTTTCCCTCATCCATACTTCCACTCATCCATCCATCCTTTCTTTTATCTATCCATTCACCCTTTCATTCATCCATTCATCTTTTCAGTCATCCATCCAGCCATTCACATATTCCTTCACTTATTTACTTACCCACCTTTTCACATTATGAGCTGAGCCTTTGTCTACAGAGTTGAAGACAGAAGAGGGCCATGAAGAACTTCACCCTTGCTGTAGTTGCTAAAGCAAGGGGTGGGGTGGGGTGGGGGAAAGTTTACTATGCCCCTGCACATAGGCAGTCTGAAAACATAGAAGTCATGAGTCACATATGATGCACAGTGCCAGGATGTGAGGTGACTGTGACATGGTGTTGTTTACAGGGCTTGAAGTGGTGTAAAAAAACTGAGGGGTCTCTTGAAAGGGGGTGTTCGATGTAATTAAGGGCGTAGTTTAAAACACCTTGGCTAAAAATCAACGCTAGCATAGTGTAACGCCCAACTGGTATTATATTGTTTCTGTCATTGCATCCAGATATATAATACAGCAAGTATCATTACACCAACAAAAACCAGGACTATTGGCTTTGTCAATGGTTGTTATTTGCTCAAAATAAAAAAAAAAGTAGCAAACATGGCCTTGCTGGATATAATATTGAAAATACTTCAGTTAAAAAATGATGAGACAGTGAAAGAACGATAACCCGTTCTTTTTAACTTTTATTTACAGGCTTCTTTATATAAACTGTTTTCTTACGTTGCTAAAGTTGCAGCATTAGCGTTTTGCCTTTTATTTTACAGAACGCCCTGCTGTACACCAGGCATGAGGAGGCCGCCAGATGATTTACCAGCCCAGACTGCCCCATTGACATTCTGTATGTGGCAATCATCAGCCCCATACAGAATGACAATGGGCGGGAAGGGGCTGCTCTTTTGCTCAAGGAGGAGCGCGAGGCGCCCCATCAGGAAGGTGAGGCCTTTCACAGGGGAGCAGTGCTGCTCCCTGTGATGGCCAAAATTACGGACAAAAGGCGTCCGTAAAAGGTTTCCTCAAGGACAACGAACGTGAGGTCTATTTTACGGACTGTCCGTGAAATTTACAGATGGTAGGTCACCCTAGGAGTCACATGGGCCCACGGGTCCTTTCAAAGGCTGTGCACCCTAGGACTGTTGAACCAAATCGGTCACCAGCTTAAATAAAAGGTTTATTTTGCCATGCTATGTTGGCAGTTTAAAATTGCACACCGAGCAACTGTGTTAGATCTGATGACATGCCATACAGGGCTATTGAAGTGGGTGGCACAATGCGTGCTGCAGCCCAATAATGATTTTTAATTTACTGGTCCAGGGTATATGTAGTACCAAATAGTAGAACCTTAGAAGTAAATTAAATGTGCCAATTAGGTGTATATTAATTTTAGCATGTTTACAAATAACAGCACAAGCACTTTACTACTAGCTAGCATGGGCAAAGCGCCCATAGCACTATGGCCAACAAAAACTGGGTCGGCAAATGGAGTCTAACATCTGCAAAGTACCTAAGTGGGAATCAATTAGACATGGACTAGAGACCCTGCACTGGCTGCCTGTGGAACAGAGAGCCACTTTCAAGGTGGGTTGCATTGTGTTCAAGGCTCTGGAGGGCAAGGGCCCTATGTTCCTTAGATCACTACTGCGCAAATATACACCTTCGCGCAGTCTGAGATCAATCCACAAAGATCTACTCGAGGTCCCTCGTTTCAAAAAGAAACGTCAAGGGGGCAGCAGTTTTCAATTCTTAGCCTCCTCATTGTGGAATTCCCTCCCCTTGACCCTGCGACATAGCAAGGATCTCCTTGCTTTTAGGAAGGCATTTAAAACTCTTCTTTTTTCCCAGGCCTACTGTAAAAAATAATTGTATTTCTTTTATGCACTGTTATGTTTGATTCTCTCACCAGCGCCAAGAAGCCCCAGGGCGTATGCGCGCTTAACAAATAATAAATAACATAACATAACATAACATAACATCTAGGGTAAATACCATGCACAACATGGTCATTTACAACACCCCATATGTGCCATGGGTACCCACTTATGGCATGAAGTATATATCATATGTCAGTAACAAGGATTTTTTCATTCACTTTAGCCACATACCAGGGGTGCGACATATATAAAAAGTACCTCTTGCATGTCCATGTCAGCATTTTGTTATGGATACCCTCCTTATGCCAAGGGTGCCCATTTACACCAAGAATGACAGAAAACATATTAGTGCCAGACTTTGTCCATTGACAACATATATATTACATGACTAACCTGTTTGTTAAAAATAACATAGCCTATAGTATGCCATATTGTCTTGGGTGCCTATCGCCCCACCCCATATACCATGGTTGACCTGCCTGATGCCAATAATTATCCAGTATATAAGAACCAGCATTTTGCCATTGGTGATCCATATGCCAAGTATTACGCTCCGGTATGCCAGCACCAGTATTTTGCCATGAGCACCCCTTATGGCAAGACTTTAGCCAGCATGCCAAAAACAGCATTTTGTCATGGTTGCCCCATAGGCCAATAATTACATATATTGTGTCAGTGCCACCATTCGGCCACAGGTAGCCCTCATACCAAGAATTTCCTCTAATATGCCAGCACTTTGTCTTTGGTATCTCTGTGTGGCAATAATCCCTTCTAGTAATCCAGGGCCAGCAGCAGACTTGCAGGCATAACACATTCATGCACTATCAGTCACTCATGCTCACTTACTTTTACTCACCCTTGCTTACTCTTATTCACAGGCATTACCACTAAATCACACTCCCTCACCTTTACTCCTTCACATTCTCTTAAAGTACCTCACACTCATTCTCTCTTATTCTGACACTCATTCACTTTTACTCTCACTCACTCTCACAGTCTCTCTCATTTTCACTCAGTCTCACATATTATCATTCACTTATTCCACTTTCAGTTACACTCAGCCTCAGTAATTGTCACCCACTCCCCAGTACTCACATCAGTTTTCACTCACACACGTTCTATCACACACACACACACAAGCACAGACATACAAACACACACTATCTCTCTCTCACTTATGATCTCTTAAAATCGATCACTCACACTAATGTGCCCTCACATGCAGTCTTTCACCCTCTTTCCTTCTCAATCATTTACTCACTCTTACTCATGTCGTGTCTACATTAACTCACTCTCACTCTCTCACACAGTCTGTCATTCGTAGCCTCATTTATACTTACTTACTGATGCACTCATTCTCACTCTGTTAAACTGTCACTTATTCTCACTCACTCCCCGTCACTTATTCTCTCTCTCTCTCTCACACACACACACACACACGCACACACACACACCCACACACACACACACACACACACAGATGCTCACTTATTGACAATCTCACACAAGCACACATTACAGAGGTTTTTATTACTTTCAGTTGCCTGCTGTGGTCCGCTACAGCCACTGGTGCTAGCTAGGTAGAAGCTGTGGGCAGGAACCCTGCATCCTCTATGTTGGAGCACTAAGTGAAAGTGAAAGCTCTATTCTGTATAGTGATGTATAGGGTCCAGCTTTCAGTTTCTTGCTTTATATCTCACCCTCTCCAATCTCTTCATAGGTTGAGATAGGTTCGGTGAGGCTCCTGCCCCAACTTTACCCATGACAGACTAGGAGAAGGTGAGGTGACAACATGGTTAACAGGTAGTGTCGGCACTCCGAGGGCATTCGCTTAAAGTGCCCAGCATTGTCAGTACTAGTGGGAAGGACCTGATGTGTGGTAGGACCCTGAGACCCCATCTAGGACATTGCCAAGCCATGCCAATCTGTCTTATGAATGGAGGAATTGCCTTTATGCCCCTATGCCGGTCCTTAAGTAGATTTACTGCTTCAGGCAGCAACATTATTCACTACTGATATAAGGAAACCAGAAGAAACTAAGAGGTTGGAGTCTTGATGCCCACAAGAGCATACTGACAGCGGTGTGTACTGGAATAGAACACAGTGGGGATCTCTCGGACTCAAGTGTTCTATTTCAGATACACCATCAGTAGCATAATCATAGGAGGCAGGGGTTTCTAAGCCAAGGCCAACACCTGGGTGCCGATTCCGATCCGGTAAAAAGAGCTCCGAATAGCTGTTCGGAGCATTTTTCCCGTACGAATCGTACCCTGCAACGTCCCCCTATGTACGACGAAGTACGATTCGTACCAGGAGCTGGACTCCGTACGAATTGTACAGAGACCGTACAAATCAAATCCCCATACGAGTCTCACTCAGAACATGCTGTATGCGACATCTGTACAGTTCGCGTCTGGTTTATACGACCCAGCAAGTACGATACGTGTCAGGTACGCACCGTACAACCCTTTTTCTTGGGAGCAGAAAACAGCCATAAAAGCTGAGTTCGCCCCGAAACAGGTATGGTACGGCCCCCCCGGGTATGGATTGCACCCCCCTTGATCGCAGTGGTACGGCGCGTACCCCTGAGATCATGGGGGTTACGCATGTATACCCAGCATACATGGTGTACGCACCGTACCCCATGTACGCTGGGTGTACGGTGCGTACCCCATGTACGCTGGGTGTACGGCTCATACCCCCCATGATCGCAGGGGTACGTGCTGTACCCCTGTGATCATGGGGGTTACGCGCCGTACGGTGTGTATGTGATCGTGCGCTTTTCCGTACGAATCGCCCTTACCTGACGTGGAAAGTACGACTCGCGTCCTGATACCCCAGTCTGGATCGTACTTGTCGGGTCGTACGGCGTGTGTACAAGTCGTTTGGAGACGGCTCTGGATGCGATTCGTACGGACTGTAATTTTACCGGATCGGAATCGGGCCCCTAGTGGGCAAAAGATTTTGGTTTTTCATGGTGATATCTGTGGCAGGTTGATTTACTGTGGAGGGTGAAACAATGAGTATTACCGTTTTGTCATGTGTAACATTGTGCACTCCCCTAAAACAGGATGGCTGAAAAGACTTCCATGTTTTCCTATCTTTTTTATTACCTTATACTGTGCGCTTCTCATTACCTAGAAACCTGTATGAGATCCACTGTTGGAACCAACATTTTTTTTACAAAGGATTAATGCATTATATTAATGTAAGATATTTTTGTATTTTCACCATAGAGAGCTCAATCAATTAACAATACGAACTCAAAAAACACTGCTGGGCAGTCTCATGATACAGCTTTAATCTATGAAGGGATAAACAATGGAATTAGTCGCTCCAAATCCTTTTTAGTAATAGTAGGCACATTAAGTTGAGTGCCAAGCACTCTTACTTATCCAGGCATGTTTGCAGGAGAGTTGCAGAAGTTTCACACATTTTTAGCCCAATGTCGACTGCATCTCGTAGCCATAACTCAGAATTCCCCTAATGATGCATCTCATGTAGCCTTGATTTTATCTTATTTAACTTGAGACAGTTTGGCATGTACCATAACACTCTTCATAATCAGTCCATGGCTGAATATTAATGACCAATTTATTTAGCAATTAGAGGTCATGTTTGTTTGATGCCAAAATAAGCAATCAGCACATATTGGTTAAATAAACCTTTGGCAGGGTGCTCAGTACTTCATCATGAATGTACGTGGGTACCAATAACTGTTAGTTTACGTGTTATGGACTGACAAAGCAGTAGCTGTTGACTTTGTACCAAGACGTAAAGGAGTAAGTAAAGGATGCACTTGCTTTAGCTGTAAATCCACCTGTTCCAAACACACCGTTGATTGATTTGAGCTTACTGATAGATGTTCCTTTTTTGTAAGTGTTCAATACGGACTGACACAAGAAAGTTTCCCCTCAATGGGCAGACAAAGGTCGAACTTAAGTACTTCAAATGTGTCCGTTCATATGAAGATCCTTTCCTGCACAGAAGTAAAAAATGGAGACCACTTGCAGCTATATACTTCATTCAACTCTGTGCAGCCAGTTGCTTCATTGACACCAAAGTCCAGCTGCGGAATCAGATTCCAATAAGGCATAAAAAGACACCAGAAGAAATTTAAGGCATTGATTGTACCTTGCTACCTTCAGGGGCAGTCTATAGGAGACCACATCCTTAGTAATAGCTACCCAATCAGTTCACTTGCTGGAAACTGTTTTTGATGTTATTAATGCCCCTGCTTTTTTGGTGATGTTCAGGACTTTTTGGCTCCACAAACAAAATTCTCAAATTAATTGGCAAACTTCAGCTATCGAATTTTGTTCAAGGTACTACTTTGAACCCTGTTTTCATGTAGAGAGAAGGAAGACTCAAAATTGTACGTGTCTGCTGGTTCAAAGAAAAGCGCACAATATTGGTAACACTGAGCCTTCGGAAGAAAATATGATTCCAGACGTTTATTGAGACTTCCAAGATGTCATCACTTGCAAGGGAGAAGATTCCATGCCACCACAACAACCATGTGATTGTGCAATGGACAAGGTGCCAGTTGCACCTGTTGCAGGGATTCTGCTCCTACACAGAACTATGCACAGAAACCCAGGATCTCAGTGAATTGTGGTGTACCAAAAAACTCACCTTAGTGCCTAGAAACCCTAACCAGCTAGCATCAGTGTCGCATTAGCTCTTCCTCCTATAGCAAAGGACCAATGATTAGACAACCCAGAACATGCGACTTAGGTTATACTCAGGAATGGTGGGAAGCAAGAACACTCTTTCGTTATACTCTCATACCAGTCCACAACAGGAGTAAAAGGAGACACGGGTAAAGTTAAAATATTTATTTTAACGACGTGCCCTAAGATGCAGTATTTTTGCTAACATAATAAATAATAATAATAATCCACATTTGTAAAGCGTGAACAATCACTTGTGAGGGTCTCCAGGCGCTGGGGGCCGTCGGGAAGATTAAGCAAGCTATTGCCCAGAGTCACATGGTGATCGAACCGTGATCCCCAGATTCCAGCGACAGTCGCCCTGGCCGCAGCGCCACACCTCTTCCTAAGCAGACATATGATTATAAACAATATGATCAGCATTGTTACAATTCCATAAAACACAGAAAGAGAAATCATATTACAATGATGGTCAAAATAGGTCCTATAGCACCTAGTAATTCACCTTCCCTAGGTAGAAACTATGTTTTATAAAATATAGAAGGTCTCTTAGGCTTGTGCGGGGGACCCCATACCGCTAAGATCAGCAGAAGTGTATCACATCAGGATTTGCAAAAGCTCTCTATCTTCTCTGGAAAAACAGCCTTCATCCAAGTGTCTTAAATCATGCTTACAGAGCATTATTAAAGGTGCCAGAATCACGTTGGCTGCAGCTGCATATATGTTATGGCAAAAACGTGAGCCGATCTGCCCGAAGAACAGCTACCTTGTTATGACAACCTTGGAGGCTTTACCACTCAGTGTGCATACTAGAGTCACGATGTAAGTCTAGGGATGCTGAAAACAAGCCATTCTCATGTGAAGCATTTCACGCAGCATAACTACACACCTATTCTTCATAGTAGAATATATTCACTGACAGTCAGGGAAGAAGAGCTGTTGAAACTGTAGCCTTAGGAAACCTTGATAAAAGTTTAATTCACCACCTAATCCTTTCCAGTAGAAGCACTAAACTTCTTCATCCCTGAAATGAACGGAGAATGCAGGCATTGAATTGACTGTTGAGAATTAAATGCCTTTACCATAAGGACCGGAAATAATCTCCCTCTCAACTCTCTTACTAGATCAGATCAAGGAATCTCAAATCTTCTCCAAACTCAGTCAATCAATCTGGTTTGGTAACTACTCACCCACGAGTGTCTCCAGGAACCAGAAAGGAAAGGGGTCAGTTCAGTTGAGTGCTGGGGTCATTCGAAGAGCCAGATCCGGATGTGCTTCCTGAACTGGGGCAGTGAGGGGGCTTGCCGGAGGTGGAGGGAGAGGTCGTTCCAGGCCTTAGCTGTAAGGTAGGGGAAAGATTTTCTTCCCGTTCTTGTCTTGTAGATGCGTGGAACGATGGCCAGAGAGAAGTCGGCTGATCAGAGGTGTCTTTTGGGTGAGTGGAAGGTGAGCCGGTTATTCGGGTATGTTGGTCCGGTGTTGTGAAGGGCCTTGTAAGCATGGGTGAGGAGTTTGACGATTCTTCTTCTTTTGACTGGGAGACAGTGGAGATTGCAGAGGTGTTGGGTGATGTAGCTGCGACAGTGGATGTCGAGGATCAGTCTAGCTGCAGCGTTCTGGACAGTCTGGAGTTTGCAAAGGAGTTTCTTGTTGATTCCGGCATAGAGAGCAATGTTGTAGTCCAGTTTGAGGAGATCTATCTGAATGTCTTTTGAAGCATGCAGAGGGTGTTGAAGCAGGTCGATGATACAGCGTTGATCTGGTGGTTCATTGTGAGTGATGGGTCTAGTACGATACTGAGGTTTCGTGCGTTAACCATCGGTGTGGGGGATTCACAAGGGTGGGGGCCCACCAGGAGTCGTCCAATGCGGAGGGGGTGGTGCCAAGAATGAGGACTTCTGTTTTCATGGAGTTAAGTTTAAGGCAGCTGTTCTTCATCCAGGGGGCAACATCTTTCACCCCTTCTTAGAAGTTGTGTTTGGTGGTGTTGGGTTTGTTGGTGAGGGAGAGGATAAGTTGGTTGTCCTCGGAATAAGAGACTATGTTGAGTCCTGGTTCCTGGCGATGGTTGCTAGGGGGCCATGTAGATGTTGAAGAGAGTGGGGCTGAGGGAGGAGCCCTAAGGCGCTCCACAGTTGGTCTCTGTCGGTTCAGAGAGGTAGGCCGGGAGACTGACTCACTGAGTTCTGCCAGTAATAAATGAGCATATTCAGCCAAGGGCCTTGCCACGGAGGGCTTTGCCATGGATGCCCGCGTCGTAGAGTCTGGTGGCTAGGGTGCAGTGGGAGACAGTGTCGAAGGCAGCTATGAGGTCCAGGAAGAAGAGGGCTGCCATTTCGCCTTGGTCGAAGAAGGAGCGGATGTCATTGGTGGTGGCGAATAGGGCGGTCTCAGTGCTGTTGTGTTTGCAGAATCCCGATTGGGAGACATCCAGGACGTTGTTAGCTTCGATGAAATTTGCTAGCTGGGTGTTGACAGCCTTATCAATGATGACTTTGGCTGCGAAAAGAAGCAATGAGGTGGTCTGATGGTTTTGAGAAATCGTCGGGACGGCTGGAGGTTTGTTCAGGAGGGGATTGACTTCGGCATACTTCTAGTCATCGGGGAAGGTGGTGGTTTCAAAGGAGTAGTTGATCGTCTGACATAGTTCAGGTGCGATGGCTGAGTAGGCTCTGTGGAAGATGTGGGGTGGGCAGGGGTCTGGGGGTACATGGGGTGGGCAGGGGTCTGAGGGTGGTCCGGAGTGGATGTTTTTCATGGTCTTTCCCGGTGTTTTCTCTTGTGAGAGGGGTCCAGTTGAGCAGGGTCTGTTGGGTGGTGTCGCTTGGAGGGAGAGCAAGAGCGGTGTGGAGGTCTTGGTTTTTCAAAGTTGTCGTGGATCATCTCAATCTTAAGGTGGAAGAAGGTGCTGAGTCTGTTGCAGATGTCTTGGGAGGCGCAACTTTTTTTCGCAGCAGGGTTTGGTGAATTCCTTGATGATGGAGAAGTTTTTTTGGTATTGTGAACGTTGGTGAGGATTCTGTCTTGGAGAGATTTAGCCCATGTGGATGCGATAAATGGTGGTGTATGGTGGTAGCTGTTCTGCAGGCAGCCCGTGTTTACAGGGTTTTGTTGTTCCTCCATTACTATTTGAGTCATTAGCAGGAGCGCTTGGATTCTTGGAGTGCAGGGGTGAACCAGCTTGCTTTATTGATCTGTCTTACTGTGGCTCTCTTTAGGGGGGCGAGTGTGCTGGCGCAGTTTGTAATCCAGTGGTGGTGGTTGCGTATTGTGGTGTTAGTATCTAGCATATTCGGTGGTGGTGTGCTGATGAGGGTGGAAGGGAGCTGGTGTTCGGTGTCTTTGTCCCAGCTTCTATGGGGCGGTGGGCATGCTTGTGTACGGTGGGTTTTTTGAAGAGAAAGTGGATGCTGTGGTGATGTGTTCAGGTGAGTTCAGCTGTGTGGCTGTAGGAGACGCTGTTTCCTTCTGCGAAGACGGGGTGGAGTGTGTGGACAGCTGTGTGTGTGGGTGCAGTGACTAGTTGCTTCAGTCCTAGGTTGGCCAGGTTCTCTAGGAGGAGGCAGTGTTTGGGGTGTCATGGTCTAGATCTCAGAGGAGCATACAATTTAATACAAATGTGTGTAGACACATTCATGATTGTTTTATTAGATGATGTCCTCATTTATTCAAACAATCTGCAACAGCACAGAGAACAAGTTAGAGAAGTGGTATCGTGCATTCATAAACATTCTAAATATGCCAAAGCAGAAAAATGTGTCTTTGAAGTCAACTAAAATACCTTTTTCAAGTTTCAGATATTGGGGAAAGGTATCAGTGTGAACACACACAGGCAATTCTGGATTGTGCCACTCCTGCCACAGTGGCACAAGGGGGTTCACAAAGTTCTAACATATCTTCATAAAAGAGTTATTGTCTATCGTGAGACTTATTGTGCTTCTAACAAGGGGTGGGTGGGAAGTTCAAATAAATTGCATTCACATAACTATGTTAAATTTCATCAAAATCTTGAAAAATGATGTGTAATTATGCAAATCTTTTTTTGTGCTTATTTTAGCACAAAATGCATCCTCTTGTCAATTCTTGGGGGCAGGATGTATTTAAACAAAAGCACAGTGTACAGTAGCCACTCGTGTTCTGTTATTTCTGTGTGTTTGTGCTAAATTAATGATGTGTCGCTCAGTATATTTTTCGCAAAATCCCGTAATGGCGTTATTTCAGGAATTTTGCATAACAGCATAAAATGAAATTCCCAAAATTTCATGAATTATGGCAGCATGATTAAAATGTTGCCCAGGTCCACTTCCAACTAAGAAAAGACTAACATTTAATTGGAGACCAGAAGAAGAATTCGTTTTCCAAGTTTCAGAAACACTGTTGAAGCACTGTTATCAAAGAGATACCCTGAGACAGAAACAGTTCAATTTGCAGCTTGCGATTCTAGAACGTTATCCTCATCTGAATTTAACTGCACCATCCGTAATCATGAACTGGTATCCATCAAGTACATCAAGAATCAGACACTATTTGGATGGAGCCTTTCATTCAGTCACCGTATGGACTGGCCACAGCAATCTTTTGAATATACAATCAATGAATTATATGAATAGAGGGCACCTAAAATTGCATTTATTGGTTTCTAGATTTCAGTATGAAGAAACCTATGGACATGGAAATCGCCATAAAAAGGTGGGATGCCTTAAATCAACAAGTGGAAGACAAGGAATAACTAAGTCCTGCTCCTAACATTCTGCCAGCTACAGCATAGACCTCCAAGACTTTAGACAATTTTGTAAATAAAATCAATAGCAGACTAGAACAAATCAATAAAATCAGGGGTTACAAAATTAAATAGAAATCAGGAACAGAGTAGGTAGACTCATACTGTAAAGAAGCACTGTATCTACCTCATGAAAAACTAACATTTTAGGCAATTAAATAGTGATATAATTCACCCACAGCAAGAATTTCAGTAAACAGTGTTGTATTTGTGTACAAGCAAAACTAACAATACTCAACCTGCTAGATTTTTATAATCGCTAGCATTGCCAACTAGGGTGTGGACAATTATTTCTGTGGACTTTGTGGTGGAGTTTTCCTCCTCTCAGAGAACTGTGTTGGTGGTGATCGACTACTTAGCCAAATTTGGTCATTTAATTCCATTAAAGGGTCTGCCTCCAGCAATAAAGATGTCTCGGATATTTTTACAACAGATCTTTAAATTCCATGGCCTTACTGTTGTAATCACTACTGACAGAGGTTCTGAATTCTGATCTTACTGTTGGAATGAATTCATGAAAAATAAGGCGTTAAACATTTCCCTTCCACAAGTTATCACCCTCAAATGGATGGACAGATGGAATGGTTAGATCGAGCCATTCCACAATATCTCTGCTGCTCCTGATGGATCATCAGTCGGTTTGGAACCAGTGTATTCCCAGGGAACCTCTCCTTTCCATCGCGCTTGTAGCATACATCAATGCAACACGTCTGTATGCCAGCATAAAGCTGAGCACGAGATGCAAGCTGATTATCACTACAAACCATTTCCCACGTACATAGAATGAGCTAAAGGTTGGCTATCCACTGGATGTCTCCGTTTACCAAATCTTATCCCAAATTAGCCTCTACATTTGTCGGCACTTTTCTTATTTTAAAATTATTGGGATAATCAACAGTGCAATTTCATTTTCCTAAGTGAGCCCTCCTGATCTGTTTTCGCTTAGGGCTAAGACACCCTCGGGTATAGCGTGCTCTAAAAAACTATTTAATTCATTCATAAGTGATGTAAGATTCACCTAGTATTCCATATGTCTCAGATTAAACCTGCAGTGTCTCAGAAAATAAAACCACCTGTTCCTGTTTCAGTTGAATTTAAGAACACAAAGTAGAGGCTATTTTAGATTCCTGTATTTGTTTTGGATAGCTATCAAGGAAAGGATATGATGGTTCTAAAGATCCTGGGAGCCTACCTCCTTTGTCCATGGTTCTCGATTAGTATCCCAATTCCTCAAATATTGTGTCCAGTCTAGAAAAGAGAAGGAATTGGCTTCTTCTGGGATGTAGGGGTACTCTCATGGATAGGCAGGGGTACTCTCAGGGATAGGCAGGATCAAAACAAGTAAAGGCCTTGGACTTCAGCCAGGTTATAGCATCAGAAGAGATCATGCTTGGAAACTATAAGGAACAGGAAGGTGGAAGCTAGAATGAGAACTTCACATCATCGCTTACTGGATAGAGGTGGTTCATTTGGGATAAGAGTGGCTTGAGCAACAATATAAGGGTCAAAATAACAAGTCAAGACGCCTAGTAAGATCTCATAGCTCTTTCAGTTCTATTCCACTGTTTCTTAGCTTGACACCCGTTCTTGCATCCCTAACCTTTATTCTTCATTTTCAGTTTCCTCATCTCCATTTCCTTTCTTGTGTGTACCCTTGTTTTTATCAGTTCTCTTTGATTATATACACTTTAAGTCTAATCTGATTACACTGTGCTCACTTCCTAACATTGCTTTTATAAAGCAGTAGGTCACCTTACTGGTACATTTATCCTCTCCTTGGTCATGGCAATCTTCTGCTGAGTGAAAAGTAAGAAATATTCCATCATATGTAAATAACTTCATGGTAGGATGCCAAATTACTTATTTTCCTGGTCATGTGTCAAAATTACAGAGCAGAGGTTCTGAGAAGACCAAAGACCTTGGCTTATGTTGGTGCCATTACAAACTAGTGTATCTGCTGTCTTATCCCTCAATTTTCGCCCTTGGTCCTAAATGAAGTATTTTTCCTTCGTACTGTGGTTGGATCAACTGTACATTTGGGACTTTTGACTATATTCCATTTTGACAAACCTTACATGTCCCTTAATTCTGACAGTTAAATACTACCTGTTGAACTGGCACTTTCTGGTTAACTGAGGGAATGCCTTATCCAGGCAGAACCTACCATGCCAGTCAGGGTCACGTAATATCACACCTTGTCTAACCCGTGCTCACCCTTGGGTAGCTTGACACTGAGCAGTCAGGCTTATCACAGAGGCCATGTGTAAAACATTGGCACAACACTTCCTCATGATAAACAAATCGAGAGTCAAAAAAGAGACTTTGTGATGTATGTACATAACATTGTAATCATCACACACAATAATCAACACAACATGAACTTCATGTATTTCTGGGCATAAATCACACTTGGAATTATTACTAGCAGTACTAGGTCCAACAGTGTTAAAATGATATCAGTAATGTGCACACTTGGGAAGATCCTATTCTACACTCCCCAGCACCTGTATGCAGTGCCACATGTTGTCCACACCAGCAATTTATATGATTCAATACCACACAGTTATAAGGTGCTCTTCAGATAGGATCTATTGAAATGTTTTTGAACCAGATCCTAAAGTGAGCTTCGATAGATAAAGCTGTCCCAATAAGTCACCCACAGAAAAACTAACAAGCAGCTGGGGCAAAATAACATCAGCTCTCCTCTTGTATGGCCCAGATTGAGCAGAGGGTATCCCCCTCAAAGACTTCAGCAATAAACAGGAAGGGGTCTACTCTAAATTCCAAGGGGAACTAGAAGATCTCCAACTGAAGCTGGATGACGTAGAAAACAGATCCTGACGTACAAACCTAAGGTTTGTTGGCATACCAGAGTATCACAAAACAGGGCAGCCAGTAACAAAGATTATCACATATCTCATATAGAAGCATGTGCATCCTAATAAATCAAAAGAGGAGGCGGATCTAACAAATACCCAGGCACATCTGGTTCCAGCAGCTCGACCCACCAACGAAAAATACCCCAAAAGATCTTGGCCAATTTTGGGTTAAAGAACAGATTTTGTCACAGGCAATCAAGAATAAATCCTTTAATACCACAGACCATTTTAGGTCTCGCCTAGGCAATGCATGCACTGCATGCGCTGTCTCAAAGAGACATGCAGTATGTCGGGTAGGGACTTCAAAAACACTCATGGTTTTTATTGGTTCATCTTACTGTCCTTTAGAAATGCTGGTTTGTCATAGGTCAATACACTTAGTAGTCCCCCCCCCTTTTGATCCGCCCTAGAGACTGACTCTGCTACCCGAATAATTGCAGTATAGGCCATATGTTTACCTTCAGAGCACAACTTTGTCTTTTGCTCTGTCCTCTCTGCTGTTTCCAGTTCACTTAATCTCCTGTGCATCCTAGAACAACACCTCCTGCCATTGAAGCTTGTTTGTATTCAGCTGTTCTTTGCTCCCTCTCAAACATCCTTCCTGAAAGATCTAAGTAAGGGTGCACATTTGTGATACAGCGTGCCTTGTGTGCTAAATCATGTTGAGGCGCTTCAAATTGACGCAAAAAATATTGTATCACTTTCAACTGTGCCTCCTGAAAACCTCTGCAGCTCTCTCCCTTCCCTTGTTTAAATTAGACACTAAACAATGGCAGCCCCTCTCCTCCCACGCCCATTGGAATCTCATTCCCTTTCTTCTTCTGTCAGGTGTCAAATGGCACTTATACTCAGACTCCGTCCTGGCGCTTGCTTCAAACAAAAGATGTGCGTCGGTAACAAGCTTTCACTTTGCTAAAGGTTGTCTAAAAGTAAGCTACACCCACACTATGATGTCTTGCACATACATGTAACAAATGTTTAACCTTTTACTTCAAAAGGACTACGGTTTGGCTATGCAATTGATAGAAAGTGTATTTATAAAAAGACAGGCTAATTCCTATTTGCTGGTTGCAAAGGGAGTGTGTAAAAAGTTATCTTTTAAAAATTCTACGTGAAAATCTCTCAATGTTAATATAAGGGGAGTTTTACATTTATTGCTTATCATAAATATCTAAGTAAGCAACAATTAAGGAGCTGTTACTTTCTTGCTACTAAAAATGTTTTAAAATCATTGTCTGTGATTCTCCCCTAGCCCCCCATCCCAACCCGAGCAGTGGCTCAGCTGGGAGGGGTGTAATTTGTACTGTGCTTTCATCAATGACTTATGCATGTGAGTATGCATCTCTACAAACCAATTCATATCAGCTCAGTGGACCTTAAACCGTCCTACAGAAGGAATAAAAACACACCTTATAAAGAGGCGAGATGATATATGTGTTAAATAAATGCTAAAATACCCAATATTTTACTCCAAATTCCTCCTATGGGAAACAGAAGGAATATAACATGTGTTTCTTTTTGTATCCCTAAATGCATGCTTCTGCTTGATTTAAAATGTTTTAATTTCTGTGTGGCAAAGCAGCCATTGGTGTTTACGTGCTAAACTTCCAGAAAGACTAAGGGGTATATTTCCAAGAACATGTGATACCTACCACAAGAGTAGCGTAACGCAACTTTCAACATCGCAGCCTATCGTGTGAAAATAACCCTGTGTCAATGTGGAATTCACAACACAGCGGTAGCATGCGATAATCTGCCGAAATCGTGGACAACGTCCGCGATACAACCACCTGTGATGGGCCCAAGCGCAATGAGGAAACTAGCGATAAGCAGCACCAGGCCTGCAAAACACACCTGGCAGACGGGAAAAATCTATGAACAAATGAGGGTGTATGGTGCACTCCAGGATTTAGACAACAATCTTAATAAGCTGTTTCAAAATTTCAACAAAACTGAACACTGACAGTGTGGTAAAATCCCCATAAAAGTAGAAAAGACACCCAAACACAAACTGATCAACACCCAAGCACCATGGAGGCAGCCGGAGCAGGCGCAGAGGATGACTAGCCCAGGACCTCAGGGACAGGGAAGTACAAGAAGAAGAGGAAGACGAAGCTCAGTCCACAAGCGAACAGGATCATAGACACAGAGGTGATGGAACACCATCAATAACTGTTCGTCACTCCAGCATGTCATTGGGCACCAAAAATGGAATATGGCAGGACATCCTGGACAAGGTGAATGCCGTCGGGGAGCACAAGAGGACAATGGACGAGGTCAAGAGGCGATGGAATGACATCAAGCTGTGGATCAAGGAGAAACTCTCCGCCAACTGGAAGGCAGCAACGCAGACTACAGGTGGGGGCCCAGTGCCACAGCTCGAGCTGGATGACATGGAGGAGCTGGTGTCGGCAATCTTCAGTGAGGAGACTGTGGCCGGAGTCAGGGGATCGGACACAACACAACCGCAACAGGGTGAGTGACCACCTGGTACTGGGCAGGATGGGTGGAGATGGTCACAATGGCACACATGCACAATCCAGCAGAGCACAGTGCACGTTCACAATGACTCTGGGTCCTCTCCCAGATCTAGACTGTCACAATGCACAATGTCATGCTGTCTGAATGTCAGCATGTACCATGTGGCTACATACATGTGGACCCATCATAATACACCATCTCACCTTCACATCGCAGGGCCACAGTCAACACCTCCTGCAAAGCAGTCCCAGCCACTCTTCACTGATGATGAGGAGGACAACACCAGCATTGACACCCAAGCCATCCAAGACATCATTGACCTCATGCGCAACTCACCTCCAGGTTCAGGACAGGCCAGCTGTATTGAGGAGACCCCACCCACTACCCAAGGCACCCAGCAGGAGGCACCCACAGCTCTGGCATCCCCCCAAGACCCAAGGAACAACACATGGCCTTCCAACCCTGTGGGCTGGAGTACCAGATGGAGACCGCAGAGCAGGTGCGGTTGGGTTTCTGTCAGGATAGAACTCCGCAGGATCCGATTGCAGCAAATATGTTCCACCTCCGGACCTCACCAACACACTGAGATATATAAATATACAAGGTTTTGAGCGATCGGGCGAGGGAAGGAAAGGAAGGGAACAGCGGGGAAGGGAAGCTGCAAGAGAAAGAACACCTCGGGTTATAACAGACACAATACTTTCTACTCTCATTTCATTCTCACCAGGTTTGGTAAAATCACCTGAAAATCTTATGTCCCCTGCTTCAGAATAGATGTGCCAACTTCACCGTACGTCTTCCTTTCCCTCTAGATGTTAACAGTCACACCAAAACTGGAAACGCACAAATACCATTGATGTCAATTGATTCTTGACATAATTTGTTTCCATTTAGCACACCAGTTAAGTAACCACACATCAGGGTATCCCTTCCATAAATTGCAATATAGTCATAGGTTTTCCCTGGATTACGTCATCCAGTAAAGACAGGCAAAAATCCCTCTAGTGTAATGCGCAAACATGGTAAGATGTAGTGCTTTTTACCACAATCTTACGCGTTGAATAGTATTTACCAATATCCAAAGTTATCCTCCAAACACGGTAAGGCGTAGTTAATTCACTCCCGCCTTCCACTTTGGCACTTGTAATCCGAGTGTCACCTAATATATGTTCCCTGTTTCGTAACAGTAATGTGTAGGAGCCCCCATTGCATTCCGCTCACTCTCGTCCCCGTGAAACACAATCCAGTAGGATAGCCTCAGACTCAACTCTTCTCAGTACAAACAACAGAGCCGCTCAGGTAGAGAGCTCTTCCGATAATTGAACTGCACCAAAATCCAAATGAAGCTCGGAAACCATAGCCCTTCGAACGGGGCGCAAAGTAAACACAGTACCTTACTGAGCTGGACACCACTTCTGTGGGGCCTGATGAAACAACATAGGAACGCCAGCCACCAACTCGCGTGCAACAGCTCTCGCTGCAAACAAACAAAATCACGTACAACGTTATCTCGCCTCGCCCACACTATATCAGAGTAGCGTCGCCAAGGCTCATGGGATTTATAGTTTTTCCTAGCAGTTAGGCAGGTGCACCAGGCTAAATCCTGACAGTTTGGGCAGCATGGCAACCAAACTTGATGCCTTCCTTGGGTGTGTAACCCTACCACATGGTCTCCAATGAGCCCTGACTTACATTGCTGGAGTTATGACACGGAGAGAAGAACATTCGTCCTCTTAGAGTGGCTCCAGTGATACCAGCTGTGAGCTGCCACAGATGCGAAGGCTCATGGACGACATGGTGCGGATTGAGGCAGAAAGGATGGCAGCCACAGCTGCACATCAGCAGAATGTAGCTGGACTCTACCATGCCCTGCAGATCCTCATCATGGCATTGTTGCCACAAGATGGGGCGATGCTGAATTCTGCTCCCCCCACACCAACCACATATCCGCCCCTGGTGTGGCTATGCCTCCCTGTGCAGCAGACAAACCACCTCCGGCACTTGAGGTGTCAGTGGCACACAGTGTGCCGGACAAATCACCTCCGGCACCTGAGGTGTCAGTGGCACACAGTGTGGCCGACAAACCACCTCTGGCACCTGAGGTGTCAGTGGCACACAGTGCCGCAGCCGGTACAGCAACACCCACAGGTGGGGCAGGGTACATATCCATGAACAAGGACGTGCATGGGCCTGTGATCAGCAGGGCTCAGTAGCATTCATTTCTGCCACCTGGCCTGCTCCTGGTTGGTCCCGTACATGGCCTTATTACCTTCCACTGACCCCCGATTCACTCAGATGCACTCACCTTGGACAGCGACATGGACCGTCACATCCTGTCTGATGACCAATGACACGGCAACCAGACTGCAGACTGCACCCCTCCTATTCCGCAGTACTTGTCTTCCACGGATGGACTCTGGCTGGCCCTCCAAGGGCCCATATAGTGTTGTGCATTTGGCAGTGACCTGTACGGCTCCAGCTGCGTAAAAGCACTGGATGTGCAATAAACATCCAGTGACGCACTGCTGTGTCATGTCTTTCATCATTCATGTAACAATGTGTGGATGAATGTAGGGACAGTGATTTCCTTTGTGTCAATGATGCTCATCCCGTGGGATGCTAATCAGAGGGTGCTACATAGCAAATTGTGTTTCGGGTCCAGTGGACATCACAACAGGGACACACGCACCAGCCACTTTCTTGTCCGGACATGGACTGAGTCACGCCCAGTGCCCACGAGTCATTTTTGCAAGCCCTGCCCTGTTTCAGCGTAAGGCAGGCCAGACCACTCTGCTCACACTCCCAGGGGGGCTCATTGCTACCCATCGCAGGCGTACTCGCTGGTGGTATGCAGGTCACTGGTCTAGTTGTCAGCATGTCACAGCCACTCCCTGAGGGCAGGTTTGCACGCACACCACACAACCACCCGGCACAGGTGTCACATGCCATGTGACCAGGCAAGTATAAGGGGCAGACAACGTCACATACCCCTTTGCTGGTGGGGACTAGATGACAGACTCGAGGCCCTGAGGCTGTCACGGGCCTACCACCACGTGGTGCTGACTGGAGTTGAACAGAGTTTGTGGCAGATGCTGCATTGCAGCTGGAATAGGCCTACCACCACGTGGCGCTGATTGTGATTGGATAGGGTTCGTGGAAGACACTGCATTGTGGCATGCTCGGGTCTACCACCACGTGGAGCAAACTGGGGTTGGATAGGCATTGTGGCGGACGCTGCATTGCGGCCGACACAGGCACCCCGTCAAAGGACGCTGACTTACAGTGCACTGAGTTATTGGCACCTTAAGCTGCTGAGTGGGTGTGAAGCCTGCGATGATGGCCCATGATGGCAGTCCAGACTGCTCAGGATTAGGTGTGCCTTGTTGGACCACAGTGTAGGCCACGCCAGTGGCCTGCATGGGCCTACCGCCATGTGGCCCTGCTTCCGGGGTCACAGAGTTAGTGGCACCCATTGGGCTGAGCAGCTGTGCAGGCTGTGATGTTGCCAGGTGCCCTGGTATGTCATATACCATTGTATGATCAAGTCCCAGCACCAGACGTGTGACCGGTGGCCTGCTCAGCGTGGATGCATGGTGTGGAGGGTGGCGGAAGGAGAGCAGTGTGGCCCCGGTGTGCATGGGCTGGCATGCTCAGATTGGTGGCAGGAGGGGCTGGGATGCCTCTGCATGGGTGTGTATGGGCTGGAATGCTCCGATGAGTGGTGGGAGGGGCTGGGATGCCTCTGCCTGGGTATGCATAGGCGGGCGGGCGATGTTGGCTTGTGCAAGTGTGTGTACTGTGCCAGTCATGTCTCTGGACTCTGATGTGTGACCTGGTGTGCTGCTACACGTACAAGCAAGTTGGTGGAGATACACTGGTCGCAGCAGGTGAGCAGTGTGGCCTGGGTGTGCAGGGTTGGCTCTCTCTCTCTTCATCCCCCTCTCTTGTTCTCTTTCTCTCTCCCCCTCTCTTCTTCTCTGTCTCTCCCTCTCTTCTTCCCTCTCTCTCTCCCCCCTCTTCTTCTTCTTCTCTCTCTCTCTCTCTCTCTCTCTCTCTCTCTCTCTCTCTCTCTCTCTCCCCTTCTCTTCTTCTCTCTCTCTCTCTCTCTCCTCCCTCTTCTTCACTCTCTCTCTATCCTTTGATGTGCGCAGGACACACCTTCTCATTGTGTTTTTTATCTTGCAGGCGGTGACTGACGGATTGTGTTGAGGGGAGCCGCCATGTGTCTTCATTTAATTTCTGAGTAATTTCAATAAAGTATCACTGTTTGCTTCATAAATGAATGTGTGATGCTTATTTCTGTGATGACACATGCATGTCACCTGGTAATCAGACATAATATCGCAAATTTTATATCGATATGACATAATATCGAAGATTTAATATCGTAGGTAAATAATATCGAAAAAAAGAAATATCGAATACAAAAATATCGTAATTAGTATGTCTATTAATATATCGAAAGTAAGTATATCGTGAGACAAAATATTGACTATACAAAATATCGTATAATAGTAAAAAGGATGGGGAGTGCTTTAAAATATATGTAAAAAAATATTGAAATATTAAAAAAAATTAAAATTACTATTATTTGTACTGATTATAAATTAAAATAATTAGAATTTGAAAGTACAAAAGTAAAAATATAATACAAGAATAATTTATATAAATATAATATTATATTTAATAAAAATACATATATATTTTTAGGAGCGGGTTATTGGGTTTATAGGGGATAAGGGTGGGGAGTGCTTAAAAATATTATAGAAATATTTGTATAATTAATAAATGTGTATATACAATTATATAAAATAATATATTCATCAAAATTAATAAAATATCGAGATAATAATTAAAAAATTTAAAAATATTTTTTTCCATACTTTAAAATAATTATGGAATATTTACACTATATATATAAAAAGGAATATATTATTAAAATTACATAAAAAATTAAATATATATCTCAGTAAATATGTATTTTGTAAAAAATATTTGTTTATAAAATTTCAAAAACATTTTGTAAAATTATTTATTATTAGTAGCTGTTACTTCAAATGTTGGGTAATAGGCTAGTGAGTAATTAGAGTAATACATAGTATAAAACTAGATAAATAGATAGGAATAATTATTAATAATAATTAAAAAAATAAAAATTAGGAAAAAATTTAAAATATTTGGAAATTATAAAAATTATTTTAATATTTATTTAAATATTTCAAAAAATCTTGGCTATATATGGGATTATTGTGGTTGTTTTTGAATAAATTTATATTTTGGAAGAAAAATGTTTGTACATCATTTACTAATATATTGTGTAGACTGGAGTGTGAATAGTAAATTATATATAGTTATTGTCCAGCAGCTATTTCAATTTAATGTAGACTGGAGTGGGAATAGTAAATTATATTTAATTAGTGTCCAGCACCTACTTTAATTTAATGTAGACTGGAGTGGGAATAGTAAATTCAATTTATTAGTGTCCAGCACCTACTTTAATTTAATGTAGACTGGAGTGGGAATATTAAATTATATTTAATTAGTGTCCAGCACCTACTTCAATTTAATGTAGATTGGAGTGGGAATAGTAAATTATTTTTAATTAGTGTCCAGCACCTACTTTAATTTAATGTAGACTGGAGTGGGAATAGTAAATTATATTTAATTAATGTCCTGCACCTACTTTAATTTAATGTAGACTGGAGTGGGAATAGTAAATTATATTTTATTAGTGTCCGGCACCTACTTTAATTTAATGTAGACTGGAGTGGGAATAGTAAATTATATTTAATTAGTGTCCATCACCTACTTCAAATTAATGTAGACTGGAGTTGGAATATTAATTATATTTAATTAGTGTCCAGCACCTACTTCAATTTAATGTAGACTGGAGTGGGAATAGTAAACTATATTTAATTAGTGTCCTGCACCTATTTCAATTTAATGTAGATTGGAGTGGGAATAGTAAAATATACTTAATTAGTGTCCAGCACCTACTTCAATTTAATGTAGACTGGAGTGGGAATAGTAAATTATATTTAATGAGTGTCCAGCACCTACTTCAATTTAATGTAGATTGGAGTGGGAATAGTAAATTATATTTAATTAGTGTCCAGCACCTACTTCAATTTAATGTAGACTGGAGTGGGAATAGTAAATTAGATTTAATTAGTGTCCAGCACCTACTTGAATTTAATGTAGACTGGAGTGGGAATATTACATTGTATTTAATTAGTGTCCAGCACCTACTTCAATTTAATGTAGATTGGAGTGGGAATAGTAAATTATATATAATTATTGTCCAGCACCTACTTCAATTTAATGTGGACTGGAGTGGGAATAGTAAATTATATTTAATTAGTGTCCAGCACCTACTTCAATTTAATGTAGACTGCAGTGGGAATAGTAAATTATATTTAATTAGTGTCCAGCACCTACTTCAATTCAATGTAGACTGGAGTTGGAATAGTAAATTATATTTAATTAGTGTCCAGCACCTACTTCAATTCAATGTAGACTGGAGTGGGAATAGTAAATTATATTTAATTAGTGTCCAGCACCTACTTTAATGTAATGTAGACTGGAGTGGGAATAGTAAATTAGATTTAATTAGTGTCCAGCACCTACTTCAATTTAATATACACTGGAGTTGGAATAATAAATTATTTTTAATTAGTGTCCAGCACCTACTTCAATTTAATGTAGACTGGAGTGGGAATAGTAAATTATATTTAATTAGTGTCCAGCACCTACTTCAATTCAATGTAGACTGGAGTTGGAATAGTAAATTATATTTAATTAGTGTCCAGCACCTACTTCAATTCAATGTAGACTGGAGTGGGAATAGTAAACTATATTTAATTAGTGTCTAGCACCTACTTTAATTTAATGTAGACTGGAGTGGGAATAGTAAATTAGATTTAATTAGTGTCCAGCACCTACTTCAATTAAATGTACACTGGAGTAGGAATAGTAAATTATATTTAATTAGTGTCCAGCACCTACTTCAATTTAATGTAGACTGGAGTGGGAATCCTAAATTATATTTAATTAGTGTCCAGCACCTACTTCAATGTAATGAAGACTGGAGTTGGAATAGTAAATTATGTTTAATTAGTGTCCAGCACCTACTTCAATTTAATGTAGACTGGAGTGGGACTAGTAAATTATATTTAATTAGTGTCCAGCATCTACTTCAATTTAATGTAGACTGGAGTGGGAATAGTTAATTATATTTAATTAGTGTCCAGCACCTACTTGAATTTAATGTAGAATGGAGTGGGAATAGTAAATTATATTTAATTAGTGTCCAGCACCTACTTCAATTTAATGTAGACTGGAGTGGGAATAGTTAATTATTTTTAATTAGTGTCCAGCACCTACTTCAATTTAATGTAGACTGGATTGGGAATAGTATATTATATCTAATTAGTGTCCAGCACCTACTTTAATTTAATGTAGATTGGAGTGGGAATAGTAAATTCTATTTAATTAGTGTCCAGCACCTACTTTCATTTTGGCAATAATATATTTTTGAGATTATAGTAGTAAAAACACAGAAAATTATAAACATATTTTCAACAACAAAAATTTATTAGGTATTGTATATTTAGCAGAGATAATATTTAAAAAAATATGTATTTAACATTTATGAAACATGTATATTTGTCCAAAGAATTTTTATACAAAATTACAATAATTTTTACAGAAGAAGAAAATATAATATGCTTATATGTAATATGAAATATCATTTATTTATAATATTACATATGTTGTTAGTCAATAAAATATAAAAATGTATAATAATATTTTAAATGTTATTAATAATTTTTTAAACAATAAATTCTTAGACAAAAGTTGTTCAGATATAGGTATATTTTTTTCTAACAGAAATAGTATATCACAACATTGTGTAACATTTTTTTACATTTCTAATAATTTTTTAATAAATATTCTTTAATTCATAATATTTATTTGTACAGTTTTAATACATATTTCAAAATTATGTTATACCAGCAAGAAAAAAACTTTTTATAAAAAATAGTAGGTATTTTGTAATTATTGTAGGTGATTTTACAAAGATTTTATAATATATTTCTTAGATTGGACTATTTTGTTACTTTTGGGTTCTTTATTTTGTAACCGGGTTAGGTCGTTTTGTGTCATTTGGATGAAGAGCAGCTCGCGGTTGTGAGAGACTTCACGTCGCTTAAGGTAAGGTTTGTTTTATATGTTTTATGTGTATTTTAATGTGGTTTTGAGAGTAGTCTGCTGCTATTTACTGTTGTTAGATGTGAGTGGGTTGTATTTTAGTTTTTGAGAACGATTATTTACGTGTGGTAGCTACACATACTTTTACCTTGTTTTAGGCTTGTTTAGAGAGTTACTATATCCATGTTTTACGTTTATGTAGTAGGAATATAATGTTAATACTAATGTTAGTAGTTGTGTATGTGTTTTTGTTATGTGGTTGGGAATGTCTGTTTTATATGTTTCTGTTCTAGGTGTTCGCCATATCGGAAGTTGGGTTTTTTTTTAAGGAAGTGTTTGCTGGTTTTATTAACCAATGGATTTCAAACACTTCTTTAAAGTTTTTGGTTTTCCTGGAGCGTTTCTTCTATTTTGAACTATTTTTCGAGATTTTTATGGTTATTCGGCGGATCTTCACTGGATGGATTGTCTCATTTTGGTACAGTTGTATTTTTGCATTTTATTTTGGGTTAATTTTTCACTAACTGGATTATTTTGGTGGAGAAGCACGTTATTGGATGTGCAACATGATTGGTAAGTTATTTATTTCTTATTTTTTGTGGGTGGGTAATGTAATTATTATTATTGCTTTGTTTTATATTTCTTATTTTTAAGTAATGTGTGCATATATATGTAATTAATTATTATATATATTGCATACATTAAAGAGTTTCAAAAATCAAGATTCAAATGTTATTCTGAATATTTAGGTTTCATTTTTAGGGACTGGTTTGGTGTTGAGATTTATTCAGAGTAGGGTTTTGGCAATTATGTTTAAGTATTCAATGCCTTTTGTACTAGGATATAACTTTACTTGTTCTTCTAGGTATTTGTGCATTTGCTTATTTTGTTTTGATGTTTTAGGGACTAGTTCAGTTATGGATTGCTCCATTCTGAATTCCTGGTAGCTTTGTTCTTTTTGTAGGCACTTAATAAAATGTTCTAAACTTGGTTTTGTTCTGCCAGTTGATTGTATAAAGGCATTGTGCCAACCTTCTACTGCGTTGTTAGTTTTAGATTCACCATTTAAGGTGCTTCTGTAAACGTTCCACCAGGGTATCAGGAAATTTAGGGTTTCTTCTGTGGCCATATCTATGGAGTCTGCCTACCCAGGTGTCTTCAAAGTAGTCCAAAAATGGGCTCAACTTAGCTTCATTTTGTTTATAGAAGGTGCTGTCTATTAGAATGTTGTAGTGTTCTGCTACGTCTGTTTCTGGAACATAAGCCAGTGCTATGAGTTTTTCAATTTGATATGCAAAAGATGAGTTAGTTGCATATTCTACACTTAAGGTAGTTTTTTGTAGATGTCTCCATAGACACTGGTTTAAATGGTAGTAGCAGCCTTGAATGCAGGTATGGGGGTGGATTTTTAGGATGGTTGAAAGCATTGCTCTAAATCTAGGATTATTTTTTCAGGAGAATAGTCATTTGTTTTTTGGTTAATTATATTTATTAATTACATATATGTGGAATTATTTTTATTTGGTAGTAGTGCATACAGTAGTGGTATGTTGCAGTTTTGGTATAGGCCATGTACAGTGTATACTTGGAAAAAAGGTTTGGGACAGATGGTAAAAGTCCCATCCATCATCCAATATTGGCTTTGCTGAAGTTTTAATAGGTTCATATTTGTTCCAAAAATAATAAGTCTTTTATCATTGTTTTCATTGTCGTAAATGATAAATGGTTGTTTGTTTAAAGTTATAATTTGGTTGGCATTTAAACTGATATCACTATATGTTCTTGGAGGTGGTGTGGTAGTAGTAGTAGCTTTTTTGTTCGTGCTATAGTTCTTTTTATTGAAAGAATATTTGGCATCTGTGTTGTGGCAGTTTTAGGGATTCTAGGAATGTCTTCTTTTAATATGACGTTGGTTTGTTTTTGGGAACCTGTGCTTGCCTCTTTTATATTTTCTAATGCTGTTCTAACTTCAATTTCTGTTACGTTTGGTGGATGGTTGTGTTCCTTAGTTAAAGTACAGTTGCTTCTCTAGTTGTTGCCCTTCCATAACACTTGTTGGAATAATATTTACAACATTTCCAATTTACTTTCATTCCCTATTGTTTTTCTTGGGTATAAGTGTAACCCATGTAGCAGAGTAATAGCTTTCCTTTCTGGCTGGTTACAAATTCTGCTCCTTCAGTCATTTTGTTCTTTGTAAATCTACAAGACATAAATATAATAGTTAATGAAAAGGAAAAGTTTGTTTTTAATCCTAAGTAAGTGAACAATAGTAATGCATATACTTACTTGTTTTTGAAATCAGTGAAATATTTTGATATGCTTTATTCTTTCGTTGTAGACTGTGTTTTCTGATGTTGTTTGATCTGTTAGGAAAAAATTTAATTACAATGTTATTACTTGAATTTGTGTATATTTAGAGTTTCAGTGCAAATTATTGCTATAAAAGTGGCTACTAACAAGTGTATGATTGTTATAAAAATAGTGAAGATACTTACTTATTTAGTTTTAGGTAGGGTTTTAGATTAGAGTTGTCTGTTCTTTCTTAGTAGAGTATATTGTAGTGTTATCTGATAGATATGTGTTAGAAAAGTCACCATGCTTGTAGGTTTTCAACAATTTACCAGTTAATTTAGTGCTTTAATATACTTACTTAGTGAGTTGTATCTTTGGTATTCGGATTTTGGAGATCTGTCTTTTGTCAGTATAATTTCCTGTAGTGTTAGCTGTGAAAAAAAATTAGATAATTGTTATTAATTAGAACAAGTGCTAATTTTTGTCGTTTTTATTACTGTTTAGATATACTTACTTTGTTAGTTTTATTTTAGATATTGGAATTGTGTTCTCTGTTCTTTTGTAGTGTCATTTTCTGTAATTGGATCTGGAGAAATAAAGTCGATATGTGTTATAAATGTTAATGTGTGTTTTTGTTTAGAACATTTTACAAGTTAATTTAATGTTAGAATATACTTACTTAGTTAGTTGTATCTTTTGTTTTCGGATATTGTTCGCTGTTGTTTGTCTGTAGAATTTTCTGTAGTGGTAGTAGAGAAAAAAAAATAGGTATGTATAATTAATTACAACATGTGCTCATTTGTTGGGATTGTTCCAGTTAATTTAGTGTTAAACTATACTTACTTTGATTGTTCTATATTTGTTTAAGAGTTGTGTAGTCTTGTTTTAGTTAGTAGAGTTTTCTGTAGCATTAGGAGAGAAATTAAAATGGTTAGGATATACTCATTATAACTAGTATTTTATTTGAAAGCTTAAAACATTTATTTAATATAGAGATAATATTTACATTTTTAGTAGTTTCTGTGTTTTCTGAAATCAGTTATCTGTTATTTATTAGTAGAGTGTTCTGTAGTTGTTAGAGAAAAGGAGAAGTGGATAATTAGCAAGGAATTAATATTGTAGCAGTTATTTACATTTTGTTTATTAGAGTTACTTACTTGAAATCTCTTATTGTATCTTGATAATATTGATGTTCTTCTCGGTGTGCTGCAATTCATCCAGAGATGTATCTCCTTTCGTTAGTTTTAGCAAGTGGTTTGTGTTTAGTGGTAATTTTTTTATATAGAGGATTGTAATTAGTAATTACTTTGCCATTGGTTATATTACAAATTCTGTATGTTGATTGGTTAGTTTGTATTTTTGAATTTTAGTTGTGAGTTTTATGTTGTTCAATAAGGCAAAAGCAATTTACTTATATAGTGAAAAAAGGGTAAAAAATTATTTACAATGTTTAGGTTATATAATATATAAAACTTCATTGTTTTACATTTTTTAAACAATGTAAAAAATGTATCTTTAAATAAGAAGTGTGTATTTTATTGCAAATAACATTATAATATGTAAAAAAAATGTGTATATATATATATATATATATATATATATATATATATAAATTGTCGATATATTTCCTTACACAATATTATTGTTGCCGATATTAGTGATCTCGAAATTTTAGTTCATGAGTATGTATTTTTCTGTGATCGATATTTCTTACCATCGATATATATGTTGTCGATATAAATGATAACGGTGTTTTTGTATGTCGATATTGTGTATCCGATATTTTTCTACGTTTACAGTTAAGTATAGGAAGTCGATAATAGTGTATTCGATATATTTGTGCCGATATTTGTGTAACGTAACATGATATTGTGTCTTTCGATAATATGTCAGACATTCATGTCACCTGTTGTGATTGTGTGACATCAGGCGGATTATTTCGTGCATGTGTAGGTGTAGCTGATGTGGCATTGCTTTGCCTGGGGGGAGTCCAGGAGGGGTCCTGGGGGTGGTGGTGGTGGGTGTTCTGGCCCTCTTGGGTGTCCGGCCTGCATAATCAGTTTCTCCATGGCATCTGTTGCCCTTCCAATGACGCCCTGGACTGGGCTCACTTTTGTGGTGCAGGCTGCCGTCAGACTTTACACCAGGTCAGAGCAGGTGAAAATTTCCTGCTGCTAACGCGCCGTATTGCGTGTTTTGTTTTCTTTTTGCTGATCTGTCTGGTCGTTGTGAATGTTGAGGTGTGATGTTGTCGCAGCTATTGCATGAAATCGCCAATTGTGCATCTCATTAGTGATAGTTGCGGGGGTCCTCTGTGACGATATTTTTTGCGACTGCTATCACGGAAAAACTAGTGCTGTGAGCTGTTAGCACCTGCTTGTGCATAGTAGGGAAAATGTATCATGACTTTGGCTGCGATAAAGTGCTGTTAATTCAGTGATAGCTCCTTGTGAATATGCCCCTTAGTCACAGTACACATTTGTGATACAGCGCGCACTGTGTGTTAAATCACCACAAGGTGCTTCAAATAGACCCCAAAAATATTGTATCACTTTCGGCTGTGGCCCAAAAACATCTTTATGCATAACAGAGCACCATTGGCAAAGCCAATAGGTCTAGCCTTGACAAACTGAGGCAATGTTTTTTTATTTTGACTTTTTGTGGCAAGCATATGCCACAAAAAAAATAAAAGAGAAAAAAACATACTGACTTCGAAGGGTGGCCGTCTTAAGCAGTAAAATATGTATTTATTAAAAAGTGTATATAATTTCAATTGAATAGCACAAAGCACATCCGAGGAAAATTACACTTATTCGCACAAAACTGTCATTCATATTTTATTTACATCCTCCAAAGTATTCACATGTGGCCATGCACCCACACACTTCACCATTAGCTTTCTTGCTCTGTCAGTGATGGCATTGGCTCTTCTTCATTGCAGGTGCATGAGGATGGTAGGCCAATACTTTTATTTGTCAATACTTTTTTATCGTCCATGTGTGTTTAAACTGTACAGAATTCAAGGCCACCAGTAAATTTTTATTTGTCCAAACAAAATCATAATTTGATGTAATGAGCATTTAAAATTAAAAGAGTTTCTTTATCTGTCCTAAGCAACCTACCTACTGGGAACCCAAATTGATCTCTTAAATTTATTTGTGATGCTTTTTTTTAGTTTTGAATGGTTTTTTATTGAGCCACAATAAAGCAAATCAAGCGTCGCAATACAAAGCACACATAGCAGATAATGCACTTGCGGAGAGTTAACACGTGTCCATATCGCGCTGTGGAAGAAATAGCATAGGAAGCAAATGTTCAGTAGGAACAAGGCGATGCAAATGAAATACGTGACAGGCATTGGTGGCCAACATTTTAGAACTAACCTATCCCATAGAAACTCCCAAAACCACCAACCCACCCCCCAATCCCCTCCCCAACCAGTGCGCCATATGTTAGAGGACCATTGCCCAAGGGGCAGGAGGAAACGTGCCCTGCCGATCTTTGAAGTGATTAGGTGCCAGGTGCCGGGTCCGTGAGGCGTAACAGCCGTAAGTATTTTGGGCAAGTGACTTCGTTAAATTCTTTGGACAGCAAAGAGATGAGAGGCTGCCAGACCTTTTGAAACGTGGCTGTAGATTGGGAGAGAGTGGCCTGTATACGTTCCATACCCAAGGTGAACCAGAGTTTGTGTAGCCATCCTGTGTGAGTGGGCTTGGACGTGGACCCCCAGAGTGAGAGGACATGTTGCGTGGCAGCTTGCATGGTGATGCCCATCTGACGGCCACGAACCGACTTCAGGGGGAAGGTACGTGCGTTGGGTAGCCCCAGGATGGCGTATGCGGGGAAGCGAGGGATCACGTTATCGAAGGTCGCATCTATGTCATCTAAAACTGAGTCCCAGTAGCTCCGGATCTCCCTGCAGTCCCAGAGGATGTGTGTTAGAGTGCCCTTTTCTCCGCATCCCCTCCAACATAGGTCACTCCTAGATGGGTTCCCCTTGTGAAGTCTGACTGGTCTAAGGTGCCAGTAGGTCACCAGTTTCACAGTGGATTCCCTGCCAGCTGTGTTGCGAGTGGTGTGTGACGCTCTGTAGTATATCTGGCCCCATTCTTTAGGTGAAAACGTCCTACCCAGTTCGGATTCCCATCTCCTCTGACTGGCGGTTTTATGTAGATCCGCCGGGGGTGTAAGCATTTTATATATGTCAGAAATCAGGTGGCGATCAGTGTTCCTGGTCAAAAGCCATTTCTCGAAAGGAGTCATGGGGCGCCCCACTATGGTGACAATCGCAGCGTCAGTAAGCCAGTGTCTCAATTGAAAGTATTGGAAAAGGTGGGGATTTGTGATATCATAGCTGTGTTTGATGTCGGAGAGTGTGAGGAAGCCCTGCCGATCAAAGAGGTCCCCAGCGCACTTGCATGTCGTGCCTCGCCATTGTGCGAAGGCCCGGGGGTCATTATCTGGGGGGAAGTCCGGGTTGTCTAGGAGTGGGGTAAATGGAGAAGGAAAGGTAGTGAGGCCTCGTTTGACAGCCACTGCGTCCCAAACCTGAGTGACCGTGCGAGTAACGGAGAGTTGGTGAGGTATGTTGGTCTGTGTTTCTTGGATAGAAAGGGGATCGCCCACAGGGAGCGACAGGCCATGGCCCTGTCCTGGAATAGCCACCTGTTTTCTGACTCGGGCCTGTACCACTCCACCAGATATCGGAGCTGTGTGGCAAAAAAGTACTGCAATAAGTTGGGAATCCCCAGACCTCCCTCGTCCGTGCTCCGATGGGCTAGTTGTTTATGAAGTTGCGCCTTTCTATCCTCCCAAATAAAGTGATGCAGTGCTGCTTGGAGATCATGGATGGCGCCTTTTGGGGGGAAAACTGGGAGAGTCTGGAAGACATATAGGATTTTGGGTAGGGTCGACATCTTCACCGCTGCCACTCTGCCCAGAAGGGACAAAGGTTGCTTAGACCAACGTGTGAGATCTGCCTTGATCTGGGTGGCAAGAGATTTGTAGTTAAGAGCCGCTGTCGAAGTAGTCGAGTGGGTGAGGGTGACACCTAAGTAAGGGAGTGCCGAGGTGACCTGGAGGTCGCAGCCATAGTCAGAGGCTGGGGCGTTCGGGTGGGCATTGCGCCCTAGTGGCAGAATGAGAGACTTGCCCCTGTTGACCTTGAAGCCGGCAACCGTGCCAAATGCCTCTAGCTCCCTCAGGAAGGCGGGTATCGAGTGGGAGGGACGGGTAAGGGCAGCTATGATGTCATCAGAATACAGACTGATGGTGTGTGGTTCGCCCCCGAAGGTGATTCCAGCTATGTCAGGGTTATCCCGGACCTTCTGCGCCAGAGGTTCGATGTAAAGGGAAATAAAAGGGGAGAAAGTGGACAACCCTGTCTCGTCCCGCGTTGGATATCGAAGGGGTCAGAGCGTGTCCCGCCTAGACGGACTCGGGCTTGTGGGCGGTGGTAACAACTGGCTATCCAGGACCGAAAGCGGTCACCAAGACCGAAGCGGAGCAGTACCTGCTGCAAGTACGCCCAATCGACGCGATCGAAAGCCTTCTCCGCGTCGATGGCTACCAGCGCTGCGTCGGAGTCCTGGAAGTGTGTTTTATCTATGAGATGTAGCATTCTTTTAGTGTTGTCGCCGCATTGGCGAATAGGCACGAAACCCGATTGGTCAGGTTCTAGGATACCGGGTAGGAGCGGACCCAGGCGAGCCGCCAGCACACCAGTAAAGAGTTTGAGATCTAAATTCAGTAAGGAGATCGGGCGGAATGCCAAGCAGTGGGTCGGCTTTTTACCCGGTTTGGGCAAGACAATCACCTTGGCCGCCAGCATATCAGGAGGGATAGAGCCCGGGCCGTCAAAGGAGTTAAAGAGTCTGGTAAGGATTGGGGCAATTAGATGGCTGAACAATTTGTAAAATCCCGCTGAGAAGCCGTCTGGGCCCGGGGATTTCAGCGGGCGGAGTCTGGCTATGGCCGCGGTGACTTCCTACAGGCGAATGGGGGCGTCCAGCGCTGTTGCGCTGGTGTGGGATAACTCCGTGATGGCCGGCGAGGACAAGTATGTGCTTACCTCTCGAAGGGGCGGTGTATCAGCCGCATACAATGAGGCATAATAGGTTCGGAATTCGTTGGCTATCCGGGAGTCCTCAGTGAGAGTGTTCCCAGAACCATCCACAAGATTCGTAATTTTCGTGCGGTGGTTCTTGGCCTTAAGGGGACTGGCCAATAGGCGTCCAGTTTTGTTGCCACCAACGTAGTATGTATGGCGGAGGCGGAGTGCCGCAATTTCCGCCCTGTCTGTGTCAAGAGCAGCCAGTTGGGCCCTGGCCGCTTTCAGCTGTCGCCAGACACGTGGGGCGCATGTGCGACTGTGGACCCTTTCTAGTTCTTCGACCTGGGCCGTGAGTTCGGACCTCTTGTCTTTGCGATCCCTAGCTTCCTTGGCGGCTATAGCGATGAGCTCCCTGCGAACCACCGATTTCAGGGCACCCCATAAGGACGGCAGTGACACTTCTGGAGTGTCATTATGTGTTAAGTAGTCAGTGATGCAGGTGTTCAGCTGTTCACGGACCGCAGGTCGTTGCAGCATGGGTTCCCGAAGTCGCCATGTGCCTCGAGGGCGGGAGGTGATCGGGCAGTAATGGTTAGCTCTATGGCGTCATGGTCCGAGAGCGCTGCTGGGACAATGTCGACGCTGGTTACAGTAGATAGTAGGTCAGACGACCCCAAAAAGTGGTCTAGCCTGGCGTAAGTGCGGTGGACATGAGAGTAGAAAGTGAATTGTGCTGTGTTAGGGTGTACAGTACGCCATATGTCTACTAGGCCATGGTCCTGCAGCCAATCCGCCCCAGCAGCAGTGATAGCGCCTGAGTCCCCATATCGGTGTCCCGACCTATCTTTGTTAGTGTCCATTACGAGGTTGAGGTCCCCCCCGACAAGCATGAGTGCGTTAGATGACTGAAGTGATTCAGAGAGGGCGTTCTTCAGAAAGGTTTCTTGGCCCGTGTTGGGAGCTTAAACAGATCCTATCGTAAGGTGTAGGTCCCCCACGTGGAAGGAGTGTGCGAGGAGACGGCCCTTGACTTCCCCCGACTTGGTCCCTACCGTCTGGAGACCAGGATAGCTACCCCGCTTTCTTGGTGGGAAGGGAGGAGAAGAATTGTTGGGGGAAGGCACGTGAACGCAGTCTATGCCAGTCCTTGGGCAACAGGTGGGTCTCCTGGAGCAGGCACAGGTCTGCCCCAGAGTGTTCTAAGTATGAGAGTATCGCCCGTCTCTTAATAGGGTTATTTAGGCCCTTGACATTGAGTGTCAGTATCTTCAGTGTGGGACTAATCATTGTCGTAGAGGGTGGGTCCAAGTGCGGTGTAGCGTGCATGTGCACTCGGTGAGGCAAAGTAATAGAGTGTCAGCAGTCCAGCAATAACAGATCCCTTTTGGCACACTGGTTCCCTCTCCAACTCCCCCCCGCCCCGTCCCCCCAATTCCCTCCTAGCATCCACAACAGTTCCCCACCGGGGAAGGATACTGTCACCAAAACCCCCCAACTCCCGCTCCCACCCAGAACCCCAACGCCCACGAGTGTGTGGGTATAGTCCCAGTCCTTTCGATTCGCACTGGGCTGCGGTGAAGTCTTCCATTAGGGTCATGGCTCGTGGCGGACACGTCGGCCCCCCGCCCAAACCCTTCCCCCATTGTAGGGGGGAATAAGCTAAGAGTGATCTCCCTGGCGTTGCCGCAGTCAGCTTGATGGGGAGGTTTATTTGGCCACCTCCGCAACGGCCGTGGCACATTCCTGAGAGATGGTAGAGGGGTCTGGTCTCAGGTGTCGCGCTGAGGAGTTCCTACGGCGTACAGTTTGCCACCCATCCTCTCGGGGTCCTTTGGATGGGCTCAGGGCCAGTTCATCCACCTCGTGCTCGAGCCCCAAGAGGGCGCTTGTATCCCTGAGTGAGCGTAGTTGGTGTAATTTCCCGTCCCATTTGAAGATGAGACGGAATGGGTGGCCCCAGGAGTACGGAGTTTCGTGCTGTCGAAGGAAGTCTGTCACTTTACGGAATTCTTTTAGTTTCTGCAGGATGATGGCAGATAGGTCCTGGTAGAGGGCTATCGAATGGCCTTGGAACTGAAGCGGCTGGGTCCGTCGTGCCTCTCGGAGGATTCGTTCCTTCAGGGGGAAGTCGGGCAGAAAGGCCAGGATGTCCGGTGGCAGCGCTGAGGACCGTCTGGGGAGTCCCACCCTGTGGGCCCTGTCAATGCGAATCTCGAAGTCCGCAGGTTCGCCCAGAATGGACCGGAAGAGAGTCTGCAGGTAGCTCGTGACATCAGAGCCTTCTGATTTTTTGGGACCCCCGGACCCGTATGTTGTTCCGGCGGGAACGGTTCTCAAGATCCTCGGCCTGGGCTTGGAGGTCCATTTGCTGGTCCGTGAGACGCACGATTTCTTGTTGGAGGTGCGTTATTTCCATACTCCTGGATTGATCCGCCTCCTCGACCGTCGCCACCCGTTTCCCCAGGCCCTCCACGTCTCGTCGGAACTCTCGAACCTCGCCCGCCACCTCTTGCTTCAGGGATCGGAAATCATCCCTCAAGGAATTAACGAGTGTTTCTAAGAATGTTCTAGTGATGGGCGAGTGCTCTTCCGTGGGCGCAGATGATTGCTTTGCCGTGGGGGGGGGGGTGGGGGGGTCCTTGCTGGGTTTAGTCTGCGTTTTGGCCAGGAGCTCCGGGAGTGGGCCCCTTAGTAGTGGTGGGCAGTGGACGGAAAACGACCCTGGTGTAGCTGGTAGGTGGCAGCGCAGAGGGCCGGTACCGGAGGGGAGCAGGCCCCGGGGCACCACAGGAGGCGGGAAGCCCAATAGGCGGTGGAGGGGTGAGCGGCCGCGGAGTCTCCCGTCCGTGAGGCTTGGGGTGCTCGTGGGATTATGCAGCACGAGGCGAGCAGTGTGTGGTGGAGTGTATGGGAAGAAGAGGTATCCGAGGCATAGCGCCGAGGGCTCGAGATCCACCGCAGTTCCCCCACCACACTCCTCACCCGTTCGTCCGACGGCAGTGGCGGCACCAGCAAGGGCCAGCAGCGCTGATCCGGTCTTCCCGTCCCCCCTCAGCTCTCCATGAGTGGCGTCTCAGCCCCTCTCGACACCCCAGCAGGCGCACCCCCAAGGGGCCCCAGCCCTCCGCAAGCGGCCCCCGGCCGCAATCGGTCCAGGTCCAGGGCCGGAGGGGTAGATGGCGGAGATAGCGGCAGTGTGGTGGGTGGCGGCCGGGCCGCAGATCCGGGGAAGCGCCGCCGGTAGGGATCCGGTCACAGGGCCACCGGGCTGCCCTCGTGGAGGAAGCGGCAGGCAGCGTGTGCAAGTCGGGTATCGCCGGGGCTCCTGGCGTGGTCAGTGCCTCAGCCGCAGTTCCTCTTCGCTGGGCGGGGCATCCCCCTCGATGAAGGTGAGGTAGGCTGGGCCCGGAGGGGAGTCGGCGATACGCCGGTCGGCGGAAATCACCGCAGCGGCCAGACGTGCTGCTATCCGGCAATGCAGGGATCCAGGCAGAGAGGCCTCTGGAGCGCGTGCAGGCCCAAAAGCCGGGGAGTCGATTTGCGTGACTCCCTGCCAGTGCACAGAGCTCCGTTAGTAGTGTCTCTGGGCCGGGGGCCTCGCAGGTGTGAGTCGGGAGACCACGGGCTGGCACAGGCGGGATGGGCACCCTCCAGGCTGGGGTGCGGGAGGCCACAGGAGCTCTGCAGGGCTGCCGGGGAGAGCGCGCTGGCCCTTACCAGGCCCCAACGGCCGCCATGTTGCGGCGGCTGTGATCTGTCTGAGACCTCTCCTGGGTCCGGCGCGACGTTAGTGGCAGTGAGCAGGGCACCGGACGACACAGCAGGAGTCCGGCAACCGGAGGGATCAGTTTGTGCTGGAGCAGGAGATCAGGCTGTGCAACAGGGCGTTCTTGGCGGGATCGGGCAGGGAGCCTCCAGGACCTGCGACCGATCACGCCGCCATCGTAGCCACGCCCCCGTGATGCTTTTTTTTAATATATATGTAACCAATTATTTCCCGGGGCAAGACTGCCACCGAGGGCAACACGCTTTCTTGTCCTTTTTAATTTTTATGGCAAATGCTCCCAATTAAAATCAATGTAATCATCACCCGTTGGCCAAGGGCAGGCCCATTGGCTCTGATAAATACTGGTTTGTATTTGTGTTTTTTATACAACACAGTCTGTTGCTCATGTACAGAGCCTTCGCTTGTTCTTGAATTTCACAAGAAACTGAAGATTTGCCTTTTCAAATAACCCTCTGCCCTAGGTTAGGTAAGGCTCAAAGCTGCTCAGCGCCAGGATATGCTGCGGGATGACAGCGATATACAAATACAGGTAACATGAGATAACATATTCTGGAGCATAAACAGGAGGATGTGGTCTAAGAAAAGCATGGGTGGAGGGTTTTGTAGAAGCTTCTGACTCTTAGACTTGGGGGGTGATCAGCAACAAGATGTCTGATGTGCATGTTATTTCATGTGTGGGATACTTACATAGTGCGTTCAACAATAGGTTGTTTAGGTGCTAAATGCTCACTTTGAACCCCACTTTAGTTACTGCCTGCCTTGATCTGTTGAACGCAGCAATGGTGGATGCACTAAAGACTAGGGTTACCTTTCTGTAGCCCCTTGTGCTATGCAATGATCCACCCCCCAGGGGCCCCTTCCACTTGTCCTTCTCTCTCGTACCATTGCCTATCCCTCTCTCTTGATCTCTCACATACTCTTCTTGCCTCTCTCATTTGGTTCTCTTAAGATCCTTAAGCACAGTTTCTTGCCTGTGCCTTTTAAAGGTTTCCTTCCCCAAAGCCCACCCTCTCCTCCTCTTCTTGGGGTGTCTGCTGTGTAAACAGGTACTCCCTCATTATGCATCTGTAGCCTGCTCTCCCCTTCTTTCTAACACACTCTTTCTGCTTCTCTATCTGTGGTTCATTGACCACTTCATGCACATACTACCTATCGCTCTCTATCTTCCTTACTAACTATTCGGTGCATCTCTCACCTCTATCTATTCAACATGCCACATAATTCCACTACACAAATACACTACACACCACACAGTTCCTCCACACACAATTCCACGACTAATTATTTGTAATGCACCACACATAATTCCACTCTATACCTCGTACATCCACTCCAAACCAAAAGACATTAATAAAAAAACATGATCATGTACAATGGCAGTAGGTCTATCTGTCTCAAATATGAGACCTATTGCATTTTTCTTTCCTCACCCTCTCCTTCTCTTTCTTTAGCTGTCATTGTTCCTTCTGTCTCTCATTTACCTTTCTGTACCTCTTACTTACCTATTTGTTCACTTTCTTTCCATCTCATTTCTTTCTCTCTTCTTTTGCTTTCTCTCCCTCAGAATTTTTCTTTTGCACTCTCTTTTATCCATTACTCTGCCATTTATATTTCTCGTGAACTCTGGTTCCTGCTTTTTTCTCAGTTTGTTTCCCTTTCTCTCCTCATTCTGCTTCCTATATATTTGTATTCTTTCTCTTACAGTCTCTGCCTATCACTCGTCTTCACTCATTTATTTTTCTCTCTAACTCGCTTCTCTTCTTTCATCACCTTGCAACAGCACAGCATCACCTCAACATCAGCACAGCACCACCTCAGCATCAGCACAGCACCACCTCAGCATCAGCAGAGCACCACCTCATCATCAATGCACCACCAACAGAGCCAAGCCAACTCAGCACCACCTCAACACCAGCTCCATATCAGCACAGCATCACCTCCGCATTAGTGCTCCAGCGGAGCACCAGCGCAGCCCCACCCTTTCAGCTCCAATGCAGAACAACTTCAACATCAGTGCAGCACTTCGGCCGTATCAGCGCAGCATCAACACAGCCCCAACTCAGCATCACTCAGCACCACCTGAGCACCAGCGCACCACCACAGCCTGACTCAGCATCAGCACAGCACCATCTCCTGATCAGTGTACCACAAGCATTCGCAGCACCAGCTCAGCAGCAGCACCACTTCGGCACCAGTGCAGGAACCACCTCAACATCAACACAGAACCACATCAGCACAGCACCACCTCCGCATCAGTGCACCACCGCCAGTGTAATGCCACTTCAGTGCATCACCACAGCTCCAACTCAGCACCAGCGCAGCACCACCTGAGCACCAGCACAGTACCACAGCAGCATCACTTGGTGCCACCAGAACATCACTCAGCACCACCTCAACACCAAGGCAGCATCTCTTTAGCATTACTCAACACCACCACAGCACCACCTCAGCACAACACCACCTCCGCACAGCACCACCTCCGCATCAGTGCACCACCACAAGAGCAGCACCAAATTAGCATTTGGACAGCACCTCCTCAGCAACAGCGCAACACCAATTAGACATTACTCAGCACCAACTGAGCCTCAGCATCACTTAGCACCATCTCCATACAAACACAACACCACCTCAGCATCACTCAAAACTAGCACAGCACCATCTCAGCATAAGTACACCACCAACTCAGCATCAGCAGAGCACCACTCCAGCATCACCACTGAACCATCTCATTATCAGCCAGCACCACCTCCGCATCATTGCACCACCACCAGTTCAGCCCCACCCCATCAGTAATTCAGCACCAACCCAGCACCACTTCAGCATCAGCGCAGCACTTCCTCTGCATCAGCGCAGCATCGGCATAACTCCAACTCAGTATCACTCAGCACCACCTGAGCACCAGCTCAGGACAAAAGCATGACTCTGCACCACCACAGCATGACTCCGTACCACCTCAGCATCAACCCAGCACCATCTTCTGATCAGTGCACCACCAGCGCAGCACCACCTCAGCACTAGCACTACTACAGCACCACCTCAACATCAACACAGAACCGAATCAGCACAAAACCACCTCTGCATCAGTGCACCACCACCGGTGCAACACTGGTTCAGCATCAGTGCATCACCACAGCATCAACTCAGCATCATTCTGCACTGTTGGACCTGGCTTGTGGCATGGTTCCCCCCGTTCCTCAGTGTCCCGTTAGCCCAGCCCTGCACCCCGAAACCCCTGGTTCTCCCATTCTCTTTTTGCCCCGCTCCCTACATGACCCTACCAACGGACGACCATCCCCACATGCTCCTCCCGGTACCGGGCGCCCTGAACCTGCAGCACCCCACAGTGCCACCGGCCATCATTACCCTTCCCGAGGTCCCTGACTCCATAGCCTTGCCCGATCCCGGTCCCAGCGAAACTTAGGCTGCAGACACACCATGCCCGGCTGGGGGGTAGAGGGCTCCTGAGTGAGATAGGACCAAAGAGTTTCAATTGCACCTCCAGCCTCCCCTGGGGGACTGGTTTCTCTCACACCTCTGGCCTTCCCCTGTGGGCTGGTTTCGATCGCACCTCTGGCCTCCCCGAGAGCTGGTTCCAGACCCTGCTGAGCATCTGGGAATCCCCGGACGCATCTTCAAGAGGATCAAAGGGCCAGCCAACAGAACACTCCGACGACCAGCGAGTGTCCTGACATCAAAGGGCCGCTGCGCTATCTAAAGGGCCGCCCTAGAACTAGCGGGCAGTTGTATCCTGGACAAGAGAGCCCTGCTGATTTGATCGCGGCTCAACCCTTGGGGAGAAGACCGAACTTTGGAACCTATCGAGCCCTGCTGACGCTGTCGCAGCTCATTCTCGTGAAGAAGGAACTGGAACCACGGAGCCCTGCTGACCTCGTCACGGCCCATCCTTGAAACTCTAAGGACATTCGTTGAATACCCTGAGCCCTGCGGACGCCGTCGTGGCTCCTCAAGAACTGACGGACACTCTGTTCACTCGGGATTGAGCCCTGCTAAACTCGTCACGGCTCGAGGAGAACTCTGGTCCGGCTGGACCATCATCGCTACCAACACGACCTAGAAGCGAGAGGAGCGAGTACAGCAGCTAGTACGACCACCACCGCCCATATCCCCTGGCTCGAGGATTGAGAGCTGTGCGCAGGGTACGCTTCGCACTGGCCCAATACTGAGACTGTCCCGCTTTCCTACTCCTCACAACCGAGACTTTACGATCCCTCGATCGCTTGTAAATAAGTGTTCATTTTGCCTAAAAGCTCTACTGTTGATTAAGAACTTGCTTACTGAAATCCACGGTGTGGTGTCCGTTCATAAGTGTGGTGTGAGCTCAGTGTGTACGATCTTAGACCCCGAGTCCTCCCCGGCGAGGACTTCACGTTAGGACTCTGCAGTATTCCTGGGAGAGGTGGGTCACGGGGTGGTCGGGAGAGTATATCCTGGCCCCGGGGATTGCCCCTTCTAACATGCACCACCTGAGTAGCAGCTCAGCCCCACCTGAACACCAGCGTAGTACCACAACAGCATCACGCAGTGCCACCACAACATGACTCAGCACCACCTCAGCACCAGTGCAGCATTTCTTTAGATTTACTCAACATCACCACAGCACCACCTCAGCACAGCGCCACCCCGCACAAATTCAGCATCAGTGCAGCGCCACCTGAGCACCAGTGCAGCCCCAATTCAACATCACTCAGCACCACCTCAGCACCAAGGCAGCATCTCTTTAGCATTACTCACCACCTCTGCACAGCACCACCTCTGCATCAGTTCACCACCACAAGAGCAGCACCAAATTAGCATTTGGACAGCACCTCCTCAGCAACAGCGCAGCACCAATTAGATATTACTCAGCACCAACTGAACCTCAGCAAAACTCAGCACCATCTCCATACAAACACAACACCACCTCAGCATCACTCAAAACTAGCACAGCACCATCTCAGCATAAGTACACCACCAACTCAGCACTACCACAGCACCACTACTGCATCACCACTGAACCATCTCATCATCAGCACTCACCACCTCCGCATCATTGCACCACCACCAGTTCAGCCCCACCCTATCAGTAATTCAGCACCACTTCAGCATCAGCGCAGCACTTCCTCTGCATCAGCACAGCATCGGCACAACTCCAACTCAGTATCACTCAGCACCACCTGAGCCCCAGCTCAGGACAAAAGCATGACTCTGCACCACCACAGCATGACTCCGTACCACCTCAGCATCAACCCAGCACCATCTTCTGATCAGTGCACCACCAGCGCAGCACCACCTCAGCACCAGCACTACTGCAGCACCAGTGCAGTACCACCTCAACATCAACACAGAACCACATCAGCACACAACCACCTCTGCATCAGTGCACCACCACCAGTGCAACACTGCCTCAGCATCAGCGCATCATCACATCATCAACTCAGCTTCATTCTGCACCACCTGAGCAGCAGCTCAGCCCCACCTGAACACCAGCGCAGTACTTCAACAGCATCACGCAGTGCCACCACAACATGACTCAGGACCACCTCAGCACCAATGCCGCATTTCTTTAGAATTAATCAACATCACCACAGCACCACAGCACTACCTCAGCACAGCGCCACCTCCTCATCAGTGCACCCCCACTAGCACAACACCATCTTAGCACAAATTCAGCATCAGTGCAGCGCCACCTGAGCACCAGTGCAGCCCCAATTCAACATCGCTCAGCACCACCTAAGCACCAGCACAGCACAACCTGACCACCTCCTCAGCATCACATCAGTATCACTCAGTACCACCTGAGTACCATCTCAATATAAACACACCACCACCTTGATATCACCCAGCACCAGCACATCACCATCTTAACATAAGTGCACCTCCTCCTTATCAGTGCACTACCACCAACTCAGCACCAGCGCAGCACCATCTCAGCATTAGCACAGCACCACCTCTACATCAGTATAGCACCATCTCCTGATCAGTGCACTACCACCAGCACAGCACCACTTCAGAACCAGCACAGCACCACCTCAACTTCAACACAGAACTGCATCATCACAGCACCACCTCCGCATCAGTGCACCACCACCAGTGCAACACCCCCTCGGCATTGGCACCTCACCAAAGCACCAACTCAGCATCATTCAGCACCATCAGAGCACCAATGCAGCACCACCTCAGCAACTCTACCACACCATCTCAGCATCAGCACAGCCCCACCGCAGCAGCAGTGTAGCAGTAATGCAGCACCACTTCAACACTGCACCAACTCAGCGCCTGAGCACCAGCTTCACTACCTCAGTATCATTCAGCATCACCTCAGCATCAGCTGAACAGCACCTCCTCAGAATCAGCACAGCTTCACCTCCTCATCAGTGCACCACCACTAGTGCAGCACCACCTCAGCACCAGCGCAGCACTATCTCAACATCAGCACAGCACCATCTCAGCATCAGAAGAGCACTAACTTTGCATCTGTGTACCACCACCAGCACAGCCCTACTACTGCACCACTTCAGCATCAGCGCAGCACCACCTCTGCATGAACATATTACCTCAGCACAGCACCAACTCAGCTTCACTCAACACCACCTGAGCACCAGCGTGCAGCACCACCACCTCAGCACTGCCCCAGCATCGCTGAGCACCACCGCAGAATCAGCATCATCCAGCTCCATCTCAGCACCTCCGCACTAGTGTAGCATCACCTCAGCACCACCTCAGCACCAGCATAGTACAATCGCAGCACCACCTAAACATTATCACAGTACCATCTCAGCACCAGCTTAGCACAATCTCAGCCTCAGAAGAGCACCAACTCCGCATCACTGCACCACCGCCAGAGCAGCACCACCTCAGCCCCGCCTCAGCACCTGCACAGCTCCACATCATCCGAAACAGCACAACATAGCACCTCCTCAGCACAGCACCCCTTGAGCACCAGCTCAGCATCACCTGAGCACTAGTGAAGGCGCACCCCCTCATCATCACTCTGCACCACCTCAGCATCACTTGGCACCAGCTCAGCATCACTCTGTACCACCTAAGTAGTGCAGCACCCCCGCAGCAGCAGTGGAGGACTCCCTCATCACCAGCACAGCGCCACCTCAGCCTCTGCACAGCACCATATCGGCATCAGCACAGCACCACTTTTGCATTGCTACATCATCACCAGCGCAGTCTCTCCTCACCATCATCACAGACCCAACTGAGCAGGAGTTCAGCACCTATGCAGCACCATTTCAGCATCAGGGTAGCACAACCTCAGCATCACTTAGCACCTCCTGCGCACCAGCTCACCTCAGCATCTCAGCATACCTCAGCACCACCTCAGCAGCACCTCAGTAACACTCAGCACCACCTCCTCACCAGCACATTACCACCTCAGCATCACTCCACATCACCTCCACACCAGCACACCACCACCTCAGCATCACTCAGAATCACCTCCGCACCAGCACACCACCAACTCAGCATCACTCAACATCACCTCCACACCAGCACACCACCACATAATTATCACTCTGCAGCACCTCCACACCAGTAAACCATCACCTCAGTAGCCCTCAGAACTACCTCAGTCTGCCCTCACAATCTGGCATCTGTTGATTCTCCCCTAGTCTCCATCTGCTGCTAGTGTTTTAATTCAGGTACTATTTTTGAACCTCCACCCTCCCTTTGTTTATGCCCCCCCCCCATTAAAAATAAAAACTATAACAAACCAGCATTAGAACAGGCAGGAAGAAGTTGCCAGCATTGTAAGGACAAGAAACCTAGAACAGTACCACTGCTCTACAACATAGATTAAAGACATTGGCAAAGCCAATAGCTCTGGCTAACCACTTATATGGCCCCAATGGCAAGACCTATTGGCTATGCCAATGCTTGGTACTTTGGATATTCTCTGATATGTCAATTTTGGTGGCACATCAGCGTAGAAAGTTTGTTGGGTTAATCGATGATTTCAAGTACCAAGTAACACTTATATTTCAATCCATTGACCAGGTATGGACTTCCTGCACTCAATCAAGGAGGAGGTAGGAAAAGGAGGAAGTAGAAGCCATACCCTTTGAAGGAAGTACTCTGGACTGTCAGTGACATGAGATCGCTTTTAATGCTTTAGTTTCTATTTCTCCTAGTCCAGAGCTATTTGCATAATGCATTTGGGAACTCTTGAGTCCCAGATTCGTGTCTGTTGCTGCTCTCCCACAGGTAGCAGATTCAGCGAGTGCCATGCAAAGGCACTCATACAAGGGGGAGGACAAGGGGAAGGGAGGAAGGAGAGATAAGCTATCGCTCACTCAGGAGCCCTTGATAAGTAGGGCTCCTGAGTGGTAGGGAGGAGGTTGTAACGTAATGTAATGTAATGTAATATGTTTTTATATAGCGCTGCTATCACCCTACGGGCATCCTGGCGCTCAGACAAGATGTAACAGCTATACCTGCGATTCAAGGTCGATAACAGATAGACTAGCTCCTGGGGAGCAATAGGGTCTTCAAGCCCTTTCTGAATTCCAGCAGGCAGTCGATTACCCTGAGGTTCTGTGGCAGCCCATTCCATAATTGTCCAGCTGCCACACTGAAAGCCCTGCCGCCCATTCTGGACCGTTTAAATCTAGGAACCAAGATTAGGCCAGTGTTTGCAGACCGTAGATGTCTAGGGGGCTCATACCAGTTAAATTTATTCTGTAAAGGTAGTGGTCCATGTCCATGGACTGCCCTAAAAACGATGCATAGTGACTTGAAACTAATCCATTATTTTATTGGTAACCAATGGAGATCCCTCAATGCCAAAGTTGTGGAGGAGCTCTATGGTCTATTCAAAGCCACCTTAGCTGCTGCCGACTGCACCCTTTGGAGCCCTTGAATTATGTACTGAGGGGCCCCCAAATACAGGGCATTGCAGTAATCCAGCCTGCTTAACACTAAACTCCTCACTACTAGGGCCCGAGAGTCATCTGGTAGTAATGGGAGGATCTTTCTCAGCATGCGGATTAACGCAAAGCCGACCTGGATTGTTTTGTTAGCCTGCGACACATTTGAAGATTAGCATCCATTTGCACTCCGAGATTTCGTACTGTGTTAGTCAGACTCAGGGGATCTTCCTCTGCAGTGAGCCTGAAGTCTGTCATTGGATACTTTGAGATTTTTGCAGCTGAACAATACATCACCTCCGTTTTCCCCACATTCAGTTGAAGCGAGTTAGCCCTCAGCCACCCGGCCGTTTTACACATACACTCCTGGAAAGCCTCTAGTGGAGTCTCCTGCTTGCCCTCCAAGGAAAAAATCAATTGAGTATCATCCGCTTAATTTTAACGCTGATACCAAAGGACTTAATGATAGCCAACAGGGGTTTCAAGTACACATTAAATAAAATGGGACTAATTGAGGACCCCTGTGGAACTCCGTGGTGGACAGGGGAGACTTCTAATGTAAACTGACCTAGAGTCACCATCTGCTGGCGATCCAGGAGGTAGAACTGTAACCACTCAAAAGCTCTTCCTCTTACTCCGTTGTTCCGCAGTCTTTGTAGCAGCACATCATGGCTCACAGTGTCGAAGGCGGCCGACATATCGAGAAGGACGAGAATCGACGCATCCCCTCTGTCAGCGCGCAATCAAAGATTATACATCATGCTGTTTCAGTACTGTGTGCTGGTCGAAAACCAACCTGGAATGCGTCCAGCAGCTGGTTATCCTGCAGATGTTTAGATAGGATTCTGCTGACTGTCTTTTACAAGATCTTTATTAGAAAAGGGAGGAGGGAGATTGGCCTAAAGCTGGCTGGTAGTGTGGAGTCCAGCGATGGCTTTTTTAGCAATGGGAAAACCGTCGCTTGCTTCCATGCAGCTGGGACTACGCCTTCTCCCAAGGACTGGTTGCAGATTTTATGAAGCTATGGAAACCAGATTTTACCAAATTGTTTCCAGATTCTATGAGGAAAGGGGTCCGCCGGGGAGCCTGATGTAATGCTATGAGCCATACTGGCAAAAGAATCTTCCTTAAATGGTTGGAACGAAGTTAGCAAGGAGTTATCACTTAGCTTGATTCTTTGCTCGTCCAGTTCAGTATCTATAGACTGGGTATTATGGGGGCTATATTCCCACCAATATTGTTAATCTTCTCCTGAAAGTGGCCTGCAATGTTATCACAGAGCTGTTGTGAGGCAGTTGTCTTGTTACATTGACTAGGGAGCAGAGTGATGTCCTTAAAAATCTTAAAAAGAGTTTTAGTGCTATTCGCAGAGTTCAGAATTGTAGAGGCATAGAAGTTGGCTTTTTCTTTAGCAATAGCTATTTTATAATTGAGTTGGGCTAGCTTAAAGTGATTTTTATCTGACTCCTCATACTGTCTCCTCCAGTTCCTTTCTGCCCTTCTGCGAAGCAGACGGAGTGCTTTTAGGTCCGCATTAAACCAGGGGCTGAATTCTTTTCCTTATTTTTAATTTTACCCTTTGGAAGTAGCTGGTCTAGATTCCTGACCATAGTACTTCAATACTTTTGATAGCTCTCCTCCACCGAATCAGTGGAGGTTGAATGGTCATGCTTATCGACAAGAGCTTGTGCCATATTATTATCCAGTCTTGCCCACTTCCTATCTAGTCTATATGTATTCACAGCCCTTTCTCCTTCCTGTTGAGCCTCTGCACTAGTAGTGAAAAGGACCAGATAATGATCAGTCCATGTTTGGGGTAAAATATGTTGTACTAATGTTCCAGCCTCATTAGCAAATACTAAGTCTAGTGTATGCCCCCCTTGATGGGTGCTCTGATGTACCGGCTGTCGCAAATTCAAATCAAATTTGCACAGGTCTGTTGTAAATCTTTCTGGTGCTTCCCCAAGTTTCCAGTCTCCCAAAGATTAAAGTCCCCCAACATAATTAATGTGGTATGCTTCAGGGCAAGATTCGTAATAATCTCATATAGACTCTGATAATGTGTTGATTGTCCCGGGGGCCTATAACACACTACACCTGAGAATACATTACCCTTAGTTCCCTTTATAGTGAATCCCAATAGTTTGATTCCTCTAACTTCATCTAGGGCTAAGGGAACACAGTTCCATTTCTCCTTAAAAATCAACCCCACACCTCCGCCTCTACCCGTCAGTCTGGGGTTATGCAATGAATTAAAACCAGGTGGACACGCCGGCCCTAATTCGATTGAAGAGTTAACATTGGTCCAAATTGCTGTTAGAAACAGCATGTCAAGGTCTAAATCTTTTACCACACATGATATCTCAAAGTGGTGTTTAATAAGTGACCTGCAATTGATTAGGCCACAGCTTAGATGCTTGCCGTTAGCTGTTATCGTATTCACCGGTGTGATCTCCCGATTGTCTATGGCCATCAGCTCTTCACGATAGTAGAAAAACCGCCATTGGTGAGGTGTAGTACCCCGGATATCGGGATTTTGGGCAGCATGACCGGCACTAGGCGCGGTCAGGTCGCGGACGGACGCAGACGGGCTTGCCTCTGGCACGCCTCTGTCGCACCACCGGAGCGCCCGCTACGCGCATGCGCTACGCGCTTGCATTGGCTGTCTTAAATAGGCAGTCTAGTGCAGCTAGTCAGCAACTAGACTGTCAACCAAGAAGGCTGCCCCAAACTACCCTGTCTATGTCCCTGAGATCGAAGGTAAAAGTCTGCTAAGCAGCTTGTGGTTTTAAAATTTTTATCGTGCAAGTAAGTGGCGTTTAAATACAATAAAAGCATATTTCCCTAAATGCAATTTTGTTAAAATACAGCTAGCGCGAACCATGTGCTATTCACAGCGCGACTATTTAAAGCCTTTGTTGGTCCAAATCACGGCAAAAGTTCTGTTCTGTTCTCGCACTCAAGCAGCGCAAGTATTCCGTACCTTATTCATCTAATGTCTTCTTCATCTAATGTTGTGGGGCACGAGAGGTGTTAGGGGAAAATTCAGGTAGAAAAGACCGGAAAGGGTGCTATTTTTGGGTCCGCAGGTCCAAATGCTGCGCAAATATGAAGATCCCAAGTAGACTGATCTCAATATAGGAGGTAGGTAGACAGGGTAGTAAAAGCCGGGTAATCAGTGGGGCCAAATTATTTTTAAAAAATGATGGCAAATAGACAATCTATAAGAATGGCTTTGTGTAATATTTACAGGGCAAGTAACCAAGTTCAGCTTAAATCCACCTTTCAGTGGCTTGCGACAGCTCAAGTGCGAACAATTGTACTCCAGGAAACCCACCTTAAGGCGCAATGCGAACCACCTAAAATGGTGATTTTCATTTCTCAAGCATTTTTTGCATCTGCCAATGCAGCAGTTGGAGGGGGGGGTTGGGAGTCCTGATTTGTTGGAATTGTACAGGAGAAGTACATCAAGTCAATAGGGACCCTGGAGCAAGGTGGATTATAGTGAGTATGATTATAGAGAACCAACCTTTTCATATAGTCAGCTTTTATGGCCCTCTAGAAGATTATATAACTGTTCTCAAAGAGCTATATAATGTTCTTCTTCCACTTCCAGGTTTGTTGGTGATGGAGTGGGGATTTTAATACTTTACAGGACCTAAGACTGGAATAATCTCGCAAGTGCAAAATAGGCCTAGTGCTTCCAGGTTCTTGGCCAAAATGGGTAGAGATCTGGTCCTGGTTAAACCCTGGAGATGACAGAATCCAAAAGCTTCTCATAAAGGTTTAATTCCGCTCGAGGATCGATTTTTAATTATTTCATACCAATGGGCTAGGGGAAATTCCTACATATTCCCAAATCCCTTTTTCGATCACTCCGTCCGGTGATGGAGTTAAGTGTGAATATAAACAAGATGAGCGACCAAGGTGGGCGTTAGACAAAGCATTGATAACTGATAATGGGTGGGGTAGCAGTACTGTGATCAAATCATGTGGATTTTCTAGAGAGGGAATATATTCTTCTCTTCTACATCTTCCGTTTGGGAGGCGTGTTCAGCCTTCATCAGGGGCGAAGCAATCTCTTATAAATGTAACACATCCAGGCTAAGGAAGGAAAAATCACTAGCACTGCAGCAAGATCTAGATCAAGCAACACATGCGCACTTGGCATGCTATTCCCACACAACTGAGTCCAACCTGAGGGAAGCCTCGCAGTGTTTGAAAGAACATTATGTGTCCCAGGCAATAGTTACCCGGAATAAATGATTTCAACAATATTATGAAGAGAGCGGGAGGTTTCTGACTTGATCAGTAATGAAAAGGCGCAATAACATCCATTAAATTGATATACGATGAGACCAGGGGTCAGATGATTGACCAGGCTAAGGATTTAGATAGGGTCTTCCAGACGCACTATACTAAGCTATACGCCTCCCCATCCACTGTCCCCCCAGAAATATTTAACGAATACCATGGGGCTATTGATCTCCCTATTCTCAGTCGAGAACTGCAGACTTCAGTCTGCCTCCTATTACCCTTACTGAAGTTCAGGGAGCTATTATCACCTCTCCCATTTGGAAAGGTTGTGGGAGCACGTCAAATTGTATAAAACTTGCATGGCCAAGATTGCGAAATATTTTAGTCAAGCTGTGTAATGAAATACTCAAGGGCTGCCAGCTACCTAGTTTCTTCACAGAGGTCATAATTGTTAGTTTAAAAAAAAAGACAAACCGTCCAATAAGCCAGGCGCATATCGTATAACAATGGCTCTAAGTTGCTAACAAAGATCATTGCTTCAAGAAAAACCCTATAAGCACAAGAGGGTGTCCATAGTGACGGGTGTAGCTTTCTACCAGGGAGATCAATTGCTAATAACACTTAGTTCCTCCTATAAGTTATTGATTACTTTGTGAACAATAAAGTTAAAGCGGATAATATCCTGAGTAGAAAAAGCTTTTGATTTAGTTTAATGTGAGATTATATTTGCCATTTTACATCGGCTTAATTTTTCCTCTAAACTGGTAAGACTTCTGCAAAATCTATACTACAAGGCAGAAGCATAAGTCATTATAAACTCTTACACAACGGGAGCATTGGAAATTAGTTGCGGCACTCATCAGGGCTGTCCCATGTGCTGTTCATGCTTTTTATTGAATATTTGGCCTCATTCTTGCAGCAAGATTCCCAAATTAGGGCACCTTTTCAGGGGGCACCTAAATTTAAGCTGCTTGCCGATGATGTGATTTTGTATCTAGATTCCGAAGAAGGAAATGTTGCGAGAACATTTGTCAAAATTAAAACATTCTCGGCTCTAGGGGGGGGGGGGGGGGGTGTTAAAGAATTACCCCTACGAAATCTGAAGCCCTCTAGTTCAACTGCTCTGACCTCGCACTATCCATTGACATGTTACCTCAAGTTCGGATGACAGGTTCTATCAGACATCTGGCAAATTATGTATCCCATGATTTTTCATACCTATATCAACTAAACTATTTGCCAACTATTTTTAAAGTACAGAATCTACTACGTCAATGACAGTCCTTCCTCCTTAGAATTATGGGACAAATAGCGTTAGTCAAGATGATGATTATTCCACTTTTTCATTTTTATTCTCCAATGTAATGATTAAGGTACCCCAAACATACTCTAGTGAAATTGATCAGATATTGTGACAATTTGTGTGGTGTTGAAAGAAGCATTGAACTAATTTGAAAACTTTGCAATAGTGGATTGAAGATGGGGGTGTTGCCCTGCATCACTTTAGGAAGTACTACCAAAGCTGCATTTCTAGATTGGTGTGTTTGTGTAGTAGCACCGCAAATGTCTGCAATTACTTCTAGCTCGAGCAAATGATTCTAGAAAATAATATTCAGCTTTCCCCATTTATCAAAGTTCCCAAATCACAATAAGTACAAGATCCTGCATATAGTGCTTTTCAGGCACACCCAAATGAAGGAAGAATTCAAATGTTCCCAATTCCAACCCAAAATGCAGATAAGAGAGGGCAGCTTATTGGATCTCCAGGCTGGCAAGGGGAGTATTAAGAACTGGGAAAAGGTAGGGATCCACTGATTAAAGGACTTCTCTGCAGATGGAATTATGAAGTCTTGGGATCAGGTGAAACTGGGTAATTCAGCTTTCCGCAATACATATTTTTTTCCCTACCTCCAATATTACCATTTTATGCAAAAGGTCCAACATTCAAGAGAAAAATAGCCACACTGATTAGCCAGGCATGGAGTAATGGGAGTGGGCAATAAGCTTTCCATAGTGCAGCAACAGCTCCATGCCAAAATTGTACCATTAGCTCTGAATAAAATACAGTCCTCTACTGGGTGTAAGACCAAAATACATATCTGGAAACTGTATAACCGATGGCTCGTAAAGCCAACAGTGGGGCTAACTTTAAAAGAATGGTCTTTTTCTCAAAATGGCTGCTTTATTATACACCATCTCGCCTACATAGAATGTCCCCAGAAATGATACAGGTGATTGGTTGCATGTATGCTTTTCCTGCCCAACCTTTGTAGATGTTTGGACGAGAATTTCAAATGACTTAGCACTAAACTCCAGGTCTCTCTAGCTCCAGGTCCTCGTGCAGCCTTTTTTGGCATTAATGTCACACTAAAACTATCTGTCTGTCAGAATCAGCTCATATTTATTGCATCCCTAGTGGCCAAATCGTTGATACTACAAAAATGGAGATTGGTAGATACTCTGTCCTTTGACTCATGGGTTTGCAAGATGAAACAGGTGAAATCCAAGGAAAAACTATATTCCCAAAGCACATTTGGGAAGGGGAGCCATAGAAACATACTGTTGCTAAGAAATTGAGGGGCTGAAGTACTGTGCCAGGCTTTTTATGCTGATTTTCTTTAGTAATATGTGCAAATTGGGGAATTTTACATTATGAACTGTCTTCCATGTGCCTGGAAGATGAATTTATTTCTTAATAAAACGCAATGTGTTGTATTGTTTCTACCTGTAGTACTAAATAACGCTTTTTTTAAAAAAAGAGCATGCAGTTGGCATATTGCATGAGAGATGTAGCATGATTGACTACGGGGGTCATGCTGGATCCTGCAGCTGTGAACCTGCACACCACCAACAAGATGCTTATGCATGCCATGGACCCCATGATGGGGGTCAACACGCCTTAGGTACGGGCAAGACTTCTGGGGCTCCACATAAGGCAATCCGGTCTCAAGGCACATATCTTAGTTTCACGCTTACGCTGTGTACCAGTTGGGATCCAGCAGATGATGTGGGCTCTTAAGAGGGCACCCCTATCCAGGTGTCACAAGTAGACAGTGTGGGTGCCTTTTTGCAGGTGATCTTTGATGTCCCTGAGACCTCCGAAAAAACAAGGGGCAAACAAACAAGCCCTTTGAGAGAACACTTTAGGTTGCCACACAGCGGCAGGTAGTCAGACCAGGTCAGCCACTATTCAGGAAGGGCTTTCAATGGCAGTAATCCTCCTTGTTGTGCACAACAGATTCCCCTGGCAGTGTGCACCATGCAGTTCTAGGTTCTCTGGTTACACATCCCCACTATTGTATCTCTGCACTGCTGAAGTATGGCACCCGTAGTTATACCTTAGTGTGCCTTTGAAGTGGGAGTAGTTCAGAGGGTCTCCCTTTGAACCACAGATGTGTCCCTAAATTTCAGATCTGTCTGGCATGAGGCAATGGAATGTAGATCTTAACCTTTAGTAGGGCCATGATCTGACTCCAGAGGCCAAGTGTCAAAACCTCTTCCTCCAATCTATCCAGTCAGGCCCTCAAATGACAGAGGGCTGTTGTTCCAGTTTTATGCCCAATGTTTTATAGCTGTCACCGAGGAATGCCCAGATGTGCTCCTCCATTATTGACTGCAGCCAAGCACAAAGACACACAGAGGGTTTTAGACCATAGAAATTCCCACTTTCCAGAAGTGGCATTTCTACACTAGTAAGGACAAAACCACCTTTATCACTAGAAAGGGTTTGCCATTGCGAATCCAATGAGAGGAAACATTATGAGGCTGCTATTGCAGTCTGAAGTAATTTTAACCCTTCCCTCATGTTAGCCCATGGGAAGAGCAAACCGCATAGGTCGTGAAAACACACATGGGTATTCCTCACTACCTGAGCTGGGAACATATATGTGTACCTACCCGGCCTTTCACCTATCACTTGCCTCACTCCTTAAGACATAACCTCAGGGTGCTCTAGTGGTGGTGAAAGGTCTTCTCAGGATGACCATTGATTTAGATAGGCCAGCCTGAGTAGAAGCGCAATTGTGCACCCACAGACCTGCAATGGCAGGCTGGACACATGTTTAGAAACATCATTGGTGCAAGTGCGCACACCCGGTTGCAGTGACAGGCTTGACACATGTTCACAAACATCATTGATGCAAGTGCTCAGACCGGCCTCCAATGGCAGGCTGGACACGTGTTTTAAAACATCATAGGTGAAAATGTGCCCACCGGCCTGCAATGGCAGGCTAGATACAAGGTTTAGAATATCAGGTGCCAGCGAGCACACTGGCTTGCACTGGCAGCCTGGTGCCCTGTTTCACAAACAACAGGTAAGCACCACTTCCTAACATGGGTAAGATGAGTGCATGCACCTTCATTTTGCATTCACAGTGGGAAAGTGCTCCAGGCATTAAGGCCACACATGAGAATCAGCCAAACCTAGGAGAAGTCCATTAGGGAAAGCCGACCTCCTGGGTAGGGAAAACCCACATGGGGGTTCTTCACTACCCAGGCAGAGTAGGCGCATGTGTACCTACCCAGCCGCTCACCAACCATGTGCTTCACCCCTCAGGATTTTCCTTTAGAGGTGCTCTGGTGGTAGTAAAAGGCCCACTCAGGGTTGGCTCAAAAGCGAGAGAGGGCAACCTGAGCACGATACATGAATGACAGGCTATTCTGGTGGGTGTACCTATCAGTACTGCGTCCCACTACTAGCCAGTGCAGTACAAACCCTGGGTATGTAGTGTATCATTTTACAGGGCACTCACTAGTTCAACACCTAACCCAATCAAGTAAGCACCCCTTCCTGTCATGTGCAGGAGGGGCACGCTCACTTTTCCACTGTAGTACAGTGGGATAGTGCCAGGAGTCCTAAAGCCACTGAAGGAGCCTGGGCCCACATGCTTCATTCAGTCCAATGTCAGATATCTGATGGTTCTTTTTTAGCAGCATGTATGCGTAGAGGGAATAAAAGGTCATGAGTCACTCGAAATACAGTATAACACGAATGGCTACACAAGAACCCAAATCGACAACCAATTTAGATTTAGTCAGTTTTCTTGGAGATTCAAAAATAGTTGGACATACACAGACCTTAGCCTGAAAGTGTGAAAATACAGAGGAAATAAACGGAAGCCAAACCCCCTGAAAAGCTTTACTCGATGAAGCATGAAAAGAACAAGAAGCTCAATTACGATTAATCATGAGATGAGGAAACAGAAGCTCAAGTCTCCTTGCATCAACACTTCTTCTAGATGCAGCATTTAATTCTAGCTATTCTTACTCTAGCTTTAAAGTGGCATCCCTAAATTAATGCCCAAGCCAAATACATTGAGAGGGGAAAGGAAAAAGGCATCAGTAGACAAAGCCTTCCTAGGAAGTCTCTTCGTCATAAGTTGGGTCTAAGGCATGAAGCCACAAGCAAAAGGAAGAAAGCACATCATCGCGTAGGTGCCCTCTGTCGGGAGTTCATGGGGGAATGAGGTAACTGTCCCTCTCTACAAAGCATCATATCCATAAAGTTCTATTCAAAGAATATCCCAGAATGCTTTTCTTCTAATAGCTGCACAATGGCCTAAGCCACGAAAGTTTCCATGACATCAACTCTCTTCAATTCCTTCTCTGCATATACGCCCCTCTGTAACAGCTCCTCCTTGGTCTTCTCCTCATCTCCCGTGTGAAAGCACCTCCCTCTGCCTTATCTTCTGTGACCAAGCGAACTATGACTCCTTCATTCTGCAACCTTGCCTAAGGAAACAATACCCCTACTCTTCTCTAGTGAAACGCTGTCCACCTGCAATGAAAATGTAAGACAGGTACACCCTGCGAATTTCACATAAGAGTTTGAACATTACTGTCAGAAATTAAGACACTTCAGGTGCATTACAAATTGATGCCTATGAGCAAAGTTAAGTTAATAAAGCCACCATAAAATGTAGGCTAGCCAATACATCAGCCAACTGCATTAATACACATCTTTGCATTTAAGTCGTTAACCTAAGAAAGCATTTATCGTCATTGACACATCATTGAATCACATTTGCTAATGAGACCTACAACGAGTTACATTGATTACAATGATAATTAAACATTCTAAGCTATATTTATCGAACTTTAAATTAGGTTACATTAACTTTCACAGTAATCTATTAGATAATTTACATATCTTCTAACATTGAATTGTCTCATAGCATCAGATAATACGTGAGTGTGTTCTACAAGCAATTACATTGCTCTCCTAACAGGTACCCCATGTAGGATAAAAATCTTCCACTCTATCACCATGAACTGAGAGTCAGCAAAAACAGGAGGACAAAAATCAAATTGTTTTAGGCAAATCCCCTATGAAGGGCCATGTCCAATGCTGCCAAATGTGCACTCTCCAGAATATGATATAATGACATAATTAACTTTTTAGTGAGCGTGATGAATTGTTGGGGTATTAGCGGTTGTGTAGATCCACGGTTGACTTTTTGAGCTATTCACGAAGAAATGAAGTGAGTATTATGATACATAGAATATAAAGAACAAATATATTCCCTAATTGCTAAACAAAGGGTTGAACTTGGATAATGTCCAAGAATGGTATCCAGTGGCGGTTCCTCCATGGGGGCGTTTGGGCGCCGTCCCCCCTGCTTTCTCGCCGTGCGAGAAGGCAGAAACAAATGATAGTTAATTATTGCCGTAATAATATAACTACCATTTGTTTCTGCCTTCTCACACGGCGAGAAAGCAGAACTTCATGGTTTTGGTTTACAGTGGGCGGTGTTACTCGTGGGCAGGGGGGAGTGGCTTGGGGAGTGGCTTGCCCACTGTTGTTAATACTAACTGTTTGGGCAGCCTGAGGCCGCCCAAACAAACAATATTAACAACAGTGGGAAAGCCACTCCCCCAAGCCACTCCCCCCCTGCCCTTGAGTAACACCACCCACTCACTCTCCCTGTTCTCTCTGTATGCTGCAGCAGCAGCAGTATACAGAGAGAAAATGACGTAGCCTGGGGCAGCCGGCCGCACCAATCGAAAACGCGGCGGTGGAAGGGAGGGAGGCTGCCTGCCGTGCCGCCTTCCTGATGACGTGCTGCAGGACTTCAAACCAGGACGGCGGGAGTTGGGACGGAGTCTCCAGACAGTAAGTTTATTTATGGTTTTTTTGGGGGGGGGGGGGAGAGTTAGTGCATATGGTGGGGTCCAAACTTGAATGGCGTGGTGAGCTAAACAAACAATGAATTTAGGCCTCGTAAATGTGCGCGCTTCACAGCGAGGGTTCGCTTCCTGCTCTCACGTTTAGGGGGAGATTACAAGAGTGGGCTCCTGCCCTTTGTGCCTGCGAGTGAAATATGAGGCGACATGTGCACGAATGTAGTAAAGGTCTCTTTCCAGGTACACAAGTTTACACATTCGCCCCTCCACTTTCAAATGTCACCAGCCACGACTGATGGTATCTGCTACATACAAAACAATTGCTTTGAGATGGTAATGACTATACATATCTACTAATGTTGGAACCACTTCTCTCCATAACAGACAACATAATCCAGACACTTGTCTGTAACTTCTACACAACATAAATCAATTTCTAGGATATGTTGGCGAGCGTGCTGCATGCCAGATTGTAAATGTAATCATGTTTCTGTAGGTAAGAAATATTCCAGAACCAAAAGAATCATAATTCCTGCTGGATACTAAGGGCTTGATTTAAACTTTGATGGCCAGAGTAGTGTCTCTCAGAATGGTGACAGACATTAGCTCTGCCATCTCGATGGTACTCTGTCCAGAAAATTTGGAGAAAGCTACCAGCCTGGTAGTCAATGATGCACCTTGACAGGAACCACCATCACCATTGAAGTATAAAAAGTTTGATTGATGGCTACCATCACTTTTGATGGCCATTCTACAAACGTTCAATGTTTTTGTTTTTCAGGAACAAACTCTCAAAGTGGGAGTTTCTTTCTGAAAAAAAAAATTATTGACCCTCACACCCTGGTCATTTTCTTATGGAATGTGGGGGTCACTTTTCTTCTGTCTCTCAACAGCAGGATTTATTTGATGGTGACGAACATAAAAAAGGACATTACACCATCCACCCTAAACAAGGCGGGCTGTGTAATTCCGTTACGCTGACATCTCCATCGGGCCATCAGAGGAACCTGTCCATCGACAGATGCAAAAAGGGCTCAGTCCACAATAAGCTTAGGGATTGCCAGCCTCCAAATGAAGTGGGAGGACAGACAGTTTGAGCGACAGGGTATTCCATCACATTTGCGATGGAATACCCTGTCTATCAAACTCTCAATCAGGGCGCAAATTAATTCTGTAGCTTGCAGGTCATAGATGTTGATGGCAGGATTGCCAGTGTATTCATCAAAAATACAAAAGTAGCACTGAGGGCAAAAGGTACATATTTTCAGAAATCTCAACCTGACTTTTGAGGAATGTTTGTTTTTCCCCCAAAATTGTAAACTAGTATTTGAATGCTGTATGAGTCTATTTTTGAAAAACGTCAAAAAGATTTTTAAGGGAAATCAAGCTTATTTATCATAAATGAAGAATTATGTACTTGAGAGTAAAATGTGAGTATCAGAAAATCACAAGGGGGCGTGGCTTGAGCGCCGAAGGGAATGGCGGCGTGAGCCCGGAGCTCCGCGCCTCTTCCCCAGCAAGTATCCTGTAACAGGGGCCGTAGAGCCCGTGTGTGCCCCGGCGCCGGATGATCGCCCGGCGGTGACCGCCTGGACGAGATTGGGACACCCGGCGACCCCGCGAACCCGGGACCTAGCGCCGATCGCGGCGACCCCTGGGGCGACTCGGAGACTGGCGCAGGGCAAAATGGCGGCCGCGACGAGGCCCTAGTAGACGGCGGATCGCCGAGAGCCACATTGCCGGCTTGCAGTGAGCGGACACGATCGCTGGGGGTGCCGGACCCCGCACGGCGAGGATTGCCCCGAGGACTGCTCCCCGGCGACCGGCCACGGCGAGCGACGCCGCCGGCGAGGGACGCTGTGGGCGAGGCCCAGCACAGCAGAGACCCCGGCGGACCGGCCCGGATGCAGGCGTAGGCCGCCCCGGTGAGTGAGCGAAGGCCTCCTGGGGAGGGCGAAACGGAGGAAGACGGCGAGCGCGGCAGCGCTTACTGGACCCCCCCCCCTACAACAGTGACTCACGAGCCTTGGGGGGCGCTGGGGGATCCCACGGAGGCAGGAACGGACGGAAGGGGGCCCCTCACACCCGGCCCGCCACGCCGCCTAGGCGGGGAAGCGTACGTTGCCCCTCAGCACCCGAGAGCTGGGCACAGCGACGAGAGCTCGCATTGGGGCGCCCGACCTACGGCGCAGTTGCCGCCCGACGGAGCCCCGGAGGGCGCAGGGGGGGCCCACGAAGCCGCTGACCAGTCGAGGTGAGCAAGGGCGGCGGACCGACCAAGATGGGGAAGCCGAGGACCAAGGCGGAGGAGACGACAGCCTCTAACACGGGGGAAGGGGGCCCTGCGGAACAGACAGACCTACAGCGACTGCAGGACCGAATCCTGGACGCCATAACGGCCACCAGAGACGCACTCCACAATGACATAGCGCAGGTGGCGTCGGGGCTGGGCCTACTCCGGGCAGACCACGATAAACTGAAAGACAGAGTTAAGGAGGCTGAGGTGGTGATTGGGACCATGGCGCCGGCTCACAAAGCGATGGAGAGCAGGCTGACGGAGGCCTTGGACCGCATAAGCACTCTAGAGAGACGGGCGGAGGACGCCGAAAATAGGAACCGACGCAGCAACCTACGGGTCGTAGGGGTGCCGGAGACGGAGGGGACGGGGGACATGGTCGCCTACATGGAGGAATGGCTGAAGACGGTGGTGGCGCCAGAAGGACTTTCGCCATTCTTCACCCTGGAGCGTGCCCACAGAGTCCCCTCAGGGCCACCCAAACCCGGACTCCCTCCCAGACCGATCATAGCCAAGTTGCTGCACCACAAGGACAGAGATCTGCTCCTGAGGAGAGCCCGGGAGGATGGCCCCTTCCAGATTGCAAACAGCAGAGTCACGATTTTTCCGGATTTCACATTCGAAACGCAGAAACAACGTGCCTCCTTTCTCACGATCAAGAAGGAACTGCGGACTGAGGGCATTCCCTACTCCTTGCTTTTCCCAACCAGGCTGCGAGTGGTGGTGGACGACAAGGCGCTCTTCTTCACGACATCGGCGGACGCTTGGGACTGGTGGGAGACGTACAAGGCCGGGACTGACGGGGCCAGAGTGCGTGAGGAGCGGGAGAAAGAGCGGGAGCGCCCGCCCAGGCGTCTGCGGAAATCGAAAAGGCTTTGGAAAAGGGGCCAGGGGCAGCTGGGCCCATCAGCCTCGCAAACGGAGGCGGAAAGGAAGGCGGCGCTGCTGGAGGTGGGAAAGCTCGCTCGAGCGGAAGGCTCCGAGTCCAGAGGGCCCTCTGACTCGGACACCCATGTCTCGGCCTCTGGATCGGAATCGGATTTGTCGGGACTGCATCGCATGGAGGGGCCGCAGGTGACACCACAGACGGCGGAAGAGGTCCTCAACGTATAAACTACTGTCGATGCTGAACGGGTAATGCTGGGGGTGCGCGGGAGGGGGGGTTGCCGACCTCGCACACAATGGAGACCGGGGCACACGGCGGGACTCGGGGCGGTGGATCCATGGGGACCTGGGGAGTGAGGGCGGAGATGGGCAGCGCGGCCTCCCTTTGGACAAGGCCGCACTCCGTAGGCCCTTAAGGCACCCACAGCCGCGGCTGTGTAGCTGAGACCTGGGTCATCAGGTACGGGAGTTTGGATGGGGACTGGTATTTCGATATTGGGGCCTGTTCTGGGGGAGGGGGGGGGTTCCACAGTTGGGGATGTTTTGTTTTTTTCTTTGACACTGTTGACCCTGGGCACGCCATGGGCAGGGCTGTTGGGGAGTTCTGTTTTCTATAGAGGGGGCACCATCACCGCCAACGGGCTGGACTTGGGAGGAGGGTTTCGACCGGATCAATGGGATAATGGCTAATGCAAATGTTTTGACTTGTATGACCTGGAATGTCAGGGGCCTACACACTATGCAACGCAGACACAAAGTGCATGCCTACTTAGTTCGGAGGGGAGTACACATCGCGCTGCTGCAAGAGACGCACCTCACACAACGGGAGGGGGAGGCCCTACAAAGGAGGTGGCGGGGCCAAGTTTACCATACCAGCTATTCGGCCTATGCGCGAGGGGTGCTCATATGGATCAGGGCTGGCACTCCTTTCCAACTCACACGACACTGGACTGACCAGGAAGGAAGATATGTGGTGGTGGAGGGGAAGCTCGAGGGTAGAGATATAGTTTTAGCTAGCATCTATGCCCCAAACACGGACCAGTTAGCTTTCCTGGCTGCTCTGTCAGGGACGCTGGCCCGCCCCCTTGCGGGCCCGGTCCTGATGGGAGGAGACTTCAACTCCATTGCCGACCCCTTGCTGGACAGGTCTCACCCCCCCCTTCATGATTCCCCGGTACACAGACTCTCTAGGGGTAGGAGGGACTGGCAGGAGAACTGGGGACTCGTAGACGTTTGGAGAGGGCAGCACCCGACTGATCGGGATTACTCGTTTTTCTCGGGGCTCCATGACCTGCACGTCCGTTTGGACGCCATACTGTGCTCCCGGGAGGTGCTACAGTGCGTCACCAGCTCAGAATACTTGACGAGGACGATCTCAGACCACAACCCGCTCTTGATCCGGCTGGCTTGGGTTGCGGGGAAGCCCAGGGTCCCGCTCTGGAGACTAAGGCCTGAGACACTGGAGGACCCCCTTTTTGGGGAGGCACTCGCGAACGGGGTGACCTCGTATTTTGCGGAGAACACAGGGACGGCGACATCGAGGGCATGGGAGTGGGACGCCTTTAAGGTGGTGGTCAGGGGCATCTGCATTCGAGACTACGTGGGCGTACGGAAGGTACTACTGGGTGATCTGGAGAAGGCGGACGCGGGCCTGAGAGAGGCGGAGAGGAAGCGACCCGGAAGGCCAGAACTCCAGGACTCTCTATGCTCGGCCAAGGAGGCGGTAGCCGCTGAGGTGGAAAGGCTTCGAGCTTTCGACTACAAGCGGTACGTGCTGCGCTCCCATGTAGAAGGCGATAGGGTGGGCGCCCTCCTGGCGTGGCTGGCGAACCCCTCCAGGAGATGTGTTCCCATACTCCAGCTGCGGGATGCGACAGGAGGGGTGCAACAGACTCAGCTAGGCATAGTCACCGTGTTCCAACAATATTATGGAGGCCTATATAAAAGTGCCCCGGGCAACAGGGCTGAACTGGTGGCCCCCTTTCTGGCTGACCTACCCCTGGGTAGGATAGAGGCGGAGCAGGCGAAGGGCTTGGGGGCGGATATTGAGGTGGGTGAGATACGGCTAGCGGTGAGGCGGATGGCGAGGAATAAATCGCCGGGATTGGACGGTCTCCCCATAGAGTTTTACGCCAAACACCTGGATGTGCTGGCCCCCCGTCTCCAGATTATTTACCGGGAGGCCAGGGAGACGGGTCGATTACCGCAATCGATGAGGGAGGCGTTAGTGGTCCCACTACTGAAGCCTGGCAGAGAGAGTGCAGACCCTACGTCATACAGGCCCCTATCTATGCTCACCGCGGATTACAAAATCCTGAGCTCTGTATTAGCGGCAAGGCTCCTGCCACATATGGCGGGGCTGGTGCATGATGACCAAAACGGTTTTATACCGAAACGCAACACCACGGCTAATATCAGACGGCTCATCCGCATCATGGACGGGCTCACCGAGGGGACAGGGACGGAGCTGGTTCTGTCGGTTGACATCGAAAAGGCCTTTGACAGCCTCGAGTGGGATTATCTCTACGCTGTCATGGAACGCTTTGGCCTTGGAGCTGGTTATATCCACTGGACTAGGGTCCTTTACGCGGGAGCAACAGCGAGAGTGCGGGTGGGCCCGGCGGTATCCCTCCGATATCCGGTGGAGCGGGGCACTCGGCAGGGCTGCTCCCTATCACCACTCCTTTTTGCACTGGCCATTGAGCCGCTGGCAGCCGCGGTCCGAACAGGGCGTCACACCCACGGAGTGCGGACCCGCGATGGACATCACTTCATTTCGCTGTACGCGGACGACCTGCTGCTATTCCTCTGCGACGGGGGTGAAGACCTGAAGAGAGCGGAAGCTCTACTTGAGAGCTTCGGGGAGCTGTCGGGCCTACGGGTCAACTGGCCCAAGACGAGCTTGTTCCCGCTACTGGAGGGCGCTGCCCAGCCGCAGCATCAGTCGGAGGCGACCTGGAGCCCCACCTGCATAAAATATCTGGGAGTGCACATCTATCATAAGCCGGAAGACTTGCTCGACGGCAACCTGGGACGATGTGTGCGAGGACTGAAGGGCTGCATGTCCTTCTGGTCCACATTGCCGCTATCAGTGGCAGGCCGGATCTCCCTGCTAAAGATGGTGGCCCTGCCGAGACTACTGTACTATTTCCGGACTCTCCCGATCTGGATACCTGGCTCCTTTTTTCAGCTTCTCAAATCACAGATTACATCGTTCATTTGGGGAGCGGGACGGTGCAGAGTAGCGTTGGCCACGCTCTCTCGCCCGAAGGATGAGGGGGGGCTGGCGGTGCCAGACTTCGAGCTCTACTACCTGGCGGCCCAGCTGCAGGTATTCACTCAGGAGGTAGCAAGGGTCTTCCGGGGCCCGGAGGATGAAAATCTGAGGGGAACGCCCAGGCATGTCCTGGCGTACATAACCCTCCGGCAGCGCTTAGACAGGCGGGACTTGTCGCTGGAACAGCGCACGTTCCAACAATGCTGGAATCGGGCCCAGAAGAGAGCGGGGACCCAACGTCCCTACGCGCCTGAAATACCGCTGGCCATGTTGACGGCACTACCACATGGTGGCGATTGGTCGAGCCTGCAGGAGTGGGAGGAAGCGGGCATTCAGGTGGTTGGGGACCTCTTTGAGGGTGGAACGCTGCTCCAGTTCCGAGAGTTAACGGACCGCTTCGGCATCCCGAGTGGGGGTTTCCTGCTGCACGCGGCGGTGACCAGGGCGATGCATGCCCACTGGGGCACGGGGCTTGTGGAGCCCGAGACGACAGCGGCGTGCCAATACACCATGATGGCGGCGGGTACGATTAAGGCAGTTACGTGCCTGTATAGCCGACTGATTAGGGAGAACATCCCTCCTCTAGCATCCCTGAAAGCCAAATGGGAGGCAGACCTGCACAAGGACATTCCGGACACGACCTGGGCACAACTTGTCCGCAGAGCTCGCAATAGTACGAGGAACGCCAGGTTCCAGCTGATACACTACTATGTGTTGCATAGGGCGTATATGACACCAGGTAGAATACGGCGTTATTTTGGCGATAACACAGCAGCCTGTCCCCGATGCCTGGAAGAGGGAGCTGAGTTAGTACATATGCTATGGGCGTGCCCGACCCTGCGACACTTTTGGCATGAAGTAGGGGAAGTTCTGAATGAGGTGACTGACCGAACGCTAGAGTATGGACCGGCCGAATGTCTTTTGCATTGGTTTCCCCACACCCCCAAAAATAAGCTCACGAGTAAGTTTGTAGATATGGGGCTGATGATAGCTAAGAGAGAGATCACCAGGAATTGGAAGGCGAGGCAGGGGCCTACTCCACGAAGATGGCGGCAGGAGCTTCTGAAGTGGGCATCGGCTGACAGCACGCATAGATACCAAATAGCGCGTAGGATCCCTACCCAGACAGCGGCTGATACCGCGACCGCGTGGGAAGTAATGGTGCAGGCGCTCAGGGATAGCGAGGCTGACACACAGGAGGAGGCTCCCGGAGGGGAGGGCACAGAGGAAGCGAGTTGAGGCCCCAGGACTGGCAGGGATACACGGGGCATGAGGCTAACATCCCGGGGATAGACCTATCTTGGCCTTAGGCGGGTGATGGTGGGTAGATCGGGGTGGAGTGGGTGGAGGGATGTTTGGGGGTGTTTTGGGGTTAGCGCGGGGAGGGGGAGTTGGGGATCAGCGCGTAGTTGGGTAGGACGATAAAAGTAGACATGCACTTAATCCGGTCATGTACCACTCCTTTCTACGGAACGTCAGGCATGGAGATGCAGAGACTTCGACGCCGCCCGACCCCCGGGTTGTGGGCCGGAAGGCTGTGTGATAATTGATGAAACGTACTGTATATCTGCTTACATTTCCTTTGCTACTGCTATCCGTTTATTCGCCTGTACAGGTATGTCTACAATAAAAAATATTTAAAAAAAAAAAAAAAAAAAAATCAGAAAATCACAAATTGATGCTTGTTGGCAAAATGGCTCAATTTTCAAAAAAGAATTGAAAGTTGATATTTGAGTAATAATTGACTGGGTGTTAGACGACACTTAATACAAATGCTGGAATTCCTCGACTCCTGTAGAAGTATTGCTCCAGCTATATTCTTAGCTTGTCTGTCTGTTGTAACCAAACGACAGTGGCATTAGGAAACCTGATTGAGCAACCTCACCTCTTTCCACATAAATAGGAAATATCCACACTCACCACATACTCCGCCACCTGCTGCATACCTAGCATATTTTAACAGACATTAAAAGAATTCCAAACAAGTTGCACCTCTTTTTAAGGATCCTAAGGTACCTCATAGTGAGATATGTACATAATGAACATGAAATGTGCTGCACTACTCTGCAGAGCAGTTTCCTAATAGAAATTAAGAAAGGCGTTTCAAAAGACCTTAAAGAATGAACACACAATTAACCCAAAACTGAACACAAGTTTTAGAACAAATGTATAATGCACAAAATAAATGCGTTATACCCCTTATTGCAAAAAATGTGTACTTATATGCGTGTTACCTGCTAAGTGAAACATTGTACATTTTTAGCTCAATCTACTTTATTTTAGACAATGACGTTACTGCTCTTCCATACAAGATCAAATTAATAAGTGCTGGTGAATTAAATTATTAATAATATATCCCAAATGTGCAAAGCTTTCTTTCTTAAAAAGCCTATGGATTTTTTGCGCAGGAATCCCTGAATGAGTGTTTTGAAATGACATTTTGAGAACGTTTTACACAATTTGTCTTAATGTGCATAATATACCATGTAATGTGTCCCTCCAGTGTCGTATACATCCAGCGACTCTGCCAAATGACTATATCAGCTGTCTGAACCTCTTCATTCTCTGTAACCTGTACAGTAGACTCTCCTTCATTAACTTGAAGATGGCTATGCTGCTGTCTTCGGCTTACCACTGAGATCTGCTCCTTGTCATTTTTCATCCTAAATAGAGTGTAAGTTATGAGTGGGCCTCTACTTCGAAGGTACACACTGGGAAAATGAAAAGAGGGAGAAAAGAAAAGGCTGCAGTACCCATTTTTAAGAACCATAGGAGGATGTTAAATTGCATATTCGGATGATTTATTTCTAAGGACATGGTACTGAAAATGCACCATCAGATCCGGTTTCTTTGAATGCGCTTTCTAGGGGACCTTTAGGAACGCTTCTATTGTTTTAAAGTGATTTTATATGAAAGCTGTGCTGTGCAATGCACCATTTGGCAATTTCCATTTTTCCCTCGTGGTGAGACCCTCCCACTCTCCCCTGGATCCAATTCCCTGGTGAACGAATTGTGATCCCCGTCTTTGCTTACTTGGTGGAGTTTGAAAAACAGTTTGCACTGGACGCCACTGGTTCTGATACACCAATCCAATCTCCTCTGCTCATGATTGTGCCCACTAAGTCCATTTCTAGCTGTAAGTGCTGCTCTGATTCATATTGTCAGATATTCCATTTCATTATTGCCTCATAAATTCAATATTTCCACGTTGGTAGCCTACATTAATTTTTCTTTCTGTGTGTGTTCTTTGATTGCTATAAGACGTTTTATGTTTGACTCCAGCCAGGAGCACGTCGAGTTGATCTAATCGCATTTGCTTTTGTCGTAAACTCATTAAATTCTCAAAGGCATATTGGGTTTCCCTAACTATCAATTTGGCTTTGGGAAACCTGATAATTTGATATTACATTTGCAGTTCAACATTTAATTAGCACTATTGAAGCTGTTTAATAATGTAGTTGGAATGCATGCAGAGCAGTTGTGCTGCAAGAAGACATATCTCAGAGAAATGTTTTTCTAATGAAAAGCAGTAAAACAACCAATTCCACGGTTGCTTCTGTGATATGGAACATCCGGTATGACATGGGCATGATTTCACAAAATGAGTTTTACTGCACTCATTTCTACAATAAATGCGACTGAGAATGCTCTCATAGTACATGGGTTACTGCAATTCGAATATTTTAAAAAAACGAATGAATCTCCATTTTGCAGGCTTTGTCTGAAATGCCTTACTATGCTGCCGTTTAAAGTTTCAGATGTCATCTGTAAGAGAGTAGGATTTAGGTACACTATACTAAATGTGCTGTAATATAGAGAACCCATAGTAATGATATGAAATAGTGTAGGCATTGTTTTGTAGTAGCAGTGAAATTCAGGACACCAGGTATGGATCAGTTCAAAAACGTTGCTGTTTAGTTACTAAAAACATTACAGGTAGCAAGCCCTGATTAAAAGGATCAAATATTCAAAGTGTGCAAATAGCCAATGTAGAGTTACAATAAAATAGTTACTAAAAACCTTCCTACTGGCTACAATCCAGTGAGTAGCTAAAATGATTAATGTGCAATCTGCAAGTGCAATAAAAAGGTATAAAAAGTTAAAACCATTACAATAGGCAGGATCAGATAAACCAACCAAGTGCTCACGATGCTGTTATAGAGGCAGTCAGTGCAGTTGTAAGTGGAACTTGACGTGGCAATCTTGCATTCAAGCTAAGGTGCTTTACCTTAATTGGATGCCCCCAACAGAACCCTTAATAAAAACACCTAACATATTCAAAGTGCAGTTAGCAATTGACAAGTGTGCAAATACGATTACTGTTTCTGCTGTGCTAGTCTGTATTTGGCATAGCGATCACCTGAATGTAGGACAGTGCTTGACTCTGATTGGCTGCCCACAATGGTAACACTGGTAGCTTCGTGCCCATTCCAGCTTGAAGCACATATTTTGTTATTAGGTTCTGGCCACCTTGATTGCAACTGAGTGCAGCTGACACTTATCGGGACAGCGGATGACTGAGGGTTTTGACAACTTTTGTGCATTTCGACAGCGCCCAGGGAGCCACAGTCTTGCATTCTGGCAAGCAGCGGCGGTTTTACCATTAGGGCGTTTGGGCGTTGCCCCACCTATAATTATCAGGCAATTTATTCGAGCGGCGCGTTAGTAAAAGTTTTATAAATTAACGCGCCGCTCGAATAAATTGCCCGGTAATTATTGCCCAGCGGCCGTGGTGTGTGTCATGGACAGTATGCACTGTCTGACACTGGGTGGCGCTGGACTGACTCTGTGCCGGCACAGTGCGCACTCACTGCGCATGAGGTGTTTGCCCGGCAGGGCTTTTTTAACTAGATAACTATGTGGTTTTAAAAAAAACCACCGATTAGGGGTTTGCCTGCCTAATGCAACGTACCCCATTGCTGAAAAAACGAACGACGTTTTTTCAATGCTCAGCCCAATCCTGATGCTACTCTCTTTAGAGAGCAGCTCTCCTCTAAAGAGAGCAGCATCAGGATTGGCTACTACTGTGTCTCGGCAAGTTTGCAGCCATCAGTCTAGGCGCCAACGGGACCCCAGAGCAGAGATGGTGCGGACCCGGTCAAACGAAGACGAGGTAAGTTTTTTATTTTATTTATCCCCACCCCCTGGCCCCCACTGTGAGCGAGCCGTGACTGCAACTTAGCAGTATGAGCGTTTATCTTGGTAAGCCAGAAATAATATGAGGCTTAGGGACAGCCTACAACTGATCCACAACGCACAATGGTGTTCACTGTGTATTGACCTTACATCGCCTGACGGGGGAAAGGAAATTGTGCTCTCACGGAACCAAACTGGGCTCATTCGTGCCACAACTCGCCACAATTCTGTTAGTCTTTTAAATGTGGCCATTAACAACTAGTTTAGAACGCAGCCTCTTGTAGCTGTTTTTTTTTGTGCCGAGGGGCATAAACTATGTTTTATATTAACAAAGTCGATAACTTCAAAGTTATCAGCCAAGTGTCTTGTGTCATCTAATATTGATAATACGGGATAATACACATATTTGGAGCAAAAAGGGAACTCTTAACCTTTGGAGAAATCCCTTATTAAAACTTTTACCCACAACCAGGTTGAAGTTTGTTAAAAAAAACTCTTGCCATACTTTACAAACACAGACTGCGAGACCGTCCTTAATGTTACAAGGGGGAAGTCTACAGATTTTAACCATTGCGCTTGAAAAAGAACAGGCTGGTAATTGCGCGAGTGACACGACATGGAAATAAATCACTTCCCTAAAAATTAAAACCATGACATGCAGGGAGGCCTCGCTGCAGCCAAATGGGAGACATACCGCTGTGCTGCTGGCAGGGCCGGTGAAGCTAAAACCGTAATCTTGCTAAATACAGGGTTTAAATACTATGAACAAACGTTACGTGCACGTTATTCACCCTGGGCCATGACAGCCAGTTTTATGACCAAATTCTTTTGGGGCAATGACACGGAGGTTGAGATGAAAAAAATCCTCCTTGTAGCTAAAATGACAAAATTGTCTGCAAAAATGCAGTGCACATTGTAATTAGACAAAGTGGCTTCACAATAATAATTTATGCATATGTAAACGCTCGAGTCTAGAGAGCAAGTTTAAGACATTTTTAAAGATTAAAATGTCTACAGAAGAAAGCCTGGATGTACGTCTTGTTACATTCGTGAATGTAATATAGGGTACCTTGTAGGTTCTTTCTCAAAAGGGTATCACGCGCGCGCTACGCCCCACCACTTTCAAATGTCACCAGCCGCCACTGCTGGCAAGTGACCGCCCTAGTGGCAGGAAAGACCAGTTTGAGCAGGAGTCTCTTTTGAAAATCTAGGGCAGGACAACTGCAAAACAAGTGCAGCCATAATGCATGTTTTTATTTGCATAGCGTGCACACTCTATTGTCTCCGGGTCCCGCCCATTAATAATCTTATATAAAAGATGTGTCTTTGTGTTTCTGCATTTATGGTTTCGATAAAATAAGGTTGTGATTTCCCCACGAGATAAGTGTCATTTAGAGGCTGAAACCGCACCACGTTATCTGCCGTTGTTAGGTCTTGTTCCCACAAGGTATTCTTCAATTGCCTATGGATTGTAATTTTACAAATTGGATATTGTGCAGCTCCATCGTGAACAGCTGCTTCCTAATTCTTTAGGGTCGAGATCGTGGGTCTTAATTGGTTAGCCCAAGTTCGAGCCTTAGAACCGGATTACGATCTTGGCAGACAGGGTCACTCTGTCACAAGCGTGATGGATATTTAATCCACCAAAATGCAATTCAATTATAGCCTGCAAAGCTTGTAATACAGTGGACAGAATATCTGCAAAGATCATAATCCGGCCCTTGGTCGGTGAATTTTCTCCAAGGTTGATTCCAGTGCACCTGTGTATGTGTGGTGCACGCACTGTAATTCTGGGAGTAGAGTCACCTTCATAACTCTTAATATAGGGGCTGCCGAAGCGCTGCTTAGTAATCATTTCAATTTGCCGATATCATATGTGATGGCAGCAGCCTTCTTTTTAAGTACTCTTACCTGTGCCGCTCCTGTACCATTTTCACTAAACCACACACCCAGGTAGTTGTAGTTCCTCGATCTACTAATTATCTTGCTGCCCAAGTGCCACATCGCCGTCCTCCTGCTCAGTTATCTTCACAGGTTCAGGAATTTTGTGTTTTCCTGGTTAACCTACAGATGACTGGCCTCATTAAAACTGGTTGTCCAGTGCCCGTTGTATTCCAGATTTTGTGTGGTCCATGATCACAATATCGTCTGCATATTGAATTAATTGTAATTTGATGTTTCATAACTTGGGAAGTACCAGGCAACTAGAATGCAGGGATTTTCCTAAATCGGCTGTGTAGTGGTTGAACAGCAAGGGGCAAAAAAAGCAGCCCGGAATCCGCAATTGGTGTCAATTTTGCATGTAACTGTGCAGGGGGCAGTTTTCACCTGAACCCATATCTCCATGTATAAGGAGATTATTGCTCTGAGGAGCTTTGGTGGTATGCCCCAGACATCTAGGTTCTTCCAAAGAGTTGCCCGGTCCACCCTGTCAAATACCGCACTGCTTTCTTTGACGCAGCAGAAGAGAGGTGACCCATTCTTCTTCTGAAGGGCTTGATGTCTGAGCAAAGATGTTAGAATGTTATCCACAGTTGATGCCCCGGCCCAAAAGCCTAATATAAAGAATTACAGGATATCCTCTTGTGCTACCTAGGCCTCTAACTGCTCCAATAAGACTCAAGCATGGACTTTTGATTCTACGTTCAATAGTGCAACCAGACGATAATTTAAAGCTAGAATCCGGTCTCTCTTTTAAACTATCGGGCAGTGGGTGGATCCTTTCCAGGCATCGGAGACAGTAGAAGTTTGAAAGGCAAAATTTAAAAGACAAGTCAACAACCTGGCCCTGCTAGTTTACGCACATTTGAATATGCTCACTGGTAAGCTGCTTGGCCTGAGGCCCTGTCTGTTTCCAAGCGGTTGATTATGATTGCGACCTTCCTGCAGCTTTTAGGTATGCTGTGTTGATTTGATTCTCTGCTGGTTTGAGGTCTTGTTCGTGCATTTGATTGTCATGATTCAACAGCCCAATTTCTGCTGCCCTAGGGTTCACAACAGCTATGGGATTTGGCTTCCAATCTTTAGCCACATTTTTACTGGTTGTGGGAAAAGTTGCTGCCCGATCCACATAAAGGTCAGAAACGTGCAGTACCCATGCTACTTCAGAGAGACCGTTCTATCTTGTTACATTGCCATTTTTTTGTTGACATGGTCCCAAAAAACGTGCTTGATTAAGATCTTTTAGTAACCAGAAGAGAGTAGCCCATTCTTTTTGATTCCTTTGCATCTGAAGTTCTCGGACTGTTTTTTTAGGGTTTCTCTTTTTAGTTTTACTGCCTCAGCTGTAATGTCAGATGGTTTGTGTCGGTGGACCCGCTGGGGTTTGCTGAAAGCTCTTTTTGGAGAAATGATGGCTTTGTCATATTGGACTGCAGTTCTCTTGCCGGGACCCATCCTTTGGAGTTGTGCTTAAATATGTTGCTCTTGGTATCTAAAACAAGAGAACCCGTAAAGGTGGCAAAGGACCCCGGGTAGTACTAGTTTTTTAGTTAACAAAGGTCCTTGGCTCCAAATTACTTTAAGAAAAAGATAAGCACTGGCTTAAATAAGTGACGGCTTATGTAATTGCATTCAATCAGGCAAAGCTCTTTTATTGTAGTCCTGAAGATGATCCCAACATAACCTTGGAGATAGGGATCGAAACGTTCGTCGACTGTTTGTACAGTACTGCTCCGTTTGCAATTTGTGATTTGTGTTGCAGTTACTGTGGGTCAGAATTTACTTAAGATTTTATTGTATTGTAAGCCGCCTTTTTCTCCAACTTGTTTGCCTGTTATTTTCTCCCTCTCAATGTTCCTTCTCCTATGTATTGTCTTTTCCTGACTCGGTACAGGCTTGTGCCCAGTTATTAATGTGTGACTTGTTTCGCTTTAAAAATGTATAAATTCCTCAAATTTTCTAAATAAATACTTCTATGTCCAGCTGGACACTGAAGAGAAAAACACACAGTCCTTATTTAAGCCTGTGCTTATCTTTTTCTTAAAGTAAATATGTTGCTCATCAGATGCATTCTAAGGTCCTCCATGTATTTTTCCCACAACAGTAGGGCTGATTCTGGTTGATTTTATTTTAGTACGGGCTCAGGTGTCCTAACCAAGTGCTGACTGTTGCATGTTCCAGCTGTCATTTTATTCTTCTTACTAGGTTCATGGACTTCCCACCACAACCCCAATCCCCCGCCCCTTGAGGTACTGACATGATTACTTTTGTCCAAGAGTTGTAAAGTTAGATTCAGTGTGCACTTCAGTGGATTATGGCTGCTTTCTGTTCTGACTATTATGCGAAAGTTTTCAAGTTGGACCACCACACCCTTAGATAAAAAATGTTATTGATGATCGAAAAGTCTTTGCAAGTTGGAGGAAATACACTTTCCTTATCCTTTGCCTCAATCTTCCTTTGCACCAACGTCAATTTATGGATTGACAAAGTCCCTCATGTTACACCCAGCTCTCGACTGGATGGTGCATTCTGGAGCTACCCCCAGCCCTCTGGTATTAAAGTATCTTGCAATTATGATTTCATGGCATGAAAAGTCCAGGAGAAGGAATTCAAGGCTGTTGAGCAAATTACTTACCATCTCCAACATTGCTTTAGTTGGTGCATTGAGATACCAGTTTACCAATATCGGAGACACGTATTTCCAATCAAATTTCAGGCCCTGGATTAGGATTGCTTCTATCGTCTTGAAGTTGAGATCCAATGGTATGGCCTCCAGTCCGGTTGCTTGCTTGATGAAAATGAATAGGCCACCTACGGGTGCATGAAAAGACTTGTGTGGCCCGCCAATGTAAAAGACACATGGAAGCCTAGCAATGTAGTCGGGGCTAGAGCCCAGGTCTCTTGAAGGCAGAGAATGTTGCTTGCTTCCAGGTAAAACATTGCTTTCTTACTTGCACTGATGTTTTTGAGGCCGGCCACGTTCCATAATATCATTAAGAATTTGGGGTTTAGTTTCAACGATGCTAGTCATCAGCTCCTTTTAGGGCAAAAACTGACGGCCCAGTCTCTTGATTATGGGATTCTGTCACAACCCCTCCTTCATATATGCACAACTAGGAGTATCAGTACGTATCTCTCTCTGATCGTGGGTACATACTATCGTTAAGACGTGCAATCCTGTGGGTACTACCACTTGCCAGCCTCTGTTTCCTCCTGAGGTGCCCTTCAGGACACTTAAAGCAGGCTGTCTTGGAGGGGAGTTTAAAAGGATGTAAGGATATTTCAGTGGAATGGGTTTATGCAGATCAATCCTCCATTCTGCAAAGGTGTTTTTTCTCTTCACACTGCATCTTTCGGGTCTCCACTCCTCCATACTGCTGTGGTAACTTCACCATTTGAGTTTAAGAGGGGTGGATTGAATCTCACACATTCAAGGTCCTCCGAGGTTATGTGTTTTAGTGTGACGATATGACTAAACCATCTCAGCAGATTCCCTATTTGAGTGTATCCTGGGAACCATCTGGACAGTACCTGGATATGAAGACCATCTCTTGGTGGTCGCGACCTTCCTCTCCCCTTTTGGCCTGAGGGACAGGGTGTAAATGCTCAGAATAAGAGGAAGGGCAATCTCTGTGTGTCCTCAAAGGCTCCTCTGAGTTGCTGTTACAAGAAGGTCCACTATTCGCACTCCCCTAAGTAATGCATTTTGGCAGTTGGTCTCCAGCTGCAAGGCATAGTTCACAACCAGAGGGATTGCTTGTTCACTAATGAGCCATTGAGGTTCGAGTGAATTTACACCCCCTGAAGGACCCCATGTTATGCCTCATTGACTGTAACCTAGAGGACATCTGAACACATCCATTCTGACTGAGTGCTTCTGTCCTTAGGCATTCTACATTCTCCTTTCTGCAGCGCCGGACTGTGCTTCTGTGTCCCTGGATGGTAGGTGGGACAGGTGGCCCAACTGCTGTTTCTGATGACTGATCAATATGTGAAGTTACACCATTAGGGCTCCTACCGTCCAGTTCCGAGGCTGACCTATTCAAACTTGTCTCCTCACCCTCTTTGAGATTTAGGGGAGCCATGGGGTATGCATTATCAGCTTTGTCATTGATCGTTGACAGCTGAGTCCTAGGCTTACTCAATTGCTCAAATATTGGGAAGAGGTAAGTAATTTTAAGAGAGTTATGCATCAACGTTGCTCTTTTCAATAGATGTTGCTTCCTGGGTTGCTTCTTTAGTATCTTTTTCACCTTTCTTGATAAGCTGGAGGTTAAGTGGTGGTCAGATGTTAGCAAAAGTCTGGGGGCCCGCCTCTTGGTCTCTTTTGTCTGGATGATCTTTTGCAGTCAGAAATATTCTTCTGTCAGGAACCTCCTGATGTTCCTTTGCAGAATCTGTCACACTGCAATTCAAGTGGGCTTGGGCGTCCGGTCGGTTGGTCACGTCATCCAAAGCAAAGATTGAAATGTTATCACATTCAGTGAGCTAAACAGCTCACTTAAAAGGGAGCTTGTTTCCTGAATCCTTGCTTCCCCTCTAGCTGCGTTGTCTTTGGCAGTCCGCGCCCCCTGCTCTCACATCTGCTTTTGCTCCTGCTCACATCCCGGCTCCCCCTTGTTCCCTCATGGCTCCCCCCCCAGTGGAGGCACATTCAGCACCAGAAAATTGACTGTCTTGGTTTTGGTTCCCGGGAGCAGCACTCTCCAGCCGCCGCTGTTACCACCACCGTCGCACACTCGCGATCTGTGGTCTCGCCCAGCTGCGGCCTGACTGTTGGGTTGTTTGACGCAGGTGGGGCCGTTTAGGGATCACCACCACCTGAGTCCGCAGCCCGTTTTGGTAGCCTTAACTCGGGCCCCGCTTGGCTCAGGTGTTGCGGGTGTTCCAGGGCCGACGGCTCAGTGGTTGGAGCGTTTCAGCCAGGACCACATAGAGATCCATCCAAGTTGCCTACCCCATTTTTTTCCTCCATTAAAAGGGTGAACCTTAAAGACGGTCAGCAATTGGCACAGAAAGGAAATTAAAATAAAATAATCTGTGGCCAGTGCAAATTTGAGCAGGAAACCAGCAAGGGCTTGGAAACTCAAACATCTTAGACAAAGGACCATATATAGAGACCATCTACAGAGAAATAGGCATTTATAGGAGCCTATAGGAGCCCATAGGTTCGGGTACTAAAAAAAAAAAAAAAGACTCAACAACAACAGAATGAGATCTTGACCGAATCGACAAACTGCCCCAAGTAAAACACTGAAAAAAATCAACACAAAATCTGTACGGTCCCCCAAAGAGGTCTCTTTTCTATTTCCAAAAGGTGAGACTGTGGCACAGGGAACAAGAGAGAGGATAGACCTGGGAGGTTTGGCCCACCAACTGACAATTCAGGCCCAACCCCTGGAAAACAGCAGCAAAAAATAAACAAATTATTTTTTAAAAAGACACTGTTCCTGCAATTTTTGCACCAACAACGGAGGCCTTAAATCTCCTGAGTCCAATTCAGCCCGACAAGACAAAACCAACAGCCCCGTCAGAGATATTTATTCAGGACAACCAGCTAATGAACCCATTTCACCACGAAAGCACAACCACACCAACCGTTTCAAGCGCCTACATAGAGAAAACCAACCATCAAGGAATAAACATGGAGACTGTACAGGCCCAAGTCCACAAATCAATTGAGCAACTCAACAACTCGGTACTCACAACGGGTAAGGTCAACAAAACCCCAAGCCCATTAAGTATACAAGACATAAAGGGCACATGTAAAACTCCACCAAACTTATTGACATCATTGGGACAGGAGTTGCTTGAAAACATCTTTGTCGAATCAGGATCCATAAACAACAAAAGCAATAAAGGTCAAGGCAAGATACGTAATGTGAATAAAGTGGGAGCATTAGGCGGCCCAACAACTCACAGACAAGAAGGGGAGGATGCCAGGGCAAATCCCTTCGAGAATCAAGCTTCCTAAAACTGACTGAAACAACCAACACAGAAACAGAGAGGGCTCTTCAATTAGGGCAAACCACAACGCCACTCCCAACTTCAAAGGAGCACAGGCGAGGCCAGTGGCATTAACACCGCGTAATTCAGAGGTCTGCAGCAGCATTCACAGAATTTTGATTGACGATTCCAGCAGTGACCGAAGAAACACAAACAAAGACCATCAGTCGTTACCAATTTCAATCTCATCAGCCAGTAGGAATGAACACCTGGATGACCCACTAGGGAACGGAGGCAGCCCACAACCCAACACACTGTTGGGGAACGCCCTAATTAGCTCACTGGACCAGGCCATAAGAGCACTCAACTACCAATCCGACAAAATTGAGTTTCAAATAGACCTAATAAATATCATCGCAGAGCATATAGCAAACATAAGCTCTAAGGCAGGCACAATAATGACCTTACTAGTTAATAAGGGAAATACAGACAAAATTACAAACACAGATAAACACACTACAGGAAATACAAACCAAATCTCAAACAAAGCCAAACAAAACAACTTTGAATGTGGGAGTATAATTGAAAAACTCACGTCTCTCCCAGACATTTTAAAAGACATCCTAGGAGCAGTAAAGTCTTCATGTGAGCTTAAGGGAAACCGGGAAAGCCCAGACAAAAAACCTAACAAAGAAACACCAAAAGCCTCATCTTACCGAACAAAACAGAGTACCCGCAATGAAGGGATCCGAAAAATTGACCTCCCCCACAAACAAAGAGTCTGAAGAAGGCGTAATAGAAAGCCACGAAGTACAAACAAACGAACAACTGCCCACCCCTCATTTGGAGCACCAAGACAAACTAACAAAAAGACAAAGGAAGAGAACTAGGGAGGCACGGCCTAAACAATAAACAAACAAACAGTAGCCTCTGAACACCTCTTCCCTAACTTCACAAAGAACGTAAGTCAAGGGCTCGAAATGAATACTGTCGCGCTGAACGTCTCCACCAGTATACAGGACCTTTTATACTCGGAAAGGGTGAGCTACTCATTTGAGAATTCGATAACGGTAGAATCCTCTCACAAATTAGAATTAATAATTTCCAAGGGATCGAAGATGAGCAAACAACAACCTATAGGCTCTCACAGTCCCAAGAGGACAGTAAAACAAACATCGCTTCCAAGACTCCTGGCAGAAATTTCTCAAAACAAGGAACTCGTGAATAAACCAGCCCACCAAGACACAACTGCTAACACAAAGGTCAGCCTGGCCCCATCATATAGGAAAAAAAAGAGAGAGCACGAAAAACGGACACGGGCCCTCGGGCGACAAAATAAGCAAGCAAAATAGGGAACCTAAACCCGAACAGCTAGGAACAGACCAGACGTCACTCAAGATCACCACAAACGGAGGGGCAGGAGCATCATCATCAATGCCCACATGCATCAAACTGAATTGCATTCGCAAACGGTGCGAATCGCCTAATTCGGCCGTTTGCGAATGCAATTCATGTTTTTGGGATGCATCAAGTTCAAAGCGTTTTTTTGCAATTTTAGGAATCGCAAATGTAAATGCCATGTTGCAAAGAATAAGGCATCACATAACATTTCCTAGTTCACAGCAGGATTTGGTGAAAACCAAGTTAGATTTCTATAACATGGCTCATTTCCCACATGTCATTGGCTGTGTAGATGGCACGCATGTTCCCATTTGCCCACCCTCTGAAAATGAGTATATTTTCCGCAACAGGAAATGCTTCCATTCTATCAACATTCAAGCCATTTGTAATTCTAAAACTATTATCACAGACATAGTGGCAAGTTACCCTGGAAGTGCCCATGACTCCTACATTTTTAGACACAGTGCCATCCATGCTCGACTGCTTGCAGGTCAATTTGGAGATGGATACTTGCTTGGTAAATATAATTTATCGAACTGTAACAAACTCTTCCTTTACCTACACAAATGTCTTCCTTGCATGTTAACTGTTTTTCTCAATTTTTGAAGGTGATTGTGCCTATGCAGTGAGGTCTTACATTTTAACACCATACCTCAACCCAACTACCAGGAAAGAGCAGCAGTATAACCAGGCCCACATAACTTCCTGCAATGTGATTGAGAGACCCTTTGGTGTGATGAAATCTAAGTTCCGCATACCGCATAAGACTGGTGGAGCATTACAATATGGTGAAAAAATAATGAAACCCTGTGGTTTGTTTTTAGTCATTCAGTAAGACCAATGTATTTACTATGTGTAAGGACTGTGTAATGTGTGGAGGGTGGGGGGACGAGTTCCTAATTGGAATTTATGCAAAGTACATCTAACATTAGTACCAATGGGTGACACAATTCAGTACAAGAAACAAGAATGAACTAAGGTATATATAAAAATATAGTGCCATTTATTTAGGTACCTCCCTGTTAAGGGTTACACTCTAAATTAAAAACATAAGTTTAAAAACAATACATTTCATTATAAAAAAGCAATTTCCATAACAATAAAACAGTCAAAAAACAAAAGTCGACGCGGCGTTTCGGTGGTTGTAAAATGGTTGCACCTTCTTCAGGACGTTTTGACTAGAATAACTCGAAATCTAAAAGTAGAACAACATTCTTTTAGATACCTATTTCTGTGCATCAACATGTAAATAACAATTTTAAGAATAAGACCACACCCATTCATTTGGACTATCTCCACCCCATGATTACATCGAAGAAACTATCTATACCTCCATCTTATGACTATAGAAGCTGTTAGCGCACTTATACTTGTGCAAAAACACTACATGACTTATACATCATTCAAGTACCTTAAGATTGAAGACTTTATTGAAGACAAGACTTTCCTTTAATGATGTCTTGGTTTGTCGGGGATCTTTAAGGTGAAACAAGGCCTTTTATGAGGGTAAAAGAAAATCATGCTTGTATTTGATACAATTAATCATAAATTAACAATTTCTTTTATATTCTTCTATTTGTTTTTGCCTTTACCTTTTTAAGGTTTTTATCTTTCTTATATCGGCACAGAGGAGCCACCGTTATTAATTGCGTGGTTTTTGTCCAAATTGACGTTACTGATTCCTTCTTCGCATTGGAATCACTAATTGGGGCAAACCAAAACGTTATGTTGTTTATATGTGATATTTACCATCGTTTCATTGAATCCTTATTCATATTTTAGTCTTTCATACTCACCAGAAAAGAAAAACTTTTCGTCTATTCTGTTGGATCTGCGGTGGATATTTTGGTTTTTTTAATATGACTCAACTCCGTAATTCCACTAAGGCGCCGAATGAGTAAATTTTCATATTGATTCCTGCCATCTATAGCCGCACATCGTGTGAGTGCCAGTCGGGATTTAAACTTTGTCTCTTAAACCCGTAATTGTATAAAGGCGTCAAATGAGTAAATTTTCACACTTATGCCCGCTATCAAAAAACGACGACCAAAGGTTAATATAAGGCAGCGTTGTCAGCCATAGTTATTAAGGATGATGGACATAAACAAATCTTTGTAGCACTGTAGCAACCAAGTAACTAACGGACTGTTCTTTGTAAATTATAAAGATATATAATGTTCTAGTACAATGCTATCTGCATAGTAACTAATGCCTTGCAAAATTAATCAAATTGACAGGCTATCTAAAAAGAGAGATCGTCTCCTTAAATTCATCCTGCGAAATATCCACCGCAGATTCAACAGAATAGACGAAAAGTTTTTCTTTTCTGGTGAGTATGAAAGACTAAAATATAAATAAGGATTCAATGAAACGATGGTAAATATCACATATAAACAACATAACGTTTTGGTTTACCCCAATTAGTGATTCCAATGCGAAGAAGGAATCCGTAATGTCAATTTGGACAAAAAACACGCAATTAATAACGGTGGCTCCTCTGTGCCGATATAAGAAAGATAAAAACCTTAAAAAGGTAAAGGCAAAAACAAATAGAAGAATATAAAAGAAATTGTTAATTTATGATTAATTGTATCAAATACAAGCATGATTTTCTTTTACCCTCATAAAAGGCCTTGTTTCACCTTAAAGATCCCCGACAAACCAAGACAACATTAAAGGAAAGTCTTGTCTTCAATAAAGTCTTCAATCTTAAGGTACTTGAATGATGTATAAGTCATGTAGTGTTTTTGCACAAGTATAAGTGCGCTAACAGTTTCTATAGTCATAAGATGGAGGTGTAGATAGTTTCTTCGATGTAATCATGGGGTGGAGATAGTCCAAATGAATGGGTGTGGTCTTATTCTTAAAATTGTTATTTACATGTTGATGCACAGAAATAGGTATCTAAAAGAATGTTGTTCTACTTTTAGACTTCGAGTTATTCTAGTCAAAACGTCCTGAAGAAGGTGCAACCATTTTACAACCACCGAAACGCCGCGTCAACCTTTGTTTTTTGACTGTTTTATTGTTATGGAAATTGCTTTTTTATAATGAAATGTATTGTTTTTAAACTTATGTTTTTAATTTAGAGTGTAACCCTTAACAGGGAGGTACCTGAATAAAATTGCACTATATTTTTATATATACCTTAGTTCATTCTTGTTTCTTGTACTGAATTGTGTCACCCATTGGTACTAATGTTAGATGTACTTTGCATAAATTCCAATTTGGAACTCGTCCCCCCACCCTCCACACATTACACAGTCCTTACACATAGTAAATACATTGGTCTTACTGAATGACCAAAAACAAACCACAGGGTTTCATTATTTTTTCACTGTACTTGCTCCCCTCCCTGTGAATAGAACCAGGGGAACCTTCCAACTATATTTTTGGTGTCTACTGCACAGCTAGTAAGCTGGGAAGGAAATATAACATCCTATCATCCTACTTTATCATTAATGGTTTACATCGAAAGTATTCCTAATTGACAATGGATACCTTCAAAACTAAGGGGTTTTCGGAGGAGGACTTTAACAAAATCATAAATGGAACCGCCAAAAACTTTACAGCCATAACATCAGCGAATTGCGATGAAGAAAAGTGGCGTGAACTCTGGAATAACAAGAAAAAATCTATTAGAACAGAACTACATGCAGAGTTTTTAATTGAATATTGTAAAAAAGGCCTAATTCCTAAAGGCCTACAGGTTAAAAACGAGCCAGGCATATTCATACGCCACGCCAAATTTATCGACAACTGGACTCTGATTGCAAATCGCTGCAGTAGGGACTGGATGTTGTTAATTATCGAAACAGCCAGTGAAATCCTCATTATAGAAAGAAAGGAAATTGAGGAATTGGAAACTAAATTGCAAGATAGTAACGCATTGGAAGATGCACAGAAAAAATGAGAAGATATCCAAAAGGATGTCTCTAGCTACAGGGACTATCTTCTAAATAAAAAATCGAATAAATTTAGAAAAGATGTAGCAAACTACAATTTGGAGGCAGTATATCCATATACTCAAAAAGACTTATTTGACAGACCAAGGGAAGATTACCAGAATTGTAACCATTGGCAACAACCTAAAAGAACTTACCCTAAAAAAAGAGTCACCTTTCTGGACTCATCCTATACCAGCACAGACTCTGAAAATGAAGCCAGTTTAGAAAATAAAAATGGAAGTGAAACATCTTCAAACCCTAGCTCTTTGCCTTTTTTAGACCATCGTTCACAGAGGGGCAATCAACACAGAGGGAGAGGGAGAGGGAATCATTACCCTCAACCTCCTCAACAAAGGAGACCCTACATGAAGACACGGAGTCAATCCAAATGGGATTAGCAAAAAAGGCAGCAATAATTAATCTTTCTAATATAACTTTGACTAAAGATGAAAGCTCTGTATTAGAGAAAGGATTAGGATATGCTCTAACCACTAAAATTGACAAGTTTAATCTTGAGAGAGATCTCCAAAGTTTTTTTTGAAAAATTAGATTGAATGATTTTTTTAAAGACAAAAATCCTAAAGATCGGTCCCTTAATAAATCAGGTCTTAGACCAAAATCAGATTGGACACCCACAATCAATATGGTCCATAAAAAAGTAGATCTTTTTGAACAAGTTGTAGAAAACAATATAGCCGACCTACTGAAACACCCATTTGGGGGAACCCTAAACCTTAGTAAAGCAGAAAGTGCAACGTTGAAAAAATTAGAGAACAACAACGAACTTACTGTAAAACCAGCAGGCAAGGGGGAAGCATAGTCCTTATGAATACAAATGACTATGAGAGGAGAATGATGATTCTGTTAAACAATCGAGAACATTATTGTAAATCCAATAGGGACGAATGGAATTCATTGATTTCAAAGGTGTGCATATTACCAGACCATGCTAAGGAAGATGAAATTATTTGTCAAGATGAGTACAGATTTCTAAAAAATGAGACCCCAATTATACCCGCACTATACGGACTCCCAAAGGTCCATAAAGACCTGAGGGAACCCCCTATGCTGCCCATTGTATCCAGTATTAACTCAGTAACGGAACCACTGAGTAAATACGTGGACAAATTCCTACAACCCCACGTCATTGTACAAAAAGCCTATATCAAAGACACCACCAGTTTGATAGAAAAGGTAGAAGGTCATCCTCTCAATTCCCAACTCCAATGGTTAGTGACGTTGGACATAGAGGCCCTCTACACTAATATTCCACAAGATGATACCATCAAAATGCTAGAGGGCCTCCTTAATACAGGCGAGGGGGATTTAGATACCCACGCAAGTTTTATAATAGAATGTACCGATATTATTCTAAAAAATAACCTCTTCCTTTTTAAAAAAGATTTTTACAAACAGATTAAGGGCACCAGCATGGGAGCCACCTGTGCTCCCAGCTTAGCATGCCTGTATGTGGCTAGCTTTGAAAACAAACATATCTATAATAGTGCGGCCCCCTTTTTCAAAAATATAACCTGCTGGTCGAGGTTCATTGACAATATTTTTTTCATTTGGACCGGAACCAAAGAAGTTTTGATTGATTTTATTACATGGCTGAACCTAGGGGATTCAAACCTACGTTTCACCAGCAAGTACAGTAAAGAGACAATTGAGTTTCTAGACATCAGCATAAGAAATAATAATGGAGAATTAGAAGTAGTATTATATACAAAACCCATGGACCGTAATACACTCTTGCACTACAAGAGTAATCACCCCAAAAGCCAGAAAGATAACATCCCTTTCGGGCAATATTTACGTATTAGACGTAATTGTACCAACATGCATGATTTTAAAAAACATGCGGATGAACTATCGAAAAAATTGAGGGAGAGAGGTTACCCCAACCACCTGATTAAAAAAGCATACAAGAGGGCCAAATATTACAACAGAGACTCTCTTTTTTCCAAAAACAATGAAGAACTAGGTAAAACAAATGAAAAACTGATATTTGTCACAAACTATAGTGCAGTGAGTAATAAAGTGAAGAACATAATCAATAGAAACTGGTCATTACTAAACGAAAGAGATGGTACAAAAATCCAGAAACTCATGTTCAGCTTTAGAAGGAACAGAACTGTAAGGAATTGTCTAGTACACACATATAAAGATGACAAAAGAGAAAATCAAACCACTATAGATAAAAAGCCTTTACCAACAGGTAATTTCTCTTGCAATATGTGCACTAACTGTGATACTCAAATGAAAATCAATAGAGTAACCCACAATGGTGTAACACACACCATAAGGAGTTTCATCAACTGTAAAACCAAAAACCTAATCTATCTGATTTTATGCCCATGCCAAAAAGCCTATATAGGCGAAACATCGCGAGAAATAAAAACATGGATCACAGAGCATAAATCAGCAATCAGGACTAAGAAAAAAACAGCACCACTTGTTGAACACTGGCTAACCCACAATCACAGATTAGAAGATTTAAAATGGTGTGGGATAGAAGTAATACAGCAGAGTATGAGAGGTGGTAACATCCAAATAAAGAGGAAAAAGAGGGAACAATTTTTCATGTCCCTCTTTAACACATTCAGAACTGGTTTGAATAATAAAGAGGACTGGGAAAAACTACTCTAACCTGGCACACCTTATAAGTATACATATATTGTAGACATACTGTGCATATATTGTATTGACAAAGTATTTCATTATTTACATTATGTTATATATGTAATAATCTCTGTTCAGCCCTAAGAATGTGTGAAGAATACCATGCCAGACCTTTGACCCAGGATGAGATTTAGACATTGACCTTACCTAGCAAATGATTTTACCAAATACGATGTACAATGATTGATACCCGCATGAAAAATTGTTTTTTGAAAACATCGTTTGTGCTATAACAATTTTTCCTTGTGCCCTTCGCATTTCCCATCCCTCCCGCATTACCTACGATGCCTCCACCCTCCTAGCCCTTAACCTCGGCCGCTCCCCCAACTGCGTCCAAGCCGCTCCTTGACACACCCATGGACCTTTCTCATGCTACTCCTGCAAATTCCTCTGCAACGTCAACCACTCTGCTACGATCACACCTCAGATTCCCGACCCCAACCACCTACAATGCATCTTGCTCAACACCCGATCGGTCCACAGGCACGCCATTGACCTATGGAATCTACTAGACACCATCTCTCCGGACGTCGCCTTCCTTACTGAAACATGGATGAACGCCTCCTCCGCCCCAGACATCACCATTGCCATCCCAGAAGATTATAAGATCATACGCAAGGACCGTACCGGCCACACAGGAGGAGGAATCGCTATCGTCCATAAGAAATCCATCCATATCTCAACCAGCTCTGACGTCAACCTCGCCAACTCTGAACACCTTCACTTCCAGATCCACATCGACCCCAAGACCACACTCAGAGGCACCCTCCTTTACAGGCCTCCTGGACCCCGCGCACAATTTAGTGAGGACATCACAGACTTCATCACTCCACACGCGCTCCCCTCCAAAGACTACATCCTTCTAGGAGACCTCAACTTTCACCTTGAAAAGAACAACGACCGCAACTCCACCACCCTTCTGGACAACCTCGCCAACCTCGGACTTAAACAACTGGTCACTTCCCCCACCCACATCGCAGGTCACACCCTCGACCCTATCTTTACCTCCAGCAATCATGTCTCCTTCAGCCACACCACGAAGCTCCTTTGGACTGACCACAGCTGCGTTCACTTCATCTACAACAAGCCCAAACCCAACAACCACCCCCAACCAACTCTGCAAAGAAACTGGAACAAAATCACCATCGACCAGATCTCCACATCGCTTCTGCTAAACCCCCCAGCCCATTCATCAAACCCCGACCAAGCCGCCACCAACCTCACCCTTTGGCTATCCAACAGCGCCGACATCCTAGCACCACTGAAAAAACGACAAAGCAAACTTGGCAGCAAGAAGGCCTCATGGTTCAACGATGATCTTAAGAAATCCAAGAAACTCTGCCGCTCCCTTGAGAAGGCTTGGAAAAAAGACCCAACCACCAGCACCAAGGACGCCTTCAAAAACGCCACCCGCATACACCATCAACTGATCCGAAAGGCCAAGAAAACCGCCTTCAAGGAACGACTAGATAACAACGCCCACAACAGCAAGGAACTTTTCAACATTGTCAAGGAATTTACCAATCCCTCGGCCAACTCTAACGACATCACCTCCTCTCAAGCCCTCTGCGACTCCCTAGCCTCATTCTTCCACAACAAAATTGCAGACATCCACAACAGCTTCGACAACCGACCCGGAGACCAACCCACCCAACCATCTGCTGGACCTTCACCCCCCTCAAACATCCTTAATGACTGGAACACAATCTCCACTGAGGATACCATCCGCCTGATGAACTCCATCCATTCAGGTTCCCCCACAGACCCATGCCCTCACCACATCTTCAACAAAGCAGACTCCATCATAGCACCGCACCTCCGAGACGTCATCAACTGCTCCTTCAAATCCGCCACCTTCCCGGAAAGCTGGAAACACGCTGAACTCTGCGCCCTCCTGAAGAAACCCACAGCTGACCCCACCGAACTCAAAAACTACCGCCCTATCTCGCTTCTTCCATTCCCGGCCAAAGTCATCGAGAAAGCTGTCAACAACCAGCTCGCCGCCTTCCTCGAAGCCAACAAATCCCTCGACTCCTCACAGTCCGGCTTCCGAGCAAAACACAGCACTGAGACCGCCCTCATCGCAGCAACAGACGACATTCGAACCCTACTGGACAATGGAGACACAGTCGCCCTCATCCTCCTCGACCTCTCCGCAGCCTTTGACACAGTCTGCCATAGCACCCTTCTACAGCGACTCAGAAACATCGGAATCCAAGGAAAAGCACTGGAATGGATCACCTCGTTCCTCACCAGAAGAACCCAGAAAGTCCGCCTCCCACCATTCAAGTCAGAGGCCACTGAAGTCATCTGCGGCGTACCACAAGGATCTTCACTCAGCCCCACCCTTTTCAACGTATACATGAGCCCCCTCGCGGCCATCGCCCGCCAACACAACCTAAACATCATCTCCTACGCGGATGACACTCAACTGATCCTATCACTCACCAATGACCCTAGCACCGCCAAAACCAACCTACATGAAGGAATGAAAGAAGTAGCCGAATGGATGAAACACAGCCGTCTGAAACTGAACTCTGACAAAACAGAAGTCCTCATCTTAGGTTCCTCCCCATCCGCATGGGACGACTCTTGGTGGCCAGAAGCCCTTGGAAAAGCACCCATCCCGACAGACCACGCACGGAACCTGGGCGTCATCCTGGATTCCTCACTTTCAATGAACAGACAAGTCAACGCCGTCTCTTCTTCCTGCTTCAACATCCTTCGCATGCTCCAAAAAACATTTCGTTGGATCCCCACCGAAACTAGGATAACGGTCACCCACGCACTGGTCACGAGCCGCCTGGACTACGGAAACACCCTATATGCCGGGACTACCGCTAAACTCCAGAAAAAACTCCAACGAATCCAAAACGCCTCTGCCAGGCTCATATTAGACATCCCGCGTAAAGAACATATCTCTGGTCACCTGAAAAACCTCCACTGGCTTCCCGTCAATAAGAGGATCACTTTCCGGCTCCTAACCCACGCACACACTCTACGAAATCGGACCAGAATGCCTCAACACACGACTGTCCTTCTACACCCCCTCCCGCCAGCTTCGATCTTCCAACCAAGCCCTTGCCACTGTACCTCGCATCAACAAGACCACCATGGGAGGTAGATCCTTCTCCTACCTGGCAGCTAAAACCTGGAACTCTCTTCCCACTTACCTTCGCCTTACCCAGAACCACCTAGCATTCAGAAAGCAACTTAAAACGTGGATATTTGACAAGTAACTCCCCACCCCCTCTTAAGCACCTTGAGACCCTCTGGGTATGTAGTGCGCTATATAAATCCTTTGACTTGACTTGACTTGACTTATTTATAATTGCAGTAATGTTGTTTGGGCAAACTGGTGATACTAATATAGTGTTGACTAGTGCTGGAGAAAGGATACAAATGTCTAAAACATATGTTGTTTTTTAAAAAACAGACCCACTCCTGATAGCAATGCAATGCGCATTAGTCCTATAATAGATATCAGTCGTTACTGTTTTTTACTTTGAGCCAGTAAAATGAATAAATAAAGCAGCCCAGTCCATGAATGCTAGCTCAGATATCGAAACCCAATCCAAAATGCCGACCGAATTCGAAAGACGGCCGAGAAAACTTGATCATAATATCAAGATAACGTCCCCACTTTGAAATATATATACCGAATACTAAACTAGAATTCGTTATAAATAACATCATGCATATAATAACATAAAGTAAAAATTAAGAATAATATAGTCGTACTAAAGAAAGAGTACTTCCGGGTCGTTAATATCGTTACACTAAATAGAACTCTGAAGGAAGATCCACAGAGGAGATATTTTATGTAACAATCATATGTATATTTTGAACAAACAAACGGTAACAATATGAACCAATTTCGAGGTAAAACAGAGAAAAGTTAGGCTCGCGTTTTAATTTACTTCCGGGTGAACTTAATCAGAGCCAGCATATAACCCGACCTAGAGGGTATGTCAACACTACCCTATGAGGACCCGGACACGGAGGAGCAGGGAGGCCGCTTTATACAAACGAGGTATGTGAATATCGATAACACGTAGAGTACCAGGAAACGCCTTTTGCGTCCTCGTCCTGACTCTAATGGGCTAGATCTAGAACGCCGCATATTGTGTCAGAGCTAAAACTTTGTTTTTTTTTAATATGACTCAACTCCGTAATTCCACTAAGGCGCCGAATGAGTAAATTTTCATACTGATGCCTGCCATCTATAGCCGCACATCGTGTGAGTGCCAGTCGGGATTTAAACTTTGTCTCTTTATTGTGACTTAAACCCGTAATTGTATAAAGGCGTCAAATGAGTAAATTTTCACACTTATGCCCGCTATCAAAAACCGACGACCAAAGGTTAATATAAGGCAGCGTCGTTGGCCATAGTTATTAAGGATGATGGACATAAACAAATCTGTAGCAACCAAGTAACTAACGGACTGTTCTTTGTAAATTATAAAGATATATAATGTTCTAGTACAATGCTATTTGCATAGTAACTAATGCCTTGCAAAATTAATCAAATTGACAGGCTATCTAAAAAGAGAGATCGTCTCCTTAAATTCATCCTGCGAAATATCCACCGCAGATCCAACAGAATAGACGAAAAGTTTTTCTTTTCTGGTGAGTATGAAAGACTAAAATATAAATAAGGATTCAATGAAACGATGGTAAATATCACATATAAACAACATAACGTTTTGGTTTACCCCAATTAGTGATTCCAATGCGAAGAAGGAATCCGTAACGTCAATTTGGACAAAAACCACCCAATTAATAACGGTGGCTCCTCTGTGCCGATATAAGAAAGATAAAAACCTTAAAAAGGTAAAGGCAAAAACAAATAGAAGAATATAAAAGAAATTGTTAATTTATGATTAATTGTATCAAATACAAGCATGATTTTCTTTTACCCTCATAAAAGGCCTTGTTTCACCTTAAAGATCCCCGACAAACCAAGACAACATTAAAGGAAAGTCTTGTCTTCAATAAAGTCTTCAATCTTAAGGTACTTGAATAATGTATAAGTCATGTAGTGTTTTTGCACAAGTATAAGTGCGCTAACAGTTTCTATAGTCATAAGATGGAGGTGTAGATAGTTTCTTCGATGTAATCATGGGGTGGAGATAGTCCAAATGAATGGGTGTGGTCTTAATCTTAAAATTGTTATTTACATGTTGATGCACAGAAATAGGTATCTAAAAGAATGTTGTTCTACTTTTAGACTTCGAGTTATTCTAGTCAAAACGTCCTGAAGAAGGTGCAACCATTTTACAACCACCGAAACGCTGCGTCGACTTTTGTTTTTTTACTGTTTTATGGTTATGGAAATTGCTTTTTTATAATGAAATGTATTGTTTTTAAACTTATGTTTTTAATTTAGAGTGTAACCCTTAACATGGAGGTACCTAAATAAATTGCACTATATTTTTATATATACCTTAGTTCATTCTTATTTCTTGTACTGAATTGTGTCACCCATTGGTACTAATGTTAGATGTACTTTGCATAAATTCCAATTAGGAACTCGTCCCCCCACCCTCCACACATTACACAGTACTTACACATAGTAAATACATTGGTCTTACTGAATGACCAAAAACAAACCACAGGGTTTCATTATTTTTTCACTGTACTTGCTCCCCTCCCTGTGAATAGAACCAGGGGAACCTTCCAACTATATTTTTGGTGCATTACAATATGGTCCAGAGATTTGTTGCAAAATAGTAGCTGCATGTGCAATGCTTCACAACTTAGCAACCGAGAGAGGCATAGAACTGGATGAAGAAGATGTATTACCTCAAAATGACAATCAGCCTCCACAACCCCAAGCAAGAGTACATGGACCAGAAGCAGCAGAGGGAAGAAGGAGAAGGGCAGAGATTAAACAACATTACTTCTGAAAGAGGTAGGAAGCACACCAGACAATGTTTGAATTAACTGTAAATTATTTATTTATGTAAAATCAAAATAAATGCATTTACTTCATGTAATGTGAATGCTGCACCATGAATTTATTAATGTTTCAGGCTGCATTTTAATAATGATAAACTTTGAACCATAAATGATTTGGGAATTTTCCTCACAAACAAGTGGCTTCACAGAAATGAAGTTATTTCTTACGTCCACGCACACCTAATGCCTTCCCAGCATTTTTGCAGTTGCCCATGGGCATGTTGGTGGCATCATTCTATTTTCTATTGCTACGGCGTGTGCTAGTTAGGCAATGCTCAAGTATGCCACTCACAGTACTTCCTGCTCCACTATCCTCCATTGGTATCAGTTTATCAGAAGCTGCATTGCTATGTGAATTATCATTAGATTCATGTGTCCCCATTCCCTTGGCAATCTCTGCAAATATTTTCTTCAAATCCACCTGCATGGAAAGTGTCTGTTTGCAGAGCTGAGCTGTACAATTAGAAAGGCGAGACATTTGCCTGTTATGACCCTGCATGCAGGTCATTAGTCGCAGGTGACTTTTTCCACTTTCCTTTTGCTGGTTTTGTATCCCTGTGCACATGGTCTCTAAAGAAGTGGCAATGCGGTTCAGCTTCTCTGACGATGTTTCATGGCCTGTCTTTATTACATTTATCATTTTGTTCATACTGTTGTGCATGGCACCAATATGTTTGCTGATATGTCCAAGTTTACCTTTCATAATTCTAATGTCTTAGCCTTGCAGGCGCTGCACCTTGAGGATTTTGTCTTCCACAACACTGCCTGTGCTGGTGCCCTCTTCAACTCTGCCACCATCTGCTACATGAGCACGGCGTCTATAAAACTGCTGAATCTCCTTCGCCTACTCAGCCTTGTGTTAGTGACTGTAGGAGTAGGTTGAGATTGCCTTTGATTAACATTTGCAATGTGTTACTCTTCAGAATCACTCTGAAGCAGTTGACGCACTCTCACTGAGAAAGGGATGCTGATGTGGTTGGTGCATTTCCCTCATCTGTGTCTTGACCTTCTTGGCTGTTGAAATCCCACAAATCACGTTCAATTATTTCCTGAAGTGTTTCTATGGTTGAAAAAGTGCAAACATAATGTTATTTAAAAGTTTGCACTTAATAAAAATATTTCAAGTAAAGGTTGTGTTACATTAAAATAACCTGTTCCCTGTCTATTTCTGTCTCATTTTCAAATGGAAATCAATTCAAGTGATTTGTATTGTTAAATAATATGTAGTTCTAAACTACACCACATCTCCCATGATGCACTGCTTTCAGACTTTCAACTGTTAATATCATGATTTGGAAATCTAAAAAGAAGTAATACAATACTGAAGAAACATTTCAGCAAGTGCAACTACTTTCACTACCCTCTTGCACTCTCATTGCTCACTTTATAAAACCAAAAACATTAACAGTACACTTACCTTCAGAAGGGGTAGGAAGCTCTGAAGTATCAATGTCTATCACTCCAACTACAGCCTCAGTCAACAGTGTGCCTTCCACCATGTCTTCCAGGGGGGTATTGGGTCTATCCCTGGGGGGGGGGGGGCACCACCAGTTCCTTTTGCTGTTTTCATCCTGGTTGCTAACCTCTCTTTTGCACGACTGCGCAGGTCATACCATCTTTTCTGTAAATTATTAATGTCACGATGTGCTACACCAACTGCATTAACTTTTGCTTGGATAGCAAGCCATAGACTTCTTTTAACAGCTTCTGGAACCTTCAGAGACTGCTTCCCAAAAAGTTGTTCCTGTCTCTCAGTCACCTCCTCAATGAGAATTTCCAACTCTTGGTCTGAAAATGTACATTTCCTTTTCCTGGATGTCCCCTCTTCAAAAGTATTTTCATTTGCCATTTCTCCACAGATTTGACAAACACAGACTGCAGCAGCAACCTCCAGGGAAAGCTCCAAAAGCCAACTGCCAAACCTCTACATCAAACCAGGGAGCAGCTGTGACTAATTGCTGTACTGGCTTCCTGGCTGTTAACTCAATGAGATTCATCATGTGTGCGTTTTTGCATTTTGCGAATTTGCAAAATGCGAATTCACAAATAAGAATTCGCATATTTCTTGCGATTCGGTAAAAAAATGTGATTTTTACCGAATCGCAAAAAAATAGCGAAAAAATTGATGCATTGGAAATTGCGATTCTTTATTTGCGATTCCTTAATTTTCGCAAATAAAGAATCGCAAAATCCAACGTTGATGCATGTGCCCGAAAGAGTGTTATTCGTGAATACGAGCAAATTACTCAATATACAGAACTGGGAAATGTGAAGATAACGGAAAAGAGTAACGTGGCAAACAAAGGTCAGGCAAAAGTCACAACCCCAAACATTCGGACCATTAGAACAAAAGTTCTTCAAACGGACTAGGAAGGAAACCAACAAAAAGATTTGGACGAGATCGAACCAGTACTGACCTTTATTCCAGAATATGCAACAAAGGGTAGACAGGACATCTTAAATAGAGGAAATGTTATAAAACTAGTCAATGAAATCCCGGAATTAAGTGGAATAGCCTCACAAGACATTGAAGCAGTGGAGTAACAACAAAACAAAGACAAGCCAGATATTGAAAACTCAGTCATTACTTGGACAACAAAGGAGCTCACAGCTAAAATCTTTGCCCATAAAGCAACATTCGAGAACTGGGGAATAACCCTGAAGCAACATAAGTACCCCAGATATCCCTACCCCCTTTCCAATAGCTCAGTCCATCTAAAGGAGGAGGCACCACAAAGCCCCAAGTTAAAGACGTACCTACGTGCAGCAAGGGCACCGTCCCAGGAAAAAACACCAGGACCAAATAACAACTTCAAAAACTATACATTCAAAAGCGGGCCCCATTGTAGCAATCAGGACTGGTCATGGATTCCATCTGTGCTAAGCAAAAAGAGTTCCTAGAAATGTCGCAAATGCCTCAGACAGAGAACAAATACAAGACCTACACATGGAAGAAATAAACCCGGCAATGATCAAAATATGCTCATGGAATGTGCACGGGTTCAGTAACATGGAGCAGGACCACGAAACCCAATCATTTTTTTGAGAACAAGACATAATTCTCCTACAAGAGACCTGGAACTCGACCCATCTCGGAATTCCAGGCTTTATTGACCATCACATATTTGTAGAGAGGCAGTCTAAATACGGGCATCCACGAGGCGGCCAATCAACTTTTGTGTCGCAAAAATTTGAGTGGAAATTAGAGGAACTGGACGTCGGGCTAAATTGGGTTCAAGTCACAAAAATCACAATTAAGCCCCAGCACCAGCTTCTATTATTAAATATCTACATACACCCAGATCGAAAAGCAAAAAATGAAAAAATGGGAAAGCTAACCAAACTCATTAAAACCCTGCAAAAAACCAACCAACTAAGCTTGTTGATAATATCGGGAGACTTCAGTTGTAACCTATTGAGCGCCGACAAGGGAAGACCCAACAGGGAGAAAAAAGCAGCAAACAGATCCAAACAAGCTCCACTGCGTAACTTAAAATCAATGGGCCTAACAATCCTAAGCAGTAAAAAAAATAGTCACTCTTTGCCGGTACCCACCTATATGAGTGGAAAGGTTAAATCTACAATAGATTTTACAATTGTAAGTGCCAGTACAATAAACTCTATAGAGGAATACTCCATAGTTCAGCGTATAGAAAGTGACCACTGTAGGAGCGTAGGGTCTGCTATCCTATGGTCACCCCAAATTTTTGCTTTATGCTTCACTGGTTTATGACTTAATGTGGCAGTGGGCCTGCAAATCAGACCCACAGCCTGCTGTTCTCTCTCTAAATTACTGCCAATGCACTCTAGGTGCATTACGAATTGGAACTGGTTCACCTTATAGGCCCCTGTAACAGTGTTCCATAGGTACCCAGGGCATAGGTGTAGCCAAGGCCTACCAGGGGCTTGAGCATGTATTGTGCCACCCCTGGCCTGGCCTCCATATTTTGACACAACTGGCTGATCACTCAGCTGGGGTAAGTTGGTGTAATCACCTCTTGCTTAGATATAGTATCCTTATATCTAACCTTAACTGGACACATGTTAACCTGTAAGCTATTCATATGGAAGGCCCCTTCAATCCTGGGGCCAGAGTGTGTGGTTTCATGTGAGATGGTGCTCTAGCATGAGCTGAGCCTGTCTGCAGCTGTCGGGAACAACTCCCTTAGCTGTTCCGGGATATTGCCATACCATATACTCTTAAGTGCATTATAATCCTCGCGGTTACATGCTAACTTTGATTGGGCTTTATAAAAACATGTCAAGTAAGGTGTCATGCGATTTGGCATACTATCCCCTCGACAGTTCTGTCGACGGGGATAGCATTCCACCCTTCTAGAGGGACACGACATGTACATAGCCTTAACCCCGGTTAAAGTGAACCAGAGCCTCAGCATCACAAAATGGATGCTTCCACCACAGACACAAATCTGACCTCCTGCTGCTGGGAGTCCTTTCTAGCGAGGGAGGCTTGGACAAAGGGTTTCCTGCCTTGGGAGGTGCGAGTACCACCCCAGACAGGATTTTGTGTATTGAGTAGGACAGGGCTGAATAGAATCAGACATGCCCGGGGCACACAAGGTGTCCTCGTGCATAAGCCAGTCCAAACCGGTCCTGGGACTTTCCAGACCCAGGCCTGGCGAGGAGCTGGACAAAGGAAAGGGGGTGTAACCGCCCCCCTTCCTGGTCCCACCCAGAGGAGGGACCTAGCAGGTGATCCACCCCTCAGATTGGAAATAAGAGTGGGAGCAGTGCCATAGCACCTCAGATCATCCTGAATCAACTTGAAAATAAGAAGACGACTGGACTTCGACATTCTGCTGCACAGAAGACTGAAGAGCATCTCCCTTGTGGTCTAGGAGTGGCCACCCTGTGAACACAGGCACCATCCAGCAACTCAACGTCTGCTTTGCCGCTGCCTCCTGCCGAAGCCCGAGCCCAGAGCCTGATAAGACCCAGACTCCCAGACTTCTCAGAGCCCGATCCACAGTGCCTGCAAAGAAGGGACCCGTGGAGGCGCCGAGGGACGTGGGACCGGACATCTTGAAAGACCCCCGAGAAGCTGACTGCGCAGCACCCGAGGCACCCTCGATGCTGTGCTTTGGGGTTTGAGAAGCCCCCCAACTGAGCAGCCCTTGCACCGAAGATCAGCCCCCCAGCATCTCCACGATCTGCGTGGGGCCCTTTTGCATCGTGCCACTCGACGCGACATCCCAGCCACTTGCCACGTGGTCAGCGGCCGTCTTGGCGACGAAACCTACAATCTACACTATGGGTTTCGTTGCTCCAGACTTGCCCTCGCTCCTGTAAAAAGGAGCACCCGCTCTGACCTTGCTGGTCCGAGTGATAAGCTTTTCCCGATTCCTGCGCGGCTTGCATTAGCCAAGGCATGTTTTTTCCGATCAAGTTGCCAACACGGCCATCTGCTAGAGCCTTTGTGGGACAGCTCATGATCGACTCCTGGACGTCCTCGACGTCTTCGTGTCCACGTGGCTGCAGAGAGAAGCTACACCTCATCGCCTGTTTGCACCCAACATCGCCTGGTTCCATCCTTGTTCCACGGTAGTCACTGGCTAGTGACTTTGAACATTGTCCCCTCTGCTTTCAGGTCTTCTCCACTTCAGATCCACCCTTGGGTCCACCTCAAGAACTTCCGGCCCATCTACCTGCTCCCGTTCCCGGCAAAGGTCATCGAGCAAATCGTCAACATGCAACTGGCCCGCCACCTGGAATACAAGAACATCTGCCCTCATCCTCCTGGACCTGTCAGAAGCCTTCGGCGCGGTCTGCCATTGCACTCTAAAAACACGCCTCCAAGAAGCCAGAATCCAAGAGAAGGCCCATGACTGGACCACGGCCTTCCTCTCCGGCAGAACCCAGAGCGTCCGCCTCCCGCCCTTCCGATCCGAAGCTGCCAACATCATCTGCGGTGTCCCCCAGGGCTCATCCCTCAGCCCGGCACTGTTCAAAGTCTACATGTCCCCCTCGCACAAGTGGCCCGCCATCACGACCTCAACATCATCTCCTACGCCGACGATACCCAGCTCATCCTCTCCCTCACCAAGGACCCGCACACCGCCAAAACCAACCTCCACGAGGGAATGAAGGCCGTCGCTGACTGGATGAGGAACAACCGTCTGAAGCTGAACTTGGACAAGACGGAGGTACTCATCCTCGGACCCACCCCCTCAGCCTGGGACGATTCCTTGTGACCGACCACACTGGGAACAGCACCGACACCCACCCACCATGCACGCAACCTAGGATTCATCCTCGACTCCTCCCTCTCCATGTCCAAACAGGTCAACACCGTCTCCTCCTCCTGCTACAACACCCTCTGCATGCTCCGCAGGATCTACAAGTGGATCCCAACCAAAACAAGAAGAACTGTAACACAGGCCCTCGTCAGCAGCACACTGGACTACGGCAACACACGCTATGCGGGAATCCAAGCCAAACACCTATGACGAGTACAACGCATCCAAAATGCCTCCGCCCGACTGATCATCAACGTCCCGCGCAGCAGCCACATCACCCCCCCACCTTAGAGTTCTACACTTGCTCCCCGTAGACAAGACGATCACCTTCAAGCTCCTCACCCACGCACACAAAGCACTCCACAACCCCGGACCAGCCTACCTGAACAGCAGACTCAGCTTCTACACCCCCACCGCCAGCTCCGCTCCGCCAGCCTCGCCCTCGCCGCTATCCCCCGCATCCAACGAACAACCTCCGGCGGCAGATCCTTCTCCTACCTCGTTGCCAAGACCTGGAACACCCTCCCTACCCACCTACGGCAGACCCATGACCTATTCGTCTTCAGAAGACTCCTCAAGAACTGGCTCTTCGTGCAGTAGTGTCACCCCCTCCCCTCAGCGCCTTGAGACCCTCACGGGTAAGTAGCGCGCTTTACAAGTACTCTGACTGATTGATTGATACACCTGATCATACAGTAGCATACTCTTTTAACACACATTAATAACATGTTTTTTTCAGTGAATTTCTAAGGGGCCCTGGGAGACCTTGTGGGACCCCCTGAGGAGACCTAGAGGATCAGGGTGTGTCTACCCTCCCCATTTTCACGTTTTAAACACACATTTCACACGCTTCTTCAGCCTCCCTTGTACTGAGACATAAAATGGCTTCCAACAGTTTCTAGTTTCGAATGTTGACAACCACTTGACAGCCAATTAGCCTTCAGCGTGAGATCTGAAGGGTGCGCTTATGGTACGATGACAATAAGCAGAGTACACGTATATAATTTTATTAGGGGAAGTGGGCTGCAAGGCCCCCCTCCCGTGCCCAATTCCGGGCACCAGAGTCCCCAGCCCCCGGGGCATGGCTAATTAATTATTATTATTTTATGGAGGAGGGCTGCAAAGCCCCCCTCCTGAAGCCACTTCAAGACCACGGGGACATTCGAACTTCATCTATATATGTACACCTTAGGTGTTGCCTTCACTTTGGGCATGCATGTTTGTGGTAGCGCATGCGTGATAATGTTACGCATGCACACAATACATCCCTCCATCTGGCTATGTACTCCTAACGTATTTCATTTTATTTGCGCATGCTCAATTACAACATGCCCAATCACAGCTCTCACACCCAGTGACATCATGCTCAACCAATCATCCTTCTGCAAAGCATTTATAAGCTGCCAACCTTCTTGAATGTTTCCTTTTCTGCAGTCACAGCCATTCAGAGTGTTCGTATCCACTTCTTCGTAGGTGAGCACTTTTTTTAAGAGTAATTAAATTAATTAATCTGAACAATCTTTAAAACAGCGTAAATGCAAATGTATGTTCGATTTGGCAATGCTGTTTTTAAGCACGCTTTCCTGCTTTTTTATATCGTTAAAGTTGACTTTGTAACTTTTGTTTCTGTGCAAATCACTTAATCCTGGTGCGTTTGTTTAATTTGCCAAGCGCCACGTGGCCGCTCCTACAGCAGTGTGCTATGTGCTGTTCAAGTGAATACGATGTAGTTTTTCTCGTGTAAGTATTGCATCACATGCCCCATGCAATGCAAATGTAATGTTTTCGTCAAAAGTATATTTTAGCACGGTTTCCAGCTCATATAACTTAATTCTTTTGCCTTGGTAGGTGATGTTTCTGAGCAAATCACTTAATCCTGCTGCATACGATTTTTTTAAGTAGTGCGTCACGTGCTGCTTCCTTCCCGTGCACTGCACATGTAATTGATTGGTCAATGTTGTATTTTAGCACACTCTCCATGTTTTTTAATAACCTTAAACTTAATTTGCCACCTGTTCTATCTCATTTTACAGATATCTCAACCATGAGCCGTACTGGTCGCCACAAGCTGTCCTGCCCATACACTATACCACGTGGTGGTGAACAACTCGACACACCATAGATCCACTGACTGCTCTTCAAATGTTATCAGCCGAAAATTGCAATGGAAGTAAAGTGAGTGATCAATCTCGGCCTGACATTTGTATAATGCAATGCTATTTCCTATTTTGCTTGCCAAATATAACCTCTGATAATTGCTTTCCATCCCCAATCCTATTGAGAACAAATTTTTGATGTACATTTAAATTAATCTGGGACATATGTACAACATATACATTTTTAACTTTTTTTCAGTTTGCAGAATGTTTGTTGCCGAGGTTGAAGAAAACTATATCCTCCTGTTCCAGCTGATTACACTGATGTGTCAAATATGGCATTTACTAGTTGTCCGAAGCCATGCACATTCACATATTTTTAACGGACTACGTTAAAGTAAATACTCACAATACAACTACTCGACGAAGTTAAAAAGTAATGGATTTAAGTACCTGAGGGGTACTTCTACATCACAGAAAGGAAAGCAAAGTAAAACAAAACACTGTGTACCAGATTTACAACCCCCTTGCACCACTTTCGCGTCCAACCCCCCCCACAAAATTACAAGTATGTGGGCTTCAACGACCCCCCTCAAGCCCCGGGAACCACCACCACTGAAATTTGTATATTACAGGACGCAAACTGTATGCCCTATGTTTATATTTATTCACATGCCACCTTGCGTGATGCACCACTAGGATACAGGAGGCCTTCAGCCCCAGGAGCCGCAGCATCAACCTGACCGAGACCCGGGATAAAAGCTGAAAGATCATAATCAGAGTCTAAATATCCCGAACCCGCTGTTCGGATTGAAAAACCCCAAACTGCGCTGAGTCCAGAACTGCTCCGATGAAGAGGACCTTCTGAGAGGGGCACAGGTGCGACTTTGGCAGTTGATGGACAACCCAGGCAGGTGCAAGAGGTCGACCATAGCCTGGAGGTGGGAGACGACTGTCTGGGGTGAGCCCGCCTTCAACAACCAGTCGTCGAGATATGGGAAGACTGGAACACCTGATCTGTGCAGATAAGTGAATAAACATGTAAATAAATCTTTCTACTTTTCTACGAGACTATAGAATATTGTCCATATACCACAACAATCTGCGTTTCAATATGCATGGCATCTAATAAAGAGATAGTGTACATTTTACAGATGAAGGAAACCGAGTCCTCCTCATGAACTTTAGACTCTGCATCGGTACTTACTTGTAATTACTAAAATTTCTCAATAAACACAAGGGCTCTTTCTAGAACCACCCAACATCTATACACATAAGCTTAATATATATCTCAAAAATACATGCTTCGTTTTTTCAGCGACCAAATGCGCGGATCCTACGGCCATCTCGCAACTTTTTTTGTAAAAAATGTTCTTACTTTTTTTGCCCTACAGGTCCCTATGTCACCCCCTGAGCAGGCCTAGGGGGTCAGGGTGTGTCTAACCTGCCCCTGTTCACGTATTGCCAACATATTTCACAGACTTCTTCATCCTCGGTTCTACCGAGGCACAAAATAGCTGCCAACAGTTCCTGGTTTCGAATTGTTTACAACCGCTTGACAGCTAATTAGAATTCAGCGCGTGATCGGAACGGTGCACTTATCCTACAAGACCAATGCTCGCACAATCCGCGGATCCTCCGCACCCATAGATATATAAATGACTTTAACCGTCATTTTGAAAGATACTACTGAACAGATTGACACCAAATATGCCAAAGGCACAAGTCGGAACTGAGGACTACCTCTCTGCCAAATTTGGTGTAATTCCTTTCAGCCGTTCGAGTTGTAGCCGTGGCTAAAGGTCCTATGAGAAATTGCATGGGGAAAACGCGTTTTGGGACCCCCCTTTTTTCTCTGCCCCCACTTCACCATTCAACTTTCAAACTCCTGATTCATACTGGTATCCATTCTGGGGACCCCATTCCCGGGGAGAGATATTAAACAGTTTCCTGGGGAGACTACCCACCCAGACCCTACCCTCATCCAGGGGAGGGAATACCACTTTGCTCCCACCCACCTAGAGCAGTAGGAAAATGCTGCTCCCGCCGGGCAGGTGCAAAGAAAAGGTGCCCACTCCGCCAAATACCTAATAGTACTGCAAAGTGTAAATTAGCAGTAGCATTTTCATGGTTATTGTATTATCATTCTTTCTTTTAGGAAGTGTAATGTATATTTTAATGCATAATTTACTTTGATATTCATATGTTTATATTTGTCATTTTGCATCTGTGACTGCCAGGTGTACTTTGCTGCTTTAGGTCCTTGAATCTTCTAGAGTATGCAATACTCATGTGCAGCTTCCCTGGTACTCACAGGACCCGAGTTACTCTTCGTTCTTATTTGCTCTAGTAGTATCACACAGTATGTTTGCATTCTCAGACACTGCCCATTTATTTGTCAGTAATACTTTTAATTGAGAATATGTTTGGTAAAGCCGTTTTCAGAAGTTGTCTTCTGCGGAGCTCGATTCAATGATTACCACGAATATTGAATTTAGTAAGATATTTGGAAAAAAAAATTCAATGTGCTCATTGTCAATAGCGACTCTTGTATTATAAACTGTGACTTTCAAGTTACAGGGTTGTGCATATGTTGAGAACGCTCTGGAAAGTAAGAATCTGAAAAAAAAAGTACGTTTATGAAGAGCTGAATGCATAAAGAACGTTGAATGCATAAATAACGCATCCTTTTCTGTATAAAATGATTTAAGCTCGATAGTAACCGTTTCAGTTATACATACTTTGGATGCTGATGGGTATTTTTGGCTATGTTGGGAGGTATGCAGAAAGAATTGTTATGCGAGAAAAATCTGTTTATGGAATGCAAGCGCTATTGGGGTCTCTCGATCGGTACTTGAAATTCTGAACATCCTTTAAGCCACTGTTGCATATTAAAAAAGCGCCCGAATACGGAGTAGTATAAACGTTGGCTATATGAATGATTATTCCCAAGGAGAGATATAAGTTTTAGACGAATCGTTATAACTGAATGTACTGTGAGAGTAATACGTATGGGCTGTCTGTTGCGGAAATGACACCCAGCACGAATTTCGGTTAACTGAACAGCTGCGACATGGGATGCTATTTGTGATGCGAATGTCTTTCGAAAGAAAGCGTTTTCAGAACGTCTCTCTCATGAGTACATTGGGGAAAACTGCGAGAGAAATACTAATGTGAGAAATATTTTCCGACAGGAATACTGATTGAGCGGTGTATCTCTGAGTCGAAAATTAGGGGAATTTGATAAGAAAAACGCCTTGAGAGGGTAAGTGTTTAGGCTGACCAATTATTTGAGAGAAAAACGGGGATATGGATTATCGAGGGGCATGTGCAAGAAAAATCAGCAACAGGTGGTACCAAACACACACGAAACAAAACCAGCGACATGCGCTGCTGAATATTGCACAGCAGGTGCCTGCATGCAAGAGGTTACATCTTTCTCAGCAGGTGCCTGCATTTCAGAGGTTACCGCTTCGCCAGACACTACACGGACGGCATATGTGTTCTGTTTTCTCAGACACTTTGTGCTGATGTGTTAGTCTCTGCACGAACCCTCTCTCTGGGTGGCCACGGACACGCGTGCCTGCCAGTTCCATCAGACTGCGACGTGAGTGTAGACTGGGCTCGGCTCCGGCAGGTGGTTGTTCGCGCGGCTCCGCCAGTTGCTCGGTATCTTCTCGCAGGCGCAGCACGGGAGCGAGCCTCTGAGAAATTGGGCGGGAAGTTTATCTAGTGCGCGCGCCTTCCCTTTCGGGGGCCCTGAGCGCCTTCTGCCCCCACCCACCTATCGTTCATTTTAATCCCCGCCGCGCGCTGTGGGCGGGAAAAACTGACGAGAGGAGGAGGGAGGAGAAAGGCGGAGGACATACATAAATATAATTTTGTGCGCGCCGTCGAACTGCTGCTAGAGCCGAGGCGGAATGATAACCCACTGGCAGTGCTGGAGTACTCAGAAGGAACCAAGACGCGGGGAAAACAATTTGGCGATGCCGGGAGCAGGTGTGGTCCGGGGAACAGGTCACTCAGACTGCGTGAGGATAAGAACCGACAGCAGAGACGGACTCTAGGAAGGATAAAGAGTTCGCGTGTGCTCAGGAGATGGCGGCGAAGCTCGGACTCATGCTGGGGGCTACTTCTTAAAGAGATTCGAGCTGACGGAAGCTTGGCCAGAAGCTTGAAAAGGGGACAAGGAATCAGTAGCTCTACCAGAGATAATGCATGGACAAGCTGGCATGGAAAAAGGGGCTCTGGAATTGGGGAGAATTATGAGATTTTTTGGACTTTAAAAAGTGAAGAGTACAAATCACCATACATCTCGAGGTGTTTCTTGACTTTGGGAGAGAAGAAACAGCAAGCTGTGAGGTGGGAGAACGTGCTTTGGAAGAGGAGCGTGCAGAGGGCGGAGGTGGCGGGCGCCCGGGCCCTGAAGAGGAGGAGGGGACGCCATCGCGTCTTCTCCTCTCCCTGCCCGCCACCTCACCTGTATGGACGAACACCTCCACCTCCTGCGCTCGCCACCGCCCTCATCCACCCATCACCGTGCCGACAGCAACCTGGTGAACCCGGGCTACAGCGCGGAACCCGAGGACGCACTCATGACAGTACTGGCCTGCGAGGGTATGCTGGAGGAGGACTCAGGTCTATCCCCACCGGGGCCACCAATGCCACCAGAGGGGCGTGAATGCTGTGAGAGGGTGGTGGTTAACATCTCAGGACTGCGCTTCGAAACTCAGCTGCGTACTTTAGCGCAGTTCCCGGACACTCTGCTTGGTGACCCCAAGAAGCGAATGCGCTACTTCGACCCATTGCGAAATGAGTACTTCTTTGACCGCAACAGGCCCAGTTTTGATGCAATCCTGTACTACTATCAATCTGGGGGGCGCATTCGACGGCCTGTCAATGTACCCATTGACATCTTCTCTGAGGAAATACGCTTCTATCAGCTGGGTGAGGAGGCCATGGAGAAGTTCCGTGAGGATGAGGGCTTTATCCGGGAGGAGGAGCGCCCATTGCCTGCTCGCCTCTTCCAGCGCCAGGTCTGGCTTCTCTTTGAGTATCCCGAAAGTTCTGGTCCAGCACGGGGTATTGCCATTGTGTCTGTGCTCGTCATTCTTATCTCCATTGTCATTTTTTGTCTTGAGACATTGCCGGAATTCCGCGATGACAAGGAATACAATGGGCCACCGGTGCTCTCAGTTTTCATGGGCAATGGCACAAGCATAGCAGTCACCAGCTCCTTCACTGATCCCTTTTTTGTGGTGGAGACACTTTGCATCATCTGGTTTTCCTTTGAGCTGCTTGTGCGCTTCTTTGCCTGTCCAAGCAAGGCCACCTTCTCCCGCAACATCATGAACATCATTGACATTGTTGCCATCATTCCTTATTTCATCACCCTAGGAACTGAGCTTGCAGAGCGGCAGGGCAATGGTCAGCAAGCCATGTCACTGGCCATCCTACGGGTCATCAGACTGGTGAGAGTCTTCCGCATATTCAAACTGTCACGCCACTCCAAAGGACTGCAGATCTTGGGCCAGACCCTGAAGGCTAGCATGCGGGAGCTGGGCCTCCTCATCTTTTTCCTCTTCATCGGCGTGATTCTCTTCTCCAGTGCTGTCTACTTTGCTGAGGCTGACGACCCCAAATCTGGCTTCAGCAGCATCCCAGATGCCTTCTGGTGGGCAGTGGTGACTATGACCACAGTAGGTTATGGTGATATGCACCCAGTCACCATTGGCGGAAAGATTGTCGGTTCCCTATGCGCCATTGCAGGTGTCCTAACCATTGCGCTCCCTGTACCTGTTATTGTGTCCAACTTCAACTACTTCTACCACCGTGAAACGGAGGGTGAGGAGCAGGCCCAATATCTGCACGTGGGCAGTTGCCAGCACCTCTCCTCCACTGAAGACCTCCGAAAGGCCCGTAGCAACTCATTGCTTAGCAAAGCTGATTACATGGTGATTGAGGAAGGCATGCCTCCTGGGGCCTTCAAGCACAGCAGCCCCTTTAGAGCAGCCAACTGCACAGCTGTTGGCAATCCTGGCCCCATTGGAGTCAAGAAAATCTTCACTGATGTGTAACGATGGGGTGTACATGAAAGAATGACAGTTATTCAGGCTGCAAGGGGCAGCATCATCAGTGTTTCGCGAATGACATCCCTACTGGCATCTGTAGTATCACCCATCGAGTGACAGCATTATGAGCATCTGTGGAATCTCTTTAGAGGCAGCACCACCCACATCTGTGCCATAATTGCTTGGGAGTGTCTTTGCCGAGAGAATTTACAGCATCTCCTGCTAGAGCCTGCCTCATGGCCATCTATATCATCTGCCTGGAGCGGTGGTACCACTGGCATCATTTGCATTATAGCCTTAACAGGACAATGGCATGAGTATATACATCTCTCTGAGAAGCAGTACCAGTGAGTCTAGAGTAGTATCATATTTCAGAAAAACACAGCTGGTAATTTAAGCCCAAGCTCATGGGAGATACAGCATCTCTGCAATTTATACAAAATCTGGCCAGAATTTGAAACATGAGCATCAAGAAACCATGCATCTATCAGTGCCTCTAGCACTGGTGGTTTCAAAGGTTCCTGAATCTGACAGTGCTCTAGACATCTTGCCTGGAAGTGCCATAGACACCCATAGCATGTGTCAAGTACCTGCACCACTTGTGTTCACAGTATTACGATCTGATTAAGTGACTTCCACCTGGGTCTACCTGCACACTGCCTATGACTACAGTCTACTTCTCCCATCTTTCAGTTTTCTACATCCATTTACATAAACTACGTAGATGCCTCCAAAAAGGAGCAGGCCATCTTCTTTTTGGACATTTCTATTTGAGCTGGAGCCCCCACTTCCCCCACCCACACTACTTGCTAACTACTACCTGGTAAACATGTCCCACTTTTCCACATTTGGGTTATCTCTGAGGAGCTCTTTACAGGTAATGACTCCTGTTCACTCCTTAACTTCATCTGGATCGTTGAATCCTTATGGCTGCTGACAATGTCATCTGTGCTACTCAATGACATGTACTGCTCTGACAGCAAAATCTACACTAGCAGAACCCAATTACTACATGGGGCATTTATGCTAGTGGATCGCACTGCCTTCGTTGATGACAGTGTTAGGACAAGTGGGTTCCATACACTACTTTGTAAATGTTCTGTTAATTTTAAGATGCCTTATACATACTTTAAGCCCACTCTTGTGCACTCTCAGCTTTCTCATATTTATTAACCGAGGCACAGAGTAGCACAGGTTGATTAGGAGTATAAACTGTGATAAATACCCAGGTTTCCTGGATTCAACGAGCCAACTTAGCTAATCAGATCAAATTTAATTCTGCCCAGTTTTGATGGCAATATTTGGGACACAAGATCCTAATCACTTTTGATAACTTCTGGTCTAGTGGATCCCATTAAATTGTTTTAGGCTAACATCTGAGCTAGTAGGCGATCCTCACTGCTCAAAAAGAAACCTCTGTACTAATAAACTCGCTGCACTGTTGGTAACATCTTGACTTATGGGTCCCAATCACTGCTTTGATAGTAACTTCTGAGCAAGTGAATATCACTGCAATAAAGGAAAAACCTGAGTTGGGGGGGGGGCTAACTTACTGCTCCTAAGAGCAGCATCTGCGCTTATCAGCCCCACTCACCACACCAAGGACATCTTCTGGTCTATTCGAAGCTAACACACCTCCCTTCGTAGACGTGATTTGGGCACATTTACTTTGTGACTTCTGCAGCAGTGACATATAGTTAAACGGCAGATGCATTTGGAGGTATCTTTACAAGTGGAACACACACGCCTTTAGTTGGAAAGAAAAACATACTTTATTTTATTGTGGGGTATTTTACGTGATCACACTTCGATTTGTACTTCGATCGTTTCTGTAATTCACCATCTTCCTAGCATTGAACTGCAGCCACATTATTATTTGGATTAGGAAAGTAAACAATGACAGTTTTCTGCTCCTAAGAAAACCCGGTATTTCAGCCAGGAAATGTGGATCTTTCCATCGAAATGTCATTGGAGATGAGGATGTCACGGTACCCGTTGGTGGAAACGACGCTGAGCGTGGGAAGGGGGCAGGGAGATTGTTTTTACGATGTACCAGCCATTCATGCAAATTCATGTTTGGTTGATTCTAACCGTTGAATGGATTTATGTGGAGTCTGAGGACAGCAACCCACAGGTGCCAAACGCCCATAAGCAAATCCAGCACAGAAGAGACACTCTGAGATCATTCTCTTCATTTATAATGCACCAGACCCAGAGCGACTGTCCACATATTCCAAGATTAAACTGGTGCACACGCCTCCCTCTCATCGGAAGTTACTAATTCTGAGCTGGGTGATGCAGTTTCCATAGCAACTCTAGTTTCCCGGGAAACCCAAAAAAGGTTGTCATGACATCCCTGGCAGTTGCCACAGTAACCTTCCAGATGGTTCCCATTCGTGTGAGCAGAGAAAAGCCACTGGCACAGAGCAGTGAAATCTAATCCACCGAGATTTGCAAAACTAAACGTTGGCAACATGAATTATTCATCCGTATAAGAGGGAGAATGAAGTATAGGGCTGTGCACAGCTAACGACCAGAGTGAGACAGCGTAACGTCATTATTCTCCTTGTAACACGTTCGTCTAGATTCTGTACAATGGTTTCGAGAAAATATTCTGCAAAACAACAAAGTCACTTATGCCCATCCAATTACAATAGCCTGATCGCTGGACTAGCATTTTTATTTTTGTTTCAGAATACTGGTATCTTCCTAGTACAGATTCAGCCAACCCGAGCACTTTAAAACAGGCAATGTTAAAGCAGAAGACTTTTAAACCCTGTCGCTGCAAACTACAATACATTCCAAGAGTAGCGCGATTAGTTGTGCGAAACAAAAAAAAATGCTGCACGTACCAGCGGGGCCCATTTGTACGGTGGCATTATCGTCCCTGGGAAAGAACACAGTTGCAGGAGCGTGACATACAAAGACTAAGCAAATAAGAAAGACCGTCTGGTTGCATCTTCCTACAAGAAGGTCTTATGCAGCTCATAAAAGAGGTGAGTGTGACTGCTGTACAACACAAACATATAGACAGCGCCGAACCAATCCCTCATGAACCATTTATTGTATTATGATTACAAGTAGGGGTGCGTCACGCGCATATCTCAGTTTTATGAAGCATAAGCAAATTTTTTTGTGAAAGCAAGAAAGAGCGCTTTTAATTGTGAACATTGGCATTCTGGGTATTAGTTTGCGCAATTGCCATTTCATCTTACTTTACATTGTTTTTCTAGTTCCATGTTTTGAGTATTCCTCTTTTTCTCAGCTTAGTTTTAGCATTACATTTCCACTATGATTCAGGATTATCTACGTTCTATAATAACCTTTCTCATTTGTGAATGTTCCACACTTCATCACTGCATTCTGCAAAACCACAACCTACCGAGCAATTCCTTTTTCACCCCTTGAATTCATCAAATTAAATCTCTGGGGTAAACTATACTATCTTTGAGTAGGCATAACAGAGAAACAGCATGTCACAACACGTTTCATGACCATACAGGGCCATGAACCAGTTCCCTATTTTATGTTATGAGTTTAGTGGCAACTTTACAATTTCTGGAATGCATACATATTTGGCAGTACTTTGACCATTGAAATGTGTGTTGCTTTGCCCTACATGATTCGAAATATACCTGGTCTCTCTACCATGTCAATACAGGCCATTAAAGTGCAGCATTTATTAGATTTTAAAATGGACATTGGATTTTAAATTCGTGTGAGCTGTGCTTCTTTAGGTTACTGTAGACAACTTACTTCTTACGGCCATTTCTTTGTTGAAAGTGAGCAGGCTCACCTGCAATTTGCACCCGAATGTTGACAATTTACGTCACATACATTACATTTCTATTGGTTCGTTATTGTACTGTGGACCATGACGCCATATCAGGCATGTGTTACTCAGGGCACCAGCCAACAGTTTTTGCACAACTCTCAACGCTTTATTCCGTACATCTGTCCTATTCTGTGACCAATCCGTAGTTTACTGCATCCAAGTAATGTATACCCTACCAGTCAGCAGTGTGTTGCTATCACCAGCCTTTAATGAGAAATCATTTTAATTGATTATAATAATATGAATACACAGTTTTTGGAAAGCACTTGCTGTCTTGTTTTTCCCTTTTAAAAAGATGGGTGCAAGCAGATGTTACTATTACCTGATTCGATACCATCCAATGTATCAGTCTTGGAAGAATGAAGGTCTGAGCCAGCAGTGCTGGTATTCATATCTAGATGGCAGCATCAAATGATTTACCCATCGATATATCACCCAGTGTTGTTCAGCCGCCACTAGCCACGTTTATCGTGTTGTCCAACTCCGTAAACAAGTCGGTATCACGATTAGCCCTTGGGCCAGTAATCTGCTGGACCAGTATCATGCAGTCCCACCTGGCAATAATGTCAATTTCTGTAATTCAGATTTCTGCAACAAAAATCTAGTCTTATTGTGTAGCATCTATTCCAGAATTGTGCAGTGCCCAATAGTCAGCATTGTGTATCCTTCTATCAGCTAGTATTCTGTTGCCTTCCTCATTCTGTATTGTCTGTGGCCTCTAACTAGCCAGTACTGTGCATTCCCCTGCAGCTGGTATTGTCCATGTGCCACTTTGCAGCATTGTGCCATATCCATAATCAACCAGTATTGTCATCCAATGTTGTGCAAGATCCCATCTACCCATTTTGCAAAGTATCCAGGCTAGCCAGTGTGTGCAGCACATGCACTTGTCAGTATTTTGTAGCCCGCACTAACTTGTATTTTTCAGCCTCACATCCGTCAGTATTATGCAGCTCTCTAAGGGTTAAAGTTGCGTTTTGCAGCCACATCAGTCAGTATTGTTACATATCTTGCTAGACAATATGTTTGCATGATCCCTTATCTGGCAGTATTACACATCATTCCATCAACCAGGATTGGGCACCTCTCCATGAGCTGTTATTATGTATAACTACAACCGACCAGTCTACAGCTCCTCCATCAGCCAGTATAATGTGGCTCATGCCGAATTGGAAAGCATTACCCATCAATTAGCATTCAATAAACTACCACTGAACAACACCTAATCAGCTAATAAAGCCAGCAATTGTGCAATATCCGGATCAGCCAATATTGTGCCAAACTGCACCATACAGTATTGTTCATCTCCCCTCTTCAATGTTGTGAAACATCTTCATCTGCCAACTTTTAGCAGCCAACCCACTAGGCAGTCATAATTCAACAGCACTCACTCCCATGAGGCAGCATTGTTTTGCTCTCCCCATCTACCTTTACTGTGCAGTTCCAACCAGCAAGTATTGTGCACCACCTACTCTTTTGGCTTTGTGCAACATTGTGCACCTCCCGTTCTTGGGATGTATTGTTCAACACCCTCAATTGGCTAGGATTGTGCAGACACTCCATCACCCAGTATTATGCACCCCGCCCCCCCAAAAAATACTATGATGTTCACCTCAGCGATTACAATATGAACTCATCGATAAATGTAGCTTCCCACACCCCATTACTGTATAAGTGCCCCAAACAACCGATATCGTCCAGCCCCAACAATCAGCATGGCGCCAACTCTTCTGGTAGCTGTCTCAAACGGATTTTGTTTGATTGATTGTAAAGAAATATTTTATAACAATTAGAAAAAAAGTTGACTGTGACAATATAGACTATTAATTAATGGGGATGTGAGTCCTCACCAAGTAATAATGTTACAATTCCATCCCTGATACAGGTAGCTCTCAATAGGTGAAAACTGAGCTCAACCCTTGGTAGCTGTAGCGTGCATTAAACAGGCTTATCTTTAGAGAAATATGTAAAGCATTTGTCAGTACCAAAACAGTTAAAGAGTAGAAAATAAAACACAATAAAAAACCTACTCCAGTTTTAAAAACAGAGTAAAATGTATTGAACAAATAGAACCCAAAATGACAAAAATGTGATGTAGGGACCTACGGATATGATTTTTTCAAAGTTTTAGATGTTTCTAGTCCAAAAAGGACAAAGCACCAACTGCAGGTATCTGGTCATACTAGACCAGGTCGAAGTCAAAAGTAAAGGCCGACTGCAATGGAGCTAGAGTCAGGCACAGGGACCAGGTACATCCCTGTGGAAATTTTTCCCTCTGACATAGCAGTTTTTCTGTAGAAAAGTCCTTGTCAACAAGTTTGTTGGCAGGTCAAGGTGCAGATTGGATCCACAGAGGGGCTCATCAACGGTGACTGACTGAACCACAAGACCTCAGTGGGAGCCTCACCACCTCTGACAGGAAGTTTGTGGCACCCAATGTAGAAGGCGGAAAAACTCAGAGGATGCAAAACCTGAAGTCAGGGCCCAGGAAGACAATGCCATTGTTTGGTTGCTGTTTGGCATTGGTCCCCGTGAACTCCTCTACGTTCAGACTTAAAAACTTTTCTGGAAGATCACTGGGGCAAACCAGCAAGTTGAGTCCAACTGGCAGCTCGGCAACAGTCAAGTTGTCGTACTTGGTTCATCTGACCAAAAGTTTAGAAAACTTTTATATGTATTGTTTTATATGTTTTACATGGGTATGACCAGATGTGGGTCCAGTGCTCACTACACCACTGGATTCAAGCTAGCTTGCCTGATAAAAGGTGATGCCTTGAAACTGGTCCCAGGATGCTTGTTTCCGGTCCAGGGAGGATTTAGCTTGGCAGTTTGGGCTGGACTGTTCCCACATGGAACAGGGTCAAGACTGATTTGCATATGGCTGGGTCCAAAATGGGGTGGTGGGCAAAATAATGATGGATTAAACCCAGATCTTTGTGACTGGGGTGAATGTTTGCATTGTCCAGCATTCCGTCCATCAATTGTTTCTTTTGCATATGTCGCGCTAAGTGGGAAGGGTATGCCCAGACGTGGGTCCCGTGCTCACTACACCACTGGATTCAAGCTAGCCTGGCTGATGAAAGATGATGCACTGATACCAGTCCTAAGATACTTGTTTCCGCTCCAGGGAGGACCTGGATCGCCCATTCGGGTTGGACTGTTCCCACAAGGAACAGGGTCAAGACTGATTTGTATATGGCTGGGTCCAAACTGGGGTGGAGTGGTGAGCAATAGAATGATGGATTAAACCCAGCTCCTTGTGCCTGGGGGTGAATGTTTGCATTGTCCAGCATTCCCTCCATCAATTTTTTATTTTGCCTATGTCACTCTAAGTGGGAAGGGTATGCCCAGACGTGGATCCTGTGCTCACTACACCACTGGATTCAAGCTAGCCTGGCTGATGAAGGGTGATGCCCTGAAACCAGTCCCATGATGCTTGTTTCCGGTCCAGGGAGGGCCTGGCTTGTCAGTTCAGGTTGGACTGATCCAACAAGGAGCAGGGTCAAGACTGATCAGCATATGGCTGGGTCCAAACTGGGGTGGTGTGGTGAGCAAAAGAATGATGGATTAAACCCAGATCCTTGTGACTGGGGGTGAAGGTTTGCATTGTCCAGCATTCCGTCCATCAATTGTTTCTTTTGCAACTTTTAAACAGTGGCATTTCCAAAATAGTAATTTAAAATACGACTTGATTATTATATACGATTTTGAATCACTATTAATGTGAGTACTTGAATTATTTCTTCAGCTAATCCAAAAATGACGTTATGCATAATATTGTGTAATATTGTAATCCAGGTTAGTGCTTTTCTACAGGAGAGCTAGCCTTGCCAAAGTGGAAAATGGCTTTGGAGGGGTTTTCACTGTCAGGACAAGTAAAACTTAAGTACACATATCCTACCTTTTAAATGCCATGCACAATCCCCCATAGGCATTTAGGGCCTACCTTACTGGTGATTTATAAGCTTTAAAAATGAAGACTTAGGCCTGGCAGGTCTGGTCGAAATTGTAGTTTTTAAACTGCACACACACACTGCAAGCGCAGGCCTGGAGACATGTTTTGCATCGTCACTTTATTGGTGGCACTATAGATATTGCAGTCTACTGGTGACACTTAACATACATGCCCTGGGTACACTGGATACCATATATTAGGGACTTGTGCCAAATAGGATTTTAACTAATTCATTAAGTTTCTATGGGTCAGAGCACTTGCACTGGGGCTTGGTTAGCAGGGTCCTAATGGACAGAGTCTAAAAACCAAGAGAGACAGTCTAAAAAAGGAGGGTAATCATGCAAAAAGAGGCATTATCTTACAGTGTAGACTCTACTTCGGCCGGTACAGTACAGGCACCACATAAGCCAGAAATGTGCACCCTTATTCATCAGTATTGCAAAGCCCCTGCCCACTCATACTTTGTTGGTCCCAAATAGCTTCCAAGATCCAGTACTGTGCAACCCAGTATGAGTTGGGCTGGTCGGTATGGCTCAATATTTGATCACTTAATATTTTTTAGATTCCCCAGAGCTTATTCCTTTTTTTGTTTCACACCCTCATCAGTAACAAGTGTGCATTTTACTCAGGGATTCAACAACCTACAGAAACCCCATCCCTGTGTATTCCCCAGTGCTCATATATCACAGCCTTTTGGGATAGGACTGTCTCCTGCTTGGTAAACTGGTGTGTACCTCTGCCCATTCCCTGCCCTCATCGTGGGCACTGGACCGTTGTATATGCCCAGGGTGCATCATATAAAGCAATGGAGGCAGCGTACCATGTTTTGTGAATCAGTGAACATGACCAGACCTATTTCTCCCTATTTCTCTATATCAGTGGTCTACAGACTTTTTAATGCCGCCGCCCCCGTGGAAAAAAAAGAGTTGAAACCCTCCCACAATTATTCGAATAAACTGGCAATGTTGAAATATTTCTAGACTTATTTAAACCTGCAGATAAGTTCTGTAGCATTTAAAAATGCAAGCTAATACGTGATTGCCAAACATATTATTGTGATCAGGCAGACCTTTTTAACGTCTAAAGGCATCCACAGTGTGATTATTAGAAATGGGGGTGGGGGTTTTGAAGAATATTGGGAGCCCCTTCCTTTCCGACACCTTCTCCCTGCCAGGATATAAATAGCAAAAGATGTTAGTGATGGCCCATTACAGAGAATCTTACTGTCTTCATTTTCCCCCAGCTGAAAACAGAGCACTGTTGTCACCGTAATTCTTCTTTTGGCCAGAGCCTGGCGTCCTCCTGGGACCACTGGAGGCCCCCTTAGGGTGGCCCACCCTTTAGCTTAAAAAACCCTGCTGTATGTCAAGAAGAGGTGAGCCTGCTGGCTTTCCTTGTGTGATGCTCTACTGTTATGTGAACAGCCAGAATAATGCGCTGACATCCCTTCTGCATGTCATGTACATGTGTGTAAAGTGAATGAGTCTCATATGAATGGATTCTGTATGTACTTGTCTGAACTCTGGCGCCTGTAGGACCCACTGAGGACGACCTTGCTTTAACATGGCGCAATAAAGGGGGGTGAGGACAACTGCCCTAACAGTGGAAGTATATTTCCTGCATTTCTAAAGATGAAGAGTAGAGATTCAGACACTGTGAGGAGTGAGGAGGATGTAAACAGGGCTACCTTTTGAAACTCAGTTAGGACCTAGTTAGCATGGAGGTGCTTATTAGCTGTTTCAGATGACTGCCCTTTGGTAGATGGTACATGTAAGGTGACTGCAGTTTCTGTTGTTTAGGGTGAAGGCATGTCCTTTTGTTTGTCTCTAATTACTCTTTCAGGAAAGTTTTTGAACCAAGCGACAGTGGTCTTAGATAATATATTAAGCACAATGTAGTAGAAACAATAAGAATAAAAAGTCATACCATTTGGGAATAGATATAAAGGGCTCTCCTGGATTATATGTTATGCTATGCCTGTTTGGTTTAGTGGAATGCTAGTGAGTTGAATCAGATTGAAGGGATTGTTCGGATTAATCCCCTGAAGAGAAGTTTCCTGCTCAAAGCTGAAAATGACTGAAACTGAAATCTGGTCCACATACTGCTAACAAAACAGCTATACGATTAGCTGTTGCCAAGATTAGCGAGAATTTGAAGGCGGAGTTAGGTGCACTCCTCGATCTCATTGTTAAAGAGCCTGCACGAAGGAATGAGCTGACAAATGGAAGTTAGTGAGACAGTGTAGGGATTGGGGGGTTAAACAATAATATTAATTGATTAACTAATTTCCCCTTGGTAGTAAAAAAAATTCAACCGTAAATAAAAGTGACAGAGTATATGGTCAGTTTTTCAAAAAACAAAGTTTACTGCATGAGTATTGAAAATATTTGTTTTACAACTAGAGTGTATCATTGTTTCTTAAAGAATAACATGGACAGCATGGGTGGTAAATAATCACTAGAGTTATTGTAGATACCAAGTAATTTTGGAAAAACTAGGAACACCGTACATATATAAGCACACCCCTGTTTTCTTTCGTCTATTTTCCTCTAAAACAAATACCCGCTAGGTCGGCCACTGGGTTGTGGATTGGTTATGACTAGAAAGGGTTGTGTCTGTAGAGTATGCGGAGAGAAGGAATGCATTATTTTCCATAGTACCTCAAATGTTAAATGTTCTACTTACATAATCAATTTGCTTTGCACCAGTTAGAGATAATGTAAGATTATTGGCTGATCAGAACATAAACATAAGGATTCTATCAATGTGTGAAGGTGCAAGATATTTTTAAGGATTTTTACAAAAATTTAATTGGAGTGAAGTGATAGACTCTCTCTTAGAGATGGAAAGATGAGAGCACATGTGCTTGTTTAAAATACCCCTCACACACTAAAAAAATCCGTTAGTGTCATGCTTCATCATAGGGGTCTTCCCGTCCCTATAACGGGGCGGGGCGTGCTGCGACCAGACGGACTACGCGGGAGCACTATAAATCGTGACAGAGCTATGTGTAGGTGTAGTGATGAAAAGTGGAGTGTAGGGATCTAACTAGTGAGTGCAAAAAATATAAAAAATTAAAAATTCCCTGGCTAGTAGAACAAATACACTTTATTGGAGTCTCTGGCTGGGAATGTTAAAAAGGGGATGTAGGTAGAGCAATTACTGACTACCAAGTCGACATGTTTCATAGGCAGTCCCCTGCTGCCTACTCATCAGGACCAAATCGTGATCCCTACTGTGAATAGCTCAGTTCTAAAGAGGTAGGCCTACTGTCCTACAAATATACCGGCAAAAATAAGCTGGATATTTGTGCCTCAGGGCATGAGCTGGCCCGGGTGAAGCAAGGCATCAAAAAATAAGTGCCAAAAAACGGTGACCCTTGGTCTTTTTTGGTAGTTCTCTCAGTGCCCCATGAGCTGGCAGGAGGAGGGAGATTAGCGCGGTCTAGTTACCGGCTCGAGCGATTCGCCTGGCATTCCTCCCGTCCGAGCTCCGGACGGGAGGAATGCCAGGCGAATCGCTCGAGCCGGTAACTAGACCGCGCTAATCTCCCTCCTCCTGCCAGCTCATGGGGCACTGAGAGAACTACCAAAAAAGACCAAGGGTCACCGTTTTTTGGCACTTATTTTTTGATGCCTTGCTTCACCCGGGCCAGCTCATGCCCTGAGGCACAAATATCCAGCTTATTTTTGCCGGTATATTTGTAGGACAGTAGGCCTACCTCTTTAGAACTGAGCTATTCACAGTAGGGATCACGATTTGGTCCTGATGAGTAGGCAGCAGGGGACTGCCTATGAAACATGTCGACTTGGTAGTCAGTAATTGCTCTACCTACATCCCCTTTTTAACATTCCCAGCCAGAGACTCCAATAAAGTGTATTTGTTCTACTAGCCAGGGAATTTTTAATTTTTTATATTTTTTGCACTCACTAGTTAGATCCCTACACTCCACTTTTCATCACTACACCTACACATAGCTCTGTCACGATTTATAGTGCTCCCGCGTAGTCCGTCTGGTCGCAGCACGCCCCGCCCCGTTATAGGGACGGGAAGACCCCTATGATGAAGCATGACACTAACGGATTTTTTTAGTGTGTGAGGGGTATTTTAAACAAGCACATGTGCTCTCATCTTTCCATCTCTAAGAGAGAGTCTATCACTTCACTCCAATTAAATTTTTGTAAAAATCCTTAAAAATATCTTGCACCTTCACACATTGATAGAATCCTTATGTTTAGATGAACTGTTCAGGAGGGTGATTCTATCTCAACCTCTACGCTTCCCTCTTTTGATTTTTTGTGATCAGAACATATACAGAAACTGATGAGCCTGTAATCTCGTGTGTCTGTAGGAAGGTATTGAACTCTTTAAATACTTGCACAGATTGAGTATGGTTTTTGTGATGAATTATTCTAATAATGAAAGCAGTTTTTCATCCTGCTGCATGCAGCTTCAGTTGTCTTTTGCCGTCAAGGCCATAGCATTTTGAGGATGGCAACATCAAGTAGTCCTCTAAACTGCAAATGCAACATGATGTGTAGATTTCTGCAGTCCGTTTTCTGTGATGCATTCACTTTGCCAACACACCATTTAAAATGTTAATTTATGGGTTCACTGCTTGCTGTTTGGATTCCTAGGTCATAAAATGAAGTTCGAGTGCCATTCACTATTCATCCTTGTTTTTTCAGTTGCTTTAGTCATCTGTCATGGTAACTTATTCGGTTTACAACTATTTTTGTTGACAAAGTGTGTAGGCACATAGGGCTAGATGTAGGTAACTTCTATTTACCGACTCATAAATACAGAATTTTACCGATTCTGTATTTATGAATCGGTAAATATGAAGCAGGAAGATGTAGGTATATTTTAATCTGGAATTACCGAATCGGTAACTTTCGGTATTTACCGATTCGGTAAATACCGAATCGGTATTGCCCATTGATTCCTATGGGCCTTGAAGCCCATAGGAATCAATGGGCAGTACCCATTCGGTATTTACAGAATCGGTAAATACCGTATCCTGCACGAGTGCAGGGGGTGTCACTTTGACACCCTCCAGCACCCCAAATACAGGCATGTGTGACATGTGGCACACATACATGCCCTAAGGGCATGTCTGTGTGTCATATGGCGCAGGTGTGCATGCACAGATGTGCATGCATACCTGAATTCGGTATTTTACCACCCATTTGGATTGGGTGGTAAAATACCGATTCTTAAGGGCCTGTGACACTCTTAGGAGTGCCACCTACATGTGGATTTACCAAATCGGTAAAATTACCGATTCGGTATTTTACAGAATCGGTAAATTTACCGAATCGGTAAATTTACCGATTCTGTAAAATGATGGCCCCTACATGCCAAATCCTAAATACCGGTCGGTAGCGGCTGAAATCGGCCGTTACCGACCGGTATTTTCTCTCCTACATCTGGCCCATAGTCTTTTATTGAGCAACAAACATGTTGACCCTTCGTCATGTACAGTGCAATATTTTGCTGTGTAAGATCACCACATATGACCAATGCATACTTCATCTTTGGTCTCTCTACTATAGTACTCTTATTCAAGGATGCAACATGACTGTTAATGCATTCTGTTCAACAAAGGGACCCGTTTTTAAATCATCATAATTATGATTATGATCAAGATTTTTATTAAGGAATCACATCTACGTGCATCTGAAACTTTCATCCGTAAAAAAATTCTTGCTTTATTAAAACAGTGCTGCTTGTTCTTCTCATTAATGTTACAATTCATAAACAAGAAATCAAGAGAATCATTTAATAGGGCACACTCTTAAATATCAGACAAAAATAATATTATGGTCTATCATATCTCACCTATCATACCATTCGTACCTAGGTCACCTAGTCCACCATACCTATCAACAATATCTACCATACTTATTATACCTACCTATCATAACTAACTTACCATATCAACGTGCCATAGATCACCTTTCTACATATATACCTACCATACCTAACATACTACACCTGTTTACAGTACAAAACCTTTGTTTATCATGCCTACAATAACTAGCCTCCCCAACCTTCCATACCTCCCATACGTACACTATCATACCTAACCACCATACTTAATCTACCATATGTAACCTACAACACTTACCAAATCCATTATTAGGTTATCCATCATTAACTTTATTTACCATACCTAAAATACCGACCACAGCTAGCCTACCAAATCTTGGTTACCTCTCATACCGATCTACCATGCTTAACCTAATATACCTACCAGTCATACATATCAATCCTATTTACCTACCATACCTACCTAACATATTTACAGTACTTCCCTACAATTCCTAAAAAACCTTACCTACCTCAACCTCCCTACCTGTACTACCAACCTCCCATACCTAGCTCAGCATGCCTAATTTACCATAGCTACCATACTTAATCTAACTCCAACTCTGCGGTGCTGTTACACCAGGTCTGCCCTGAGGTAGAAGTTTTGTGACAGTGACTTATCCGATCTCCAGCAAGGGTTGAAGGTACTGCAGGCAGATACAGACCACAGAAAGCACGTGTGCCTAATTCAAGGATACTCTAGTAATGGACTAGGTGCCAGATGTAGGTGGCCATTTACCGACCGGTAACGGCCGATTTCGGCCGTTACCGACCGGTAAATGGTCATTCCTGATGTAGGTGCCCAATTTTACCGATTCTGTAAATTTACCGAATCAGTAAAATACCGAATCGGCATTTTTGCAGATTCGGTAAATTGGAGATGTAGGTGGGACTCTTCTGAGTCCCACAGGCCTTACCGAATCGGTATTTTACCACCCAATCTAATTGGGTGGTAAAATACCGAATCCAGGTGTGCATGCAAATGTGTGCATGCACACCTGTGCCATGTGACAGACAGACATGCCCTTAGGGCATGTCTGTGTGCCACATGTCACACGTGCCTGAATTGGGGGTGCTAGAGGGTGTCAAAGTGACACCCCCTGCAAAAATCTGTATTTTGGGCATCAATGGGCATTACCGATTCGGTATTTACGGAATCGGTAAATACCGAATCTTAACGATTCGGTATTTACCGATTCTGAATTACCTACATTCCCCCCCCTCTAATTTACCACTTCTTAAATACCGAATCGGTATGATTCGGTATTTAAGAAGTGGTAAATTAGAATTACCTACATCTAGCCCTAAGAACCCGCAGCCTGACCTGGAAGTGGCAACCGCAGCTTTTGAAGTGCATGGAAATGTGAATACCATTGCTTAGTTAGAAAAAGCAAGACCTATTGGCTTTTAAAATGCTGTGACTATATATCTGTTAAGTTATTTTAGAAAGCAGTGTCTGGAGCCATTCATGTATTTCAAAGAGCGGTTGCTTAGGTGAATGTTTTAAAATATGTATGTCGAGTCCTGATGTTTTAAAAACATTATGATGGCTTTGTAATCAAAATCAAAAGCATATTATTATTAATCATAATAATAAAAACACCAATAATAATAAGATACTTCTATTGTAGGAAAAACAAGGACTAGGAGACTGACTGATTGTATGAGAAGGACAACGAGAGGACCGTTTTTTTTATCTTGACGAATACCCCAGACTCCCATGGGCCTTTTTTCAGAGAGTAGAAACATGTTAATGACATCACCTAGAGGTCTGAATTCAACAGTTTTCCAGCTTTAGATTTTTAGTCATCTGATAGTAAGAACGTTTTAATTAAAACACTGACCTTATCCTTCTTGGCTCTCGGACACATTTTGTTGCTGGTCCCCCATCTCGACATAAGGCATAAAAAAAGAAAAGATTTGCCTGCCCTTAAATAGCTCAAGGGGGAGCATGCCATGTGTAAGTGGGTGTCACGCTTCAGAGAGTGAGGGTCTCTGTGCTTTTCAGGAAGGACACTGTGTTTTTTAGGTTTCCTATTCTGGCGTCAGTTCCCTGAATATAGTAGGAGCCCCAGTGTATCATATTTCTTGTGCCAGGTATTTCGGTGATAAATCTGAGGTGGAAATAGTGGCAAACAAATCGGCACTATGTCCTTGTGTCTACTATGTCTATCTCGGCATCCACCAGAGGCATGTCAGACCGTCTCAATGTAAAAATCAGGTGGTGCTATTTGCTGCCTAATTTTTACAGGGTCTTGGGAGGGGTAAGAATGGAGGTGGTCTCTTTTCCATTCTCCTCTTAGATGCTCAAAGTATCCTATAATTCCGTAAGTGGTGGGTGCATGGGTGCAGGTTCTAGTTGTACGGAGGATGCTTTGCAAATCACCATGCTGGCCGATAATGTCAACCAGTATTTTGCAACTGTTTGACCTGGCATCCATGACATGGTTTCCCCTGTCTTTTTGCCTCTACCTCTGGTATTCTTCATGCTATGCTGGACTTCGTTGTTGCTGGTTTTTGTACTCTTTGCACTTTACCTCTGCTGATCAGTGCTAAAGTGCAAGTGCTCACTGTGCACATCATAATTCTTATTGGTTCTCCATGATTAGCATATTTGATTTACTGGTAAGACCCTAGTAAAGTACACTATATGTGCTCAGGACCTGTTCACCCACTTGCCGGGCCCTAACCTTCCCTTTTACTACATGTAAGTCACCCCTAAGGTAGGCACAAGGTACCCCCATGGGCAGGGTGCAGTATATGTGAAAGGTAGGACATATACTGGTGTTTTTTTTGCATGTCCTGATAGTGAAATACTGCCAATTGTGTTTTCACTGTTAGTAGGACTAGCTCTCCCGAAGGCTATCAATTGGAGGTTCCTTGTAACATTTTATAAGTGTAACTTCCAATTGGGAGCAGCTAGAGATCTGGAGTTTTGGCTCCCTGAGGTTAAAATATAAAAACATATTTTAGTGAAGGTGGTTTTTAAATTGTGTTTGAAAAGGGCACTTTTAGAAAGTAAAAAGTACAATTGATGGACAGAATGCAGAACAATGTCATACATTCACCCCAGTACAGTGATCCACACCTAAAGCCATCGTTTTTTTGCTCACCGTGCCATTCCAGTTTGGACCCAGCCATACGCAAATCAGTCTTGACCCTGCACTCAATGGGAACAGTCCAGCCCGAGCTGCCAGGCCAGGTCCTCCCTGGATTGGAAACAAGCATCCTAGCACAGGTTTCTGGCTTTCAGCCATCATCAGCCAGGATAGCTTGACTCCAGTGGCATGGAGAGCACAGGACCCATGTCTGGGCATACCCGTCCCACTCGGGTGACAAATGCAAAAAGAACAACTGATGGACAGAAGGCAGAACAATGTCATACATTCACCCCACTACAGAGATCTGGGCCTAAATCCATTGTTTTTTGCTCACCATACCATTCCAGTTTGGACCCAGCCATATGCAAATCAGTCTTGACCCTGCACCCAATGGGAGCAGTCCAGCCAAAACTGCCAGACCAGGTCCTCCCTGGATTGAACACAAGCATCCTAGGATCGGTTTCGGGCTTTCAGCCCTCATCAGCCAGACTCCAGTGGCATGGAGAGCACGGAGTCACTGTCTGGGCATACCCATCCCACTCGGAGTGACAAATGCAAAAAGAACAATTGATGGACAAAATGCAGAACAATGTCATACATTCACCCCAGTACAGTGTTGTAACACTTTAAGAAAGTAGGCATTTTCTTGTTTAACCATCCTGTGCCTCTGCCTGCCTGTGGAACCAACGTTTTGTTTAGACTGACAGTCTAAACCACGCAAAGGGAGTTGAGGTGTGGCCTGCATATCCTTATGGCCCATCACCAGGTTGATGGGCCTTCCTGAGCTAGAGTGGTGTGAGGAGTTGTCAATGACACCTGCATAGGGCTGGGTTTGGCCTCTCACGGTGCTGTCTCCTCCCTCTGGAGTGTGTCTGGTACCAAGACCAGGCACAGCAAGAACTTGTGACCTACAAAGACAATGCTTTTCAGAATGCCTAATTCAAAGGCCAAAAGGGGTATATGTATTGGACCCAAATCTCCAGACTTTTAGAACACTTCTGGATCAAGAGGAGACTGCCAAGGAGAAGAGCTGAAGAGCTGTAGGAGGAATACTGCCCCTTTGCTGTGTGTTGCTTTGTTGGGTTGGCCTGCACTTGCTGCTTCTGCTTTGGAGAGGAAAAGGACTAGACTTTGCTGTGTATCCTGTCATGAAGTTCTTCTAAGGGCTTGTGTGTGGATGCCTCCTATTAAGAAGTCTCAGGGCCATCAAAGACTTCACCTGCAGCATCCCTGAACTCCACTGCTGGGAGTTCTGACCGGCCAAGTGGGGCCAGTTTGCCAATTCGAGTTCTGGGTCCCTGGAGGTTGGTTTTGCTGCAAAAAGTAACAAAAAACGTCAAAATCGACATTTCGCCCTTCCAGCGCCTGTTTTTCCCACACAGCACCGCCATGCAGGGAAGGTTTCCACACACCGCCATCATGAGGCCTAAGAAATGGATGGCGTGCCTGCCCGTGACTGAAGAAACAGGAGGAACCTGAATTAAGCGCAATGTGTCTCCGAAGTATGAAACCTTCGCACTGCCTATGATGCAGCCCCTGCTGTGCTGCTGAAAGAATGTACGCATTGTGTCACCGTGGCTGAAGAAATCGATGCAGTGCCTATTTGCCACCGCCCCATCTACCTCCAGCATGTCTGAATTTCTATGCATCACACCTGTGCGCCATGTTTTCCACTGCATCACCCACAGACCAGAGCCATCTTGGATTTTGATGCATCGCTTCCCCTAACAGTCGGGAATCAACGCAACAATTCTCCTGTGTGCAGCAGAAATGACGCATCTTCTCCCCAGGGATTTAAAAATTGACCCATCACTTTATTTTCTGATGCTTCCCTCCTCTGCGGCTGTTTTTCTTTAAGAATTTTGATGCATCTCAGGTACTTTGTGTAAAATTACCGCATTCATGGAGTTCAATGGACAGAATTGGTTGAAACGTTTTAAAAGTCATATTTTGAGTTCTGTATGTTGGATTTTTGTTGTTTTGGTATCGTTTGTTTTAGATAAAGATACTTTCTTTTTCTAAACTGGTGTGGTGTTGTGTCCATTTGTAGTATTTCACTGTGTTAGTGTATGTGATATCTACAAAGACTTTACCCATTTCCTCTGAGATAGGTCTGACTGCTCATGGCAAGCTACCAAGGGAATGAGTAGGGGTTACCTTGGGTGTGTAATCCCCTCACCTTGACTGGAGGGAAGGGTCCCTACTTGGGTAGTGTGTATACCACTGCCATCGAAATAACCCCATTTCTATTAGTGACCAATTGTACTTTCCTCTGGCTCCAACCCCATAAGATCACAAATACCATTTAAGAATATTAGGTAAAAAACACGTTTCCATCTTTTGCCTCTGTTTCGACACTTTAACACCTTGGTTTTACCCCAGCAAATAATGCCACCTGCAACCAGCTTGAAATAAACCTTATAGTAAAAGGGATGCAATAATTGGAATAATTAAAAGTTGCTCAGAAACCCACAGGTATTGAGACCGTTCAAAAGATATGTCCATGTAATTTCAGCCGGCCTAATCATTTTTAATGTATATTGCATCATCTTTCTCATTTGCATTTTCATTTTCCATTTTTGTTTTCAAGTACATTGGCAACCTACTTTATGATTTCTAATAAAATTGGAAGGAACATGGTGGGAAAAAGTTACACAGAGCTCAAAATCTCAGGCCTTAGAAAGCAGAGGTGCACAGACCATAGAGACTCATACAGCGGAGATACCACTAATAATCTCACAGACTCAGACCTAAAGTAGCAGTAGTCCTACTGTAACAAATATACGGATGATAAAATTGTCCAACCAGTAAGGAAACAAAAACCATTGCAGGAAGTGCTCTGTGGTACGAAGAAAAAAAACATTAGCAATAAGAGTCTTGAGCTCAGCATAAATTGTGATAATTTTCGTCAGTATATAACTTTGTCAGTTTCTGAAAATATGAGCACATTGCTATCAAATGAAAGTTTCCCTATTGTACTCTACTCTCTCCGGATTCTCTTTTTCTAAGAATCCTATTTCTCAGAAGGCCAGGGTACAAAGTTATTCCTTTTTAGTCTTGATCCCAACACGATGAAAATCTTTCGTCCTCCTCAGCTCGGTAAAACACCTCTGCATCTTCCATGTAGGTAACACTTTTAAAGTCTCATTTTGTTTAGTAGTCTATGCCACACCGTATTTTTTTAGCTCTACTTTCCTAGCACCAAGAGAAACTCTGTCCAAATCATCTTATAACATAAGATAACATAACATAAATTATATCCATGTTCTCAATGAAATGCAAACCAACGTCATCTTTGAATGCGTTCTAACCACCTCAAATGAAATGGCAACAAGACAGAAATGTTGTGCCTCATTATTCCTTCGCCCTTTTGAGAACTCCACTTCTGGCCAAATTAATGACGTCCTATGCCCTCGTTTGTTTCTGCTGAAAGGATAGAATTTCGGTAGTAGAATTAACAACTAACTGTTTAAGAACACACCTCTATGATTGTGACATGCTGCTTCTTTTAATTTTGGCTCCATTTTCTGAAGGGCATGTTCTACCATTTTACTCTACGAAGATACTAAATACTTTCATATCAACCTTTTTAGATTAACATATTCCTCCTTTCTCAAACTTCCGTTGTATCAAGTTCGTAGGTTACAATCAATCTAAAAACATGCTTCTAGCACTGTGATAGGCTTTCGTGCCAGAAACCACATCTCAGCCTCTCCCTTTTCTTTGCATTGACTGCTAGGGAAACCTGCATTGTTTTCAAGCCTGTGAGCCTGGTGTAAAGTGGGTTTACATTCCCCATCCCTCAACAGTCTAGATTCAGTTGGTTCTCCCCAGACCACCATCAGGGTAACCAAAACCGGCCCTGGCAAAGTGCTTGGCCGGCCCCCTAGGGGGGTTTGGGATTGCGACCGAGCTCTTTTCCAGAGCCGGTTTTCGGCCGATTTTGTTACAGGGCCGATTTCGCAGCTATGCTGCAAAAACGGCCCTGTAACAAAAACGGCCCTCAGGGGCCCAAAACCGGCTCCCACCCCTGCGGGGCACCGGGGGATTGCCCGGTCCCCGCAACGGCCAGTCCGGGCCTGACCGCCATCCTAGACTGGCAAACTGAAAATTACAAAAACGGCCGAAGATTCATTGATAAAAAGTTGTCCTTCTACCTGTGAGTGGAACCTAACCTTTTGAAGTTTCAGAAACTTTTGAAAACCTAGTTATTTCCTAGCAAAACTCTTATGTTGTCTTTCTAATTCTCTGTCCCTGTTGACTGTTAGAGCAACGAAACCCAGTTTGTGTCTATGATGTGCTTTATGTATCCTAAAAAGTAAATGAATAGACAGTTGTTTAAATAAAAGACATATTAACAGTAAATTTATATTGTAATACCTTAAAAATGAAACTGTCATGAAGTCAGAAATACTGTCCAGAGAAGCTCAAATGCTTTGGCCCTGGAATAGTAATGAAATCATGCTTCAGATTCTCAAAGCTGCAGTCGATTTACCAGTCTCAGCATAATGCTATTGGAATGGAACTAGTTCAATCTAATTTAATTTAGAAGATATTTTGAGACATTAAATTGAGGGTTTGCAGCAAAGATGCATCTCTCTAACTTCGATGCTGTGGATGCAGGTCCCAGGATCAAGGTTTCAAGCATATGCCATCTCAATCAATAGGCTAACTTATTAAGGCCACCCCATTATGGTGGATCTTGTGCAATTGTGTTTATGTTGGAACACAGTCTTGCTACAAATACTGGTAGCCTTGCATAGGCTATCTAACAGTCCTATAGTTGCTCAAATACAATGAATCTTTGGTAGCTTATCAGCATGGGATCTGATGTCTTGCAATGATATCTGGAGAGTTCATGTCAAGACCTGGGGCTTGAACTGCACATTATCTCTTTATTGCTACTCCATGGCAGTCATTTTAAAGCAAGCACATTAGTCACATTAAACATTCTAGAATCAGAACATCACAATCTCTAACTAAACCCCAGGAAAGCAGCAATCTTCCTCTTTTAATTGCTGCTCCCTAAGGTCACATGAATCCATCCACTAGCGCTGTATTTTTTAGTCAACAGTACACTGCATCCTATAATAGTTATTTAGGTGAGGGACTTACCTGAATGACCTGACGACTTTCAGTGTGAAACCGAGGTCGAAGAGGTCTTCAACTTCTCCTTGTCCATCGGCCAACCAGATGGAAAAGCGTAAAAATTTGCGGCGTGGCTCTGCTGTTGAGTCAATGCCTGGACCGTCTCCACGCCTCCCCAAGTTTCGGGTAGCCAAAGAGACCCCTATGCAATTAAGATTAAGAGACTTTTACAAGACTATGCACCTCATATTTGGGTGGCCTGTTCCCTCTGGTGTGCCTTCAGTCCCTGTGTGTTTGGGAGGAGCCCCCACACCGGTGGCTCCGGCTCCTGCACCAGTCGGGCCCATGGATTTGGACCGGCACCGGTCATACCACCTCGACCTTCCCCGATGCCGATCCTGATGTTCCCTGTGCTGGCAGCGCCAACCGGGGGCGACATCCCGATTCTGATCCCTGACTCCAACATGGAGCTGGATGGGCATTGTCTAATACTGACTGCCGGTGCAGAATAGAGCCATGCCTTCTAGACAAAGCCTGATCCCTATTTTACACGTCAGGAATCAGGGAGGAGATGGAGGGGTTGCTTGGCCCTGAAGAATACTGACATTATGAACCTAATATGGACTGGTGTGAGAATTTTGTGAACACCAGTGGACTGGATACTTTTCCTGATACTGGCATGCTTTCTTACTTACTGTGGCAATGGAGGAGTGAGCGTCATTTGCCCTGGTGGCGAGGAGGGTGGTACAGGTCTTGAATCTTAGCTTGCCCTCGGTGGCAGTCAAGACAAACGTCTTAACAGAAGTGCTTCAACCAGGAGTGTCCCTTTCTGAACATGTTCTCCTGCTTAATTACGCTTTTACTGATGTCCTGCTTGGGACTTGGTCCAAGCCCAACACAGGGGTTTGTGTGAACAGGGCTATTGCCCCACCTCAGAGGACCCCCAACTTCTTTATGCAACACCCTACCCTGCAGAACTACTATTCACAAACATCCAAAGCATACACCAAACCAGATCAGGAGGTGTTCTCTTACATTGCTTCTAAAACAAGGAACAGCCTCCCACAGCACATCAGAGCCTCCTCCTATCTTCTTGACGTGGTTCCCCCTTGAGCCAATTCATAGTTTAATTTATATCATTTGGATTAGGAGATGCCTTTTTTTGTCCCAATACCTCTGCTAGAAGTGTGAGAGAGAGTGTGACCTTTTACTTCATAAGCCTTTCATCATTGTATGTTTTGCTGTAGTGGTGTTTTAGGGACACTAGTTTAGAACGTGTTGCAATGGTTTGAGACCTGGCAATGGCAAATGTGGTTGCTGTATCAGTTTTACTTTCTCGCTATGTCCCAAAAGAACATCAAGCTGCATCACATCTGGGTTTCAACATGGCACATTGATACATTTGTATCCAAGTGGTTATCATCCCCCAGAATCTATTCCTGTGATTTACCTAGTCACTTCGAAGTGGTCTTTCCCTAAATATTATGTTAGCAGCCAGTCACAAGAAAGAAAGCGCCACTGACTTGCAAGCGTATTGTCAAATATTCTTGGTTTTCATTATATGTATAAAATGCAGTCACTTTGTATGATGATGTACTATTGTTTGCCCAAAAATAGTTATCATGTTGTTACAAAATTAGGTATTATTATAGTAACAAAGCTATAAAACGTTTGAGAGGTATTAACGTGACAATAATTTATTTAATGAACACCCTCTGTAAAGTGATTAAAGCAAGGAGAATATTTTTTTTAGTCTCCACTTGATCACAACCAGCTGACAAATTCTGCAAGTAGTAAGAGAGTGTGGTTACCTGGGCTACGGTAAAGGGACTAGTCATGTTATTGGATTCGGAAACACCAGACAGTTGCTCCTTGTTCATGGACAGGAATGCTGGCTCTTTGGTAGGTGACTGCCTCTGCTTGTTTGCCTGAGTAAGCTGATGCTCTGTAAGTAAAAGTTGTTCTGACAGATATGGATTGTTTGTGCCTCTGAGCATGGACTGTGGTCATGTAGATCTGCTGAAGCAAGCTCGGTCAGCCTCGCAGCAGTTAAATGCCAAATAAAGTCGAAGTTCCCTAAGGTCACATGAGTCCATCCACTAGCGCTGTATTTTTTAGTCAACAGTACACTGCATCCTATAATAGTTATTTCTGCTTTTAACGCTGCAAGTATGAGCTCCAAAAAAGCAGTATGCAAAGTGATGTTATAAAATGCGTTGCACGTAATGGAGCTACTAGCGAGCTAGATGATTTACGTGTTTCACATGCATTTAAGAAAACGCGTTACATATCGGTATAAACATGTCACTTTAATAGTCTTAAATGCTAATTGGTTTTGTCTCCCTGTGATTGGCTAAAGCACATTAACTAACCTTCTTAAAGTAGAGTCCCTCCTTCAATACTTAAGGGCTAAGGATTGAAAAATATCATTGTTTATCCTGCACTCCTGTGTGAACCTTGCACTCCCCGAAATGTCAGCCGTTTTGGCTTTTATGTATTACAAAGGTCTTCACTGATCTTCAATAACATAGACCACTGGTTCATAATGTGCTGCTGGGCGATTTGGAATATTTATTCGTATAGCTTTTGGTGTTTAATTCATCCTCTAAATGTGTGCTAGATTTCATGTTAACAAATCCAGGTAATGTAATGTAAAAGGCTCTTGCATAGCGTTCTGTTACTCCAAAGAGGTTCCTGGTGCTCTGCACCCCAGAGGTTGACTGACTAGAAGACCCAAACTATTACTCCTGATTGAAGAGCCAAGTTTTCAATTTCTGCCAAAACTTGGCATTGGCTGAAATCGCTCGCAACTAGCGGAGTAGTTTGTTCCATGCTGATGGTCCTGAAAAGCATAAGGACCTCCCTGCAGCTCTGGAGCGATGGATCCGAGGAATTTGGGGCAAGCAAGTTTTGGCTGAACGAAGTCCTCGATGGAGCATATGGAATAATCCTCGCTCTGAGGTACCTTGCACCAGACTGATGGAGGGCCTTCTGAACCAGTACCAGGGCCTTAAAAATAATCCTCTTCTTAATAGGAAGCCAGTGCAATGCCCTCAAATGAAAAGATACGTGTTCTCAGGGGCAGGCCCAACAGGGTACGTGCTGCTGAGTTTCGGACCACCCACAATTTATTGATGAGATACTCAGGGAGACCCAGTTACACTGCATTGCCGTAGTCAAGCTTTGATGTTATCAGGGCATGACTACCTGTTTCCTCGGCTCGAAAGAAAGAAAGTGAAGACATTTTCGGAGCACACACTGTAATCCAAAACAAGTCCTTATCATCGCATTAAACTGAGGTACGAGAGGAAGACTGTAATCAAATTTAATGCCTAGATTCTTTACTGAGCTAGCTTGGTGTCCTGGAGGAGGGGCATCAGCCGGCCAAAAGGATTGCCAAGGCTCAAAGGAATTAACACCAAAGAAAGGTAGCCCAGTCATGCTGCATTGAATTTGAGCTGGTGGTTTGCTAGCCACTGAAACACTACTGACAGGCAGGTTCTGAACTTTTCACCCAGGAACATTTCGTCCCTACCCCAGGAAAACAATAACTGGGTGTCATCAGCATAGGAAAGTATTTTTGCTCCCAGAGCCTCAGTGAGTAGAGCAAGTGGTGTAAGATAGATATTGAATTGAGAAGGGCTCAAGATTGAGCCTTGTGGCTCTCCCTTTTGCAACTCACACAACCCAGACGAGAAGGGAGAAATCCAAACTTCTTGACCTTGACCCTCAAGGAACGAAGCCAGCGAGCTCAGCACATGATTCTCAATTCTGATGGATTGAAGCAAGGCCAAAAGTGTATTATGGGGTACTGTGTCGAAGGTCGCTTTTTGCATTATTTCCAATGTATCATACAATCGTAATTTAAGGAATCGCAATAATTTGTGATACCTTATTTTGCCATAGCATTTAAGGAATCGCAAATTTTGCGATTCCTTAAAAGATATGTATGATACATTTTTGAAGTGCGAATTTGTGTTAAGGATTCGCAATTTACAACCAACTTGTAGTTGGTGGTAATTTGCGATTTCTCATAATAATGCCCTATTTGGCATTCGTGAGGGTGGAATGTGACAAACATACATGCCCATAGGGCATGTATGTGTGCCAAATGCACACACATGTAGATTTGCGGGGTGCCGCAGGGTGTCTTTGAGACACCCCTGCACCCTTGTAATAATTCTCAAATTGCGATTAGCAAATTGCAAATTCGCAATTTGAGAATTATTGCACCATCATTCCTATGGGCCTCCACGCTACTCAACATCTAATGTACCCCATACGTAGTGTGCTACCTCCACTTGCGTCGTCTATGTACTACAACTGGGGCAAAAACCAAACTGGCTCGGGTGTAATAGATTATTGCTTTCCGGGTATTGGGGGAACAGATGGTTAAAATGCTTCGCTAGTACTTTAGAGAGAGCTGGAAGCAACTAAATGGGTTTATATGTGGATAAACTGCTTAGGTTGTCCTGGAGTTTTTTCAGGAAAGGTTGGATTTTCGCCTGCTTCCAGGTGTGAGGCACTGTTCCTGATGACAGAGATGCATTTCTATGTTTATTGGCCAGTGGATTGATGATACTTGTCCCTAATGCCAGCATACTTGGGAGGCAAGGGAGAGCCGGACTTATGTATTTACGAATTCTCTTCGCCTGTCTTTCAATACGTGTTGAAAATCCTTTACACACTTTATTCTTTTATTAGTTCGATTTTAAACTATGAGGAGCAAAAACAAAGTGACATCTCAATGAGACAATGTATTGTGACATACTGTACAATATGAGACAGGAACAAAAGGGGTACAAGATACACAGCCATTAGTTCAAATACAGACTAATTTACCAAGGCCTACCATTGTAGGGCTGTGTTGTCACCTGTGCTCAGGTTGGCATTGCTAACTCATTAGCCAACTCTGAGCGGGCCTTCCACCATCTATGGATCCATTGGTAGATGAAAGGCAGGGCAGGTACACATGGGTGTTCCTTGCCCGGGTAGGTAAGAACCCCCATGTGGGCTTTCCCTACCTAGAGGGGTTAGCTCTTACCCTGGGACACCTCCTTGGTTTTGCTGATTCTCTCGTGGCCTGAAGACCATGGGAACATTCCCACTGTGAATGCAGTGTGAAAGTGTTTGCGCCCTTCCTGTACACGTTAGGTAGCAGTGCTGACATGGTGTTCTTAAACATAGGTTAGGTCTGCCTTTGCAGACCTAGATGTGCGTGTACCTGCACCTATGGTGTTTTAAATATGTGTCCACCTACCATTGCTGGTCGGTGTGTGCACTCATGCACCCCTGATGCTCTTATATGTCAGTTCTGACAAAGGTTAACATGGGGGAAATGAATGAAATGACTTCAAGCAGCAATATTAGATTGCAGTGGAGGAGACTCATCATGTTTTCAATCATTGGATTCACAATGGCAAACCCTCCCGTGTGGTAAATATGGTTTTGTCATTAAGAGCTTAGAAATGTTACCACTAGAAAGTGTGTATTTTTTTGCTCTAAATTTCTTGGTGTGACTTTTAGCTTAACTCCAGTCCACACTGGAGGTTGGGGAAGCACATCTGTAAATTCCCCAGGAACAGCTATAAACCTTGGGCATGCAACTGGAACGAAAGACCCCCTGCTCGCATCAAAGGAGTGGTGCCCCTGCAGCGTGGGTAGCTCAACACACCTAAGCATCCTGTTGGAGGTTGGTGGATTTACCGGCTGTGGGATCAAGCATGGCACGCTTTATCGATCGTGCCACATCTCTGTTGTGCAATATGCCGACTGCATGCTCACGATTGTGAGGTGTCTGATTATGCGACCCTCTGAGGTGAGGGCGTTCCCGTCGTAGATTCCCTCATTCTACGTCATTTGACATAGCTTAACTCATGCCTGTGTATGTGACCGGAACTGTCTGGTGCTACACGTATCATCACACACCAGACCTTGTGCCTCATTTCTAGGGAGATACGGTGTTTGCAACTCTTCATTGTGTGTGACAGGAGTTTTCTGGTCGGACTTCTATCATAGCGCACCAGATGTTGTGCCTCATTTCCAGGGAGCCATGGCATTTGCAACTCTTCCTTGTGTGAGACCTGAATTATCTGGTGCGACTCGTATCATCGTGTACCAGACATTATGCACAGATTTCCTGGGTGTGACTGTGATCGGCGTGTGCCCAATGGGGTGCCTCTATGTTCTGAGAGCCCACCCCCTCCTCTGCTTCATTCCCCCTGCATTGATTGTTCCTTTGGGACCCTCAGTGCTGCGGATCAACTGCCCTCTCCTCACCCAGCCACGGCTATATTGTGTTGCCAGGTACATGTTTGTGTAGTGAGAGAGATTGACTGGGATGAAGAAACGCTTCCCAGATCGATTGGAAGAGAGTTTAGGGACTGCATGACCCTCCATTGTGCTTCGCACAACTGGGCATGGTGATGCTTAAAAGTGTTGTAATAGTTTGTATGTACATAACTCTGATACCATTGTGATCTGGGATGCACCCTATAACTGTGTGGTACTGAATCCTAATGATTTCCAGGGTGGGTCTGGGTTTGACAACATTTTGAACTGCATAAGGGCGGTGGTGGGTAAAGTAGATCGGATCTTCCCCAAGTGTGCATACTACTGATGTCATTTTACCACAATTGGGCCTGTCCCTGCTAGTAATATTTCCAAGTGTGATTTATTCCCAGCGATACATGATGTTCATGTGGTGTTAAATAATATCTTTTGAGACACTCAGGGTATTTATTGTGTGGGAACACTGTGCCAATGCTTTACACAGTGCCAAGCTACTCAAGCATGAGCGCAGGTTATACAGTGAGGGTAATTACCCACCCCAATGGGAGTGGTAGGTTTTGCCTGGGTAGGGCATCGCATCAGCCAACCATAAAGTGCCAGTTCTAACACCATCCTACTCTGCCTAGCCTTATGTCTCTTCCCTTCCATTAACCCCAGAGAAGCGCTGTATATATGGTACTAATTCCCATCGATTCTGACTACCTGTGTGATCCCCTCAAATGCCTGTGGGTGAGCTGGAAGCAACTAAATGGGTTTATAGGTGGATAAATTGCTTAGGTTTTCCTGGAGTTTTTTCAGGAAAGACTGCATTTTCGCCTGCTTCCAGGTGTGAGGCACTGTTAATGATGACAGAGATGCATTTCTATGTTTATTGGCCAGTGGATTGATGATACTTGTCCCTAATGCCAGCATACTTGGGAGGCAAGGGAGAGCCGGCAAGGGAGAGCCGGACTTATGTATTTACGAATTCTCTTCTCCTGTCCTTCAAAACGTGTTGAAAATCCTTTACACACTTTATTCTTTTATTAATTCGATTTTAAACTATGAGGACAAAAACAAAGTGACATCTCAATGAGTCAATGCATTGTGACATACTGTACAATATAAGAGACAGGAACATAAAGGGTACAAGATACACTGTCCGTAGATTGACGCAAGTTGACCCACAAGTTGTCCATTCCTCATAAGAATAAAAAGATTGGGGCACTTTTGGACTTGAAAAAAGCCAGTGATATAAATGTAATTTCTGAGAAGATGTCACACAACTGTCGTATGCCTAACTGCGATTTTGCAGTCGGCCTTGATGTTAAGTATGTGAGGGGGTTCTCAAGTAAGTGGAATATTGATGAGCACAAGGAGTCTACTCTAGCATGAAAACCCAGATGGTGCTATGTCCAGTTAATACATGTGACAGACTTAATTTTAGTAGTATATTTGGGGAATGAAGAGGCAAGCACTGTATTCAATGGCAGCGTAGCAAGATGCCATGTCACTTTCTACCAAACAGTGTGGCAAACAAGGGTCCAGGTGAGACCAGCATGTGGGGTTCCGAGCCTGAGCTTCTTAGGCACAGATTTAAAAATCAGACACTGAGTTGTGCCATTTAATGGAGGGTAAAATCAAAGAATATTTGCAGATAAATGTATATACATCCACAGCAATCTAAGCATGAAGGACCACAATGTTTTGCAAAATGACCAAGGGCCCAATGTAGTAATTCCTATTTACCGACTCTTAAATACCGAATCATACCGATTCGGTATTTAAGAGTAGCTAAATAGGAAGGGTGCAGATGTAGGTAATTCTTATTTTAGAATTACCAAATCTGTAAGATTCGGTATTTACCGATTCGGTAAATACCGAATCGGTATTTCCTATTGATTCCTATGGGCCTTGAAGCCCATAGGAATCAATGGGAAAAAACGATTCTGTATTTACAGAAACTGTAAATACCGAATCATGGCAGGGGGAACGGGGTGTCACTTTGACACCCTGTAGCACCCCAATTGCAGGCTTGTGTGCCATGTGGCACACATACATGCCGTAAGGGCATGTCTCTGTGTCACATGGCATAGGTGTACACGCACATATGTGCATGTACACTGGAATTCGATATTTTACCACCTAATAGGATTGGGTGGTAAAATAAGAATTCCTAAGGGCCTGTGGCACTGCAAACTGTGCCACCTACATCTAGAATTACCGATTCGGTAAATATACCGAGCCGGTATTTTACCGAATCTGTAAATTTACCGAATCAGTAAATTTCAGATTCGGTAAAATTCTGGCCCCCTACATCTCAAAAACCAATTACCGGTCGGTAATGGCCGAAATCGGCCGTTACCGACCGGTAATTGGTGACCTACATCTGGCCCATAGTGAGCACTTTCAGGATAGTAAAGAATAACTATAACAACTTTGGGAGTACCATCACCTTCAGTAATACTATCCTGTCTTGAAGCACAATGGGATAGGCATCCTACTTACATATTGAGATAATTGAGCGGCGTGCCATAATTATCCTTGATGATCGCAGCCCCATCCTGGTGTATATTAATACACAAATAGCAGACTGTTTTGAACTCCTCTGAAAGGGAGTACCAAGATATTCCTCAATTGTGCCAGCTATCTGTGGGAGTATCACAGATGTATTCCCATTTGCTCATAGCCCAGAGTAGTTGTAAAAGTGAATACCATTAATGCCAGGGAAAAAGTTTACATCTGCAACCAGAATATATATAATATCACTGGCATACAATAAAAGGAGAATTATCCACCTCTGAAACTTCAGGCCCCTGGAAGAGAGGAATTATTTGAATGCACATGTTAGTGGTCCGTGAGCATCCGTCAAAAGCAAAGGTGAGTGTGGACAACTCAGACGTGTCCCTATCTATATCAACATTCAAAGAGAAGGGGGAGTCACCAGGTATTTACTTTAGATGTACCCACTTTGAGTTGAGTGTAGGTAAAAGCGATATTTCTCCAGAACTCAAAACAATAAGGCCCTGATTATGTTGCGGAATGGGAACTGACTCACCTCAGGTCGGCGGTTCCAAATGCATTGGGATGCAACTGCACACAGTGTGGTTGAAAATATCAATTTTTTTACGGGAGCTTGTGTGGTTGGCGGTGCCTGCCACATGGTGCAGGGATGTTTAGGGGGCACCATAGGGGACCACCAGGGCCAAATGCGGAAGGCCAGGGGGTAAAGGCCGACATGGATTGGCTGTCGGAAACCAACATTATAATCCCGATGACAGAAACGCCATCCTTAAGGGATTATGAGACCGTTCTCACTGGCTGACAGGCTCCTTGAGTTCATCGGATCCGTGTTGGATTCCCCAGCCAGTTTAAACTCCGACCGCCATCAAAATACGGCAGTCGCGCTTAAAACCTGCAATGTCGGTCGAAAGCTTTCCGGCCGAAATTGTAATTAGGTCCTTAATTGTTTGATTACAGAAGGAGAGAGAGGGAATTCAAGGCAACACAGAATTAGAACTCATTTCCCTTTCCATTCACTTTTCCAGGGCGAGCAGGATAGGCTTTGACACAGTTGGGACTTTCCGCTTGACCCGGAGGTTCGAAGTATTCTTCGTGACCTCCCATTTCACTACAGCAAAAAAGATAGTGATACTTTCACCCTCCCATGCAGGGTCCCACAGGAATCAGTGCTCAGTCCAACAATATTTAATGTATAGGTTTCTGTACTGCCTACCCTGATTAAAACTTTTGAAATTCTCCCTAGCATCCTATGCTGACGAAACGCAGATAGTTGTGTCAGCTTTTAACAATGATGCTAAAGTCTCCACCTGCTTCCATGACTGTATGCTTGTAGTCAGTTTGTGGATGAGCAAACACTGCCTGAAGGTCAACTCAAGAAAAATGGATGTGGTACTGTTTGGTAACCTCTCTCCTCTATGAGTCCCTTCCTGGTGGCCGGAAGAACTAGGCCCCCTTCCCATTCCCATGTCGAAGGCCAAGAACCTAGGAGTTCAAATCGACAACAAGCCGAACTGTGGAAGCCAGGTTAATGCAGTCGGCTCCTCCTCCTTCTACGCACTTAGGAGGATCAAAAATAATCTCCCTTTTATCCTAACAAATACCAAAAACAGTCATCACCGCCTTAGTCTTATCAAAAATAGTCTACTGCTAAAAGGTTATGTATCCTTCAGAAGGAGCAAAACGTGGCCGCTAGGCTTCTCCTCGGAATACCACTTAACATAAACTACCCGACACACCCCATCCCTTGCCCTGTCCCTAAAGCTATCCCAACCCCTTCCACTGCCCTCAGGCCCAAAACCCTAACCCCTGATAAAAAAAAACTACCCAGACTTCCGAGCCCTAAAAACTGCACTGCCCTGCCTTAAGCCCTAAAAACTACCCATTCCCCTCCCCTGCAATGAGGCCTTAAACCCTGCCCCTTAACACACATTCCCCCGACCCTTCTACCCCCGCGCTGTCCTTAAAACAACCCCAACCCTTTTCCTTCCAGGGCCCTGATACCTAAAATTCTAACACTTAATAAAAACGACCCGATTCCCCTGGAGCCCTAAAAAGTATTCCGCCCTTACCTAAGCCCTAAAAAATACCTTGACCCCTACCTGATTCCTAAAAACTACCCTGAACCCCAGCCCTGAAAACTACCCCAAACCCACACAAACTCCTCCCCAAAACCCAGCCCCACTCACCTCATTGCATCCTCTCCTGATCCTTCCTACTTCTGACCAGCACCAGCTAGACTGCTCACTGCCTTAACCACGCATATGTGTGGTTAAGGCATAATCATGATTAAGGCAAGTGTGGTAGCGATTGCGTTGTTGGAAAACTTCTGGCTCTGCCTGCGTTGTTTTGACTGTTTTCCTTTGAGTCAAGATATAGTTGGAGAGAGGGGAATTTGGGAAAGGTATTTGTGCAGTAAGCATGGTCGCTGAGGTGGCAGGTGATTTATTTTTAATTTAGAACTTCACTTTCAGCCATGGCACACAGAATACAGCATTATGTAGCTTCTTAAATAGTATGTGAGATACCACCCTGTGCTGCTTGTGTCCCCAGAGCAACATCCTGTGGCCTTAACAATGCTACCTGCTGCTTCCTCGTAGTCATTATATAAAGAAGTTAACACCGGCCCACATAATTTCACAAAACGTGCCCACTGCACCACAAAACCAGCCCACACACAGTTGCAAAACGGGCCCATGCATTGACCTGTCAGACAGGTCCATCTTGCACTGTCAGATAGCCCTGGATAGCAATCCAACTCTCTAACTTCTAGATTTGTATATATTTCAATATGAAACAGCTATTGCAAACTTTAAGGCTTCTTCCGACCTCCAGGCCAGCCCTGAAAGATGAACCAAAAGCTTGCTGGATCTCTCGCAACTGCTTTGGTCTAGTTGAAGATGAACTGATAAAGGCAACAGGTCTGGCTTTTTGTTTGGGTGAAATGTTCTGTAATAGTAGGGTAAGCAGCATACCCAGACACCTTTGGCAAAAGTCCAGTATTTTTGTTGCATCTTATGGAAGCCTATATGTTTGTGTAAACAAGTAGAGTGCAGTTCCTAGAGGGGGATGGAAGGGGAAGGGTAAAAGACACATTTTTTGTCATGCTGCCCTCACACACCCCAAGAGATGTCATGCTTCATCATTGGGCCTTGCTCCTCGTCGGGCCGGCGCTGCAATGCTCGACGGGCTCACCGTTACCAGGGCTCTTTTTCGGAGATCTCTTTAGAAGAAGCCTTTGGGTGCCTGTGGGTGAGGGGTCAGTGGAGGGGTTATGTACACATGAGGTGTGATCTAAAATAGGTCAGGATCAGTCCTATTCTCAATGAATTTAATGGTTAAGGTAGATCCTGCCTAAGTAAAAATGAAATGGACGCCCTGTGGGAATGTAGTGTTCCTAGCGGGCCGTCTCTAAGGTGGGGTCGACATGTTTTGTGCCTAGTTGTTCCTAAGGAATCGGGTGGCACTTCTTCAGGACCTATGTGGGATGTGGTGCACAACTAATGATAGGCTCCAAGAATTCTAAAGGTAGCCTGGTGTGGGGCCCTGGTAGTCCTGTACTGGGCGTGTTCAATACCTGTGCAAAAACCAAAAACAATGGGTTTGTTAAGGGCGGGGGAAGGGGAACAAGGAAAGTAAATGTTTCAAGGGTTAGGGGTATTTGTGGAAGCCTCAGCCTCAGCCTAAGTGTGTGCACGTCTTTATTTTGTGAATGAAAAATCTCTCTCTCCCTCTCTCTCTCTCTCCTCCTTATACCTTTTTGAGGAACTGATGACAGGTTGTCTGAAGCCAGACCTAAGAAAATATTGCATTCTTTATACACTCACTGACAATTACATTTGTGATGGTTGAGTGCCTTCTTCAGTAGTAAAATAGTCCTTCCTTCATTGTAAATTGTAATGCACGCACTCCATAGGAGCAGGAATGACACCAAAATGCCAACATATTTTGGTGAAAGAGTAATAGTCCTATCGCTGATCCTAAGCCCACTTTTTATATATTTTTAAAAATTGATATCGAAGATATTTAATGTAACGTGCTTTTCCTTTAAGTATCTCTAGAGCAGCTGAGACTTGTAAGTTTCCACGTATATCGTAAAACAATGTGAATAACTCTTGAGTAAAACTTTCAATCAAAAATCTGTTTTAGATCATCACTTTGAAGGAAAACCACCATAGATAGTAAAATAAGAAGGAATTACAATGGAACTGCAGACTTGTTACAAATTGAAATGTTAAAAATGAGACATTGAACGTTGTTTTAGTTTAGTGGCGTTGCCTATTTGAAGTCAGTTCTCAAAGGAGACTCTTCTTGAAAACTAGTTGGAGCCAGGAGACTTCAGTAAAGCAAACTCAATTCAGGCAATTAATATGTGTTTTTTTTTTCAATGACATCGTTTAGAATAGAGCCAACGTGATTTCAGCGACCTGGGAGCAGGTAGGGACCGTAGGGGCACTGTGTGCAACAGAAAAGTAAAACTATCGAATAATTTTTATACCTTTAAGTGCAACAAATGTAGTGTTTATCGTGCCTTTCAGCTGAATGTCTGTCTCAAACGGTACTCTAATGACGTCTAAATTTTGACTGCTACTTAAAAAGTGTATGCAGAAAAATACAAACATTGACAATGCTAATAGGTTTGGCCTTTCTATTGGCTATGCACTCAAAAATACTTGATGTAGGCACCCATGCACACATACATACCTAAAGACAGATCATAAACCCATCTAAAATATTGTTACACAACAGCACACACTGCATCTTCTGTCCTAATAAACAAAATACAAATCACCATTCAAAATATAAAATACAAACACACTCCTAGTTGCAGTGCTTGGAACACACTTGCATCATTATTACATAATATTCACTGAACAGAAATAATCCGAGAAAAACGACACTACACATGATCTACACTCATGACTAACAGGAATAAAACAACATAAAGTTAACCTAATCACAAACATACTCACATCAAAAAGTTGACCACACCATTGTTGACATAGAAGAAAAACTATGAACAAGTGTAATCGCTAAATATAATAAATTGCATGCACATTGTTTCTTAAAATAGGTAGGAAACATAAGATCAGCATTGTTGGAAAAGACTATCTTTTGCGTGGTATTCCTCAGAGTTTCTGCCTTCTTTAGCTGAGTACATTTGTGCCAGCCATCGGACCCTGTGCACTTTACTCCTGTTAAACAGTTGCAAAGTACTTGTGCTCTCCTCTTCAAACTTGTTAAACTTGGTATACACCTAATTGGCACATTTAAGTTACTTTTAGGGTTAGTTTATGGTAGTACATGTATCAAGGGACCATAAATGAAATAATAGTGGTAGTCTGCAGCACCCACCCGCTAAAATATCCTAGCTCCAGGCCGGTTCCTGCAGTCTAGGTGTACAATTTTGACCTACGAAAATAAAAATAAAAGTTTTGCCAGGCCTAAACCTTTTTTTTTTAAAACTTACATGTCACCCCTATTGTAGGCCCTAAATGCCCATATGCCAGGGTACATGGTATTTAAAAAGTGGGACATGTATATTCAATATTGTACATATCCTGGCAGTGAAAAACTCCCAAAGTCGTTTTTCACAGTGGCAAGGTTGCTGCTCCATAGATTAGTACTGGTTTACACTATTACATTTATTACGTGACCAATTCAGTTTAGGAGCAACTAGAGAAATGTTTCAAAGACTCATTTTAATAGTATTTTTTAAATGAATTTTAAATTACTATTAAAATTAGTCTTTGCAACACTTTTAGAAAGGTGTCATTTTTCTTCCTAAAACTAAAAGGCCTTTCTGCCAGTGTCCACTTGTCACTTAAACCTTGATGGCTCACCTCTGGTGAGGTGTGTGTTGCTGCCAGGTGCGGGTTGGGGGACTCCTTCCATTACAGGATGTCATCAGGGGCTGTGGCTGACCTTTAACTGAGCTTCAAAAAATGCATACCTTGTCACTGGCAGATTAAGTTCACACCTAGGCCTGCCTTTCCTTTGTCTCTCTAGCCAGGCTGGCACCGAACTCAGTAAAAGTAGAAGAACTGTCAATAACAGGTTTAGAGGATTGCCAAAGGCCTACCCTTTACCCACAGGGTGGCACTCAGCATAAAAGTGGACCCACACACCTCTCCTCAGAACACTCCTGGACCTGTGAAGAATCAGAAGACAGACTGCCCTGCTACCTGAATCCTGAAGGAAGACAGAAGTGATCAAAATTACAGTGAAAGGAAGTAGAAAAAGTGCAACAACATTAATAAAGTAAAAAAAATGGACGGTGGCGTACAAGTAAAAAGTGCAAAGTGAAACAACATTAGTGAGCACAAATCCAAACAAAACTGAGTGAAAACATGAAAGATGTGGAATTGGATGTGTAACAAAATATCTGTTCTGGAATGATGGTGAAACCCTCTGGTGTTTATAATGAGGAAAGCTGCAAAAGCCAAAGGAATGTGCTCTGAGAATAGGTTAATTATAAACACAGGGGCAGGGAGAAATCATGCCAGGGTTAAGCAAGCAAACATATAAATAACAACTATATTCCAGTCTCTCATTGAGCCCTTTAGGTTGGAGGGCATTCCGTCTATGCATCCAGAACAGTTCTCACTGTAATAGGAACTTTCTGTTATCTCTACCTTCTTTGTAGTTAACAACTTTTAGTACCATGAACCGGATTTAGTTGACGTTATAAGCTTGGTTTACAAAATCTGCTGCCACGCTAGATTTAAGGTTTTTTGCGCGAATGTTATTGCGGTGTTCTGTGAGTCTTATTTTAATTTTTCCTCGGTCTTCCCCACATATGGCAAGCCTCATGGGCATTTCAGTAAATATAGCACGTTGGTGGTATCGCATGTGGCATTCACTCTAAGTTTTATCGGGGTCCCCTGGGTGGGGTCTCGTAGTGTAGTACCTTTGATGATGCTATTGCAGTTTCCACAATTGTGGCAGGGTAATATCCCCTTATATGTGACTTTAGCCATGCTTTTACGATATTTAATAATTGTTGAATGTTGTTGGAACGTTGATATGCGAATATGGGGAAACTTTGGAAAATTGTATTGAAATCTGACTCCAATTGTAACAGTTACCAATGTTTTCTGATAGATTGTTTGATTTTAGTACTTTAAACAGAATATTTTCAGACAAATACGGAGCGTGTATCTGTGGTCTGTGCTTGTATTTTAACTGCCAGTAGTTGTGAACGATCTTTAGTTTTCACTCTGTTTTCTTCTTTAAATGCTTCTTCCGTTGATGCAATTCTTTTAGCTCTCAAAAGTTGTGAAAATGGCAAATGTTACTTCAAACTCATTTGATGAAAACTTCTGAAGTGTAAATAGTTGTTGCGGTCTGTAGCCTTAGTGGAAATTGAAGTCTCTAACCTGTTGTCTTCAATTCTAATGTTGACGTCTAGAAAAGCAATCTGAGACTGGCTGATGGTATGCGTGAGTTGTATTCTCTCATTAACTTTTTTGAGACTGTTAATAGCGGTCAGGAGTTTGCTTTCTGAACCTTTCCACACTAGGAATATGTCATCCATGTATCAATGGTAAGTGCTGAGGTGTTCTTGCCATTCCGGATTTGAAAAAATTTGATCGGCTTCCTATTGGTGCATAAACAAATTTGCATACGCCGGAGCAGCGCAATTGCCCATGGTTACTCCCGTAAGTTGGATGAAGAATTTGTCTAGACATCTGAAGTAGCTATGATGGGGAGTGAATTCCATGAGTTCCATAAGGAAAGGATGAAGATCTTGAGGTTTGTCACTGTTAAGCAGAGCTGCTTCCATCGCTTTTAACCCCAGGCTGTGGGGAACGGAAGCATATAACGCACTTACGTCGATGGTACACAAGTAAATTTGTTGGTTAGGTTCAATCTCGATATTATTGATTTTTTTCAAAAAAACTGTAGTATCTTGAATGTAGCTTGGCATACTTGTTACACTGGGTTGTAAGTGTTTGTCAATATAGATGCCAATCGGTTCATGGATTGAGTTGCGAGTGCTCACTATCGGTCGAAACGGCGGTTTGGTAGCATGCTGGTGAATTTTAAGCACCATGTATAGGTATGGAATATGTGGATAGTCTTTATGCAAAAAAGTTTTGTCCCGTTCTTTGATAACTCCCAACATTTCAGCTTTGTCAATCAAGGTTTGCAAAACGTCTTTAAATTCCACCATTAGGATCAGAGTTGTCTTCCATATATAGTAATATATGTACAATGTATATGGACAATTGACCTGCATTGATGTTTCATAACCCATTGATTCAACTATGGATGGTGTATCATATGACGTAATATGATCAAATTACAGTCTGAATTAAAGTTGCCATCATCTGGTTAAAAGACAAATTGCTACACTCGTTTTTTTTATCATTGAAGGATAGCGACTGCGTTGCTTTACGGAGTGCTCGTGAACCACCTTGCACATCGTAAGGTTTTCTTGGACGGCAACCAATGTATTGACTTCCTTGACCTGACAATCTTCCATGAGAATGGGAAATTGGAGACTAAAACTTTCACAAAACCCACAGCAAAAAACAGCTGACTCTCGTACTGTAGCTACCATCCACGACCATTGCGGGACAATCTTCCCTTTAGCCAATTCTTACGTCACAAACGTAATTGTAGTAAAGGCAGTGACTACAAAATACAAGCACGGGAATTGAGCCGGAAATTACAACTGAGGGATTATACACCTTCTGTCATCACGAAATGCATGAAAAGGGCCAGACATCAACCACGTGAATGTCTCTTGCAGACCAACAGAAATGAACCAATAAAAGATCTGGTAACATGTGTCACCACCTATTATCCGGCTACTTACGATGTACAGAAACTCATCAGAAAAAACTGGCAGATAATTACTTCTGGAAAATTCGACTGGCCAAAGCCGAGATTTGCTAATAAGAGAACGAAAAACATCAAAGACGTTCTGGTCCATACAAGACCAAAGAGACAACAAATCCAGTCCATCACCAGAGATGTCAAGATGGAACCTGTAGTTAGCCACTATCCATGTGGCACTTGCGGAGTATGTAAATTCACAAAACCAACTAAAACCTTACAATTGACCGATACTCTAAAATGGACCCAAAAGCAACATACTAATTGCAACTCGACACATCTAATATACATGGTCACCTACCCCTGCAGACGTCACTATATAGGTATGACCTGCAGAAAAATCAAGTTACGAATTGGAGAACACAGGAGAAATGTCAGAATGAAGAAAAACACCACGAAGCTCTGCACACACTTCGTGGAAGCAGGACATACCTGTGATGAGTTGAGCTGGACAGTACTAGAAATGCTACAAGACAAGAACAACAACGCAGAGCAAGTTCTTTTTGAAAAAGAACAAAGGTGGGTGGACCGTCTTGGAACCCATATATCAGGGATGAATGATAATATTCCCTGGAGTCAGTTTTATTGAAAACATCTCTATTAAAAACATCTAAAACATGCACCTGAATATCAGACTTGCAAACCATTCTGATGATGGCAGGAACAACTCATCCAGTTTGGTAACTGTGATATAAAATTGGCATCATCCCACGGATGTCTGTCACTCTTTTCCCCAATGTCTAAGTGGAGTACGACTACCATAATGTAAATATATATTGATATGTATAATCATAGGGGTGGGGGAGGCAGAGTAGGAATCCTTTCAGTCTCCGTAGACAGCTTTATAATCAGAAGGGGGAAAGGATCACTGGTCCTGCTTAAACCTTGGGCTCACAAGTCAAGGACCTGGTTTCTCCCAAACATATATGACTCTCATACACGTGTATATTGGTAGTGGTGGTTTCTCTTTTGCGGTATATACTGTGTCCCCGCTTTTCTACACGTGCGTGCGTAATCATCGAGTCATTTTTTGTCTTGTGCACCCTCCACCAGGAGGTTTTGCCTTAGGGTTTAAGGCAGTAGTGATCGTGGAAAGTGGGGGGTGGTGGTGTGAAAATAAAAAGTCCGGAAGGCCAGACAAGTATTCTTTAATAAGTCTGGGTTCGGACTGTGGTTAAAAATTACGGATGCACTTTACGAATAGGTGAGGAATTCTAGTGCATTACAATGGAATATAAAAAGAGGTCAACATGTTTCAGCCTTTGGTAGTCAGTGGATCTATAGGCTTTCGTCAGGACCAATAAGGATAAGTGAATAGTGAGAAAACTGTGCAATTTCCGAAATAAGACAAGGTATGCGCATTCTTAAGAGCGCGCGCAGCGTATTGAACACGAATGCATCCACGTTAACCCAACGACTTGTGGGAAACCTTATAGGCACCATCAACACGCCCTCAAACCCCCCACAACTACATTCCTGGAATACTCAGAATGTATGCAGTAACACAGAAGACCCGCATTGTCTAGCGTAATTCACGATAGACCATGCACAGTGAAATGGTTAGAGCTATGCGCACTCCACTACAGTATTAATGTCAGAACTATGGGCACTTCAATATAAGTCGAAATGAAGCATGAGAATGGAAGAGTTGACGCCCGAAATGAGTATGATGGGAAGTATTGCCATTTTCTAGTTCCTTATATAATATTAAGGTACTATTGTACATAATTATGTGTTTTTCCATACCCCTTCTCCCTATTTGTCGCTGTTTGTGTGCATGTTGTTTACTTTTACAGGTACAATGAAACCTTAAAGTCACGAAGAATCAGGTCAATTTTCCTTTATTCTTCTCACAGTTTTCTCACTATTCACTTATCCTTATTGGTCCTGACGAAAGCCTATAGATCCACTGACTACCAAAGGCTGAAACATGTTGACCTCTTTTTATATTCCATTGTAATGCACTAGAATTCCTCACCTATTCGTAAAGTGCATCCGTAATTTTTAACCACAGTCCGAACCCAGACTTATTAAAGAATACTTGTCTGGCCTTCCGGACTTTTTATTTTCACACCACCACCCCCCACTTTCCACGATCACTACTGCCTTAAACCCTAAGGCAAAACCTCCTGGTGGAGGGTGCACAAGACAAAAAATGACTCGATGATTACGCACGCACGTGTAGAAAAGCGGGGATACAGTATATACCGCAAAAGAGAAACCACCACTACCAATATACACGTGTATGAGAGTCATATATGTTTGGGAGAAACCAGGTCCTTGACTTGTGAGCCCAAGGTTTAAGCAGGACCAGTGATCCTTTCCCCCTTCTGATTATAAATATATATTGATACCCTTAAACCCACCGACGAACTCTGTTTGTCAAGAACTTAAGCTAACCATAGTAGCAGGACTGTGTCCATGCCCGCTTTTGAGTTGGTTAATATTGCACCCCTTTCAAGTAAACACCAGGTCCTTGAGCCTTTATGTTTAAAAAATATAAATAAAGCATTTCGTTTTTTGAACTGGTGGAGGGAACCATCTTGGAGGGACTAACTTGTTGGTATTTTAGTCCTTTTTTAGTGTCTAGACTCCTGCTTAAAGACTGGTAGGCAGAGCACCGCCTGTAACCAGGGGCAGAGTAAGCACAGGGACTGAAAGCTGGTCCTCGTGGGTAAGAATTATGTTTGAAGACGACTTTACTCAGGTAAGAAGTCCTACCTATTATATTCTAACCGAGTTGGTAATTTTTTTTAGCCAAGACCACTCCTAGCGACTCTTCACTCCTGTAGAAGCCTCTAAGAACGCCTATTAAGGTATTTTTTCTGAAATTGTGCTGCGTGTGTAAATATGCACTTTATTGGAATTGGCACCCATAGAGCAGCGTAGTAATTGACAACAGTTTTTGAGCACGAACCTGTGACTGTGACACTGACACCGTTTTTTAAACAAGAATCGCAACTTCTTTAAGAGACCTTGCTCTCATTGTGATTTACAATACACTGCTGGACGCTTGAATACATGCGCGTAACAAGCGTAGCGCGTATTTGCAGCAAAGATAAATTCCCCGCGTGCTACATACTTTAAAGACTATGCTCTAATCGCAGAATGTTTGCTGCTTTTTTATCCGTGCGTGCAACCATCTCTGAGAGACCTTAATAACCAGAGTGAACCACATACCGCTGTAAAGCGTGTAATCACAGCCAGGAGATATTCCCCGCTTTGGGACATCTTGCTTTCGATGTAATTAGGAATAGCCTGATGTATTTGACGTTTTGCCACATGCGTGCAAGTACGATATTAACAGGCATCCCCCAGTATCAAGCGCGTAAATGCATAATAACATCCCGCTTTTGTAGAACAGATGCTCGACATTAATAACACCAACGCAGTGATTTGTAGTCTAACTAAAGAAGTCTGTCACTACAGGGACCCTGCACTCTTAGCATTCCACTCCTACCCCACCAATAGGCACGAATTGCACAAGTAGCCTCCTCTCTGTGTTTAGAGACTTGAAACCTGTTTTCCCCTGCCCTCCTTCCTTCTCACTATTAATGTATCTACAATTAGGTGCATACCTTTTACTAGTAATTCTAGTCTGTGTGCTTTAAGAAAAGTATTATGCCTACTCACCGCATTTAACATACCATAATATAGTGTATTGGTTTGTGTTCCCACATTATAGGTGACTGTATAAGAAATTCCATAATAGCTATAGGAACCTACACAAGTTGTGTAAGTACCTTCTGTGTATGTATTTTTGTCTTTTTGTCCTGACGAAAGCTCTACAGACCCGGCTGGGCTCATAGAGCTGAAACATCTTGACGCATCCATATATATAGATATATGGTAATCTAGTTGCCCGATTACATATATATCGAATTTTTTAACAACAGTGCCAACCTTTTCATTAAAAATTATTTTTTGGTGACACACTGTTTTTATATTTTTCCCTTTCCTATTATTTCTGGACACTTCTACCTGGACCAGAGGTAGCCTTGGGTGAGGCAGGCATACCGCACATTATTTGACTACCCTATGAATATGCCATGACGCCTGACGGGGCGGATAAAAGATACACCGCATCGACTAAATCAGGCTGTCTATGAGGGTTTTCAAAGACTAACCGAAGGTTTAGTAGACACCAGTGTCCATTCCCTTTTGATTAATTCAGTTACTTGGACGGTAGCCACAAAGTCCTCATGATGGTACACGGGTTGGCCGCGCTGGCGGTTGCGGCCTTGTCGCCAATATCACATGCGAGTAAGAAGATCAATTTTGGACACATAACTTGTGTCACTAATACACCCATTTCGCCGATATGGGGTCAGAGTATCTCCACCCTGACCCTTTATGGTAGCTTTCACACACATTTTCAGCCCCGGGACCCGTTCAGATAAAATGGCGGGCACAACTTTCTGTTCAGTTTGCACCCAGCCAATTAGAACATTCCCGTTGGTGCGTGCATTCACAATTAATCACGAAATCAACGCAAAATATCCGAAATCACTATAATTTTCAACTTACATTTCTCAAAAACTAATGAACGGATTTACACCAAATAACCAAATAACCAAAAGGCACTTCCTTGAACCAACATCAACCTCCCTGCCAAATTTGGTGTAAGTCAATTCAGCAGTTTGAGCTGTAGGTGTGGCTTAAGGTTCCTATGGGAATTACCATTACAAATCTACCCTTATTTCAGGCCTCAATATCTCAGTTCACACTACACAGATAACCCCCAAACTGTCCATGACACACAGGCCCTACCTTGACACTTTTGGGGGAAAATGTCAAGAAGATTGGTCAAACGACACTAAAGTTACTGCCAAGTCAAAAGCCAATTTTCCTATGGAAACTAGGTCCTAACTACCGTATTTTCCGGCGTATAAGACGACCCGGCGTATAAGACGACCCCCTACTTTGCCAGAAAAATTTTAGGTTTTGTGCTATACTCGCCGTATAAGACGACCCCCCACTTCCAGCGCAGCATAGCCATTCCGAGTATGTACCGGTATTTTGAACTTACCGTATTAGTCTAATCCTCCTTCCTGTGGGTGAGCAGTAAGGCTTTATCAGTGGGCAGTGGGTACCTATAAGCGTTTATTTTACAAACTCAAAGACTGAACGCAAACAAATTGGTTGTAGAAACAATCTTGCTTTACTCGGAATATTTTTATTTAAAACCATATCAAAAACTGTCACTTCTGAATATACTGGTACGGTACGGCAAACATAAATTACAGAGTGCATGAAACAGTGCAAGTGCATTAAACGTTCCATAACTTCCCATAAATCCAAGCGATTTCTACAGGATTTATAACGTTCCCTTTAAAAGCCTTCAAAATCCTCCTCTTCGTCATCTGATCTCATAAGTAAGTCAATGAGATCTTGTGGTACATCTGTAAGGCAGTCATCGTATGGATCTTGTACCAATTCCGTATCAGATGATGTGGTCTCTTCTTCGGCATCCTCTTCACCTTCCCACAGATAGTCGTCCTCCATACCATCTAATGAATTTGATATGCCACACTTCTTGAAAGACTTTATTACAGTCTCTGCATCGATGTCGTTCCAGGCCTTTATAACAAAGGTGAACGCATGTTTCCTCCTTTTGTGAATGTTTTTTCACCGCTAACCATCCACTCATTCCACTGTTCTCGGATGCGATCTTTAAATGGCTTGTTTAGGCACACATCCAGTGGCTGCACCAACGATGTCAGTCCTCCAGGTATAACTGCAGCATCCGTTTTTAGTCTTGCCAGCCTTTGCTTGGTGCTGGGAGTTAAATGAGCCCTGAACATATCCCACACCAGTAGACTACGCCTTTGTACAAGTCCACCTGGTCGCCTGCTCCATACGTTATCAAGCCATAGCTTTACCCCTTCTTCATCCATCCATCCTTTCTCATTCACATGCACAAAACAACCAACAGGAAACTTGAGTTTCGGCATTGTTTTTCTTTTAAAAATAACCATTGGTCTCAGTTTGCCACCATCAGCTGTGCACGCAAGTACCACTGTGAAACTGGACTTCTCATGTCCTGTTGTTTTTATTAAAATTGTTTTTTCGCCTTTTTGATGGACAGTTTTGTTGGCAATCATATCAAAATTCATCGGAGTTTCATCCATGTTTCCGATGCTACTTAGCGCATACACATGTTCATTGCGCAGCCTAATAACGTAGCGATGGAAGCTATGCATTTTGGCATCAAGATCCGCAGGTAATTTCTGGGCAATTTTTGTCTTTTGCCGCAATACCAGATTATGCCTTCCCAAGAATCTGGTACACCAGGATACAGTGGCCTTAAATCTGTGGCTGAGATCGGGATTAGATTTGGCCCACTGAAGTGCAACCAATCGGATTTTATTTCGGGTCACGACATACCCGCTTTGCCGATGCTCGGCCACCATGTCTGCTACATGCTTTTCCAGTTCTGGCCAATGTGGGGTGCCTCTTCTTAGTGCACACTTGCCCCTTGGCATACTCCGCAATGCTTGCTCATTTGCTCTCCAGGCCCGAACCATCTTTTCTGTCACTCCATATTGTCTAGCAGCAGCACAGTTATTATGTTCCGTGGCAAAAGCCACAACTTTGAGTTTGTAGCTGGCTTCATATTTCCTTCTTCTTGCCACTGCTGGAGCCTTGCTGAGTTCTAGACTGCCAGCCATTTGCTCTGGATGCGCTGCTGGAGCCTTGCCGGGTTCTTCGCTGTCTGCCATTTGCACGGAATGTGCTGCTGGAGCCTTGCCGGGTTCTTGACTGTCAGCCATTTGCACTCGATGTACGGTACTGGTGCTGTACAGTATGAACAGGTGCAGAGACTGTCTTCAACACCACACGTACGGTACGGCAAATACGCTATCTGGTCACGAGACTGCCTTTCCTCTTCGCAACAACCAGCCAATCACGGCAAGTGCTCTACTGCCTTCGGGAACATTCGGGAACATTGTACAGTCCCCTTTCTATGCCACGCCCATGCCAAGGGGAGAGGTGCGCGTGCCAAAACGTGCCAAACGTGTCAACACACTGGGCGCTGCCATCTTCGGCGCTGGCTGCCCATTACCATGTACCGTGTTTCGGACGTCCTGCTGCCTCGTCCTGCTGCCTCGTCTGCCTGGGGATGTGCAAGCGGTTGGAGGCGCGTGTACAGCGGCAGCGGCAGTCGAGGTAAGACTCATGGCGCCATTTGCTCGCTTGTGAAGCGGTTTGACACCTTCGAGTGAAGTCCTTGCTATGAAAAAAACGCTCGCTTTCGATACTTCATGGCGCGGGGCCTGGGTGTGGACGTTGCCAGGGTCGGTGGCTGTATTTTTTGACATAAGGTGTGTTGTTTCTTGGTATTTCCTATTGTGAAGCGGTCTGACACCTTCGAGTGAAGTCCTCGCTATGACAAAAACACGCTCGCTTTCGATACTTGCACAATTCATGGCGCGGGGCCTGGGTGTGGACGTTGCCAGGGTCGGTGGCTGTATTTTTTGACATAAGGTGTGTTGTTTCTTGTTATTTCCTATTGTGAAGTGGTCTGACACCTTCGAGTGAAGTCCTCGCTATGACAAAAAAACGCTCGCTTTCGATACTTGCACAATTCATGGCGCGGGGCCTGGGTGTGGACGTTGCCAGGGTCGGTGGCTGTATTTTTGGACGTTGCCAGGGTCGGTGGCTGTATTTTTTAACATAAGGTGTGTTGTTTCTTATTATTTCGTATTGTGAAGCGGTCTGACACCTTCGAGTGAAGTCCTCGCTATGAAAAAGCGCATGAAAAAATACCATAAAATTTTGTACCCGGCGTATAAGACGACCCCCGACTTTCCAGAAAATTTTAAGGGGTTAAAAGGTCGTCTTATACGCCGGAAAATACGGTATAAGTACCTACTGGTGACCATAAATACATTGCCTGTTATACACAAATCTACCAAGGACCAGGTGCAAACATCGATTCTTCCCCACTCAATTTATTTTGCATATAAATCTGTCATTATGCGTTTCAGTCACCCAGTGACCTTGCTCGGATCTATGACGTTACAACGCGTTATTTTACAACTCAGACCGTTACAACGCAATTTTTACATCGCAGGTACCATTACAATGCATGCCATTACAACGCATGGCATTACATAGCAGATACTATTACAACGCATGCCATTACATCGTAAGTATAGGTAAGTATATCTTTTTTTAAAAAATGTAATAAAGTTAATTTAATTAATTTAAAATAATAAATATATTGTTAAAAATTTTAAAACAGTAATTAATGTAATTTAATTTAATTATAGAAATTTAATGAATATTAAAATTGTAATACATTTTATATATTTAATATAATATAATTAATGAAATACATTTATAAATTGTAAATAATATTATGTAATTTATTACAATAAATATAATTTGATTAAATTTAAAATAATACTTAATATAATTTAATTTAAAATAAATAAACAAAATTAATTAATTTAAAAATTGTAAATAGTATTATTTAATAATAATAAATGAAATACATTAAAAAAGTAATTAATTTAATATAAGTAATGTAATTCAATTAATTTTATAAATGTAAATATTGTAATTAATTTATTTTAATTTAATTAAATTAATCTAATTAATTTAATTTATTTAAAGTCGTAATTCCCTTGTACCCCAAAAACCAAACCTAGCCCTAAAACCTAAAAATACCCCTGTACCCCTAAAACCAAACCCAGCCCTAAAACCTAAAAATACCCCTGTACCCCAAAAACCAAACCTATCCCTAAAACCTAAAAATACCCCTACACCCCAAAAACCAAACCCAGCCCTAAAACCTAAAAATACCCCTGTACCCCAAAAACCAAACCCAGCCCTAAAACCTAAAAATACCCCTGTACCCCAAAAACCAAACCTAGCCCTAAAACCTAAAAATACCCCTGTACCCCAAAAACCAAACCCAGCCCTAAAACCTAAAAATACCCCAAAATTACTTAAATTAATATATTAATATTTTATTTTAATTTTAATATTTATTTAATTAATAAAATAATGTAAAATAAAATTAAATAAAAATTATATACTTACCTATACTTACGATGTAATGGCATGCGTTGTAATAGTATCTGCTATGTAATGACATGCGTTGTAATGGCATGCATTGTAATGGTATTTGCGTTGTAAAAGTTGCGATGTAATGGTAGTGCGTTGTAAAAGTTGCGTTGTAACGGGTGTACACCACCTTGCTCACATGTGCGAAGTGCCATCATGATTAGTCTCATATAGCTTCCACGTGTTCAGTTACAATGACGGAAGACCAAATTTCTTAGTCTTTTTTACATTCTCAAAGTCAAGGAGGTGCAATATTTCATGGTAGCAAACCAACAATCAATTTCCATATGCATAAACGGCATTGTACATGCAAATGAAATTTAAAAAAAATGAAATTATAATATGATTGCTGATATCTGAATATTGTGAAAATAGAGTACCACCATAAATGCATACTGATGTCTTTTTATTATGTTAAGTTTTGTGATAAAAACCAAAAATCACTTTCCATATATATACAATTAATTGCAATGCAAATAACATTTGAAAAACAAAATGATAACATGAACACTGATATATGGAGAACGGGATGATACAGTTGTGGTATAAATGTGTGATTTTGTCACTGAGTTTAAGGAGCCAAAATTAAAAATCAATGCTCGACATTATTCTATATCATATTCCAAATTGTAATTCAATTTTACATATAAAGCTGTGTCATCGTTACAATTATTTATCTATATCATGCGATAAAATTGATTTGATCAGACCAAATAACGACAAAATCATACTTGCTCCCCAATGAATGTACATGGCAATCACTATGTACTCCTCGATTCAGCCGAGTGGGCAAAATCATTTATGGCAAGAGTGATTATGTTAATCCTATTGACATACTGTTCACTTTATGCAGTACTTACAGAACACACCTATGTGGCTTTCCAATGCAATTCATATATTATTCCATCAGTCACTAATGCTATCTCACAATTGCAGCTTTCCCAATTATTACATTTGATTATTGACACTATAAAAGTGTAGCTGATTCAGGGATGTTATTACTATGGTCATTATTATAAAAATGAATGTAACTCCTCCTCTGTATTTCAACCTTTGGGGAATTTAGTATCCAAATTGACAGTGCATCTACATTTCAACAGTCTAAGTAATTATTTCTGATTGCCTACCCTCAGTAGTCTTAGGACTGCGTAAATCACAAAATAGGTCAAACATCAATTGTTGTTATGGAGATCATGGACATGTCTGGCAACAGGATACTAACAATCCTTTAATATACTGCTCTCAAATGCTGCATAATCCTACAATGAACCTGTACAATTGTGCTGCCTATATATTGCAGGTCACATTCACAAGACAACACATAAACTGCACACTCAGACTCACAATTAAAAAAAACCCTTGTCTTGGAGGGTTTTTGACTGAATGGTATCAATTACTTACTGATATTCACCCCATAGACACAAGCTTTGCATTCATGACACCTGTGGAAGCCCGAGGCCTACTGTAACCACTTTGCCTTTCCTATCAATTCTGGGCTGATAAGCACCAATGCGTCTCTCATGGAGAATGCTTTCCTGTATGTTATATGGTGGGATTTGGGAATTGTAGACCTTAACACTAAATCATGTCTTAGCAGATGCCAGTTCTTCCACATGATACTTCATAGTTGTCCTTCCTATAGACTTAAGGTTGTTATTAGCCTAATAGCAGATTTCTTCTTCTTGCCCTGCCTACCAGGGAAAATCAGTGATTCCCTATTCTTGGTTTCACCATTGGCTATTGCTGAAGAAAGGGATTTGTTAGGGTAGCCACGCCGCCTAAATCTGCCCACTATCTCATCCTTACCAACATTTTAATCTTCAATGCAACTGCAATTCCTCCTTAGTCTCAACATTTCCCCATAGGGGATGCTACCCTTTAAATGCCCCGGATGGAAGCTGCTTGTGTGTGAAGTTGAATTACCTGAAGTCATTCTTCTGAACAGCTTGGTTTCTAATCTGCCATTTCATAAAATACTTGTAAATCAAAAAAATTCAATTTGAGTTGCACTGATGTTGCCTGTGAAATGCAAGTTCAAGTTATAAGGATTAATTTCCTCAATGAATTCTGTGGTAGTCTGTTGTGACCCCCCTCCATATGACAAAGATGTCATCGATAAATCTTAACCAGTAGATAACATGTTCTTTCCACATCTTCCCATGGCCATTGAGGCGCACCTGCTCCTCCCACAAGTCCTTATGCAAACAAGCAGAGCTGGGGGGGGGGGGGCAAAGCAGGTACCCATCGCTGTACCACAGACCTGCTTGAATATCTGGTTTCTGAAAAGAAAGTAGTTATAATTCAGACACCATTATATCATAGATATCAACATCAGTGTATGTTTGTACAACATCACTGGTCTGGTTTGCAAAAAGTGCTCAACAGCATGACTTTGGTCTTCGTGGTTTATACTAGTGTACACTGATGACACATCAAGAGTAATCAATAGACAATCACCACACCATGGTATATTGTATATTCTTCAAACAAAATTCTCCAGCATCCTTATTATAGGAAGGTAGATTTCTAATGTCTACCATCTATATTTCTAATATTTATCGGATCTTAAGGGAAGATGGCCGACCATACAGGAGTGCTCCTCTGAGCTCCTGGGGGCTGAGATCACCATAGGTCCAAATCCCTGTATCCCCGTTGCCATCCAACGTCTGAAGCACACTGGCCTTGCAGGGGAGTTGTTTGCGCCCTTGACTATCTTCCTTTCCCGAGGTTTGGCCTGCTGATAGGGCTTTGGACCAGATAATGGCCCAGGCCGCATAACCCTGTGTTGCCTCAGATTGCAGTGGAGAGTTGCTGCCCCGGGAGCTTGCGGGAGCGAAGTGCTGCTGGATCTTGTTAGGACTGAATGCCCTGGGCAGCCCTTGTGGTGACTGCATCCGTGCATGAGGAATGACAATCGCGCCATAGCATCTTCTAATTATCGGGAGACTGCCTGCCCCCACATCGGCACCCAACCTGTGCCTTCATATGCCACAGTGGTGAAAGGAGGTCAGCCCAGCCTCCCCCCCCTCCACCCCATCGGCACCTCAACGCCCTGCTTGCTGTGGAGGACAATCTGGCCACATTGGAGGCGCTGGGGTTTTCCGGCTTGGATACTGAAGGCGTAGAGGTATGTCTTGTCCCATCTCCCCCAGCACCTACTTCGTTGGTGATGCCTGGCTGCCCTGATCTAATTCTCCTGCTGACTCTCACTCTCCACTAATTTGTTGCGGCCGGACGCAACGGCTGGCTCCGGAAAGCCTCACCGTGATCTTCTCAAGGTAGTGCCGATTCTCTGCTGCCGCACTTGGGTGGGAGGGGCATGCATATGAGCATATAGAGAGTTGCGTAGCTGTCGACCTAGCTTCTCAATCCCTTCCTGCCATGGCTACTTAACGCCACGTTTGTTTAATCGTGGGGGCTTTTGGTTGCTCTCTGGATATTTGTCTGTATTACTGGTGCAGCCTGCATAACCCATCTTTGGCAGCCATTTGCCTTCGCCCTCAGCACGGCCATTTTGTAGTTTGTGAAGCTGGATGAATTTTAGAAATAGAAGATGTCCTCCCTGCTTTTCTAGGGCTATAGCTCATAGGTAGCGCTAGACCCATTCTATCAGAGGTTAGCTCTGCCTGGGGGACATTGAAAGTGATTGAGGACTTTTAACTGTGCTCGTTTCACTGTAACAGAAGAGGCTCAGTCTGCCTGGGGGATGTGGAAATTGAAAGAGGACTTTTTTTCTTTTTTTTTCTCTCCCAAAGGTGGCTTTATCTCTGAGTTTTCATGGTTGGCCATAGCCTGCACCATCATACTCCTGCATAAGCACCCTGTGCTCCCACACTTTCTATCATGCTGCAGCTGTCCCTAGGGAACACATTGAGCTTTTTCACTCTTCATCTACAATCATATCTGCCTGGGATCTTGCACTCTCACTCAATAGCTATCAGAAACCTGGTCATTGACTCTAACTCCTTAAGATTCATCTCTATGAGTTTGGAGGCAGCAGGCCAGAACAACCATACAATTACTTACCCGCTCAGCCTATCAAAAAACACATCTAAAAACTTCAAACACCAACTCCTAAAATCATACGCTGAAACCCTCATCTCAGATCCCTATTTCCGCCTAAGAATTGGTGAGACAATAACTGATCTGATCTTCTTTACGAAAAGACGTGCTAAATGGAGGTCGGTATTTTACTAACTGTTACAAATCACCACATCCAAGAAAACCCCTCATGGTATTAGACTTTCGGTAACCCCCTCACATTCTTTCAAAGTGGAAGCAACCATCTCACTGTATAACAATGGGACCATCCTTATTCAAGCATCTGCCCACAACCTGGTTATCTTCAACTCCATCTTCCCCATCATCAAGAGCTCATTGCCTAGCAACTTAACCTCACCCTCTGATGATCCCCCTACTTCTTCTAGCAACACACGAAATCCAATCATCCTGGCCTCTCCTGGCCTCAACATATCAGATGATCCTTCCCCTTCCCTTCCGTGTTCCATTAGTGGGACCTGAGTAATGAATAGAAACTCTGTGATGACGTCAGTTTATTTTATTTTACTTATTAAGTTGTATATACTGCGAACTAGATCTCGAAGGATATCAGAGCGCTTTACAAGAGAGGCCAAGAGTGTAATGACAACAACAAATTAGTAAAAGACGGGGATCATACAGTAAACACAAGTAAGCGGGCCATGAGGTGGGCAATAATATGCATAGTAAAAATGGGGATGATATAATAAACAGAAGTAAGCGGGCCATGAGGGGGGGGGGGCAATAATATGCATAGTAGAAGATCCTTATCAAATGAAGGTACCATGGTAATAAGAACAAAAGTCATCCGATCCCGTGAGTCTAACCCACTAGGTTAAGAATTTGCTCATTAGGAATCTTTTGGTTTCCAGTTGGAACGCCGTCGTCTAGGTGAGTTTGCGTACTTCCGGTGGTAGAGAGTTCCAAATCTTTGGGGCAAATCCTGAGAAAGCTCGGCGACAAGTTCTATTTTTGCTAAGGATGCAAGGTTTCAATAGGAAGTAGAGTTTTCTTGATGCTGTCACCCCACAAGATAGTTCAAGTTTTTGTGCCAGGTACCTGGGAGTATTGAAGGGAAGGGCTTTGTGTGCTAGTACTGCAATCTTCAGCTGAATTTGTGCTTGATAGGGTAGCCAGTTGAGAGATTTAAGGACTGGTGAAATGTGCACGTTTCGTTTGGCGCCAGTAACTAGTCTTGCTGCAGAGTTCAGTGAGGCCCTTAGTGGCATCAAGGCGTATTTGGGAAGCCCGCAGAGAGTAGCACTGCCATAGTCTAGCCTTGGCAGGATAAGCGCTTGTAACACCTGCTTGAAATTATTTTGTGACGGGAAAGGTTTGATATTTCTAAGAGTCCTTGTCAAGTGGTTTGTCCCTTTACAAACATTGCTGATGTGGTTGTTCATATTCAGGTGCTTGTCCATAGTGATCCCGAGTCTATAATAATCAGAGTGCAGTTGAAAACCATGAAGTGAGTCAGCCAAAGATCTAGCTTGGAGATGTGTTGAGGAGGGGAGATGAGCAGGAACTCCGTTTTTGCGTTGTTGTGCAGGAGATGGTTCTTGGTTAACCAATTTTGAGTAGACGTTATGATGGTATTGAGCGAGGTGATATTTTCCAAGGATTAACCAGATTTTCAGTTAAAACACTCATTCCCCAGCGAGTCAGCATGCTCACCCCTCTCTCAGAGCAACTACGTCAGCTGGACCAGAATCCCTCTCCGCTCATTCCCCTGCGAGTCAACATGCTAACCACTCTCTCAGAGCAACTAGGTCTGTGGCACGCAACCCATTAGAACATACCTTCACCTCTTCTACTTCCCCGACATCCATGCCCATTATGGTGGACACGTCCACTATGCCCAGGTCTCATCCTATAGCCACTCCAGTCTCACGCCCTTACCCTGTTCCTCCCAACCAAGACAGAAACGCAAATCACAGGACCATTGCTCTTCTGCATAACCAGGTGCTCATCTTCAAACCTAATAATTCACCTCACATCCCCACATCACCCCACAGCTTTTTATCTGCTCTGCCCCTAGTTGAACTGCCAAGACGTAAAGCACTCAGTTACCCATATGTGGTCTTGTTTGCACTATATAGAACTCTTTAGATAAAATTTAAATAATATATCCTTGCAGAAAATAATCAATATATCTTGAAGTATTTTTGAACAGACTGTTATTGGCAGAGATAATCTGTCTCCCTGGTGGTTGCATTGGGTCTTAAATAATCTTTGGAATAAGGCACACATGGTATCTTGGGCCTCCCCATTAAACTTAAAAAAATGTTAAATGCAATTCACTGTTTTTCTTAGATGGTATTAACACTGCATGTTGCAATATACAATCAGTGGAACAAAGGGTCCAATCCCTTGGAAAAGTCTGCCACTGGATAGAAGATTGTGTGTAGCCCGAACCATACCTACGTCTTAGAAACGTTTTTTTCACACAAGTCTAATCTTTCAAGAAACTCATATATTAGAGGTGCATAAATCCCTCATATTGGAGTGTATGTTTTTTGATTTATTTTGTTTTTCTTTGGCTTAACCCTTTGCCATAGTGGAAGATAAGTTTGAGTGGGAAATGGTTCATAAGAAGTGTATTTCTTGAGTCTATATGATCTGTGCTAGAAACATTCATCAGGTAAGATTGGAAACTCTATAGACATTACATTGAGAGCGTGTCTTTTGTATGTGGAGGCATAGGTCAGTGCAAATTTCACCCAAGTGTAATTTTTTTCTGATGGATATTTCGACCTGCAGACTACTCACCTTTTAAATATCTGAGACTTCAGATTGGATCTGGAAACTTTTTGGTGGCTCTGCTAAGACAGTAGGGCACCCCGGCTCCACCAATGCACCACACACAGCACCTTGTGATGTCACTGGACTCCGTTCCCTTTTTTCTGTGCCATCAATGCAATCTGTAGCTCTTCACAGTCTCCTCAGACAAGTCTTGTTTTCTTTCATCATGTCTCCACTTAAAAGGTCAAATGTCTATCACAGACCCTCACACCATCTGTCTCTGGTGTCTTAGATGAGACCACGATGTTAAAGCCTGAAGTTCCTGTCAGCAAATGCATTCAGAGGCACCCAAACAAATATTCATGGCTAGAGTGAGAGATGAACGTCGGCGGACGTTGTAAGTCTTGTCCAAGATCCATTATCCGCCTCCACCATCTTTAAAATCATTGAAGAGAAAGCAAAAAGGAAAAAAAGAAATGAGTTACAATGTAATTCCACCAGAAGTAGGTTGCTGTCACCAAGAACATTAGCGTCACCTCAATCAGAAACGGACCACGACTAACCTACAAACAACCAAATGCTAGTGACTCCATGAGACCCGATGATGGCTAGCCCATCCAACCGGGCCTGCACCTCCATCCAACCTGGCACCGGCTCTGGATACTGTACCAGATGTGATGCCTACTTTGAGGCCCCAGTCAGGTCATTCGTACATGACATTCCCAACACCTGAGACAGATCTAACTATCTTTTTGAACAGAATATTCCAAATATTTAATAGAGCTGTAATCCCATCCGGTGCACCAGCTTCCCCCATGGGACCGATGGCCTACTCCTTGGGCCACTTCCCAACACCATATCAATGGCCATTCTTCACTCTTTCTTGCCCTTACCCCAGATGTCTTGGTCCACTCTGCCATAGCCAATACCGAAGATGATGCAGCCTTCACCGGCTATTCCAACCTAATTGTCTTCAAATTGTGAACTCTCTGGCGCCGCAGTCTACTGTACTGGCACTGCAAACAAAGCCACCCCCGCTACTACCGACCCATCTGGCACCTGGATTCTGACATTCCGGAGGATTCTAATGCACAGGATCTCCTAGCCATGCTCTAATGGATCTATAATTTGAAGGGTTATGAGGTGCCAGTAGCCTTGACACTCCCCCAGAGTGACAGCTACCTCCCAATAGGTCTTCCCCTCTCAGAGGTTACCTCTTATTACTCTGTCATAAGAAAGGCAGCTGACATGGTAGTCCTGCAATGATCTCAGTGGGGAGTTTGTTTTTTAAGTCCTTATATGCTACTTGTCTACTGGGCAGATATGTTCATGCCCTACTAGAATGCACGTATGCATTCATCCATAACATAGGGCCTCATTATGAGTTTGGCGGACAGGGTTACTCTGTCACAAATGTGACGGATATCCTGAATGCCAAATTACAATTCCATTATACATAATGGAATTGTAATTTGGCGGACGGGATATCCTCAAGTTTGTGACGAAGTAACCCTGTCCACCAAACACGTAATCAGGCCCTTATTGTCAGACCTCCAGTCACATTTTACACACCTAGAGATGGGCAGGCCTCTGCAAAGCAAATTATCCAGTCAGGCCTCGATACTGCAGACTCTGTGGCAGCAGCAATGGGAACTTTAGTGTACCTGCATAGACATGCCTGGTTAAGAAACTTGTGGTTTTCATCTCCTATGCCTCCCTGGCCGGAGGTACTCCAGCTAGTCCAACAGGAAGTACATTCCTCCCTCCTAAAGAATGCAGTCAGTTCATAGCAGGAAAGGGATCAAGGATTCTACTCCTGGTACTTCTTGATCTAAATCAAGACAGGGGTCTTCATCCAATCCTAGGCCTCAGGGTTTCAAACTAGTTCCTCAAAAAGGAAATGTTTCAAATGCTGTCTCTTGCTCTGGTTTTGCTAGCACTTGAAACAGAAAATTGGATGGTCTGTAGGATGCTCCCTTCTTCATCCCTATCCGGCAGTCTCATAGGTAGTTCTTCACTTCCCAGTCAGATCACAACATTACCAGTTTGCGGTCCTTCCATTCGACCTCACTGCCACACTACAAGTTGGTTCTTACTTACCAAATGTGTTCACCATTTGAGCCATTACATAGTTCTCCCCATACATTTACCATCATTTAATACTATTTTCTTAACCGGGATCACACCACCAAGGTGGGAAGGCGAATTGCAAGCATTGAGCATAAAACTTCCTTCTTCCCTGACAAGCTGGTCTTAAGAACCAGAGCACTGCCATCCTGCCTAAAGTGATTACCCCCTTCCACTTAGGAAAAAACATTATCCTTTCCACTTTCTATTTATGTTTATGTGTTTATGTATTTATTTTTGTATAGCGCATATGTCACCGTTCGGTCTCAGAGCGCTTGCTGAAGCTAAAGATAGAGACACAGGGGGCAGTTAACAGATTTAAAAGAGCCAGGTTTTAAGATTCTTGCGGAGGGTTTTGTGGTTTGGGTGAGTTCTAATGGATAGTGGTAACGAATTCCAAGTGGTGGGGTCTATTTTGGAGAAACTTCTATCCCCATTTCTGACAGTCCTGACCTTTGGGACTTTTAAAAGGTGTTTATTTGATGAACGTAGAGTCCTTCCCGGGCAGTACCCCTGGAGCTTTCGCTGAAGGTACTTTGGTTCCTGTCCATTAATGGACTTATGCATCAGGCAGCAGATCTTAAATTTGATGCGTTTTCTTATTGGGAGCCAGTGGAGAGTCCTGAGGCACGGAGCTGAGGGGGTGCGGGGAGGGAGGTCAAGAATCAGCCTTGCAGCAGAGTTTTGCAGGGTCTGAAGTTTAGTTAAGAGACCTTCGTTCACATCAGCCAATAGTGCGTTTCCATAATCAAGGCGACTGATTATGAGGCCCTGAATGAGGGGTTTCCGAGAAGCGAGAGGAATCCACTTAAAGATTTTTCTAAAGCTTCTCATTAGCCCATTGCTGGTGTGAACCACTTTATTTATGTGTTGGGACAGGGTCAGTTTGTCATCGATGATGACTCCCAAATTCCTTGCTGAGTTTTTTGGAGCTGGACAAGGGCCTAGAGATGATGGCCACCATTCTTCCGTCCAGATTTTGTTGGCCTTGCCAAATAACAGAATTTCTGTTTTTGCTGCATTTAGCATTAAGTAGTTGGTCGTCATCTATTCTTGAATGGAGATCATGCACTGTTGGAATCTCACTTTGGCATCTAAGTGGTTTGGCCCTAGGGTTATCAGGATCTGGGTATCGTCGGCGTAAGATACCGTCTCAAAGCCATGTGCTTTCATTACTTTAGCTAGAGGAGATAGATATATATTAAATAGGATTGGGCTTAGGATCGAACCCTGCAGGACACCTTTGCCATTGTCCACGTAATATGATGAGAACAGGCCTATTTTGACCTTGGACCGCCTCCCTGTCAGATAGCTCTGAATCCATCTGTGTGCTTGACCCTCGACACCAATCTCAGCTAGCCGCTTTAGTAGGACGTTATGAGAGATGGTGTCGAAGGACGCCGACAAGTCGAGTAAAATCAAGATGGCCGATTTCTTGGTGTCCAAGGACAGCCGAATGTTATCCACAACCTCCTGGAGAGTGGTCTCGGTGCTGTGGCAAGCTCTAAAGCCCGATTGGGTGGTGTCCAGTAACATGTTGTCCTCTAGATGTTTGGTTAATTGGGTGTTGATTAATGATTCCTTTATTTTGCCAAAGAGTGGCAAAAGGGAGATAGGACAGAAATTTACTGGTTGCTCTGGGTCAGCATTATCTTTTTTTAAGATGGGTCTTACAGTTGCTTCTTTCCAGGACACGGGAAAGATGGCTTGGGCTATTGATAAATTAAAGATTTCCGTTATTTCAGTTCTAATAGCAGGGGCTATTTTTGTCAGGATCTGGGCAGATGCGGGATCACTTAGGGAACCTGATTTTACTTTCCTTAATTTATCTGTGACTTCTCCCACCGTTACAGTGTGGAATTCAAGAAGGGGTTTAGGCAGGGAAGTGGCTTCCGGGGTAGGCAGATTGGGTGGACATGTGTAATTGTCCTTGGTGTTAAAAAGTTCAGTCTGTCTCGGAAAGGCCTTGTGAATTTTATCAATTTTATCCTTAAAGTAAGTGGAGAGCCTATTAGCCCATTCTTGGGGCTCGATGGTGGATGGTAGGCAGGAGGAGGGATTAGAAAATTCCTTTACTATGGAATATAGTTCTTTATGTGAGTTACCAGCTAGTTCTATTCTGGTACCTAGATAAGCTTTCTTCGCTGTAGCTATAGGGCTCATGTATTCTTTATGTGCCGACTTGTAGAGCTGTTTATCCAGCGGCTCTTTAGTTTTCCTCCATTTTCGCTCGGTGCACCTCATAGCCTGTTTCATTAATTTGAGGTCTGGTCTAAACCAAGGGGATCTTGTGTTTGGGCATTTTGTTTGCTGTATTGGGGCAATATGATCCAGTGCCATGTTGATTGCTTTGTCTAGATCCTTTACCACCTTATCTGGGTCAGAGTTAAGGGTAATGGGGGAGGCGTGAAGACGCTAGCAAAGGAGTCTGAGTTGATTTTATTCCAGGGCCTGCTCATTTTTACCTTTTTTGAGTGGGTAGGTTTAGTCGCATTGGCTCGGATGTTGAATTTTATTATCATATTTCCCCCCTCATCCAATAAGGAGAAGGAAAGACTTCATCATCTTGTCCAAAGACAGCTACATCTTAAACATGGACAAAACGCATTCATTCAGACTCGCTTATCAACTCTTCGTGGGATATGTTGGAAAGGTGAAGGGCAAAGTAGTCCACAAAAATCTCTTTCCAAATGAATAATCCTGTGCATCAAGATCTGCTATGCCATGGCGCACAAGGATCCTCCAGAAGATATTCAAACTCATCCTGCTAGAGCAAGGTCTTCTAAATCAGCACTGGAGAGAGGGGTGCCAGTGGCAGACATTTGCAAAATGGCAATGTGGTCATATCTACACACTTTTGTGAAACACAGTTGTTTAAATATAGAAGCAAGGAAAGATGATCACTTTGCTCTTTCAGTTGTTCCGTATTTTGTGAAATAACAAGCTGTGTGCCCAGGCCAGGATGTTGATTGCTCGGGGAATCTATTCAAAAAGTGAGGAATTCCCATGTAGAAGTATCCTTCAGAAAAACAAGTTACTTACCTTTTTTGTGTATACTATTTCTACCCACAGATTCCTGACTGAGCATTCCACCTCACCATTGCATTCTTGAATATACCATCTTATCATATACTCTTGATTTTACAAAAAACTGCACCTATCTGATTAAGATGTTGGGCTCAGCCATTCACTTTAAAGATGTGCTAAAAAATGGATGGAAAATGACATCAGCACCCTTGACTGGAGCCCTTTATGGCTTCAGTTGCATCAGGAGGTACAACACTGAGGTGGAGCTGGCACCCCATAGTAGTGTGCAAGAGCTATCAAAACATGGCCAAATTCAGTCTGACGCCTGAGGAATCTGCAGGTAGATACAGTATGCACCAGGAAAGTGTTAACGAAGGTAAGTATCTTGTTTGTGTTATATACATCATTTTTGTGAGAATGACTTGTATTGCATGTGAAACAAATTATACTACTCCCCTCCCCATTCACGGTGAAGTTTTCTTGCATCATCATAACACCTATGCACACCCCGTAGGAGGTACTGCACAAACAGTGTACTCAGGTGTCCAGAGACTTGCAAACCTACAACCACGCGATTGACAGTATGAAAAACACAGGAAGTCACAATGGCTTGCTTGGATGGCTGTGGTGCCCGCATGAGCTCACTTTCAAGCCGTGGCATGTGGCTGGAACACAAGAGGGGTCTCAGGGCAGTGTTGTATGTACTAAAGGCTTTCCAGCAGTCACTAGTCCATCAAAACATGACTGTGTTCTATCCTGGTGCAAGGCATAATTCATTTCTAGACCTCTTCCAGAAATTCACCAGACATCTGGATGTGGGCTGCCATTTTGAAGCCCCACCTGATGTTCAGATACCTACCTGGTTCGGTCATGAAAAGATGAATGACCACAGCAAAGTCTCTCGACCAGGAGCAGGAAGGTAGTAGACAAAATGCCAAATTCGGATACTTTGCCTCAACTGGTGCAAAGTGCCATATAATGTACATACTGCACCATTCATCCTCGTTTTCAACTCTGGCAACAAACAGACTGCTAAACCGGTACAAGGACAAAATAATGCAGCACATTAATGTGTACCCAAACCTCTTCACACATTATAACATTTGAACGTTTGAACAATTGGACCTTCCATAGCAGTTCTTAGACTTACAGACTAGCTCTCAGGTAAGTTTCCCCGGTGAGACTTGCAATAACATGAGGAAGAGGTTTTGCATCTGGTTGTCACAAATGGAAGTACATTCTTTCTGAGCCACAAAATCCATTTTCCTGTCTGTTACATCAGACAAAAGCTAACCAACTCAGCTCAATGTGCGTTTATTTAACAAGTCTCCAGTTAAAGGGAGAGGTCGTAATTTGACCCCTCTTCACAAGGCCATTCATCAAAAACGTATTAAAAGATCTGCTCTGCAGTTTCCGCCAGACAGGAAACTAACTGCCTAATGGGTGCTGAATGTGATGCTTTCTGCCCTAGGAAAAGGCATTTGAAACAATGCTTTCCTGCGAGTCAAAAACAATAACGTAGAAGGCAGCTTTCCTGTGATGGTTATGTTTATTAGGAGGGCGGGGGCACGTTTTGTCCCGATAAGGTCATTCAAAGTTTATCTCAAAGGTGGTATACAATTTCCAACTATACTCGTTTTCCACTTCTGTTTTTAAGTCCACTTTATCTAAGGCGGGGCTGACAGTTTGTATGCAATAAGGGAACCCAGAAAGAGGGCGTTCAGGACTACTCTTCCAGATGTGATGCCTATTGTTAAATGTTTGATGTAAAAATGCCTCACAATGTGCACCCACCTTTGAGCAGTTGCACATGACCCAGTTTCAAGTTCAAGAAAATAGTCGAGGGCATGTCTGAACGAGCCCATTCATCCCTTCTAACTAAAATATTGATTAAAGCAAGCACGTTCATCTATGTACACGTCTTCTCCATTTGACTGGCACAAAATGGACCTTAACGAGTAATTATCCTGAACCATTCTCAACTGTGCCATCAGCACGCTTCAACGTATGTAGTAACACTACCCGTTGTCCTAATGATACTGGCCCGATCCTCGAGGCTCTTGGCATTGGATTTAACATGTAAGCTGACATCTTTGTTTGGCATAGCGTAGTTCTGCCTTTTCTGCCATTGCATCCATCTATTTCGTCCCGTAACGTTGGACCTACAGCCAGCCAGGACTAATGACGTTAATTGTTACGTAGTTGCATGATGTAATTAAGCCACCATTGCCTAACATATGTAACATATGCAGGTTGATGTTAAGTCACGAGTCTGCTGGTGCTCACCTACTTGTTTTTAATTCTGATGCATGATTAAACTTGAAATGTTCTAACACCAGGGCATTTTTAAAACCTGACACTTAAAGTTGAAAAAATATACCATTGCTGGAGAACTACTTTTAGGTACATGATTAATTGCATCTGACAGCTGTGGAGGAGTCAGGATGTCAAGGGGATAAAAAAGGATGCAGATGTAGTGATGCAGAAGTTTTAGATATTGGAAGCTAGGTGATTTTGGTTTCTGAGGACTTACGCAATAGAGAGCTGATGGTCATCCAGCTGTGAACTGCTGTTAGGCACTCTGTGACTTTTATTTTGAGAGGAAATGATTTGCAAATAGGTAGTATGAGAACTCAAAAAAGGAAAACAGAAAACAGTTTTCTAGTAATGTGATGTAGAGTAAATGAGGGTTAGGACAGGTTGGTGGGTTTTGGGAGACACCCCTGTGGCAGGTAAATGGTTTGAGGCCCAATAAGTAACAATAAATGAACAACCAGCGATACATGAGGCAAAACAAGTGACTGTTGAAGTTAGCGGAGCTGTAATGGAGAATAATGATGGAAAATAGGTGATTGTGGCGTGCACTGGTTATGAGGATAGTGGCTGGTTATGTGGATAGTGACAAGGCTGGAGCTCATTTATTTGGACAGGTGATGGAACCCCTATTTGGAAGCGCTTTAGTATGAAAAGTGGGTAAAGCAAAGCGTGAGCCAGTTGAACAGTGGTAATTTCATAGATAGGGATAAAGGCAAGGTGAAGCCGAAGAAGTGAAAAGCAAGAGACCTGAGACCATTGACCCATAAAATCACTAGCTCATCAGTGCCAGATCCTGTATGACAATCATTTTTCAACATGATGTCAGCACAGCCACACCAAGTTGGAACCTAATTTTTTCGATCTGGCTTAAAGGCAACTTTAGCTGTCTTACCAGTCTCATGTTTTTCACAAAATATCATATATAATATACATACATATATAGGGGTTCCAAATCAACACTGTTTCACCATTGCTCTGTTGACATATCACTCAAATTATACTCCCTCCCAATAGGCAAAGACCAACAGACCATCCCTATCCAGCCACTGGGTTCTTTTAGTGACTGCATTTGCACTTGCACATATACACATACACCTAAAAAAGATTTCCCCATAAAAATAAATTGTTTGACGCTTGCATTCCCCAATGACTGTATATAGTAGGGTAACAGCAACTATTTTCATGACTCACAAGACATTGTAAATTACAATCTTGATATCTCACGATAAACCAAGTTTGGCATATTTATTTATCTTACTGAAAATGTGCACAATTCATCAGAGTAGCTAGAGGGTGTATGCAGATGTTTAGGTTGCAGCCACAAACACCCAGGATTGTGATTGACATTTCAACCACTGGTATCTGACTTAAGAGAGCCTCCAGTAACTACTTGTTGAACAGCCTTTTCTCTATTGGGCTGTTGTACAAGAACTGTCATGAATCAGAAAACACTCCCCTCAAATCAAAGTATTTTACAAAGCTAAGCTTCCTGATAAAGAGTTCCAGCACACAAATACTTCATTCCCCTAGAGGCAGTGGCGGCTGGCATGACTCGTGGGTGGCGGGCGGGCACAGGGGGTAAGGGGAGTGTGGGGGTGTGGGGGCGCAGGGTTGCAAATAGAAAAAAATCATTAACCGTGCTGAAGTAGTGTGGCTCACTGATTAGAGGCGGCAGACCCGAGAGCAGAGGACGGCCCAGGACCAGGGTTCGATTCCCGGCGCGGCAGGTTTCTGGACCAGGGTCAGCGGACTCGATAATTCTCTCGCCTCGGTGCCCACTCTGATCAGCGATCACACTCGGCAACTCTGGGCATTAGCTTGCCTCATCTTCACTAACGGCCCCACCAGACCGCCGGGGATGCCTGGTCTCACCCTGGAGATACCCATTAAGGGACCATCTCTCAGGGAAGCCAGGAAGGGTTTTGCAGCGGTCGAAGCGCCTTGGGACCCTACGGGTAAGTAGTGCGCTATATAAATGCCAATACATTACATAGGTCTTGTGTCTCTGCTCCTTGCTCCTTTCTCCTGCTCTCCTCGTGGGACAGCAAGCCAGGAAGAGCAGCCAGGCTCCCCCTGATCAATTACAACGTAGCAATGCAGCGGTGTGATTGGTTTTGAGCGTCCTGGTTTGACGCTCAACCAGGGATTAGGGGCCTGGGCTTGTTCTCCATGCAGGCTGTAATGCAGCCTGCATGGAGAATGGGGAAAGTGCGCATGACTGGTTTGGGCATCCAGAGAGGGCCAACCAAACAGTCATTGCGCACGTAGGAGTGGGCAAACCACTGCTCCCCAGCTCCATGAGCAGAGCAGCCCTGCCTTCCCGCAAAGGAAACATAAAATGATAATAACACAAAGTTATTATCATTTTTATATTTCCTTTCCATTACACTGCTCAAAAGCAGTGGGGCGACACAGAAATATATAGCGGAGGAGCCGCCACTGCCTAGAGGGAGCATCACGCAGCTGCCTTCATACTGCTCTGGTTCCCCAAAATTAGAAATTGTTTGACGCTTGCACTTCCCAATGACTGATAGTCTTTATGTATAGTAGGATTACATCAACTATTTTCATTACTCACAAGACATTTATTGTAAATTACAATGTTGATTCCTCACTATAGCGCAGCTTTGGTATATTTATTTATCCTACTAAAAATTAGCACAAGTTATAAGAGTAGTTAGAGTGTATATGAACCCCTCCATCCTTTGACACCATCACCATATTAAACCTTTTTCAAAGCAGCGGACGGTCTTTTCATCCGCCGCGGTCCCCCCGCCATAGTAATATGGAGGGGGGAAATGGATGGCGGGCGGGCAAGGATGTCTGGCGGATCGCCACCGCTCGCATGGCGGTGGCAATCCGCCAGACATCCTAATGGGCCCCTTAGTGAGAACTTCCTGTCATGAAACATAAACAGCCATACTAAACTATTTAACTGTGCTATACCAGTGAATAAAGGTTCCTAAAAAGAGTCAGGTGGGGTCACAAACTTAAAAAAAAAAATCAAGAAATGTTTTTAAAACTTAAATTTGAACTCATTAATATGAACTAGCTTTAGCAAATAATTAATCTTTTGGAAAATGAGCACAAATGGTTGAAATAGCTAAAACGTGTATGCAAATGTATATACTAATACCACACTCTCTCAGCTTGGTGCAGGTCATGTAAAGCAGTTGCTTCTGACTTGAACTGGACTTATATTAACAACAAGTGGAACTGTAGCTTCATGAAAGGCTTTCATTGCATTTGCATTCAATTTTTGAAATACATCTAGCTCCTAGTGAGGACAAGGGGAACTGTGGGTTGATGTAAGACTTTCAATACGTTTCCATTTATCTTGTGAGGGACTCCTAGTAATGACTAGTGGAACAGCAGTTTGAAGACAGATTTTCAAAGCTTTTGCATTTTACTTTTATAGAGACATCTAGTAACGACTTGTGGAACTGCAGCGTAATTAAAGCATTTCAGTGCTTTTGCATTTGATTTGTGAGGGACTTTTAGTAAACACTTGTAGAACTGCATCTTCAATAAAGAATTTCAATGCTTTTGATCTGACTCAGTGGAACACATAGAAATTACTAGTGGAACTGCAACTTCATGTAAGAAGTAAAATATTTTGGCATTTGACTTGTGAGGAACACCTAGTAACCCCTTGTGGAACTGTGCCTTCATGAAAGAATATAAATGTTTTGTATTTGACTTGTGAGGTACACCTAGTAACGACTTGCGGAGCTGTTCCTTTATTCCTTGTTTTGCATTGCTCCCTACATTTCCTTTTTTGCATTTTCCCTGGTATGTATGACCTGACTGCTCTATGTACCGCACTCTGATACTGGCAGGGTCATGTTCACGCTTTATAAAAGTTCCCAAATAAATAAAATAAAAACTTTAATGAATATCAATGCTTTTAAATTTGAGTTGATAGGGATACCTAGTAAGGACTAGGAGAACTGCATGCAGTGTCATGAAAGGGCTTTAATGCTTTTGTATCTGACTCAGGAGTGACAGTAATGCCTTGAGGAATGGCAGCTCTAGGAAAGAATTTTGAAGAATTAGCATTTGACTGAAAAGGAACCTCTAGTAACAACTTGGTGATTTCAGTATGTGTGTGTGTATAACATACATATATAACCCCTTCACCAAATATCTTTATCCACTGGCTCACATTTTGTATCTTCCTACCACAGCCCATAGCATAAGGCGGTGGACATTTTACTGGGACATAAATGTAGCAGTTTCATCTGACTTGATAGGGACATTAAAAGGCCTCATTCTGATGTCAATGGGCCTGCCACCGACAGGTCGTCGGTGGCAGGCCCACTGACATCCAGCATAGCGGTCCGACTGCCGCATTATGATACAGTCTGTTAGACCAAAGAGGGCGGAGGGACTGATCAAGTACTCCGACAGTCTAAAGGTGCAGTTGGAGCGTCAATTAGAGTGTAATCCCTACAATGGGGGTCCAACGACCATGTAAAGGTGGACGGAAAAGGACTTTTGGGCCACTAGCAGGGCCCCCATCCTCCATAGGCCTCCGCGGGCCTCTGCTAAAGGGCCCGAAGGGCACATGTGGTGCCCCCCAAACATCAATGAAGCGTGTGCCAGGCCCCATATGGAGCCCGGGCAAACGGTGCAAGGATGTTTAAAAACATGCCTTTTTTAATTGCGGCTTGTGCTGTGGGCCATTTTCCGGGCAGCAGCATAAGCCGCAATTGGTAAAGTCATATTTCCGACTGCCTTCCTGTCAGTCGGATCGTAATTAGGCTGGTGGAGCCATCGACTACATGTTGATCGGTCTCAATCCCAATGCGATGGTGGTCAGATGCTTGTCTAACCGCCATCATAATGAGGTCCTTAGTGACTATGCAGGTGTGAATTTATAGCTGATAAAGGATTGCTTATCCGAAGACATTAATGGCGTATTAGTAGTCCTCTCTTTTGTGGCCATTTGCAATAAAATTAAATACTACTTGTTAGCACCTGCTAGATCAGATATCCAGAACCATCGCTGGTTTGATCATGAGCATTCACTCGTGCACCACCAGCTTAGAAGTTCTGTAAATGCTGAACCCCGGCACCTTGCTTTAGTGTCCATTTTGCAGAAGGTATATAAAGCTGTCACACACAAAAGAAGGGCTGAAGTTATGACACAACCGTGGACCACACTAACTGTCACTGCTAGTACACAGGAAAGTAAAACCTTTTGGAATGCAGTGTTCACTATGCGCTCTCTTGACTGCAGAGGAACTACAGTTGGTTGCCACATAAATGAGGAGGAGTGGGTATCTCATTTAAAGGAAATTTATACATCTGAGGATCCGACTCCCTTATGGCCATGGCAAGAGGCAGAACAACCTCACCCAGGGGCATGTTTGCAACAGGCAGCAATAATTATCACTGACCTTGTATACCGCATTATTTTCTATTGCTGGAATATTTCGCCAGGCTAGCGTTGTAATAACAACGTTTAGCGCCATGGCAATGAATATTCCAGCGATATCGCCCTTTTCCATGGAACATCGCTGGTTTTTCAGCGATGTTCCATGTAAAACGGCGATAAGCTTAATAATATGACCCTGTGGTTGTATCACATGAATCCCCCTCCCATGTTAGGTATGCCTTAGTCAGGAATTTAACAGACGTTAAATTCCTGCTCGATGACATACTTAGCGCAATTAAAATAATCGCTTCCCCGCTTTGTAAATATCGCGAAGCTGCCTTCGCGATATTTACCCATGTTGTTTCCACAGACACGCCTACTTTGCATCTCATTAGCGTTTCAAAGTTAGGCGTGTTGGAAACGGGAGCAAAATCAGCAAAACAAGCAATAGCGTGTCTTTGCTGATAAGGAGATAAAATGATCACTGCTTTTCGGCCGAAAAAGGCTGCAAAAGCAGCGATAATTTTATATCACTGCCTTGTTAATATGCCCCCTAGTCTTCTCAGTACAGGAAGTAGAGATCGCTATGAGAGAGTGTTGTTTAATAAAATATCAGAACGGGTTTAAGAAAATAATGTTTTAAATGACTGTCAGTACGGTTACAGGAGTGGCATACTGTAGAGCAAGGCCTAAATTTTATTGAAGGTATACAGTTGCAAAATAATCGAACCTGTATCTTTGCTTTATGGATCTAACGATTGCATTCAATTGAGTAAGTTGGGCAAAACTATGTCAGATACTTATTAATTTAAAAATGGATCCTTCATTAGTGCACTTGTTGATATCCTTACACAGAGGCACTACAGCCCGTGTAAGGTTTGGAAGTAAGGGGGAAGTGTCAGACGAATTCACCAGTAACCGAGGGTCTGACAGGGATGTGTATTAGCACCATTATTGGGTATTCCGTATATAAATGAGCTGAGTGCAGAACTTATTAGGAGCACCCCTGACGTACCCCTATTTTGTGGTACCCCTCTTCCTGCCTTACTACATACGGATTATGCTGTTTTAAATACCCGAACCCCAAAGCTTTGCGACCTTTAACTCACTCTCTTGTGAATTTGATGTCTAATCTTAAGTTAACCTGTCGACAAATTTTACTAAATAATTTTTAATGTCTTGTGGTCCAAAGTGCACAGAACTATATTCTATGAATGTAGGCAAAAGCCCTTTATCTAGCATTAGCACTTCAGGCTCAAGGGCTCCGCACATAGCACAGTGCAGAATAAAATGCGCAAGATCCATCAGGTCACTGCTTAGTTTGCCATCATCAAAGGGAAGAAGGCCCCTGAAACCCTTACTGCAAATATATCTATCACAGTGTATACCTATTGCAACCTATGGTACGGGCGTATGGGGACTGGGTGCTCCTACAAATCTGCAGAAGGAGGAGAATAGCTTCCTGAGAAGGTTAAATCAGTTCGAGCATCTTCCTCCCTTTTAATTTGCCACAGGGAGCAGGGCATAGGCTATCTGAGCGACTCTGTTCAGAGTCACCCGGCCACCCTGTGGCTATCCATTTGGAGTGCAGAAGGTGCCACACTAACAAAGAGCATAGTCTACGATTGTCTGACTTGTGAAAAGGGTTGGCCTATGTTAAAAAATAATTGGAAAGAGTGGGCCAAATAGATACTTTTTTTGTAAGAGAGCCACAGACAGCTTCTTGTAGGGAGCAAGTGAAGCATTTATTACTGGAGAAAGCTGAAGCAGACAGATTACGGGCCAAGAGTGAGAAAAGTAGTGTTTTAGATTATCTGCATTTTAACTTAGGAGAGGCCAGCCAAGATTACTTCGTGTCCTTATTGTTCGGTTTCAGGGCTGGACCAATAAAATATCTTTTGTGCTTCCCAAATGGGTATCAGCAGGGGCTTGAATTGAGGACATGCCTATGTTTTATACTCAGAAGTTTCTTATACAATTTATGAGAGTCAGAAAGATAAGATCTTGTGCGCAATCATACTGCTTAGTAGGTACTCTGTCTGATGAAGCAACTTGTTACTGCATAACTATGTTCCTTCAAGCTGCTGTATCATCTAGGAAAACAATGCTAGATTATTGATTTATTTCTCTCTCATTTCTAATGTATTAAACATCTAATGACTTATGAAGTATGATGTTTTTATCTATATTTATAGTATTTTCTTATGTTCTTTAATGGCTATTTCATAGCCAAATAAACAAAGTAAATTGATTTGAATTGACTACGCGAGTTACTGCAGCATTGTGACAGACATGTTAAGCAGTTGCTTCTGACTTGAGAGGTAAATCCCTTAAAGTTCCTGAAAGGGTGCAGTCTTGTTAAAGATTTCTAGTAATTACTTGAGGTAACTGTAGCTATGTGAAAGGTCAGGCCAATTGTTTTTTTTATTTGCCACCTTTTTTATTTTCCTTCTGGGGTCAATTTGGTTATTCTCACCATATTTTACCTTTGATATTTTTCATTTCTTGTTTTCATTGAGGCGCAAGGACATTTCTTATTTTAAATACAGTTGTAATATTGTTTTCTTTTATTTCTTTTTAACTTAATTTAACATTTTGTTCCTGATATCTGCTTTGCACACCAACAGAGTGCTGGGCTCTGTTGTTTTGTAGTTTTTCTTGTAACCACATGATGATTGTTGGGCTTACCGCTTCGACCTGACAACGAGCCCTGCCCACCAGCCATCTTGCTTGCTTCAGAAACTCTTTAAACTCTATGCCATCATTGCTCTGCTGTTGCCAGCAGGAGATATGCTTAAGGCAAGCCAATATGCACTCTTCAACAAGGCGTCTGGGCCTAGGTCCAAGACCCCGGATTCTCTTCATTTTCAGACTGACATTTTATGGTGGAGATCACCTTTTTAGCCTCCTGGCAGTCGGATAGGGCCACGGGAAGTACTCCTTACCTATCTTAGCTATCTTCATTCTAGGGTCTCTGCCCCCCTACACTGTTTGCAATCCGTTGATTGTGCAGTCTAATCAACACATGTTCACTAGTTAAATACTCTCTTGGAGTATTGGGCTTCCTGACTGACTGTAAGCTTGATCTTTTCATTACTGAGACATGATTATAAAACTCCTCATGAAGAAATACTTACCAGGCTATCCCCACTATAATACAAGCATTGGCAAGTCCAGTAGAACAAATTTTCAATGGCCAATGACTGTTTGCAAGAGCATGTGAACATATTTGCTAAGACTTATGATGCAATGTCTGCAATCTTGGAATGGGTTACCTAATAATGGAAACCTATTTCAAGAATCCCACCGTGCCTCATGATGCCTTCACTTGTATTTGTCGTGTCATGTGCAATTCTTTATGTCATGATGTGTGTTTACATGCGTTTACTTCTTTTTAATATACGTTTCCAAGATGGCGACACCAACCTTGGAGAGGTAAATTTGAACAAACTGCAAGGCCCTTTGAAAAAACCCAATTTTAACAAAATGTTTGTTAAAAAAATAGAAAACATGCGAAGGAGGTGTGATGGTGAGTAATTGCCCCCCATCAGCATGAGTAAAAGGGGGGGGATAGAGGAACTTAAAAAATTTAAATAAAAGAAACAAAAATGTTGAGCAGGGTGGGACTGGTGTAGGTGCTGGCAGATATGTCCAGTGGAAAGCAGCATACAAGGATAAATCAAGAAAAAAATTAAAAAAAATATGGAGGAAAGTCATAAAATCAGGAACCGGAAAGTGAGATACTCGATAAAGTTATCCAACCATTAGCAAAGGGCTGACCCAAAGCTCTCTCTGTGTATATTTGAAGTAATAGGTTTGCCAACAAGCAGCTACAGCAGTCTACAGCTAAGAGCAAAAAAGAGTACCCACAATTATATGAGGAAGAAAACAATAATGTTAGACAATACAACAATGTGAGACTGATTTGCTCCTGGGTGGGACAAACACAAGAAAAGGAAAGAACGTCTTTGAATCAAGAGCAGGGAAGTTAGATAGACAACAAAGCCAACCAATCATGAGCAAGGGTCTCACCAAACGCAGCCCACTCTATGTATATTCTAAACAAAAGGTCTGACCTGTAGCTGAGATTTAATGACACAATTAGTCGGACCTCAGCATATCCTGGGAGAAGGAATTAGGAGAGCAATGCTTATCATGAAAGATTCTTTGACAGTCACAATCCTCACTACTCAACTTCTTAGTTTAATTGATGTGCTACACCATAATATTATTATTTAACATACTTTGTGCGTTAAATGCCTTCTGGTTTTTAACTCCCTCTGGCCACTTTTTTTTAATTGAGACATGAATTTTGCAGATGTACTCACCCCACTGGTTAGCCAGTCTACCTACATCCTCGGTTTAAGTAATTTTAATATGTGGACTAATAATCACAATTGTGTACTCAATATAATCAAAATACCTTCTTTATTTGTGTTTTTTCCATGGGTCTCGTGAAGACAAGGCATTTGATTTGATGCATTCCCTCCTCACTGGACATGCCCAAGCAGACTATTTAAATCTCTCTTTCAAACATTTATCTCTAAGGTGCTTCAAGTAGAGGTCTTAAGGCCAAAAATATTTAACATATATGTGCACCACTAACTTACCTCATCTGATCTTTCGTGCTTATTTTCCATTCATATGTGGATGGTTCTCAATTGATCATAAACATAAAGGGGCACACCACTGAAACTCGGTATGTATTCAAAAATGTTTATCTGCTATTGCAGTTGGTTTGTGGGGTAACACTCGCCCAAATCTGGCAAGTCAGAGGTTGTGTGAGTGAGAATTTGCAGCTCAGCTCTCAGCAGAGTCCGCCTGCAACATGGGCATCATTTGCAGAACCAAGCTTGCATTGAAATCTGGATTATTCTGGGGATGCCTAGGGACAATGGGTAGGCAAGAAAGAATGTGTTATCCCTGCACTGAGCACACAAGCTGAGCAAAAGGCCCTGATCCATGCCTGAAAATATAGGGTTTCTTCTATTTGTCAGACGAATAAGTCGAATTAATGTATTTTACAGCCCAGTTTTAGTAAAGTCTTTTCAGAAACCATAGATGGGGTGACCCTCAGTACCTGAGACCATTATATACTCTGCAGAAGTAAGAAATGTATGCACATATAACACAATTGTGTGCTTGTTAGTAAAAAATGGATACACAATAGGTACATTTTCCTGTAACAGGACCAGGGTTGGCTGTTGGAATAATCTTCCATTAGAACTAATTGCATATTTAAATATTGTGTCAGTGCATGTGCACCCATGACTGTTCCTTGTGCCAGTTATTGAACTATTAACATTTCCGTGCCACCAACTAAATTACCTTCTGTATCAATGGTATTACAAACCAGTGAGTTGCTTTAGTACATTATTAGAATGTGTCCAATATATGCATCTGCTCAAGTATTCCAATGGTCTATAGTGATAATGGGTTAGGGCTCAAATATATGACACATTGCTCCTCAAAATACCTACTCACTTTAATGCACAGTTAAAACTCCCTAGTTCTTGGAAAACAGTTGTCCAAATATACAAAAATGACCAAAGACACAATTCTAAATTGTATATGCTCATCAGATGGATTGAAGATGAAAAAAATAATATCTTCGTTCCAAGAGAGCTTCGGTAAAGACCATTTTCGTCATCAATCAAATCTTTATTGTAATTCATCTTGTTCACAAGTATGCCATAGCAAAAGGGTATTTACCTTTTTGAAGTCTTTACAGACTTTTCACCTTAATTTGATTTAAGCAAAATGGATGAAAACATTTTCAGTCTTCATAGACCTTTCATCTTATGTTGATTTAGTGAACAGAGGCAAACTGTAGTTAAAATTGAAGAGCACGGATTTCGTAAACAATCTTCTAAATGACTTTATCGCATTGTGTTCAGAGACATTAAGCCGAGTTCAGATTAGTTTAAATTGAGCATCAACCAACAAATTTGGGACATCTAAGGGAATGAAACAATGATTTATTATGGCACTGACACTATTTTCTTTCTGCATCAATGACATGCACCAGAAAGTGTTGGAAGCCTCACAAGGCTCTCCTAAAATTAATGAAATTGAATTGTTGCTGTACTCCGACTATCAAATACTGCTGAACCGCACTCCCAAGGGGCTGGAGACTCAGCTACAGGCAAGTCAAGGTAGGAGTCAAGCCCCCAAATAGGTTTAATCAGTATAACAAGTTCCTAGAGTATGTGAAGGTGTATCGTTTCTTGAAGGTCCAAGGGATGACTACTTTAAACTAGAAAAAATATATTCTTAAAACTCAACAAAAGCCACAGCAGCAGGAAAGACTTTCAACAGATTTTCGAGTAATCATTGTCTCTTGGATACATTTCTGATAGCTAAGTAAGGCAGATTTCTGGCATATGGCAGTGAAATTTAGGGCCTCAATGTCCTCAAATTGGAGTCAGCAAAAGAGCCATCTGATAAAAAATGATGACACTTCTAAGATGGTCCCGTTGCTTACAATGTAAACGAATCTCACTTCCACATCATCTCTAACAGGACACAGAAAAGGTCAGCAAGTATAGAGCTAAACAGATGACAACTGCCACAGAGCACCTGGGGCAACATTTCGTAAAGGGCACACTGTCCTTGTTTGTGCAGTGGTGCAACTGTAACTAGGCATGCATGACATATTACATAGAATGGCAACCCACAGGACAGACATAAACTTGTGGCTGACATTTGACATAGACGGAGAAGCTGTTTAAAACCACTTTGTCTTTTGCAAGTGGCCAAAAAAAACATGCAGTTAGATGCATTGAGTGACTGCAGCTGCCTATGGGGAATATTTGGGGACCCCATTTCCCCCTTGCAGTGAGTGTTCTTGAGGGGGCATACCGCCTGTGCATTACATCTTTGCGGTGCACAGCCAGTGAGACTCCTAACAGCCTCTTTGCCTCTGAGCCCAGGTCCGTAATCCTGCATGGTCACAGGGGCTAACTGTTTCAGTTGTTTGCATGGGGCCTCAGCCTTTAGAATAGTGCTAGCTCTACATGTGCACCAGTTCTATCTCTGTTAGTGAAGGGGCTGTGCAAGCATCTCCAGACCTTTCAGTAATACCAATGCCCCAGGGCTCAAAAGCAGGCACACACAAAGCCTGGACTGGTCACCTTAATCTCGAAACACACTCCAAATTCTATATCACACTGAAGATGGATCTTAATGCATTGAAAATGGCATTCCTGATGTACCCAGATTGCCAAATAAATGAGAGTAAAACTATTATCAGAGGATTCTAGAAACGACTTTATAGTTTAAATCATTTTATTGAATTTGTGCAAGCGTAAACAACACGCCCACCTACTGCCACTGGCCGGCGGGGAACAGTGTAAGCATCAGTGAAGTTTTAAAGAGAGGAAAGACAGGGATGAATAAGAGAAGAGAGAGAAGGACTTGAGAAGACCGAGAGAGAATACTGACAGAGATCTACCCACAACCCAATGTACGATATGGTAGGGATCTAGACCTCGCACGTTGGCATCTCCTCTTGGGCGTCAGCACGTCAGCGAGGGCAGCAGTGGAGAACTGCAGGACCCTTAAGTAGCGGGGGCAGGTGAGTTCGACAAACTCAGAGGATAAATATGCCACAGTGGACCCCCAAGTCTTATCAAATTTAGGCAAAGTGCCGTTAATCCCGGGAGTGATCCTTTCCATCCCCACCACTTCCCACAATCTATGCACCTAATCTAACTTAGTTGGGATGTCCTTTGTGCCCCACTTGGCTAGGAGAGCCTGCTTAGTTGCCCTACGAGCAAGAGTGATTGCCCTCCCCATGCTGGAACAGAGAGGGTACTGGAGGGGGTTTGGAAGCCCCAGCAGAGTGTAACTGGGGACTAAAAATACTTTAAAAAATCAGATGTGTTAGCACATAGCACAAGAAAATCAAACTGTGACCTGGGAAGGTTTTGGCACCTTGACTGGCAGGACGTTTATTCTGTTGATATCTACATTTTAGAAATAGCCCTTTTTGCAGGGCTATCCCCAAACCTTTGGCTTCTTCCTCCTATTTTCCCTGAACTGTTATTGTTGGCTTTAGGACTCTGGGCATTTTACCATTGCGTATCAGTGCTAAAATGCATGTGCTCTTTATGTAAATTGTAATTATAATTAGTTATCTATGATTGGCATATTTGATTTACTGGTAAGTCCTGAGTAAAGTACACTGAGTGTGCCAGGGCCTGTAAATCATATGCTACTAGTGGGCCTGCAACACTGATTGTGTCACCCACATGAGTAGCCCAGTAAATATATATCAGCCCTGCCACTGCAGTGTATGTGTGCAGTTGTAAACTGCCATGAGGACCTGGTAAGTGAACCCACTTTGTTCCAGAGGATGTGTGCACTATTTACACGCACATTAAAGTTTCATTAATTCTTCCATTCATTTAATCATATGTTAAGACAGTTCTTTGTATGTTTCAAAAGATGTTTATTCTTCCTTCAAATTCAAGTTTCAAACGTTATTCGTAATCCATACATTTCATCATTTCTAGATTATTTTGTTAGCTGTGTTTTCATTTACCCAATGCAAGAAAGGGAAACTAAATGAGCTAGTCTTAGCTGAATAAATTCTTTACATCAGCTGTGGTAGACTACTGAAAAGCACATATTTACACATTTTACAATAAAAGTAAACATAAGGATGACAGAACACAAAAGTAATATACGTCAAAAGAACTCAAAATCAACAGTAGCTGCCCACTGGATTGAAAGGGGATACTATATAGCTCAATTAAGACTCACAATTTTGGAAGCCATAACTATACGGAGCGACATCGATCCCCATAAACAACGCCTAGGATCAGAATACTTTTAGATAAGGAAACTGGGTAGCATGTACCCTCAAGGGATGAATGACAGGATAGAACTATCCTGTTTTTTGTGATTGTCCTGTTTAGATCTGTTTTGCTTCTGCATAGTATTTCAGAGTATACATAGCTAATATTAGAGTACTTGTTATTATGCAACACTTTAACATCTTGAATTTTTGTTTTATTTAATGTATTCACAATATACACCCACACAATACTTCATTTCATGACAGTATCCAATTCATAACTAATGAACTCGCAATATTTATTAATATTAATTTATGGTCGCCTCTTACTTCACTAGTCTTTACTAATATGGCTGCCAAACCTCCGATTGAGTTTCAGTTAACAGTTAAAAACGTTCTCATAATATTCACATAATTGTAAGATTATATATTTAGGTTTTTAACAGATCACGACGAGCAATGTATTTCAGATTATTACAATCACCTTCCACGATCGTTACGATCATGTGACACCGTCTAAACTCACCAGCCTTTTTTAATATGTCCGCCAAACTTCCGAATGAGTTTTACTCAATCATTAAATTTCCTCACAATTTTTTCATAACTGTAAGAATACATATACAGGACGTTAACAAATCATGATGAGACATGTATCTCAGAACATTATATATTTTAAACCACTTTCTATGATCATCACGATCACGTGATACCGTTTAAACTTATCACAGACAGACTACTACCATCATTGATACTATGCACAATAAAACGCCCACAATTCGCTACACCTAGTCACATGAACACATCAGCTGGTCATCCCGGAATCTTCGGTAGCGTTTTCATTGAAGTAAGATTCTCGTAACTCAGATTTATTTATTTATTTTCAGCGCACATTGTTAACCTCTTAGCAGCTATGGAACGTCCAGCTCCAGTGCTGAACGTTCCATTGCGCAGGTGAGGTTCGAACGTCCAACGGCCGACGGCAGCCCTCCTGAGGTAGTGGTGCCATCGGCCGTTGGAATAGGCGCAGCACCTAAGAGGTTAAAATTTTATGTTTGTATTTAGCATCATGTTTACACGCTCGCCGCCGCATAGCTGACCAAATAGTAGCTATTGCTTACACAGGTAGATACACAAATTAGTTTATTTCATAGCATAAGACCGCACTCGAAAAACTTTATGCGATTTGAATGCAATCCTTACATTCTATGATGCTATGTTTATTAATGTGTAAATATGTGCTTTTCAGTAGTCTAACACAGATGATCTAAATAATTTATTCAGCTAAGACTAGCTCAATTAGTTTCCGTTTCTTTCCCTATAGACCCCTGATGAAGGGTCAATATCTCGACCCGAAATGCATTGGGTAAATGAAAACACAGCTAATGAAATAATCTAGAAATGATTAAATTTATGTATTACGAATAACGTTTGAAACTTGAATTTGAAGGAATAATAAAGATCTTTTGAAACATACAAAGATCTGTCTCAACATATGAATAAATGAATGGAAGAATTGATGAAACTTGAATGTTCGTGTACATAGTGCACACATCCTCTAGAACAGATTTGTCTGCACCATACAGCTTACATTGTGATCATGTACTTTCAGACAGAGTACTTGGATGGAGTAGCACAACATGAAAATAGATTAAAATACAGGAAACTCTGCTCAATACGAGTGCACTGAAGAACCTGAATTTAAGTGAACCCACTTGCCAGGCCCTAACCTTCAATTCACTTACACTGGGCCTACCATAGGGGTGCCTTACATGTATGTGAAAGATAGGACATGTACTAGTGTCTGTGTGACATGTCCTGATAGTGAAATACTGTGTACTTCGTTTTTCACTAGTGAAAGGCTATCTGTCCCATAGGCTAACATGAAAGTTGCTTTGTGACATCTTACGCTTATAACTGTTCATAGGGACAAGATTGAGCAGTGTTGTTTAGGCTATAAAGAAGGCATTTTCGTATTTAACTATGCTGTATGCCTCTGCTGTTTTGAGTATTGACTGTCTGGTTTAGGAGTGACAGTGGCTGGGGATGTGCTTTCACTGTAGACAGCCAGAAGTGGGGTTGAGGTATGTCCCGCCTTTCCTCTGTGACTCATAGCTGAGCTGAATAGACCTTGGCTGAATTTAGAGCGCTGGGAGGAGTTTCACTTGCACATGAATAGGCTGTGTTTCCTTTGCACAATGCTGTCTCCACCTTCTATGGTCATGCTGTACCAGAGAGGATAGAACTAGTTTGGACAGGGCTCCGAGGCCCTTGCCACAAAGAGAACAAAGCCAAAATTGTGTAAAAGTAGTGGACCTTAATCCCCAGGGATTTAGATCATTTCTGGAGTCAAGAGAAACCTGTGCCAAGGAGAAGAGCTGGTGAGCAGTAAGGATGAGTACTGCCCCTTTGATGTGTGTGCTTTGCTGGGTTGGACTGCAGTGGCTGCTTCTGCCAGGGAAAGGACAAAAACTGGAGCTTTTCTGTGAACCTGCTTGTAGAAGAATCCCCAAGGGCTTGTGTGTGGTGGCCTCCTGATCTGAAGTCTTGGGGGCAGAAAGACTTCACCACCAGCTCCCTTGACCTCTACCACCGGGAGTTCTGACATGCCAGGAGGTGCCTGTTCCAGTTCAGGGCCTCTGGAGGTTATTTCTGTTGTTGGGAGCTGAAAGAAACTTAAAGAAAGCAAGAAAACCATCTCTGATGCCATCAGTGACACCGCCAGTGATGTCGCAACATGCTCTGAAGCCAGGGGCACCGCTCGAGAAGTGCACAACGCACCACCTCGCCTGCACCGCAGCTCTGATGCCCTTCAATGCCTGCAGTTATCGGCCTTCCCGACGTCAGAGCCTGCATCCCGTTTTGACTATCAGCCTTCCCGACGCCAGAGCCTGCATCCCGTTTTGACTTCAGGAACTCTTCAACTTCACATTGCCTCACTGGAACTGACGCCTCATTGCCAATGCTGCCGACTTCACCCGGCCTGGACTCAACACGTTGCCCCCTCGCTGACACAACGCCTCGCCTTCCCCGTGGCAACCAGGGAATTGGCCTTGACCTGCCTCACCTTCATGACAACACTTTGCATCATCCATTGACTTAGTTTCCAAGGTACTGTTGTTTGAGGGTCCGTGTGACACCGCGCCCAATGCCACGCATTTCGCTGTTGGCGCCCTACATTGAAATTGTGCCTGTCACAATGTCCTAATAGCCCCAGGTGGAGCTATTTGTTTCCTACAAGCTTTCTTTTGGAAATAACTGTTTATAAGTGCTATTTTGATCTATGTATGTAGGATTTTTTCCATTTTGGTCTTGTTTGGTTTAGATAAAATGGTGTGGTGTCCATTTGTGGTGTTTTCACTGTGTTACTGTGTGTTTTGAGTACAAATACTTTACACATTGCCTTTGGGATAAGCCTGTTTGTTTGTGCCCAGCTACCAAGGGGGTGAGCAGGGGTTATCTAAAGTGTGTATCCCCCTTACCCTGACTAGAAGCCAGGGTCCCTACTTGGACAAAGGTACATACCTATGCCCATTAGAGACCCCATTTCTAACATCTACCAATGACCTTACATCCAGATGTTGGTAAAATCCCAACAAAGATGACTGTTCACAATATCACTGTGAAATGCACTGCTAGCAGCTAAAAAAATTGGTAAGTTGGAACTTGGCATAGTAAGAAACAAGTAGCTATAATGTAAATCACCAGAAAGTCTACAACATTTGATTCTAATCTATCCCTCATACGAAAGGATAAGAGAACAAATAAATCGCCTCTTGAAGTAGGAGACCAGGATTTAAAGACAAAACATCTGCAATGGTATTCCTTCTGTGTGGCCAAATCTATCTGTGACTTGAATTGTAGGTTCGTTTTAGGAAGTAATTTAGAAACAACGTTTAAGATTCCACAATACCAGGTGAAGTAGCTTTAGAATATTTCACGCTACAACGCACGGCACACAGAACTATACGTGTGTGTGGACAATGTGCAACTTTGTTAAATCCTAAGTCCGATCATCTCTTTATTGGGGACAAATCATAACTATGGCATTCTATAATATCCCAGTCTGTACAAGAGACATTTCCATGCCAGGTATATCAGCTGAGTATGTAAAGCATACATTACCTTGACATGACACTAGTGTGTTAGTTTATACTAAACCCCAGAAAATATTCATGCACTCATCTTCTACTCCTCTTTATTATTGAACATGTTTAAACTACTTTTTAAGGGGTGTAACGGTGGGCAGTGATGCTAGATGAGGGGATATTGACCAGTTTTCCTTACAATTTCCTTAAAATACTGGACTGCTGCTCCTCTTGGTACAGCTCTACCTCCTTAGGGACAGGGGCTGATGAACTTCACCACCTTCTGTGCAGCAAGAGTAGATCTTAGGTGGGTCCAAGTGAAAGAGATAGAACAGTGAACATACACCAGAAGAGCCATTATGCTTCCCTTCCCTATGTATTTACAACAAGGGGTGGTGAGGGACAGAGTCTCTGAATTAAGCAGAATACTCTCACCCAGTCAAGAGATCAGGGCTAGATCCAACACCGTTTTTTAGCTCACTGCACCATCCCAGTTTCAGAACCTGGCTGTATGCAAATTAGTCTGTTCCTGTCCCAGTGCATGATGGGAACAGGGCAAACCAAACTACAAAAGCCAATTCTTACACTGGGAAGGAAACAAGCTACCGGGGACCGGTTTCTGGCATTTCAGCCGTCTTCGGCCCGGCTTGCTTGAATCCTGATGGTGCAATGAGCAAGGGACTCACATCTGAGTATACCCTTCCACGCTTAGGGTGGACAAAAATATTTACAACAAGGGGTGGTGAGGGACAGAGTCTCTGAATTAAGCAGAATACTCTCACCCAGTCAAGAGATCAGGGCTAGATCCAACACCGTTTTTTAGCTCACTGCACCATCCCAGTTTCAGAACCTGGCTGTATGCAAATTAGTCTGTTACTGTCCCAGTGCATGATGGGAACAGGGCAAACCAAACTACAAAAGCCAATTCTTACACTGGGAAGGAAACAAGCTACCGGGGACCGGTTTCTGGCATTTCAGCCGTCTTCGGCCCGGCTTGCTTGAATCCTGATGGTGCAATGAGCAAGGGACTCACATCTGAGTATACCCTTCCACGCTTAGGGTGGACAAAAATATTTACAACAAGGGGTGGTGAGGGACAGAGTCTCTGAATTAAGCAGAATACTCTCACCCAGTCAAGAGATCAGGGCTAGATCCAACACCGTTTTTTAGCTCACTGCACCATCCCAGTTTCAGAACCTGGCTGTATGCAAATTAGTCTGTTCCTGTCCCAGTGCATGATGGGAACAGGGCAAACCAAACTACAAAAGCCAATTCTTACACTGGGAAGGAAACAAGCTACCGGGGACCGGTTTCTGGCATTTCAGCCGTCTTCGGCCCGGCTTGCTTGAATCCTGATGGTGCAATGAGCAAGGGACTCACATCTGAGTATACCCTTCCACGCTTAGGGTGGACAAAAATATTTACAACAAGGGGTGGTGAGGGACAGAGTCTCTGAATTAAGCAGAATACTCTCACCCAGTCAAGAGATCAGGGCTAGATCCAACACCGTTTTTTAGCTCACTGCACCATCCCAGTTTCAGAACCTGGCTGTATGCAAATTAGTCTGTTCCTGTCCCAGTGCATGATGGGAACAGGGCAAACCAAACTACAAAAGCCAATTCTTACACTGGGAAGGAAACAAGCTACCGGGGACCGGTTTCTGGCATTTCAGCCGTCTTCGGCCCGGCTTGCTTGAATCCTGATGGTGCAATGAGCAAGGGACTCACATCTGAGTATACCCTTCCACGCTTAGGGTGGACAAAAATATTTACAACAAGGGGTGGTGAGGGACAGAGTCTCTGAATTAAGCAGAATACTCTCACCCAGTCAAGAGATCAGGGCTAGATCCAACACCGTATTTTTAGCTCACTGCACCATCCCAGTTTCAGAACCTGGCTGTATGCAAATTAGTCTGTTCCTGTCCCAGTGCATGATGGGAACAGGGCAAACCAAACTACAAAAGCCAATTCTTACACTGGGAAGGAAACAAGCTACCGGGGACCGGTTTCTGGCATTTCAGCCGTCTTCGGCCCGGCTTGCTTGAATCCTGATGGTGCAATGAGCAAGGGACTCACATCTGAGTATACCCTTCCACGCTTAGGGTGGACAAAAATATTTACAACAAGGGGTGGTGAGGGACAGAGTCTCTGAATTAAGCAGAATACTCTCACCCAGTCAAGAGATCAGGGCTAGATCCAACACCGTATTTTTAGCTCACTGCACCATCCCAGTTTCAGAACCTGGCTGTATGCAAATTAGTCTGTTCCTGTCCCAGTGCATGATGGGAACAGGGCAAACCAAACTACAAAAGCCAATTCTTACACTGGGAAGGAAACAAGCTACCGGGGACCGGTTTCTGGCATTTCAGCCGTCTTCGGCCCGGCTTGCTTGAATCCTGATGGTGCAATGAGCAAGGGACTCACATCTGAGTATACCCTTCCACGCTTAGGGTGGACAAAAATATTTACAACAAGGGGTGGTGAGGGACAGAGTCTCTGAATTAAGTAGAATACTCTCACCCAGTCAAGAGATCAGGGCTAGATCCAACACCGTTTTTTAGCTCACTGCACCATCCCAGTTTCAGAACCTGGCTGTATGCAAATTAGTCTGTTCCTGTCCCAGTGCATGATGGGAACAGGGCAAACCAAACTACAAAAGCCAATTCTTACACTGGGAAGGAAACAAGCTACCGGGGACCGGTTTCTGGCATTTCAGCCGTCTTCGGCCCGGCTTGCTTGAATCCTGATGGTGCAATGAGCAAGGGACTGAGCTGGGATGGGGCAGTGAGATAAATAACGGTGATGGATCAAGCCCTGATCTTTGGACTGGGTAAGAGTGGTCTGTTTAACTTAGACACTCTGTTCATCACCACCCCCTTTTTGTAAATCGTTTTTGGCCACTATAGGTGTGGCAGGGTATACTCAGACATGAGTCCCTTTCTCACTGCTCCATCAGGATTCAAGCAAGCCGGGCCGAAGAAGGCTGAAATAACAGAAACCGGTCCCCGGTAGCTTGTCTCCTTTCTGGTGAAGAATTGGCTTGGTAGTTTAGTCTGCCCTGTTCCCATGATGCACTGGGCCAGGGACAGACTGATTTGCATATAGCCAGGTTCTGAGCTGGGATGGGGCAGTGAGATAAATAACGGTGATGGATCAAGCCCTGATCTTTGGACTGGGTAAGAGTGGTCTGTTTAACTCAGACACTCTGTTCATCACCACCCCCTTTTTGTAAATCCCTTCCCTATGTGTCCCCTCATGTATATAGCGCTACAGCGCCTTTAAGCCTCTACACCATCAAATAAAATTGGAACTCATGGACATTGAGCTGCATTTTGATCAGCGACTCCTAGAGTGAAAACCAATAGTTCAGTGTACTTCTAAATTATTGTACACCCCCCTTACTTCAAGAATAATGTAAAAAAGTAATGAACGTTGATTCCAAAAAATGCCAAGGGTAGAGTCAATATAACATCATATGACTGACTCCTTTTTTTAACATCACCAAAACATCCTACTATTTCCTGCTAAGGCGTTAAGTTGTGATATTCCAAAAGTAACGAAGAATCCTAGAATTCTCTTTACTTTCCTATCTTGCAGCTACCTTGCTTATCTTCCACCCCTTCCTCTCATCTTACTACTGAATTCTTCCCACTGCAGTCTTATATTCACCAAAATGGAGTGGGTACATACCGTCTTCACTGTAGAACATTTTTTTTAAATAGGTTGCTTTACATACCTTTTTTTTTGCATTTTTCGGCTCTCCTACAGTTCCAGCAGTTTAGGGATACAGCCTATGGGTCCTATTAACAAAGGTAAACTTAGACATTTGGTCTAAACTTAGTATAGGACTTTAGAAATTCCCAAAGGGCATTTATGAGTACTATTTTTATGCACACACTTGGGGCAGAGATCCAACCCTACTACTTGTAAATGCCCTTTGTGATTTCCCAAAGTCGTAAACTTATACATTTGGTCTTAGATTAGACCAAACGTCTAAGTTTACCTTTGTGAATCGGGCCCTATGTTACTCTCTACGTCTGTATGCACATACAAGCTCCATTTACACATTTGCGTCCCCTACCCTTTCTAACAATTCACTAATGTTAAACTTTTCACCAATCAGTAGAGTGCACGAATCAGCTTCTTTGTGTACTTTTCATATTTATATTGATTTTCATTGAATTTAAATTATACCTGTTCTCCCAAGATTAACTGAACAGGTTTTCAGGTCTTGCCTAGGCAGCGCATCCTCTGTCTCTTTGATAAGTGCTGCATTTACTCTGTGGAGTAAGTGCACACCCATTGCTGCCCTTTGCTTTTAATTGGTTCGTTGTAGTGCCTCTCATAAATCTATATTTTTTACTGGTCATTTATTTTATTTGTCCCACCTATCGTTGCTTGGTTTCCTCCCATGGAGTCTACCTTCGTCATACTCTATATGTCGGCGCACTATTTTTTTGTTCAGTTTGGCTCGTTTTCAGGTTTAGAATGGCAACAGAAATGCTCCCATCAAAATGGAACGCATGCTCGGCACCCAGCCGCTACTGCCCTCCCTCTTCCTCACTTCACTCCCGGCTTGTTGTACTCAGCATTCACTCTTTCGCAGTGCTGTGACTTGGAATGCAGAGTTAAACCACGGCTAGAAAGACACCAGCCTTGAAATATGGCTGTGATGTTTGGCCAGCTACAAATAGAGCATCCATGTTTAAAGCTTGTAAGCCTCGTTCTTTACTGCAATATTTTTAACATATATATACATTTTGTTTCAAGATTTAAAAAAAAAATCATTCCATCATGAAGGCGCGACTTTTAGCCTGATCTTACTATGGCCAATGCCGGGACACTGCTGTGCCCATGCGCATTGTAGATTTAGACATTTTTCTCCTCGAATACGGCCATAGAGAGCTTAGACAGTTCTGTCCCATCTGTAGAGAGCCACCCGGGCCTCTCAATACATTGTATCCCCTAAGTCACGCATCCCCACACCCCCGGGGTGGGCTCGCTCCGGGGTATAAAATAAATGGGCGGAAGATCGCTCGAGGTCTTCTTCCGGCACCTTGCTGTAACTATTCTCTGTGTCCTTTTGTGTATGATCCTGACCACGTGCGAGGCCCAGTCCTCGCACTCTACATTGGCGACGAGGCCGGTGCTGACCTCGCGCGTGCCCCGCACAGCCTCCTGTTCCTGCTCGTCGGCCCACTGCCTGCGCCGAGTGAAGATCGCCGCAGAGCCCACCCGCTCGGACCAAGAACATCCCTGGCCCTCCGCGCTGCTCGCGTGGTGGCTCGAGACCCGCCCACGCGTCTCTCCCTCGGGAGGACGCCTTCGGCCGGCGGGACTCGCCCCACACAACGGACGGGTGAGTGCTCCTCCCTGTGACCCCGCCTGCTCCGCTACCGAGCGGCCCTTGCTGCCTTGGCCCCGCGACCCCTCGTCAGGACTCACACTGCCCCCCTGGCGCGAGAGACATGCGCGCAGCCTCAAGGGGTGGAGGGCGAAGAAGAGCGACTGTGCACGTCTGCTCTGGTATCCCGTCGGCCAGCCTCATATATCCCGGCTGACACGAGGCTCCACGCTCCGACCTGCCAGCTCCAGCGCTCCCGCCTGCCAGCCCTGTGCATCCCAATCAGAACGAGGCACCGCCTACCGGCCACGACACCTGGGAAAGAATAAAATAATACATAGAGGACCGAAACAAGCATTGGCAGCTGCAATAGCCACGTGGGGCATAGGGCATTCCACAACTCTCTCTCAGAAGTCACACAGTGGCGGCCAACTACGGAGCGGCACCACAGTCCCACGAGCTAGCCCTGCTCACACTAGTCATCAGTGGACACGCATGCCCATCACAAAAGGAAGGAGGGGAAGACTGTCCATAGCAACTGCGGCAATAGTGAGAAAGGGAGAGCACATCCCGGCCTACCACTCCCCAAGAAGCTGCGACACGCTTGGTGAGGGTGCCTACCATGTCCAATCAGGCGCCAGGGGCAGCAGCAGCGCCCGCAGCGACGGCTCCTGGCCCGGCAGGAAACGCTCAAAACCAGAAAGCAGCAACCGCTGGGCCCCAAGCAGTCAGCCATGCCCACACCGGCGTTGCGCCCCTTCCCCTGTTCTGCGAGTCTGCTGACCCTGCAATGGCAGCGCCTAGGTGGAAAGCGTGGCTCGGAAGACTCAGTCTATACTTCAAAGGGACCCGTGAGACAGACGCAACCGTCAAGAGATCCCTCCTCATCCTATATGGAGGCTCCGAAATATATGACCTCTTTGAGACTCTCCCTAACACCGGACAGGAAGACGACTATGATGCGGCAGTTAACGCGCTTAACACCCACTTCGACCCCCAACTAAATATGACTTCGAAAAGTTCAAGTTCAAGAGAGCGTGGCAAACAGAATTCGAGTCAGTCGACATGTACTACGCAAGGCTGCGCCGGCTGGCCAGCAGCTGCCCGTTCCTCAATCCTAGAGAAGAGATAAGAGACCAAATCATCGTGGGGTGTTGCTCAAAACAGCTGAGAAAACTTATCATCGTCAACCTGGCATAACTCTAGATGAAATACTTATTCTCGCCCGTTTGCACGAACAGAAGAGATGGAGGCTGCTCTACGCTCCCCGATGGCACTCCCCGCAGCATCCAAGATGGCGCCGATCAAAGAGGAAAGAGTAGATGTGATACAAAGACGACCACAGTCCAACCGTCCACGACAAATGCCCTCCAGAGGCACACAGTGCGCATACTGCGGGGAGGACCACCCGACGACCGCGACATGCAGTGCAAAAGGAAAAACATATCATTTCGCAGCGGTGTGCCAGGGAGGGAGATACAGGCCGAACACACCTAGATCCCGCGCAGGATATGGACCCAGGCAATTGTCACAGCGAGTCCGGCAACTGTCTCTGGAGTCAGAGCATCCGTCCCCTGACAACCAAGCTCAAGAGAGAAGGCCGCGGTACGAGGATGATGACGATGACGAAGTATACGTTATCTCGTACGTCAGCAGAGTATCCACGAAGAGAAGACCACCGCCTACGTGTACTGTCTCCGTGGAAGGCACCGAGATGCGAGCACTCATAGACACAGGGGCATCTGTGAATGTCATGGACTCGGAACAATATGAGCAGATGTCACCCAAACCTGCACTGACACCCTCAAGTGCACGCATCTACACCTACGGAGGCACAGACCTGCTCCCACTGCGAGGTGTCATCAGCACCACCATCATGAATGGCGAATACTCGATGGAAGCTCGATTCTATATCACCGAAGGAAAGAAGAACACGCTCCTGAGCTGTCACACAGCCGGGGATTTAGGCCTGGTATTCTTCGCAAATCAAGTGCATCAATCGTATGCGGTCAATATGTTGCAGGAGTTCCCAGCGCTATTCAGCGGACTGGGGAAGCTAAAAGGAAAGAAAATTTGTCTACACATAGACACTTCAGTGCGCCCAGTCGCTCTCAGACACCGGCGTGTGCCATTCAACCTCCGACCTCAAGTAGAGGCTGAGCTCAAAAGGCTAGAAGACTTGGGAGTCATAGAAAAGGTGTTAGGCCCGACTCCATGGGTATCGCCACTAGTCGTAGCACCCAAACCCAAACAACCCGGCGCTATAAGGTTGTGCGTCGACATGAGACTCCCCAACGCCGCCTTGAAGAGAGAGCGTCATATTACCCCGACCATGGATACATCATCGCGGACCTGAACGGAGCAAAGTGGTTCTCCAAGCTAGATCTCAACTCGGGATACCATCAACTCGAGTTGGAACCCGAGAGTCGCTATATAACCACTTTCTCGACCCACGTAGGGCTTTGACGGTACCGGCGGCTGAGCTTTGGCGTGTCTTCCGCTGCGGAAGTTTTCCAGAACTCAATACGAGAGGTGTTGTCGGGGCTGAGTGGAGTAATCAACCTCAGCGACGACATACTCATCTACTACAACACGCTTGAAGAACACCATACCCATCTGAGAGCCACGCTGCAGTGGCTGGTGGAGCACGGGTTGACCCTGCATCGGTCCAAGTGTTCATTTTACCAAGAGTCCATCGACTTCTTCGGATACACGTTTACACGAGAAGGGCTGAAAGTTGACCCCAGAAAGGCGGAAGCAATCCGGACCGCGAGCACTCCGCGAAACCCCTCAGAGGTGCGGAGCTTCCTCGGCATGGCCACCTATTGTGGCCGGTTCATCCCCAGTCTAGCGGCTCTCGCAGAACCCTTGAGGGCACTCACCCGACAGGACCACGAGTGGGAGTGGACCAGCACAGCTAACAAGGCATTCCAGGACATTAAAGCAAGCCTCCTCGACAAGACAGTCATGGCATATTTCCAGCCACGCCGAAAGACAGAGATGATCGTGGATGCCAGCCCAGTGGGCCTAGGGGCTGTGCTACTGCAAGAATATGGGTCAGACGAATGGAAGCCCGTGGCATACGCAAGTAAGGCCCTGACCGACACGGAGACTCGCTACGCTCAGATCGAGCGCGAAGCCCTGGCCATAAAGTGGGCGTGCCAGCACTTTCACTTGTACCTATGTGGACAAGAGTTCACCGTATTGACAGACCACAAGCCTCTGTTGCCGCTGTTTACGGGATCATCCAGACTCGTGCCCCCATGGATAGAGCGGTGGGCCGTGCAACTGCAAGGATACAACTTTAAACTCTTGTTCTGACCAGGAGCACACGACCCGGCAGATTATCTCTCCCGGCATCCGGACGTGACGAAACAGGCTCTTCCTCTCGCCGATGGACCAGGGGTAGAAGAGTTCGTCCACATGATATCTCAAGCGGCTTGCCCTGACACCATGTCGCTGCAGGAGATGGGCAAGGCCACAGCCAATGACGAGACGCTAACCCGGGTCAAACGCGCTCTCGAGGATAACCGCTGGACACGCTTCCTAGACGGGATCCAGAGTCTGAGGCCGGAGGTCAGTCATGCCCGGCAACTAATTTGGCAGATCCGGAATGAGCTGAGTGTAGGAGACAAAGGAGTTGTACTCCGAGGGCATCTGATTGTCGTGCCTGAGAGTCTGCAGCGACGTATGCTGACAATCGCACACGCGGGACACCAAGGAATGGCCAAAACTAAGGCAAGACTGAGGAACAAAGTTTGGTTCCCTGCCATGGACAACATGGTAGACGAGATGATACGTGCGTGCCATGCCTGCACCATTACCGGAGGGGACCCGGCACCAGCGCCAGTCATCACGGAAGATGCCCCTCACACCCCATGGACTCACCTAAGCGTCGACTTTGGGAGCTTCCCTGATGGCAGACACATGCTCGTAGTAGTAGACTCTTTTTCCAAATTCCCCGTGGTTGAAGTATTTCCGTCAGTAGCTTTTCCTCAAGTCAAGAAGGCCCTCGACCACATCTTTGCCACACTGGGGCTCCCCGAGGATATAAAATCCGACAACGGACCCCCATTCCAAGGAAGGGAATTCCAAAGCTACCTGGAGAACCTCCGAATCAGACACAGAAAGATAACACCGTTGTGGCCCCAGGCAAACGGGGAAGTAGGGATGCTAATGAGAACACTCAACAGAGCACTCCGAATTGCTGTGGACAATGGAGACGACCCTGAAACAGCCCTGGATCAGTTTCTGAGTGCCTACCGGCAGACTCCACACAGCACCACGAAGTGTGCCCCAGCACACGTGCTATTCAAGAAAGCACCTCGAGGCCATATCCCAACCGCATCCAACTGGATACCGGAGGCAAGAGATGAAGAAGCTATCCAGTCCCGGAGGCAAATCACCAACCAAAAGGCGAGTGAGACTCGGCATGCCCGACAACCGAGCCTACGAGAGGGAGACACCGTGGTGGTTCAAGATCGACACCCCGGATGGAAGTTCCGAACGCCTTATGAGCCCGAAACATGGACTGTAGAAAAGATTCAAGGGACCATGGTCACGGTTCGTCAGGGTCATCAGACGGTGACCCAGAACATTTCTTGCTTCAAGAAGGCTGGAAGGCCGGCTGGCTTTCCCCCGGAAGTCATCAGGCAAGAACAGGAAGAAAGTCACACTCAAGATGATGGCGAGCCATGGGCTGGGGCCCCCTCCCCGCACCTAGGGGAAGGAAGACCGGTCGGAGATATCAGTCACACTACTGCACGAAACACCACCTCGTCGTGCGCGGACTCTCCGACAGTGAGGAGGGAGACAACCCCGGCTGGAACCGCCACTACAACCTGAGGCCGAATCCGGGCCCGAGTCAGAGGCTTATAGACTTTGCTTGGACATCACCCTGATGGGCCCCCGGCCAGAAGGACAAACTAAATTGAAGGAGGGATGTAGAGAGCCACCCGGGCCTCTCAATACATTGTATCCCCTAAGTCACGCATCCCCACACCCCCGGGGCGGGCTCGCTCCGGGGTATAAAATAAATGGGCGGAAGATCGCTCGAGGTCTTCTTCCGGCACCTCGCTGTAACTAATCTCTGTGTCCATTTGTGTATGATCCTGACCACGTACGAGGCCCAGTCCTCGCACTCTACACCATCCCTTTCCTCCTCTGTATCATTTGAAAGATCGGAAGTCACACTGGCAGGCAGAGCAGCGGTCTGTACCAGCTCGGTAGCGTTTCCTTCCAAGTTGCGACGTCATTCAGGGACACCAACCTTAGCAGGTCGACTCGCAGGAGGGAGAACATGGTAAAGGAACCGACAGCAGCGAGGGTGATGGTGCCTCAGCACCACTTTTTCTGTCATTGTTGCAAGGGGAAGATCAGCCTGAATCTGCCGGTATGAATAAGTGGAGGAGGGATACTTATAATCGTCTTAGTTAGAACGCTCTGGGTTTAGAGATACTAATCCATATTGGAACCCTTCAGGCTCAATCCATTCAGTGCCTACAGTCTAACCTATTCTGGACTTCCAATCCAGCGCTTTCTACTCTCATAGCCCCCCCCCTCTTTACCAATTTACGTGGTCCCTTGTCACGTGACAAAGCCTGAATTGTACTATGACCTTATCCAAGAGCGACTTGGCTACATATCTACTTTTGTTGATGGCATTCATCAATTATACTCCTACTTGTTCTCCTTACCCTTTGTACAGAGTCCCACTACATTACAAGGTACCAGTAGAAGCTGCTACTGGAAGGGTGTGGTGGGGCGGGGAGAGGAATACATTAAAAAAAGGACTTAACTTTAATGGCCACCGCCTCTCCTCCATCCTTGTCCTTTTCATCTACCTGTCCCGGACGGCAGCAGGAAGCACCCGGGCAGACAGGCTCCCCAGAGCCAATCACAACGCTGCAATGCAGCATTGTGATCGGTCTAAGCACCATGGATTGGTGCTCAGAATGGAACAGTGAGCCTGTGCATGTTCCTGCCCAGGCTGTGTAATGAAGCACATGCAAAGTGCACATAAACTGTTCATGCTCACTTAGGGAGTGCACACCACTCTTCCCCTGCTCCAGCCAGACCTGCCCCCGTCACTGACTGCAATTGGGAAATTAAAATGATAATAATGATACATTATCATTTTATTTTTCCTTCTGAGCAGTGAGGCAACGCTCTTCCGCCTTAGTGGAGAAGCCGCCACTGCAAGGTACAGCACAAGGACTTCCAAGCGCTGTGTATATGTACGTGCGATATGGGTTTGAATTTCCGCTACTTGGTGTTTGTTTTTTTACGGACAGCTTACATTGCGTTGCGCTTTACTTGCTGACCAGTTGTCTTAATTGTTGTAACGAAGTTATAAATAAGCACAGGTTTTTACATGCTTTTACAGTGGATTGGTGTATGTTAAATAATTGGATACGGTGTGGAAACAAGTGTTGTTTTATTATTGTTTCCAATTCCTGGTACTGTAGCTGAATTGGAATTAGCCAAAAGACCTATTGCCATGCAAATGCTTGTTTAAATGTTAGGACTGCAATACGCATACATGACTGTTGCCTATTGCCTGTGAGCATGTGGAGCATGTGTAATGTACAGACATGTAATCTGTGATTTAGCCACTAGATGGCGCATATCAACCTGCAAACCAATAACAATCCAGTTTACTGATCTGCTGTACATTGCACAGCTACCACGTACAGAATGGAAATTCAGCAAGTGATTCAGAAAGCTCCTAAAAATAACGGTGGTGAAAGTCCATTCATATACAGAAAAATAAATATAATTTGCTAATTGCTGCACCACAAATCTCTTTCAAAAAGCGACCGCTTATTAGTAAGCATGTATTTCGGACATTTCTTTTCATTCAACCAGTGCCCATGGCGTACACAAATTTTAACAGTGTATGCATGGTTATATGCATAGGAACGGAATAAGGAAGGAGAGAAAGAGCCCTGGAGAGCTGAAAATTGCTTTCAGTCACATTTTTTATTTATTTTGATTTATGTACTTATACAAACAGTTGAATAATAATGCAGAACATGGTCATAAGCGCAGTGGAGTGCGATATCCCTTATAGCCACCAACGGGAAGGGGTCCGCAGGACACAAGCTTCAATAAAATATCATGTTTTCAATCCTCAAACTATACCAAGAATACAGATGCAATGGCAAAGCAGATAGGTTTAAAAATAATATACATTAAAGTGGTTATTTATTGATTGCGAAAGTGTGGAAGAATGTGAAAATTGGAAAGGTGGCTTCTCCACTACAAGCAATATACTCCATATAAACAAAAGATCTGCCAAGTCTTGGGGCGGGCCTGAGGGGCGACAGCACTGATGGGAGCGGTAATGCACTTCCTTCACTGCGCATGATTGTTTGGCCGACCGTCTCAGGCCGGCCAAACCATCATCCGCAGTGAACCTCTCTGCAACTCCAGCTGTATCGCTGGGTTTGGAGAGAGCAGGCAGACTCCCAGTCTGTCCTTGACCGCTGATGAAGGGTGTTAAGGCCAATCCTAACACTGCTCTCATGTGAGAGCAGCTTTTGGATTGGCTGCAGGGCATTGTGGTAGCCTGTGCCTGAAGCAGAGGAGCGCGACACAGGACGTGGCCAGCTGAAGGTACGTTTTTTATTTTTTATTTATTTTTTATCCCCCACTTTATGATCCCTCTATCCCCCCTCGGCCCCCTCACCCCGCCCCCCACCCGCTACTCATCCCAAACACGGGCTGCTACTGCAAGATGCTTACATTAAGCATTGTGAGAAAGTGCCATCTATCTTGCATTGGTATGCCCCCACTTTTTGCTGAACTGCTGATGTGCTTTGACTGAGTGTGCCCTGGGCTCCTGCCAACCAGGTACCCAGGGCTTGTGTTCCTTCCCTAAAGATGTATTGAAACAAAACCCAATTGGCATCTCTGGCCTCCTATCATCCCCTAGTAAATGGTACCCTATGTGCCCAGGGCCTGGTGACCAGAGAATACCCCTAAGAGCTGCAACACTTATTGTGCCACCCTTAGGGGCCCTGTACCCTGATACACACACACTGCCTTTGCAGGCTGCGTGTCTAGGTACAGAACTAAACAGAGAGTCGACATAGCACACATCCCTGAGTGCCATGCCCACAGAACTCACTGCCCTGGCATACTTCAGTCACCCCTCTAGCTGGGTGCCCTATGCCAGTGATGTGGGCACAGGTGCATGAGCCCTGTGCCCCTACAGTACCCAGAGCCATTCATGGGCACTGTAAGTGCAGTGTTACAGTGCAGTGATGCCATTAAAAGTATATGGTGCTGGGAGGTTGTCATTATGAACTCCACAGCACCATATTGGCTACACTGAAGACTGACAAGTTTGGTACCAAACTTCTCAGCACATTAAACCCGCACTGATGCCAGCGTGGGATTTAATGTAGAATGCACCTGAAGGCACATTAGAGATGCCCCCTGAAAACCTAACCTACAATCCATGTCTGGTCTGAGTGGCTGCAGAGGCTGCCACACAGCAGACATGTTGCTGGACCCCCGGCTGGAGAGCCTCCCGCTCTCCTGGGCCTGTAACAATGCACATCCTGGGCGAGGTGCTAGGTCTCCTCCCCCAGGATGGGCAGGGGAAGCTTCAAAGGCATGCCGCCTCTGTGAGCTTCTCCAGACCATTTGCTGTACTCAGCAACTGGCCCCCACCATGTCAGGAAGGGGGTGTGCCAGCCTGTGCCAACCCCACCCCTCAGGTGGGAGAGGCAAGCTGAAGCACGACCCCGGGCTCCGGCCATCTTGAAGAGCCCTGCCCAATCACAGCTAGGCTCATGCCCCCCTCCCACAGGAGAGGAGTAGGCTAGGGGGTGTACCCACCCCAGGACAGGGACCTATTTCCTTCCTATGTTCCCGATAAAAAAAGAAAAAAGAAGACGACCCGCCATGCAGCTGCTCACAACAGGACGACACCCACTGACTTGGCCCCAACCCTACCGGCCTGTCGATCCTGGAACCTGCTCCTGCCTAATCCCGGCGACTCCTGCGGACACCAACCTTGGGACACCCGGAGGACCTGAAGGACTGGGCTCTTTAAGACCCAGCGGTGCCAGGGCACAACACCTGAAACCTTCGTGGGTAACCTGCTCCGGCGTACGAATGACAGAGACACGGGACACTTCCTTCGGCGTCAAAGATTCAAGGTTTATTTACTGCAGGGAACACAGAAGTCACGACAAGTACAACACGTGCAACTTGGGGAGACTGCTTCCAATTGGTTCTGTGGATCGCTCCTTTTATACAGAATTTACCCATAGGACAACATGATACACAAAGGTTTACAACCCGGTTCCCACAATCATCCCCCAGAGGGGTCGCTTTGGTCACTTTGAAACATACAAGGTCCGGGACATAAGAGCGGAAACATTTGGCGGTTCCCAACTGTAAAAACCCATCTTCCCAACATTAGTGCATTCCAATCGGCAGTAAAACAGATCGAAATAGGAACGAAGACAGGTGCGGAGGAAGATGGAGACAGTGGGGAGATCGGAAAGGGTGTAAAAGGGGAGGTATCGGGAAACACGAGATATAGGCATCAAAGGGACGTGCCTAATGAGATGCACGGCTGAGACAATAAACCGGCACGGCAAGATGAGCCTCGAGCGGGGCCATCTGCCTTACAGTATCATCCCCCTCATCATAAAGACACTTACAAAGGACATGTGTCTTCCGCAAATATCTTGGGAGTCCCAGGGTCGCGAAGCGGACAGCGTCCGTTCGCTGGCTACTTGAGGGCAAGAGACAAAATGGATGCCGTATCTAAGATGGAACCCGTGGGTACAGATGAAAAACCCACATAACAAACGAACGGTTTAAGTTAGCACAGCGAAACTGCGCACACTTACTAAACTCGTCATTTGCGGTTCATAGATACCAGACTCGACCATATTCGTGCGAGTCGAAAACACCACTTACAATTGTCACGGAACCTCAGACGCTCCTTTTGCCCTCATGTAGGCAAGCACTAGTCGGAATCATATTCGATATTCATCAGACCATCGAGATGTTGCTGTAGCATAGCTCTGTCCAACCGAGTCCCCTTGGTAACAGGTGGCTGTCTCATACACGTTGTAGCACAGAGGCCACATAAGGCAGGACCGCACTGCACACAAAGGCAACACGTGAACAGGAACGCCACAACGACTCCGATGATCATCAGAATCTTCCAACCACAAGTCGACATTAGGCCCCAAAACCATCCGAGCAGCGTCCAATCCCCTACATCCACGTGTATGGATTCGGAGATCTTATGCAACTTCGAGATGGCTTGATAGACAGTCGGAGCGTTATCAGGAATGAAAATACAGCAGCTCGAATGGATCACTTTACATACCCCACCTCGATCTGCTAAGATCGCGTCTAAAACCATACGGTTTTGTAACGTCATAAGTCTATCCGCCTGGAGTTCTGTGGTGATATTACCAAGGGCACTGGCAGTAATATTAGCTGTCGATTCTACCACTCGAGTCAACTGTCTCAGGTTCCTACTATTAACCATAGGTCCCCAAAACGGGAGGAAACCCTTGAAAAAGTCTCCTGCCTCTTGACCGGCAGTATCCTCTTCGCTTATTACGCCTCTCACAACTCTAGTCTTGTGATAATCTGCATCTACAGTGAACGTCGGAGGCAACAGATTTGCAATGAAGCATGAGCCCATGAAGTCAGCGGGCAACCATGCGTATGCACGATCATGGCAGATAAAGTATGTACCCTTGGCAGCCAGAAACACAGGGGACGAGACCATCGGCAGAATGTAATTTTCAGTGCAAGCACTCTCTCCAAGTCGGGCTTTCGATCTTCGGCCACGACCTATTAGACAAAAATTACCAATGTGGGGTACGACCCATATCGGAGGTGAGCTTTTAAGCTGTTTTTCACTAGTGAACACACTATATTCGCCTCTACTTAGGACCTTATAGGCTTGTACCTCTTCTTCAGGAATGAGCGAGGGATCATAGATATCGCTATCTAAATCTTCTATTGCTATAGACAAAGGTTTTTGGTACGAGGTAGGACCAGAGTAGGGGGAACGTGGTTCTCGAATGGGGTGGAAACCCAGTGCGCTTCGAAACATTGTTTGGAATGCTCGAGCAGACCCTTGGGAACTATACGGTAACACCAGATATGGAATTCCCTTATCCGTAGTATGTGGCATCAACCCACACACCCAACAATTAGTAGTGTTAACCACTAACTGATGCTGGTGAAGGAGCTGAATAAAGGAATTATTGCGGAATTCTGCACGTCTAGCCTGCTCGTGTTCAGGTAAGATATGAAAAGAATGAGGAGAAGCAGTGGAGGTAAGTTTAGGGTCAGGGGTAGGAGTAGGTGTAGTAATAGGTAAGAAGTAAAACATCGTGTAATACACCCCACCCGCCAATAATGCAGAAACAGTCAAAAACAATACGAATATTTGGAATTTAAAACATTTGGTACGCCTGAGTTGCTGCAGCTTGAATCTTTGTGCTTGAGCTCCTTCCAAATCCATCAGCACTTCGTTCTGTGTAGCAGCAGTCAATCCCTAGGAGTTCCCAGGAACCGACGGTCTTTAACCTAGTGTCAAGACCTACTAACCAGAAGGAAGTACGCGCGCGGCCCTACGGCCTTTATTTCACAAATATATATATGCGAAAACAATGTTTCTCAGCTGTGGAAGCAAAAAGTAGAAGGAATGAAGCTCAATGAATATATACAAAAATAATCACACTGATACAAATGTTCAGACTGATCGTGGAAAACGGGATAATGCAATTTTCAAGGGACAGAACAGGATCTTTTATTAGTCTCTGGTGCTAGATCGCAAAAAGTATCGGGTTTTCCCAGGACGTGTCTGCTCGTCAAACAAGGGATCCGTTGAAGAGACAACGTCCTGCTGATCAGCTGAATGCTCTGGTCTTGAGTCTTTTGCTGACAAATGTTCAACAGTGTCTTTTTGCTGCACTGAGGATTCTCCAACGGGCTGTGCGTCGCTGAAAGGTACAAACGCCGACAATCCTTCGGTTTCAGTTGATGCAATGCCTTTCCTCACCCACGGGTCTGCCGGAAAAGGGATAGGGACCTTTTTGGTATGGGTGGCGTGCACCCAATTCTTCCGTCCCTCAAGACGAACAGCAGTCCTCGTGGCAAGGAGAACCTGGTAGGGTCCAGTGAACCTGGGATCCAAGTTGTTCTTGCGCGAAAAGTTTCGCGTCACCACCCAATCTCCGGGCTGGAGCTGGTGGCCTGGACCCTCCGTCTGCGTCGGCAGTGCTTCGTGAACCTGTTGGTTAATTAACCTCAGTTTAGCAGTCAAGTCATGAAGATAATCGATCAACATTGGATACTCAAGATCACAAAAGGCACCCGGTCTAGGGACCCCCCAAACATTGGCAGGACGACCAAACACTATTTCATAGGACTGAGCCCTACTCGGGAGTGTACGGTTGCCCTTGTTGACAATAATGCTAAGGGTAAAGCGTCAGGCCACGAGAGACCAGCCGTAGCCTGAATCTTCGCTAACTTCAGTTTAAGGGTGCCATTGTACCCTTCAACCAAACCAGCTGACTGGGGATGATTGGCACTATGGAATTTCTGATTAATTCCAAGGCCCTTACACACACTCTTCATCACACTACCCACAAACTCACTTCCGTTATCTGACCACACAATTCTAGGCATTCCGTACCGAGGAAAATATTCCTTCAGTAGGATTTTCGCAGTAGACAAAGCAGTATTGTCTTTGAGAGGATAGGCCTCAATCCATCGGGAGAATGCGCAAACCACAACTAAAACATATTTCAGGTTATTGCATCGCTCCATATGGATGAAGTCCAGTTGGATCACCTCAAAGGGGCATGAAGGGGGAGCAAAACTACCAGGAGGAGTTGGGGTTCCCTTACCAGGATTGTACAACATACACACCATACAATTCTTGACCAATCGTTCAGCACATTTCGTAATACCATCATTCTTCCACACAGGGGACAGCAGCTTACAAATACCTTTTGCGCTAATATGTGCTAACCCATGCGCCATTGTCACAACAGCCAGCACATACGCATCAGGCAACATCCATCTTTTCTGTTCCGATAAATCGATCCAACAACCATTCGCATCCAACTTTCCCGTACTTTCTTTCCACTTCGTCTTTTCAGTCTCGGTGGCCTCATTCTGAATTGTTTTCACACTCTCTATAGTGTCTTCACACATACTCGATTCTGTAGGCCACCTAACCGAACTCGTCACATACATTCGAGTGCTAAGGTTTCGGGCAGTCTCCTTAGCAATCTCATCCGCAAACGCATTACCACGACCAACATCATCCGTCACCTTACGATGCGCACTACATTTGACAATCGCCACTTGCTTAGGCAACGTTAATGCATCCAAAAGATCATTCACAAGCTGGCCATGCTGGATCTTCGTACCATGCGATGTTAGAAAACCTCTCTCTCTCCACAACCGTCCAAAACTATGTGCGACGCCAAAGGCATATTGGCTGTCGGTAAACACATTCACACGTTTCCCTTTCGCTAACACACACGCTCTAGTGAGAGCGATCAGCTCTGCAGCTTGGGCAGAATTCTGATTTAATCTCGCAGTCTCAACAACAGTATTCAACGTTACAACAGCATATGCAGTAGTCACATCACCATTCGGCAACTTGAAACATGAACCGTCCACATACAGTGTACCATCTGGTTCTTCCAATGGGGTGTTTTTAAGGTCCACTCGACCTTTTGTTTCCTCTTCCGTCCTTAAGTAACAATCATGTTCTGCTACTTCATCTGACTCTGCGCTAATTGGTAACAAAGTTGCCGGGTTCAGAACATTACAACGTTTTATTTGAATGTGGCTTGCCAACAGCGTCAACTCGTACCCAGACAACCTCGCACTCGTCAAGTGCTGAGTTTTCGTACGATTCAAAAGAGTATCGACTGCATGCGGAACCATCACCGTAAGCATATTATCCATGACCAATCCTGCTGATTGTCGGATGGAGACCGCAGCTGCCGCAGTTGCTCTCAAACAACTCGGCAATGCTCTTGCTACTGGGTCCAAGGTCGAGGAAAAATATGCACATGGACGCTGCTTACCACCAAAAGGTTGCGTTAAGACGCTCAAAGCACAACCTTCCCTCTCGTGAACATATAATGTAAACGGCTTGCTATAGTCAGGAGTACCCAACACAGGAGCCGAACACAATGAATCACGCAATTCAGAAAAACTTTTCTGACATTCTTCCGTCCATGGTAAAGGAGTTGAAACATCCTTGCACGTAAGAGCCACTAATGGTTTCGCTAGCAATGAAAAATTTGGAATCCATTGCCTGCAGTACGACGTGATACCTAAAAAGGCACGCACATCTCTTTGGGTTGTTGGCACAGCCATTCGCACAATTGCTGCAATTCTCTCTGGGGTCAACCTCCTTCCCTCCTTTGACAATAAGTGACCTAGATAGGTTACTTCTTGACAACAATATTGGAGTTTAGAAGGGGACACCTTATGATTTAACTCACAGAGATGTTGCAGCAACGACACCGTAGCAATTTTGCAAATGTTCTGAGTATCAGCAGCTACCAATAAGTCATCAACGTATTGGATTAAGGCCGCACCAGCCGGCAACTTAAAACGCATCCAGTTGACCCTTCAAGGCTTGACTGTAAATCGATGGACTTTCACAGTAGCCTTGAGGAGCGCGTTTGAACCGGAAGCTGCGTCCACCAAGAGAGAAACCGAAAAGGTCTCTACTCTCTTCTGCAATCGGGATGCTGAAGAACGCATTCTTCAAGTCAATCACCGAAAACCACGATGCAGAAGCTGGAATCAGAGTCAGTAGCGCCGTGATGTCAGGCACAACAGGGAATTGAGGAACCACAATTTTATTCACCTCCCGCAAATCGATAACAAAGCGATAAACAGGCGGTTTTGAAGGATCAGTACGTTTAAGAATGTGCAGTACAGGGCTGTTGCACACGTTTCCCCGAGTCTCTTCAATAACGTCTTTCTCGATCAGATCATAAATGATCGCTAACAGTGCTCGTTCACCATCAAGAGAGATACGATATTGGGGTATACGTGGCAATCGCACATTAGATTTCAACTGAACAACATAAGGGGAGATGTCAAGCAGGCCCACGTCATTTGGACCTGTTGCCCACAAAGATGCAGGAAGAGAACTCAATTTCGGTGGAAGCTTATCGAGAGACAAGTACATAGGAGAGACAACCCTCTCTCCCAACGTAAGCTTTACACCCGCAGGAGAACAATACAAAGTTGCATACAAACGTTTAAGCAAATCCAGGCCCAAAAGATTTTCACCACAACCCGTAGTCAAAATCAACGGAGCTTCTAGCTCACGAGGTCCAATTGTAAGAGGCAAAGGGCGCGAAACTGGATTGCTAACGGGGGCGCCAGAGAATCCAACGGAAACATTTGTTAAGCCAGACAAAGGTGCGCCAGGGAGTTTCGAATGCTTAATGGAACTTTTCGCTGCACCAGTGTCCAACAGAAAAGGCTCAACGACGCCCGATGTAGCAACTGCGACGTAAGGCCCTCTCTGATCAACCGGAACTGATACCACTCCCTCTCCTTGTCTTTGGCTGTCCTAGTAATTACTGTCGTCAGTTCCCTGATCGACGTAATAATCGTCTACATTATACTGCGCAGATCGTCCTTGCGACGATCCACGTTGATCAAAACAATTATCGGAATTTGATGAGTTATCTGAGCGATCATTCTGAGCACCACGACCTCGACCACGTGGTGTCTGCTGTGGACCACCACGACCTCCTCTAGATGAATTACCACTATTACGTTCGTTTAGAACAGGACAATTGAATTTGATATGACCCTCTTGTCTACAATAAGCACATTGATTGTATCCCAATGAGGATCTTTGGGAAGAGGAGTCATTACGAGATTGTGATCTGTTCGATTGCGGCTGCGATCTATTTTGTTGCGCAGTATTCTGATTCGAACGCGGAGGATACGCTTGCTGAAGCAACACTTTAGTTTTAAGCTCTTTCGTCTTCTTATCAGCACGGTCGTTTTCTTCTTTCTCTCTGTTCTCATAATATTGTGCCGTGGCCAATATTTGAGCTGAAGTAGAAACGGCCCACGCACTTTCCGAATTCTTTAATTTATTACTCAAATCGGGCAATAAGTTCGAAACAAATTTATCCACAAACAACCTTTGACCACCCTCAGTGCTCATATCCTGACCACTATGATCGATGAATGCCTCCTCGAACCTCGTAAAGAAGTCGGAGACACTCTCGTCCTTTTTCTGTTTACAAGCTGACAATTTGTCCCAATTCACTCTCATAGCTGGCATAAGAGTTTTCATTAACGTGATTATTCTTTGAGGAAGATCAACAATCAATTGCTCGGGTTTAGCACCACCAACTTGTTGAGCATCCGCCGCTACAATGGCAGCCCAAGCACCACCTAATTCATTGGGATGATTTTCCTGACGAATCTTAGCCCATACTGGTTGCGGTACGACATTGCCAAACAGCATGTCGATATCGGCAAGATTCATTACCGTAGCATCTACGAGCTGCGACAATTCCTTATAGTACCCTGCAGGATTTTTGCGAGGGTCAGGCAAAGATTGCTTAACCTGTAACACTTCTGATCGTTTCCACGGTTTGCCCCTGGATTACCAGGCATCCACACTGGTGGAACTTCTCGCATAGGAAACTGACCAGACTCATCTGTCTGTCTTTCAACATCTTCAACAAAAAGGGCTTTAGGTATAGGAGTGGGACGAAAAGATAGCAACCGCTCAACAGCACGTCGAACGTTGGTATCCACTATCAGTGCAGTCGAGAACTGAAGTTGCAAATCAGACAAGGCGGTCAGCACCTCGTCAGGTGCGTCGGCCGATATCTGATCACGAAGAACCTTACACATTTCCTCGAACACAAATCTTTGGGTAGGTATATTGAATTGGCAAAATGTGTCTAGTACGACACGTGGTGGATTTCTAAGAGGATGTGTCATCCAACCCATCGCCATATTATATAGCGAAGCACGTTCGCTGTTACCAGGAAGCTGACTACGTCTCTGAGGACCATCCGAACCAGCGGACCCAAGAACAGGTCCGAGAGAATGAAAAAAGCTAGCCGCAAGAGGAGAATTACGACTACGAGTAGAGGGAGAAGTATAGGACACAGGACTAACAAGTGAAGGAGTAGAAACAGAAGCGACAACAGGAGTTAACAAAACAGGAGCAGTAGCGGGAGCAGGAGTATGTGGAAGCGGAGGAGCAGTAGGGATAGCAGCAGACAAAGGAGCAGGAACAGTCGGAAGAACGGGTGCAGGTTGAGGAACAGGCAAGGGAAGAATAGGTGCAGGAATAGGCACAGGAGGAACCACAGGAACTGCGGTACCCCGTACATACGGAGGTGGCGACTTCATAAGATAGGACATTAAAGGATCCTCAACTGCCTCTTCCTTCTTTTCCGACTCCGTAGGCAAAGCGGGATAACATTTATCTACGGTCATACGCTGTAGTCTATCAAACACTTCCTTATCCTTAACCTCCTTATCACGCTGAAATTGCTCTGCTTTCTTCACTATGGTAGCAACATTATCTCGCTGATTTCGTTTAGTCTGTCTGATTTCTTTCTGTCGGGCTTCCTTACGCCACAACCGAAAGGCATCAAACATGGCCGGCCTTGACTTTCTTTCGAACAATTTAATCTCTAGATTATCTAAGATCGGGGCCTCGAAGCTACCGTGAGGTGGCCAACGAAGGTTGCCGCCCTTCTTCGTGTATTTGATCCAGTATTCATTAAAAGTAATCGGGCCTAGCCCATGTTTACTGTAGAGTTCATAAGTCGGAGTTCCAACCGGAGGTATCGGACACGAGTCCTCCAGTCGGGAATCCGCACCACAAGGTCTGAAACAACTAAACAAAGTACTGCGACCAGGCATCTTGCACACTAGCCGAGTTTCACAAACTTCAAGGGTTACGGGATTTACCAAGTCCCAGCAAAGAGCAAAAACCCTCGGTTTTTGGCGGCTGCAGTCGTCAAATAACACAACAGAGTACGCTAGCAAAGTGTCACCGACAAAAACACTCACACAGCGTCAACAACAAAAACACTCGCTAAAGTGTCAACAACTAAGGACTCTGGGAGCGACCCACAAATACTTAACTCAAAGATCGATGGCGTCACCAGGAAGGCCCGTCAATCGTCTCGCTATACCAAGGTCTACGCCAGGCGCCAAAACAGGTCTACAGTCAGGGCAGCAGTCCGTCGCAGCCGTCAGGAGGCGGGAATCTTCGCGGGAAAAGTCTTCGGGCCACTTATTTCGACAACAGGATCGATGAAGCGGAGTGCACCTTCCCTCGGAGATTTCACACGAAGTTCCTCACGATCGTCGGGCTTGGACCGGTACCACTGATGCAGCCCCACGTTGGGCGCCAACTGAAGGACTGGGCTCTTTAAGACCCAGCGGTGCCAGGGCACAACACCTGAAACCTTCGTGGGTAACCTGCTCCGGCGTACGAATGACAGAGACACGGGACACTTCCTTCGGCGTCAAAGATTCAAGGTTTATTTACTGCAGGGAACACAGAAGTCACGACAAGTACAACACGTGCAACTTGGGGAGACTGCTTCCAATTGGTTCTGTGGATCGCTCCTTTTATACAGAATTTACCCATAGGACAACATGATACACAAAGGTTTACAACCCGGTTCCCACAATCATCCCCCAGAGGGGTCGCTTTGGTCACTTTGAAACATACAAGGTCCGGGACATAAGAGCGGAAACATTTGGCGGTTCCCAACTGTAAAAACCCATCTTCCCAACATTAGTGCATTCCAATCGGCAGTAAAACAGATCGAAATAGGAACGAAGACAGGTGCGGAGGAAGATGGAGACAGTGGGGAGATCGGAAAGGGTGTAAAAGGGGAGGTATCGGGAAACACGAGATACAGGCATCAAAGGGACGTGCCTAATGAGATGCACGGCTGAGACAATAAACCGGCACGGCAAGATGAGCCTCGAGCGGGGCCATCTGCCTTACAGTATCATCCCCCTCATCATAAAGACACTTACAAAGGACATGTGTCTTCCGCAAATATCTTGGGAGTCCCAGGGTCGCGAAGCGGACAGCGTCCGTTCGCTGGCTACTTGAGGGCAAGAGACAAAATGGATGCCGTATCTAAGATGGAACCCGTGGGTACAGATGAAAAACCAACATAACAAACGAACGGTTTAAGTTAGCACAGCGAAACTGCGCACACTTACTAAACTCGTCATTTGCGGTTCATAGATACCAGACTCGACCATATTCGTGCGAGTCGAAAACACCACTTACAATTGTCACGGAACCTCAGACCTGCCTGCCTTGACCCTCTTAACCCCTTCCATGCTCATGGCAAGGTCAGCTCGTCATGAGGCACGGTTGAGCTGTGCTTATGACGAGCTGACCTTGTCATGAGACTATAGTATTCAAGCATTTTCAGCACAGGAGGGGAAAACCCCTAGCAGCCAAGGTGTTAAAGACTGGGACTCCCATAAGCAGAGGCTCTGCTTCAACAGCCAACCCCTGGTGCCAGCCAGGAAGCTTAAGACCTGCCCACTCTGCACCTGCCGAACCCGGCCCGTGCCCGAGTGATCCAAGACCACGAGGACGTCCCCCCAGCAACTGGGACCTGAAATCCAGTGCCCAAAGACACTCCTCGACGAACCAGACGACGCCTGCAGCCTCAGAACCAGGGACACCTCCAACCGTGAACAGCCGAGCGTTAAGATTTCCCGACACCCAAAGACACCCCTGCATCCGGCGCCCTGCGACCCCCTGTGCCTCCCTTTGGGGTACCTACCTCTTCTCCAGGATCCCAACTTACTTCTCAAAGTGGTGGTCGCACCTGAAGAATCACCGTCCCGAGTCTGCAGCCTTTGGTCCCTTTTTACCTTTCCCCTTGAATAACATTGAGCGCCCGACGGCTCAAAGGCACCCTGCACCCAGCCGCTGAGTGCCCCTGGCAGCGCAACCTGTGCCCTATCCTACTTCCCCATTTGCTCCGAGGAAGGGACCCGGAGCCCAGCTCCCACAGCCGCGTGGCCTGCTAGCCAGCCGCCATCAACCAGAGGCCCCCTGGCCCTCATTGGATAACATTGGGCCTAACTACCTCTGCACCCGGCCGCCCCTGTGCCGCTGAGGGTGAACCAACTGTACCTACCTGACCCCGAGGGACACCTGAGTCTATGCCCAGAACCCTAACTTCCCTCCCCAACTGAGTACTCACCTGGAAACCGGTAACTCACTAACCTGCCATTGGATAACATTGACTGGTTTGACTAGAAAAATCTTGAAAAAGATTGTGTGAAGTTTTGAAAATGTAAAATATTCCCATGAAGTCAACTGAATTCCAAAATCTGAAGTACTCACCTGTGATCAGGAGAGAAGCCAGTACTGTATCTTGTAGCCCAGTACTGAACCACAAAAGTAATCCTAGTCGGGTTTACTAGTAACTTGAATTTTCTCAATAGGAATCCATTGTGTGCTTTTCTGTGAAATTTCTTCTGTCTACTTTTGAAAACTTGAAATATTCTTTTAAAATCGTAACAAATACTGAAACGTAATTACTTACCTGTTTTAAGTTGAAACTCCAGTGCTAGACCTAGGAGCCCAGTACTGGATTACAAAAGTAACAAGATCGTACTTTAACTGCAACCTGAATTTTCTCCCATTGGATAACATTGCCAGTTTTTCATTGAAACGTTTCTAAGTGTGAACTTTTAAAATAGCTTTATATTCCTTAAAAATCACTGCAATAGCAAAAACGTTTTTACTAAACTGTTTTCAGCTTAGATTCCAGGACTGAGTCTAGGGTCCAGTCCTGGAACTACCAGAGTAATCCACAAAGTAATCAGCTGTATTTATATAGAAAAACCCATCGAGCTCAATGCTAAATTGTGTTTAGAATTGTGTTGCCTACTGCAACCCCTGTACCTATTGTGTTTACAAAATGTTGTGCCTTTCTGCAAAGTACTCATCTGAGACCTCTCATATTGAGAACAGTATATTTTTGATACCTGTTGGTTCTAAAAATAAAACAACTATATCTTTGATATAAAAACAATTGGCCTGAAGTTCAGTCTTTGAGTGTGTGAAACCTTTGGATGACTGAGTGTGTACAACAAATGCTTTACATTGTCCTCTGGTACTGCCTCACTGCTTGACCAAGCTACCACTTTAGAGAGTAAGGTCACACCAGGCTTTAACCTCTGTTATACCTCTGGGGTTTGTGGACCCTATACACCCTGTACCATATCTTGGTCCAGGATATATAGAGCCACTTTCTCACAAGCATCATCTAAATACATATTTATATATACTATACTAATTTTCGGGTGTTGTTTATAAATCAAATCAACTGTTTTCCATATTTAAGTAAAAGATTTTGCACACAAAAGCAATTTTTTTTTTAAATAACAATGAAAAATACTACAGTGCATTTGCATACATATGAACATCAGAAATGCACTTTCACATTGCTAAACCATTGTCCACTCAGAGCTTCATAAGGTCATTTTGAAGCATGGTGTGCATGTAACAGAAAATGGAGTCAAATGGTGCTTAAATTCCCTGTTTGATCAGGAAATTAATGAAAAACGAAAGTCTCAGACTCCTAAGAGCTGTTAGCATAGTAGAAGGACTCGGGGCCAGATGTAGGTAGGCGTTTACCGGGTGGTAACGGCCGAATTCGGCCGTTACCGACCGGTAAGAGCAATTTGACATGTAGGTCCCTGTATTTTACAGACTCGGTAAATTTACCGATAGGTAAATTTACCGAGTATGTAAAATACCGAGTCGGTATCATTACGGATTCCGGTAAATTGGTATGTAGGTGGGACTCTTCTGAGTCCCACAAGCAGTACAAAATCGGTATTTTACCATCAAATACTACTTGATGGTAAAATACCGTTTCTGGTGTGCATGCACATGTGTGCATGCACACCTATGCCATATGACAGGCAGACCTGCCCTTAGGGCAGGTATGCCTGCCACATGGCACCCGAGCCTCTTTTGGGGGTGCCAGAGGGTGTCAAAGTGACACCCCCTGCACCCTTGTGACAGTCGGTATTTTCCGATGTGGTAAATACCGACCGGTAAATGCCCAATCAATCCTATGGGCTTCAAAGCCCATAGGAATGAATGGGCATTAACTGGTCGGTATTTCCCGCATCGGAAAATACCGACTGTTTCCGATTCGGTAATTGCACATCTGCATTTACCTACATCTCGGTACTTTTATTTTCCGACCTCTGAAATACCGAGTCGGTATGACTCGGTATTTAAGAGGTCGGAAAATAAAATTTACCTACATCTGGCCCTAAATATCTATACTCCTAGGAGCAGGAGGAATGCATCAAGGACTAAAAGTCCAGCTCGAAGTGATAAAAGTGCAAAAAAAAATAGAGAGAAGTTAAAATGTGGCATTTAACGATAAAAGCAAAACCAGTTAAGTAAGAAACACAAATTCAGCAGAAGATCGATCAAGAAAAGCTTGTAAAGGCAGAAAAATACTTCTCAAGTGTCATTTTCACCCCCAGCAACTGCGTCACATACAGCCATGTCACTGAATTCACATGGACAGATCACTCCATCATCCACTTCAGCATCTCCATCCCCGCACTGCCACCCCCAAGATGACCAATGTCCCCAACTGGAGGCAGAACAAAATCTCAGAGACCAGCTGGATGAACGCCCTCAACACCTCAAACCCTGCTACCGACATCAACCTCGAACAGGGAGTGAAAAATGTAAGAGCCTGGATCATTATTTGTGCAGACAGCATAATTCCCATGAAGAGCAGCATCCAGAGAAAGTCCTCCAATAAGTCCTGCTGGTACACCCAAGAACTCAGAACAGCAAGACAGGACCGCAAATAGTTCAAGAGGAAATGGCACACCAGTAAAGACACTCCTACAGGGCACTTTTCAAGACCTCCCTCAACCTCTACCACTGCCTACAGAGGCAACATAGAAAACAGCTCTTGCCACATGCATCGAAACCAGCGCAACAACACAAAGAGATTTTTCAACATCGTTAAGCAACTCTTCAACCTGGCTGCCTGCAAAAACAACATCATACCCTAACAGGGGCTGTGCGACATCCTCGCCCACTTCTTCCACAAAAAGATCACAGAAACTTTAAACCCCAACCCACACCTACGGACTTCCTCAAAAGAAATGCCAACCCCGTAACCGACACAAACTGACCACCCGGAACATCCTCTCCACCCAGGACACCACCTCCGCCATGAAATCCATCCACTTAGAAACTTCGACAGACCCATGCCTAGACATCTTCAATCTTGTAAATAAAAGAATCGGCCACAAACTCATCACCCTACTCAACACATCTGTCACCACTGAAACATTTCCAGGCACCTGTAAACAGAAGTCAGACCACTACTCAAAAAACCCTCCGCCAACCCAGCGAAGGTACTGGAAAAGATCATCAACAATCAACTCATGACACAGTCCAGGAGGAGAATCAGCTACTCGACACCTCCCAATCACGCCTTCCACAGCAATTACAGCACCAAAGAACCCTGATTGCACCCTCCAGCAACATCTGAACAGTCCTTGACCAAGGAGAAACAGGGGCTTTGATCCTCCTCGACTATCAGGAGCCTTTGATACCGCGGGCCCGATTCACAGAATGAACTTAAGACATTTGGTATTCACAGAATGCACTTACTACTATCTGGTATTCACAGAATGCACTTACTACTTACGGGATTCACAGAATGAACTTACTACTTTTCGGGATTCACAGAATGAACTTACTACTTTTCGGGATTCACAGAAAGATTTACGACTACTAACTTTACGTCCGCCGCCGGGCCGTAATTTCCGCCACCGGGCCGGATATTACGGCACAGAGGCGTACTTTGCCGCACACTTGCGTAAAATGCGATTACGGGCCGTAAAATGCGATTACGGGCCGTAAAATGCGATTACGGGCCGTAAATCACGATTTCGGACCGTTTGCCATGTTAGTCAAGAGGAAACACCTGGCCAAGGTCCACCCATCCCCCAACATGGATCAGCTGACACACAGCAGCCAATCCCAGCCCTGCAGCATGTATGAATGCTGAGCAGACACAAAAAACCCTTTTCAGGATGTCACTGAACGTGTTTGTAGCACTACCCCTTGCCATGCGGCAAAACTACTTGAGGAGGAGGAGGAGGAGAGCACAGAGGATCTACAGGCAGAGGATCAACCTATTTGGAATGTCCAGCCAGGATGTAAGGGCCAGGTACCGTTTCCCACCTGAAGTAATCCTGGAAATGGTATGTGAGTGGGAGCAGGAACTTGACTCTGTGACCTGCTGCTCACATGCTATACCAGCATACCTCAAGATCCTTTCTGCCCTCCACTTCTTTGCTACTGGCTCCTTCCAAAGGGTCACTAGTGACCATGTGGGCATTTCCCAGGCGAGCCAGTCGCGGTGCCTGCATCAGGTACTGAGATGCATCACTGAGAGAGCCCCCAACTACATCAAAATGCCATATACACTGGACATGAGACAAAAGGCAGCAAGAGATTTTTATCTCCTTGCACAATTTCCACGTGTGCTGGGTGCAATAGATTGCACCCATGTGGCCCTTCAGCCACCCCGCCACATTGCACACATCTTCTGCAACAGACACAGATGGTATTCCATCAATGTTCAAGCAGTCTGTGATGCCAGTGGAAGGTTCATCAATGTGCATGCAGCGTTCCCAGGCAGTACACATGACAGCTTCATATTCCGCATGTCACCTCTTGCTCGGCGTATGGATGCTGGAGAATTTGGTAACATGTGGCTACTGGGTAAGTACCAAGCACTGAAAATGGGTGATATGCGTCAAGTAAATATATGAATGCCCCCCAATAGTAACGATTGTACAATAAGAAACATGGCCCAACAGACACTGCATGTATGAATGTATAGATCATGTCCTGTCAAAGTCAAAGAGTGAAATGTTAACAACTTCCCATTCTTCCCTCCTCAGGTGACGCTGGGTATGCACTCTCTCCACATCTCCTCACCCCTTACAGGCGTGCTAACACTGTACCTCAGCGTAGGTACAATAGGGCACACATACGTACTCGAGCCATCATCGAGCGCACTTTTGGTCTGTTGAAGTCGCGATTCAGATGTCTCGACCGTACAGGGGGTGTGCTTCTGTACTCCCCAGTAGTTGTGTGCAAGATTATACTAGCCTGTTGTGTTTTGCACAACATTGCTCTAATGCATGGCTTACACATGCCTCTCCACCCTCGACTAGCTCTGAATGTGGGAGCCCGGGCTATTGCACATGACCGACGTCAGGGCATGCAAGTCCGTGATCAGCTAGTTGCCACATATTTTGCATGAGCAACCTGTTGTGCCACGGACAACATGTGGTTTGCTGTCTGTTGTCAATGATGAAATGTGGACAGACACAACAGTGTCCATAAATCCCACCCTGAGACGACTTTCCAAACCACACTAACTGCATGCAAATCACAGCTGCTGACAGAAGTCAAAAGGTGGATTGTGCCTCAGGTCACGTGCCCATGTCAGCGATCAGCGTAGTGGACATCCCTTAAACAAACTATTCACGCTGATGACAAACAATACATGTCTTGAGAGACATACCTGGACCTCATAAGGATGGGTCACCAAATCACAAAAGGTTGCATACTCAGGCCTAAGACCACTAGAGAATTGACTCCCCCACAAATGATGGGCCCAGAATGTGAGTGATGATGTCATGTTAGAATCATGCACCATGGGTCAGATTTACAATAAGAGTTGCATCTCTGCATATCAGCAGGGATGGCCAAGTAATTGTGCCTCACAGCAGACATCCCTTGCGCCATCATGGCTGTGCCGCATGTACAAAGCTGTGCGCTGTGGACCAAGTATAGACAGAAGTGTGAAGCCTATGCTGTCATAAAGGTGAAGCACCACTGGAGTTGGGTCGCAAGCGCAACGCAGCTCCAGCAAGGCAAGCGGCGAGCCGATGCCCAACATGCAGCATCAATTCTCACGTCTCCTACAAGCAGGTGCAGGGTTGGGACGCAGCATGGCTACGAAAATGACAGTGTAATTTTGTACTTTTCATGCTCCCACTGTTTGGTGGCGTATGTGTGCTGGAAGGCCGCCCCCCCCCCCCCCCCCTGTGCAGGAACGCACAACTGCGGTGCAGGGCCATACAATATGACACATTTCACAGATGCGTCACGTTGAAGATACCCCACAGCATGGAGTTGGCGTAGCGCTGCTGCGCCAATAAACTTACGCTACTGTGGCGTAATTGGGGCACACAGCGGCCCCCATATGTATCTGACATATCCACACTTCTCCACACCAATGTTACATGACACGTCATGCAACTCTGATACTGAGTACTCAATATGAACTACATGTCCCATAATGCAAAGTATGAGAATAGGAAAGTCGGATGGATGTTGTCAGCCACCTACCCCCTGTCAGTGCATAAATGACATGAAATGAACTGTTCCCCCTTTTGCTACATAATCATGCATAACACCTGCATTGTCCTTTCACTTTTTCCTACATCAGAACAACAGGATGGCAGTGGATTTGTTTACTGATTGTGGATGGCCCAGGATGAATAAAAATGGCAGCAAAATACTTCCTGTGATGTGTTTCCTGTCTCCCACTACCTGTATAACATTTCCTGTATGAAATAATGTGTTCCGGGTCATTTTCGCAAGTTACGGCGCAAAACCGTAGTTTCCGGTTTCGTAGCGTAGTGCGCGTGCGCGTAAACGACGCTCCGGAACCGGAAACTACGAAATCGGGCCGTAAATTACGAAAATAAACTAGACCACATCATTGCATACAGGCAAGGTGATACATCAAGTGGGAGACAGGAAATACTTTACAGGAAGTACTTGGCAGCCATTTTGTGGTCATTCAGAGTCATCCCCTTTCACTGATCAGATCCACAGGCATCCTGCTGCTCTCATCTTACCAATTTCCCCATAATGGCTCAGGAATATGAGGAGAGAGCCCCCCCTTTCTCAGACAGGGAATTGGACATCTTGGTGGAGGGGGTGCTGGAGAAATTCCCTCAGCTATTTGGGGACCCTGAGCAACAGCTGAGCAATGCAGCCCGGGGCAGGGTATGGGCCAACATCGCCGAGCGCTGCAGTGCAGTGGGAGTGTTCACCAGGAGGGCTAGGACGTGCCGCAAGCGCTGGGAGGACCTGAAGCGGTGGGCCCGTCACAAGGCTACGGAGCTGGCTGGCCTGTCCACCCAGCACCATGTACATCGTCCTCGCCTCTCACCACTGTACAGGAGGGTCCTGCGAGCAGCATGGCCAACCCTCCATGCTCAGCTGGAGGAGCACGAGCAGCATAGACCTAGTAAGTTCATCATATGCAATATGAGTCTGGGAGTATGATGTGAGTGAAACAGTGCTGTACCATTGTGTGTCCCATGCCTCCATTAGCCAATTCCATGTCCAAGCAGCAGTCACCAAGTTTTGATAGGCACACTGTGGCATATGGACTATACAGGCCAGAGTGCACTTTGGGAGTTGTAATGTTCTCATGACAACTGGGTAAATGAGCCACACTCATGCATCCATATTGAATTCTGCTCTGCCAGCACCACTACAATTGTACCAAGTCCATCATAACGGATGTGTGCATTGGATGAGCGATGGCACAGAGACGGTCCAGTCTGCACATGGCAGGCCATGGGGGATTGGATGTTGTGATTAGCATTGCACCTGTAGCGTTGTGTTACAATTGAGACAGATCATCATGTGCCTTGGAGTCAAGACAGATATTGAGATCCTTGCATCACTCACAAGTTCTCATAGGTCTGCAAGGTGTGACCACTGACAGATGTCTGACCCTCAGTGGCCTGTATGACATTTCACATGCACAGATAGCTGACACAACTGCCCACCACTGTTCAGCGGTGATACTGCACTACCGTGTCAGTCAAGTAAGTCACTATGTGGCACTGGATTGTCTGAAGATGTGTGGGGACATCAAAAGGCTAGACACACAATGTAGCTAGAGGAGTACTCCAGACCCCACGTGGATGTGTGACCCACATTTGTCTTGTCCCATACAATGCGACAATGCAGATGACACTTGTCCAGACGTTAAATAGCTGCAAATCAATATCAATGGCCAATATCATTTCTATCTGGACTCTTCATGTTCTCCTCTGGTGGACTTGTAGTTGAACTGGTACATGCAGCAGTGACACGACACATAGATCACAACAATGCCAAGGTTGAGGTTTGGATAATTCAGTTGCGCAAGCCACAATAATACACATGAGATGTCCATGTCAAACTCAAATCAGTATATGACAGTGTGCATACATGTAATGTAAGTGCATGGACAGAATGGGTGTTGGGAGCACACTGCCTCACAGTCCCAGCACGGTTTGTCCCTTTGCATCCTGGTAAATGCAGTACACATTCCAAACTCACTTTGGAATAATCTGGAGTGATACACCAAAATTGCTGCTGACTTTGCTGTATATCCCTAGACACGTGTTCCTGGAATGAGCGCTTCATCAGTAGAGAGCTGCAGTTTCAGAGAGGGCAAAGTAAATCATCTTGCTTTGCTGTGTTCCTGTGAGTGTTACTGTGACCTCAGAATAACTTGGCAGCATTCCCAGCAAACACAGATGAATCAGGAGTTAGTTAGTACTGTACACAGCATATACCCGGATGCAAAGTGACAAACTGTGCTGGGACTGTGAGGCTGTGTGCTCCCAACCACCACTTAGTCCATAAGGACTGATGGGCAGATCAACAAGTCACTTGCGCCTCTTTGCACCGCCATTGGGTCACTTTAGTGACGCAGCGGCGGAGCACACAAAGCGCCATGCTGCTGGATTATTACAACGTGACGCATACGGTGCAGGATTGCATCCTAAAAGTGGCTGAGTGAAACTACAAGATACCACTCAGTCACTATTAGGGCCAAGCGAAGTCAAATCTACGCACCTGCTTGAAGCAGGTGTTAGGATTGCCGCAGCATGTTAGCGATCGTGCACCCCCGAGCCTTGCTGGAGGCGGCTCCGCAATTGCCACGCCACTACAGCAAAGCTCGGCCCTTCCACCGGGGATGCATCACACATCTGCCCACCCAAGCGCCACAGTGTGCCGCTTGGTACATGTGGTCCAACAGGGGTGACGCACGGGTGGGCTGATGCGTTACAACTCATCAGACACACCTCTGCTGATTAGCGGAGATGCGCCAGAAGTTGTAAATCGCCCCCTGATAACTGTACAGTGTGAATAGAGTTAAAAAAAATTGGACCTAGGCTATTCTATGTATGTGTAGCGTCATGCATGGAACAACCACCACATCAAGATTTTGCTTATACTTCTGCAGGCACGGTTGATGAGACAGGAGATCCGCAGGAAGAAGTCCGGAGGATTAGACCATCTGTTCGGCGACGGCTAAACCCTCTTTCCACTAGCGATGAAGGGGAGGAGGAGGAGGAGGAGGAGGAGGAGGAGGAGGAGGAGCCATCAACATCTGCAGGCCAGAGGGTTTCACCCACCCGGGATAAAGACGAACACTACACCGGTACTATGTCCCAGGTGGAGGCTGTGGACAATGAAGGGGGGGGTGACGAACCGGACACCTCGGACCATGATGTGGGGGATGGCCCCTCACCCACACATACATCACTAGTGGGTCACAAAGAGGTGTCCCCGGGGAAGGCCAACATTCCATCTGGGCCTGCCATCTGCCCCACCGTACCTCTAGAGTCCCCCATGCCATCGGGGGCTCCTGCTCAATCCCCTGATACCAGTCTCCCTACTCTTGGCCGCCAAGCCAAACACATCGGCTCCGGATCGGAGGCACCACGTCCCTTCTGTGTCCCCCCCCCCCCCAGTGCCGGTGCTGTTCCTCCTGTGGCTGTGCCAGGGGACTTGAGTTGGATGGTCGAGGGTCAACCAGACATGTCCGCTCGCATCTTGCTACAGGTGTGTCTGGAGATACGCTCGATGCGAGCGGACCTAGTCTGATCTATGGACAACATCGGCACCCAACTCCAGTCCCTGACCACAGCCATTACCTCTTTCATCTCCCAAGTGCCTTCCCATACCACCGTCAATGTGTCCCCCTGTCCGTTGGCCCACACTGGTTCCCCCCATACGCCTCGTGTGTCACGTTCCCGTGTGGTGCCTGTTCCTGCATCAGCCAGACGTGTGGATGTATCCGACCCTGAGGAGCCAGACATTGTGCTCCTGGATGATGACCAGAAAGACACTTGACTGTTGGACTGAGACATTGTTTTGGACGATGATTTATTTCTCCCCTTGTGAATAGACTGGTTCCCATGACGCTACCTGACGTATTATATTTGTTTTGCCCCACCCAAATCCAAGTTCCCTTCTCCTTCTGCATTAAGATCATCATTTGTTTTCCTTTCTCCCTTCCAAACCGACGGTTTCTTTGTGTTCCTACATAAATGACTTTGCAGTATTATACTTTGTCTGACTAGTTTCACTTCATTTTGAATGTCTATTGCCAAATATAGACACATATTTAGTAAGTCATATGCTATGCATACTACAACGTGTTGCCATGATGTGTTACACTTGTACCTGTCTCACACACACACACACATGCCTACATCGTCAGAAGAGACATACTACACAACAGAATATTACAGTAGTAGATATTTATTGTCAAAATACTCCTAAGGAGCCCAAAACAAATAAGCCATTTCAATGGCGGTCATGTTTGCGTTGCCGCAATCGTGGGGGGGAGGAACGCGGTGAGGGGTGAGGTCGTCGCCTTCGTGTCTGTGGGTGTTGTCCAGGCTGATCAAGAGGTGCAGGTGCCAATGGTGTCTGCACATTAGGTGTCTGTGGCTGGACAAGGGCTGGTTGATGAGGTGGTTGAAGTGACTGTGCAGAGGTTGGTGGTGGTTGGGCAGGTAGTGGGGGTGGTGGGAGTGACTGTGCAGTGGTTGGTGGTGGTTGGGCAGGTAGTGGGGGTGGTGGGAGTGACTGTGCAGTGGTTGGTGGTGGTTGGGCAGGTAGTGGGGGTGGTGGGAGTGACTGTGCAGTGGTTGGTGGTGGTTGGGCAGGTAGTGGGGGTGGTGGGAGTGACTGTGCAGTGGTTGGTGGTGGTTGGGCAGGTAGTGGGGGTGGTGGGAGTGACTGTGCAGTGGTTGGTGGTGGTTGGGCAGGTAGTGGGGGTGGTGGGAGTGACTGTGCAGTGGTTGGTGGTGGTTGGGCAGGTAGTGGGGGTGGTGGGAGTGACTGTGCAGCGGTTGGTGGTGGTTGGGCAGGTAGTGGGGGTGGTGGGAGTGACTGTGCAGCGGTTGGTGGTGGTTGGGCAGGTAGTGGGGGTGGTGGGAGTGACTGTGCAGTGGTTGGTGGTGTTTGGGTAGGTAGTGGGGGTGGTGGGAGTGACTGTTCAGGGTGCGGGTGTGTTTGAGTACCTTGGCTGTGGTGCTGTGCAGTTTGTGTTACAGGTGTGGGGATGTGCTGTCCTACAGGCCGACATGATTGTCCCCCTCCCTGCGTTGGCTGTGAAGGTAGACTTTGGACCACTCTCACCATGCCCTCCATCATCTTCATGGCCAAGGCATGGTGTCTTGCACTCTCTTCCCTTTGGATGGATATCAGGTCTCTTGTATTTCTAGACATTTCCTGCCAAGTGCTATCCATCCTGTCCAAAGCTTGGCCCACCCTGTCCACCCCCTGAGGGAATTGGGCCATGTCCTGCAGGAACCCAGATATGTCAGACAGGGTAGCCCCTATGGCCCGAATGTCCTGCCTCACATCTGCCTGCTGTTGGAAGAAGTCCTGCTCCCACTGGCCACCATAGTCATGTGCAGGCCCCCTCTGCTGGTGTCTGCCAGGGATGAGATGAGCAGGTCCAAAAACAGGGAGGCTGGCAGGTAGAAGTCTGTGGGCAGGAGAAGGGTTCCCAGGGGATACCTGGTCCACAACAGGGCTGGCACTTCCCACAGATGGTGGAGAGAATGGCAGGGATTCACTGCGTAGGGAAGAGTGGGTAGGGGAACCACCATGTCGGTCCCGGACGTGAGGGCTGTGAGTGAGTGATGTCTGTGAGTGGATGTGTGGTAGCTGTGTCTGTGTTGATATTTGCCGTGGTATTGATGGTTTGAGAGGAGGCAGACGGGCGTTGCTTGTCAGAAGATGTGAGGCGGGGACGTCAGTATTGTCATCCCCGGAGTCTAACAAATTGTACTCATCATCCTCCTCAAAGGCAACGTCCTCTTGCTCTTGATCCTCCTCCTCTCGGGCATGAGTTGCAGCCGACATTGCTGCCTGGAGGATCAGGGGATTCTCCCCTCGGATTTCCCGTCTGCCACTACTGGTTGTCGGTCTGTCAGCCTCTTTAACAGCATCATCTGAAACACAGAGGTTGCAACTGTATTGGTGATTGACCAGGTATTACATGTGCAGCAACACCAGGGTTGTATTTACTGCACCTTGCATCAGCAGATGAGGATCATGTGATCTGGTTTGGATACCACCACAAATGGCCGCTCACACCATAGCCCTGAGGTGTTACACGGAGATCTACATGATACTAGCAAACTCACCAGTTCCAGCCACAACTCTCTGTCCCTTTGCATTCCCTCCTAGTCTATCCTGCTGCACCTGTCTCACCATAGTAGTTGTAGACATAGCTGTAGAAGGTAGAAACAACATCATCAACAATCTGCCTCACCAAATGTCAGACATGCATATGTGTCACTCCTGGTCTGTATTTCACTTAGTAATCAACAACTGTTGATTCCATGTAGAAGGGGATCTTGATCTATGTTATGGCTTTGTAATCTGAGCTGTTGACACTCCTCATGCCCTATTTACCTGAGGGACAGGTGCGTGACAGTTTCACAGCTGCAGCCAGGATGTCATGCATCCCCCGGGATGGTGTGCGCTGCAGTGGTCTCATCCTGTCAGCACCTGTGATGAGAAATACATGTCCATATTTTCGTACAACAGATTGTAGCTATGAGAACAAATGACATTCTCATTAGCCATTTGTGGATAATCAAGGACGCTGTGCAGCATGCATGGCTCATTGACTTAACAAGTGGGCACCTGCTCACAAGCAGCATTTGCAACCTTACAGCCATGCGGCACTTACATCAATTAGATGACACATCAACTGACAGACTTGTATGAGAAGGTTACTGATTTCACCCTTACCATTGTGACTGACTATTTTCATGGGTGTAATGTTGTGTGTTGAGAAGTCAGAAAGGAGTTCATGTGTGAGATGTGCAATTGTCAGGGGCCTGATGTTGCCCATATGTGCTTCCCTACCCATGAGGTCACACAGCTCATTATTGAATGAGAGAACGCAGATTACTAATGTCCATCCTTTGAGTGTTCTCTGTTCCCATGCTCCATTTCCAACATCATGGTACTACTCACATGACAACAGATAGTATCTTGGGTGTGCAGCAGACATCCAAACCTCATATTTCATACACTCACCAATACATGTGGATATGGTAGAAGGGAGGCAAGCAGAAGACAACATTTGGATTTGATCACACATTGCAGAGGAGGTGAGAAGCTTTGAATCTTCGCACCTGCACTGGATTATCCTGTTGCTCTTCAGCAAAATGATTTTGCAGGTGTAACTGCATGAAGAATCACCTCAGCAGCCCCTACACCCATCTCACAGGTACACAACTGGCACCAGTGTGTGCCTCAGCCATGCCAATTTCATATTGATTTGTGCATGTTAATTTTCCTAGGTATTTAGCATATCATTGACTTGCAAGCCTGTTGTGTTGTGGAGGTTTCTCATGACACATTGTTCTATTGTATGTCCATTGTGCACACACTTGGCATACATTTTGTGTCAGCATCTCATTTGCCACCAGGGTCTGATCAGCCATGTGTTCAAATGCCCCATGTGAGCATATTGTGATGCAGGATAACAGTGTTGTGCAACACATATGGTGGAGGTGAAAGGCACAGTTCATAGGCATTCAGCAAGCTTGACTTACCGTGGCCCAGCACCGGATCAGTCTGTGGTCCCTGGGCAGATGTGAAGTCCAACCTAGTAGCAGGAGTCAGTGGGCGTCTGGGGTTATGGGAGGACGGCATTGTACCTAGAATGATAAGTTTGTTTGGCAACTTTACATTCCTGCTGCCACATGTGATGCATTGGATTCCTGGCACAGGACGGGCACAAGCAGTCATGGTCACCACCGTTGCAGTAGTGTGTCATACATTATGTAATGTGTGATCCCACATATAACTTAGATTGGGCCCACTACCTTGATGCTACCTATAGCACAATGACATGCCTACGACTCCAGAGGTAAAGTCCACTATCGTGTTTTGTTGAAGTCCGAAATTTATCCATCCAATGTACGCAGTACATGATCAGCTCTGTGGACTGTGCTGAACAAAGTATGTATGAAAGATTTGAAGTTGGACAGTGTATGCATTGTCAATACTACAGAGACTGCTATCTCCCCGTTTGGTCTTCATTTCCGTATCGGTGCAAATGCTACTTCTTGATTATGTCTACAAACATTATTACAATATGGTGTATACACCCTTCTGACTTGTTGTGGCCCTCGATTACAGGATTGCTTTCCCCGTTCTGGGTCTGTTGATGTAATACATGTTGTGTACCACATTTACTAAGGTATGATGAGGCAAGACATGTTATAATTTGTATTTCGCTGTTCACAAATGTCATAAGTAAACGGTGAATGTCCATTGACGTCTCCAATTGTCATGCAGCAAATGTAGCATAAATGGTTGTCTTACATAGCTGGCCACTATTTGTCCCTCTGTTGTCTACTGACCATGTATGCTTTTTGACCATCTCCTTTGACTTACCAGTTAGTGTGGTTGACATGCCTTCATCAGTACGTTGCCGAATCCTCCTATGCGATGCGGTGACCTCTGCTACTGAAGTTGTCGGTGCTCTGGCTGGATGTGTCAATGGGTGAGAAGAGAGAAAAGTAGACAAATGGAAATGTGCTTGTGTACAGTTTCGGGGATTTGCCCATATCTTCTGTGTGATAACAGTATTGCGTGGAACTGCCGCAGACTGGGCAGGTAGGAGCAGTGGTGTGTTGGGGATGTAATGGCGTGGCAGATTGGAAATTGGACAACAGGATAGGTGTTGGACATGTTTACATCAGAGGATACTCTCACCATCTGCTTTGTGATTTAGGCCAGCACAGGGTGATGTACTGTTTGGAGACTTTAGTGGCAGGTTTACAAGCCCCTGGGGAAAATAGATTTACACTGTGGTTGCATCACTCCTGTGACACAACAGTGGTGTACAACAGACAACACATGTAGGAGTATTTGCACTGTGACGCTACTATGGTGAATCGTCATGTTGTGAGGCCCTGCGCTACGTCAGCTTGGAGGTGGCAGGGTGTGCACTCCTTTGGAGTATGCCGCATCCAAGTGAGTCAGTGTAATCTACATCAGTGGTTCCCACACTTTTGACTCCTGAGGACCCCCATTGAGTCACCACTGGAAGCCGAGGACCCCCATGCAATTAGTATGAGTTAAATTTCAATCATTTTAACAGTAATTTGAGAAAAATACACACGTGTGCACACAAAACAAATACTCAAAGTACTAAGTATTTTGGGTCAAGATGTGCGACTATTTAATGTAGCGCCTCGCAATTTGCTACACTTTTCAAGTGGTAATTTGCGAGTCACTAAATGAAATGTACAACAGTGTGTTTGACACTGTCTGGGATTCCCAATGGGGTCGCTAATTGCGAGGTTCATTTATATTATTGAGCCGCTCGCAATTTGCAAGCCCATTGGGAATGCCAGCCCTCCCAGGTATGGTGGCCTGCTGGGCTCTGCAGGCCACCATGTCGGGGCCAACTTTTCAATATAGCAGTTTAGAAAAGAAAATGCTGCCTGTTTACAATGCATTTTGTAAAATGAATCAAGTAACAGTAAAGTTGTCTTTACATTTTGCTAAGGGCAGGCAGAGGTCCCTGGGACCACTGCCTGCCCTTAAAATAATATTTTGCTTGCTTTTGCTAAGGGGAAGGGGTCCCCCGGAGACCCCTTCCCATTAGCAAATGCATTACCATCTACTTGAAGTAGGTGGTAATTGTGACTGTTTTGCGACCACAAACATTTGTACATGTTTTTGAGACTCACTAATTGGAAGGGAATGCTGCTTCCAAATCGCAAGTTGCTAAACCTATTTAGAGAGTTGCAAACAAATTTGAACTTGCTAAATTGGCTATGTACATGGCCCCATAGGTTTTTGCATGCACAAACGGGTTAGCGAACCCGTTTGCGCATGTGAAAACCGATCGTACATCTGGCCGTTAGTGTTTCATGTAGAAGTAATAGGCCCTCTGTCAAATGTATTTCATTTGTTTTATAGCATCTTTCATACCAATGTAGAATGTCAGAGCACTTTCCATCACACACATATAGAGACATAGAATCGTACATGTAAATGTGTGTATATGAAATGTTTTAAGAGTTCTTGGTCTGGAAAAGCACAAACTCAGTATTCAGAACATGACACAGGGGCTAGCATTGACTTTAGCATACAAAACGTTTTTCTACCCAATAATTTCTTCTTAGCAGCATCAGGATAAATAATGACTGGGAGATGTTTAAGTTACAAACTGGTACCATGCAATTTGCAAGCAGCTCTTTGATGACAGTTTATAGGTCCCTCTGCTAGATTATGATTGTCACTCATGAAGAGCACAGTAACAAATGAATCTCTGTGACAAAAGCAGTAACCACAATCCTAGGTACATACAATACTGCTTTTCAAGATGATTTTTATACTTTCTTTGCAGTAGGCACATTTCTACTCTGTGCTACATTTGTTACATTGCAGCTGCCACAGAACAACATTCTCCTCATGCTCCAGCAGGTACATTGATCACTGGCATTATCTTGACACGTTTATTGTTGCTGGTAAGCTGCTAATTATACAAGAAAATTTCTGTGCTTTAAAAAATGATGCCTATGGACCCCATGGTAATGTGTTACGGACCCCTGGGGTTCTGCGAAGCACAGTTTGGGATACACTGGTCTACATTATTTCACAGTATCACCTATCAGAGGCTGCTGTGACGCAACAATACGCCTGCTTGAGGCAGATGTCAGGAGTGGCACAGCACGTTAGGTATGGGCAGTACATGGATATTGTTGGAGTTGCAAAGCTCTTCCGACACAACTTCAGCAAAGCCCCCCCTACACACCATCAGATTCAACACACATCTGTCTATCCCTGCACCACAGTGCACAACCATATGTACACGAAACATCAGTGTTTGCGCAAGGCTTGAATTGGTCACATGTCACATTGTTACTGGCGCTTCCCTGCTAATGTTTGTCTTTAGCTTATTTATTTATTAAACTTACTTTTAAATTTCCATTTGTCATTGCACATTTTCTGTCAATATGTACAGTTATTGAATTAGCTGGGTTGTGTATGTATGGCATCAGTACTGTGCACATGTTTTTAATTGAGTGGGGGGGTATTAGCCTTTTCTGATGCAAAGCATTGTGGGACTTGTGGTGCTGCGTAGTGGGTGACACATGAGTCTCTGACTAACCATATTTTTATATGCACTTAGGACTATTACCATGATCACTATGACAGTGTAACACAGACAATCTCTTCATGCACATTTTCTTTTCATTCCACTTACCTGGTACCACGTGGCGGACGTCACTGACAGGCAGCCCATGGACCAAGTGGGGGTGTATTGTTGTCAGGATGTCCTCCTCCTGTCGGGTGAGCTGGATGCGGGGTCCAGGGCATGCAGCAGGGAGGATTCTGCGCAGTTCTATCGTGGAATATTTTTCCTTGACCCTCTGCTTTTCGTCCTGCCACTTTTTTTTAATGTCCTGTATGGTTCGCCTCTCCACCCCCAGGGCTGAGACAGCAGTGGCTATCTGCTGCCATAGTTCTTGCTTCTGTGCCCCACTGGTGCAATATGGTGGTAGCCCATGTAGGCGATTGTGGTGCCTTACAATGTATTCCACTAGCATGGTGGTCTCCTCTGCAGTGAAATTTTTTTTCCGTCTCTGCTCCATGTTCACTGTCACTGAAAGCATTGTAGGAACAGTCTCTCTGTGTCCAAACCGGTTTCTTCACTGTGTGCTGCTTTTATGTGTTTTGTGGTACTGGTCAATTAGTGTTAATTAGCTTCAGCTGGAGCGTGGTGGGGGATGGTAGGCAGTGGCAGCATACACCATGGCAAAATGGAGCTGGTGGCTGGGATTGGCTGCTGTGTGTCAGCTGGTCCATGTTGGGGGATGGGTGGACCTTGGCCAGGTGTTTCCTCTTGACTAACATGGCAAACGGTCCGAAATCGCAATTTACGGCCCGCAATCGCATTTTACGGCCCGTAATCGCATTTTACGGCCCGTAATCGCATTTTACGCAAGTGTGCGGTAAAGTACGCCTCTGTGCCGTAATATCCGGCCCGGTGGCGGAAATTACGGCCCGGCGGCGGACGTAAAGTTAGTAGTCGTAAGTCTCTTCTGTGAATCCCGAAAAGTAGTAAGTTCATTCTGTGAATCCCGAAAAGTAGTAAGTTCATTCTGTGAATCCCGTAAGTAGTAAGTGCATTCTGTGAATACCAGATAGTAGTAAGTGCATTCTGTGAATACCAAATGTCTTAAGTTCATTCTGTGAATCGGGCCCCATATTCCTCCACCTGCTGATCAAAAGACTCCACCACATCCGCATCCATGGGTACGCGCTCAGATTGATCACCTCTAGACCTTGGTAGAATTCGCAGAGTTCTGTTACGCAGAACTCCGTTAAGTGGCCAAAAAACTCCACTGCACTACGCAGAGTTCAGCAAGCAGCAGAGTGTACTAGGTCGCACCATTCACGCTGATTTTAGCACCAGGCATTTGTCCAGCATGAACTGCACCATATGCAGCGCAAGAGGGCGCTGCTTCTTTCTGCCGCTCTAGTAGACGTTTTACTCGAGAGGCAGCTTTGTCAATCCGAACAGAATGTTTCTAGACATGGGCGGTAGCAGCCATTTGCGACTACCTGAGTTGAGAAATCTTACCGGGAGGTGGTCTGGAGTAAAATTTTCTTTTCTCTGCTATGCGGTGCGCAGAGTGTGAAAAACTCTGTGAGCATAGCTGAATTTTACGCCCAGGCCGAATCACCTCCTTCACCGGTAGAATCCAGAGGACCCACCTCCTACCTTTCACCTCTAAACCCAAGGAGATCAACTGTAGTGTCCCCTAGGGCTCATCCCTCAGTGTCCCTCTCTGCAATGCATATTAGACCCCGCTGGCCAACAACGTCAGCTCCCACAGTCTCAACATAATTTTCTACATAGATGACACCCAACTTATCCTCTCAATCATTGATGACCCCACTACCAGAACCAACTTCCACAGATGCATGACATACGTCACCAGCTTCATGAAGAACAACTGCCTGCAGCTGAACACAGACAAGGTGGAAGTACTGATCTTTGGCAACAGCAGCAACACATGGAATGACTCCCGGTGGCCATCAGACCTAAGACCTGCACCCACTCCCTCCGACCTCAAAATATTAATTAACAACAAGCTAAGCAAAAAAATTACTGATCAATGCCATCTCCTCTGCCTGCTTCCTCACTCTGTGCATGGTACGTAAGACCTTCAAGTGGGTACCCCTACACAAGAGATGCACAGTGACACGTGCCCTCATCACCAAATGACTGGACTACATCATCGCCCTCTGCATAGGAATCGCCACACACCTTCAACAGAGACTTCAAACCATAGAGAACGCCTCAGTCAGACTTATCCTCGGCCTTCCCCAATAAACCCACATCACACTTCACCTCAGGCAACTCCACTGGCTCCCCATACAGAAGAGATGCCAATTCAAGCTGTTTACCCACGTACACAAAGCTCTATAAAAACCAAGGACCTGCATACATTAACCACTGCCTAAACTTCCACCAATCTTTGATAAGACTACACTCTGCCTCCCTTTCACTTGCCCATACTCCCCGCATCTACCTAAGCAGAAGTGGAGCACGCTCCTTCTCCCACATCACAGCAAATACTGGGAACAGCCTCCCCACACATCTCTGAACTATCACCACACTTCCGGAATTCCGAATGGCCCTTAAGACCTGGCTGTTTGAATAAGCTTCGGGTACCTGTAAGCGCCTGGATACCCTATTGGGTGATTAGCTGCACTTTATAAATCCTGATTGATTGATTGATGTTTGCCAGAAAATAATTCTTTAGTCATTTTGTTAGGATTGTTGGTAGAAGAAATACATTATTTTATTTTGAAATAACTCTGACAACTATTAAAATGCATTTTCATGCTATTTTACCATTTCACATTGTTAGGATGTTCACCTAAAGTTTAAGTGGCTTTTAAAAAGGGCCAAAACCCTTGCTGAGGGAGGTCATTTTGATGCTCGTAATAAAAAAGAGATTCAAAGAAAGACTAACGTACAAGAGAAGGATTATATGTTCTCAAGAGATATTATAAGGACTATATAAATAGACCCCTAACAGCATGAGGGATAAAAGAAGGACTGAAATTCGGGCTTCTAAGACATGGAGAAAAACAAGAACTAAATGTCAGATGTGGAAGAAGTTATAAAAGCCTTGGATTGATTAAAGTGAAGAAACAAAATAGAAACATTATGGTTTTCTTGGAAAGCTGCCTGTCAGAAAAAGTAACACCAGTAAACACATTACTTGCCAATAGTAAAATGTTACTAACATTATTTGTTTTCTGATTTTGGTGTAACATTTTGTGGTATATCAAATACAAGATCCTCCTTGTAAATTTAGACCTGGCGAGTATTGTACTGCTTTTACATGTTTACCTAAGCCACACTTCAGGAAAGCATTGCTTATGTCTGGTGTTAGCCAATACCTTTCCATTTTACCTAAATTCTATGTATAAAATCCTTACAGAAAGGGACTTTCAGCCACCTTTCTTCATCCATTGGACCTTTCTTATGTCATTCACATTTTCCTTCTGCTCACTAGAACGTACAGCAGGGGGCAGTGACTCAGCCTACTTTAGCCACTGGCTAACTTCACTTTGAGTGACTACATTGTGCCCTTTTGCAAGGAGCACATCCACAAACAAGGTAGTTCCCTTTAGTGCAAGTGTTTTTGTTTTTACTTAATTACTTTAGTGTAGCCTTTGTTTTCTAGAGCCTGGTGTGATAGCAAGATGCTTTATAAAGTATAATTATAGAACAGTTTAATGCTTGACAAATTTGATGTAAATTGATACTGATCAACTAATAATGTATACATTGCTTTACTTTGTTTAGTATTGATCATAGGGGAAATTCCAGCTTTATCATTTCCTGTCTCCTGACAAAGCTGTTGTAAATTCCTTTTGAAATGGCCTTTGGTTACCTGCTGGTTTTTTGCGTCATACCAGCAGCTCACATGAACTCTGAATGTAAGCTCATGAGGGTGCTCCATCTTTGTAATCCATTCTTTCTTTCTTTCTTTCTTTCTTTCTTTCTTTCTTTCTTTCTTTCTTTCTTTCTTTCTTTCTTTCTTTCTTTCTTTCTTTCTTTCTTTCTTTCCTTCTTTCTTTCTTTCTTTCTTTCCTTCTTTCCTTCTTTCTTTCTTTCTTTCTTTCTTTCTTTCTTTCTTTCTTTCCCAAAGACTAGAGGCTGGCAACCAATGTCAGACCAATTGGCTAACGTTCTGTGGAGCCGGGGTGAAAGGCTGTGCCTTACGATGGTTTCTTTCTTTTTTTCAGGATAGACAGCAGAAGGTGTCCCCCCCCCTTCCAATCTGCCTTCTCTAATGTGTCGCATGGTGTACCACAGGGATCGGCAATTAGCCCTATTTTATTTAACATTTACTTAAAACCTTTGATTGTGGTCATCAAGTCTCATAACATCGGTATTATAAATTATGCAGATGACACACAGCTGATCCTCTCCTTTGAGGGAGAGGATTCAACATCAGTGGAGGTGTTTCACAACTGTCTGTAGGACACGGCCTGCTGGCTGCAAGGACAATTCTTTACGATTTAATGCAGGTAAGACAGAGGTGATGTTTTGTGCCACGAACAGGATCCCTCATCTCCTTCCTGGCAATTTCTGGCCCCCTGAAACTTCGACCACAGTTCGGCCGGTGAAAACTGTCCGCAACCTGGGCTTTATGTTTGACAACACGCTTACCTTGGAAGCTCAGGTTACAAAAATGACAGTCTCTTGCTTTGCGATCATTAAGTCTCTTCGCAAAATCTTCCTGTTGTTACCTTCTCAGGCGCGTGCCCAAGTGGTAAGGTGTACGATTCTCAGTAGACTTGACTACTGTAATGCCCTATTGCTTAATTCCCCAAACTTCCTGATGGACAGACTTCAAAGGATCCAGTCAGCAGCTGCCAAGTTAGTTTTAGGGCTGCCTAGAAGATCTTCCGCATCTGCAGCTTTGGCAAAACTTCCCTGGCTCCCGTTGAGACAGAGAGTGCAATTTAAACCTATCCGCCTTGTCTATAAAGCCCTTCATGGGATAGGGCCTGGGCTTATGCGAAAAAAATTTGATTGGTACACTCCTACAAGATTGCTTCGCTCTTCATCGGCGAGACTGGTGAAGGTACCTAGATTTAGGAAAGTCAGGTCAGGGGGTAGATCTTTTGGGGTGGCAGTGGCAAAATTGTGGAACAGACTCCCTTGGGAGATCAGGCAAATTAGGGAGCTCCTCTCCTTCAGGAAAAGTGTAAAAACCTGTCTGTTCCCCAAGAATTAGTTGCCTGACCTTGTTTCTGAGCCACCCCGCCTTTGAGTCGCTTAGCGTCAGGATGCCTGAAAGGTGATAGTGTGCTTTACAAGCTGAATAAATAAATAATAAAAGTTTACAGCCAGGATACGTCCATTAGTCTGTGGGTCTGTCATTCACAATTTTTCCACCCATTCCAACATGCACTATGACTTCACTAAGCGTTATCGCTGCTGTACTTTCACACACAAAGAAAATCCCTTTGATGCAATGTGTGCTTTTTGAGATCGAAGCAACATTTTTGCTTTTAGATAATATTTTTGTTTAGATTGATGAGGGCCTAGCAGCTTCCTGAACAATAACGTTTTGCAAAAACCCTAACAAAACAAAGCAAGATGTGTCAAAATGTTGGCGGCCAATACCAGACCTATTGGCTTTACTAATGCTTGGTTACCTTGCACTGTCTGTTTCTTATAATTGGTTCCAACTTCTTTTCAAGATGTTTTCAGAGTTCACCTAATAATTCCTGGCAGCAGCTGTTGCTCTTGAAAACGATGCACCTTTCTCACTGCAAGGTTAGCTCTTCTTAGACACCAAATGCCTAATACCATTGTAGGGCGATAGAAATTGATTGACACAGTCTACAAGCAATGGCTCAAGGTGCTGATTCAAAACTTCAAAAGCCACAAGGGGGCTGATTCAAAGCTCATGGCATGTGTATTTCTCACAAGAGGCTTAGGCACAGCTTAAGTTGTCAAGCCAGGCTTTAAAAGAGGCATCATGACCTGACATGCCAAAGATACTGAAGAACAAAAGAGGCTTTAAAGATGAATCTGTTTGTGGATATGAAACCAAGAACATGTAGGATGGTAGACCATAATTTCTATTCCATAAGCCTGCTTTTTTGAACAATACATTTTATTCTCTGAATATCACAACATTATCTGGCAGGCATGTGAGAGAAAATAAATTGTAGATAGGCAATCTTGTTTTGCTTAGCTAATAGCAAGTGATATACCTGCTATTCTACTTGTTTACGTAGAATGTCTTAGACACTCATCTTTAAAGCACTTAATAGAACAAGCATTGGCAAAGCCTATAGGCCAGGCCTAGATTTGAAAGTATTTGTTAGTTGATTACTTGTATGTGATTGTGTGGATGGGCAAGTTAATGAATGTGAGAATGATTCAATGGTTGGGTGAATGGATAGATTAATCAGTTTATGGATAAATAGGCAAATCTGTGCCTGAGTTCATGGACGGTAGAGAGAGTGCAAGGGTTGATGGTTGGATGGTTTAATAAATAGTGATGAATGGTTGGGCAGGGAACGATCTTTGTGTGCAAACAAAGGTAGAGTATGGAAAGAGTTGCAAATTATTGTCTGTAGGAATATTGTTTGGCATAAACATTGTATTCTAAATATTGTTTACAAAAATATCTCATTGGGTGTAGATTTTGTATTCGGTGCAAATGGGGGAGATATTTTTGTAAGTGATGTTTAGGACATACTATTTATGTCAGCAATATTCTGACCATGATATTCTAGTACAATACCAGGGAGAGCAAAGCCTTAGTGTTGAGGCAAGAGTATTGAGGCGAGGCAGGAGTAGTGAGGTGAGCAGTGGTGAAAAAGAACCATTGTACAGGGGCAATAAAAGGGTAAGTGATTGAATACATGGATTGAAGAGTGAGGGCCTAAATGGAAGGTTGAATGGGTTAGTGAGCAAGTGCATAACTGGATTGGCAGATTCATTGATGAGTGCATGAATGGCAGAAGGAGCAGGATCAGTATATGTGGGAGCAAAGGCAGTGCAGTGGGGAAGGATATGGTGGTTCGGCTGGTGCTGTGGAAGCAGCAATGTTTGAGAAGATGCAGTATATGTTGTGGCGCAGAGTACATGCATGGAAGGTGAGAGCATTGGTAGATGAGTTACTGAGTGCATAAAAGAATAGTTAGATGAATGGAGTACTGAGACTCTCCAGGGCTGTGTTCTTATGCAGAGGGTAGGAAACGCAGTAACGGCAGGAGTAAAGCCGGCTGCGGCAGGTAGAAAAAAGGCGGGAGTAGTGGGCCCTATCTGGCGTTTGGGCCTAAACTGTAGCCTCTAGACGGGTGTATCCAGGGGCCGGAAGCTTAAGTGAAGTCACGGAGTCCAGCCGCTACTGCGTTTCCTACCCTCTGCATAAGAACACAGCCCTGAAGAGTCTCATCTTGACACGATGTGACGAAACACGTGTCGGCTCAAGTTGTTCTTAATGTACTGATCAAAAACGAACTATAAATCTTTGTGCACATTTCGCTGGATTTCGACTATCTCATTTCTTGTCTATTCTAAGTATTATTGTACAGTTCTTACATAAGAACCCCTTACCTTGACGTGTGCATAGGAGCTTTTCACATATTTGTAATATTAGTCTGTGGAGGATCCACAAATCCAATAGACCAAAAGATTTAATTTGATTGTCTGTCACCAGATCAGTAAAGATGTGGCGGAAGTCATCTTATGATTCAAGGACTTGGTCCCCTATCCTGCCCTTGGTGCCAAAAACTCATTTATAAAAAATATTACCAGCAATTTTGCAGAGGTTTCACTGCAAGTTTTAGAAAATCCTATGGGCTTCACCTGTTTTAATGAAGCCTGGGCTGTGAATTCTGCCCTGTTTGAGGAGTTTGCTGAGTTTTCTGCTCCGTGCTTTGCGAAACACGTGGAGTTCTGAAAAACACAGATTGGAGTTTTTTCCTTGCAAGGAAAATCCAAAGCTAGACCACCTCCCAGTGAGATTTCTCAACACGGGCGGTGACGTATGGTCGCTACCGCTCACATTGAGAAACCTTCCGTTCGCATTGGCGAAGCTGCCACTCGTGTTAAACTTCTACTTGAGCAGCAGAATGCAGCAGTGTCCTCTTGCGCTGCACGGTGTGCCATGCACGTTGATTTTACAGCATAGGAAAAACTCCTGCACTAAAAATCAGTGCAAACAACACAACGTAAAGCACTCCACCGCTTGCGGGACTCAGCGTAGTGCAGGAGGGTTTTTTTTGTCACTTCACAGACCTAGTTTTAAACGGCCCGGGTGGGCGGTGGAGATTATTTCACAGAGGAGCCCTCTTCATGCCCCAGGGACCTCATCCCCTAGGGCTGAATCATTTAATGAGGGGAGACAGGCATGTGGCTGAGTAACCCATCCCCGTGGGCTGAATTATTTAATTAGGTGAGGGTGGCTCTTAGTCCCTCTACCCAAGCTTCGAAGCGGCCCCAGGCACCCCATTTGTTTGGCCCCTGGGGCCAATTTTCTAATACAGGGAGTAGGCCACACAGTGCCTCTTCCAAAGCCTCAGAAGAGTCCTGATTGCCCCATACCCGGGGGCCAGTGTCTTTTTCTGGGGACTGGGGTTTGGGGTCCCCATTCCTGGAGATCGGGTTCAGGGACCCCCATACCCCAGAGCATGATCCCAGTGTCCCGAGGACACCATCCTCTGGAACATTGCAGTTCCCTTCCTGGGGGAGTGCAACATATCTTGTCTGTACTCTCCCAGGCAGGGAACAGAACTTTGATTTTGCCTGTGTTGGAGCAGTGAAACATTCTGCTCCTGCCTGAGCAAAGGAAGTGATGCTGGTATGGTGGTTGGCCAGGGAGCCGGCTGAGGCCTTGGGACTCCCCTCGTGTACCCCAAAGTGGGTGATTTTTTGGGTACCCTAGATGGGTGCCATGGCATCCAATAACTACTGGAGTGGCTGTGGCTGTGGCCACTGGGGCCTGATTGTTCCAACGGGCCCCAACAAAAATGGAGTTGTGGGTGCCCCATGTTAGCTCCGGGGCACCCACTTAATTATATAAAGCTGGCTGCTGCTGGCACCCACAATCGGTGCCAGGTGGGGAGACAGATTGGGCCACGGGTGCTGTGGCTCTCCCCTGTGGCCTGCAACAAAAAGTAAAGATGTGGTACTTGGCACCAGGACACCCAAAAAAAGAATGAACAATTAATAATAAAGGAGGTGCAGGAGCTGCTCAGTTATTATTCACTGCTCCGGCAAGGAGCATTGATAATGTCCTACAGCTTTTTTTGTAAGAGATATTTTCATGATGGTGATGCCTCTTGAAGAAGTCTGGGCACCACCAAACATTTCTTTTATGTAGGGGAGGTGTGGGAATTCCAGCAACATTAGGAAAATACTGTGTGTCTCCTGGTTCATTAAATCCCTGACCCCAGGAGAGCTTACCATATTTTTTAAAGCACTCTTAGCTGGAGCTATATGCTCTTGAGCTGGAGTGTAAGGACTTCCTGTGGTTGTTTTTAATACTACAATTTCTGGGCTGAATTTTTTTTAAAGAAAGAATCAGAGAAAAGCAGATTTTCTTTTTAATTTACCTGTATTAAGCATTTTTGGACAATACTTTTATTAAAGATTGCATTGTGCAAATTAATTAAATCTACATTTGATTAAAGTTATTGGTGATTTTTTTATAAAGATGGTAGGTCTGCTTTATATATGTTGATATGCTCACACCTTGATGAAGCCAATAGGCTAACTTTTTATATTTTGGTGTTGCGTCCCTTTGAGAAAGTAATATTGCCTTACTTAAAATAACACTCTTCATATTGTAGCGATCAACATCTTGCTTCATGTTAAAAAAACATAGAAATTCACTGAAAAAACAAACCTTAAAGTGATGTTATAGTTAGGATTGATAAAAAAGTTTTACTTTACATTTAGAAAAGTAGAAGTTCACTGAAATAGTTAGGTGAAAATGCCAGCTAAAACATTTTATTTCAAATGAACAAGACCACTGAAATTCATCAGTTTAGTTTTCTCAAGTAACCATGAAGCGTGACCTAAAGTAACTATAACTCTCATCCTCGCCATGAACTGCTCATTTTTTGACGCCATTGATAACATCACTGCAAGGCCTGAAATGGCATAATTGATGACATTACTGTACACGGTGGAGTACAGGTTATGGTTGTCATTGGGGTGTGGGATTTAGTAACTTGAGATCACTAAAGCTGCTTAATACCAGTGATTTTGTTAGTTTAAAATGATGTGTTTTAACTGACTAGTTCAACTAACTATAATGTCCCTTTAACCTTTGGTTTGTTCAGTGATTTTATGAATATTTTGTTTCACACCTTCTACCAATAAAGATGGTGGATGGAGCCATTCAATGTGAGCAGTGCATTTATTTTATGTGGGTGTCACCAATGCATTACTGCTCTGAAATTAACTTTGCTCACTTAACTAGACTCATTTCATAGCATTTTATAGTGAAGCGGCTTACAAGACAAGACAACTGCCTTGCCAGGTGCTGAATAGATAGCAGCACTACTGTTTGCGCAACTTGGAGGAGAAGGGTTAGGGATTTCTTGAATTAATCTGTAACCTTAATTGTGGAAAGGTGAGAGAGGAAACAAGATGACAGTTAAGGAAACTTATTCAAGCAGTTTTAGCCGCCCATGGACTCCCAAGTTAGTTTATAATACCCTGTGCAAAATAGGGAGGATCCACACAGTTCAGAAATATTGTCCTTCTTGAGATAGTTTTAAATCACTTTCACTCTGCCCCTCACTTTCACCTTTGAGGGTTCAATACTTAGGCGTGCTACCAAAACATCCCCGCTCCTTTCCTGTGGAAAGTTGTAGCCCACACTAGGTACCTAGCGGTCTCATTGTGTCGAGGGATCCAATGATGAAGCCTGTCACCCTCGGGTGACCGAGGTTTCTCGTACAAACACTAGTAGTGCCCCCACCGTTTCTTTTCTTTTAGTTCTTTGTTCTTGTGACAGTTTTGCATCTGGCTACTCTAGACTTTAGAACTAACAGACTTTGCTTTAAATCCTAACTCTTCAACATTTTCAGATGCTATAGTCTGGGGGAATCCTAATATATCTCTGCTTAAGTTCAGCGTGTGCTATGAAAAAAATGTATTGTTTAAATTAAGATTCCTAATTGATGTGATACTGAGTTTTATGGCTGCTTATCAGTGAGGCCCATAGCTCCAAAATCTTCTCTTAAAATGCACTAGCCTATGTTAAAATACTGTTTTATTGACAGCTAGACAAACACATAAACTCATACTTTGTGATCTAGCAGTCTATTACAGTCACACAACACCTTTTCATTAACTCCACTCTGTAAAATATCCAGATTTTAGTGAAGAAGCTGTTCTTCATCACTCAGAGAATTATATTGCCTGCAAGAATTAAAGGGGCAAGTACTTCTAATTATAATGTTCCATTCTTATAGGGGAGAGGATGCTCTGTGAGAGAAATTGAAGAACAAGTAAGATTAAGGCCCTGATTATCAATAGGCTGGACTTTTCCAACCCATGTGGAAACTCCTGATTGGAATTTTGAATTGTGCGTAATTTACCGCACCCACTCATCACAGGGTGCAACAAACTCTGCACCCTTCAACAAATTTCAGCCGATCTTTCCTGTGAGAATTTAACAAGGGGAAAAAGTACTATCTTCACAGATGAGGATTTAGATGTGATAAGTACCAGAATCCACGTTATTCACGAAAAAGCTCAGAGTAGGTGCAATTTATTGCCACCAATAAATTCCGAGCATAAACGGATTTTATCAGGAGTGATAAAATAGCACTCACCCCTTCGGGGCACTCGCAATCAGAATCTAAATAAAAGAAAACAGCAACAACAACAAAAACGTGAGAGAAGAAAGAGACCGAACGTGAAGGCTGAAGCCAAGAGATAAATAACAAGCATTTGCAATGCAGTAGGTCTCGCTTTTACATGAGTTTGAGCTATTGCATTGTAAATGACAATGTCTTTTATTTATGTTTTGGTTTTTAGAACCTAAGTCTAAGGCATTGTCATTTACAATGACAATAGGTTATACTCTTGCTAATGCGAGACCTATCGTGCTGAACTACAGTACGCGGGGTGGGGAGAAATACATCAATGCTGCTTTAGATGCACTCTAGGTGTTGGAAACGGATGATACTACAAACTCTTTTTCCGGTTAGAGTCGACGTCTGGTGGAAAAGATTAAAGTGGAGCACGATAAGAAAAGCATACGAGAGACAGAAGCACACAAGGGAACAACAGAAGGCGGGGGGGGGGGTGGCAGGTATTTCGCAGGGTTATAGGCACACGTGCCATAAAAAAGAAAAATGCTTATAAGGTGCCAAATGCGAGACCTATTGGCCATGCCAGTGCTTGTTTATATTCTTTTGTGTTTCTGTTCTATGAAAATTAAGACATTAAATGCAGTAATTATGTGCATTAAATGCAGTAATTATGTTCCCCATCAATTATGTTCCCCATCTGGACTTTTATTAGATTAGGCGTATCAAACATAGGTTCAGGTGGGGTAGATACAAGCCAGACTTTCAGTGTAGGCACATATAATACAATAAACCTAATGGAGCTCAAATACATAGTTAGCTTTTTTTCTGAAATCTGGCAAGGGTTCAGTCCTCCACATTTGATGGGCGCCCTTGTTTTAGCACAATTGAGCATGAAAAAAGTCAGTAATCAGTTATCTTTGTTTTATCAACTTCAAGAGGATGAAAGGCTGGATCAGACTGGTCATGAATGATCTGTGATATGAAAGTTACTAAACAGATTTCTGGAGCAGGCAAACTAAACCACAAAACAATCTTGCTGAAATTAGAACTTGTGACCTATAGACTGCATACATCTGTTCAATATATGCAGAAACCATTGAGCTACTTTATGAGTATATAAACCTGTCAATAACAAACTTCACACAGATCTCAGCAGCGAGCACGTTAACACACTGGGCTATCTAACTGGCATTGAAACACATGAAAAACAGATTATATATGGATCACTGCAGCATAGGTATGTTCTCTTTGGTAATTAGTAAAAAAAAATCATGCCCCAAAGGAGTTTGTGATAGTTGTATGACCCTACAGTGTGAGCGAGTGTGCATCACGGGTTCTTGTCATATGGCCTATATGAGTAGGGTGGCAGTATGCTGGATACTGATCAGGGAAAGAAGTTAGATGTTAAGGGAAGATATTTAAAAGCTCGCTTTCTAACTGAGTCACTTCATGGGCTACTGAACAGAGTCAACATGCGGCTTGACAACAGTTGAGAAGATAGCTTTAGGGGAAAAGCTACTCCCTCAAGAGACATTGGAAGGTCATGGCCATCTTGCTATTGTGAATAGAGGAGGGCAAGGTATTCGAGAAAAATGGTGCTACTCACAATAAAGCTTAATTCACCAGACTCCAATTTCACTGGGTTGGGTAACACCATACACATCATTATTCGGAGCCTTGATGCCCATGGGTGAATGTGTGCTTTAAACTACATATTATGTGGAATGTGAATCCGTTCTAAGTGTATTACAGCATGCACTAGGTTGTTTTTAAGTTTGTTTCAGGACATACTTTCTGTTTTCATTTTCTGTTCATGTGTCCAGTCAATAGAGTCCACTTCTGCCTTCCTTCAGACTAGGCCCTGCTTTGAGCCTTGGCCAGAAGGTGCAAACACTGGCCTTTTACTGCATCCGACAGAACAAACCTTCATTCGAACTCCTTATATTTCCCCTGGCCCTTAATCTTTTTTTTATAGCGCATTCAATGAGACCTTGTGTGCAATGTTCAGCAATAGGCCATGATCTAGGCTCCGAGACAGAAGGTAAAATATATTATTTATTCTGTGTCATTAGAGGTTCTGTTTCACAAAATGCCTCCATTGTGAATCTTCAAGTGAGGGAGAATTTTAGATATGCTCTTTCTTTTTGTCATAGTTTCTATTCCTGACCTGACCAATCCCACTTGGATTTTGTATTAGAGTTCTGAAATCTGAGAACCAGAGCCCAGGATATGGTTGATGCCATGTGCAATATACTGAGACTAAAAGTAAGCATTCGGTTTTCAGAGATGCAGTGTTGCCAGTCCATATCAATGTTATTGGCCTTAAAACCCTTTCAAGGCTTCATTTACAACCAATTTCTCCAAATATTAGCCCTATGATACTAGCACAGCAATATTTGGTGAAAGGTTGAGATACTAGTGAAGCAATATTTGGTGAAAGGTTGTGATAAAAGCAAAGCAACATTTGATTAAAGGTTGTGATACTAGCTAAACAATATTTGATGAAAGGTTGTGATACTAGCCAAGCAATATTTGGTGAAAGAATGTGATCTGCATTGTGGGCTTGTTTTTTGGGATGCTGAGGCCCAATTTTGGTCCCTGCCTAAGTCTGCCCCTGGATATTTGGTAGACAACGTCAGTGGGCCTTCTTTACTCCGAGCTCAGCCACCCCAAATCTATCAGTGCTCCCATGCAATAGGTTAAACCTTCTGGGACTGCTCTAAAGCCAGCCGGGGCCAACTGCTACTCACAGGGCCACCACGAAATGGCTCCTCATGTTCCTTCCTTCGCGCTCCTTCCCAGTCATTTGTTTGCCTCCATGAACTTTTTAATGACATTGGTGACACATAGCTGCCAAGTTTTCAGATTGCTATGTGTGACATTTTCTTAATTTCAGTGTAATTATGAGTGACATTTCAACGAATATGAGTGACATTTTCTCGCGAGCCATAGCAAGCAATGAAGACAAGAGAAATATATACATTTCAGAAATTACACTCATTTGGGCAACAAAAAACTCTAAAACGAGTCACATCATAATCCACAAGCTGTATTACTGAGCAGTGCGCCCTGGTCCTGCATGCCGCCCACTACCTGCCAAACCCTGCTGGTGGCACCATCACCCCACTCGCAGTTTGTCACACAGAGTTACACTACAGGCTCTGCTGACTCATTGATACTTGAGGCACAGAGAAGTTACGTTGGCAAGCACCAGTGGCTCTCACAATCACCTGACCCAGGTGCGAGCAACTACTAACACAGCTTACAGTCAGTGGGAAGACAGACTGCTATGTGATGTAAAGTCAGTTCTCAGCTGTAACAGGGCAGACAGGTGGCAGCTCAGAAGAAAATCATGGCTGTGGCTCAAGAAAAAAAAATAACTATATCAGGGGTATTGCCAAGCAGGCATGCTCACATGAACAACAACAAAACAAATAAAGATGCACAGTTAAATTCGGCCTGAAGCTGAAACTTGCACTCCATGAAAACTTCTCAGAAAACGAGCTGCTCAACGAGTCTCTATATCGCCTCTGCAACACCTTATGAGATAACTTGCAATTCAAGCCCGCAAGCTGCCCAGATGAACAGACTCTGAGTCCTCTATACACATTTGTTTTCAGAAATATAATGGGATATATATCCTCTTCAACCGTCTGGTTCTACTTTGTGTTCGTGAAGGGCAGGTACAAACCATTTATCAGTTGTGCACCCTCCAACATCCGTTATGTTTGGGATTTATGTACGCATCTAACTACGGGGAGAAAATCAGTCTATTGGTGTGACAGTTAACCTCTAATGCTCAAAAGTGCCCAGTCCACCGGTCTTACATAGCTTGCCCAATACCCGGCTTGAGAAAAGTCTCCATCAGCCCACCCATTTGGCGGAACTTCGTCATCTGTAAGACTAAGAGAAGAGAGTAAAATGTAGCCAGTGTTGCTCCAAGGCTAACATATATGGATACTAGACCTCATATTCTCAAAATATCTCAGCTACTGTGATTGTTCAAGGTATGAGGGAACTGATGGGGTGCAGTGCAAGTGATAAACGTGTGTGAAGATAAAAATGACTAGTAGGACAAAAAATATGTTCATGAGTGATTGTCCTAATGCCATAGGATAAAAACCGCCTGATAGTTTGGAATAAATTTACTATCTTTAGGCATCAATTGAGGTCGACATGTTTCAGCCGTATGGCCGACTAGCCCAGCTTTCTTCAGGACCTTAATAGATGTTGTGTGCTACTGCTGAAAAAAACATTGGTGAAAAACTGTTAATCATCCAATTTGTTCATAAGGAAATAAATAAATCAGTAGTGTATTACCACCCTACCAGACATGTATCCCATGTGTATGTTCATTCCTAGAACAGAAATAATTTTTTGTCAAAGAAAGAATAAGAGCTTGTAGTGGAGAACCAAACAAAAACTCAAAGCATAGAGGTAAAAAAGTCACTCAGTCGATAATTCACTGTAATCGACTATGCCCATTCATCACATAATTCTAATTTGGGCAATTTTAATTTCACATTTGATAAGTACTCACCCAGCTTTCTGTGGGAGTAAGCCTCACCTCACCCGGCAACTGCTCGAGGTGGGTCACATCATCCACCTCGTGTAACCTTGTTATACTCTGAGATCAAATTTATAAAACCTAGTTCAAAAACCCACGACCATGACATTCAACACCCATGGCGATAGCAGGCCGGTCTAAAACAAGTAAGTCCTTTGCTTGCTTATTAATAATAGAACAAAATATGGTCTAGTTTGCTGTTATAGTTTATTTTCTATTGTTGTTAAATTAGAACCTCTACTTGCAGTTCAAGCAAAGGGAGTCTTTATAATGTATCACGATAGACTCTCTTTAGCAGTATATCACTTATCCCTAGACAATTAGCCAAATGAGGGCAAACAGGCCTTTGATGAAGTGTCCTTTCACAAGTAAATTAATGAAAACATGTCGCATAATCTAGCATCTGTCATGTTGTCATTTCTGATATGTTATTGAATCCATGGCTAGAGCTGATATGCTGTACATAACTAGATGATTCTAGGCACTACTTCCATTATGGAAAAACCACAGAAGTGGCAGTAACATCTCATAGCTAAAGTTAAAGTTGATATATTTGGTCCATATTGGTGATTAGCAACCCTGTTACTATCAAGGAATAGGCCATAGAGCAGTAAGATAGACCCCAAACCAAAGAAACTAGCCAGCCAATGTTCACTCACCTATCCGTCAGTACCTCTTCGCAGTCTGCAAGCAGTGTGGGAGGTACCGAGGATGGTTTCTGTTCCCTTTTAAAGTAGAGCTGATTGGCTTAATAAGACCCAATCAAACAATTAGCCAAACAGGGCTCGCGATGTTGGATTCTAATAGCGGCGTTCATGTTACGTGCATTATCGTTGGTGCCAATGAGAGCCTCGCATTATTTCCGAACTCCGTCTGTGGTTGTATTTTATCTCTAGCGCGCATGTGTCTTAATCGCACACCGCTCCTTTAGAATACCAGGCTACGACTCCTACTGCGTCCTCCCCAGACGCTATACCAAAGCGCACGCGCATTTGCATTTTTAGCCAGCAAGGACGCATGCGTACTTGACCTGAACTGCAGAGTGGCAGCGGCAGTACAAGTCGCATTGCTACACAAGATACAAACTGTCCATCGTTTAATTTAAGGGTGCCGGCACGCATGCGTACTTGACTAAAGCCGCAGTACACGTGGCATTGCTGCCCGAATTGACATCAGAGGGATCTACGAACCACACAATGCCTCACTCGATAGATGAAATCATAGTGATACCTTATGAGGATCGCAGAGCACCATGGGCTCTCAGTTCTCTAACCTCCAAAATGCTCAGAATTGTAGAAAATGAGTAAGGGTTGAAATATACTCATCTCTCTTGAATAGTTTATACTCTAAGTAAAGTCTTCAACTTACGGCTGTCTGTGTAATGGATAAAGATGTCTTTAGAACTGGTAGACTTCATGTAACCACAATGTAATCTCTAGTATCTATAAGTTGGAGAGGCTAATAAAGAGTATTGAACACGTAATAGTGTCGAGCCATACACAAGTCTATCTTAGTGTAGTGTTTAATGAGTGTTGGTAAGCTGCAGCTCTAATGTCTTGATTTTGGCAGCTAAATTGGACATCATAGGATCTATCCTTCTATCAATCATCCTTATGTGCACGCACTACTTCACCCGTAGTTAAATGGTGGAGGTCATATTTGTAATGGCGCACCAATAGAGTGAGTAGTACTTAGCGATGTTCAAAGATTGTGCTCATAATAATCTAGTATACTCTCATCAAATTAGCAACTAGCTTGATGTGTCATAGGTAGCTCAAATCTGGACCCACGGAATAGTGTCGTTCAGGCCTTCTGTGTCTGATCTGAGTTTGAAAATCCATTTCTGTTCCCTGATGAACAGAAATCTAGAGATGTCAGTCACATGTGAGGGAATCATAGGAGATTCAAGGATCACCCATCTCATGTCATCTGCTTGATGTTTTACACACAGAAAATGATTGGTCAGGCGCGTGGATTGCTTGTTACAGCGTATGGTATTCTTGTGCTCGCTGATTTGCAGCTTAATTTTGCGAATAGTGTGGCCAATGTACCGTAGTGAGCACGGGCATGTACTCATATAAATCACGCGATCTGTGTTACAGTTGGTATGGTGGCGCAAAATCCACGGTCGGTCAGTCCCAATTTCCACAGATTCTGTTTTCATAGTCTGTGGACAAACGCTACATGAACCACAAGGGTGGTGCCCACGTACAGGAGGGAGACCCCAAAGAGTGTTGGATTCTTGTTTTGACTGTAGCTTAGGTCGAGTGTGTATAAGGCTATGCCGCAGGCTAGGACCTCTTTTGAATGCAAACAACGGTAGCGGAATATATTCTGAGTCAATGTTTAGAATACGCCAATGTCTGCGTACTGTCTTCTGAACTTTATTGGACAGTGTACAGAAAGTATTCACAAATGTCAATCTGTTGGTTGCAGGTTTGGCCATTCTATGGTCAAGTAAGGCATCTCGATTGGTATTAGAAGCTCTCTTCCAAGGTCTTCGTAGAAGATGCTTTGGATACTCATGAGCCTGGAGTTGCAGTGAGAGTTATTTAGCATGTTTGTCAAAGAGTGCTGATGTTGAACAATTTCTACGCACCCTTAAAAACTGGCCTACAGGGAGATTTTCCTGCAGGGCTTTAGGGTGGTAGCTGTCAAATGTAAGAAAGGAATTCCTTGACATGGGTTTTTTGAAGAGTTCACATTGTAGCTGTCCATTTTCTTCATGTACCCCTGTGCTTAGTCCCTTTAAAACAGATTGCATGGTTTTAAACAGAAACAAATCTCCATTCCAAATTTTCCACCATTCACTGAACTTCAGGAAGCGTACATTCCGTTCATCCGATCATCGGTATATTTCATACCTTCTCTGCTGCTGTCCGACTTCAGCAAACCCTGCTCAATGCAGACATTCTTGAACCCCATATTGCTGCCCAATTCTGGAGGCAGAGGACGAACGGCCAATCTTACAGTGCCGCCGCTGACAGCCTAAAGTGACTTTGAAGTGTTATTATACCAATGTGTGCAACGCAGCAGGATTATGGCGCGGCCTAGAGCCCCAGCGCATGATGGCAGCCGCGGCTCTGGGAATCCGTTTTTTGGTTACCTGCGTGTTTTGGATGGCTTAGTCAACGGCTCCCCACTGGCTTGGGGCAGAGGCGCCTCATGTGCCCTTGGTTTAGTCATCTGACGCCTTTGCACTTTCTTGGCCCAGCACGCCCGCTTTCAATAAATAACCCGTTCAGACCAGTAGGCACCCATCGGGAGGCTGCCAAACCGAGAGGCCAATTAATCAAGGCTATAATGGCGATCAGGGGGATGGCATGCTCCGTTCCCGCCTTCAGAGTGCACAGTGCTGAGGGTTGAGTGACTTGGACAACGAGCTCACGTCTTAACAAGTAATTGACAGTCCTAAAACATGCTGCCCTAATTATCTCGTGCCCTGCAGCTTTTATGCCTAATGAACGCGTGGCGCCAGTAAGACGCCTGCTCAACACGTCTTCCGGACAGGAGCACTCACAGGAGGACTCACCTATAATTAACGCCCAGCAGGTCTTCCGGAGAGGAGCACTCAAATTCGATTTAACGCGTAAAAGCTGTCCATGGGAAGGGTGTTCACATACCAGAATCGGCTCGTGGGAAGCGCGTTCACAGAGCAGATTCTGCTCGTGCACTGGTCTGTCTCACTTGGCAGGCATCACAACCACAAAAGGTCTCTCTGGCGAGACCTAAAAACTGAGTCAAGCATTCCAGGCGTCGAGCTCTTCCTCTCCCGCCTCGCCTACAGCAGAAGTGGTACTACTTATCACTAAAGTTGTTTTGCAGATGGGTCAATAAAAATAACACTCCTTGCCAAGCTCCCCACCTGGCATACGCTCTCAAATGGGATGACCTTGACTGTTACATGACGCCATTGGGAGCTATAACAACCTTTCTGCTTCAACCCTGTAAATATGTAATATGTATTAATGTAACCCTAATCGCTTTAACTTTTCTAAATATGTAATTTGTAATGAATATGTTATTTATAAATATATAACGCTCACCATGAGTAACCGTAGTAGCTATACGTATTGTCACCCACTGACCATGTTACTCAAAATTTCTGATGTAAGGTTTTTTCGCTGTATTGACAAGTGCTCTGACACCTCTGGGGAATGTCCATGCTATATAAAAAAAGCATAAATAAATAAACAAACACACAACAATGAAGATCATGCAGAATGCTGTGAAAGTGCTCTGAAAGGTGTAGAGTGCCTTGAAAGGGTTTCTGAGAGGCGTAGGGTGCTGTGAAAGGGCTCTGAGAGGTGCAGAATGCTCTGAAAGTGCTTTGATAGGTGCAGAGTGCTGTTAAAGTGCTCTGAGAGGTGCAGAGAGCTGTGACAGTGCTCTGAGAGGCGCAGAGTGCTGTGAAAGTGCTCTGAGAGACGCAGAGTGCTGTGAAAGTGCTCTGAGAGGCGCAGAGTGCTGTGAAAGTGCCCTGAGAGGCGCAGAGAGCTGTGAAAGTGCTCTGAGAGGTGCAGAGAGCTGTTAAAGAGCTCTGAGAGGCGCAGAGTGCTGTGAAAGTGCTCTGAGAGGCGCAGAGTGCTGTGAAATTGTTCTCAGAGGAATGGTATGCTAATTACTTTGCAGTCCTTTGTGATAGTGGATGATTTGAAAAAAGTACCATTGCATCCTCCTTCAAGCGCTTTCTTACTTTCAGAGCACTCTACAGAGTCATGATGGTTCTGGGTCCAGAGCTTAATGAAAAATACAAAAAGTGAACACAGACGGGGTACTTACTACTTGGATTTTTGCCTGCAGCTGAGTTCTGCGCATCACTTGTGTCATGTGAAGTCTGTAACTCAGACCTTTATTTTTGTTAATGCATGGAATTACCATCACTGAAGATGTTGACCCTCTTCTGATATCTCCTGACATTGTCTTTTTTGTTATGTCAAGGGATGCAGGGGATGGTATTGAAATACAGTACCCTGCCTTCCTTTTACTTATCTTTGTATTTTTAACACTCGTGTATTGTATCGTCAATATCAATCATCCATACTTTATACGTCCACGCGTGTTCCGCTTCTTACTTTTCACACATTCACAGTTCTATCATTAAAAACACACGCAAGTATAAGGAATGGATTATTTATAAAAACTATACAATATGCAAGAGTGGATCAGAACATGTGTGCCTCACTGCACTACACATTACAACACTTAAAAAAAATCCTTTGTGCATGTATGTGCTTTAAATGAACACTTTTCTTTGGAAAAAAGATTGTACAGAAGTGCACCGTGGTTTTCCTTCATGAAACATTGAATTGAACATAAATGTTTTTCATATGTGCGCCCTTTTGCAGTTTTTTTTCCATTGATTCATTTTTGTATTAATTGGTTTGGTATAAGATTTGTTCTGTGTATGCTTTGGATTTGTCGTCGTCCTCGGGGTTACTGAGATAGTATGCTCTGCTACAAATGTTCCCTGCTTAGTGCTTTGTTGCACGGTGGCCCCATATAAGCACTACACAATATAGCTGGACCGAGTTTTTAATCATCTTTATGCTTGATGTGTCTGAAGTGGCCATCTCTGTTTAAGCAGCTAAAAACAGCAGTGCATGACTCGGCCTTTCATCATTCTGAGGTCACTGAGTAGAAGAGGTGTGGCGCAGCGGCCAGTGTGCCTGTCTATGGGGTTCATGGTTCAATCTCCGGTGCCGGCAGTAGGTTCGCCCAGCACCATGTGACCCTGGGCAATAGCTCACTTAATATTCACGAGGGCCCCCAGCGCCGGGACACCACTTCGGAGGTAGCTGTGTGCTTTAAAAATACTGGTATTTCATTTGGTTTCACTGCGATGAGTGGCTTAGGAAGTGGGTATGCATAGCACCCATCATTCAAGCACTTGAACCCCATTAGCGTTGTGCTGTGCAGTATCAGAGTGCGACGCTGGATTGTAGCAGGCTGTAGTGCCGCTCTCAGCGCAGGCAGTGCCCACACACACCACAGAAGGCGCTGAGGAAGGCGCGGGTCTCTGCCTGACCCCTGAAGCCGGCCTTGTTTACTTTGCAATTACATGGAGTTGCTGTTTTCCTACAAGAAGTGACTGGCTGTGAACAGCCCTCGGTGTGTGTTCAGCATCATTTCCTGCATGTTTTTGGGAGGCGGCTGCGGGCTGGAGTCGGGGGCTGCGTGCTTGTCGCTGGTAGTCACAAGCTGTCGGTGTGAAGTTGTTAAGGTGGCTGAGTGGGTTGGGGTTGTGCTGCAGGGATCTGTTTGCAAAGTACAGGCCGCGGTTGTCAATCCTGGTGAGCTCTCGTCTACATGAGGTTGAGGCAGAGGTATCTTGGCTTGGATGGGGCTACATTTCCAAGGCAGTCCGGATTGTTGGTGAAAGTGTTAATCGAAAAGACAGCTCTTCGTATAAACGTTTACATGGACATAGTGAAAACAGTAAATATTGCCCTGTGTATGGAATAAAGTCATATTACAAACGTTTAGTGGCACTGTATCATAAAACATAAGATGCACATTACAGTGAGTGAACACCCCCCCTGTAGCGCAGAATGTGAACAGATTTGCGTCTCGGCACACTGCGGAAATGCTTATTATAACATCCTGTTTCTGTTTAGAGCGCCTGACCCATCCCTGTGGTATTCAAGCCCTGTACTAATTAAAGAAATATGGTTTTCATTATATTCACAACAAAGTGACATAAAATTGGGAAGAACCTGCCAGGACTCGAATATCTCACTTGAAACAGGTGCTCCACCGACTGAGCTGTCCCATCGGAGTAGCGTCAATGCCGCCATGCGTGCGGAGTGAGCAGCGTGACGCAAGCTCTCCTGGACACTGACTGAGATAAATGCAAGTCCCTATATATCACTGACCCCTCAACAATCCGTCAACACCTCCAGTCTGCGTTCACCATAAACTCGGCCTGCCGACCTTTGTTGTGTCCGAGGTCAGAGGTTAAAGATTAGAGGCTCCCATATTCTTCTACTGTAACCGTAACCAATAAAAGGACAAAATAAGGGAGATCTGATCGTAAAGGAACCAAAAATGAGAACGTAAACAATCCGTGTGTTAACGCGTTAAGATTTGTTCTGTGTTTGCTTTGGATTTGTCGTCGTCCACGGGGTTACTGAGATAGAAAGCTCTGTGGGTAAATGTGCCAGCCTGCTGCACAAACCTGCGTGCTACATGTATGTTTCAAGTTCTAAGTCTGGGGTCGCCCACATACCTTTTAACCGTACATGGTCTGATAAAAGGAGTGTTTTTTTTTTTAAATTAGGTAATTGCAACACTTGCGTTTTACAGCGCCAAAAAGCCACAGTACGGTAACAACATGGCTGTGTTAGCACTCTATTGTTATATATATTTCAAACTTTAGGCGATATATGCTCTATTTAGATAAATGTTAGTATAACTAAACATTGCATGTATGCACTGATGAAAGCAAATCAAATGTAGTAAATGCCTGTGTCACTGTGCAGCACTTTACAAAAAAAAAAGACGATATTCAATCTGCAAGTGAAAAGCCGATACATTTTCCTTTAGATGCACTTTTTGATAGCAGGCAAATGGTGTTTTCTTTTAAAGTCTTTTACCGCAGACTAAGAAAAACATCTTACGTTCCCTAATAAATGGTGTCTGGTAATTCTCTCAAAGGCAGGGCTGTAAAATGTTTCAGAAAAGAAAGAAGAAAAAAACGTATTGTTTGTTCTTCGGGAACTCAAACCAGAGGCCGCCTTATCAGAGAGGAAAGAGTTGTAAATATGGTATTAGCCCTAGGACAGAGATAACAGACAGGGTAGGGGGAACGGGGCTTCGGTTTAAGCAAAGAGACAGGGCGGTGCAGAGACGGCTGCATGGGGAGGCCTGTCCCTGTAGCGTGCTGGGGCCGGTGAGGCCTTCCTGCCTCAGTATGGGCCCCCAGGGGCCCACACCTGAGCACACTTCTGCAAGAGGAGGGCACTGGAGAATGTTAGGGGCATTTTAAGGGGCTTCAGCGGAAATATTGTACTGTAATCGTATTTATATAGCGCGTATTGCATCTGAAGAGGCGCTGAAGCACTTTGAGGCGCGTAACCCCGATTACTACTGTAATGTAGAATGTTTAAAGCGATTCGTGCCACTAATGCGGCTGCGAAGCGCTCCACTGGCCGCAGGGTACCGATATGCCCTTTTTGGAGTGTGCCTGTAGGTGCGCATCCACAGATCCGAATCGCCGCACGTGCCCCGGTCTGTCTCCTTTGAGAGGCATCTCGATGACAATAGGTCTCGAGAGCGAGACCTAAATATGGAATGATGAAGCAAATTGGAATGAAGTGGAAGAGTACCAGAAAGTGAAAGCGAGGAGATGAGGATAAAGCATAGTAGGAGAGATAGTTGGAAGTACAAGAGGCAGAGCACATAGCGTTGGGGAGAACAAGGCAAAAGTACCAAGACGGAGAAGGATAAAGTGGCTGTGAGTGCATACGCTTCTACTGCTGGTAGGTGTAGTGCAGTGAGCCACACAGTGGATAATGAAGCTCCTGCTGCAAGCAGAACTATTACAATGAGTGTTGCATTGCGCGCCGTGGGTAATGTTGTAGACAAAGACAGTACAATGTATGGTGGCACTCATTTTGTGAGCACAAACAACCCACTGTGTTAAAAATTGGCTGATGAAGAAATATCTGATGAGAAGTAACATCAGTCAGGGGCAATCTGTTAGTCTGTGCTTTAATACCTTTCCATGTTCATGGCCCTCTTTCATAGACTTGCCCATGAAGCACTACTACCTGAAGAGTAGCACAAATTCTCAGAACCCCAGTACTCTTATTGCAACCCTAAGCGATTCCTATATTCGAATATAAGGGACAATGGACATAAACAAAAAAAATAAATCTTGATGTGATGCCAGGGTGCAGGAGACCACGGGAAGGGTCCCCCGAGTTAAGGGCGCTGCACACTCCTGTGCTTCTCTTAGAGGTGGAAGAGGGGCTACAAGACGTGATGAGGTGCTGACAGAGTTACAGGCCTAGCGACTCACAGCGACAGCTTGCGCCAATGGAGCTGCTGTAGCACATAGCTGGTGCCTGTTAGACGGAGTACGCTTCATGGAAACCAGGACCTCCTAAGACTCCGACAGGACAGCATGAGAGGCAGAGAGAGGTTAGGTCTTGAGCTCCAGTGGCACATAAAACCAATGAAATTGTGACAGTAAAAACTGCTTAGGCACTGGTAAGGGACCCTGGAAAATGGGATAAATAACTTTGAAAGAGCGATATTCTTAAGACCCTTTATAGTTGCTGTATCGCATTTCCAAATCAGTTCAACAGTCCCCAGCATGTGATTAAGAACTTAACTGTATTTTCATTGCTCATTGCTTATTAAACGCACTCTAAGAAGAACTTGTGCTGCATGTCAGTATGCAGTTGTTGTCCTCTATTTGATGTGACAGCAGTCCTCGATGACCAGTCGCACTTCAGCACCAGACTGACTTATTCAAACGCTGGCCTGCAAAAGGAAGCGTCATGCTAGGCCGATGTATGAGTGCGGCACATTTATGGGTCTCATTGTTATACTGTAGCTGCAGGAGCTACTGTAATGCACTGTTGTTTAATTTAAAAATGAGTTTTTCAGCTATGGACACCTATAGTTGAAGCCTGTGTACCTCCAATTGAAAAATTACAGTAAGGACGTGGGAAACCCAATATACCCTTGGAGGCTTGGACAAAGTTAACAACATCGAGTCAAGTTGCCTACAAGGGTTTTTGTTTGAGCAGAAAACTGCTATTCTGACAATTCCACAGGTTTAATACCATTAAGTTCTGTGAACTTCTATGTATTTATCATATATTTAAGCATTAATGCACAGGAAATTTCAATCAAGATATAACAAAAAAGCAGCAAACACGGGGATATATTTTGAAAAATATATTATCTGTTGTGATTTTCAAAGTTTATAGGGTACATTCAACTCTACGGTTGACATCAAATGTATACAAATGAAGAAAGGGTACATTTTATTTACACCTCAGTTTCATAAGTAAAATATCCTCTCCTCATAAAATCAAAATTGTGACAAAACTTTTTACTACAGAATACAGTCACTAATTGTACATTAATACATAGCGAGTTGGATTCTTAGTCGATGTTTCGGTCTTCTATCGTGCGAATCCTTTAAACCATCTTCAGGACTGCATAGTCTGCATTAAAATAATGACCCTTTTAGAAAATTCCAGAGGTTCAGATTTTGGAACTCCTGCAGAGACTCCTACCAGTGGAGAAGGGGAAATTTCCTGATTGTATTCTGGTTTTCCTCAATTTCCAACACCCTAATAATGGCGTCTTCACAAGATTTCTGTTTGACCTGATGTCACTTTGATATTCATGGAGTTTTAAGTCTTGAGTCGAGTTTAGTAATACAGCAGATATATTTCAGGCAGCAGTCCTCTCGGCAATGTAGACGCGACTTCATTGCAATTTCCCAGTGCTGTGTAGTACGTGACCACCCAACTTCCGGTTCCAGGAGCTATTCTTAAGCCAGACCCAGGCTCTGAGCTTTCTCCAGTCAGCCCTCCTAAAACTTTATCCCAGGAAGCATGCAGCATTGTTTGAGCACATTCAATGTGCGGCCAGGGAAACAGAAGCCTGCAAGGGGAATGTGAAATGGGAGTTCTTTCCCCCTGTCAGCGCCAAGCTTCTATTGCTTCACTTAAAGGATAATTAGCTGGAAGCTCAGCTCCACATGCCAACCTCCCATCAAAGGAACTAATCATAGCATTAATCCGAATCCATTCATGTCCAATTTGTACTCCTGTATGAGGGAGGTTGCCAACTGGATGCACTGTAACTGTCAAGCTCTATTGGGACAAAAAACAGATTTTTATTTTTATTTTACATAACCCTCCTGTCTAGTCCCCTTTTTGGTGACTAACAAAATTTCCTCCCTCCCCACCTTTGCCGGCCATAGACAATAAATTCACTTTTGGCAAACATATTAATCAAGTATCCAAAATATGCTGTATCCTTCTCAAACTGCTCAGAAAGATCATTCCTTTTCTTCCTCTTGATGCCCGGAAATGCATCATATCATTTTGTCTTTAGTCACCTTCCAGCTCTATTTTTGTAACTCCACCTACCTGGGACTACCAGATTAATTTACTCATCGCCTTTGAATAATCCAGCCCTCTGTTTCAAGTCTACCGGCCCCAGCTATGATGTCAGTTCACCTTAACAGCCTACACTGGCTGCCTATTAAGAAACGTTAATGTGTAAGGCCCAATACATAGTTCAGGAAGGAGTCAATAGTTCTTACCCTGCATATGTGGGACAGAAGTTAATTCCTTACCGACATGCCCAGCACCTCTGTTCTTCCGGAATGGGTGGCACCCTGCAAGAAATCCCGATGCGGGAGTCTCAGTTTCTACTACTTCGTCACCAAATTATGGAACACCTCACTCTGCCTTAAAACCAGTGTGTGTCCCTCTGCTTCCAGAAAGATTCAAAACTCATTTGTTAAACTAAATCACAGTCTCCTGGTCTCTACTTCATCAGTTTGGTCTAGTACTCCCAGACTAAAAAAAAATTGCATGAAAATTTGATCAACAAAAGATTTAGTTAAAACGAATGGGGATTCAAATGTCTGCATTAAAGTTTAAAAGGAAGCTGTTTGCAACAAGTACATAACTACCGTAGATATTTTACCAGAATTAAATACTTCATTGTACACACAGCTTTATCCAATATACACATTACCTCACTGAGCTATGTTACATAGAGGACATATCTGTAATCTGCGGGTTACATAGAATGCTCTACATCAAGCTCATTCATCCATTACATCAGTTTTTCATGATTAACACAAGTGGCCTTATCGCCCATTCCTTTCACCACAGCAGTAGCTTTCCCTAATAGCAGTGCTAAGCTAAAATGTAAAAATAAGAAAGAAAGAATGAACTCTACAACATCCTCACATTGACACAATCCATCAGCTGTGCTGTAGGAAGGATCAGCGGGATGGGACCACGCCCCAAGAACTCAGCATGTCTAACCCAAGGCATTGTAACCAACCTTATTGTGATTTGGGAAAGTTTAATATTCCTGGCTGACTGGCGCAGCGTACATCCATTTTCTAATTCCGATGAAGGCATATCTTCGAAATTGGGAGAGCCAGTAGGATGGGACCAACTGTCTAGGATTCAGCAAGACAAGTCCATAACTTTGCAACCGGCCTTCTTGTGTGTGGTCGGGGATAATTTGATATTTACTGCTGGCATGGCTCAACCTACGTTTATCTTCCAATGCTGATAAAGACAGATTGCGTGTCATATATTTCCAATTTGAAGGGTCAGCAGAATGTGACTAAGGGACAGAGAGTCCAACTCATAGCGACCAGCCTTAAAGTAGCAGGGGATAGTCTAATTATTCCCTTCAATGTGTTTGTATTGCCCAAAACCACGTTTGCTGGATGAAAAGGGTAGGGCAAGGCTCTGCTCTCCCAGGGGAGGCCTACGTTGCAGTTTCCAGTACAATCAAGCAGCCGGTGCCGGCATTGAAAGGGGTTACATTTATAGTTATCTGATAGTGACATCTAGCTGCAGGTTCCTTACCTTTGAACTTCCAGGCGTCAGGCTGGATCCGGAAGATTTTTAAAAGCGTTATCCCCTGCGTGTCCATAGGTGGCATTGGTCGACTCCTTGTGCCGTCGTAGGCATCGGGTTCATCGTCCTCTTGACGTCTCTGTCATCTATATAGGTGCCACCATGGCGAGCTGACGTCAGGTCTTTTCTTTCTGCACCAAGCCAATGCAGATCAATCGTCGAGAGCTACTCCCTGTCACTTTTTGACAGACTTTTATTGTCTTTTTGTTGAGTATTTTTGGTGTGTCAGCATGTCCAGTAAAAAGGCCTTGAGGTTCAAGCAATACGGCGCCTGTCACCAGGCCATGTCGGTCACAAACCCCCACCTGGTTTGTCTTTGGTGCCTGGAGCGCGACCACAACACAAAGTTGTGCTCTGACTGCTGGGCCATGGCACCTTAGGCTTTGAGAGAGTGGTACCTTAAGCTGACAATGGCCCGGCATCTGGGGCCACGTAGATCACCCTATCAATGTCAACCAAATTTCCTCCCGAGCACTCTCATTTCATGTAAATTGTAATAGTGATAGTAATCAGAATGCAAGTCCTAATTGACACCCTCACCACAGTCCAAATTCCAGAGTCAAAATCCGAGATTCCAGAGGGGTTGTTCCATCCGCATTTATTTCTTCAATTCATTCCAGTCAATACAAAAAAAATTCTGAGTGATGCAGCCAACACGTGTTTCGTCGTGAAGGTTTGTAAACACATTGACTTCCTCAGGGCTGCAAACTAAAGTAAACAAATCTCATAAGTAAATGGGACCCCATCAGCGCCCAATGACATTAAACCAATAGTATAGGTTAAAAAAAGGGGGTGGGGGGGTGGAATAGGCGGAATCAAGGTCCCCGTGCAAAAAAGATAATATGAAAAGATAGCGGAAACCACACCAAATTCATGCTCCTCCTTGTATTCGTGAGAGAAAAGTAAATCCAATACCAGAAATGAAAAGTCCTCATAAGTCAGAGGTCATGCCGTAAGTTTAACCTAATAATAAATAACAATCACCTGTTACATACTGTACATTGGTCCTATATACATGTCTCCCAATATTAGGTACCATCAGATTACCTGTAATCACAATAATCCAAAGTTGATCACAATAATGGCCACATAGGTTACGGTCCAATCCCCAATTTCTAATATGGTTCCATAACATAAGTTACTCCAACCCCACAACACAGCTAATTCCGTAGCCCATACGTAAATAAATTATACACGTCACATCGGGGCAGTATACTCATGCCTAACATACTGTTTGAGCGTCCTAACAGTAATACAAGCGCACTTAACTAGATATTAAATACTTAAGAGAACACCTTTACCGTTTGGTTTCTTGCCATAAATTAAGTCCCTCCACTAATATTCTGGTCCTCTTATGTGTATCTCAGTGGTTACGTATCCACATTCATCCGGTACTGAAAGTAAATCATAAGTACCAATAACTAAAATGGTCCAATCAGTATAATTTACCCCCTAACATCTCAAAGTTAGCGGTTCAACTCATCCTCAGAGTCCAAATTTAATAGCACGCCCAATATCCTCCAAAGTCCTTAAATTTCAAAGTCTCAGTTTCTGCAACACAATATATATATATATTTTTTTTTATTAAAGGTCCTGTTCTAATTAAGCACCATGTAGCGAAATGTCATTGTAACAATCCCATCGCAATTAGAGTTGCGGAACTTACCGAAAGCAGGATAGCGAGTATCTTCACTATGTCGTACTGGCGTGCAGCTTGGGCGCCAACTTTAAATCCATACTAATATAATAAAGAGAGAGCCAAACCTTTGAGGCGGGTAATCTCAGGAATCACAGCACCAATCACAACACCCAATACAGCGTTGGAAAGGGCAGTTGCAGCAGAAGGACATAGGCTATGCAGATGCCCACCAAATACATTTAAAAGGTAAAAGAACCATGCCAGAAAAGTAGTCCCTTGTGGGCGTGTCTGCGTTGTGCTGTGGGCGTGTGCTGGGGGCGTGACAAACGCTGGGGGCGTGTGGTATGTTCCGCCCTTCATGCCATGCCTCATATTGCGTGCTAATCCCACCCTGCTCCCTTTAAATACCCCTGAACCCCATGATCATAACCCACCCTTACTCCTTAAAATACCCCAACACCCTTAAACACTAACCCATCTTAACCCTATAAATATACCCTGTACCCCAAAACCCAACCTATCCCTAAACCCTAAAAATACCCCTGTACCCCAAAACCCAAACCTAGCCCTGAACCCTATAAATACCCCTGTACCTCAAAACCCAAACCTATCCCTAAACCCTAAAAATACCCCTGTACCCAAAACCCAAACCTAGCCCTGAACCCTATAAATACCCCTGTACCTCAAAACCCAAACCTACCCCTGAACCCTAAAATACCACTGTACCCCAAAACCCAAACCTAGCCCTGAACCCTAAAAATATCCCTGTACCCCAAACCTAGCCCTGAACCCTTAAGATACCCGTGTACCCCAAAACCCAAACCTAACCCTGAACCCTAAAAATACCCCTATACACCAAAACCCAAACCTAGCCCTGAACCCTAAAAATACCCCTGTGCCCCAAAACCCATACCTATCCCTATACCCTAAAACTACCCCTGTACCCCATAACCCAAAACTATATCTGAACCCTTAAAATACCCAAACACCCCAAAACATATACCTCACTACCCCAAGATATATACCCATATACCCATACTTACCATATCTAAACATTTTTAAAAAAACATGCTTTTACCATTCATGCATATACAACGAATTTCGTTGTAAATGTATGCGTGGTAAAAGCATATAACATGTAATGCCATGCGTTATAATGGCATTGCGGAGTCATGGTACTTTCGTAATGAAAGTATGCGGAGTGATGGTATGCGGAAAGAAAGTTGCAGAATAATGGGTGTTTACCCTCCCCCGGTAAGTACATTGGTGGCACGGCGGCCCACATCTCCAGCAACATACTTTTAGACACACCTCCCGCCACAAGTTCTAGAATTGCGAACTTTAGAGCTGGGGAGCTACGTTCGAATCTCGGCATCAGCTCAACATCCTGTGATTCCAGGTAAATCGCTTTGTCTCCCCGTGCCTACCACAAATGAAAGTGTTCTTCTGTAATGTAAATTGTGCTCATGCCATGTTGTCGAGTTCGCGCTATATAATATTGCAAGGAAAAATAAAGTAGGGAAACTCGAGTTCACACACTACTGAACGCGCACTCTTAAGTGCATCAGCAGTGCTCTGTGAATCGGAGCATTTCACAGGCCTGTCACAGATAAGAAATACTATCAAAACGAAATCCTTCAAAACAATATACTACTGGCCGGCAGCAATTCATACCCGCACAACGTCGGGACGGGCTGCTAGTGTTTTATATAGCCCAAAGCTGCAAGCGCCATCTTGTAATGCGCAAATACCGAAGTCATCATTTCAACTAGAATAAATACCTACTTTCATCCACAATTATTGTATTCATACTCACGTTCTACTCTAAATATCTAGCATATTCCAAAACTACGGGCGCGATAACACGCTGCGTAAATACCTGACAGTTACTAAACTTTCGTCACTAAGTTCTCTATCAAATTAACTTATTTTAGACTACTTTACAACCTGATATCATCGAAGGTTTAAGTAAACAATCCAGTTTATGTAGCAACGCCAATACTAAATTGTGGCGTGCTAATCAGGCGCCATCTTAAAGTATACAAGACGGCTACAAAACAACAGGCGCCATCTTTAAATATACTGAAGCCGACCATAATGTTGATTAAGTCACCAGAAGGCCTACCCTTGCTACTAGTAATACCTGCCCTGATACCAAAGAGTAATTTATACATCGAGTACATTTCCATACCAAAGCAAACACTGTTAATGGCCCAGTAATGGCCCCCACGTAGTTTCGTATTATGCTTCTACTATTCTTCCTGTTAAGTATGCTCGTTACCAGAGTATTTTGCACCATTATAGATGCAATAAAGTCTGTACATCCCCAAGACTTGCGTGCACCAAAAAGGGAGAGAGAAGGTGTAAGTTATTAAAGGGGGAAGAGATTTGGTTAGAAAACATACAATCAGAAGTGAGAAGTATTTGAACACACGTGTGATCAGAGTTGGAGTTTTTACATGGCTTATATATAGTCTGATGAACACCCTATCAATGTCGCTCCTGCCCCCGGTTGAGAGGAAGGTCCGAGCACCGCTCTGGGGGGTCCAAGTCTTCTTCCTCCCTATCTAAGTCCTCGAGGTCAGGAAAGAGGCATCACAAGAAGTACATGAAGTTGAAGCATGCTTTGACTTCATCCCGTCCTTCACGAGTCACAAGACTGAGGAGTCTTTGCGTTCGAGGCCCCACTCCGCTGACCGGGTGCCTGGGTCGGTTTTGTATTTCTCTCCATTTCCGTGGCTGACCAATTAAAAGAGTTCTATGACACCAGGTATGCCATATTTGTTCGGCCTTAGCCTGCAGGTGTGCTTTCGGGCTCCGCAGGCTCAGTAACAGGAGACCCCGTTGGTTATGTGCCTCTGGCCCCAGCGCCGAAGGCTCCTTTTGAATCGGTTCCTAGATCCGGACCAGTGCAGGTCGCACCACTCCGACCTTCCCTGTTGCTGTGTCTGACATCGAGACCCTCTGCGTCACCCATGCCCACCGGCAGCGCATCTTCCATCATCATTCCAGACGACCCAGAGCCAGCTGGATGTCCACTGATGCAGATTAGGCGCTGACTGAGCCGTTCGGCTCCATGCCGTGCATTCTGCCCTATTTTGAAGGGCTAGGGATGGCTGATGATGATTGGGAGGGGCAGCACCATCCCTTCTGCCTTCAAATGAGGAACTGGACTGGTATGAGGACCTGGGTGATGCCAGCGACCTAGACACCTCCCCAGAGCCTAGCTCAGTGTCTACTCCTAACCTGTTTATAGAGGAGGGGGCTTCTTTTGCAATGGTGGTGCGTAAGGCTGCAGAGGTCTTGGACCTGCAGCTTCTTACAGTGTCAGTCAAGACTAATGTCTTGACGGCGGTCTTGCAGCCTGGTGTTTCCACTTCAGAACCCTTTCTGTTTTTCAGCAAGGGCTTGACCGATGTTCTATTGGGCACCTGATCCAAGCCCAGCACAGGGGCTCCTGTGAATTGAACTATTGCCCACTGCCACTGCCCTGCACCAGGCGACCCAGCTTTCGTCTCTGCCCATCCCACACCACAGAGCTTGGTGTTCCAAGCCTTTACTTCCTGTGGCGCGTTCCCTTCCACACCCCCAATAGGGAATCCAAAAGGCTGGACAGCTTTGTTAAGAAGATCTTTTCTTCCACCAGCCTAGCATTGCGGTTGATAAACACTGCATACCTCTTCGGCCGTTATTCCCATTTGCTATGGGCTACGGTTGCGCAAGTGCTTCCAAGAGTCCCAGAGGAGGACTGGACTGCCCTCTCCCAAACTGTGGTGGATGGTAGAGATTCAGCAAACTTTGCCATGCAATGTGGCTTAAACATGACAGACTCGCTTGGCATAGAGATTTCCTCGACCGTGGCCATTAGACTCCATGCCTGGCTGAAGATGGCTGGCTTTTCAAGGGATGTCCAAGCTAACCTTATGGACATGCCCTTTGATGGCTCTTGTCTCTTCGGAGACAAGGCAGAGGCAGCACTTCAAAGACTTGCGGGCTATGGCCAAGTCCTTGGACCTTGCCGTTTTATCCCAGCCTGTGTCTGCTTTTCACCCCTTTTGTGGCTACAAAACGGGCTTCCAACTGCACCAACCCTACCCCAGCTAGAGGACCCGGCAAGTTCAGCAACCTCTGTGGGGCCGTGGACACAGTTCACACCAACCTTGCGGGTCGGTAGGCCAAACGTCAGGTCAAGCCACCAACCCCCTCCTTCACTGCAAAACTTTCCTAGTTCGATCCCCCCGGATCGTGGCCATCCAGTTGGTGGCCGGATAAGCGATCACCCCCACCACTGGCCATATATCACTTCGGACTGGTGGGTGATGCAAATAGTCCCAAGGGGCTACTCCATCCCCTTCGAGACTACCCCTCCCTCCATGCCTCCACTTTACGATTGGATGACAGAGGCTCACCCTGCCCTACTCCGTGAGGAAGTCACACTCTCTTGGCCAAGGGAGCTAAAGAGAGGTTTACCGTGCCAGAAATAGACTGTGGTTGCTATCCCGCTATTTTCTGGTTTCAAAGAAGGACGGAGGCCTTCGTCTTATCCTTGACCTCAGAGCCCTCAACTACTTCCACAAAAAGGAGTAGTTCAAGATGCTCACCCTTGCTCAGGTCCTGTCTGCCCTGTACCCGGGAGACTGGATGATAGTGTTGGACTTGCAGGACGCCTATTTCCAAATTCACGTCCTGCCTGCCGATCTCCGCTACCTGCAGTTTATGATGAGCCACGAGCACCTTCAGTTTGCGGATCAGGGATTCCAGTTTTTCTTCTATCTTGACGACTGGTTGTTGAAGGCAAGCTCATCCAAAGTAGTCGTCTCCCACTTCCAGACTACGGCAAACCTCCTGCATTCACAGGGGTTCGTTATCAACGTGCTGAAGTCACACCTGACGCCCCCTCAGACACTCCCTTTCATTAGAGCAGTTCTAGACTCGCTGCAGTTTTGGGCTCATCCTTCCGAGCGGCGAGTTCAGGATATTCAGGCAATGATACTGATGTTTCAGCCTCTGTCCTGGATTTAGTTGAGACTTACCCTGAGGCTGTTGGGCCTCATGGTCACCTGCATCCTACTTGAGGACCATGCCAGATGGCACATGCGGGACCTGTAGTGGGGCCTGAAGTTCTAATTGGCATAGCATCGGAGAAATCTCATCAACCTGGTTCAGATATCAGAGGGCACTGCAAACGACCTGCGGCAGTGGCTGACTAACCGCTATTGAGTCAGACGAAGACCCCTCTCTCTTACCCACCCATATCTCACAGTAGTGACAGATGCGCTACTTCTGGGATGAGTCAGCCCTCTGGGAGAGATGGAGATCAGAGGACTCTGGTCTCCGGCAGAAATCAAGCTCCATATCAACCTGTTGGAGTTTCGTGGAATCCGATTGCCAGTGAAAGTCTTCTTACCATCCCTTAAGGGAAGGCTAGTTCAACTGTTCACAAATAACACTACCACAATGTCGTACTGCAACAAACAGGGTGTGGTGTGGTGAGGTTGTGGATCCTCTGTCAAGAGGCCCTGCTTCTCTGGACTTGGCTGGAATAACAGTGCATTTCCCTGGTGGTTCAACATCTGTCCGGTTCTTTGAATACCAGAGCAGATGAACTCAACCGTCGGTACCCTGCAGATCACGAGTGGGGTCTCCATCTGGAGATGGCACAAAGTTTCTTTCTACAGTGGGGAGATCCTGGGTTGGATCTGCTCACCCACGAAGAGAACGCGCAATGTCAGCAGTTTTGCTTGTTAAAGTTTCCAAGGCGGCTCTCGCTCGGCGATGCATTAGTCACAAGTGGAATTAACAATTCAAGAATGCCAGTACTGCACCTTTCCTCTAATTTTACTTTTGACGAGCAATGAATCAAACAACTGCCCTCATCAACCACTTTTTCAGTTTGACTTAATCAAAAACTTTATATCAGTTTACAACATTTTTTTCGAAATCTTCCAAGTTAAAAATACTTCATTGTCTGATATAAATAAAGTTTTTGATTCAGTCAAACTGAAAAAGTGGTTGATGAGGACAGTTGTTTGCTTCATTGCTCGACAAAAGTAAAAGTAAAGGAAAGGCGCAGTACTGGCATTCTTGAATTGTTGATTGCTATCGTGGCGTGGCCTTTCTGTGCATAAGCCAAACCCTGTGTTGTTAATTCTATTAGTCACAAGTGGAGCACAGGCCTCCTGTACGCCTTTCCGCCCATACCACTCCTGCCCAGAGTGCTCAAGAAGATCAGGAGTGACCGGGCCCAAGTCATCCTTGTGGCTCTGGACTGCACACGAAGAATGTGGTATCCTGAGCCTTTGCAAATGAACATCAATTCTCTGATCTGCCCCTTCCGGAGGATCTTATGATGCAGCAGCAAGAGAGGAGATAGAACGGTAACAGTTGACAGCTTTTGACCTTCCTGCCAAAATCTGTGGCATCCTGGCGTCCCTCCACAAAATCAGTATACGCCTCTGTCTCTATACTGGGGTGAATGTATGATAGTGTTCTGCATTCTGTCCATCAACTGTTGTTTTTGCATTTGTCACCCCGAATGGGACGGGTTTGCTCAGACTTGAGTCCCGTGCTCTCCACGCCACTGGAGTAAAGCTACCCTGACTGAAGACAGCTGATAGCCAGAAACCGGTCCTAGTACGCTTGATTCCGGTCCAGGGAAGACATGGCTTGGCAGTGCGGGCTGGACTGTTCCCATGAGGCACAGGGTCAAGGCTGATTTGCATATTATTAAACACATACAAGGGGAGAGGGCCAAATTGTTTATACTCCAATACCCCAGACCCCCTAAAAGGACTATGATCACAAAAACAATGGGTATAAAGAGTTCATCAACATAAACAAAGGGAAATTCCCAATTTGGAAAAAACTGCCCTCACTCACATACCGAAGTATGTGACATGCTTCATCATAGGGCCTGCTACAAAAGCCCTGGTGTAGCCACATCCAGGGCGGAGCATTAGGGAGGGGGAAAAAAATAATAAATTTCCACGTTACAAGACGTACAACATAATACGTAAATACGTACAACGAGTAACATACATAAGTGATACCGTGTGTAGAGGAACACCTCGTGGATCAGATGTGCGCAGTGCTTAATTTGTAAAATATGAAGTGCAGGTGCTCAAATCTTTGTCGGAGGCCACACCTACTTTTCTCTGGCTCCACCCACTTCCTTCATTGGCCCCACCCACTTTCTATATTAGCTCCACCCACTTCCTCAACTGGCACTGCAAAAAGACAGATGCATTTCAGCAAAGGAGCCTTCCTCATAGTAAGGTTTGATAGGAGGTTCCCCTACTACTTCTACTTCTAGGAACATCCAGGCTAGTGTCCGGCGCTCAATATTTCATCAGCCTCAAATCACACATGCAGTCTGTCTTAAAAAAACATTATTACCTAGCTGCAGGCAGGTTAGACAAGCACGACATTCTGATAATACAGCGCTATAAATGGGATTTTACAGCCACAAGAAACTCACTAAAAGAGATATCACAGAAATACTCCTCAGTCCTGAAGCAGCACCCAGGCGGTGTAAATGCACTGAACACATTGGGCTCAAATAATTAACTGTAGGTCATGAGAAGCTGCAGTTAAACATACCTAATGAAGTATTTGCACATGTCATCCACAGCCCCAGCCTGTGCCTGTACCTCCCTGAGCTGAAGATTCCTAAAATAAGAACCTCTTTCCCAGTACTGCTCTCTCCACAAGCCCAGGCTTTCCCTCCTGGCCCTGAATATTCCTGGCATAGGAGCATCTTTCCATAGTCCCAGCCTATCGCCTCCCACAGCACTGCTGTTATCAGAACACCTGTGACCTGTCCACATGCCCGGGTATAGCTCCCTCTGGCAGCTGTCCCTGTTCTATGAACCTCTCTCCACAGTCCCATGCTGCCTCTTTTGTTGCAGCATTGTCTAGTAAGAGCCTCTCTCTGCCTCTCTTCTCCTTCAGACCCTCTGGAGCCTGCTGCACCCCACCAAGGACCCTCCTGCTCGCTGCCAGAAGTTGGAGGTGAACCTCTTTGCCCAGGGCCGGTGCCAGCACTTCTTCCTTTAGCCTGCTGCCTGAGGTACCACCGGCTGGGCCACGGGGCTCAGCCTGGTAAGGGCTGGCCTCAGCCACCATGACTATTTCAACAGGAGTCTGGGAAGTGGGAACAGACACCGCTGCAGGGGGTGCGTTCTCTCGAATTACGCCACCTCTCTCTGACCCCAGAGTCTCTTACTGTCTGTGACTGTGACCAAAGACCCCTCTGTGCCACCTTAGCCGCACTCGCACACACTGTGGCTTCGCCGGTGATGCCTCTCTGACCCCTGAGTCTAGCACTCTCTGCGACCCTCCAGTGATGTCTCTCTGCGTGCCATCTGCCCCCTGTGTCTGGTGGTACTGTCTGAGGCTGCGAGGCACCAGTTCTGTCCCCCTGCCCCAAGTGTGGTACTCTGTGGTCTCCGTGATGTCGCTGTGACTCTGCCCCTTGAGGCTGGCACTGTCTGAGGCACCAGTGTGTCCCACTATGAGTGACCCTTTCTTGTGAGCACAATCAAGCAATGAAGACGAGGGAATCATATAGATATCAGAAATTGCACCCATTTGAGTCTAGCTGCTAATGTTTCAGATTGCTTATGTGTGACATTTTCATACATTCAGTGGATTTATGAGTCATTCAATGACTAAATGTGTGGCACTTTCTTGCGACCAAAATCATGAAATGAATTCAATGGAAATAGACAAATATCAGAAATCACACTCATTTGAGCAACAAGTAATTCGAATTCTGCAGCAGGTGCTTTTAAAGCGATTATTTAATTTCGAAAACATCAGCACCCTCCACCACAAACTCAGCTTCAGTTGTGGCTGAACCACATGTAGCAAAGGGATCTCTGTGACAAAAGCTGCAACCCACTGAGCTATCCACATACAATACAGTTAATTACAATACAATACATTATGCCGGTACCAGTAGTTATATTAACCCCCCCCCGGGCTACTCCATGGTTAAAGTAAAAACTGAAACTGCCAGTAGATAAAATTCTGACCTCTCTCCAGCTGGAACATTAATCACCTGCCTCATCTCTGACATAGCAAGTTTCTTTGCACTGGGAAAATAAAGGCTGCTGCTTCATTGTGCCACTGTCAATCACGGATATTTAACACTTTTCATAAAAGCTGCTAGTTTAGAGAAAATTTCCACCTTCGATGGCACTGCATTTACAGCACAGAGAAAACATTAGTGTGCCCATTTTCCAAGGCGCTATGACGTGCTGGAGCCCCCTCCCCATTCTAGTAACAAACATACCATGTCATCAGACAGTAGCAGATTAATAAATTAATATCCGACTTACCCGAATCTCTGTATAGCTGCCTGTCGGAATGATCCACGGAGAGGAGCTGCTGGCATGGCACCGTGGAACTATCTTGCCTCTTCAGAGTTTGAGAGCGAGCCATGCTACCTTGCCTCAATCTGTGCCACCTGCTCTCACTATGACCCAGACTCAGCACAAGTTGGGCTCTGCCTGGACAGGGCACAGCAAAAGAACATGTCGAGGTCAGGAAGAAGTGAAGACCGGCTTCGTCCTTTAACTCTGGGCCATGCAGCAGGAGGTTTCCTGGGTGCCATGGGGCCCGGTTTGCAGACAGGAAATTCAACATCCTGCCACAGAATGCGCGCCGACCGGACATGGCTGCTCTGCAACAGTGTGTCCATGTGGGACCTGACACTACCCGGGGAACAGTAGCAGAAAGCAGGTTTGACTGCACAAGTTTAAAAAGCGTGGTATTTGATCATGCATTTCATTAGAAACATACTTGTCTCTGCAGAAAGCAGTTAGAGAGCTTGCAGCATTCTCCTCAACAATAGTATTGTCTGGACACCGACCCTCCCGCAAGGAGAAAGTACTACTGGAAGTGTGAATCTTCCGCCCTTGCTTGCCCCTGACAACATTTCTACAAATGAAAGCAATACCAAGCATACGCTGCACGGCGCACCCCCTCCTCCTGGGCTCATCAGATCCCATACTGCGGATCAGACTGTAAATCGGTCAATCCCTCCCCGGGGGCTGCTAATGGAAACTTTCAATCGGATCAATCGCCGCTGGGATGTCAGGATGCCCCCCGCCCCCTGGCCCCGTGCATTTATTATTTTAATTAAGTGGAGAGGATCGGATGCCAGAGAGCAGCCCCGCCCTGTAAACATGACTCTGAAGGGGAAGGGCTGGGGGCCTGGGGGTCCTGAGCAGAGGGGTGCCCTGCCCCCGCACTGTAAACGTGACTCTGAAGGGCTGGGGGCCCAGGGGCGTGTGTGTGTGTCCTCGGCTCAATGATCGATTAGCTCTTGTTAGCAGCACTCAGTGCAGGATATTCAAATGAGCTTGGAGGATTACCCATGACCACGAGACCTGCCTCCTTTATTCTCATGCCACAACAACACCGTTCCCAGGGCCCTTCTGGGCCCTGCCCCCCTATCAGCGGGCAATTATCTCGAAATTTGGGTACCACGAGTCTAGGGGCTCCGGCAGCCTATGAGAAATGGCAGAGTTACACAGAGGGGACACCACCGAGATGCACAGAGCATGGAACAGTGATCTAGCTTTGTGTAGTGCCTGCCTATTGCCTTGCACACCGTCCGAGGCATAGCAGAGTGTGATCTTCGTGGTCACCCCTGCTGTGACCCCAAACTGTGCTAGATGCTGTAGACCCGGCCCTGTAAATTAAGTACCGGTGCTAAGCACCGGAAAGCACCGGCACAAATTAAGCACTGGATGTGCGACACAAATAAGTGCAGTAAGGACGTGTGTTAAAACTGATTAGGGGTGCCAAAAGAAAGAATTACTTTATTAGAACCAATTATGGTACCCTTATCAGGATTAAAAGAAAAGAAAGGATGGGAAAATGTCTTGTTGAGAAAATTAGGTTTCTCAAGACTTCCCTCCTACCACTGCTTGAGTCAACATGTTTCGACCATTGATTTGTGCCCCAAAAGGTCACCCTGGTCTTCTTCAGGACTGTCACAGTCAAATCCACCGGTTACCCGTGTCTTAATTAGATCTTTGGGTTGCCCAGCTAGATGTAGGTCACTAGGATCCGTACTCTGCTGGGTATGTCACTAAATCAGTGGAGGAAATGTCCCCATACAAATCATGGGAAAACATTCACTAGAAAGGAGTAAAGAGAAAAGAAAATCGGTGAGAGTGAGTACTCATCCCTCACAACACAAGGTTCAGTCTAAGGAAATCTCTCTTTCATCCTGAGCATTAGTGATATGCTCAGGTTAGTCTCCACAATACTGAGGTTTAAAACTGGGTTCCTCACATACTGATTAGAAAGTTCATAGAAATGAGGTGGTCAGATTCAACCACTCACAGCATATACATCGATATTAAATTACGAGGTATAATACTTCGCAAGAATTAGTGACACATTCACACCACCATATCCCAACACTGACACTCCGTGCATCCACTACCAACCTATCCATAAGCTCCCAATAGTTAGAGCAGGTCATGAAACTTATTCAAAGGAGAAGCAAAAGATTAAAAATCCCATGTCAGATAATTCGATTCTTTAGGTAGACTCACCGAGTTTATAGAATTCAAAAACTCGAACTGATGGCCGCCCGGGGGGTTCTGCCCATGAACACAATCTGCACGATGTGAAAAGACAGCGAGAGCCGGATGACTCACAATGATTATATGCTCTTATGTAACGGCATTTCAAAGTTTTAGTAAGATGCCGTGACAGAAGACATCCCGTCCGGTACTCTTACCGTTCAGTCCGGCAGCACCGGCAAACACATACTCAGGCGTAGAACTACCGCGTAGTTGGAAGACACGGAGTTCCTAGTTCTGTTTATCCAATGGGCAACGTCGCTGAGAGATGACGTCATCGCCATGGCGACGTCGCGACGTCGACGTGATAGACAGCGGAGGCCTTCGGGAGTTGAAGTTGCATGTAGCCCGTATTTACTCCTGCTATGTTCCTAATCATGACAGTCCCGAAAATATACCTCATATACATAAAGTCCGCATTGTAAGCGGAACAGTCGTATTTTCACGGAAAAGTTTTTTAATGTATGCATCTCTTACTTGCTCTACCATAGACCATGAGGGGAATCTGTTAACGATTCTGGTGTAGAGTCAGCACAGACAAGAGAGTGTTGCAAAATCCTCAGGAAATTTGTAAGAGTAACCTCACAGGCTTTAGTAGACCCTCATGGAGAATGGATGGGTTTACCTGACGTGAAAGTAAATACGGCCATAGATTAGCTCTCGAGCACAATGCCAATGGGTGAGAAGTTCTGTCAGCTAATTTGAAGCAAAAGGTGTAACTGCGTTGGCGAGTGTTATGTCGTATGTAGAACCCTCAGGTAAGGAACAAAAAAAATAGTCGTTCTTTGGGAAGAAAAGAAAAATAGCATATGTCCCCCATCACAATCTTACAAGACTCTGGCAGTACCCTGGGTACCAATGATAAGAGATGGTGTAACGCTCGCTGACCCCCCAATTGCTGATGTTGTGTAATTAATAATATATACAACTTGATACATTTAAGCAATAGAGTGGAGCAAACCCGATCGATCGGGGAATTGAGACTGACAGAGTACCCAAGTGCATGCCTCCCTGTCCCCTTCATGGTGAACGAACCCAGGGACCCTGACATTCGACAGGATGATGTCTCTATAGAACTGGTGTGATATTGTATCATCCGGTACCAACCATATGTAAGTGGTTCACTGGAATCTATACAAGAGTCGTGAAAAAGTCTGGGGCCAGAGAAAATATTAACGCCAATCTGGAGGCGATAGTCTTCATACTTGTCTCCCTAGTGTTTGCCACGGGATCTCATCATTTAAACCCACTATGTGGCTTTTCAAGCGGTAGACCCAACTTTGTTCTCGTTGTAGTAGTACTCTTTGGTCTTCCAGATGATGTCTACTGGGTTTTATCTTCTCGATCACAGTCCATCTGATGTCTTCGATGCTGTGTCCTTGCTCAACGAAGTGTGACGTCAGTTCAGTGTTGGTTTTGCCACATCTTATGGTGCTGCGGTGTTCCCTGATCCTTATCCGCACTTTTCTACTGGTCATCCCTACATCCACTTTTTGGCAGGGGCAGGTCAGGAGATAAATCACTCCCTGGGAATTGCAATTAGTGTGTGATCTCTGTTCCCAGGGAGTGGGAAGTCCTAGGTCAATGGTGGTGGAATTGCTCGTCAAATGACAGACGCTGCACACGCCTCAACGAGTAGGACCAGTCACTCTAGGTAGGCCTGTTGTTGTAAGATTCTCTCTCACTACTCCTGGGTCCCTAGGTCTGGTGTGTATCAGGAGATCCCTCAGGTTTTGGCTCCGTCTGAAGGAGAATAGGGGTGTCTCGATTTTCATCCCCCCTGTGTTCAGAATCTTCCAGTTTTTTAAAACCAACTTTCTGATCTGTTGGGATGCCGTATTGAATGTAGAGACAAACACAGGTTTCTTTGTCTGGGGCCTCCTGTTAATAGACAAGAGAGTTTCCCGGTTAGCGTTGAGTGCTCTCTTCTTAGCTTTCTTAATAACTCTGATGGGGTACCCCCTCTGTTGTAATTTTGAGGTCAGATGTTTATCTTCCTCAATGAAGTCGTCCTTATCAGAGCAATTCCGTCTAATCCGGAAAAATTGTCCCACTGGTAAATTCTCCCGTAGGGAGCTTGGGTGGAAGCTCTCAAAAGCCAGAAGAGCATTTTTGTCCGTAGGCTTATGATGGACTTTCGTTTTCAGAAAGCCATCGCTGGGTTCGATTGTTAGGTCCAAGAATGGCAAGCTGGTTTTGGTGACGGTAGAAGTGAAATGGAGGAACGGGTTTTGGGCATTAAGCCAATCCAGGAAGAGGTCCGCAGATGTTCTATCGCCCCTCCAAATCACTAGGACGTCATCTATGTAACGTCTCCATAACCTCAGGTTATTTGACCAAGGTCCATTTGTATCCAACACTGTAGTGTCTTCAAAAGCCCCCACATAAAGTCCAGCCAATCTGGGGGCAAAAACACTACCCATGGAAGTGCCATGGGTTTGGAGGTAGATCCCCCCCTTCGAATTCGAAGAAATTTTTTGTAAGAGCTATTTCGGCCAGATGTAAGATGAAGGCACGTGGGGTTTGAAAATACCAGTCTCTTCCGAATAACAGCGACTTGAGGACCCTCAATGTCTCATGTTGAGGAATGTTTGTATAGAGGGCCTCTATATCTAGCCCTATCAGGTATTCTTGATCATGATCAAACGTGACATCTTTCAGTACATTTAGAATATCCAGGGTATCCCTTAAATAAGTAGGCAGGGCTTGAACCATAGGTTTGAGGAAAAAATCGCAAAATTGCGAGAGGGGTTCAAGTAGAGACCCCATCCGGAGACAATGGGTCTACCGGAAGGGGGCCTCGCTGTCTTATGTATTTTCGGAAGACAGTAAAAATAAGGGATTTTGGGATGTTTATTGACAAGAAACTCGTCTTCCTTTTCAGTGATCCAATCGTTGGTCCTGGCTTCTTCCACCATAATGCTAATTTCTCTTGAGATCTCTTCAGTGGGATCATCTCTGAGTTTCTGATAGGTCCTGTCGTCCGAAAGGAGGCGAATACATTCCTGGTGATAAGCAGCCACATCCATCACCACTATCGCTCCCCCTTTGTCCGCGGGTTTCAGAACGATATCTCTGTTGTTACCTAGTGATCTTAATGTTTCCCTCTCACAGTTGGATACATTTGAATAGTGTCCAGAGTTATTCAAGTTGGAAGTTTCCAGGTCGTGGACCACTGCTTCTTCAAAGGCCGCAATCTGTGGGGGAAGTAGCGCCAATTGTGGTGTAAATGTGTATTTCGGGCGGAAGGGAGTGTCCCCAGTAATATTTTCACTGGGATCCCGGTTTTCAAAAAATACCTTCAGTCTTAGGTTCCGGAAGAAGACGGCAAGATCTTGTCGAAGTTTGAAGAGGTCTGGGTGGTGGGTAGGTACGAAACCCAATCCCTTATTCAAAAGATGTTCCTCCATAGGAGTGAGGAGATGTCCCGACAAGTTCACCACTAGACTTGTTCTCTGCTCGTACTCAGGGTCGATCCTTGTGCCATACTCCTGGTTATCCGTTGGGGGATTTCTTGGTCTTGATCGGACCAATTCACCCGTGTTGGTGGTTTCTGTTTGCCACGTCCCTTTCCGCGGCCTCTCCCTAAAAAAGGCCCCTGGAAGTTCTGGAATTGGGGGTTTTGAAATTCCGAATTTTGGAATCCTTGGTTGTCAAATGCTTGATTTTGGAATGGACCTGGGGGTTGGTAGCCCATCATTGGCCAATTGTAAGCCTGGTTGGGGTAAGGTTGGAAGGGCTGGTGAAAAAGAGGTGGTCTAGGACCTCGCCAATTACCCCGACCTCGTCCTCTTCTCTTAGGTTGATGTTCATTAGCACTTTTCTCACTTGAGCTACTCGTGGTGTATTGGTGAGGGCGGCCCTGTTGGTTGCTCCTGTTACCCTCTGACATCTTTTGTTTGGCATATTCATTCGATGTATAAGGATAAACTTTTTCTCTTGAGAAATTCTTCAGATCTTTTTGAAGTTTCGTGATTTTAGAGTGAATCAGATGATCTCTATATTCTCCTAATTCAGTGTTGGTTTGTTCAAGTTTCTGACTAAAAGATGTCATAACAATGTCAGTTTGTAGGCCCGCCTCTGTTGCCTGGATTTTAATTAAGAGGGCGTCAGCTAGTCGTTTCGCTGTTCGAATAATTAAGACCAGCCAGTCTCTGGTGCATTTCCAGGACACTAAAGCCCAGTCTCGTCGAAAGTCCTCATCTTCAAGGAAGATGAGAGGTTCATTAGTAACTAGCAGGCCCCTTGGGGCTGCATTCACTCTTAGGTACTCTGTGAGTATGGCTCCATGGAGAATGGTCTTAACTTGTGTTTTCTTAAGCTCTAGAAGAGTGTCCCAACCTTCTCCTTGTGCTAAAACTGCTGTTACTGTGCTATCTCCCAAAAGTGAGGGCCCAGCAAGGATATCGGAGACAATGTCATCGCCCAATGATAGCCCCGGGATCAGTGCCATGACGGAGGTGGTTATAATCCAATCGAAAGACTCAAATATGGTGTCTGAAAAATTTGGGGTAATAAGTTAGTTGTTTCTTGACCCACTTCTGTACTGCCTGGGTGAAGTAAAATAATGAAAGGACAAAGGAAAGGAAGGTATAAGATAAGTGGAGACCAGCATGGTCAGGTGAAGTGATATGTGCCACGAACTTGCCAATGCACAAAGCAAAAAGTTTATAGAATGAAGACCCCTGCGGCTAAGATGCCGCTCTTAAACTATTAAACACATACAAGGGGAGAGGGCCAAAATGTTTATACTCCAATACCCCAGACCCCCTAAAAGGACTATGATCACAAAAACAATGGGTATAAAGAGTTCATCAACATAAGCAAAGGGAAATTCCCAATTTGGAAAAAACTGCCCTCACTCACATACCGAAGTATGTGACATGCTTCATCATAGGGCCTGCTACAAACGCCCTGGTGTAGCCACATCCAGGGCGGAGCATTAGGGAGAGGGAAAAAAATAATACATTTCCACGTTACAAGATGTACAACATAATACGTAAATACGTACAACGAATAACTTACATAAAGGATACCATGTGTAGAGGAACACCTCGTGGATCAGATGTGCGACACAAATAAGTGTAGTAAGGAGTTGTGTTAAAACTGATTAGGGGTGCCAAAAGAAAGAATTACTTTATTAGAACCAATTATGGTACCCTTATCAGGATTAAAAGAAAAGAAAGGATGGGAAAATGTCTTGTTGAGAAAATTAGGTTTCTCAAGACTTCCCTCCTACCACTGCTCGAGTCAACATGTTTCGACCATTGATTTGTGCACCAAAAGGTCACCCTGGTCTTCTTCAGGACTGTCGCAGTCAAATCCACTGGTTACCCGTGTCTTAATTAGATCCTTGTGTTGCCCAGCTAGATGTAGGTCACTAGGATCCGTACTCTGCTGGGTATGTCTCTAAATCAGTGGAGGAAATGTCCCCATACAAATCATGGGAAAACATTCACTAGAAAGGAGTAAAGAGAAAAGAAAATCGGTGAGAGTGAGTACTCATCCCTCACAACACAAGGTTCAGTCTAAGGAAATCTCTCTTTCATCCTGAGCATTAGTGATATGCTCAGGTTAGTCTCCACAATACTGAGGTTTAAAACTGGGTTCCTCACATACTGATTAGAAAGTTCCTAGAAATGAGGTGGTCATATTCAACCACTCACAGCATATACATCGATATTAAATTACGAGGTATAATACTTCGCAAGAACTAGTGACACATTCACACCACCATATCCCAACACTGACACTCCGTGCATCCACTACCAACCTATCCATAAGCTCCCAATAGTTAGAGCAGGTCATGAAACTTATTCAAAGGAGAAGCAAAAGATTAAAAATCCCATGTCAGATAATTTGATTCTTCAGGTAGACTCACCGAGTTTATAGAATTCAAAAACTCGAACTGATGGCCGCCCGGGGGGTTCTGCACATGAACACAATCTGCACGATGTGAAAAGACAGCGAGAGCCGGATGACTCACAATGATTATATGCTCTTATGTAACGGCATTTCAAAGTTTTAGTAAGATGCCGTGACAGAAGACATCCCGTCCGGTACTCTTACCGTTCAGTCCGGCAGCATCCGCAAACACATACTCAGGCGTAGAACCACCGCGTAGTTGGAAGACGCAGAGTTCCTAGCTCTGTTTATCCAATGGGCAACGTCGCTGAGAGATGACGTCATCGCCATGGCGACATCGCGACGTCGACGTGATAGACAGCGGAGGCCTTCGGGAGTTGAAGTTGCATGTAGCCCGTATTTACTCCCGCTATGTACCTAATCATGACAGTCCCGAAAGAATACCTCATATACATAAAGTCTGCATTGTGAGCGGAACAGTCGTATTTTCACGGAAAAGTTTTTTAATGTATGCATCTCTTACTTGCTCTACCATAGACCATGAGCGGGATCTGTTAACGATTCTGGTGTAGAGTCAGCACAGGCAAGAGAATGTTGCAAAACCCTCAGGAAATTTGTAAGAGTAACCTCACAGGCATTAGTAGACCCTCATGGAGAATGGATGGGTTTACCTGACGTGAAAGTAAATACGGCCATAGATTAGCTCTCGAGCACAATGCCAATGGGTGCGAAGTTCTGTCAGCTAATTTGAAGCAAAAGGCGTAACTGCGTTGGCGAGTGTTATGTCGTATGTAGAACCCTCAGGTAAGAAACAAAGAAAATAGTCGTTCTTTGGGAAGAAAAGAAAAATAGCATATGTCCCATATATGTTGATGAACTCTTTATACCCATTGTTTTTGTGATTTGCATATTGCCATGTCTGAACTGGGGTGGTGTGGTGAGCAAAACAACGATGGATTTAGGCCCAGATCTCTGTACTGGGGTGAATGTATGACAGTGTTCTGCATTCTGTCCATCAACTGTTGTTTTTGCATTTGTCACCCCGAGTGGGACGGGTATGCTTAGACATGAGTCCCGTGCTCTCCACGCCACTGGAGTCAAGCTATCCTGACTGAAGACGGCTGATAGCCAGAAACCGGTCCTAGGATGCTTGATTCCGGTCCAGGGAAGACACGGCTTGGCAGTTCGGGCTGGACTGTTCCCATGAGACACAGGGTCAAGGCTGATTTGCATATGGCCATGTCTGAACTGGAGTGGTGTGGAGTGCAAAAAACAAAAAAAGCAATGGATTTAGGCCCAGATCTCTGTACTGGGGTGAATGTATGACAATGTTCTGCATTCTGTCCATCAACTGTTGTTTTTGCATTTGTCACCCCGAGTGGGACGGGTATGCTTAGACGCGAGTCTCGTGCTCTCCACGCCACTGGAGTCAAGCTATCCTGGCTAAAGACGGCTGATAGCCAGAAACCGGTCCTAGGATGTTTGATTCTGGTCCAGGGAAGACATGGCTTGGCAGTTCGGGCTGGACTGTTCCCATGAGGCACGAGGTCAAGGCTGATTTGCATATGGCCATGTCTGAACTGGGGTGGTGTGGTGAGCAAAAAATGATGGATTTAGGCCCAGATCTCTTTACTGGGGTGAATGTATGACATTGTTCTGCATTCTGTCCATCAACTGTTGTTTTTGCTTCAATTTAAAATGGGTTTTATTCAGATTTCTCGATAAAACTGATGGCCAACGCGTTTCGTCCGTTACCGAACTTCCTCAGGGCTATAACAATACAAAAATACAAAAGTGCTATTTACAATGGTGCGGACACAGATATTAAAAACATGTTTACAAGAAAAACAGATTTTTGCGTATACAATGATGTCTGTCCACAGTACCCTATATACAATGAGTTCTATTCTGGGAAAACATTCTTACCAAACAGTTATATAAATACACAGTGGTCAAGAACAAGCACTCGAACATAAATATCGTTTCTTGAAATTACACACAGTTGTTTACAAGTACATAAACAATAATGTATTTTTAACAAGGCTCACAAGTCAGAGAAAAGCTAAACTAAGATTAAACCAATTGAGAATTGCCAAACCAATGCCATTTCACTACCCTAAACAAAATAATGGTTGCAAGGTAAGCCTCTTCTCGCCACATTGTCTCTTTTCTACCTCGAAATGCATTCAGTACTAATATTGAAAGTGAAATAGTTCTTGTAGAAAATTCTAGAAGGTCAGAAAGATGCCTCGTTATGTGAAGTAGAAAGAATAAGGATCTCTGGTATCCAAGAAAAATATTGGGCTTGCATTGAGTTGTTAGATCCACAGGATAAAATAAAGGGAGCCAGTTTGTTCTTCCGTTATGAGGGTAGAATCTTGCCAAACGCTTCCTTTCTGACCCTCGCATGTGCAGGGTGCTAGTCTGATTGGGTTCGGAGATGTGACCCAAATAGGCCTCACCCACCTTTGAGAGCTTGAGAAGGACTTTGGCTCCATTCCACCTAGCAGAAGCAGATGGGTTCTGAGCCTTTCAATGTTTTATTTTCTTCTCAGGTTGTCAGCCTTGTTTGCTGTCCTACTTCCTTCCTCCTTCATGGGTTGCATTTATTCAGCAGTAGGCAGTATCCCTGCTTTTAATAGATAGATAAATAAATAAACAAAAGGGTGTATGGCTATGGTTCATGTCACTGGTTACCATTCTTGCGCTTTTGGAGTGGGATGTTCCCATTTGGTGTAATGGAGTGTAGGAAGGGGGAGGCTCTAGTTGGCGCAGTGTAGCACTAGCGACAAGCAGGGACTCTCTCTTCCTCGTCAGGGCTGAGGGTTACCTTCCAGACAACCTCTGCTTACCCTCTAGGTAGTGTGGCTTAAGCAGTCGTAGGCTAATCTTTGGGGCACATAGGGTTAAACACTTGCAATATTACACCCCCACAACCAACCCACCACACAATGACACCAGACTGTATTCTGTAAAAATATATATCTTTATATAAATTTCAAGCAGGCTTGTGAATACAGTCGTCAAACTTTCAAATAGCGGTTCCAGGTTACTTAGTTCAAGTTGCCACAGTTCTTTCCAGCAATAAGCGATCTTTAGGGCCTTCTGCCCAGTTCAACAAAGGTCTTGTGGAGCAGGCGGCTTCCAGGGGAGCTGTCCCACGTCGCGTTGCCTTCCCGGGGTCGCTGTTCGTTGCGGCTCTCAGCCGAGCAGTTCACGGGTCATCCGGGGCAGCGGTGTTCTGTGGCGGCAGGGTCCTTCCTTCGGCGTTCTCTCCAACCCTGGAGGCGGCGGCTGTTGTGGCGGTGGCCAGTGGCAGTACGGTCCCCAAGTGCAGGACGTACCCAGCCAAGGGCCGGTTGCAGCTGTGCGCTCACAGCTGGGCTGTCGGGCAGGATACCGACCAGAGGGGGGTTCTCACAGGGCGGCTGTCCGTCTTCGCAGGAGGATTGACGGCTCGAGGCACAGTCAATTCGGGAGCTTGGACCGGACGGGTCCTCCTTTACTTTGCTCTAGGGTTCCCGGTGCAGATGCGGTCACGGTGTTCAGGCCAGCGGCGGCTGGACCTCACTTTGCTCTCGCTGTTGCTTTGGGGCCCCGGTCACGGTGTTCGGGAGGATATCGATGCCGTGGATTACGGGGAGCGTGGCAGGGATGCCCAGCGCTCCCAGACTCCTCTGTTGGTACTGCAGCGATAGCAGCACACACAGTCGCTTTCTTCAGGGTGTAGCGCCCACTGGTCCTGGGGCGCTGGTCAGGGGGCAAGTTCAGCAGCAAGCCCTTGGAGATCTTTTCAGCAGAGTTTGGCACAAAGTCTTGTAAAGCAAAAGTCTTCTCGCAGTCTTTCCTTTCTCCTCTCCTTCGGCAGCAAGGCACCAGACACAGGCAAGAGACAGCACTCTTCCTTGTCCTTCACGGTCCTTCTCGTCGGGCAGAGTTCCTTCTGTAGCCCAAACAGGATCTGATCTACTTTTCAAGGAGCAAGGCTCCTTCTTTTATACGGTATTTCTTTTGTTCTCGCAGGCCAGGGGGGCCTTTGCATAGCCACTTTCAGTCCTTGAGTACTCTGGTGGGCGTAATCCGGCTTCTGCTTTCAGTGTGAGGGGCAGGCGCATCAGACGCCCCACAGGAGGTGGAGCCAGCATTGTGCGGACAGGGGCGGCCAGAAGTACCTTGTCGATGGGGCTTCGCCCTTCCTGGGCCAGGTGTCGGCTGAGCCATCAGACGCTCCCCAGGAGGGTGGAGCCAGCATTGAGGTGGCAGAGCACAGCTAGAGTTCGAGTCAAGAGGCACTCCTACCTCCCACTAAGGTGTAATCTGCGCATTCACCACCTGTCATCCCCCCAGCCCTGTCACTCACACATCCCAGACAGTCAGATACACATACCAGCAGAGGCGGGCTGAAATGGTTAGGCAAGCAAATGCTAACTTTCTAAAAGTAGCATTTGCAAACCCAGGATACTAAAATAAACTTTACTAAAAGAAATATTTTATCATCCTAAGTTCAGGCATACTAAACATGACTCTCTACCATGCTCCCTGAGCCTGCTGGGATTATAGGATGTAATAATTCCAGCAGCTCAGTCTGGCCTAATGGGAGCAGGTAGCCTTCAATAGTGAAATACGAATTTAGGTGTAATTCACTACTAGGACATGCCGCACACATCAGGGCTTGTCCTGCCTTACACCTACAATGCACCCTGCCCGTAGGCCTACCATAGGGGCGACTAATATGTAGTCAAGGGAAGGTTCAGGGGCTGGTAAGTGGTTGCACTTGCCCAGCCGGCATGACAGTACGAGACTGCACACGGGTTCTGCGGTGGCAGACCCCAGACACATCTTAAGGCTGCTTCTGTGGGTGGCGCAACCAGCGTTGCAAGCCCACTAGCAGTATTGGCATTCACAAGCCCTGGCACTCCTTGTGCACTTTACTAGGGACTAACAGGAAATCCAATGAACCAATCATGGACATCAATCGCATGTACATTTTACAGTAGGGAGCACTTGCACTGCGGCACGGATCAGCCGTGGCGCAGTGCCCTGAGTATCGGAAAACCAGCAAAACATCGGAGGCACATCAGCAAAAAGTGGAAGGGAAACTCACGCCAAGGTGCCAGGTCTAACATGTGTCCCCTCCAGCTGAAATGTGGGGGGAACTACCCTTCCCCAGGGAGTTCCACATCACTAAGGCGGAAAAATCTGGACAGACCGTCAGCGTTGGCGTGATCGGTACCAGGGCGGTGTTCCACCGTAAAGTCCATACTCTGTAGAGAAATGGACCACCTCAACAGTTTCGGGTTCTCACCCCTCATTTGCATCAACCATCTGAGGGGCCTGTGGTCCGTCTGAACTCGGAAGTGAGACCCAAACAAGTAGGGTCTTAGCTTCTTCAGCGCCCAGACCACAGCAAATACTTCACGCTCTATTGCACTCCACCTACTTTCCCGTGGAAGTAACCTCCTACTTATGAAGGCTACGGGTTGGTCAAAGCCCTCCTCAGTCATCTGTGAAAGAACAGCCCCTACACCATGCTCTGAAGCGTCTGTTTGCACTATGAATTCCTTGGAGAAATCAGGAGCCAGGAGCACGGGCGCCGTGCACATGGCAGTCTTCAGGGTGTCAAAAGCCTTCTGACAGGTGTCAGTCCAAATCACATTCCTGGGCTGCTTCTTTGAAGTCAGCTCTGTCAAGGGGGTCACGATCGTGCCATAGCCCTTGACAAACCTCCTGTAATACCCAGTGAGCCCCAGGAAGGCTCTCACTGCAGTCTGGGTCTTGGGGGGTTCCCAAGCCAGGATGGTCTCAATTTTAGGTTGCAAGGGTGCTACCTTGCCACTCCCCACTTGGTGTCCCAAGTACACCACTGAACCCTGCCCAATCTGGCACTTGCTTGCCTTGATTGTGAGGCCTGCTCTGCGCAGGGCCATCAACACTTCCCAGAGGTGTCGCAGGTGTTCTGGCCAGGTGCCACTGAACACCGCGATGTCATCCAGGTAGGCGGCACTGAACTCGTCCAGCCCAGCCAACACCTGGTTGACCAATCTCTGAAAGGTGGCAAGGGCATTCTTCATTCCAAATGGCATAACCCGGCACTGGAAATGCCCATCTGGTGTAGAGAATGCCGACCTCTCCTTTGCCCCATCGGTCAAGGCGATCTGCCAGTACCCAGACGTTAAATCAAACGTACTGAGGAACCGGGCAGCCCCTAGCCGATCAATGAGCTCATCAGCTCTGGGGATGGGGTGCGCGTCAGTCTTCGTGACTGAATTGACACAGAACCGGAGTTCGGGTGTGGCTCCCGGCGCAGCAGCCTTTGGGACCAAGACCACGGGACTGGACCAAGGACTGCTGGAAGACTCAACCACCCCAAGGGCAAGCATCTTGGAGACCTCCTCCTTGATGCAGGCCCTGACCCTGTCAGTCACTCTGTAAGCCTTATGCTTCACAGGTAAGCTGTCTCCAGTGTCCACATCATGGACGCACCAATCTGTGACACTCGGAACCAGGGAGAACAGGTCTGGAAACTGCCCCAGCAACTGGCGGCTGTCTTCCTGTTGTTCGGCGGTCAGGGTGGGTGAGAGGTTAACTCCATCCACTGACCCATCTTTCTCACAGGCCACCAAGAGGTCAGGAAGAGGCTCCGACTCCTCCTCCATTCCGTCATCAGTTGCCAACAACATGCCCACTTCGGACCTTCGTAAGTGGGGCTTGAGGCGGTTGACATGTAGGACCCTCAAAGGGTTCCTGGGCGTCTTCATGTCCACCAAGTATGTCACTGGGCTCTTGCGCTCCACAACCTCAAACGGGCCTGTCCACTTATCCTGAAGGGCACAGGGCTCCACTGGGGCCAGGACATACACCTCTTGTCCAGGCTGAAGCTCGACCAGAGTGGCATTCTGGTCGTACCACCGCTTCATCTCCTCCTGGCTCGCTTCCAGATTTGCCTCGGCAAGTTGTCTGAAGCGCCTGGTTTGGTTTCTGAAGGCCAGCATGTAGCTATATACATTCTGGGGAGGTTTCCTGGGAGATTGCTCCCAGCCTTCCTTTACCAAACTCAGTGGTCCTCTCACGGGGTGACCGTACAGTAGCTCAAAGGGGCTGAACCCTAGGGACTTCTGTGGTACCTCGCGATATGCAAAGAGCAGGCATGGTAAGAAGACTTCCCACTTACGCCTCATCGGACCTTCTAGGCCCATGATCATGCCTTTCAGGGTTCAGTTGAATCTCTCAACCAACCCGTTACCTTGGGGATGGTAAGGCGTGGTGAACTTGTAAGTTACACCACACTCTTGCCAAAGGGACTTCAAATACTTGGATATGAAGTTGGTCCCCCTGTCGCTCACCACCTCTAGAGGGAATCCTACTCGTGAGAAAATTCCCATCAGTGCACGTCCCACCACGGGGGCCGTCACTGTCCTCAGAGGGATGGCTTCAGGGTACCGGGTGGCATGATCCACCAAGACCAGGATGAACCTGTTGCCCATGGCTGTCTTGGGGTCCAGAGGCCCAACGATGTCAATACCCACTCGCTGGAATGGCGTACCGACCACAGGGAAGGGTTGGAGGGGAGCCTTGTTCTTCCTTCCGGTCTTCCCACTTGCCTGGCAAGTCGGACAGGTTCTACAATGAGCGTCTGAGCTCTTGTGCATTTGGGGCCAGTAAAAGTGGGTGACAAGCCTGTCATAGGTCTTGTCCATCCCCAAATGTCCTGCTAAAGGCACATCGTGAGCCAGACCCAGTAGGAAGGCTCTGAACTTCTGGGGCACCACCAGCACACGGGCTGACCCAGGTTCAGCAGCCTTAGGCTCTGAATACAGGAGGTTGTTCTCCCAGTACACGTAATGTGTTTTGGCCTGAACACCATTGGCCTGGTCTGCAGCCTGCTGCCGCATACCCACGAGAGAAGTGCATTCTTTCTGCTCCTTGCAGAATTCCTCCCTGGAGGGTCCTCCTTCTTGCTGCCAATGGGTCAGCTCAGGCAGGTCCCCCAGTTCGGCAATCTGTTCCCCTGTAGGCTCCAGGGCAACCCCCTCAAGGTCTGCTTCCTCCTGGACCGTGGGAACTTCAGGGGCCGGTTTCCCGCGCCCCCTGCGCCTTCTCCCTAAGGCCGGTTCCTGGGCCTCTCCTTCAGGCCCCAGGACCTCTTGATCACCCCTACTGGCTGCCATTGACCGGGTGGTCACGCACGCCCAGTCAGGCAGACCCACCATCCGCAGGTGAGTCGTCTTCTCCACCTTTTCCCAAGGGGAGTGCTCCAAGTCATTCCCTAGCAAACAGTCAACAGGCATGGTGTTCCTTACACAGACCTGCAGAGTACCAGAGACCCCCCCCCACTCGAAGGGAACTTGAGCCATCGGACACTGACTCTCTGAATTATCAGCGTTGATAACCCTACAGTAGGCATGGGGTACAACCTGCTCTTGAGACACCAGGTGCTGCCTCACTGCAGTCACACTGGCTCCTGTGTCTCTAAGAGCCTCAGCTTCCTTGCCATTGATGATCACCACCTGCCCATATTTCTTAGTGTTAGAGGGCAGGTAGTTCGTAGGGATCATCTCACTGTCTCCTAGCGAGACTAGGGTCATGTGAACGGGATCTCCACCCCCCGGGACCATCACTTCTTCTCCTAAGTGAACACTAGTCACTTGACGGGGCGGAGCACCAGTGGGTGCGGGTTTTCCAAATAGGCGACACTTGGGGTCACTGGATATGTGCCCAGGCTCGCCACATTTGTAACAATTGAAGGGCCCCTTTGGAACAGGCTTACCTGTCGGGCCCCATTCTGCTTTGGGGGTGGGGGAGGCTGAGAACCTTGCTGCTGGTTCCCCTGGGAACTACTTTGGGGGCCTTTTTGGAACCCTTTCGGTTTTCCCCCCTTGTCCCCCCCACTCTTCTGCTGGGGACCCTGCCCACTCTTGGCGGAGTCTCCCACGGGACCCTTGTGGACCCTGGTGCTGAGCCAGCGGTCCGCCTCCTCAGCAAGCTTCCTCGGTTTGGACAGCTTGCTATCGATCAGGTGTTGGCGTAACTCAGGAAAACAGTGATCAGACAAGTGCTCCCATGCAATTAAATCAAAGAGACCTTGAAAATCATTCACTTTGCTACCCTTCACCCAACCATCCAGTGCTCTGCAAAAATAAGTCACATACTCCACATACGTATTCCCAGGCCGCTTAGTACATCCCCTAAACTTCTGTCTATACATTTCAGGGGTAAGCCCGTACCTGTTCATTAAAGCTTCTTTCATGTGGGAATAGGATCTCTGACTTTCAACGGGCAAATCTAGCACGGTATCTCGCCCTTCGCTAAGGAACCTTCCCCACAACCCCGCTCCCCAATCCTTGTCAGGGACCCGGTGGGAGGACATGGCTACCTCGTATGCCCTAAACCACTGTCCTATGTCATCCCCCTTAAAGAACTCTTTAACTACGTCTTTTGGGATGTGCACTCTTGACTCTACCTGCACTGGCGATGTGCTGCCACCAGAGGGAGGATGATCCAAGTTTCTCTCCTTTAGACTCATCTCCCTCATTTTCAATTCGTAATCCATTTGGTGCTTTCGCTCTTCCAGCGCCATTCTTTTGGTTTCAAGCTCCAGTTGGATTTTTAATTCTGCCAGCTTCCTTTCGTGATTCCTTGTTTCTTTCCTGTCTGCCAGCTCCTCTGGCGACAGGCCTTTACCAAAGCTGTGCACGCTGTCTTGCCTTTCGAGATCCACCAGATCCCCAAGTGCATTCTGCTCCTCAGTTGCATCTTGCTCCGCGAGGGCATCTTGATCCTCCGGGGCCTTTCTGGACTCTATCCAGGCTTTCAGGGCCTTGTAGAGCTCTGGCTTGTTCTTGCAACCAACGTGCGGAACCTTGAGTTTCTTGCAAAAAAACTTCAGTTCAGCTCTGGTGCATTTATCCAGCTTCGCGGCGTCCCACTCCACCTCCAACATCTCAGAGGTCATGGATTCCGCTCCATCCAGGCTCTTCGTGCCCGGCATGGTTTCCACACTCGGAATCTTCTTTCTGCAAAATTCAAAAGCAAAGTCTGTGGCTAAGTAACTGGACTGTAATCACTGTGCAATGGTCAGAAGCTAAGGTATAGATATTGCAAATGTAAATTCGAAAATCCTCACCGCTGCGTCCAATGTAGGAAGGGGGAGGCTCTAGTTGGCGCAGTGTAGCACTAGCGACAAGCAGGGACTCTCTCTTCCTCGTCAGGGCTGAGGGTTACCTTCTAGACAACCTCTGCTTACCCTCTAGGTAGTGTGGCTTAAGCAGTCGTAGGCTAATCTTTGGGGCACATAGGGTTAAACACTTGCAATATTACACCCCCACAACCAACCCACCACACAATGACACCAGACTGTATTCTGTAAAAATATATATCTTTATATAAATTTCAAGCAGGCTTGTGAATACAGTCGTCAAACTTTCAAATAGCGGTTCCAGGTTACTTAGTTCAAGTTGCCACAGTTCTTTCCAGCAATAAGCGATCTTTAGGGCCTTCTGCCCAGTTCAACAAAGTTCTTGTGGAGCAGGCGGCTTCCAGGGGAGCTGTTCCACGTCGCGTTGCCTTCCCGGGGTCGCTGTTCGTTGCGGCTCTCAGCCGAGCAGTTCACGGGTCATCCGGGGCAGCGGTGTTCTGTGGCGGCAGGGTCCTTCCTTCGGCGTTCTCTCCAACCCTGGAGGCGGCGGCTGTTGTGGCGGTGGCCAGTGGCAGTACGGTCCCCAAGTGCAGGACGTACCAAGCCAAGGGCCGGTTGCAGCTGTGCGCTCACAGCTGGGCTGTCGGGCAGGATACCGACCAGAGGGGGGGTTCTCACAGGGCGGCTGTCCGTCTTCGCAGGAGGATTGACGGCTCGAGGCACAGTCAATTCGGGAGCTTGGACCGGACGGGTCCTCCTTTACTTTGCTCTAGGGTTCCCGGTGCAGATGCGGTCACGGTGTTCAGGCCAGCGGCGGCTGGACCTCACTTTGCTCTCGCTGTTGCTTTGGGGCCTCGGTCACGGTGTTCGGGAGGATATCGATGCCGTGGATTACGGGGAGTGTAGCAGGGATGCCCAGCGCTCCCAGACTCCTCTGTCGGTACTGCAGCGATAGCAGCACACACAGTCGCTTTCTTCAGGGTGTAGCGCCCACTGGTCCTGGGGCGCTGGTCAGGGGGCAAGTTCAGCAGCAAGCCCTTGGAGATCTTTTCAGCAGAGTTTGGCACAAAGTCTTGTAAAGCAAAAGTCTTCTCGCAGTCTTTCCTTTCTCCTCTCCTTCGGCAGCAAGGCACCAGACACAGGCAAGAGACAGCACTCTTCCTTGTCCTTCACGGTCCTTCTCGTCGGGCAGAGTTCCTTCTGTAGCCCAAACAGGATCTGATCTACTTTTCAAGGAGCAAGGCTCCTTCTTTTATACGGTATTTCTTTTGTTCTCGCAGGCCAGGGGGGCCTTTGCATAGCCACTTTCAGTCCTTGAGTACTCTGGTGGGCGTAATCCGGCTTCTGCTTTCAGTGTGAGGGGCAGGCGCATCAGACGCCCCACAGGAGGTGGAGCCAGCATTGTGCGGACAGGGGCGGACAGAAGTACCTTGTCGATGGGGCTTCGCCCTTCCTGGGCCAGGTGTCGGCTGAGCCATCAGGCGCTCCCCAGGAGGGTGGAGCCAGCATTGTGGTGGCAGAGCACAGCTAGAGTTCGAGTCAAGAGGCACTCCTACCTCCCACTAAGGTGTAATCTGCGCATTCACCACCTGTCATCCCCCCAGCCCTGTCACTCACACATCCCAGACAGTCAGATACACATACCAGCAGAGGCGGGCTGAAATGGTTAGGCAAGCAAATGCTAACTTTCTAAAAGTAGCATTTGCAAACCCAGGATACTAAAATAAACTTTACTAAAAGAAATATTTTATCATCCTGAGTTAAAGCATACTAAACATGACTCTCTACCATGCTCCCTGAGCCTGCTGGGATTATAGGATGTAATAATTCCAGCAGCTCAGTCTGGCCTAATGGGAGCAGGTAGCCTTCAATAGTGAAATACGAATTTAGGTGTAATTCACTACTAGGACATGCCGCACACATCAGGGCTTGTCCTGCCTTACATCTACAATGCACCCTGCCCGTAGGCCTACCATAGGGGCGACTAATATGTAGTCAAGGGAAGGTTCAGGGGCTGGCAAGTGGTTGCACTTGCCCAGCCGGCATGACAGTACGAGACTGCACGCGGGTTCTGCGGTGGCAGACCCCAGACACATCTTAAGGCTGCTTCTGTGGGTGGCGCAACCAGCGCTGCAAGCCCACTAGCAGTATCGGCATTCACAAGCCCTGGCACTCCTTGTGCACTTTACTAGGGACTAACAGGAAATCCAATGAACCAATCATGGACATCAATCGCATGTACATTTTACAGTAGGGAGCACTTGCACTGCGGCACGGATCAGCCGTGGCGCAGTGCCCTGAGTATCGGAAAACCAGCAAAACATCGGAGGCACATCAGCAAAAAGTGGAAGGGAAACTCACGCCAAGGTGCCAGGTCTAACATGGAGTTTGCCGGATTAACCCCCTTTTTTGTTTGGGGGCACAAAGCATCCTGCTATCACTGTGGTTAAGCTGATTAGTCCTTCCTATAATTATATTTTGTACGTATTTCTTTCACAAATCCCCTCATCCATTACACTAACCTATACCACGATAAATAGGCCTCGGTAGTCATCACGCACGCTATGAAACCACTTCCAATATAGGCTTAAAACAAAAACAACAACCTCCCAAACACACACCCTACTAGTTGTAGCTTGCCATCCTTGTGGGTAAGCGCTTTGGCACCACACATTGAGGTGGTAAGCGCTACACAAATGCTGCAATACACTACCATACAATATGTTGAAAGTATTTCTATCCAGGAGAAAGCCTTCTTAAGGTACACGCTGGTAGTATGGTAGCACTACTCACGAAGCGAGTAAACAGCTTACTTGATTAATTGAATATTGCTTTCAGTCATGAGGGCTTTAATGAGCTGAACGAGGGTAAATGAACCATTTTTTCCGAACAAGGGGCTCCTAAATACTTTGTCTGGACCTCCAAAAGCCCGTGCTAAGGAACAAGCGCGCTGGGTGACTTGAAATGAGGTGTTCTACAACTTGCACTGCTGGGGGCTCAAATAGCTGCACCAACTATGCTGTCCCAAGCCCATGCAGCGCATACGCAGCTCTGTGACTGCACTTCTCTCGCCTTCTCGCACTGCAAGCTGCAACTGTGAACGGTGCATATGCGGTATGGTGCTCCGTCCGACCAGTCTTTGCTGAGTTTTGTATTTGTACACAATACAAACGATGGTATTTAATTGGTTGGAAACTTATTTTATTACGCAGAATGATTGTTACTTAATTGCTAAACATTACAAATGAGCTCGTGATGACGTAAAAAATGTCACCGTTGCCTAGAGACGGTATGATCTGTTCCTGCCTGTGCATTTGAAGGTTTTCATTCCGTAACTCAAAGATACTAGCTGTATTTCTATGTTTCAGAGCAGTACGTTTTAAATGTAATGGCCAATCAAAATAGAAATCGTAATGGAAAAATAACATTTCGTGCTGATGACACCTCCTTCACGGTCATTTGTACATGAGCCTCAGTCATTCCTTTGTTTGTTAGAGGCCAGTCGAGTTTGAAGAACAAGGGTGCAATACCGCAGGTTGTTGCTAGATGTCTATATCGTCCCAGGCCTACATATGTGTTTTTATAGCAACAGTCACGATGGAGCTAAAAATAACCGCAACCCTTGCAGCAAATCTGCTGAAATGCTCTCCTTATTAAGGCGGTGTCCCCCTGCAGCAAAAAAAAAATAGGAGAACACGTGACTGGATACAGCTTCTCTTTACTTTCTTTTTAAGGCAATTTATTCCTTCAGCTGAAAAGTGAGAAATGTTTAATAACATTGCAGCGTTTTGAATGGTTTCTGGTGTATGTTTTCTAGCATTTATGACAGTTTAGCTTGCATAATACAGGCCCCGGTGACAATCCACTTGATTTGTTTCCACTGCTCCAAGGTGGACCCGCTTCTTTTGTTTCCTTGGGGCCTGGTAGCTATCATACGGGGGTTGCTACGGCCACAGGGCCACTCCTGACTGGTTATTTCCCAGTTGCAGCTTGCAGGTGCCTCCTTATCCTCTGCCAGTTTTGATCCTATCTGCGAGAAACACAGTCAGAAAAAAGACCTGCCCTTCCATTTCAACATACATTCCAGTGTAATGGAAGGTATGTTTGAGAATGATATGTGGGACTATTATGATGAATTATGCTTTGAATTTTAAGAAAAGTTCCTATATTGTTTGATATTTATATTTATTGGATAATTGTATCATTTACGCCTATGACCTGAGACTGTTTGCTGCCGAGGTTCGAGGGCATTTCTGGACCCCTAATTAACATAAACAACTTGCGGAACACGCTTCGCGGGTCCCGCTGCGCTCCAGTGTCACCAGGGAGCAGGACTGTGCAGCGTGGATTGGACCAGGGCTGCGAGCGTGCGGAGCAGGACTTCTAGGACCAGAAGCCTCTGCACACCGCGCCCACCGACACCTGGCCGCTCTCCCTGTCCACCACGCCCCGCCTGCAACTCTACAAAAGGTCAGAGTGGAGAAACCGCCGTGGGACGCCTATGACCTGAGACTGTTTGCTGCCGAGGTTCGAGGGCATTTCTGGACCCCTAATTAACATAAACAACTTGCGGAACCCGCTTCGCGGGTCCCGCTGCGCTCCAGTGTCACCAGGGAGCAGGACTCTGCAGCGTGGATTGGACCAGGGCTGCGAGCGTGCGGAGCAGGACTTCTAGGACCAGAAGCCTCTGCACACCGCGCCCACCGACACCTGGCCGCTCTCCCTGTCCACCACGCCCCGCCTGCAACTCTACAAAAGGTCAGAGTGGAGAAACCGCCGTGGGACGCCTATGACCTGAGACTGTTTGCTGCCGAGGTTCGAGGGCATTTCTGGACCCCTAATTAACATAAACAACTTGCGGAACCAGCTTCGCGGGTCCCGCTGCGCTCTAGTGTCACCAGGGAGCAGGACTGTGCAGCGTGGATTGGACCAGGGCTGCGAGCGTGCGGAGCAGGACTTCTAGGACCAGAAGCCTCTGCACACCGCGCCCACCGACACCTGGCCGTTCTCCCTGTCCACCACGCCCCGCCTGCAACTCTACAAAAGGTCAGAGTGGAGAAACCGCCGTGGGACGCCTATGACCTGAGACTGTTTGCTGCCGAGGTTCGAGGGCATTTCTGGACCCCTAATTAACATAAACAACTTGCGGAACCCGCTTCGCGGGTCCCGCTGCGCTCCAGTGTCACCAGGGAGCAGGACTGTGCAGCGTGGATTGGACCAGGGCTGCGAGCGTGCGGAGAAGGACTTCTAGGACCAGAAGCCTATGCACACCGCGCCCACCGACACCTGGCCGCTCTCCCTGTCCACCACGCCCCGCCTGCAACTCTACAAAAGGTCAGAGTGGAGAAACCGCCGTGGGACGCCTATGACCTGAGACTGTTTGCTGCCGAGGTTCGAGGGCATTTCTGGACCCCTAATTAACATAAACAACTTGCGGAACCCGCTTCGCGGGTCCCGCTGCGCTCCAGTGTCACCAGGGAGCAGGACTGTGCAGCGTGGATTGGACCAGGGCTGCAAGCGTGCGGAGCAGGACTTCTAGGACCAGAAGCCTCTGCACACCGCGCCCACCGACACCTGGCCGCTCTCCCTGTCCACCACGCCCCGCCTGCAACTCTACAAAAGGTCAGAGTGGAGAAACCGCCGTGGGACGCCTATGACCTGAGACTGTTTGCTGCCGAGGTTCGAGGGCATTTCTGGACCCCTAATTAACATAAACAACTTGCGGAACCCGCTTCGCGGGTCCCGCTGCGCTCCAGTGTCACCAGGGAGCAGGACTGTGCAGCGTGGATTGGACCAGGGCTGCGAGCGTGCGGAGCAGGACTTCTAGGACCAGAAGCCTCTGCACACCGCGCCCACCGACACCTGGCCGCTCTCCCTGTCCACCACGCCCCGCCTGCAACTCTACAAAAGGTCAGAGTGGAGAAACCGCCGTGGGACGCCTATGACCTGAGACTGTTTGCTGCCGAGGTTCAAGGGCATTTCTGGACCCCTAATTAACATAAACAACTTGCGGAACCCGCTTCGCGGGTCCCGCTGCGCTCCAGTGTCACCAGGGAGCAGGACTGTGCAGTGTGGATTGGACCAGGGCTGCGAGCGTGCGGAGCTGGACTTCTAGGACCAGAAGCCTCTGCACACCGCGCCCACCGACACCTGGCCGCTCTCCCTGTCCACCACGCCCCGCCTGCAAATCAACGGCCTATCTACATAAGGGAAGGCCAGTACCCGCTAGCGGGAGCCTGCGGGAGCGTCCCGGGAGAAGCCCGGGACAAGGGCGGGACCGTCTGTGGCCGTCAGGGGCCGATTAGGACCGGGCTGGGCCACCCCCCTAACTTTTTCTTCCTATTATTACCTTACTTCATGGTATCATTTAATTGATGTTTTATTTGTTTGTATTTTAACTACTGTGCCTGACCATAGTCAGGGTTGCGCCTTCGTAGTTGGTGGAATACATTTGGCATATTCGCACTTTATTGACTGTACATTAAGATTACGGTTGGTGCTAATTTTCTTTCTTGTATATTTAAAGATGACTTTAAGGTCAGGTAAAGATAGGCAAGTACAGATCTCCACCTCCAATGGTACTTTTACTGGGACAATTGATCAGTTTTTTAAACGCTCTACTGCCATATTGGAGAAGGAGATCGCTCTAGCCGAAAAACGGCTCTCGCTAGATATAATTACAGGCAAGCGATCCTCTCTTGGGAGAATCAATAAGGCTGTCTCCCCTGTCCCACTCTCCGTGTTAAATATAGATAGCGATGATGCTAATGCAGATTTAGGGCTAGTAACTATTCCTGAGACCCAAACTGTGGAGTTAGCGGGGTCTGGTCAAGATAGTCGACATAATATTGCACATGATAATTTGCTAAATGGTGGGACTATTTTCCTAGACCAGTCTGGTGAGAAATCAGGTCTCTCGGACTCACCAAATCTCAATATAAGTAATGAGCAAGTGAATTCCCCTTCTCTTTTACAACTTTCACCCACGCAGAATCCTGGGAAACGTAAAAGGATAGACTCACCTGACCTAGAGGAACATACTGAGGGTTTGGGAAATACTATTGAATCCCCTACACAGTTGCTTAATGCTAATGCGGTTGTTCAGCCAGAAGAACATAACACCACAATTAGCATAGTAGAAGGAATATTCCTGGCTAAGATAGAGTTGCTAATTAAATCCTTACTTTTACCGCTATTCGAAAGAACAAGACTTTTAAACACAAAAATGGACTCTCTAGATACGCTGGTGAAAGATAATATAGCAACTTCAAATAGAATTCTTGCCAGCTTAACTACTAAAGGATTGACCCCCCCTGCCCCGTCCCTTCCGAAGACTACTTTGGTGAATAATAAAACAGGGGGTACTAGTTCAAAAGCGGGGCCCTCTGTGACAAAAGTCCCGCAGCAAACAACCGTATCTGTTCCTAAGAAAACGGCTATCACTGAGGGCGTTCCCAAGCACAAGGCTGTAAAGCAACCCCAGGCCAAGAAAAACCCCATTCCCACCAGCAGTCACGACCAAAGCATCCGGCCCAATCCCAAACCTATCCCGAGGAAACAATGTGTGAATCTCCCACCAGAGTCACAGCCTTACACTATCATCTTAACTGGCGTGGCTCCTCTTGGTGATGGCAAGAGAGAAACACACATGGACCTCTATAATAAGGTAACTTTCTGGCTTAATAAAAATCGCCCGCTCCCACCCAACGTAAATCCCGAAATCCTTAATGTAAGGAGGGTGGACTGGGTTGGCTTTGGTAAGAAAGATCTTGAGGGGGATTGTGTGGTAATAAGCTTTAGAGAGCCATGGGTGGCTGAATTCATCAGTAGGGAACCAAGATTCGGAAGAGTTGGGGATGTGCAAACACTATTGTTGAATTACTTCTATCCCGCTTTATATGCAAATAGACCCCAAACTCCATTCCATTATCCCAGAAGGGACAGGCAAAGAGGGAGATTTCCTTTTGATACCCCAATCTACCCATTGTTTCATCCCCACCTCACGAACCGGTTTGCTCCCCTATCCGGTCTGGAAGGCGTGGATTGACTCAATAAACAACCATCGGCTTCTGGGCTGACTGAAGTTGTAGAGAATTGCTCCACTAACTATTCTACATCACCCAGGGTAGAGATAGCTCCAGGGTCCAGCGGAAACTTTCAGGGGGAGGTAGGAAGGGAAATATTCCTAAACCATACTCCTAGACCCCCAATCACTGGGGAGACTGTGAAACCACTTATTAATCTGCCAAAGGAATCTACTCATACCCTTACAGTCTTGTCATGGAACATAGCGGGACTAAAAGGGAAAATGTCTGAGGATGACTGGGGCTCCTATGTGGATTCTTATGATGTAATCATTTTGCAGGAAAGCTGGTCTACTGATGCTATTTATCGGGCTGGTTACCTTAATTAATATAAACCAGCCTGTAAAGGTCCCAAAGGACGTCCTCGGGAGGTCTTGTTATTTGGATTAGACAATCCTTAGCATTTAAAATTACAGACGTTCCTACCTCAAGTAACGACATATTAGCCTTGAAACTTTCTGGTAAAAATAACCTGGATTTTTTCCTGATAAATATATATGCAAGAGGGCAACCTGGTGGGAAGCCCGCGAGTGCGGCTAGCGATTTAGATTCCTTACTGAATAAAATTAGTAGAGACAAGTGTGTTATGGTGGCAGGAGATTTTAATTGTTCTTCGAACCATTTCCCAGTCTTGATAATGAAGGATATGGGGAAATCGATCAAATTTGGAACATTCCACACTTATCCATCCCCCCAGTTAAAAAAGTTACAGAGGCCGCTATGCAGTGGTTAGGCCTTTGTCTCGAATGGGATCTGCGTGCTGCTAACGGTAGAACTAAATCAGACTTGATCTTGATGGGAAAGGTCACTTTTGACAATTCCCTGCATTCAAGCCGTATTGACTATTTCTTAATAAGGATAGAGTTCTGGAAAACTCTGGAGGACATGGAAGTAGTCACAAGACCAGAAAGTGATCACAATCCTCTGGCAATAAAGTTATCTATGAATAAGGGTCTCAGTATGGACTCTGCAACTACTATTGCTACAGCCGAGGCTATTCTTACAAATGATTGCAGAAGGGTACGCTGGGCTAGGTTCTTAGACAACCCTACCACTATAGATAGGGTTGCAGCGGAGGTCTTAGCTGCCACTAATTTGATGGTACCTATATTTAATGATGGCACATCACTAGAACAAATAGGGATGATCCATGACTCTCTTTTTAATAAAATTAAAACTTTTTTTAATGAACCTGTAAAAGGAAGAAAAAATGGTCCAGTACAAACCAGGAATAAATGGTATAATAAAACCTGTCGCCTTGCCCATAGTTCCTTGATAGCTGCAATTAAATCTAAGTCAGCCATGGATATAAGGTTAGCAAGGGTTAATTTTAAGAAAGTACTTAAAGAAGCTAAAAATAACTGGGACGAACAGCGCTGGTTAGATTTATACCAAGCAAGTACTTCATCTAACCAACAAAAATTCTGGGAGGTTGTGAGATGGGGAGGAACTGGGGACCTGAAAGCTCCTGTTAACCATGTCCCTGCTGAACAATGGGTCAAGCATTATGCGGCGCAGTTTAGTAACACGGAACGGATCTCCCTCACCAGGGAAGATGCCAGTGTGCAGACTTTGGTGCCTTTGCTTGATCGCATTGCCTTTACCGAAATGGAAGCTGTTACTGCTCTAAAACAAGTGCAGAACGGCAAAGCCCCAGGCATGGACTGTGTCCCAGCGGACCTTTTTAAGTATGACCAAGTGCACTGGGTCCCGTACATAACCACCCTAGCGAATGCCATAGCAAGAGGGACCAGTATCCCAAATTCATGGAAAGGGGCTGAGATCCTGCCCGTGCATAAAAAAGGGGATAAAACTGATGCAGGAAATTATCGTCCCATCAGTCTTATCGATGCCTTACAAAAGGTAGTGGCCAGAATGCTACTAGGGAAAATCGACTCATGGATGACAGAAGCTGATATTTTGTCTCCATTGCAGGCTGGCTTTAGGGCATACATTAGCACAGTAGATCAGATATTAAGATTTGTGATGATTTATTGGAAAACTGTGTTCTTGGGAGGTGGCACGATATTCGCTGCATTTGTGGATCTCAAATCAGCGTTTGATTTGGTCCCCAGAGGAAAGATGTGGGCTGCTTTGAGAAGGATGGGTGTTCCAACTGCGCTACTAGAACTTACCATCAGGATGCACGAGGGAAACTTTGCTACAGTTAGATGGGGTCTCCAGGGCCAGGTTACAGAATCCTTCCCCGTGACTCGCGGAGTGAGACAGGGCTGTGTCCTGGCCCCTACTCTTTTCATACTCTTTATTAATCAGGTGGTTAAGTTCCTCTCAGCTACCCCTACCGACGCTCCAACACTGGGTGGGACCAAATTTCCCCTTTTAATTTTTGCAGATGACACGCTCATACTGGCTAAAACACAGAAGGGCCTACAGGTAGCTATAAATAAATTTGTGGACTTCTGTAATGAGAATGATTTAGAAATCAACATTAACAAGACCAAGTTCATGGTCCTGACAAAGAAAAAACCATTGAGGGGCCATGTTACGATGAATGGGTCTAGTCTGGAACAGGTTGAAGTAATGACATACCTCGGTGTGACAATGGATTACAGGCTACGCTGGAAAGAGCAAATAGCGGCGCTTAGTCTGAAATTTGCTCGTCTGTCCGGTTGCTTAGTGAAGGAGCAGCGGTGTTCTTTGACCAAAAGAGTATTGCCCGCACTTAAAATCTATAGTGCAAAAATTAGATCAGCAATATTATACGGGGCTGACATATGGGGTTGTGTAGACTTGGCTGTCCTTGACAGGATACAGAACAAATTCTTTCGAAACTTAGTCAGTCTCCCTCCCTCAACACCAGCTCTACCACTCTTGATGGACATGGGCTTTTATTCTATAAAATATCAAGCTCAGTACAGGATGGTGGCGTTATGGAGATGCATATGGTCTACCCCGGAACTTGCTATGTTTGCCCAAGAGCTACAGGATGTTAGAAAGCAACCGGGGGCAGGTGAAATACCATGGTTTAAGTTAATCAGAAATACTCTTATCGGAATGGGCCTTCCCCTGTTATGGTCCGACCCGGGCTCCCATATCTTTCCTTCAAAGAAAGATTTTAAACTTCTCTTTTGGTCCATGGTAAAAGAAGAACACGTTGCTCTTTCGGAGAAACCGAACCTGACTGGCCTGTTCTTGCTTCACAAAGCAGTCCCCCACACTGAGACCTATTGGGATGTAATCCTCAAAACTTTAGACATGAAACTTTACCATCAGTTTCGTCTAGGTACACTGCCACTAAGGGCTTTTACTAGTGGCTGGCAGAAGTCGGAGTCATTTTCCTGTCCCTGTTGTACTGAACACAAAGAAACAATAGGTCACTTTTTGTTTGTATGTACTGCTTACCACGAGCCACGTCACAAGTGGCTAAAGCCTATTTGCAATAGATTAAAGACCAGGGTGAGTAGTGAAGCTTTGTTTATTTTAAGAACTAACACCTCTGAATGGCTATCCATTGGTCTGGCCAAATTCCTTGGGTGGGCCTGGTTAATAAGGATTAAGTCAGTTCGCAGCACTTTGACCTGAAAAATCCAAAGAGCATGTTAGCCTACTATATCCTGACCAGTATTGATGTTGTGTCTTATAATTTAATGTTTTAATAATTTTCTTCAGTCGTCTTTATATGCATATTTAATTGTGGTTTTTTAACTAATTACATATTTTTTCCTTGTTCTTTTTTCTTTTTGGTCTATTTATAAAATGTTCATGATTATGTTATATTGATTGCATTTGTATGTATGTAAATATTTTTGTCTTTTATGAAGAAAATTCGAAATAAAGACGTTAAAAACTGAAAAACTGTATCATTTAATAAAATCTTTATAATCTTATTATTTTGCCTTTTTTCACTGTCGTGAGGAGCTTTTTATGTAATTATCTTATGACCTCCTCTTGAGGCTTTGATTGAATTTGACGGGCAGTTCTTTTTTCTGACTGTGTTTCTCGCAGATAGTGACTATAGTGACTAGATGTGACTATAACATCACCCTCATTTTTTTTTAAAGAAATATGTTAAAAGAGGGTTCTTGTGTTGAAATGAGGATCCTTGAACGAAGGTTTAGTTTGAAAACCTTTATTGGTTACATGCGTGATAGATGGCACAACCCACAACCGCTCATCCTGGTATCCCACCCGTAACTGCCCAACCAACAGAGCAGCAGGGTTCGAACGAGAACTCCAGGATGAGTGACATAGTAAATGACAATAGCGCACGTGGGCAGGCGCGCGGAACTGACAAGTTGTCTCCATAAGTTCCCTTAGCTGATGTATCTATTTTTGTAAGCATAAATTCTATCATCCTCCTGTTTATCATTTATTATTAATTGCTATGTAATTCATGATTGCTGGTTATATTTGCAGGTCATTATCCTTTTCAGTGACTATTTCATTTATGTTATTGTATACTTTTTTCTTTGCTTATTTACCCTTACTTTGTACATGTTCAAGTTATGTTTATCAATACAAATTTTCTGAACTCAAAACTGGCAGAGGATCAGGAGGCACCTGCAAGCTGCAACTGGGAAACAAACATCAGGATTGGCCCTGTGGCCGTAGCAACCGCCGTATGCTAGCTACCAGGCCTATATTGTTTAATATTTATATTTATTGAATAATTGTATCATGTAATTAAATCTTTATAATCTTATTATTTTGCCTTTTTTTCACTGTCGTGAGGAGCATTTTCTGTAATTATCTTATGACCTCCTCTTGAGGCTTTGATTGAATTTGACGGGCAGGTCTTTTTTCTGACTGTGTTTCTTGTATTCTCCCCGCTTACCTGCCCATTACTTTGTGGGGGTCCCCATTCCATAGGATTCATAATCCTATCTGCGCCCACTTTTCTCCCTTTTTGTTGTTGACAAGGTCCAATATTATGTGTGCTGTCAAAGCCTATTTTTTTCCGCGTCATAGTCTTGCCTCTCCTTAACGTTCCCCACTACCTACGACCCTTTTCACAGGCTGGCAATGACCTTTCCTAAATACTATTGCCATCCTGTTGAGTTGGCAGCCATACGTTGTGTTTACTATTTGTTCTTCTGTCCTACCACCCAGCTCCTCGCATGTCCAATATCTCTCTCCGCCCAGTCATCTCCTGCCTCTTCCTGTGCACCTTGTCCACCATATTGTGATAATGATAACACGTTTTTAATGTTCTCCTCTTTCTGCGACCTCTCTTATTCTGTCCTCTGCCCTTCTCATCTTCATGATAGGCTGTTCCCATGTCTGTTAATGCACAACATAGAAGACATTTTGTACTGGCAGTCACATGATGTTTATAAACTTTTCTTCTAAACTCCCTGTTTGCTCTGATGTGTACCCGGTCATGTAGTGCTCCTTCTCGCATCCCACCTAGAGCCAAGGCCCGAGGCCATGACGGGTGGGAAATATAGGGAAAACGCAGGAGTGCTGGTGGGATGTCACAATCCCTGTGCTTTCATACATCAAGGTGGCCAGCCCACCAGTGCAATCCTTTCTGCATTTCTGGTCCTGAGGGAGTTCTTAGGAGACATTTTCAGCGACTCCATTTTCCTAGCAGTTATGTTTCTCAGAGTCCTCAGGTGAGGATCTCTAGGATAGCATATAGTGTCCAAACCAAGCTGGCTATCTCATCCTTTGAATTTATAGATGCTTCCCAATCCAACATGGTGTCATATCATCAATGAGGTGAAATCCTATTTTTCCCCTATAAAAGGAAGACAATCAGTCTGTTTTGTGAGACAATGCTTCCAAGTCTCATGTGGTGTGTTCCAGCACTCTAGTCTTGTCTCTGATCATCTGGAAATCAACTGTCTTCTGACCTTTTCACTTCGTTGTGCTTCTGTTTCCTTGCTGGTGTCCCTGTTTCTCTTCAACCATCTTAACTTCCTTGCATCCTGGCCTGAAGGCCAGTCCAGTGCATTGAAGGCTTTGTGGAGGTTCTTTGTCCTAGGGCTTTTTCCTTCTCCTAGGAGTCAATTCCAGTAGGCTCTTTCTGCTTAGCTACTACCTGTGTCTGCGGGAAAGTGGCTACTGAAAGGGTCACTCATATCTCTGGTAGACAAGGACTGTCAAAAATTGGGTTTCTGGTCCAAGCTACGACCAAAGACTCCCCTAGGCATCAGCTTTGTGACATTTCACCTGCATCCTCTATGAAGGTTGTTCACACCACATTGCTATGTCAAATATTCATTTTTTTCTGAGAGTCTCTAACACTGCTGCCTCCTGTATTTCTCCACTGTCTCTTTTTATTATTTCCTTGCTAATCAGTAGTATCACCATGGAAACAGGACACTGTCAGAAGACTTAGGTATGCATATTGTCTAAGGAGAAACTCCACATTTTTGTGTTTGTAGGAAAGTCATCCTTTTCGCCCTGATCCACCCCATTTGTTGACTGATAATGGTGTTTACTGACTTACAAAGGGCCTTTGGGTCTGATACCCAGGCCCAGGGCCTTCGTTCTGTCCTTAACATGGTTATGGTAATTGGTATCATTCTAATTTGCCAAGACAGCCTACCTGTAAGCCTCAAAGTATACAGTAGGGCATGTAGGTTTAGAGAGCCTAGTGAACGTAATGCACTTAAGTGTGCACTACTATGGTGTCTAGTGTAATTTTAAAGCCAGGCCTGCCTTGCAGGCTGGTTAAAAACACAACGGTGTCCAAATTCGACTTTGGAATTAAAAGTACTTCCAAACTCCAAAACAACTTTTGACTTGCATGTAAGTCACCTCTAATGCCTTCCCTTGGTGCCCCAAGGGTAGGTTGCCTGGTTATAAAAAGCGGGGACAAAAACATAAATGGGGAAAATAGTCAAAATAGTTGTCCCTCATTGTAGTGCTATTAAACCCAATGGCTAACTTGGGAAGGCTTTTTAATCTTTAATATAGTCTAACTTATGATTGGAACTATCTTGCAATATAATTCAAAGTATCAAAATAATGGTTACAATAAATCCAACAACTTGCTAAAGTCGGATTAATTCTAACTATTACAGGAAAGTAGTTTGAGAACTCACTATCCTGAAGTTACCTACAGCCTCTTCTAATTGGCCAGCATTTTACTGCCTGAGCCAAGCTCCTCCCTGAGTAGGAGTGAAGAGGCCTGGGGCTGAAACAATACAGCTATTTGGTGGGAGGGAATTTGATTCCTGGAGCAGCCAGTGAAAGGAAAGGAGCTGGTGAGATAAGCTGGACTTCAATGACAGTAGAACAGATTTCATAAAATCCAGGCCGGCCTCAACTTCCTTGATCACCAGACAGATGGGAGCTCCCCAAATTAGATAAGGAGAGGGGCTGGAAGGGGAGTGTTGTGAATTGTTAGCCACACCTGTGGGTTGGGGTAGCCATTCACACACTCCAAGGAGAGAATTCCTCCATGTTGACTTTTGAAAAACAGTGCATTCTGGGTCAAAAATATGCCACACTTTAAAGGAAGTGTTCATGGAAGAGAGAGGCAACTTTATCCCTATTGGTTGGGGTGTCTCCCCCTTTTGCCAGCCAGAATGGAGGATAAATATGGCAGAGCTGCAAGAGCTCCTCAGAACACTACTTGGATCAAGAAGAGAAGAAGGACTGCCCTGCTGGACCCTTGGACTGCACCACAGAAGGCTTGTACTCTGAAGGACTGCACCTGCTGCTCTTAAGGCTCCACAAAGAAAGGACTATGCCTGTCTTAATGGAAAAGGAGTGGACTTCTTGATCAGCAACAGGGAGAAAAGTGCTGGAAGAAGCCACCTGCAAAAGCCGAAGAAAGGGTTACTCCAGCAGGCAAACCATGCCTGGGCTTTCCTGCACTTAACAGATGCATTGTGGGAGATTGAACCCTAGACACCAAGTGTAAATCCAGTTTCTGAAGGCACTAGAAGACACTGATCTCTCCAAAGGAACCAAGAAACAACTGGACTAAAGCTCCTGGAGCCATCTGCAACGTGTTCCTGTCCCCCACAAGGCGACTTCCAGGTTCTAGGCTCTTAAGTGGATCTGTAGCTCTTAAAATCAAGCTTTTGGGCTCTTCGCGAATGCCAACAGTCCCATTGATACAGAACCATGCCACTCGCCCAAAGGATCAGCGCGAGCCGCCTCAAGTTTGTCTCTTTGCTCAGCAACTATTGTCCATTAACATAAATCAGCTCTGTGATGTCCAGCCAGCCTATCCGTGACACCGGGCCTGCTCTTCGCAGCCCGCCAAACATCGCCAGCAGTGCTCTCCTTGCTCCCAGCAAACTTCTACTCCATGAATGGGACTCTTGGCACAAAACATGAGAAGGTAAAACTTCAGTGGGACTAACCTGGGACTGTATCTAACCCATGCGGTCGGCTTGAACTTTTAGATTTGACCTGTTCCTCCGTGACCAAATAGCTGCAGTTGTTGCTTTCTGCTTTTAGGCACTATACTGCAGTTTTCTCTTTAAATATTCGTATCTCCGGTTCCCTACATTGTATTTTTGTCATGTGGTGTCATTTTAAAGATAAACATATTCTGTATTGGTACAAATTGGTGATGAATTTTTATTGTGTTGTGTCTTTTACCTATTTACTGTTTTGGTGATATTTTTGCTTTAAGCCTGACTGCTCGTCTGCCAAGCTACCAAGGGTTGAGCAAGGATTAATTTATTGAGACTTGCCCGGACCTTATTATTGTGAGTGAGATTTGAGGGGTTTTGCAGCACACATCAAGTAAGTTAGATGATCTTTTCCAAGTTGTAGAATTCACACAAACTCTCAACATAGACTTTAAAAGACAACTACTAAGACTGTGATGTGACACCATTCCTTTGAAAGAATATTGTTACTGGAGATTAAGCAGCAAGTCCAATCTACTTTGCAGACTTTGTCAGTCAGCATCGGAGTCGTTTGGTCATATTATATGTATATGTAAAAATCTATTGGTGCGACGACAACATTGGCTGCTCCCAATATGTCGTAATCTCAACATACGCTCATTGCTGTGGAATGCTGCTAGGACAGGGGCGTCTAATCAATTGATAATCAGATTGCTGAAATTCTTTAAATATGCCTTAAAAATAGAATCAGGAAAATACATACTAATGGGGATGATTACGATGGTTGTGAACCCTCCACGACAGGCTGTTGGTGGTGGCCCTTTTCCGCCCGCCATATTATTTTGGCGGGCAGTACTGTGGCGGTCGGAATCTCCAACCGCCACAGGCTCCTTGAGAGGGGCGGTGGGCCTCCCTATCCATGAAATGGCGTTTGTGCCTGGTAGGGATTATGATGGTCCATCTCCGCCAGCCTTTCCATAGCGGTTCACCCGCTATGGAAAGGCTGGCAGGGATGGACTTTGGGGCCCTTAGCAGGCCCCTTTTCCCCCCTGGCACTTTAATTTTGGGTTTGGGGGGCACCTATGGTGCCCCTTTACATTTCCTTGCACGATGTGGCAGGCACTGCATGGTACCTACCACGTAGTGCAGAAAAATGTGAATGGTGCCATTTTTACATTATGGTGGGTGCTACTGTCAGCAGCACCTGCCGCAATGTACAATACGGGCAGTGCGACTTCCCTGGTGGAAGTCACATTGTAATCAGCCTTGTGGGACGGCCGCCTTGTAGACGGGCGGTCCCACTTCCCGATATGATGGCGGATGGTTTGAAGTCCATCCGCCATCGTAATCACCCCCATAGTCTTGTAAAGTTATTTATGTGTAATTCTGATGCGAAAATAAATAAATGCTAAAATGTTTAGGCACAAGGGATTACGCATGATCCAACAGAAAGTTGTCTATTGCTGCTATCGACAATCTTCATTTTACTTCTCATCTTTTAAACTTTCACATGATATCGTGTCTTTTTGATTATATTTATCCTATTGGCATTTGGCTCCAAAGTAAATTGCCACAAGGAATTAAACTGAACTGTCAGAAAGCTATTTAAACTTTGCACTCTGCATTCTGTCTTTCTTAACTCTTTAATGTAGCTTTAATCTGCAACAAAGAAAATTGGCACAAGGATCTAAAATAAAATGACACCAAGTTATTTTACCTTTGCACTTTACATCCTGTCTTTTTATTTTTCCAGTTTCATGGTAATTGGCACCAAAGTGAACTGGTACAAAGAATTAAGCATGATCCGTTTTGACAGTCAATGACTGGTGCTGCTATGGTGCATCCTTCATATTTGTTATTTCTTGTGTCTCTTGTCTGCAATTATTGTAACAATTTAAATTAGTCGCACAATACATTCATATTCATTCATTCATTCATTCATTCACACATTAGTGACACTGTGAACAAAAGAGTGTGGTGAACAGTGGAGCAAGAACTATTTAAACCAATCTCCAGTATGGCTCATTTCCATACTCTCTTTCCCCTACCATCTGCAAATTCCTGCCTTAGGTCTGCCATCTGGCTGGGTCGGAGGGCCCGGGGATAGATGGACCTGACCTTCTCTACCTGTCCTATTCCCCTTTGAAGCTCCATGCTTTACAACTCCTTCCCCCCTGCTCTGGCTTTCCTGTGTAGCAGAGCTCTCTCTACCAGATAGCCTTTCTCTGGGTGATCCACTTATCACTTCACCATAGCAGTCTGACTAATCCTGTTAACTCTGAAAATCTTGCTAATCCTGTTAACTGGGAGAAGATGTGGTCTGACGGCTAGATTGCCGACTTTGGAGCTGGGGAACCAAGTTTCGAGCCTCGGGGTCGCGGCCACATCCTGTGATTCTGGAAAAATCACGTAACCTCCCCGTGCCTACCAAAAATAAAATGAATGTGTCCTTGTGTAACATAACCGGTGATCATTTAAGGCGCTCAAATAACCTCGATAGCTGAATTTTTTCTTACAATCACGAAAGTCTTATAACTCTTTTTTTGTATATTTTAGGATAAATTCAACAATAGCATATTGTTGGATTTTTCAATACCATTCTTCTAAGTCCTTAAATGATACTTTGTTAAATCCTAACAAAAGTTATGCATCAACACACAATTACAATGTTATCCTATGTGGCTGGGAATCTACAATGGGGAAAATGAAATGAGCAATTTCACCACTGCCTGGGCACTTAAAATGTCTTTCATAAGGACCCTGGCAATGGCTATATGACCCCCGCCCCTGAGACACCTAGGGGAGACTTTAGGGGTCCTGAATATGCAAAAATAGTGTAGATCCTCACTCCACAGTGCTCCTAGCATCAACGTCGATTTTGGGAAGCACTTTACTAGAATGGGGGAAGTAAAATGTGCCATTTGTCTATTTCCTGGGCAGATAAAACATCTTTTATAAGGGCTCTTCTTATAATGACCGACCCCTGGGACTCCTGGGGGGAGCCTGGGGGTACCTAATAAGCCAAAACATTGTAGATTTTCAATTTTTAAGTGTTTCTACACCAAAGTCAAATTTGGCCACAATTTACATTTAAAAGCAGTGTTGCAGCACAGAGCCGCTTTTAAAATAACCTAGACTCTCAGCAGTGCACACATGCAAGTGCAGAAAGGGCTGCTGGCCTCTAGAGCCATACCCTATTATATACTGGGGACTTAAAGGTAGTTTTAACCCCCCCCTGCTCCTATTTTGTACTAGGGACTTTAAGGGACCTTAATATATAGTGTATGTATGTGCATGTTTTTACTATGTTTTCACAATAGCACTGGCCCTGGACCTGGTTAGGCAGAGCTCAAGGACAGTCAGAGTCAGTTACCAACAGTATCAGTCAGTAAAAAATGCGGGTGTACAGGGCACACAGAATGACTTTGCAACAATGTTACACCGTACAGACATTTGGAGTGCTGACTTGAGCAGGTGCAAATGACAGACGCCCCCTGAAGGTAGCGATAGCGCTTTCAGTGTGCCAGCGCTATCGGAATCATTGAAGGTGACTCAGGAGCATATGCATCCCCTTCTGTAATACCAAGTGCCCTGGGGGCACGCTAAGCAGGCGCAAACACCTGTTGCGGCCCCGGGGCACTTATTATATTACTGCCCCTGGTGTTCTTCAGGAGGTCTAGAGAGGCAAGCATGAAAAAAAGGGGAGGAGAATGGCACACAAATGCACCTATAGTCTATACTACCAACATTTCTTGATTTGATCCTGCTTTTTGTCTCCATTCATTTATATTATATGCTGCCTTACAACACGCTCTAATTTTGCATCCAAAAACCTGTTCACATTAAAGACTATGATCCAGATGGCTCCAAGGCACAGCCCTCGTTAAACAGGAAACCTAAACCCTATTGTATTGCATGTTAAATGAAACAGTGCAGTTGAGGAATGTCTGAAGCTCTGAAAGTAGTCTGCATGAACGATAGAACCTTTGCCTGCTGGTTGCATGTGGTCCATGATAACAATACTTTGCGGTATTTCATGAGCAGGGTACAGAAGTGTCTGGGCTGCTGCTTGAAGTTACAATGTAGAATCATTCTGGTGGATGGGTGAATAAGGGCTCCTTTTAGCTCATGAGTAAACTCTCTTAGCAAGGCTAAGAATTCTCTGAGTGAAAATATATCAAAGAACTCCATAAATCTTGCTTCTACAGACAGTAATTCTATTATTCTATCGTCCAATTTTTAATACAATTCTTCTTTCTGGTAGTATGATTTCAATCATTTTCACAAATATTGCATGATCCAAAAAAGTAGACACCCAGTCAAACCATGCTCAACAATATAATTGTTTCTTCAGGGCTGGTGGTAGGGTGAATATGGTTCCTACTAGCTCATGAGCGCGCTCCCCACCTCACTCCTGACTTAAATTGGGCAACGAAGGGTAACATCTTTTCAAATGATTCAGAGTTCTCAGAGAGAATATATAAAAAAAGTACATCAATCATTTTGCTTCAGACAACAATTCATATATTCAATTGTCCAATTTTCAATACAATTCCAATTTCTGGTACTATTCTCTCAATCATTTATGGTAAATATTGGACGACTTAAAAAAGCCAACCCATGCAGCAAATCCGTGCTTCACAATATAATATGAAAAACTATGTAGAGTCTATCACAAGTCTGGGAATTGGTCCAGGTAAGTGTGAAACCTCCCCCTTCCAATTGGTAAAAAGTGCATGACACAAGCCTGAGCCGGATATATGATGTTACCACGCGTACTTTTAGCACGCATACCATTAGCACGCATTTTTTACAACGCAGGTCATTTTACAACGGACACCTTAACAACGCAAAACACTACAACGCAGATACTATTACAACGCATACCATTACAACGTAAGTATAGGTAAGTATATAATATTAATATATAATGTAAATAATTATTTTTGTATTATTTAATTTAATTATTTATTATTTAATTATTAAATAATTTTATTAATAAAATTAATTTTAATTTAATTATTTGTAAATATATGTTAAAAATACCCCTGTACCCCAAAACCCAAACCCAACCCTATAACCTAAAAATACCCCTGTACCCCAAAACACAATCCCAACCCTAAAACCTAAAAATACCCCTGTACCCCAAAACCCAAACCCAGCCCTAAAACCTAAAAATACCCCTGTACCACAAAACCCAAACCCAGCCCTAAAACCTAAAAATACCCCTGTACCCCAAAACCCAAACCCAGCCCTAAAACCTAAAAATACCCCTGTACCTCAAAACCCAAACCCAGCCCTAAAACCTAAAAATACCCCTGTACCCCAAAACACAAACCCAGCCCTAAAACCTAAAAATACCCCTGTACCCCAAAACCCAAACCCAGCCCTAAAACCTAAAAATACCCCTGTACCTCAAAACCCAAACCCAGCCCTAAAACCTAAAAATACCCCTGTACCCCAAAACACATACCCAGCCCTAAAACCTAAAAATACCCCTGTACCCCAAAACCCAAACCCAGCCCTAAAACCTAAAAATACCCCTGTACCCCAAAACCCAAACCCAGCCATAAAACCTAAAAATACCCCTGTACCCCAAACCCAAACCCAGCCCTAAAACCTAAAGATACCCCTGTACCCCAAAACCCAAACCCAGCCCTAAAACCTAAAAATACCCCTGTACCCCAAAACCCAAACCCAGTCCTAAAACCTAAAAATACCCCTGTACCCCAAAACCCAAACCCAGCCCTAAACCCTAAAAATACCCCTGTACCCCAAAACCCAAACCCAGTCCTAAAACCTAAAAATACCCCTGTACCCCCAAACCCAGCCCTAAAACCTAAAAATACCCCTGTACCCCATAACCAAATACCACTAATAAATGTTTCTAAAAAAAGATAAACTTACCTATAATTATACTTACGTTGTAATGGTATGCGTTGTAATAGTATGTGCGTTGTAGTGTAATGCGCTGTAAAGGTAATCGTTGTAAAATGACCTGCGTTGTAAAAGTATGCGTGGTAATGGTATGCGTGGTAAAAAATCCGCGGTAACAGTTACATACCGCCTGAGCCAGCACCCATGAGGGAAGACTAGCTGATCTCCTGTGAGGGTTACAACCTAGAATAACAAGCCAAAGAGATAAGTTTATTCAGGCATGAAAGATGTTAGAAATGACCTTAACAATTCTGAGAGAATAATAGCTGCCTAAGGGTAAGCCAATTCTCACTTATTGTATGGAAAACAACTACTTGAGAAAGATTTGATGGCTCAATGGACTCACACACTCGTCGTTGGTTACCAGAAAATTAGAAGATTGTGTAAAAGTATCATGCCATGGGAAATAATATATCTGGAAAAGTGTTAATGGAGGTGTTTAAAAAATGTGTCCAGGTTGGGTTTAGTGTTTCTCTTAAATTACCACATGGCCAGCACACAGGATGAGCGAAGAAGAATTAGTTTGAATGCCCCGACAAGAGATATTCTTATAAATCTTAATTTGTTCAAACTAGGTAAACTGTTTTTGAAGCTGTGAACGATTCTCTAGAAGTAATATTTTCAGACATAATGCACAGCACTTTTAGATTTTCCTTAAAATCACAAGATATTTTTATTAAGAAAAGCTTAAATATACGAGGGCTATATATGAATCCATTTAAACTTTTCCTTAAATGGCCATTTGGCTAGAGGATTTGTATGGGAAGCTCAATAGAGTGTGAAGGTACCCCAGAGGTTTGAGAGGAGAAAACACATTTAAGGAAATTAAACAAGTTCGGAGCTCTGACAACGGAAAGGGGGGGACAAAGTGCATTTGGTACGAGTTGCTGCACCATGGAACTTTTAGCATGTTCATGCAAATTTTGTTAGGCCAAGCAGAGGTACATTGGTTTTTAGAGACATTCTAAAGAAAATAGTGTATTTCTGGGTGTTAAAGCAGCCCAAGGAATGACCTGCAAAATAAATATGCGTGAACCCGTGATGGGGATGAATACAATAATCAAATGCTCAAAAGAAATGTTCTCCAAGATAAATCGCATTTATTATGCTCAGAATTAATAATGGACACATTTACTCCATGGTTCTCACAAATAATCCCTGTTCAGTCATTGCAACGTGAGCGGTGTCTGCCATGTGGAGACTACAAGGTTTATTAAACGTCTTGAGGCCTGGAAAGGAATAGGAGAAAATTCCAGCACATTCCAAGAGTCTATGTTGCAGATGATGAAGCTGCAGACAAGTATCATTAAAACTGTTCATTACCATGATCAAAGCGATACTATCTCCTCCATCAGAAGGCATGTGCTTACAGAACCAGTAAGAGAAAGAGATAATTGATCATTTGTATTTTTTTAACAGTAGCACACTTTTGTAAGAGGAGCAGCAGTTTCGTAACAAGGGAGTCTTGGCACAGTTAGGTCTTCGACTAACTCCCCTTTCTGCTGCAAGAATGTATCCACTACCAGCCAGATGCCCCTTTCAGCAGCAAACACCCCAGGCCAGACCTACATCGTTATTCAGTGTCTGGTGGAAGAAAGCTGCTTATAGAGGATGGAGATCGCAATGATGAGAGGCTGTCGAGACACCATCTTGCAAACGGCCTCAGCCCGCTGTTGGTCAAATAGGCTGTAGCAGAACGAGCATCCATCCATAGGTGTTTCAGGGGACCTGGCTTGATTGCAGGAGCACCGTTGCCCCTTGTAGGATTAACTTGCTTACAGTGAGAAGAACAGATCCACGTCGTCAGCAATCAGCATTTAACAGCATTGTTTGTGATGAGCAGGACTTGATATGGATCACACCAGCGGGCAGTAGAACTATCTGCCTTCGGTACTTGCACACATACACCAGATCACCAGGCGAATTGAGGGGCAAGCTTCAGTCGGGCTATGGCTAAGGCATCTCACACTTGAGAATGAAAACTGTAAAGTCATTGTTTAAGCTTTCTGCAATATTGCAACATTGCACCATAATTCAGTTGTAGGTTCTACGTTTGCTTATGAGCTGGGTGGGTTGGAAGGGAGTATCGTTATTCGGCCATAAGGATTCATAAGGGCTCAGCTTGGTTTTCTGGGAAAGGATCACTTTCAAGGGTACAAGGGCTAGGGTTAGGTCATCTGGTTTCTTCAACTGAGTGTTGTTAAAGATCTTTAATTCTTCAAGGTCCTGTGACTTCTTTCATACCTTACCCGCTAGTTCAGTGTGATAGACAAGGCGAAAGTGCAGATCTATTCTTAGGGGTTTGCCGACTGCCTTTACTACGGAGCACACAAAGTGTGTCCGCTGATCACTTATAATCCAACTTAGTGCTCCGAACCTACTAATACATTTTCTAAGCAGCCTCTTAGCAACAGTGAAGACATCACATGTGCACAGGGGTACACCTGTACCCATTATGAGACCATACAAACCATATCTAGCACATAGGAGAAATTTGCACAATTAGGTAACTGAAACCCACTTGAATGTGCACAAAGGGGCCCGACAGGGAGGGTGGGCAGTGGGGGGGCCTTGTTCCCATTCCCAAAATTAAATGAAAGGCAGATGGCACATCATTGGTAAGAACTTTGGGTAACGGAAGAAAAAAAGGGTGCACACCAATGGGTTGTAGCAGCATGGACCATGGTAATCCTACCAACATAGGTTGCTCCATGATTTGGCCTAGCAATTCTGGGGAATAGAAATTTCAGTGCAACCACACACCCAGTGCTGTCTCTCCACAACCCCTCAGAGTCTCTTTTACATTGTTGCTTCAACCAAGTTTATTGTTCACTTGCAATTGAGACAAGTCTTTTAGAGTAGGTACACAAAGTAAGTTCGTTTTTACAAATTACATAACATCAACGGTTTTAGTCAATTCAGCATTGTTAGCTGATTAAGCTAAAGTATTTCCTTTAGAAACAGCATCATGAGTATGCCGATGGGCTGCACACTTCACAACAACTACATTTACTGACATATTATTAGATTTTTAAAAGGTTTTGGACATACTGGCCATTTTTGGGTGGAGTCCCTCCTGACATCAAGAACCCCATCTACATCAAAAGTGGCCTGAAGTCATGAGTGACCCCAAAGGAGTACTTTGAAGTCTCTACATACAGTGACAGGTTTCTTTGGCTAAAATACAAGCAAGTGCTATAAGCTCTCCCACCTGGTTGGATTTGACTGAGGGTAGATTACACCTTTCAACAACAATACACATAGTGCAAACAAGGTTCCTGGCAACTCAAGTACCATCGTCATTTCTGAGGCAGGATCTATCTGCAAAATCAGTCAATTTACAATTAGGTACTGGCACATTTGTTAAGTCAATGCCTGGTAACTTGCACAGTGGTTGAAATCAAATGATTCTCTCTCCTCACCTGTGGACATCAGTGAAGCAGGGTCTGGTGTAGGACAACAGACCAAAATATTATGAGAAGCAGATAATACCAACATTTCCTAACATGACAATTGTGGCTGTACTCCCACCTTGTTTGTGCTCCATGGTGGCAGACGCTAGTCTTGTTGATGGTTCAGAAATTATTGTGTTAATTTTAGCGATTTCTGTACCGATTAAGTGGTTGCATTTCTTCTCACTATGAGTGGAACAGAAGTAGTTGATGGCTCTTTTATGGTCATTATGGGGTTCTATCAATACACCAAGTGCAAATACAGTACTTTAATGACAAAACAGAATGAGGGGTTTCTCACAGTCAGGAAACCCCAAGGCAGGCACTGAAGTCAGAGCTGGTTTTATCTTTAAAACTGTTTTCTCAGCATTGAGAGAGCACTGCAAGGGCTCATGGGCAGGGAGTCTGTCCTGACAGAATCTTGTACAGGTCTGGTTTTCTCAGCATATCCTAACATTCATTGTCTGCAATACCTAGCTATTCCTACAGTTGTAGTCTAGCTGATGCAGTTTTAAACTGCAAACTCAACCTGTCAAAATGACCCCTTATGACCGGCCTAAATCTTCTGTTTAAGTATTACTAAGTCACCTATAAGTAGGCATTACTGCCCATATGGCAGTGAGCATTGTATTAAAAAGTGGTACATGTAATAGATGAATGTAAAAAAAAAAAGCCGAACGCTAATTTCATTGTAGCAAGGCTGGTTATTCCATATGAAAACACCTGGCTACATTAATACACCTAATAATGCTAACTTTGGTTAGGAAATAGCTAGAAATATGATTCAAAGACATTTTTTACAAGTTATTCAAAGTTCAATTTAATTGTTAAATCAAATTTTGTCTACTTTTAGAAAATTACCCTTTCCTTGCCGAAAACCTCTAGAGGCCTATTTGCATGTGCTTCAACTATCATCTGACAGCTGATTCTCCCCCTTGATTAGCTGTGAAAACTGTTTCCAGAGGAGGACAAAGCCCTTCGATGCGTGGAGGTGTTTCTTTTCCTATGCCAGGCTGTCCATTTGGGTTGTGCCCAGGAATTTGATTAACTTCAAAGAGAGCTAATACTGTCACAGGCATTTGTTAGCTGACACCTGGGCAGGGCCCTTCCTTGTTCGCCAAGTCAGACTGGCTCTATTCCCAGTGGAAAAAGGAGCTACCCCCAGGACTGGTTCAGAGTGACCACAGAGGAGAGGCTTCTCATTTCTCTGGCCACACCTCCTGGGTGAACACACAGGCGCTACAGAAGGGAAGAAACCATCTGGGATTTAGACAGAGGTGGATACTGTGGGTTTCTTGGCTGTAGAATTCGCGGGAAGTGCTGCAAAATACAGTAGGGTTAGCCCTAGGAATTTATAGACTTTTGGCTGGGGAGGTGCCAGGAGTCACCCAAACCCAACTGCTGGTGCTAGGCATAAACTTGGCATCCCCAGTATGCTCCTTCTGGACCTGTGGAGGATCAGTAGAGGACTGACGCTTCTGCCTGAGTACTTGAGAAGAGTCTAAAAGAACCAGGAAAAAGAAGTGGAATCCAAAGGTCATAAGACTAACTTTCCGTTCAACCTCTTCAGGGACACACTAAGCAACAAGAGGTCTTACATGCAACTGCCCAGCTGACCAGTTCCAAGTCGGGTGGCATAACAGCAGGGTGCGTACTATCACTACATTATGAAATCTTGTACAACAAAGCAAGCAACTGATTTTTTTCTTTTTGAGATATATTTAAGAACACTCCATCTGGAGTACTGAACACCGTACAGTTAAGTTTGCAGATGATATCTCTGCCTATTATGTTTGTTGGGGAAGTAGAGCCTAATAGAGGCTGTTTGTGTTATCGAGTCCCACAGAGATGGTCAGTGCTCTGTAAGATGGTGGGTGATTCATTGATTAGAAGTACCAAGTGAATCTACGGACAGCAGAGGGAGGTAAAGTGGGGAATTCACAAGTCTTAAGGGCAGTGCGACTGGGTCTAATGTCAGAGAGGAGGGAGGTGTGATTACCATGAATGACACAATAGACATAAGTTCTCTGTGGTGTACAGTTATTAAGGTATTCATTTTACATTCAAGACCTCTCTAGCTGTCCTAAAGCTGTTGGAACAGCTTGGTCGTACATTGATGGGTATATTGGCCTTGGCACATTTGAAGTAGTGTTAGAAGACCATACTTTCAATGCTCCAACTGCCCACATGCAAAACAAGAGCCCCATGCTCCTGTAACCCACTGTCTACCCCTTTCTATTTCCCCTCCCTGCTCATCTATCTCCTTGTACGGCCATCTTTCAAGGACTCCTTATTCTTTTCCTTTAAATACCCTCTACATGATCTGAAAGTTTAAGGTTATCGGTTTAACTCCACATTTCTTTCTTTTCCTCCTGCAATGCTTGTAGTTACAGTTAGGTCAGATGTTTTATAATAAAAGTGTTTTTTATGTATTGTTAAAACTTCTGTGCAATTTGACAAATCTTTATGAAACTTTCCAAGAAAAAGTTCATCCACCTTGGCTCCATATAAGATAGTTTCAGGGTAATCCATTGAGGGGGCAGATAAAAAAGGGGATGGTCCCAAAACGTGTTTTTCCCATATACATTCTTCATTTTGGAAAGTGACACAGAAAAAAGGCTGAAAACAGTTATGACAAATGCGGTAAAAAGCTATATTTTTACTCAGAAAGCACACATTTCATTATTTAGTGTAAATCTGTTCAGCCATTTCTGAGAACTTGAGGGTCCATTAGGATGGCGGGCGGACTTTGCTCGTCCGCCATCCCAGTGCAAAACAGGGCCGCCGCCATCGGTCCCGCCTTGGCCATTAGGATGCACCCGCCACACTGGTGGGCGCATCCTGTATTTTTACCATTGCGGCGGCCGTCATAATAGGTGCCCATCATAAGCCCATCATAATAGGTGCAAGATAATGCAAACAAGGTGGAAGATAAGGCAAACAATAGCTTGTTAGACTTGGCACCCTTTCCCCTACCTTTTTGCCCATGTGGGCCAAAATGAAAAAAGAGAATCCATGCGCGTGTCCTGCAGTACTCCCTCAGGGGCCAAGGTAATCTCTGTTTAGTACAGCAGGCTCCGGTCAAAGGGACTTGAGGTAACCCGAGACCACAAAAATTTCAATAAATAAAGCTTTGTCTGTCTCACAGTGTCACTGTTAGCGCTTCAGCTGCGGTACTGCCAGAGTACTGTGGTACTGTAGAAAATTATAAGAAAAACAAGAAAATTGTTGGGTGGGGTGTTGTTGGCTGTTTGCCTCCTGCAAGGGGGAAGAAGTGTTGGAGTTGGATGAAGGGCCTGGCCCGGACTGTTGGAGCTTCAGCGGCGGTACTGCCAGAGTACTGTAGTACTGTAAAAAATAATAAGAAAAACAAGAACGATGTGGGGTGGGGCATTGTTGGCTGTTTGCCTCCTGCTGGGGGGGAAGGAGTGTGGGGGTTGGCCTAAGAGCCTGGCAGCGAGCCAGTTCGTATAACCAATCCCCGCCGCGCACACCACGCATGGCCACTTATCACTCATGGCATGCTAAATGACATCATTGATGACATCTCAAATGGCATCATTGATGACATCACTTATCACATTACTGGTTATGTTATTGTTATGTAATGTCTCTTTTATAGCGCACGGCTACCCCGAGGGGTGTCCCGGCGCTTTGGCAAAGAGAACTGAGGAAGAAAACACAACACAGCTACTCACAGAGGCCGCTAGGAATCATACAGAAAAAAAGCCAGGTCTTCAACTCCTTTCTAAAAGAAAGGAGACTGTTGGCTTTCCTTAAGGAAACAGGAAGATCATTCCAGCCACGTGAAGCCAAATATCGGAAGGAGCACCCTCCGATCCGGGCGAGTCTGATATGAGGGACAACGGCTTTGGCCAACAAGGCTGACTGTAGAGTCCTCCTCTGCGCATAAAAGGCCATGCGTTTCCCGATATATTTAGGGCCAATTGAATGAAGGGCCTTAAAAGCAAGGGTCAAGATCTGAAAGATGATTCTTTTAGAGATAGGCAACCAATGCAGTCTCTTGAGCAATTCGGAGGCTTTTGCCCTACGCGGAAGACCAAAAATGGCTCTTGCCGCCGAATTCTGCACAATTTGCAGACGGGCCAGCAGATATTTAGGCAGCCCTAGATAAAGGGCATTCGCGTAGTCCAATCGCGATCCTATTAGAGCATGAACAATGATTTTTTTTTGTTGCAGAGACAGCAGCGGAAGAAACTTCCGAAGCATTTTCAAAATGCCAAATCATTTCCCAGACAACCCGATGATCTGGGGTCTGAAAGAAAGGCCGTCATCACACAACACACCAAGGTTTTTTGCTTTTGCGGAGGCCGCATCAGGAGGAAACATGTCCTGGGGCCACCATGTTTTCCAGCTGGGATCAGGCGGACAGCCGAAAAAAAGCAGCTCCGACTTATCGGAGTTTCATTTCAGACTGTGCCGCCGAAACCAGTCAAAAACCGCACCCAGGCAGTCTTTGATCCTACTACCATCAAAAGCCTCTCCCTTCTTACTCGTAAAAAGGAGCTGGGTGTCATCAGCATAGGATATGATCTGGGCACCGAAGGACTCCGCAACCGCCGCCAGAGGAGCCATATAGATATTAAAAAGGGTGGGGCTCAGGATGGACCCCTGAGGAACCCCCACCTCTAGCGGTGGCATTTCAGCCGAGAACGGAGGTGCCCAGACCACTTGTCGGAGGCCGGTCAAGAAAGGTTCAAACCAGTCCCACACCGTCCCACGAAGACCAATCTCCCAGAGTCTTAAAAGGAGACCGTCGCGAGGGACGGTGTCGAAAGCCGCCGACAAGTCCAGCATAACCAAAATAGCCTTCCCCCCGAGGTCAAGGGTCTCTCTGATGGCGTTGGTGATCTCAAGAAGGGCTGTCTCTGTGCTAAAATTAGCACAGAAGCCCGATTGAGAATCATGTAGGATGTTGTTGCTCTCAATAAAGTTGGAAAGGGAGAGCTGCACATGTTTCTCAATCACCTTTGCCAGAGCAGGGAGAAGGGAGATCGGCCTATAGTTAGCGTGAACAAGGGGATCTAAAGTAGGCTTTTTGAGTAGCGGCAAGATCAAAGCATGTTTCCACGCCAAAGGTACCTCTCCCATAGTCAGGGAGAGATTGAGCAGCGGATTAAGCAGGATGTTAACTGCAGGCGCTACTCTACCCAGACATTTCGCTGGACAAGGATCCAGAGGTGAACCAGATTGAAGCCGGGACAAAAGATCGAGAGAGGTAGCAGAGGACAGAGGCGGAAAAACCGAAAGAACGGGACCATTCTCTTCCAATGATAAGGGGAGGGAGGTCGGTTGACTAGCCGTTGAGATAAGGCCCGCATCAGAGAAAGAGTCCTGAATAGACTTCATTTTATGTACAAAATAATCCCCAAGTTGGCTACTCCAAGGTTCGGAATGAGAATGAGAGGGCGCGCTCAAGGAAGGGGAGGTAAACTCCTTTACTATCCTAAAGAGTTCTTTACTTATATTTTCCGCCTCATCAATTCTGCGCTCGAAATATACTTTTTTCCGTCAAAGATGTGCTTGTGATAAAGCCTGATCGCATCCCGATATTTTAATTTATCGTCCGGATCATACTTGCGCCGCCACACTCTTTCGGCTTTTTTACAATCTTGACGCATTTTCCCTAAAAAGGGGGTAAACCAAGGAGCCGAGACATGTCTAGCCGCGGACTTAGCTGGCTTAACCGGGGCTAGCTCGTCGAATCTGGCTATCAGCCACTTTTGAACAGAGTCTAGATTTTCCTCCAGATCACCGGTAAGCCCACAGGGATAGCGGAGAAGCGCATCGGACAAAATTTCCGCCGTAACTTGATGAAATGACCTCATCGGCCGGTTCACTTCTTTCAGCACTCTATGGCCAGTCATAGCAGAGAAAGGAATACTAAAATTGATTAAAAAATGGTCAGACCATAAGACTGGGAGCGGCAAAGACACATCAATCAGCCTGGTTGAGAGAATCTGATCAATAGTATGGCCTTTGATATGGGTGGGGCTGGTGATATAAGAAACTAGCCCTAGCGGAGAAACAATATCCTGCAACTTAATCGTGTCAGGATCCGCTGCATTGTCCATGTGAAGATTCAGATCCCCCAGCAAGATGCAATGCTCCGATCTCAAGCAGGGCACAGAAAGCGCCACCTGCAAATCATCAAAAAAAGAGCCAAGGGGCCCAGGACCTCTATAGATAAGGAGCCCAGTGCACGTCTGACAAGGCAATAGGCCTAGGGTAAAACCTAATGCTTCACAACCCGTGATATTATCAACGGGAAAAGTGGTGCAAGGGAGACACTTATCCACAATCAATGCCACGCCCCCACCCCTGCCTCCCACTCTGTCCCTCCTAAAGATGGTATAATTCGGGGGTATAGCAGTCGCCAGATCAGGGCCAGAGCACTCTCCGAGCCAAGTCTCCGTTAGAAACAGGCAGGAAATTTTAGAGTCAGACAGCACATTCCTGGTGATACCGTCCAACAGATACGACAGTTTGGTACAAGCTTCTAATATTGGAAGGTATTCCACAAGGTACACTTAAATTCAAATTTCCATTACACCCATAATACTAATGGGTGAATACTTTTGTAACAGGAAGAACATGCAAAATATGAAGAGTTTTTGTGAAATCACCCACATTAGGTATATAATATGAGCTTTTTTTAATGGTACTGAGGTATGTGAGAAACACAATGGCTCTGTAGAAAGTAAAGAGATCAGCAAATTATTAAACCTTGAATGCTGTTTGTGTTAAATAGCTTGTTAGACCTGGCATCCACTCACCTACCTTTTTGCCTTCTGACCTCCTGTTTTGACTGTTTTGCTGATTTTGTTTTTGCTGGTTTTAGGACTCTGAGCACTTTACTACTGCTAACAAGTGCATGTGCTCTGTATTTAAAACATGGCAACACTGGTTTGTCCACAATTGCATATTTGATTAACTTACCAGTCCTTAGTAAAGTGCACTACATGTGTCTATGGCCTAGAAATTGGTCCTGCAGCACTGATTGTGCCACCCACTTAAGTAGCAATTTGAACATGTCTCATGCCTGCCACTGCAGAGCATGTATATGCCGTTTTAAACTTCCATGTCTACCTGGCAAGTTAACCTGCTTGCCAGGCCCCATACTTCCTTTTTATGACATGTAGGTCAGTCCTAAGGTAGAGCCAAGACAGCCCCTGGGCTTGGTGTAGTGTATTTGAAAAATAGGACATGTACTTTTAGGTTTTACATGGCCTGGTAGTGAAATACTCTCAAATACGTTGTTCGCTATTGCAAGGCCTATCTCTTCCTTAGGATAACATTGGGATTGCCTTATTACATTTTATAAGTGTAGTTTCCAATTGAGGTGAGATAAGACACCTACATTTGGTGTCTCTGGTTTCTATTTGAGAAGCAATAGCTAGGATACTGTCATAAGTGATGTTTTCAGTGATGTGATCAGTGATGTCATCAATGATGTAATTTAGCATGCCGTGACTGATGTAATACATGAGGTCCTAAACAGTGAATGGCGGGGGATTGAAGTTATAGTTAGCTCAGAAAACTGTAACTGGGATATTTCAGTGTTTTTTTCCCAAATATTAATTTTTATATTATTACAACACCTAACTATGACGTCACCTTTACCTTTGTGGGCTTTTTCAGAACATTTCTATTTTTTTTAACATCATCTAAAATCTTATTACCTTACCTAACTATAATCTCACTTTAATCTTTGTTTTTTTATCTGAATTTCTTTTTTTTAACATATATTAGGATATTATCACAATAACTATGCCTAACTATAACATCCCTTTAACCTGTGTATTTTTCAATGAATTTGTAGGGGTTTTTAACGTAAAGTAAGAATGTGTGTGTGTGTGCATATACACGTGCATGCTTGGGTAGTCTCTGAATATGCCACACCACTCTCCTGCGCTTTCCTTCACAGAAGAAAAACACTCGCACACACACTGAGTGCTGTGCAAAGGATTTTAGTGTAAAGTAATGGCTAATCCACCCAATGCGTTTCAGAAGCTTCCTTGGTCACATGTCAAGTTGTCAGTTACAAAACATCAACCATTTAATGTGTTGAAAAAGCGCAAACACAAATGAAGGACGTTAGGAGCTGATACATTATTCATTATTAAAAACAGCTGCTGGTAGACCTGGCATCTTTGGCATAGTTTCCCTGACTTCTTGCCTTCTGACCTCTTGTTTTACTGACTTCATTTTTGCCGGTTTTAGGATTATGGGCACTTTACCACCACTAACCAGTGCATATGCTCTGTACTCTAAACATGGCAACATTGGCTTAACCACAATTGGCTTATTTTATTTACTTGTAAGTCCCTAATGAAGTGTGCTGTATGTGCCCAGGGCCTGTAAATTAAATGCTACTAGTTGGCCTGAAGCACTCATTGTGCCATCCACTTTAGTACCGCTGTAAACATGAATTAGGCCTGCCCTTGCAGAGCTTGTGTGTGCTTTTTTAAACTGGCATTTCGACCTACCAAGTTAACCTATTTGTCAGACACAAACCTTCCCTTTTATTATGTATGTCACACCTAAGCTAGGACCTAGACAGCCCTGTGGGAAGGGTGCAGTGTTTTTTTTCGAAAGGTAGGACCTGTACCTCTGACTTTACATGTCCTAGTCATGAAAACTAATAAAACTTGCCTTTGTTTAACATTGGGGCTGCCTTAAAACATCTTTTAAGTCTAAATTCTAATTGGGAAGCAATAGAGATTTGGAGTTTGGTGCCTCTGGGCTCATAATTTAAAATCACAACTTATGGTGAAGTCGGATTTAAAATTGAAAATGTGAAAATTACACTTTGAGAAGGTTGGCATTTTCTTTTTTTAACCATTCTCTGCCTCTGTCTGCCTTTGAATACACATCTGGGTTGGGCAATAGCTGGGCGTTGTGCATTCTCTGTAGACAGTCACGCAAAGGGAGCTGGAGTGTGACATTTCCATCCTGATGGCAATCACCAGGCTTATGGATCTTCCTGAGGTAGATTGAGAGGGAGGAACTGACTCTTGCAACTGAATAGGGCTGTGCCTGTCCCCACATAAAGAGCTGCATACCCTCCTGTAGGGAGTCTGGAGGCATGGCAGGAAAAGCAGGGACCTACTGATCTTCAAAGGCCTCTTTGAAGTCTTTCCCACTTTAAAGGCACATTTGGTCATAAGTACTGGGTCCCCGACACCACCAAATCCTTCCTTTCCTGGAACCAAGGGCATTCACCCTAGAGGAATAGCTGCTATGCTGCATGAGGGACTGCCACTTTGCTAACAGCGTTTGCTGTATTGGTCTGTTGCCTGCTGCTTCTTGCCTAGGAGTGAGAAGGACTAGACCTGCTCTCCACATCCTTGAACCCAAGTTTCTCCAAGGGCTTGCGGGCTTGCCCCGTGTTCTTGAAGTCTTAGGACCATCAAGGAATTCCTTCAACTCTGCTTTAGCTGCTGAACTCTTCCATTGAGCTGTGTCTCAAGTCCTTGACCTCAAAAGTGGGTTCTGCAGCTGTTTTGCTGTAAAATCACCACATCGTCACCACTGCACCGATCATAACCCATGCACTGCCCGATGATGCAGTGCCAATCTGGGGACAGCCCTGCACAGCCTGATGACGACACAGGACCTGACTGCGAGGTTCACGATTAAGCAATGCTGATCCGACGTTGCGACTGCGTGGCTCGAAAATGTCCCAGTGCCGATCCGAAAATACAACTTCGAGGCTTGACTTTGACCCAGCGACCCGTCTGTGTGAATTGGAACTGACTCATCGTTTGTGATAGATTTTCTATAGTAATTTGTTTTTAATTACACATCTCTATGTAATTGGCTTCTTTTTAAAATGGAAATTCTATGCAATCTTCACATTTTTAGCCTCTCTTTAGTCTCAGATATGTGTATTTAAAGTACTGCATACCAAGTTTATTGCATATCCATAAAACATTTTTGAGAATGCTCCAGGATCCCCGTACGTAGGAGGGTGTATTCAGTGCTTTTGACTTTGATGAGGATTCCCCTGGAGGAGACCTAGGATTACAAGTAAGCAACTTTTTGATCTTCCCTTTTTATCACAACTGATCCACATACTTAAACAACTACTGATCCATCCTCATCCAGAATTAACTTCACAAACCACATTTGAGAGAAGTGAGAATTCAAGATTTCATCTGTACAGTTAAGAAAAGAACTTTCAGTTATAGTGGCACAGAAAAAAGAATACCACTCTCCATACATGTGCAACTGGCATAAAACAACGAGAAAAGGGTCGACCTAAAACACAACTGAAAACTACACTAAAGATTTAAGAAAAGAGGAGGAATGAGGTCAAAATAATTCAGGCTATAAATCCTTAAGGAGATAAATGAGCAAATATGTCATTGTGATAAAATGACATCTTATTTGGCATTCATAAACTGCAGCCCCAACACCTTCGACATGCTTTCATCAATGTCTTTGTAGCAAACTTGTTATCATTTTCAAAAGGCGTACAAGCTAACCAGATGTGGTTTCTAAAGAGGACATTGTTTAACTAGCCTGTACTAACCTGATGTTGTAATACTAAAGTATGGCACTTATTGCAGCGCTTTTTTTGTTGTTGCCGCTGATGTGTGTGTTGATTAGGTTCTGTATCAGATTTTTGGACAAGACTGGTGCCCAGTTGTTCTTGAATACTTCACAAAACATTGCCTAGTGTGTGATACATCAATTTGTTTAGCCCAATCAACAACTTTTCTATCCAAGTTACACATACACGTACATAAATACACAGACATATGGGCTCTCACATAGTCTTTCACAATCTCCACACACCAGGATCAGACTGGCAACCGGGCGTTTTGGTGCGCTGCTGAGCTGGGGGCTGATTTAGTTGATGGGGACCTGCATGTGCTGAAAAGCATTTGTTTTGCTTTGTTTATTTCGAAGCACGCACAGGTCCCCATCAACGTAATCAGCCCCCACCCAGTGAAATTAGCCCCCAGCTCGGCAGCACACCAAAACGCCCGGTAGCCAGTCCGGCCCTGCCACACACATTAGTAAACACGCAAAGGCATAGCACGCAGAAGAATTTTTTAACGAATTTCTGCTGTGCGTGTTGGTGGCCCTCATGAGTCCTGCGCTTACTTATCAGTCTGGCCTGTCTGCCTGGGGCTGCTGCTATTGATAGATCTGCAGCTGCTTCTGCAGTCCCTCCTGGCCATATTTACTATGCTCTGCAGCTTGAGCTAATGCCACATGTGCTATGTGGTTGACAGCATAGAACCTTATCCCGCATTGTTAATCACTGTACGTGTGATGTAAGCCCCAATCATAGAACATTGAAAAGGCAATAAAGCAAGCGTCACAGGGAGGGGCAGGCCCTGCTATTTCTAATGTCTCTTCCTGTGCATGGCCAGGGTACAGGACAGAACCAGTTTTTGATGGCCTACTGTAGTTTTTGCCATTGCCAGCTGCGGCAGCTGAACAGCAGAGCTGGCTTCCATAGTGACCTTGCAATTTGGCTGCAGCCTAAACCTATCTGTCCATTGGGATGAGCAAAAAGAGTCCTTGTTCCCCTCAAAAGATTTCTTTATCACTCACCATCATAAATTGACCACTGAATTCAATGCCTATGAAGGAGAACTAGGATTACAGGTAAAGCATCTTTATCTTCTAAATTTCCTGTCCTGATGTTACTTTTTAGTTCTAACAGTATAAAAAAAACTTAAGAAGTTACATGTAAAAGTTTCCATTTAGCTTGTCTCAGCATTTGCTGTTTTGTTCTATTAGAGCTGGCTCAGTTTTTTTTTTCTTCTCTCTCCTTCAGATATTGGTGCCAGAAGAAGCCTCAAACGAACCTGTGACTGTCCTAAGGAATTGCCAAGAAAAAAACAAGTGACGTTATGTACTGTGTATCACGGGCTGATGGAGAATACCCCTCTTATTATTTGTAAACTTTTATTTTTATAAGAAAATATATAATTTATGTGTGTTTTACACAAGTGCATTATGTAAAGCGAGGTGTCCTTTGGAACTGCGACATAATCTGTCTTTGAAAGTATGAACGAATCTGAAAAACAGGAGAAGCATTAACTCTATGTTGTTGAAGTCCTGTAGGTGATATGTAAAATAGATCATTTCAACCAGTAACAGAGCTGCTAAATAATGATAGTGATATTGTCCATGTGTGTAAAATATCAAATGGTAACGACTGTTTTGTTTTCTGTCCTAATGAGTGCTAAGCGCTTTACCGTGTCGTATTTTTGAAAGGTGCACTTTATTTCTCTGTGCTATGTTTAATAAGTATCTGTCAATACACGCCATACCAAAGTCTATCTTATGTATGTTAGTTACATTGTTCTAAGAATATATGTCGTTTATTACTGAACATTGTTCATCTTTAAGGAAGTAGATGGAACGAGACTGGAGGGTTAACATAACATTGGCTGTACTTTTAAAGACCCCAAGTACAGTTTAATTGGGGACAGAAGTAGCGAGGCTGCCTCGTGAATGCATTATCAAGCATTGTATGTTTCGCTGCAGTTGAGCTAACGACCCAGCATATGCAGCTAAATAATCTATTTGTTGATTTTCATATTCCAACCAATAGCCGTATAACCAAAAGGCTAAATTAGAAAAAAACTTCCTTTGATTGATGACACAATTTGTAACTTTAAGAGTTGTTTTATGAACTGCCTTGAGAAGGAAATCTTTTTGTTTTTGACAACACAAGTATTAACGCAGCTACGAACTTGCAAATAAACAAAGCTGTATTTAGAACCTATTAAATGACTTAGCTAAGATATTCCACGATACATAAAAACATTTTTGGAAACTAGATATTCAGACTGGTGTACAAAACACTCTTGTAAGTCACAAATCCACCAATTCACAAAATCACAGGGTTTGCAACCAAGAGTGTTTTAGGATGTTAAAAACGCCTTTTGTAAGTCAGAAAAGTCCAATTTACAAACAGGGTTCGGCTAATCATTCTGAATTGTAGTTAGGTAGGGATGTGAAAGGGGTATTCCTTCTTAATTGCGATTTGCAGTTATATACTTCAATGGTTTATGACAACAACTGGCGTCATAAACCATTGATCAGATTCCCGACTCCCTAGTTGGAGTGGTAGCAGACCAGCAAAGAGGAAGCTGCCCCTATGGAATTCTACTGTGAGTTAGTGTACAGTGCTGTCTGGGCTCGTCATTAAAGAACCATAAATCATAAATTATCATAAAGCATGTCACTGATGAAAGGGATCAATCAACATCTTATGCAGTCAGACATCATAAGTCTGATGGAGATGATTTCACAAAGGCTATAGTTTTTCTTTGGTGTGCTCAAGTAAATAGATAACATGTTCATAACATAAGTACAAATAGGTCTTTTCAGCTCATTATGTCGTCTTCTATCATTTTTATTCACAGACACAGGGCATAGGGCAATCAGTATAACTCAGCAGTCTCCTCCAATTTGTTCAAGAAAGTAACTATGGGGATGTGCTAGCAAGAATAACTACCAAACTTATAGCCTATCGCACAGACACCCAGGTATATGCTATCACCCTACTAGCCATTAATAATAATGCATCATTATATTCTTGGTTACTGGAAGTAAGACATATGGCATTTAATAGATTCATCAAAGTGAGGTGTAACTGGCACATCAACTTTGAAATAGTCTATACTGATAAGCATGGGTTAAGCCTACTTTCTAACTCTCAAAGCCCAGGGAGGAGTCATTCCTGAGGAAAGGAGCAGTTCTGTAAGATAATCAGATGGCAGGACAGTGTAAAACGCTATTAAGAGCAAATCTCTATTGGTCGCTATTGTCTTCCTTTGTTAAGCCTCTGACGTGCAGGAATTGTAATTCTGGTTTCGGCATCTCATTGAAAGTCAAATGCATTGAACACACCTGGGTAGGACTATGCTTATGATTTCAGTGAACAGCACACTCATATGAAGGAGGACTAGGATTGCAAGCTAGTAACCTTTACCCCTTCATGGGACCTTTGTTTACAGGATTACAAATAAAAATACAGATTTCTCAGAGACTGGAAGAAGCTGTCTCAGTACTAATCTCAGCCCTCATTACAGAAACGGATATTCATTCTATAAACCTTTTACGTTAAATTGTTTCCTTTTCATGATTTCCCTGTGATCTCAGCAACATGTTTGTGACAAGTGCTCTACCTGTGGCGAGAAAAGGGTCACAAAGTTCAATCACACAGTTTACATCGCCTTCTTGCCTGATAGTGACACCGTGGGGAATGGTCAATGTATCAAAAACGCCATTCGGGATCATGAGGGATAGAGAGAGAACCCTGCCCACAGCCAACCTGGGAGCTCTTTTGGGAGATCAAGTACACTTTAAAACACCCAACTCTCACTTTCTATTTCCCATCTTAGCAAAAGGGCCATGAAGGAACACTTTCCTATCATGGGCATTAATAGGATCCATTCTGACAATTCCACAGTCTAGCACAATGAAAAGGAGCGCAAGAAAGTTTATTCTTTTAACAATTGCTAACACACCTTCTCCTTTGTTCATTGGCTTCTACTCTGAGTGGTGGGGAGACTATTCAGACCTTAGATCCCCTAAGGAAATCATCCAACCCCTATCATGCCAATTTGGCAACCTTCAGAGTGGCGTTCTGAAGTTTCAGGATACCTGGCAGTAGTGGGTTTCTATAATTAATCTTAGATAGCACAAACATTCGTAAAATTGGTTTAAAATTACACACAGGGAAGTAAAGGTTTAATCCCTCTGAGGAGTAAGTTTTGATAATGTGAGTCTTTTGCTAGTCAAACTACCTGAGTTTCGAGTTTTAGGATTTTATCCTGACTAAAACCCAGAGATGTGACACAATCCATGGTGGAGGGCTTACAATTAAACACATAGATTGAATGAAATTAAGTTAGCACTAGGATGGGGCATTAAGATGGAAGATAAGGAGAGAAGGTGTTTTGGCATGGCTACGTAAGACAGAATATTTATAAGTAAGTGTGCCTGGGAGGCTGTGTTCTCAGAGTGAAAGACTGTCTCATACAGTGGGATGCCATCATCACAGTGATGGACGGAAATGTTGGAGAGTTGCAGGAATGCACCAAAGTTCACTCCTGCAACCTATAGGTGCATTCCCACTAATACTAATAATAATGGTTTATAGCTCTCTATACCACACTTGTGCCATTTCTGAGCACCATAAATCATAGATGTTGCTATTAACCTGTTAGGGTACTGAGTTTACAGACCTAAGAAGGATGGAATCCCTAGTCTGTCTTGCAGGGATTCTAATTTGGGAACTTCAGATCACCACATTTTAAGTGGCAAACATTCAGTTCATCAAGCCACCATCCTAGCTAATATAGGGTAAATAGCATAGGAGAATCTTGCCGGACACTCCGGGGAAGACAGGTGAGGTGGGAGAGAAAACGGAATATTTTTGTTGGATGCATTTGTTTAAAATTAAGAGAATCAGATTCAAATGTTTACACTCACACCAATTAGTTATTCCAAGGTTTAGGATTAATGGGATTAAACACTGCTGACAAGTAAAGGAGAATAAGAAGGCAGAAGTCACCCTTGTGCACGAGATGAAGTGCATCATGTACAGGTTGCACCCATACCTAGATCCTGATGATTGGAAAAGGTTGATAACTGTATTTTCAGTACTGTATTGGTTTTAGTTGGATTTCCACACATAATTTCTCATGACTTGGTAATGAAAAATAGATTAAAAGACCAGACGCCGTTCTGATATTCTAGATCTGCACATGTTGATTCTAACTATGGGTGTGATTTGACTTATTTTTAAGTTACTCTGTCCCACAGTGTTAGGAAAGGATTAAGCAGTTTGGTTCAGTGCAGGAAGGTGTGAGCTATGCAGTTAATATGATATTTTCTGTTAAGGTGATATTTTTGGATGATGACCAAATATCTGTTTATCTATTCTTCAAGACACAGAGACAACCCCTGAAGTAATCTAACACCAAAGGCTCCTGATAAACTGCATTATGTCAACATCTTTTCTGGTGCAAAGTATAAAATATATTTGGAGTGTCCTTTGCAGTAGACACTATGAGCTTTATTCAGAGTTTTACAGACGAAATACTTTGTCAAAAAATATCAAGTCCACTGTATTAACAGTGCCATTGGCTGTAATGCACTTGTTATAAGGCGATAGGGACATCTGTTACGTTGTGACAGAGTTTCCCCTCTGCCAAACCTAAAATAAGGCCCTCCATTTTGTTCCTCAAGATTTTTTGTTGGTTAAATCCAGTTTCCAATTGCTGTGAGAAAGATCACTTCTCTTCTGAGATTTAAGTCTCCTTACCTTTTCTCATTGCCCATTGAGGTACTGGACGTGATACCTCTTCAGACTCAAGAGTGCTGGAAACCTGGTCACTGGGATGAATGACTGACATTATCTACATTGGTTGCGTTTACGAACAAAAAGCTTAAGAATAAAACATGAAACTTGCTTTAATGGGATGCACAATGAACCTGGTCAAAGAATGAGAACACAACACAATGCTTGTGAAGAAAGACAACACGTCAACCATGCACTACCTCATTACATAGTAGTTAGAAGCTTATTTCATGGACTAGCTTAAAAAAACTTCATATAAAAACATCCGAAAATCAGAACTGTTTATCAACGACACAATAGATAAAAAGAACAAAGTGAGCAATATGTATGCAACAGCTACCTGATGTCAGCAAAATTCATCCATGGCAATAATACATTCCAAATATTCAAATTTACAAAGCTCATGTAGATAAACACTATATAACATCTGAAGACAGCAATATCATTCTCTAAAAAAATAAAAAGTAGCTAAATTCATTTGAATTTTTATCAGATGTTCATAGTGGGAGGACCAATGTTTTCCTAAAAAGCCAAACTGCATAGAAAATGTGACTTACGATTGCGGGGTTAGTATCTGTCCACAAAATGTGATAAGCAACTTTATACTGTCAAACTCCTACGGTCAGACAAAATGGCTTAATCAATTACCTTCTTGATTTGATATACAAAGGACAACAAAATAATATAGGTGCAACATCCTCATCTATAACACTACATGATGTACAGTTGGGAGAATTAGTTGGGTTGGAGCTCCAGTTGATAGTGAACTTTCTAACCAGCAGCATGCCCAGCCTAAAGTGTGCAGGTTTGGCAAGGTGTAATCACATCCATGTATGGTTCTAGAATGCCATTTTTACTGCAGCATTGGTGCTTGCATTACCAGATGCAGGGCCACTCCAACAGTAAGCCACATCTTTATCATAGAAGTATGACTTAATGTGTTGAAACAAGGAATTGGATGTATTTGCTCTGAGTTCAACATTCCTGCTAGGGCAGCTCTCTATTGATAAAGCTCAGGAGTGGCCCACAGATTGCCCCAGTATAGTAAGGGTTTAAAAATGGCTATATCGCCAACTCATTTCAAGCCTGATTCAAAACAGAAAGGGATCGAAGGGGTGCTTTGAGGCAGGCTAAACAAGGATCTGACAAAACTATTTTCCTTTGTGATCAACCCATTCTCCAGAGTTTGGCTCCATACAAAGCTGCTGTTTTTGCTTTTGAATGGTAGATATTTATAGCTGGAGAAGCAGATTTAGGGGTAGTCGCTTTCTATCATTGAATAATCGCTGAAGCCCTATGAAGCATGGTCAGTTCACTCCTTAGTATTTGTGGTCTCCAAGAGTTGTGTTTACCTGTGTTTCCACCCAGTTTGTCGAAGTTGTCAACAGGTTGCAAAGGCTGGCCCTTCAAAAGGAATTTACCAATGAAGGACCTGTGAGGGCTAATCATCTTGACCTTGGTTTTAGATGTGTTCACCTCTAGGCCACAGACATCACAAAACTTAACACATTTATTGAGCAAAATGTTCAACCCAGCTGGAGTGCAAGATACTAGAAGAGGATCTGTAGCAATAGCAATTCTGGAACATGGACACCAAGTTTAGAGGAGTCATGGATGCAGTTACTTAAGCTGGTTTTATGACATTTTTTATATGAAGGGAAAACAGATGCACCCCACGCTTAATGAGTATGCGCTCTGTGAGCTCACCTCGTGCCTCCATCACACTTGGGCAAAGTTTCCCTCATGAAGTGTCATCAAAATCCCCCGAAAATTGGGGTTTACTCCCATAGTTGCAAGGGAGGACCAATGATGTTGCCTGGGCACAAGATCGAATCCTGCCCTTAAATCTACAAACGCCACATGCAAGTGACCTTTAGTGAGGTTCAGAAATTTCCATAGAATTAGATTGAAGCAGAAAATCTGGTCAATCGCGCTCACCTCAGAATGAAACCCTACCTGCTGGCTGGATAGAATCAGGGAGCCTGTGATCCATTCCAACATTTTATCTAGAACCTGACAAAAAACACTTTCTCTAACTTGCCAATTAGGCTGATGGACCGGTAGTTACTGGTGAAAAACGTGTCCCCCTTTTAAAATAATGGTGTGATCTCAGCACCTTGCGCAAGTCTGGAATTATTTCCCCTACCATATTCTTATTTGACAAGGTAATAATATAAGGTCCCCACACAGCAGACTATGAGCAGTATAAGTCTCCAGAAATAATAGCTGGGTCAGTGGTTTTCCCTGGTTGGAGAGTCACTAGCCCTAAGTGTGTCCACCAAGGTAAATTGAATTGAGCCATTGGCCAATTGGCAATAATGCAGTAAGCCATGGGTGAAATCAGTGTTAGAGTTGCCTTCTGTAACCACTGTTACTGGACCAACTTCTGATCTACTTGGACCATACATTTCTGTAAAATGGTCCACCCACTGCTGTGTTTGAACACAAATCTCCAATGGACTAATGTTGGTTCTACTACCATGTGTTAATATATGCCAAAAGGCTGTAGTATCCTTCTGCTTTGAGGCTTCAACTAGGGCATTTCAGTTGGAATCAATCCAGCCCTGAATGGAGGTGGCCACTGTAAATTTAAATTGTGAACACGCTACCCTGACAGCCTCTCGGTCTTATGATTTAACAGCTAGAATTCATGCATTTTTTATTTTTTGGCATTCAGCAGAGAACCAGGGAAAGGATGATGAACCACCGAATGTATGGAGGGATCATCCTTTGTACAAAGGCCTTGCAGGGCACTAAACAAGAGATTATGAAGATCTAATATAGGGATCAATGAAACCGGACCATTCGCAAAGGGCCAAGAGCTTTAATAAACCCAATATAGATTTGCTATAGTAAATTTGGATTAGTTTGTAAGTTGCACCATTTCTCAATCTTCCTGTTGTTCCTGTGAGACAGACCCACCTCTGACCGATAATATTCATTAGTTTTATTTGAAAGAAGGGAACCCTCAATCTTAGCTTTAAGGCATTGTGATTGCTGTCAGGCTTGGAATCTATTACAAAGTCCAGAGCCAAGTGCCATGGATCATTATCCAGTTAAATATAATCAATAAGGCTCTGACAGTTCCCATTGGAAAAAGTAAAGGCCCTGTATATGTATGAAGTGAATCTCCTATTACTGGCCAGCAAATAATACAATAAAGTAAGGGACAATAATTCCATGGCAAAGGTGGCCCAGAGGCATTTTGGGCCCGATGTAGGTAGGGCGTTACCGATCGGTAACGGCCGAAAATACCGATTTTTGGCCCTTACCGATCGGTAAACAGCCATCGAAATGTAGGGAACCAAAAACAGAAAGAATCGGATAGAAAACCGAATCGGAATGAGTACCGAATGGGAAAGAATCCGATACGTACATACCGAAAATCGGATATGTAACGAATCGGAAAAACACCGAATCGGATGCAAAGACCAAATCGGTCCAATTACTGATTCGTTAGTGACACCGAATCGGGAAATCACCGATTCGGTCCAATTACCGATTCGTTAGTGACACCGAATCGGGAAATCACCGATTCGGTCCAATTACCGATTCGTTAGAGACACCGATTCGGAAAATCACCGAATCGGTCCAATTACCGATTCGTAAGTGACACCGATTCGGAAAATCACCGATTCGGTCCAATTACCGATTCGGTACAAATATCGAATCGGACATGATCCGAATCGGAAAACATGCCGATTCGTATGATTCTCCGATCGGGAAATTCCCCGATTCCGACAGTTGGGGAGATGTAGGGAGGCACAGAAACACCGAAATCGGCTCAAAATCGGTAGAATTCACTCGGTATTTACCATGGATTGCAATCAGGTGGTAACCAACTCCAACCCATATAAACAGTCCCAAAATGCATTGCAACTTGCAGGATGGCAGCTTTCTATGTCATTGCGAGGCGGCTACGGCTACAGCAGGAAGGACAGAGGGAATGGCTAAGAAATGAACAGGTCTACAGACAGAGGGTAACCCTGTTCATGCTCACTGAGGCTGAGATCCTACAGAGATACAGGCTGGACTCTGACACCATACTCGAGCTCATCAGGGACCTTAAGCCATTCTTGGACCACCACACCCCAAGGGCACACGCCATCCCAGCGCACGTCCAGGTGCTATGCAGCCTACACCTGCTTGCGTCTGGCAGCTATCAAAGTGGAGTAGCAGCAGCAGGAGGGGTGAGCCAGAGCAGCCTGTCAAGGTTCTTCCACATATTCCTTGACGCCATGATAGACAGGATGGACCAATACATCTCTTTCCCTGCAACCCACGCAGAACTGCTACAAACTAAAGCTGACTTCTACCAGATGGCACAATTTCCCCAAATCATCGGTTGCATAGATGGCACACACATTCCGATTTGCCCACCAGCGGACACCGAATACATATACCGCAATCGGAAATCTACACACACCATCAACATGCAGGTGATCTGCAATGCCAAGTGCACCATCACAGACCTGGTAGCAAAATTTCCAGGGAGTACCCATGACTCCTATATATTCCAACAGAGCGGCATATATGCACGGCTGATGGCTGGCGAATTTGGAGAAGGATACCTCCTAGGTGAGACACATCATCAGACCCCCATAACACATAGTAGGTAGGTGGAATACATGTATGCATGTGTCTAATGTGACCCCTTTCTCTTCCAGGCGACAGTGCATATGCCCTCCGCTCATTCATACTCACCCCCTACCTCAACCCCTCCACACCCAGCCAAAGGAAGTATAACCGGGCCCACATACGCACAAGGAATGTTGTCGAACGGACCTTTGGCATCTTGAAAAGTAGATTCAGATGCCTGCACAAGAGTGGAGGTGCAAGGCAGTATACCCCCATCACCTGCTGCAAGATCATAGCTGTATGTGCAATGTTACACAACCTTGCGGTCAAGAAGGGCACTGAGGTGGAGTTGTCTGACTACGAGGACTATGACGACGACGAAGCTGTGCCACTGACACAGCCAGCTGGGGTGTGTACGCCAAGTGATGGCAGATACAGACGTGAGGAGATCACTGAGAACTATTTCTGACTGAGTACAGATGCAAAGACAGCTAAATGTTGCTTGCAAAAAATCAAATTTTAATAGTGATGCACCACAGTTACAGCACTGATGTGCATCAAAAAATGGAGTATGTAAAATCAAATAAAGTCCAGGGTACTGGTTTGCTCATCCCCCCTTGCCAGGCTATTTTTTGGCCCGCTTGCCAGACCCACTGGGGTGTCCCTCGGCCCCCTCCGAATGCCCAGCAGCATCAGCGGATCGCCTGGTGCTCCTCCGTGGTTCAGATGCAGCGCTGGCCGGGCTGCTGCGGCTGCTGCTGTCTCCAGCATCACCCAGGTCCAGGGCAGGATTGGAGGCGGTGTTTGATATTATCATGGCCTCCATGGCCGTGGTGATCCTGGCCATCCCCCTAGTGAGCTCAGCCGTATGCTGACTGAGCACAGATTCTTGGTTGGAGCTGCGATGGCACAGTTGTGCGGTCGCCGCTGCAAGGCGGGCCATGGCCCGGTTCAGCACCCGGGCATCCCTCCTGCGTGCAACCTCATGCTCCTCCTGTCTGGCAGATGAGTGGGTGATGGCAGTGGTCAGCCTGCCTAACCCTGCTGCCACCTCCTTGTTGCTGTCCACAACAGCCTGGAAACCCTTCACCAACTCCCCCATCTGCATGTTGTGCTGCAGGAGCTGGCGTTGGCAGGCCATGGTGGATCTGGCCTGTTGGCGCTGGATTTTAACCATCTGTCCCTCCAGGCCCAGGAACACACTGCCCTCCCGTGCTGGTGCAGCAGTGGTGGTGGTGGCACGGCGTCGGGCACTGCTGCTTCCGGCCTGCTGAGTGGGCTGGGGTGCCACTGGTGGGGGTGTGGTACTGGCCGGTCCCGGAGCCCCTGCTCCCAGGACAGGTTGGACAGGTGGCAAGGCCACGGTTGTGGCAGGAGCTGGTGTAGGCGGAATGGTCTGCCTTGTAGGGGAGTTTTGTGGTGAGAATTGCAAGGGGGGTCTGCTGGGCAGTACTGGTGAGTGCACTGCTTGGAAGTCAATGACCAGGACTCCCTCCATTCCTAGCCCTGGGGTGTCTCCTTCCTCATCCTCCTCCTCCTCCTCCTCCTCCTCCTGGCCAGCCTGGCTGGTGCTCGGCCCTGCGACTGCAGTGTTGGACGTTGCTGCTCCCTCTGCTGTCGCAGTTGTTCCGCCTGATGGGGCCCCTAGGTACAAAGAAGCATTTGTAAACTGAGTGCCGATGTATTACAGTCAGTACAATTATGGCATTCCACATGTCCTTGCATCTCCTTACACCGTGTCACACTGTTTCCTGTCTTGTGATTCTGCACTGACATATTTGGCTAACTTCTGCTGACTACATGTACCATGATGCTTGTCTCTTGTATGTTGGTGACAGTACAGTGCTGGGGTTTGCCTATGCATTGTGTCTAATGGGGAGGTGTCTGGTAGGGTGTGTCATGATGCGCATGCTTCTTACCTGTAGCTGTGGCTCTCGCAGAGCTGCCCAGGGTCCCGATTCCTACGATACTCTCCCTCTCGATGGTGCTGGAGACAATTTCCTCCAGCTCGGTGAGGGGTGGCGCCGGGTTGTTGCCTCCTCCAGTGAGTCCAGCCTGCCTTTGAATGTCAGCCAGCTTCCTCTTCGTGAGGCTGCGGATGTCGTAAAACCTTTTTTTCAGTTCCTCTATGGACCTGGGGGTGACACCCGCAGCATTCACCTTCTGGGCGATGTCGGCCCAGATTCTCCTCTTGGTGCTGTCTGGCACGTTGAGGGACAGCTTGCCAAACAGCTGGCGGTGCACCCTCACCACCTCCTCAACCAGCACCTGAAGTTCGGTGGTGGTGAACTTGGGCTTCCTCTTCTGGGAGGACTTCTGGCTTCCTGACTGATCTGCCATTTTCTCCTGTTCAGTTTGCAACCTCCTTCTCCCACTGCTGCTAACTGTGTGTGTTGGGCTCAGGCAGGCTTTCCAGAAACTTCCAGAAAGTTCTTAATTAGCTGCACCTGCCAGGGTTGCCACTCCCTGTTTGGGTGGGGGAGGGGGAGCCACCTCATTGGCTGAATCGCCTATTGCCGATTCGGCTTTTACCGATTCGGTAATATCCGAATCGGTAAAATCCGATTCGGTATTATCCGATTCGGTAAAGGCCAAATCGGTTCATTCAATGCATTCCTATGGGCTTTTTCGCCATGGGTCTATGATTGCCGAATCGGATTTTACCGATTCGGCTTTTACCGATTCGGTATTCGCCGATTCGGGAATATCCGATTCGGTGGTAGCCGATTCGGTGATTTCCGATTCGTTGTTGGCCGATTCGGTACTTTCCGATTCGGACCGAGCAGAATCGGAACGTACCGAATCTCATTACCGATGCCGACCGAATCGGTATTCATTCGGTTTTTTTTCCCTACATATCGTTTTCCGATTTCACAATACCGATTCGGCCCGCCTCGGTATTTTGAAATCGGAAAATCGCGTTTACCTACATCGGGCCCCTAGTCTCTGAATCAAGCTTTTGAATGCCCCAGACTTCATCTTCTACTCCCAGGATGAAAGAGATGCCATCTAATGGCTCAAATGTAGTATTGAAATCTCCTGAAATCAGAAGAGGAGATTTTTCTACCCTACTTTCAAGTAGGTATGTGAGAAGTTTTAGCATTGGTGATTCTACATTTCTGTTAGTGGAACGATCATGCACATATACGATTGCCCCGTGGCTGTTACGGCCTTTAAGCTGCAATTGCAGGATATCTAAACTGTCAATTGTCAACGTTTTAATTGCTAGGTTCAAATAATTTCTGACCCAATTGACAGCCCCCTGTAAGGACAACGAGCTCTGGTTTGACTAGCCTCAATACTAAAATTGGAGAACCCTGTACTAAACATAGGTTCCAAGACCCATGTTTCCTGCATAAATATGATGTTGAATCGATCGGTAAAAGTTCCCCATTCAGGTAGCGTAATTTTCCTTCATGTGGAATGCTACATTCCAAGATAACAATTGGATAGGGTAGGGGCCCCTTTTCCAAGGGATGAAAGATCAGAAGAGGGAAATAATCGATGAGCCAGATGTCCCGGCATACCATTTTCTTGAAAGTCGCCCATGAATAGGGCAGGCAAGGGGGAAGTATTAGCAACACTATATGACAGTAGAGTTTTTCCTTTGCAAATTTATGAGACATCATGAGGCTTTTAACATTAGATGTCCCTTTATAAAATTGAGTAATTTTAGGCTTAGTCTTAGAGGGTCATACAGGAAGCTTTTTCCTGCCATTATTAAGCATGTTCTCTACTACTACAATAAGGATGTCAAACCTTGTAGCAAACATAAGCGTTTTAGAATGTTGAAAGAATAACAGTGTAGAAATAGATCCAATCAGAGACAAGATGGTAGCGTCCTGAGGAAGACACTTCTTATGTGTTGAAACGCGTAGACGAAAACCATCTCCCCTTCAGATCATTGGGAACATCTGCATACATAATAATTTACATTCACTGATTCTCTAATGAAAGAATTTTTTATTGTTATTCTTCTCCAATTGGAAAAAATGGCAACCATCAATTTTACTTTGTGTATATTCTGCAGGACTTACACTATCTCCAAATAGTTCAGACATGCTGGTAGATTTAAAAGGCTAAAGAATCAAACATTTATTGGACCCAAGAAAGTTGAATGGGCACGATTCAAAATGATTAATTTCAGTGTGTAATTTATGCTTTGCAACAAGGTGGTATTTGGACTCTAGCGCACAAAGATAGGTATTGATATTCAAGATTCATATTATTATTATATTATCTGCCGGCAGAACTGGCCTTACCTAAGGATTGTAAGGGATCACCATTTATTGCCAATATATAGTTTGGAACCACTGGCGCATGCCAAATCCCAAATGGTATTATTAGCACATTTGTCCCATCGATACAGTAATGTTTTTCTTCATTGTGACAGTTGGTTAATGAAGGCTTCTACACCGCAGTCTAATAGGTTATTCGGACCATAGCCCATTTAGTCACAATGACGTGCCCAAAGGAAGGTCAAATCTGCAACAACAAAAAAGTGAGAATCTGGGGTAAGGCAGAATCTACCAAATAAACCTGCAAATCTGCTGAAATAATGAGGAAATGTGGTTACCGTCCTCCAAGTGTTGTGATACCAAAGTCTCTCAAGTCTTGCACTTCGCACTAGCCCCCAAAAAGCATGTGCTTGCCACATTTAGTCATATTAATGGCAGATAGCAAAGCGAAACCTGCCTCTCTGATGTCAGAAAGAGCCTCTGTTTGGGGATGAAGTTACTCAGGCTGAGTGGCATTCCTGAAACGACGCATTATGCTGGTACCCAAATCTTGGTCGAGCCTGCAGGCCAGCTAAGCTGCAATTACAGAAAAGTCTTGCCAGAGTTATTTCTGGCAAGGCTGCTCGCCTATGTTGATGCTAATATCTGCCCAAGCTCCTCGACTCAAGTCATTTTCCTCACGTTCTTGTGCTTCTGCAGTTCATATTTCTTAGCAGAAAATGGAGATTGCTTAATGTCAGCAAATGTTGGAAATCATCTGAAGATTTCTACCATTGACTATGGAATTTTCTGTTCCATTAAGTTCCATGCAGAGAGAGAAATGCCGAAGAAATTGAAGCATAGGAAGATGAAGAATAGCTATAACCTGACCCTCAGTGTTGAAAACGTATACATGAGCACCTGTAAATGATTTACTCTCTGAGTTGAGGAGGACTTTCAGGAGGTAAGCAGAGCACTATGGAAAGGATGTAGCAAGTAAGTGGTAACTCACAACAGACTGCACATCAGATTAAATCACTCAAGTAAGACGTGGCAACAACAAAACAGCTACAACTATTCTTTGGCTCATGCTCTGTATGTGCACTATTATCCCCAATTGTACTTGGGACCCTTCATTGGGAAGCGTGGTGGCACTACAGTGGGACCTGAAGATTAAGGAAAAAGTAGAGAAATGCAAGCAAAGAACGGATTTGAGGCATCCTCAAAATTAGCATATTTGTGGCCTGGCAATGTCAGCGCCCACTTACTTGTGGAAGTGAAAAGTACGGTAAATTGGAAATGGACAAGGATCCAAAATTTCCCGAATTAAAAGTGATATGATTTCCGAACATATGACCTATTACTATCTTAGGGCAATATTATCTGGATTACTGTAACATATTAGTTCCTCCAATTACATGGATTTAAACACATCTTTTCTTTACCAGTGCAACTAGACGAATAGGCATGGCTATTCATGTGAACCTTCAACAAGAAACTGATGCCCAAAAGGTCTCACAGTGTCTCCATGCACAGGTATGCCTGGCCTTGTTTTTCAGACAGCAAGCAAGAAACTCCAACCTTAAACAGGAAAACACACTAATCCTTTTGTAGCTTTGGTTTGAACCAATACAAAGCTAGTACAGTCTCAGCAATGTTGTTTAATGCTATTTTTAGCAGCACACATCAGACTGCATGCACAAATCCTTCTATCCAATATCTCCAATGATGGGCATAACATTGATCCCTTTTATTCAGTTCATAGGCCGGCAGGCTCTGTCAGTTGTGTAATTGAGCTGTTCAAAGAGTTTTAAAGGTTACATGGAAATCTAGGCTGCCTCTTATGAATTAGATCTTATTCCAAGTTTCACAGACAGTGTGGAAATGCATTGGTATCACACGGCAAATAGGGTTGAAAGGTCATATTTAAATGTTGGAAGAGCAGTAGAGGCCCATCAGCGGTTCTCCTCAAAATGAGCCCATGATCCCCAATTGTTTGTCCCGGGAGACAAAGCTTTTCTAGAAACGTTGACCTTTTCTGACTCCCAGCCTGCAAACAACTATGATACACATTTAACACGGTTGAATAGAGTAGCCTTTCAATCGGGAACATCAAACACACAGTGCTCCCTAGTTAAGTTAAGTAGCATCCGCGTCAATCTTTTCAAGTTTAAGACCACTTTCCCGGTCTCAGATCCTTCTTCGTCACCCTCAGAGGAAAGCTATTTACGTTCTGGCAACAGTGTTGTTGTGTTCTACATGAGGCGAGTCCTTTGTCAAACGCCCTTTGGCAGAGTGTAACTCAGCTTTCTGGCTCTCCTGCCCAGTATTCCATCTTGAGTCTGAAGAAGCATGTGATAGCAGATACCTTAGGGCACTATCGTGCTCCACACCGAAAGGGAAAGACATCACAAAGTAATATAAACTGTTTTCCAGATCTGTGCTTTTCTCACATAGACCTCTTTGACACAATGGGCAGTTTATTGTACCCAGCCCGTTTTCAACATGAAGATGGCAACATTTTAGTCTTATCAGGGTATTTCTTGCATGAATCTTTTTTTAATCCCTTGAATAACACCAGAACCTTGAGAAATCCAAGAGGCTAGCCACTCAGAAATGATTCCAACTACTCCATTCTGCTGTTTCTATAGTTGATTCACCGACCTACTTCTATCACGCTGTCATTTATTTGCTGCTTCCACAGGTTCTCGAACTCTCAGCTCAGTGGAGAGGCTGGCCTGTCAAACCAATGAGCCCTTGCTTGTCCTGGACACTGAAGAACAATTGTATACAAATCTGCACACATATGCTAACAATAGTGTCGGTGTGTTGTATCCATGAATGCACATCCCTTCTCGAAGTTCTAAGCTCCATTTATTCCCACTGGGGAACTGCACTGATGGAGCTGATTCCACAAAAGAAAACATAATATTGCTAAGGCAGTAATTTTGTAAGCATAAGCAACTGAAGCTTGTGAATATGTGTCTCCCTCAATCTCAGGGTTCCACGCCTGTAACCGGACAGGTTCCCACTCTTTAGTTCTCACTCTAGGGTCTGTCGAGGGGATAAGTACCGACCTCCTATTCATGGATGCTCTTTTGTGTTTGTAGACCTCTGCTTAACTTTGCTCTTCCGGGCAAATCGGCGTGGTCTGCCATGAAAATCCAGTTTATAGGCTGCCACATTGGCTTTTTAACATTACACAAACAAAGTTTTTGGACTTCCAGTTAATATTAAGATGCTACCAAAGTTTGTAACATGAGAAGTGTCAGAGGGTCTCCTTTTGACGCTGACAAATTAGCATCTGAATTCGTTAAGACCCCGAAGATGAGTGGTACAATCATTCAAGCCGTTATGAGCTGAGTTAGAGCAGCACATTTCAACCACGTGCGGGAAAAGGGTGTAGTTATTTCCTCGTGAAATACAGGTATTTCTCGAAAGAACTACGGAAAAATACACAAATCTAGACTTTCAACATAATCTTTTTTTATCAACATGTTCCCATTTTCAGCATCTGTACTTGAGAACAATGATATCATATTTCTTCAGGGGCGGCTTTAGGCATGTGCACGCTGTGCACCTGCACAGGGCCACCAAACCCCATGGGCCACCACGCCAATATAAATCCTTAATACAATAATCCTCTGAGGATGGATACATATTTGTGTGGCACCCCTGGCAGGGATTTGGGGCCTCCGGCGCTATACCACTTCCAAACACCCTGACCCCCCCCCCCCTTCTTCACTGGCCTCTGTGCTCCGCCCTGCCTGGACCCCCTCTTCTGGGGCCCCCTACCTACGCTCCGTGCCCAGGGCCGCCATGAGCCTAGATCCGCCCCTGATTTCTTCTTGTGTTCAATCACTGCCCTTTCAGCTGCGAGGCAATGTTTTTTTGACGTATGAACTCCTTTGAAAGGCTTGCTAGTGACCTTGTTGCCAAACTTGCCAGAGTGTTCGCCAGAAGAACCTTTACTCGATTCAGAATAGTATTACTAGCCATAAAAAGCTACGCAGCTGTACACTCGTATTCAAGATGCCTGCAAGTCACCATGTCCGATGAATAACTAGTCAACTGGGGAAAACTATCTGATGGGTGGGTGTGGGAAAAACAGGAATGTACTCAAGCTACAGTAATTGGGAACATGACAAGACTACACTCATGGTGTCGCAAGACACCTATACTTTTTGATTGCTTGTCTGAGCCCAGTTTAATGTGAAACGTTGGCTTGCATCTCATACGATTCGTCAGGCATGCATGACATCCTCTATTTGATTTTGATGTTAAAAATCACATGCAAATAATGAATTCTTCTGAAATCCTGCTTCCTGTCTCTATATTAACATACTGACAAAGGCACTACATGTGCCTACAGATGTGGGTATACACAATGGGGGTTTAAGTATGAAAAGATGAACATGTAATGTACAGAATGCTATCTAGATGTAAATCGAGTCCTTATCTTCAAACAAAGAGTGCAGATGCATGCTTCCCTGTTTGTATGAAACATGGGCAAATTATGTCACCCTTTAACATACAAAATTAACATGTATAATTTAACCTTGGGCATAGTTCGCTGTAGTAGCACTACGCGTAGCTACGCGAAGTGCACTTTGCACTACGGGAGCTTCGTGTAGCACTACGCGAACTGTGAAGTGTGGTAGGAAATGCTGTTCGCAATGATTGCACAGTGCAGTATGCTTGTTCGCACTGTGCAATCATTGCAAACAGCATCTTGCACAGTGCAAGCAGTCGTTTTCTGCCGCTCAAGTAGATATGTACTCGAGCGGGAGTTTTCTCAACGTGGACTGGTAGTTTCTCATCCCGAGCGGTCGCGAGCTTACACAACCACTCGCAATGATAATCTTGATCTCCCTGCTTTGAGAATCTCGCCAGAAGGTTTCTTTTCCACGCTTGCTATCGGCAACTTGATGTTGCTGATCGCGAACGAGGAAAAAGTCACGCCAGGATGTCATTTTGCTCGCTCGCGGTCGCCAATTTGATGTTGAGGACCCCGAGCAGGCAAAAAATGCCCGCTACGCATTTTTGCACTGTGCTATGTGCAATTCGCGTAGATCCTAATTGCACAAACTACGCAATCACACGTGCGGGAAAAGGGTGTAGTTATTTCCTCATGAAATACAGGTATTTCTCGAAAGAACTACGGAAAAATACGCAAATCTAGACTTTCATCATACTCTTTTTTTTATCATCATGTTCCCATTTTTAGCATCTGTACTTGAGAACAATGATATCATATTTCTTCCTGAGTTCACTGCCCTGTCAGCTGCGAGGCAATATTTTTTTGACGTATAAACTCCTTTGAAATGCTTGCGAGTTACCTTGTTGCCAAACTTGCCAGAGTACTCACCAGAAGAACCTTTACTCGATTCAGAATACTATTTCTAGCCACAAAAACTACGCAAGCTGTACACTCGTATACAAGATGCCTGTAAGTCACCATGTCCGATTGGTAACTAGTCAACTGGGGAAAACTATCTGGTGGGTCGGTGTGGCAAAAACAGGAACGTCCTCAAGCTACGGTAATTGGGAACATCACAAGACTACACTCATCATGTCGCAAGACACCCATACTTTTTGATTGCTTGTCTGAGCCCAGTTTAGTGTGAAATGTTGGCTTGCATCTCATGCATACGATTCGTTAGGCATACATGACATCCTCCATTTGATTTTGATATTAAAAATCACATCCGAATAATGAATTCTTCTGAAATCCTGCTTCCTGTCTCTACATTAAAATACAGACAAAGGCACTACATGTGCCTAGAGATGTGGGTATACACAATGGGGGTATAAGTATAAAAAGATGAACATGTAATGTACAGAATGCTATCTCTAGATCAGCCGCGGTTGGTAGTAGGAGTTCCTGCAGGGTGGTGACGTGGGGAGGGGAAGGGGCAGGGTTGGAGGTAGTAATGTATGGATTACGGAGTTTAACAGGTAAGTAAACATATAAATGAATAAAACGAATTTTGTTGCGCGCACTGCATCACCAAATACGATGCAGTGCGCACAACATAATTCATTTTATTTATTTATATGTTTACTTACCAGTGAAACTCCGTAATACATACATTACTACCCCCCACCCTGCCCCTCCCCCTCCACACGTCACCGCCCTGCATGAACTCCTACCACCGACCGCGGTTGCTCTAGGTGTAAATCGAGTCCATATCTTCAAACAAAGAATGCAGATGCATGCTTCCCTGTTTGTATGAAACATGGGCAAATAATGTCACCCTTTAGCTTACAAAATTAACATGTACAATTTAACCTTGGACCTAGTTTGTGTATTAGCACTACGCGTAGCTATGCGAAGTGCACTTCGCACTACCCGAGCAACACGTAGCACTACGCGAACTGCGTAGTGTGGTAGGAAATGCTGTTCCCACACAGTGCCGGATGCTTGTCCGCACTGTGCAATCATTGCAAACGGCATCTTGCACAGGGCAAGCAGTCGTTTTCTGACACTCGAGTAGATTTGTACTTGAGCAGCAGTTTTCTCATTGTGGACTAGTAGATTCTCATTGCGAATAGTCACAAGCTTAAGCAACCACTTGCAATGAGAAACTTGACCTCCCCGTGTTGAGAATCTCGCCGGGATGTCATTTTCCTTGCTCGTGGTCGCCAACTTGACTTTGAGGACCGCGAGCAAGCAAAAAATAGTAGTTGTCCGCCCAGGCCTAATGTATATTTCGTTTGAAAGGCCCATCATGAGTTCAACATTACCATTTTTAAATTTAATTTAAACATTCCAAACTGTTTAATGTAGTCTATTTCATCGAACATCATATTATGCACATACTGAATGTAATCTCTGAGACACAGAACACTTTTTTAAAGAAATGTATGCAAGTATGTAATGTAAACTGTGACTATAGTTATTTTAAACCGAATGTACAGTAACTGACATTTTATATTTTTTTTACCTTTTGTATTTTAACAATATTTTACTGTAAATAGTGTTATTTCTCTGGCTATTTCTTTCTACTCTGTGCCTCAGAACAACCTTCAATTTTCTGTTTTCCCTAAACATCAATTCGGTCTCTTCCAATGGAAACATCGTAATCACAGGTGCCTGTTCAATTATATGTTACAAATAAAGGGATCCTTAGTCTTATAGCAGGGGTAACAAGGAAGCACTTATTCAGAAATAGCCGGTAAATATGTGAATGAGTAAATTATGGCTACATTTTGTGTTTTATTGTTACTGTTTTAATGAGTAAATAAAGCCCTTTCCTCAAAATTTTATTTCATTTGGTTATTACGCTGCTTTTGTTTGTCTAACTAAAAGTATTGCTGTACTACCACATTGTATGGGTGTTGTATAATTATGCACTGAATCATTGTATAGAGAGAACGTTGGTTGGTCACTTTCAGATCATGTAGAATATGTAATAAATGTTACATAAATGTTGAGTATAAAGAATAATTTTGTTATATTTTACAATGTTAAATTGGGATTATGTCTTGTTTACACAATGGAAAATAGTAGGTTGAATATTAAACTTATGTTTATCTCTCAGTCTTTTCTCGTTTTTTTAATTGTTTGCTCTACAGCTTTACTCTTTTATTGCACTTTAAAAAGTATAATTTAAGTGCTTGCGCTGATCTACAATGTAGTGTTTGTTTAAAATGAGCTTAGAAAATGAACTAATGCAATAAAGCTAGTGGCAGCAGTTCCCTAGTAGTCGTCCACTGTCTTAAAAACGTTAGTGTCCTCCTCCACATTCTCTTCCTCACGTTCCTTGTTGCCCTATATAATACTGCAAAGAATTAAATATGCAAAATTTATTTTTGTCAATCTTCATGAAGTCCAATGGAAACATTTCCAAACTTCATTATGTTCATAAAAAAGTTGAAACCTTTGCAACACTGTTATGTTATGTTATGTTATGTTATGTTATGTTATGTTATGCGTTTTTATTTGGCGCACAGATGCTCCAGCTAAGGAGCGTCCTGGCGCCCGACAAGGTAGCTGCACAACACAACTAAACAAAAGCAAACGTATATACACAAACTAAGGGAATAAAAAGGTTTTCACCGCGCGGCGGAAGGAAAGCAAATCTCTCATAGCGCGAATCGCCGGGGGCAGGGAGTTCCACAGGGCCGCCGCACGCACTCGGAACGAGCGTCCTCCGGCTCTACTCCGCTTGAAGCGCGGCACAACCGCCAGTTCTAGGTCCGCAGATCTTAAGAGTCGCGCAGGGGTGTAGTTGGTAAGGAGGCCCATAAGGATCGTTGCTGGAGACCCCTTCAGAATTTTATAGGCGACACAGAGGACCTTAAACTGGATCCGCTGGGCCACCGGGAGCCAATGCAGTGACCGCAGGGTACTAGAGGTAGGACAGAATCTTGGGAGGCCTACCACCGCTCTAGCTGCGGCGTTCTGAATCCTTTGTAAGTGCCCGATCTCTGCCTGATTCAGACCAGCCAGCAAGGAACTTGCATAATCCAGCCTGGAGATGACAGTGGCCTGGATCATGAGTTGCCTGGTGGGGGCATCGAAGAACTTAAGCACAGGACGGAGCCCGCGCAGAATGCCAAAGCAACCTGCTGCCGTGCTTTTGGTATGGCACGCAAACGTGAGGGAGGGGTCCAGCCAAACCCCGAGGTTCTTAAGCTCAGCGACTGGGATGGGAGCAGGACCCAACTCCCCAGGCCACCATCTCTCTCCCCACAGATCCGGCCGTCTACCAAAAACCATGACCTCGGTCTTACTAGCGTTCAGCTGGAGACAATTGGACGTCATCCAGCTGGCGACCGCCCGCAGTCCTTGTTGAAACCTGGGGGCATCGACTTCGGCATCCCCGCTGATCGTGACCGCTAGCTGGGTGTCATCTGCGTATGACACCATCGTCACGCCCCATTGTCGGACAACCTCAGCTAGCGGCCTTACGTACAGATTAAACAGCGTAGGACTCAGCGAGGAGCCTTGGGGGAGCCCCAGGGTCAACGGATGGAACTTGGACTGGTAAGGAGGGACGGTCACGCTAAAGGCCCGGTTGGTTAAAAACGACCGGAACCACTGGAGAGCGATACCGGTGACACCAGCCTCCTCTAGGCGCAGCAGAAGGATCGGGTGCGAGACGGTGTCAAAGGCAGCGCTCAGATCTAATAACACGAGCGCTGCCGTTTGTCCCGCGTCAAGCACGGAGCGAAGATGCTCCACCATATAAAGCAGAGCCGTCTCCGTGCTGTGATCAGCCCTAAACCCATTCTGCGTTGCGTCGAGGATGTCTGCGCGGCGAAGATGTTCCGAGAGGACGGCGTTTACATGCGCCTCCATAACCTTAGCCGGCCATGGCAAGAGTGAAATCGGCCGGTAGCTCTCAGGCTTGCTGCCGTCCAGGCTGGGTTTCTTAAGTATAGGCCGAACCATGGCTCGCTTCCACATCAGTGGGACCTCGCCAGATGTTAGCGACAAGTTGATCAAAGAACATAGCGGTGAGCTATCATGTGCCGCTAGGTCTTTGAACACATCTGGACAAAGTGGATCCTCTGGGGACCCAGACTTCACTCGGCGGGCCAATGTGTCAAGGCTATCTGATGTTAACATAGGTATGGAATGCAATCCCTCAGATGGCAGTGGCTTAGGAGATGGATTAGCCGAGGGAGTGGCCAGAGGAAAGGCCCGATAAATGGCATTTACCTTTTCCAGGAAAAACTCTGCCAGCTTTTCACAGTGCTCAACAGAGCTCTGGTGCGTCGTTGTTACTTTTTTGGCAGTAAGGTCTTTCAATACCTTAAAGATAGCCTTAGACGGGTTCGAACTACTCCTAAATTGTGCAGCATAAAATGCGGCACGAGTTCTACATACCGCCCGATGATACACTTTCACAGTCGACAGGTAGAGAACTTTCTTCGTGCTGGTATAGGCTTTACGCCAAGCCCGCTCTGCACGCCTACAGGAGACCTTCAGTGCTCGCAGTGAGTTGTCGTACCACGGGCTGGCTTTACCAGCTCCAGTTTTACAGCTTACCAAGGGAATAAGGGTGTCCAGAGCCCTGGATACCCAGTTGCAAAACCTGTCATAAACCTGATCAGGCGATCCCAAGATGTCAAATGGGTCAGCCGATAGGAGATGGAAAAACTCATCCAGCTTAAGTTTGTTCCAGCGTCGTCTTGGAACCGAGCACACCACTGGCTTAGGTTGAATAACCGAAATAGGGCAATGGATCTGTATCAAATAATGATCAGTCCATGCTAGGGGTGTGTAGCTGGTAATGCAGGCCTCCGTAAGATTAGTGAAAAACGGATCCAGGGTATGACCCCCTGAGTGGGTGGGCTGTGCCACCAGCTGATTCAGCTGGAGCGCCTCAAGGTCTGCCACAAAACTGGACACCGAGGGACTGATAGAGTTGTCAATATACAAATTTAAGTCCCCAATGATGGAAAAATTGGAGCATCCCGTAGCCAATTCACTAATGGCGTCAGGTAGCGCCGCTCTGAAAGCCACTTCACTCCCCGGGGGCCGATAAATCAATAGGCCCGACAGGGTGAAGTTTGATGTAATAGCTACCTTGAACAATGCACTTTCGCAACCCGGGATTTTTTGCCCATGCCACGTACAAGAATAGCAAGATTTGACAGCAAGCGCTATTCCTCCGCCTCTTGAAGCTCGGTTTAAAGTGAATACCGAGTATTCCGGCGGGAAGGCCAGATTGACAATGGCCGTGTCGGCATCCTGCAGCCAGGTCTCTGTCACACAGAATAGATCAGGCAACTTCTCATCTAGCAGATCATGAATGTCTAGATGATGCTTAACTAGCGACCTGGCATTGAGATTCCATACACTAATACGAGGCTGTGGGCTTATGGCTGCGCGGGTGGCCTTACTGCAGCTCCTGCTTACGGGGGCGGGCAAGGTGAAGCAACCGCAGCCACACGATAACGGGCCGCATAAGGGATCCACCCGAGACGCCGTGCAGGTCACCCAGGACCGGTTGATGGCAACCAGACTGTCTCTAGTATAGCACCGCATGATGTAAAGGAGTACGGCTAGGAGGGGGGTCAGAGTCCAGCCACGTCCAGCGCGTCCTGTCGCGGACGGGCGCAGACGGGCAGGACTCTGGCACGACTCCGGCCACGCGAGGACGCGCCCGCTCCGCGATCCCGCTACGGAAGGGAGGAGCATTTAGTAGGCGTCCCCTCGCACACGAATGCGCAGTCACGCGCTGGCAAAGGAAGCTGCTCTGCCTCTAACAACTATGGCGCCCACCCCGGGAACCAAGCCCGCCAAGCGGCGGTGGGGGGCACAATTTACAGTGAGGGTAAGAGGGAGTATTTTAAAAACCCACCTGTCTACGCGCAGCACAATTTGAAAAACAGACAGTATTTAAAAAACGCGGTAAACACACAGTGTTGTGAAAGGTAAACTTGGAGATCGAAACTCAATATACATTGAACATTATGCATAGAAATCCTCCTCTGAGAAATAGGGTTATTGGTTGAGGGGGGTGTTAACTCTTCTCAAGCAACAACCACAATTCTTATCAGGGTGAACAACAAAAGCCACTACATTACCTTGAGCTTAACCCGCTTGCAGCTTGTCACAAAAGCAGTCAGGCTTAACTTATAGTCTACAATTTTTATGCAACACTCAAACAGTAATAAGGCGAAAATACCACACAAATAAAAATCACACTCCAATCTATAACAAAATGAGATCAGAAGTACAAACACCTAGTCAGTAGAACGGAAAATATGCATTTCAAAGTTTTAGGTAAAGCTTGTACCAAAAAGCACAAAGTGCCAACTGGGGTTATCTGGTCGCACCAGACCAAGACACAAGTCAAGCCGACCACAATGGACCATGGGCTGAATATAGGAAAGATTTTGGCCAGCTGGTCCATGTACCTGGAAGTTCTTGGACTGAGAGTCGCGCTTCATCGAGTTGCATCAGTTCCGATGATGCTGCAGATCAGGTGCTGTGTCGAGTTGTGTTAGGCTAAGTTGGTTCTGAGGAACTCACGGTTGGGCCGGGAGGTGTACACTCTGATGCTAGCCAAGGCTTTAGGACCTGGGAGGCACCTCCTGGGATCCAGGACCCACTTCATAGAGACCAGCAGCAGGGCACAGGATGGTCAAGTTGACCAATAAGCTTTCCTTTGGAGTCAATCTGGTGGCTCTAGGATAAAGGATAGGTAAAGTTATCCTTCATCAGGCAGTCCATCTGGCAGCAGGGCAGTCCTTGCTTCAACAGAGCAGCAGAGCAGTCCTTCTGAGTCTTTCACATGTCCAAAAGTGATCTGATGAGTGGTTCAAGAGGTGCAGCTTTGAAGTGGGAGAAACCTCTAGACAGCCCCACATCTGGTTCTGAAATTTCCTCCCTTCACCTCCCTAGTCCAAAGATATCTGAGTTGACAAAAGGCGAGTGTGAAGTCCTTTGTGAGTGCAGGAGGCAGCCCCTATCGAATTGCAAATGTGGTAGGTGATAACTGCACCCACAACCATCCTGTAGGCATGTCCATATTGCCAAAGGACAGTCGCCCTTCTGTGATACTGTCTGTTAGGAGTACATAAAGGTAAACTGCCAACTACACCTAGTAATGTGACCCAGGATAAGGGTGCATGCATAACATTGTTAGGATAAGAAAATGCCAACTTTTTTAAAAGTCGCATTTCTAGAATTGTGACTTAAAATTAGGCTTTACCATTAAAGAGGATTTTAAATCACAATTCTTTAGTGACCAAACATGACATTTCTACCTGTTCCCAAGCAAAGGTTAATCCTTATTAGTGTAACCCAATGTTATTCTATGGGAGAGGTAAGCCTTGAAGTAGTGAAAACAAATGTAAGAATTTTTCACTACCAGGAGATGTAAAACTTAAATGTACATGTCTAATTTTTTAAGTCCACTGTACCCTGCCCTATGTGCTGTTTATGACCTACCCTAGGGGTGACGTATATATGTAATAAAAAAGAAGGTTTAGGCCAAAAAAAAGGTTGATTTTCCAGGGCAAAATAGCAGTTTTAAACTGCACGCACATTTCCTTGGCAGGTAATGTTTTAAAGGGATACTTCAGCGGGTGGCACAATGAGTGCTGCTTGATCTCTGGTAGCAATTAATTTACAGGCTCTGGTAAATTAAATGTGACAATTCAGTCTAAGCCACTGGACTGACCCATGGGGAACCCTTCTCATTTGTGGACCCCATATGATAGACTCCTAACTTGCTCACAGATGCATCCCAGTAGGCCAGGGGTCTTCAAACAGTGGGGGTCACACCTTCCCAGTCACACTTCTGCCCAAGGGCTTCAGCCTCCTCCTTCTTCCCCAGTCGTGTGTCTCAGCCCAGGCTGCTGCAGTGAAACTCAAGCTGCTGGGGGCTCTGCTGGGCTGTGTCTGGAGTCTTATCTCCAGCACCCAACTTTTTCACTGGTGTTTAAAGACCATTTGCATAATGACATGCCTTTGTAAACTGGTTACAGAGGCTTAGTTTTATTCCTGGTTCCAGTACCCCCTGGGTCCCCACTCTGCCTATTCCTTACATTTGTACAACGCATGTGATTATGCAGAGCTACAAACCGATAGTAACGTTTTGCTTACTGTATATTAAACAGTACATTATTTTGTTTTGTGATTTTGTTTTTATATAAGTACACTTGATTGAAAGCAGATGGCGTGGAGCTCAATTTAGAACTATTCATGAAAAAGCCAAGCCGATCAATTGTATTTCATAGAAATTAGATCAAGCCACAGTGAGTCTAAAATATTATGCCTTGAAGCTTCACAAAAACTACAGTTATTTATTTTGAGATTGCTTAGGGGCTGCATGCCAATCCCAGCCAGTCTCTTGGCACAAACAGTATAATAACCTAGTTTTACATTACTGAATATGCCTATTGTGGTTATGTGAAGACTAGTTCAATGCGGCCTAATGGCTGACCTCGAACCTGACGAACCGGGTACAAGTCTCGGCAGGGATACTCAACATTCTGTGCAAATCACCTTATCTCCCCGTGCCTAACAAAAACACATGGGGTGCTCATGTAAAGCGCTCTGATTTTTTCAAATGTGAAAAGCAGGTTGTTTTAAGGCACCGGGGGATTAAGTGATTTGCCTGTAAATACAAACTGTTGAAGTAAGGCTAAGGATATGATTCTGCTATATAAAACTCCCCAAAAATAAAATTAAGTCACAAGGGCTTTAGTTCAGGATGGTTTAAAGCCCAAAAAATTAACAACTGAGCTACGAGGCCTAGGCCAACCCCACCTCCTCAGACAGCTCAGTGCTTCAGATGCACCACCGTTTTGTTTGGTATTGCAGTTACCAATAAATTTAAGTCATGTATTTGGTGGTAATATGAGATGTTGTTTGACCAGTAATATACTAACGGGAAACAACGAAGTCCACCCTGCACCAACTGAAACTCCTCAAAAGAACTGCTTGTCCTCTAAACAAGCACCCTTCCCTGTATTCAGATCCTGCATAAGTTATGGCATTGCCCTTTAGCGTGCTCTAGCTACGAGCAACATGAAGGCAACAAAAAAGCCCTAAATGCAGCAGTACACCACACTTTTTGGATCCTAAATAAACATTCCACTTCCTCACAACTTGGAACAGTACGCTGAACGCTCATAGAGGCCTTGATTTAATTCAAAATACTTTACAGTAACTACAAAGGCCTGTAATGCCATACCTGCAGGGAAAAAACACCCACTGCCAATTTGACAGCCCACTGTTGTGCCAGATTTTTTTTCACTGCACAAAATATAAATCAAATCAAGAGTGGGTGGGTTATGGAATTGTCTCTCCCCCAACATTGGTAGCGGTCCCAACCACCTGGAATTCAGGGCAGAACTAAAAACTCATCTGTTAAACCCAAACATGCTTGACTCAAGATTCAATGGAGGAATACAAACTTTGTTCCACCATAAAATATGTTTACAGAATATTATCCATAGAATGATGTGTAATCTGTTAATGTCCAAATCATCCCTCCTAGTAGAAAATAGAAACAATTGAGCCACAAGTAATTTACTAAGAAAAGTAAACTTTTGTATTTCTGGAGGGGTCAGTTTTAGTACATAGACCGCACATGTGGGCTACTTGCCGTAACAATTTTGCACACAGCCTGTGACATCAAAAATCTTACAAACAGTAATCATTTTCATTCCTCCACAGATAAAGCATTATACTCAACTTTTCCAGGAAATTGAGCTATAAACAAGATCTGATGAGCAGCACCATGGGCTACACCAAGGGCCCGATGTAGGTAGGCCGTTACCAATCGGTAACGGCCGAAAATACCGATTTTCGGCCCTTACCGATCGGTATACAGCCATCGAGATGTAGGGCAAAGAAAATCGTCCAAATCGGTACATATACCGATTCGGAATGACTACCGAATCGGAAATAATCCGATTCGGAAATACCCCGATTCGGAAAGATAACGAATCGGTAACATACCGAATCGGAAAAAAATACCGATTCGGTCCATGTACCGAATCGGTAGTGACACCGAATCGGAAAAAAACGATTCGGTCCATGTACCGAATGGGTAGTGACACCGAATCAGAAAAAATTCCGATTCGGTCCATGTATCGAATCGGTAGAGACAGCGAATCGGAAAAATGCTGAATCGGATAACCTACCGATTCGGTAGAGTTACCGAATCGGAAAATCTCCGATTCGGACAGATAGAGAGATGTAGGGAAGCACAGAAATACCGATTTTGCCTCAAAATCGGTATTTCAAAATCGGTATTTACCATGGATTACAATCAGGTGGTAAACAACTCCAACCCATACAAATAGACCCAAAATGCATTGCAACTTGCAGGATGGCTGCTTTTTATGTCATTGCACGGCGGCTACGGCTACAGCAGGAAGGAGAGAGGGAATGGCAAAGAGAGGAACAGGTCTACAGACAGAGGATCACCCTGTTCATGCTCACAGAGGCAGAGATCCTACAGAGGTACAGGCTGGACTCAGACAACATTCTGGAGCTCATCAGGGACCTCAAACCACTGTTGGACCACACCACCCCAAGGGCACACGCCATCCCAGCGCACGTCCAGGTGCTATGCAGCCTACACCTGCTTGCGTCTGGCAGCTATCAAAGTGGAGTAGCAGCGGTAGGAGGGGTGACCCAGAGCAGCCTGTCAAGGTTTTTCCACAAATTCCTTGACGCCATGATACACAGGATGGACCAATACATCTCTTTCCCTGCAACCCACGCAGAACTGGTACAAACTAAAGCTGACTTTAACCAGATGGCACAATTTCCCCAAATCATTGGCTGCATAGATGGCACGTACATTCCGATTTGCCCCCCAGCTGACACAGAATACATATACCGCATTAGGAAGTCTACGCACACCATCAATGTTCAGGTGATCTGCAATGCGAAGTGCACCATCACAGACCTGGTAGAAAAATTCCCAGGGAGTACCCACGACTCCTACATTTTTCAACAGAGCGGCATCTATGCACGGCTGATGGCTGGCGAATTTGGTGAAGGATACCTCCTAGGTGAGACACATCATCAGACCCCCATAACACAAAGTAGCTAAGTGAAATACATGTATGCATGTGAGTAATGTTACCCCTTTTCCTTCTAGGCGACAGTGCATATGCCCTCCGCTCATTCATACTCACCCCCTACCTCAACCCCTCTACACCCAGCCAAAGGAGGTATAACCGGGCCCACAAAAGCACAAGGAATGTAGTTGAACGGACCTTTGGCATCTGGAAAAGCAGATTCAGATGCCTGCACAAGAGTGGAGGTGCAAGGCAGTATACCCCCATCACCTGCTGCAAGATCATAGCTGTCTGTGCAATGTTGCACAACCTTGCGGTGAAGAAGGGCACTGAGGTGGAGTTGTCAGACTACGAGGACCATGACGACGACGTTGCTGTGCCACAAACACAACCTGCTGGGGTGTCTACACCAAGTGATGGCAGATACAGACGTGAGGAGATTACAGAAAACTATTTCTGAGTGAGTACAGATGCACAGACAGGTAAATGGTTGTGAGGAAAAGAAATTTTTAATAATGTTGCAACACCGTTACTGCACTGATGTGCAACAAAAGAAAATGTTTACGAAAAGTAGTTCAATGTCAATGGTCCGGGTTGCCTCACCCGCCCTGGCAGGCCTATTTTTTGCTGCGCTTAGCAGCCCCACTGGGGTGTGCCTCTCCCCCTTCCGCATGTCCAGCAGCTTCAGCAGAGCGCCTGGTGCTCCGGCGCGGCTCCGACACTGCGCTGGCCGGGCTGCTGCAGCTGCTGCTGTCCCCAGCCTCGCCCAGGTCCAGGGCTGGATTGGCCACAGTGTTTGAAATAATCATTGCCTCCATGGCGGTCGTTATGCGGGCCATGCCCCTGGTGACCTCAGCGGTGTTCTGGGTCAGGCTGGCCTCCATATTTGCCCCACGTTGGCATAGTTGTGCGGTAGCAGCAGCAAGGCGGCTTATTGATCTGTTGTGCATGCGGGCATCCCGGCGGCGAGAGTGCTCGTGCTCGTCAAGTTTGGTACATAGCTGTGTGATGGCTGTGGTCACACGGCCAAGACCTGCAGCAATTTCCTTATTGCTTTCGACGAAAGCCTTAAACCCCTGCGCCATCTCTCCCATTTGCAGGTTATGCTGCCGCAGCTGGCGCTGGCAGGCCATGATGGATTTCGCCTGCATGCGTTGTATCTTCACCATGCTGCCCTCCAGCCCTTGAAAGACGCTGCCCTCCCGTGCCGGAAGTGCAGTGCTGGAAGTTGTACGCCTCCGGGGATTGCTGCTGCCCTGCTGTGTGGGCTGGGGTGCCACTGGTGTTGCTGTGTTGGTAGCTGGGGCCTGACCCGCAGCTCCCTGGATGGGGTTCAGTGGAGCCACAACAATACTCCTGGCAGGAGATGTGGCAGGTGCAGGGTGGGCCGTTGTTGGTGAGTTCTCTGGGGAGAACAGCAATGGGGGTGTGCCAGACATTTGGGGGGAGTGAAGAAATGTGAAGAAAAGTCCTAGGTCTTCCTCATTTCCCTGGGCAATGGTGTTGTCATCCTCCTCCTCCTCCTCCAGGGCTGCTTGACTAGTGCTTGGCCCTGCCACCGCACTGGAAGATGTTGCTGGTGCTGGTGCCTCAGTTGCTTCTGCTCCTCCGCCTGATGGTGCCCCTAGGTATAAAGAAGCATTTGTGAATTGAGTGCCGATGTATTACAGTCACTACAATTAAAGCATTGCACATGTCCTTTCATATACTTTGATTCTGTTCCACTGTTTTTTAAATTATGCTTCTGCACTGCCATATTTTGCCTACTTCTACTGACTACATTTACCATGATGCATTTCTCTTGTCTGTTGGTAGCAGTACTGGGCTGGGGTTTGGCTGTGCATTGTGTCTAAAGGGGAGGTGTCTGGTAGGGTGTGTCATGATGCGCATGCTTCTTACCTTTAGCTGTAGCTCTGGCTGAGCTATCCAGGTTCCCGATTCCAGACACACTCTCCCTCTCGATGGTGGTTGCCACTAGTTCCTCCAGCTCAGTGAGGGGTGGGGCCGGGTTCCTGCCTCCACCAGTCAGTCCAGCTTGCCTCTGCAGCTCTGCCATTTTGCGTTTTGTTAGGCTGCGGATATCATAGAACCTTTTTTTTTAGGTCATCAAGGCTCCTGGGGGTAACACCAACTGAGTTAACTTTCTCCCCAATCTCGCTCCACAGCCTCCTCTTTGTGCTCCTCCGGTACAGTGAGGGACAGCCTCCCAAAAAGCTGCCTGTGCACCCTCACCACCTCCTCCACCAACACCTGCAGCTCCATGGTACTGAATTTAGGTTTTCTCTTGTGGCCAGCCTTCTGACTCTCACTGCTGCTAGCCATCTTTCTCTCACAGTGCTCTGGATCCTGCTTCCACTGCTGCTCACTGTGAATGTTCAGCTCAGGCTGCCACTCCAGAAAGTTCTTAATGAGCTGCACCTGCCTGGGTAGCCACTCCGTGCTTGGGTGGGGGAGGGTGGATCCACCTCATTGGCTGTTGTCTCTGGTTTCAGTTTGACTAGCTTGCCGAATCGGATTTTACCGAATCGGATTTTACCAATTCGGATTTTACAGATTCGGATTTTACTGAATCGGATTTTACCGATTCGGAATTTTCAATGCATTCCTATGGGCCTTTTGGCCATGGGGGTGTATTGCGATCACCGAATCGGTATTTGCCGATTCGGTATTTGCCGAATCGGAAAATTCCGATTCGGTGGTAGCCGATTCTGTACATTCCGAATCGGTGGATGACGATTCGGTACGTATCGAATCACAATACCGATTACGACCGAATCGGTATTTTTCCGATTTTTTTTTCCTACATCTCGTTTTCCGATTTCAGAATACCGATTCGGTGCGATTCGGTATTTTCAAATCGGAAAATGCGTTTTACCTACATCGGGCCCCAAATCTTTTACGTAATGATTAGACTTGATTCCACATTTATACTATTACTGCTACTACTCCTGTAGTTCACTACACAAAGATCTTAGCGTAAAGATATGCCTCACATTTTTTGCCGACTGGGCCAGAGAGGCCATGAGATAAATGCGAGAGACCGTTTGAGATGAGGGCAGTGAAAAGACAGAATGGCAATAGGTGATTAAAGGTGAAGTGAGAGGTAGAATGGGGAGAGTTTAGAAGTTGTAAAAAGGGGTGGAAGAAAATGGCCTGCAAAGTGAGAGAGGGATCCGGGGTTAGGAGAGGAGAGAGGGATGGAAGGGAGGGGTTGAGAGTAAAGTGGCATGGGTAAACTGCTTAACTCTGCACAAAACCACCAGGGTTTTAAGGGACCCCTGCTTCTCCCGGCCAGGCAAGGTGAGTTTCTAATTTGGCAGCACGTACTCCTGCGGAGTGGAAGGCCCTTCACAAAGGTTGACTGGAAATCCTTGTTATGTTAATTGATGTATTTTGGTTATAAACGGGTACTCATGGGGTAAAATCTTTACCCAGTGTTATTGAGTGTAAAAAATGTCAAAATAATGAAGCAATGCTATCCTAAAATACGAGGCATCACGTAACATCACTTACTTTTTCTTCCCAGACAATTTAGTCAAGCCTGTCGTGTAATTTGGTCCTCACCGCCTCATAATTCCAGTAGCCCTGTCTACAGGTTTAGAAAGTTTTGTCAGGAGGGGGTCCTTACGCCTCAAAATGTTGACAGGGGGGGTCTCGGCATCCAAAAGTTTGAAGTCCTCTGCAGTAGGCAGACACTTCCACAATGGTCAACAAAGTGACTGACCCATTTCACCCCTTGGTTCAGACTTCTGTCCTGAATCTAAGGAGAATTCATCCTGCCCATAAGGACAACAACCAGCAGAGGCCCTGACAGCTGTAAGTGTCAAGAGCAAGGCCCGCACTATCAATTACCAGGTGGAGGCTCCGAGAGGTGCCTTGGGTAGGCCTCACTTCCAGCCGTGGGTCTGGCAAGGAGTTGCCTCAGCGGCATAACAAAGGCCCCCGTAGCCCCTGAGCTATGGGAGCCCACTTCAGCACTGGCCTGAGAGCTTTGGACTGGATCTGGATTGTGGGGGCGCCCTGAATGTACTTTTCAGGGTGCAAGTTTTGCTATGCCTCTGAGTTCCCTAACTGCTTCTGATGATCCAAATATCTGAGTTTTCTCACAGTGGGGGAAAAGAGCCCGGGGTATTCAGCACCCTACTTTAACTCTCCCTCTGACGAGTCCAAGAATAGTAGCATGAGACTGGCCTCTTAGCCCAGGGTCACGTCCACTGAGGATGAATAAGTGCCTGGCAAGCCAAAATGTCTAGGGCCAACCACCATCACTCTCAAGGGTAACAAACTGCTTCTGTGTCATGCTGGGGTCTTCCTGGTGCAGGTCTCCAGCTCTCTGCGTCTGTCTCAGTGACAGTGCAGGGAGCACCTCCAGGTTAGAAGTGGCCTCACCAGGGCCATTCTAGGGATGGTCTGTTCTCAGATATGGCAATCCCTGATCTACTGGTCCACCGGCTGTAGATGGTGTCCACATCCTGCCCCTCCATCTTGGCTTCTGTGCGCTCCTGTGTTTAGGACGCCACTGCATCAAAACCTTACGCCTGCTTGAAGCAGACGTTAGGAGTGATGCAGTGTATTTGGAATAGGCCGCAACACGCATTGCTGGAGTTGTGTCATGCTTGCAACAGAACTCCATCAATGCGTGACTTTTCCGTCAACAGATGCGGCAGAATGTCTGACGCATATGTCAATCCTTGAGCCATGGTGCGCTGTATTGTAAATACGGCGCATCTATGGTGACGCAAGGGTTTTGCATGGTGGCGCAGGGAAAGTGACACATCTTTACAGATGCGTCACTGGTAGAAGCTGGGATTCCCGCGCTCACTGTTATTGTCAAGTGCGCGACCAGGACCCCCTGCTCCCAATTTAGGCCAAGAAAGGACACCGTCCGAGACAACCCTGCTCACCCCCTTAGTAGCTTGACACGAACAGCCAGGCTTATGTCCAAGGCACGAGTGTTCAGTATGTGAAACTACGCCCACAGCAATCCCAATGATGTCACCACAAATGAACTCCACACAAGTTTGTATAAAACGAGTATACTTTATATAAAAAGATGTGTGAAATAACCACTCGATACAACTCCCACATATTTACACTAGGTAATATTGTTTCCGGTGGGTTGGGCAGTCCTAGTCCCCAACCACCGCTTCTAACCAACAGTTACGCTGACTTTTAACCGTTCTCATCAGGTTAGTTACGTTGTACCACTAGATTCATATACATTGCAAAATACAAGGAATACTGCCCTACGTAATGATGGGTTCCTGTACATTGCCACAGTGAAACAATGCAATGCGTAGCGCCTAGATCATGTACTGAGTCAACACAAGATAATGCAACTCGATTCACTACCAGCATGCCCTGTTTAAGGAAGGACTACAGCAATGTGTCACGCTGCAGTTACGTACAGTGCGATAGGAAAACAATGCAGTGTGTATCACCCCCAGCATGCCCTGTGCAAGGAAGGAATAAGGTAATGCATCACAGTGCAATTCAGTACAGTGCAGCAAATAACCAATGCAGTGTGCTACGCCAGGATCCCATATCCTGCAAGAGAAACATAACGTAGTGCGTAGCGCACTAAACCCTGAGTTCGTTAATCCCCTCTAGTGTTAGACGTTGTCCAATAGTTCCATAGCTCGTTAGCAGCAAATATGCATAGTATTATATGACTGTTTTTAGAAGTTGTGCGACCGGTTGCCCCCAACACAGATCAACGATGACACATAAGTTCCACTCCGGGTCCTGGCCCCTGCACTGCCCCGTCAGGGACCAGCGCAGACTGAGATCTGGGCCAAAGCCACAGGCGCACACACCTGCCAGGAGCAAGAGGCCAAGAGAGTGTCCCTCCGGGCCCGCACCCTGCCCCAGACAATGATCCACTTTACCTGGGGGGTGCGACCCCACTCTCCTCTCCTGCCTCAGCAGCTTGGCCTCACTCCAGAACCTTGTCACCACGGGCAAGACGCGCTCGGGTCGGTAATTCACCTCCTGCGGGACTGCCAGTCGGGGTGGCCAACATTCAGAACAAACTCCTTCCACAAAGCCTTTCCCACAACGCTGAGGCTATCCCACGCTGCTTTCTGGAACCCGATCACTTGGCCCCACTCTCCAGCGCTGTCAGGACTTCTCCGTCACCTGATGCACACGATCTTCAGGCGCTCTCCACTAACTCCCGGCTTGCACCTCAACACATACACTGTGGTCTGAGTCTCATCTCTCCTCCTGGTGCACACAAGGTGCCAGGCGCTCTCCATTAACGCCCTGGCTGAACCACCACACGCCGATCCACGTGTCGGAGACTCACTCCTCCTTAGTGCTCATGACGTCCTGGCACTCTTCACTAGTGCCTGGACTGCACTGCGACACCACCCAAATCTGGTCTCTCTTCCACGATGCCCACAATCCACAGATGCTCCAACACCTGTAGCCGCACCAAGACAAGCACCCTGCACGTCAGAGTCTCGATTCGCTCGCGTGCCCATGATCACCTTAGGCACCCCTTCGGAGGTCTCAGGTTGCCACGACATGGTCCCACCACCTCGCCACTTAGTACTTCCTGGAAACTTTTATGTTCCTGTGTTTCCAAAACAGGGAGCCAGCTCACCTCGGGCCCTTGGGGTACAAAACGTAGCACACAGCAAAGTCCTGCTCCGGAAGAAGGGTGGCACGACACTCTGCAGCGTCCCTTCAGTCTCTCCTCAGTCAAGAGCGACAAACATCCCACAAGCCCCAGATCATGAAGCAAGGGTCAAGTGTCTACCACAGCTTATTCAGCAACTCTTCCTGAAGCAGAGGTTTTCTTCCCGATTGTGGACAGGTCAAAGCCGCCAGAGACTCGACCTGTCCATGACGTCATCAAAGCGCTCCCAGCACTTCTCTGAACGATACAGAGACCGTTCTCAGCGACATCGTCAACACGACCAAAACCAAAGTATTGGGGTTACAATTCTTCCAGTTATACCCCTCATTGTCTTTGACGTTTCCTTGTGATCAGGGGTCCCCGTCCCTAAATCAGTCTTGCGTATCTCCCCCCCCAGTGTCACTGTTCTCTCTTTGATCCTGGGGGCCTGGAGCTTTAATCACTCAGAGGGAGATGGATCTATTGTTTTATGGCTCTGAACCAGGCCTCTTCACCTCGCAAGGCCGCTCCTTCTCCCCTCTCCAGGTGCCAGGCAGCCTGCCGCCGTCTCCACCTCTCCACAGGGGCGTGACCTCCCTCAGCCTTTCTCACCTCTCCCAGATCCAGGCAGGTAGTTCACACTCGGCCTTTTCCACTGTCAGGGCCTAGCACTCACACTGGCACAGGTCCTGTCTTTTACCTACACTGCACCCTGCCTAACGGTTACCCAGGACATCCTATAAGGGTGACCCATGTGTATATAGAAGGGAAAATAAGGCCTGACAAGTGGTAGCACTTGTCAGGAGTACATGCTAATTTAGCATAATGCACGCAGGCCCTACACTGAAGGCCTATGTTCTCTTTCTGCGCATTCATTTAGTACTAGCTCTGGCACACACAGTGCACATCACTTAGAGATCTTGCTAGTAAGGCAAACATATCAATCAGAGACAGCCAAACACCACTACAATCTATACAGGGAACATCTGTACTTGCACACTGTTTATCAGTGGCAAGTACCTACAGCAACTTAATTCACAGCTCTCTGTCAGGAAAACGGTCTAGGGGAAAAGCAAAAAGTTTAAGTGAACTTTAGCCAACGAGGCCAAGACCAGCAGTCACTTTCTTGTAGTCTGCCCCGCAGTATTTTCAAGTAGTTTCACAGATCTGCAAAGGATCTAGGGTTAGAATTGTTTTACCAAGATGTGCTATATAAGCTTTGGTTTTTTCATTCTTTTCACCCATAATTTGCCTTGGCTGGTGTTTGTATTGTTGTCCGGATTATCCTAATCTATAAGTACTACAGTAGTATAGGGAATATTCACCCAATATGTAATACCAAGCCCCTGCACTAAACTCCTATATCACAGAAAAAAGGGTAGGAGTCATATCACCCTGCCGGTATATATTCATCATAGCCATCTAGTATGTTACATTCTATGCAACAGTGAAGAGTCACACAAGTGCATTTCATGTTCCTGTCCTCGCAAATTACACAGAAGCAACCTGGCTGCCTGTACAGTAATTTACTTGGTAATATGATTTGTTCTGTTTCATTAGTTGTCGTTGGGGTTAATGTCAAATACCCTTCTAAATCACTCCAGAGATTTGTAAATATTATGCCTTTATTGAAACACTATTTTCTTTTATAGAGCTCATCACCCTCAGAGGCATAGAAATCTATTTTCTTTCTTTCTGTACCAATCCAAGATATAATTGCATCCATAGTTTCATACTGTGGGTAATAATGGCTGCCGAGTCTGCATTCATCAACAGCTGTATGCATGTAATCATTGGACTATTTAGAATCCTATGCTTCATTTTTGGCCCACATAAAAAAATTGACTTTTTATTCATGGAGCAGTGGCTGTCCCACTTATGTGCCAAGGCTACTCCTCTCAGTCGGCCTGAAATTAAAGGGGCGTTGAATGAAATCCATTTTTTTATAAATCTCATGGCGAGCCAGTAGTATTAGATAGAGCATGAGGGCCATATTTATGAGCAAGTCATGCTGCGCTGCACTGCGTGACAGAAAAAGGGCAGGAATGTACCATATTTCAGGCATTCCTGCCATTTACCCGCTGCTGGTGCCCTTTTGGCTGGCTAGAATGCAGGAGCCCTTACATCATGGCGCAATGATGTCTGCATTGTAAGGAAGATTGTTTTTCTGCAGGAAGGAACACCTTGTTGTGCAAAAACAATCCCCTGAGGCTTTTTCCTCTTTCTATGTGTGCTGCAGAATGCATAGAAAGGGGAAAAACCGAGGAGAAATAAACGTATTTATCCTTGTTACGCCACACCTGGGGAGGCATAGATTTTTGGTGCAAACCTAGGTCTTTTTATTTCTGGTAAATCTGGGAATGCATCAGAATCGACAGATGGTGCATGGGAACACTCAAGCAATGCCCAACAAAAAGCTTCCCTGGCGCAGAGTAATACGACACTGCGATTTGCATCGTGTTCAGTTACTCAAGATTTATGAAGCCACTCAATGCCACTGAAGGTAGGTGGCCTTGGTTTACTTCATGAATGTCATTATCTAATAGAGACTGTTAGTTGTAGATTCCTTAACTTAGATTCCCCCCAGGCATCAATCTGGAACCGGAGATTTTTTCTTCAGCAGTACCCCAGCGCGTTGTTAAGTGGTGTTGGTCAGCTTCACGTCCGTCGTTGGCACCGGGATGACATTGCAGGATCTATAGACGCCGCCCAGGTGCACTGACGTCAGTTCTTTCTTTTTCCGCACCTAACCACTGATCCGGAGAGGGTTACACCTCAGCCGTTTTTTGGCTAGTCTTTTTCACTTTTGTCAACTTCTTTTTTTGAGGCTTTCAACTCCTGGTGCATCGAGGGATGTCCCATCTTGGGATCGGCTTCAAGCCTTGTCATCGGGCAATGTACATGATGGACCCGCACCTCCTGTGCCTTTGGTGTCTGGAGCCAACAATGGCCAACAATGGCTCGAAATTGTGCTCCGAATGCTGGGCCATGAACCTGAAGGCTTTGCCGGAGTGGTGGGAGGCCCGGCACTCAGAACTGCGTTGCTCCTGTTCTCGTTCGAGGGGAATATATCCTGAATGGTCACGGAGCCCACACTCAAAGTTGTCGGGAGATCTTCGGGTAAGTCGGGGAAACACAAGAAGAATTTGAAGAAGCACAGGCATTCATCGACTTCTCCCCTGCGGTTGGCCAACGCGACACTGAATCCCGAGCATCGTCGCTCAAAGGCTCCGTCTCCGGTGTCGATTTCTGAGACGGCTCCATGCCTCCCTCCCTTTCTGGGAGCTGGAACATCTCCTGCCCAGATTCAGAAATGTTATGAGGCCTTGTACCTCATCTTTGGGCAGCCCGGCTCTGCTGGTGCACCTTTGGGCCCGGGAGTCAGTAAGAGCACTCGGCCTTCAATGCTGGCGGCTCTGGCCCCGGCTCCGGAGGTTCCCTATGGATCCAGACATGGATCCAGATTGATACAGGGCATTCTCACTGTACCTTCTCTGACGTCGATCCCGACTACATTGCTTTCGGCATCGACCGTGCCCCATTTGGCACTGACCCCATCTTCATCCCGAAGTGGACATGGAGCCGGACCGAAGTCAATCGATGTCGATTTCAACACCGATAGGGAATTTCATCCCTGTGTTCATTCCTGGCATTCCTTTTGGGCTAGAAGGTGAGGAAGAGGGCTGGGAGCGGCTGCTGGATCCTTTATCTGACCAGCTTGAGGAACCAGAATGGCGAAAGGACATGGGTGACGCCAGTGGTCTGGACCCATTCCCTGTAGCTGGCTTGCTTTCTCCCCCTACCGTAGCTACGGAGGTGGGAGCTTCCTATGCTGTGGTGGTGAGGAGTGGCAGCCAGGTATAACCTCCTGAAAATGGTGCTTCAGCCTGCGGCTTCCTCTTGTATTTGTATCTGGGGTTTATATCGCGCCAACTCACCGACAGGTCTCAAAGCGCTTCTGACCAAGTACAGCAACAAGAAACAGGGTAGAAGGAATGTGGAAATGCCGACCTATCTTACGGGGATGTAAACGCGTCCTTGAAAAGTAGAGTCTTCAGGGATTTCCTAAAGCGGAGAAGATTGGATTCTCTACGAAGCACCTCCGTTAGTTTATTCCAGATGGTGGGGGCTTGGACTGAAAAGGATCTGCCACCTTTGGTTGCCATTTTAAAACATGGGCAGGATAGCAGAAGGGAATCGGAGGATCGTAGAGCGCGCTTGGGTTCATACACTTCAAGCCTATCTTTTATATAGGCTGGCGCCTGTCCATAAATTGCTTTATGGCAAATGCACAGGCTCTTAAATTCAACTCTTTGCTTTATAGGGAGCCAGTGTAACCTATAAAGTAGAGGAGAGGCATGGGTCTGCCTAGGTAATCCGAAAATCAGTCGAGCTACGTCGTTCAGGATGACCTGTAGACGATTAATAGAATTTTTTGGAAGACCTAGGTATAGTGCGTTCCCGTAATCGATTCTGGAAACTATTGTGGCTGAAACAATGGTTCAAAGCATATTCGTTGAGAGTAAAGGGACAAGCTTTCGTAGCTGCCTAATCAGGTTGGTACATGAGCCGACCACCGCGGATACTTGGTTGGTCATCGAGAGTTCCTGATCGATTTTCATACCGAGGCTCTTTACACTAGGACACGGCTTTGGGGTAGGTCCAAGTTCTTGGGGCCAGAACAAATCATTCCAGGGGGAAGCAGAGGTTGAAACTACAAGGACCTCTGTTTTGTCTGGATTCATTTTTAATAGGTTGGACGTCATCCAATTTACTGTGAACCGTAGTATCTTTTGGGCCATGGACTGAGCCGATGTAGTATTATCGATACTCAGCAACAGCTGAGTATCATCGGCATAGTTAAAGACTTTACAGCCCATGTTGGCCAAAGAGTCTATCAGTGGCTGCAGGTATAAATTAAATAAAAGTGGTGAAAGTGCGGACCCATGCAGGACTCCACATACCAAGGCGCCCACGTCGGAAACCTGATCTGCTAGCTGGATCCTCTGCGTCCTCCCTAGCAGAAAGGCCGTTAGCCATTGGAGAGCTTGTTCTTTTATCCCGGACATGGCTAGTCTGTCCAGGAGCAGTGCATGGCTGACAGTATCAAACGCCACTGAAAGGTCTAATAATATCAGGGCGCTTGGCTTTTTACTGTCAGCCATGCATCTGAGCTCGTCCAGCACCGACAGCATTACTAGTTCCATGCTATGGTGGGCACGAAAACCAGCTTGCCGCTCCTGGAGTAGATGGTGTGATTCCAGGAGGGGTGACAATGATTTTAACACATGCTGTTCTAGAATTTTTGACAGAAACGGCAGCTGGGAGATTGGCCTGCAGTTCTTCAGGCTAGTTGGATCCGCCCCAGGTTTTTTTATCAGGGGTCTGACGCGTGCCTCTTTAAAGGTAGTTGGTAATGATCCAGTAGCTAATGAATTATTTAGGAGGTCTAGGATCTGGTCCTCCAGGATAGGAATTGCTAGCCGAAAAATTTCGGGAGGGCAGGGGTCGGCAGGGGAACCTGACTTGGTTGATGCTGCTAGTTGTCTAAGGGTAGTGGAGTCAATATTAGGAAATCTAGTAATAATAGGGGTCGAGAGGTTTTGAGGGGGCGATGACGTGGTGTGTATAGTTGGGCTGTCTTTCTTGATGTCTGACAGGATAGTCGCTACTTTTTCAAGAAAGTATCCTTGGAAGGTGTTGCAGTCAATCAGTGTATCTACCTTTTCTTCCTTTTTGCTTAGTTCTTTCAGTATTTGGAAGGTTTCTTTCTGGACATTTACGGCGTTGTTCATACGGGTTTCATAGTAGTCCTTCTTGGTTGATACAATAAGCTTTTTATACAGTTGAAAGGATGTTCTGTATAGTTCTCGGTCAATATCCTTTTTAGATTTCCTCCAGCATCTTTCAAGATGACGGAGTTTTCTTTTTTGATCTCTCAGGCTTTGAGTAAACCAGGGGGCACCTTTTTCTGCACCCTTTTTTTGTGTCTTTTCTGGGGCTATCTCATCAATTGATTGCCTGAGGGTGGCTACTATAGTATCATAATTTAAATCTAGGTCTACGCCATCTGATGGGATCATAGGTTTCTGTATATGTTTTGACAGGACATCAGTTAGGGTTCCTGGGCCAACTTTTTTCCATTGGCGCACTTTTTTGGTTTTTAACGGAAGTTTTATCTGAGGATTGTTTTGTGGTATATCACACAGGATTAGGTGGTGGTCCGACCAGATACAAGGTGTGATATTTGTGAGAGCCACTTTTGGCATAGAAGACCAAATGAGGTCGAGAATGTGGCCTTTTATGTGGGTTGGGGCTTCCACTAATTGTACCAGGCCTAAAGCGGTCATGGAAGTTTGTAGTTTCCGAGTTGGTAGATCTTTGTCTGTTTTGTCCCAGTGAACATTAAAGTCACCTGTCACCAAAATATTTTTGTAGCGTGTGCATAAATCCGATATTATGGGAAAAAAGAGATCATTGAACCTTGATGTACATTGGGGTGGACAATAAACCGTCAAGATGATAAGACAGGAATTGTTCATGATTATTGTTATCCCCAGTAGGTCAACGGAATTTATAGTCTCAGTTAAAAAAATTTTCACCGTGAGCTGTTTTTTAAAGATCGTTGCTACGCCACCACCCTTTTTTACCATTCAATTAAGCCCTCACGACCTTCCTTCTGGGTACTTGATCCAAGTCCTCACAGTAGTTCCTGTGAATAGGATGATTGCCTGCCTCAAGCGCCCAATCCGGATGACCCAGCGTTCTCTTCCCATGAGAGCTTGGTAGTCCAAGCCTCTTCATCAAATGGTGGATTTCCTTCTGCTCCCCCAGATAGAGAATCCAAGAAGCTGGACCACCTTTGGAAGAAGATGTTCTCTTCCTCCAGCTTGGCATTGCGGTCGGTAAATACCACACGCCTGTAGGGCCAATACTCTCATACTATCTGGCATACGGTCGCACGAGGCCGGGCCATTCTCTCTCAAGCAGTTACAGATGGGAGAGACACAGCCACATTTGCCATAATATATGGACTGGATACCACAACTCACTGCCTGAATGATTAACATGTTGGTAGCTGTTAGACACTCCGTCTGGTTGAGGACTTCTGGCATCTCAGGAGATATCCAGTGTTTTTTGATAGACCTGCCCTTTGACAGCACTCGCCTTTTTAGAGACAAGGCAGACTCAGCGCTTGATCGCTTCAAGGACTCTCGAGCTACTGCCAGATCCTTGGGCCTCACGGCTACCTTTTGTCCACCTCAGTCTGCCTTTTGTCCCTTTAATAGCTACTGAAGGAGCGCCCAACCATGTCTTCTCCAGCCTAGCCACCGAGTCACGCAAAGTGTCCAGCCTCTGCGTGGCAGAGGACGTAGGACCCAGCGTTCTAATGGGTCAGGGAGCTTGTGGGCGGGCCAGTCCACCCTTTCCCCTCTACCCCACCACCACTTCCAAACTTTCTTAGTTCAACGTTCCAGGCCCATCACCAGCCAGATGGAGGCAAGATCCGTCATCACCTTCTCCACTGGCAATCCATCACATCGGACAGGTGAGTTCTGCAAATAAATAATCAACAGGTATGGAGGAGGATTAGGAGTCCATTCGTTTCCCCAGTCTCAATCAAACAATCATCAAGCAGGAGAATAGACACTTGTAACTACTTAACCATAGGTTAAGATGAAACACCCTCATAACTGCAGTGTCTAAAGTGCGGTGTGTATCTTTTATCCGCCCCACAAATGCGCGTTACGGCATTATCAATGGATGTTCCAAAACGTGCTATATGCCAGCCTCATCCAAAGGCAGCCCCTGGTTTTGGTAGTAGTGTCCAGAGATAAAAATAGGGAGGCACCCCAGAATGGAAAGTAAAAAACAAAAACTTCACCACTAATGAAATTTAATAGAGAAGGTGAGGTTATGTTTTATTAAAATGTTGTCGGTATAACTTGAGGTCAAGTTATTGGATCTCCTTATACAAAGTCAACATGTTTCTGCTCCATACTGCCCAGCCGGGTCTATGGAGCATTCGTCAGGACAAACATCACAAACAACAGATAAGTTACTTACACAACTTGTGTAGTAATTCAAAAAAACGAGTTTGTTTTTTGGTTTTATGCTTCTACAGGATTTCTGAGGAGGAAGCAGAAAGAAAAGTAATTTACATAATTGGGATGGGGTATAGCACTATCAATATTCTCATATTTAGAGATTTATCGCTAGGGCAATTTCATGCTTTACAAACAGATAGGTGGTACTATAATGGGGACAATTGTGTTTAAGAGGAACAATGCGGAAATCAGGTTGTACTTGTGGTATGTGTCAAGAAAGCTACATTGTTTCCTGAGGACAAAATGCGGCATAGCTATTTGTCAAAAAGAGGGTGTAGAGTATAAGCTTTCTATCAGTAAGTACTAATTTACGTATTGGGTAAACGATGGTTCAATGTAATGCTCACCACGTATTTGGATTACCTCTAGTTATTGAAAATGGGTACTAGCGGAATGTGTAATTCAGCCCAAATAGGTACGTAGTGATGTTGGTACAGATAAGATTAAGAGCGGCACTCTTAGACCCTCGGTTTCATTAGACGCGTCATATGTGAGACGCGTTCGGGGATTGTTGTTAAGGATACCAAGTGGGCGGATAAGTACAACAAACGTTCTCGGACTCTTACCTCAATTCCGAAAAACTGAAGCTTCAACAGGGGACACTGGGACTCACTGGTCCCGAGCTGATAGGAGTCAGAAAGAGATGGAGTTAACAGGTATCGGTCTTACCGCTTGTTCCAACCGCTTGTCATGATCGCTCTCGCTGCCACAGCGAGGGGACTTCAGAAACGTAAAAATGCGCGATCACTCCTGCTGCACTACAAGTCCCAGAATGCCAAGCGGACCGGGAGAACAGGAAGGAAGGTCGTTTCTATGTAGCCCTGCCACAGATGAGGCTCGGTGCTTGACAATTGTTTTTGTTGGATTCGAGTAGGGCGGATGGTGTTCCCCGTCGGAATCAACTCTCAAGACATCGCCAGCGCCGAGCAAGTGCCAGCGTGGTCAGAGGAGATCGTCTGCGCCGAGCAAGTGCCAGCGTGGTCAGAGGATATCGTCTGCGCCGAGCAAGTGCCAGCGCGGTCAGATCATCATCAAGCCAAGTTCCTAGTAGGAATCAGTGTGGTCAGAGAAGTGGAGCAACTTCCAGAGAACCGCAAGTATAAACACGGAAGAATGGGATCATTCTTCCCTTTCAGACCCTAGAGATTGTTATTGTTTCACGGAAGTTTCCAGTTATTCTTTCTTTATGTCTAACGAGGCTAGTACTAACTCAAACCCAGAGTTATATTACCTTTGCTGTATTCTCAAGCGTGATTGAGGATACCAACGAACGGAGGAAAATACTCTTGCCTTCTAAGGAGTGCTGCGCTGTGCGTGAAAGTGACTTTCAACTTTTCACTTCAGCCCTTTGGAATAAAAGGAACAGATCGGTTCCGATTAAAGTGCGAGTGACATTAACTTTGGTAAGTGTGATTGCACGAGGACAGGGAAGAGCAGGGAATATAGGGGAACAAGGTACTTATACCTGTCACTTGTCTTTCCCCGCTGCAGCATATCCTTCCACGGAGGTTTCCCTGGACCCAGACTCAGAGGGCCTCATCCTTCACTCCGTTCCTTCCTGCGCATTACCCTTCCGGCTTCTCGCAATATCCATTCAGGAGGTGCTCTCTAAGACACCCCTGGGTGTGGTGTTTAGGCAAGTCGAAAGGACTTTCGTCTCATCGTCCCTGCTGACCGGATTGCTCAGGTTAGTGGTGCGCGAAGGTATTGGCGCCGCTTGCAATCGCGACAGATTGTCAAGCCCACGAATACTCTTCAGCCCGGACGATGGATGTCGACGCTACTCTTGCTTCCCTGATGGAAAGCTTCTCGGAGCTTCGCCAGGAGGTCATTACCTCTCGTGCCGAGAATCAGGCCTTATACCAAGAAGTTACGCTGATGCGTAAAGAGATGTCTGATTTATCACTGAAGGAACCAGCTGCTAGACCTATACTTAAACCAGCCACGTTGCCTCCACCTTCGTCCTCTCGAACAGGGAATTACTTCTTACCGTTATCAACACCCGCAGCAGGCTCTGATGCATTACCGACGGTTCAGGTGATCCAGAACCAGGGGATTCCTTTGGCCCCTCCGGAGAGGTTTTTTGGAGATCCCCGTAAGTTCGAAACGTTCCTGAATCAGTGCCGGCTTCATTTCTTGTGTAAACCTGTGGTCTTCCAGGAGGAAGCTGTTAAAACGGCATTCATGATGTCCTACATGGGAGGGAATGCATCAAGTTGGACCATTCCCTTATTAGAACTGTCATGGACTGGCAGCAGCGCAAGCTCACACACGCCACTAACCTTTGTTCAGGGTGTCCGGCAGAAACGACTTCGGATGCTAAGCTCTCCTCCCCCAGCCAGCCACGAAACCCACAGTGGAAGCGAAACTCACTGTGCGCCCACGTACCTAGCCGGGAAAGGGGAAGTGGATAAAATAATAAATGGGTAGCGATGATTCGTTGGGATCCCCCGGGAGTCTGGTCACCAAGATGCGTAAGACAGCAAGGAAGGGCCCACCTAATTAGGGAAGAGTAATGAACACCATTAATACTATACTTCATGTGTCTCGGGTCGTATACTAATCAATTCTTAGGCACCTCACTCACCGGAATCATACACAACCCAGGCCGTGAAAGAAAAGCCCCACAGCAATCCTGCTTGATCAATAATAGTTCTGCCAAGAGTTCAGGACTGCAGCAGGCAGTAGTCGCAATGAAAGTAAATAATCGCGGTTGTTAAGAAGCACAAACCGCTCTCAGAGGTCCGCCACGAAATGGAGACAAGAAACCAACTAAAGAACATCACAGGAAATATGTCTCTGTCTCTTGTGGCAATAATGTCCGTGGAATCAAAACAAAAGCAATTTGGAACTACATCTCCCAGAAACCTTCTCTTTGGGAGATCAAACACGGAATATCAGCGCAGCGCGTCTTCCAGCAGAACGCTCCCTGATAATGAAGTAAAAGACAAACGATATGTCCCAGAACTGCCCTAATCTAACTAGCTAGGGACGAACAATCACTAAGGTAGAAAACGAAAGCGAGCCCGCTTTCGTTACATGAGTACTTAGCCGCAGAGCGCCGTCTTCAGCCAAGCGCTGGGGGAATCACGGTTTTTACTCCTGGAAACTTCTTTCTTCTCGCTGGGATCCGGCGGGGAAACACCTTCCGCCACTCCGATCGACTCTAGAATCACATTGACAAGCACCGTCCGTGAGGATGGGAGGTGCTAATATGCCTTTGGTCTCGTGGCTCTTCCTGCTTGCCCCTTGGAATGCTGGTCACTGTAGTTCACTCTACCCCTCCTACACACATCCCTACACGCATACCATCTCCGAGATCTTGAAAGTAGAACCATTCCTCGTCCCCCGGGCACCACAATCGCTACAGAACCCCCTCTCGAGGACAGCCGACTCGGCGGTCGACCCGGCTTACCCGGATGTAGGGCATGGAAACGGTCAACAAGCTCTGGACAGTGCAGATTCCCCAGAGGTTCCCAGGATCGGTCTTCAGGGCCGTAACCTTTCCACTCCACCAAATACTGGATTCTGCCCCTCACCATACGGGAATCTAGAATGGACTGCACCTCAAATTCCTCCTGACCATCCACATCAATCGGAAGTGGAGCTACCGGAACTCTCATAGTGGGAGGGCAAGGAACCAGGAGGGAGACATGGAACACCGGATGTATCTTCCAACCCACCGGGAGCAGGAGTTTCACAGCAACAGGGTTAATCACTTCTACTATACTGTAGGGTCCTACATATTTGGGTGTCAATTTAGTATGCCCTTTAATGTGGAGATTCTTGGTGGAGAGCCACACCTTGTCTCCCACCCCATATGTCGGTTCTATCCTCCTTTTCCTGTCAGCGAAGCGTTTCTGCGCGGACTGGGCATCGGCCAGGCTGTTACGTGCGTCCAACAACACCGCTCTCAGATGTGCGTGGTGTTCGTGGATGCTAGGAACAGGGGAATGGACAGGCCACTCAAAGGGAAGTATGTTTGGATGATACCCATGGAGGCAAAAAAATGGTGAACAACCCAGTGTTGAGTGCACAGCATTATTATATGCGAATTCGGCCATCCAGAGTAACACAGTCCAGTCCATATCATTCCTCAACGAGAAACAACGAAGATATTGCTCCAGGGTTTGGTTCAGGCGTTCCGTCTTGCCATCCGTCTGAGGGTGGTAGCTGGAGGACAGACGGGCATCAATGTTCAAGGTGGTACTTAACGCCTTCCAGAACCGGGAAGTGAACTGAGAACCCCTGTCGGTGATCAATACACAAGGAAGACCGTGGGCCCTGACTATATGTTGAAGAAACACTTCTGCCAATTCCACAGACGTGGGTACATCCTTCAGAGGTATGAAATGGCCCATCTTCGTCAAGTGATCGACGACAACCAATATCACTGTCATTCCATTACACGGGGGCATCTCAACGATAAAATCCATGGAGAGAGTATGCCAAGGTTGGGGAGGTATGGGCAAAGGTCTCAGCAGACCCACCGGGCGAGCATGCACAGCTTTTCCTTGCGTACAGATGGCACAATTCCTCACATAAGACCGGACTTCTTCTCTTAGCTGGGGCCACCAGAAGGAACGTTCCACGATGGCAATGGTTTTGTACATTCCCATATGACCTCCCAGAACCGAATCATGAGACCAAACCAATACTCGTTGCCGTAGGGCTTCAGTGGGAATGAATAATGCAGTATCCTGATAGGCGAGATCGTCCTTTATTGTGCGATGCTCCGGATCCTCTTGTATCCATTCAGGTATGTTCATATCTGCAAGGGCTATTTTCACGTCCTCAAGAAAGTTGCTTGACGACAGGAGAGCTACAGACCCTACGCTGGCAGTTGTTTCCTGAAGGATCAAAGGTGTTTCTAACTCTTCGGTCTTTCTCTGTTCGCCATCCTCCAAACGTGACAGAGCATCTGCCTTCCCATTTTGGGGTCCGGGTTTGTATTTGATAATGAAGTCATAGTCAGAGAAGAAAAGAGACCACCGTAATTGTCTGGGAGTGAGGGCCTTCGCTGTCTTCAAAAATAGCAAATTCCGGTGATCCGTGTAGATCTCAACTGTATGGATCGCCCCTAGTAGATAGTGACGCCATTCCTCACATGCCCTTTTGATGGCTAAAAGTTCTTTATCTGTTATGGCATAGTTCACCTCACAGGGCGTGAGCTTCTTGGAGAAGAAGGCAACAGGATGTACTTGGCCTGTACTAGGGTGTCTTTGGGAAAGCACTCCTCCCACAGCATATTGTGACGCATCGGTCTCCAGTATAAACGGTAATTGCGGGTCAGGGTGACGAAGAATGGGAGCTTGAGTAAACTGCTTCTTCAGGTATTGAAATGATGTATCAGCATCCTTACTCCACACAAAAGGCATATTTTTCCTTAACAAACAAGAAATCGGATGAATGATTTTGGAGAAATCCTTGATAAACCTACGATAGTAGTTTGCAAAACAGAGAAAGCTTTGTACAGCTTTCACGGTCTTCGGTGTAGTCCATGTGAGTATCGCTTCCACTTTGTTCGAGTCCATTTGAAAACCCTTCTCGTTAATGATGTACCCAAGGAAAGACACTTCCTGGACGTGGAATAAGCATTTCTCCAACTTGGCGTATAGAGAGTTTTGTTGTAAACGGTCCAGCACGGACTTCACATGCCCGACATGTTCCGAAAGAGTGGAGGAATACACCAGGATGTCATCAATGTAGACTATGCAATAGGTCTCCAGACATCCCCGCAGAACCTCATCCATAAAAAACTGAAATGCTGCGGGGGCATTGCACAGCCCAAAGGGCATTACCCTATATTCGAACAGGCCCAGCTTCGTTCGAAACGCAGTCTTCCACTCATCCCCTTTTTTGACACGCACCAGGTGATAGGCTCCGCGCAGATCGAGTTTGGTGAAGTACCTGGCTCCTTTGAGTTGGTCCATGAGCACTGGTATCAAGGGGAGAGGGTACCGGTTTTTGATGGTCACACGGTTAATGGCTCGATAGTCTATACAGGGTCTTAATTTGGCGCAATCCTTCTTGGGAATGAAAAACATAGGGGATGAGGCGGGAGATGATGAGTGTCTGATGAATCCTGATGCTAAATTCTCTTCAATGTATGTCTTCAGATATTCTGTCTCCTTCTCGGTCATGGCATAGACCCTGCTACAGGGAATATCTGCTCCTGGTATGAGATCGATTCTGCAGTCGTATACCCTGTGTGGAGGCAAATGAGTAGCCTGTTGTTTGTCAAACACAGGGGAGAACGACTGATACTCCAAGGGGAGTATGGTGGCACAACAGTATTGCTCTGGAGAACATGCAGCCGCCAGACAGAGAGAAGACGAGAGTTCTGGAATGCAGGTAACAGAAGAAACCTGAGTACAATGCTCCTGACAGTATTCAGATGACAAGGTGATAGTGCGCGCTGCCCAACAGACCTTTGGATCGTGGAGAGTTAACCAGGGCATTCCCAAGATGAGCCGGAATTGGGGTGCATCAATGAGATCAAACTGGATGTATTCCTGATGATCTTTTCCAGTTTGCATTAGCATAGGACAGGTGTGGTAGGCCACTGGACCCGATGATAAGACCGTACCATCCACTGCTTTCACCAACTCCGGTTTTTCTTTTTTCTCACAAGCAATCCCGATTTTCAGGGCGAATTCCTGATCAATGTAGTTTCCGGTGGCTCCTGAATCTACTAAGGCGTCAATATTCAATGATTTCTGAGGGGTGACCCAGAGGATGATTTGAAGGTTCATATGCGCCACTGCAGGATGCAAGGTATTTGCAAGACAGGGGGAGATCATTTGCGGCAAACAACCCAAGACAGAGACCTCTTCCTGGTTTGGGTTCTTCAGTTTTCCGTCGGTTGATCGGACTCTACTAGGGCTTGCACCCTTGGAACGGGGTTTCTGGCTGGGACTGTATTCCTGGCTCTACAGTCCTTAATGAAGTGGCCCCCTTTCCCGCAATAGAGACATTGCTTCAAACAACGTCTTTTCTCCTTCTCTTCCTGTGTCAGTGGTCCACGGATACCACCGATTTGCATGGGTTCAGGGCCTTCGGAGGGTTTAGCACGTTCTTCAATAGGACCCCTAAAGCGAGGGTAGAAAGGGCGATTGTCTCCTCTTGATCTATCCCCTCTTCTCTCTAGGAGCCTGTGATCCAATTGGACTGTTAAATCGATGAATTCTTCACAGGTATCGGGCAACTGTACCACTTGTGCAAGGACGTCCTTTAATTCTCCACGAAGGCCTTGATAAAACAATGAGATGCGTTTTGCAGAGGGCCAATCGGTCTCTACCACCAACCTGTTGAATGAGGTGATATAAGACAACAAGTCCTGAGAACCTTGACGTATGGTGAGTAGTTCCCTATCCAGGGTCAGCATATGGGATTTACGATCAAAAAGCTTGCGCAACTCAACACAAAAAGCAGAAAAATCGTGCAACACTGGGTCATTCTTCTCCAGCAATGGGATATTCCAACTGGCAGCATTACCCCCCATATAAGACATCATAAAAGCTGTCTTCGCTGAATCATCCTGGAAAACCCCGGGTTTACATAAAAAATGTAACCTGCACTGATTCAAGAATGTTTCAAATTTGCGGGGGTCTCCATAAAAGCGTTCAGGGGAAGCTAAAGGAACGCCTACGGTCTGTACCACATGTACGGTATGAGCAGCTTCAGCCGAGGAGGCACTAGAGGTGGCTAATTGAGGGGGAACAGAGAACCCACCCCCTTCTGCTTCCAAAGGTTTTTTAGAGCCAGGGGGAGGTAATGTAGCTGGTTTAATATAAGGACTCCCTCCTGTTCCTTTCTGGACTAGTCCTGCGACTTCCCTTCTTAAGGTACCAACTTCCTTATACAGGGTCTGGTTTTCTGCTCTAGAAGTAGCTACTTCCTGTTGTAAAGAGGCCATGCCTTCCACCAGGGAAGCCAAGACTGCTTCAACATTCATCGTTCGGGCCGGTGTGTTAACTTGGGCTTGTCAATCTGTCATGGACTGGCAGCAGCGCAAGCTCACACACGCCACTAACCTTTGTTCAGGGTGTCCGGCAGAAACGACTTCGGATGCTAAGCTCTCCTCCCCCAGCCAGCCACGAAACCCACAGTGGAAGCGAAACTCACTGTGCGCCCACGTACCTAGCCGGGAAAGGGGAAGTGGATAAAATAATAAATGGGTAGCGATGATTCGTTGGGATCCCCCGGGAGTCTGGTCACCAAGATGCGTAAGACAGCAAGGAAGGGCCCACCTAATTAGGGAAGAGTAATGAACACCATTAATACTATACTTCATGTGTCTCGGGTCGAATACTAATCAATTCTTAGGCACCTCACTCACCGGAATCATACACAACCAAGGCCGTGAAAGAAAAGCCCCACAGCAATCCTGCTTGATCAATAATAGTTCTGCCAAGAGTTCAGGACTGCAGCAGGCAGTAGTCGCAATGAAAGTAAATAATCGCGGTTGTTAAGAAGCACAAACCGCTCTCAGAGGTCCGCCACGAAATGGAGACAAGAAACCAACTAAAGAACATCACAGGAAATATGTCTCTGTCTCTTGTGGCAATAATGTCCGTGGAATCAAAACAAAAGCAATTTGGAACTACATCTCCCAGAAACCTTCTCTTTGGGAGATCAAACACGGAATATCAGCGCAGCGCGTCTTCCAGCAGAACGCTCCCTGATAATGAAGTAAAAGACAAACGATATGTCCCAGAACTGCCCTAATCTAACTAGCTAGGGACGAACAATCACTAAGGTAGAAAACGAAAGCGAGCCCGCTTTCGTTACATGAGTACTTAGCCGCAGAGCGCCGTCTTCAGCCAAGCGCTGGGGGAATCACGGTTTTTACTCCTGGAAACTTCTTTCTTCTCGCTGGGATCCGGCGGGGAAACACCTTCCGCCACTCCGATCGACTCTAGAATCACATTGACAAGCACCGTCCGTGAGGATGGGAGGTGCTAATATGCCTTTGGTCTCGTGGCTCTTCCTGCTTGCCCCTTGGAATGCTGGTCACTGTAGTTCACTCTACCCCTCCTACACACATCCCCACACGCATACCATCTCCGAGATCTTGAAAGTAGAACCATTCCTCGTCCCCCGGGCACCACAATCGCTACAAGAACGTAACGACCCGGTATTACATAATTTTTCTGATTTTTGTCACGAATTGCGTAAGCTATTCGACAGGAAATCCCATATGCTAACCCTTGACAGGGAAATCATGACACTAAGACAGGGGTCTCAAGATTTACTGTCTTATATCACTACATTTAATCGCCTGCTCGTGGAAACGGATTGGCCGGTGGAGAAACGGATTTCCCTCTTTTACCAGGGGTTGAGAGGAGAATTAAAAGATGTGTTGGCCCAGGTGGTGCAACTACCAACCACGGTATCAGAATTTATCGATCTCACCGTACAGTTAGACCATCGATTACTTGAACGTAGAGGAGAAAGACCCAGAGGGGAAAATCGTTTTTACTATCCCCCTTCTCGACCCAAATTTGGAGGAGAGGAAAAGATGAAAGGGGTCGATGAACCTGAACCCATGCAGATTGGAGGAGTCAGAGGCCCCCTCTCTTCTGAAGAAAAGGACAAAAGGCGACGTCTGAAACTTTGCCTTTATTGTGGAAAAGGAGGACATATCATCAAAGAATGTAGAGCCCGTAATTACGTTCCCGGGCGTTCTACCCTTCCCAGGGTCCAAGCTACTCTGAAGGACAGCGAACCGGCGGAAAACTTCAGATCTTAAGTCAGACGGAGGTCTCTGACTTAAGATGCCAGCTTCCTATGATCTCCCCCGTATTGGCCAACACCCTTCATCCAGCGGTTGCCCACATGAACGTACGAGTATCTCTCTGGATTACCTCGCACAACAAACTACAAATTGATGCCCTTCTTGATTCTGGGGCCCCCGGAAATTATATTGACCAGGACTATGCGTTAAGGATGGGCATACCTTGCGAAAAGAAACTGCGACCCGAGACAGTAAAGGCGGTGGATGGAACTATCCTGTCATCTGGTCCGGTGGTTTATAACACCTTGCCTCTATTGATGGAATTCGGCGAGAACCACCAGGAAAACATCCAATTCGATCTGATCGATGCCCCGCAGTTTCGGCTCATCTTGGGTATGCCGTGGCTTACGTTGCATGATCCTTTCGTTAGTTGGTCATCCCGTACGGTCAGTATGTCCTCCCCTTATTGTAAGAAACATTGTAGGAATCATGAGATTCGTCCCTTCATTCCGGTGCCCTCGCCTGCGGCCTGTTTGGCGAATGCCTGTGGCATGGAACTGTACTGTTGTGCCACGGTGCTTCCCGTCGAATACCAGGAGTATAAGGCCTTGTTTGACAAACAAAAAGCTGCGCAGTTACCCCCCCCATAGGGTTTATGACTGTCGGGTGGACCTCATACCGGGGGCGGATATCCCTTGTAGCAGGGTTTATGCATTAACGGAGAAAGAAACCCAATATTTGAAAACCTATATTGACGACAACCTTGCTTCCGGATTTATTAGACACTCCACCTCCCCTGCGTCTTCACCGATGTTTTTTATTGCTAAAAAGGACTGTGACGAGTTAAGACCCTGCATCGACTACCGTGCAATTAACAAGGTTACGATAAAAAACCGCTACCCTCTTCCCCTCATTCCGGTCTTGATGGACCAATTGAAGGGGGCGAAATATTTCACGAAACTCGATCTCAGGGGGGTTTACCACCTTGTTCGTGTGCAAAAGGGAGACGAATGGAAGACAGCGTTCCGAACCAAATTCGGATTATTCGAATACAGGGTGATGCCCTTTGGACTCTGCAACGCCCCTGCTGCCTTCCAATTCTTCATGGATGAGGTGCTCAGGGGGTGCTTGGAAACATACTGCGTGGTCTACATAGATGATATTCTGATATATTCGACAACAATGACGGAACATATAATCCATGTGAAAACTGTATTGCAGAAGCTTCTACAAAACTCATTATATGCCAAGTTGGAGAAATGCCTCTTCCATGTATGGAAGTCGCCTTCTTGGGGTACATCATCGACGCCCAAGGTTTCCGAATGGACACACGGAAAGTCGAGGTAATCCTGAACTGGAAATCTCCACAGACTGTTAAGGCTGTGCAGAGTTTTCTAGGCTTTGCCAACTATTACAGGCGCTTTATCCAGGACTTTTCGAAGGCCATACATCCCATCACTTCTCTCCTGAGAAAGAACGTCCCATTCGTATGGGGACCTGAAGCAGCACAGGCATTTCAAAGTCTCAAAGACAGGTTCACCCAGGCTCCTATTCTGAGACATCCAGATCCTCAGTTGCCTTATGTCCTCGAGACTGATGCATCCCAATACGCTCTCGGAGGAATCCTGTCCCAAAGACATCCCAAGACGGGCCAGTTGCACCCAGTGGCATACTACTCAAAGAAACTTACACCGTGTGAGATAAATTACTCTATCACCGATAAGGAACTCCTCGCTATTAAGCGGGCCTGTGAAGAGTGGCGACATTATCTTCTAGGAGCATTGCACACCGTGGAGATCATCACGGATCACCGCAACCTTCTGTTCCTCAAAACGGCTAAGGCTCTGACCCCAAGGCAGCTTCGATGGACCTTGTTTTTTTCCGATTTTGATTTTGTAATCAAGTATCGACCTGGATCCCGTAATGGGAAGGCAGACGCCTTATCCCGCCTCGGTACAGAAGAGACGGTGGAATCACCGGAGCCTCCGTATATCCTTCAAGGCACCGACTGTTCTGAGGTATCGCTTGCCCTGGTATCCTCCGAAGACTTTCTGGATGATTTGAAAGTGGCAATAGCGGCTCAGGACATAGCTTCGTGGGTACAGGAAGAGCCGGAAAATCGTCGTATGGAAAATGACCTGGCCTACCATTACCAAGCGTTGTATATCCCCCAGATACAGTTGCAACAACAAGTGTTGAAATGGGCGCATGACTCGGCATTGAGCGGACACATGGGCATATATAAGACCACCGCTAATGTGGAGCGTTCTTTTTGGTGGAAGGAGGTTCGAAAGGACGTAAAAGAATATGTCATGACTTGTGCGGTTTGTGCCCAGGGCAAATCAGTACATACGAAACCATCGGGTCTCCTACGTCCATTGCCCATTCCTCCTAAACCTTGGCACACCTTATCCATGGATTTTATCGTGGAGATGCCTCCCTGCGGCAATCAAACTGTGGTTCTAGTAGTAGTAGACCATCTAACAAAAATGGGACACTTCATTGCCTTACCGGGTCTGCCTACGTCGATGGAGTTGGCTAAAGTATTTCTTCAACACATTGTCCGGGCGCATGGAGTGCCCAGTGTACTGATAACTGATCGAGGCACGCAATTTACATCTCATTTTTGGAAAGCTCTCTGTGCCATCTTGCAAATCGATGCCAAATTATCAACTAGCTACCATCCTCAGACCGACGGTAAAACCGAAAGGCTTAACCAAACATTGGAGCAATACCTCCGCTGCTTCACCATGCAGAATGCCATGGAGTGGACCACACTCTTGTGGATGGCGGAATTTGCTTACAACAATGCGGTTCATTCCACCTTGGGGTGTTCCCCCTTTTTCTGCCTTTACGGTTTCCATCCGAATATGCTTCCTTTCGACTGGCCAGCGGAATCCTTGGTTCCTTCAATACATGAACATCATGCGCATTTAAGGGCCATTCTTATTGATGCGCGACATTGTTTGCAGTCGGCACAGGCGGCTCACAAACTGTTTGCAGACCGGAAGAGATCAGAGGAGCCCGAGTATAAGCAGGGGGATAAGGTGTGGCTTTCCACACGTAATATCCACTTGAAGGGAGTAAATAAGCTTAAGCCTAAGTATATTGGTCCCTATAGTATCAGTGAGGTTGTGAACCCTGTAGCGATGAAACTGTCCCTGCCTGTGGCATGGTCCATTCATCCGGTGTTCCATGTGTCTCTCCTCCGTCCTTGTCCGTTGAATATGCGCTTGCCGGAGCGTCCCCCTGCTCTAGAGTGGAGGGCCAAGAAGAATATGAGGTTCAACGGATACTAGACTCCCGTTTGGTGCGAGGCAGGGTTCAGTATTTGGTCGACTGGCAGGGATATGGGCCCGAAGACAGAACCTGGGAACCTGTGGACCATTTACATTGCCCGGATCTGGTTGCTGAATTCCATGAACGATTCCCTGGTAAGCCGGGTCGACCGCCGAGTCGGCAGTCCTCGAGAGGGGGTTCTGTCATGATCGCTCTCGCTGCCACAGCGAGGGGACTTCAGAAAGGTAAAAATGCGCGATCACTCCTGCTGCACTACAAGTCCCAGAATGCCAAGCGGACCGGGAGACCAGGAAGGAAGGTCGTTTCTATATAGCCCCGCCTCAGATGAGGCTCGGTGCTTGACAATTGTTTTTGTTGGATTCGAGTAGGGCGGATGGTGTTCCCCTCCGGAATCAACTCTCAAGACATCGCCAGCGCCGAGCAAGTGCCAGCGTGGTCAGAGGAGATCGTCTGCGCCGAGCAAGTGCCAGCGTGGTCAGAGGATATCGTCTGCGCCGAGCAAGTGCCAGCGCGGTCAGATCATCATCAAGCCAAGTTCCTAGTAGGAATCAGTGTGGTCAGAGAAGTGGAGCAACTTCCAGAGAACCGCAAGTATAAACACGGAAGAATGGGATCATTCTTCCCTTTCAGACCCTAGAGATTGTTATTGTTTCACGGAAGTTTCCAGTTATTCTTTCTTTATGTCTAACGAGGCTAGTACTAACTCAAACCCAGAGTTATATTACCTTTGCTGTATTCTCAAGCGTGATTGAGGATACCAACGAACGGAGGAAAATACTCTTGCCTTCTAAGGAGTGCTGCGCTGTGCGTGAAAGTGACTTTCAACTTTTCACTTCAGCCCTTTGGAATAAAAGGAACAGATCGGTTCCGATTAAAGTGCGAGTGACATTAACTTTGGTAAGTGTGATTGCACGAGGACAGGGAAGAGCAGGGAATATAGGGGAACAAGGTACTTATACCTGTCACTTGTCTTTCCCCGCTGCAGCATATCCTTCCACGGAGGTTTCCCTGGACCCAGACTCAGAGGGCCTCATCCTTCACTCCGTTCCTTCCTGCGCATTACCCTTCCGGCTTCTCGCAATATCCATTCAGGAGGTGCTCTCTAAGACACCCCTGGGTGTGGTGTTTAGGCAAGTCGAAAGGACTTTCGTCTCATCGTCCCTGCTGACCGGATTGCTCAGGTTAGTGGTGCGTGAAGGTATTGGCGCCGCTTGCAATCGCGACACCGCTGTACTTAGAAGTGGAACGCCCTTCTTACCAACACAAGGAGAGATTCCACGTCTTGTGCTAGCTCTGCCCCTGGATACCGGGAGCTCACTTCCTGTTGCTAATTTCAAGCAAAATGAAGTAGAGAGCGGACTATGGTTATTTTCAACACTTGGATTTTATCGTGTTTACAAACTTGGAATAAAGAACCTACTTCTCGTGATTAGTTGGAGAATTACTTAGTCATCAATGTTTTTAGGGCAAAAAAGTGAGAAATAAAAAATAAATATAAATAGTAAAAGTAGAAAAAGAAAAGGGTCTTCTTTCTTTTTTCTTCACTCTGGTAAAATACCACCCTTTTGCGCCCGTGTATCTACATGAGATTGGATACGCAAGTATAGTTCGTACAGTCGGATGGGAGATGTTAAACAGATATTACTAGAGGAAGATGTCTGCATTTGTTCTCTCATATCTATATTGAAATATGCAGGTGTGTAAGAGTGGTCTTATACAAGGGTCTTATGCAAATTGATGCCACAGAATATTATCATTTAAGCCCGTTATATGGGTCTTCAAACGATCCACCCATCTTTGCTCTTTTTCGAACAATATTTTTTCGGCATTCAGGGTCTTGTCCGTGAGCGTTTCCAGTACTGTCCACCTTAATTCTTCGCAGTCATGACCGACTTCAACAAAATGGGAACACAACTTTGTGGTGTTTTTCTTAAGTCTGATGTTACACTTGTGTTCCCCAATTCTCGTTCTGACTTTTCTGCATGTCATTCCTATATATTTTTTGTCGCATGGACACCATATCATATACACTACGTGAGTAGAGTTACAGTTCGTATGTTGTTTTTGGGTCCAGCTGAGAGACTGTAAGTTGGAGTATTTTGGTGGTGGTTGTAAGTTTACATGCTAAGCAAGTGCCACACGGGTAATGACCAGTAACAGGCATCATGTCCATATTTCTCATTTGTGCGGGTTTCTTTCTCAATTGTACTGGGCGAGTATGTACTAATAAGTCTTTTAGATTTTTAGTACGTTTGTTGGTAAATCTGGGTTTTGGCCATTCGTGTTTTCCAGTACCCAGGATACGCCAATTTTTATTGATCAGTTTTTGTATCTCATATGTCGCTGGACAGTAGGTGGTGACACACGTTACTAGGTAAGGGATTGGTTCTTTTTTGTTGGATTGGAGGAGGCATTCTCTTGGTTGGTTTTTTGCTCTTTTCCGGCATTTAGAAATGGTGGTTGGAGTGTAGTCTCGAGCTCTCAATTTTTGGCTTAATTCTTGTGCTCGGGCCTCATAATCTGTTGTTTTGCTACAATTTCTCTTGAGCTTTAAAAATTGGCTGTAAGGCAAATTGTCCCGTAGGGGCTTAGGATGGTAACTTTTATAAGATAGGAGACTGTTCTTTGCCGTTGGTTTTGTGTATGTTTTTGTCTCCATTTTGCCATTTTCGATGAAAATTGTCAGGTCAAGGAAATCGAGTTGAGTATTGTTCGAGGTAAATGTGAACTTTAACCACTTATCTCTTCCATTTAGCCATTCGATAAATAGACTGAGATCCTTGTCTATATGCCAGATCAGTAGGATATCGTCTATGTAACGTTTCCAGTATAAAATACTGGAAATTAACGGGTTGGTATCATTTAGTACGAAATGACTCTCAAATTGACTAACGTAGAGGCCTGCCACTGAAGGGGCAAAGGCACTACCCAAGGAAGTACTATGGCATTGCAAAAAAAAATCTCCATTGTATTCAAAGTAATTTTCTGTCAGGGCTAGACGGCAACATTCCAACACGAAATGCCTGGGGGTATTGTGAGTCCAATCTTCCATGAACAACAAATCCTCCAACATCTGGAGAGTCTCCTGTTGTGGAAGGCTAGTGTAGAGTGATTCTACATCTAGGCCTACAAGTAGCATGGTGTCTGGATCAAAAGTTTTGCCTGATATTTGAATTAGTAGGTCGCGAGTATCCTTCAAATATGTGGGTTTTTTTTGTACCAGCGGTTTTAAATACTCATCAGCAAATTTGGATGATGGTTCTAATAACAAACCAATCCCCGATACTATCGGGGGTCCTGGAGGTGGGGATCTGTTGTTGTCAGTCTTGGGGAGCGAATAAAAGAACGGTGTTTTGGGTTCTTTTGCGATCAAATATTCTGCTTCTTTCTTGGAAATCCAAGTGTTCATTTCTGCTTCGTATACCATGATTGCGATGGTGTTCTGTAATCTAGGCGTCGGATCTATCAGTATCCTTTTGTAGAACTTTGTATCTGACAAGAGGGTAAGGCACTGTTTGTTGTATCCTTGTTTTTCTAGGATCACTATGCCTCCCCCCTTGTCCGCTGCTTTGATTATTATTATTTTTTCCATTTTGCTGTAGTTCCTCTATAGCCAAGCGTTCCTTTCTGGTTAGATTTTGGAACGTAAGTCCTTTGTTTTTATCCAGTGTGTCGATTCTTTTCATTAGTGCCTGTTCGAAGGTTTGAATTTCGATAGGAATAGAACTATTTGGTGGACTGAATGTGGACTTCCTACGTAAGGAAGTATCACCCTCATTTCGTATAGATTCAGCTCCTGAGAAAAAAGCCTTTAGTTTCAAAGTTCGACAAAATTCAGAGAGTTCACATTTCAATTTGAAAGTGTCAAGTGGAGGGGTGGGAACAAATGCCAAACCTTTGTTTAGGACTCTGGTCTGATCTTCAGACAGGATCACATCTGTCAAGTTTACAATCAGCGATTGCTCTTGCTCGTGCTCGGTTTGTCTGTTGCCATGCTCCCTGTTAACATGTTGCGTTGTTGGTCTTGCCAGGTGATGTTTTTTCTTCTTCCACGTGGTTGATTCTGGCCTCTTCCTAAAAAAGGCTGTTGTTGATGTGGATTCTCAGCTCCGGCCATATGTTGATTCCCCATCTGAGGTATTTGTTGCATACTTTGATTATAGGGGTTCATCCATCCGGCAGTTCTGCAAATAGTCTTAATGGGCTACCCCCTCCCCTTCAGGACTACTCCTCACTCCATACTACCTTCTTACGATCACATGTCAGAAGATCATTTGGCACTACTCCGCCAGGAAGTATCGTCTATCTTGGCCAAGAGAGGGTCCCTGTGCCAGCTGTAGGTAATGGTTGCAATTCACGCTACTTTCTGGTACCCAAGAAGGACAAAGGCCTGCATCCTTACTCCTAGATTTCCAGGCCCTCAAGTAGAAGTTCAAAATGCTCACTCTAGCCCATGTTCTGTCTACACTCAACCAAGGAAACTGGATGGTGGCGAGCTCATTTCACAGTTACCTGCTAGCTATCAGACCCGTTTTTCTCTGACACAGTGGGGGACTTCATCTTCCGGGAGCACCTGCACTTGCCAAGGGCAGGCCCGTCTGCGCCCGTCCATAGCCGTATGAGGCCGGGCTGGGGCCCCCCGCATGGCCTGTAGTCCAGGGGTTCCTGTATACCAAATCTATGGTGATTACGGTTTCCAAACTAATGGAGGAGCCTGCTACTTGTCTACTTGAGTGCCATTATCAAGAGACCTAAAGAGTTAGGAGTGGGCAGTGTGGTGTCCTGGGATTGTTTTGTTACTGTTTTACACAGATAAGACACAATGAACTCTTTTATCTGCTCATGGGACTTTCCCTGTAGAGTGGCTTGAGAGGGCTTAACTAGTACTCGCCTACATCTTTTTGTGTACCTAACCATGGTTAGGCGCAAGGCCACGTCAGCCACTACTGTGGTGAAGAGAAAGTCAGGCACTTTTGCAACGATTGCAACGGTTACCACCATGGACTCCTTTCTGCAGAGGGCATCAGCAGTAATAGATAAAGAGATTGAATTGGTGACAGGTGCTTTCAAGGTCTCCAGTAGCCATTTTGCTACTCACTCTTTCAGTTACCCCTGCTTCCCAGCCAGTGACTGAAGGTGGACTTTTGAGCCTGTTCAGTAGCCCTGGGATTTCGGCGGAATCATACTATGATGATGGGACAACCACCGGGTCAATTGCTCTTTCTAAACAAGAACCAATGCCATTGCCACTCTCGTCTGTCACTATAGTATGCAATCAGGGGGGTAATGTCCCTGTTTTTGCACAGGGGAATGTCACTCATACGAGCAGAAAATCGCTGAATTTAATCCCTGGTTACAGAAAGTGAAGATATAATTTCAGCAGCTAAATGGAACCCGTGGGCTGGCTCTTAGAGGAAAATCCAACCTACTGGGGGGAAAGCGAAGAAACCAAAACTCACCATGGTCTCTAAACCTTCTGCACCCTCAGCACCTGTCACAGTACTCTCTACCGCTAGCCCTGCTTTGGATCTTCCTAGGGCAATGGAGGCTTTCCAGTCAGTGTTGACCAGTCTTCTGGACTTAAAACTGGGTCCTATCTTTGAGAGGCTGACCCAGATTGAAAAATCTTTAACTTCCCAGAACAGTACTGTTGTACCAGCCCCAGCAGGAGAGCAAATCAGCAACTTGGGCCAGAGAAGGGTTCTGGATCCTGTTATGCGGACAAATTTGACGAACTCCACTTTGGACCTGCCACATTCTCAATCGCAGACACAGTCTGCAGTACAGGGTTGGGGGGCTCGCTGCACAAAACACAGTTGTTGAGGAGAGAAGGGAGAGAAGTGATACATCTGGTCAGAACGGAGCCACAAATGATAGTTATGGTTTAAGGGCCGGGAGATTGGTTAGTAGAGAGGCCCAGCCATTGTGTCTCCCGGTAATTAAGTTGCATCCCGAATCCACCCCCTATGTAGTAGTCCTGGGGAATGTTCCACCTCTCCCCTGGGGATCAATCGAGGAATATGAGCAGTTAAGAAACAAATTACTTCACTGGCTATCTCATAACACCACTTTGGGTGCACAGGTGGCCAATAACATCATTATGGTCTGCAGAGTTAGCTGAATTGGTAATTCCTGTAAATCAGGCACGGGTGATTGTGTTATTGTTAATTTTGATAGGCCTGATCTTGAAGGTTGGATGTTGTCTAGGGACATATTCCCCACTCTTTACAATTCTGGATCTGTTGTCAGGGCCTTACCATTGGGCTTTTTCTATAAACCCGACCCAGTAGGGAATTTTCAAAGGAATGTTCCCACAGAACCTTCATGCATTGGGCGGTTACATAGATTACCACCTGCTCCCACACAACTACCTATCCCTGCGGTCCGTGCAACGTCCTTGAAAAGCTGTCAGTATATTGCTGCTCCCATGCTCAATTTAATTAACAGATTTTCCCCATTAGCAGGGATGGAGGAGTGTGATTGACTTGAGAGCCCCTCATTTACGGGTTTCTAACCTGATTTAAGTACACAGGGCCTCATTTATGAAAAGTGACGCATCGCTGCGTGAAAACAGCGATGCGTCACTTTTCACTGCGTCCTCCTTCCAACACCAATGATGTGTCATATTTACAGTATGACGCATCATGGCGCAAGGAGTTACAGATATGTCAGTATTTCTGACGTATCTGTATGGCGCAAAAGTGACGCATTATGAGAGAGAAACTTCCTAGGCAATTATATCAATACAAATCAAAAATAGACAATATAAAACAGGGAAAACAAGAAAATCATGTAGAAAATACGATATATTTAATATTCAAAAATAAAAGCATATATTTAAAAACATTGGTTTTACATTCATCAGTCATTTCCTTGTTATTTAATACAATATACACAAATGTGTGCAGGTGGCAGTCTTTATCATTAACATCTATCGATGCGCGTTTCGGCATAATGAAAACGCCTTCTTCAGGACAAAGTCACTGATTATACCTAAGACACATAATACAAAATATTCAGAGGCTAATAGTCACTTAGCATCATTCGTTGTTTCACATTAATGCATGAGCTCCAGTGACTTTACCCAATATATAACAATATCCATTCTGATTCATTAAAAAACTGTCATTAATGTCATCTTTTTTTGACAAGGAAACAAAAAATATATTTTCTTATAAAAAACATCATTCACCTACATGATTACAAGTACTTACAAATTCCCTGAAGCAATAAAAATATCCAATTATTTAAAACATTATAACATCTATACAGACAACGTCCAACTGCTCATACAACGTCCGAGTGCTCAATAACATCAATAAAGAAAGCAAGAAAGAATAGACACACTATAGTCAGTTAATAGACAAGAGAGACCCATTCACCGATAAGAGTTCAGAGTTCTTAAAGAGAACAATACACTCACTTTTTTAATGGAGTTAGATCACGGAAGTGTGTAGTTCACTTATTTGAATAGAGAACCGACTTTACGATTGGTCCAAATGTTCTTTTTAAGCGTTCTGAAAGAATAGGTAACAATGTACCAAAATGTATACAATGTATACATATAGCTAGATTCTTCTGATACGTTGATACAGTGAGCTAAATGAACACCCACATGAATGTATGATGATTGTGACACACTTATGTAGGGTACTCTAATTAAAAAACATGAAAGTTAAAAGTAGAAGGATGGGATCAACAGCAGGACCTCCAAGATGCAGAAACCTACAAAGGAGCAACATTTATATATTATAATGGTCTTATGTGGCAATGTCAGAGAAAGTCCTAAAAGAACCTACTAGAGATTCTTATATTATTACCTTTTTGGACATAATCCCTTAGAAAATCACGCTAGCGAGGATTGGAACTATTCCAGAAAAGCGGAGATTCTAAATTCGTATATATCAATGGATGGCAATAATGTCCACTGTAAAAGATTGCTGGGGGTCGCGTACCTAAAAAGGAAATAAAAAAATGTAGCACTAAAAGAAAAATTACTGAAAAATTACAAAAGTGACGCATTTCTGGAGTGTGTCACAAAAGTGACGCAACTCCAGTAATGAGTCCTTTCACATGGGGCAAGCCCCATGTGAAAGGGCCTGCGTCAGTCTTACGCCTGCTGTGAGGCAGGCTTAAGAAATTTACGCATTTGCGTCCTAGAAGTGGTGCAGTGATATCTTATAGATTTCACTGCGTCACTTCTATGACCCTTTCTTGTGTCAGAACGCCCCCCCTGCATGTATTATACCTGGCGTAGGTATAATGTAGCGCAGGGGTTTACAAAGTGACGCATCTACCTAGATGCATCACTTTGTAAATATGGTGCAACAAGGCACATTTTTTACGCTGCTGGTGCATCACAAAAAGTGACAAACCGGCGGCTTAAAAGTGACGCACAGCCTCATAAATGAGGCTTCCAGTACTCACCAGCGCCAGTTGAGGGGGACTTCTGTTTGACTGCCAATAATTTTCAAACTTGGAACTTTGCAGGCTGGCTAATAAGTTCCATGAGCCAATTTGGTTGCAGTTCGTAAAACAATCCCTCGTGATCTGTTTACAGGAAACGTGGTTGGTAGATTGTGATTTATTTTGGGAAGGCTACTAGGCTTTATTTGTGCCAGCGTCCTCTTCAGCGGGAGGTGGACCAAAGGGCGGTCTTGTTACGTATATTTCCCTGGCAGTTGACTGCCTGATTCAGGTTGTGCTGTCTCCCAGCCCAGGAATGCTAGCATTGATATTAGAAAGGGGGGCTACGAGATTGGGTCTCATCAATTTTTAGAACTCTGTTTTCTGCCCTCCAGTGGTCGGTAATATAACAGCCCTGGGTATGTTTATAAGGCAGTCCTATGGGTCTATTTTACATAACTTGTTGGTCCTTGGTGATTTTAAGATCCACCCTTGTAGAGACCCAAGGTCAACCTGTATTTCTGAGTTAGGCTGCCCAAGGATGAGGGGGATTAATTTTGCACATCTTGCTCAGGGAGAATTACTAAACAATCTATTAAATGAGCTCAACATGGTGTCTTTGATGTCTTTAGCTGACCCGCTCCGTAGATTTCCCGTCCCCACCTTTAAAGGGAGACCAAGCTACTTTTAGCTCTTCTTCTTTCTACTGTGTTTTCTTCACTTTTCTTTTCAATAGAGCGGTGCTCCATTTCTACCTGAGCTGTAGCCGGGTGAGGTGGAGAGTTTATTCCCCATACAGTGGGTGAGTGATTACAGCGTCATTCTATTTCACATTTAATGTTGATTCGACTGACTCAGGTTGACTATTAAGCAACCACTGACCAATGTTAATTGGCATTTTGTACTTTTCATGAGATATCTGTCTCTCTTCACAAGCTATCGTCATTAACTGTGTATTTCTTTGTGTGTTTGTTCGTCCAATATGATCCTATGACCATCCTGATCATCTCCACGGGCGTTTTTCAGGTGATATGATTTTAAATCACTATAATACACATATCAGCAGTAACATTTTTTGTTAAGGTTCTGAAGAAGCATAAAGGGATCCCATGACCCTATTACACTGCAGAAACATGTCGACCTGAATCACATCTAAGTAGTTATTTGTTACACTACTTTGCACTGTTTTTTAACCTTGGGTGTGGGTAGGATCCTATTAAAATTCATTTTCCATTCCTGCAACCCAATATTAACTCATTCACTTATTTGTTGCACATAGCACTTTCACATTTGCACTGCTAGTCATTATTACCCCCTGATACCACTTTTTCTCTCAACACATCCCTGTATCCTTCTAGACGATTAGGCAATAATCTACCTAATCCACAGTGGACATGTTTCCACTTCCTTCGGGTGAAGGATCCCAAATGATGTAGGGCGGTACAGGACGGGTATCTGATGGGAACACAATTTTTCACCACGAATACCTTGGATTCATAGATTGTATCCTGATATGTATACACAGTTTCTTAGATAGCTTTAGTTATCCTTGACCCATTGCTACTACTTGTTTTTTTATCATATGCAAATCAGCCTTGACCCTGTGCCTCATGGGAACAGTCCAGCCCGAACTGCCAAGCCATGTCTTTCCTGGACCGGAATCAAGCATCCCAGGACCGGTTTCTGGCTATCAGCCGTCTTCAGCCAGGATAGCTTGACTCCAGTGGTGTGGAGTGGTGTGGACTCACGTCTAAGCATACCCATCCCACTCGGGGTGACAAAATGCAAAACAACTGTTGAGGGACAGAATGCAGAACAATGTCATACATTCACCCCAGTACAGAGATCTGCGCCTAAATCCATCGCTTTTTTGCACTCCACACCATCCAGTTCAGACATGGCCTTGCTCACTTGGCCACTGGATTCAAGATAGCCTGGCTGATGAGGATTATGAATCCGAAACTGGTCCCAGGATACTTGTTTCCGGTCCAGGGAAGACATGGCTTGGCAGTTCGTGCTGGACTGTTCCCATGAGGCACAGGGTCAGACTGATTTGCATATGAATTAAGACAAGGTGAGCAACCCAATGTACCCTTGCGGGCTTGGGCAAAGAGGTAATTAACAAGTTGGCCCAGCAAGGGATTTTGTTTATGATATCGAATCTCAGCTAGTGCGGTACTTAAATTAATTGAGAACTCACACTGTTATTAACCAATGGCTGAGGCAAATGAATTTATAATGTAAGCAAATGTTACCACTTTATCATAGTGCAAAATGATACAATACCCTGGTATTTTGAGTCAAAAAAGTTTGTTATTTACTTGAAGACAAAAAAATTAATTATTGATAAAAATGGGGTACAGAAGAATGCATTTGAGATATACAGGGAGAATATTACATGTTCCACTAATATATCAGAAAAAAAGTCTAAACTGCTAACGGATAAAACACAATGATTTCAGATCAAAGAGTAGATGAAAATCAATCGTGGTAGATGAATCACGTGCAGAATTAGACACAGTTGTCGACATTTCGGTCTTTGCGTTATTATTTCATAAGATCATCATCAGGACTTAGATGTAGTGCATTTGAATGTAGACCCTTTAAAATAGTATAACATACACTTCCTAGCCAGGTCAGTGATGTTGGTCGAAAATTATTCAATTGGCAAGGATATTTGGTCGAAGTTGAAATCTGCGACTTCAATTGAAAGGACGCTTTGGATATTGACTCAGAGGGGCGGTCAGGGCTCGATCAATTGTTGTGATTGCGTTGTCACGTTTTGAATAGTCGAGAGCTTCGTTATCCGGGTCAGCCACGGCAGCGTGTTCCTTCCACCACCCCCTTTTCTGAATCATTTTGTCCACCATAAGCGTGGAAGGGTATGCTCAGACATGAGTCCCTTGCTCACTGCACCATCAGGATTCAAGCAAGCCGGGCCGAAGACGGCTGTAATGCCAGAAACCGGTCCCCGGAAGCTTGTTTCCTTTCCAGTAAAAGAATTGGCTTGATAGTTTGGTCTGCCCTGTTCCCATGATGCACTGGGCCAGGGACAGACTAATTGCATGTAGCCAGGTTCTGAGCTGGGATGGTGCAGTGAGCTAAAAAACGGTGATGGATCAAGCCCTGATCTGTTGACTGGGTACTAGTGTTCTGCTTAATTCAGATACTCTGTCCATCACCACCCCCTTTTCTGAACCACTGTCACAATCGTCATGTAACACAACAAAAGAAATACAGATCAGATGAAGCATCCAAGCAAAAACAATGCACAGTGCTGATTCACAAGTCCCTCACGCTACTTTCACGACGCGGTTGCTTCCCCTTTGTGACGCAGCGGACGCACAAATAGTTGCGCCCTGGTGCTGGGTATTTACAAGGTGATGCATCTGGGAGATTTGCCTCGTTTTAAAGCCCTGTGCCAGAAGTAGGTGTACTGGTCCAGGGGGTGGGGCGGTGGGTGGCTGTCACGGCGCAGCAACACCTCACAAACGTGGCTGATTGAAATCTTCAAGATTTCACTCAGTCACTTTTATGCACATGCTGCCTCAAAACCCTGTCCATGCTTGAAGCAGATGTAAGGATTGACGCAGCATTGTGCAGATAGGGCCACACAGAGCATTGCTGGATCTGCGTTGCTCGGGCAACACAACTCCAGCAATGTGCCACTTCTATGGCACAGATGCGTGACGCAGCTGTGCTGTTGTTCCACCATGGTGATACGCAGTGTCAATGTGTTGCATTCATGCTGGCATAGCTGTGGTGCACAATTACTGACAAATCACTGCAGACATGCATGGCTGTGCCAGTCATTGTAAATAGTCACTCACATGTCAATGACTCCGGAGCACAGATCAATCTGAGCCCACAACATACCCATCCACAAGTGAACATTGAGAACTATCCAATGTTAATGTTAATGTTAATGTTATAGTATGTTTTATATAGCGCTTGGCTACTCCGAGGAGTGTCCCGGCGCTTTAAACCCAAAACGAACAGGGAGCAGAGGCAAAAAGGGGGGAAAAAAAACTACTGAGCGAACAACCATGTCTTCAGATCCTTCCTGAAAGCAAACAGGGAAGGATTCCTTCGGAGACTGACTGACAAAGTATTCCACAACTGGGGCGCTAAGCACCTGAAAGACTGGCCGCCAACCCTCTCTCTTCTTATGACCAGGACCAAGGCCAGAGCCAACGACTCAGACCTTAATTATCTAGTAGGTTGGTAGAAGACCATCCGCTTTTGGATGTATTTGGCCCCGGACAAATGAAGCGCTTTGAAGGCCAAAGTGAGCGCCTTGAAAATGATACGTTTTCGAATGGGTAGCCAATGCAAAGTTTGCAACAGATCAGAAACCCTGGTGTGCCGATGGAGTCCAAAGATGGCATGTGCCGCAGAGTTCTGAACTATCTGCAGGCGCTGAAGGAGATATTCTAGCAAACCCAAATACAGAATATTCACGTAATCAAGGCGCGATCCAAGGAGCGCCTGAACCGTGGATTTTCTGTGAGCCAGCAAAAGAAGAGGGAGAAATTTACGAAGCATCTTAAGAATGCCGAAGCATCTCCCTGTAAGGCCAAGGATCTGGGGCTTCATAGACAGATGATTATCAATCTTTATCCCCAGGTTCTTGGCCGATATAGAGGCAGCCGAAGGCGGAGACATATTCTCAGGCCACCAGGCCTGCCAGATGGGATCCGACCGGCAGCCAAAGAAAAGCACTTCGGATTTGTCAGGATTGCACTTAAGGCTGTGTTGCTGGAACCATTTAAACACAGCCCCAAGGCAGCCTCTAATACTCTCCCCATCAAAATCAGTCCCCTTTCCACAAGTGAAAAGGAGCTGCGTATCGTCGGTGTACGACAAGATCTGTGCCCCAAAGGACTCCGCCAGCGCTGCCAGAGGGGTCATAAAGATATTAAAAAGGGTCGGACTCAAAATAGACCCCTGCGGGACTCCCACCTCTAAAGGTGGCACCACAGCGGAAAAAGGAAGGGCCCAGACCGTCTGACACCGTCCTGCTAGGAAAGATCTGAACCAGTTGAACACCGTCCCCCGCAGACCGATCTCATTAAGTTTGACAAGGAGACCCTCATGGGGGACGGTGTCAAAGGCCACCGATAGATCGAGCATTACCAGCATAGACTTGCCTCCTGTATCCAGTACCTCCTTGATGGCTTCTGTAACTTCCAGCAACGCAGTCTCAGTGCTAAAGTTGGTACGAAAGCCTGACTGCGTGCTGTGAAGGAGGTTGTTATTTTCAAGGAAACTGGAAAGGGAAACCTGAACATGTTTCTCAACTACTTTGGCAAGGGCTGGCAGCAGGGAGATAGGCCTGTAGTTAGCATACACTTCCGGGTCGAGATCGGACTTCTTCAATAATGGTATAACTAGCGCCTGCTTCCAGGCAGGAGGAACCACTCCGGAGGTGAGCGACAAATTCAGCACGGGGTTGATAATGGGATTCACTACTCCCACCATTCTCGCCAAAAATTTAGATGGACACGGATCCCGTGGGGACCCTGACTTTAGTTTAGATATAATATCTAAAGATGTAGCAACCGTCAAGGGAGTAAATTCCGATACTGTGGGCTCTCCCTCAATTATTGGACCAGACAAAATACTGTCTTCAGGGAATCCCCCTGCCCCCCAGCCAGAATTGAGTCTTGAATGGTCTTAATTTTGCTCGTAAGAAAATTGGCCAGAGAGGTCACCCAGGATTCCGAATGTGAACTTAGCATATCCAAAGCACAGATAACTACCAGGTGGAATAGTGCCAACGACAATGTATATGAAAATTGTATGTTGCATGAAATGGCATTAACATTGTCTGTCTCTCACACCCACAGGGCAACGTGCTGAAGAGACCCTCAATGAGGGGGGAGATGAATCACAGTCCCAGGCTACGCAGGACCCTGATCCCACCAACAGTGATGCCTCTCACCAATCCATGGATGACCCCGACCAACCTGGCACCTCTGTAGCCCAAACCCGTGCAGCAGCTGAATCAGGGACATCTGCGCAAACAGCCACACCCATTCCTGCCACATCCCAGCAGACAGCTCGGAGCCCTGCCCACACTCCACAACTGAGCCAGTCTGACAATGAGGTACAAGGTTCGCGGGGCACCCAGGAGGTGGCAGACAACACCACCACTGCCAACGCTCAGGGGTCCTGTCGACCCGATGTGCCCACAACCGCAGGCCAGGCTCGTGTGGGCAGGGGTGGTGGGAGTGGCACCAGGCAGAGGTGAGAACCTGACCACCCAGCTGCAGGGCCCGGTATGTCTGAACTACGTAACATCATGGAGGCATACCAGTGGGACACCAGGGAGTTCAGACAGCTAGTGGGGGCCCTCACAGAAATCAAAAACCTGCAGGCGGAGCAACACACCAGTCAACGAGAACACCAAGGGCGGATGGAGGCAAGACTGGATGAGCTCTTGGCGGTGCACAGGGACATAAGCCATTCACTCCGTCGGATCTCTGACAACATGCAGCACCCTCCCTGTGTCACCAGACAAGACACATCGAGGCGAAGACCGCCAACAGGCACAGGGAGGGAGGAGGAGGAGGAATCATCCGACAGAGCATCCCATGCATCATCAAGGCCTGCATATGAGGTCCCCAAGGAAGGTGGGTCGTCCACGCAAAAGACAGTGAGAGGCAGTGGGCCATGCGCATCTCCCAGGTCATCTGGTCTGGCATCTTGCCGTTGTGTGCAACAGCATCACCTTATTGACTGTCCCACTCACCCACATGGACTTGCTGGTTGCAGTCTGACCAATGATGGCAAGCACTGTGGTCGGGACTCTGTTGACTCAAACTGCAAGGCATCACATCTCCCTTTGTGAACTTTGGATTCCCCCCTTTTTGTACAGCACCTACCACTTATTCATGTTTCCTGCACAAAATAGAAAAATAAACAAACAAAACACAATAGATTTTGATGTTGCATTCTTTTTACATGAGTCAACAACATACGTGTGGGGATATCTCAAAGTATGCCAGAGTGTGCAACAAACTCAAGCCATCAATACATTGGGATCTGAGTCTGGTTGAGGACACACATAGGTCACAATGTATCATGAAATACATACATGGAGAATAATAGTCACTCGTGATGGTTTCAATCTGCTGAGGGGGGGGGCTTGCCCTACTGCTCTGACAGACAGTTCTGGAAGAGTTTCATGAAGGTGAAGAGGTCATGGGTCACGTTGAGGGGCCCAGGAAGGGAGTACCAGATCTGTTGGTGATGTGGGAGAACTATCTCCTCTATGCAGTTATACTGTGGATGTGATGAATGGTGCCCAGGGCACGGGTGGCTGGACGGAGTTGGGGCAATGGGGCGATGGATGGGAGACGTCCATGTTCCTCTTTGGGGCAGGGGTTGTGGAGTGCCTACTGAGTGTGGCTGAGGAGTATGAAGTCGATCCTACAGTTGACAGTGAGACAATTGTAGGTATCTCAGGTGGATGATCATGTGGCTGTGGCAGGGGATGTTGAGGCTGAGGTGTGCTCATGCATCCTGGATTCTGGCTCTTGGTCCTGCGTTGAGGGTTTTGCAGTAGTTTCAGTGGCTGGTGTTGTGGACCTGGGTGACTGTCTTGACTAGGAGTGGATCTATCTGAAGATCATTTGCAGCATGCGGAGGAACTTGCAGCATGAGGTAGTGATGGTGTTGACTTGCATGGTCATTGTGAGCGAGGAGTGTACGATGAGCACCTGCTTGCGTGGGTGGCCACTGTGTGCTTGTGCGCTGCCCAGTCCGATTTGACACAAGGAGTTGTCCCAGCTGTAAGGGAACATTCCTCAGATGATGAGCTTAGTCTTGTCCAAGTCCGGCCTCAGGTGGCTGATGTTCATCCATTTGTCAACACACCTCATGCATTCTTGAATGTAGGATTCGGGAGTGGCTGGGTCTTTGGTGAGGGTGAGTAGCAGCTGGGTGTCAATGGCATAGGACATGATGATGAGGTCGTGTGTGCATGTGATGTTGGAGAGGGGGGTCATGGAGACATTGTAGATCACCACTCTGAGAGATGTGGCCTTGGCCATAGGACCGATGACCCCAGTGTACTATGCGACGAAGGGATGATGCGGACACCCTGGGCCTTGCTGGGGGGGTACTTGGTAATTTAATCCGGGGTCTTCCTGTGGATCCCAGTGTTGGAGATGTGTGATCGACAGTGTGTTAGCACATGGTGTTGAATGCCATTGAGCAGTCAATGGGGTGAGGGTGGTGGCCTCACCATTGTTGAGCAGGGTCCAAGATGTTGTTGTTGGCGGCAATGAGGACTGTTGCAGTGGGGTGATTAGTGTGGAATATGCTCTGGGACAGGTTGGCTGGAGATGTTTGCTTGGAGGCAGATGGTCAGTTGCTCCTTTACGGTCTTATTGATGACATTTGCCGGGTAGGGAAGCAGAGTGATGTTCCAGGACATCCTGCTTTACTGACGTCCGTTGTCAAAGAAGGTCCTGGGTTTTGGCATGCCTCCAGCTCCCATGGAAAGTGGCATACTCAAAGGACACATTCATGACATGCCGGATGTGGGCTTCAAGGATGGTGTATGCTGTGATTGAGATGTTGTGTGTGAAGGCTCCTGATGGATAGCTGCAGTGTATGGTGTACATGAGCCGGTGGTGTCTTTGCTGCTGACGGGAGTCCAGGACCTGAGGGGGGATATGTCCTATGGAAAATAGCGCTGTCTGCCTCTGTGTGGGGAGGATTTCGTGTACGTCCACGAGCTTGGAGGGGTAGTAAGTTGCAAGGGATCCCCTTGGCCTTGCAAGGGTGTGATGTATTTTGGATGGAGAGCTGGGGTTACATAGTTCACTCACAATGCCGATGATGTCATTCATGTTGTGTGTGTTGGTGCCTAGGCCATACCTGAAGGTTGTCCTCTTGTCCGTGCTGATGATATGGTAATGTCTGTGTGTGGAGGATTTCAGGGCTGAAATGTAACAAATGGTTGTTTGTTTTACAAGGTGTGCACATGAGTCCGGCTAGACCTGTATCAGTCCAGTAGGCCTGCCTTCTCCCTGGTGGCTTAACTGTTGTTGTGCTTCACAGAAGGTCAGCCAATGTGGCAAGAGTGTGTGATCAGTTGGTGATCCAGTGTGTGCGGTTGCAGGGTGTGGTGGTCTAGTTGTTTGGAGTGTCCTGTGGGAGGGTGCCACACAGCTCATTTGTGTTGACTCTGGTCAAGCTTTCCTGGGGCATCTGAAGCGGAGTTTGGTGCAATGTGTTGTTTTTTGGACAAGTGGATGCAAATGTTGATGTACCAATGCAGTATGGTGATGTGGTTGTCCTCCAGCCAGGAGTTGCTGTCCCCCTGACCCATGTAGTCTGTGTAGGTGAGGGCCTGCATGCTGATGAAGTTGTCCAATGTCTGACGACCAATCACTAAAGCCGTTTCCCAGCTTCATAGGAAGCCACTCTGCTTGAATTGCAGATGTGTAATTTTGGTTGCCCTACTGACCCCTTCCCCGCCAAGCAATACAACATCCTTTCTAAGATTCACAATCACCATTTAACCGCCATCTAGTATCTTTCCCTCAGGTGGCTGGAGCATGAGTCTGTTGTATTACCTACGTCATGGAAGGACCAGAGGCTTTTGCACTGTGCACGTTGCAGGCGCTGATGGTCCTGCCTTAGGCACAGAGGTGGCACAACAGTGGCACTGACAAGCTGCTGCCTGCAATAAGAATAGGTGGAGGGAGGGAGGAGTATCTTGGAGGCATGTGTGTTGCAGAATCAGGGCACTCTGTGGTGCGGTGCCTCAGGGGAGGCAGCAGCAGGAATGAGTGAACACATGACGGAGGAAGGGGTGAGACACTATGCAGAAAGTAGCGCACAAAGACAAAGAGCTTTGAAAGGCACAATGTAATAGGTGTATGGAAAGGAAGAAGTGTCTGGTCACTCATGGGTCACTGAAAGAAAATGGATGATCAATCACCAAATATGACGGTCACTGGATCAGGTACCAAAAGGCCAAGCTGCGCCCAGGACACACAGGGTCAGCAGATGTTGGCTGCCCGTTGTGGTTGCAAGCTGCACAAATACATACACAAACATGTACCTCATGCACATTATGGATCATTAGTCATGATAAACTGCATCCATGTTACCACAGTACACATACTCCCATATGTACAATCATCGTAAAGTATGCCACAGATGACGCATGCAAACTGGCAAGAGATCTGCGGTGACAATAATTAGGCACATTGTACTGTGGGGAACACATTTACTATACAAATGGATCAAGGTTGTGTTGAGGCCATGCTGCTATATCCAATGTCCATGGGCAGTGGCATTGCTCTGAAGAAAATAACAGTCATCCAAACAGGTTACCTGTAATGCTGGTGAAACAATCTGTGCACGACTGCCTGGGACTGTCGGATCCTTGAATCCTCAGAAACGTGTGCTGTGCAAAGTGGTCCATCTCCCGATAGCCCCTTGGTCTGAGTATAACTGGCTGACTCAAAAGGGTGATCAGGCGAGGGAAGGAAAGGAAGGGAACAGCATGGAGTGAGATCTGAAAGAAAGGTAAACAAGCATAAGGATTCAACACTTATTGTCACTGAATCTTAGATTCCCTCAGGATCTATACTGTAACAGTTACACCTGTAAAGGAAAACAACAGCCACTGTATCCTAGTTGGGATCACAGTAATAATAATGTAAGTAGATCTGAGGATTTAACAAGGACACATAAAAGGTAGCAGAGTTTGGCAGCTAAATGAAGGGGGGGATAACGCTCTGCAGGCTGCTTCAATGCAATTATTGCCATGCGGATATCAAGGAATCACAGTGTATGAATATGGCTCCAATAAACAGAAATTCCAATGCGCTGCAGTGCTACTCACAGAAAGACAACAATCTGTGGTTACCCCTGGGAATCAGTGTGGGTCAAGAAGGGAAATGACACATCATCTGCATGAGCCTTAAGAACCTCATCCAACGAGGGAGTAAATTAGGTAAACACAAGGAAGCCCCGCATGAGACAGTCATTGGCTTGTCCACTGGGCTTTGAAATACCTAACATAACAAGCTGCCGGTCCAGAACTCAACAGAGAGTAATGATGCTCAATGCCGCAAAACCACCCCTACTGTAACCAGTATATGCAGCACTGGACAAGACAATACTGGGATTCACGTCACACGACTGGTGCCATGGAAGCATTGACATTTGCTACAGCACAACGTTGTAACGTCATCAGCGCAACATTCCTGCCATCATGGAATAGCAAGTAAACATCAACTTACAGAGAAGGCTTTCAAAGCAGTGTCCTACACCGGCCCTGAGGAAGCGATGTGACAGTGACATGACATACTGGCACAAGGGACAATGCATCCATCCATACAAACATACTCACCGGACATTTGACAAAACATGTGTGACATACACTGGCCAACACCTTCACAATATGTTTGATTGGAAATCCAATTGTACTGGCACACAAGATTAAGTGGATGAGCCAAACACATCCTGCTGCACACAGTGATTCTGCAATTCCCCATAGAGCCTGTAGTTGTGATGTCCCACACAATGTCAACTGGTGGTATCCGCAATGTGTCAGTGTGAAGGTTTACAGACATTGGTGCTTCACCAGAGTGAAAACCTCCACAACAGATGACTGTCAAGAAGGGTGACAGTCCTGTCATGGGAGTGGTGCAACATGAAATGTGATCCATGGTGATGAGACATGTATGTATGGTTTTACAACATGCACAGAAACAGTTCCCACAAATTCTCAAACCATACCAACCATAAACAGCCTGTTTGGATCTCTTATCCGAACTGACGTTTACACATGTCCGTGCATGGAACGCTGATTCTGTCCACGTTGCATTCATCATCAGGAATAGCAGGAGGATGAAGATGACACAAACAGGCACAGCAACCTGGGAATGACAGACACACAAGGGCTCACCGTTTAAATTCATTGACAAGGACATGGGCATTTAATAAGCTGGAACAATGTAGTACACATGTAAAATTCTAGCTCAGTCATTGCGCATTCCAGTGTGGCATGACATCAGCACTTGCGTGACACATCAGAACTCACACATCAAAGTTACATTGCATACAGTCTGCTGGACACACACATTGCAACTCATGCCACTCAATGCTACAAGCTTGCACACTCATTCCCAGTGACTCACCATTATGAGAAGTTGCGTATGAGCTGACTCCGGATATCATCCTCCTCCTCCTCATCATCACTTGCATTGTGACCAAGCCCTTCATCCTCAATGGGTGGATGTTCCTGATCCTCTGGATCCAGGATGAGTGGCACTGCCTTCTCAACTGCCATGTTGTGCAGCTTGCAGCACACAATGAAGATATTATAGACCTTGGCCGGGGCACATGGGAGGGATCCGCCGGTCTTATCGAGGCACCAGAATCGGCTCTTCAGGAGGCCAAACTTCCGCTCAATCACTCGACTGGTCTGCTCGTGTGCATTATTGTACCCCTGATCTGCAGCTGTTCTTGGGTTGCAGAGAGGTGTCATTAGCCATCGCATGTTGGGATATCCAGCGTCACCTACAAATAGACATCATGTAAATAAGTGGTTCAGGAGATGCATTCAGAGCAAAAGATACTGAGACACAGAGGACAAACAGAGTATACCCACTAAGAAGACATGCCTGATCGTTGCGCAGCTGCAGCATCATTAGTGGCACCCTGCTACGCCTCATGATGAATGAATCATGGTACGATCCGGGAAACCATGCATAAACATGGGAAATCTGCATATTAGCAAGACACACCACCAGGGCATTTATTGAATGGTAATGTTTCCTGTTGCGGTAAGCCCGCTCCTGAGCCTGTGGTGACACCAAAGCCACATGCGTCCCATCAATGGACCCAATGACATGTGGCATCCCTCCCAGGGCATAGAATTCACCCTTGACATCTGTCAACTCTTCGGGAGTTGGAAATCTGATGAATTCATCTATGTGCTCCAACATGGCAGCTAAAACATCACGCAGGACACGGCTGATTATTGTTTGTGACATTCCCCAGACATCCCCTATGGTAAATTGTAATGTACCTGTTGCAAAGAAATGGAGGGCTGCCATCACCTTTAGCTTGGGGCTCAGCGCAGTTGGATACCTCTGTCGCTGTTGGAGATGTGGTTCCAGCCTGTTCATCAAGTCCAGAATCAACTGTCGAGTGAATCTGTAACGTCGGATGCAGTCACGTTCTCTCATGGTAGCCAAGTCTGGAAATGGCCTTGGTAGAGGCGGTACCCTGCAGGACACATTTGGGAAGAATGGAGAATAACTGTCAGCCAACATCAATAGCAATGTACATAGCACATGCAAAACTGCTAGTACACAACAGGTCACTATGGAGTGTGGCGCGTGCAATACATCCAGGACACTTATGGCAGCTTGTTGGCACTCCTACAACAACCCAGATACACCAGTTGATTTTAAAATAAACATGACATGCCCTCAAATGAGCTGCTGGTCTGGTCTGAGTGAACAGCCCAAGATATCTCGGGAGTGACACACGTCACAATACCTGCAGTGTAAGGTCGTCATCCCATCCAGACAGCAGACTGCAAGGCACATGCACAGGTCACATGGAATGTCTGATGTACATATCAAACACATTGTGATTAAGGTGAGCATGTGACAACAAAACAACACAGCCATTGTCACGATGCAGACATGTATGCCTGGGGAAAAATGATGTATGATGCAATCAGAGCCAAAAGCCATGAGAGTGCACATGTGGCATGGTGTGCTTACATGTGAAACCATTCCCATCTCAACACAGACCCATGTTAGATGCACCAACAGCAGATGCAGTTTACGGAACACAAACAGCAAGCTCAATCTTTAACATTTCACACACCGGACATACAGCCACATGCATCAAACGTTTGCGAATTCGCAAACATTGCGAATCGCAAAAATAAGGCCATTGCGATCGCAATTTGAAGAGTAGAAATGCATGAACCTTAATTTAGCGAAAATCGCAAAATTTTCGCTAAATTAAGGAATCGCTACTAAATTCTGCGAAACCCATTGCGATTTCCCATTTGCGATTCGCAATGAAAGATTCGCAAATAAGGAATCGCAATTCAAATGCATGAAAAATCGCAAATTGCGATTTTGATGAAAATCGCAATTTTGCTATCGCAGTTTAAGAAGGAGCACAACCAGGTGTTAAAAATGAGTGCAAATCACAAACAGCTGAACACCAACAGAAACATATATAAACACACCCACAATGAGGCCCCAGTATCCAAAATGGCTGCCCTGTACCTGATGGCGAGGAGGATGAGGCTGCAAGCGGCTCAACAGAGAGGGAGGCAAATCAATGAGCGCATCTTCAGAATACGCGTCACTCTGCTTGGTCAGGAGGAGGATGAAATTTATGACAAGTATAGGCTGAATGGGCAAATGATACTTGATCTGATCCATGAACTGGACCCTATCCTGCAACGACAGACCCATCGGACCAATGCAACCCCAACGCATGTGCAGGTATTATGTTGCCTACATCTACTGGCGTCAGGCACTTTTCAGGGAGTCATAGCAGTAGCAGGAGGTGTGTCTCAAAGTGCAATGTCACGAATATTGGCAGATTTTCTTGATGCTATGAGGGTACGGATACACAACCACATTACTTTTCCTACCACAGCCCTTGAAATAGCTAGGACCAAGCAGGAGTACTATCAAATAGCTGGATTTCCCCAAGTACTGGGTTGTATTGATTGCACCCATGTGGCGATATGTCCCCCAGCAGCTCAAGAATATATGTATCACAATAGGAAAAGTTACCATTCCCTGAATATTCAGGTGGTGTGCAATGCAAAGACCATTATAACGGACATCGTGTCTCAATTTCCTGGCAGTGCACATGATTCTTATATCTTCAGGCAAAGTGGCATTCAGACCCGTCTAGAAAGGGGAGAGTTCGGAGAGGGACATTTGCTAGGTAATTATGTGCAACACATCTTTCCATACCTTGTAGACATGTAAAACTCAAATAACCACTGACAGCCTTTCTATTCCCTCATGTAGGTGACAGCGCATATGCCTTGCGAAACTACCTGCTGACACCATACCTAAATCCAGCCACAGCCGCACAAAGGCGATACAATGCAGCACATATATCTACCAGGAACGTGATTGAGCGCACTTTTGGCCTACTCAAGAGCCGATTCAGACGCCTCCATAAGACCGGAGGTGCAATGAAATACAGTCCCGTCAAATGCTGCAAGATAGTGGCAGCATGTGCCATGCTGCACAACATAGCAACAAAGGGAGGTTTGGAAGTGGAGCTGTATGACAGTGACTCGGAGGACGGAAACCAACAAGTACCACGCCACCCTGCCCAACAGGGCACTGGCGCAGCAGAAGGCCGCAGGCGCAGATTGGAGATTACACAGAATTACTTCTGAGGTCAGAAATGAAGACACAACACACAAGACACAAACAGATTCATTGAAATGCAAAGTATACTTTATATGAATGTATTGTGTCCGGTGAACATTGGCAAACAGCCATAAGTGACTTATGTCACTGTACTCATTTGAATAGGAAAAGCAAGAGAAAAATTAAATGAAAAGTACTTGAAAGTCAGTGTTATGGTCACAATGTGTCAATGGTTACCTCACCATTTCGCTATAAATGTAAGGTTTGGAGACTAGCGTTTTTTACCCCGTACACCCAGACGTCTGTCTTGCGCAGCATCTTCTTGCCTTTCGTTGGCAGTGGATGGGGTAGCGCTGCGAGTAGTGCGTCTCACAGCATTTGCTACAGGCACTGTGCTACTGCTCATGCTTGAGGCACACTCACTGCTGTCATCCTGTGCAGTCATGTGCACTTGCCTACCAGATGCATTCATCAGGTCTACTGCATTGGTCACTTGATGCAGTGCTTGGGCAACATCTCTACTACAGTGACACATTTCCCTCTGCCAAGTCACTGATCTACGCGCCAGCTGTGTGGTGGCTGCGACCATACTATTGCTGCTGCTCCCTTGTAGTTTGAGTTGCTGCATCAGTTGGCGGTGCTGTCTTTTGCGCGCTGCATCCCCCTCCTGTATGACCTTAGTGAGTTCCTGTACACTACTGGCCAGTAGAGCAATGTTGCCTGACATCTGTGCAATTTCCTCCTTTACTAAACGAGTGTTCTTGCTTTGCAGGCGATGTGAGCGGAGCATCTGTCCCTCCAAGCCAGCCCAGACAGGATTTGTTGTCTCCACCTGCTGTGGTCTGCGTGCCCTGCGTCTTCTCCTTTGCAATCTACACGTGCGTCTCCGGATCTGTGTTGGTGTGGGTGTTGCGATGTCTGTTTGCCGTACACGGACTGCAAGTGCAGCATTGCCATCATCATCGCTAGCCATGGGACGCAGTGTTGGGACAGGTGCCCTACGGGAATGAGGCACAAATGATTGCGTAGTTACCAGTGCTTGTGTGTTCTCCTGTTCTGAAGCGCTGCTGTGTTGCATTTCCTGTGCATCAATGTCCTGGCCCTCATTGACTTCTGCATCTGTGAGGTAAAACAGTGCAAAACGGCATGAATGTATGCTTGTGAGGGCATGTCACAGTTCAAATTTCATTAAATTGTACTTATTCTGAACATCTGCTACAGCTTTTGTTGTAATTTTGGGCATTACTGTGTGTGTGTCTCATTGTCAGTACTTAGCCAGACTACAACTCCCATGATGCACTTCCCTCAGTAATCTAATAGCAAACAGGCTTTACAGTGTGTGCTCATGCTGTGCTCTCCAGACATCCTGACTTATGTACTTGGGGCTCTTGACACATGCATTTCTCTTACCTGCTGAGGTGTGTGCAGCACCGGAGGTGTCCAGCCGCGTGACTCCAACTACTGCTTCAGGCTGGATGGTAGACTCCACCAAATCATCCATGGGAGTGTTCCCTGTGTGTGGCGGTGTGCCCCCTCCTGTCTTTTCTGCCGCCTTCAACCGGTCTGCAATGCTCGCCTTGGCACGACTGCGTAAGTCATACCATCTCTTTTTGAGTTCATCTGTAGAACGGTGAGTGACCCCAATGGCATTGACTTGGTTCTGAATCCGGATCCATATTTTGCGCTTTTCCTGCTCTGGAACCTTGAGTGAGGCTTTACCAAACAGCTTGTCATTGCTGTCCACTACTCCCTCTATTAGAGTCTCCAGTTCTTTTTCAGAGAATTTCCTTTTTCTCTTCCTTGTACTTTGGCTGTCCTGTGGTTCTTTCTCAGCTTCCATTTTGAACTTCTTACAGGGTGTAACACAGTCTTTCTCTCTCTCTCTCAATCTCCTCTGCTCCCAGAGCCAGCTCCCTCCTCCTCCCTGTGCCTCAGCACTGAAAATGAGGCTAGGACAGCAGTGAAAATGAGGCTTGGACAGCACATTTCCTGGTGCATGCATCAAAGCGCGACCTCGCTATTAGCGAAATCGCTAATTGCGAAATCGCAATTAGCGCTATCGCAAATTGCGATATCGCTAATTATTCGCAGATTTTTACCGATTCCTTAAAAAAATCGCTATTTTTTTGATGCATTTCGTTTTGCGATTCCTTATTAGCGATTCCTTAAAAATCGCTAATAAGGAATCGCTATTTCTTTTAATGATGCATGTACCTGATAGTCTTATAGGGTCATGCTGAGCGTGAAATGTCAAGTGACGAAGTGCCCCAGTCCCTGGCATCATGAGACAGTTGCCCGTAATGATGAATGTGCCATCCCGGTGTTGATCTGCATGACAACATCTGCATAATGATACATATGGGAAAAGTGTAAAGGTGTTGTGTACCACATAGTGTCCCATCACACATGACATGTGTCAACAGGTCATCACACAGCGATTGTGCAACAAGATCACATGTCCTGTGCTATATCACTGCCTGTCACACCTAGAGCCTGCTCATGTAAGTATGCAATGACCAGAACTTGATAGACATCCTTGTTTGAAATGTACCCCTACATCCCTGCCATGTGTGCACCTCGTATCACTATTGTAACGGTGCCATATGTGAGCATGTGAACCGTACTGTCTGAGACGCACCATACCCCTGCATTCAGTACAGTGTGTAAACCGTACCGTCTGAAACGCACCGTACCCCTGCATTCACTACAGCGTGTGAACCGTACTGTCTGAAGCACAATGTACCCCTACTTTCCGTGTGTGTTTGCGCATCATATCACTATTGTAATCGTACCATATGCGAGTCAACCGTACCCCTACTGTCCGTGCGTGTGCGCGCATCGTATCACTATTGTAATCGTGCCATACGCAAGCGAACTGTACCCCTACTGTCCGTGCATGTGTGCGCATCGTATCACTATTGTAATCGTGCCAACCATGAGCGAACCGTACCCCTACTGTCCGTGCGTGTGTGCGCATCGTATCACTATTGTAATTGTGCAATACGCAAGCGTGTGAAACGCACCGTACACGTGTGTGTATGTCAAAAAAGAGTTAGGGGATACCTAGGGGACGAGTAGTAGGCCCTGAATGCATTCTGGTTGTCATGGATACTGAGATTTGAATGTGTGCTACAGGTGCCCTGCAAAATTCAGTTGGTCATAAATATACAATGTTGCAAAATGATTGTGGAGCTGAAGCTCAAATTTTAAACCATGCAAATGTGTGTCAGGGCCTTATGTGTGAAGGGATTGGATGAAACGTAGAATGCAAACTAATCTGGCCTATCACACTGTACTCCTGAAACTGAGAGCCCCTCAGCAGCACCGATTTAAGCCTGCATGTTGCCCTGAGAGAGCACTTGCCTGCACAACGTTGGAGTGGGCCACACTGCTGCTGTCTCTGCATCCTCTGGCATATCATGAGTGAATAGGAAAACAAGGCCCTGCTGGATGCACTTCCACCACAGTACAGCAAGCTGTATGGGAGACCAGAGGAGCAGGTGAGTGCTGACTGCACAACCTTTGAGTGTGCACCTGTTGTGTGAGTGTCATAACAGGCATTGTGTATTTGTGGGACAGACATGCAATGTGGTTGTGAGTGAATCCCGGGGGTGTACATGGTGGTGTCCCTCATGCAGAGCATGATGTAGTTCATATATGTTCCCTCCTCACTTGCATTGTGCTTACTGAGACCTTCACTGCATAGTGAATGACACTTTCAGCCATGCCAGACCTTGGTGGCTTCATTCTCAAATGTCCAGAGGTGGAACAGTGTTCCACCAGGAGTGACAGGTGACTGTACTCACAGATGTTTATGACTTGAGGGGACCTATGGGGAGATTGTCCAAATGATGTGTTAGACCTCATGAGCATTGATGGGTGGGAATGTTCCTTGTCATCTGGCTGAGTGTGTATGTGATGTCTTGCACCACTGCTGCATAGCATATGCAGCTGCTCGGCCATCTGATGTGACATGTAAGCAGTGCTGTGTGTCTGAATTCCTAAGGTAGCACAACACATGTGACACCCCATTGTCAAATGGCACATGTGCAAAGTGGGGGTTGTTTCCGCTGTTGTCAGTAACAGGCGAGTGATCTGTGCCAGGGTGTGTCTGTCTGGTTTGCTGGGGGTTCTCAAGTGGAGTGGGATATGTGAGTGCTTGTCACGTGCTGTCCCACACCCTGCAGTTGCATGTGTTGCCCAGTGTGTGCCATGATCTGTGAGGCTATTGCACCTGTTACGCCATCTGTAGGCTTTCAATGCCATGTAGTGCATTGTGGCTTGCACACAGGCGTAATTCACATATACAATGATGCACGTCCTGTCACCATCCTATGCCCTGTTCACATTATCAATGGTGTGCAAGTGTGTGTGTCGGGGACATGGAGCAGGTGTAATGATGTTGTTTCACTTTGTCTTCCTGACAGGTAACTGCCTACGAGAAGGGGGAAATATGGTTGGAGATAGTCAGGGCCATCAGGTCTGCAGGGGGCCATAGCTGGCGGCTGCACAACATTCAGAAGCGGTGGCAGGATATCCGGTGCTGGACCCGGCGTATCTCCCCACAGAGCCCCCATGCCGCATAGTGGAAGCTGTTACCTCAATCCTACATGCTCTGGATCCTGGCAGTCGTTTTCCCAGACCTCGATAGGCAGTTGCATGAGAGACAGCAGCAAGGAGGGGGTAGGTACAAGTCTGTTTGTTGTGTAGTGTGTCACATGCTTTTTGAAGTGCTCTGAAGCCTGGCTACACTCCCACAGTTGTGGTGTCTGGTTAGATAGGTTATATGTGCAGTGTCTTTTCAGTTCACCATAGTCACCTGGTACTCATTTTCATTCCTTCTCCTCCTTCACATGTGTCCCCTGGTCTGTGTGTAATCACATTTGCAACATGCTCATCTATAGTTCAAGGAAATAAGACTGCACATTGATCTACGCATCATGTGGGAGGGTGGTCTGTGACATGGGTTGGGACCTTGCCTGTGCCAAGACCTATGCACTGTGTTTTGCCTTCATATTTGTTTGCACTGATGATGAGTCTCAACATAGGAGTGTGAGATTTCTACTGCACACCCTTGCAGCATGCAAGACCCATGTTGGGTTGTCAGACATGATGTACAGAAGTGTGAAATATGCATAGTGCCACAACGGTTACTCATGGTACAATCAGCTCATTCCAGACCCAAGGACCAGTGTGCCCACTACAGTCCCCTGAGACACCCTGGCCTCCTAATCATGTGTGTCATCCAACACTGGGCCCATTCTATGTGGCTTCAACATGGGTCGGCCTCAGTGGTATTGATCTCTGGCATAGTTTGTATTTTTCCTGTGTCTGCTACATGTGCCCACTGGACATGGATACAAGATTTGCATTGTGCATACTCACACTGGGCAGTGCCTGTGTGCCTATTCACAACAATCTGTTGTTGGTTGTTTGTGAGTAAAATGTATTGCCAGCCCCACGATGTGAGCTGCTGTTACTTTTTGTATTGTTGCTGCACAGTTTTTGTTAGCCTGATTCTGAGGTCTCACTTTTTGAGCTGTAGCAGTCACATTGACTGAGGTATGGGGGTGTTGTGCAGGAGAGGTCTACATGGGTCTGCCTGATTTAGCCTTGCCAGGTCTGACCTGTGGGTGTGAATTGGCTGATCAATATTTCACCATGCACTGCCCCTGTGATGTTGGTCAGTGATTTCATTTGGGGCTTGGCAGCCGATGTCATTTGGTTCCAGACATGATTGTGCCTCATACAATTTTGCCAAATGTATGTAGTTCAGATGCTACGGTGTATTGTGTTACTGTGCACACTTCTGCGTTGACATTTTGCCTGGGGATAACGGTGTGTCCACAATGCAGCAATGATTTTGTTCATCACAATTGCAGGCCCAGTAGCTGAAGCATTGTCTTGAGTTAGGACATGTGTGCCACTTCACATGACAACCAGTAGGTCTTATGTGCAAGCAACTGTGTCATCAAGGAATGGATGCCCATGTGAGGACTGTCATATTTGAAGTAGTGTCACATAAATGATTGTACCTTGGCACTCACAAGATTTGTAAAAAGTTGTTCATGTTTTGGATGTGTTAATATGATGAATTGTATAAATGACACTTATGTACCTGCATGATAGTTGTCTCACAAGGTAGTGCACACAAAACAACATTTCCACTTTTCCCAAAGAAGCAGGCAGTTTTTCAAAGAGTCCAGTGTTAGTGATTAATGGTGTATCTTGATCTCCATATACATGTCCCCACAGTGGTCTTGAGGTCTTGACACTCGTTTGTTGTCAATTGAGTGTCAAGTCATCCAGAACTCCGTTGGACCATGTATGTGGCAAATCTGTAATGCCATTTGTTTCTAACAGTGTTTTATCTTAAAGGGTGCCAGCTGTTTCATAGAAGGTGTAAATCTTTTTTGTGTGCTTTTCATTGTGATACATCTGTCATGTTGCCTTCACAAGATGGTGATTTACCACATTCAATACATGTCGATTATGTAAAGTGTGGTGAGTCCCAAGATGCTAACATTTCTTCAAAAATAATATTTTAAACAATGTATTAATAGGGCTCTGAGGGGCCGATGTAGGTAATTTCAGTTTACCGGTTCATAAATACCGATTCATACCGAATCGGTAAACTGTATGCAGGTAAAAAATCAGTAACAAATACCGATTCGGTAACAGTCGGAATTCTGACTCGGTAAATACCGAATCGGTAATCTCCGATTCGGTAATCACCGAATCAGTAACACCCATTCAACCCTATGGGCCTCCAGGCCCATAGGAATGAATGGGAGATACCGAATCAGAGATTACCGAATCGGAGAATACCGAATTGGTATTTACGGAATCGGTAAAATCCGATCTCGAAAATTTGAATGGAAGACATGTGAGCCACTCAACCAATCAGGGACACCAACCACACCCCACAACAAAGCAACTGTGAAATCAACCAATCAGATGCAAGTGCCACACCCAGTACCTGGAGTTGGCCACACCCATGCAGGTGCAGAGCCACAGAACTGTTTGGAGAGCTGTAGGGGAGACTGAGGAGCAGGCTGCATTGAGCCCAGAAGAGCATCACCATGGAGTCCCAGGAAGGCCAGAAGGATGGTGTAGACAGGAAAAGGAAGCTGAAATTCAGCACAACTGAGCTCTAGGTGCTGGTGGAGGAGGTAGTGCAACATTACAGCCGGCTATTTGGGAGACAGTCCCTGCAAGTAGCAGAGTCTGTCAAGAGAACCACCTGGCTGGCGATCCAGACAAAGTGAATGCCTTAGGGGTCACACACAGAGAAATAGAAGACATCAAGAAAAGGTGGTATGACTTGAGAATCACCACCAAAAAGAAGATAGCAACCCAGAGGAAAGAATCCTTAGCCACAGGTGGAGGGAAGAGCTGTGCACCAAGCCTCACTGAACAGGAGCAGCTTGTGGAATCCACCATGGAGCCTGAAAGCATACGCGGGATTGGGGATGCTGACAGCTCAGCCAGAGCTGCAAGAAAGAAAGGTAAGATGCATGGACATGAATTCCCACCCATTCCCTGGCCCCTTCCCCAATGTGGGTGACTCAATCTCAATCCAGAACACATGTCAGTAGTCACCAGCAATGCATCATGGTAGTCGTAGTCATAGGAACAGTCATCAAAGCAGCCAACACAGAACACTGCATGCCATGCTACACTCCCCATACACAAGCAGATGAGGCATAGGAAATTGTGTGATGGGAATCTGTCTAATGGAAACACATAGATGATCATTGTCCATGTCTGCCCACAGGAGAGTCATCGCGCAGTGCAGCACAGGGAGGGAAGGCAAGTGCACCAGCAGTGGCTGCGAGGGAGAAGCCCACAGACACAGCAGGACCCAGCACTGTCCCTGAGGACACTTCCACAACGCACGCACCCACAGCAATGGAGGAAGACATCACAGCACAGCCACTGTCACTACTGCTGTTTGAGACACAGATTCCGGCAGCACCTGCAGGTGCCACAACACCAAGCTCAGGGTCCTCTGTGCATTTGAGGTCAAGGAGGCAGGACGTTCCTCCACTCAGGATCCTTGAAAGCTCTGATGAGGAAGAGGTGGAGGAACACAGACCTAGTACTCCAGCACTGGCTGGCAACGCAGGGCAACAGGGGTCATTAGGATCTGGGTGTGCAAGTGCCCGTGGTCGAAGCGCACGTGAGCGGGACGAGGGGCATGATATGCAGGTGGTGTTTGCTGGCTTGGAAAGCACCATGGTGAGGATCCAGCGCATGCAGGCCAAAGGGATCATGGCAGTGCACAGACAGGTGCGCATCCAGAACAGCAGGATGTCAAACATTGATCGGGGGATATGCTCCATGGCCCTAGGAATGGAGTCCATGGCCAAAGGAATGGAGTCCATGGCAGAGGGGATGAGGGACATGGGTGTGCGCATGGGTTCACTCTGTGACAGGCTGGAGAGTGACCACACAGAAGGGTGCAGGAATAGGCATGAAGTGAGGCAGCTGAACAAGACCATCAACCGTCTGGCAACTGCAACCACACTGCTATGCCGCCGGTCAGTAAACATGCAGACTGACATTGTGCATTGCTGCAGTAGCTTGTCCAGGGGGATGGGGAGGGAGACCTCTGCTATGGAGGTACTGCTGACACAGCAGACAGCCACTGCTGGTAACACATGTGCTGGGGACACAGAGGAGTCCACAAGCAGGAGTGGATCCAGCACGCCTGTACAGGATGTTCGTCGGAGCAGCAGGCTCCATGCAGATGACCCTAGCACCACTGCGCACCATGACCCCCTGCCCTGTGGCTCCCACAACATAATGCGTAAGCGCAAACTTTAACATTTCATCCCGAACACAGGACAGGTCCCAGTGAAGTGAACTTCGGCCACCCAGTGTGCAAAGTGGATTTTTATTTGATTGATGTGGTCTTGGATATGTGAAGTGCAGTAGTGGTTATTAAACTGAGTGCTTCACAGACTAAACATGCTTGTGTTTCATTACTCTATTGGAAATATCTGTTTGTGATTTCTGCGCGTCTCAGTCTACCATCTGTTGCTGGCGCTGCTCCTGCTGCATTGTGTTTGGCTTGTTCTGTCCCATCATCTATGTCCTCATGATATGTGAGTTCTACCTCTGTGCCCTCCTTGGTGGCAAGATTGTGCAGCATGGCGCACGTCGCAATAATTTTACAACTCATCATTGGCGTGTACTGTCGTGCACCTCCATTCTTATGGAGGCACCTAAATCTGCTTTTGAGCAGTCCAAAAGTGCATTCCACCATGCAACGTGTTGTTCTGTGTGCCACGTTGTAACGTCTTTCGCTCCTGGTGGATGGATTCAGGTAGGGAGTGAGAACAAATGAACGCAGGGCATATGCACTGTCACCTGGGTGAAAAATGAAATTTAGATTAGTCACATACTCATGATTGTTCCTTCTGCATTGACTATCAGGGTGTCTCACATTTACTTACCTAGCAGGTAACCATCCCCAAAATCACCAGCCACAAGGCGTCTGTATATCGCACTATTCTGGAAGATGTAGGAGTCGTGGGTACTCCCTGGAAATTTTGCTACAATATCCGTAATCATGTTGCCAGCGTTGCAGATCACCTGCACATTGATTGAATGCGTAGACTTGCAGTTTCTATATATGTGTTCTGTTGCTGCAGGTGGGCATAGTGGAATGTGCGTCCCATCGATACAGCCTATGATGTGCGGGAACTGGGCAAGTTGGTAGAACTCGGTTTTTGTCTTTGGTAGTTCAGCAGGTGTGTCAGGGAACTCAATGTAGTGTTCCATCCTCTGCATCATGGCGTTCAGAAATTTTCTAAAGAAACGTGACAGGCAGCTCTGGAACACCCCACCTACCACAGGAATCACATGCTGGTAGCTCCCAGAAGCAAGAAGGTGTAGACAGCACAACACCTGCACGTGGGGTGGGATGGCGTGTGCTCTTGGGGTTGGGTGTTCCAGATGTGAGTGGAGGTCCCTGATCAAGTCCAGGATGGTTCTGGGGTGAAATCTGTACCTTTGCAGGATCTCAGCTTCAGTCAGTTGGAAGAGGGTGATCCTCAGCCTATACACCTGCTCCTCCCTTAGCCAGACCCTCTCTCCTGCTGCCTGTATCCGTAGCCGCCTTGTCATAATGTAGAAAGCCGCCATTGTGGTTGCACTGTTGCATTTTGGGGCCTTCTTTTATGTCCTGTTCCTGGTTTCCACCTGCTTTCAATTCATGGTAAATACCGACTCTTAAATACCGATTTTCATGGAATTCAGTATTTTTGGGGTTTGCTACATCTCGACATGCCATTTTTACCATTTCTTAATTACCGACTCGGTAATTAAGAATTGGGTATATTCCGAATCGGAAAAATACCATTTCTTTTTTACTGATTCGGTAAATATGAATTCGGTATTTTCCGATTCGTGAAATACCGATTTGGTATTTTACCGCCTGGTTTTTACCGATTCAGTAGCTTTTTCAACACATACATCTCAATACTCTTATACCAGTCGGTAAAGGCCGAAAAAACCGATTTTCGGCCGTTACCGTCTTTATTTGGCTACCTACATCGGGCCCTAGGTCACCAAATTAGGCACTTGAGCACTGGGCTGCCAAAGTTTTTCTGAATGGTTTCAGTTTTTCGGTGCTCCTGTGGTTGCTGGGATGCGCATTCCAGTTTGAGCAGGCTACGGCTGATAAATAACTGCCCTCCACAGATACTGCCAAGTTCCCACTGACTTCTCCGAGACACACGGCAAGTCCTCATGTTGCAGTCATGAAAGTAGTGACGTCCATTACACATTAACCTAGTCCTACCACACACACACAGTGTGGTAGTTTGCCCAGGTATGGGGTCCTCATGGATTTTGCAATGTCCATGTCACGTAGAGGTACTGGACGTGGACGGGCACGGGTTGGCAGCGGATCCTGGTGATTAAATGAATAGCGTGTTGAAGCCGCCCTACAGACTGTCATATCCCCCAACCCTCACTCACTCCTCCTCTTTTCCTTTTGCATTTGTGCAATGCCGAAACTTCTAATCGGGGCCTTAGTGAGTCACAATTTACAGCCTACCCAATAAATCTTGAGGTGGGTGTTATTGCAACCCACTACAATTCAGAATTTTATGAACAAACCTATTAGTACATAAGTCAGTTTGCAAAATTATCTTTCATTAAAAGTGCACAATTTGTGAGTGATTTTTGTGAACACGGAATTTGATTATGTTGTAGCCAGATAAGGAGAGTGCAGGGTAATCGATTGTTTGAAGATATGGAATTACAGAGGATAGTAAATCTTACATGTCAATCGGTTATGGGAATGGAAGCACTTGGGTGTATCCCATATTATCCATTGTGTATCCCATATTATCCATTTCTGGTCTAATGCTCTGAGCATAAGTATTAGATCAAACATAAGTTCTGGTTCTTCAAGATGAAGATTAATTTATGCTTATTAGGGTAGTGAGGTGTTGCAATTACGAGATGAGATCAACAGGAACACTGCTGATGCAATTTGTAGGGGGTGATATATTAGAGTACATAATCCTATTGTAGATGGATCAATGAGCAAAGGCTGTGTAGAGACATCAAATCTTGTTTCAGTTGTTGCACGAAAATGAGTGGAATCATCTGTATTGAGGGTATGGATGTTCTAACCATTTGTTCAACCGAGATTGTATAGATCTATGGTCTCCAACACGTAGCTCGGGACCTAACAGTATCTAGCCAGCTGCCAGTAAGTAACTCTTGGACATAAAGCCCAACCTAGTAAATGATTCAGACAGTCTGAAGCCTAGTACTTCTGTCTTCTGCATAGTGTAGGAGGCAGCACCAATGAGCTCTAGATTCTGGTCCAAACCCATTGCTCAAGCACTGACAGCACACAGCATGCAATATGACAAAACACTATCAAATCCATCGACTTATTGGTTGTAAAGCAGACCCCATATTGTCAGTCACTTTGTGCCCCAGATTAACAACCATTTTGTGAATGTGACAAACTGCTGATGAGGGAGGTTCTGTGGCCCTTATTCTATTAGATTTGAGTGCCACTTTTGATATGGTTTTCAATTACTGCGGCAATTACACAAGAATAGGATTCGGGGCAAAGTATGCCCTTGGTGTGCCTCTTTTTTAAAAGATTAATCCTTTCGGGTGATATCTCCTTCCTTTACATCTATCAAGCATGCATTAGCGTATCGGGCCCTTCAAGGCTCAGCCCTAAGCCCCACCCTTTTTAATATTTTTAATATTTTTAATATTTATTGGCTGATGTAGTGAAATCTTTAGGGATTTCACTGGTGGCCTGCTCAGACGATACCCAGCTTATGTTATCATTGTCTGCGGGGTCCGTAGATGGTGCTGTAAGTTTTAAGAACTGTATGATATCCTTTGCTGATTGGATGCATGCTAATTGTCTGAAGATGAATGGCAACAAAACCAAGAATCTTTTGCTTGGGAAACACTCGCAAGAGTGAGGAGATCACTGGTGGCCTACTGCTTTAGGACCTCCACTAACCTCAAATTTGCTGTTAAAAACCTGGAGCCTCATTTATGAAAAGTGACGCATCGCTGCGTGAAAACAGCGATGCGTCACTTTTCACTGCGCACTCCTTACGACATTCCTGATGCGTCATATTTAATGTATGACGCATCATGTCGCAAGGAGTTACAGATGCGTCAGTATTTCTGACGTATCTGTAAGCGCAAAAGTGACGCATTGCTGGAGTGTGTCACAAATGTGACGCAACTCCAGCAATGCGTCCTTTCACATGGGGAAAGCCCCATGTGAAAGGGCTTGCATCAGTCTTACGCCTGCTGTGAGGCAGGCGCAAGATTTTGACGCAACAGCGTCCTAAAAGTGACGCAGTGAAATCTCATAGATTTCACTGCGCCACTATTACGAGGCTTTTTGCGGGGGAATGCCCCCTCTGCATGCATTATACCTGACGCAGCTATAATGTGGCGCAGGGGTTTAAAAAGTGACGCATCTACCTAGATGCATCACTTTTTAAATATGGCGCAACAAGGCGCATGTTTTACGCTGCCGATGCGTCACAAAAAGTGACGCATCAGCAGCGCAAAACTGACGCAAGGCCTCATAAATGAGGCCCCTGGTCCACCAGGCATGTGAAAAACAGACTGAAGATTGTTCAGAGCACGGCGGGTGGATTATTGTTCCACCAAAAGTTTGCTCAGCCTCTCAGTTACTCTGCAAGCTGTACTGGCTTCCGCTAGAAAGAAGCATCCACTTCAGAGCGTTTTCATATCTTGAATGCGCTAAGCGCATCTAGTTTGTCATCCTTATTTCAGCCCTATAACACAACTCAGGCCTTAAGATCTTCAGACTCTAATTTGGCGATGATACCTCTATTTAATTTGGCTAGAAAGGGAGAATGCTCCTTTCGAGCTATGGCACCGGCATAATGCAACAATTTACCCATACACCTTTGAAAAACATCCAATCATCTCTGCTTCAGAAAGCAGTTGAAGACTTGGCTGTTCGCAGCATAGGCTTCTGGTCTGTTATGGGGTGTCACATAAGTAGCAGGTTAGCGCTGGGAGGTCCTTCTGGGGCGGCTATGCGCTTAAATTAGTGTCACATAACATAGCATATTTTGTTATATTTGCTTTCCAGTGCAAATGTTTGTTTTGTGCGAGAAAATTGCCAGAAAGTAAAGCAAAGCAGTGAAAAGTGCTGTTTTGTGTTACTCTGCATCAGGGGGGCATCCATAGGTGGTACATGAGCGTCCCCATGCAACCACACATTTTGATGCAAAATTCTATCAGCTGAGAATGGTAAAGAGTGTTTTGTGCCAAAAAATAATGCCACTTGAAAGCAGGTGTTGAAAAGGAGAAATGGTTTCATTTCTCCTAACTTTTTCCACTTTGCACGTATGCTACCCTGTAAGGCACACCTCTGAAGTAGGGTAAGCCTGAAAGTTAGTCAAAGCATAGAGTTTATACTGAAAGTATATACCGTTCCAGTACAAAATCTATGCTAGACTCACAAAAGCAAATTTTCACTATGGCACAAAGGTGCTTGCATGGCACTCTGCAGCCTATTTGTGTACCTGCACCAGGAAAGGAGCAGGATAGTGAGATATCTTTGTAGATTTTGCGCTTTTCTGCTCTCCCCCTCTCACTCACTTGGGACAGGGATGTGGCCTAACAGCTAAAGCGGTCGACCTCGAAGCTGTGGAACCGTGTTCGAGTTTCGACAGGGCCTCCCAACATCCTGTGATTCTGGGCAATTCACCTAATCTAACTGTGCGTAACAAAATGAATGTGTCTATCTGTAACACAACTGGTGCTCATGTAAAGTGCTCTGATGCCTTCGGGTTGAGTTTGCACTATATGTAACTCCCAAAAACAACTCAACACAGCGCAGCAACTTTGGGTGCTGCGTTGTGCGAACATTTTGATAATCTGGATCTCAGTGCTTGTGTCAAAAAAGACCAGAAATACAAAAGCAGAGTAACTCCGGTTGAGGAGGAAGGCTGTGAGTTTACTGAATTTAATAATCCGATGACCTTGTCTGATGTGCTAACGATTATAACAGTTTTTTTTATTTGTTAGTAGTTCAAGATGATTTTCTTTTTTTATATATATATATTTATTTTTGTTGTGCAAACACAAGAACCAAAAGAAAGCATAACAAGATCAGGTACAGTCATGCAAGGAGATTCATATACCATCCATATCACAAAGAATCCCCCATCATTATCCCGTAGAGCCACTCGATCCGCCAAGTCGCACCCAATCACCCAACTTCATGGTAATATCTCAAGCTTCTTCCCCTTCTGGGCTGTCAGGAAACAGGAGAACCAGTACTCATGGTTAGGGATAGAGGAGGTACTTCCAAAAGGCCCATTAACCATCACCCAACCCCCCATCAAACCCATAGTATATCCTCCATTTATCCCATTAACTTCAGAACTTTTTGGGGCATCCATGTGCCTTGTAGGTGACACTTTCTGCTGCCTTGTACATGTCCATTCCCCCCTTCCACTCTCGGAGCTGGAGTGCCAGTGCCGCTCCTCATGTTTGTGCTGCACCCCTTTCCCCTACCACCAGAGCTAGCATAGCAAAAATTTGCTGCAGGCGTCCCAAATCTACGTCCCCAGGTATGCCCAGCAGTATGAATTTAGGGTCCAGTGGTAGCGTTGTTTCTAGAACTTTGCTCAATTCCCCCAACACCTTTCCCCAGTAGGTCTGTATTTCGGTGATGTCCCAGAGGGTATGATGAAAATCTCCCTGTTCGTGACCACATCTCAGGCAACTAGGGTCGCTTGCGCAGCCCATACGGTGTGTTTGGGCCCTATCATAATAGGGGTATCTTATATTGGATAAGGCGGAGAAGAGATTTGATGGCCACCTCCTGAGGATGCATCAAGGCTGCTTCCCAGTCAATGTTTTCGAGTGCACCTAAGTTCATTTCCTAGGTCTCCCGCAACCTACCCAACCTGTTTGGAGCATTATTATTCAAGATGCGGTATGTGAGGGATACTGCCTTACTAAGCAGCTGTTCCTGCTGCAGAAGTCCCTCCAGTGGTGCATATTCTGGCAGCGAGGAGGATAGTGAGCTCTCCGCCTGCCAAGGATATTGCTATTGCACATACTTAAAAAAACTGGGTGCTCAAACTTGTAAGTTTACCTTTGGCTACAATGTCCCCTACAACAGATATGCCTGTGGTGTCCCATCCCATGAAGCCCTCAGCTTATGGATATCTTTTAACCAGGGACAATTCCAGAGTTGCGTCTGTTTAGTAGGCTTGCGAGCCCGGCCTTCGACGCTCTATCCCATACTTCCAATGTGACTTGGGTAGTTGGGAGAAGTCGTCCCCTCCCCGTACCGCATACAGATAATGCATACAAGTACGATTTGCCATAGTGTCCCTTTCCAGCCTATAGGTGGGGTGGTCCGCCGTGTCGTGTATCCAGTTATTCACAGGAGTTAGATGTTCTGCCCAATAGTAAGCCTCTATGTCTGCCAGAGAGATTTCCCCATTGTACTGGTTACAGTGTAGTGTCGTCAGAGCGGTCCTTGGTTGTTTCCTGAGCCATAGAAGGGAGCCCAGTTCCGCATCCACAGCGCAGAAGGTTTGTTGTGGGAGGGGGAAATACTCGTTCTGAAGGGCATAAAGAAAGCAACCAAGGTGATCATCTTAAACATGGCAGCTCTTCCTAGAATTGTGAGTGGTAGTGATTTCCATCTCTGCGCGTCTTCTGCAAAATTGGTTATCACACATTGGATGTTCCTCTGGTATGAGAGCCTTGCATCTGTGGTGAGGTAAATCCCCAGGTAGGTGAACCTGGTGTGAGCTATCTGTAGGGCCCCATCGAAAGTCGGCCAGACGTCCAGAGCCCGTGGACAGTAAATGACCGATTTGTGCCAGTTTATGATGTAACCAGAGTAGGTCCAGTACACATCCATGACATTGAATAAGGTGTGAATCGTGGCAGTTGTGGTGAGTGATATAGATCAAAATGTCATCCGCAAAAAGCGAGATCTTATCTTCACCGGTATCCGTTCGAGTGATTCGGAACCCCGGAATCTCCAGACACTGCCTGATCCTACAGGCCACTGTCTCGATCGTGAGGGTGAAGAGCAATGGGGAAAGAGGACAGCCCTGTCGGGTGCCTCGTCTGATGGGGAAGTCTCCGGAGGGCTGACCATTGACCTTAACACTTGCCCTAGGGTCACTATACAGGAGACTCACCCATTGCCGAAACCGGGGGTGATACCGAATTTGATCAGGGTAGCCTCCAAAAACGGCCAATGTACCACGTCGAACGCCTTTTCAGCGTCCAAAGACAGGAGCAAATGTGGGTCTCTTCAGTCCTGGACCTCCATGGCAGGAAACCTGTCTGATCCTAATACACCAGAGCTGTGATTACCTGACAGAGACTCAAGGCAAGGATAGTTGCCAGCATTTTCACCTCTATATTGAGGAGGGATATATGTTATGAAATGCAGTCAGTGGGGGGGTTCCCCTGTTTAAAGCTAGGAATAATCGTGGCCAATCGCAGGTCTAGGGGTAGAATTCCCTCCTGGGATATATCAGGACACACGCTCGACCCTATCTTCACCTCCAGCAAGCACATCTCCTTCGACCGCACCACAGCTCTCCACTGGACGGACCACAGCTGCGTACACTTCAGCTACAAAACCACCCTGGCCCACAACCACCCACATCCTATTCCTCGGAGAAACTGGAACAAAATCACCTCTGACCAACTCCTCGCTTCACTCAACCATAACCCTCCCACCCTCTCATCGGACCCTAACCAAGCGGCCACTAATCTCAAGCAATGGTCAAGCAATGGATCACCCACAGTGCTGACGAATTAGCACCCCTGAAAAAGCACCAGATCAAATCAGCAAGCAAAAAGGCTCCCTGGTTCAATGATGACCTAAAAAAATCCAAGAAGCTATGCCGCACCCTGGAGAAAACATGGAGAAAAAACCCAACCAATGACAACATGGCCACCCTCAAGGCAGCCACCCGCAAACACCATCAACTGATTCGTTCAGCCAAGAAATCAGCATTGAAGGATCGTCTCGACAACAACTCTCACAATAACAAGGAACTTTTCAACATCGTCAAAGAATTCACCAACCCCACCGCGGCTTCCAACGAAATCACTCCCTCCCAAGTCCTCTGCGATGCGTTATCCTCCTTCTTCTACAACAAAATTGCCGACATCCACAACAGCTTCGAGAATACCCCCAGCGATCAACACTCCCCAGCCCCCTCAGATCCTACTCCACCAACTAACATCCTTAGCGCCTGGAGCCCAATCACCACTGAAGACACCATCCGCCTAATGAACTCAATCCACTCTGGCTCGCCAACAGACCCCTGCCCCCACCACATCTTCAACAAAGCCGACGCCATCATCGCACCCCATCTCCGTGATGTCATCAACTGCTCGTTCAACTCTGCCACCTTCCCAGATAGCTGGAAAAATGCCGAACCCAGCGCTCTTCTGAAGAAACCCACAGCAGACCCCTCTGAACTTAAAAACTACAGACCCATATCCCTCCTCCCTTTCCCGGCCAAAGTCATTGAGAAAGCCGTCAACAGCCAGCTCGCCGCCTTCCTTGAATCCAACAACTCCCTCGACCCCTCTCAGTCCGGATTTCGGGCCAAACACAGCACCAAAACCGCCCTCATTGCAGCAACAGACGACATCCGAAATCTTCTGGACAACGGAGAAACAGTAGCCCTCATTCTACTCGACCTCTCAGCCGCCTTCGACACAGTCTGCCACAGCACCCTCATACAACGCCTCAGCAACATCGGCATTCAAGGCAAAGCCTTGGATTGGATCACCTCGTTCCTAGCAGGGAGAACTCAGAGAGTCCGACTTCCCCCTTTCAACTCAGAGGCCACTGAAGTCATCTGTGGAGTCCCACAAGGATCCTCACTCAGTCCCACCCTCTTCAATGTCTACATGAGCCCACTCGCATCCATCGTGCGTCAACATAACCTTAACATCATCTCCTACGCTGACGACACCCAGCTGATCCTTTCCCTCACAAATGACCCCAACACCGCCAAAACTAATCTGCACGAAGGCATGAAAGAAGTAGCTGAATGGATGAAACAAAGCCGCCTAAAACTCAACTCAGACAAAACGGAGGTGCTCATCCTAGGATCTTCCCCATCTGCCTGGGACGACTCCTGGTGGCCTTCCGCCCTGGGCACAGCTCCCACACCCACAGACCATGTACGCAACCTTGGCTTCATCCTAGACTCCTCTCTCTCGATGTCCAGACAGGTCAACACAGTCTCATCCTCGTGCTTCAACGTACTTCGCATTCTCAAAAAGATCTTCCGCTGGATCCCCCTCGAGACAAGAAAGACCGTCACCCACGCACTGGTCACAAGTCGACTGGATTATGGTAATACATTATACGCAGGAATCACAGCAAAATCACAGAAAAAACTCCAACGCATCCAAAACGCATCAGCGAGACTCATATTAGACGTCCCTCGCCAAGATCACATCACCGGACACCTAAAAGACCTCCACTGGCGTCCCGTCAACAAAAGAATTACGTTCTGTCTCCTCACCCACGCACACAAGGCCCTCTACAATCTAGGACCCGAATGCCTCAGCTCGCGACTTTCCTTTTACAAGCCCACCCGCCAACTAAGATCGTTCAATCAAGCCTCGCCGCAGTCCCGCGCATCAGAAAATCCACCATGGGTGGAAGATCCTTCTCCTTCCTGGCTGCCAAGACCTGGAACTCACTCCCCACTCACCTCCGCCTTACTCAAAACCACATCTCCTTCAGAAAAGAACTTGAAACCTGGTTATTCGACAAATAATGAACCCCTTCCCCAAGCGCCTTGAGACCCCCTGGGTGAGCAGCGCGCTATACAAATGCCCGAACTTGAACTTGAACTTGATCTTGGAAGAGCTTCAGCAAGTGGGGGCCTAAAAGATCTGCGTACTTCTTGTTCAAGATGATTTTCATTGTTTTTTTTATTGATCAGGAGTTGCTCTTATTATAGAAGACAAGGGAGACCACTGGTATAAGCTAACATATACAATAAAATTATTTGAGACTTTTAAGAGGCTCAAACATGCCACTGAACATTAATATCTGTGACAGTAAAGCATGAGGGTGGCAGAGACGTTTCAGTTGTGCACAGAGCCTGGGTTGAGTCATATTTTTTCAAACTATGTTGTATGGTGTAGGTATCAGCAGGTAGATGGTCTTGACAGGTGGTCATGACTAAATCTGGATTGGTGAGTGGGGTTAGTTTTGGCCCTGGTAGCATAGAGTAACACAGGACCCTGCAGGCCCCGCGGAGCTGGGTGAGGGGTTTAGGATTCTCCACCCTCACACACCTATCCAGTGACAGTACAATTTAGCCAAATAACAAACAGTACCTGTTGCTGTCTGACAACAGCTTGCTATTTGCGACGTCCTCAGCAGTAAATAGAAGCAACCAAGTTGCAGCAATTTTGATTAAATGTTGCAAAAGAGGAAGCCGGCGAGAAAGGTGCCCACGTAACTCTCTCAGTCCCGGAGAATGGGAAGGGTAGAAGACTGAAGTAGATGAAGAAACAAAGGAAGAGAAGCATGAGAGGACAACAGAGACACTGATAGAGCAGAGAGAAGGAGGTAAGCTATAAAGAGTCTGACGTGTAGCAGACATTTAAAGGAGATAGAGAAAAATTGGAGAGCAAAGCAAAAGGGAGAGAAAGGAGAAATTAGAGATTATAAAGTAGGTTGGGGAACAAAATGAGCCATGGGAGACAAATTAGGTACCTGTATGAAACGGGAGAGACGAGCAGTAGATGATAAAAGTGCAGAAGAGGACGTCACAGACTTATCAGTGTGTGAGAGAGAAAAGTTTAAAAGAGATATGAAAGTAAAAGAGAGAGAGAGTGTGTGTGGGTGAGTGCGTGTGTGTGTGTGTAACAAAAGCCCCTGCAGCCTCAGTGGCGCAGAACTTTCAAAGGCCCTTCGTTCAGCCCAAGGTTAATAAATATTGACCTAGGAGACTCATTGGCCCATCATCACATTCTGCGCGAATGGGGGAGGGTAATTATTTTGCATCAGGCCACTGTTGGCACAATGGATGTGATGGTGTGGTGCTATTTGAATATATCAACCATGATCTATTGCTTTCTGTGTGGTGTTGAATTTGCAGTCTAGAGCTCAGCAGTGTGGAGATGGTGTAGCATTTTTATGAACAAGATGGAAAACGCAGAGGAGGCAGAGCAGAAGGAACCGCATCATGAACAGCTGTATTATGCATTTGCCTTCTTTTCGGTGCAAACACATACCTTGGATTTTCTCCAAGTTAATATGTGAACCGCAGACAGCACAATTGGAAACAGTGATAAGCAATCACTGTTTTTGACTTTTACTGACTGTCGTTCATGTTTTAAACTTGTAATTTGACCTGAGTTCCCATGTCGTATCCCTTCCCCACACATTGAGCCTTTTGTGGTGCTTTTGCACTTTCAGCTTACATTTGAGCTGAGGGAGCTGAAACAATAACTCAGACTTATTTAGACGGACCACTGCGACTGCCCTTTTGGACTGCTGCAGTCTTTAGAATGTCTTTATTATTAACTGTGCGATTACTTAAAATCTTTACAGTATAAAACACATGAACAACACCCCCTCCCAACCACCCTTCCCCCGGGAGCAACCCGGTATTCAACTTAAAATAGCGCCTTGGCTGCATGGCCTCTATTTACTACTTTATGTCCCTTTAAAACTTCAATTTAAAAATTAATTATTATATTGGGTTACCACCCTAAACACTTTTACACCTGTAGGGATCAGTGGTTATATAAAACTCCATCAGGGTCATTCCCTCCAAAGTGTCAATTGTCATTAATACAAATTCTTGGTGTACCCCCTAGAGGACCCTACATTCTCTTTATGATCCCAGTGTCCATGTGGAAAGCTCATGGGTTAAGCGACTACTGACAGGGTTGGGGCACCAGATGATTTTCATTACAGGATAACAGGGACCTTGAATTCTGCTGCCTTTTGATGGGAATCAAGTTCAATTCTAATTTGATGGGTAAACTTTCCAGGTATGGCAAGTAAGCAAGTTGTAGTTTCTGAAATGCACCATTCTGAGGCCTCACTGCAAGTTCTGAGGCCCTTGTCCCTTAGGGCCGGGCGCAGCAAACAACGACGATTGCTGGCCAGCTTGGGGCAGCACAATAAAAAATGTAGCCAGGATTCTTTGTGGTAATTGCATAACCAGCATGAGATGTTGTTATCTGTCCGTGCCCATTTTGGGTTGAAGTCCGAAATCTTGAGGGCAGTGAGGTGCAAGTACAGGATTTTCTTTCTTCCTTGGGCAGAGAATGAGTCTCGCATGTATGGTTGGAAACAAAGATAGGAGCACACTCCTAGCCCCTCAGCTGGATCGCCCCTTTGCATTCTGGTACATGCAGTTCGTATAACTTGAAGATTTAGGAAAAAGTTTGTAAGTGTTCACCATGATTGGTGCAAGTAAGTACTTGATATCTCTAGATACGACTTGTGTTTCAGGATAATATCCTTCATCAGTAGAGATCAGTTTAGGGGTAGCTGTAGAGGCTGCCAAACAACAGTCACAGGCTTCGTTGCCTCTCGGGCGCGCAGGTGCATCACCAATAGCTTGTCAGCTATGGAGGCTCGTGGGACCCCTTTAACAGGAAACAAAGATGGGAGCACACTCCTAGCCCCTCAGCTGGATTGCCCCTTTGCATTCTGGTACATGCAGTTTGTATAACTTGAAAATTTAGGAAAAATTTATTAAGTGTTTCACCATGATTGGGGCAAGTAAGTAATTGGCGTCACGCATCTGTGCCGTTTTTGCACCATGGTGCGCCGCATTATAAATGCGGTGCACCATGGCTGGCGGAGCGGTGGCGCACTGTGGCGCATGTTAACTGGCGCATCCCTGGGGATGCGCCAGTTAACATAAATCTGCCCCCAAGTACTTACTTGCTCCAATCATGGTGAAACACTTACGAACTTTTCCCTAAATCTTCAAGTTTTACGAACTGCATGTACCAGAATTCAAAGGGGCGATCCAGCTGAGGGGCTTGGAGTGTGCTCCCATCTTTGTTTCCTGTTAAAGGGCTCCCGCGAGCCTCCGTAGCTGACGAGCTATTGGTGATGCACCTGCTCGCCCGAAAGGCAACGAAGCCTGTGACTGTTGTTTGGCAGCCTCTACAGCTACCCCAAAACTGATCTCTACTGATGAAGGATATTATCCTGAAACACGAGTCGTGTCTAGAGATACCAAGTACTTACTTGCACCAATCATGGTGAAACACTTACAAACTTTTTCCTAAATCTTCAAGTTATACGAACTGCATGTGCCAGAATGCAAAGGGGCGATCCAGCTGAGGGGCTAGGAGTGTGCTCCCATCTTTGTTTCCCGTCGCATGTATTGTTGAACTTTCCCAGGAGTATATGACTTGTCCAGTGCCAGTGTGAGAGAGTTGTCCCGGAGTGAGGATCGGTCCAGTTCAAACGAGATGGTCTGGACTTGGCGCTTCACAGCATTGGCCCAGGCAGAGTAAGGAATTTCATGAAGGGGCATACTCTTTGCCTCGATTTTCAGTTGGTCTATTGCTTGATCCAACTTAGAGTTCCAGGGGGAATCCTCAACCCTGATAATTAGTTTTAGAAATATTGAAGATTGTTTTCAGGGGCTTTCAGTACCCTGATGTAATACTTTATTAGGTCTCTCTGTATTGCCAGGTCAGGTCTGTTCTGTCCTATTTCCAGCCTTAGCCTGGTGTTCCTTGCTTGTCTGGGAGCTTGTAGGACGGTCTTGTTAGCTTTTATCTCGGCTGCATTGATGATTTTCTCAAGTGCTCCTGGGAAGGATAAGTGACCGTGTGTAATTTCTGGAACTAGATTTCCCTAAGGACGGTCAGCATGGGCTCTATAGATTGTCTCATTAGGCGATGGCTTAGACGTCTGAGTGACAGAATTATTTTGTTAATTCTCGTTGTTAACTCCTTTATATGTTTGGCTGCTGTGGCCCTCTCTGTCACGCATGCCCCCAAATAATTATAGGATGTAGCTGTCCTGATTCAGTGCTCACCCAAAGACCATGTTGCTTATTTTTTTGGGGGTATCTACCAAAAGTTAATATCTTGGTCTTACTCTCATTGATCTGCAGGCTATTTCCCGGTTGTGCACTTCAAGACTAGTGCACCATGACGCAAGGGTGCCTGCATTGGAGCTAGGCAGCACATTGTTCGCCAGTGCTGGGAAAAGGCAGGAATGTGCAGTGTTATGCAAAATACGGTGCATTCCTGTCCATTCTCTGTCACGCAGCGCAGCAAGGTGGCTTGCTGCTCTGTGTGACATATTGATAAATATGCCCCTTGGTTCTCAGCTGAGCCAAAGCAACTTTTTCTGGAAATGGCCCAGGAGAGCACAGACAGCATTAATGTCCGACTGAACAGGTATAATGCACTTTCGAACATTATATATAAGGAAACATTTTAAATATATATATTATAGCCAAGGACTGATTGTTGATCCTGTTTTCTGCACTGCACCAGTGCAGAAGAACTCTGTGCTCTTCTTTTTCGACTGAAACTGGAATTGGGTTGCTTGTTTTCTGGGGCCTTAGGGGTATATTTAAAATCCCCGATCGCCACCGCAACGTCACTTTTCTCGATGTTGTGGTGGCAATAGGGGCATTGCCTTATTCAGAAGGCAGTGTTAAGCCACTTAATGCCACCTTGTGAATAAGGCACCCTTTCACGCTATACTTAGCATGAAAGGGGCAGGCAATGGGTGTTGTAGTGGGCGTTTCACCACAACACCCATTGATTTTTACGCTGCCCCATATTTATACGGGTGGAATAAATATGGGGCAGTTCTAAAATTAAGGCAAGGGAAAACCTGGTCTTACCCTGGCGCAATGAAGAGAAATTTTTATTTCTGCTCGTTTTTGATGTTTCCATGTGTTCACTACATATAGAAACAGCAAAACGTCATTGATTGTTCATGCCCTTGGAGGTGTCCCTTCCTGCACATAAACAATCATTTTAAAAAAATGACGTTTTGCAAGTTCTGTGTGTACTGCATTAAGCAGCACACATAGAAATTTCAAAACGCCATTTCAGATTGTTTATGTGCAGGAAGGGGCACCTACCTGCACATAAACAATCAATGGCATTTTGCTGTTTCTATGTGTGCTGCACAACGCAGCACACATGGAAACAGCATAAATGAGAACTATAATGCAAGGGTGCCTGAGTTGAAACTAAGCAGCTAATTAAGCACCAGCGAAGAGGGAAACGCAAGGCTGCTCCCTATTCTTATAAATACAGTGCAACCCTGCATTTCAGAAGTGGCGGAGCGTGGCATTAAGCCAAGAAGGCTAATGCTGCGCTCCACCACTTCCTTGTAAATATTCCCCTTAGCCTGGCAGTTCTGGCTGGACTGATATTACTGGAGCAGACCCTAGGTTGCTTTATACTTAGTTGCTTTCTCAACTGGAATCTTCTGCAAAAAACAATGGGGCAGATTTATGAGGCCCTAGCGCCAAGTTTACGCCGCTGTTGCGTCACGCAAGGCGGCGTAAACGTGGCGCATCCCTACGAACGATTTACAACGTGACGCATCTAGGCAGATGCGTCAGGTTGTAAAGCCCTGCGCCGCTTGTGGGCGTTCCGGCGCAGGGTGGGCGTTCCGGGGCACGTGCGCCTCGCAAAAGTGGCTGAGTGAAATCTATGAGATTTCACTCAGTCACTTTTAAGCCAATGCTGCGTCAAAAGCCTGCGCCTGCTTGAAGCAGGCGTAGGTCTTGACACAGCATTGTTAAAATGGGGCACCCCCGAGCCTTGCTGGAGCTGCGTCGGCTTGCGACGCAACTCCAGCAATGCGCCACATTTCCGGCACAGATGCGTCACGCATCTGTGCCGTTTTTGCACCATGGTGCGCCGCATTATAAATGCGGCGCACCATGGCTGGCGGAGCTGTGGCGCACTGTGGCGCATGTTAACTGGCGCATCCCTGGGGATGCGCCAGTTAACATAAATCTGCCCCAATGCATTCAGTTCCATTAGCAGTAGGAGAGATTAATTTAGACACTCCACCCATCACTTTTTGTATTCTTCAGTACCATTTGTCAATTCAGCCACATTTTTTTCAAGGACAAGTAAGTACTTAACCGTCTCTCAGTGAATATCAACCAACAGTCTGCCTCAACCAACCATCACATCATCGTGCATAGAGTCTAATGAGCACCTCCTTCAAGCTCCCTTGTGCGCATAATACCCAGAAACAATACTGTGGTTGGAATTTCCCTTCAATGCTTTTAAATATAGATGTGCGCGTGTCCCGCACTGCAGTTTTCCCTCCTCCCACCGTTATGCCTAGCTCTTTCCTCCCATGAATCTCCATTGCCTTGAAAGCATTTATCTCTAATGTATTCGTTTTCGTGCCTTTAGAGGTGACCTTCCATCGATTTCTGAGCTGCATTATTTCTAGTTTCCAATCATTGAACACCAAGAAAAGACAAAAGACTTGAATGTCTGTTCATCGAGAGCTCGTCCATATGCCTTTAGCTGAAGTCTTTTTAGAGGCGCTACAGCCTGGTGCCTTATTACCAATAGAAGCAGTGTGCCTGTTTGTGCAGTGGCGCTCCTTCAAATTGATGTACCAGGCCCAAACAAGGGCAGTGCATCATATTACCGATAATTCCCTGCCCGCGGGCAGATGAGAACTTGACACTGCCCCGGGGGCAGCGAATTAGTGAAAGATGCAGCAGCTGCTTGCAGCAGCCCCTCTATGTTTCAATATGTAGGAAGCACCTGCATGCACTTCAAAGGGGGGCAGAATTTCCACTGTAGGTGGGTGCAGGGGGATGTTTCAGGATCCATTGAATCACAGGCCCTTCTCTCCCCCTTCAGAGAGCTGCCCTAAGGGGCGCACTGGTTGTGCATCACCTTTTTATGGCTCCTGAGAGCTTTTTTGGAGCTGCCTCCATGTCCATAAATAGGGTGCGGTCTCAGAGACAAAGTGTGTCCCTCATTTGCATGGGGCCCGCTCCCATGCCCCATGCAAATGAAGGAACACTCTTTTATGCTCTGTATTACAAATGAAGCCACACAAATGTCTGTGGCCCCATGTCTAATGCAGTGCCCGGAACCACAAAAAGTGGGCACACATACCAATTGTGTTCGCAGAGCACTGTTCATACTACAGTACCTGGGCTACTTAGGGATATTTAGGCTATGATTGGCCACACTAAGGTGAGCACTGTGAGCACTAACTTTCGACTCAGTCTGTGCCATATTTTTGGACTGACTTACATTAAGGGAGCGGTTCCCTGTTAGCACCACAGAGCACCTTTAAGTGTACTGGGCGCAAACAGCAATATTGTGTCCTATGATTAATGTGCTGCCCCCAGTGAAGGTGCAAATGTGCACTGACCTGTGTGCCAGCACATGAGTGAAAGGCCCACCGACTGCTTGATTCAGCTGGTTTGCCTTTCACAATGTGGGCGGTACCCTCCCTACCTTTTGAAGGGAAGGGGGACAGAGATGATTCCCCTGCAGGCAGGTGCAGTAAGGGAGAGCACCCGCCTGCAGGGACATGTCTGTGGGGAGCCGTGGGACCTTATTTCCAACTTCCAGAGGGACGCCCTCCAGGGCTGCACTCACTGTGCACCACCTTTTTGTGGTGCACAGTCAGTGTGCATCCTGACATCCTCTTAGCCTCTGTACCTCCATCCATACTACAGCAAGGGCAGAGGTAAAGTGCTTCCCTCATTTGTGTGTGGCTGTGCTCCCATGGAAATGAGGGAATACGCCTTTAGAATTGCACCGGTGCGTGGCTTGGATGGCAACGAAGGCGGTCGCTTAAGTTCGAGTGCTCCGCAACCCCGGGATTAAGAACGACAAAAACAACCAGCGATAGCCCTCGGTCTCCCGCACAAAACGGCAGAAACTGTAGGGGAACACTCAGAGCAGCAGATGGGGAAGGCCTGAGTAAGCAACAAACGGCGTAACAACAAAAAACCCCACTTTTCGGAACAGTGAAGTGAAGCCCAAGATGGCGGAGCAGTAAAGAGACAGCTCAGCCACAGCGACTAGAAGCAATAAGGAGCATCCTAGTCAGGAGCAGCGGGACAACGCGGTAAATACGGTCGGAAGACCATAGGCGGCAGAGGCGGTGGACGGCCGCACGAGGAACCGGACAGACGCGCACTCAAAAGTATATGTCTAACCTGAAGGCAAACTAGGCGGCCATCTTGATCGCAAGCCGGAGCGCAACAAGAGGCACGGCGGTCAACAGAAGCAAGTTCAGCACCGGACATATACCAAGCGAGAAAGGCACAGGAGGTGAGCAAGCGGGGTGCAGGCGGCCACACACAAAGGCAAAGGTGGGTGGCGGAGCCGGCTTGCAGCGAAGTGGTGCACGAGTGGAGCAGCGAGGCACCCCCCCGAATTGGCAGCGCGAACGCACGAGGGCAGCTCCTGTAGTGGCGCAAAGCAGCACTGCCTGTCACGCACCAAGCGGAGCGCAGCCAGTGCAGCGGCCGGCGAAAACCGAAAACCGAGGCGGTGCATATCCGAACGGCAAACAAAACGGCGGCAGCCATCTTGGTAAGGGCAAAGAACGCCGCTGAGGTAGCTGCGGCAGCGCGCCTAATCGAGCAGCGCAAGCCGAGCCGGCGCAAGTGGCACATGGGAACGGAGCACTACTGGCCTTTCAGCAGGCACACAGCCACAGCGGTCGGAAGCACACCTTAAAACGACAAAAGGAGAAGTGATACAAAGGCGGCGGCCATCTTGGATGGGGCAGTCCTACCAGCAAGCCTAGAGCGGACACGAGCGTGGATGTGCGAACAAAACAATGCAATCACATCGCGCACAGGGCAGCGCTAGCCGGAGGGTCTGCTAACAACGCAATCCATCGAAAACCGGGGCGCATCAAACGGCGGCCGGGGATCAGGAAGGCTCAGCCAGCAAAGAGGTGGGCAAAAGCGGCGGCCATCTTAGGAGAGGCAATCCTATCCAGACCACATCAGGCCACAGTGGCTGGGGGGCAGACACGGTCGTATAAGCGCGTCCCAAGGCACACATAAAAGGAGGGCTGCAGCGGGGAGCAGTGGACAAAGGTAAAGAGCGCGGTGGCCAAAACTGAAAGTCAGCACCAAGCTCTGGAAGGCAGCCCTGGCGTCCGGGAAAACAAGAACCAGGTCGATAAAGTGGCCGAGCAGGTTCACTTTCGGCAACACTGCAAGGACAGGCACAGCCACGTATATCAAGAACGCTACACCAAAGGAGGCACAGCCCACCCTGAAAAAGAAAGAGAAACTGTCCATACACCAAGAAAGAAGAGGTCTAGAGATGCTGAACGGCGATACAAAAAAGATAAGGAAAGACCAGGACTCTCCGATCAAAATGAAAGACCTGAAAAACACAGAGTCTGCGATGGACTTGCTCGTCAAAAAAATAACAGAAGCTAATGACCTGGCCAAGGCCACAAAGATCTCCATGGACAACGTCCAGCTAGAACTCACAGCCATACGTGCAGATCAAAACAAGATAGCGACTAGAGTAGCGGAGACAGAGAAAAGGATCAGCGACATAGAAGACAAATCAGGCATCATGGAAAAGGACATTTGCTACATCTCCAAGGTCTCCAGCGAAATACAGAGAAGGCTCGCGGAGCAAGAAGACAAAAACCGGAGGGGAAACATCAGGATCCTGGGCATACCAGAGGACGAGGAGGAGGGGGCAGGCTCCTGTGCGGCACTACTTGAGACACTGATACCCAAGCTGACCGGCATAAAATTTGAGAAAGCCTTGGAGATTGACAAAGCCTACAGAATCCCCGCCACAAAACAAGTGCACATGAAAGGCCCAAGAACGATCATATGCAAACCACTAAGATCCAGCCACACCGATGCCATCTTCGCCTTCGCACGTAGAGGCCAAACCCCTACCTGGAAAGGCAAGAAGATAATCTTCACCCAAGACCTTTCAAGAGGCACGGTGGAAGCAAGGAAAGGTTTTCTCGCACTAAGAGACGCCATGAAAAGAGCAAGGATAACCTTCAGCTTTGTAGGCCCGGCAAGAATGAAGATAATAGATGGCCAGGACATACGTATGTTCGACGACCCAGCAGAATTACGCAAATACCTCAGGAAGCCAGAACAGGAAGAGATGGAACAGACGAGCCCCGGCACGGCAAAAAGAAGAGCCTCCTCAGACAGCTCAGGGGCGGAAGAGAAAGGGGCAGCAGGTGGCAGATAATAACCAACCTTGGGAAGCAACAGATAACCAGAAGAGAATAGAGACCACCTCATCAGAAGAAGAAACTACCTCAACAAGAGGACTAGGTCCCGCGGATAACCTAGGAACACAAGACTTTCATGCCATGCAGGGGCGTCATCAAACTCAGGGAACAAAGACTACCTCACACAAAGAACAAGGACTCTGTACACTTGGAAGGCTAAATCCTTTACATAAGACGGCGCAGCACGGGGGGGGAGCTACCAGAAGAGAATAGAGACCACCTCATCAGAAGAAGAAACTGCCTCAACAAGAGGACTAGGTCCCGCGGACAACACAGGAACACAAGACTCTCATGCCATGCAAGGCGTCATCGAACTCAGAGAACAAAGACTACCTCACACAACAGTTAACCAGAAGAGAATAGAAACCACCTCATCAGAAGAAGAAACTACCTCAACAAGAGGACTAGGTCCCGCGGATAACCTAGGAACACAAGACTTTCATGCCATGCAGGGCGTCATTAAACTCAGGGAACAAAGACTACCTCACACAAAGAACAAGGACTATGTACACTTGGAAGGCTATATCCTTTACATAAAACGGTGCAGCACGGGGGGGGGGGAGCTATGAGGTGTTTCACTTGCTTCATACGGACCCGGGGGAGCGGAGGGCGGGAACCGTTGCTGTCGCACGTTTACAGTACGTTGACAGGGGGGAGGGGGGCGGTAGGGTGGGGAGGGGGTGAGGGCAGGGGGAGAGGCCATGTAGCACGGGCAATCTTAGCCTGGTGGAAGCACTACTCTTTTCTTCTCTACTTTCCTGTTTCCACACACAACCCACCATTCCATCCCACATCCCAGGGGGGCGCCAAGGTCATGGGGCAGCTAGCAAACAAACACAGACCGCAGAGCAGAAACAGAGATCCCTCTCTAAGGCAAAGCGACAGTACGAACATACCATGACGTCACCTGACACTAGCGGCCAGGCACAGATAGCCTCGGACATAAAAATAGTGTCTATTAACGTCAAGGGCCTCAACCACCCCGTCAAGCGACGGAAAACATTAGAATACCTAAACAGACTGAAGGCGGACATATACGTCCTCCAAGAAACTAGAGTGTCCGAGGAAGACGCCAGCAGGCTCAAAGCCAACTGGATTAGCGAGGTGCTATGCTCACCGGCAGTCAACAAAAAGGGAGGAGTCATTACCATAATCAGTAAAAAAGGGAAATTCCAGGTGCACGACAATAACGCAGACACCAAAGGGAGAAGTCTGATCACATCTATTAAAAGAGGTGACGAAACAATACACATAGCAAACATATATGGACCAAACGCGGTAGACAAAAAATTCTGGGAGGACCTAGAGAACGAACTAAACAAGATCCCACTGGGCGAACTACTAATCGCGGCAGGGGACATGAACCAGGCGATGGATAATGCCACAGACAGACATCCACACAGACCCAGCCACACATCACAAGAACAGAACACACTCAAAAACCTATGCACCAAACTCGCGCTAGCGGACCCGTGGAGGCTACAAAACCCTAGTGCCAGAGAATACACCTTCTACTCGCACCCCCACAACTCTTACAGTAGGATAGATTACATACTCATGTCCGACACACACACACACTTGACTGACACAACTGAAATAGGGCCCATAACAGTCTCAGACCATGCACACATATCTCTCTCACTAAGTGGCAAGCACAACGAAACACCAAGCAGGAGGTGGCGTCTTAACAGTGACATACTCGAGAACCCCGCCAACATTACCGAAATAGAGGCGCAATCAAAGAATATCTCCTGTACAATGACACAGCAGACACAGAGGCAGCAACATTGTGGGACGCGCTTAAAGCAACAATAAGGGGAAGACTCATCAATATTAAAGCACGCATGAACAGGGGCAGGAACAAAAACATCAAAGAACTGGAGGAGCAGATTAAGGAATTAGAGAGGAATCACACAGCCAATCTAAGAGACAGGAACACACTCACAGCACTAACAAAAAAAAAATATGAGCTAAATAGAATCTTAAGCGAGAGAGCCTCCACATGGATCAACAAATACAAATCCATTAACTTATGCTCGGCCAACAAAGCAGGGAAAGCCCTGGCTGGGTACCTGAAAGCCAAGCAAAGGCAACACGTAGTAGCGGCAATCACTGACGCCGACAACAAGACACACACAACTAGCAAACAAATCCTTGAGACTTTCAGGAAGTTTTACAAGGACCTATACACAGCTGATGCCTCACTGGAGGCAGACGGCGGAGCTAAACTGCTAAAGAAGCTCGAGCTACCCAAACTAAGCGTAGAACAGAGAGAGGCCTTAGACCAAGACATAACAAAAGCAGAAGTAGGGATGGCCATAGACTCACTAAAACCGAACAAAGCCCCAGGGCCGGACGGTTTCACAGCGGCTTTCTATAAACAATTCCAACCGTTACTCAATGACACCCTAGTCAGAACATTCCAGGCATGCGCGAATAAAGGCAATATGACTGACTCAATGGCAGAGGCAAATATTATTGTTATTCCCAAGGAAGGGAAAGACCCCCAGTTCCCACGTAACTACAGGCCAATCTCCCTAATCAACGTGGACTGCAAAATCTACGCAAAAATCATAGCAGCGAGACTAAACACATATCTCCCCTCGCTCATTCACAAAAATCAGGTGGGCTATCTGAAAAACAGACTCTCGCAAGACAACACCAGACTGCTATGCCATCTAATCAATCGCACGGCTAGCAGTGCGGAGAAGGCCGTCATGATCGCATTAGATGCAGAAAAAGCCTTTGATAGAGTCTCATGGCCCTTCCTGAACCAGTGCATGCTCAAGTTTGGACTGGGCGAGAAGTACAGGGGAATGATTATGGCCCTCTATAAAAACCCTCGGGCTCGAGTGGTGGTGAATGCAGCCACATCGGACACATTCACACTAGGCAGGGGAACAAGGCAGGGATGCCCCCTCTCACCAGGGCTTTTCCTGCTGGCCCTGGAACCACTCCTCCACATGATCAGATCAAACCCCCGGATCTCGGGGGTGCAGATAGAGGGGCAAGCCTTCAAGCTAGCTGCATATGCGGATGACATTCTGATCACCACAAACAACCCACAAGAGTCGATTGAAGCACTCGTACAAACAATAGAGGAATACGCGCATGTCTCAGGCTACAAGCTGAATAGGGAGAAATCCGAATGTAAACCTATGAACTGCCACACCACCAGGACTGTACTGGGCTCGTCAGGCCTAACGTGGCAGAAAAAACCACTGAAATACCTAGGCCTACTCTTCGGAAGAGACCTAAGAACAACACTAGATCACAACGAGGAGGCGATGTTAAAAAAAATAAAGTCCAGTCTAGACACGTGGGGCCCCAAATTCATAAGCTGGTGGGGAAGAATTGAGACAATAAAGATGATGATCACCCCCATGCTAAACTACATGCTCTCCATGCTGCCTCTCACACTCACAACCGATTTCCACAAACGCATAGACAAATGCATCAACGTTTTCCTCTGGGGAGGAAAAAAAACAAAAATAAGCCTAGCTAGACTCAGACTTAAAAAAGAACAGGGCGGACTGAATCTCACAAACTACAAGGCTTTCCAGACGGCATGCCTTGCCAAACAGGGACTACATTGGATAACCCCAACACCAGAGTACACGCCGGTATGGTTGGACCTGGAAAGAGGCATTCTAGGTGGCGCAGATCCGATCATGGCCCTTACGGCGCACAAGCACCCAGAGGCCAAAAACGCGATAATCCATAACACAAAGACAGCGCTGCTGAGAGTAGACAGAGAAATGGCAGTGAGTATCAAGGGCACCAAATGGGAGTCACTGTGGCACAACACAAAAATTACTTACAAGGGGAAAACACTTAACAGCAAGGAATGGTACAGCAGAGGCATCACAACGCCGTCACAACTAGAAGCAGGTAATAACCCGCTCACCTACAAGGCAATACAGCAGACAACCTCACTACCGAACAAGGAGTTCTACGAATTCCTTAAAATCAAAGCGGCTGTCACCAAAGCAAGCCTCTCGAAACAGACACCCACCATCATACAATACACACAAAACCTAAACAAGACAGGCCACCAAACAGCGCAAATTTACAAATTAATCACACCGCGCACCACATCTCTGAACAACAAGACACTAGCCTTCTGGGAGCAGACCATACAAAGACCCCTAAACGAGGAAGAAAGAGCCAGGCTATGGACGGCAGCGTCCAAAAACAAAATCACGCCACAACTAGCACAAACCAAATACTGGTTACTCCATAGGCTGCATTGGACACCTGCGAAACTAGGGAAAGTGGGAGCGAGCGAGAGTAGCACATGCTGGAACTGCCAGAGGGCAACAGGAGACTTATCCCACATGCTATACGAATGCCCCAAAATCAAAACTTTCTGGAACAAGGTCTATAACCTCATAGACACAGTCACAGGAAGCAAGACGCAAAGAGGACTAGCGGGGATAGCCACCGCCTTCCTATCAGCAGAACTTCAGTCCAAAGAAGTACGAGACCTGGTCGATGTACTTCTGACGGCTTATGTGAAAACTATCCTGTGTAACTGGAAGGACACCAGCAAAGCCACTTTCAAACGCTGGTTCAACTGGGTCACGTTCCTCCGGGGGGCTGACAATATCACTGCCAAACACAAGACGGCGAATCACACCGCTAAAGATAACATGTGGGAAGCTCTCGACGCATATCTAGAACAGTGACCAACCCCCCCACCCCTTGTTTTTTTCTTTCCTTTCTTTCTCTTCCTTTCTTCTTTTCTCTCTCATGGCCCCACCAGGCTGCAACTTTGTAAGATCGGTACAAGTATTACGAATGTTTTGCCTTTGTTTTGTATACGGAAAATTTACTTTCAATAAAGAATATTTTGAAATAAAAAAAAAAAAAAGAATTGCACCGGTGCTATATGTGTTAAAGCTCAATCTGCATTACAGAGGGAGCCGTGCAAGTGTCTGTAGCCCCCTTCTGTAATACCAAAGTGCCTTGGGGGCTCACAAAGAAGGCTCATATTCACGTTGCAACTAGGACTTTTTACAAAATGTGGCCCAGGCAACGCTATACATTCACTTTAGACAGTGGTATATGGTTGTAGAACTTTAAATTAATGTGCCCTTTTTTTGGCTGAAAATACAGCAGCATTTGTTGGCATTTGTAAAGTAAACAGAACATAACACATAACACAATAACAAACACAAAGCAGAATAACAAAACATTTTAACATCAGAAAATAATAATAGGGCACATCATAACAACACAACTACTGCATTACAATACTGCAAACCCACATTGCACAGCAGCAAAAATAAAAAATAAAGAGCACATCACTATTACAGAAAAATGCCATACAGCAAGGATGCACAAGCATTGTTGTCACGTAGTATCACCTCCAGAATATGGTTGTCAAAAATATATGTAAAAGGTGTTTGGAACAAGCACTGACTTCACTGACCACCATGGACCAGTCAAAAATATTTTGTAATACTGCCCAAAAAGTTTATTTTCCACAGTAAGGGGTGTTTTCTAAAATGACATGTAATTAGACCTGGGATTATCTGGGGTTGAAGAATTGAACTCTCTTTATTAAAGGGACAAGATGGTCAATTTAGGGTATTTGTTGCCTGTGGATGTTTATGTTTTTTCACTACATATTACTGTGATGTATATTCTTGTGTTTCCTGAATTTACCAACATTACCATAATCCTCCAACATGTTTACTCATATAATTAGCCATTTTAAAATGACACGCAACATACGCAACTTTTGCAGTTGTGTTGACTCAAAGGGCCCAATTCACAAAGGTATGTTTACATGCATAAACTGTAGTGTAAATGTCATCATTGAAATCTTGGGGGAGAACGTAGAATGTTGGAGGGGCACTATGATGCAGGGGTTGCGGAAAAGCGAACTGCCTGGTCGCTGAATAAAGGTACTCATACAACTCTTTAGCATGTTTTTTCCCTCTATGTTACATAGAGGAAAGATCAGTTATGGCTATTTGTTGTTGTGAGCAACAGACTTCTGGAGACTATGGACACAGCACAGTGTGTGAGATGCTCTTGCTCAGCAGGTGGATTGGTTTTTGAAAATCCACATGACCGCCTTTGACGTGGGTGTGTGTCTGCATGCTCATCACTGGTCACACAACGTGACCCTGCCGCCATTTTGTAGAACATCGAGACCACTTTATAGGTCTGGATCCCCACTGGCAATTTGGAATCATATAAACCATGTTGCTTTGGATCCATAACCAAATTGCACGATTGGTGTGCATGCTGTCTATTAACTGGTGATCGGTGACTAATGTGCCCACATTCTTCCATGAGCGTCAATACTGGGTGAGTTGAAGCATTTTAATAAGTATTCAAGAAAGGAAGCAGTCTACCTGTAGGGGTGAAGAGAGGACCAAGAGTGCTGGCCTGTGAACTAGTCGACTTTCATTCATGGCTAATATTACAGTTAATCCCCCAAAGAGTTTGTGTAGCTTGGAGGACCCCTTGTGCATTGATTTTAATGGACGGATTACAACAATTTGTCTTTTAGCTAAAAAGACATTGAAAGCACTGAGGCCACACATGTGCACTTTTGCATGCCCCAATGCTCATTGGGAGATGGTTTCAATTTAAATTATGAGACTGATTGGTTATAATCAGAGGTATATATTTGTCTTGATTTAAGTATTTTCCAGGTGGATTTATATCAAGATTGTTAACAAAATCTACACTGACCCTGTTGTTAAGTTTTTTTATTACATTTTCCAAAATTAAGGGTTTCCCATGGTTCCTATAAGTGACAATGGGGTGCAGTTTACCTCTAACAAAGCAAATAAATATTTGAAAGACTGTGGTATGTGTCATGGTACAATGTCTTTTAATAATCCTAGTGAAAATTGAATAGTAGAACAATTTAATTGAGTTCTTAATGGTGCCATTCAGTTGGCTCAAAAAAGGATTGTAGTGGTCAAGCACACGTATTTTAAACTCTTTGGTCATATAGGATAACTAAAGTGGTGAGTACTAGGTTTTCTCCATATGATATTATATGCGGTAGGAACCGAAATAGAAATTTAACTCAGGTTGATTGATCTTTTTCTGTGATGAGGTTTGGTCTTCAAAGTGTCAAAGACAAGAAAAAAGGTAAAACATAATGCATATAAGAAGTACTACTACAAGAAATATGGAGTCAAACTCACAATTGTAAAGATTGGTCAATGGGTAGAAGGTAAGAAACCAGGTAAAATTCCTAAAGGCGTCAGTACTTTCTATGAACTTAAACGCATTGTACAGAAATTAAAACATTAAGTATACCTTTATGGTGGAAAAGTTTAGTATTTGAAGAGAGAGCCATTGTGTTCTAAGTATGGCATGTCTGAGATTCTTGTGAGTCATGACAAATGGAAGGGAAGTTGGGATGACGGTCCGGGGTAGAGTAGTACAGCTATTCCAATAATTTAGGTGACGATGGTGTTGGGCATGATAGTATCAATGAGGAGGTTGATTGTACTGAGGATTCTGCTGTTGATGCTGAGGCACAGAAGGAAGATTTGTCTAACAGTGTGCCGATAATTGCTATTCCCATGGGACAGGAATGCAGTATTAGAGTGAGTGGACGAGATGGTGTGACTCAAACAACGTCTATGTGTCCTGTAAGACCAAAGAAAATTACTAAGCGTCCAAAAGCTTGAAATTATATTTGTGACTAACTGGCGTAACTTTTAGATAAATCATTTAATTATGTTTTAAAAAATTAAATTCGTTTTGTTAATGTTCTTTGGATATGCTCCTTCTGCATTAATATTTTGTTGTTTATTCTCTTTTCTTTTCAGGGGATTTATTGTGTTCATCTATGATTTATTTTTTTATTTTAAAGGGGGGGTGTAGTATGTATGTCATCATTGGAATCTTGGGAAAGAATGTAGAATGTTGTAGGGGTTCTTGGACACAGAGGTTGTCGAAAGTTGAGCTGCCTTGTCGCTGAATAAAGGTGCTCATACCTTAATCTATGTAGTTTCCTCACAACATAATTGTATGAAGTAGAAAGCCTTCTACTGTGTGTGTTCACAAAGCATGTGCATATATTTATGGATGTACACCTAAATTTACATCCGTAATTATATGTTTTTAAATGCTGTGTATCTCTGGTAGCAGAGTTGCGGTGTATTTTAACCCTACACTGCATACATCTCTAAATGAAAGAAACAAACAAATCAGAGATGACTAGAACCCCTCATCTGAAGCACCAATAACAATTTAAACCATGTAAAGACATCTCATTCCAAATACTCTTCAGTCTATCCCTTGTGCTGTGTGTAGTGTACTGTAGACAATTATACTACAATGGAGTAACCCAGTAAACCACAGGACCCAGTTAATATTTATGACAAGAAACATATTGTCCCGCCAGACAAGAATGATTCACAGATTATCAGTTCTTTGGTAACTCAATGTTTTGGGGTAATAATTCCCTTTAGATCAGAAGTGCAGTAAAACAAAAAATTATAAACTGTATAGAAGAAATACACAACCAGAAATTGAAGTCTATTACTTGCAAGTATTGAGGCAACAGTACATTCAAAATATCAATTTTAAAAATAATGGAGGCTATTCCATTAGTGCAATAGTGAAATGTGCTCATGCAGTGTGAAAACCTTGTGACTGGAAGCCTGACATACAAGTTAAAAACGCAGTACATCAATCACCTGCTCAACGTTTGTCTTGAAAGGTGTGATTTAGGATTCCATGTATCCAGGGCAACTGGTGATTCTTCCTAAGGGGCATATTATCAAGGACAGTGTTAAAATTATTGCCTGTTTAGCGGCAGAAAACTGCAGCTGAAGTGGCGATAATGGGCTTGATAATATGCCCTGGAGAATTCCACTAGTAGCCCACGTTCACACCAGAACATGGACTTCTATTGGAATTCTCACAGGCATATTATCAAGCCCATTATCGCCGCTCTAGCAGCAGTCTTCTGCCGCTAATCCGGCGATAATTTTTAACACCGTTCTTGATAATATGCACCTCAATGCCTTGAAGGATAGTGATTCAGTACAGGCCAACAAACAGATTGTCAATGTTTCAACCACGATGTTGTGGTTACTTTGAACCATATGTCTGGGTCTTCATGAGGAGTATGCGAGGGGCAACCTGTGTGATAAAATATGCATATTAGACATCATATTTGGTGACTTTTATTTTTTTTAATGTAACTGATGATCATGAAGGACTCACCTAGAGTCGCATAAGACTCAAAATATTCTCTGGGCATCTTAAGGGTCCTCCACTTAGTCATAGGAGAAGTGTGGCTCAATGGTTAGAGCGGCAGACCCTGATGCAGAGGTCTGGCTGGGACCAGGGTTCAATTCCCGACACGGCAGCGTCTTGGGCTCAATGTCCACGGACTCGATAATTCTCGCCTCTGTGCCTACTCTAATCATGGGTCCCCACTCTGCAACTCTGGGCAATAGCTTGCTTATTCTCCACAACGGCCCTAAAAGCGCTGGGATGCCTGGTTTCACCTTGGGGGTGCCCAGTAGGGAGCATCTCATAGGGAAAGCCAGGACGGGTTCCACAGCGGTATACAGCGCCAAGATGCCTGTCAGGTGATAGTGCGCTTTACAAGTATACATACATTTACATTTACATATAATGGCAGATCTGCTCATCTGAAAGCTGGGAACCTCAGCTTAGAGACTCTAGCTACATGAGCATGGATGATGAAAATTAAGTTAAGCTGAAATGCACTCATCTATAGTTTTAAATTTCTTTTGAGTGAGATTGTAAGGCCCTTCAAGGAGCAAATCAGATGGGCTGCAATTTAACATTGCGAAAGAAAATGAAATTTGATTATAGGGATACATTAATTTGAAATAGACCGAATAGGAAGCGTTTAATAGGAACCTTACAGGTGACTGGCTTGTTGAATAAATGTTACATTCAGACCGCAAGGAGCGTGGGCACTTCCGGGGCTGATAGATAATGGGGATGCTACCATGGAGCGTGAGCGTGCCCACTTGCGTGCCACTGTAAATCATCTACTCACATTATGACTGTACTATGGCAGCAGTATCGAGAGCCAGATCCTCCTAGATCCATCAACTGGCAGACCAGCCCACTTATCTAGCTAAGATCACCTTAGCACTAGAAACAACTTGGATAAATAGAATTTGTCTCTTTGGACAAATACTGTGGGTTCTCCTCTTGTTCCATCAAATAGGACTGGCAACCTAGGCAGTTATTTTGATGCTGACCTGCCCCATGAGGCATGAATATTGAAAGTTACTAGCATATACTTATGACAAATCAAACAACGAATATAATATTTTACCATTTATAAATGAAGAACAGTATATTCATGCAGTTAATGTTATGATTCAATTTGGCCTTGACTATGGACATTTCCACACAAACTTAGAAAAAGATTACAACTGGTGCAAATTACAGCGCCAGACTTCAGATGGGAACCAGGGGAAGAGACCATGTAATTCCCATCCTTAGATCTCTTTACTGGCTCCGGATTTGTAGAAGCATTCTATTTCAAACACTACTTATTATTCATTGCACACTATACTGTGCCTCCCCAGAATTCATGACAAAGTTTTAACCTTATATACCACAATGCACTTTACATTCAACAGGACAATGGCTACCTCAAATCCCTTTTCTGTAACAGAAGCAAAGGCTTGAAATGGTCTCCACCTGGAGCTCCAATCAATTTCAACCATTCAGTATTTTCACATTCAAATGACTGCTGTTTTATTTTTAAATAACTATTAGTTTCTTGAAACCCACAAGTTTAATTTTTATTCTTTTTCTGTTTAGTGGTTATGCTTAATTTGATAGTGTCAAGAAGCTTTAGTATATGTGGCTCCTTATAGGTATTAAATATCATAGCAAAGAACAACGTGGTCTGCTTCTAAACACCCTCAGTGGAGAAAAAGTTGCCATGTGACAGGATGTCACCAACAGGGTAAATGATTTGGGGGAGGAGCTATGCTTCCCTTGGGATATCTAGAAATAACTGGCGCTGTTAGACCTGATGTCCTAGGGGTGGTCTTCCCCAAACCTTTTACCTTTGTCATCCAACTTGTTGCCGATCTCACTTTGTTGGCCTTGGGACTTAAGTCAGTAGTAAATTAGTACTACATGTTCCCAGGGCCCTTAAATTAAATGCTACTAGTGGGCATGCAGCACTGATAGTGCCATCCACATACGTAGCTCCTGGAACCATACCTTATGGATGCCACTGTAGCCTATATGTGTGCAGTTTTAAAACGCCACTTTGACCTGCCAAAATAATCCTTTTTGCAAGGCCCAAACCTTTTTTTAAGACATGTAAGTAATCCCTAGGGTAGGCTCAGGATAACCCAGAGGGCAGTGTGCAGTGTATGTAAAACGTAGGACATGTAATTTCATGTTTTATATGTCCTGGTAATGAAAAACTCATAAATTATTGTTTCACTACTGCAAGTACTCCTTCTCCCATAGACTAATATTGGAGTTACTGTATTACATTTTATAAGCTATAATTTCCAAATGAGAGCAGGTATCCAGATCATGTTTGGTGTCTTTGGAACTGTAATGAAAAATCCTAAATTCTGAAAAAGCTGGCATTTTCCTACCCTAGCCATTCAGTGTCTGTAGCCTGCCTCTAGTCACTTTACTGGGTGTGGCTGACAGTTGGGCATTGTGTATTCTTCCTAGACAGCCACACACAATAATGAGCTTAGGCTTGCCTGAATGAGCCATCACTGATAGGATGGGAGGGCGGAGTTGAACTAATTTCTACTTACACTTGAATAGGCGGGGTCCTGTTTGTTCCCAAACGGCTGCATACCCCTATAGTTAGTCTAGAGACAGGGCAGGGACGGCAGAATACCAGAGACATTAAAGGGAAACCTCTAGAATCCATCCCCCACTTCAAAGGCACAACTGGGTATAAATACTTGACCTCAGACGCCAACTCTTCAGCACACTTCATCACTTGTGTATACTCTGCCAGGTAGAAGGACTGCAGTGCAGCTGAAGGACTGCCTGTCTGCTGAACTGCTTCTCAGCTGGACTACTGCCTTGCTGTGCTGCTGCCTTTCTGACCTATTGTGTGCTGCCCATTTGCTTGGGTGAGAAGGACTGGACCTGCATCGCTTGCACTCAAAACGCAAGAGCTATTTGGCTGGGACAGAAGGCTCTAACAATATTGACCTGACACCTGGACTCTGTCATCTGTGAGTCTACCCTGCCAAGTGATTCCACCCCAGTCCTGGACCCTTTTAAGTGGGCCAAAGGTGCTCTGACAGCCTGTGTGGATCCATCAGAACTAACAGAAAGACCTGCTTCACAGCCAGTTGTTGCATTGGAACCACAAATTTGCGACGCATACCCCTAGCAGGCCCTTGCATCCCTCATCTATGACACCATCCACGATGATACCGGACTCTTCATCACAGCCGAGCAACTCCTTGGAAATAACTCTTTGCCCTGACTGCTCAGCACATCCTTGACTCCGGAATTAGAGTTGCAAGCCCTGGCTGATGAGATTAACAAGGATGACACAGGACCTCACACTGCTGCATCGGTGCATCTCGGAACTGGCTCATTGCCTTGGCTGTGCGACACATCTTCGGCATGGATCCTCAAAATGTTCCACAAACTTGGAATTAAGGTACTTTGTTCACTGGACCAAATTGGGCTCCTGTAGCTAGCTCATGCCTTTATCGCTGTCGGCCTGAGCTTGTGACTTTGTCCTAGTCTGGAACAACCACATATTCACAGTTGACGCTTTATGTTTTTCATGCTATTTTCAAAATGGTAAACCTCTAGTTCTACTAATTGGATTTTTGTCATTTCTGACATTATTTATTCAAATTAAAAAGTCTCTATTTTTTTAAGTCTGTTGTGGGGTCCTTTGGTGTTGTGTATTTACTGTGTTAAAATTTGAAGTGTTGCACACATACTTTACACATTGCCTCAGAATTAGGCCTTACTGCTCTGTGTCAAGCTACCAAGGGTTGAGCAAAGGTTAATTCAGGGTTTGCTTGTGACATCACCCTTAAAAGAATTATGGTTGCTGCACGAGAAAGGGTTCAGTTCCCCTAACCAACAACCCAATTTCCTACATTGGTTTTCAGCGGCGAGGATTCAGACTTGTGTTTTGTCTGTGCCATACAGTCATTTTGTGCTAGACTACCACCCCACATGAATAATTTAAGACCAATTAAAGGTGGAGAAGGGACTGGCCCTTGCAGAAACGAAACTTACTTTGGAGTCTTTCTCTCATGAAAAGAACCTACAAGACCTGGAATTTGAGGCAAAACAGGCAGATTCCAGCGATGGCGACAGCATACATGGAGGGCCATTTTTATGACCCGCTTTGCGTCGCTCTAACACCACACAATGTTGTTCAAGAGAGACACAAACCATAAGTCATATTTTTGAAGGAATGCAAAGCCACTTTGAGTGGCTCCAACAATATGGGGCAACGCAACGCAGTGCAAATAGCTGCATTGCATTACTCTGCCCTGGGTACGCATTCCATGGGCTTTGCATGGGTGTTCCCATTCAACTCTCATAGTTTTTTATGCATTCCCAGATTTACAAGACCTTGTTAACCTGGGAATGTGCCAAAAAGATATGCTTCCCCAGGGAAGGCGTAACGTGTTTTACTCTTTTTCTGTGTGCTGCATTCTGCAGAGGAAAAAGCTTCTCAGGATTTTTTTTGTGCAGGAAGGGGCCCCTTCCTGTACAAAACAATCCTGCCTACAACACAGGCACCCTTACACTATGTTGCAAGGGTGCCTGCGTTGGCGCAAGGCTGCCAAAATGGCACTAGCACAATGAAAAGGGAAAAGAATGCAGCACATTCCTGCCCTTTCCCTGTTATGCAGGGATGTGCAGCAAGTTGACTTGCTGCACTGCTGTTTGTCACTATAGTCGTAAATATCAAATCAAATTAACAGCACTTGTAATGCGCAGCACTGTCACCCTTAGGGGTATCTGGGCACTGTGTCTCCGTCAAAGAGCCAGGTCTTGAGTTTCTTTCTGAAGTCTTCCAGCGAGGGCGCTGTACGTAGCTAGAAGGGAAGGTTGTTCCAGGTCTTGGCAGCAATGTATGATAAGGAGTGGCCACCGCCGCAATGGAAGCGGGGGTCTGTGCGAGGGCATTTGAAGAGGCGCCAAGGTGTCTGAAAGGTTGGTGGAAGCACAGTCAGTGGTTGATGTAGGCAGTAGGTAGTTTCTGGGTCTTGGAGGGTTTTTTAGGCGTGAGTGAGGGTCTTGAACTGGCATCTCTTCTAGATGGGGAGTCAGTGGAGGTCTCTCAGGTGGGCGGCAATGTGGGTAAGTTAGGGAAGGTCCAGGATGAGTCTGGCTGAAGTGGTCAGAATGGTCTGGAGTCTTCAGAGAAGCCGGGTGGAGATGATGGCGTAGAGGGCATTGCCGTAGTTGAGGTGGCTGGTGACGAGGTCCTGCATGATGATCTTTCTGGTGTTGGTTGAGATTCACCTGAAAATACTGCTGAACATGCAGAGTCTGAGGAAGCAGGAGGAGGTGACTGCATTGACCTGTCGTTTCATGGTCAGTTGGTTGCCGAGGATGATGCCGAGGTTGCGTGCATGGTCAGTCAATGTAAGTCCAAGCTCTGCAGGCCACCAGCTGTGGCGCCAAGCATAGGTGTTTTACCCGAAGATCAGAATTTCAGTTTTGAGTTGAGTTGGAGGCAGTTGTTTCTCATCCATTTGGCTACGTCGGTCATGGTGTTGCAAAAGTTGGTTTTGGTATTGAAGGGGTACTACTGGAGGATTAGTTGTGTGCTGTCTACGTAGGAGATCATGTTGAGACTGTGGGATCTGACAACGTCAGCAAGGGGGTCATGTAGATTTTGAACAGAGTGGGGCTGAGGGATGATCCTTGTGGTACGTCGCATATGATGTCTTTGAGTGTGGTTGTTGATGTAGGCAGTTGTATGCTTTGTGTGCAACCTGTAAGGAAGGAAGCAATCCACTTAAGGGCGTCTTGCTGTATGCCTATATTGTAGTCTGTTTATGAGGGTGTTGAATGCCGCAGAGAGGTTGAGGAGAATAAGAGCCAGAGTTTATCCATGGTACAGGAGTGTTCTGATGTTGTTTGTGGCGCCAATAAGTGCAGTCTCAGTGCTGTGGTTGCTACGGAATCCTGATTGTGACTCGTCAAGTAGGTGGTTTTGTTCTAGGAATTCAGTGAACTGCTGATTGAAGGCTTTCTCAAGCACTTTGGCCGGGTAGGGGAGCAGGGAGATCAGGCAGTAATTTTTTTAATTTCCGGGTTCGGTGTAGGCTTTGTTTCCATCTGTCCTAAAAGGTTGCTGTGGAGAAGGAGGTGTTGAGGATAGGATGCTGGTGAGTTGCATACTGATTGGGTTTGTTGCAAGGTGGTAGAGGTGGTGGGGCAGGGGTCGGTGGGTGGCCAAGAGTGGATGGAAGACATGAGGGCTGAGGGGGTTTGGGTGGTGAGCGGAGACCAGGAGGTAATTGTTTGCCGATGATAGCTGGTTGGTAGAGGTCATTGAGGGTTGGGGGTGGCACGTTGGAAGTTGGTGTTGCAGAGTTCTTGGCAGGGTTGAATGGTGTTCTCTATGGCTGTGGTGATGATGCAGGTGGTTATGGCTGCATTCTTGCCTTTGATGTGCCGGTGGTAGATGCTGAGAGTTGTTTTGTGAGCTGCTCTAGCAGCGAGGTTCTTGGTGGCATGCCATGGTTTCCCAAGTTATTGGAATTTTCAATTGGTGGTCCAGAATTCTGGGGTGTACCAGCTTACCTTTTCGGAGGACTTGTTGGATTTTGCAGGCTTCAGAGGGGCAACTTAGTTGGCACTGTCAGTGATCCAGGCGGTGAAGTTCTGGATAGCCTGGTAGAGGTCTGTTGAGGCCTCGGGATGGGAGGTGGGCAGGGTTAGTGACTTCTGAGTTTCAGTGACCTTTCTCCAGCTGCAGTTGGGGGAGATCTGGTGCCTGATGATGGTGTGCTGGGCACCGGTGATGGTGAAATGTATGATTATGTGGTCAGTCCAGGTGATTTCTGTGGTGTGACTGGAGGTGAAAATGAGGTCAAGTGTGTGTCTGGATATGTGTTTGGGTTTGGTAACCAGTTGGGTGAGGCCAATATTTTTCAGGTGGGCGTTGGAGTTGGCGTCATTGGGGTTATCGCTGTGGGAGTTGAGGTCTACGAGTAGGACTTAGTGGTGAGCGTTGGTTCTCAAGGGAGCGATGAGGTTGGGGGCGGCGTTGCAGAATGTTGCTCAGAATCTCGGGGATTTGCAAGTGAGGGTGCCTCTTATCATGGTTTTCATGTCAACTGGCAGTGTGTTGGCAGCGTGCCCGCTGTGTGCACGAGCTGCGTGGCCATGCAGCAGCCTTCATTACTGATCCTGGTAGGTGGTTCAAGGTGCTTGGCAGGGACTAGAAATGGGCCGCACAGGGACAGCAGGCAGCACAGAGACAGGGACAGTAGGCAGTGCATGGACAGCAGGCAGCGCAGGGGCATGTAAAGCAGGTAGTGCAGGGACTGGAGGCAGCATGGGGACAGCAGGTAGTGAAGGGACAGCAGACAGTGCAGGTAACAGGACAGCAGGCAGTGCAGGGACTGCGAGTAGCACAGGGAGAGGGACAGCAGGCAGTGCAGGGACAGCAACAGGGGGCACAGGTACAGGGACAGCAGGCAGTGCAGGGACAGGGACAGCAGGCAGTACAGGGACACAGTACCTTGAGTTGGGGGATGGGCGACAGAGGGGTGGCCCAGCCCAGGCTCCTCCGGGCTCTGATGGGTGCAGACGGGAAGTGGAGCTGTGGGATCTTAAATTGGTGCCAGGAGGTACAAACATCTGCTGAACCAGCTGGCCCCGCCCCTGGGGCTGCTGGGAAATGGAGTCCTGGTCTCCTCCCGTGGTGACAAGGGGTACGAGGTGCAATGATGCAGGTGGCAGGAGTAGGAGGGGAGGCAACCTCCTTCAGGGAAGCGGAGAGTAGCTTCCTGCAAGTCGGAAGCCACCAGGGTCTTAAATTGGCACTGGGAGGCATGAAAGGCTGCTATACCAGCTGTCCCTACCTCCGGGGCTGCTGGGAAATTAAGTCCTGGTCTCGTCCTTAAATTGGATCTTGGAGGTGTAAAGATCTGCTTAAACAGCTGCTGCACCGTCTGGGCTGCTGGTAAATGGAGTCCTGATCTTGTCCTGTGGTGGGAGGGGGTACGAGGCGTGGTGATGCAGGTGGCAGGAGCAGGAGGGGATACAACCTCCTGGTGGGAAGAGAAGAGAGGCCACCCAAGCATCTGTCAGGCTCTGATGGGTGCAAACAATCCCATCATTGGCCTGCATGCATACCATGAAGCGGGAGCCGCCTGGGTCTTAAATTGGTGCCGGGAGGCACAAAAGAACCAGCTGGCCCCACCTTAGGGGCTGTTAGATAATGGAGTCCTGGTCTCGACCAGACGGGGTACGATATGGCCAGCAGTGTCTAAAGGTCTGGATATCCAAAGACCTGGTGACCAGTTACGTGGTGGGAGATGACATTGACAAATGGTTTTTAGCTTATGAGGTGACTATGAGAGTACACAAAATCCCAGAGGAGCACTGGAGGGAGGTCTGTGGATCATATACCTCCAGTAGGGACAGATGCTCTTCTGACCCAAGAGTTAGAGAACCAAACCAGGTACACTCCCCATGAAAGCCATCTTGCTAGCTAAATTTTGGCTAACCCGTGAAGAGTATCGCCAAAGGTTCTGGGACAGCCACAAGCTCCCAAACCAAGCTTAGTTGGATTTCTTGGACTACTTCAGAAGAATGTCTGACAAAATATCGAAAACAAAAATATCGATATACAAAAATATCGAAACAAAAATATCGAAGTCAAAAATATAGGAATCCTATCCCTAACAAGGCAAGTACAAATATATCGAAAATAAAATATAGAATGACAAAAATATCGTTTTTTGTAAAATATCATTTTTTTAAATATAATAAAAGTGTAGTATTAACAAAATAATACTTATAAATGTAATAAACATATTTAAAAATGTACTATAATATTTAAAATTAATACATAATGTTATACAAATTAATATTAATAAATATATAATACATAATATATTTTTCATTAATAATAACTCTAAATTAATTATTGCCATAACTTAAAAACAAATAAAAATGTAATAAATTACTAATACATTTATTTACATAAAATATTCACATAAATAACAATCAATAACAACATAATACTAATAAAAAAGCTAAATACATTTTAGATAGCGTATGAGTAAGAATTACTATTCCCACTCCAGAGAGTGCGACAGTAGGGAAAGTGTTGGATAGCGTAGCAGTAACAATTACTATTCCCACTCCAGAGAGTGCAACAGTAGGGAAAGGGTTGGATAGCGTAGGGTTACCAATTACTATTCCAACTCCAGAGAGTGCAACAGTAGGGAAAGTGTTGGATACCGTAGGGGTAACTATTACTATTCGTACTCCAGAGAGTGCAACAGTAGGGAAAGTTTTGGATAGCGTAGGGGTAAAAATTACTATTCCCACTCCAGAGAGTGCAACAGTAGGGAAAGTGTTGGTTAGCGTCAGGGTAACAATTACTATTCCAACTCCAGAGAGTGCAACAGTAGGGAAAGTGTTGGATAGCGTAGGATTAAAAATTACTATTCCAACTCCAGAGAGTGCAACAGTAGGGAAAGTGTTGGATAGCGTCAGGGTAACAATTACTATTCCAACTCCAGAGAGTGCAACAGTAGGGAAAGTGTTGGATAGCGTAGGATTAAAAATTACTATTCCAACTCCAGAGAGTGCAACAGTAGGGAAAGTGTTGGATAGCGTCAGGGTAACAATTACTATTCCAACTCCAGAGAGTGCAACAGTAGGGAAAGTGTTGGATAGCGTAGGATTAAAAAATACTATTCCAACTCCAGAGAGTGCAACAGTAGGGAAAGTGTTGGATAGCGTAGGTTTAAAAATTACTATTCCAACTCCAGAGAGTGCAACAGTAGGGAAAGTGTTGGTTAGCGTAGGGGTAACAATTACTATTCCAACTCCAGAGTGTGCAACAGTAGGGAAAGTGTTGGATAGCGTAGGGGTAAAAATTACTATTTCCACTCCAGAGAGTGCAACAGTAGGGAAAGTGTTGGATAGCGTAGGGGTAACAATTACTATTCCCACTCCAGAGAGTGCAACAGTAGGGAAAGTGTTGGATAGCGTAGGATTAAAAATTACTATTCTAACTCCAGAGAGTGCAACAGTAGGGAAAGTGTTGGATAGCGTAGGGGTAACAATTACTATTCCAATTCCAGAGAGTGCAACAGTAGGGAAAGTGTTGGATAGCGTAGGGGTAACAAATACTATTCCCACTCCAGAGAGTGCAACAGTAGGGAAAGTGTTGGATAGCGTAGGGGTAACAATTACTATTCCAACTCCAGAGGGTGCAACAGTAGGGAAAGTGTTGGATAGCATAGGGGTAAAAATTACTATTCCCACTCCAGAGAGTGCAACAGTAGGGAAAGTGTTGGATAGCGTAGGGGGTAACAATTACTATTCCAACTCCAGAGAGTGCAACAGTAGGGAAAGTGTTGGATAGCGTAGGGGTAACAATTACTAGTCCAACTCCAGAGGGTGCAACAGTAGGGAAAGTGTTGGATAGCATAGGGGTAAAAATTACTATTCCCACTCCAGAGAGTGCAACAGTAGGGAAAGTGTTGGATAGCATAGGGGTAACAATTACTATTCCAACTCCAGAGAGTGCAACAGTAGGGAAAGTGTTGGATAGCGTAGGGGTTTAAATTACATACTTATAAATTACATCTATCAATTAATTAATTATCTAAAATTAATTACCAATTAATTAAATTTATTTACCAATTAATAAAAATAAATGTATGCTTCCTACTAATTAATAAATAATTCTACATAATGAAATTACTTCTCACCCTATTCCCCTATAAACCCATAACCCACTACAGAACATATTTATCAATTAATTAAAAATAATTACCAAAATAATTAAATATAATTACCAATTATTTTTATTTAATGTATGATTCCTACTAAATAATAATTATTTAAACATTATTACATTACTTCCAACCCTATTCCCCTATAAACCCATAACCCGCTACAAAACATAATTATCAATTACTCAATTAATTAAAATTATTTACAAATAATTCTCAATTAATTATTTAATAATTCCTACTAATTAATAATTAATCCAACATAAATTACTTCCCACCCTATTCCCCTATAAACCCCTAATCCGCTACAGAACATATTTATCAATTAATCAATTAATTAAAATTAATTAAAAATTAATTCTCAATTAATTAATTAATAATTCCTACTAATTATTAATTAATTTAACATAATTAAATTACTTCCCACCCTATTCCCCTATAAACCCACAACCCGCTACAGTACTAAAAGACAATATTTAATTAAATTATATTAAAAATAAATAATAAAACATAATAAATACAAAATAATATACACAAAATGTATTTAAAAATCGATATTAGTAACATCGAAATTATTTATTTCGATATTATTGACATCGATATTTAAAACTTCGAAATTACTAATATCATACTAATATCGATATTAAGACTGTCAATATTACTTACCTTCTATATTATGTCCCATCGATATTTAAACTTCGATATAATTGTATATCGAAATTTAAAACTCGATATTTTGTCTGTGTACCCTTCAGAAAGTCACTGAAGGGCTGGTTTAGGGCCAGCAAAGTCAATGCTATGATGGGCTTTACAACTTGATTCTCAGCGACCACATGCTCAATCTGTGTTTTTTTCAGAGCTGCACCAGCACTTACTGGACAGCAAGCTGACTGTCCCCAGGAAGCTTGCTGAGCAGGCGAACCTCTGGGTCAGCATCCAAGTGTTAGAAAAGATATCTGTGGTGACTCCCAAAAGGTTGGCAATGGGACCCACCAGAAGAAAGAGGGGCGAGAAAGCATAAAGTAAGGGGCTCTCATGAGACCCTCAAAATAATTCCCAAGCGAACAGTAATCGCCAGTCCCAGTATGAACCCAAAAAAGAAGGGGTTCTTTGACAAATAGACAGGGAGGTTTGTTCATCAATGCACAGAGTCTTACAAGTTTGGGTACACCATATATTCTGAGAGGGCGCAGCCCCCCACCAGTGGGCAGACACATGGGTTGGCAAGTTTAGTGGTTGGGAAGGAGGTGGTCCCAGTTAGCTTTGGGGAGCAGATTAAGGTGACCCTAGTGTCCCTGAGGGATACGGAGATAGTGCTAAAAGCACATATGACAGCAAATACTTCCAAGTATAGGCAGTGGATCACCTTCAATGGATATCTGGTAGAAGCTCTGAGAGATACAGGAGCCAGAATGGCTACTGTAAGGTGTCAGCTGATGTCTTCAGAGGAGGTTCTCCCTAATAATTTTCACCATGTCAGGTTGACTGGGCACTTGAGAATGATGCTCCTGAGCGACCTGGGCAGGATATTGCCACCCCAGGTGACATGCCTGAGCTTGCTAGCTGGCAAGTTAAGGGTGGACCTACCACGGAGGAACTCTGCAAAGAACAGAAAGAGTGGCCCACTGCAGAGGGCTTGAGGCAGCAAGTTGAGGCCCAGGCAGCAGGTGATACCTCTTGAGATTACCTGATCTGTTGGGAATATTGCCTCCTATAAGGAAAGCTTAAGGTTCCAGTACCTGGGGCTGCCTGTGAGCTGGTGGTCGACGAGTATTAAAGGGCCTTCCCACTGGGGTTTGCTCATGAAATTGCCCTGGCAGAACATCTGCGGCAAGACAAGACCTTTGCCAGGCTTGTTGCCCACTTCTATTGGCCCGTGCAAAGACACAGTCAGATGCATTCTGTAATTCTTTGAAGTTCACGTGGGAAGAGTGTGAAATATTTTATAAGTTTTCCACACCCTATCAGCCTAAAATGGTTTTTGTATTGATTCAACAAGACGCTAAAAGGCATGATAATGGGCTTACCCAAGCTCATGAGGCGTAACTGGGATCTCCATGTGCCATGCCTTCTCTTTGCTTGCCTACGGGGAAGTGCCAAAGAAGAGTTTGGGTTTAGCCCCTTCAAACTCCTCTATGGCTCCCAGGAAGCCCCCTCAGGAAATGGTCAGCTACATGCTGTCCCTCTGCAACCACATGCATCACTTCTGAAAAAAGGTGAACAGCAATTTTGAGGCCAGTCAAGAAGTTATGAAGCTCTGGTATGACCAAAAGGCCACTCTGGTGAGTTTCAGCATGGCCAGGAAGTGTATGTCAGGGAGCCTCTGGAGCCCAAAGCCCTCCAGGGTCGATGTACAGGCTCTTATACAGGGAAGGAGCGGAAAGGGGGGGGTCCACATACCTAGTGGAGCTCAACACTCCGAGAAACCACTTAAGGGTGCTCCACATAAACCGCCTCAAACAACCATTTGAGAGGTCCGAAGTTAGTATGCTCCGGATGACAGAAAAAAGGGTGGAAGAGGAGAGCAAGTCTCTCCCTGACCTCCTGTCTGCTCAAGAGCATGATGGGTCATTAGCGGGTGTCATCCTATACCCTGCTCTAACCCCAGAAAAGCAGAGTGACTGTCGCTAGCTGCTGGGGAAGTTTTCCTCTCTGTTCTCCCTCACCCCTGGACTTACCCCTGGACACACCTATGTGTCCATTACATCGACAATGAAAACAGTCCGCCTGTTAAAAATAACATTTGCAGGCTGTCAGACAAGATTAGGGCCAGTATCAAGGAGACGGTCTCTAAGATACTGGTGTCAGGGGTGATTTAGCTTTCCAACAGTCCTTGGTCCAACCCTATTGGGCCATTACCCAAGACTGCCACACCTGGCACCACTCCTGAACTTAGGTTCTGTGTGGACTACCGGAACTCAATTCTGTCACGAAGACTGACGAACACTCCATTCCCTGAGTTGATGAAGCCATCGACAGGTAGGGTGCTGCCAAGTCCCTGAGTACCTTTGATCTCACATCAGGGTACTGGTAGAATGCTTTGATTGCGGGGACGAAAGAGAGGTCTGCAATCTCGACTCCAGAGGGCCACTTTTTAGAGTGATGCACTTTGGCTTAAAGAATGTCCCTGCCACCTTTGAGAGGTTGGTCAACAGGTCCTACACGGGAAGGACACCTTCTGTACCACCTACCAGGACGACATAGCTATCTACAGCTCTAGCTGGGAGGAACACCTGTACCACCTCCATGATGGTGCTTCAGGCCCTGCAGCAGGTAGGCCTGCCTGATTAGGCCCAGATAGGGCAGCATTCTGTGGTGTATCTGGACCACATGGTAGGCGGGGACAAGTTGCATCCCCTCCAGTCCAAGATTGAACCTATCGTGGCCTGGAAAACCCTAAAACACAGACTGCAGTTAGGACCTTCGTAGGCTCACTGGATACTATAAGAGGTTTGTTAAGGGATATGGCACCATTGTTGCCTTTTTAACTGAGTGTTCCTCGATGAAGAAGCTCAGAAAGGTGATCTGAACAGAGGCCTGCCAGAAAGCCTTAGATACCCTCAAGGAAGCAATTTAAAAACCACCTGTACTCAAGGCTGACTTCTCTAAGTAGTTCATAGCGCAGAGCATGGCATAGGGGCTGACTTTGCACCGTTAAATGAGGAGGACCTAGACCAACCAGTAGCCTTCATTAGCAGGAGGTTACTTCCAAGGGAAAAGAGGTGGAGTGTGATTGAAAGATAGGCCTTTGGAAATTGAAGAAGCTAAAACAATACCTGTTTGGGTCTCACTTCTGGGTTAATACAGACCACAAGCCCCTCAGATGGCTCATGCAAATGAAGGGTTAAAATCCCAAACTGTTGAGGTTGTCTGTCTCTATAAAAGGAATTGACTTTATGGTGGAACACCTTCCTGGGTCAGACCACACCAATGCTGATGGTCTCTCCAGGTTCTTCTACCTTAGCGATGAGAACTCCCAAGGAGTTGGGTAGTTCTCCCCACTTTCAGCTGCTGGGAGGGCACATGTTAGACCTGTTAGACTTGAAGAGGTTTTCCCCAAATGTTTTGCCTTCCTCCTCCCTTTTTTGCAGATCTTGGTTTGTTGGCCTGCTTACCAGAGCTACAATGCTTGTTCTCCCTCCTCTAACCATAGTAAAATTGGCATATCCCCAATTGGCATATTTAAGTTACTTAAAAGTCCCTAGTAAAGTGGTTATACATGTACCCAGGCTCTTTAAATTAAATTCAACTAGTGGGCCTGCTTCAGTCAGGTCCACGCTGTTAGGGCTTTTCGGATGCCAAAGAGGTTCGTCCTTCTACCTTAAGGCAAGTGCGGCTGGTGTGAATTGGTTCCCCCACCCGCCCAATGAGGTTTTTTTTTGGAGATCGACTTGCCAACTCTCCCAAAACCAGGGATGTGTGCTTACTATTGAAGTAAAATGGCATGCTAAGGAGTGACGGCTGGCACACCTTAGTTACATTAATCAGTTGTGTGAGCAGTTCCACTAATCCTGCAAATCATATTGGCCTCCACACAGTGGAGTTACTTTTTCTTTTCCTAGATGCCCATTGAGCATACCCAGGGCATACGCCTATGCACGCCGGCTGCACTCTTCCTTTCGGTTGTCTGTTTTCCTTTCAGGCAGCAATCAATCTTTGGTGTAAATATTGTCCTGATGATTACCTCAATTTATGAAGGTAGAAATGCTGTTGACAAACTCCAGCAAATTTACAGATTATAATTTATGCTATGATCTTGTTAAAATAATATTGAATCAAGAAATATTCATGCATAATAATTACTGAATAATTTCTGTACGCTGTCTATCTTCTTCACATCCATGTGTTTCACTTGCGTTGTTTATTGTCTCTTCACAAGCACAATGTGTTCACTCTGCATATGACACACAATCCTAAAATAATGTTGATGCTTCTCTTTAAATCCTATTTATTCTTCTTAAAATACAGTTGCAAATACAATTCTTGGTGCTGTATGTTTTTCCTTTTTATCTTCTTATAATTAAGTTATTATAATTAAATATTTTCTATTGTTACTCTGTGAGACATTGTTTGATACTATAATTTACCCAGGTCTCAACTGAGTTTACAGGTTTTACCCTGTTGTTTGTATCACTAGTGAGCCTGCAGCACTGATTGTGCCAACCAGCTAAGTAGATTCTGTAAACAAGTCTCAGACCTGCCACTGAAACCTATGTGTGCAGTTTTAAATGGCTATTTCGATGTGATAAATTAACCCTTTTTCCAGGTCCAAACATTCCTTTTTAATACATATAAGAGTATAGAGTAGGCTCGGGACAGGCCAGAGGGAAGGGTGCAGTGTGTTTAAAAAAGTTGAACATGTAATTTTGAGTTATTATATGTCCTGATAGTGAAAAACTCTTAAATTTGTTTTTCACTACTTCAATGCCTACATTTACCATTGACTAACATTGGAATTAACTTATTACATATTAAAAAATCCTAATTTCTGGTGAAGTCAGATTTTAAAGTACAATTTTGAAAATGCTGTTTTTAGAAAGTTGGCATTTTCCTGAATTAGCTATCTAGTGCCTGCAGCCTGCCTCTGGTCACATAACTGGGTGCTGCTGACAGTTGGGCTTTGTGTTTTCCTCCTAGACAACCACACACACACAATAGAGAGCTTAGGTGTGCCTGGATGGGCCATCATTGGCAGGATAGGAAGGCAGAGCTGAAAGCAGCCCAACTTACACTTGAATAGGCTGTGTTTGTCCTACCTCCAAACCAAGGTCTGAATACTCCCTGTAGTTAGTCTGCTGCCAGGGCAGGGAAAGCAGTATGCATGGGGATTTCAAAGGGAATCCTCAAGCAGCTCTTCCCCACTTCAAAGGCAACACTTGGTATACATTCTGAAACTCAGACACCAGCTCTCAGTACATTTCTGGACAGGTGGATACTCTGCCAGCAATGAGGACTGCTGTGTTGCTTAAGGACTGCTATTCCTGTACTGCTACCCTGCTGAACTACTGTCTTGGTGGGCTGCTGTTGTGGTGTGCTGACCCTATTGTTCGGGTGAGAAGGACTGGACCTGCACCTCTTGAACCTCGAACGCCAGAGTGACACCAAGGGACTATTTGGCTGGCCTCCTGACTTGAGACTCAATCACAGAAGGTGCCAATAATCTTGACCCAGCACCTGGACTCTTTCATCTGTGAGTCAACCCTGCCAAGTGGTGCCACCACAGTCCTGGACCCTTGGAAGTTCTGCCAACCTTTGTGGATCCATCAGAAAGCATCCCGTCTGGTGCGCGGCACAACCCCGAGCACAACTAAATTATTGCTGCTACTGCATGGATCGAAACTGCGAAACTGTCAGAAAGACCCACATCGTATCGCAGCACGTACCCACATCGGAACTACTGTTGTGCAATGCATCCTCAGAGCAGGCCATCTCATCCCTCCTCACAGATGCCTCAACAACGATGCTAGAGTCTGCATCAGAGCCTCACAGCTCCTCAGAACCAACCCATCACCCCGACTGCTTGATGCATCCTGTGCGATGGAATTTGTATCAAAAGCCCTAGTCAATAGGATCCTCGATGATGACATAGAGCCTCACACCTCATCCTTGACGCAACATGGAACGGAAGTATTGCTTCAACTGCACAACACATCTTCGAATCAGATCCTCACAGTGCTCCACTCACCAGGATTTCAGGCACTTTGTCCAGCTGGCTGAAGTGGACCCCTGTAGCCGGTCTGAGCTCCATCTCAGTCAGCCTGAACATGTGAATCTGTCCCTGTCCAGCATGACCAGATATCCGCAGTTGGAGCTTTATGCCTTTTGGCACTATTTTCATTATAATCTTTCAAATTGAATATCTCTAGCTCTACGAAGTGAATCTTTGTCGTATTGGTCTTCTTTTATTTATTAACAATTCATCTATTTTTCTGGATCTGTTGTGTGATTCTTTGTGTTGTGCTTTTACTGTGTTACTGTGCAATGTTTTTCACAAATACTTCAGATATAGCCTCTGAGTTATACCTGACTGTTCTGTGCCAACCTAACCAAGGGTTGAGTACAGGTTAATTCAAGGATTGCTTGTGACTTCCCCCTGAAAATAATTGTGGCTGCTCCTTGAGAAGGGTTTCACCTTCCCTCAACCAACAACCCAATTTCTTACAGCCTCACTGAGCAGATGCTGCTGAAAGATAAGATTGCAATGCATAGGTGCCGGCTGTATTCCCTGGTGTCAGACCTGGATGACATCTATATTATTTCCTCCTGGACAAGTGTATCCTTTCCACCACATGTCAGCCCTGCGTGCGCACTGTTGCAAGGTCAAGCATCTATGAACAACAAATGTGTACCATGAACACAATCAGGACTCACACTTAAGTCAATGCTCATCTGCTTACCACACACTGTCAATGCAACGTGCGCCCAAACTACAAACTACCTGTGTGGATACATAATTTGTCCAATGTGACAACAGGGGTTCACTGCTGTTAAGATAGAGAGAGGTCCCTGAGCATGGTTCTACTCAGCATGATATCCACTCACAAGTTTACCTGAGGAAACTGTAATTTCAGTGTCAGTACAAATGATGATCTTGTGCGTATGCTAAGCTTAATTTGATGTGGAATGAGACTCAGAGAGTGGCTCTGAGGTCAGAGAGGCACACCAAGTGCACCCTCTTGCATGAGTGTGACTACTGACACCTTGCTGGGCTGTAGAGGTCTAACAGCAATGCAGATTTTAGTAAACAGGGCTGATTTTTTAGCTGTTGCCTGAAAGGGAGAGAGCCTACCAGCATCAGCCACCTTTTTCAATTGCCTGCCAGTCCCTGCAAAGAGGTCCTTCTCCCATTGTGATACCACATTTACGGGTCTTTGGGCATTAACCGCTGTGGTTGGGAGAATTTTTTTCTTTGGTCCTGGGGTCTGCTCTTCTATGGTTCTGTAAACCTGGCCAAGTACACCCCTTTTGCACTTGATTCCCATTGTGGAGAGGGCAAGAAGTCAAAAGCTTCTCAGGGATAGTCCTGGTGAAGGATACTCAGAATTAAGTCAAACAAAGGACATCATGATTCACTGTTCAGCACATCTCTTTTACTATTATAAATAAAGGGGCTTATTTACAAGACCCTTGCGACGCCATACTTCACTTTTTCCCATAGGAAAAGTGACGCACCATTGGTGCAAGGGGCTTGTAAATAAACCCCGAAGTACTTTAATGGCACAGCAAAACAAATACTACAAAGTTCAATAGTAGTTCATCTAAAGGATTCTATAATTTCATCTGTGGCCTATAGTCAATTGCAAGATCACCTACAGTGTCTTATCTCAATTCTATGGTGCCTCCCCCAGTATCTGTAGTTTCTTATCAGTTATATAGTATATGCACATGTTCTAGTTTAGTAACAACTTCAAGGAATTCGTAGGATAGTTCAATAAGTTCTTGGGCCAAAGATTTCACCTTGGCAAATCTTAACTTCTTAACAACAGGTTTCTCATTGCACGTTCAAGTGGCAGTCTCCCAGATTTTCGAAATCAGTGAAATTCTAATTATCAACTTCCTTAATCGGGTTTGGAACCAGAACCTGGGGAAGATCTCACTAAACTGGAAGGCGGGTTGCCTGCATGCAACTAGGCCTGGGCGGAAAATTCCGATCCGCTCGCGGACTTTGTGCAATTTGGGTAATTTTGCGTTCCGCGGAGAATGCAGAATTGCCAAAAATTCCCCGATCCACGACATCGCAGAATTTTTTGCTTGTTCGTGCTTTCAAAATGCGTGTTCATGAGATATTTTCCCCAGAGCACGCAAACAGCGTTTGCGAGCTGTGCAAAAACAACGCAAACTGGTGGAACATGAAATTCCGCGTGTTGCAGAACTTTTGTGTGCTCGCTGAGATTTGTTACCGTTTTGCAGATCTTTGCGTAGCGTGACTACGCAAATTCCGCCCACCCCTGCATGCAACTTCAAGGGAGGAAGAGAGCCGATTGATCAAGAGGGGCCTTGAAGCAAACATTGCATGAAGAAGATGATGCTGTAAAGATGTAAGGACTTTCAGAGGCTCAGTCCTGATGAGCTGGTAAAACTACTGCAACACTGGGCGCAACCCACACCAAGAAACAGAGCGTAACAATCGGGGCCCAGATGGGTTCCACTCATAAGAATAGTACCAAGAACTTTTGAAGTGCTATGTCAAGCTGAGACTGCCTGGAAGAGTGGGACCAGTGGGCACATGGGCTCTAGTCACTTGCCTGTGCATAGTGGACTCTGCGGAGCCCTCCAGGTTTGGTCATGTAGTGCTGTATGGGAATGCCTTACACAGTGGAAAAGGAGTTGCTGACCTCAGCATACTAACAAGATTATGTTTTATATGCATTTCTTCCTTTTATTTTGTTTAAATATTTTGAAAGAGATACTCTCTAGTGTTCTGGGAAGAGAAACATTTCAGGGCTTTTTATCAACCATTTCCCACAGTCAGTATTACAATACCCTATACATTGACTTCCATAACAAATGAATATACACACTCCACAGAGTCCAGGACTGTCCTGCTCCTCGTCTGATCATCCAGAAACAGCTTGACCAGATTGCGCCCTTGTAGTCCAGTCCCTCCAATGGATCATTGTAAACGAAAAAATGAATTTTAATTTCATCTGCAGTGTTTACAAAGTTTTACATGGCTAAGCTTCACATCAGATGTCTTAGCCTCAATTTACTGACTATACCACCAATTTATGACATGAATTCCAGAGGAATGACTTTTCACGTGAAAGCTTATCTGCCTGGAACTCAACGCTTTCTACATAAGGAATCGTCTGACTTTCTCACATTTGAAGAGATCGCTAAAAATCAATTCTTCAAGAAATATCTCGCTAGCTCTCTCGTCGTCTGCTTCTATTCTCTCTTTTTTCCGAAGGCTTGTTGGTCAGATTACTATAACTGGCTTTCTCCAGCTGGCTCCTCACTAACACTTTATCACATTTGCATAAGGTTACAGAGGGATGTATTTCTTCAGTTGATAATATCACCCTAAGAGGTGTGCATTTATTAGCCAGAACATAGCCCACTTTTCATTGTTCTATGTATCTGGCCTCATGCACATTGAGGCTACAGCAATGTTTTTCGCAGTGCTTTATAAAATAAAAAAGAAATGGGAAAAAGGTAAACTAAAATAGTGTTATATGCTGATACCAACTAAACGAGAAAGGTCTAATATAATCAAGAAGCAGAGCGCGCATTGATAGTGGCTAATGATTAGATCTTCCCTCATATCTAGCAGTATTGTCTCTGAGTCCGAACCCTGATAGGTTTGAAAATCCCATTCCTGCAATGCATTAGTTTCATGCTATATTAGGTTAGCAGTGTGTGGCTAAATAGACACCTTTATATCCACATTATGCAACCCACTGAGTTATCCCCGTAATGAGCAGGCTTCAGTTAGCGAGTGTGACTCCATTTTGCATTTCGTAATCCTTATTAGGCTGCTTACGCTGTGCCTGAACTAGGCCTCATTCTTCGTATTGCTTGCCTCAGCAGAACACTGTTCTTTGTTATGTTCTCTTCTGTTCAAAGGTAGTTCCTGACTTACTAATGAATAGGCCATTCTGCCCTCACATACCTATCCGAGTGTGCATTTCTGCTCCCACGTAAGGAGACGCTGAGAGTCAGCGTGTTAACCTTGAGTTGTAGATAGAATGTACGCTTTTTGCAGGTGGTAGCCCATCTTCCTGTGCCTCTTTCGTTCATGTTTAGCCCAGGCCAGTAACTTGCTATGTGGGTGTGGTTGGAGGTTCTTGGGAAGAATCATTACGTGTTGCAGACTGTTGGGGGGTCAGACCCTAGCAGACATCTTAGGGTGCAGGTCAGATTGGAATGCTCTGCAGAGTATTGCTAATAAAAGCTTGTTTGTATTCTCTACTGTCTGACTCTTCCTTCTTGGAAAGGCAAAGCAGGTGGTTGTAAGTAATCCGAGTGGCCCCCCTTATGACCACTTCCTTCAGTTGGCACCCGAACAGGAACCCCCCAAGGTGAACCGACTCACCCGCATGCGGGTTGCAGGGTCGAGGTTGCGTCTTGTCGGTCGGGCAGATCGGGGTACCCCACACGATCGAGCTTGGTTCTCCCAGCTGACCTGCCCGTCTGCTTGGGTGACTCCTCATCTAGTGGTCACCGACTGGGGTCCTGAGAAGGCAAAACCTTGGAGCTGACCGTTTGGTTCAAAGAGTCGACAGTGGAAAATAACTCCTGTGCACCAGGTGAGTGATTTGATTCTTGGAAAAATGGCGCCATTATTGAATGGCACCAGCGTACGGTATGTGTCTTGGTACAGTCTCTTGGTGCAGTTTTCAGACTGCCTTGCTTGAACGGCAGAGGCCGATGGGCTGTGTCTTTTTCGATCTTCGGGCTGTCTTGGTTTGAACTTGGTGGGCCTGCGGACCCTTTTAAAAAGACACAGATTGTTTGCGAACAATCTGCCAGGCCAACTGGTAATTAGGTCTACTCTTGAAACGGTTTGGGGTTAGAGCCTGTCTTCTTGAACTTGGTACAGTCTCCGGACTGTAGTGAGCCGTTTTCGAACCTTTTTGGTTTCGTTGTTGAACAATTTTTCTCTTGCTTATTTTTCCTTTTATTATTTTTGTTGGTGTTATACTCATCCATTGGGGACAGCGTATGTGTTTTATATTAAGATGCCTTGTTTAAGTAAGTTAGGGTGTTTTAGATGTCGATGTTGTTCTACTGATGCCCGACTGGAAGAGAGTCAGGCTGCGCCTCCGGAGGGTACCCCAAATTTCGACGTATATCTCAAGCATTCTATTTGCCCTATTTTGTTTAGTACATTGTGGAATAAATATATGAGGGACAATGCAGAGTTACAAGTGCAACTTCCTGGCTCGTTGGATGAACAAAAATATAATTTCTTCCAGGACAAATTGTTCCCCAAAAAGAGCAGGCAGTCGATGTTTGAAATAGTATGGCAGAAGGAAGCAACGCAACGGCGTATGAGATCAGAGAAAGAGGCCCTCAAGAGACAGACACAAACGATAACGCAGAAAGCAGTGGCCTATGAAAGGGAAAATGTAGAGAAGGGCATAGGAAGTGCAGATAGAACGTTTTGATTGCAGACTTATAAATGTTATGTTACTAGAGAGGAAGGTGATGTTTTTGTTGAAGAGCTATTGGATTCTCGCCCTCCTCCACCTTATGCTCCTGAGCGACTATACCCACAGGTTCCAACGTCAAAGTCCCCTGCCCCTGATCCCGCTCTCCCTAGTATTTCCGCCTCTGGCTAAACTGCTTCGGCCTCAGCCCGCCTGCTTCCTCTCTGCTCACTCAAGTAAAAGGGGCGGGAGCCGTTAGCTCTCCAAGTCCGTCTACTGACTCCGTCTCTACCGCTACACCCCCTTTCACTCATACAACACTCTCTCCTTTCATGATGATACCTGTCTCTTTGTCTGCTTTTTCTCCCTCGAGTATGACACTCCAAACCCTGCAGAATGGCAAGACCCCTGTACATGGTATATATGAAGGGGATTGGGCCGCAGCTGGAGACCACATGGAGGAAGTGTTGGTGCGATCTGGTGTGGGTGATGAGGAAAAGCAAATGGTGGCGAATCAAGAAGCTCAGTGGGTTCGTAATGCAATCTTTGGTGTGGAAGATGTGTGGAGTGTGATGAAAGGTTATGAGCCCTTCATACAGCAGAATGCTCTTCACCACATGTCAGCCATGCTAATACGTCTGTGGGAGCAGTGTTTTCAGGGTGTTGCACCGCAGATCATCTATGACATATGGGACAGGTTATATGCTACAAGTATGGCTCTCAATGAGGTTTTTTGCAATGTAACAACATTGGTGGGTTACCGAGGCAGATTGCTCCAAAAGGTTCCAACGATGGTGACCCAGTGCCCCATGAGGGAGGTCCATCCCATTTACCATCCTGAAATACCAGAACTGCTTGACTCCACGGACACTGTAATTAGACCACGATTCGATGCTCAGTTTCAGGAACAGTGGATCTGTATGCCTTGGAAGAGGAGTGAAGTCCTATCCCTAAAGAGCCAGCTGCCGGACCCTCGGAAAAACCCTACTGCATATTATAAAGAATTTACGGAGGTGGCCTCCTCCACAGTGATGATATTAGCTGATATAGAGTTATTTTTCGGCCTGCTGGTACCGGTGGATATATGGAGGCAGGTTCATATGCAGGATCATGCACTGGAGTTGGGTGGCACATGAGATGAGATCAAGGCTTGGGATAAGGAGTGTAAGCCCAGCGAGAAGCCGCCGAAAGCCTAGCTTTGCCGAGGCATATTATCAGTGGTTCCCTAACTGTGCACCATGGCTCCCTGGGGAGCTGTCAAATCTAGCCTGGGGAGCTGCGCACCTTGCACTTTAATGCATTTAACGTTGAAGGGGTTGTTGGCTTCAGTTAAGCTAATTAGACTTAAACATATGATGTTGATGGGAGATGACCTTCATATTTCACTGGATCCCCACATTCCAACACCCCAAAGTAGGCAGAAGATGCCTGATTTATTTTATTAGACTTGTTAATAGTTTCATTTTTTTCCAAATGCATTCTACACCAATGCAAGTTATCAGGAAAGTACAGTTGCCTGTCGATTAAACACACTAAGTATTATTAAATATTGACATTTGTACTTAAATCATAGGAGCCTCATTCATGAAAAGTTACGTATCGCTGCGTGAAAACAGCGATGCGTCACTTTTCTCTGCGCCTTCCTTGCGACACCAATGATGCGTCATATTTACAGTATGAAGCATCATGGCACAAGGAGTTACAGATTCGTCAGTATTTCTGACTATCTGTATGGTGCAAAAGTGACGCATTGCTGGAGTGTGTCACAAAAGGGATGCAACTCTAGCAATGTGTCCTTTCACATGGGGCAAGCCCCATGTGAAAGGGCCTGCGTCAGTCTTACGCCTCCTGTGAGGCAGGCGTAAGAAATTGACGCATTGGTGTCCTAGAAGTGGCGCAGTGAAATCTTATAGATTTCACTGCGTCATGTCTATGACCCTTTCTTGCGTTAGAATGCCCCCCCCTGTATACATTATACCTGGTGTAGGTATAATGTATTGCAGGGGTTTACAAAGTGACGCATCTACCTAGATGCGTCACTTTGTAAATATGGTGCAACAAGGCACATTTTTTACGCTGCTGGTGCGTCACAAAAAGTGACGCACCGGCAACGTAAAAGTGACGCTCGGCCTCATAAATGAGGCCCTAAGTACATTTTCTTTTCAGTACACAATCTTTTCCAGACAGGCCGGCTCTGTCCTAGAACACAGGAAAAGTAAATATATGGCATAATGCCAACATTTGAAGCAAGAAAGAGGGACTTTAAAAAAAATCAGAGGAATTTATTTTACTTGCATCGATTTGGAGGCAATTTTAGGGAGGAGATAGCAAAAATAAAGCTGTATGTGGTTTAACAAATTGTGAGTCACCCTGCTGAGACAAGTATGTTGGCACGTATGACATGGGTAGAAATGGAAGTGCATGCAAATATTCTTCAAGCGCAGAAACACTTTGGCAATTGGACCTACATGCGAAGAGGTGCTATCTAGCACTGTAAGTGGGAGAAAAAAATGTAATCTGTAACCAAGTAATGTACAAAGTTCCCCAAGGAGTAATGTTCGTATGGCGGAGTAATCTCTCTCTCTCTAAGTGAATGTATGGAGGATTGTTAGGGAATCAAGGTAATCCCTTATCGGAATTTAGGATGCCTCACACAACTAATTAGCTTGACGACAGCTGTCATCTTGCCGGATGGTTGTCTCGTCTCATCATCGGCTTCCTGCTCCAACGTCAAGCCGGCGCTGCAATGCCTGACGGGTAGCACTTGTGGAGTTCTTTTGTTCCTGGCCGTTAGTTGAGTGCGTGTGAGGGGCCTAAGGGGTGAAGTAGTGAGTGTGAAAAGGTGTATAATTAAAAAAGCTAAGTATAGTCTACTAAGACAACTTTATTCGTGTAGCTAACTGCCTTATTAAAAAATGGGTGAAGGGAGGGGTACCGGGGCTCAAAAACAATGTAGATTGGCCTCGTTCAACCCTCACCTATAATCTGGTCAACATGTTTCATGCCCTATAGGCAATTCTTCAGGACCTAATTGTGCTCATAAACTCATGGGATGCCCGATGCAGGCTGAGAAGTGTGCAATATACAACCTGAGGGGTCAGTCACCATGGCAGGAAGGCATCCTGCGTGGAAATCGGACCTAAAAGGAAAATAACCAAGTCAATATTCTCCACAGACACATACATGCTTTGCTATGCAGGTCAATGTTGTATATAAAGAGAAGACCCTTAGCCCAGGCGTGGAGTATCGCTTCAGTGGGGTCGTGTGACTTAACTAAGAGAGAGAGACACACACAAATTGCCAAACATCTATTCATGCTTGTATAAAAACCAAGTGTATCCACGTTATGTGCTGAACCAATATTCTGCTACAGATTCGTGAGTCAGGTTTAGTTGGTTGTGCAACAAATGAGGGGCCACGTGTGCCCGAAGAACAGGGAATAAGGAAAGATGGTGTAACGAGAAAGGTTGGGATCTTACCCTCAGTCCCTAGTGATAGTCTCCAAAGACTGTTCTTGTGGGACCTTTGCTTCAAGGAAAATACCTGTAAAATGAGGAAAGGAATTGTGGGCAAGATGGAAAACGGGGGCGGGAAGGAACAGACCTGCAGCCCGTCTGTGGTCTCACCCCACCACCCGTCGGCGCCCGTAAGACATACCACTCGAGTCAGACAGCGGCGCAAGCGGAGACGCCGCGGGTGCCTATCGGGCCCCAAACCTGGTCACAGTGTACCCCTTGGAATGTATCGCAGTACATCCCCCTGATGGTGGTACCTCCATTATCGTCGGCAGAGTGGAAGATTGGATCCATGTGATCCCCGCGAGGCCCCGTGGTGGCTAGTAACCCGAAGGCTCCACGTGGGTCCCAACCGCGCCACTCACCCGGTTGAGGGCAGTCTCCAGGTACCCCTGCGTGGCGGGACAACAAGCCCCAGACGGCCTCGCTGGAGGGTCCGAGGGGCGGTGCAGATCTTAGTAGTTTGCCCCACAACACAGCACAACACCTTACCTGGTCAGCGCTGGGTCGTTGCCTCTAAGCACCTACCCCCACACTACGGCGTGACTCGGCGCGCAGAACAGCTGGCAGAGCTCAGTGGTTCCTGCTACTGTTAAATACGGCCCCACGAGGCCATTGTTTGTGGGCGTGTCTCTGGGTTCGTTGCTAGGCGACGCGGCCAACCAGGCTCGGTCATGAGTGTGGGAGGGAACAATAGTGGTAACATCTTCATGCCGTCGCGCCGTAATGGCGCGCCATGTTTGAAAAGGGTAAACATTATAGAGATGAATTGTGTAAGGAGTCTGTACCGTCTGTTTGGATCGTTGGAATATTGTGCTGTGGTTATATAATCGGTCCATTCTAATACCCATTAAACCGGATGTCATGGATAAAATGTCCGCATCGACACTTATGTTAGTGATCAGGGCTGGTTAGCCAAAGGAATGTATTGGGGTTAAGTGTGCCCGCGGTCGTGTTGCCACATAACAAAACCAATTAGATACCCAATGTGTAAGAACCGGCAACACACCGAGTGGGACTATACAATAGGTGTGTCCGATCCAGGCGCCATCTTGGAACGAAGTAGTGTTGCCGAGGACTGCCACCCAAGGATGACCTAGTCATGTAGGTCGGGTTCAAATGGTAGTACTATGGTCTCCATTGAACACAGAGTAAGGCCACAGTTGGTTGAATTATCTGGCCAGCATATTCCAGGGGACCGAGTCATTAAGTCCCTGGGTGTCTAATTGTAGTCGGTGTACCCATCTTTGTTCGATTCTGTATAAAGCTTGTTGACTAATGGAAGGGTGACATTCCAAAACCACCTATTGTATGCTTTCAGCAGTGTGGCCTTGTTGTTTGCAATATTCATACAAGCGTGTATGTGTCTTGGTACAACGGATGTTGCTGTTATGTTCCATAATGCGTACTTTGACAGTACGCATCGTCATCCCAATGTACTTTAACCTGCAAGGGCAGGTAAGCATGTAAATACATTTACTGCTATTACAATTTGTGTGTTTGTTAAGGTGCCATGTGAAGGTATCAGTTAGTATGACAGATTTTTCTTGTTTGGACTGGGGACAGACGACACAGTTGCCACACCGGAAATGTCCCACAACTGGGGGTATATCCCAAAGAGTGTTCTGGGGACGGGTACTTGTTTTCTTGGGACGGGTGTGAATCAAGGTGTCCTTAAGATTAGTTGTTCTTTTGAAGGCAAAACGAGGCCGGGGGATGTACAAACCCGCTGAGTTCAGGATCCCCCAGTGAGTGTTCACCGTTTATTTAATGAACGTGGAGTTTTTTGTGTAGGAAGTTACACATGTGATGATATCCTCTGTATCCTTTGTCTGTGTATCCAGGAGAGATTCTCTGTTATTATTGAGTGCTCTCTTCACCGATTGTTTTAGTAATCTTGTGGGGTACCCCCTATCCAGGAGTTTATGTTGTAGGGTGTTCGCCTCCCGTTTTTAGTCCGTTACCACGGTACAATTTCTGCGGATCCTCAGAAATTGACCAAACGGCAAATTGTCCCTCAGAGCCCTAGTGTGGGGGCCGTTGTAGAGAAGGAGGCTGTTTCTATCGGTCTCTTTTTTGTAGAGGGTTGTTGTAATTTCTGTAGGTCCTAACAGGATTGTCAAGTCCAGGAAGGGTAATGAGTGTTCAGAAATGGTCCCTGTGAATTTTAAGAATGGATCCTGGAGATTACTCCATGTACAGAAGGCATCACAACTCGTCCGGTCACCTTTCCAGAAGTTCAGAATATCGTCGATATAACGACGCCATAAGGTCAGGTTTTCGAGGAAGGGGAAGTGATCAGAAGAATAGATGAAGTATTTCTCGAAAGTGGCCATGGATATGCATGCCAGGCTCGGTGCGAAGGTAGATCCCATTGATGTTCCACGGATCTGGTGGTATAGCTGTGACTCGTACTTGAAGAAGTTCTCCGTTAGGGCTATGTTGGCCAATGCTATGACGAAAGAGATTGGGGTAGGGGATAACCATTCTTCAGACCTCAAAGTTGACTCAACTGCCTCTAAGGTTGCCTGTTGAGGGATGTTCGTATACAAGGCTTCCAAGTCTAATGTTATTAGGATGTCGACATCCTCTCTGCCATCCACATCGTTGATCAAGCGGAAGACATCCCTAGTGTCCTGGAGGTAGGATGGAATTTTCTTCACTACTGGTTGTAAAAAGACGTCACAAAATTGGGACAGTGGTTCCAGTAGAGACCCTATTCCGGAGACAATAGGTCTTCCAGGAACAGGGGTAACACCCTTGTGGATTTTAGGAAGTGTATAGAAATAGGGTGTGACGGGTTCCGTTGTAATGAGGAAGTCAGCTTCCTTCTTGGTTATCCATTCATTTGTTTCGCCCTCGATCACCAGACTCATGATGGTAGTAGTCAAACCTTTCGTTGGATCCACGGTGAGGGGTCTATAGTGGGTGTTGTTGGATAACTGCCGTCTGCATTCTAGGTCATAGTCGTCATAATCTTGAATGACCGTGGCTCCCCCCTTATCTGCTTGTTTGATGACAATGGTTTCATCATTGCCCAAGGCGATAGAGGCTTGTCTCTCTGCATTCGACAGGTTGTGGAACTGGTTGACATGAGGTTTGTCCTTAAGGCTGGCAAGGACTGCTCGCTCGAATGTAAGGACCTCTGGAGGGACCATCCCATCTGTTGGAGTGAAAGTGGAAGGTTTCCTTAATCCAGTGTCTTGGCTCCTTGGCTCAGGTTTGTCGTCAAAGAAAGCACGTAAACGTATCTTTCTGAAGAGTTGTCTGATTTCAATCATTTCTTAAAAGCTGTCTGGGGTAGGTGTAGGGACAAACCCCAGTCCTTTTTTTAAGACGCTCTTTTCCGTTGGGGACAGAACTTTTGTTGAGAGGTTGACAATTAGACTCTTCTCCCCCTGGTGGTGGTGCTCCTGGTTTCCATCATGGTCTGCGGTGTAGACTGGTCTTGCCACTGCACCCCTTTCTGTCCGCCTCGCTTTCGCCCTCTTCCTCTGCCCCAACCTCTGCCTTGAAAAGGTGGTGGGTTCAAAGGGTAAAATTGCCGTGGACCCTGTGGGAAAAAGGGGTACGGCCATGGTGGGGTCATCTGTGGAGGGCCATGGAGTATTGGTCCTTGTTGGTAGCCTTGTTGCCAATTGGGGCGTTGTGGGAGCCGGTTATTTTTTGGGGTATAACTTCCACTGGAGTCACTACTCATGGAGCCTCGTCTATTGTTGGCATCCGAGCTGTCATCTGAAGAGTAATTAGTCCTTTTACTTTTGTAACCGTCCTTTAGATAAGGATATACCTTCTCTTTCTCAAACTTCGAAATATCTTTTTGAAATTTTGCAGTTTTTTGTTTCAAAAGGTATTCATGGTGGTCTGCCATTTCCTGGTTAATATCAGCTAGTTTGGTGGTGAAGGTGGCTTTGTTGTTTTTGTTGAGAGCACTCTTCATCGTGGCTTCTATAGCTGCAATTTTTTCTAATAAGGCATCAGATAGTCGTTTTGCTGTTTGTGTTATTAGGAAAAGTAAATCTTTGGTACATTTCCATGACACCTGGCACCAGTCAACCTTGAATTCTTTATCTTCTAGGAAGAGTCTTGGAATGATATTCACGACTAGTCCCTGTGGGGCTATATTACTTCTAAGGTATTCTGTCATCATTATACCATGTATGGTGATCCTTATCAGTTCTTTCTTCATCTGAGTCAAAATCACCCAGTCATCATTGGAAGTGCCTAAAGCAGAGGTTGTCGGGTTATTAAGTAGTGGTGGTGCTGTTCTTAGGGCTTCGGCGATGGCATCCTCATCGAAGCTAAGCCCCGGTACATCTTCCATGTTTGGTGGAGGGTGGCCGGGATTGAGGATATATGCTAACCAAAAGAGTTCAAGCCGTAGCTGTGGCCTTCTCAATTATAGCGGTTAGGTGGTGGGCCAAGACAGTGAAATAGTGTCACTGTTGGTAACCTCAGAGTCCCGTGGGGGGAACCCACGTTAAACAAGTAAACAACAGAGGGGGACCTAAAAAGGACAATATTTATGGGGGTCCAGTGTACGTGTCCTATAAACCTGTAACCAAGTAATGTACAAAGTTCCCCAAGGAGTAATGTTCGTATGGCGGAGTAATCTCAAACATGCGCGCCATTACGGCGCGACGGCATGAAGATGTTACCACTCTTGTTCCCTCCCACACTCATCACCGAGCCTGGTTGGCCGCGTCGCCTAGCAACGAACTCAGAGACACGCCCACAAACAACGGCCTCGTGGGGCCGTATTTAACAGTAGCAGGAACCACTGAGCTCTGCCAGTTGTTCTGCGTGCCGAGTGACGCCGTAGTGTGGGGTAGGTGCTTAGAGGCAACGACCCAGCGCTGACCAGGTAAGGTGTTGGGCTGTGTTGTGGGGCAAACTACTAAGATCTGCACCGCCCCTCGGACCCTCCAGCGAGGCCGTCTGGGGCTTGTTGTCCCGCCACGCAGGGGTGCCTGGAAACTGCCCTCAACCGGGTGAGTGGCGTGGTTGGGACCCACGTGGAGGCTTCGGGTTACTAGCCACCACGGGGCCTCGCGGGGATCACATGGATCCAATCTTCCACTCTGCCGACGATAATGGAGGTACCACCATCAGGGGGATGTACTGCGATACATTCCAAGGGGTACACTGTGACCAGGTTTGCGGCCCGATAGGCACCCACGGCGTCTCCGCTTGCGCCGCTGCCTGACTCGAGTGGTATGTCTTACGGGCGCCGACGGGTGGTGGGGTGAGACCACAGACGGGCTGCAGGTCTGTTCCTTCCCGCCCCCGTTTTCCATCTTGCCCAAAATTCCTTTCCTCATTTTACAGGTATTTTCCTTGAAGCAAAGGTCCCACAAGAACAGTCTGTGGAGACTATCACTAGGGACTGAGGGAAAGATCCCAACCTTTCTCGTTACACCCTCTTTCCTTATTCCCGGTTCTTCGGGCACACGTGGCCCCTCATTTGTTGCACAACCAACTAAACCTGACTCACGAATCTGTAGCAGAATATTGGTTCAGCATACAACGTGGATACACTTGGTTTTTATACAAGCATGAATAGATGTTTGGCAATTTGTGTGTGTCTCTCTCTCTTAGTTTAGTCACACGACCCCACTGAAGCGATACTCCACGCTTGGGCTAAGGGTCTTCTATTTATAAACAACATTGACCTGCATAGCAAAGCATGTATGTGTCTGTGGAGAATATTGACTTGGTTATTTTCCTTTTAGGTCTGATTTCCACGCAGGATCCCTTCCTGCCATGGTGACTGACCCCTCAGGTTGTATATTGCACACTTCTCAGCCCGCATCGGGCATCCCATGAGTTTATGAGCACAATTAGGTCCTGAAGAATTGCCTATAGGGCATGAAACATGTTGACCAGATTATAAGTGAGGGTTGAACGAGGCCAATCTACATTGTTTTTGAGCCCCGGTACCCCTCCCTTCACCCATTTTTTAATAATGCAGTTAGCTACACGAATAAAGTTGTCTTAGTAGACTATACTTACCTTTTTTAATTATACACCTTTTCACGCTCACTACTTCACCCCTTAGGCCCCTCACACGCACTCAACTAATGGCCAGGAACAAAAGAACTCCACAAAAGTGTAGCACTTAGTGCTACCCGTCAGGTATTGCAGCGCCGGCTTGACGTTGGAGCAGGAAGCCGATGATGAGACGAGACAACCATCCGGCAAGATGACAGCTGTCGTCAAGCTAATTAGTTGTGTGAGGCATCCTAAGTTCCGATAAGGGATTACCTTGATTCCCTAACAATCCTCCATACATTCACTTAGAGAGAGAGAGATTACTCCGCCATACGAACATTACTCCTTGGGGAACTTTGTACATTACTTGGTTACAGGTTTATAGGACACGTACACTGGACCCCCATAAATATTGTCCTGTTTAGGTCCCCCTCTGTTGTTTACTAGAAAAAAATTTAAGGCATAGGCAAAGAAGTGTAACTAGGAATATTTGATTAGAGGCGCCACTTTAGTAATACAAAACGCCCTGCATGTATTATTACATTCATCAGCTTCATCCCAATTATTTTGAGGGAGAAAAATGCAAGCACTCCCGAGGCCTGGTTTACAGCCCCCCGGCCTCCAAAAAGTAATGGTGGGGAGCCACAGGCAATGGCCAATGGGTCAAGGAAGCCGCTAGTCGAAAAAGTTTGGGAACCACTGACTTACATGTAATCCCTTATCCCACCAAGGTGAGTGGATTGGGATAAGTTGACTGCTTGTCGTCAGAAGAAGCATACAACTGGGTCTGATTTCTTTACTAGATTTGAAGGGGTATTTTTAGACATTAGTGGTCAGGACCTGTCACATGAGGGTGATGTTTGTTTGTTTGTTTGTTAACAGATTTGTCACTAACTTCCTTCCAGAGATTGAAACTAGGTTGCAGGCTTCGGAAAGTACTTGGACGACCTCATCCCCATCAGTGATTTTGAATATGGCACAGTACTACGAGCATAGAGAGAATGAAGACAAAGAAAATGTGGAGAAAACGTCAAAGGATTTGAAGACAAGGGTGTTGATGCAGCAAGTTGCAAGGGGATGTGGAAGAGGAAGAGGAAGAGGAAGAGGAAGAGGAAGAGGAAGAGGAAGAGGAAGAGGAAGAGGAAGAGGTTCGGGATCGGCCCAGCGGCTGCCCCAGACTAACAGGGGTAGTACTTCGAGTGCACCCTTTGGGCTCAACCAATGTGCATATTGCAAGTTGGAGGGACAATGGCGGAATGAGTGTCCGGAGTTATTTCAGAAAGGTGAGACCCCGAGAGGTTGGGGGTTTAGAGGACATGGAAGAGGAGGAGGAGGTCATGGGGAGATGCGATCAGAGAATACATTGTTTAATAGACAGAGTGGGAACTATTTTGATGAGCCCCCGAGGGAGGCAGTACTATCATGATGACTATTATATGGATGAAGTGACAGGGATGTCTCACAGCAAGGATAGCCAGGGACAGGGCAAGGGACCAGTTCTGGTGCCTGTAGATCAAGCGGACCCTATGTCACTGCGGATTTACAAGGTACGATAAAGGGGCTATGAATAGCTCTGTTTCCCATTCACTGGTCCCGGGGGCAGCTCTGTCTGGCCAAAACATTGTTTTGGTGGGTTTCTCAGGTGTGCCGGTTGTTAGCCCCATTTCCAAGCCCCTTCCTCTCCCTATTGGCCCCTTCACTGTCGATTCACCATTTTTATTAACGTCAAATTGTGGGGAGAATCTGTTTGGATTTGTTAAAAAAGGTTACATGCGACAATTTTTTGTTCTCCAGACGGTGTTTACATGACTATTGGATCGCCCTGTGGTCCGTGCCAAGCAATGTCTCGCAAAGGATGCCTCCTCCCCGCTGAGTTCAAAGGTCTGCCAGGTACACTGAGGGCTACAGGAGACACAGATGTGGGGTTACTCCAGATCCCACTGGTCTCTATACAGATTAAGGACAATGCTGTATTTCCACGTATTCCCCAGTACAAGATATCCCAGGCTGGAGAAAAGGCTTTATTGAAAATAATACAGGATTTGATTAAGTCTGGTGTTGTTGAGGAGACAGTGTCAAATGTGTGTAATAGCCCTATTCTTCCTATTCTTATAAAAGACACCCTTGGATTCTTTTTTTGCCCACCCTGATGTGTACCGTTTTGTGATCGACCTTAGAGAGGTGAAAAAAATAGTGGTTCCCCAGTACCCTGTTGTTCCAGAAATTACCATGATCTTGACAATGATTCCCCTGTCAGGAACATTCTTTTCTGTGATCGAATTGAAGAATGCTTTCTTCAGCATTCCGATCCATACGGATAGTAGATATCTGTTTCGATTTGAAAAAGCCGGAAGGAGCTTTAAATTCTGCTGTGCTCCACAAGGCTGTACAGAAAGTCCCAGTATCTATAGCCAAGCTTTGAAATCTCAATTGGATTCTTTGGAACTTCCCTCTGGTAATATGCTGTTGCATTATGTTTAAGACCTCCTTGTGACTTTGACACTGAAGATGGTTGTAAAAAGGCCATGGTTAAATTACTGTTACATTTGGCACACCATGGACCCAAGGTGTCACTTTCAAAATGTACATATTGTCGACAGGAGGTCACCTATTTAGGTCACCTACTGTCGAAGGAGGATCGCAGAATGCCTGAACGCATAGCAGCTATTACTAATATGCCTGTTCCTAAGACCCATCGCAAGGTGCGCGCTTTCATTGGCATAACTTCGTATTGTCGTCATTGGATCCCCAACTATTCCTTATTAACTAAACCCTTTCTTTACCTGACTACCAAAGAACTGCATGAACCTTCCTTGGACATCTGCATGCCTTCGAGCTTTTGAGCAATTAAAGGTTGCGCTTTGCTTTGCTCCTGTGCTTGGTACTCCTGATTACCAGAAGCCTTTTGTGCTCTACATACATGAGGCGGCTGGTTGCGCGCTTTCTGTCCTAACACAGGGTTTCGGTGGTAAGCAGAGACCCTGCGCTTATTTCTCTGCTATTCTTGATAACGTCGCCAGAGCTCTCCCGAGCTGCCTGAGAGCTGCCAACGCGGTGGCAGTTTCTATCAGACAATCGACAGGGCTCCTTGATACTGCTCTCACAGTAATGGTACCTCATGCTGTGGATATGCTATTGAATAAGACAAAGATGCAGCACCTTACCAGTGTGCATCGGACTGGATTTGATTTAACCTTGTTTGCTCTGCACATTACCATCAAACGATGTGCTACTCTAAACGCAGCCACGTTACTACCCCTCCCTTCCGAAGAAAGGGACAATGATGTCCATGATTGTTTCTTCCAGACTGAGGAAGAAACAAAAGGACAGGCAGACCTGACTGATGTTCCATTATCTGACCCCCAAGGGGAACTATATGTTGATGGCTCTTGTTTCATAATACCAGATGGCACTACCACTGCAGCCTATGCAATCACAGCATTACACACTGTAGTTGAGACATCCCGTATACCATACCAATAGGCCCAAGCTGCAGAGTTGGTTGCCCTCCTTAGGGATTGTGAGTTAAGTAAGGAGCTGACTATAAACGTCTACACCACCAGCCCATACGCCTTTAGGGTAGCCCACTATTTCAGGCACCTCTGGGCGGAAAGAGGGTTCTTGACCTCGCATGGCTTACAAATACAGCATGGTCCATTAATACATAGACTGTTGTCAGCATTGACACTTCCTGATATATTGGCAATAATAAAATGTAGTGCGCATAAAGCAGTAGCACAGGGATTTCCAATCTGTGCACTGCGGCACCCCAGTGCACCGTAAAAACTATCCAAGGGCGCTGCACACCAAACGCACATATAGGGAGCCACATTTATTTGTTAATCCTGGCGTATCAATAGTTCAAGACAGTACTTGTAGATAAAGACAAATTTAATTGTAGAGAAAATCCACAATCCACAGTAGCAGTGCTCGCCTGCACACAACAGGGAAATACTGCAGAGGGGCACAGTACCTACAGCGGCCGCCGGGGTCGGGCCAAAGTCACTCGTAGTGTTTGTAAATAAAGCTCCGGTGGCAGCTGCTGTGCTTAGACCTGGGCTGAATCTGGCAAGCTGGGGCTAAAAGAGCAGGCTGAGACAGAGGAGAAAGAAGCCTGGGTGGAGAGAGGGACTGACAGGAGGGGCTATACAAGGGGAGCAGGGAGGAGGCGCAGACCTTACCAGTGGAAGCCTTTACTGAAGTGTTGATTACATTTTGGGAACACAGTGATGGCTACTATGGTACAGCTGGAGACTGAATAGTGTGTCAGCGTACTCTTGACCTGTGTTTTTGTGAGGTAAGTATTCTGTGAAGATTCAACATTAAATAACATAAGCACAAAGTATTAAGGACAACAAAAACTGGAATAACACACTGACTAAAGTACTTTGTGTGCACAAATTCGAATAGGACAGACAGGTACGTCCCTAACCCACTCCACAGAACTTGTTGGGGACACAAAGATCTTAGTTGCATGCACCTTAACCTCATGTTATTTCAAATTTCAGCCCATTTGCAACATTTAAACATGCAAGAACATATTTACAACCATGTTCCTGTTGCCAATTGAGTTGCAGCAGTTACATATAGATCATGCACTATTTTACAATAAAGCTGTATTCGCACTAGCACTTTAAACAAGAGTTTGCCCTGTAAAACAAATAAGTTCAAAATCTTATACTTTAAAAAACTGTACTGGTCACTGTTACATTTGGCACATGCTCATTCATTTGTGGTCCAAACCTGTGCCTTTAGTGTGCTCACACCACTTGGAGCTGTGGCTCAGCGTTCTCACCTGAGCAGTTTCTGCAGGGGATCGCTTTCTGTGTCTGTCTGGCTCACAGCTTTTACTTCTCTCTGCTGTAGGGGCCGCAGTGCCCCTGTGTCGGTCCTACCAATCCTCTTGTAGTAACATCACAGGGCAGTGGGTGACCTAACCCAGGCAATAAAGAAAACACCCAAAATATGTCCTGGCAGCATCCTGGTAAAGTGAGTAATGCACTGCACTGGACAGTGCCTTTCCGTATTGGCTGTTATTGTATCTGAAGCTTTATCATAACTCACAGTAAAATATGCTGCCCATAGTAAATTGTAACACATGCTACTTCACTTTTGGCATTTTGTGTTATTTATTGTTGTGAATACCAGGAGTACCTGTACCTGCAAGTTGAGGGTGAATTTAAGGTGGCATATCTCTACAGTGAAGTGGTTTGCTTTTCCTTTCCTGCTAGACTTGCAAGGCTCTCTGACAGAGAGAGAGAGAGAGAGGGGGGGGGGTGACAGGATCAGGGCCCTTCGCCACATTAGCCTAGTTTTGTGATTGCCACCACTCAATTCCATGCTTCCAGAATTTCACATACATCATCATGCAACCTATACAATCACACTATGCAGCTGAAATGCAGTTTGTAGCATAAAGCAACATATGTTAGCGACATAGCACCACGTGCAAAAGCAGGCATATATGCAAAGTCTGGTGTTAAAGCAATAGTTCTTCAAAACCCATTTATTAGTGAAATTACTACATGGAAGTATTGACCTAAAGGTCTTACCATGACCTGTCACACACATCACAGCCTACCACTGACACACTTTCGCTGACTCCATGATTATAATACCTTCATTGGCTTCATCCCAAATATTTTCAGGGAGAAAAATGGAAGTACTCCCGAGGCTGGGCTTACATCCCTAACCCGCCCAATAAAAGTAACATAATGGGGAGCCATGGCCAACGGCTAACAGGTCAAGGGAGCCGGGGGTCCAAAAAGTTTGGGAACCACTGCAGTAACAGATGAAGTGGGAAGGGAAAATATGTTTGCAGATCAGACAGCTAAAAAGACAGCTAGATCAAAGATGAGAAAGATGTTCGTTGCAGGTCCCTCTAGGTAGGTTCCATCCAATGAAATGTTTGTGGACACATTAGAAAATGTCAGGGAAATACAGAGTGAGGCGACCGTAGATGAACTGGCAATATGGGAGGAGAGAACAGGGCGTTTGGACGAGGATGGGTGCTGGACTAACTTGTCTTGGAAATAGAGATGGTTACTGCCCAATGCTTATGTGCTCCCTGTTGTTACCATGGGCCTCTGACAAGCAGATATTAGTGCCAAAGGAATTTGTAAGCTACTGGACCCAGTATGGCAGAATGATGATATCTCTAAGGTAGCCACACACCTAGTGAATCACTGCATTATTTGTCTGAAACATAATCCTGGGAAAGGCACTCCTACACCCGCAGGTAACTTTGCACCGCCTTCCTTCCCTTTCGAGGTTCTCCAGATGGATTTCATCGAAATGAAACACGTTAACAATTTGAACTTTGTACTAGTAGTGATTTTTGTATTCAGTAAATGGATTGAGGCTTACTCCACTCAGGAGAATACGGCAATGGCGACGGCGAAGGCACTCTTAAAAGAGTTTTTCCCGTGCTATGGATTGCCATGTGTGATAACGCAAGTCACTTCAATTCAAAAGTCATTGAATTGGTGTGCAAAGGCTTGCATATTAAGCAGAAGTTTCATGCAGCGAACCACCCCCAGTCAGCAGGCTTGGTTGAGAAGTACAATGGTACTCTCAAACTGAAATTAGCAGAGATTCAAGAAAGTACAGGTTTGTGATGGCCTGATGCTCTAACTTTGGCTTGGTTATCTACCAGAGTGACAGCGCATTCTAGAACAGGGTTGTCCCCATATGAGGTGATCTTTGGACACCTCGCCAATGTCTGGGGAGTCCCAAGACCCAAGCTCTTCTCTGAGATAGAGTACCCCCTGCTTGTAGACTATCTGTACGAGTTAACTAAAGATCTCCGTTCTATCCACCAACAGAGTCACGCCACGCTGCAACCAGTACTAGAGGGCCCCAGGCATCAGTTACAGCCCGGCGACTTTGTTTTGGTGAAGAATTTTCAACAGAAGAACTGCCTGGAGCAGAGGTGGATGGGGCCACTGCTTGTCTTGCTCACCACCCGCACCGCAGTGAAGACTGAAGGCCGGAAGCACTGGGTGCATGGATTGCACGTCAAAAGGATCCTTCTCCCACTTCCATATGATCGGTGGGTCGTCGACGGCATTGCTGACCAGGAAGGAGAGCGAGTGCCCTGTTTCGTTCCCCTCTCTGACGCCCGACTGAGACAGATGAAGAAAGCAATGTGGTCTTGCTTAAGGTGGCCCCCCAGAAATAAGGGCCACCCCGGATACTCCCGCATTTGGTGCACAAGAGTCTGAGTCTCAATACCCACCTGACCCTGAGTTGCACCCCCTTTTTGTGGACGAGACAGTACCTGGAGTCACCAGGTATAACCTGCGGCCCCGAAAGAAGGACGGTGCATCTGTAGGACAGTCCAAGAGTTAGGGAAGGACTGGTGCGTAGGGCGTAGGTGCCATGCCTAAGGTGCCTGCATTAAATTAGAGTGAACTACACTGGTGTACTGCCCTGGACAGATTCGTTGAGGGTACTTGCCAGGAGGGAGGGTGTCCTAGCCTGAAAGAAAAGGATTTGTTTTCTAGCTATGGCTGCGATCAGACAGCTCCCCTGTGGGAGTGCTTCATAGCACCATTGTTGATGAACAATAGGAGCCTACCAGTGAGGCTCTGAAGGACACTGGGTGACTTGTGCCCCTCTGGTGAGTTGTATTTTTGTGGCTCCAATTCCTAAGGTTTCTTTCTATGTACCCATTTGGCCGTGCAGTCATGAAGGAGGACCAGCCACTGGGGGCCCCTCCATTACAGCAGAATGGTCTACTGGGAGTAGGGTAGTAGTGGTAGTGGTCCTTCTCATAGTAATGATAACACTAATCGGGGTGGTGTGGTATTTAGAAGAACAAAATCATTTGCACACTTTGGTAGGGACTACCCCGGCTCCTCCTCAGCATCTGCTCATTACCCTGGCCCTGCATAAAGAGAGACATAGACTGACCTATATCGAGAATGCTTTCATTCAGATGCTTCATGAGGTACACAGTACCACTAATGCCATAAATTGTTGGGTGTGTGGGTTACTCCCCTCCGTTATGCACACAAATGATTTCCTGGTGTCATTGCCCCTGTCATATTTAGGTAGCTGTGAGGCCTGGTTCCAGTTGCTTTATATGGTGTACATGCATTATCATGCTGATGCTATGAATATGGTACAGTCTGATTATGAAGCAGTGTTGGAATATATAGTGGTACACGAAAGATATATACCTGGTGTGGATGGCAAGGAGGGTACCCTGCATCCAGAAGCTTGTATGAACCTTTTCGAAGCCAATGAGAATGTCACTTGGTTACAAAATGAAATCCTGGATTTCCAAGGATTTAATGTCACTGAATACTTTAAATGTTTCCAGGAACAAAATATCACTGAAGACAAAGCCAAGCACGTCCCTGTGATCAATGCAACAGCGAGTTTCTGGCTGGAAGGTTCAGAGTACATTCCAGTAGGACAGAGCAGTTTTAACTATAAATACCGTTTGAACACAACTAGTAGCCCACATTTGCTTACACCTCCGAATGTATACTTCATTTGTGGGGAGCAGGCTTATACATGGTTTCCCAGGGGATGGTCTGTCCGGTATTATGACTCTTTCCTTTTACATCCCGTGTACATTGCACCATCTAATTAACACAAGGATCATAGGCTACAGGGTAGGGATCTCCATTCGCATTGAGGTTAAAGAGTTGTCAATCCAGAAGATAGATGTCAGACAGATACACCCCTGCAGCAATTTAATGACATAATTCTGCCGTTCTGGGACCCCATGTTAAACAGTCGTAATATTCGTCGCCTGGCCAGAGTAGTTGAGGGAGTTATTAAAACTACTGCAGGTATACTGACTAATCTTACAGTCGAGCTTCAGGCTACGAGGCTTGTTGCGCTTCGAAACCGGATGGTTTTAGATGTCATCCTTGATAGGAGTAGAGCCTGCCGCGTCATCTGCAGCAGGTGTTGTGTTTACATTCCTGATAATGCCCCTAATGTATACTCTGCAATACAGACATTATACAGACTTGCTACAGATATCTATCACGATAATGGTTCATGGTCCCTCACAGGTGACTCTGGGGTCTGCTGACATCATGGGGTTGGAAGATACTACTTGTTCTAGTAGCTATCGCACGTGTCATCTTCACATGTTGCCGTTGTATGAATTGCCTTCCAGCATGTTGCACATATTGTGTGAGCAAGCTCAGCCCTACTCCTAAATTGTCAGGATGTGATAACAAGGTCTCTGCTATGATGATGCAGGATATCCAGGATATGATGCTCATCGATGAGGGCATTTTTGAATACAAAGTGGATTTTTATACTAACTGTGTTGCTTTATTCTCCCTTGTAACTTCAGTGACTGTGCATTTTCTTTCTCCCCAATTAGAATTGGAAAGACCCTATGGGATAGCCTCAATAAAGCATTTAGCCACTCATGCTAAAAGGAGGGTCTGTTAGGTTTGAAAATCTCATTTCTGCAATGCACTCGTTTCATGCTATATTAGGTTAGCAGTGTGTGGCTAAATAGATACCTTTTGTATTCACGTTATGCAACCCACTGAGTTATCCCCGTAATGTGCAGGCTTCAGTTAGTGAGTGTGACTCCATTTTGCGTTTCGTAATTCTTATTAGGCTGCTTAGGCTGTGCCTGAACTAGGCCTCATTATTCGTATTGCTTGCCTCAGCAGAACACTGTACTTCGTTATTATTTTCTCTTCAGTTCAAGGCTGCTCAGGGACTTACTAATGAATAGGCCATTCTGCCCTCGCATATCTATCCGAGTGTGTATTTCTGCTCCCACGTTAGGAGACGCTGAGACTCAGCGTGGTAACCTTGAGTTGCAGATAGCATGTACCCATCTGGCAGGTGGTAGCCCAACTTCCTGTGCCTCTTTTGTTTATGTTCAGCCCAGGCCGGTAACTTTCCAATGTGTGCATGGTTGTTTGGCTCTTGGGAAGAATAATTACGTGTTACAGACTGTCCCTCGGCAGACATCTTAGGGCGCAGGTCAGATTGGACTCCTCTGCAGAGTACTGCTAATAAAAGCTTGTTTGTATTCTCTACTGTCTGACCAACTCTTCATTCTTATGAAGGCATAGCAAGTGGTTGTATGTAACCCCATTGGCTCCTAAGGGCCACTTCCTTCAACCCCTGGCTGAAAGTCACTGAGAAGGCCATTTTATTCCAAGTGTCAGGAAAGTTGACGAATGACTAATGTTTTAAGCAGCATTGTAACAAAGAATAGCCATAGACAATTGGTAGTCTATATGATTGTAAGCATCCACCAAAAGTTTATTTGCAATATGTGTGATGATTACATGTTTACGGTCTTCAACTTCATCATATAGAGAGGAAATGTTGAAAGTTATTTGTGAACCTCATATTGGTCTTCAAGGAGTTATGTTTGCAGGAGGACAAAGGGACAAGGGTATCTACTTCACAAGAACATTTTTTTAAGAAGTAGTAGGATATGTAAGGTCCTTCAAATTGGGGTCTGTTGATTCAAGAAGCTGTTGTGTAAGTGTTTATGTTTCAGTGAAATACAGACTTCTTGGGCGCAAGACATATTAGTTATTTTTTTGCAGAACTCACTTCCATTGAAGAAGTTAAAAAAACTATGGCCTGACCACGGTAACTGCTGAGAACAAATAATGAGCAGTTCCGTAATCATGGAAATTAAGTGGAGGCAATGAGTGAGATGGATAAGATAAGATATTAATAATGAGTGAGATGGGACACTAATTTGGGAAAAACCAAGTCCATCTATTTTTTCAATGATGTTTTGACTATACAAGATGGAAGGATCATATGCTCAGATAATCAATAATGAACTGATAATACCAGCCTAAGGCACTTAGGGTATAGTTCACTGGAATTGGATTGCACAGCTGCATAACTGGTGTGCCATGAGTCATGAGTCCTATTCATCCCAGCAAGTCAACAACTGAACACAACATTCGACCTCTCTGGCTCCTTTCTTCACCTTTTTCTTTGACCTTCTCCCATCTTATATGTCTCCTTTTCCCTCTAGCACATTTCCCCTCTTGATCGTCTTGTCTCTACCTTTGCCTCTCTTTTCCCTCATCGCCTATCCTTCTCGTCAAAAATGTGATGTCTACAGAACAGTAATGTGAAAAGTAAGGAAAGAAAAGGTCAAATGCTTCACTGCACTCTCCCTTTTTCTAGATAGCCTGGGTATGATGTTTATCCCTTTGATGTGGCAGTCTAACGTACACAGCAGGTGTAGGAAAGTGCCATTTGTGGCCTAACTTCTAATGTTGGACAAAATTGCCTAACTCCTAATTGGTGACCTTACCTTTTCCATAATACCAAAGTATATGGCGTGGAAATACACCCACAACATAAAAAGTTAAATGTCACCTGGGGACTGTAGCAATTTTTGAGCAGTTTATTAGTGTCACCAAGTAGAACAAGGCTGCCTTTATAGCCTGCATGCTGCTGTGTAAAACCTACAATGAGACCTGTTAAAATAAATCTTTAAGACAGATAAAAACCTCCCTATTAAGGCCTCATAGCTCACAAAGTATGTGCATGTTATTTAAAGTGAGACATCTAGAAAATTAATGTTACCATGTACCTACAGTGACAAGGCCATAAATGTTCAATGGGGCGCGTCTAGTTGACCTATGTAGAAAATCAGAGTACAGATTAAAATACTGATACTGTATCTTGGGAATGGGGCAAATTAGAAAAATAAACAAATACTTTTCATAGTGATTAAAAATCGAACTCAAAACTGTAGATAGATTTTCAGCTAATTTTATTGAAAATGATCTTGTAAAAAGTTACTATTACCACGCCTGAACATCTAAAAGGCTAATTTGCACTAACTCACCAGCAATTCCCAAACCTGTATTTAGCCTGACTGAGATGTGAACAAGGTATGAAATTCCTGCCATGCGCTACACAATAAGTCACTCAGCAAAGGTTGCGGGCCTGCCATTGTGTTGCCACCACCATTTCGAGTCCTGGCTGGCAGGTCTGTTTGAGCCACATGTAACACTTTGTCACACTTGAAAGGGAGCAATGCCTTTGTCTTACCAGACCTGTGTCTCCTGGTTTGCTATGTGTACCTGGCCTACTTCAAACTGGATTTTAGAGTTAGATGTGGGTGAACACTGTTGATTTTCATATTCTGCTCCCTACTCACCACCAGCCTTCAGAGCTCAAGGGGCATGTTTATGCCATTGTCTCGCAGTGCAACACATTGTCAAGCAGTGCAACACACTGTCACTCAGTGCAGCGCAGCAAGTCACCTTGCTGCACTGCACTGTGGGACAAGGAAAGGGCAGGAATGCAGGGTATAACAACACAGCTTATTCCTGCCTTTTCCCCTGTGCTAGCCCTGTTTTGGCCGCCTAGTACCAATGCAGGCACCCTTGCATCGAGGTGCCTGTGTTGCATGCAGCATTGTACTTGTGTGGGAATGGGCATCTCCCTGCACAAAAACAATCCTGAGAATCATATTCTGCTATCTAGGTGTGCTTTAGAATGCTGATCACATAGAAAGAGAAAGTAACAAGGAGAAATAAACACACTTCTTCAAGTTACACCTCTTATGGGAAGGCGTATCTTTTAGGGGCATTCCAGGTTTACCTGTTCTGGTTAATCTGGGACTGCGCCAAAAACCATGGGAGTTGTGTGGGAACACCCATGCAATGCCCATGAAACACCTCCCTAGTCCAGAGGAAGGCAATGCAGCGATACGCGCTGCGTTGCTTTACTCGAGATTTATGAAGCCACTCAGGGCCTCACACAATGGCCTTGCTTGGCTTCATAAATCTAATTTTTCAGTTGTGTCGTGCATGCATCACGTTGCCTGGTTTGCGCACCACACAACTGGGGTTATAAATATGGCCTCAAAGTTAGTGTGGCTGAATACTCCGGCCATCTAGGAATTGCTCTGGCACATTGTTTTTGGGACTGCTTGTGGTAAAGCAAGAGAAACTACTGGAAAAGTGGGTAGGGCTGAACCAGGGAACTTTATCCATTGGTTAGGGAGTGCCCAGGTGTCACCCTCATCCATTAGCTGGTGCCAGACATAAATATGCACTGCAAGGTACCTTTGATAAAGCTTTTTAACCTCCAGAAGAGCAGCAGTGGACTGGACTTGATGTCTTTCTGAGAGGAGCCTTAAAGGATTGGACTTGATCCGAATGTAGCCAGGACAAAGAAGTGGATTTCAAGGGTCAGTTGACTGTCGATGCAGGGACACAACAAGCTGCAAGAGGAGATTTCATCAAATTCCGAGATAACCAGTGGCATGTTTGTGTACAGACAGGAATGGGGGTTCCTCCTGCCTGACTATGGAACTTGTCTGTATTTATTTGTTAATTTGATGATGGGTACAACAAATTCGTATCGGGACTTGAAAGCCATGAGGCTTGTTATGGAGGCTTTATCAATTTCCTAAGAGACAGTACGCTGGCGTGCACACAATTATCTTAATGGCCTCATCGATAAAGACAATCAACAAAGTTGGTGTATTCCATTTTCAAAGTACTTTTATAAATCCACTACAAGTTTGACTCACTTTCTGGCCCATTCTTGCTTTTTCATTCAATAGGTTTTCTATTTGCTTTAGGCTTGCTAGAAGTCCACTCTAAGCTTTATTTTCCCTATAAATTATTTAGTCAAGCACAATTATCAACATTTTAGTAAGAAGGACATTGCTGATTCCTTCAGTAAAAGACGTTATTGCTGATCCATACACCTGGGATGACCTTCTTTTCTCATGCATGACGCAGAATGCAAGTATTTTGATCTTTGAATATGAGCCACATCAACAGAGGTAATATTTTGCAAAGTGCGATTGTGTTAAACAAGAATGACAGAGAGATCTGTATTAATTGCTTTGAAGCAATGTTGCCGCTTTAATATATATTAAAAGCAGATAACTTAAATAATAGCTTGTAGAACAATCAATGCAATAGTCGTTAAAGGTGGTTTTAACTTTTAACCTGAAAATGGTTACAGAAAAACTATTACTAAAAATGTAGGACCTTGTCAAATTACAATCCGAGAGTATTGGTACAAATTACTCTTCACAGATGTTTGACGCTAAAACAGGACCAACAAATCCGACCTAAATCAGCCCTTGACTATAATTTCCAGGCACCTTCTGCTGCCTTCTAACCCAGAAGGTAAAAACGCTCTGAACGACCAACGACCAGCAATTAACCATCCACAATCGCTAACAGGTCACCTACAAGGGTGCCTATCCTCCAGTGACCCGCAGAGAAGACACTTTGATGTATTTTCCCAATTGTTTGGATTTGCCATAGGATACCATTGAACTCCTTGCTAGTGCTTTCATATGGATGCTTTTTGTTTTCTTGAATCACTTTTTTTTATTTATGTTTGTGAAACGTTTCTTTAAAAAATTTTAAACTAACTTTATCTGAGCCTTTTAAGTTCTATAATTATCAACTGTGTTGTTTTTTGTTTAGTTGCTGCACATATACCACATATATTGTTTCTGATGAGCTCTTTGCTGAATATGCCACACTCTAAAGGTTAGGAAAGGAATTCCTCAGATAAATTATTTTACCTCTAAGGGTTAGAATATTGGTCCTCACTGACTCACGCCAAAACTGCAATCTAACGGTCTGATTCTCACAACACATGCATTTTTCGACGTTGTGTGCTCATTCAAACTCCCAGTACCATGATTTCCTAAGGAGCCCGGACATTGCTAGACACATTTTCATAATAGCATATAGCTTCTAACAATATGCATGGTTTCAAATGTCCTGTTTACCAATTAGCCTTGATTTAAAAGGTAATCATTCAGGGGCATATCAGCAAGGGCCGGCGATAATTATCGCTAAGCTCACTTAGCGCTAGGATCATTATCGCCGGCCAACTCTGAATTTTATCGCGGAGATAGCGTGCTATCAGCAACGCTTATTTCTGAAACGATAAAATTCAGAGCGCAAGCTGCCAACTGTGCGATTATTGATGGTCATCCAGCGATAATCGCGCAACTTTTGGCGATAGCTTGCTGATAGGGCTACACATGCTTAGCCATGATATCCACCTTCCATAGGATATCATGGCTAAGTCAGTTTCAAAGCAGGTGTAAGGAAAGTAGCAATAACAGAGGTTATCGCTACTTTTCTTGTAGCTATGCTTCTGTGCGTGAGGCTTGACAATAGGAGAAATGTCGCTTAGGGACTTTTCTCCCATTAAACTGGGGAGTAACGCCCACTTTGCATCTCATTAGAGATGCAAAGTTTGGCGTTAAGGGAAAGGGCGAAGAAGCATGGATTCACGCGTTAGCGTGTCCTTGCCAATAGGGCGTTAAATTATCACCGATTTTAGTCCGAAAGCGGATGCTAAAGCGGCAATAATTTTAACTCCGGCCCTTGATGATATGCCCCTCAGTTGTTTTAAAAAAGACAATAAAAATAGTTCTGCTTTCAAAAAGTGATGAATTTCCCAATGTTGAGAAGGTCTAAAGTTCCTCCCAAGCCTTTAGAGAAATTTAACACAACCATGTTAGGATACTTTCAGAATACACTTCAATTTAAGGCGAAAGGGATTTTTTAAAAATGTGTATCTGGCCGCTCATGACAGAGATAGCATGGGTTGCCAAGGAAGCCAGGTTATTAATGGGCGTCTTTTATGGGTCACCAAAGGTCGCAGCTGTGACCCCTGGATTTCTCCTTGCATTCCCTGAGACTGCCATGACTACCTATTGCCTTAGAGGGGGCAAAGGCCAAGCACTGAACAGAATGTAAACAGTGTTCTGATGAGCACTGTTTACTTTCTGCAGTAGCTGCTGTGAGTCGTGATAATATCTTTGCTTATCTGTAAAATATATAAATTGAGAAGCGCAAGGCACACACTTATAAATAAATGGCATATGAAACATCTAAAACACACTTTTTTAAACAACTTGTTGCATGTTTCAGAATTGTAAGTTCATAGAAAATCATATGTTTGAACACAATCTTCACTGACATAAAAAGGTGGATTTTCTTTCGAAGGAAAGAAACCTCCTTGAAGGGAGTGGAGTCCTTTTATTGGATGCGTTCGCCCGGAAAATGAAACTTCAAAACCCATGAAGCACCCATCTGCCCATGCACAAGTAAACCCACAGAGCCGCAGTAACGTAGTGGGATGTCTTGACATACAGGGAAAGAAAAGACTTTCCTTTTTATATCCAACCCTTACTCTAGAAGTGCCATGTTTAATCATCGGGTTCATCCTGGCTGCTAAAAGCCAGGATGATCTCAACCGTATTCAAGAGTGCTCCAGTGGCAGTTCAAGGGTGGGGCGTGGGGGCGGTCTGCCCCGGTCGGCCCAAGTTTTTGGCGACAGAGTATCCCCACGCTCTTACCTGCGGCTGTCGCGGGGAAGCAAACGCAGGAATCACCAGCACAAAGAACAATGACGGATTAAACCCAGATCTGTGACTGTGGGTGAGTGTCTGAAAAGTTTCAGTGTTCCGTCCATCATCTCCTTGTGTTTGCTTTGTTCGCCCTAAGTTGGCAGTGTATGGCCAGACATGGTTCCCTTGCTCAGTTTGCCACTGAATTCAAGCTAGCCTGGCTGATGAGGGGTGTTACCCCAAAACAGGTCCCAGGATTCCTATTTCCGGTCCAGGGATGACCTGGCTTGGCAGTTCGGGCTGGTCTGTTCCCATAAGGAACAAGGTCAAGACTGATTTGCACATGGCTGGGTCTGAATTGGGGTGGTAAAGTGAGCTAAAAAACGATGATGGCGTCAACCCAGATCTGTACTGGGGGTGAGTGTCTGAAAAGTTTCAGCGCTCCATCCATCATCTCCTTGTGTTTGAGCACAATTAGTTACCATGCGCCAGCGCAGGCACCGTTGAGTTATGTTGCAAGGGTACCTGCGATGCAGGTATGATTGTTTTTATGCAGGAACGGATGCCTTCCTGGACAAAAACAATCATTGACGGCATTTTCAAGAGGAAAAAAACGGGAGAAATTAAAGTATTTCTCCTTGTTGCGCCACTCCTATGCCTCCCCTGGAGAGGAGTGGGATTCTGACGCATTCCCGACTTTAAAAATGTGTATGTGTCACGCTCCATGGTTGTTGCATGGGAACAACCTCAGCAACACCAATGGAACGCCCCTTTCACACAGAGTAATGCGTGAAAAGGCCCTCATTTTCAAGGCCATGAAAAGTCTTGCAGGGTGGCTTTATATGGCCTTGTAAATATGGGCAGGCACACTGCGCCGTCGGTGCATTCAAAAAGTGGCAGACTGGTGGGGCAATCACCTTGTAAATGAGGCTCGCAATATTTAAAAGTTATCTCTGAAAGAAAAGTTTGATTGAGGCAAGAGCCAAGATAGTGTGTTCAGGGAAGTTAAAGGCTAATCCTTAGTGCGCCAGAGGTGAAATATTTTGCTCCAGTCCTAAAATGCACCATTATTGTGAATGCTAGTGCAGTGTGTTTAGGTGTAATATTGTGTCAGTGTTTATACGGCAAAAAAGGAACTGTTGCTTTCTTATCTGGCATGCTGCAAGGTGCAGAATTACACTATAGCAATGTTGTATGTGGAGCCTTAGCATGCGTCTGGGCAGTACACAAACTTAAAACCTTTTTGTGGGGCAATTGCTTGAACTCTTCACAGGTTGCAATCCTTTAATTGACATTAGATACCCAAAATAAACTCACATAAACTGAGGTTAGAGTTTATGTGCATATTATTTAAAGACCAAGGGCTTCATTCATAAAATGTTGACACACAGCAATGCAGCAAGCCTTCCTTCTGCCTTCTGCGCTGCCATGTGTCAAAATAAAAGAGCAGGAATGCACCATATATACGGACCATTCCTGTCCTTCCCCCTGCGCGGTGCACAAACAGCAGCCGTGCGGAAGTGCAGATACCCATGCATCATTTTGCAATGGTTTGAAATCAAAAGAGAGAGCAAGGGATATTGTCACTCGGAAGTGAAAAGAGATACCTCCTTTTCCCCTGATAGGAATATTTATGCAAACAAAAGAAGGAGTATCCCCTACGTCAGGTTTTTTAAGAAAAACTTACGGAGGGTGAGTTGTTTGGCAAAAAAAGGAAAAAGTCAACCTTTTTGTTAGGAAACCCCTCACTCACCACCTAGTGGTGACTTGCTTCATCATCGGGGTCCACCCTGGTGACCTAGCGTCACCAGGATGTGCTTCGACACCTGTGTTACAGTGGAGCAGGTTGTGACTGTATGTGCAAAAAAAGTGTTAAAAATTGTCCTGGTTTAACTTAAAATCAATTTTATTATAAAGTAATCAGAACAATGTTAAAAATTACTGGCGAGATACTGCTTGGTGAGTTACGGCCAAGGTATCTCTATATGTGTCTGAGTGGCTTGGTCGACATGTTTCTACCATCTGGGCAGTAGCCCGGTATTCTTCAGGACCAAAAACAGGCGGATGGGAGGTGTGTGCCCCCTAAAAGGTACACCCTATCCTGATCCCCTGTAGACCAACTGGAAAAATGACCAGTGGTAGATGTGCTCTTTTAAAATAAAAAGAGCCGTCTGGTTGCAAAAAAGGAAAAGAGACCTGTTGGGAAAAGCAAAAAAGTACTGATTTCAGTAGAATTTCTATACTTTCCTGTAACGTCGTGAAGTGTCTCTGTGATATGACTAATCATGCCAAGGGATGTGCCCTCCGAGTGATCAAGTATTGTGTTCAATTCGGGTGGTTGGCAGGGAAGTATTATCCGAGTATGCACTCTTATCAATAGGTGCTCGTGTTTGCCATGCAGTACATATTTGTTACCTTCATAAAGATATACGGGCATGCACTTCATTTCAAATGCATGCATACATGATTTATCATTCGTCTCATTCAACCACTTATTGTCTTTTGTGCCCAGTGAATTTCTATGGGCGTCTCTAGATAGGTGTGGCAGGTTGTGGCGTGTTCTCGTATGTACAATAATACTTAGTTGTGCCAAAAATTATAGATAATAACAAACAGGACACACAAACATATAACATGTAGGAGTGCGCGTAGATTCCATGGTTCGAACAGGGGGCTTACTTGTTATAAGCCTCTATATTACTTCAACGGGCAGGGGGTAGGTTCTTCTAACCGCCAAACCAAGTTCTGAAATGGCGCGAAAGATAATAGTGGGGTGAGTAAGTCGAGCGAAGTGCTCGGTAGGAATCAAAATAATGCATCACACGATGAGAACCTGCACAACTGTAGTTGTGTTCCTACATCTAGCTTCACCCACTATAAGTGGGGCCAATTCATACCTTCTTTCCAAAGTACATTATGATCCCACGCACTTGTCTCTTGGGATTAATATATAATGACGTCCACATCACGATCTAAAACCTGCATAATTTAAGGTGGTTTCCCACATCTAGCTCCACCCGCTATCAGTGGGTCCTAATCATACCCCTTTTTCATGCGCTTTACAATTTTAAGCACTTCTCTCCTGGGATTAATAACAATATACTGATGTCCACTAATCAACAGTATCTAGTGACCCTAATCCCAAAACCATCTCTAACGATGTATAGCAACCGGCACGCGTTTTGTTTACCAACATTCGCGTTTACCGCGTCACCAGGTCCCGCCCTGTAACTCCTCCCCCTCCGGCGCACGGCACCACGCCCTTCCCGGAAGAGAAATCTCATTTAACGGAAGAACTCCCGCACGGCACCACTAGCCGAGCAGAGGAGGATAGGAGTAGGTGAATGGCCGTTTAATTCTCCCGCAAACTGTAAGTAAATGCCCCTCGTTTTTCCAAACAGAGATGGAACCCAAAACCTTTGATTATTTTGATTCCTACCGAGCACTTCGCTCGACTTACTCACCCCACTATTATCTTTCGCGCCATTTCAGAACTTGGTTTGGCGGTTAGAAGAACCTACCCCCTGCCCGTTGAAGTAATATAGAGGCTTATAACAAGTAAGCCCCCTGTTCGAACCATGGAATCTACGCGCACTCCTACATGTTATATGTTTGTGTGTCCTGTTTGTTATTATCTATAATTTTTGGCACAACTAAGTATTATTGTACATACGAGAACACGCCACAACCTGCCACACCTATCTAGAGACGCCCATAGAAATTCACTGGGCACAAAAGACAATAAGTGGTTGAATGAGACGAATGATAAATCATGTATGCATGCATTTGAAATGAAGTGCATGCCCGTATATCTTTATGAAGGTAACAAATATGTACTGCATGGCAAACACGAGCACCTATTGATAAGAGTGCATACTCGGATAATACTTCCCTGCCAACCACCCGAATTGAACACAATACTTGATCACTCGGAGGGCACGTCCCTTGGCATGATTAGTCATATCACAGAGACACTTCACGACGTTACAGGAAAGTATAGAAATTCTACTGAAATCAGTACTTTTTTGCTTTTCCCAACAGGTCTCTTTTCCTTTTTTGCAACCAGACGGCTCTTTTTATTTTAAAAGAGCACATCTACCACTGGTCATTTTTCCAGTTGGTCTACAGGGGATCAGGATAGGGTGTACCTTTTAGGGGGCACACACCTCCCATCCACCTGTTTTTGGTCCTGAAGAATACCGGGCTACTGCCCAGATGGTAGAAACATGTCGACCAAGCCACTCAGACACATATAGAGATACCTTGGCCGTAACTCACCAAGCAGTATCTCGCCAGTAATTTTTAACATTGTTCTGATTACTTTATAATAAAATTGATTTTAAGTTAAACCAGGACAATTTTTAACACTTTTTTTGCACATACAGTCACAACCTGCTCCACTGTAACACAGGTGTCGAAGCACATCCTGGTGACGCTAGGTCACCAGGGTGGACCCCGATGATGAAGCAAGTCACCACTAGGTGGTGAGTGAGGGGTTTCCTAACAAAAAGGTTGACTTTTTCCTTTTTTTGCCAAACAACTCACCCTCCGTAAGTTTTTCATTTTGCAATGGGCCTGCACTGAGGGGATGATTGTTTTTGTGCAGGAAGGGACACTTTTCTGCACACAAACAATCATTAAAGGCCTTTTTCTCTTTCTATGCATGCTGCAGAATGCAGCACACATTGGAAAGAGGAAAAAACGAGGAGAATAAAAGTATTTCTTCTCGTTGCGGCTCCTTACTCCTCCCCTGGGAGGCGTAGGATTCTGACGCATTCTCAGGTTTACAAAATGTTGAAAATCCGGGGGGAATGCGTCAAGTTCCATGGATGTTGTGTGGGAACACCCATGGCACTTTCATGCAGAGGTATGCGTGAAAGGGAAACATATTTGCCAAGCCATGAATAGTCACGCAGGGTGACTTTGCATTGCCGTGTAAATATGGGGAAGCCAATTAAGGTACGGGTGCATCAATAATAGTAATGCACCGGCGGCTCAATAATCTTGTAAATAAGCCCCCAAGTATTTTTCCCCGGGAAACAGCAATATTTTGTTCACGTTTTGCAGTATGGAAGGGGGAAATGAGTTGTATTACCTCAGAACCCCTGTTCTAAATAGCAGATTTGGGATTGGAATGCGATACAACACGGTAAAAAAAAAAAAGATATTTGTATTTCCATGAGTAGTATTACCTCCAGATATTACCACAGCACTTGTGATAAGGGCCAAACTATTAACATTGAGCCCTGTTGACAAATGTTGATAACACTATGAGGGGTGGGTGACAAAGGCCCTTTATTAGCCCCTCAGCGGCTCTGACGGAGTCTGCATAATGGATCGTTGAGGTGAGTTTGAGCAATATCAACACATTGCTATAGTACTCTCCAGCACTGAAGGGAATTTCTTTGTCCGCCAATGGCAGAAGAGGGCTCGCACATTGTCCCTTGTTGCATGCAGGAGTGGATGGAAGAAATAATTGAATGACAGAAAGACAGACTAATGGATGAAGTCTGGCTGAAAACCCCTGTAGGTAAAATCAAAGGGCCTCATTTATGAGGTTTTGAGTAGGGCAGCACCGCAGGGAATCTTGCAGCACTGCCCTATGTCAAAACAAAAGAGCAGAAATGCTCCGTATCTATCCTGTCCTTTTCTGCAATGCTGGCACACAATGGGCTCACTCAGGCACCCTTGCACCATGGTGCAAGGGTGCCTGCGTGGTGGGGCTGATTGATTGTGTGCAGGAAGGGACACCTTCCTGCAGAAAAATCAATCAATTCAGGTGATTTCTTTTTTCCACATAGAAAAAGGAAAGCATGAGGAGAAATTAAAACATTTCTCCTCGTTAGGTCTCCCTAACGCAACACCTGGGGTGACATTAGGTTCTGACACATTCCCGTGTGTACGATTTCTCGTAAATCTGGTAATGTGTCTAGTTCCATGGGTGTTGCATGGGAACACCCACATCAACACCCATGGAACGACACTTTCAGGCAGTTTTCTGGGTGAAAGGTGCACATTTTATAAAGCCACGTAAAGTGGCTTTACGTGCCCTTATAAATATGCCATGGCACACTGCACCACCTGAATGTAAAAAAAGTCACCTTCTGGTGGCGCAAAAGTGCTGGTAGGGCCCAAAGGGTCTTGGCTAACAGAGACTTAAAAAAGCCCATAGGTCTGGCATTGACTGGGAAGAAAGAAAGAAAGACAAAAAAGGGAAATTGAGGATAAAAGAAAAATAAAGGAAGAAGGAAATTAAAATGAAAGAAAGAAAGATGGAAGGATGTAAGAGGAAAGAAAGAAAGAAAGAAAGAAAGAAAGAAAGAAAGAAAGATATTTGAAGGAAGAAAGAAAGAAAGAAAGAAAGAAAGAAAGAAAGATATTTGAAGGAAGGAAAAGGAAAGAAAGAAGCTAATATATAACAAACGAAAGAAAGAAAGAAAGAAAGAAAGAAAGAAAGAAAGAAACAAAGAAAGAAAGAAAGAAAGAAAGAAAGAAGAAAACAAAAAAGGAAAGAAAGACAGATAGAAGGGAGGACAAAAAGAAGGAAACAAGAAAAGAAACAAGAAAGTAAGATGGAAAGAAGGAATGAAAGAAGAAAGAAGAAAAAGAATGAAAGAATGAAAGAAAAGAGGGACAAAAGTAAGCATGCCAAGAATGAAAGAAGAAGGAAAAAGGAGCAATCAAACAAGGGACGAAAAAAGAAAGCAAGAATGGAAGAAAAAAGGTAAGAGATATGAGAGAAGTAGGAAAGAATGTAGAAAGGAATGCAATAAGGGAAGAAAGAATAAAAGGAAGAAGGAAGGGAAAAGTGAAAGAAAAGAGAGATGAAAGCAAGGAACGAAAGAAAGAAGAAAGAAGAAAGAAAAAAGAAAGAAAAAGCAATGAAAGAAGGAAAGAATTGAATAAAGAAGAAAGGAAGAAAAGAAAAAGATGGGAAGAAATAAAGAAAGAAGGAAGGAAGGAAAGAGGAAAGAAAGAAAGAAAGAAAGAAAGACCGAAAGAAAGAAAGAAAGAAAGAAAGAAAGAAAGAAAGAAAGAAAATAAGTAAGAAAGAAAGAAAGAAAGAAAGAAAAAGAAAGAAAGAAAGAAAGATGTGGATGTGCTTCTTGTCAAAAGTCCAAATGTAGTCACTCAAACGGAAGTTAGCCAGTGGCTGAAGAAGGTTAATCCATTGCCCCAATGTGTATGCTGTAGAGGGTGGAAGCAAAATATGAATGACACAAGAATAGACCAATGGATGAACAGAGGTGGGTGAAAGCCCCTTTATGTAATTATATTATACATAAAATGTTGATAAAATCAAATGGTCTCTGCTAACATCAGACTTAAATAAGGGTGTTTTTTTCTGTCTATAGAGCTGATAACAAGGTCACTCATTCAAATCTATCTCTACTTACCTCAAGACCTATGTACTCACACACAAAGTTCTAGTGACACATTCTTCGACAAAGTCACAAAGTAATTCTTAAAGTTACACTTAATTTAAAAGAAACTTGGACTAAGTTGCCTTTGTTTAGGGTTTAGGGAAATAAGGGAGGAGCAATTAGTGTGAATATTTTAAAGGATTCACTGTGCTCAATGTCCAACAAAGTATGGATATTGTGACTAGTTGAAACAAGCATTGTCAAAGTCAATAGGTCTGGCGTTGGCCGCTAGCCATTTGGCAATTCTTGTTTCATTTTGTCATGGGTTTTACAGAATGATATGGTTTGATGAGCTGCCGGGTCCTTATCAAATCTAAAACAAAAAACAATTGGCTAAAGTTATATATGTTTTTTTGGTTTCAGTAAAGGGAACGACCTTGTGTGTGGATGTGCTCCTTGTGAAAGTTCAGAATGCTGCAACTCATAGTGAAATCCTTCAATTGCTGAAGTGGGGTCTCACATTGCCCCTTGGTGCATGCTGGTGTGGATGGAAGAAAAATTTGATGACTCAGTCCAATCACAGACTAACGGATGAAGTCTGACAGAAAACTCCTGTATGTACTAATGTGTTTTTTTACAGAGATTTATATTGTGCGAACTTGACCCGAATCGGGTATCAGAGCGGTTTACATAGCACCAGTTGCATTAAATGAGGACACATTCATTTTTGTTGGGCACAGGGAGATTAAGTAATTTGCCCAGACTCACAGTGTGTTCAGTGTCATTGCCAAGACTCAAACCCAGTTCCCCAGATTCGAGGTTGACTGCCCTAGCTGGTAGGCCAACTCCTCTCTCCTATGTTATACATACTTTTAGTAATAGCCAAAGGTCGTTTCTAGCACCGACGTAAAAAGGCCTATCAGTCTGGCATTGACTTCCAACCTCCTGCCTTTAAGGAAGAAGATCTTGAAACTGCTGCAAAGCACCTGAAATGGAAGGGCACTAACTAGTGCCATGGGACAAAAGCAGTAACTCAGCAAGCTACCTTCAGAAAACACGGTTCTGTGATCTGCATGGTACTCATACTGCTGACTTAGTAATGCTCAGTTCTGAAACAAAGTACAAGTAGAGTTGGACCACCAGCCTCTTCCCAAAACAATTTAGTACTACTGACTCCGTAACACTGAACTCAACTTATAATGAGCAGACAGACTGCAGTGACTGCAGAGCTCAGCTGTAACTTACACAAGGCAGCTCAGAATGATCATGACTGTGTGCTCTAAAAAAGTAAATCTATCAGGGAGAAGATACCTGAGACTACTTTACTTCAGTGTGTTTGTGAGCGCCAATTCGGTACAGGCTTGGTCGCAGTGACTCCCTCCGGCAGCGGCCACGGTTTGTCCACAATTCTACCTGCTACTCGCGACAACAGGCATTCATGAGGTTGCACAATGGTTAGTGGTCTGGGCTACTAGGGCACCAAGTCCACTCTGGTGATGGCTGGAGTCCCGTGGATCAGCAGGTGGGATCAGGTCCAAAACCAGTAATATAGAAATATGATCATTACAGATTACCACCACAGGTCACACAGCTCGGCACGAGAAGCATCGGGCTGTGCTGCCATTGCCAAACTTTATTCATGACTACCTAAACTGTCAGTCCTGGCTGTATTGGCAATAGCCATTGGGCATTGACTCCTTGTGACGTCAGTGAATCAGTGTCCAGTAATGCAGCACCAGTGCCGGGTGAATTGTGGTTATTATGTTATATTTGTAGCAGAATAATTTGTAGTAGCCAGCCAGCCCTCAAGCCTGCCCAGAGCGGCAAGGACCACGCGCTACCACTCACGCTTTGCTCAGTCAGTGAGTGGTCCTTTAGCAGCTCTCCCGCTTGTCAGCTGAAGAGGCTCTATAATGCCTGACTTTGCATTCCAGTGTGGTGATGTTACCACCACACTGGAATGCGTTAGTCTAACTCCTGATGCGTGATACTTGGAAGGGCTGTTTGGCCGCTTTTGAGAAAATGACTAATGTAAGAGCTCTCTCACGTTTGTACACTAGACTTAGATTAAATTGTGGGTGCTCAAAGGCACACCAAGATGAATTTCCTGATGGACTTACCTTACCAAGCTCTCGGTTGTTCTGGCTTGAAAGCTACTGAATTTTGTGTTCAGAACACAAGAAAACAGTGGGTTCCCTTGGGGAATAAAGATGATAACTCCAACTATGCCCTCGCTCACTCCATGTTCAGCTGACGTGGTTTCAAGGTATTACACAACCTAGATTTATGTATCTTTTGCAAATGGGAACTGAGAAGAGCACCATCAAGCTTCTGCACAAACTCATTTCATAAAGAGAAGCTAAATCGACTAATTGGCATTTCATTATTATGCAGAAACCTCATATATTAATAATACATGAATTATAATTTCTTTGCAATGTTTGCCTTTAAGAAAAATAAAAGATTCTTATGTCCTTTGTGTTCTTCTGAAAACGTCCTTTATTCGAAATAGGATGTACTTTTGTAGAGAAAGATCTAAATAATTAATGCATCCATCTTTATTCCCCGGCCTACTGTAAATATTTAAATGGCCCGACGATGACTTGAACTGTGCATTACTCAGAGAGGATGAGCGGGTGCGCACGGGAAGAATGCCAGGACGTACCCTTTGGAGCTGCATCAACCATTATGTGATGAACAGTGTTGAACTCAATGCATGCAAAACAAATAGATGTTAAAATACTCACAGGTAAAGAACACAAGGATCGTATCCTGCCAAATCGTACATTAAGGTGATTTTAAATGAAGTGGGTGCAGTCACTATGTGTTGTCAGCGTCTTTAATTTCGACAAGCACTGGACACCACGCCCGTTTTTGCATTTCCAGACAAACTGAAATGTTGCTTCTCACCCGCCCCACCTCACTATTCCACCCTTGGTTTGTATGTACCATGGGGCAGCTTTTGACTGCGGCGAGCTGGGTCCAGGGCGCCATTCTTTAGAGGGGTGACATTGTCATAACGGTAATGCAAACAGCAACGTCCCTACTTTGGCTCAGTAATCGCGTTTAAAGGGCTTTTATTCATTTTTAAGTACCACAGTCGTAGTTTTAAGTGCCCTATCAGCCTCCTACCTTCCCCTCACATCCGCCTCTCACTCCCTTCGCCCACATCAACACTCCCTCACCTCCTGAACAGAAACTTCTAAATAAGTTGTGGGTGATTCAGGGGAGGTGCGGAAATGTGTGCTCAGAGGTATGTAGCTGCCTTGATGAAGCCAGCCAGGTACTGGCCTGGGAAAAGTGGCTACAGCCTCATTTTATTCACCAGCAGTGAGGGCGGCCATTTCTTCCTGCACAGGTCGCTATTGGAACAAGGGTCGGCTGAGTGAAAGGAGCCCTGGAGCAGCAGCGGGATGCGGTGCAACTTACCCCCCAGAATTCTCGCCCCCCTGCGGGAGTAGCCACTAGCCACTCTCGGTTCCCCGTCGGAGAAGCCCTGAAGCTCTGCCTCACCCATGTTGGACTGCTGCTGCCACAGAAAGGCAGCGCGTCTCGCTGGAGCCCGCAGGTGGAAGCAATCTCCCGGAGCAGCCGGGATTCTGAGACTGCTAACTGCCGTGCTGAAGCTCTGGGCTCTGCATCGCCAGCGCGTTGGGAGGAATACTGTGACGGATCAGCCCAGAGCGGAGGTAGTGTGTAACGGATTTGGCTGGTGAGGACGGCCCGCTGAGCGGATCGCAGCAGACATGGCCCCAAAAGCAACCTCCAGAGCGTCGGCAAAAGCAGCAGCAGCTGCAAAGAAGAAAGCGCAGGAAGCACAGGCTGCTCAAGCTGCTCAGGGCGTCCAGGTAGCGCCTAATACAGGGCACGCACATGAAGACATACCAGAGCTCGATCCCCTGACAGAACAAACAGAAACCCCCGAACCATCCAGAAAGGGCAAACAAACAGCGACACGCTCAAGACAGACCCCCTCAATATCGGAGTTGCTTGTCCGAAGTGGTAAAAGCCATAAGAACGCGGCTGCGGTGGCGTCTCACTCACCAACCAAGGAGGCGGCAAAATATTCAGGTACTAGCGCTGCGTGTACGCCTCTGCTGGGGGTTGTGGAATGTCCATCAACAGAACAGTATGCTGTGCCTTCTGTCGACGTGCCTGATGCAGGGGGGAAGCTTTAATTCAGGGGACCCCCGTTCTTACTGGGACAGAGATAGATGATCAAAACCAGGACAGCGGGACTATAACCAGCAAAGATGCTACTGGCAAGGCTTTATCTCAAACAGCACGCATACCTGATCCGGTGAACAAGGAGCTACCAGAGGTTGTTACGGGTCAGGAGCTGGTGAAAGGGGATGATGGCAGGGAGAAAGACATTACATTGTTATGTCCTCCTCTTGCCTTAATGACTCTTATGGATGGTATGGAGAGCGAACAGGAAAAGGAGAAGGATAGTAGTGAATGTTTCTACTCCCTGACTGAAGAGGCAGAATGGTCTGACGATGAGAGGAGCTCTTCTCAAGAAGGCAGTAATATAGAATCGGATAGCGATCTGGAACAGACCGCCCCCAGCACGGCTAAAAGACCTGCTTCCCAGGATAATGCTCATGTCCAACCACACAGGGATCTGGTCTGGGACCATTCCTCAGCTCTGCCACTTCAGGGTAGCCCTAATGTCGAGGCACCTGCCCCCACCCCCCCCTGCTGGATGTCATCTACCAGACTATCCTCACACACAGGGAAGAAGCCAGACAAGACACTAGGAAATCACAGGCAGCAATGCGAAAACTCCAAGGTGTTGTCAATAAACTGTCTAAGGCTCATGCTAATGTTGTGGATAGGGTTACCAACTTAGAGAAAACGGATCGTGGCGACTGAATCAGAAGCTGCTGCGGTTTCTCTTAAGGTTGACTCTCAGGCCGCTCAGGTTGTTGATATCCAGTGGAAGCTGGAGGACATGGAAAATAGGCTAAGACGCAATAACCTACGGGTACTGGGGGTACCGGAGGGGGCCGAGGGGTCAGATATCAGGGCCTTTATGATCAACCTATTCAAGAATGCATTCCCGGAGCTCTCAGATTGGAACTGGTCATCTGAAATCCAGAGAGCCCATCGTACCCCGTTTAAACTGCGCCCAGGGGCAGTTAGCGACAAACCAAGGGCAGTTTTAATCTTTCTTGGGAACTTCATTCTCAGGTAAATCATATCTGACAAGGCTAGACCCGACGCAAGAAGAACTAGCGAGGGCATGTCTTTTTTCGTTAGACCAGATTTCTGCGATGTAACGGTCGAGAGGCAATGGAGACTTCGGCAGCTGATCAAGCCTTTCCAGGACAAGCACACGCAGGTTTATTTAGTAAATCCAGCACAACTCAAGGTAGTGAGGGATGGCAAGACTCAATATTTCTCGTCTGAGGTGAAGGCAAAGGAGTTCCTGGACTCTTTGTGATCTATAAAACTGAGAAAAAGTAGATGAGTGATTAAAAGGGTGCTGGGAACTTTTTGCATCAGTGAGGTGGGGTGTAAAGGCCTCAAATGCCACTGGTTTCTATTTTTCTCTTTTTGTGTATTTGGTATAGGTGATTGTTTCTTCTGTATGTTGGTTATTTGATTACTGACTTGGAGCTTGGTGGGGGCGTAGGGGGTTTTGGGGGTAGGACATGCTATTCATGTTCTTTGTTTCCGAATCGGTAGTTGCACCCATGCACCATGCTGCTGCACCTATCCATCAAAGGCACAGACCTCGGTCTGAGCGCTTCCAGAGGGGGAGGGAGGGAAGAGGGGGGAGAGAGGTCGGGTTGGGTTCCAAGGGGGGGAGAAGGGGTCACAGGTGGTGGGGGGAGGGGGGAATAGCATTAAAAAAATTGAGAATATGCGGTATAAAGGTCGGATTTGTGAGGCATAATGTATACGTATGGAAAATGTTCTTATTCAATCATTGGTAATAAGAAATAGGAGGCGGTCGAAAAATTAAGATGTCAAGCCTTAGTATATATTCGGTCAACATAGGGGGGCTGAACGACTGGAGAAAAAGAGCTAGACTGGCGGAATTTGTGAAGTCTGAACCCATCGATATCCTGTGTATGCAGGAAACGCATCTGCCTTGGGCGAAAAGAAAGTTGTTAAGGGTTGGTGGCTTTGAGGTATTGTCATGCTCCTCTCAGACTTCAACAATAAGGGAGGTGGTAATTCTAGGTAAAACAATGCTGGGGGGGCTAAACGAGTAAAATTGGATCCCTTGAGTAGATGGGCTCTGGCAGAGTTGGGCTGTGGTTTAACAATCTGTGGGATCTATGGATCAAATCAGGGGGGCTAAACGAGTAAAATTGGATCCCTTGGGTAGATGGGCTCTGGCAGAGTTGGGCTGTGGATTAACAATCTGTGGGATCTATGGATCAAATCAGGATGACCCCGCAGTATTTGAAATACTGGAGGGGGAACTGTCAACCGTTATCTTTAGATAACTGGTAATCTGACACTCCCTATTCCGATTGGATAACTGCGGATCTTTAAATCACTAACTTATCAGTGCTCTACTGACAGCAGAGCTGTGCCATACACATTTTCAGGTAAAGGAAGTTTTCCTCCTTTGCACGTCCATACTAATGGGGACGCTTTTACCCTTTCTGTAGCTAGGATGCTTCTCTCATGTTATTTAGGACACATCTAACTTTTCCAAAGAAAAGGTCTGTTAATACCTATACAATATATGTATTTGCCAACAGTATTTGAATAACGGCCTACTATCTATCACAATGCGGAATATATAACCGAATCAGCTTGGCTGTACCAGACTCGACTGATCTTATGAGGTATCAAACGTCAGGCTACGCTGCTCCGGTTAACAACGCGGTTTTTAATACAGGTAATAGCCGCTCATCCTTTCCTTTACATAACAAAACTGTAGAAACTCGAAATACGAGCCTGCAACACTGTCCGACATTTGTTTTGTTTTCATCTTTAGATAGCTGGTTATCTGACCCTTCCTATTCTGTCTGGATTACTACGAGTCTGAACACCACCAACGTATTAGTGCTCAATCATTAGTAGAGCTGTGCCATACGTATCCCCAGGTAAAGAAGGTTTTCTGTTTATGCGTCCATGCTAATGAGGACGCATTTATCCATTCTGTAGTTAGGATGTTAGGCCCCATCAATTTGATATGCGCACAATGCTTTGAACTGGCATGTGCAGCCAATCTAAATTCAGCCATATGCAAATTACACTTTTATTAGATTAACCCACATGTATGCCGTGCATTATTGGGGGAATTAACCAAACAATGCATGCTTCTAATTTTTCAGTATTTGAAGACATTTTTATGATTATTTGACCCACCGCGGGAAAAACTGACGCCACTTTTCAGCATAAGGAGATATAACATCACGGACCAGCCGCACCTCAGGTATTTGTCCTCGGATAGTGGCCGATTTGCAACACACATATTACATCCTCTATAATAGGAAAGCCCACTAACATCCACGAGCGGAACGTAAATGCTGCTCATATCGAGTTATCTCTTGTAAATAAGTTGAAATAGTTACGCATACATCTCTGCATGCGATAACTTTATCCATTAGTCATGGCTACCAGAGACATTTGAACCAATGAAACTCTAGAAGGATTAGTCATGGTTAACCTTTTTATTTTATTCTGCCCAACATAACCGTGTCTTGACTGTAACAGCTGATTTTTGCTTTCTGTTTTTCTGGTTTTCTCTTTGGTGGGCACAAATAGATAAAGAAGTCCTGCGTCTAGATCCCGACCGGACTTATTCTAACTAATATTCTCTACATTATCCAAAGATATGATACATGGTAAGCACTGACATTTCATATCTTGCTTGACTGAATAATATTTCCAACAACTATGGCATCTCCCGTATTTAATCAACTACCATCTTTATTGCCCCCTAGTCGCCTCAGGGTAGTTGATTGAAGCACAGCTAAATAGGTAAAAAAGGATTCCTGACCATCTTAATAGATGTATATTTAAATCATCGACTGGAGACACACCAGTTTTCTCTCTGTAAAAGATGCACACCAGTTTTCTCTCTGTTAAGTACCTATGTACTATTTTTATCTTCTCCTTTAACTTTTGTGATTCTCCTGTTTCCTATTATGTCTTTATATGATGAAATGGTAAATGTTTGTTGTATCTGAATCATATCCTGTTAATAGTTTCTCTATGCTAAAGAAAATAGAATGAACTGATGTAATCCGGTATATCATGGTATTTTATCAAATCACTTGCTTTATTGTTCAAGTAAAATGTATTGACAAATGTGCACTGCCTAGCACAGAGGCATACTTTTAAAATATTGTTTATCTTTTTCAGTAACAAGATGGTAGTGTCCTGAGGAAGACACTTTCAATGTGTCGAAACGCGTAGACGGAAACCATCTCCCTATTGTATGTTTTACTTATACCAACAAATAACGTGCATCTGTTGTATACTCACTGAAAGAAATCTTTTTACTGTTTTTTAAACAGTATGTCAATAAATTACTTCGTGAAACTTTTATAAAATTTATTAAATTGAAATTTCTGTGCTAATTTAGTGCCTTATTATTTATTATTTATTTGTTACCTGAACTATGCCAGTGTCTGTGTGTTGCCTGGGTGTTTTATTTTCAACAAATTAATTGCCCTGACCCTGAACTTTATCCTCATCAGGGGGTCCTTGTTTACGTCTAGAAAAATACTTCGATGGTTTTTATGCTTCAGTTGGAAATTTTTTGTTTCAGCCAGGACTTGCTGTCTCCTCTCAAAAATGTGTAGTGCAATGACTTGCTCCAGTGTAGCGCCCTATAATGTCCTCATTTCAAATACCCACCACACAAATCCTCCTCCCCAGATGGCGTACTAGGAAGTTTGCCAGCAGAGCTTAACTCAGAGGTCTTCAAACTTTTTGATGCCGAGACCCCCTTGTAAAACCTTTTCAGGCTTAAGGACCCCCTTCCAACAAAAGTTTCTAGAAACTGGTACTCCTCATCATCAACAACTATCGACAACCATAAATTCTCCTGTTAGACCTCATCACATCCATCCATCCATCATTCATCCACCCACACTTTCACACATCCATCCAGCCTTCATTCATCCACCCTTTCATCCTTCCATCCATACATCCATCCTTCATCCATCCACCCTTTCATCCATTCATCCACCCACCTTTTCTGTGCCTCTCTCATTGGGGGAACAGGGCGGGGGGGTCAGTATCTCTCTGCGTCTTCTTCCTTCTTCTTCCTCTCTCATGGTAGGGCATCTCTGTGCCTCCCTGCTGGGGGCGGGGGCGGACAGGCTGTAACAACATCTCACCTGAAGAACAGACTCTCAGGCACATTTCTCCCTCACAGGCGCCAGGTATAAGGGTTCGTGCTTTGTGCTTTACAGGCGGGACCCACAGCTCCAGGCGCGCAACGTCCATGGAACTCAGCCTCCTCCCCCAGCCACCCTCCCCTGCCCCCCAGCTCTCCCCACTCGTGTATGCGAGCCGGGCTGAAACACCTTCAGGAACACACAGAAAGCCGCACCCGAGTATTTCACAGGTCTTTAAAAGACCTTTTACTTGTTAATGAGGCTTTGCTGTTTTTCACCCCTCGGTGTGAATTAGGCCTCCGCCTTTGAGCACCTTCAATCAGCCCGACGCCACTAAGGAAAAATGACAATCTGCCACCCCCGTTCCAGGACTCCACGACCCCCCTGGGGGTCGCGCCCCACAGATTGAAGACCCCTGGCCGGTGGTTGCAGGTGGCAGGGCCGGCCCAAGGCATGTGCAAACTGTGCACCTGCACAGGGCCACCAAACCCGAGGGGCCGCCACGACGACCGACCGGTCACCGAGCCGAGGATCGGATTCGGATCTAGTATCACTGTGGCGGTCCCCTGGCAGGATTTGGCGGCCTCCGACCGACCGGGCAATGGCTTGGCAGCGACGGCGCGCGTGAGGCTCTGTCTCGAGGTTTGTGCCTCTTCTGCTCTTCATCTTCTGCAAGAGCTGGACTAGAGTCTGGAAAGAGGAAAGCCCTGCGCTCACTCGTGGTCCTCCTACCCCGTGCCCTTTCTCCCTGTTCGCCGTCTATCCAAATTGTTACCAACTTCATTGTTGGCATAACGGGGCCTGACATTTGCTGCACGTTTTACAGCAGGACTGAGGAACAGTAGTGCAGTGCATGACTTCCCTTTTCCAAAGTGCACATTTGATCCACGTTGTCATTAATTGTGTCACTCGAGCTGCTGTTCGACTCTCGTCTCATTAGCATTCCTATCAGTATGTTTTAACTGCAAGTTGTTCTCAAAGCAGTACACTGCCCTTGTTGGTCGTTAACGTTCCAGATTGTAAGTGATTGCAAAAACAGCTCTTTGCAAATGCAGAGACGAGTCTGCTAACTCACGCAGGTCTCTAATCATGCAACTGCGAAGTGAGAACAAATCTCTGCAGAGGTAATCGAGTGATTACAAGTAGTTGAACATATTGCTTTGCCTTTCTTTTGCATTTCTTCCGGGGGGGCCCCCACCTACTCTCCCTGCACAGGGCCACCATGAGCCTAGAGCTTGCCCTGCAGGTGGGGCCCATCGGCACTTGTTAATGGGCACCAGCACTTACTTTTCCTCATCAGACTTTGACCTTGAGCAAGAAGGTGAATAACACAAAAGGAAGAAATAAATAGGGAGAGAACGAAGGAAGTTATTCACAAAGAAATAAAGTAGAGAACCTAACAAAATTGGATAAAGGGGTGGGAAGTGTCTGATGGTGGATGAAGGAGGCATAAGGTGAAATCAAAGAATACACAGCCTTGGTAATTGTCTCCCAGACATTCTATATGACTATCTGAGGGCTTCTGGGGATTACTTTAGGCCAGTATTCATCTACAAATTGAGCACTGCTTGCCAGGCTTGCTTTGGCCCAGAATTAGGTGAGTAATAGTAGTTAGGTGAGTAATAATGATAGCCTGAAACACGTCTCTCCGTGAGCATGGGTGGCTGCAACATCCTTAGATACATTCCCAGAACTGTGACTAACAACGAGTGAGCCGTTTGAAAGTCTGAGAAACAAATAAAGAGGTTTGAACAGTGAGTTGCCGTCAGGGCTTGAAAGATATTTCTCCGTAATGGCAGAACAAGGTTTATATGAAGTTTTCCACTGTCTCCGTGTTGGCCTACCCTGGCTCTTCTACATTCCAACTGGACTACAATCTCCAAAAGGTCATGTTGGACGCTTGGAACTGTGTTCATATTGCATGTCATTCATTTTCTTATGCATTGTTTGGTACACAGACAAAATATCGATTTTTTAATATCGATAAGCAAAAATATCGAAGTTTTAATATCGATATACAGAAATATCGAAGGTAAGTAATATCGACAGTCTAAATATCGATATTGGTATGATATCAGTAATATCGAAGTTGTAAATATCGATGTTAATAATATCGAAATTAATAACTTTGATGTTACTAATATCTATTTTTAAATAAATTTAGTGTATATTATATTGTATTAATTATGTTTTAATATTTTTTTTAATGTTATTTTATTAAATATTGTGTTTTACTACTGTAGCGGGTTGTGGGTTTATAGGGGAATAGGGTGGGAAGTAATTTAATTATGTTAAATTAATTATTAATTATTAGGAATTATTAATTAATTAATTGAGAATTAATTTTAAATTATTTTAATTAATTTATTAATTGATAAATATGTTCTGTAGCGGGTTATGGGTTTATAGGGGAATAGGGTGGGAAGTAATTTAATAATAATTAATTAATTGATATATGTTTGTACATATTTTAAATAATTAATTGGTAATTAATTTCTATTAATTAGTTAGTTAATTATTATAATTTTTTATCATATTTATAATTATTAATTAGTTGGTAATTAATTATTATTAATTATTTAATTAAATTAATTAAAGTAATTTTTATATATATTATTTATTGTTATTAATTAATTAATTGTGCAAAATAATATTAATTATTAAATTAAATTAATTACAGCAAATGTGCTAATATATTTATTTTATTGTTATTGTTAATTAATAATTAATTGGTAATTAAATAATATTAATTAATTGTGGGTACAGGGGTATTTTTAGGGTTCAGGGTCAGTTTTCAGGTCATGGGTACAGGGGTATTTTTAGGGTTCAGGGTCAGTTTTCAGTTCATGGGTAAAGGGGTATTTTTAGGGTTCAGGGTCAGTTTTCAGTTCATGGGTAAAGGGGTATTTTTAGGGTTCAGGGTCAGTTTTCAGTTCATGGGTAAAGGGGTATTTTTAGGGTTCAGGGTCAGTTTTCAGTTCATGGGTAAAGGGGTATTTTTAGGGTTCAGGGTCAGTTTTCAGTTTTTGGGTAAAGGGTTATTTTTAGGGTTCAGGGTCAGTTTTCAGTTCATGGGTACAGGGGTATTTTTAGGGTTCAGGGTCAGTTTTCAGTTCATGGGTAAAGGGTTATTTTTAGGGTTCAGGGTCAGTTTTCAGTTCATTGGTACAGGGGTATTTTTAGGGTTCAGGGTCAGTTTTCAGTTCATGGGTAAAGGAGTATTTTTAGGGTTCAGGGTCAGTTTTCAGTTCATGGGTAAAGGGGTATTTTTAGGGTTCTGGGTCAGTTTTCAGTTCATGGGTAAAGGGGTATTTTTAGGGTTCAGGGTCAGTTTTCAGTTTGTGGGTAAAGGGGTATTTTTAGGGTTCAGGGTCAGTTTTCAGTTTGTGGGTAAAGGGGTATTTTTAGGGTTCAGGGTCAGTTTTCAGTTCATGGGTAAAGGGGTATTTTTAGGGTTCAGGGTCAGTTTTCAGTTCATGGGTAAAGGGGTATTTTTAGGGTTCAGTGTCAGTTTTCAGTATTTGGGTTAAGGGGTATTTTTAGGGTTCTGGGTCAGTTTTGGGTTTTTGGGGTACAGTCGTACAGGGTAAAAATTAAATAAATTTAAATTAAATCAATTAAATGAAATTATAAAATATAAAATTACATTAAATTATTAAGTTTTTAATTTATTTTAAATGTATATGTATTAGTTTTAATTTTTTTATTATGTTTTAATATTTTTATTTAATATTTGTAAAATTATATGTATTTTATAATTATTTTAACATTATTATTAATACATTTAAAAAAACGATATTTTTAATTCCGATATTTTTGTACTACGATATTATTTTTTCGATATTTTTGTACTTACCTTGTTAGGGATAGGATTCCGATATTTTTGACTTCGATATTTTTGTCCCGATATTTTTGTAGGTCGATATTTTTGATTTCGATATTTAGTCAGACATTCGCATTGTTTATTAGGTATCCACACGAACAGAAGAACTGGAGCTCTTTACAAAGAAAAGATGAAATACCAGCCTTTGTAAAGCGCACAGCTACTTATGGAGAGGTGTCCCAACGCTGGGGGCCGCCGGGAAGATTAAGCAAGCTATTGCCCAGAATCACATGGTGCTGGGCTAACCTGCCGCCGGCGCCAGTGATTTTTAATTTTCCTGATCCCTCATATTCCTCAGGGCAGTCCTTACTCCATGATGAGGGGGAGACAAACAGCCTTGCGAGCCTTCAATAGAAAGGACTGCTATACTATAAATCTGAATTCCCATGTTTTCTTTCTTTCCTTCATTGGCTTAAATCCCCTGCCAGCCCATGTACCCACATACCTAAGAAACAGCACAAAGGGGCATAGGTACAAGCCCCTATTGCCATGGGAACGTCACTTTTTGCGACATTCATGTGGTGATAGGGGCTTCACCTTATTGACAAGGCAGAGTTAAGCCACTTAACGTGGCTTAACGCTGCCTTGTAAATATGGTCCCCTTCCACACTATAGCAAGAATCCAGAGCACACTATATTTATCAAATGAAATTTCAATCTTCAAGTTTGTCATATATATGGGATAGATCAGACCAAACGTAAATTTTCAAACGTTTTATTAATTAACAGTGATCTCTTCTCTGGAATCACTGTACCTGTCACAATAGCCTACACGTGTTTCATCACAGCATGTGGCTGTGAATCTTCAGGGCTATAAGGATATATAAAAAAACAAATGATAAAAATAATAAACACAAATAATAATTTAAAAACATACATGAAGTATGTGTGGAATGAAAGGACACAAGTGATGTGGAAACCAACAAGGACAGGTGGGAGAAAGACAAAAGTGACTTTTGCAATGTTTGTTCACATGAGCGTTCTTATAATTATGTTTTTTTGTTTTTTGGTCACTACATTTGTGCAATAGACTTGTGCTAAGTGACATACGGCGTATACACGGTTGGATGATCCTACAGTGAGTGAACCTTTGTTCCATTCCTAAGGAAACAAGAGTGTGTGGTGGGGTGACTTGCTGTTACTGAATATTTTACTTTAGGTAATTCCGACTTTAAGCAACGTAATTTCTTTATGCCAGACACTCAAGAGTCCCAATGACCCTTACTACCAAATTAGTGGTCTATTAAATACCCATTTATAAGGTTGTCCAAAATTAGCAGGAGTAAGCAATTTAGCGTTTAAAATACAAAACCATCCTCCATTGTTGTAATCATTAGTATACTATAATCTCTACTTCTCATTATATTGAAATTTTCACCATGTAAATTGCATTGTATATTTAAAAATTAATAACACATATTATCACCTTCATGTATAACTTGTTCAATAAATCCAATGGCATAGTGATACTTCGCATATTTACTAAGCAATTGTCGGTTAAATAGGCCAGAATTTACACCATTATTCTTTTATCTCCCTTAACTAGTATGTAGGAAATACCGTTTTTTTCAAAGCATGCGCATAGTCAAGGCCGTGTCACTTAATTATATCAATACGGGTAACTGTAGCTCAAAACTTAATCGTTACATTCAATGCAACAGGTTTAATGGTAAAGACGGGATTGAGTAGGCAGCTGCGAAAGAAAGCGAGTGAAAAAGGGGGCGGGGGAGTGGTTTACCTGATCGTAATGATCGAGGCGCGTTATCTGAAAATAAAAATAAAATAAACTATAATCAGACAGACGAAACGGGGATTATTAGTACAGTAGAACAGCAGTGAATTCACATGAGACCATATCCCGATTATATGCTAAAAGGGACTCACCGGTTGACCGGTGATAATTCCGACCCGGTCCTTATCGGGTAGTTTCTGTTGAAACGAGAACGGCACCGATGGTGTTCGGTTGCCGTCAATCACAATGTTGGGTGTTGGAGTTCACAGCGTTAGTAATCTCTATATTTTGGGCTGAAAAAAGAATAGGAATTTGCTGTAGGAGTGCGTATCTAATTTATCTAAGTAGGTAAAGGGAGGCAGTAATCACCGCGGGATCGTTTCAGATTCTTACCCGTTTGTTGCCCGTGGCGATGCTTGGTGCAGCTTCGGTTTCCAAGTGCGGGAACAAACAAACAGCGGATCCCGCCCATTTACAAAGGGCAGTTACCAAAAAGACTAGACTGCTCAGTGTCTCAAGTTACCGGCACAATGGAAGAGTTACTACCACTACGACCATTGTCCAACTTTCGAGCGGATTCACTGTGAAAGCCCAAAATTAAAACGGGGGAGAGGGGGTAAGATGCGAAAATAGAGTTATCTCATTAATTTAATTTTTGGTTTTTTTCAAAGTGGCAGAGTCACCAGAAATGGCTATTTTATTTCTGGAGCCTAGTAGAAGGGTCATATATAAAAATTAGTTACGCAGCTGACTAAATGATATGGAGAATTTGTAAGAGTGACCCATATATGGATCGGACTGTTTGTTGGAGTCCAACTTTTTATAGATTGGGATAGCGACTTGATCTGGTAGGGATGAAAATCGGTAGAAAATTGCAGAGCAACTCCCAAATTGGGAGGAAAAGAAAATAGTACCCTCAAAATCTCGGATATCTAGTAGGGAAATAATTGCCTTAGAAAAGGTGTATCGGCATCATTTGCATAATAACTATATTTTGATATTGATTACCATCTTAAATCTCAACTAGCAGTTTAAGCCTGTCTTTTTACATAGAGAAATTAAATGAACTCGGTAAAAGAACAATAACATCATTTCTCATGGATATTTCAGCTGGACATTTTTTAAAACATACAGTAGAGATACTTAATGTCTGGAGAGGGATCATACTAGTTGTCAGATCCCAAGAAGAAATGCAGTTCATCATCAGTGTTTTGGCCTCTGTTGGTTGTATCTAGACGCATGATCCATAGTGCCTCTTGTCTTCTAAGGCGTAGTTCCCTGTTACCACCTCTTACTGAAGGTTGTACAACATCAATGCCATAGAAGGTAAATGATTTGATATCTCCTTGTGAAGGACATGAGGCCATGTGTATAGCCATGGGGTATCTTGGATCCTTAGTGGCATAAGCTCTTGCGTGTTCTCGAATGCGTTCTTTAAGTGCCCTAATTGAGCTTCCCACATATCTGCTTTTACAGGCGCATTCAATGATGTACACAGTAAACTTAGAGTGAAAGGGTAGGGCAATGGGTGTTGCTGTGGGCTTTCCATCGCAACACCCATTGATTCTGAAGCTGCCTCCGATTTGCAGGTTAGGCATAAATAGGAGGCATCGCCAGAATTAAGACCAGGGAAAACCTGGTGTTACCCTGGCGCAACGAGGAGAAATGTTTCATTTCTCCTCGTTTTTACTGTTTTTATGTGTGCACCACACATGAAAACAGCAAAAAGCCAATGATTGTTTAGGTAGAGGAAGGTCCACCTTTCTGCACATAAAAAATCATTTAAAAAAAATGCCATTTTGCAACTTTTGTGTGTGCTGCACACACAGAAGTTACAAAATGGCATTTAAAGATTATTTATGTGCAGGGAGGGGGACCTTCCTGCACATAACCAATCTTCCCCTGCACGCAGACACCCTTGCACTGCTGCAAGGGTGCCTGCATTGGCGCTAGGCTGTTAAGTGTAGCGCCAGCGCAGGGGGAAGCACAGGGCTGCACCATATTCTTGTAAATATGGTGCAGCCCTGTGTTTCTGAAGTGGCGGAGATGGGCGTTAAGCCAGGAAGGTTTCAGCACTTCCATTGTACTTATGCCTCCAGGTTTCTGTTACTCTGTTCAACACACGGACCAGGGCGTAGGAGGACAGAGAGGGAACTCATCGGGCAGGAATCCAGGATTGTTACAAGGAAGACTAGTACTTGTAGTAAAGAATATTAACAGGCCCTTAATATCTATAGACACCACACTATTCCTTTATTATATGAACAAACAGCTGTTTAGAATTCAATACAGTTAGACTAAAACAGCCTTTTCTCTTTTTCTCAAGTCCAATAAGTTGTGGTGAATAAACCCATGGAGAGCACGTGGGTAGTTAGCCTACAAATCACACGTAATGACCTATAACTCTGCTCGCCCAATATGCTGAAATTGCTATATAGACTTGACATGCACAGAACAAAGACTGTCCCCAGGGGGTCGAGTCAGAATCAGACAGTTTCTTGCTCATGCCTGTTGCTATTTGCAACAACTATTAACCTACCCTATAGAGAAGCTTAGTTTGGTATAGATAGACTATAAAATCCCACAAACTATCTATTTCATAGGCTATCATTGTTTGACGATGGGTTCAATGGAATGTAAGGAGATATCTTGGGTGTACACACATTTGGGAAGAGATTGTTGGCCTGAAAACTAGCATTGAGCACAGAATTATCCTATTCGAGAATACGCTGGAGTATGGTTTTCAGGTGGTCAGAGTTCTAACTCGCTTTAAGATGTGCAGATGTCATAGCATTGATGAACCACGTCTTAGCTGAGACCAAGCCCAGTGGTGCAGATTCTGAAAGTTCAAACGACTCTGTTTGACCTCCTAAAGACACTTGACAGGACCATTGTTAGACCTGGCATCATTGGCGTGAGTCTCCATTCCATTTTAATGGATTGCCTCCTCTGTTTTGATATGTTTTGCTGGTTATATGCTTTGGGCACTGTGCCACTGCTAATCCGTGCCACAGTGCAAGCGCTCCCTATGTTAAATTGATGTACTAATTGGTGATTGCATGATTGGGTTATTTGATTTACCTGTCAGACCCTAGTATAGTGTGCCATGTGCGGCCAGGGCTTGTAAATCAAATGCTTCTGGTGGGCTTGCAGCACTGGTTGTGCCACCCACAGAAGCAGCTTGAAAATTGTGTCTCATGCCTGCCATTGCAAGGCCTATGTGCAGTCTAGCACTGCCATATTGACTTGGGCAAGTGCACCCACTTGCCTGTCCCTAAAACTTCCCTTTGCTTCATATTAGACACCCCTATGGTAGGCCCAAGGGCAGGGTGCATTGTAAGTGTAAGGTAGGACATGCTCTGATGTGTGTAGCATGTCCTAGTAGTGAATAACAGCCATTTTCGTTTTTCACTATTGAAGGCTACCTGTTCTCCGTAGGCTAGAATGGGAAGTTAGATTATTACATTCTTATAATCCTAACTGACTCAGGGAACATGGTAGAAATTCGAAATTAGTATGCCTGAACTCAGAATGATAAAAATACATCTTTTAGTAAAGTTGGTTTTAATATTCTGTGTTTGAAAATACCTCTTTTAGAAAGTAGGTATTTTTTTGCCTAACTGTCCAAGCCTGCCTCTGCTAGGTTGTGTATTCCTTGTCTGGGGTTGTGAGTGACAGGGCTGGGGGATTCCAGGAGACAGGCTGGGGCAGCCCGGTGGTGAATAGAGAGATCTGCATCTAGATGGGAGGGAAGAGTTGAACCTGAGACCTGAATAGGGCTGGGCCTTCCCTCTCCAATGCTGGTTCAACCTCCTGTGGCTTGTCTGATGTGTCAGCCCTGTACTGTGAAAGGAGAGAAGGAATCTTGTCAACAAAGTGCTCCAGAGCTGTATCTTCCCTTCCCTGTGCGGGCTCCACCTCCTGTGGGGCGGCTAATGTCGCTGACCTGCACAGTGAAAGGAAGAAGAGGGTCATGTAAACAAAGTGCTCAGGAACTGGTTTGTACTAGGCAAAGACCTCTCTGCCTTTAGAGAACAAAGGATTTTGGGGTATAAATATTGGGACCCTGATCCCAAGAAATTAGATCACTTGTGGAACAAGAAACCTTTTGCCAAGGAGAATAGCCAAGGAAGCTGCAGGAGTTTTACTACCCCACTGCTAGTGTGCTGTTTGCTGAGTTGGCCTGCAGTGGTTGCTTTATTGCCAAGGAAAGGAGAAGGAACTTTTTAAGTACTTTCATTTACAGAATATTCTCCAAGGGCTGAACTGTGCTTGCCTCCTACTGAAGTCTCAGGGACAAAAGACTTCACCCCCAGCTCCCCTCTGAATTTCATTGCTGGGAATTCTCAACTCCAGACATTTGCATGTCGCTGGGAGCTGGAAGCGCGACGCATAGAGAGGAAGCTTGTCGCCTCCGCAGCTGAAATCGCCATATCGCCGGAGAAGCAAGCCTTCGCCACATCTCCCTGGAAGCGTGTGTTCATCGAAGCTGCCTGCTGTCGCATCACCGGAGAAGCGTGACGCCATCGAGAGAGTCGCCATCGCATCACCGGAGAAGCGTGTCGCAGTGCCTGTCACGTCTCCAGAGTACAGAGTCATCGCATCGCCGCATCCAGGGCGTCACTTTCTTGCATCGCAACCGGATCCTCGCATCGCATCAAGGCGCCATCTTGCGCACCGCAATGGGCCCGCAGGCCGATAATCCGCGCATCACCTCTGCACTGAAAAGGGTCACGATGCATCCCCTACTCTGAGCAAGCATTGAAGCACGATGCATCATCTCGCCCGGATCATGGAATCAACGCATCTCCCCTTTTGTTTACTTTGCGTTAAGCATCCAGGTACTTTGTTGAGAACTTTGTCGCATTTATCATCAACTTGAACTAAGCAACGTTTTATCATCTTCATGCAATCATAAGTGTAGTATTGTGGATTTTTGTCGTTTGTGGTCTTGTGTTAAGTCCATATAAAGAATACATATTTTTATAAAACCTGGGTTTTGTCCATCTGTAGTGTTTTCACTGTATTGCTGTGTATATTCACAAATGCTTAACACACTGCCTCTGAGATAAGCCTGTCTGCTCGTGCAAAGCTACCAAGGAGGTGAGCAGGGGTTATTAAGGAGTGTAATCCCTTATCCTGACTTAGAAGTAAGGGTCCCTATTTAGACAAAGGTGAATACCATTGCCACCTAGAGATCCCCAGATCTAACAACCATGATGGTTCCTATCATGATGAGTGAGCTACTGGGTTGTGCTTCTTAGCACTGTATAGACGGCAAGAAATCCTTTACCTACTTTCGCCTGTCGGTGAGTATGTTTACTTGAAGGCACATAAAACCAACTATTAATCCTGGAAAGTTGATTCTAGGAGCCCTTGAGGAAAGTCTGTCTAAGAAAATCCAGGACACAGGTGTACTCAAATGGCCATGGATGTATGCACTTAATTGTTATGATTCATTTCTTTCCAAATGAAAGCGCCATGCACGGACCAACTGCAACCTGGAAATCACCACCGGAACTCATCCAAAGCTCCTGTTTGACTTCTGCCTGCATGCCATTTCAATCTTTTTTTTAAAGAATCTTTTTGTTGCATTTCATAACACAATAAAATGCAAAAAGAAAGTGCAACATAATCACCGGGCCACGAAGGGTCCTTATATCATTTGAGCAGCCCATGAGGCATATGTAATGCAGAAATCAGCAAAGCATTCGTTAATCGAGAATAACACAATGACAAACTTATTGATCACATGCGTAAGTGGTTCTAAGTCCCCCCCAGGGATTACTCCCCCATCCCACAACATGATCGCCATGGGACCACATTTTTTCTCATTTGCGTGGCCAACCTCTACCCAGGTGTATTGTTTGTAGGTTCAGCATTCGAGACCTCTTGTGTATACTTTAGTATATACTTATATGTGTATGTACTTTGTGGGTTCTGGAGATCAGCCCTAGGACTTGTCTGCTTCCGCTTAGGGACTTTATTTTGTTCAACTGTCTCTATTGAACTTTCTTGATAGAAAACGACCAGCAGAGGTCAGTAAAATACCTGAATCACTTTAGTATTCTCTAGATTCCAGTCAATTGAAATTGTCTTCCACACACACTGGTAGACAATAATATTTTTTTCAAATCTTGTATTTTCAGTGACATAAGGTCCCAAAGGCGAGACCGATTGCATTGCAAATGCTTGTTTATGCCAGTATTCACCAGTCCATATCATCTTCCCAATCTGCCGCTGCTGGTGTATCCCGCACATCCCACATGTGTGCTATGTTTCTTTTGACCACAGCGAGACCTAGTGATAGCCAGAGCTTATTGTACATGGATGGGGGGAGGTTCGTCACCTCCTATATCTATCCCTGCAATGCCAACCAGTAGGCCTGAGCATATTGAGGAATGTGCCCCTCTCCTCGCAACCTCAGAGGCTTAATGCCATTTCAATCTTGGACATGTTGGAAACCTCACTTGTTTCCATAGAATACAGATTCAAGAATGCGCTGGCAAGTATTTAAAAAAACCTAGGGGCAGAATTACAATGAAAGTGACTCAGTGCACTGCACTGAGTCACTTTCAAAGCACAGTGATGTAACATATTTACAACAATATGTCCCACCTCTGTGCTTCCCCCTGCGCTGGTGCACACACTGAAGTCATGTGCCGGCGCTGGCACCCTTGCACCAGGGTGCAAGGATACCTGCGTCGTGGGGAGATTTTTTTTGTGCAGGAAGGGGCACCTTCCTGCACAAAAACAATCACTACAGGAATTCTTCCTCTTCCAATGCATGCTGTAGAATGCAGCATGCATTGAAAGTGTTCAAAACGAGGAGAAATCAAAACATTTCTCCTCGTTGCGCCTCCCTACACCTCCCCTGGGGAGGCATAGCATTTACAAGCATTTCCAGATTTATGATTCCTTGTAAATCTGGAAATGTGTCTTGTTCCACAGGTGTTGCGTGGGAACACCCACAGCAACACCAATAAAACTCGCATTTCACGCCAAGTGCTGCATTTAAAGGACGCTGGGTGGCTTTTCTTGTCCTTGTAAATATGGAGCAGGAAAACACGCCACCAGTAAATCACAAAAAGTGAAAGAATCGGGTTACACACACCAGTGACTAGTCTTGTACAGCCCAGTCATGAGACTCTGCACTGGGATTGCTGCTGCCTCAATCTGCTTATAAGCTGCCAGAGCATGAATCATCTTGTTCATACATTGACTGATGAGCATCTGTGTCCCAGACACCATGTTGCTTGTATGCTGACAAGTTATTGCCTGGCTACAGCAAGAAACTGTGTCGTACTTCTCTCCCAATCTTAAATTACTTTCTATTGTCATGATGTCTGCACACTATTGTCAGTCTCCAGCCTGCAGTCTGGTACAGCTCACGAACTTGAGGAAGGCTTGAATATGGAGCAGGTGTGTTTGCATGCTAGCTGTGGAGGAAAATTGGTAGCTACCCTGAACTCAGAGTTGTGGTAGCCAAGTTTTATGCATACGGTTTCCCACTATTGGAAAGTGTTGTATCTTCATTTCAATGCCATGCATTCTCCCCTGCTGCTCAGCTAGAGTGACTGACTGTGATGTAATTGGAATGCTGATGTGTGTCTGGTTGAGTGAATGCCAGTTAGAGTGCTTGCGCTGAGAAGGAGGGGACATAACACTAAAGGGGGGGGGTGCATTGCATGGAAATGAAGATACCACAGAAAGCTTTTTCACTGCTGATTAAAAATGAAGCACTAAATAAAGGCTCAAGAGATGTGATGGTTTAGATTACTGTGTCCGTGCTTGAAATAGAAATAATGAAGTACTGGTAGTCATTATTCCAGAATCTCTCAGTATTCTTATACACTCTTAGTATTCTTGAATACTTTGGGGAAGATTTAGAGGTTGGCCGATAGGGTACTCTGTCGCAACTATGACAGAGTACCCTGTCCACCACAATGATGGTCTGTCTACCATATTTAGGGTTGAGAGGACCCCCTGCTTTCTGTCAACGGAACCCCCACATATCTTTGTTGGTAAAATGCTTCCTCCAGTGGCTTGATAGAGTTGTGGGAGTCAGAGAAAAGGCATTTCACTGCTCACCTTATTTAGGGTGGATGTTGTGATGCCCTTTTTTCTGTCCATCACCATGTCAGAGGGTTAGGCGGATGTATAGACGGGGAGGCGGCTGTTTATTCTCAATGATGGTTTATTAAAGGTCCAATTTGTAAAGGAAAAATGATGAGACTGTTTTCCCAGATTTACAATCATAAACAAGGTAGTGTGTAGTGGTACCTGACTCTTCTTCTTACTTTTAGGAAACCTCAGCGAGGTGGTACGGGGCGGAAGAAGAGAAATAGTGGCGGTAATTGTTGTGTTTTTCTTTCTAGTATATCTAAGTTGCCCTTCACCTCCCACTTTTCTGGTGTAAAAATAAATAGGAAGCTTAAGAGTTGATCTTCACTGGGGGGGGGTGGGGTGGTAGTAATGGGGGATGTTCCCACATACAGGGATACTTTGTCCTTCAAGAAAGGCTAAATTCCTTCTTTTGCCAAGAAAACCATCATGGGAAAATAATGTGGAAAAGAAGGGAAAGAAAAACTCCTATTATAAAAGAGGATAGCGTATACATATATGGGTTATTTTCTGCTGTTGTTTTGTTAATAATATTTAGTAGGTAAACTGCTCATCAAACCGAAGTATCGTTTAAGTTTGACTTGTGGCTTTTAATGTGAAAGTGGAGCGGAAGCGTTATAAGGTGAGACGTGGTGATGAGCTTATTGTTCGGTGCAGGTTCAAAAAAAGGAATATATTCTCCTGTTACTCCCCCAGTGCCCTTTCTTTAAAATATCCCTCCCTCCGCCCCGTAAAGAAACCCCAACCCAGGTCAACCAGACTTACCCGCTATGTTGCAACTCTCCTAAGTTGCGGTGGGCTTGTCAGCGTCCTCCGGGGGCAACCGGGCAACCACCACCAGTCTTCGCTCCACTCCTCTGCATCGTCCTCCGGTTCCGTATCCTTGACCTGATTCACAGCATCTTCATCATCCACTGCCTTTCTCCCAGCTCCGCGACCTGTAGATGTTTCTCTGGGTAGAATAGGCGTCTGCCGTCTTCCGGTCTCCTGCTTCCAGACATGTGCACCTGTTTCCTGCTGACGAGGTATTTTTCTCCTCCTCTCCACGGCAGTGATTGGTTCTTCTCTGCAGGGTCATCAATCTCCTATTTAAAGAAATAGGAATCCTGATTAAGGGAGGACAAGTCTTTGATGGGTTGTGTTAACCCCTTCCCACAGGATTTACTCCAGGTACGATCTTGATGTATGGGGTGTAGAGGAGTGTACTGGGATTGGTCTTGGCCCGCCTCACGTCCCTCTTCCCTTAGATTCTTAGTGGTAAGAACACTGTCTTGGGGGGTACCAGGACAGATAATCTACATTGGCCTCATCAACACCTTTTCTGTGTAAGGTTTGAAAACAAAAAGGCCATAGGGCCAAAAAACACCTCAATATGCATTCATTGTTACTCTAATTCAAGGCCATCCACTCTAAGGGAACATGATCGGTAAAGAGTGCAAATTGCCATCCTTTCAGATAGTAGAGGAGAGTATCCATTGCCCATCAAATGGCAAGAGCCTCCTTTTCGACAACCGCATAGTTTCTTTCTTTAGGGAAGAGTTTCCGGCTAATAAATACAATGGGTCATTCTGTTCCCTTGTTGTCAACCTGGGAGAGGACAGCTCCAAGACCCACGTCTTAGGCATCAGTCTGGACTTTGAAGGGTTTTTAGTAATCAGGACTAATCGTATAGGTTCTGAGATTAGGCCCTGTTTTAGTTGATGAAAGGCTTCTAAGATCTCAGGCTTTGGGTGTTTTAACTCCTGTTCGTTTTCACGTTATTTTCTAACAACTCAGTTAGAGGGGTTGCAAACTGAGAAAACCGAGCTATAAAATGTTGGTAATATCTTAAGAGCCCTAAGAAGGCCCTAAGTTCTTTTCTTGTTTTAGGGACGAGTACTGCTGAAATGGCCGCTACTTTTTTCTGCCTGATTGTTAATACATGCCTTACCCAAGATAAATCCCAGGTATTTTACCTGGAGTCAGGATAAATGGCTTTTTGTTGGAATGATCTTAAGACCACATGTGCCTAAGGCTTGTATAACCACTTGAAGGTGTTGTACGTGCTGTTCCCAGTAGGGCCTATAGATGATAATGTCATCTAAGTAGGCTGCTGTGTATTGTTCATGAGACTGAAGTTTGGTGCTCATCATATGCTGAAACATTGTCGTGGTTGAGAAAAATGTTTTTTCTTTGTCACACTTTCTTAAGTGAACCTCCCAGTACCCTTTACATAAGTCCAGGGTAATATACTGGGCTTCACCAAATCGTTCTACCATCTAGTCCACTCGAGGGAGGGGATAAGCATCAAAGTGGGAAATCTTATTGACCTCACTAAAGTCAATACAGAATTAGATGGACCCATCCGGTTTGGGAAACAACACAATCGGAGAATTCCATACACTACAGGAAGTCTCGATAACCCTCATTTGTAGCATTTGATCCTCCTCTTGAGCTATAATGGTTCTCCTAGCTTCGGGTATACGGTAAGGTTGTAGCCTGACCTTTTTTCCCAGTAGGGGATTGATGGGGTGTTCTATGATATCGGTTTTCCCTGGTAATAGTGAGAACATCTGTTGGCAAGTGTGGAGCTGTTGTAACAGTTCCGTTTAAGAGGACCTGGATGATCAGGATCAATACTTTGGAGATATAAAGGTTCTTTTACATTAGAGACTCCCACCAATACAGGTGCTGGACCTTTTTTAAAAGGTGAGTGTGATATATCTGGTTAGTCTTTTTCTTTGGGTCTAACTCAATACAGTAAATATTTGGGGTAACCTTTTCCAGTACCTGATAGGGGCCTTTCCACTGACCCAGAAGTATATGGGCTGTGAGGCTGACATAAGCAATACGTAGTCTCCTGTTTGGAAGGATCTTTCTTTTGTTTTTAATCATATTGTGCTTTTCATCTTTGCCTGCTCTAGATTATTCTTCACTATTTCTCTAATTTGCCCTAGATGTGTCTTAAGGTTGCCACATATTCTAGCATGGGTTTGGTGCTATCTTTATCCTGTTCCCATCCTCCCCAGGCCATATCTAAGAGGGACCGGGGCTGTCTTCCATGGAGTAATTCATGCTTTGTACCTTACATCGGGTAACAAATAAAGCAAGGGGTACCAGGTCTTTCCATTTTTGTGTTGCCAGGTCAAGCAGTGTTTTAGGGTAGTTTTTAGGGTGGCGTTATATCGTTATACCATACCATCAGTTTGTGGGTGATAGGCTGCATTTCGAATTTGCTTAATTCCTAATTGCAGACATAATTGTCTCATCAATGTAGATACAAAGGGTGTACCTTGATCTGTCAGGATATCTTGAGGGAACCCTAGCCTAGAAAAAATATTAATCATTGCCTTGGCTATGTTGGTCATATTGAGTTGATGTAAAGCTGCTGCTTCTGAGAATCTTGCTTGTGGCATAATCGACAAGAAACAATACATAGCGACACTTCGTATGGGAGGGAAGGAGAGGTCCTATGATATCCATACCCACCCTGATGAATGGTTCTTCTTTCATTGGCAATGGCATTAAGGGGGCTTTGACTGGTCTATGTCTACTGTTCCTTTGACAGACAGGACATTCCTTACAATGTCCTGTCTATCTTTACCTGCTGGTATGTTCCTGGCCAATACCATCTTTCTAATATGGATTTTTCTGTTTTCTCTGTACTAAAGTGTCCTCCGAGTAAGTGACTGTGTGCTAGAAATAACACCTTTTCTCAAAAAGGAGCTGGTACCACTAAGTGGAATGGTTCTGTTTTCTCACCTTTACGATACAGTCATCCTCCCTTCAGGAAGAATTGGGGACCTACTTTCATAGGGTCAGCTTGGTCTGTAGCATTGTTGCATGCTTCTTTGAAGGTGGTATCTTCCTGTTGGGTGGACTTAAAATTCCTATCTGTGTCGCATATATATCCATCAACATATGTAGGAAATATAGATTGGGGGTTTTGTTCTCCTTTCTCCTCTGTTTTTTTGCTTTTACTGTGCTTCGACGGGGTCACTCGTGGTCATTGTGTTGGGCAAAGGATGCAGAGCGCCACCAGTTAGTACTGTATTTCCATGTCTCCTGTACTAAATTCTACAGATGTCGATAGTCGTTTCCAACAATTAAGAGTTCTGGTAATTTCGGAATTCATCCTACACGTAGTGGTACTAGGTGACAGGGTTGGTGTTGAATCTGTACCTCCATAGTGGGATATCTTTTTGTGTCCCCATGAATGCACTGTATTTCCACTGTTCTGGTAGGGGTAGGGATACACCCTTGGAGTGTTTGTTGTCATATTACAATCCATATCAAACAGGGCATTTACTGTTTCTCTATTCACAATGAGATGACAATGATACGGGGGACGGATTTTCGAAGGTGTACAATACTTAGAGCGAACCATTCATATTTCCATAGGTTCCTCTTTTTCTCTTTATGGACAAAAGTGTGCGATGTGTCTGAAACCCCCACATTCATAGCTTTGAGAAACTAGAAGAGTAGATAAGGACCTATGCAGAGTTCCTGGTATCATGGTGACTGTTTCTTGTTTTTTAATGACAGGAGCCTGTGGAGGGTCCTGTGTGGGGGCAAAATCATGTGTTCTCCATCCGATAACTCCTTTCGCCCCATGGGGTCCCTGAGCCCTGATGTAGGCACTGGCGATTTCCACTGCTCTTTCCAACGTTAAACGGGTATGCTGTCAAACCCACCTTTGTACTGGGAGTGAAGAGAAGAGAGGTACCGTTCCATATAGATTTTTTCAAGGATATCCTCCTTTGAAGCAGTAAGAGGTGCCAGCGGTCTGCTATGTCCTTCACTCTTTTATAAGGGGCCTGGGGGGTCTTTTGGGGTCCTTCTTTAGTTTGGTGAAGTCAGACACAATAGGTCTCATCATCTACTCCTAGTCGCTGTAGTATACCTTTCTTGATGTCTGTATAATAGGTGGTACCCTGTGGATTTGGTGCCTGATAGGCTGACTGCAATTGTCCTGTCAGTAACGGTCCTGGATATTGTCCCCAAGACTACGGCAATGTCTTGTATACCCGTGTCCCCGCATACAACCTTCGGAGACTTCAACTGGTGCAGAACCAGGCAGCCCGACTTGCTTACAACCTGTCCAAGTCTCATCATGTCATCCCGCTGCTCAAAGCTCTGCATTGGTTGCCTATCCGGGAACGTGCCCTGTTTAAGATGGGCTGTATCAACTTCCAGGGCGGGGACAGCCCCTGGCTTTATTTCCTCGGAGATCAAGGCCTACCTTCCTAGTAGAGAGTTGCGTTCTTCTTCACAATCTCTTCTGGTTGTCCCTCGCTTCAAGAAGAAGAGGTCAGGAGGTGTTAAATTTTCCACGCTTGCGCCCACTTTCTGGAACACCCTCCCCCCACTCCTCAGGTCTTCCCCTCATTATCTGGAGTTTCGGAAAGGTCTGAAAACATTTCTCTTTGCCCAAGCCTTCCCACACTAGTAGTTCATCCTTCCCACTGTCCTATGGTCTGCGTCCCTAGCGCCAAGAAACCGCTCGGTGGACGTGCGCTTTATAAATATTTTAATTTCAATTTCAATTTCAATTTAAAGCCCAAGCAGCTTCCCATGACATCCTCTCATAATTAATAAAGAAGTGATCAGGATCTTCATCCCCTATATATTTCTGGAGAACTACAGAGTGCAGGGCAGAGTGTCCTCGTTGTTGTCCCAGTGTATTCTTTAGCCTCGCTATTGCAGTATCTTGGGACTGGGATTGACTAGTCAGTGTCTTATGGATGGCTTCCTGAACCTCTGCTGCTATATTAAGGAACGTTTCCATTACCCGCTCAAGTTTTTCCTGATATCTGCCATCTTGTTAATAACTGCCTCCAGACTTCCGGATCCCACTTCTGATAGCACATGTAAGAGTGATTGGCAGATGTATGGACGAGGAAACATCTGTTTATTCCCAATGATGGTTTATTAAAGGTCCGATTGATAAAGGAAATAATGAAAAGGCTGTTTTCCCAGATTTACAATCATAGACAAGGTACTGTGTAGAGGTTCCTGACTCTTCTTCATCTTCCGTTTAGGAACACTCAGCAAGGTGGTACGGGCCCGGACTCTTCTTCTTTTTTCTTCTTTCTTTTAGGAAACCACAGCTAGGTGGTACGAGGGCTAGAGTCTTGGAGCAAGAGGAATAGTAGCGGTAAGTATGGTGTTTTTCTTTATGGTTTATCTAGGTTTCCATTCCCCTCACCCTTTTCTGGTGTAAAAATAAATAAGAAGCTTAAGAGTTGATCTTCACTGGGGGGGTGGGGGGAGTTCCTACATACAGGAATACTTTGTCCTTCAATAAAGGCTCAATTCCTTCTTTTGCCTTTTACAGACAAGGAGACCAATATGGGAAAAGAATGTGAAAAAAGAAATACAAATTCCAATTATGGAAGGAGATAGCATATGTTTCGTCAGGGGGTGGGAACACCTGGTAGGTGTGTTCATGAAGCCCTCACCCACCAACCTAGTTGGTGGCATGCTTCATCATCGGGCCCACCCAGTGACACCTAGCGTGTCCCGGGTGTGATTCGACGCCTGATTACAGCGGAGCAGGTATGTTGTTGAGTGTGCAGTGAGGAGTGTCAGGGTAGTGATGTTAAAACGGCTTGGCGGGGGTCCCAGTACCCAAGGGTAAATTAAACTTTAATACCTGGGCCTCCGTCAGCGGTTAAAAAATAAGGCTATTGGATGTTGGAGGCGAGTTACCACCTCTCACATCCAGTGGTGGGTCGACATGTTTCAGCCAGTGCCTTATGAATATGCTGGCTTTCTTCAGGACCTAAATAAAACGGTGTGGGTGCGACTAAAACTAGTGGGTGTGTAATTCAGACTATGTGTATGCACGCCCTAAAGTGTTTATCTATGTGTGAGAGGGGGGATTCCCGTCTCAAAAACACGCTTGTTTTAGCAGTTTTTGGCTTCAAGGTGGAGAAGTGGCAAGGGGTTGACCAGCTTTTCTGGGCAGAGCCTGCTCTGGACCTGTAGTGCCTCCTTCGCATACCGATGTCCAACATGTTCATCGACTGAAATACAATTTACCTGTACAAGAACATGTCTTCCTGGTTTTCTCCCCCCTTCGGATTTAACCCATTGCAATTAATTGTGCCACATGTACTTGTACATAAAATAATACCCTTGTTTGAGACACTGTTGTTTGTTACAGATCATTGCCCTAGTCTCCCTGAGGTTTACAGGCTACCTCTTGTAGTTTGATACTGCTAACATATTATTTAGCCTGCAAGTATAGCTAGAATAACTGTTGGAATGAGTATGTGTGCACACAATAGCTAGTATGAAATAATTTACGTATATCAGAAAAAAATACTACTGTGCGACAGATCTCATTTGCACCTGCCTAGCAGTTGCTAATAAAAGGAACTGTTCAGCACCACCAACTTAAACGCTACCAAAATCCCCCAGCCTCCTCTTACTTTCCTCAGTTCTATGCTGTGGCCAAGGCAACATGTTGAAACTTGATAGGTAAATAAATCCAACTATTTATGGGTTCAGCCTGCCTAGGATAGGCCTGCCATTATTTGAAGTTGGCCTTAGTGTTTGGTATACATTGGAACACAGTTAGTTCAGAGTTCAACAGCACTTTTGTGTGTGTGTCCATTTCCTCACAAGCAGTAGGAAACCTGTAAGATTACTTGGCAAAGCAATTATATGTGACAATCGTTGAATTGGCATATCAGGAATTTACAATAGAGGTCTCTGTGTGATCACCAAACACAGGCAGAGTGCATGCACTTGACACTTATATATTCATATCTTATGCACCCTTACCCAGGACAGCTCTCACGCTTGGTTGAAGTGCAACATCTTTGTTCATCCAAGAGAATGTCACTTACTAAACCATATATTATTCGAAAAGCCACACATATACTGAGCAAACAATCAACAACTCAACTATGAATAATAAACAACACAGCAGATAGAGAATTAGTTGTGACAAGCACACTTGCTAGACAACAATAAAAATCCTGTTGGTTAAGGGCATCACCACTGCTCTGACCCAACTTGATATTTCTGCGGCCTACAATATAGTGACTCATACCATTTTACTTTACTCCCTATTTGATTCTGGTGTGTCTGACAAAGCACTCTTCTGCTCAAATCCTATCGCCCACTATCACTCAAAAGCATTCCAAGCTCCCTTTCTCCCTCTTCTTTTTGTGGTGCAGACTGTGAAGTTGCACAAGGTTCCTCTCTCACTCACACACTCTTTAACATCTAGGTGGCTTTTCTAGCTCTTCTCATGGAGGCCAGTGGACACACTTGTGTTGCTTTTGCCACTGATAGGCAGATTGTTCTCTGCCTTAACTAAGGACCCACTTATTTAACTGATTTAGTTCATTAGTGCCTCAAACTACAAGGGTCTGGCAAGACAGATGTTCTTCTCTTTGGTATTACCATTGACTCCTAGACATCTGCCTCTTGGCTATCAAAATTGGGCAAGTCACCTGTCCTGGCCACTAGTGCAAAGAATGTAGGTGCCTTTTTTAATATAGTCTCTCTTTCTTGAATCAAAATTGTTCCATCTAGATATTGAAATAAAAATACTTTGTGTCTATAATATATTCTTCTAAATATTATGGTATCCTGAGTATCGTGGGACATAACATCAAAAGTAAAAATATTGTTTTTTTCTACTTTATAATAAAATACCTATGTTTATACTAGTGTTCTCTTTAACATTTAGGGTCAGAGGTACTAAGATACAGGTTGGAAAAGTGGTTGCAAATTGCAAACTTACTTTATGATGCTAGTATCTAATTTTGTAAACTGACCTGTGTAATATTAAGTTGGATTGCAAAACAAGGTATCATAGTGGGTCACAGAATACCTAATTAATATTAATTAAGCTCGTTGAATTAGCACCCCCTACGATTGGCTACAATCATGGGGATGGCGGCCTGCAAGGGATAGCAGACCACCATCTTTTTTAGAGCAGATCAATTTCTTTATAGAAAACAATGCTAATGGTGGTTTAGTTTTGACTAGGTAGAGATCTAGTTTGCCCCATATATGTTGAAATGTGTTTTCAATAGGGATTGTGACAGGGCATATTATTAGCTCCTCTGATGAAAAATAACCATTACTCCCATTTTTGGATTGAGACTTTTGAAATATCCTTCCAATGACACAAAACACTTTTACACACCAATGTGAGGAAAACATCTGAAAGATATGTGTCATCTTTAAGGAGTACTTCAAGATTTGATGGACCAGTCAATATATATGAAAAGTTCCTGGTAGGAATTATGTGTAAAACAGCCTCAATTAAACAAAATACATCTGACCGAAATTTGCATAATTTGGAACAGTTAAACAGCATATTAGCTAAATCCCCTTTTGTAGCATCACAGTTCCAGAATAGGGAGTTTTCTCAAAGATTGAGCTTGTGTCATCTTTAAGGGGTCCAATACGCCCCATGCAATAGAAAGTATTTTGTTTGTGCTAATGAAGGGGTGATTTTATATTTGAAACATAGAGACCAAGGGGCATATTACCAACAAAGTGGTGAAGAGTGGCGTTAGCCATCTTGGCTTAACGCCTCTCTTCGCCACTTCAGAAACGCTAGGCTGCACCATATTACCAAGGATATGGTGTAGCCTAGCGTTTCCCCCTGCGATGGCGGTAGCTTTTACAACTCATCGCCAGCGCAAACACCCTTGCACCAGAGTGCAAGGGTGTCTGCGGGCAGGGAGGTTTGTTTATGTACAGGAAGGTGTCCCTTCCTGCACATAAACAAACCTTCAATGCCATTTTGTAACTTACATGTGTGCTGCTTTATGCAGCACACATGTAAGTTACAAATTGGCATTTTTAAAAAGAGGTTTGTTTATGTACAGGGAGGGACACCTTCCTATACATAAAGAAACCTTGGCAATTTGCTTTTTCCATGTGTGCTGTACAAGGTAGCACACATGGAACAAGCAAAAACGAGGCGAAATGAAGCATTTCTCCTCGTTTCGCCACCTTAATAACTGGTCTTACCTGTTCTTAAATTCGGCGCTGCCACCTATTATCGCCAAGCTTAATAATAGGTGGCAGCGTCGAAGTGAATGAGTGTTGCGGTGGAACTCCCACCGCAACACCCACTGCACGCCCCCTTTCACAATGAGTTTATCGTGAAAGGGGCCCTCTTACCAAGGGAGCATTAAGTCAATTAACGTGGCATTAAGCCACGTTAATTGACTTAACGCTGCCTTGATAATAGGGCGATGCAAATATCGCTGCATTATCGGCAGAAACGTGCGATAAGGGACTTGATAATTTACCCCCAAATTCTAGCCCAGTTAAGGATTGATGGATCCAGGCTATCCTCTAGTTCCCATTTCGATTCCATTTATTTTGTATTTTTTATTAAAAGCATTGCATAAAGTTGAGAGATTTCATGACCTGTTTTGCCCAAGTTAGAAATCAGTGTAGCAATGGAGGGAGTCCAAATAAAACAGTTTGCCTTAGTGATAGCGGTTTGCAGTCGTAAGTACTGATAGAATTCTATGTTCTTTAAATGATATAGACTCTGTAAAGTAGCAAATGATATTGGTTCTATTCTTGTACCTAAATGACTCACTGTGAAAATACCTTTTGATATCCACTCTTTCCATACAACACTGTGTCCGTCTATCTTGTAATACGTTTATTATGCCAAAGAGATGCAAGTTCTGAGGAATTTTTTCCTTTTCATAAGTCAGCGCGTAAAATTGCTTTTTTAGTGCCACGGAAAATAGTATTAGTATGATTACATGTAGGAAGTGAGAGATGCCTCATACATGATCACGCTTTCTACTTCCAGGCAAATAGGGTGATAGCAGTCATCATTTTATACCCATCTTGACCCTTGGTTAAATAAAAAAGCTGATTGAGTCTTTGAAATTTCCAAAATTAACTCCTCCTTGATGTTTAGGATGTCTAACCTTCTTTAAATATATTCCTGGTCATTTATTACTCCATAGGAAAATAAGGTGGCATCCAATTTTGTAAAGAAATTATCAGGCATAATCGCTGGAATCATACTTATTGCATACTTAATTATGGGGGTGAGCATCATTTTTGTGGTCTCCAGACATCCCCACCAACTGAGGAATTTAGGTGACCAACTTTCTACAATTTTGATAATTTTGTTTAACACTATCCGTTCATTGCACAATACCGAGACATTGTATGTATTTACTCCACTAAGCTAGTCTGGAATCTATTAATACGTATTTTCCTTCCAGAATAGTTAGAGCCATTATATCTGATTTATCTTTATCTATAGTCTAGGTATAGTCTGAGATAAACCTATGATACATTGGTCCACGTTTTCAGTAAACATTAAAATATCATCAGCATAGCCTGCCAATTTGATTACAAGTTTGTTCAAAATAATGCCTGTAATTTGGTCATTTGTTCCAATCATAAGAAATCGGGATTCTATTACTAACAAAAATAATGCTGATGATGATAACCGAGATCCCTGTCTGGTTCCTTGTTTTAGGTGGATAAACTAAAAAATGGTACCATTTAGGCAGATTCTAGCAGAAGGTTTGTTGCATAAAGCCAATAATGTTCCTAATCTGGACAGTTGTACTTTTGTAAAGATTTTGCAATCGATATCAATTAGTGAGATTGGAGTGTCATTCTTAGGTTGTATGAGAGCCTTCCTTTCCTTCGGGAGTACCACCATAACTGCTTCCGCTAGTGTCCCCTCCATTACTCCAGTCTAGGCCAAGTGTTGGGAAAGATTTGTGAATGGAATTTGTAAATTGTGCCAAAAGGATTTATAAAATTGCCATGTATCCACCTTGGCTTGGGGCTTTATTTGTTTTCAGATGAATGAGAACCCATGTTATTTCCTCAATAGTTATAGACGAGTTAAGTTTAGATCTATCATTGTCTGAAATTATTGGAGAATTAGTTCACCTAAAATTTTAAAGCATTCTTGGAAATATAGGTGATTAGGATTGTCATATAATCGCTTGTAAACTCCATATATGTGTTTACTATTTTAGTAGATTTTACATGTGTGTTACCTTTCTCATCTTTCATTGAAGAAATAATGTTTTTTATTTGTTAACATTTTAGGCAGAATGACAGCCTTTTTCCCACTTTTTTAGCTTCACATAGTCTAATACTTTTTTTCTATGTATCCACAATCTAGCTCTTGAGCTTTGGATATTATTAAAGTTGTATTTTTTATTATTCATTTCTTGTAGATTATACGATCGTTTGATTGCCTGTGTCGGGATTCTAGAGTTGTAATTTTTTTTTTAATAAAAGAAGACATTTGTTTGGTTCCTTATTTGAATTAGGCCTGGGCGGTAAATTTCGTTACGCTCGTGGAATTTGCAATATTGCGATATTTATGCGTTCCGCAAAGAGCGCGAAAATGTCAAAACTTTTGCAATGTGCCCGAAACAGAAGTTTTTTCTTGTTCGCGCTTTAAAAATGCGTTCTTGTCCGCGCAGTAGCGACTTACTGGGTCCCTGCGTTCACCGACGAGTTTTCCTATCCGTTCGCATGCGCCACGAGATGTTGGATTGTTGGTAACCAGTCGCTCTATTGCGCATGATTTTGCGACCGGGAACACTTCATTCGACTCGGAAGAGGAAATAAGCATCGCGAGCAAGATGGCCGTGCCCATTAGCGACCGCGTGGGCATGTTAGAGGTACATTTCCCCGCGAGCACGCAAAAACACATTGTGAACAGGCGGGAAAAGCAATCTTCGCGAAAGTTCTGCATGCTCGCGGAGATTTTGGGCAATTTCGCGATAGTTTGCGAAAGTCAATTTAGCAAATTCCGCCCACCCCTAATCTGAATGTGAACATATGTTATTTACTGAATTTATAATAATCACTTTCAGGGCTTCCCATCGTATAAGGGTAGGGGTATCTTCCTGTTTGTTTACTTGTAGGAAATTATCTATATAATTTCCAATTTGTGTTAAATATATTTGAGCTTGTGAAAGTTTGTCATTAAGTTTCCAAAAATGTTGTGGTCTAGGTGATGAGTTCCATGACAGCGATAACGTTATGCAGGAATGATACGAGATGTGTCCAGGTTGTATGGAGTTTTCATGTATAGATTCTCAGTGTGATCCTGAGATCAATAGATAAACTGTTCTGAAATATGTCTTATGTGGAGAGAGTAGAAAGAATAGTTCAACACTTCAGGATGTTGCAGTCTCCAAGTGTTTTTGAGACGATATCTCTGGCCTAAATTAATTAATTTCTTATGATCTTTGTGAGGTCTATACTTACAACAGGAGGATCTGTTGAGTGTGCAGCCTAAAGGTAAATTAAAGTCACCACCAATAATTATTTTGGAATTAAGTGGAATAAAGCTAATTTCCTGAATTAGGTCTGACCAAAATTGGGTTCATCTGCATTAAGGGGGTCATTAGGATCGCGGACAGACTTGAGTCCGTCCGCGACCCCAGAGCATGAGGGAACATCCGCATGGGCTGCGGCGTTCCCTCTGTGCAGATTAGGATGTGACCGCCAGGGTGGCGGTCACATCCTCTATTTTTAACATTGCTGCGGGTGGAGCTTCAAGCTGCACCCGCAGCAATGTTAAAAATGCATGCACAGCATTTGCGTGCACGAAGTGGCAGGCACCGTGCGGTGCCTGCTGCATTGTGCACGCAAATGCAGGGGGGTACCATAGGTACCCCCCATGTGCACCCCCCACCCCCCACTACACCTAGGGGGCCCGCAACGAGCCCCTGCAGTGCAGTTACACATGCTTTTCCACGGCGGAAAAGCCGCCGCGGAAAAGCATGTTCCCAAGCACATCCTAATCTGGCTGACGGTGTCTAAGAGACACCTTCACCATTTTAGTGCTTTTCCGCCGCGGTTGTCAGCCAGCCGCGGCGGAAAAGCTGCGGACCTAAACCATGACTCACCAGCCATCCTAATGTGGCGGTTGGTCCTGGCTTCCGCTGGCCCGGAGGATGCGGAAAATCCTCCATCCTAATGACCCCCTAAGAGCATATACATTTATGACATGAAATGCCCCGTTATCCCCAAGAAGCTTTGCATTTGTTCATCTAGCCTTCATATCCGTTGAATGTTAATAACCGAGGCATTCACTTTCTTGTATAATATTACCATTACTCCGTTTTTCTTACCTTCAGCGGTAGATTGTAGAGATAAAGCTTCTTTTTGGCCTATTTTACATTCTTGAGAGAGTAGGATATCTATTTTTAATCTCTAAATGTAGTCTATAATTTTACGTCTTTTTATTGGATGGTTGTGTTAAGAGAAATAATATTTAGATTATTAGTAGATATAGACATATTGAACAATAAAGAAGTCATAACAGTGATATGAGACATGAACTGCTACATGATAATCAAACCTTCAGCACTTTTGATTACAAACATGCATGTATAATTAATCAAACTATGGATTGACTGTAAATACCACCAGAAAATACAGGGGCATATTATCAAGGGGCTTTATCTCCGTTTTTTTGGCTTTAAAAGCCAAGAAAGCGGAGATAAAATTATCTCCCTATTACCTAGCTGTCGCTAACACCAGTTAGCGACAGCTAGTAGGAGATAGCGACCATCTTGGGCCCCACTTTGCATGTCAGAGAAATTTATCACTAATGACATGCAAAGTGGGCGTGCCAAGATGTTAGCGACTGGAAACAGTCGCTAACATCGCTATCTCCTATTACCAACGTTTGGAGATATTCGCGCTAAGCGCGAATATCTCCAAAAGCTAACACCTGCCCTGAGCAGTTCTTAGTCATGTTATCCAATGTGAGGAGGATAACATGGCTAAGAGCATTAGCTCGGTAATGCATGAATATCGCTGACTTTTCAGCGATATTCATGCATTGCGGTCGAATTTTATCGCATTTGCGATAAACCTTGGTAATACCAAGGTTTATCTGCGATAAAAATCGCCGCAGGTCGGCGATACATTTTTGTCTCTAACCAAGCAATAGCGATAACTATCGCTATTGCTTGGTAATATGCCCCACATTTCCTTATTTTTGGTATGGAGGTATAGAGGAAGCAACTAGAAGTAACATTAAAAAATTTCAACAGCATTATTTCAAAATAGAAAGCAAAATAAGAAGATATGACGATAATGACCAAAGAATTTCCAATGACACCCAACATGATGAGGAACATAAACAAGAACCCTCTCTATTCCCAACACCCCCACCCTCCCACCTGCGTTCACAGAGATTGGTAACAAGGGAAAGGAAAAATGCTCCATTAGTGAACATTATATAAAATCATTGTCTTCAACTATACCAATTATTATCTTTTCAGAGAAACATTACAAATGCATTGTTATATTACCATGTAACGGGCACACCATTGGAACATTCGCTTACTGTAGTATATAACATTTGTAGCACTCTCTGCTTAAACTGGATGCCAATCACTCTATTTAACTGGATACCTTTAATTATTGACCTTTCAGCAGCTTTCAATTATGCTGAATTCCTTCATTGTGACACTTAAAGATTCTGGTCATATATCCCCTGTGTAAGCTTACAAAACAGATGGGTAAATATTAAGTTACTTGGGGTGACTCCCCTTGGAGTGAGTATCCATTTCAAAGTCATCTAGAAGTGTTTTGAGCTCTATGTCCGATTAAAAGATAAAAAGATACGTGATGGATCATTTAAGGAGATATTAAAACGTGACAGACCTGCAAAAAAAACCACAAATGTGTCTGGCTCTAGTCTGGGACTCAGATGCAACAAACGCTTTCTCAGGACTATAGTAGCCTTGGAGTAATCTTGTGATATGTACATATACCTCCCCTCACTGAGGATGTGATTATTTTTCCTCATATCTGAAATAATTGAATCTACATGTTGACATCTGAGAGATTCACATATTATGGACCTTGGTGGGTTCCCTCAGGGTGGTAGTTGAAACACAATATTTCCAAGTCAAATTATTTTTTAAAGGGGATTCTACTCATTTTTAGTATCCAAGTTTCCAAGAAACGAATGCAGGCATAATGATATTTTCACTCTGATCCTTCAGTGGTCCCAAATTTTTGTAAATTAACATGTTGTTTCGGTCTTCCGAACCTCATACTGGTTTTTGAAGAATGAGTGTTGTAGATATCATTACAAAAATTGCAAAAACAACAGGTGATGGACCGAATGTGGATCAATGTCACACACTCAACCCAGTCCAAAGATCTGGGCCCAAATCCATCGTTTTTTTGCACTCCACACCACCCCGGGTTAGACAATGGCGATATGCAAATCAGCTCTGACCCTGTGCCCCATGGGAACAGTCCAGTCCGAACTACAAAAGCCATGTCCTTCCCAGAACGGAATCAAGCATCCGAGGACCGGACCGGTTTCGAGGTAACACCTCTCATCAGCCCGGCTAGCTTGACTCCAGTGGTGTGGAGTGCCTGGGACCCACGTCTGGGCACCCCCAGCGCACTTAGGGCGGAAATTGCAAAAACAACAAGTGATGGACCGAATGTGGATCAATGTCACACACTCAACCCAGTCCAAAGATCTGGGACTAGCCGGGCTGATGAGAGGTGTTACCTCGAAACCGGTCCGGTCCTCGGATGCTTGATTCCGTTCTGGGAAGGACATGGCTTTTGTAGTTCGGACTGGACTGTTCCCATGGGGCACAGGGTCAGAGCTGATTTGCATATCGCCATTGTCTAACCCAGGGTGGTGTGGAGTGCAAAAAAAACGATGGATTTGGGCCCAGATCTTTGGACTGGGATGAATGTGTGACATTGATCCACATTCGGTCCATCACCTGTTTTGTTTGCAGTAGATATCATTACAGCATGTTCCTTGTTGTGAGAGGATTCTCCATCTTCCAAGTTACTTATTCTGTTTTTAGTTTCTTCGAATCTGCTATTTATGTGTTGAACCTCAGTTTTCAAAGTACTGAGGTCAGAGTGCATCTAATTTGTGTTCATTTTCGTTGATTTTGCTAAATCATTAACTCCCTCTAGTTTCTTAAGGATCATGTTCATTGTGGATGGGCTATATCTTGTTTTGGTTTAATAGGCAATTTCAAATGTGGTGGTTCTGTTTTAAAAAGTTTTTATCCAACCTTTGGATCTTTTTCAGCCATTTTACTGTAAGTAATATTGACCCAGTTATCGGTTGTTAGAATTCTGACGTCAACAGCAAGTGTAACAGCAAAAGGGACTATTGTATGCAGTTACCAGCTATATATACAGACCTATTAACCCTCAACCCATAAGGTAGTGGCACACCACTGTATATAACTAGGACGAGATGCTGATAGGTTGAGATAAGCAGTAACACAATCCTGCTATATAAGTAGACCTACTACAGCGTTTGTTGGTTCTTTGGGGAGTAACTTAGTACCAAAATGCAGCACAGATTCCTATTAACATCATTGGTACAGGAACAGTAAGTTGATTATAGGATTTAATGTTGCAGACGGGCACCATATGATTGAAGAAAATGTTTCTCTGTTGGTACAATGCTACTAAAATCAGCTCAATTACTGTTGCAACACGAACATCAAATAAAATCATCTGGAACTAAATACGTTTGCAACAGAAACTACATTCTGAGTAGATATTTTGTAAATCTCAGCATGCTTAGCATCTAGATTTTGTAAAACTCTTTTTAAATGGGTGAAACTGCCATTAATTAAAAACAATATATATGAAAATAAGTTAGTGCAAAGTGCATTTTCCATTGCACTAACTGTCCAACAATGTGTACATGCTACAATTTTCCCCTCCAAAACGCTTTATACTGAGGTCTATAGATATTTTTTAAACTGCTCATTCTCAGTAATCCTACTTGTGACAATGCTGCTTAAAATGGTATAGGCTTAAGTATCCGGCAAACTTCAGCAAAATCACATCAATGATGCTTAATAATACATTCTGTCTTATTGGATGTGTCATTTTTTATAATACAAGTCTCTTGGTTATTCCTCTTATATATGCAGTTCTCTTCTTAATGCACAAGTAACCATCTAATGCAGTTATTTTGTCAAAGGCACACATGGCCCTCTTATGCATTTCTCCTCTAAAAACACAGTGATATGTTGAAAGAACACAAATGCAATCAACAATTGTGTTACTTCCAGCGCTACTGTCTGTTGATTGCAGTCTTAGCTTCAAGTTATGGTGTAACAGATAATAAATGCACTGACATTGTCACTATTTAATTAATTTTTTCAGGTACCGCCTAATGGAAAGTTGCAGCAAGCTCAGAGACTAGGAGACCCGAGCTGTCACGAGAAGCTGCTTAGTGAGTATGGGAAACTGGAAATGTAGGACTCAAACAAAAGAAAATTGCTCTCCACGAGAATTGGAAAGCTAAGCAAGGGGTAGTGGTCCTGGGCCTAGTTTAACAAGCATCAATGAAGCAAAAAGCTTCGCCAATATGTTTTTGAAATGTTGTACACCAGACTGGCTGCTGTTCAGCATGGCTAAAAGTTAGGGGTGTAAAGGAGAGTGGCGTGGAGTAGGATGTCATAAAGAGGAGTACTGTATGCATAACTGGTGTGGAGAGGAGTGGAGTGGAGTGTTATGGTGTAGCATACAGTGTTGTGGAGTGGCATGGATGAAGTAGAGGGTAGTAGAGTGAAATTGCAAAGAGTTGAGTGGTGTAGAATGGAGTACAGTGTCAGACTTCAGTAAAGTGTCATAGATTGGAGTGGCATAGAGTGTTGTGTAGTGGTGTAGAGCAGAGTGGAGTGGCATAGAGGGTGTTGCGTAGATTCGAGTAGAGGGTTATGGAGTGGCATAGAGTGGGGTAGAGTTGAGTGGCATTGAGTGGAGTGGTATAGAGAGGCATACAGTGCACAGGCATAAAGTGCCAGAATGGAGTGACATAAAGTGGAGAGCAGTAAGGTGGAATAGTGTGTCATAGAATAGAATAGAGTATAGGGACATGGAGTGACACAGAGGGAGTTACAAATAGAGTCATAGACTGGAGTAGTGTTGTAGAATGGCATATAAGTGGAGTAGAGTGCTGTAGAGTGGAGTAGCACATGGTGGAGAAGAATGTCAGGGGAGCAGAGATTAATGGAGTAGAGCATCATAGAGTGGAGTTTTGTGTAGTGTAGTGTTGTTGAGTGGAAGATAGCTGAGTAGAGTAGAGTGGCCTAGAATGAAGTGGTGTAAAGTACAGTAGTGCAAAGTAGATTGCCGTAGAATGCAGAGGAGTAAAGTATAATGGTTTTGAGTAAAGTGGCTTTGAGTGCACTGATGTACACTGCAGTGGCCTAGAGTGCAGTGGCATAGAGGAGAGCAGTGCAGAATAGATTACAGTGGCATAGAGTACAGTGGCATAGAGTTTAGTGGCAGAGAGTGTAGTGCTGCAGAGTAGAGTGTTGTAGAGTGCAGCGGTGCAGAGTAAATTGACAGAGTGCAATGGTGTGGCGTAGAGTAGAGTATAGTGGCATACATTGCAGTGGTGAAGAGTAGATTGGCTTACAGTGCAGTAGTGTAGAGTGTATTGTGTTTTTACAAACTGGTGTAGCGAGCATTGCTGTAGAGTGCAGTGGCATAGAGTGCAGCGGTGTAGAACAGAGTGGCGTAGAGTGGAGTGGCATAGAGCGGAATAGAGTGGTGTAAACTGCAGTGACTTAGAGTAGACTATTTCAGAGTACAGTGAAGTGGTGTAGAGTGCAGTGGTATAGAGTAGATTAGGATGGATTAGAGTGGATTGGCATAGAGTGACATAGAGTGGAGTGATGCAGAGAAGAATGGAGCAGAGTTCAGTGGCAGAGAGAGCAGTGTTGCAGAGTAGAGTGATGTAGACTGAAGTGGCATAGAATTGAGTGGTGCAGAGTAGAGTGGAGTGATGCAAGATAGAGTGGAGTGACATAGGAGTGGAGTGATGCAAGATAGAGTGTAGTGATATAGAGTGGGGTGATGCAGAGTAGAGTGGCGTAGAGTGCATTAGCAATGGAACCAGCAAATGGGAAGCCTATGGGCGTGCTGATGCCCACAAATTGAATACAACATGTCACTTTCAGACAGCACATGTGCTGTCTAGCTGATACCTAAAAATTTCCTATATAAGTACAGGTGCTCTCTACCAAAGAGTACCTTTGCTACTGAGAAGTTCCAGTATTTTCCCATTAAATGTATTACTCAGTACAGGATAGTACCTGCCCATTTAAAGCACTGCCAACAACTCTAAATGAAACATTGTGAATGATCATGTGCCCCATGGTGAGGGTTTACCTAAGCGGCACCCCCAGTGCACCAATGGCAACCATAGACCTGCTCTCGCTCATCGAGGTTTGCGTGTGTTATATTTCTGTCTCTGTGGTTAGAGAGATGAGCAGCAACCACTGACCGTGTGGCTTCGTGCAGTAGGCCCACCTTATGAATAATCATCACGGGCATGAAGGAGTTCTGAAAAAAGCAAACAGAATATTATGTCGCAGAGGTTAATTAACATTTCCACATTAGGCTACTAAACTGCCACACAAAGAAACACATCGAGTGTAAACGAACCTTGGAAACCGGTCCTTAAATTTGACTGCAAAAAGGAAAAATGACTTCCAACAACTGTATACAAAAGAGACTATTAAAGACACAGATTTCACATGGACAGGCACAAAGCACGCCAGAGCAAGGCCTCACCAGGGAGTAGATAAATGCCAGCTGGAGTTTTTATTGTCTTTGAAGGTACTGATGTAGACGGAGCTCAATTTCAAACACAAGGGCCACGTGTTATATTATCGCTAATAATGTCGGTTTTAGAAGCACAAGGCCTGCAGGGGACAGACAGGCTGCATTAATCTCTTGCCAGTTCAGGGCACGTTTACATGAGTGCTGTGCTTTTACCTATGGCTGCGCCTTGCCCAAATACTTTTTTCAATACCGCCGAGCTTGTGGCTGTCGGCGTTTGGCCAAGCGTTACTAAACACTACTGTGCCTCAGGCCAGGCACTTGGTCAGACCGTCTCATAAATGGGCACTTTTTGAGGGTAGCGTTTTGAAACATTTTTTCTGTGAAGTTCAAATTAACAGTGGGGCGGGCTCACGATAATACAGAGCGAGTATCAACAGAGCAGAGATCTCACACTAATATACTAGAAAATTAATCACTGCTAATACATGTCAACAAAAAGTGCAATCTGGTGAGGTCTACTCTAAGTAAAAACAGGCAACAACGGAACATCAATAAAAAAACTCCTTTCACTTTGAAGTCAGAGAAAGAAAAGTAAACAGACACCCTCGAAAAACAGCATCTGACATTTGAACTCGGTCTTTGAATGAACAACAAATGTAACGAGATAAAAACAAGATTTACAGGCCTTTTCAAAGAAAGAAAGCTCAAAGCAAGAGAAAACAAAAGCGCTCCTGTGAAGTGCTAAAAAAACAAAGAAAAATGTATTTCTGAAACCAGTTCCTAAAATGGGAGGAGTTGATGGATAGTAGTAATTGGTCTATGCTCTCAAGGCTGGCTAAACTCAAAAAGAGGCATGATGCATGCATGCCGTGGCCAAATGGGGAAAATGAGTACGAGAGTGACGATGGAGCCAGCAAATGGAAAACCATTGGGCGGGCTGAAGCCCACATATTGAATACAAAATGTATTTTCGAGACAGCACATGAACTGTCTAGCTGAGGTCTAAAAAGGAACACACCCAAGATAGCTGCAATCTTCAGGAGACTTCACAGTCTGATGGTGCTCTCACAAAAGATCCCATAGTAAGACCAATGCTAAGAGGACCAACTAGAGGAACTAAGAACTGTAAAACAGGGGCAGGTAAAATAAGTAAGGGAAGAATAACAAGGGGCTAGGAGGCAAGAGGATGCCAAAAGGTAGGCTGTTCATAAACAGAGATTCTGGTACATGCTATCGGGGGAGTCAAAGTGGGATGCAGCCGAGACTGCACAGGTAGGTTGGGCTGGTCGTTGAAGAACCGGGTTTTAGAACCCAGCGGCGCCAGGGAAAACGCCCGATGTCTTCGGATTCCCCTGCCTCGGCAAACAGAGACACGGGACACTTCTTGATGACGTCAAAGACCAAATTTATTGGCTGCAACCAGGAACAGAGGTCTACGAAGCACAACACGGGTGGTTCGCTAGAGACTGCACAAATTCATGGAGCGGAGCATCGTCTTTAATGCTAAAAATCACATTCCTGGCTAGCATCAATTACATACAAACTGACCAATAGAAGGGTGACATTTCAAACATATCGCATGAGGACAATCCCACTTTCCGTTGTCCAGCCCACCAGAGATGACCAAGCAAAATCCAACATTCCCGTTCGAACAGGCCGGACAAACCCATCATAAAGACCTCAACCCAAATCAATAATTAAGCCATAAAGGAAGGAACAGAAGCAGATGAGAAGCAAGATAGAAGGGTGTGTGCATGTACCATAAACTCAGCAATGTCCTGCTCTTTGATCTCTATCTGACCAACTGCTTAACAAGGAACTGGCTCAACGAGGTCAGCATCGGGCAAGGGAGTCAGTTCGGTCAGGTCACACAGAAGTCAGCTAAGGTGTACGTGTCCCAAAGACTCGTTTGGCCATAAATATCGGCCTATGTGAGGGCAACCACACAAAATGGCTGCTGCACACAAAATGGAATCCAAGGGTTCAAACGAAATCCATGAATACGTAGTGTTCCCATTGATCGATTATGACGAAAACACTCGCACATACCGCACTCGTCATTTGCGGTCCACTGATACCAAAATCACTATATCCGACGACCTTCATTGGACGGGTTCGGAACCACGGAACCACAGACCCTCGAACCACAGAACCACATCGTGATACATAATTTCTGATTCCTTCTGTTCTTGTCCCTCCCAGATCTCTGGAGAATGCTTAGTGTTTGCACTGAAACAACCTTGATGCCTTCAAAAATGGCTTTAATGTTCTCAAGCAGGCCAACACTGTCTATTTTGAATACTATATTCACTCACAGGAGGAAAGACATCAAGTAAAACTGGTTTGGTTCCAGCTGGCTTTCGGGCAATACAATATACACTTTTTAAAAGTTATTTTTCTACTACAGATACCAAAAATCACTCTCACTATTGAATATGATTTTCAATAACAATATAGTAATGTTACACCATTTTCCAGTCTAATGTACAACATTAGATTCCTCCATCACAAATATATTTTTGTCTCATGTGTTACTACAGTAATTTTAATACTGCAGTGTATCTGGGAAACAATTTTGTCTTATAGAACGATACACTTCAGTGTTATATGTGATTGGGTAAATAAACACTGCAGCCCAAAATGACACTTAACTTCTATGCCACGTGTGCATTTCCTGCTCCAATTTACCATGGTGGATTAAACAGGTTACGTTGGTGTAACCTATTATACAGTATATGTTTAGGAAAGAAACACACCAGCTGTGATATTGACTGGCAATATTATAGCGCACAAGGTCGTAACGCCAGCAAAACAAATAAATAAGTGGGGGCCAGAGATAAAATGATGCATTTCCACACACTCATGTTTACCAGAAACAGTATAGATCCAGACAGAGCTCCTAAGCTGGTCGAATGACTCAGTTAATGCCCTTGACTACCCCCACAGTGTAAGGCCAGTGTAAGGCCAAGCAATAGATACTGTTAGCTAATATAGACCATAGAGTTCTCTGGAATGTAAAATCTGTTGGTTCCAAAATGATGCAGGAATTAGAAGTACAGCTGGCATTAGGGTGGTACCATATATCAGCAGTAATTTCTCCAGTGGTAATTCCACAGGAATAATCCTGCCAGTGGTGGCTTGCCACTTCTGCCAGAAATTCAAGGATTTTACATCACCCACCTCTCCACCCAGCCTTTTATGTGTACTGCTTCTGGAATTTACCTCTGATTATTTGAATGAACCCTGTTCCTCTTCAGTCTATATGCTCAGCACAAACGCCACCTTCCAAAAGCATCCTAGCAGAAAATGTATATGACACATTAATGCATTCATGGCTACCGCTGACAAGAGTGATACTATTGTGACCTGGAAACAAGTCACACGGACAGGAAAAGCACTCTTGGTCCTTACTTGAAAGTGTGATGTTTATATCTGAATAACATTATAATTGAAAACACAGCGCTTCTTCTGAAACATAACTGATGTAGAGTCGGTGAAGTCAGAGACTGCGCAATTTCTTTTTTTTTGCGAGTGAAAAGATGTGTTCCTCCTCGTCAGTAAACGCATCTTGTAAATAAAACTTAAATGTAATTTATCTACAGAGCAGAGAAGAAAGTTCAACTGCTGTATCGTTTCTGAAGCTTGCTGCTCTTTTGAAAAATATGTTGGTGAAAACTAAAAATGTTTACACCCACGGACAAGGCTGATTGAACTGGGGGCGAATTGACTTGTCTAATGAACCAGCTTTAAGAGCGATATAAGTCTTGACCCTACAAGGCAATTCCAAAAGGACATTTGAAAAGAAACCCTTGTGAATTGAACATGATTAACACTATCTGCTCAAAACTGCTGGCTGTTAGAAATGGGGGTCTCTAGTTGGCAGAGGTAGGTACATTTGACCAAATAGGGACCCTTGCTTCTAGTCAGGGTAATGGGGAAACCCACTGTAGATAACCCCTGCTCATCCCCTTGGCCATGTCTGAACTGGGGTGGTGGAGTGAGCTAAAGAATGATAATGGATTAATCCCAGATCAGTTGACTGGGGGTGAGTGTTTGATTTGCTCCAATGCTCCGTCCATCATACCCTTTGGTATCGCTTTGTTCACCCTAAGTTGGCAGGGTATGCCCAGACGTGGGTCCCTTGCTCACTTTGCCACTGGATTCAAGCTAGCCTGGCTGATGTCAGCTGATTAGCCAGAAACCGGTCCCAGGATGCTTGTTTCCGGTCCAAGGAAGACATGATTTGGCAGTTTGGGTTGGACTGTTCCCATGAGGCTCAGGTTCAGACTGATTTGCATACGGCCATGTCTGAACTGGGGGGGGGGGGGCTGGACTGAGCTAAAAAATTATGATGGATTAAACCCAGAAACAGTTGACTGGGGTGAGTGCTTGATTTGCTCCAATGCTCCATCAATCATACCCTTTGGTATCCCCTTGGTAGCTCGGCACGAGCAGACAGGCTTATCCTCAAGGCAATGTGTAAAGTATTTGTACCAACACTCACAGCAACATAGTGAAAACAGCAAAAATGAACACCACACCAGTATAGACAAATAAAATATCTTTCTCTAAACTAAACAAGACCAAAATGACAAAAATCCAACATACAGATACCCAGTAAAATGTCTTTAAAAAGGATGTTGCAAAAATAAGCTTGTAGAAATCAAATAGCACCAACTGGGGCTATTATGACGTCAGGACAGTACAAAATCCAAAGTACGGCGCCGCCTGTGAGGATTGCGGCGTCCGGTGTGGAGTCACACACACCCCCAAACAAACAGTACCTTGAAAACTATGTCAGTGACGACGCACGGCGTTGAAGATGGCCAATGTCGGCTCCGGTGATGATGCGAGGTCGGCAAGATTCTCGAGTCACTTTGGGCGGTTATCAGCACCACGATAACAAGATCCGGGCGCTGGCGAAGACGCAGTCGATGCGAGCGCTGGCGTCGGGCACGGCCGATCACTGCTGGCATTGGTGGGCGTCGTAGGGTGCCGGAGCTGCGGAGCAGGCCGGGCGCTGCGTTGTTCACTTCACGAGCTGCTCCCGGGCCTCAATGCAGGTCGCGGCACCACAGCAGCAGTGTCAACGGCGCCAGAACCAAGATTTATTCCTTCTCTTTGGTTTCTTGCAGCTCCTAACAGCTGTAGCAACCTCCAGAAGCCCACACACAGTTGCAGGCACCTCCTGGTAGGTCAGAACTCCCAGCAAGAAAGTTCAGGGGAGCTGGGGGTGATGTTTGTTCCTGGGACTTCAAAACAGGAGGCCAGCTCTTCTCGGGCCCTTTCTTCAGATGGACACAACACACAGCAAAGTCCTTCGTCAAGCAGGGGACACAGCACACAGCAAAGTCCTATGTGTAAGAAAAGGGAAGGGTCGGACCTGGCCAGTGGGTACACTGGCCAGGCCAACATGGCAAGTAGCAAACAGCGCGCAGGCTCTGCGGTGGCAGGCTTGAGATATCTCTTTGGGGTTATTCATGTGGGTGGCTAACCAGTGCTGCAAGCCCACTAGTAGCATTTGAGTTACTAGCCCTGGCACACTTAGTGCACTTTAAAAGGGACCTACTGGTAAAACAAATATACCAATCATGGATAACCAATCACAATAACAATTTACACAGAGAGCATATGCACTTTAGCACTGATCAGCAGTGGTAAAGTGCCCAGAGTCCTATAGCCAACAACCACAGGTCAGGAAAAACAAAGGAGTAAGAAGCAAAAGGTTTGGAGATAACCCTGCAAAAAGGGCCATTTCCAACACTGGCCTTAATGTAAACTACGGTTTGTTACACATGTTTACAAGTTCTTTGCTAAACATGAGAATTTTAGCTATGTAGTTGGACTGTAATGTCTTATAAATCTGCATAATGGATTATGCCACAACAATAACTTTTTCTGTATCATACATACTACATTTTACAAAAGATAGAAACAGCATTACGCCCAGGGATGTCTTTTGTAGCAACAAAACACCAATAGGCAGTCACTTCCCGCCAAGTTATTTATGTGTTCTCTGGGTGAATAGTAGAACATTCAATGACTCCAGCTATTAATTTTGCATTCCCTAGTGTGTGCTAAATCTTACAAATGATGGACCACATTTCATATTTCTGCCTCCAATCTCTTGGTGAAATCGCATGTTTTTTTCTAGCTCAAATCATTATTTTGTGAGGAAAGGCCGGATGAGGTCTGGAAGCATATACATACATCTGAAATGCATTACTTGCATTAGGGTATGCTGTGAGGAATCGTTTCATATGTGGTTATGATTTATGACTTTCAGTGAACATTTAATATACATCTGTGTTCCTTCAACCCATCTTAGATCATGTACCTAAAATAGACATGAAAAAGCTACATTTATCGGCAGTTAACATGTTAATTACAGTGGTTGTCATTGCTCTTGATGTAAACTCCCCAATACTTTGCTGAATTTAACACGCTGCAAAATTTTTGTTGGGGGGAATGTGTGACCCCTTATTGCCTTTCTCCTTTGAGCATATAGTTCTTGGTACACATCCTTGCAATATTAGATTTCTTCTCTTGTTCACTGCGCACGATATTTGAAATTAAGACACTGTAAGACTACATTAATTTAAGAAGCGTCTGATCTATCATTAGACATTCAGTATTTACAGATGATTACATGTGTATTTACATTCAACAGTTGAAACCTTTTGTGAATACCTATGTCCACTAGTAACATAAGGCAATATAGTCTGAAGACCTAGGATGGACCCTAGCTGAAAAGGCGAGTGGAAACCAATAGAAGAAGTAAACTGTTTATTAGAGTCCACAGTTTATTGGAGTCCCAGCTCTCATGATAGAGAGGCTGAGCGAACAAGAGGAATATCATCCAGTCTCAACTCACTCCCCCGGAACTCTAACAAAAAAATCAATACATCACAGGGTCCTAAGCCTACAGAGGCTGTTGTCTCTTCCTAATGTCCCAGAAAAAGGATCCGCAGAGAGGAGGAGTCGGAAATGGAACGTGGCTACACTATAAAGGCTCAGACACCGTGGCCTATGAGGTATACAGTTGAAAGATGATGAACAGACATCAATCGTAAGGAATAGCGGCGACATCTTAGCCCAACATAAAGCAGCCAACAGAGATGAGGATGCCAATGAGGAAACTGTCACAGCACCTAGAGCCCTGTAACATGGAAGAGGAGATGTCTCCATCACAAAAGTCCAGCTGTGTAGCAATCCAAAGAACCCCACCCAACGCTCTCCGGACATTGCAGAATGGATGAAACAACTAACAGCACTGAATTGTGTCCCACACATCATAGAGTCAACTAGATCTCTGGGAGTAACACAGGACAGGAAACTGAACATGCAGGAACACATAAACTCTGACACCAAAGGAGTGAACTTCCACATTAGTATATCGAGAAAAATAAAACCCTTCCTTCCCCAAGATGACCTCAAGTCTGCGGTTCAAGCTCTAGTAATTCCTAGGTTGGACTATGGGAGTGCCACCCTTTGCAGCCTACCCAGAGCTAAGCTTGCACCACTGTGGCCTCTCTTACCTCTGCTGCTAGACTCAATGCTGGATCAAAAAGGAACAATCAAATCACTCCGAACTTAAAATCACATATCTGCCTTCCATATGAAGTAAAGATTCGTTTGAAAATTGCCTGCATGACACATAAAGGCCTTAATTTCAACACTCCAAGGTACCTTGCAAAAAACCTAAAGCTGTCTAGTCGCTTCAGAGTATCTAGAAGCACTAGTTCTCTACTTCTGAAACCACCAAAATTCCATAGAAAGAAAACATATATATTAACCTACTCTGGCATGGCGCGAGAATCTGGAACGCACTTCCCCCTGAAATCAGGATGAATCCCTCAATTGACTCATTAAAACAATTATTTGAAAGGATACTGATGAACAAATCCATGCCGTGCAACACATGATCTATACTCCAGAACTTGATCTATCCCTTGCCTGCCACATGCATACTCCTCACTACCCCCACTGTTACTCTTTTTTACAGGTTACAGTTCACCTGGATCCTGTGGTTTGCTCTCTAGTATAAATGCCTATACCTTGACCATGCTCGATGATATTGTTGTTACTTGTATACATGTCTCCTTGATCATTGTAAAGCACTCTGATACTCTGCAAGAGTCATGTTCATGCTGTATAACACATTATAAATAAAGAGACAAGCTCCCGCTCACTTGTCCATAACCTGAGGATAGGTTGCGCACTTAGGCTGGGCAGAGAAGATAATGGAGGTAAAAAGACTTTAAGTAGACCCTGACTTAAATTATTGGTTAAATTATTGCAGTATCAATGGTTGGCCAAGCCTGATGCTGGATTAACTACTGTTTCTATTTTGGCAGTAGTAATTTACATTTGCTCATTTGGCTCCGTCCCCTTTTTCAATGGTTGAACGTGCAACTCTACACTTTTGATTAACTCTGCACTACGGATTTTGTCAATAGCCAAAAGTAATAAAGCAACTCAAAGTGTAAGAGTAGATTACTTGTGTAAATTATTCACAAGTGGAGTCAGCTTTAAGAATAAACCCAAAGGTGTACTAGCAAACTTACATGCGCAAATTACTCAAAAGTGGAGTGACCTTTCTGAATAGCCCACAGTACCTTTATTGTAGCTGAATCCAGTTCAGATATGTTACAGGACCCTGAATGAGTTGAAGTTAAAACATGATTTTGCATTTTTTTAGCTTAACCAGACACAGGATTTATGACATTGTTCAAAAGATGAATAACTTGGAGGGACCGAAAGGATTCTCTTCTGCCAGCCCAGTCACATTTAAAATGTCCACCCATATGGCACTACTTTTTTTTCGGAACCAGCTCCCACTTACAACAAGAATAAGGAAAAGCCAGAAACACGTGTGTTTAATGAAAGCAATGTTTTCAGTTAACAACAAGGATAATTGAATACATTGCTCCAGCAAGCTCTGCATCAGATATTAAAGAATGAGTGGACCTACATTCAGCAGCAATCTAAAGAGGATCTGCTTCCAGTGTATACCGACTAAAGTATGTTTTTATTATCTCTAGCCAGTGCAGGATAGTGCCATTCCCTGCTTGGCTCTGGCTACCAAAAACTTAAGGTTTTCAGTGGCTAATGCTGACCTCTTATGTAGTAGTTATGTCAGAAGAGTTTACCCAGGTGTGAAAATCCCTTTTATCAACATTTTCACCATGTTTACTGTGATCAACTTCTATGCACTGGATGTCGAGGAGCTAGGAGGCTCACGAAGAGGGAGAAATATACATGTTTAGGAGTCACAAAAAGACAGCAAGTAGCTGAGAATCACCATCGACCACTTCATTGAGAGACAGCAAACTTTCAAAAGAGCTTTTCGAGAAATCAGCAGACCACCATCTCTTCCAGAGAGGTGATTGCTTAAAATAACTTAGTCACACATTGGAATCACACCAGTGATAGTGAAGCAGGAAGATTGCTCACTCATCATTCAACGTCAAGTATTTGAAAATATCCATTCAATGGTTATTAGGAACTTGCATATAAAAGGACACAGTATCAGCCTCAGTCCAGGTGAATATGTTGCAGTTCCATATTCTTCGAAGCTGACAGGAAAACAAGGGAGCGGAGTTGACCAAAACTGTCAGCGGCAAGAGGAGGCAGAAATGGGACCACATCTATCAGGAGGATTCTGGAGGCAAGTCAATGGAAGGCCTATCAGCTGATTCAGCCGAGGGAAATGGCCCATAACCGGAAGAAGAGATGAACTTTGAGATTTGATTTCAAGGTTTCTCGTCAAGTGATGGTGATATTAAGAATTCTCCTGAATGAATGCTTGCACGTATGTATGTATGTGGTATTCCAGTAGTACATACCTATCCATAAGGCAGCCGAGCCTTGTACAGGGTAAAAAACAAACATAAAGTTAAGGCGTGATAGAAGAGGTAGCTGGCTTGTTGACTGGTATTGCATTATGAGGTAGTGTTCTTTAATGTGGTGGTCTTCAACTCTTTTATAAACTGAAGTAGCTCTGGAGTGGTCTTGATAAACACAGTGATGTTGTTCCAGATGCTGGGTACACTTTTTAAATCTGAATTCTGATAGTGTCTTGGCTGTGGGTCTGCTGAAAAACACCAGAAATATTCAGCTATTTTGCAGAAAAAGCTGGTGTGCTCGTTATTATGGCTTTGTTAATGATGCAACTGGCTTTGAAGGTGCTGCATGCTGGCAGAGGAAGCCAATGGAGTTCCATCCCAATGGGGGTGATGTGATCATATTTCTTCAGACCCTGCATGAGATGTGGTGCAGTGAGTAGGATGCCCTTAAGAGGTGCCAGTGTGGAGTCTAGGAAGTCATGGAGTAGGACGTTACCACAATCAAGAGGCTAGCATAGGAGGGTTTGAACAGTAGTTCTGAATTTTCTTTCCGGAAACAACTTTGAATTTCTTTAGAAGTACCAGGCTGTCTTTTGGCAATGTATTCCTTGATGGCTAGGCCAGGGTGCGGGTTGAATCTATGTGAAATGGAATTTGTTGAAAGTTGGGGTTCCAAGCCATCAAGGTTCTTGTTACTAAGCCAGATTTGCACTGTATCTTGTTTGGTGTTCTTTTCAAATAGCTGCTATTATTTCTTGTTTGGATTGAGCTTTAGGTAGTCGACAGATATCCAGGCATAGATGATGTGCAGGCAGTGTCTGAGGCGTTGAAAGTCTGAAGCAGAGGACACCTTCAAGTAGAGTTGTGTATCATTTGATATTGGTGAATCTTGATGCCGTTATCTAGGAGTAGAGCACAGGTAGCTGAATGCAGAGGTTGAAGATGACAGGGGGCATTATGGCACTCTTGGGCACATGATCAGAATGGTTTTGGACCTGGAGGTGCAAACTGAATGAACTGATGGTGGTTGGAAAGGGAGGAGGAGTACCAGTGACGGACTTTGCCCATTCAAGACTCCAGGGTTCATAGGAGGCTGGGATGCTTGACTGCGTAGAAAGCAACTGAGAGGTCCAGCAATATGAGGGAGTTAGGTATTTCCCTCAGAGACTGTCTATGTGTTTAGTGCATTGTGCAGAGGCATTAGAAGGACTGGTGTGCACTCTAGTAAGGAAAATACACAATGTGAAGCTCAACAGGAGGTGACCGGGGTGACTATATACACTGCACTGCACTTCATACAATAAAGTGATCTGCACCTTCATGCTCAGGATTGGATTTGGTCTATGTATTGTTTGTTATTTCATGTGCATACAGCATAATCGTAAAGTATACTGTCCACTTTCACACTTAAGAAGGGAATTAGGTTAAAGCTCTTGACCAGCACCTATTTCCAGGTGGTTCTCCTCACATAATGGCTTGAACCTAGTAGGTGGGAGCCTCCTGTGGTTTGTTTGGTGCCCTTTGACCTGAGCTACCAGGTATCCTCAGATCTGTCAAAAGATTTTGGGCCACGTATGACAGTAACAGTTTGCAAGCTCCTAATTGTGACTTTTCGCAGCTCGCAATTAGGAACTCACAAATTGCAATGTACAACAGTGTCTCAGACACTGTTTGTTATTCCCAATGGGGCCCAAATCTCTGTTTGTAATCACTAAAACGGGTCGTACATGTGGCCGGGTTCAGGCTGCTTCAATATTGACCTGTCACCACAGTGCAGTCTTCATATCTCTTGTTTCGTTTCACTAGAGGGACCCAAGATCTACAGCACTGCTTCCTACCATCATCCACCATTGGGGACCACACTCCATCAATGTGAACCACTGGTTTTAGGCATCAGGCTTAACTCTTGTTGGGTCGATGTGCAGACCTGGGAGATAACTTTACAGGTGACTGTCTTTATGCAGAGACCAACAGTGGCACTGTAAGAAGTAGTTTTCCTCAGTCAGTCCTTTCATGTACAGGGAAAAAACCTTTGGTTTATGGGCACAGTCCTGTTTTGGATTGTTAGCAGTATAGGATATCGTACTGTGTGCAGGCCAAGATTGCGTCTGCTTGGTTTCTTCGGCTGGTCCCTTGCCTGGTCCCATTACAATTACTTGCCTGCTCCAGTGAATGTGAATCACCAGGTCACGCACACATCTCGTCAGACAACCATATACAACATTGTGGATTCCTGTACACATGCCTACGAAGGTCCTAAGACCAAATTCTTTCTGTACTTAGCTGCACTGAGGTAGCTTCTTCACGGAACAAGGCACTCGTCTTAGCTGCACTGAGGTAGCCTCTTCATGGAACAGGGCACGCGTCTTAGCTGCACTGAGGTAGCCCCTCCACGGAACAGGGCATGCGTCTTAGCTGCACTGAGGTAGCCCCTCCACGGAACAGGGCATGCGTCTTAGCTGCACTGAGGTAGCCCCTCCACGGAACAAGGCACTCGTCTTAGCTGCACTGAGGTAGCTTCTTCACGGAACAAGGCACTCGTCTTAGCTGCACTGAGGTAGCTTCTTCAAGGAACAAGGCACTCGTCTTAGCTGCACTGAGGTAGCTTCTTCACGGAACAAGGCACGCGTCTTATCTGTACTGTGGTATTCCCTTCACGGAGCAAGTTATGTCTTGCGAGGACAGCAAGAAGAGATGTATTTTCCCGCTGCAGCTCCATTTGGTTGCCGTATTGTTTTGTCTTTTGCCTCCCTGAGGCGGGTATTTTCCCCTTCTCTGTTGTGGGTCACATTCCCTCTTTCCTTCAGCCAACTCTCCGCTGGGCCTCCCACTCCCTGCTGCTCATCCTTACCCTGGCTGCCCCTTCTCATCTCTAATTCGGGCCTTTCTTCAGCTCCTTGGCTGCACAGAGGAAGCTCGTCTGTGCTTCTGCTGACCTCGAGGCCCTTTGCAGAAGCAGCAGTGGACTGCTCCTCAGTTTAGATGAACTGTGCTCTACTGCTAAAGCAACGGCAAGCCCACTTGAAGGGGCCATAGTTCGCTCTGTCTTACCTTTTTCTTCCTATTTGTGTTGTTTTTTCTCCCTCAGGTGGACTCTTCTGCTGCTGGCTCCCACACTTTCGCTCATCCCAGCTCCCTTGTAACCTACACTGCCTGCTGCTTCTCACTTCCCTTGTCACTTCTCTGCTCCAGTGTGCGTCTTTATTAGACTGCTAGCAGCACTGGGCAGCTTGTCTTGGTGCCTCTGCTGACCTTGAGGTCATTTGAAAGGTGTGAGCAAGTGTGCCGAAACAATGCAAGCAAAGGAAGTCCCTTTTCAGCACATTGTCCCCTTTTTACTCTGAAGTGCTACTCCTACTAATAATGGAAGTGGAAGTTATCGGGGTGGAAGGTTCAGAAGAGCAGAAGTATGCCCCCTCATGTCAAAATAGAACGAGCAAGAGTCTCCAGGATCCAAGAAACGTAATGACTTGGCTTCACGTGGAGGGTTGAAGACAAAAGGGTAACCTTGGGTGGCCTATTTCATTCTTCTGTGGATCAGCAACATCTCAGCCAGTGCTTCATCTTTCTCTTCACATGTGCAGGTCTACCTAAGATCTGAGCTGTAGGTTCCAATCGATTAGCGCTCGCCCATGTTTGGAATCCTTCAGGAGCACAGAGGTGGTTAGGGGGTGCAACGACAAACCCCTGCTCAAAATGTAGCCTCTATTGGCCTAGCAGGAGTAGATGAAATCAGGGCCTTTTAGCGATTTTGTAGTTTCTGCTCACGTTGCCATGCTTGTTTCTTCTTCCACTTCTTTTCCAATTCATGAGGTTTATTTGTGCCGCAGTAGATAGTCTTGCTGCCTTTTAAAAAAGTGCATGTCTACTGCTCATGTCACCATCTCCCATTCGCCCCTTTGCCACCATTTAGCTCATTTTACAGCATCTGCCTCTGCACATGTCGCCATATGGATTACAGGGCCTTCTCTGATGAGCACCTTTTTTGTTGTACTCACAAACAGAACCCTGCTGCTCATCTGGCAAAGCTGGGGCTGAAGCTGCCTTTATGTCTTAGTACTAACTATATTTATAATTTGTGTGCCTATTTTTCACACTTCGTCATCCACCACACTGTTGGCTCTGTACCCCAATGCAAGATGGGCGCACCTCTCGGGTCACTCACACACAACAAGAAAACACTACCCAAATAAGATTACCCTGCCAGCCACACACTCCCCCATGGTGTACCACGCTGCCTGTTTGAAAATGATGACCCACATGTGAGCATGAAGCACTATACGAAGGCTACAATGCACTAGAACATAAAATTCACAAACAGTGCCAGCCATCTGCTGCTTTATGTGTATGCTTGGGCAGACTTCACCCCAGGGCTTTTATTGCATTCTTAAAAAGGATGAATCTATCTACCTTTTTATCTGAAGAAGATGTGGCAGCATCAGTCCATTTGGAGCTTAAATACCAAGAGAAATCAGAGGAACTCCGGAGAGGCGGCAAAGAACCGCCTATGTGTTGACTCCAGGGCCGTGCTCAACATTGCCATGCATGGATGGGGTCTTCTGGTCTCCACACTGTTGAGGAGTCTGATCTGATTCTGTGTCTCAGTTGGGCACATGAAGCACTCCAGCCAGTGCTCCTCAATCACCTGTGCCAGAGGGCGCGAGCAGATATTGAACACAGGAGGGGATACCTGGAAGCCGCAAGGATCCTGTCACCTGGCCATGAAGGACACAAAGTCCATATACCAGGTTTGATTCTTGGAATGATTCTTGCATTTTTCCTAATCTTGTTAACTTTGAAGACGGGTTACATTTATCCTGATGACTATTCCTCATTTAAAAAACGGGCACTCGTGCAAGGGAAGTTTTACCTTTTGATCAGTTCATTGAACGTCGCAATAATAAACAAATTACATGTATCAAAACATGGAAACATGCATGTCTTAAATTTTGGTGTGACTGTAATATGTGCATGCAGATGTTTTTTTCCTTTATTTTAAGTACTACAGTCAATTGTCTTAAGTTATAGAGGAAGGTGGAGTGATTTAAAACACGGCTCGCACTTCAGAGAAGTTAGGAATCTTCTCGAGCGTCGTGCTGATTGAGGCAGAGGATTTGTGTCTTACACTTCCTCTGAAAGCACTTAGAGCGGTACGGATTCAACTTAATGATACATTATCTGTCCATTTCAAAGCTGGAGAGTGGCCCAATATAGATTAAGGTGGAGTATTGTAAAAGCCTTCGAAAACAATATCGGTTTTATTAGGTGGAGAGCTCACTTGAAGTTAGTATGATGTATTTATTCTAAGTGTTACATCCACTTTAGAGAATTTCACCCCATGGAAGGCGCTATTCATAGATCAGACAGCATACAATACATCGAGTATGTACCATAATCTGTGATTTAAGAAGGTAATTTATGTGTAGTACTTAAAGCATACTGAATTGATGTAATACTATTCACAAATTTACATATATTAAAAAATAATTACATTTCCTGCTAATGCACAAGGATTAGTTATCACTTGTCCCCTCTCTGCCATGCTAAATGTTTTTCACCCCGCCACACAATCTGCTTGATTCCATACGGCAGTGGCCACGTGTCTACATCAGCAGACGGAAGCTTTTTCTGTGTTCTCCTCCCAGGACCCCAGCCTGCTGTTGGTGTGCTTGCGGCACCCCTGGAGTATTTCTGCTGGCGACATTCTGCTCTGCACAAGGTCGAAAATGTTGGGCTGATAGCTCAAAGAAGGAAGATAATGGTACAGAGCATCAAAGATGCTTTATGGAAAAAGGGCAGGATGTCGAGCATTCAATCTCACTTCTTCGACCTGTCACAAGGAGAGTCCCATTTTCCTACGATGGTGGTTGTGGTTATATTTATTCCTATCCAAGACAGTCATCTTCTCAGTTTTGTGCTTCTAAACGTTTCCTGCACAAGATGGTGTTTGAAGTAAATTCTTGTTCTACTGATGTATAAAGAATTTGGATTTTCGAAAGATGTGTTTGCTCCCTTTTCTGCAGCTGCTTTTCCCTGTTGGATTCTTCAGCTGGGAAGATTATGCTGGACTATTTCTGTGGGAGGCTGTCTCTCTATATAGTGTACTAAAATGAACTACACTGTGCAGAGAGTCCAGTGAGTCTCAGATTGGTGTACAGAGGGCAAAGAAGATAATACCAACGTTCTATTTGTGGTAGTAAGGGCGTGCAGTTAGGCTTATCAGAAGATAGTGCTCCATTTGTTGTACTCACAGAGGCAATAAATGAGACACAAAAATTAATCTAAAACCAATTTACAAAAGTAACTGATTTTGTATCATTTTATGCTACAGAAAGTGCAATTTTCACATTTAGCAAAATGAATTACTCAATTGCGCACTATTGAAATCAATGGAAGAAAATAGAAAAATGTATATATAATCACACAGTTGGATCGCAAGGTTCACCTTTGGGATTTAAGTAAGTAGCAAGGCCAGGACCAATGTTCCAAAAAAATTCGTAAAAAACATGGACCCCTGAGTAGTAGTGAAAACAACTCCTAGGACAGGGATAAGATGTATGAGTATAAATTCCGAGACAGTTGCAAATGGAAACAAGTAAAAGGAAACAAAGCAAGAAGGACACAGAACTTATAAAAAAAACATCATAATAAACACAGTTAAAAATCATGTAGTGTGCTAGATAGCATACACTACCTGATATCAAACATACAAAATTAAAAAACATTTTTTTCAAGACTTCAAACGCAATTAAAAAAGTTAGATACACAGCTATTTTCAATGGTATCTAACTGAACAGTGGCAATAGAGTTCGACGGTCGTTTCGACGTAGACAACGCCTTCTTCAGGAGCCACAAAAGTATCTGAAATACATGTATGAAAAAAACAATATAAATCATCATAATTTTATAAACCAAGACACAATACATAAAATATACACAACAGTTCATAATATAATTAAACGTTTGAGAATGTAGTGAAAATTTATGATCTGGTCCTTCCACGATTCACCGAGGTGGACATTTTGATTAACCAACCCATTCATGCAAATTTTAACGAGAAACTAGGACATATTCATGCAGACCTAGTTCACGGGCTGGAAGATCTCTTTTACCCTGTGTCCACTCTAAGGAAAAAGAGGATCTCAACTTCAGCCTGGTATAATTCTGCCTGTAGAAAGGCCAAGGCTGAGTTGATCTCAGCGGTTAAGTCTGGTACTAATAGACATAAAATGCACGAGCTTAGACGGCAGTATAAAGAGGTAATGGCCCACGCAAAGAGTGAATGGGACTGGGATAGATGGCATAATTTTAAAATGGCCATGGAAACTAGGGATGCACGAACATTTTGGTTGTTAGTAAACACAGGCTCAGGGGATCCGAGAGCGGCTGTAGAACCAAATATTGCTGCCTCAGTATGGGAATCCCACTTTAGAGCATTATATTGTGATGGACCCACTGCGTTTATTGAGGCCGACTCCCCAACTCCAGTTAACAGTATGATCCACTGGAGTTCACACTGGGGGAAGTTCATAACGCAATAGGGAGACTCGCATTGGCGAAGGCTCCAGGCCTTGATAAACTTCCTGGAGACCTATTTAGGCACCAACCTGAGATCTGGGCTCCTTATTTGCTAATTATTTTTAATTCAATTTTAAGGGGCATGGAGATCCCCTGTACTTGGCTGAGCGCAGAGATAGTTCCTATCTTTAAAAAGGACTCTCCTCTGCTCCCAGCCAATTATAGGCCGATAAGCCTTATAGATGTCTCCCAAAAACTTTTTGCTCGTTTTGTTTTGGATCACCTCCAGGGTTGGATGGAGGATAGTGAGATCCTAAGTCCCTTTCAGGCGGGATTTAGAAGGAACACATCCACCATGGACCAGATCTTTCGCTTTGTCCTCCTTTATTGGAAAACGGCAAAGATTGAGGGTGGCAGCCTCTACATGGTGTTTGTGGACCTCAGGTCCGCATTCGATCTAGTGCCGCGGAGGAAATTGTGGGCGGTTCTCAGGGAACTGGGCGTTCCGCCCCAGCTTTCGCAAGTACTGACCAAGCTCCACGAAGGGAACTTCGCTCAGGTCAGATGTGGAAGGGATGGGGCACTGTCTCCTAGGTTTCCAGTTGGCAGGGGGTGAGACAGGGTTGCGTCTTAGCACCGACCCTGTTTTGCCTCTATGTCAACAGTGTAATATCACATCTTGACAGTGTCCCGAACAATGACGCCCCAAGGCTGGCAGGCAGGAGGGTACCCGCAATTATGTTTGCCGATGATACCCTCCTGCTTTCCAAATCCCCAATGGGGATTCAACGGATACTGGACGGGTTTGTGGACTTCTGCAGAATTCATGGCCTTGAGATAAATGCCAAGAAAACAAAGTTTATGATATTTAACCCCTCGGCATCTACCCGACCAAATCCGACTCTAGGGTCGGATAGGTTGGAAAGGGTTATGACGTTCCAATATCTTGGGGTAACTTTGCACGAAAATCTTTTCTGGGGCCCACAGCAAGTAAAATTACGTCTAAAGCTATCGCAACTGGTGGGGGGTATTTTGAAGGTTTCAAACTCCTCAACCTTCAAGCCAGTAAGTCCAGCACTGGAGATATATAAAACCCAAGCTAGAGCAGCAGCTCTTTATGGCAGAGAGCTGTGGGGGCACAACGGTAGAAGTGAACTTACTAAAGTGGAAACAAATTTTATTAGACGCTTTCTGGCGCTACCACAAGGTACCCCACTCTTTCCCTTAAGATTAGATCTGGGCCTCTCATTGATAGGAGATGAGTTTGCATTGAAACCTTTGAGGTTTTGGCACAGACTATGGTCAACCGCAGAACTGTCATACTATAGACAAGAGCTGAAGCATGTAATGAGCCTTAACAGCCCCAATAAAATACCTTGGCTGGCCTTTGTCAAGTGAGAACTTTTACGATTGGGTTTGGCTGTTTTGTGGGAGGACCCCAAACATGGCTGTTCCGAGGTCTCTCGCAAAACCCTGACAAGGATTTTTAAGGATAAAAGCCTAAGCATGGCTGTGGGTGCTCCAAAGGCTGGCACCCTAACTGAACAATTTTTGGCTTCCAAAAGTTTTTATAGGTTTGAAGATTTTATGGACATTGTTTTTCCTACTATTGCCAGGAAACTTTTCATTCAATGGAGGTATGGTACCTTGCCTCTTAAAGTCTTTACAAGTAAATGGTCTGCTTCGGATGACAAATCCTGCCCAGGATGCAGCGGTAGCGCGGAGGATGAAATCCACGTGCTTTTTTTCTGCCCCGCTTACAGCAGATCAAGGAAGCACTGGCTGGTACCACTCTGTAGGAAACTAGACTTCAGAAATTGTTCACACTCTTTCAGAATCCTAAAGACTAGCACTTTAAGCTGTACCGTATTTGCTGTCTCTAAGTATTTGCTAGCAATGTGGATGAAAAGGCGAAAATTAATGTCTAGTTAACTTTTAACTGTGGGATGAATTACTATTGCACACTACACTGCAAATATAGATCCTATTTATATAATGTATTCTACTGTTCGTACGGGTTGTGCATATTTTTTTTTTGTAAAATACCTCCTTGTAATAATCTAATGATTGGATGATTTTAAATGTTTTTATTGTATCTTTTATGGCCCTGATGGCCGAAATAAAGAACTTTTGGATTAAAAGTTAAAAGCCTTCCAACTAATGCTCATTTCCTTGCGTGCAGAATCATGTTTCCATATATATAATTATACAATCTCTTAAATTTTATCTGAGTACTCATATTCAGGAAGGTGTCTATATAGATCCACCCTCAGAGCATGAATTGCATTCCATTCTAACTTCAGGAGATAGCTCCAAATTAATCAATAGCCAGGGGGTACTGTTAAATACCATAACTAATGTAGACAAAACTCATTTGTGTGTGATATTCATAGATTGTAGTGACACAATAAAGTGGCCATAAATAGAAGAATTAATCACTAGAAGGATATCTTATATAAAAAACAGGGAGCTTACATAATGAAGAATCCCATTAACCATTTATTACAGTTACAGCTTATTTTTCGTTTTCCGTAAACAGAAATGGATATATTTCCGATTCTACAACAATATATAAAGATCAAAGTTAGGTGGTCGGAGTAGATAATTGATAACTGACAACAAGGTATTGATCCTCATAATGGTTGCTCTAAGAGCGCTCAATCCTAACCTCGAATCATTAAATGTAGTGACTTGGTAGAATACGTCTCACTTCCTATGTAAATCATAGACAATAAAGAATGACCGGAAATGATCATAATCACCCCACTTGTCATTCTACAAAACCGTCATATATTTAGCATATCCTGGCTAAACAAACGCGGCTGTAGATGATATCTAGCCGCGGGACAATATTAATGACGATAAACAAATGGACAACCACTCATAACAACTGATAAGTGTTTCTGCCCCCTGAACGTTAAAGAGCTGTTCTATTAAAAAATTGGCAGATAATCAGCGCTCATATGCGAGCCTCGTACACATATATCTATAATGATGCTCATGGCTTCAAACTAAACTCGGGGAAAGTAACCTCATGTCTTATATTCAAAAGGTGCTTATACCTTATAATGTAGCATCTACAATTTCGTAACGTGGCCACGGATAGGTTCCAGATGGAGTTGGTGGCCGTAAAAGTTTCCTAATAAGAGGAACAATGGTATAGCGTAAAGCACAATCCCCTGTGGGTTAACGTTATGCAGCAACAAAATAGATACATATTACTAAGCAGGAACTTGTACCTGAGGCAAATTTTCCCCGCAATTTAGATTGTGATGGTCGCGCTGCTTGGTACGAAAAATATCGAAAGGGCAATTAGCTGTACGTGCCCAAAAAGATTACAAGGTCTAAAAGAAAATGAGAAAAACGTGTAACTAAAGGGGAATATTAAGGCATAATATGACATAGCCCTAAAAGAAACACCTCCGGTTAGAAAGGGCCCGTTAGGTAACGCTATTTCACCATAGAGTGCTTACCTTTCAGAAATCGGACACAATGTAGCTGGAAATCGGGACAAAGATGGCCGCTGGCGTTTTACGTTAGATAGCGACGAAAACCACAGGTTGAAATACCCAGAAGTATAAATAGCCGACAGCCAGAGGTCACGTGTCCGCAAGCTGAACAATGCACAAACTACAAATGAAGACGGACAAATGAAGCCTACATATTTAAAGGTTGAAATACCGATAGTATAGTGGTACTGACGGATTCTGAATTATATTTGCCTTATACCGCAAATGAAATATTTAACCACTATGTGCAAAAAAAAAATATCCTAATGCAACATACTGAATGTTCCGAACATCTATGCATTTAATAACAGGCCAAGAGCAATGTATGTGACAAGCCCAAATCAATCCTGATCAGGCATGATAGAGATAGGACTAATAACATGAATTATTCCCAAGTGAGGATAACCTGGAAAAAAACGCGAATCAATATTGACTTTAAAAATAAAGCCAATAATTCAGGTCCGCAAAAAACATTTTTGGGGGAAATTGCAACAATTATGTAGCGATGACATCTACTTGTGAAACGACGCAAGGACTAATAATTTATAAATAAAATAATGAAACAAGCAACAAAATCAAGTTTTGTCCTTATAAAAAAAATATTAAAAAGTTGGGTACTACCCACTTTAACGATCATCTTAATAAAAATCTAGGAATTTGAGGAGAGACGGAGGGGACCCTTACTTGCTCCATGAAGGCATCACTTCATGAAGACATTACTTACAGATTCATGTAACCCAATATCTAAAGGGAATGATTACCTGTTTTTAAACCATTGCATTCTCCCATGCAATATCGCTATTTAAACCGTTCCTGAAAGTATCCAAACTAAAAATCCAAAAGACTTCTCTTTTCTTACGTATTTGGCAACCTCCTTTACTGTCCGGTGTTCTAATCTTTTCTACAATGCACCATTTGAAGTCTTCTGGTTTATCTTTTTTCTCGTTAAAATGCTTGACGAGAGGTGCTGCAGTCTTATTCGTTCTAATAACTGAACGGTGCTTAGTCAGTCTGACCTGAATGGGTCTAGATGTCTCACCCACATAGCCTAACAGGCAAGGGCATAAGATAAAATAAATACAATTTGCGGTTTTGCAATTCCACATATCTGTAGCACTCACAGAGCAACCATTACGATTAAAGGACTCGCCTCCCAGAATGTTGCCACAAGACTTACAGGAGGAGCACTTAACAGTTCCTTTAACTGGAAAATTGTCAGTTATGGATCTTTGTACAAAATCTAAATGGATGGATAAGTTCTCAAAACGTGAATCAATCAATCATCGCATTTATATGAACAATCAGATCTTTTAGATTCCTATTTCTTTTATGTGCAAAAAGGGGTTTGGCAAGCTTATTTTCTACAGTGGGATTGCAGTTAAGGATATGCCAATTAGCATTGATGATCTGTTTAATTGTGTTATCCAAAGTGGAATGCTTGGTGATACAAACTAACTGATTGTTTTCTTTGGGTATTTTAGGTTTCAACAGATGGTCACGGTCGTAAATTCTTGCTCTTTTGTATGAGTCCCTTATTAATCTGTGGGGATATCCTCTATTTAAGAATTTTTGTCTCATGATGGCTGCCTATCTATCAAAATCCACAAGGTTGGTACAGTTCCTACGTACTCTTAAAAACTGTGAAAATGGGATACTTTGACTTTGACTCCGAGGGTGAAAGCTGTTAAAATGGAGAAACGTATTGCGAGCTGCTGGCTTAACGTAAAGATCCAATGTTCCACCAGCAGATTCTTGGGAGCATCCCGGATTTAGCCAATAGCAGGGTGCTGAGGTCATTGGTAGCTGGTGCAATATGAAGAAGTTGGCCACTTGAAAACACAGTGCACCAAGGGACTTAAAAGTAAGTCCATGGGTCCCTACTTGAGGGAGTAGGTCACAAGGGCCTCAGGACCATGAGAGCACAGCTGGATTGTCGTTACCAAGGCCATGTGGGCCGGGTGCAGAGCAGATAGGTCATCCAGGCGGAGGGCATTGAGATGTCTTCGCAGTCAAGAGCAGGCAGCTTGGAGAGGTGATTCTAGGTCAGCTGGGCCACTCACAAATTAGGTCTCGGGGTCGCGATGTCCCTTGATGGGTGCTTGCTTCCTGGGGAGTTGGAGTCTGTACTAGACTCTTCATCTTGGTGAATGCTGAAAAGGGTCTGGTACCCGGGTATCAGTGCAGCCCTGCTTTGGTAAATTCTTGTGTCTCAAAACTTGGTATGGAGACAGTTCTGATCCTCTGGAGCTGGTGTACTACTTTTGGTTGTGGTGCTGCGTCGGAGACGCCGGCGAGCTGCCAGCCAAAAACTGCACTTTTTGGGTTCTGGGCCTGTGGACTGCCGAGGAGTAGTACCTCTACTCCAAGGGAGTTCTTAGGTGATTTGTAGAAGGCTGGATGAGCTCAAGGATTCTTATAGGATACACAGTTGCAGGGCAATTGTCGAGTCATTAAGGCAGCAGGCAGGGTTGGGCATCAGTTTTCTGCAGCAGGGCTTCAGTCTTTGAATCAGCAGCTCCTCTTTGTTCTTTTCGTCTCTGTGTCTGTACAGTCTAAGTTCAGGGTCTAGGGATGCCACCTAAATACTGATTATAGGGGCGTTACAGGGCGAGACAGGTAGTAGCCAATGGGCTACCTACCTTTAGGGCAGTGGTGAAGCTTGACCTTCAGCCACCCATGGCGGCCCTTGAGTTTGCCACCCCGCGGCGGCTGTCTGAAGAGCGGGAGGGCGCTGGCCATTCCAGCAGTTGCCACCCCTGCGACTGCCGTAGGTAAGAACGGGGGGATGGAGTACCCCCAAAACTCATGCATCCGTTGCAGACCACCCCCACCACCCCTCGCTACGCCTGTGGGAAGGGGCACTACTCTTACCTTAATTGGCAATTTCCCTCACAAACCAATATATAGGGAAATGAAAAGCGGAGTCCACATTGCCTGCCCCACCTTCTGGGTTGTGCTTGCTGAATAGGGACTCACCTCCTAATTTTTCCACCTGTCCTCCCACCAAATGGGGAGCAGGAAAGGGGGGTTGGCATCCTCCACTATCTGAAGCTGCATGGGTCACACTTCAAAGGCAGCATTGCCTTTCTGGGGTGGCAGAATTTGTGCTGCAACCTTTCACTTCTAATGCCCTAGGTACCAGGGGTACCACTTCTTAGGGACTTACATGTGTTGCTGAAGTTGTGCCAATTGTGGTACAGTTTTGGGAAAGAGGTCAGGCACTGGGAACCTGGTTGGCAAGTGGCCAGTGAATTTTTAATTCGAAATCACATCATACATCAGGCAAAATTTGGGGGCTAACTGTGTCAAAAGATGCACTTTTCTACCATTTTTCTGTTCTGTTTAAGGGAAGTTTTGATGTCCTGCTCGCCTTCATCAAGCAAGAATTATCCATACTACCAATGGGATTTTTTGTCCCTTTTCTGGTCCTCCTAACTGGGACACTGTTAAGGAGACAAGTTGTATATTTCATGTGCATGTTAACTGCTGGGTCAGTCCTGTGAAGATAAAAAAAAAAGTAAGGATTTCCTGGCCCTAAACAGTGTTGGACTATCATCACTGTGACCTGGAGGCCCATTCAAGGATGGGCTGAATGTTGAAAAAATGTCTACCTGCTGAAAATGCTGGCAAATCCATGCTGTTCCCCCACCTCTGGATGGGGTTGGGAAATTATGAGTTTGTCAAATGAGGGGCACCATCAATTCATACAGTAAATTAGCCCCTTGGTCCCCTTAACAAGCAATGAAAAAGCAACCAATAATTGCCCTCCAAGAGTGAAGGTTGGTTCGTCCATGTACGAAACTGCCCTGTTTTTGCATGGTTGCCCCCACTTTTTGCTAAAATGCTGATGTACTTTGACTGCGTGTGCCCTGGGTTCCTGACAAACAGCTACCCAGGGCCTATGCTCTTTCCCTAAACTGCTTTAAAAACAAAACCCAATTGGCACTCTTTGAACACAGGTCAGTCCCTTGTAAATGGTACCACAGGTACCAAGGACACAGTGGCCAGAGAAGGCCTCTAAGGGCTGCAGCACTTATTGTGCTACCCTTAGAGGACCTGTACCTTTACAGGCACACACTGCCATTGCAGGTGGCATGTTTTGGTTCAGAACAAAGTGAAGAGTTGACATGGCACATGTTGACATGGCACACATACCTGTGGGCCATGCCTACAACCCACTGCCCTGGCATAGGTCAGCCACCCCTCTAGCTGGGTGCGCTATACTAGTGGTGAGGGTACAGGTGCATGATCCCTGTACCCCTACAGTGTCTAAGCCATTCTTAGACATTATAAGTGCAGTATATGGTGCTGGGCGTTTGTTATTATGAACTCCACAGCATCATAACGGCTTTACTGAAAACTGGGAAGTTTGGTATCAAACATCTCAGCACAATAAACCCCCACTGATGCCAGTGTGGAATTTAATGAAAAATTCACTTAGATACCATCTTAGAGATGCCTCCTGAAAAATTACCTAACACAAGTGTCCAGGCTGAGTGGCTGCTTGCCAGTTGCCACCACCAGAGCTGTTTCTGGATCCTGGTTCAAGAGCCTGCTGCTCTTAGGGGTCTGAAACAATGCACATCCTGGGATGAGGTGCCAAGCCTCCTTCCCAAGGATGGGCAGGGTGTGATGATGTGAACTGGTTCCATGTCCTATGTTCCAGCATGGAACCAGGTCAGTGTAGTGTTCTAAAAGTGTCAGTTCACCACTGCTGACTGTTGGATGAGGTTGTTCAATAAATACCTCTGTGTGAAGACCGCTTTATTACACTGACGACGAGGGTGGTGAAGAGTTCTCACGATAGAAAACAATGATGAGTTTGAGATAAAAGTATATGATGTAACTTTAGGAGCTATAAAAGAGGATGAATGGAAGAATTAATTAAACAAAGATTACGAGTTGTTGGCAGTCATGAGTTTATTAACTCAAAACAAGACCCAATGTCTTAGTAAACCTTTGTCTTTAGTTGCTCATCAGCTGGCCATTGTTGATGGGGTTCTAACTAGAGGCACTAAAATGATTCCACCTTTGAGTTTAAGGAATAATATTGAGAAAATGGCACATGAAGGCCACATGGGAATTTCCAAAACAAAAGAGCGCATTCGATAAGATTTTTGGTGGCCAGGTTTGGATTTAATGTTGGAACGTGCTGTTCGTGAGTGTGTGCCTTGTCAGTTAAGTGATAAGGTACTAAAACCAAGACATCCACCTATGGTGTGTAGAAATGTGCCTAAGTGTCCTTGGGATGAAGTAGCCATCGGCATTGTGGGACCTTTGCATGGGGAACAACAAACTCCTTATTTAATTGTTTTGTTGGATCTGTATTCTCGTTGGGTTGAAGTCAGTTCTGTGAGGGAAATAACAACTCAATCTGTTATCAAATTTTGGGATTCTGTATTTAAAAGTGGGAGCTTCCCCAATTCTATACTTTCGGACAATGACCCCCAGTTCTGTTCAGGGGTAATGGAAAACTATTTACTCAAGTGTGGTGTTGTACATAAAAAGATTTCATTGTATCACCCAGAAGCAAATGGTACTCTGGAGAGATTCAACTAAACTTTGAAGGAGTTCATTCAATTGGAAAAAGATTCACTCCACATTCCTCAGCGGGTGAAACTCCTTTTGAACTTTTCAAGGGGAGATCTGCCAATACAAGTTTGTGTCCAGGGTGGATGATTTTAGATAAGGGGTTGAAAAACAATGACATTGGGGATAGGAGAGAGAAGGAATTAGCTCTTCAGAAGAAAAGGAAGATCTATGTTGATGTTTGTAGGTCAGGTAAAGTTACACACTTCAAAGTTGGTGACAAAGTCAAAATCAAAGCTTCAGTGGGATGCCAGAGTTGGTCAAAATTCACAACTCCTAAAACTGTTGTTAAACTTTTCAAGAATGCTGTAAAAACAGATAATGGTCGCATTTGGAACCATAGTCGTGTTGTACATTTTGGTGGGAACAATATGTTTGACCTGGACCACGTTGTCTCTAGTGGGTTTTCATCTGGCGTTTGTTTGAAATCTGGGACAACTCGCAGGAGTGTGAGGGTTTGCAAACTTCCTAATTATTTGCATGATTCCGTGAAATCATGGTTTAATATGTGTTCTTCTAACTCTGCTTTTTGTTGCTCTTTGATAATTTTCCATTTTAAATATATCTTTTCAAATGTAAAGGGGAAGGAGTGTGATGATGTGACCAGCTCCATGTCCTGTGTTCCAGCATGAAACCAGGTCAGTGTAGTGTTCTAAAAGTGTCAGTTGACCACTGCTGGCTGTTGGATGAGGTTGTTCAATAAATACTTTTTACCTGAAATTCATCTGTGTGAAGACCGCTTTATTACACAGGGTCCACGAAGGTGAAGCTTCAAAGGCTTGTTGCCTTTGTTAGCTACCTTAGGCCCTTACTGCTTCAAGCAACTGCCCCTCACTTTGAGTATGAGAATCAGCGGGAAAATCAAGTGAGGATGAGAGGTGTGCCCCCCTTTGACAACCCAACCCCTCAGGTGGGGGAGGCGAGGTGAAGCACAACTCTCAGTCCCCGCCATATTGCAGATGGAGGGACCCAGCCAACTAGAGTGAGGTATATACCTCCTCCCACTGGAGGGTGGTATATTAGGTGGTGTAACCACCCCAAGGAAGGTACCCATTGGTCTCAACCTTTACCTACCTGTAACACCTCTAACTCTAGTATTTAGGGGCAGCCTGAACCTTGCCTCCTCAGACAAGAAACGACCAAGAATAAAAAAAGAAGAAGGACCAAAGAAGGTGTGATGAAACTATGAAGAGGTGCACACCCACTGACTTGACCCCAGCCCTACGGGCCTATCCTCACCTCGAACCTGCAATGGCAAAATCCTGGTGTGTCCTGCAGCCAACAGCCTCAAAAACCCGAAGTACCTGCCCTGCCTTCCAATCTCAAGACTTGGTCTCCCGTGTGCATCAAATTTGCTCAACACAGACTCTGGTTCCGGCCAAATCAGCGCGTCTGCACCACACTGCACCGGACGCCTACGGACCGAGTTTGAGTAGCCCAACACCACGAGAAGGTCTCCCTGGTGATCTTGACCTGAGGTCTGGTGATCTCTGACCTGCCTCGAATCTCCAAGCTAAGCCTGCAGCCTTTTTCTGTAGGATCCCCCTGACCACGATCGGAGCTGGTAAGAAAACCCAATGTTTAAAAACACACCAGCACTAAATGTCCCACGGCCTTGGGTGGCCCAACTGATGGTTTTCCAGCATCCCCAGACAACACAACATACCTCTCCAACCAGTGGTCAACTCCAGAAGATCTTCGTGCCTGAGCCTGTAGTCTTTGTTGCAACTGGAGAATCCCCATTGAAATGAACAAGGCGCCCAACGCCAAAACAGCACCCTGCCCCCAGCCGCCCTGCGCCACTGTGCATGTACTTTGGGTACTAACTCGAATCCTCCTTTGCCCTAAGCCTAACACCAGGGGCTTTGCTCCCACAACCTTCTGAACTGCTCATGAGCAGCCACCAATCGGAGGGCACCTATCCCTATTGGATAACATTGTGCCTCAGAACTCTGCACCCAGCCACCCTAGTGCCACTGAGGGTGCTTTGAGAGTGCATCCTTAACCATGGGGGGACCCTGGTTCTAACCTCAGAATACCAACTCCCACAACCAAGTACTTACCTGTTAACCAATAACCAGAGTTTCTCCATAGGAATACATTGACTGTTTTTCCTTGAAAATTGTTGTGTGGAGTTGGTTTTGTATGAGAACTTGAAAAACTGCAAATAACTGAAAACTGCTTTACTTACTCTTTCTCTAGGACACGTCCCAGTGTGATATCTAGGCATATCACATTGAGTAGAAAAAGTAATCCAAAAGGCAATCAAAAGTAATCTAACAGTAATTTTCACTGTATTGAACAGATTTACAAACCTGTAACAAAGTAATGTTCAGTCGTCTTGCTTGTATTGTTCAACCTGCCTTGAAAAGTACCTTTTACACTTACCTGTACCAGGCTTCCTTGGTTCTAGAAATAAATATACCGATATATCATTTTTATACAAACAAATTCGTCTGAGTTCAGTCTTTGAGTGTGTGACAGCATTTGCTAAATGAGTGTGTACAACAAATGCTTAACACTAACCTCTGATAAAGCCTTACTGCTCGCCCACACTACCACAAATAGACAGTAAGGTGCTATCTACTATTACCTCTGCCTACCTTTGGGGTACCACTGGACTCTGTGCACACTATACCTCATTGTGGTATAGTATATACAGATCCACCCTCCTACAGTCCAACATCTATTTTGTAGCTGATGTCTAACAACTTGTTCTGGCAGGATCCACTTAAGGTCCCTTAGGATCAAATGCTGATCTGTTTGGGTGATGGTATTGAACTATTATTTAGTCTTTGACTCCATGTCTCTGCATATTAGTTACAGCTAATTGTTACACTAATCGGTGAGGTAGCTATCCTGGACATGATGTCACCAGTGACTGCACCAAGCATTCTAACACTTTTTCCAAAGATGGCGGACTGAGGACTAAGTATCACACTGGTTTGAATTTGAGAAGTTAGAGTTGGGTGTTACTCTAGTCACCCAGACAAGGTTGTTCTGCTCCAATCTCTTCCTCTGGAATCTTCTTCTTCTCCAGTAGTTGAAATTCTCTTTTTCTTGATGCAGGTGAGGGATGAGGCAGCGAAGGACACCTGTTAAGTGTCTTAAGGGCCACATCAAGAGAAGTATCAGAAAAGACCAGGTCTTGCTTGTTCCTCTCTACTCTGGATTGTGACAACTGTGCCACTATGCTTTGCATGTCACAGAAGGCAGGAGTATTCCAACCAACCACCAGAACTAGAAGCTTCAAAATATGTATCATCATTGGCTGATGCTCACTTCATCATGGAATCAGGCTCCGTTCACTCTCATCTCTCAGATTATTAGGATGGTGACACTGTGTGGATTTGAATTCAAACAACTGGTGATTTTGCCAATATGTTGTCATCTCTCCTGGCTGTGTGTTTGTTTTTGTTCATTTAAGCACCAAAGTGCGAGTCATCTGGTCCCACAAGTAGCCCTTATACGCACGGATGATGAATTGTAATAAAGATGTCACCAGCAAATCTAGTACTGGTGATGCAATGTGCTTAAAGTCTAAAAGTGATAATTTGTGAACTCCTTGTGAATACATCAAATAACCTGCCAAACCTTTTCCTTGACAAGCAGACCCCAAAAAACTAAGGCCCGTATTTATCATGCTTTGTGTCGCAAATCAATGCCTTGCATTACTCTGTCCTCAGAAGACGTTCCATGGGTGGAGCCTGGGTGTTCCCACGCATCCACCCATGGATTTTGATGCATTCGCATGTTTACCATTAGTGGCAGACCTGGGAATGCGTCAAAATTCTAGGCCTCCCTAGGCGAGGCACAACGAGAAGAAATATTTGTATTTCCTCTCATTTTACCTCTGTTTACTTGTGCTGGATTTTGCATTCTGCACCACATGTGGAAAGAGGCTGAAAACCCAGCTGTTGAGGTTCCAGTTCTCTGACTAAAATAACTATATTTTCAAGCATCCCCTGCCACTGTCCCGTTAACCATCGGCTATATTTCTGGGAAGGTTTTTTTTACAGCAGATAAAACTTAACATAAAAAACAAATGAGTTGGGTTTGCCATTCATGCAGCACTTTTATTTTTTACTAAAGATATGATAGATTACTTAATTTTCTACGTAGTGTGTCCTTGTTTGTATTTTGTGCTCCTAATGTAGTTTTCTAACTTCGATTATTTATTTATATATTAAAACATTTGAGAATTGAATAATTTGTTTCTTTGAACATCCAAAAATGAGTTGACTGTTTAATTAGCATCATAAAGATTTTCCTTGCATTTGATCAGGGTTAGCTTATCCTGGCTTGAAAAATACACGCTAATCCCTATCAGTGTTTTTTCTGTTTTTCCGACTAATACTTTTGCCTACTATAATGATTTTAGAAACCCACAGACAGTTATAGCTCATAGATACAGCTTTTCCATCATAGCATAACTAAAAACAAACTCAGTTGTGAATCCTCTGGTGGTGTTGGTCCTGAATAGGCCCAGTGTCAGCAAATTGACTCAGTGCCAGAGGATAGTGGAGAGAAGCTTCAAGGTGGCGCTTTGAAGGTGAGTTCTGGTCGGGATTCTGTGTCAGGACTGGAGGCTCTAAATATGTTGCATGAGTACATTATCATGTCATACAACACATGACCTCAACAACTAATGGTAATGTCCACAACAGTATATATAAGCATGTCATCCTCTCATTGTCCTCTTTCTTAGCTGTTCACAGCAAGCTCAGATGAGTGCTCTTCATCATAGCATTAGCCTTTGAATGCATACCTTATGGGTAAAGGCTTGCACTTGCCAATATCATGGTACTGCACGTGCTGTGAAATCGCTGGCGCAAGAGTCTCATGTTACCACTGAGGGGCAAAGCATATTGGAGGCTGTGTGGCCTAAAGAATCACAAGCACTCCCAAGTGCAGCTTGGGATACTAGGAGAGCTTGGGGTGGTTTAACGGAGTGGAGTAGTAAGTAGAAGTGTTCTATCCTGTAGCAGAGAGGATTTTGCTCTCAGGTCATTCTGCTACATTGCGACTTGACTTGTGACAAATGACAATGACAAATAATTTTATTTGATTCAGACATCAACTGAGGTCAACAAATACATAAAATAGAAAGTGTTAGATTATGTTATTAAAACATTTTTAAAACTCTTTATAAGAAGAGACAAGTAATAATAGTTTGTGGACTGCACGAACAACATAAAATAGTTAAAACAAATCGATTTAGGCACTTTTTCTTTAAAATAACTTTAAGAAACTCTTTAATAACTTAAACAAGTTATAACAAACAAATTCATTAGGGGAGAATTACACACCATGATTAGATCTTGAGCTAAAATTGCGTTATGTCTTAAACAGATTGGCTTTATATATTGACGCCGAGCCTCTACCAATATCGGGTTAGGACAAATTAAAAATACATGGTACAGATCTTGTGGTTCGCCATTGCACAAGTCACACTTGCCTAGAGAATTATTTGGGGTGTCCCATCTGGCTGAATATGTTTTTATGGAGAGTACCCAATCGCAAAAGAAGGATACAGCGCCTTACACTGTGCTCTAACTGAAACTGTGAATAATGTTCGGGTATTTTAAATACTATGATTGCCGAAATAGTTTTGCAATGCTTTAATTGGATACAATATTCTTTGTCCATTTCATAGCTTATTCTCTGCATCATATGTTTTAAAAAGAGCTTCAGGTGAGCTGGAGACCAGACATGCAAAAGTGCAACAGTGCATTGTGACACCTCAAGGGCTTTTAAAAGGTTCCTATTGAAGGTGTACCGAAACGCTTTGTCTCTTAAAGTCTCTAATTTTAAAATATATCTTAATGCGCCTGGAGCTGAATGAAAGAGATTAAAGGCCCACCTTATAATATTGGAGACGACTCGAGCAAACATGCTTGTTAGAGAGAGCTAAAGGTGTAAAGCTTGTACGGGGACTGATTGGGATACTTTTAACAGATTTCGAAGGACAATCCCTTCCTTTACTTTTATTAGTTGCCATGTTTTAATTTGTGTATGTTCCATGGCGTAAGATTAAATCGATGGGATTTTCATGCCATACACCTCCAGCAAAGATTTAAAATGCCTATTGCTCGTTGAGTGATGAAGTCTCTGTAGTGCCCCAACATGGGAATCTGCCTTTCGCCTTAGATGTTGGAGATGGGGAGTGTTTTGTAAGTTATGCGTAAAGATATGGCGCAAGTTGACATTTTCTTTCACTGACTCACTGTCTTAAGTTAGGATTTTGTCTTAAATTACAATTTTGTCTTAAATTACGATTTTATCTCAAGTTAAACTTAAGACAAACTTAATTTAAACTTAAGTTTCACTTAGGACAAATTTATAACTTAAGACACAATCCTAATTTAAGACAAAATCCTAATTTAAGACAAAATCCTATTTTAAGACTACTAAATGTCTTCTGTGAACACCAAAAGTAGTAAGTTTATGATTTTGTCTCAAGTTAGTTCTGTGAATCGGCCCCTCCATGTCCTGATGAAGGCCACAGTATAACAGGGCACTATGTCTTCAGCCAAAACATGTTGACGGTAGTAATATAGGTTGATTGCGCAATTGGCATCCCCTTTATATCATTCACTTATGTTTTTAATTCTAACAGGGCATCCAATAATAACATGTATTTAGTACAGTCCTAGATAGTTTTAACAGTTCAGATATTTTTATCTCTGGTTTGAAAGTATGGAGTGCATATTCCACAACTAAATAAACAAGCATTTGCAATGCAATCGGTCTCGCCTTTGTGATGTTATATGTATTTAGCCATGCAGCACATTGGCCTAGGTGCTAAACCGAATACTGAATCAGAAGCTTGCAATGACGAAGGACAAATACAGAAGCCAATGACAAATATGGGTGGAGAGTGGGCAGGGCTTCTCTTCCGTACTCCACTACAGCAGCTCGCCAGAGCAGGGCATGCGTACTGACACAGGCTTGACCTAAAAAATCATTGCTCCCACTTACAGTGGTAGAGCCCACCTTGGGCTCACTCAGATATAGGGTGTGGGAAGCCGATTATGAAGCATGCCACATTGTTTTGTGGATGAGAGTATTGCAGTTCCCAGACATAACTCCGTCTGAAGAGATCAGAAAGGAGATTGCACCTAGCTGGATTTTTTATGTGTATGTGGATCCATTGGAAGAAAGAAAGCTGAGGTATATTACCTCTTACCCCTCCTTGAGGTGTGAGGTGAAATGGAGCCCCACCGTTCCCGGTGCAACTAATATCAAAAGCAGCTCAGTTTCTGGGAGTAGTGTGCAGTGGAACTCAGAGGTCAGATCGGCTGCAGCAGGCTGAGCAAATTCAGCAATCAGTGTGTGACTGCATAGGTCTCACAGAGTCAAATCAGGTATTTGGAATTTCGGCCCCTGTGCTCTTTTGATCTAATGCCCGAGTCCTGTCATTGGTGTTATTCCATAGTCGGGCAAATGAATCGCTCAACATTCTATTTTCTGGTACAAGATACTATAGCTAGTCACGGACAATAGTCATCTCGTATAACCGGGGGAGTAGTCTGAAGGAGAGTATATTGTTAGATTGCCTTATATTTATAATAGCTTACAGTGCTGACAACCATGGCTATGGCCGGTTTGAGTAAGTCACAGATTCTTATCTTTTGGACCCAGAGCTGTTCTCAATATTAGCTATTGCAGTTTCAAAGTCTGTGGAGAGGGCAATGCCTATGACAATGGGGAAGTTTAAACTGAAGTAAGTGTTATCATACACTGCAATTACCATAATGCAACTGAGCTAACTGAGGGGCAGATCTACAAGGAAGTCCCCAGCGCGGCAACGCCAGCCCTTTGGCAGCGCCACACTGCGGCACTTCCGAAGCACAGGAAAGCGACATATTTACAATAATATGTCACATTACTCTGCTTACCCCTGCCCTGGCACACAAACTGCAGCCATGCACCAGTGCAGGCACCCTGGCACCATGGTGCTAGGGTGTCTGCGCAGGCGTCATGGGGAGATAGTTTTTTTGTGCAGGAAGGGGCACCTTCCTTCACAAAAACAATCACTACAGGCATTTTCCTCTTTCAATGCGTGCTGTAGAATTCAGCACGCATTGAAAGAGAAAAAACGAGGAGAAATGAAAACATTTCTCCTCATTGCGCCTCGCTACTACTCTCCTGGGGAGGCGTAGCATTGACACACATTTCCAGATTTACGATTCCTCGTTAATCTGGAAATGTGTCTCATTCCATGGGTGTTGCCGGGGAGCACCCACAGCAACACCCATGGAACGCCCCTTCCACGCAAAGTGCTACGTGTGAAGGGGCCATATTTACAAGGAGAGGAAAAGTCACTCAGGGTGGCTTTTCCAGTCCTTGCAAATATGGATAAGTGAAATGTGCCACCAGTACTTCACAATAAGTGACGTACTGGTGGTGCAGGGGGCTTAAATCTGCCCCTGAGTGCTGGTATACCAGCCAGTGTGCTCCCTACCCTCTACGCTGTAAATACCCCACCCTATTCTACCCAACTTTTAATGAGAGCCTTATTGTAATTTTAAAAGAGCTGTGACATCCATCTAGTAGACATCTATGAACACAAGAGTAACATAATCATTTGCCAAAGTGAAAATGATCAGACAGAGCAAAAACACTGCTTGGGATACTATCATAAAGGAGTCATAGTACACCATTCTTGTGTCTATGCAAGCATAGTAACACACAAATATACTTGTATGTACCAGCTCAATGTTAATTCGAAGAAAGTTGCTTTGACTGATGTTTTTGTGAAATATCACACATAAAAATCCTTTGCAGTTAATAGATGTGCACTTCTACCTTTACTTGACAGGTTTCCCACAACTGTGCAGCGATCGCTGTTGTTGAAAGGCAGATTCCAGATAGGTTGACCGGACGCGTAGGAGTAACACATTAATATCAATAGGCAGGAAATGACTGAATGTGTGTCTGTTGAGACCATTAACTAGACAGAAGATTGGCATAAGCTTTCAAGCATGGCGCCGGTTCTTGTGCAGAACAATTAAAATGACAATATGAATCTGAGAGATGCTTCTTTCCAAGGTAGATGTTTTATCTATGCATTGATAGATGTACCTACTTATTTTGTGTTTATATTTATACACTGAAAGCACTGTGTATAGTTCTGCTTAACTAGTATTGATAAGCTCAATATTTATTATATATGCCGCTTAGTTTTAGTTTTAGTTCTTCTTCAGATAATTAAGCAGCCATCTGGGGAAGTCTGTTTGCTTCTTTGTCATTTTCTAATTGCAAACTGTGGGCCTGATGTACTATTCCCACTTACAAACCAGAGTTGTGCAATTCAGCAGGGATGCACCAGTTATTGTGCGTCACGGCTCTGCCACCATGGATGCGCCGCATTTACAATGCGGCGCACAATGTGGCAAAAATGGACAGAGGCATGACGCATCAGCTGCCGTAAAGGCGACGCATTGCTGGAGTTGCGTCAAAAGCGCTACGCAGCTCCAGCAAGGCTTTGGGGTGCGCTATCCTGTTAATGCTGCATCAATCCTTGCGCCTGCTTCAAGCAGGCGCAGGGTTTTGACGTAGCATGGGCTTAAAAGTGACTGAGTGAAATCTTGTAGATTTTAGGAGGCGTTCATGTGCCGGAAGGCCCCCCTGCGCAGGAACGCCGACATGTGGCGCAGGGCTTTACAACGTGACGCATCTCCCAGATGCATCACGTTGTAAGTACCCCACACCATGGCACAGGATTTGCGCTGCCGCTGTGTCACAAAAGTGACATAACGGCAGCGTAAAAGAGGCGCAAGGGGCTTGTAAATCTGCCCCAGAGTACCTATATTCGGGTTAACCATATGCATAGACTTACATTGTTTTTTCACCCATCATTTTTCATTTCTATGACTCCTGATTTCTATGTCAGATTTTCATCCTTTCTTTGTTCTTTGTGCAGTAAATGTATTTTCGTTGTTGCTGTAGATGCACCATATTCACTTCTTGGAGGAAAGCTATTGTGCTTTATCCAGGCTACCAAGGATGAGCAGGTACTACTGGCAGTACAAATGTTAATCCTTTAACAATCCCAGTGGTTGGACAATGTGGGTGAGATGATGGATGGATGGAGAGAAGAAGATGTAACAGCAACAGGCCAATGCTTGTAGATATGGTGCTGCATTGATTTCCCTTCCATTCAATTCGGCCTATCAAATTAGACCACCCCATTTTATGTTTCCATCAAGTCCCTCTCTTGACATTAATTTCCCCTCATACTAACATTAGCTCTGTACCATTAACTCTCATCTAAAAACTACCTGAACCTCTCTCTCCCTGTGTTAATCGCTTCCCAATCTCTCTACACCTATTCCCTCTTTGTGCACAGTGTTTCCTATTCACACTTGGCTCCCTGCATCCAATTAGCCCCTTTCTTTTCATTTTTCCAGTCTACTCAACCCAGCTTCGTCCTTATTCACAAGATGCACCTTCTTCTCCATGTCCTTTCCCTGAGGTTTACTCTGGTTCTTCACTTTTCCTACTTCACCACAAGTTTCAATCTCTGTCCTATTCAATCTTTCAAGAATCTGCCCATTGTCCTGGTTCTCCTGCCCTTTCGAGCCTTGTCATTAACACCCAAAGTTTGCACTCCTTCTGATAAGTGGAGCAAAGTGGTTCTGTTAAATCCACATTTCTGCTGCTTGTAGGCATTGGGTTAATCCTAACATGTCGGTGTCTATTGGCTTTTCCAGTTTTAGCAGTTTCATCAAGCATGCATGAAAAAAGTGATGAGCGCTTTGGAATTAGAACCCTCGCAAAAATAGTGCAATAATCTCGCTCACTGCTTTAAACAAAAAATAGAGGTTATTCGTGGAAGTTTTAGTCTATTTTTAAAAAAATATATTTTTATTAGGTATTTTTCCCCATATATACATGTACAGAACACTTATCTTGTAAATAATGTTAAACAGCAATTAGTACAATCTGATATAGTGTAATTACCTTCATTACATTCTTAAATAATCATATGTTTCAATATCAGGCAGAAAAAGACAATCAAACAAGTAGAAAAAATACAACATAAAAAAATCCTTTGGGTGAGATAGGTTAGAAACGTCCGCTTAACTAGTATTTCCCTCCTTCCATCGAGTGATAGGTTTCCAGATTTGCATTCCCAGCTTTTTCCCCTTTTTCCCTTTTCTTGCATATATTGCAGTTTCTAGATTGTAGATTGACAACAGTTTACCTAACCACTGGGAATATGACGGTGGCAAAGGATCTAACCATGCCGAGGCTATGCACAATCTCAGGACTGCCATGGCTATAAATATGAATCTTTTACCGTGCATCGGCATGACCTCATTATTAACTCCTAAAAGTATTATCGATGGAGTTAATACAATCTCATTCCCTAGTAGTATATTGAAAAAAGTTTCAATATCTTTTTTTGTTGTTTGCAAGTGGGGGCATGTGCAAAGACGTGCACCAGATCTGCCTCTAGACTCCCGCATCTAAAACATGTAGCCCTCCCCATTGGGCTATTTTTGCAGGTGTGTAGTATAAGTGATACAGAGTTTCATAATGTTGTGCCTGGAGTGAAGCTGAGCACATTATTTTCTGCCCCAACTCTAGTGACTGGAAGAAGGTTCCCCCCCCCCCTATGTCCAGGCTATTTGCCCACTTGTCTGCCCATTTTTCCATATCGTCCTGTTTTAGTTTATCAGCTCAGAATAAAATCTCTTAATCGTGCAGTCCATACCACTTTGGATAATTTCCATAATTGGGTTTTTCCCAAACCCAGCCGAACTCCCCCCCCCTCTTTGTGATAAGGAAGCTTCTAACTTGTAAATACTTGAAAAAATGTCTTGTGTCTAAGTCATATATAGCCTGTAATTCTGAAAATTTCATCAGTCCTTGTGGGCCAAAAACGTTGCCGACCATCATTATTCCCTTTCTCCCCCATTCATCAAAGGCTGGGCCAGAAAATACCTCACTCGAGAAAGTAGGGTTGCCATTCATCCTTGTATAGGCATTGTATTTTCCCAGACCAAACCTCTTAGCGAATGCTTTCCAAACAATATGTGCAGCCTGAATTGTCTTAAATAAGGTCCTTTTAAAATAACTTGTATCAGTAAACTTCAGGAATAGATTTTCTGCTTCTGCCCCCATGACCAATCCATAAATGGCTAATGTACCCAGCTCATCCTGCCCTTCTACCTCCGCTCCCCCCAAGAGGCCCGCCATATACTGAAGGGCCGCTGCCCAACAATAAAGTTTGAGATCTGGGAGTGTCCACCCTCCCCTTTCCCGAGGAAGTGACATAAATCGGAGAGCTCTCCTTGTTTTCCCCTTCGCCCAAATAAACCTGTTAATCATGTGCTCACAGCTTTTAAACCACTTAGCTTCGAATAAAAGTGGGATGGCTCTAAAGATTTATAAAAACTTAGGTAATATCATCATCTTTACAATATTAGTGCGACCTACAATTGATAGATGGAGATTATCAAGCCTATCTATCTCCTTCCTTACATTAGCTATTATGGGAGTGATATTCTTTTTCACTAGAGTATTAAGATCTGCGGTAATAGTCACTCCCAAATATATTCCTGTCTGGACCACTCGGTTATCAGAGCAATCTGTCTGTTGATTTTTAATTATCTGCGTCTTGGTGGTGTTTAACGCATACCCTGAAATATTACCAAATCTCCGGGCCTCAATCTCTAGCTCTCTTATAGCCTCGGCATATGCAAGTATCTTGGATTGACCCATGCGTGTATCCAATGGAGTGATTCTTTCGCTGATTTCTATTGTGCAAATCAATAGGTCCATATACATTGCAAATAAAAGTAGGGAACACGGGCACCCCTGCCTCGTTCCTCGCCTTACTTGAAATGGACGTGTAGATCCTACATTGACCCGTATGGAAGCCACTGGGGCGGTGTACAGCGCCTGGATTACTTTAATAAATCCTTCTTTAAATCCTGCTCTAGTTAAAACCTGCCACAGATAGTCCCAGGAGACCTGATCAAAGGCCTTCTTGGCACCTAGTAACATAACCGCCATTGGGTCCCCTGCGACTTCTGCTGCATCAGAGTTATAACCTTACATGTATGATGGGTGGTGCCCCTTCCTGGAATAAAATCATGTTGGTTACCACTCACAAGATTTCCTATTATTCTGGCGAATCTTATGGCCAACGCCTTAGAATAGATCTTCGTATCCGTGTTCATTAAAGTAATCGGCCTGTAAGACCTAGGCTCAGTAGCAGGCTTCCCCTTTTTTAGTATTATCACAATTTCCGCTACCCCCCAGGACCCTGGTATGGATACGCCTGCCTGTGCCGACTGCATTGTTGTAACCATGTCATCAGCCAATATCTCCCAGAACACCTTGTAAAATTCAATTGGCAGTTGGTCCGGGCCAGCAGCTTTTCCTGAGGGAAGATTTGATATGGCTTTTTTAATCTCTTCCAGATCCAACAGATCTTCCTCTGCCTCTTCCTCTGTCAGTCTTTCAACTGGAATTTCACTCAAGTAATCCCTTATTTCCCCTGGGTATCTATACTGCCTGTCATTGTACAGTGTATCATAGAATTTCCTGAAAACTTCCCGTATCTCATCAGGATCTGAATGCAGACTACCTGTTATATCCTGGATTTCCCTTACTACTCCTGATGCCGCTTTTTGCCTAGTGCGGATGGCTAATGTGCGCCGAATCCTCTCACTAAATTCATAACATTTCTCCACTAATAAAGCTCTTAGCTGCCTTGATTGCGATATCCTCTTCTGCCTTCATTTTGACCTTTAAAAGCTTGGTGAGTGCATGGTCCAATGAAGCCCCTGATAGTACACATTGATGCAGCTCTTCTTCTGCATCAAGTACTGCATTAGTTAATTCTCTATTCCTGAGTTGCTCTTGCTTACGTTTAAAGGTATTAAAACTCAAAGTCTCACCGCGAGCCCCTGCCTTAAAGGCATTCCAGACCATCCCTACTGCCGCGCTACCCCTATTTATTTCAAAAAAGCTTTTAATCCATTTTGCCATGTGATATATGTATTTATCATCGTGTAGGAGCGCTCTTTCAAAAGTCCATATCCTCTCTTTTCTTCTCACTGTAGGCAACGTTAATGTTAAAATAAGGGGATTATGATCACTAAATATCTGTGGGAGTCTATCGATCCCTGACTTGGACAATAATGCAGTTGATATATAAAAGTAATCCAGCCTTACGCAGATTCGATGTGGGGCCGAATAGTATGTAAACCCCGATCTCATTTGGTCTTATTTTCCCCCACACATCTGCGAGCGCATTATTTGTTACCATACTAAGCAGCGCTTGGTGTACCCTTTTTTTCCTACCTTTGTATCTTCCAAAAGAACCTACCCCTAACCCATCTGTCCCATTAATATTGAAATCACCAGCAATGATCACACGGGGGGCCCATGTAGCAAGTTCCATATCTAAAAAAATCAAAGACCTCCGGGTCATCTCGTGTAGAACCGTATACCACCCCAAGAGTGGTCCACTCACCCTCCAAGAGACATTCAATAAGTGCCCACCTTCCCCACTGATCTTCCAATTTTTTTCTAGTAATCACATTTTTATTTCTTGCTAGTATAGTGACCCCTCTATTTTTAGCACCTTGCTTCGAGCATACTAATACATGAAATCCCAGTTGATCCAACATATATTCTTGCGAAGCCATGATGTGTGTTTCTTGCAAAAAAATAAAATCTACATTCATCTATTTTAGTGCCATAGAGATCCTTTGCCTTTTCTGGCGATCATTCAACCCGCAGACATTCCATGTTGCTACCCTAGTACCCAATCAAGTTTTCTAATAGATTTCCTGATTATAAGGTCCAGAAAGCCTTTCTGCAATGATTTTGAGCCTGAACCACCTTGCACAGTATTAGTTTTAAACCACATGTCTCTACCTACTCTGCCTACTCTCAACAGTTCATTTTCCTGTACACTAAATCTGCCTGTTCCGTCCTTATGCTTTCTTATTATGCAGTGCCCTGAACCCCTTCCCCCTCACCCTCCCCTGACGACCCAACCTTGGATGCCCTCCCCCCATACTGGCAAATAGGTAAATCCTGACCTATATCTGACAGCCAGGGCCCCTGGGTTGCCCCCCCTCCCTTCTTACTTCTCACATCCCTTTCAGGCCCTTGTCACTACTGTACGATCCAAATTCACACCAAATTGCTCCCTTTTTTTAACCCCTTTTCCCCACATGTTTGCTCCCTACTTGTAACCACAGCTTGCGAGCTGTTTGCCTCACTGCAACCGTCTGGCTGTTCTCCCCCCTATTCTCTCTGAGGGAGTTAAGGTACTCTTGAGCCATAATCTCAGAGTAGAATACTCTGAACTGACCAGTGACACCAATTTTTAGGCGTGATGGAAACATTAGATACACCTCGCAACCTGCATTTTGGAACGGAGTGATTAATTGCTGCATGCGCCACCTTCTTTCATCGGTGGCTTGGCAAAAATCGGGCCGGGCAAAAAAACATATATCTTTATACGTACGCTTGGTCTGTGGCTTTGCCTTGCTCATTATTTCCTCTCTTAACAAATAGTTGCCTACGTATACCAAGATTGTCCGTGTTTTGCTAAACGTGCTCCCCTTTTTCTGTAGCAGTGGGAACCTGTGGGCATGCTGAACTTCATTTTCCCAAGCCCACTTATCCGTTTCCGGGAATGCACTCTTAGGTAATTAGACCACAAATGCCCGCACATCTTGACCTTCCTTCCCTTCCTCCACCCCAAGTAGTCTTATATTATTGCGTCTTTGTCTGTTTTTGAAATCTTCAAGCTTCCAAAGCACGTCTGACGATGTTTTTTTTTGTTCCATTCTAGTTTCCTGCAGTTTCCCCACCTCATCTTCCAGTTTGCCTGTTCTTTCCTCCACCTCTGTGACTCGTCCTGCAACTTCTGTATAAAGTTTGTTTAATTTACGTAGTGATCCCTGTATCTTTTTATTAGCGTGTCTTGCCCTGCGGCTCTCAGCTCTGGCTTCACTCTGGATTTGTTTTAAAGTTGTAAACAAGAGATCAAAGTTAGAGTTAGAGTTAGATTTAGGGCTAGATTTAGGGCTTGATCCGATTGTCTCTAGATGTGGTTGGTGTGAGCCGCTAGCTCCCTCATGGTATAGTTGCGAAGTGGCAGAGTAATCCCAATCGAGTTTTTTTGCAACTTCCGATTGAGCAGTCTAAATAAGTAAATGAGGGAAGAGGTTACAGTGGACGTCTACCTAAGCTTTCCCTATTGCTATTTTCACTGAGTTTGAATCCATAACTCTACAACAATCAGAACATGTCATTCTGTCCTGAAAATCAGGCTCACTGATTGACCCTTTACCTAGGGTGACCAGAATTGTAAAGCCAAAAACTGGGAAATTTCACGAAGATAGAAGGACTACAGTTTTACTTCAAGCGAGCGCAAAGAATGACAGCACTCCGCAGCAGAGAATTACAGAACAGGCAGGGAGAACATACATAAAATGCAATTTTTTAACCCAGAAGCTTGCCTGGTAATTAAATTGCTTTATTGAAACAATTGCTAATAATCCTTGCTTGGTGAAACATAAAAAAGCACCTCCCACCGTTTTCTGTTGACCCTCTCTAAAAACCAGGACAGGAGCTACATTTCCTGAAATCTACCTGGACAGCTAGTAAAGAAACGTACCGTCCGGGCAAATCTGGGACGCCTGATCACCCTACCTGTTCCGTCCATTTTTAGGAAGGCTATTAAGGCTATCAACTCAATTTTAAATTCTATTTTAGCCAGACGCTGCTTCAAGCCTATGTACCTGACAAGTGGAAGTTAGTAATTGTAAAACCATTACTAAAGAAACCAAACTCATAGCAGAAGAATTTAACCAATTTCAGACCGATTTATTTCCCTGCTCCTGCAAAAACGTTTGAAAATTTGTCGATTCCCAACTAGTGAATTATTTGGAAACCCATCGTTTTCTACGCCCTCACCATGACAGCTATCGACCACAACACTCCACAAAATCATTCCTTTTGGAAGTATCAGAAACCATAACATTTACACTTGATAATGGTAATAATGCTGTTCTAATTCTCCTTGATTTATCAGCAGCTTTCGGCACTGTATCTCATCACATTTATACAGCGACTAGCTGATATTGGAATACAAGGAAAAACTTTAGCATGGTTCCAATCCTTCCTCACAGGCAGGAAACAAATGGTTATAATGGGTCATTTGAGTCAAGGGAATAAATATTAGAATATGGTTCCACAGGCATCCTCTTTGAACCCTTCTTTCTGCTGCTTGTTGGCACTGAATGAATCCTAACACGTCCATGTCTATTGGCTTAACCTCTTTTTTACCTTTAGAATGGAACTTCTCAAGGTCCGAATTAAATTTTGAAAGCTGTCTTGGGAAAGTTATTAAATGGATGAACTGGAATCATCTGAAATGTAATACAGGAAAAATATGTCCTTTGTTTTGGTAAGAATAATCAATTCTTTGCTTTCGACTGGTGGCCAGAAGGTTTCACTAAGCCTCCTCCTACGGTTTGGGCGTTAAACTTAATTCAGACTTATCTTTCCATCATCAAATTGTTGCGGGTGCAGGAACTTGTTCCTCCTTTATCAAAGCACTGAGAAGGTTATTCGAATTTCTCGCTTTAGAATCTAGGAAAATAGTAGCTGATGTGTTGATCACCTACATGTTGGACTACTGCAACAGTCTTTTCCTTGGAGTAGCTATGAATCTGATTAAGAAACTCCAAGTAGTAAAAAATGCACCAGTTCGACTTGTATTAAAACTGCCTCGCAGGATATTAATAAACAAATGGCGTTGGAAACTCCACCGGCTTCCCCTGGAAAAGCGGATTTTTAAAAAATCATTAACAGTTTTTCGAGTCATCTTCCAGACTGGGCCTAAATTAATCTTACAATTGTTTACATTATATACCCCTCCCCCCCCAGAGTTTTGAGATCGGTCAATGCCAAACTCCTAGCAATCCCCAGGTTCAGGCTGAAGTCTACAGGAGGGAGATCCTTCTCAGCGCTTGCTGCTAAGGCCTAGAATCAGCTTCCTTTCTTCTTTAAACAAGTTGAAAATGAAACGATCTTTAGTAAGCATTTTAAGATCAGGCTTCCTTTCAGGCATAATATGACTCCTTTTTGAGGCCGGATTAACGGTATATGAATTGTGAATTTAAGTACCAAGATGCCGCTTTGGGGCAATTGTTGTGCTCTTTACTTGTTAAATAACATACCATAACATAAATAAAGCAACCAACGCCACGCATCCCATGCGCTGCTACCTCAGGCAATATAAATAGTAAACTTCCAGGCCCTGGTTAGGGAGAGGAGTTAGATTTATTAATATGTGACGGCCTGTGCTCAGGCCAGCTTAGAATTTGTAATCCTTGTAACAAACAAATTTAGCAGTCTCAGTAATATGTCAAAGACAATGGGCGACAGAATGAAAGCCAATGGACTCAACAGGTAATCCTAAACACTCTTAAGGTGCTCCATCCCTGAGGAAACTGCAACTCAGTCCAGATCTTTCATGAAAATTACTTGAGTAACTGAATGTACAATGAATGATAACTTGGCAGTCCTTCATATTCTGCCTCTCAGAATGCTATGAGAGTCACCAGCATTCCAGAAAAAAGATTCCATCAACTAACGGCGATTCAACACACCCCAAATAAAAAAAGCATGGTTTTCTTATACAGCAAGTTGTGAAAGCTCCCCCACCATGAACTCCACAGACGTATACTACCCCTGCAACTTCCATTAATGCCCCAAAATAGTGACTAGCCATTGCTTGCCCACAGGCAACTTATCAGATTGGAAGATAATGACTGCGCAACTGGCCCAGTTCACAAACAAGACAAAGAAATATTGATATGCAACATCCCTTTGATCTGAAGAGGAACCATACACCATCATTCCTACTTTATTCACTGTTGGAAATGTATGTATAGAAATGAAGCGCAGATATATTTTTAATGAAGCCAACTTTAGACCACTACCTTGGTCTGCCTTTTATTTTGTTTTCCATTTTGAAAGATGCGCTTTCAGTGGCCGCCTGTGATTGGAGGAAAATTTGATTAATTGGTAATGGTATTGTTTGGAGAGAGTTTGGTTTGTTAACAGCTGTAATGATAAAAAAATACAATTATAAAGCAGTTGTAAATACTCACAGACACCAACTCAGAGAGACACGACAAAGGAAATGCTCTCTGTGTGTTTGTCAGGAATCAGGGAGAAAGAACTTGGCTTGAATGGAAATGAACCTTCAGTCTGTCATCTTTTTCAATGACGTGATTTGCCAATGAGTTGGAAACCTCCCTAGGGTGTTTACTACAGTTTGATTTACTGTTTATTCACAGTTGATTTTGAAGAGTGGTTTGGCAAGATGCAGCCGAAATATGTTGTGAATGGTCAGATCATTTGTCTTTCTTGAAGGTTGTTTTATATATTATTTCCTGTCTATTGACCTGTTTTTTCACCTTCTGGCCATGTGCTTTCTGCCACTCTCTATCAGGAGTTCTTTTCATGTTGTTTGTAATCTATTGGCCAGAATGAGTCCGACACACCTCCAATAGTGTTGCAAGTTTCATGAGGTTTTGAGGATAACCAGTTTGTTGAAGATCTCTGAGATGCGTATGCGGATGTAGTTGATCATCTTCAGAGAGAGGGTCCAGTGGCTCTACTGCAGACAGTTCTAACCTTTCCAAGTTGGAGGCTCTTCCATAACTTGGTAGTGTATTTGTGAAGGAGAGTGTTACCGAGGTGGGTGCAATGGGCAGGCTGAGGTTGAAGTTAATGAAGCAATGATCTCTCCTTGCGGCGGGGTTATGTCTTCTGACAGAGAGCTGTCCTTCTGAGACTATAATTGCATTGAGAGTGTGGCCAGCATAGTGAGCGGGTCCAAAAACTAGTAGGTGGATGTCAAGATCTTCAGTATTGATTTTGAGAGATGAAGTTTGACACCGTTCAGAATTGTCCAAACAGGTATTCTGATCATCCAAAGGAGGTAGATTTGGCTTAATTGTAATGTCCAAAACAGATCCAGTGATGCACCTTAGCAAGTAGTATTGAATTCTTTTTTTATTTTAAAAAGCTTTATTAAGTGAAGGTAAGCAACGTTAAACATCAATACATCTGCGAACAATTTCAAATAAATAAAAAATGCATCAAATAATAAGATGGCAAATTGAAAACGTACCCCAGAAAAGGGGAAAACCTTTTACCAATGAACAATGCTTTTCTAAGTTTTTTCTTTTATAAGGGGGAAAAAGAGAGTAAAGAAGGGGAAAAGAGGGGGGAAAGAAGAAAGGAAAAAAGGCAACATATGATATAATATCACATTATTAAAAATTAAACAATATTCACTAATGAAAAGATAGTAGGAATTAAATATTTAGGTAACATGTCTGGAGAGATAGTTCGTTAATGGAGACCATAGTAAATCTCTTTTGATTAGTAAGGGTACAGATGTGGCGTAGGCATGATAAAGTCTATGATGGTGGCATAACAAAGTCCACCAGGCATTAAAAGCAATTTTTGTATGATCCTTCCAATTTGTAGTGATAATTTGAAATGAGATTGCAATAAAAAGATCAATACATTTACAAACATGACAAGGAGCATTCCATACAGGAGCCAACCCACCGAGAAAAATATGAACAATTTCAAAAGGAACATTAGTGAATAAAATATTATTAAGTGTGGACCAAACGCGGGACCAGAGTAATTTAACCTTAGGACAATAGAAAAACATATGCAGTAGATCGCTATTTTGGCAGGAACAAGACCAACACTTTGTAGAATCTAATAGTTTAAATTTAAACAAGTCGGAGGGGGTAAAATAAAGCCTATTATAAAAAAAAAAAAGGTCTGTGTAGTGCTAGCTGAGCGGGAGACTGTATGTATTTTAGACCAGATGGAGACCCAGATTTGTGGGGAAAAGGCTTGGTCTAGCTCCAATTCCCACGCAAGTTACAATTCGGATTTGGGCCTATCAATAGGAGAATGTGATAGCAGTTTATAAATAGCTGAGGCTCTAAAGGGAATAGTGAAATCTGGCGGATATAAGAGGAGGGAGGGGACAGAGGAAGATGGAATGTCTTGTAAAATAATGGAGAACAGGGTAGAAGTAAGCAATTGGAAGTGTGAAGAATGTTTGCTAGTTACACCAAAGGAGTCGCGTAAATCCTGGAAGGGTTGTAAGGAAACATTGGTGAGTAGATGTTCATAAGTAATAATGACTTTGTCAATCCATTCCTTCCAAAAAAGTGCTCTGTTATTAATTTTGAGAGATTTGTTGTACCAAAGCGGAGTATACAAGTGAATATCAGAAGGAGTGGAAAAAGAACGAAAAAGTAAAAGTGTTAGGGCTTTAGAATGCTTGAAAATGGGGGATATGAAGTTTGCAGGAGGCTGAGATAACCGGGTTGCAGTAAGGAAAGAAAAGGGAGTAAGTTGAGCTAATTCTAAAGAACTCCAAGCCGTTAAAGGAACGGAGAACGAATCTGAAAGAAAGGGACAAATCTGTTTAAGGGTAAAAGCAGAGTGGAAACGTGAGATATTAGGAAAATTGACACCACCTAGATTCTTAGGTTGTTGAAGACATAAAAGTGAGACCCTGGCTTTACGATTATTCCATAAAAACTTCACATGAAGGCGATTAATGGACTTAAAAAAATAGTGAGGAAGAGAGACTGGAAGCATAGAAAGATAAAAATTAACAATAAGGAGCAACATCATTTTAATTGTTGATAAGCGGCCCCACCATGAAAGAAAAATGAGGGTCCAGCGTTCTATGAGAGAAGAAAGTTTTTTAAGGATATGAGAAGGATTAATTTTGATGGTCTCTCTAATAGTTTTGACATACAAAATACCTAAACACTTGATAAATCCAGGATTCCATTTGAATCCCGAACCCTCGAACATATGAGGAAGGCATAACTTATTGAGGGGAAGGACCGCTTATTTATCAATATTTAATTTATAGCCAGAAACTAAAGAATAGTCGTTAAGTAATGAAAAAAAAGCGGGAAGTGCATCAATGGGATTTGTAAAGTCAAATATCGTCAGTGTAAGCAGTAAATTTAATATCAATGTCTTTGTAAACAAAACCTGAATAAGAGGGGGACCGTCTAATTTTTTCCAGAAAGGGTTCTAAAGCCAAAATAAAAAGGAGAGGGGGGAGAGGGCAACCCTGTCTGGTTTCTATATGGAGAGAGAAGTAATCTGATTGAGTGCCGTTAACCCAGATGGAAGTTTTGGCATCAGAGTAAAGTAATTGAATGTAACTGAGAATAGTGGGGCTAAAGCCGTGCCAACGAAGCGCTCCAAACGCAAAGTCCCAATTGACTCGATCAAAAGCTTTCTCAGCATCTAAAGTAATCGTGGCAACAGGGGAGTCCATTTTAGCAGCAAGGTGAATAATATTAAGACGGGTTCTGGAGTTATCAGTTATGGACCTGCCTTTAACAAATCCGGCCAGGTCAGGGATAACAGGATTAATGCGAATAGCCAGAAGTTTTGCATACATTTAGCAATCAGTATTTATAAGGGAAATAGGTCTATCATTTTTACATAGGGAGGGATCCTTGTCCTTTTTGGGAAGAAGGCAGAGCATTGCCTGTGTAAAAGAACTTCTGGAAGCCCCTGTGGCAAGGAAGTGAGTAATTAAATGGAGCAAATGGGTAATTAAACCTGTCTTAAAATGGAGGAAAAATCGCACTGTAAATCCATCCGGACCAGGGGTTTTATCCTTGGGAAGAAGAGAAAGCGCATGAAGAATATCTTTTTCCGATATAGGGGCATCAAGGGAAGAAAGATCAACCAGGGAATCAGAAGATTTGGGGATAGAACGAAAGAAGGAATCAATTTGTTCAGGAGAAGGATTGGATCCTGGTATATAAAGGGAAGAGTTAAATTGAACAAAGGAATCAAGAATCTTAGCATCTGAGGTTTGGGGAGAACCATGAGAATCCTTAATAGTGACAATCTTAAACTTCTGCTTTTTGATTTTAAGGTAATTCGCTAATGATTTACCAGCCTTGTTACATTCACCCTACATTTTGCATTGAATTTGAGAAGCTGGTTAGAGGAGGAGTCCCAGGAGTGTCTATTAAATTGCATCTTAGCCTTGATAGGGGAGGATAGTGAATCAGACAAATTAGTAGTGAAATAGAGATGTTCAAGGTCTTTAATTTGTTTGAGAAAAGAAGATGCCTGAGTAAGGACCTTTTTCTTCTTACGGGATACAAAATCTATAACACAACCACGGGCTGCAGCCTTGAATGCATCCCATATAAAGTGGAAATCGGAAGATGTATTTAAGTTATTGTGAAAAAATTCATCCATGAATTGTGTAAAATGGTTGGTGAAATTAGGGTCAAGCCATAGTGAATTATTGAAACCTCATCGGCAAGATACAGAGATAGGGGAAGGATAGTCCATATCTAAGATGACAGGTGCATGATCGGAGATGAGGATGGAGCCTATTTCAGAATTAGTCATAAATTGGAAGGCATGGTGTGAAAGAAAAATGTAGTCAATTCAGGAATGAGAAGCATGCACTGGAGAAAAAAAAGAAAATTCTTAAGAGTCAGGGTGGAATATTCTCCAGGAATCAATTAGGCCTCTAGAGGAAATGGACTTATGGAATGACTTTTGCATTTTATTAGGGGCATATCGTACTTGAGATTTGCGATCCAAAAAAGGATCCATTAATTGATTACAATCCCCACAACAATCAAATCATCACTTACATGAGAAGAAAGAAGAGAAGAAAACTCATTTCAAAAGGATAGGCCAACACCATTAGGGCCATATACATTGCAAAAAGAAAGATGAACATTATTAACAATACTATCCAAAAACAACCATCTACAATTAGAATCAGAAATTTCATTTTGTATTTGAACAGACAAAGATTAATGAAATAAGATAATGACACCATTTTTGTTATTAACAGCCGGAGAACAGTATGCTTCTCCAACCCATTGTTTACGCAACAAGTGTCAATCCTGTGGAGAAAGATGTGTTTCTTGCAGTAAAGCTATTTGACATTTCAGACGAGCAAGATGAGACAATATGCGTTGTTTCTTAATAGGGTTTTGGAGACCCTTAAGTTCCAAGAAATATTTTGAAAACCTTTCATAGTAGGAGAAGAAGAGAAGAAGCAAATACCAGTTAAGAAGGAAGAAAATAAGATAAGAAAAGTTGAAGTGGATATTAGAAAATAAAGAAATACATTGTAGCTTGATGAAATGAATGAGAGTATGAAGAAGCCACCAGAAATAAAAGAATGTAAAAAAGGCAAAGAGACAATGTAAAACCATTACAGAGGATAGCAGGAAAGAAGCCAAAAAGGAAGAAGAGAAAATTAAAAAAGTAATACCAGGGAAAGGAAAGCGGAAGGGAATAGAAAAAGGAACATATAGAATGAGAGATGAAATGGAGAGGAGGAAAAAAGAAAGGGGAAAGGACAGGGGAAAGGGGAGGAAGGAGAGGAATGGGAGAGAAAAACTCCTGAAAGATAGAATAAGAGAGAGGAGATGACAAAAAGCCAAAGGACTTCAGCCATAGGAGAAAATAAGTAAAGAAGGACAATGAAGTGGGAGGGGGAGCAGCGAGAACAAGACAACCGCACGAGCAGAAGAAAAGAAGAAGAATATGGTTACATAAAACGATAATAAAGGGGGGTAAACAGAAATGTCATAAAAACCACAAGTAACCATTGAAGACAAAAGAAGGGAACTTACCAAACAGGTAGGAAGGAGGGGCAGCAAAACGAAAAGCACAGTACAAAAATCAGAGCAGCACAAAGAGGAGTTGTTCAACAAGGACCACAAAAAAGGAACCTATAAAATGAGAAAAAACAAGACAGGAATAAAGACAACAATATTACAAGGAATTAAATGTCGAACAATATAAATGATCAAACATGAAAAAATAGAATTTGAGGTTTGCTGAATTCCATGGATTCCTCTTTATGTGTGTGAATAAATTTACGAAGGTCAGCAGGATCTCCGAAGCTGAAAGTTCTTTCTTTATAAGTCACTTTAAAAAAACAGGGATGGATGAGGCCCTATCGAGCCTTCATCGATCGAAGGGTTGGTCGCAAATCCAAAAACTCCTTACGTCGAGCCGCCGTTGGTTTGGAGACATCCTGTGTGATGAAAACTTTATGACCAGACCAAAGAAGCTGCTTATGCTGTTTAGCAGCATGAAGGATAGCCATAAGGTCAGAATAAAAATGAAAATAAGCAATGATGCCCCTGAATTTCGTAGTAGAAGAGGAATTTTTCGGTCCAAGGCTGTGTGCCCTTTTAATGTTGACATCTAGGTGCTTAGGATGACCAGTAATGGGAAGGACCTGAGTCTTCAAGAATTGGATAATGTCCGACCCCCCAGAACCTTCTGGAGTACCATAAATGCGCAAATTATTGCGCCAATTGCGATTTTCCAAATCCTCTGAGGTCCTTTTGAGCATGTCAACTTCCTTGGTAAGACTGGCACCCTTGGATAACACATCCTGAGCATCACTGACTTCTTGCTCCACATCAGTTAGTCTCGAATCCAGACTGGACCATTTACCGTCTCATTTCTGGAGAGTTGTAGTAGTGTCTGTCATAAAGGGGCATATTAGACGCAGTTCTTCCATGATGTCCTCCAACGTATAGGGGAGTAGAGACTTAGAAGGAGATGGAGGGTCCTTTTTAAGGCGTTTAGCATTAGCTGCAGCATCTTTGCATGAAGCAGAGGCATTGCCGTGGACCCTAGAGGTATGAGGAGGCTCCATTGCGGTACAAAGGCGTGAGACACCAGTCAGACAAGAGGGCAAATGCAAGAGAGGATTGTGAAGAGACCACCAACAGGCGGACAAACAAAGAGCGAAACCAAGCAGGAAAAAAAAATTAAAAAGTACCTCTATTATAGACCTGTAGGCGTGTAGCGGCAACTGAAAGACATATCAGCGTGGTAAAGGGCCGTGTTGCAAATGAGAGAGTGAGGTAAATGAGGAAGTTCAAAAAAAAGAATGTTGCAAGCGGGTTTTCAAATAGGGCGACATAGACATCAAGAATTGGCTTGGTAGTTTGGTCTGCCCTGTTCCCATGATGCCCTGGGCCAGGGTCAGACTAATTTGCATATAGCCAATTTCTGAGCTGGGATGGTGCAGTGAGCTAAAAAACGGTGATGGATCAAGCCCTGATCGTTGGACTGGGTAAGAGAGGTCTGCTTAATTCAGACACTCTGTTCATCACCACCCCTTTTCTGTATCATTTTTGTCCACCATAAGCGTGGAAGGGTATACTCAGATGTGAGTCCCTAGCTCATTGCACCATCAGGATTCAAGCAAGCCGGGCCGAAGACGGCTGAAATGCCAGAAACCGGTCCCCGGTAGCTTGTTTCCTTCCCAGTATAAGAATTGGCTTGGTAGTTTGGTCTGCCCTGTTCCCATGATGCACTGGGCCAGGGTCAGACTAATTTGCATATAGCCAATTTCTGAGCTGGGATGGTGCAGTGAGCTAAAAAACGGTGATGGATCAAGCCCTGATCGTTGGACTGGGTAAGAGAGGTCTGCTTAATTCAGACACTCTGTTCATCACCACCCCTTTTCTGTATCATTTTTGTCCACCATAAGCGTGGAAGGGTATACTCAGATGTGAGTCCCTAGCTCATTGCACCATCAGGATTCAAGCAAGCCGGGCCGAAGACGGCTGAAATGCCAGAAACCGGTCCCCGGTAGCTTGTTTCCTTCCCAGTATAAGAATTGGCTTGGTAGTTTGGTCTGCCCTGTTCCCATGATGCACTGGGCCAGGGTCAGACTAATTTGCATATAGCCAATTTCTGAGCTGGGATGGTGCAGTGAGCTAAAAAACGGTGATGGATCAAGCCCTGATCGTTGGACTGGGTAAGAGAGGTCTGCTTAATTCAGACACTCTGTTCATCACCACGCCTTTTCTGTATCATTTTTGTCCACCATAAGCGTGGAAGGGTATACTCAGATGTGAGTGCCTAGCTCATTGCACCATCAGGATTCAAGCAAGCCGGGCCGAAGACGGCTGAAATGCCAGAAACCGGTCCCCGGTAGCTTGTTTCCTTCCCAGTATAAGAATTGGCTTGGTAGTTTGGTCTGCCCTGTTCCCATGATGCACTGGGCCAGGGTCAGACTAATTTGCATATAGCCAATTTCTGAGCTGGGATGGTGCAGTGAGCTAAAAAACGGTGATGGATCAAGCCCTGATCGTTGGACTGGGTAAGAGAGGTCTGCTTAATTCAGACACTCTGTTCATCACCACCCCTTTTCTGTATCATAGACTGTAAGCAGAGGCAACAAGTCCAGAAATAGCCATAAAAATCTCATTCAAATTGTGGTGGAACAGCAAAAAAGAAGAAAAAACACTGCATGGAGGAAAGCAGAAAAAATAAAATGGCGGCCAGAACAGAGTGGAGAACATTTCGGTCCCAAATCAGCAGAAAGACTTTATGGCAGAAGCGGAAAACATACCCATTTGTTGGGGAGTGTTTCCGACATCAGAAACTGCCGTTTAGAGGCCAAAACGCTGCAGCGAAACGGACCCTTCAGGAATGAGCGCTGCTCGTCAGCGCGGAGCTTCTCAGGGTGCGCCATCTTGGTTCGCCGCGTCGCGCGCCTCTCAAGTAGTATTGTAAGTATCAAAATAGAAGCAGCCTGAATAGAATACTAGAATCTCTGTCTGTTTGCCTGCAAGAACATCTGAAATGTGCTTTAAAAGGACTCTCACCCTCTAGACATTTCTAGAAGCATGCTTCATAATTGAGTCATTGCCCAGATACCCTTGCTTATCTGCGAGGGCTCTACAGTGACCACTTACATTAAGGCAAGGGGATCTAAGAATATTAAAATTCCCTGTGGAATGCCTCTGAATTTGTTTATTTCGAGGATCTTTGGCAAGGGACGACTTTCTGGTGGTATAACTACTCCAGTGTCTATGGGTCCACATGTTTCAGCTACAGTTACCACCCTTTTGGGTTATGTGGCTTCCTCAGGACCAATCTCAGATCCCATATTTGTATAGCTCACTCTAGTTAAAAACTATTATGTGGAATTTACTTTTTTATCTGTCTGTGCACACAGTCCATTCACACACATGCCATTCATAGGGACCATCAGGAGGAATTATCTACTAGATCATGATTATATGTACATCTGCGCCCTATAGGGCGCTAGAGTCAGGTAGAGTTTGTAGTCACACATTCATCAAGGGTCTCTGTCCTCGATCCACTCAATCATGGACTTCAGCTCCTGTATCTTGTTATGGCCTGTATCTTGATAGGGAAGCTAGGTCCACAATTAGGTTGATAGAAGACGGTCACATTTGATTTGATGAATGTGTGACTACAAGGCCTGCCCAACTCTAGCGCCCTGTGAGGCATGGTAGTGCCCTACTTAGGAGGTAGTTTCTCCTGATGGTCTGTATAAATGGTATACTTGTGAATGGATTACATGCACAGATGGATAAAATAACATTGCAATGCCAATAGATCTGACTTATGAATAAAAGTGCAGTTTTTGTGCCACTGATAGATTTAAGCCCTAAATAAGTCATCATACGTGTACCCTGCCTCTCATCTGTGCACTCATTCATCCATTCATCTATACACTGACTCATTCTTGCATTAAACCTCTGGACAGCCACAATAAAAAACACACAAAAACTCAACAACAATAGAAAAAAGAAAACATGCAGCTGTCTAAACAAGATGGGCATATGCTAGTAAATGAAACTGAACATAGCAATGGGTGTCTGTCTTGCAGGGGTATTGTAAATAGTCTATCATTGTTCTAAAGTTCCAGAATTGCCGCAACACTTAGAACCAACATGTTGGCCATCTTGCAATGGTAAAACAAGGATACACTGTGGACAACAGCATTCTATTATTGTCTCCTGATTCGGAAGAAGTCTCCATGTTGGGTGCAGAGTAGGAAGATTAAATGAATGACAAAAGAGTGACCTGTTTGCACTACCTGGAGAGATGTAATATCACCTCACAAAACACTAAAATAAAAAGAGAGGAAGCAAAGAAAGGAAAGGGGACTTTAAAAGGAGAAAATTGAAAAGTAAAGGACTGGCTAACTAGCCCTGTTACTGAAATGCACTAATTTTCAAGTTGATGGACACATGTGATCAGAAAAAGTCATGTTTTGTGGGGCAAGAGGGCCAATAAATGATGTGTACTGAACAATTTCAGAATGCAGTATGCTATCATTGATAGAAGCAGAGTGTAAATGACGCCTAAACGGATAAATTTCAGAACGGAGCTGAACCAAAGGCCCACTATCTATTTATATGGATATTTATTTATAAAAATGGATATATGTATTCAATGATTTTCTTTGTTATAAAATCACGGCAAACTGCTAAGCACAAATTCTAGCAAAAATTATTACAGTGCAAATATTTTTCTACTATGGTTTGTCAGAGGCGGTAACCAACACCAAATTGCTTCCCTACAAAGGTAATCAATGAAATTTCATTCAACAAAATACAGATAAATAACAATCCACCCTCAAATGCCTACTGACTTTTACAAATTATTTTTACAATCAGTGTCAGGCCTATTGTCTTTATCATAACTTTCCATACTAAACAGATTAAATCTATGGTATTGGAAAATAAATTCCTAGTGCACCAACAGGGCCATAGCTTTTATCATTGAATTGTCACTATAAGCAACTCCGACCTACTATATTCACCTTCCCACAAGGCAACCATGAGGTCTACTATAATAAAATTGCAAACATGTACACAATGCAGTTGTCAAAACAATATAACATCCTTACTATATGGTAAATGTAAATGCAAATCATCTATCCTCATGGTTTATTTGAGTGCCTCACTAACACCAAAACCACTGCCTTCTAAGGTGATCTACGAGATTTCAAGTAACAAAAGAGTTCCCTACAGGCTTTAGCACAGTGTATTTAAAATTCACCCTTCCATATTTTTCACAAAAAGTAAGGCCTGCTGAGTTTGTCCCACATTTTCCTTATAAACAGATTAAACCTAAGAAGTCCAATATAATTTTTCCCGTGTACTGATAGAGCCTCTAGTCTTTACCAAAGGCTTTACAATGCATACAACATAGGCCTACTGAAGTGCACATAAACTGGCAACCATCATGCATACACTTATAAAATTACAAATATGTACACACTTACAGTTGAAAAACAACATACAACCCCTCTCAACAGGCCTAACAAACATCAACATGGGTAAATACTGCACCCAGGGTTTGTCAGAGTGGGTGACCAACATGAAAACCCTTGCCAACAATGATAATCTCTGTGAATACATGTAACCAAATACTTTTCTACGACCTATAACATATTGTAGCAACAATCCACTGTTAGAGGCCTGCTGGATTTACCAAATACTTTTCATGATAAATAAGCCAGGACTACTACATTTGTAATAGCTTTTCATAATACACAGGCCAAACCTATGGCATATGGAATAAAGGTTTTCTGCACACAAATCAAGCATATAGCTGCTATCATTGATTGTCACCAAAATCAACTCAGACCTACTATACTGAGTGTAAGCTTACCCACAAGGCAACCACCAAGCATACAGTCAAAAAATTGCTATTTTATATCAAATTAAAGTTGGCATAGCAACATATTACCTCTTGTATCAGGGCTTAACAATGAGTCTCACACTGTAAATCTTCTTTACCCATGTGTACCAACACCCAAACCCTTGTCTACTAAAGTAGTCTTTGTGATTCCATGTTACAAAATACCCATTTATGGGTTTTAATTCAGAGGAATAACAAACCACCCTTAAATGTCTATTGACATGAACATTGCTTTTCACAATTAAAGGAGACAAGCTAATGCCTTTATCACAACTTTTTATAATAAACGTCAATTGACATTAACATATGCTTTTCACAATCAATGAGACAAGTTAAGGCCTTTTTATAATAAACAATCAGTCCTATAGCATTTATCACTGGCATGTCATGAAAACCAACTCAAGCTAACTGTAATGAGTGTATAATTTCTAAAAGGCAACCATCCAGCATACAGACAGAAAAGTACAAATGTATACAAAATTACAGTTGGAAAAGAAAAATACTGTCTCTTCAAGGAGAGCCTAAAAAGGATTGTTGTAGAGCATATCTTCTAATAATTGTGTTTGCGTCAATCACCAACACCAAGCTCCTTGCCTACAGTGAATCTGTGAATTTACATGTAAAAAATTAACTGACTACATATTTCAGCCTAGTGTCATAACAATCCATCCTAAAAAGCTGTTGCCTTTATGCATGTTTATCACAATAAGTAGGCTAGGCCTACTGGCTTTTTTATAACATTTAATATTAAACAGATCACACCACTGAAATAAGGCATAACTTTTCCCAATGAACCGTTGAACCATTATACTTTTACTATTGGCTTTACACCTTATTCAACACTCACCTATTCAAGAGCACCTAAATTGGCAACCATCATGAATACAGTTATAAAATTACAATTCTGTAGAGAAATACAGCTTGCAAAACAATATCCAACCCCACTCAACAGGGCCTAACAAGGATCATTATAGTGAAAATCCCATGGTTTGTGTAACTGGGAGGTCAACGGCGAAACCCTTGACTACCACAGTAATCTGTGAATTACATATAACAAAATAAATACATGTAAGCTTTAACACCTTAGCTGCGTGTAAACATCTCTCCCCAGTGCTGCGCTGTCCATTGGAACCAGTGCTAAATGGACGTCCAATGGTCGTGCGCAGCACTGGGGAGGTAGCGCTGCTGACGACCGTTGGCCGTCAGCAGCACTTAAGAGGTTAATATAGAGTAACACCAATACATACTTAGCTTTAATACATGCTTTTTACAATACATTTGTCAGACCTATTGGCTTTATCATAATAGGTCATAAAATAAAAATCAGGCCTACAGCCACTATCTTTGGCTTACCATCATAACTAAGTCAGTTCTGTAGTATCAAGTATAGGTTTCATCGCAAACCAAAAAATGTCATGCAAGCAATCCTCTATTTAGTAAAAGCACACAAATTGAACCAATCAAATCCTGTACTCAGAAGAAACAACATGTTGATGGAGCATAAACTCCCCTCTCAGTAGTATTCTGAAAGTACTTTTTTGTTGATCACATACACTCAGTCAATAGTTGCACTGTCAAGCCAAACCTAGTAATCCATGTAGATTAGTGTAGCCCTGAACTTCCTATACTGCTCCCTTCCTAAAGGGAAGGGGATATGGCTAGACCAGGGGTCTTAGTAGAAGCCACCGCCAGGGAGCAGAGCAGGGGTTGGTAATTGATCGAGCTAAAGAATGCATGGAATGTACTTGATTTCACTAGGGTAAAGGTGGAAGAATTTTGGCCCAGCTATAGTGAGAAGGTCCTTGCTGCTGGCAAAATCTGCCAGCAGTGCATAGTGGTACTTACAAGGCAATCCTAGGAAAAAGAGACAGGTAGTCAGAGGGAAACAGGTCTGCAGCATCTAAGGGTTAGAGCCAATGGGGCACTGGCAGTATACTACTCAACATATGGTGTTGAACTGGAAGGAAACAAGAATGTACAGTGGTGCACTGGAAGTTCATGGGTAACCAGCTGGCTGGAAGAGGATGCCTGCCTAGTAGTAAAAGGAAAATGGTACACTAGAGTGAATTTTCACCTGGCGGATTGGAAGCAGATGCATACTCGGAAGGAGATGGTAAAAAGGTTACACTGGAAGTAAAACCTCACCAGGCTAGGCTGGAGGTAGATGATATGCTTGCCCATGGGCAGAGGCAATTACAAAGCACTGAATATAGTGCACAGTGCTTATGGGTATGGTTAGAAGCACTGAATGTAGGGCGCAGTGTTTATGTGTATGGTTAGGAGCCCTGACTGTAGGGCACAGGGCTTATGGGTATGGTTAGGAGCACTAAATATAGAGCACAGTCTTAAGGAAGGCACAGGCTCATTGAGTAAAGAAAATAAATGGTATGTAAGGATTGCTGTAGGTTGGAAATTGCCTAAATAAACTGCGGCCTCAATTCTTCCATAAAAGATTAACCAGTGTGGTCTGAGTTTGTGGGAGCCCGGAGGGCAACCAAGTGGGGGGTACCTCCACTATGCTCTAAAACACAAATCTGATTCTGATATCTAAAGTTAATGATGGAAGGAGAAAGTGCTGGGACTGCAATACATTTCTTATGACTGCCCTCCTCCTTGGCAGGGTTATACTTGGAATAGATATGAGGGTAATCAGTGGATAGGGTATATATGAAGGCTTTAGTCAGCGAGTAAGGACCAATATTAGGCACTTTTTCAAGGTAGTGTCAGAATAAGTGAATGCAGTGAAGATCTGAAGAGAGAGATAGGGTGGCTACAGTGGAAGAAGGTTGTGTTAGGGAGATGAAGGGTTTTAAGAAGTGGAAATATTATATGGACAAGGAGTGTGTGCGAGGGGCAGGGGAAGAAAATTAATCAATAAGCATTTGTTTGTACAGGCAGATGGTAGAGATGGTAGACTATAATTATAACTTAACTTTGTCCACTGCTCAAAGTGCCCACTCTTTTTGTTGACTGCTGAAATGTAGGTCGGGTGATTTGTATAGTTCAGAACAAGTTCCTCTATAAGTAGGGCTCCCGGTTTTATGGTATTTATGTTTTTTAGCATTTCTGTCTGTATTTATCCATATTTATTTTTTGGTCATTTTATCTGTATTTATCTGCCAAAAATGTTGTAGCATAAAAAAAAGGCTGAAGATAGTATTTTTCCACATTTATTTAAATTGACATGCACACTTGCACTAGGTTGTTATAGCTGCTTTTTTCTGAATTGGAGCCAATGCTAAGTGCACTTTAAATATTGGGAGCAAATTTCTTCCTTGTCCTCTAAGAAAAAGATGCATGAATTAGTGATTTTGATTAGGTCTCGTTTGCGCAGCTGTCTGGCAAAATGTCAACGCATTACTCCCTCTTTTACTCACATTTAATTAGCCATCACAGAGAGTGTCTGCTCGAAGAATATCAGATCAGTCTTAGTGTGCACTAATAGACGACATACCCCACTAGGCATTGTAAATCACCAAAATATCTAAAGAAACCTGCTTCTTCATCTGCACAGAATAGTGTTCTGATAAGGACACTATGAAGAAAATGTAGAGCAAAGGTGGTGCAACAGTCATTTTTGCTTTTATTTTTATTTAAGTGCTACTAATTTTCCAGAGTCTGGCTGTTATTGCTAAAAAATATGAACTCATGCTAACTGACTTGCTCACCTCTCACTCGGCCTCACTGCCCCACAGCGTGCATAGTCACTGAGAGATGCAGCCAAGCTTTATGCTAATAGTTGTTGAAGGCATTTCTGCCCTCTCCCCCTGTACCCTTCCACATCAATCTCCTTCACCCTCCCATTCAACAAAAAAACAAAAGGTTGCAGGGGCTGCAGCTGATGTCCTGGGGTGTTTTCACACCTCTTAATGGACATCGTCTGCTTGCACTGCTCCAACAATTATCTTGCGTGACTACCACTGTGAGGGGTGCTGGAGAGTCTTTGCAGACAGGGGGCTCCCAGCTGGACTTGGTACCCCATCTCTGGAGTAGCTTCAGGACAGCAGTTTCCCGTTTCTTTTGGCAGCCCCTGTGCACCTCTGACTCGGATTTTACAGAGGAGCACAGAGGCAGCAGCAGCATTTGTTTGTAAGTATTTTCCCATTTTTATAAATAAATACAGACAAAAACCAACACGTTTTCCGTCCTTATTTATATGTAAAAATCAGTTTAAACTTAAAACCGGGAGCTGTATCTATAAGTAAGAGGGTACACAGGTGCTCCCAACAGGGAACAACTGTCACATACAAAGATGCCCTAGTCACACTCCAAAGTACCCAAGACTTCATTAGCGGATTCCAGAATAATGGGGTCATCAATTTTTAACAATTATACACAAACTCAACCATATACAACACATCTGATATGGAAAGAACATCACACTATTGCACTAGGATGAACACGGATTCAACTATTACTTAGACCTTCAAGTATCTTGGCATAAAACAAACTCTTTTATGCCTGTTCTCAGGAAATTGCTCATTTTCCATAGCCATCTCCTCATTTAATTTTGCACACACACCTCTCCTCATATCAGGTGGCACTTTTGGCCCACACACATCCATCATTCAGAGCCAGCACATCTCTAAATTGACAGTTTTCCTAGGCACATAGAAATTACTCGTCCCTTTGTGCGTCATTCTTGTTGAATCATATCTCATTAGCTCATCTTCACTACACAAAATCCACATGACCACTTCTTAGATTTTACTTGTGCCCTCATCCGCAAATCACTGATTTCTTCCCATGATTTCCTGTCAAGCCTTTTCCTTTGTATCCAGTCCTTACTGAGCAGAATGCTAGCACCACTTCTCCCCAAAAGGGAAATGGTGTCCCTATTGTTCTCACAGGAGATGTGGTTTGCACGGCCTAGAACTGCTCAGTATTGTCTCTTTCAAACTGGTTTGATTAATCAATGCCAATTTCAGATGATCTATAGTAAGTCTGTTAAAGCATTCAACCAGTTGCTCATTTATGACATGGCACAAAGTTGTCAACTGATTAATGCTCATTAACTTGAGAGATGGTTAATTTCCTCAGAATTAGTGTAAAAACATTTTTCATTACTAATTTCTTAGGAATTTCTAAATGAATGAACACATCCTTCATGAATTTTTCAACGCCTTAACCACCGCGGTGCGGGCGTTCAAAAGGGTGGGCGGGGCTGCGTCGGCCGTTGGTGGTTTGCGCCGCACTGGGGAGGGAGTGCTCACGATGGCCAACGGCCGATGGCAGCATGGAAGGGGTTAATGACTGCTGTGGTGCTCATGTCATTTATCAACTTCACTTCGGATCATTTGAAACAGCAATCCACCATGGCACTGGTGTACCAGGGACCCTTATAAAAAAACACACAAGTAGGACACATCCAATGCCAATTTACCCCAAGGCCAATTGGGCATTTCTACCCGTTTAACAGAACTAGGATATATCTCCTTCACCTGATCAATCAATTGCACATGCACTGCACTCTCTCACAAAGTGTTTCTGACTTTTTACCAAATCTGTCCAACAACAAACCTCACATATATGTCTTTCCATAGCCTGCATACCAATATTCCCATCATGAGCCAATTCTAGCACCAATTTCCTCATAACGTCAGGAACCAACATAAATCCAGTTTACACACTGTGCCATCTGCTACATTGTAACATGTTCCCTCTTCCTTTTTAAGGTAATCTCATTTAGGCCAAGATTTGTGACCCATCTGCAAAACCTTAGAAAATGTTTCATCGTCTCCCTCAAAACGACTCCTCCAATGTTAATGCTACAATGCAATGACAAGATTCACAATAACCTGCTCTTTCCTTTCCTGCCCATCACGCTCACCTTCCTTGTGATATTCATCCAATTTCAGTGGCAAACAAGACAAGAAATCTACGGAGACATTCCTTAATCTAGCCACATACCCTAACATGTAACGATACTCCTGTGAGATATACTGCCACTTTCCTATCATCGGTGCTGCCTTTACAGCTCACATGGTGCTGAATAATTCCACCAATGGTTGTAGTCACTCCTTCTGATGAACTCACTCTCAAATATTCTGTGAAGTAATGAATACCTCAGCAACATGTGAAACCTTCGATTTCTTTTATTTAAAATCTGCATTTCGCCATTTTATGTGTCCTTTATACAAAAGGCTTTGGCTCTTGGTGACCTTCTCTTTTCTACATGAATAAAGCACCGAAGTCACACCCAATCGCATTTGTGACCACAATCCATTTTAATGGGTACCAAATGTCTTCAATGGCACTATACGCGCAATCTGTTCCTTCACCTGCACATATACCTCTTTACACTCCTCACTCCACACTAACTGATCATTTTGTTGAAAAGTCTGCACAACAGATTTGCTTTACAATAATGGGAGTCACAAATGTTGTAAGGAACTCTGCTAAGCGCCAAAGGCAAGCCCGTCTGCGCCCACCGCGCCAGGGAGTCGCCAGGAGCCAGGAAACCTGATCTTTTTTCGTCAGGACAAAACCCACCCACGAGGCGGACACATACGTCCAAGGAAATAGTAAGAATGAGGCTCCCCCATTTCTTTGGTGATGGGACGGACACGTGGCTGTGTGTGAGGGCCCGTTTTCCTGTAGGACTTGAGGATTTCAGGCTAGCACTGACTGTAAAACCTCTGCCATTACTGACAGGTTCACCCGTTCACCAAATGTTGCCACAGCTAATCCCAACACCATCCTTCCTAGATCTCAACTGGGGTGGGGAGGCTTACTGTGCAATGTGCGATCCCTCCCTAAACATACCACGGAAATCTGGGATCTCCCTTATTCGGCACAACCCGATCTGGGGTTTTTAACTAAGACCAGGCTGAAACCTCATTCGGTCCCCTCTATAGCCCTTGCTGTGTGTTATGGCAGAGTTTTTGGCTCTATTTAGCAGTGATATAGATCTTATTCTTGCTCACATCTAGGATAGGTATTCTTAGCCTGTGTTGGCCCTTTTAAGCCCTTTCTTCCAGACCTAGAAGAGGATAGCTGCGTAATATGATGATAGATCCTTTATTCTTGACTCTAATCTGTCTATTGCCTATTGGCATTGACATACTAGACACATTGGTATGGTTTATGTAGGTATTCTGGCAGAGCTAAGGGGCATTTCATCCCTTTCAGGCCTACAGGCCTAGAGCTAGAGGGACTCCATCTTGATGAAGCTGAGAGGCTTTTCAGGGTAAAGGCAAAGTTTATAGTTAAGGCTGTTGTTCGCCCTAAGCGAACCGGAGAGAACCGGCCAGAGCTGAATCTAATCAGGAATTGTTCCCGGGCTCAGGTCTCTAGACGAAACAAGCAGACTGGTCACTGTGGGAGCGTCTAGCGCAAGGAGCCTGGTGCATGGGATTGGTGGGAGGAAGCTGCTGGCTGGAACTTTCCATGAGGAAACAGCATTCTATATCAGTGAAGTGCAGAGGCGGAGCCAGTGAGTCGTGTGGAGGTGGCGGAACCAAGCAGTCGAGTGGAGTTGGCAGAGCAGAGAGGGTTCAAGCTAGAGAGAGAGCTGACTTGAATTGAAGGAACAGAGAGAAGACAAACAGACAGTCAGTGAGCTGGAGCTGAAGGAAGCAGTCAGAAGCAGTTACTTATCAGGAGGAGGTGTGAATAGCTGGAGTCTGAAGTAATGCCTTTTAGAAGAGACGGAGGAGAGATCGTGGACTAACCTGTGGGAGCAGAGGGAGTTATTTGGACATTGGCGCAGAGACAGAGTGAACAAGCTAGTGGAATGAACGGTGATCAGAGCGGCAGGAACCATTAGATTGAAGCTGGAAGGTGGAGACAGTTCGTGGAGGAGAGGAGTCCAGTGCAAAGTGATCAGCGCAGAGGTGTACCCAAGAGTGCAGGAGAGCGAGAGAGTCTGAGATGAGCCAAGGCACAGACGAGAGAGGAACCCAGATGACAGCTAGAACAAGACTTCACACTAATCAGGTGAACTCGACCCTTAATCTTGTCCTTATTCCCTAAGCTATTGTATTGCTAATCTTTTCTCTTTCAGCGGTGTGTTCTATCTATAGTCTTTGTCAGTTACAGATCTGTGTAAGTGTTTATATTGTTCTAATAAAATAACCCCCAGTTTGTAGCAAACTGGCATGTGTCTTATATTCTTGTTCAATCCAGGTAAATGTATCTCCTAGGTGGTTACTATTTTATATGAATGGATGAATGAATGGATGAGTAATCCCAATCAGGTAAGTGGTGATCATATAAATAGGGAGTGAGTGGACCTATGATGCCAAGAATAAGAGGTACATTATATTAATTGGCTAACTCCTAATATTGTAGTAGCAGACCCTTAGTGAAGAGACTTCCCAATATATATATATATATCTGAAGGTGTTCATAGGAATGTGGTCGTCGTTGATATGCGGCGTTAGTGAGAACGTTGGGGAGGATTACCAGCGTGGATACCCACAGGATTGTGGCTTGTGTAAGTGAGAGCGTCAGGGGGGAGACTGGCGTGTAGGTTTGCCGGATTGCGAACCGTTTGGAAAAGAGAGCATTGGGTTCTGCAGGCCCATGTGTAGACGCACCGGATTGTGTGTCATATCTGCCCTAGGGTAGACCGGTCTGGGTCGGGGTGGCCGCGAGACCAACTGATGTGAATATAAGTGTGGTGTAGGGTATGGATATCCCTAGTAATCAGTGAGTATTCTTAGTATCCCTATAGATTTAGTGGTGTTTTTAATAATATGAGCTTGTATATTGCGAGTTCCCCATCCTCAGGTAGGTACCCAGGTGCCTGGATAGGTGGTCCTGAGGAGGGATGTGATTACGTTCTGGCTGGGTTGGAGGGGCCCCTAGGGGCTGATCCCATCTAATCAGAAAATCCAGCCATAACATCTGGCGTCACGAACTGCTTACCTATCCTGTGTGTCCTGGCCATGTGCTTAGAGAGTTTCCCATGTGTTCTGAGGGAGTGCCCTGAACGCCGGTTCCATCTGGCGTAATGTTGCAGTTTATGTAGCCTGTGTGACCTATGGGCTTGAACAGTTGCAGCGTGAGGAGATTGCATTACATCATGGCATTTGGCTTGTTCAGGGTGGAAGGAATGGTTTTCATCTTGGTGTTTAAACTGTCAGGGTTGAAGGATGGCATTACATGAGGGAGCCAGTTACATCTTTGTAATGGTCCTATTGTATAAATGTGTGTAAAAAATGCTTTTAAATTGCCCATTAAATTGCTTGCTGCATCTGCTTATGCTGTGCAATGTTAAATGTGTTCATTGTAATATGATTTGTGGAGTTCTTTGAATATAGCTCCTTGTAAATATGGCTTGTGAATAGCGCCATGTTATTGTGGCTTGTGAGGTGCATGTTCTCATGTTGATCTGTTGTGTTCCTTGTGCATTGCGCCTTGGATATATTGTTTGTGAATAGCTTGTCCTGTAAATATGGCTTGTGAATAGCGCCATGTGGTCATGGCTTGGACAGGGCATGTTATCATTACGTTTGGCAGGAGAGAGCTGGATCTCTCTCGGGTGCTTGGGGATAACGTTTTGAAAATGTGTGTACGTGTTATCTGTAAACGTGAAGAGATGTGCTCATGACTTTCCCATGTATCCATGGACATTGGGGAATGATTGTGCTTGAGCTGCCAAAGGGTTAATATCTTGAATTGAGATGGCAGTCTATATTTTTAACATGCTGTTAACACGCATGGTTATCTGAACTGACTATAAAAGTCAGTGTATTATTTTAAGGATTGATGGTTTGATTTTGACTTTTACTGATTCCTTGGTCTGCCTATGTGCTTTGTCAGCTTCTTGACGGAAAGGTAACATCTTGTGCTTTGCAAAGGGTTCTGTTCATTTCACATTCTTTTTGAAATGCGTCTACGAATTTGTGTGGGTTTGCCTTGGAACTGATGACTTCATGTGTCTGGCTCGTAGGGGTCGCTAGGTTATAAATTAACCAGTCGGATTGAGATAAGGGTTTGCACGGAGAGAGCTGTGTTCTTTTAAATGCGCTTCTTAATATGCATCCACTGACATGTGGAGAATTATTTTGAATGCATGATTTAAAATGAGTGAAATGTTAAAAAGATGGCCCTGTTAGAGTGCACGCTACGGGGCTGTTTTCATTAATTATTTCTTTGAGGGTTTTCCATCTAGAAAGGAATGTGCTGGCCGATGCTTTGTAGTGATCACAGGTTGAGAATAATCAATCTTGCCCGACAGTGCATGGTAACATGTGCTTTTAATTAGTGAAAGGCAACCGTGTGCTTTTGAAAAAAAATGTGTGTGTTCTTATTATTATTTTCCCAAATGCAAACTGATCCTTTTTTTTTTAAATGTGAAATGTGTCATCAAAACCGGCATTGGTAAGTTAATATACTCAGTTAGAAAATAAATAGCTGTTTCATAATATATGAATGTGGCCCTTTTATTAGGTTCAATTTAAAAGTTTGCGCTATAAATTACATTGTAATGCACAATTACATGATGCCCCTGGTTGAACGAAATCTGCATTTTATGTTGTTTTAAAATTATTTCTCTTTCAACAGCTGACAATGGTCCATGTTAATTCGTTTTTTTTTGCAGACTGCATAATTTTGTGTGCAGATGTAAAATTGCCCCTTTTTGTATGTTCATCTGCACGTTGCATAAATGCTGAATTAGTTAGACAAAAGTCTTTTTAGAAACTGGAGCTTTTAAGTAGCAGTACATTGTAACAGAATTGTTTTTTTCTAAAATGCTAGCTTTCGTTAGTTAGTGAAATCAGGCCTGGGAACAAGCTTACAAGGAATTTGTTTGTCGACCTTGGCAGACCAGCTGGTTTGTGAAGACGAGTTTTTTTTCCTCTGCAGGCTTCGGCTGCAGCCTGTCCTGTTTTTGATTGGCCATAATCCAATTTTGTTCCGCGGACGGCTTGTTTATGTAAGGGTGGGGTGAACATGCTCTTCCTGGCTGTTGACGCAGGCAGCTTCATTGCCTGCTGATAAGGGATTCTTGTAGACTCTTGCCCTTGGAGTTAGTTAGATACAGTAGGCTTAGGCGGGCTTCTCTGATCTGGGAATTGGAGGCTTGCAGCGCCCTGCTCCTGCTGTGAGATCATCATTTGGCAGTGATTCAAATTACTTCATACTGTAGCCTGGCTCCTGCTCTGAAGGGAGGGGCTGTCTCAGTGAGGATTAGGGTATGTTAGGCCCTACTGAATGTCCTTATAAATTAGATTTTGAATGTTTTTAATTAATTAGGATCTCTTCTTTTCAATAATGAAAGGCACCCGGGGTGCTTTTTAAATGGAAAATTTTGTCATGCAAGATTAATGATACTTGTTTTCTTGTCCTAGGATTGCTGGGTTGTGGTGTTGGTGCGTGGGTCGGCCCCCCCCCCACTTCCTTTATTATTTTAGTTTTTTACTTTCATGTTTTTATGTTAGTTTATTATTTTTGGAAGATGGATCCAGACCAGACCAGACCGGAAGGGTGGTGATTGGCCGCATCGGAGGAAGTGTCCGGATACCGAAGATGCAGGGTGGTGACCTACACTGATGACCCATATTGACATTGGACTTTTTTTTTTTGGATGAAAAACTATTATACTTTTTTAATTTGTGACAGAATCGCAAAAGGATTTGGTTACGTAATTCCTTGGCCTGCATTATTCCCATGTTTTTTTTTTGCAATCACTATGAGCAGGCCCCACTTTTAAAAAAAAACACAAACATGTCACCTATTATAGTTTTCCTGTTTTCTTCATAACAGTTTTTGCCAATGAAGGACTTCTTTTTTTTTGAATGGTGGTGCACACATGTGTTCCACAGTGTGAAGAAACTAAGTGATATATATATACACCAGCTATCTTGCAGAAATGGGGTTGTTTTTTACTGTTATTACATTTTCACCTTGATTGATCAAAGGGTGGTTACCCTAGACTTTAGATTGTCCTGGGAGGTGTGTCTTTTAGTATGATTATGTATTAATGTTTGCCCAGACCTTGAATATAATTTGTCATGTCTATTTCTCAGATTTCACCAAAATGTTTCCTTAAATTGACCATAGTAGGTAGGCCTCATTTAGGCCCATTGTTATTTTCATCCCACAAACAAGCCCCTACACCAATAGATTTTATGAGTCATCATTAGCTTAAGTTGACCATAGTAGGTAGGCCTCATTTAGGCCCTTTGTTGTTTTTTCATTAGAAGTTGAGACACATTTAGTTCTTAAGTTGTCCGAAGTAGGTAGGCCCCATTTAGGCCCCTTGCTGTTTTCATTCGACACATCAGTCCCTACATCACTAGACTTCACCAGTTGTCACTAGAAGTTGAGGCACATTTAGTTTGAGGATGCTTTGGTTAGTTTCTGTTGTTATCAGATCCAATCTCAGATATGTTTCAGCATTCAAGTCAAGGGTGCTTTGATTTGTTTTCAGTTGGTTGTTAGGTTTGTATTCCCTACAATTGAGTTTCAGATGGAATTTCCTTAAGTTGTCTTTCTTTTTAGAGAGTTTTTTAGTTTTTGATTTGTTGATAGATTGTGTTGATGTTTGTTTATATGGATGTTGTTGTTTATTGATGTTCGCAAGATAAGGATCTAAGGGTGGAATGTTATGGCAGAGTTTTTGGCTCTATTTAGCAGTGATATAGATCTTATTCTTGCTCACATCTAGGATAGGTATTCTTAGCCTGTGTTGGCCCTTTTAAGCCCTTTCTTCCAGACCTAGAAGAGGATAGCTGCGTAATATGATGATAGATCCTTTATTCTTGACTCTAATCTGTCTATTGCCTATTGGCTTTGACATACTAGACACATTGGTATGGTTTATGTAGGTATTCTGGCAGAGCTAAGGGGCATTTCATCCCTTTCAGGCCTACAGGCCTAGAGCTAGAGGGACTCCATCTTGATGAAGCTGAGAGGCTTTTCAGGGTAAAGGCAAAGTTTATAGTTAAGGCTGTTGTTCGCCCTAAGCGAACCGGAGAGAACCGGCCAGAGCTGAATCTAATCAGGAATTGTTCCCGGGCTCAGGTCTCTAGACGAAACAAGCAGACTGGTCACTGTGGGAGCGTCTAGCGCAAGGAGCCTGGTGCATGGGATTGGTGGGAGGAAGCTGCTGGCTGGAACTTTCCATGAGGAAACAGCATTCTATATCAGTGAAGTGCAGAGGCGGAGCCAGTGAGTCGTGTGGAGGTGGCGGAACCAAGCAGTCGAGTGGAGTTGGCAGAGCAGAGAGGGTTCAAGCTAGAGAGAGAGCTGACTTGAATTGAAGGAACAGAGAGAAGACAAACAGACAGTCAGTGAGCTGGAGCTGAAGGAAGCAGTCAGAAGCAGTTACTTATCAGGAGGAGGTGTGAATAGCTGGAGTCTGAAGTAATGCCTTTTAGAAGAGACGGAGGAGAGATCGTGGACTAACCTGTGGGAGCAGAGGGAGTTATTTGGACATTGGCGCAGAGACAGAGTGAACAAGCTAGTGGAATGAACGGTGATCAGAGCGGCAGGAACCATTAGATTGAAGCTGGAAGGTGGAGACAGTTCGTGGAGGAGAGGAGTCCAGTGCAAAGTGATCAGCGCAGAGGTGTACCCAAGAGTGCAGGAGAGAGAGAGAGTCTGAGATGAGCCAAGGCACAGACGAGAGAGGAACCCAGATGACAGCTAGAACAAGACTTCACACTAATCAGGTGAACTCGACCCTTAATCTTGTCCTTATTCCCTAAGCTATTGTATTGCTAATCTTTTCTCTTTCAGCGGTGTGTTCTATCTATAGTCTTTGTCAGTTACAGATCTGTGTAAGTGTTTATATTGTTCTAATAAAATAACCCCCAGTTTGTAGCAAACTGGCATGTGTTTTATATTCTTGTTCAATCCAGGTAAATGTATCTCCTAGGTGGTTACTATTTTATATGAATGGATGAGTAGTCCCAATCAGGTAAGTGGTGATCATATAAATAGGGAGTGAGTGGACCTATGATGCCAAGAATAAGAGGTAATTATATTAATTGGCTAACTCCTAATATTGTAGTAGCAGACCCTTAGTGAAGAGACTTTCCAATATATATATATATATCTGAAGGTGTTCATAGGAATGTGGTCGTCGTTGATATGCGGCGTTAGTGAGAACGTTGGGGAGGATTACCAGCGTGGATACCCACAGGATTGTGGCTTGTGTAAGTGAGAGCGTCAGGGGGGAGACTGGCGTGTAGGTTTGCCGGATTGCGAACCGTTTGGAAAAGAGAGCATTGGGTTCTGCAGGCCCATGTGTAGACGCACCGGATTGTGTGTCATATCTGCCCTAGGGTAGACCGGTCTGGGTCGGGGTGGCCGCGAGACCAACTGATGTGAATATAAGTGTGGTGTAGGGTATGGATATCCCTAGTAATCAGTGAGTATTCTTAGTATCCCTATAGATTTAGTGGTGTTTTTAATAATATGAGCTTGTATATTGCGAGTTCCCCATCCTCAGGTAGGTACCCAGGTGCCTGGATAGGTGGTCCTGAGGAGGGATGTGATTACGTTCTGGCTGGGTTGGAGGGGCCCCTAGGGGCTGATCCCATCTAATCAGAAAATCCAGCCATAACACTGTGCCAGAGGGATATATGGTTGTCCGTATGGACAGACAAAACAAAATAGGGGGTGGAGTTGCAATTGTACATAGGGGCAACATCCCTATTACTATACTGGAACAGCATAGTGATCCTGCTATGGAAGTGCTTATCTTTCGTTTAGACCTCTTGGCGAGTGTAAGTCTAAGAGGAGCTCTGGTATATCGTCCTCCCGGCCCGACAAACAACTTCTCTGCACATCTCGTTGAGCTCATCGCCCCGCATGTAATTTTTTGTTGCTCTGTGATTTTAATATACACAGCAATGTAGCTCTAATGGGGAGGCAGTTACACTCATTATAGATTTGACCACCCTTTGGTTAACTAAGCTTAATGAGGGCCCCACCCACATAGCAGGCCACACCTTAGATATTGTCTTTTCCAACTGCCCTAATGTCTCTTGCAACCCCCCCCCCCCCCCAGACCCTTCCTTGGTCTGATCATGTGTCTATTGAGTTTTGCATCCAAGCACCTAGGAAGAAGAATCAAGTCAATGAGGACTCTCCAACTCTCCTCAGGCAATGGAAGAAAGTTACCCCAGATGGCTTTAAAGCCATCCTTATGGAGTCGCAGACATTAGAGTCAGATGGCATTGAAGAGGCACTAGTTAAGTATAATCTGGCAGTTTCAAATGCAGTGGATCAATTAGTCCCCCTGAAACCCCTTCAGAATATATCCAGGCCGGTACAGAATGCCTGGTATTCCCCCCTACTTCGTAAGCAAAAATGTATTTATAGGAAATATGAAAAGCAGTGGCGCCTCACTCATGAGAAGGAGGACAAAGTTTTTTTCCATTTGGCCCTAGTTGAGTACCATGGAAAAATCAGAGCTGCACGTAGAGATTATATCGCTCTACAATTAGCCCAGGCCAACAATGACCCTAAGACACTATACCACCTCCTAAAATCTTTCACGGACCCTAGGGCATGTGAGAACCCGATGGTTCCCTCACAAAAACTATGCGATGATATTGGCATTTTTTTCTCGGAAAAAATTGAATCCATATACGACAAAATTGTTCAATCAGGAGATCACTCAGCTTCCGTCATGACTCCTGTTGAAGCCGGTCAGGCAACTACTGATTTTTTAGGGAGCTTCCCCCTAGTGTCGCAAGAGGAGACGGAATTACTGATTCACTCCGTAAAATTAAGTTCGCCTCTGTAACTCCTACCGGCAAAAATTACCATTTCTCTGGCCATCCATCTGTCCTCCCCCATCACCCATCTCCTCTATCTTTCCTTACGAGAAGGCCTGGTCCCACTGGAATGGAAGGCATCGCAGGTTATGCCTATTCGGAAAAACTCTAATGCCCCATTAACTGAGTTCTCCAACCTGCGTCCCATCTCTCTCCTCCCATACCTGGGTAAACTCCTGGAGAAGCATATTAACACTCATCTCTCCAACCTTGTCGAGCGGACCGGCAATCTGGATCCATCTCATTCTGGCTTTCGCCCTAAACCCAGCACAGAATCTGCCCTACTAGAGGTAACCGATAACATCAGGATGACCCTAGATAGAGGCGATTCTACGATTCTAGTGCTGTTGGATCTGTCCGCCGCGTTCGACACGGTGTCCCATGGTATTCTGCTCAAGAGATTGGCAGAGGTTGGACTCAGAGACTTGGCCCTTCAGTGGCTGACAAGTTTTTTATCTTCCCGCTCTCAGGCGATTAACCTTGGACCCTATCGTTCTGCAACGACATAGTTGTCCAAGGTAGTCCCACAGGGCTCTTGTTTCAGCCCTACTTTGTTTAATATCTACGTGGCTCCCTTGGCCAGTCTGTTGAAGAACAGTGGGTTTACCCCTGTCTCCTACACAGACGATACTCAACTGCTTTTTCCTTTTGCCAAGTTTACTCCCTCTGTACAGGCCGCCTTCTCCGAGGGGATGAGAAACATCTCTCAATGGATGAGGACAAATTTTTTACAATGTAATGTGGGGAAAACCGAAATAAAGCTTTTCGGGGAAGCCCGATTATTGTGAACTCCCGACTGGTGGCCCTCAGATTGCGGCCCCCCCGCTCCCAAAACTTGTGTAGAAAACCTTGTTCGCCTTGAACAGACCCTCACCATGAAAGAGCATGCCGCCCATACAGCTGGCTCATGCTACCAAATGTTGGGCCTTTTACGTCGCATTCTCCCCTTGCTACCGGACTCCTATTGGAAGATGTTAACTCAGGCACTTATATTAAGTCGCCTAGATTAATGCAACAACCTATTGCTGTCTGCTAATGAGGCTGCAGTGGACAGACTACAGGTCATCCAGAATACGGCTGCTAGCTTGATTTCAAATGCGCCCCCGAGGACGGCCTCTCAGCCTCTGTTGGCCTCTCTCCACTGGCTTCCGATTCGGAAGTGGGTACTGTTCAAGGTGTGCTGTGTCATTCATAAGACCCTTTTCAATCCAGGTCCAAGCTATTTGGTGGATAAATGTATTCCCTATGTCCCCCAGAGGTCCCTTCGCTCATCAGGAAAACATCTTCTTGCAGTACCCAGAATCAAACGAGCCAGACAAGGTGGAAAGGCCATATCTTACCTGGGTCCCCATAACTGGAATAGACTTCCCACTCAATTAAAACAATGCACAGAACACCGTCTATTTAGGAAACAGCTTAAGACCCATCTGTTCCCCCTCGATTCTTAAATGTAAGGCTTTTTCACAGTGACTGTCTATAGCGCAGAGATACCCCTTCGGGGGTCGATTCTGGTGCTCTATAAATAAATAAATAAGCATATAAGCACTCTTGCACAGTTCTTATGTTGTGGCTCTGGTGTATCCCTGATAGCTGTGGTTAGATTCTCCTTAGGCTCAATTATTTTGCCTGAAATATGATACCCCAGGTAATCAACGTCATCTTAGGCAACCTTGCATCTGTCTGTTTTGTTTAAAAGGCTCAACACTCGAGTTAAACCAATGTCTTGTTCCCTCTTACATGTGCCAAACTATAGGACATCATCTTGAATATAGTTAACCCTCACACATCTTTAAAAATGATGTGCACTGCACCCAGTAAGACAGTCAAAGCCAACATCAATACAAATGACATCTTTCTTAACCTTTAGCTTCCTTTAGAGTTACAAAAAGAGGTGAGATGCCTTGATGCATTATTGAGTTCAATTTAGTGGCATGCCAAGGATATGTACAAGGTGGTAAAAACATTGCTCCCTCCATCATTGCCTATATTTTTGATAAGTTAGGGAGGGGGTGGTGATCCATCCAAATGTTGGCGTTGAGGTCAGGCAGGTCCATGCACATCCTCAGTACAAGATTGGGTTTGCATGGCAACACCAAGGCTAGCAGTCACTTTGAACTCTTTATTTCATCAATTACTAGCTTACCCGTCGCGCGTTGCTGAGATCTCAGAAGAAAGGAAATTTAAGGAAACTTGTTATGATAACATTTAATTTACATTGTGTCATTTTTATTGAAACTTATTCATTTTAATATGGAAAACATTTTAAAGTGTTGTTTTAATTCTGGTATTTATTCGGGTGCTTGTGGATACACAGTATTTTTTGTTTTTCCGTCTGGTGCGTACACAAATAAATCAGAAGGTATTCCGACGCGTGAGCTGGCCACATACAGTTGTCCATGTGAGAAGCACAGATTCTTCAAATCTAGTCCACACACTTGCATAGATTGTCCTTGTGCTTTGTTGATGGTCATTGCAAAAGCAAGTCGCACCGGAAACTGTAAAAGTTCAGTATTGGAAAAGATTATGATGGCCCTGGGGGGGCCGATATTTACCACATTTTTCTTTTTTTTTTTGCTAGAAACCTTCGCGGGAGTGTACTCAACAACTTTTAACAATTATAATTTTTTTTAACTTTTAATTATTTTTATTTTTGCCAGAAACCTTCGCGGGAGTGTACTCAACAACTTCCAAAGTTTCATGCCGATCGGATGAATGGTGTAGTAATGCAGACAGACACACATTCGTTTTTATATATATAGATGTCCTGGCATGTCATGCCTAGATATTTATGCATAAGCAGAATGCAACCACTCACTGCCCATGCCCTGAAGCACCCACAAGATAACTCAGATCAGGATCCTATAAGAATGTGGAAAAGGGTGTTAGGATGGGGGTGCCAGGGAATTAATATTTTTTCCTTTTTCCTTTCTCTTTTTATTGCAATGAGTAACATAAAACAGCAATGGCAGTTCTTTTCAGCATAGGAAATAACGAGAGACAATATAGGAGCAGTTGAGCCCCCGGTATTCTGTATAATTTTCTTTATATTAGACCCTATTAACGATTCCACAACCTGGCTATGTTTCGCTTGCCCATCAAACGGCCAAGTGTAACCCAGAGCCGATCCATAGCAGTCAGATCAGCTGCTTCCCATATATTCAAAAGGCACCACTTTGCTAATGCCGGTATAGACTCTTTATACAACAACATAATACAGGATACTACTTCCGTCTAGTTTGCCTGATAACCGGGCAGTCCCATGACATGTGTAAGAGGGTGCCCTCCTGCCCACACACTTTACGGCATAGCGATGACTCAGTCCCGCTCATGCTAGCCAATGTTGTGCATGCATAATATTCCCTATGTAGGATCTTAAGTTGAACTAACCTAAATCGTGAACGGATGGCTACTTCTCTTGTGAACATCAGTACCTCTTGCCATTCATCATCCTCCCACTGTCCCGGGCCCTCCTCCCACTTCCCAAGAAGCCTCACCGAGAGATCAGGAGAATTATATATGATTTTTAGGTAGGTCAGAGAGATTGCCTTTTCATGCATATATTCATCTAGCAGCCTATCTTCTAATGGCGAGGACTTAGAGAGGTCTCACCTCTTGCTATTGCCCCCATCAACGCATGCCTGATTTGGAGGTAGCGGAAGGTTTCAGAGGATGCCAATTGGTAGCCTCTTTACAGGTTGCTGAAGGACTTTACCTCATCCTTTATCCATAGGCTTCCCACACGTGGCAGGCCTATTGAATCCCATTTGTCAAAGCCCTAGTGGTCGAAATCATTGCGGAAAGGGGACAGTCCTGTCTTGCACCACGTTGTAACTGGTATGTTGCCCATCTCCCATCATTTTCTTTCTAGAACTGCATGCAGAAATGGCCATTCTATGGGGTTGAAGGCCATTTAATGACACCACCACTGCCTCCTCTTGGAGAAAAGTCACCCGCCCAAACACCCCATGCAGATGCTTCAGCTTAGGTGCAGTATTCCTGCCTGTCGTATAGGCAGACTGATCTGGATGGACCTGTTACCTCGGACAATCGGGTTGCTAATAATTTTGCAAGGATTTTGACCTCTGCGTTCAGTAAGGGAATTGATCTATAGGATGTACAGAGGTCAGCCAGTTTCCCAGCCTTGAGCATCAATACGTTCTTAGTGAGTCTCCGATCTGCTGACAATGTCCCAACTTCACAACTTTGTTTAAACATCTTCACCAGGAAGTGGGCAATTCTGACTGCTTGTATAGTCCAATGGGAAGCCTGTTTGGACCCATTGCCTTTCTGGCATCCAACACCTGAATGGCTTGTACCATTTAGTTGTCAGTGAGGTCCTGTTTAAGTCAGTCTCTATCAGCCAGTGCGAGATGCGGCACCCCCAGGCTAGATACAAGCTCATGTGCTTCATCAATAGTGATCGTTGCAGAAGTAGAGTAAAGCTTTGTATAATAGACCACAAAAGCATCCATTATACCCTGCCTCTCTCACACCCATGCCCTCTCCTCAGTGAGCACCTCAAACACCCATCTTGACACCATTTATTTTCTGTCTAGCCATGCCAGGAGTTTACCCGCTCTATCTCCCACTTTGTACAGGCGGTGTTGGGCCGCCTGATGTCTGGCCCTGGCCGCCTCCTCCACTATATCTTTGTAATCTTTACGCGTGATGGCCATTGCATCTCCTCCCAGTCGGCTGACAATAAGTCATTTCTTGATTGTATTTCATATTTGATTTGAAAACACAATAACAAATGCAAAAGAACAATTGATGGACAGAATGCAGAACAATGTCACACATTCACCCCAGTACAGAGATCCGGGCCTAAATCCATCATTTGTTTGCTACCCATGCCATTCCAGTTTAAACCCAGCCACTTGCAAATCAGTCTTGACCTTTAGGACAGAATGCAGAACAAAGTCATACATTCACCCCAGTACAGAGGGTGATACCCAGAAACTGGTCCCAGGATGCTTGTTTCTGGTCCAGGGACGACCTGGCTTGGCAGTTCGGGCTGGACTGTTTACACAAGGAACAGGGTCAAGACTGATATGGCGGGTTCCAAACTGGGGTGGTGAGCAAAAGAATGATGGATTAAACCCAGATCTTTGTGACTGGGGGTGAATGTTTGCATTGTCCAGCATTCCGTCCAACAATTCTTTCTTTTGAAAACACAATAAACAATTGTTTTTAAGAAAAAATGTGGACAGTTACAAATGTAATGTCACTGTTGGAAATGTGTCCTTTCTGCAGGGAAAATCAGCATTTTTTACCTTATTTGCTGACCCTATTTTTTTCTGGCTATAGAAATCTGTGAACATTACCCCTGCTACCCAGGAGTAAATTGCGTGTGCCCCTACTTTCAACATGATGAAATTGGCATACCCCGGACTGGTATATTTTAATTTAAATTATATATAAGTCCCTAGTACATTGTAACCACTAGGTACTCAGGGACTATAAGTTAAATGTTACCAGTGGGCTGCAGCCTTCATTGTGCCACACACTACAGTGCCAATGCAAAAAATAACTGCAGGACTGCCAACAGTAGGCAGGCTGTGCAGGTTTAAACTGCAAATTCTACCTGTCAAAATAATCCCATTTGACAGACCTAAACACCCATTAAAATATTAATAAGTCTCATCTAAGTAGGCCTTACAGCAGCCCAGCAAGCATATTGAAGCCAAACAGTGCCTCGCAACTGCTAGGGAATGATGGTTCCCTGGCGGTTTCAACTGTTTCAGTGGTCCTAGGGCGGCCCGACCGCCCTGATCATAATAGGGTGGTCGGGGGACCGCCACTGTGAGTCTGACAGTCTCTGGACTGCCAGGTTCATACTAAGTAACATACCAGTTATTGAAGTACTGCATTTAGAGATAATATATTTCAACTGTCCTGTATCAGCCAATGTATAGCACTAATATGGTCTCCTTTTTTCCTTTTGCCCCTTTGCTTCCCATTAAAATAAGTGTTTTATAAAAGTTTGTTATGTCTTCTAAGAGTTATTTCACCTATTAATTTAAGGCTAGGACTCAGGGAAAAGCATATTGTGGTTATCGCCTCTTCTCATTCAAAATATTTCTATCGTGAAATGGGAATTACACCTACAGAGAGGTTTCTGAGGTACAATGCACCAGGAAAAGAGACACATAATTGTCTGGTCCCCTCATATGTTACATCAAAGATCTCCAGATTTTCTGTAAAACAATTACTTGACTTTCTTGAAATCTGATTTTGGGGCCAGGGATGAGGATCATAGTCTCTGGAAAGACAGACCAAGTGTCGGGGGTGTTACTAAGTTTATGCACAGGAACTGGCGTCAAGCTACTTACTATGATAAAAGCCCAAAAGCCAGTGATTCATTTGTAAAATGATAAGAACTGGTGCCCAGCATTTTTTCTCAGAAGCACGAAGCCAGCACTGCTGACTGTCATGGTTTGCAAATACTACGGCTGTCTAGTCTTGATTCCAGCTCATGAGTGTCGGTGGGCCTCACCTACAGCCACGGCTCAAATTAAGCTCTAGACAGGTGCAGAGCAAAAATGTTCAGAACAGGGCAAGCGCTCTGACAACAATTAGTAAATAACTCCCAACGTGTTTGGTTCCATAATACTAAGGCCTTGGCATGGATAAGAGAAGACTTAACCAGCTTTATACGAATAGTAGGCTCCACACACTCCCTTTCCCTCGCCTTAAGCAACGATGAAAGGTGCTAGTAAATGCAATTGAGCTCAGAATCAAAAATTCCCATTTATCACTATTGGGTCCATTTTAGAGGTAATTAAAATAAGATGGATTAAGTGAAGACTAAAAAAGGCTATCATCTAAAATAAATTTACTATGATAAGAAGTTGTCAAACTTTTGGTCATTGTTGGAACTGGCCCTTCTTGCAGGGTCATCCCCAAACTTTTTGCTTCTTCCTCCCTTATTTTTCCAGACCCGTGGCTGTTGGCAATAGTACTCTGCGCACTTTACCACTGCTGATCAGTGCTAAAGTGCATATGCTCTCTGTGTAAATTGTTATTGTGATTGGATATACATGATTGGCATATTTGTATCATCAAGAAGTCCCTAGTAAAGTGTACTGGGTGTGCCAGGGCTGGTGATGACAAATGTTACTAGTGGGCCTGCAGCACTGATTGTGCCACCCACATGAGTAGCTCTAAAATGGTGTCTCGGGCCTGCCACTGCAGTGCCTGTGTGCAGTCTAGGAACTGCCGTGTCCTCCTGGTCAGTGTCCCCACTGATCAGGACTAACCCTTCCCTTTTTGTGCACATTAGTCACCCCTATGGAAGGCCCATTGTACCCCCCTGGGCAGGGTGCAGTGTATGTGAAAGGTAGAGCATGTACTGGTGCAGGTGACATGCTCTGGTAGTGAAAGGCAGCCATTTTCGTTTTTCACTATTGTAAGGCTATCTTGCTCCATAGGTTAACATGGGGGATGCCGGCTACAGTGGCTACCAGCATTTCTTCCCATAGGAACAAGATAGGACATAAGAGTCTAGTATCCCTGAACTCAGATTTTAATAAAAAATCTTTTAGGAAAGGTTGTTTTTAAATCCTGTGTTTGAGAACAGCACTTTTAGAAAGTTGCTGTTCTCTTGTCTGACCCTTCTGTGTGCCTAGGGCTGTTTGTGTATTGACTGTCTGGTTTGACAGTGACAGGGGCTGGGGATTCCCCAGGAGGCTGGCTGAGTCAGCCCTAGGCTGAATGACTGCATTTGCAACCTGAGTGGTGGGAGGAGTTAGCACCTGGGCCTGAATAGGGCTGTGCCTGCCTGCCACAATGCCGGCTCCACCTCCTGCTGGGCGTCTGATGACCCTGCCCCTCGCTCTGAAAGGAGAAGCCAGGAAAACAAAGTACTCAGGAAACACCCAGAACTTGTTCAGACCGGGCTCAGGGCCCACATGCACAAAGAGAACAAAGACTTTAAGGGGTATAAGTACAGAACCCCTGACAACAGAAAATTAGATCATCCTGGAATCAAGAAGGAACCTCTGCCAAGGAGAAAGCTGAATCTGAAGAAGGAAGACTGTCCTGCTGTTGCTCTACTGGACTGACCTGTTGCTTTGCTGCCAATGAGAGGGGAAGGACTTTGCTGTTGTGCTGTGTCCCCTGTCTTGAAGGAATCTCCAAGGGCCTGAGAAGAGCTGGCTCCCTGTTCTGTAGTCCCAGGAACAAAAAGACTTCACCCCCAACTTCCCTGAACTCTGCTGAGAGAGTTCTGTCCTTCCTAGAGTGCTTGATCCAGTTGTGGGGCCTCTGGAAGTTGTACCTGTGCTGGGAAGCTTGAAACTAAGCTTGAGAGACTTTTTGCAATTGAAAAGTTATCTCATCCCCGACAGTGCGAGAAGTTTCCCGCCTCTACGAAGGGCGAGATCGTCGCAGCGCCTATTGCCGCTGTCAGAGCCGTCGCATCCTTCGTTTGCAGGACGCACCCGATCGGTGCGGGAAGCCTAACATCGCTGCAAGTGTCGTCGCAGAGCCTGTCGTCGCTGGGTGAGATTGCCGCACTGCTTGCTTGCGGACCGCATCACGTTGCTGCAAGTGTCGTCGCAGAGGCTATCGCATCGAAGAGCTGCGAGAGAGAAGATCACTGCTGGTTCGCGCATCATCGCCCCAGAGATCGTTGCAACTCCAGAGATCGCCGCATCGTGCCTTTGCGAGAACAAACTTCCTACGGAACCTACGCACCGGAATCCGTACAAGTGGCCTTCCTCCCCATACAGACCGGATTCGTCGCAACAGCGGAGCAGTCGCATCGCCTCCCCAGGGTCTCAGGAGCAACGCATCGCTTGTTTTCCACCGCACCAGCTTCTGCTTTTGGAACTTTGTTGCAACTAAAGGTACTGTGTCTGAAACGTGACGCAACTGTGAACTTTTCACGCAACTGTGGAACTTTCTATTACAACCTTAAGAACTCTTTAGAAACCATATTCTTGAACTGTATATGTTGGATTTTTGTTGTTTTAGTCTTGTGTAGTTTAGATTACATACCTTTATTTTTCTAAACTGTTGTGGAGTCAGTTTGTGGTGTTTTCACTGTGTTACTGTGAGTGTTGGTACAAATACTTTACACATTGCCTCCTGAATAGCCTTGACTGCTCGTGCCAAGCTACCTAGAGGGTGAGCAGGGGTTATTTCAGAGGGTTTCCTCCTTACCCTGACTAGAATCAAGGGTCCCTATTTGAACAGTGGTACCTACCTCTGCCAACTAGAGACCCCCAGTTCTAACAGTCATCAACTAGCTTAGGTTTCGGGGGCTAGTGCTGCACAGTGGCCTTTCAGGAGCGACTCCCCCGTTTTGGCGGAGGAGCATCGCCCCCGGACAGCAGACGCAAAACTCAAATATAAAATGATAATAAACAGGCTTATTATTATTTTATTTTGTTACAAAAGGGGCGAGTCTTAGGGCGGAGCCATTGTGATGACAAGCATGGAGGGGGAGTGCTGGGTACTGCTGGAAGTGTGCATGTGGGTTTGGTCAGTCATTTTAGGACTGCCAAACCGACATGTGCACTGAGATGTCTCCAACCTGAGCAGCCATACCTGGTTGGAGATAGCAGGCACAGGCTCCCAGGCCCTGTGGGGGCGCAAATCCAGCCTGCTTAGGCCAATCCTGCGCTTATCTTGTGCATCTGCAGCATCTGGATTGGCTGTAGGGGGGACTGGGAGCCTCAACTTGTGTTGTAGTGGAGACAGAGGTGCAGAAGCATGGCGGTGCGATGGGCAGCACGTAAGTTCCTTTTTTTTCTTTTTTGTGTGTTATTGATGTCCAGCCCCCTACCCTCGCATTGCTCACCACTTTTTCCTGACAACAGCCGCTACTGATGGCCTGCAAAGAGTGCCGGTGAAGCAGGAGCAAAGGCACTATGCCCAGAGAGGACCACTGAACACTGATTATTGCTGTATTTTACAATTGAAACCGCTGTGAGGGGACACATTTACTTTATGTAAACTGTACACCCTGACTAGTCATGTTGCTGAATATGGAATGCTTTCCATTTTTCTTATATTTATATTATTCTGTATTTCACATTTTTTGTGAATGCTTCATTACGTTCCTCAAATTGCGCCAATAGAGTATTATTTTTAAGACAATTTCATTACAAACATAAATTGCAATGTAAATGCATGATATCCTTTGCGCTCAGGTGTGAACATGCACACCCGTGACAGAGCGTGGCCTTGTGATCCTTGAGTGTGGCTGAGTTCTAAAAACAGGTCCAAGCATATTTCAGTGATACCGACAAGGCCTGTTTATTAACCACTTTACAAATGCTTCGGAAGCCTTGGAACATTAAGTGGTGACCCGGAGGAATAGTCGTCCTTTCGTGATGCATTTAGAGGAACCAGGTTTTAATTATTAAGAGCTTGTCGAGGCTGTGAAATATGCATATATAGATCTTATTGCTGCAGGACTATGGGTTACTAGAAACGCATTTGCAAGGGCTCTGGGAGATGAGAGAAAGATTAGCCTTTGGTGGCCAGATGAATGACCAATTCCACAGGAGCTGTGGGGCTAGCTAGGAGTACCGTGGACACTGGGGAGGCTAGAAAAGCAGGTGTTCCAGCACGTATGTGTGGACAGGTGTCTGTGATTTATGCAGCACAAACTTAGCTACAAAGAAACGTCGCACTAGGGTAACTATAATAAAAAAATTAAGGGGGGGCACAAAATCTGAGGATACAGTAGGGAAGTGGGTTTGCAGTGATACTTGTGAGGTGTAGAGAGCCACCTGGGCCATGCAGGCAGGCAGGGTGGTGACGTGAAGCACCTCTTGACTGGGCGTGGGTGAGAGTACAAATGAAAGGGTGTGATGTTGCATGGGGCTTCTGCTGACACAAATGCCCAGTGTGCGTTGTCATGTATGTGCTGAGACGCAATCTATTCAGAGGCCCAGTCCCTCACACCTATCAGGCCCTATGGACTGCAGCACTGAGGTCACAACAACTGGCAATGAGGTGGAGCCCACCCACCGTGCTTGAGTCTGTATGTGCTGAGACGCAAGCTATTTAGAGACCTAGTCCCCCACGCCTATCAGGGCCTCCGGCCTGCAGCATCGAGAGGTCTCAACAACTGGCAATGAGGTGGAGCCCACCCACTGTGCTATATGTGCCACGCCTAAGGTGTAAGTCCTTTCCATCCGCCTCACCTAGAGCGGTGCGTATTGCTATATGGCCCGGTACTACCTATAGCCCCTCCTCCCTTGTAAAGACCCAGATAATATCATAACAAGAGTTTTGGATGAGGAGGTCGTAAATAACCCGATCGTATTTATTAACATAAAAAATTCAAACAAGGGGCGTGGCTTGGACGTCGGAGAAATGTCTTCCTCCAGGCAGCAAACGACTTCTGAATAAAAAGAGCAGCTGGACGAGCTTGATTAAGCCCAAAACGCATGAATGGGCGTCGGAAGCCGTAGTCAAGCAGCGATGTGAGTTTGAAGCGATTCCGCTCGGAAGGAGCTGCAGGAATTGCCTTTCTTTTTTCACCGCCGGCAGACGCTCTTGACGACGGAGCCTTAAGCCGCCTGCAGCCACGAGGCTCCCCGGTCCGCCTACGGAGCTCTGACGAGGAGGCTTCGCGTACACGGCCAAACAATGCACCGTGAGTAAGAGCGAAAAGAGTGACGCCTACTCAAAGCTCGACTGTACAAGCTCCATGAAATGTAATTGCAGTGCAAATATGTAAAAACGGGACGGGAAGGTAGCGATCACCTAAAATGGCGGACTTTGATGATATGTATATCCCTAGCCACACGGTCTGCACACACAGTGTCTCCTGACCTGACTCTTGGAAATCTCAACTGCCTCCTAATATACACTGTCACTATTGCTGATGGCATACTTTAGAGCCCCGATTGTAGTGTCTGCAATGTGTTAAGAAGGTGAAAATCAGCCAAAGTAAAGGAGGCATACATAGATGTTAACCTCACGTGCTACCACCTATAATGAATAGTATGTCCAGAGCCATGCAGTCTTGCCAAATATGTGAATGGTGATTGATGCATTGACTTTTAACCAAGCCATGTGATTGGGATAAATAAGCATCTGCTCTAAATATAAGTGGTCTAGCAGCAAATACAACAAATACAAGCATAAACAAACAGCAATAAAGCAAACAAAGGCAAATATTAACAGGCACCACAACTATGTTATTGTATGCTGTGTGCATTGGAGATTCACTGGTTTGACGGTTGACCGCACAGCAAGCTCCTATGCTGGATTACAAAATAAGGCTCCGTACCGGTGCGTGCATACACTGAACTGCTATCGAAATGCCATTCACCCATACTGTCTTACCACGCTACTACTATTAACCACTTAGTGGTGATACAAGGCTAGCATCTAGGGTTATTGGTGTCATTGCTCTATCTACCTCCAATACAAATACTGAAGTGGACTAAAAATGAGTGACGAAAAGAATGGCAAGACCCCTAAACGCCTAAAAGCTGATCCGCCGACGCCGATCAAAGGGAAAAAAGATATGGCAGACGCAATAGACACTATCCTGAATAGGCTAGAGGAAGTCAGAGATCTGGCTAGATCCACCAAAGAGGAGGTTGCTGCTATAAGACAAGACATAAAGGATATTAATTCAAGAATGACAGAATCTGAAAGTAGAATAAGTAAACTAGAAGATACGGAGAATAAAACCTGTGGAGCTATTAAAAATCTCACCTTATGCTCGGACCATCTGGTAAAGAAGATTGCGGAGTTGGAAGACAGAAATAGGAGAGGGAACCTGAGAATTTTCGGAATTCCAGAAAAATCAGAAGAAACCTATCGATCGTGTGTTCCATTCCTTGAGAACTGGTTTACACAAGCAACAAACTTAACCTTCACTCAACCATTGGAATTTGATAGAGCACATAGAGTCACGGGACGAATGACCAAAGATCAGAAGGGACCGAGAGCGATAGTGTGCAAACCACTGAGATACCAACACACAGAACAGATCCTCTCCTTCGTTCGCAAACACAATCATGTCTTATGGAAAGGTCATAAGATTTACATCTCACAAGACTATAGTAAGGAAACGATGGATGTTAGGAAAGGTTTTCTTGCACTGAGACCACAATTGAAGTCACTCGGTTTCATGTATGGATTCATTGGTCCGACAAAGTTCAAAGTGACGATAAGAGGTGTGACTCATATACTCTCTGATCCACAAAAGCTGCGCCATCTACTTTCTACACAGGAAGAGGCCAATATGGAGGTTGCTCTCTCGAGCCAGGGAGATGCTGGAGACGCAGGAGCCTCTGGATTTGGTTGACCTGTGAAACTTTCCCTTTCATAGAGATGACAAGTTTATAATGCTCCAATATGTACCTTATTTGATCTCCAATGTTCTTTGATGTGCCCCGCAACTGCACTCTTGTTGTTCATAATGTTTACGCCATGCGGAAGTCAATGGCTTACTCAACTGTGTTATGGGGATGGAATGACATGTTCCTCTAAATGGTTATTGAATGCTTATTGAAATAGTATCTGAAATATCTAGCTGACGTCATTTACTGAACTGTTCAATAGGATGGTCTCCAACTGGTGGACATGGTGTTGTTTACTCACACGACTTATACTTAAAGACCAAGATACAAATAGTTTTCTCTAAATCTAGTCATAATGGTTCTTTGTCCTTAAGACATTGCGTTTGTAAGTGAAGCTGGCTATTGTTAAACCCTGTTGATGGTTATTGGAAGCTGTCTAGCTCTCTTGTTTGTGATTGCTCCAGCAGCTCAGACGTTAAATTCTGTTGACTAAGCCTGCTTGGAGGCGGCCTCGTGGTCGTTCCTGAGTCGCCATGTTCCTATTCTTTCATGGGGGAGGGAGGGGTGGGCCTAGGGGAGGGGCGGAGGGAGGAGGGTGGTGCGGGGGTTTGTGGGGGGAGTTTATTTTCTCAATTTTTCTACTTTTTCTACTTTTTCTACTTTATCTTCTTTTGTTATTCCACACACTGTGCACACTGTACCATTTTGCATTCCGAAGCTTCCGTTCCGTATTTCAAAATACTGCTAGCCCTGTGATTAATGCGATTTATGTCATTGCCTGTAGTGTCAAATGTCTGGTGCTCTCTATCAGATCTGATTCCCATGCATATACATGTATTATGATACGATATCAGACATTGCATAACTGATGGCTCCTGTTATAGATACTCCCATAGGGACAACAACCATAGCTAATCTTAAAATATTAACGCTGAATGTGAAAGGCCTAAATCAGCCGGTTAAACGTCAGAAGATACTTGATTATCTACGGAGGCAACGTGGGGATATAGCCCTGCTACAGGAAACAAAATTAGAAGCGAAGCACTTTCACACACTGCGGAACAAGTACTACACTGAGGTAATAGGCTCTGAGTCAATCTCTAAAAAGAATGAGGTGGTAATGCTTGTAGCAAAGACTGCGAATGTGGAGATACTCTCCTCTACCATGGATACGAAAGGGAGATGGGTATCGGCGAAACTACTTAAAGATGATACTGAATTTTTTATTACGTCAGTATATGCCCCTAATGCCCATGATCCGTCTTTCTGGCTAGGCCTCACGAAACAGATCGACTCCATCCCAGATACGGCAGTCCATATTTTGGCGGGTGATTTCAATCTTCTGTATGACCCGGTATTAGATAGAGATTCCAAATGCGCCTTTCGCCCAGGTAAAGCTCACAAGGCGTTCATGAAATTATGCAATAGGTTCCATTTGGTAGATACATGGCGCTTACTACATCCTGATGATAGAGATTACTCTTTTTACTCCCCACCACATGACTCGTTCTCGAGAATTGACTACATACTCATTTCTAAAAACGCGTTGGCCAGAGTTGAAAACTCGGACATTGCCCCCAGATTAGTCTCTGATCACTCTTGCGTTTCTCTCACACTCTCTAATGTCACGCCAACCACTCGTCAATCAATGTGGAGATTTAATTACGCTATTCTTAATGACACTAAACACAAAGAAACCATTGACAACGCCATCAAAGACTTCTTAATGACAAACAAAAAAGGGGACACTTCAGACACCATTAGATGGGAGGCGCTAAAATCCAACATTAGAGGGCTTATCATAAAAATATCCTCTGCAATTAACAAGAACCGAAGCGCGGCCTTGTTGAAATTGGAAGAGGACATCTCTACACTCCAGCGCAAATACCTGAATAATAGAAACCCTGAAGACCTGATTGAATTGTCCAACAAAAAATACACATATAATAAACTTATTAGTGAAAAGGCGGGAATCTGGCTTGATAAAAGGAAGCGTTTTAAAATCTGTGACTCTAATAAGGCAGGGAAAGGACTAGCTGCATATCTCAAATTTAAAATTCAAAAAAACGCTATAACTTCTCTTCTAGACGGAGGTGGCGCTCCTAGCTCTGACCCCAATAAAATTGCGAACATTTTCAAAGAATTCTATGAGAAGCTATATGCTAGGAACGTACATGTCGACAGGGAAAAAATTGAGAAATATCTCTCAAACTGTGCACTCCCAAAACTCACTGCCGCAGAAAGGGAGTCTTTGAATGAGCCGGTCTCTGAATCAGAGGTCATTACCGCGATCAAATCCCTTAAAAAGGGTAAAGCCCCTGGTCCGGATGGCTACACGGCACCATTTTATAAGACCTTCGCCCATGTTCTAGCTACTCCGCTCTTTGAAGTATTCCAAGAAATTAGTATCACAGGAGAGGTTAAAGGAACAATGGCTGAAGCTGTAATTGCAGTGATACCCAAGGAAGGCAAAGATTCTAAACAGCCTAAAAATTACAGACCTATCTCGCTGATAAACTTAGATTGCAAGCTCTTGGCCTCGATTCTTGCAAAACGCATCCAGAAGGTTTTACCGTCCTTAATACATCCATCACAGGCGGGATTCCTGAAAAATAGGCTCTCAAGCGATAATACTAGGATTCTGGCTCACGTTATTGAAAAAGCAAAGCTTTTATCCACGCCAGCTGTGGCGATAACACTAGACGCAGAAAAAGCGTTTGACAAGGTGGATTGGACGTATTTGAATGCGGTGCTTCACAAATTTGACCTGGGTCCTCTATTCACTAAATTAGTCATGTCCCTATATGCCTGTCCCTCCGCTAGAGTGAGAGCTGGTGGTGCTTTTTCCTCCCCTTTTAACCTAGAACAAGGTACAAGACAGGGTTGCCCTCTGTCCCCGTCCCTGTTCCTACTAGCAATTGAACCCTTCCTGTATTACATAAGGGAAAACCCCGAAATTCAAGGAATTCGATTCACAGGATGCACAATTAAACTGACGGCCTACGCCGACGATGTGCTGGTCTTGAGTGAAAAAGCTGATAAAGCTATTCCTGCATTACTATCCACAATTGAGGAATTCTCGTGTCTCTCCGGATACTCCCTGAATAAGGACAAGACAGAAGTGAAATTACTAAATAACCTGTGTGACAAAAATATTCTGGGTGACTCCGGGCTTACCTGGCAGCCGAAGAGTTTTAAGTACTTAGGTATGGAATTCGAGAAAGATCTGATAACCACCCTAAAAATCAATGAAGATATACTCTATAAAAAAATACAAAAACTACTAGATGGATGGTCGCCGAAGTTTCTCTCATGGTGGGGTAGAGCAGAGACGTTAAAGATGATGATCAGCCCCTTAGTAAATTATATGGCGAGTATGCTCCCCATGACCTTCACGGAGGATTTTTTACATAAAATAGATAAATCATTCACGGACTTCCTGTGGAAAGGGAAAAAGCCCAAAATTGCCATGAAAAAATTACAACTCCCCAAGCTTAAAGGAGGTATAGGTCTACCAAATTTTAAAAACTACCAAACCGCCTTTCTCTGCAAGCAAGGGGCGTCCTGGTTTGCCGAGGACCCCAACTATACGCCTCTGTGGATTGATATTGAGAAATCCATCATAGGCAAGGCCCCGCTTTCTGCTGTACTCACAATGGACCTCTCACACCTTCCACACTCTAAATACATCATGCTTAATACTAAGAGAGCCCTCTTACGATTAGATCAAGTTCATAAGACTGGTCTGCAGATTCACAAATCTGCTTCTGCATCCTTATGGCGCAATCCATTGATCAAAATTGGCGGTTCGCCCCCCATATAGGACCATTGGTCAGACAGGGGTATCAATGTGGTTTCGGAGCTCAGTGAGAATAATATGCCATTACCCTTCTCGACTCTACAGACTAGGCACTCCCTACTACCAATTGACTTCTATGCCTTCCTGAAACTCAAATCAGCTCTATCTACACGCACATTCAGATTAGCGACACCCTGGCTAAAATCTATGCTACCGCACTTCCAATCCTTGGGGCACTTTGTGTCAAAAATCTATAAACTACTTGCACCAACGCCCAACAAAACAATGAGACGTAATGAAATCAAATGGGAGGCAGAACCGAATAACACCGGTATAGACATAGACTGGATCAGGATACACGCATCGGCACTCACACATAAAGTGTCACCGATACTCTCACAGACTAAGTATATGATACTTAACAGAACATTTTGGACCCCGCAGAGATTATTTAAGGCTGGCCTACGAGACACACCAACATGCTGGAACTGCTCAATGGGTACTGGTGACCTACCACACATGCTATTCAATTGTCCCATGCTCCACACATACTGGGGAAAATTTTTCGATTATATCGAACACATATTTGCCATAAAACCCAAAAGAGAATTCATTTATATTATCCTGGGAGCTATAGACCCAATAGTGAGGGGAGACCATGACCGCCAGCTTCTGGACCTCTTACTAACACTGGCATGTAAGGTTGTATTATGCAATTGGAAGACAGCGGCTGAGGTCTCTTTTAATGCTTGGAGGGAATGGCTGTCCTGCATTAGAGGCACTGACAATCCCGCCCTACACTCGTCACCGTGGCAGGTCTCCAACAAAAAATTATGGTTATCCTTAGATGAAGCCTCCTTCACCTTCGATCCACCATGAGATGCTTATATGACTAAATCAGCACTTAATGAATGGGGAAACTAATTGGAGAGTTACTGTACAAGACTAACAAGGTATAACATGATATTACATGAGCTATTTCTGGATGGAATGCTTTAAGGAATTGTTAGATGAAGGAATAATATGATGATGATTTGCTATTGTTTGGTTACTGGCGATCAACTCTTGATAGATCCGGAACAATGTTTTCTGTATTGTTTTTATTTTCTTCTTTCTTCTTTTATTTCATGTATCATTTCCTATGTATTGACCCATCTTTGTTTCGGCACTGTACCAATATGCCCATATGGACTCTGATGATGTATTGCCGATCTCATTTCAGTTATTTTTCAATAAAAAAGATTTGAACAGGAAAAAATTCAAACAAAATTAATATTTACAATATTTACAAAATACGCAGAAAACATAGAATGACATTGATTACATTGATGAGTACAGATGTCAGATGGCTAACCTTAACATAACTCTAATACAAGTTATTCCTATCCGAATCTAAACATATCAGCATCAATAATCATAATAGCAGTTACTTTTCTGCGTATCCCTATTTGAGCCTACGGCAAGGTCAAAAACTGGTGTCAGATCCTTATCAAACATGTCTGCCCTCACACCAGAGTGCGCATGCGCAGAGGGCCTGTTTACCGTGAGGGTACTTCCCCCCCGGTTACCCTCATCTGCGCTGTATATTATCTCCATAAGGGGCCCTTGCATTTCTGCACCCTTTACTGGCGCCATTGGGCAAGTGCAGGGTGGCCAACCAGCCTATGCAAAGCGTCACTCCCCATTCCCCCACACCCATCCAGCCAACCGGCTGTAACTGCCTCTGGAGTTCTAGGAGAGACCACTTGTCCCTCCCCCTTGGGCGACCCCATTCAAAAATGGCGCCGTACTCTAAGGACCTTAAATGTACTGCTCACCAATCATGACCTTACCACCTGACCAAGGATTTGCACTAAATACGATGATAGATGACCTGTAAAAGGAAAACACTTCCCCTAAACACAGACAGAAAATTTGATAACACATCACAACTAACTATGTACACTTGTGAACAAAAGCATACAACAATAAAACATTTGCTTTAGGGGATGTTGGGTGGGAAAATAAAATGACAGCCTCCTAGCGAGGCCAAGCTCCAGAAGAGACTCCAGCGAATCCAGAACGCCTCAGCCAGACTCATCCTCGACATCCCCCAACGCAACCACATCTCCGGACATCTGAGAGACCTGCACTGGCTCCCCGTCAACAAGAGAATCACCTTCCGTCTCCTCACCCAAGCACACAAAGCCCTACACGACCAAGGCCCGAGCTACCTCAACAGCCGCCTCAACTTCTACGCTCCCACACGCCACCTCCGATCAACCAGCCAAGCCCACGCCGCCGTCCCCCCCATCCGAAGAGCCACAACAGGAAGAAGATCCTTCTCCCACCTGGCCGCCAAGACTTGGAACTCCCTCCCGACCCACCTCCGCCTGACCCAAGACCACCTCGCCTTCAGGAAGCAGCTCAAGACCTGGCTGTTTGAGCGGTAGCGGACCCCCCCTCCCGAAGCGCCTTGAGACCCTCCGGGTGTGTAGTGCGCTATATAAATGCAATGATTGATTGATTGATTGATGTGGCAGGCTGGGGGAGCGAGAAGCAAAGAGGACAACTCCTCCGCTACCCAGCTTTTATGCCCCTTTTCACGCCAGGCCGGTTCTACCCGGTCTGGTTTTGTCCCAAAGCGTGACCCGGAAGTGATCCTCATTGCTGATGAGCAGCGACTGGCTCGCCTCCTCCTGACCCTGCTGCTCATTCAGCACTACCAGTCCTGAAGCTGTTTAGTGAACTCATTGACTCGGCCACTGCAGCACCATGATGGAAGACGTGTGTCGGCAGACTCAACAACTTTTTGCGCAACATGCAAGACTGACAGCATGGTGACGAGTTCCTTGTGGAGGAGTGTTGCCCCCAATGCCAGCAGCTTCAAAAATAAAACGATAATAAAACAGGTTTATTATCATTTTATTTTTCATGTTCTAAGGGCTAGAACAAGTCATGGGGAACGCCCATCGGCGGGGCAGTGATGAGGAGTAGTGATGGGCACTGCTATCAGTGCTTTGGTTTGGCTGGCTGTCTCAGGACGGCCAAACTGACATGCGCACTGAGCTGTCTCTAACCTGTGCTGCATTGCCAGGTTGGACACAGAGGCAAAGGCTCCCAGTTTCTCTGGGAGCAGAAATCCAGGGAGCTCAGGCTAATCTTGACACTGCCCTCATGCTTGAGAGCAGCGTCTGGATTGGCCGCAGGGGAGACTAGGAGCCTGTGCGGTAGTGAGGAGCAGAAGAGTGGCTATACAGTGGGCAGCAGGTAAGTTCTCTTTTTGTTTTTTGTATTTTCGTTGTCAGTTCCCCTCAACCTGCCACTCTGCCCTGATACGTGCCACTACTGCTAATATGGGGGATGACCAGGACTATGACACTGCTGTGGCACACCTGAATGCTCACTTTGAACCCCAACTTAATTCTGACTATGAATGCTTTAAACTGTGCAATGCCCGCCAGCAAGGAGATTAAAAACTTGATGGTTTCCATATGTGCCTCATGGCCCCGGATAGTACCTTTGTCGATGATGAACAGCACAAGACTATTCGCACGCAGCTCATCTAAGGTTATCGCTCCACTGTTCTGCACCATCTCATTCCCTGCCATCTGTAGATCAAGCTGGAGGACATTCTGATGGCTAACAGTGTGGCGGAGGCTAACAAGCACACGCTGGCCCAAAGGTCAAGGTAGAGGTAGCAGATGGGTTTTTCGATGACAGCCATGACACCAGGCTCCAAAAGCACCAACCAAATGCAACAACTGTGTCCAAGACCAACACACCACTGACACGTGCCCAGCACACGGCTGCTTGTGCTCCAAATGTGGTAAGCCAAATCACTTTGCCCGGGGATGCTGCAGTAAGGGGAGGAAAAACACAACATGCCCCAAAGCCATGTTTACCCTGAGGTAACTGTTGATAGAGAGCAAGCCAGCTAACACCCGACAATCAGCACCCCCCACCCCAGCCAGAAAAGGAAATCAGATCTCCAGCGATGACAAAGAGGTACTTATGACCTCGTACATTGGGGGAGTGTAGGAAGCTGGCTCTCTCTATAGTGCACTAAGACGAAGTAGACTGTGCAGAGAGTCCAGTGGAGGGTAGTGCTAAGCATGTGTAGTACTCACAGAGGAAATAAATGATACACACCCTCAAGAATAAATCCGAGACAAAGTTGCAAAAATAACAATGATTTGTATATCATTGTTAAGACAAAGAACGTCATTCTAAAGTAAGTACTTTTTAAGAAATTAATTTTCAAATTTCACAAAATAGCACTCTTGTGTGCAATTACTCACCATAGAAGTCTATAGGAGGAAATAGGAATATGCATATAAAATCATACGGTTGGATCTCGAGGTTCTCCTTCTGGATTTAGGTAAGCAGCAAGGCCAGGTCTAATGTTTCTCCAACGGATTGTCGGGAGCATCCCGGATTTGGCCAGGAGCAGGGTGGTAAGGTTGGTGGTAGGAGGCGCTAGAGAGAAGGGGGTTACCAGAAAACACACAGAAAACAAAAGGTAAGTCCGAGGGGTCCCACTCAAGGGAGCAGGTTGCAGGTGCCTCAGGACCACAGGAGCATAGCTGATTCGTCGGTACCCAGGCCAGGCGGACTGGGTGCAGAACAGATTGGTCCACTGGGCGGCATGAGTCAAGATGTCTTCACAGTCAGAGGCAGGCAGGTTAAGAGGGTCTCAGGTCACGATGACCCTCGACGGGTGCTTGCTTCCTGGGCAGTTGGAGTACGGATTGGACTCTTCATCTCTGTTTAGCTTGCAGGGAGTCTGGTACTCCGGGGATTGGGGAGGCACAGCTCTGGTAGGTCGTGGTATATTCACAGTCGGTGGGGAGGCAGATCTGACCATCAGGAACAGATATGCCTCTCTTTGCTTAGATGCTGCATCGGAGTCGCTGGACAGCAGCAAATCGGGAAACCAGACTCTACAGGCTGGAGATGTTCTGGGGTACTTGGAGGCCTCACAGTTGCAGGCCAACATAGCATACCATAAGGGTTGAGTTCTAGGAGCAGCAGGCAAGATTTTGCACCAAAATTCTGCAGCAGGACTTCGGTTCTCTGGACAGCAGCTCTTCTTTGTCTGTGTCTTCTTTGCATCCATTATTCAGGGTCCAGGGATGACACCTAAATTCTAAATTTAGGGATGTTGAAGGGAGATACAGGTAGTAGCCATTGGGCTACTTACCTTTAGGGCGTGTACACCCTCTCAGTGACCACTTCCTGTAGGAAAGGGCACTACCCTATCCCTGATGGAGGAATTGGAAAAGTGATGTCCACATCAACTGCCCCAAATAGAGGCATGGCCTTTTAACATCCTCTTGTCTCTTCTCAATTGAAATGTTATGCCAACGTGCAGTATTTTACAGGATGAATAAATATGTGGAAAAATTAAAAGACATACTTTACCTTACTACTGTGGTTTAGTTTATTTGCAACATATGGTATTTTTCAAAATAATCGTGAGAAAAAGATATTATGGCAATTGATGGGGAGAGGGTGCAAACTAAATTCTTTAGTGCAAAGAAGAGGGCAGGCTGGAATTGAAACAGTTTGAAGTCTCCTGAACTGGAGTCAAAATCACACAAAACACCTTTGGGGCTCTGATGAGAACGCAAAACAGAACTATACAACAATAACTAGATCACAAATAAGAAACAGAGAAATGCTACATAAGGGGACAATAAATAACAGACAATGGGCGATAAGCTACTTATGGGAGGATTTAACTTTATTCTTGTAGCTCTGAAAATTAAGGGTTTAGCATTCCAATGATTTTTGCATCGTTAATTGGTAGTTATTTACCCCGGGCCCCTTGTGTTGTCTTTTATAGCTTAAAGCAACGAGTTTCTGATCTAATGTAGCATATAAGGGCATGGTTGGGTACTGAAACACAGCACGAGGCCAGTCACACATGGGCTGGACGTGAAATGGTTCATACATTAGCCCAGTGCCCACCAGTCAAATACTTATCAACAAGGAGCCAGGTGAAGCTCGTGCTTGGTTCGGAAGATGTCAATTACCAGTTAGGAATGGGCTGAAAGTATTGCACTATGCAGTGTGGTCTCGACTGAGAAGCCAGTGTTGCCTGGAGGTGTCGCACGTGGAGGAGGCCAATCAGCAGCTGGGAGAGCAGAAGACCCTCAGGAGGCCAATCAGCAGCCTGTACCAATGCAGTTCTATGATATTCTTGGATATTATGACATACATTGGGTTTACTTTTTTTTCTGTTTAGTTTTAACATTTTTATATCACGCTTGGAAGGGATGTCATCGTAAAGGCCAGGACCTAACATCAGACAAGGTCCTTTATGTTTTGCACAACTATAAGGGAACACGTCTATTTTTAGAAGGTGGAGACAGCATAGGGTTACTGTAATCCACTCTGCACATTATTAGTACCTTTGTTGCTATGCAGAAGTGAATTCCAAAGGTTTTTTTAATCTTGTCTGGAAGCAGTGTCCTATACAAGCAAGTGCTCGTCCTAACACACTCACAGCACCAGATCACATGAAAAATAACACCCAAAAATAGTTCAACGCAGGCAAGGTGCACATTTGATATCTAATCTGCATTTGAAGGATCAACAACATTGTAAGGCTCGAACAAGAAGCTTGAGACACTCGGAAGAAATGCACAAAAGCCTGCTCCACTGATAGATAACAGGAGGTGCCCTGCTGCTGCCTACCACTGCCCTTGCTGCGTTTATTCTCGGTGCAAGACTGCAATGCCCAGTGGATTGTTCCCGTTAACACTCCTGCTTGGCGCAGAGCCAGGAAGTAAAATAACATTTTCTGTATATGATTTCACAGTTGAGAGCTACCCCTGTGGACAGGGGTGAAACAGCCTTCATTGAAATTGATGGCCAGAGCAGTGTAATTGCCCAGATGCTGCCTCGGCTAACTCATCCGAGTCTGCGCCTCCAGTCGCTTGCTGCCGTCATCGCCCAGGGATTTCTCCATCCCAAGATCGATCTTGATTAGCGCCTCGCGGAGCTTCCAGCCGAGTGGATCCCATTAGGCCGCGCAGGCCTCACCGCCGCGGCGGGCCAAAGAATCGCCAATTTCTATCTGCTGGACATGGTAAAAAAAATTCATCAGTATCAATGTACTTGGACGGGTCCGACTAATAGCCTCTGTCAGCGCGCGCAGAGTGTTGCATACCAAGCAGGTGCTGCTCACCCTACAATCCCTAGCTGGCACGCGCAGCAATAACCGGGATACCGCGGGAAGGGCACTGCGGCTGTTTCTATTGCTCAGCGTCTCGGCTACAAGCAGTGTGGAGACAAGTGCATGGTCAGTTATTCCCCTGTCTGTCTGCCCTTTGACCCAGTGTGCCATCCAGTGCAGTTGGGAAAGGGTGCATAACCCAGGCACCATTGTTGCGAAGGAAAACAGTGCAGCAGTTATTCAGGACTATAAATCATGCTACAGTCTATAAATAGAATGCATCGATCCCCGCCCCCACCCCTGAAGCACTCAGCAGTGCATCTGCGAGGACGTGACACACCGGGTGCGTGCAGCATCGGCGACTTCCGTCAGCAAGGCACGAGCCGGCAGTGCTGCGGTCTGTGAACGGCATTATTATCGTTCATTCCCTCAGTGGGGTGGTTGTGGGACGTGGGTGGGCGGACGCGAGGGTGAGGAGAACAAAGACGTCCATACTGAGAGAATGTTCAACCACATATTTAGTATTGTGAGCCACATTGTCTCATCGGAACCTATTTGAATGAAAACATAGTCTCTAATTAACTGTCCAACCAAAATCAGAAACATCAACGCTTGGAATACACATATCAGACCATATAGAACAAATGAAAACACGATTACGAAGAGATCTTGCTGCTCAATTTGTGATGGGTTTCCTCCTCTGACGTTTTCGAAAAAATGTGACCTATCTTATATGTTTATAATTATGTCTTTATATTGTTTTACTCGATTTTTTTATTTTTCGCAGCACATTTTGCATCCGAAAAAGCAAAACTGGAGGTTGCTCATGCTTCTACATCACACCCAAGACATGGAATGACCTCCCTTAACACATCAGAGCCCCCTCCTCCCTCTTGAGTTCCTCAAGAAGCTGAAGACCTGGCTCTTTGGATAAGCACCTTGGGTACCACACGTACCTTCCCAAGTGCCTGCATACTCTCTTGGGTCATTACTGCACTATACATATCAACATATAACACAACACATAACTGTTAAGGTTCAAGAAGATTAGACACAGCAGAGATGAGCTACACAAGAAGATGGGGAAATTACTTGGTTACCTACCGGTACTTTTCATTACTCCTAGTCGAATATGGTACATTGCAACACATTTAAAAAGTGGTTGTTACAACGACTGCGTTGTTAGTACGCAATACCTTTGCATCGCAAGTCATTACAACAACTTGCACTAAGGGGTGCGCTGGACTTAGGAATCGTATTAATTACTATTCCTACTCCAGTTTGTCCAACAGTAGGGAAGGTGTTGAAATTTATTTCCCATACCTCAGGGCCCCCTAATGCAAGTCGCTGTAATGACTTGCGATGTAAATGCATTGCGTACTAACAACGCTGTGGTTGTAACAACCGTGTTGTAATGGTACAGCGATGTAATGACAGCGTTGTAAACGCTGTTTCCCCTCCTAGTTACAGTCTTCCATGACACGGTCCTAAAAAAATGAACACTCGGCCTCACACGCACAGTATTCACCTCTAGAAGCAAAAAATCTTTATGTATACGCCCCTTTCATCATGGTGACCATAGGAAGTTCCTCCAGTATGACCCATATCAGAGGGGCCAACACATGTGCACTTCTGAATTTGCAAGAAATATATAAACAATCAAATTTTTCCTCATGTTCCCTGGGGAGGAAAGAGAGTGAAGAATGGAAATGGAATGAGGAAGACTATGACTCAGAGCAATGAAAATTACCAGTAACTAACCAAGCCATTAACTACCTTGTGTGTCTTTCTTGCCCCAATCCTAATGCAATGAGCATATACCTAAGCTATTTATGAAAAAATGCCATTCTGGAAACGACAGAGGAAATGAAATGCCACACCAATATTTATTTATTCATACAAAAGAGATAAGAAAACTATATCCATTAATAGACTGCTGACAGAACTGCAGGCACAAAAGAAGACCCAACATCCCCAATTCTTAACCTAAAGTGGGAAATGAAGTTATGATGGGAATATCAGGTTGCTGTTGTACAACTGTCTTTCAAGGAGGTACCTTTGAATGCTGCCGAATAGGAAGAAATTTCCTGAACATTAATAGGCAAACAAGCCCACTAGCAGCATTTGACATACAGGCCCTGGGCCCTATTGGTGCACTGAACTAGGGTCTGACAAGTAAATCAAATAAGCCAATCATGGAGTTACTAATCCCTTACAACAATTTACAATAGGGAGCACTTACACTGTGGCACTGAATAGCAGTGGCACAGTGCCTAAAGCATGTAAACCAGTAAAAACGTATCAAAAACAGAGGAGACAACAGCGAAAAATGGAAGGGAGACTCACGCCAATGGTACCACGTCTAACACGTGTCCCCGCCAGCTGAAATGTGGGGGGAACTACTTATCGTCTAGGGAGTTTGCTTCACTAAGGCGGAAAAATCTGGATAGACCATCAGCATTGGCGTGTTCTGTACCAGGGCGGTGTTCCATCGTGAAGTCCATCCCCTGTAGGGAAATGGACCACCTCAACAACTTTAAATTCTCACCCCTCATCTGCATCAACCATCTGAGGTTCCTGTAGTCGGTCTGAACCAGGAACTGAGCCCCAAATAGGTATGGTCTCAACTTCTTCAGTGCCCAGACGACAGCAAATGCCTGACGCTCAATTGCACTCCACCTCTGTTCCAGTGGAAGTAACCTCCTACTGATGAAGGCTACGGGTTGGTCTATGCCCTACTCATTCATCTGTGAAAGAACAGCCCCCACACCATGGTCTGAAGCACCTTTCTGAACAATTAATGGTTTTGAGAAGTTGTGTGCCTGAAGCACGAGTGCTGTGCACATGGCAGTCTTCAGGGCGTCAAAAGCGTTCTGACAGGTGTCAGTCCAGTTCACTTTCTTGGGCTGCTTCCTGGAAATCAGCTCAGTCAAGGGTGCAACAATGTTGCATATAACCCTTGACAAACCTCCTGTAGCACCCTGTGAGACCTAAAAAGGCTCTCACCTGTGTCTGGGTTTTGGTGGTTTCCCATGCCAGGATGGTATCAATGATGGGTTGTAGGGGCGCCACCTGGCCGCTTCCTACCTGGTGCCCCAAGTACACCATCAATCAAAGACATTTATAGAGCGCGCTACATACCTGTAGGGTCTTAAGGCGCTTGGGGGAGGGGGGGTGCCGCTACTGCTCCATGGAACCCTTCCCGATCTGGCACTTACTCACCTTGATCGTGAGGCCTGCTCTCCGCAGTGTCATCAACACTTCCCAGAGGTGGCGCAGATGTTCTCTCAACTGGCGCTGAACACTGCAATGTCATCTAGGTAGGCAGCACTGAAATTTTCCAGTCCAGCCAACACCAGGTTGACCAACCTCTGAAAGGTGACAGGGGCATTCTTCATCCCAAAGGGCATAACCCGGAATTGGTAGTGCCCATCTGGTGTGAAGACTGCTGACCTCTCTTTGGCCCCATCAGTAAAGGCGATCTGCCAGTACCCAGACGTCAAATCAAACGTACTGAGATACAGTGAAGCCCCTAGCCGGTCAATGAGCTCATCAGCTCTGGGGATGGAGTGGCCGTCTGTCTTGGTGACTGAATTGAGTCCTCGGTGTTCGGGTGTGGCACCAGGCGTGGCAGCCTTTGGGACCAAGACCACTGGGCTGGCCCAAGGGCTGTTAGAGGACTCAATCACCCCTAAGGCAAACATATTGGAGACCTCCTCCTTGATGTAAGCTCTGACCCCGTCAGTCATTCTGTAGGCTTTGTGCTTAACAGGAGGACTGTCCCCAGTGTCCACATTATGGACGTACCACTCAGTGACACCAGGAACCAGGGAGAACAGATCAGAGAATTGTCCCAACAGTTGGCGACAGTCATTCTGATGCTTGGGGGTCATGGTGGTAGAGGCGTACACCATCCACTGACCCACCTGGCTCTGTTGCAGTCAGAAGGTCAGGAAGAGGCTCAGTCTCCGCCTCCATTCCAGCATCTGTTGCTAGGAGCATGCCTACTTCGGACTTCTCCAAGTGGGGCTTTAGGCCGTTAACGTGAAGGACCCACAAAGGGTTCCTAGGAGACCGCAAGTCCACCAGGTAGGTGACATTACTCTTGCGGTCCACCACCTCAAATGGTCCGGTCCACTTATCCTGGAGCGCACAGGGCTACAATGGGGCCATGACCCAAACTTTCTGTCCAGTCTGAAACTCAATCAAAGTGGCATTCTGATCATACCACCGTTTCATTTCTTCCTGCATTGGCTTCCAGATTCGCCTGAGCGAGCTGTCTGAAATGCCTAGTCTGGTTCCTGAAGGCCAGCATGTAACTGTATACATCCTGGGGAGGTTTACTGGGAGCTTTCTCTCAGCCTTCTTTCACCAGACACAGAGGTCCTCTTACCAGGTGACCATACACAGCAGTTCAAAGGGACTGAACCCTAAGGGCTTCTGTGGCACCTCACGGTAAGCAAAAAAAAGGCATGGCAAAAGGACGTCCCACTTACGCCTCATGGGTTCCTCAAGACCCATTATCATGCCCTTTAGGGTCCTGTTGAATCTCTCAACCAGCCCATTACCTTGGGGGTGGTGAGGAGTGGTGAACTTCTATGTGACACCGCACTCCTGCCACAGGGACTTCATATATTTGGATATGAAGTTGGTATCACGGTCTGACACCCCCTCTCTGGGGAACCTCACACGGGAGAAAATCCCCATCAATGCACATCCCACCATGGGGGCCGTTGTTGTCCTGAGAGGGATGGCTTCCGGGTACCAGGTAGCATGGTCCACCAAACCAGGATAAACCTATTTCCCATGGTTGTCTTGGGGTCCAGAGGCCCCACAATGTCAATGCCCACCAAGTCAGAGGTGGTACTGACCACAGGGAACGGTTGGAGAGGAACCTTGGGCTTCCTTCCACTTTTACCACTTGCCTGGCAAGTCCTACAAGTCCTACAATGAGTGTCTGAACTCTTGCACATGTGGGAGCAGTAAAAGTGGGTGACAAGCCTGTCAAAGGTCTTGTCCTGCCCCAGATGTCCAGCTAAAAGTACATCATGAGCCAAACCCAGTAGGAAGGCTCTGAAGCACTGGGGTACCACCAGCACACGGGCTGACCCAGGCTAGGCAACCTTACGCTCGCTATACAGGAGACCATTCTCCCAGTAGATCCAATGTGATCCAGATGGATCACCTTCTGCCAGGTTTGTGGCCTGTTGCTGCAAACCCACAAGAGAAGGGCACTTCTTCTGCTCCTCACAGAATTCCTCCCTGGAGAGTCCTCCTTCTTGTTGCCAATGGATCAGCTCAGGCAGGTCTCCCAGTTCAGCCACTTGCTCCCCTGTGGGTGTCAGGGCATCCCCCTCAAGGTCTGCCTCCTTCTAGACTGTGAGAACTGTGGGGGCTGGTTTACCACGCTTGCTACCTCTTCTCTTTAAGGCAGGTATCTGGGCCATACTTTCAGGCTCCAGGTCCTCTTGAACACACTCACTGGCTGCCATAGACCGAGTGGTCACACACGCCCACTCAGGCAGACCCAACATCTCTAAATCAGACCTTCTTTTCACCTTATCCCAAGGGGAGTTCTCTTAACAACAGACAAGCCACAGGCATGGCTGGCCTCACAGCTACTTGAAGGGTACCTGAGACCCCCCCCCCCCACTCTAAGGGAACCTGAGCCACCTCAAATTGGCTCTCTGAGTTGTCCGTGGCAACTGCAGGGAAGAATGCATGGGGGTCACCTGCTCCTTAGACACCAGCTGACAATTGACACCTGTCACACTGGCTCCGGTGTCTCTCATAGCCTCCACCCTATGGCCATTGATGGTCACCCACTGCCTGTATTTCTTTTTCTTATCAGGCAGCTGAGTCCTAGGGACCATCTCAAAATCTCCTAAAGATACAAGGGACATTTTTGTGGGACCACACCCACTTTGGGGACCCATCTCCTCCCTCCCCTTGGCCTACAGATGCCATCTGACGGGGTGGTGCACGAGGTGGTGCATTGGGAACCCTCTGGCGACACTTGGGATCATACCAACAGTGGCCCATTAGAGCACACTTAAAACATGTAGGGGTTCCTTGCAAACAGGTTTATCTCTTGGGGCCGCTGGCTTCTTCTCAGATGGAGGCTGGGAACCCTTCCCTTGGTTCCCATGGAAAATACTTTGGGGCCCTTTCTGGAAGTCCATTTGTTTACTCTTGTCTCCGCCACTCTTCTGCTGGGGACCCTGCCCACCTTTGGTGAAGTCTCCCACATGACCCTTGTGGACCCGGGTACTGTCCCAGAGGTCCGCCTCCTCAGCAAGCTTCCTAGGGTTAGTTAGCTTGCTTCGGTCCCGCACTTAATCAGAGGGCCATTGGTAGACTGTGGAGCCTCTCTGGAGCGAGTGGTGCACCTGCAGACGCTGTAGCCGCGGACCATTGAGCCTCTGGGCGGCACGGCCTCGGCGGCCTCGTAGATGATTGTGACAATGGCCTGCACTGGGAGTGCGGCTCATTAGGGGCTCTCGCCGTGCCACATTTGTGCAGCAGGATATACCTAGCTCCTTCAGCACCAGCGCGGATCCCTGCACGGGTGGCAAGACTGAAGCAACAGAGGTACCACTGGCAAACGAGACCCTTATCATCAGCTGGCGATGAGTGGCGGAGTGCGTTGCGGCCCGCGCTGGTGTGGCGGGCCAACCTCTGGAGCCCTGGCGGTCCGTGGTTCACCGGACGGTGTATTCCTCAGGCAGGCCGACGATTGCCGTGCGGTGGGGGACGGTCTGAGGTGCCAACGTAATCCGCCATCACATAGCTATGTTGTGGAGCCTAAGTCCGGTCGGCATGCGGCGGTGAGGCCTGCGCCCCCCCATTCTGAACCAGAGAAGTGGTACCTGGTTGGCCCAGGCTACTTCGGGCCACCGCCTTCGAAATGTGCCTTGCCCTGCTGTCCCTGAGAGCTGCGGCCAGTGGCGTGCTGAGTTGCTCAGGTGCACGCCACCTTTGGGCCGCATCTCGGCGGTCAGTGTGCGCTGTGCTCCTGAGGTTCCCCGGACCTGTCTGGGGCTGCGGAGACCGCGGCACTGCCTGCCACCACGAGGACCCGTGTGGGTTGCTGTCCCCGATCCCATAGCACCCCTTCACACAGCGCTTCTTACCTCTCACCAGGCCTTCGTCTAAGGAGGGGGTGGGTCACGACCGTTACCTGCTGGTGGTGCGTGCCATGAGGGCTGCAAGCGCTAGGAGGGTGAAGTCTCTGAAGGAACTCCTCCTGAAGCAGCCTGGACAGTCCTCAGCGCTGGGTGAGAAAATCTCCGGGGCGATGGACGGTGATGACTCCCCATCCACAAAAGCATTTATAGTGGAACTTTTTACAGCCGTAAAAGATGACATCCATGTCCTCAAGAACCAGCCCGCAGCAGATCTGAAAGAGATGCGTCGCGATGAAATTGGGGAGAGGGTAGCGACCCTTGAGGAGCACGATGTCAGTAGGGATGAAGAGCTCCACCACTTGCAACAAGATATGCTGCGCCTCCAGGAGCAGACTATCGATTTACAGGCCCACGCCGAAGATTTCGAAAATCGTTCCGGGCGGAATAATGTGAGGAATAGAGGCATACTGTGGAAGGAAGAGGGGAAAGTCCTCTGGCCTATGTCAGGGCTCTATTCCAGCAAATCTTGAGGGAGGACGGTACAGCGGCCATGCAAATGGATAGAGTCCATACAGCCTCCCTCGGGGAATCACAGCTCCCCGCCAGACATACTTGTGTGTGTACCTGATTTTCAATTAAAGGAGCGCATCATAAGGAAAGCGAGGGATGCCCCGCCCATACAGTTCCGAGGACACACTCCTGCAATTTTCCATGATTTAGCAGTTTCCACTCTTGCCAAGCGCTGTGATTTCATGACGGTGACCAATCACCTTTTGCCTCATCTTTAAACACGGAGGCAAGCTCTTACAGATTCGCTCTCTTGCTGAGGCCCTGCAGATTCTTGGCCTTGAGGGCAGTGACGCGACGGAGGAGGTAGAGCAATCTAGAGTAGCGCGCGCCCCCCGCTCTCTAGGATGGCAGCGGGTAGGAAGGGCAGCACCCGCCAAAAAACCCGATCAGGTCACACAAGACAGAGAGCGAGAGGCTGTACTTTCCATCCTGTCACAAACAAAAGCTCGTCTAGCTACTCCATGAGTTGTGAGTCTGATGGCTCTGGAACGGACACCTGGACGGGTGCCTGGGGGACGACTTGGACTGTCCCATGGAACTTATAGACAGTCCCCCTGCAGGAAGACAACTCAGTACTGGATCTCTCCTGAGCTGGGTCGTGGTGCTGGCCTTGTCCCCCTGGACTCTATGTACTCTGACTGACACTAGTCATGTTTTTTTAAGTTTGAAAGCTTTATTGAATCACAAGATATAAAAACAACAAGTTGACATCAGGAGGAACAAAATGAATAGGAGAAAAAAGGCAATGATAATGAATATTCAACTACTGATGTCACAAAGAAAAACCAAGCATTTTCTAATTTTGAGGGGGGGAAAGGGGGGAAGGGAAGGGAAGAAAGGGAATAGAAAATCATGTTAAACCACAATCATATATATATGTAAGTATATAATAAACAGTTATCGGCATAGAAAAGCAAAAACAAGTGCACAATAATTAAAAGCAGAAGGATAATTATAATATATGTGAAAAACCTAAACTGTGAAATTTAAGGAACGAAACTGCGGACAGAAGTACATATGTTCAAGGGGGCTTAAAGTTCTCAGAGGAAAGTGGAGTATAACGTTTGTTGACAGACTGATCTAAATGCAAAGTAAGGGGTAGCCAATAAAGCTCAACATTGCGAGGAGGTTTGCAGGAGGCAGCAAAAGCAACATCAAGTCTGTGGGAATTACAGAGAAGATTCAACCAACCACGAATCAAGATATTGGTAAGGGACTTCCAGTTGGAGGCAATGTGCTGAAAAGCGTGGGCTAGCATGAGATTCAGGAGACCCAATGAGTGTGGAGAAAGATCCAAAGAGTCTAAAAGACTTCCTAAAAAGATAAGGGAATTGGAAAAGGGAGCAGAGAGTGTAAAGATGTGTGAGATGCGGGACCAAACTTGTTTCCAGAAGACTTGAACAGAGGGACAAAGGAAGAAAAGATGAAAGAGATCAGCTTTAGGGGTATTACATGTCCAACAGTTAGAGGAAGAAGAAGAAAGAAAACGAGACAGAGAAAGAGGAGAAAGATAGAGTCTATGATAGAAGAAAAAGACTGAGTAAGGGAAGCAGATCGAGAGGTCTTCAAAGTTTTATTCCACAATCTATCCCAGAGAGAGATAGGCCAAGAACAAGCCAACTCTTTCTCCCAGGATAATTCTATCTTAGGTTTGGGGCGGTCAGGATTAGGAGCAGAAAAGAAACGGTAGATAAGAGAGGCTTTAGGAACAGTGGAAAGTATGGAGAGAAGAGGTGAAGAGGGGGAGTTGCTGCGGAGGAAAGGAGAGAATAATAGCGATCCAGGACAATTTCCATAAGTGTATAATATTTCTGTGCGAATGAACGAGGGCAGTGAAACTGCAATTGAAACTGAGGAAAGGAGCATGGTGAAGTGCCATCAAAGAGATGATGAACCCAAATAATACCTTTTGATCTCCAAGAGGACCAGGAGATGGGTCGATTATGCCAAAGGATAAGCTAGTTGTACCAAATAGGTAAAAGTAGAAAAGATTCACGAGAGATGATTAGTGGGGAAAGTAAGGGTTTCAGAAGAGAGGAAGTATATTTGAACAGAAGAGAGATAGTATAAGGAGATTTGGAAGTAAAGCGGGGAACCTCTTTAAAGGAAAAGGGTAATAATAAAGAGCGTTCAACATCAAGCCAAAGAGGAGAAAAAGGGGATAATTCCAAGGAGAGCTATCGGGAAGCTTGACGAAGAGAGAAGGATTTATGATGGAGTTGAAAGTTTGGAAAATTAACTCCTCCATTTGATTTGGGCTTGCAAAGATTCGCTAAAGATATACAAGATTTTTTCTATTTCCACAGAAATTTGGAAATAATAGAATCAATGCGATGAAAGTAAGTGGCTGGGATGTGGACAGGAAGCATAGAAGGTAAATAAATCAAAATAGGTGCAATCATCATCTTGACAGAGTCAAGATGACCCCACCAGGAAAGGAAGAGGGGGTTCCAAGAGGAGAGTAAGCGCTCAATTGTAGAGATGACCGCTTTCATATTAAGTTTGATAGAAGAGGAAATAGAGTTAGTAAAAAGAACCCCAAGATACTTTATCTTATGACTATTCCAAGCAAAGCGTGTGGAGTTAAACGAAGTGTGGGGGACAATATTTATTTAAGGGAAGAATTTCGATCTTGTCGGAGTTGATTTTATATCCTGAGACAAGAGAAAACTTCTCAAACTCAGCTAAACAAAGAGGGGACGGAAGAAATTGGATCGGAAATAAATAAAAGAATATCATCTGCATAGGCAGATAACTTAAGTTGATGCTCTCCATATGGAAAACCAGAAATCGAAGAATTGTTACGGATAGAGGACAGAAAGGGTTCAAGAGCTAAAATAAAAAGAAGTGGGGAAAGAGGACACCCTTGACGGACTCCACGTTGTAGTGTGAAAGATGAAGTGAGCTGACCATTACCTAAGACTGAAGCTTTGGGAGTAGAGTAAATTAAAGAAATAAATTAGGTGAATTTGGGACCAAAACCATGCCATTTTAGGAAAGCGAGTAGGAAAGACCAGTCAACTCTGTCGAAGGCTTTTTCAGCATCCACAGAGATGGCGGCCAGGGGGATAGAAAGAGAAGAAGCTTTATTTAAAACGTTGAGAAACAATCTGGAATTATCCGATGTGAGACGACCTTTAACAAATCCACATTGTTCTTTCCCAATAAGGGATGACATAAAGGGGTCAAGACGGAGGGCCAACAATTTAGCATACAATTTATAGTCGACATTAACCAAAGAGATAGGGCGGTAATTTTTGCAGAATTTCGGATCACGACCTTCCTTAGGGATAAGACAAATAGTGGCATCTTGAAAGGAACCTTGGGCAAGACCAGCAGAGCAGAAAGATTGAAAGAGAGAGAGAAGTTTGGGCAAAAGAAGGTCAGAAAAGTGTAAATAAAATTCAACCGGAAATCCATCGGGACCTGGAGTTTTCCCTTTGGTGAGGGAAGACAATGCAGTGGAAAGTTCCTGTAGAGTAAAATCTGTTTCTAGGTCTGAGAAATGAAGTTGGGACGTATCAGGTTTAGGTAAATTATCAAAGTAGGATTGAAGAAGATTAGGTGAAGGGGGATTTTCAGGAGTATACAAAGATTCATAAAAGGTTGAAATTGGTTCAAAATATCCTTATCGGTGTGCAGGAGGACATTAGAAGGGGAATAGTTGGAATCAATGAAAGTACGTTCTTTCCATGACTTGAGGTAGTTAGCAAGTAATTTACCAGATTTGTTACGGCCTCCATAGTAGCGAGCGCTGCTACGGAGAAGAAAGGAAGAAGTCGAATCAGTGGTGAGTTTGTTAAAGGCGATTTTAGCTTGAAGGAGTTCCGAAGGCATATGCTTGGTGGAGGAAGAATAAAACCGATGCTCTAAGGATTTAATGTGTGCTAAGGCAACAGTACGTTCTGGAAAAATTTCTTTTTTTTTCTTTGAAACAAGTCAATGATGAAACCCCGGGCTGTAGCTTTGAAAGAATCCCATAAAATGTGTGGAGAAAGGAGAGGGTCAGAGTTGAGTTGAAAGAATTCAGTATAAAAAAAGCGGAAGGATGTGGAGAAATTAGGGTCAGTCAGTAAGGAAGAATTAAAACGCCAACGAGATGATTTAGGAGGAGGGGGAGGAGATCAAAGTCTGTAATAATAGGAGAATGGTCAGAGATGACAATCGGTTCAATAGAGGAAGATAAAAGATTTTGAGATAGAGAAGAGGAGAGAAAAATATAGTCTAGACGAGAGAAGGAGGCATGTGGGGGAGAGAAGAAATAAAAATCTAGGGTGTCAGGATGAGTGAGTCTCCAGGAATCAATAAGGTGGGCCTGTGCAATAGTATCCAAGAACTGCTTATGGGGTTTATGTGGGGTGAAGTGTACAGAGGACTTACGATCTAAGAAGGGATCAACTACTTGATTACAATCGCCACCTAGAAGGAAGCAATCGTCTTTATATTGGATGCATTTGGAGATGATTGTGGGCCAAAAGGAAGAATCAGAGAGCGTGGGGCCATAAACATTAAACAGGGTAATAGGAATAGCATTGATAAGTAATTTAGCTAATACCCAACGACCTGCATCGTCTTTTTCTTCTAGTAGAACCTTGCATTTGAGTCGTTTGTGGATCAAAATGTCAACTCCATTCTTTTTATGCAGAGCCGGGGAAAATAACAAAGTACCAACCCATTGTTGTTTCAACTTCAAAGATTCAACATCAGAGAGGTGGGTTTCTTGGATAAGAGCAATGTCAGGGTTATAAGAGGAGAGGTGAGATAATACTTTCTGCCGCTTAATAGGATTGTTAAAACCGTTCACATTCCATGAAACAACTTTAAATATTAAAACAGAGTAAACAATTAAAATGCAAAAAGTGCAAATGTACAGTAATAATGGAGAAACCAAATATAAAAAAGCCGGAAATGAGAAAGTATGAAAAACGAATACGGGAAAGGGGGAAAAGAGGGGAGAAAGGAAAGGAAGAAAAGCTGGAGTGAGAAAAGGAAGAAAGAAAACAGAGAAGACAGGCCAAATCCATAAGGATGACTGCAAAAAACATACCTGAAGAAGAATACAAAGGGGATATGGGGAAGTGGTGACGCGTAACAAGACGAAGCAGACCAGAAGCAGAAACAAGACCGCACCAAGACGTCACAGAACTAGGAAGGGATGACATATGATGAAGGGGATATTCGGTAAGGTACAAGTCTGCAATGGAAGGAAACAAAAACAGTTAATAAGAAAGTCAAATTGAACACAAGGAAATAAAATATAAGATATAAAAATCGTAAAAGAACAGAGAATACAAAGAAACGGAATAACAGCATAATAAGAAATAGAAATAAAGACTACAGTATACTAGAAGAAATAAATAAAAGGAGAAATAACAAGAAACATAGCATGCATGAAATAAATAAGCACACGAAAGAACAAATCAATTAGAAGGCAGAAGCAGGTGAATATTAAACCAGTCAGCCACTATTCGAAGGGGAGGACTCCATTCCTTCACCATTCTGCAGGAGGAGAAAGTTACGAAGTTCACCAGGCTCTTGAAAGGTCCAAGTCTTATTTTGATGAGTGACTCTGAAGGTGCAGGGATGAAACAGACCGTACCTTGCACCCATATAGCGCAAAGAGGGCCGAAGTGAAAGAAATTCCTTGCATCTAGAGGCAGTTGCATTAGATACATCTTGGGTTAGAAAAATACGTTGACCTTGCCAGGATATTTGTCAATAGGCTCTAGCTGCAGAAAGAATGGATAGGAGATCCGTAAATTTCAAAAACAGGATGATGACACCCCGAGGTTTTGTAGAAGTAGTTGTACGTGGTCCAAGTCTATGAGCCCTTTGGATGCTGATATTCGTAGAGGATGGCATGTCCAAAAGTTTTGGAAGGAAAGAGGTGAAAAAATTGACTGGGTCATCCCCCTCAAGAGATTCCGGCAAACCATAAACACGAAGGTTATTCCTTCTATTTCGATTTTCCAAATCCTCCATGTGGCGTTGAAGGGAGAGTACAGTCTTTTCCAAGGAAGCGATGCGTTTAGTATTAGTTTGGACCTCAGGGAGTTGTTGTTCAAGTGAGGAAATGCGAGCATCCATGGTCTCCCACTTATCTTTTAAAAATTGCATGTCTTTACTGGTTTCCTCCACAAATGGTCGTAACGTCCGGATTTCTTCCAAAATCAAATCCATGGAGGATGAGGAGAAGATTTATCCGGTGAAGGCGGATCTTGTTTTAATCGTTTGGAAGAGGTCGCAGGAGGAGAGGATTTATTAGAAGAGGACTGCAATTGTGAAGCTCGCTGAGAAGCAGAAGTCACCATCTTGAGATTCTGTGAGGGAGCGAGCAAATCGGTGGGAGAGCCCAGAGGATTCTTCACAGAGGAAGGAAAAATGAATTTAGGCTTGCGTAACTTGACCATACGAAAAAAGTTCAGTATTAGTGATAATACAAAAAGACGGTGTGTCGAGAACACGTCGTCTATTGAAAATTAGTCAAGTATCGTGACCAAAGACAGGAATAGGAACTGAACTGAGACTTCCACAGAGAAATGAAGCCGTGCTCATGGACTTACGAAAAATCACTGAGAGACACAACAGTCTTGTGGAACATTGTAGAGCTCAGAGCATCCATGACATGAAAAATGGCAAAAGGCGCAAAAAGGCTGGAACGCAGTTGAGAAGGTATCATAGAACACAACATGAAATGACCAGTGGTCCAACACAATGCAAATGTTGAGAGGCTTCTAATAGACAGGTACACTGTATGAAGCGTAGAGGTGCCAAAGTAGAGAAACTGTTATATCCAAAGGAAAGTTCATCATAAGGAAAGTCCATACATGAAACAGAGAAGCAAAAGTTGTACACTGCAGTATGCAACAAACATTCCGTAGGTCAGGAATAAAAAAATGTTGTTCAAGAAGGTGCAGCGTGAACAAACGCGCTCAAAATGGCGGCTTCCTGACAGGCGACAAGCGCATTTTGAGTAAAAAGTGGAAATTAGGACATATTACAGGTAGCAGGAATCTCTTCGGCGCTTACCGCAAAGTCCGCAAAGATAATGAGGAAGAAAGCGGAGCGTCAACGTTGAGGAGGTTAGGTAAACGGAGAAGTTCGTTGGAGCTGCGGTAGCGCGAAATGGCGGCTTCCCAAAGCGCGCTCTTTCCAGTACGCAAGAGGCGCGTCACGAATTACACTGGAAAAACGGCTTATAAGGGGTCGCAAAAGAGATGTAGGTGCTCACCACCGGTTCTGGTGCTAGATGTTGTATGCTGCTGCGAAAACAGGTCCCTTCACATCGGGAAAACTGTTCAGAAAGTCCTTGATGGGGCGGAGCTCCGCAACTAGCCGGCCATCTTGCACGGCGTCCAAGCCACGCCCCCGACACTAGTCATGTTTAATTTTTTGATTATCCTTCCCTCTTTGATATTTCTCCCTTTTTGCTGGTGTTGATGTTTTGCCCCTTTGTTTGTGGGTTTGGGTGGGTTCTCTCCTCAGTGTGCTACCCTTTTGATACCATGCGAAGCAGTTGCACGCTCGTGGCCCTTTGCTACTTTCCTTCTATCACAAACTGGCAGGCATTTCCACGTAGCTTTCCCCTCACCTTCTTGCCCTCTGGATCTTAAAATAGTCTGTCTGAATGTCCGGGGTCTCAGCAACCCAATTAAGCTACGAGCAATTTTCATTTTTTTTTTAGAACACTCTGGGGGGGACATATGCCTCATCCAAGAAACCCATCTGTTGCAGTCTGACACCTACCGCATGCGCCATAGCCATTTCTCTCACCAGTTTTGGTCCTCAGCCTGTAGTAAAAGGGGTGGTGTGGCCGTCATAGTAGCCAAACACTTTAGGGGTTCTGTAATGGGGCCAATTTCAGAAATTAAGGGCCGCCTTTTGGCGCTACAGCTCCACGTGGGTTCCTCCTCCTGCACTCTGGCTTCCATTTATTCCCCTAATGACTGCCCAGAGAAGTTTTTGTTGGAGGCTTGTGCAGAGGTACTACGCTCCCCAGACCCGGCGGTGATAGTGGGGGTGACCTTAACCTCATGATGAATAGCCACCAAGATCGTTCTGGCTCCCGCTCTGGAGACGCCAGTGCACTGTCAACAAAAGGGGGGGAATGGCTGCGCGATGCCGGGATCAGGGACGCTTTGCGCTGTTTACACCCACATGATACAGATTTTCATATTACTCGGCTGCCCATAAAATGTACGCCCGGCTATACCACTTCCTTGTAACCCCAGCTGCCAGGGCCCTTGTTACGGAATCTACCATTGAAGCACGTGCCCTCCCTGACCATGCACGCATTACCCTAGCTTTACCCTTCCGTGTTGTGCGTTCTGCTTTCACACCGCGCTGGCGCCTGTGCAACTCCCTGCTCCAGTCCCCGGACGTGGTTACTCACATTAGACAGTGCATTACTGACTTTATATCAACTAATGATAGAGCTGACACACCACTGTCCTCGATATGGGAGGCACTAAAGCTGGTAGTTCGAGGAGCACTTATTGCTAAGACCGCCTTTGAAAATCAGACCAGACGGACAAAGCGCGCGGAGCTTGAGGCCACTGTTAAGGAGTTAGAAGGCATACATAAGCGCACCGGTGCCCCCGAATTTAGCAATGGATGGAAAAGGAACACCTTCAGCTCCGCCATTTAGATCTCAATCAAGCCGAGCATGCCGTGATCCGCCTGAAGCACAACTATTTTGTTGGCTCTAATAATGGGGGACGCATGTTGGCACACTGCCTACCCAGCCAACAAGAAGCACATTCTGTCCGGTCGCTGCGTGACGAGTCTGGTCGACTCCTAACTGAGGACACCCAAATCATCTCGGCCTTTCCTTCCTTTTACCACTCCCTTTACGAGACCGATCTCTCCTTACTACCTGACCCAACTGTCTACCTGAAGGACACTGCGGTGACGCCTCTCTCCGAGGGTGTGGGCGCCGCCCTGGAGGTTCCCATACGCGCTGAGGGAGTTATATCCGCAATCTCTCACCTGAAGTTCAAAAAGGTCCCTGGGCCGGATGACTTCAGTGCTCTATTTTACAAAACGTACTGTGCTGATCTTGCCCCTCTACTTACCCACCTGTTTAATTTGTTTTGCGGACTCGGGCCCCTCACCCCATCTATGCTACAGGCCTCTATCTCAGTCATCCTCAAGACGGGTAAAGACACTGAGTCCTGTGGTTCCTACTGGCCAATTTCCTTATTGAACATAGACGCAAAGCTGTTATCCAGTATCTTGGCACATAGGTTAAATCCCCACATGCCGGGCCGAGTTGACCCGGACCAATCCGGTTTTATTCCGTGACGACAGTGTGGAGACAACACGAAACGTATTTGTCATCTAATAGATAAAGTACAACGGTCCAAAGAGGAGGCACTTCTCCTGGAGATTGACGCCGAAAAAGGTTTTGACTGTGTGCACTGGCCTTATCTATTCGCCACTCTCGAACCCTTTGGGTTGGGACCCCGGTTCTGACGCTGGATTGCGAGCATCTATAGTGGCCCAAAAACTGCAGTTCAAGTCAATGGCTTTTTTCTTATCACTTTGAGGTGTGCCGAGGAATGCGGCAGCGGTGTCTCCTCTCTCCCCTGATTTTTGCTCTTTACATGGAGCCTCTGGCTCAAAGGTTCTGTGACACCCCCTTCGCGCAGGGCATACCCTTTGGTTTTGATAATCATCTCATCAGCCTATATGGCGGACGACATTATCTTTTCCGTCGCTCACCCACGATCTTCCCTGCAGGCCATCATGCAGGACCTCCAGACATTCAGTCAGTTTTCTGGCTTTGAAATTAATATACAGAAATCGCAAGTACTCAATCTTACCACTAGTAAACACACAGAAGAGACTCTCAGACTTTGCTTTCCCTTTGACTGGGTTTCAAAGGTAATCACGTACCTCGGTTTGACCCTCCACAAAAGCCTGGCAAAAATTGCAGAGGCAAATTACTCTGCTGTTCTATCCCGATTTCGGGCAGACCTCCACCGATGGCGCCGCCTTCCTCTGACATGGTTTGAGAGATTATCCGTGGTTAAAATGAACGCCCTATTGCGTGCTCTCTACCTGTTCCAAACCCTACCGCTGGAACCCCCACACCACGCCCTACGCAGTCCCGGACTGGCCAAAGCGGGCACCGGGCAATCCCCCGGTGTGCCGCAAGTGTGGGGGCCGGTTTTGAGTCCCTGGGGGCCGATTTTGTTACAGGGCAGTATCGGCCCTGCAACAAAATCGGCCGAAAACCGGCCCTAAAAAAGCGCTCGGCTGCACCTCCAATACCCCCGAGTGAGGAGGGGGGGCCGGCCGACACTTTGCCAGGGCTGGATTTGCTTCCCAGTCCCGCCCTGGTCCCACGACAAATACAGGGGGCGCTTGAGGGCTTCGTCTGGGGCCCGGTCTCGCCGCACTTACGAAAAGCCCAGCTCCAAAGACCCAAGAAGACTGGGGGTCTAGCCTTCCCTAACATCACTAGATACTTCCACGCTTCCCTTCTACATTCTTTAGTCGAATAGAACCGCCCCATGACGAAGAAATATTGGATCTTCATGGACCAAACGGTTGTGGCCATCACATTGGGCGGGACATCTGGTTGCCAAGGGCAGCTCGCTCTTGGGGTCTATATTCTTCGCCAGTCACACGACCCACAATGCTTGCTTGGGATAGGGTCTCTCAAAAGCTGACTTCTTTCCCGTCTCCCATGACTCCGCTTTTCTCGAACCCCGCTTTCCCACCGGGAGAAACTGCCAAATCTGCAGCGCGATCAGTAGAGGAGGGTTGTAGCCGCTTGGGGCACTTATTTGACATTAAGGACCTTATTCCCTTTAAGGAATTGCAATTGGATTACAACCTACCTGCCACTGATATGTATTTACACTCCCAGATGGTACAATGAAGCCATTCGAGAAATGGTTAGTTACCAAAAAGAATGATAAAAGTCTCATCTCTAAAATCTACTCCTTCCTTACTCTCGCTCTCCTTGGGACCCGCACTGCTGGACAGAAACGCTGGGAAGCGGAATTAGAGCGTACGCTACCTGATAAGGAATGGGAAGATGTTTTCTATCGGGCACACCACACTACGGGGCACATTAGGATGGCGGGCGGGCTTTGCCCGCCCACCACCCTAGCGGAACTCGGGACCGCCCGCCTAAAGGGCCGGGGTCCCGACATTGCCATTAGGATGCGCCCACCACAGTGGCGGGCGCATTCCTCAATTCAACATTGCGGCGGGCGGTGCTTACTGCTCCGTCCGCCACAATGTTAAAAACAAAAGCACGCCTTTGCACAATCGAAGCGGCAGGCACCGCGCGGTACCTGCCTCTTCGATCATGCAAAGGCAGGGGGGTACCACAGGTACCCCCCGTGTGCCACCCCCCTTTGGCCTTCACTCTGGGGGCCCACAGGAGGCCCCCAGAGTGAACACCGCATGCCTTTCCGTGGCAGCATTGCCGCCACTGAAAGGCATTGAAAAAAGCCCATTGTGATGTTGCGGGCGGTGTCTGACAGACACCGCCTGCATGTTACTTATTTTCCGCCCCGGCCGCAAGGCGACCGGGGCGGAAAACAGGCGGGCGGTATTTTGCACCGCCACCTTCCACTCCGCCATCCTAATATGGCGAGGGGAATTGGGCTTGCGATGTCGGGCGATGTCGGGCGGTTTGCCTCTGCCAGGCCGGCGGTGGCCACCGCCAGCCTGGCGGAGGCAAACCGCCCGACATCATAATGGACCCCTCGAGCCATTCTGAAACAGCCTTTAAAGTTGCTACGTATTGGTACCATACCCCCGATAGACTCTACAAATGGCAACCCCAATGTGACAGCCTTTACTAGAGGGGGTGCGGTAACCTCAGAACACTTATTCATTAGCTCTGGCATTGCCCAAAACTAACCCGCAATTGAGAACAGATTCTAGATGACATTGACCGGGCCTTCAACACTTCTATACCTCGGCTCCCCGCTTATACACTCCTAGGCCTCCCAAATGCGATAACCTTTCCCTTACGCTCGACCAGGGGGCGACAAATGGCGCTTGCACTGATGCTGCACTTATGGTAATAATGCTAGGAATCACTGACAAATTATCGATTTCACAAAAATCGACCTACACAAATATCGTGTCTCAAATATCGAATACAAATACATCGACACCCTATATTTATTTATAAAACTACTAAAACATCGACCAAACAATATTGTTATACAAAAACATTGACTGCACAAAAATCGAACACACATAAATATATATATAAATATAGCACATTACAAAAATATTGATTACAAAAATATAGACAGCAAAATTATCCACATTATCTAAATATCGACAGCTCTAAAGTAATCTAAAATTATTATTAAACACACTACACCTTGAAACTATTATAAATACACCCATATAACTATGTATTTACATACAAAACACTATAAAATAAATATATCTCTCTAAAATAATAATTAAAAATAACTACATCAATGAAAACAATTTATACAAACACATTTAATATATACACATTTTTAAATCAATATTATACATTTTTACAAGCTATACAAATTTTACAAACTATTCATAAAATACTTCTAAATACACAAATTCTCTAGATAACCATTTCACATACAACCAACTTGATTAATTAACTTAAACAAATTCAAACTAACCAATAAAAACCCATTTCAAGATATCAAGATATCTGACCAATCACAAACAAACACTAATTAAAGATACTTATATAAAGAAATAAACTCAATACTCTAAAAACCAGCAGTAAATATTCAGCTTGAAGAAACACTGCAAAATTTTCGACTACCTTAAAGATTCATCTGGTAACCAACAAACTACAGACAACAAAAAGTAAGTACTCTTATGTTTCAGAATAAAATGTTACATCAAATGTAACCTACTATTCATAGTCAAAACTTTAAAACTGATTTTTCTTTCTATCTCAACATATTTCCACAACAGATTCAACTTTAAGAAACAGATGAACATGTTCTACAAAACTAAAACAACCAACTGAAAATGTAAGTATATTAAATTTCCTATTTAAACACTAAGGACAAGCTAAAGAAATAGCTCAAACGTTATAAGCATCTAAGAAACTCCTACTTAACTTTCAAAATTATTTTAAATTGTAAACACATGTTTAAAAGACAGAAAATGTGAAATGCTTGTTTTAAAAAAAGCAACTTCAATTATAAATACTAAACAAATTATAAAACATACATTTATTTATTTCAACAGATAACTTAAAAAGGAAATGCAGGAATATATCAACAAAGGATCTACATTCAACAACTAAGAATTAACACTTGGTAAGTATAGAAGACATGAACACGTACTATTATTTATCTTTGAAAAACCCACAATGTTAGTACTTGACTTTATTAAAAATATATTGATGTATTTTTTTAAACTGATATCTATTTTAGATAAAATCAAATGAACTTTTTCATAATAAAATATAGTACCCTACCAAATGTGTAACCAAAATACACATGTAAACATTCGCTAAATATCCTTAACTTTCTTTCCACAGACCACTAAAATCAATAAAAGCATCAAGCAAAAAAGACATCTACATTGAAAGTCTACAACATTACAATTGGTAAGTACCTAAAAATAGTACATATATAATTAATTACTCTTTTATTAAAAAACATGTTCTAATAATATTTAATACACCCTTTCTAGATTTAAGAAACCAACAATGACAGAAGAAGCAAAATTTGTAACATCTCAAAAAAGGAAAATTTTTGTTATGCTATATGGGGTATACTTATACTCAGGAAAAACAAAAAGACCTTAAAGTAAACTGGGAATGTACTAAGTATTACTCTAACAAATGCTATGGGCGTGCAACAACCAGAGAAACAAGTGTAATTAATACAACTGAACACAACCATCCACCTAATATCTCAGAAATAGAGGTTAGATCTACTCTAGAAAATATTAAGGAATTAAGCAGCACCTCTGACCTACCAACAAGTGTAATACTTAAGGAATTACTACCTAGAGTACGTAGAGAAGCAAGAGGTCAATTACCAACAATAGCTGCTATAAAAAGAACCATAGCTAGGACCAAAAAATCCACAAGACCAACAATACCAACACCTAAAACTTTTGAAGAGGTCATAATTCCACCTGACCTTACCATAAAGCATAATGATGAAACTTTTATCTTCTACGATAACAACAACAAAGATAAAAGGATAATAATGTTTGCTACAAACAACAACCTAAAAAAGTTAAAAGAAAGTCAAACATGGATGATGTTTGGCACATTTACCATATGCCCTAAACCATTCTATCAATTATATACCATACATGGGCAATACCATAATACTTGCATACCATTTATCTATTGTTTGTTACCAAACAAACAAACTTCTACATACACAGAAATATTAAACAAAATAAAAGAAGAAACAACAGACTTCTTTCCCTAAAAATTATAATAGACTTTGAACAGGCAATGATAAATTCCATCCTTAAAATATATCCTCACACATCCATACAAGGATGTTACTTCCACTTTAACCAATGTCTATGGAGACATTTACAAAAATCAACATCGATTCCGATTCGGGGAAAAAAACGTCTGTACGATTTGTATCCGGAGCCCTCTCCGTACGAATCATACCCGTCCGTCCGAGTCGCGTAGTACGATCTGTATTCAGTGAATCCGTCCAAATCGTTGCGATCCGTACGTATTGCAAGGCTGAAACCGTGAACCGTACGACTCGTACACATGCCGTACGACTCATACACATGCCGTACCACCCGACGAGTACTATCTGGACCGGGGTATGAGGGCACAATTCGTACGGTCCATGTCAGGTAAGGGCGAGTCATACGGAAAAGCACACAAACACATACACACCGTACGGTCCGTACACCCCATGATCGCAGGGATGCGCACCGTACCCCTGCGATCATGGGGTGTACGAACCATACCCCATGTACGATCGGTGTACGAGCCGTACCCCATGTACAATCGGTGTACGAGCCGTACCCCATGTATGATCGGTGTACCCATCATACATGGGGTACGGCTTGTACACCGATCGTACATGGGGTACGGCTCGTACACCGATCGTACATGGGGTACGGCTCGTACACCGATCGTATATGGGGTACCGCTCGTACACCGATCGTACATGAGGTACGGCTCGTACACCCCATGATTGCAGGGGTATGGTGAGTACCCCTGCGATCATGGGTGGTACACTCTGTACCCGGGGGGGCCGTTCGGTACCTGTTTCGGCGCGAACTCTGCTTTTATGGCCTGTAGAAAAAGGGTCGTACGGTGCGTACCCGACAGGTATCGTTCTTGCTGGGTCGTAAAAACCAGCCGCAAACTGTACAGATGTCGTGTACAGTGGGTTCCGAGGGAGAATCGTATGGAGATTAGAGTCGTACGGTCTCTGTACGACTCGTACGGAGTACGGCTCCTGGTACGAATTGCACTTCGTCGTACGTACGGGGGAAATTGCAAGGTACGATTCGTACGGGAAAAACACTCCGAACAGCTATTCGGAGCGGTTTTTCCCGAATCGGAATCAGCCCTTTAGTGTTGAATATGCAACCAATATTACATTTGCATACCAAATAAAACACCTAATAGCCTTAGCACACGTGCCAATCACTGATGTGGCTGAACACTATAACCTTTTAATAGAAAGTCCTTTCTATACAAAAAATTAACAAAAACTAGCACCACTATTGGATTATTTCGAGGACACCTGGGTGAGGAGACTACACAGGTCAGGCCACAGACGCCAACCTGAATTCCTAATACCTTGGTGGAATGCCTTCCTATCTTCAACTGGCCGATCAACTCCTACACTACACAAACTCCTAACAGCAATACAAAAAGAACAAAGTTTTCAAGAATTAAGAATGGAGCAATCTGTCTTACAATAAAACCTAAACTATCAAGACAATCTGCCCAAATGTACCAATATTTACAACAACAAGTACAACTTTATCCTACAGCAAGAGGACTAGAATACTTGAAAATGATTGCCAAAACACTAAACTGAAAACACTAACCATATAAAATGATCAAAATCCTAAAAATGCCTGAAATATAACCAAACACATCTCCTTAACAAATTATTACATATTTATTTTGTCTAATAAATTTGATTATTTAAAAATATGTAGACAAAATAAATATCTAACTAAACAAAAACTGTTTAAAAGTTGAACATTTCCCAACTCACAAAAATATTAATATAAAATCACTTACCTTTCACAGCAACGTAATTAGCAAATCCAAATATCCATAACAATCCATGTAGTAATAAATCCACAGCATAAAAAAAATTTGCCCAATAAAATGAAAAAATACAACTGTGCAAAATCCATCCAACATCCAAATAAATCGATGATTCAGAATCCATCAAAAACCCGAAAAAGGTACAAATTTTTAATAAACGCTCCAGGAAACCCGAACAATAAAGGAAGTGCAAAATACATAGCATTTAAAACAACTGAAACACAATTCCTTTTAAAAAAAAAAACGTAAAAGCTCCGAAACCGAAAACGCTGTATCTAAAAACCTAGAATAGAAAAATAAACATTCCCACCCACAAAAAACTTAGAACCATACAATAATAATGACCATAACATACATGTTTAAAACCAAAACTAAATAAAAAGCCACAAACGCAATAACTCCAAGGCCGTAAATCGAGAAAACGCAAAGAAAACTGAAAAACGTACATAACCAACTACATACTAACGAAATCCTAATATAGTAGTTCACAAACCCTAAATAACAAACTACTACATTCCAAACTTACTTAATATAGTTAAAATATAATGAATAGAACTCTTACCTTCTCAGACGCGAAGTAGCTTCCAACCGCGAGCTTGAATCTTCAAAAATGACTCAAAAAGACTAAGAGCGGTTACAAAATAAAAGACCCAAATAATAGTATCACAAAGAAAATAGTGAAATAAATGTAAAAATATTTTATTTTACAAGTAAAAATTTTGTAAAACTGTAATAAAATATTTTTCAACATTTATGCAATTTATGTATGTTTTTTTAAACTATATTATTATATTCATATATTAAAAAATATAACATAAAATATTATTATAGTTTAATATTTAATGTTATAATTATGAAAACATGTTGTGTTAAACATTGGGGAACAAAATGTATAATTCTTCTGTATTTATGTAACCATTTTTACAAATGTTGTAAATGTATTAATATTAATAATAACAAATTCATATTAATAAAATTAAAATATGTAACTGATATTATAATTAAAAAATGTTATTACCAAAATGTATATTGTATGATATTAACAATTTATAATATCAATGTTGTTTTTTGGATACATAAAAAAAAGTTTATTAAAAACTTTATAGATATAGATATAGACTACTCTCAGGTCATCTAGAGAGCAACAACCTGCTGGAGTCCAATCAGGCAGGGTTCCGTGCTAACCATAGCACGGAATTATTCATGTTATCAATCCTGGATGAACTAAGAACTCGGTCTGATGTAAAAACACCGAGCGCCCTGGTACTACTGGATCTCTCCGCGGCTTTTGATACCGTGTGTCATGAACAGCTCTTGTCGCGGTTGAGATCTTTTGGTATCAGGGGAACAGCACTTGCATGGCTTACATCATTCCTGCAGGGCAGGACACAAAGAGTACAGTTGGGAGATTTACTTTCCACCTCTGCTCCCATCAACTGCGGGGTTCCACAGGGATCTGCCCTGTCACCCCTACTCTTTAATATCTACCTGCAGCCATTAATCGCACTCCTGAATAGGATGGATTGCCTAGTATACAACTACGCCGATGATACCCAGATAATCATCCGGCTGGATGATGGCCCGGGAGCGTCCACCAGGTTGCAGGATATACTTAAAGCCACGGTCAACTGGATGTCCGAGAACTCCTTAAAAATCAACCCGGATAAGACGGAAGTGTTGCCCATTTCCATCTGGGGCAACCCCTGGAGCGGGAAATTTTGGCCTGTGGAGCTGGGTGCGCCACCGAAACCTGCGACTGCAGTCAAAAGTCTAGGCCTATATGTGGATGACAAACTATCCATGAAAAAGCAAGTCACTACGGTAGTGGGTACTTGTATAGGCCTGTTACGACAATTAAGGAAGATCTCTGCATTACTCTCATTCTCTACCTTGAGACACGTGGTCTCAGCCACAATCCTTGCTAGGCTGGACTACGGGAACTCCCTGTATATAGGTTTACCCCAGCGGCTGCTGGATAAACTACAGGGGGTTATGAATGATGCAGCCAGGTTGATCTATAAGAAACCCAGGACTGCCCACTCTTCCCCCCTGATGCAGGAGCTACATTGGCTTCCGATTCGGCAGAGGGTTGTATTTAAAGGCCTGTGCATTGTACACAAGGCGCTGTATGGTAAAGCACCAAGATATTTGAAATCCCGCCTATTCCCATACATACCGGGCAGGACTTTGCGCTCGTCGGACGCTACCCTCTTGTCCCAATCTCGTTTCAAACTGGCCACGGTGGGGGGACGTGCTTTCTCCAACACACTCCCAGCTTTGTGGAACAAACTGGCCCCAGAACTTAGGAAGGAAAGCAATTTGCTATCCTTCAGGAAAAAATTAAAAACGGTACTTTTTAAGCAAGCATGGAGCAGACCCTAGGCGCTCTACTGGGATCAAGTGAATGCCATACCTCACTACGCAATCTGGACAAAACAGCGCTTAGAGACCCCGGTGGTTATAACGCGCTATATAAGTTAAATAAATAAATAAAAAATAAATAGATATTAAAAATTGTAATAAAGTATACTAAAATATTTTTGTCAATTTACTATTCACACATAAATCTACATTTAATTGAGGTAGGTGCTGGACACTGAACAGAATACATTTACTAATCCAACTCCAATATAAATTAAATTTGGGTTAATACTAAACACTTAACCTATTTAATGTACTATTCCAACTAAAACCTACATTTAATGGGGGTACATACTAGACACTAAACCTATTTAATTTACTATTCCAAATCAAATCAACATTTAATTCGGGTAGGTGCTGGACACTGAACCTATTTAATTTACTATTCCTACTCCAATCTACATTTAATTTGGGTAGGTGCTGGACAGTGAACCTATTCAATTTACTATTCCAAATCCAATTTACATTTAATTAGGTTAGGTGCTAGACACTGAACCTATTTAATTTATCATTCCAACTCCAATCTACATTTAATTAGAGTAGATGCTGGACACTAAACCTATTTAATTTACTATTCCGACTTCAATCGACATTTAATTAGGGTAGGTGCAGGACACTGAACCTATTTAATTTACCATTCCAACTCCAATTTAGATTACATTAGGGTAGGTGCTTGACACTGAGCCTATTTAATTTACTATTCCAAATCCAATCTACATTCAATTAAGGTAGGTGCTGGACACTGAGCCTATTTAATTTACTATTCCAACTCCAAACTACATTTAATTAAGGTATGTGCTGGACACTGAACCTATTTAAATTACTATCCCAACTCCAATCTACATTTAATTAGGGTAGATGCTGGACACTAAACCTATTTAATGTACTATTCCAACTTCAATCTACATATAATTAGGGTAGGTGCAGGACCCTGAACCTATTTAATTTACTATTCCAACTCCAATTTAGATTATATTAGGGTAGGTGCTTGACACTGAACCTATTTAATTTACTATTCCAAATCCAATCTACATTCAATTAGGGTAGGTGCTGGACACTGAGCCTATTTATTTTACTATTTCAACTCCAATCTACATTTAATTAAGGTAGGTGCTGGACACTGAACCTATTTAAATAACTATTCCAACTCCAATCTAGATTTAATTAGGGTAGGTGCTGGAGACTGAACCTTTTTAATTTACTATTCCAAATACAATCTACATTTAATTAGAATAGGTGCTGGACACTAAACCTATTAAATTTACTATTCCAACTCCAATCTACATTTAATTAGGGTAGGTGCTTGACACTGAACCTATTAAATTTACTATTCCAACTCCAATCTACATTTAATTAGGGTAGGTGCTTGACACTGAACCTATTAAATTTACTATTCCAACTCCAATCTACATTGAAGTAGGGTAGGTGCTGGACACTGAACCTATTAATTTACTATTCCAATTCCAATCTACATTTAATTAGGGTAGGTGCAGAACACTGAACTTACTTAATGTACTATTCCAACTCCAATCTACATTCAAGTAGGGTAGGTGCTGGACACTGAGCCTATTTAGTTTACTATTCCAACTCTAATCTAAATTTAATTTGGTAGATGCTGGACACTAAACCTATTTAAATGTAATATACAAATTAAAATTATAGAGAATATTTATTTATTATTATATTATTTTATTTTATAAATCATTTTCAATGTTTTAACTTTTTTGTTATGATTTGTATTATATTGTTATAAAATAACACATATTCATGACATTTAAATCATTAAAATCTAGTAAAAATCACAAATAATAACAATACATTAATTTTTTTCTATATTTTTATTAATTAATACATTTTATATTTATATAAACAATCACCACCCTTATCCCCTATAAAACCAACATCACAATCAAAAATCTCCTAAACAAATATTACATATTTAAAATTAAACATCATTTTATTTTAAATTTTTATACATATTATTTCAATTTTTTTAATTTTATAATCATCCCCCCACCTTTATCCCCTATGAACACTACATACCAGTCCTAAAAATTAAATATAATTTTGTAAATTTAAAAATCTAATTCCTATTTCCTTTTAATAAATTTCAAACAATTTAAAATATTAAGTAAATACACTCACCACCCATTATCCCCTATAAACTCACATCCCACTCTTAAAATTAGAATTTTAATTTATAATTTAAATTTTCTAAATACTATTACAAATTTTACTTTTTTTTAAAAATCTCTATTTAATTTAGATCTTTTTTTTAAACACTCCCCACCCTTATCCCCTATAAACTCAACATCCGACTAATAAAAATTTACATTTTATAATCAATTTCAAATAAATATTTCAAAATTCTTTTTTAATACATTTTGCATAATTTAAATACTTTTAATACACTCCCCACCCTTATCTCCTATAAACTCAACATCCCACTCCTAAAAATTAAAATTATTTTTAAAATTTCAATGTTCAAATTCCAATTTCTATTTAATTATTTTACAAAATATTAAAATTCTCAATATATATTTTTAAAATACTCCCCACCCTTATCCCCTATAAACCCAACATCGGGCTCCTAAAAAATTTAAACAATTTCAAATTTCAAATTTCAAATTCCTATTTCTATTTAATTATTTTACAAAATTTTCAATTCTCAATATATATTTTTAAAACACTCCTCACCCTTATCCCCTATAAACCCAACATCCCGCTCCTAAAAATTTATAATACATTATAAAACTTCTTAAAATTATTATAAACAATTATTGCTGAAATATTAAACATTTCTAATTTAACAAAAATTAAACAAAGATATTTTAACATGTCGATATTTTGACATTTTGATATTTTATATATCCAAATTTCTTATCTCGATATTATGAACAATAGATAAAAACAATATTTTTTACTACGATATTTACAACATCGACATTTCTTACCTTCGATATTTGAAACTCGATATTACTGCAAGTCGACATAAGAGACTCGATATTTTGACTGTGTACCATTGCTAGATGGAAATCCGATAAAGTCCCAGACCACCACACTGGTTACTCCAACTATGGAATCTGCTTGCAATGGAGAGGCTTTCTATGGTAGTGGCAGGAAAGGGCAAATATTATGCTAAAACCTAACTATTCTTTCCACTGAATTCCATTAACTGTCCTGCGCGTGCTACCTTCGTATCCCGAAACTCATACCGGATGCCACTGCAGATACCCCTTAACCATGAGCATTGTCGGCTCTTCATTCTCCTGTGATGCACTGACCCCATTACAATACCTGGGGCCTGAGGGAAGACACACACGCTTACCTCCCTTTTTAGCTCACTGAGCAGAAGGGGTGGGGGTGGTATGGGTTCTTGGGGTTTCCTTTTTATGTTTTGTTTATTGTTTATAGTCAGAACACTTCCTTGAGCCTACGGACTTCAGTGAATCCCATTCTCACTGTCATGAGCTCCTGGTTTCTTTATAGGCCTCCTTGCCCGCGCATGATACTACTTATCAGGCTTTACTCCTCTTTTGACGTGGCCTGCCTAGTTGGGTTGTAGGTAGCTTGCTGTGTTTAATATTGAGTAGTCTACTTTTATCATGGCCTTGCCAGTGTATCCCATTCGCAGCTAGCCGGCCCGCGGGGTTGTAGGCACTCTGCTCATGTTCCTCTGATTGTGCTCTGTTAATAAAAACAGATGTAATACTAAAAGTTTTCACTTTGCTACCCTTCAACCAACCATCCATATCTCTGCAAAAGAAAGATACATATTCTACTCAGGTAGTTACCTTCATTTTCTTACAGTTCCTGAACCTCTGTCTATAGCGTTCTGGGGTCAACCCATACCTGGTCACCAGGGCTTTCTTCATGTGAGCATAAAGCATCCTATTCTCACTGGGCAGGTCTAAGAAAGTATCCCCCCAGCACTAACAAAGAGGCCCACAACCCCGCTCCCCAATCCTTCTCAGGGACCCTGTGGGCCAACATTGCCTTTTCATAGGCTGCAAACCACTGCCCAATATCTTCATGCTTATGAAAATCCTTAATGACATCCTTGGGGAAATATACTCTTCCTTCTGCAGGCACAGATGGTGCGCTGCCACCAGAGGGATTCGTTTCTAAGCTTTTAGTTTTGATCTCCAACTCCCTCAACATTCTCTTATGTTCAAATTGCATTCTCTCTCTTTCCAATGCTAACTTTTTATTTTCAAACTCCATCTTCTTATTATCTAGGTCTTTTTGTCCCACCATCTTGAGCTTGGCTAGCTCTATTTTATGCACTCTATTTGTCTCCCTTACCTGCAGCTCTGCTAGGGACAGGCCCTTGGAAGAAACACTGCTTCCTGGCAGGGAAGGTACTCTCCCCAGCTGGACCCAATGGCCCACCTAGCTGCCCATCTGTATCATTGGCCCCTCCCACATGCTTAGAGGCATTTCTAGCTTCCAGCCAGGCCCTCAGCACCATGTGGAACTCATCATTCTTGGTGAGGCCTGGAGTAGCAACTTTAAATTTTCTACAGAAGTGTTTCTGCTGTCTTACAATGTAGGAATCCAACCTATATTCCTCAAAATATACATCCATAGATGCATTGGATGCTGGCTTGCTCATGTCAATAAGAATTGGGAGTCTTTAGCAAAAATAACAGTTCCAAGAGAACAAATTCTACCAATATTTATGTGGTTGGCTTTGGTCTGCACTCTCTAGTAGTGTATACCAATCACTGTATATGAGTCACAAATGCAAGTCCAGAATCCTCACCGCTGACCCCCAATGTTAGAACTGGAGGTCTCCAGTTGGCAATGGTTTGCACCTTTGTCCAAATAGGGACCCTTGCTTCTAGTCAGGGTAAGGGGGCTACACTCCTAAAATAACTCCTGCTCAACCCTGTGGTAGCTTGGCACGAGCAGGTAGGTTGATCTCAGAGGCAGTGTGTAAATCATTTGTGAACACATACAGTAATACAGTGAGAGCACTACAGATGGACAGCACACAGGTTTTATAAAAATTAATATTCTCTATAAAGACTTAACACAAGACCAAAACAACATAAATCCACAATACAGTATTAGGAAAATGAATTTTAAATAGTAAAAATAGCTTAGTTCAAAGTTGATGGTAAATGCAACACATTTCTCACAAAGTACCTTTGGGTGCGTAATGCAAGATAAACAAAAGGTTCGCAGGGAGGGCGATGCGTCGGTTCCTTGCTTCGGGGGAGGCAATGCGTATATTCCTCAGTGCTTGCGCAAAGTAGACGATGCGTCTGTTCCTTACCGGAGAGGAGGTAATGTGTCGATCTCGTACTACGTTCCGGTTGTGATGCAACGAGATGGTGCCGCAATGCGACGATCCAGTGCGATGCGACAAGTTAGAGCCTTTGATGCAATGCGATGAGGTTAAGGTGATGCGTGCACGCCTGACGGCCGTGCAGCAAATTGGGGAACTTCTGAGCTGGGACAGGCTCGGCGACACGCTTTTCCGGTGATGCGACGACGACAACAGCTTTGACGGAGACGCACTTCTCTGGTGATGCGACGCCGACCTCTGTGGTGACGACACACTTCTCTGGTGATGCGACGGCAACAGCTGCGGCGGCGACAGGCTCCTTCTCGTTGAGTCGCGCTTCCAGTTCCCAACAATAAGCAGGCTTCTGCAGACAGAATTCCCAGCAAGGAAATTCAGGGGAAGCTGGTGGTGCAGTCTTGTATCCCTGAGACTTTAGCAGTAGGCAAGCACACTTCAAGCCCTTGTAGATTCTTCTTCAAGATGCTGGAAGTTCATTAAAAGTTCCTTCTCCTTTCCTTGGCAAATAAGTCACAATTGCAGGCCAACCTCAGAAAATAGCAAAATGGCACAGGGGCAGTCAAATCCTTCAGCTTCTTTGGTTCCTCTCCTTGGCAAAGGTTTGTCTTGATTCCCAGAAGTGATCTCAAGTCTTGGGGTCTGGGCCTCAATATTTTTACCAGTAATTTATTTGTTCTCCGAAGGCAGAGAGCTCAGGGGAGTGAAAGGAAATCTCCCTCCTCTACTCTCTATTCAGCTAAGGTCCTTTTCAGCCCAACCCTGACTCATCAGACTGCTGGAGTCCAAGCCCTCCTGTCACTCACAAACCAAACATGCAATACACAACCTAGCAGAGGCAGGCCGGATGGTTAGGTAAGAAAATACCTACTTTCTGAAAGTGGTATTTTCAAACACAGAATGTAAAAATCACCTTCACTAAAACTAATACTAAATTCGTTTTTCACCATGTTCCCTGGGTCAGTTAGGATTATAAGATGTTATAATCAAACTGCTTATTTTAGCCTAAGGGGACAGGTAGCCTTGCAATAGTGAAAAACAAAATTGGCTGTAATTCACTATCAGGACATGCCACACACACCAGGGCATGTCTTACCTTTTACTTACAATGCACCCTGCCCTTGGGCCTACCTTAGGGGTGGCTAACATGCAGAAAAGGGAAGGTTTAGGGACTGGTAAGTAGGTACACTTACTAAGTCAACATGGCAGTACTAGACTGCACACAGGCTCTGCAATGGCAGGTCTGAGACACACTTTACAAGCTGCTTCTGTGGGTGGCACAATCAGTGCTGCAAGCCCACAAGTGCTGCAAGCCCTTTGCCAAATACTATCTGGAAACGCTACCTGTTAAGGGCTAACAAATACTGCTGTTTCTGTCAGCTGTTTGAGTCTTTTTAATGATAAAAAATCGTCATTTTTAAAATTGTGTTTTTCACTTTGTGATGCAGACAGCACACCCCTAGGCCTCCTGCACGCATTTTTGCCATCATTCTACGGCTCTAGTGGCCGTTTTTGGGCTTTATTTGGGGTTACTGAAATTATTCCACGGCGGCCATCTTGAGTGTGGCCCAGAGCAGTGAGAGCGCTCTAGTGGTTCACATAAAAGGAGCCCTGTGTCAGCGCTCGCGAGATCCTTTGCCAAATACTATCTGGAAACGCTACCTGTTAAGGGCTAACAAATACTGCTGTTTCTGTCAGCTGTTTGAGTCTTTTTAATGATAAAAAATCGTCATTTTTAAAATTGTGTTTTTCACTTTGTGATGCAGACAGCACACCCCTAGGCCTCCTGCACGCATTTTCGCCATCATTCTACGGCTCTAGTGGCTGTTTTTGGGCTTTATTTGGGGTTACTGAAATTATTCCACGGCGGCCATCTTGAGTATGGCCCAGAGCAGTGAGAGTGCTCTAGTGGTTCACATAAAAGGAGCCCTGTGTCAGCGCTCGCGAGATCCTTTGCCAAATACTATCTGGAAACGCTACCTGTTAAGGGCTAACAAATACTGCTGTTTCTGTCAGCTGTTTGAGTCTTTTTAATGATAAAAAATCGTCATTTTTAAAATTGTGTTTTTCACTTTGTGATGCAGACAGCACACCCCTAGGCCTCCTGCACGCATTTTCGCCATCATTCTACGGCTCTAGTGGCCGTTTTTGGGCTTTATTTGGGGTTACTGAAATTATTCCACGGCGGCCATCTTGAGTGTGGCCCAGAGCAGTGAGAGCGCTCTAGTGGTTCACATAAAAGGAGCCCTGTGTCAGCGCTCGCGAGATCCTTTGCCAAATACTATCTGGAAACGCTACCTGTTAAGGGCTAACAAATACTGCTGTTTCTGTCAGCTGTTTGAGTCTTTTTAATGATAAAAAATCGTCATTTTTAAAATTGTGTTTTTCACTTTGTGATGCAGACAGCACACCCCTAGGCCTCCTGCACGCATTTTCGCCATCATTCGACGGCTCTAGTGGCCGTTTTTGGGCTTTATTTGGGGTTACTGAAATTATTCCACGGCGGCCATCTTGAGTGTGGCCCAGAGCAGTGAGAGTGCTCTAGTGGTTCACATAAAAGGAGCCCTGTGTCAGCGCTCGCGAGATCCTTTGCCAAATACTATCTGGAAACGCTACCTGTTAAGGGCTAACAAATACTGCTGTTTCTGTCAGCTGTTTGAGTCTTTTTAATGATAAAAAATCGTCATTTTTAAAATTGTGTTTTTCACTTTGTGATGCAGACAGCACACCCCTAGGCCTCCTGCACGCATTTTCGCCATCATTCTACGGCTCTAGTGGCCGTTTTTGGGCTTTATTTGGGGTTACTGAAATTATTCCACGGCGGCCATCTTGAGTGTGGCCCAGAGCAGTGAGAGCGCTCTAGTGGTTCACATAAAAGGAGCCCTGTGTCAGCGCTCGCGAGATCCTTTGCCAAATACTATCTGGAAACGCTACCTGTTAAGGGCTAACAAATACTGCTGTTTCTGTCAGCTGTTTGAGTCTTTTTAATGATAAAAAATCGTCATTTTTAAAATTGTGTTTTTTACTTTGTGATGCAGACAGCACACCCCTAGGCCTCCTGCACGCATTTTCGCCATCATTCGACGGCTCTAGTGGCCGTTTTTGGGCTTTATTTGGGGTTACTGAAATTATTCCACGGCGGCCATCTTGAGTGTGGCCCAGAGCAGTGAGAGCGCTCTAGTGGATCACATAAAAGGAAACGGATGCTCTACCGCGCTAGCAGTCGTGCTTGCGGGAGCACCGTCCCTAGCGCCGGAGTCTCGCCTGAGTCAGCCCGTCTGCACCCGTCAGCGTCCCGGAGGCGCTTGGGGCGCGAGGCCGGTGGGTCTTATTGAGCACATAGTAGGATGTACACTAGAGATGAACTTCTGTCCTATAATGTACATACTGCTCCATGTCAGCGAGTCATCCCTTACTCTGCAGGGGCTATTTCTAAGTGTTTCACGTGCGGTTGGATTCCTGGTTCCACTGAAACCCCCCCTTGCAAGCTTTCCCCTTTAGGCAGTAAATGTGCATTGCTGAACACTAGGTCCCTTCCTCAACACGCTCTAGACATCCACAATTTGTTGACTCAAGATGAAACAGACTGTCTCTTTCTCACGGAGACATGGCTGGGCGAGGGATCGGAACCTGATTTAGCTATTGCCATCCCCCCTACGCATGTTATTTTCCGTCGAGATCGAATTAAAGGTAGAGGAGGCGGAGTGGCGCTCATTATTAAGAGGCACATTTCTTGCACTATCTTATCTGTGGATGATCTACCAGGCTGTGAGACTCTTGCCTTCTCCTTAAAGCTTTCTCCCCATCAATCTTGTTTGGGGATCCTGTTGTATAGGCCTCCTGGTCCTCTTGGCTCTTTTACCGAGGACCTGTTCTCGATTATCTCCACACTTAGTCTCAGGGCCAAACACTGCCTAATTCTAGGGGACTTTAACATCCATATGGACAAGGGTGAGGATCCTGAAGTGCAAAAATTCCTGGATATGACATCTTCGGTGGGACTTCACATGTACTTGCAAGCCCCCACACACGAGAAGGGGCACATTTTGGATCAAATTTTTTCGACCATTCCGGTGTCCCTCTCCTCCCTTGCCCCAGTCCTCTGGTCGGACCATTTCCTAGCGGACTTCGTGATAGAACATCATCTGACGACCACTCGCAAGGTGCAGCGGCAAACAGTACGTTTGCCTAGAGCCTTTCACAAAGTCACCCCAGCCATGCTTACCCAGGCCTTAGAAACCTATCCTTGTGTTCTTACAGGCAGGTTGGAGGACGATGTGGTGTGTTTTCAGAACTGGCTCACCGCACGTCTGGAAACCTTGGCACCACCCCGCCAGGTTAGATCAGAACCGGCAAGAGTGTCGGCGCCGTGGTTCTCTGCTACATTGGCTGGCAAGAGAAGGCATTGCAAGAGGCTGGAGAGAATTTGGCGGAGGCAGTATGATATATCTGCTAAGCAGTCCTATAGAGAAGCAGTGAAGGAGTATCATAAGGAAATCATTGCAGAGAAAAAATCCTTTATAGCTAAAAGGATTGAGGAAGCAGATAACTCCTGCAAAGAGATCTTTAAGATTGTTAAAGATTTTATCTCTCCCTCCTGCTGCACTCCTACGTCTGTCTTCTCGGAACCATGGATCACGGAGCTTGCAGCATTCTTCACTACTAAAATCCGCACCATTCAGTCGGCCTTGCAAGGAGCCCATAACATCTCGGTTTCGGGATCCGGGGCTGACGGCTCTCTTAATCCCAGGGTACATTCATCTGTATCGGACACGTATACCCCGGGTCCTATTCTTGACTGCTTCCCTGCTTTAGAGCTTCAGGCCTCGCTTGACCTCTTATCCAACTTGAAATCTGGCTCTCCATCTGACCCTTGCCCTGCCAAGTATCTTGCGACTCTGGCACCTGCTCTCAACCCTATCATCAACCCTATTATCAACTTATCCCTGAGTACGGGCAAAGTCCCCTCAACTTGGAAACAGGCCCTAGTCCTTCCCCTGTTAAAAAAACCAAATGTAGATGCCAAATTGCATTCCAACTATAGGCCAATCTCGTTGCTGCCCGCTTTGGCCAAATTAGCGGAAAAGCATGTACACACCACCTTAACCAACTATCTAGAGGTTAATTCCTTATTACATCAGTCACAGTCGGGGTTCAGATCTAACCTGAGTACTGAAACTGCACTACTCGAGGTGACCGAGGCTGTGAAGGAAACTCTGGACAGGGGTGGAAAGGCCTTGCTCATCATGCTAGATCTGTCGGCGGCCTTCGACACCGTCCCCCACAACCTTCTCCTTACAAGACTCTGGGAGATTGGCCTTAGGGGAACGGTGTTCGAATGGTTTCAATCTTTCTTGGCCGACCACAGACAAACGATCTGGGCCCCCCCTTTCTCCGCCCCTATGCCGCAGCTCGAGGTGGGGGTTCCGCAGGGCTCCATACTCAGCCCCTCCCTTTTTAACATCTTCATGACACCATTGGCGGCACGTGTGGAGGAGCTAGGGGCCCAGATCGTATCCTATGCGGATGACACACAGCTCCTGTTCACGTGTGACAGGGGCTGTGACTTCGACGGGGCGGCCATCCGGAAGTGCCTGGAGTTTGTGTTTGATTGGTTCGGGAAAAGCGGCCTCAAATGCAACTCGGACAAATCCGAGATATTGTTTTTCGGCTGTCCTGCCGACCCGAGATGGAAGCTTTGGTGGCCTTCGGCCATGTTCCCCCCGGCGAGCGATTCTGTTACAGCAAAGAATCTGGGCATGTTGGTCGATAACACCCTCTCCTTCAAAGACCAGGTAGCTGGCCTGACAGGGAAGTGCTTTGCCATCTTAAGGATGTTGAGAAAGTTTCTGCCGTACCTATCTTTGGAACATAAGAAGATAACGGTGCAGGCCCTGATAGGCTCTCGCCTAGACTATGCCAACATCCTTTACTTGGGTCTTCCTGAATATCTGCTGACCCGTCTGCAGATAGTCCAAAATTCAGCAGCCAGGGCAATCTTTGGCCTTACCAGAAGAGCCAGGGCGAGCAATCTCCTTGCCACTCTGCACTGGCTGCCGATTCGCAAGCGCATCTCATTTAAGACCTTAACTACAGCTTTTAAGGCGCTTCACAATCTCGGCGCTGGCTATTTGCAGAGAAGGGTCAATTTCTATCTTCCATCTAGACCCTTGAGGTCTGCTGCCCAGGCTTATGCCATGGTACCGGTAGTGAGACGTGTTCGCTGTGGAGGTCGCTCTTTTAGCTACCTTGCCCCCCATCTTTGGAACACTCTGCCCCTGATGCTGCGAACGTGCCCTAATTTGTCCGCCTTTAGAAAAGGACTTAAAACGTATCTCTTTGCTCTGTAAGTTGTTCCTTGGATTTCTAGTACCGTTTGGCTGTCTTGTTGGTTGCTGGTAGTTTGTGAAGAGGATCTATAGCGCCGGGACGCTCTTTGAGCAGCTGAGCGCTCTACAAAACACCCAGTAACATAACATAACATAACAAGCAGCATGTGATCTACATGCCCTGGGCACACACGGTGCACTGAACTAGGGTCTGATAGGTAAATCAAATAAGCCAATCGTGGAGTCACTAATCCATTACAACAATTTACAATAGGGAGCACTTGCACTGTGGCACTGCATAGCAGTGGCACGGTGCCCAAAGCATGGAAACCAGCAAAAACAGAGGAGACAACAGCAAAAAATGGAAGGGAGACGCATGCCAATGGTATCAGGTCTAACAGAAATCCTGAAGAATATTGAGTACTAGCGGCAAATCCCATGAAGAGACTGCAGGAAATTAATGGCCGCTTCTCCAGATGAAAACCGTTTAAGTATCATGAATTATAAGGATCAAGCTGACCAATTGTCAGACCCTTGATGATTTTGAAGGCTACCCATCGGCTGCACAAAATTGAAACTTACAATTCTAACACAAAGATATCTCTAAGGACCTCTCAAATCTTTGCCCCCAGGCAAGACAAAGGAAGAAAACCTCTCAAGTTAGATTTCTAAAACATACTTTTCATATAACTGCAATGTACGATCCTTTCTATAATTTTGAATGAAGATGACAATGTCAGAGGAGCGTTCTTCTGCTTCTAGTTTCCGCCTCTCAAATTCCACTACCCCAGAGTGAGCTATTGGACTGACAATTAAGGGGACCGCACAGATGAGGGAACCACTGGGAAAATCCAAGTGGGTTAGACTTCTAGTAGGAGAAGTAATGAGAACCAAGGCTGCTGGTCCCAAGAAGGAACTACTAACAGAACCTTTGCCTGATCATCCATGATCTTGCACAACTCCCTGCTGATGAGAGAAAGGGGACAAAATGTAAAAAGATGACTCCTTGGCCATTGGCAGGGTTGGCTCCCCTGCTAAGGTGGAAGAGCATCACCCAACTGCTCTTTGAGAAGGTTTGGGGCTGGGTTAGGACAGGGCAGGGCTGGAGGCACAGACGGAGGAGTGTTTGTACACACTAAGTGCACATGACTGCTTAGCTATCTGTCTGAGATGGGCCAAACAGTAATGCTCACTTAGCATGTCCCCCACAAGGCTCCATTACACAGCCTGATGGGCAATATACCCAGGCCCCCAGTCCCTATCTTAACACTGATCCATGGTGCTCAGACCAATCACAATGTTGCTTTGCAGCATTGTCATTGTCTATGGGGAGCCTGGGTGCTTCCTGGACTCCGGAGAAGCAAGGCGAGAATGCCGGCGGAAGAGGTAAGTGGTATTTGTTATTTATTATATCCCCCCACTACCCCCTGCCCAGCCCCTCCACCTTCATTTCGTGACAGGCGCTACTGGCCATTGGCAATTTATAGCTCCCACTTTCTTGCTACCTGCCATGAAAGAGGGGAACAGAAACTGGGAAGAAGAACATCCTGAAGAGGCTAGGTCCTCCTTGGACCGGAAACAAGCATCCTGGGACCGGTGGATGGGTCCTGTGCTTGTTGTGCCACTGGATTCAGGCTAGCCTGGCAGATGAGGGATGATACCCTCATAACGGGTCCCAGGAAGCTTGTTTTCTGGTCCATGGGGAACCTGGACTGGAAGTTCGGGCTGGACTATTTCCATGGGGAGCAGGGTCAAGGCTGATTTGCATATGGCTGGGTCCAAACTGAGGGGGCATGGTAAGCAAAACAATGATGGATTTAACTCAGATCTGTGACTGGGGGTCAGTATTTGACATTGTTTAGCATTCCGTCGATCATCTTTTTTGATGCTATAGCTTTCAAAAAGTGGTATTTTCTAAATTGTCATTTAAAATCTGACTTTACAATTAAAGAGTGTGTAAAAGTAAAATTTCTCAGACACCCAACATGAAATGCTTACCTGTCCCAATCAAAATGTAGCACTTATTTAATGTAATAAGGCTACACAATGTTATCCAGCTAAGAGGTAGGCCTTATAACAGTGAAACATGAATTTAAGAGTTGTACAACTTAAAAGCACATGTCCAACCTTTTAATTAAAGTGCACCCTGCCAAATAGGCTACCTACGGCCTCCCTAGGTAGCCTATCTGGCAGGATGACTTATCTGTACCAAAAGGGGACTTTAAGGCTTGGTGAGAGGGTTATATTGCAAAAAGGGGAGTAGTCGCTTGCACACCTCAAAGTATACAAAATCAATCCTAAATGTTGTGAAAACAAATTGTGTGGAAAATTTAGGGGGGTTATATTGCCATGGTGAATTGGCCATTTAAAACTGCATTTTGGCTGCAATGACAGATCTGGGACATGTTTTAAGGAGCTACTTAAGTAGGTGGCACAGTAAGCGCTACAGTAGCATTTATTTTACAGGCTCTGGTATATAGTATACCGATTTATTAGGGGCTTATAAGAAAATTGAACATGTCAATCAGGTGTAAGCCAATTTTACTATGTTTTAGGGAGTGAGCACAAGCACTTTAGCACTGGTTAGTAGTGCTGGAGTGCACAGGACAGTACAACCATCAAAAACAAATTCCTCAAAATAGTAGCGGTAAAGTCTAAAAGTTTGGGGTTGAACCTGCAGAGATGGCCAAGTCCAGAACATGAATTATGGATACGTGTGCTCTTTTATTGTTTTGTCATCTTGTTTCCTTGAGGCACCAGTCTGAACCGGAGAAGGGAGTGATGCAGAGACGTACTAGCAAACTTAAGAAGCGGGTTCTCTGGAGTTGCTTTCACCAAAGCATACCATGAGAGGAGAGCAGTTAATCTGCTGGCCTAGAAACGACATATTGCTTTGATAAAGTGAAGGTGGGTGTGTACTATGAACAGACTCTGCATAGGATTCATATATATAATTTAGAATTGCACTTGAAGGCTGGTCAGCATGAACTCCAGGAAGTGCGTTGTAATTAATACTATTTTTGGGGATTTATTTATGGGCATATTGCAAACGGTGCAAACGAAACACATCACGCTCAGTGACGGTGTTGGTGGAAGGACAGACCTAAGCACAAACTGTGTCTTAGGCAGAAGCGCCGCTTCCCAACGCAGGTGTGCACCGGTGCTGATTCCGCTACTCCCCTCTCATTTGTCCTTGTAAGAAGTCAAACTGGTGACTGGAGGAAAAGAAAAGGAGCAATTTGTCTCACGATCTTCAATCCGCCAACGACACAGCGATGCTACTGACATGATTTCTCTCATTATGTATGAACCTGCTGTTTTAAAGTGAGTACTCCGGGGTTCCGATATTTCATATGTGTTTTATGTAGTTTACGCACACTTTTATGGCCCTAGGGCCCGAAGTTAAGTTATTTTTATTAATGATGCCTGATATCTGGACGTTGTGAGGTTGCACTGGACATTTGAGGTTCTATAGCCACATGCCCTTGAACATGTACATTTGCATTATGAAGTGCATTGGGAAACTGAGGCCAGCTGCACATTGTGAGGCTGCACTGTGCATTTCAGGCCACTCCTGTGCTTCACAGAGCATACAAGCATACAAGGATGTGACATATGTAGCTGCATACGATCCTTTACCTGAGTACAAGGAGGCTGCTATTGACCTGAAATACTGGGCCCTAGCATTTCAGTCCTAATTCTGAGATGCTTCTGTGCATACCTGGCTAACTCTTCCCATATATATATATATTTGTGTGCACCTATCAGCCCCTGAACCTATAATGATTTTACCTTGACATTGAGAATGTCCGGTTACTTACCTGAAATATTTGTTACTCCGAATAGTAGCCCTACCTGTCCCAGTCTTATCTTATCTTATCTTATCTTAATAGTCATTTGTTGAGCGCACGTTCACCCTTGGGTTTCTTGGCGCTATAGAATCAAGACAACAACACCATTCTTAGGCATAGGCCTGTTGGAATAACCAAGTTTTTAAAGATTTTCGGAACGTCAATAGATCCTTGCTCTGTCTGATATAAAGGGGGAGAGCATTCCAGAAGGAGGCAGCCAGATGGTAAAAGCAGCTGCCGCCCTGGCGTTTTTTTTTAAATGAGGAGACATTTGCAAGAAGTAGATGTTTAGAGCGTAAGTTGCGCGAAGGTGCGTAGTTGGTAATAGATTGCCTGATAAATCTGGGGCCATAATCATGGAGCGCCCTAAAGGTGATACATCCTGCTTTAAAAGCAATCCGCTGTGCCACTGGCAGCCAGTGAAGTTTTTCTAACCCAGCTCTGATTGATTGCCACTTTGGTTGTTTCCAAATCAGTCTTGCCGCTTGGTTTTGGACAATCTGTAGGCGTTTTAGTAGTCCCACCGGAAGACCTAAATAGAGACTGTTTGAAAAATCCAACCGAGAAAGAACAAGGGCAATCACCACTTGAACAAGTGCAGAGTGTGTTAAGAGATGGGCGATCTTTCTAATCTTCCTAAGTTGGTAGAAACTTGCGGAGACTACCGTTGCCACCTGTCCTTTGAGGGATAGATCCTCATTGAGTGTAATCCCCAGGCTTTTTACCGATTGGGTCTTTGTAGGGGGAGATCCCATGTCTGTTGGCCAGCACAGTTGCCCCCAGCTCAGTCCACTTTCCCCAGGCAAGATCAATTCTGTCTTGCCTGGATTCAGTTTAAGGTGGTTATAGGTCATCCACTTTTGTATGTGTGACATTATGGCTGAGCATTCAGTTGCGGAGTTTGGGGAATTTAGAGGGATGATCAGCTGAAGATCGTCAGCATAATTAAATAGGGTTAAATTATAATTTTTTAAGGAATAGATCAGTGGACGGAGGTAAAGGTTAAATAATAAGGGGGAAAGTGATGAACCTTGGGGAACACCACAGGTTGATGACATCTTAGGGGCTGTAAATGATCCCAAACGCACCGATTGTGTGCGGTTTGTGATAAAAGAGGCAATCCAGTTCCGAGTAGGGCCCCTGAGGCCGGCCTGCTCGACACGGTTGATCAGGATGTTATAGTCAACCGTGTCGAACGCGGCCGACAAATCAAGGAGCACCAGAGCCTGGTGGATGCCTTTATCAGCATTAGATCTTAGTTTGTCTTGAACAGCCAGAATTACAGTTTCCGTGGAATGACATGGCCGGAATCCTGCTTGGTTTGGTTCCAAGTATTCAGAGCTTTCAATGAAATTAGAGAGACATCTGGAGACATGTGCCTCCAGAAGCTTAGAAAAAAAAGGAAGAAGGGAAATGGGTCTATAGTTAACCAAAGTTAAGGGATCAGCTCCTGGTTTTTTTAATAGTGGGATCAAGGTGGCGTTTTTAAACCCGTCAGGGACTTTGCCCTGATTGAGTGATTCGTTCAGGAGGGGAAGAATTACTGATGGGATTGCTAGACACACTTCCTTTAAAATGTGAGGGGGGCAGCTGTCAAAAGGCGAGCCTGATTTGACTCGTGAGAGAAGTTCAAACAAGGTCTTCTCATCGATGGGGGGGAGTGTGTCTAGTGTGATTGGATTGAAGTAGATATCTTCAATAGGTTCCCCGTTAGAGAGACCTTGAATGTTCTTTTTAATAGTGGCGATTTTCTCTATAAAAAAGTCATTCAAGGAGTCACAAAGCTCTTGTGAGGTCGCCAGGGGAAGCGCAGTCCTTTCACTGTTACACAAGTCATTTACAATGTTAAAAGTTTCCTTTGTTTTATTTTGGGAGTTTAGAATTTTTCCAGAGAAGTAGTTGATTTTGCTTTGTAGGATAAGCTTCACATATTTCCTCCGGGCTATAATATATTCCTCCTTATCTTGGGGTTTATATTTTGTTCTCCATTTCCTCTCTTTTTGGCGTACCTCGAGCTTTAGAAGTTTAAGATCCGAGGTAAACCATTTGTGTGCATCTCTGATACGTGCACGTGTAAATTTTGTGAGAGGAGCATGAGAGTCAGTTGCCTCTGAGAGCCAGTGTGTAATGTCCTCTTCCATAAGATTTAAGTTTGCCTCCTTTTTGGATAATGGTACCGTAGATGCCAGTGTTGCAATAAAGGCAGGTAAATCTATGGCTTTCCATTTCCTGGTTTCGCCGCCCGCCAGAGGTGGATTTTTTATGTAACCATCGATAGTTAACATGAACTGGATAGTAGCATGGTCAGACCAAATGCAAGGCGTTATAGAAGTTAAAGTACAGGAGAGATTATACGACCAAATTTGGTCTAGCGTGTGGCCTTTCTCATGCGTAGCTACATGTATATGCTCTGTAAGATTAATGTTAGAGAGTAGCTCTGAGACTTCCAGGGCCTGAGGGTCACGCGTAGTGTTGTCGAACCAGTAATTTAAGTCTCCAACCAGAAGTACTTTTGGGTATTTAGTCACCAAGTGTGCCATCTGTTCTGCTAACAACATAGGGAAGGTGGTCATGGTTTGGGGAGGTCTATAAATCAAGACAAGTACTAGTGACCCCCCAGTTGTATCCATTTTTATTACTATGTTCTCTGTTTCATTCAGAATAAGAGAGGGCAGTTGTGAGAATTTGTGCTCTTTGCAGATGATAGCTGCCACTCCCCCGCCCCTCTTACCCTTCGGACGATTCTCCGCTAGAATATAGTAATCGGAGGGGAGTGCAGCGAGGATGTCTGGTAATGAGTCCTGGGAGAGCCAGGTCTCTGTAATTAGGAGGATATCTGGTTTGTCAGTGGAGAGTAGTAGAAAGATGTCAGTTTGGTGCTTAACCATGGATCTGGTATTGAGGTATTTGCACCGTAACTTTGTCTGGGAGCTGTTGACCGGTAAGGCGATGCGGGGCATATCAATTGGATGGGCTGCCATGTCTTGTGAAATACCATACATGGCCGTACGTCTCCGGATATGAGGAGCGATGGGGGGGCAGAGGTGAGATAAAGGTCTGAGGGAGGTGAGTTCCTCTGCTGAATAAGTCGTTTTTTGGCCATAGTCTCTGGCCCCTGGGCCCGGCTGGGCGCGGACGGGCGCAGACGGGCTCGCCTTAGGCGCGCCTTCGGCGCGCCATCGGCGCGCCCGCTGCGCTCGTCCGCTGCGCGTCCAGTCTTTGCACATGCTTTGTAAGGGCGTAGGGCGTAGTTGTAGGGGGCGTGGCCGACCGTAATGGGCGTGGCCTATGGGCTTCCCCAGTGACGTCGACCGACCAGAGGAGAGGCGCTGTAGCGATAGATCCGCTACGCGTGCTCTTTTCTTGAGGTCGTTTTTAAGGGGACCGAGCATAGCTCCTCCCACCAGAAACTTCCAAGCAACTAAAAAGCCATACCTTCCCTCCAGGCCAAACCCACACCCTGAGGCATATAAGCAAGTGACCCACCTATCCACAACCTGTACCACCAAGCACAAGTAGCCGAAAAGGGAGGGAGGGATGGGATCCTGGACTGGGATGGGAACGGCTACGACTCAGAGTAATGAATATTACCGGTAAGTAACCGGACATTACCTCCTCATCAGCCCTCCCTGTCCCAGTCCTAATCAAATGAGCAGATACCAAAGCAAGAATCGGCTTCACTCAGTAGCAAAAACAGACTTTAGTGGCAGAAGCAGAAAGTCACACAACCTGAGAAGAACGCAACCCCGCGTAACCAAACCCAGGAGACACAGTCCCACCCATCATTGAACGAGTATGGGACAAAAAAAGGTTGAGGAGAACACCAAGCAGCAAACCCGCAGAACTCTGCCATGGAAGCCCCCCGGAAGCAAGCCCAGGACACAGCCACCACCCGAGTCGAGCACCCATGAACCGACCCAGGCACCAACACACCACAAGCCGCATATGCAGGCCCCACAGCCAACGCAGCAACCAACAGAGAGCAGCCCCAGAAGGCAATAGACCTCGACCAGCCAGCCCAAAGGACGCAAAAAGGAAACCACCCTACGAAAAGGCACAGCACGAAGGAAGCACGCCTCCAGAGGCCACCCAACGGCCACTCAGAGCAGCCGCACCAGAACCCCAGAAGAGGATCTCTGACAAAAAAAGGGTAAAGCTTACAGCACCTAGCATTCCCAGTCAGTCTCCCATTTAGGTACTGACCAGACACGACCCTGCTTAACCACAGAGTGCAGACAAGATCAAGTGCAGTCAGGATGGGAGGGCCGTAGGCAAAAAGCAGATCCCCCAATCAGTGAAACAAGGAAGGAATCCAGGGAACAAAGGAAGGAACAGGCCACAAAACAACCCGACCAGGAAAAAAACGCAAAAAGGGCTCAGAAAAAAGCAAGAAGCCGAACTCCATCAACCACTGAGCCGAGGCACAGCGACAATGAAAGCACCATGAATGCCAAAAATGGCAAAACCCCTCATGTAGAGGACCAAAAGGAGCCCCCTGCAAGGCCCCACAAAGGAATGAACGACCGGGCACAGGAGGAAACAACCCCACAACCACCGGGACACCAAGGGTCCAAAAACGAAACCCAACATCCGGCCTAGGACTGAGGAGCTGAAGGCCTCATGGACCGCCAAATAAACCCAGCCACAGAAGGAGAACACCCCAAAGCCACGAGGCTCAGCCTCAGGTGGACCAGACACCCCCAAAACAGAGGGTGAAACGAAGGGGACAAGGGACCACCGAAAACCACCAGCAAGGCCCCACCGCCAACCACAACACAGAGGGAACTAAGGCCACCAGGACCAATCCAGAGGCACCAGGACAAACAAGGCTCGACCCAGTCCGATCTGAAGCAGGTCTTGTGGAATCAGAGCAAATAGGGGGAAAGCATACAGTAGCCCCCCCACCGGAAGGACAGGGCAACCACCCTCCAGACAGTGTCCAACCGAACCAGAGAACCAAGAAACCCAAAGGCAAACCCCAGAGACGCAAACAGCAGCACGTTTGGGACTCCAAACCAGGCCACCAAACACCACCTGCAGCCGACACAACTCAGACAGGGAGGGAAACACCCCGCTCAGGCGAGCCGCCAACGAAATAAAAAAAAACACAGCCGTTGAAAAGCCCTCAAATAAGCAGGAGACCACCCCCCGCAGATCAGCTGAGCCAACAAGGCGAGGTGAGCCATCTACGCACTCCACAATGGTAGAAACAACACACCACTAGTGCGCAGACCGACCACACCAGCAAGATCCTCTGTAGGAAGCAAGGCAGAAAATGAGTCAAGGCCAACTGAACCGCCTTCAACTCCCTTCAATTTGCCAACACATCCCCCCAATCCAGGCACAGGTAACTGTCAGCAGGACCAACCGCACCTGGGACACAAAGGGCGAGCCCTGTAAGAGGCCATGAACCACCAGCCACCAGGACAACCCAAGGCCAACGGTCACCTCCACCAGAAGCCACAGCCCACAACCAGAGATGCCGGATCCCAAAGACCCAGGACATGAGACACCAGGGGAAACAAGAGCAAAATGCAAAGAACAGTTACCACATCGGATACATGGAAAGCAGTGGTAGGGCTTGAACCCTTGTGCCATAGGAGTTCTTGCTACAAGAGGCACAAGAGTTAAAATTGAGCCGTAGCACCATGCTGAGGATCCCCTGAGCATGCAACTAACCCAATAAATGTAAATGTAAATGTAAATGTATTTGAGCTTATATAGCGCACAGCTACCCGCAGTGGGTTTCCCGGCGCTTGCTTAGGGAACCCGTCCTGGTATTCCCCTGTGAGATACCCCGGTAGGGTATCCACAAGGTGAAAGCCAGGCATCCCGCCGCGAGGGGCCGTTGTGGAGATTAAGCAAGCTATTGCCCAGAGTCGCAGAGTATGAACCCGTGAGTCGAGAAGGCACCGGAGCGAGAATTATCGAGTCCGTGGCATTTTGAGCCCAAGACCCGCCGAGGCGGGGAATTGAACCCTGGTCCAGGGCCGATCTCAGCTTCCGGGTCTGCCGCCTCTAACCCCTGAGCCACACTTCTCCAATAAGGGCACCAACACATCAGTAAACACCCTAGGAGATGTAGACAGTCCAAAAGGCAATACCCAGAACCGGTAATGAACCACCTGTCACCTAATGAAGGAATCTCTGTGAAGTTGCGAGTACTGGCACAAGAAATCTGGTACCAGAGAACAGCCACGGCCCATGGAGGGAGTTGCGGTGGGGCAGGCAGGCGGGGCGGGGGGTGATAAACACCGGAATATGGATGATTACAGGTAAGTAAACAATTAAATTAATAAAACGAATTTCGTTCTGTGCCCTGCATCGTAAAATGCAATGCAGGGCACGTTACGAAATTCGTTTTATTAATTTAATTGTTTACTTACCTATAATCATCCATATTCCAGTGTTTATCACCCCCCACCCTGCCGCACCCCCCCCCACCGCAACTCCTTCCAAGGGTCGCGACTGCAAGAGAAGCCAGGAAACTTCCCACCGACATGAAGGGAAGAAACCACCAAAGCGACACCATGAGGGAGACACAAGGTCACAGCCTTCAGAACTGGGCCAGGAAGGTAGACCCCATATGGCTTTAGGATCGGAAACAGGAGCGAGCAAACCCCCACCCCCTGACCCAGCCGACTCACAGGCCCCCACATCACAGCCCCTTTGGAAACCAAGTCCCGAACACCGACCAAAAGAGCCCTTGCCGTCGTCAGAGAACAGGGAACAGGGATAGCACAGAACACAACCACCGGATGAACCCCAAATGCAATCCAGTAGCACAGCCAGAGCACCTGTAGGACCTACTGACCAAGACGAACACTACCCAATCAGGAAAAAAGACGTGAGGCGAAGTCTAAAGAAAGTGACACCCCGGCCCTGATCCGCACCACGAAAGTGCTGGGCCGCCAACCCAGAATGAAATGCCTGCCCAAAGGCTGCTTAAAACCGCCTTTAAAGCACTGCATTAACCTTTAACCCCATTTAGGATACTCTGAAAGCATTGTCAGAGTTTGAACCCATTTGGGGTGGGAGCTTGCGCCACCAGAGGCACAAGACTTACCACTGAGCTATAGCTCCCTGGCTAAAAAACTCCCTATGAGAAGAACGGACTGGAGCCAACGACATCCGTCCTCTGCCGATTTCCCAATTAAGGCCCCAACGGCGCCCCAAAGAGTCTAGAGCCCGTGAAGGGAAGCCTCATCACCGCAGCCATCTTAGCAGTACCGCCTACCAAGGCAAAAGCCACAACCGCCACCAAGCAGCCACTGAGGCCCCAGCCGCTGCCGCACCAAGGGAATCGAAGGATAAATCCGCCAGGAAACGCAACTGCAGTACCAACACGGACAAACAGTCAGAGGGATCCACATCCTGCAAGAGCCGTACAGAAATACTCTGACAGACACTCAGAAGCGACTGAACCAGATAGCTGGTGCAGCGGCGTCACTAGGGGGGTGCGGGGGGTGCGGCCCGCACCGGGTGTCACCATCCCACTGGGGTGACACCAAGGCGGTCAGCAGCAGTGTGTGCTGTAAATAGTGTGCAGACTTGCTTGAAGTGAAAAACTAGTAAACGACGTTGCAACCGCAACGTACGTGCAAGTTCAGTCAGTTACACTGCCTCGCAGCAACTTGCAACCTTACTTTCCTGCTCAGGAGGCCTGGAGGAGGTGCCTGTGCGCAGTGCCACGTCAGCGCGCCTCTTAGGCCCGCCGCCCGCGTACAGGCGGATTGCGGATGATGTCATGCCATTCATCTCTGACTGTGAATCCGAATGCGCAGCATTGGGCCCTAAGGGCGCGTGACTGGCCTGCACAGCAGCAGGTGGATCAGAGGCGGCACGTCTTGACTTTAATTTTATTCCCCGGCCACCGTGACCGATGATCATTTCAAGTACATTAATGTAGTATAATTCCGTGCCGGCTTAGAGAGAGCACCGTGGGACAGGACGTCAGTGACGAAGTCATGATGACCGGCGTCAAGGTTGCAGCAGCCACCTGGACCTCCAACAAGTTAGACGGATGTGTGTTTTGGGGGGGGGGGGGGGTGTCAGTGCGGTGGCTCGCTCGCTCGTTGAGGCCTGAGCTGTCTCGAGTCACCCAACACGCCAGTCAGGCAGCGCTGCCTGTTTGAAAATCATTGAAAGCAGAATAGTTGTTAAACGTCTGGAATGTGGAAAGATCGTACAGACCCAGTAATGCCTTTTTCCATGTATTTTTCCACGATTTGGGGAACAAATCCACCTGCTCAGAGATGGGGAGTGTAAGTGATTGAAGGAAGACGTTTGGGGTCCCGTGGGCTGGGTGTGCAGTGCAGCCTAAAGAAGTCTGCTCTCCCACATGTTTTCTCGGCAGGGAGGAGGGATGAGAAAACGTCCCGAGGGTGGGGGAGCAGTGCAGGCTAAAGGAGTCTGCTCTCCCAGTCCCACATGTTTTCTCGGCAGGGAGGAGGGTCTGAGAAGGGTGCTTACAGCCCCGAGACATGGCAATGCCCTGTCTGTCATACTTTGGCGGTTGGATTGGAACAGGGGCAGGGGGATGCAAGAGTCTGGGCCTGGTTGGGGGGAGCACTATGTGCTTCTCCCATGTTGTCCTACCCTGGACACTTCTCTTCTTAGCTCAGTTCTGTGTCTGCTTTGCGGGGGGCAGACTAGGGATTGGGACAAGAACTGAGGTTGGGGGGGCTCTGTCTCACTCTCCCATGGGGCTCATTCTGTGGCCTGGCACACTGTGCTTGAGAGGGTCCCTTTGCACTGTGCTCTTGCTGCTTAGGAGGGGTGGAGGCAGATGTTAGGAGATCACCTCTGACTCCGAGGCGCATTGTGGTTCTGCAGAGCCTGGGGCGGAGGGTGCTGATTGTTTCGAAATTAAGACATAGCTTTAAACGCACCTACTGCAGACTTCGACTTCCTGTTGCTCAAATGAGGTTCATTTCTGCTATTTGTCTATTTCCATTGACTTCATTACATTATTTTGATTGCAAGAAATTGCCACTCTATGTGTTACATATTTAGTCATTTCCTGACTCTTTTAAATCCACTGAATCTATGAAAATGTCACACATAATCAATCTGAAACTTTAGCAGCTATGCTCAAATGGGTGTACTTTCCGATATTTACATGATTCCCTCGTCTTCATTGCTTGATTTTGCTAGCGAGAAAGTGTCACTCATAGTCATTGATATGTCACTCATAATTACACTGAAATTATGAAAATGTCACACATAGCAATCTGAAACCTTGGCAGCTATGTGTAGATCCCCCCCCCCCCACTCACCCATCCCCTGTCTAACAGCAGGACAGGTGAGTCAGTGAGTTTCTCCGTCCGGACCTGCCGGGGGGGGGGGGGGGGGGGGGGGGGACACGCACCAATAATAACACAGTCACAGGCTGCTCTTCTTTTTTTCTTTTTACTTTGTGAGTGACGCAGATGATAGTTTTTGCGGCCTTGCGGGGTTCATCATGAGTGCCGCAGGGATGCCCTGCTGATTTGCCTTTGAGTTCTCCACGCTGTTAGGAGCTGCTATTATACTTTCTTTTTGCCCACTGCCCACTGCCTGTAATGGGTTGTAGTTCTTGCTGGAAATGAATGTCGTATTTTTCTGACATTTAATTCCAAAGTGCAGCATTGGGAATAAAAGTTAAAGAATATAAAAAAGAAATAACTAAATAAAGTAAGACAGACTAGTGGTAGCAAACTGGCTAGATAGATTTTATTTACACCCAAATACATTTAGCGCCACTTTTACAGACTTTGCCAGTGAAGCGCTATTTTTGTTGTCTTGGCATTGTTTTCCCAGGGCTTGGAACTAGTGCACCAATCTTGGAGGTACTGCAAAGTGAGGATTCAAAAACAAAATTTGTACTGCTGCTCTGCATCTACAGATGTCTTTTTTACCATAGATACTGCTTATGTTTTGTAAGGATATAAGCAATGGCCATTGAAATGGGCCCTTCAGGGTCCGAGTCATGTCCTTAACTTTTCAGGCAAAAGCACTCATTTCTGAACACTGAGTGTAAAAGCGTTAAAGTAGCCATGTTGTTCCTGCTTACATTACACATGGTTTGCAACATTTTGCATTCCCTTTGATTGTTTGCTTTTCCAGGATGCTGTCACTTTTGCTTTGTAGGCCGCATATTGCTCTTCTTGCCTAGTGCGTAATTGAGCCGCATCCAGGTGTTTGTAGCGCAGTGGCAACAATTGGGTTGTAGTTGAAGGCAGTCTGAGTTTTTCTCAGTGGGGCACTGCAGTATGGTGTTCAGTGGGGGAAAGGATGTGGCACTATGGGCAGAGGAGCTGCTGAATTTGGAACTGGGGAACCAACTTCAGCCAGCCTTAATAACCAGTGCCTCCTCCCTGCCCTCCAGCAATTTTCGGTAACAACAAAAATGTCAAGATGACTTGTGATTAATGTTCTTCCTAGAGCGAGATCGGAATTTTGTCTAATGGAAGATTTGACTCATGGAAAGGTAGCTCAGAGGGTTAATGTACTTGCTGCAAAGAACATGTACCATGCAGATCACAAAGTGCACATAATCATGTAAATAGGCCAGTGGGTGGTGGGCTACTGTTTTTGTCAGAGCGTTCCTTTTGTTACTTGCAGTTTATAAGTTAAAATCCTAACATAGAACATTGAGCTATGTCATCTACTCTGCAGCAACACAAGTCACATTTTTTCTTAACTTTTGGTATGTTTGAGATACAAACAATTTATTAGTTGAAATGATCACATAATCTTGCATTATGAGGCAAATATGGCTGAGCCATTATTATTTAGAAAACTTTTGCAAACTAGGATATTTAGCCATTCATGTTTTAACTGTTGTTGTGGAAAAGGGAGAAGTCCTGAATGATGACAGAAACTCCATGGCTCGGAGAGAAATGGCTTGTGCTTCCACATTGTATCGTATTTGGGGACATTCTGCTATTAGAAGCATATCCCACGGCCACTTTCTGAATACATTTTACTGTCAATAACTCATTATAACCTTAAATCAATTATCAATCTAATATGTGTTCAAAAAAGTTTTGTTTTTGACCTTTCTGTCTCTCAAATTTTCTTGGGAGGGGAGAAGTGTAACCCCCCAAACTCCCCCTAGTAGTGGTTGCTCACTGCGCTTGCTCGCTACACACCATGTGTGGGCTGTTCTCACTTTTACTTTGTTCTCTCTCTGATTCACTACTTGTGTCTATTTTCGGTGCTCTCTGAAAGAATGTCTATGGGTACATAGGATTGGGCAAGTAACCGGATGTTCTTTAAAGTCACCATCTACTATTTGCTGTGCTTTGAAAGTTGATACAATTTTAATATGTAATGAAAAATGTGCTGTGAGATTCACTATCATGGGACCTGCCACTGGCAGCCATCTGTAAATTGAAATGTGAAGACGACACAAGGGGTGAATCTGTGGCGCTATCATTTTTCAGACCATTTACTTCTGTCACTCCCATCACAGTACAGGAAGGGGGGCAGGGGCTATATTTGGCAGTCCTTTATTGGGCATTTATGTGCTATTGAACTGAGACCTTTATTTGGAATAGCTTGTAGGAGCACCTCCCCCCGATGTCCAAGCCTGGGTGGGAGGCTCAACTACGGTGTCATTGTCACACAACGCCACCATGGTGAAGAGCTGCCTGGCAGAAACGCATCCACCAGTAAAACCTGGTAAAACCGCCAGATTCGCCATGAAATGAGGGGGAAGCCGTCTCCTCGGGGCTAGCAGGGCTGCCCCCTCCTCAGGAGCAATGATTATAGACTTCGCTATCCCCTCAAATAGGGGTGTGACAAATTAAATTTACAAACGTTACTAAGGATTCTGTATGGTCCCGTTATTTGCCAACTGTGCCCACTGGCAGACTCGGAGCGAAGGAGGTCCATGCGGTAGGCCGTGAGGGGGTGACACCATGAGTTACCCGCACCGGGTGACACCAACCCTAGTGACGCCACTGAGCTGGTGCAAGCCACAGACCAAACCGCAAGACCAGAGGCAGCAAAGGAACGCTTCAAGGCCCCCTCAACTCGCATGAGTCCTGGATAAGAAGGACCGCCTCCACAGACACCACCAGGATCTGAGACGCCACAACAGTCAGCAGGGAACCACCATCACCGAAACCAGGGAAAGGTAAGTTTGGGAACACCCCACCTCACCCCCTCTAGCATATGTCTCACAGAGCAATGAAAAGGGAGGCATTCCGGCCCCAACAACTGGAAATAGGCAAAAAAGTCTACTGACGTTCCACCCACCAAGAGACCAGGGAACCCAAACAGTCTCGAACACGAAGCAGAACACCGAGAAGGTCAGCCTCCAAGGACAAACCGACCATTTCACCACTTCATCCGAAACATGTCCGGATATATGTCCGCAGAGAATATCCGTACATCCACCAGGGAATGAGCAGCGGAAGACCCAGTGACCAACACCTTCCCCACCCAGCGGAGCCCGCACACATCCGAACCAGTACCATGATGTGAACAGGAGAACAGAGATGCCAGAAGAAAGGGTCAACCAGGGGCCAACACCAGGACCCAGGAACCAGTGCACACCCAGGGAAGCGCCTCTATAGACAACTGAAAACCTCGGCCAAAAATGAAAGGGAATCCCCCACCAGGGAACACCAGCCACTAACCCACACGAAGAAAGCGCAACCAAAGGACACAAACCAGCGCACAGCAAGAAAATGTATTAGCATTTTTCTTATAGCTGAACAAAGCAATATGCTGTGAGTACATAGTAGGCTAAAGGCAAGGGCATCAGAGTGTCGATGCAGAGCCCATCCATTTCCAAAATTCACACCCAAAAGAAACAGAGCCTCGCCGTCAGAGGCAACGGACACCTCCAGCGGCACCAACAACAGGCAGCCGTACAATGAGCAGGCTCAAATGCTGTCACAGAACCGCGGGTGTCCACGAGGCGCAAACCGACCCAATTAAATCAACTTTGTTACTTGAGTCTCGCCTAGTCATCTGAGAACATTTCAAACACAATACTATAGCATGTTTGAAACTGATGCAAAGAATTCCACCAGCATTGCTCCTGCCGCACATTCAAACGAATCAAGCAGAGACAAGAGCCAAAGAAGACGAAACACGGCCCGAGACGAGCACCGAGCCCCCGTAACAGACCCCCGTGGAGGAGCCAATCTGCTACACTCCTGGCGCGCACAGAAAAGCCAGCTGCGCCCAAAACACCTCCCCACCCTCCCCGGGTGTTCCCGCTAGAGCAGGGAATGAACCCGGAAGAGAGGAAGCCGCAGCAGTGAGCCACCACCCTACACCAGGCAGTTTGGACCCCCCAACCCCATGGTCCTGCTAAAGCAGGGACTCAAATGTACTCGTAAATGACAGGTACTTTAGGGTATTTAAACGGCCACCGAGCAGACCGTTTCACACTTACCTGACAGGTGGCACCGTTCCAGTACCCCCCACGAAGAAGTCTGCCCGGAAGTAGTACGCAGAAAAAACAAACAGGTTGTGGATAGACAGGTCACTTGCTTATATGCCTCAGGGTGTGGGTGTGGCCTGGAGGGAAGGGATGGGTTTTTAGTTGCTTGGGAGTTTCTGGTGGGAGGAGCTATGCTCATTTGGTTAGGACTGGGACAGGGAGGGCTGACGTGGAGGTAATGTGTATGACTGATCATTTGACGCTATTACTTGGTACATGATGACTGCAACTTGACCTTTCAATCTGAAAGTGTTGCTCTGAATTCATATGGTTATGCAATGTGAGGCTAGCTGCAAAGCAACAGAGCACTCTACAGTCTTGGGAATGGTGCATTACAGTGGTCCTAGGGCAGTTGGAAGTTGGGATAAGGAAAGAGGCAGGTAGCAGGCTGAAGGCTGGTGTGAATGGTTCACCAGTGGTTTCTGATGTATATGATAAGCTAGTAAGCGGAGACAGAGTGAGTCCTTCCAGAATGTTTACTGATCACTGAGATACACATTGATGAGGTGTTGCCCGAAGAGCATACACTTTTCAGGCAGCGTAAGGACATATGGCTTTATGTCTTGCCATTTAGAACTGCGCCTGAGCTTATTACACGGCCTATTAGAGTAGTGTTTTCGTGTCATAGGTGTGTGTGTGTGTGGGTGCATGCAGCGTGTGTGTGTAAATATTGTAATTTCAAGTGAAAATATTTGCAAGACGTTCTGTTACAGTTCCAAAATACATATTTATCAATGGAGGACTCATTATGTTGTTACATTACGTGAACCTACCTACCAATACATGATGCTATCTTTCTTTATGTTCATACAGAGTTGTGACGCTGCTTCAGGATATTTGAGAAATAATGCTTATATAAAAATCTTTGTTGCACATCACACCCATTGGAAGCCTCCATAACAATGCAGTATTCATTCTGGGCAAAGGTGCTGAAATTAGAATTCATTTACTCAGGTGACCCATAAATTAGTGGTCAATGTGTGGTAGAGGTAAAGGGGTGGAGTAATTAAGGGCAGAGCTTAAAAAGTAGAGTCAGACAGTCAATGTATACTTTTAATTTTAAAAACATCTGCTGCAAATAATGAGGATATATGTGACAGTAAATCTACTTTAGCTTACTTAATTGGTCACCAAGAGGCTGCATTTTAAAATATCCTACAGGGTTAAGACACCTGCTGCAGAAATCTTCGTGCTGCCAGCAATTTTCAGGAGGTTATTATAGTGTGAAGAGAACTCTAGTGGTTAATGCAATTCTTGGCGAGGTGATTTTTTTGTCAACTCACCGTTTTGGCTCAAAGTAGCATGAAGAGTTAATGTGCTGACAGCAACGCACATCTTATAACATGCACATCACAGATTTGTATTTTATATAGAAAGGTAACTGGGCTACTGCGTTTGAGACTGAGATCATTTTGATAGGCTCAGTTCAGAAGTTGCCATCCTTCTAATATATCACAGTGATCCATTTACCAGCATCAAAGAGCTGCATGGAAACTGTAAGTCATGGCTTTAAAGCCCTATTGTATTTTTCCCAATCTCTTGTCTAAGATTGCAAAGAGTTCTTTTGAGAAGTAATAAAGTATTTTTTAGTACAGACAACCACAACCACTGTATTACATTTTGTATCTTGACTTTGTGTTTCGCCCAACCATTCACTCTTAACATATAATATCTACAATTATGGACGATATGTGATTCCTACACCTTATAACCCTCATTGGCCTATGTTACATTTCTGGACATTGATTTACACACTTGTATGATTTATTGTGTCTCTGTGTGTGCTGTAAAGTGCTCTAACACCATACACTGGGATGAGTAGCGCTGAGAAATAATTAATAAAAGAAAAATAGATGCCTTTTAAAACATTATTTGTGTAGTTTCTCATACCCACAAATATATATTACACTCTTACACTTCACGCATATCTCTTACATAGTGGGTTGAACAATGTCAAAAACCTACCTCCAAGTCATATCTTTTCTAGAGTACTCGCAAAGTGATAAGCTGTGCGTCTTTGTTTCCTCGGGATTTAGGTGTTAGTCTCCAAATAGTTCCCAACCACGATGATAGTTGAACAAAAGAAGGTCTGATTCGTTGTTTTAGGACCAGTTGGAAGAAAAAATAAGAAAGCACCTTGCTGCCCGCTGGTGGCTGTTCCGAATGGAATGCAGGCAATGTACGGGTGCTTCTGAATTATGTCCCAATGTCTGAAAATGACACCAGGACAAATTCAGCAATTTTCTCTGGGGATCCGGTCCAGAAATAGCTGTTGGAATCGGGATCTGGTAGGTTTCCCCCACTTTCTAGCACTGGGCAGTCATGCTCACCGTCAGAGCTGTCAAAAACGAGTTTCATTGTTGTTATGTTAGAGCAGGGACAACCTGGAGTCTGACTGAGATGCATTAGCGACACCCAGGGGCTTATTTACAAGCAATGTGCGCCACCAGAACGTCGCCTTTCTTTGATATTACAGTGACACACTGGGCTTGGCCATATCTACAAGGCCATGTACAGCCATCCTGAGTGGCTTTTTATGGCCTTGTAGATATGGAGTGAGGCAACAGAGTGCAAGTCGGTGTATTGCCTCACACTGTGATAGCGAAGCGTGCCATGGGTGTTACGGTGGGTGTGTCCGCGTAACACCCATGGCAATTTATACATTCCAACATGTACAATAATCTGCAAACCTGGGAATGCGTCAAAATCTTATGCCGCCCCATGGGAGGTGCAATGAGGAGAAATATTGTTTCCTCTTTATATGTGTGCTATACAAAGAGGAAAAAAGCCTCCTCTTTTTGTGAGGACGTGGTCCCTTCCTGCACAGAAACAATCCTGTCTGCGACACAGGCGTCCTTGCACCATGGTGCAAGGGTGCCTGCGTTGGTGCTAGACAGCCCATTGTGCACCAGCACAGGATGAGAGGAGAGAAACGTGCTGTATCTAGATATGGCGCATTTCTACCCTTTCCCTGTGGCGCAGGGCTGTGCAGCAAGGTAGCTGTGCTGTCTTGCGCCACAGGGCTTGTAAATAATTACCTGAGTCTCTATCTCCCACAAGTATCCAGACACCCAAGGAAGGTAGGGTCCACCATGCCCCATGCCTTGGCTGCTTCTCTCTGAATTCCACCGATCAGAGAGAGGCAAGGGAATGCAGGTGGCACTTTTTCACCCGCAACTGTTGTTCTCCCCTGTCAGCTGCAGTATGTGCAAGCCCCTGGCTGGCAGAGTTTTCTGCTCAGGTGAACAGATCAGTGAGAAGGGCTGCCAGCATGGTGAGAGTTCACCTCTGATCATATTAAGCAAAAAAGCAGGGCCCTCAGGTGGGCAGAGGGATGAAAGGTTCAGACTGTCGTGGGGAAAAAAGGCAGGATGCCAAATATTGTTTTTTCTGTAAAAATATATTTATTTAGACATGGTGGGGAGCGAATTACCAATAGTGAGAGTGGATGGAATTACGAAAAGTAATTGGAAGGTTTGCAAAATGACAGTTATTTTTGTTTCATATTTTTAGTGGTGGTGCTGCAGAGGTTGAACATGAAGAGTGACAGGATGACACAAGTTTTTACTGTTTGGATTAGGCTCGGGCAGAATTTCAATTACACTGGAGTAATCACGGTAATTTCTGAAATTCTGTGTTACTTTTTGAATTGCTGATAAAAGAGATTGCTCCCGCGTGTGTAATCAAGAGTAATTTTGGGGGGTAATGTCCTATAGCAGGAGCACATTTATCAAGCACAAGAGGCTGCTCGCACTTGCTATTCATGTTCTGCTGCATTTAGCCTATTGCTGAGCGCAACAGCATCCTCATCTCCCTTTTGGACACGAGGGTGCATTGTGCATTTTGCACTAAAGAAAATAGTGGTAAATTCAGGGAGTAAGTAGGGGGAAAATCATACCCCAGGAGCACATTTAGCGAGCAGCTGCTCATGCTCACTATTCATATTCATGCTCTGTTGCCTTTAGCCCTATTTCTTAGCGCAAAATGCATTCTCATGAAGAGACATTTTTGCACTAAGAAATGTTCCACAGAATTACTCTTCTTATGTAATTATAAATATGTAATTCAGCATGATTATGCTACACTGTATAAAGCGAGTTACATCCACCTCTAGTTCGCATGGGGAGGATTTTGCTGTGGGAGGTGCGTAGGGCACCTGGTATTATGCTAGTGTATTTTGGTATAGTTCCTGAGAGTGATAGGGAAGGGGAGGAAGAGGAGAGAACCTATGGCAAATCTATCAATCAATCAATCAGGTAACTTGTAAAGCACGACTACTCACCCATAAGGGTTTCAAGGTGCTGGGGGAGGAAACAGTTGGGCGACCGAAGGTGCTGTGGTTCACCATCCGCAAAAGGGAGTGAGCTAAGGAAGGTTATTTTGCGTGTGAGACCACTGTGACTAATCTCTCCTTACACTGCGGTCCCAAAACATCAACTAAAAGTGGTTGATCATGGTGTGTCCCATATACAGATTAAACTGTAAGAACACTAAATGATAGGGGATCTCCGCCACTGTATTCAAAGTAACATCATATACTATTTGATGACACTTTATACTCCTTGGTAAGAAACAACAGTTTTTGTCAATTACCCATCTACAATTGTGTGTTATATTTTTTAATGATTACTATTTTAGTTTGGTGAATGTGGTGTGGGTTTACAATGTAATCTATATACTCGTTGCTCTTAGGGTTGTAAGAGATATTAAACAAGTAATGTTTGCTTAGTGTCATGAATGTTTCGCACTAAAACATATACACTGTACTTTACAGAACCATGCTTTCTAACGTTGACTAAACAAGGCCTAAATTAGGCCCAATTCCATCTTGAATGTCATCCATGAGTGTGTTTTCGTTTCTCCCTGACTCCACAGGAAGCAAAATGTACGTAAACGACATGTTTTATTATGATATGGTGTTGTTGGTGAACTGGAAGTTTCAGTCAATGTGTGACTTTTCAAGGTCTTTTCTGCCTGTACATGTGGGTCTATTAATTTACAAGTTTGTAATTGTTTTGTGTATAACTACATTTGGACTGTCACATCCAGTAAGTGACATCATGCCAAAAGGGGACTAATTATTATTCATTTAGGGGGTAGTACTAGTTTGGTGTTAGGGAGTGTTGCATCATATTCTATATTATGACATGTAACATTTTACTCAACTCCAGCTGTGTGATTTTTACTGTCAATGTTGCTACAAAAGATGGCTAGTTTTGTAAGTGAGCCAGAGTCAATCTCTTGATTCATACAGAGCATACCCTCCTTAGTTTGACTCATGCTTGGGACTTTGAATAATTTCTGACATTTTCTCTGAGGTCTGACATAAAGCAAACCTCCTGCTGCATTTAACTGATCCTTAGGCTAATTTCCTTTACACAATTTACTATGCATTTTGACAGATTTTGAGACTAACCCCATTTTGCCTTTTGTAATGACTTTAAATCTTTAATAAACCTTCATGGTTTCTAATTTGACCTTGTCTCTACAGTTTCATTGGCTATGGTATTTGATTTCAGACAGATCTACTCTATGATGAAGCTTATTTCCTCATATGTTCTCGAGGAGAACACCACATTGATCCTGTAAAGGCACTTTATTTATTATTAGATTATCAAAGATAGCGTCAACAGTTTAAAGATGATTTTTTTGTCTTCTGACAACTGAGCCAGTTTTTATCAAACAGATTCTGAGCAGTAGGGTGAAGCTCACTCTCCCAACATCAGACTCTCTCATTTCCTGTGTGTTTTGAAATCAACTTTTTAATGGGAAGAGGATTTGAAAGGTCTGGTTGCATGAATGTAGTTGGGAGCATGTCTTAATGTTTCTGTAACTATGTCTGTATTTTTGTAACTTCATCCTTAGCTATACATTTAGCCAGTATAATTACTTTGATGTTGGTGTTGCATCCAAGACTTGATGACATTTTGTTAGCTAGAACATTTATAGAGAATATTTTTTGCTCTTTTGAGAGAAATCGATCATATTATTGTGATCTGGTTTTGCTCCTAAAATAATGCCTTTGCCATACCAGCGTTTCAGTAATGTTATCTCAAGTAGTGCCACCTTGTGTCACACAGTAGATCAGCACTCCCGATAGTTCCCTATTGTAGAGTAGGTAAAACCACCATGTACAGTAAGATTTCTAGCTAGTGGGTGGAGAAGCACTGCTTGTATGTAAGTCAAATACTGGTTTTGCAACCCATGACATGGCAGGTGGTGTCAGGAACTGTTGCTTTTTTAAAGGGTGAGTAGGTATTTATTTATTTATTTGAGTTTTATATAGCACTGGTCAGACCCGGAGGTATCAGAGCGCTTTACATAAAGAACAAAAATAGCGAGTTACAAGGTACAAAAAATTAAACATTTGTTGCACAGTCATCACAAAGTATGTGGAAAAATCATAGGGGGGAGAAGGTAGAGAGGGACAAGAACAGTGTTCTGAGAGAAGGTGAGGGGAGAGGAAGGAACCAGAGGGGGTATGGAATTAAGGCAGTCAAGAAAGGAGAAAAACATTTGAGGATCGTCAGGGGGAGACTGGAGGGAAAGGGGAACGGACAGAGGTCAAACAAGATGGTGGGGGTTGAGTTCTGGGTATCGACGGATACCAACAACAAAATGCATTAAAGTAAAAAATCGAGAACGAATAACCAGAGAGCAGAATTTAAGTGAGAAGAGTCAGGTGGGGACGCAGCCACAAAACCAATGGTGGGCGGAAGGCTATAGAAGGCGTGTAGAGGCTCAGGACCACGGGTGCATCAATGTTGGCAATCCACAGGGTGTAGATACCACACCCCCATACCTGGAAGGACTCATGGGTCCCAAAAAGTCAGGACTGAGGTGAAACACACCCAGGCAGACGGCCAGTATGAGAGAAGCAGCGAGGCAGCAGCGGGGCCTGAGAGAGCGAGCTGCCCCTAGATCGGAAGATTGTAGGCAGGAATTTGGGTCCACCGAACTAACAGCGCCGTGGAACTCACCCTCGATACAGCTCATTGCTGCTGGTGATCAAGCGTTGGGACAGCTTGCTACTCCCGACCAAGAGGGCAAGGGGATAGTCCGGAAGAGTGGAATCTCGACCCCGATTAATCAGCCACCATCCAGAGTTTTCCGATAATGCCAGAGCTGCACCAAGGTTGGTTCAATAGTCAGCAATCTGCTGTGATTCGTTCCGAGGGAGGCAGTAGAGGGAAAAACCGCAGCAGATAGACGAGGAATGCCATGCCCCAATGTCCGGCTGGGTAGGTGACGGCTGCGGGAGAAACCCGGGCCAGACTCCTCAATAGCCGAACCAAGCGGCTCCGCCAGGCATCGGCCATGTCATCTCGATGTCCACAGTCAGGATACTGGAAAAATTACGAGGAATGAGGGGGATTTATGCCAAAATGGCAATCCATGTCCGGGAGCTTCCGGCCGGAGCTCCTCACCAGACGGCCATTATGAGGGATGATTGCTCAGGTGTTGCTGGCCCTTAGATCTGACCCTCTCAATGGCCATTACCCTTCAAGGGCCCTCATCTTGGCTCCATATGCTCACACAATAGAATTATTTTCAAAGTTGGCAAGTTTGGCTCTTTCTTTTCCCGTGTATGACGTTTTGTAGCTTTTCACAAAAACACATATTATCAGCTTTGAGTGGTGGGGGAATATATTTAGCTGTGCAGAGCTGTGAGAGGGATGCAACTCTTAGGGCGTTGATGTTGATTTGGGGAAAATGGGGTGTCATGTAGTTGAATTAGCAAGTATTGTGCCAGATAACATTTATATTTCAAGAATGGGAAATCTTGTGACTTCAGACACATTTCAGGATTGTCATCCTTTTCATATTTTTTGCCCACAGGAGACTGGCTTGAGCAGAAATTTCTTGAGGGTGACAGTTTGTTCTAGAATCAGTCTCATCCCAGTGCCTCACATGTCTTTTAGACATGAGGTTGACTCTTGCATTCAATTTTCACCTCAGCTATCAGGAAGTGTGCTTTGCGGCTACGGAATCTGGAGGCCTGGCGGTTCCCAATCAGGAACTATATTACCTCGCGGCCCAGCTGCAATGGGTTGCCTATTGGCTTAGTGGCAGGAACCTGATGGACACGGCCACGGAAGACACTACCCTGACCCTAACTCAGGTGCTAACGCTCTTCCACCCCCTGACGCGGGGCCGGCCTCCCGACCAGATCCATTTAGCTGTCGCAAGACAGTGCTTTATGCGAAGCGTCAGACTTACTAAAAGCACGGTGCCATATGCCCCGAACCTGCCGCTGCTGGGGACCCCCTGGGGGAGTGGCGTGATGTCCTCATCCGTGCTACGCACTTGGACTGCGGCGGACCTGGACAGTCTAGGTGACTTGTACAGTGACGGGGAGCTACTGTCCTTCGAGACTCTGACCGCCGACACAGATCTGCCGGCGGGACAGTTTCTGACACACGCGAGGCTTCTCTGAGTGCTGACGGGGACGTGGGGAGATCTGAATCAAGAGCCGACCACACATATGCTCATACAGTACCTACATGTGATGGGAGATGGTTCCCATCTGGTGCATTGGCTGGCACAGGCGCTGCACTATCACACTCAGTTCTCCTCCCAACGACTGAGAGAGAAATGGACGGCCGACCGGGGTAGAGAATGGTCGGATAAACAATGGGCCGCAGTACTGGCTGGCGCAAGGAACATTCCTCGTAATGCGAGATTTAAGATCATCCAATATTACATAATACACTGCGCGTATTTGTCCCCGGACAAACTAAATCGCTACTTTGGCCTCGCCTCCTCAGCATGTCCCAGGTGCGGACTCCTGAACTCGGATCTGCTACACGCCCTCTGGAGTTGCCCTCACCTTACCATGTACTGGTCGGCGGTCACTGACACATTAGCGGCAGCCACGGGCGACGCCCTTCCCAAGACGTGGGAGGTATGCCTACTAGGACTCTACAAGAGGACCAAGCAGACCAAACTACAGGCATGTTTCTGGGACCTGGGGCTCATTACGGCTAAGCGGCTCATCACGAAACGCTGGAAGAATAATGCCCCCCCGCGACCTGTGGACTGGCGTCGCTCATTTGCCAACTGGGCTAGCGCAGAGAGCGTGACTTTACACAGAGAAGAGACGGCGGGACTCCGACTGTACCCGATTGCCCAAGAGTGGGACACTACCGTGACTGCATACCATCAGGCTTGTACCCAGGCTGGTATCACATGACCGCTTCGTCACGGAGCGGTGACAGACCCGTCATCCCCCGCCCGACATGTCGCTCCCCCCTCTGCCCCCCCGGCCGCTGGGGTAACGCCCAACAAAGTCTACTTGCTATTATTCCCTCCTACCGCCACATGGCCGCAGCAATCCTCAATCCACGACCATTCCCGCCCCCACACAGTCCATATACAGCGTCACATACACCATTAGTGTCACTGATACACTGCTGTACACGCTACCACTAGTCCGATTGTTGTTGATGTGTTTTCCCTCCTATTTCCGTTATTTCCCTATTATTTCTCTTGATTGGCAGTTGGCTTGTTTCTGCTGTGCTCACAATGATGTTGATCTCCCCCGCCCCATTTACCCTCTCTCCAATGTTTATTAAATACTGCCACGATCACACGACTATAGCCCTGTGTCCCATATGGTAATGTGGGATGTGACTCCTGTCTTTAACATCATCCGTGCCAACCAGGGAACGCAGCCTAGAATAACCGTTGTTGACTATCATGACCACTTTGGCCCTTCTGCAGTGACATACACTGCAGGCACTGCAACCCAAGATTTCTCCTGGAACTGAGAATTGCGGACTAATGCATCTTCCCTGGCTACTGTTTATTTTCACCTATATACGACCAAAATGTCGAAAATGTTACTGACTGGGTAATGATTGTCGTTTATATGACATTGTATGATCTATTGGCTTGTTACTTGTGAAATTAAATAAAATCTGGGACCGTTGGTCTCCAAAAAAAAAATAATAATCAGGAAGTTTGCTTTGTGAAATCCTTCATAACTGTAATAAAACAAAGCAAATTTGCTTTTATTAAGTAGACAGCTGTGCAGTTTGAGACTATGCCAAGGTTTAATCTGTTGTACTAAAGGGGGTGGTGATCGACAGAGCATCTGAATCAATCAAACACTCACACCCAGTCAAAAGATCTGGCTTTAATCCATCATCGTTCTTTAGCCCACTCTGCCACCCCATTTCAGACATGGCTATATGCAAATCAGTCTGACCCTGTGCCTCATGGGAACAGTCCAGCCCGAACTGCCAAGCCATGTCTTCCCTGGACCGGAAACAAGCTTCCGAGGACCGGTTTCTGGCATTACAGCCGTCTTCAGCCCGGCTTGCTTGAATCCAGTGGCAAAGTGAGCAAGGGACTCACGTCTGAGCATACCCTGCCACACTTATGGCGGCCAAAAGCGGTACAAAAGGGCGTGGTGATGGACGGAGCATCTGAATCAATCAAACACTCACACCCAGTCAAAAGATCTTGGTTTAATCCATCACCGTTTTTTAGCCCACTCTGCCACCCCAGTTCAGACATGGCTATCTGCAAATCAGTCTGACCCTGTGCCTCATGGGAACAGTCCAGCCTGAACTGGCAAGCCATGTCTTCCCTGGACCGGAAACAAGCTTCCGAGAACCGGTTTCTGGCGTTCCAGCCGTCTTCAGCCGGGCTTGCTTGAATCCAGTGGCAAAGTGAGCAAGGGACTTACGTCTGAGCATACTCTGCCACACTTATGGCGGCCAAAAGCGGTACAAATGGGGGTGGTGATGGACGGAGCATCTGAATCAATCAAACACTCACACCCAGTCAAAAGATCTGGGTTTAATCCATCACCGTTCTTTAGCCCACTCTGCCACCCCAGTTCAGACATGGCTATATGCAAATCAGTCTGACCCTGTGCCTAATGGGAACAGTCCAGCCGAAACTGCCAAGCCATGTCTTCCCTGGAATAGAAACAAGCTTCCAAGGACCGGTTTCTGGCTTTCCAGACGTCTTCAGCCAAGCTTGCTTGAATCCAGTGGCAAAGTGAGCAAGGGACTCATGTCTGAGCATACCCTGCCACACATATGGCGGCCAAAAGCGGTACAAAAGGGGGTGGTGATCGACGGAGCATCTGAATCAATCAAACACTCACACCCAGTCAAAAGATCTGGGTTTAATCCATCACCGTTCTTTAGCCCACTCTGCCACCCCAGTTCAGACATGGCTATATGCAAATCAGTCTGACCCTGCACCTCATGGGAACAGTCCAGCCCGAACTTCCAAGCCATGTCTTCCCTGGACCGGAAACAAGCTTCCAAGGACTGGTTTCTGGCATTCCAGAGTCTTCAGCCCGGCTTCCTTGAATCCAGTGGCAAAGTGAGCAAGGTACTCACGTCTGAGCATACCCTGCCAGACTTATGGCGGCCAAAAGTGGTACAAAAGGAGGTGGTGATGGACGGAGCATCTGAATCAATCAAACACTCACACCCAGTCAAAAGATCTGGGTTTAATCCATCACCGTTCTTTAGCCCACTCTGCCACCCCAGTTCAGACATGGCTATATGCAAATCAGTCTGACCCTGTGCCTCATGGGAACAATCCAGCCCGAACTGCCAAGCCATGTCTTCCCTGGACCGGAAATAAGCTTCCGAGGACCGGTTTCTGGCATTCCAGCCGTCTTCAGCCCGGCTTGCTTGAATCCAGTGGCAAAGTAAGCAAGGGACTCACGTCTGAGCATACCCTGCCATACTTATGGCGGCCAAAAGCGGTACAAAAGGGGGTGGTGATGGATGGAGCATCTGAATCAATCAAACACTCACACCCAGTCAAAAGATCTGGGTTTAATCCATCACTGTTCTTTAGCCCACTCTGCCACCCCAGTTCAGACATGGCCATATGCAAATCAGTCTGACCCTGTGCCTCATGGGAACAGTCCAGCCCGAACTGCCAAGCCATGTCTTCCCTGGACCGGAAACAAGCTTCCGAGGACCGGTTTCTGGCATTCCAGCCGTCTTCAGCCCGGCTTACTTGAATCCAGTGGCACAGTGAGCAAGGGACTCACGTCTGAGCATACCCTGCCACACTTATGGCGGCCAAAAGCGGTACAAAAGGGGGTGGTGATGGACGGAGCATCTGAATCAATCAAACACTCACACCCAGTCAAAAGATCTGGGTTTAATCCATCACCGTTCCTTAGCCCACTCTGCCACCCCAGTTCAGACATGGCTATATGCAAATCAGTCTGACCCTGTGCCTCATGGGAACAGTCCAGCCCGAACTTTGTACCACTTTTGGTCGCCTTAAGTGTGGCAGGGTATGCTCAGACGTGAGTCCCTTGCTCACTTTGCCACTGTATTCAAGCAAGCCGGGCTGAAGACGGCTGGAATGCCAGAAACCGGTCCTCGGAAGCTTGTTTCCGGTCCAGGGAAGACATGGCTTGGCAGTTTTGGCTGGACTGTTCCCATGATGGACAGGGTCAAACTGATTTACATATAGCCATGTCTGAACTGGGGTGGCAGAGAGGGCTAAAGAACGGTGATGGATTAAACCCAGATCTTTTGACTGGGTGTGAGTGTTTGATTGATTCAGATGCTCAGTCCATCACCACCCCCTTTTGTACTTAGGTTTAATCTGTTGGCATCCATCCTGTGTTTTATGTTTCTGGAGTGGAGATTTAGTATTTAGATTTTTGTTCCTTGATCAGTTTTCTGAGATTCAGAAGAATATTTTTGTGTCAAATTATTTATAAGAATTTGGGTTATTGGTTGACTGGGATGTGAGCCCTTACCAAGCAGCAAACACAATCCTTGTCATGGTTTAACACAAGCAAACCACAAATTAACCTGTTCTCAACCCGCTGGTAGCTTGGCACAGAGAAGTCAGGCTTAACTTAGAGGCACAGTGAAAATACACCGCAAAAGGAGCCCACCCACAACAGAGTTAGACACATAGAGTAGTTCTTAATAAATAAAATGAGACCAAAACAACAAAAATCCAATGACTACAAGTGGAGATATTGAATTTGAAAGTTTTGGGAGAAAAAAGCAACAAAAGATGTAAAACGTAAACTGTGGTTATATCTGGTCGTGCTGTGTCACATGTTCAGGCCAACCACAGTGAATCATAGGCCAGTTACAGGGACCCATGTGGGCCAGCTGAACAGAGTACCTTAAACCCTGGGATGCAGAGCATTGCGTTGGTCCTCGTTGAAGATGCACGAGGCAGCCGTGGTGATGCATCAGTTCCAAGATGTGGGGAGTCTGCAGTGCGAGGTTCTGTTGCGTCAAAGTCAAGTATCCCGTCGATGGGGCTTGTGATGCAAAGTCCAGCATTGGGGATGCAGCGTGCAGTCGGGATGATGTGTTGGCTTGGAAGAGCTGTAAGGTTGCGATGTGTATTCTGGCATGGTCATCGAGGCTGCAGTCAAAAAGAGAATTTATCGTGCAGTGGTGGTTCCAAAGGTGATGCGGGCTGCGGTGGCGATGAGACTCTTCGATAGGTTCAATCGGCGCAGTAGTGGAGATGAGCCGGATTTGTTTGGGATTGCACCATGCAGTAGAGGTAATGCCTTGGTCCTGCTCATGCTACCGCAGCTAGCAAGGCACCCTGAGCCCACTTCAAGGCTCGGGTGGCACCACTTGGCAGGTTAGATTCACAGATGGCAGAGTCTCCCCTCTCCTTGAGGGTTCAGGTCAGGTCAGCCAGCTACCTCATGGAGTCACTCCGGGTTCTGGGTTCAAGATATGTAAGTCCAGCCCTTCTCACTCAGGCAAGAGGGCAGCAAGCTGCAGATCAGCACAGCAAAGCAGGAGGACAGTAGAGTGCAATCAAGCAGACAGGCAGCCCTTCAGCAGTTCTTCTTCTTGGCAGAGTATCCACAGGTCCAGAAGTGGACTGAAGAGGTTATGTCTAAGGTCCATTATTGTTGTGCCTTCGAAGTGGGAAGAAGTGGGAAGAAGCTTCTAGAGGCAGGCCTTTGGAGTGCACAGATGCCCTGCCTTCTCTGCCCTGGCTTCAGACTAACAACAGGGGTATGCAGCCCTTTGTGTGGAGACAGGACACAGCATATTTAGATGTAAGTTAGGCTGTCCACAGCTCCTCCATCCCGTCCTGCCAGTGAAAGCCCATCCAGTCACACCTAAGCTCCAATTGTGCGCCAACTGCACTCAGTCATGTGACCGGAGACAGACTACGGGCATCAATTGACTAAAGAAAGAAAATGCCAATTTTCTAAAGGTATTTACAACAAGGGGTGGTGAAGGACAGAGTCTCTGAATTAAGCAGAAAGCTCTCACCCAGTCAAGAGATCAGGGCTAGATCCAACACCGTTTTTTAGCTCACTGCACCATCCCAGTTTCAGAACCTGGCTGTATGCAAATTAGTCTGTTCCTGTCCCAGTGCATGATGGGAATAGGGCAAACCAAACTACAAAAGCCAATTCTTACACTGGGAAGGAAACAAGCTCCCGGGGACCGGTTTCTGGCATTACAGCCGTCTTCGGCCCGGTTTGCTTGAATCCTGATGGTGCAATGATCAAGGGTCTCACATCTGAGAATACCCTTCCACGCTTAGGGTGGACAAAAATATTTACAACAAGGGGTGGTGAAGGACAGAGTCTCTGAATTAAGCAGAAAGCTCTCACCCAGTCAAGAGATCAGGGCTAGATCCAACACCGTTTTTTAGCTCACTGCACCATCCCAGTTTCAGAACCTGGCTGTATGCAAATTAGTCTGTTCCTGTCCCAGTGCATGATGGGAACAGGGCAAACCAAACTACAAAAGCCAATTCTTACACTGGGAAGGAAACAAGCTCCCGGGGACCGGTTTCTGGCATTACAGCCGTCTTCGGCCCGGTTTGCTTGAATCCTGATGGTGCAATGATCAAGGGTCTCACATCTGAGAATACCCTTCCACGCTTAGGGTGGACAAAAATATTTACAACAAGGGGTGGTGAAGGACAGAGTCTCTGAATTAAGCACCACCCCCTTTTCTAAATCGTTTTTGGCCACTATAGGTGTGGCAGGGTATACTCAGACATGAGTCCCTTTCTCACTGCTCCATCAGGATTCAAGCAAGCCGGGCCGAAGAAGGCTGAAATGCCAGAAACCGGTCCCCGGTAGCTTGTCTCCTTTCTGGTGAAGAATTGTCTTGGTAGTTTAGTCTGCCCTGTTCCCATGATGCACTGGGCCAGGGACAGACTGATTTGCATATAGCCAGGTTCTGAGCTGGGATGGGGCAGTGAGATAAATAACGGTGATGGATCAAGCCCTGATCTTTGGACTGGGTAAGAGTGGTCTGTTTAACTCAGACACTCTGTTCATCACCACCCCCTTTTCTAAATCGTTTTTGGCCACTATAGGTGTGGCAGGGTATACTCAGACATGAGTCCCTTTCTCACTGCTCCATCAGGATTCAAGCAAGCCGGGCCGAAGAAGGCTGAAATGCCAGAAACCGGTCCCCGGTAGCTTGTCTCCTTTCTGGTGAAGAATTGGCTTGGTAGTTTAGTTTGCCCTGTTCCCATGATGCACTGGGCCAGGGACAGACTGATTTGCATATAGCCAGGTTCTGAGCTGGGATGGGGCAGTGAGATAAATAACGGTGATGGATCAAGCCCTGATCTTTGGACTGGGTAAGAGTGGTCTGTTTAACTCAGACACTCTGTTCATCACCACCCCCTTTTCTAAATAATTTTCTAAAGGTGGCATTTTCAGAATTGTAATTTAAAATACAACTTCACCATAAGTTAGGGTTCCAGAGACACCAAACACGAACTAGTTATCTCTTCCCATTTGGAAATTACACTTATGAAATGTAATAAGGGAACTCCAATGTTACCTTTTGGGAGAGACAGGCCTTGCAGTAGTAAAAAAAGAATGCAAGAGTGTTTCACTACCAGGACATGTACAACTTAAAAGTGCATGTCCTACTTTTTAAATATATTGCACCCTGCCCTCAAGGCTGTCCAGGGCTTTTCGTAGGGGTGACTTTTATGTATAAAAAAAGAACGTTTGGGCCTGGCAAAAGGTTTATTTTGGTAGGTCGAAATGGCAGTTTAAAACTGCACACACAGGGCCTCATTTATGGGTTTTTGCCAAAGGGCAGCGCAGCAGGGCTTGCTGCTGAACTGCCCTACGGCAAAATAAAAGGGCAGGAATTTGCCGTATATATTAGATATGGCGCATTCCTGTCCTTTTCCCCTTGGCCAGTGCACAATGGGTTGCCGTGCGCCAATGCAGGCACCTTTGCACCATGGTGCAAGGGTGCTTGCGTTGTGGGGATGATTATTTTTGTACAGGAAGGGAAACCCTCCTGTGCTAAAACAATCACAAGAACCTTTTTTCTCTTTCTTTGTGTGCTGCAGAATGCAGCACACATAGAAAGAGGACAAACAAGGAGAATAAAGATATTTCTCCTTGTTGTGCCTCGGGAGGTGTATGTTTTTGGTGCTGCCTCAGTCTTTCAATTTCTCGTAAATCTGAGGTAGTGTCAAAAAGCAATTGATGTTGCTGGGAGCACCCCCAGCCTACATCTGTGGAATCCCCTTTCACACAGTTTTCTGTGTGAAAGGGGCACATATTTATAAGGCCATGAAAAGCCACATAACATGGGCTTACGTGACCTTATAAATATGCCAGTGGTACATTGCACCACCGGAACATCACAAAAGTGACATTCCAGCGGTGCAAAAGTGCCAGTAGGGTCTCGTAAATGAGGCCCACAGACTCTGCAATGGCAGGCCTGAGATATGCTTAAAGGGTTACCTGATTGGGTGGCACTATTAGTGCTGCAGGCCCACTAGTAACATTTAGTATACAGGCCCTGGGTTCATATATCACTTTACTGGGGTCTTATGAGTAAATTAAATATGCCAATTGGGTATAAGCCAATAATACCATGTTTGGAGGAGACAGCACATGCATTTTAGCACTGGTTAGCAGTAGTAAAGTGCTCAGAGTTATAATGCCAGCAAAAGCGAGGTCATAAAGAACGGAGGAGAGAGGAAAAAAGTTAGGGGGAAGACAACCCCAATGTTGACAACTCTAACATTGCTCATATGCTGAGCTCAATTTATGTACAGTTAAGTGAGTCACTTCTTAGCCTGGGCAAAGCACTATGCTACGCTCGCATACTTTGCGAAGTTTGCGCTACTTCGCACTATGCAAATTGCACGTAGCACAGTGCAAACACGCGTAGCGTAGTGCAGAGGTAATTTTTTGCTTGGTCGCGGTCCTCAACGTCAAGTTGGCGACCGCGAGCAAGCAAAATGACATCCCGGCGAGACTTTTTCCTCGTTTGCGATCAGCAACATCAAGATGAGAAACTACCAGTCCGTGTTGAGAAAGCTGCCGCTCGAGTAAAAATCTACTCGAGCAGCAGTAAAAGACAGCTCGCACTGTGCAAGATGCCATTTTCAATGAATGCACAGTGTGGACAAGCTTCCGGCACTGTGCAATCATTGCGAACAGCGCACTACGCAGTTCGTGTAGTGCTACGCGTAGTGCGAAGTGCACTTTGCGTAGCTACGCATAGCACTACTTCGCAAACTACCCCCAGGGTTAGTCACTTCAGATATGATTTGAAGTAATCTGAACTGTTCAAAATGATCTGAAACCTGAGTATCACGATTCCCACCGCTGAAAGAGAAAAGAGAACTTGTTGACTGATAAGTTAGCTAACAGAATATGCCTTGATGTTAAAGAAACAAGCTTTATAATTCTGAATTTGTGTATTCAGCAGGCTCAGTTTCTCCTGAAAAGCGAGTTTGTCTGAGCACTTACCGAGTGCAAGCAAAAGATAGCACAAAGAAAATGAATGGAATAAAAAAGTGGATTACATTTTTTCGAAAACAGCCATGGAATAATTAACATTTTCTATGTGGAAGGGCGGGAAGAAGTCTTGTTGAAAGGCAAAATAACTCTGAACCTGTCCATTCTTTGTTTTCCACTTAACCTTACAGTCCAGAGGCTGAGAGGTCTCCGGGTCAAACGTTTAAACAACGTAGCTAGCTGGAGTTCTGCCGTTGGAAACCCAGTAGCACCCCACCTCTAAATGGGGCACAGGAGCCTCGAATTCAACAGCTGGGAACCAAGGCAATTTGCAGTGGAGCTTCTGCCACTGTTCTAAGGTAGCTATTCGCTTTGTGAATCATATTCCCAAATAGACCAACTGTATTTTGTTTAAGGTATATTTCAAGCAATTTCATTTGGTAAACTAGTTCAAACTTTTGAATTATTTAAAGATGGTATTGTATTTTAATACAAATGCCAAATTGCTCTTCACACTTACGCTGGATTTGTTGATGTACAACTTTTAAGCTTAGGAACAAGATACAGTTTTAAGAAATAGATTATTATCTATTTAATTATACATTTTCTTCTCCTAGTCTCCGCAAGCTCTCTCTCTCTTTCTGTCTCCATCTCCCCAGTGTCACTTTCTCTTCATAAACAGTATCAACAATAATGACCCTACATCTGTGCTAGGGCCCGAAATAAGTGAAAGAACATCCTACAATACTCCTGAGCTGAAATTGGCAGTGATTGAGACCCCTGTTGGCCACAGAGTGAGTATGTGAGCGTAGATCTGGGACCACTTTGTATCTTGGGATTATCTTGGGGATATCGGAAATGGTGTCATGCAAAGTGATATGACTTCACCTGTATCCAGGAGGGACACCAGAGGCCTGCTAAAGTAATTTTCTTCAATACAGGCTGAAATGACTGGTTCAGTAATGGAGTAGAGATCCAATGTAGATGAAGCTAAAGAAAGACTCTACAGCTTGGAAAACACTCAACAAGCCAATAGCATATGAAATTCTTGCATTTATTGCATGCCTTACATTGCTAAAAAATAAATGTAAAGCAAGGCAAACTGTTTATTTCAGGAAGTGACTTCAGAAGTGCAGTTCAAGCCCTTTTGCATGTGGATGGTGGTACTGCCTTATTCCGTGGCCTCCCAGACTCCACACTAGCTCTTCTTAGGGGTATCCTTCATGTCGTAGCACGTCTCATCCAGGGTCCGAAGAAATATGATATCATCACCCTCATCATGATGCCTCCCCTTTCTGGTCCAGACCATCTTGAAAACCAGCTGCATCATTTACCAAGCCACCTTGACCAGCACCCCCATTTATCTTGCAGACAATTTCACCATCACTGGTGGTTCTCAGCACACCGCAGCTAGGACACCATACGAGTGCAGTTTAAGAACTATAAAAAAGAAAAACAAAAATAAGACAACAGGCCTTTTCCATATATGCACCCAGGATCTGGAACAACATCCTTGAATCCAATATGACTGTCCCAACGCTGCTTCAATTTAGAAAAAGTTGAAGACTCATCTCTTCAAATAACACTACATCACAATGCAGTAACTGTCCATAACACAGCTCCATCTCTTATTGCTCATTGTCTTTAAGCTTGCCTTTGATCTTATGCAGTGCTCTGCTGCCTTTTGTCTAGGTTCACGCTTTAGAAATATCATATACACACATACATACATGTATGACAAAGTTTCTGAATTGAAGTGAAGGGAACAGGAACTGACTCAAAAGCTGCATGATATTGAGGAGAGAGAATATAGATGAACATCATATTGTACAGGGTGCCTGAACAGTGAAGGAAAAGCCATACTGAATTAGAACTATTGACTAACGTCATTTCTGTAGAAGAATGGAGTTTGGTCCCCGTCCAGAACATTGTACATTGAGGTGCTGTGAGTGAAAGAGTCCCAGGACAACCATTGCTAAGTTTCATTACTGCAGAATGAAGCCTAGATTCCAGTCCAAGGTAAGAGGGAGGGAATCTAATATAGCCAATGGATTTCAAGGGATGGTCATCCAGGGCTACCAACATAAACAATCTCCAAACAGGGAGAATGCAATAGAGTAGTGGTTCTTAACTTTCTGTCAACTGCCCCTAAATAACTACTGGAAGCAGCCGCAGTCCGTGCAGGTAACAGCAGTGGGGCAGTGGGGCCATGTAAAGGGGTATTTCCAGGGACGATGCAGAGAAAATTAAGTATTTATTTAATTTTCCCTCTGCATCATCCCTCGAAATCCCCTCTTACTCGGACCCCCACCCCATGCCCCACAGCTGTTACCTGCACGGACTGCGGCTGACCGAAAGCCGGGGGCCCCTTCCTAAGCAATTTCAGTGAGCTGAACCTCAAAACAATCTATAAAAACATAGAAAAACTGTATATCGAAACAAATACACAAATTATGAAATATGTATAACACACATGCAAACATTTTATTCAGAATGTTGGAGCGTTTTAAAATTTAGTTTTATTTCTGAAAGAAGCAATATACTGACGCTACAATTTCATTTTGTCTTTTTTGCTCTAAATGTATTATGTGATTTTGTTGGCATATACCAGTGCTTTAATTTAGGTCAATAATCGTCCATCCTAGATACCTTTTGCTGTATTTGCACTGCTGCTATTAATCAAGGTAAGATACCAACTCAATTTTTAGCCTTGAGATGTTTCATCTGTTAGTGTTATTTAATTTTCTAAGCAGTCACGAACCCCTTGAGTAGGCATTGTGGGCCCCTAAGGGTCCTCTGACCACAAGCTAAGAATCACTGCAGTACAGGAACAAATCAGATATAAAAGAAGAATTCTAATTTCCTTACCTGTCAAACATCAAGAAGAGAGTTATTATTTATGAACCATATGAGACATTGCAGTAATCACTGTATAGTCAATGGGTCCAGGAGGACTACTTCCTTGATTGGCTCAAAAAGTGGGAGTCAATGAAAACAGAGGGCACTGGGAGCCAGAACAATACTTAGGCCCAAGTCTCCCCCTCCCTCAAAAGGCTCTGATAGCAAAAGAAGGCAGTGATTGGGTGGTAAGCACAGTAAATCGCAAAGGCAGAAAAAGTATAGAGACACATTTCCTGATGAGATTCCTTTTAAATGTTAACACTAATGATGAGAGGGTGAAAAGGTTTTTGCAAAATTGATGTTTGGTATTTTTGTGTGTTTCATTTTCGCTCACAGTTTTTCTGGTGCACAAGGGAAACTGACTGAATGGGAATTATATTTGAAGGCCAAAAAGGACTAATAATTAACATCTTTAAGCCAGGGTATTGGGGGAGGTGGTGGATCTTCTACACCATCAGAGACTTGACAGGGAGAGCCTGAGAGCCTTCTGGTCAGGCGACATCCTATTTTGTACTCTGGCGCGTTGCAACTTTTAAGATTCCTATTTAGTAATGGTTTTATAGGATGTCTTTCCTTCATTTTGACTGAGAATTGAAGGAACTAAAAAAGATGTTGATTTTTCTCTCTTAGTAATCTATGTCTATTTTTCCCTCTAGCCTTTTTCTCTGCTTTTTATCTATGAGGGTGGTTTGGTGGTGTCTGGCAGGACACCACCAAACCTGGTCCCTGACCTAGCCTGCTTTGAGATGATTACCATTTTAGAAAGAGATAGGTTGGAAGGTACTATGGGGCATATTACCAACAACTAGCGATAATTATCGCTATGTTGGTTTAGCTGCGATTTATTTATCGCAGAGCTGCGGCGATTTTTATCGCTTAGGAACCTTGCTATTATCAAGGTATATCTCCTAAGCGATAAAAATCGGCCGAAATGCATGAATATCGCTGAAAAGTCAGCGATATTCATGCATTACCGAGCTAATGCTCTTAGCCATGTTATCCACCTCCCATTGGATAACATGGCTAAGAACTGCTCAGGGCAGGTGTTAGCTTTTGGAGATATTCATGCTTAGCGCGAATATCTCCAAAAGTTGGTAATAGGAGATAGCGATGTTAGCGACTGTTTCCAGTCGCTAACATCTTGGCACGCCCACTTTGCATGTCATTACTGATAAATATCACTGACACGCAAAGCGGGGCCCAAGATGGTCGCTATCTCCTACTAGCTGTCGCTAACTGGTGTTAGCGACAGCTAGGTAATAGGGAGATAATTTTATCTCCTCTTTCTTGGCTTTTAAAGCCAAAAAAGCGGAGATAAACCCCCTTGATAATATGCCCCTATGTATGTAAGATTGATGGACTTGTTAAAGATACGATCAGATTGGTATGCTTAACATTAGAGGTCTTAACTCTCTGACCAAGATGTAAATGTAAATGTAAATGTAAGGTCCATTTATACCGCGCTAGCAATCGCTCCAGGGAGCATCTCGGCGCCAATAAAGGGTCAACCAGGTGAAAAAAAGTTGCCTTACTGCTTAAGGAGACTGAGACCGGAGTCATACCAGTGCTCTGGCCATTGAGTCTGGAAGGTTGTAAATCCAGGTTTTCAGTTGTTTACGGAAATCAGATTCCTTGTCCAGGGCTCTTAATGGAGGGGGGAGCGCATTCCATGCTTTGGCACCCAATACCGCTAGGGATTTACCCACGCGGGTCTTGAGTCTGAAATCTGGAATGGTCAAGAGATTAGCATTTGAAGACCGTAGTGTGCGGTTTGGACAGTATTTGACAAATTTTTTTCTCAGGTACATTGGGCCTGAATTATGCACCGCGCGAAAGGTGATTGTCAATACTTTGTGGAGGACCCTTTTGGTTATAGGCAGCCAATGTAGTACATTGAGGGCTTTAGTTGCTGAAGATTTTCTTGGCCATTTCAGAACAAGCCTTGCCGCCGCATGCTGTACCATCTGGAGTTTATGGGTAACCACCTTATTGGTACCAGCATACAGGCTGTTGCAGTAGTCAATGCGGGATGTGACTAATGCAATCGTGACAGTTTTCCTAGCTTCGAGGGGCAGCAGGTCGAAGAACTTTCTGAGCATTTTTATTACCCCGAAGCAGGTGCCTGCCACTTTTGCCGCCTGATGTTTGAAAGATAAGTCGGCGTCAAACTGTACCCCAAGGTTACGAGCCGAGGAGGTAGTATGAGGTGGTATTTCAGCATTCTCGGGCCCCCACAGTCTGGGGATGAATTCGTTATTTGGGCCTATGGGCATGATCTCCGTCTTGCCTGTGTTACATTTTAAGTGGTTTTTCCGCATCCACTCAAAGGTGGCCATCAAGCAACACTTAAGTTTTTCTTCCCAGACCTGGTTATCTTTGTCCATGACCAGGATCAGTTGAGTATCGTCGGCATATGCTATTACATCTATGCCGTAGGACGATATCAGCTGTATCAGGGGTGCAGTATAGACATTAAACAATGTCGGGCTCAGACTAGAACCTTGAGGTACTCCCGTTGCCAGTGGCTTCTCACTGGAACGATAATCCCCCAAGGTCACCACTTGTCGCCTGTCACTAAGAAAGTTTTTTATCCACTCTAAGGCAATACCTTTGATGCCAGATGTTATTAGCCGGTCTATTAAGATAGCATGTGAGACCGTGTCGAAGGCCGCCAACAGATCTAATAGTATCAGGACGGCCTTCTTGCCTTGGTCTAAAGCTGAGCGGATGGTTTCAGTGGTGAACAGGAGAGCCGATTCAGTGGAATGCTGAGTCCTAAAGCCAGCTTGGTTAGGGTGCCATGCCTCATTCTCTTCCAAGAAGTGTGTCAGCTGTTTGTTCACTGTGGACTCAGTGATTTTGCACAATGCTGGGAGTAGTGAAATCGGACGTAGATTAGATAGTGTGGTGGGGTCGGGGAGTTGTTTTTTTTGTAGGGGTTTTACAGCTGCCAATTTCCACTCAGGGGGGACGTAGGCAGTGGACAGAGAGTTGTTGACGATAGTGTTTATGTCCGAGTTAACAATATCAGTGATAAGATGAAGGAGTCCTATAGGGCATGGGTCGAACGGTGATCCTGACTTAGTAGCTAGGATGGCCCGTTTTGACTCCTCCAGGCTGATTGTACGGAAAGCCGTAAGTGGAGGGACTTCCTGCCTAATATTTTCGTCCTCATGAATGTGTTCGAGGGTGGGAACCTCAAAGTCCTTCGTCAGACCCTTAACCTTTCCCTCAAAGAAGTCTGCGATGGAATCACAAAGTGATTGTGAGGGAGGGATGTCCTGTCTCTAGTAAGGAGGGAATTCCCCAAATAATATTAACTATCCTGTGCGTCCATGAAAATCACTTCATCAGAAAAAGAGAGTTTGTCATTATGGAGGCAGAGTTTCACCGTGTACTAGCTACTGGCATTAGGTGAGACTAAAAAGGGTGAAGTAGAGATCCTTGCAGGCCAGGATTTCCCCTTGCATGGGAGTGCCGTGAGAAAGGGGTGAGATGGGAAAGGCGTTTTGTGAAGGGCTCATCTAGAGTAGGAATGCACTGATTTTGGTATAGTGCCCAAATCAGAACTCTGTTATGGAGAGTGGAATGAATTTGCAATGTTTCAGGTGGAGGAGGTACATGTGTGATACTTTGGTAAGATTGTTTAAATTAAAATATAAAAGCACATCTTTTAAAAAAATACCTACCTGGGTTAGCCAGGTCCAAGAGGGCAACATTAACTGATGAGGGGGAGGCATGTTGCCTCCCTCCAATACCTCTGAGAGGCACTGACGATGCGCTCTCTAAGGGCCACTGTAAAATAAAGAAGGGAGGGAGGTGTGCAGCCCCTTCCCCAAGCCTAAAAAAGCCTTGGGGATCCCATCCCTCATGACCAAGTAATTAAATAAAGAGAGGGGGGTGCCGCCTCACTCACTGTGCCTTATTAGGCCCTGGGGACCCAATATCCTGGGGCTAAAATGAAAATAAAAAGGGAGGGGGGCCCACGTGGATCCCCTCTCCGAGCCCTAAAAAGGCCCTGGGGAACCTATTCCCCTGGGGCATCTTGCACTAATAAAAAGAAAGGGGGGGTGCAGCCCCCCTGAGCCTTCAAAGGCCCTGGCTACCCCTCCCTATGACCGGCTCAAAGAATGTGTCCCAGGGAGCCCACACCCAGCTCTCAAGTAACTTTAACTAGTTCCGGAAGGTAACTATAACTTGCACCCTCGCCATGCAGAGCTAATTACCCCACATATGACATCACTCATGACATTATTGATGATATCTATGCAAAATTTGCAACAAAACTATTGATTAGTACGCTGTGCGTGCTGGGGTGAGTTATGGTTACGTTAGGGCACAAGTTATAGTTCCTTGATATAACTATTACTGTTGAATGTTTTGTGGTGTTTAGAGTTTAAAACATTACAATGTTACTGAACATTACACCTAACGTTGACCTTTGGCATAAGTATAGATTGATAGAATAGGATGGGCTTCGGCATAAGACCCAGATTCATATGTTGGTTACAGTTATATGGTTCCCCAATGACAAGAGTGCAAGTAAAAGAGGCATCCCTGACTAGGTTCAACCTGATGTGAGGCCCACATTAAGGATATTCCCTAACACTGCTATCACTTACTTTGGCTATGGAACCCTGGTGTGGGTTATCAAGGAAGATGCAAACATAAGAGATATCTCCTAATGGGACACCATTTTAAATTACTGTTGTCCGCAAACAATACATGATGGTCGTTGTTGGTCCCCACACAGTCGCTCTGTCAGTCTATGAGATGACTGAAAGATATGAAGCAGTAGCCACCCTGAAGGTTAGGAAGTCCAAATGCTCCTCTATGGATCTATAGAGAAATAGAAGAGTTAGAAGGAGTAAAAGTAGTTGCGGACAACATTAGATACTAGGGGGTCAGAACACCAATTGAACTTTCTAGATTTTATTGAATGAACTAATAAACTCTCCATTCTTAAACTCTCTAAATCACTGAGAGATGGGGTTGAATGATGATCTCATGTACTGGGCAAATTACTTCTATGACAATGAATCTTCTATTGTCTAGCTTCTCTTGAAATGTTTTACGCTTCCCATACAGCAACTTGCTGAGCAAGAGTGGATTTTCTTTTCCTGACTTAGAAACGTGTCTCAATCTGGGATTCCAGTAAATAAGTGTTAACAATGGTGAGGGGCTACCCCATCTTGGTTGGCCATACATTCCCTCTAATGTGAACCTAGGCTGATGTTGAAGTGTGCACCTCCTACTTCAAAACTGCAAAAACTGGATGCCAGGAAGGACAGATACGTCAGTATAACTGACTTTCTGTCAGCGCAAAAAGTGGCGCATTGCTGGAGTTGTGTTCGAAGCCTGGCGCAACTCCAGCAATGTTCATTTCACATGGGGCCAGCCTCATGTGAAAGGGCCTGTGTCACCCTTACGCCAGCCATGAGGCAGGTGTATGGTTTTGACGCATTGACATCCTAGAAGTGGCGCAGCGAAATCTAATAGTTTTCACTTCGCCACTCCTAAGACCCTTTCTTGTGGGGAACGCCCACCCTGCATATATTATACCTGGTGCAGGTATAATGTAGCGCAGGGGTTTACGAAATGATGCGTCTACCTAGATGCATCACATTGTAAATATGGCGCATTTTTTACACCACTGATGCACCACAAAAAGTGACGCACCGGTGGTGCAAAAGGGATGCAGGGGCTCATAAATAGACTCCTCAGAAGTTCTGGGCTCTTCGGCGACCTGCTCTTCAAACCGACAACAAACTCCTTGTGGAACCTGTCAACACAAAGCTCCGTCTGAGACTCCTTGCGTGGAATTGGACTGCATGAGAAAAGTAATCTTTCCACAAGGACAAACCTGGTACCTGTACCTGACCTGCACTCTTTTGTGGTCTGCCTACACTTTTGACCTGATACACCATGAGCAGATCAAGCGTTTGCACTTTGTGCTGCTATTTTTACCTGAAAGTTAAAAGTTCATAATTCTGTTTCTTCTTATTGGCTTTTTCTTGTTTTGGTACAATTTTATTTATTGTAATTTACTCTATTTTTCTAAAATGGTTTAAGTGTTTATTTTAACTTTATTAATGTTTGAATGCTGCACAAATACGTTACACACTGTCTCTAAGTTATGCCTGCGTGCTTCTGTGCCAAGCTACCAGAGGGTCTAGCAAATGTTTATTTAGTGACTTTTATTGTTCACCCTACCAGGGATTGTATTTATTACCTGAGTCGGGCTATCGGCCCTTTTTCACTAATAATCAATTTCGTACACTTGCTATATAAAAACACTCCTTTTTTTGCAATGTTCAGTCTGCCAGTCCGTGGTCTGTCTGTAGTCCTGTCTGACCGTGACTACTGCTACAATTTATATCTTGGTCTTCTCACATTTATACTTAGTTTGCTTTCTCGCATTGAAAATGAAGCAATATGGATAATTTTTCTTCTCCCGTGTAGTTAAATCCTGTAACAGTCTACCTCTACACATACATCTGATTGACAATCTTATGAAGACATTTAAAACCTACTTCTTTTTTCCGGTGCTTCAGTCATAACTTTCTCCCGGAATATCCTCCTTTTTCTTTGAGACATGCATCTGCTCCATCTCTTTCAGCATACTCCTAATGGGTGCTAGTTGGGCTCTGCAAATTCCTTCTAACATAACATAACTTTGGAGGGCAAGCAGCTGGTCTCCTCAATCTGCTACCTACTCCCCCTCAATATATAGTCTTCCATATTAGTGGAACTTACTGTAGACTTACCTGATTCAAATACTTGTATAAATTTGTCGGTTATCATTGATACCTTCGCATAGGGTGCATTTTGCACCCTTAAAGATGCTACCCTCTGCTCACGTATTAGTAACGTATTTCATGAAAAAGACTGTTTTACTTCATGGTTTGCCCCCTCCTACTCTGTCAGATATGGGAAAGCAGTTAATTTCTAAAGGCTGGTCTGCTTTAATTGCCATATTGTGTGTTAAGTTATATAACTTAACACACACAGTCTAAGACCGCTTGAATCGGAGAGTGTGAATATCAAGCCAGATAACTGAGTCATTGCATACATTTTGTTGAATTTGTATACTTCACAGCTCAGTCCTCCCCTTTGTACTGCACCAGTGGATTCCATCCAAGTATGTTGCCCGTTGAGGTCCCATTAAGCTCTGTCCCTCCTACTAAAACACTTATCTCTTACATTGAATCAGTATGTAAACAAGTCATTCAACATCAGAAAATCAGAAAGAAGGCTTAAAAAGAACAGGTTAATCCCCCTCACTGCTCTTGAGAATAAAGTGGACGATTCTCTCTGGTTCCCCCCACATTACGTTAAGCTACGCGTTGTTATGCTGAATTCCCTCCTTGGTTTGTCAGTCCTTTCCTCGTGGCCCAAGCCATTAATCCTGTAGCAGTTCATCTAGTATTTCCCAATCATGGCACACTAACCTATTACTCCATGTCTCCTTGATAAAACCAACACCTGCTCTTCCTCTTCAGTCTCCTCATCCTCCAAAGTTTGCTGATTATGATCCAGAGTATGAGATCCGTTTTATTTTTACCTTTTGCAGAGTCATGGGACACATTTAATATGTCATTGATTGGAATGGGTATTGACCGATAGAGTGCTCTTGGGAACCATTCTCCTTTGTTGACGCACCACGCCTTGTTTATGCTTTCCACCATTGATTACCTATCAAGCACGATCATCTTCTAAGGCTGCAGCTACTATTAGGCCTCATCACTGGTACACCTAAAAGAGGGAGACAGGTTGACAGAGAAGTTCACATAGTAGGCTGCAGAGGAGTCATGGGGCAATGTTACCAGTATCCGTGGTGTCTACATTTTCTGGGGAGAGAAGTGGGTCACAACTCTGACTGGTATTGCAACATGTCGTCCTTGGAATCCAAGTAAGTGGAGGTTAGGGCTTAGGAGATTTGGACATGCTGCCCAAACCTAAAGTGGACCAGCCCAATCCAGGATGGCATGCAGGATCTTCTTCCAGGTCACAGGTAGCTGGGATTGTACAAGAAGCTGAGCTCTGCACTTACATGTTTCCTAGCATTTTGCGTGTTGGTAGATTTCTCACTCTTTACTCCAGTTGTTACCTGTCCTCCCCCTCATACATCTTTTTTGTTTTCTTGATGCCGTTGCAGGTAGTTTTCCTTAGGTGGGTCATTAGGTCAAGCCTAGAGTCAACAGGCAAGCGCTGCTCTAGGGAAGATCTGGGGTAGTTCAGTACGGGAGAGAAGCCCCGCCTACTACCCCACCTATATTTTTCATTGACTTGTGTCTTTGTCATTCTTTAATGCTGGCTTCTGATTTCTTCATAGGCTTTTAGTGACATCAATATCGTCATTTGATTCCCCCCATGGTTACTGGCCCCTTTACTTTGGTTCTCACACTGTAAGCACTATCAAGCATATGCATCAAAAGAAAAACCGGTCGCAAACTGGCAGATTCTCAGAATCTGCCCCTTTGCGACCGGTATTTCTGCATTTCGGATGCATCATCCCAAATGCAAATATTGCACTTTCAGTAATCTCTAAATTGCGATTACTTAATTTGCCATTGCATTTAAGGAATCGCAAATTGAGATTCCTTAAATGCAATGCAACAAAGTAAAAAAAATTGCGATTTTGCTAATAGGAGTAGCAAATTACCATCAATTTGTACTTTATGGTAATTTGCAAAAACGTACACACACATGCCTTTGGCGCATGTGTGTGTTCAAGATGTACTCATATACAGATTTCAGGGGTGCAACAGGGTGTTTTTTTGACACCCCTGCACCTTTGAAATTGCATGTGCAATTTGGGAGTACCTATTGGGTACTCGCTAATTGTGAATACAATTCCCATTCATTCCTATGGGCCTGTAGGCCCATAGGAATGAATAGGAAGACATTCCTTAATTGTGACTTGCAATTTGCGAGTCGCAATTAAGGAATGTTTAGAAATCGCTAATTTTTTGCGATTTCTACATGCATAGGCTTTTGCGATTCCTTAATCACGGTTCCTTAATAATCGCATTTAAGGAATCGCAAAAGTCTACCTTGATGCATGTACCTGTATATTCTTTATTGGGTTTGTCCTACTTGAGGCAGTAAGATGTGCCTTGTTTGCTTTCAGCGGGCTGTGCGCGCTTTCACTTTCTGGACAATCTCGACCGCTTGGTTACTATGGGCCCGCCTAGGTACCATCAATTAACAAATACAGAAAGGCATGCTCCTAAAGCGTAGACAAATGTTATCAAGAAGTTGGTGCATGCTAAAAAACAAGTTGGCTCAGGAAGCTGCTGACCTGGTCTGTTTATTCCACTGAAAACTGGATTAAGACACTCCTATCAGAGAGAGAGGGGCAGAGGTTAAGAATTAGTTCTTTGGACGAGGCAGTGCTGATGTTGGCGTCGCCGATAGTGAGAAATGAAGCCCAAAGGTAGCTGAAGGGCAGAGGTTACACGAACCTGACGGGAAACACAATATTATACACCTCCTCCACTTCAGTGTCACTCGCTGGCTTAACAGCCGCTGACCCATAACATGAAACATGATCCCGTCTGTGAGACGCAATGCATTTCAAACACAATGCACATCCGGTAGTGCCGGAAGTTACGTCAGTACTCCGTGCCGTTTGCGGAACATTACAATGACGAGAAGATCGTGGGGTTGTTTTGAAAAGGAAGGCTATAGCTATTCCTCTTTTTATATTTTAATTTCTGCCAGCTTTAAGGGTTACATCGCTACGGGGAAGGATTTTGCTGGTAATCAGGTTACTGGTTGTCTTTATAAGGTAAGGGGAATGCATTTTCCCCATGGTTAGAGATTTACCCTTCTGCCCAGTACTAGCCTTGGTGTTTCCTTGGCCAATAGGTTTGTTTCATCCACCGCTTGGGACAGATTTGTAATATAACAGGTTTCGTATGACTTCCTTCCCATTGTAAGTACATTGACACTTGCTAGCTATTCTGTAACATCCCATCATGGAAAACAGCTGTTGTGGTTACAGTTTATTTAAAAAGTGAGGCTCATGTTTAAATTGAACACATTTTAAAAACCTTTGTGTTGTTTACTTGTGGTGTAATACTAGGGTGGACCCTCTTTTCACGGTTGTGATGCCATTAAGGCCTCTTTCTATTGAAAGTCATTACTCCTCGAAACTGAAACTTTGCCTTCCATGCTTAGCCTTTTTGATTATTTTCCTTTATAATGAAAACGATCACATGATTCAAAGATGTAAATAACAGTTTAGTCTTAAACTATATCCCAAGAGATCTGCTTCTTTATAAGTTTGTCATGTCCTTATCTCTTAAATTGTTCAGAGTTCTTCCTCAGTCTGGCTTTGTTTGCTCTGGCTATTTTGCATATAGCTGCTTTCCTATACTTTGTGGGGTCTGTTGGTCATATATTCTGTGTGGACTGTTATAGAGAAATAGCTATCACTCTATAGAAGTAGCTGTCGTTCAACATAACGTGCCTATAACACGCTTGGATAATTGAGTACACATGAACTAGAGATTTTTGTTATCTGTAAATGTTTTGTCGTCATTGATTTTCTTTCCCTGACATTCAAACGGTTTACTGTTCTGTGTGGTTTGATTGTTTAAAAGTATGTAAAAAACGGAATTGCGAGTTTAGAAAATGCCTGTCTACCCGGGGAGTAACCGCTTTGTGACTGTACTCATGTTTTTTCTCTCTCTGTTTTACTCTTTATTTTTTGTCATTTGTAATAAATTGACATTCAGTTTTGTACGAGTTTAGGGTTTGCTTGACAGCGCATTTGTCGCAGACTTTATGTAATCAACAGAAAAAACGCTTGAAGAAGCACTACTGAAGAGGAGCTTTGGTCTTCTATATGTTGATTTCCTGAACTACAGAATTTGGTTGGACAGAGGCTGTATATTAAGCTTTTTTTCTTTGTTGGAAAGCTTATGCTCATTACAGCAGACCTGAATTGACTATGATGACAAGCCAAGGATGCCTTCTGTTAGATGCCACAAATCTGATCTGGTATTATGAAAAGTCACGAAGAAGGCTGTAGGCACGACATTTATTGTAAAAAGCATATGTTTGGCCGCAAAGGGTGCGTTTTTACTACACTATGATCATGCCCGCTAAAATTATGCAAGTCTGTGGCCATTGCTTTTTTTTTGTTCACACAATTAAAGATTTGCTACATTTTCCCAATAATCCATCATCTGCTGCATAATCTGCAGATTTGAACCAAAACATTATTTCTAGCTCAAACGGATCAAAAGTTAAAAAAAATGATGGGACATATGTTGTCATGCTATGGAAGGTCCTTTGGAAAGATTACCAATAGAGCGCTATTCGCAGTATATAGACTTGCTAGCACCAAAACTGCTGGAGATCTACGGATTATAAGATTCTAAGCAAAATCCTGGCTTCGCGCTTGTTGCAGCATATGACCATGAGGACCAAGGCGGGTTTATCCCAACTAGAAACACCACCACGAATATACAGAGGTTGGTGAGGGTTATGGGGGACGCCCGCATTGACTCGCCGATGGCAACGATATTGTCAGTAGACATAGAAAAGGCTTTTGATAGATTGGAATGACCCTTTCTTTATAAAACAATGAGGTGTTTTGGATTGGGAGACGCCTTCGTGGGTTGGTTTTTTTTGCCTTTCCCCCTCTGGTTCCCGTCTTGGCTGTGGGCCACGGCTGGAGGGGATTGTCCCAGAAGGTTGGGATGCAAAGGGCCTGAAGCACAGGGCCAGAGGCGGTAGGGGACAGGGGTCCCTGGAGACGCGAGAAGAGATAGGAGGCGCACACACAAGCATGGCTGGTGGGAAGCCGAAGAGATGCCATGTCTTATGGGACAGAAGGAAGACCTGGGTCTAGGAGGTCGGGAATGTAACTAGGGCAGGGCCAGTCCTAGGATTTGTGGGGCCCTGGGCTGAATGAGAACATGCTAGGCTCCTATAATTTGCATAATATTTAACCTGACAGGAAGTGACCTCATAGGAGGTAATATCAATTGGACATTAATTATATGGCAATGTTTGAAGCCGCTCTAATAAGTGAAAATACATTAAATACAATTAACTTAGTTATTCTTCTCTTGAATGGGATGAGTGAAAATGATGCAAATCAGGCATTTTGGCACTAAGAGAGCTCCAAAGGAGAGGTGTAGACTTTACTTATGTGGAGAAAAGACAGTTTTTCCAAAACATTTGAGTCCCACCATAGTTCAAGAGGGAGAGAGTCCCAGTCCTGCACAACTAGAAAGGAGAAGGATCTGTCTCAAATCAGGGCCATCTAAATTGTAGGATGGCACAGGAGTTTGGATGGCACAGAAAATAGGATTCTGGAATTAACATTACGGAGTGCTGTAGAAAGAGAGAAACGTTTTAATGCATTTTCACAATGACAAATGGAAAGAGTCTTGCAGATTTAGAGTTTCAAACGAAAAACACAGCAGATAGTAGAAAGGTGAGAAGAAATAGCTTTGCGATGCAGCAGTCTCAGATGAGGAGCCTAGCACTGTCCTGAATTATTTGAAAGGTAAAGAATGCTCAAAGGCGGGAAACACAAGAGAGAGGTCATTTCAATAATCTAGTGAGAAGATAACTGACTGCACAGCAGTTTCACTGTAGTGAGAGTGGATAAAAGGGATGATTTTGTGTTTCTTATGGGTGTAGTGAAAGCAAGTGGATGAAACATTGTTCATCTGTTCCAAATAAAAAAGAGAAGATGCTGGAAAATGAATCCAAGATTTTTTTATTGACTCTACCAATGCGGGTGATTGGCACAGCTCCACCAGCCACCAAAGAGAACAGCATATGGTATGAGATACTTTAAAAATGAGAACCCTTGATTTTTCACTATAAGGTTTTAATGACTTTGTCTTCATTCAGAAATCAACTGTTAGCATACAAGTCCAAACATATTCTTGGGCAAAGACCAGATTGCCACTGAGGAAAGTGATGTTATGTATCAATATGAACAAGATATCAGCAAGAAACCAAAGTACTGTATGAGTAAGACTAACTGGGAATTATATAGATTGAACAGTGGAGATCCAATAAATTCCACAAGTCAGAGGTTTAGAACATAATAGAAAGAGGTGGTGAGTTGATTGTTTCAGAATTCTCAAATTGGATAGAGGTAAACCACACCAGGTGGATACTTAAATTCCAGGTTGTACTAGTTGATTTATATGCACTGGCTGGGAAACAGTGTCAAATGTGGTGCTAAGTTTTAGTAGTATTAAAGCTGCTCTAACTCTACGATCAAGAGTCAGCCACAAATCATCTGATACGGCACAAATGCTACTTCAAACTCCTAGAGTTGTCAAAAGCCAGCACATTGTCAATGAGTAAATTACGTTTTATGAAAGAGACTTGGAAGTTGACCTCTTTTTTCTAGGGTTCAAATTCTTCTTGCTGGTTCTGAGCCTTCTAACTTCCACCTCTCCCCTCCTGTCTCATCGAGTCCAACCTTTAGTTGAGACATGTTTTAGTGGTCCCGCTTTCTTCCATCCCTCTCTCACCAATCCTTCTCTCTCAACTCTGCTTATGTTCCCTTGCTGGTTCTGTCTCTCTTATATCCACACATCTTATCCATACACTCCCCTTCAACTCTCATCTCTCCCCCAGCCTCATAACTTATTTCCTTGTTCTGCTCCATTTACATCCACCTCCCCCCTTCCATCCTCCTGAAAATTCTTATCTTTTCTTGTTTATGCTGACCCTGTTAAATCGCCTTCTCCTCAATGCTCTACTATTTTTCTCATCTTTCCTTCAGCTTTCAGTGATTGAATACAGAATAATAAGACAACAAGTTACTTACATCTAAAAACAGCCAGGGTATTGGTTTTGTCAATGGCTGTTGAAGATAAATGAGTAACAACAATAAATTATTTTACTTTCACCTTGTCACTGTTTTGACCAATGAGTACCTCCTTCACACACATTTTCACAGAATACCAACTGCAACTGGAATACGGGACTGTTGCTCTGTGTGCTCAGCAGAGAAGCCATGTATTTAATGACCATGTATTCTGGACACCCTTCTGACCCATAGACAGGCACAGTGTGAAAGTTGAACTGACTTCAGCCTCAACTCCAAAGTTCTCAACTGTTGCCGGTTATCAACACCTGGAGTCGACTCACAACGATGTCTGCCCCATACAAGAGTAATATTCTGTGAAATGAAATACAAAAACACACATCCTGGAAATAGCTAAAACTCTTGGGGAATACAAGATTAAGTAAAGAATGTGAACTATAAACAGGAACAAAATTGCTGCCATTGATTACCCTATCAGGCAGTGTGAGACTGGGTCATAAAAAAGGCACCTGCAACAAAATAAAAGTAGCCCCCATTAGTGAATTAATTAGTAAGAAAAATGTCCCATGTTTCCAAATTAGGGCAGTTTTTAACTTGTAAAGACATGCTGTTTACGTTTTTGTAAGGTATGGGAGACTGTAAAGATTTGAATTAGCAGGAAGCAATGTTTGTTTTAATATCATGAAAATCAACAGTAAAAATGTGGTCACCTGTCCATATAGCAGGCCAACGAACAGCCCAAAAACACGGCCTACGTGTTAACCTGTCAGCTTAGGCCAGAGGTCTTCAAACTTTTTGATGCCGAGACCCCCTTGTAAAACCTTTTTAGGCGTAAGGACCCCCTTTCGACAAAAGTTTCTAGAAACTGGTACTCCTCATCATCAACTTTTGACAACCATAAATGCGCCTGTTAGACCTCATCACATTCCTCCATCATTCATCCACCCACACTTTCACACATCCATCCATCCACCCTTTCACCCTTCCATCCATACATCCATTCTTCATCCATCCACCCTTTCATCCTTCCACCCATACATCCATCCTTTACCCAGCCACCCTTCCTTCCATCCACCCATCATTCATCCACCCACCTTTTCACACATCCATCCATCATTCATCCATGCAACCTTTTATCCATTCATACATCCACCCTTTCATCCATCCATCCTTCATCCGCCACCCTTTCATTCTTCCATCCATACATCCATCATTCATCCCTCCACCCTTTCATCCATCCATTCACCCTTCATTCATCCACCCATCTTTTTTCACATCCATCCATCCATCATTCATCCATCCACCCTTTCATCTATCCATTTACCCATCATTCATCCACCCATCTTTTTACACATCCATCCATCATTCATCCATCCACCCTTTCATCCATTCATCCTTCATCCGTCCACCCTTTCATCCTTCCATCATACATCTATCCTTCACCAATCTATCCTTCATCCATCCACCCTTTCATCCTTCCATCCATACATCCATCATTCATCCATCCACCCTTTCATCCATCCATTCACCCTTCATTCATCCACCCATCTTTTTACACATCCATCCAACCATCATTCATCCATCCACCCTTTCATCCATCCTTCATCCATCCACCCTTTCATCCTTCCATCCATACATCCATCATTCATCCATCCACCCTTTCATTCATCCATCCACTCATCATTCATCCACCCACCTTTTCACACATCCATCCATCCTTCAGCCTTTCATCCATCCATCCACCCATCATTCATCCACCCACCTTTTCTGTGCCTCTCTCATGGGGGGGGGGGGGGGGGTCCGTATCTCTCTGCGTTGTCTTCCTTCTTCTATCCCGCTCATGGGAGGGCATCTCTGTGCCTCCCTGCTGGGGGCGGGGGACGTGTCACAGGACCCACAGCTCCAGGTGCGCAACATCCATTGAACTCAATGGGCTACACAACAGCCACTCCCCCAGCCCCCCCACCCCCCCACCCCCAGCTCGTGTATGTGAGCCCGGCTGAAACAGCTTCAGGGACACACACACAGTCACACCCAAGTACTTGACAGGTCTTGTTATTGAGGCGTTGATGTTTTTCACACCTCGGTGTGAATTAGGCCTCCGCCGTGAGCACCCTCGATCAGCTCAATGCCAGGAACTGCACTCTGCAGAATCTGCGACCCCCTTCCCAGGACTCCACGACCCCCCTGGTGGTCGCGCCCCACAGATTGAAGACCGCTGGCTTAGGCCATAACGCTCTGCCTGATTGCCCTACAGGCCAGTCCAACCCGGCGACTGTGTTATACATTTATTGTGCAGACACTGGATCATTGTTTTTGCAGGTAAAGTAAAGGACATGAATACAGGGTCCGACAAGGGCCTGTTTTCATCTCCGTTCTAATTTACCACCAGGTGAAGGCGTGAGAGACCCAGTACACTTAAAGCCCTAGTCCAGCCACTTTTACATTCTGATTGTGCTCCTCTGCATGCACAACTTGTCTGGCTGCTGAACTCACACCTATCTCCCCCCCCTTACTTTATTCCGTTTGTGTACCCCTTTCATTCACCTCTGTGCTCCCTTTCCCTCATCCTGGGTGAGCTGAGTGGTTTTCATTATGAGGCACCGTCATTCGATCTTTTGCTCTGCACCTTGCAGGTTATCCTGCATTTTCATTCAAACAGGGGCAGGGTGATCTTCACATGTAGAGCTCTTTAATTACTTGTCTAATTGCTGCTATCCTCATGCTGATGCAGCGATTAGTCCCAGAGAGAGGGACCAGCCAGTGGAAATTGATCAAAATAGAAAAAATATAAACTCTTAGTGGCCCTTCTGGGCAACAAAACTCTGGAGTTTTTGAAAGTGCGAGGCCCCACGGCTGCGATCCGGCGCGGGGCCCTGGGCAGCTATCCGCGCTGCCTATGCCTAGCGCCGGCCTTAAACTAGGGCGTCGGTACAATTGGCTGTGAACAAGTGTGTTCCCACTCTTTTATTTTCCTCCTCATCATGTGATGAAAAAGCTGGGGCCGAGCTCCCACCCTAGGAGCGAGGAGATCAGGCAGCAGGTATCCCACAAGAGGCAGCACACAACACCTTTGGGTGGCCTCCCTGGGAAGATGGGAATATGGAGGGGCTGGGAAAAGAGGGCTGAACAAGGGCATTAGAGGGGTTTTGATCAATGCCCGAAGCATCAGTGACTGACTGAGCGTGCTGCATGTATTCACGATCAAGGCGGACCAGACACTACCCACTGTCCGATAAAGTGATGCACATGCTGACAGTAGCATTATTGTTAGCTGAAGAATCACACTGGCTGACATGAGACAAATAATCCAACTGGGACAAGATGGTCGTAATGGTTCTCCCCTGGGTGGCAGCATTGCTAACAGCTGAGCTGGGGCACTTCTTCAGAGGCAAAGGTCAGCCTGGACCATTTACTAAAGAAGGAGAAATGGACACTAAAGCATTGACACCGATGGAGCAACACAGGCACAAGCGCCTATCGCAAGCAGCTCCCAAATGGACTCAGCAGCCTCACCAAAGGTGATTATAGTAGTGATACTCACCTTTAGACAGGCCCTAGAAACTAAAATAGGGTGAGATGGTTTGGACATTTCTCAACTGATACTGGGGAGCTCAGAGGAGAACTTGCTGTGGGGCCACCTACCCTGTTGCTGTTGCCCGTCTTGCGCTGCCGCCAGTCATCTTGTCCCCCCCACACCGCCGCAGCCTCTCAACAACACAGCGCGGCCAGCGTGGAGAGGGGGGACTACAAGTCCCGTGAGCCTTTGCGGCGGAGACCGCCTCTGCCATTAACGCGCCCGGAGGCACATAAATTTGACCTGAGCCCCCTGATCGCGGGATCGTGTGCGGGTTGCGCTGGGTTAAGCCCGGGACAAGGGCGGGACCGTCTGAGGCCGCCGTAGGCCGGAGAAGACCGGGCTTGGCCACCCCACTAATGTGTCCCCAATCCAAACGAAAGCCTTTGACAGTGAATTGGGCTGTGAGCACTGTATATTGATCTAACTGCAGGTATTTGTTTTGCTTTCACACAGTCACCTTATAAACAGTGACTATGGCACAACGATCGGGGAAGGGGAGGAAGTCAGTGCCGAACACTATAGGGGGCAGCATTACTGGGACACTAGACAACTTTATTACCAGAACAGCGGTTGTCTTAGAACGCAAAATAGCCCTTACAGAAAACCGGCTATCTTTGGAATCCCTCAGCGCTAAGCGGTCATCATTGGGTAACATTAAGAATGCTGTAACCCCAGAACAACTAGGTAGCCAGAGATGTAGCGGGGCTAGTTTGCCAAAAGTGTGTACAGGATCAGCTGGGTGTAACACCATCTCCTCAGTGAATACTACTTTGGGCAGCAGTATATTATCCGTAGAAAGTGGGCCTGCTGATATAAGTTCTATCAAGGACCTAGTTGATCCCATACCACAAATTCCAGTAATATGTCCCAAACAACCAGGGAAAAGAAAGAGAGGCGGGGGGAGACAAAAGGGCCGATGTCCAAAGGTAATTAAAACATCTAATATTGTGGCAAAATTAACCCCCTCAGAAAACCTCTTACCTGCTAATGCTCCTAATGCACAGCAGAGTGTACCCAAAATAACCATCTACGATGCAACCTCACAGCCATCTAAACGCCCTATACCAGCATCACACATCCCTGATGGCCTCGTAGCACAAGTGGAACAGATACTTAAGTCATTTATGCTTCCACTAATAGAGAGACTGAAGGTAATCAACGAGAACCTGGAAAAGTTGCAAAAGGCCACCCTAGGTAACACACACACACTAGAAAGTCTGTCAGCCCGCATGCAAACTAGCGGCCCTGTCCCATATCCCAAAATACCTACAGAGTCCAACAAAAGTCCACTATTGATGTCCCGTTCAACACCTACTACTGTAGCTGAGGAACAATACAACCTACTTAACAGGGAGCACAGAGGTTGAAAGAATCAAAATAATGGGAAATACAGGTAAAGACCACGCTGAGGGGGCAAACAGAAAAAAATGGAAAAACAGCACAGTACCAATGACACAGGTAAAGGGAAGTTTAAAAATAGAAAAAACAACTAGAAGCGGGGGAAACCTTCCTGTTATTGACCTTCCCCCACAATCCACCCCATTGGTGATAGTACTAGGTAATGTACCACCCCTCCTTGAAGGAGTTAAAGAGGGTTACAGTCAACTTAAAAATAAGGTAACTCACTATCTGTCCCGGAATACTGTAGAAGGACATACAGCTGTGTATAATGTTAGCATGGTCCACCGAGTATCCTGACTGGGTAGTTCTAGAAAAGCGAGAAGAGGAGACTGTATAGTGGTAAACTTTAATAGTCCCGCGCCAGTGGAAAGGATATTCAGGGAAGTAGAGTTGGGAACAACTTCCAGGGGCCAAGGTATAGAGATACTGCCATTGGCTTCCTTTTACAGGAGGGTGACCCCTGGCTGTCTCGATAAATGGAACAAGGGGTCAACATGATAGGTCACTTTACCCCAGAGATCAATTAAGGCTGGGTTCTTTACTTCCGAGACCATATGGGGACCACACCTGGGGTGGACATGGCTATTCCCCGTTTCCAATGGGCCCAAATAGATACGCAGCTCTCTCTGGTCTTAATGACTGTGACTGACTGCATGGGGAACATGACATATTAGCCTCAGAAGATAGCAATAGTCCATCCTTTGATCTGCACCTTCCAGACGACTGCTCAGCATCGGAGTTTCTGTCTGTTGACCTAAATCTGGAAACTTCTGTTCCTTCCCCGAGAGCAAGGCCACGGGAAGTTAACCTCCCTGAAAAAATAATGACTATTTTCCCTAGGGAGAAACTCAATGAATCTTTGGGTCCAAATGAGTACACCCTGGATCATAATGTACTCTCATGGAATATCGCGGGGCTGGCGGGGAAAGTTTCAGACCCCCTATGGGTGGAGTTCCTTAGCCACTTCTCGATAATATGTCTTCAAGAGACGTGGCTTGTTGACTGCAACCTCTCGCTGGTGGGGTATAGAGCTTTCTTTGTTCCAGCAACTCCAGCAAACAGTGGTAGAACAATGGGAGGTTTGGCAATTTTTACTTCCCTGGCTTTGAGATGTAACATCAAGGTCGTCCCCTTCAAAAACAGAAACACACAGGTTATCTCCCTGGGGCAAAATAACAGCAGCCTTCATGTGATAAATTTCTACAACGCCATACATAAAGCAGAGGGCTGCGTGATTACTGAGTTGAATAACTTTGTTGAACAGCGCTGTGGCCTTTTTAGAAAGAACTTGATTATCGTAGGAGATTTTAATGTGCACCAATGCGGCGATCCTGAACTCAATGACATAGGGACATTGGGTTGCCCGCTGATATCGGGACTTCATTTCGAGCATTCTAAACAAGAAAATGTACTTAACGACATGCTCAATAAGTTCGACTTGTCATCGGCTATGAGTTATGCTCCTCCGCTCAGTAAATAACAGGAACCGACCTATAAAGGTAGAGGATGCGGATCTTTTATAGACCATGTACTGCTCTCTAGAACCATCTTATCTCTCCTTTAGGGCTTTCTAATAGTACCAAGTGTATATAGCGATCACAATCCAGTCTGTATCACCATGGGTGGGAGCATCATGAAGAAAAAGGGTCTAGTAAGAGGTACTAACACACTGCAACCAATTGATGGGGGGCGGCAGATAAAATGGAATCAAGTAATTCCGTCCCTTTTTCATGAAAAACTCAAAGATGTCTGTGCGGCAGAATTTTCCTGTTGCCTTCATGATGAATCATCGGCCAATGGAATTCTCAAAGCCTTTGAAGGGATTGCTTCCAAAGTAGGGGGTATGTTATCTGCCCCAGGGAAAGCCAGGGTGTTTAGTGATCCCAAATGGTTCTGTCCTTTATGTTCTGAAACCGCAAGGGATCTCAAGGCGGGACTGAAAGAATCACCTAGGGACAAAACCCAGATAGGTATACTCCGGAAAAATTATTTAAAAAGTGCTGGCTACTCGGAAAATGGAAATGAAAGAAGCAATCTGGAGGGAACTCCTAGATCCATTAACTCTATCTAGCAGCTCCAGATTCTGGAGCATTATTAATCAATCACCTTTTTTAGTGGAAGGGGCTAAAGAAGTGGGCACCAACATAACGGAGGACGAATGGGTGTCTCACTTTGTTAATATCTTTAAAAGTACTTCTATCCCGTCATACCTGCCGGACATGACATCAGGCAAGGACGTAGTTGTGTTCTCTGTTAATGAGATGGAGGAGGGTATCAATAACCTTACAAATAAGAAGGCCCCAGGTCCGTATGGTATCCCCCCCGGACTTTTTTAAATCAAACCCCTCCTTTTGGGCCTCGATCCTGGCCACGGTGGGTAACGCCGCAGCTAAAGAAGGATGCCCAACATCTTGGGGAGTCTCAACAATTGTGCCAGTATTCAAAAAGGGAGACCGTAACTGCACTATGAACTATATGCCAATCTCCCTGATTAACTCTGTTGTAAAGGTCATAGGGGGAGTCATATTAAAGAGACTGATTGCTTGGGTGGAGTACAACAAGATCATTTCAGACATCCAGTATGGGTTCCGCCCAGGCCACTCGACCACGGCAGAATGCCTAAACCTCTACCTGATCGTAGGAAAGTACACCATCTCTCGCTCAGGGACCATCTACATGGCCATCATGGACCCTTCGTCCACTTTCGATTGTGTCAACCGGGGAAAGATGTGGCAGTCCATGGGGGCCATGGGAGTGGAGCCAAACCTGGTGGACTTTCTGAAGGAACTGCATAGAGACACACAGGCAAACATTAGATACACCGTAGACCTCAAGGTTACTAGGAATTTTAACACCGAATGGGGGGTGCGACAGAGGTGCATATTGGCACCTTTCCTTTTTAATCTTTATATCAACGACCTAGAAGGATCACTGTTAGAAAATGGGGCTGACTACCCGTACGTGGGACGGCTGGCCTGCCCGTCTTGCTATATGCAGACGACACAGTTGTCTTGGCACGTACTCCGAAAGGGTTACAAACCCTACTTGATGCTTTCCATTGGTTTATGGCTAAAAGAGATCTGTCCCTAAATAATTCTAAATCCTATGTGATGTAGGTTGGGTTGCGCCCAAAACGTCAGTTTCCTTTCATGGTGAATGGTGATAGAGTGCCAATATGCACGACCTTTTCGTATCTGGGGGTCTTATTAGACGACCGGCTCAACTGGGTCGCTCTCCTTAATAAGAAAAGGGGAGAGGTCACCAGGGCTAACGCTGCGCTTTTTAGCTTTGCAGCCAAAATGGGCAACCACCCTGTGGCTGCAATGTTAAAGATTTATCGAGCTAGGAATATATCTATAGCTAGCTATGGGAGTGACCTATGGGGATATTCCGGACTTGAGGGGCTACAGGTGACGGAAAATAATTTTTTTAAACAATTACTGTGTGTTCCAAAGGGGACTGCTAACCTATTAGTGCACGAAGAAACTGGCATGCCTTACATTTGCGACATCTTGGCTTTGCGTCCCCTAACTTTCTGGCTACAATGTTGGCTTAATAAACACTTGGATCTCACACACAAACTTCTTAAAGAGATCATAGCCTAGATCACATAATTAACATTCCATGGTTGAAATATTTAAAGATGTGTTTTATTGAGCTGGGACGTTTGGACTTGTTTTTAACACCTGATTGTATTACTAAAAAAGACGTAGCGGATGTAAAACGCTACTTTACCTTACGTAAAATAATGGAAAGAGAGGAGAAAGAACTGCTGAAGCCCAGTGTCCATAAATACATGATGCTCCAAACATCATTAGACTTTGAACCATATTTATTATGGCCGTTACCAGCCTATGAGCGATTTTTACTAATCAGGTTTAGAATGGACTTGTTCCATCTCTTATTAGCTGTTCCTAGGGGATGTCATAAAGGGAAAGTGCTAGCACCCTGTGGCTGCGACAACATGTCTCCACAGGACCTGCTGCACTTCATGTTTTTCTGTAAATTTTATGGAACACCCAGGATCTTTTATTTAAAAACCTTTTTCAAAAAGTTAAATTTTGTGCAAGCACGTCCCACTCTCTAATATCTGCAACTCTAAAAACCTGAATGTATCCCTTTTGTGGCCGGTTTTCTGAAATGTTCTTTGAAACACAGAAAATGTCTGGAACTCTAAATGAATTGGTCAAAGTATTTTACTGATTTTAATTTTATACTATTTAGTGGATCGTATGTGATGCCCTCCTTAGCTCATTAACATTGAAGTTATATTATCACTATTTGATTCATAATCCGGGAATGTGCCCATCTTTGGTGTTTGTATATTGTGTATTTTAACTCATGACTGTAATGTATTTTGTATCTTGAAACTTTTATGGTTTCATATCAAGTAAACTGAATAAAGTATATTGAATGAAAAAATAAAAATACTGAGGCATGATCTGAGGAGTGCAGTTGACAGGGTAACAGATGCAGGAGTAGGCAAAGGACTTGGAGACTCCATGAAAAAACTTAAAACAAACATCCAACAACTCCAACACCTTATACAGAACTGGATCCACAATCCAAAGATGCAGTACAGGGCTTCCTCCTAACTAACCTACACTGCATGGACTTTCCTGAAGGGTCTAATCATCCCGAACCAGGACAGTCCCTGGAGACTGGCTGAAAAAGTTAACCCTGTCTGCCTGCTTCCTTATGGAAACAGTCCACTGCTTCTTGAAAGCCAAGCCACCGCCCGAGGCACCTGCCTATCTCCTGATCACCCGCTTATTTATTTACATGGACAGTTACCTTGTGCTGCAAAAAGCCAGAGGCAAAGGAGAGATTTGGATTGAACACCACTGCATCCTATCTTCCTGGTCTGTACAAGAAAAGTGCAGAAACAAAGGAAATTCTCTGACTTAGCCAAACAGATGCTTCTATCTACAGGGGTAAAATACCTCTGTATTTATCCAGCAAAAATTAAGGTTATGCACCAGAATACGCCTTACTGTTGCAAAAGACTGAGAAGACCTGGGGATGGTTAGAGAGAAACTAAAAACTCATGCAAAAATGAGACTGGCAAACGGTGAACAACAATGCATTACAAGCTCTATGCCGGGATTAATAAAAATCACTAGAAAGATGCCGACCATTCAGAAATGGAGCCCAGAATCACTCTCAACCTACCACTCTGCACTCACATCACACCACACCTCAAGGAGCTCCATTGGCTCCGCATTCACAAACAAGCACAATTCATACTCCTCATCCACACTTTCAATGCGCAACAGAACTATGGACCAGCACATCTCAGCATCTTCCTTCACAAACATTCCAGACACCTCCACTCGTCTGAATTCCTAGTTGCAAAAATCCCACGCATATGGAAAACCAGATCTGGTGGTTGAGCCTTCTCCTACATCACTCTTAAAACATAGAATGACTTATTACTACACATACAAGCCTCCTCTGCGATTCTTGCATTCTGCAAGAAGGTGAAGACCTGGCTTTTCAAGTGGTCTCACTAGGCCCCAGGTGTGCCTAGACTCACACCTGGTCAGCTCCAAGATACCCTCTCTGGTGATAGTGCACTCTACAAATCTGCCTAACATTACAACAAGCACACACAATAAGTATATCATGGAAGAGAGACTGAGGAAGCATAACAGGAAGCTGCACATGGTGGTGTTTCACCATACTCCGCTGCATGGGTGCATTGCTTAGACAGGGAATAAATGTTGGACATAGAATTGAGTGTTCATCATCTACCTGAAACACAATTGGACAAGCAATCTGAAGCAAGAGAGAGGACAGTGATGAGGGGAATGAGCTGATTAATGGCCCATAAACTGTGATATAAATGTAGAGATGGTAAATGGGTTGGTGGGCCGAGGGAGGATATGCGAAGATGGGATGTGCCTCTATAAGTTGTAGAATGCTATATGAAGCCGCATACAACAGAGTAGTAGAATGAGAAACTGTACTTCACAATGGCAGTAGGAAGACATGTTAAGCAGCTAGCATGGATTTTTTACACTGCCTACTAGAGAACAGCATTCAGAAAGAGGAGCAAAACCCAGTGAGACATAGAATCAATAGTTGTCTTTAAACAACATGGTAGTTCAAGCGCAATAATATGTGCCTTGGGTTAGCTCTAAATACAACACGGAAGGGGGGAGGGTGACAAACCTTTACAAAGTTGGGTAAGCGAGCAGTTTTAAGCTCCTACAGTGAAAAACCAGGGGGAAGGACAGAGACATTTGGAGCTAACAGTATGCGGCAGGTAATAAATCACTTCGTCAAATTAAATAATGCAACCCGTAGGGCTCTTATACATAACAAAATAATGCCAAATTACGGATACCTTAAAACAATAAGACGGGGTGGAAATGATCTTGTAAAAATGTAAATGTACCGGGTAGGAACATAAATCAAAGACTGGTGACCCACTACATACAATGATTCAAGTCTGGGCTGGTGCTGCTACAGGTGTGTGCCTAAAGCCGGATAATGGAGTTATGCTTCAGCTATGCTGCTTTTAAGGGCAATACAGAATAGAGAAAAATGTTATGGGTTAGAGTTTTTATACACTTTGTGCTGTGTTTCCTGCATCTTTAGTTCTTTCTCCTATGCCGCTCCACCCTAATCAATGGACCAGTTGAAAACACTTCTTGCTGTTTCTCACGGGTGAATGCGGGGCGCTGGTCTAATGACACCAGCTCGAAGCTAGCGAGCAATAGGCCCGGGCACTCGGGCAAACATATTTAAACAATGAGGACACAGACCTAGGAAACTGCAATCTGTCGGTTGAATAATCAGATCAAGGGTGTGATACCCCACAAGACAGCAACTGGCGCAAGACAGGGGCAGAAAGGACAGGGAATGCACGCTTTAAATGCCATGTAACTAGAAAGATGGTTCAAGTTTACCATATATGCACACGTGGCAACGTGAAAACAGTAACCATCTCTTACTCTCAACAGATATCAATTTGTTTAAAAACATGCAGACTGCTAGGGCGGCTTTCTGTGTAGCAGATTTGGTGATGGCTTCCCTTTGGGACGCAGCTGTCATGATAGACAATTTGAACCTGCCTGCACAGATTATCCATAATCTCTCACAATTCGGTACAGGCACTGAAGAAACCCATGTTTAGACACTGATACGGGTCAAGGCATAGCTCAGGATACAACACAGAAATATGTTATGGAAAACAGACTATTTCCTCCATCTCATAGTAGTTTGTTCCCACAAATCCATGCTGAGATGGAAAAGTCCTCTGCATGGTAATGGACATGGTCCTAATGCTGATCTTTGTTGTCATAGGCGAACACGGATCATGCATGCATGTCATGGATTGTGGTCTTGTTGGACCAGCAGGGGTGCCCAAAGTGCTGCCCTCATAGTAGTGGAAGGCTACTGCCTTCACCAGGAGTTAAGTAGCACAAGCACATTTGGTGGCAGCATGCTGTGTGGTGATCAGTAGAAGTGAACAGATCCATTTTAACCTGTGACACTGGAGTGAGGCTTACAGGCTCACACATTTTTAAAGCTTTGCAGCTGTGTGCTTATCTCACCCTACATCAGGTTTGTGTGAAGTGCAGCACAGTGTGGAAGTGGCATATCTTCGCTGGCTGTATGTGCACCTGGGAAGGGTACGATGCTAGGATAATGCAGTCCTAATACGTGTGTGCACGGTATATGTATGTACTGGATGTTTATGTCATGTGCCTATGAGTGGTACAGTACCTGAAGGATGTAGTGCTGTGCAGTGCATGCAGGATAAGTGCATGTGGTGGGTGTTTGTGTGCCTATGAGTGGTGCAATACATAAAGGATACAGTGCTGGTCAGTGCGTGCATGTTAAATGCAAGTGCTGGGTTATATGTGCCAGTGAGTCGTACAGTATATGGAGGATATAGTACTGTGCAGTGCGTGTAGGCTGTATACATTCACCGGGTGTCAGGGAGACATCCTTTCTGTGCTGTGACAGACTGCTTTTAAACAAGAAGAGGGGGCAGAGCACCATGCACTTCAAAAAAAGCAGAACCCCAACATAAAACTGCAAAGACTGAGACCCTAAATCACATTCGGTGTCTGGAAATGGACTACAAGTAGGCGATGATGAGACTACAAAAATAGCCATCTGCGAAGCAGCAAAGTGGGTTGTGTGAGGAGGAGAGGAAGTTCTGCAGACCTCTGCCTGTGACTAGGACTGTGGGCCAAGGCATTCTAGCCTCCCTGCTGAGCGTGGGGACTTCACCCAGGGATTTCAAGACCATCTGCCTCAGATCACCAGTGCCTGCTTGCTTCCAAGACCAGTGTGCCCTGTGAGGAAGAGGAGAGCATTGGAGCAAGCAAGGTCCAATGAGGAGTTATGTCGAGTTGACTCCCTTTCCAAGGTAACGACTGCCACACCAATCAAATAACTGCCCATGTGCAATACTGAGTTGGCATCCCCTGTATGCCAGCAGATGGATGAATTGAAGATAGCTATTGGAACGACTGCCATGCAGTAAGGGCTGAAGCTTTGCGCGGTGGCGGTGTAGCGTCCCCATATACCAAGATGGGCCGCCATGGTAAAGACTGCTGTGTGGTAATGGCCGAAGCCTTATGCTGTAGCGGTGCGATGAGCCTGTTGTGGTAATCTGCTTGTTAAGTAATACATCTTCCCTGCCCTTGCTCTCGGCCTGATGCTCAGACAATATGATGTCATTTGGAATGTTAGGAATGTTTGTACTGGTGAGGGAGCAGTTGGGGAAGATGGGCTGAGCTGTCAGGAGGCTGCTCCTGGTGGGGTATACATTTGAACTTATATTGGAACTTACTAAGATGTAGCCTGATGAATAAACCATTAAGTACAAGAGCTGTCTACAAGACATCTTTGATTTCTACATTGGCGACAATTAAGAAGCAAGAACCTACGTGTGCAGCCTAAAGAAGGCTGAAATCACCAGAGAGAATACAATCAAAGAAACAGTAATGGAAATCAAAGGAAATTCAACGGTAAAAGACTTTTTACATAAATTAAAAGCATGCATTTAAAGTTATCTGGCAATACCCCCACAAGTGGCCCCAAGACCGCTCGCCCTAAATCGAAGAGTGCCAGATCCAGCTGTAAGGAGCCTGAAATGTTTCACTGTGAAATGTAATAGTCGGGGGCACACATCGAGCCCCGGTGTGCAATACTTGTCCTAGAAGTGTGAGACCTGGTGAGAAGCGGCTGTGCATGGGAGAATATAATTGGGGGTAGATATCGAGCCCCGGTATGCAGTGCTGACTCTCCTAATAGTTTGGAAAGTGATGACTGAACCGTAGCGGTTGAGCTGTAATAATCGAGCCCCAGTGTGAAGTGTTTGGTAATTGCAATACGAGATTTTGAGTTAAAATTGGCAGTTAGGTTCAAAAGTTTGAGAATGTGTTTGTCTTTGATACTGCCAACCATATTATGAAAGGAGGGAAGTGTCATGTTGAGGTTTGTCAGCCTCGGAGTTAGGTGGTGGTATATGTGCTGTGGTTCAGTACAGCGCTGAAGAACTCAGATCTGAGGGTTCGCATCTTCATCAGCAGCGTATTGTATTTTGACAATTCAATGACAGTAGAAAAGTAAAGGTAAATTTTTCGCTATTTCTGGCACACTATGTCCTGTGTCAGCAACTTGTACGCTTCGCTTGCAATTGCACCTCAAGTGATGATTCGTTCTTATTGAAGCTTTTTATATTAGTATGTCTAAAGAGTGTCTTAATGTTATTAGAACTGCTCATCAGAGATATGTGTTCATAGTGGTGTCAGATGTTAATGTATAATAACAGCAATGAGTTAAAATATTACTATTGTGCATGAAACAAACAACTGGTGCTTTTAAGAAAACATTCAGAATCTTACTCAAAAAGACTGTAGTATATAAGGATACACTCTGTAAAGTGGTATATGTGTCATATGTTACTTTTGAATCTTTTTCCACCTTTGCAGTGCATTATAGGGAGGTAGATTCCGCCTTTGGGAGGTTACTGTGTGTGTGGTTTATATGGAGGTGGATTCCCCCTTTGGAAGGTTTCTGTGTGTCTGTGGTTTATATGCAGGTGGATTCCCCCTTTGGGAGGTTACTGTGTGTGTGTGGTTTATAGGGAGGTGGATCCCTCCCTTTACAATGATTTATAGGGTGATGTTAAAGTCTGATTGATATTTAATGTCACAGGGAAGTGTTTTCCTATATTACAGTGTTTTATAAAGTTACTGGTACTGCATGGGAATGCAGTATGTGAACAGAGTATTATTGCATGAGTGTGAGTCCCTGATCTTGCAAAAGTATGCAGTAGGGTATGGTATATTATAGTGTGTGCAGTAGAGGGCATGTAATATTCCCTGGTCCTGCTATTTGTTTACATTTACAATTTCTATTTTACTTTTTATTACTTACATTATTATTACTGCATTACTATTATTATTACAATATTATTATTATTATTATTATTATTATTATTATTATTGTTATTGTTATTGTTATTATTATTATTATTATTATTATTATTATTATTACACAGGGAAGGCAATGTATTACTTACATTACTATTATTACCTTTTACATTATTATTATTATTATTATTATTATTACATAAGGAGAGTTTCTTCCCATATTAGTACTGTGTTCTATTACGTTTATTTCTGGAATGTTTATTTTCTCTTTCTTTGTTTATAAATGTGTATATTGCTTGATTTTGTTTAATCATTATAAAGGGGAAGATGTGGTGAGGGAGCAGTTGGGGAAGATGGGCTGAGCTGTCAGGAGGGTGCTCCTGGTGGGGTATACATTGGAACATATATTGGAACTTACTAAGATGTAACCTGATGAATAAACCATTAACTACAAGAGCTGTCTACGAAACATCTTTGATTTCCACACCTATATGCCAGGAGGGGCTGCTGTGATGAGAGACTTGTGTGCGGTAAGGGCCGAAGCCTTGTGCTTCAGCAGTGCAGCAATCACGTATGCCAGGAAGGGCTGCTGTGGATAACATTGTTGTGTTGACCAGGCTAGAGCTTCCGGACAGTGAGCAGGGATGACCCTGTGTATCGGAGGAGATCACCGGAATCTCCAAGGGCTTGTTCTACCCTGTTGGAGAAGTGAGGAAGTCGTTGGAGCAGAGTCACCCAAGTGTGGGACCAAGAACCTGATCGTTGAAGCCACCCTCCATCCCCATCAGGAGCAAGTGAACACTTGCCCCACAGGAGAAGCCGCAGGAAACCTCAGACCACTGCAGGAGCATGACCATGAGGGAGAGAGCCTGCCCCCGCCAAGTGTAGCCTTTGAGTCCATGTGCGGCCGTCTCATCTGACTTAGACCGGTGCCGCTGTGAGCACCTGCGGACGGGTTGCACTCCAGGGCTCTGAACGCTTCCTTTATGCTGGAGTGGGTAAGACTTGTTTTGGGTCTGACAGCCCTGGGGGGAACTTGCTGCTAATTTGAGCACATATGTGCTGGAACACTATTGACTTTAAATCAGAGTCACAGTGGACTCTTGAGACTCAGATTACTAGTGGGGCCTACCCAGGATGTTACCAAAAGTGAATGAGGAAAAACCAAGATCATTAATGCAAAGAGTGGGTGGAACAGGGAATCATCAGAGAGATACTAGATCCCCGACCTCAGGGGAGGACTGTGTAAATTATTTGTGAACGTTGTATTGTTCCTTTGTGTGGGGAACGTTAGAAGTATAATACTTCTCTTTTTTTAATAAAAGTGAGTATTTGTCTGGACAATGATCTATTGCCACGGCTGTGGGATTGAGAGTTGTGAGCCTTTGTTCACTAATCTGTAGCCACACATCCACCCCCCACGCCCCAAGGGAGCCTTGTACAGGTCAGACCACGCATAGCCTGATGTTCAAGTGCAGAAGGGGTACTTGGCCCAGTTACTCAGGATGCATAGTAGGTCATGCCCCGGATGTCAGGATTAAAATGCCTCAACCACCACGGTTGGACCCAGTAGCCCTTGCACACCTCGTGGCCCCCTGAAAAGGTTTCTGACAATCAGTCAACAATTTTTTTCCAGATATGCAAAGTCATAAAACAGTCAGGTACGATCCATTACAAAATATTTAAAAAAATTAATTGATCTAAAATTTACTTTACACAAGTGCGTAGTGTTGCAAATGCAATAAAAATAACATTTCACATTTGACAATTTGGGATCTCTGCAAATGATGTACCATGAAACAGTGCTTTGCAACCCGGAAAATGAAAAAAATCTTTCTTTCAAATCTTTATTTCGGCTAAATGCCATACAAGTAAAAAAATATAAAGTATAAAATAAAAACAATATACTCTCAAGCACAACGGTGAGGGTAAAAGCACTAGAGCGCAGAAAATAACCAAAATTAGGCTTGTATTAATGATGAGTTTAAGATCCACAGTCCGCTTAACACCTCAAAATGGATCCACCGTTGAAAGATCCAACAAACTGTCCAATGAAACATCCAATAACTTGAGGGAGCGAATTCTACTTCTTATACATATCACAGGGTCCAAATATGGTGATTCCCAAAGTTTTTCTCTTTATTCAGATTTGATCAAAAAATGACGATAGCTTCTCAATTCAATTTCAATATTTTTTAGTTAGTCCAAATGAACATCCATTCCTCAAAACATTAAACAGCCGACGCGTTTCGTCCGATGGCGGACATCATCAGGGCTCTCAATTAAATCTACTCATAGAAAAATGTTTCTCCTTCTGACTCAAACAAATTTATAATAGCAATTGAGAATCTATATATATAGTTCAATCAGTGATTCAATAATTCTACCACGTTGGCCTGACGAGTAGCCCGCTGCCGCAGACAGAGACTTCCCGACATTGAAAATCACGGACCTTTTAAACCCGAATGGTGTGTTGAATTTGTCGAAATCAGATATGGGAAAGTGGAATTATTGAATCACATACATTGACGTTAATCTGTGTTCGAAAATATGGAAAGTAGAGTGTGAATATTATTGAGGCAACTGACTGTGAGAAGGGAAGCTCAGGCCTAATCACTGATTGAACTATATATATAGATTCTCAATTGCTGCTATAAATTTGTTTGATTTAGAAGGAGAAACATTTTTCTATGAGTAGATTTAATTGAGAGCCCCGATGATGTCCGCCATCGGACGAAACGCGTCGGCTGTTCAATGTTTTGAGGAATGGATGTTCATTTGGACTAACTAAAAAATATTGAAATTGAATTGAGAAGCTGTCGTCATTTTTTGATCAAATCTGAATAAAGAGAAAAACTTTGGGAATCACCATATTTGGACCCTGTGATATTTATACGAAGTAGAATTCGCTCCCTCAAGTTATTGGATATAACATAAAAACACTAGAATCATGCAAGCAAATACCATAAAAACAATGAAACCAATTTAAAATAACTTCATTAGAGGGTATAGATTCAAATCTGTATGACCAAAATAGTTCATAAACTCAGTAGGGAAGTGCAGAGTTATATAAATACAAACTTAGTACATATGTTCACAAATTGCGAGTGCAAGAGGGAAGCGAGGACTTTAGAGGGACCCTAAGCACATTGGAGCAGGTCTTTTGCCTCCAAATGCTTTTTAGGAAGATGATGGTCCTGGGAGGCGCGAGGTTGAGTGTAGTATTTGTAGACCTTTTGTCAGCATACAACCTGGTCTTGAGGCACAAGCTCTGGCAAGTGATGGCCGATATGGGTATTCCTACATATTTACAGACCAATATTATTAGACTCCATCAGTATAGTTACACCCAGGTAAGGTATGGTCAATCAGGTAAGTTAACAGATCGTTTTCCTGTTACAAGAGGGATAAGACAGGGCTGCGTTTTAGCCCCCACCCTCTTTACAATTTCTGTCAACGACCTGGTTGATCATCTGAGTGGGTGTGAGGGTGATTCCCCAAATCTTGCAGGCCTCAGGGTTGCCGCCCTGATATTTGTGGATGACACTCTATTAATATCTAAATCACCCATGGGGCTACAGAGGGTTTTAGATAGCTTTGATACCTTTTGCAACAAGAGGGAACTGAAAATGAAGGTCTCGAAGACAAAGTACATGGTTCTTAACCTCTGTTCCTTGACCAGATCTATCCCAAAGCTCAAAGGCTTAATATTGGAGCATGTGCAATTTTTTGAGTATCTAGGACTAATCCGCAATGAGCATCTGGAATGGCAATGCCACACCGATAGGTGAAGACTAAAACTTGAACAACAACTGGAGGGCTGATAAAAGTGCAGAGCAGTTCCAGATTTCATCCAGTTCTACTGGCACTGCAAATTTAGAAACAACAGGCCATGGGGACCACCCTCTACGGGGTGGAGCTGTGAGGTCAAGGATGCAACGGCCCTTACTCTAGTAGAAATTCGATGTCTGCATCAGGTGACAGGCCTTCCTGCTAGTGACTGTTCACTCCCGCTTAGGTTAGATATGGGCAGCAACCCAATTTCAGAAAGAATAGGGTTGAGACCAATCCTTTATTGGCAGAGGCTTTGGGTCACCAATGAGCTTATAACATATACCCTGGGGTTGGCAGAGAATTTGGGGCTTTCAGGTTCTAGAAAACTTCCTATGCTATGGTAGATTAGAGTCACACTGAGAAAATTGGGAATTGGGATATTGTGTGAGTAAGAATAATATTAAAGTAAATTATGGCCAGCAAAAATGTAATCTAATGCAGTCACAATCCTCTTTCGTCCCCCGACCTGACTCCTTCCTTGTAGTGAAGAATGAGTTTAAGGAGGAGCAGTTCCTTGATGAGGTTGAACCTGTGAGAGCTATAAAACGTTATCTTAAGTTTCTTTATGGCACCCACCCTCTGTTTTCCTTCACCTCAGGCTGGGACTGTCCTCATGAACGAGATAGGTGGGAATGTCCCGCCTGTGGTGCTAGTAAGGAAACTGTGGAACACTTCCTATTTTTTTGTCCTCCTTATGTCAAGGGGAGAAAAAAATGGATTTTCCCAGTATGCTGAACACTGTGGTGAGAAATCATGTTGAGGCCTTCTACATTTTGGGATATGACACACGACAAAGTATTTTTTTTGCTGCCTCTCAATAAATCCTGGTGATGGAGAGACCTAGGCGCATGTTTCTCGGGACTATTGTGGGACCTGATATCACGGTAGTACAGGGGGTTTCTTTTAACCCTGTTTCCCCGCTTTACTAGTACCCTGAGATTCTGTGGCCCAAAACCGTATTTGGCCATTAAGAAATCTAAAGGATTTTAGAGGCTTCTTCCCCTTTCATGCACTTGCACTTTGAGAATCCATGGAATAAGATGCATGTATTTACTCAAAGAAAATACCCTGGGACGATGTGGCCCAAGATTGCAATTGGCCATCAAAAAAATGTAGGGTCTTTTAAAGGCTTCTTCCCCTTTCGTGCACTAGCACTTTGAGAATCAATGGATTAAGATGTGTTTGTGTACACCAAGAAAGTTTTAGGTCCCTCTAAAGTCCTCGCTTCCCTCTTGCATTAGCACTTTGTTAACATATGGACTGAATTTGTATTTGTATAATTCTGTGCTTCTCTTTTTGGCCTTATGAAATGTTTTGGCCGAACAGATTTTAATCAATATCTTAATATGATGTTGTTTTAAATAGTTATATTGTTTTTATGGTAAATGCTTGCATGATTCTAGTGTTTTTTATTTTATATTATACCTTTTTGTACTTTTATGGCTTTGATCGGAAATAAAGATGTGAAAGATTGCAAAACTCAATAGAACTGCTGTGTCAGTTGTACGTACTCTGAATTCCCCAATGATATTTCATGATCCTGCTGTGTCAGATGTACGTACTCTGAATTCCTCAATGATATTTCATGATTCTGTTATTTCGTAAAACTGGAAACCGCCATCTACCACGTTATTGTCAATACATTGGAAAAAAGAACATTCAGTTAATCTCAATCTCTTCAATTTTATCGTAATTGTAGCAGTATTTACAGACAACCATTGCGAATCCCATACATAACAGGAGATAAATATAATTTTAAAGGCTACAAAATAAAACAGGAAGGAAGAACACAACTCGCTCTTGTTAGGTACTTGTGCCAAAATGCATCAAGCTATGAATATGCCCTAAATAATTGCTGTTGCTACTGGTAAAGTGAAATTGCAGTACTGCACGCTATGTCATCCTTACGTATCCTTCAAGAAGATACTTTATATAACATCCTGTTAGGTATAAAAGCGAAATTGGTATCAACTGTATTCGGAAGTCAGGTCAAATATCATGAACACTATGAATCTTTTTTTTTTCTTTTTTATAAATTATGAAAGCATTATTAGGCTAAAATCAGGCAAACGTGGACCAGAAAGCCCAAAATTCAGAAGGGAGATACATAGATTAGAAATGAAAGATCAGCTGACAAAAATTGGCAGTGTTATGCAAACTAAATTTGAGTAGATGGAGTAATTATAAAATCTTTCTCAGGGATACATTCTGATGACTCACAGAGATATGAGCCTAGAGATTTAGCTAAATGTATTAAAACTTCTAAAAATAGGAAGCATTGGAAATCAATCCAGAATGCTTCGAAAATCGTGAATGCAGAAATAGTTTTTGGCTGCTGGGGATTCTGGGGCATCGTGAAATTATTAGCTAACTGAAAATGTGCGTGGTTAAAGTTGCATATGAAAAACTTATGGGCTTGGTTGCAACAATGGGTCTTGACAAAGAATTACAAATAATACATTGATAGTAAACCGATGAATCTCTGGGCTTCTTCAAGAGGAAAGTAAAGTTATATCCTTAAATGTGCAATGGGTGAGTAAACATCTAACACTGACAATGGGTAAAGAAGAAGAATCTTAAATTATGGAGTGTGTACATGGATATATATGGTAGATATTAAACAAGTACGTTAGCTTGTTTCTCCAGATGGGATAAAAGAATTGTTTGTATCAAAACATACATCCATTATTAACACATGCTATGCTTACCTTTCTCATTTAGTGTCGTCTTTCCTTCTCCAGTTCCGCATTTATGTAGGACATCCAAGCGTGGCCAATTTCTATATTCCATAAACGTGAACTATCCTAGATAACATATATTTCAGCTTTTACCCTGGTCATCATAATTCTACGGTACAGCAAAAATGTTGATACATGAAACATACTTTCAAATAAAGCTCAGACACCATTTTCCAAATCTGAATATCACTGAAGTCGCTGGGATGATCTGCATGAACGAGACTGCTTAACACCTTTGTTGAAGATTGGTCCAACTCCCAGCAGGGGGTGATTGAGAACTTCACACTTCAAAATCCTGTGTCAGCCTCCAAGTGACCTGGTGGAGCACCCCTTTCGTTTTATTAATGACTCTTCTTATGGACACAAAACACACCATAATAAAAAGTAGTCATCGAACATTCAGACATCCAAATATATGTCAAATACTCCACTCACATTAAAAACAAATCTCAAGCCATGAATCTCTTGCAGGGCTTCCCCGTGCCAGGGTCCAAATCCTGCTCTCTCTGTGAATCTCCCTTCTGCCCTCTCTGTCTGACATTTATCTGCAGCTTCAATGATTTTCTTCTTACCTGTACTATCGTCCCATCGTCTCTCCTTCTTCTCTGCTGTCTCCTACTCCACTCCTTCTAGTGATGAGGATTATGGAGATTTGTTACACGCTAGATGCCACTTTAAGGGCCTCAAAACACATACTTATCATGCAAACAGGGAAAGTTTGTGGATTAAGTTGCTACCGGGGAAGAAGATGTCGTATTCAAGGCCTCACTTAAGTATCAGAGGCAGTAGTGGTAAAGTCTCTTTTGGTGAAGTAAACAGGCTGGCTGCTAAACCTGAAAAGGACCAGCTTCCCATTGTGGCCCCTCAGTGAGAGTGGAAACTTGGTGCTCTAACCCCTGGAGGAGGAAGTCAACAAGCTGCTGGTTGTGCAGCGGGGGAGAAGGCATGGATGGGACCTGAAATTACACTTTCTGTTCCAATCAGCTGTTCACTCTAAAACTTCCTGACCTCTCTCTTTTTCTTTCTGCCTAACTCTTTGAATCATCTTTCTCTCTCTACACACATTCTCTCGCTGTACCTGATCTTCACTCGTTCACTCTATTTGCTCCCTATTTACACCCGCCATCCCACTTTCTTAGACTTCTTGTCTGTCTCGCACACCATGCATTTCTGATTCCCTTTTAGTCTCCCTCTACATCGTTCACTTCCTTTCTCTCGCTCTTCTCTTTGTGTTCTCCTCCACCCCAATTTTCTCTATATATTTTCTACATCTGTCCCTCTGTGTCTCCACTTCCCTATATCACTTTGTCTCCATCTTTCACATATACCCCCTCTATTCTCTCTCTCTCCTTCAACAGTGTTTCTGTCTTTGCTACCGTTCCTTCTCTCTTTTTCACTATTGTGTTGCCTTTCACAGTTTGCTGGGCAAATAAATAGTTACATTGCTAGGTCAACAACGTGTGCCTGATAGAAGACCTCAGTGTAAGCTTGAATACCACACTCTTTGAACATGAAATTCACAAAGTACGAAAATCATTTTTTACAACAAAATGTTGTTTTATGCAACTGCTAAACTCTTTTTCAATAAATTGAAACAAACCATTTGAATGTGTCACTTGTAAGTCTTTTGAAGATATTTATTTCACTGTATCATATACAGTATGTTCTAAAGAAAATACCAATGGCATCATGCATTTACAGTGTACAATGAGTCCTGCAACTAATTGTATCTCAAGAACTAATAAGCCTGTTGCAGGTTAATAATAGCACCGTTTTGTTTGCACAGCAATATATAAATGATACATAGGTTGACGTCGCCTACCCAATCAAGTGTCTGGATAGTAATTTATGAACCACATCTTATTTTCTTTCTTGCATTGTTTAATTATTTTGAATACAGCTTTCAAGTAATGTCACTTTCAGCAACTTTTTTTCAGCAACCAAAAAAAAAGTTTATATGAATATTTCCATTTTAAATGGAATTTAGCTTGTTTTTCATTGCATGCAGCAGAAAAAAGCATTATTACATTTCCTTGTGAATGAAGGCAGCTAATAGTGAGTTACGTGTCGTTTTACCAGGCAAGATTATTACATAATTCAAAAGCCCTACTTTTGCAAGGAAGAAACTACAACTCTCCACGCAGGGACCATGGGAGTTGCTTGGTGGTGATGAAGTCCATGCTTTTAAAGTCTCATCGTTGGAAGCATGTCTTAAATTCTTGCCTCTTAGTCTGTAATCTAAATCATTCTCACCTTCTAGTATTTGAAAATAAATACTAGGCGTACACGTTATGGGCTAATGTTCACAGACATCGTCTTCCTTTTCAGCCTACCTGGTGCAGTTCAAGGCAGCATTTGTGCGCAGGGGCGAGTTTGAGAATACTGTGTAGCGGAAGCATGGTTTGACAATTGTTTTTTTGAGGAATTTGTGCACTAAGTTTTCGCACCGCTGCTCCAGCACAGTGGACAGCTCCCGCCATCCTCTGCCATGTTAGGCACGCTGCAGTCACTTAAGGTTTCTAATGAGATCGTTGCGGCAAGAGATGTGAGGAGATTGTGTAAGATCTATTATGGCGGCCATTGATCGGCCTGGCTAAGTGCAGGGATGAGGTTCTCAGATGGACGGGCCGCATTTACTACATAAGCTTTTTACACAAGTATAACCACACCGCAGGAGGAGCGAACCATCCAGAAGTCCATCGAGAATGTCTCTGCGCCACACTGCAAACGGAATACGTATTAAAGCCACACTTGTGGTCCGAGCGCTCTTCCGGGATATGAAATGTGAATTGCGCAAACCAGGCCACTCTGTTGGAATGTTCAAGTACACAAATAGTAAACATCGTTCCATCTCTTTCAATGTCTTTCTGCTTGAATGTAGGTATTGTACTTGTGCTGATGTTTGTTGTCATGTCAATGTTTTTCTGGGAAAGTAACGCACTCTTGATGAAGCAGACATGTCTGGGTAATTTACAATCGTCCATAGTCCCCACCCACCCCTGGGGAAAATGCATATACTCTTTACAGTAAATGTACTTACACATTTTATTTAACCTTGCCACTGTCGGCTGTGCATGGAGGAACGTGTAAGCTGTACAAACACAGTCTGCCGACATCTTACACCCACAAGTTTATCAGGAGAATGTAAAGGACCCTCCCACCTTCATGTTCACAGGCTTCCTCCCATCACTGGTCCCCTGTCTCTAGTAACCATGGAGACAAGAGGTTCCCTTTCAGAGAGATTATTGCACAGATTTGCAAAAAGGTCGGGTCGATGCCGTCTACAGTACCAAGGCAGTATGGGCCATAGGTGGCAAATGAAGTGAGCGCCTAAAAACTCCTAGTAACAATACGACACTACAGGGCAGGCAGTGAGTGATGGCAGTGGTAAGCACGTGCGAAAGTGGTCAACATACGCATCATACAGGCCTTAGCACTGGCAGCAGAGCTGCACGGACACGCACTGGCGGCAACACGTGTCCAGCAGCAGAGCTGCGCACATTCCAGACACCAAAGAGCGCATGGAAAACTGGCTGCAGCGATTGGACGGTGCACTGAATCCAGCTACGCACTGAGGTTTGGTGCACTCATGGAAGCTTTCAAACAGGACTGACAATGCAACTGTAAGGTGCAAGCAAGCGCGGTTACTGGCAGTTGTAAGCTTTGGGAAGGTGTGTCAACAATGAGCATTTATTTCACAATGGCATTCATGCTGTTTGACGTGGTCGCTACGGCGCTTTACGCGGATTAAGGCATTTTAGAAGTCTGAGGGAGTCGGTCGTGCAGACAGCAGTGTCGGCTGAGAGTCCACCGGCAGACACTCGGGCCAGGCGCGTACAACAGGGTGAGAGTAATCAATGATTTCCCCAGCTTGCTGGCCACCTAGAGCTATCAGCACACAGCATCGGCACATATGTCCATAAACAACACCTGTGTTCCATCACATGCAAGGCATGCTCTTTGGATAGATAGATAGATAGATAGATAGATAGATAGATAGATAGATAGATAGATAGATAGATAGATAGATAGATAGATAGATAGATAGATAGATAGATAGATAGATAGATAGATAGATAGATAGATAGATAGATAGATCACTTTACTTCGATTCAATCATGTTCTTGTTAGAAATAGGTGCGTTTCTCTCTGCTCTTTTAGCATAAACAGACTAGACCACTTGGCGTTGTACAGGAGAACTCCCCTTCTGCTGTACCCCACGCCCAGACCTGGCTGGGCTCACTGCTATTAAAGAGATTGTTACTGGTGAGCTTTACAGTGGAAGTGCTGTCGGTGCATACACAGTACCTCAATTAACATTTTAGCCGCAGATTGGTAATTTTGGATACACAAAATGAAGGCGCGGACAAACGTGTGAGGGCTTCTATACACCGGTGAGCCCCTGATACACACAGGCTGCCCGTAAACATTCCTGCCTTGGTGTGCATGTGTGAGCCCGGAGCACTACAATCCCTTGCACCAGGAAATGTGGCATTTTTTTCAAATGACAAAATCAATCGCAGTTGAAGCGACGCCAGGGATTACATTAATGTGTAACAATGGTGCCGAAATGATACTTTATGTCTCTTAAGTAACGTTTCCCTGTGTGAAACAGCGCTCTTCTCCGTGAAAAGGAGAGGCTGCCTGTGTGAGGTGCACACACCTATAGGGGGAAGGCCCTTCCAGTTGTTTCACCAAAGAGCCCCCTCAGTGTGAAATGTAGTCCCCCGCACCGGAAGAGCGGCCTTATCCAATGACGTGTAAATCTTGGTCCTCGTGCCTGAGTCTTTCAGCTCTGTTGGCTCCTACTCTTTCTAGGTCCAGCTGTAGGGGTCGTGTACATTTCCAGACTGTTCGGTGTTAAGGCAGTCCCACGAGGATCGCCAGGAAGGGCACAATCTCACCACAGGAAGTCCTGAAAGGCATAAGGTCACTTCACAGGATGTTCTCTGACGCGCAGACTACATGTTCTATATTTAGCCTGTGCGTGCCTACAGCAAGCATACAATGCACATAATGCGATGTTTGCGTGTGGGCATGTCTACACTAAGCACAAGATACAAGGGTGCATCATTGGTTTATCTAGACTGAATAATTGCTACAAATAACCAAGTGTTAATTTATACAATCCTGGTGTGGAGCGCATTTCGTTTTCCATACACCAGTCTCAAGGTATAACCTGTCTGTGCCTTAGCTTGTACTGGGCACACCATGAAACTAGCCTAGCCTTTAGAGCTTGAGTCTCTGCCTCGTGCCTACACGCAGCAGTGTTACAAATTGTGCTGTGTATACAGGCTGTGCGTGTCTGCACTCGGCGCAGGGCACGAATAGTGAAGTGAAGGTGGCAGTGTATGTGTGTCTGGCTGTCCTGGGTAAATAATGCACACAGTGTAGATGGGAGGACCTCTGTGTGTGGCTTCCAGCAACAGCCAATACAAGAAACCGTGCGGGGCTCACTGTTCCGCCTGCGCCGAGCACGAATAACTCTGTGTACATTCAATGTTTACATTCAATCTTTGAGCTCGGCTACTCTGGGTAATACGGTTAGTGCAATCTGTTGCCATGTCTGGCCTGCTGAAGCAAATACTAGACTGCCGTATTTATTCTCTCGGCGTTTGTCTGTCAGCAACAAGCAAAGCATGGGGGTGCCGCGGCTCTTAGCACATTAGAGGGTGAGCGAAGAGCGTGCAGCTGGTCTGTGTGTCTGCGTTCACCCCGCAGAGCGCGAGCAGTCTGTCGTGCGTTCTAAGCACACGGTGCATACACTGCAGGGTTCACGTCTGTGGAGGGCTGCGTTCAGCGCGCGCTTCAAATAGACCCTTCTCCACCTGCACCAGACACGCAGTCTAATTACACCAATAACGGCTGTTGACATTCTGTCCAATCACCTTCTGGCGACAAGGACAAGGTATGCGCGCTGCGGCGTTTGCTGCTCGCCCGTGCGTTTGGTAATGCAATAATGTGTTGTTTACAGCTCGGCGGAGTCTCCCCTTCCACCGCACACACACCCGAAGCAATGCAGTGCTGCGGCTTGTGCGTGGGCGCACATTAAACACATGCTCCACTATTTACAGTTTCCTGAACACAAACAATAGCGCGGTGTGTGCAGGCTCGGTGTGATACACAGAGTGCAGTTCTAAGGCCACGAAACGAGCAGTGCATTGCTTATAAACTGTGACTTTAAATCAAAGATCTTCAAACTGGGGGCTCAAGTGATACTAGGGGGTCCCAGGCTCTGGCTAAAAGAATCATCATGCTGATAACAGTGCTTTCTTTTAAGCAGGGAAAAAATGAGCAGCAGTAAGCCTCTGTGCTGATCCATCACTAACACCCTTTGTCATTTATATCCTGGCTGGGAGAAGGTGTCAAAAGGGAAAGGACTCCAAATATTATTCAAAACCCCACCCCCATTTCTAATAATCACAATGTGGATACTTTTGCAAATTAGTAAGGCCTGCCTGACCAGAATAGTATGTTTGGCAATCATGTATTTGGTTGCATTTTTAAAACAGTAACAGAATTTAACTGCAATGTTTAACTACGTCTCGTGTTGAGACATATTTAAACTTTGTGAATTTAATTCTGAGAGGGGCTAATTAATTTTCTTTTTTCACTGAGGGGGGGAGGGGACACGGCATTAAAACGTTTGAAGACCACTGCTTTAAAGGAACTAGGCACAAGGTACAGCAAGCTCAGCTGTGACAGCCTCCCCGTGCCACAATGTGCCTGAAGTAAATAAAACAAATAGCGCAGTGCTTACATTCTGGAGTGCGTCTCGTGCAGAAAAGAAAGAAAGCAGTGGAGTGCTTGAAGTCTCAGCCAGTCTGCTAGCATAAGCATGTGATGCTAACTGGGACGGACTGGAAACAAAAATAGCTGTGGGCACCATAATAAAAGTGCCCCCCATTAGTGAGTTAGATACCTAAAAAGTGTGCATGTTTGCAAATTGGGGCAGTTTTGAACATGTATAGACACGCTGTATAAGTGTATTGCACAAAATGGAAGACTGCATGGACCCTCTGTTTTAATATCAGGTAAATCAATGGTAAAAACAAATGGTCAGTAAACCTGAGAGGGGTACCTGTTTACTGAACATGCCAATGGAATTGATAAACCAGTTGGTAAATTGCCCCCAAAACCAAGGACTTAAGGCTCACCAGACGACCCATTTGAATCAAGTACGATTCAATTCTTAAGGTAGAGACAAGGATAACCTTCTCTGACAGATATAAGAAAAGAACTGGAGCCAAAAAGGCAAATAACAACCCAGGAAGGAAAGACTTAGACAAAAATGACCAGATAGACAAAGAGTTAGCCTACCAAGACCCTCTATTTTAAACTAATAAAGAATTGGAAGTGAAAACAGAAAGCCAACGACTAAACTGTTCAAAACTACTATTGGTTTTCCAAAAAGGCTCCAGGCTAATTGGAACTAAGACTGGGCATCTATATACCCGGTGGTGTGTCAGACGTGAGAGGGGGAAGAGCTAACCGTGGTTGACCTTTTTGTCCAACAAAGTAATTGCCGAAGTTGTTGAGAAAAAAAGATGTTCTAACCATCAATGGTAAAATGTAATGCGAAGATCCAGATCCAATGGAATGATATAGCAATTATTTTTATCAACAATGAAAGAGTAAGTACCCACCACAAGCAAAGGCAACACTATAAGCTTTTTTATTCTTCACTAAATAGAAACATCCAGCCCAGCCTGGTCATAAGTAGAAGAGTGGATGCACTAGGAAGTAGATGTTTGTAGAGAGTTCTTAGTGTCAATGACCATTAACGATCCACAATATTGAAACCCCCTATATATCCTGCAGGCAAAAAAATCGTATATGGTGATACTAATGTTCAAGCTTTACATGCTCACTGATGAATTCCTTGTTCAAGGGGAAAATGCATTGGCTGGGCTGGATGTTTCTATATTATGAAGAATGTTTTTTGGGAAGACTATTTAAGTCTTCTCATGTGTTTATGGACAAATGGAAGAATTTCTTAACCCACCTGTATGAACTTTGTTATGATTGATCTGTCTTTTTGAACTTAAAATAGAAATTAACATAACATCCCAGTGATTATTTTGGTAGCGGTCCCTATTGCAAATTTTCGTTTACATTACAAGGCCTGTGAGCAGCTGGGCCTTTATTGGTGCGGTGCTGAATAGGAACATTTGAGTATTAAAACTTGTGCGGTCATAGACACCTATAACTGCTCTGTTTGGTTTGTTCAACACTATAAGCATATTGAAGGAAACCTGGTTAATTATCAAAACACAGGTGTTCATTTTGGAAAATAGGTCCCTGGGCATCCAGCAGTCCTTAAAATCTTGGTTAGTGATACACTTGGTCTTAGCTCATTGACAGAATCACCCGTAATTAATACTAATTTAGAAGAGATTTCAATTTTAGTGTTGCAAGAGACTTGACTGCAGGAAAGCACTTCAAAAGGGTTTGCAGTAATTAGTAAGTGCACCAATCCACCAGTTTTCTCTGGTGGTGTTTCAGTAGGGTTGTTCATTTTAGCCTCAGTGCTTACTGAACACAAGTAATCCGCCTAGAAACAACGTGTAATTGGTTTTCGCCCTCACAATTTTGCTAACAATTCCTTAAAGTGCAAAGGATCTGTTGATTTGCTTAAATGTCTATATTCCACCTAATTGCAATTGCTTTGAGACCGAATTGGCTAAGCTGAACCAGGGTTTGTCATTGATTGATGTTGCTTTTCATCGATACAAGTTGTTTTAGCAGGAGACTTTAACTCAAAAATGTCTCTTGCTACTTTTGATGATTGTTTACAGGATGTTGTTCTACTTAGTTATAAGATTCCCCGTCTCAAGTCTTGTAAAAAAAAAACCTTCTTCTAAAGCAACTCAACTTGCATCAAATCTTGCCCAAAATGACTTAGTAAATCCTAATGGGCACTTTTTAAATGAGAGCCCTGCAGGGCCAACCTTTAGGTATGGTAGAGATAGAAGTCATATTGATTATATTTTTATGTCTGCAGAGCACTTGGGATTTGTAAAGCATTTCAGGATTAGGGCTCTGAGAAGCAGTGACCATCTTGAAATGGAGTTGAGCCTTAAGCAGAAGCCCATCCCAGGCAATGGTGGATCTCCCTCGGATTTATAATCACAGAATAAGGATATCTATTGCCGAACATAAATTGCAAGAATTAGCAAAAATCAGAATAGAGGTCCACCCCTCAGTGGTTTATGGTAATAAGTTAGAGTGGTATGAGCCCATGATTAAATAATTTCAGACTCTCCTGGAAAGTCTTCCACTGAAAAGTTCTGCAGGAAGAATGCAAACCAGGTGGTTTGATGAGGAATGTCTCCTCGACGGGAAGTAAATAGAGTGAAGTGAAATATTTACCCTGAAGGAGAAAAGAGTATACAGCAGGACTGGAGGGTTTCCAAAAAGGAAGGAATTTTATGAGGAGAATTGGATTAAAATGCAGGATGTTATTGCAATGGTAATTTCTGATCATTTGGGTGCCTGGTGAGTAGTCTACACCAAATTTCCCTTTTCAAATTAGAGGCTTGGGTTTGAGAATTACAATGGACCATATTTATATTGGAGGTGTATAAGATGTCTGATAAAAATGGGAGAAGTGATCACTTTCCAGTCAGGCTGAATGCACAAACCTTTTGCCAGTCCAGGAGACGGGCATACTTGCAGAAGTAATTGAAAATCTGAAGCCATTTTTGAAAGGTGGCCCTTGATGAGTTGCCAGCAATTCTCTATAACAAAACTTCCTTATGGTGGCCCAATGTTTTGAGTCCCTATTTCAAATGGGTGGGAAGAAATGGTGCAATTATAGATTCTTGACAAGGGGTGATAATCAACCCATTCATCAGAAATGAGCCTAAGATGATCCAGCAGTTTATCGGCTGATCACTCTTCTGCATATGTCATTTAGGATTCATGCCCAAATGCTATTGATGTCTCTTAAGGCATGGGCCTTTGGAAGTGGGTATATTCCAAAAGAGCAAGGCGTGTTTTGGCCAAGGTGTTCCACAGTCAACCACTATGTTGTCCTCTGGAATGCAGCATGGAGGGCTGTTGGCACATGGGCAAACCTTTTTGCTGTTTTTTTAATTTTAGGGCAGATTTTCACAGAGGGGCTGTGGTAAAAAATGGCTGGCTGGGGTATTGCCCAAGACCCTTTAACAGTGATTTGTCGAAATATGAGAAGAATTGGGAGCAGGTCGACTTGAACGGCCTAGGTACCTTAGCTGATGAAATTCTGTGAATAATAGACTAAGACAGGGTTGTGTATTAGCTCCCCTGCTCATTGTATTTACATTGCGGACCTCCCAGAGATACAGTGTAGCACAAATTCCTTTATTCCCAAGATAGGCAGGGTGTGAACACATTGCTTGATATATATGGATGATTATGTCCTGATTGATTATACCTACATATGGCTGAAGCAGAAACTAGGAATTCTGCAGACTTGTTGCTAGATGAACTTGCTTACCATAAACGAGGAGAAAACCAAAACCATGAAAGCGGCAAGTGAAATGTTCTTGTTTTTTCGATGATGCTCTCCTACAGCAGGTAGATTAATATAAATATCTAGGGATAGCCATATGAGGAGAGCGACAATTGGGCTCTTAAGAACAGGAAATGCATTGAGGAGGTTTAATCTAAAGTTTGGTAGCCTTTTAGTTGAGTCTTTAAACAAGGCAGATTGATTCCGCAGGCCTTCTATGGAGCCATGCTGTTGGGCCTGGATCACCCTTTGCTGGGAATCCCTGCAGAGTGCCTGTTTTAAGGCCCTTATGGGACTCCCAGCGAGCATGATGGTGCAGTTCTTGAGGCTGGAGTAAACTTTTGTCTCCTGGACCCGGTTGGCCAGATCACACTCTGTTAGATTTGTGTATGGCCCTATGCAAGAAGTTACCACTGGTAAACTGTTCTGCATGATGATGCAAGATATTGGTCTGTCCAAAAATCAGTTGTCATGAATCTTCTTATCAGTGGAAAAAATAGGCCTGGGCCTCAATACAGCTGACTGTAAAAAAAAATACTCACAAATGCTCTAAGGAAGTTTTTCAAGGAGAGAGTTATGTTATCTTCTGTATAGCAGACAAAGATTACTTGTCTTCCAAAACCTCTGCAGCCCACTTCCTGGAGTATCTTGGAGTAAGGGTTTTGTTTCCCTGTTTGTCTCAGGTTCCGGAAATCGGCTGAGGGGTGTTATTCTTCAGCTTCAAGTCGGTATTGATCCTGACTGGAGAATCGTTGGATATAAAAATAGAATCTTTAATCCATCTACTGCTAGATTGCACTCTCTATCCGAGCGAAAGGGAAAAGATTTTGCGTTTATTTTTTGACATGGTATCAGATCTCGTACAAGGCACTCGTTACTTTATTTTCCATGAAGCAGTTCGATATTTTAGTTACAACTGCTAGATATATTTTGCTTATCCAAAAACGGAAGTTTTAAAACTTTATTACTGTATAAAACATAGTATCTATATGTAGGTAATGTGCTTTTATATGTGATCTTTGAAGTATGTCTATGTATGAAGTATAGATTATGGGAATAATTTGAATCAAGAAGCTTTAGATGAATTTTGAGTATTTTGAACAGTGAAATAGTAATTTGTATTTTATTTCTTTTGATATGTTCTTGCAGTGTTTATATTGCTATAAGATGTATGTCTTGGAAATAAATATTTTTCAACCCTACCTACCTACTTGTGCATACATTTCTTATGCCAGGTTGCTCTCACATGATAATTAAATAAGTGGAATTCTTTATTGTGCATTGCAACACTTACTTGTGCTGTTATGCTGTATTTAGAAAGACCAACACAGTCACCCCTCTCTCTATATATGGCATTTTAGAAAAAGCATGCATGAAGAAAATGTGAGGGCATCTAAAGGAAACAAGCAAAAAAATTGAGCAATCCTTTGGCTGCCTGCTGCAACACCATATACTCTACTGTCTCTTCAGCTCAGTGTTTGGTCTCAAATTATTATCAATTTTGCTTCTCAGTGCCATTGACTACCACAGGCCTTTTGAATCCTTTTGGTGGCATAGTAACCACTGCTTCAACCAGAACCCCATGAATTATCCAACATTTCTTGGAAGCATATCCCTGTTCATCTCGCAAGCCAACCACTGACTCTACAGGCAAGAGGGATTTCCTATGATCCATAGACTTGTAAGCCCACACCTGATGGAATAGAAAACACTTTAGGGAGAGGGGTGGAAACATACAAATTATCTACCCACATTGAAGATTCAAACCGCGATCTCCATGTTACCGATTCGACCCCTTTATGCTTTTGGCAAGTCATTCCAATTAAATCTCGATGACCAAGTGATATGAAGCTAGATTAAAGACATTGTTGAGGGTGTGATGTAAGAATATTTTTCCATTAGGTACTTATGACCACTCCATGCTTTCCTACGGGCCCAATAAGGTTTACTGCCAACGTTAATATGGCTTTCAGTATTCTTGTAAAATGTCACATACATCCTCCTTTACAGTATTTCTTATTACAAAACAACAATTGCCAAAGGATTGTCCTTGAGGCAGTGTGTACAGAGTGCAATGACTGAAAGGCATGAAGTTGGAAAACAGGTTGACAAGCCTGAACTCTTCAGATGGCCAAATAGTAGACTTGCTTTGTGTGGGATATACTCTAGTGGGAAGTATCAAAATTGCACACTAGTATGGCAGTTCAAGAAGTTGCCGAGGGCAGTAAAAATAGAGCATACTGATGGACAGTGCCAAAAGTTTGAATTTGCGGGCAGTTTCAGAGACAGGCACTAGTGATCAGTATGAGATGCTTGTGCTGAATGGCAGTGTGAGAAAGTTGGACTTGTGCTCGGTGTGAAGAACTTTCACCAGTGAGCTGTGTGAGAAGCTAGTAATGACTGGCAGTGATAGAGCGAGTTTCCTCATTTTTGCAAATTAAATGTATTTAACTAAAAAGTGCAAATATGCATGATAAATAGCACATGCATATAATAAATGCAAAGTTCTGATGCTTAATCACACTTAGACATTAAAAGCACACCAATGAATTAACATACTGTTTTGACTTAGCCTGACTACTGATGCCATAATAAATGTCAACTTTACATGTTAAGATTAAGAGTCCTGTTTTCACATTAAAACTGTTGTTTTGCACAAGATGTTTTCTCTTCCCTATTGCAGATGCTGTAAATTTCCAGAAGCCTTCTATTTGCTAGTGAATATTCAGTTGTTATGTATTAGACAACTGATAAAGAGGTTCTAACCAGGAGGAGAGGAGATGGCAGGAAACGCGACTCGTTGGCCAAAACTGCCTGAACCACAAGATTTGATAAAATGTAACAATTCAAGGACTCAATTCTGCACTCCATTATGAAGATGTGAGAAGGTAGGAAAATGTAAGATTTGTTACTAGTGATATTTTGCAGAATTATATTAGTGTGTGTTCCTTAGATTAGGTAGGAAGACCCCTTCCCGAGGAGCTCTCTCTTTTTCAGACAGCTTCCATTTCTTGCTCAGAGAATAGAGCTTGCACATTTTAGAAATGCCTGCTGGCTTTTGATCTGAGAATACTTTCCAGCTTTAGAAATGTTCCATTGCTTAAGTACTAAGGCTTCATGCCTAGGGACTTTCGTTCTCTAATCAGAATCCTTCATTTGGGTTACTGAAACTGACACTGTACCTTACTTTTTGAAGAGATTTTCTTTTTATGCCAATAAACCTATTAATTAGATTAGGGATTCCTTTATTGAACACATATGCTGTATTTTCTCTATTTCATTTTAATTCTGACTAATGTGGTATTTTATCTTTTCATGAAATATCCTCTAATGGACTAATTACATTTGTAACAATGATAAACAAAGTTAATATTTGCTAAACAAATAAATCAATTTGAATCAATTAGTTAATAAAACGTTTTAAACTCACACCAACTCTCTTTACCGTTTCTTCTGAAGCCCCAATTGGACTTCACCGTTCATGGTGTTTGATATAAATGATAGCTTCTTATCATCTCTCGTTCTTGACTAACTGTGTAAATATTTTATTAATGGGCAGTTTGGGAAAATCTCATTTGTTGGCAGTATATGAAGGTGTCAACATATGGCACTGGGGAAAGTGTTAGTGCTGAGACATCCAGAGCCCTGTGATTTCATCCAGGCACCTTTATCTAGCATAACCTAGACTATCACAAGTGACTAGTGTGGATAATGTTTTCATTCGGTTGCACGTTGAAAACCTCACTCATTCCTCCTTTCACTGGCGTCAATCCTATTGGTGCAGAAGCCATATCACCTATCACAGTACCTTTACTTAACCCATTGCATATTGGCAGGCAATGCTTTGACTGAGACAAGAAAAACCTAATAAAAAACCCTCTTCTAAATATAGGGGTCAAAAAGGTAACAACTGTCATAGCTGACAGTGTGCTGACAATATCACTATCATACATGGAGTATTAGAAGAATTCCTAAACGGTTCAATGACCAGATTATTTTCCTTGATGGTAATCATAATTGTATTTTTATAGCACTTACTACCTTTGATAAGGCAATGAAGTGCTCTGAGGCAAGTAGCGCACTACTCCGGAACCCAATGTCAATGTTTACTCCAGTGGTTATTGGGTATTTTTGATGGTCTCTGTGTGTCTTTTCCCTCCAGACCCTTGTCCCAGAATAAGCCTTCAACAAGACTAAGTGATTCCTCAGTCAACCGTTCATATCAGAATAAACAAGCATTGACGAAATCAATAAGTGTGCCTTTGCCAATGCAAAACCTGTCATTACTAGTGACTTTGCAATGATTTTAAAATTGGCTAGCACTGGCAAACCCATTAGAAGTGACCAGCCATTTCCTAAGTATATTTTCTACACTTTCAAGATGGAAGCAATACTGCGTGATGGAAAATGATAAGACTCAATAGAAAATAACGATTTTATACTTTCATATTATCTCACACCACATTGCAGCATGCATAATAGCGACTATCTTTAATGTAGAGAAAATACATTTTTAAGATTGGTCCACCAGAATTAGTTTTGCTAATGCTGGCAAAATTTTAAAGGCATCCGGCGTTGGCAAAGCCAACATCGGCAAGTAGAGGGAAGGAAAGGGGTGGCAGAAGAGAGGTGATGGAGAGAGAGAGAGCACAATACTGAATGGCAGCAGTGTGCAGTGTTGGACAGAGGGAAATGTGGCAGAGTGCTGAAGAAAAGTGCAATTGGACAAACACATGCTCAAGTGGCAAAAGGAAGAAGCAGGACACCCACTCCCATGAAATACTACATTACAAACAAAAGAAAAAAGAAAGAATAGTTCCCTTATACCAGCAATGGGAGGAAACAATTCATTCATTCAATCAAATGCAAGGAAAGCAGAAGTGCACCAGGATAAGGGCACCATAGGAACAGTCAAAAAATCCATCAAATTAGGAGCAAAGGACAAGAAAGCATCCAACCAATAGCAAGAGGCTGACCCAAAGCTCAGACTACCTAGTATTGTATGCAATGCTGTGCGCAACGGACATCTGAATCTGTCTGAAGCGAGGCATCAAAAAACTGAAAATCCGAGCGATTCGGCCTGTCTTCACACCTAACGGTTAATATACATTTGTATAAAGTAATTAGGGCATCTTAAAGTCAAAATGCCTTCCACATGTTTAGCCTTAATGTTTAAGAATACCTATGCCAAATTGGTGACAAAAGCTCTAAGCGCCAGCAGATTTTATTTCTACTAAGAATTTAACCAAAGCAGTCAGGGGAGAGTAGGAGAATGGGAAATATAACCGTACGATCCATATTCTATTTTATTTGGAGATGTCTGGCTAAGGAAGAAATTACGTTAGATGAGTAGAAAGAGAAGAAGCTTAAAGGGTCTGTCTATAGACACTATTGGATAGAGATGCAATCTAATGCTTTCATGGGACTCTCTCCTTCAAGCCCTGGCACACAAGGTCACCACCTGTAGGTTTGTGAACAGTGTTTTGTGGTATGTGAGTAGTACTAAACATACTACAAAGTGCAGTTTGCAGTTACTGCAAAGTATTAAGAGTAAATTTAAACACGAGTGAATCTACATGTGTAGATATACCTTTGCAAATTGGGCCCTCTGGTTTAATGGAATTAATTAAAACCCAATTCTTTCCCATTCCTTCATTCAAAACCTTCTACTGAATTTCCTGTAATAAAACCACATGGATCTCACAGAATCTATGCAATCCACATTCTGACAATTTCCATGGAATAAAAACCCTCTGAAACCACCGAATAAAAATGTATGTGGGTGTTTTCTGTGGGCATATCTCAGATTCTACATAACTATAAAGCCTGCTTGTGGTATCACACTCACTACTGTCCAAAATAGTGTGCCTTCTCCTCTCCAGCCAATCAAAGCCTACTTCCCATGTGTAACCAGAGGCTACTGAGTGCTTTATGGATTTCTGCGTTGAGCATACTGCAAAGGGTTGCTGTGGTGACCTCTTAACTGTATCACGAGTTATCATAACAAAGTAAAAATATACGTTTCTTAAATTTATTATAGAAGATAACAGATAAGGGGATGGGTGAAAGAATGTATTAATATTTATTATGGCCCAAATCCCTACGCATTCCATGCAGCCAGCGGATTGGAACGGAGCCCCTTGTGGATTTTTACTTGAGTGCCACCACAGGAAGGATACATAACATTTCCAGCAAATCTGTTTGCAGAAAACCTCCATATGTTTGCCAATTAGATTGGCTAAATAATGAAATTGGTGTTTTCTGTTTTGTGGGTTAAGCAAAGCCAAAGGGTGTCAGTGACACAAGGCATTCTGTGCTTTCTTTGGCAGTGTTGCTGCTTTTGGCCCAGAAGTAAAAGAGAAATCAAAACTAATTTCTATGCACTTGCTTCTAAGTATGTAATGAAAGCCGACCATACATTTTATAACTGTGCTATATACACTTATCAGTTCATGAAGGGCACTGTATAAATGGTAAATATTAATATTATTTAAGTGCCTCAATGGAGAGAATAATGAACTGTTTTATGGGTTATATCTACTATTTATACCTTTGATAAGGTAGATCGGAAGATATGTATAGAAGTTTGGGCTTGGAAAATCCACCGTCCCTATTACCTATGATAATGAACCTGCATTCTACGTTCGGAGCCCTGGATAAGTAATCCGTTGCAGTCCAGTTATTCATCAGAATCAAGACAAAGCATGGGGTGGAAAGGGGCTAATTTGTTGCTTCCTTACATTTTATCCACCTTTATTACTTCAGGCGCAGGTCTGACCATGCCTCAGTGGGCTCCAAGGGTAATGATATCTCTGGAAATCTTTTGGCATAGGCATCTGTCCTTAGCTCTACCAATGAGAATATATGCTGTTTTGGAATGGAAACTGGAAATTTCAGTAGAATGTGAATACATGGGGGCGAACCAGGAGCATAAGTATGAAGGCATTTTATTTGATAATAGTGTGTCACGAGCCTACCTAAGTAAGTTTAAAAAGTGAAAAGTGAATGTAACAACAAAGGAGCTCAAAGTATTTAATCTCAAGTATGGAGGATATGCTGTTACTCCAGCGACTGAAGCTTTTAAATATGAGTGCTACTGGACACTGATAGCCAGATGAGACCTAAGGCCATGCAGCTAGCCGTGGTGCGTAATGGAGATATATCCAATCCCTCATTCTTTTTTTTAGGTCAATATATGATTAATATTCAAGCTCAACAGAAATGGACCACTAAGAATGGTTAAAACTGTGTTACTAGCAAACAAACACAAGTATGCGCCGGTGGTATAATTGACTACATTCAACTCCTCTCTCCGGTGGCACCCCCAGAGTATTGAACTCATCACCTAGATTTTGCACTTCAGTTCAATTTCTCATAGTAGCTAGCTTACAGGTAAACTATTGAAAATCTACCTCTTCAAGCAAGTTTTTAGCCTCAAACGTTTCCAAATTAAAGCATGAGACTGCATCTAACCCCAGAAAAAGCAAGCCTGGTGATGCAAATGAAACTAGATCAGCAGCTACTACATCAAACACTCATATACTATAGAAAACTCCAACTAAGGGTATAACAAGCAACTTTCATGATGTATGAGTATTGCATCTGAGGATCAGTACACCAGAGTATGTGCAGTAGATAATATCTGAGCAGCAACACTTTATGATTCATGAAGAATTGAGCCTGCAGTGTCACAATCGTGAAGTCTAGGTGGCCGATCTAACTCCGCAGTACACAACTGTTAACATGTACATCAGATTCTGTCTGGGATTACAGCGCCTACTGATCATGAAACACTTGAGGTCTACTGAAGACATCTCACTCAAGGGATTCATGTGACTCGACTTGAGGCTACAGCACTGTCTCTCCATATTACACAGCTGTCATGATGTACATTCCATTCCATCTTAGTTAGACACTCCCTCCGTAGGACATTCAGAATACACAGTTTAAAGGTACAAGCCCCAATCCACAAGATGTATATGAAACTCTGGCTGCTCAGCTCAAGACTCTTTAAATTTAGCTATCACCATATATATGCAAACAAGCGCACTCTGTACTCTTTGAAACAGAACACATGATAACTACATGAGTTGTGTGGGGATCAGGGGCACACCAGGTGGCATATAATGAAGGAATGGGAAAGAGGGAAGATTAATCTGATGACAGCATAAATGCCCCAGAGCACAAATAAATTACATTTTCTGCTTCATCTGTAAAAAGGACAATACTGTGAAATATGTGAAAAAGTTTGTTAAACGCTGTGACTCAACAGGAACTATGTAATCGTACAAATAAAAAGGAAAAACGAATATGCTGGAATTTCCTGCACAGCCTCTGAATTTACAAGTCAAAAATGGAAACAGAGATCACACAGAGTAACTGGAGTGCCACATGACATGAACCACCATAAACGTATGTTACAGAGAGGAAGGCGTGGTCAAACGTGTTTGGAGGGCCTATTTAAAACGGTGCCACCCTTTACTGAGCCACTTTTTCTAATCAATAACTAGCTTTAAAGCATACAGCCTGGCACACTTCAATTCTGCGGCGTACACTGCATAAGTATAGATTTACTGAAATTGCCTCATACATCAGTATCTACTACTTGATTTTTCAGAGTTCAGGCACTTCTAACTCAAACGGATCAAAAGGTACTCAAAGAAATGACAGACACCTTCCATCATTAACCTGGGCATCCTCCAGTTATCTATTTCTGAATTCGTGTGTTTAACTGGTGCTAATAAGGTGAAGTATTTATCCAGTCAAAATACCAATATAGTGAAACAATTAGCCTTTCATTGCTGTTTCATGTAGTCAATTCTGCAACATAATGTTGGCCTCCATTGCCGAATAAAAGCTACAGAGTAAGAGGTCGGGGTCTTAATCATCGCGTGCGCCACATCACGGGCTTCGACCGATGCCGCATCACCTCCTCCGGAATATTCACTGCGCACAGAGCAGGGGCTGATGGGAACTGCGACTGCGAGCCTCCCTTACAATGCAGGGTTTCACAAACGACTCTCGGGGGACTCTCCTTAGCATCTGAACTATTTTTAGGTGCCGTCTTCATGTAGCAGCGCGTAGAAATTGTGGCTTTCCTGAATGTTATGCTAAGTGCGGAAGCAGACAGAAACAAATCCCATTTCCCTTCATCCTTGAACGACAAGGGGAGGGCGAGGGGAGGTCTTGGGGTGTGGTGCAGTTTGAAGTAGCAGGGAGAAGCGTTGGACACATTAGGCGATGATGCAACTAATATATTTCATGGGAATGTATATTGATCTAGACATTGGAGTAATGCTGTCAGTGTACACTACCAATGCCCACCTCTCTGACATAGCCCCCCCACCCCAAGTGGGGGCTATATGGTCGAAACGGGTTTACCACTGAGCCCCGTCTGAAGGTACAGCTGCAAAGTTCTTAAGGTTATCCAAAGGCAAGATTAGAGCCTTTGAATACTTAGGATCATGTGATACCACTTTCTGTGATGTCACGAGGGTCAAAGCGCAAGTGATGTTACATCTTCCACTGCTTTCATTTTCAGATTGCTGCTGCAATGCTTGCTCAGATTAGAACATTTTTCACAGTAGCCACCCACCTAATAGGAACTCAATGAGGTGACTGACTGGAGACAGCGCGCACCACGCCAGAAATAAATCTATGCAGTAGCGCAATTGTACAAATGTTATCACTTTCAGCAGATGAACGAGCCCTCCGGTGTACCACACTGAGAAAGGGGCATCACCCTTAATGCACATCATGGATCTAGTACCTCTGACATTATTGGAGCATTCCTACAACAAAAGCTGCCGTGCAAAAAACAGGACATTCTGTTATGTGACGTACACCCATTCTTTCACCAAATGTTTCTGGAATATTTCCAAACTACTGAGCTGGAAACACCTCATTCTTGTCACGGCGGGAAAAGGAGATTCCTATAAAGATTTCAGGTTAAGGACACGGCAAATTTGCTCCACAACTTGCTGCCTGTAAAATGCTATAGATACATTGCAGAGCCAAGCTGTGTTTCGGGACGCTTTTACTGGTTGGATGGTGCAACGTGCTTCAAAGGGGCCTGCCCCTTACTAAAGACCATGTCAACAAGCTCCATTGCCACATTCCTTCCCACCCAACCCATGGTTCTGTTGTGAAAGTGCACTCCTTCTGTGTGCTTCGAAGAGAGAAAGGCACTATTTGAACTCCAATATATCAACACAACTACACAACTAAAACTATATTCTCTGTTGATTAAAACTTTCCACCACAGAGTCAATGGCACTGTAAGGAAATCCTGCTATTGCCCAACTCAATAGTATTTATTTTGCGGATTTCAGGAGGATGAATATACATTGTTGGTAAAGCGATCAACCCAGTAAACAACCTATTTCTCACAGAAACATGCCCTACAGAGCCAACAGAAATCTTGTAAATAAGACCATCCAACACTGTCACCTGCATAACAAATCATGAAAGTAAGCAGTGGGGACTTCCCTAGTAACACCATATCATGCAACACAGCCATATGGGCAATGCAAACTACTCCTTGATATGACATTACATAAATGGCAACGTCCTGTTACTCACTCATTCACTCAGATGCCGATACACACAGTCCTGTGATTTCAAGCAAGCTCTGGCACAGTGGGAACACACAGTGCCTTTCCTTGAATCAAAAAGAAAGGTCACTAAACACCCTGCAGAACAAAGCTTTTAAGTGCCCTAAAACCTACTGAACAATGATTGGTTACCGCGACTCCAGACAGAGGGAAAACCAAGAACAGCATCCTCTAGGCTGCAGAGAGCCCTTCGATGGCACACAAATTGAAGACATGTGCTGTAAGAATAGTCATAACAAAATTCAGAAATCAATAGAAGTCGGCCAACACTGGACCAGTAGCACCAGTGTGGCTAGAGTGTCACCAGTGAAAGTAAGTGTCACTGATGCTATTTGTTAGGGTCTGTTTACACAGAGCGGACTGGTGCAGTTCGAGTTGTGCTTTGGCAGAAGGTCTAACATTTGGATGATTGATCATGATCAGTCTAAAATGCATTTTTTGCATTTCTCACAGACCACAAAGGCCACACACATACACCATACAAAGAGTGTAAAAGATGTCATTTGCCACTGAGTGGCTGGCCGAATGTTGGGACAGATGCCAGTACAAAACTGTACCACACTCAGTGCCCTCCCAGAGACAAGGGTGACCTTTTTACGTGTGTGGGCGGATATCTTTGAGTACTTCTGTGGCTTGTCTTGCTGGTAGCCTCTTCAAACCCTGCCTAACGCTCAATATAAGGAATCTAGGCTAACACAAACCCTGGCCATGGTCTTTCTACAACTCCCTGTACTGCTACACGCTGTGTTTTTCTGAGCTCTTTCCTTCCTGTCCTGCAGCGCTTTGTTATGATTGTCTCGCACAGAGAGGCATTAGCTTGAACACAGGAGTCTAAGTCTAGTTATTACACAGCAACAGTAGAAAGTAAGATTCTTCTTCCGCCATTGCAATGCCATGATGGCAGTGTTCACGTGCACTGCTTGCCCACACTGTGCCCGGGTCTTTGGAGACCTGGAATGCGAATGGGGCCTGGTGGTCTCACCTGCCTCTCGGATCCTCAGACCTGAGGAAGGCCGAGGAGGTGGTCGCACTCCCACTCTGAGTATCTCTACATTGCTCTTTAAGTGCCAGGATCACTGCAGACAGGGGACTCAAGTCACACTGACAGGGGGGCTTTCAGCGAGAATGACTGTCACTGCGGCTCTCAGGAGATCACTGCTTTGAGCTGCGAGGGGAAGCACAGGCACACAGAGTGGTGGCATTGATCTTTAATATGTGGGGGAGGAGGGGCAGGGATACTCTAAACCGAGTGAGGTGTGGGTGGAAAGGCAGGCCATCCGTTTTTAGGAGTGGAGGGTAAATGTGGGGAGTATAGGTGGTTGAGAGGATGCCAGTTTTTTTTCTTTTTGTTTTATTTGGTGGTGAGGGGGTGCAAGGCCCTAAAATGGAGGTTTAGGGTAGGTAGCAGGGCACCACCAGTAAGAGCGGGGCACTAAAGCAGGTGAGGCCATGTTATATATGACTCACCTATGGCTCCTCTACCCCTCAGCAGCTGATGAGAGAAGATGGAAACGAAACGGGAGGGGCATAGATAACCGACCTGTAGATGGGATTGAATAGAGGGTGACGAAACGGGAGTGGATTAGACAACCGACCTGTAGATGGGATTGAATAGAGGGTGACGAAATGGGAGTGGATTAGACAACCGACCTGTATATGGGATTGAATAGAGGGAGACGAAATGGGAGGGGCACAGATAACAGACCTGTAGAGGGGTGTAAATAGAGGACCACAAAATGTGAGGGGCATAGATAATAGACCTGTAGATGGGTGTGAATAGAGGGAGACGAAATGGGAGGGGCACAGACAACCGACCTGTAGATGGGTGTGAATAGAGGGAGACGAGATGTGAGGGGCACAGATAACAGACCTGTAGATGGGTGTGAATAAAGGGAGACGAAATGGGAGGGGCTTAGGCAATCGACCTGTAGATGGGTGTGAATAGAGGGAGGCGAAATCAGAGGGGCACAGATAACAGACCTGTAGATGGGTGTAAATAGAGGGAGACGAAATGGGAGGGGCACATATAACAGACCTGTAGATGGGTGTAAATAGAGGGAGACGAAATGGGAGGGGCACAGACAACTGACCTGTAGATGGGTGTGAATAGAGGGAGACGAAATGGAAGGGGAAAGAATATTAGACCTGTAGATGGGTATGAATAGAGGGAGACGAAATGGAAGGGGAAAGAATATTAGACCTGTAGATGGGTGTGACTAGAGGGAGACGAAATGGGAGGGGCACAGATTACAGACCTGTAGATGGGTGTGAATAGAGGGAGACGAAATGGGAGTGGATTAGACAACCGACCTGTATATGGGATTGAATAGAGGGAGACGAAATAGGAGGGGCACAGATAACAGGCCTGTAGAGGGGTGTAAATAGAGGACCACAAAATGTGAGGGGCATAGATAATAGACCTGTAGATGGGTGTGAATGGAGGGAGACAAAATTGGAGGGGCACAGATAACAGACCTGTAGATGGGTGTAAATAGAGGGAGACGAAATGGGAGGGGCACAGACAACCGACCTGTAGATGGGTGTGAATAGAGGGAGACGAAATGGGAGGGGCACAGATAACAGACCTGTAGATGGGTGTGAATAGAGGGAGACAAAATGGGAGGGGCATAGGCAATCGACCTGTAGACGGGTGTGAATAGAGGGAGACGAAATTGGAGGGGCACAGATAACAGACCTGTAGATGGGTGTAAATAGAGGACCACAAAATGTGAGGGGCATAGATAATAGACCTGTAGATGGGTGTGACTAGAGGGAGACGAAATTGGAGGGGCACAGATAACAGACCTGTAGAGGGGTGTAAATAGAGGACCACAAAATGTGAGGGGCACATATAACAGACCTGTAGATGGGATTGAATAGAGGGAGACGAAATGGGAGGGGCACAGATAACAGACCTGTAGAGGGGTGTAAATAGAGGACCACAAAATGTGAGGGGCATAGACAATAGACCTGTAGATGGGTGTGAATAGAGGGAGACGAAATTGGAGGGGCACAGATAACAGACCTGTAGATGGGTGTAAATAGAGGGAGACGAAATGGGAGGGGCACAGACAACCGACCTGTAGATGGGTGTGAATAGAGGGAGACGAAATGGGAGGGGCACAGATAACAGACCTGTAGATGGGTGTGAATAGAGCAGAGGTCTTCAAACTTTTTGATGCCGAGACCCCCTTGTAAAACCTTTTTAGGGGTAAGGACCCCCTTCCGACAAAAGTTTCTAGAAACTGGTACTCCTCATCATCATCTTTTGACAACCATAAATGCGCCTGTTAGACCTCATCACATCCATCCATCATTCATCCACCCACACTTTCACACATCCATCCATCCTTTCATCCTTCCATCTACCCATCCATCCATCCATCCATCCATCCATCCATCCATCCATCCATCCATCCTTCATCCATCCACACTTTCATCTTTCCATCCATACATCCATCCTTTACCCCTCCACCCTTCTATCCATCCACCCATCATTCATCCACCCACCTTTTCACACATCTATCCATCATTCATCCATGCAACCTTTTATACATCATTCATCCATGCAACCTTTTATCTATCCATCCATCCACTCTTTCATCCTCCCATCCATCCTTCATCCATCCACCCTTTCATCCATCCATACATCCATCCATCCACCCACCCTTTCATCCATCCATCCATCCACCCATCATTCATCCCCCCACCTTTTCACACATCCACCCATGCATCATTCATCCATCCATGCAACCTTTTATCCATCCATACATCCTTCATCCGTCCACCCTTTCATCCATCCATCCTTCATCCGTCCACCCTTCCATCCTTCCATCCATACATCTATCCTTCATCCATCTATCCTTCACCCATCCACCCTTCACCCATCCACCCTTGCATCCATAAATCCATACTTCATCCACCCACCCCTTCATCCTTCCATCCATACATCCATCCTTTACCCCTCCACCCTTCTATCCATCCACCCATCATTCATCAACCCACCTTTTCACACATCTATCCATCATTCATCCATGCAACCTTTTATACATCATTCATCCATGCAACCTTTTATCTATCCATCCATCCACCCTTTCATCCTCCCATCCATCATACATCCACCCTTTCATCCATCCATCCATCCTTTCATCCTTCCATCCACCCTTTCATCCATCCCTTCATCATTCATCCACCCACCTTTTCACACATCCATCAATCCTTCATCCTTACTGCGCAGTATACTATGGCCCGAATCTAGATGCCCCGGGGGCTTTGATAAAACTCAAAACCAACTTAATAGAGACAACTGGACCTATAATTGTAGGGGGAGATTTTAATCTTATTTTTGATAGAGATCTGGATAGAACATCGAGGGTGAAGTTTCCCCCCCCCAAAAAAAATAGCTCAGAACTTAAGAACATCATGAGGGATTTTAATTTGATGGACATTTGGAGATTTAAAAACCCAGGGGGAAGAGATTACTCTTTCTATAGTAGAAGATATGGGCACCATTCGAGGATAGACTTTTTCCTGGTAGATAAGAACCTCTCATCGGCAGTCGACTCTGTATCCTATGTCCCTGCAATTCTGTCAGACCACTCAATGGTGGAAATGGTAGTCAACATCACACAGAAAAAACTTCATAGGAGATGGACACTGGATCGGACATTGCTGCTGGATGAAGGAGTGCAACAGGATTTAGTTACCCAGTCTGAAGAATTTTTCAGGGTCAATTTAGGGTCTGCAAATAATCAAATTGTTTGGGAATCCTATAAAGCTTTCTCCCGAGGCTTATTAACAACTTGGATGATCAGGAGGAATAGACTGAGGAAAGAAAGAAGGGAAGCAAGGATCTCAAGAATCAAGCTTAAGGAACTGGAGTTACAGAGGGCATCGGCAGAGGAGTCGGACAATAGGCAAATACTTCAGAGAGAGCTCGATTGTCTCCGAAAAAAAAAAAAACAAAAAAAAAAAAAAAAAAATCCTTCATCCTTACATCCATCCATCCACCCATCATTCATCCACCCACCTTTTCTGTGCCTCTCTCATGTGGGGGTGGGGGGGCGGGTCAGTATCTCTCTGCTCTTCTTCCTTCTTTCCCGATCATGGGAGGGCATCTCTGTGCCTCCCTGCTGGGGGCGGGGAACGTGTCATGGGAGTCACAGCTCCAGGCGCGCAATATGCATTGACCTCAAAGGGCTACACTACAGCCTGCTTCCCAGCCCCCCTCCGCCCCCCACATCTCCTCCTCACCCAGCTCGAAAAGGCTTCAGGTACACACACACACACAGCCACACCCGAGTACTTGACCGGTCTTTAGAAGACCTTTTACTTGTTAATGAGGCTTTGATGTTTTTCACACCTCGGTGAGGCCTTCCATCAGCCCACCGCCTGGAACTGCGTGCTCTGGCAGAATCTGCGACCCCCTTCCAAGGACTCCACGACCCCCCTGGGGGTCGCGCCCCACAGATTGAAGACCTCTGGAATAGAGGGAGACGAAATGGGAGGGGCATAGGCAATCGACCTGTAGATTGGTGTGAATAGAGGGAGGCGAAATCGGAGGGGCGCAGATAACAGACCTGTAGATGGGTGTAAATAGAGGGAGACGAAATGGGAGGGGCACAGATAACAGACCTGTAGATGGGTGTGAATAGAGGGAGACGAAATGGGAGGGGCATAGGCAATCGACCTGTAGATTGGTGTGAATAGAGGGAGGCGAAATCGGAGGGGCACATATAACAGACCTGTAGATGGGTGTAAATAGAGGGAGACGAAATGGGAGGGGCACAGATAACAGACCTGTAGATGGGTGTAAATAGAGGGAGACGAAATGGGAGGGGCACAGACAACCGACCTGTAGATGGGTGTGAATAGAGGGAGACGAAATGGAAGTGGAAAGAATATTAGACCTGTAGATGGGTGTGAATAGAGGGAGACGAAATGAAAGGGGAAAGAATATTAGACCTGTAGATGGGTGTGAATAGAGGGAGACGAAATGGGAGGGGCACAGATTACAGACCTGTAGATGGGTGTGAATAGAGGGAGACGAAATGGGAGGGGCACCGACACCCGACCTGTAGATGGGTGTGAATAGAGGGAGACGAAATGGAAGGAGAAAGAATATTAGACCTGTAGATGGGTGTGAATAGAGGGAGACAAAATGGGAGGGGCACAGACAACCGACCTGTAGATGGGTGTGAATAGAAGGAGACGAAATGGGAGTGGATTAGACAACCGACCTGTATATGGGATTGAATAGAGGGAGACGAAATGGGAGGGGCACAGATAACAGACCTGTAGAGGGGTGTAAATAGAGGACCACAAAATGTGAGGGGCATAGATAATAGACCTGTAGATGGGTGTGAATAGAGGGAGACGAAATGGGAGGGGCACAGAAAACAGACCTGTAGATGGGTGTAAATAGAGGGAGACGAAATGGGAGGGGCACAGATAACAGACCTGTAGATGGGTGTGAATAGAGGGAGACGAAATGGGAGGTGCATAGACACCGGCTGTAGATGGGTGTGAATAGAGGGAGACGAAATGGGAGGGGCACAGACAACCGACCTGTAGATGGGTGTGAATAGAGGGAGACGAGATGTGAGGGGCACAGATAACAGACCTGTAGATGGGTGTGAATAAAGGGAGACGAAATGGGAGGGGCTTAGGCAATCGACCTGTAGATGGGTGTGAATAGAGGGAGGCGAAATCAGAGGGGCACAGATAACAGACCTGTAGATGGGTGTAAATAGAGGGAGACGAAATGGGAGGGGCACATATAACAGACCTGTAGATGGGTGTAAATAGAGGGAGACGAAATGGGAGTGGCACAGACAACTGACCTGTAGATGGGTGTGAATAGAGGGAGACGAAATGGAAGGGGAAAGAATATTAGACCTGTAGATGGGTATGAATAGAGGGAGACGAAATGGAAGGGGAAAGAATATTAGACCTGTAGATGGGTGTGACTAGAGGGAGACGAAATGGGAGGGGCACAGATTACAGACCTGTAGATGGGTGTGAATAGAGGGAGACGAAATGGGAGTGGATTAGACAACCGACCTGTATATGGGATTGAATAGAGGGAGACGAAATAGGAGGGGCACAGACAACCGACCTGTAGATGGGTGTGAATAGAGGGAGACGAAATGGAAGGGGAAAGAATATTAGACCTGTAGATGGGTGTGAATAGAGGGAGACGAAATGGGAGGGGCACAGATTACAGACCTGTAGATGGGTGTGAATAGAGGGAGACGAAATGGGAGGGGCACCGACACCCGACCTGTAGATGGGTGTGAATAGAGGGAGACGAAATGGAAGGGGAAAGAATATTAGACCTGTAGATGGGTGTGAATAGAGGGAGACAAAATGGGAGGGGCACAGATAACAGACCTGTAGATGGGTGTGAATAGCAGGGACATTACACCTTGTGATTATTGGTGACGGCATAGACAGCTCGAGCTTCTCTTTAGTTTTCTGAATGATTCCACTCAGAACCCCTCAGTGAAAAACATACCCTTTGTTCTCAGATACTCATGTATAATAAGTGCATATAACGTATTAAGGTATCAGCGTGACAGTGATTCGCGTTATATGTTTAAAATAACGGAGTCGTTTTGAAAACAACTAAGTAGTAGCTGTTTGGGATGCCACACCAGAGGAAGTGCAAGAGAAAGGCACTGGTTCAGCTGCTCTAGAAATGTGCTGACGAAAGGGTGTACTTTATTAGTGGCTCCCACTTTCTCGTGCTTTCGACGATGCTATGAGAACCGCTCATTTTCACGCTTATGGATGCTTGGCCACTATCTTGAAAGATATACCTTTAATAACTGACACTACAGATGTGTTTATGATTCTGCAGAACATAGTCCTGAAGCAGCCGTGAATCTCGGACTGCAGCGACTAAAAGCTCTTGGCCGTCTGCGGTCTGCACTGGGCCAAGTACGGGAACAGCAACAGCACACCAGAGTTTGCAGAAAGAGTGTGGTTGAAGGCTGAAGCCCACCCCAGCTCCGAGTGTACAACGCTTACAGTGAGAAAAGCTGTTCACCCCATTTAATAGTCATTTTATTATAAGAACAAATAACATTATTTACCCTGAACTACGACTATTATACGGTGTAGAGGTCTTCACGAAATATACGGTTCAATGCTGAATGAATGTGAGGACCATGATTAAGAGTGAGGGCTTTAGGTGTGGAATAATGTGTGCCCAGGAGTACACAGCCAGAAATCCATACACTGAAAGCCGGGTATTCCCAGTTTTGTTCCTGGACTAGGGAATAACACATAAATCTAGATCCCCAATTCTGGAGATAAATCTGAAATGATTTACCTCCACCTTTGAGAAGGTGGTGAATGGGAGTAAGGGCCTGTGCAGGGCAGCAAGTGGGGTGTGGGGGTGGAGGACAGCAAGTGACAGGAGAGGCTCGTGCTATGCAGAGGGGGAGTTCAATGGTCCCCTCACGTAGTCAGGTGGCGAAATGCTGGGAAACGTAATCTTAATTTGATTTTCCAGGCTGAATTTTCTGACATGTAAAATCGGGCCAGGTGTTCCGGCATCTGAATCTAGGTGCGGGAATGACAGGCCAGCTGTAATTGGGATGAGTGTCATCCCTCCTGGGGACGCTGCTCTGCCCAACTTGAAATCTAGTTTCAATTGTTCATACAGGCAGGCACAAAACTCAGAGGTAAAATATGATATATAGACTTATAGATGAGTAATAGTGAATACCAGGAATGCTTTACACCAACAGGGTCATCAAATAGACAATATGAGCTAAGCTTGTGTTAACTATGATGCCACTCAGAACCCCAATGTGACAAACATTCCCATTATTCATCCCTACACCCATCTATGATTTTATGTTATGCATGGGCTCTGAAAATCATCTGGTCCTGCTTTCAACTACTATGCAAGTGCAGAGGAGTTATGGGCAGCCATATATAACATGACTTCTCTCCCCTTTCCCTAATGTAAAGCAAAGCTGTTCTTCTACCACCCACTTCCATCACCCTCACTACCTTCCTTTTCTACAGACTTCCAAAGCTGTTCTCTGATCTCCGTTCGTATAGAGAGCCAATTCGGTGCTAACAGGCTCTCACAGCCACTTCAGAGCATCATGGAATTCCTTTATGACAACAGTGAGGAACATTTTTTTTCCTACTGTTGCTATGTCATAGCAATGAATAACCAGTAATGGTGGCGCTCTCTGAGAGAGAGGCATAACAAATGTTATTTGTCATTAAGATGAACATGATGAAGGTACACTAGTCTGTGTTATACCAATAATGTGTGGCGGGTGTTGCTTAAGCAGTGGTGCAGTTCCCTTTGCAAGCTTCCCAAACTTCACAAAGTTAGCTAATGTTTTAAAAAAATGGGTGAAAAGTATGACAAAAAGCTTCCTTTTTGCACGAGAAAAACCCTTTGCGAATGGGGACAAACACAAAGAGACTAAGGGGGTCATTAGTATGGCGGGCGGACACCCCCGCAAATTGGGACCGCCCATCGCGCATTTGTGACATTCACCACAATGCCACAAAAACAAGTTATGCCTTTCAATGCACAACGTGACAAGCAAAGCGCGGTGCCTTCCACGTTGTACATTGAAATGCAGGGGGGTACCATAGGTACCCCCCATGTGCACCCCCCAATCCCCAGAGTCCCTGGGGGCGTGCAACGGGCCCCCGCAAGAAAATTCTGCATGCCTTTCTATGGCAACAATTCCGCCATGGAAAGGCATGTTACCGCCCCCATTGTAATATGGCTGGCGGTGTCTAACAGACACCCCCACCATATTTAACCCTTTTCCGCCCGGTCGGCATGTCGACCGGGTGGAAAAGCGGCGGACGGTCTTTCCGTCTGCTGCGGACCCCCCAGCCATCATAATATGGCGGGGGTCTTTGCTGTATGGTTGCGGGTTGATCGCCCCCGCCGGGCCGGCAGTGACTACCGCCTGCCCGGCGAGGGTGATCTGCCTGCCATCCTAATGGAGCCCTTATTTGGGAAATTTCATAGTGAAACCGTCTGATAAGGTATTGTGCCAAATAGGCTGATAAGAGAGATTGCGACTCAACATCAGAATGAGAGGGAGTAGAGAGAATAGCCTACGCTGAAACTTTTATTATGACTGAGTAAGGGCATGTCATATTCTCGGGGTCAGACCGAGAAAACAGGCTGAGAGGGGCTGGGACTAGAAGGGAGGAGACAGCATGTATCTAGGGCAACATTGGTGAAGCAGGATGAATTGTAGGGTTAAAGCAGAGATACTTGTTTGTGTGGCAGATGGTAGGTTGATAGTGCTAAACAGAGATGGGAGGTGTGGCACAATAGCAGAATGGGCGATGCTAAAGCAGAGACGGGAGGTGTGGCAACATGGATGGTTGGGCAGAGCTCAAGCACAGATGGGCATTCCAAAAAAAGATAATTCTAGGAAAATATAGGCAAGTTCTCCAAGTACAACAAACCAAAACTAGTTGATTATCCTGAGAGCAATCAACTTTTAATAGAACTCTGCATTGTCCACAGTTTATGTGCAGGAAGGGACACCTTCCTGCACATAAACAATCCTTCCCCTCAACACAGGCACCCTTGCACTATGCTGAAAGGGTGCATGCATTGGTGCTAGGCTCCTAAATATAGCACCAGTGCAGGGAGAAATGCAAAACTGCACCATATTCTTGTAAATACGGTGCAGCCCCGCAATTCAGTAGTGGTGGAGCGCGTTGCTAAGCCACCAAGGCTAACGCCGCGCTCTGTCACATTTTTTTATAAATATGCCCCATATTCTGCAAATTATAATGTCGCCTAAGTGATTTTGGATTTCCTCACTTTCGGGTTAGTAAACTGGAGGATGCAGAATGCAGCAGCATAACTGCTTTGCAATGCCTCTTGTGTGCCTACCTCTTCCCTTCTGACTGAGCGCTCCCTACTTACTGAGCGCCACTGGCTTCCACTAGAAAGATGTCTCATATTTTAAGCACTCGGCTCCTATCATGAGGGCTTTTTTAAGGCAGCAGTGTATATAAGTCATAAATTACAGACCTACACCTATATGTGCTGCTTGTGACCCTCTTCAGATAACGTTTTTTTAGTTGCCAAGATGCGTAGGCCCAGAGAAGTAGCTGGTTCCTTCTCGTATCTGAAACCAACATTTTGAAATTACCTCTCTTTTTCTGTCCGAAATGAAGACAATCTCCTGGTATTTTGAAAGAAACTAAAAGCTCATGGGTTCCCCCAGGGCCACCGTTTCTGTATTTGCAGCCTTTATAGAACCTTTCACTCGCCCGCTCATGGTGGATTAACTGGCGGGTGCGGTAAAATCTTGATTATTTAGAAAGAGCCCAGCCCCATGAGCGCACACTTCCGGCAGCCCAGACAGAAGGCCTCCCACTGCGGGCGGACAGGGGAGGTTCAGCTGGGATCTTGACGACAAGGCCACCCTGGCCGTCTCTTGAATAGTAAAATGTAGGTGGGCTTTCAAAATTAGGAAAAACACAGCAAATATTCGTCTCTAATTGAATGTACTTTTTTCTCATACACGTTCACTGTGAATATCCTGAACACCTGAGCCCTAGCAGGAACAAACTTCTCTTTGATGCACTCAAATAAATAACTTCCTGGAGAAGTTAAGAGGAAAAGGTTTCTTTAAATGTAACAGACCCTCAACCTTTGTCATTACAACTAATCACCGCAAGCCTCTGACACAGCATCATGGGCTACCGAAGACCTGTTGGCTGGTTTCAGTGAAAACTGCAAAAAGAAATTCGGGCAGCAATCAGCAAACTGATTTCATGATATTAACAAGTAGTATGCATGACGCACAGTGGTTTTCAATTGCCCATGCTTTCCTATTTGTTGATCATTGCACATCCCTGTCTGGATTTTAAACTGTGGTAGGTAGAGGAGCCCAGCGCTACAGACTAAATAGATTATGGGTTTATATATCCCAAGATGAGCAGATGGATTTCAAAGCTCTGAGGGCCTCATTACAAGCCACCAGTTATTGGGGCGAGATACCAAGTAACGCGTATTCCAGGGTGTTCTACCGGGAATGTTGAATACACAGATGAGAATATCAGGACCTTTTCTGCATGAAATTCCAATTTCTGGGCAGAATAGCGAGCCATTTTATGCTTCGTTCTACCTTCTTCTTTGGGCAGGTGGTAGATGGTGGAGAGAGATTGCAAGAGCTGGGAGCCAGGAGGTCCGGGTATTTAGGGGGCAGGGGCGCAGAGCAGGAATATGCAGCTTTGTTGGCATCCTCTGTGGTGCTATAAGGGGCAGAATGGGCTGGGCAGGGCCTCTGCCCACAGCCAGTGCTGCAGATACACCAGGTGTGGATCCACACCAGGTGAAAAAGGACCTAACGTTTGCAGATCCTGGATTTCTGGACCTGGTATTTGCAAACCAACTAATCCTGGGTCCAGTAATACCAGACCTCGCAGACTCGCCGAGAGTGGTCTAATCCCCGGAGAGACTACTCTAGGCAACTTGTAATGAGTCCTGAGTGTTCAGCCTCTCAGGTACAGGCTTTCCGATGATAGACCAGAGAAATTCCATATGGAATAGCACACAAGGACATATATTATATGGTATTGGGAAACCGCTTTATCTGAGCAACATTTAGCACGGTTTCTTTGTCAAAATGGATCAACCCACCACATATTTGAGTTTCGAGAAATGATTGCTTCCATCATTTCTGAAAATGATACCCATTCAATGATGCGCAATTGTTGTCCCACATTATAAATAACAACTACACTCTTTGAAAGAGAATGCCCGCCAAATGTGGGTGCCAAAGAATCGCAACTCAGAGTGAGTGGCCACGTGCTTACCACACCCTCCAGTGTGGCCTATCGTCATCTCACTGTGACAAAGTAAACAATACAATTATCTTTAAAGCAAGATAAATCCAAATGTGTCAGGCCACGTTCATAGTTTCTCAGTGATTAGGGTGTCATATGGCCAGCTCTTTCTAAGAGCAAATCCATTGTCTCCATTAAAAACCTTCGGCTCATGAAACCCCTCTTTGTACAACATTCCCCTGGACACTGTAATAATGGTGAAAGGCTTTAGCATAAATGCTTTACCTTTGTGACAATCTAGCACAAGAGATGCACAAAGCAGTGAGCTATATGGTGTTGAATCTTAAACAGTGTGGGGTATCTTCAAGAAGAACTCAAATCTGAACCAATTGAGCCACTGCCACCCCTTCTCTGGGAATTGTGCGAGCAACATGCAATTACTACATTCTTGCACGCCTATGTGCACCTTATTATTCTGAAGAGTGTTACTGAGCTCTATATGTATATGACAAGCCCAGGGCCTTGCCCTATCCCCATGAAAAGAAGGGAGAACGCATGCTATAAGATAGTGAGTGGTTGAATACTTCTTTTAGAGATATACGGCGGATAGGGGTCACTCGTTCCTGCTAGAAACAGCAGAATCCACCATCCAATTGCACACAACCAGTCTTTAGGAATACCCACATCCTAACTAAACACTGAAAAGGTAGGAAGCCTGTGTCTTTCTGCAACTAGCTATATATGAGCAACTTTGTATGTAATGAACCAGTTCATAACATAAATCGGTTGCGCTCAAGGGGCTTGCAGTATCGCCTGGCTTTGCCCTATTCAAACACTATGCCCACATTAACTGTGGGTAGATTGTTGATCTTTGAACTGGTTATTGTTAATTCAGTTTACCACCAAAAAGTCAGTATTTCCTCAATTGAAATTTCTGCAGCTTTTAGTGATAGAGGTAATAATCAACATCCCATTGCTGCCTATTTCATGAGTGGCACACCTAATATCAGGGCTGTAAGTGGGATGAAAAAACTAGAGGGTTTCTCAAAGGGCGTGGCCGATGCAGCTAAGCGCGTGGCTCAAAAATGCACTCTAAAAATCTGTGCTTTGCATAGTGTGCCACGCAACTTTGCTGCTTCTATCATTGCATCTAGATATATAATTCAAGTAACATTACACCTACAAGAACCCAGGACTGTCTGTGTCAATGGTTGTTTGTTGTATAAAGCTGTAGATAATATTGAAAATTCTTCAACTCTTGTGGTAGAGGTTGTGGTGCAAATCTAGAGCTGCCATGGGGAAGCAGGTTTGAGTGGAGTCAGCTCAGCATCCTATGATTTTAGGCAAATCACTTAATCTCCCTAGTGCATACCAAAGGAAAATATATATATATGTTATTGTCTAATGTAGGAGGTTCTCATGAAAAGTGATCCAATACCTTTGGGTTGATTTCACCCTTTATAGAACTGGAAAAAAATAAAAGTTACATCAAATGCAGTGTATTGCAGCGGAGTTAAGATTTTTTTTCCACCCTGAGAGTGAGGGCAAAAAATGGAGAGCCTGATAGGGACCCGTCTCACCGAGCTGCCAGTGCTGAGCACCTGCAGGACCTGGCCCAGTTAAAGCCCTGTCTAATATGGAAGGCTTGGCTAATCAAAAGTGAACATAGTTTACCGGATTGCAATCTCTCACTCACCCTTAAACTCCATTGATAATAAATTGTACATATTGCACTGCCTTGTTAGAAAAGATCATTCAGCCAGTGATGCACCCATATCCAAAATGGATTTTCCTATAAGGAAATCCCATCCCAGGGACTGTCTTAAATTATGCATTTTAGAAAACATTATTATTGTGTATTTTACTATGAAAATATAAATACAGGTGTATATCTAGGTATATATTAGCACTGTGTATTAAACTTGTACGAAGCATGCATGGCTCATGCAGCACTACACTATCACATATGCCTTTCGCAGCAGTACTAAGATTATAGGCCACAAGACAGCTGCTCTAGCTTTGTAAACGAGGATGTTCTAACTCAACGATGTGGCAGTGCGCGTGCTTTTGATGACCCTCAAAACAGCAAATTGGATAACAGCAGGAGACAATGTAAGACTTAATACATGACTTTGGATTATAATTATCATACGGCTCTACTTCTCCAGCTGACACTGCAGAGAAAGAAACCAATGCAGCAATTCGAGTTATCAAGCCATCCTAGGAACATTTCTCACTCTCACAATTGTTAAAAAAACAGAGCTTTATATATAAATTAAAAAACTCAACAGAAAAATATATGTATTTCGATTAAAATATGCATGACCCTCTGTACAATTACATATGTGCTTCAAACGCCTGCTACAGTATTACACTATCCATATCTAAGCAGGTAGATATAGATAGCTTTGTGTGTTCTTATGATACTAAAGTACCAATATTTGCTACATTTTTAGGGTCATTGGTTGTCAGTGTTTACATGAGGTCCCTCAAAAGATTGGTTAGGACAGTTGATACGGTTGCATTGGTTATGTGGCAATACTTTTCAAAAGAAAAATACCCACATATTGCTTATCTTTGGAAACTTAAATGCCTAATATGAAAAAACACATCTACATGAGCCAAATGACCAAGGCTTCTACATCTGGTGAGCAGTTTACAAAATGAATACAAAATCAATTTTGTTTACTATTGCTGTCCATGCAGAGAACCACACTGTAAACTAGATCAATTGAAATATACCGTGATATGTGTTCACGTATATTCTATTTGAGCTACATGGATACCACAATTATGGATTAAGCTTACACATCAGTTAGCATTTTTGTTATATTTACATAGTTTGTGTTTGCCAGGGCGCAGTTGGCCGGTTTGAGGTTCTCCTCTCTAATGTCTTCAGTGCTGTTATTGGCTCCTTCCTGTATTTCCATGTAATCAGATTTACTAACGGTGGAGGCACTTCCGCTTTTCAGCAGGTCAGGGGATGATGGTATCTTTGGGCAGCTGGTTACTTGCAAATATTGTGCTTGCTCCTCCCCTTCGGTCTCCCGGTGGTAAAAGTAGTTGAAATTGGACACAATAACTGGTACTGGTAGGGCAATTGTTAGTACCCCAGCAATAGCACAAAGGGAGCCGACTATCTTGCCTCCGATGGTGGTAGGGACCATATCTCCATAGCCCACTGTTGTCATGGAAACCACAGCCCACCAAAAGGCATCTGGGATACTGGGGAACTGAGAGTCTTCTTCGTCAGCTTCTGCGAAATAGACGGCACTCGAAAACAAGATGACACCGATAAAAAGGAAGAAAATGAGGAGGCCCAACTCCCTCATACTGGCCTGCAGTGTCTGGCCCAAAATCTGAAGACCTTTAGAATGCCTTGAGAGCTTGAATATTCGGAACACTCGCACCAGCCGGATGACTCTGAGTATCGCCAAGGACATTGCTTGCTGACCCTGCTGGCCATCTTCAGGCTTTTCGGCTAGCTCTGTTCCCAGGGTGATGAAATATGGGATGATTGCTACAATGTCTATTATGTTCATTATATTGGTGAAAAACCCAGCCTTACTTGGACAAGCGAAAAACCTCACTAGGAACTCAAAAGAGAACCAAATTATACACAGTGTCTCTACGATGAAGAAGGGATCTGTAAATGATGTGGACTGATGGTAGATCACGGTAGTGTTGGAGGTTGGATGATAAGTTACCACGCTTCCATGCATGTCTGCATCATCATCTCGGAAAATGGGCAGTGTTTCAAGACAGAAGCTGACAATAGATATTAAAATCACCATCACAGAGATAATTGCGATAATCCTGGCTGGACCAGAACTTTCGGGGTATTCAAAAAGAAGCCACACCTGTCTCTGGAATTCATTATCAGGCAAAGGCCGCTCCTCTTCCTTGATAAAGCCTTCATCTTCCCTGAACATCTCCATGGCCTCCTCACCAAGTTCATAGAACCTGATCTCTTCAGAGAAGATGTCCAAGGGCACATTGACTGGCCGCCTCAACCGCCCTCCGGACTGGTAATAGTACAAAATGGCGTCAAAGCTGGGCCTGTTTCTGTCAAAGAAGTACTCGTTTCTAAGGGGATCAAAGTAGCGCATCCTCTTTTTGGGGTCCCCTAGGAGGGTTTCTGGGAACTGTGCTAGTGTCTTGAGCTGTGTTTCGAAGCGCAATCCTGAGATGTTGATGACGACTCGCTCGCAGCACTCATGGTCTGCTTCGGGGTCATAACTGTCCTGGGGGTGACCTGCCAAAGCCGCAGCATCATCTGTGTGCTCTCCAGTGGCAACAGTCATATTTAGGATGGACAGAACTCGTCGCTATCAGTGTTTTTGAGAGCCCCGGGTCCAGCTTGTCAGACACATCAAATCATTGTTTGTAAGATCTGGAAGCTTGATCTGGGGTCGCTTTTAATGGCATTTCAAGGGCATTTCAACCTGGAATAAAAAAGTTGCATTAGAACCTATCGAACATTAATTAAAGGTCACGCAAAGAAACCAACAAAGTGGAGTTTATGAAGCATAGTTGGAAACATTCATAAGAACCATACTGTCGAAACGTATGTGCTAAGGTAGAAATGTGGTAAGCCCTCCTGGAAATGTATGCATACCCGACATAAAACATAATTGTTCTGTTTTCTAACACCCACTTTTATTTGTAGTGCTAAAGAACTTCTTTACTAATAATTTCGCAATTATTTGCTCAAACTACTAGTCTAGCCCGTTAAATGTCAGGGTCACATAAGCCTTATTATTCCGACCTGTTTTTTGTGTCTTTATACAATATCATCGTGACTGCCAGAGGAGGTAACTGCAACCACGTGACTGTTCGTGTTGTCCGCCCCCTGGCTTTAGCATTCGTCACAGGAAGCGCGTATGACGTACAGGAACAGTGGCATGCCAATATAAACATCAAGTGTTACCTTAGGAAGCAAGTCGGGGGGTCGCCTAGCAACACAGATTATCTGTGTCGGTTTCCAGGGAATCCTAAATATGAACACCGGCATCCCATAACTTGCCGTCTGCCAAGTTAGCACATTTGATGAGTCATCATCTGCAGGGGAGGCCCCGGAAGGAGCCTGGCGACGTCGCGCGCCCCGGTCAGGCGCGAGAAGCTCCTGGTCCCCTCAGAACCTCATCTCTTGAGGGAAGGGGCGCGTCTGTGCAGAGCCTTCCGCCAATGCTCGAAAGATGCTAAACTAAGCAAATGCCGGTGTCCCTGGTGTCCTCGGGCGGAGTGACGCGGCCTGGAAAACACAGCGGTGAGGTGGAGGGAGCGCCGAAAGCCGCCTCTGCAGATAGCCAGTGCTTCGCAGCCGCCGTCTCAGCCCCGCGGTCCGAGGCGGCTTCAGGGATCTTCATCTTTCTGCAATGCAACAAACAAGGCACACAGTCACTAGCCCGCGCAGGCACGTCCTTCCCCAGCCTCCCTGCATAGGAACTCATCTAGGACAAGACATGCGTGCGCATCCCACTTGCTCTCCAAAGCCCAGCAACGTGATTGTTGTTAATAAAAAAAGAGGCAGCTATCCATTAAAAGATAGTAACTCCAGGTCTTTCTTTCCGAGAGCTGCAAGATGGTGGAAGAAAGAGCAAATAACTATTGTTACCTTCATCCCCGATGAGTGTATTATTATGACAAGAACTAGCATCACACTTATTACTACGGTCATCTGAGATATATATTCTATTATTATTACTGATGAAAGTATTATCAATACCATTACTGTTAGTAATACTGCAGATAATAACGCAAATGACAGTAATAATACAACATTAATAATGGTAATAGTTTATCACTATCGGTGACTATTGTGTGCATTATTGTTTTATTACTGTTATCATTCAAGTTGTATTATTATTATTAGCATTTCTGTTTTCGTGTCTCGTCACGCGATGTAGCGTGACTTCCGGTTGAGCGTCCACGCCAACGAGTTGTCTAGAGACCTTGCCGGGCAGCCGTTGGGCGCCTGGAGACTCCGGCGCGAGCAGAAAGTGTTTCACTGGAAACGATCTTAGCATGTCTACTGTGCAGCCGGGCCCGGCCCCGGTGCGCGAGCGGGCGGGAGGCGCGTGATCTCCACAGACACCTGCGCTGCGTCAATAAGGACCACAGGCAGCCTTTGAAGTCTCACTCTTCCACTGATAACAGCGTGGGCTGCTGGCGGAATATGCTCCATTTAGGGCTAAAGGAAAGCGCGTTCATGCACCATGGCGCTAAACCCCAAACAAGGCAGCTACCCATTGTAAACAACACGTAATTGGTGTTAGCAACTCAGCTGTGCACATAGGATCACTCACACGCACCCAAGCACACACATACACACACACATACGCACTCTCTCTCACACACACAACACACTCACAACCTTTCAATGGAGGGGAGCAGGAACCCACTGGTTTAACTTGATGGAATTCAGACATTTGATCTGCATCTTGCTCACAAATCTCTACTATACGTAACGTAGCATGCTTGACTTGGGCGAATCTTGCTTAGAAATAAGGGGCGCACGTGTTTCTGCTTCGTGTTTCCCCCTTTGTTCGGCAGCATAAAACAATATTATAGCCGGGGTTCCTACACCCCTCCTCCCTTCCCGCACTGCCTGCCCCTCCCGCCCCCACTCCGTGACAGAGCCAGCAGCCGCCAAGTGATCCTTCCCGCACATCTTTAGAGGTGGGAAGGTTTCCCCCGATTTGGAGACGGCCCCCATCTCCACTCCCTCCATCTCCTGTACCCCTCCTCCCCTGGTGTTATGGTACAGGCTGCTGCAGCATTTGCGTCCACACAATGAATATGGGTGGGGGCGGAGGGCGGGGAAGACATTCCTGCTGCATACTCTAACCTGGCTCTCAGAAGCATCCCAGATACAGCGCCAGCACCGGGCGCCGACACAAAGCCATGCGTGTACACCGCACAACAACGCAGCCGAAGCACAGCGCCTGCCGCTCCGAGGCTGCCTTCCTAGGATTCGCACAGGCACAATTAGTCTACAATTGTGAGCATTGGTTTTTGTTCTGCCATGTTATGGCAATTGCCGGAGATACACAAGTTCCATTAAATAAACGCTCATAAACATAACACTAAACACGTAACAGCACCACCAGTACATATAACAAGTGAAAATGCCACAGCACAGCAAATCATAAGTTCCCACCTTGCAATACTATGCCATAGCATACATAGAATGATCAGCCACGCAGCAACAAACTTTACAAAATGAAAGCATAACATCACAGGTTGTGCGCAACTATAGTTTCCAATGTCATACTATACCACACAATACAATGCCACAAAATACCATAACAGATTATGCCATACAGGGCCACACATTTCAATTGAATGAGAGACCTTGATACTTCATGCCATAGCAAACAGGCCACGTCATAACAAGCCAAGATAGGCCATACTGCACAATAAAAAGCAATGGCATGTCATAGCATACCAGAACCGACCATGTCATGCTTTGTGGTGTCACATCATCCTATAACTTTTTAGACCATGCAATACAATGACGCAGGCATTCCATCCGTAGCACAGTCTCACCCTCCCCGCCACACCCGCAGCTGCATACTCACGCATCTCCCCCTCGCGCTACCTCTGCTTGTTACACGCCCCACATCACTCTCTACCACAACAGGGCTGGGACCCGCGAGGGTGGGCTCAGGGACCAGGCGGCAGACTCTGCTTTAGGTTACGGGGCACGTCCCCTCCCCCGTACACACACTGCAGTCAAGAGGCGCGGCACGCGATCCCAGCTCCGCTGCATTATGACGGTATGACCCTGGGGCGCGGCGGCTATACCTGCTCCGACGCGGTGCTCGCAGCATCCACCCCGAGCATCCTTTGTGCACTGGGCGCGGAGGCTGGGTTCGGAGCCGGGCAGCCACCGGCTCTCAATTGGCTCTGCAGTCAGGCATGCGGTGCATACATAAGGAGCCAGCCCTCTGCACTGTGCAGCACTGCTTACCTGCCAGAGACTCCAGCAACTTAAAGGGGACAGCGCTTGAAAACAAGGCATGCCAACGCCGACGGGGTCTCCCCTTACTGAGTGCAGCTGCACACGCACTCCAATAAACCACCGAGCATCAAACACTTTGAAGACTCGCGTGCTCTCTTCTGAGCGCTCGCACGTGACCCGAGGCAAATGAAATTACTTTTTCCTCCCGGGCTCTGTTTCCCGAGCTACCAAATAAACTGGGAGCGCATAAACAATGGTTAAAAGTTGACTTTTTCCACTGAGAACCGATCCTGTACATTTACAATTACATTGATTGACATTCATTGAGAAAATAGTCATATAATTAGCACAACATTAGCATGTTCCTGAATTGGCATTATACTCTTAACGGATTATGCACATTCTCTACATTACAGTGTTTTTTTTCCCTGTAAATTTATAGTGATTTAAACTGGTCCGAAGCAGCCAGACCAGCATTTCACCGCTATGTCAAACATATACAGAGCTTTAAGTGGGATGGGTCCTGTCTTTGCTCAGACCCGACTAATTAAAATCTGACATTGATACAGCTCCCCACCCGACCATATATTCATGTCCTTAACTTTACAGGTCAAACACTTAATTTTCCCAATCAAGTATGCAAGAACCCTTAGAGGAATCCATGCCAGTAACTCGGGTCCTGTTTATATTTCACAATATTTTATTTCATCCAGCATTCTCTGTGGCGATCTGACTTTTCCTGCTGTTTCGTTCATGCAACATATGAATCTTGAATTGTGCACACTGTAAACTGAGTCACCGCCTGGTGTCTGGGTGAGTCCAGGGTGTGGGTGGCTGTTAGGGTGACCAACTGGCATGGGTGCAAATTGAGGACGGTGAGTGTAAAAATTCAGGACAAAAGGTCAAAATTCAGGACAAAAATTCAGGACAGGAGGTCAAAGTTCAGGACAAAACTTCGGGACAAAAGGTACATTTTACATACACATCAAAGGAGGTCACACTATAAGTAATCCCATCAATATCCAAACATATTCATCCATTTGTAAACCTATCCATCATGTATCCTTCCTTCCATCCAACCCTCCATCCACACTTTCACTCATCCATCCATCCTTTCACCCTATCCATCCGTACACTCATCCATTAACCCTTTCAAACCCTCCAGCCATCGTGTCACTTACTCATCCATCCACCCAGTCACTCATCCTTCCACTCGTTTCCCTTTTAAGTCATCCATCCTCCCTTTTTCTCTCCATTGACCCTTTCACTTAGCCATCCTTCCCATCCATCCTTCAACTCATCCACTCATGAATCCATCCATTGACTCTATCACTCATCCATCCTTTCACTCATCTATCCACCCATTCACTCGCCCATCATCCACCCTTTCACTCATCCATCCATCCCTTCGCTCATTATCCATCCATTCACTCTTTCATTCATCCATTCACCCTTTCACTAATCCATCCAGACATCCAACTATCCCTTCTCTCACTTACTCACCCACCTTTTCATATTAATTATGAGCTGAGTCTTTATCTTCAGAGTTGCATACGGAAGAGGCCCATCAAGAATTTCACCCTTGTTGTAGTTCCTAAGGCAAGTTCTAGGATAGGCCATGGGACACACATATCCCTCACCCTCAATCTAAAATGGAGAACTTCTTCTACGGATATCGATGAACACAGAAATTGAGCAGGCAGGTTGAGTTCAGTAACTTGCGGGCAATAAACACGACCCCTTAATCGGTCACAATGGACTGAGGGAGTCCTAAAGTTGCAACCAGGCACAGGCTGCTGGCCACCTTCAGTACACACAGAGGTCCGCCTCAGATGCTTACCTCATTCTTGACCGGTGAAAGTCGAGGTGGGGAGCCATAAAGAGTCCTGGGGCAAAGGTATGGGTGCCAGTTGCACAGCAGAATTCTCTATGTATACAGTGATGTAGTAGCAACGTAACCGCCATAGTAGTGCTTCCGAAGACCTTCTAAAGCAGGGAAATATACTAAAAAGTGATCCCAAGCCCTGGGGCCTTCTGTTGGCCATTCGTTGTATAGTGTATATACATGACTAGCTATAAATTAAATACATGTGAGAGAGGGGCTAAGGAGAGATGAGGGGCAACATGGTGGGTGGTAGTCAGGGAATACATAAAGAAGGTCATTGAAGGGGCACCAACAAAGCTTGTCCTCCTGGGCTTCACTATTACACATAGTTTAGGGTTTGACAGTTCTTACAGAGTCTTTGCAGCAACCAGCTATAACGTTTTTGTCCTGTTTTTGTGGTACACAGTTACACGAAAGTTACGCCTCATTATATGAAATAAGTTTGCATTTGCAAAAAATGCAGAAAAGAGACGTTTTAAGGCAAGGGCAAAGTGTGCAACTTCCATGGACCCAAAGCTATAAAGCTCCCCTCCCCCCAGGAAGATCTATTTCTATATTATTTATGTCCATTTATCACAACGTACCCCTCTCTCCTGTGTAGTTTTAAGGCTTGTTGGGCCCCAAAGGAAGACATATATCAGCTGTTTCTGCATGATTCAGTTTTTAAAACTTTAATATAGTTTAATATGTTTGTGCTTTGTGTAAGCTTCATTTTTCATTAACTGGTTAATAAAATTCACAAATGTTCCGAACAGGTGGCCCCTAAACATGTCATGCACAGGGCCCCGAAAAACATTAAGATGACAATGATACAGGGCAGTAGCTATCAATGGTGGAGAAAGAGCATCGATACCGGGTCCATTGCGCATCAATTACTGTTGCCTTTTCCAGTGCAAACAGACAGAGGGGTGACATTATCATTGCTTGCACCAGGGTCCAGTGCTCTCATGTTACACCACTGCACAGAGACCATATTTTATCTTTCGTTTAATCTGTTTAAAGTGTCGTGTGATGAGGATCTCTTGAAGAATAGCCAGAACTGCAGGAAACCTCCAAAAATGCATTAGGCACGGATTCTGACAATAACAGTTCAGCTCCCCAGCTTCCAATCTAGCCAAATGCGCCTTGAGGCCTGGTCCCTTTAGAACGCGATTTACTGAGTCTACAGGTCATGGGTCGAGTAAGGGTCCCGAAAAATTAAAAAAGGGAAAGGCTTAAAATCTGCTCTGCGTGTTTCAGAAGTACCGGGGCTAGGCACCCTAAAGCTGTTGTCATTGGCCCTGAATCAGGGCTAATGAGAGCACTCCTGAAGTGCACCTGCGAGCTCTAGGATTGTCTGATGGCTTTTAAGCCAATCCTAAATAGCTTGTTTGGTCTCCACGGCAAACAGTCGGCATTAAAAAGGCACATGATTCGCTGTCACGTAACAGCTGTTAAAATTACGGACAAATGGCGTCCATTAAAGAAGTCTTCATGGACAACGGACAGACGGCCGGAATTACGGACTGTCCGTGAAATTTACGGACGGTTGGTCACCCTAGTGGCTGTTAATAATGGAGCACGAGTGAGAGTCTAAGGCTTAAAACACAGTGATTTTCTAACAGTCATGTCAGTGGGTTATGAAGGTGTTCATATTACATACTCATCCAATAGTTGTCCTCTCTGTTGGGTTCTGGTGGTAACTAGTGTTGTCACTCACAAGTGCATTATTACTTTCAGCTAGACCATCACACTCTCCTGCATCAGTTGCATGAAAGGGGGGTTTGGGGGGCAGCAGAGCATCGCGAGGTCTGCCCCCCGGGCAGATTGGGAGGGGGCGAGAAGGGAGCAGCCATTTTATGGCTTTGGGCTGCCTTGGGAATAGCCTAAAGGCAGCCCAATTTCAAAAAGTAGCCCAAGGTTATTTAGAGGGGGTTAGCGCTTGCCCAGCCACCATTTTAGGTTCTGGTGACCTGGTGGCTGGGAGCGATTAGGATAGGTTTTTTGGCGGTTTTGTTGCAGTTTTGGTAGCGGTTTGGCAAGCTTTGAGGAATTATGACCTGCAAGAATTTCGTGTTTTGGAAGCCACTCGCCTGCTTAGGGAAGCAGGTCGGATGGATCTTTTAGTGGGCCACCAGGGCGAAGCTTGCCCCGTGAGGCACGCGTCCGCTGGCGTGGCGGCGGCCTTTCTGGCCTGTTCTCCGCCACGCAAAATGGTGAAAGTTCAGGTGAGGCGCCACGGCTGAGCAGATGCCGGGGGCATGGCCCTGGTTGGGGAGGCATGGGTAAGGGGGGGCGGCCGCGAGCGGGTAAAAGTCGCAGCGGGGGAGCGCCGTCTGCGTCCCCCTGCCGCCCGTGAAGCTATGTCCTGACTGCCCCGGTACATCAGGGGTGGTCAGGGTAGGGTGGTAGGCAAGGCGCAGAGCGCCAGTGCAGGCTGCGCAAGCCCCTGTGGAGCCAGCCGGGGACCTGGGCGAGGTTGTGAGGAGCAAGTATGGGGGAGGTGCGGGGTGCGTCTCCCCGCCTCAGGAGCTCGTTATCTCTGGCCGCTCCAAGTGCACAGAAGCTGCTGTGAAGGGGCGGGCGGGGCCCGGGAGGGCTGGTGGAGCGAGTGTGACTCCAGGTGGGGAAGGGGGGACGGTGACCAGTGTGGGTAGGGCAGATGGTCCAGGAGTGTGCGGGCGAGGGGGGAGAGCCCCTCCCCACCCGGGCTGTAACTGCAAGAGACCGGTCAAGGGGGATACAGGTGGTCCTTGGAGGGATGGGGGATTAGGTGGGAGGGGCCTCATATGGACATAGGTGGATGGGGGGTTGGAGGAGGTCATGGAGCAGGGGATGGCGGCGGGGGGCACAGGATGAGTGGAAGGGGGCGGGATAGCAGAGGGGTTCGGGGTAGTGGGGGCTGGCGGGCCAAGGTTGGGGGGATGTCCCCGCTGCTGTTGGACTCATACAGCAGCGAGAGGGACTGGGAGGGGTTGGATGCAGGGCCGGACTGGGAACCACAACCGGCCCTGGCAAAGTGCTCACCCGGCCTCCCCTTCCCACTCAGGGGGGGGGAGGGTTGGGGGTGCTGCAGAACTCTTTGCTGAGGCCGGTTTTCAGCCGATTTTGGTACAGGGCCGATTTTGCAGCTATGCTGCAAAAATGGCCCTGTAGCAAAAATGGCCCCCAGGGGCCCAGCACCGGCCCCCACCCATGCAGCGCTCCGGGGATTGCCCGGTGCCCGCTATGGCCAGTCTGGCCCTGGCTGGATGTTTTTGACTCCTGGGTGGAGGGGTCCGGGAGTTGCGGGTGTCTGGTCGGGGCGCGGGCCAGAGGGAGGGTGGGTTGTCTGGGTCCTTGTGGCGGGGTGGGATGCGGGGGCAGAGGTGGAGGGGGCAGGGAGGGCAACGGGAGGAAGGGATTGGGGTGTTGGGGGGGCCTCTTCGGATGAGGCGGGGGCAGGTGTTGGGAGACTGGTGTTGAGCGAGGATGAGGAAGACGGGGGTGGGGAGGTGGCTCCCAGAGCAGTCAGTAGGGGGGGTGACAGGTGCACGGGGGCAGGGGGGTGTTATGGGGGTGCGGGCGAGGTGCAGACTGAGGGACCCAGCACACCAGACCTGCCATTTATCTTTCAGGAGGAGGTGTGCCTCGGGGTTACTGACTTGGCAGGGCTGGGAAAGGCCCATCGGCGCCAAGGTGAAGGGAGGGTTGAGCTGCCCGCGGCGTGACCGGCACCGGCGGGGGATCCAGTCGCAGCTTGCAGAAGAAAGCCTGTGGCGGGCTCGCTGACCCCTACACCCACAGGGCCACTAGGGCTTGGGGAGCAACTCTGGAGGAGGAACGAATGAGGCACAAATGTTCGGGCTGCTGGAAGTATGGACACCCCCTGGTCAGGTGGTGGGAACCCACGGGCCTGCAGCAAGGGGGACAGCAGGGGCAGACAGGGGGTGTGCGGTCGGGGAGCCAACAGCAATATGGGGGTGGTAGAGGAGCTAAGGGGCCTGGGCCAAAGAGCTTGTACGTTTGGTAGCGGCCCTGCAGGACTATTCTGATAAAGGGGCTGCTGATCGGTTGTGGGTCGGGTTTTTAGAGGGGTTTCGGCTGAGCTACGAGGGGCCACAGATTTGCAGGTGGGCTGACAATTTGAGGTCTGCCAAGGAGCTCCTGGAAGGTGTGCAGGGCAAATTGGATAAGGAAGTCAGTGAGAGCCGCATGGTGGGACCCTTTGAAGACTGTCCGTTTGGTGGATTTGATTGTGTCCCCCTTTGGGGTGGTGCCAAAAAAGGAAGAAGGGCAGTTTCGCCTCATTCAACATTTGTCGTGGCCTGAAGGAGGCTCTGTAAATGATTACATTGATGAGCGGGAGACCACGGTGTCTTATTCCTCTGTTGACACAGCCAAGGCCTTGGTGGTGTACGCGGGCGCACCAGCGAGGATGGCAAAGTGCGACATCAAGTCAGCTTTCTGGCTGCTTCCAGTCCATCCAGATGATTGGGGCTTACTGGGGATCCAGTTTAACGGCCGGTGGTACGTGGACAAAGCGTTGCCGAATGGGCTGCTCGATGTCTTGCGCACTATTTGAATGTTTCAGTACGTTCCTACAATGGTTGTTCTCGGAACGATTGGGTCACCAAGGAGTAACGCACTACCTGGATGACTTTTTCTTGGTTGGCACCACAGGCTCCACGGACTGCCAGGTGGTGCTGGACAGGTTTCAGGAGATCATGGGGGAGTTGGGCATGCCGTTGGCACCGGAGAAGACAGTGGGGCCCTGCACAGCACTGTCGTTTTTGGGCATTGAGCTGGACTCGGGGGCAATGGAGGCCTGATTGCCAGTGGAGAAGAAGCAGCAAATGTTGGGGCTGCTAGAGGTTATGTTGGCATGACACAAGGTCACAGTGTTGGAAATACAGGTGCTGTTGGGTCACCTCAATTTCACTTGCAGAGTAGTGCGAGTGGGTAGGACTTTCTATAGGAGATTGGGCGGGGCCTTAGCTGGGCGGAGGCCACCGCATCACCACATGCGGATTTCTGCGGGCATTTGAGAGGACTTGCGACTGTGGCAGTTCTTTCTGCAGAATTTTAACGGGTTCCCCATGCAGAGGGGGGATGACCTGGTCTGGGATGTCCAAATTTTTTCAGACACAGCGGGGAGCGATGGCTTTGGGCTGTACTGGCAGGGGCGGTGGTGTGCGGAGAAGTGGTCCCAGGAGTGGGCGGGCGGTGGAGGGAGCATTGCTTTTCTGGAGCTCTTCCCTTTGGTGGTGGCGATCTCGCTTTGGGGGAGTGGTTGGCCCACAAACGAGTGACATTTCATGTGGATAACTTGGTGGTGGTGGAGGTGGTGAATCGGCGGAGCTGCGTTAAGGGGAAAAGGATAGATCGCATCCTGAATAACCATGGCTATAATTGGGCCAGATGGAAACCCCCAATATACGTAAAAGGCTCATGGAGCATTACAACTAATATCAAAAAGTCTTTAATATACGCCAATTGGGCGATGAGAGACTACAATTCTGAACTACAAACTAGGTACATAACACCTATAGTTCACTTCCTTTTTGTAGAATACACTTTTACATTTACATTCATGTGGGTAAGGTGGGGATCTTTGTGCAAACCCCGTCCTGAAGAAGGAGTTTTTAACTCCGAAACATGTTCATGTAGACGCACAAATGAGGTTGATGTACATAATTATACACTAACAACCTCTCACTGCACCCCTTTTAATGATACCAGCCGGGGGCTTAATAAAAGTCTATTTTTCACCCCACGAGCCAGGCATTTTTTAACCTTCACTTAACCCACCACTCATGTACATTCACTACCCCACACACATCCACACATAGTCAAATAATAGTGCTACCACGTAGTCGTTGGTCGCAGCACGCCGCATCCCGTAGAGGGGTGTGAAGACCCCGATGATAAAGCATGACACCAAGGGGCCTGTTGGTGTGTGAGGGGTATTTAAACAACACTGAGTGCTCCCCACCACAGTAGGGATCACCACCACCATCTAAAAGGATTCCACTTTGTTTATGAAAGGCCAGGGATGAACAGGTGCTGAAGCTGCTCGAGTGTTTGTGCTGGGCTGCCTGCGCCATTGTTAGACCTGGCACCTTGGCGTGAGTCTCCCTTCCACTTTTTGCTGATGTGCCTCCGATGTTTTGCTGGTTTTCCGATACTCAGGGCACTGCGCCACGGCTGATCCGTGCCGCAGTGCAAGTGCTCCCTACTGTAAATTGTACATACGATTGGTATCCCTGATTGGTGCATTGGATTTACTGTTAGTCCCTAGTAAAGCGCACAAGAGAGTGCCGGGGCTTGTAGATGCCAATACTGCTGGTGGGCCTGCAGCGCTGGTTGCGCCACCCACCGAAGCAGCCGTAAAGATGTGTCTAGGAACTGCGACCGCAGAACCCGCGTGCGGTCTCGTACTGCCACGCTAGCTGGGCCAGTGTCCCCACTTGCCAGCACCGACCCTTCCCTTGACTACATATTAGTCACCCCTATGGTAGGCCTGCGGGCAGGGTGCGTTGTAGGTGCAAGGTAGGACAAGCCTGATGAGCGTGGCATGTCCTAATAGTGACTTACAACGAAGACCGTATTTCACTATTGAAGGCTACCTGCTCCATTAGGCCAGACTGAGCTGCGAGGATTATTACACCCTATAATCCCCGCTGGCTCAAGGAGCATGGTAGCGAGTCATGTTTAGTATGCCTGAACTCAGGATGATAAGATATTTCTTGTAGTCAAGTTTATTTTAATATCCTGGGTTTGCAAATGCTACTTTTAGAAAGTTAGCCTTTGCTTGCTTAACCATTTCAGCCGCCTCTGCTGGTATGTGTATCTGACTGTCTGGGATGCGTGAGTGACAGGGCTGGAGGGATGACAGGTGGTGAATGCGCAGATTACACCTTAGTGGGAGGTAGGAGTGCCTCTTGACTCAAACTGTCACTGTGCTCGGCCACCACAATGCTGGCTCCACCCTCCTGGGGAGCGGCGGATGACTCTGCCGGCACCTGGCCCAGGAAGGGCGAAGCCCCCATCAACAAGGTACTTTGGCCACCCCTGTCCGGACAATGCTGGCTCCACCTCCTGTGGGGCGTCTGATGCGCCTGCCCCTCACACTGAAGGCAGAAGCCGGAGTACACCCGCCGGGGTACTCCAGAACTGAGAGTGGCTATGCAAAGGCCCCCCTGGCCTGCAAGAACAAAATAATTGGCCTATAAAAGAAGGAGCCCTGCTCCTTGAAAATTAGATCCGGTTTGGGCCACAGAAGGACTCTGCCCTACGAGAAGGACCGTGAGAGACAAGGAAGGGTGCTGACTCTTGCCTGTGTCTGGTGCCTTGCTGCTGAAGGAGAGGAAGACAAAAAGACTACGAAAAGACTTTTGCTCTACTTGTGCCAAACTCTGCTAAAGAGATCTCCAAGGGCTTGCAACTGAACTTGCCCCCTGACCAGCGTCCCAGGACCAGTGGACGCTACCCCCCTTGGAAGAAAGCGACTGCGGGTGCTGACCATCGCCGCAGTATCGACAGAGGAATCTCCTCTAAAGCATCAACGACCTCCCGACCACCGTGACCGGGGCCCAAAGCAACAGCGGAAGCAAAGTGAGGACCAGCCGCCACTGGCCCGAACACCGTGACCGCACCTGCACCGGGAGCCCGAGAGCTAAGCAAGGGAGGACCCGTACGGTCCGAGCTCACGAGGTGACTGCATAGCGAGCAGCCACTCACCTGCAAAGACGGACAGTTGCTCTACGAGAGTCCGCAGAGTCGGTAGCCTGCCCGACAGCCCAGCTGTGAGCCCACAGCTGCATCGACATTTGGCTGGGTACGTCCTGCACTTGGGGACCGTACTGCCACTTGTCACCGCCCCACAGCCGCCGCCTCCAGGGTCGGAGCGGACGACGAAGGGAGGACCCTGCCGCCACAAAACACCGCTGCCCCGGAAGACCAGTGACCTGCTCGGCTGAAGAGCCGCAACGATCCGCGACCCCGGGAAGGCAACGCGACGTGGGACAGATCCCCTGGAAGCCGCCGGCCCCACAAGAACTCTGAGTAACACCGGCCTACGGGCCTCAAGAGAACTGCATAAGAACTGTGGTAACCCGATTTGAGTAACCTGCAACCGTTTTCATAAAGTTATCGACTGTATTCACAAGCCTGCTTAAAATCTATATAAAGATATATATTTTTACAGAATACAGTCTGGTCTCGTTGTGTGGTGGGTTGGTTGTAAAGGTGTACTGTTGCAAGTGTTTAACCCTATATGCCCCAAAGATTAGCCTACGACTGCTTAAGCCACACTACCTAGAGGGTGAGCAGAGGTTGTCTGGAAGGTAACCCTCAGCCCTGACGAGGAAGAGAGAGTCCCTGTTTTTCGCTAGTGCTACACTGCGCCAACTAGAGCCTCTCCCTTCCTACATTGGACGCAGCGGTGAGGATTTCGAATTTACACTTGCGATAGTTATACCTGAGCTTCTGACCACTACACAAGGATTACGGTCCAGTTACTTAGCCACAGACTTTGATTTTTGAATTTTGCCGAAAGAAGATTCCGAGCGCAGAAACCATGCAGGGCACAAAGAGCTTGGATGGAGCGGAGTCCACGACCTCCAAGGTGTTGGAGATAGAGTGGGATGCCGCAAAGCTGGACAAATACTCAAAGATGGAGCTGAAGTTTTTCTGTAGGAAACTAAAGGTTCCGCACGCTGGTTGCAAAAACAAGCCGGAGCTCTACAAGGCCCTGAAAGCCTGGGTGGAGTCCAGAAAGACCCCGGAAGAGCAAGACGTCCTCGCCGAGCAGAATACGACGGAGGAGCAGAATGCGCTTGGGGATCTGATCGATCTAGAAAGGCAAGACAGCGAGCACAGCTTGGGTAAAGGCCTGTCGCCAGAGGAGCTGGCGGACAGGAAGGAAACCCGGAATCACGAGAGAAAGTTGGCAGAAATGAAAATCCAGCTGGAGCTGGAAACCAAGAGAATGGCGCTGGAAGAGCGAAAGCACCAGATGGATTACGAAATAAAGATGAGGGAGATAAGTCTCAAGGAGAGAGACTTGGATCGGCCTCCCTCTGGTGGCAGCACATCGCCAGTGCAGGTAGAGTCAAGAGTGCACATCCCGAAGGACGTAGTTAAGGAGTTCTTTAAGGGGGATGACATAGGACAGTGGTTTAGGGCATACGAGGTAGCCATGTCCTCCCACCGGGTCCCTGACAAGGATTGGGGAGCGGGGTTGTGGGGAAGGTTCCTTAGCGAAGGGAGAGATACCTTGCTAGATTTGCCCGTTGAAAATCAGAGATCCTATGCCCACATGAAAGAAGCTTTATTAAACAGGTACGGGCTTACCCCTGAAATGTATAGACAGAAGTTTAGGGGATGTACTAAGCGGCCTGGGAATACGTATGTGGAGTATGTGACTTACTTTTGCAGAGCACTGGATGGTTGGGTGAAGGGTAACAAAGTTAATGATTTTCAAGGTCTCTTTGATTTAATTGCATGGGAGCACTTGTCTGATCACTGTTTTCCTGAGTTACGCCAACACCTGATCGATAGCAAGCTGTCCAACCCGAGGAAGCTTGCTGAGGAGGCGGACCGCTGGCTCAGCACCAGGGTCCACAAGGGTCCCGTGGGAGATTCCGCCAAGAGTGGGCAGGGTCCCCAGCAGAAGAGTGGGGGGGACAAGTGGGGAAAACAGAAAGGGTTCCAAAAAGGCCCCCAAAGTAGTTCCCAAGGGAATCCGCAGCAGGGTTCTCAGCCTCCCCCACCCCCAAAGCAGAATGGGGCCCCGACAGGTAAACCTGTTCCAAAGGGGCCCTTCAATTGTTTCAAATGTGGCGAGCCTGGGCACATATCCAGTGACCCCAAGTGTCGCCTATTTGGAAAACCCGCACCCACTGGTGCTCCGCCCCGACAAGTGACTAGCGTTCACCTGGGAGAAGAAATGATGGTCCCGGGGGGTGGAGATCCCGTTCACATGACCCTGGTCTCATTAGGAGACAGCGAGATGATCCCTACGAACTACCTGCCCTCTAACACTAAGAAGTATGGGCAGGTGGTGATCATCAATGGTAAGGAAGCCGAGGCTCTTAGGGACACAGGAGCCAGTGTGACTGCAGTGAGGCAGCACCTGGTGTCTCAAGAGCAGGTTGTACCCCATGCCTACTGTAGGGTTATCAACGCTGATAATTCTGAGAGTCAGTGTCCGATGGCTCAAGTTCCCTTCGAGTGGGGGGGGGTCTCTGGTACTCTGCAGGTCTGTGTGAGAAAAACCATGCCTGTTGACTGTTTGCTAGGGAACGACTTGGATCACTCCCCTTGGGAAAAGGTGGAGAAAACGACTCACCTGCGGATGGTGGGTCTGCCTGACTGGGCGTGCGTGACCACCCGGTCGATGGCAGCCAGTAGGGGTGATCGAGAGGTCCTGGGGCCTGATGGAGAGGCCCAGGAACCGGCCTTAGGGAGAAGGCGCAGGGGGCGCGGGAAACCGGCCCCTGAAGTTCCTACGGTCCAGGAGGAGGCAGACCTTGAGGGGGATGCCCTGGAGCCTACGGGGGAACAGATCGCCAAACTGGGGGATCTGCCTGAGCTGACCCATTGGCAGCAAGAAGGAGGACCCTCCAGGGAGGAATTCTGCAGGGAGCAGAAAGAATGCCCTTCTCTCATGGGTATGCGGCAGCAGGCTGCAGACCAGGCCAATGGTGTTCAGGCCAAAACACATTACGTGTACTGGGAGAACGACCTCCTGTATTCGGAGCCTAAGGCTGCTGAACCTGGGTCAGCCCGTGTGCTGGTGGTACCCCAGAAGTTCAGAGCCTTCCTACTGGGTCTGGCTCATGATGTGCCTTTAGCAGGACATTTGGGGATGGACAAGACCTATGACAGGCTTGTCACCCACTTTTACTGGCCCCAAATGCATAAAAGCTCAGATGCTTATTGCAGAACCTGTCCAACTTGCCAGGCAAGTGGGAAGACGGGAGGGAAGAACAAGGCTCCCCTCCAACCCTTCCCTGTGGTCGGTACGCCATTCCAGCGAGTGGGTATTGACATCGTTGGGCCTCTGGACCCCAAGACAGCCATGGGCAACAGGTTCATCCTGGTCTTGGTGGACCATGCCACCCGGTACCCTGAAGCCATCCCTCTGAGGACAGTGGCGGCTCCCGTGGTGGGGCGTGCACTGATGGGAATTTTCTCACGAGTAGGATTCCCTCTAGAGGTGGTGAGCGACAGGGGGACCAATTTCATATCGAAATATATGAAGTCCCTTTCGCAGGAGTGTGGCGTAACCTACAAGTTCACCACACCCTACCATCCCCAAGGTAACGGGTTGGTTGAAAGATTCAACCGAACCCTCAAAGGCATGATCATGGGCCTGGAAGGTCCGATGAGGCGTAAGTGGGACGTCCTCTTGCCATGCCTGCTTTTTGCATATCGCGAGGTACCACAGAAGTCCCTAGGGTTCAGCCCCTTTGAACTGCTGTACGGCCACCCCGTGAGAGGACCACTGAGTTTGGTAAAGGAAGGCTGGGAGCAATCTCCCAGGAAACCTCCCCAGAATGTATATAGCTACATGCTGGCCTTCAGAAACCAAACCAGGCGCTTCAGACAACTTGCCGAGGCAAATCTGGAAGCGAGCCAGGAGGAGATGAAGCGGTGGTACGATCAGAATGCCACTCTGGTCGAGCTTCAGCCTGGACAGGAGGTGTATGTCCTGGCCCCAGTGGAGCCCTGTGCCCTTCAGGATAAGTGGACAGGACCATTTGAGGTTGTGGAGCGCAAGAGCCCCGTGACATACTTGGTGGACATGAAGACGCCCAGGAACCCTTTGCGGGTCCTACATGTCAACCGCCTCAAGCCCCACTTGCGAAGGTCCGAAGTGGGCATGTTGTTGGCAACCGATGACGGAATGGAGGAGGAGTCGGAGCCTCTTCCTGACCTCTTGGTGGCCTGTGAGAAGGATGGGTCAGTGGATGGAGTTAACCTCTCACCCTCCCTGACCGCCGAACAACAGGAGGACTGCCGCCAGTTGCTGGGGCAGTTTCCAGACCTGTTCTCCCTGGTTCCGAGTGTCACAGATTGGTGCGTCCATGATGTGGACACTGGAGACAGCTTACCGGTGAAGCACAAGGCTTACCGGGTAACTGACAGGGTACGGGCCTGCATCAAGGAGGAGGTCTCCAAGATGCTTGCCCTTGGGGTGGTTGAGTCTTCCAGCAGTCCTTGGTCCAGCCCCGTGGTCTTGGTTCCGAAGGCTGCTGCGCCGGGAGCCACACCCGAACTACGGTTCTGTGTGGACTACAGAGGACTCAATTCAGTCACGAAGACTAACGCGCACCCCATCCCCAGAGCTGACGAGCTCATTGATCGGCTAGGGGCTGCCCGGTTTCTCAGCACGTTTGATTTAACGTCTGGGTACTGGCAGATCGCCTTGACCGATGGGGCAAAGGAGAGGTCGGCATTCTCAACACCAGATGGGCATTTCCAGTTCCGGGTTATGCCATTTGGGATGAAGAATGCCCCTGCCACCTTTCAGAGATTGGTCAACCAGGTGTTGGCTGGACTGGACGAGTTCAGTGCCGCCTACCTGGATGACATCGCGGTGTTCAGCGGCACCTGGCCCGAACACCTGCGACACCTCTGGGAAGTGTTGATGGCCCTGCGCAGAGCAGGCCTCACAATCAAGGCAAGCAAGTGCCAGATTGGGCAGGGTTCAGTGGTGTACTTGGGACACTAAGTTGGGAGTGGCAAGGTAGCCCCCTTGCAGCCCAAAATCGAAACCATCCTGGCTTGGGAACCCCCCAAGACCCAGACTGCAGTGAGAGCCTTCCTGGGGCTCACTGGGTATTACAGGAGGTTTGTCAAGGGCTATGGCACGATCGTGACCCCCTTGACAGAGCTGACTTCGAAAAAGCAGCCCAGGAATGTGATTTGGACTGACACCTGTCAGAAGGCTTTCGACACCCTGAAGACTGCCATGTGCACGGCGCCCGTGCTCCTGGCCCCCGATTTCTCCAAGGAGTTCATTGTGCAAACAGACGCTTCAGAGCATGGTGTAGGGGCTGTTCTTTCACAGATGACTGAGGAAAGCTTTGACCAACCCGTAGCCTTCATAAGTCGGAGGTTACTTCCACGGGAAAGTAGGTGGAGTGCAATAGAGCGTGAAGCATTTGCTGTGGTCTGGGCGCTGAAGAAGCTAAGACCCTACTTGTTTGGGTCTCACTTCCGAGTTCAGACGGACCACAGGCCCCTCAGATGGTTGATGCAAATGAGGGGTGAGAACCCGAAACTGTTGAGGTGGTCCATTTCTCTACAGAGTATGGACTTTACGGTGGAACACCGCCCTGGCACCGATCACGCCAACGCTGACGGTCTGTCCAGATGTTTCCGCCTTAGTGATGTGGAACTCCCTGGGGAAGGGTAGTTCCTCCCACATTTCAGCTGGAGGGGACACATGTTAGACCTGGCACCTTGGCGTGAGTCTCCCTTCCACTTTTTGCTAATGTGCCTCCGATGTTTTGCTGGTTTTCCGATACTCAGGGCACTGCGCCACGGCTGATCCATGCCGCAGTGCAAGTGCTCCCTACTGTAAATTGTACATACGATTGGTATCCCTGATTGGTGCATTGGATTTACTGTTAGTCCCTAGTAAAGCGCACAAGAGAGTGCCGGGGCTTGTAGATGCCAATACTGCTGGTGGGCCTGCAGCGCTGGTTGCGCCACCCACCGAAGCAGCCGTAAAGATGTGTCTGGGAACTGCGACCGCAGAACCCGCGTGCGGTCTCGTACTGCCACGCTAGCTGGGCCAGTGTCCCCACTTGCCAGCACCGACCCTTCCCTTGACTACATATTAGTCACCCCTATGGTAGGCCTGCGGGCAGGGTGCGTTGTAGGTGCAAGGTAGGACAAGCCTGATGAGCGTGGCATGTCCTAATAGTGACTTACAACGAAGACCGTATTTCACTATTGAAGGCTACCTGCTCCATTAGGCCAGACTGAGCTGCGAGGATTATTACACCCTATAATCCCCGCAGGCTCAAGGAGCATGGTAGCGAGTCATGTTTAGTATGCCAGAACTCAGGATGATAAGATATTTCTTGTAGTCAAGTTTATTTTAATATCCTGGGTTTGCAAATGCTACTTTTAGAAAGTTAGCCTTTGCTTGCTTAACCATTTCAGCCGCCTCTGCTGGTATGTGTATCTGACTGTCTGGGATGCGTGAGTGACAGGGCTGGAGGGATGACAGGTGGTGAATGCGCAGATTACACCTTAGTGGGAGGTAGGAGTGCCTCTTGACTCAAACTGTCACTGTGCTCGGCCACCACAATGCTGGCTCCACCCTCCTGGGGAGCGGCGGATGACTCTGCCGGCACCTGGCCCAGGAAGGGCGAAGCCCCCATCAACAAGGTACTTTGGCCACCCCTGTCCGGACAATGCTGGCTCCACCTCCTGTGGGGCGTCTGATGCGCCTGCCCCTCACACTGAAGGCAGAAGCCGGAGTACACCCGCCGGGGTACTCCAGAACTGAGAGTGGCTATGCAAAGGCCCCCCTGGCCTGCGAGAACAAAAGAATTGGCCTATAAAAGAAGGAGCCCTGCTCCTTGAAAATTAGATCCGGTTTGGGCCACAGAAGGACTCTGCCCTACGAGAAGGACCGTGAGAGACAAGGAAGGGTGCTGACTCTTGCCTGTGTCTGGTGCCTTGCTGCTGAAGGAGAGGAAGACAAAAAGACTACGAAAAGACTTTTGCTCTACTTGTGCCAAACTCTGCTAAAGAGATCTCCAAGGGCTTGCAACTGAACTTGCCCCCTGACCAGCGTCCCAGGACCAGTGGACGCTACCCCCCTTGGAAGAAAGCGACTGCGGGTGCTGACCATCGCCGCAGTATCGACAGAGGAATCTCCTCTAAAGCATCAACGACCTCCCGACCACCGTGACCGGGGCCCAAAGCAACAGCGGAAGCAAAGTGAGGACCAGCCGCCGCTGGCCCGAACACCGTGACCGCACCTGCACCGGGAGCCCGAGAGCAAAGCAAGGGAGGACCCGTCCGGTCCGAGCTCACGAGGTGACTGCATAGCGAGCAGCCACTCACCTGCAAAGACGGACAGTTGCTCTACGAGAGTCCGCAGAGTCGGTAGCCTGCCCGACAGCCCAGCTGTGAGCCCACAGCTGCATCGACATTTGGCTGGGTACGTCCTGCACTTGGGGACCGTACTGCCACTTGTCACCGCCGCACAGCCGCCGCCTCCAGGGTCGGAGCGGACGACGAAGGGAGGACCCTGCCGCCACAAAACACCGCTGCCCCGGAAGACCAGTGACCTGCTCGGCTGAAGAGCCGCAACGATCCGCGACCCCGGGAAGGCAACGCGACGTGGGACAGATCCCCTGGAAGCCGCCGGCCCCACAAGAACTCTGAGTAACACCGGCCTACGGGCCTCAAGAGAACTGCATAAGAACTGTGGTAACCCGATTTGAGTAACCTGCAACCGTTTTCATAAAGTTATCGACTGTATTCACAAGCCTGCTTAAAATCTATATAAAGATATATATTTTTACAGAATACAGTCTGGTCTCGTTGTGTGGTGGGTTGGTTGTAAAGGTGTACTGTTGCAAGTGTTTAACCCTATATGCCCCAAAGATTAGCCTACGACTGCTTAAGCCACACTACCTAGAGGGTGAGCAGAGGTTGTCTGGAAGGTAACCCTCAGCCCTGACGAGGAAGAGAGAGTCCCTGTTTGTCGCTAGTGCTACACTGCGCCAACTAGAGCCTCCCCCTTCCTACAGCCATGATATTGCTTTTCGCTCGGTGAACGTGCCTGCGATCGATAATGACATAGTGGATGCTTTGTCTCGTTCGCAGTGGGGGAGATTCCATTGGTTAGCCAAGGATGCGAACCGGGACCCAACCGGCATGCCGCCACATCTATGGTATGTAGGCAACAGAGGATGTTGCAGCTGGTTTTAAGGTCATTGGCGGAATCGGTGAGGGTGACCTACGTGACTGCATGGGAGGAGTTTATGGCGTCTGGGGTGAAGTGGCGGTGTTCGGGGAGGGGGAGGAGGAGGATGATATACAGTTTATCCTGTCGCTCATTGAGCAGGGGCTTACACGGATCACGATAGCGGGAAAGCTGGCGCGGATTGCCTTTATGGGTAAACTCCTGTGGGGTTACGCGCCGGCCACAGGAGAGATCGGCTCATGGATGCTCGAGGGCTGGGTCCGAGAGTGTGGGAAGTTGGGTTGGGTTAGGCAACCTTTGTTGTTGGCTCTGTTGGAACGGGTGCTGGGGGCTCTGCCTCGGGTCTGCAAGGACGCGGGAGAGAACTGCCTGTTCACCACTTTAATGGCGTGGATGTTCGCGGGGGTTTTCGGGTATCTGAGTTGCTGGGTTCCAGAGGGGATGCTGGGATTTTGTGGTCCGAGGTTTCTTTTAGAGGGGCCGAGGTATGCCTTTGGCCACGAAAGTCTAAGACGGACCAGAGGAGAGTGGGTTGGTGGGTATTGTTGCCAACGGTGGATTCAGAGAGAGTATGCCCAGTGCAGTGGGGATTGAGACTGAGGGCTGGGGAGCCAGCAGAAGGGATGGTTTTCAGACATGTGGATGGGCAGGAGGCGACGGGCTCTCAGCTGCTGGCCATATTGCGGAATACGTTAGCCCTGCTAGGTGTGGATGGGAGGAGCTATGGCACCTATTCCTTTCGGTGCAGCATCGGAGGCGCGCAGTCGAGGGTGGGGGCGAGGGGTCATCATGCGCTTGGGCGCTTGGGTAGGTGGTCGTCCGAATGCTACAGGTGATACGTGCGCGGCGATGCTTGCCAATAATGGCGCAGTTGGGTATGTGGCTCTTTGACTTACTCTTTTTTCTTGTTTCAGGTTCGGTGGCAGGTCCCCTCGCCAGGGATATGTCAGTGTGGATCGTGGGCCATTCATTTGTAAAAAGGGCCCAGGCGCAAGCACAAGACAGTTATTTTGGAGAGAATCTGGGGTTTAATCCTGATGTTTTCAATGTGTGTTGGAAAGGCAAAGGGGGTATGCTTTGGAGGGAGTTTATGGCGACGCTTAACGGGCTGTTGGTGGCGGGAAGGTGTCTGGATGTTTTGGTTGTCCATTTAGGGGAGAACGACATGGTCAGAGAGACGGGGCTAGTATTGATGAAGGCCATGAAGAAGGATCTGGAGGAGATTAAGAGACAGAGGTCTGGGTGCACGGTGTTCTGGACGGAGTTTGTTCCGCATTGGGTGTGGAGAGGGGCGGTGAAGCCTCAGGCAGTAGATAAGGCCAGAAGGAAAGTGAATGTGGATATGGTGAGGTTTGTAGGCACTAAGGCTTTTCAAGGATATGGCATAGGGACATTCGGTATGATGCGCCGGAGTTGTTTAGGGGCGATGGTGTTCACCTTTCACGGCTTGGCATGGATCTTTATTTGCAAGAACTGCCGGAAGTGCTGTCCAGGTTGCTGGGAGTGAGACAGTAGTGGGTAGGGTTCATCAGAGCAGGGAGTTGGGGGGTAGAGGGGGGGCAGAAAAAAGGGGAGGCGGTGTAGTCACCTACCCTCCCGCCTTTTCCTGGGTGGCTGTATTGACCGGGCTTTTGGCTCTATTTCTGAGTGATGGTGACTTTAGCTTGCTACCATCCTAGATCCCTATTCTTAGCTTGTTTTGGTCTTTTTCAGTCCTCTTTTCAGACTTAGAAGCATAAACTAGAGGATAGCCGCTTTATATGATGATAGATCCCTTATTTCTGACTCTATTCCATCTATTGCCTATTGGCATAATTATGTGTCCTTTCATCATTCTCAGGCCTAAAGACCTATAGTAGAGGGTGGATCCTGTAGTTCTGACTTTATATTACCTATTGGTAGGGTTTGTGTATGTATTCCGATAGAGCTATGTGTCTATTTCATCCTTTACGGGCCTACAAGGCCCAGAACCAGAGAGACTCCATTTTGCTTTCTTTCTCTGCTGACTGAGGAGCTTGCAGGGTAAAGGTAATGTTTATAGTTAAGCCTGTTGTGTGCTAGAGGAAAGCCAGCGGAGACTGGTTCTTATCGAAAGAATGTGTTTGTCTCTTGGGTCCAGACGTAACATGCAGATGGCCACTGCAGTTGCGCGGAGAGCCTTGGAGCTGGCACAGGAATTCGGTGGGAGGTAGTTTCTGTTGGAAATTTCCATGAGGAGAGAGCATTCTATATTAGCGAAGTGCAGAGAGGCAGAGTGGTCAGATGGTTTTTGGAGCTGAAGAGAGCGGTCAGATGGATCTTGAAGCGTTCAGATGGTTTTTGGAGCTGAAGAAAGCGGTCAGATGGATCTTGGAGCAGTCAGATGAATCTTGGAATGGTAGAAGGCAGTTGGTCTTTGGAGCTGAAGAGAGCAGTCAGAGATGATCCTTGGAGCTGGAACTGTCAACTGGAGCTGCCAGTTTGTCAGAATGTATTGAAGCAGTTGCCAGTCAGATGGAAGAGCTTTTGGAGCAGTTGGAGCCAGTGGAGTGAAGCTGTGGTGACAGAGGGAGAGAGCCCCGATTCCACCAGAGAGAGAGAAACATTCCTTTCTTATAGGGTGAGGTATTCTAAACTAGTTTGCTTTACACTTAATCATTCATTTTCCTTTATTTCCTAGGCTATATTTCCTACTGTATTGTTACAGTGATTAATCCCTTTTCTTTCAGCGATGTGCAGTCCTGTTATAATCCATTATTTCCCTTTTAGCTATCTACAGTTCCTGCCAGCTATATGTGGATGTGTTAGTAATAAAGCTTTCTTGTTTTTATTCTAATGAAGAGACCCGGCAGATCTGTGTATTCCTTAGATGTACCTATTTCCCTTTACTTTTCAGGCTATGTCTAGATTGTTAGTTATTGTGATGTTATAATTTGCTATTGTGTAATAAAGGGACCCCCGTTCTTAGTGAACAGCTGTGCAGGTGTTATTTCTTCATGACTAACATTTCTTCTAGCCAGATGCTGTTATGTGGACGGATGTGTTTCCCGTCCAGGTAAGTCGTAACTGATCAAGGGAGCAAGGAGCGCCTAAATCAGGGAATAACCTTTGCATATAGTAATTACATTTAGTTGTTATCTTCTAGGACAGAGCTAACCCTTCTTTTTACCCAAATGCTGACAGGAGAAGGATGTGACATTCCCTTCCCTGCAGATAATTGAGCATGGAAGATTGTGTGTAGATCAGGTCAGGAGGTAACCTTTAAATGCTACAATTTGGCCATTCTTGTGTGAGAGGATTGAACTGTCTATCTACCACATAAAATATAGTATTACATCCCCAGTAGATATTAGACATATAGAGAAACTTCCCAACAGAGAGAGAGAGAGTTAAAGGTATCAATAGGACAGTAATCGCCGTTGTGTAGCAGCATTATTGAGAGCACCGGGGGGATACGGTGTGTATCGTCACCTGATTGTGACGGCAGCGTGAGCACGGGGAGGATACGGTGTGTATACCCACAGGATTGTGGCTTGAGAGAGAGAGAGCACCGGGAGGATGCGGTGTGTATACCCACAGGATTGTGGCTTATGTGAACACTGATTGTGGTCAGTGTGTAATGGTAAGTGATCAGAACTGCCCCCTTCACTATGAGTAGGAGCGTAGCATAGTCTGGGGCAGATTGCAGTGAGACTGTAAGGTGAGATCATAGGATGTAACATGGAATTTCTTAGTAATCAGTGAGTATTCCTAGTAATCCTATAGATTTAGTGGTGTTTTTGATGATATGAGCTTGTATATTGCTAATTCCCCATCCCCAGGAAGGTACCTAGGTACTGTGGTAAGTAGGCTCTGGTGAGGGAGATGGTTACGTTTCGGCTGGATTGGTGGTGTCTTGGTGAGCTGGTGATATCCCGTCTGAAAATCCGGTCGTTACAGTGGCAGAGTTGTTTTTGAAGTTGGCCAAGTTTGGCTGGAGTTTGGTAGTTTATCGTTAAGTTTAGGGAGTTGGTGATCAGGAGCGGGGAAAGGTTAAGCAGGTTGGAAGTTTACATTAGAGGTTTGTTAGTTACAGATGCAGGAAGGCAGATAGGATTGTGGGTTTTAGAGGGTAGGAGGTCTAATGTTATGTGATAAGATTGTGTATTATTTATTGTATTGGAAGTTATGCATTGTATGTTGCAGGGTGGGGGTTTTTATCATGTGGGGATCGTAGGGGTGGGGGAGGAAATGTCAAGGGTTCAGGTAAATTGATGTTTAGAGAGGTTTTCGTTTTGTAAGGCAAAGTGGCAATTTAAAAAACATTGTGATGTGAACCTGTTTCAATAAAGTAGCCGTTTACAGACACAAATGGTTGTCGGCGTGGTTTTCCCCCTCCTCCCTCCCAAGGGGGATTTGAGGGACAGCCGAGCATCACAAGGTCTGCCCCTAGGCAGATTGGGAGGGGAAGGGGGCGAGAAGGGAGCAGCCATTTTGTGGCTTTGTGCTGCCTTGGGAATAGCCCAAAGACAGCCCAATTTCAAAAAGTAGCCCAAGGTTATTTAGAGGGGGTTAGCGCTTGACCAGCCACCATTTTAGGTTCTGGTGACCTGGTGGCTGAGGATGTGTAGGATAGGTTTTTTGGCCCAGCTTTCCCTCCCTTGGCTTAAGGTTTTGTGGGAGGTGGTTAGGGTAGGTTTTTTCTTATTACCATAGGGGCTGCATTTGGAACAGGTGCATAGGGGTTTATATTATTGTATTTGTCGCTTGGAACAGGTGCTGGCGGAGTTGTTTTTTGAAGTTGGCCAAGTTTGGCTGGAGTTTGGTAGTTTATCGTTAAGTTTGGGTGAACAGGAGTGGGGAAAGGTTAAGCAGGTTGGAAGTTTACATTAGAGGTTCGTTAGTTACAGTTGCAGGAAGGCAGATAGGATTGTAGGTCTTTGAAGGGTAGGAGTTCTAATGTTATGTGATAAGATTGTGTATTATTTAATGTATTGGAAGTTATGCATTGTATGTTGCAGGGTGTTTTTTTTTACCATGTGGGGATGGTAGGAGTTGTGGGAGGAAATGTCAAGGGGTCAGGTAAATCGATGTTTAGAGAGGTTTTAGTTTTGTAAGGCAAAGCGCCAGTTTAAATAAAATTGTGATGTGCACCTGTTTCAATAAAACGGCCGTTTACACACACAAATGGTTGTCGGGGTGGCTTGCCCCCTCCTCCCTCCCAAACATGAAGATGTGCAGTTGTGCTGGTTGCAGGGATTTAGCAGTTGGATGCTGGGAGGTTGGATTCCTGAAGGTCAAAGCAGCTCAGACTCCTGTGTCTCTACATCTCTCAATAAGCCAGTTTTGATCTATACCTCGGTCCTCGTGACTTTGTTGAATCTGGCGACTGAGGATGGAATTCCACTGTTGTAGCCTGGGGTGTCAGAGCCCGAAGTTGAGAGTCTAAGGAGGTCCGCATCCCGTTCCTGTGTTCCAATCCTTCATGGGTGTGCTTCCCTGCTTTGACTCGTGGAGCAAGTGTCTTGTCCCTGACTCAGCCCAACATGGCGTCATTGCATAGAAGGTTTCTGCATATTTTTACATCTGTTGGTGTTTGTGGGCAGTTGGGATTTTGAAGAGGGCCGGCTGTGCACGTGTCTCAGTAACACATGGCCTATCGCTGTCTGCAAAATCATGGACTGTGCCCCAGCACAGAATGCTCACTTGGTTGGGCTCTTATGTGTGCTTTCACAGAAGAGGGCTGGAACGCAGTAGGGTACGCGCTATAGTACTGGACTGTGGTACAACCATGAGGGGAGGTTGTACACAATTTATGTCATCTGTTCTCAACTGTGGTTGAATGAAGCCAATTCATGATAACATTTTAAATGGTGGCTACGCTGATAACAATTTTACATCCAATATCAGTACTGTTGTTAGGGATACTAAGCCAACCACAGTATCTATTAATGTGGTTTAAGAGGTGCTACCATGGTACTATCCACACCCTGACACCTAGGATGTGTATTTTTCAAGGACAATTCCCTTGGCACAAATTATGCAATGTGATGAGTACCAGAGCACATACAGGAAGTCCATCAATAGAATAGGTAATCTAAGTATATAGTCCATCCAGTTCTTTATTCTTTTATATCAAGTTGCTTTGATTTTATGTGTGGTTTTCACAAACAGAGACAGCCAATGTCTGTTATATACTAGCAGAAGCAGTCAACATGTGTTTCATCCACTGGACTTTTTAAAGGCTGAGCGTCCTGTAGTTCAAGTAGTATATAAAGTGCGTCGGAGATCTTGTCAAAATCTTAGTCGCAACAACAGGTACAAATGCGAGTCCTGGCTTCTATTAAGCGTATAGTTGTGAGGAGTGTTCCGAAATGATCATGAGCAGCCAGGGCTTCTTCCAGAGCATCTATGTGTAACCGCTCCGCCAAGCATTTCAAGCCGTTAAAAATTATTGCAGCCCTGCGTGGTGGCAAGCATGAAGGTGGAGTGAAACACACACATGAAATAAAAGCAACTTCATATAAAAGGATCAAACACTGGATGGCCTTTATACTTGGATTACCTATTCCATTTATGGACTCCCTGTGTGTGCTCTGGTACTCCTCACGTTGCATAATTCATGACAAAATATTGGTTGGTATTTTATATTTTATTTGTTTTTCAATATCAGTTCAGTCTAGGGAACAGTGTTGCTTAGTTTTTAATATTATTGAGTGGTGGGAAAAACTCAAGTGAAATTACAGAAAATGCAAAGTGTAAATCTTCTTTGGGAGTTTTTACTGAACTGTGGAAGTTTGGCAATATTTTGGAAACAGTACTACCACTTTTTTGAAGATTACTTGGTAGCTACAGATCGAGAAATGTTTGCACAACTTCACAACTATTTGGATGTAAAAGGTCAGAAAGTTTTCGATCATCTTTCTGAGATTTTTCCAGGGCGCATAATTTTGGGGGCAAGAGTGGCTCCTACCGGATGGGGTTTGTGGGGTGGGGGTGGGGAATGAAAAAGAAAACAAAAACACTTACCTGGCTGTGGCCGGTTGCTGACTCTCCTCCGTCCTCTTCTTATCTTCTTATTTTTTTTCCGTCTGAAGTCCAACAGCAGGAAGAACCTGGGATCCCATGCTTCCATAAACCAATCACAATGCTGCAATGCAGCGTTGTGATTGGTCTGAGCTCTGTGGATTGGTGCTCAGATGGAGAATGAGAGCCTGGGCATGTTCTTCACCCAGGTTTTAATGCAGCCTGGATGGTGAACATGCAAAGTGCGCATGATTGTTTGGCTGGCCTGAGACACCCAGCCAAACATTCATGCGCGCTTTGAGTGGGCAAACTCCTCCTCCCTCTGGCCCCTGCTCTGTCAGCAGAGCAGCCCCGCCCGCATCAGGAACTGGAAAACTAACATTGGTTATTATCATTTTAGTTTTCCTTTAACTACTGCTTGTAGAGCAATGAAGGGACCCTCCTTCACCCTAGCAGAGGAGCCACAGCTGTTTGGCAGACAGTTTGAATACCAGGATCAACTTCACAAAAGTCCATCAATGGGTATGTTGCAGCCTTCAGTGTTTTTGTTTGCTTCTTGTGACTTTGGTTTCTTGTTTGATCAATACTTGAGAGACTAAGTGATCCACTATTATAAAAAGACCCAAGAAGGTGTTTTTTACGCAGAAATCTGACTTTGGCAGCAACTTTGACAAAGGCACCAGGGATTAATCACTCAATTGCTGCTTATAAATAATTAAACAATTCAAGTAAAGTAGAAGAACGTGGGGGCTGTGATTTTTAAAAGTGGTAGCAATAAACTTAGAGCAAGAACAAATTAACTTGCTTCAGCTGAGGGCCGAAGTACATTTAGGACGTTCAGAAACCTTTCCAGCTATTGGGAATCAATGATAACAGTTTCACAAAAGTGCGCAGAGGAAAACAACAATTAAGGTAATTCTAACCAAGATGCTGATTTATTCAAAGGACAGTCACGAGGCAGAAGATCCCATATTCAAGATTGGGAGTATATCTAAGGAACAATGGGCTGTGGATTATATGGGGTCCTCAATTATTTTGATGTCAAATAAGATTGGTAAGACTGTTTCGGGTAAGATTACATTGAATCTATCTGATGTGCGACCTTCCACGTATTACAGACAGAAAAACAAACATATGAGTTTCTTTGAAGATACACTTTTATTTTCAGCTAGATGGCTTAACACTAAAGTTTGCGTGGCTCAGATTGGGTATAATATATTAGGCTGGTGCGACCAATGAAAGTTAGGGATGGAAGCAAGTCTGGAATTTTATCGAAATTAAAATATTGGAGGTGAGCTATTGGGCAGTGGAAGATATTTTGGCGAAAGGCCTCACATTTTTCAAGATAGATTATGGTGCGTGGAAGGTTATGAGCACAGAACTATATTGAGTGTTAAGGCAGTTCCTGTTATTAATGAAGTTAAATATATATGATTAGGCATAAGGGATGAGTTGAGAAAATATTACAACAATTAGTTACAGATGAGGTCACTGAGAGTTCTGAATTTTCAGAATAAGTGTCCCCTGTTTTAGTGGCTAACCACAAAAAAAGGTGATATTCGTTTATGTGTAGTCGTGCATTCCTTGAATAAGAACACCTTTGTGTATTGTCACACCCATCCCATAAATTCAGGAGTTATTATCTTGCTGGAGTTGGGCTAAAGTTTTCAAGTTTTTTATTTAAGTGGCCTATAACCAAATTCGGGAAGCATTAACAACTTTTGTTTTTCACTTCTAACACTTGGCTTTTGGGCTAGTGTTGGCAACTTATGTGTTTCCAACACAAATGTACAAATTATTTGGTCATGAAAAAGAAGTATTGGCCTATCAGGATGATGTCCTTATTTTTACCAAGTCTAGTGATGAACATTATGTAATAAAGAATATTAGCAGTTTTAAATGAACAAGGTATGACTGTAAAAAAAGAGAAATGCAAACTAATAAAGGACTCAACTGAGTATACAGGACTCTTGGGGCCAGATGTAAGACCCTTTTTTGCCACCACAAATGGGAGAACCTCCTGTTTGCAGCAGCAAAAAATGGTAATAACATTTACAAATGCTATTTTACGAGTCCCTAACTCGCTAAATAGCATTTGCGACTCACGCTATTATCCCTTCCTAATAGCAAGTCAACATGCTATGTACTAGTGTTTTGCAACCGCATTTGCAGTCGCAGAGCACTTGCAGTTTACCACCTACTAATATTAATGAGCCCCGCAATTTGCAACCCTATTGGGAATCGCAAACAGTGTGAAATACCCTGTTGTACATCGGAAATTGCAACTCGCAAAAGAGTCGCAATTTGGAACGCCAAGTTTCTTGGTCATACATCTGGCCCTTGGTTTCTTCCGAGGGAATCAGACCCAAAGAAAACTTTTTTTTCATGCCATCAAAAATGCTTCCATTCCAAATTGAAAAGATCCGGTCAAGTCTTTTCCAGATTTATGGAAATATTATTTCAAGATTTGTGTGGGGTTGCATTAGTTACTGAACCATTTAAAAAGCTGCTAAGGAATTTGCAGAATTTCTGGCAAACAACCAGAACAAAGTTCACAACAGCTTTCTTTACCTTTCTCTAACCTAAATAGTGATACACCTTTGGATGCAAGTGGTGTAAGACAATGCAAAATTCCCCCGTGATGCCTTTGTGAGCAGCAACTGGTTAGAGCTTGGTGAGTGTTGTCCAGAAAATATCTTGGGGGGGGGGAGGGCGGGGGGAATTTGCAGGTTTGAAAAACACAGGTGAATCTAGCGGTTGTAGTTTAGGGGAGAGTCCCATGAATGGTGAGTTGGATGGTATAAGCAACTCATGTACAAGCCCCTTGCACCACCAATACATCACTTTTTTCCATATTAAAAGTGACGCACCCGTGGCGCATGACGCTCGTAAATAAGCCCCTAAATATTTAAACGCTGATGGCAACCATGGGAATCATCACAAATATTCTGACAATTCCATTTCCTATGCAGCTTCTGGTGTTTATAGTGGTGGGATTATAGCTGACTTCCTGACTATGAGGAAATTAGAGGAACCCATTCAATCCAAAGGAATAGGGTACTATGCAATTGTGTCACAAAAAAGGTAATCCTTTGGACAATATTATGACATATAGAAACCATAAAGGCAAAAATCCACTTTCAGTAGAAGTCACACTCACTCAGTTGAGCACCATGTATGCACAGGAAGTATGGCCAAATATCCCAGATAGATAACGTGGACAACTTAATTTGTGAAAAAGTACAACAAACTGATGAATAACCGGAACCAATACAATTTCTACATCATGATGATCATATGCAGCTCACACAGGATAGGATGACCATACACAAAAACATAATCTGCAGGCAAGAGGTAATACTAGCAATGACAAGAACCCAACACCTCCATCCTTTTAGCACAAAACAAGTAGTAACCTAGGTAATCACTGAGATATTTGTGACACTGTCTGATGTTGTTACCACCAGGAGCAGCCAGTGTTTCAGCTACAATCCCGTTGTGTCACAAAAAAGGGTATCCTTTGGACAATATTATGACATATAGAAACCATAAAGGCTATAATGCACATTCAGTACAAGTCACACTCACTCAGTTGAGCACCATACATGCACAGGAAGTATGGCCATTTATCCCAGATAGATAATGTAGACAACTTAATTTGTGAAAAAGTAAAAATCTATTTATTAATTAAAAACTCATGGGGTACACAATTTAAAAAAAGGTAGACATAATCCATAACACTATGAATCACCTCTAAACTAGCATCAGTTTATATGTCACAGATGCTACATTCACATTTATAATAAGCAATTACATTTAAAAGAGAGTACAAATAATAGACAAGAACAATCTGTCATTTAGATAGCACACATCCGTGATAAGCAGTTTCTCAGACTGAGACCCAGTATTTTTTTATTTTCCTGGTACTTAGAGGCAATATCAACCAGAATGGAGAATAACCTGCCACTGGTTTAAATCAAGTACCGCCTAAATTATATACATCTACCAAGGGTGCCACGAAGGTGAGGTCCAGACGATCATATTAATGGTTATAAAAATAAACTGTAAGAGTATTTCTGATAATAACCAGGGGATTATACTTAATTCCATAGATATACTAGAGACCACCCACCTGGATATCAAGTAGGAGGAAGGAGGCAACTGCCCCATACACTCATAAATGATATATTTGTTGAAATCAGAGTGGCCTTCCTTTACAAACATGAGGTGAGGTGTGCCGACAGTGATGACTGAACTAGATCTTTTTTTAGTATAATGATATGAGTGAAAATGGTGTGTGTTTTGTTTATAAACATTTGGGAGTGTGGATTGAGTCAGTTGTAAATATGTGGAATTTCTTTTTTTTTATGTATGAGGGAAGACCGGCATATATACCCAGTGATAATAGTTTTTAATCCTGTTTTAAAATCTGTTTTATTGTAAATTGTCCATAAGCAATATGGAGCAGTATAGTAAGCATGTGGCAAGGGTTTTGGGACTCTTTTTGTATGTTTCTCAAGAACGGTACATTGAAATTATTTGATGGCAATAACTGACAAATAAGAGAATATTCAATTTAAATACGATATAATATATGGGATACTATGTTACTTATGTTCTTTTGTACTATGAGAGCTGAAACCATGCTGTTGCCCAAGATTGCTTATTGATATTTGTGTTTTATCTTACAGGTGTTTTTAACGGATCCGGTACAAATCTATTCACAATGAGAGTTACAATTTTTGTCTTGATAAACATGGAGTTATAAGATATCCACCGAAACGAGTCGAAGGTCTTTTGAAAACAACACAATCCGTGAAGGGGCTAAAGCCTATAAGTACCAGGCAAATAGAAAAATACTGGGTTTCAGTCTGAGAAACTACTTATCACGGATGTGTGCTACCTAAATGACAGATTGTTCTTGTCTATTATTTGTACTCTCTTTTAAATGTAGTTGCTGTTTATAAATTTGTATGTAACATCTGTGATTTTAAACTGTTGCTAGTTTAGAGGGGATTCACAGTGTTATGGATTATGTCTACCTTTTTTAAAATTGTGTACCCATTTGTTTTTAATTAATAAATAGATTTGGACTTTTTCACAAATTAAGTTGTCTACATTATCTATCTGGGATATATGGTCATACTTCCTGTGCATGTATGGTGCTCAACTGAGTGAGTGTGACTTGTACTGAAGTGGATTATAGCCTTTTGGTTTCTAAATGTCATAATATTGTCCAAAGGATACCCTTTTTTGTGACACAACAGGATTGTAGCTGAAACACTGGTTGCTCCTAGTGGTAACAATATCAAACAGTGTCACAAATATCTCAGTGATTACCTAGGTTACTCATTGTTTTCTGCTAAAAGGGTGGAGGTGTTGGGTTCTTGTCATTACTAGTATTATCACTTGCCTGTAGATTATTTTTTTTGTGTATGGTCATCCTATCCGGTATGAGCTGCATGCGATCATTATGATGTAGAAATTATATTGGTTCCGGTTATTCATCAGTTTGTTGCTGGTCAGCTGGGTTCTTGGAGGTCAACACAGCTTGGGCCGTTGTGTCTCTAAATCTCAGAATATACCAGTTTTTAGCTATCTCTGATATCCTGATATCCTGATGACTGTGTTACGCTCTCGGTCGAGTGCACAGAGTGATGGGCACATGTGTGCTAACTGTAGTTACCATTTTATGTGAAAGTGTGTGAAGGAGGTGCACAGCTACCAAAATATTTGCAGCACCAATAGAAATGGAAATGCTGTGTTTACAGGTGACAAGTGTGTGTCTCACCGCCAGAGAACGGGTATGGTAAAGGGCAGGTGATGCAAGGAAAAACTTGCAGAAGGGTAGAGTGAAATGTCAATGATGAAGAGAAAAGAGATGACGTGAGATATGCAAATGCAGGCCCTCACAAAGAGTAAAGCAGTGTGAAGGGAAGAACTGTAGGGACCGAGACACTCCAAAAACCAATATCCCTTCCACAATGTTTAATTTACAGTTTAATATTTTCAGAATTGAAACCTTTTCGATTATTCACAACGGTATCGTTCTGATACAGTTTACAATCCTTGGCATATCGGTAAGGGCTCCAAGGTGGAAAACACTTCCTCAAAATGCAGTTACCCAGGTACAATTTTATGGTATGTATTACTCCCACCCATTTCATCTCTGTGTGCTCTTACTACTTTGCAAGGGGAGAGGAGTTATCGGGACCAATACAAAATATAGCTTCACCTGATTTTGCCCCTTATTCAGGCTTACACTTGGTGTCCTGCCACCCTTTCCTACCAGGCTTTTGCTTTTCCTCCACGTCATTCAGCTACGTAAGTGAAGAACTGGATTCAAAATGCAGTACTTACAATAGGGAGCTTTGTGAGTGTGATATGTAACTTTATGAATATGAGTTGCTTATAGCATCAAACACTCAAAAGATGATGGGAGGAATTCATACAATTTATATACAATTTATCTAACCGCTGGAAATCGCTCAAGGTAGTACCCCAATTAATTGATCTTTTGCTCACCATGCCATCCTGGCTTGGACCCCAGCCATAGGCAAACCAGCCTTGACCCTGCTCCTATGGGAACAGTCCAGCCAATAGTGCTCACCAGGTCTTCACCGAACCGGAACACAAGTAACCTTGGTCTTAAGTGGCAAAGTAAGTGTACACGTTCATAACTCTAACCCCTTATTTTCATGACAGTACATGCCTTTGCATCTGTCACCTGCCAGGGAGAGATGCCTAATTTGATTAAACAGAAGAGATTGTACCAATCTTTTTGGGACACAGAAGTCAGCAAATGAACCTCAGAAAATATTTTTGATCTGAGGTCTCTTTTATGGAGTGTCAGAAACCTCTGTGCAGTTACCCACTCGTAAACATATATTCGCATGCGCTCCTCAATCTTTCTGGGGGATGCCAGGTATTACTACTATCTTGCGCAGGCGACACCCAAATATATATTACGTTCTCCCCTGAAACTCTATCAGAAAAGACTTACTTGGAGTCATCAAAACGCTGATGAATGCAAATTTTCTCTGACTGAGCAGTGCCAACACAGAAGTCATCATATTCAGCTCTAAGGATGGACCTGTTCTGCTCTCCTATATTTAAGTAGACATCCTTGCTAACAAGGATAAGAGTCTAGGAATTCTGTTTCATGCAGAAGACTCCATTAAATCTCAAATTAACTGCCACTGTTGAAGTAACAGGTGTCTGAGCACCGGCTTTGTTACTCTGGAGTCATATCTTGGAGTTCCCGTTCTACATTTCATTACTGAACTCCCGCATCTGCTATTGGAACCTTTGTATTCGATTTGGACTATTATGTGAAGCCCTGATGAAGTTCCCCATGAGGGAATGGAATGCGTTGGCTGAGCTTGTCGTATCACTGATTTGGTTTATGAATTTGAAATAAAGAACTTTTTTGACACTACTGCCTGACTGCTGGACTTCATTACGTGGCACCCCCCCCCCCCCCCCCCCCATTTTATTGTAAAATACCTCGGATCTGGAGCACAGAGGCGTCACACAACGGCTGGCGCTGGGGATGGTGTTGGTTGCACAGGGACACCACATACTGGAACTAGCATGTGGTGCGGAACCAGGGGTCCCCTGTTGCTATTTCTTGACACATTTGAACACATGTCTACATTCAAATGGAAGGCATACGATGGGGGTGTGGGCGATGGGGAGAGACCAGGGGTAAATGAGAACGATTGCCAACCTGAATATGATGATATCTTGTATTATGAGAAAGACAGTGAGGAGCTATAGGAGACTGAGTGGAGAGAATGGGAATGTGGTACGAATGAGAAAGGTATGACTACAAAGGGTGAGGCTATAAGGGGAATAAAGGGGAAAACAAGTGTTTTTAGTTTATTGCAGAAGTCTGGAGTAGACAGAGCAATCTCACAGGATGTGCAGAAATTGTTACAACAATCAAGTGAAGCCAAGCAGTTTCAGAGAAGATCATCACAATTGCCAAAACGTAAAGCAGTTTGGGAAAAGTCAGATACTTTTGATAAAAATAGCAAAAGATATATTGGAATAGATGAAGGTAAGCTCTTAAAAGATTGTGGGATGGAAATGACGAGGGATGACAATGCAAACCATGATCAACAAAGGGAAAACTACAGAACAGGATGTGACAAAGCCAAACTACAGTAAACAGTTTCAAAATAATGAGGACGTTAAAAAAGACAAAGAAATTGACAGTTCTGAAGAGGAACAGGAGAATTAGAGTATTTATGAAAAATTACCTTATATAGGATTTGCTGTGCCTTTGGGTTCTCATTTATCAGATAAAAACAAAAATATAATATTGAAGCATACATTTGTAGATATATCTAAGTTATTGCATAGAGATATCCAAGCGAAAGAAGGTTGAAAAGAAAAGGAGAGGGAATTAGCTAGTAGGTCTGGAGTCCCCAAAACCATAACAAATTGGACATCTGCATTTTTAATTTATGCAAGCATTTATTGCGAGAAGAATCAAGATAGGGCAGTTGCTCTTTTCAAATATATAGACATCATTGGTAAAGCTCTAATGCATTTTGGTGGTTATGCCTGGCTAAGTTACGATTAAGAGTTCAGGGCCAGAGTCAGTTTGTTCAATAGTAAACATTGGGTGGATGATGACTCTGAATTTTGGTTCCAGTGGATGTCCTCCAGGCATCCTCCAGGTACGACTCATACAGCAAGTGGCTTACCTGTTACTTATCGGTCTTTTCAGAATCATTCCCCCCAAATCTGGGGCAGGGTGGTATGGGAGGCGGTCAACTCTGTCTACAGGAGTATGTTGGAATTTCAACAGAGGCGCTTGTATCAGGCAATTTTGCCGTTACAAACATGAATGCTCACAATGTGGTGGGAAACATCCAATTACACAATGTTTTACAGGTTCCAAATTTGGGGAACAAGGTAAAATACAGTGGGGCAGAGGTCAGTCATTTCAATATCCACCAAAGGGCTCATACCCCAATTAAACTTGAGATGTTAAGATATGGGTTACACTTTTATACCGATAGGCAGGCGGCATCTAAATTACTGTGGGGTTTTCAAGATGGTTTTAAAATTGGTTACCAGGGACCAAGGCAGAGGAGATGGGCTGATAACCTCAAATCAGTGAAGGAACTGCTGCACATTGCAGGATTGCAGTCCTCTTTTTACAGGGCCCATTTTAGAATTTAATTGTTTCCCCTTTAGGAGTGGTACCAAAGAAAGCGCCTGGTGAGTATAGACGTATACACCATATATCCTGGCCGGAGGGCTACTCTGTCAATTACTTTATTTTGCAAGCAGATTCTATTGTTTCCTATGCTTCGGTTGATGATGCTCTGAAATTGCTTTGGATGACTGGTAAGGATGCAGAGCTTGCGAAAATTGATATTCAATCAGCATTTAGACTCTTACCTATACACCCCATGAATTTTGAATTACTTAGAATGTAATTTAGAGGAGTTTTTTACGTAGACAAGGTTCTGCCCATGGGGTGCTCAATCTGTCATTTTTTGGGAGGGTCGTTGATGCACTAAGAGTTGGCCTGATCAATGGTTGGGACAAGGACGCAGCATAGCCTTTTTAGAGCTATTCCTGTTGGTGGTTGCACTTTATGTTTGGGGCCCAGAATTCAGAAATAGATCAGTTATTTTCATGTGGCTAACATGGCTGTTGTCCAATTAGTAAATAATCAAAAGGTGAGAGACCTGAAAGTATTGTGCCTACTAAGAGCCTTCATGTTGAAATGTTTGTAATTCAACGTTGTGTTTAGAGCTAGGCATGTTCCTACAGCAAGCAATATTATAACCAATGCTCTATCTCGATTTCATTGACAGAGGTTTTGCTGCTTGGCTCCGGGCACAGACAGCAACAAGACACTGATCCCACAGAATGTTTGGACCTGGGGGGATAGAGGATAGTCCAGATCGTAGAATATTCTTTAGCTCCATCCAGAAGATGAAGTTATTAACAAGCCTGGAGAGAATTTTTAAGTTATGGTAACATTCAGTCTAGGTATGGGACCCCTGATGGCAAAGAACAGAATATTTTGGGATTTGTACTGTTTTTAATTCAAATAGGTCTGTCTCACAACACTATTTCAGGAAAATAAGCAGGGGTTTCTTTTTATGATCATTTGTGGCGGGTACATGACCCCAGTCAAAGTTTTTAGGTGTGAAAAGTTTAAAAAGGATTGAGTGAGGAACAGTGCAACAAGAAATCATTGAGAGAATCTGTGACTTTTATCTTGTTACAACAATTGTTATTACAACTCCTCTTTTGCTGTTCTTATGATTTTAAATGTTTTAGGTTTTGGTTGTGCATGTTGTGGCTATTTGCTGGTGCTTCCAGAGCATCTGAGTTGTTGGTTTTGAAGGGGCACACAGGAATTCAAAGAGGTGAGAGAGTCCTGGACCAACATAGGGTAAGGAGTTGGCTATGGAAGTCTAAAACACATCAGATGGGTAAAGGAAAATGGGTATATCTAAACTAAGTATGGGCGTCAAATCCATTTCGCAGGAGAATTTGCCCAAAAATCGGCAAATTCGCAAGCTACGAATTATTTTGCTTGGTCGCGCTTGAAAAATACAACATTGCGCGCGGTGCGTTGACTTACCAGGATTCTGAGTCCGCCGAGTTGTTTTTCTCCCAGTTTGCGTGTGCTGCGCCATTTTCGATCTTGCTGCGTGATCGCGCGAGAGTTTTTTCGAACACAATTAAGCTATCGCGGCTTGCCATCCTGCACAGCGAGAGTTTGACAATGCGAGTGCGTCATAAAGGCCCGCGATCACGCATTGCGGGAGTAAACAATGCCGAACACGTAGATGCGGCGCGCAGCTGACTTCCGGCGGGAGATTTGAGCAGCTCGCATTCCCGAAATTGCAAAAATTGCAATTCTGCACAAGAAATCCATCGCAGGAAGCATAAACCTTGTGAAAATGATGATTTTGATCAGAATAACTCCTCAGATTGAAATTTGGCTGCACTTTTTGGTGCAGGAGTCCATTTTTTGGGGTGGGGTGGGAGGAAGGAAGTGCCCCAGAGTCTACAACCTCCTGTTCCTGTCCAGCAGGCTCCTCCCAGTGCTTTGTCCATGTCCTGGTCACTTTTGATTTGGATGTGGAGCTGGAAGGATTACTTTTTGAGGCTGCTGCTGGATATTTGTATTTGAGGACTTTTGGGACTTTGGAGTTTGGATCACTTTTGGACTTGAGATTTTACCAGTAAGTTGGTGTTGTTTGTTTGGGGCATTGCAGTTGAGGCAACTACAGTTCTAAAACTTTTTTCACAACTTTAACAAAATATATATTGTGGGTAGACACAGTATCCAGTAGGCCCAGGGTTAGTCATGGGTGCATGATACAACTGTTTCTGTGATTTTTTTAAACTTAATTCTCATTTATGTCTTGGAATTTTAGCTCAATGTTATATGTTGATTTTTTTTTAATTTTGGGGTGCCCGTAAGGCCTCACTAGCCAGTAGGCCCAGGTGTAGTGAGTGGTACATGGACCTAGTCTTTCCATGGGGTGTCTTGAATTTAAACATCATTGAGGGCATGGATGGCATTGGATTGTGGTGATTTTTGTGTGTTTTTCAACTTTTTGGGGTGGTGTTGGGGCCTGGCCATTTTGGTGGGGCCATTTCGGGGCCTGGGACAGGCAGGGCCTGGCCATGTGGTGGGGGTCAAAGGGCCATTTTGAAGCCAGGCAGTGTGCTCAGGCCTGCACCAAATTTGCCTTGCTTTCATCCATTATGCCCAGGTGTACTCAGTGGTGCATGGGCCTAGTCTTTCTGTTGGGTGTCTTGAATTTAAACATCATTGAAGGCATGGATGGCATGGGATTGTGGTTATTTTTGTGTATTTTTCGAGTTTTTGGGTTGGTGTTGGGGCCTGGCCATGTGGGTGGGGGCCATTTTGAGGCCTGGTACAGGCAAGGCCTGGCCATGTGGTGGGGGTCAAGGGGCCATTTTGAAGCCAGGCAGTGTGCTCAGGCCTGCACCCAGTTTGCCTTGCTTTCAACCATTATGCCCAGGGGTACTCAGTGGTGCATGGGCCTAGTCTTTCTGTGGGGTGTCTTGAATTTAAACATCATTGAGGGCATGGATGGCATTGGATTGTGGTGATTTGTGAGTGTTTTTCGACTTTTTAGGGTGTGGTTGGGGCCTGGCCATGTGGGTGGGGGCCATTTTGAGGCCTGGGACAGGCAGGGCCTGGCCATTGGTGGGGGTCAAGGGGCCATTTTGAAGCGAGGCAGTGTGCTCAGGCCTGTACCCAGTTTGCCTTGCTTTCAACGATTATGCCCAGGGGTACTCAGTGGTGCATGGGCCTAGTCTTTCTGTGGGGTGTCTTGAATTTAAACATCATTGAGGGCATGGATGGCATTGGATTGTGGTGATTATTGAGTGTGTGTTTTTCGACTTTTTGGGGTGTTGTTGGGGCCTGGCCATGTGGGTGGGCGCCTATTTGAGGCCTGGGACAGGCAGGGCCTGGCCATGTGGTGGGGGTCAAGGGGCTATTTTGAAGCCAGGCAGTGTGCTCAGGCCTGCACCCAGTTTGCCTTGCTTTCAACCATTATGCCCAGGGGTACTCAGTGGTGCATGGGCCTAGTCTTTCTGTGGGGTGTCTTGAATTTAAACATCATTGAAGGCATGGATGGCTTGGGATTGTTGTGATTATTTTGTGTTTTTCGACTTTCTGGGTTGGTGTTGGGGCCTGGCCATGTGGCAGGGGGCCATTTTGAGGCCTGGTACAGGCAAGGCCTGGCCATGTGGTGGGGGTCAAGGGGCCATTTTGAAGCAAGGCAGTGTGCTCAGGCCTGCACCCAGCTTGCCTTGCTTTCAACCATTATGCCCAGGGGTACTCAGTGGTGCATGGTCCTAGTCTTTCTGTGGGGTGTCTTGAATTTAAACATCATTGAGGGCATGGATGGCATTGGATTGTGGTGATTTTTGAGTGTTTTTCGACTTTTTGGGGGTTTGTTGGGGCCTGTCCATGTGGGTAGGGGCCATTTTGAGGCCTGGGACAGGCAGGGCCTGGCCATGTGGTGGGGGTCAAGGGGCCATTTTGAAGCCAGGCAGTGTGCTCAGGCCTGCACCCAGTTTGCCTTGCTTTCAACCATTATGCCCAGGGGTACTCAGTGGTGCATGGGCCTAGTCTTTCTGTGGGGTGTCTTGAATTTAAACATCATTGAGGGCATGGATGGCATGGGATTGTGGTTATTTTTGTGTGTTTTCCGACTTTTTGGGTTGGTGTTGGGGCCTGGCCATGTGGGTAGGGGCCATTTTGAGGCCTGGTACAGGCAGGGTCTGGCCATGTGGTCGGGGTCAAGGGGCCATTTTGAAGCCAGGCAGTGTGCTCAGGCCTGCACCCAATTTGCACTGCTTTCAACCATTATGACCAGGGGTACTCAGTGGTGCATGGGCCTAGTGTTTCTGTGGGGTGTCTTGAATTTAAACATCATTGAGGACATAAATGGCATTGGATTGTGGTGATTTTTAAGTGTTTTTCGACTTTTTGGGGTGTTGTTGGGGCCTGGCCATGTGGGTGGGGGCCATTTTGAGGCATGGGACAGGCAGGGCCTGGCCATGTGGTTGGGGGTCAAGGGGCCATTTTGAAGCCAGGCAGTGTGCTCAGGCCTGCAGCCAGTTTGCCTTGCTTTCAACCATTATGCCCAGGGGTACTCAGTGGTGCATGGGCCTAGTCTTTCTGTGGAGTGTCTTGAATTTAAACATCATTGAGGGCATGGATGGCATTGGATTGTGTGATTTTTGAGTGTTTTTCGACTTTTTGGGGGTTTGTTGGGGCCTGTCCATGTGGGTAGGGGCCATTTTGAGGCCTGGGACAGGCAGGGCCTGGCCATGTGGTGGGGGTCAAGGGGCCATTTTGAAGCCAGGCAGTGTGCTCAGGCCTGCACCCAGTTTGCCTTGCTTTCAACCATTATGCCCAGGGGTACTCAGTGGTGCATAGGCCTAGTCTTTCTGTGGGGTGTCTTGAATTTAAACATCATTGAGGGCATGGATGGCATGGGATTGTGGTTATTTTTGTGTGCTTTTTGACTTTTTGGGTTGGTGTTGGGGCCTGGCCATGTGGGTGGGGGCCATTTTGAGGCCTGGGACAGGCAGGGCCTGGCCATGTGGTGGGGGTCAAGGGGCCATTTTGAAACGAGGCAGTGTGCTCAGGCCTGTACCCAGTTTGCCTTGCTTTCAACAATTATGCCCAGGGGTACTCCGTGGTGCATGGGCCTAGTCTTTCTGTGGGGTGTCTTGAATTTAAACATCATTGAGGGCATGGATGGCATTGGATTGTGGTGAATATTGAGTGTGTGTTTTTCGACTTTTTGGGGTGTTGTTGGAGCCTGGCCATGTGGGTGGGCGCCTATTTGAGGCCTGGGACAGGCAGGGCCTGGCCATGTGGTGGGGGTCAAGGGGCTATTTTGAAGCCAGGCAGTGTGCTCAGGCCTGCACCCAGTTTGCCTTGCTTTCAACCATTATGCCCAGGGGTACTCAGTGGTGCATGGGCCTAGTCTTTCTGTGGGGTGTCTTGAATTTAAACATCATTGAAGGCATGGATGGCTTGGGATTGTCGTGATTATTTTGTGTTTTTCGACTTTCTGGGTTGGTGTTAGGGCCTGGCCATGTGGCAGGGGGCCATTTTGAGGCCTGGTACAGGCAAGGCCTGGCCATGTGGTGGGGGTCAAGGGGCCATTTTGAAGCCGGGCAGTGTGCTCAGGCCTGCACCCAGTTTGCCTTGCTTTCAACCATTATGCCCAGGGGTACTCAGTGGTGCATGGTCCTATTCTTTCTGTGGGGTGTCTTGAATTTAAACATCATTGAGGGCATGAATGGCATTGGATTGTGGTGATTTGTGAGTGTTTTTCGACTTTTTGGGGGTTTGTTGGGGCCTGTCCATGTGGGTAGGGGCCATTTTGAGGCCTGGGACAGGCAGGGCCTGGCCATGTGGTGGGGGTCAAGGGGCCATTTTGAAGCCAGGCAGTGTGCTCAGGCCTGCACCCAGTTTGCCTTGCTTTCAACCACTATGCCCAGGGGTACTCAGTGGTGCATGGGCCTAGTCTTTCTGTGGGGTGTCTTGAATTTAAACATCATTGAGGGCATGGATGGCATGGGATTGTGGTTATTTTTGTGTGTTTTTTGACTTTTTGGGTTGGTGTTGGGGCCTGGCCATGTGGGTGGGGGCCATTTTGAGGCCTGGTACAGGCAGGGCCTGGCCATGTGGTCGGGGTCAAGGGGCCATTTTGAAGCCAGGCAGTGTGCTCAGGCTGCACCCAATTTGCCTTGCTTTCAACCATTATGACCAGGGGTACTCAGTGGTGCATGGGCCTAGTTTTTCTGTGGGGTGTCTTGAATTTAAACATCATTGAGGGCATAAATGGCATTGGATTGTGGTGATTTTTAAGTGTTTTTTGACTTTGTGGGGATTTGTTGGGGCCTGGCCATGTGGGTAGGGGCCATTTTGAGGCCTGGGACAGACAGGGCCTGGCCATGTGGTGGGGGTCAAGGGGCCATTTTGAAGCCAGGTAGTGTGCTCAGGCCTGCACCCAGTTTGCCTTGCTTTCAACCATTATGCCCAGGGTTACTCAGTGGAGCATGCGCCTAGTCTTTCTGTGGGGTGTCTTGAATTTAAACATCATTGAGGGCATGGATGGCATGGGATTGTGGTTATTTTTGTGTGTTTTCGACTTTTTGGGTTGGTGTTGGGGCCTGGCCATGTGGGTAGGGGCCATTTTGAGGCCTGGTACAGGCAGGGCCTGGCCAAGTGGTCGGGGTCAAGGGGCCATTTTGAAGCCAGGCAGTGTGCTCAGGCCTGCACCCAATTTGCATTGCTTTCAACCATTATGACCAGGGGTACTCAGTGGTGCATGGGCCTAGTCTTTCTGTGGGGTGTCTTGAATTTAAACATCATTGAGGACATAAATGGCATTGGATTGTGGTGATTTTTAAGGGTTTTTTGACTTTTTGGGGTGTTGTTGGGGCCTGGCCATGTGGGTGGGGGCCATTTTGAGGCATGGGACAGGCAGGGCCTGGCCATGTGGTGGGGGTCAAGGGGCCATTTTGAAGCCAGGCAGTGTGCTCAGGCCTGCACCCAGTTTGCCTTGCTTTCAACCATTATGCCCAGGGGTACTCAGTGGTGCATGGGCCTAGTCTTTCTGTGGAGTGTCTTGAATTTAAACATCATTGAGGGCATGGATGGCATTGGATTGTGGTGATTTTTGAGTGTTTTTCGACTTTTGGGGGGTTTGTTGGGGCCTGTCCATGTGGGTAGGGGCCATTTTGAGGCCTGGGACAGGCAGGGCCTGGCCATGTGGTGGGGGTCAAGGGGCCATTTTGAAGCCAGGCAGTGTGCTCAGGCCTGCACCCAGTTTGTCTTGCTTTCAACCATTATGCCCAGGGGTACTCAGTGGTGCATGGGCCTAGTCTTTCTGTGGGGTGTCTTGAATTTAAACATCATTGAGGGCATGGATGGCATGGGATTGTGGTTATTTTCGTGTGTTTTTCGACTTTTTGGGTTGGTGTTGGGGTCTGGCCATGTGGGTGGGGGCCATTTTGAGGCCTGGTACAGGCAGGGCCTGGCCATGTGGTCGGGGTCAAGGGGCCATTTTGAAGCCAGGCAGTGTGCTCAGGCCTGCACCCAATTTGCCTTGCTTTCAACCATTATGACCAGGGGTACTCAGTGGTGCATGGGCCTAGTCTTTCTGTGGGGTGTCTTGAATTTAAACATCATTGAGGGCATAAATGGCATTGGATTGTGGTGATTTTTAAGTGTTTTTCAACTTTTTGGGGTGTTGTTGGGGCCTGGCCATGTGGGTGGGGGCCATTTTGAGGCATGGGACAGGCAGGGCCTGGCCATGTGGTGGGGGTCAAGGGGCCATTTTGAAGCCAGGCAGTGTGCTCAGGCCTGCACCCAGTTTGCCTTGCTTTCAACCATTATGCCCAGGGGTACTCAGTGGTGCATGGGCCTAGTCTTTCTGTGGAGTGTCTTGAATTTAAACATCATTGAGGGCATGGATGGCATTAGATTGTGGTGATTTTTGAGTGTTTTTCTACTTTTTGGGGTGTTGTTGGGGCCTGGCCATGTGGGTGGTGGCCATTTTGAGGCCTGGGACAGGCAGGGCCTGGCCATGCGGTGGGGGTCAAGGGGCCATTATGAAGCCAGGCAGTGTGCTCAGGCCTGCACCCAGTTTGCCTTGCTTTCAACCATTATGCCCATGGGTATTCAGTGGTGCATGGGCCTAGTCTTTCTGTGGGGGTGTCTTGAGTTAAACATCATTGAGGGCATGGATGGCATGGGATTGTGGTGATTTTTGTGTGTTTTCTCGACTTTTTGGGTTGGTGTTTGAACCTGGCCATGTGGGTGACGGCCATTTTGAGGCCTGGTACAGGCAGGGCCTGGCCATGGGGAGGGGGCCATTTTGAGGCCTGGGACAGGCAGGGCCTGGACATGTGGTGGGGGTCAAGGGGCCATTTTGAAGCCAGGCTTTGTGCTCAGGCCTGCACCCAGTTTGCCTTGCTTTCAACCATTATGCCCATGGGTATTCAGTGGTGCATGGGCCTAGTCTTTCTGTGGGGTGTCTTGAGTTACACATCATTGAGGGCATGGATGGCATGGGATTGTGGTGATTTTTGTGTGTTTTTCGACTTTTTGGGTTGGTGTTGGGGCTTAGCTATGTGGGTGACGGCCATTTTGAGGCCTGGTACAGGCAGGGCCTGGCCATGTGGTGGGGGCCATTTTGAGGCCTGGGACAGGCAGGGCCTGGCCATGTGGTGGGGGTCAAGGGGCCATTTTGAAGCCAGGCAGTGTGCTCAGGCCTGCACCCAGTTTGCCTTGCTTTCAACCATTATGCCCAGGGGTACTCAGTGGTGCATGGGCCTAGTCTTTCTGTGGGGTGTCTTGAATTTAAACATCATTGAGGGCATGGATGGCATTGGATTGTGGTGATTTTTTAGGTTTTTTTTAACTTTTTGGGGTGTTGTTGGGGCCTGGCCATGTTGGTGGGGGCAATTTTGAGGAGTGGGACAGGCAGGGCCTGGCCATGTGGTGGGGGTCAAGGGGCCATTTTGAAGCCAGGAAGTGTGCTCAGGCCTACACCCAGTTTGCCTTGCTTTCAACCATTATGCCCAGGGGTACTCAGTGGTGCATGGGCCTAGTCTTTCTGTGGGGTGTCTTGAATTTAAACATCATTGAGGGCATGGATGGCATTGGATTGTGGTGATGTTTGAGTGTTTTTCGACTTTTTGGGGTGTTGTTGGGGCCTGGCCATGTGGGTGGGGCCATTTTGAGGCCTGGGACAGGTGGGGCCTGGCCATGTGGTGGGGGCCAAGGGGCCATTTTGAAGCCAGGCAGTGTGCTCAGGCCTGCACCCAATTTGCCTTGCTTTCAACCATTATGCCCAGGGGTACTCAGTGGTGCATGGGCCTAGTCTTTCTGTGGGGTGTCTTGAATTTAAACATCATTGAGGGCATGGATGGCATTGGATTGTGGTGATTTTTGAGTGTTTTTTGACTTTTTGGGTTGTTGTTGTGGCCTAGCCAAGTGGGTGGGGCCATTTTGAGGCCTGGGACAGGCAGGGCCTGGCCATGTGGTGGGGGCCATTTTGAGGCCTGGGACAGGCAGGGCCTGGCCATGTGGTGGGGGTCAAGGGGCCATTTTGAAGCCAGGCAGTGTGCTCAGGCCTGCACCCAGTTTGCCTTGCTTTCAACCATTATGCCCAGGGGTACTCAGTGGTGCATGGGCCTAGTCTTTCTGTGGGGTGTCTTGAATTTAAACATCATTGAGGGCATGGATGGCATTGGATTGTGGTGATTTTTTAGTTTTTTTTTTAACTTTTTGGGGTGTTGTTGGGGCCTGGCCATGTTGGTGGGGGCAATTTTGAGGAGTGGGACAGGCAGGGCCTGGCCATGTGGTGGGGGTCAAGGGGCCATTTTGAAGCCAGGAAGTGTGCTCAGGCCTGCACCCAGTTTGCCTTGCTTTCAACGATTATGCCCAGGGGTACTCAGTGGTGCATGGGCCTAGTCTTTCTGTGGGGTGTCTTGAATTTAAACATCATTGAGGGCATGGATGGCATTGGATTGTGGTGATGTTTGAGTGTTTTTCGACTTTTTGGGGTGTTGTTGGGGCCTGGCCATGTGGGTGGGGCCATTTTGAGGCCTGGGACAGGCGGGGCCTGGCCATGTGGTGGGGGCCAAGGGGCCATTTTGAAGCCAGGCAGTGTGCTCAGGCCTGCACCCAATTTGCCTTGCTTTCAACCATTATGCCCAGGGGTACTCAGTGGTGCATGGGCCCAGTCTTTCTGTGGGGTGTCTTGAATTTAAACATCATTGAGGGCATGGATGGCATTGGATTGTGGTGATTTTTGAGTGTTTTTTGACTTTTTGGGTTGTTGTTGTGGCCTGGCCAAGTGGGTGGGGCCATTTTGAGGCCTGGGACAGGCAGGGCCTGGCCGTGTGGTGGGGGTCAAGGGGCCATTTTGAAGCCAGGCAGTGTGCTCAGGCCTGCACCCAATTTGCCTTGCTTTCAACCATTATGCCCATGGGTATTCAGTGGTGCATGGGCCTAGTCTTTCTGTGGGGGTGTCTTGAGTTAAACATCATTGAGGGCATGGATGGCATGGGATTGTGGTGATTTTTGTGTGTTTTCTCGACTTTTTGGGTTGGTGTTGGAACCTGGCCATGTGGGTGACGGCCATTTTGAGGCCTAGTACAGGCAGAGCCTGGCCATGTGGAGGGGGCCATTTTGAGGCCTGGGACAGGCAGGGCCTGGACATGTGGTGGGGCTCAAGGGGCCATTTTGAAGCCAGGCAGTGTGCTCAGGCCTGCACCCAGTTTGCCTTGCTTTCAACCATTATGCCCATGGGTATTCAGTGGTGCATGGGCCTAGTCTTTCTGTGGGGTGTCTTGAGTTACACATCATTGAGGGCATGGATGGCATGGGATTGTGGTGATTTTTGTGTGTTTTTCGACTTTTTGGGTTGGTGTTGGTGCCTAGCCATGTAGGTGACGGCCATTTTGAGGCCTGGTACAGGCAGGGCCTGGCCATGTGGTGGGGGCCATTTTGAGGCCTGGGACAGGCAGGGCCTGGCCATGTGGTGGGGGTCAAGGGGCCATTTTGAAGCCAGGCAGTGTGCTTAGGCCTGCACCCAGTTTGCCTTGCTTTCAACCATTATGCCCAGGGGTACTCAGTGGTGCATGGGCCTAGTCTTTCTGTGGGGTGTCTTGAATTTAAACATCATTGAGGGCATGGGTGGCATTGGATTGTGGTGATTTGTGAGTTTTCTTTTACTTTTTGGGGTGTTGTTGGGACCTGGCCATGTTGGTGGGGGGCATTTTGAGGAGTGGGACAGGCAGGGCCTGGCCATGTGGTGGGGGTCAAGGGGCCATTTTGAAGCCAGGAAGTGTTCTCAGGCCTGCACCCAGTTTGCCTTGCTTTCAACCATTATGCCCAGGGGTACTCAGTGGTACATGGGACTAGTCTTTCTGTGGGGTGTCTTGAATTGAAACATCATTAAAGGCATGGATGGCATGGGATTGTGGTGATTTTTGTGTGTTTTTTGACTTTTTGGGTTGGTGTTGGGGCCTGGCCATGTGGGTGGGGCCATTTTGAGGCCTGGTACAGGCAGGGCCTGGCCATGTGGTGGGGGTCAAGGGGCCATTTTGAAGCCAGGCAGTGTGCTCAGGCCTGCACCCAGTTTGCCTTGCTTTCAACCATTATGCCCAGGGGTACTCAGTGGTGCATGGGCCTAGTCTTTTTGTGGGGTGTCTTGAATTTAAACATCATTGAGGGCATGGATGTATGGGATTGTGAAGATTTTTGTGTGCTTTTCGACTTTTTGGGTTGGTGTTGGGGACTGAGCATGTGGGTGGTAGCCATTTTGAGGCCTGGTACAGGCGGAGCCTGGCCATGTGGTGGGGGTCAGGGGGCCATTTTGAACCCAGGCAGTGTGCTCAGGCCTGCACCCAGTTTGCCTTGCTTTCAACTATTATGCCCAAGGGTACTCAGTGGTGCATGGGCCTAGTCTTTCTGTGGGGTGTCTTGAATTTAAACATTATTGAGGGCATGGATGGCATTGGATTGTGGTGATCTTTGTGTGTTTTTCGTCTTTTTGGGGTGGTGTTGGGGCCTGGCCATTTTGGTGGGGCCATTTCGAGGCCTGGGACAGGCAGGGCCTGTTGGGAATATCCTGTGAGAATCTTCTGACGTTTCCTCTCAAGCTGCAAACTCCCAACTCCCTCAAGGATCAACCAACCCAATCAGGAATTCAACACTGACTGAGCTAACTTCTCCCAAAGGGAAAGGGGAAGTGGACAGAGAGACTAACAACAAATAAATTAAACAAGATCTTCAGTTGTTGGTCTCTCAAGAAAGTGTTCCAGGCCGTTGACCTTTTTCTTATAAGATGCACAACACTTGACCCATGCTACTCATAAGTTAAGCTGGCCTTTGATCACACTTTAACAAAGGTTTTTTGCACTGACTCAGTCTCTTGACATCTGAGACTTCTATAATTCTTCAGTTCAGGAATTTCTGCAGTTGGAAGACAAGAAATAGCAGCCTGTAACTAGAACAACATTACTATTAGTAAATATACATTCCAAATTGTCTTACAAGAAGAATAAACCTTCTTAACATAACTCAATACTAGCTCCTTATTTACACAGGTTAAAATGCATTGTGAGGATTACCCCCAAAAAGCCTTTTGCTTTTGTCAAGGCTTGTTTAAACTCAAACAGTTTAGTCTATGAGCACCAAGCCTTAAACTTCGAAGAGGCTTAAATACCCATAGAGAGTGTCTTCAGCCAAAAGTCATTTGTCTCTTCCAAGGCTTGTTTAATCATACACAGTTTTGACTAAGCGCTTAAGCCTCTTACTATGTTAACACTAAATTCTATTTAAAAGTCTTTGTCCTTGAAGCGCTACGCTAATCGTTCAATTGCTGCAGTAATTTAGAAATCTTACTGCCTTGACAAATAACGTTGCGTCCAACAGGAGTCTCGAACTGCCGGCTGAGAGGAGTTTCACACTCTAACCTCCCGGCTGTCACGAAGAGGAAATGAAACCCGATACTGCGTCTTCGGCGAAGCTCATAACACAGCCGATGCAGTCAACAGAGGAGTTTGGGACTCGACTGAGGGTTAGGAATTTGTAGATTTTTAAAAAGGGAATATTCTTAAATGGCAAGGAAACGGGATATACTGAGGACCAAGGAAACCTCCAGCGCAGGTTCAGAAGCTCTCGTCAGGCTCAACGAGAGACGAAGCGTCGAGCCGTTGACAGAAGCATCTATTTATAGCTTCTGCCACGAGAGTCAGCGCGAGCCCCTTTCAAGGAATGACATTGAACTCGAGGGCTGGCCCGAGCCTGTCTCTAAAAGAGCTCACACTCTAAACAGTTACAGCCTGATTCATCATTGGGAGGTTTTGCGAGTCTGAAATAGCGAATCATAAGGAATCGCTATTCCAGACTCGCAAAACGGGATTCATGTAGGAATAGCAAACATTTTTGCGATTCCTACTGATTCCTTATTTGCGATTAGCAAATTGCTAATGGCAAATAAGGAATAACTCCCCATTCATTCCTATGGGCCAAAAGGCCCATAGGAATGAATGGGGAGTATTCCTTATTTGCGATTAGCAATTAGCTAATTGCAAATAAGATAGCGATTTAAAGGGTGCCAGGGGTGTCCAGAGGTCACCCTGTAGCACCCCTTAAATGCTAATTTAAGCAGGTGTAGCGCACACACATGTCCAAAGGACATGTGTGTGTGCAACATGCAACTCAGAAAAATGCTTTTAAAAGCATTTTTCTGAGTTTTCGCTATTTACCACGAGGTTTGACCTCGCGGTAAATAGCGGGCCGAAATTGCGAATTCGCAAATTTTAAATGGATGATGAATTGCATTTAAGGAATCTCAAATAGAGATTCCTTAAATGTAATTCATCGCAAAATAGCGAAATCGCTATTACCGATTTTTGCATTTGGGATGATGAATCCCAAATGCAAAAATAGCGCTCACAAAGGGCCTTAATCCTTTCTTTCAGATAGTCAACAAACAAGCATTGCTAAAGGCAATTTCATTAGAACATCACTAAAAGGATTAACCTTGTTATGTTATGTTATGTTATGGAGCTTTTATATAGCGTGCAGCTACTCACAGGGAGTGTCCCGACGCTTTCCACCCTCAACTCATAATGAAATAACACAATACACAATTCCCAAATTACCAACTAACCAAAATTGACTTTAAAGATTCACAAAAAGTAAACTGAATCTGTTTTAAAATCTGAATTTAAACAAGACGACCAGTAGCACCCCTAACAGTTCCTCCCCCCAAAGGTCGTCTTACAGGTCGAGGTTTGTCAGGATGCAAAGCATGAAAGGACCTAACAAGTCTAGGGGCATGAACATTTCTTTCAGGTTCCCAAGATCGCTCAGAAGGATCATAACCCTTCCAATCAACCAAATAAAACAAGGTACCCCAAACTCTTTTTGAATCTAAAATAGATTTAACCTCATATTCAATATGATCCCCAATAACCACAGGCGGTGGAGGATTATCAGGTCGAGTGGTAGGTTCAAAAGGTTTCAAAAGGGATACATGAAAAACAGGATGAATGTTATACTCATCAGGCAAAACTAATTTTACAGAAACAGGATTCAAAATGTTCTCAATTTGAAAAGGACCCAAATACCTAGGTTTCAACTTCCTTGGACCCTCTAATTGAGTGTTTCTAGTAGACAACCAAACTAATTGACCTTTCTTGTACAGAGGGTAAGATTTACGATGAGAATCAGCAGTACGTTTCATAGTTAACTTACTTTTAATCCACTGCTTCCTAGCCCGCTCCTGAATATCCATCAAGGATGACAACCTATCAGACACAGCAGGCATGGACTGTTGTTCCTCAGGTAAAAGAACGGGAAGTAATCTAGGATGTTGACCAGTGAGGAAGTAAAAAGGAGAACAACCTAAGGCTGAATGCGTGGTGTTATTGTAAGAGAACTCCGCCCAGGGTAAAACTTCATCCCAATGACCCAAAGAAGTAGTTAACAAACATCGTAAACCCTGTTCAACATGTTGATTAACCCTTTCAGTTTGCCCATCAGTCTGAGGATGAAAAGAAGAAGACAAGGCTAACTCAATTCCAAGTTGTTTACTAAGCTGTGACCAGAATTTAGATATAAACTGAGGATCTCTATCTGAAATAATCTTTGAGGGAAGCCCATGAAGTTTGACAATATTTGATAAAAACACAGTACTAAATTCTGCTGCAGTTGGAATTTTGTGTAACGGAATAAAATGTCCCATCTTAAAAAGTAAATCAACCACCACAAGAACCGTAGTGTAACCATTAGAATTAGGAAGATCAGTAATGAAATCTAAACTAATTGTATGCCAAGGTTGAGGAGGAATTATCATTGGATGAAGTAAACCCATAGGAACTGCATGTAAAGCCTTTTGTCGTGAACAAACTGGACAAGCCTTCACAAATTGCTGAATAGCAGAAACCATTTTTTCCCACCAAAAATTACATTGACATAAGTCCAAAGTTTTATTAATGCCAGGATGAGCAGCAATAGCCAAATGATTCCACTGCATTACCTTATCCTGTAAACTTTTCGTGGGAATAAACAACTTACTATTGTGATAGAACAGACCCTCTCTGACTGAATTCCCTTTCTTGGACAACCACTCATGAATATTATACTTTTTTAATTCATCCTTAATAGAATCCAAAAAAAATTCAGAATGAATCCCTGCAGCTATTTTCTCCTTAGGCAAAACACTGGGTGGCTCTTTTACCGAAATTAAATCTTTTTCACAAACTAATCGTGAAAGTGTATCAGATAACAATTGCTTATTTCCAGGCCGATACGTAATTAAGAAATCAAATTCACTAAAAATTTGTAACCATCTCATCTGTCTGGGAGTAAAAGCCTTAACCGTGGAATAAAATTGTAAATTTTTATGATCAGAAAATACTGTGATAGTATGTTTAGCCCCCAAAAGATGATGTCGCCATTCTTGAAAAACATCCTTAATTGCTAAAAGTTCCCATTCAGCAATAGTATAATTCTGCTCTGCCAACAAAAGCTTCCTAGAAAAAAAAGCAACTGGATGTAAATGACCAGTATTTGAATCCTTTTGAAGCAACACACCACCAATAGCAGTCTGAGAAGCATCCGCCTCAACAAAAAATGGTCTGTCAGGATCTGGATGAACTAAAATTGGAGCAGAAGTAAAGGCTTTCTTTAATAAAGAAAAAGCTTGATCCGCTTCTTCTGTCCAAGAAAAAACTTTCCCCTTTTTTAGCAATTGAGTAATGGGAGTAACAATTTCAGAAAATTTGGAAATGAAACGCCTATAAAAATTGGGAAATCCTAAAATTCTCTGAGTGTCCTTAATAGAATTAGGAATTGGCCAAGTTAGAATTGCTTCAACCTTTTTAGGATCCATGTGAATTCCCTCAGGTGATAAGCAATAGCCAAGAAATTCTACCTTAGAGGCATTAAATACACATTTTTCCAATTTTGCAAATAAAGAATGATCCCTTAACCTCTGCAAAACCGCCTGAACATGTTGTATATGCTCCTCAGAATTTTTAGAATAAATCAAGATGTCATCAATATAAACTATACAACAGACATCTAACAAATCATGCAAGACCTCGTTGATAAAATATTGAAATGCTGCCGGAGCATTACAAAGACCAAATGGCATAACAGTATATTCAAAAAGATCAAATTTCGTACGAAAAGCGGTCTTCCACTCATCACCTTCCTTAACTCGAATCAAATGATATGCTCCTCTAAGATCCAGTTTGGTATAGATACTGGAGCCCTTAATTTGATTAAGAAGTACAGGAATTAGAGGTAACGGATATCTGTTTTTAATTGTTGCTTTGTTTACAGCTCTATAATCAATACAAGCCCTCAAATCTCCAGACTTCTTCGCAACAAAGAAAAGTGGAGACGAAACTGGGGAAGTGGAGTGACGGATGAATCCAAGTTCCAAAAGTTCATCCAAATATTTCCTCAAATAATCATTTTCAGGTTCTGTTAAGGCATAAATTCTGCTGCAAGGTAGAACAGCTCCAGGGACCAAATCAATTCTACAATCATAAATTCTATGAGGTGGTAGTTTAGTTGCTTCAACTGGATCAAATACTTTCGAAAAATTCTGATACTCAACAGGAAGCCTATTTACCTCTGAGTTCAAAGTAGCACAAAAAAGAGGCAATACTGGATCTCTTGTCTCCTGATAACAATGCAATTTACAAAAAGAAGATTCTAAGGTAACTGTTCTTTTAATCCAATCAATTCTAGGATTATGTAACTCCAACCAGGGAATACCCAAGATTACTCCAAAAGTTGGAGCATCAATCAGATCAAAAATCACCTTTTCAGTATGCCCATTGTCAGCCACTAAGGTCAAGGGCTCCGTGTTAAAACAAATCATTCCAGAAGACAATACTGAACCATCCACAGCTCTCACAGGCTCAGGTTCCTTCTTGGCCACAAACTTCAAATTTAATTTATGAGCAAACTCAATATCGAAAAAATTCCCTGTGGCCCCTGAATCCAAAAGTACTGGAATACTGTGTCTTTGTAATGAGGTTCAAATAAAAACCATCCGAATTGTGAAATGTTTGGGAATAAGTGTTGCTACGTTAGTGACAAACTGAGAGATCTTAGAAGAAGATTTACTCGAAGAAACGATCTCAACTTTCTTCGAGATTTCTAGTTTTCCGACTGAGTTGATGAAGGAGTCTCAACCACCAAGACTTTCTTTTTAGTAGGCTTAACTGAACAATCCTTAGCAAAATGCCCTGGCTTGCCACAATATAAACACAAGTTACCCTTACGTCTTCGTTCCTTTTCCTCAGGAGTCAAGGGTCCCTTAAACCCTCCCAACTGAACTGGCTCAACCAAAGAATTCTTAACATTTGACTCCTTTTTCTCAACTTTAAATTGCGAACTTCTAAGGTCACTCCTTGTTTTTTCATTTCTACGTTCACTTAACCTATGTTCAAGTTTAACCACAAGATCCTGAAATTCCTTAAAATCCTCAGGCAGATTAACAATGTGTGCAAGAGAATCTTTTAAGTCATCTTTAAGACCTCTATAAAACAAAGAAATTCTTTTCTCTTCAGGCCAATGTGTCTCGGTCAAAAGTCTGTTAAAGGTAGTCATGTATGAAATAAGATCTTTAGATCCCTGACGAAGGTTCAATAACTCATTATCCGAAGCCTGAACTAAAGTATGTTTCGCAAATAATTTCGACATGGCCAATTTAAAATTCTGTAGGTTATGAAGCAATGGGTCATTATTATCAACTAAAGGCATTGCCCAGTTAGCAGCCACCCCTCCAAGATAAGAAATTATAAAAGCTACTTTAGCCGTATCAGAAGAAAAAATTTGAGGTTTGCACATGAAATGCAACTGGCATTGACTGAGAAAAGTGGCATATCTACCACTTTCACCAGTAAATCTTTCAGGATTTGCCAAAGGGACAGGAGCTGGAGTAACTACCGTGACTTGAACTGGTTGAGCTTCTGGCTGTTCTCCAGAAGAATGAACATCAGAACCAAATCTAGTTGGTGTTAAAACTGGTTTTCTTTCTTTAGTAGGATCCCTCCAAACTGTAAACCCCGCCCTAGTTTCGTCTAACTGCTGACGAAGGGATTGATTCTCCATACGCAAATTCTCCATCTCCACATTCATTTTCTGTACCAACAGAGTCAACTGAGAAACATCCATGAGGGTGAGTTTACAAGCTCAAGAGGAAACGATTTTTAAAAAACAGGCTTCGTCTACTGTTGGGAATATCCTGTGAGACTCTTCTGACGTTTCCTCTCAAGCTGCAAACTCCCAACTCCCTCAAGGATCAACCAACTCAATCAGGAATTCAACACTGACTGAGCTAACTTCTCCCAAAGGGAAAGGGGAAGTGGACAGAGAGACTAACAACAAATAAATTAAACAAGATCTTCAGTTGTTGGTCTCTCAAGAAAGTGTTCCAGGCCGTTGGCCTTTTTCTTATAAGATGCACAACACTTGACCCATGCTACTCATAAGTTAAGCTGGCCCTTGATCACACTTTAACAAAGGTTTTTTGCACTGACTCAGTCTCTTGACATCTGAGACTTCTATAATTCTTCAGTTCAGGAATTTCTGCAGTTGGAAGACAAGAAATAGCAGCCTATAACTAGAACAACATTGCTATTAGTAAATATACATTCCAAACTGTCTTACAAGAAGAATAAACCTTCTTAACATAACTCAATACTAGCTCCTTATTTACACAGGTTAAAATGCATTGTGAGGATTACCCCCAAAAAGCCTTTTGCTTTTGTCAAGGCTTGTTTAAACTCAAACAGTTTAGTCTATGAGCACCAAGCCTTAAACTTCGAAGAGGCTTAAATACCCTTAGAGAGTGTCTTCAGCCAAAAGTAATTTGTCTCTTCCAAGGCTTGTTTAATCATACACAGTTTTGACTAAGCGCTTAAGCCTCTTACTATGTTAATACTAAATTTTATTTAAAAGTCTTTGTCCTTGAAGCGTTATGCTAATCGTTCAATTGCTGCAGTAATTTAGAAATCTTACTGTCCTTGACAAATAACGTTGCGTCCAACAGGAGTCTCGAAATGCCGGCTGAGAGGAGTTTCACACTCTAACCTCCCGGCTGTCACGAAGAGGAAATGAAACCCGATACTGCGTCTTCGGCGAAGCTCATAACACAGCCGATGCAGTCAACAGAGGAGTTTGGGACTCGACTGGGGGTTAGGAATTTGTAGATTTTTAAAAAGGGAATATTCTTAAATGGCAAGGAAACGGGATATACTGAGGACCAAGGAAACCTCCAGCGCAGGTTCAGAAGCTCTCGTCAGGCTCAACGAGAGACGAAGCGTCGAGCCGTTGACAGAAGCATCTATTTATAGCTTCTGCCACGAGAGTCAGCGCAAGCCCCTTTCAAGGAATGACATTGAACTCGAGGGCTGGCCCGAGCCTGTCTCTTAAAGAGCTCACACTCTAAACAGTTAATCCTTTCTTTCAGATAGTCAACAAACAAGCATTGCTAAAGGCAATTTCATTAGAACATCACTAAAAGGATTAACCTTGTAAATAACACATATACACAATTCCCAAATTACCAACTAACCAAAATTGACTTTAAAGATTCACAAAAAGTAAACTGAATCTGTTTTAAAATCTGAATTTAAACAAGACGACCAGTAGCACCCCTAACAGTTCCTCCCCCAAAGGTCGTCTTACAGGTCGAGGTTTGTCAGGATGCAAAGCATGAAAGGACCTAACAAGTTTAGGGGCATGAACATTTCTTTCAGGTTCCCAAGATCGCTCAGAAGGATTATAACCCTTCCAATCAACCAAATAAAACAAGGTACCCCAAACTCTTTTTGAATCTAAAATAGATTTAACCTCATATTCAATATGATCCCCAATAACCACAGGCGGTGGAGGAATTTGTAGATTTTTAAAAAGGGAATATTCTTAAATGGCAAGGAAACGGGTTATACTGAGGACCACGGAAACCTCCAGCGCAGGTTCAGAAGCTCTCGTCAGGCTCAACGAGAGACGAAGCGTCGAGCCGTTGACAGAAGCATCTATTTATAGCTTCTGCCACGAGAGTCAGCGCAAGCCCCTTTCAAGGAATGACATTGAACTCGAGGGCTGGCGCGAGCCTGTCTCTTAAAGAGCTCACACTCTAAACAGTTAATCCTTTCTTTCAGATAGTCAACAAACAAGCATTGCTAAAGGCAATTTCATTAGAACATCACTAAAAGGATTAACCTTGTAAATAACACATATACACAATTCCCAAATTACCAACTAACCAAAATTGACTTTAAAGATTCACAAAAAGTAAACTGAATCTGTTTTAAAATCTGAATTTAAACAAGACGACCGGTAGCACCCCTAACAGGGCCTGGCCATGTGGTGGGGGTCAAAGGGCCATTTTGAAGCCAGGCAGTGTGCTCAGGCCTGCCCTCAATTTGCCTTGCTTTCAACCATTATGCGCAGGTGGACTCAGTGGTGCATGGGCCTAGTCTTTCTGTGGGGTGTCTTGAATTTAAAAAATGGAAAAATCTTACTGCGAGTAAGAATTTAAACATCATTGAGGGCATGGATGGCATGGGATTGTGGTTATTTTTGTGTGTTTTTCGACTTTTTGGGTTGGTGTTGGGACCTGGCCATGTGGGTGGGGCCATTTTGAGGCCTGGTACAGGCAGGGCCTGTCTATGTGGTGGGGGTCAAGGGGCCATTTTGAAGCCAGGCAGTGTGCTCAGGCCTGCACCCAGTTTGCCTTGCTTTCAACCATTATGCCCAGGAGTACTCAGTGGTGCATGGGCCGAGTCTGTCTGTGGGGTGTCTTGAATTTAAACATCATTGAGTGTATGGATGGCATTTGATTGTGGTGATTTCTGAGTGTTTTTCGACATTTTGGGGTGTTGTAGGGGCCTGGCAATGTGGGTGGGGGCCATTTTGAGGCCTGGGACAGGCAGGGCCTGGCCATGTGGTGGGAGTCAAGGGGCCATTTTGAAGCCAGGCAGTGTGCTCAGGCCTGTACCCAGTTTGCCTTGCTTTCAACCATTATGCCCAGGGGTACTCAGTGGTGCATGGGCCTAGTCTTTCTGTGGGGTGTCTTGAATTTAAACATCATTGAGGGCATGGATGGCATTGGATTGTGGTGATTATTGAGTGTGTGTTTTTCGACTTTTTGGGGTGTTGTTGGGGCCTGGCCATGTGGGTAGGGGCTATTTGAGGCCTGGGATAGGCAGGGCCTGGCCATGTGGTGGGGGTCAAGGGGCTATTTTGAAGCCAGGCAGTGTGCTCAGGCCTTTACCCAGTTTGCCTTGCTATCAACCATTATGCCCAGGGGTACTCAGTGGTGCATGGGCCTAGTCTTTCTGTGGGGTGTCTTGAATTTAAACATCATTGAGGGCATAGATGGCATAGGATTGTGGTGATGTTTGAGTGTTTTTCTACTTTTTGGAGTGTTGTTGGGGCCTGGCCATGTTGGTGGGGGCCATTTTGAGGAGTGGGACAGGCAGGGCCTGGTCATGTGGTGGGGGTCAAGGGGCCATTTTGAAGCCAGGCAGTGTGCTCAGGCCTGCACCCAGTTTGCCTTTCTTTCAACGATTATGCCCAGGGGTACTCAGTGGTGCATGGGCCTAGTCTTTCTGTGGGGTGTCTTGAATTTAAACATAATTGAGGGCATGGATGGCATAGGATTGTGGTGATGTTTGAGTGTTTTTCGACTTTTTGGGGTGTTGTTGGGGCCTGGCCATGTGGGTGGGGCCATTTTGAGGCCTGGGACAGGTGGGGCCTGGCCATGTGGTGGGGGACAAGGGGCCATTTTGAAGCCAGGCAGTGTGCTCAGGCCTGCACCCAGTTTGCCTTGCTTTCAACCATTATGCCCAGGGGTACTCGTGGTGCATGGGCCTAGTCTTTCTGTGGGGTGTCTTGAATTTAAACATCATTAAAGGCATGGATGGCATGGGATTGTGGTGATTTTTGTTTGTTTTTCGACTTTTTGGGTTGGTGTTGGGGCCTGGCCATATGGGTGGGGCCATTTTGAGGCCTGGTACAGGCAGGGCCTGGCCATGTGGTGGGGGTCAAGGGGCCATTTTGAAGCCAGGCAGTGTGCTCATGCCTGCACCCAGTTTGCCTTGCTTTCAACCATTATGCCCAGGGGTACTCAGTGGTGCATGGGCCTAGTTTTTTTGTGGGGTGTCTTGAATTTAAACATCATTGAATGCTTGGATGTATGGGATTGTGGTGATTTTTGTGTGCTTTTCGACTTTTTGGGTTGGTGTTGGGGCCTGGGCATGTGGGTGGTAGCCATTTTGAGGCCTGGTGCAGGCAGAGCCTGGCCATGTGGTGGGGGTCAAGGGGCCATTTTGAACCCAGGCAGTGTGCTCAGGCCTGCACTCAGTTTGCCTTGCTTTCAACCACTATGCCCATGGGTATTCAGTGGTGCATGGGCCTAGTCTTTCTGTGGGGTGTTTTGAGTTACACATCATTAAGGCCATGGATGGCATGGGATTGTGGTGATTTTTGTGTGTTTTTCGACTTTTTGGGTTGGTGTTGGGGCCTGGCCATGTGGGTGACGGCCATTTTGAGGCCTGGTACAGGCAGGGCCTGGCCATGGGGTGGGGGCCATTTTGAGGCCTGGGACAGGCAGGGCCTGGCCATGTGGTGGGGGTCAAGGGGCCATTTCGAAGCCAGGCAGTGTGCTAAGGCCTGCACCCAGTTTGCCTTGCTTTCAACCATTATGCCCAGGGGTACTCAATGGTGCATGGGCCTAGTCTTTCTGTGGGGTGTCTTGAATTTAAACATCATTGAGGGCATGGATGGCATTGGATTGTTGTGATTTTTGAGGTTTTTTTTTAAACTTTTTGGGGTGTTGTTGGGGCCTGGCAATGTTGGTGGGGGCCATTTTGAGGAGTGGGACAGGCAGGGCCTGGCCATGTGGTGGGGGTCAAGGGGCCATTTTGAAGCCAGGCAGTGTGCTCAGGCCTGCACCCAGTTTGCCTTGCTTTCAACGATTATGCCCAGGGGTACTCAGTGGTGCATGGGCCTAGTCTTTCTGCGGGGTGTCTCGAATTTAAACATCATTGAGGGCATGGATTTCATTGGATTGTGGTGATGTTTGAGTGCTTTTCGACTTTTTGGGGTTTTGTTGGGGCCTGGCCATGTGGGTGGGGCCATTTTGAGGATTTGGACAGGCGGGGCCTGGCCATGTGGTGGGGGACAAGGGGCCATTTTGAAGCCAGGCAGTGTGCTCAGGCCTGCACCCAGTTTGCCTTGCTTTCAACCATTATGCCCAGGGGTACTCAGTGGTGCATGGGCCTAGTCTTTCTGTGGGCTGTCTTGAATTTAAACATCATTAAAGGCATGGATGGCATGGGATTGTGGTGATTTTTGTGTGTTTTTTTTACTTTTTGGGGTGGTGTTGGGGCCTGGCCATGTGGGTGGGGCCATTTTGAGGCCTGGTAAAGGCAGAGCCAGGCCATGTGGTGGGGGTCAAGGGGCATTTTGAAGCCAGGCAGTGTGCTCAGGCCTGCACCCAGTTTGCCTTGCTTTCAACCATTATGCCCAGGGGTACTCAGTGGTGCATGGGCCTAGTCTTTTTGTGGGGTGTCTTGAATTTAAACATCATTGAGGGCATGGATGTATGGGATTGTGGTGATTTTTGTGTGCCCTTCGACTTTTTGGGTTGGTGTTGGGGCCTGGGCATGTGGGTGGTAGCCATTTTGAGGCCTGGTACAGGCAGAGCCTGGCCATGTGGTGGGGGTCAAAGGGCCATGTTGAACCCAGGCAGTGTGCTCAGGCCTGCACCCAGTTTGCCTTGCTTTCATTATGCCCATGGGTATTCAGTGGTGCATGGGCCTAGTCTTTCTGTGGGGTGTCTTGAGTTACACATCATTGAGGGCATGGATGGCATGGGATTGTGGTGATTTTTGTGTGTTTTTTCGACTTTTTGGGTTGGTGTTGGGGCCTGGCCATGTGGATGACAGCCATTTTGAGGCCTGGTACAGGCAGGGCCTGGCCATGTGGTGGGGGCCATTTTGAGGCCTGGGACAGGCAGGGCCTTGCCATGTGGTGGGGGTCAAGGGGCCATTTTGAAGCCAGACAGTGTGCTCAGGCCTGCACCCAGTTTGCCTTGCTTTCAACCATTATGCCCAGGGATACTCAGTGGTGCATGGGCCTAGTCTTTCTGTGGGGTGTCTTGAATTTAAACATCATTGAGGGCATGGATGGCATTGGATTGTGGTGATTTTTGAGTTTTTTTTTAACTTTTTGGGGTGTTGTTGGGGCCTGGCCATGTTGGTGGGGGCCATTTTGAGGAGTGGGACAGGCAGGGCCTGGCCATGTGGTGGGGGTCAAGGGGCCATTTTGAAGCCAGGCAGTGTGCTCAGGCCTGCACCCAGTTTGCCTTGCTTTCAACGATTATGCCCAGGGGTACTCAGTGGTGCATGGGCCTAGTCTTTCTGTGGGGTGTCTTGAATTTAAACATCATTGAGGGCATGGATGGCATTGGATTGTGGTGATGTTTGATTGTTTTTCGCCTTTTTGGGGTGTTGTTGGGGCCTGGCCATGTGGGTGGGGCCATTTTGAGGCCTGGGACAGGCGGGGCCTGGCCATGTGGTGGGGGACAAGGGGCCATTTTGAAGCCAGGCAGTGTGCTCAGGCCTGCACCCAGTTTGCCTTGCTTTCAACCATTATTCCCAGGGATACTCAGTGGTGCATGGGCCTAGTCTTTTTGTGGGGTGTCTTGAATTTAAACATCATTGAGGGCATGGATGGCATGGGATTGTGGTGATTTTTGTGTGTTTTTCGATTTTTTGGGTTGGTGTTGGGGTCTGGCCATGTAGGTGGGGCCATTTTGAGGCCTGGTACAGGCAGGGCCTGGCCATGTGGTGGGGTCAAGGGGCCATTTTGAAGCCAGGCAGTGTGCTCAGGCCTGTACCCAGTTTGCCTTGCTTTCAACCATTATTCCCAGGGATACTCAGTGGTGCATGGGCCTAGTCTTTTTGTGGGGTGTCTTGAATTTAAACATCATTGAGGGCATGGATGTATGGGATTGTGGTGATTTTTGTGTGCTTTTCGACTTTTTGGGTTGGTGTTGGGGCCTGGCCATGTGGGTGACGGCCATTTTGAGGCCTGGTACAGGTAGGGCCTGGCCATGTGGTGGGGGCCATTTTGAGGCCTGGGACAGGCAGGGCCTGGCCATGTGGTGGGGGTCAAGGGGCCATTTTGAAGCCAGGCAGTGTGCTCAGGCCTGCACCCAGTTTGCCTTGCTTTCAACGATTATGCCCAGGGGTACCCAGTGGTGCATGGGCCTAGTCCTTCTGTGGGGTGTCTTGAATTTAAACATCATTGAGGGCATGGATGGCAGTGGATTGTGGTGATGTTTGATTGTTTTTCGACTTTTTGGGGTGTTGTGGCCTGGCCATGTGGGTGGGGCCATTTTGAGGCCTGGGACAGGCGGGCCTGGCCATGTGGTGGGGGGCAAGGGGCCATTTTGAAGCCAGGCAGTGTGCTCAGGCCTGCATCCAGTTTGCCTTGCTTTCAACCATTATGCCCAGGGGTACTCAGTGGTGCATGGGCCTAGTCTTTCTGTGGGGTGTCTTGAATTTAAACATCATTAAAGGCATGGATGGCATGGGATTTTGGTGATGTTTGTGTGTTCTTCGACTTTTTGGGTTGGTGTTGGGGCCTGGCCATGTGGGTGGGGCCATTTTGAGGCCTGGTGCAGGCAGGGCCTGGCCATGTGGTGGGGTAAAGGGGCCATTTTGAAGCCAGGCAGTCTGCTCAGGCCTGCACCCAGTTTGCCTTGCTTTCAACCATTATGCCCAGGGGTACTCAGTGGTGCATGGGCCTAGTCTTTTTGTGGGGTGTCTTGAATTTAAACATCATTGAGGGCATGGATGTATGGGATTGTGGTGATTTTTGTGTGCTTTTTGACTTTTTGGGTTGGTGTTGGGGCCTGGGCATGTGGGTGGTAGCCATTTTGAGGCCTGGTACAGGCAGAGCCTGGCCATGTGGTGGGGGTCAAGGGGCCATTTTGAACCCAGGCAGTGTGCTCAGGCCTGCACCCAGTTTGCCTTGCTTTCAACCATTATGCCCATGGGTATTCAGTGGTGCATGGGCCTAGTCTTTCTGTGGGGTGTCTTGAGTTACACATCATTGAGGGCATGGATGGCATGGGATTGTGGTGATTTTTGTGTGTTTTTCGACTTTTTAGGTTGGTGTTGGGGCCTGGCCATGTGGGTGACGGCCATTTTGAGGCCTGGTACAGGCAGGGCCTGGCCATGTGGTGGGGGCCATTTTGAGGCCTGGGACAGGTAGGGCCTGGCCATGTGGTGGGGGTCAAGGGGCCATTTTGAAGCCAGGCAGTGTGCTCAGGCCTGCACCCAGTTGGCCTTGCTTTCAACCATTATGCCCAGGGGTACTCATTGGTGCATGGGCCTAGTCTTTCTGTGGGGTGTCTTGAATTTAAACATCATTGAGGGCATGGATGGCATTGGATTGTGGTGATTTTTGAGTTATTTTTTTAACTTTTTGGGGTGTTGTTGGGGCCTGGCCATGTTGGTGGGGGCCATTTTGAGGAGTGGGACAGGCAGGGCCTGGCCATGTGGTGGGGGTCAAGGGGCCATTTTGAAGCCAGGCAGTGTGCTCAGGCCTGCACCCAGTTTGCCTTGCTTTCAACGATTATGCCCAGGGGTACTCAGTGGTGCATGGGCCTAGTCTTTCTGTGGGGTGTCTTGAATTTAAACATCATTGAGGGCATGGATGGCATTGGATTGTGGTGAGGATTGAGTGTTTTTTGACTTTTTGGGGTGTTATGGGGCCTGGCCATGTGGGTGGGGCCATTTTGAGGCCTGGGACAGGCGGGGCCTGGCCATGTGGTGGGAGACAAGGGGCCATTTTGAAGCCAGGCAGTGTGCTCAGGCCTGCATCCAGTTTGCCTTACTTTCAACCATTATGCCCAGGGGTACTCAGTGGTGCATGGGCCTAGTCTTTCTGTGGGGTGTCTGGAATTTAAACATCATTAAAGGCATGGATGGCATGGGATTGTGTTGATTTTTGTGTGTTTTTCGACTTTTTGGGTTGGTGTTGGGGCCTGGCCATGTGGGTGGGGCCATTTTGAGGCCTGGTACAGGCAGGGCCTGGCCATGTGGTGGGGGTCAAGGGGCCATTTTGAAGCGAGGCAATGTGCTCAGGCCTGTACCCAGTTTGCCTTGCTTTAAACGATTATGCCCAGGGGTACTCAGTGGTGCATGGGCCTAGTCTTTCTGTGGGGTAACCTGAATTTAAACATCATTGAGGGCATGGATGGCATTGGATTGTGGTGATTATTGAGTGTGTGTTTTTCGACTTTTTGGGGTGTTGTTGGGGCCTGGCCATGTGGGTGGGGGCTATTTGAGGCCTGGGACAGGCAGGGCCTGGCCATGTGGTGTGGGTCAAGGGGCTATTTTGAAGCCAGGCAGTGTGCTCAGGCCTGCACCCAGTTTGCCTTGCTTTCAACCATTATGCCCAGGGGTACTCAGTGGTGCATGGGCCTAGTCTTTCTGTGGGGTGTCTTGAATTTAAACATCATTGAAGGCATGGATGGCTTGGGATTGTCGTGATTATTTTGTGTTTTTCGACTTTCTGGGTTGGTGTTGGGGCCTGGCCATGTCGGTGGGGGCCATTTTGAGGCCTGGTACAGGCAAGGCCTGGCCATGTGGTGGGGGTCAAAGGGCCATTTTGAAGCCAGGCAGTGTCCTCAGCCCTGCACCCAGTTTTACTTGCTTTCAACCATTATGCCCAGGGGTACTCAGTGGTGCATGGACCTAGTCTTTCTGTGGGGTGTCTTGAATTTAAACATCATTGAGGGCATGGATGGCATTGGATTGTGGTGATTTGTAAGTGTTTTTCGACTTTTTGGGGTGTTGTTGGGGCCTGGCCATGTGGGTGGGGGCCATTTTGAGGCCTGGGACAGGCAGGGCCTGGCCATGTGGTGGGGGTCAAGGGGCCATTTTGAAGCCAGGCAGTGTGCTCAGGCCTGCACCCAGTTTGCCCTGCTTTCAACCATTAGGCCCAGGGGTACTTAGTGGTGCATGGGCCTAGTCTTTCTGTGGGGTGTCTTGAATTTAAACATCATTGAGGGCATGGATGGCATGGGATTGTGGTTATTTGTGTGTGTTTTACGACTTTTTGGGTTGGTGTTTGGGCCTGGCCATGTGGGTGGGGGCCATTTTGAGGCCTGGTACAGGCAGGGCCTGGCCATGTGGAGGGGGTCAAGGGGCAATTTTGAAGACAGGCAGTGTGCTCAGGCCTGCACCCAGTTTGCCTTGCTTTCAACCATTATGCCCAGGGGTACTCAGTGGTGCATGGGCCTAGTCTTTCTGTGGAGTGTCTTGAATTTAAACATCATTGAGGGCATGGATGGCATTAGATTGTGGTGATTCTTGAGTGTTTTTCTACTTTTAGGGGTGTTGTTGGGGCCTGGCCATGTGGGTGGGGGCCATTTTGAGGCCTGGGACAGGCAGGGCCTGGCCATGTGGTGGGGGTCAAGGGGCCGTTATGAAGCCAGGCAGTGTGCTCAGGCCTGCACCCAGTTTGCCTTGCTTTCAACCATTATGCCCAGGGGTACTCAGTGGTGCATGGGTCTAGTCCTTCTGTGGGGTGTCTTGAATTTAAACATCATTGAGGGCATGGATGGCATTGGATTGTGGTGATTTATGAGTGTTTTTCGACTATTTGGGTTGTTGTTGTGGCCTGGCCAAGTGGGTGGGGGCCATTTTGAGGCCTGGGACAGGCAGGGCCTGGCCGTGTGGTGGGGGTCAAGGGGCCATTTTGAAGCCAGGCAGTGTGCTCAGGCCTGCACCCAGTTTGCCTTGCTTTCAACCATTATGCCCATGGGTATTCAGTGGTGCATGGGCCTAGTCTTTCTGTGGGGTGTCTTGAGTTAAACATCATTGAGGGCATGGATGGCATGGGATTGTGATGATTTTTGTGTGTTTTTTCGACTTTTTGGGTTTGTGTTGGAACTTGGCCATGTGGGTGACGGCCATTTTGAGGCCTGGTACAGGCAGGGCCTGGCCATGTGGTGGGGGCCATTTTGAGCCCTAGACAGGCAGGGCCTGGCCATGTGGTGGGGGTCAAGGGGCCATTTTGAAGCCAGGCAGTGTGCTCAGGCCTGCACCCAGTTTGTCTTGCTTTCAACCATTATGCCCATGGGTATTCAGTGGTGCATGGGCCTAGTCTTTCTGTGGGGTGTCTTGAGTTACACATCATTGAGGGCATGGATGGCATGGGATTGTGGTGATTTTTGTGTGTTTTTCGACTTTTTGGGTTTGGTGTTGGGTCCTGGCCATGTGGGTGACGGCCATTTTGAGGCCTGGTACAGGCAGGGCCTGGCCATGTGGTGGGGGCCATTTTGAGGCCTGGGACAGGCAGGGCCTGGCCATGTGGTGGGGGTCAAGGGGCCATTTTGAAGCCAGGCAGTGTGCTCAGGCCTGCACCCAGTTTGCCTTGCTTTCAACCATTATGCCCAGGGGTACTCAGTGGTGCATGGGCCTAGTCATTCTGTGGGGTGTCTTGAATTTAAACATCATTGAGGGCATGGATGGCATTGGATTGTGCTGATTTTTGAGTTTTTCTTAACTTTTTGGGGTGTTGTTGGGGCCTGGCCATGTTGGTGTGGGCCATTTTGAGGAGTGGGACAGGCAGGGCCTGGCCATGTGGTAGGGGTCAAGGGGCCATTTTGAAGCCAGGCAGTGTGCTCAGGCCTGCACCCAGTTTGCCTTGCTTTCAACGATTATACCCATGGGTACTCAGTGGTGCATGGGCCTAGTCCTTCTGTGGGGTGTCTTGAATTTAAACATCATTGAGGGGCATGGATGGCATTGGATTGTGGTGATGTTTGAGTGTTTTTCGACCTTTTGGGGTGTTGTTGGGGCCTGGCCATGTGGGTGGGGCCATTTTGAGGCCTGGGACAGGCGGGGCCTGGCCATGTGGTGGGGGACAAGGGGCCATTTTGAAGCCAGGCAGTGTGCTCAGGCCTGCACCCAGTTTGCCTTGCTTTCAACCATTATGCCCAGGGGTACTCAGTGGTGCATGGGCCTAGTCTTTTTGTGGGGTTTCTTGAATTTAAACATCATTGAAGGCATGGATGTATGGGAATGTGGTGATTTTTTTGTGATTTTCGACTTTTTGGGTTGGTGTTGGGGCATGGGCATGTGGGTGGTAGCCATTTTGAGGCCTGGCACAGGCAGGGCCAGCCATGTGGTGGGGGTCATTTTGAGGCCTGGGACAGGCAGGGCCTGGCCATGTGGTGGGGGTCAAGGGGCCATTTTGAAGCCAGGCAGTGTGCTCAGGCCTGCACCCAATTTGCCTTGCTTTCAACTATTATGCCCAGGGGTACTCAGTGGTGCATGGGCCTAGTCTTTCTGTGGGGTGTCTTGAATTTAAACATCATTGAGGGCATGGATGGCATTGGATTGTGGTGATTTTTGAGTTTTTAAAAACTTTTTGGGGTGTTGTTGGGGCCTGGCCATGTTGGTGGGGGTCATTTTGAGGAGTGGGACAGGCAGTGCCTGGCCATGTGGTGGGGGTCAAGGGGCCATTTTGAAGCCAGGCAGTGTGCTCAGGCCTGCACCCAGTTTGCCTTGCTTTCAACGATCATGCCCAGGGGTACTCAGTGGTGCATGGGCCTAGTCTTTCTGTGGGGTGTCTTGAATTTAAACATCATTAAGGGCATGGATGGCATTGGATTGTGGTGATGTTTGAGTGTTTTTCGACTTTTTGGGGTGTTGTTGGGGCCTGGCCATGTGGGTGGGGCCATTTTGAGGCCTGGGACAGGCGGGGCCTGGCCATGTGGTGGGGGACAAGGGGCGATTTTGAAGCCAGGCAGTGTGCTCAGGCCTGCACCCAGTTTGCCTTGCTTTCAACCATTATGCCCAGGGGTACTCAGTGGTACATGGGACTAGTCTTTCTGTGGGGTGTCTTGAATTTAAACATCATTAAAGGCATGGATGGCATGGGATTGTGCTGATTTTTGAGTGTTTTTTGACTTTTTGGGTTGGTGTTGGGGCCTGGTCATGTGGGTGGGGCCATTTTGAGGCCTGGTACAGGCAGGGCCTGGCCATGTGGTGGGGGTCAAGGGGCCATTTTGAAGCCAGGCAGTGTGCTCAGGCCTGCACCCAGGTTGCCTTGCTTTCAACCATTATGCCCAGGGGTACTCAGTGGTGCATGGGCCTAGTCTTTTTGTGGGGTGTCTTGAATTTAAACATCATTGAGGGCATGGATGGCATTGGATTGTGGTGATCTTTGTGTGTTTTTCGACTTATTTGGGTGGTGTTGGGGCCTGGCCATTTTGGTGGGGCCATTTCGAGGCCTGGGACAGGCAGGGCCTGTTGGGAATATCCTGTGAGACTCTTCTGACAATTCCTCTAAAGCTGCAAACTCCCAACTCCCTCAAGGATCAACCAACCCAATCAGGAATTCAACACTGACTGAGCTAACTTCTCCCAAAGGGAAAGGGGAAGTGGACAGAGAGACTAACAACAAATAAATTAAACAAGATCTTCAGTTGTTGGTCTCTCAAGAAAGTGTTCCAGGCCGTTGACCTTTTTCTTATAAGATGCACAACACTTGACCCATGCTACTCATAAGTTAAGCTGGCCCTTGATCACACTTTAACAAAGGTTTTTTGCACTGACTCAGTCTCTTGACATCTGAGACTTCTATAATTCTTCAGTTCAGGAATTTCTGCAGTTGGAAGACAAGAAATAGCAGCCTGTAACTAGAACAACATTGCTATTAGTAAATATACATTCCAAACTGTCTTACAAGAAGAATAAACCTTCTTAACATAACTCAATACTAGCTCCTTATTTATACAGGTTAAAATGCATTGTGAGGATTACCCCCAAAAAGCCTTTTGCTTTTGTCAAGGCTTGTTTAAACTCAAACAGTTTAGTCTATGAGCACCAAGCCTTAAACTTCGAAGAGGCTTAAATACCCTTAGAGAGTGTCTTCAGCCAAAAGTCATTTGTCTCTTCCAAGGCTTGTTTAATCATACACAGTTTTGACTAAGCGCTTAAGCCTCTTACTATGTTAACACTAAATTTTATTTAAAAGTCTTTGTCCTTGAAGCGCTATGCTAATCGTTCAATTGCTGCAGTAATTTAGAAATCTTACTGTCCTTGACAAATAACGTTGCGTCCAACAGGAGTCTCGAAATGCCGGCTGAGAGGAGTTTCACACTCTAACCTCCCGGCTGTCACGAAGAGGAAATGAAACCCGATACTGCGTCTTCGGCGAAGCTCATAACACAGCCGATGCAGTCAACATAGGAGTTTGGGACTCGACTGAGGGTTAGGAATTTGTAGATTTTTAAAAAGGGAATATTCTTAAATGGCAAGGAAACGGGATATACTGAGGACCAAGGAAACCTCCAGCGCAGGTTCAGAAGCTCTCGTCAGGCTCAACGAGAGACGAAGCGTCGAGCCGTTGACAGAAGCATCTATTTATAGCTTCTGCCACGAGAGTCAGCGCGAGCCCCTTTCAAGGAATGACATTGAACTCGAGGGCTGGCCCGAGCCTGTCTCTTAAAGAGCTCACACTCTAAACAGTTAATCCTTTCTTTCAGATAGTCAACAAACAAGCATTGCTAAAGGCAATTTCATTAGAACATCACTAAAAGGATTAACCTTGTAAATAACACATATACACAATTCCCAAATTACCAACTAACCAAAATTGACTTTAAAGATTCACAAAAAGTAAACTGAATCTGTTTTAAAATCTGAATTTAAACAAGACGACCAGTAGCACCCCTAACAGTTCCTCCCCCCAAAGGTCGTCTTACAGGTCGAGGTTTGTCAGGATGCAAAGCATGAAAGGACCTAACAAGTTTAGGTGCATGAACATTTCTTTCAGGTTCCCAAGATCGCTCAGAAGGATCATAACCCTTCCAATCAACCAAATAAAACAAGGTACCCCAAACTCTTTTTGAATCTAAAATAGATTTAACCTCATATTCAATATGATCCCCAATAACCACAGGCGGTGGAGGATTATCAGGTCGAGTGGTAGGTTCAAAAGGTTTCAAAAGGGATACATGAAAAACAGGATGAATGTTATACTCATCAGGCAAAACTAATTTTACAGAAACAGGATTCAAAATGTTCTCAATTTGAAAAGGACCCAAATACCTAGGTTTTAACTTCCTTGGACCCTCTAATTGAGTGTTTCTAGTAGACAACCAAACTAATTGACCTTTCTTGTACAGAGGGTAAGATTTACGATGAGAATCAGCAGTACGTTTCATAGTTAACTTACTTTTAATCCACTGCTTCCTAGCCCGCTCCTGAATATCCATCAAGGATGACAACCTATCAGACACAGCAGGCATGGACTGTTGTTCCTCAGGTAAAAGAACGGGAAGTGATCTAGGATGTTGACCAGTGAGGAAGTAAAAAGGAGAACAACCTAAGGCTGAATGCGTGGTGTTATTGTAAGAGAACTCCGCCCAGGGTAAAACTTCATCCCAATGACCCAAAGAAGTAGTTAACAAACATCGTAAACCCTGTTCAACATGTTGATTAACCCTTTCAGTTTGCCCATCAGTCTGAGGATGAAAAGAAGAAGACAAGGCTAACTCAATTCCAAGTTGTTTACTAAGCTGTGACCAGAATTTAGATATAAACTGAGGATCTCTATCTGAAATAATCTTTGAGGGAAGGCCATGAAGTTTGACAATATTTGATAAAAACACAGTACTAAATTCTGCTGCAGTTGGAATTTTGTGTAACGGAATAAAATGTCCCATCTTAAAAAGTAAATCAACCACCACAAGAACCGTAGTGTAACCATTAGAATTAGGAAGATCAGTAATGAAATCTAAACTAATTGTATGCCAAGGTTGAGGAGGAATTATCATTGGATGAAGTAAACCCATAGGAACTGCATGTAAAGCCTTTTGTCGTGAACAAACTGGACAAGCCTTCACAAATTGCTGAATAGCAGAAATCATTTTTTCCCACCAAAAATGACATTGACATAAGTCCAAAGTTTTATTAATGCCAGGATGAGCAGCAATAGCCAAATCATGATTCCACTGCATTACCTTATCCTGTAAACTTTTCGTGGGAATAAACTACTTACTATTGTGATAAAACAGACCCTCTCTGACTGAATTCCCTTTCTTGGACAACCACTCATGAATATTATACTTTTTTAATTCATCCTTAATAGAATCCAAAAAAAATTCAGAATGAATCCCTGCAGCTATTTTCTCCTTAGGCAAAACACTAGGTGGCTCTTTTACCGAAATTAAATCTTTTTCACAAACTAATCGTGAAAGTGTATCAGATAACAATTGCTTATTTCCAGGCCGATACGTAATTAAGAAATCAAATTCACTAAAAATTTGTAACCATCTTATCTGTCTGGGAGTAAAAGCCTTAACCGTGGAATAAAATTGTAAATTTTTATGATCAGAAAATACTGTGATAGTATGTTTAGCCCCCAAAAGATGATGTCGCCATTCTTGAAAAACATCCTTAATTGCTAAAAGTTCCCGTTCAGCAATAGTATAATTCTGCTCTGCCAACAAAAGCTTCCTAGAAAAAAAAGCAACTGGATGTAAATGACCAGTATTTGAATCCTTTTGAAGCAACACACCACCAATAGCAGTCTGAGAAGCATTCGCCTCAACAAAAAATGGCCTGTCAGGATCTGGATGAACTAAAATTGGAGCAGAAGTAAAGGCTTTCTTTAATAAAGAAAAAGCTTGATCCGCTTCTTCTGTCCAAGAAAAAACTTTCCCCTTTTTTAGCAATTGAGTAATGGGAGTAACAATTTCAGAAAATTTGGAAATGAAACGCCTATAAAAATTGGGAAATCCTAAAATTCTCTGAGTGTCCTTAATAGAATTAGGAATTGGCCAAGTTAGAATTGCTTCAACCTTTTTAGGATCCATGTGAATTCCCTCAGGTGATAAGCAATAGCCAAGAAATTCTACCTTAGAGGCATTAAATACACATTTTTCCAATTTTGCAAATAAAGAATGATCCCTTAACCTCTGCAAAACCACCTGAACATGTTGTATATGCTCCTCAGAATTTTTAGAATAAATCAAGATGTCATCAATATAAACTATACAACAGACATCTAACAAATCATGCAAGACCTCGTTGATAAAATATTGAAATGCTGCCGGAGCATTACAAAGACCAAATGGCATAACAGTATATTCAAAAAGATCAAATTTCGTACGAAAAGCGGTCTTCCACTCATCACCTTCCTTAACTCGAATCAAATGATATGCTCCTCTAAGATCCAGTTTGGTATAGATACTGGAGCCCTTAATTTGATTAAGAAGTACAGGAATTAAAGGTAACGGATATCTGTTTTTAATTGTTGCTTTGTTTACAGCTCTATAATCAATACAAGCCCTCAAATCTCCAGACTTCTTCGCAACAAAGAAAAGTGGAGACGAAACTGGGGAAGTGGAGTGACGGATGAATCCAAGTTCCAAAAGTTCATCCAAATATTTCCTCAAATAATCATTTTCAGGTTCTGTTAAGGCATAAATTCTGCTGCAAGGTAGAACAGCTCCAGGGACCAAATCAATTCTACAATCATAAATTCTATGAGGTGGTAGCTTAGTTGCTTCAACTGGATCAAATACTTTCGAAAAATTCTGATACTCAACAGGAAGCCTATTTACCTCTGAGTTCAAAGTAGCGCAAAAAAGAGGCATTACTGGATCTCTTGTCTCCTGATAACAATGCAATTTACAAAAAGAAGATTCTAAGGTAACTGTTCTTTTAATCCAATCAATTCTAGGATTATGTAACTCCAACCAGGGAATACCCAAGATTACTCCAAAAGTTGGAGCATCAATCAGATCAAAAATCACCTTTTCAGTATGCCCATTGTCAGCCACTAAGGTCAAGGGCTCCGTGTTAAAACAAATCATTCCAGAAGACAATACTGAACCATCCACAGCTCTCACAGGCTCAGGTTCCTTCTTGGCCACAAACTTCAAATTTAATTTATGAGCAAACTCAATATCGAAAAAATTCCCTGTGGCCCCTGAATCCAAAAGTACTGGAATACTGTGTCTTTGTAATGAGGTTAAAATAAAAACCATCCGAATTGTGAAATGTTTGGGAATAAGTGTTGCTACATTAGTGACAAACTGAGAGATCTTAGAAGAAGATTTACTCGAAGAAACAATCTCAACTTTCCTCGAGATTTCTAGTTTTCCGACTGAGTTGATGAAGGAGTCTCAACCACCAAGACTTTCTTTTTAGTAGGCTTAACTGAACAATCCTTAGCAAAATGCCCTGGCTTGCCTCAATATAAACACAAGTTACCCTTACGTCTTCGTTCCTTTTCCTCAGGAGTCAAGGGTCCCTTAAACCCTCCCAACTGAACTGGCTCAACCAAAGAATTCTTAACATTTGACTCCTTTTTCTCAACTTTAAATTGCGAACTTCTAAGGTCACTCCTTGTTTTTTCATTTCTACGTTCACTTAACCTATGTTCAAGTTTAACCACAAGATCCTGAAATTCCTTAAAATCTTCAGGCAGATTAACAATGTGTGCAAGAGAATCTTTTAAGTCATCTTTAAGACCTCTATAAAACAAAGAAATTCTTTTCTCTTCAGGCCAATGTGTCTCGGTCAAAAGTCTGTTAAAGGTAGTCATGTATGAAATAAGATCTTTAGATCCCTGACGAAGGTTCAATAACTCATTATCCAAAGCCTGAACTAAAGTATGTTTCGCAAATAATTTCGACATGGCCAATTTAAAATTCTGTAGGTTATGAAGCAATGGGTCATTATTATCAACTAAAGGCATTGCCCAGTTAGCAGCCACCCCTCCAAGATAAGAAATTATAAAAGCTACTTTAGCCGTATCAGAAGAAAAAATTTGAGGTTTGCACATGAAATGCAACTGGCATTGACTGAGAAAAGTGGCATATCTACCACTTTCACCAGTAAATCTTTCAGGATTTGCCAAAGGGACAGGAGCTGGAGTAACTACCGTGACTTGAACTGGTTGAGCTTCTGGCTGTTCTCCAGAAGAATGAACATCAGAACCAAATCTAGTTGGTGTTAAAACTGGTTTTCTTTCTTTAGTAGGATCCCTCCAAACTGTAAACCCCGCCCTAGTTTCGTCTAACTGCTGACGAAGGGATTGATTCTCCATACGCAACTTCTCCATATCCACATTCATTTTCTGTACCAACAGAGTCAACTGAGAAACATCCATGAGGGTGAGTTTACAAGCTCAAGAGGAAACGATTTTTAAAAAACAGGCTTCGTCTACTGTTGGGAATATCCTGTGAGACTCTTCTGACATTTCCTCTCAAGCTGCAAACTCCAAACTCCCTCAAGGATCAACCAACTCAATCAGGAATTCAACACTGACTGAGCTAACTTCTCCCAAAGGGAAAGGGGAAGAGGACAGAGAGACTAACAACAAATAAATTAAACAAGATCTTCAGTTGTTGGTCTCTCAAGAAAGTGTTCCAGGCCGTTGACCTTTTTCTTATAAGATGCACAACACTTGACCCATGCTACTCATAAGTTATGCTGGCCCTTGATCACACTTTAACAAAGGTTTTTTGCACTGACTCAGTCTCTTGACATCTGAGACTTCTATAATTCTTCAGTTCAGGAATTTCTGCAGTTGGAAGACAAGAAATAGCAGCCTATAACTAGAACAACATTGCTATTAGAAATATACATTCCAAACTGTCTTACAAGAAGAATAAACCTTCTTAACATGACTCAATACTAGCTCCTTATTTACACAGGTTAAAATGCATTGTGAGGATTACCCCCAAAAAGCCTTTTGCTTTTGTCAAGGCTTGTTTAAACTCAAACAGTTTAGTCTATGAGCACCAAGCCTTAAACTTCGAAGAGGCTTAAATACTCTTAGAGAGTGTCTTCAGCCAAAAGTCATTTGTCTCTTCCAAGGCTTGTTTAATCATACACAGTTTGGACTAAGCGCTTAAGCCTCTTACTATGTTAACACTAAATTCTATTTAAAAGTCTTTGTCCTTGAAGCGCTACGCTAATCGTTCAATTGCTGCAGTAATTGAGAAATCTTACTGTCCTTGACAAATAACGTTGCGTCCAACAGGAGTCTCGAACTGCCAGCTGAGAGGAGTTTCACACTCTAACCTCCCGGCTGTCACGAAGAGGAAATGAAACCCGATACTGCGTCTTCGGCGAAGCTCATAACACAGCCGATGCAGTCAACCGAGGAATTTGGGACTCGACTGAGGGTTAGGAATTTGTAGATTTTTAAAAAGGGAATATTCTTAAATGGCAAGGAAACGGGTTATACTGAGGACGACGGAAACCTCCAGCGCAGGTTCAGAAGCTCTCGTCAGGCTCAACGAGAGACGAAGCGTTGAGCCGTTGACAGAAGCATCTATTTATAGCTTCTGCCACGAGAGTCAGCGCGAGCCCCTTTCAAGGAATGACATTGAACTCGAGGGCTGGCGCGAGCCTGTCTCTTAAAGAGCTCACACTCTAAACAGTTAATCCTTTCTTTCAGATAGTCAACAAACAAGCATTGCTAAAGGCAATTTCATTAGAACATCACTAAAAGGATTAACCTTGTAAATAACACATATACACAATTCCCAAATTACCAACTAACCAAAATTGACTTTAAAGATTCACAAAAAGTAAACTGAATCTGTTTTAAAATCTGAATTTAAACAAGACGACCGGTAGCACCCCTAACAGGACCTGTCCATGTGGTGGGGGTCAAGGGGCCATTTTGAAGCCAGGCAGTGTGCTCAGGCCTGCACCCAGTTTGCCTTGCTTTCAACCATTATGCCCAGGAGTACTCAGTGGTGCATGGGCCGAGTCTGTCTGTGGGGTGTCTTGAATTTAAACATCATTGAGTGTATGGATGGCATTTGAATGTGGTGATTTCTGAGTGTTTTTCGACATTTTGGGGTGTTGTAGGGGCCTGGCCATGTGGGTGGGGGCCATTTTGAGGCCTGGGACAGGCAGGGCCTGGCCATGTGGTGGGAGTCAAGGGGCCATTTTGAAGCCAGGCAGTGTGCTCAGGCCTGCACCCAGTTTGCCTTGCTTTCAACCATTATGCCCAGGGGTACTCAGTGGTGCATGGGCCTAGTCTTTCTGTGGGGTGTCTTGAATTTAAATATCATTGAGGGCATGGATGGCATTGGATTGTGGTGATTTTTGAGTGTTTTTCGACTTTTTAGGGTGTTGTTGGGGCCTGGCCATGTGGGTGGGGGCCATTTCGAGGCCTGGGACAGGCAGGGCCTGGCCATGTGGTGGAGGTCAAGGGGCCATTTTGAAGCGAGGCAGTGTGCTCAGGCCTGTACCCAGTTTGCCTTGCTTTCAACGATTATGCCCAGGGGTACTCAGTGGTGCATGGGCCTAGTCTTTCTGTGGGGTGTCTTGAATTTAAACATCATTGAGGGCATGGATGGCATAGGATTGTGGTGATGTTTGAGTGTTTTTCGACTTTTTGGAGTGTTGTTGGGGCCTGGCCATGTTGGTGGGGGCCATTTTGAGGAGTGGGACAGGCAGGGCCTGGTCATGTGGTGGGGGTCAAGGGGCCATTTTGAAGCCAGGCAGTGTGCTCAGGCCTGCACCCAGTTTGCCTTTCTTTCAACGATTATGCCCAGGGGTACTCAGTGGTGCATGGGCCTAGTCTTTCTGTGGGGTGTCTTGAATTTAAACATCATTGAGGGCATGGATGGCATAGGAGTGTGGTGATGTTTGAGGGTTTTTCGACTTTTGGGGTGTTGTTGGGGCCTGGCCATGTGGGTGGGGCCATTTTGAGGCCTGGGACAGGCGGGGCCTGGCCATGTGGTGGGGGACAAGGGGCCATTTTGAAGCCAGGCAGTGTGCTCAGGCCTGCACCCAGTTTGCCTTGCTTTCAACCATTATGCCCAGGGGTACTCGTGGTGCATGGGCCTAGTCTTTCTGTGGGGTGTCTTGAATTTAAACATCATTAAAGGCATGGATGGCATGGGATTGTGGTGATTTGTGTTTGTTTTTCGACTTTTTGGGTTGGTGTTGGGGCCTGGCCATATGGGTGGGGCCATTTTGAGGCCTGGTACAGGCAGGGCCTGGCCATGTGGTGGGGTTCAAGGGGCCATTTTGAAGCCAGGCAGTGTGCTCATGCCTGCACCCAGTTTGCCTTGCTTTCAACCATTATGCCCAGGGGTACTCAGTGGTGCATGGGCCTAGTTTTTTTGTGGGATGTCTTGAATTTAAACATCATTGAAGGCTTGGATGTATGGGATTGTGGTGATTTTTGTGTGCTTTTCGACTTTTTGGGTTGGTGTTGGGGCCTGGGCATGTGGGTGGTAGCCATTTTGAGGCCTGGTACAGGCAGAGCCTGGCCATGTGGTGGGGGTCAAGGGGCCATTTTGAACCCAGGCAGTGTGCTCAGGCCTGCACCCAGTTTGCCTTGCTTTCAACCACTATGCCCATGGGTATTCAGAGGTGCATGGGCCTAGTCTTTCTGTGGGGTGTCTTGAGTTACACATCATTAAGGCCATGGATGGCATGGTATTGTGGTGATTTTTGTGTGTTTTTCGACTTTTTGGGCTGGTGTTGGGGCCTGGCCATGTGGGTGACGGCCATTTTGAGGCCTGGTACAGGCAGGGCCTGGCCATGTGGTGGGGGCCATTTTGAGGCCTGGGACAGGCAGGACCTGGCCATGTGGTGGGGGTCAAGGGGCCATTTCGAAGCCAGGCAGTGTGCTCAGGCCTGCACCCAGTTTGCCTTGCTTTCAACCATTATGCCCAGGGGTACTCAGTGGTGCATGGGCCTAGTCTTTCTGTGGGGTGTCTTGAATTTAAACATCATTGAGGGCATGGATGGCATTGGATTGTGGGGATTTTTGAGTTTTTTTTAAACTTTTTGGGGTGTTGTTGGGGCCTGGCAATGTTGGTGGGGGCCATTTTGAGGAGTGGGACAGGCAGGGCCTGGCCATGTGGTGGGGGTCAAGGGGCCATTTTGAAGCCAGGCAGTGTGCTCAGGCCTGCACCCAGTTTGCCTTGCTTTCAACGATTATGCCAAGGGGTACTCAGTGGTGCATGGGCCTAGTCTTTCTGTGGGGTGTCTTGAATTTAAACATCATTGAGGGCATGGATTTCATTGGATTGTGGTGATGTTTGAGTGCTTTTCGACTTTTTTGGGTTTTGTTGGGGCCTGGCCATGTGGGTGGGGCCATTTTGAGGATTTGGACAGGCGGGGCCTGGCCATGTGGTGGGGGACAAGGGGCCATTTTGAAGCCAGGCAGTGTGCTCAGGCCTGCACCCAGTTTGCCTTGCTTTCAACCATTATGACCAGGGGTACTCAGTGGTGCATGGGCCTAGTCTTTCTGTGGGCTGTCTTGAATTTAAACATCATTAAAGGCATGGATGGCATGGGATTGTGGTGATTTTTGTGTGTTTTTTTACTTTTTGGGGTGGTGTTGGGGCCGGGCCATGTGGGTGGGGCCATTTTGAGGCCTGGTAAAGGCAGAGCCAGGCCATGTGGTGGGGGTCAAGGGGCATTTTGAAGCCAGGCAGTGTGCTCAGGCCTGCACCCAGTTTGCCTTGCTTTCAACCATTATGCCCAGGGGTACTCAGTGGTGCATGGGCCTAGTCTTTTTGTGGGGTGTCTTGAATTTAAACATCATTGAGGGCATGGATGTATGGGATTGTGGTGATTTTTGTGTGCTTTTCGACTTTTTGGGTTGGTGTTGGGGCCTGAGCATGTGGGTGGTAGCCATTTTGAGGCCTGGTACAGGCAGAGCCTGGCCATGTGGTGGGGGTCAAAGGGCCATGTTGAACCCAGGCAGTGTGCTCAGGCCTGCACCCAGTTTGCCTTGCTTTCAACCATTATGCCCATGGGTATTCAGTGGTGCATGGGCCTAGTCTTTCTGTGGGGTGTCTTGAGTTACACATCATTGAGGGCATGGATGGCATGGGATTGTGGTGATTTTTGTGTGTTTTTCGACTTTTTGGGTTGGTGTTGGGGCCTGGCCATGTGGGTGACAGCCATTTTGAGGCCTGGTACAGGCAGGGCCTGGCCATGTGGTGGGGGCCATTTTGAGGCCTGGGACAGGCAGGGCCTTGCCATGTGGTGGGGGTCAAGGGCCATTTTGAAGCCAGGCAGTGTGCTCAGGCCTGCACCCAGTTTGCCTTGCTTTCAACCATTATGCCCAGGGGTACTCAGTGGTGTATGGGCCTAGTCTTTCTGTGGGGTGTCTTGAATTTAAACATCATTGAGGGCATGGATGGCATTGGATTGTGGTGATTTTTGAGTTTTTTAAAAACTTTTTGGGGTGTTGTTGGGGCCTGGCCATGTTGGTGGGGGCCATTTTGAGGAGTGGGACAGGCAGGGCCTGGCCATGTGGTGGGGGGCAAGGGGCCATTTTGAAGCCAGGCAGTGTGCTCAGGCCTGCACCCAGTTTGCCTTGCTTTCAACGATTATGCCCAGGGGTACTCAGTGGTGCATGGGCCTAGTCTTTCTGTGGCGTGTCTTGAATTTAAACATCATTGAGGGCATGGATGGCATTGGATTGTGGTGATGTTTGATTGTTTTTCGACTTTTTGGGGTGTTATTGGGGCCTGGCCATGTGGGTGGGGCCATTTTGAGGCCTGGGACAGGCGGGGCCTGGCCATGTGGTGGGGGACAAGGGGCCATTTTGAAGCCAGGCAGTGTGCTCAGGCCTGCACCCAGTTTGCCTTGCTTTCAACCATTATGCCCAGGGATACTCAGTGGTGCATGGGCCTAGAGTTTCTGTGGGGTGTCTTGAATTTAAACATCATTAAAGGCATGGATGGCATGGGATTGTGGTGATTTTTGTGTGTTTTTCGATTTTTTGGGTTGGTGTTGGGGTCTGGCCATGTGGGTGGGGCCATTTTGAGGCCTGGTACAGGCAGGGCCTGGCCATGTGGTGGGGTCAAGGGGCCATTTTGAAGCCAGGCAGTGTGCTCAGGCCTGCACCCAGTTTGCCTTGCTTTCAACCATTATTCCCAGGGATACTCAGTGGTGCATGGGCCTAGTCTTTTTGTGGGGTGTCTTGAATTTAAACATCATTGAGGGCATGGATGTATGGGATTGTGGTGATTTTTGTGTGCTTTTCGACTTTTTGGGTTGGCGTTGGGGCCTGGCCATGTGGGTGACGGCCATTTTGAGGCCTGGTACAGGCAGGGCCTGGCCATGTGGTGGGGGCCATTTTGAGGCCTGGGACAGGCAGGGCGTGGCCATGTGGTGGGGGTCAAGGGGCCATTTTGAAGCCAGGCAGTGTGCTCAGGCCTGCACCCAGTTTGCCTTGCTTTCAACCATTATGCCCAGGGGTACTCAGTGGTGCATGGGCCTAGTCTTTCTGTGGGGTGTCTTGAATTTAAACATCATTGAGGGCATGGATGGCATTGGATTGTGGTGATTTTTGAGTTTTTTTTTTACTTTTTGGGGTGTTGTTGGGGCCTGGCCATGTTGGTGGGGGCCATTTTGAGGAGTGGGACAGGCAGGGCCTGGCCATGTGGTGGGGGTCAAGGGGCCATTTTGAAACCAGGCAGTGTGCTCAGGCCTGCACCCAGTTTGCCTTGCTTTCAACCATTATGCCCAGGGGTACTCAGTGGTGCATGGGCCTAGTCTTTCTGTGGGGTGTCTTGAATTTAAACATCATTAAAGGCATGGATGGCATGGGATTGTGGTGATTTTTGTGTGTTTTTTTGACTTTTTGGGTTGGTGTTGGGGCCTGGCCATGTGGGTGGGGCCATTTTGAGGCCTGGTACAGGCAGGCCCTGGCCATGTGGTGGGGGTCAAGGGGCCATTTTGAAGCCAGGCAGTGTGCTCAGGCCTGCACCCAGTTGGCCTTGCTTTCAACCATTATGCCCAGGGGTACTCAGTGGTGCATGGGCCTAGTCTTTTTGTGGGGTGTCTTGAATTTAAACATCATTGAGGGCATGGATGCATGGGATTGTGGTGATTTTTGTGTGCTTTTCGACTTTTTGGGTTGGTGTTGGGGCCTGGGCATGTGGGTGGTAGCCATTTTGAGGCCTGGTACAGGCAGAGCCTGGCCATGTGGTGGGGGTCAAGGGGCCATTTTGAACCCAGGCAGTGTGCTCAGGCCTGCACCCAGTTTGCCTTGCTTTCAACCATTATGCCCATGGGTATTCAGTGCTGCATGGGCCTAGTCTTTCTGTGGGGTGTCTTGAGTTACACATCATTGAGGGCATGGATGGCATGGGATTGTGGTGATTTTTGTGTGTTTTTCGACTTTTTGGGTTGGTGTTGGGGCCTGGCCATATGGGTGACAGCCATTTTGAGGCCTGGTACAGGCAGGGCCTGGCCATGTGGTGGGGGTCAAGGGGCCATTTTGAAGCCAGGCAGTGTGCTCAGGCCTGCACCCAGTTTGCCTTTCTTTCAACCATTATGCCCAGGTTTACTCAGTGGTGCATGGGCCTAGTCTTTCTGTGGGGTGTCTTGAATGTAAACATCATTGAGGGCATGGATGGCATTGGATTGTGGTGATTTTTGAGTTTTTTTTAACTTTTTGGGGTGTTGTTGGGGCCTGGCCGTGTTGGTAGGAGCCATTTTGAGGAGTGGGACAGGCAGGGCCTGGCCATGTGGTGGGGGTCACGGGGCCATTTTGAAGCCAGGCAGTGTGCTCAGGCCTGCACCTAGTTTGCCTTGCTTTCAACGATTATGCCCAGGGGTACCCAGTGGTGCATGGGCCTAGTCTTTCTGTGGGGTGTCTTGAATTTAAACATCATTGAGGGCATGGATGGCATTGGATTGTGGTGATGTTTGATTGTTTTTCGACTTTTTGGGGTGTTGGGGCCTGGCCATGTGGGTGGGGCCATTTTGAGGCCTGGGACAGGCGGGGCCTGGCCATGTGGTGGGGGGCAAGGGGCCATTTTGAAGCCAGGCAGTGTGCTCAGGCCTGCACCCAGTTGGCCTTGCTTTCAACCATTATGCCCAGGGGTACTCAGTGGTGCATGGGCCTAGTCTTTCTGTGGGGTGTCTTGAATTTAAACATCATTAAAGGCATGGATGGCATGGGATTGTGGTGATGTTTGTGTGTTCTTCGACTTTTTGGGTTGGTGTTGGGGCCTGGCCATGTGGGTGGGGCCATTCTGAGGCCTGGTACAGGCAGGGCCTGGCCATGTGGTGGGGTCAAGGGGCCATTTTGAAGCCAGGCAGTGTGCTCAGGCCTGCACCCAGTTTGCCTTGCTTTCAACCATTATGCCCAGGGGTACTCAGTGGTGCATGGGCCTAGTCTTTTTGTGGGGTGTCTTGAATTTAAACATCATTGAGGGCATGGATGTATGGGATTGTGGTGATTTTTGTGTGCTTTTCGACTTTTTGGGTTGGTGTTGGGGCCTGGGCATGTGGGTGGTAGCCATTTTGAGGCCTGGTACAGGCAGAGCCTGGCCATGTGGTGGGGGTCAAGGGGCCATTTTGAACCCAGGCAGTGTGCTCAGGCCTGCACCCAGTTTGCCTTGCTTTCAACCATTATGCCCATGGGTATTCAGTGGTGCATGGGCCTAGTCTTTCTGTGGGGTGTCTTGAGTTACACATCATTGAGGGCATGGATGGCATGGGATTGTGGTGATTTTTGTGTGTTTTTCGACTTTTTGGGTTGGTGTTGGGGCCTGGCCATGTGGGTGACGGCCATTTTGAGGCCTGGTACAGGCAGGGCCTGGCCATGTGGTGGGGGCCATTTTGAGACCTGGGACAGGTAGGGCCTGGCCATGTGGTGGGGGTCAAGGGGCCATTTTGAAGCCAGGCAGTGTGCTCAGGCCTGCACCCAGTTGGCCTTGCTTTCAACCATTATGCCCAGGGGTACTCAGTGGTGCATGGGCCTAGTCTTTCTGTGGGGTGTCTTGAATTTAAACATCATTGAGGGCATGGATGGCATTGGATTGTGGTGATGTTTGAGTGTTTTTTGACTTTTTGGGGTGTTGTTGGGGCCTGGCCATGTGGGTGGGGCCATTTTGAGGCCTAGGGCAGGCGGGGCCTGGCCATGTGGTGGGGGACAAGGGGCCATTTTGAAGCCAGGCAGTGTGCTAAGGCCTGCATCCAGTTTGCCTTACTTTCAACCATTATGCCCAGGGGTACTCAGTGGTGCATGGGCCTAGTCTTTCTGTGGGGTTTCTGGAATTTAAACATCATTAAAGGCATGGATGGCATGGAATTGTGGTGATTTTTGTGTGTTTTTCGACTTTTTGAGTTGGTGTTGGGGCCTGGCCATGTGGGTGGGGCCATTTTGAGGCCTGGTACAGGCAGGGCCTGGCCATGTGGTGGGGGTCAAGGGGCCATTTTGAAGCGAGGCAGTGTGCTCAGGCCTGTACCCAGTTTGCCTTGCTTTCAACGATTATGCCCAGGGGTACTCAGTGGTGCATGGGCCTAGTCTTTCTGTGGGGTAACCTGAATTTAAACATCATTGAGGGCATGGATGGCATTGGATTGTGGTGATTATTGAGTGTGTGTTTTCGACTTTTTGGGGTGTTGTTGGGGCCTGGCCATGTGGGTGGGGGCTATTTGAGGCCTGGGACAGGCAGGGCCTGGCCATGTGGTGGGGGTCAAGGGGCGATTTTGAAGCCAGGCAGTGTGCTCAGGCCTGCACCCAGTTTGCCTTGCTTTCAACCATCATGCCCAGGGGTACTCAGTCGTGCATGGGCCTAGTCTTTCTGTGGGGTGTCTTGAATTTAAACATCATTGAAGGCATGGATGGCTTGGGATTGTCGTGAGTTTTTTGTGTTTTTCGACTTTCTGGGTTGGTGTTGGGGCCTGGCCATGTGGGTGGGGGCCATTTTGAGGCCTGGTACAGGCAAGGCCTGGCCATGTGGTGGGGGTCAAGGGGCCATTTTGAAGCCAGGCAGTGTGCTCAGGCCTGCACCCAGTTTGCCTTGCTTTCAACCATTATGCCCAGGGGTACTCAGTGGTGCATGGGCCTAGTCTTTCTGTGGGGTGTCTTGAATTTAAACATCATTGAGGGCATGGATGGCATGGGATTGTGGTTATTTTTGTGTGTTTTTCGACTTTTTGGGTTGGTGTTGGGGCCTGGCCATGTGGGTGGGGGCCATTTTGAGGCCTGGTACAGGCAGGGCCTGGCCATGTGGTGGGGTCAAGGGGCCATTTTGAAGACAGGCAGTGTGCTCAGGCCTGCACCCAGTTTGCCTTGCTTTCAACCATTATGCCCAGGGGTACTCAGTGGTGCATGGGCCTAGTCTTTCTGTGGAGTGTCTTGAATTTAAACATCATTGAGGGCATGGATGGCATTAGATTGTGGTGATTCTTGAGTGTTTTTATACTTTTTGGGGTGTTGTTGGGGCCTGGCCATGTGGGTGGGGGCCATTTTGAGGCCTGGGACAGGCAGGGCCTGGCCATGTGGTGGGGGTCAAGGGGCCATTATGAAGCCAGGCAGTGTGCTCAGGCCTGCACCCAGTTTGCCTTGCTTTCAACCATTATGCCCAGGGGTACTCAGTGGTGCATGGGTCTAGTCCTTCTGTGGGGTGTCTTGAATTTAAACATCATTGAGGGCATGGATGGCATTGGATTGTGGTGATTTTTGAGTGTTTTTCGACTATTTGGGTTGTTGTTGTGGCCTGGCCAAGTGGGTGGGGGCCATTTTGAGGCATGGGACAGGCAGGGCCTGGCCGTGTGGTGGGGGTCAAGGGGCCATTTTGAAGCCAGGCAGTGTGCTCAGGCCTGCACCCAGTTTGCCTTGCTTTCAATCATTATGCCCATGGGTATTCAGTGGTGCATGGGCCTAGTCTTTCTGTGGGGTGTCTTGAGTTAAACATCATTGAGGGCATGGATGGCATGGGATTGTGGTGATTTTTGTGTGTTTTTTCGACTTTTTGGGTTTGTGTTGGAACTTGGCCATGTGGGTGACGGCCATTTTGAGGCCTGGTACAGGCAGAGCCTGGCCATGTGGTGGGGGCTATTTTGAGCCATAGACAGGCAGGGCCTGGCCATGTGGTGGGGGTCAAGGGGCCATTTTGAAGCCAGGCAGTGTGCTCAGGCCTGCACCCAGTTTGCCTTGCTTTCAACCATTATGCCCATGGGTATTCAGTGGTGCCTGGGCCTAGTCTTTCTGTGGGGTGTCTTGAGTTACACATCATTGAGGGCATGGATGGCATGGGATTGTGGTGATTTTTGTGTGTTTTTCGACTTTTTGGGTTGGTGTTGGGGCCTGGCCATGTGGGTGACGGCCATTTTGAGGCCTGGTACAGGCAGGGCCTGGCCATGTGGTGGGGGCCATTTTGAGGCCTGGGACAGGCAGGGCCTGGCCATGTGGTGGGGGTCAAGGGGCCATTTTGAAGCCAGGCAGTGTGCTCAGGCCTGCACCCAGTTTGCCTTGCTTTCAACCATTATGCCCAGGGGTACTCAGTGGTGCATGGGCCTAGTCATTCTGTGGGGTGTCTTGAATTTAAACATCATTGAGGTCATGGATGGCATTGGATTGTGCTGATTTTTGAGTTTTTCTTAACTTTTTGGGGTGTTGTTGGGGCCTGGCCATGTTGGTGTGGGTCATTTTGAGGAGTGGGACAGGCAGGGCCTGGCCATGTGGTGGGGGTCAAGGGGCCATTTTGAAGCCAGGCAGTGTGCTCAGGCCTGCACCCAGTTTGCCTTGCTTTCAACGATTATGCCCATGGGTACTCAGTGGTGCATGGGCCTAGTCCTTCTGTGGGGTGTCTTGAATTTAAACATCGAGGGCATGGATGGCATTGGATTGTGGTGATGTTGGAGTGTTTTTCGACCTTTTGGGGTGTTGTTGGGGCCTGGCCATGTGGGTGGGGCCATTTTGAGGCCTGGGACAGGCGGGCCTGGCCATGTGGTGGGGGACAAGGGGCCATTTTGAAGCCAGGCAGTGTGCTCAGGCCTGCACCCAGTTTGCCTTGCTTTCAACCATTATGCCCAGGGGTACTCAGTGGTGCATGGGCCTAGTCTTTTTGTGGGGTTTCTTGAATTTAAACATCATTGAGGGCTTGGATGTATGGGATTGTGGTGATTTTTTTGTGCTTTTGGACTTTTTGGGTTGGTGTTGGGGCCTGGGCATGTAGGTGGTAGCCATTTTGAGGCCTGGTACAGGCAGGGCCAGCCATGTGGTGGGGGTCATTTTGAGGCCTGGGACAGGCAGGGCCTGGCCATGTGGTGGGGGTCAAGGGGCCATTTTGAAGCCAGGCAGTGTGCTCAGGCCTGCACCCAGTTTGCCTTGCTTTCAACTATTATGCCCAGGGGTACTCAGTGGTGCATGGGCCTAGTCTTTCTGTGGGGTGTCTTGAATTTAAACATCATTGAGGGCATGGATGGCATTGGATTGTGGTGATTTTTGAGTTTTTTAAAACTTTTTGGGGTGTTGTTGGGGCCTGGCCATGTTGGTGGGGGTCATTTTGAGGAGTGGGACAGGCAGTGCCTGGCCATGTGGTGGGGGTCAAGGGGCCATTTTGAAGCCAGGCAGTGTGCTCAGGCCTGCACCCAGTTTGCCTTGCTTTCAACGATTATGCCCAGGGGTACTCAGTGGTGCATGGGCCTAGTCTTTCTGTGGGGTGTCTTGAATTTAAACATCATTAAGGGCATGGATGGCATTGGATTGCGGTGATGTTTGAGTGTTTTTCGACTTTTTGGGGTGTTGTTGGGGCCTGGCCATGTGGGAGGGGCCATTTTGAGGCCTGGGACAGGCGGTGCCTGGCCATGTGGTAGGGGACAAGGGGCCATTTTGAAGCCAGGCAGTGTGCTCAGGCCTGCACCCAGTTTGCCTTACTCTCAACCATTATGCCTAGGGGTACACAGTGGTGGATGGGCCTAGTCTTTCTGTGGGGTATCTTGAATGTAAACATCATTAAAGGCATGGATGGCATGGGATTGTGGTTATTTTTGTGTGTTTTTTTACTGTTTGGGTTGGTGTTGGGGCCTGGCCATGTGGGTGGGGCCATTTTGAGGCCTGGTACAGGCAGGGCCTGGCCATGTGGTGGGGTCAAGGGGCCATTTTGAAGCCAAGCAGTGTGCTCAGGCCTGCACCCAGTTTGCGTTGCTTTCAACCATTATTCCCAGGGATACTCAGTGGTGCATGGGCCTAGTCTTTTTGTGGGGTGTCTTGAATTTAAACATCATTGAGGGCATGGATGTATGGGATTGTGGTGATTTTTGTGTGCTTTCGACTTTTTGGGTTGGTGTTGGGGCCTGGCCATGTGGGTGACGGCCATTTTGAGGCCTGGTACAGGCAGGGCCTGGCCATGTGGTGGGGGCCATTTTGAGGCCTGGGACAGGCAGGGCCTGGCCATGTGGTGGGGGTCAAGGGGCCATTTTGAAGCCAGGCAGTGTGCTCAGGCCTGCACCCAGTTTGCCTTGCTTTCAACCATTATGCTCAGTGGTGCATGGGCCTAGTCTTTCTGTGGGTTGTCTTGAATTTAAACATCATTGAGGGCATGGATTTCCTTGGATTGTGGTGATGTTTGAGTGTTTTTCGACTTTTTGGGGTGTTGTTGGGGCCTGGCCATGTGGGTGGGGCCATTTTGAGGCCTTGGACAGGCGGGGCCTGGCCATGTGGTGGGGGACAAGGGGCCATTTTGAAACCAGGCACTGTGCTCAGGCCTGCACCCAGTTTGCCTCGCTTTCAACCATTATGCCCGGGGTACTCAGTGGTGCATGGGCCTAGTCTTTCTGTGCGGTGTCTTGAATTTAAACATCATTAAAGGCATGGATGGCATGGGATTGTGGTGATTTTTGTGTGTTTTTTTACTTTTTGGGTTGGTGTTGGGGCCTGGCCATGTGGGTGGGGCCATTTTGAGGCCTGGTACAGGCAGGCCCTGGCCATGTGGTGGGGGTCAAGGGGCCATTTTGAACCCAGGCAGTGTGCTCAGGCCTGCACCCAGTTTGCCTTGCTTTCAACCATTATGCCCATGGGTATTCCGTGCTGCATGGGCCTAGTCTTTCTGTGGGGTGTCTTGAGTTACACATCATTGAGGGCATGGATGGCATGGGATTGTGGTGATTTTTGTGTGCTTTTCGACTTTTTGGGTTGGTGTTGGGGCCTGGCCATGTTGGTGACGGCCATTTTGAGGCCTGGTACAGGCAGGGCCTGGTCATGTGGTGGGGGCCATTTTGAGGCCTGGGACAGGCAGGGCCTGGCCATGTGGTGGGGGTCAAGGGGCCATTTGAAGCCAGGCAGTGTGCTCAGGCCTGCACCCAGTTTGCCTTTCTTTCAACCATTATGCCCAGGTTTACTCAGTGGTGCATGGGCCTAGTCTTTCTGTGGGGTGTCTTGAATGTAAACATCATTGAGGGCATGGATGGCATTGGATTGTGGTGATTTTTGGTTTTTTTTTTACTTTTTGGGGTGTTGTTGGGGCCTGGCCATGTTGGTGGGGGCCATTTTGAGGAGTGGGACAGGCAGGGCCTGGCCATGTGGTGGGGGTCAAGGGGCCATTTTGAAGCCAAGCAGTGTGCTCAGGCCTGCACCCAGTTTGCCTTGCTTTCAAACGATTATGCCCAGGGGTACCCAGTGGTGCATGGGCCTAGTCTTTCTGTGGGGTGTCTTGAATTTAAACATCATTGAGGGCATGGAAGGTATTGGATTGTGGTGATGTTTGATTGTTTTTCGACTTTTTGGGGTGTTGTTGGGGCCTGGCCATGTGGGTGGGGCCATTTTGAGGCCTGGGACAGGCGGGGCCTGGCCATGTGGTGGGGGACAAGGGGCCATTTTGAAGCCAGGCAGTGTGCTCAGGCCTGCACCCAGTTTGCCTTGCTTTCAACCATTATGCCCAGGGGTACTCAGTGGTACATGGGACTAGTCTTTCTGTGGGGTGTCTTGAATTTAAACATCATTAAAGGCATGGATGGCATGGGATTGTGGTGATTTTTGTGTGTTTTTTGACTTTTTGGGTTGGTGTTGGGGCCTGGTCATGTGGGTGGGGCCATTTTGAGGCCTGGTACAGGCAGGGCCTGGCCATGTGGTGGGGTCAAGGGGCCATTTTGAAGCCAGGCAGTGTGCTCAGGCCTGCACCCAGTTTGCCTTGCTTTCAACCATTATGCCCAGGGGTACTCAGTGGTGCATGGGCCTAGTCTTTTTGTGGGGTGTCTTGAATTTAAACATCATTGAGGGCATGGATGTATGGGATTGTGGTGATTTTTGTGTGCTTTTCGACTTTTTGGGTTGGTGTTGGGGCCTGGGCATGTGGGTGGTAGCCATTTTGAGGCCTGGTACAGGCAGAGCCTGGCCATGTGGTGGGGGTCAAGGGGCCATTTTGAAACCAGGCAGTGTGCTCAGGCCTGCACCCAGTTTGCCTTGCTTTCAACCATTATGCCCATGGGTATTCAGTGGTGCATGGGCCTAGTCTTTCTGTGGGGTGTCTTGAGTTACACATCATTGAGGGCATGGATGGCATGGGATTGTGGTGATTTTTGTGTGTTTTTCGACTTTTTGGGTTGGTGTTGGGGCCTGGCCATGTGGGTGACGGCCATTTTGAGGCCTGGTACAGGCAGGGCCTGGCCATGTGGTGGGGGCCATTTTGAGGCCTGGGACAGGTAGGGCCTGGCCATGTGGTGGGGGTCAAGGGGCCATTTTGAAGCCAGGCAGTGTGCTCAGGCCTGCACCCAGTTGGCCTTGCTTTCAACCATTATGCCCAGGGGTACTCATTGGTGCATGGGCCTAGTCTTTCTGTGGGGTGTCTTGAATTTAAACATCATTGAGGGAATGGATGGCATTGGATTGTGGTGATTTGCGAGATTTTTTTAACTTTTTGGGGTGTTGTTGGGGCCTGGCCATGTTGGTGGTGGCCATTTTGAGGAGTGGGACAGGCAGGGCCTGGCCATGTGGTGGGGGTCAAGGGGCCATTTTGAAGCCAGGCAGTGTGCTCAGGCCTGCACCCAGTTTGCCTTGCTTTTAACGATTATGCCCAGGGGTACTCAGTGGTGCATGGGCCTAGTCTTTCTGTGGGTTGTCTTGAATTTGAACATCATTGAGGGCATGGATGGCATTGGATTGTGGTGATGTTTGAGTGTTTTTCGACTTTTTGGGCTGTTGTTGGGGCCTGGCCATGTGGGTGGGGCCATTTTGAGGCCTGGGACAGGCGGGGCCTGGCCATGTGGTGGGGGACAAGGGGCCATTTTGAAGCGAGGCAGTGTGCTCAGGCCTGTACCCAGTTTGCCTTGCTTTCAACGATTATGCCCAGGGGTACTCAGTGGTGCATGGGCCTAGTCTTTCTGTGGGGTAACCTGAATTTAAACATCATTGAGGGCATGGATGGCATTGGATTGTGGTGATTATTGAGTGTGTGTTTTTCGACTTTTTGGGGTGTTGTTGGGGCCTAGCCATGTGGGTGGGGGCTATTTGAGGCCTGGGACAGGCAGGGCCTGGCCATGTGGTGGGGGTCAAGGGGCTATTTTGAAGCCAGGCAGTGTGCTCAGGCCTGCACCCAGTTTGCCTTGCTTTCAACCATTATGCCCAGGGGTACTCAGTGGTGCATGGGCCTAGTCTTTCTGTGGGGTGTCTTGAATTTAAACATCATTGAAGGCATGGATGGCTTGGGATTGTCGTGATTATTTTGTGTTTTTCGACTTTCTGGGTTGGTGTTGGGGCCTGGCCATGTGGGTGGGGGCCATTTCGAGGCCTGGTACAGGCAAGGCCTGGCCTTGTGGTGGTGGTCAAGGGGTCATTTTGAAGCCAGGCAGTGTGCTCAGCCCTGCACCCAGTTTGACTTGCTTTCAACCATTATGCCCAGGGGTACTCAGTGGTGCATGGACCTAGTCTTTCTGTGGGGTGTCTTGAATTTAAACATCATTGAGGGCATGGATGGCATTGGATTGTGGAGATTTTTAAGTGTTTTTCGACTTTTTGGGGTGTTGTTGGGGCCTGGCCATGTGGGTGGGGGCCATTTTGAGGCCTGGGACAGGCAGGGCCTGGCCATGTGGTGGGGGTCAAGGGGCCATTTTGAAGCCAGGCAGTGTGCTCAGGCCTGCACCCAGTTTGCCTTGCTTTCAACCATTATGCCCAGGGGTACTCAGTGGTGCATGGGCCTAGTTTTCTGTGGGGTGTCTTGAATTCAAACATCATTGAGGGCATGGATGGCATGGGATTGTGGTTATTTTTGTGTGTTTTTCGACTTTTTGGGTTGGTGTTGGGGCCTGGCCATGTGGGTGGGGGCCATTTTGAGGCCTGGTACAGGCAGGGCCTGGCCATGTGGTGGGGGTCAAGGGGCCATTTTGAAGACAGGCAGTGTGCTCAGGCCTGCACCCAGTTTGCCTTGCTTTCAACCATTATCCCCAGGGGTACTCAGTGGTGCATGGGCCTAGTCTTTCTGTGGAGTGTCTTGAATTTAAACATCATTGAGGGCATGGATGGCATTAGATTGTGGTGAGTCTTGAGTGTTTTTCTACTTTTTGGGGTGTTGTTGGGGCCTGGCCATGTGGGTGGGGGGCATTTTGAGGCCTGGGACAGGCAGGGCCTGGCCATAAGGTGGGGGTCAAGGGGCCGTTATGAAGCCAGGCAGTGTGCTCAGGCCTGCACCCAGTTTGCCTTGCTTTCAACCATTATGCCCAGGGGTACTCAGTGGTGCATGGGTCTAGTCCTTCTGTGGGGTGTCTTGAATTTAAACATCATTGAGGGCATGGATGGCATTGGATTGTGGTGATTTTTGAGTGTTTTTCGACTATTTGGGTTGTTGTTGTGCCCTGGCCAAGTGGGTGGGGGCCATTTTGAGGCCTGGGACAGGCAGGGCCTGGCCGTGTGGTGGGGGTCAAGGAGCCATTTTGAAGACAGGCAGTGTGCTCAGGCCTGCACCCAGTTTGCCTTGCTTTCAACCATTATGCCCATGGGTATTCAGTGGTGCATGGGCCTAGACTTTCTGTGGGGTGTCTTGAGTTAAACATCATTGAGGGCATGGATGGCATGGGATTGTGGTGATTTTTGTGTGTTTTTTCGACTTTTTGGGTTGGTGTTGGAACCTGGCCATGTGGGTGACGGCCAATTTGAGGCCTGGTACAGGCAGGGCCTGGCCATGTGGTGGGGGCCATTTTGAGCCCTGGACAGGCAGGGCCTGGCCATGTGGTGGGGGTCAAGGGGCCATTTTGAAGCCAGGCAGTGTGCTCAGGCCTGCACCCAGTTTGCCTTGCTTTCAACCATTATGCCCATGGGTATTCAGTGGTGCATGGGCCTAGTCTTTCTGTGGGGTGTCTTGAGTTACACATCATTGAGGGCATGGATGGCATGGGATTGTGGTGATTTTTGTGTGTTTTTCGACTTTTTGGGTTGGTGTTGGGGCCTGGCCATGTGGGTGACGGCCATTTTGAGGCCTGGTACAGGCAGGGCCTGGCCATGTGGTGGGGGCCATTTTGAGGCCTGGGACAGGCAGTGCTTGGCCATGTGGTGGGGGTCAAGGGGCCATTTTGAAGCCAGGCAGTGTGCTCAGGCCTGCACCCAGTTTGCCTTGCTTTCAACGATTATGCCTAGGGGTACTCAGTGGTGCATGGGCCTAGTCTTTATGTGGGGTGTCTTGAATTTAAACATCATTAAGGGCATGGATGGCATTGGATTGTGGTGATGTTTGAGTGTTTTTCGACTTTTTGGGGTGTTGTTGGGGCCTGGCCATGTGGGAGGGGCCATTTTGAGGCCTGGGACAGGCGGGGCCTGGCCATGTGGTGGGGGACAAGGGGCCATTTTGAAGCCAGGCAGTGTGCTCAGGCCTGCACCCAGTTTGCCTTACTTTCAACCATTATGCCTAGCGGTACTCAGTGGTGCATGGGTCTAGTCCTTCTGTGGGGTATCTTGAATTTAAACATCATTAAAGGCATGGATGGCATGGGATTGTGGTGATTTTTGTGTGTTTTTTTGACTTTTTGGGTTGGTGTTGGGGCCTGGCCATGTGGGTGGGGCCATTTTGAGGCCTGGTACAGGCAGGCCCTGGCCATGTGGTGGGGGTCAAGGGGCCATTTTGAAGCCAGGCAGTGTGCTCGGGCCTGCACCCAGTTTGCCTTGCTTTCAACCATTATGCCCAGGGGTACTCAGTGGTGCATGGGCCTAGTCTTTTTGTGGGGTGTCTTGAATTTAAACATCATTGAGGGCATGGATGCATGGGATTGTGGTGATGTTTGTGTGCTTTTCGACTTTTTGGGTTGGTGTTGGGGCCTGGGCATGTGGGTGGTAGCCATTTTGAGGCCTGGTACAGGCAGAGCCTGGCCATGTGGTGGGGGTCAAGGGGCCATTTTGAACCCAGGCAGTGTGCTCAGGCCTGCACCCAGTTTGCCTTGCTTTCAACCATTATGCCCATGGGTATTCAGTGCTGCATGGGCCTAGTCTTTCTGTGGGGTGTCTTGAGTTACACATCATTGAGGGCATGGATGGCATGGGATTGTGGTGATTTTTGTGTGTTTTTCGACTTTTTGGGTTGGTGTTGGGGCCTGGCCTTGTGGGTGACGGCCATTTTGAGGCCTGGTACAGGCAGGGCCTGGCCATGTGGTGGGGGCCATTTTGAGGCCTGGGACAGGTAGGGCCTGGCCATGTGGTGGGGGTCAAGGGGCCATTTTGAAGCCGGGCAGTGTGCTCAGGCCTGCACCCAGTTGGCCTTGCTTTCAACCATTATGCCCAGGGGTACTCATTGGTGCATGGGCCTAGTCTTTCTGTGGGGTGTCTTGAATTTAAACATCATTGAGGGCATGGATGGCATTGGATTGTGGTGATTTTTGAGTTTTTTTTTTAACTTTTTGGGGTGTTGTTGGGGCCTGGCCATGTGGGTGGGGGCCATTTTGAGGAGTGGGACAGGCAGGGCCTGGCCATGTGGTGGGGGTCAAGGGGCCATTTTGAAGCCAGGCAGTGTGGTCAGGCCTGCACCCAGTTTGCCTTGCTTTCAACGATTATGCCCAGGGGTACTCAGTGGTGCATGGGCCTAGTCTTTCTGTGGGGTGTCTTGAATTTAAACATCATTGAGGGCATGGATGGCATTGGATTGTGGTGATGTTTGAGTGTTTTTCGACTTTTTGGGGTGTTGTTGGGGCCTGGCCATGTGGGTGGGGCCATTTTGAGGCCTGCGACAGGCGGGGCCTGGCCATTTGGTGGGGGACAAGGGGCCATTTTGTAGCCAGGCAGTGTGCTCAGGCCTGCATCCAGTTTGCCTTACTTTCAACCATTATGCCCAGGGGTACTCAGTGGTGCATGGGCCTAGTCTTTCTGTGGGGTGTCTGGAATTTAAACATCATTAAAGGCATGGATGGCATGGGATTGTGGTGATTTTTGTGTGTTTTTCGACTTTTTGGGTTGGTGTTGGGGCCTGGCCATGTGGGTGGGGCCATTTTGAGGCCTGGTACAGGCAGGGCCTGGCCATATGGTGGGGGTCAAGGGGCCATTTTGAAGCTAGGCAGTGTGCTCAGGCCTGTACCCAGTTTGCCTTGCTTTCAACGATTATGCCCAGGGGTACTCAGTGGTGCATGGGCCTAGTCTTTCTGTGGGGTAACCTGAATTTAAACATCATTGAGGGCATGGATGGCATTGGATTGTGGTGATTATTGAGTGTGTGTTTTTCGACTTTTTGGGGTGTTGTTGGGGCCTGGCCATGTGGGTGGGGGCTATTTGAGGCCTGGGACAGGCAGGGCCTGGCCATGTGGTGGGGGTCAAGGGGCTATTTTGAAGCCAGGCAGTGTGCTCAGGCCTGCACCCAGTTTGCCTTGCTTTCAACCATTATGCCCGGGGGTACTCAGTCGTGCATGGGCCTAGTCTTTCTGTGGGGTGTCTTGAATTTAAACATCATTGAGGGCATGGATGGCATGGGATTGTGGTTATTTTTGTCTGTTTTTCGACTTTTTGGGTTGGTGTTGGGGCCTGGCCATGTGGGTGGGGGCCATTTTGAGGCCTGGTACAGGCAGGGCCTGGCCATGTGGTGGGGGTCAAGGGGCCATTTTGAAGACAGGCAGTGTGCTCAGGCCTGCACCCAGTTTGCCTTGCTTTCAACCATTATGCCCAGGGGTACTCAGTGGTGCATGGGCCTAGTCTTTCTGTGGAGTGTCTTGAATTTAAACATCATTGAGGGCATGGATGGCATTAGATTGTGGTGATTCTTGAGTGTTTTTCTACTTTTTGGGGTGTTGTTGGGGCCTGGCCATGTGGGTGGGGGCCATTTTGAGGCCTGGGACAGGCAGGGCCTGGCCATGTGGTGGGGGTCAAGGGGCCGTTATGAATCCAGGCAGTGTGCTCAGGCCTGCACCCAGTTTGCCTTGCTTTCAACCATTATGCCCAGGGGTACTCAGTGGTGCATGGGTCTAGTCCTTCTGTGGGGTGTCTTGAATTTAAACATCATTGAGGGCATGGATGGCATTGGATTGTGGTGATTTTTTAGTGTTTTTCGACTATTTGGGTTGTTGTTGTGGCCTGGCCAAGTGGGTGGGGGCCATTTTGAGGCCTGGGACAGGCAGGGCCTGGCCGTGTGGTGGGGTTCAAGGGGCCATTTTGAAGCCAGGCCGTGTGCTCAGGCCTGCACCCAGTTTGCCTTGCTTTCAACCATTATGCCCATGGGTATTCATTGGTGCATGGGCCTAGTCTTTCTGTGGGGTTTCTTGAGTTAAACATCATTGAGGGCATGGATGGCATGGGATTGTGGTGATTTTTGTGTGTTTTTTCGACTTTTTGGGTTTGTGTTGGAACTTGGCCATGTGGGTGACGGCCATTTTGAGGCCTGGTACAGGCAGAGCCTGGCCATGTGGTGGGGGCCATTTTGAGCCCTAGACAGGCAGGGCCTGGCCATGTGGTGGGGGTCAAGGGGCCATTTTGAAGCCAGGCAGTGTGCTCAGGCCTGCACCCAGTTTGCCTTGCTTTCAACCATTATGCCCATGGGTATTCAGTGGTGCCTGGGCCTAGTCTTTCTGTGGGGTGTCTTGAGTTACACATCATTGAGGGCATGGATGGCATGGGATTGTGGTGATTTTTGTGTGTTTTTCGACTTTTTGGGTTGGTGTTGGGGCCTGGCCATGTGGGTGACGGCCATTTTGAGGCCTGGTACAGGCAGGGCCTGGCCATGTGGTGGGGGCCATTTTGAGGCCTGGGACAGGCAGGGCCTGGCCATGTGGTGGGGGTCAAGGGGCCATTTTGAAGCCAGGCAGTGTGCTCAGGCCTGCACCCAGTTTGCCTTGCTTTCAACCATTATGCCCAGGGGTACTCAGTGGTGCATGGGCCTAGTCATTCTGTGGGGTGTCTTGAATTTAAACATCATTGAGGGCATGGATGGCATTGGATTGTGCTGATTTCTGAGTTTTTCTTAACTTTTTGGGGTGTTGTTGGGGCCTGGCCATGTTGGTGTGGGCCATTTTGAGGAGTGGGACAGGCAGGGCCTGGCCATGTGGTGGGGGTCAAGGGGCCATTTTGAAGCCAGGCAGTGTGCTCAGGCCTGCACCCAGTTTGCCTTGCTTTCAACGATTATGCCCATGGGTACTCAGTGGTGCATGGGCCTAGTCCTTCTGTGGGGTGTCTTGAATTTAAACATCATTGAGGGCATGGATGGCATTGGATTGTGGTGATGTTTGAGTGTTTTTCGACCTTTTGGGGTGTTGTTGGGGCCTGGCCATGTGGGTGGGGCAATTTTGAGGCCTGGGACAGGCGGGGCCTGGCCATGTGGTGGGGGACAAGGGGCCATTTTGAAGCCAGGCAGTGTGCTCAGGCCTGCACCCAGTTTGCCTTGCCTTCAACCATTATGCCCAGGGGTACTCAGTGGTGCATGGGCCTAGTCTTTTTGTGGGGTTTCTTGAATTTAAACATCATTGAGGGCATGGATGTATGGGATTGTGGTGATTCTTTTGTGCTTTTCGACTTTTTGGGTTGGTGTTGGGGCCTGGGCATGTGGGTGGTAGCCATTTTGAGGCTTGGTACAGGCAGGGCCAGCCATGTAGTGGGGGTCATTTTGAGGCCTGGGACAGGCAGGGCCTGGCCATGTGGTGGGGGTCAAGGGGCCATTTTGAAGCCAGGCAGTGTGCTCAGGCCTGCACCCAGTTTGCCTTGCTTTCAACCATTATGCCCAGGGGTACTCAGTGGTGCATGGGCCTAGTCATTCTGTGGGGTGTCTTGAATTTAAACATCATTGAGGGCATGGATGGCATTGGATTGTGCTGATTTCTGAGTTTTTCTTAACTTTTTGGGGTGTTGTTGGGGCCTGGCCATGTTGGTGTGGGCCATTTTGAGGAGTGGGACAGGCAGGGCCTGGCCATGTGGTGGGGGTCAAGGGGCCATTTTGAAGCCAGGCAGTGTGCTCAGGCCTGCACCCAGTTTGCCTTGCTTTCAACGATTATGCCCATGGGTACTCAGTGGTGCATGGGCCTAGTCCTTCTGTGGGGTGTCTTGAATTTAAACATCATTGAGGGCATGGATGGCATTGGATTGTGGTGATGTTTGAGTGTTTTTCGACCTTTTGGGGTGTTGTTGGGGCCTGGCCATGTGGGTGGGGCCATTTTGAGGCCTGGGACAGGCGGGGCCTGGCCATGTGGTGGGGGACAAGGGGCCATTTTGAAGCCAGGCAGTGTGCTCAGGCCTGCACCCAGTTTGCCTTGCTTTCAACCATTATGCCCAGGGGTACTCAGTGGTGCATGGGCCTAGTCTTTTTGTGGGGTTTCTTGAATTTAAACATCATTGAGGGCATGGATGTATGGGATTGTGGTGATTTTTTTGTGCTTTTCGACTTTTTGGGTTGGTGTTGGGGCCTGGGCATGTGGGTGGTAGCCATTTTGAGGCCTGGTACAGGCAGGGCCAGCCATGTAGTGGGGGTCATTTTGAGGCCTGGGACAGGCAGGGCCTGGCCATGTGGTGGGGGTCAAGGGGCCATTTTGAAGCCAGGCAGTGTGCTCAGGCCTGCACCCAGTTTGCCTTGCTTTCAACTATTATGCCCAGGGGTACTCAGTGGTGCATGGGCCTAGTCATTCTGTGGGGTGTCTTGAATTTAAACATCATTGAGGGCATGGATGGCATTGGATTGTGGTGATTTTTGAGTTTTTAAAAACTTTTTGGGGTGTTGTTGGGGCCTGGCCATGTTGGTGGGGGTCATTTTGAGGAGTGGGACAGGCAGTGCCTGGCCATGTAGTGGGGGTCAAGGGGCCATTTTGAAGCCAGGCAGTGTGCTCAGGCCTGCACCCAGTTTGCCTTGCTTTCAACGATTATGCCCAGGGGTACTCAGTGGTTCATGGGCCTAGTCTTTCTGTGGGGTGTCTTGAATTTAAACATCATTAAGGGCATGGATGGCATTGGATTGCGGTGATGTTTGAGTGTTTTTCGACTTTTTGGGGTGTTGTTGGGGCCTGGCCATGTGGGAGGGGCCATTTTGAGGCCTGGGACAGGCAGGGCCTGGCCATGTGGTAGGGGACAAGGGGCCATTTTGAAGCCAGGCAGTGTGCTCAGGCCTGCACCCAGTTTGCCTTACTTTCAACCATTATGCCTAGGGGTACACAGTGGTGGATGGGCCTAGCCTTTCTGTGGGGTATCTTGAATGTAAACATCATTAAAGGCATGGATGGCATGGGATTGTGGTTATTTTTGTGTGTTTTTTTACTGTTTGGGTTGGTGTTGGGGCCTGGCCATGTGGGTGGGGCCATTTTGAGGCCTGGGACAGGCAGGACCTGGCCATGTGGTGGGGGTCAAGGGGCCATTTTGAAGCCAGGCAGTGTGCTCATGCCTGCACCCAGTTTGCCTTGCTTTCAACCATTATGCCTAGCGGTACTCAGTGGTGCATGGGCTTAGACTTTCTGTGGGGTGTCTTGAATTTAAACATCATTAAAGGCATGGATGGCATGGGATTGTGGTGATTTTTGTGTGTTTTTCGATTTTTTGGGTTGGTGTTGGGGCCTGGCCATGTGGGTGGGGCCATTTTGAGGCCTGGTACAGGCAGGGCCTGGCCATGTGGTGGGGTCAAGGGGCCATTTTGAAGCCAGGCAGTGTGCTCAGGCCTGCACCCAGTTTGCGTTGCTTTCAACCATTATTCCCAGGGATACTCAGTGGTGCATGGGCCTAGTCTTTTTGTGGGGTGTCTTGAATTTAAACATCATTGAGGGCATGGATGTATGGGATTGTGGTGATTTTTGTGTGCTTTTCGACTTTTTGGGTTGGTGTTGGGGCCTGGCCATGTGGGTGACGGCCATTTTGAGGCCTGGTACAGGCAGGGCCTGGCCATGTGGTGGGGGCCATTTTGAGGCCTGGGACAGGCAGGGCCTGGCCATGTGGTGGGGGTCAAGGGGCCATTTTGAAGCCAGGCAGTGTGCTCAGGCCTGCACCCAGTTTGCCTTGCTTTCAACCATTATGCCCAGGGGTACTCAGTGGTGCATGGGCCTAGTCTTTTTGTGGGGTGTCTTGAATTTAAACATCATTGAGGGCATGGATTGCATTGGATTGTGGTGATTTTTGAGTTTTTTAAAAACTTTTTGGGGTGTTGTTGGGGCCTGGCCATGTTGGTGGGGGACATTTTGAGGAGTGAGACAGGCAGGGCCTGGCCATGTGGTGGGGGTCAAGGGGCCATTTTGAAGCCAGGCAGTGTGCTCAGGCCTGCACCCAGTTTGCCTTGCTTTCAACGATTATGCCCAGGGGTACTCAGTGGGGCATGGGCCTAGTCTTTCTGTGGGTTGTCTTGAATTTAAACATCATTGAGGGCATGGATTTCCTTGGATTGTGGTGATGTTTGAGTGTTTTTCGACTTTTTGGGGTGTTGTTGGGGCCTGGCCATGTGGGTGGGGCCATTTTGAGGCCTTGGACAGGCGGGGCCTGGCCATGTGGTGGGGGACAAGGGGCCATTTTGAAACCAGGCAGTGTGCTCAGGCCTGCACCCAGTTTGCCTCGCTTTCAACCATTATGCCCAGGGGTACTCAGTGGTGCATGGGCCTAGTCTTTCTGTGCGGTGTCTTGAATTTAAACATCATTAAAGGAATGGATGGCATGGGATTGTGGTGATTTTTGTGTGTTTTTTTACTTTTTGGGTTGGTGTTGGGGCCTGGCCATGTGGGTGGGGCCATTTTGAGGCCTGGTACAGGCAGGCCCTGGCCATGTGGTGGGGGTCAAGGGGCCATTTTGAAGCCAGGCAGTGTGCTCAGGCCTGCACCCAGTTTGCCTTGCTTTCAACCATTATGCCCAGGGGTACTCAGTGGTGCATGGGCCTAGTCTTTTTGTGGGGTGTCTTGAATTTAAATATCATTGAGGGCATGGATGTATGGGATTGTGGTGATTTTTGTGTGCTTTTCGACTTTTTGGGTTGGTGTTGGGGCCTGGGCATGTGGGTGGTAGCCATTTTGAGGCCTGGTACAGGCAGAGCCTGGCCATGTGGTGGGGGTCAAGGGGCCATTTTGAACCCAGGCAGTGTGCTCAGGCCTGCACCCAGTTTGCCTTGCTTTCAACCATTATGCCCATGGGTATTCAGTGCTGCATGGGCCTAGTCTTTCTGTGGGGTGTCTTGAGTTACACATCATTGAGGGCATGGATGGCATGGGATTGTGGTGATTTTTGTGTGTTTTTCGACTTTTTGGGTTGGTGTTGGGGCCTGGACATGTTGGTGACGGCCATTTTGAGGCCTGGTACAGGCAGGGCCTGGTCATGTGGTGGGGGCCATTTTGAGGCCTGGGACAGGCAGGGCCTGGCCATGTGGTGGGGGTCAAGGGGCCATTTTGAAGCCAGGCAGTGTGCTCAGGCCTGCACCCAGTTTGCCTTTCTTTCAACCATTATGCCCAGGGGTACCCAGTGGTGCATGGGCCTAGTCTTTCTGTGGGGTGTCTTGAATGTAAACATCATTGAGGGCATGTATGGCATTGGATTGTGGTGATTTTTGAGTTTTTTTTAACTTTTTGGGGTGTTGTTGGGGCCTGGCCATGTTGGTGGGGGCCATTTTGAGGAGTGGGACAGGTAGGGCCTGGCCATGTGGTGGGGGTCAAGGGGCCATTTTGAAGCCAAGCAATGTGCTCAGGCCTGCACCCAGTTTGCCTTGCTTTCAACGATTATGCCCAGGGGTACCCAGTGGTGCATGGGCCTAGTCTTTCTGTGGGGTGTCTTGAATTTAAACATCATTGAGGGCATGGATGGCATTGGATTGTGGTGATGTTTGATTGTTTTTCGACTTTTTGGGGTGTTGTTGGGGCCTGGCCATGTGGGTGGGGCCATTTTGAGGCCTGGGACAGGCGGGCCTGGCCATGTGGTGGGGGGCAAGGGGCCATTTTGAAGCCAGGCAGTGTGCTCAGGCCTGCACCCAGTTTGCCTTGCTTTCAACCATTATGCCCAGGGGTACTCAGTGGTGCATGGGCCTAGTCTTTCTGTGGGGTGTCTTGAATTTAAACATCATTAAAGGCATGGATGGCATAGGATTGTGGTGATTTTTGTGTGTTTTGGGACTTTTTGGGTTGGTGTTGGGGCCTGGCCATGTGGGTGGAGCCATTTTGAGGCCTGGTACAGGCAGGGCCTGGCCATGTGGTGGGGTCAAGTGGCCATTTTGAAGCCAGGCAGTGTGCTCAGGCCTGCACCCAGTTTGCCTTGCTTTCAACCATTATGCCCAGGGGTACTCATTGGTGCATGGGCCTAGTCTTTTTGTGGGGTGTCTAGAATTTAAACATCATTGAGGGCATGGATGTATGGGATTGTGGTGATTTTTGTGTGCTTTTCGACTTTTTGGGTTGGTGTTGGGGCCTGGGCATGTGGGTGGTAGCCATTTTGAGGCCTGGTACAGGCAGAGCCTGGCCATGTGGTGGGGGTCAAGGGGCCATTTTGAACCCAGGCAGTGTGCTCAGGCCTGCACCCAGTTTGCCTTGCTTTCAACCATTATGCCCATGGGTATTCAGTGCTGCATGGGCCTAGTCTTTCTGTGGGGTGTCTTGAGTTACACATCATTGAGGGCATGGATGGCATGGGATTGTGGTGATTTTTGTGTGTTTTTCGACTTTTTGGGTTGGTGTTGGGGCCTGGCCATGTTGGTGACGGCCATTTTGAGGCCTGGTACAGGCAGGGCCTGGTCATGTGGTGGGGGCCATTTTGAGGCCTGGGACAGGCAGGGCCTGGCCATGTGGTGGGGGTCAAGGGGCCATTTTGAAGCCAGGCAGTGTGCTCAGGCCTGCACCCAGTTTGCCTTTCTTTCAACCATTATGCCCAGGTTTACTCAGTGGTGCATGGGCCTAGTCTTTCTGTGGGGTGTCTTGAATGTAAACATCATTGAGGGCATGGATGGAATTGGATTGTGGTGATTTTTGAGGTTTTTTTTACTTTTTGGGGTGTTGTTGGGGCCTGGCCATGTTGGTGGGGGCCATTTTGAGGAGTGGGACAGGTAGGGCCTGGCCATGTGGTGGGGGTCTAGGGGCCATTTTGAAGCCAAGCAGTGTGCTCAGGCCTGCACCCAGTTTGCCTTGCTTTCAACGATTATGCCCAGGGGTACCCAGTGGTGCATGGGCCTAGTCTTTCTGTGGGGTGTCTTGAATTTAAACATCATTGAGGGCATGGATGGCATTGGATTGTGGTGATGTTTGATTGTTTTTCGACTTTTTGGGGTGTTGTTGGGGCCTGGCCATGTGGGTGGGGCCATTTTGAGGCCTGGGACAGGCGGGGCCTGGCCATGTGGTAGGGGACAAGGGGCCATTTTGAAGCCAGGCAGTGTGCTCAGGCCTGCACCCAGTTTGCCTTGCTTTCAACCATTATGCCCAGGGGTACTCAGTGGTGCATGGGCCTAGTCTTTCTGTGGGGTGTCTTGAATTTAAACATCATTAAAGGCATGGATGGCATGGGATTGTGGTGATTTCTGTGTGTTTTGGGACTTTTTGGGTTGGTGTTGGGGCCTGGCCATGTGGGTGGAGCCATTTTGAGGCCTGGTACAGGCAGGGCCTGGCCATGTGGTGGGGTCAAGGGGCCATTTTGAAGCCAGGCAGTGTGCTCAGGCCTGCACCCAGTTTGCCTTGCTTTCAACCATTATGCCCAGGGGTACTCAGTGGTGCATGGGCCTAGTCTTTTTGTGGGGTGTCTTGAATTTAAACATCATTGAGGGCATGGATGTATGGGATTGTGGTGATTTTTGTGTGCTTTTCGACTTTTTGGGTTGGTGTTGGGGCCTGGGCATGTGGGTGGTAGCCATTTTGAGGCCTGGTACAGGCAGAGCCTGGCCATGTGGTGGGGGTCAAGGGGCCATTTTGAACCCAGGCAGTGTGCTCAGGCCTGCACCCAGTTTGCCTTGCTTTCAACCATTATGCCCATGGGTATTCAGTGGTGCATGGGCCTAGTCTTTCTGTGGGGTGTCTTGAGTTACACATCATTGAGGGCATGGATGGCATGGGATTGTGGTGATTTTTGTGTGTTTTTCGACTTTTTGGGTTGGTGTTGGGGCCTGGCCATGTGGGTGACGGCCATTTTGAGGCCTGGTACAGGCAGGGCCTGGCCATGTGGTGGGGGCCATTTTGAGGCCTGGGACAGGTAGGGCCTGGCCATGTGGTGGGGGTCAAGGGGCCATTTTGAAGCCAGGCAGTGTGCTCAGGCCTGCACCCAGTTGGCCTTGCTTTCAACCATTATGCCCAGGGCTACTCATTGGTGCATGGGCCTAGTCTTTCTGTGGGGTTTCTTGAATTTAAACATCATTGAGGGCATGGATGGCATTGGATTGTGGTGATTTTCGAGATTTTTTTTACTTTTTGGGGTGTTGTTGGGGCCTGGCCATGTTGGTGGTGGCCATTTTGAGGAGTGGGATAGGCAGGGCCTGGCCATGTGGTGGGGATCAAGGGGCCATTTTGAAGCCAGGCAGTGTGCTCAGGCCTGCACCCAGTTTGCCTTGCTTTCAACGATTATGCCCAGGGGTACTCAGTGGTGCATGGGCCTAGTCTTTCTGTGGGGTGTCTTGAATTTAAACATCATTGAGGGCATGGATGACATTGGATTGTGGTGATGTTTGAGTGTTTTTCGACTTTTTGGGGTGTTGTTGGGGCCTGGCCATGTGGGTGGCGCCATTTTGAGGCCTTGGACAGGCGGGGCCTGGCCATGTGGTGGGGGACAAGGGGCCATTTTGAAGCCAGGCAGTGTGCTCAGGCCTGCATCCAGTTTGCCTTGCTTTCATCCATTATGCCCAGGGGTACTCAGTGGTGCATGGGCCTAGTCTTTCTGTGGGGTGTCTGGAATTTAAACATCATTAAAGGCATGGATGGCATGGGATTGTGGTGATTTTTGTGTGTTTTTCGACTTTTTGGGTTGGTGTTGGGGCCTGGCCATGTGGGTGGGGCCATTTTGAGGCCTGGTACAGGCAGGGCCTGGCCATGTGGTGGGGGCAAGGGGCCATTTTGAAGCGAGGCAGTGTGCTCAGGCCTGTACCCAGTTTGCCTTGCTTTCAACGATTATGCCCAGGGGTACTCAGTGGTGCATGGGCCTAGTCTTTCTGTGGGGTAACCTGAATTTAAACATCATTGAGGGCATGGATGGCATTAGATTGTGGTGATTATTGAGTGTGTGTTTTTCGACTTTTTGGGGTGTTGTTGGGGCCTAGCCATGTGGGTGGGGGCTATTTGAGGCCTGGGACAGGCAGGGCCTGGCCATATGGTGGGGGTCAAGGGGCTATTTTGAAGCCAGGAAGTGTGCTCAGGCCTGCACCCAGTTTGCCTTGCTTTCAACCATTATGCCCAGGGGTACTCAGTGGTGCATGGGCCTAGTCTTTCTGTGGGGTGTCTTGAATTTAAACATCATTGAGGGCATGGATGGCATTGGATTGTGGTGATTTTTAAGTGTTTTTCGACATTTTGGGGTGTTGTTGGGGCCTGGCCATGTGGGTGGGGGCCATTTTGAGGCCTGAGACAGGCAGGGCCTGGCCATGTGGTGGGGGTCAAGGGGCCATTTTGAAGCCAGGCAGTGTGCTCAGGCCTGCACCCAGTTTGCCTTGCTTTCAACCATTATGCCCAGGGGTACTCAGTGGTGCATGGGCCTAGTTTTCTGTGGGGTGTCTTGAATTTAAACATCATTGAGGGCATGGATGGCATGGGATTGTGGTTATTTTTGTGTGTTTTTCGACTTTTTGGGTTGGTGTTGGGGCCTGGCCATGTGGGTGGGGGCCATTTTGAGGCCTGGTACAGGCAGGGCCTGGCCATGTGGTGGGGGTCAAGGGGCCATTTTGAAGACAGGCAGTGTGCTCAGGCCTGCACCCAGTTTGCCTTGCTTTCAACCATTATGCCCAGGGGTACTCAGTGGTGCATGGGCCTAGTCTTTCTGTGGAGTGTCTTGAATTTAAACATCATTGAGGGCATGGATGGCATTAGATTGTGGTGATTCTTGAGTGTTTTTCTACTTTTTGGGGTGTTGTTGGGGCCTGGCCATGTGGGTGGGGGCCATTTTGAGGCCTGGGACAGGCAGGGCCTGGCCATGTGGTGGGGGTCAAGGGGCCGTTATGAATCCAGGCAGTGTGCTCAGGCCTGCACCCAGTTCGCCTTGCTTTCAACCATTATGCCCAGGGGTACTCAGTGGTGCATGGGTCTAGTCCTTCTGTGGGGTGTCTTGAATTTAAACATCATTGAGGGCATGGATGGCATTGGATTGTGGTGATTTTTTAGTGTTTTTCGACTATTTGGGTTGTTGTTGTGGCCTGGCCAAGTGGGTGGGGGCCATTTTGAGGCCTGGGACAGGCAGGGTCTGGCCGTGTGGTGGGGGTCAAGGAGCCATTTTGAAGCCAGGCAGTGTGCTCAGGCCTGCACCCAGTTTGCCTTGCTTTCAACCATTATGCCCATGGGTATTCAGTGGTGCATGGGCCTAGTCTTTCTGTGGGGTGTCTTGAGTTAAACATCATTGAGGGCATGGATGGCATGGGATTGTGGTGATTTTTGTGTGTTTTTTCGACTTTTTGGGTTGGTGTTGGAACCTGGCCATGTGGGTGACGGCCATTTTGAGGCCTGGTACAGGCAGGGCCTGGCCATGTGGTGGGGGCCATTTTGAGCCCTGGACAGGCAGGGCCTGGCCATGTGGTGGGGGTCAAGGGGCCATTTTGAAGCCAGGCAGTGTGCTCAGGCCTGCACCCAGTTTGCCTTGCTTTCAACCATTATGCCCATGGGTATTCAGTGGTGCATGGGCCTAGTCTTTCTGTGGGGTGTCTTGAGTTACACATCATTGAGGGCATGGATGGCATGGGATTGTGGTGATTTTTGTGTGTTTTTCGACTTTTTGGGTTGGTGTTGGGGCTTGGCCATGTGGGTGACGGCCATTTTGAGGCCTGGTACAGGCAGGGCCTGGCCATGTGGTGGGGGCCATTTTGAGGCCTGGGACAGGCAGGGCCTGGCCATGTGGTGGGGGTCAAGGGGCCATTTTGAAGCCAGGCAGTGTGCTCAGGCCTGCACCCAGTTTGCCTTGCTTTCAACCATTATGCCCAGGGGTACTCAGTGGTGCATGGGCCTAGTCATTCTGTGGGGTGTCTTGAATTTAAACATCATTGAGGGCATGGATGGCATTGGATTGAGCTGATTTTTGAGTTTTTCTTAACTTTTTGGGGTGTTGTTGGGGCCTGGCCATGTTGGTGTGGGCCACTTTGAGGAGTGGGACAGGCAGGGCTTGGCCATGTGGTGGGGGTCAAGGGGCCATTTTGAAGCCAGGCAGTGTGCTCAGGCCTGCACCCAGTTTGCCTTGCTTTCAATGATTATGCCCAGGGGTACTCAGTGGTGCATGGACCTAGTCCTTCTGTGGGGTGTCTTGAATTTAAACATCATTGAGGGCATGGATGGCATTGGATTGTGGTGATGTTTGAGTGTTTTTCGACTTGTTGGGGTGTTGTTGGGGCCTGGCCATGTGGGTGGGGCCATTTTGAGGCCTGGGACAGGCGGGGCCTGGCCATGTGGTGGGGGACAAGGGGCCATTTTGAAGCCAGGCAGTGTGCTCAGCCCTGCACCCAGTTTGCCTTGCTTTCAACCATTATGCCCAGGGGTTCAGTGGTGCATGGGCCTAGTCTTTTTGTGGGGTTTCTTGAATTTAAACATCATTGAGGGCATGGATGTATGGGATTGTGGTGATTTTTGTGTGCTTTTCGACTTTTTGGGTTGGTGTTGGGGCCTGGGCATGTGGGTGGTAGCCATTTTGAGGCCTGGTACAGGCAGGGCCAGCCATGTGGTGGGGGTCATTTTGAGTCCTGGGACAGGCAGGGCCTGGCCATGTGGTGGGGGTCAAGGGGCCATTTTGAAGCCAGGCAGTGTGCTCAGGCCTGCACCCAGTTTGCCCTGCTTTCAACTATTATGCCCAGGTGTACTCAGAGGTGCATGGGCCTAGTCTTTCTGTGGGGTGTCTTGAATTTAAACATCATTGAGGGCATGGATGGCATTGGATTGTGGTGATTTTTGAGTTTTTAAAAACTTTTTGGGGTGTTGTTGGGGCCTGGCCATGTTGGTGGGGGTCATTTTGAGGAGTGGGACAGGCAGTGCCTGGCCATGTGGTGGGGGTCAAGGGGCCATTTTGAAGCCAGGCAGTGTGCTCAGGCCTGCACCCAGTTTGCCTTGCTTTCAACGATTATGCCCAGGGGTACTCAGTGGTGCATGGGCCTAGTCTTTCTGTGGGGTGTCTTGAATTTAAACATCATTGAGGGCATGGATGGCATTGGATTGTGGTGATTTTTGAGTTTTTAAAAACTTTTTGGGGTGTTGTTGGGGCCTGGCCATGTGGGAGGGGCCATTTTGAGGCCTGGGACAGGCGGGGCCTGGCCATGTGGTGGGGGACAAGGGGCCATTTTGAAGCCAGGCAGTGTGCTCAGGCCTGCACCCAGTTTGCCTTACTTTCAACCATTATGCCTAGCGGTACTCAGTGGTGCATGGGTCTAGTCCTTCGTTGGGGTATCTTGAATTTAAACATCATTAAAGGCATGGATGGCATGGGATTGTGGTTATTTTTGTGTGTTTTTTTACTGTTTGGGTTGGTGTTGGGGCCTGGCCATGTGGGTGGGGGCCATTTTGAGGCCTGGGACAGGCAGGGCCTGGCCATGTGGTGGGGGTCAAGGGGCCGTTATGAAGCCAGGCAGTGTGCTCAGGCCTGCACCCAATTTGCCTTGCTTTCAACCATTATGCCCAGGGGTACTCAGTGGTGCATGGGTCTAGTCCTTCTGTGGGGTATCTTGAATTTAAACATCATTAAAGGCATGGATGGCATGGGATTGTGGTTATTTTTGTGTGTTTTTTTACTGTTTGGGTTGGTGTTGGGGCCTGGCCATGTGGGTGGGGCCATTTTGAGGCCTGGGACAGGCAGAACCTGGCCATGTGGTGGGGGTCAAGGGGCCATTTTGAAGCCAGGCAGTGTGCTCATGCCTGCACCCAGTTTGCCTTGCTTTCAACCATTATGCCTAGCGGTACTCAGTGGTGCATGGGCTTAGACTTTCTGTGGGGTGTCTTGAATGTAAACATCATTGAGAGCATGGATGGCATGTGATTGTGGTGATTTATGTGTGTGTTTTGACTTTTTGGGTTGGTGTTAGGGCCTGGCCATGTGGGCGGGGGCCATTTTGAGGCATGGTACTGGCAGGGCCTGGCCATGTGGTGGGGGTCAAGAGTTATTTTGAAGCCAGGCAGTGTGCTCAGGCCTGCACCCAGTTTGCCTTGCTTTCAACCATTATGGCCAGGGGTACTCAGCGGTGCATGGGCCTAGTCTTTCTGTGGGGTGTCTTGAATTTAAACATCATTGAGGGCATGGATGGCATTGGATTGTGGTGATTTTTAAGTGTTTTTTGACTTTTTGGGGTGTTGTTGGGGCCTGGCCATGTCGTGGGGGCCATTTTGAGGCCTGGGACAGGCAGGGCCTGGCCATGTGGTGGGGGTCAAGGTGCCATTTTGAAGCCAGGCAGTGTGCTCAGGCCTGCACCCAGTTTGCTTTGCTTTCAACCATTATGCCTAGCGGTACTCAGTGGTGCATGGGCCTAGTCTTTCTGTGGGGTGTCTTGAATTTAAACATCATTGAGGGCATGGATGGCATGGGATTGTGGGGATTTTTGTTTGTTTTTCGTTTTTTTGGATTGGTGTTGGGGCCTGACCATGTGGGTGGGGGCCATTTTGAGAGTTAGTACTGGTAGGGCCTGGCCATGTGGTGGGGGTCAAGAGGCCATTTTGAAGCCATCAGTTTGCTCAGGCCTGCACCCAGTTTGCCTTGCTTTCAACCATTATGCCCAGGGGTACTCAGTGGTGCATGGGCCTAGTCTTTCTGTGGCGTGTCTTGAATTTAAACATCATTGAGGGCATGGATGGCATTGGATTGTGGTGATTTTTAGTGTTTTTTGACTTTTTGGAGTGTTGTTGGGGCCCGGCCTTGTGGGTTGGGGCCATGTTGAGGCCTTGGACAGGCAGGGCCTGGCCATGTGGTGGGGGTCAAGGGGCCATTTTGAAGCCAGGCAGTGTGCTCAGGCCTGCACCCAGTTTACCTTGCTTTCAACAATTATATCCAGGGGTATTCAGTGGTGCAGGGGCCTAGTCTTTCTGTGGGGTGTCTTGAATTTAAACTTCATTGAGCGCATGGATGGCATGGGATTGTGGTGATTTTTGTTTGTTTTTCTGACTTTTTGGGTTGGTGTTGGGGCCAGGCCATGTGGGGGGGGGGGGGGCATTTTGAGGCCTGGTACAGGCAGGGCCTGGCCATGTGCTGAGGGTCAATTGGCCATTTTGAAGCCAGGCAGTGTGCTTAGGCCTGTACCCAGTTTGCCTTGCTTTCAACCATTATGCCCAGGGGTACTCAGTGGTGCATGGGCCTAGTCTTTCTGTGGGGTGTCTTGAATTTAAACATCATTGAGGGCATGGATGGCATTGGATTGTGGTGATTGTTTGAGTGATTTTTGACTTTTTCGGGTGTATAACTGATGCTCCTCTGGCTTCCATTGCTTTTAGGGGCACAAGAGAACCACCAGTGCCAGGAAGATGTCCTGCAGCGGTGTGTGCAGCACAACGTCACGTGACGTCACGTGTGGCCACAGACAAGACAACTCTGCAACTCGTGCAACTGCGGCCTGCTGTTCTGACATCTCAAGAAGATCGCCCCAAAGAAAGTTGGCCGTAGCGCCTCCGTGAAAAAAGTTGCCAGTGCCACTGCCAGTAAGAAGGAGCAGCAGAAGCAAGTGGCACCACCTACCAAGGAGACTGGTGTGCCCACCGACACTTTTTTGGGGAAAAAAAACTACACCTGCAGCAGCAGTGGTGTCCACGCTGGAAGCAGCACCTCCGCTTCATTGGGCTCAGTGTTACCACTCCAAGAGAGGTCCAAGAACATGAGTGCTGCTGCGGCAGCCACTTTGGTTGTTCAATCACCATCGACCAGTGATCTTGGCTCATCACAAGAAAGTACCATCCAATCAACCCTGGGTGTAACTCAGCTGATGAGTGTTCAACAACCACAGCCACAAACACAGGTGCAACTAGTACAAGCGCAAGTACATGGGCAAGGAGATGAGCAAGGAGAGGCGCAAGGAGAGGCGCAAGGAGAGGCACAAGGAGAGGTGCAAGGAGAGGCGCATGGAGAGGCGTAAGGAGAGGCGCAAGGAGAGATGAAAGGAGAGGCACATGGAGGGGCGCATGGAGAGGTGCATGAGAGGTGCAACTAGAGGTTCATGGAGCGGCACAACTGCCTACAACGCTTGTTCCTCCAGAAGTAGGGGCACATCAGGAAATTGATATTCAAGAGGAGGTATCATCCGAGGAAGCCACTCCTCCTGATGATGATCCATTGTCTTCCAGATCCCCAGCAAGACAAAGGTCAAGGAGGGACACTACTACTACTACAAGTTCTTCTTCAAGCCCCCTTCATTCTGATGACCTTGATCGTGATTGGAACCCAGCAATGCAGTCTGAGAGTGAGTCACGCCATGATCCGACAAAGGTAGCTAAGCCTAAAAGGAAAGCTCCCGCAAGGCTTCGACTTATGGGCGATGACGACGAACAAGAAGTGGTGTCTTCTGCTGCTGATGAATAGTCTGATGACGACCCAGTCATCACAGTCGCCACTCCAGCCCCAGCGGGCATGCAGCAGACACACATTTTGACCCTATCCCGAATGGCTGCTGAGCGGGATATGGGCGGCGTGGCACTGGTACCACCACCCTTAACTACAACACCAACACGACCTACAGATTCCATCTTTTTTAGTCATAGGGCCGGCATGGACCTCCATCCAGCTCGACCTCAAGTAGTGGTGCTGTAAGTGAACAACAGAAACAAATTCAGCCACGCCCATCCTCCACTTCATCTGGCATTGAAAGTCAAAGTAGCACCTCCATCACCAGCAGACATCACCAGTCCCCAGTTTGGGACTTCTTTAGTGTTAGCGCAAAGGCGGAAAACATGGTTGTTTGTTCGATTTGTAAAGTATCCGTTAGTCAGGGTAAGCTTGGTACCAACTATGGTACCGGAGGCTAGAGAGGCCATCTCAAAAAACACCACCCTATCCAGTGGTATACGCACCTAAGTAAGATCGAGGAAGCCCAACAAAGTAGAACTGATCCAAATGTATCCATTCACATTGCATCTGATGCCGACGAGGGGCTGATTGTGCAGGGGGGGGGAGTCAAGAATCGAGCGACATTTTTTCTGGTACACCCAGTACCCCTGGCAGCAGCACTGCAGTGGTAGCGCCCGTACCCTCTACCCCTGCAACATGTATGAGGCACACTAAGAGTCTGGGAGAGACACCAATGCGAAAAACTACATCACTGGGCCTAACTGGTTTGAAGACGTCATCATCATCATCACGTAAAATGATCCAGCCCACCATTCGCGGAATGTTGTGGTCGGAGGCACCATTTGAACGCAACCACCCAACGATACGTCTGTATAACGCAAAGCTGGCTAAAATGCTAGCGCTGGACCTTCTCCCTTTTTCTTTCGTGGAAGGGGTGGGGTTTCTAAAATTAGTGGCAACAGTCTGCCCAAATGGAAGGTTCCTAGCTGGTCCTATTTTGCCAGAGTTGCGGTTCCAGCACTACATCAAGATGTGCTGGAGGTGATTGGGGCAGCTTTGCAGAAGAGTGCTGTTCACACTATCCACTTGACAACAGACATGTGGACCAGTTGCCATGCAGAGGGTCAAGGCAGGCTATGGTTCACTCTGATTCTAGGGCTCGGGGCCCGATGCAGGCTTGTTCATAATGATGTTGGCAATGTTTTAGGGGGGTTTGGTGTTCTTTGGTCCAGAATTGGCAGAATTTTGGCCTTTTTGGGTGTTTTGCGGGCGTATGTGTTTGGGTGAAAACTAAGTGAAAACTAGTCATAGACCTTCTTCTTCTTCTTTTTCAAAGAGCGCAGTGGTTCAATTTTGTTCTACCTTGCTGAGATTCTTGTGAATCGCTCGAACAAGTGACTGTCCAGGTAAGTTTCAAGAGGATCGAAGTAGTGGAAGTGCTGAAAACAGCAATATTTTGTGAACAGCGCAATTTGCCATGATTTGAATATACCAGTATTGCATGTTTTTGGGGGGCTGTTTGGGGGTGTTCTAGATTTGTGGGGGAGGGTCTGGGGGTCTGGGAGCACTGCTGGGATAGCATAATTTTGATTGGAAGTGATTAGAAGAAAATCCATGGTGGTAAAGAGGAGGTAGGGCCTAGCTGCAGAGCGCGTTTGGACCGATGTTGACTGGTTGGCTGAAAATTTTCTAAGTATGAGTTTTTGCATTTTTGCTTTTTGTCTGTTTGGGGGTGTTCTGCTTTTTTGCGGGTGGCTGCAGGGGTTTGGGGGCATAGCTCGGAAGGTCTAATATCCGAATCAAGTGTTTTGGACCAAATCCATGGTGAAAAAGTTTTTCCGTTTTTACTCACTTGCCTGTTTTTGGGCTGCTGTTTGGGGGGCTTCTAGGTTATTGGGGGTGGGTTTTGGGGTCTGCGAGCACTGCTGGCACAGTCTAATTTTGATTGCATTTTTTTTCCAGAAAATCCATGGTGGAAAAGGAGAGTTAGGGCCTAGCTGCAGAGCGTATTTGGACTGAATTGAAGGTAGGCCCATTTTTGCTTTTTTCCTTTTTGGGGGTGTTCTGCTTTTTGGCGGGTGGCTGCAGGGGTCTGGGGGCATTGCTGGGAAGGTCTAATACCGGATAAAAGTGGTTTGGAAAAAATCGGAGGTGAAAAAGTTTTTGCGTTTTTGCTCACTTGCCTGTCTTTGGGGTGCTGTTTGGGGGGCTTCTAGGTTTTTGTGGGTGAGTTTTGGGGTCTGGGAGCACTGCTGGCACAGTCTAATGTTGATTGCATTTGTTTTTCAGGAAATCCATGGTGGAAAAGGGGAGTTAGGGCCTAGCTGCAGAGCGCATTTGGACTGAATTCCAGGTAGGCCCAAAATTTCTCACTTTTTGCGGTTTTGCTTTTTGGCTGTTTCCGCCTGGGTTGACAGGTCTGGGGCATTGCTGTGAAGGTCTAATACCGGATAAAAGTATTTTGGAGAAAATCCATGGTGGAAAAGTTTTTCACTTTCCAGAGTTTTCGCTCACTTTCGTGTTTTCGGGGGCCTGCTTGGGGGGGTTCCTGGTGTTTGGGGGGGGGTTTGGGGTCTTGGAGCAACGGTGGGTATGGATACTTTTGATTGCAAGTGGTTTGGAGAAAATACATGGTGGCAAAGGGGAGTTAGGGCCTAGCTGCAGAGCGCGCACGGAGTGATTTGGGATTGAGGGCTAAATAGTTCTAAGTCTCACTTTTTGCGGTTTTGCTTTTTGGCTGTTTGGGGGTGTTAAACTTGTTTCCGCCTGGGTTGACGGATCTTGGGGCATTGCTGTGAAGGTCTAATACCGGATAAAAGTGTTTTGGAGAAAATCCATGCTGAAAAAGTTTTTCATTCCAGAGTTTTCGCTCACTTTCGTGTTTTCGGGGGCCTGGTTGGGGGGGTTCCTGGTGTTTGGGGGGTGTATTGGGGTCTTGGAGCAACGCTGGGTATGGATACTTTTGATTAAGCATGGGCGGAAAATCCGTTCCGCTCGCGGATTTTCGGTAAATTCGCAATCCGCGAGATTCGCGAATTTCCCGCAAAATCCGCAAGTGGAACGGATTGGGTCAAAAGTTCAAGCTGACTTTTGTAACTCCTTTAGAATGGTGCCGGTAAGCTGCCAGAGCCATTCTAAAATAGTTACAAAAGTTAGCTTCAACAGGAAGCTCTAATAGATAAAGAAAAGCAGGTGCTCGAGTTGAAGCTCAAATTCAGTTACACAATCTTGGGGTGATTAATGATTGTGTAACTTAATTTGACCTTCAACTCGAGCACCTGCTTTACTTTATCTATTAGTGCTTCCTGTTGAAGCTCTTTGTAGCTATTTTAGAATGGCGCTGGCAGCTTGCCGGCGCCATTCTAAGTGGGGCTGAGGGCAGAAGGGCACAAAAGTGGGACAGAGGGCAGAAGGGGACAAAAAATGAGTGGGGCAGGGGGCAGAAGGGCCCAGAAACGAGTGGTACAGCGGGCAGAAGGGCATAAAAAACGAGAGGGTGGCAGTGATTAACCAGGCAAAAAAAAAACGCGAACACGCAAAGCACCCCGCGAACACCTGCGAACACCCCCGATCACGCAAAGCGCCCTGCGAACACCCGCAAACTCGCAAAAATAAAAAAATCCGCAAATTCGCATGAACTCGCAAATTTTGCGGATCGCAAATTCGCAAATCCGTAAATTTGCGGATCGCGAATTCGCAAAATTCGCCCATGCTTACTTTTGATTGCAAGTGGTTTGGAGAAAATCCATGGTGGCAAAGGGGAGTTAGGACCCAGTTGAAGAAAGGGTTTGACACTATTTTTAACTTAGGGCTCGTTAGGGTTAGCAGTATTGCTTGTGCTTGGGGGTGTTCGAGATTTTGGCAACTGAGTTCTGGGGTCTACTCTTGGAGCACTTGTCGAGAAATGTCTAATTTTGGTTGCAAGTGGTTTAAAGAAAATCCATGGTGGGAAAGTGGGGATTTGTGCCTACTTTACTTTCAAAGTACTTTTTGTCACCATTTTCCACTAGGCCTCAGACAGGTAGCAGTATCGCACGTTTTTTGGGGTCTGTTTGGGGGTATTCTGCATTTTAGCGCCTGGGTTTAAAGGTCTTGGAGCACTGCTGGGAAGGTCTAATTTTGTTCTAATATCGTAGTTTACAGTACACCTAGCTTGAGGGGAAAGATCCGCAAAATTCGCCCATACTTATTTATCCTTCAAAAGGAGACTCAGAGTACGCCCTTTCGAAACTATTGTACTGTCGATTCTGAAACTGAAAGTTTTACTTTTTGCACTACACAGCGTATGTACCTTATATTTTTTTCTCAGTGGTGTTTTAATATCACTTCCTGTTGTTCCATCAACATTTACAGGACGGCTTTCACCCTGTGCAATGGAAAAAAGGATGAAGTCAGGCTTCACATTAGCGAGCCGCAATTCAGCATCCGCCAGGCAGGCAGTGGACAGGGTGTCTTCTGGTCACCAACATTGATCGACCGAGCGTCAGATGGAACGGAGGAGTACCGCAAATAAGAGGAATGGCTGGATGCAGGCAACTTCCCAAATTCAACAGGACAAGTACAACAACATACAGTAACAGTATCCATTCTTTTCTACTTATCTTTTAAGTAGTGTTATTACTGTGAACATCTATGAGTGTGACTGCATTTCTTTGTTCTCTGCTTCTAAATTTACTATGTTTTTGCTATGTTTAGCAGTAATTTAATGTTCTAAGTGTTTATTCTCTCTGAGGGCAGAGAGGCAAGTGAAATTGCGTAATGACTGCAGCCCTGTACTGTCAACTTGTTTCTTCGTAGTTACTAGTAAGTTGCAGTAAGTAGTAGTACTACTTTGCAGTAACCTAACCATCCATTTAGTAAACAACTTCTGGCATGCAGTAGCGCACTTCCTTTATGTCCTTTTAAAGATTTATCAATATCTTTAAATACAAAGATTTGTATCTCTTCATTTGTTGTTTGACTGTCCATGCTGTGTTTTTTCCTCTCTACCAAACTTTCCCAAAAAAAAACATTCCCATCCAATTTTCAAACCCTAACCCTCTTCCCCCGGGCTGTGTGGTATTTCATTGTGGTGTGTCTGACAACAACAATAAATTCCACACACTTGCTGGGGAGGATAAGGTCAAAGCAACCAAAATCATTACAATCAGAAGTTCATGTGCACCATCGTGGATTGATAAGAACATCCTCCTCCTACACGACGTGAACAATCAAATGCTTAATACTTACGTTACGTTGATGACGTGTCCTTTGCCTTAATTTCTTATATCAGTCAAACTCTATGCAACTAGTACTTATATTTACATTAATTTAGCACTGCTTAGGCTACAATTTAGGGCACTGTTTTCTACCATACTATCTATTGTACTGCTTCTAATGCTATGCTCAGGCCACTCAATGTTTCATTTCTTTTTTTTCATATGGTGATACTGCCAGTGTGTACCACTACTGCTACCAGCACTACAATGATATTGCATCCATCGAGGATTCAAGTCAACAACCAACCATAATCACCATTTGCCATGCAGGCAGCCCTGGGGCTACCTCGATTCTCAAACACAAATCACAGGTAAGATAAGCATATTGGAGAGGTAGTAGAATAATGGGCTAGGACTAAGTTGGGAGGAGAGCAGAGACTGACAGTACTACTAGTAAAGTACAGTAGTAGGGCTACTGAATTGACTAACTCGGTTATTTGCATTTAGGTACATTTCAGGACTAGATGTTTCATTCATGCTGGTAAGTTTGAAGAAACCAAGCATCCAGTAACCACCGCCAACCCCCACACGCTGGCGCTGATGTTTTTCGCCCAACCGCTCCAGGTATTCCACTCTTTTACGGAGCCGGCACTGACGTACCATCCAGGATCTGGGGGGGGGGGGGGCAGCTGATTTTATTGCTGCTGTGCGGCGGTGGCGGGAGGCTGTCTGGCCACGGCTCCGTTTGGCTGGAGGCTTCTGGCTGGTGGACCCGGGGGCAGTGGAGGAGGATATACTGGTGGATGTCTCCTCATGCTCCCGAGCCCACAACCGCCGATACTCGGAACAAATAGCCTTCAGCTTACGGGCCCTGCCCCGGACAGCCATCTCCTTGCGGGTGAGCTTTTTTGGGGTAGCATCTATGAAGAAAGAAAGAAAAATACTGTAGCCAATAGTCTTTAACATAAAGTCAAAATAATTCAACGGAAAGTTGACACTCAGTAACACCAGCAAGTAGCAAACACAGTATAACATTTTGGCATGTATCTTTCCGCCGTCTTTGTAAGCCTGTGACATTACTGGGAGTTTCAGGGATTCCACTAGCAGCACTATGGGTGGGGTCACTACTACATACATAGTCAGAGAGTACTAAAAAAAGGCCCTTTTTACCTTTTTTCTCTTGTTTTGCAAAATAAATGACTGGTACGTGAACTTGTGGTAGCCGCCATAATGGCAGCTCACTCAGCTTTCACCCAAGAAATACAGACACAGGCCATGATGATGCAGACTCGCAGTACTTTAAGCAGTGCATGCAGGTGGGGATAGGAATGTCTTACTTTTCTATAGGGGTGGCACTGCCACTGGCCATACTTCATCCACTCAGCGTCTGCTCTACTACATCATACACCTCTGCTATCGATGAGGATAAAGAAGATAACATCCAGGCTTCCAAAGTAGGTCTATGATTCTTCTTAATGTCTCAAATGTACCAAAATTTCTTTTTATCAAAAACCAACTAACACCCGTTTCATTATATTTTGGAAACCACCGTCTTCTTATCTTGAATTGCATTCAACAAAACCATTCTTTACAGTCATAAATATTAAGACTCACTCGTCCTTCGTTTCACCCTTCTTTAACTTTTCGTTCTTCACATCCGTAAACTACATCTGATATGACTTGGCTTCACAATAAAAATTTGCCAGCTGTGTTGAAGTGAAATCGAGGGGGCCATTGGATACCCGAAAAGTACCGCCGCTAATGCTATTACAAGTCAAGGTTGACTGTCAAGTCAAGTCAAGTCAAAAAATTTGTATAGCGCACTACATACCCAGAGGGTTTCAAGGCGCTTAGGAAGGGGAGGAGGATTATTTGTCAAATATCCACGTTTTAAGCTGCTTTCTGAACGCTAGGTGGTTCTGGGTGAGGCGAAGGTAAGCGGGGAGTGAGTTCCATGTTTTAGCAGCCAGGTATGAAAAGGATCTGCCTCCCATGGTGGTCTTGTTGATGCGAGGTATAGTGGCGAGGGCTTGGCTGGAAGAGCGTAGTTGGCGGGAGGGGGTGTAGAAGGACAGTCGAGAGTTGAGGCAATCTGGTCCGATGTCGTAGAGTGATTTGTGTGCGTGGGTAAGCAGTCGGAAAGTGATTCTCTTATTGATGGGTAGCCAGTGGAGGTCTTTAAGGTGGCCAGAGATGTGTTCGTTGCGTGGGATGTCTAATATGAGTCTGGCTGAGGCGTTTTGGATTCGTTGGAGTTTCTTCTGGAGTTTAGCGGTGGTACCTGCGTAGAGGGTGTTTCCGTAGTCCAGTCGGCTCGTGACCAGAGCATGGGTGACTGTTTTCCTTGTTTCGGAGGGGATCCAGCAAAATGTTTTTCTGAGCATGCGAAGAATGTTGAAGCAGGAAGAGGATACGGCGCTGACTTGTCTGTTCATTGAGAGTGAAGAATCTAGGATGACGCCAAGGTTTCGTGCGTGGTCTGTCGGGATGGGTGCTTTTCCGAGGGCTTCCGGCCACCAGGAGTCGTCCCAAGCAGAGGGGGATGTGCCTAAGATGAGGACTTCTGTTTTGTCTGAGTTCAGTTTCAGACGGCTTTGTTTCATCCATTCGGCAACTTCTTTCATTCCTTCGTGTAGGTTAGTTTTGGCGGTGCTGGGGTCATTGGTGAGAGAAAGGATCAGTTGAGTGTCGTCCGCGTAAGAGATGATGTTGAGGTTGTGTTGGCGTGCGATGGCCGCGAGGGGGCTCAAGTATACGTTGAAGAGGGTGGGACTGAGTGAGGATCCTTGAGGTACGCCGCAGATGACTTCAGAGGCCTCGGACTTGAATGGAGGAAGGCGGACTCTCTGGGTTCTTCCGGTGAGGAACGAGGTGATCCATTCAAGTGCTTTTCCTTGAATTCCGATGTTATTGAGGCGTAGTAGAAGGGTGCTGTGGCAGACTGTATCGAATGCTGCAGAGAGGTCGAGGAGGATGAGGGCGACTGTGTCTCCATTGTCCAGTAGAGTTCGAATGTCGTCTGTTGCTGCGATGAGGGCGGTCTCAGTGCTGTGTTTTGCTCGGAAGCCAGATTGTGAGGGGTCGAGGGATTTGTTGGCTTCGAGGAAGGCGGCGAGCTGGTTGTTGACGGCTTTCTCGATGACTTTGGCCGGGAATGGAAGAAGCGAGATGGGGCGGTAATTTTTGAGTTCGGTGGGGTCCGCTGTTGGTTTTTTCAGAAGGGCGGTGAGTTCAGCGTGTTTCCAGTCTTCTGGGAAGGTAGCGGAGTTGAAGGAGCAGTTGATGACGTCTCGGAGGTGCGGTGCTATGACGGAGTCTGCTTTGTTGAAGATGTGGTGAGGGCATGGGTCTGTGGGGGAACCTGAGTGGATGGAATTCATCAGGCGGATGGTGTCCTCAGTGGAGATTGGGTTCCAGGCGTTAAGGGTGTTCACGGGGGGAAGATGGTCAGCAGATGGTGGGGTGGGTTGGTTTCCGGGTTGGTTGTCAAAGCTGTTGTGGATGTCTGCGATCTTGTTGTGGAAAAAAGAGGCTAGGGAGTCGCAGAGGGTTTGAGAGGGGGTGATGTCGTTGGAATTGGCAGAGGGATTGGAAAATTCCTTGACGATGTTGAAAAGTTCCTTGCTGTTGTGGGCGTTGTTGTCAAGTCGATCCTTGAATGCTGTTTTCTTGGCTTTTCGGATCAGTTGGTGGTGAGTGCGGGTGGCGCTTTTGAAGGCGTCCTTGGTGTTGGTGGTTGGGTCTTTTTTCCAGGCCTTTTCAAGGGAACGGCAGAGTTTCTTGGACTTCTTGAGATCATCGTTGAACCATGAGGCTTTCTTGCTGCCAGGTTTACTTTGACGTTTTTTCAGTGGAGCTAAGGTGTCGGCGGTGTTGGATAACCATAGGGTGAGGTTGGCGGCGGCTTCGTTAGCGTTAGAAGAGAGGGCAGGGGTGTTTTGAAGGAGCGATGCGGAGATTTGGTCCGTGGTGATTTTGTTCCAGTTTCTTTGCAGGGTAGGTTGGAGGTGGATGTTGGGTTTTGGTTTGTTGTAGGTGAAGTGAACGCAGCTGTGGTCAGTCCAGAGGAGCTCCGTAGTGTGGCTGAAGGAGACATGATTGCTGGAGGTGAAGATGGGGTCGAGAGTGTGACCTGCGATGTGGGTGGGGGAAGTGACTAGTTGTTTAAGTCCGAGGTTGGCGAGGTTGTCCAAGAGGGTGGTGGTGTTGCGGTCGTGGCTCTTTTCAAGGTGAAAGTTGAGGTCTCCCAAAAGGATGTAGTCTTTGGAGGGGAGCGCGTGTGGAGTGATGAAGTCCGTGATGTCTTCACTGAATTTTGCGCGGGGTCCTGGTGGTCTGTAGAGGAGGGTGCCTCTGAGTGTGGTCTTGGGGTCGATGTGGATCTGGAAGTGGAGGTGTTCGGAGTTGGCGAGGTTGGCGTCAGAGCTGGTTGAGATGCGGATTGATTTCTTATGGACGATCGCGATTCCTCCTCCAGTGTGGCTGGTACGGTCTTTGCGAGTGATCTTATAGTCTTCAGGGATGGCAATGGTGATGTCTGGTGCGGAGGAAGCATTCATCCATGTTTCCGTTAGGAAGGCGATGTCTGGAGAAATGGTGTCTAGTAGATTCCAAAGGTCAATGGCATGTCTGTGGACGGATCGGGTGTTGAGAAGGATGCATTGAAGGTGATTGGGGTCGGGGATCTGTGCTGTGGGCGTAGCGGAGATGTTGACAGTGCCGCTGAATTTGCAGGTGACGCAGGAGAAAGGTCCATGGGTTTGTCCAGGAGCGGCTTGGATGCAGTTGGGTGCGCGGCCGGGGTTAAGGGCTAGGAGGGAGGCGGCATCGTAGGTGATGCGGGAGGGCTGGGCGGCGCGAGAGGCAGGGGGTCTGGCGCTGGGCGCGGTCCAGGCGCGGACGGGCGTAGACGGGCTTACCTTTGGCGCACCTTCGGCGAGACCGCTGCGCGAGACCGCTGCGCTAGAGTACATCTATCATATGCGGATAGTGGAGGGGAGGGGCGAGGGAGGAGCAGCAGGGAGGCGGGTGCGTGGTGGAGGGGGCGGGCTATAGGCAAAAACAACAACAACACGGATAATGGCGGCTGAAAACGCGAGTTCAGACCGGGTTGGCAGAGAGAGATTCTGTCAGTTTCAGTTATTAGACCAACGAAGCAGCAATGCGGGCTAGGCAGCACAGGCACACTGAATAAATGAGCAGATGCAGGCACAATCGAGCTAGCAGGTAGGCACGCCGAAAATAATGAAAGTACAGTTAATGGATACAATAGGGTAATGCTACAGGCACTTTCGAGCGCTAAAAGGGTCAGCAGCGCGTTAATGAGATCCACAGCGCAATGCAAATGATACCAGTCCCAATTAGGCAGGAGTCAGCAGGGCAGCAGGGAGCGACCACTTCTAACGAAGTCAGGGCGGTCACAGCGCTTAGGTGGTCCGTGATAGCCCAAAAAGTAGTTCTAAATTAGTAACTGTTCTTAACAGTACAGTCTACTTATACTAGTGTACTGTGTACTACTATACAGTACATCATACACTCCTTTGCGAGCCTACTCAAAAACATTTCAATGAGTAAGGAGTAAGGAGTATAATAACTTACCACCGTCCGCCGCCGCCGCTGAGTCTTCCTCCCCAGCTCCTACTGTTGGTGCCGCCGCATCCAGAGTGGACCCCTCCGCACTGCTGGCCCCGGCACTGGTGGTCATCTGTGCCGTATCAGATGTTGTGACGTCTAGGAAAAACAAGTCATAACACATTTTTTATTACTGGGATTTAAAAAAAGTAACGGTTTTGGGGAGGAAGTGTTAACCTTTTATATGCTTGTTCCATTAAATGCTACACTTCTTCTTATGACAACTGATGAATGCTTGCTTAACGTGCACTATTTTTCTCATTACAGAAAGAAGATTCCATTGCCCTTATAATCACCAACTACTAGTGAGTCATCACCAGCAGTACTTTAAGTACTTTAAAGAAGGTGGGGGCTCCCGCACAGTTATTCAAATAATTTCATGTCTCTGTTAACAATTATTAAGTTTGAGTCATAGTAATTTTATTCATGGGAATGTTGTTAAAATTTAACGTCATCTTCATCCATCACCATTGCTCGCTCCGAATACTACGCTATTAAAAATAAAGAAATAGTGTTTTCATTTCTTAATTGAAAATAAAACTTTAAATCTAACAAACACTGTATGGTTTTTGTTCATGAGTGAGTGAGCAGAAGGGTTTGAACTACTGCACTTGGCAGTCATGTTTCAGTGACTCAGATAGGCCGGGACTCGACAGTAGTCTTCTTCTGTTCTTCTGGGTCGTAAAATCATTGGTCAGACACACTAGAAAGTTGGTCAGGGGATTGGGTGTAGAACTTCTGTTCGGACTGAGCTATGTCGAAGTCGAACTGCACCGATCATCAACAATGTCCTATTTCTCTTGTCCATACTTCTTTGTGTGCAGAATAGTCCCTAAAACACTAGCGTTATGGGATGTGCTCCTCTCAAATTAAAAAGGCAACTGCTACCTTTTACTTGGTGTAAACAATGACATTTTGTTGTTGGGAATTGTCAAAGCGCTTACATTAAAAAGACTGGAACAGACAGCAAGGGCAACCCAGAGGACTGCACTCTGTGCCTAGAGCTGTTGCTGGATCAGAGTTTTGTTTCATACTGTTTGCCGACTGGGTAAGCTTAGTTACCTACACAGACCGACTCATAATCGTAAATAGTAGTAGCACTGAGAGTAATGGTAGAGGCAGGATAAGAATGTAGAAAGTAATCTACATTAGAAGACGATCAAAGACTTCACTCCACTCATGTGTTTATATGCTCTTTGACCTCTTTATTCACAGGCAGTCAACAAGAACCAATGCAATTATTGTGGCACTTTACTATGTTCTCCTAGGTTTCCTCCCGTGTTTTTCTTTCCTCCGTTCCTTTTTGAGTACAATTCCTATTGTCATCCTCCTGAATCATTACTCACTACTAAGTGGGTACATACAAAAAATGTTTTTAACTCACAATAGGTGTCTCATCACATTCTGTTCCACAGAGCTATAAGTCACTTCATTTGCCCTTCCTCACTGTTCCCAATGGTTTCCACTCACACTAGGTGTCCCACTCCCCTACCTATTTTTTATTTTATTTTTTCCCCTGGTGTTATCTTGCAATGTTTTATTTCGCATTATTATTGTATCATTTCCCCCCTTTTTCTTATGTCACCCCCAGCCCTGAAGAGTCACGGGTTCACACCCGATCTGACGAAACCCGCGTCGGCTGGTTTCTTTCTCCGTGGGTCTCCTTTGGTAGGAGGACCATCCACATGTCCATTAAAACAAGATAGAAAGAACACTCGTGTGCAATCTCATCCTTTACATCATACTATGATTACTTATATCAGTACATTTGTTGTGTGCTCTTGACTTTGTTTTCTAGTTATCAGAAGGGTGAGTGTCCCCACCCTTTGGTCCCAGAGTCTTGGGTTTTTCTCTGAACAAGTAACACCAACCAGTATCACCATTTTTTGAATACCTAACCACTACCTGTTGTGCGCCATCTATTTCTGAACACTCAAAACCCATCGCTGAACTCTAATTAGAAGAAGATCAAAGACTATTTTGTAAAACATAGAATTATTAGGAAACAGTTGTAATGAATAGGAGCTGTAAAAGTTAGGGAAGTATAAGTATTAATATAACAATAGAACAACTTACTGGGGCCAGCAGAAGAGCCTGCAAGGGACTGATCCTGTTCACCTTCTTCCACCGGAGTCTCAGTCGCCGCCGGCACCTTGCCCCTGGGAGTTGCTGGTGAACATGAAATAAAGAAACACAACATGGATGATTGGTTTTTTAGAAATATTTGATTTCTTTGAACACAATCTAAAATTATCAGGGAAACAAATTAATAACAATTGCATCTGATCTGGTCAACTAGGAGGATAGTAGTACAGTAGTGCAGGATTCGCAGGCCGTCTAATAGGAAAGTTATGTAATTCACTAACTACACCAACAAGAAAAAGGTTCTACTACGACTGCCATCACTCAGCAGCACGAGCCGTCGCCTGACAGACACAGTCCGTCATCATGATTGCAGACCACTAACAAATGTCCTATGACAAGTAATAAATAATATACTCAACATATCCATCCACCACTATCTCTTCAAAGTGGCAGCAGCAGGAGTACAAAGAAGGACTTAACTTGAATCTACTGTCTCTAGCATTACGCAGTAATGCTCTCAAATGAGTAAAAAGTTGCAAACATGTAAGCATAGTAGCAACACCAATAACCAGACGAGCACCTGCAATGACAGAAGCTATTTAAAGATTAATTTACCTGCAATGTAATCGAATCAGCAGCATTCGTACTCTTCAGGAAAAAATAGATTAGCAATATAACAGAGCAGAAGAAAAAAAAGCAGTTATTAAATAGCTACTTACCAAGACCAGGGATCTCCAATCCTAGCAGGTCGAGCATGTCATGCTCCCGGTCCAGGATGTCAGTCCACCGGTGCGTCGCTTGCTGGTAAGTGCGCCGGACCCCAAACTCCTTATACATGCCCCGGCACACCTTCTCCCACAGCTGGTGACACTCCTGGAGGCTGTAACTGGAAGCAATCCGCCCACCTGCTGCCACGGTCTTAGGGAGGTGGACTTGAACAAAAACCATCAAGGCGGCCACCTCCACCGCAGAGAAGATCTCCCTAGCCTGGACTTCCTCCCCCCTTAAACGCCCGCAAGGGAGCCGGGTACGGGGTGCTGGGCCCTTCCCCTTGCCCTTGTCGGCTCCCTTAACGATGGTCCTGGGCACAAGAAGAAGGAAAGAAGAATAGGTGTGAAAAAAAATAAGAGAGAGAGCGAAAGAAATAAAGTAGGTAATAAAGTAATAAAAAGTAAAAAAAAAACACAACATATAGATGTAGGAAATTGTAGAGTTAGATAATAAGCAAAAAAAGCAAAAAAAAGTTCAGAAAACATAGGATTACAAAGATGTAAGATGGATAGAAAGGTAGCATGCCCAAAAACCATAGCAATGAATGAAAAACAAGATGGTCGTGCCCAGAGAGGACCACGTGGGTAAGTTTGCGCAATATTTTCCCCACGAGCACGCAAAAACACACGCGAACTCGTAATAGCGCGGCGCACACAGCGCGAGATTGCCAATAGCGGCTGGAACCGGAAATACGCAACGGGCACAAGATGGCCGCTCCCATGTACGACCGCATGGGTAACTTCACGGTCGTTGCGCTCCAAGCAGCCCGCAAAGACGCAAAAAACCCCACGAACACGCAAAAAAACCAATCCGCTAGTTTGCACGAATTCGCGGATTGCGAGATCGATTTCGCGCGAATTCGCGCACCCCGAATCTGACGAAATTGTAGAAAACCGAATATTGCAAAAGTGAAAGCACTTAGCAGGTGCAAAAGTTCAAGATAATTTGTAACCATTCCCTGTAGTGCTTCCTGAGGGGCCCCTCCAGAGTTCAGTTGCCTACTTGCAACTATTCTCTGACCCTCAAAGCAGGGTCAGAGAATAGTTACAAGTATGGCACAATGCTCCTGTAAATTAGTTTTTTACTGCAACAGGAAGCACTTACAGCTAAGGAAGCAGGTGCCAGACTTGAAGCTCAAACTCAGTGACACATTAGCCAGCCCCAAATTAATTCATCTCAGTTGAGGCTGGGCAGGTGTGCTTTCCCCGCATAATCTACAGTGGTGAACCAGAGGGTGCTGTGATGAACCAGAGGGTGGCAGTGCTGAAGCAGAGGGTGGCAGTGATGAACCAGAGGGTGGCAGGGATGAACCAGAGGGTGGCAGTGATGAACCAGAGGAGGACAGTGATGATCCAGAGGGTGGCAGTGGCAAACCAGAGGGTGGCAGTGATGAACCAGAGGGTGGCAGTGATGATCCTGAGGGTGGCAGTGATGAACCAGAGGGTGGCAGTGGTGAACCAGAGGGTGGCAGTGATGAACCAGAGGGTGGCACTGGTGAACCAGAGGGTGCTGCGATGAACCAGAGGGTGCCAGTGATGAACCAGAGCGGGGCAGTGATGATCCAGAGGGTGGCAGTGATGATCCAGAGTGTGGCAGTGGCGAATCAGAGGGTAGCAGTAATGAACCAGAGGGTGGCAGTGATGAACCAGAGGGTGGCAGTGGTGAACCAGAGGGTGTTGTGAAAAACCAGAGGATAGTAGTGATGAACCAGAGGGTGGCAGTCTTGAACCAGAGAGTGGCAGTGGTGAACCAGAGGGTGGTAGTGATGAACAAGAGGGTGGCAGTAGTGAACCAGAGAGTGCTGTGATAAACCAGAGGGTGACAGGGGTAAACCAGAGGGTGCTCTGATGAACCAGAGGGTGGCAGTGGTGAACCAGAGGGTGGCAGGGGTGAACCAGAGGATGACAGTGATGAACCAGAGGGTGGCAGTGGTGAACCAGAGGGTGGCAGTGATGAACCAGAGGGTGGCAGTGGTGAACCAGAGTGTCAGTGGTGAACCACAGGGTGGCAGTGGTGAACCAGAGGGTGACAGTGCTGAACCAGAGGGTGGAAGGGGTGAACCAAAGGGTGGCAGTAGTGAACCAGAGAGTGCTGTGATGAACCAGATGGTGACCGGGGTGAACCAGAGGGTGGCAGGGGTGAACCAGAGGGTGACAGGGGTGAACCAGAGGGTGGCTGCGATGAACCACATGGTCGCAAACAGGCTGGACACGTAGAAACAACATGGTCGCGACCATTGCGACCACACAAGTAAGTTCGCGTTCCCGAACTTGTAAAAAACACTTGTGAACTGGCAAAAACCCTAGCGAACACGCAAAAAAATAAGTCACAAATTCGCACAATTTCGCGGATTTTGCGGATTGCAAGTTCGATTTTGCACTAATTCGTGGACTGCGAATTCGCAAATTTCACCCATACTTAGTCTAAACAAGAGTGGAGTTGAAGGCTGTTGCCCTGTGGAAGAATGGAGGATTTTTCAGACCTCTACAGGTAGTCACACTAATGAATTTTTCTGCCACCCTAACGGCATTTGGGTCACAATCTCAAACCTACTATCCGTATTGCCGTATTAGGTAGGCTGAGAAGGACACTAAAAAGTATGGGACACGCTCTTTTTGTATTGGAGCAGCTACAGAAGCTGCACGTTTGGGTTGGTCATGGTCAGACATAAGAAGGATTGGGAGATGGAAGTCCAGATGTTGTGAAAGATATGTGCGTGAATAAGCTTGACTTGTTTTACAAATCCCGTGCTAACTCCTGTTCTCCTTTCATAGGTTGTGTTCAAGGTCCGTTGTCTGAAAAAATTAGCACATGGTTAGTGGGCCATTTATTCATAAACTGGGCAGCTATGCACGCAGAACAACAAACTTATGGTCGATCTTTTGGATCCCCGAATGTCAGACACAAGGTGGTATGGAAAGGGAAAAGTGGAATACGTTGGGGGAGCTTATTGAATACTTTAGCTGAACTTTGCTTCTGCAGAGGGTGTCTGGCTTTGTTAGTTATCCCTTTAGGCGAAAATTATTTGGTTCAACTGTCAGGTTTGACACTAATAAAGCAAATGCAGTTGGATTTCTCAGTCATAAAACACAAGTGGGGGGGTTTTAGTTTAATATGGACTGAATTTATCTCAATAAAAATATGGAGAGGAGCAAGGTGTCATGCAACAATTAAAAAAGCAAGCGTAAATTTAATAGAGCACTGAACATTTTTTGTTTTGAAATAGACATTACTGTTTTGTCTCATTAGAATCTGAAAATGAACAATGCTCATATGTTTCGTAATGAGGGGATGCATTTATCAAAATTGGGGCAGGCATACAATTTGCTCGAAATAAGGGAATTGTTTGCAAAAATGTGGAAAAAGAAGCTATGGCACTCTAATAAAGTTTAATAAGTTCAAAATAATTTTCGTCCCCTAGGGGTGGGACAGGAAAAGTTTTCGGTTTTCCTAGATGGCGGTTTTTGGGGGTTGGACAGTCTGGAGGGGGCTTATCCATCCCTCGGGGGAGGACAGAACACAGGGGATGTGAAGAGTACATGATGTGGCTTGGAACAACAGAGAACCAGATCGCTGAAGTATGGTTGATGGCGGGAGATCGTGAGATTGTGGTATGCAAGGAAATGGTGGGGAAGGAAAGAATAATGGGAAAGGTGGAAGACCATGGGGTTTATTGAAGCAATTTTGAGCTTTTGGCGATTTTTAAGGGTGGAGGGAATGGTTAGAATTTGTTTTCATGTATTAGTGAGTTTGAGTTATTTACTTTGTTTGTAGCAATGAAGTTTATGCTGTATACCTATCTTAATAAAGTGGCCTATTTTGCTATATCAAAGAGTACAGTAGTACATGCCTTATTGTGAGAGTATGTTTCACACAACCAAAAGAATCCTGCTACTATACCTACACCCAACGCCACATGAGCATGTGTTTTGTTTTTTATATTTTCCTGTGTCACCTCCCGGTTGCCCGTTTCTGTGTTTGTCTCCAGGGAAGGGGCTACCTCCTTTATTAGTAATAATAACTCACTTGCCCTTAAAAGTTTATTTACGCTAGGCCTCTTTCCAGACCCTACTTTGGTCCTCAGTCAAGATCTCACGCTATCTCAAGCGACCGCGGAAATTGGTGGCCATATTTGGTCTGCAAAGAGCGCGCCAATCTTTCTAGACACTGCTTGACTCACCACCATGTCAGAAGAAACTCTTTCCGTCTAGCTCCCAATCCCACTCCCTTTTTTGTTTCCAATCCCACTGTTGTTCCCACTTCTCTCTTCTGTATCCTCGCTTCCAATCTCCCTACCTGACGGCACTGCAGATATGACTTTGGCTTCTGGGTTGGGAGTCTTTATGGAAAGACAAAAGCTTGTGATTAGGTGTCTTGCGTGTCAGAGACCCGAGTCTTTCAGGAGCACCACAAAACAAGCAACAAGGTCGCTGCACTGAACCAAAAAGACCCACCATGAACATAGTGCATGTTAAAAATTGCTTGCATGATGTTTTCAGACACTATTTGAGGCACTCTATAATTTGAAAGAATTCCTTTAGCACAAAGGGAATATGAACTTTCTCAACAGATCTTTGAGATGTTATCCATGGTTCCTGTTCTTTTCCTAAAGACGGTGAAAGTAACATCACTTTAATGAAGTACGGTTCTCCAAGAAAGTTTCCTTGAAGTGTTTGGGTGAGGGTAAGTTATTGAGTGCACATTACTGTTAATATATTTGATAGCTACAGTCTCCTAAAAAACAGACACCATGCATACTGGACAAATATCCTTAGGCACTCTCGCTTTTTATGCTTATACAATGAATAGCAAAATCGAGCCAGCAAGAAAGCAAGCTGAGAATCACACTGGCCCAGGTGACATCTCTGAGAGAATTTATTGCAAACTGTTTAGAGTTCGTGAGCCAAATATCTCTTTTTATTTTCCCAGCGCCCTTTCCCCTTGAGGGTAAATCACCAACTCTTGTTTTGCTGTGCAAGCGTTGATGGTCAATCTGCAGGGAAATTGGGTAGAAAATCTTCACTCCTACAGAGCCTGTATGTTCAAGTGAGTGGATCTTGACAGAAAGCCAAGCCCACGACTATTGGTCATCCTGAGTGAAGTTTAATCAGGGCTCCCAACTGGTGAGCCATCCCCTGGCTTCCCATGAGGTGTACTCAGAATCTTTTATGAGGAGTTAGCCAATGCTCTAGTAGCTACCCAGGGAGATGTACTGAGCCCAAAACAGGAGAATCAGGCATTAATATCTGAATCATCCAATTTTAGGCCCCCAATAGACTTGGAGAGGCAGCACAAAATAAAGCACTGCTTGTGCATCTGTTCACATTGTCTTTCCCCACTCTCTATAATTACATTGACACATATTTTACTTTTCACAGTCAAAGAAAGTCACCAAAGATGATAAAAATGTGAGCAAACTGATGAGTTCTCAGCTCTCATGGTGATGCCAGTCAGTCAGTCAAATTACTTTTATTCGATAAATTAATATCATAAAAAGACACAATACAATTATACAGAAGATTATTTACACAGCATACACTATATACAACAATAATTTTCTTTAAAAATATTGTGGAATAAATATTTCATAAAAACAAGGTAAAAACTGGAAATAGACTCTATTACCTTTTATATCTTCATTGGTGCCGTGATATGGACAAAAGATAAAATGGTGATGCTTACGTGAGGTACTTTCTTACTTTTTCACTAAGTTTTCCTGTTTTCTATATTCTAGACACACTATTCAGTGGGGGTATTTAGCTGATAGATTGACAAACATTGAAATTTGGACACAGTGGTCGGCTGTGATTGGTACTCTTTAGATGCCAGCCTTTGGGACAGAGATATGATTCCCTGGCCTCTAGGACCTTCAGAATTTAAGTGTTCGAGCACAATCAGGTCATTTTTGATATAGGGCCCAAGAATTGAGTCATATCTAAGGGCAGAGGCTTTACCATTCACCCAGCTACAGTCTCCATAGACGGAAACAGTGTTCCTCCTTTAGGTTCACCTACGCTTTCACTGGGGTCACAACCTGTAAATGAAACAGTTTTTACCCTGTCTCCTGTGCAGCTAGCAGCCTTAGAGCATTTAGTTGGTGACAGTAATAAAATCTGTGTTTTTATGATGCAGTGTCACTTACACTTCATGTGCAGACCCACAGCCTTCCCAGATGACACAGTCAAAGCTGCATTTGTGATCACTTTCTTGATTGGGAACTCTGCCACATAGGCTGTTCTGCTGATGGATTCTGATGATCCAGTATTGTAAAACGTTGGGGCCTTCAAGAAGACGATGCAAAGTTTTTTCACTAAAAATACTTTCACGTAGGCCAATGACAACAAACTATTGAACTTAAAACAAAGAAACAAGGACTTGCTTACATATCACTACATTTAATAGACTAGTATCCAAGACCAAGTGACCCAAGGAGAAAAGAGAAATACTATTTTATCAGGGGTTACAAGATGAGCTAAAAAGTGTTCTGGCCCCAAAGGTAAACCCACCCAGAGTTTGCTCTACATACATTGACTTGGTAGTTAAAGTGGATCAGCATCTGGGAGACTGAAAAGGTGAAAAGAACAAAGGATAAGGTACTACTCTTCTAAATTGAAAAGTCAGAAGGAAGCCGTAATAAAACTACTGATGCCCCCGAACCAATGCAGATTGGTAGTATCCAAGGTCCTCTGTCAATGGAGGAAAGGAAAAGAAGACGTAAACAGAATTTGTGTCTCTACTGTGGCAAGGAGACCTCTTTGCTAGAAAATGCTCAGTGAAAACAAAAGTACTGAAGAAAAGCCTAGCAGGGAGGCGTGGCTTGCGCCAGACAAAGATGGACTTACACTGAGTGCGCTCCGGTAGCCATCTGCAATCTCCTCATTTAAATCCGGCACATTCCATCCGAAAGTGGAGTGCTGAAGGGCAGAGAAAATAGCAGCAGCGGTGCCAGACGGAAAGGTGACATGCCCGGCGAATAAAAAGGTGCTATTGACAAAGGGTGCGAGACCCGCAACTGCACAGCAACATGGCTCGGGCTGCGCACTGAGAAGTGCTGCCGGACAGCAACACTCGGAGTGGACTTGCAAGACCCGACCACCCGGGAGGCTACAGCCGACGGGCCCACACAGACAGAGGGAGCGGTGATTAAGACACTGCGTCGGCACAGGCAAGTGCGCATAATCATCTGTGACACAGTGGCGGGTGAAGCGGCCCGAATAGGCCTCCCGGACCGTACCGCAGCACAGCAGCCTGCGTTGGAAGTATGGAGTGACCTAAAACCATCGGCAGACGCCCGGGCCTGGAGCGGAATCAGAATGGAATACCTGGCCGCCATCCAATTTAAAGGCACATCTACTCCTGCTCTACAGTGCATGTGCATGCCCAGAAACATTGCCAAAGGTGTGTTCGTGTAAGCCCTGACGGGCAGCTTTGGGACTGGGTGACACCTAGGCCTGGTGAAGTAAATGAAAGTGCTGACAGGAACGCAATCAGGGGAATCAGCCTGCAACCCTCGCAAGCGTGGAGAACTGAGCCAGCCATAGAGTGGAGATCTTTAGGGGTCCTGCTGGTGTTCCAGAGTTGTCTTGAACCCCAGAGTCAGTTTCATACACCCAGGGTTAGCGCGCCGGACACAGAGACTGTGATAAAAGGTACGGACCAAGGATCCCTTCAGCATCCCCCTCACCTCCTTAATTCTTACATGAGGGATCCCTCGACTGGGTGGTGTGGCCTGAGACTGAAAGCGCAGAGAAACAGAGACTAAGCCACAAATCCTAACCCACGAAGCCATGAACTCCCTGGACCTCCTGGATGGACATAAAGCCCCCTAGGTACAGGGTGGTTGTTTATCACAATGGGGCACAATAAGGGCCCTTGACAAACAAACCAGATTGATAAATACACAGTGCAACGAGCGCAACGGAGGAGCAGGGGAGGCCGCCCCTCCGCAAGAACAGGAGGAGCACGATCCAGATACATCCCTTAAAGACCTTATGAGGGCGATAGCAGGCCTTAAAGGCACCCAAGAGTCGAAGCTGGACTAGGTCAAGGAAGAGGTAAAACTTGGTGAAAAAGCAAACACAGCTGAGACTAACATTGGGAAGGTGCAGAACAAGACTAAACGCCCTGAAAAACAGGTCACAATCCTCACAAACCAGCATGCGGACATCATGGCCCACCTGGAGGACCAGGAGGGCAGTGCAAGGCATAACAATATCTCAGTCGTAGGGGTGTCGGAAGGGGCTGAGGGGCTGTCCGTTGACTTTTTCCTGGAAAACCTGATCACCCACATCCTCAAGCCAACAAGACTGTCAAACTACTTTACAGTGGAGCAAGCGCATCGCCAGCTGGACCCATGCCCACGTCCCAGGGCACCCCGCACACTACAGTGGCCCGTATCTTCAATTACAGGGATAGAGATGCTATCCTACAAGCTGCTCGAACACGGGGTGATATCCAGTTTGAGAATTCCACGATCCGATTTTTCACGGACTTCACATTGCAGGTACAGCACCAGAGGAGGGCATTTTACTCAGTTAAAAGGACCCTCAGGGAAAGAACTTAAAATATATGATGCTGTTTCCTGCAAAACTTAAAGTGTTGGCAGATGGAAAGTCACATTTCTTCACCTCTCCTGAGGCGGCGTGGGATTGGTTGGAGGGGTGGTGGATCCCTGGACGATAGAAGAATCAAGCAGAATCACTGGTTCAAAATGACCAAATGCAGAAGAATCAGGGTCTGCCCTCCCAGCCGGACAAAACCAATCAACGTGGGACAGATAAGTGACAATGGGGATCCATGCAACACTCTAGTGGGTCTTGGAGTTTTGGGCCCTCTGGGCTCTGGGAAGTAACGAGAATGAGCCAGGGAGCAGAAGCCCTGGCTATTTAGACATTCCACCTCCAAGAAGGACCAGAAATGTCATCTGGTGTGCGCACCCTATCTTCAATTCAAGTCCATATCAGACGATCCCATATATTAAACTGGGGACACTAACATATTTGTACTGAGCTCCAGAATTTCTAAAGCAGTTGGCACTCAATAACCCCCTTCAATGTTTCATTGTAATGAAGTTAATACTTGGCTGACAGGCGCTCTGCATGTTGGGGTGGTGGGCGTTTGTAATTCAGATAGCAGGGATGCAGGGAGGGGGGGAGTTAAGGGGTTTATGTTGTAAGTTTGTTTTACTGTTTTTGATGCTCATTGAACCAATAATTTACATTATGCGCACACATGTTTTGGGGCCAGTACGTGAAAATGTAGAGTCACAAAATGCTATAAGGTATGCTTGATACAAATAGAGATACGAACGAGGTCCGCATCTGGCCTGGAACACAAATGGCCTTGGGGACAAGATCTTTTGACTGGGTGAGAGTGTTTGATTGATTCGGATACTCCGTCCATCACCACCCCCTTTTGTACTGCTTTTGGCCGCCATAAGTGTGGCAGGGTATACTCAGACGTGAGTCCCTTGCTCACTTTGCCACTGTATTCAAGCAAGCCGGGCTGTAGACGGCTGGAATGCCAGAAACCGGTCCTCGGAAGCTTGTTTCCGGTCCAGGGAAGACATGGCTTGGCAGTTCGGGCTGGACTGTTCCCATCAGGCACAGGGTCAGACTGATTTGCATAAAGCCATGTCTGAACTGGGGTGGCAGAGTGGGCTACAGAACGGTGATGGATTAAGCCCAGATCTTTTGACTGGGTGAGAGTGTTTGATTGATTCGGATGCTCCGTCCATCACCACCCCCTTTTGTACTCCTTGGGGACAAGATTAAGCACACATTGGTCCTCCAACACATTAAACATCATGCCCCAGAAGTGGTAATGCTTCAGGAGAAACACCTAAAGGGCAGCCAATATAAAGCCCTGGATTGCTTCGGCTTTAAGCTAGCAGCCTACTCGGGGTACTCAGTGGTTCAAGAGGGGTAGGTATCCTGGTGCGCAACTCTTTGCCCCTAACAATTCATAAGATATTACGCAATGACGCAGGTTGGGGGATGGCCTTTGCAGGTAGTTGGGAAGGGCACCCATTAACCCTTTGCTTTTCATATGTGCCGCCCAGGTTACACTCGATCATGCTTCCTGTTAGACCTGGCACCTTTGGCGTGGGTCTCCATTCCATTTTTTGCTGTTGCCTCATGCATTTTTGTTGGTTTTAGATGCTTTGGGCGCTGTGCCACAACTATTCAGTGCCACAGTGCAAGTGTTCCCTATTGTAAATTGATGTATTAATCAGTGGTTCCATGTTTGGCTATTTGGTTAACTTGTCAGACGCCTAGTCTAGTGCACTGAGTGTGCCCAGGACATGTAAATCCAAATGCTGCTGGTGGGCCTGCACCACTGGTTGTGCCACGCACAGAAGCAGCCTTGTAAAATTTGTCTAAGGTCTGCCATTGCAGAGCCTGCGTGCAGTCAAGTACTGTCATGCTTACTGGGCAAGTGCACCCACTTGCCAGTCCCTAAACCTTCCCTTTTCTTCATATCAGTCACCCCTATGGTAGGCCCAAGGGCAGAGTGCATTGTGAGTATAAGGTAGGGCAAGCCCTGATGCGTGTGGCATGTCCTAACAGTGAATTACATCCATTTTCGTTTTTCATTATTGCAAGGATATCTGTTCTCCATAGGACAGAATGGGCTGTTAGAGTTATTACATTTTATAATCCTAACTGTCTCAGAGAACATGGTAGAAATTCGAGTTTAGTATGCCTGAACTCAGAATAATAAAATACATATTTTAGTAAAGTTTATTTTAATATTCTGTGTTTGCAAATACCACTTTTAGAAAGTAGGTATTTGCTTGTCTAACCATTCAAACCTGCCTCTACTAGGTTGTATATTCCTATGTCTGGTTTTGTGAGTGAAAGGGCTGGGGAATTCCAAGAGACAGGGTGAGTCACCCAGTGGTGAATAGAGAGATCTGCATCTAGATGGAGGGAGGAGTTGCACCTGAACCTTGAATAGGGCTGTGCTTGCCTTCCACAATGCTGGCTCCACCCCGTGGGGAGCGGCTGATGTCTCTGCCCTGCACACTGAAAGAAGAGAAGGAGTCCTGTAAACAAAGTTCTCCAGGACTGTACTTGCCTTCCACAATGCTGGCTCCACCTCCTGTGGGGAGTCTGATGTGCATGCCCTGCACTGTGAAAGGAAAGGAGAAGTCTGGTAAACAGAGTGCTTCAGAACTGGTTTGGACTGTGCAAAGGCCCCTCTCCCCTCAGAGAACAAAGGATTTTTGGGTATAAATATTGGGACCCTGATCCCATGAAATTAGATCACTTTGGACTACAAGAAGAAACCTTTACTAAGGAGAGGAACCTGGAGAAACTGAGGAGAGACTATTCCCAAGCTGAACTGCTTGGGGCATTGGTCTGCAGTGGTTGCCTTACCACCAAAGGAAGGAGAAAGGAACTTTGTGTACTTTGCTTTCAACTTGTGAAGGATCTCCAAGGGCTTGGAAAAGAGCTTGCTTCCTGCTGAAGTCTCAGGGACAACAGACTTCACCCCCAGCTCCCCAGGGTTCTTTGGAAGTGCCTGCTGCTGTTTTGGGCCTTCTGAGGAACTGCGTGTCGCAAGGAGCTGGAAGCGCGACTCAACAAGAAGAAGCGTGTCACCGTCGCTGTGCCTACCGTCGCAACTCTGAAGGAGGGTGTCGCCGCTGGAACTGTCGCACTGCACCGCATCGGAGAGAAGCGTGCCGCAATGAAGAGGAAGCGTGCTGCCGTAGCTGCTGCTACCGTCGCAACTCAGAAGGAGGGTGTCGCCGCTGTAGTTGTCCCACTGCACTGCATCAGGAAAAGAATCTCGCAACAAGGTTGGAGTGTGTTGCCGCTGGAACTGTCGCATTGCACCGCATCGACCAAGAGCACCTCGCATCCCCGAGAAGCGCACCGCCGTTGGAGCTTCTGCCATCGCATCTTGGATGTGGTCGCTGTAGTGGTTGCATCGAGCGGAAGCTTGACGCATCGTGGGAGAAGAGCGTTGCTACTGCAGCTGTTTTTGTCGCGTTGTAAGGGTGTCGCCGCTGCAGTCCACGCATTTTACCGAGAACTTCTCGCATCCTCGAGAAGCGTGCCGCATCTGGAAGATCTTCACGTCTTTTTCCTTTGTATCTGAACTTTGCCGCATTTCCCATCACTGCGACATTGCTTGTCGTGGAAGCGCAACGCAACTTAAGGTACATTGACGCAGAGTGTCGCATCTAAGAACTGAAGTGAACTAAGCTTAAATCTACCATCTTAAAGTAATCTTATTGTTTATTTTTGTCGTTTATGGTCTTGTGGCAACTCTATATAAAGTGTACTTATTTTTTATATAAAACCTGTGTGGTGTCCATTTGTAGTGTTGTCACTGGGTTACTGTATGTGGTCACAACTGCTTAACTTACAACGCCTCTGAAATAAAGCCCTTCTGCTCGTGCCAAGCAACCAAGGGGGTGAGCAGCGGTTATTTTAGGAGGGTAATCCCCTTATACTGACTAAAAGAGAGGGTCCCTATTTGTCACAAGTACCTATCTGTGCCAACTAGAGACCCCCAAATATAACACTTCCCAAAATAAGTGCACTGTTGCTGGAGCTTCCACCGGGAGGCTTTCTGATAGGAATAGATGCAAATGCAGTACTGGATAAAGAGTTGGATCGATTAAGCAGCGCAGGAGAATACTCTGGGGCGGGTTCTCCCAGATTTCCTCATGGCAATGGGGCTGGCAGATATATGGAGGGCACATTACCCAAAAACCAAACAATTCACATATTACTCGGCTTGCCACATGTCATTCTCTAGAATAGACTACATGCTTACGCAGTGGGACCAGGTGGGGAGTTTTGAATGACCAATACTCCTGGCTAGGGGTATGTCAGACAACTCCCCCTATGGGACCAAAGACTAGTAGAACAGGATTCCCAAACATAGACATCAGGTACCTCCGTAACCCTGAGCTGAGGGGGAAACTTGAGGAGAGAATGGAAATGCATTTTAAAGAAAATGATGGGACTGTGGACTCACACATGACCCTCTGGGAAGTGTATAAGACAGTACTGCGGGGACAGGCACAGACGCTAATCGGGGGAAAAGAAAGAGGAGACCACGGAGTTTCATAGGTTGGAGCAAGAAATAACAAAAATGGAACAGGAAGCGATCGAGGATGGTAACTCACACCTCAGACATAGACTGACTCTGCGACAATATGAGTTGAGTGGCAGAAAACGAAGCACGGGCGCATGCACAGGCAACACAACGTAGGATTTACGATGTAGGGGACAAAGCCTCCAAGCTCTTAGCTTGGCTCGATAAACGAGACAAAGAGAGGTCCTGGGTCATGGTAATCAGGGATGGAGGAGGCACCGTTCATACAACAAATGCCCATATCGCAGAAGTCTTCGCGTCTTAATATGAAACCCTATATGCTCCCACAAGGCCAAGATCTGACCAAGACTGTGCTGAAATATTGACCGACTTTTCACTCCCAACGCTCGCCAACCAAATGAGCGACACTCTGGAGGCAGACCTATCTGAAGAAGAGCTGGCCTTGGCGCTGAGATATGATATGATCCGGTAAAGCCGTGGACCCTAATGGACTTCCAGTAGAGTTTTTTGAAGGCATGGCTTCCTAAAATCACTCATCCACTATTAGCCATCCTCGAAGAAGCCAGCAAATTAGGTACACTGCCGATAGATCAGCGCGTAGCCACGATAGTGGTGATACATAAAACGAGGTAACCCCCAGAGAGCTGTAGCTCATACAGACCAATCTCCCTACTGAACTTCAAGGTGAAGACATTAGCTAAGATCCTAGCCAACAGACTGATGGTAGCTCTTAAGACTCTTATTCAAATAGATCAGTTGGGCTTTATGCCACGCAGGAGTACCCGTTACAACCTACAGCGAATTTACTGAGTCCTGCATATCACAGCTACCCCCATATCTCCCTAATCGGCATTGATGGCACTAGATGCCTCAATGGCATTTGATAGTACAGAGTGGGCTTATCAATTCGCAGTACTAACCAAGCTAGGCTTGGGCCCAAAATTCTGCAATTGGGTAAAACTGCTATATCGCGACACACTCGCACAGGTGAGGGTTAATGGGACACTGTCTTGTTGTTTTTCATTGGGGAGGAGAACAGACAGGGTTGTCCCCTGTACCCGTTGCTATTTGCTACTATTTGTCACTGTAGGTGGCCCGAGGGTCAGATACAAAGGGGATATGGACAGGAAGCAGCCCGTAAGTATGTTTCAACAAAGATTCTTTTATTGGCAGGACTTCTGCACTACACCAGTCTCAGGTATAGGACAGGTTCTCAACACAACAAAATAAACAACAAAAAGTAAAGGGGAAGTCAAGGTTGAATTCTGGTAGGGGGTGTCCGCTCCGGGCGTCCTGGGTCTTGCCTTCCAGCTCTCTGGGCTCTCAGGGCAGTGGCGTTGGGACCCGGGGCGTCCTCTCCCTTCTTTGGGCCGCCGGGCGTGTGAGTGTTGTACGGTATCTCTGGGTCTTCAGGGTTCCCACCGCTCCTTGTTCGTCTCGTCTTCTTCCCTCCGCTCCTCGTCTTCTCCTCCTTGACTCCTGGGCTCCGTATTCTTAGCTTCTCCACTGCTCTCCACCTCCGTACTGCTCCGCCATTCAGTGCCAAACTCTCCGCCCTTATGGTCCTCCATTTGCGCTGACGTTCTGACGTCACATGTCCCAAGCGCAACTAGACCGGTGGCTACTTACGGTCTTTCCCTTGCGTCCCAGCCCATTTCCTCACACTTCCGGTTGGCTGATTCCTCGTCCTTCTCACAGTCACTGGAGCCACTGGCACACTAGATTAGGAGAGTCCCGATGATATGGGGTATTCAGGCACCGGGAGGCAGGGAGGAGCGCATCTCTCTTTATGCTGATGACATTCTCCTATATTTATTGAGACCCTATTTTTCCATATCACGGATGCTGCACATTTTTGAGTTGTTTGGCAGTTACTCTGGCTTCACTATAAATTGGACAACATGGATTGTTATGCCCCTTTCAGGACCCCCTCCGAGGCTGCCGGCTAACTGTGCAGCTCCGGTGGTAGAATGTTTTAAGTACCTGGGCCGGTACACATTTCCTCAGTCCCTCAGACCCTTAGTCTGTTCTACAAGAAAATCTTTATCCCTTACTACAAAGATTTTGTGCATATACGAGACATTGGCGTACGCTTCTCCTGACGTTGAGGCGAAGGGCAGCGTTGTACAAAATGATGACTCTGCTGCGCCTCCTCTACGTGCTACAAAACACACCCTATCCGGTCACGGATGCCTTTTTTAAGCAAGTAGCTCAGGAACTCCTTATCCTAATCTGGCAGGAAGGGAATATCTAAGATAGCGTTGACTAAACTACAGAGAGAAGTCTATGACCGCGGACTTGCAATTCCTGACACCAGACTATACTACTGGGCCTCACAGCTGATGGTTATAAATGAAAGGATACATACTGGAAGAGGGGAACCAGTCTATAAAATGAATAGGGAGGTTATGCCCTAAGAGAATCACGAAGCCTTGCTTTACGCCCGACGGCCCACACATGATCTACCGGCCCATGCAGCAACCGTAATAAAGTGCTGGTTTGCCGCAAACAAATCTTTAGGATGGCATCGCCGCCTGACAGCGATGACACCTCTGTGGATGGGAGATCAACTGAGGGAAGTAACCACCTTGACGGGCTTCTTGGGGTGGAGAGCCATAGGTATTGACCATCTAGGTGACATATGGAGGGGAACATCGCTGTTACATTTTGAGGACCTGAAAAACTCATTTGAGCTATCACCTACCTAGCTCTTTCCCTATACTCGGTTCATGCATGCACTAAATAGACATATAAAATGAGGAGAGACCATTCCTGACTATTCCCCCCTAGAGGACCGATTGTTGGCAGACCCCATATTGGACAAGGAGACCTCTACAATATATAAACAAGTAATATATAATGCACCAGCCCCCCATGATCTCGCTACGCACAGCCTGTGTGACTGATTTAAGCAATATTGAGGACGAAGAGTGGACCGATGCGTTGTAAGGGCCTAGAGAGATAGCAATAAGGTTTGGATGCAGACTGATACAACTCAGAATCCTGCATCACTCATACTACGCCGCATATACAGATTGGGGCAAAGTACAGTTGTCACACTGCATAAGAGGCTGCCAGGCGGAGGGATCATTCTTCCATATAATATGGGAATGCCCAGTAATCATTCGCTTTTGGCAAGGATTGGAGGCGACAATGTCCAGGGTCATTGGAGAAAAGGTGCCTCTAGACTCCAAGGGTCTCCTACTGATGATTAAGGGAGAGGAAGACTGGCCTAGACACACAAGAACCTGGCTTGCCCTGGCCACTGGAGTGGCAAAGAATAACATAGTGCATAAGTGGGGGTCCCACATCTCCCCCACTGTGATGGAGGCGGGAGATCAATCTTGACTGTTAAAGCATTTGACCTGGGCTACAGCATTCACACAAAATTCTGAATTGCTTCCTCAACCATACTTGGAATATGCAGACATATTTGAAAAGATAAAGGCCACTACCCTGCCTCCACACCACAGTTTTGACTGCCGGATAGACCTCATACCTGGAACAATGCTATCAGGTAGCAGAGCCTGAAACCAAGAGATTACTGAGATAAGCTCCGCTCTTACCAGTTCACCCGACACTCCACCTTACCTGTGTCCACCCCTCTCTTCTTCATAACTAGAAGAATGTGGAGATAAGGGGTTGTGTTGATTGTAGGAAAGCTCAACAAGGTAACCTTAAAAAACAAATATCTCTTGCTTTTGAACCCTGTGTTACTAGATAAGGTACAAAAAGCTTCTATATATACAAAATTGGATCTACACTTGGCCTACCATCTTATTCATGTTGATGTAGAGGATGAATGGAAGATGGCTTTCAAATCTAAGTACGCTCTATTTGAATATTGTGTGATGTCATTCTGTCTCTGCGACACCCAAGCAGCATTTCAACTCTTCATCAATGAAGTCCTCTTTGTTATCATCTACCTAAAAGGTAGCTTGATCTACTCTCAATCCAAAAAAAGAGCATTTAACTCACGTCAAAGTCATCCTGAAAAGATTGCATGAAAAACATCTCAATACCAACATGGACAAGTGTCTCTCCCACTTCGAACAAGTGGACGTCCTGGGATTCATCATAACATCAACAGGAAAACAAATGGATAAACCTATGGTCAAAGCCATCCTGGCTTGGCCCACACTGACATGCATTAAAAACATTTAAGTTCTATTGAGTTTTGCTGTTTTGAACCAGTGCTTAATCATGCATTTCTCTGACACTGTAACTCCCATCACTGCTTTATTAAAAACATGGATTCCCTACCACTGGTCCTCCCCAGCTGAACAGGCCTCCCTCTTGCTGAAAGATAAATTTACACCGCCTCTTTTCTCTTACACCCAGTCCCCTAATTACCATACTTTGTTGAAGCAGATGCATCCCAATGCGCTGCCAGAGGAATTCTCTCACACAGACATAAAGAATCAGGTCAGATGCATCAAATAGCCTATTTTCTAGGAGATTACTGCACTTTGAATAGAAATACTCTATAGCTGAGAGAGAACTGTTGGGAATTAAACTAACCCTGGGAGTAGTTCACGAAGTAGTGCTACGCGAAGCTACGGAATGTGCACTTCGCACTACCCAAGCTACGTGTAGCACTACGCAAACTGCGTAGTACCCTGTTTGTGATGATTGCACAGTGCTGGATGCTTGTCTGCACTGTGCAATAATTGAAAAGGGCATCTTGCACAGTGCGAGATGTCTTTTACTGCCGCTCGAGCGGCAGCTTTCTCAAAGCGGACTGGTAGTTTCTCATCGCAAACGGTCGCGAGCATACGTGACCACTTGCAATGAGAAACCTGACCTCCATGCTTTGAGAAGCTCAATGGGAGGTTTATTTTCCATGCTCGCGATCGGCAACCTGATGTTGCCGATCGCAAACGAGGAAAAAGTCTCGCCAGGATGTCATTTTGCTTGCTCGTGGTCGCCAACTTGACATTGAGGACCGCGAGCAAGTAAAAAAAGACCGCTGCACTACGCTATGCTGCGCTACACGTGTTTGCACTGTGCTAAGTGCACTCGCGTAGTGCGATGTATCGCAGATTTTGTAAACTACGCAAGTGTAGTTTAGTGCTTTGCCCAGGGATAAATTAAACTGACTTTCCAGGAATGGAGGCACTATTTGCTAGGACCACAACATGTGGTAACTCTCTATCCAGAACATAAAAACCTAAAGTTCTTTCGCTCTGCCAACACCCTCACACAAGACTAATGCGATTAGTTCTGTTTTTAAATGAATATGATTTTGTAATCACCTATCACCCTGGAGCTAAACAAGCTAAAGCAGATGCTCTGCCAGAATTTTCAAGTCATCAGTCAGCTCATAAGACCAACAAGACGATATATCCATCATGCTTCAAGAGAAGTAGTGGAAGTTGCATATCAGAACTCTTCCTAGAAGAGCATCGGAATGCCACTAAGGCCCAAAACATGACTAATCGGGCATCTAAAAATGCACATTCTGTCCATGATGATCAAATATTCGACTCGAATTCCGTATTAAACAATAAGGCATTACGTGGTGCCATTCATCTTCTCTAGCAGAACGCCCCAGAGAACCAAAAAAATCCACAAAACTATGTGCCCGTTAGTTTTAGTGGGATACTTTGTCTAGGGATGTGTAGTCTTTTGTTCAATCTTGCTCCATGTGTGCATGCATTAAATCACAGCATGCTTTTCCAGCTGGTCTCCTCTTACCCTTACTTGTTCCATACAAGCCTTGGGAGACCATCAATATGGACTTTGTCACTGATCTCCCTAAAAGTAATGGATTCACAACTACCTCAGTAGAAATTGACCTGCTTTCCAAAATGGCCCACTCCATACCCTTCAAAAGATTCCATTTTCCAAGGAATTGGTAACAATATTTATTCATGATATCATTCGACTTCATGGTTTTCTGGTGGTAATCATTTCTGATCGGGATCCCCAATTTGTGACAAGATTTTGGCAAGGAATCTCACAGTTCTCCGACTTTATCACCATTTGTCTTTAGCCTACCATCCGCAGACTGATAGATAAACAGAGAGAACTAACCAAACAATGGAGCAAAATTTGTGGTGTCTGTTGTCATTCATGACCAGTGATTAGGTTCAAGCAAAGCAATACATTGGTTCCTTACTACACAAGGGAGGTGATGTAGTGGTTCCTTAATGTAGCAGTGGTATTGTGTTGGTTCCTAAGCAATGGAGAAATTTAAAGGGACAGAGCAAGGAGCAAAAGCGTTGGATGATTTAAAGAAAAATGTGGACAAACATGAAAAAGAAATATGATGTAATCAAAAGGATGATGGATACTTCATGTTGGATTATTCAAGTTACTTTATTAAGATAAGTTGTTAAGATATAAAGATAACCCCATCAAGAGCAGCTGTCCTGCTGCTCAGCCCTCACCCAACTGGCATTCACAAACCACTAACATTCCATTCATCCAACATTCCACATCACATGCATTGTAGCTGAGCAGCAGGAAGATATAAGATACAACAAAATAGAGATAAACAAATGAAAGAAGTTCAATAGAGATATAAACAGACTATGCCGCAGGTATAGTGTATACTTATGCAATGTGCTTTGATGCTCTCCACAACAGGCAAACTATGGATCAGATCATAGATAAAACTGAGATAAAACTGAGCGATCGATGAGTGTGGAAAGCTCATAAGTAAGGGAGGGGACAAATGTGATTCTTTTGACGTGCTGCAACGGCGATCTGGTGCCTGCGGTGAATGCTGTGGTCGATGCTTCAAGCAGGAATCATGCTTCGATGCAGGCAGCATCAATTACAGCAGTGCATCGACAAAACAGGTGCTGGGAGTCGATGTGTGGGTTTTCTCTTGAAGATCACCTGGTCACATTTCCAGTGGCCTAAGAACTAGATTTGGCACCACTTGGCAAGTCGGGACTCTCAGTAAAAGAGAGAGCCCAGGCACTGGTAGGTGAAGTCTATGATGGCTCTGAGACTTCTTATCAGCAGACAAGCACGCACAAGCCCTTGGAGATCATTAGAAACAGGATACAGAAAGCAAAGTCCAGTCCTTTCTCTTCCAGGACAGAAGCAGCATGCAGCAGAACAGCACAACAAAGCGATAAGCAGAGTGGCAGTCCTGCCTAGAGCATCCAGCTCTTCCTCCCGGAGCAATGTCCTCAGTCCAGAAGTGGTCTGAATTTGAGGTGTCAGAGTTCCAATACTTATAACCCTTTCTGACTTAGTTTGAAGTAGTCAAAGTTGAAAGGAACGTCTTTGTAGTGCACAAGACCCTCAGCCTGATTCATCATACTCCCGTTTTGCGAGCCCCTAATAGCGATTCATAGCGAATCGCTATTAAGGACTCGCAAAACCGGATTCATGTAGGAATATGCAAAAAAAATGCGATTCCTACTAATTCCTTATTTGCGATTAGCAATTAGCTAATCGCAAATAAGATAGCGATTGAAAGGGTGCCAGGGGTGTCCAAAGGACACCCTGTAGCACCCCTTAAATGCTAATATGAACAGGGGTTGCGCACACACATGTCCAAAGGACATGTGTGTGTGCAACATGCAACTCAGAAAAATGCTTTTAAAAGCATTTTTCTGAGTTATCGCTATTTACCACGAGGTTTGACCTCGCGGTAAATAGCGGCCCGAAATTGCGATTTCGCAATTTTTCAATGGATGATGAATTGCATTTAAGGAATCTCAAATAGAGATTCCTTAAATGTAAACCATCGCAAATTTGCGAAAACGCAATTGCCGATTTTTGCATTTGGGATGATGAATCCCAAATGCAAAAATCTCACTCGCAAAGGGCCAGATTCTCAGAATCTGGCCCTTTGCGAGCCAAATTCAGCTTCATGAATTAGGCTGCCTACCTTTCCATGACCTGGCTCCAGGCACACTACGTGGGTGTGGAAACAGCTTTGTGGGAGGACAGGTACAGCCTGCTGATAGGTCATCGGGATATGCAAGGCACATCTCAGCTCTCTTTGTGTGACTGTCTAAAATGAACAGGCAGAAGCTCAGAATGGTTAAGCAAGAACATGCCCACTTCCTTAAAGTGCCATTTTCAAACACCCAATTAAAATCAACTTCAACAAAAGATGTATTTTTAAATTGTGAGTTCAAATCTCTATCTGCTCCCAATAGGAAATAACACTTAAAAGACATTTAAAGGCACTTCCCATAGCCCTTGCAATAGTGAAAAAAGAAGTTAATAGTATTTACTATTAGGACTTGTAAAACACACCAGCACATATCCTACCTTTTGATTACACTGCACTCAGACCATGGGGATGCCTTCGGCCTACTTTAAGGGTGACGTACAGGTAGCAAAATGGAAGGGTCAAAATAGCAGTTTAAAACTGCACCACAGACATAGCAGTGGCAAGTCTGAGACGTGTGCAGGGCTACTCATGTGGATGGCACAATCAGTGCTCCAGGCCCACTAGCAGCCTTTGATTCATAGGCCCTGGGCACACCTAGTGCACTATACTAAGGATTTACTAGTAAATCACAAATGCCAATCATGGATAAACCAATCACCAATACATTTTACAGAGGTAGCACTTGCACTTTAGCACTGGTCAGCAGTGGTAAAGTGCTCAGAGTCCAGAAAAATAATGAAACAGGTCATAAAAAATAGGAGGAAGAATGCAAAACGTTTGGGGATAACCCTGCAAAATGGGCAAGGTTCAACTGTCGTTTCACTATAAATTTTGCCCTTTTCAATTATTGCACAGTGCAACAAACTTGAATTTCAACCAAAAAGAACATGTTACATGTGGAACTAATGGGAAAACAAGCAGTTCGAAGTCATCAGCCAGCCTCTGCCTATTCTATAAGGGATCAGGTATGGTTAGCCATTAAACATCTACATTTAAACGGCCCTAAACCACAACTACCCAATGATTACTGTGTGTACCTTGTTTTCCATTCCTTCCTTCTAAAACCTTATGTACTCTTCTCTCAACCTGCCCCAACCACTCCACCTTCATTCGTTGGTGATCATGAAGAGTACGAGGTTCAACGCATTCACTTTCCAGAAGATTACACGGGAAATTACAATACTTAATTGGCTGGAAAGTGCATGCAGCAGCTGATAGGTCCTGAGAACCAGCAGTCTATGTTCATGCTCGACTGGTGCGGCGTTTCCACACCTTCCATCTTGGTATCTTAGACCCATCAGCTGTCCTTTTGGGGGAGTACTGTTAGGAATCACCCAGCATGGGCAGGATGTTTTACACAACCAAGAAAATCCCCTTAATATACCCATACACAGTGCTATATGGGTGTGTTTACCATAATTCACTGTATCGCCTTTACCTGTGCTCGCTTTAGAGCTTGTCTTTGCAGAAGGGGGTCCCGCCTTCTTTATTAGTAATAACTCACCAGCCCTTCTCAGTCAATTTAGGCTAGGCCTTCTTTCAGCTTCTAATTCGGGCCGTGCTCAAGATCATGCGACATTCCGAACAGCCGCAAGAACTGGTGACCATTTTGGGGTTTGGTCTACAAAGACTACACCCATCCTTCCGGACACTTCTTGGCTTACTGCAGTGTCAGAGAGAGCTCTTCCTGTCTGGCTCCTGATACCCTCCAGTTTTTGGCCAGAGTAGGTAGCCCAATACCGGTCGGAAACGGCAGAAAATACAGATTTTCAGCCGTTTCCGACCAGTATTGTGCTATTGGGATGTAGGGGACTGAAAATCGTCCGAATCGGTAAATTCACCGAATCGGTAAAGTTACCGAATCGGTAAACATTCCAAATCGGTAAATCTACTGAATCTGTAATTTTACTGATTCACAACAGTTTGAGAATCGGTAAATGTACCGAATCGGTAATTTTACCGAATCTGTGAATTTACCGATTCGGTAAATATACCGATTCGGTAATTAAGAAGAGGTAAAATTGAATATTGAGATGTAGGTAAGCTCTTAAATACCGAATTTGCTTGAAATCTGGTATTTAAGAGTCTGTATTTACCATGGATTGAAATCAGGTGGTAACCAGGTGCAGTCTATAAAAATGGACCCAAAATGCAATACTTTTTTCACAATGGCGGCATTCTATGTCATTGCAAGGCGGCTACGGCTACAGGAGGAAGGAGAGATGGAATGGCTGAGACAGGAGCTGGTCTACAGACAGAGGATCACCTTGTTCATGCTCACAGAGCCAGAGATTCTTCAGAGATACAGGTTGGACTCAGACACCATCTTGGACCTCATCAGGGACCTCCACCCACTGTTGGAGCACAGCACCCCAAGGGCGCACGCCATTCCACCCCACGTGCAGGTGCTGTGCAGCCTACACCTGCTTGCGTCAGGGAGATTCCAGAGTGTGGTTGCTGCAGTAGGTGGGGTGACCCAGAGCAGCCTGTCACGCTTTTTCCCACAAATTCCTTGACGCCATGATAAAGAGGATGGACCAGTATATAACTTTCCCTGAAACCCTTGCTGAACTGCTCCAAACAAAAACTGACTTCTATCTGATGGCGCATTTCCCCAATATCATTGGCTGCATTGATGGGACCCACATTCCCATTTGTCCCCCTGCTGCCACAGAATACATATATAGGAATAGAAAGTCCACGCACACCATCAATGTGCAGGTGATCTGCAATGCCAAGTGCGTCATCACTGACCTTGTGGCAAAATTTCCTGGGAGTACCCACGACTCCTTCATATTCCAAAACAGCGGTATCTATGCACGGCTGACAGCAGGGGAATTTGGTGAAGGATACCTGCTAGGTAAGTGTGCAACCCCATTAACACCTATTGCAGAAAGAATTACATATATGCATGTGAGTAATGTACTCCCATTTCCTTTTAGGGGACAGTGCATATGCCCTCCGCTCCTTCATCCTCACCCCCTACCTCAACCCCTCAACACCCAGCCAAAGGAGATATAACAGGGCCCACAAGAGCACAAGAAATGTTGTGGAGCGTACCTTTGGTATATGGAAGAGCAGGGTCAGGTGGCTGCATAAGAGTGGAGGAGCCCGGCAGTATACCCCCATCACCTGCTGTAAAATCATTGCTGCCTGTGCCATGTTGCACAACGTTGCCGTGAAGAAGGGCACAGAGGTGGAGTTGTCAGACTTTGAGGACCATGATGACGAGGTTGCTGTGCCTGAACCACAACCTGCTGGAGTGTCAACACCAAGTGATGGCAGATACAGACGTGAGGAGATTACACGCAACTATTTCTGAGTAAGTAATGAGACACAGACAGGTTGTGTATGGGACTAACGTATTTTAATGTTGCCACAACGTTTAAGCACGTAAGTGCAACAAAAAATAATATGCACGTGGGGACTGTATGTCCCGGGTTACGTCACCCATGAACGGTAATGTCACTTGCGCCCGTGCTTCCCTGAGCCACTTGGATGTTGTTCACTTTGTTCAGCGTGCCCTGCAGCCTCAGCTTGGCACCTGGTACTCCTCCGTGTCCCCACATTAGAGCTTGCTATGCTGCTCCGGCTACTTGTGTCTTCACCCTCTGGCACGTCTAGGGCAGGATTCTGTGCTGTATGGGATATCAACATTGCCTCTAGAGCACTGGACATTCTGGCCATGCTCCTGGTGACCTCAGTTGTATTCTGCGTTAATGCCTCCTGCATATTTATGCCTCTCCTGCATAGCAGGGATGTGGCACTGGCCAAGCGATTGATGGCCGTATTCTGGGCACAGGAATCCCTGCGCCATGTGTATGAAACAACTGTCAAGTTTGGAGCATAGTTGCGTTACTGAGTGGCTCATCTGCTGCATCCCTGCTGCAATGTCCCTATTTGTTTGTGCAACTGCTTTATTAGCCTCCACTATATCTCTCATGCCCTTCCCTATGTCTCCTATGTGCACATTCAGGGCTCTGATTTGGCGTTGGCAGGCTTGCATTGATTTGGCCTGCATCCTTTGAATGCGCACCATGCTCCCCTCCAGCCCACAGAACACAGTGCCCTCACCACGTCCACCTGCACTGCTGACTCTGCGTTGTGTTCTGCGAGAAGGGCCTGTCTCATTTGTGGACTGCAGTGCTGCTGACCTATCATCCACGGTGTCTTCAGCCTCCCCCTCACCGTATGCTGCCTCCATTGATGATAGTGGGGCCACGACACGCCTCCTGGCTGGTGGGGTTACAGGAGTGGACTGGAGCAGAGATGGTGAAATATCTGGTGGGAATTGCAAGTGAGGGGATTGGGAAAGCAGTGGGGAGTGCAGCAACTCTGAGGTCAGTACAGTGTCATCTTCCAGGGACATGCCAGTTGTGTCACCTTCCTCACTCTCCTCCCTCTCTGGTGCAGTCCCTTCTGTGTCAGTGGGTCGACTGCGTGATTTGGCCCCTCGGTATAAATGAGCATATATTAACTGAGTACTACTGTGTCACGGTCACTACAATAAATCATTTACACATTTCACTTTCATTTATCTGCAATCATTTCACTAACTTGCTGATGTCTGCGCTGTTACACATCGTCTTACATTTGCTGACTACATTTCCCATAATGCATTGCTCCTGTATGGTGCTAGCAGTACTGGACTGGGGTTTGCTTGCCCACAAAGGGTAAAGGGAAGCAGGTTGGTATGGGGTGTCATGCTGCGCATACGTCTTACCTTTTTTTGTTGCAGCTCCGGCTGAGCTGTCCACATCTCCCAGTCCACAGACACTGTCTGCCTCAATGGTTGAGGCCACAAACTCCTCCAGGTAAGTCAGGGGGTGGGGGCTGTGTTCCTGCCTCCACCGGTTAGGCCTGCCTGCTTGTGGATTTCAGCCATTTTCCTCTTGGTGAGGCTCCTGAGGTCATAGAATCTTTTTTTAAGGTCCTCAGTGTTCCTGGTTGTGACTCCCACAGCATTCACTTTCTCACCAATTGCCAGCCAGATTTTTCTTTTGGCAGACTCGACTACAGTGAGGGATTGCCTGCCAAAAAGTTTGTTGTGCACCCTCACAACCTCCTCCACAAGTACCTGCAGCTCCATGCTGCTGAACTTGATTTTCCTTTTGGCTTTCACTGCGTCTTGCCATTTTTCAGTTTGTGAAGTAAAAAAAAACTCTCCCTGCTGCTCTGTGACTCTGTTCAGCTCTGACTGCCTCTCCAGAACCTTCTAATTAGTTGCAGCTGCCTGGGTAGCCACTTCCAGGTAGGGAGGGGGAGTGTGTTTGCACCTGATTGGTTGCCTTTATAGGTTTCACTTTTTTTTTTTTTCTTGATTCAGTATTTACCGATTCGGTATTTACCGAATCGGTATTTACCTTTTGGGTATTTCCCATTCAATCCTATGGCCAAAAAGGCCCATAGGAATGAGGAATACCGATTCGGTAAATACCGAGTCTACGATACCGAATTTTACCGATTCAGTAAAAATTACCGAATTTTTACCTACATTCCATTTACCGATTCTAAAATACCGAATCGGTAAAATTCAGTATTTTAGAATCGGTAAAATGGATTTACCTACATCTGGCCTAGTTCCCAATTCCTCTCCTGCTGTTGTTCCTGTTCCTAGCCCTCCTTGCTTTCATACTCCTTATCTGTTTCTTGATGGTTCTTCAGATTCGACTTTGGCTCCTGGGATGGGAGTCCTCTATAGCTCCTGCAATCCAGCACCTCCCCACCTATGGAAAGAAAAGAACTGGTGATCATGTGTCCTGCATCTCGGATTCCAAACTCAGTCAACAGCATCACATAACAAGCAACAAGTTGGGTGCACTGAACCAAAAGAACACTGAATGAACATTTCACCTTTTAAGAATTGTTTGCAAGATGTTTTCAGACTTATTCAAGGCACTCTATAAATTGAAGGAATTCATTTGGAATTAATTTGGCATAATGGAAATACAAACTTTCTCAAGGGATCTTTGACATTTTATCAAGGTTCCTCTTCTTTTTCTAAAGACTGTGAAATTAACATAACACTAATGAAGAACGGTTCTTCAGAAAATTTCCTTTAATTGTTTAGGTGAGTGCAAGTCATTTAGTGTCCACATTATTTCTAATATATTTGGTAGTAACGGTCTCTTAAAAAACAGTTACTGTGTATTCCTGGACAAATTATTTAAGATTCTGTCTCATTTTTTTGCTTATGCTGTGCATGGCAGGTTTAGAGGCCACGAGCCAGATCTCTCTCTTTTTTATTTTCCCAACCCCCTTTCCCATGGAGGGTCTACTACCAACACTCGATTTGATGTGCAAGTGTGTTTATGTTCCGTCTTGTCTATGGTCAGGGTGGCCTCGCATAATTGAAAGGCTTGTGGAAATGTTACCGGTTGACAGTCAGACAACTCTGTGGATTTTAGGAACCTGATATTACTTGAAATCTCGCAGTAGGTTGTTACTACACCTGTCAAAATCAAAAACAAAATAAATTAAATCAAAAGCAACCATTGCATATAAACACACAACAATAAAAAATGAAACACAAACAAATAGTAAAATAAATGTTTGGGAATGATAGGTCGAAGTGATGGATTCCAGGAGCAACGAATTGATCAGGAGAGTGCACCTAAAATATTGCTAAAAGAATTAGAGCAAGCACACACAGTGGTGGGGGAGTATCACCGTCAAGAAATACATTGAGTGTAATTGAATTCCAAGAGGACTAAGGATTTTGTTGAACTCTCACTTAACGACATAGCCCAAGATTTGCTGAAATAATCCCAAACAGATATGACTCATTGTTCCGTGAACGGGGGACGCACTGCTGACTTACTGCCACTGCTGCTTGCTCCTTTTGCCAGGTCTCCTGTTGCTGCTTTGCAGGGACTGTTGCTGCTTTCTCGCAGCTGAGGGCCGCCATCGCCGGTGCCGCCATCGCCAGTGCCTCATCATCGCACCAGACGGGGGGGGACTACTTTTCCCAGAAACCCCAGTGGCGCAGGGACAACGCGTCACGGTCCAGCGCCAGGAGGCGCCTAAAAATCTTGGAGGCCCCATACAGCGCGAGACGCGCGCAGGCGTGCCCGGGCAAAGACCGGGCAAAACCCGGGCCAAGGGCAGGCGCCCCCGTCGCAGACCGGAGGAGGCTGGGCTGGGCCACCCCCCTTTTATCTGTATTCTGCCAGCTTTAAGGACCATTGAGGACCTGGTTAGTGACATTTACTTTAATCTACCTTTCTTTGTGGACTTTGTTTTTCTCACGAATGGCCACTAAACGTAAAATAACTGGGCAGTGGGTTGGGGGTGGCGTGGTTGGAATCCTGGATGCCTTCTTAAACAGGGCTGAATCTGTCCTGCAGCATGAAATAATTTTAATGGAAAAAAGACTTTACTTGTGCTCGTCTATGGGGCATAAAAGATCATCCCTAGGGGCTATCAGTAAAGCTAAATCCCCAGTATTAGTTTTGCAACCCATAGATTGTGCTAACATCGATCAACAGGATGTAGGGATGGCTAGCACTGTCACCATTGAACTAAACTCCCAGGTGGATATAGATGAGGTGTCAAATTTGAGTGATTCGAGTGGCCACGTTGGCCACTCCCCAAAATTGATAGATACCTCGCATACAGTGCCATTGAGTCCAACAATAATGGTTCCAAACGAACCACAGTGGTCTAACACTCCGACTATTTTTCGACTAGATACGCATGATGATTTGAATAGCGTAACTAGTCCTGCTATGTCATCTAGGTTGCGCAAACAAAGGCCAGCTTTGGGGAGCAAGGGTCAAGACAATTGGGCAAAAAAGAAAGCCAACCCTCCTTCGAGGAATTCAAAGCCAAAGAAAACTGGGGGGTAGTTTGTGCGACAAAACTAGATTGCGAGTTAGTAACTCAAATGGCTTTTAAGAAAATCAGTGAGTACACAAACTGAGGTAGATTATGTACCACCTACCCCTTGGATAGAGGAAATAACTGGGAAGTTAGAGAACATAATTAAACTATCCTTAGAATCTGGGCTTAAGGCAAGATTGGATGAAGTGGAAGATCGCATGAGAGTGAATCAACGCTATTTAGATAACAAGATTGAGCAGCTGTGCAATTTAATGGGGCACTTCGGAAGTAGTAATGCCCCCATTTGGTCAACTGCTCAGGAGGGAGGTGTTCGAACACAACGCGAATTACAACAGCATGGGGAGGATGGTATTTTTCCTGCTAAGGACAAAAGAGAAGGGATAGATAATGGGCACAGAGATGTCCGTTTGATAAGACCAAACAATATTGTACATCACATGGAGGGATGTAATGAGGGTGGGCACCAGGTACTCATGGCACTCAGGGGAGTCCAACAAGAATATTGCAAATACAAACAGCCCCTGATAGCCTAAGTACTCACCCTGATAGGATAACAATACATAGCCCAAAAAGCACTGACTTAATACCCAATACCGATGTCGTACAGTTACCACCCGCATCTTCCCCCTATGTAGTAGTGTTAACTGGAGTCCCAACCCTTAGAAGAGAACAAAAAGAAACTTGGACCAATTTACGGAATAAAGCTGTGGATTGGTTAACAACATTCAAACGATTTCACCCAGTAAATATTGGTGATATCCTGATGGTTCGTAGAGTTGGGTGGTTGGGGAATTCCCCAAAGAATATTAGAGGAGACTGTGTGGTGATACATTTTAGATGCCCACAGTTAGTTAGGAGAATATTAGATCTCCGAGAAGAGATCTTTCCCCAGAATACCTGCATCGGTACCCTTCCACTGGACTATTTTTATAAGCCATTTGTTGGAATTAATAGTAACAACTTGGTCCCCTGTGTTTACGAAGCGCGGTAAACGAGACGGATTTGCTCCCTCCTTTTCGGACGTTATACTCACTAACGACCTCCCACGTAACAGCAGGGTCTCCTCGCTGTGTCCGACCTGCGGGCGGCTTTGGAACTCAACCACCTATACAATCAGATGGTCGATTCACCATTATCTACTTCTAGTTGAAGTTCTATCCAGAACGAGTGGTCTTTCCTTCCATCTCAACCTGTGACAAGCAACCGATTCGTCTTTTGCCCCGTCTTTGTCCTGATGAAGACCCCATTGCAAGGAACTAACTAACGCCTGCCACTTCAAGGGGGTCAAAACGTCGACAGCTTTCTGTGTTTCTCCAGCTCCACCCCACAAATATGACATTGAATGTATTATGTGGAGCATGTTTTTCTACGTAGTGAATTTCTACATTAATGGTCGTTTTGTCTATGTTTGACTGAAAATACATAGTTCAGTGAGGCCGTTTGGCCGTTTTTTATGTCACTATCCTATTTGCACTACCCTTCACTACTTCACTCCCTTCCCTCTATGGGGCACTTTTTGAATATCTTTGGAATGCATTATTCTGCTACTTTTGTGATATACAATACAGAGCTACATTGTGAATAAACAACAATGTATGTCAATTGATTTCTTTCTTACTTTGCTCTATACTTTCACTATTTATTTTGATTATTTTTTTCGTTTTTGATTTGCTGGGACCCCTCTTCTCAGTACCAGTAGTACCCAGGTCCCAGTGACTTATATTGGGTGAACCCCTTCTTTATATACTTCAAGAAGAAAAGGCAGGGGAGGCTCCAATGTGGGAAATCAAAAATAACAAGGAGGGGCAGGCAAAGGAAAATGACGCAGAGGAACAAAAAGATCATAAAATTAACTCAAATTGAAGACGAGCTAGTAATCAATCACTCGTCAAAACAATGCTCTTAAACAAAAGTCTAATGTTTTGCCCAAGTGTGGGGATGGATCTTGCAACCGCAAGGATTCATTTGATTAAGTTTTGTAGGAAACTGCAATTAAAGAAATATTTTGAGATGAAAGGTCATCAAAGGAGAAAATGAATTGGACCCCAAGTCATGTCAATTTTAACTGGCAAAGATGTACCCCATTTGAAAACTCTTTCTAGCCTGGAAATGGAATCAGATAGTTTGCAAGAAATGATAGATCAAGATGCAACCTCTGACTTGGAATACAGTGCTGCTGTTGGAATTGAAATAGATAAGTCAGTCACAAGTGGATGCAAGACAAAGTCTAGATTTTGCCCAAAGCCGCCAGCAGGAATGAAATAGATCTTTTTTCAGTAGCTAGTGTCGGAAGGTTTGAGAACTATGGGGCAAATGCATCAAACCACTTTGCGATCGCAAACAGTGCAACTCACAATTTATCAGCCATTTAGGATCACAAAATGGCCTTTTCAAATGCAGGTACCTTTTTAGCAATTCGCATTTAAGGAAATCTGAATTTTTTGAGATTTCCTTAATTGTGAATGTAGTTAGGGAATTGCAAATTGCAATTCCCTCATTGTTAGACCTGTCATCATTGGCTTGAGTCTCTCCTCCATTTTTTCTGTTTGCCTCTACTGTTTTACGATGTTTTGCTGGTATATGCTTTGGGCGCCGTGTCACTGCTGATCAGTGCCATAGCGCAAGTGCTCCCTCTGTTAAAATGATGTAACTATTGTATCCCTGTTTGGCTTATTTGGTTTACTGTCAGTCCCTAGTCTAGTGCACCAGGAGTGCCAGGGCTTGTAAATACAAATGCCGCTCGTGGGCTTGCAGCACGTGTTGTGCCACCCACAGGAGCGGCCTTGTAAAAGAATGTCTACGGGTCGGTCATTGCGAGACCCACGTGCAGTCCTGTACTGTCACGCTGGCTGCGCAGGTCTCCCTACTTGCCAGCCCCTCCAACCTTCCCTTAACTTCATGTTAGTCACCCCTATGGTAGGCCCGTGGGCAGGGTGCATTGTAAGTCTAAGGTAGGACAAGCCTGACCAAGTTGGCATGTCCTGATAGTGAAGTACCGCCATTTTAGGGCCTCACTATTGCGAGGTAGCCTGCTCTCCGTTGGATAGAATGGGCCGCCGGGATTATTAACGTTATAATCCTAGCTGGCTCGGGGAGCATGGTGCAATGTCGAGTTTGGTATCCCTGAGCTCGGGGTTTAATTACGCATCCGTTGGTGTGGATGGTTTTTGGACTCTGGGTTCGAAAATAGCACTTTTAGAAAGTGTCTATTTTCTTATCTAACCATATCTGGTCTCTGCTGGTCTTGCGTGTGTGTGACAGGAGCTGGGTGGCTCCAAGAGGTCTGGATGAGTCAGTGTGGGATGAGTGGGACATTACGTTGCGAGTAGGGGGAGAGTAGTTGTTGATAGCCTGCCTTGCCTGATACAATGCTGGCTCCACCTCCTGCCGAGCGACTGATGGCTCTGTACCTGCCATGGACGATCCTAGCCCCACCTCCTGCCAGGAGGGCGATAGCTCTGCTCCTGCCAGTGTCAATGCTGGCTCCACCTCCTGCGGGGCGTCTGAGGACCCGGCCCGGCTCAATGAATAGGCCAGGTGCTACTGCCTAGCTCCACCCACCACAGACCCGGGATGTTGGGAAATCCCCGGCATAGACAAAGGGATCAAAGACGAAAAGGGGTATAAGAGAAGGACCCCTGAACTAGGAAATCAGATCACTTCTGACAAGGAACCCTGTAACCAAGGACAAGAAGCCTACTGATCTAAAGGACTGCCTACCCCTTCTGCCGGTGTGCTGTTGTTGGGGGAATCCTGCGGTGCTTCTTTATTTTTGCCAAGGAACCAGGAGAGAGGAACTGTGTGTGTACTCTCACGCTTGCTAAGAAAATCTCCAAGGACTGGAAGAGTGCCAGTCTCCTGCCGAAGTCTCAGGGCCAAAAGACTTCACCTGCTAAAAAGTGCTATCCGCTGGAAGTTTGAATCCAGCACCTCTGAAAGGAACAGCAATCACGACGACCGGACGCTGGGCCCAACCGACGCCAGCAGCAACGCTAGTGAGTAGGAGTACGGCTCTAACTCCAGAGGACCTCGTGTCTGCCCCGCTGCTGATCGCATCAACCGTGTGCCCTTCGACGCCGTGAGCGCTGCTCACTCTGTGCAACTGCATCATCGACAACGCCTGCTGAGGCCTGATCGACACCGGAGACGCGACGCCGGATTGCTCGACGCCGCTGATCAGCGTGTGCATCATTTTCCTAAGGTACTGTGTTGTTGGGGGTCCGTGTGGCTCCAGGCCCGACGCAGCGCTCCTCGCGGTCGACGCCGAACCTGTGGATTATCTTTGCCCCAGCGTTGTGTAACTCTCGTGTGAGTTACCCTGTTGCTAAGAACTTTGTTTCCAAGAAGAAGATTTGCTTGTTACTAAAAGACTTTTGTGCTAAAGAAAAAACTACCTATGAACTATCCTTTTTCCTTCCCGAACGTATTTATTCCGATTGTATACAGTTTTGCCGTTATTTTGGTCTTGTGCTAAGCCTTATATAAAAATACTTATTTTTATAATACTACGGTGTTGTGTCCATTTGTAGTGTATTCACTGTATTACTGTATGTGGTCATAATTGCTTAACGCACAGCCTCTGAGATAAGCCTGTTCTGCTCTGCCAAGCTACCAAGGGGGTGAGCAGGGGTTATCGAAGGGTGTGATCCCCTTGCCCTGACTAGAAAAGGAGTGTCCCTATTTGTCAGAAGTGTATACCTCTGCCAACTAGAGACAGCCGGTTCTAACATTGGTGGCAGCGGTGGGATTTGGACTTTGCATTTATGACCCATGTACAGTGATTAGTGTGCGCTACGTAGTGAAAGCAGACCATAACGCAGCCACAATCTGATTCGGAAGGATCCTATTTTTGTTCTCCGCTTTCCTGAAACTTGATTTTCTGAACACTGCCAGTTTCATCATGAGTGACAACGGAGTCACTGCCCCTGCTATCGTTGTTGTTGAAGAGTTCGAGAGGAGTAAGCTAAAAAGATACAAGAAAGATGAGCTGAAACACTTTTGCAACCAGTTTGAAGTTCCTACCACCGGCCTCTCGAGAAAAGATGATTTTTATAAAGCATTACAGGCCTGGTGGGAATCCAGAAATCCCTCTGATGTGGTGGTGGTACCCACAGAGGAAGGGGATGAGGAGGTGCCAGTGAATAGACCTATGCCCTCTCCCGGAAGCAGTGTTTCCTCCAAAGGTCTTTCCCCTGAAGAAAGAGAAGAAAGAGAAGAAAGGGCGAAAGAGCGAGCTTACAACATGGAGATGGCAAGGCTAAAGATAAATGGGCAGTTGGAGTTAGAAAATGCGAGAGGTAGAAGGGAAGCTGATTTAGAGATCAAAAAGTTGGAGTTTGAACGAGAGAAGTTAGCTTTGGAGCGTGAAGCCAGGTTGAGGGAACTGGATATCCAAGCTAAATCCCTCTGGTGGCAGCATTCCATCCGAGCCTGCAGAAAGTAAGTTTTACTTCCCGAAAGATGTGATCAAAGATTACAACAAGAATGAAGATATTGGTCAATGGTTTAAAGCATATGAGTTAGCATTGTTGGCCCACCAGGTCCCTGAGAAGAATTGGGGAGCGGGGTTGTGGGGTCGCTTTGTGAGTGAGGGAAGAGATACCCTGTTAGACATGCCTGTTGCAGATAGGATGTCGTATGCTCATATGAAAGAGGCTTTAATGTTGCGATATGGTTTAACCCCCGAGCAGTACAGACAAGCTTTTAGAGAATGTAAGAAATTGCCTGGTACGACGTGGGTTGAATATGTGTCTTATTTTTGCAGAGCCATGGATGGTTGGGTAAAGGGCAGCAAAGTGGAAAGTTATGAAGCTCTCTATGATTTGTTTGCGTGGGAGCACTTGTCTAATAACTGTTTTCCAGAGCTGCGCCAGCACCTGATTGATAGCAAGATATCTAACCCTAGAAAACTTGCTGAGGAGGCGGACCGCTGGGTCAGTACCAGGGTCCACAAGGGTCCAGTGGGAGACTCAGCCAAAGGTGGGCAGGGTCCCCAGCAGAAGAGTGGGGGGGACAAGGGTAAACAGAAGGAGTCTCAGAAAGGGCCCCAAAGTAATCCCCAAGGGAACCAAGGGAAGGGTTCCCAGCCTCCCCCTGAGAAGAAGTCAGGGGCCCCGACGGGTAAACCTGTTCATAGGGGCCCCCTAACCTGCTACGGTTGTGGGCAGGTGGGACACCGGTTTTATGACCCCCAGTGTCCCAAGAAGGATTCGAATGCACCGCCGCGTGCACCCCCTCGTCAGTTGGCCAGTGTAGCCTTGGGAGGGGAGGAGATGGTAGTCCATGGTGGGAGGGGTCCCGCAGAAATGTCCCTGGTCTCGCTAGGAGACATGCAAATGGTCCCTCCACCCCCTCTGCCTAGTAACACTAGTAAATATAGGCAGTGGGTGACCATTAATGGCCATAGAGTGGAAGCCCTCAGAGACACCGGAGCGAGTGTGACAGCTGTCAAGTGTCACTTGGTGTCCCGAGAGCAGGTGGTTCCCCACGCATTCTACCCCGTGATAGCTGCCGATAACTCCCAGAAAGAGTGTGAGGTGGCTCAGGTTTCCTTTGAATGGGGGGGAGTTTCAGGTACTCTTCAGGTTGCTGTGAGGCCCGCCATGCCTGTCGACTGTCTCCTGGGCAATGATTTGGAAGACTCCCCTTGGGCTAAGGTGGAGAGAGCGGCGCACTTGAAAATGTTGGGTGTACCAGAGTGGGTGTGTGCAACCACTCGATCCATGACAGCGAGTAAGGGTGTTGATGGGGTCCCGGAGCCTGAAAGTACGGCCCAGGACCCAGCTGTGAAGAGAAGAGGCAGGAGGCGCGGGAAACCGGCCCCCGTTGTTCCCGTGGTCCAGAAGGAGGTAGACCCCGAGGGGGATGCCCTGGAGCCCACCGGGGAACAAATTGCCGAACTGGGAGATCTGCCCGAGCTGACCCACTGGCAGCAGGATGGTGGTCCCTCCAGGGAGGAATTCTGTGCGGAACAGAAAGAGTGCCCTTCTCTTGTGGGCATGAGGCAGCAGGCCTCAGCCCAATCCTCAGGTGATCAGTCAGGGTCACATTTTGTGTACTGGGAGAACGACCTCCTGTATAGCGAGCCTAAGGCTGCTGAGCCTGGGTCAGCCCGTGTGCTGGTGGTACCCCAGCGCTTCAGAGCCTTCCTACTGGGTTTGGCTCATGACGTACCGTTAGCTGGACATCTGGGGCAGGACAAGACCTATGACAGGCTTGTCACCCATTTTTATTGGCCTCAGATGCGTAGGGATGTAGACATCCATTGCAAGACTTGTCGCACTTGCCAGGCAAGTGGGAAAAGCGGAAGGAAGCAGAAGGCTCCCCTCCAACCTTTTCCAGTGGTCAGCACCCCCTTTGACCGGGTGGGTATTGACATTGTTGGGCCCCTGGACCCCAAGACAGCCCTGGGCAACAGGTTCATCCTGGTCTTGGTGGACCATGCCACAAGGTACCCGGAAGCCATCCCTCTCAGGACAGTGACGGCCCCCGTGGTGGGACGGGCACTGATGGGGGTTTTCTCCCGGATGGGGTTCCCCAGAGAGGTGGTGTCCGACCGAGGCACCAACTTCATTTCGAACTATATGAAGTCTCTGTGGAAGGAGTGTGGGGTAACCTACAAGTTCACCACTCCTTACCACCCTCAAGGAAATGAGCTGGTTGAGAGATTCAACCGGACCCTGAAAGGCATGATTATGGGTCTTGAAGAACCAATGAGGCGGAAATGGGACGTCCTCTTGCCATGCCTGTTGTTTGCTTACCGTGAGGTGCCGCAGAAGGCTCTAGGGTTCAGCCCCTTTGAGCTCTTATACGGTCACCCGGTAAGAGGACCTTTGAGTCTGGTCAAGGAAGGCTGGGGGCAATCTCCCAGGAAACCTCCCCAGGATGTATACAGCTACATGCTGGCCTTTCGGAACCAGACTCGGCGCTTCAGAGAACTTGCTCAGGCAAATCTGGAGGCCAGCCAGGAGGAGATGAAGCGATGGTACGACCGGAATGCCACTCTGGTAGAGCTTCAGCCTGGTCAGGAAGTATGGGTCATGTCCCCTGTGGAACCTTGTGCGCTCAAGGACAGGTGGACTGGACCGTTCAAGGTTGTGGAGAAGAAGAGCGATGTCACCTACCTGGTGGACTTGAAATCTCCCAGGAACCCCTTGCGGGTCCTGCATGTCAACCGTTTGAAGCCCCACTTAGAAAGGTCCGAAGTGGGCATGCTCTTAGCGACAGATGATGGAACGGAGGAGGAGAGCGAGCCTCTTCCTGACCTCCTGTATGCTAAGGAGCAAGACGGGTCAGTGGATGGTGTAGTCCTCTCTGACACACTGACCCTTGAGCAGAAACAGGATTGTCGCCACCTGTTGGGACAATTCCCGGATCTGTTTTCCTTGGTTCCGGGTGTCACGCATTGGTGTGTCCATGACGTTGACACCGGAGACAGCCCTCCTGTGAAGCACAAGGCTTACAGGGTGACTGACAAGGTCCGAGCGTACATTAAGGAGGAGGTCTCCAAAATGTTCGCGTTGGGGGTGATTGAGTCCTCTAGCAGTCCTTGGGCCAGCCCAGTGGTCTTGGTCCCGAAGGCTGCAGCGCCTGGTGCTTCACCAGAACTTCGGTTCTGCGTGGATTACCGAGGACTCAATTCGGTCACGAAGACTGTCGCGCACCCCATCCCCAGAGCTGATGAGCTCATCGATCGGTTGGGGGCTGCCCGGTACCTTAGTACGTTTGACTTAACGTCTGGGTACTGGCAGATCGCCTTGACCGATGGGGCAAAAGAGAGGTCAGCATTCGCCACACCAGATGGGCTATACCAGTTCCGGGTGATGCCCTTTGGGATGAAGAATGCCCCCGCCACCTTCCAGAGGTTGGTCAACCAGGTCTTGGCTGGACTGGAGGAATTCATCGCCGCCTACCTGGACGACATCGCAGTGTTCAGCGCCAGCTGGGAGGAACACGTGCGCCACCTCCAGGAAGTGTTGTTGGCTCGGCGCGGAGCAGGCCTCACAATCAAGGCTAGTAAGTGCCAGATTGGGCAGGGTTCTGTGGTGTACTTGGGGCACCAAGTAGGGAGCGGCAAGGTTGCCCCCCTGCAACCCAAGATTGATACCATCCTGGCTTGGGCACCGCCCAAAACCCAAACACAGGTGAGAGCCTTCTTAGGACTCACGGGTTACTACAGGAGGTTTGTCAAGGATTACGGTAACATTGTGCACCCCTTGACTTCGCTGACTTCCAGGAAGCAGCCACGAAACGTGATCTGGACTGATGCCTGTCAAACGGCCTTTGACACCCTGAAAACTGCAATGTGCACAGCACCTATACTCCAAGCACCCGACTTTTCGAAAGAGTTCATTGTTCAGACGGACGCTTCAGAGCATGGCGTGGGGGCTGTTCTAGCTCAGGTGAATGAAGAGGGCCGAGACTTGCCTGTAGCCTTCATCAGTAGGAGGTTACTCCCCAGGGAAACGAGGTGGAGTGCGATAGAAAGAGAAGCATTTGCTGTGGTCTGGGCGCTGAAGAAGTTAAGACCCTACCTGTTTGGGACTCACTTCCGGGTTCAGACAGACCACAGGCCCCTCAGATGGTTAATGCACATGAGGGGTGAGAATCCAAAACTGTTGAGGTGGTCCATTGCTCTACAGGGGATGGACTTTACGGTGGAACACCGCCCTGGCACAGATCACGCCAATGCTGATGGTCTGTCCAGATTTTTCCGCCTTAGTGATGAGGACTCCCTAGGTTAAGGGTAGTTCTCCCCACATTTCAGCTGGAGGGGACACGTGTTAGACCTGTCATCATTGGCTTGAGTCTCTCCTCCATTTTTTCTGTTTGCCTCTACTGTTTTACGATGTTTTGCTGGTATATGCTTTGGGCGCTGTGTCACTGCTGATCAGTGCCATAGCGCAAGTGCTCCCTCTGTTAAAATGATGTAACTATTGTATCCCTGTTTGGCTTATTTGGTTTACTGTCAGTCCCTAGTCTAGTGCACCAGGAGTGCCAGGGCTTGTAAATACAAATGCCGCTCGTGGGCTTGCAGCACGTGTTGTGCCACCCACAGGAGCGGCCTTGTAAAAGAATGTCTACGGGTCGGTCATTGCGAGACCCACGTGCAGTCCTGTACTGTCACGCTGGCTGCGCAGGTATCCCTACTTGCCAGCCCCTCCAACCTTCCCTTAACTTCATGTTAGTCACCCCTATGGTAGGCCCGTGGGCAGGGTGCATTGTAAGTCTAAGGTAGGACAAGCCTGACCAAGTTGGCATGTCCTGATAGTGAAGTACCGCCATCTTAGGGCCTCACTATTGCGAGGTAGCCTGCTCTCCGTTGGATAGAATGGGCCGCCGGGATTATTAACGTTATAATCCTAGCTGGCTCGGGGAGCATGGTGCAATGTCGAGTTTGGTATCCCTGAGCTCGGGGTTTAATTACGCATCCGTTGGTGTGGATGGTTTTTGGACTCTGGGTTCGAAAATAGCACTTTTAGAAAGTGTCTATTTTCTTGTCTAACCATATCTGGTCTCTGCTGGTCTTGCGTGTGTGTGACAGGAGCTGGGTGGCTCCAAGAGGTCTGGATGAGTCAGTGTGGGATGAGTGGGACATTACGTTGCGAGTAGGGGGAGAGTAGTTGTTGATAGCCTGCCTTGCCTGATACAATGCTGGCTCCACCTCCTGCCGAGCGACTGATGGCTCTGTACCTGCCATGGACGATCCTAGCCCCACCTCCTGCCAGGAGGGCGATAGCTCTGCTCCTGCCAGTGTCAATGCTGGCTCCACCTCCTGCGGGGCGTCTGAGGACCCGGCCCGGCTCAATGAATAGGCCAGGTGCTACTGCCTAGCTCCACCCACCACAGACCCGGGATGTTGGGAAATCCCCGGCATAGACAAAGGGATCAAAGACGAAAAGGGGTATAAGAGAAGGACCCCTGAACTAGGAAATCAGATCACTTCTGACAAGGAACCCTGTAACCAAGGACAAGAAGCCTACTGATCTAAAGGACTGCCTACCCCTTCTGCCGGTGTGCTGTTGTTGGGGGAATCCTGCGGTGCTTCTTTATTTTTGCCAAGGAACCAGGAGAGAGGAACTGTGTGTGTACTCTCACGCTTGCTAAGAAAATCTCCAAGGACTGGAAGAGTGCCAGTCTCCTGCCGAAGTCTCAGGGCCAAAAGACTTCACCTGCTAAAAAGTGCTATCCGCTGGAAGCTTGAATCCAGCACCTCTGAAAGGAACAGCAATCACGACGACCGGACGCTGGGCCCAACCGACGCCAGCAGCAACGCTAGTGAGTAGGAGTACGGCTCTAACTCCAGAGGACCTCGTGTCTGCCCCGCTGCTGATCGCATCAACCGTGTGCCCTTCGACGCCGTGAGCGCTGCTCACTCTGTGCAACTGCATCATCGACAACGCCTGCTGAGGCCTGATCGACACCGGAGACGCGACGCCGGATTGCTCGACGCCGCTGATCAGCGTGTGCATCATTTTCCTAAGGTACTGTGTTGTTGGGGGTCCGTGTGGCTCCAGGCCCGACGCAGCGCTCCTCGCGGTCGACGCCGAACCTGTGGATTATCTTTGCCCCAGCGTTGTGTAACTCTCGTGTGAGTTACCCTGTTGCTAAGAACTTTGTTTCCAAGAAGAAGATTTGCTTGTTACTAAAAGACTTTTGTGCTAAAGAAAAGACTACCTATGAACTATCCTTTTTCCTTCCCGAACGTATTTATTCCGATTGTATACAGTTTTGCCGTTATTTTGGTCTTGTGCTAAGCCTTATATAAAAATACTTATTTTTATAATACTACGGTGTCGTGTCCATTTGTAGTGTATTCACTGTATTACTGTATGTGGTCATAATTGCTTAACGCACAGCCTCTGAGATAAGCCTGTTCTGCTCTGCCAAGCTACCAAGGGGGTGAGCAGGGGTTATCGAAGGGTGTGATCCCCTTGCCCTGACTAGAAAAGGAGTGTCCCTATTTGTCAGAAGTGTATACCTCTGCCAACTAGAGACAGCCGGTTCTAACACTCATGCATTCACATATTTTATGTTTTTACAATTTGGAATTGCAAATTACCATCAATTCCTTTGAAAAATGCAACAAAAATGAATTTTTCAAAGTGCATTGTGGTGCTGTGTGCACCACATGTGCACACTTACCGATTTTTGGGGGTGCATCAGGGTGGCCTTTTGGCCCCCTTGCACCCTTGAAATTGCATGCACAATTTGCAAGTACCTATTTGGTACTCGCAAATGCAATCCCATTCATTCCTATGAGCCCATAGGAATGAATGGTATGCCATTCCTTAATAGTGAATCACAATTTGTGATTTGCTCTTAAGGAATATGTAGCAATCGCAATTTCTACTGCAAAACCTACATGCATATGTAATTGTAACTCCTTAATAGCAATTCCTTAATAATCGCTATTAAGAACTCGCAATTCCTAACTTTGAGGCATTTGCCCCTATATCATTGAAACAACAGAAAACTAATTTTCTTCATATCAAAAGTAACATGACTAAAGAAGACTGGCAAACCTTGAAGGACCTTCATGAGGATAATAATATCATCATCAAGGCCTCCAACAAAAAAAGGAATACAGTCATCATGGACCGAAAATAAATGTCTACAAGAAGTTAGGAGACAGTTGGATAATCAGGATTACTATGGCAATTTAGCAGAGGATCCAATGATGGCGGCTTTTCATCAGAAATTAAAGGAGTCGCATGAATGTGGAATTCTAGAAGATGAAGAACACAAATTTCTGAGGAAGTTTCATCCCACCATACCAATAATATATCTCCTACGGAAGTTCCAAAATCCACCAGGTCGTCCAAAAGTAAGTTCTTGTGATTCATTACTGAAGAATGCCTCAAGGTTTGTGGACATCTTTCTGTTTCCCTATGCCGCCAACCTCCCATCGTACCGTAGGGATTCCATGGACTTCTTAAATCAAATAAATGGACATCCTTTAAAAAAGGAGTACATAAAGGCAACAGTTGATGTTTCGTCTTTGTAGACATCTATACTACATGAAGACGCTTAAAAGCTTGCAGATATTTCCTAAGATCGAGGTCATTGAGTTTATTGGAGCATACAGAGATGTAGATAGAAATTATGGAATTCAGCTTAAAAATAATGTTTTCCTATTTGATGGGAAGTTCTATATATCCAAAACAGGGCACGGCAATGGGCACTACATTTGCCCCAATGTATTCCAATCTCACCATGGGGTGGTGGGAGGCAGAGACAGTGTGGGTTCAGGAAAATGCCTTAATATTCAAAAAGGTGATCTTATGGGTACTCTTCATTGATGATTTATTTTTAATTCGGGAGGGCAGAAAAGAAGAACTTGAAACTTTCCTGAAATTATTAGGCAACAACCCACAGAGGTTACAATTTACATATGAAATCAGTGACAGCAGCCTGAATTATCTTGACAATTATCTTCCATTTGACTAAACAACACAAACTGGTGCATTCATGTGGTCTCACCCTCATACAAGGGTGAGACATGTATTGTCAGGATCACGAAAAAGCTTTATTGAAGTTATGGGGCAGGCTCTATGGACTCTAAAGACTAAAAGCCTATGGACTAAAAACGGGCGGCATCACAGTTGGCATGTACCTAAGGGGGTTAATCAGAGACAATTAAGCTTGGCCTTGTGTTCTGGGCTCAAGACCATGGGTTTGTATTGGAAACGACACTCATCTGTTTGTCCTGGCTGTAGGGTTTAGGGTTCTTTCTGGAGGTTTTTGAGATGTTCCGACGTTTGTGTGTTGTATATTTTATATTCACGTTTCACATTTTTTCAATTATAGTGTCATGCTCCAACATTCTTTCTTTTTCCTTTATTTCTTATTCCCTCTGTGGTATTGATTGGGGTTGTCCATCTTGCAGTTTGAATTTGCTGCTTTATTTATCCTTTTTTTGACATCACAGGGAGTAGTAGTGGGGGTAGATTGTTGCCGGATGGGACGCCAATTGCTTTTGGGGGGCTTAAATAGGCCTACTGTTGGAGGCCCAACAAAGTTCCACTCTCGTGAGAGGGGCAGGTTTGGGTTGGGTCTGGTGTGGTGGGGGTGGGGTTGGGGTTGGTCGGGGCAGCTGAAGGGTTGGGGAGGTGGTTTGTGTGAGGGAGCTAATGAAGGTTTACTGCTAGAGTTGACTCAGGGCTTCTCAGCTCAGGTGGGGGTGTTGGGGACATGGTGGGTAAAGAGGAAGAGCTATGGGGTGACAATTGAACTGAACAATCATTATTCATCTAAGTGTGCTTTTCAATTTAATTATGGAGTATGCTACCAGGGTGGTAGCCAGGGTCTTCCGATTCTTAGTTGGACCATCAATGGAATGTGCGCTAGCACTAAGGTCAAATATGTAGGAGCGGAGCTCTGCACACTTAATCCACAGATGGTATGTCTCCAGGAGACTTGCATGGGGTGAATTATTTGAGCTTCAGACCATAAGCTATCATATCCTGGCCACCACAGGGATCAATGCTTCTAAGAGGGGGTGGCTTTCCTCTGTAAAAGGAGGGACTGGGTTGCGGCGCAGGTAAAATTGGATTGCACAGGAAGATGACATTTGACCCATGTTAATAATGCTACTGTTTTATTGATGATTTGCGTGGTTTACACATCAAATTGTGGAGAATTCAATACATGGCCTGATCCCATTGTCATGAGTGGGTATTTTAATTTTGTTATGGTACCCGGGTCAGATTCAACATCTTCAGCATTAGCCAGTCAGGAAAGGATGGCCAAGTTGTGGGCTGCGATGAAGAAGATTTGCCATACACAGGCTTTAACCTCATAAGTGCTGCGCCGAGTCCAACGGCCGACGGCACCACTACCTCAGGAGTGCTGCCGTCGGCCGTTGGACGTTCGAACCTCACCTGCGCAATGGAACGTTCAGCACTGGAGCTGGACGTTCCATAGCTGCTAAGGTGTTAAATGATGGCTGGTGGGTCTGTCAGGGGCATCAGCCAGGTTATATTTTCTATTCCATCCCGCAAGGCACATTATCCCGGCTCGATATGTTTTTTGTCAATCATTGCCTGCTATTGGCGGTGGCAATTAGGATGAATCCGCAGATTGTCTCAGATCATAATTCTCTTTTACTCTCTATTCAGTCTAGTCACATGACCACCCACTCACCTTTATGCATATGGCCTTTTAATCATAAGCTACTGCTTGATCCACAATATGTCAACTATATCTGTGCTGAGTTGAAGGCATTTATTCTCATTAATCAGAGGGCTGCGAGTCCTCCTATTGTTTGTGATACTTTGAAATCCTTTGTCCGGGGCCTGACCACTAGCTATATTATATATAAACAGGAACGTGTTTTGGCGGTGCTGCAAAGGGAAGATCTTATTCAACTCGAGGTTGAGTTTTCACAGTGTCAAAAGTCTTTTAGCTTAACACAAGAAGGGTCTTCAGCAACTGCTACTCTTGCAGGCACAGTTTAAGAAACTGATCTCGGACAGGGCATGTTCAAAATATTGCGCAAGACGATTACTATGTTTTGAAAATAGCGAGGAGATTGTGAAGTTACTTGCCTTTCAAATCAAAGAAAAGATTAATTCTAACTTTATTTGTGGGAAAAGGGATGCATCTGGGCAGGTGGTTACTAGTGGCCCAGAGATACTAGTGGAATCCACTCAAAGTGATAGTGATCCCTAGAGTGATGGGGAACACACAGTGTTGTTTAAATGCCCCTCACACACCAACAGGCCCCTTGGTGTCATGCTTCATCATCGGGGCCTTCGCACCCCTCTACGGGATGTGGCGTGCTACGACTCGCGGATACGCAGGAGCACTTGAAGTGAACTATGTGTGGGGGTGTGTGTTTTTTACAAAGGTGTGAGTGAGGTGAGGTGAAAAAAGTGAGTGGTTAAAAAATACCTGGCACGTGGGAAAAAAATACTTTATTAAATCCCCGGCTGGTATTATTAAAATGAAAGTGCAGGGCGTGGTTTTTATAGATACGTATTAGGGTATCCAGACCACTGTATCAAAAGGTCAACATGTTTCGGAGGTCAAAGCCCCCTTCTTCAGGACAAGGGTTGATGCACTTACCCTCCCCTTACTCACATGTAAAATGTAAAAGTGTCAATAAAAATTACCACAATGTGTAATGTTCCTAACAATGTTAAATGTTAGTGAGTGTCGTTGCGCCCAATTGGCGTAAGAACTTAAAGTTCCCAAATACAGGACTTCATGAGCCTTAGCGTGTATTGGGGAATCCTTCCTTTCTAATCAGAAAACGGTTACTGCAACAGCTAATCGCCTGCCTTCCCTCAACGCGGCTCCGATCGGAGCCGCGTTGAGGGAAGGCAGGCAGGCAGGAAACATGTTGACCTTTTGATACAGTGGTCTGGATACCCTAATACGTATCTATAAAAACCACGCCCTGCACTTTCATTTTAATAATACCAGCCGGGGATTTAATAAAGTATTTTTTTCCCACGTGCCAGGTATTTTTTAACCACTCACTTTTTTCACCTCACCTCACTCACACCTTTGTAAAAAACACACACCCCCACACATAGTTCACTTCAAGTGCTCCTGCAGATCCGCGAGTCGTAGCACGCCGCATCCCGTTGAGGGGTGCAAAGGCCCCGATGATGAAGCATGACACCAAGGGGCCTGTTGGTGTGTGAGGGGCATTTAAACAACACTGTGTGTTCCCCATCACTCTAGGGATCACTATCACTTTGAGTGGATTCCACTTTGTTTATTCGTATGACTAGGGAGACTGAATCCACTGACTCTCTCTCTCCCCCCTCCTGTTAAAATTTGTTCCAGAGATACTAGTGGCATTCCATCAGTTTTAGTCGGGCTTCTACAGGGATGATTGTGTGGCTAAACAGGAGGAAGTAGATTCTTACTTACAGACATTGGGCTTGAACCGTCTCACAAAATTGCAAGAAATGTATTAGACTGCAAATTCACCAGGGAAGAGGTTGAAATTGCTGTCATGCAACTGGCAAGTGGTAATGTTTCAGGCCCAGATGCACCGGCTTCTACAAACGATTTAAGGATATTCTCATTCCACTATTCACTGAGATGATAAATTCTCCAGTTTTTTATAGGTCAACACCGTCTTCTTGGGTGGAGGCTTATAACTATATTTCTTTAAAAGAGCAAAGATTCCCTGAAAGGTGGTTCATATTGTCCAATTTCTTTGATAAAATGTGAATCTAAAATTTACTCCTGGGTTTTTTCAAATCGCCTTGCCGATATCATCATGGATCTAATAAATTCAACACAGATGTCTTCATTCATGGGACACTACTGGTTATATTTACTGTGTTGTAACCACCCTAGACGCTGCAATGGAATTAAATCTATCCACTTGGATGATCCTGTTGGATAATTGTACTCGTCTCTCACTGCCCAGGTCTCATACATGAGCATGCTCTCAGAACCTATGCCGGTCAATCAAGGAACCAGGCATGGCTGTCACCTTTCCCCTCTCTTATTTGTTTTATACATGGATCCCTTTATTCATATGCTAAAGAAGACTGTGTTAATCCCTTCATTAAGACTGCACCGTTTTGAGATAAAATTCTGGCCTATGTAAAGGACATCGCTGTACTCACATCATCCCCGGCGGTGGTGCTATCTGCAATCGAATAGGCTGCTACAACCTTCGGCAAGGCTTCGGGCTACAAGTTGAATATAAACAAAATCGAGATAATTGTTAGTAAGCAATTCCATAAGATGGACTCTCATTTTGCATTGCAGGGCCCAAATTCAATTCAACATAGATTCCATCATCTCTTTGAGTTATGAAGCTTAATATACAGAGTCTCTTTATTTAAGAAATGGGGCAGGCTCCATCTGGGTAAAATTGTGAGGTGCAATATTATTCAAATGGTTATCCTACCTCGTTTTTTTGTACCTGTTCAGGTCCATCCTTTTATTCGAAAATGAATGTTTTTTAAGAGTTGATTGCAGCTTGCAGAAATTCATCTGGGCCTACAAAAACCCTGCTGTCCCATCTGCTACCTTCATTTGTCTCAGAGAGATGGGGGTTTCGAGCTCCCCAATCTGTGGCACTATTTCTTGCCTGCATTAATGTTTCAGCTCTCTGCAGTAGTCATGTTAATGGTATGGGAAATGGCAGGTATATTTTCAGAATATTAGGCCTTTCCTTCATCTATAAGGCTGAAAGAAGGGATGTTAATACACCCTATTTTAGGAGTTTCAAACCATTTTTGTTCTTTCATCAGACCCAGCAGGCCATACGCACTATTGGTAATGTAGAGCGATTTAACCAGTATACTCTGTGTAATAAACCTTTCCTCCCACCTCCACTCCAAAATAGATTTTTAGTTGCTGGGGTTAAGCTAATATGTACTGTTTAGGTCACGGGTACACATAGTACGGCCCGCGGGCCTCCAGAGGCCCGGCAAGCCTTCCGTGGCGGCCCGCGGACCCCCGAGACAACGCACCTGTGTTTTCCTTTTTCTTTTAAGAGTGTCTACAGCAGCACGAGAGACTCTGCTGCTCTGTGGGGGCCGTGCAATCCTAGTGATGGCCAGAGTAAAGCTGCAGGGGCCTAAGATGAGGTGAAATACATCAGAGCCTCATTAACATGCAAATGGTCTTTTAAAGACCTGTAACATGCTCGGCTGTGAGTGTGTGTTTTCCCAGGCTGGCACACAGACAGGGTGATATGACAGAGGGTGTGGGATGGAAAGGGAGGGGGACAGAGAGGGAGTGAGAGGGAGGGAAAGGGAGTGAGACAAAGAGGAAGTGAGAGGGAGGGAAAGGGATTGAGAGGGAGTGAGAGGGAGGGAAAGGGAGTGAGAGGGAGTGAGAGGGAGGGAGACCAAAACGGAGTGAGAGGGAAGGAAAGGGAGGGAGACGGAGAGGGAGTGAGATGGACTGAAATAGAGTGAGAGGGAGTGAGAGGGAGGGAAAGGGAGGGAGACGGGGAGGGAGTGAGAGGGAGGGAAAGGGAGTGAGAGGGAGTGAGAGGGAGGGAAAGGGAGGGAACGGGAGTGGAACGGAGAGGGAGTGAGAAGGAGGGAAAGGGAGGGAGACTGATAAGGAGTGAGAGGGAGGGAAAGGGAGGGAGAGGGAGTGAAAGGGAGGGAGATGGAGTGGAAGTGTGGGAGTGAGAGGGAGGGTAGGGGAGGGAAAGGGAGGGAAAGGGAGTGAAAGGGAGGGAGACAGAGAGGGAGTGAGAGGGAGGGAAAGGGAAAGGGAAAGGGAGAGAGACGGAGAGGGAGTGAGAGGGAGGGAGAGGTAGGGAAAGGGAGGGAGAGTGAGTGAGAGGGAGGGAAAGGGAGGGGGACAGAGAGTGAGTGAGAGGGAGGTAAAGGGAGGGAGATGGAGAGGGAGTGAGAGGGAGGGAGAGGGAAGGAGACGGAGGGAGATGGAGAGGGATTGAGAGGGAGGGAAAGGGAGGGAAAGGGAGTGAAAGGGAGGGAGACAGAGAGGGAGTGAGAGGGAGGGAAAGGGAAAGGGAAAGGGAAAGGGAAAGGGAAAGGGAAAGGGAAAGGGAAAGGGAAAGGGAGAGAGACGGAGAGGGAGTGAGAGGGAGGGAGAGGTAGGGAAAGGGAGGGAGAGGGGGTGAGAGGGAGGGAAAGGGAGGGGGACAGAGAGTGAGTGAGAGGGAGAGAAAGGGAGGGAGATGGAGAGGGAGTGAGAGGGAGGGAGAGGGAAGGAGACGGAGGGAGATGGAGAGGGATTGAGAGGGAGGGAAAGAGAGGGAGACGGAGTGAAAGGGAGAGAAAAGGAGGGAAAGGGAGTGACAAGGAGTGAGAGGGAGGGAAAGGGAGTGAGATGAAGAGGGAGTGAGAGGGAGGGAATGGGAGGGAGACAGAGAGGGAGTGAGAGGGAAGGAAAGGGATGGAGGGAGACAGAGAGGGAGTGAGAGGGAGGGAAAGGGAGGGAGACACGGAGGGAGTGAGAGGGAGGGAAAGGGAGAGAGAAGGAGAGGGAGAAAGAGAGAGGGAATGAGACAGTCAGAGTGAGTGAGACAGAGGGAGAGAGAGGGAGTGATAGGGAGTGAAAGAGAGTGAGACAGTCAGAGTGAGTGAGACAGAGGGAGACAGGAGAGAGGGAGGGAGAGAGGGAGAGAGAGCTAGAGAGAGGGAGAAAGACCAGAGAGAGTGAGAGCTAGAGAGAGGGAGGGAAACCAAGAGAGAGAGAGAGAGATGTGTGTATGCCGGGTCTGGTGGCTCAGTGGACGAAGGCGTCCGCTGCAGGGACCTGTGATCAATCTCATGGTCAGCTTTTTTGTTGCTCTAGTCCCGCCCCCTCCCTCACTGATCCCACCCTCACCGGTGCGGCCCTTGGACACAAACCAAACTGTAAATTTGGTCCCCGAGAGAACGTTTGTGAGTACCCATGGTTTAGGTTATTTCTTCAAGAATGGGATTTTTTAAACCTTTCATGCACTGTGCAGGGATTTTGGACTTCCCAAGAATAGGGCCTTTTGTTATTTGGACCTCTGTACGTTTATACAACTGCTTCCTATATCTGATATTGATATGCATCATAATGTGTTTTAGAGTGCTTTACTAAAATCAAGAAATGAAGTTATATACAAACCTTTTACGTGATTCTAGGGTGACAAGGGAACACTTGTAATAAATTTGAGCTGCCGGCCCATGGTTTGCAGTCTCATGCCATGGTATCTGGGATACGCAACTAATATGCTGGCACAGGGTGTCCTCAATGTTTAGTGATTTAAATCACATTCTTTTAAATTCCTTAATTAAATATATTATGCACAAGTGGGGTATGCAGGAAACATCAGCTTGCTTTAGGTGTGGCATGCTGGATGCAAATACAGTGCATATCTTTGTAACCTTTGGCCCACTCCAGTAGTTCCAATAACAGGTATTCTTATTGATTAATCATCTGTGTAAGTCTAACATCAACCCTCACCCCAAAAAGGTGGTGCGTGGACACACTTCTGATATTCCAGGGTCAGCTTACGGGTTTTTTTTGTGGTCACATCTGCTAGACATTCTTTTGCTCGTTCATGGCTGCAGAAGGAAGCTCTGGACCACCTATCCAGGAGGCAGGAGATGATTTTTCTTTGTGTCTTGGAGCTCGCAATCATAAAGAACCATCCACACTGTCATAAACTCGGGAAACTTTGGTAACCGGTTTAGGAAGTTTTGGCAGGACTTCTACCCGAGTATGATGGTATTTCCTAATCTATCTACTCAGGACTAAGCCTGGGCGGAGTCTGTGGGGTGGCACTTAGCGGAGTTCCACTGAGCCAAAAGAATATTCTATGGAACTCTGCTCCGCCGCAGTCCCACAAAATGTTTTTAAAAAAGGAGAAGGAGGCAAGAGAGCTGCAGAAAAAGAGAAGAAGGGTACAGAAAAAAGCAAGGAAGGTGCAGAAAGAAGCAATAAAAGTGCATAAAGAGGTAAGAGAAGTGCATAAAGAGGCAAGAGAGGTACAGAAAGAGGCAGGAGAACTACTGCAGAAAGAGGCAAGAGAGGTGTGAGGAGAAGGAGGAGGGGTGCAGAAAGAGGCAAGACAAGTGCAGAAAGAAACAATAAAGGTACAGAAAGAGGTAAGAGAGGTGCAGAAAAAGGGGGAAACGGTGCAGAAAGAGGCAAGAGAAGTGCAGAAAGAAGTAAGAGGGATGCAGAAAGAGGTAAGACAAGTGCAGAAAGAAGCAAGACAGGTGCAGAAAGAGGCAAGAGAGGTACAGAAAAAGGAGAAAAGGCTGCAGAAAGAGGCAAGACAAGTGCAGAAAGAAGCAAGAGAGGTGCAGAAAGAAGCAGGAAAAGTCTAGAAAGAAGCAAGAGAGGTGCAGAAAGGGGCAAGAGCAGAAAGAAGCAAGAGAGGTGCAGAAAGAAGCAAGAGGCGTGTAGAAAGAAGCATTAGAGGTGTCGAAAGAAGCAATAGATGTGCAGAAAGATGGAGAGAATTACAGAAAGTAGCAACAGAGGTGCAGAAAGAGGCAAGAGGGGTGCAGAAAGAGGCAAGAAAAGTGCAAAAAGAAGCAACAGATATGCAGATAGCGGCAAGAGTAGTGCAGAAAGAGGCAAGAGAAGTGCAGAAACAGGCAATAGAGGTGCAGAAAGAGTAAAATGGGATGCAGAAAGAGTGAAATGGGATGCATAAAGAGGGGAGAGGGGTGCTGAAAGAAGCAAGAGATGTGCAGAAATAAGCAATAGAGGTGCAGAAGGAGGCAAAATGGGTGCAGAAAGAGCAAGAGAGGTGCCGAAAGAAGCAAGGGAATTGCAGAAAGAAGCAATCAAGGTTCAAAAAGGGGCTAGAGAAGTGCAAAAAGAGGCAAGAGATATACAGAAAGTGGCAAGAGAGATGCAGGAAGAGGAAAGAGGGTGCAGAAAGAGGTGAGAGAAGTACAGAAAGAAGCAACAGGGTTGCAGAAAGAAGAAAGAGAGGGGCAGAAAGTAGCAAGAGAGGGGCAGAAAGAAGGGAGGTGGATAAAGCGGAAGAGATGTGCAGAAAAAGGAGGAAAGGTGCAGAAAGAAGCATGAGAGATACAAAAAGAGGCAAGAGAGGCACATAAAGAAGCAAGAGTGATTTGCACACCTTTAATACCAATTTAACACCCACATTTAGCAATATGAAATAGGTGACCATTCCAGATTTGCAGAAAGCCTTCCACCATGCTGTAACACTTGTTGCTGCATTTTTGGTAACGTTTGAGCTAGAAACAAGGTTTTTTTGTTCAAATCTGCAGATTATGCAGCAGATGATGGATTATGTAGCAAAGGCGTAAAATGCATATTTATGCAAAAATTGGTGTAGCCGAACTGTTGCAAAATTCCAGTGGCCCTGCTCATATCTCTAACTAGGTTCAGAGGTGCTCCTCAGTGGTTCCTTCTTTTTTGTCTCATTGAGTTTATAGTTTAGCTTCTATGGAAAAGAGGACGACTAAACCTGACGTTTCGACTCCACAACAAAGACTACCATACCACATAATTTCTCTTCACAACTCATATTCCCACTCTACATAATTCCTATACACTAAATATTAAAAACGTTCTATCTACATAATTCCACTAGACATACATCCACTTCACTCCAAAAAACATTAGTAAAAAACTTTTACATTTACAACGCCAATAGCTCTAACTCTCACAAATGCGAGACCTATTGCATTGCAAATGCTTCTTTAACTAGTAGTCGCATTTGCAAAGTGGTGGAGAAAGGGGGCTGGGCCTCCGACCGGCGCTTAGGTATTCCAGGAGGGCTTCTTTACCCCCAAAGTCCCTCAGAAGTAAAGTTGACTTCATCCCCCAACCAGTAGTGAGCCAGGAGGGACATTTACTGAGTGGTAGAGAAAGGGGAGCATGGCCTGCAAAGACCTCTTTGGAATCCCACTGTATGGAACTTACTGGCAGTAACAGGAGGGGTAGTTGGCCCTTTGCAATAGGGGGATTTGTCATAATTACCTTAGAAATGCCACTTCAAAAACGTGGGTATTTCTCTACTCTAACACTCTTGAGGGTTTATTTGCAAGCCCCTGGTGCCTCCGGTGCCTCACTTTTAATATGGGAAAAAGTGATGTACAGGAGGCGCAAGGGACTTAGAAATAACCCCCTTCGTGTGCCTTTGAGTTTGACTCCATTCCACACTGGAGGTTAGGGGATCACATCTGTGCATTCCCCGGACCCAACTATAAACATTGTAATGCAACTGGAACAACAGACCTCTGCCATTTGATGGCCTGACTGGATAAATTGGAGGGAGATATTTTGACACTTGGCCTCTGGGAAGCAAGAACGTGGCCCTCTAAAGATTTAGATCTGCATTCCATTGCCCCATGGCAAACCGGAACGAAATTTAGGGGAGATATCTGTGGTCCTAAGGGATACCTCTGAAAGACTCCCCAACTCCCAAGCGGCACTACAGTGTCACTACTGGTGCCATACTTCAGCAGAGTGGAGATACGCTTGTGGAAATGTGGAACCGAAGATCCTGGAACTGCAAGGTGCACACTACCAGAGGAATCTGTTGTATACAAGGAGGATTACTGCCATTGGAAGGGACCATGAACCATTCCTTAATAGTGGCAGGCCTGGGCTGACTTCCTGCGGCTGTGTGGCACCCAGAGGTCAGGGACATCAAAGACCTCCTACGAGGGACCCACACCGGCTACTTGTGACACCTGGAGAGGGGTGCCCTCTTAAGCGCCCATATCGTCTACTGAATCCCAACTAGTAGCGTGGCATGAGGGTGGAAGTAAGCATTGTGTCTGGAGACCGAATTGCCTTCTGTGGAGCCACAAAAGTACTGCTCACATCTAAGGAGTGGTGGTCCCTGCACAGGGGGCATCAACACACATAAAGAATCTTGTTGGTGGTGAGAGGATTCACCAGTTGCTGAACCCCATGTGGCCTGCTTCGCTGATCATGCTGTATCTCTCTAGTGTGATATGACGACCGCATACTCATTGCATGCGGTGTTCAAACCAGAGGTTGCGACCCTCGTAGGTGAGAGCACAACCCTAGTAGTGCCTCATTCTGCGTCAAAAGGCACTGCTGAACTTACCCCTGTGTGTGTGACCGGAGTTGTCTGGTTTGACTCACATTAATGCGCACCAGACATTCTGCCTCATTTCTAGAGAGGTACGGAATTTGCAGCTCTTCGTTGTGTGTGACTAAATTATCTGATGAATCTCAGATCAAGGCACACCAGACGTTGCACCTCGATTCGAGGCAGGCACGGAAATTGCGACTCTTCATTGTGCGTGACTGAAACTGTCTGGTGCAACTCAAATCAATGTGCCCTAGACGCTGTGGCTCATTTCCAGGGAGGTAATGAGTTTCCGACTCTTCATTGTGTGAGACTGGAACTGTCTGGTTCGACTAGTATCAGCACACACCAGATGATGTGCACCATTTCCAGGGAGGTTCAGAGGTGCAGGATCATGTTCCAATGTGCCCGGATTGCTTGGATGCTACTTTGATCAATGCGTGTCTGAAGGGGTGCCTCCTTCTTCTCAGAGGCTCCCCTGATTCATCCACATGCATTGAACTTTCCTTTTGTGCCTTCATTATGGTGGACCAATTGCCCTATCCTCACCCAGCCCAACGACTTTGTGTTGGCAGGTAGTATTGCCAGGATCGGGCCTAGGTGGTGTGAGTAATTGACTGGGCTAAGGAACGCTTCAGAGAGCAATCAGAAGCGTTTAAAAAGGTTGTGTAACCCCCCCACCCCAGTGCTTCGCAGAACTGGGCTGGTGTGGGAAGTCACAGTGTGGAATCCTTTGGACGACTATTGCTCTAAGCCCATTTCTGCTCCGCATACCAAGTGTGAACTTCCCAAAAAGTGTCCAAACCTCCATTTGTCGACTGTCGCCAAATTAATCCTGCTACCTACCCCCACCTTCTTCCCTGGGACCCTGACTAAGAGTGACACCGGCTGTGATCGTCCTAGAATCAGAGGCGGCGGATTTTTTTTATCTCTAGCCCGGGGATATAGAGTAGTCGGGGTTGGCTGAACGGTGAAGGAGGACTTGGGCCACCTTGTCTGCATTATCAACTGACATCCCGGATATCAGTTGTACCGCATCACGGTGCAGTGTGCGTGTATGTGTGCGAGTGCTCTCCATGCGAACCTGCTTGATATCCGTGGCAATGCGTGTCAGTGCTGAGTGAGTTTGTGGACGTATCTGTCTGTTATCAATTGCACTGTGTGACAGTGTTGCTTTACACGTTGATTCCTTGCCAAAAAGATACTACGTTTGAGATTATTTTATACCTGTGCAGTCTTACCCCACGGTGCTGTTTAAAAGTCTTGTAATTATCTGTGTGTACACATTTCTGATATATTGGGGGTGCCCTGTACAACTGTGTGGTATTGTATTATAATAATTGCCAGTGCAGGTCTTTTTCTGTCAACGTTTTGCACCACATAAGGGTGCTGGGGAATAAAGTACAATCTTTCCCAAAAGTGCATATTAATGATGTCATCTTAACATGGTTGGGCCAAGCACTGCTAGTGATATTTCCAAATGTGATTTATGCCCAGTAATACATGATGTTCATTTGTATTAATTAATGTGTGTTGAATACAACCTTTATTTGCATACACCACATGTGAAGTCTATTTTGTGATGCTCATTGTGTTTATTGTGTGAGACTGTTGTGCAGATGCTTTACACATTGCCTCTGTGCTAAGCCTAGCCAAGCTGCCCAAGGGTTAGCACAGGTTATACAGTGAGTGTAATCACTCACCCCTGACAGGAATGATAGGTTCTGCCTGGCTAGCGCTTCACTTCAGCCAACCAGAACATACCTGTTTCAACAATACTCATAACTAACTATCCGAGCCAATTGCTATAACATGGCTAAAAAAAAAAATACTTAATTAAATTATTTGCGAAAATGTTATATTTTTTGTTAATGAATGATGAAATAATTATTTTATTTCTGTAAAAGGTAGGCCTGACTTCGAAACATGCATCAGAATAAAATTGAAACTTAACTGCCGGTTGGGCAGTGTAGCAGGGGTCCTAGCCCACAGCCCAAACACGACTGTCATACAGCCAAACAGGGCCAATTTACAAAAATGTTGTAAAGATGTGCCTGTAAATGTACTCCTACTAACAGGTTTGCCACTTTTTGGAATTCACAAACATTGCTTGTAACAAATCTGAAAGTTGTGCCAGTATGTCACATAACATTTCTATTAGTATACCACTCAGTTTTCCTCACAGCGTCTGCCATGCCACGCATGGAGTAAACAGACAAGGAAATGTAGAAAGACCATCATGCGGTGGGAGAAACCTATCTGTTTTTTGTTCAGAGAAAAGCTCCAGCTTTAGGATTTGGGTTTCTGTTATCGAAAAGGTATGATGATCAAGCAATTAAAAATGGTAAAGCTCAGCAAACCTTCAGTATCTTGAAGGAGGCCCAGTGGCGTAGCAAGGTGGGGGAGCAGCCTGCCCCAGGCCCCAGGCAGCACGAGTTTTCGGGGCGACGGCCACCTCGCACGCTTACTTCTCTTCTCGGGCGGCAATCCCCCGTAACTCCCCTTACAAAGAGGCAGCAATCAATGCCCAAATCTCGCCAAGACCCCCACGCCCACTGACTCTTCAATGCTGCTGCGGCGCAGCACACACAGGGACCGCCAAGGGCGACTAAAGGGCTAGCCATGCCACTGAGGAGGCAGCCACCTCTTCAGCTCTCTTCGTGGTGCTGAGACCCCTATAGGGTGACCAGTTCCCAGCTGGTGGACCTTCCACATGGGTCTAAGTGTGGCCCACAGTTTCTTCAAACCCTCTGCAACTATAAAAAAAAAACAGAAAAGAGCTCCTCAAGAATGCTGCTGATTCACCTGCTATGTACAAGTGTTGTATTTATGAGGATTGCAGACTTAAGGTGGTCATAATTTGGACAATTAATTGGCTACGGTACTATGGATGTTTTCGCCTTTAAAATATTGATTACTAGCAGCCCGCCCCAGAGTTGCCTAGGGCAGAAAGGGTCTGGGGGCAGTACACCCGCTCCCGCCCCGACCCCCTCCCGTCCCGACTCCCTCCCGCCCCCACTCCTCCCGCCTGCCCCTTAAACACTTACTGAAAAAAATAATGAAAGCGATCCTTGAAGTTATCTAGCCAGCATGGTCTACAATTCTTTCTTTTTTTAAAGTTATACGTGTTTTGGGCAAAGATGAGGACGTAGATGATGTTAGGTTTGTTCTTAAGAACAGCTGAATGGTGACTTGGTGTTCTGATAAAAGATGTGTTGCAGACCCACTTGCTCAAAGTACCGATTAATTACTGTGAATCTGTACTTTGGAGCCATCACTTTACTCTGGTATTGCTGCCCTCTCTCTGACATATTGAATCTTTTGGTCCAGACCAGAGCTACGCTCCCCTCCTGCCCCGACTCCCTCCCGCTCCGACTCCCTCCCGCCCGACTCCCTCCTGCCCTGACTCCCTCCCCCTCCGACTCCCTCCCACCCTGATTTCAAGGTTTACTTTACCTGAGCTGCCGCTCCGCTCCTCTTCGCCATGACGCGCCCGCGCTCCTCACTTCACCGCAGCTCCATGTCCGCCGCTCCAACACGTCGTCATCATGCAAGTCGTTGCGTCGCGGTCATCACGCACGTCGCGTCACGGCTAGCGCTAGGTCCCGGCCGCGCTACTTTCAGGCGACTACTTTGTTTACAAACTTAATTTTTTTTATTTACTTTTTAAAAAAATTTATATAGCCTATGTCCATCTACACACCCTGACATTTTCATAGATGTATCGGGTGTGCAGATTGGCGCTGTGGTTCCCGAGTTTACCTGGCCAAATGGTGCAAGTTCTCTCTTTATAATAGTAGTATAGATTGGGAAATGCATTTGCTCCTTTTTTGCTTGGTTGAAATGCTATTTTGGTTATTGCAAATAAAGCCCATACATTCATCGTGCTTCTAGCACAAGTGAGATGAGTGAGTGCTCTTCTTAGTGGGCACACTCTCTGCACAATCTTTCTCACTTTGTCCTTAGTTTGACCCGGTTATTTTGGTGGTCATTCAGCTTCTTAGCTATTTAAGTCAAGAGAGGGCTGTGCGGCCTTACAGCAGTCCTTTGTGTCTGTGGGCTTACAATCGGTTGGCCACACAATGGCCGGCCTCTCAATCTTGAAGGATGGTCTCCCACTTAATAAGGAGGTGCTTACAATATGCTTCTGGGGCCTCGGGTCATGAGTTCACCCAGAGCCAAGCCTAGCAGGAGGCTTCAGGACTGGGAAGAAATGACAGATCAAGGCCAACAACCACCGGAGTTGCAACTGTGTCCAACGTGGATCAACGGTCGATCTCACTCCTATTTGCACACGCAGAAAAGTTTTCTTCGCAGTGGCTTTCATGTTGTATATAGGAACTTCCCTTTGCGCAATATGCAGGCGTCGGGAACTCAAAATAATGTGAATTCAGTGGATTTTATTCTTCGCAAAAGTTTATTTTGCAGAGATGTAAAAAAGATTACAAAACAGCTGCGTTTTTAGTCTTGGCTCTTAAAGGGAAAAAAAAGGAAGAATCATAAGCATTGGCAATAATGCAGAGCAACCAGACGGTATGAAACTGAAGAATGAATGGCGATGTCTAAAGAACAGATGAACCACAAATTTGCGCACAGTATGTAGGCGTTGTAGAGAAAATGCAAAAAAACGCTGCTAAGTAATACTGGTAGGATTACACAATGTGCTGGGTTTCTGTAAAGCAACAAGAAAAGAAGAGAAAGAACCTCCCAGGGCATGCTAAAACAAGCATTGGCATAGCCAATAGGTCTCGCCTTTGGGACCTTATAAGTGTTTAGCCCTGCAACAGTTAATGTTGTTGCACCAAGGATATTGTGCTGCATAACTAAATACTTAGAAGGTCTCAAAAGCGAGTTGACAGATGAACTGGAATCCTACCCTGACAGCACCAATATCAAGCAACCCTGGAAAGAAGAAAAGAGATGGGTTTAAACTATCACTTTAGTGTCATTCGGGGGCCGGGGGCGTGCAAGTAGCAATCTGTTTTTGTGAGCGACGGGCCTGATGGATGGTATTATTTATGATTTTGTGTTAAAATCCAGGCCTGTCACTGCTCCAGAGATGCACAAAAAAAAATCAGTTTTTTGAAGGCAGCTGCGCCACTGCTGTGCGCCTACAACACCTGTGGCAGACAATCTGTGACTGACAGCTGTCATGCAAGGCATCTGATGCGGCCTTACTTGAAGCTGTGACAGTGTCAGTGTCATGCAAAATGTATGCACCACCAGCACACGACATAACCTGGGCACTTCTAAATCTGAGTCAGTCAACTCACCCCACAATGTGTGGACCGCCAGGACCACATGACCAGAGCACAAGCAGCACCATTCACAATGTGTGCTCAGCCCAACGCCACACCATCTAGAGCACAGTCACCATCCCCAATTGGGAGTACACTGTACAACTTGCGCAGCCATACAATCAAACAATCGTGGGGGCAGTGGCAGGAACCTGAGGGCTCTGCCCTTTAGTTGTTACGATCTATATTAAGACAGCTAGTCCCATGGAGGGGCACGCCCTAGATACCGGCATTGAGAGCAGGGATTCATTCATATTTTTCCTCTCATTTAAATATAGGTTGTGCTCCTGGGATACCCTCCTGCCGGACACCAGTTCGAGTTTATATATCATATGAACTCGGTGAGTACCGAAGTGGGTACAGCTTATTACGCCCGAAGTCATAATAACTTGAGAGGGGTAACGGAAGTGAGAGGACTTGTTGAGATATAAAATTATATATATTTATGATTGGCCCACTATGTACCATATAACCGCACATGTGTATGAATAACCGCATACTATTAGACAATATATGCTAGATTAATGATAGATTCATGTAGGCCCGTTCAGACCTATTGATATAGTCAGGGCCACTTTGTTTCGTTTCCTTTTATTCATGTACTGTTTCCCAGAAGTCACATGGTTTAGCTCATGGTACGAAACCATGCTAAATTGATCAGTCTGCTTCTCTGATCTTTTGTGTATAGCTCAGGGAAACCCAAGGTCACACCTGCCCTTCTTGTGGGACGCGTACATTCTAGCAGAGCCCGTTCCTGTACTCCCCGGGTTTAAGATAGACGAGAGGGCGCCTCACTGACCTGCCCCCGGAATAGCTTTAGGTTAGCTACCAACAATTAGTAGTGCCTTATATGGGTCTTCCTGCTGGCTTACTGACAACTTGTGTTTTTCCTTGTAGGGTGTTAACCTGAATGTGTGAAAATGTATATATGCTTTGTATCACTTGTATTTTGTCAGTCTCCTCTGCGCACCTCCATGGGTCGTGTAGACCAAGGCTCCCCTGTCAGGGCTGTATTTGATTAAATAAACGATTCGACCTTCTCCATTGCTGACTGCCTTATTATTTCTTTAATATATATATATATATATATATATGGGCTATTGGTAAGTATAGTCCGGCTTTGTAAATTTTGGTTCCTTCAGTTGGCGACTCCGCCGGTACTCCGCAATAGGGTCGTCCCCTCCTGTAAACAGGAGCAGAAGGGACAGGGAGGAGGTCTGGCCGAGTGGGTGGACAAGAGGTATTTTGATCCGAAACACCCGCTAACGGTTAGACAATTGGAGCGTCCGCCCTCGAGCCCAGTATCCCTCCCAGCTGCTGAAGACCCTACGCCGGAGTCCTACGGGCTTAACCCGAGAGAACCACAGACTGTGTCGGTCTGTCTAGAAATCGGCAGTGGAGAAGTCGGGATCGGCCTGAGTGCACCAGGTGAGTGAACTTTTTGATTAGATTTGGAAACGGACGCTTGGAAGAAGTGTCCACTTGGAAATAGCAGTCTGCTTTTTGATGGTGGTCGGGGAAGCCGGTCCACAAGGGAATCAGAAAGGGTCTGATGTTGCGGTGCAGGGGCTGCACGGGCAGACACCTCTTGGATTAGTTTGGTATTGAGAATAATACTTGGTGCCTTGCGAAGCCCGGAGTGCTCGCTCGGCCAAATTCACTCCGGGGAAGCCCTGGGAGCAGCTGGGTAAGCTAGGGTTCGGGAGCTTTTGGCTCCGACACACCGGCCCAACCAGAATGCGACCAGCAGAAACCTAGGGAGTGGGTTTGTGGTTTTCCTACCAAGAGGTTTATTTGTGGTTGAATTTCGGATTGGTCTATGATTCTTTTGAATTGATTCCCCGAACGAGAGTCGACGGGCTCTGTTCGTATTTGAAGACATGTCATTTGCATTTGAATTTGTATTGAGCTCATTTGAAACCCTGATGCACTTCGCAGCACTTTATATGGTCTAAGAATAGGAAGAGTCTGAGAGAGTGAATGGTGAGAGGGCGCGCCCGCGTGAAAGACATGATTGAGAACGTATAAATGAGAATTGTGATATTATTGTTATCATGCCGTGTCTCAGCAAAATATGTTTTGGGTGCTGCTGTCGGGGAGGTGCTCGGCTGGAAGAAAGACAGCCTGCCCCTCCCGAGGGAAGCCCCAGTTTTGATATGTATGTTAAACTGGTCTTACACCAATTTTGTTTAATACTTTATGGCACAGATATACGAAGGATAATACTAAATTACAATGGCCTTTAACCGGGTCGTTTGATGAGAAAAAGATTAATTACTTACAAAATAAAATGTTTATGAAGAAAAGTCGCTAGTCAATGTTTGATTCCTTGAACCTATAGTTGAAGGAGGCTAAACGACGGCGTGTAAGGGAAAAAAACTGGGAAAGATTAAATCTGGGCAGACTGTAACCCAAAAAGCCATAGCTTACGATAAAGGAAAGGTGGAGGAAAATGTAGCCCAAATGGACAGACAGTTCCGTTTGGAGACAGACAAGAGTTATGTGGCCCGACCCGATACTGGAGATGAGATAGAGGATTTATTAGAAACTCGTCCGCCTCCTTATGCTCCACAGGGTTTATACCCAGCAGTGTCCTTGGCCCAAATAGATCGCCCAGGGGCTGCATCGGTCATCAGGGATTCTACGGGAGCAGCGGCTACAGCTCCGCCGGACGGGTCTGTACGGGTTGCGCTGCTTCCCCCTCCCTCACTCCGACCATCTACCTCACCCTTGATTTCGTTACAACCAGACTCGGTTGTCCCTTCTATTTTACACCCAGTATTTCTCTCCCCTCCGGCTCGAAGCACTATAGATCCTCGAGCTTTGGCTACCTTAGATACTACGCCCAAGCGTCTTGGCTCAGATTCGAGCGACCAACGGATTTTTACTAGATCCTCGCTAGGTATGGAAGAAAGGAAGGCTATAGTAAAACAGGCATCCCAATGGATGCGGAATGCCATTTATACAATGGAGCATATTTGGAGTACTGTGAAAGATTTTGGGCCCGTTTCCCAGCAACTGGCTTTAGAAAATATGGCGATCTGATTGATTTCGCTATGGGAAGAGTGTTTTGAGGAGGGGTTCGCTCCTCAAATGTTGAGAGATATATGAGATCGAGCCCACAAATTCCAATTGCAGTCCGATGAAGTATATCAGAATGTAGCAACTCTTTTGCAGTATCGAGAACGAATGCATCAGAAATGTGCTGATTGGGGAACCCAGAATCCTATGAGAGAGGTACATCCTCTCTTCTTTCCAGAATTACCTGAAATTAGGGATAACGGGGGCAATGTAACCAGAGCAAGGGTGGACGCAAGGCTTCAGGAACAATGGGTTTATACCCCTTGGAAAGGAAGCGAGGTCCTTACATTGAAAGCCCAGCTCCCTGACCCTCGTAAGAATCCCACTGCTTATTACAAGGAATTGGCTGAGGCCGCCAATTCCACGATCATGACTATACCAGACATTGAGTTATTTTTCGGCCTTTTGATCCGGGTTGATATTTGGAGGCAGATACATGATACGGATCATGCTCCCGAGCTAGGGGGAACATGGGATCAACTGAAGACTTGGGATAAGGAACGAAAACCTGGAGAAAAACCGCAAGATGAAATTTTAGCAGTACCAGATAAAATTATTACATACATGCAGACCCTTCTGCCCCCTAGGAAAATAGATTGGGATAAGTTGGCCGCATGTAAACAGAAGAAGGATGAGAGTGTCTCGGATTTCTTCACCAAGTTTGAAAAAACATTCATAGATTTTAGTCGGCAGGATTTATCCACAGATGGGGGAATACGACTGTTTGTAAATAGATTTGTGACAAATCTGTTACCAGAGATTATGTCTCGCCTCCAGGCAGCTGAGAGTACGTGGACTACGGCCACCCCGTCCGTGATCCTCAGTATGGCTCAGTATTATGAGCATCGAGAGAATGAAAGCAAGGAAAGGACTGAAAAGAAAACAAAAGACTTAAAGACTAGAGTCTTGTTGCAGCAAGTTAGTAGAGGACAAAATGTGGGACGAAGTGGGCGCGGCTCCTTCCAAAGGGGAATAGTATGCAGAGGAAGAGGAGGTCCCCCGAATATTGGTCTGAATCAATGCTCGTACTGTAAGCAGGAGGGGCATTGGAGGGCGGACTGTCCTTTGTTGATGGCAAGAAACGGCCCCAGTAGGGGACGAGGACGGGGCCGGGGAAATATCAATCGAAATAGCATGCGGAGGGAAGACGAGGATTCCCGGAAGAACTATTTTGATAGTCCAAAAAATAGGCAGTATTATAATGAGAATTACAGGGACGACGGGTACGATGGACAAGATTATGCATGAGACAGCCAAGGACCGAGAGGGGGCCACATTACAGTACCAGTTGACCAAGAGGGACCTTATATACAAGGGGAACTGTGGGGTACATCAGGAAAATTCCTATTGGATACTGGAGCAATGAATAGTTCTGTTGCTTATACAATGGTCCCAGGGGCTGCTCTGTCTGGCCAAAATAATGTATCAGTATGATTCTCTGGAATACCTGTGGTAAGCCCCGTTTCTAAACCTTTGCCTTTCACTGTAGGTCCTATTTCCGCACAGTCACCTTTTCTGTTGACATCCAATGGTGGTGAGAACCTTTTGGGTTTAGATATTTTAAATAAATTACATGCTCGGATTTACTGCTCACCGGATGGTGTATATTTGACAATGCAGAGACCTTCTTTGACGGACGCTCAATATTTTGGCGAAAAATGAGCGTCTTTCCCCTGAATTCTCTACAATTCCTCAGACTTTGTGGGCAACGGGAGACACTGATGTTGGTCTGTTAAAGATAGCCCCCGTGTCCATCACCCTGAAACCTAATGCGCAGCTGCCTCACATTCCACAGAATAAAATGTCACCTGAAGGTGAATGGGCTATGTTAAACATTATTTGCGACCTTATTCAAAAGGGGGTAGTGGAAGAAACAGCAGTGAATACTTGTAATAGTCCGATTTTACCGATCTTGAAGAAAACCCCAGTTGATGGTGCTCCAGATTATAAGAACACATATCGTTTTGTAATTGACCTCCGAGCAGTTAATAAAATTGTGGTTCCACAATATCCAGTGGTACCTGATATAACTGCCATTTTGACAATGATTCCTCCCACGGCCCAGTATTTTTCGGTAATAGATCTGAAGAATGCCTTCTTTAGCATCCCGATTCATCCAAATAGCAGGCATATCTTCGGATTCTCATTGGCTGGCCGAAGTTTCAGATATACACGCGTTCCCAAAGGCTATACTGAAACTCCCAGTATTTATAGCCAAGTTTTAAAAGCAGTTCTTAATGAATTAATTCTGCCAGCCAGAAATACCATTATTCAATATGTAGATGATATATTAGTGGCTTCTGATACTAAAGAGGGATGCAAAGAGGCTAAGGTGAAATTATTACACCATTTGGCTAAGAAAGGAAATAAAGTGTCCCTTTCTAAATTTCAATATTGTCGACAGGAAGTGACCTCTTTAGGCCATTTTCTGTCGAAAGCGGGGAGGCGATTAACTCCTGAACGAATATCTGTTATAACTAACATGTCTGTACTTCGTACTCAACGTGATGTTCGTGCTTTTCTTGGAATAACCTCTTACTGTCGTCAATGGATTCCTAACTATTCACTTCTCTCTAAACCCTTGTTGCAATTGACTACCAAAGATGTGCATGAACCCCTACCCTGGACGGATGAATGTCAAGAAGCCTTTGAATCTTTAAAGTCTGCTCTTTGTTCTGCACCCGTGTTGGGAACTCCAGATTACCGAAAGCCTTTTTCACTTTATGTGCATGAGGTAGACGGTTGTTCATTATCAGTGTTAACACAGACTTTTGGTGGGAAACAGAGACCCTGTGCATTTTTCTCTTCAGTTTTGGAAATAGTTGCACGTGCCCTCCCAAGCTGTCTGAGGGCCACTGCTGCTATAGCACTGGCCATCCGACATTCGGAAGGAATAGTCCTTAACACTGATCTCACAGTTATGGTACTGCATGCTGTGGATATCCTCTTGAATAGGACCAAGACCCAGCACCTCACGAGTGCTAGATTGACTGGATATGAATTGACATTGTTTGCCCCTCACATTACTATTAAAAGATGCACTACTTTGAATCCCGCCACGTTATTGCCTCTCCCTGAGAAAGATGAAAGAGTTGATGTCCATGATTGTGTATTTAGAACAGAAGAAGAAACAAAGGGGAGTTTAGGTTTAACTGACACCCCTTTACTTGAACCAGACGGGGAATTATATGTAGACGGCTCTTGCTTTAATTTACCAGGTGGCACTACACAGCTGCATATGCCATTACCACTTTGAAGACCGTAGTGGAAGCCGCAAGGATTTCACACCACTCCGCTCAAGCAGCTGAACTAATTGCTTTGTTAAGAGCCTGTGAAGTGAGTGAAGGTCTGAGGGTGAATATTTTTACAGACAGCCAGTACGCCTTTGGCGTCGCCCATATTTTTTGGAGGCTGTGGAGGGAGCGGGGTTTCTTTACTACACATGGCCAAAAAATTCAACATGGTCCCTTGATTGATCGATTGTTATTTGCCTTAACCTTACCAAAGAAGTTAGCCATTATTAAATGCAGTGCACACAAGAAGGTTGTAGATTCTACTGGAAAGGGGAACGCCTTTGCTGATTCAGTAGCAAAAGAAACGGCTCAGGCTAAAGGAAGTCCCATGTTTCTTAGTACATCTGTCCGGTGGCCCACCGAAACATCCCTTTTTGATAATACCCTTGAAAGTGTGAAAGAATTACAGAAGGAAGCGACTGTTGAAGAGATGCAGAGGTGGTAACGGGAGATTGGGAAACTAGATGAGAATGGATGTTGGACAGACCGAACTGAGAAGCAGCGATGGTTGCTCCCTAATGCATTGGTATATGCAGTAGTCACCATGGCGCATGGCCGTGCCCATATCAGTGCTAAAGGAATTAGCGCAGTATTAGACCCGGTATGGAATAACTCCAACATTTCCAAAATAGCAGCCCACGTTGTCAAATATTGCCCGGTGTGTTTACGACATAACCCTGGAGGTAGAGAATCTGTTTTGAGTGGCAATTTTGCCCTGCCATCCATGCCCTTTGAAGTCCTACAGATAGATTACATACAAATGGAACGTGTGAATAATTTGAAGTATGTATTGGTGGTGGTATGTGCTTTCAGTAAATGGGTCGAGGCCTACCCCACCAAAGATGCCACTGCAATCACCACTGCCAAAGTCCTAATCAAGGAATATTTCCCTAGATTTTGTTTGCCCCGAATTATCTGGTCGGACAACGGGCCCCATTTCAATGCCACACTTGTACAAAGTGTTTGTGATGGATTAAAAATAAGACAAAAGTTCCATGCTGCTAGACACCCACAATCAGCGGGCCTGGTCGAAAAATATAATGGCATTTTGAAGCTCAAGATGGCCAAAATCTGTGCAGACACTAGATTGAACTGGCCCGATGCCCTTCCATTAGCTTTGCTGTCCCTTAGAACGACTCCTCATTCTAGAACTGGTCTGTCTCCGTATGAAGTAATATTTGTCCGTCCCGCAAATGTGTGGGGAGTCCCTAGGCCCAGATCTTTTAGGGATATTGATTATCCATTGATGACAGATTACCTTTATGCTTTGACTAAAGATCTGCGTTCTATTCATCAACAGGTATTGGACACATTGCAGCCACTACCGGAGGGTCCTGGACATCGATTGGAGCCCGGCCAGTGGATACTGGTGAAGAATTTTTAACGGACATCGAGTCTGGAGCCCAGATGGTCTGATCCCTATCAAATTCTCCTGGTAACGAGGATAGCGGTGAAGGCGCACGGCCGCAAGCACTGGATCCATGCGAGTCACGTCAAGCGCCTCCCGCTGCCCCTGCCCTCTGACCGGCAGAACAGACGGAGTGCCGAGTCAGGAAGGAGAACTGATTTGAAGCTTTGTGCCCTTTTCTGATGCTCAAGAAAAAGGGCAATCAAGTGAAGTGTTGCTTGAAGGGGAAGGTGAGATAGCTCAATCAGAAGCAACTGCCAGTCCCGAGGCACCACAAGAGGTGACCGAGTCTGTTACCCATGCTACTGAATTGTTATCTGACCAGGAGCAACCTGGCCATTGTCGATACGATCTGCGGCCCCGAAAAGAGCGCGGCACCCCACTCTCTCATGGAAGAAATTAGACCAAGACTTTGTGATAAAAAACATCGAGTAGAGTGATTGGGGTGCTGAGCGAGACACTGGACTGAACTCGCAGAGAGCTTGGAACATTGTGCAATAGGCTCTGTTCAGAAAGAAAGACTGAGTTAAGGGCCGCGATCGTGCTATTGGAATCTGAAAGTTTGCTTTTTCCTTGGATGAGAGATAAGGGTCTGCCTTTGAGGCTCTAAAAACGGACACAGGGAGAAGATCCCTTAGTGGGAAGAAGAAACCCTCTGGTGGTGTGCGTTCTTTGTGGATACAAAGATTAGTTGTGGACTTTTAGCAAGGGCCCGAGATAGATGTGGACTTTTAGAGAGTATGTTTCACTTTGATCGATTTATGATGGAAGATGAACGACCACTCGCCCCTCGGCGCCATGTTCATAATATGCAGTTTTTTTTCCGGATGGCCCACCAGAGTGAAGGTGGCATTCGTTGCTTTTATTGTCCTATTCACTGTAATAATGATGTGTGTGTTTGTTTACTTGGAATTTCAACATCCAGTGCAGAAATTGTTGAAAACTACTCCTGCCCCAGAGGAACACCTCTTTTATTCTCTGCCTCCGCATAAGGCTAGGCATAGGGAAACGTATTCGAAGAATGTTTTTATTGAAATGTTGCACCAGACCCACAGTACCACGAACAAAACGAACTGCTGGGTTTGTGGCTTGTTACCGTCAGTTATGCATCAGCATGAGTTATTCATCTCTCTCCCGTTATCGTATTTAGCCAGTTGTGAAGCATGGTGGCAATTATTATCATTGATGTACTCCCACTAAGTTGTAAATCCTAAAATATATTCTGAAAGGGATTATGAAGCCATTTTAAAATATATGAGCGACACCAAGGATTTGATGCTGAAGGAGATGAAGGTCAGGGGTCCTTAGATCCAAACGCCTGTATGAATGTATATACTGACTCCAATAATGATACCTGGTTGCAAGAAGAAATGCAGGATTTTGAACTTTTTAATTCCACGTTATATTTTCAGCATTTTAAGGAACGCAATGTTACAAATTATTGAGCCCTGCCAATCCCCATTATAAATTCAACTTCCTTGTTTTGTATTAGGGGGCAAGGTCACATTAAGGTAGGGAGTAGGACCTGTAATTATACTTATACATTGCAGACCGACAGTACTCCCCCGATGATCACTCCCCCTAATGTATATTTTGTGTGCGGGAAAAATGCTTATACTTGGCTTCCACGAGGATGGGCAGGACGGTGTTATCTGTCCTTTCTTTATCCCTCTGTCTATAGTGCCCCTTCTGATTACCATAGAGCTTATCAGCTAATGAAGAGAGAGATGGAATCTAATTGGACTATTAGGAGCTATGATACTGATAGTACTGATTAGACAGATACCTCACTGCAGCAGTTTGAAGACATTTCCAAGGGCTTGGTCCCATTCGGGGGTTGCATTTTTAATAGTCGGAATATAAGGCGCTTATCTAGAATTGTGGAAAACGTGGTCCAAGCCACGACTGAAATTTTGACCAACCTCACTGTAGAGCTTCAGGCTACAAGGCTTGTTTCTCTTCAAAATCGGATGGTGTTAGACGTCATCCTGGCAGATAGGGGAGGAGCTTGCCGCGTGATCGGCAGCTCTTGTTGCGTTTTCATTCCTGATTCGGCCCCTACCATACATCTCGCCATTTAAAAATTACATTGACTAGCTAGCGAGCTACATGAAGAGAACAGTACTTGGTCCCTTATTGGGTGGTTCTGGGGCCTCCTAGCTACTTGGGGTTGGAAGATATTCATGATCCTGGCAGGAGCATTTGGAATCATTTTCACCTGCTGCTTATGCCTCCACTGTGGCCCAGCATGATGTAGTTTTTGTGCCACTAAGATAACGTCTGCTTTGACTATTTCTCGACAAGAAAAGGTAGAGAAACAAATGATTCAAAAAGAGTTAACAGACCTCATGCAGATCGATGAAGGGGTGTTTGTAGAGTAGAGTAGTTATATTGGCCATAGTAGGCCAAAAGGGCCATCTGTTGAGATATAAAATTATATATATTTATGATTGGCCCACTATGTACCATATAACCGCACATGTGTATGAATAACCGCATAGTATTAAACAATATATGCTAGCTTAATGATAGATTCATGTAGGCCCGTTCAGACCTATTGATATAGTCAGGGCCACTTTGTTTCGTTTCCTTTCGTTCATGTACTGTTTCCCAGAAGTCACATGGTTTAGCTGATGGTACGAATCCATGATAAATTGCTCAGTCTGCTTCTCTGATCTTTTGTGTATAGCTCAGGGAAACCCAAGGTCACACCTGCCCTTCTTGTGGGACGCGTACATTCTAGCAGAGCCCATTCCTGTACTCCCCGGGTTTAAGATAGACGAGAGGGCGCCTCACTGACCCGCCCCCGGAATTGCTTTAGCTTAGCTACCAACAATTAGTAGTGCCTTATATGGGTCTTCCTGCTGGCTTACTGACAACTTGTGTTTTTCCTTGTAGGGTGTTAACCTGCATGTGTGAAAACGTATATATGCTTTGTATCACTTGTATTTCGTCAGTCTCCTCTGCGAACCTCCATGGGTCGTGTAGACCGAGGCTCCCCCGTCAGGGCCTGTATTTGATTGAATAAGCGATTTGACCTTCTCCATTGCCGACTGCCTTATTATTCCTTTAATATATATATATATATATATGGGCTATTGGTAAGTATAGTCCGGCTTTGTAAATTTTGGTTCCTTCAGACTAGATGAGCTTTATGGCGAAGAGATGTGGTGACATGTCTGTATACATGCAGCATTGTTATAATAATACCGGTAATACTATTTATGTATTGTTTGGGATTCCTATACCCGTGGGATTACTTTCTAACCCGGGACAGGAACCAAGAGGTTGTATTTCCACTCCTCCGACCACATTGGGAACATAGACAGATGTTTTTAAATACGGTGATTAGAGAAGAGATCGCCTAAATGTGTAGCATGACTATACTATTTCTCTTTATTTCTGTCCCTTACTAGTTTATGTTCTCCCATAGTATTGGGAGTACTCTCCACACGTGACGAGAGGGGCCAGGATCTAATCAGACCGGCTCGTATTTTGTGGCATACCAACCGAAGTACGGTGGGGCCAGAAGTGGTACTGGGAGCGACATCAGTCCTGAAGAAGACCGGGGTGACATTTTGAGGCACAGTAAGTCGGTCAAAACATGTTGACACTAGCAGTACCAGGAGTGGAGTCTTGAGAAGCCTCATCTTCTGTTTGAGACACTACCCATCCTTTCTTTCCTTTTTTAATCCTGGTGGGGGAACCTTGGAATAAAGTTTTGGTTGGTATCCTCAAACCAGTTTTAAATCACTTCCTATCAACTGCACTTTTTGTCGCATCACTAGTTCCAGTCACTTGGGGATATGCGCTGTTCTATCACTCTGTATGTTACGTGTATTAAGTGTTGAGTTTTGTGGTCTTACATTGTGTTGTGTTTGATTTATTATTTTACCCCCTCCCCTATTCTCCACCCTGAATGTGGCTACACCAGGGCGTTTTGCAAGCAGGCCCAATGATGAAGCATGTCACATACTTTGGTATGTGAGTGAGGGCAGTTTTTCCAAACAGATGAGTTTTTCTGTTTTCGTTATATGTGCTGTTTTGTGCTCTCCACCCCTATTGTGTGTTTAATTGAGAAGTTATGGGGGTTCGGGGTGGTAGAGTATATTTCTAGACCCTCTCCTCTTCTCTGTGTAAAGTGATCCATACAATCAGACACAGTGAAACCTGTCATAAAGTGTGCACAGGCTGCATCTACACAATCCAAGCCAGACACTATAAGCAGCTGCATAATGTGATACAGTCAGTACAAACATAATGCGACACATGCTGCACGAAGTGTGCTGTGTACACAACAACCAGCAACCTGCATATTTACACTGGCCCTTCGCAGCATGATATGCATTATGCAAGCATTTGCAATGCAATAGGTCTCTCATTTACGAATTTCCTAAATGCAACACCTATTGTATTGCAAATGCTTTTCTAAAAAAAAAACGCCCATGCCGCGCTTAAACTTTAATGTTAGATGAGTGGTGTTTAAAGAAAGGGGCGCAGCTGCCATTAAAGTGAAAGCATGATTTTTGGTGCATTTACAAAAAAAGCATTTGTTTGTCAACTGACAAATGCTTTTTTTGTAAAAGCACCCAATGCCTTGCTTTTAATTTAATATTGGGCTGGTCATGTCGTACAAGGCTTCTGAAGGTTAATTCATTGTGGTGGCTCTTATGGTATAGGGCTTTTTCGTGTAGCTTCGGGGTGCTTTTTGGAACGTCATCGCTGTTGATGCCAGGGAAGCCGGAAAGACCCCCAATCACAACGAGACAGGCAGAGCCTGCACGATCACAGATGGCAATAGGTAGAAAAAGAAAACAAGACGGCCTCCTTGATCTGTGACGGTCAGCAAATTAGGGCTACACTGCTACAGGGGTGGAGGCAGCAGAGGGGCTCCTCGTGGAGGTGTGTGAACGTGAGGCGCACAGATGCTGATCAGCGCATCGTGCTCATGTTTTAAAAGGTATTGTGACTAATGACCTCTTGACCAATAGAGGTCATTCTTCCTTGTGATCTCTCCATATCACCAACTTTGTTAGGCGCTCATTTTGTTCTTTATTTACGGATCACCTGCTGCCTGAAACACCTGGAAGGCTGTGGGGAAAAACTCTTACCCACAGAACTCTGTGGTTCTTAAAGGAGCACTTCTACCAGTAAAATGATCAAAAATCTCAAATTCATTTTATGGCTGTTGGATATCATGAGTAGTTTAAACATATTTATGCTGGGGACTTACTCTTCAAACATATGCAGCTTATTTCAACAATAACGTCTTGCTCTTGAACACACTGAAGTGTGACGCACAAAACTCTGTTGAACTTTTTAGCCTGGAGATATGGCACTCGGTGGATTCCAGCATGGGGTTGCTTGTGCGGTATAATAATAAATAATTGTTGGGTGTGATTTCATTAGTCACTACTTAGTACTTTTGGGTTCGGGAAGCAGATAACAGGGTACATGAGGTCGTTTCCACATATATTATAAGGCTGGACATGTGCTTGCTGGTATGCGAGGAAAGTTACTATATAAAGATGGTAGGGGTGGCCAATGGGGTATGTAAGCTTGGAGGGTAGAGTAAGTGCTTACGAATATGAGAGTTATGGGTCGCATGTAAAAAGTAGGAAAGTAAATGAAATAAAAGCGTATATAGTCTGCACAGCGCTTTTCATTTCCAAGGTTTTCTATCCCATTGAAAGCCCATCCCAGTGTGGTCAGCTCTGTTGGCAGAAAGCTTTGGTGCACTTGCATTGTTCCACTGCTTCACAGGGAAGATGTCATGCCTCATACCAACACCTCAGATATCCAGAGCGGGGTGATGATGGAGTCCCTCCTTCTTATGGGGTAACATGGAGTATAAAATGCTGGCAGGGTGATGGCTTGTCTGATGTGGAACAGCATCACAGCTTTTAGCAGCAAGCATGGCCAAGTTTGCAGAACCAGCTTGTCTGGGAAGAAGGTGGTTTATGGCTAGTTGACACAGAAATCTTGAAACTCACTCATACCGTGCTAATGTCCTAGCAATGAAGAACACTGTCTTGAGAGTGAGGAGCTGCAAGGGACAGCTATGAAGTGGTTCAAATTGAGTGTACACTAGAAAGATGAGGACCAAGTTAACGTCCCACGGTGGCCAGAGGTTTCTGATCTCCACTGCTCTCAGATGGCCATGCAACCCAAAAGTGGCATAAAGGTCACCATTGTCAGCTCTGGGTGTGGAAAGGGGAGGGTTCTGCCGCTGAGCCAATCGTGTCCAGTAACTACCACTATAGAACTTTGGCAGTCTCCTCCAAAATCTGAATGTGGTCGGAGAGGTCCCCTTGATGTTGGCTCCTTTGAGACTTCAGATCCCATTGCAGAGCCCACATGTCAGGATTCCTGCCACAGCTCACATCTCTTGACTATCACGATATATTGGCATGACTCATATCATTCCTCCTAACACTCTTGAATGCACAAACATTTTGTACCCTGACTTTTGACCATATTACATTCTGTTGGCAATAGCTAGCTGCAGCAGGTATTCTCCGGTTTGTTTGAAAAGTCTTAATAGTTTTTACAAATGTTTGACCATACACATGCAAGGTCAGGTTTCAGGTGCCATGGAAACATCCAGAAAATCCACCAGAATAAGCCTTAGGCAACCGTGATAGATGATCTCAATGTGAACCTTCCTGTAGACAGCCCTCATCAAATTAATCCCCTGCACCTATTCCTTGCTATAAGCAATTATAATTCGACCTTTGTGAACATTCTACAACACCTTTGACAAGACAGCCTCATCAAATTAATCATATGCACCTGTTCCTTGCTATAAGCAAATATGAACGTGACCTTTGGAACATTCTAAAGCACCTTCTGAAAGACAGCCTCATCAAGTTAATTATCTGCACCTGTTTCTTGTTAGAAACAATTAGAATGTGACCTTTATGAACATAAAGCAGTCTTATTTAAAGACCGTCCACACTCCTCCCCTTTACTTAGCCTCTTTGCCTGCCACTTACCTGTTTCCTGGCTTCCAGGACTCTGTCTTGCCAGTTCCCTTGATCCTCCCGCTACAGCCTCATCGCAAAGAACATCTGGCATTAGTCTCACACCTGGATGGAAAAAAGAACAAGAAGAAAAGGAGAGACGCATTAACAGACTTGATTTCACTGCACACTGAGCTCATACGCAACACCATGCTGCAAACAAAGGTAACTAGCTTTGTGGTTCAACTTGTACATACTGTTGGCAGGGCTCTGCCAGAGAGGACTAGGATGAAGTTAACCCTGTCCAAATTTGCTTGTGGGTTTGATGCTGAAATTATATTCACCCATTAATACAATGGGGTAACTCAAAAGGTCCTGGACCTGGGCATCATACAGTATTAGAAAACAACGGTCCATAGACTATTACTTTTCAATGCCAAACTTAGTGAGTGCTTAATTGTTAAATAAACATCCGCGAGTATACAAATCTACTCTGAATCAATGGATGCATCAATATAGCAAAAAGCAACAGCAAAAAATTCATTCCAAGGCAATTTATTCATTTATCGCCACTATCTAAGAATGGAGCGTGCAAAAATAGAAAGAGGTGAATTAAATAGTGTTGAGTGATAAAAAGGAGAAAAGAATTAAGGAAATTAGTGACATTAAAATTCAAAAGACACTTTTTTCACTATAATACGGATCAACAATCATCCGTGTTGTACGACCCAGCCAAGAATCAATTATTCCATAATGTTGTTACATTTGAAACACACTATGTTTTGTAAATTATGATGCACATGAAAATAAAGTGGAAACATATAGGTCCAGGTCAATTATCAGAAAGGCGTCGACGTTTCGACTCGTCTTAGGGCCTGACGATGAGTTATGCCTGGGCCATGCGAGAAATTATATTCACTACAGTTTTGAAAATTTTGATAAAGGAGCCTCCACGGACATTCTAAATGAAAACAAAACAACAACAAAACTAAAGGTTGGCTGAGATTTGAAAAGCTTTTGTGAGGTGATTAGTTAAGAGATAGAGTTAATACTAGACTAAAGCCTTATTATTTGTTTGTTCATAGGTACCATATCTGCTGGTACCATTCACCAGACTGGTGTGAATGCCTGCTGCAGTGTTGCTGTTGAGTAAACGAGCCACAGCATCTTTGACTCTACACACTCACTCCATCCCAGCCCCCTTCCACCTGGGATTTGCCACCGGAGGAGAGTCTCCTCCTGTAAACTGAAGGCAAGAGTCGGGAACTAGCATAGCATAGCCCCCATTGGAATCATCTGGGATCCAGGTAGGTGGCTTATGACACTGCATATGCTACCTGTTGTGCTGGACCAGTAGGAGACAGTTGGCTATTGGTCCCAGCAGTCTCAGAGTCAACCTCATTAAAATCCAAGACCAAGACTGGAAGATCAGGATTATATTCTGAATGTCCTGAACTCTCTTGCCCGATGGAAAGACGTGAAGCAGAACCGTGTCCACAATGGCTCAGATGAAGGGGAACATCTGAGAAGGAGTCAGGTGTGACTTTGGTACATTAATAATGTGCTCTTGCCACTGCTATCACTTTCATGAACACCTGGGGGGGGGGGGTCACTGGTGAGACTAAAGTGGTCCAATGCACGCCAAACTGAAAATGCACCTATTGATTTATTTAGGAATTTATAGAGCACACAGCTGCCTCCAACAGAGGTGTCCCGGCACTAAGGCAGTCGACTAACAATAGGTGCATACAGGATTAGGAACAGTTGAAGAGCCAGGTTTTCAGAGCTTGCCGGAAGGCTGGTTCTATTTCAATCGAGCGGAGATGGAGCGGCATGGCGTTCTGGAGTTTAGCGGTCCTTACCACGAATGCCCTGCCACCTGCCCTCGCCTTCCAAAAGTGGGGGATAGTGAGGAGCTTCAGGTGGTTGGATCGCAAGGCCCGGTTATGTTGGCAGTGTTAAGGTCTGTTTCCCAGGTATGCTGGGCCTTGTCCCTGGTAGCTCTGTACCCCACGGTGAGTGCCTTAAATTCTATACACCTGATGACAGGCAGCCAATGCATGTTTCTCAGGATGGGGGTGATGGAGTGACTATGGGGTACTTTGCAGATTAATCTAACTACCGCATTCTGAATAATCTGCAGTCTGCGAATCAGAAATGCGGGGAGTCCCAAGTAGAGACCATTACCGTAGTCCAGGTGAGATGTAATTAGGGTGTGAACTACAGTCCTCCTCCAGTACAGTGGGAGGAAGTGGAGGAATTTCCTCAGAGTTCGCGATTTCCCAAAGCAGGAGGAGGAGACTGGCCAAATCTGGGATGTACAAGAAAGACAGTTATAGAATCTGAACCCCAAGTTTCTCACCGAGTCTACTGGCTCAGGAGGGGGATTCAGTACTTGTGGCCACCAGAGCGCAGCAGGTGGAGAGGCCCGCTGGTTGAAAAACTTTTATACGAGTTCAACTTTAGGCAGTTTTGGGTCATCCAAGCCAAGATGTTACTCAGACAGCTTCTGAAGATGACAAACCCAGCCTCTGAATGTTCTTTAAAAGAGAACAGAAGCTGTGTGTCATCCGCGTAGAAGATCACATTCACCCCGAAGAATTTGACCAGGGCTGCAAGCGGCGAGAGGTACACATTGAATAGGAGTGGACTCAATGCGGATCCCTAGGGAACCCCACACACCAGGGGATTCTGGGAAGAGACGAAGGGATGAAGATAAACTTGTTGTGACCAGATCTCAAGAAAGGACCGGATCCATGACAGGGCCGTGCCCTGTATTCCCAGGTGTTTTCTTCGCTCCAGGAGAATCAGACGGGCCACCATTTCAAAGGCTGCGGATAGGTTCAGCAGCACAAGCATTGCTGCCTTGCCCTGGTCAATAGTCTCACAGACACTCTCTGACACTTCTAAGAGTGTAGTTTCCGTTCTATAGCTTGCTCTAAAGCCAGAGTGGGAGTCGTGCAATTGGTTATTAGATTCCAGGAATTCCGAAAGTTGACTCTGGACTATCTGTTCCAGAATTGTCACTGGAGCAGTCAGAAGAGAGATAGGTCTGAAATTTTTATTTTCTGCTGGGTCTGCATTCGGTTTCTTGAGGATTTTGCAGCAGAAAAGCCTGTTTCCAATCTGCTGGAAAGGTGCCCGAACTCAGAGAGGAGTTCCAGATCTGGTTCAGAGAGGCATTAAAACAGGGGGCCAGAAGTTTAAAAAACTGGGCTGGACAGGGATCACCCGGTAAGCCAGATTTGCATTCCAATAGATTTTTTTAAGGAAGCATCGAGAGAGAAAGGACGGAATTTGGTCAATGACTCAGTATTGCTCGGAGTAGCATTGTGCTCGGCTGGAGTCAAGTTGGTTGAGAAAGTGGTATAGATAGATTGAACTTTATCCTGGAAAAAGTTTGACAAACAAATACAAAGGGCTGCAGGATTGGTAAAGCCTTGAACAATTTTGAATTGTGCTTTTGCTGAATTTCCAGCTAATTTAATCCTGTGGGTGGGTGAAGAACTCCCTATCCCACCACAAACCGTAGAAAATGTCAGTGGGCTGGCTAGATATGTATATGGAAATAGACGTCCTGCAGTACCAACACTACCTTCATTTCTCTAGGGTCTAGGCAGCCAATGTGAGCATTTTGAATTATTCCCTCTGGGGGAAGGCTTTGAGAGTGCACAGGTCTAAAATAGGCTGTAGGCCTCAGTGCGTAACAACCACTTTCTACTTTTGGAGGAGGCACCCTCTCAATAGGCCCTTTGACAAAAAAGAGATTGGACTTACTGCTGCAAAATGGAAAAATTATCCTCTGTCATTGTTTGGGTAGATGGTCGAAGGTGCTGTGGTGCAGAAAGGAAGGGGAAGGCATAGCCCTTCCAATTAATTTGCATGAGCCACCTATTATGGTCTGCCAACCTGACAAGAATCATCGGATCCTGCCTCCTGCTGGGAGGCCGAGCTCCACTGAGGGCATGCTAAATGGGTGTTGCAGGTAAGGCTGCAGTGGACTGGGGGGTGATGAACTTAGCAGCGGGCGGCCTTGACCGTTAAACTGCTGGGCACCATGCTGGGGTTGGATTGGCTGGCAGTATATGGTACCTATGCCGAAACCATGAAATAACTGGTACTGCTGATACCATTGGAGAGGTGGGGGGCAGATAAGCCCAGGGAGTGTGTTGTGGCCATGCTTTCCTTGAACAGCTGGAGAACGGAGTCTGCCTAGTCCCCAAACAGGCAAGTCACATCAAACGGCATGTCCATGAGGGAAAACTGGACATCAGCTGAACAACTGGTTATACTGCAGCCAGGCATGATGGCGAATGGCAATACCGGTGCTGATAGTTTGCCCGGTGGAATCGATGGTGTCCATGCCACAAAGAATCGTTAACATACGAATATCTTGGCTATCCTGAATGGCCTGGGCGAGGACAGATCAGAAATCTCAGGGATGCTTTTGAGGACTTGCGTCACAGAAGCCCAAAGGGCATGGCAATAGCGTCCCAGCAGGCAGCTGGCATTCACTGATATGAGACCCAAGCTGGTAGATAAAAATTCTTGTTTACCAAAGGATTCAGAACTTTTTGACTGTCTGCTTGTGGATGCTTGAACCACCAAACTTTCAAGGGAGGGCTGCTGAGATAGAAATGTGGATTTGCCAGGGGCAGGGCAATAGCATCACACACACGTGGAGGTTGACTGATGGACCTGAGCAAGGTTTGGGTAATGCCACCAATAAAGTGTATGTTAAGACCTAATTAAATGGCAGGAGGGGCTCAGAAGATATTTGCCCTGGCTGGAGATATTCTGTCAACTCTTTAGACCCCCCACCCTAAAGTAGAGAATCGGAGGTCAACAACTTCAGAACAATTCGCTTTACCATGGCATGGTAAGCAAACTCTTCTGTGGCTTGTCCAGGTGCTGAGAGAAGGCCCAATTCATGGGCAGTACAAAAGCCACTAGCCTTCTACAAGACATCATACCAAATGACATCCTGATAGGGTTGAACAAACACATCACACACATTGTAATCATTATTTATATCTGTGACAACAAAGTAAATGTAGGTTGTGTTATCATCTTTGCAGATGTGGCAGGGAAAGTGGTAAGATCTGCACCACAACTGTTGTGGGGCTCAGTGTCAGGGGAGGTCAGATCAGCACCGTCTTGGAGTCAGACAGTACTGTGGGGAGATCCTCGCCTGGTGTCAATAGATTTCGTACAGGTGTCAAAGTCCCTGGGACCTGTATGTAATGTATCACCAGAGGTGGGGTCCAGACTGTTCCAGAGTCATCATAACAGACTCAGATGGTTCAGCTGGTACCGGGGGCACACCTGCCAGTGGTACTCCAGATGGAGGACCTCTCAACAATTTGGGACCTAATGCGTGAAAGAGGCCTCGTCAGCACGGAACCAAAGAGCCAAAGCATGGATGCACAGAACACTTTGATCTTTTACGGGGTTGACAGATGGTCTAGAAAATTGGGTTGGCACTGAAACACGTTGATAGATAGGCTCAGAAATCAGTAAACTCCAAAAGCGAGATATAGTTTCATGGTGCCACAAAAGTGCTTTAAAATTATTATGCAATGATGGCTCTAACTGGCATTTATCAGGGAGGCAAAAGCAGGGCAAAGGTGAAAAAAACAAGGGATTGCAAACAGAGCATTAAAAGGACACTTGCATATCCACAATTCTATGTATGTAATCTGTTAGACATGTCAGCCTTAGGGTGGTCTTCCTCCCAACGTTTTGCCTTCTTCCTCTATTTTTTCCTGACCTTTTTTTGTTGGCCTTAGGACTCTGCACACTTTACCTCTACTAGACAGTGCTAAAGTGAAGGTGCTTTCTCCTCTAAACGTGGTAGCATTGACTTAGCCTAAATTGGCATATTTAGTTTACTAATAAGTTCCTAGTACAGTGGAACTACATGTACCTAGGGACTATAACTTAAATGCTACTAGTGGGCCTGCATCAATGGTTGTACCACCCACTTAAGTTGCACTTTCAACATGCCTCAGGTCTGCCATTCCAGAGCTCGCTTGTGCAGTTTTAAACTGCCATTTTGAAAAGGCTTGACATGGACTTAGTGCCTAATCTGTACATATGTATTTACAACAAGGGGTGGTGAGGGACAGAGTCTCTGAATTAAGCAGAAAGCTCTCACCCAGTCAAGAGATCAGGGCTAGATCCAACACCGTTTTTTAGCTCACTGCACCATCCCAGTTTCAGAACCTGGCTGTATGCAAATTAGTCTGTTCCTGTCCCAGTGCATGATGGGAACAGGGCAAACCAAACTACAAAAGCCAATTCTTACACTGGGAAGGAAACAAGCTCCCGGGGACCGGTTTCTGGCATTACAGCCGTCTTCGGCCCGGTTTGCTTGAATCCTGATGGTGCAATGAGCAAGGGTCTCACATCTATGAATACCCTTCCACGCTTAGGGTGGACAAAAATATTTACAACAAGGGGTGGTGAGGGACAGAGTCTCTGAATTAAGCAGAAAGCTCTCACCCAGTTAAGAGATCAGGGCTAGATCCAACACCGTTTTTTAGCTCACTGCACCATCCCAGTTTCAGAACCTGGCTGTATGCAAATTAGTCTGTTCCTGTCCCAGTGCATGATGGGAACAGGGCAAACCAAACTACAAAAGCCAATTCTTACACTGGGAAGGAAACAAGCTCCCGGGGACCGGTTTCTGGCATTACAGCCGTCTTCGGCCCGGTTTGCTTGAATCCTGATGGTGCAATGAGCAAGGGTCTCACATCTGAGAATACCCTTCCACGCTTAGGGTGGACAAAAATATTTACAACAAGGGGTGGTGAGGGACAGAGTCTCTGAATTAAGCAGAAAGCTCTCACCCAGTTAAGAGATCAGGGCTAGATCCAACACCGTTTTTTAGCTCACTGCACCATCCCAGTTTCAGAACCTGGCTGTATGCAAATTAGTCTGTTCCTGTCCCAGTGCATGATGGGAACAGGGCAAACCAAACTACAAAAGCAAATTCTTACACTGGGAAGGAAACAAGCTCCCGGGGACCGGTTTCTCGGCATTACAGCCGTCTTCGGCCCGGTTTGCTTGGATCCTGATGGTGCAATGAGCAAGGGTCTCACATCTGAGAATACCCTTCCACGCTTAGGGTGGACAAAAATATTTACAACAAGGGGTGGTGAGGGACAGAGTCTCTGAATTAAGCAGAAAGCTCTCACCCAGTCAAGAGATCAGGGCTAGATCCAACACCGTTTTTTAGCTCACTGCACCATCCCAGTTTCAGAACCTGGCTGTATGCAAATTAGTCTGTTCCTGTCCCAGTGCATGATAGGAACAGGGCAAACCAAACTACAAAAGCCAATTCTTACACTGGGAAGGAAACAAGCTCCCGGGGACCGGTTTCTGGCATTACAGCCGTCTTCGGCCCGGTTTGCTTGAATCCTGATGGTGCAATGAGCAAGGGTCTCACATCTGAGAATACCCTTCCACGCTTAGGGTGGACAAAAATATTTACAACAAGGGGTGGTGAGCGACAGAGTCTCTGAATTAAGCAGAAACCTCTCACCCAGTCAAGAGATCAGGGCTAGATCCAACACCGTTTTTTAGCTCACTGCACCATCCCAGTTTCAAAACCTGGCTGTATGCAAATTAGTCTGTTCCTGTCCCAGTGCATGATGGGAACAGGGCAAACCAAACTACAAAAGCCAATTCTTACACTGGGAAGGAAACAAGCTCCCGGGGACCGGTTTCTGGCATTACAGCCGTCTTCGGCCCGGTTTGCTTGAATCCTGATGGTGCAATGAGCAAGGGTCTCACATCTGAGAATACCCTTCCACGCTTAGGGTGGACAAAAATATTTACAACAAGGGGTGGTGAGGGACAGAGTCTCTGAATTAAGCAGAAAGCTCTCACCCAGTCAAGAGATCAGGGCTAGATCCAACACCGTTTTTTAGCTCACTGCACCATCCCAGTTTCAGAACCTGGCTGTATGCAAATTAGTCTGTTCCTGTCCCAGTGCATGATGGGAACAGGGCAAACCAAACTACAAAAGCCAATTCTTACACTGGGAAGGAAACAAGCTCCCGGGGACCGGTTTCTGGCATTACAGCCGTCTTCGGCCCGGTTTGCTTGAATCCTGATGGTGCAATGAGCAAGGGTCTCACATCTGAGAATACCCTTCCACGCTTAGGGTGGACAAAAATATTTACAACAAGGGGTGGTGAGGGACAGAGTCTCTGAATTAAGCAGAAAGCTCTCACCCAGTCAAGAGATCAGGGCTAGATCCAACACCGTTTTTTAGCTCACTGCACCATCCCAGTTTCAGAACCTGGCTGTATGCAAATTAGTCTGTTCCTGTCCCAGTGCATGATGGGAACAGGGCAAACCAAACTACAAAAGCCAATTCTTACACTGGGAAGGAAACAAGCTCCCGGGGACCGGTTTCTGGCATTACAGCCGTCTTCGGCCCGGTTTGCTTGAATCCTGATGGTGCAATGAGCAAGGGTCTCACATCTGAGAATACCCTTCAACGCTTAGGGTGGACAAAAATATTTACAACAAGGGGTGGTGAGGGACAGAGTCTCTGAATTAAGCAGAAAGCTCTCACCCAGTCAAGAGATCAGGGCTAGATCCAACACCGTTTTTTAGCTCACTGCACCATCCCAGTTTCAGAACCTGGCTGTATGCAAATTAGTCTGTTCCTGTCCCAGTGCATGATGGGAACAGGGCAAACCAAACTACAAAAGCCAATTCTTACACTGGGAAGGAAACAAGCTCCCGGGGACTGGTTTCTGGCATTACAGCCGTCTTCGGCCCGGTTTGCTTGAATCCTGATGGTGCAATGAGCAAGGGTCTTTGGACTGGGTAAGAGTGGTCTGTTTAACTCAGACACTCTGTTCATCACCACCCCCTTTTGTAAATCGTTTTTGGCCACTATAGGTGTGGCAGGGTATACTCAGACATGAGTCCCTTTCTCACTGCTCCATCAGGATTCAAGCAAGCCGGGCCGAAGAAGGCTGAAATGCCAGCAACCGGTCCCCGGTAGCTTGTCTCCTTTCTGGTGAAGAATTGGCTTGGTAGTTTAGTCTGCCCTGTTCCCATGATGCACTGGGCCAGGGACAGACTGATTTGCATATAGCCAGGTTCTGAGCTGGGATGGGGCAGTGAGATAAATAACGGTGATGGATCAAGCCCTGATCTTTGGACTGGGTAAGAGTGGTCTGTTTAACTCAGACACTCTGTTCATCACCACCCCCTTTTGTAAATCGTTTTTGGCCACTATAGGTGTGGCAGGGTATACTCAGACATGAGTCCCTTTCTCACTGCTCCATCAGGATTCAAGCAAGCCGGGCCGAGGAAGGCTGAAATGCCAGAAACCGGTCCCCGGTAGCTTGTCTCCTTTCTGGTGAAGAATTGGCTTGGTAGTTTAGTCTGCCCTGTTCCCATGATGCACTGGGCCAGGGACAGACTGATTTGCATATAGCCAGGTTCTAAGCTGGGATGGGGCAGTGAGATAAATAACGGTGATGGATCAAGCCCTGATCTTTGGACTGGGTAAGAGTGGTCTGTTTAACTCAGACACTCTGTTCATCACCACCCCCTTTTGTAAATCGTTTTTGGCCACTATAGGTGTGGCAGGGTATACTCAGACATGAGTCCCTTTCTCACTGCTCCATCAGGATTCAAGCAAGCCGGGCCGAAGAAGGCTGAAATGCCAGAAACCGGTCCCCGGTAGCTTGTCTCCTTTCTGGTGAAGAATTGGCTTGGTAGTTTAGTCTGCCCTGTTCCCATGATGCACTGGGCCAGGGACAGACTGATTTGCATATAGCCAGGTTCTGAGCTGGGATGGGGCAGTGAGATAAATAACGGTGATGGATCAAGCCCTGATCTTTGGACTGGGTAAGAGTGGTCTGTTTAACTCAGACACTCTGTTCATCACCACCCCCTTTTGTAATCTGTACATATGAGCATCTGGATTCTTAGATGGGAAGGACAGCACTATCCTCCTTGACCTTTTTTGAGGAACATGCATACCTTACTGGTATGTTTTCTACTTGGTGAGCTGTGCGTGAGGTGAGGAGCTGTCATTTTGAGGACCTACATCACAGCTGAGAGGATTTCTGTGGGTCGGTCACAACTGGCAGGATTATCTATATATGGATCTATGTAGACTCCAGGCTGCTTTTCTGGGAATTACTCCAATATATATGTACGCCTGCATGAGGTACTTTTCGTATGTGCTGCATTTTGCTAGTTTTGGAAGCCGGAGTCCCACTCCGGCACTACTGTCACCAAGTGCGAGACCCGGGGCTCCCCACTCAACGTTAGGCCAAGTTAGGACACCCATTGAGATAGCCCTGCTCACCCTCTTAGCAGCTTAGCACGAGCTGGTAAAGCTTTTGTATAAACTTTATACAAAAAGATATACGATCAGACAACACTATATATAAGTCAACATAGACTAATGGGTAATATTTGTTCCGGCTGGCTGGTAGGTTGAAAATCCCAACCACCGCTTTCAAAATGCTATGCTGGTCGCAATGCTAGAATCACACAAGTTGCAATGGACAAACAATAGTGCACTGCGTAATGAAACAATACTGTGCTGGGCAAAGGATAAATAATACAATGCATAACATTACACCCCGGTACCTTGCAATAGGAGAAATAATGCAATGCGTACCGCTACAATCATGTACTTCGCAATGAAGGAATAATGCAATGCGTCACAACCCAATCACGTACTTTGCAATGAAGAAATAATGCAGTGCGGGCCGCTACAATCATGTACTTTGCAATTAAGGAAGTAGGCAATGCGTAACTACAATCATGTACTTTGCAAGGAAGAAATAATGCAATGCGGGCCGCTACAATCCTGTACTTTGCAATGGAGAAATAATGCAATGCGTAGCGATACAATCGTGTACTTCGATATGCAGAAATAATGTCCGGCGTCATAAGACAGTCCAGCAGTTGGTTAGCAGCAATATTGGCAATGTGTGTTACGACAATCAGCCTCTTTGATAACAGTTGCCCCCACACATATCAACGATGACTTAAAGTACAGTTTCTTACTCTGGCTCCAGTACTGCCTTTCGTCAGTACGGGCCCCAATCTGAGCTGAAGCAAAGGCTCACATCATCAGATGGACTGAGAGGCCGAGAGAGTGTCCCTCCGAGCTCGCACCTGCCCAGGTAGTGAGCCATATTACAGGGGGGCGCGACCCCACTCTCGTCTCCTCCTTCAGCAGACTGGGCCTTCCATGCAGAACTTTCTTAATGGGGTTTTCGGCTCGACCTGGCAGCTCAGCTCCTCTGGGGCTGCCGGTCTGGGCTGTGACTGTAAAGAAGGTCTCAGGCGGCCGCAGGGCACACTTACCCTACACCCCTGAGATTAATTTTACTCCAGGTGAACATTCACCAACGCACCCTCCGGGGCTCTTCTGGCATAAAGGTACACACACAATGCTGATGGGACTCCACGCTCACCAGGCACTCCTTCCTGTGGTCTCAGGCACCAAGACACTCACAACGTTACAAAGACTCTCTTTCATCCAGTGCACACGATGATCAGCTGATCACCTCAACAGTCCCAGGCTACACCAAGGCACGCACACTGCTTCACTGAGACTTACTCCAACTCCGGTGTCCAGATAATCAGGTGCTCTTCACCAACGACTTCGGCCGCACCACGACACGCTCACCATGTTCGAGCCTCACTTCTCCTCCGGTGCACTCGATGACCAGGCACTCTTCACCAACGCCTCCGATGCACCCTGACACGCACCCTGGGGTAACAAGACACAGCACGAAGCACAGTATACGTCAAGCAGGGGGTCCCAGCGCTCCAAGAATAGTCCCAGCAGCCTCATCCTTGGTTAAAACAGCAAACTGCAGACCAGCCCCAGATCATGAAGCAAGGGTTGGTCTTTCCCCAGCAGTCTCTGCAATTGCTCCTTCCTTAGCAGAGGTTCCTCTTGACCATGAAATGGGTCTAAGCCTTTTCGGTCTCAATGCATTTCTCTTCCATTCCAACGTCCAGGGGCCTCAGCTCTCATAGTTATACCCCTAAATCTCTTTGAAGTTTTTTGTATTCAGGGGTCCCTGACCCCTGCCTAAATCAGTCCTGGGTGTCTCCCTCCCAGTGTCACCTTTCTCCCTTTGATACTCGGGGTCTGGATCCTTAATCATTTAGCAGGAGACAGGTCAATCATTTTATAGGAGCAACCCAGGCCTCTTCACCTCCTGAGCCTTTTCTCGCCTACTCTCCAGATGCAGGTCAGCCTGGTGCCATCTCAACCCCTCCCATGGGTCAAGATCTCCCCAGCTCCTCCCACCTCTCAGATCCAGACAGTCAATCCACATTCAGAAGAGACACACAGAAATGCTTAAAGCACAAAACTCAGCCACTTTCGAAAAGAGTAGTTTCTGAACACACAGTGATAAAACCACTTTCATAGAAAGATGTGTTATGACGCTGTGAGTTCATACATACTAAACGTCACCTCTCCTTTATAAACTTATAGAAAACTAGGCTACTAAAACACAATACCCAGCCTCCCCCATTCTGTCCTATGGGCAGAATGGCCTTTCACCAGTGAAAACGAAATGGAGTGTTTTTCACTGTCATAGCACACATCTCAGTAAATGTCCTGCCTTTCACTTACTCTGCACCCTGCCCAGGGGTTACCCAGGACCTTCCATAGGGGTGCCCACTGTGTACGTAAAAGGGAAAGTAAGGCCTGACAGTGGTTGCACTTGTTAGGACAACATGCTAACTTAGCAATTGAGCGCAGGCCCTACACTGTAGGCTTGAGTTCCCTCCTCCGCGTGCCGTTGCATTACTAGCCCTGGCACACACAGTGCACATCCCTAGGGACTTTACTAGTAAGGCAAACTTACCAATCATGGCCAACCAGTTACCATTACACTTTACATAGGGAACACTTGTACTTTGACACTGATCAGCAGTGGCAAAGTACCCAAAGCATCTAAAAACAAAGGAGGTAGAGGCAAAAAGTAAAGGTAATCACGCCAAGATATGCCAGGTCTAACAACTAGCATTTCTCATATTCATAAGGAGGCTGTCTTTTCTGTCAGGGTCTTACCAAATTCCTGAGGTTTTTCCAGAGTTATCCCAGCTGGTACTATACCAATTCCAAATTGACCAGTATCAAAGTAATAAAAGGCATCGGTTTTCGCCGCATTTTTCAAAGGCCTGTTCTACGTGAGCTTGACCCTATTCAGCAGCGTTTTTTTTAAGCAATTATCTCCATAAACTAGATTTTATTACACTGCCTGGTCTCGGTTGGCTTCTTGAATCACTGCCAGGACTCTTTTATCTCTCACGTCAGGTTGAGCATGCACTTTTATTTCTTTTGATATTTTGGTTCAACGTGTTTTAAACTGTACTCATATCTCTGCAGGAAAGGACTAGTTAAACAAGCCCTGCACATTTTGCTCTCAGATTGATTTATTTACGGCTTGTATTTATAGTTCATCTGTATGGGCAGTTCTTTTCGGAAAGACAAGACTTCCCCTCGTACAACTTACACTAATCTAATTATTCAAAGGGACTTTTGTCCCTAAATCCATGTCCTTTCCTTATAGAGAGCTCTAGTGAGCCTGGATTGAGCTGTTCTACTGCAACAACTGGGGCTATCTCTAAAAAGTGCTCTCCTTCAGTCAAAAGACCAAAGAAGGACTCTGAATCTCCATCTAAAAAGGACTCGGAGTTTCCATCTAAAACTCCACCTCCTTTTATTCTAGAGTATATTATGGAGGAAATATAGCCTTAAAACCCTTTGTGGTTAAAACTAAGGCCTCTCTCATACATATTGAGGAGAAATGGTCGATGCATGATCAACACATTACCAAGACTAAACAAAGAATTAGGAAGACTCGATCTCAGACATCTTATGTCTGACCAAGGAACTACAGATGCTGAAGACTTGGAAAACAGGAATTGGAGAAACAACCTGAGTCTTTATGGAATATCTGAAAACCTAGAAGGGCCCAACATGATCTCCTTTCTACAGAGGGTTACCCCATCTATTGTTCACTCACCTTACCACAATCTTCTTCTTAATATTCTGAGAGACCAACATCTAGGTCCTAAAAAGTCTGCTATATCTTCATATCAGAAACCTAGATGCATTATTATCCTTTTTATGCAGCACACTGACTTAATGCACATTCTATCTGCAGCTAAGCAAGCCGGCCCTCTCCATTGGTCTGGCAACAAGTTCTTCCTTTTGCAAGATGTCTCCAGTGCAACGACTGCAAGAAGAAAATGTTTGCTTGAAATTTGTCCTCAAATAAAATCCATGAACATTAGATATGGTCAAGTCCACGCATGTTTTTTCAAGATAACTCATAAAGAGTACTCATATACGTTTGAGGATACAGCTAAAGTGCCGGAGTTCTTTCAACAGCATCATCTTGAAGATATGGAGATTGGTGCAGAAGTCAAGACTTGATTGTTGTATATGCATGTTTGTTGTTCTTTTTCAGATTGTCTATCTGCATTAAGTTATCGTTCATACTTCAATGTTATATTCCTTTAAATTCATTTTTGTTTCATTGTCTTTCAGCCCCAGTGTAAGATTTGGCGTATTTGTCTTCTCAGTGACTACTGCCCTCTCAATGTTGTGCTGTTCCCATAGTATTCCACCTTGTGTTCTAGATGTTAAATCTTTTGTTACGTTTTTTATCCTCTTGTTCATCCCCCTTTTTCTATATATTGCTTCACACTGCCTAGTCACTTTTCTTCATTACTGCTTTTTCTATTGCTTGATGTGTGCCGAGTTTCCTTCCTTGTTTGCCAGAGCCGAGTATGGTTTCATCTCCTTTAGGTGCTCCACACTTTCTTTATCTTTCGTGATGTATTTTTATCACATATGGTAAATTGTGCAACTAAGACCTATTGTTCCTGTGTTGCCTTTGGTTTTCTCTATCTTTTCAGAGGTTCATCACCCCCCTTATATCTTTCTGTTTTTCTTTCTTCTTATTCCACTATTTTTCCTATTTCTTTGTATTCTTTGCAGAAACTTCATGTGTATTATATGTGCATGCCTATATATTCTCCCAAAGTTTAATTACACATTTTCCTCGTATACAGTTCAGAGTCATAGCTGGGAATGTTAATTTGCATTATATGCTGATGCCTATAATTGTTCTAAATGTTTAATTATGAATTCTCCTCATATATCGTTTGGAGTCACAACCTGGATTAAAAAAAAACATTAAACACCAGCATGTTTTATCTCACTTAGCTAGATTGCACTGACAATTCGCTTTACTTCAAGAGACTTTCCTTACTGAAGCAGATATTAACAAGCTAAAAAAACAATGGGTGGGTGAACTTTTCTTTTCCTCCTCTTTCGCAGCATACAAATGGAGTGGCCATTCTCTGTCACAAGAGCTTAAGTATCTCCCTTATTTCTCTGGAAAATGACAAGGAAGGTTGTTCGGTTCTGGTACGAATTAGAATTGATGGTATAATTTTAAGCATCCTAAATGTATATGGCCTTACCAACCCTGATCCTATCTGTTGGAGGCTTATCTCGTAATTGGTCACTTAAAATTATTTTGAGAACTTCATTTTTGGGGGATACTGTAATCAAATAATGGACCCTTTTTTAGATCGTCACTCAACTATGAGATTTCTCCCTCATGGAGCTCACAAAGCAGTTACTCATGCCATCAAACACATTTCTCTTTCAGACTCCTGGAGACTGGCCCACCCCTCCCTTCAAGAATTTTCTTTTTATTCTGCCCCACATTACACACAGTCTAGGATTGACCATGTTTATATTAGCAAAAATCCCTCTCAACATTTAGTTAACTCAGTGATAGGCTCCATTTTAATTTGAGACTATGACCCCGTGTCTACTGATTTAGATGTACTCTGTAATCCTTCACCCAGGTCCCGTTGGCTGTTTCATATTCACTTGCTATCTGATAGGGTCTTCATCACTTCCTATGATGTGTTTATTGATGAATATTTCAAGATTAATGATACAGGAGCATAGTCTTTTCATTTTGTTTGGGGTACGTTTAAGGCTGCATCCAGAGGTTTTCATCATTAGCTTAGGAGAAAGAATCAGCTGCCATTCTTTCCAAAATCAGGAGATTAGAGCATAAATACTTCACGTCTAAAATAATAAAGCAGATCTTGATGCCAAGATTCAGTTTAATAAAACCACCACAGAAAAGGCATGTGGGACTCTTCTTAAAATCAATGCCACATATTATGGCGGGCACAATAAAACTGCCAATTTGTTAGTTAATTATCTCAATAGCAAGAAAGAAAAATCCTCCATGCCCTCTATCACCAATCACTCTAGTACTAAACTCTTTCGAGATTCAGACATTGCTGTATGTTTTATTGATTATTACCAAACACTACATACCCCTGAAGCCACTCCTTCTGAGGATGCTTTTTCCTCTTTCTTTTCTCATTCATCCATGTGCAAACCCGTACCAGTCGATGTGGCTCCTCTCGAAGATTTACTACAACTTCAAGAATTGTTTTCTGCATTCAAACGCTTTCCAACTGGTAAGGCGTCAAGACCAGATGGGTTCACGGTTGAATTTTAGCTTCAGTTTCCAAACTACTTTTCCCCAAACTATTTAAGTTTATTACTTACCACCTCTCACTGAACGAATCATCTGACTCTTTTACGGAAGCTATGTTCCAAAAAAGACAGATCTATCTCGGTGCAAAAACTATTGTCCCATATCACTGATTAATACTGATCTTAAGATGTTCGTCAAATGACTTTATGCCAGATTTAGTAGATGTGGAGCAGTACAGCTTTGTTGAAAATAGGAATATAATGGATAACTTGCAAATCTTTAGGAACTTTATTAGGAAAGCAGCTAAACATAGTCATTCACTGGCAGTGGTGACACCGGATGCTGAAAAGGCATTTGATTGAGCGGATCGAAAATATCTTAAGCACGCATTTTGTTGGCCCAGGTGTGGCCCTGAATTTCTTCAATTGACATCCTTACTATATTCACATACATGCTCCTCTGTTCTGTTTAACAGTATTCAATCCTCCTACTTTCCTCTTCAAAGGGGCAAACAGCAGGGTTGCCCGTTATTACCCATGCTTTTTATACGTGCACTTGAGCCTTTTCTATGCAGGTTAAAACGCTCTGATGCCTTTTCCAGCTATAAGTATTTCCAGTCTCATGACTCGTTGGCTGAAAGGAACAACATTTTGTAGACTTTTAGGGCCCAATTACAAGTAATGGAGAATTGTGTGTGGAGATTATCTGTGGCTGGATTTTCCGTTAGTGGCCAAATCATGAATAGAATTTCTGCTATTACACCACCAAATGGGTAATATCTGCATGAACCACTTTTCCCGGCCGGAATTCTGCAGGGAATTCCCAAACATTGTGGTTTAAAGAGCACATCTACCAACAGCTCTGAGCATATTTTCTGGCCCAAAAATAGGGGGGCATAATATCAAGGAGGTTTATCTCTGCTTTTTTGGCTTTAAAAGCCAAGAAAGCGGAGATAAAATTATCTCCCTATTACCTAGCTGTCGCTAACACCAGTTAGTGACAGCTAGTAGGAGCTAGCGACCATCTTGGGCCCCACTTTGCATGTCAGTGATATTTATCACTAATGATATGCAAAGTGGGCGTGCCAAGATGTTAGCGACTGAAAACAGTCGCTAACATCGCTATCTCCTATTACCAACTTTTGGAGATTTTCGCGCTAAGCGCGAATATCTCCAAAAGCTAACACCTGCCCTGAGCAGTTCTTAGCCATGTTATCCAATGGGAGGTGGATAACATGGCTAAGAGCATTAGCTCGGTAATGCATGAATATCGCGGACTTTTCAGCGATATTCATTCATTTGCGGCGATTTTTATCGCATTTGTGATAAACCTTGGTAATACCAAGGTTTATTTTCCGGTAAAAATCGCCGCAGCGCAGCGATAAATTTTTGTCTCTAACCAAGCAATAGCGATAATTATCGCTATTGCTTGGTAATATGCCCCAGGGGTCTCACACCCAAAACATCCATGTGTGGGAAAACTGCTCCTCTACAATTGATCAGAGTAGAATTCTACAGAATTCTGCTTCATACAACTTGTTATCGGGCCTTGGTAGAAAGCTCAATTTTGGCAGAAGTATCAATTAGAGCCAACACATTTGCTCTCTGTTTTTCGAGCATTTACTGGCTCTCAAACAAACGATCAGTGACAAGAGCTTCAGAAAAACAACATTTTACACACCTCACCTCATGTGCAGCCCAAGAGGTTATACCGAACCGCTGCTGAAATAGTATGCTAGAGTAGGTCTATTATATGCCCTCACATATGGTTGGCTCATGTCTGTGTCCATCGCTCAGTTAACCGGGTCCAAACACTCGATGTTCATGGAATTCGGAAAATTTTCGTGAGGAGGCCAGCCTTCAGTTATTGTAAGAAATTCTGCTACTCAAGTGCATTCTTTTAACAACTGAAAGACGTTGTCATGGGGTTTTCTGGAAAGTGAGTCTCATGCCACTGCTTCTGATGTGTGTGGCCTATCATTGAGTTACAACGAGCAGTATAATGGACATAGGCCTGTGCTAGCACATAGATCATTCCAATCCATTTGTATCAAAAACATCCATCAATGGAGTTGACGTTTCTGAACGTACATGTCACCTTTGTAAGCTTTTGAGGGGGTGCACCTATTTGCAACTAGCGAAAAGCAAATGACTGACTGTTATTTGGCCATTTTGGGCTGTGATGGATGTACTACTCAATCGCAGAACAACCTATCCGGTGGGATTCAAGAAAGCCTGTCACAATATTATTAGTGAGGCACTTTTCTATTTGCAAATCCCTCTGAACAAGATGTAACTGCAGGCATGTGGCCATCCCTTGACTCTCTTTCAAGAAAGTCCACATTTTAGGTGTAATCTAGAGACATATTTTTGTTATAGGCCAGTTGTGGATGATACCAATATTTGCAGTGGGCTTTGGTTGTCTTGTTAATGTAATTTGATTGCTTCTTATTCTGTGGCTCTCCTTCCTCTTTTCCTGGTCGTCCATCCACTGGAGCATTGTTTCTTTTTGATCCTTTTGAATGTATGACTTGTATCTTTCTACTGCATAGAATCTGGGAACTACTTTTTTCTTTTTTGTTCAGCTCTGTGTGGGACTGTAGTTATATGTGTTTTCTTATTCTTTCGTTGATGTGCTTATTCCCTACCCAAATCATCACCCACACTCTCCATGCTGCTCCCCCTTCTCTCAGCTCCTCAATTGCTTCCCCAGCCATTTCTGTACCATAGTTTTGTTTGGTCTCTTTTTTCCATTATGCACTTTCCACCAATCTCCTCTGTTGCTCCTCCCTGTTGCTCCAGCTGCTTATTGGCGCTTAACCCCATCCCACCTGCTACAGCATTGTTTCACCTCTCCGGCTAGTTCTTTTTCACTTTTTGGAGGGGTCAGCAGCTGCAATTTTCTGCTGGGATGCTGTTTTTCAAAATAAAAATGGTGTTGTGCGTGTGTTATGGTTTTCATTTAGTTCATCACTCCAAGCTTGGTGCCTGCCATCTAGTAAAGGTAATTTGGAACAAAGGGCCTCATTTACAAGGTTTTGGCATAGGGCAGCGCTGCAAGGAATCTTGGTGATGCTGGGGCTGCCTTAGGGCCAAGACGCATATATCCACACAGGCACATGTATGCATCATCACACTTTTTTTTTGCCAATGCAGTTCATCATCAGCAAACATAAATATTTTTTTATTTTGCAGATGCGGAACACCATAAGAAAAATGCACTGGCAAATCGAAAGTGTCGGATAGCATCAGTGAAAGGCATGACTTATTGGTTTTGCTAATGTTTATTTTTATATCAGCCGACTCTCTTGAATGGAAGGAGCTGAAATCTAAAAAATTAAATAGGAATTCTGTGAATTGCATCAAGTGTAGCACATAGCGCTGCCTCGGAGCACTGTCCCCCAAATGCCCGCAGTCCACTTTCAAACAGCTGTGCATCATGGAGAGCATCCTGTTGGCAAATAAGTGCCTCCACCTTTTAGGTATCCAATGGACGACAACCACAATAGCAGTTCGGAAGGTGGTTGCCCCTTTATCCCCCTCATCCTTCCAAATCACAAGAAGCAAAGCTCATATTGCGAACCAGAAATTTATTTGAAACTTGCAATATACCTTTTGTACATTCCGACTTGCCTTTTTGTGGCCCCCAAAGCTTAACATTTTGGACAGATGTATGACCCTTTATAGTGATCACAATTAGAAAATTAGCTTGTTCGCAACCGCAAAAAAGGTTTGTGGTATGTATAAAAACCCTTTTTTGCAAGTTGCTATTAGGAAGGGGTGTGCCAAAGGCGTTCCTTCCTAACAACGAGTCGCACTGGTATGTACAATTATTTTGCGACCGTAAATGTGGCAGCAAAACAATTTCAGTGACCACCTACTTCAAGTAGCTGGTAAGCCAGTCGCAAATAGGAAGGGGTCTCCACAGGACCACTTCCTCTTTATGAAAGTATGCGAAAATATTTTTTAAGAGCAGGCATTCGTCCCACAGACCACTACCTGCTCTTAAAAAATGAAACAGAAACGTTTAAGGAAAACGGGCTGCCTTAAAAAAAAAAAAACAGATTCATTTAAACAGTCACAGACATGGTGGTCTGCTGACCCCAGCAGGCCACCATCGCTCTAAGTGCGGCCATTCAATATGGCTCGCAAATTGAGACCTGCCTAATGAATATTTATGAGGCCGGTAAATTGTGACCCAATTTTGAATTGCTGAATGTGTCAGGGATACATTAGTACAATACATTTTGAAGTCGCAACTTGTGAGTCGCAAAAAATCGCAATTTGCGACCCACAAAATGGAATGGTCGTACCATGTGGACCTTTGTGAACTGCAGATTTACAACAGCCATCAGGCTCCATACACCGGGACCTCACTCAGTCACTTACAAAATAAAGCTCTGAACGGAAACATGGTGATTTTCCCTTGGACTTATGCATGGGAAAGCCCGGTGATATCTGCTTACTCTCTGAGGGATACTCGTTCCTGGAATAGGGCAGGCCTGCGGGTGTGCTGAGATATAGGAATAGGATGACAGGAAATCTTATATTTCCACTCAATATCTTTAGGAACTTGCACTGCAGCTCAGTTTAGCTGCCTATCTGTCCCTTCAATTATCACAGGTCTGGCACACAGAAGTACACTAAACCGACAACAAAGATACACATTTTCCCACTATGAAGAAAAATAGAAAAGAAACAAAGTGCAATTGTACAATGCTTAATTGCACTGCTCTAAGTACTCCTCACAAGCTGCGACTAGTGCATCTTTATAGGAGTACTATTGGCAAAATATAAAGGGGCAGATTTATGTTAACTGGCGCATCCCGAGGGATGCGCCAGTTAACATGCGCCACAGTGCGCCACAGCTACGCCACCCATGGTGCGCCGCATTTATGATGCGGCGCACCATGGGGCAAAAACGGCACAGATGCGTGACGCATCTGTGCCGGAAATGTGGCGCATTGCTAGAGTTGCGTCGCAAGCGCGACGCAGCTCCAGCAATGCTCTGGGGGGGCCTATTCTTTCAATGCTGCCTCAAGCCTTACGCCTGCTTCAAGCAGGTGCAGGGTTTTGACGCAGCATTGCCCTGAAAGTGACTGAGTGAAATCTCATAGATTTCACTCAGCCACTTTCAGGAGGCGTTCCTGCGCAGGAACGCCCCCCCCCCCTGCGCAGGAACGCCTCCTCATGGCGCAGTGCTGTACAACGTGACGCATCTCCTAGATGCGTCACGTTGTAAATAGGGCCCCGGGATGCGCCACATTTCCGTGCCGTTGCGTCACGCAACGGCGGCGTAAACGTGGCGCAAGCCCTTCATAAATCTGCCCCAAAATGTATCCATCTACCCATTCCCACATAGCTACTAACACGAGAGCAGACATTACTTTTTTGTGTTACAGAATCAACATATTCAGGGGCAGATTTATGTTAACTGGCGCATCCCCAGGGATGCGCCAGTTAACATGCGCCACAGCTCCGCCAGCCATGGTGCGCCGCATTTATAATGCAGCGCACCATGGTGCAAAAACGGCACAGATGCGTGACGCATCTGTGCCGGAAATGTGGCGCATTGCTGGAGTTGCGTCGCAAGCGCGACGCAGCTCCAGCAAGGCTCGGGGGTGCCCAATTTAAACAATGCTGCGTCAAGACCTACGCCTGCTTCAAGCAGGCGCAGGCTTTTGACGCAGCATTGGCTTAAAAGTGACTGAGTGAAATCTCATAGATTTCACTCAGCCACTTTTGCGAGGCGCACCTGCCCCGGAACGCCCACCCTGCGCCGGAACGCCCACAAGTGGCGCAGGGCTTTACAACGTGACGCATCTGCCTAGATGCGTCACGTTGTAAATCGTTCGTAGGGATGCGCCACGTTTACGCCGCCTTGCGTGACGCAACAGCGGTGTAAACGTGGCGCAAGGGCTTCATAAATCTGCCCCTTAGTTTTTCTTTATGTGACAATCGGTGTCCTCATCATTGCCTGTCTGATTTATGTTCACAGCTTCCTCTTTTCTAATCGATTTATACAGCTCACTGCGATGAGCAATTGCTGTAATGCCCTGCATCAATAATTTCTTCTGCCAGGATTTGAAGTGAAAGATTGGTCATGCGTTTTACATTGATTAAATATTTATGACTTCTTTGACTTTGTTAGTTAGTAATCCCATCCACCCTCTTAATAAGCTCACAAAAATATCACACACTTACTATAAAGTCTTGTTTAAAGCCTTTCAGGTGCTGTGAAAGTGAGAAATAAAGAGAGTATAAATGTTAACATCAATGATACGCACAAAGAAAAAACAATGTTAATTACAATAAGATTACTAGTAATTAATATTTTATTAGCAGTATTGTAAATCTTGTTAGTGAACAAATTACTTAACTTCGGTAACGTCTTATCTGATAGAAACACTATCTAGCCGCAGATTCCATACCTTTGAATAGTCCCAGGAGTCAGACTGGATCCGAAGATTTGGAAAAAAATAATACCCCGAAAGGGGTTGTCCCTTTTTCCTGAATCGGTTCGCATAGCGGGGAGAATGGGAGGGTTGGTAAGGAATCTGTGGCTAGATAGATAAGGCATAACCAAAGGTAAGTAACTTGTTCATCTGATAGAGACTTCTAGCTCCAGATTCTTTTCCTTTGAATAGATGGTCAAGCAATATTTCCCCAAAGGGAGGACTGTAAATCCGATCAAACAAAACGGTCCTGCACGACCGAATGAGAGAAGTGCCCCTCACGATGGACCAGAATGTCCAGGCAGTAATTTTTGTAAATTAGTGCAGGGATTCGCTTTTGCTGCCTGACAGATATCCATGAGAGGAATGCTGGAGTCTAAGGCAGTGATTGCAACCTTGGCTCTAGTAGAGTGGCAACACAAGCCCTCAGGAGGCTGTTTCTTGGCAAATGCACATCAGATCTTAATACACAGGACAATCCAGAGATGGATTTATTTTCTGTACATCTGACATGCACCCTTCAATGCCAGCAATCCAGCACTGTAAAACAGCCAAGGGATTCCAGGCATAGGCTCCCAACCTCAAAATGAAGGCTGGGTTAGCCTGCCCTGCTCCAACCAATCCTGGGGCTGCACAGCTCCACCATTGGTTGGATTTGTGTGCCACAAGGGGAGAAGCCCCTTCCTTTCCTTCCTGGTCCTCGTCACCCCCAGGATTGGTACAGGGAGCGGAGCATCTGTTTGGAGTGCCAGCCGGCTGCAGCAGTTAATGTGAGTGCCCCACCATTAATTAATTTTGCCAGTTGCCACTGACAAATAATGTTACCTTAAAGCAATGGTGGAACTTGGTTTGTCACAATCATCATCTGGATCGGTATAATCTACACTTTTCTCATTTGTTGCCAAAACGTGATAAGCTTTGGGAAACGCTAACTAATTATCTATCAGTACAGGCTCGTATTACATTTTAACATCCATTGATTTCCAACACTTGGTATGCAGTTGTTGTTAATGCATTTTTCTGAATTAATATGCTTATCATATTCTTCATATGTTTTATTTTTGTATAAATATTTGGAAGTTTCTCCTAACAATTGTATAGCATGTGCCACTCCTCTTCTTTTCTCTCTCCCTTCTCTCTTCTACTTATTTACTTTTTTAAATGACATTCTCATCTAAATTTTTTTTAAAATAACGTTTTGATGCAGTCCAGTTACCTTTATTATGTGATTGCTAGTATTTCTAATGTTGATTTAGAGTTTTTGCTCTTGTTATTATATTGTGCTTCAGTACTTTTTATGTACTGGCTTACGGGACTGCATGGTTAACTTACACGTACTAATAAGAATACTAAATTAAAAAAATAATTCATGAAGTTAAGAAATAGTCTTTGAAAAGTAAATAATGGTGGAAAGACATCAAAAAGATGTTTTAAATTTAGATATTGACCTACTTGAATCGTGTTGCAGCCATGTTTGAAAAACATGTGGTCCTGAAAAAAGTGCATGTCATTTCATTTCCAGCACCACAAAGTGTGTCAAAGCGTGTCAACCACATTTATTTTTTGTTTGATACTATCAGCAACAAGGCTGTGATCATATTGTTTGATACCACCTACAATAATCATATATCCACAAATTGTATATCTTTGTATGATGAGTTGCTTTGTAGTTTTTGTATTTCAATTAATTTAATAACAGATAGATGTGTGTTTGAAAATGTGGCCTGCTGGGGATGTTTGGACTGTGTGAGGTATGAACGTATAGATTGCAGCAATGCTGTGATTATAAAGAGAAGTTACGGATGAAGCGTTTTTAGGTTTCTCCTATTATCATTCGCTTGCGAATGTAATAGGCGAGAATTCAAGTGCTCCATCGACTCGTCAAACCACTGCGTTTTTTTCACAGTGCATGTGAGTCACGTGACCACAAAAGCGGGTCACGTGACCACACAAGCACGCGCATCTCCCTAATCCGCCTGCCACACTTCTCCTCCCCTCGCTCGCATTCCCTCCCCCCCACCACGCTCTCCCGCCCCCATCCGGCTTCCCTCCGTGCATCTCCCTAATCCGCCTGCCACACTTCTCCTCCCCTCGCTCGCATTCCCGCCCCCCCACCAGGCTCTCCCGCCCCCATCCGGCTTCCCTCCGGCCATTTGCCAGCATTGCGAGGCCATTTGCCTTTACATGGACGAGAAAGCGCAATAACGTGCCAGAAAAGACTAACTAAAACCACTCGTAGCAAATGCTACCCGTTCACAATGGCTACAGAGGCGCTTCGAAGCCAATGCGATTCACTTTAACCATGAACAAGCACTGGCGTTGCCAATAGGTTTCGCATTTGGAAAGTTGGAGCTTTTGGTTTTGTAAATGACATTTTATATTTATATATTGTTATTGACAATGCCAATAACGATATATAAATATAAAATGTCATTTACAAAACCAATAGCTCCAACTTTCCAAATGCGAAACCTATTGGCAACGCCAGTGCTTGTTGTATGTTACGAGTAACACATTATAAACATATTCATAATAAAAGAAATACATTAAGTGACTATTTTCGTGTCTGTCCACTCTATGATTGACTCATTTGACCGAAGGTATATTTCTTTTTGATACTAGGATTGGTTTTGTTCCTGTTCCCTTGGACATGTAAATAGAAAGGTTAACATTATTTTTTGTTTTGGGGCACCCGTAACTTTTATAGGTAGCAAGAAGGCTGCTCCAGAGGTCATAACCTAAATCAGTCTCCAGACTCAGGACCCATTGGCTGAAAGGAACAACATTTGGTAGACATTTAGGGCTCAATTACAAGTAATGGAGGATTGTGTGTGGAGATTATCTGTGGCTTGATTTTCTTTTAGTGGCTAAAATCATGCACAGATTTTCTGCTGTTACACTGCTGAATGGGTAATATAGGCATGAACTACTTTTTCCTGCCGGAATTCTGCATTGAATTCCCAATCATTGTGTTTTAAAGAACACATTTACAGCTCTGAGCAGGTTTTCTGCCCCCAAAATAGGGTTCTCACACCAAGAAAATTAATGTGTGGGAAAACTGGTCCTCTACAATTGTGCAGAGTACCCCTTTTTTGCTCCCACATAACCCACAAAGAGTTGGCCGTCTACCCGGAACCCTTTCGGGTGGTCAAGATAGAAAGGCAACGCTCTTTTTGGGTCCAGTTGGTAGAGTCTCTCCCCTTCTTTGGAGGAGTGAGAGGAGAAAAGAAGGTAGGCAGGGTGATGTGTTGGCCTACATGGAAAGGAGTTGCATCTTTTGGCATAAAAGAGGCACATGTCTGGAGGACCAGATTCTTTGTGTGAAAGTTGGTAAAAGGAGGGTTTGTGCCAAAAGTGGTTGGAGTTCGCTAGCACTCCTGCTCAATGCAATGGCCACTAAAAAGGCTGTTTTTATGGTCAACATCCTAAGAGGACAAGTATGTAGAAATGTCAAATGGAGAAAATGAAGGACCAGGTTAAGGTCCCACTGAAGCATAATAACGGGTGTAGGTGGTAACGTGTTACAGACTTTTTAAGAACCTAACCATAACTGGTGACTTAAAGAGAGAAGGTCGTTACAGCAAAAGCAAAATGCCAAGATGGTAGATAAGTAACCGTTAACTGTGCCTAAGCAGAGACCTGTGGGCCAAAGACAGTGCACTTGAGAGAACTTGTGTTAGAGGTGCGGTCAGTGGGTTGACTTGCAGCCAGGCCATCCCAGAAGTTACTTAACTGTCAATACAGTCAAATCTAGTTGGGGAAGGGAAAGGGGTCTATCACTGACCCAATTACGGTTCAACAATCACCACTGATGATTCTTTGCAGTTCTCTGCGATAGCTGGACCATGTCGGAGAGATTCCCTTGATCCTGCACCCACTCGGCCTTCGGGTCCAACTGCAGAACCCTTATATGCCTGTGGGATGTGTCACCAGCAGGATGCGGAAGGCCACGAGTCACAACAGCCTCCGAGTCATTCTCATTGATAACCAGGATAGATGTCAAAACATCGGTATCAAAGCTTCAATATTCTGGACTTGCAGCTCAGGAAGATAGATCCAAAGACCAGCTCAGATGAAAGAGAGCGTTCAAGAGGGAGTCAGGTGTGACTTCAGCATGTTGATAGTGAATCCCAGCTAATACAGGAGGTTCGCCATCATATGAAAATGGAAACGGAGTCGAGGCTGGGGAAGACTGAAATTACTGACCTCGACAGATGAGCTATGACCACAGTCATCTCCTTGGTAAACAGCCAAGGGCACTGTTAAGGCTAAAGGGGAGCATAGAAAACTGACCTGCTTGTGGCCCACTGTGACCCGCAGATAGCATCTGTGGGCCAGCAGGAAATCAGCATCCTGAAAGTCCAACACTACTATCCAGTCTCCTGGGTCCAGGGCAGACAACACTTGGGCGAACGTGAGCATTTCAAATTTCTCCATCTTCATGAAGAGGTTAAGAAGCCACCGATTGAGTATAGAACAGAGCCCTCTGTCTTTTTTGGGCACCAGAAAGTAAATGGAATAGCAACCACGACCTTCTTCTGATGCTGGCACCCTCTCTATGGCTCCCTTAGCCAAGAGAATTTGAATACATTATTTGAGGCCAAAATGACAAAATTCCAATCACTAGAACCAGACATATGCAATTTTAAAAGAATCTAAGTAAAAATAGTGCCTAAAAGCACAAACCGCCAACTGTTGTTATCTGGTCTCGCTGAACCAGACAAGGTCACAAGTCAAGGCCAACTGCGATGGAGCACGGGCCGGCTACAGGGACCAAGTTAGCCAAGCTGAACAAAGTATCTTAAATTCTGGTTTGTGCAGCATTGCGAGATCCCACATCGAGGATGCGTCGCTCAGTGACGCTTCCGTGGATGCTGTTGATGAGGGGCTTGCAATGGGAAGGCCTGTGCCAAGGATGTATTGCACAGTGGAGGCTCCGAGGGGACTGCAGACTCCAGTCCAGTGTCGAGGATGCATCACTCTGTGGCAGTTCTGAAGTGGAGCTGTGAGGAGATGCATTGCACTGCACTGTTTGTCCTGCCCATAGGATCACACCTGGGCTGGCAGGGCACTTGTATGCCAAGTTCCAAGGGTCCAGAACAGGGATGGCACCATTTTGGGGGTGGGACTCAAAACAGGCAGAGTCCAGGTAATGGGCTCAAGTGGTTGCAGCCTTTTATGTTCCTGAGGCTCTGATCAGACCAGCCAACTCTCCCTTGGAGTCACGCTGGTGGTCCTTGGTCCAAGATGAAGGTCCAGTCCTTCTAACTCAGGCAGCAGAGTAGCAGTCCTTCTTGCAGAGCAGTACAGCAGTCCATCTGAGTATTTTGCAAGTCCAGAGATGTACTGAAGAGTTGGGTCTGAAGGTCCAATATTTATACTTGTTTCCCACTTTGAAGCAGGAGAAGGTTCTGGAGGTTTCCATCCCCAGAGGTGTTTAGAATTTCCTGCCTCCTTGACCCAGCTTATCTGGGGCCAAAAAAAGGCTATGTCAAACATTTTGTCAATGTGCTCAAGCAGAGCCTTGGTGATGTACAGGTGTGGTAGGTGACAGATCCTCTGCCTCATCGAGTCAGAGATGGCCCACCCTGCCATCACCTTTTTCCCCTTTGTCTCACTGCCTGGAAGTAATACACAAAGACTAACAGCCAGCTACACCGAGTCATGTGACCCAGGATGCAGGATGCATGCACCAAATGGTTAGGAAAAGAAAAGGCTAACTTTCTAAAAGTATGAAAATGTTACATTTTAAAAAACAATTTTGTCCCTCTTTTCAGCGATGGGTCCTAATTGCTTTGCAAGGAAGAGTTGATTTATCACCGGAACCTCGGGCTCAGGCACAACGGAGAAATACAGGAACTCTGTGCAATTGATTATTCCTAACTACTGACCAGGAGAGAGACGTCACGATTAAGGTTACCCATCTATTGAGCACGAGCTGAAGTAACCATTCAGGGTGGAACCTCTTTGAAGGCCACACACAGATACAAAGTAAAGTCCTGAAGAAGACCCCATGCAGAATATAACTTTATCGTTACAATAACTAGGGGTCGAAACGTCAACACTTTACAACAAGTGCAAATGATCACCCAGATTAATTATAAATAATAGGATAAATTACCCAGTAGGTTGATACATAATTTCAAACACAGCACACTGTGTCTAAATGTAATACAACAGTGTTTATTTTTGTGTTTACATTTATAATTGTTTAGAATTTTCACATGAAAAACCTTTCACATGATTTATAAATATATATTTTGGAACAGGAGCACATGAGTTTTCCCTCTTGTTTTTGGTTTGGACTGAATTAGGATATGTATACTTTTCATTAACTGCTAGTCCCATCGTTGAAAAGAGGGATGAAATTGTTTTTAAAAATTAAAAATGTTCATGCTTTTTGAAGCGAATAGGTGGCAGAACCACTGTTCCTTTAATGTACAAATCCCCAGGTTCTGCGCACAACTGGGTTACCCCATTGCTTTATACTAACTTTCTAAAAGTGGCATTTTCAGAATTGTGACTTAAAATTTGATTTTAGCATTAAAGAGGGTTTTAAATTCCCATTCCTTAGTCACCAAAGTCAATATTCCTACCTGCTCCCAATTGAAAGTTATCACGTATTAACTTTAATTAGTTTGTCCAATGTTATCCTATGGGAGAGGCAGACCTTGTAGAAGTGAAAAACGAATGCAACAGTTTACTACCAGGATATGTGAATATTAAAAGTAAAGGTCCAACTTTTTAAATACACTGCATCCTGTCCTATGGGCTATTGTGGGCGTATGCTAGTGGTGGCTTATATGTATTAAAAAGAAAGGTTTAGGCCTGGCAAAACATTAATTTTACCTGGTTGAAATGGCAGTTTAACCCTGCACATACATGCTGCAATGGCAGGCCTGAGACATGTTGAAAAAGACTATATAAGTGGTTGGCACAATCAGTGCTTCCGGCCCACTCACACTATATCATTTATAGGCCTTGGGTACTTGTAGTACAACTTTACTAGGGACTTATGAGTAAATTGAAAGTGCTAAGTGGGTGTAAGAAAATGTCACCATGTTAAATGTTTTAAGTAGAGAGCACAAGCACTTTACCACTGGTTAGTTATGCGAACAAATAGCAGACTTTTTCGTAGAAAAAGTAGAGAAAATCCATGCTACCTTCCCAAAATCCACTAACTTAGTAAACAATGTAGATACTAAAGCTCCCCCTACACAAAATCCTACACTTACCAAGTTTACTACACCTGACAAAAAGGATTTAGTTAATATCATCAATGGAATACATTCAGGATCTCCCAATGATGTGTGCCCACAGAAAAAAAGTAAGGATATTATGGAAAACACACTTATTAATCATATCAGCTATATGATTACTTTATCCTTTCAGGAGTGTATTGTTCCAGAGGCTTGGAAAATAGCTCAAGTAATACCTATAAAAAAAAAACCTAACATTCCTATCTCACAGCTCCAAAATCTTAGACCAATCTCCCTTCTTCCATATTGTGCCAAAATCATTGAAAAAATAGTTAACAAACAACTTATGGCATTTTTGGAAAAATAAACCCTACTCCATCCCTCCCAATCGGGATTCAGACCAGGTTATTCCACCGAATCTGCAGTCCTGTACTCTACAGAATGCATCCGCAAGATGGTGGACGAGGGCGAGACGGCAGCGTTGGTCATGCTGGACCTCAGTGCAGCATTTGACACCGTGCTGCACTCAACACTGTTGTCTCGTCTCTCGGACATAGGTGTGAAGGGCTCTGCTCTTGCCTGGCTGGAATCCTTCCTTACCAATAGATCGTTCCAGCTACACTGCCCACCCTTCAGATCATCTCCTCGCAGCGTGAGCCATGGGGTTCCACAGGGCTCCAGTCTGAGCCCTACATTATTCAACATCTATATGGAACCCCTGGCACACGTGGTAGAGAATTTTGGGGTGGGCATTGTCAGCTATGCTGACGACACTCAATTAATGTTCAAATTAACACCGGACAGTAAGGACTATGCCACCAACTTCTCAAGCTGTATGGCGGCAGTAGCCACTTGGATGGACAACAATTGCCTCCGCTTAAATGGTGACAAGACTGAGGTGCTGGTGGTAGGGAAAGAAACCTCCATATGGTCTCACGCATGGTGGCCCAGTGAACTGGGAGAACTACCCAGTCCTGTAAAAATGGTAAGAAACCTAGGGGTCATGCTAGACTCTGACCTCTCTGGCAAATCCCAAGTTAACAAAATAACAGGAAAATGCTTTGGCACATTAAAAGTCCTTCGAAAAATTATTGACCTCATTCCTATCGGAGCTAGAAAAACAATAGTCCATGCTCTAATAACTCCCCACTTAGATTATGGAAATGCCCTCCTGATAGGTCTTAACCAGAAAGGCCTGCACCAGCTTCAATGTATACAAAATGCAGCTGCTCGACTGGTACTAGGTCTTTCGAGAAAAACATCTACCAAAGCAGCCTTAGCTAAGCTGCATTGGCTTCCTGTCAAGGAGAGAATCAGATTCAAAAGCCTCTGCTATGCCCATCGAATAGCTCACAACAAAGGCCCCATCTATCTCAGAAGTCTCCTGACCATCCATCGCCTGACCAGAGACTTAAGACCATCAGGCATGATGCAATTCAAACTTCTCCGTATTACGAAAGCTAAAATGGGAGGTAAATCCTTCCGTTTTCTGGCTACTAAATATTGGAACGCCCTTCCACTCCAACTTCAGATGGAACCTTCCGAAATACTATTCAGGGCAAAACTGAAAACTCTCTTATTCCCGAAATAATCTCTGATCGTATTTCCCTTATGTCTCTGCTCCTCTAGATTGATTTGTAAGCAGTTAGCGCGGGGACACAAAGTTCTGTGCAGCCAGGTGCTTTAAAAATGTTTTATTATTTATTATTATTATTATTATTATAGTAATAAAACCTGTCAAAAACAGGCTCAGAAAACAGGAGGATAAAGTCAACAAATTTGGGAATTAACCTGCAGAAAAAGTCAAGTCCAACATTAATAATGATGATAATAACAACAACAACAAAACAAGAACTAAAAATAGCAGCTCCTTACATATTCAGGTTTTTGTTATCAAAATTGGCATACATTTTTCCAAGCAAGTACACATGAATGCTGAAGTTTGGTTTTGTGGTTAGGTGTTACACACACTTTGTAAATATTTGTGGCGACATTAGTTAATGATATATAACTTGGTGGCACTTTATACAACATTGTCTTACAAATCAAGAGTTAAAATTATTCCAATTTTTTTTCCAGACATACCTGAAGAGAATGAACAAGGTATCTGCAGAGCGTCTGAGCTCTGTACATAAAAAACCTAGAAGAAGCAAGACTGCCTTTGCCCAAACAGTATGACAGCAGAACAAAATTGTTGCCTTTTATGAATCAATAACTCCTCTACCCTCTACTTAGCTCAGGCCTTTGAAAGCCTCTTTACCATGTTTTGGCAAATAGTGATTTATGCCACCCAAAGTATACAAAAAAAGGAAAATCAAGCCCACATTAGATTTTCCTAGGACCCCGCTTTTGTGTACCAAGAGCATTAGTTGTGATTCCATCGCTCTGACATTCTGAATGATACGGCTGGTGAATTTTGAACAGTCAATTGTGTTTTTTTTGTATGTTGTACCAAATATATGTTGCTTTTTTCACATTTGTAGATTAGAGAAAAGCTACAAGGGATTTTGTTTGTCAATTAATTCAGTTGATTAACGGACATACGTTTTTGGAGGTTAGTTGTCAACAATCTACCTCAAATGTATCCATCAGATAACTGCAATGAATGTTGAAATAAATCACAATAAATGAAAAATCAATAGCAAGAGCAATTGAGAAAGCACACGGAAAATCCTATTTGTATGAAAATATATTGTATTTTATCAGTCAAAGAAAATTGGAGGGGATACAACAAACAATTCAATATAAGCAAAAAAATGTCATGAACAGATGTGTGGACAAATCAGCATATCAGTTCAAAACATGACATCAACTCCTTTAAATTAAAGTGAATAACTGAGTTCATCAATGTACAGAAGTTACTCACAAGAAAATGGATTGCTTTGGAGATGATGACAAAGTCGACGTTTCAGTCTTTTTCGCAGTTGTCTATAAGATCATCATCAGGACAATCGTATATTGCAGAGAAAGCCCCCTATATAAAGACAATGTAATAAAATAACCAACTCATTTTATGTGCCAAATAGATACAGTGACATCAAAAAACAGACTGTTATATTTATAAAGGATAACCATGTGCTAAACTCCAAGATGCAGTTTTTAAAGTGTTCAACAATGTATATTTCAAAAATGTCAGTCAGCTCCTGCTATACAGTCTTTGAATTCGAAACGCCATATTGTTATATATACATATCCATATAGCATGTACACTTTCAAGGAAGATACCACCAGCGTTCTTTATACCATGTGTTAGAAAGGTATAAACTTACTTAACAATGAAGGAAGAGTTTTAAAAAGATAATTTAATAAAGGGTGGATGTAATTCTTTGCAGGAACCTGTTGAATACAAGGGTGGATATTCTGTCATATTATGTTGGTCTACCTGTCTGCTAACTAAGGCACAGGATCGGATATTCTCATACCTGCAGGGTTTCGGACATCAATAATCGATTGATTTAAATCGGCGATCCAACATAAATGAGGGAAAGCTCATCAAGCTCATCAAGTCAATTGCGCTCTATTTTTCTAACCAGTTGTGGTATCGGTTTGTGCGGTGTTTGTACTGTTTTACTGTTTGAAGTGTTGCACAAATACTTTACACATTGCCTCTTAAATTAAGACTGGCTGCTCTGTGCCAAGCTACCAGATGGTGAGCACAGGTTAATTTAGGGTTTGTATCGGACTTACCCTGACTAGGATTGTGGTTCATACTTGGACAGGGTCCATTCCTCTGCCAACCAGAAACCCAATTTCTAACAATTATTCTTGTGTTTTCACCTTATTACAGATTGTGCGCTGCATAAATATTTTACACATTGCATCTAAGTTAAGCCTGACTGCTCTTAGCAAGCACAGGTTTATTTAATCGGTTTTGTGATGCACCCTGACATGGGTTATATTTTTTATTTGAGTGGGCTCTCACCCCTCTCAACTAATAGCCCAATTTCTTACAGCCTTGATTTAAATTTCTTGAGAAGCCGATGATAGTGTTCTCAAAGGATTAGTGTTTGAACCATTATTTAGTTTTGCACTTCTCACACAACATCAAGAATGCTGTGCTATGTCCCAAGTGGGCAAGGGTTTTAACAAAGAGAATCTTCATAATAATCTCAAGTATGAATGGTCTTTACTGCTCCTAAAGACATGGCAACTTATCCAACAAAAACTGTGAATCGTTGGGGTATTTATGTACATGCACATGGGCACATGCTTGATTGAAGCATATATATATCACTTACATTGGAAATTCCAATTGTTTAGTACAGTATTTATGATTCCAATAGGATTTATTTTCCATAGTGACAGAATGGATCTCCAATTCTCTACTGATTTCATCCATCAATTGTCCTACCAAACCTAATCCGAAATTTTGGATTGTTGGGATTAGTTCCAGATGTGATCACCCACAATCTTCATTCCTGTAATTCTATATTTTTACATTGGGTTTTTGGACATCAATAATGCGCATAATGATGCATTTCGGCAGACAAAATATTTTGCTTTCATTGGGAGCAGAGGAACTCAGTCACTGGGATCATGTATTTGCCGATTTTTCAGCAATTTTCAGCTGCACTACTCTGGAGATCTAGGGCCAGATGTAGGAACCCTAATACCGGTCGGTAACGGCCGAAATTACCGAATTTCGGCCGTTACCGACCGGTATTAGGAATTTGGGATGTAAGTGGCTGCATTTCAGATTCGGTAATTTAATGTAAATTACCGAATTCTTAAATACCGATTCGGTAAATTACGGAATCTGAAATATAGGAAGCACTCAAGTGAGTGCTTTTCACCTGTAACAATTCGTTATTTACTACCAACTACAAGTTGGTGGTAAATTACGAAAACCCTAAAAAAAGCAATTTTTTGCATTTATTAACAGTGCCATGTGGCAGACATACATGCCCTAAGGGCATGTATGTGTGCCACATGTGCACCCATGCACAATTCAGGGGTGCAACAGGGTGTCAAAGTGACACCCTGCCACCCTTGAATGTTTCCCCCCTTTTACCGAATCGGTAAATACTGATTCGGTAATTCCCATTCATTGCCCATAGGAACGAATGGGAATTACCGAATCGCTAAATATTGATTCGGTAAATACCGAATTCTACTGATTCGGTAATACTTACAGAGTAATTACCTACATAGTATTTACTGATTCTAAAATATTGAATCGGTAAAATTCGATATTTTAGATTCGGTAAATGTAGTTTACCTACATCTACCTTACCTTTTGTTCCCAGCAAAACTCTCCACCATCTTGAGTAACAAGGGTCAGATTCTGAGTGTGTCAGAATAGTGGAAGGCAGATGGAGGTAAATTGGGTTGCTACACGTAATTGGGCACTATCCCTGCTCATAGGCTGTCGGACAGTGTACCTTTGCACATGAGGCTTTACATGGCCATATATGGCCACAACTGTGTATCAGTGGCTGGTATAGGCATCTAAGGATATGCAATGCCTACTTATATTCTATGTCTGAGCACAAGAGGCTGACCTGACCAGACGAGTCCATAAATGGGCATGTGAGAAAATACTTAGGTAGGTGAGCCCAAATTAGGATTTCTGAGAGCACGTCAGTGCCTGTGGTGCTATACCTTGATATTTTTAGTAGGTTTTTCTTTTTCCTCCCGAGTACAATCCAGGCATAAATGCATTGCAGCACATGTATACTGCAAAAGTCAAAAAAATATACATATAAAGAAAATGGATAAAATGCACCAATGATAACATCAAATAGTAAACATAAAAGCTATGTTAACAAATTAAGAAAGCTCAACCCAGACCTCAATACAGTAGCAAGGTTTAAGACATTTTCTGAAAGCAATTCGGTGCAGAAGGAAGCTTTTAACAGAGGAGTGCATCCCCAGCATAAAAATTGGCTCTGAAGAGCACACTCATGACGATTACAAACAAAGTAACCATTTTGGAGAACAAAATTGAGAAAACATTTTTGGAGAATATCAATATTTTGAGAATACCAGTTCCCACAGAAAAAAAGAAGTGTTCTGGACTATAATCACCAGGGCACATATTAAAAAACATACAACCCTACATATTTCTTACAATTCCTAAATATTAGCAATTATAAAAAAAAAACAATTCTAAAAAATTAAGAAATTGTTGGCAGCACAGTAAAAAAAGCAGGTTGGTCTATTCCTTTTTCTATTTCTTTTATCTCATAATGGTATAGGAGCACCACTGAGAAGGAGGAGAAAGTATAGGTGGATAAATCAAATCAAATCAAAAATCTTTATTTAGATATAAAACAAATATCTTTAAAAGAGAATTACGGATTTATATTATTCATACATAATAAAACAATGCAAACAATCAGTTGTTAAAACCGCTTCCCAAGCTGTGAGTGCATACTTAAAACAACCCTTACTCGCAGCCTACTATTTAAACTGTTCGCATCGCTGGCTGCCCAATGGATTGGGTTTTTTTTTTTTTTTTTTTAAAAAGCATTGATTAATTTGAAACAGATGGGGGTAAAGCAATAGCAAGGCTTTTTTGTTTAAAATTACGATAAGCATTCTGAATCAGGTTTGTCAGTCTTATATTTAAGTCAGTGTTATCCGGACTCAATGCAGCAATAATAGCTTGCCTACAGGTCTGAACCCCGAGCCGATTCAATTCCCCCCTCAGCTTGTGCCTGCGTTGGGGGTCGAAAGCGGGACAAATGCAGACCACATGCAGTAGCGTTTCTGCTGCTTTGCCGCACCCTCTGCCGGTTGTATCCTCTTCCACACGGCGCCAGGTGGCAAGGTTTTGCAGGAATCGCCAATCACCCATTCTAATGCTTATGAAGCTGCGTTTTAAGTACAATGAAAAAGGACTTGAAAGGTAAGTGGAGGGGGCTAGCTGATTGTAGGAATTAATAACTGCCCACGCGTGGCTTCGTTTTGAGAGCAGTGCTTTGTCCTTAATGAGTGATAGCGATCTTAATGTTTTTTTATTGCAAGCTTAAATGCAGACTGACCAGGATTAAGGGCCCAGAGGCCGTCTGCTGAAATTTGTTGAATATAGTCCTTAAAGAGTCGGCCAAAGGTTCCTCCTGGGTTTTTCTCACTTATTTCTTGCCAAACTAGAGACTCTAATGTACCTGGGTTTGATTGTCGTAATTTATGGCAAAGATTAAGGTATACCCCGATACAGGAAACCTCGTAGTTCAATAACCCCAACTCTAGTCTAATCTGTGGGGGGGATGCAGAATGTGGCAACTGGCAAACCTTTTATACATTTTTATTGTATGTCGATTCAGAGCAGTGTTTAATTTCCCATTAAAAATCCCTATGCCATACGACAAAGTGGGGCCAATTTTCGCTTTCAGGACTTCCAAGAGAGGGGTCAGGGAGGGGCCTGAAAGATTTTTTGCAAGCTTGGTCAATGACACCGCAAGCATTGTTGCTTTAACAGCAATTTCTTTGCGCTGCTTTGTAAGGTTGCCCCTGGAGTCCAAGTGGACCTCCAGGTATTTGTACGAGTGACCTATTGCGAGGCTGTTGTTGTTAAAAGACCATCCGCCACAGGCATATCGCTTTTTCCCAAATACGACAACCTGGGTCTTCTTCAGATTGAATTCTAATTGATTTTTAATCGTGTATTGTAGCAGTGTGTCAAGAAGCTTTTGCAACCCCACCCTTGTGAGGCTAAACAGAGCCAGATCATCGGCATATAAAAGGTTGCTTAATGCCGTACCTCCTACCTTTGGCGGGTGGCTGTTTACGCCATCCAGGGCACTTTATAAGTCAGCAATGAACAGGTTGAATAAGAGAGGGTTGACAACAAAAGAGTACCAGAGGGTCTAGAAGAAAAACAATGGGTTTGTGGTGTGTGAAACCAAACAACAGTCACCCTTTCAACTGACCTATAGAGAAGAAGTATTCAATGACACCCTGATGGATTGTCAAAGATACCCATCAGTCACCATTCGGAACCGCCCTTGATCATTTGGGTTTCTTCCAAAACCATCTACCCAGGTATGTTATTCTCAAACAGAAGGAGACCAAGATGTTAATAGATCCCTTCAGTTGAAAAAACAGGTAGTATGGTGTACCACTTCTCAAGATTAGTAAGTGGAAAAGTGTAAGATGACTGATGGAGTACAGTGCAAAAAACTAGGTGAAAGAAATAAAATACAAGGTGTGCTTAAAATTGGATGAGGGAGTACAGAACAGAATTTATTCGGGTGATACTCACTCCGCCAACATTAAAAAATGTGTTAAGACAGATTAAGAAATGAGCTGTCTAGAAATGGAACCAGGTCAACATGTTTCAGCAATTAACGGACAAGTTTGTCCTTGCTTTCTTCAGGACCTTACAACAAATTAATGCTACTGCAAAATGAAAAAGAAATAATAAGTGACAATAAGAAACACAGTTCAAAGACAAGTGCTGATTTCACCTGCAGTCTCTAGGTGAAAAGTCTTGTCTTGTTCCTTACAGGTTATGTCGTTCACTGGGAAAGGTCAGAACAAGAAGGGTTAAGTGTCAGAAAAACTGGAATCACACACAAACACACAAACACACACAGGGCAGCTAGGTCTAATGATTATAAACCTACAGCTAAGTCAGATTATAAGAATTGACTATAGACACTCATATACGTAGTGTAGTTGATTTAACAGTATTAGGATATATAAATTATATGCCCAAATGAGAGTGACTCTTACCGTAACTTGTAAGAAGTGAAGACCTCACCCCATCTGGCAGTGGCTCAGGAGTAGAGTGAAGCACCGCTCTAAAGGGACAAGTAAACAACAATTCAAGAACTTGTCTCTCCTCAGTAAACAGGCACCCATTTTCCGAAAATCCCCATAGTGAAAAATAGAGAAACACTGAATCAGCGGTCCGATTCAATATGTGAACTATTCACAATCTTGTTACTTGTCTCAGCGTTAGTATTGAGAATGTCTCAATGTTAATTAAAGCCTTAGCGTGTAGAGACATGTGCAGATGTATAACCGGGCAGTGTGTCCGTCTAGCGAGACACCATAGTGCTGAATGCTTAAAGAATGCCGAATTAGCGTCAGAGTAAGAGGCAAATACGTTCCCTGTACCAAGGAGATGTAAAGACGCCTGCCATTGTCTTTACATCTCCTTGGTACAGGGAATGTATAACAGAGCGTCTTAAATAACCACGTGGTTCCTCCAACCAATCAGTGTGGTCCTTATAACATGGCGCAATGCTATCCGCCGATGCCTCCCCAGTCGGTTCAGACGCCGGCTCAGAAGTACCGACGGATAGGTAAGCACGCCACAGCCATTTTTTGCCTCTTACTCTGACGCTAATTCGGCATGCTTTAAGCATTCAGCACTATGGTGTCTCGCTAGACGGACACACTGTCCGGTTATACATCTGCACATGTCTCTACACGCTAAGTCTTTAATTAACATTGAGACATTCTCAATACTAACGCTGAGACAAGTAACGAGATCTTGAATAGTTCACATCTTGAATCGGACCGCTGATTGAGTGTTTCTCTATTTTTCACTATGGGGATTTTCGGAAAATGGGTGCCTGTTTACTGAGGAGAGACAAGTTCTTGAATTGTTGTTTACTTGTCCGTTTAGAGCGGTGCTTCACTCTACTCCTGAGCCACTGCCAGGTGGGGTGAGGTCTTCACTTCTTACAAGTAACGGTAAGAGTCACTCTCATTTGGGCATATCATTTATATATCCTAATACTGTTAAATCAACTACACTACGTACATGAGTGTCTATAGTCAATTCTTATAATCTGACTTAGCTGTAGGTTTATAATCATTAGACCTAGCTGCCCTGTGTGTGTTTGTGTGTTTGTGTGTGATTCCAGTTTTTCTGACACTTAACCCTTCTTGTTCTGACCTTTCCCAGTGAACGACATAACTTGTAAGGAACAAGACAAGACTCTTCACCTAGAGACTGCAGGTGAAATCAGCACTTGTCTTTGAACTGTGTTTCTTATTGTCACTTATTATTTCTTTTTCATTTTGCAGTAGCATTAATTTGTTGTAAGGTCCTGAAGAAAGCAAGGACAAACTTGTCTGTTAATTGCTGAAACATGTTGACCTGGTTCCATTTCTAGACAGCTCATTTCTTAATCTGTCTTAACAAATTTTTTAATGTTGGCGGAGTTAGTATCACCCGAATAAATTCTGTTCTGTACTCCCTCATCCAATTTTAAGCACACCTTTTATTTTATTTCTTTCACCTAGTTTTTTTCACTGCACTCCATCAGCCATCTTACACTTTTCCACTTATTAATCTTGAGAAGTGGTACACCATAATACCTGTTTTTTCAACTGAAGGGATCTATTAACATCTTGGTCTCCTTCAGTTTGAGAATAACATACCTGGATAGATAGTTTTGGAAGAAACCCAAATGATGAAGGGCGGTTCCGAATGGTGACTGATGGGTATCTTTGACCATCCATCAGGGTGTCGTTGAATACTTCTTCTCTATAGGTCAGTTGAAAGGGTGACTGTTGTTTGGTTTCACACACCACAAACCCATTGTTTTTCTCCTAGACCCTCTGGTACTCTTTTGTTGTCATGTATCTGTTGGGGATGTTCCCAGAGCTTGGTCTATAAATATTCCCCTGGGTCCCATCTCATCGTCGTGTTATTGTTGAATAAGAGAGGGGCCAGCACGCATCCCTTCTTAACCCCTCTTGTTGTGGAGATTTTTCGCGAGAGATGCGTGCCGGACCCCAACTTTACTCGAACCCAAGTGCGGGAGTGCAGTTGGATATTTGCATTCAATAATTTGTTAGGGATTCCCCACTTCCTCAGCTTTTCCCATAGAGCCTCCTTAGGGACCCTATCGAATGCGGCTTTGAAGTCGACAAAGCAACAGAACACAAACCTGGATGTTAAAAGGGCTTTGTCGACAATAGATGACACCACTGAAAGGTTGGTCATGGTCCCTGAATTAGCGGTGAACCCAGTTTGGTTCATTGGCACCCTATTGAAATCATTTGCCCATTGCCTCAGGTCCTCCAGAAGGAGCCCTGCATAATGTTTCGCCTCGATATCCAACATGGCTATAAGTCTGTAGTTGTTGGGGACAGCTCGCGAACCTGATTTATAAATCGGATGAATAATTGCACCCCGCCATGAGTCTGGGATTGTTGCAGTTCTCAATGCATAATTAAAAAGATTAGTTAACAATCCAGACCAAAAATGTATGTCTGATTTGAACAAGTTTTGTGGCAGGCCATTAGGGCCAGGTGCTTCATCTTGTCTAGCCTTTGTTATCGCAGTATTGTCCTGGCTTCAGTCACCAGGTGTGGGTCGTCCGACCGGTGTATTGGATCGATAGAACCGTGCCCTTTAATACCAGGGCCAGTACCCAGTTCTGCTGGCAGGCCCTGTCCTACCGGATTTGGATTGTCTTGTGCCTTGAAGTGGTCTGTAAGATAGGTTGCCCATTCAGCTTCTTGAATGTTCGCATTTCCAAAACTTGAATAACTCAAGTTTGAATGATTGATTAGAGCCCAAAATTTCCTGGCGTTTTTCCTCTTGCTCTCCCACACCAGCTTGCACCAGAAGTGATTTTCATAAATGAGCTTATCCTTGGTGATCGCCGACCTGAAAGCCTTTTGGGCTCTATGATATTTGTTCAAAATGTCGCCGTTGCCCGGAAATTTAACAAGTAGCCGTAGCGCGTTGTTCCTTGCCTTTTTAAGTGATTTTGTGTTTAGAGATGGTGCAAACTTGCGAGTCTGAGATCGGCTGTGACTCTGCGTGTTAGCTGGAAAGCGTCTAGTCAGGTGTAAGCAAAGCGCCGTCCAGGTGGTGGTCGGTGAGGCATCTAGGTTATTACCATCGTTTGTAAAATCCTTGCATACTTGTAGGATTTTCGGGCCAGTGTCGTCGCTCCACTTCAAGCGTTTTAGATTTTCGGAATATATTCCCTGGTGGGTTGGGGGTGCTAATTTTCGAGTCCCTGGTCTTGTATTGAAGGAGAAAACCTGTGGCCTGTGGTCGCTTTCGGTGCGTGGAAGAATGCTGAAGATGTCTAGGTAGTATAAGAGGTCAGCATTACAGATGGTGTAATCCAAGTAGGAGTGTTTGCTACCGTTAGACCAGGACCAGTTTGGTGGGGTGTCCCCTGCTGACCTACCATTCATTACCAGATAACCTGCACTATTAAGTCTCGACATGCAGAGCTCTCCTAGATCGCTATGGAGTTGATTCAGTGGTCTGGTTTGAGTTATGGCCTCAAAGATGTTAAACAGGGATGGCTCCTCGGTGTCCGAAGTTAGTCCCTGAAACAGGTTAGTATTAAAATCCCCCGTAACGATACAGTCTGAAGTTGGATAATTGGCGACCAAGTTGCTCACGATTTCAATTAAGCGGGTCAAGTGAATTTTTTTAGTGCGGGAACTTGGTTTAATGTATACATTTAAATAAAGTAGTGAACGAAGGTTTCGCCACCGATTGATTTTGACTCCTAGAATCCACTCTTCATTGATTGAAAGATGTTTAATTGAGTCTTTTAAATTTGTGGATATATAAGTTGATAGGCCGCCTTTTGCATGACCATGGGGGCTATCCCTAAGGGCTGGATTCCAGAATTTGATGAACCCAATGATGGGGTGACCATCAGATGCCCAAGTTTCCTGAAGGGCTAGTGCTGTGTGCTCACATAGAAAAGAGAGAGTTTCTTGATTCTCAATTTTGTGGTGGAGCCCACTGATGTTCCAGGAGCATGATATGAATTTGTCATGTCCTTGATGTTCATCTATGGTTGGGAAAACTGTTGGCCACATTCGCACGTCCAAAGATTCATTTATTGTACCCACAAACCCTGCCACTGGGGTTCATTCTGAACTTTTGTTTGACAAGATCGCGGGGAGCCACCACCATCCTTGACTGGGATCAGTGTCAGGAACCTCTGTTAGTGGTGTTTTACAAAGATCTTGAGGTCCTGATGCATTTTTTAGGATCGAGTATGGTCTTGCAATGGTGGCCGGTCTAGTACTCACAACTTGTTGAAGTGATGGAGATTCGGATAGCAGGGTAGCAAGGCATGATGTATGGGTAAACTCTGATGCCCCAGCTTCGCAGGGTGGTCTTATGGTCCGTGAAGGCACCCACCCAGCTTGCCGAGTTAAAGGACACCAAGGTTACCTCAGATGGTTGGATGCCTCTGGGGGGCAGAAACTCTATGGATTCGATGTGCTCCAAGGCCAGTCATATGTGTTTTATTTGGTGGCTGACCTGCATCCAATTAGTGCTTCTGTTGTGACTGCCAGTGTGCGGCCTTCGACGGGTGTTGCGTAAGACTAGACCAATTTACGTGTTTATTGTGAATAGTTTTTTTGAAGGTCATTCTGGGAGTGACATTGGCCGCTCCAGGTGGGACTAAATCCGACACTAGATTAGTTTTTGCTTGGTTTATCAAGGGCCTTGTTGGTTTTGCCTTGTTAATTTCGTTGGTTTCCGTCCCTGAAATTTCTGTAGCTCTGCTTGGCTCGTTTGTTACCGGTTCGATGATTGATTCACCTGTGTCTGGGACGCTTGACGTACCCTGTTGGGTGTCAGACCCTGGTGTTTCTTCTTGAGAATTCGATGGAGGTGATGGAGCACTCGTCTCACCTAGAGACTTGTTGTTCACTGTTTTTTCAAAAAGGGGGAAGAGCTTCCGGTGAACCATATTAACACTGGCCCTGATTTTGTTTCTGTTTGTACGTTGACGTTTGCGTTCTCTCTTGCTGCACGGTGGGGGGAGGGCTGGAAGTTCTTCCAGTGTGGGCCCAATAAAGGGCACTGAACCAGCCCTCGGCACTATGACTGAGTGGGTGACGCTAACTAGGCGCTCACTTTGGGCCCTACCGTTTTCTGTCGTTAGTTTAGGTTGATCAGCCCTCCTCGGCAAGGTTTGTGTTTGCCCGCATAACGCCTGCCCATTGCATTGAGTTGAGCAGGGAGCTGTTCTGTCAGAGGACTCCGTTTCTTCATTAGTGATGGGCCAGGTGTTGGCCGGATGGGGAGACAAAGCAGACTGATTTTGATGTTGCAAGCCGGATTTTGTAGATGGGTTGCCCCCCTATACAAGATAACAGTTCAGGAAGCGAGGAAAGAGAGTCGATGATTGGGGAGCATCAGCAAACCGATTGTTTTAAGTTTGTGGACGCTTGGGCCCCTATTATTAGGTTATTCAACTTGTCGAGTTTGCTGTCGATCCCTGACGTAAATAGGGCTAGAGTATTTAAAAGGTCAACCTGGATCTCAAGCTTTTCTGAGTGGTAGTTTAAAGCAGTGACTGTGTGTTCAAATGTCTGTAGAAGTTGTGGCCAGACACTGCTCGCTGTGTGCTCCATTTTATGAAGGTTTTTGGTAGGTGTTGGATTAGGGGAATTTTGGGTGTTTTTGAAAAAGAATGATAGGTCCGCTATAAGCTGCTCACTGGGGTCGGGGGATTTGAGCTGTTTTTGAGGTGATATCTTGGTTGCACCAGATGAAGCAAGTGAGGCAAACTCGGGACTTAGAGCAGTTGGCTGCTCCTCTGGAGTAATTGTGTTTTGGAATGGGTCAGGTAATTGACTACTGTTTGTGCAGACGTTGATGTTTTGGCCGTGAATTTGCGCATAAGTTAATTGGCCAGAAGGAATTTTTGAGGGGCCCGTTGGCACCCCCAGACTTTGTTTGGTAAGTAATGATTCGGTTTCAGGCAGCTGTATTAGGTCGAGAGGCGATCTTGGCTCGGGCTGGGGGCTCACCAACTGAGGTTGTGATTGGCCTGCTACTTCTGTGGCCACTGTAGAAGAGAAGAGCAGCTGACACAATGGCAAATGGGCTTGTTGATTTACTTCACGCTTTTGATTGAGAATTGCATCACCCGACTGGTCCATAGGCGATCGCTGGCTGTTCCTCCAAAGATGAACACTCCTGGAGGCTGGACAGAGTTTTCAAATTCAGACGCCCATGGTTGGGAGGGTAGCAGACACCAAGAGGAGGCACTTGAATCGGCTGGAACAACCGGGGCTCCGGGCCTCATTGGCCCCGGGGACAGGGGCTGCGGCTGAGATAACAAGATAATCATTGGAGGGACTTTTTTAAAGTAGTTGAGCAAAGTCGAAGATTTTGGGGCATTTGACTTTTCCATGGTGCTGACTTTATGCAAGTGGCTGCTGGAGATCTGAAGGGGTTTTGCCACTTTTACTGTTTCTGGGGAGGTTCTGGGCAGGTTTTGACTGCCCTGATGGAGCTCCTCTTCCGGGTCAGCTTGTTTAGTTCCCCTCCGCTTGGGAACTACTGCATTCTTCCTTACTTTCCCTGACCTCATAGTTCCGGCTGCTGAGGAGGGGGCTGGTGCTGCGTGAGACTCCCAATGCGGGGCGCTGCCAAATGAAGCAGAGTTTTTGATTGTCCGGCCTTCGAGAGAGAGGCCAGGGGATAATCTGTGGCTTAAACAGTGGCTGCGGGGTTGGCTAGGTGGCTAACTGACTGGCTGGCTGGCTGGATAGCGAGATGGCTGGCTGTCTGCCCGGCTCGCTGACTGGATGACTGAATGGCGAGCTAGCTGCGTCCCATCCACTGGAGTGCTGAACTTCAGAATTTCTGTGGCGTAGCGTATCACGGCCTCTCTCCCCGTGAGCCGCACCGCAGAGGCACCCCCCCACTCAGCTAGACCCGCCTTCCCGGACCACAGACCCATGGCAGCCCTCATGCACCGCTCCCCTCACGCCCTGTCAGAGGGTCAGCTAATAGCCACACAGCTGTGTTAATTACAGCTCGACGACCAAGATGACCCACCCAATGGACCGAGGGGGCAGTGGGGCTGACTGCCACGGGACCACGGATCACGGCAGGCACTGGGAAAGAGAGCGGAGGGAGCAGCCCCAGAGCTGGAAGAACTGACCGGCCGACCAGGCAGGTGAGCAAGGACAAGGAGGGGGGTGTAGAGGACGGGCCCGAGCTAATCCGGGCGGGCCAGAGCAAACAAGAGCAGCCCTCAAGTGTGCGCAGGAGAGGTGATCAGGGGACAGTGCAGGGACTCACACGGGCGGCTCCGAGCCCCAGGCAGCAACGGCAAGCAGTGTGGGGGGGATAGGGGGGATAGGGAGAGAACCCCCCCCCGCAGCAACAGTGGCGTAGGACCAAACGCTGCAGGCCCTCTCGACCACCCCCACACCCCCAGCACAGTGTCAGATAGACTCAGTAAACTGCTCAGCCTCGGCCTGTGCCTATGCCGACTTACCGGGAGGTAACCGCTCTGCACGGTCTCCAGCAGCCCCAGCACTCAGCACTTCGACCGCTCGAGATGATAAGCCTCCGACAAGGCAGGGCGCAGCCCTTAATCACCGCTAACTCGGCTCTCAGCTCACCGCTCTGCGCCCAGCACGCGGCTCCCGGTTCTCGGCTCCGGATCAGCTCCCGGCTCACCTCCTCCCCACTCACTCACACGCTTGCCTTACCACGCCTCCCTGACGTCGACACCACGCACAGTCTCCGTTAGTGGGGTGTGGCCGACCGACGATTGTAACTAATGAACTGCAAGTAGGTGGATAACGAAAATAGGAGACAGGAAAGCACGATTGGAGTTCGGGATGCTACCTTCTCTCTTCCCTATAGAACATGTAAATAAATGAGGAGGAGGTATGCGAGAGAAGGGGCATGGAAGAGGAGAATAAGTGTATGAGAGAATATGCTCACATACAGACAACAGATAAACAAGAATGGGGCTTTTTGGGGGTTGGATGAAGAGTGAAACAAGAGTAGTGCTAACAAGATAATAAACAAGCTAGTCGAATGAAAAAAATATGAATTTATTTTTCATCAAGAGTATTACAGTTGTTGTGAAAATGGTTAATGTCAGGCCGTATAAACATGCATTAGCAAAGCTGGCGATGGCGGGGGACTGTATTTGGCTTTGACAATGAATGTTTTCTTTGCAAATGTTTTTTTTAAAAGTTTTACTACACAAAACATGCCATGATGGCTGCTCTCCACACACATGCCTTTGCACTTCTGCATATACATAGTCAGCCATCTTAGAATCGGGGGCCTCATTTATGAGGCCGTGCGTCACATTTACGTTGCCGGTGCACCACTTTTTGTGAAGCACCAGCAGCGTAAAAAATGTGCCTTGTTGCACCATATTTACAAAGTGACGCATCTAGGTAGATGCTTTACTTTGTAAACCCCTGCACTACATTATACCTACGCCAGGTATAATGTATGCAGGGGGGGCGTTCTGATGCAAGAAAGGAGCATAGAAGTGACGCAGTGAAATCTAAAAGATTTCACTGCCCCACTTCTAGGACACAAATGCGTCAATTTCTTACGCCTGATTCACAGCAGGCGTAAGACTGACGCAGGCCCTTTCACATGGGGCTTGCCCCATGTGAAAGGGCACATTGCTGGAGTTGCATCACTTTTGTGACACACTCCAGCAATGCGTCACTTTTGCGCCATACAGATACGTCAGAAATACTGACGTATCTGTAACTCCTTTCGCTATGATGCGTCCTACTGAAAATATGACGCATCATTGGTGTCGCAAGGGGGGGCGTGGCTTGGCGCGCAATGACGACGAACGTGGAAGGGTAGAGCTCCGATCGGAGCTCCCCTTCCCTGGGCCGATTCTCCGTTTCCCACATCCTGTTTAAGCTACAACTACGAGCGGACCCGGAGATAACCCCCACCCACCCATCATCCAAACGTGAGGCTGTTTGCTTACCTGGGCCCGCACCGGCGTCAACGGAGTGACTGAGGCCGCGATGGGCGAGACTGGCCCGGTGTGCCTGGCTACGCGAGGCCAGGGCCTCAGCAGGAGCACCAGGCCCAGTGTCGCGGCCTACCCAACACCCTGCAGCGACGTCTGACGAGCACGGGCGAGGGCCGGGTGACCCCCTCGCCCCTGGAGCTGACCTACTGCAGCGGCCCCCCTGTACGAGCACACGCTCACCTGCTCGCATCACGGCGAGGAACTGCAAAGCCACCGGAGCGGTGAGGTGCCTACACACAGCGGACGCCGGTGGCGCAGCACCGCGCTTTGGGGGGCTGCATCTACGGCGACATCAGGCGGACCGCGCTGCGATCTCACCCCGGTGGAATCACCGTGCAAACGCTCGGCCATACCGGAGGGGAGTGCACCGATCCTTAGGCACCCGCAGGACCCACACCGGGGGGCGAGGACCTGATTGCCCCCAAGCTGCGAATGCACGTGGCCGACCCCAAAGGCAGAGAGGGGCTACGAGGGGCTACGAGCGGAGAGCCAGCCCCACTGAATGTTGCCCGCGAGGGCAGACCCTGTAAGGTGAGGTGCCTGGGCTCATGAGGGATGAACTGCTGGGAGGCGACGACTACCGGTGGCTCACTGGCACATAACCACTGCTGCGACATGCTGGAGCCTGGAGAGGGGTGTCCTCCCTTCCCATTCTCCGGTGCGGCAACACTGACTGTTGGGACTCCCCCCCGCACCCCTCGCTCACTGGCAGCGACCACGGACCACGAGGAAGGACAGAGAGACACGATTGCCCCCTTAGATGTTAGGAGAGGTGCGCCTTCACCTGGAGCCTTGTTCCCATGAGAGCGCACAGTAAGCTGCACCGGGCGAACTGCGCCACACGCCGCGACGCTAAGCAGCAACACTACCACAACTGGTGTGCACCCCTCCCACATGCCCTGCCAACTTGCACTTATCCATGCGGGTACTGCCACTAGCCATGATGCCTGCAGGGTGGGACTGAGTGGACGCCCCACCGACGCTCCTGTTAGGACTGCGACGAGCACTGCCTATCACCTGGGGGCTGAGGCCTTGGTGACCTACCTACACCCACGCCGCCGTTGCAACCTACCCTCAGGAACTGCCCTGCCTATCACCTGAGGACTGAAATCTTGGTGCCCTTCCTGAGCCTACGCCGCCGCTGCAACCCACCCTCTGGAACTGCCCCCCTTGAGCGCAGTGGACGCTCTCACACACCACCTTGCCCATGTCTGGGGGGGTGAAGACGTGCACTGGGACCGGTGGAACATCCTTAAAAGGGAAACAAGTCAGGTCGCCGCCCAAGATGGATTCTGACCACGTGACGTCAAAGCTGGACAATGTGCTGGCTGTAATGGAACGCCAGGAAGAATCCCTCCAACAGACTCATACCTCCCTAGAAACAAGGATTGACAGTGTGGCGATAGACCTGACCCATCTCAAGGCTGACCACAAGAAACTACAGGACCGCACCACAACATTGGAGGGAGCGGTGGCTGATCTGGAGCCCCGGGTGAGTCAAACGGACAAGCAGGTGCGCGACCTCCTCAACAGGGTCGAATTCCTGGAGGAGCGAGCTGAAGACGCGGAAGGGCGGGCACGAAGAAACAACATTAGACTGGTCAGCATACCGGAGAAATGGGTAGGGACCGACCCCACGAGACATGTGGAAGACTTGCTGAGAGGCCTCCTGCCGGAGGGCGCGCTATCGCCATATTTTGTAGTGGAACGCGAGCACCGTGTGCCCACGAGACCCCTCCACTGATCCTTCGCGTCCTCAACTACAGGGACTGCGACACCATCCTACGTGAATCCAGGAAACTTGGCGACATCCGGATTGACAACGCCACTGTGATGTTTTTCCCCGACTACACCGTCCAGGTGCAAAGACAGAGACATTCGTTTCTGGCGGCGAAGCGGAGGCTGCGACAGGCGGGTCTCAAATATTTACTCTTTTTCCCGGCTCGATTACGAGTGGTGGCGCAGGACAAGACGCACTTCTTCACCAGCCCTGAGGAGGTTGAAGCCTGGCTGGATGGCGGGGTAGAGGAGGCGCCCCTGAAAGCACAGGGTACTACCACTATGTCGCGCTCAAGAGGATCGAGACGATGTCGCCGGCGCAAGTCGCCCACGCCTCACCGCTCACAGGAGACAACGACCCGCTCCCCACTGGTGGACCTGGTCTTGCAGGAACAACAGGACGTACTGCACAGAGTCACGGAAATCAGCAGCTCTCCGGCGCCTTCCTCTGCTCCAAATACTAGCCCATGCGTGTTTCCCAGTGACGACGAAGCCATCTACGGACTGCCGCACTCTCAACAGTCCGCAGACCTCCCTGACGTCACGCCACAGACGGCAGATCTACTCATCTGAGGAGGGCCCCCAGGACTTCCCACCTTGACACACAGCCTCAGCTGCCATGCCTGCACTATCCTGGCTCGACTTGGGGTGAGTGATGTTCGGCAGCGAGGGGCAAGGGCGACCCCCCTTGCTCCACAGGCAATAGCGACGACAAAACGCAGTGAGTAACTTCTTGCAGACATTACGCACACTTGTCATGTGTCATTGCGACACTCCTCTCCTTGCTGTGGTCACAGATACCATGGCGGCACCTGGCCGGACTCTGCCGGAGGTGTGTGCCCTCGCACGAGCTCTCCTACTAACTTTTGTATCAGACAGATATTCTCCCTTTGCATTGGGTGGGCTGATACCCGGCGATGCCTGTTAGCTGTGGCATTCTTTCCACGGCCCGGGGTGGGACGTTACCCCCTTTGTGAACAATACTGTTGTATCGCTCTTAGTGCCAACTGCTTAACACCCCCTAGAACTATATAGTTTATTTAACTCACTTGAGTGTTTGGACGGCGACATGTTAGACGACCGACCATTTGGCATTTTTTATTGTATTGCCCTGTGTTGGAGCTTTGTGTTCTTTCTTCTTTCATCCCCTTGCGGCTGTATGGGTCAGCTTTTATCACACTTGCAGCTCTGTTTTGGCGTGGGGCGGGGGGGCAGGAGGTCTGGGGGGGGGGGGGCGCATATGGGGAGCCGGGAGCAAATGTTGGAATTGGGACTTACCTAGACGACGACCATGACTGAGATTCAGATGTGTACCTGGAATGTCAGGGGCATGCATACACCGTCACGACGGTATCAGATATACTCATATTTAAAACACCACAAGATACATATTACGCTCTTGCAAGAAACGCACCAGAACAAAGCGGAAGTGCGTGCACTACACCGCAGATGGCGTGGGCAGTTATATGCAACGGAGTACTCCTCCTTCGCCCGCGGGACCCATCTGTGGATCCGACCTGGGACTCCATGGGTGGTCTCTAGCGCTCATATAGACCCTGATGGTAGATATGTGGTGGTCCAGGGCAGATAGGATGGACGGTAGGTGGTACTGGCCTCCCTATAGTCTCCGAACACTGATCAGGGCAGTTTCCTCACCCGACTGTCAGCGACACTGGCGACATGGCATGGTGTTCCATGGATCCTGGGGGGAGACTACAACTGCATCTTAGACACGACACTGGACCGCTCCTCCCCACCGCACGCTGGCACGTCGGCGCACGGCGCGATGAAAGCGCTGGTCAGCTGGGCCGCACAATGGGACTTGCACGACGCATGGCGGGCACATAACCCCAACACACGAATCTATTCCTATTACTCGGGCGCACATGATCTACATGTACGCTTAGACAGATACATGATATCCGCTGACCTCCTTCCCCTCGTCACTGACACACGATACATGGGCCGCACACACTCAGATCATAACCCACACGTCCTGACCATAGCTTGGGAGCGCCCGCACCCACCTATCCCTACATGGCGGCTGCAACCGGCCCTCTTGCTAGATGCGGCCTTCCGAGATTCCCTTATGACGCAAACCGCACAATATTTTGAAGATTATTCGGACACGGCGTCCTCTCCCAAGATCGAATGGGACGCCTTCAAAGTCGTGATTAGGGGACACTGCTTGGGCACAGAGGGACACATGCAGAGGCAGCTAGAGGGGGACTTAACTCGAATGGAAACCGACCGGCTCCGACGGGAACAAGACGCGATCGACGGTGCTAGCGACCCACTGACGGAAGCGCAAACGGAGCACGCGCGCCTCTTATACCGCCTTCGTAACCTTAATTTTGCGGCCCATTCCGCACGCACGCATCACCTCAGCGACAAACCAGGCAAATTGCTGGCCTGGCCGATCGCGCAAAAGGATCACGCAGCCCCGGTGTCGGCGATCCACACGGAAGAGAGGGGGCTACTCTACACTCAGTGCCGCATTCATGAAGCTTTTACGACCCACTATAGAGCCTTATATGGCTCCTGGCTCCAGGTCCCACCCCCTGACATAGCGGAGTATCTTTCTGCTTTACCAATGCCACGTCTGACTGCCGCGCAGCAAGACGACCTCTGTGCGTCGCTCACATCTGAGAAACTCCGCACGGCCATTTTCAACCTGTCCAACGGCAAATGTAAATGTAAATGTAAATGTAGTTGAGCTTATATAGCGCACAGCTACCCGCAGTGGGTGTCCCGGCGCTTGCTTAGGGAACCCGTCCTGATATTCCCCTGTGTGATAGCCCCAGCAGGTATCCACAAGGTGAAAGTCAGGCATCCCGCCGCGAGGGGCCGTTGTGGAGATTAAGCAAGCTATTGCCCAGAGTCGCAGAGTGTGAACCCGTGAGTCGAGAAGGCACCGGAGCGAGAATAATCAAGTCCGTGGAATTTTTAGCCCAAGACCTGCCGAGGCGGGGAATTGAACCCTGGTCCAGGACCGATCTCAGCTTCCGGGTCTGCCGCCTCTAACCCCTGAGCCACACTTCTCCACCCCAGACGGGCTATCAGCCGAATTTTATGAAGCCGGTTCGGAGATCCTCATCCCTGAGCTCTTGAAAATGTATTCTGCAACTGTGGAATATTCCTCCCTCCCTCCTACACTCAATGAGGCCAATCTTATTTCCATACTCAACCCTGGCAGGGATAGCACCCGCATGGGCTCTTATCGCCCCTTGGCCCTCCTGAATACAGATTACAAAATACTCGCCTCCACTCTAGCCCAGCGCCTGGCTCCACTGGTCGGTAGGTGGTACTGGCCTCGCTATAGTCTCCAAACACTGATCAGGGCAGTTTCCTCACCCGACTGTCAGCGACACTGGCGACATGGCATGGTGTTCCATGGATCCTGGGGGGAGACTACAACTGCATCTTAGACACGACACTGGACCGCTCCTCCCCACCGCACGCTGGCACGTCGGCGCACGGCGCGATAAAAGCGCTGGTCAGCTGGGCCGCACAATGGGACTTGCACGACGCATGGCGGGCACATAACCCCAACACACGAATCTAATCAAAATGGCTTTGTTCCAACACGCCATACCTCTTATAATATCCGCAGACTGTTCCGAATACAGGAATATGCCACTCGGCACTGGCCGAGAGCGGGATGCCTAGTACTGGACCTTAAGAAGGCATTTGACTCTGTGGAGTGGCCATATCTTAAGGCTGTGATGGAGAAATATGACCTGGGGGGCGGTTATGGAGACGTGGTGGACTTATTATACCAAAGACCCATGGTCCGAGTGCGCACCGGCAAGTTGCTGTCTGGTGCCGTCCAAGTGCGGAGGGGCACCAGACAGGGCTGCCCCCTGTCGCCCCTGCTGTTTTCCCTTGCGATAGAACCTCTAGCCACGATCCTGCGGATGCAGGGGGATGAGTGGGGAATACCGATGGCGGACGGTGTCCATGCGATCTCGCTTTATGCAGATGACCTGCTCCTCTATGTTCGGGATTTGACCAATATACCGAGATCTCTCACTGACATCTTCCGGACCTTCGAAGCTATGTCAGGGTTAAGAGTCACCTGGTCCAAGTCAGGAGCCTATCCCTTTGGCCCGGACACACCTGAGAGCGATATCCGACTTGGTGGAGAGAGACTGCAATGGTACCACACCACATTCCGGTATTTGGGGATCCACATATACCGGAATCCCTCAGACATACTGGATGGTAATTTGATGGGAGCGATTGCCTCCATCCGCGCGCAAGTGGCCCTTTGGAGAACTCTGCCCTTGAATGTGCCCAGCCGTGTGGCACTGACGAAAATGATTGTCTACCGCGACTATTATATTATTTTGCCAACATCCCGATTTACGTCCCTACCAAGGTATTTCGCGAACTGGAGGTCATGATTCTTGGCCTTATTTGGAACGCAGGCCGGCCCCGTGTAGCGCTAGCGAAGCTGTACATGCCCACTGAGTCGGGAGGTATGGCGGTCCCCAACATGCAACAGTACTACCTGGCGGCGCAACTGCAGTGGGTATCGGGCTAGTTGTGCGGTAAGAACTTAGGGGACACTGCCACGGATGCTAACGTCTGGACCCAAACACAGACGTGCTCTCTGTTCCATCCACTGACTCAGGCCCCCCGCCCTGCCCAACTGCACTTAGCAGTGGTGCGCAAATGCTTCCTAAGCTGCCTGAGACTCACGCAAGCGACGACGCCATACGCTCCGACACTCCCCCTGATGGGTACCCCCAGGGACACTGGGGTGTTGACCGAAGCAATCCTGGACAGTTGGACGCAGGCGGGTGTGGAGACGCTGGGAGACCTTTATGCGGAAGGTGCCCTGCTGCCCTTCGCGGACCTCGCTGCGGGCACGGGCCTGCCAGCTGGGCAATTCCTATTACATGCGTCCCTCTTACACACACTGACCACTGCCTGGGGTGACATATCTGAAGAACCACCAATGCACCTCTTCATGCAATATCTGCATGTCATGGGCAACGGCTCCCACATAGTGCGCTGGCTGGCGAAGGCCCTTCTGACCCATACACAGCAATCTACCCTGCCGCTGAGAGACAAGTGGGCGACGGATAGAGGGAGAGACTGGACCGACAAAGAATGGGCAATGGTGCTGGTTGGCCGACTAATGTCCCACGCAACCCCCGTTTCAAGGTCATACAATTTTACATACTACATCGCGCTTATTTATCACCCGACAAAATAAACAGATATTTTTTAGTCACCGATACAGCATGCCAGCGCTGCTCCCTGGTTGGGGAAGACTTCTTACATATGCTCTGGCTATGCCCCGGTATCCAGTCATACTGGGACGAGATCGTGGTGCTGCTAACGCTCTGCACTAACGAAAATGTGCTGCGCACGTGGGAAGCCTGCATCCTAGGCCTCTACAAACACACCAAACTGAATAAGGTACAGGACAGGTTTTGGGACCTGGGACTTATCACGGCCAAACGCCTACTCACTAAACGCTGGAAGGCCAGCGCACCCCCACATATCCAACACTGGTACACGCAATACTGTGCAGAAAGCACAGTATTGCACCGGGAGGAAACAGCAGGACTTAGGAAATTCCCCATTGCCCAGCTCTGGGATGACGTACTGAAGTCCTTACAGCAGGCAAGCTTGGACAGAGGGATCACCTGAGGTAGCCCACACCCGAACCAACTCACTGACATGAGACACTGAAAGGACTCTGGTACCAGTTGCCCCCCCCTTTTTCCTTCTACGATATGGCCCATGCCAAGCCTTTCATAACTGTAGAGTGATTGCGCCCCGTGCACGTGTATCGTGTCACACTTGTAGCCCCTTACGCTCAGAACCACTAGTGCTTCACTGCTCACCTAACTCAATCATGCAGTTTTACAACCCTTCCATCTCCCAGGCGACGGAACCCCGTCCCGCTCCTTGTGTGTGGCTGGCACGACTGTCCCACCCCAGAGACGCTGCATAAACGCCCTTGTGGTGGCCCCCTTTCGCGCCCCCGCTGCTCTCTCGCCTCGCCCTGACCTCATATTATCAGATCCTACCTATTGCTACAACTCCCCACCCTGTTCTCACACAGACAGACGCCTTATCCCTTAATAGCCCTTCTCCTCCCACCTCCCCCTGTCACTGTTCACGTTCCAGTTTATACGTTAGTTCTATTTTACAAAGCAGGACCTTTTTCATAGCTGGTTAGACATTGTGTACTATGCACATGTTATGTTGATAACTACATCTCCGCTGACACTTACTAATTCCTCTTCACTCACATGACGAGAGGTACGTTACACACAACTTGAGAGGTGTGACTAAGGAACACATTCTCCGATCAAACACCGATGGTCCTACGCTACGACTTCTATCTCTGACCACCATAGCAACATTACCACTGTTGGAGAACGGCACACATGTTGAGGTACCAGACGCGCTGGATACGGCTATGACGGTCACTTCCTGTTACCGCCACTAAATGCGACTACCCCTTTGCCCCGATACAGCACACCATTGCTCTAACTGCTTGTTATACCGCAGTATCACATGCGACTGACCTGTGCTTTTTATATTTCTGATCCCACTGTTTAATGTTGCCATGGATACTAACCATAGATGATCATGGACTGCTGATGGCATGTCCATGACACCGGAGATTCATTACCACATACAAAAACCTAAAAACCATAGGCCTGACTATTCCTCAAGCTACCCAAAGTATGATGTGTACATGTTTTATCCTACCACGCCGCCAGACCCCAGAGTTGTCGGCTACAACGGCTGTGTTATCCTACCAACTATACGTGCAACTTGCGCCTATTGCAGCCGGCCCAAAGAGGTTGTAGGCTATGTGCTGTGTTATATGCAACATGTGCAATAAAGGTCTTTAAAAATAAAAAAATAAATCATTGGTGTCGCAAGGAGGGCGCAGTGAAAAGTGACGCATCGCTGTTTTCATGCAGCGATGCGTCACTTTTCATAAATGAGGCCCCTGGATTTTTAATAACGTTCTACAAAAGATATTGAAAGCTATCTACCTATGTGTGCATCCATGCACAACTGGCTGCCATTGAAGAATTTTTAATATACTTTTTTAGGATCATTAAAAGATGGCTGCTAATGTGTATGCATTCGCATGCATTAGTGGCCTTCTTGGTATAGTTTACATAGCAACTTTACGAGATAGTGTTGACTTGCAGTGACTATGTAGGAAGTGGCTCACTACAAGTGGCAGCAAGGAAACAGTAGCAGTGTCTGAGTACTGACAAAGTGGAGAAAAAACTGTAAAACACATATGACTGCTCCGTGCAGCTTTGCAGAATCCACTCTGACCCTCTTTAAGAGCACTCTACATGCCAGGCACATCCAACTGTGCTTGGGCAGTATGCAGTGACTCACACAGAAGGGAACCGAAGGCAGACATGGGCTGACCCATACCCCATGCTATATGCTGTGGTAGATGGAAGAAAACTGTGAATGGCACTGCAAGAGACCAAAAGAAGAAAAAAATCAACTAAAAACTCTAGTATTTATATATTTATTGCCAGACCTAAAAAGTATGTCAAGCACATAGCAAAAAAAGTTTCTCCACAACGGTTTTCCTCAAGTTTGTTTTCCATCCAGATCATAAGTTCTAGGCACACACATGGTATAACTAATGTTTAGCGGCTCTTTTCTGAAAGTTTGACTGGGGATTGGAGAGGGAAGAGGGTCCCTGTAAAGCTGGGGAGGTGGACCCAAAGAAACAGCAGAACTAAAGGAGTTCTAAGATCACATACAAATGAATGAAGCAGTTTGTATCGAGTCAATTAGCCACAAAAAATAGTCCTACATCTCTTATGTACCAACATTTATGTATTCAAGTTAAAGGATATTTAAATATCATTATTTACAGTTCATGATTGGATATTCTTCATTACATTGTTCCATACATTTAACATAAATAAATTAAAGCAAACATTTGTACTGTAAAATTCAGTGACGGCATACGAACGAAAAGTGAAAGACCATTACCAATGTGAAAAAAGGTTGTGCCAAAGTATATAACGAAAAGCCTTGTGAAAGGCTAATATATTCTTAAAAATGTAAATGCCGCTTATTTCTGGCACATTTTTGCATGTGCTTGGGTTATAACCCCTGTCTGGGATTTTGGACAGTGGGAAACGTCTCATTAATAAATATTTGCGAGGTGCCCAAGCAACTACAATCAGACTTCAGGGGTGGGATTTTCGGGTTTCTTCTGGCCACCACTCCTTTCTTGCTGGATTTGGGGGCTACAGGTATTTGGTCTTCTACGTTTTGCTCCCAGGAGGATTAGAGTTCAATGTTTCAATCCCTGTAAGTTTTGGGATCTCCTTAGGATAAGTACAAGGTGTCTTGTGTCTTTTCCTTAGAGCATCTTCGATCCCATATCTTGTGGATAAACCTTAAGGCAGGAATTTCCTAATGCATCAGTGGATGAACACGTAGGCCCTCATTTATGAGAAATGATGCATCGCTGCGTGAAAGCAGGGATGCATCACTTCTCAGTGCGCACTCCTTGTGACATATTTGATGCGTCATATTTAATGTATGACGCATCATGCCGCAAGGAGTTACAGATACGTCAGTATTTCTGACGTATCTGTAGGAGCAAAAGTGACGCATTGCTGGAGTGTGTCAAAAAAGTGCCGCAACTCCAGCAATGTGTCCTTTCACATGGGACAAACCCCATGCGAAAGGGTCTGGGTCAGTCTAACGCCTGCCATGAGGCAGGCGCAAGATTTTGACGCAACGGCGTCCTAGAAGTGACGCAGTGAAATCTCATAGATTTCACTGCGTCACTTCTACGAGGCTTTTTGCGGGGGAACGCCCCCCCGACGCAGGTATAATAAAGCGCAGGGGTTTACAAAGTGACCATCTGCTTAGATGCGTCACTTTGTAAATGGAGCGCAACAGGAGGCATGTTTTACGCTGCCAATGGGTCACAAAAGTGACGAATCGGAAGCGCACAACTGACGCAAGGCCTCATAAATGAGGCCCGTAGATTTTTGGTGTGGGATATTTATTGGTATCTACTTAGGCAATACTGCACACCTGGGGCCTCATTTATGAAGCTGTGCGTCACTTTTTACGCCGCCGGTGCATCACTTTTTGTGACGCACCAGTGGCGTAAAAAATGCGCCTTGTTGCGCCATATTTACAATTGACGCATCTAGGTAGATGTGTCACTTTGTAAACCCCTGCGCCACATTATACCTGCGCCAGGTATAATGTATTCAAGGGGGGCGTATTGACGCAAGGAAGGGTCGCAGAAGTGACGCAGTGAAATCTATGTGATTTCACTGCGTCACTTTTAGGACGCCGTTGCGTCAAAATCTTGCGCCTGCCTCACAGCAGGCGTAAGACTGACGCAGGCCCTTTCACATGGGGCCTGCCCCATGTGAAAGGACGCATTGCTGGAGTTGCGTCACTTTTGTGACACACTCCAGCAATGCGTCACTTTTGCGCTTACAGATAAGTCAGAAATACTGACGTATCTGTAACTCCTTGCGACATGATGCGTCATACATTAAATATGACGCATCAGGAATGTTGCAAGGAGTGCGCACTGAGAAGTGACGCATCGCTGCTTTCAAGCAGCGATGCGTCATTTCTCATAAATGAGGCCCCATGTGTGCATGCGATGTTGGAAATGTAATCTATATCAAGCATTGTTGATGCATCTTGTTAGCAGCGTTCACAACTTATGCGGGTGTGCATAAGATTTATTTATGTTTGCAAACACAAGGAGAGATTAACGCCTTTTGTGATATACAACACGTTTTAGGCTATACATGAATACGTCTGGCTGTCCCACTGAATGGTATAGCAAGGGATTCTTCTTGAATGTTGGTGTTCCATTGATGGCTAGAAGCTGATGCAAAATGAGTATACCATTGGTTACTTGCACCATGAATCTCCAGCCTGGACTTCATAATTCTGTTAGTGGAAAGATGGATCAATCATATCCTTCATAGTTTCAAAAAGGGCATTCCATGATTGTATTCTCATTAATGTTATATGGATTTTACAACATTTTTATACTCTTTCTAAGCTCAACTGGTTCTCTCATTTTAATTTCTTTCCTTCTTTTTCAGTTTTTGTAATTACTCCTGCTTTATTTCACAATGCATTTTGTCAAACTATTAAGAAGCTTTATTTTTTCTCTAAGGACTAAACGGAAACAGTTTTACAATTGAAAACTTTAGAGCCTCCATTTCTTCAGACAATGATTGAATGGATTTGCTTTTATCATCAAATTTTGAAACATATCAAAACGGATTTGAACAAAAGTAATATTTCTCCAAAGAGCTCGGGATGTAAACTTGATAAATCGATTTTATCCCAATACACACTTATTCTCTTATACTATTTTACTAAATGAGTAAAAAAAAAAATTCTTGTATGCATTTTTATTGGCATTTAAATATGACAAGTTTATCATTTCAAGTTATCCTTTGCATATTTAACAAATAAAAAATGTTAAAACCCACAACAATCCCCCACTGACCCTCCCCAACGTGCTACACTCGAGTGCACCATGGGATTATGGAGAGCATAAGAAAAGAGAATGGTCCAAAGTAAAAGTAGAGACAGGATTACAGCCCCTCAGAATCGTAGACAATATACACACTTATTTAGTACACTGGCAACCAATCACCTGAACCACCCATACCCAAAACATTCTCTGCTCATGGGGGCAGAGCATCCGGGTGCTCAAGCGTCCCAGTCAGCATTTTGTCCATTTGGGACCAGCACATATGGCACTCCTCCACCATTGCCCATTCAGTCATGTCTCGTAACCAGTCAGACACCTTGGGAAGAATATGAGACAACTACCTGATAGCTATCCGACATTTTGAGAGAACTAAACCCAGAAGGATAAACATCTACAAAGCTTTTCTTCTTACGAACCGGTTACATTCTCAACAGGTCTGACCTACATCCCTGGGAACATGACCTAATTTCAGTAGTCCAATACAGTTTGCCTGAAGTTATCGAAGTCTGGACACCCCCAAAGCATTTGTAGAAAATCAGCTCCTTGTCTGGCACAGCAGGGACAGGGTAAATTGCATGTGTCATAGTCGGGGTGAGATACACCTGGTGGACGGCATTGTATTGAAGCAGCTTGAACCTTGTATTAGTAGACTTTCCTTTCACCACTTTGTGAATTCTCTTCCATTCTTTATAAGTCTCTCAAAGGTAAATCCTCCTGAGGCGTCCTATAAATATGCAAGATCAGTATACGGCCCCAGCCATATTCAGTAATATTCCCAAATTAAGTGATTTCTTAATTTGGTTCCGGCCAAGTAGGTCTTTCCGCCTGACGATCAGAAGCTGCAAGAGACGGACTCTTGCTGTCTTGGAAACGCCGGTGCCCATGAAGCGGTAGTGCCGCAAATAAAGCGTTTTTCTGAATACAGAAAATCGCACAATTTTACACAGGTTCACAATTTGTGAACTCCAACTTGGACTAGGGCAGGACGCACCTTAGTGTGTGCGGACCACCCAGTTCAATAACACGGTCCTGACGAAAACCAATGAATACATACAATGGTTGAAACATGTAGACCTTTTTAATCAATAGCACTGTAAATACCACACCTCACATAGCACACTTCGCTATTTTTAATAAAAACACTTCTTTTTGACACCGAAGTCTACCTAACTAGGCATAGGTGCCACACAGTTTTTAATAAGGGTTCAGGCACTCAAGAATAAAATACTTGCAGTGAGTAGTTCTGGCCCTCTTTTAATTCACTTTTTTGATCGTATGCACATATAAAAGAAAATAGTAACCAGCTCCACTGTAGTCAGGTGTCGTAGCACACCCTATAGTCACTCGGACTATGGGGTGGGACCCCGATGATGAAGCATGTCACCAACCAGGTTGGTGAGTGAGGGGTCTTCTATAAGGATATGCGTTATCCTCAAACAGGTTGGGGCAGATTGTGCTGACTAGAGCACGTCAGCCTAGGTCCTGAGAATTTTTTCTCCGCCTTCGAGGGGTTACTCCTCTGCCCTCAATTTCCGTCTCAACTGTGCAATGCAATCCCCCAGGTGTGGGTTTGTTGCAAAAACGTCTCAATAGGAGCATATCCTGTGTCTTTTGGTGGGTTGCGCCAGACTTCTCACATTTCATGTAATGAACTTCCAGGAAAAGTTCATCCCTCCGAATAAAGTTGCACGCCCATGTCCCATCAGCAGGCGCACACCACATGCACTCTCTCACACTCAAACAATGTACCACGTGTCTGGACTGCATTGTGGAGCAGCCACAAACCCATCGCAGACCCAACATCCCTCAACAAGAAAACCCATAGAACCCCCCTCCCCCCCCCGCAGGTAGTGAGCCCAAAAACCTCTGACCCAGAACGTCTAAACCAATACGAAGCAACCATTGCCACATCCTCTCCACAGAGGCCGAAGCTTCAACATATTCAACTGCATATAGCTGAGGACCTAGCATCACACCAGGGCAGCAAAGCAGGAGGGACTCGAACCACCCCAGAGGGACCATAGCCTGCCTGCAATAATCAAGGGGACCACAGAAATAAGCAAAGAGGTTAAATTAATCACGCAACAAACCCATCAGCCCCTTAATTCAGCAATAACAATTAGAAGTAAAAAGAACAGTCCCCAACACAGTCAACTTTAAGTAAAACATGAAGGAGCTGTTAAGAAAGAGGTACATTAATGCACATGAAAACTGAAGAAACCAGGAACAATAGGACCATGATTTGCAGTACACACATGAGCCAAAATCCGTACTGTCGCTCAGATAACCATGGCTCCCTCATGGGTTCTGAACAATTCACAGGTATCCGACACATAGTTGGAATCCTCCAACGTGCCACCAGGGCGGAGCAGGATCTTCCCAGTTTATCAGGCCCCACTGCAAACTACTAAATTCACAGAGGGCCTGCATGTACATGCCGAACAGTGTCTAGCCCCACTGCCCCCCTGTCACACGATTTAAAGGCGGCTTCTGTCGCATACCACCACATCAACATCCTGCGCATGCTACGGAAGATCTTCCGGTGGATCCCCACCGAGACCAGGAAGACGGTCACCCAGGCCCTCGTCACCAGCCGACTGGACTACGGCAACGCCCTCTACACCGGAACCACCGCCAAGCTCCAGAAGAGACTCCAGCGGATCCAGAGTGCCTCAGCCAGAATCATCCTCGACATCCCCCGACGCAGCCACATCTCCGGACATCTGAGAGACCTGCACTGGCTCCCCGTCAACAAGAGAATCACCTTCCGTCTCCTCACCCACGCACACAAAGCCCTACACAACCAAGGCCCGAGCTACCTCAACAACCGCCTCAACTTCTACGCTCCCAAACGCCACCTCCGATCGACCAACCACGCCCTCGCCGCCGTCCCCCGCATCCGAAGAGCGAGAACAGGAGGAAGGTCCTTCTCCTACCTGGCCGCCAAGACCTGGAACACCCTCCCGACCGACCTTCGCCTGACCCAAGACCGCCTCTCCTTCAGGAAGAAGCTCAAGACCTGGCTGTTCGAGCAGTAGCACCCCCCCCCCAAGCGCCTTGGTACCCTCCGGGTGAGTAGTGCTCTCTATAAATGCCTTGATTGATTGATTGATTGATTGACCACCCAGCCAGCCATTAACCTCCTCAGGTGTGACAAAAATGAAGACCTTGCCCTCATATTGCTCTTGCAATTTGGCAGGAAACATAAGGCTGTAACAGACATCCAGCTCCCGCAGGCTCATTTTAGTGGGCAAAAAGTCTCTATGGAGTTCCTGCACCTTGCAGGTGTAGTCATTATGTTCCTGCCTTCACACTGGGGTCCCCCATGAACACGGATATGTTGCAAAAGTGCATTTTGAAAGTTAAACAGCTGGGCAATAATTACATACAGTGGCACCCCTGGTCTAGGTAAGGGCACCAATGCATGGTTGGTACTCTCATTGCAAAGAACTTAGGGGGCAGATTTTCAAGCCCCTTGCAACACATTTGTGCTGGTGTTGCGTCATTTTTGTGTTGCAGTGGCGGCGTAAACAATGCAGCCAATTTACAATGTGATGTATCTTAGGAGATGTGCCACATTGTAAAGCCCTGCATCACATTATACCTCGATCAGGTATAATATATGCAGGGTGGGCATTCTCACGCGGAAAGCCTCATAGAAGTGATGCCGTGAAATCTATAAGATTTCACTGTACCACGTTTAGGATGCCACAGAGTCAAAACCTTCAGCTTGCTTGAAGCAAGTGTAAGGAGTGACACAGTACAATAAGCATAGGCCTCCCCATGCATTGCTGGAGTTGTGTTGTGCTGACGTCACGACTCCAGCAATGCATGACTTTTGAGCCAAAAGACGCGTCAGAATTTCTGACGCATCTGTCAATCCTTGTGCCATGGTGCGCTATATTGTAAATACGGCACATCCATAGTGGCGTGGGGGTATTGCAGGTTGGCACATGGAAACTGATGCATCTTTATAGTTGCGTACGTTTCTTTTAACTCTGCACTTTAGAGAGTATCCATGGTTTCAAAGAAGTCGGGATCAATTCCTCAAAGAAAAACTGCACCGACTGACCCTTGGCTCATTTGGGGAAGCTCACAAAATGGAAGTTCTTCCTTCTAGATCGTCCTTCCGCATCCTCAATACTAACCTCTATTCATACTGAGAACGAGCTGAGTGCGTCCACAGTCTTTTTTTAGAGCTGCCACCTCCTACTGGAGCTTTGTTACTTGCTCTTCAGTCATGGAAATGCATTCCAAGATGTTCTGAAAGTTTGCATGCAGCAGGCCTATCTACACAACCACTGTATTGGCTTTCACTAGCATGGCCTCATCGGAGCTCTTTATTTCTGCCAATATGTCAGCCATTGAAGTGGTCTCCAACTGCACAGGGGGCCCCTGTTTGGCATGTTCCCCCACTGAACTCTCAGGTGGCAGAGGGAGGGCATAATTGTCTATTGTAGCAGGCTGTACGTGCTTTACTGGCTTGTCTTTTACCTATGTGGTCCTTCAACAATGGCGTAACTAGATAGCGTCTCCAAGCTCAGGCACTCGTCACAGGCTGAGGCCCACTCCAAAGGTCATTAGGCACAGGTTCGTCTCCAGTGACCTCCAGGAGCTCAGTCAGGCAGAGCCAGCAGACCAGGTCTTAATACTCAAATACAGGGGCTGTAGGGCCCGCCCCTCCCACAGGTGATCACAACTGTTAGAAACGGGATCCCGGGCTGGCCAGGGCTCACGCCAAAGTCAGTCAGAGACCACTACTCCTAAGTCAGGCCAAGGGAGTTACACGCCAAGATAACCCCTGCTCACCCTCTAGGTAACGTGGCGCGAGCAGCACGGCTAAACTTGGAGGCGGTATGAGTTAAGTATTTGAGCACGCACCCCAGCAACAACACCCAAGGACCACCACAAAGGAAACTCCACACAAGGTTATATAAAAAAATAGCCTTTGTATTATAAAAAAAAACACATTAGATAACACACAAACTTTACAATGTGCCAGACGCACGGGCAGAATTTACAAGGGATTATGTACAGGACAGGGACACATGGACCACTGTCAGGGGTAGGCACTTGTTAGAAATAATACTTGTAGGCATACATTTAGCACAAAAAACATATAATGACTAGCACCAAAATAGTACATGTAGCACACAACCAGTAATCACTGGTAAAGAGTAAATACCTCCTACGCAACCCCAAAACATTGTAGGAAAATCACGCAGGGAACTAGGACCTTATCATCAGGACCTAAGGAAGGAAAACAATCACCTAAGCAGGTCACTCTTAGCAAAGGGAAGGAAAACCTAAACATAAAACATAAAACCCTGGGACATAAACAATTGCACATGAGGCATTAAACACATTCAGAGGTGCAGGTTAGAACATTTGCGCAAGAATCACATACATCAGGAAATTACAATGCGCAGGGTGCATGTAGCACAACACTAGAACTGGTCCCTCAGGCCAACTGGCCTCGTAAGGGGCTGAATGCCCTGAGTCTCAATGTCAGGGGGTCTGCGCAGGCAGCACAAACCACAAAGCCTAAACGTAGCAACTGTCCACTAAGTGCTGGACAGTTGTGAATAATGCTGGGCACACGTTGGAGCCTCGTGGGCTCAAGAACACAGGTGACTGGCACCTAAGAGCTTCAGCGCTCTAAAATAATGAAATGCCCCCAGAGCCTCTCTCAGGGCTCTAAATCAATGTGGGCGATGAGCCTCGCTGGGCTCGCAGAATGAATCTGGCTGTGAGCCTCTCTGGCCTCGAAGAACAACTATGGGGCCCGGGAGCCTCTCAGGCTTGGAAATCGACAGGCTGCCTGAGCCTCGCAAGGCTCGCAAAACAGAAATGCCCCAGGATCGTTGGAGTCCCTCACGGGGGACTCGGGAATCAAGCAATGCCCCCAGGAGCCTCTCTGCTCCCAGCACCAAAAATGCGGGTCGTTGGAGTCCCTCACGGGGGACTCAGAAACAGATAATGCCCCAAGTGCCTCAGGCGGCTCTACTCACTTGGGCCGCTCTCAGGCCCGGCCCGCACACGGAAGGGGAGGGGCGGGCACCGACAATGTGCCCCGATGCCCTCCTCCCTTCCCTCGCTCTCCCTCGACCCACTGCACACTCACCGGCGGTCTGGGGCTGCGGCGGTTCCTCTTCTCTCGTCCCGGGGCTCTCCCTTCGATCGGGAGCCTCGGGCAGGACACGCCGGCTGCTTCTCTGCTGCGGGGGGCGGGACTTCCGGGTTTCCTGTCTCGGGCCGCGCTTCGATTGGTCAGCCGGCCTAATGCTTCCGGGTCGTCGCGGGCAGCGCGGCGGCCCGTTTTAGGCAGGCAGGCGGGCTCTCAGTATCCGAGGAGTGGGCTCCCTCGTGATAATTAAAATATCCAAGTACGGGGCAATACCGGGTGGGCACCGGCTTTTAGATAATTAAATAAAATGGGTAAGTGCGGCGTGGCAGCCGCTTGGCAATGAAAATAAAGCGCTCTCAAGCGCTAAGTCAATTTCGGCGCTCCGAGGCGCCAGAAGACAGAGCTGGGCAAAAATAAAGCGCTCCTAGCGCTATAACCAAAATAAAGCGCTCCACAGCGCTATCAGGCAAATAAAGCGCTCCCAAGCGCAAGGGGCAAGAAATAAAGTGCTCCCAGCGCTGGGGACAAGGGAGAGCGCTCCCCAAGCACAAAGTCAAGCTCCAGCAGGGTCTGGAGGCAGGCAGAGGGGCAAGGCAGGGCCAGAGCCAGCTCACTGGGTCTCCAGGCAGGGAGACAGTCCAAGTGGCGGTCCTCCTGGCCCCAGCAACAGCAGCAGCCCCCTCTGGCAAGGATCCAAAACAAGAACCAAGGACAAATTGTATGGGGACACAGCCCCTTCTTATACTGTAAAATCCCTTTGTCTGTAGGTGCAGGGTGGGGGAAAACCAGTCGCAGCTGGTTTTGAAGCACCCTTGATGGCTCAACCACCCATTTCATTCACTGGCAGGGCTAGGGACATCAGTCGCACTACAGGGGGTGGAGCCAGCATTGTGTGGGGAAAGTCCAGGCCCATCAGGGACCAGGTGCACTCCTCCCAAGCCATCAACATGCTAATCTCACACTCACCACCGGGCAGACCCATCCAGCCTTCCTGGAGCCAGGCTCACCAGCCAGCTCCAGCCAATCACACGGCAGGCATATTTTACATTAATATGCCAAGTCCTAGAAGTGGCATTTCTACACATGACACACACATGCCACATACACCATTGCGAATCATTCATTCCCACGAGCTTGCACATACCAAATTCGAGCATGCACTCCCCACGCATCAGGAACTACTAGGGACACAGACCTTCCCCATGCATTCCTATGGGAGAGCAGGCCAGCCTAACTACATGCACGCACTTTACTCTGGGACACAGGGAAAAAGTGCGCACAGACCAGAAAATAATCCACACAGATCACAGATCTAAAGCAAAAAGAGGGGTGAACCTGCCTTAAGGGCCAAGTCCAACAACAACCGTGGGTGCCTTTCCCACCAGTAACAATGAGGGGCCGGATTGTTATTGTTATTGTTATTTTTGATTTGTAGCGCGCTCAATCACCTACAGGCCTCTAAGCGCTCGGGAATCGATGGTAAAACAACAACTTTGACAATACAGAAGGCATCCACTAGCCTAAGTGGCTCACAGGGTTCTCCTAAATAGCAACGTTTTCAACCCCTTTCTGAAGCGTAGGAGGTTTCCTTCCTTACGTAGTGGCTCAGGTAATGTGTTCCATAGGTGAGGAACCAGCACCGAAAAGGCTCTTCCGCCCTTGGTGGCAAGTTTGTACCGAGGGCAGACCAGTAGTTGAGAGTCTGAGGATCTAAGAGCTCTCTTTGGGCTATACACTGCCAGACGATCTTTAATGTATGCGGGCGCCATACCATAGATGGCTTTGTTGGCTATGCACAAGCTTTTAAATTCCACTCGCTCCTTGATAGGGAGCCAATGGAGACTTTGTAGCAGGGGGGATGCTTTGGTACGTCTTGGCAGTCTGAAGATAAGACGAGCAGCGTCATTCATCACCACCTGTAGCCTATTTGTCAGAGTTTTTGGTAGGCCAAGGTAGAGGGCATTTCCATAATCTATTTGTGAGATCACAGTGGCTGCGACAATGGAACGTAGCATAAATTGGGAAATGATAGGTACTAATTTCCGTAGCTGTCGGATAATGTTAGTACAGCTGCCCACTACTGAGGAAATTTGGTTGACCATAGAGAGATCACAGTCCAATTTGATCCCCAGGCTCTTCACGTTCAGGCTGGGTTTTGGGGCTGGACCTAGCTCTGCGGGCCAGTAGAGATCACACCATGGTGAAGTGGCAGATGAAATCACCAGGACCTCAGTCTTATCTGGGTTGATTTTTAGGAGGTTTCCTGTCATCCACTGGACCGTGTATCTCAAGATATTCTGAGTGTGGAGTTGGGCGGCATTTGTATTGTCAACACTCAGCAACAACTGCGTGTCATCCGCATAATTGTATACTGTGCAGCCCATACTCGCCAGGGAGGCAATCAGAGGCTGTAGGTATAAGTTAAACAGCAGTGGGGATAGGGCCGAGCCCTGAGGCACCCCACATTCTAACTCTCCCACTACGGAAACTTCTTCTCCAAGTTGTATTCTTTGTGTCCTTCCTGACAGAAAAGACTGCAACCAACTAAAGGCCAGGCCTTTGCTACCAAAATCACTCAGTCTTTCCAGCAACAACGCATGGCTGACGGTATCGAACGCCGCTGAAAGGTCTAACAAAATCAGGGCGCTCGGTTTTTTACCGTCAGCCAGGCCTCTCAGTTCATCCAGCACCGAGAGCATCACCAACTCGGTGCTGTGATGTGCTCGAAACCCTGCTTGTCGTTCGTGAAGCAGGGAATGAGACTCCAAGTACATGGACAAGGATTTTAGTACATGTTGTTCCAGTACTTTAGAGAGGAATGGTAACTGAGAGATCGGCCTGTAATTTTTTTGTATTGCGGGGTCTGCACCTGGTTTTTTCAACAGCGGTCTTACACGCGCTTCCTTGAGTTCTGCTGGTAGTTGTCCTGTTTCCAGAGATCTATTTAGGAGAGAGATGACATGCTCCTCCAATAGGGGACGGGCTGCCTGAAAGACTTTAGGTGGGCAAGGGTCCGCTGGGGATCCAGACTTGATTCTAGCCATCAGCTGCTGCAGGCTCAGGGTGTCAATCTCTGGAAACAGTGTGATAGAGCAGTCAGTTTGATTTCGAGGGCCTATAGGTATGGCCATCCCATTAAGCATCCCACTTTTTATATCCTGGATGATGGTTCTTACTTTCTCCAGGAAATATTCCTGAAAGGAATTGCAGTTTATGGGGGACTGAACACTGTCCGGTTTTTTGGTCAACTCCGACAGGATCTTAAAAGTCTCTTTCTGCACGTTGGCTGCCTTACTTAAACGGGATTCGTAATACTCGGCTTTGGCGAGAGTGATATGTTTTTTGTATGCGTTCAAGGAGGTTCGGTAGAGGTTCCTGGCTGAGTCCTGTTTAGTTTTCCTCCAGCCTCTTTCTAGGGCTCTAAGTTTCTTTTTGTGGTCCCTCAGTGCTGGCGTGAACCATGGGGCATCCTTACCCGGACCTTTTAACACCTTCATTTTCATTGGTGCTATCTGGTCAATAGCTAGTGTCAGACATCGCGTTAGATCCGCGTATTGCTGATCTAGACTATGATCTAAGCTCGAGGGGCAGTCTCTGGGCAGGAATACCTTGGTCAGGGTCCTCAAATCGACCTCTGCCCATTTGCGAGTTTTTCTGGCCTCCAATGTTGGTTTAATTATTTGGCCCTTGATACGTATCTCGCAGGATATTAGATAGTGATCAGACCAGATACATGGGGCTACTTCTTTCAGTGTTAGGGAGGGGTCTGTAGTCCACACCAGGTCAAGGGTGTGACCTTTGGTATGCGTGGGGACCTTCACAATTTGTTTAAAATTTAACGCTGACATCAAGGTGTCCAAGTGACGCATAGGAACGTCCCAGCGGGGTTTATCCCAGTGCAAGTTGAAGTCTCCTGTGACTACAATTTTCGAGTAGCGAGTGCAGAGGTCTGATATAATGGGGGCAAATAGGTCCTGGAATGTTGGGGTTGCATTGGGAGGGCGGTAAACCGCTAACACCACCCAACATAAGCTGTTTACTGTAACTTTCACCCCAAGTAAATCAGCCAGGTCGACTGTCTCTGATAGTAGAATTTCCACTGACAGCGTCTTTTTAAAAATCACAGCTACCCCTCCTCCCCGTGTGTTTCCTGGGCGATTTTGCCATAAAGCATCATAGCCGCTAGGAAGAGCGGCCAGGATGTCTGGCATTGAGCTCTCACTCATCCAGGTCTCTGTTAAGGTCAATATATCTGTGTCGTTATTTTGCAACAGGTTATAGACCTCAACGTGGTGGCAATGGAGTGATCTGGTGTTTAGGCTTGCTATTTTCAGGGTGGAGTATGCATCTAGAGGTGTAGTATTCAATGGTCTATAGATCGCATATGTTTTTAGTTTCTTCAGAGTGTCGTTATCCAGGCATGCCTCACCCTTATCCAGGTTGCGCAAGTCTTCCGAGGTGTAGGAGCGCATTTGTCCAGGAGTACCTGCCCCCGAGCCCGTCCGTGCGCGGACGGGCGCAGACGGGCGCAGACGGGCTGGACTCTGGCGCGACTCCGGCGACGCTCCGGCGAGCCCACCGCGCGTGCCCGCTGCGCGTCAACATGGCTGCCTTAAGTACTGTTCTAGCGTCCTTCTGACGACTAGACCAGCCAATCCTTGCCCTCACCAAAGATGTCCGCCGTTCTGGCGGTGTGGTGCCCTTCCCAGATAGCAATGATCCGCTCTAAGCGCGGTAGTGTGGCAAATTCGAGTGCAGGTATGCGGTCAGATTCAATTTTAAAAGCAGGGTACAGTGTCAAAATTAAGCTAACATAAAACGGACAAAACGGGGATTTTTTAAAAAGCGATATTTTGCTCTCAGCGAGCGCGCAAATAATTTCACATTAAAGCGGAACACCTCTGCGTTGTCCAAGAGGCTATTCCCAAGTAGTTGGCCGCCTAATTTGCCTGCCTTAAGTACTGTTCTAGCGTCCTTCTGACGACTAGACCAGCCAATCCTTGCCCTCACCAAAGATGTCCGCCGTTCTGGTGGTGTGGTGCCCTTCCCAGATAGCAATGATCCGCTCTAAGCGCGGTTGTGTGGCAAATTCGAGTGCAGGTATGCGGTCAGATTCAATTTTAAAAGCAGGGTACAGTGTCAAAATTAAGCTAACATAAAACGGACAAAACGGGGATTTTTTAAAAAGCGATATTTTGCTCTCAGCGAGCGCGCAAATAATTTCACATTAAAGCGGAACACCTCTGCGTTGTCCAAGAGGCTATTCCCAAGTAGTTGGCCGCCTAGTTTGCCTGCCTTAAGTACTGTTCTAGCGTCCTTCTGACGACTAGGCCAGCCAATCCTTGCCCTCACCAAAGATGTCCGCCGTTCTGGCGGTGTGGTGCCCTTCCCAGATAGCAATGATCCGCTCTAAGCGCGGTAGTGTGGCAAATTCGAGTGCAGGTATGCGGTCAGATTCAATTTTAAAATCAGGGTACAGTGTCAAAATTAAGCTAACATAAAACGGACAAAATGGGGATTTTTTAAAAAGCGATATTTTGCTCTCAGCGAGCGTGCAAATAATTTCACATTAAAGCGGAACACCTCTGCGTTGTCCAAGAGGCTATTCCCAAGTAGTTGGCCGCCTAGTTTGCCTGCCTTAAGTACTGTTCTAGCGTCCTTCTGACGACTAGACCAGCCAATCCTTGCCCTCACCAAAGATGTCCGCCGTTCTGGCGGTGTGGTGCCCTTCCTCATACAAAATAGCAGGCCAAAGTCTCTCCGGATAAGGGTCCCAGCCAGTCCTACTCATACAGACAGGCCCTGCTGCCACTAATCACCATGCAGCCCTGAGGAAATCTATAGTCACCAATGGAGAAGATGTACCATCGGCTCCCTCGTTGGACCAAACTATGGTAGAAGCCCCAACTCGCATCAGAAATGCATGGGCCGAATCTTTGGGGCCTCTGCAGCTAGAGCAAACATACTGGTGCATGCTGCATTACAGGATCTGATCCTTTGTCTGGACTCGTCCCTGCTAAGGGCTCCGGGATTGCCAGCCTTTGGCTCATCCCTTTGCTGTCTGACGTGGCCCCCAGGAGCGTAGTCACCGTCTTCGCAGGAGCACTCTTCACCCCTGCGGCACAGGACCGCAGCCTGTGCTGAAAAGAACTGAAGGGGGCGGTCCTTTTCCCTAGAGCCACTTCCGCAGCTGTCACAGGCCCCCGCGGGCAATCAGCCAGCACTTATCTGAGGACTCAAGGGGAGAGGCAGCCCAAGTCAGCTCAAGAGTCTGCCCAAGCTGTGGTGCTCCTCCCAATCCGGCAGCGTGTCACTCTCCACATAGTCTGGTCACGGCCCGCGGGGACAACGGCACCCGAACAATCTCCATGACACAGGGGCACCAGGACACAAAACCGCTCCAGACCAGTCAGGGCAGCAATCAGGGGAGTGATTCCAGCAGGTGGGGGAGAATATGGCTTAAGCAGCTCCAGGATGCCGCAGGATGTCAGGGAAGCAGGCGGGAGCTCCAGAGAGCGCGTCTACATGGCCGTCTTACTTGGCCACTCCCCCAGTCATGAAATATGTCAATTGTACATTATATCTAAACAGAAAAGAGAAAAATGTGAGCGATAGAAACAGCTGTTTTTTTTTGTTTTTTTTTTAATTTTTGAAAACCTTTATTGTGCATAGCAAGCGTACAAATACGGGCCCACAACCATACAGGCCGGCCTAGAAAACAATCAATAGCACAAAAAGTACGGATAGTTCAACTCAGCAGTCCCAAAGAATGCACAGACGATAATTGTCTAAGACGTCACTAGATTGAAGCGGGACCGCCAGGCACAGGAGGATTGAGGTTAATTTTTTTAAATTTTGTAGAAAAGAAGGATCAGATGCATTCAATCCACCGAAAGCAATGGCAGGCAACGAACCAGAGAATTATTAGCAAAACGAGGAGTAAATTAAAAGCAACAAAGGATATTGACCACAAGGATAATAGCACAATAAAACAGTACACGGTGGCCATCGCCCGCCCCACAGACTCAGTACACCCAAATCCACGTAAATGACAGTATCGACAGCGGAGAGAATAGGTAACACTACCCCGAAGCACCTGATAACCCAAAGGGAGGAAAGAGAAAGAGAAAAGAGAAAGACAAGAGAAATAAGGCCCATAGAAACTGAAACTAAAGCAAAACCCCTACCCCCCAGCCCCCACCCTGCACGTATGCGGAGGCTACGGCCTACCCCCCCCCCCAAGCTGCGTGCCTGTCGCCCACAAACCGAACCCGAAATTTAGAACAGAAAGAGAAGAAGAGAAGAGAAAGAAAAACGTAATTCACAGAAGGCCGGAGGAGGGCCAGCGAATATCCCCAAAGCGCCATAATGATTCATTCCAGCCGCCCGATCCCAGACCCCGCGACCAATACAATACCCATATCCGATATCCCCAGCAGTCAATCAGTGTCCCAGCAGTACAAGTGAAACAGACTCGACATAATGGGGGGCACACTCAACCCTGCCCCCTGCGATGCGAAGCAGCGACATATTCCGGCCTCACGGTAGACATCTTGAAGGAGGCAAGCGAACCAAGTGTCCAGATCCGAGTGTGGAAACGATCTGTAAAGTCCAACCGATACACAGCCATGTAGGTGTCCGTGGCACAAACAAGGATAACGCACAACAGAGATCCTCCGGGATTGGCAAGCCCAGTCAATAGGAGTCGCATCAGGATGAGGAATCGAGACACGCCAGGGACCTCAGGAGGAGCAACTAGACATGGCGTCCGGCTACGCTGCTCTAGCCACACCACATATCCCGAAACTTCAGCCTGCCCCAAGGATAGTACAGCCGGCATCTTGACTGTAATTGGGTCACGCACCTTCAGTGTGTCAGTAATAGCTGGAGAGGAGGGACAACAGAGGGCAGTATCAAAATTAGACACAGTGTCCTGCTCCCGGAGGCGTCCATGTTCGAGCAATGGTGCCACAGGAGTAATCAAAGCCAGCCGGTCTCCCAATACACGAGCAGCAGAATGGAGAGCTGCTTTCAGGGTAGCTAGGGCGCACAACACGTCACTGAGCAGCACTGGTGCACCGGGATGAGAGGATTCAGCAGTCCTCCGCATGCGGGGCAAACGAGGGCAGCACCGCCCGTCAAGCCATCCACCATTACCATCCGTGGCCAGCCGAGCACCGCGTAAATCCGAATAATGGCACAACAAGTCTTGAGGCACAGGGGAGGCACACTCCATGGGCACAGAGTATTTGCGTGGCGTGGGCGGACAGCTGTATCTTCAAAAGTAGCCCAGGGTCCGCTGTCTCAGGAAGGGAGAATAGCCTGTAAGATGGCGCCCAGCCCAGCCCAGCTCGTAGGGAAACAAAGTATCCAGTAGAGTCGAATCCGGGAGAAGAACACGATACAATGTGTTCCCCGTAGCGGCGATGTGCGAGCCCCTGAAACAGTAAAGCAAGCCACCGGGAGCAGGACGAGGGTTGCGCCGCCGTGGCTGATCCACCGGCGACGGCGGCTGTTGTGGTGAGCGAGGCCGGCCCCAGTCCGAGAACAAAGACCCGGCCGTAGCCGCACAGTGCGAGGCGGGGGTGAAGATGTTTCCAGTAGTCGCACCGCTGGGATCCAGCAAAAAATCGCACCGATAAATCCAGGATCTCCTCCCGTTTCCGCCGATTCTACTTAACAGCAGGATAGACACAGGATGAGGCGGAAAACGGGATAAAAGCGAGAGGGTCGGCGGAGCCGAGAAATCAGGCGGCCATCATGGTTGCTGGTTAGGCTCCTCCCCCGGAACAGCTGTTTTTGATATCTCCATAAGAACCCAGTCACTCTCCTATCAACTAATATATTGTAATGATAAATATCGCTACAACGTAATCAATGTGATTCATAAAACCCCTTGCTCTGAAAGTATAGGCTGCGATTCTGTGGAAAGCAGTTATTCTATGGCAGGCTGTAAATCCTTCTCTCAAAGTCATGAGGTTGATTACCTTCACATTGACTTTTACGCATTGGCGAGGGACCTTGCCATAGTGGTAATTGTCATCATTCATCCTGCAAGTCTATCATTTCTGGGTCCATGCCAGGTGGTTCAAAATGACAACTGAAAGCACCAGCTATATTTACCATAGAATCCAACTCAAACAGTATTGACTGCAAAACAGACAGAGTCAGTGATTTCTGATGTACCTGATGCCTTCAAAGGTTTGAAGCAGTTGAAGATGGCTGACTGGGCCACTACTCAAGCATTAAACAGTTTTCAGGAGATGCTAGCATCCTTGCAATTACTCTACAGCTCCAAGAACCCAAGGCGTGTATTTATGAGAGCCCTGCGTCTCTTTTGCACCACGTAAAATGGTACATACAGGGCTCCCATTTTGATTTATGAAGCCACGTTAAGCCACCTTGTGTCTCTTTGAGTGGCTTCATAAATCATGAGTAAGGCGACGCAGCGCAAATTGCTGCGTCGCCTTACTCTACGCCTGGGAGGCATTCCATGGACGTTGTAGTAGGTTTATCCATGCAACAGCCATAGAATTTGACGCTGCTCCAGATTTACAAATTCACGTAAACATTGGGAAGCACCAATTCCGTGCGCCTCCTGAGATGAGGCATAAAGAGGAGAAATATGTTTATATCTCCTCTGTCTTTCCTCTTTCCATGTTGCAAAGAAAGAGGAAAACGCCTCTTCGAATTGTTTATGTCTCATTCTTGCACAAAAACAATTCTGCATGCAACGGAGGGCACCCTTGTGCCATGGTGCAAGGATGCCTATGTTGGTGCTAGGCTGCCGAAATGACACCAGCGCAGGGAGAAAGGAGAGTAATGCACTGTATTGGTTAAATACCCTGCTCTTTCACAATAAGCCGCCAAGTCTTCTCTGTTGCCAGTTTTTTACAGTAAACAGAATGGAATAATATTTAACTACGCCAATAAGAATGTAGAATTTTAGGGAAAAAACACCCCTGCTTTGTTAAAATAATCTCTGGAATATCGAAGTTGTTGCCTTCGTGGTGCTGCTAGCAATGGGCATTTTTTTGAAGGTTAAGGTTTTGCTCAACTTTCATGAACAGACTTTTGATAAAACAATGCACAATCTGTAATGCCATTGTAATAATGTGATACTGTGGCATTACCACATTATCATCGAGTTACTACAATTGCTGCACAATTTTCAGATTTACAAAAAAGTATTGTTTGTAGCTCAAATGGACCTAAATAACACTACATGACTATGTGCCATATAACGCTGTATATTTTGTCTTTTTGGCGCATAATCCTGGTAAACCAGGCAAGGGTACAACTTTGCAGCGTGGTTCGTGGCAGTCTCAATGATGTTGTCACTCATATTACAGAGGCACGCTTAGAATATCTTTTCCTATTCCTTGGAACCCCACAAAAACTCCTAATAGATTCTACTTATGTAGTTGTGCACAGTGTTGAGTGTGGGGAGGGGCCACTTCTCGTGAGGTGAAGCCTGCAACGAGTCATGATGCCACACAACACAAAATAATGGTAATAGACATGCATATCAGCATATTTGGTTTATGCCACGGCAAACTTTTCACGTGTACTAATTTTTACTTTTTTAAAACAGAAAAAGTTATTCAACCAAAAGCCTAATAAGCATTTCACTATTTCAATTGTTCTGCAATATTTATAGTTTGCATCCAACTAACAAGGTTAAATTCTGGAAAACTTTAACAAAAGCAAACATCATGATGTCAGGAGAGTGCCTCAATGAAAATGTAACATTTTTTTCATGTCATGTATGTTGCCGATTGTTGTTGTCAACGTGTTTTTATCAGGAAGTGATTTAAAGAAGAGGATACAAATTAACAGATTCCCTTGAAATACATACACTGCAAAGATACTTTTACTGATGCAAACACCTAAAGCAGTTCCTTCCTGTATAGAGGTCAAACACTGATAGTGATTGATGCGCTAAGCTAGTCTACCAATACGGGAAAACTTGTAGTAAGGTTTTTCATGGCACCTTAATTACTGCCCATTGCTCAACGCCACTAATTACTCACATTGGCTGCACACCTCAAGTCTATTTAGAAGGCTTGACAGATGAACTAGAGTGTAATTTGATACCAAGACTGCCAGAATTAGCCCGTTTACTGTCTGCAGCCACACTGCCTTTTCTCAGGAGTTTAATAGAACGCTATTGATGTCTATCACTGCTTTCTTTTGTGTCCTTACCTGCATAGATGCACTTAGCTGATCTTTAGCCTCTATACAAAAGACACTCACTTAGATAAACTCAGAAAGTGATGGATGTGTTGTCATGGTTATGCTACTGATTGTGATATTATTAGGAAGGACTTGATAAGTAAGTTACAGCAGATGCTTTAAATAATATATGACAAAAGGTATAAGGCAACAATTGCTGCTCACTGATGTAAACGAATAATGATTAAAGGTTTGCTGTACATGTGCTTAAACATATACATTCCAAACAACCACTGTAAAATGGCAGTGCAGAATAATGGGAAAATTGCTGTATCACATCTGAGAATTGAAGCATTTCAATTGGAATTCTAAACACAACACATCTCTCTCTGGCAGCCCAAAAAAGAGTGTGATGTGACGGTGTAATTTGCAAATTGTCATGGTTGGTTCATTCCCCTACTGTAAAATGTGTCTCACTACTCAGTTCCCTTAACAAGTTGTGTTTCGCTGTCTGTTTCATGACGTATTTGCAAAGGATATCCCTTAGGAAGGGTCCTTTCTTTTCATGAAACGCACACAGTCCTGCAGAAGGTCCCACAGATAATGTAACAACCGAAACCTTTCTAACGATTGTTAAAAACGTTTTCTCAGAGCCTAGCACTTTGTGCCAAACAGGCTCAAACTTTATATGTAGGGAGTGGACGTTAAATACATTGACCCCTGTACATATGAAGATTTACATTTTTCAATATGAAATACATGGATATATAAACTTCTGTAACCTAGCCATCAGACAGCTGTGTTAGAGAAAGTGCAAGCCTCCAATGCTCTTAGGAGGCAGCTCCCTCCAATTCTGCACTGCTCTCATGCTGATGAGAGCAGCACCAGGATTGTTTAGGGGAGTTGACTGGGTCTCACGTTGGAGCCTGCCTGGAAGAGAGACAACCGGTGGAGGAGAATGTTGTGTCAAACAATAAGTGCGCTTTATTTTCTTTTTTTTAATTTGCATTGCCTCCCGCCCCACCTCTCTCGGTACATTCCAGCCACTGTTGCCTCTCAGTCCACTGAACCCTTACGTGAAAAAGGTATTCTACCAAAAGCCTAATGATGGGAGTTTAATTTATGTAGATAAGTAAAATGGATGGAGATTTTGTATTTTTTATTTGGCGAAACTGCCAAAAATGTGGAAAGTGATCATTTTCTGACTTCGGAAGTTTGGTAGATGCGCGCTACGAAATTTTATTTATTAAATTGTTTACTTACCTGCAATTGTCCATATTCCGTTGTTTACCACCCACCACCCTGCCTCTCACCTGCACCGCCTCCCTGCCCCACCAAACTCCCTCCATGGGCCGCGGCTGTAAATCTCATCTCTACGATTCTGACTTTACAGATTTCTAGTTCCACTGACTCCATTCTCAAAATCTGACATGATCGATTCCACATTCCACACTTATACATAAAATGTTCTGATTCCATCCTTCTTGCTCCATTGATCCTGTAAATGACTGTCTCTTTGAAATAACTTATTCTGTGGTCTCCTTCTTACTGACCGTTTCCTCTTTAAAATATTATTTCCGGGGGGCGTGGCCAAGATGGCGGAGTGCGAGGTCGCACTTTCCGTGTGCTCATCCGTACCCACTTTGCCCGGGCTGTGATTTTCATCATTTCTCCCCCTGAATAGCCTCCACAGGGGTGGGGAACAGTGGCGTGGTGTCCTGTCCGCCACTAACGCCAAGGAGACCGATCTGTGCGCCACAACGGAGGGAGAGCGGACCGTTCGCACTGAGGTGCCTGCCTGGCGACGGAGGCCGCGGGCATGCGAGAGACCTGGACCTCCCCGCCTGGCTCTGTGGAGCAAGCTGTGGACCCCTGGGAGCTGCACTGCCCTTCACAGAAGCAAGGACCGGCGCCGGCAGGCCCGCTGGGGCTCTGGGAGGACCGCGCACAGCTGCCGGGAGCGGGCGGTGTTGTGGCGGCAGAGGCGAACTTGGACGGCGGCGGCCTGAAAATCGAAGCCGAGGACGCGGCCTAGCGCGGGACGCACCCGGGTCTGCCTGCACGACGCGGTGGCCTGCCCTTCCCAGCAACCTGGCGCCCTAAGAAGACCCCCGACCCAGGGGTCTCGGACCTGGTTATCGGCCCTGAGGCCCAACACTCTGGGACTGGCTGTCTAGACCGCGCACCCAGTGCACCGTGTGGCACGGTGCTCCGGGCCTCGGGGCAGCAAGTAAAGAGAGGCGCAACGGGAGGGGCGGCGACAGAGGGAGAGCCGCTGCACTGGCCCACACAGATTCCACAGTCCTGAGACGCACAGGGCACATACCTGGGGCAAGACAGCTTTGGAGACGCGCATTTCCTCAGCCCGATGAGAGACCTGAGACCCCCCCGTCCGGCCATAGCGGGACAAAACTGAGGGTCCCCAGGGGCTGCATCGACCCTCGCGGGAGGCGAGGACCGAGTCCGGCAGCCCTGCTGGGGCTTTGAAGGGGCCACGCAGAGCCGCGGGAGACGAGCGGCGGTGCAACAGCGAGGGCGAGCCCGGACGCCGGCAGCCGGGAAATCGAGGCCGGGGACGCGGCCTAACGCGGGGCGTGCACAGACCTACCTGTACATCACGGCCCGCCCCTCCCCGGGGCAGCAAGTAAGGAGAGGTGCAGCGAGGGGGACGGCGACAGGGGAAGAGCCGCCGCACCGGGCCACGAAGAATCCATAGCCATGAGGCCCACATTACACGTACCTGGGGCCTGACAGCCTCTGGAGCGCTTGAAGACGTGCATATCCACCTCAGCCGCAGGGGTACACCATCGGCTTGGCTGCCCCACCCCCTCCATCAGCAGGAACATTGATCCTATGCCCTTGGTGGCATACATAGGCCCAGATAGCTTTCTGCCCGTCGCCCTGCACACTACCCCACGGTCGCATAGCGGCGCAGTACTGGACAGGCCTTCAGCATTACCGGCATAGACACTGGTCCTCACAGAGTCGCACCATTCAGATACACCACCCAGGTACACCGGCGGGACTGGGCACGGAGGGCCCTGGTGGCACTCGGTCGTGGTGAAGGACTGACACCCAACGAACAACCCACCGACCCATCTGCAGCCGGGTTGGTGCGGGATCCAGATCAGGAGGTGGCAGAGGCCGAGGCCCAACAGTGGTACTAGGGGCCCCAAGACCACGTGGCGTTTGACGCACCAGACCACACAGGAGCGTTCCCCGGACGAGGTGACCCCAATTGTCAGTTCAAGGAGGAATGCAATGGAACTGGCCTTCACGCAAGTGGCTCCGGCCTTCACCAATTAAGAGGCTTTATCCCCGGGAGTCACAGGACGGAGATCGCGCCCAACAGAGAGCCCTGCGCAGGAGGAGCCAGGGGCCACGGGGTTCGGTGACCTGCAGCACAGAGGGCCCCCCACTCGTGTGGTAGGAAACAAGCGCAGCGACGGACGCCATGCAAGGGGCCTGTGAAGAGAACGCAAAGGACGAGGCGCCACACACGCTAACAGCAGGCACATAATGGTGGGCCAGAGGAAGAAAGGGGACCGCACCCTCCCCGAAATGCTGAGCAAAAACCAAACCAAGGGGACAGGAGCCAGTCGTCCCCGAGCACATCTAAACCTCAATGTGACCCAGAAGAGGGAGAGGTGCCCATTACTAGGTCCTTCATGGAATCTCTCTTCAACTCCCTCCGGGAGGACTTTAATACCCTGAAGCAGGAAGTGGCGGGGGAGGTGCGAGAAATCAGGATGGAGGTGGATGGCCTCGGTGAACGGGTGTTCAACATCGAAGACTCGGGGCGAGCACGGGATGAAGAAGTGGAACAGCTTCAGCAGACGTAATACGCCTGAAAGAACAACAACTGGACCTACAAGCCCACAACGAGGACTTGGAGAATAGGTCCCGGCAGAACAACATCCAAAGAAGAGGGCACAGACATTGAGGCATACTTTCAGGCCCTATTCCGGGATATCCTAGGGGAACCGGCGGACTTTCCAACCAGGATCGACAGAGGCCACAGGGTGGAGCTGGCGAGACAGGATCCCGTGCCGCCCACGGACATTCTGGCCTTCCTACCAGACTACCCTCTTAAAGAGCGCATCCTCAAGGAAGCAAGGCGACAACAGCCCCTGCGGTTCCGGAGCCACACGGTGGCCTTATTCCAGGACCTTTCAGCAAAAACGCAAGGCCTTCAAACCTGCAACAGACTTTTTAAGAAGCAAAGAGATCCAACATCCCTTTTGGCTGATATTTAGGTGGAACGGCACCCTGCACCAACTCCGCTCGCTCCAAGAGACATGCACAGTGCTCGGCATAGCGCAGGACGAGGGGAATACACCACCGAAAACATCCCGACGTCCACCCAGAGATGGATGGCAGCAAGTTGTGAGACGGCGCTCACGTGTAGAGAACTCGAAGCCTGACGCACACACTATCCAAACAGAGAGAGCCAATGCCATCCACGAGGTGGCAAAAGATACCACATCTTCAGAATGATTGAACTCCGGGGGGAGTACGCATTAGCATAAATCATTAAAGCGGTCCGGGGGTGGGAGGGGGAGCCAGGGAGGCGAAGTGGCTGGACGTCCACACAGGTAACTCACCACAACCCTGCACTTCATGAGGGCAGGACTGGGACTAAGTTCTTTCATTGGGGTTCTGGAGACGTCAAGTTGGGGTAGGGGAGGGGGGAGGAGGGAAGGGGGGATCCAGTTGGGGTAGGGGGGGTCGGGAGGGGGGAAGGATCGACGGGGTGTTGCAGTTTTGGGGTTGTCTGGGGAGGTTCCCTCTGTCCACCGTTTTTTTTCCTTTTTCCTTTTCTTCTGTAAGCCTCTTAGCATGCAACCTAGAGCTACTGGCACTATCCTGACAAATGATGACACACACTAGACTCACAGTTCTTTCCCTTAATGTACAAGGGCTCAACAATCCCATCAAGCGCCGAGCAGTCTTGTCCCAACTGGAACACTAAGCAGCCGACATTTGCCTCCTTCAAGAGACGCACCTTTTGCCCAAGGATCACCACAGAATGAAATCCCGGGCCTTTCCCATACAGCTTTTTTCATCCTCTCCCACAAAAGTAGCCGGGGTGGCGATATTGGTATCCAAATCATTTAAGGGCAAGGTTCTTCAAAGGGAGGCAGAACTGAGGGGGCAACTGTTGGTATACCGCTTCCTAATAGCAGGACTTACACTCCTAGTAGGCCCGGTCTACTCACCCAACGAAGGGCAGACGGCATTAGCAGCAGCTTCAGCCAACACTGAACGACACTTACTGATTGGGGGTGACCTCAACTTACTTTTCCATAACATAGCGGACCGCTCCTGCCAAAGAACGGGACAAGTGGGGGCCCTTTCCAAATCTGGACACGCATACCTCTGGGAGTTAGGCCTTACCGATCTATGGAGATGTTTCCATCCACACAGCACTGCCTACACCTATCACTCTGGGGCCCACAAATACTATGCCAGGCTGGACTATTTCCTCTGCACGTCCCAGCTAGTATCGCAGGCCCAAGAAGTGGATATACTACCGGCCTCGCTATCTGACCACTCACCAGTGGTGGCTACCTTCCCCCTACCGGCAGCACCGACTCCACGACGGCACTGGCGCCTCAGGGAGTCCCTTCTCCATGCCCCCACAACGGTGGAGCGGATTAAAGCCGCTATTACACTATTCCTGACACACAATAATAACACCGACACCACACGGGCTACTCAATGGGCTGCCCTTAAAGCGGTCCTACGAGGCGAGTTTATCTCTGTGGCCACAGCCAACAACAAAGACCGAGAGCAGAAAAGGGCAGAGCTCATGCAAAGAGTGACGGAACTGGAGCGGATGCACCAGCGTACGAGGGCGATGCGGGCCTGGCGTCAGCTGTGCGTCAAGAGGAAAATGCTGGCCGCCGTAGACCAAGATGCGGCAGAATATGGGGCTCTTCGTCTTCGGCAAGCGTATTACACGGGGGGAGACTGCTGCGGACGGCTATTGGCGAACAAACTGCGGGAACAACGCCAGAGACAGGGAGTGCAGGCCATACGGACAGAAGGGGGCAGTCTGGTCTCGGAGGATGCTGACATAGCGGAGATCTCGGGGCTTTTTATCAGTCCCTTTATGCTGGCAACACTCTCGACCTACAGGCAGGTCAGACGTACCTACAGGAAGCGAGTCTTCCGTCCTGAAACCCAGCCCAAGCAGACTTCCTGGACAGGCCCATAGGCTTGGAGGGGGTGGTGTCCGCAATCTCCCGCCTGATGCTGGGGAAGTCCCCTGGACCCGATGGGTACCCAGCGTCTTTCTACAAGACATTTTGCCAGCAAATAGCCCCCCTCCTGCGGGACCTTTTTAACTCCTTTGACCAACCAGGGGAGATTCCCGCAGAACTCTTAGAGGCATCTATCTCGGTCATACCGAAACCCGGTAGGGATAAGACCCGCGGCAGCTCATACCGGCCAATCTCACTATTGAATATTGACTTCAAGATCTATACAGGCATCCTAGCAAGCCGGCTCACGCCGTACATGCAGCAACTTGTGGAACCGGACCAGGCGGGCTTTATACCCCCGCGGTAGACCAGCGACAATACCAGAAGGGTCCTACACCTCATCGAGGCAGGGTCCCTTACATGACCAGACTGCATGCTCCTCACCATTGATGCTGAAAAAACATTTGACAGGGTGCACTGGCCCTACTTAGAGCAGGTCCTACAGCGTTTCGGTCTCGGGGACATTCTCTGCACCTGCATTTTAAACTGCTACAGACATCCCAACGCCACGGTACGCGTTAATGGTCCTACCTTCCCTAGCTTCCCGATTGGTAGGGGGACCAGGCAGGGATGCCCCCTGTCCCCAATCCTGTTTGCCCTCTACATGGAACCATTGGCACAGAGGGTTAGACAACACGCTCTCATTAAAGGCATTAAGTTTGGAGGTGATACCCACAAAATTAGCCTCTAAGCGGACGATATTCTGCTCTCCATTACCGAGCCTGTCCAATCGCTGCGTGCGCTTTTTATAGAGCTCCACAGTTTTGTGCTTGGCTCAGGGTTCAAAATTAACACAGATAAATCGATGGCCCTCAACATCTCTCTGTCACCTGAGACCCTAGCCGAGGATCAAGGGGAACATGATATGCAATGGTCGAGGTGCAAGGGGAACATGATATGCAATGGTGGCACCACGGTGCCCTACCTAGGAGTCCTTCTGGGCCCCACCATTCCAGCTACGGTGGAAGCGAATTACACTAGGCTTCGCACACAAATACGCGAGGAACTGCGGAGATGGAAATGCCATTCTCTCTCCTGGTTGGGGAGGATAGCGGCCACCAAAATGACACTCCTGCCACAGATTCTTTACTTGTTTTAGACCCTCCCTCTCCGCCCGCCGCAAGGCTGGATCCAGCAAACGCAGTCCGAGTTGGCACGTTACATCTGGCAGGGTCGCCGCCCACGCTTCAAACAGGCTATTGCAGTCCTCCCGCCGGCCAACGGTGGAGTGGATGTACCGGATCTCCAACTCTATTTCTATGCGGCACAACTACGGAGCCCAGTGGAATGGCACCAACCGGAATTGGGCATAAACTGCCTCTTCCAAGACCAGGCGGTAGCGGGAATGCCTTTGCAAGGGGTTCCCTTTCTCCCAAGGCGACACCGGCCACCTAACCTTTACGCATCCCAAATCACTGGCACAGTAATGGAGGTGTGGGACCGTGTCGCTACCAAATATAAACTGACATCCTTCCCCTCCCCCTTCACGCCCCTGTTCGCCAATCCCGAATTTACCCCGGGTCTCGACCCGAAAGCTTTTGTGAACTGGCGACGCTCTCCATGCAAAGCACTAGGGCATCTGTTTAATCTGGAAGGTATCCTTTCCTTTCAACAGATAAAGGAGGAGTACGGCATCTCAGAGGGAGATAGACTAGCCTACTTGCAGGTGCGACATTGGGCTCTTCACCCTGATGTTAAACCGGGAGCCCAACGCCATCTTTCCCCCTACGAGAAATGGCTGGTCACCCGCACTTCAGAGAAAAAATTGATCTCTGATCTGTATCAACATCTGCTCCTTGCAAACATCCACACATATAACGCCGATAGATGTCGGTGGGAGCGGGAACTGGGAAGGGCCCTCACACACAAAGAGTGGAGTGGTATTTATCATAGAGCTCGGCATTCCGCATACCACACCGGGCTAACTGAAACCCTGACCAAGGTGACCACTTATTGGTACCATACTCCTGAACGCCTGCATCAGGCTGATCCACACATTAGCCACCGCTGCTAGAGGGGGTATGGGGGGCTGGGTACGCTGGAACATCCGTTCTGGAGCTGCAAGCACATTCAGGGGTACTGGGACACTATAATAGACGAGGTAGACTCCCACTTAGATACCCTGCTTCCTCGGTTCCCTGCTTATATCCTGCTGGCACTGCCCAACGCCCTAATGTACCCCCTAAAGTCCTGGAGGGTCTGCCTTATGTCGAGTTGCTCTAGGGGCAACCACTGAAAACATTTTAGCACACTGGAGACAACCGCAGGTTCCCCCACACACAGGTTGGCTACATAGGCTGTGGATGGTGCTGGGTATGGAGAAGCTGTCTTTGGTACAGGTCGGGACGGGGGAGGAATTCCCGGAGCTGTGGCGTCCCTTCTTGACGCTGCTCAAGGGGTAATTCCGTGAGCTGAGCTGTCCCAAATACCTGCGTCTTCTGCGATTAGCAGATACCCCGATCCCGGACCAAAAGGCGTCCAAGAGCAAACGGACACACAGGCTCAAATGATTACATTGTTCCCTTCTTTTATAGGCTGTAAGGATGTTAGTGTTTTCTTTGGTGGACAGAGGGGGGTGGGAAGGGGGAGGGACTTGTTTTGTCTTAAGGCATTTTGAACATCCTATGTCAGCGAACAACTCAGGCTGGCACTGCATATGTTCATTGATCATACATTGGAACTTGACATGCTACCATTGCCTGACAAAGCAAGGCCTTATTGTTTTATTCTTTGTGAAATCTCAATAAAAGATTTAAACCATAAAATAATAATTCCACTGTCTCCACTGAATATCTGTCCATTGACTTCTGAACCCTGCCTCCACTGATTCTCGAATCAATCACTGATAATGCCAAACCCATACCTTTTGACTTCACTGGTTTTTGACTTAATAGACACTGAGCTCTATAAACTCCTTTTTCAACTCTTGACTCCACCAATTTTGAATCCAGTATATTCCACTCCGCTGACGTTATTTCTTATACTTTTTATTCAATTGGCTCATAAAACAACTCAATTGGCTCTTCTTTCTTCCTTTAAATCGCCGAATTCTCCTATTTATTGACTCATCTCTCTTGATTCCATTGACTGCTGACTTCACTCATTCCAAACTTGACTGAACCCAGCCTCCACTGCTTCCTGACTTCCCTCTTGTGACCCTCAGTGCCACTCATTTGAGTTCGGTGAGCCCTTAGATCAAGTCAAGTCAAGTCAAAGAATTTATATAGCGCACTACATACCCAGAGGGTCTCAAGGCGCTGAGGGAGGGGAGAAGGATTACTTGTCAAATATCCACGTTTTAAGTTGCTTTCTGAATGCTAGGTGGTTCTGGGTAAGGCGAAGGTAAGTGGGGAGTGAGTTCCATGTTTTAGCTGCCAGGTATGAGAAGGATCTGCCTCCCATGGTGGTCTTGTTGATGCGAGGTACGGTGGCGAGGGCTTGGCTGGAAGAACGTAGTTGGCGGGAGGGGGTGTAGAAGGACAGACGTGAGTTGAGGCATTCTGGTCCGATGTCGTAGAGTGATTTGTGTGCGTGGGTTAGCAGTCGGAAAGTGATCCTTTTATTGACGGGTAGCCAGTGGAGGTCTTTCAGGTGACCAGAGATGTGTTCGTAGCGTGGGATGTCTAATATGATCCTGGCTGAGGCGTTTTGGATTCGTTGGAGTTTCTTCTGGAGTTTAGCAGTAGTACCTGCGTAGAGGGTGTTTCCGTAGTCCAGTCGGCTCGTGACCAGAGCATGGGTGACTGTTTTTCTGGTTTCGGTGGGGATCCAGCGAAATGTTTTTTTGAGCATGCGAAGAATGTTGAAGCAGGATGAGGATACGGCGCTGACTTGTCTGTTCATTGAAAGTGAAGAATCCAGGATGACGCCTAGGTTCCGTGCGTGGTCTGTCGGGATGGGTGCTTTTCCAAGGGCTTCCGGCCACCAAGAGTCGTCCCATGCCGAGGGGGATGTACCTAAGATGAGGACTTCTGTTTTATCTGAGTTCAGTTTCAGACGGCTGTGTTTCATCCATTCGGCAACTTCTTTCATTCCTTCATGTAGGTTAGTTTTGGCGGTGCTGGGGTCATTGGTGAGAGAAAGGATCAGTTGAGTGTCATCCGCGTAAGAGATGATGTTGAGGTTGTGTTGGCGAGCGATGGCCGCGAGGGGGCTCATGTATACGTTGAAGAGGGTGGGACTGAGTGAGGATCCTTGTGGTACGCCGCAGATGACTTCAGTGGCCTCGGACTTGAATGGTGGAAGGCGGACTCTCTGGGTTCTTCCGGTGAGGAACGAGGTGATCCATTCAAGAGCTTTTCCTTGTATTCCGATGTTTCTGAGGCGATGTAAGAGGGTGCTGTGGCAGACTGTGTCGAAGGCTGCAGAGAGGTCGAGGAGGATGAGGGCGACTGTGTCTCCATTGTCCAGTAGAGTTCGAATGTCGTCTGTTGCTGCGATGAGGGCGGTCTCAGTGCTGTGTTTTGCTCGGAAGCCAGATTGTGAGGAGTCGAGGGATTTGTTGGCTTCGAGGAAGGCGGCGAGCTGGTTGTTGACAGCTTTCTCGATGACTTTGGCCGGGAAAGGAAGGAGCGATATGGGGCGGTAGTTTTTGAGTTCGGTGGGGTCCGCTGTGGGTTTTTTCAGAAGGGCGGTGAGTTCAGCGTGTTTCCAGCTTTCCGGGAAGGTGGCGGAGTTGAAGGAGCAGTTGATGACGTCTCGGAGGTGCGGTGCTATGACGGAGTCTGCTTTGTTGAAGATGTGGTGAGGACAAGGGTCTGTGGGGGATCCTGAGTGGATGGAGTTCATCAGGCGGATGGTGTCCTCAGTGGAGATTGGGTTCCAGTCGTTGAGGGTGTTCAAGGGGGAAGAATGTTCAGCACATGGTTGGGTGGGTTGGTCTCCGGGTTGGTTGTCGAAGCTGTTGTGGATGTCTGCAATTTTGTTGTGGAAGAATAAAGCCAGGGAGTCGCAGAGGGCTTGAGAGGGGGTGATGTCGTTGGAGTTGGCCGAGGGATTGGTAAATTCCTTGACGATGTTGAAAAGTTCCTTGCTGTTGTGGGTGTTGTTGTCTAGTCGATCCTTGAATGCTGTTTTCTTGGCCTTCCGGATTAGTTGGTGGTGTGTGCGGGTGGCGTTTTTGAAGGCGTCCTTGGTGGTAGTGGTTGGGTCTTTTTTCCAGGCCTTTTCCAGGGAGCGGCAGAGTTTCTTGGACTTCTTAAGATCATCGTTGAACCATGAGGCCTTCTTGCTGCCAGGTTTGCTTTGACGTTTTTTCAGTGGTGCTAGGATGTCGGCGGTGTTGGATAACCATAGGGTGAAGTTGGCGGCGGCTTGGTCTGGGTTAGAAGAGTGGGCTGGGTTGTTTAGAAGGAGCGATGAGGAGATCTGGTCGATGGTGATTTTGTTCCAGTTTCTTTGCAGAGTTGGTTGGAGGTGGTTGATGGGTTTAGGCTTGTTGTAGGTGAAGTGAACGCAGCTGTGGTCAGTCCAGAGGAGATCCATAGTGTGGCTGAAGGAGACATGATTGCTGGAGGTGAAAATGGGGTCGAGTGTGTGACCTGCGATGTGGGTGGGGGAAGTGACCAGTTGTTTAAGTCCGAGGTTGGCGAGGTTGTCCAAGAGGGTGGTGGTGTTGCGGTCGTTGTTCTTTTCAAGGTGAAAGTTGAGGTCTCCCAGAAGGATGTAATCTTTGGAGGGGAGCGCGTGTGGAGTGATGAAGTCCGTGATGTCTTCACTGAATTTTGCGCGGGGTCCAGGTGGTCTGTAGAGGAGGGTGCCTCTGAGTGTGGTCTTTGGGTCGATGTGGATCTGGAAGTGAAGGTGTTCAGAGTTGGCGAGATTGACGTCTGAGCTGGTTGAGATGTGGATGGATTTCTTATGGACGATAGCGATTCCTCCTCCTGTGTGGCCGGTACGGTCCTTGTGTGTGATCTTATAATCTTCAGGGATGGCAATGGTGATGTCTGGGGCGGAGGAAGCGTTCATCCATGTTTCTGTTAGGAAGGCGACGTCTGGAGAGATGGTGTCTAGTAGATTCCAGAGGTCAATGGCGTGTCTGTGGACCGATCGGGTGTTGAGAAGGATGCATTGTAGGTGGTTGGGGTCGGGAATCAGTGGTGTGGTCGTAGCGGAGATGTTGTCGGTGCCGATGAATTTGCAGGAGTAGCAAGAGAAAGGTCCATGGGTGTGTCCAGGAGCGGCTTGGACGCAGTTGGGGGCGCGACCGGGGTTAAGGGCTAGGAGGGTGGCGGCATCGTAGGTAATGCGGGAGGGCTGGGCAGTGCGAGGGGCAGGGGGTCTGGCACTGGGCGCGGTCCAGGCGCGGACGGGCGTAGACGGGCTTACCTTTGGCGCACCTTCGGCGTGGCCGTAGCGCATGGACGCTGCGCGTGGGGACATTGGCCATAAATGGATGGTGGAGGGGGCGGAGCGTGGGAGGGTCAGCTGGGAGGCGGGATCGTGGAGGCGGGTCAGGGGATATCACAACACCAAAATGGAGGGCAGAAACGAAAGTGAAAACTGCGAGGGCACAGCACAATGCACGCCAGCAAGCAGTCTAAGGCTCCTAGGTACAGCAGACTAATTCTCCACTAAAAGCGCTATTCACCAAGCAAAGCACAAAGCGCGATGTAAATGATTGAAATACAAGTATCCTAAGCAGCTACAATACTCGCTGTTGTAATAACAGCGCTACAATCACAAAGCGCGATAAAATGAGTGATACAAAGTATCCAATGCAGCTACAATACTCGCTGTTGTAATCACAGCGCTACAAGCACAAAGCGCGGTAAAATGAATGATACAAAAGTATCCAAAACGCTACACCAGCAATATCTTCAAAGCGCGGTTTATCTGTTTGGCGCTACAATACCAGGCGCAGTCTGTAGGTCTGTAGGTGCAAGGGGCTTCAGCTGCGTTGTAGGTGCTGCAAATCTATTGAGCAATGGAGCGTGGGGGAGCGACCGTTTAGGATGGAATCCAGGCGGTCACAGCTAGGATCGGTCTGAGGACGGTGAATTCTACGTGTGTGGGAGGGTCAGCTGGGAGGCGGGATCGTGGAGGCGGGTCAGGGGATATCACAACACCAAAATGGAGGGCAGAAACGAAAGTGAAAACTGCGAGGGCACAGCACAATGCACGCCAGCAAGCAGTCTAAGGCTCCTAGGTACAGCAGACTAATTCTCCACTAAAAGCGCTATTCACCAAGCAAAGCACAAAGCGCGATGTAAATGATTGAAATACAAGTATCCTAAGCAGCTACAATACTCGCTGTTGTAATCACAGCGCTACAATCACAAAGCGCGATAAAATGAGTGATACAAAGTATCCAATGCAGCTACAATACTCGCTGTTGTAATCACAGCGCTACAAGCACAAAGCGCGGTAAAATGAATGATACAAAAGTATCCAAAACGCTACACCAGCAATATCTTCAAAGCGCGGTTTATCTGTTTGGCGCTACAATACCAGGCGCAGTCTGTAGGTCTGTAGGTGCAAGGGGCTTCAGCTGCGTTGTAGGTGCTGCAAATCTATTGAGCAATGGAGCGTGGGGGAGCGACCGTTTAGGATGGAATCCAGGCGGTCACAGCTAGGATCGGTCTGAGGACGGTGAATTCTACGTGTGTGGGAGGGTCAGCTGGGAGGCGGGATCGTGGAGGCGGGTCAGGGGATATCACAACACCAAAATGGAGGGCAGAAACGAAAGTGAAAACTGCGAGGGCACAGCACAATGCACGCCAGCAAGCAGTCTAAGGCTCCTAGGTACAGCAGACTAATTCTCCACTAAAAGCGCTATTCACCAAGCAAAGCACAAAGCGCGATGTAAATGATTGAAATACAAGTATCCTAAGCAGCTACAATACTCGCTGTTGTAATCACAGCGCTACAATCACAAAGCGCGATAAAATGAGTGATACAAAGTATCCAATGCAGCTACAATACTCGCTGTTGTAATCACAGCGCTACAAGCACAAAGCGCGGTAAAATGAATGATACAAAAGTATCCAAAACGCTACACCAGCAATATCTTCAAAGCGCGGTTTATCTGTTTGGCGCTACAATACCAGGCGCAGTCTGTAGGTCTGTAGGTGCAAGGGGCTTCAGCTGCGTTGTAGGTGCTGCAAATCTATTGAGCAATGTTATGCACAGCTGTGATCATTGCGGTTTATTTACAATCAATCAATCATTTGTAAAGCGCACTACATACCCGCGAGGGTCTCAAGGCGCTGGGGGGTGGGGCGCTACTGATCGAACAGCCAGGTCTTGAGTATCCTCCTGAAGGTCAGCAGGTCTTGGGTCTGTCATAGGCTCATTGGGAGGGTGTTCCATGTCTTGGTGGCGAGGTGGGAGAAGGATATCTCACCGGTGGTTGTTCTTTGGATGAGCGAGACGGTGGCAGATGAGAGGTCGTCGGAGTGCAGCTGGCGGTTGGGGATGTAGAAGGAGAGCCGTCTGTTGAGGTAGGCTGGGCCAGTCTTGTGGAGTGCCTTGTGTGCGTGGGTGAGGAGCTTGAAGGATATCCTCTTGTTGATGGGAAGCCAGTGCAGGTTTCTTAGGTGGAGGGTGATGTGGCCGTGGCATGGTACGTCGAGGATCAGTAGTGCCAAGGCGTTTTGGATTGGTTGTAGTCGTTTGATGAGCTTGGTCGGGGCTGCAGCGTAGAGGGCATTTCCGTAGTCGAGTCTGCTGCTGACGAGGACCTGGGTGACTGTCTTTCTTGTATCTGCCGGGATCCATCTGTAGGTCTTGTGGAGCATGCGGAGGGTGTTGAAGCAGGAGGAGGAGACGGCGTTGACTTTGCTTGGTTATTGAAAGCGTTGAGTCAAGGATGATTCCCAGGTTGTGTGCGTGGTCGGTGGGTGTCGGGGCTGCCCCCAGTGCCATCGGCCACCAGGAATCGTCCCAGGCTGAAGGGTTGGAGCCGAGGATGAGAACCTCTGTCTTGTCCGAGTTCAGTTTCAGACGGCTGGTCTTCATCCAGTCAGCGACGGCCTTCATTCCTTTGTGGAGGTTGGCTTTGGCTGTGATGGGATCCTTGGTGAAGGAGAGGATCAGCTGAGTGTCATCATTGTAGGAGATTATGTTGAGGTCATGCTGTCGGGCTACATAAGCGAGCGGGCCATGTAAATGTTGATCAGCATCGGGCTGAGGGAGGATCCCTGGGGTACGCCTCAGATGATCTTGGAGGCTTTGTAACGGAATGGGGGGAGGCAGACGCTCTGGGTTCTGCCGGAGAGGAAGGAGGTGGTCCAATCCAGAGCCTTGTCTCGGATCCCTGCGGGGTGGAAGCGTGCCCGTAGTATACGGTTTCTTTAGCAGGGCGAAGGTGTCTGAGGCTGTGGGTAGCGTCGTCGATGTTGGAGGGTCCAGTGGGTGGGCTGAGAGCGAGGTTTGCGTGTAGATGGTTGTTGTACAGTGCTTTGCTCCACTCTTGGGCCAGCACTCTAGATCCCTCTGTGTGTTCCTAGTTCTCGAGTTCTCCTTCGCCCTGTTGGCAGTTGGAGCTCTGTTCGGATGAGGGGTGGACCTACCTGTATCTGTGCTGCAATAAAGCTGTTACTTCAATTACCTGTTCCTGAGTTCTTCATTTCGTTTACAACATTTGGCGACTTGGACCGGCGATGCGTCCGACCACTGCTTCCTCGTTTGGTTCTGCAGCCTAAGAAGATTTCACAGTACGGTAGATCTCCAACTTCCTTGAGAACCCCGTGTGGTATACAGCGTGGATGCAGATCAATCATTCCGTGATAATAGTGACTGCTATCTCTCAAAGAAAATTTTAAGAGGATTTCATCTCCGGATTTCCGATTCGTCAGGGTGAGTGACGTCATTCCTCCCAACGTCTCTTCGCCGAAGCTGTCTGCGAATCCCGCTTCATCTGGTGAGTCGCGTAGCAACCTCTGTGCACACGAGCAGCGTCACTGAAGCGCATTTCTTCATGCGCGTCTATCCACGCTGTGGCTTGAACGTCTGACGTGTGATGAAGCACACGCACAACGTAATCGGCCATTTTGGATGTGTTTCTCTTCACTGTGTTTTGGCGGTTGCCTAGGATACGCAACTCGCCGAGAACTTCAACGTTTGTCAGAAACAGCGTAGAGAGTAAACGGATCTTCTTTATCCTGTTGGAGTAAGCGCCTATTTCCAAAATTTTACATTTACATTGCTTTGTTGACAGTTTTCTTGATAAATACAATTTTATTCATTACCCTTACTTTGTGGTGTGTAAAGTAACATAATATTCACCTACTATTCGTCACTCATGGCTCAATCAATTAATGTTGCTCTTCCACCGCAATTCTTAAGTGAGCCAGGCAATCCATTAATAGCGTGGGAAGACTGGATAGTCATGTTTAACAATTACATTGAGGCCCTAGATGGAGAAGATTTTTCACCTAAACGCAAAAAGGCTCTCTTAATGACCACTTTGGGTAAAGAAGGACAGCGTCTTTTCAAATATCTACCGCAAGTACTACCTTCAGGGTTACAACATTGGTCTTCGGTGATTTTGGTCCAGCAGCGGCGGGGAATCTGTTGGGTTCGGAGGTGTGTGGTGGATTTCCGGAAGGTGAAGTGGATGCAGCGGGGGTCGGTCCAGAGGAGTTCGGTGGTGTCGGTGATGGAGACGTACAGGCTTGAGGAAAATACTGGGTCGAGCATGTGGCCGGGTGGGCGTTGTGAAGAGTTGCTTCAGTCTGAGGTTGGCGAGGTTATCGATCAGGGTTGTGGAGTTGTTGTCATTGTTGTTCTCAAGGGGAAAGTTCAGGTATCCGAGGAGGATGTAGTCGGTGAAGGTCAGGGCGTGCGTGATGATCAAGTCGGCGATGGAGTCGCTGAACTGGGGACGGGTTCCGGGGGGTCGGTTTACGAGGGTGCCTCTGAGGGTGGAATTAGTGTCTGTGTGGATCTGGAAATGCATGTGTTCGGCAGTGCTGAGCGCGTCGTCGGTTCTAGTCGAGGACCTGATGCAGTTCTTGTGCACGATGGCGATTCCTCCTCCGACTCCGTTGGTGCGGTCTCTGCAGGTGATCTTGTAGCCGTCTGGGATGGCTATGGCGATGTCGGGTGCGGAGGAGTCGTTAAACCCGGTCTCTGTCAGGAAGGCGATGTCCGGGAATGTTGTGTCTAGCAGGTCCCAGAGCTCGACGGCATGCTTGCGTGCGGAGCGGGTGTTCAGTAGTATGCATTGGAGGTGGTTGGGGTCTTTCTTGGCTGGTATATCGTCGGCTCTGAGGATGGTATAGCTGCAGCTCCGGCAGGTGAAAGGGCCGTGTTTGCGTTTCGGGGCGGCCTTGAAGCAGGTGTGGCTCCGTCTGGATTTGAGAGCATGCAGAGTGCTGGCATCGTAGTGGCGGCAGTTGTCGTGGCGGGTGCGGGGGCCTCCTGCGCGCCAGCCACGCAGCCGCGCATCGGCTGGCATATAAGGGGAGTTGGGAGGAAGGAGCAGCTGGGAGGCGTTAAGGCGGGGGCAGCAAATGGGCAGTGGGCAGTCAGGGGGTCGGGCCGCAGGGGACGCCGTGGCGAGGGCGGTGAGGGACAAAGAAGGTAACAGGAGCAAAAAGGGGCATGAAAATCGAGGGTAAAACGAGTGGCACAGAAGGCAAAAGGGCACAAAAAAACGAGTGGAACAGAAGGCAAAAATGGCACAGAACGAGGAAAGAATGAGTGGCACAGAGGGCAGAAGGGCACTAAAAACAAGTGGAACGGAGGGCAGAAGAGCCCAAAAAATGAGGAAAAAACAAGTGGAACAGAGGGCAGAAAGGCACAAAAAAATAGGGAAAAGCAAGTGGAACAGAGGGCAGAAGGGCACAAAAAATTAGGGAAAAACAAGTGGAACAGAGGGCAGAAAGGCACAAAAAACGAGGGAAAAACGAGTGGAACAAAGGGCAGAAAGGCACAAAAAACAAGTTAAAAATGAGTGGAAGAGAGGACAGAAAGGCACAAAAAACGAGGGAAAAACAAGTGGCACAGAGGGCAGAAGGGCCCAAAAAACGAGTGGAACAGAGGGCACAAGGGCCCAAAAAACGAGGGAAAAACAAGTGGAACAAAGGGCAGAAAGGCACAAAAAACGAGGGGAAAAACGAGTGGAACAGAGGGCACAAAAGCACAAAAAACGAGGGGAAAACGAGTGGCACAGAGGGCAGAAGGGCACAAAACAACGAGTGGAATAGAGGGCAGAAGGGCACAAAAACGAGGGGGAAACGAGTGGAACAGAGGGCAGAACGGGCAGAGAGGCACGGGAACAGTGAGGGGGACAGTAAGGAAAACCGAGCAGAAATACAGGGGCAGCGAGGGGAACAGAAGGAAAGACCAGGCAGAGAGGGCACAGGGACAGCGAGGGGAACAGAGGGAAGACAAAGGGGCACGGACCACGTACAGGCAGCGGGGTATGACAGACAACAGCAGTCACAGACACAACAATGAAAATACAGGCAATACAATAAAAGCAATAAAGCAGAGGATGAACAAACCTACCTATGGCCTACCACCGGCCACCAAAATGTAACCTGTTGCCTTTTCTTTTGACATTCAAAAATATACATTGAAACCGGGTCTTTTTTGTATCACTGCCTTTTAAAGTCTCATATCTGCAGTCTAATATCTGGGACTATACCATGTTTTTACCCCTCAAGTTATGCAATTTTCGCAAAAATAGCTCTTAGCATATCCTTTTTATTCCCTTCACCGCAAAAAAACGTTTTTTCTGTATTGCAAGATATTTTCCTAATCATGATTAAGTCATGTTTTACATTAAGAGACATCATTCAATCTGGGATGAGTATGCAACGTCTTTCTCTACAATGTTACCTTATGCAAAAATGGCAAATGTTTGCCGATTTTTCTTTGTAAGTTTACCTTTTGCTTAGTTTGCTATCCACAGTGGAACTGAGCAGAAGAAGGACATTGCTTGACTATTGTGTAATTTATGTAGAGTCATTTCCTTAGATTTATATACGAACGTGTACAACAGAAATCGTCGCAAAATCGTTGCAATTGGCAAAGTTAAACTTTGCAAAGTTTTTAGAAGACATGCTGGAAGGTTAAAAAAAATGGAAATTTGGAATTTCGCACACACTGGAAAATGTAGTGCTCTTCATTTGCTCTTCTGATACCTTTATTTTTCTGTCCTTCTCTTGCTCTTCTTCTATCTATATCCTTCTTTCCTTCCATCCATCCCTTATTTTCTCTTTTCCTCCGACCTTTCCTTTCTCTTTGTTGTTTTCTCCAATGAAGTGATATTCCGAAAACGCGTTTAAGCTCAAAATCTGGAACTTCCTTTTAACGATTTAGGATAACACTTTGGCTGCCATAGATTGCCCATAACATTTCTAGTAGAAATTCTGAGATCTCTCTAACCTTCTGATGGAGAGGCGTTCACCCCATATGAATCATGGGGCAGATGTATCATCATTGCAATTTGCGAGTCCTTAATAGCTAATTTTACTGATTCGCTATTAAGGATTCGCAAAATGCAATGCATATAGGTTTCACAATAATAATTGCGATTCCTACATATTTCTTAATTGTGAATCGCAAATTGTAATTCGCAATTTAGAGATACCTTCCCATTCATTCCTATGGGCCTAGAGGCCCTTAGGAATGAATGAGAAGACATTCGCAATTTGCGAGTACCCAATAGATACTTGCAAATTGCGAATGCGATTTCAAGGGTGCAAGGGTGCCAAAAGTACACCCTGTTGCACCCCTGAAATATGCATTGTGTGCACATGACACTTAAAAAAATGCTAAAAAAGTGCCTTTCTAGGAAATCGCAAATTACTACCAACTTGAAGTTGGTGGTAATTTGCGATTTCTTAAGGCAAAAAATCGCCTAACTTGGGTGCTTCCAGAATTGCATTTAAGGAATCCCAATTTGCGATTCCTTGAATGCATTTGCAAAATAGGGAATCACAAATTTAACGATTCCTTATTTTGCAATGTCCTTTTGGGATGATACATGCCAAACGGCTTTTTCCTGTTCACAAACGGGCCGATTATGAGAATCAACCTGTTTGGGAACTGAAAAAAGGCTTCATAATCTGTCCCCATATCTTTACACTGGACCTCTTATTTAAAGAGGGCCTCATTCTGGAAGTAGTAATACGAGAGGTAATTACCATTCCATTAAGAACTGCTTTGCTGTGTGGAAATTCTGCAGCATTGCATTACACACTAAGACCACTATCAAAGGAAGAGGTGTGGCGCCCTGGCTAGGGCGACTGACTCCGCAATCTGGGGATCACGGTTCGATCCCCGGCAGCAGCGGCAGATTAGCCCAGCACCATGTGACTCTGGGCAATAGCTTGCTTAATCTTCCCGATGGCCCCCAGTGCCTAGAGACCCTTACGGGTGATTGTGCGCTTTACAAATGTGGATTATTATTATTATTATCATAAACCTGTTGAGAGTGAGGACAGGTGGTGGTAAATGCCAACAATGACAAAACTAAACAGGTTGGAAATACTTCATGCTCTCCAGCAGCCTAGGAGCCTGGGAATAGTGAAAAATGTGTTGCTTGCTGTCAATAACATTGTTAGGAAGAAAACATGAGAAAACTGAAGCTTAAAGGGCCAGAAACCTTGTGTCAACTCCATTGTTATCACCTCCTGTATTTTTGACTGTGTGCTGGACTTAGATTTATGATGGTTTGGGTACTCTGCACACTTTAGCACTGCTGATCAGTGCTAAAGTGCACGTGCTCTCTGTGTAAATTGTAACTCTGATTGGTTATCCATGATTGGCACATTTGATGTACTGGTACGTCCCTAATAAAGCCACTTGGTCTGCACAAGGCCTGTAAATCAAATGATTCTAGTGGCCCTGTAGCACTGGTTGTGACACCTACATGAGTAGCCATGTAAACTTATCTCAGACCTACCATTGCAGAGTCTGTGAGTGCAGTTTTAACTGCGAAGTCGATTTGGCAAGTGCACCCACTTGCCAGGTCCTATCTTCCCTTTTACTACATGTAAGTCACCCCTCAGGTAGGCCCAAGGTACTCCCATGGACAGGGTGCAGTGCATGTGAAAGGTAGGAAATGGAATGGTGTGTTTTGCATATCATGATAGTGAAATCGTGTCAACTTAGTTTTTCACTATTCCAAGGACTAGCTCTCCAATAGGTTATCATTGGAGCTGCCTCGTAATATTTTACAAGTGCAACTTACATTTGGAAACAGATAGAGATTGAGAAGTTTGACCTTTCTGAGCTCAAAATTTAAAAACACATCTTTTAGTAAAGGTGTTTTTTAAACTTTGTGTTTGGAAATGTCACTTTTAGAAATTGGGCATTTTCTTGTTAACCCATCCTATGCCTCTGCCTACCTGGGGAATTAACGTCTGGTTTAGACTGATAGGGGCATGTTCGTGCATTCACTCTAGACAGTCACCCAAAGGGTGTTGAGGTGTACCCCGCATATGATGATGGCCCATCACCAAGCTGATGGGCCTTCCTGAACTAGAGTGGTGGGATCATCTGTCACCTGCACCTGAATAGGGTTGTGACTGTCCTCTTACAATGCTGTCTCCACCCCGTTGGGGTGTGTCTGGAGCCAAGCCGAGGCAAGGCAGGAGCTTGTAAATTAAAAAGACTTCAAAGGCTACAAGGGGTACAAGTATTGGACCTAACACCCCAGACTTTTAGAACACTTCTGGATCATGAGGAGTCTCTGCCAAGGAGAAGAGCTGAGGAGCTTTGAGGAGGAGTACTGCCCCTTTGCTGTGTGTAGCTTTGCTGGGTTGGCCTGCAGTTGTTGTTTCTGCTTTAGAGAAGAAAAGGACTGGACTTTGCTTTGCATCCTGCTTGTTAAGTTTTTACAAGGCCTGCCTCCTGTTGGAAGTCTCAGGGTCATCAAAGACTTCATCTGCAGAATTCATGAACTTCACTACTGGGAGTTCTGACCTGCTTTGTAGTGCCAATTCCATTTCTGGGCCATTTGAGGTTGTTCCTGCTGCAAAGAGCTGCTTAAAACCATCAAAATCGACGCATGACTGGACACCAGTCATTACGAGTTCCCAAGCACCATGATTGCTTCACTGAACTCAGGGATGTTTGGTGCCAAACATCTCATCTTCATAAATCCACACTGATGCCAGTGTTGGATTTAATAACAAATGCACATAGGGGACACCTTAGAGAGTCCCCTGAAAACCTAACAAACACAGGTGTAGTCTTTGACTAGTCTTAGCCAGCCTGGCACCACCAGACATGTTTCTGACCTCATGGTGTGAGAGCCTGGACTCTTGGGGAACAGGAATAAAACCTGCTTTTCAGTTTTTTTAAATCTTGGTTTGAGAGGAAATTAGACAATTAGGGTCAGGGTTGTGCCCTCTCCCCAAAGGAACTAGTCATATAGAGGGAGTAGACACACTAATGGTAGGTATCCCACTGGCTCCCACCTGTCTCAACCTGTACCGCTTCTAAAGTTAGTATTTAGGTGGCATCCCTGGACCCGGAATTCCAAATTTAACAGGCCTAAAAAAGAAAATGGACAAAAAAGAGCTGAAGACCCGAGAACAGAGTACCTGCTGCAGAGTTCTGGCGCAAAACCCTGCAGCCTGTCTCCAAGGACTGTCTCCTCTTGCTGCTTTGAGCCTCCAATAACCCTGCAGCACCCTCAGCGCTTCACCAATTACTAGGGAACTCCATTGGAGTGAAGGAACTACTCCCCCTCAGTCTACAGGCATCGAACCCACAGAGTCCAGTTTACTGACTTTCTGCTCTCTGGCAACTTCAATACAGCACCCAAGCATGAAGATGTACAACAGCTCCTTAGGGTCGGATCTGCCCCCCCCCCCCCCCCCCCCACCAAGTAAAGGACACCTGGCCCTACTGGAGCGGTACCATAGTAATACCCAAGGTAAAGAACCACCTGCAACGACACTGAGACTAGGAGTCCAATCCAGGCTCCAACTGCCCAGCAAGCAGGCACCCATCAAGGTACATGACGACACCTGAGACCCATTTTGTGAGTGGCCCAGCTGTTTGGAAATCATCCCTGCAATCTGTCTGCCCCTGACTGAAAAGACCATCTTGATGCACAGAGTCCAGCTGACCTATCTGCTCTGCACCCAGTCTACCCGGCCTGGGTACAGACAAACTAGCTGTGCTCCCATGGCCCATGTGACCCGATGCCTCATTTGGGGACCCCTGACTTACCTCCTAGTCCCTTCATTTAGCCTGTTTTAGGGTAGCCCCCTTCTACAGAGTGCACCAGCTACCAACAATCTCAGCACCCTGCTCCCGGCTGAAACCAGGATGCTCTTGATGATTCGCTGGTGGAATATTGGACTTTGGCCTGCTGCTACCCTAAATCTCAAAGGTGAAACCCTGAAGCCGACTGTATGGTTTTATATGCATTTTGTGTTTTTCACCATAGGCTTTCAATGTGGGTATTTGTACGAACAGTGAGCTATTTTTTTAACTTTGAAAATTCATAACTAAAAAAATACTTTCCTGTGGACAAAGTTCTTGGGGCACATGCATCAAACCTTTTCCCGTTTGTAAGCGGGTTGTTTGCGAATGGAAAAAGGTCTTTTCCTGTGCATGTAGGTTTTGGCATTCGCAATTTAGGTAATCATAGTTTTTTGGGATTGCCTAAATTAAGAATGCATTTAGGGAATCACAATTTGCAATTCCCTAATGTCGATGCATGTAGCCTTTCTTAAATGCAAACCGTGCATTTAGGAAATGCTAATTACCAACTTCAAGTTCATGGTAATTTGTGCATGCTTTGAAAAATGCACAAAAATGCATTTTTCAAACTGCCATGTCGCGCACACATGCCCTTAGGGCATTATGTGCTTTACATGTGCACACTTACCATTTTTTGTGGGGTGCTTCAGGGGACGTAGGCCCCCGGGCACCCTTGGATTTGCATTCGCTATATGTAATTACCAATTTCCTCATCGCAATTAGCGAATGGAATACTATTAATTCCCATGGGCCTGCAGGCCCATAGGAATGAATTGAGTAGCATTACCTGATAGCGATTTCCAAATCGCTATTAGGTCAGGTTAAGGAATTGCCAAATAGTTTTGCGATTCCTACATGGTTAGCATTTTGTAATTCCCAAATAGAGAATCGTTAAAATTAGTTATTTGAGAATCGCAAAATGCGGGCTTGATGCATGTGCCCCCTTGGTCTGATATACAAATTAGTGTTATTTTTTGCAAATTTTTCTCTGATTTATTCCTGAGTGTGTATCTCATTTATTGCTGTGTGAGTACAACAAATGCATAGCAAAACCCTTTGATAAGCTTAACTGCTCACCCACACTACCACAAATAGAGCATTAGTATTATCTACTTTTGCCTCTCTATACCAATTAGGGATCTACTGGATTCTCTGAATAGTGTACTTCATTTTTGTGCACTATGTAGAGAGCCAGCTTCCTACAAAACTCTAGCCAACAGGTTCACCCTCTCAACAGCCAGGCCTGAGGGTGTAATCTGTGCAACACTCCTGCCAGAAGAGGAGGGCACTTCAGTGGATAGGGATGATCTAGAATTGCCAATGTGCTTGTACCTCAGAAGAGGATACCATAGTCGTCTGATATACCCCGGTACCACTAAAAGTACACTACCCTTGAACCGTCTGATTTTGTGCAATACCCTGGCAATAACCAAAATCGGTGGTAATGCATATTGAAGCTCCCCTATCCACCTGAATGATATTGCATTTTTCTTCCACACCTCTACACAAGAAATAATTGTGCAGAAGCGTGGAAGGAGGGCATTGTCCCTGTCTGCAAACAGATCCATAGTTGACACCCAAACCTCCTCTGCAACAGCTGGGACACCTTCTTCGTCATTGAAATTGCACTCACAGGGTAAAACACTCTGCTTGGGTTGTCTGCCACTCAATTCTCTTTCCCTGGGAGATGCACCCCCCTAGGAGACAACAAATTACTCTCCACCTGAACATGGTAACCCCTGAGGTATGAAACAAACTCCAGACAGGCCAACTGGACTGCCTTCAATTCCCCGTAGTCCAAGTTGCAACTAAGCATGGGCGGAAAATCTGTTCCGCTCGCGGATTTTGCGGATTTTTGGTAAATTCGCAATCCGCGAACGCTCGCGAATTTACCGAAAATCCGAAAATTCGCTCGCAGCGGATTTTTTTTTCTTGGTGATACAATTTTGCGGCGTGCGGCGTTCACTTACCGTCATTCAGCGTTTGCCGAGTTGTTTTTCTCGATATTTTGCGAGTGCTGCGCCATTTTGGATCTTGCTGCGGGATCCCGCGGGAGTTTGGCGACGCATCGCAAGAGTTCGCAATTGCAAACATGTAGGTGCGGCGGGCAGCAACAATCTCGCACTCGCGAAATTACAAAATTTGCAATTCTGCACGAGAAATCCACTAGCAAGCAGCATAGACTTTCTGAAAATGATGATTTTTATCAGAATAACTCCTCAGGTTGACATTTGCCTGCACTTTTTTGGATTTGAGGCCTTTTGACTTTCTTTGGATTACTTTTGGATTAGAAATCAACTTTCACAAGTAAGTTTGTTTGGGGCATTACAGTTGCTGTTCTGCAGAAAAACGAGTTTTGCAAAACTGAAAGCACTCAGCAGGTGCAAAAGTTCACTCATCATTAGTAACCATTCCCTGTAGTACTTCCTGAGGGGCCCCTCCAGAGTTCAGTTGCCTATATTTGTTTGGGGCATTACAGTTGCTGTTCTGCAGAAAAATGAGTTTTGCAAAACTGAAAGCACTCAGCAGGTGCAAAAGTTCAACTTCAAACTCATCATTAGTAACCATTCCCTGTAGTGCTTCCTGACTGGGGCCCCTCCAGAGTTCAGTTGCTAGTTGCAACAATTCTATGACCCTGCTCTGACCATCACAGCAGGCTCATAGAATAGCTACAAGTAGGCCACAAAGGTCCTGGAAAAAAAAATTGCACTGCAACAGAAAGCAAATTACAGATAAGGAAGCAGGTGCCAGACTGGAATTTTAAAACAGTGACACATTAATAAATCAACCCCAAATTAATTCATGTCAGTTGAAGCAGGGCAGGTGTGCTTGCTTTTCCCCCCCATAATCTACAGTGATGATGAACCAGAGGGTGGCATTGATGTACCAGAGGGTGGCATGGGTGAAACAGAGGGTGGCAGTGGTGAAACAGAGGGTGCTGGGAACATGTGATGATGAACCAGATGTAGAAACAACATAGTCGCGACCGTTGCGAGCCGACAAGTAAGTTCGCAATTGCGAACTGGTACAAAACCCTCGCGAACTGGCAGAAACCCTTGCGAACACACAAAAAAAATCCGCAAATTTGCGAGAAGTCGCGGATTTTGCGGATTGAGAGTTCGCAAATATGCAAATTCGCGAACGCCAGATTCGCAAAATTCGCCCATGCTTAGTTGCAACCAGACTTCAGACGATCCCATTTCCCCGGTACAGACCAAGAGTCCAATGTTGTCTGTTGTCCCTATCCCAACTTGCTGGCATCAATAGCAACTAACAGAGATAGAGCCACATGCAAATGGAATTTCCCCAGCTAGATTGGTTTTGTCCAACCAACACTCCAAGGAACCCCTGATCATCGGAGAAACCTGTGCTGCTAGATCAAGCATTTTGGAACATGGGGACCAATGTGCCAGCAGATTGTTGATCAGAGGGTACATGTGCAAACATGCCCATGGAAGAACATACCGCCATATTCATGAAAATCGGCATTTGCGATTCTGAAATAGCGAAAAATAGCGAGTCGCTATTCAGAAATCGCAAATCCGAATTCATGAAGAATTGCGATAAAAAAAAGCGATTCGCACGCGATCGCAAAATCCGATAGCGATCCGATCGAAATTGCGATTAATCGCAGATTAATCGCTATTTCGGCCTACCCGCGGCTGGACTGCGATCTCGCAAATAGCGATATCGCTATTAGCGATATCGCTATTTGCGAGATCGCAAACTCGCGAGATCGGGAAAACGGGAAGTCGCATTTCGAGCCCAGTGATGACATCACAACCAGGAAGCTGCCGGTTCCCAGCACCATTTTGCACATTGAGGCAGAGAGACAGGGAGCAGATAGAAGAGCAGCTGCACATCTTGGCTTGTAGAGTGAACCACAGAGCCACAACCCATAACATGGCAGAGGAAGCTGCACCAGGGACCAGCAGCTCGGCTGGGAGGAAGCGAAAGCTCAAATTCAGCGAGCAGGAGCTGGAGCACCTCATCGAGGGAGTCGTGGCTAACCACGACCAACTGTTCGGTGCAAATTCCAGGAGGGTCCCGGAAATGGAGAAGAGGCGCATTTGGCAGGGGATAGCCTCTGCAGTTAACTTGGTGGGAGTGGCGGCCAGGTCCCTTGAAGAACTGAAAAAGAGGTGGTACGACCTCCGAGGCCGTGCCAAGGAGAAGGTGGCGGCGCGCCTTGGGGAGTCCTCGGGCACAGGAGGAGGAGGTCCGACGGTACCACCGAACACCGCCCTGGAGGACCAGGTGGAAAACACCCTCGAGATGGAGGCCGTTGTGGGTTTCACTGCACTGGACTCATCCGCCCCCACACAAGACACCCAAGGTAAGTGGCATGCGACTGCGACCCTGCCCCCTATGGATGTCCATGACCAAATAGGCCCCCCCAATGTCCCATAGGCATGTAATTGTTGCACATCAAGGATTGTCCTGAAGCATTGTGGGAGATGTAGTCTGGCCACAATGTAGTAGTACCACAATGCAGCCATTGTGGGAGATGTAGTCAGGTCCCAATGCACACAAAGCCACTGCCATTCAGGGAATGTCACCCAGCATGCATGTAGCAACTGCACGTCTGCCAGATGCATACAACTAATGGTCCTCCACTTACCCCCACAGGTGGAGATACCAGTGACAGTGACAGGCTGGTGATTGACGACAGCGTCCTGGAGGAGCCAACACATACCCAGGCACCAGCCCCTAACGCTGCAACTGTACCACCATCAACTATCACCAGCAGCGTCCCACCTGCAACTGCTGCAGCGCCCTCATCTGCTGCCATCGCAGCCCCCATTGTGCTCCCTGCCACCGCTGCTCCTCCCAGAGCTGCAGCCAGGTCAGTCACTCCTGTGGCCCCCGCAGCGACTGCCACAGCCACACCAGCAGGCACACCCCCAGCGACGAGCACACCTGCAACACCGGTGGCCTCACCCCCATCAGCTGGCACCTCAACATCCGGGGCTGCGCCACTGTCCAGTCAGCCCCCAGCCACACAATCCGGCCAGCAGGGCAGGCGTGGCAGGTCACGCCAGCGATCCGCAGCTGCTACCAGGCGGGCCAATGGTGATGGACAGGCGCGGCTCAGCATCGAGCGACGGATGCTGCACATACACCAGCGCCAGGCACGGCAGCAGGGGGCAATTCACCTCCAACTATGCAACATTGGCCGCAACGTGGCATGTGTCGCTACACAGATTGAAGGCATGAGGGCCGACCTGGCCGGTGTGGGCAATGGAATGGCTGCATTGCTGCAGCCGTGGAGGCTAACACCCGCGCCATGAACAGAATGTACGGTGGCCAACGCCGGCACCACCGCCAGCTGTTGACACAGCTTGGCACCTACAGCAGGGCAAGCTATGTGTCGGCAAATACCACATCCCTACTGGCGAGGCGCTGTCTGACACAGCAGCACACTGTCATACAGTGCAGTGTGGACATGTCGAGGGTGCTGGAGACCCTCACCACGGCTGTCGTGGCTCTTCACCCTCCACCCATTCCATCTGTTGTGGGGGGTGATGATGCGAGTGAGGGGGCGTCCAGCCTGAGCTCGCAATCAGCCTCACAGGCCCCACTACCCACCCGCAGCACCAGGACCCCCCCATTGCCTGACGCCCCGGAGGAGGAAGGCCCTCAGAGGCGTTGTGGAGGGTCACGCTCTAGGCACACCTAGAGGACTGTAATCACTACTGGCACAGGCTGAGGTGAAGCCTGGCAAGCACAGCAGTATGGCGTAATACTGTTTGTGGGACTCATTTGGCACGGACCATTACATTTACTTTTGTGAATTGAACAGGTACTTTTATTTTGACCTTTGGCACGGACCATTACATTTACTTTTGTGAATTGAACAGGTACTTTTATTTTGACCTTTCGCACGGACCATTACATTTACTTTTGTGAATTGAACAGGTACTTTTATTTTGACCTTTTGCACGGACCATTACATTTACTTTTGTGAATTGAACAAATACATTTCTTTTCCTACACACATTAGCGTTGTGTCTTCTTTACATTTTGCATGCATTGTTGATTAGTGGGGTGATGGCAGTGGTTGTACTAGAAACTGTTCACTGTGATGTGGTTGCGACGTCTGTGCCCTTCTGCTGGGGTCTCCCCTTGTGCATGGCGCGCATGTGCAGGTGGCTGGTTGTCCCCCTCAGATTCACTGCCAGAGATGTCAACAGGTATCCGGCGCTTGGTTGCAATGTTATGTAGTATTGCGCAGACAGCCACTATGCGGCAGCACTTTGCAGGACTGTAATACATGGCCCCACCTGTCTTGTGCAGTATGCGGAACCTGCTCTTGAGCAGGCCAAATGTCCTTTCTATGCAATTTCTTGTCCGTATGTGAGCAATATTGTAGCGCCGTTGCTGGGGTGTAGCAGGGTTGAGGTATGGGGTCAGGAGGTATTCACGGAGGGCGTAGCCACTGTCACCTGAATGGGAGGAGCAGATGGTGATTGCCTGTGCTGCGCTGTTACATCTTTGCAATGTGACATTTCAATCAAAGTGTACTTACCAAGTAGGTGTCCTTCCCCAAACTCTCCCCTGACCAGCCGTGTGTGGAGTGCGCTGTGCCGGAAGATGAAGGAGTCATGGGTACTCCCTGGGTACCGTGAGACAATGTCAGTGATGTATGTCTTGGCATTGCAGACCATCTGGATGTTGAGGGAGTGGTAGCACTTTCTGTTGCGGAACATATACTCCATGCCAGCTGGTGGGCAGACGGCGACGTGGGTACAGTCTATGCATCCGAGCACATGTGGAAAATGGGCTACATTGTAGAATTGTAGCTTTGTCATGTCCAATTCCTGTTGGCTGGCGGGGAATTTGATGTGACGGTGTAGCTGAGTGAGCATGGCGTCTACAAAACTGTTGAGGCAGCGTGACATGGTGGGCTGGGATATTCCCCCAGCGGCCGCTACTACCCCCTGGAAGCTTCCGGAGGCCAGGAGGTGCAGGCTACACAATACCTGCACATGTGTGGGCACAGAATTGTTTCGCCTTGTTGGGTGCTGCATGATGGGGTCGAGTTCTTGTATCAGCCAGGTGATCATTTCCCCATTCAGCCTGTATTTAGCATAAATCTGTTCTCTGGTTTGGCCCAGCAAGGTGACCCGCAGCCGGTAAATCCTTGCCTGCCTCATGCGTCTCCTCCGTGCTGCTCGCTGTAGCCTTCGCCGCCTCACCACCATGTACATCCCAGGCATTGTGGAAAGCCTAATGCTGCTGCTGAATGTCCTTATGTGTGATTGGTCAGGCCTGGCCCTGTTGGTGATAGGACAACGGTTTTTTGAAAAAATATTTTCTATGCCTTTCATGGTTACCACCTGCTTTGAGTTGTCCTTATTTTGCGCCGTGCAAATAGCGATTTTTGGGTTTTTCGCAAATAGCGATTTTTCTTGAATGCCGATTGCGATTTTCTATTGCGAATTCGCTATTATTTTCGCAGATTCCGTGGTGTGTCGCTATTACCGAATCGCTAATGCTCAGCGGCAGGGATTCTGCGATTATATTAGCGAATTCGCTAATATGTGTTAGCGAATTCGCTATTTTGTTGTTGAATGCCGATTACGGAAATTGCGCCCGCATTTGCGTTTTCGCAGCGATTGCGGGCGCAATTTCACTTCATGAATCAGGCTGATAGATTGCTGCTGCCTTCAAGTCCTATAGCCTCAACCAAAAGGCCACTGGAGTTGATTCCTGACTGAGCATACTCCCCAATTCCTTCTTTATAGTTTCACTCCTTTCCACTGGAAGAAAGATTTGTCCCCTACCATGTCCAGGTGACCTCCAGTGAATACAGGTCCTGCGTGGGAACTAGAAAAGATTTAATGAACTTAATGAGGAAACCATGAATCTCCAGTCCCCTGCATAGTATAACTCCTGGATGTGGCTGGTTGTCGTAGCAAAAGAATAGGCAGAGATCAGCCAGCCATCCGGATAAAGAAAAACTCGTATTCTGTTCTTATGAATTACTACCACCAAAGTTGCCTATACTAAACCCTAGGAGAAAATGATAACCCAAAAGGGAGTTCCTGGAATTGATAATGTACTGAACCCATGAAGTACTTGAGAAACATTTGGGTGGAGGAATGAATCAGTATATGGAGATACACATCCAATAGATCCAACAGTGCAACCACCTTTTCTTGATTCAGAAATAAAAGACTCTCCTCTTATGACAACATTTTTAACTTAACATGAGGAATAAAAGAGTCAACCCTCTTTAAGTCCAACATTGGCCTGAAATCTCCTGATACCTTCCTTACCATGAAGAGAATGGAATACACTCCATGACCCTTCTGAGGATGAGAAACCAGTTTTTTGCACCTTCTGAAATCAGGTCTTCTATACAAGTCATAAGGGCAACCCTCTTCATGGTTTTGGATGGAAAGGGAATGTGCACAAAAAACTCAGTGATGGAGAATTGCAAACTAGAGAATAACCCTCCTCTATGATCCTCAACAATCACTGGTTGGTAATTGACCTCTTTGAATTCTCCAGAAACCTCATCAATCTTCTTCCTAACGGAATCTGTATGTTGGGGCTGCGCAGAAAGTCAGGACTTTGTTTGCTGGTGTGCCCCACTACCTGATTGCTGAGACCGGGATTTATCAATCAAAAGGACATCCCAGCCGTGAACCCTTCCATGAAAGGGTTGGTCGCCCCTTGAAATCATTGACCGACCAAAAGCCCTCTTGTCACCAAAGAACCAACCCCTTGATGATATAGTCGAGGCCAACAATTTCCTGTTTTCAACTGACTTCTTCACCATTTCCTCCAATGGTGCGCTGAACAATTTAACCCCTGTAAACAGGATCTTCATCAATAATGCTTTCTGTGCCATGTCCGCTTTCCAAGTCCTCAACACGCCTGTCTCCTGGCATGAATAGCAGCACCTGCTGATGCTGCAGTTGGCCCATGGAATGAAAAGAAATGCCAGACGAGAGTCTGGTCTTGTCTGCTGTTCCATCATTGTTGAAGTTGGTGTAACATCCGTCCCATGCTCCATCAGCTCCTCCAGACTTTCATAGTCCTTCATCAGTGACTAACCAGTATAAGACAAATATTCAGAAGCTCTAATGGAGACATCGGCTGCAGCATACAACCTCTTAACTGCCAACTCTACCTTTTTCTCCACAGGATTCTATGGGGAGGCATCTTGGGACGGCAGTCCTGCCATTAATCAATCCACCTTTACTGAAAGAGAGAAATCCTGAGCTGCCTCTTAGTGGAGGATGGCCCCTCTCACTCTTTAAAAGCTGCAGCCTGAATCATCATCTGCATTACCTTCAATGAAGGAATCTCAGCTTGATTCTGCCTATCTCTGCTAGGGCCTGCTTCTTCCTTCCCACTGCAAGAAGACCAACTCTCAATAATTCTACCGGCAATTTCCCTTAAAAAAATGTACTTCCTGGTTGCCAGTATATATAGTAACCAAGCAACGAGGGTGCCTGGAATCTCGTTGGCATCTTCATTGCCCAGCAACTTAAAACTATGCTTACAGCGCATGTGCACCGCTCCACTGCCAGCAGAGCTGACATGCAATCTCTTGTGTCTCACTTCAGCATTCCCAAACACTCTCAGACCTCCCAACAATGCAGGCTAGTGGAGCTGCCACTCTGAACATTGCGGCACTGCCACTTAAAGCACTGCTGTAGGGCCTCCTTTAGCTCTTTCCCTTGTACATATCTGCCTCTTAGATCTTCCTCCTCCCCATCAGCAATTGCACTGGTGGAAGGCTCCATGCGCTGCCTCTTAGGAGAGGATGGTTTTTCTCGCTCTTTAAATGCTGCAGCCACTGCAGCTTGAATCCTCAGCTGGATGGTCTGCAATAATGCAGTCTCAGCCTGATTCTGCCCATCTCTTCTAGGGCCTGCTTCTTCCTGCCCACTGCAAAAAGATCCACTCTTTCTTTAGAGGATTTGGATATCCTCCTTAATAAAACTAAATCGGGCTCTCCTCTGGATGTGTGCCCCCTCAGGATCCTTAAACAGTGCAGGGAAACTCTCCTGCCTCCTCTGGTTGATATCATGAACAGAGCCATGAGAGACGGCCTCTTCCACACCCAATGGAAAAGCGCGGTGGTAAAACCTCTCTTAAAAAAGGCCTCCCTGGATCCGTCGGTTTTAAAAAACGTCCGGCCCATTTCACTACTTCCAGCTCCAGCAAAGATGTTAGAAGCGCATCTTAACACGCATCTTGCTGCTTTTGTAGTCTTGACTCCTCTCAACATGGTTTCAGGAGGGAACACAGCACTGAGTCGGCCCTCACCATAGTGTTGGATAATATCCGCACACGTGTTGATGAGGGCCAGACCACCCTTCTGATCCTTCTGGATCTGACGGCGGCCTTTGATACCCTTTCTCCCTCAGTATTAACATCTCGGCTGAGGGAGATTGGGGTGCGAGGTGCAGCTCTAGATCTACTCACTTCTTTCCTCAATCATCGAGTGCAAAGAGTGAAGTTGGGGGAGTATCTATCTCCATCCCTTCCTGTGCAATGTGGGGTCCCCCAGGGGTCGGCTTAGTCCGACCCTATTTATGTTACCCACATCTATGTGACCCCACTTGCCAGGCTTATTAGATCCTTTGGGATGGATATAGTTTCCTATGCGGATGACACCCAGATCCTTGTCTCTCTCTCCAAGTCTAGCGTCCCGACTGCCTCCAATTTTAGATCTTGTATGGAAGCAGTCGGTCAATGGATGATCCTTAATTCGCTGAAACTAAATGGAGAGAAGACGGAGGTAATAATGTTTGGAGGGAAAGATGACGTATGGTCATCCTGCTGGTGGCCAGACTCATTAGGAGCCTGTCCCACCCCTACCTCCTCTGTAAAAAATCTCGGGGTTATGATTGATGCTGCCCTTAACATGGGTAAACAAGTCAGCAGAACCATCTCCACCTGCTGGGGCATTATTCATGTCTTGAGGAGGATCAGGCATTACCTATCCCTACAGGCAAGGAAACAGCTTGCTGTTGCCCTCATTGGCTCCCGGCTGGACTACTGCAATGCGCTGTATGCAGGAATGAATAAGAGTCTACTGCAGCGCTTGCAGGTAGTCCAGAAGGCCGCTGCCAGGTTTGTCCTGGATCTTCCTAAACGCACCTCAGCCACAGCGGCCAGAAAGCTGTTGCATTGGCTTCCTGTTGAGGACCGCATTCACTTTAAGACCCTATGTATGACATACAGGGCTTTAGCTAAAAACAGTCCCACTGGTGTAGGATCCATTCTGTCCCACTACACTCCCTCTAGGGATCTGCGTTCCTCTGGCAGACTTCTCCTATCTACCCCCCGTTTCAGGAGAATGAAATGGGGTGGCAGGGCCTTCTCCACCTTGGTGCCCAAGTGGTGGAATGCCCTCCCGCTGGAAATAAGATCCCTACCCACTCTTCAGGCATTCAGAAGTGCTCTGAAAACACATCTCTTTGTGCAGGCTTATCTGTAGTGGTGTAGTGCTTACATTTATGATTTGTTTTGTTAGGCGCCTTGATGCCTTCGGGTTATTGTTTGCGCGGTATAAATTTTATTCAATCAATCAATCATCATTTTACTGTCAATTTCCCTTACAAAATGTACTTCTTGGTTGCTGATTTATAGAGTAACCAAGAAACGAGGGTGCCAATAATCTTATGGTGCATTCATGCTGCTCTACCTCCTGCAACGCTGCTGTGTAATTTCTTGCAGCTCACTTCCACATTTCCTAATCACTGTAAGGCCTTACAAGAATGCAGGCCTGTAGCGCTGCCGCTCTGAGTATTGCGACTCTGCTGCTTTACACACCGCTTTGCCTTACACCCCTCAAGGCTTACTAATCATGGGGGCAAGCCACTCTGCCACTCCTTCCACTGCGGCACTGACATTCCTCTCACTGCGGTGCTGCCGCTTATCTTCTGTGGCATTGCATATGCCCATGTTGTTGTGTAGTTCCTAGGAATCCTCAGAACCTGCGTGTTTTACATGACCTTAACTGAGGGCTTGGTGTTGAAACCGATTTACGACACCCTCACAGGATACGTCAGCTGTTAGACCAGCTAACTCTACAGTGTCACTACCACCCTCCTGTATCTTACAGTGGGGTAGGTAGTTTCTGGCAACCACTGAACATGACAACCCAGATTCCTCGGGAGCGTGGAAAACAGAACAGTACTTTTCACTCAGTCACTCATGCTTACTTATTCACAGAAAATACACAGGATGGTGGTTAGGACGTTTCAATAAGTATTTATTGGTCCAGCGTCAGTCTTGTATAGAACATATCTGCTGCGACAATCAGAAGACAGAAGCATACGAAAGAAATCTCAAGCACTAATATAGTAAATAGTAGATACATTTCTACCATAGTGCTAAGAAGATGAACATTTACAGTTCAGATAAAACAGTAGCACTTGCATACTCCTATAATGCATGTCCTAAGTAATTTGCCTAAATGTACCTAGCCTAGATATGTAAATGTAGCATTTATTTGTGTATAGATATATATGTCTATAGCCAAGAATCCCCTAGGGAAGAACCAACCCCCTCGCCTGATGGTAGAGAATGAGGGGGGATAAGGGCCTTAAATACAAGAGTGGTCACTTCAGTATTTTTTCTGGAATCAATATGTTTTGAAAACAACCATAAATGTTTGAAAGCAATCATAAATGTTTTTCTAAAACAAGGCGATCATGCACAGCAGCCCTGTTGAGCAAGGATGAAAAAAGTGGTGACCCTTATACAGAATAATTATGCATGAGGACATGTTTATGTATGTCAGGTACAGGAATTATGATAAAATACTAATGCCCAGATGCATCAACCTTTTTAGGAAGTGCAAACGGTGCGATTCGCAAAAATCGGCCCTTTGCACTTCCTAAATTGGTTACTGGGATGCATGAAGCATTTTTTGAAAATCGCTATTTTTTGCGAGTTCCAAAAATGCGATTGCTTTTAAGGAATCGCAAATTTGCGATTCCTTAAAAGCAATGCATCATCCTCAAAACATTTGCGATTTTACAAATTGCAAATGCAAATTACCACGAAGTTGAACTTCGTGGTAATTTGCAAAAATGTTTAAAAACGCATAAAAATGCATTTTTTAAACGTGTACGTTACAGGCACACATGTCCTTAGGACATGTGTGTATGTAACTCACATGTAAAAGTGCATTTCATGGGTGCAGGGGGGGGGTCCTTTGGACCCCCCTCTCCACCCTTGAAAGGCTTTGATGCATTCCGATTTGAAATTGCGAATTCGCAATTCCCATTCATTCCTATGGGCATTTCAGCCCATAGGAATGAATGGGAATTGCGGATTCGCTATTTGGAACTCGCAATTTTATTGGAATTCGGTAGAAATTGCGATTTTTACCGAATCTCAATAAAATAGCGAAATTAATGATGCATTGCCATTTGCGATTCCTTATTTGCGATTCCTTATTTTTCGCAAATAAGGAATCGCAAATGACAACGTTGATGCATCTAGGGGAAAGAGCCTGGCGTTGAAGAGACAGGGGCAACCTACTAGGTAAAAGGTCACCTGTTTGGAACCGTTATTGTTGTGTTAATGTGACAATGTACGTAAAAGCGGGTATAAATGACAGGACTAGCCTAAAGGACATGACAATGTGGGCTGCTCTGCTGGGCCGCTCTCTGCGGTGGTCGCATCTTCGATACCTCAACATGAGCGGAGCCTTAGCGGCAACAGATTTCCACACTGCATTTGGGGCGAGAAAGCCGTTTGAGCCTACTATAGATGTTCCTCTTTGCCGCCGCAAAATGCCCGCCATCACTGGTTTTTTAAGTTATTTTTTAAATCATTCATAAATGATTCCAGATATAAAATAAAGTCAGTCCGTCATGCTGGACCCCAAACTGGGTCTATTGGGCCTGCTAAAGCGCCACTTCTCTCCACTTACCTGAAACTCCGCTTGAAGATTCTGCAAAGCAGAACTAAAAAAAAACTAAAAAGTGAGATGGGCTGAACCTCCTTTTATGGTTAAGGTCAGAGGTAAGGGAGGGCTGCCATATTAGGGAGGGATGTGGAAGGCTGGTGCACAAAATTTTGCTTGGAGGGTTCTGTGGGGAGCTAAAGCTCACTAGGTTATTCTTGCGGTGAGGAAGACTGACGAGGAGGTAAAAGCCAGATTTCAATAGGTTCTTTCAATCCTCAAACTGAAAACTGGAAACATGTGGGTATCTAGATGCACTGAGATATTAGGATGTTCCTGTATGCCATGTGAGGGAGCAAATCAGGGGAACATGGTGGCACACAGCTATTGCACCCTTTTCATTGCATTACTCCATTGAACACTGCTGGGAAAGATCTCAAGTACAGACTGGAACAAGCATTGTCAATCCCAATAGGTTTGTTGTTAGCCATCAGCATTTTGATTTGTCAATGCCTGTTTTGTTTTGTCATCGTTTTTGTAAAACGATACTGCTGGAAAAGCCAGCAGGACATCATTAATCTACAAAAAGGATAAAACTGAATTACTTTTTGAGGACTTTTTGGACTCAAAAAGCATCTATTGCCTTAGCAGTCACTGGCTGTTACAGGAACTACTGTGCATGAGGATGTTCTCTCCTTGTGAAAGGACAGGGTGTTGTCACTCACAGTGAAGTGAAGTTTGATGCAGAGGAGTACTGTCCTCATGGAAACTGAAAACAGAGTAAGCCAAAGGATGCCCAGCATCCCACTGATCTGTGTTCTTGAAAAAGGACGTGAGCAGACAGGTTAATACGCAGCAATATGCACACCATAGCAATAGGGCTGTCAACGTTTTTTAACATAACAGCTCAGGGAGAAATGCCTGCAAGCAAACACATGTATAGGAATGGGGAGTTACCTACTTAGAATCTTCTTCCTGCCTTCTAGAGATAAGCTACCAGAAGCACAAAGACTATTTCCCATATTGTTCTCTTTCCCAGTTGGACCAGAGGATCATTGAACCTACGGAAACAGCTTGTGGGGTCAATCTAGCCACCCAACCTGTTATGGTAAGAGCAGTTCCGTTAACTACATCAGGGTTGGAAAGTAACATAGAATTGATTTCCAGTCACTTGTAACATCTTTTAACTAACCAATCACCAAACCGCATCTTAACCAAGATATACTCTTCTCAATTTTGCAATCCTTCTTGACCTAACAACCATAGGACTTCAAAGAGCATTGGGTGCATTTGTGGTGTTTCAAATGAGTAAAAGTCACTAACTATAAAGAGAAACGTAATGACTACATACTAGAAACAGTACATTCTTACTCCCATTTGGAGGCTGGCAGTTTCCTAGGTCAAGCCTACAGTGCGCATTCGCTGTCTGTAAGACCTGCGGTTATCAATAAAACCACTCTATTCCCACCTCCTGTTTACAGTTGGTTCATTCAAGTACTGCTCTTCTTTGCAGCCTCCTGTCTTGTCGCCTCGGCCAATAAGCAAGTCTGCAAACTTCTGCTTATCAGATTTTGATTGCCATAGATAGACAAGCATTTGCAATGCAATATGTTTTGCATTTGCGAGAGTTTAAGCTATTAGCATTGTAAATGACAAATCCTTTTATTTATGTTTTAAAATAAAAAACATAAAAGGCATGGCCATTTACAATGCCAAAAGTTCAAACATGCATAAATGTGTATTGCATTGAAAAATGCTTGTAATAATTTGAGGCCTTCATTGCAAAGACTGTAGTCCGAGTTCTAGGAAAAGTTTATTCAAATCTCACTCATAAACCATTAAAAATAAAGAAGAAGTATATGATCTAAGAATAGTTTATTGCTTAATGGATGTGAGCTATTGCGCAAAAAGGATTTAAAAAACTTCAATCCATAGAAATGATGATCTGGAAATGTTAGACATAGCATCATTGCCAGGGGTTTCTCCTGTATTTTTGTCTTTAACCTCCTGTTATGTTGCTGTGTGTTGGACTTTGTTTTTGCTGATCTAGATGCTTTGGACACTTTGCCACTGCTGTTCAGTGCCAAAGTGTCATTGCTCCCTGAAATTTGTTGTTATGGATTGGTGATTCCGTGATTGGCATATTTGTTTTCCTAGTCAGTCCCTAGTACAATGCACCATGGGTGCCCAGGGACTGTAAATCAAATGCTGCTAGTGGGCCTCCAGCATTGATTCTGCCACCCACATAAGCAGCCTGTAAATGTAACTCAGACCTGCCACTGTGATGTCTGTGTGCAATCTAGTACTGCCATTAGGGCCTGGCAATTGCACCCACTTGCCAGGCCCTAACCTTCCCTTTTCTTACATGTTAATCACCCCTAAGGTCGGCCAAGGGTACCCCTGTGGCAGGGTGCAGTGTATCTGAAAGGTAGGACATGCCCTGATGTGTGTGGCATGTCCTGATAGGGAAATACTGCCAATTTTGCTTTTCACTATTGTAACGCTATCTGTCCCCATGGGATAGAATGGAGAGTTTGATCATAACATCTTATGAGCATTACTGATCATGGGACCAAGATAGGAAAATACAGTTTGATATGCCTGGACTCAGAATTTTAAGATGCATCTTTTAGTGACAGTGATATTTACCCTCTGGGTTTGAAAATACCACTTTAATAAAGCAGGTATTTTCTTGCCTAACCATCCAGTGTACCACTGCTAGGGTGTGTAATGACTGTCTGGCTCTGGAGTGACCGGGCTAGGGATGTGCATTCTGTTCAGACAGCCACTTGGGGGGTTGTTGTGTGTCCTGCCTTTAAAGGGTAAATCAGGGCTGGGCTGAATAGACCTGGGCTGCATTCAGAGTACAAAGAAGAGATTTCTTTCACACCTGAATGGGCCTGGTCTGCCAACGACAATGCTGTCTCCACCTACTGCCAGGAAGCTGCACCAGGGAGGACCGAACGGGTTTTGGCTGGGCAAAGAGCTTCTCTGCCACAGAGAACAAAGAGATTTACTGTATGAAAAGAAGGGCCCAGACCCCAAACTTTTAGATCACTTCTGTGAAATCAAGAGGAATCCATACCAAGGTGAAGAGCTCGAGAAACTGAGGAGGAATACTGCCCCTGTGCTGTTTGCTGTCTAGGGTTGGCCTGCAGTGGCTTCTTTCTGCCAAGGAAAGGGAAAAGGGACTTTGCTGTGTGCTGTGTCCCCTGCTTGACAAAGATCTCCAAGGGCTTGAAGAAGAGCTTGCCTCCTGTTTGGAAGTCTCAGGGACACAAAGACTTCATACCCTGCTCCTCTGAACTTCCTTGCTGGGAGTTCTGACCTGCCAAGTTGTGCCTGTAGCTTTTCTGGCCCTCTGGAGATTGTTCTGGCCGAGGGAGCTGGAAAAGCACTGCAACGACGAGAAGCGCAACAAGTCTGCACCTGGTTTGGACGCATCGCCGAAGAAACCGACGCAACGCTTGCCTGCGGCTCGAGAAATAGCTGCATGCCGCATCGAGTGCATTGGTCTCCGAAGTCCGAGTTCACGTCACCGATCCCGACGCTAGCCCTGCTGTGCAGCTGCAAGAACCCATGCATCATCATGGATCGTCGCATCGAGGCGCCAGGACAGTCCCATCGTTGGGGGATGCAGTAAGAAACCAACGCATCATCTCCTCTCTGGTAAGGAACCAACGCATCTCCTCCCCTGCACAGCAGTAAGGAACTGACCCATCAGCTCCCCCAAAGCAAATAACTGACGCATCACCTTCCCTGCAACACTTTTTTGTTTGTGTGTGCAATGCATTCAAGGTCCTTTGTGTGAAAAGTGCTGCATTTGCAATTTTCTTTGAACTGAACTATTTCTACCATTTGAGAATCATATTTTTAGTACTGTATTGTGGATTTTTGTTGTTTTGGTCTTGTTTTGGTTTAAATAAAGATTACTTATTTTTCTAAACTGGTGTTGTGTATATTTGTCATGTTTTCACTGTATTACTGTGTTTACACACTGGCTCTGAGATAAGCCTGTCTGTTCATGTCAAGCTACCAAAGGGGTGAGCCGGGGTTATTTTAGTAGTGTATCTCCCTTTCCATGACTAGGAAGAAGGGTCCCTCCTTTGACAAAGGTATCTACTTCTGCCAACTAGAGACTCCCAAATCTAACAAGAAGCAACGGAATTGCCTTTACAGTTTAGCAGTGTTATGCCTTCAGATTTGAACTGGGAGTAACACATATTGTTTCTAATTACTATCAAAGATTGTTAAATGATTGGTATTATATTATATTTCCAAAAGTCAGAAAAGTGTGTTATACAATGAATCAATAGTTTATGAAAAATTTAAATTTTACTGAAATAACAATACCAGTCACATTTTTAGGAACATGAACTTAAGTAAAGAACAATGCTGCAGCACTTTTTATAATAATGCCTGAAAGGAAACAATTAAAAGAGTTGTAAAACAGGCATCTGGGGAAGCAGAATGAGCAGTATAGCAAACAATCCAATGCATGAACATATAATCAACAACCAATAGATGGGATATTCACAGCCATATGTTAAAAATATTTGTAAGTAATTGGATTATTGTTAAGTGGGATGAGTACCCACCCCAAGTAATAATCACAATCCTTGGGTAAACACCCAAAATATAGAATCAAAAATATCGAGAGGACACAATATTGAATAAAAAATATCAGGAGGACAGAATATCGAATAGACATAATATACTTGGAAATATTATCGACATATAGGTAAGTAATATTGAATGTCATTATATCTAATGTCATTGTATGTTATTATATAGAATGTCATTATATATAATGTCATTGTATCGAAAATAATTTTTTTATTATATGTTACTTTATGTGAAAAGTATTTAATATTTTTTGAATGTATGTTACAATTTAAATAATGAATTTTATGTTAATTAATTTTTGCGTATATTAGTTCCGTAGCAGGTTGTGGGTTTATAGGGGAATAGGGTGGGAAGTAATTTAATTTAAATAAAAAAATAATAATAATGTATTAATTAATAATTTTATGGTTAATAATTAATATTGGTAATTAATTTTTGCGTATATTAGTTACGTAGCGGGTTGTGGGTCTATAGGGAAATAGGCTGGGAAAAAATTAAATTTAAATTGACGTTTATAGTGGAAAATAGTGGAAGGTAAATTACATTTAAATAATTAATTATTTTTTGAATTTATTTTAATTAAATTGTAGGACTGGGTCTATTAAGTTATTCCTTTACGCTATACAACACTTTCCCTACTATTGCACTCTCTGGAGTGGGAATGGTAATTTTTACCCCTACGCTATCCAACACTTTCCCTACTGTTGCACTCACTGGAGTGGGAATAGTAATTTTTACCCCTACGCTATCCAACACTTTCCCTACTGTTGCACTCTCTGGAGTGGGAATAGTAATTTTTACCCCTACGCTATCCAATGCTTTCCCTTCTGTTGCACTCACTAGAGTGGGAATATACATTTTTACCCATATGCTAGCCAACACTGTCCCTACTGTTGCACTCACTGGAGTGGGAATAGTAATTTTACCCTCCCGCTATCAAACACTTTCCCTACTGTTCCACTCGCTGGAGTAGAAATAGTAATTTTTACCTACCCGCTATCCATCACTTTCTCTACTGTTTCACTCATTGGAGTGGGAGTAGTCAATTTTACCCCTGCGCTATCCGAAGCTTTCCCTACTATTGCAGTCTCTGGAGTGGGAATAGTAATTTTTACCCCTACGCTATCCAACACTTTCCCTACTGTTGCATTCACTGGAGTTGGAATATTAATGTTTACCCCTACCCTATCCAACATTTTCCCTACTGTTGCACTCACTGGAGTGGGAATAGTAATTTTTACCCCTATGCTATCCAACACTTTCCCTACTGTTGCACTCTCTGGAGTGGGTTAAGTAATTTTTACCCCTACACTATCCAACGCTTTCCCTACTGATGCACTCACTGGAGTAGGCATAGTAATTTTTACCCTACGCTATCCAACGCTTTCCCTACTGTTCCACTCGCTGAAGTGGGAATAGTAATTTTTACCTACCTGCTATCCAACACTTTCCCTACGGTTGCACTCACTGGAGTGGGAATGGTAGTTTTTACCCACCTCCTATCCAACACTTTCCCTACTGTTCCACTCATTGGAGTGGGAATAGTAATTTGTACCCACCCGCTATCCAACATCTATACTTTTGCACGTGTTGGAGTGTGAATACTAATTTTATTCCCTTAGCTATGCAACACTTTTAATTTTGTTATGTTTAATGTAGTGTAAATTATTAACTAACATAAAAAGTATTGCTTTAATTATTTAAATTATTATATATTATTTATTTTTATATTTATATAATAGGTTTATATATATATATATATATATATATGTAAATATATTTTTATAATGTTTTACATATTTTATAATTAAGATGAATAATTATTTTATAATATTAGTAAGTTAATATGTATGTTATGAAAAAAATGTTTTTACATTGCATTTATTATTTTTACAGTTTAAGTTTTTTTTACATTATTTTAACTAAGTTTTACTTAATTGTGTTTATTATTTAATGACTTTTATATTATTTTTATTACATTTAAAAAAATTGATATTTTAGTTAACTATATTTTAAACATTGATATTTTGTACTTTACATTTTAGCACTTACCTGTTTGTGGATCGGGACTCGATATTCTGTCCCTCGATATTTTGGTATCGATATTCTAGACAGTCAATATTCTGTCCCTTGATATTTAGTCACTGATCCCAATCCTTGTCATGTTGAACCCTAAAAGGCACTAGGTTAACGTGCTCAACCCCTGGTAGCTTGACAATGAGCAGACATGCTTAACCAAGGGGCAGTGTGTAAACTATAGTACAACGAAAGAAAACCTCAAACCAATTTAGAGAACTAGAGTACATTTTAATAAATAACATGACACCAAATTGACAAAAATCCAATACCTAAAACTGGGGTTATGAATTTGCAAAAAGTATGGTTCAAAAGGCAGTTTGACAAGTTGGTCCAAGTCGCCTGTCAGTCCTGAGAGCAAAAAGTTGGAAAAATGTTTGTAAGTCCCTGGTTTAAGAAATCGTTTGGAGGTGTAGACTTTGATGCCAGCCAATGTTCCCGGGCTATCACTTCACTTTAACCTTTGTTTTTTTCAGAAAATTTCTTTTTTTTTTATCATACTCCATGACCAAGAGTTCATCCCACAGCCAGCCAACATCACTGCCCGCAGCCTTCATGCACAAAAACATTCCTGGGAAGCATATTGGAATAACAAGGGAGAGAGATATTTCTCTTTGTTAAGCCTCTCCTGGGTAGGTGTAAGATTTTGGCGCAAACCCCAGTTTATACATTCTTGTAAATCTGGGTATGCGTCAAACACCATGGGAGTTGCGTGGGAACACCCATGTAACACCTTCCCAGGACAGAGAAACGCAACTAAGTGATAGCTGCTGCCTTGCTTTACTCCAGGGGGCAGATTTACAAGGCCCTTGTGCCACTTTTTCGTCACTTTTCCCATGTTAAAAATGACGCAAAAGTGGCGCAAGGCCTTGTAAATAAGCCCTCAGGTTTTTGAAGCCACGCAAAGTGGCTTTACGTGTATACAAAAATCTGATTTAACGTTTGCGTTGGTCTTGCACCACGTTGCCTGGCCCAAGAGCAACGTAATACCTATGTGGGTAAAAAACCTAGGACATCCACATAATTAAATGACCAATTAGCTTAAACCGGTAGGTGTGAAGAATGAACAAAAACATGAAATTGTATACAATATATGTATTTAATAAGTATTGATTAAAAATCATATAGAGAGGCAAACTATATGATCAAACTAAAAATATAATTCATTAAAAACAAACACAAATGTCATAATACAATACAGTTCCTAAAAATCATGCACGTGGTGAAAAACAATACATTCATATAATTAAATGACATGAGAATACAATTATAAAGCAACTCGACGCGCGTTTCGGCAGAAAACCGCCTTCTTCAGGAGTCTCTGCTGATAATCTAGAGAAGCAATTATAAAGAAAAAGATATATGTCACATAAAGCTTGATATTTTTCATATGTCTAACATACTTATTTAACAGGATCTAAAAAACTCGCATAACTGAAAACTTATAAAACACGAGTACATATTGTGCATAACGACTTTGTCCAGCCTCACACCAACTAGATTTAAACATTACAAAATTTTGGTCATCTCATGTCATTTGATTGACAGATATTCACAAACTACATTGCACAGTACTTATCCATGTCGACATGCTGTTCTCAATATCCGAATTTATGTCACAACGTTTAACAATAGATTTATCTAAAGCCCATATTATAAGTAAATTTATAAAAAAGGTTTCTATTAGTCAGGGATAGCATTATTACCTATATCAGAAGTATACATTTACATTGATGTATTGTTCTAGAAATTGTAGAAGTCTTCATATATACATATAGTCAGAGCCACTTGATTAAGGCTAATACCTGATCAATGATAATGCAATTGGCAGGGAAAGGGAATGGGACCAAAAAGAGAATTAAAAATTATTTCAAAATCACTTTGAACACATGGTGCCATAAAGAACAATTAAGAGATGTATGATGAATATCTTTCCTGATGTTATATGCTGCCTATTTAATATGTCTTCACTGATAGCTTTATTAAGCAGGTTCTGACTAGTAACTGGCCCATTACTGTCTCTGACCAGAGAGACAATATTACCTTAGATCGTATAGATATCGTCTTATTTTTCACACTCGGTGTTCAGTGATGAACCACAAAAGGATAGTTCAGAGGTTCGGGCGATGATCAATGAGTCATCTACACAATCCCGGTGCTATGGTAATACAAAAAACGAGACATTATGGGATAAGATATCCACCTAGCTGCCTAAATAACATGAAACTGTTAACTCACTGAAAATGGATCACCGTACAGAAGAGGAAATGGGAATTACCTCTGAAATTCTACAGATGGAGCTTCATGTTTAGCCGTCGGTACTGATACTGCCAAGTAAAACACTTGATTTATAGCTGTGGAATTTAAAAGAAAAACTGTAGTCGGTAATTGTAAATACGATTACAGATACAGAGTGTCCAGGCTAGGTAGGGTGGCTGTTATCTACTGGTCTTCGCTATATATAGGGAAAGGCATACACATACCTCTCGACTTCACAAAGAATATCTTAAAACGGGATTCTGAATCGTGATTGATAAAACTTGGCGTTTCCGAAGATAGCGGAACCAGGAAAACTGCAAAGATAGAAGAAAAGGTTTCTAGGGTGGTTGAAAAACCAAAATTGGTAATTATACAAGGTGGCAAATACAGAGGTTGGGGACTTCCTAGTATAGGCAGGATAAGATGGCTATTGTCTAGTGGTATTCGCTAGATATAGAGAGGGGTGAACACATACCTTTCGTATTTCTGAAGAATATATTATACGGGATTCTTGATCATGGTAGATAATACTCGGCGCTTGGGAGATGACGAAAATAGTAAAACTGTAAAAATAAACAAAAAGATTTCAGAGTGGTGTGCTCTGTATTTGTAAGTTAATAATAAAAAATAGGGATCTGGGTGTAAATCCAGCAGAATACGGTAGTCCTCAAAATATCCTCGCTAGTTCTTACCTTATTCAAAAGATGGATCAAGCGGACAGCAAGGTGGTGCTGCTCCAAACGGACGTGGACCGTCACATCGGGTTCTTCAGTCGTGAAAGTGAGCTCAGTTCATCGGGGCTTGCATTTAAAGCCCCGATATTGGCGCGAACCATGCGAGGAAGTGGTAGACAGAGATGATGGACTGTTAACCACAGGATGTAGATACAACAAACCGTTCTAGAATGGCGCTGTAAATCGCCACCACCGTGATGGATTCAATTAATAAAATGAAACATCATACCGCTTCCACTTACAAATGAAAATCTAAAAACAAATAAACCCCAGTTTATACATTCTTGTAAATCTGGGTATGCGTCAAACACCATGGGAGTTGCGTGGGAACACCCATGTAACACCTTCCCAGGACACAGAAACGCAACTAAGTGATAGCTGCTGCCTTGCTTTACTCCAGGGGGCAGATTTACAAGGCCCTTGTGCCACTTTTTCGTCACTTTTCCCATGTTAAAAATGACGCAAAAGTGGCGCAAGGCCTTGTAAATAAGCCCTCAGGTATTTGAAGCCACGCAAAGTGGCTTTACGTGTATACAAAAATCTGATTTAACGTTTGCGTTGGTCTTGCACCAAGTTGCCTTGCCCAAGAGCAACGTAAACCGGCTCCGAACTATGCCCCATTTAGCAGAACAAACGTGCTCTCCTGCACAACGTCATTGTGCGTAGCCAGCAAAGCTGCCCAAAATATGCTTTCCTATGGATAAATCTTCGTATATTTCCCTGAATGCAAGAACGATGCAAACACGCAAGAAGCGGGGATATTTAACTAGTTAACATCTTATGTTAACATTAGAGCAAATTGCAAGCGCATTACGAAGGCAAAGGGAAATCAAGAAATGTCACTAAAGACGGGACTTAGCGGATGTAAAAAGTGTTCACACACTCCAAGTAACATCAACACTTGTTAATTAGAGCTCTAATGAAGGTTAATACTGCGCTATATATATATATATATAAAAAAAGTTATTTCTGTTATTTCTGTTTTGAATGTTCACATCATACTTTACATAGTAAACCGTATCGCTTCTGTAAATGTTGGTAGTACACTAAAGATTCGACCAGCGATCGATGTAGAATTACATTGTTCATGCAATAAAAAGATGTTGAAAGGCCCAATTCCTCCTAAAGCTTTGTATTGTGGTTTCCGCTTTTAGGGCTTTTTGCACCACCTACTGGATAAAGATAAAATTACAAGGTGTCTTCAGGAGAGAAGTGATACCGTATCGCGACGCCCCATCACATCATAAATACTACAACTACGTAAGGCATTTGATTTGTGTACATGTTAATATATGTTGAAAGTATCAACTTTTTTTGCACAATTGAGAGGTGTATATAAGAACATATGTTAGGAGTTACCGAAATTCGAAATATTTAGTTGAAGAAACTATACATATTACAACAGTTTCACCACTAGCGCGTGCACATTGAAAACATTCACAAATTATAAACAAGCAACATTTTTGTTTAGATTTGGAAAATTAGTAGAAGTTATCTAACGTGTGTAACCAAACCACGCAGCCTGACATTTTCTACAAGTAATAATAATATTCAATACATATATAAATATAAATATTTCCTGCTGGAGCAAAGTGTCTATTTTGCAGTAATTTAGCCCGATGTGCAAGTGAATCCATACACTCCATGGGCCTCATTTATGAGGCTGTGCGTCACTTTTACGCCGCTGGTGCTTCACTTTTTGTGACGCACCAGTGGTATAAAAAATGCGCCTTGTTGCGCCATATTTACAAAGTGAGGCATCTAGGTAGATGCGTTACTTTGTAAACCCCTGCGCCACATTATACCTGCGCCAGGTATAATGTATGCAAGGGGGGCGTATTGACGCAAGGAAGGGTCGTAGAAGTGACGCAGTGAAATCTATGAGATTTCACTGCGTCAGTTTTAGGACGCTGTTGCGTCAAAATCTTGCGCCTGCCTCACTGCCGGCGTAAGAATGACGCAGGCCCTTTCTCATGAGGCTTGCCCCATGTGAAAGGGCGCATTGCTGGAGTTGCGTACCTTTTGTGGCACACTCCAGCAATGCGTCACTTTTGCACTTACAGGTACGTCAGAAATACTGACGTATCTGCAACTCCTTGCGACATGATCCGTCATACATTAGATATGACGCATCAGGAATGTCGCAAGGAGTGCGCACTGAGAAGTGACGCATCACTGCTTTCACGCAGCGATGCGTCATTTCTCATAAATGAGGCCCATGTCTACATTTTGCGTTCAGTGAAGGGAGGATAAAAGCCTAAAGATCGCGCAACAGTTAGAGGAATTTTGGGGTTACCCCCTGGCTGTGTTTTCCAGACACTTCTCTGGGAACAAAAATGGAATATGACCAGTTAAATATGCTCTCCCCCTGGGCTGGACTTCTGAGACCTGATGGCACGTCTCGCCTACAATGGGAGATGAGAGGCACACCTCGGGTCCTGCCATGCCGTACTTTAGTGTCTGCACATCAGCCTTTCTAAAGAACAGAGCTGGGCCATCCATAAAGTGAGGTGAAGACGCCTCCCGGTGTCAACAGCAGTACCGAGTAAAGGTAGGCGCACTTTGGCTATTAGCAGTCGAGGATGTGAGGGACACAGAAACCCTGGAATGTTGGTTGGCATTAGGCAACATCTTCAGATGTAATCATTCTTTTTAGTACCTCTCAAATGTGATCTGTGACTCACAGATTTCCAGAGATGAGGTCATGAATTACATAAAAGAGCACATGGCCGGCTTTAGCGCTAGTGGTGTCCGGTGCCACAATGCTTAAGGGCATAGCTGATGACCACCATCTCCATGGATTGCCTCACTACTATCTGTTAACCCTCAAGTCTCCATAACCACACGCTCTCTCACATGCATTTAATTCATTTTATAGCGCCACCCATACCAGTGCAGGGTGTCAGAGCACTTTACATCATGCACACATTACACAGAGACAATCACTAATAGGTGTGTAAATCAGAGTATAGAAAATGTTACATAAGACAGAGGACTACAAGATGCAGGAGTCACATGTCGGCCATACTGGTAGGCAGTATGTTTAAAAGTGCTTGGTCTGGTGGAAAAGCACAAACTCAGAATTTAAAACGTAATGTAACACGATGGTTGACAGTGATCTACCCAAATTAACCATTTTTTCAACATTAGGATGTTGAAAAATGTATGGGAAACCATGACGTTCTTTTCTATACCTTACAGTTTGCATGCAGCATTTTGATGACATTTAATAGCTCACTGGTCAATATTAGGATTTTAACTTATCAACTGCAAGCAACAAAAAGATCGCTGTGACAAAAGCAGTAACCCATCGACAAATGTACATTATGTAAACATTGTGATCTGCAGGGAACTGGTCCTGAAAGAGGATATTATAACCGAGCAGTGGGGTGGGGATGAAAGGGTGACACAGATCTAAAGTATGATAATAGAAAGAAAGAACAAGTATTTGCAGTGCAAATTGGTCTCGCATCTGCTTGAGTTAGAGGTAATGGCATTGAAATGATATTGTTTTTAACTTATGTGTTATGAGTGTAATTATGTTGGTGTATAGTGGAATTATATGGGTTGAATTGGTAGTTGTGGAAAAGTGTGGCATGGAATAGTGTGGCGTGGAGTGGATTTGTGTTGTGGAAGTATGTGGCAAGGTGTGCAGTGGAATTATGTGGATAGTAATTACGTGGTATTGTGTGTTCTGGGTAATGTGGAGTGGGATTCTGTATTATGGAGTGTAATTATGTGGAATGTCATTTTGTGTTGTGAATGGTTTGTACTGGAGTTTAATTATGTGGTGTGCTGCTTAATCTTGTGCCATGATGTGGAATTTTGTGGTGTGGATTTGAGGTATGTGATAGTTGTAGAATTGTATGGCATTACATTTTGTGGTGTGGAGTGGGTTTGTTTAGTGGAATTTTGTGGTATTGTGTTCAGTGGAATATTGTGGATAGTAATTATATGTTGTTGAGTGTACTGGGATTAAATGGAGTCAGACTGTGTGTTTTGGAGTATAATTATGTGGAATGTTGTTTTGTGGCGTGGTATGTAGAGGAGTTTAATTATGTGTTGTGATGTTGAATTATGTGGCATGGTATGACATTCTGTGGTGTGGATTGGATGTATGTGGTGTGTTGTGTATTTATGCTATTGAGTTGAATTATATTGTTAGTTGCCAAATTATGTGTTGTGGATTGGAAATGTGTGGAGTTGAACTGTGTAGCTTGGAACGGTGTGGGTCATTTTGTCTTTTTTGTTGACGAGAAAAACAAATAGGTAGGAGGTAAGCTCCAGATTTGAGTGAAAAAAAAATCTAGGTTCAAAAGGTGGAAGACTTTAGACAATAATGATACAGGGAGAACTGCATCAGTCTGTAATATCCCTTACAGAAACTCACTGATGATTATGTTAAATCACAACAGGGTATACTGTTAGCTTTTTCTTCATGGAAAACTGCCTATTGCACTGCATAAATTGAATACGGTGGACTGCTCCTTAAAATCATTGGCAACAGTTAATTCCCAGTCAATGAAGGAGCATTGCATGTAGACTTAAATAACCAACCGACCCAGCTGGTCGGAAAACATGATCAGTCACGCACAAATGCGTCTTATTACCAGAAAAAGTTAGAGATGCAGCTGACAGCTCACCCTCATTTATCCATGATTAAAGACTGCCACGTCCAAATAGGGGCAGGAAATAAAGCCCTTTACCCAGCCTCAACGTGTGCGTTCAAGAATATGTTTTGGCACGTAAAGCAATACTACAACGATGTACCGTGTAGAGTAAAAATGCCTCAAACGGTGCTTATAACTCACACAACATAGAACGGACGTGAATATCACATTCAGTGCTGTATTTATATCCGGGCGCCACAAGTGAGATTAAATGACTTGTGCCTGAGGGTCCGTGATTCTGAACCCGTTTCATAAAGGTCGTCGTATTGTGACAATTTTGGTAATAGCGAACCGCAAATGACGAGTGTGGCAAGTACGAGTGTTTTTGTCATGTTCGATTGATAGATTCACTAGGTATTCAGAGGTTTCGTTCTGAACCTCCGGGTTCCATTTTGTGTACGGCAGCCATTTTGTGGTTGCCCTCACATAGGCCTATGACTACGGCCGAACGAGTCTTTGGGACACATACACCTTTAGCTGGCTTTTAGATGACCTGAGCGAACTGACTCCGTTGCCCGAAGCTAACTTGTTGAGCCAGTTCCTTGTTCGGCAGCTGGTCAAGATAGAGATCAAAGAGCAGGACATTGCTGAGTTTATGGTACATGCACACACCCTTCTATCTTGCTTCTCATCTGTTTCTGTTCCTTCTTTTATGGCCTATTTATGATTTGGGTTTGTGGTCTTTTATTATGGGTTCGTCCGGCCTGTCCGAGCAAGAATGTTGGGGTTTCCCGTGTAATTGATGGTGGGCTGGACAACTGAAAAGTGGGCTTGTCGTTATGTGATACCTTTTGCAATGTCACCTGTGATTGGATAGTTTGTAAATATTTGTTGTTTGTCAGGAATGTGATTTTTAGCATAAAAGACGATGTCTCGCAATACGAAAATTGAGCAGTCTCTAGCGAACCACTCGTGTCGTGCTTCGTAGACTTCTGTTCCTGGTTGCAGCCAATAAATTTGATCTTTGACGACACCGAGAAGTATCCCGTATCTCTGTATTCTAAGACAGGTGAACCCGAAGACTTTGGGCTTGCCCCTGGCGCCGCTGGGTTCTAAAACCCGGTTCTTCATGCCGAGGTGCATTCTTCATAAAACAACACAACCCAGCTGGTCGGAAAATAGACACTCAATTCACAGATATGCCATCACATGCAAAAAACATGAGTTTGTTACAAAGCCTTACTGAGGTACGGCTATAATCCTGATGCTGGAATCAGCGGCATTGCCTCAGTTCCCAGACCCTCAAAGCAGAGCATGATGTGAGCTCTACACGTCCACCCCTCCAGTTAAAACAACAAGGCCATGTCCCCTGAAGAGGAAGAAAGCCAAACTGGTGATCGACATTGAAATTTGTATTAAGACTAAAATAATAAAAAACAAGTAAATACCTTAAATTAGATGAACAAGTCATTTTATATTTGAGCACATTGTATACTAAGGGGATACTAACGGTTAAATATTAATTTGATTTTGCTACGTACTATAAGTGGATGCACTTGTTTTGTGTACATATTCATTTTCCAAAACATGGCGTGCATTGTTTTCTGTACAATTTTACAGTGTACACATTCTGTTTCTACTATTTTGTTTTTACATGACATTGCATATCTTCAAGATGGTCATCAGATTTGCAATGGTAGAAGAGAAAAGTGGGGACAAAGAGGTAGGACTGACAACTAGCAAGCAGGGATTTTTAAAGGAGACTGAAGCAAACCAATCAAAAGCAGGGCGATGGCTTAAATCCCACAAGAGAATTATATTAAAGTATATAAGAGGTTGTACGCTTACGCTCAACCTAAAAATTATGAAAGTGACAAGGATAAAAAGAAGTGATAAATGTAGAGACAATGGAAATGAGAGAAAGATGTAATGGAAGGAAAGAATGATGAGAAGAACGAAAAGAAGGAAAGAAAAAATGAAGAAGGAACTATAGCTTGGAAGAAAGAAAGAAGACTAATGAAGCAAACAAATATAGAAAAGCAGGCACAAAAGGAAGAAAAGAAAAAAGATGTAAAACACATAAATAAAAAGGTACAGAAATAAGTATGTAAGAAAGGAGAGACTTGCAATTAAAGATGCAAACAAATTGGAATGAAAGAATAAAGGCAACATCACCGACAGAAGAAAAGAAGGTAAGTTTCAGAGAAAGGGACCTAGGAAAGAAGAAAGGAAGAAAAAGTAAATGGAAGGAAGGGGTGGGAAGGAAGCAGGAAAGAACACAGGAAGATGGAAAGAGTGAAGGACTCAAAGAAGGACCGAAAAGATGATTACCTATTAAGAAAAGCAACCACAGGAAGCATACTTTAATATAAAGAAGTCAAAGGAACAATGGTTGGAAATAAGGAAAGAATAAAAGATGTAGAAGAGGAAAGAACCAATGAATTAAACTAAGAACAACATTAGGAAAAGCAGATAGCAGATGTAAAACAAAATGAACACAGTAAACCAATACAGTTAGAAAGAAGAAACTGAAGAAGAACAAAAGGTTTGAGAAAAAATTAACAAAAGACAATGGAAGGAAAAATCGAAAGTATGAAACAACTAACAAAGAAAGAATGAAAAAAAGATGGTAAAGATGGAAAAAAGAAAGATGGAAGCAAGAAGAGAAAGGTAGTAGAAAAGGAGAGACTGAAGAAATATCAGAAAGAGGGAAGAAAGTTAGAAGATAATATAGCCTTATAGCCCGCCGTAGCGGGCTATACCGGCTATTAAAGTCCCGCTGAATCATTAAAGGCCCGAGCCGAAGGTGAGGGACTTTAACGAGACAGCAGGACTTTAATAGCCGGTATAGCCCTGCTACAAAGGGCTATAAGGCTATTAGAACGTTCTGCCACTAGAGGGCAGAATGTTCTAACAAATTAAACAAAGGGTTCTCAAAGCTCGAGGGGATATAAATCCCCTCGAGCTTCGAGAAGCCTTTCTAGAACATTGGAATGTTGCTCTGCGGGCCTTTACCGGCCCGTAGAAGCAGGGAGCACTCCATTGTCTGCAATGGAGCTCCCAACATTCCAATGTTCTAATAAGAGCTAATCAATTTTCCTTCATTAAAGGTTTTGTTGAATGGAGACTTAACCCACGTGCATTGTAAAAATCAGTTTGCATTCCAAAAAATACCATATGCCCATTAAGTGATGCAAAAGGGGCATATCTAGGACAAACTTACACAAACACAGTGTGGATAAAATAGCCTGATCTGACTTTGCATCTTTATGCCAAGTGAAATCAGACACAAACCAGGTGATAAGCATTACACACCATGTTACATACCTCTGTGTAACGTAATTTGTGTGTAAAATCACATATTTGAGATGTTTTACCCTTCTGCAGGTGACTACGGGGCACATGTATTTCTAGTAGAATTATTGTGCTAGACACTGCTGGTTTACCTGTGCACCTTAGCGCAATGCTCAGTGGAAGGCAAAATTGAATGTTTTTGTATTTGTGCAACTGATGACATCCTCACCACAAAAACCTTTTTAGTCATGACACTGTGCTCATTTTCATCTTGTGCAATGCAAGGCAGCAATGTTTCCTGTAGCATTACTGTAGGAAATTGAGTAACTGGTTGAGGGGGGTGAACCCTACTCAAGCAGAAACCAAAATTCCTTTCAGGATAAAGTCAAAGCAACCCCAAATTAACCTGTCCATAACCCTCTGGTAGCTTGACAACAAGCAGGCTGGCTTAACTAAGAGGCAATATGTAAAGTATTTATGCAGCATACAAACAGTAATAATGTGAAAACACAACAAAAGAAAAACCCCACACCAAGTTAGAAAAATAGAGTAACATGTTATGAATTATTTGAGACTAAAACAACAAAAATCCACTTAGTAGAACCAGAGATATGTTATTTTAAAAAGTTTAGGTAAAAATAGTGCTTGGAAACACAAAGCGCCAACTGTGGATATCTGGTCATGCCAGACCAGCACAAAGTCACCAGTTCAGGCTGATCTGATTGGAGCACGGGCCAGATACAGGGACCAACTTAGACCCACTGTACAAAGTACCTTAAATCCGACTTGTGGAGCGCTGCGAGGTCCCACGTCCAGGTTGAGTCACTCAGCAGCGGTTCCGAGGAGCTACAGGGCTGAGATTAGTGTTCCCACATCGAGGTTGCATCACACAGTGGCAGTTCCAAGGAACTGCAGGACTGCAATGAGAGTTTCTCCGTCAAGGATGTGTCGCATAGCTGTGGTTCCAAGGAGCTGCAGACCTGCAATGTGAAGTCCTGCGTCGAGGATGCATTGCGCAGTGGCAGTTCCAAAGGTCTGCGAGGTGCTGCATTGAGGATGCATCATGCAGCAGTGATTTCAATGAGCTGTGAGGTCCTGCTTCGGGGATGCATCACACAAAAACAATTCTGATGCAGAGCTGTGAGGCAATGCATTGAGCTGGGTCAGTTCAGTGAGGACCCCAGCTGTGCTGGCAGGGCACCTTCAGGCTCACTTCCAAAGGTTGAAGACTAGGATAGTATCACTTGGGGGACAAGCCTCACAGCAGGCAGAGTCCAGGTGCAGGCAGGGTTCAGGGTGGTTGGAGCCTTTTCTGCCTCTGAGGCTCTGATCAGGAATGCCAGCCGACTAGCCCTTGGAGTCACTCTGGTGGTCCTTGGTTCAATATGCAGGTCCAGTCCTCCTCACTCAGGTAGCAGGGCAGCAGAGTAGGAGGGCAGAAGAGTAGCAGTCCTCCTTGCAGCAAAGCAGCACAGCAGTCCTTCTCCTAAGCCTTCTACAGGTCCAGATGTGTACTGAAGAGTTGGGTCTGAGGATCAAAAATGTATACTGGGTGGCAGCTTCAAAGTAGGAGAAGTTTCTAGAGTTTCCACCCTAAAGGTGTTTGGGATTTCTTTCCTCTCTGCCCTGGCCCCAGCTTGCTTGGGGCATAAAAGACTAGTATGAAACCCATTGTGAGTGTGATGGGGCAGAGCCTTTGTGATGTGCAAGTGTGGTAGGGGACAGCTTCTCACCCCTTCGGCACGCAGCAGGCGCGACGCCTGCGCGCCGAAGGTGCGCCAAAGGCAAGCCCGTCTGCGCCCATCCGCGCTCAGTCCGCGCTTAGCGCCAGGACCCCTGGTGGGAGCATGACAGATAAGGGTTCCCCGATTAGGTACGGCAGGGGATTGCTACTGGGACTTAGGGGTACGTGCGGAGGGACAGAGTGTCCACGCCTAGACCTCTGCTGCGAGGCATCCCGTAATGCCGGGACCTGCTTGGCCTGTAAGACAGCACTACCCAGAGTGCGATTGACCTCCATCCAAGCAAAGGAGAGGAGGAAAGTGGGGACCAGAAAGGAGGTTGAGCAAAAGTTTAAATGTGTTGCCATTAATGCTAGGTCTCTGGTGGAACATAGCATGGAATGTGCAAAACTATTAATAGAGAGAGGCATTCAAATAGCATTCATTACGGAAACCTGGATGGACGCCGCATCAGGGCCAGACGTTGTGAAGGCCACTCCCACAGGATAGCTCTGCCATAGACAGGATAGAAAGTGGAAAAGAGGAGGCGGTCTAGCAGTGATCTACCAAAGTGCCATCAAGCCTATGTTTAAGCCTATATCAATGGATGCCTGTGAAGCTCTATCTTTTAATCTTACGCTTCTCAACCATCATGCTTTCAAAGGAACGCAACCATACAGGCCGCCAGGGGCGAAAAATACATTTCTGACCGCGATGGGGAGTTTACTGGAAGTGGGCACGTGTAAAGAGACCTGCACGATAATAGGGGACTTTAATTTTCATCTGGAAGATGGTAATGACCCAGAGACAATGGCCTTACTAGACTTGATGGAAGGAGCCGATCTTAAACAACTAGTGGTGGGACCTACCCATTGCGCTGGCCATAGGTTGGATGGTTTATTTTCTAACCATCCATCAGTGGTGTTCGAGGGTACATGGCCAGTTGCATGGTCTGACCACGCGATAGTAGAGTTCTGCATTGTTGTTAGTAAGCTCACCAACACAGAGTCCGGCCCCAAAAAATTTAAGATCAGTAGAGCCTGGAATAAGTTGGAAGGGTGAGATCTGGAGGAACTCCTAATGGCATCTAAAGAGGAACTTCCACTAGATGTGGAGGAAGCGGCGCTAGTATATACGAATTGGCTGGAACAAGCAAGTGGACTCTAGTGCCAGTTAAAATAGGTCGTATGCAAAGGGAGGTTCCATCAGCTCCCTGGTTCTCGAAGGACCTCAGATTTGCAAAAACAGGGTGTAAAAAGCTAGAGCGGGAATGGCGGAAAGGCTACAAGGAAATGGACAAGATGAACCTAAAAAACAGTCTTCTTGAATATAAGAAGCTGATTGCGCAAGCAAAACGAGAGCATTTTACTAATCGTATTAATCAGGCCAGTAACTGTTCAAAAGAAATATTCAGAACTCTCTCCAGTCTTGCTGCTCCTAAAGTGGAAGGGCCACTGCCCAGCCAAGATCTGTGTGAGGCCTTGGCCACATTTTTTAGGATTAAAGTAGAGACTATTTTAATGCGTTTTTGGGCTTAACAATGAGGTGTCCTCTAGCATACAATCAGAACCCTGAAGGGGACGATCATCAGGAAATGTAAATGTAAATGTATTGGCATTTATATAGCGCACTACTTACCCGTAGGGTCCCAAGGCGCTTCGACCGCTGCGAAACCCTTCCTGGCTTCCCTGAGAGATGGTCCCTTAATGGGTATCTCCAGGGTGAGACCAGGCATCCCCGGCGGTCTGGTGGGGCCGTTAGTGAAGATGAGGCAAGCTAATGCCCAGAGTTGCCGAGTGTGATCGCTGATCAGAGTGGGCACCGAGGCGAGAGAATTATCGAGTCCGCTGACCCTGGTCCAGAAACCTGCCGCGCCGGGAATCGAACCCTGGTCCCGGGCCGTCCTCTGCTCTCGGGTCTGCCGCCTCTAAGACACATTAGAAGAGTTTTCATCCATAAGCATGGAAGAGACCAAAAAGATGCTTTGTGGATTAAAATCAGGGTCACCATATGACCCTTGTCCGGTAACGGTAGCCAAGTTGGCACCTTTACCTATTGCCGCAGCATTAACAACAATCTTCAACAACATGTTCGCAACCGGACAGTTCCCTGCATGTTGGAAACGGGCATCAATCCTGCCATTACTGAAAAAGCCAAATCTAGATACAATGGATCCCAATAACTATCGTCCCATCTCAAGGCTCCCACTCCCAGCTAAACTTATTGAAAAAATGATGAACCATCAACTCAGTGTGTTTCTGGGGACAACTCGTGCCCTGGACCCTTCCCAACACGGGTTCAGAGTGGGTCATAGCATGGAGTCTGCCCTATTAAAGGCAACCGAGGAAATTAGAGGAGTAATGGACCTGGGCGGTAGAGCTGCACTGGTCCTTTTGGACCTCTCCGCAGCCTTCGATATGCACCGGTTGAAGGACTGTGGGGTGCAGGGTAAAGCAGGAGATCTCTTGAATGCGTTTCTGACTAATCGGGAACAGAGTGTGGCAATGGGAGAGTATGTATCTAAACCTTTCACTCTACCATGTGGAGTCCCTCAGGGCTCCTCCCTAAGCCCCACTCTGTTCAATATATATGTCACCTCCCTGGCTCCGATTATTAAGTCCTTCGGCTTTAATCTGACCTCCTACGCAAAGGATACTCAAATTGTGGTATCAGTGCTGCCAGGGAGGGAGGAGGGAGTGGCCTTACAATTCCAGAAATGCATGTTAGCTGTGGGCAGGTGGATGGGCGAAAATTGCCTAAAACTGAACACAGCCAAAACTGAAGTCATTGTATTTGGTGTAAGTAATGAATTTGGAGCCCGCAATGGTGACCAGAAGAGATGGGTGCACACCCCCTTCCTGTGGCAATGGTGAAGAACTTAGGGGTTCTAATAGATGATCAACTCACATTTAGGCCCCAGGTCAGTGCCCTAACATCCTCTATTTATTTTCTTTTGAAAATGTTGCGGAAGATACTCTCTTTCCTCCCCGAAAGCAGTAAAAAGACAGTTGTTACTGCCCTGGTCTTACCCCGGCTGGATTATTGTAATAGCTTTCTGCTAAATGCCCAACGGGGGCTCCTTAACAAGTTGCAGGTGCTGCAAAATGCAGCAGCCAGACTCCTGACGGGCATTCCGAAGTATGGATCTGTGTCGTGCGAACGAAATTGCACTGGCTGCCGGTGCGGAAGCGGATTGCTTTTAAGGCCTTGTGTCTGGTCTTTAAGGCCCTCCAAGGCTTCGGACTGGCCTGTCTGAAAGATCATTTTCAATGGTATAATCCCCTCCCACAGCTAAGATCATCGAGTTTGCGATTGGTCATTGTGCCTCGCATAAGGAAAGCACGTTGGGGGGTAGGAGTTTTGTGCTGGGGGCTTCAAAGGCTTGGAATGCCTTGCCCTTTGCTTTGAGGAACACAACTGATCTTATGACATTCAGGAAGAGCATCAAGACCTGGTTGTTTACACAGTAATCTCGTCGGTGCATTCCCTTTTGGAGTATTTCATTAGCGCCATGACACCTCCGGGTAACAGTGCGCTCCATAAATGCCTAAATAAAATAAATAAACAAATATCAAGTCAGAGATGGCCCATCCTGCCAACACCTATTCACCATGTGTCTCACTGTCTGGAAGTAATACACAAAGACCAGCTACACCTAGTGATGTGACCCAGGATACAGGCTGCAAGCACCAAAACGGCTGGGACAAGAAAATGCCAACTTTCTAAAAGTAGCATTTTTAGAAATGTGACTTTAAATATGATGTTACCATTAAAGAGGATTTTAATGTACAATTCTTTATTCACCAATCTTGACATGCCTAGTTGCTCCCAATAGAAAGTAATCCCATAATTCATGTAATAAGGTAACTCTAGGTTACCCCATGTAAAAGATAGTTCTTGCAGTAATAAAAAACGAATTGAAGAATTTTTCTCTACCAGGACTTGTAAAACTTAAAAGTACCTGTCCAACTTTTTAAAAACATAAATACACTGTACCCTGCCCTATGGGCTGTTTAGGACCTACCCTAAGGGTGACTTATTGGTATTAAAGAGGCCTGACAAAAGTTTATTTTTACTAAGTTGAAATGGCAGTTGAAACCTGCACTAACAGGCTGCATTGGAAGACCTGTGACAATGTTGAAAGGCAACTTTGTTTCGGTGGTGGGGTTTTTTATATAGGCAAAATAGATCCAAAGGTATCAGAGCGCTACACATGAGCACCAGTTATGTTACAGACCGACACATTCATTTTTGTTAGGCATGAGGAGATTAAGTGATTTGCCCAGAATCACAGAATGTTGAGCATCCCTGCTGAGACTCGAACCTGGTTCCTCTGCTCAGAGGTCGACCACCCTAGCAGTTAGGCCACATTCTCTCCCCTACTACTTTATTGGGTGAAACAATAAATGCTGCAGGGCCATTAGTAGCATTTAATGTACAGGCCCTGGGCACAGGTAGTACCACTTTACCAGGGACTTGCAAGTAAATTAGAGGCTCCAATTGGGTGTAGGGCAATGTTACCATGTTGAGGGAGTGAGACCATGCACTTTAGTGCTGGTCAGCAGTGGCAAAGTGCACAGAGTCCTACGACCAACAAAAATAAGATCAGCAAAAATAGAGGAGTAAGGCGAATGTTTTGGTGGCAGACCACTCTACAGCTGACAGGTCTAACACTTCTGTTACACAAATTATAATAAATCTAGACCGAGGTATACTGTTCCAATGTCATCCTGGTTTCTGGACACCAGACACCACACACTGTTCTATGAAAAGCACTTCATGTTGAGGATCTTAATGCTACAAAGAACATGTTCTCTGTATAATGTGATTTTGAGCCACATTAATGCTATCTGAATACACATAAAGAAAATTCCCAACACCCCATATTTGCATGGATCCCAGGCTTAATCTGAGCCAGTGAGGTTTGGGGACCAGCGCTTATTTTTACACATTAGACATTTCCCACGAAAGGGGAAAACACACAAATCAGAAAGATGGAGGAAGAGAAAGATGGGACAAAATTACCAAAGAAGAAAGAAGGAGCCTACAAGAATGAGATAAAGGGACAGAAAGTATCTAGTAGTGATTTAAAGTGGACCGAGGTGGATTTAGGACTACCAGCCTTGGTATTTAGCCATGTCATTTAATTGCCCCAGCAGCAAGCTTCTGAGATGGGCTTTGCTCACTGGCATTCATTATTTTGCTAACTATGTCCTGTATGGATCACTAAACAACTGAAGGGCACAAACCCCCTCCCACGAGATGCCCTTCCCTGAAGCCCTCATAAAACAAGCATTGGCAAAGCCAATAGGTTTTGTCTATGTGAAATCTTTTAAGTTTATCAATTCTTTTTGCATATGTTGCACAGTAGCACTGGATGTTGTGCAACCTCGCTTAAAGTGAAGAAAAAAGGGCTATGACTACCAGCATAGACTTTGTCATAGCGTTATTATTTTCTTTACTTTAAGCAATGTTGTACAGCTGCTTGTGCTACTGTGCAGCATGTCTAAAAATATTGACAAAGCCAATCTCTTGCTACTAATCATCACACTCCTACGAGTGTGCCAAGTCAGACTATTCCAGACCCCCAAAGCCAAAGAATGGCTTGGGTGGCAGGTATTAGTAATTTTTTATGTATATTGCTTTAAAAATCAACGGTTGTGCTCATCTTTAAATGAGAAAAAGTGTTACCATGTGGCAGACTGACATAAGTGTTTACAATTAAGTGCAGGTTCCGTGCCCCAGGAATCACAGGCTCAAATTAAGCACTGGTTTGCACAAATCATTTGTATCCACTGCTACTGAGAGCAAATGCAAAGGCCAGACTCTTTTTATGACTTCAAAAGAAAGGAATATCTCCCACAAAAAACATTCTGACATAGGCTGACAAAATAATCTGGTAAATTCGCATGCCAAGATGAAAACAAAAATTCATGTCTGTGAACACCGAGTTTGACCTAAGTCTCAGTGATTTAGCCAAACCTCAGTGTCTCTGAAACAGAGCAATTTCGCAGAAACATCCATGTATAATCCGTTAAATACAGCATTACAGAATATTTTGGGTAGTTAGCCATATTGCATATGACATGCGCAGTGTAATAAATTCCTTATTATGCGACCTAACTTCACGTTCACATATTCAGGGTGAGGGGGATCCACATGTTTCAAGGCAAACAAATACCATAAGCTGCCTCATAAAGCAGTGCTTAATTTGTAAAATATGAAGTGCAGGTGCTCACATTTTTTTAAGAGGCCACACCCACTTCCCGTGGCCCCACCCTCTTCTAGTAGTGGCTCCACCCACTTACTCTCTAGTTGCTTCACCCACATCCTCAACTGGTACTGCTGACTCAAGTACTAGAAAACTAGCACATGGTGGCAAAGGTTAATTTAGTCGACCTTGGACAGTTGCAATATGGGAGCTTCCATGCAAGATGGTGGCTGAAGTGAAGCAGCATGATTGCATGCCATCCCCACTTGGAATGTCTATATCTTTGTTTCAAAGAATGTCAGTACTTCAAGTGGATCTCCGTTGAGCAGCTCGCTGCTCAATAAACACTATGGTTCCCCATGGGTTTGCACCTCAATTTAAGACCATTCTAGTCAGCTGGTCTTTTGTCCTATATCATGTGGAAAGCTCAGTATGTTGCAGTTAAATGAATGAAGTCAAGTGGAGTATTGGTGTTCTCAGCATTGTGGGCGGCATGCGGTCAATGATTGCAAGCAGGGTTTAACAAATCAACATGCACATCTGAATTGCTTAGAAAATGACAGAGATGGAAGAACCAAAAAATAATTAAATACAGAAAGTATTCGATTAACAAAAAGTGTGCGTCTACGCGCTAGAGACTGAGGAGGAAGGAAGTGGAAAGTGATTGAACAAGAACATTAGAAAAAGGAATGAGAGCAGTGTAAATCCAAATTCAAGTAATTAAACAAACATATGCAGTTTAGTTTGACTATTAGTGTTATCAGTCTATAATAAAGCTTTAAAAAAGAGACATTGCACTTACTAACATTGTGCTTGGAGGACCAGAACTCCCTTTCCTCCCTTCTTGTGTGAGACACTCCCTTTTCACAGCATCTTTCAGTCATCATTTTGAAAGACATCAAGAAAAACATTGTGGCTAGGCATCCGGATTCAAAATAGTGCAAACCACCTTCCAAAGCATATGTGTTGGGGGAGGCAGCCTCGGAGCTTTGCATGTGTTCATTGCATGAAGCTGCTGTTTACTGGTCTGCGAGAGATGCACGAACCTGAGAGCATTTTGCTTGTGGATACGAGATGATAATGTGTTTTAGTGAGTGTAGCGCAGAGCTTTGACCAGGAACACGCACAGTGCAGACCTGTTGTGGTTTCACGCTCCTGCTTCATAGTGCAGACATGCTCTGCTTCCTGCAGATGCCGGCATGACACACACCTCCTGCAGAGCAACAAAATAAACTCATCCGGACCACATGAAGGATGCCCGATGTCCCTGCAAGGGACCCCCTGGGAGGGCAAACCCCGTAGTAGGGCGCAGGAAACCGAGGCCAGCCCTGGGGTGGGAGGGGACGGGGAGGCGGGGTCACGCTAGGCAGGCCACTCTCCCCCCCCATCCTCTGGGGGGTTATAGGTGAGCTCCTCCTCCTCGGCGGCCTCTTTGCTGCTGCCCCCTCCACCTTCGCGGTCGCAAGGCTGCCTCGCCAGCCTTAGGCCCGTTAGCCCCTCCTAGGCCCCTTTCACTCACCCCACGACTCGGACGCAGGCCCGCGATTTCAGCTCCTCTTTGCCCCCTCACCCGGACGCCGTTTGCTGCTGCTGCTTCGCGGTTGGCTTCAAGGTTAGTTTTAGCAGGCCTTGCTTCTCTTTCATCCCCGGCCTAAGTAGGGGCTCCTCCGTGCAGTTTTGCCCATTGGGGTACTATCCCAGCTTCTGCCCCGGCCTTTCACAATTCAACAAGTTTGAAGTGCCATGGGTTTCGGGGTCGGGCAGCGGGACGCGGTCGGGGACGAACGGTTTACGTCCTGCGGGCAGTAGAAGCACGTCGGCTGGTTAGCAAGGCTGCCACCTTGCTTTCTGGGTAGGACCTTTATTTCAAGGCCTACTCTACCCCAGGTGACCTTGCTGCTACTCTTCCTGGTGGGCTGGGCCTCCGCCCCACCACCAACGTCTCGGCATACAGCAGCCCCTTGCACCCTTGGGGTATAATCGGGCCACGAGGGGGCAATTAGATAATGGCGCGCATCCCCCTTTGCAGAGGGTGAGCCAGTCGAGGGACTACTGGGGCATTAGTACTTCACCAGATGCGGTAGATTGTGAGCAAGCTCTTTGGCGAGTAACATGCATCGGGACCAGCTCCTAAGCATCTGGGGCGGATGGGCCTTCCCGGCCGTCACGCAGCGTTCGGCCTCATCTCCTCCCCATGTCATGTCTTGGCCTCTCCGGGGGGTTAGGCCTCCTTTTCAGAGCTTTGAGGCAGTAAGGCTAGCGCTTTACTTTTATTAGGGCAGCGCTTTAAATAAGTTACAATTTTGGACTCCCCAACACTCTTTCCGGTGGGCTTGGCCCCCGCACCCTCCCCCCACGTCTCGGCGTACAGCTGGCCTTGCACCCTTGGGGTGCAATCGGGCCACAAGCGGGCAATCGATTAGAGGCGCACACCCCCCTTAGCTGAGGGTGAGCCAGTCGAGGGACTTCTGGGGCATTTGTAAATCACCAGATGCTGCAGATCCTCACCAAGCTCTTTTGCGAGTGGCAGGCATCAGGACCAGCTCCCAAGCATCTGGGGTGGATGCGCCTTCCCGGCCCCGGCTCCGGGGGGCATCCTTCACGCAGTGTTTGGCCTCAACACCTCCCTATTGTCATGTCTCGGCCTCTCCGGGGGGTTAGGCCTCCTTTTTCAGAGCGTGGAGGCAGTCAGGCTAGCGCTTTGCATGTATTAGGGTAGCGCCTTGTAAATAAAGTACAATTTTGTACTCCCTAACACCCCACGCGGTGCCGGCTACCCCGCTCCTGACCCAGCCAGGGGGTCTTCGTCTGTGCCAGCATAGACTCTGCTTGGCTCTGCCAGTACCCTGCTCGCGAGGGCCACGTGGTCACTAGGCCTTTTCGGCGTCGGTCCAGACCGCGGGGGCCATCTTTGGGCGGCCCCTCCCACATCTCCCAGGCGAACATAGGAACCGGTCCAGGCTCCCCCGCACTTGACCGCATCCTGGGGAGAGTAGGTAAACACAGAGCTGACAGGATTTGTGCGCGTTGTCACCAGTCCCGTTATTAGCTCGTTTCCCAAAGTGTGAATATTGTGCTTGACCGATTCAAAAGTAGAATTAAGTCAGGCATGAGCGCAGTGTTTGGTGTAAAGTCGTACGTTTCTGCTTTTGATTGCGTTGTCTAGTCACGGTGCGCCGGCCCCAGATTGCTCCGAGGTGGCAATTGCGTGTGCCCCCCCCCAAAAGCAGGAGGGCTGGCCCAGGGTCTCCTCGAGGGTCAAGGCACCATGAGGTTGTCGGGAGATACATCAGCCAATAGTGCACATAGGAGGCATGGATTTTCTCGAGTCTGGTAGCCTAGGGATAGAGCGCTGACTCTCAGTCTCAAGGAAGTGTTCGATTCCCGGTGCCTCTCCACCCTCGTCTAAGGGGTAGGATATGGTTATGGATTGTCTGCGTTTCTATGTTTCTTATAAGGGAATGTTCATTAATGCAGCTTGGTTTGCCAATGAACAATAACTTCGACAACCGCTTTCACCGCTGCCCTGGGTGGAGTGGGAGCTGGCGTTTTATGCACTGTCTGGAGGAGGAGTCCGGTCAGTCTTGCGGCGCTACAAGGAGGAGATTATATGAGGCTATTAGATGGCCCTGTCTGTCCTTCACACCATCCTCGGGCCAGTGTCCCTGCTTCTCCAAGTGCAGCGCCCAACTGGGTCAGTCTCACACGTGGAATCCGGCAACCTTGCAGGGATCCATCATGGAGAGCAGCATGAATGAGTGCCAGACACAGAAAAGGGCAGACAGCGAGCGCTGCACATCCCAGGCCTCCCGTATGTGCCACAGGATGTTGTGAGAGGCAGCGCAGAACAGTCAAACACCGGGTTGGGCTGTGTCCTGGTAGACATGCCGTCACACTTGTGCGTTGGTTTATATCACCAATTGATTTCGTAGCCATCATTAATTCAGAATTCTGGGGGCCCCCGTACAGCGGTAAGCAATTGAACATTTGGGCGACTGTCGTTGTTTTAATTTGCGTGTAGGAAGTAACGATCAACATCTGTGCATTCCCAAAAGTGTTGGTTAGACCCACACTAACTGTATTACCGCGAATGCAGAGGTCGACTATGTATGATTGTAAAGAATCAAAAAGCGTATTACATTGATGTTGCAGCCATCAGAGGTCGCCATTTTGAAACAAACTGTCTTGTGTTTTGGGGACAGGGGCATTATGTGCAGCATGAAATAGTTAGGATACAGAGCAATCCGGAAAGCAAGTCATTGGTATGCGCTAGAATCATAGATAATGGCTTATTTCATTCTACAGATTAGTAATTAACATTCCTCTAAGCTTTGTTTTTAGCTACGTCTGAGTCAGATCATGAGGTGCCACTTCAATGGCCTTCTGTATTGCGATTAGGACCTCGATTATCAGTGCATTCTAAAATTGTGGGCCCTGCAAAACTGTAGCTCAGTGGTTGCAATGACGAGTGGTGTGATAAAGTTCACATCCTCTGGATTTCTCGGTTACATTTCTGTAATTGTGACGTATGTGTTTAGTTCCTCAGTGAAACTGCGATCTAGCTTTGGTCTCACTCGAGTGAAATACATTTGTGCCCATTATCCTTTGCGTTACTGCTTGTTGACGAGGCAGAAACCTTGTTGGTAGACATAACATCTTAATGAAAGAGCCCGGAGTTTCGAACGCTATGCCTCTCACTCCAGCAGCTTTTGAAAACTTACCCCGTCCTTTGTTCCCACAGCAGTTGACCCATCGGTTGCAATGCTTTAAGTTAATTTCTGTTTAAATAATGCTAGCCATTTGTTGTGGTGGCTCGTTTTAACAACTGCAATGTAGATTAAACCCGATCTACTGCATGGGCAGGAGCAGGATTCGATCAGTAAATCTGACATAGGGTGAATAAGCGCGACTAACAATAAATAGCTAGGCCCTGACGTTTTCGGGACTGCTAGGTGGTAAACTGCCCAGAGGTATTTTGCAACGGCAGCTTGCGGTTTTACAGCAAGGTGGTTTACCTCCTTTATAAGGCCAACCCGTTGGGTTTTTCCCAAATAAACATGTCATGCCCTGCGTTAACGACTAATGAGGAAAATAGGTGCACTCGCAGTCCTGATTAATAACGGGGAGTGCAGCCTCAGGTGCCAGAACTCACAAACCAAGAACTCGAATGGTCCAATATTGCGCCACTTAGGGGAAATGTTGAGATAGATATCGCCACTTGCCTCTGCAATTTACGGGTTTCAAGGTAGACAATGATCCATAATTTAAGTCACATCTCTTTTCGTCCAGGAAGGGTGTCAGCCCTGAGACTGACTGCTCTAGCGGTTCGGATTAATTCATTAGTGAGATAGCAAAGTGGAATTCTGGCAGGGACACCTTGGCTTTCCATCCTCATGAGGTCAAACATATACCATGGAACCAAGTAACACTAGCATCGGTTAGTACCATCTGTGGGCCGCTGAAATTTGATCGGCCAACTTAAAGGTGCGGATTGTGGTCATTCATTACTATTCTGGAATAATAACGGTTACATTGAAGACAAAGGAGTGGTTGAGAGTGATAATGCCTTAAACAGACCGTTTATCCAAAATCCCGGTGTTTGCTTTTCTGTTTCTCTCCTTTTAAGGTAAAACCTTTCTACCCTCAGTGGGTGGATATTTCTAATAGCTTTATAGTTCTTTTGCATCAGACTACACTGTTTATTACAGGCCCCTTCCCGCATTATAACGTTTAAGATAAAGGTGCTCTGTATGTGTAGTAGTGCTAGCAGTATTACAGAAGGTGTGGCACGGGCGCCTGTAGGCCCTTATGTAATATCAGTGTCACAGAGGTGCAGGAAAGGGCCACGCCCCCCCCCCCCCCCCTCACACACTCTGGGCACCGTTCAAAGAATATGCATTCCATCCACTCTCACCCATCCTCGAGATCCTATCATTGCCTTTCTTAATTTCTGCACTATTAATAAGGTTGCTTCTGAATAAAACATTGGTTAGGCGGGAACAGTAATGATTTATTTAATCCCAGTTAGTGTAATTACTTGGACCTTATTCCAATCCATAATTTGCCTGCTGTCCCACTTCAAACACGCCCCAGCAATATTCATATCAGAGTTAGTCCTACTCCCGTAGGATCAGTCCTGTTCGAAGTGAGGGGTAACATTCTCTCTGGACAGGAACACAAGTAAATATAGACCGGTTTCTGCGACGGGATATTGGCACCTCTGAGGATGAGGAAATATGTTGCAAGTAACACCTATCCCGAAAGAAGCACCTGTAGTCCTAATGCTTAGCTAACTCGAAGGTTGGAGCTTATTGCATACCTAGTATTTCAGGATTATCTTGTATCCAAGAGCCTACATTTTAGGTTGTTATTAAGTACATGGACTTTTAAATATAGCCGTCCCCTCAGTACCTGGAATTACAACACAATATAGGAGTTAAAAACTTGGAATGTGGAAAGCTTAAGATGTGCATAGAAGGGGGGAGAAACTGAAATGGTTGGCAGCAAATGCAACATTCCACGAAAATTAAAAGCAAAGCCATGTCTACAACTAACAACAAGATAACAGACTTGCATCACCCTGGCGTTAGTGCTCCTATAGTATTAGTTTGTCAAAGTCTAGTAATAAAATACCAGATTTTAAAGTATTAGAAATAATCTTTTAGCTGAAGAAAACATTATACATGCATAAACAATAATGTGCAGTCCAAATTGCCATGCCGTAGCACGATTTTATACCGGTGTTGTACTTCCGATGACTTATTGGCAGGGAGATTTGAGCTAAGGACAATGTAGAAGTTAGGACATATTTAACAGCGGTTCTGAAATCTCAAGTGAGATTTTCAAATGTCCCGTAGACATACCCTAGGGAAAACAAAGAAATAAATTGGGTATGTGAAAGTCTCAGATGGATCAGGAGACTTCAAGACTACTGGACCTTCCAGCTGTTTCAGTACGCATGCGTACTCGCACAGGATAAGGGCTCAAGGGACATAGCCTCCTTCCCCCCCCCCTCCCCCCCCCCCCCATGCTCGTCAATGCAGAACCCAGAATGATGTCACACTTTCTTAGATAGCGCGGACCGCATCAAAAGCGTCCTAGATTGTAGAGGGTGGGTAAAGCCAGCTGGTTTAACACATGTAATCCTTTTAATACCAAATAAAAGGACACCACCCAGGATATATATAAAATATAGATGCATTAATTTTATCACTACCCCCCTGAACTAGTTATGAGGCCGGAGGCGCAAGCACATATCTATACACTTAGTTAGTATACACATGTGCACAATGGGCTGGTAGGCCCTGGGAGCCAAGCAAACCATATAGTAAGAAAGTGGTATACGTACAAAGCCACGAAGAAAGGGAAGGCCTAGGGAAAGGCTGGGGCCACACTGAGCCAACAATAGCTAAGAAGTAGGAGGAGTAGCCTTTACAGATTATGGTGCCCTCGGGTGATCCTGTCTCAACAATTTGAGAAGTCTGGCACTTTGTTTATACTGCAACACTGCCAGTAGGAAGGACAGCCACCTGCCACAGTTCCAAGGGTAGCCAGGCAATATACATAAAGTACATCACGGGTAAAGTGGCATGTACAGGCGCCAGAATCAATTTAATTTTCCATAGGGATTTAGCGGTCCCCAGAATGTATCCAGGTGACGTGAATTGCGAGCCATTACAAAGCCGTCCGGGACGGTTAGGCTGTCCTTGGTTATAGGCTTTTTAGTTACGAAGATTAGTATTTCTTATTCATTACATGCAAAACTCAATTAGCACAGGGAGGCTACAACAACATCCATGGAATCTTCATTCGTTCCATATCTCATTCGTTCCATGAAAAACTCAATTAGTAGAGGGAGAATATAACATCTATGCAGTGCATCGCATAGTCTTTCATATTTAACGACAGCACGATGCCATTTCATGCCAGCACAGACCTGGCCTGCATAGGAGAAGCATAAGAAGAGGTAAAACAATGTTCTTGTCTTTAGTTCTCTGCTTATGGTGCCTGGGACCAGGGCTTGCCTTTATTAAGGCCCCGGCCGGCCCTCCCTACCATAAGGCTAGTCGTAGCCTCGTGCTTGCTCACAGTCCGGGTGCTTGTTACATAGTTCTGGTGGGAATTAGTAAATCGAGTGGTTATAAGCAAAGAATTAATAAACTAACAATTTACTGAAAAGGGCAGTGTAGAAAGCTAGAACATCTCAAAATAGATGCCAGCACGAGGGTTCTCATCTATTAGTTCAAGAAACTTGCCCACACGGAGGAGCATTAGCAAGATTTACAAGTGTTGTCTCTCAGCTGGCGTTCATCCCACTCACCGGAGCCTCGCAATGACAACACCCATACATGCCAAGATAATTTTAGAACCCGTGCATGTAACAAACAACAAGCGAGTAACCATAGGTAAAGAAATACATCTGCCCCTGCAAACACAGTGAGCATGGATTGAGTGGCCTCTGGTGGTCAGAGATAACCCCCAGACCGACTTGGCATGGGGCAGTATCACAAGGGGCATTGGAAGTCACTCGCAGGCGAGTCAACGCAGCAATGCGGAAATTCAGCGAACAAAGAGGGGTAGGTTTCATTAGGCATGGCTTGCTGCACGCCAATCCACTGGGTGCTGGGAATCTGATGGGGTGCACCTGTCCAAAGTGGGCATGGCGATCTTCCTATTAGACCTAGGGGAAGCGCTAGAAACAGCGGGGTGTAGATAGGGTAGGACTAAGGCTAGGTAGTGGGGGCCCTGGGCGCAGCGGGTGCCACGCCCAAGGCTGTGGAAAAGTGGCAAGGCGACCCCCATGCAGGACAGGCGCAGGAACAGGACCTGAAGCTCCAGTGCAAATGCACAGCTATGAGTCATATATAAGCCGAGGGGCCCTTCTCGGGGACTTGGTTCAACAGCACCCCGTTAGTCCTTAGGGCGGTTGTAAGCCTGAACAACCGGGGGTTTGCTAATAATGCCCCGCCTGGATGGGCAAGGTGTGAGTTGACTCTCCCTTGTCCGGAGGGTGGGGCAGGTGGACGATAGGTCCACCGGTGGGAGGCTGGTGCCTCCCAGGATCGACACCTGGCCAGGGCCATTGTGTCCGCATCATTGGCTCAACTTCAGGCGCCCCGTCACGAGGGGTGGCGGGGCTTAGGGGGGTCGCCTGTCAGTTAACCCGCTCCGTTATTTGTATCACAAATAAACCTGCAACTTCTTTTCCCAAATTACTTGTCTGTGTATTATTTGGGCGGTGAAAGTTGTGGGAGGGGGGGCGAGGTGTACCGATGCAACTACTATGAAGGATGCCCGATGTCCCTGCAAGGGACCCCCTGGGAGGGCAAACCCCGTAGTAGGGCGCAGGAAACCGAGGCCAGCCCTGGGGTGGGAGGGGACGGGGAGGCGGGGTCACGCTAGGCAGGCCACTCTCCCCCCCCATCCTCTGGGGGGTTATAGGTGAGCTCCTCCTCCTCGGCGGCCTCTTTGCTGCTGCCCCCTCCACCTTCGCGGTCGCAAGGCTGCCTCGCCAGCCTTAGGCCCGTTAGCCCCTCCTAGGCCCCTTTCACTCACCCCACGACTCGGACGCAGGCCCGCGATTTCAGCACCCCTCCCTACCGCTCACCCGCTGAAAGGGGGGAAGTGGTGAGGGGGGTTTATTAATATTGTTTATGTTTCTTTCAGGTTGCAGGAGGTGTTACAGGGCGATCCCCCATGCAGCATGCAGGACAGGCGCAGGAACAGGACCTGAAGCTCCAGTGCAAATGCACAGCTATGAGTCATGTATAAGCCGAGGGGCCCTTCTCGGGGACTTGGTTCAACAGCACCCCGTTAGTCCTTAGGGCGGTTGTAAGCCTGAACAACCGGGGGTTTGCTAATAATGCCCCGCCTGGATGGGCAAGGTGTGAGTTGACTCTCCCTTGTCCGGAGGGTGGGGCAGGTGGACGATAGGTCCACCGGTGGGAGGCTGGTGCCTCCCAGGATCGACACCTGGCCAGGGCCATTGTGTCCGCATCATTGGCTCAACTTCAGGCGCCCCGTCACGAGGGGTGGCGGGGCTTAGGGGGGTCGCCTGTCAGTTAACCCGCTCCGTTATTTGTATCACAAATAAACCTGCAACTTCTTTTCCCAAATTACTTGTCTGTGTATTATTTGGGCGGGGAAAGTTGTGGGAGGGGGGGCGAGGTGTACCGATGCAACTACTATGCCTGACGGCGCTTATGCTGTCGGTCTGGTCATCTCCCCAGGGTGGAACACCTCTCACAGACACAGCAACTCCTAGTCACAGCCTCGCCCACCGACCCCCCCACTCCTGGGCGCGCAAAAGTGATATGTAATACAGTTTGCCGCAGTGTTTAATTTGTAAAACAGTAAGTGGTGGTGCACTAAGTTTTGCTCAAAGCCTGTAGGTGGCAGTATGAATATTGGGGATGCTGCATAGCAATGTTACGTATTCTTGATTACACATCATGCCTATTTCATCCAGCACCGGTCACCCCTTTTCCTGAACTCATGCATGTTCTTTTTTTGTTACTGCTTTCTTCCTGTGTCACTGTTTTTTCATATTTCTCTTCCTCTTTCTTTCCTCTTATTATGTTTTTATCTCTCTGCTTTGGGTGAAAGTCTGATTACGATTAATAGGTAACAGTCCCAAAAAATAGGTGCTGGTGGGCCCCACCTGCATCAGCCAGTTCAAATCAAGCTCTGAGACAGCATATCTAATATACCTTTCCGTCACAGTCACTGGCACCAACTTCCCAACCAGGTTTAGGCTCCACACTCCCCAATACTTATATTCATACACATTCAGAATGTGACAGCGCTCATAGGGTTACAACTGCTGCATAGAAACCAGAAATGGAAGGGCACTGTAAGACCTGACTGTCCCAACAGGATGTGAGAGGCTCCAGCGCACATGCTCTCAGTTGCCTGCAAATAAATTATCATTATTTCTCAGTCTTCCTTTCAATCTGCAGCTGCCTGGTGTTCTGGAGGACACCAAAATAGTCTGCACATGGAAGTCTCTTCACTCAACTCTGGAAGAAAAGCTAAGAAGTGTCCTGATTAAGTGTACCCCAGAAGCCCCGACTGAATGCACTCCTAGCAGCGTCAGCATCCAGTGCTGTGTTGCCAACATAGTGAGGTCAGCAAGAGGCTGTGCCTGCTGCACCGATCACGCTGGAGCCAAGCAGTTCAAAGCTCCTACTGGCCTATTCCATTGTCTTGTGATTGCTGAATTGCTTAATGGACGGACATGGAAGCAGTTCAGCAATCAAAAGAAAATTGAACACGCCACAAAGTTGTTGATAAAACCAGCAGGAGGTGTGAACTGCTTGGCTCATACAATAATAGAATTAAATCTAAGATTATTTAAACTCACCTGACCTCGATGGATCAGAGTCTTCCGGGGTCAAGCTTTGTTCCAGTGCCAGCTATTCCACATGGATGTGGCTGGCATCCTGCTGGGAGAAACCCCCTTTGAAGGGTGGCTGACTGGCAGCGTGGATGCTGGCTGGCCCTTCGTATTTCACCAGCGCTGTTCGTGTGTGTCACTGTCCTCAAAACCGTCCGTTTTATTTGCCTTTGCACTGCAGCTTGATAATAGCAGCTGTAGTAGGTCCAGGGGCAGGAGCCCCTCGGTCTCCAGAGTGGGAGTCTCAGAGCCACTACGAGGAGCCTCTAAGCAGCCCCGTTCGGACAGTCACAGCAGGGCCTCATAATGAGAGGCACAGGCGGCGGTGCGAGGAGTGGGGGCTTCAAAACCGAAACTTACAAACATAACTTCCGCCCGCTCGCACCGCCCAGTTAATTACTACATTTTCTGTCTTGGGCCCGGGCAGCAAATGAACAATGTTGCCACTTGCCGTGGTGCTGCAGCCCCAGTGAGATCACAAAAGGTCTAATTAATTATGTGTGGCAGGCCTGCTTCAGCTGAAAATAGTTCAGTGCGTGCGAGGCTCGAGCTGTTTAAAAAGTAAGGCACACACTTTTAATTTTACTCCGACGACCTCAGGCTCACATTGACTTTGTGCGGAGAGTGCCTCACCACCATAGACCCGGCCCTGTTCAATAAGTGCCGGTGCTAAGCACCGGCAAGCACCGGCACAAATTAAGCAAGGGTAAAGTTTTAATGCTATCAGTACTTCCATTACTCTAAAGTCCATTCTTTCTCGTTCCAGTCACTGTGTAATGACTGGTCCAATGTAGTAGACGAAGAGGTAAAGTAGACGCAAACTAAGGGAAACTGACTCCTGCTTACTAACCTTGATGTGATACCTGACCGCTTGTCGCTTGCCTAACAATAGGCAAAAATCATCCAATCCAAGAGACAATTCACATAGGAGTTTCACAAGCCACCATATCGCTTTTTCTTCTGACTGTGGTGGGAGAGGCTATGAAGGACAGGACAGGGCTCGGAATGGGGTGGGAGGGATGGGGAGGGTGAGAGAGGGCCTGAAATCATGAACTAAGGAGTGATAGTTTACATTTTTTTTAAGTACCTGTACAAGCAGCCGCAGTCTGTAGTGGGAGTAGCTGCCGGGTGGTGACGTGGGGAGGGGGAGGGGCAGGGTGGGAGGTAGTAATCTATGGATTTCGGAGGTTTACAGGTAAGTAAACATATAAATAAATAAAACGAATTTCGTTGTGTGCACTGCATCCCCAAATGTGATGCAGAGCGTGCAACGAATTCCGTTTTATTTATTTATAGGTTTACTTACGTGTAAACCTCTGTAATCCATAGATTACTACCTCCCACCCTGCCCCTGCCCCTGCCCCTCCCCCTCCCCCTCCCCCTCCCCACTTCACCACCCGGCAGGTTCTCCGACTACCGGCCACGGCTGGGTAGACAGGAAGGAGCACTTGACCCATGCTCCACAGAAGACAGGAAGACACGAACAGAAGTGGAAGCAAAACCCCTGGACAAAATAGCACCACAGGATGGATAGGCAGGGCATATCCGCTGGATGATTCTCTACTGAAATTTAGCACATTCTCCAGAAATCTGAGGACTTCTCGTTACCTCACAACTCTTTCGATAGCGCTAGATTTGCTTCAAGTAAAACGAAAACAAAAATCTGTTATTTACCCGGTTCTACTTTGCAGATTTTTGCGCTTAGCTGTCGGTTTTGCATGCTGGCAGTGCTGTTAATAATTGCTGATGCGCTGACCATCTGGCGTGCACACCAAGTGATGCGAGATTTTCATCCGGGACACTTTATTCCGACATAAGTAGAAAAAAGCACGTAAGCAAAACACGCCGAACTAATGACCAGAGGAAGAGCAGATGCAGGCTTCTCTTTTCCGGACAACAATTTTGCCAAATCATTGTAAATATCAGCATTGCGCATGTTCTAATTAATATTATAGTAAAATTCACTCTGACACTTGCATTTTGCTGCATTCCATCAAGACCAATACATGAATTATGTGTATAGTCAGAAAGCCTAGTCACCTTTTCAGTAAAATTGTAGTACAGTACATAGAATACAGAAACCACATCAACATGGTGACCTTGATATCAAGAAACAGTTGACATTCGCGTTCAGCTCCATTTTTACCCCTGGGTTGCTTGTTATCACGTGAAATATGCAAAGTTCAGAAGACTCTCAGCCAACTTTATTTGGGAAAGTTATACAAAATATGTGAGTTACCCTCACTCCTGCTGAAAAGTGCTGACAGTGCAGAGATGTGCACCTGTTTTGAAGACTTTGCTCTAACTTCAGCACAGACACTAAACTCAGAAATGTTCAGAGTTAGTGGATGTGCTGCAGGTAGCACAGCTTGGAAACACTGCTCGCTGTTGCGGGGCTGTGCTGTCAGCTACTCAAGCGCTAGCTTGGGGAATTTCTGAGTTAATTTAAGATACTTTAGACAATACAATGTCTTAAAAACAGAAGCGCCTCAGTGCTCTGCCCCAGGGCACAATTTCATGAGATTGTCCCAGGTCTGTTTATGTCAGGGGGAACTTTTTAAGGAGAATATATGATGAGGATGGAATAAAGTATAATAACACAATACTCCTTTGGGGCTTGGCCTAAGGCTCCGAAACAATCAAGAAGCTGGAATTCTTGTAGTCGAAGTGGTAAGAAAACTGCAAGCCGTCTAAAGTGAGGAACAAGTGATGAGCGCAGTTGCGACACACCAGGCAGACAGACCAGCTCCCTTTTATACACTTAGATAGAACTGACCTGGGACAGGAAACAAGGAAAGAACAGTAAGTAATATCTTGCCTTAATGACTTGGGAAAGTCACAATTGAAATAGACAATCAAGTAAATAAACTTCCTAAGGAAACATATGGCCTGGAACATAACTAAACTAAAAGAAAAGTATCTACATTCTCAATGGACAGACGCTGAACTACACTACACTGTTGTTTATCCAATACCAAAACGATGTCCGCTTGACCGTACTCAGAATTCTGCGAAGAGCCTCTCTGAATGGCAACCAGGAGCAACAGCAAGGAGACACAGTAAAACAGCACAGCCCACAACGAGCATAAATTAAAGCACACAATGCAGTTCATCTGTGCTGCCCCAAGGTCACCAAGTCAAAAAGATCACCCAATCTTAGTCCGAGCTACACAATATAAGGTCTTCCTAGATGTTAAGAGACCACTATGAAGACTGCAACCCTTAGAAACAAAACTAGAGTTAAGTACAGCCTTCGGTCTGTGAGTAGACGCAACCCTCTTGTCAGAACCAGGATTCTTTTTTAACCAAATTTCTTTTATTCATTTTTGCAATCAAACAGTACAAAAGAAAATAACAGCCCATCCATCCCCTACCCCACCTCCAGATCCAGCTATGGAGGAATTACTTTGCAAAAACCAGGAGATGACGCTCAAGGAGCAAAAATATAACTGTGTACATCACACATTGTAGCCTCACCGAACTGTGAGCTCTGCACTTCTCAAGCCTTCATGTATAATCCCAATACCTTTGTTTTTAAGTTCAAAGAATTTTATTGATCAAAGAAAAAGGTTGAGGTGTCATTGCAAAAAATAACAATAAGCAATAAATAAAAAGTACAATACAACGATATTAAAGGCGAGGCATGGGCTAAAAGGCTAAGGCTAAAAAATGCAATTATTAGGAAGATTACAACAGAGCAAAGTGCAAATACATATAATGATAAAAAAAAGAAGAAGAGGAAAGTAAAGGGCAATTAAGGAGGCTTGGAAAATTCTTGCTGGGCAGGTTGTAGTGTAAATGAGCGGTTAGCACATACATCAAGGTACATTGTGAGAGGAAGCCACAAGTCTATGCGCTTCGTTGCTAGCTGGATGGGAAAAAAGAAAAGCAGTGTCCAGTTTATGGTTGTAACATACATTGTACCACCATGCTCGAAAAGAGATGTTAGAGAACGTTTTCCAGTTGAGAGTAATTTGTTGAAATGCTACTGCCAGCAATAACTTGACAATCCTAACATCAAGTTCAACGTAGTCCCAGCAAGGGGAGAGACTTACCAAGAAGACATGGGAGTAGGAAAAAGGAATGTAAGTGTGAAAAATCACATTAATTTCAGCCCATACTTGTAACCAGAAACTATGGACAGATTTGCATAAGAACAGCATATGAAACAAGGTGTCTTGTGGAGAGGAGCAGGACCAACAAATGTCCGGGGTGACCGGAAACAGCTTGTGTAGGTCAAAAGGTGTGAAAAGTAGCCTGTTATATATGAAGAACAGGGATTGCGTCAAATTCGCTGCTCTGGATGATTTGCGGATCTTGGTCCATATCTTGTCCCATAAGCATATCGGCAAAGACACAGCAAGATCATGTTTCCACTGTTCCTCCACTTTGGATTTGGGTCTCACGGGTTCTTTGGTATGTAAGTATTTGTAAATGAGGGATGCCTTGGAAATAGTGCGCAGAAAGGAATGAAGCCTTGCAGTGTCGGTAAGTGGTGCTGGAGAGGCATGTGTGTGTGAGAGTCGATTATAAGCTGTCAACATCGCCTCTTTAAGTGCGGGATATTTGTGGAAAAAAGAAGCAGGTAAGGCAAAAGAAGAACGGAGAGTTCGAAAAGATAGAAAGGTAGAACCTGAGAAAAGTTGGGAAGCCCAAATCAACCCTTTAATTCTCCAGGACTTCCAATAAAAGGGCTTGCCGCGGATCAACAAGTGAACATTATGCCAAATGGTGGAATTAAGTAAGTCAGCTGCAGTAACGGGAGGAGAAGGAGTGGAGGATGGAAGTAGCTTGGTGGTGAATTTGTGGATGGGCGTGGAGACAGAAGAGGGTTTGCGTGAAAAGGAGATATATTCAGCAAAAGAGAAGGGGGAGAGAAAAAGACGCTCAACTTTGACCCATAGAGGGCATGGGGAGTCGAGGTCTTGTAACCAGAAGGAAGCCTGTCTTAATAGAAAGGCCCTGTGATAGGCCGGAAAGTCTGGAAAATTGACTCCACCCTCAGACTTGGGACAAATTAGTCTAGCGATAGACATCCTAGATTTCTTGTTGTGCCGGAGGAAAGAGGACAGAATGGAATTGATTTTTTAAAAAAAATTAGAAGGAATGGGTACTGGGATGTTCGAAATTGTGTAAAGGATTATGGGAGAAAGCATCATCTTGATAGTGTCAAGGCATCCCCACCAAGACAAGTAGAGAGGATGCCATCTAGCTGTGAGGTCCGATACTTTTTGACTACATTTTTTGAGACAGAGAGAAACCGTGTCAGAGACAGAAGGGGTAACATGCATGCCTAGATATTTGATATGGGAGGAACTCCACGTGAAATTGGAAACACAGAAATCGGGTTTGAAGGTGAACTTCATCAAGGGCAGAATCTCACACTTATCGTTGTTGAGTTTATAGCCAGATATCATGGAGTGTTCCTGAACTTCAGTAAGGAAAGCGGGAATTGATTCAGTGGGGTTAGAAATAAATAGCAAGATATCGTCAGCGTAGGCAGCAAGCTTAATTTGGGAATGCAAAGTCTGGAAACCGTGGATATTAGAATTTTGACGAAGCCTGGACAGGAAAGGCTCCAAAGCCAAATTAAAAAGAAAAGGGGACAGGGGACAGCCCTGGCGGACCCCTCTACCTAGATCAAAAAAGGAGGAAACCAGACCGTTGGCACACACTGCAGCACGCGGTTTAGAGTAGAGTAGGGAGACGAGAGAAATAAATCTAGGGCCAAAACCAAACCATGTGAGCTTGTGAAAAAGATAGGACCATTCAACCCTATTGAATGCCTTCTCTGCATCTAAAGCAATTGCTGCAAGGGCTTGAGGTAAACGTGAGGATTTAGACAGAACATTGAACAAAAGCCTAGTGTTATCAGTAATATATCGGCCCTTGACGAAGCCAGACTGTTCTTCACCCAGGAGGTCAGGAAGTAGGAGGTCTAATCGTGTAGCTAGTGACTTAGTGAATATTTTATAGTCAATGTTTACCAATGAGATGGGTCTATAATTTCTGCAATGCTGGGCATCTTTCCCTTCCTTGGGTATGAGGCAGATGTGGGCATCAGAGAAAGAGCATGAGGAGCTACCTAGGGTGACAAAAGCATCGAGGAGGGAATGCAACTTTGGAATATGGAGTTTGGAAAAGTGAAGAAAGAATTCAACCGTGAAGCCATCCGGCCCAGGGGCCTTGTCTTTTTTGAGGTGCTGAAGCGCAGTGAGTAATTCTTGTTGGGAGATGTCTGATTCCAAATGAGAAAGATCAAGAGGAAAATGGTCAGGCTTGGTTATTGTAGAAAAGAAATGTGCTAAAGAGTGAGGAGAGGGCTGAGTTTCGGAGGAGTAGAGGGTTTTGTAAAACAAAGAGAACTGATCGAGAATATCAGCATATTTGTGTTTGAGATTGGCATTGGTATCATAAACGGATTCAATGTTCAACTTGTTGTGCTTAACCTTCAAGTAGTTAGCTAGGATTTTCCATGCTTTATTTCTACCCCCCATAGAACTTTGCACTTGATTTCAATAGGTACAAAGAGGCATCTTCTGTGGAACTTTTGTTGAAACTAATTTTAGCGGCAACAAGGGCTGTCAGGCTATCTTGCGAATGTGAAGTGAAATAGGCGTGTTCCAATCTTTTGATATCTTGAAGGAGATCCCCAATGTGCTTTCGAGCAGCCTTTTGTTTTTTCGCTACAAATCCAATTATGAAGTCTCTTGCTGCAGCTTTAAAAGCATCCCAAATAGTGTGTTGAGGGATAGAGGGAGTGTCATTGAGCAGAAAAAATTCTTCAGAAAATGCAGTGAAGGAGGCCTTAAACTTAGGATCCAAAAGAAGGCTATTGTTAAAACGCCACCTCTTAGGTCCAGCAACTCTGGGTAGTATGTCAACGCTGACTAATACAGGAGCATGATCTGACAGTAAGATCGGACCAATTTCAGCTCTAGTAAGGGTCTGAGCAATGTTATGGGTAACAAAAATATAGTCAATCCGTGACTGGGAGTGAAGAGAAGGGGAGTAAAAAGTGAATTCTTGCGTCGTGGGATGACATAAGTGCCAAGCGTCAGTAAGCTTATGTCGGGAGATTGCCTGAGCAAAGAGTTTGAGGGATTTATTGGGGATATAGGAAGCAGTGGAGTTCCTATCTAAGAAGGGATCGAAGGGTTGGTTAAAGTCCCCTGACAGAATGAGATTATCATCAACAAATCGAGAGATGTGCTGAGACATTACACTCCAGAAACCAGGGTCTCCACCAGTAGGGGCGTAAACATTAAGGAGAGAGATTGCCTGACATGAACCCATCTGCCATCAGTATCCGATTCCTGAGAAATCAAGGAATAGGATAAAGATTTGCGACACAATATTGCTACTCCATTGTGCTTACCATCGCCCTGAGAGTAATAAACATCGCCCACCCAGCTTCTCTTTTATTTTTCAGACTCTATATCAGAAAGGTGGGTTTCTTGTAGAAATGCAAAGTCCACATTCAGTTTGGCTAAGTGGGACAAAATCCTCTGATGCTTAATTGGGGAGTTGACACCCTTAACATTCCATGTGATAACGTTCAATGCCATAATATGCAAAATATGCTAAAACATGCAGAGGAAACAAATTTAGAAGAAAAGCCCATGAAAGTCAGTACTCGAGAAAGAAGCAAATACTGATGAAGAATGGAGAAACAAGAAGTAAAGAAAGAGAAAATGAAGGAGAAATCCAAGGGAGGTAGAGAAAAATAGTTAGAGGCATGAGGGAGGACAGAAAGATGAGAAAAGGAAAGCACAGCAGAAAGTGAAGAGCGTGAGAGAAGCCTAAAAAGGAAAGTAATAGTGCAGTGTAAGTGATAGATAGCAACAAGCTGGAGCAAAAAGAAAGATGAGTCCTCAAGGGACCTGTTTGAAAACGTACTTGCAGCGCCAGGACGCCAGAGGAGCACGGCGGACCTTTAGTGCAGCTGATCCCTTGTAGCTGACCCCCTTGTGGATTCCGCCCGCCTGCACGACTCGCCGGACCCGCTTCGCGGGTCCCGCAGCGCGTCGCCTGCCAGGAGGCAGCATCTCAGTCATCAGGAGGAGCGCGGGGACAGGCGAGTAACCAGCGGGGCTGCGAGCACAGGCAGGGGACTCCAGTGTCCAGGAGCCCCTGCGCGCCCAATCACCATCACCTGGGCTGCTCTCCCCGCTGGCCACGCCCCCCGCCAACGGAGGTAAAAGCAAACCTCACCTTTTGCCTGTGGGACCTGTTTGAAAACGTACTTGCAGCGCCAGGACGCCAGAGGAGCACGGCGGACCTTTAGTGCAGCTGATCCCTTGTAGCTGACCCCCTTGTGGATTCCGCCCGCCTGCACGACTCGCCGGACCCGCTTCGCGGGTCCCGCAGCGCGTCGCCTGCCAGGAGGCAGCATCTCAGTCATCAGGAGGAGCGCGGGGACAGGCGAGTAACCAGCGGGGCTGCGAGCACAGGCAGGGGACTCCAGTGTCCAGGAGCCCCTGCGCGCCCAATCACCATCACCTGGGCTGCTCTCCCCGCTGGCCACGCCCCCCGCCAACGGAGGTAAAAGCAAACCTCACCTTTTGCCTGTGGGACCTGTTTGAAAACGTACTTGCAGCGCCAGGACGCCAGAGGAGCACGGCGGACCTTTAGTGCAGCTGATCCCTTGTAGCTGACCCCCTTGTGGATTCCGCCCGCCTGCACGACTCGCCGGACCCGCTTCGCGGGTCCCGCAGCGCGTCGCCTGCCAGGAGGCAGCATCTCAGTCATCAGGAGGAGCGCGGGGACAGGCGAGTAACCAGCGGGGCTGCGAGCACAGGCAGGGGACTCCAGTGTCCAGGAGCCCCTGCGCGCCCAATCACCATCACCTGGGCTGCTCTCCCCGCTGGCCACGCCCCCCGCCTATCACGTGGTTGTAGAGTCTTAAGGAGCCTAGTATCCCTGCCTCGCGGGAGCGAGCGGGAGCGACCGGGAGAAGCCCGGGACAAGGGCGGGGCCGTCTAAGGCCGTCCAAGGACGTACAAGGTCGGGTCGGGGCTACCCCCCTTTTATCTATCCATCGGTTCCAAATTGTTTCCATTATAATTTGTATTATTCATATTTACATTAATCTGGCACTATAAACTGTGCTTTTATCTTAATTCTTATGATGTCCACACGCTCAGGGAAGAATAGACAGATCACCATTAAAACAAATAATGGCAAAGCCACTGGAACTTTGGACGATTTTATCAGCCGGGCAACCGGGATTTTAGAAAAGGAAATTGCCCTCACAGAAAAGCGTCTGTCACTTGACCTGATTACAGGAAAACGCTCGTCCCTGGGGAATATTGCATTAAAAATTACCCCTACCAAATTACCTACTCCTGAGCAAAGTTTACTTTGTTCGGATAGCAATTTGGAGGCTAGCCCTAATTTAGAGATAATCCCTGAATCACAGACCGTCCTGATAGCGGACCCAGGGGATTCCCAATTTGAGGCATCTTCACTTACTCCCATACCCATTTCACCAGATATTACGGGAGTAAACGTAAATGTAATAGATAACAACCCGAGCAATTCAAGCAAAAACGTTCCTATTCCTACACAAGATCAGATAGTGGCATCTCAGCGGGAATCTCATAATCCAAATAAACGTAAGAGAGGTGGCACACATAGGAAAGGGGCAAAACCAAAGCTAGCGAAGCCAGCACCTAAAACTCTAATAATCCCTACTAAACAAAAGGGTCCCCTATTAGCTGACATGGGACAGAAAACCTTCTCTTTTAGTACCAACAACAATGACCGCCTTCTGGGGGAAATTGAGAAATTAGTTCAAATACTCCTGCTGCCTGTCTTAGAGAAAATCCAGATTGTTAACCTGAAGTTAGACCAACTAGAATATATTATTTCCTCCTCCAATTCCAATCACCCTGATACTCCAGCAAGTAAGAACAGATTGCCTGAAGAGGGGGGTACAAAAAATAAGAATAAAAACATCACTGTTAGTAGTAGTAACCCAAAAAAGGGGAGTGAGAATAAAAGTATAAACACAAACGCCAAAATGCCTATAAATTCTAATCCTAAGGTGGCACCGGCCCCGCCAGTTCAAACAAAACCGATACCACTACCCCGTTCTAAACCTGTCTCTGCGAATGTGGCAGGGACAACTGGTCAAAAAATGGGCAATGTGGCATCAACGACGGAAGCCGCGACCCCCAAACAGGGAAGTACCCAAGGGCAAAAACAAATTAAACAAACAGGTTTACAGGGTTCTGTAAAAAATACAAAATGCAACGATGGTGAGGCAGTACATCGAAAGAAACCACCACCCTTGAACTTGCCGCCAGATTCAGCCCCTTTTATGGTAATACTTACTGGAGTACCCCCACTCCCCCCCAATAAAACAGAATCTACCCAGGAGCTAAGAAACAAAATAACATTCTGGCTTAACATTAATAGACCACTCCCCTCCGACTCCAAAACAAACATACTTAGTGTACGTAGAGTCCCCTGGGTAGGCCCGAGTGAGAAGGATCTCGAGGGGGATTGTATCTTGATTAACTTCAGTGACACCTGGGTAAAAGATATCATCTGTAGCAAACCGAGATTTGCTAGAGTTGGGGATATCCAGTGCATAGGTCTGGAGTATTTTTACCCAAGCCTGAATTTTGCACCCCAATCTCTCCCCTATAAGAATGCTAGGCAGGCATTTACTAACGAAATGTATCCTATGTGGACCCACAGAAATAGGGTTATATGGCCAAGCCAGAACAACCGGGGACCCTCCCAACAGAGTGATGCCTTTTCCTGGGAAATGATTCACAGTAACAACAACTACCCCTTGCAAGCTTGGCCTAACAACTTAAGACCAAGGTTTCAGGGAGAGGATTATGTAGGTTGGCCCCCAAATGGTGTCCCCCTGAGAAACCGCTTTAATCCACTTGTAGGCATGGAAGATATCGATTGACCATCACAAGATCCTCCCAGGATTATGGATAACTCAGTATTAGGAGAACTCAGCCTTTGGGAGAAGGGGGAAAGGGGCAACAATTTCGCACAGGACATTATTCCCATCGATGATGACCGAACTCCCGATGCTCCAGTACCTAAGGTATCTTCTGTTAGAAAATGTGTTTTAAGCTTAACTCCTTCTGGGAACAATCTAATAGAAGCAGTAACAGAACCGGATATGAGGCATAAAAATGATCAAAAGATGGGTCTAATCTCGTGGAACATTGCTGGACTTGCATCAAGACTTGAGGACGAGGCATGGTTGGACTTTGTGGGGGACTGCGACATACTGTGCCTGCAGGAAACATGGAGTAGAACTGCCCAGAGCATGGAGGGTTTCCAAGCTTTTAACACCTTAGCAATACCCTCTCAAATGGGCAGGGCAAAAGGTGGTTTAATGTCAGCAACCTCGTTAAAACTATGTAAACTTGTGGCCTCTATAATAGTCGATTCACCTTGGTTCCAATTGTTGATGTTGATCAATCTGTTTCCTGAACCATTGTTGCTGATCAATTGGTATTATAATATTTTTGACAATAATGAGACAACTGTAATCCTGGAATTAGAAAGGGCAATAGCTGGGGTACGTCAAGAACAACCCCAACTATTTGTTATCTGGTTGGGTGATTTTAATTGTTCACTATGTGTCCATGGTGATTCAAAGGTGTGTGGCTTGACAGACTCACAAGATCAACCGCTGTCACATTTCAAACACACACCTCAGGGGGATGCGTTAAATAATATCATTATTTTAAATGACCTACGTATATTGGAGCCCCGGGTTGGCCCAAACTCCGTGCCTATACCGACATTCCAGGGAACCAGGGGCACTATGAGTTTTATTGACTTTGTAATTGTCTCTAGTGGGCACCTTTCCTATGTTGATAAGCTGGAAGTAATACCTAATGCTGCCAGTGACCATAATCCTTTAATTTTAACCCTGTTTTGTCCGGTTAAACCTAAACATTCTATTTGGGAGCAACCGGTAAAGTATAGTAAAAATCAAGGTATCACCCTTAAATGGGGCAAAATAGACGCGGTGGGTCTTGAGGCAGAGATTCTAAATGAATATAGCGCTGAATATGAGGCCTGCCTCACACCTACAACCGGTCCAGAAGAGGTTATATGTAATTTTGAATCCCTGTGTGAGCATGTAGCTGAGCGCCTAATAAAACCAATGGGTAAAAACAAAAAGTCAGGCCCCAGATGGTTTGATGCTGCATGCTCAGCAACTCAGAGATTGCTGAAAGCAGCATTAAAACAAAAACCAAGGGACATAAAATCAGTTAGAGCAGCTAGAACAGCTTATAAAGAAGCTATTAAAACAAGGAAGTTGGGTTTAAAAAATCAAGCCTGGGAGGACCTAGAAAAGTCAACAGAGTTAAAGGATAGCAGACTTTTCTGGGAAGTCATCAACCGCCCCCTTTTTGTAAATAATGATATGGATAATATCGTAATGGAGATTGATTGTGATTCGTGGGAAACCCATTTTGGGAATATTTTTAATCCTCATAACATCCAACCAAATGTGATACCGACAGTAGATGAAAGGGTATCTGTGGTTCCCCAATCTTCCCTCTCCCTGAGTTCATCGCTGACTCTGCAAGAAGTGGAGGACGCGTTATTAAAAGGTACATCACTAAAAGCACCTGGCCCCGACCGAGTACCTTTGGACTTTTTTAAGCACAATACCAAAGTCTGGGCACCTGTATTGTTGAATGTTTTTAAAGCAGTTGTCACTAGCCACATTCCGGCATCCTGGAAGGAGGCAGTGGTGGTGCCAATTTTTAAGAAGGGCGATAGATCTGATCCCCGATGCTATCGCCCAATCTCTCTAATTGACGCATCATGCAAAATTTTGGGCAGGGTTATTTTAGCACGATTAGAATCATGGGCGGACTCGGTGGGCCTGATTGTAAATTCCCAATATGGATTTAGAAAAGGAAAAGGCACTGTCGAACAGTGCCTTAATTTGGCGTTAATTATTGGGAAATACACAAAGGCAAAAAAATCGTCAATCCATCTTGCTTTTATGGACCTATCAAGTGCATTTGACACTGTGTGTCGTAGTAAGCTGTGGCAAATGATGGAGGAAATGGGTTTCGAGGAACCCCTGGTCACTCTTCTTCGCAGACTCCACGAATCCACCACGGTGGCCATAAGGTTTGGGCCAGGGGGGGAGAAAACCAAGTCCATTCCCTCGACCGAGGGTGTCCGACAAGGATGCATATTAGCCCCTTTTTTATTCCTTGTATATACTAATGGCCTGGAAAAATACCTGTTGGACCATTGCCATGATTTCCCAAAAGTAAATGGTAGAAGCATTTCAATGCTCTCCTATGCCGATGATACGGTACTAATGTCTCTCACTGCAAATAGTATGCAGCACTGCCTTGATGCCTTTCACAAATTTATGTTGGACCTAGATCTCAAAGTGAATTTTGCTAAGTCTTTTATCATGGTCTGTGGCCCGAAGGGCACAAAGAGCAGAAAGTTCGCAGTGAGTACCTCCGTCATTGACAAAGTTGAAAATTTTAATTATCTGGGAAACCTTTTTAATCACAAATTAAGTTGGGCACCATTAATGAAAACTCGAGTGCAGAGTGCTAGTCGCTCAATAGAGGGATTGTTCCGCTTTTGTGGCAAATTAGGCCAAAAACCCATTTCACATTTAAAAACTCTGTATAAAGCAAAATGTCTGTCAATTGCTACCTATGGGGCGGGGGTCTGGGGGACAGATAGCCCCGACACGATACAGATTATGGAAAATAAATTCCTAAAACGTGTCTTGGCTATCCCATCAGGCTCCTCAAATAAATTCGCTCACAATGAACTAGGCTTAAATTATGTAAGCGACATTATTCGACTTTCTCCTTTGCTGTTATGGGGCAAAATATGGGTATCGGAGGACTTACAGCTTACTAAGGACATTATCCAGGACTGTTTGAAATTGTCAAATATGAACCAAATCCCCTGGTTATCCTATGTAAATGAAATGTTTTACAAGATAGGCTTGGGTGACACCTTTGACAACCCTGAAAACATACAGGGAGATATCAAAAATGTAATTAAATCGCATTACTGGAAATCATCGATTGTAAATTGTATGGACAGTCCCTATGCCCCCAAGGCTGTCTTACAGCATCAGTTCTATCTGACCTTTACAAATCATGTACAATGGCGTTTTTACTTGACAAGATTCAGGCTACATACTTTGCATTTTCTTTTTGCATTCCCCATACAGGGGGGCTGGCGTAAGGAACTCCCACCTTGCAACTGTAATTACAAAGATAGCCAAAACACAATGCATCTTGTCCTTTTTTGTTCCTTATATAAAGACCCGAGAACAAGGTTTATCAAACCAATTCTCAAGGAAGAACAAATACGCCATTATAAAGAGGGCTATGATTTCTTAATATCTCTGTCATCCCCTACAGTCTGCTGTGCAATGTTGAACTTTATACGAGTGTCACTCCAAATTAGGAAACGGTATGGCTAGAATTTTGCCTCAAGAACTATACCATTTGACATGCGCACTTTATAATCCTGCACTTTATAATCCTGTACCGTGATTCTTTTTTATTACTTTACTTGTTCCCAAAAACACCCCTGCCTGATAAAAATTATGTATTATCTAGAGATGATTAACTTAAAGTAAAAATGGTTATGTGATTTTATCTGCCAATGAACTTTTATAGTGCCAAAATTGTAAAACTGTTTTCATAGCGAATTTTTAACTGTGTGTCTTAAATGTACTTCTACTTTTATGATTCTTGCATTGAATCGAATAAAGTTTTTGAAACTGAAACTGAGTCCTCAAGGTGTGAGACACTGAAAAGGGTAACGAGAAGGTGAGTAAAAGAGTAAAAGAGGAGAAAACAATTAGGTCAAAGACCATCAGAAGGAAACAGACAAAGAGAGAGAACCAGAACAGAGTAATCCAGCCAATAAATGATGAAAGAGAAAGAAGACAGAAAGAAAGAAATTGAGAGCAATATAGAAAGAGTGACACCTTTAAGTAAAGAACAATTAGGAAGGGTAACAGGGGAACGGAAATAGGAGCAAAAACAGAAATTAACATGCCAATAAGGGAAGGGAACGTACTTACATAAAAGGGAAGTAGGGGATCACAACCAGGAAGAGAGACCATACATGAGGGGGGGGGGGTTGGGGTAGAGCCAACTGGAGGAGACAAAACGTCCGGGGCCAACGAACCGCCCAGACGGGGGAAACATGAAACGGGGTATATGATCTGTGGAGACAAGAGGAAAACGTCAGGAAAACAAGACAATAAAAAGATCGAAAACCTCAAGGAGATTACATCCCCGAAAGCAACAATGAAGGGGAGAATGTACAACAAAGATTGTGAAGAACAGAACCAGCATAAAAAGAGAACTGTTACGTAATACAGAAGAACATACGATACAACTAACAAACATCATGTATAGGATATGAAAATCCAAAGTTGGAGAGACTCCAACAGTTTAGGAAAGTCATGGAGGGAATGACGAAGAAGGACCAGAAGTATCTATGGTGGCAGCTCGGAAAGAGTTCAAAAAGCTCTGGAGTCGCACAGGATCCTCATAAGTTGTCATTTTATTGTTGTAAGTGACCTTAAAGAGACACGGGTGAAAAAGCCCGTATCTGGCACCAATGGCTCTAAGGTCGGGTCTCATATCCAGGAAGGCCTTGCGCCGGTTAGCAGTGGTTTTGGCGTTGTCCTGCCCAAAAAACAAGGAGGATCCAGACCAAGTGAGTCGTGGAGAGGCTCTAGCTGCTGAGATAACTTTCAAAAGATCAGTATACTCTAAGAAATACATGATATCGCCCCTGGGTCTCGCCGAGGCAGAAGTAGACGAAGATATTCGGCCAAGCCTGTGAGCTCTCTGTATATTAAGCACGGTGTCCTCTGGTAAATGTAGGAGCTTAGGAAGGAAAGATTTGAAGAAAGCAATAGGGTCGCTCCCCTCACTGCCCTCCACTAGGCCGTAGATGTGCAGGTTATTGCGTCGATTCCGATTTTCAAGGTCCTCGACCTGCTTTTGGAGAGAAGAAATCTGAGAATGTATATAAGAGACCTTGGCGGATTATTCCTGAAGAGAGGAAACATTACGTTCCACTAACGAAACTCTCGCATCCATTTGTGTCCAGTTGTCAGTCAAGACTTGCAATTTGCCGTTAGTTTCTTCCATAAAGGGGCGAAGTGCCCTTATTTCCTCCAACAGTAACTCTATAGAAATGGCTGACATAGAAACAGGTGGTGATGGAGGATCCTTTTTATGTCGCTTGACAGTGGCCTTTCCTGCGGGCTGTGTAGAGGGCTCCATGTTCGACTGTGGCATGTGAGCATGAGGTACTTGAGAAGTCTCTAACTTGGCCAACGCTGAGAGAACTTTTGAGTTCTTAACGAAAGTGCGCTTTGAAGTCTTGCTGGCGCAGCTTGTTGTAGGCCTGCCCATAAGGTGACAGCCCCTACCAAGGAAACACCCAAGCAGCACACTAAGCAGACCCTCTCAGCCTCCAAAAGATGTACATAAACAGTGAGGGGTCAAAATACGCTGACAAAATCCACCGTGTGAGGAGACAATACTATCAAAAGTCTCTGAATCACATCAAGGAAGGTTGGTCATATGTTGCAGATACACTATACAGAATGGCAGTACTGTATAGTTAGTTAAAATTACTATTGAGACTTGAAGAAAGTAAATGCAGCAAATGGGTATGAATTCCTAATGGCAGCACCTGGAAGCCATATGAGCGTAGAGTGTTGCAGGTCTACACATGAGGGAACGTGTACCTCCAGGGAGCGCACCAAAACAGCGCATTTATCAAAGTCACAAAAGTCCCATTCACAGACCTCCCTCAGCCTGCGGCGCGCAAAAGAAAACAACAGAAGGTGAATTGCAATAACAATAAACAGGAGCACCGCAAGGGAAAAAGGTCCGATTGAAGCTGCGCAGGTAAATTAGTGAAGAAATGATTCTGTGCTGCGAGTTGATAACAGGGGAGAGTTGAAGTCAGAAAATGGCCGCTGATATGGGAGGATAAAAGAGGCAGCTTGCATGAATGAAGGAAAAGCTGTGCAAAGTAAGTAAAGTCATTTAGAAGAATGTTATTGGCCCACCAGGAGGAAATGAAGAGGCGTCGGGTGCTTCAGGGAGCCACGCCTTCCTGAGTTGCTGCATCCGTGAAGTGCTTCACATCAGCTGAGGGACTAAAATGGCGGCCACAGCCATCATGTAGCCGCGTCCAAGAAGCAATGCTCAGAAAGTCGCTCAGGCAGTCACGGGAGGCTCCGCAAAAGGTGTCATCACATTACGGGAGCCTTCGATTACAGTATCCTCCGCCTGCCAGGGCTGACTAAAGGCTTGGTCCGCTCGTGTGCTCCAGCCGCGACGGAGCGCTAAGCCACGCCCCTCGATACCTTTGTTGACTCATCACCTGAGTCTGTTCCATGCCCCACAATAGGTTCCTCAGTTTCTTGCTGTAAGCGGATCTCCCCATTGTCCAACTCCATTCTACCCCCATGGTTAATCCCTCTGTATACCCATCTGTGTCGTACAACACACTTTGCAACCAACATTCTTAACAGGAGTTGTGGCTCATATGTAACAAATGAGCAGCCCTATTTCCTTTAACAAATCTCAAATCTCTGTTTGATTTTGTTTTATTAAATAGAATCACCTGTTTCAACGGATGAACAAGAGCGTTTTTTGTTATTGTCAATGATACATAATTAATATTGTGAGCATGTGCAAGGTACTACTGTTTTGGTTTATCAGTGGTTATCCACACATTGGGGAGGAGGGTGGCTTTCCCTACCCTTATGCACCACAATCATAATCGTACACTAGTACATACTCACTGCATATTTCCCAGGAGCGCCATCACCCTACACAATCCACCGACCAAGAAGTCCCACTCTCAGTTCTTTTAAGTTGTTGAGAAGAAAAAAAAAAAGAATTAAAAAAAAAAAGTTGTTGAGAAGAAGTTTGTACTTGCCATACTCCAAGACTACTTATACTGCATTAGAGATAAAAGAAACTCCTTGTGTATGGCAAAGATAAGCAGGCTGCAGCCATGGACAGATTGAAACGCAGGTCTGGTTTGGGCACATGGCTGGCCAGCGTGTGCCCGATAGAATCTTGAAGGGTCTGGAGTAAGGTTAAAATGTCTTCTACAGACCAAAAGCGGCAATACTTGCAGTCTCTCATGGGTCTGGGGGAAGCATTTGGAGGGCCAAACCTGAAAAGGGCATAAGTGAATTGTCTGAGTTGGAGAATGTAAAGTCAGCCTAAAACTCTCTTCCATAAAACTTTCTGACATGACTTGTATGAAGAGAAAGGAATTGAAAGGGGCAACAGAACTGAGTACATATGGATGTTGGCGGAATAGGAATGGATGAAAATACCTTCAAAGACATCATCTTTGCAAATCAGAGAAAAGCTCTCACAAGGAGCCAAGTGGCAAGCACCTCTTTGCTTTATTCTGATATATATCTGTGCCAATATATTCCCACAGAATAACTATAAAAATAAAGTAGCAGTTCTGGTAGTCAAAAAATTATTAAATGAACATAAAATATAATAGGACTGTATATTCGTTTTGAATCCCTTTTATTGGAATTCTAACTTAGAGAAGCGCTTCACTTCGTCACCCCTCTTGAGGAATTCAAGAAGAAATCATCGAAAGCCTGAGGAGAAGATAAACAAGAAAAGACCGAGAACAAATGCAGACCTGTGGAAGTGGTCACACAAAGACAAATACCATTTATGGTGGGACAGACCAACAGTGTGATTGGAGTAATTGCATAAACATTAATAAAGCCCATAGCTCTGGCTGTGATATCAGGAATGCAGAGAAAGAACAATACAAGCTTTCAGAGACATAATACATGGGAGCACACATGTATACTCAGACAACACTGTAGGCACATGCGCATGCACTGGCAACATTGCTGTGTGTACTTTACCAGTAAAGTATAGGCATTAAAGGAGAATAAAGTAAACATTGTAGTTCCCTTCTAAGGTACACCTGTATGTAATGCATGACCAGCTAGAAGGCAAAACATAGATAATTAACTTTCAATATATACAATATAGACCTCAATATCTGTAAACTGGAAAAAGATAAATGGCCTCACGTAATAAACACAGGTGCGGCCCCCACAAAGGCATTTTTGGCAATTTAATGATCTTTATGGTTGAAAATGGCTCCACGCATGTGAGAAGTTAGCCTGGCATATGATGTCCACTATTCTAGTGGGCACCTTGCACCAGTATAAACGACCCTTATTGATGGTGGTTGTAAAGTCAACCTTATAGACAAGCTATCCTAGTGGTAGCATGGACCAGCAGTCTTAGGCTAAACTCGAAAGAGCATGTGAAGCTGTTTGTTTTACCAATTATAATCCCTTGAATACCAAATGAAAGGACACCACACAAGATATATATCAAATATATATGTATTTATTTCTAACACAACCCCTCTGACTTCTTTATGAAGTCAGAGATCGAAGTACATCACAAGTTACTTAAATAGCATACGATAAGTTGCACAAATACAGTTTTGCCCCAGGGGCCCACAAACCATATACTAAGTAAGTGGTATAAGAACCACTTCAGGAATAGGGAATGGGCCTAGGACCTAGGGAATCGCTGGGGCTACACTAGGCAACCAAAGGTTAGGAAGTAGGAGACCCACGGGAGACGCGTGCAGTGTCTAAACACAGTCGCAAGTTACCATTGACTTAGAATGGAGAACGTAAAAGTTACAAAGTTAAAGATTTAGGGCACTTCTGGATGAACTACGACAAAACCACTTTAGACTAGGACACTTAGATAGTCAATACCCACGGGAGCACCGGAGTACTTGAGTTACCTCACCCAGGGAAGCGGGTGCAAAGGTGTCTTTAGGTGTCGGGTTTCCTCGATGTTTCCTATGGTGATCTGCGAAGAAGTGCTGCAGGTGACCAGGGGAAAAGTGTCCGGGTGGGTCCAAGGGTGGATTGAGGAACTGAAGAACCTGAAAGCAGAAGGGACAGAGTCTGGGTCACTAGCCAGTGACCAGGCAGGAACCAAGAAGGAACCAGGCGATGTTTAGGAGATTTTCAGGTGAGGAGGTGAAGCTTGTCCCTGCAGCTACGAGGACCAGGAGGTGTCGACGATGACCAGGAGCTGGATTCGAGCTGTCCCACAAAAGATCTAGTTGACTGCAGCATCGGTATCTGGATTGGACCAAACAAGCCTTGGCAACCGCAACCCATGCAGGAAGTGAAGATTGGCTTCGAGTCAGACCAGCAAGGTCTGGTGAGCTTCTCCTTTGCAGGGAAGCTGAAGCAAGAATTTAGCAACCAGACCAGAGGTGTAAATTCAAAAGGAAGACTTCAAAGGGCTACCTAGCCAGCAGGCTAGCAACCAGGAAGATGCATTGAGCTGAAATGCAGGAGCAGGCCCCACACTGCACTCATGGAGTGTGGAGGGCTGAGCTTTGGTGCAAATGGCTCTCGGGTCTGGAGCTTCTCATACCCCAATGCACAACTGCAAGGGTACCTCGGGAGTCGAGCAGTTAGCAAAATGCAGGAAGTCCAGGGTGTCCGGTCCCACGTCTCTCGTGTCCGCCACGGGTCTCAGCTTTGCTTTGGATGTGGATCGGAGTCTTCGGGTTCTAGCAGGAGCATCGACAAAGCAAACTAGAAAGTTGCTGGTGGTGCCTGTTTGCACAGGGTGGTCACTCCTTGACCACAAGGGAGATGTCTTCAGTCTTCTAGTCGATATAGAACGTCGAAGGTCTAAGAGTTTCATTTCAGAGTTTCAGTCCAGGATAATCTAAAGTCGCTTACACAGCACCTTGTGTGCCCCAGGCAGTGTCTGGAAAAGCATCTTTCCATTCAACCCACCACTACAGGCTGTCTGGGGAGGCGCTAGCACGTCCCTCGACAGGAAAGCTATTGTCCAGGCCTCCCTTTCGTCCAGCAGCAGGAGGTCAGACTCGTGTCTGTGGCAGCAGCATCCATTTTGTGATGCTGAGGCTCTGTTTAACTTTAACCGGGTAAAGCAGTAACATACATGTCTTTTCCCTCTAGAAGGTTGGAATGTTCCCCCCGCTGTCAGAACTGGTGGGGGGTGGTATTCCAAAGTAATTGACAATTACACAACATGTTTTGATAAAGCCAAACCAAAGTTAGCATTAACCGCGAGGATTATAATGCACTTAAGAGTATATGGTATGGCTATATCATAGAACAGCTATAAGGAGATGGTTCAGAAAGCTGCAGAGGGGCTCAGCTCATGCTAGGGCACCCTCTCACATAAAACCAAGCACTCTGCCTCCAGGATTGTTAAGGCCTGCCATAGGAGTGACTTATAGGTTACTATGGGCTAGATGTAGGTAAATCTAATTTACCGATTCATAAATACCGAATTTTAATCGAATTCAGTATTTATGAATCGGTAAATTAGAAGGATGCAGATGTAGGTAATTTTTAAAACACAATTACCGAATCTGAAAGATTCGGTATTTACCATTTCGGTAAAGACCGAATCGGTATTGCCCGTTGATTCCTATGGGCCTTGAAGCATATAGGAATCAATGGGAAATACTGATTCGGTATTTACCGAATCGGTAAATACCGAATCCTGCAAGGGTGCAGGGGGTGTCACTTTGACACCCTCTAGCACCCCAAGTACAGGCTTGTGTGACATGTGGCACACATACATGCTCTAAGGGCATGTCTGTGTGTCACATGGCACAGGTGTGCAAGCACAGATGTGCATGGACACCTGAATTCGGTATTTTACCACCCAATAGGATTGGGTGGTAAATACCGACTCCTAAAGGGCCTGTGGCACTCTGTGAAGTGCCACCTACATATTGATTTACAGAATTGGTAAATTTACGAATCGGTATTTTACCGATTCTGTATATTTATCGAATCAGTAAATTTATCGATTCTGTAAATCACATGCCCCCTACATCTCAAAAGCCAAATACCGGTCGGAAACGGCCGAAATCGGCCGTTTCCGACCGGCATTAAGGCTCCTACATCTGGCCCTATGTGTCTATATATAAGGTAGATATAGATATACCATATCTAAGTAAGGGGTGATTACACTACCTTACCCAAGCTGAGTGATCAGCCTGTGGTGTCAGTTTGGATGGTCAGGGGTGGCATAATACATGCTGCAGCCCCAGGTAGGCCTTGGATGCACCTATGCCCTGGGTACCTATAGTACACTATACAGGGGCTCACAAAGGTGACCCAATACCCAATCAGTTATGTACCTAAAGTACATGGTATCAATTAAGAGAGGGAACAGCTGGGCTGTGGGTCTGATTAGCAGGCCCACAGCAACACTAAAGTCGAAAAACCAGAGAATCACAGAAAAAAGTGGGGGTGACCATAGGAAGCAAACCCTACTCTCATACAATGCATGCCGGTAAGGAAATGACAAAATGAATCCTCTTGGTGTAAATAGGTTACTACTGCTGATTTCTTTTCATCAATGTAGAGACATGTACAGTGGTAAGTGACACACATAAGGGATGGAAGTGGATGGAACAAGGCATTAAGAGCATTGTAAGTTTGCAAACGCATCCAAACTTGTATGTTTGTGCACAGTCACAAACTCCAAACTGGTCTTTTCCGACCGTGGAAATGGTAGAATTGTGCTCTAGCAAAGGGTTGAAATAACTCCTCCTACAGGAAGGAAAGGATCACCTTCAAACTGAGAAGAAAAGCAGGGGAAACTTAGAAAAAAAGATTTGAGGTCTTGAACTTATCAATTGCTAGCTATTTCCCGAATCCTAATAGAAGGCTTTTAAATAAAGGGAAACGAATTGTCACAGGATTACCAACACACGTTTCACTACTTCAAACAATATTGTACTGCTTCCCCGAACACATAATATTTTCTAATAAGAGATGATCAATCATGCTTGTATTAAAAGTTTGTTAGCCAGCCTTTTATAATGGTTGTGGTGTGTCAGCGGTAATAAACGAGGCTTTAATCGAATTGTAGGGTATTCTCAAGGTAAATTATTTGCTGGTCATCCTTAGAGTTTAGCCTTCTTAGACATTTCTATACAAGGGAGATGTAGCCAGAAAAATGTTTTTCCACCTAAGACAAACAAATTGTGCATTTGCACAACAGGGACCATTTCCACAGTGATGTGGAATTTCGCACTGGGTAAGTGGGAGCTCGGGAAATATGCCAAATGACATTCCCAAAGTATGCCTGGAAATCTGCACCTGGCACAACTTTCCAGGCATTCTATTGGGAATGTTTGTGATTTAGAAGAGGCAGCATCTGCGCTCATTCTTAGTACTTTTATGACCTAGATGTACTATTATTTGTGAATTCCCACCACGTTCTTTAAATTCGTTTAGAACATCTTTTTTTAGACCTGCTATTAAACTAAAATCACTACACCGATTTCAGCTCCTGGTAGATGTTCTACTTCCTCAGCCATATATATCCCAAAGGGTTAACATGCCTACTGCTAAAATACCATTGTGAGTCGCACGTCACAGGTTTGAATCCCAGCAGAGTAAAGCAATTAATCATAGACTAAAAAATGATAAGTGAATTCCAGTCAATATCCATGACAACAAAAAACATTATTGACACTACGTTCCTAATAACAGCTGCCTTGGATGCCAAAGGTTTATGTTTTCCAGGCCAGTGATCAAAGGCACAACACAAAGCAAAACCACAATAACGCAAGCCAAAACCTATGTGCATTTATCTAACTGCTGGACCAAAGAAATAACATTTTCTGTGTTGTAATACTTTATTCGATAAATATATCATAAAAGTACAGACATAGAATACATAAGACAAATTACCAAGTATTACTACAATTTCATTAAAAATCATCAATACAAACAGGTTAAAAATAGAAGGAGGTCTACACAGAGTTAAAAAAAAAAAACATTCTTGGTGTAAATCTGATTAAACATTGCATAACAACCTTGACCGGATAAGCCAAGCACTGGCAAGGTACTTGGCGACCCCGCAGACAATGTACATAGAGGTAGTGCTAGTTAAAATAATCTGCAGAGCTGATCTATGATCCCTAACTCCCAACTCCCTACACACAGGTTTTAACCATTTTGCTCTAACCTGCTTATAGGCTATACATGCGAACAAAAAGTGGCCAGGGGATTCTTCCAGACATGGACAACCTGGGCATTTTAAGTCATGCACCCTCCTACCCTTCCACCCTTCCGTCAATTTTTTGAGGGGGAGGGTACCGTATCTTAGTTTCTGGAACAAAGTTCTATCTCCAGTTGTCTGGAAAAAGTCCAGGAATGGTTCTAGCTTTCTGGAAGGTTTATGTTCAAGAAAGTTATTCGTCAAAGGTCCCTAACTTGTATTTTTGAGGTCCTTGGCCTCTTCCCAATCCCAGTATATTTTTTTTAACAATTTGTTTAGCAGGGGGGGGGGGGGGACTGAGAGGCCCAGAACTCAGCCAAACCTATAGACTCTACCAGCTTCTTTAGATTATTGAGCCACTTTATTTTGTTGGATACATTCAAGGTAATTAGCTCGTCCATCACTAGAGCATATTTTGCTAATTCAGGGGTCCTTCTAAGGTGCACCCAGAATAGCAAAGGGCGGAGTCGAACTATTTCTAAAATTGATCTTTTACCCGTATCAAAGAATAATGGTTTCAAGGGGGTCGAGGGAGGAAGTGAAACTATGTCTCTCATAAACTTGTTCTCTGCAGTTACCAATGCCTTAGTATTCTCGGCACCCCACAGTTCAGAGCCATAAACTGCAGAGGCTAGAGCTTTCCCCTCGTAAACTGCCAGGGCATGGGCTACTGGTCTACTAATAGAGAGGCGCTGATTCTACAATATGGCTCCAGAGACCCTTTTAAGGTTTAGGACCATTTTTTATATGGGGGAGTCCCCTCTCATGTTGTTACATAGCCTAACCCCAAGGTAGTCGAATTCATCCACAACCTCTAGAGAGGACCCATTCAAGGAGATATACACTTTCCTAGGATTTCTTTTAGCAGATAATACCATCAGCTTAGTTTTCGTGGTGTTATGCGTTAACCCACGGTCTTTACAAAAAACGCTGAAGCGGTCAAGCAATTTTTGGAGACCCTTAGGGGTCTTGGACATCAGAAAGGTATCATCCGCAAAGAGGAGTGTGGGTGTTTTCTCCCCGGCAAGGACAGGGGCATCCGCAGGGTCCTCCCTCAAATGGTCCACCACCCCATTTATAAAGAGGGAGAAGAGTGTCGGAGCCATCACACATCCCTGCCACACCCCTCTATTGACTGGTACCCTCCCTGTCAACTGACCCTGGCTCCCCCACCGAATCCTTGCATAACTATCCTCATGGAGCTTGATGATGAATTGCAGCAAATAGCTAGGAAAACCCATGTCCAATAGGACCCCCCAGAGTCTGGCACGTGGAATAACATCAAACGCTGTTTTCAGGTCTATGAAAGCCAAGTAGAGGCTACCCTTGGTGATGGACACTGACTTCCAATAGACCGCACAAAACCGGAATAACTGATCCATCGCACCAACATTACGCCTAAACCCCGCCTGGAAGTGGGTCAAGATACTATCGTCTAATAGCCATGTCTCTATTCGGTTTATGATGACCCTGCCAACTACCTTTTGAATAGTATCAATTAAACTTATTGGTCTGTAGTTGGCAGCGTCCTCTCTATCACCTTTCTTGTATATAGTGATAACCTCCGCGCCCTTCCAAGATTCAGGGACAGAGTGGCCATGCTGAATTAAGTTCATTAAACAAGCTATAAGGTCTGCCCATATTTTGGGGTCATGCAGTAGTAAATCCCCAGGCAGGCCGTCTGGGCCAGCCGCCTTCCCTGGCAATATTTTAAAAATAGCATCTTGGACTTCCCGCGTGGAGAATGGCTCTTCCTTGCTTCCTATCTTCCTGCTAGGTTCGCTCTGAACTTCCAGTGGTGGAGATATTAATTGACCTTGAACACTATTTTCACAGTACAATTTTAAAAAATGGGAATACCATTGATGTTTATTTATATGGTTTAAAATCGGCTCTGCCTCCCTTCTATCAAGGGCATTGATCAATTTCCAAAACAAAATTGAGTTTATCCCACAGGCAGCAGCCTTAAGCTGCTGCCAATGCTCCTCCTCCCAATCCTTCTTAGCTGAGGTTATGCTTCTGCGGTACTCCTTTCTGGCTAATCTCACTGCTATAAGGTCCTTGCTTTTTATAGCTAGCATGATGGCCTTCCTCTTTCCTCTACAATTTGCCGTGTACCAGGGGTTGCCCTTAGGGGGTCTTTGGTTGGTCCCCTGCGGCCTCTTAAAAAAGAACTCTCCTATTTTATCTGTTAGGTTCTTGTACGAGACTGGCAGGTTTGATCCGGGGGGATGAGGCGCTGCTAGCGCGACGGCTGCAAGGCTACAAGTTTCAGCTAAAACTAACTCTTTAATACTATTAAGTTTCCTCTCTTCACACTTAACCGCATTCCATTTTAACTTCCGGTTGCAGTTGGAAGGAAAAACCTCTTTAGTAAGCATCTCTGAACCTCCACTCTTGCCAATCCCATTTACCCAGTGGATTTCCATGCATAGTGGGTTGTGATCACTATCTGATGATTGCCTAACCTCCATATCAACTAGACTTGTCCAAGATTGAATGTCCAGGAAAATATAATCGATTCGTGATGGGCAACCTATCCTATTATAAGTCATCGCCCCATCGCGATCTGAAACAGTCCGCCCATTAAGAGCCCATAGATTATGTTCTAAGGCCAGAGCATTCAACTGGATTGCTCTGGCTGTCCATTTCTTAATGGGAGCCAGGACTAAAGGAGGTATGGTCTGCCTCCAGTCCTCTGGACTAAAACCTAATACCTCTTCATCATCCAGGGGTTCAAATGTGCAATTAAAATCACCCCCACTAGTTTTTTAGACCTAGGTGGAAGATCTGATAACTTCACATCTAACAGCTCTATTGTGGGCGAGATTAAACCACCCTGTAAGCCTCTTGCATAGACACAAAAGAGTTCAAAAATGATACCCCCCAGACGGGCTTTTTAGGGAGATGTGTAGAATGTCATTGGAATGGACTTTATGAGTGGTAACAATACAGTTCAAATTCACCTTAACCCAAATATGCAGGCCACCGGAAGGGTGACCTTTCCCCACCGTAACTGCTGGAATAAAATAAGTAGAATACCCATTTTTATATTGCGGGGTCAGGCACCGGGTTTCTTGGAACATACATATGTGGAATGTGTTCATAAAATCGTTCCAGTCAGGGTTGTCAAGATTTTTTTTTTGCCCTGCTATATTCCAGGAGAGAATATTAATGGAGATGGGAGCTACAGTTAATTCCTAGGGTGTAACTGGAATGCTAAGCTCCTTTTTCTCCTAAACTAGAACTAATGATTCCCAAACTAGCTGGGCCATCCCTGCCGATTCCACTTCCATGCCGTGGGGAAGCTGCCACCTTCCTCTTTCCAATTTGACCAGGAGACTGCGTTGGAAGTCAATCGACTGCTTCCAATCCACTGTAGCGATTGTAACAGGGGATTAGGGGGAAATTAAGCTGTGGACCAAACCATTCCCCGTTGAACTGGTTGCCACCAGGAATGGGCCTCCTTGCTCTTTTTCGTACTATGTTCCAACCTCCATCATCGCCCCCGCCCCAGTTAAGTGTATTCTGATCCCTCAAAGGCTCACACCTCACCCCCCCCTCACATGATTAGGGGCCCTCAACCAGCTCCACCTATTGTTATGATGCTCCGTAAGCATGTAAAAGTAAGACAGGGGTTTACCATAATTGTAGAGTTGTTGTTACATGGGGACCAGAGCAAATATGCTCCACCGATCGTGGGTCCTCAAATGTAACAACAACACAGTCCCCCTGTAGGCTTTTCTTATTCTCACCCACCCACGGTGCTCTCTCCACCATGAGCAGATTGCTATGAATGTTAGGGAGAAGAGGATAATTTCTGTCTAACCAATGGCATACTTTATTTTTGAGTGCCCAAAGGGGTTCGAGTGTTGCAGGGGGAAGCTCAGGAACACCTGTTAGGACTATCACATAGGGACAGGCGTCAGGTGGTAGACTAATATTCCGGCGCATCTTAGATTTCTCTGGATAGGATAGAGAAGGTTTGGAGACTGGAATAATGGGGCCATCTACTTTCTGGGGTTTAATATGCGCATTAGTAGCTGGCTGATTAGCGCAGACTTTATTACCCTTTGGAATGGGAGTTTTAGGGGGGCAGGACTCAGGGGTGGAGTTTTTCCCTACAGATTGATTCTTAATCGAGGGCGGGGGACTACGGGCCCGATTCACAGAATGAACTTAAGACTCAATCCTAAACTCACTACTATTTTGGTATTCACAGAATGCACTTACTCATTTCGGTATTCACAGAATGCACCTACTCATTTCGGTATTCACAGAAGGCACTTACTCATTTCGGTATTCACAGAAGTTAGTAGTCCTAACTTTAGGACTCCTAAATGCCTTCTGTGAATACCGAAAGTCTTAAAATTAGGATTTTTCTCAATTTAGTAGTAGTAAAGTTAGGACTCCTAACTTTAGGACTCCCAAATGCCTTCTGTGAATACCGAAAGACTTAAAATTAGGATTTTTCTCAAATTAGTAGTAGTAAAGTTAGGCTCAGTCCCGCGCGCATCCCGCGTACGCGTTGTAGATGATCCTGATAAAGGAGGATACACAGGAGGGGGCGGGAAGAGGACCAGCTGCGGCCGATCAGCGCCGCTGAGCACGCTGGTCTTCGCAGTCCCGCCTCTGTCTGTGGGTGGGGCGGTGAGTTCCAGCAAGTCCCCGGTCCTTTTTCCAGCAATGAGCAGAGTCCGTTGACCGGCTCCCACGAAGCGGGGGCCGCGAGAAGTGGCGTAGTGGCCGGGCAGGCCGGGCAAGCAGCAAGTACAGCAGGAAAAGATTGTGGCAAAAGGAAGTTCCCACTTGCAGCTCTCACTGCTCGCTCTTATCAGTAGGAGGGGGCGGGAAGAGGACCAGCTGCGGCCGATCAGCGCCACTGAGCACGCTGGTCCTCGCAGTCCTGCCTCTGTCCGTGGGTGGGGGGGTGAGTTCCAGCAAGTCCCCGGTCCTTTTTCCAGCAACAAGCAGAGTCCGTCGAGCGGCTCCCACGAAGCGTGGTCGTGAGAAGTGGCGTAGTGGCCGGGCAGGCCTGGCAAGCAGCAAGTACAGCAGGAAATGATTGTGGCAAAAGGAAGTTCCCACTTGCAGCTCTCACTGCTCGCTCTTATCAGCAGGAGGGGCGGGAACAGGACCAGCTGCGGCCGATCAGCGCTGCTGAGCACGCTGGTCCTCGCAGTCCCGCCTCTGTCCGTGGGTGGAGGGGTGAGTTCCAGCAAGTCCCCGGTCCTTATGCAGCAACGAGCAGAGTCCGTCGAGCGGCTCCCACGAAGCGGGGGCCGCGAGAAGTGGCGTAGTGGCCGGGCAGGCCGAGCAAGCAGCAAGTACAGCAGGAAAAGATTGTGGCAAAAGGAACATTTTCTCTTAGCGCAATTACAAAACTCCATACCCCAATAATAACAGTCACAATCAAACCAATGGGTGATGAATGTAAAACATAGCACAACAGGGGCTGCAATAGCAAAAGCTCTGTCAGAAATCTGCCCGACTTAAAAATGCACCATTGTTTTACTGTTAATCTAAATGCCTTCTGTCAATACCAAAAGTCTTAAAGTTAGGATTTTTCTCAGTTTAGTAGTAGTAAAGTTAGGACTCCTAACTTTAGGATGCTTAAATGCCTTCTGTGAATAGTGAAAAGTCTTAAAATTTGGATTTTTATCAATTTAGTGGTAGTAAAGTTAGGACTCCTAACTTTAGGACTCCTAAATGCCTTCTGTGAATTACAAAAGTCTTAAAATTAGGATTTTTCTCAGTTTAGTAGTAGTAAAGTTAGGAGTCCTAACTTTAGGATGCCTAAATGCCTCCTGTGAATAGCGAATGTCTTAAAATTAGGATTTTTCTCAGTTTAGTAGTAGTAAAATTGAGAAAAATCCAAATTTTAAGACTTTCGGTATTCACAGAAGGCATTTAGCAGTCCTAAAGTTAGGACTCCTAACTTCTGTGAATACTGAAATGAGTAAGTGCCTTTTGTGAATACCAAAATGAGTAAGTGCCTTCTGTGAATACCAAAATGGTAGTACGTTTAGGATTTTGTCTTAAGTTAATTCTGTGAATCGGGCCCTCAGAGACGTCCCAAAACTGGAAATCAAGCCAGTACATCCAATTTCAATCCAGAAGAGAGAATGGGAAAATCTGGTTCAATACAAAAGAGAACCTCACAAAGACACCTAACCACCCTAAGCACAGCAGGGAGGCTATCAATCATGCCAGGTACAAAGGGAGTGTGTGTCATTAGCATAGGGCTGTGAATATAAAGAAATGACCAGCATTTATCCCTAGTTCAAAAGGAACTGATAGAGGGACAACAACCCAAGCTGACCAAATTGGGGCTCTCCTAGCTGAGGAAAACAGTCAGAAGGACCACAGGCCAGTGGTGAAGAGTCAAGATGACATCTGGGTGGGCGGTCCCGGCTGTCACGACAGCCATTCCACTGCTCGGAGTTAGGCATCAGAAAAAAAAACACCCAGGGCAATTTCACTAGGCTGGTGGAAAGCAGGGTACGTTGGAGCACAAGGAGACGTGGTCATGGTTGAGGACGGCAACTTCGTTTGACAGCAGAGAATGGACGGTGCTATCGGTGGCAGGAGCTCTGACAGTTACCCGTGCTTAGCGAGCACTTTCAATGACTGCTTCTCTCTTGAACAGACGTGCCCGAGGCCCAGGTGGCTTGTGGCTTAGTTCTTTACCAAAAACAGGATGCCTCCCAAAGCCACTCATGTGATGTGAGAACGGATTACTGAGACAGCATCAGTTGTACCTGGAACTGTTACCCCTTCCTACCCTTTGTGCTCAAAGTTGGGGAAAACAGGCACAGTGATTGCGGGTGGAAACAAACCAGTCTTGAAAAATAGGAAGGGCTCAGAACCTGCAACTACTATGAACATAAAATGTAGTGACCAAGGATTAAGCGCTACCCTAAAACGGGATTAGTCAGCTACACAGAAAATCTATGGATTTGCAAAAGCAGGAAAAGACACATCATCAATGAGTCTTTCTCGGCCCCTGCTTCACAAATCCCCCCGAAACTTTCAGGGAAGGAGCAGAGTGTAACGGGCCATCTTCTTTGAGAAAATCGCGTACATTCATTAAGCGGCCCCAAAGGTATTCCCAATAGAAAGTTGCGGATTTCCTATGGAAACTAGGTCATAACTATATATACCTACTGGCGACCGCCAGTAGGTAATATATATTATATATATATATATATATGCAATATTATATAATATATGGCTATATTATATATATATATATATGCAAAATATGCTGGTTAGAAGTAACTTTGAGAGCCCAGGGAAGAGTAAACAGTGGCTTAAAGAGCAAAAAGGCTTTTATAAATGTGGAAAATGCAAAGCCTGTGCAACCAGTCGCAATGTGAAAACCTATGTACTGCCCACGGGTAGAACGGAGAGTATCACGAAATTTATGAACTGTAACACTGATCACTGTGTGTATGTAATTATGTGTCCATGCTCGAAATTCTATGTAGGCAGTACCATCTTTCCTATAAAGAAGAGGATCCTTGAGCACATGCGTGCTATCAGAAATGTAGATCTATCCTAGGCAACTGCTAGACACTGGCTTCGAGTTCATAACAGTGATGTTAACCAGTTTTCCTTTTTTGGCATTGACAGGATCCCAGCGAACCCCAGGGGGGGGAAACCGTCTTAAACAGCTACGTATCCTGGAATCCCGATATATCATTCACCTCGACTCTATGAACCCCTTTGGTCTGAACGAAGACGAAGAACTGCATGTGCATATTGGCTAAGACCATATGTTGAGCCGGTATACCATTTCCTACTATGCACAAGTTCTTAAATGATCCTGTCCCCCCCCCTGTTACCATGTCTTTTCCCCCCTTTCCTGGTACATGTGTTTGTCTTCCCCTCCCTCACTCAACCTGTTCAGAGAGGGCTCTCTCTGACACAGGTCAGTAAACAACATCTGTACCCCTAAAAACTCATGGGCGCAGAGCCTCTTTACCAATCCCAATCTGTCTGAAATGTCTGGTCCTGTATTGTGTTACGAACCCATCATATATACTGATCTGTCCCTTGTCCAAATGTGGGTACTGATGATAATACCAATGATTTTAATTTTTCTCACACTCACACCATTGTGCTTGTTCATGTCGTACCTGGCTAGGTAGATTTTAGACAACACAGGGTTCACTTTCACTATCACCACAGGGCTGAAAGAGGTATTTCAGTCCCTCACCCTTTATTTTGGTTTACTTGTTAAGTTGAGGTGGCATTCTTCTCTTATATAGTGTCGGATACTCCGGTTATATTATTGAGACATTGCCTGTTCTTACCTTAGCTAGGGAGTAGGTCGTGCTGCCTAATATGTTAAGAACTACCCAGACAGTCTAATGAGGAATATTGACATTTTGATTTGGCCACTTGGCCGTGACGTTTAATTCATAAAAATTCTCAAAATTCTTTTATGTTGTGGAAAATGTGGCCACTTGGCCGTGATAACATGACAAGATATTATGTAAAATCTTGAAGATCCTGTTTGCTAAATTTGTGAATAGGAATTCCACTTTACACTGTATAGTGCATAACTATAATTTAAATTACAATGACTGAATTTAATTTAATTTAAATTTTATGAATTTGCATGTGTCTACGGCGAATATGTCAAAAACAGGACTTAACCTATGTTTTGAAAAACTTTTATGGTAAAGTCTGTCGTCTACCTTCATGGTAGTTCTTATCATTTGTAGTTCTTGTTAATAGAGCAGTCCTACCTCTATTTCTTGGTAATTATGTGAAACACTTTATGCATAAAATGGTGAACACATTTGATTTTGGTTGGCTTTGGAAGAAGACCGTTTGGTCGAAACGCGTCGCCATTAAACATCTTTAAAAACACAGACCCTGGAGTGCGAGTCTTTTTGTGTGACTGCAGCGCGGATGTTAGCTGTCAGCCCTTTCGAATATATATATATATATATATATATATATATATATATATATATATATATTACCTACTGGCGTGTCGCCAGTAGGTATATATAGTTAGGATTTTTTCCCTCTGGGATTTTTGAAAATTCTATGTCTAATAACTTTGGCGTTTGTGGACGGAATCGGCTGAAATTCTCACGAAAATGGCACATTTTGTTTCTGAGCAGCCCCTGAAAATTTGGGGGGGTTTCGTCAAGGGGGGGCCGAGAAAAAAGGGGGGTCCCAAAACGCGTTTTTCCCATGTTAATTTCCATAGGGCCTTTGGCCTCACTTTTAGCTCGAACGGCTGAATGGATTTGCACGAAACTTGGCAAAATTGTAGGGACTGTTAGCCCGATGTGCCTTTGCTAGGTCTCAATATATGTGCTCCAGTGGATTTTGAGAAATTAACGTTCAAAACAAGATATATATCTGTAACAGCGCTCCGGGCTGCGCTCCGGTCCGCTTACTTTTCGCGGAACGGAACTTTGCGATGCGAAGCTGATTGGCTCCCCGGTGTCTGTCAACATTCTAAACAGTCCGGAGCGGCCGCCATCTTATCTCTCGGTAGGATCGAGAGAGAAGAAGAGGTGAAAAACGAAGGGGGAATTTAATGAAAGGGGGCAAGGTATACCCCTCTTGACCCCCTAGGAATGTTGTTGGGGTTATTAAAGGGTCCCGTGGGGAAAATAAAAAAATATATATTTTTCACGGTAGAAGCGCTTCCCGGGCCGCGAACTGGGCCGCAAACTGGTAGCGAAACGGGAATTCGCCATTTTGTGCTTCGTTTTAATTAAATTACTAGGTATAAGGGGGTGCGGGAGACGTATCCTAATCCCTTATGTTTTCTGAGGGTGGCTGAGGAGGCTCATATATGTTGATACATGTCTTCCAGCGGCTGTGCGTGAGCTTTTTTTTTTTTTTGCTGCGTGACGTCTGTTAACGTTCGATTCGATGGAAATCAGGAAGTGTTGACCGCCAATTTGTCAGTGCGATAAAATATTTTGTTATAAATGAATCCTTATTGATAAACATTGTCTGCGCCATCTTGCCTTTTTTCCAATGCCACAATTTTGTCGTGCACGGCAGCCATTTTAGATGCCAGGCCGGTCCCAGGCTATCACCTAGCCCTGCGGATGTAGTTTATGGCCCCAGCTGTAGAGAATCCAGACATGCCAACCCTCCCGATTCAGGCGTGAGACTACTGATTTCAGTGCTAGTCTCCCGCCTCCCGATTTCTGCAAGCAAAAACCCGGGGGCATATTACCAACAACTAGCGATAATTTTTGTCTCTAACTTGTTTAGAGACAAAAATTATCGCCGCACATCGGCGATTTTTATCGCAGATAAACCTTGCTATTAGCGAGGTTTATCGCAAATGCGATAAAAAACGGCCGCAATGCATGAATATCGCTGAAAAGTCAGCGATATTCATGCATTATCGAGCAAATGCTCTTAGCCATGTTATCCACCTCCCATTGGATAACATGGCTAAGAACTGCTCAGGGCAGGTGTTAGCTTTTGGAGATATTCGCGCTTAGCGCGAATATCTCCAAAAGTTGGTAATAGGAGATAGCGATGTTAGGGACTGTTTCCAGTCGCTAACATCTTGGCACGCCCACTTTGCATGTCATTAGTGATAAATATCACTGACATGCAAAGCGGGGCCCAAGATGGTCGCTATCTCCTTTTAGCTGTCACTAACTGGTGTTAGCGACAGCTTGGTAATAGGGAGATAATTTTATCTCCGCTTTCTTGGCTTTTAAAGCCAAAAAAGCGGAGATAAACCCCCTTGATAATATGCCCCACGATTCCTCGGGGGTTTCAGCTGACAAGGCTTGGTATTGTGTTACGTGGTAATTCTTCCAGGAAACGTCAGAGGGTCGATGCAGGGGTTCTAGAAGGGGTGATAAACCATTTAAGCCTCATGAACAAGCGCATGGTCTTTTAAAGATCTGTGAAGTACTCGGGGCGGCGGTGTGTGTGTGTCCTCTTTCAGGAGCGGGCGGGGGGGGGGCACTGCCAGCAACTTGCCAGGCAGTGTTCAACACTTGCATCACCCTTTCTCTGCCTGCTATTGCGCTCCATGCTTCGGAAAGGTAAGAAAAAGAACGTGCATTTGAGTTTGAAATGTCCGATCCTGTAGCAGTACACTTGCAAAGCCCACACATGACAATAACCCGATTCAAGGCCCCATTCACCCGATTTTTTAAAAATATATAGCACTCCAACAAAGTAGGATTATAAAACTTTATTAACTTTTAAATATAACGAACGGAACAAAAACTGTAAAAACATTTAAATATTTTTGACAAAAAAAAGCAACAATGGTCAGAAGCTGTCTTTTGTGCGAATAGTCCCAAGGCAGCACAACGTGCTGAGTTCTGGACGGCACCCAGGTGATGTCACCTGGGTGCCGCACTGGTTTTTGGGATCCTATAATGCAGCTCAGAAAAACAGCGTGGGGCGTCCCGGGTGGTGCGGGGGGAGGCCTCGTCAGTAGCGGTCTGTTGTGCGAATAGTCCCAAGGCAGCAGAACGCGCTGAGATGTGGATGGCACCCAGGTGATGTCCAGTAAACTGCCGCACTGGTTTTGGTATCCTACAATGCTGCTCCGAAAATTGGCGTGGGGCGGCCCGGGGGGGGCGTGGGGGAGGCGGCGTGAACGGGCCTCCCCAGGTTGCGGCCATCCAGCTGAGTTGCGCCCGCTCTTGCGGCTACAGCGTCTCGCTCACCATGTAGTTGAGTTGCTCCCACTCTTGCAGTGCAGCGATAGGCGGCTGCCACAGGACTCTTAAAATGGCGGACGGCTCTTCGGTTTTGGGCCTGGTCCACTAAAATGACCCTGGGACACCTTGGAACTCGGACGCTTGCCTGCTAGGGCTTGGGCTCCATTCTCGAAAGCGTCCCCTCAGCCGTGAAGATTCTACAAAAGTCTTGGGGGCCCTCGACTCCTGCAGGCTTCCGGTGGGGAGCGGCTGCCATGATTGCTCGTGGAATGACCACGACGGAGCCACGAGATGGTGGTGCTCTCATGCTGACGCCAGCTTCAGTCTGAATCATCCAGAAACAAGGTGGGGCTTTCATCGTTTGGGAAAAAAAAATGTTCTAAACCAATGAAAAGTGTTATTTTTAGGTCATATGACCAAGCCTTCCATCTGTAGGAAACCAAAAGTAAAATGAACCAATGAAAAGTTTTATAAACAAGTCACATGACCTGTTATGCGGCATAGGGCTACAAAAAGCGTAGAAAATCCGTTGGCACGTGAGGCGGCGTCAGTAGCGGACCGATGTGCGAATAGGCCGAAGGCAGCACAACGCGCCGAGATCCGGATGGCACCGAGTTAGTGTCCAGCAAGTTGCTGCACTGGTGTGGCTATCCTACAATGCTGCGCCGAAAGTCGGCGTGGGGCGCCCCATTGGCCTGTGAGGTCGCGTCAGTCAGTGGGGACTGTGCGTCTCCCCCAAGATGGAGGCTCCTCGGCTGCAGTGTAGCGCCCCTTAGCGTTTCACTCGCCGTCCAACTGAGTTGCGTCCGCACTTGCGGCTACAGTAGGCCGAAGGCAGCACAACGCGCCGAGATCCGGATGGCACCGAGGTGGTGTCCAGCAAATTGCCGCACTGGTGTGGCCATCCTACAATGCTGCGCCGAAAGACGGCGTGTCCAGCCGAGTTCTCCCGCTCTTAGTGACTCGAACGCGCCGAGATCCGGATGGCACCGAGGTGGTGTCCAGCAAGATGCCGCACTGGTGTGGCCATCCTACAATGCTGCGCCGAAAGTCGGCGTGGGGTGCCCCGTTGGCTTATGAGGTGATGTCAGTAGTGGACCGATGTGTGAATAGGTCGGAACCAGCACAAGGCGCCAAGATCCGAATGGCAAGTCCTGGATGTTGAGTGCCATAGTTGAGAGTTCTGAGCAGTGCTTGTAAGACTGTCTGAAGCTTATTTGCACCTGCTGCAGCTTCACTATTGCCCTGGTGTGGCCAAAGGTCGCACATGACATAGGCGGCCGGCTCCCGAGGTCCGGCGGAACTTTTTTCCTTTTCCTTTTTGCTTCTTGTCCCACAATCCGTTTCATCTGAAGACACGACCAGGTCCCTGAATGTGTGCAGGGGGACGTTATTGATTGAATCAAAATGGCGGCTTGACACAAAGCTGACTCAAGCGTTGCTGTTGATGCTATACAGACAAAATTGGTTTTCAGTTTGTACATTCTTCAGGATTTTTTTTTCCATCCAAGGCTGATTGAGAGTTTGTAGAAAAATGGCTTCAGATTTTCCACATACTACTCTTCAACATTCTTCCTAAATGTAACAATGTGAGACTCACTAGGAGAACGGCTGTTTATCTTTCCTTTCAAAATGCTGCCAACAATATTTTCTGAATGGAAGACACCATCTTGTAGCATAAAGGGCCGAAATGGGTTCTGGTCTGGCCGATGGTTGGTGGAGATATTTTGACTATATCTTGGACCTGCCCGGCCTCGCCCAAAATGGCGCCGGTATAAATGGGACTCGTAACTCCTTGTTGTGTACTGGTTGAACAACCTTGATATCACGAGATATGAATGCAGTTTTGATGCTCATGGCGGGCGGGGACGAGAATTGATTGAATATTTTGACATCCCTATTGATATTAAGTTCTGATGTGTTATTGATTACTGTAGTATTGAAAGTTCGAATTAACGTCACGCATGGTACTTGCCCGCAAATGTATATCTAGATAATTTTTTTGTAAGTGGCCCTGTCGTAATTTAATTACAAAATGTACGTCCACCGATTCCGCAACTGTTAGACACCTTAGTTCTTGCAACCTAATGGCTCGCTCGTTACGTTCCTCTATAATGTAAATGTCTCCTCATCATATACGATTTCAGTTTGCTCCGTGGCCGGCCCACGTGGTTATAGGCCCGTATTTGTATACTGACATTTTCACAATAAAGGTTTTTAAAACAAAACATGGTAGTAGTATTTACATTGGTAAAGTTTTTACTTTTAGTCACTGTTTTCGAATCAGTAAAAGGCAAGTGAAATAAAGCAGTCCAATTACATGACGGATAAAAGGTATAATATGTAGGAACGCAGTAAAGATAAATGGTCAAGGGCAGTTGTGTTTTCCACTCCTGCAACATAAAGCGATCGATAAGAATCTGATAATCAGGCGTATCGGCGACTAAGACAGTAGGCCGAGTCTCTTTTACTCAACGGCTCCGTCATGGAACGAAGAAACGCCCTTTTTCTCGAAAAAGGAATATATTTTACTTGCAGGACAGTTGTAAATTTTCCGGGAAAGTACATTAGCCTGGAATATTATAACATATATGTTTTAAAAAAAAAAGTTCGAAATCAATAAAAAGCGTATTTTTTAGGTCATATGACCAAGCTTTTCATTATTAAAATAACAAAAGTAAAATGAACCAATAAAAAGTTTTATTAACAAGTCACATGACCTGTTATGCTTACGTTACGCACTGCGCGCCGCGCCCCGGATCACTTCCGGGTGCGCTAACGCGGCGTGTCATATAACTCATTACGCGACAACGTAGGTCAAGAATATAGTCAAAATGTCTCCACCAACCAGCGTTCGGAACACAACCCCTTTCAGCAGTCCAAAAAGTTCTGTAAAATGACAACAGAGGGGACAGGCAACAAGAACCATCAGTCAAAGAGGGGAGGGCAAGTTCTTCTCTACCGGGTCATGTTGGGGCGCTACCGGAACTGATCGAATTGGTAGTCTACAGTGTTTCTGGATGTTTCAGACTAAAGCTGGCGTCAGCATGAGAGCACTACCATCTGGTAGGTCCGTCGTGGCCATTCCACGAGCAAACATGGCAGCTGCTCCCCACCAGAAGCCTGCGGGAGTCGGGGGCCCTCAAGACTTTTGTAGAATCTTCACGGCTGAGGGGACGCTTTCGAGAATGAGACCCAAGCCCTATCAGGGAAGCGTCCGAGTTCCAAGGTGTCCCAGGGCCATTTTAGTGGACCACACCCAAATCTGAAGAGACGGCCGCCATTTTGAGAGTCCTGTGGCAGTCGCTTATCGTTGCATCGCAAGAGCGGGAGCAACTCAACTACATGGTGAGCGAGACGCTGTAGTCGCAAGAGCGGGCGGTAAACAGCTGAATGGCGGAAGAGGCACAGTGTAGCAAAAGCGGGCGGAATGGCAACTAAAACGGTAAAGGGGCGCCCCACTACAGCGTGTCTTCAGGTCAAACGGATTGTGGGACAAGGTCCAGAATAGAAGAGTCATCAAAAGGCAAAAAGTTCCGCCGAACCCCGGGAGCCGGCCGCCTATGTCGGGGGCGATTTCAGGCTAAACCGGTGCTATAAGACTTGGGGAGGGGGTCGGAGCCAAGCGTCTTCTCCGAGTCCGTGCCATCACACCGCCCCTCGGGGGCCTCCGTCAAGCGGTTCAGGGAGGCACCGCATCACATTGTTTTCAAATGCAGTCAGGTCCACAAACGACCCTCACTTACTTTGAGAATAGTGAAGCTGCAGTACGTGCAAATAAGCTTCAGACAGTGTTACAAGCGCTGCTCAGAACTCTGAACTATGGCACCCAACTTCCAGAGCTTGCTATCAGAGTTTATGAGTTTCATGCTCGATCGATTGAGCTAGCCGGATCGGGCAACAAAAAGTATAAAATAGTTATGTAAATAGTTATTTAATAAAATGTTTTACCCTGTTTCTTTGCTGGTGTGTTGTATATATTTTTAATATTTGCATAGGGTTTGTCGTTATTTTGGGTGGGGTGGGTGACGGAGCCGAGCTGTTTTGCAGCCCTCATGGTGTGGAGCTCAGTTCATCTCACTATTTTCGTATTTCTCATGAAGGGTTGTTCCTAATATTTCTATTTTAGCGAGGTCAAAAAGAGATCCAATTAGTGGCCTACTGATTTTGCTCGATTACTTTTATTTTTTTACACGATTTTTCACGATTTTTCACTATCTGCAAAGACTAAACAGAGTATTGCGACTTTGTGCTTGTTTGTAAATAGAGAATGAACCAAAGAGAATCAATTGTAAAACAGTAAATGCTTGGATAACAATCAATCAAATGGAGAGACAAGCAGGCACGACGGATTACAACGGGGGTAAAGGCCTGCGTTAACTACTCTTCACTATCTGCAAAGAGAGAGTACTACTAAGAGAAAAGAGGGGGGGGCAGCGTTCAAAGCACATCAGCGTGCATAAACACGAAAAAGTTTTTACCTATCACGTACTTGACATTTGACAGCTTTTGATATTTGCTATTAAAAAAACATTGAAATTCACAGAAAAAACCATAGGTTTTAGGCTATATATAGTTAGGAATTTGCATTTACAAAACCTTGAAAATTCACTGAAAAAACCATTGGTTATAGACCATATATAGTTAGGGATTAGCCTTTTCAAAACCTTATTTTACTCACACAAAACCATTGAAATTTCATATATAGTTAGTTGCACTAACTATATATCGCGCACCCGCAATCCACTGCTGATGATGTCACATATTACATCATTCATGACATGCTCAGTGACATCACTGATGACATCACTGATGACATCTCAAATGACATCACTGATGACATCTCATTTGACATTACTGATCACATCACTGATGACATCATTCATGTGATAATACGATGAACCTCTTCAGACTCTAATATAACCTTAGATACACTCAGTGTAAACAGACACTCACAGACTCACTCATCCATGGAGTTACTCACACACCTAGTCAATCATGCAAAGAATCAATCACACCTCCATTTCCTTAACTATACAGTTATACACACCTTACTTATTCAAACATATACTAACACATATTTGCTCTCTTATACAATCCCTGATACAAGCTCACAATGATATATACATTGTGCACAGTTATTTATATATGTCAACTCTCACATGTACTGTGTTTTACATATGTACTTACTTTGACATGTAGCACTGAGATATCCATTCACTCACCAATACACTCATGCACACAGTCAACCGCCCATACAGCTGTTTCCACATGCACTTTTGAACCCATACATCTAGTGAATCAACTGCTCACACATCTATGCACAGAGTCATACACCTCCCAGCCACCCACACACACATCCAGTCTCCCATACAAATACTTGGGCAACCAATCATTAACCCATATAGTTACTCAAATAGCTCCTGATCAACACATGCAGCAGTTTACAGAACAACAGACATAATGATGTACAAATTAAGACAGTTTAGTCACTAACTCATACCCTCAGTGAGACACATTTAATCACTCACTCATACAGTCAGTCATGCACCTACTAAATCCTTCATCCAGACACTTATACATCCACTCATTCTTCAATATGTAAGACATATTTTAACTTTACAGAAACACACAGTCACTGGATGTTGTCATCAGTGATGTCATCAGTGATGTCATTTGAGATGTCATTAGTGATGTCATCAGTGATGTCACTGAGCATGTCATGAATGATGTAATATGTGACATCATCAGCAGTGGATTGCGGGTGCGTGATATATAGTTAGTGCAACTAACTATATATGAAATTTCAATGGTTTTGTGTGAGTAAAATAAGGTTTTGAAAAGGCTAATCCCTAACTATATATGGTCTATAACCAATGGTTTTTTCAGTGAATATATATATATATATATATATATATATATATATATATATATATATATATATATATATATATCAAACAAAAGGTTGCCCCATTGGAAGACCACACTCGAGGGGGTTGCACACTGGTATGCCGCCGGTAGTGGCACTGCAGTTCACCATGCTTTCACTCCATTTCGTGCCAAACGCGTTTCGGGCGTATCTCTCGCCCTTGATCACTGGCTGAAACAACAGGAGACGCAGGCTGATTACTTGCACATGATTTATTCAAAATTAAGGTCCCGCCCTAATAGGAGTCATCAGGGAGCATTCTGGTCTATGCAGTTCCTGGTTGGACCAAGGGCAAAACCCCAGTGGTTGCCAGTGTTCTCTGCTGCTAGAAAATGTCAAGCCCCAGTGGGCGGAGCAGACACGTAGTAGGAGCTGCACTGCCACCAATATGTACCTGCGGCTCAGGCCCCCCTCGGTTAATTCGCTGCTCTGCTTCCCTGCAACGTAGAACCGCTATAGTCAAAGCGGCGGGGCCTTCCGCGACCGGACCAGCCGCATATTAGATCAAACAAAAGGTTGCCCCATTGGAAGACCACACTCGAGGGGGTTGCACACTCGTATGCCGCCGGTAGTGGCACTGCAGTTCACCATGCTTTCACTCCATTTCGTGCCAAACGCGTTTCGGGTGCATCTCTCGCCCTTGATCACTGGCTGCAGTCTTACGCCTGCTGTGAGGCAGGCATAAGAAATTGACGCATTTGTGTCCTAGAAGTGGCGCAGTGAAATGTTATAGATTTCACTGCGTCACTTCTATAACCTTTTCTTGCATCAGAACGCCCCCCTGCATACATTATACCTGGCGCAGGTATAATGTAGCACAGGGGTTTACAAAGTGACGCATCTACCTAGATGCGTCATTTTGTAAATATGGTGCAACAAGGCACATTTTCTACGCTGCTGGTGCGTCACAAAAAGTGACGCACCGGCAGTGTAAAAGTGACACACGGCCTCATAAATGAGGCCCTACAAGTGCAGAATGCTCCTGGGGAGTGTAAACACAAGTCCAAGAATAGGGACGAAAGCCATCAACGTCACCGCAGGGAAGTGAGATAAACAATAAAGCCATCCAGTTATAAGCAGGGGACCGATCCAATGTCGACTTGTAGCACATTTAATGTACTGAAAACTATAGATCTCCAAAGTGAAGCAATGATATCCTACAAAAGAGGACTCCCTGGTGCTGTGGCTGCTGAACCTGTGAAATACCCATATGTCAGAACAAATGTGAAGCCTATACATGATGACTGACAGTTCCAGTACACCTGATTATTGCTGGCAGATCGATATGAGAATGGCACTTGCCAAACACACTGGCCCATTTCCTCTTTCCCCTTTCCCGGTTCATACTAGACCTGCAAGACGGCCCTTCCTGTCTGTAGACAGACAGATGCACACACACACGAGCCATTCTATATGGAGGGGTTAATACGGTAAGTAAATATAGAACACTATATATCACAAAACCCATTGAAGTATGGACATTATAAAACACGTCTTCCTTTGGGAAACAACCTTTGCAACGCAACTTTTACAACGCATTACCATTACAACAAAACTTTTACAACGCAACATCCATTACAACGCATGCCATTACAACGCAGCCATTACAACGCATGACACTACAATGAATACCACTACAACGCATGTCATTACAACGCAGTCATTACAACGCATACCATTACAACGCATAGCATTACAACAGATAGTACCCTTACACTATCCAACACTTACCCTACTGTTGCACCCCCTGGAGTTAGAATAGTAATTTTTACCCCTACACTATCCAACACTTACCCTACTGTTGCACCCCCTGGAGTTAGAATAGTAATTTTACCCCTACACTATCCAACACTTACCCTACTGTTGCACCCCCTGGAGTTAGAATAGTATTTTTTACCCCTACACTATCCAACACTTACCCTACTATTGCACCCCCTGGAGTTAGAATAGTAATTTTTACCCCTACACTATCCAACACTTACCTTACATGCAATGTAATGTTATGCGTTGTATAGATAGTATGCAATGTAATGGAATGCGTTGTAAAGGTAGTTTTTAAAAATTTGGATGCGTTGTAAAAAATGCGTTGTAAAGGTATGCGTTGTAAAAGTATGCGGTGTAACATCATACATCCCTTCCTTTTTGTGCCTCAGTATGGGTACCATTCGTATCATGAAGCCACCTTGCAACAGCACAAACAGCCTGTGCCTGATGAAGAGAACAAGAAGCGAGGAGGAAGTTCACGACCTCAGCTGCCCCTTGGCTCTTACCACTGGCCAGTGTTATCTTACAAGTAATTATGCAGATAGTCCTATTGCGTTAATGTGATAAACTTCAATTAGAGGAACCAGAGTAATTGTTTATTGTGTTGCATTCATTGTTCCTGTTCTCAAATAAAAGATGCACGAACATGAAGCCATTTAATAAGAAAGAGTGCACATTGTACTTCACTGAAACCTTAAATAATTAAGCAAACGAGCATGATCCGTGTGAAAAGGAATGCTTGCAAAGATTTTCCTATTGAAAATAAAAAGTTTACTGGACACATTTTTGTTATGTATTGCTCCATGTTTTTATGTATATCATATTAGCTAGTAAAAAAAACAGTTCATTTGGCAAGCTACCTCAATAGTTTGAGCAACTGCTTCAAAAATAGTTGCAATACTCCTAGTTATGTACTGGAAATGGTCCTTCATTCTTCTGAAGACACTTAAATGAGTAGCATTGGCTTGGAAAATTATATCGCCTGATATTTACCCAAGTTTTTGTGTAATTTCCACATTAGGTCTAACAGCCAAATTGAGAGGCTACACTGTCGATACTGAGTCAACAAGATCTCAAAATATCTTTATCGCACACACATAGCGTATTAATAAGGATAGAGAAGGAAAAAAGGCTAACACTACATGCATAGAGGAGACCGGTACATCATCGATTATTTGCAAAATGGCTGATTAATCCACAACAGATTGTAAAGGGTTTCCATCAAATTAGACTCAATGATCAGTCCTATCATTTGGCCAAACCCATGTGCAAATGAGGCTGGTCCCCTGATCAGTGGGACACTCAGCTCCGCACCTTATTGTTGTATCAGGATTTGGTCCACCAAATACACAAACCGTCCATGATGACTGATCTTTTGATGGTAAAGTAAGAAGAAATAGTGCAACGAACAAGAAAGTGATTTAAAATAGGATGGAATGTCCTCCTTCTAAATAATTTATTCTGCGTACTGGACACGCCTCCTAATTAAAAAATAGAACAGTGCAAGAGAAGACAGTGACAATTATCTGTCTACATAAGGGCCAACATGTTTCTGCCTAACGGGTATTTAATCCCTTGGCATTGGTCAGGGCCTCTGCTCGTATAATAGTTGCACTCCCAATAGTGAAATATAGAATTCACCACATCACCAAAACAAATTGTAGTAAAACTGGTTAGAAACGGTACAACCTGTAACAACCATGGACATTAACCCTCCGATTCACAATGGTTACTGTGAATTCTGTGAAGGAAAACGTTATATCATTAGTACTGTATTCGATGCATCAGTCTCATGTGCATAGTGTGTCACCAAGCCAACCAATAATGTGTGTCAGAAAATTAATTTTTATGCTTACCCTTTGTGGTAGGGCAATAGACCTAACCTCACCTGGACACTGCTCAGGTACTAAGAGGCCTTACACTACAAAGATATAGGGAAAACAAAAGAATGTGGCAAAGTACTGTAAAGAATTTTTTTTGCTTTATACCCTGCCTATGATCATTCCTATAACCAAATGCCCTGTATCTAGAGGCAAAACATATGAGGTAGATAAACACCCCAAGCTCAGTGTACTAAGCCTCAAAATGACCCAGAATCTCGACTAAGACACCAAACTTTAAGGAAGATTAAAACTCCTTTGTATGCTTATTCAGGAATTTTACAACATACTGATCTGGAGAAACAGTGCTTAGTGTGCTGTGTGTTTCTTCTGTCTCTATAGCTAACAGTGCATGCACTACACCCGTCTCCTTTCCTATTCTTTGGTCCTATCTTGGTACGGGAGGAAGCACAAAGTCACATCCTCGAAGCAGAAGAGCTCTCAACTGGTGCTCATAATTATTATGACAGTGTCGTGGCAACGCACACGCTGGGTTGTTGAGAGCCATGTGTGTTAATGGACACATAAGTTTCAAGGCAAATTACATTTCGGCCAGGTTTTTGTTGGGTTTATGAGCGCAAATAATTGGGGAATAACACCCACTGGAAATTGTGTCCATTTTCAGAGCTTTCGTAAGGTATAAAAGCTTTATTAAAGAACAAAATATAAAAGCAAAGGATGCATTATACAAGTATAATCAGTTGAATATACAAGAAACATATGCATACATCAAAAAGTAAAAAGCATTTTACATTTTGGGAGTTTATATAGAAAAAAGGAAAGGGGAGGAAGGGAGAAAAAGGAATAATCTACAACTGTAAGAAGCATGCAAGTTTATAAAATAGCAAGGACTAATTATTCATGCAACTGGAAGAACAGCATAACAACATGAAACAATCAAAAATATATTAATAATAAATGAGCAGAGAAAGAGGCAACTCACGGCGGTTTAACATTTTCAGAACGATTAAAGCAAACCTTATTTATAGCAATGGTATTTAGATAAGTAGTTAAAGGTGACCAGTATAAATCCCTATTACCTAGTGGATTACAGGAGGAGGCAAAAGCAATATCCAATCTATTATAATGACAAACATTGTTCCACCTGGATTTAACAGAAAATTTGGTGGAGCATTTCCAATTGAGTGCAATTTGTTGGAAGGCTAAAGCCAACATAAGGTCAAATAGGCCTCGTTCATGAGAGAGCAAACCTAGGGATTCCATCAGGCTACCTGCAAAGAGAATGTCAGTAGAAAAAGGAGTATTTTTTTTTTAAATTGTTGGGAAATGGTGGACCATATGTTTGACCAGAAGGAGGTCACGTTAGGAAAATAAAATGGAATGATGAAACAAATCTGCCAAAGGGGATTTACAGGACCAACCGGAGTTGTTAGCATCATATGAGAATTTGGTAATTGAAAGGGGAGTAAGATACAGTCTATGATAAAGAAAAAACATGGATTGGGTAGTAGAAGCGGATCTAGAAATTTTTAACAGACGTTCCCAAATTTTATTCCACAAATTAATGCTCCATACACAACCCAAATCCCTTTCCCAGGACAGCTCAGGTTTCGATTTAGAATGGTTCGGATCAGGGGTAAAAAGGGATTTATAAATCAGGGAAGATTTTGGAATTAAATAAAGAAGATTCAGTAATGGATCAAAGAAAGAGACAGAGCTGGCTGAAGGTAATGAGCAGGAAATGTTCAAAATTAACTCCATCAGTGTTGAGAATTGAAGCCAGAATGAGCGAGGAAAGTTAAAAAGAGCCTGAAACTGCAGAACGGAACATGGAATCATACCATTGAATAAGTCACAAACTCAAACAATTCCTTTAACTCTCCAAGATTTCAAGTATAGAGGTCTATTTTTAATAATAATAAGACGATTATACCAGATGTGAGAATGTAAAAAAGATTCCCTAGTGGTGATTAATGACTGATAATGAGATTTTAACAAAGCGCACGTATGTCGAAATAAGGGAAGAAATGCAATACCTACTTTGGTAGTGAATGTTAGAAGTTCTTTCATAGAAAAGGGGGCCATCAAGGAACTTTCCACAGTAACCCATGGAGCAAAAGGAGAGGGTTCTTTAAGAAGCCAATGAGAAGCTTGTCGGGGAAGAAAGCCTTATTGTAGAGTCTAAAATCAGGGAATTTCACTCCTCTGATGGATTTCGATTTCCTAAGATGAGCTAAAGATATCCTGGATTTCTCGCAGCGCCATAAGAAAGTAAAGAGAAGGGAGTACATTTTTTACAAATATATAAAAGGGATATGAATAGGTAACATAGAAAAAATATATAACAAAATAGGGGTGATCATCATCTTAATGGAATCGACACATCCCCACCAAGAGAGAAACAATGGATTCCACTGAGAGAGAAGTTTAGATATGCGATCTAGAGCATCTTTCATATTGATTGTGACCATTTCTGGAATGGATTGTGTGAATCAGATTCCTAAATATTTAATTTTGGAGGTATTCCATCGAAAACCAGTCAGATCAAAATGCTGTTGAAAACAAAATTTAGTAATGGGGAGAACTTCAGTCTTATCAGGATTATTCTTGTATCCAGAAACCATGGAAACATCTGAAAATTCTCGTAATAAAGCAGGGACAATAGTTTCAGGATTTGAAATGAAAAGCAGAATATCATCTGCGTATGCAGATAGTTTCAAATGAGATTTTCCATAGACACAACCAGATATAGAGGGGTTCTGATGAATACGAGTCAAAAAGGATCCCAAGAACAACACAAAAAGGAAGGGAGATAGGGACAACCTTGACGTACACCTCTTTGCAAAGGAAAAAATTGTGAGAGAAGGCCATTAACTACGACAGAAACTGTAGGATTAGTGTAAAGTAAGGAAATAAATTAAATTAATTTAGGACTAAAACCATGCCAAAAGAGAGATTTAAATAAGCAAGACCAGTCCACTCTATCAAACGCCTTCTCTGCATCGATAGAAATTGTAGCCAAGGCATAAGAGAGAGTGGGAGCCTTATTAAGAACATTCAGAAATAAGCAGGAGTTGTCTGATGTTAGTCTACCCGTAACAAATCCACATTGTTCTGGACCAACTAATGCAGGTAAAAGGGGTTCAAGACGAAAGGCAATCAATTTGGCAAAAATGTGATAATCAACATTAACTAAAGATATAGGGCGGTAATTCTTGCAAAACTTGGGATCACAACCATCTTTATGGATCAAGCACATTGTGACTTCTGAAAAAGTACCCTCACCTTTACCGTTAGTATGAAAATGCTGAAAAAGAGAAAGAAGTTTTGGGGGTAATAACTTAGAACAGTAAAATTCTACTGTAAACCCCCCAGGGCCTGGAGTTTTTTCTTTTTTGAGAAGAGCCAGATCTTTAGAAACCTCTGAAACTAATATGTCCCTTTTAAGAGCATCGAAATCTAAATTGTTCCGAGAGGAGGGAGTGGACTGAGCAAGATAAGCATCTATAGAAGATGAAGAAAAAGGAGCTTCTGGGGTGTATAAAGATTTATAGAATTTCACAAACTCATCTAGAATATCCTGTTCCTTATGTAGATGCTTCCCCAGAGTGTTATCTATGGGTACAAGTTCCTTCCGAACCTTAAAATAATTAGCCAATAGCTTACCGACTTTATTCCGGCCTCCATAGTACCTGGCACTACTGCGTAGAAGAATAGTTGAAGCTTTGTCTGCAGTTAATTTATTAAAATCTAATTTTGCACGAATAAGTTGTTCCAGAGGAAATCTAGAAGAAGAAGAATAACATTGATGCTCCAGCTGTTTAATGTTTGCTAATAAAATAATTATATTGAACAAGGGTTCTTTTCTTTTTTCTGGACACAAAATTTATAATAAAACCCCGGGCAGCTGTTTTAAATGAATCCCAAATTAATGTTGGGGAAGAACCGGGAGCTGTATTCAGAGAGAAAAATTAATCAGCAAAAGAATAAAAAGAAGAAATGAAAAGAGGATCCTTTAAGAGAAAATTGTTGAACATCCATCTGGAAGATCTGGGCTGGGGACGGAGCAAATCAAAATCTGCAGCAACTAGGGCATGATTCGAAATTACAATGGGTTCAAGGGGGTAGGAAACATGATTTTGGGATAAAGATTTAAAGAGAAAATATAATCCAATCTAGTAAGGGAGCCATGAGGGGGGAAATAAAAGAGAATTCTGTTGTATCTGGGTTACATAAACGCCAAGCATCAATAAGATGAGTTTGAGAGATAGTATTGTGGAATTGCTTATGAGCTTTGTGGGTATCGAAACGAATCTGAGATTGTGAGTCAATAAAAGGGTCCATAATTTGGTTGCAATCGCCTCCTAAAATAAAGAAATCATCTTGGTATTGAATACATTTTTGGGTAACTGTGGGCCAAAAAGAATAATCTGACTGTGTAGGACCATACATATTAAAAACTGTTAACAAAGCTGTTAACCAGTAATTTAACTATTATCCATCTACCTTCTGAATCGATTTCCTGAGAAACAACAGAGCATTGCAACTTCTTATGAACTAAGATAATTATGCCGTTTTTCTTATTAGAGGTAGGAGAAACTAGAACTGAACCAACCCAAGCCTGCTTAAGCTTCAGAGCCTCAACTTCAAGCAAATGAGTTTCTTGTAATAAAACTAAATCGGGATCATAAGAGGCCAGATGATATAAAATTCTCTGCCTTTTAATAGGGTTAATGAAACCTTTCACATTCCACGATATGACCCTGAACATGCGTGCATTAGAAAATATAGGAAATAACATGGACAACAGTAATATGCACAATATAATGAAGCCATGGGAGAAAAGAGGAAGGCTGTAGAAAAATTGATTGAGGAAAGAGAAAGGAGGGAAAGAAAAGAGGGTGAAAGAAAGAGGAATAGAAGAAGACAGTACATGTCAACAATTATTACAAATTGAAAAAGTAAACAAGAGTAGAAAAAAGGAAAAGATTGACAACTGTAATACGTACCTTTGAAGGGGACAAAAGGAAGTGGGTGGGAGGTGGCGACACATAGAAGAAGACGACACAACCAACCAGGGAGGAAGCATCACAACGGGGAACCAGATGAGACAAATAGGAAACAAAGAAAGGGATTCATCAAGAGAAACATCTGCAAAAGAATGAGAGAAGAATACATTTACATGAACGATTAAAGATAACGCATTATGAAATAGCCACCATCAATAACCTGTGAGAGAAAAAATTAGCATAAAAAACCAGACATGATGGGATAAAGCCTGTCAGCAATAAAAGAGAAAATCAGCCAACCAACTAACTGGGCCCCAGCACCACACAACACCACATCCCTCCTGGACAACCTCCACAACATTGGACTCTGCCAGATCGTGACCGGACCCACGCACTCAGCAGGACACACCCTCGACCCCCTCTTCACAATAGGAAACTCCATCACCTTCAGCTACACCACCGAACTCCCATGGACTGACCATCGATGCATCCACTTCACCTTCAGAACACCCACCATCCACAGACACCAGCACCTGCTCCCACGAAGAAACTAGACCAGAATCATCGATGACCAGCTAACCTCTTCCCTCAGCAACTCCACCCCAACCATCGCGGAAAACGACGACGCCAACACCGCAGCCCAAACCCTGCACAGATGGATCTCCGACAGCGCCAACACAATAGCCCCCCTCAAGAAAAACAACAACACCCACGCCAAGAAAGCTAGATGGTTCACCACTGAACTTTGAGAGTCCAGACGCACTTGCCGCCGCCTCGAAAAGGCCTGGAGGAACACCAAATCCACAGAAGCCCACAACAACTTCAGAGCCGCCTCCAACGCCCACCACCAACTCATCAGAAAAATGAGGAAAAAAGCGATTGAAGACAGAATTTCCACTCACAGCAAAGAACTCTTCAATATCATCAAGGAGTTCGCCCAACCCACCAGCGAGTCCACCAACATCCCTCCCTCACAAGACCTCTGTGACAACAAACTCAGCACCTTTTTCCACCACAAAATCAAGAGCATCTACGACAACTTCGACGAAGACAGCCAACACACTGAACACTCACCGACCACCCCCGACACCCTTAAGCCAGTGATCGACAACTGGACAGCGCTCACACCAAATACATACTGTAGACGATAAAGTCAATCGATTCCGGTGCCCCCCGGACCCCTACCCCACCACATTTTCAACAGAGCCGCCGAAACCATCGCACCCATGCTCTGTCACACCATCAACTGCGCCCTGGCAACCGCCTCGTTCTTTGCTGACTGGAAACCCCCTGAGATCCTGAAGAAACCCTCGGCGGACCCCACCAACCTCAAAAACTACAGACCCATCTCCCTGCTCCCGTTCCCAGTGAAACAGCCAACTCGTCACATTCATCGAAGGGCACAATGTCCTTTGACTCCTCCCAATCCGTGTTCAGAAAAAAACACGGTGCGGAAAACTGCCCTCCTTGCCACAAACAGACGACATCCGTACCTTACTGGACAAAGGAGAAACATCCTCCTCGACCTCTCAGCGGCGTTCGACACAGTCTCTCACCGCACCTTACTACACAGACTCCACGACGCAGGGATCCAATACAAGGCCTTCGGCTGGATACGCTCCTTCCTCTCCGGCAGAACGCAGCGGGTCAGACTCCCCCCTTTCCTCTCAGACCCTACACCTACCACCTGCGGAGTCCCCCAAGGTCCTCGCTCAGCTTCAACTTCTACATGGCTCTGCTCGCCCCTACGGATTCAACATTGTGTCATACGCAGACGACACCCAACTCATCCTCTCCCTATCCAACTAACCCAACACCGCCAGACACAACTTTCGAGAAGGCATGGAAGCCGTCGCCAAATGGGTGAAGAACAGCTGCCTACAACTAAACACAAACCAAACAGGTAAGGTAAAGTAATCTTTATTGCTTGATTAATTAAAATCTTAGCAGTCTGTACAATAAAACACATATACAGCACTGTTTCATGTTTCCTTAAACGCAAAAGCACTGTATTCTAAAAGCAAGAATTTAACTTGTTAAAAATACATTTATTACAATTATATTAAACTTCATTAATTCAGGCAGAGTCTGTATACGAATCCTGAGCTTACGTCATCTCCTGTGCCCTTGGATCTTAATAGCTATTTGTATGATCATTGCCCGCTAGATTTAGTGTCTCTGCTGGTTTGAGTTCATTGGTGGGCACCTGGCGTGGAGCCTCAGATGTAGTTGAATGTGCTCGGGTTTCTGCGCCTAGTTTTGTCTGTACTACTTCCATAAAACGGACGAAGCTGCAGATTCGCCTTACATTGGCTCCTTCGAAGCACACCTTCACTGCCGGTCTGCAGGACCGAATGTGCCGCTCGTTTATATGTGGTTTTAATAGTTCTCTCCTCTCCAGGCTGAGAGACTCACAGATACACAAAAGGTGCAAGACATCTTCTTTGGTTTCTCCACATAATCTGCAGAGGGTGGTAGTAGGTGGGTGTTTCCACGGGGGCATATGAGTTTGAACAGGTAGGATCCCCATCCTCATTGCCAAAAAACGTTCCTTCAGCGTTCTGGAGAAGCTGATATCTAGATACATTTGTGGTGAGCATTTCGAGTAACTTTGAATCACAAACCAGCTATGTGCCCTCCTATTTAAGACTGCTCGTAGAGACAAGGCTTATTGACTTATTGACCAGGATTTTGAAGTTGTTATAAGGAAGTTCGGATTCCCAGATGTTCTGAAGAGCTAGCCCGCTGATCCCTTGTTGAAGATGAGCCTTGGCCTGGGAGTTTTACACTGAGTTTTTCCGTGTAATTTCTTTCCATAGAAATGAGTTCAGTGACCTGCCCACGGAGCTCTTTATTTGGTACCAGGTTTTAACATGCGCACCTTTCCTGTTTATTACCTGGTTTGGGAATCCGAATTCGAGTCTTAGTTGCGCTGTACATGTGTATTTGGCAGCTTGAATATTATTCTCAGTGCTTTGGAGACTGTTTTGTCAAAGGTTGTTTCGTCCTTTCCTCTCATGGCCTCACTGCTGTAGGTTATCGTTGGGAGGAGCTTAGCTCAAAGTACTTCGAGCAGCGGGAGCAGGTTTGGACCGGTTATTTAGTTTTTAAGGTTTTTCAAAGTGATAGCTAGGAGGGTCCCTCGCCTTTGTATTGCTTCTTTTTGTTGGTTGTACAACCCTTTATTATCAATGATTATCCCTATATATTTGTACTCTTTAACCACTTCAAGATTGCAGTCTCCCAGCTGCCCTTTCGATCGTTTTTTTGCACCTCGCTGGTTTAGTACCATAATTTTTGATTTATCTAAGTTGATTTCCAGCCCCTTCCTTGTGGCAAAGTCATTTGTGGTGTAGAGTAAGGGCTGCAAGCCTACTTGGGTTTGGCTGATTAATACCAGGTCGTCGGCATACAATTGATTTGAAAGTGGTAGGCCTCCAAGATTTGGTGTGTGGTGGTTGCAATTATCTAATTCAGTCGAGAGATCAGCTATGAAAAGGTTAAATAAAGTTGGAGCGAGGACGCAGCCCTGTTTTAAGCCTCTGGTCGTTGGAATCCGCCTGGACACGATGGTGCTGCTCCCCAGCTTTATTTGAACCCATGTCTCAGTATGTAATGAAATGAGTTGGTTCAGGAGGGGAGGAGGAATTCCCCATCGAGCTAGTTTTGACCATAATTGTCCTCTGTCGATGCTGTCAAAGGCGGCTTTGTAGTCGATAAAGCAAACGAATATTGATTGTCTGGTTGCTTTTGCGGAGTCGGCTAGCAGGGAGAGGGCCAGAATATTTGCGGTGGCCCCCAAATTTTCCTGAAAACCTGTTTGGTTAATTGGGATTAGTGTTTTTTCCCTGGCCCAATCCTGTAATTCGGCCAATAAGAGGCCTGCGTAGTATTTGGCCTCAATATCAATAAGAGCTATGAGCCTATAGTTTTTTGGGTCACTCTTACAGCCTTTTTTATAGATGGGGGATATGATTGAGCCTTTCCACGATTCTGGTATTATTCCAGTGTTGGCGATGTTATCAAAGAGTGGTAGTAGTGCCGTAGACCAATATTTTGGGTCTTGTTTGTATAATATTGGGGGCAAACCATTTGGCCCTTGCGCTCCCTCACGTCGGCTTTGGTTGATCCTGCTCTCAATCATTTTGGGGGAGAAACTCAATGGCAAGCCGTTCCCTTCGGGGACAGGAGATGGTTGGGCACCGTAATGGACAGCTTGATTTTGCAGGTTGTTATGTGAGTTAAAGTAGGTTTGTAGATGGTTTGCCCAAACGTCCTCCGTTATATACGAGTTGATCCCTGGTGCCTGTGGGTTCTTAATGCTCCTGACCATTTGCCAGAATCGAGCGCCGTTATTCTTTTTTGCGTCGTACAGTAATTTTGCCCATAATGATTCTGCGCTGTCTTTCTTTGCCCACCAAATGATTTTGCTTTTCCGGCTCTGAAGCTTCCTTAGTTCTTCTGCAGTTCCGTCGATCAAGTTGGTTTGGCAGAGGGTGCGAATTGCTCGATTTATGTCTCCCCTTATTTGTCTTAGTTTGGCATGTTAGGTTGAGAAGAGGTGGAAGTGCTGTTTTTTTGTTGCCATGTCTCCTTGTTTTTGCTGGTACTCACTTTTAACTACTTGCGATGCTGCTGAAGAGGCCGGCAGACCTAGGGCTTTGGTGAAGATTTCCAGGCGGGCACGATGTTTACTTGTAAGGGATTGATATCCTCCCACAAGGTTTTTGCCGCAGTTGATAGTTTTTCAGGTTCGCGGATTTTGCATTTAATTCTTCTGTGTTGATATCTCGTTGTTGGGTGGGGGACCGGGTTTGCGTGTGTTAAGGTGGTGCCCTGAATACTAAGGGTGAGCTCTTGTGGTTGGTGGTCGCTATGGTCTGACACACCAATCCTAAAGTCCTTTGTTAGGACAAAAAGTGGTAAAGCAACAGAGGTATAATCGATTGCTGTATTGACTAGATGTCTATGAAAGGTTGGGGCTTGGGGTATATCCCCTAGCGTGCGGCCATTTAGCGCTACCAGCGATAGACTTTCAAGCTCTCTCAGTAACTCCTTCGAGGTCTTAGTTGGTTAGCCCCACTAATATTTATCCTGAGAGAGGATCCCCCATCCTCGTTGATTGTCATCTTCTGGGCTGTCTTGATTTCGGCCCTCAGCAAGAAACATATTAAAGTCACCAGTTATAATGTAACTTGATTGGTCCACCTCTGTTATTAGCTTGGTCAGTTAGGCTGTTAACTGCTTTGCGCCGTTCCTCTTGCTCTGTGGGTGTATGTAAATGTTTACCAAAATGAAATGCTGTAAATTACTATGTCTCTGCGTTTGAAGCCGATTTGCCATTATTTCAAGGGCTGCAATGTTTTTGCTGATTAGTTCTTTTGCTGTAGATATAGCGCTAATCGAAGTGTAGATGCAGTAAACATAGTTAGAGTTTCAAACTGCGGGGAGGTGGTAGATCTTTAAGCCTTGGAGATGGAGGGGTTCTCCAGCCAGGTTTCCTGTAGAAGTACCAAGTCAAATTTTTGGAAATATGACTGTAATGAGGAATCGTTAATTTTGGTCCCAAGGCCGTTTATGTTCCATGAACAGAATTTTAAGGCTCCTTCCTTGTTCCCCTGTTTGATATTTGGTGATTGGTTCCCTGATCTTAGGTTTACAGTTTTGGCTAACCAGTACCAGTCGGTTGGAAAATGGCTTTCTTGTTGACTTCGGTGTCCCCCATTTGGGGGGCTTGGCGCGTCTGGGCCTGCTAGCGAGGTACTGCCGCCTCCTTTGATGACTGGAATGGCTTGACTGTGCCCTCTCAAGCTGGTGGGTGACCTCCTAGTGGGGTCGAAATGGTGTGGAAGCAGCGGGTCCGGGTAACCAACTGGTCGTTGTTGTTGCACTCGGATCCCCCAAGCTTCTAGTTGTGATTCGTCAATAAGGATTTTCTCCGCTAGTTCTGATGTTGCCCATTCGGTCCTGTTTACCTCTTGATCGGATAAATGTTTGAAGATTTCAAATTTTACTGACAGCAGATCTTGGGTTCTGATCCCTGACAAACTGCTAATTGCATTTAGGATTTGAAGAATGTTACCTCGGTTTAAGGTATCTCTTCGACTTATACTCTGGGACGAACAGAATTTTTTTTGAAGTCGCTGGTGAAGTGAACTTCTGCTGCTTAGACACTTGCAGTTTTGTTCTTTGCTTGTAAATGTTATTTGTGAATTTTCTGCTTCTTTGCCTTTGCTTGGGCTACGCTCTTTAGAGTTCAGATTTTCCCCGGTACTTGATTGGGGGGAAGTGAGCGTTTTGATTTTTGTTTCTAAGTTGGGTTTGACGGCCCAGGGCTGATTCTGGTTGGTGTTGCGTGTTATTGGGTGTCCGCCCATTGTGGATTCTTTGCTTCCTTGTATCTTTGGTTGATGGCTACTGATCACTGTTTCTTGGAGATTAAGCTGGTGTTGGTTGTGATCCTTGATATGGACCCCGGCTACTCCGGCTGGATTTGTTGAAGCCTGAGCATTCGTTGGAGACTGATCCAATTGTTCAATTTTTGACGCTCTGGCTCCTATATGCTCCTGCTGGGAGCCGGTCTGGAGATTTGTAGTGTTTTGGAAATAGGATTTTATGGGTGAATTCTTATGCCTCCCTTTCCTCCTTTGTTTCCTTCATTGCTTGGAGTTTTGCCCGCTGTTCTGCGCAGCCTTTTCTTCTTTGATGGTTGTTTCTTGAGTTTTATGGCTACTGATAGTTGCTGTTGTTAGTTCAAGATGCGTGGTCTCTGCGCAACCTGCGGAAGTGGGGAGTAATTGGGTGGATGGAATGAGCGGGCCTTTGAGTCCTGTTTCTGCCTCTCGTCCTACCTTGTGGGGGGTTGGGGTCGTACATTGGCTTGCTTCTTGATGTGTTATTTTTGCTGATCCTTTGCCTATCCCTGTTGAGTTACAAATGGTAGTTGTATTACGGTCTTGAGCGGCCAGTTCTTGGATCGCTTTGTGTGCCCTTCTGGTGGGGCCGGTAAGGATGTCAGATGCAGGACCTCTATAACTGAAATTTACGTTGTCCTCATCTGGTTTGGACCCTGTGCCTATATTTTTCAGGTCGGTAAGAATATTGCTCATCACAGTAGGGCAGTGGTCTTCAAACTTTTTGATGTCGAGACCCCCATGTCAAACCTTTTTAGACGTAAGGACCCCCTCTGACAAAATTTTCTAGAAAATGGTTCTCCTCATCATCAGCATCTATCGACAACCATAAATGCCCCTGTAACACCTGGCATTCTTTGGCACGTTTCCCGTGTTTTTTTCCCTTTCTGACCTTCTTATGAAATACGGCACATTCCAGTTGCGTTCCAGTCCTTTTCCCTTCACAAGTTGCTGCCTAGCACCAACGTAGCAAGATTGTTTTTGTACGGGAAGAGGCACCTTCCTTCACCAAAACAATCCTGAGGTGCGTTTTCCTATTTCTATGTGAGCTGCAGAATGCAGCACACATGGAAAGATGAAAAAAACGAGGAGAAATAAAAACATTTCTCCTCGTTACGCTTCTGCTGGAGAGGCATCAGTTTTTGGAGCTGCCCCAGGTTTACGTGATTTTGTAAATGGGTGCAGCATCAAAATCCATGGGCTTTGCGTGGGAATCCCTTGCAAAGCCCATGGAACACCTCCTTGGTCAGACCCCCCCAGGATATTGCGGCATTGATTTGAAAATGTTGCTGCATAAAATTTAGCGGCAGGAAAATTGAAATTTTGCGGCATTCTTGGGCCACTTTATTTTACTTGTAATCATTCCTTTCCAGCCTTAATTCATTGAATTGTTTTAGAAGAGCATTCCAAGTGTGTGAGAGTGGCCATGCACTGGCACAAATGTCCTGGGAAACGCAAACTTTTAAAATTCCAAAATAGAAAGATGGATTTCCAGGCCGATAAGTCCTACGCAGGAAAGAGATAAACCACTTTCACTGGAAAAATTGTTATTTTGACTAAAGCCTTGCTGGCTCCTTACTAAAATAACAGAACACAACTCTCCCTCTTCTGCCCCAAAATCTCCCACCTAAATGTGTACCCATCCATCCTTCAGTCCCACAGCCTCTTCTCTAGTCGACCTACAGGTGTTAGCTAAAATGACTCGTAAAGTTAGTAACACATTTTATTGCTAGCTTTAGGTCTGCCCATATCAACCAATTGAAACTCAGTTGTATTATCGGCCTTGGAAGGATGAAAGAGTGAGTTGGAACAGCTCAGAGTAGAATCTTGCCACATACAGACCAGTTTTTCCTGTACTGGCTGAACCTGCGACCTGCTCAGTCCCAATATACACATCAGATGTCAAGAGCAAGGTCAGGCTGCCTTGATCTTAGAGTTCCGACTATACTGTTTTACACATTTACAGGGATGTTTGTGCCGCCTTTGAAGACATGTTTTGCGTGCAGAAGAGAAGCTTTCGTGGATGCCGTGGTTTGGTTTGTTGGTGTGATGCATTTGTTTTAGCTATGCTGGCTGTGCAGTATTTTTAACAGCTATTATGGTATGTCAGGAGAGAGATGGACGCCCCAAAGTGTAGAAATACTGACAGATTACTAGAGCACGAGGAGCACGAGGATCTCATTGAAACCGGAATGAGTGGAGTTACAAGCGATAATCGCTTTGCACAGTAGGGAGATCAGCCTGCCTTTCATTCAGGCAAGCAGCTGATAACGATCTCAATTAGCCATCCCAGCTGTCTTTTTGCAGGGACAAGTAAAGCTGGGGAATCTGCGACCCCCTTCCTAGAACACCACGACCCCCCTGGGGGTCGCGCCCCACAGTTTGAAGACGTCTGCAGTAGGGAGTGTTGCAATTTTTTCCACTATTAAATGGCAGGTACAGCTTGGTGGAAGTATGGCTGATTCACGTTGGGCTTTTTCTATGAAATTGTTCATATCTGAGAGCTTGCTGTCAATGCTGGTCATGTGTAGCGCTAGACAGTTGAGCAAAGTGAGCTGGATGTCCATTTTGTCAGAATGGTATTCCAAAGCTTTGGTGGAAAGTTGCATGGTATTTAAGAGGGAGGCCCATATTCCTGTTTTAGTGTGCGAAATACTTGCGTCAGCCTTTTTGGGGGTATTGCCTGGTCCTTGGGGAACCGTTTCTTTTTTCCCCAGATGTGTATGTAGTAACCAAGTTTTCCCATTCTTCCTTTGTGAGGCCGGAATAGTTATTACCTGCTAGGGATGTTTCCTCAGAGTCGCCCATCGTGGTCGTCACTTTGTTGGTTGGTTTGGGTGGGGAGACTTCCGAGGGAGATTCTGGCAGAGTTTGCTTTAGAGGTTTATGGTTTGTAGTGTTCTTAATGGCTATATCATCTTTTGTCGTCTTGGCTGCTGCGGTTTCCTTCTTGCTGTCTTTGGGGTCCATTTTGTTTGGCTCAAGATAGCGGTCAATAAAATTAAAATTCACCTGTGACAAAGTAGGTGTTGCTCTGAGTGGTTTCAAGACTGCTGTATCTTGAAGAAGAGTGGGCGTGGAGCCTGTAAAGTGAAAAACCTCTGACACTAGGACAGAAGCAGTAGGGGGTACCGGAGCTGGAGGGAGGCGAGACAGTACTGTGATTCTGGGCTCCAGGGAAATCGTAGATGGTTTGGTTGGTGGTTTCATTGACTCTTCCTGAAGAGGCGTCAGGGCTGGAGAGGGCACAGTTTCGTGGTGCAATGAGCTCAGTTCAAATATGTGCCCGATAGCGTTTCCAGGGAAAGTTGTTGGGGGTACTGTAGCTGCCAGTGGCCCTGTTTTTTCTTTTTCTTTGGGTGGCTTGCCCCCCCTGGTTTTGTTGAGTGGGCAAATGAGCCAGGGGCTGGTAGAGCTGGTACATTATCTGGGAGCTGAGGGTGTAATGGCGAAAGGAGATTCAATTGGTTGTTGATGTTAAAGTTTATTGGTGCTCCTGCATCTTTGATGAAGGAGAATTTGGAGTAAATTTTGGGTTGGTGTTGTTTTTTTCCCTGACTTGTTGATTGCTTCTGGCCGTTTTTTCCTCCATCTCTTGGGTCTGGGTCTTGATATAGGTCTAGGTCTACAAGCATAATTCCTGGTTCTGTGCCGGTGGTTGTTCGTCGACTTGGGGTTAATATTTGAGGGTTGCTATTGGCTGACGTGTTTGGACCCTTGGTCTTTTTACTTTTCTTTTTCCCGGTGCGGGTCGCGACGGTTGTGGCTCGCCTCTCCTTGCCAGACCTCATTACTGGCTTGGCGGCCTACGGTGGAGCGTTCTAGGGTAGTCGTCGAGTTTTGGACTTTCGCAGTTTTTTGTTGGTTTTTTTTGGCTGTTGGTGATGTGTTGTAGCGGTGGGACAGTTCGGCTCCCGATTGGTGGTAGCTTTTTAGTGGCAATGGTTTTGTAGTGTTTTCGGATGGTAGGTTTGGTTGTTGATTAATATCGGTGGGTGCTGGTTACTGGTGGGGATTGCACCCTGTTGGTGCTGCTTTGGTGGGACACTTTCTTCTCCCCTGATTTTTTTTGGCAACAGATGTTTTCACTGACCATTGACGTCGGAAGGACCGTTTGGTGCCTTGTGATGGAGGCTGGAAGGATTGGTTACTTTTTTTTTTTTTTGCGTTTTAAGCTTTGTGAGTTTGGTTGTTTGGTTATTTGGTTTTTCTAGGGGTTTCCTCTCCCTCAGCTTTGCACGGTTCTAGTGTGCTCTGCCATGCCTTGCCGTACCTTGCCTTGCTAGATCCTTGTTTTTTCCTCTCTGGCAATGGATTTCAGTTCTCATCCAGATCGTCCTGATTGGCTGGTTGTACTGGTCCCGGCACCCCCCTCCTCCTGTCGCCCCTCTGCCTCTCCTCTATCATTCTGCACGGGTGGGGGCCCTGTATGCTGTGCTGTACATTCCCCCTGAGCAGGCCTCACTCGACTGTGAGGAGGAGAAGAACCCGGACGGGAGGGGGGCCGGTTTGCCCATGGGTAGGTCGGCACACAGATGAGCAAGGAGGGAGGGGGCAGGGGGGGCATCACGAACCGCTGGGGCTGCCGAAGTCCCTGGGTCTTCGAGTCCTTCAGGCAGGGGCGGGGGACTGCAGAGTAGAGTGCAGGTGGCACAAAAGAGTCAGCCGCGCTCCCCCGACAGAAACTGGGACTCAGACAGTGTCAGAACACTGGCTGCACACTCGAAAGCGCAGCTAGCACAATGAGGCACGTCTCTGCACTTCCTGATCGACGGTCGTTGTTCCACCTGTTCTGCCCGCCTACGCCTCATCAGCCTTCCTCCGCCTCAGAAGTCCGCAACCCCCAACGGAGTCCAGGCAAGCCCGCGGGTAGATCGTGGCAGGTCGTGGCCCGCGGAAGCGGCAGAGGAGCCAGCCACGATGATGGCGGTGGTTCGCGGGCAAACAAGCAAAAGCAATAGAAACAGTAACAGCGATAGCGGCTGGAACGCCAGCAATGGCGTTAGCAGCAGGAACACCAGCAGCCAGCAGCCAGCGAGCAACAGCAGTGTTACGTGGCTCCTCCCAGTCCGAAAAAGCACCAGTCTGTCAAAACAAAACAGAAGTACTCACCGTGGGCCCGAACTCAGAAGCCAGGAATGACACCTGGTGGCCCCCCACCCTCAGAAGCCCACCCAACCCCACGGACCACGCACGCAACCTGGGAATCTTCCTGGACTCAGAGCTCAAAATGGAGCACCAGATCAACTCCGTCTCGTCCTCCTTCTTCCCCACCCTCCGCCTCCTACAAAAGACCTTCAAATGGATCCCCCTAGAACACAGAAAGACCATCACTCACGCCCTGGTCACCAGCAGGCTCGACTACGGCAATGCACTCTATGCCAGAATAAACAAAAACCCCACCGGCAAGATACGGAACATCCATCCAAAACGCCGCCGTAAGACTGGTCCTCAACCTGCCAAGCCACTGGCACATCTCCCAGCACCTGCGCACACTCCACTGGCTCCCCATCGAAGCTAGAGTCACCTTCAAGATGCTAATCCCCGCTCGGTCACAAAGCCCTCCACGACACTGGACCAGCATACCTGAACATCCGACTCAAATTCCACGCACCCCAAAGGACCCTACGATCAGCCCAGCTCTCCTACGCGGTGGGGTCCCGCACCAGAAAGACCAGATCAGGAGGCCGCTCCTTCTCCTTCCACGCAGCCAGTGCCTGAAACGACATTTCGCTCAACCTCAGACAGATAACATCGCTCCTCATCTTCGTAAGAAACCTCAAAACCTGCCTCTTCGACAGACCCCCTTCTTGATGGACTGGAACCTGCAAATTTCTTCAAGGACAATGTCTAAGGAAACCGGAGAAGCCAGTTTCGGTTGAGAGCGAGGGTCTTGCTTGAGACGTTTGATAGTAGAAACAGGGGTCTGCATTTTGGTTGAAGATATAGATAAGCTCGAAGACTTTGAAGAGCCAGAATGCGCCATTTCAAAAGCAGCACTAAGCGCAGGATAAGAATGGTAGGGTTCCAAAACAGGGGTGCAGCCAGGTATCTCCTGCTGGTAATAAGTAACTTCTTACTCCTACCATAAACTGGAGGAGTAACAAACTTTGATGAAGCACATCAGAAACCACCAGCACACAACCACAGCGATTTAAAGAAACTGCACAACACAGAATATTCAAATAGTTAAAGCACTGCTGACATAGGAATAAACCTAATTACGCTTGAGCAGTCAGTCACACTCTGCCTCCATGTCAAAAGCCTTAAACTTGGATGAACTCAGATAAGAGTAATGTTTTTTTCCCGTTGCATATAGATGCATATAGATGCATATAGATGTGTGCATATTGTCATTCACGTTGCAAGCTTCTGAAGGAAGTGTATGCTTTTCAGTTTTCAAGGACTTCATGCTTCAAATTTTTCAGCAGTCATGGTCAAATACAAAACTGCTTATCTTACTGCACGTTTCAACAGGATGTGAAGCGTGTATCAGTGGATGGATATATTGCTTTTTCTGTACATTGGAGAAGTTGGCAAACCAGTGTAAGGAACATTCCATTGAGCTGTAATGATATTTATTTAAAAAACTAAAAACCTTTGCAACTATAAATCTGAAACTATGATTACGGGATAAAAATACACCTTTTTGGACAGGATCAGCAGCGGCGATTCAAACAAACAGTGGTGGGGTGGGTGGGAGCGCTCGAAGGGGAGCATGGGGGTGGAAATAAATTAAGACTTACTGGAAGCTGCCAGCCACCTCACGCCTCTGTGTTTCACTGCTGCCTGCAGCACAGGGATTGGCTTGAGCAGGCTGGTTTAATGCTTGTTCAGGATGAGGGAGACTGTGCTATTTCTCCAACCTGGCTGTGCAATACAGCTGGGTTGGAGAAACCTAACTGTGCATGTCTGTTTGGCAGCCACGACCCGCCAAACAGACAAGCATACGCCAGGTCTGCATAGGGGTGTGAACAAAAATCCAGATGCACTGGTCGTGGTCTCATACCGAATGGACAAGGCTTCTGCCAGGGCGGTGTCTCCCAGCCTGCCACAAGTCCTGCGCCGAGCGTAGCGGGGCCAGCATCCTTGTGCACCTGCTGCACCCCGGGCTGCTGGTCCCCAGACCTGTCATGCCTGCCCCAGTGCACCAATGAGGCTCTGCTCTGGCTTGTGTCAAAGAGGGCCCACCACGTGCCGGTGCAAGCTCCAGTCCCACAACTTCTGCAGCCTCAGTAGACCATCGCTGGCCTCCCTGATGCTGGCCCACATTACTCCTCAATCATTGAAAAACTCCACCGGCGTCCCCTTTGGCCCAGTAGGTCCCACATGTGGAACTGTGTCCTGAGTCCTGAATGGCAGTGGCCCGAAGTCCGTGGCAGTGGCCACAGCACCAGTTCCAAAGTGTCAGACCTAGATAAGGGAAGGCAACACAACCAGCTATGGCATTGTGAATGTTAGTGTACTGTTTACCCAAAAGATTTTGAGTCGAAGAGTGAGCTGGGATATATCACCGAAGTTTAGATATCATATTAGACATCCCGCGTAAAGAACACATCTCTGGTCACCTGAAAAACCTCCACTAGCTCCCCGTCAATAAGAGGATTACTTTCCGGCTCCTTACCCACGCACACAAAGCACTCTACGAAATCGGACCCGAATGCCTCAACACACGACTGTCCTTCTACACCCCCTCCCGCCAGCTACGATCCTCCAACCAAGCCCTTGCCACTGTACCTCGCATCAACAAAACCACCATGGGAGGTAGATCCTTCTCCTACCTGGCAGCTACAACCTGGAACTCACTTCCCACTCACCTTCGCCTTACTCAGAACCACCTAGCATTCAGAAAGCAACTTAAAACATGGATATTTGACAAGTAATTCCCCACCCTTCTTCAAGCGCCTTGAGACCCTCTGGGTATGTAGCGCGCTATATAAATGTATTGACTTGACTTGACTTGACTATATGAAGGGACAGAGCTAAATAAAGCATGATGACAAAAACGCAAGGCTTTGAAGGAGATACAATGTTGATTAGTAGGCCAGTGTGACAGCACAAGAACTGATGAAGCAGAAGTCCAAGGTGGCAGGCTAAAAAGAGCGTGTGTTGTTGTGTTTGTAACACGCTGGAGTTTCTTGACTAGGTAGACAGGAATCCCTAAATTAAGGGGATTGCAATAGTCAAGTCACGAAAGATTAAGGGACTCACACATAGCTTGATGCAATCCAAATGAAGCAAATGAATAACTTTAGGAATCAGGGGGATTGAGTAGAAGCAATTGTCATGACCCATTCAGCATACTTAACAGTTTAGCAAAATCTTTGGACCTCCTCAAATTAATGCTCTACTGTAATATAGTTGGGATGTAGTGGTTTTCATGACATGGGAGCTTTCACATAAACGTGGAAGTTGAGATTGCAAACTGTTGGTGGGATGCCAAGTACCAGCCAATTTACTTACAGCTTTGTGTTTTTTTCATAGTATATTCCATGAAATGGGTTTTCACCCTGCCTCTATTTTAATTTTGTCCTATGGTACAAGAGTAAAAGAAAGCGGTTGCTTACCTAAGCTTCAAATCCTGTACATGAGTTTGTAGGGTTGAATATTCCAAAACCTTTCTTGCCACAATGTTCTGTGCTCAAGCTGGGATCTACGGGTGGAGGGGAGCAGTCTTGCCTGCCACTCTGACACTTGTGCCCCACTGAGCTGGGCTGTAGCCACTAGGTTTTCGTTTGGCCAGTACCGTCCCCCAAAGGGTGAAGAGAGCTGTTCCATTTTGTGCATCACTAGCACACATTTTAGTTTGAGATGTACAGAAATTCGGGACTGCGATACTGTTCCAAAATTATTACTTGATGAGTATAACAGCTCTATAATTTTTATATCTATATATGATTATGAATATTAATATGCAATGTTTATGTTATGCATATCAATATACTGTATAACATTGTGGCAACGTTATTTCATACCTCAGTGACATCTTGTTTATTCTGGGAGGAGCAACCAACGTGGTGTCTACACTACCTAAAACAACTGAAAAACTGAAGATTAGCCCACACTGGTAATTCTTCATTTTGTGTATTGCTCGTCTTGCAAGGCTGTGGCAAAGAAAATATTAAATTTGAGCTGAAATCAGCCTCATTCATCCAGAGCTTGGGGAGGGATAATGACCTTTCAAGATCCAGCTCTTTGAATGCACTTAATCCAAGTTTGGAACAAATAGAAACAGTCGGCATATGAACCCCTTTAGGTGGAGACCAAGGAAAAAAGTGTACACGGTAGTATTCTCCCCAGTCCGGGAGCATGAAAATGAATACGCCACACATAGAGTTCTGTAACAAATGTCTTTATTCTTCAACATACGACTACACTCTTCATGCATTGCATCAGAACTTGTATAACCACACCATAACCCCTTTAGTACTGATCACGGAACCGCTCCGTCATCAGCTGCGGTGGCGCTGTGCTGATGACGGAGCGGTTCCGTCATGGCCCGCCCACCGCTCATGCGCGGCGCGAATTCCGCGCCTGCGCTGCGCGTTCTATTTACCGAGCGGGCCATGACGGAACCCCGTTTAGCCTCTACATGCGTGGATGGTAAAATTGGATCTGGTAACCGCTGCTCCCCTCCTTTCAGCTGTTCAGGTGGGATGACACTACGTCCGCTGGATCTTTTAAAAAGTTACATTTATTTGGTATACTGGTTGATTTGGCAAACATTCTGTACACTGGTGCAATTAAAGGCTGTAACCCACCTTCTGATTTTGCTTTAATGTTGTTTTTTGCCGTTGATCATTGAGGTTTCTTTTTCCTTTTTGTTAATGAAAGTGCCGCTCTCTCTCGTCCTGATCTCATAATGTTTATAGAGAGTGCCTTATTGCTCTTTAATTTGCCTTCCGGTCGGGGTTCTACTGCACCACCGTGCAAGCCTGTTGTTAGCCCAGTCGTGGTAATTATAATAAAGATGGTTCCACCTGCCCCCTTGATTTGTCTTACATTTTTACCTTGCGATTTTTTTGGGAGGGGGTTATGCTCTTTCTAATTATTTTCCTTTGCTCTTTTACTACTTAAGCAGTGCCCCTGGGATATTGATGAGCTGTTAATGACCTTAGAGCATGTGCGGCAAAGCTGGTTTGTGTGGCCTGGTTTGTTTTTTTTGTGTTTGAAGCCAATTGTTGCCTTCTAAATTCCCAAATATGCGTCACAATATCCGTGCTCCTAATTGTACTAATGGTGCAGCAATGGGCGTAAGGCAATAAAATCCTAGGTTTGCTCCAGACTAGAAGCTCCAGGCTCATCTGTATCTCTTTCCAATTGATAGGCAGCTACGCTGCTCCTAAGAAGGACAAGCAATCAGAGTATACCCTCTTTGTTTTTTTGATGTTTGCTCGGCTTGTTTGCACTCGACTCCTCGCAATTAGCTCCCCCTGTCTGCCGCCAATCCACTGCTCCTGGCAAGACCGGCACTATACACCGTACACTGCCTCTTTGCACACTAGCCGCAGTACCTTTTGGTTCGTTGGCTCCTCAGCCAGAACAGCACAGCTTCAGGTCAGCAGGGTCGCCGGGGAAACACTTCCCAACCCTGCGCTCCTCACCCAGTGCTTCCACGATTCCTTGCACCCCAGGCAAAATGGCGGGTACGGCCACAGAACCGCAGAACCGCGTTCCGCAATCCACAGTTCGAGGCCGTAGCCTGCAACTAAGAGTTCAATCCCCGACAATCGGGGGAAATCATCCGGTTCCTCTTGGCTCTCGGCTCCTCTCGCTACGCTTCACAGCGCTTCCGCAGTGTCCCCACTCTGACCTTAAAATCTCGGACCTCTCCGCATAGACCAGACGTCTTCAAACTGTGGGGCGCGACCCCCAGGGGGGTCGTGGTGTTCTAGGAAGGGGGTCGCAGATTCCCCAGCTTTACTTGTCCCTGCAAAAAGACAGCTGGGATGGCTAATTGAGATCGTTATCAGCTGCTTGCCTGAATGAAAGGCAGGCTGATCTCCCTACTGTGCAAAGCGATTATCGCTTGTAACTCCACTCATTCCGGTTTCAATGAGATCCTCGTGCTCCTCGTGCTCTAGTAATCTGTCAGTATTTCTACACTTTGGGGCGTCCATCTCTCTCCTGACATACCATAATAGCTGTTAAAAATACTGCACAGCCAGCATAGCTAAAACAAATGCATCACACCAACAAACCAAACCACGGCATCCACGAAAGCTTCTCTTCTGCACGCAAAACATGTCTTCAAAGGCGGCACAAACATCCCTGTAAATGTGTAAAACAGTATAGTCGGAACTCTAAGATCAAGGCAGCCTGACCTTGCTCTTGACATCTGATGTGTATATTGGGACTGAGCAGGTCGCAGGTTCAGCCAGTACAGGAAAAACTGGTCTGTATGTGGCAAGATTCTACTCTGAGCTGTTCCAACTCACTCTTTCATCCTTCCAAGGCCGATAATACAACTGAGTTTCAATTGGTTGATATGGGCAGACCTAAAGCTAGCAATAAAATGTGTTACTAACTTTACGAGTCATTTTAGCTAACACCTGTAGGTCGACTAGAGAAGAGGCTGTGGGACTGAAGGATGGATGGGTACACATTTAGGTGGGAGATTTTGGGGCAGAAGAGGGAGAGTTGTGTTCTGTTATTTTAGTAAGGAGCCAGCAAGGCTTTAGTCAAAATAACAATTTTTCCAGTGAAAGTGGTTTATCTCTTTCCTGCGTAGGACTTATCGGCCTGGAAATCCATCTTTCTATTTTGGAATTTTAAAAGTTTGCGTTTCCCAGGACATTTGTGCCAGTGCATGGCCACTCTCACACACTTGGAATGCTCTTCTAAAACAATTCAATGAATTAAGGCTGGAAAGGAATGATTACAAGTAAAATAAAGTGGCCCAAGAATGCCGCAAAATTTCAATTTTCCTGCCGCTAAATTTTATGCAGCAACATTTTCAAATCAATGCCGCAATATCCTGGGGGGGTCTGACCAAGGAGGTGTTCCATGGGCTTTGCAAGGGATTCCCACGCAAAGCCCATGGATTTTGATGCTGCACCCATTTACAAAATCACGTAAACCTGGGGCAGCTCCAAAAACTGATGCCTCTCCAGCAGAAGCGTAACGAGGAGAAATGTTTTTATTTCTCCTCGTTTTTTTCATCTTTCCATGTGTGCTGCATTCTGCAGCTCACATAGAAATAGGAAAACGCACCTCAGGATTGTTTTGGTGAAGGAAGGTGCCTCTTCCCGTACAAAAACAATCTTGCTACGTTGGTGCTAGGCAGCAACTTGTGAAGGGAAAAGGACTGGAACGCAACTGGAATGTGCCGTATTTCATAAGAAGGTCAGAAAGGGAAAAAAACACGGGAAACGTGCCAAAGAATGCCAGGTGTTACAGGGGCATTTATGGTTGTCGATAGATGCTGATGATGAGGAGAACCATTTTCTAGAAAATTTTGTCAGAGGGGGTCCTTACGTCTAAAAAGGTTTGACATGGGGGTCTCGACATCAAAAAGTTTGAAGACCACTGGCATAGACCCAAACTTAAGCATGGCAGGCCCGTTACACTGGCAAATACGTTCAAGTATCATTCGCTGTGCAACAGTATACAAGCTATTAAATCCAAGGCGTGCACACTTTCCATCCAGCGGCTTACCCCTCTTACAGATTCAGATAACGAACTTTGCCTCTCTTCCAGTCAGCACCACCGCAATCCGCTCTACTGTCCACGACCATGCGGCCCCCAGGCATGGGCGTAGGAGACACTAAATTTCTGGGGGGGACAGAGACAACCTTGTGGACTTTCCAGTGGCCCTATACAAATCGCCCATTGTGCGAGACCGTACGCGCGTTAAACGTATACAATCGCATAGTTATGAAGAGAAATATTGAGAAAGGCAGGCAAGTAGTCACAGTCTGCAAGTATGCTTTATTTTTATTTACATTCACAATAAAGACCAAATGGGACAAAAATATGTATATGAATCTTGCATCTTCATGCACCAAGAAAACAAAGGCGTGACAAAAAAAGGAATAATAAACTAAACGCTCTTAGCGACATTCCTACATCTCAAAATGCAATTGGACAAATTAGAAATAGTTTTTCTTGCTGCAGGAATCTGTTTTAAAATTATGAACTTTATTTTGAAAAGCCAAATAATTTCTTGCGCCGTTCATTGCAGAGTCCATCATCTCTCTTATGTTGCTGCAAAGTGGAGGGCCCGTTGCAAAGGTTGACTGGTCACCTTTCTCACTGCTGCATTTGTATGTTACACTGGTACTAACGAGGCAAAATCTTTGCAGAGACTGGAGGTATGTGTAAAAATGTCAAAATTCACTGGAAGTAACTTATTCCTTAAATTATTAATTGTTCCCCTAAATTAAGAATTTTAAACAAAACTAAAGTCATGTGTTTTTCACATGTCTTATAAAAACACATGTAATGTGTGTCACAGAACATAACCAATCACAACAGGATTTTGGTTTTCTGGATCATTCTATTTTTTCATGTCAGCTGATTTCATTGCTGTTTTAGTAGTAGTAATTCGCACCCCCCTTTCCCGGACGATGTCACTGTCATGTCATACCTGTGAAATAAGACCGATTAAGTACGGAATGGCAAGTTTCACTGTTGTCTAAGCTGCATGCCAATACATTTAGTTCACAGCAGCACCAACCCACATGGCTGGGCTTCACCTTTGAGGCTTTTGGATACAACACAAGGGTGGGCAAAGGGACTAAAGTGATGAGCTCAAGAAAAAGGCCAGATACCAAGGAACAGGAAAAAGTGTCTGAATACCAGCACAGTCCAACTTTCCTTTGCAGTGTAGGGTGTTGCAGTGACGAACAGCCTACAATAACACCAGTGTCTGTGGGGGGCTGCTTGCATTCTTGGGTCTGTGCTGAGCACCCCCAGCTGCTCAGAGGCCCCAGCTGACGTGGTGTTATGTACAGGAGTCTGCACCAGGCAATGTCGGGCCTAGACAGGCTGAAAGACATGAAACCTATTGAGTGCAGTGCATTGAAGGGTGAGTGATGTCTGTGTGAGTGCAGGGAGAGCAGTGTGCCCGTGTGAGTCCAGGGTGAGTGATGTCTGTGTGAGTATAGGGTGAGCAGTGTGCCCGTGTGAGTCAAGGGTGAGTGATGTCTGTGTGAGTGCAGGTTGAGCAGTGTGCCTGTGTGAGTCATGAGTGAGTGATGTCTGTGTGAGCGCAGGGTGAGTAGTGTAGTGTGCCTGTGTGAGTCCAGAGTGAGTGATGTCTTTGTGAGTATAGGGTGAGCAGTGTGCCTGTGTGAGTCCTGGGTTAATGATGTCTGTATGAGCGCAGGGTCAGCAGTGTGCCTGTGTGAGTGATGTCTGTGACAGTGCAGAGTCGGTGATGTCTGTGTGAGCGCAGGGTGAGCAGTGTGCCTGTGTGAGTCCAGGGTGAGTGATGTCTGTGTGAGTATAGGGTGAGCAGTGTGCCTGTGTGATTCCTGGGTGAGTGATGTCTGTGTGAGCGCAGGGTCAGCAGTGTGCCTGTGTGAGTGATGTCTGTGACAGTGCAGGGTCGGTGATGTCTGTGTGAGCGCAGGGTGAGCAGTGTGCCTGTGTGAGTCCAGGGTGAGTGATGTCTGTAACAGTGCAGGGTTGGTGATGTCTGTGTAAGCGCAGGGTGAGCAGTGTGCCTGTGTGAGTCCAGGGTGAGTGATGTCTGTGTGAGTGCAGGTTGAGCAGTGTGCCTGTGTGAGTCCAGAGTGAGTGATGAGGGTGGGTGAATGCTGGCTTAGTGATGTGTCAGGGAAGGGTGAGTAATGGGTCTATGAGTGCAGTGTGACTGTGCCTATGCGAATGCAGGGAGAGAGATGTATCTGTGCAAGTGCAAAGAGACTTGTCTGGCTACTCCCAGAGATGTATTGGCCAAGATACCTCTTTCTCAAATGTGCTTAAGAATGCACTATTTGCCCACTCTTTTTTCAAAATGTTCTCATGGGAGAACCCCCGAATCCCCCATAGGTGGCTGGGCCTTGCTCGCTGCGCGCGCTCGTCACAGTGCAGTATTTACGCCTCACCACTTTCAAATGTCACCAGCCGCCCCTGCGCCCCTGGCAATGCAGTGTAACAGCCCTTGCCCCTACTTACAAGTTAACCGAGCGTGTTGCTGCCTGCAGCCCTTCTGTCTTCAAGCCTGCAACAGAGAAGTCCGATGACGAGGTCAGGTCAGCCAGCAAATCAACCAGAGCACTGGCTACTTACTGGCAGCTGATGTGAGAACTAAATCATTCCTGGAGCCTCAGGGGTGCTGAGCCACACAAAGAGTTCAAAAGGGCAGTGGCAGGGGGGCGAGTGGCCTCTGACGTCACCTTATGCTGTGACTATCAGATCATTGGCGGCTCACAGACAGGTAACTGGAGAGGCGCCAGGTCAAGTGCAGGGCCATTGATGCGATAGTCACAGCATAAGGTGACGTCAGAGGCCACTCGCCCCCCTGCCACTGCCCTTTTGAACTCTCTCAGCGCTGATGGCCTGCCAATCTCCCTCTCAGGAGGTAGAGGGGAAATTTGTTTGACCCCTCGGACCCCCCACCCTTGTCCCCTGTGTCCCCCCCACTCCAAAATCTGGGGGGGATATGTCCCCCGCGTCCCCCACAGTTCCTACGCCCATGCCCCCAGGGGAAGTGAGGTCGATAGACCAGTCTTCCCCTGGGGAATTTGCGCGATACCAGGGCAGGTATGTCGGGATAGGCTGGGGGGTGGGCTTAGGGGTGGGGATCTAGGGAGGGTACATAAGGGGACAGGGGAGGAAGTCCTTCCTCTTCCTGCCCCCGGTGCCGAAAGAAGCAGCTAGTTTGTTGGTGGAGGTTAGTGGTAGCGTAGCTTTAGGGCCTTGAGCAGGGTGAGCTGCAGTTTTGAGGGTTTGGGGTAGGGCGACGCTGATGCCCCAGTGTGGCCTTTTGGAGGAGAGCATTTTTAGTTTGCTGTCGAGTGTAGGGTTAAGCGCTTTGCTGGAGGGCACGCTATCTCCTGGGACGTTCGATACGCGTTACGTGTGAGGCGCGAGGCTGCCGGTTCCCACGCATCTCGCAGGCGGGACCTAGCTGCTAAGTCTCACGCATTGTGCAGGGTGCCAAACCTCACGCATCTCACGGGCGTGCGCGGGGTGCCGTTTTACACGCATCTCGCGGGCACAGCAGGGTAGGGGCTACACGGGGCGCAGGACCTTTGGGTCAGGGAGGCCATGGCGACACCGGATTCGGAGGCAGTGCGGGAGGCCCTGCGGGTGTTGGGGAGGGCTGGCAGGGCAGACCTTTTGCGGCCAGGTGTTTTGGACCAGGCGTGGTTGGGCATGACCCGGACGCCAATGCCTGCGTCAGCAGGTGTGGCGGCGGTGGTGGTGGCTTGCATGGACGAGCCGACACCGACAAGATCAGGCACGGGAGGGAGGGGTAAGGTAAGAAGCAGTCGGAGGCGCCTCTGCGCAGAGGACAGCGTAAGAGCCTCCCTGCAGGTTGGTGGATGTGTCGGTGGGGGCTGGTGGAGAGTTGGAGTTGTCGGCAGGGAGTGGCGCCACGGATTTAAGCCGCGCGCCGCCGGTTATGCATGTTGGCAGCCCAGCCCCCTCAGATTCGGAGGGGGAGGTGCTGGACCTGGAGGAGGTAGATGGAGCCATGAGGGAGAACAGTGAGGCCAGTGGCCGGGAGTGAGATGTTGGTTCTGAAGTGTCCGCGGGTGAGGATTTCACGCTTGCGCTGTCGGAGGGGGAGTCTGAACCGGAGGCAGGGGGTAGTCCATCAGGGAAACAGCCGGTGGATTTGTCCTGCGGCAAGAAAGGGGTAGTGCGAGCGACTGTCCACAAGGGGAAGGGCCCAGCCAAGGCATTGCACCAGCAGGCAAGGGGGGCTCACCAGAAAGGGGGTCGCCCGGCTCTGCAGCGGGAGGCGGATGTGTGTAAGGAACCCTCTGGGCAAGACGCGTGGTATGCCAGGTGGGCGCACATGACCGAAGAAGAAAGTATTCGCGACCAACGTCGCATAATCGAAGAATCTAAGCAGGCATGGCAGCGTTTGTGCGCGGCCAGGGATGCGCAGGCGGGTGGGGTGCATGGGGGCGAAGGGGCCCCGTCACCTGCGCGCGGGGTGGGAACAGGTAGAGGCCGTGGCGGGGCAACCTCCAGGTCGCGGGGTGAGTGGGTCTGGGTAGAGGGGTCAGGGACTGCTTTGGCGGCACAGAGACCTGGTGCCACTGGGGCCTCTTCGAGCGCAGACGGCTCGGGGGGGCGGTAACAAGCCAGCGGTGAGTTCTGGCAGAGGCCAGGGTGGGCCGGCGGGGTGCAAAACTGCCTCCAAACGTTGGGACAAAGCAGCAGGGGGATCCGCGGCGGCCTGCCCTCCAGCGATGGATCGTGCCACTGCAATGCTGGAGTGCGAGTTTATACCTGAAGTGCGAGGGAAGGCTGTGAAACAAGTGGTGAGTGAGGTGCGGAGAGTGGCAGCGGTTGAAGCGGATGAAGAACGGTTGGACTATGAGGATGAGGAGTTAGAGGATGGTGAAGTACGTGACGATGAGTGTTGGGTGAGAGGGGTGTAGTTCCGTAGTTTGTGGGTCTGGTGCGGTGGTTCCAAACCCGTCCAATAAAGGTCGGCGGAAATAGACGATTTTGGTGTCAGCAGACCGCAAATACGAGTGTAGTGTGTACGAGTGTTTTCGCATTAATCGATCAATGAGAACACTACGTATTCAGGGATATTGTTTGAACCTTCGGGTTCCATTTTGTGTGTGGCAGCCATTTTGTGTGGTTGCCCTCACATAGGCCGATGACTGCGACCGAACGAGTCTTTGGGACACATACACCTTAGCTGACTTCTGGGTGACCTGGCCGAACTGACTCCTTGCCCGAGGCTGACCTCGCTGAGCCAGTTCCTTGTTAAACAGCTGGTCAGATAAATATCAAAGGGTAGGACATGCCGAAGTTTATGGTACACTGCACCCACCTTTCTATCTTACTTCCAATCTGTTTCTGCTCCTTCCTTTACGACATAATCACTGATTTGGGTTGAGGGTTTTATGATGGGTTTGTCCGGCCTGAGCGAACAAGTATATTGGAATGTGCTTGGTCATTTCTGGTGGGCTGGACAACGGAAAGTGGGATTGCCGTCATACGCTACCTTCAAAATGTCACATTTCTATTGGTCAGTTTGTATGAACCCAATGCTAATTTGGAATGTTGCCTGAGGCTTGATTTTTGGCATAAAAGACCATGCTCCGCTCATTGAATTTGTGGAGTCTCTAGCGAACCATCGTGTGTGCTTCGTAGACCTCTGTTCCTGGTTGCAGCCAATAAACTTTGGTCTTTGACGTCATCAAGAAGTGTCCCGTGTCTCTGTTTGCCAAGGCAGGGGAACTCGAAGGCATCGGGCGTTTTCCCTGACGCCGCTGGGTTCTAAAACCCGGTCCTTCAGTTGGCGCCCAACGCGGAGCGACTTCAGCTGTACCGGTCCAAGCCCGAAGATCTTGGAGAGCTTCGTGTGAAAATTCTGGAGGAAGGCCAACCACTTCATCGACCCCTGTATGTCGTTGTGGTCTGAAAGTCTTTGCTGCGAGGTTCCCCGCCTTCTGACGGCTACGAAGGACTGCTGCCCTGACTGTCACCCTGTCTTGGAGCCTTAGATGTTTGTAGAGCGAGACGATAGACGGGTCTTCTGGTGACGCCATCGACATTTCAGTTAAGTATGAGTGGAGCGTCTCCTAGTCCTTAGTTTGTTTTTGTATTCCTTTAGTGGATCGCTTTGATTTGGTACCTGCAGGCCCCAAAGTCAAGGGACTCGTGTATTCGCGAGACTATCGTTTTGAGATTTCCCTTGTAGTTTGAAGCTAGACTAGTGAGCAAGATGCCTGGTCTTAGCAGACTTGGAAATATATTTGGTTGTGGTTGTTCTAAGGATTCCCGGTTAGAGGATTCGTGTCCGGTTCCTCCAATTGGAACTCCTACATATGACTTGTACATGAAGCATGGTGTGGGCCCAATTAGCTATAATGAGATATGGGTAAAATATACGAGAAAAGACGGTGTCCTACAGTGGCCCCGTTACGGTAGTTTTGAAGCTGAGATTTTAGACAATCTCGAAGTGAAGCTGTTCAAGAAGAAAGCCCGGCCGGCAATGTTTGACTCTTTCCGCATATGGCGCAAAGAAGCCAAACAGAAAGAAATTAAATTAGCGAAGAAGAATAAACGAGAACGAGGTATGTCAATGGTACAAGCTGCTATTGCGTATAGGGATAATGAGGAAGAGCAAGAGAGCGAGCAGATGCTTAGAGTAAAGAAGTTAGCGGTAGATAGATGCTACCCAGTTTTGCCGCCTAAAGAACAGGAAGAGAAGAAAGATCTTGCGAAAGATCTTTTAGTGTCGCATCTATTGAGTTCGCCACCCCCTTATGCACAGAATGCTACGGCACCACCGCCACCAGTTGTGGCTGTGCAATCTCCAGTTGTTGTGCCACCCGTAATTCCTCCACAGCCAGCTCAGGGGCCGCCAACTTTGCCTCCCCCTTTGACTGTTACTCCTACGCCTGTCTATGATACTCCTTCTGTTCCGATTTTGGATTCTTCTACTATTGTCCAGTCTTCCCTTATTCTTCCATCTTCTCCTTCTGCTAGGCAGCGAATGACTGCTGCAGTTTCTGGTTTCTTTTCTCCTTTGTTGGGACAATTGGGTATGTCTCCAGTTAATGAGCGTAGACAATCACGTAGTCAGTTGCCTGGTATAGACGAGAGTACAGTTTTGATTCACATGGCAAGTAGATGGGTTATGTATACATCCCAGTATGATCTTGAGGGTATTATGGATGTTTTTCGGCAATGGAAAGCACCGAAGCAACGGTACGTCTTTGAAATGATGTGTGTGTTCCTCTATGAACAATGGGTTGACGAAGTAGGTCAAGCTCCTACTGAGTTGTATCGTATACGTTCTAAGTTTGTGAAAGGGACGGTTGTGAGTCTTCTCGACATTGAGAGAGCAGTTGCGACGTTGTTGTAATTCCGTAATAACACTCCTTCTGAGCGATTGTTTGAGCCTGATTCGTCAGTTAGGAGAAAAGCGCGTCAGTATCCGATGCGTGAGGTTCCTCCGGTGTGGAAGGAAGCAGTTCAGGCTGATGCTGCGTTGGGCATTGTAGCTGCGCCTGCGCACTTTCAGCGAGTATGGGTACATGTTTCTTGGAAGCGTGTTGAAGTTTTGGCGATTAAGCAGACTTTACCTGATCCGCACAAAAATCCAGCAGGATATTATAAAGAGCTCACTCAAACTGTGGGTTCGTGCATCATGAATTTAGCAGACATAGACATGTTGTTTGGCAATGTTGTTCCACAGCCCATTTGGAGTACGATTCGACATACGGATCATGATGATAATGAATTGGGTGATACATGGGTTAATATTGTTGCTGCGAATGATAGACAAGTTGAAGGTGCTAAGCCTGAAGATCTAATTGCTCAACTGCCTGGTAGGATTATTAACTATATGAAGACTTTGATGCCCGAAGTGCGTGTTAGTTGGGACAAGTTGTCTGCATGTAAGCAGAAGAAAGACAAGACTGTGTCTGACTTTTTCACGCTGTTTGAAGAGACTTTTGTAGATCATAGTGGTCAGGATATGGCTACTGAGGGTGGCCAGAGATTGTTCGTTGATAAATTTGTGCATAATTTGCTTCCCGAGTTGGGCACTAAGTTGAAGGATTCCGAGAGTGCTTGGGCTGTTTCCACGTCCGCACAGATTTTGGCTACGGCCCAGCACTATAAAATTAGGCGCAAAGATGAGTTAGAGAAAGCGGATAAGAAGACTAAGGAATTGAAGACTAAAGTTCTTCTACAACAAGCTTATCCACCCGTACTAATAATCAGCGCGATTATCAGCAACCTCAGCAATATTCGAGAAACTCGCAAAGGAATGAGTCTTCTCAACAGCGTTTCCCGTATGGGCCTAATCAGTGTGTGTATTGCAAAGAAGAGGGCCATTACAAGAAAAGTTGTCCGGTTTTGTTACAGTGCATGAATGGTACTTCTGGTGTAAGAGGTAGAGGTGCTCAACAGGCAACTAGAGGTAGAGGTCGCGGACAGAACATGCGTCCTTTGCCTCCACAGAACTTGATGAATAGTTTTGATCAACAGCAAGGTTCGTCTGGTAGGACAGCACAGTACTATATGGATGATTACTATGTTGAAGGTGACGAAGCGAATGGTGATGATTGTTAGGACAGCCATGGACAAAGAGAGGGAGTTTTTTCAGTTCCAGTAGCTCAGAGTGGACCCTATGTTGAGGTGATTGCATTAGGTGTGTTAGAACCTTTTCTGCTAGACACTGGTGCTACAAAGAGTTCTATTATGTACTCTAAACTCCCTGGTGCACCTTTGTCTGGCTTTGATAATGTTTCTGTAGGTTTTTCTGGCGCCCCCGTTACAAATCCGATTTCTGCTCCATTGTCTCTTTCTGTTGGACCTCGTAAGTTTAAAGCACCCCTTCTTTTGACTACAGGTTGTAATGAGAATCTATTGGGATTGGATTTATTGAAGAGATTGTATGCGACACTGTATTGTTCTCCGTTAGGAGTACATCTTACTTTGGGTGAGAGAGTGATCTCTCCGATGTACCTGTCGAAAGACAGACTTCCATCTGAATTGTCTTCTTTACCAGATTCATTGTGGGCTACTGGTCCGAATGATGTGGGCCTACAGGAAATTCCTCCATATGTTGTGACACTGAAGGCGAATGCTAAGTTACCGCGCATTCCATAGTACCGTATCTCGAGTAATGGTGAGCGTGCACTTTTAGCGATTATTTATGATTTGATCGAAAAGGGTGTCATTGAGGAATCGAGAGGTAATGTGTGCAATAGTCCCGTTTTGCCTGTTTTCGGTATATAGGTTTGTCATCGATCTTCGCGAAGTGAACAAGATTGTTGTTTCACAATTTCCTGTTGTGCCTGATATCACTGCCTTGTTGACTCTGATTCCGGCTACAGCCACATGGTTTTCGGTGATTGACTTGAAGAATGCTTTCTTCAGTATCCCGATTGCCATAGAGAGTAGGGATATTTTTGGATTCTCTTTAGGAGGACGAAGTTTCCGCTTTAAGCGCGCTCCTCAAGGCTATTGCGAGAGTCCATCGATCTATAGTCAAGCTTTGAAGACACAACTTGATCTGTTGGTTTTACCTGATGGTGCAGCCCTTATTCAATATGTTGGTGATTTGCTAGTTGCCGCTGATACTGAAGAGATTTGTAGGGAAGCCACTTTGTCATTGTTATGCCACTTGTCTGATTTTCATCACAAAGTTTCTCTCTCCAAGTTGCAATATTCTCGACAAGAAGTAACCTACTTAGGTCACCTCTTATCGAAGGAGGGAATGAAACTGACCCCAGAGAGAATTCAAGCTATTGCGAAAATGAGTGTGCCTACGACACAGAGAGAATTACGTGCGTTTTTGGGTATTACGTCGTACTGTAGACAGTGGATTCCTAATTTTTCTTTGTTAGCGAAGCCTTTGATAGCTCTTACTGTTAAGGATACTCCAAATCCTATTCCTTGGACTGATGAATGTCAAAAGAGCTTTTCTGAATTACGCAATGCGTTGTGTTCAGCTCCTGTGTTGGGTACTCCCGACTACAGTAAGCCTTTCACATTGTATGTTCACGAGAGAGAGGGATGTGCATTGTCAGTGTTGACTCAGCAGTTTGGCGATAAGCAGCGTCCATGTGCTTACTTTTCATCGACCTTAGATCCGGTAGCAAGGGCGTTGCCGAGTTGTTTGAGAGCTACAGCAGCAGCGGCTGTTTCAATTCGACAGTCTGCTGGTTTGGTTATGGACAACAAGTTAGTGGTAATGGTTCAACATGCAGTGGATACCTTGTTGAACCGTACCAAGATGCAGCATTTAACTGGTGCTCGGTTGTCGGGTTACGAGTTGACGTTGTTAGCGAGTCATGTGCACATTAAACGATGCAACATGTTGAATCCAGCCACGTTGTTGCCAATTTCAGTTGAGACAGATAGTGAAGAACAACAAGATTGTTTTCTGAGAACTGAAGAAGAAACGAAAGGGAGAGTGGACTTAAGAGATACTCCTCTTCCAGAGTGTGATGGTACTTTGTGGGTTGATGGTTCGTGCTTTAAGTTGCCAAATGGTGATACGACTGCGGCATATGCTGTTACGACTTTGCATACGATTGTTGAAGCTGCACGTATTCCACATAATTCAGCACAAGCAGCGGAGTTGATTGCATTAACGAGAGCATGTGTGTTGGCGAAAGGAAAACGAGTGAATGTGTATACTGACAGCCAATATGCCTTTGGCATGGCTCATAGCTTTGGGCGTTTGTGGCGTGAATGTGGGTTCTTGACTTCGCATGGAACGAAGATCCAACATGGACAGTTGGTGAATGAACTTCTTGAATCTCTTACCTTGCCATTGCAAGTAGCGATTGTGAAATGTAGTGCCCATAAGAAAGTTACGGATGATGTTGGTTGCGGAAATGCGTTTGCGGATGAAGTTGCGAAAGAAACTGCGAGGAATGTGATGAGTCGAATGTATGTTGCAGGTCCGGTGAGATGGGTTCCAGAGAAAAGTATGTGTGAAGATACGATTGAGAGTGTGAAATCCATTCAAGCTGAAGCTACAGAGAAAGAGTTGAATGAATGGAGAGAAAGTAAGGGTAGATTGGATTCGAATGGTTGTTGATCTGATTTGTCCGAACATCAGAGATGGTTGTTGCCTGACGCGTATGTGCTTCCAGTTGTTACAATGGCTCATGGCATGGCACATATCAGCGTGAAAGGGATTTGTAAGTTGTTGGCTCCGGTTTGGCAGAATGCAGGAATTCCAAAATGTGCAGAGAACTTGGTTAAGAACTGTATGGTGTGCTTGATGTATAATCCTGGTAAAGGAACTCCAACACCAGCTGGTCATTTTGCTCCTCCTACGCATCCGTTCGAGGCTTTGCAGCTAGATTTCATCCACATGGAGAGATGCAACAACTTGAAATATGTTTTAGTGGTTGTTTGCTCCTTTTCTAGATGGATAGAAGCTTATCCCCTTAAGGACAATACTGCCTTGTCCACAGCGAAAGTCCTGATAAAAGAGTTTTTCCCTAGATTTGGAATGCCGAGAATTATCTGGAGTGACAATGGGAGTGAATTTGTGGGTCAAGTCATGAAGAGCGTGCGTGAGGGACTAGGTATCCGGCAGAAGTTCCTTGCTGCAAATCATCCCCAATCAGCTGGTTTAGTCGAGTGCTATAATGGCACTCTAAAGCTAAAGTTAGCTAAAATTCAAGCGAGCACTGGTTTACAATGGCCAGATGCTTTGCCTTTAGCGTTTTTGTCCACAAGAATGACTGTGCATTCGAGAATGGGTCTGAGTCCATATGAGGTGGTCTTTGGCCGCCCAGCGAATATTTGGGGTGTGCCAAGGCCAACCAGGTTTAGTGAAATTGAGTACCCTGTGTTGCTTGATTACTTGCGCGAACTGACGACTAAATTGCGTGTTTTACACCAACAGGTGCATGATAGCCTACCAAAAGCTTCTGAGTATCCAGGCCACGCTATTGAACCTGGAAGGTGGGTGTTCGTCAAGAATTTTCAGCGGAGCAAGACCGATCAGCCCCGCTGGACAGGACCCTACCAAGTGCTACGGTCGACACGCTCTGCAGTTCGAGTACAAGGCAAGAAAAACTGGATCCACGGCGTACACTGTAAGCGAGCACCTTGCCCTTACCGTACGATCAGTGGGTCCAGGAGGGACTTCCAGACTCTGAAACCGAAACTGTTCCACGATTTTTGCCGTTCAGCGATGCTCGTCTGATTGGTACGAACTCTGAGAGAGAAAGTGACGATCTTTTACAAGAAGCTGTGCCTCCTTCGAATCGATTGAACACTACTGAGCCTGAACTCTTGTTTAAAGATCAAGAATTGCCTGGAAAAAGCCGCTATAACTTGCGACCGAGAGTCATGGACAAATAAAAATAAATAAAGTTTTTATGATTTTTCTGTTTGCAGGTTAAATCTCCACGAGGATCTACTCATTTTTGTTTTTCGAACCGTCATCCGGGTTCAGCTGTAGGGTCGCGGTGCCTAAGTCTTTGGAGTGCAAGCCTGAGACACTAGGTCAATGGTTCTGGTTGGCCTAAGGGAGTTGCCCTGGGTTGACAGAGGCATTCCTTAGCATAGAACACCCTACCATCGCGAGCAGCATATTTAGTTAGGATGGATTTCTTTGAGTTGGAGAGACCTGCAAGGACAATGGTTTTTAGAAAGAAGATATACAAACTAATATCAAAGAAAAAGTTTTTTAATACCGTGTTTATTTTTGCTATTGAGTTTAATGATATTCATAATTGGTTATGTGACATTCTCTTTTAAAGTGACGTTTGTTCCCACTGTGCAACCTACACTTCCACCTACTATTTCTTCTCATTCTTTTCATCCTTTGCCTGAACATGAGGTAGTTAGACGATTGGAATTTGCCAACAATTCCTTTATTCAACTTTTGCACCAACACCAGTTAGTGATGAATACGACAAACTGTTGGATCTGTGGTCTAATGCCCCATAAGACTGATAAGGGTATTCCGTACTTAGTTTTGCCTTTTAGTTTAAATGGTTCGATTTGGGCTTACAGAACAATATTTATTTATGCCCATAGTGTCTATCCCCAATGTTCACTGAAGGACAATCCGAAGAATAGTGCTGTTGCTAGAGGCATAGTCGACATGGTCAAAGGGACTAATGCCATTGAAACTATTCCGATAGATGAAAAGCAACCATATAGTGGTTGGGATATTACTGGGTATGGAGTTAGTCTGAGTGTTAGCCAGCGAGCCAAAAGTTCTCCACCGATTTGGATAGTGCCCCATCAGGGTCGCTATTGTCCGCAGGGTAATGGCAAGAATCCGAAAGCTCAGCTAGGGAAGAGCGATTGTACTGATACTTACGTATTTACGTCCCAGTCTTCCCCAGCATTTTTAGCCGCTAAGGGTACCTACTTTGTTTGCTATGACAAAGCGTATACATGGTTGCCCCCTGATTTTTCGGGCACATGTTTTGTTTCTTTCCTGTTGTCTCCCACTTTTAAAGCTGCAGCAGATTACCATAAAACGAGAGTTACTAGAGGTGTCATTAGTCAAGAAGACACTGCAGGGCAAGAGTTGGGAGATTTCTTTAAGGGTTTTCTGCCGTTCTGGGGACCGATGGCTAATAGCAGGAATATTCACCAGTTGACGAGAGTGGTTGAGTCCACCAAAGTCGAAACTGCTGGTGCCCTTAGTAACTTGGCTGCTGAGCTCCAGTCGGATAGACTTATGACACTTCAAAATAGAGTTGCCCTTGATGTCATACTATCAGATCGAGGTGGAGTATGTAAACTGATTCAATCAAGCTGCTGCGTTTTCATTCCAGACAAAGCTCCGTCAGTCTTCCAGGCCATTTCCAAGCTACATAAGATCTCCGATTCTGTCCATTTGGACAAAGGAGATTGGTCGTTGATGAAGTGGTTATTGGGATTGATATCCACTTGGGGTTGGAAGATTTTGATGGTCATTGGGATGGTCTTAGCTATCCTTTTCCTGTTCTGACTTTGTGTACAGTGTGCTCCTGCTATTTGTGGCCTCTGTGCTACTTCGTGTGCAAAGAGACCTGTCCAGAGAGAGGTACTAAGTAGTAGGATGATGCTACAGCAACATATCGATGATCTGATGAATATAGACCCAGATTTAGATCGACATGGGTTTGGGTCTGTTGCCTATGTAAGGGCAAAAGGAGGGTCTGTAGTTCCGTAGTTTGTGGGTCTGGTTCGGTGGTTCCAAACCCGTCCAATAAAGGTCGTCGGAAATAGATGATTTTGGTGTCAGCAGACCGCAAATCACGAGTGTAGTGTGTACGAGTGTTTTCGCATTAATCGATCAATGAGAACACTACGTATTCAGGGATTTCGTTTGAACCTTCGGGTTCCATTTTGTGTGTGGCAGCCATTTTGTGTGGTTGCCCTCACATAGGCCGATGACTGCGACCGAACGAGTCTTTGGGACACGTACACCTTAGCTGACTTCTGCGTGAACCGTCCGAACTGACTCCTTGCCCGAGGCTGACCTCGCTGAGCCAGTTCCTTGTTAAACAGCTGGTCAGATAAAGATCAAAGGGTAGGACATGCCGAAGTTTATGGTACACTGCACCCACCTTTCTATCTTACTTCCAATCTGTTTCTGCTCCTTCCTTTACGACATAATCACTGATTTAGGTTGAGGGTTTTATGATGGGTTTGTCCGGCCTGAGCGAACAAGAATATTGGAATGTGCTTGAATGTGCTTGGTCATTTCTGGTGCGCTGGACAACGGAAAGTGGGATTGTCGTCATACGCTACCTTCAAAATGTCACATTTCTATTGGTCAGTTTGTATGAACCCAATGCTAATTTGGAATGTTGCCTGAGGCTTGATTTTTGGCATAAAAGACCATGCTCCGCTCATTGAATTTGTGCAGTCTCCAGCGAACCACCCGTGTGTGCTTCATAGACCTCTGTTCCTGGTTGCAGCCAATAAACTTTGGTCTTTGCTTTCCTTGAATTCTTTCCCCTGCTGGTGGCGTTGGTGGTGTGGGGGCCGGAGTTCCGGAACCGGTCGGTTTTGTTTCATGTGGACAATATGACGGTGGTGGAACTGGTGAACAATCAGAAGGCAAAGGATTTGCGAGTGCTGCGCTTGCTGCGAAGTTTCATGCTGCTCTGCTTGCTTTTTAATGTGCTTTTTCGCGCACAACATGTGCCTGGGGCGGGTAATGACACTGCGGATGCGTTATCTCATTTGCAGTGGCAGCGCTTCGGGAGGCTGGCGCCGGGAGCAGAGGCTTGCAAGACCAAGGTGCCGGAGGGTATCTGGACCTGGGGGGGAGTAAGAGTGGTGGGTTTGGTGGAGAAATCTATAGCCGAATCCATGAGGCGTGCGTACAGGTTGGCATGGTCTGAGTTTGGGGCCTTTCTGGGTTGGAACAGGGCTGCCTGGGGGTTGCCACAGAGTGACGGGTGAGTGGTGCGTTTTGTTTTGGAGTGCATGGATAAGGGGTTGTCACAGACAACGATAGCTGGCAAACTGGCTGGCATCTCCTTTTACGGCATGGTTTACTTGGGGTTTGATCCGGCTAGGGCAGATTTGTTGAGTCGAATGTTGAAAGGTTGGGGTCGCATGAGGTTAGAAGGGGGGGAGTTGCCACGTGAGGCGATTACTTTTGAGCTGTTGTCGAGAGTGTTGGGGAATTGCCCCACTGCTGTTATGACGATGGGGAGAAGACGTTGTTCAGATTGTGCATGGTATGGATGTTCTTTAGGCCATTCGGGTGTCGGAGTGGTTGGGAGTGCGTGGTGCACTGGGGCGTGTGTTTGGGGACGTGAGGTTGGACGGGGCCCGGCTGGGTATATAGTTGGGTCATTCAAAGACGGACCAGGTGGGTCGAGGCAAATGGGTGTGGCTGAAGGAGAGCGGGTGTGCGGGTGTGTGCCCGGTGCGTGAGTGGACGGCCTTTTTGGGACGAGTGCAGAGGTCGGATGGAGAGATTTTTGTGCATGCGTCTTTGAATCGCTTGACGTCCTTTCAGTTTTTGGTGGTGTTGCGGATGGCTTTGCGGAGGATTGGCAAGGACCCAGCGCGTTTTGGCACTAATTCGTTTCGTATTGGTGCGGCCATGGCGGCGGCCAGGTTGGGTTGGTCCTGGCAGGAGATTCAGAGAATTGGGCGCTGGAGGTCCCGCTGCTGTGAGCGCTATGTGCGTAAATGAAGGAGGTCGGCGGCTGGGTAACAAAAGGGGGGCTACTGCAGTGGTGTTACAGGTCTGTTTTGTTGTGGTGTTAATCTCTTTCTCTTTGTAGGTTGCGTTCGGGGGCCAGGGGCCAAGACGGTTACCTGGATTGTTGGACACTCCTTTGTACATTGGGCATCGAAATATGCCGACAGGCAGGTGTACGGTCGTAGCCTGGGCCTGCGGAGCAGTCATCACAAAGTCCATTGGTGGGGTAAGAGTGGGATGCGTTGGGGCGACTTGTTGCCCTGGCTAACGAAGAAGGTGTCGCAATTGGGTTGCCCGGACATGCTGGTAATACACCTGGGAGAAAATGACTTAGTAAAACTGTCAGGAGTGTCCTTGTTACATCTGATGCAGAGGGATCTGGAAGCAATGAGGAGCAATCTGGCTGGCGCCTGTATTGTTTGGACAGAGTTTGTTTGATCTGGAGGGAGGCACTTAAGCCTGCTGCCAATGAGAGGGCAAGGAGGAAATTGAATAGGGCGATGAGACTCTTTTGTGATGCTCATGGAATAAAAGTTCTGGCACATGTTGGGCTTCGGCTAGAGGAGCCCCTTCTTTTCCGCGACGAAGGTGTGCACCTTTCGCACATGGGAAACGCTTACTATCTAATGGAGATGCGGGATACCATCAGCTTGTTGTGGAATGAGTCTATCTGGTGTAGGAGAGAGTGAGTGCGAAAGGTGCACGTGGGGTGGGGCAGGTAACCGCCCTCCGGGGGTTCCCTGGGTGACAGAACTTGGGAGGGGTGGGGAGTCCATGATGGGCAGAATCACCCTTCCGGGGAGGGGGTTACAGGTGCAGGATGGGGGTGTGGTAGATGGAGGTGAGATGACAGGTGATGCTGGAGGAGGATGAAGTTGAAAGGGGAAAGTGAATGGTATGCGTGAAGAGGTCGTGGTGTGAATTTGAGTGAGTAGTGGAGTATTTGAATGGATGATGTTTGGAGGCATGATGTTGGGGGGATTGTTAACTGTTGTTGATGTTATGTTGAAATTTGGTTGTCATACCTGTCCTAATAAATGGCCTTTTACGCTAAGACATGCGTGGAGTGGTTATTTGCGCGATGCGGCCCCCGGGGGAAGTGAGGTCGACAGACTAGTCTTTCCCTGGGGAATTCGCTCGATACCAGGGCAGGTATCTCAGGATAGGCTGGGGGGTGGGGATCTAGGGAGGGTATATAAGGGGACAGGGAGGAAGTCCTTCCTCTTCCTGTCCCCGGTGCCATAGGGAGCAGCTAGTTTGTCCGCCCTCCCACCCTACAAATTTTCAGGAGTGGGGTAGTGGCAGTGTTACGGTTTTGTTATAAGTTATGCAGCATGCCAGTTTAGGATGGGTTGACATGGGGAGAGTGTTTGCAGAACTTGGGAGGGGTGGGGAGTCCATGACGGGCAGAATCACCCTTCCGGGGAGGGGGTTACAGGTGCAGGATGGGGGGTGTGGTAGATGGAGGTGAGATGACAGGTGATGCTGGAGGAGGATGAAGGTGAAAGGGGAAAGTGAATGGTATGCATGAAGAGGTCGTGGTATGAATTGGAGTGAGTATTGGAGTATTTGAATGGATGATGTTTGGAGGCATGATGTTGGGGGAATTGTTAACTGTTATTGATGTTATGTTGAAATTTGGTTGTCATACCTGTCCTAATAAATGGCCTTTTACGCTAAGACTTGCGTGGAGTGGTTATTGGCGCGACGCCAGCCGCTGATGAAGGCAGAGGTCGGGACGGCGGTAGCAGGAGCATGTGCAGAGCCTCGTCGTGACGATACTGTCAGCTGCAGGTGGAGACCAGGTGGGAGCCACGGCTGGAACAGCGCCAGTCGCCCCCACCTCACCTCGCCTCGGCTGAACGCTAACAGCAAGGTGTGGACGCTCTGAAAGTGCTCGGAAAACACGGACTGGACTGGACTGGTGGCCTTGTGCAGAAGGAGAAGGACCACTGACCAGCTTGGACAGGGCAGTGGCGAGTGTGGGTCCTGGACCACTGATGTTGGAGAGGGAGTTGTGTGATTGAGCAGAGTCCTGTATCATAGTTATGGATCTGCAGCTTCTCTCCCTGGACAGATTGCAGTATTAGCTGATCCTGACCGACAAAGAGAGGCCAAGGGGCAGACAGACCTCAGGATATATCAAAATACGAAGACAAGGGCGTTTGTGATCAGGGAGGATTGTAAAGTCACCGGGGATTTTCCAAATGCAGTGAGGTATAATCTGAAAGCAGGGAAGCTTCCACGCTCCCCATGGAAACACAGGTGTGGTGCACTATTCCCCATCGCATAATTTATGCACATGATCGTAGGGACTGGCTGTACTACTGACAGTCACCTCTGAAGATAAAGGGCATAGGAGGGCCTGAGGGGACAGGAGCTCTCTGCTACAAACTTAGATGTGCTATGCACCGCTCAACATTGACACCCGAAATACACTAGGTTCCTCACTCGCACCCCTGTTTGTATACCTTGTCGCCTGAGACAAAGAACCATCTCTACGTTTTATTCGACAGTTAGATCTCTTGAGGGGGTTGCTCAGGTTTAGGCACTGTAGTTGACTCTTGACGAACCCTACCTGTTGCCTTTGACAGTGAACTATATTTGAAGCACAAACATATTAGCTTAAATATTCACTGGCAATACGTTTATCTTAATGCATCTCATCTTAAATTACATTACTACACAAGACAGCAATGTGTCACCCGAATTGGTAGCATTTTTTTATAGAATTTAAGACCGTTCATTTAAAAGTAATAGAGCACACATTTCCAGTACACATTGCTACAGATATTGGGGCAGATTTACAAGCCCTTTGGGCCACCGGTGGCACATTCTAGTGCCCCATTTTTACAAGGACAGGAAAAGCCACCCTGCGTAACTTTTCTCGTTCTTGTAAATATGGCCCTTTTGCATGCATCACTTTGCGTGAAAGGGGCGTTCCATGGGTGTTGCTGTGGGGGGTCCTACGCAACACCGATGGAACCAGACACAGTTCCAGATTTACGAGTAGTAAATAGTAAATCTGGAAATGTGTTTGAATGCTACCCCTCCCCAGGGGAGGCGCAGGGAGGTGAAACAAGGAGAAATGTATTAATTTTTCCTCGTTGTTTTCCTCTTTCTATGCGTGCTGCATTCCTCAGCACATATAGAAAGAGAAAATCACCTCTAATGATTTTTTATGTACAGGAAGGTGTCCTTTCCTGCACGTAAACAATCAGTAAAACAATGACGTTTTAAAAGTTCTATGTGTGCTAATACAGCACACATAGAAGTTAATAACTGCCATTTCTGATTGTTTATGTGCAGGAAGGGAACCCTTCCTGCACAGAAACAATCTCCCCACGATGCAGGCATCCTTGCAACATGGTGCAAGGGTGCCTGTGCTGGCAGTTTGTGCACCAGCTCAGGGGTACGCACAGAGATGCAACATATTGTTGTAAATATGTTGCATCCATGTGCTTTGAAAGTGACTCAGTGCAGCACAGCCAAATGGTTTGCGGCACACACTGAGTCACTTTCCTTGTAAATCTGCCCCATTGTAAATGGCCTATTCGCAAAAAGAAGCTGAAATGGACAGACTACCATCAGAGATCTATTTTCTCTGTTAAAAAAAACTTTCTTTGCCCTCTTGTCAAATCAGACATTGGGAGAGATTTACGAAACAATCACACAGCGCAGCCCCGCAAGGCTGTGCTGAGCGACAGAGAGGCAGCAGGAGAGAACTATATCTTCAAAGATATGGCTCTCCCCTCCCCTTTCCCATGTGAGGGCCCTGATTACAGCTGCCGTGCTCCACGCACCACCTTAATGCCATAGCGCTATGGTGTGTGTTTGTGTGAGTCCAGCATGGGTTTTGAACAGGAAGGATACCCTTCATGTACAAAATACTATGCCTAGACACGAGGGAAAGCTTTTACCACGTTGTATGCTTGTTGCCCAGTGCAGAACGCATGCAAAGTCGGAAAAGCTTAAAAGGGCGCAGCTTTCAATAGCAGGCTGCTTGCGCCTCGGCTTCCCACTTTCTTGAAACAGAACCTTCAACTAAATATTTCGATGTGGGTAGACTACACCAGCACTTAACTAGCTGTTGTTTGTGATCCAGGGTTTACAGCTAAAAGGACGTAATTCTTTGCTCACAGACGGAATTTGCAGCACTTGGCAATCCAACTTCTTGGATTCTATGGCTTCGTACATTGTTATTACGCCACAATTGCCAATAACTGTATACTTAAGAAACCTCTACTATATGACCATCCATACATTCTTTTCATGGAACTGGTCCACTACGTCTGAAAGTCATTGACAGACTTCCTACGATACTATTAGCACTTCGAAGCACTGTTCTATCGATTCAAGGCACGGCGACAAGACCACACTTGTCGAGTCTCCAGTATTCTCAAACAACCTTGAGGATCTATTCCTTTACTTATTGAAGCCTTGAAAAAGTTATAGCTGTACCGAAGCACATGCTGGCTGGTATCTTTCCCCATCACCAGGCTGTTTAGTTTCGCCATTAACAAGAATTGGACCATCACTAGCAAACTGAATAACATTTTATTGTTTAATATTATAACAAATTTATGAAGACTCTACTGTGAATTTATATCTAGCCCATGTATACATAAAGCCATATCCAAAACATTGTATATGCAAAACGCTGTGTATTGACTAAATAACACAATATTAAATCTGAGGCAATCCCAGAACTATTAACCATTGGTTTCTCTTGTGATTTGAGCTACCTGAAAAGTATGTAGAATGTGTGTTTTAAACTGAATTAAGAATGCAGAGGTAAATATTAGGAGTGCCAGGGTACAATTGTTGTATTGAGTCTAGCACGGCGATCTGGTGAGATAATCGTGCACTAACACCCAAGGTAGTGGGGTGTTCCATTACCCTGATTGGCACCAGGACTTATGTTTCATATAACTTAAATTAGCACTACGTTGCCCATATCAGCTCTTCTTGTCTGTACTGATGTGCGACCCCTTGAGCCACCACTACCCCCTGCCTGTATTGTACAAATTACTATTATGCCAGATATTTTATGAGGATTCGAGCAGTACAAATATAGGTCCTGAGAAAAGACTCACCACCGGCGAGTTATTGGTTAACTTCACTCTCAAATGAGTTGGAGAAACACCCAGAGAGTCACAATGTCTATGGCATGCAATGCAAATGAAGTGATTGATGGAGTGAGGATTCGCACGTAAAGCGACTTGCCCTTTCTCATGAACCTTGTTAACTTGCAATAGTACTAAGCAATCCTGTTTGTCATTAATATTACACTTTTACAGTACACGCGGGTGTCCTAGAGATGCTTGCATATGTGTTTATTAATCCTAACTCCGCTTGCATACTACAGAATGGCCGCTTCGCAGAAAATCAGTCTGCGCATGCGTCGGTCATACCCATGTGATGTGACACACTCGCAGATTTGGAGGGAGAGTTCGCTCATGCGCATTGTAGCTAACATGGCCGCTTGTCTGTAATCACGCGTTCTGCTTGCCCATGCTGCTTTGCATTTCTATCTATTTCTGCCTAATCATTAATCGCTATAGTTATTATGAAGTAAGGGGTGGAGTGTAGATTATCATGGTGTACAGTGTATTCTATTTTTCTGTGATATTAATTTGTTTTCGCTTACTTTTCATGTACCGCGTATCTGGGGGCCTGGGAGTTGGGGAGCTTCTCCATCTTGGAAGCCTATGTGGACCCGATCACGTGATATGAAGACCGGCCTTGCATCAGTGGAACTCAGCCAGCTGGCTACCAGAGCTGAGGCGCTCCTGGGAAGATCACCTCTACCCTGGGAGAAGATGCTGAATTTCACCTGAAAATGATACATTTGTTTCGTCCTACTGTGTATTCCATTGTCCTCTTCTACACGTATGCCTGGGAACAGGAATGTAAGGGGCGGGTACGAAAATTTAATATTCATCATGGGAACGTAGAATTTTAGGAGGTAATAATGACCTAATCACCTCTCCTGACCAATCATAAGTTGGGACCCTGTCACTTGCAACATTTGTGGGATGGTCTGGGGACCCAAGAAGAGTATATCTAGCCTAGCTTAGTCAGGGAAAATTGTCCGACTTGTCCGAATAGCTGACCTGTCACCGACCCCACGACTCTATAGGTGATTGATACAGAGAGCTGCGGAGCGCTCTGTCCGAATTTTCCACAAACTCCAAGGGGTGGAAATAGTCTTAAGTGCTGGCGAAGCACTTTGCTGGGAGATTCGAGAACCCAATCGGGGTTACTGGCGGATTCCGTGCAGTGAGGGGGTAGCGCAGGCGTTGCATCCGAAGCTGCAGGTGTTGGTCGTGCCCTTTGGTGAGCCCAGTCCTGACCCAAATCCTGAGGGGTATCCTGTCCTGATTTTCCGTGAGCTGTACCTGCTCACCTGCTGATGTCCTAAATCCTTGAGGGTCCTTGTCCTCGTCTTTTCCCGATGCTGACCCGTGGCCAGGGTTAGTCCTCATTCCCGTCCTAGGTAAATATACCTGTGGGTGTCCGTCTACTATCCTCTTCTTCCTGCTCTTTCATAAAGCCTCTATGCCCATGATATTCTCTCTGTTCTCTAATACTGTTTATGCAAATTGTTTGTTAGCATGTTCTATTTTTCCCCTTTCCTGTAGGGCATATTGAAACTGTTTTTGCTTAAATAAAGTGTGGTGAATATTTAGGATCTAAGTTAGATAGACTAAGATCAGGGTTTGAATCACTTATAGGCTATAGAAATTCACTGACTAATGTGTTTTAGATTTATCGTCCCTAGTTTAAGCCTGAAACTGAATAGCATGTTCCCTGTTACCCTTACCCAATAGAGTCTCATTTGCCCTCAATGGTGTTTTCTCTCATTCATAGTTACATAATTATTGTGATTCTGCTTATTAATGTGTTTATCAGCATTTGCCTTATACTTTTGTCACTTTAAATTTTACATTCTTACATAAAGACTTTAAAATGCCTTAGGTGTCTGTGGTCATTCGGATAAAATACAAAAGTGATGTTAAATGAATAGACTAAGTGTTTAAGAATTATCTTGTTGCCTGTCCTCAAACAGCTCCTGATCCATCAGGAAGAGCAAGTGCCTTTGGTAAGTCAGGTGCTATAGTAATAGTGTTACAGGAAACACATATAGAATACTGATAGTGGCGTGTAAACTCACTCGACTCACAAAATTGTATTTCGCAATCACGTCATGGGCCCGAGTGCGTGAAAATCTGGTAAACTCTGAGCCGGGTGACCTGCGCGCTCGATCAGTATTTTCTGGTAGCAGAGGATGGTTAGGACTAGTTCAGATAGGTAGATGAGATAGTTACTGTTGAACCGTGAAAAATAAAATGTGCTGCTGATTTTTTTATATATATGCTGCTATAATAAGGATTGTTGTTTCATTTAAATGTCATAGAATAAGTTTATTATATTTCATGAAATATTGAGTATATTACTAACCAATTGTGAGTAATTGTTTTATGTTGTGGGGATCCCCGGGGAAAAGAAATAGCAAGTGGTGAGTAGAATCCACTTGGCTGTGAGGTCGCTGGCTAGGAGGGAGATTAGTGCATGGTTAGGCAGAACTGGAAGCGCTAATTAGGATTTTTTCTTTTCATTAATGTGTAAATGTTAGCTACCAAAACCGAGGTGAAACTCTCGTTGTGATATCACCTAGTAAGGGTCACAAACGCCAGGAGTAATAGGTTCTTGGGGCTTGAATGACAGCAGGTGAGGACATTGGTGGAAATTGACTTAGTATATATCCCGGAAAGAAGTGGATTAGTCAAAAGAGTAGCAGGTTCTCCATTGCTAGTGTGAAAAGGATAGGCGGAAGGGATCTATCCGTAGTGAATGAAAAGTAGACAAAAGTGGTTTACTTGCAGCAAAAGGAAAACTCTCTTTTTTTTTAAAACCCTCAAGCACAGTGGCAAACATTTTACGTTGTTAACTAAAATCCGCACTTGCACTTTAAGGAAAATTCAAAGTTTCCGTTACCTTGTAAAGGAGGGAGTCGGTCGCAAGGCTGCGCTGACGTCACTCCGTGCCGCGCTGGTATTGGTTGAGCCAGCGGGTGTGTAGCGAAGCCAGAATTGTAAGGGAGGGGTGAGTGCCGCAGAGTGAGACCGCGTCTCACGAAGGGGTCGCGCACCCATTGGTCAACAGAATTTGCAACCTCAGTGCTGACTGGTTGCTGTGAGTTGAAAGACGCATTAGCATTGGAAGCCGATACGTAAACAAAATTGAGCGAACCGAGCTTATAAACTGTTTTGAGAGGTGTATGTGGTATCCTGAATTTTTACCTGATCCAAGGAATCTAGGTTGTCATAAGGAGTTGATGAGCAGAGGTAGACCTCACAATATGTACGGAGTTAAGAGAAAAATGTCTTTTGCCGAAAAGATAAAGAATTATTTCAAGAAAGACAAGCCCATTCGAACGAGAGAGGGTGTGATCATTCCCCCTCCTAATACTCCCGCATCATTCATGATGTTTGATAAAGGGTACCATACTTGTGTGTGGTTAGAAAATTGGGTAAAATACACTGAAGATGACGGAGTCCTAGCTTTTCCTCTCGATGGTACTTTTAATGGTAGAATCCTGTTTAACTTGAGAACCCGAATGAATGAATTACACCCCCGACCCAGATGAACGCAGTATGAAGCTTTAGAGGAATGGGAGATTGAGGCTCTAGAGCGAGGCAGACCCCGAATGGATAAGGGAGTGAGTAAATGGTATCCAAAATTACAGCGAGAAACAAAAGAGCAAAAGATGAAGCAGTGGAGACAGAATATGATGGTTGAGGGACTATTTCCGATGTTTGGGGTAACCGAGCAGGCAGGAGGAAAGAAGACAGAGAAAACTCGACATCTAATGGCCATGGGGGATTCAGAAGATGAGTATCTGGAGTATGTGTCAGGAAAGAAAACTCAGATAAAGGAATTGCTGAACATACTGCAGAAATGGGGAGATCTGGATAAATGGAAAGCCAGGTGGGCAAAGAAAAAGGAAGACAGTAGGGTAAAACCAAAAGCTTCTGAATTTGTGTTAAAAGAAGTAGACCAAGCAGAAAAACTGTGTCCCATGAGGGAAGTGCCAGGTGGGAAGTATGTACATGTCCCGTGGTCCCGGCAAGACATTGTGTTGTTTACCAACGACTTCCCACGATTGAGGGAGAAGCCAGTGGAGTGGTATAGGCAGGTGGAGCGGTTTATGAAAGTCCAAAAATGTCTCCTGAAGGACCTGGATGGGTTCTTTGACATTGTAGTTCCTGTAGATTTATGGACTGATTGCAAAATAGCTATTAATTGGCCCAGTGAAGAATTACCAAGAGTCTCCCGAACTGGAGCTCCTTCCCCAGATGTAATGAGGAAATATGACCAAGTCATACAATATCTAAAAGACAAGGTACCAGCAAAGGAAACAGATTGGACCCGAATAGATAGAACTACCCAGGACCATAATGAAACGGTGCATTCTTATTATGAAAGGCTGTTGCAGGTATTCAAGACCTACAGTGGAATCGATAATATTGAAATGAAGGATATGACTCACTTCATTTATCGATTTGTGTTAGGGTTGAGACCGGAAATATCCCAGTGGATTAGAGATAATAAAATCTGTTGGCAGGGAAAGCCCATAGATGATGTCCTCAAGTACGCTAAGTACTGCGAGGATGAAATGGAGAACAAAAAGAAGGCCCTTAAAGAGAAAGTGATGTGGGCACAGGTGAAATTGGCTGAGCAACAAGAGAAACAGTTAAATAAAATGAATTGCAATGCTCCAAACACTAACTCTGGGGGGGGGAGGGAAACCTCGAGTAAAAATGAGTAAAGAAGAGGCTAAGAAGAAATTCCCCTGTCACGGGAGCGGGCAGATAGGGCACTGGAGAGACGAGTGTCCACATTTGCAGGCTGGTAATGCCCCCATAAATGGTTTAAATCCACAGGTGCAGAAAGAGGGGCCACGAAAGAATCAGCAACAGGTAAATCCACCTCCATTGCCTAGAGCTCCTAGACCTAATTATAAGAATCAGGCTCAACAGAATGAGAGGGTTGAAGTATGGGAAGGACAGAATGAGAGAAATCCGGCAACCTCACAATTCCTGTTAAATGATACATTCCTCTATGATGAACAATACTGACGGGGCCTGAGGGGGGAGGAAGGGGAGTGCGTGCTTGGCACATCCCTACTGGTAGACCAGACAGGGCCATACATTGAAGGAAAGGTTGAAGGAAATGATGTCACCTTTCTGTTGGACACTGGTGCTACCCGTTCGACTGTGAGAACAGCGGACGTTCCTAACCTACCCCTCTCGGGAGAAGCAATCCAAGTAGTGGGCGTATTAAACCAGATAATTAGCACTCCTGTAACTGAACCCATGGAGATTTCTATAGGGAATTTCAAAGATATGCACAGATTTGTAGTCTACGATTCCAGTCCAGTAAATCTACTGGGACGTGATTTGTTGTGCAAAATGAATTGTACCATCTTTTGCACACCAAAGGGTGTTGAAATTCAGACCCCAGATGAAGATGGCCTGTACAAACTAATGTTGCTAAAGCCTGATACAGCAGTTAAAGCTCTGACCGTTCATGACTTACCTGAAGAACTCCAACAAAAGGTGATACCAGAGGTGTGGGATTTCACCGGGAGAGATGTAGGATTAATGGCAAATGTGGACCCAGTTAAGATAGCCATTAAACCCAATGCTACCTACCCGAAAACTAGACAGTTTAAAATGAGTGCAGAGGTGAAAGCTGGAGTCGCACTCGAAATAAACAGATTATTGGAGGCAAACATAATACAGGAAGTAATGAGCAGTCCTTGTAATTCACCCATAATTGGAATTAAAAAGCCTAGCGGAAAGTACAGGGTAGTGCAGGACCTGCGAAAGGTGAACCAGATTGTTGTACCCTGCTGTCCCATTGTGCCAAACCCTGCAGTGATCCTGTATCAGATTCCTTGGAATGCAGAATGGTTCACTGTCATAGACTTATGCCACGCATTCTTTTCCATCCCATTGCATCCAGACAGCAAATTTATTTTCTCGTTTGAATTTGACAGTCATGTCTATGTCTGGAATCGTGTCCCTCAGGGGTACACAGAAAGCCCCTCAATATTTAATCAGATTCTAAAAAGATGCCTTGAATCTTTAGTTCTACCGAAGGAGTCTGTCCTGGTTCAGTACATAGACGATCTTCTAGTGGCGTCTAAAAGTAAGAGCGACTGTGTTATTGACACCGTTGCCCTGCTGAATCATTTGGGCAAAGAAGGACATAAAGTATCCCCTGAGAAGTTACAGTTTTGTAAGAATTCAGTGAAGTATCTGGGACACCAAATAGAGAAAGGAATCAGAAGAGTTACTTCAGAGAGAATTAGAATAATTCGAGATATGGAATTACCCAGAACCCAGAAGGAAGTCAGAATGTTCCTAGGAGTTGTGGGGTACTGCAGACAGTGGATTGTGGGATTTGCTGTTCTAGCCAAACCTCTGATAAAAATGACCAAGAAAGGGGCAGATGATCCAGTTAGTTGGGATGATGAAAGCATGACAGCCTGGATAAAATTGTGAAACTGTCTGTGCTCTGCTCCTGCACTAGGCATGCCTGATTACTCCACGAACTTTGAGTTATTCTGTGATACACGAGACAATTGTGCACTCTCAGTCCTAACGCAAGAACATGGTCTGACTAGACGTCCAGTGGCCTACTTTTCAGCCACTCTGGACCCAGTGGCTGCTGGGCTTCCCGGGTGTCTGAAAGCAGTAGCTGCCACCTGTACGAGTCTGGAACAGAGTGAAAACATTGTCATGGGACATCCTGTAACGGTTTATGTTCCACATTCAGTTGTGATTCTGCTAACCCGAACCAAGACCCAGTATCTCACTCCTAGTCGGCTGACTAAGTATAAGAGTATTCTTATTGGTGCAGAGAATGTAATAATTTCCCGATGCAATATTTTAAACCCTGCAACTTTGTTGCCTCTCACCCAAAATGCAGAAGTGGAGGGCGAGATTGAGCATAATTGCATTGATCGGACTGAGTTTAGCACCAAGCCACGTCCTGATTTAAAAGAAATGGCCCTTCCCATAGAGGACCTTGTGATGTTTGTGGATGGCTCCTGTTTGAGATATGAGGATGGGGGGTTGAGTGCTGCCTATGCTGTAGTCACACTGGAAATGACCCTAGAGGCATCCTATCTGAGTGAAATAAAGTCCGCCCAAGTGGCCGAGCTAATCGCATTGGCCAGACCTTGCAAACAAGGGAAAAATAAATGAGTAACCGTATACACTGACAGTCAATACGGTTACGGGGTTGTTCATGACTTCGGCCAGCTGTGGTTGCAAAGAGAATTCATGACTTCCTCAGGTACCCCTATCAGAAATGGAAAAGTGGTGCAAACCCTACTGGAAGCAATCCAGTTACCTAAAGAATTGGCAGTAGTCAAATGTGCTGCTCACAAATCTGGTAATGATGATGTGACAGCTGGAAACAGATACGCTGACCAAATTGCCCAGTACTGTGCCCGATACAAAATGTCCCTAAAGATCAAATTATGGGGGGGGCGGAAACAGCTTCCAACTTATGGTGTTTGAGAATGTATCTACCTGGAAGGAACTGAGAGAGTTGCAGCAAGCAGCTGAGGAGGATGAAAAACAGAGATGGGAGACTGAGGAAAGTCAGCTCAGGGAAAGGGATGGTGTTGTGGTGGACAGTACGGGTGTGCCTGTGTTACCAGATAGTATGGCTGCCCCAATGGCACGGATGATTCATGGAGATACCCATATTGGAAGGGACGCAATGTGCCGTATGATTGACAAAGTGTTCTACAATTCAAAGTTCAGGAACCTCACGGAGATGCTTTGCCAGAGGTGCCTGGTGTGTCAGCAGTTCAACGCAGGAAAGAGGACTGTGGTAGAGCAAAGTGCAATTGGAAAGGCAGAAGGTCCCTTTGTCAGACTACAGGCAGATTTTATACAGTTGCCTATGTGTAAAGGATACAGATATGTCTTGGTAATAGTTTGCCTATTTTCAAGGTGGGTGGAAGCATGCCCAGCAAAGAAAAATGATGCCATTACTGTGGCCAAGTTGTTACTAAGGGAGCTAATACCTAGGTACGGTTTTCCAGAGACAATTGAAGCAGACAGAGGTGGGCACTTTGCCAACGAAATCCTAAAAGAGCTCTATACAGCATTCAAGATTGAGCCTAAGCTACACTGTGCATACCGTCCAGAGGCTTCTGGAATAGTCGAACAAGTGAATGGCACTATAAAGTCGAGATTGGCCAAAATGTGTAATTCCACAAAATTGAACTGGATAGAAGCTTTGCCCCTTGTCTTGATGGGATTGAGGAGCATCCCAAACCGAAAGACAGGCCTGAGCCCCCATGAAGTACTAATGGAAAGAGTGATGCGACAGGCATGGGTACCTGGACACAAACTGCTGAGTATTTCTGATGATTTGGTGCTAGAGTACTGCAGGCAGCTGGGTGACCAAGTGCGTTTTATCTCTCACCAGATTGGGGAGACTGCCGTCGAATGGCCAACCACTCCAGCCCATAAACTGAGACCTGGAGATTGGGTGGTGTTGAATAAACACACCCAGAAGAGTTGCCTTGGACCAAAGTGGGGAAAACCGAGGCAAGTGATCCTTGTAACTACCACTGCTGTAAAGTGTGCTGGCGTGCCGAAGTGGATTCATGCCAGCCATACCAAGAAGGTAACCGAAGAAGAGGCGGCTAAGGCTGAAGGTGGTACAGCTGAGGAGACTCCAGACGAGGGTCCGGATCTAGCTGACGTAATACTACCGAGCACCAGTCAAGACGGATGGTTTCCAGCCGACGACCTGATTCTTGATCCAATAAGAACCAGAAAATATTTCTACCTAGATAGAGAGTGGGATAGTGAGGGCGAGACAGGATTAGAAGGAGAAGGTTAGGTTATAGAGAATCACGTCAGACCTGATCAGGAAATAGGCTAAGTAGGGACAGACCAAGTCATCGACACTCCTCCAGAGACTCCAGAAACTGAAAAGGGACAGATAGTAATTAAAGCTGAAGTTCATGCGGAAGAAAATCAAGGGGCGAAGTGCATGAACAGGAACAGATAGAAGTAGACGAACGTGTTCAGAAAGCAGAGTCTAAATCAGTTGAAAATCAAAATCAAGTACAAGATATACCTGAACAAGGCCAGCTTAGAAACCAGGCAGAAAAAACTGAGGAAAGACCTGGAACTAGTCAGACAGGAAGGGAAAAAGACACTGCCAAAGCAATAGTGCCACAACAGAACGAAAATAAAAGAGCTCGCGAAGAGGGCCAAGTTACCTCGACGACTAAAAGGCTCAAGAAGAAAAGTGAACCCAGATATATAAAGAGACTGAAATTAAGATTGAAAATAGTAGAAGAGAAAATAGAAGACCGAAAAAGAGCTGCTAGTGAAAGACAACAGAAAGCAGGAACTCAGCAAAACAGACGCAGTACCAGAGTAAAAAGACTAAATAAAAACTATCGGAGTCCTGAATGGACCTATTTGGTGTTGGAAGAGATTGATGATACGGACGAGAGTGACAGAAGCGATCAAGATTCGATCGAGGATCAGAGTTCTGAAGTAGAAGACCCACCTTGAAAAGTGAAACTGCGTAAGCCTCTTGTGTTAAGAAACAAAGAGGGGTTGGAAAGCCACCTGTAAGCAAAAATGTCTGATTCAAATGTAAATGGAACACCTAGAGGGAATTGTTGTAAAACTTGCAGTAAGATATGCCTATGCAGCGTAGCAAAAGTTATAGTAGTATGGATAGGATTGACAGTCTTTATACCTTTAATGATAAGTAAGGATACTAACCTGTACCCTACTAAACCGATGGCCCCAGACCCAGAAGTTGTAAATACTGAAGAAACACCACAAAGTGTAGAAAGACGTGACAATACAGTCAGCCTGAGACAAACACGACCTGACTTAGAAGCACCAGATGAGGAAGGACTACATTTTCACCAAATGAGAAACAGATCACATTTAAATGTCTTTGCAAATCTTTTAGTGCATTACGTAGAAGCTATGGAAATAGAAGATTGCTATGTTTGTATGAAGCTACCTACTTCTGTATCTGAAGGCGTAACCTATCACCATTTACCCCTGACCTATGGAATTTCCTGTAGTATATTAGCAAGCTTATTTTATAGAAGCACTTTACAGTACTACTATTCAAACACTGACGTGATTTTTTCTGAACTGCCTATTCGGGGACACCTGAATATTGTGCATGTCAGAAGCGAAGAGACTCGTTACATGGGAGAATACTTTCTGACTATAGGTGACATAGATTTGAATGAAGCTCAAAGAGATAATTTGACTTGCTCTTTACATGAGCAAGAGAAAATGTTTTTGAAAATGGCAGAAAAGAGAAGGGAGAGTTTCCAAAGAAAGGCCAATGATAAGAGACAGAAAACTCCTAAATGGGCTGAAAACATGGAGGGCACCTCAAATGGCGAAGCAAATCCTGCGCTGTTGTTGTATTTTGAACGAAAAGGGAAACTCTGTCTTCATAGAGAAAAGACTAGTTATTATAACAATGTATTCATCGGTTCCAGTGAATGCGAACATAATTACAAAGTAATTGGAGGTTGTGGTTTCAAAAATGGGTCAGAACCTGTGTTTCCCGGAATTTATTATATATGTGGAAACAAGGCTTATTTCAAATTGCCGGATCACTGGTATGGAAGCTGCTATTTTGGCATTGTCTTCCCGAAGATATACCATGTGAACAACGCCGCTGGAAGCAATGAAAATACTAATGGTTTAGTGCGTAGTAGACGTGAGAGTGTAGGAGAAATTATAGGTGATATATTTAGTGCACTGATACCTGGAGTGGGAGTGGTTCTGAATACTCACCGTATCTGCAAATTGTAGACAGTAGTGGATCGGTTGTCAACTGACACTGCTGCTGAATTCCTGCTGATCAATACTGAAATGGTTGCGATCAGATCAATGGTTTTACAGAATCGCCTTGCTCTTGATACCTTATTGGCAAAAGAGGGCGGAGTCTGCAGAATGCTGAAGGCGCAACATTGTTGCACTTACATTCCTGATAAAAGTGTAGAAATTAAGAAATATGTACAAAACATAACTAATTTGGAAAAAGAACTCAAACCACTGGAGGTTGATAGTGCCTGGAAGAGACTGACTGATGGTCTCGCCTCTGTAGGTAGTTGGTTTACTAACATAGGCCGCAGTCTCGTGGGAAAAATGCTGATGCCAATAGCTGGAACAAGTCTGATTGTGTTCATTATAATAATTTGCTGCAAATGTCAAAAGTGTAGGAGGAAGTATACAGTGAATAAAAGAGGAGTCAAAAGAAATATTGACGAACTTGAATTAGAGGAGTTAAGAAACCAGATTTATAAGAAGGCCAAAGGTTTCCATCCCAATAAGGATGCGGAAAAAAGGCTTAACAACAAATTCGTTGAAATAGAAATGAGTGAAATGTGAAGCTTGAAAGAAGTTGGCATCTGTTTCCATTAATAGTGATGATAGTAAATATCATCAAAGAGGGAATTGATGGAGTGAGGATTCGCACGTAAATTGACTTGCCCTTTCTCATGAACCTCGTTAACTTGTAATAGTACTAAGCAATCCTGTTTGTCATTAATATTACACTTTTACAGTACACGCGGGTGTCCTAGAGATGCTTGCATATGTGTTTATTAATCCTAACTCCGCTTGCATACTACAGAATGGCCGCTTCGCAGAAAATCAGTCTGCGCATGCGTCGGTCATACCCATGTGATGTGACGCACTCGCAGATTTGGAGGGAGAGTTCGCTCATGCGCATTGTAGCTAACATGGTCGCTTGTCTGTAATCACGCGTTCTGCTTGCCCATGCTGCTTTGCATTTCTATCTATTTCTGCCTAATCATTAATCGCTATAGTTATTATGAAGTAAGGGGTGCAGTGTAGATTATCATGGTGTACAGTGTATTCTATTTTTCTGTGATATTAATTTGTTTTCGCTTACTTTTCATGTACCGCGTATCTGGGGGCCTGGGAGTTGGGGAGCTTCTCCATCTTGGAAGCCTATGTGGACCCGATCACGTGATATGAGGACCGGGCCTTGCATCAGTGGAACTCAGCCAGCTGGCTACCAGAGCTGAGGCGCTCCTGGGAAGATCACCTCTACCCTGGGAGAAGATGCTGAATTTCACCTGAAAATGATACATTTGTTTCGTCCTACTGTGTATTCCATTGTCCTCTTCTACACGTATGCCTGGGAACAGGAATGTAAGGGGCGGGTACGAAAATGTAATATTCATCATGGGAACGTAGAATTTTAGGAGGTAATAATGACCTAATCACCTCTCCTGACCAATCATAAGTTGGGACCCTGTCACTTGCAACATTTGTGGGTGGTCTGGGGACCCAAGAAGAGTATATCTAGCCTAGCTTAGTTAGGGAAAATTGTCCGACTTGTCCGAATAGCTGACCTGTCACCGACCCCACGACTCTATAGGTGATTGAAACAGAGAGCTGCGGAGCGCTCTGTCCGAATTTTCCACAAACTCCAAGGGGTGGAAATAGTCTTAAGTGCTGGCGAAGCACTTTGCTGGGAGATTCGAGAACCCAATCGGGGTTACTGGCGGATTCCGTGCAGTGAGGGGGTAGCGCAGGCGTTGCATCCGAAGCTGCAGGTGTTGGTCATGCCCTTTGGTGAGCCTAGTCCTGACCCAAATCCTGAGCGGTATCCTGTCCTGATTTTCCGTGAGCTGTACCTGCTCACCTACTGATGTCCTAAATCCTTGAGGGTCCTTGTCCTCGTCTTTTCCCGAAGCTGACCCATGGCCAGGGTTAGTCCTCATTCCCGTCCTAGGTAAATATACCTGTGGGTGTCCGTCTACTATCCTCTTCTTCCTGCTCTTTAATAAAGCCTCTATGCCCATGGTATTCTCTCTGTTCTCTAATACTGTTTATGCAAATTGTTTGTTAGCATGTTCCATTTTTCCCCTTTCCTGTAGGGCATATTGAAACTGTTTTTGCTTAAATAAAGTGTGGTGAATATTTAGGATCTAAGTTAGATAGACTAAGATCAGGGTTTGAATCACTTATAGGCTATAGAAATTCACTGACTAATGTGTTTTAGATTTATCGTCCCTAGTTTAAGCCTGAAACTGAATAGCATGTTCCCTGTTACCCTTACCCAATAGAGTCTCATTTGCCCTCAATGGTGTTTTCTCTTATTCATAGTTACATAATTATTGTGATTCTGCTTATTAATGTGTTTATCAGCATTTGCCTTATACTTTTGTCACTTTAAATTTTACATTCTTACATAAAGACTTTAAAACGCCTTAGGTGTTTGTGGTCATTCGGATAAAATACAAAAGTGATGTTAAATGAATAGACTAAGTGTTTAAGAATTATCTTGTCGCCTGTCCTCAAACAGCTCCTGATCCATCAGGAAGAGCAAGTGCCTGTGGTAAGTCAGGTGCTATAGTAATAGTGTTACAGGAAACACATATAGAATACTGATAGTGGCGTGTAAACTCACTCGACTCACAAAATTGTATTTCACAATCACGTCATGGGCCCGAGTGCGTGAAAATCTGGTAAACTCTGAGCCGGGTGACCTGCGCGCTCTATCATGATCACGTGAAATATCACTGCTAAGGGGAACCTAAAATGTGTTAGGAAAACCAAACAAAGTGCTGGATTGGAGAGCAAGGTATGACCTAACCATCACAGAAGGTTCCAGCAACACACTCAGTAGCAAGATGTCAAATAAATCATCTGGCTTCTTTGTTCATGAACCTGGAAGGGGAAGACAGAGGTGTCTCCCATCTTAAGTAGTAAGGATATTGCAATTGGAGATTATACTAACAGCAGTCTTGAAGGAGGCTCAACACTTCCCAAAGGGAAGTCCTCCAAAATGCCAATCCACATTCCAACTTCCAGAAAGATACTGTCTGCGATAGCCACCATAAGCCTGGAGACACCGCTGTTGCCATGAGCCAGAACCCTAGCCCTTCCAACTTAGGGACATCTTGCAGGGACAGGACAACTATCAGTCAAATACCCTCTTTCCCACAGAGGAAACAAAAGGAAATGCCCCTACAGGGTCCCTTTCGGGAAATCCCCAGCTTCATGCTCATCTGGGTAGGTACAGATATATCGGGTTTAATCTAATAGGTTCGCTTCCTGACCTTAGGTTGGGAGTCGCAGATCTTCAGGGCAGGCACCTAGTATTGAAACTCCTTCACTGTCTTTGCTACATCTTCTTCCATGTCAGTATCATCTTAAGGATTTTTAGAGCCTGTGCAAAACACACTTTAGGGCACTCTATTCATTTTCTTCAAGTTCAGCACTTGTAAAGCACAAATAGATTGTATTATATATTTAACATTTAAAAAAGTGGGCATTTAAAAACAGCTATAGCTCGAGCTCTCTGATGCTTACTAGCCAATATTACCAAACGAAAGCTTGAAAAAGGATGGTGCATGAATCTACATATTATTTCAGGCTTGCAACAACATTTTACTTGTAATTCAGGGTCTAACCGGCCTATCACTTCCACTGTAAGAAATCTACAGTGAGGGTACTTTAGTGGATGTTCAGTGGATAGAACATATTCACACAGCACAGGAAATTATAGCCTTAATGTACAACTATTCATAATCACTAATATATACCCCTGCACAACTAGCACTGACTGCCGCCATTTGGCTTTGCCAATGCTTGTTCTGTTTTGCCATGTTTTTTGCAAAAATTGTTGTTAGGGAGTCTGCTGTGATTGCGAACAAATTGGTTAAAAGCTAAAATATTTTTTGGTCTCAAAAAACATGCATTGCCATAGTAGTTGCTGGCACTGAAAAAGCTACTTTATGTGTGGATGTTCTTCTTGTGAAATAGTGACATGCTGTCAGTCAAAGTGATGTCAGCTAATAGCTGACATTGGCCGACACATCGCCCCATGCTGAATGATGTAGAGGAGGGAAGAAAATGTGACTGGAACATCAGTGGATGAAGAGGGCTCATTAGAAGCCTGTATAAATTAGTATATTGTACATATACTTTTAGTGAAATCAAAAAGTTTAGGGTAAAGATAGGCCTACAAATCTAAGCACTGCTCCAGTGAAATCTCATCCTTTTCTACCTAATTCTCTTCGACTTCCTTGTCCAGCTATCCTTTTTAGGTCTCGCCTGTCGATGCGCATGCGCATCGAGCAAGCGAGAGTATTGCGACTTATCCACTCTTTATCCACACTGCAAGGAATCGTGGCGATTCCTTGCAGTGCCCGTGACTTTTAAGGTCAATGCGCATGCGCATTGAGCTTATGCGCATGCGCATTGACCTTAAAAGCGCGTGCACGTCCGTCTTTGTCTACCCGCTCCGCCCCCTCCCCTTCCCGCCGTGTCGCATTTCTCCTCCCCCTCCCCTCTCTTCCCTCCGTCTTGTTGAAGTAGTAACCGAGTTGAAAACAAGGCAGACAGGCAACCGGATTTTTAAGAACCCTTACCAGAAAAGAGGTAAGTTGTATGTGTAAAACTTTCATACATAATTTCGCTGAACCTTTAGTACACACGATTAACGCAGTACACCAGAAGCACACATTCTTTTCATTTGGTAGCGCCATATTGCAGTCCTTCAGTGCATCTGTATACTGGTTGCTATGCTTCATTGCCATATGGATAAAGTTTTAGACATGTGTGTACATACACATGTTTGAGCTACTGCCCGCAACATATTTGTTTTATTTGTTGCCCTGCTTGTAGTGAATTATCATGTTAGAAATGAAAACTCGCAGCAGTTAACATATTCCATTGCTGCCTAATCATTTTGCAGTTATCTTTTAATTGGATTATGGTGTTTATTTGAACGCATAAAATGGAATATGACCTCGTGTCTACATAGTCGCACGAAAGCGTGTTCCTGAATACTCTGATACCATAGTCGGATGCCATTATTTCTGATTCGTTCAAACGTCATGTGAGTTTACTTTTCAGCCCAGACAGGTCAAGATTTAGACATGTGTGTACATACACATGTTTGAGCTACTGCCCCGCAACATATTTGTTTTATTTGTTGCCCTGCTTGTAGTGAATTATCATGTTAGAAATGAAAACTCGCAGCAGTTAACATATTCCATTGCTGCCTAATCATTTTGCAGTTATCTTTTAATTGGATTATGGTGTTTATTTGAACGCATAAAATGGAATATGACCTCGTGTCTACATAGTCGCACGAAAGCGTGTTCCTGAATACTCTGATACCATAGTCGGATGCCATTATTTCTGATTCGTTCAAACGTCATGTGAGTTTACTTTTCAGCCCAGACAGGTCAAGATTTGTGATCGTCTTATTTGGTGTCACTTTAAAAAAAAATACCGCATGTTAATCACGGCAAAAATGGTACCAATTATACCCGAATTCCGAAATGTAAAATGAAGTAAGCTTGGTAGATCCTTTAAGGGTTGCTCAAATATTTGAGTTACCAAATGCTCTGATAAACAGTTTTCAACTACAGCCACAAATGTGTCCGCTACGTTTCTTCGGCCTCAACGTTTAGATGATTTACTACCGTCGCATGATGTGTTTGTTCCTTGGCCCATGTGCAGTAGCCCTTCCGCAGAGTGATCAAATGGATCCACTGGTAGATTTTCGCTGAGCTATCCAGAAAATGTTTTTCACAAGACATGGGTTATTTTTCTTGTTGGTGATACATCTCACTAAATATGACGTGGTTGACTAGTGTAGTATGTTAATATTGAATTGGTAATCGAATGTTGTGAAATGAATCCATTACTAAATGCTGAATAATTATATGAAGAATAAATGGGCATGTGTTTGATACTTTTGTTTGAAGTTCCTTCATTCTTGGTATCATGACTGAGTCGCATGTAGACGCATACATAAAAGATTGACATTGAGCAGTGTGCTGCAAGGCAGCACATGGTTTCATGCTGTTGGTTATGTGGGCTGGAAGTGTTACTGCACGTCTTCTCCCACAATGGGCGTGTTTTGTGTGCTCATGGTCTTATATGTATGTGCGCCTAATACCATAGCAGCCTGTCGTCGTTCTTTTCTCGTACCTTTTGTGTTACAAGTGTTACGTTGGGTCATTATCTTAAATGTTCCAGAGTGTTTGTTGGTGGAGCCTGTTTCCGGTGTGGCTGTTGTTGTGAACCTGCACCTTATATTTAATTGAAAAGCATTGTTTTGTATCCTGGTACTAGTATACGATTCAACTTAACATAATTTCCGCAGCTTCACAAATGATTTCTCCTTTTCAGAGGGACCCTTTGGATAACATCCTCAACTCCCCTGGGTTAATCTGGTGCAACGGCCATAATTTCATAAAAGGTTCAACAGTTTCTATGACCAAGCTTCTTTAATATCTTGGGTTCAGTACATTTAAACATCTGGAAGAATGCATTGCAGGTGGAGTTTTGCATGTACTGTGGTGCCTTGGCAAGTAGTTGCGATACATTTTTAGTTGTTAGTGTGTGTTCTGAAAATGGGTCACCCTCAACCCCTCACTCACCCTCACCCTCACTCACCCTCAACCCCTCACTCACCCTCAACCCCTCACCCTCAACCCCTCACCCTCAATCCCTCACCCTCACTCACCCACACTCACCCACACTCACCCACACTCACCCTCACTCACACTCACCCACCCTCACTCACCCTCACCCTCACTCACCTTCACCCTCACTCACCCTCAACCCCTCACCCTCACTCACCCCCACTCACCCTCAACCCCTCACCCTCAACCCCTCACCCTCCCTCACCCTCATTCACCCTCAACCCCTCACCCTCACTCACCCTCAACCCCTCACCCTCACTCACCCTCAACCCCTCACCCACACTCACCCACACTCACCCTCACTCACACTCACACTCACCCACCCTCACTCACCCTCACTCACCCTCACTCACCCTCACCCTCACTCACCCTCACTCACCCTCACCCTCACTCACCCTCAACCCCTCACCCTCACTCACCCTCAACCCCTCACCCACCCTCAACCCCTCACCCTCAACCCCTCACCCTCAACCCCTCACCCACCCTCACTCACCCTCACCCTCAGCCTCACCCTCACTCACCCTCAACCCCTCACCCTCACTCACCCTCACTCACCCTCAACCTCATGCTAAAGATTTACAAAAAAACCCATTAACAATTCTAAAAGCACTAACTCTAATGCTGCTAGACCTATTGCATTTCTAATGCTTGTTGTATATATGCACATCTCTCCTAGATAGTAACCTAAGAGTATGTTGAGTAGTAGTAATATGTGGGGGGAGGGGTACGATACAGAGGAGGGAGACAGAGTGGTAAGAAAAACAATAAAGTGAGAGTGGCGAAGAAGAGACTGATGGCAAGTAGAGGTATAGATGAGGCTGAGAGATGAGGCAAGGAGTGAATTGAGGTAAAGAAAGAAAATTGAGATAGAAAGAAAGAAAGAGAGAGAAAAAGGAAGCTACAGGGAGAGAAAAAAAGATAGAGTGAAAGATAACGTTTTCGAGTGAAGTTGAGAGAGAGCTATGGAAAAGAAAACATAGAGAGAGGAAGAGCAGAGAGGGAGGAAGAGGTGCGAGCTACAGAAAAGTAGATACGGAGAGGAGTAGATAGGCAGAGAAATGCAGTGTTGGGAGAAGCATAAGATGCAAGGTAGAGAAATGGGAACATGAGAAGAGGAATAGAAAGTCAGGCATGTGTGCTGAAATACAGAGAGAGTAGTGAAAGAGGTGAGGTTGATACAGAGGTGGACACGGATAGAGAGGGGCGAGGTTGACAGAATGCTGGGAGGTAGAGAAGTATGGTATGTCCTTGGTGTCTTACGCAGACAATACACAGCTGGTGCTTCAGCTTGACTGAGAAATTGCTGTCCTGCAAGAAAATGTCCATGTCTGTTTAACTTAGGTTGTCAGCTGAATGAGCACCAACTGTTTACAGCTTAATAGGGTTAGCAGTGACGTGTTGGTTGATGGCCTTCAAATTTTGTTCCAGCTCCCACTCATTACAATTCTGTGAAAAATCTTAGATTTCTTTTTAGATGTGACTTGACAGCACAGCTGTCGCTAGACATTATGTGATGAACTTCAAAAAGGGCTTTAAGCAGCACTATCAGGTAACGGGCTTTGGCTCCGCCCACATGTTGGTAGCCAGGCGTACACATTCTGATTGGCCAGACGTTGTGTTCTTCCACAAAAAAGTGTTTCTCCGTCGTGCAGCTGTGATTATCATATTCTGCTTATTTATCCAACTACCTTAGCCAGCAGCAGTATGATGGCCCAGAGAAGGCTCACTAACATGCTAAAAGAATCCGGCATACACTGGAATGTAGTTTAAACTTTCATGGGCACACACCTCACTTTAATGCTGTTTAAGTGTCTTAAATAATAACACACTGTATGTGTTTGCTTTTTCTCTTGCAGCAGCACAGATTGGAGGAGAGCTGTCATAAGGAATGTATTGCTGTTTTCCAGACCTTGCACCCTCCCATTCCTAACAATATTTTCAGACTTCAAAGTGTTGTTGTGTGGTTTGAGAGGAGTATTGGGTGTCCAGGGCTACTCCAATCTACATGCAATTACATAGTTTAATTCGTTTTATTTCCCATTTGTTGCTAAGCCTCAGACCCACCCCAATCCTTCACTCAGTACAGTACTGAATTTCCCTCCCAATTCTCGGTTAGAAAATATTTACTGCAAGAGGAATTGTTTGCCTGCCTGTAGTCTATAAAATGTGTTATTTTGCACATGTAACTACAAAAGTTTTGCGAGCAGATGTACTTCCTTTTATTTACAAATGGAGAGTGCTTGGTGGGAATTTGACATGCACGGGAACAAGGTATTCATTATGACAGTGTCATTGAGGTCCTAACCTTAAGACAACACATTAGCTCTGATTTTACCATCACTTTGCGACTCCCAGAATGGAAACTGATTATTTTGCTCTTAAAAGACAGCATACGCGGGACTCTTAGAAGAAACAACTGATAATCGTGTTTCATGTGTAAAACAGTAAATTTAATGTGCTGCTTTACCACTAGATAAGAAGAGACACATCTCTCTAGCTAACGTAAGCTGCCAAAGTCTGTTTCATGTCCTTTTCAGATTACAGCAGATACAGGGACATCAATTTGCATTTCCAAACCAGCAACATGTGCCATCAGTAGTCCTTCTAATCACTATTATGCAAACTCCTATCACCACAAAACTCCATGGGGCATATTATCAAGGGGGTTTATCTCCGCTTTTTTGGCTTTAAAAGCCAAGAAAGCGGAGATACAATTATCTCCCTATTACCTAGCTGTCGCTAACACCAGTTATCGACAGCTAGTAGGAGATAGCGACCATCGTGGGCCCCACTTTGCATGTCAGTGATAATTATCACTAATGACATACAAAGTGGGCGTGCCAAGATGTTAGCGACTGGAAACAGTCGCTAACATCGCTATCTCCTATTACCAACTTTTGGAGATATTTGCGCTAAGCGCGAATATCTCCAAAAGCTAACACCTGTCCTGAGCAGTTCTTAGCCATGTTATCCAATGGGAGGTGGATAACATGGCTAAGAGCATTATCTCGGTAATGCATGAATATCGCTGAATTTTCAGCGATATTCATGCATTGCGGCGATTTTTATCGCATCTGCGATAAACCTTGGTAATACCAAGGTTTATTTGCGGTAAAAATCGCCGCAGCGCAGCGGTAAATTTTTGTCTCTAATCAAGCAATAGCGATAATTATCGCTATTGCTTGGTAATATGCCCCCATGTCCTTTCCTTCCAAACGTGTGTTAAAATTAAAAAGTATGCAGGCAAACCTGAAGGTTTTTACCAAGTTACCTTAATCAGTCAAAACAATGAAAGGAAACAAATGTTATTAGTAGGTTTGTGTGGAAAACAAGATCTTTTTATTGATGTTTTTCAATTTTAGGGAAAGATACCAAGGGGCACATTAGGATGGCGGGCGGCCTGCCGTAAAATGGGACCGCCCGCCATAAGGGCAGGGGTCCCGTGGGTGCCATTATGAAGCGCCCGCCACAGTGGCGGGCGCATACTGCATTCCTAACATTGTTGCGTGGCAGTGCACTCAGCACCACCCGCCACAGTGCCAGGAAGGCATGTCATGCACTTCCATGCACAACATGGCAGGCACCGAGCGGTGCCTGCCATGTTATGCATGGAACTGTAGGGGATACCATAGGTACTCCCCATGTGCACCCCCCCACCCCCAGAGTCCCTGGGGGCCCGCAACGGGCCCCCATGAGCAATTCCCGCATGCCTTTCCGTGGCAGCAATGCCTCCACGGAAAGGCATGCTTCCGCCCTCATAGTAATATGGCTGGCAGTGTCTAACAGACACCGCCACCATATAAACTGCTTTTCGGCCCAGTAGGCAATCAAGCAGATTGCCTACAGGCGGAAAACCGGCAGATGGTCTTCCCAATCACTGGGGTCACCCCGCCATGGTAATGTAGCGGGCGGAAATTAGTAGCGGGCGGAGGTTTTTGGTGGGCGGATCGCCACCGCCATACTGGCCGTGGTGATCTGCCCGTTATCCTAATGTGCCCCCGAATGTCTGCCTACAAGGAAACATCAGGATCAGGTCCTCTTTGACATAGCTTTATAGATTCCTCGCTACTCGAGAATAAGTCGGCTTCCTAACTATTGCAATATCAGAGTCATCACCCCTTACCTTTGTCCAAATGTTAGATAGGATGATGATCTTCACTCCTACTATGCACTAAAGTTCGATTACTTTACATTTTCCCATATAGAATTGCCCCTACACCCCCCTCTTCCTGTGTGACGTCCTGATGAAGACCCCGCGAAAGGACTTTAATTAGCCTGCAGATAGGGGTCAAAACGTCGACAGTTTTTTTATCTCGTTGGATTTCCGGCACACCCCCGATACGTCTAAAATTTAGATGTGACCGTTGAATGTTATCCATTGAACATGTTTCAAATGTTGCCTTATATTTGGGCTTTTGTATTATAATTACTGCTTCCTGGGTAGGTTTCAATTTTGGCTTTTCGTTCGGATTTTTTTTACCCGCAATACTGCCATCTTGTTTAAGAAGCTATTGGGGTCCTTGTCCTGGATCATCCATCTTGCGGTTTCAACAGTCCCCCTGATTGATTCATGCCGCTGGTTAGCGACCTGTGCCTTCTGAATGACCATTGCTCTATGGTGACCCCCCTCTTAGTCTGCTACATCCCTCTCATCTTGTTTGGCCCTGTGATGCATCCTTTCACTCCATCCTTCACACCCCTTCTATTTCTAATTTGCTTCCCGTCTCAGTGAAGAAGTCCGTTATGGTTGTTGTTGATCCCTCGACCCTCCCTGGTTTGTTTGACTCGCTTAATCTGATTTTTTTTGGGATCCCCTGAAGTACTCTTCTCCATATCCGGTCTGCCAGAGTTGATCTGTATTCAAACCCCTTTACTTTTTCCTCCCTACCTTCTATGCTCCTTATGACTTGTTTTCTATGTTTATCTAATTGCTCTATTACAAATGTATTTATATAACACTGTTTTTCCCTGGTAAGTCATGTAACTATGTAACACTGTACATTTGTAATGATATTCCTCATGTAAAGCGCTCTGATACCTCCTGGTCTAGCCAGCGCAATATACAACTCTTCAAGTTGCAAACATTTTGGAACAACACGTCCTGAAAACACTTGCAAAATACTTGGAGGACCACCAATTGCTCCACACTAGACAGGCGGGCTTCAGAGCACACCATAGCACAGAGCTGGTGATGGTGTCTGTTCTGGACGAGCTCAGAGTTAGGGCCGATAACAAACAGCCGAGTGCTCTGATTTTATTAGATCTGTCAGCAGCAATCAACACGGTCAGCCATAACATTCTGCTGAACCGTTTGTCGAATCTGGGCATAAAGGGGCAAGCACTTCAATGGCTAAGATCTTTCCTGACTGACCGCACTCAGAGAGTTCAGGGTGAGCAGCTGTCGACTTTGGGCTCCCTGACCTGGGGAGTCCCCAAGGGTTCTGCATTGTCTCCACTCCTCTTTAATATCTATTTGCAGCCCTTGGTGGCAGCTCTAACACACAGAGACTGCCAGGTCTTTAACTACACCGATGACAACCAACTCCTGGTCCGGCTTGACAACACCGGCCAGGCTCAAGAATCAGTAAAAAATCTACTTAGGTTTACTGTTAACTTGATGGCAGCAAATTCCTTGAAAGTCAACCTGGATAAAACTGAGGTGCTTATTATTCCAACTCAAAATAGCCCTTGGTGTGATCTTTTTTGGCCCCCAGAATTGGGTGTGGTCCCGATCCCAGTGCCAGTAGTAAAAAACCTTGGACTGAAAATTGACTCGGATTTGTCTATGTCCTGCCAGGTTTCTTCGGTCGTGGGCATCTGCACGGGCTTACTTAGGCAACTGCGGAGACTTGTGCCTCTCCTCTCTACTTCAGAATTGCGATCAATTGTTTCCGCCACTGTCCTCTCTCGGCTGGATTATGGTAATGCCCTCTATTTGGGCATTCCCCAGAAGTTCCTCAGGAGATTGCAAGTTGTACAAAATGATGCAGCCAGGCTAATTTTTAGACTCCCTAGGAGAACGCGAACCACTCCACACTACATAAATTGCACTGTCTGCCCACTGAACAGCTCGTGTAATTTAAGAGTCTTTGTATAGCCCATAAGGCTATTCATGGGGATGCACCGAAATATATAAAAATTAGAGTGAAAAATTACGTTCCCAGGCGGGCTCTACATTCTTCCTAGGGCTGTAGGCTTGCCTCTCCCAGGTATAATCTTAAAACCAAAGGGGACAGTGCATTCTCGGTCCGACTTCCACAGATCTGGAATGATCTACCGGAGAACCTGCGAAAGGAATCGGTTCTGCTTTCCTTTAGAAAGCTTTTAAAGACCTACCTGTTTAGAGAGACACTGACATCGGTTTAAGTGCCGCCTCCACTGCCACTAGACCTTCTTACGCTAGTGACCTGTTCGTCCTCTAGAAGCGCTTAGAGACCAGTGGTGATTTGCACTATATAAAAATAAAATAAGATAACATTACAAGTGTGAAATTTGTGAGTTCTAAGCCCATGTACACCACAGAAGGAAACCTTCTTTGGTCCAGCAGTAAGGTTGTCAAATGACTCCATGTCGACAGGGACAGCACTTTCCAATCATGGACTTTTCCTTCACCAAAGAAAGGCATTCTCAGAGTTGTAGGTTTGGCTCAATTCAAAATAGCCTCTCTTTGTGGAGTCAAGGTAATGGATGATATGACGCCCTGCCCTCTCTTGACCCCTGAAGCCATTGTACCGACTAGTCCAGTCTATCAGCACAGTGACACAACACACAACTGGGGAGAGTAAAATACACCTCACGATTATTTGTTTCCCAAATATAGGAGACACTTAATCTTTAACCCTCTGGCAATCATTTAGAGGTAAGTGGTAGATGATAATCTCTTCCCCGAGGAGATAATTCTGCTATTGCATTTCATATTAGCGTGAATTAGGCTTTTTTCACATGAAAGTGGAATATCCTGTGGTATAATTTACTGCCAGTTTACACATATATATGCAAAATAGATTTCATCTTCTTTTTTCTGGTGGGAACTGTGAGAGATTTTACGTGATGTGGTATTGTCACATTTCTGTAATACCATATTTATAAATTAACGGAAATGCGTCAAATGTGCAGAAGTCTGACTGCCACAAATTTAAAGCAACTCTATAAAACGTTAGGGGTCTGCTTTCAAGTTTGGTACAGTGCTAAAAATAGGAAAAACATTTTTAACACTAACTTTTGGGTCGAGCCTAGGCAGCGCGCATGTGTCTTGTTATCTCCTTATCGGCTTCTGGCATGCACATGAATTATCATTTGTTCATTGTTGTGCCATTTATAAATACAGGGTTTTTATTGGTGCATTGGGTCTCATTCTCCCACCTTTGCATGCTTGGGTCACGCCCAGGCTTTTTCACTCATACCTTGCTTCAGTTGGCCATCCCAATACATCTGCGGTTCCTACTGGTCATCCTGAGCTGCCTTTTTATTTTGTAGGCTGTCAACATCCCCTTCCAGAGAAGGACCGTGCCAAAAGACGACACAAGTAGAGGGTCTGCTTGTGATAAGACTCTGGAGTTGATAGAGTCGGCTCATATACAGTACTATTAGGATCTCCTGACCTTCCGAATTGCTGTTTTGTCCCATGTCTTCTTGTGCATCTGCGGCACACTCTGAAGCCTAGCTGAATAATCCCCCAAGCCCGACCTTTATTCATTTTTGTAGGTCGAGCCTTGGCAGTGTGCATGCGCTGTATACAAGACATCCTGTAGTCAAAAAATGACTTTAGTCCGGCCTGCTGCTTGCCATGCGTCCATTCCAGTGTCGCTGTCTTCTGCTGCCTCCTAACTCGTTCGGAAGCTCATATGTCACTTCCATTTGCAGACAGAGGAGCACTGTCCAAGTACAGTTTCCTTGGGCCACATGCATCATTGTAGGAATTTGCGATTCCTAAACTGCGAAAATTAAGGAATCGCAAATTCCTGTGCATCAAAAAATCGCAATTTTTTTTGTGATTTCCTAATTTTCCTTATTTGCGATTCCTTAATTGCGAATTGCAAATAAGGAATCAATGGGAAGGCATTCTCATTTTGCGAATTCGCAATTAAGGAATCGCAAAATAAGAATGCAATTTCAAGGGTGCAGGGAGGGGTCCAAAGGACCCCCCTGAACCCCTGGAATGTCATGTAAGTACATTTTACTCACACACATGTCCCAAGGGCATGTGTGTGTGTAACATGTAAGTTTCAAAAATGCATTTTTTTGCATTTTTGAAACTTTTCGCAAATTACCATGAAGGTTTACTTCATGGTAATTTTTCCCTTAAAAATTGCGAATTCGCAAAATAAAAATAATCATGCATAGCATTTAAGAAATCGCAAAATGTGTGATTTCTTAAATGCTATTGCAATTTGAGAAATCGCAAAAAATTGCGATTTCTTAAATTGCGAAACATATAAAATAAATGATGCATCCCAAAAAGTGATTTTGGAATCGCGAACGGCCGAATTTTGCGATTGGCACTGTTTGCGATTCCAAAATCGCTTGATGCATGTGCCCCCTTATGCTCTCATTCTTGAACAGTTGTTTGGCAGAACAATTTTTTTTAAATGTTGCTTTACACCCCTTGCAGCTTTATATTAGTTGCTTTCCAATCATCCGCTGGTTTCAAAATGTTCCCTTTGAAATTCCATGCGTATATTGGGCTGCAAAGGCTTTCGCTTGGCCTCTTTATTACATTTGATTAGAATTTAAGCTTTCCGGTCTCTGCATTTTGATTTTACTATTAACGAAACGCCCGCTTCATGATGGCCTTGCTTTATGTATTTTTATTTACTTTTAAGAGGATGAGTGCTTGCGAGCAGTGCTTGTTTAGTGTTTCATCTTTAAAGTGCGCCCGCTCCATCATTGCCTCACTTAATTTTTCCTTATTTATTTTATTGGTATGGGGAGAGCAGGTTATCCATTTTTAAAAAGTGTCATGAACCCTCCTAGTATTTTGGACAACATATAAATAGGCAAATAAAAGAATATCGGTATTTTTTATGTTGGCGCACCTTTCTAAGATACAGGTAAGTTAACAACATTGCGAAAACTGCTGTGTGGCGCTCCTTAGCAGGCGTACTTTATTCAGCGGTTCATTTCGCTGTGCCTGAGAATGTAGCTTGAAAGACCCCAGCAGGATGGCTAAAGAAATGGAAGTCACACCCCATAAGCTCCGCTGTTGCAAATGAAGTGTGCTGTGGTTAGGAAATGAAAGCTACAATGCCCCTTGAACAAGCCTTTTATCAGCAGTTGCATCTGTCAAGCAGGGGCTTGTTACATTCATTCTTTGCACATTAGGTGTGACTGAAGAACAGTTATCATGTTGTCAATACCAAATATGTACATATAACAATAGTTTGATGAAAATGCTGCCAGTATTAATTGCATTGTTTTTGGTGGATCTCCAGACACCACATGTATTTTATCTTGGCATCACCATGCGTTATCTAAAGGGTATACATGTTTTTAAATCTCCTTTTTAGAAACGCTGGCAACTGAAGCGCTATGCTCAACATTACAGTATTTCCTGCTCACGTTCTGACATTTGCTTTGCCTGGAGTGCAGCATATCATAAAAAGAAGAAAGCAGGCCCTTCCGGTCACCGTGTTTTTTAGGTTTTGCCTGGCGAAAGCTGCGCACTGCGCAGCTTTTTCGCGCAGGCGAAAATCTAATGACTATAGTATGGGGCTTGGAATCCGCCCCCGTCTTCCATTGGCTAGCTCCATAAATGGAGGCTAGCCATTGGAAGACACGTTTGTCCGTCAATGCAGGACCAGATTCGGGGGCGTTCCCGAGAATTTTTGGCTTTTGGCTACGTCACGCTACGTCAGCCGAAAGCCAATTCTCGGGAACGCCCCTGAATCTGGTCTGGCATTGCCGGCACCTGCCTTCCTGCTCGGGACGCGCTGCTATTGGCGGAATTTTGATCCTGCCGTGACTTATTCAGGTAAGTGCGACTCGTTGTAGATAGTTTGGAATGTATATATATATATTTTTTTTTACGTCCGATATTAATCACTCTTTTTAAAAAAAAAATGTATGTTTCCTCGTGTCGGGTCTCCGTGGCGTAAGGACTTTCAGGTAAGTGATTTTGCAATAATACTGTCACTTTGAATGCTCTGAATTTTTGACTTAATTTATTTTTTTTCCTTGCAGGTATTTGACGGCAGGGTGGGGCAAGTATTTCCGGTCGACATTTTGTATTATGATCTTTGGCTCGCTGTCTCCGTCTCCGTGGTGCAAGGACTTTCAGGTAAGCGATTTTGTCGATAGTTTGTAATGTAATTGTGTTATTTAACGTCCGATATTAATCACACTTTTCTTTTTTTTTTAGGTTTCTTCGTGTCGGGTCTCCTTCTCCGTGGCGGGTCTCCTTCTCCGTGGTGCAAGGACTTTCAGGTAAGCGATTTTGTCGATTTTGTGTTTTTTAAAACTAATAAGGGTGGGTCATGTATTTTTGTTCGCCATTTTGTCTTGTGATCTTGGCGTGATTTATTCCCTCCATCTCCTTTATGCTTTCTTTTCCCTCTGTTGTCCCTCTTCCTCCTGCTCCCTCTTCCATCTGCTCTCTCCCTCCCTCCTTCTTGCTTATGCCTTACCTCCTACCTTCCTTTTACTTCCTGCTTTCTCTCTCTCCTGTTCTTACTCCCGCGTCCTCTCTCCATCTCCCTCCTCATCTTGGCTTCTTTTTCTATCTTTTACTCTTTCTGTTTTCTGCCTTCTCACTCCATTCTGCCCTTACTTTTCTTCCTGCCTTCCCTCTCTCTTGATCTCTCTCTCATGCGTCCTCTCTCCTCCTCCTTATCTATCATGCTTCTCTCTCTTACACTCTCTTGTGTGCCTTTCTTTTCTATTTGCCTTCTCTCACTCTCTTCTTTCAGTCACCAACTCTCTCTCCTTCTTTTCTTGCACTCTCTATTTTCCTATTGCCCTTTCTTTGCCCCTCTCTCCTTTTTCATCTCTCTCTTCTTCCTACCCTTCATTTCCATCTCCCCATTTCTCTCTCCTTCTTGTCTTTCTTCACAATTAACTCTGAGGGCCTGATGTACATTGCCAGACAAGGGGGGGGGGCTCTCTGTGTGTGGGCGGGGGGCTCTCTGTGTGTGGGAGGGCTTTCAGTGTATGGGGGAGGGGCTCTCAGTGTGTGGGGAGGCTCTCAGTGTGTGGGGGGCTCTCAGTGTGTGGGGGGCTCTCAGTGTGTGGGGGGCTCTCAGTGTGTGGGGGAGGTTCGCAGTGTGTGGAGAAGGCTCGCAGTGTGTGGAGGGAGCTCGCAGTGTGTGTGGGGGCTCGCAGTGTGTGGGGGGCCCCGCAGTGTGTGGGGGGGCTCGCAGTGTGTGGGGGGGCTCTGTGTGGGTGTGTGTTGGGGGCTCTCTGTAGGTGTTTGTGGGTGTCATTTAATGGGTGGGTCATGTATTTTTGTTCGCCATTTTGTCTTTTGATCTTGGCGTGACTTATTCAGGTAAGTGTGACTCGTCGTAGATAGTTTGTAATGTAATTTGTGTTTTGTTACAGGTAACTTCATGCTCCTTTGTTTATAATCTTCTAATATATTGTTTTTCTTTTGCAGCTCTCTCTTGTGTTTCCTTTCTATGTTCGGCCGTGTCCTCCGTGCGCTTTGCTCGTGGTGCAAGTAAGCTATTTGGCGTGTTCGATATTAATCACTCTTTTCTGCTTCTTTTTTAGGTATTTTCGTGTCGCCTCAGCTGCTTGGTGAGTTTGCTCGTGTCTCTTGTGATCTTTGGCTCGCTGTCTCCGTGGTGCAAGGACTTTCAGGTAAGCGATTGTGTTGATTTTGTCTTTTGTAAAACTAAAAATACTGTCACTTTGAATGCTCTGAATTTTTGACTAAATTTATCTTTCTTTCCTTGCGGGTATTTGACGGCAAGGTGGGGCAACTATTTCCGGTCGCCATTTTGTCTTGTGATCTTTGGCTCGCTGTCTCTGTCTCCGTGGTGCAAGGACTTTCAGGTAAGCGATTTTGTCGATTTTGTGTTTTTTAAAACTAATAAGGGTGGGTCAAGTATTTTTGTTCGCCATTTTGTCTTGTGATCTGGGCGTGACTTACTCGTCGTAGATACTTTGTAATGGGTGGTCATGTATTTTTGTTCGCAATTTTGTCTTGTGATCTTGGCGTGACTTATTCAGGTAAGTGCGACTCGTCGTAGATACTTTGTAATGAGTGGGTCATGTATTTTTGTTCGCCATTTTGTCTTGTGATCTTGGCGTGACTTATTCAGGTAAGTGCGACTCGTCGTAGAAAGTTTGTAATGTAATTTGTGTTTTGTTACAGGTAACTTCATGCTCCTTTGTTTATAATCTTCTAATATATTGTTTTTCTTTTGCAGCTCTCTCTTGTGTTTCCTTTCTATGTTCGGCCGTGTCCTCCGTGCGCTTTGCTCGTGGTGCAAGTAAGCTATTTGGCGTGTTCGATATTAATCACTCTCTTCTGCTTCTTTTTTAGGTATTTTCGTGTCGCCTCAGCTGCTTGGTGAGTTTGCTCGTGTCTCTTGTGTTCTTTGGCTCGCTGTCTCCGTGGTGCAAGGACTTTCAGATAAGCGATTGTGTCGATTTTGTCTTTTGTAAAACAAAAAATACTGTCACTTTGAATGCTCTAAATTTTTGACTAAATTTATTTTTACATCTTTCTCTCTTTCCTCTCTTCTACTCTCTTTTCTGCATCCCCTCTCTCTTCTACCATCTCTCTCCTGTCTTCCCATCTTCTCTTTCCTTTCTATCCTGCACTCTTTTTCTTTCTTACTCCCTCACTCTATTTTGCTCTCACTTTTACTCCTCCTTTCCTTCTCTCTCCATTTCCTGCGTCCTCTCTCCCTTCTGCTTGCTCTCTCCCTCCTTATCTATCATGCTTATCTCTCCTGCCCTCTCTTTTCCTATTCCTTCTATCTTTATCTCTCTCTCCTTCTTGCTCTCTTTTTACCTTTTGCCCCTCTCTTCTTCTTGCATACCCTTTCCATCTCTCTCCTTCTTCTTTTCTCTCCTCCATATATCTCGCTCTCTCTCTTGTATTCCTTTATCTCTCTCTATTCTGCCCACTCTCTCCATCTTACCTTCACACTCTTGTGCTTTTCTTCTTTATCTACCCTCTCTCACCTTCTTCCTTCCGTCACAATCTCTGTTTCCTCCCGTTCCTAAACTATCTCTTTTCCTTTTGCCCCTCTCTCCTCTTCTAACACTCTCAGCTTCTTGCCCTCTTTTTTCATCTCTCTTTCATGTTCTCCTTTTCTATCTCTCTCGCTTGTCTTTCTTTTCTATTTCTCTTTATCTTGCTTTCCCTCTCTCTTAATCTCTCTCATGCGTCTTCTCTCCTCCTCCCTATCTATCATGCTTCTCTCTCCTGCACTCTCTCTTCTTTTTTTATTACTTCTTTATCTTTCACTCTTTTCTCTCTTCTCTATATCTCCCTCTCTTTTCTGCTCTCTCTTCCCTCTGCCGTCTCTCTCCCTCCTGCCCCCTATTCTATCTGCTCTCTCTTTCTCTCCTTCCTTCTTGCTCTCTCTCTTGTCTTTCTTTTCTATTTCTATTTATCTTGCTTTCTCTTTTTCTTAATGTCTCTCATGCGTCATCTCCTCCTCCTTATCTATCATGCTTCTCTCCTGCGCTCTCTCCCTTTTTTTTAAATTACTTCTTTATCGCTCTCTCTTCTCTATATCTCCCTCTCCTTTCTGCTCTCTCTTCCTTCTCCCTCCTGCCCCCTATTCCATCTGCTCGCTCTCTCCTTCCTTCTTGCTCCCTCTCTATCATGCTTCTCTCTCCTGCACTCTCTCTTCTTTTTCTTTTAACTCTTTATCTTTCTCTCTTTTCTCTCTTTTCCTCTTTCCAACCCTCTCCGTGTTCCTCTTCCTCCCTATCTATCATTCTTCTCTCTATCTCTATCTCCATCTCCTTTATGCTTTCTTTTCCCTCTGTTGTCCCTCTCCCTCCTGCTCCCTCTTCCATCTGCTCTCTCCCTCCCTCCTTCTTGCTTATGCCTTACCTCCTACCTTCCTTTTACTTCCTGCTTTCTCTCTCTCCTGTTCTTACTCCCGCGTCCTCTCTCCATCTCCCTCCTCATCTTGGCTTTTTTTTCTATCTTTTACTCTTTCTGTTTTCTGCCTTCTCACTCCATTCTGCCCTTACTTTTCTTCCTGCCTTACCTCTCTCTTGATATCTCTCTCATGCGTCCTCTCTCCTCCTCCTTATCTATCATGCTTCTCTCTCTTGCAGTCTCTCACGTGCCTTTCCTCTCTATTTGCCTTCTCTCACTCTCTTCTTTCAGTCACCAACTCTCTCTCCTTCTTTTCTTGCACTCTCTATTTTCCTATTGCCCTTTCTTTGCCCCTCTCTCCTTTTTCATCTCTCTTTTCTTCCTACCCTTCATTTCCATCCCTCCATTTCTCTCTCCTTCTTGTCTTTCTTCAAAATTAACTCTGAGGGCCTGATGTACATTGCCAGACAAGGGGGGGGGGCTCTCTGTGTGTGGGCGGGGGGTTCTCTGTGTGTGGGGGGGGGCTTTCATTGTGTGGGGGAGGGGCTCTCAGTGTGTGGGGGAGGCTCTCAGTGTGTGTGGGGCTCTCAGTGTGTAGGGGGCTCTCAGTGTGTGGGGGGGCTCTCAGTGTATGGGGGAGGCTCGCAGTGTGTGGAGAAGGCTCGCAGTGTGTGGAGGGAGCTCGCAGTGTGTGTGGGGGGCTCGCAGTGTGTGGGGGCTCACAGTGTGTGGAGGGCTCTGTGTGGGTGTTTGTGGGTGTCATTTGCGAAAGATAAAGCTAGTGGCATTGCAAATGACAATGCCATTTATTTATGTTAAAAAAAATATAAATAAAAATAATGTCAAGAGCATTGCCAATAGCTCAAACTTTAACAAAGGCAAAACCATTGCATTGTAAATGCTTGTTTTTCATCATGATTGCTTTCCTTTGTCTACATGTATTTGCTTTGCCAAGGATGAGCGCTTCCCAGCCGTCTTCTTGTTTTGTTTCATCTTTAACGAGCACACGCCCCACGATCGCCTCACTTAATTTTGATTATTTATTTTAGTGGTAAGGGTGGAGCAGATGATCAATTTTCAAAATGTATTGGCATCCTTAAGCCTCCCAGTAATTTTGACAACACATAAAAAGACGAACAAATGCATACTAGTATTTTTAATGTTGACGCGCTTTTCTGAGGTGCAGGAAAGTTAACAACATTGCAAAAACAGCTGTGTGGCACTATTTAGCGCGCTTACTTTATTCAGCAGTTAATTTTGCTGTGCTTGAGAATGTAGCTTAAAAGACCCCAGCAGGATGGCTAAAGAAATTAGACAGGCTACGTCACACACCGTCAGCTGTTGCAAATTAAGTGTGCTGTTCTTAGGAAATAAAAGCTACAATGCTCCTTGAACAAGCCTTTTATTCGCAGCTGCATCTGTCAAGCAGGGGCTTGTTAAATTCATTCTCTGCACATTTGTGGCCCGATTCTGATGCGGTTAGGAAAGCTTCCTGACCGAATGGGTTTGGGAATGGTTTCCAACCGAATCAGATCGGAAGAGTTCAACCGACCGAGTTCAATGCATCCGGATGCTTCCAGATACGATTTGGTTGGACTCTCATTGACTTCAATGGGACCCTATGTTCCTAACCACATCGTAATCGGACCCTAGGTGGGAATGCTTTCCTATCTGAATCGTAATCAGGCCCTTGGTTGGAAAGACACATTCCCGATCCGATTTGGATGGAGCAAATGCTGTTAGGAGACCTTCCTAACCGCATCAGAATCAGGACCTTGGTGTGACTGAGTACATATAACAAAATCTGTAGGAAAATGCCTGTAGTGTAAATTGCGTATTTTTTGGTGGATCACCACACACAACACGTATTTTGTTTTATCGTGCCATCACCATGCATTAACTAGAGGTTAGTTATTTTTTTTAATCCCCTTTTTAGAAACGCTGCCAACTGAAGCACTATGCTCGACATTGCAGTGCTTCCTGCACATGTTCTGATGTTTGCTTTGCCTGGAATGCAGGATATCATAAAAAGAAGAACGCAAGCAGTCAGAAGCATAGCTTTTTCTAATGCTAGTTAACACTGATTGTAATGCTCAGGTGTATACTTTTTTGTTCTGATCAGATATTCAACTGCATCATGGGTTAAATAAACACTTCCACTACGTGTTTAATTGAGAGTTTTTCGTTTAATGTGGCCTTTAAATGTGTTAAACAATCATGTATGCCCTACCTAATTTCTAGTTTTATCATTATTATCCTTTAAGTTGTGCAATGTACACATACACTGCACCACGTTTCCTGTGTGACACAATGCTCACATCTAAAATAAAACTTTTAGATCACAGTTTACTAGAACCTTTGTTATTTTTTAACATATTCACATTTAATTTCTTCAGAATTTTGTTCCATATGGTTCAAGAGAGTGCACCATGGCTGTGCCTTAGACAGGTGCTACCCTTGTTGTTATTCATATTTGATATTAAGGATTCATCAGCTAGCAGCAAGTCCTTACTGATATTTCATGTGCGGGGCTGAATGTGAGTCCTACAGCAAGTTGTTTTTCATAACAAGACATTCACAGGAACCATTTGTTTTTATGATCGATAGCAGCACCTTCTTCTGTGAACATGGACCACCATTGTCTGTGGTGACAGCTTACAGGTCTCCTTATATCTTTGCACAGTAGTTACATATATGCCGTTACTGTCAGTTTGGCAGGGTCAAGCCATGTCAGTCTTGTATGCAACCACCTCAGATGCATAATACTGAAAACCTGCTCTGCATGCAAACACGCCGTCGAACTCTGGAACCTGCTCGACACATCCTCCCCGGACGTCGCCTTCCTGACAGAGACCTGGATGAACGCCTCCTTGGAACCCGACATCACCATAGCCATCCCGGACAGCTACAAGATCAACCGCAGGGACACAACATCCTATTAGGAGGTGGATTCGCCGTCATCTACAAAAACACCCTCAGGGTCTCGACCAGCACCGACAACACCCTCAGCACCACCGAACACCTGCACTTCCAGATCCACACTGATCCCAACACCACCCTCGGAGGAGCTCTCATCTACTGATGCCCCGAACCCCGGCATCAGTTTGCATCAGCACGCATGCTCTTGCCTCCACAGACTACATCCTCCTCTGAGACCTGAACTTCCACCTCGAGAACAACAACAATACCAACTCCACCACCCTGATCGACAACCTCGCCAACCTCAGACTCAGTGAGCTCATCACAACACCCACCCACTCCGCGGGCCACACGCTTGACCCCATCTTCCCCGCATGCTCCGACGTCACCTTCAGCAACGCCACCAAACTCCACTGGACCTACCATTGCTGCATCCACTTCACCTTCCGGAAACCCACCACGCACCACCACACTCAACAGATCCCCTACCGCAGCTGGAGCAAAGTCACCAAAGACCAGATAAACACCACCCTCCCCCGAAGCCCACCTGCCGACTCCACTGACAACGCCGCCCACAACCTCAGGCGATGGATCAACGACTGCGCAAACACTCTCCCCCCGATCAAGAAACCCTCCAACAGATGCACAAACAAAAAAGCCAGCTGGTTCACTACAGACCTTCAGGCCTCCAAGCAAACCTGCCAAAAACTAGTGAAGAAATGGCACTGTGAACAGACACCGGACAGCTACGCAGCCCACAAGAACACCATCCGCATACACCATCACCACATCAGATCTGCCAAAAGGGCATCCTTCAAGGCCCGCCTCAACAAAAACGCGCACAACAGCAAAGAGCTCTTCAACATCGTGAAGGAACACTCCAACCCCTGCTCCAACACCAACAACATCCCACCATCGCAAGACCTGTGCGACTCACTGGCCACCTTCTTCAATCGCAAGATCGCAGACATCCTTCCTTTACAGCAGAACCCAGAGCGTACACCTCCCCCTTTCCGTTCTGAAGCCTCCAAGATCATCTGCGGCGTACCCCAAGGATCATCTCTCAGCCCGACATTGTTATTATTATGTTTCTTATATTATTATGTTTCTTATATAGCGCCTGAATCGACCCCCGAAGGGGTATCTCCGCGCTTGCCTTGGGAACCCGTCCTGGCTTTTTCCCTGTGAGATAGCCCCTACAGGGCATCCCCAAGGTGAAAGCCAGGCATCCCGCCGCGGGGGGGCCGTTGTGGAGATTAAGCAAGCTTAATGCCCAGAGTTGCAGAGTGTGAACCCATGATTAGGTCAGGCACCGAAGCGAGAATTATCGAGTCCATGGACATTTGAGCTCACGACCTTGCCGCGTCAGGAATTGAACCCTGGTCCTGGGTCTGACCTCTGCTTCAGGGTCTGCCTGCTCTAACCAGTGAGCCACACTTCTCCACGTCAACGTCTACATGGCACCGCTTGCCCACATCGCCTAACTGCACGACCTCAACATCATCTCTTATGACGATGACACCCAGCTGATCCTCTCCCTCACCAAGGACCCCCCCACCCCCAAAACCAACCTCCACGAAGGAATGAAGGCCGTCGCCGAGTGGATAAGAAAAGCCGTCTGAAGCTGAACTCGGACAAGATGTAGGTCCTCATCCTCGGCTCCACCCCCTCGGTCTGGGATGACTCCTGGTGGCCGACTGCACTGGGAGCAGCACCGACACCCACTGACCACGCACGCAACCTGGGGTTTATTCTCGGCTCAACACTCTCCTTGACCAAGCAAGTTAACACTGTCTCGTCCTCCACAAGATCTACAGGTGGATCCCCACTGAAACAAGATGAACGGTCACCCAGGCCCTCGTCAGCAGTAGGCTGGACTACGGAAACACCCTCTACGCAGGAGCCTCGGCCAAACTCCTGAAACTCCTAAAACACATACATAATGCCTCTGCACGCCTGATCCTCGACATCCCTCGCCACAGCCACATCACACCCCACCCGAGAGACCAGCACTGGCTTCCCGTGAACAAGAGGAGCACCTTCAAGCTCCTCACCCACGCACACAAGGCACTCCACATTACTGGACCGGCAAACCTCAACAGACAACTCACCTTCTACACCCCGAACCGCCAGCTCCACTCCGCCGACCTCACCCTCGCCACCATTCCACGCATCCAAAGAGTGACCACCGGCGACAGATCATTCTCCCACCTCACAGCCAAGACCCAGAACACCCTCCCCATCCTCCGATGGCAGACCCTGGACCGACTAACCTTCAGAAGGCCACTCAAAACCTGGCTATTCGAGCAGTAGCAGCACTCCTTCCCCCCCAGCGCCTTAAGACCCTCACGGGTGAGTAGTGCGCTCTACAAATGTTCTGATTGATTGATTGAACAAAGTTCTGTCAAAATACTTTCGAGGATGTTGTATTTGTCTGGAGGTGTTTTTTGGGCTTCTTGTGTATGGATGCTGCTGCAATAGGCTGTGCTTCAAGTTGCCAGAATTTATTTATATAAGTTACAGTCATTAGAGTTTTGTGTACAGAATGCCACCTGTGTAATACAACATATTCGTATCAACAACACACATTATTTCTATTATTGTACTTAGATTTCAGATTGGCATAATTCTTCCAGGTCTATCTTTTTCATTATCTTACGATTTGAGATGGAGAAAATTTACAATTTTTCGTTTATTAGTTCGTACTATGTCAGTTGTTGGTGTCAGGGCACTGCAGAGCCAGTCAATCAGCATAATTTCACTGAATGCCACACAGTTCCATGCCACACAATTCAACTCCACACATTTCCTATACACAACACATAATTCCACAGCAAGCCATATATTTCAACTACACAATATAATTACACAACACACCACATACCTGCAAACCACACCACATATGTCTACATCATACCACAAAATTCAACAGCACACCACACAATTCAACTCCACATTATGCCACATAATCCCACTTAATTAGCTCCATAACACACAATCTCACTCTACATGATCCGAGCACAGTTAATACCATTTAATTAGTATCCACATAATTCCACAGCACACCATGCCACATATTTCCACAGCACACCATGCCACATATTTCCATTACACAACTCCACACCACAACACACAATTCTATGCCATACAATTCCAAAACAACCCATCCCTAACTTGTACTTCTACCAACTGTGTCATCTCTCCCACATACACACCCAGCTCTGCCTCATCTCTCCCTCACATTCCCAGTACCCCTCTCATCCCACAATTCCACTGCCCCCTCATCCCTCCCTCAAACTCCCTATCTCCTCTCTAGATTGCCTGCTCACACATGCTACCTTCCTGTACCTCCTGGCACTTTGCACTGTCCACCTCTCTCCTTCAACCCACAGTGCCCCTCCCACTCATCCTTCTCCTTCTGGTACTCTCTTTAACACTTCCCTCTCGGGCCTCATGCACTCTTCCTGCCTCTCTCATGTGGTTCACTTCAGGTCTTCAGGCACAGTTTCTTCGCCATACTTTTTCAAGATTTTGACCCTCAAATCTATGGTCTCCGCCTCTTCTTACAGTGTCTTCTGAGTACACAGGCGCTGCTTCTTTATGTGTCTATGGCCTGCTCTTTCCTTCTTTCTGCTCTCCCCTTCTTTCTCTTTTTCTCACATACTATATCTGTTCCTATGTTTGGAGCTCATTCATCACTTCGTGCACAAACTACCTATCCCTCTCTATCTTCTTTTCTATCTATTCTGTGAAGCTCTCAGCCCATTCTATTCACCATGCCACAAAATTCCACTACACAAATACACTACACACCACACAATTCCAAAACTACCAATTCCAATTCAACCACATAATTCAGTTCCGCACCATATACATCCACTCCACTCCAAACAAAAGCACATAGGTAAAACACATTTTCATTTACAATGCCAATATCTCTAACTCTCACAAATGTGAGACAAATTGCATTGCAAATGCTTGTTTTTCTTTTTATTTCTGCTGTCTTCCTCGATATTTCCACCTGAGCATCAGAACCCTGACCCTGTCTCACTCAATGTTCTGTTGTTCTTTCACACATGCTGCATCTTGGTCCATTCCTGTCTATCGGGGTGGTCTCTTAAATACTCTGGCTTCGTCTTTAACATCATATCTCTGTCAAAGCCTTGTGTTTTGCAATCATGCTTTCTTTGGCCCTGGCACATATGTAAAATTTGGGGGCATATTACCAAGCAATAGCGATAATTATCGCTATTGCTTGGTTAGCGTGAAAAAATTAACGCCGAGCTGCGGCGATTTTTATCACAGATAAACCTTGGTATTACCAAGGTTTATCGCAAATGCGATAAAAATCGGCCGCAATGCATGAATATCGCTGAAAAGTCCGCGATATTCATGCATTAGCGAGCTAATGCTCTTAGCCATGTTATCCACCTCCCATTGGATAACATGGCTAAGAACTGCTCAGAGCAGGTGTTAGCTTTTGGAGATATTCACGCTTAGCGCGAATATCTCCAAAAGTTGGTAATAGGAGATAGCGATGTTAGCGACTGTTTTCAGTCGCTAACATCTTGGCACGCCCACTTTGCTTGTCATTAGTGATAAATATCACTGACATGCAAAGTGGGGCCCAAGAAGGTCGCTATCTCCTACTAGCTGTCGCTAACTGGTGTTAGCAACAACTAGGTATTAGGGAGATCATTTTATCTCCGCTTTCTTGGCTTTTAAACCCAAAAAAGCGGAGATAAACCCCCTTGATAATATGCCCCTTGGTTCTTTGTTCCAGGATTTACTCCACCGAAAAATATATTTTGAAGAAAAAACGTTCTGTGTGCTATTTACTATTCACGTCAACACCCCCCAACCCCTGAGGTATCCAGGGGAGGGATCTACAGGCTGTCGGTCTCCAGGGTGAGCTGGCCTCCAACCTACTGTATGCACACAATTTTTGCTACCAGAGAATTACATTCAGTTATGTTCTGTATCCCTCTCAGCACTATTTAATAGAAATGCTGGGCATATCAAAAATTCTAACAGGTTGTCCTCACACACCACCAGGTGTCATGCTTCATCATAGGACAACCCTTGCTCTCCAAAACCCCGGCTTGATGGAAAGTGGGTCTACATCTGAAGACAGAGAGGCACTTCTAAGTTAGAATAGTCCTGTGTGAATAGTGGACATACTCCTTGGTATTAAAAATTGAAAATGTGGGGATAAGGGGAACTATTACCCCATCCCCATTAATACAGTCGTCGACATGCTTATGCCTTGTGGCTCTACTGAGTCCACGGCATTCCTCAAGACTAAAAAATGGGCTCCTGGTGGGGCAATGTTGCAATAAGAAATGCCTTGTTGTTCGGGTGACCGTGTCTATCTCTAAAACTAAGCCAATGTTCATAGATACCCCAAGTAGGGAGGAAGGAGCAGAGGCACGTATGTGTACAGCGATGGACGCACCTTAAGGCAAGTGTGATTAATTGGGCCCTTAAAACCCTTCTTCTATGGGGCACTGAAGACCCTACGTTGAGTTATCTATGACCTAAGTTTTCGACAGCGGTAATAGTGGTGATGGGGTGATAGTTCCCCTGGTGGTGTGTGAGGACAACCTGTTAAAAATGTTTGGATGCCCCGCAATTCTATTAAATAGTGCTAAGAGGGATACTGTACCATAACATAACTGAATGTAAGTCTCAGGTAGCTAAACTTGTGTGCATGCTAATGACTATTTCTACCTGACTAAGTTTTGTTTACATGGAGTGATTTTCCATTAATATCTACAATTTTTGAGAACCCCAAGAACGCGACAAATGGCCCTAATTCACGCTTCAATGTAAATCTGGCCCCACGGTATGTGCATTCGCTTTAGAGTTGTGTGTGAGGCTATAAATGTTTCTTTCTGAGGTGCAGCGGCGCGAGGAGTCCTTCATCCGATGTACTATATAGTGCCTGTATTGTGAGCTGTTTAACATAAAACAAATACAATACGTTATAGCTCCGCATAAACGTGCCCCTCTGCACAACACACTCTGATGACTCAAAATTACGCTCTTCCCTGGGTACCTGATGACCCATCTTCGTATGGCACGGTATCATATGGAAGTTTTAGAAAAACAAATATGGTTTCCGACATAATTAAACATTAATAAGTGGGCCTTCTAGGAAACTCCAAGCAGTGGTGTCGAAAAGTTATTTTTAAACAGATCGGAGCTCCGCCGGTATTCAGTTTCGGACTTGCTTGCTTCTGTGGCTCGTCTGACCTGCTCTCCAGTGCTCTGCTGTCAATCCGACGGAAGATTGAGTGTTCGGCTTTCGCCCCACGAATATCGAATTCAGGATTTTATCATCGTCCTAAGTGCGAAGTTGCGTTGGAAGGAGGCCGCGCACTGGCCGCCTGAAATACGGGGCAGATTTACAAGCCCCTTGCGCCACTTTTGCGTCACTTTTAATATGAGAAAAGTGACGCAAAAGTGGAGCAGGGGGCTTGTAAATCGGCCCCCTGTACGCGGTGGCTGTGATGTTACGCTGAAAGCAGCGGTTTAGCACACAGGCGTCTCAAATGTAAGAATCATTGTTTCGCAGGGTCGCCTTAAAACTATAATGATGTCCGTGTGTTGACACAGTTCTTTCTGTCTGACGGTGGCATGCCATTTACACGTTGTGGAGACAGCCTGATGATGCCAGGTGAATAAATGGGGTAAGTTCCCCAATAATACTTTGAATCGAGGTTGGGCGCTGTGTTGATTGTCGAGGACAAAACTTGCGTCCTCCTAGCTAACAGTGTCCTGCATTGTAGCACACGTTTAACAACTTACTACATTGCTACATTACTACATGCTTTGTGGGTTGCTGAAGTATGTACCTGCAAGCATACCACTGTTACCGACCGTGTAGTAGGTTGTTAGAAGCAATGATTAATTTGAGCTGGTGGTTTCCGTTGGTCGGCCCCGGACTTAATTGACTACACTGGCTCTTCTGACAGTCTGCCACAAGGTGGCACTGTTTGACTAATGTAGGTATGAGCATAAGTACAGTTGTTTATTGATTCAATATACATTGAAAATAACTATTGCCTGCCGGCTAAGCAATTTTTAAATCCTTGGGGGCCTGAAATCAATTGTCACTCTTGTAGAAGTGTGATGGTTAGTAGTTGTATTGGTATTGACATTGGCAGCGCTGGCAGGGGCAGTTGGTGGTGCAAGCTACATCGACTTTACGATGACAGTACTGGCACTTGTTATTTTACAAATAAAGCACTGGTTAAAAGGGTATTGCCTTTGTTTTGAGCCTATTTGAGAAGTATTGCCATGTTGTGAGTAATGACCATAGAGGTATGGTTTCCATATTGTGAGACGCAGTGCTCGCTAGCCTGACTGGATGTGTGAGAGGTTCACACTTATTTCCTTGTCTGAAGTCTGCTGGCAGCTCTGATCACTTTTGCAGCTCCCTTCATTGTATCAACAATGATTTTTAAATTATGTTCTCAATCATATTTGTTTTGCTGGCTTTGGAAGGGAGCCGTCCACTCGGAGATCTAGAATGTGTGTTGAAGTAGTCAGAGATCTGCCCGGATATGCTGCTTTACAATCCTCATGTATATCATTGCCATTATGATACAGAATTTAAAGAGATATGTCAAACAGACCTGCCACATATTCATTGATTTTTAACATTGATATTATCAGACGTCGGTGATTAGAGTATGTGACTATTCCTGCCCTGTAGGGTGTGCTATGTTTAAAGTCCTCTGGTGAATAACAATGTGTAATAGATCCCTTCGGTCTTAGCAAACCTGTCCAGATAGATTAGTTATTTCTAAAGACAGTGGTCCCTAGACAAGGATTAATGAGTAAATTGTATGAGACACATTTTGGTAGGACAAACAAATTATAGTGGAGACACCATTACACATAATAAGTTTTAAATAAAGAGGTGTATATGGTGTACAACAAGTCAACAGCATTTCGATCCTTACAAAAGATATAGGATTATCATCAGGACATTAACAATGGTATGCCTGTATACATTTTGCCTAGATCCTGGTCAGAGTGACTTGGAGGAGGTTTTTTTCAGGCGAAGACCGAGTAGAAGTACAGGCCAAGTACAAGGAAAGTAAAGGATGAAGACAGTCGCAGCCACAGTCTGTACAGTTGGATGCCGGGTGAAAGTCGACCTAATAAAGGCTGTCACAGCTTAATGGAGCAGTCTCGAAATCAGAGTGGCCTATTGCAGTGGGCTGCTGTATATCAGGGATGGCAAGCCAGTAACCTGTGAGCCACGTCCACAGTCTCTAGTGATAAGGAATGGGGTTGAGCCCAATTGTGAACAACGGCTGTTACAGCATGTCTTGCCTGTCGGGATAGCACCGATCCGGACAGGCAAGACATGATGTGGTCTGCTGTTCTGCAACTGTTCAATTGCTTTGGACCTTAATTATCCTGGATTATCCTGGGTTTATTGTTCAAGGTTATCTCCCAGGATCAACCCATTGATGTAATTATCTTGTGAAAAACTACATTTTCACCTCTCTTCTGAACTTTATATGTTCCAGCATGCATTGACTCTTAGCCAGCAAGGATAGAGTTTGGCTGTTTGTACCAAGAAAGCAGAGCCTCCTATGAATGTCCTATTATAAGATCCTTGGTACTAGCCTTGAATGCAGTGTCCCATTTTGTTTTTGCTGCTTAAATGTTACCTTTCCTTGGTAGGCTCTGGTGGACAATGCACAGTGCCATGAACATTGATCATCTAGCTGCAGGTAGCCAGTGGAGTGCTTTCAGGACTTGTGTCATGTGTACTCTGTGGTGAAGACGGGGAGAGTCTTGCCACAGCATTTTTGGATTTATTGTGTTTTGCATAGTCACACTTGGTTATCACAAGTGTGAGGTTGAGTTATTTTTCTTTTTGATATCCAAGGTATGAGAAAGTGTGCTGCAGGATTTTCATTTTGCAGAACTGCTCCTTCCGACCTCATTGGCATGTGGTGTCAGAGATTGTTGTCAGTCCATAGTTAAAGGTTCAACACCACTTGAGATGGCTGATGGGACATTAAGATATTTGGGCCATTTGCCCAAAGGGTGTATTTGTGCCTTTGTTCCCAGATCATGAACTCTGTCTTTGCAATGTTGAGCTTTAGGTGGGTGCTCATCATTTCACCTATGGTGTGGAGGCAATCATAAAATCATGACTTGTACAAGTCTTCTGGCCATTTTATTTTTTAAATGAATTGTGTAACACCTGTAAAGTTGTAACTCATTAGGCTGAGTAATCTGGTTAGACCAGGTAAGGTTTTTAGGTAAATGATGAATAAGAGAGGAGAGATGATGGGTCCCTGACGAATGCCTCAATATTGAGCATGAGATTCTTCATCTGTCTTTGAGGTAGGGAGCAATTTATTTTAGAGTGTTTTAATGTAGGTCCAGATGCGGTACTCTGTGGAGTAGCAGCTGTTGATGGACTGTGTCAAATGCTGCTGATAGCTCAAGAAGTAGTATTGCAGCTATTTTGTTCTAGTCCACTGTAAGCTTCAGATTGTCCCATATAGACAAGAGGGCTGGCTGACTGTGTGTCAGGAACAGGAGTGAATCCAGATTATTGATCCAACTTGAGCGGTTTCTATTGGTATAGTTGGAAAATTGAGTAAAAGACACTAGTTTGACTAATTTAACGAGATATTGGCCATTAGTTATTGGCCTATATATAGGCATATTGTTTGCTGGGCCAGATGGGTCAAGATGTTTCCTCTTGAAGAGTGGTCTAGTGTTCTTCCAGCTACAGGGTGGGAATGATCCTTTTCCGAGAACTTGTTCAATATACATCTAGCTGCTTACTTTAGACAGGTTGCCCAAAGGATGTCTTTGAATATTTTTTGGGGGCTGGGTCAGATGGGGATGCCGTTAATGTCATAGAAATATTTTTCTGAGATATCTTTAAGGTGGTGAAGGATAGGAGATTTGTGGCGGCAACTTCGGTAAGGCATGTGGAATATTGATGCTTTTTGTAGTTTTGATTCGTTGTAGCATCACAGCAGGATTTTGTCTTTTTTTATCTCTTGATTTCCTTGCCTTGCGTTGATGAATGTAGAGTTCTGTTTTGATTTCTGTGGACTTCTCGTTAGTTTGTGTGGCCTTCTTCTTGAGGTTAATTCTGGTTGGGGTCTTTAGCGAATCTGTTTTTCCAGTCCGATAGAAATCCAATTGTAGAAGCCTGGTCCAGTATGTGGTCACATGGCAGTTTTGAGTTGAGAGATAAGTGTTAGAGGTGTAATTACTTTAATTGCCTTTATGTTGGCTATTGCAGTATTTGAGGTGTTTTTTAGAGATTGGTACTTTGATCGCAAAGGTAATGACTATGCAGGCATGACATTTAAATTACAACAGCATAACTAAGGTTTAAAAAAAGCCTTATGCTTGTGCGTTTGAAGCCACAGAAAGAAAGCAAATGGCATCAGCATGCTTGGCTTTTGAATATATGCAGCTCCTCTTGTCACTTCCAGAGCGCGTGGAGCCGCACAACGACACCTAGGGATGCAGGACCACTGTTTTGAAGTATCCAGGTCTGGCTCCTGAGGAATATTTATATGGTGAGGAATCCGCATTAGAAGTATTTATCAGAAATAGTCTAATATGCCAATAATTCTTAAATAAAAAATAACTATATTTGAATTCAACAACACAATTATATCCAATGTTTGTCTTTCCATGTCCACTATAGCATCCTGGATGAAGAGCAGCTGTCTTAAGCTGAACTCAAACAAAAATGAGGCTTTATTGTTTGTCAAAGATTCACATATCTGGTCATCTTCTTGTGACCTCCTGATCCAGGTCCCTCCTCACAGCCTGGCGAAACCGCTAGCAATCTTGAAGTTCTGATTCATTAAAAGCTTTCCATTGCAAAGCAAGCCACCAATGTAGTGGATTCCTGCTTTCTCATCCTTCAAATGCTCCTTAAATGCTTTCCTTGGCCAATTTTCACCACTTTTTCAGTGCTGGCATTCTATATGGAAATCAGAAGAGCAGATCTTGTAGCAAGCATTCTACCATAGGCTTGCCCAAAATCTCCCTATGATATTTTGTAGGCAGTGGAAGTGGAAATGTCTTATTTTTGATGACCTGATGCAAAATTATTTTTAATAATCTGATGTTCCATCTAGATTGGAAGAGATAGATCAGTGCCACTCCGAAGCGATCCAGGGGCTGTATTACACTAAAGGCGCATTTTCATTGTTTGCTCCGGGCGCACCCTTTAAGAGTTGCGCCCAGCTGCTTTGAAGCCGCTACGTATTTTCACAGTGAAGGCGGCAACCCACCTACACTTTGAACGAGGATTGGAGATCCAATTGCAGTTGAGTGCAGTCAGGAAATGCACCCGCCAACAAGGGGATGTCTACGGGGAGTCCATTGTACACCTTTTCCCACCTCCAGAGACCTGCTATCAGGGGGCGCTGTCAGTATACCTGCTGAGAGAGTCTTGGCCACTGCGCCTGCGTCGGTAATACGATGCAGGCGCAGAGGCAAAGGGATTCTCTCATTTGCATGGGCCATGCCCCATGTAAATGAGAGAAAGCCCTCTGCAGGTCGAGCTGGTGTTTTAAGTGCGCAAGAGCTACCAGTATTACAGAAGGGGATGCACAGATGTCTGCAGCCCCTTCTGTAATACCAAAGTGCTCCCTGGGCACGCAAAGCGGGCGCAAACGACTGTTGTGCCCTCTGGGCACTTTTATATTATGGCCTCAGACGGGTAAGCTATGCAAACCAAAAGCTACAATACTGATGTGAGCTGTAGGCTAGTCCTCACAATGTCAAAACTGTTGTACCGCATAAGAAAATATTTTTCTATGAGTATTTCTGCTAGGTAGATTGATACAGAGCAACAACCAATGATTTCAGTGAAAATTGCTTGTGGTACATGTACAGCAACACCAAAAAATCATAGTTCAGAAATAGTTAAAGGAAAAGCTCAAACCAATTTAGTTATATAGAACAACATTTGAGGATTATAAGGACACAAAACAAAGAAAATCAAGTGAAGGGACAAGGTGTTTTTAAAAGGGGCAAATTGTTCCAAAAATAAAAGTCCAAATTACAATGTAATAATAATTACTCAAAGTACAATGTAAATAAGGTGAAGGAACATGTCTCTATGCCCCACATAAAAGTTTTGTACTCACGCTTTGAAACAATTTTGGAGTCTGGAAATTATCATTGGAGCAAGGCTGGAAGCAATGGCTCAGCAGGCTTCAGAAGGCTAGATGGATTTTTTTTTTCACAGTCCCTACGTTTAAGAAATGTCCTCCAACTTTTCCCTCGTGCTTCAAAATTCTCCAAATATTACAAAAGCCTTGAAGCAAGTTCAAATTATGGAAGCGCCCCGCAAAATTCCTAATTAGAGCAGAGTCATATGTTAAATTGCATCACATTTGCTGTTTTTCTTTTTGGTGGGTACAGCTTTCTCTGTCTCCAAGACATTTTACATTCCTCAGCTGTAGGAGAGAGAATCCAGTAGAAAGCAGCCATCCAGGGCAAGACCGGGAACCCTTTGCCTATTGGGTCTGCAAGAGGCTGTCTTTCTTATGCCCAAGAACAGCCTTCTAAGCTAGAAGGTCTGAGTTTTCCAGGCATCAGTCTCTTAAGTATGCAAAAAGTGATGGATTGAATGCTTGAATTACTCGGGCCGCATCCCAATCTATCATCATTTTGCACACCACGCCACTTCAGTTTGGACTCTGCTATATGCAAATCAGTCTTAACACTGCTCCAATGGGAACAATCCAGCCCGAACCGCCAAGCCAGTTGCTCCCTGAACCAGAACACAATCAACCCAGGACCGGTTTCGCCTTTGTTAGGGCTCATCAGCTGGGTATAGCTTGGTTTCAGTGTAACAGTGTGCGTGGGACTGACATCTGGGCATATCCGTCACACTTGGGGCAACATACTAAAGTATACAAAAAGTGATGGATAGAATACTTGAATTAATCTCAGCCGCTGGTATGAACTTGGGGTGGCATTCCAATCCATCATTATTTTGCACACTATGCCATCTCTGTTGGAACTCACCTATATGTAACTCAGCCTTGACCCTGACCCAAAAATCCAAACAGTAGAGCCAGGGTTATGAGTTTTAAAAGTTCATGGTAAAAATAGCGGCAAAAGGTACGAAGTGTAAACTGCAGGGATCTAGTCACGCCGGAGTGGAATAAAGTCAAAAGTTCACAACAACTGTGATGGAGCGCTGGTGGGACCAGGTGTAGTCCACTGAGAGTTGTTCCTTTTGTCTTTGCTGTGGGAGTTGTCCAGTGCTGTGTAGATCTGTGTCACATTGTGTTGGGTCTCTCAAGCTGCCAATCAAGAGCTGAGCGGTGCTGTGAAGTAAGGCTCGGCGTCAGATCTGCTGATGCCAACAATCTGGTGCTGTGAGGTTCTGCAATACAAGGAACTTGCACCGTCCTGTGTCAGATCTTGTGAAGCCAACAATCAGCGCCTGCGCGGTGCTGCAATGCGAGACTCTGCATCGTCCCGAGCTGTTCAGCCTCAGATCCGGTGAAGCCGCTGATCAGAAGCTACAAGGTGCTTCTTTGCACGGCCCTGTGTTGGTCTGTGCATCACTGCGTAGGATCCAGTGATACCTTCAGTAGAGTAGGGAGGAGTACACTTTGACTTTAGGCAAGTGTACATGACCTTGAGGCCAGTACTTTGGTGGTAAGGACTCACTCCCATATAGCCTGGCAGAGGGAACCAGATCAGGTCCAGTTGGGTCTGGCCAGTTGGAAGGCAGGAAACACTTCTGGAAGCTTGTTGTGTCCCTGTAGCTCAAACAGGATGTCATCCAACTAACACTTGGAGTCATGTCTGGTAACTTAGGTTCAAAGGTAGCAGCTCCAGCCTTCCTTCTTGAGATAGCAGGATAGTCCATCTTCTTAATCTTCTCAGGTCCAGGATTATTCTGAATGCATGAAGGGGCTGGGTACAGCCCTCAGCCTACCCTTTGAAGCTCCTGGCAATCCTCCCTAAACTTTTGGTTTAGCAAGGAAAAAGCAGACTTTCAAAATAGTAAGTTAAAATCCAATTTTACTGTTAAACGTGTGGTATAAGTATTTCTCTAGCTGTTCCCAAACTGACATTATCACTTATTAAATATAATAAGGTAACCTAATGTTAGTCTACAGCAGACTAGCCTTGCCACAGTGAAAAATGACCTATGGGGTTTTTCACAGCTACAACATGTAAAACTTAAATACACATATCCTTTCTCATAAATACCCTGCACCCTGCCCAATGAGCCTTTAGGGCCTACCTTAAAGTTGCATTATAAGTATTGAAAAAAGCTTTAGACCTAGCAGATTTTGCTACGTCCAAATTTCTGTTTTTAAACTACACACACACTGTATTAGTAGGCCTGAGACATGTTTTACAGTGTTATTCTAGTGGAGAGCACATTAGTGCTTCCGTCCACTTGAACCATTTAATTTATAGGTCCTGGGTACATCTAGTATGATTTACTAGGGACTTATAAGTAAATTAAATGTGCTAATCAGACCCCTTGCACAAGCTTGCATGATACTCACCCCATTATGGAACAATGCAATTTGGTCGATGCTTGGAGATCCCTAAACCTGAATGATGCTGAATATACATTTTATTCTTCAGTACATAATACGTATGTCCTCCCGTATTGATATGTGGGTGAGTTCCCAAACATTGATGTCCAGGGTCAGTGAAGTCGAATACTCCCAGGGACCTTATCTGACCAGTTCATGGTCAAGCTGTTGTAATAAAGTTTCCCCCGCCTCCCCGGTTTCTCAGCTGGTTCCTAAAAGGTACAGAACTGTAATTTGAACATAAATTAGGGAAGCTATCACAGATTATTATTATTAAAATCAATAATTGTGTGGAAGACCTAGGAACCCCATGGGAAGCTTATAAAGCATACATAAGGGGGGTTGTTTAGCTACAAGTAAGGGAGTTCTAAAACTGATGCGCAACCATCTGGATCGACTTGAATACAACCTTAAAATAATGCAAAAACAACACAGTGATGGATGAAATGCTTGAATTAATCTTAGCCACTGGCAATTGCTCGGAGCCACATCCCAATCCATAATTCTTTTGCCTACCATGCCACCTCAGTTTGGACCCAGCCATATACTAATTAGTCTGGACCCTGCTCTTCCTAGGAGCTCTCCAGCCCGAACTGCCAGGCCAGGTCCTCTTAGCAAAATTTAGGGTAGTGAAGGCAAAAATCTGGCTGAATACCATACAAAAGATGGGCATTACCAACATGCCCCTCCCAGCAGAAATCAGGGAGAACTTCTAACCCTCAAAGTAGAGAGACTATCATCATTCGCATGGTCACTCCCAGTGAAATTGTCCACTGTAAAGTCCATTCCCTGTAGGGAGATGAACCACCTAAACAGTTCGGGATTCTCACCCCTCATCTGCATCAGCCATCTGAGGGTTAGTGGTCTGCTTGAACTTGGAAGTGAGCTCTAAATAAGTGTGGTCTTATCTTCTTCAGGTCCTTTACCACTGTGAATGCTTCCCTTTCAATTGCACTCTACTTCCGTTCCCTCGGAAGTAGCCTGCTGCTGAAAAAGGTCACAGATTGGTCTAAGCCCAACTAATTTAGCTGTGACAAGACAGCCTCAATGCAATGCTCTGATGCATCTGTCTGCTCTACAAATTCCTTAGACAAGTTGGGACCCGTAAGCACTGATGCTGCCCACATGGTGTACCTTCAGGGTATCAAATGCTTTCCAGCACACATCCATCTATATCACCTAGTTGGGCTGCTTCTTAGAAGTCAGCTCTGTTAATGGGCAACAATGGTATCATACTCCTTAATGAATCTCCTGTTAAACCCAGTGGGGCCTAAAAAGGCTCTCAACTCAGTTTGGTTCTTCGAGAGTTCCCAAGCCATGATGGTCTGTACCATGGGCTGGGGGTTGTATTTTGCCCCACTAACTTGATGGCCCAAGTACACAACTGATCCTTGCACTTACTGGCAGTGATAGTCAGACCTTCCCATTGCAATGCCTGAAGCACTTCCCAGAGGTGGTGCAGGTGGTCAACCAAGCTGGAGCTGAAGACAGCAATATTGTCTAGGTAGGCGGCACTGAAGTCCTCCAACCTATCTAGGACCTGGTTGACCAGCCCTTGGAAGATGGCAGCGGCACTCTTTAATTTAAAGGGCATCACTCTAAATTGAAAGTAGCCCTCTGAGGTGGAGAATGTTGACCTCTCCTTGGCCCCCTTGGTTAAGGCAATCTGCCAATACCTTGATGCCATATCAAAGGTACTCAGGAACTTAGCTGCTTCCCACAGATCAATGAGCTCTTCGGATCTGGTGATGGGGTGATCATTAATCTTATTCATTTATTTATTTAGTGTTTTTTATAGCGCGAACATGACCCAGTGTAGGGTATCAGAGCGCTTTACAATAGCGTTTCATCAGTCATTAATGTTTCACACTTCAGTTTAGCATATAGACATATATACATTCAATAATACAGTTGCCATGGCACAGTTAAAATACAGGATCATCTTTGAGCATTACCCAGTGTGGTGTAGCAGAGCTCTTTAAAATAGTGTTTCATCCGTCATAATGTTTTATACTTCAGTTTAGCATATAGACATATATACATTCAGTAATAACGTTGGGCAGTTTATAGATAGCAGGCCTCCAATATAGTCTTTATGGAAGAAATTTGCTCATATAGTACGATTTTGCTTCCTTTTTGAAGGTTGCAATGGATGTAATTCTTCTGATGTTTGGTGGGAGTGCATTCCAAATTCTCGGTGCTGCTCCTGAGAATGCTCGGTCATAAGTCTTTTTTTTGCAAAAGCGAGCCGGTTTCAAAAGAAAGTCTGATTTGTTCCTAGAAGGTCGATTACCTCCGGATGGTGTAAGTTTCTGGGCCAGGTAACCTGGAGTTTTGTGGTGTATTGCATTATGAGTGATGCATGCCAATTTGAATTGAATTCTTGCTTTGAAAGGCAGCCAGTTTAGCATTTTTAGGTGAGGGGAGATGTGGTCGAATTGTTTGGATCCAGCTATCAGCCTTGTGGCTGCATTAAGACAAGCTTTCAATGGGGCAGTTGAGATCTTAGGGAGTCCAGCCAGGATAGTGCACCCATATTCGATCCTTGATATGACCAGCGCTTGTACTGCGGTTTTAAGATCTGTTTTGTTCTGGAAAGGTTTAAGTTTTCGCAAATAGCTCAAGTGGAACCTGGCGTCTATTGCCATTGTATTAATATGTGCTAACAAATTCAGGTTTTTATCTAGGGTAATTCCCAGTGATTTGGTGGAATCTACAATCTTTGGAGTACAGTTTAGAGCAGTGATAAGGTTGGTCCATTCTGTTGAATTTAGTTTGCTTTTATGTAGTGTAATCAGTAGGAATTCTGTTTTCTGTGGGTGTAGTTTCAGGTGTTTCTTGGTTAGCCATTGGAGGGTTCTTGATAGAGCATGGTTCATGGTCTTAATCTCTTCTGTTGATGTGACCTTGATGTACAACTGAGTGTCATCCGCATACATGTAGAAAGCTATGTTTGCTTTTTGTAGTATTTCTGTGAGTGGTTCAACATATAGGTTGAATAGGGCCGGTGAGAGCGTTGATCCCTGTGGAACTCCTATCTGTTCTTAAGAAAGGAGCTGAACCAGTTAAGGACTGTACCCTCTAGGCCCATTCTGTTTTTTATCCGATCTATAATTTTTTCATGGTTCACCGTGTCGAATGCGGATGACAGGTCCAGCAAGATTAGTAGGCAGGTTTGATTGTGGTCAAGAGCCAGCAGTGCGTCATCTACGATGTGAAAAATTGCAGTTACTGTGCTATGCTTTGGACGGAAGCCCGATTGACAAACATTTAGCAGGTTGAACTCAGAAATGCTTAAATGTTATCATAATTTAGTCATGTGATTTTCAATACTGCTACATGTTTTGTTCTTTTGGTTGGACATTGGGGATTCGTCCTGTCTAAGACAAAGAAATAGGTTTCTTTTTTACACTGAATGGATGTGAGGGTGTGAATGAGCCCCGAGAATGGGTTTAAGGTGAGTATTTATACAGGGTATTTTTACTAAGTGGTTGCTTTTTGGTCCAATATTTGTGTGTTTTTTTTTGTGATTCGTTTCGTTTCAGGGCAACGGAAAAAATTATCTCTGTGTTATGGTGAGTATTGATGCAACTTTGTGTTGAAGATGGATTACATGTGCACTGACATCACACCGCATGATGCATGACATGCATGAGAAGGATATATTGTGTTTCCCTTTTGTGTTTTTTTTTTATTGTTTGGTATATGTATTATTGCGTATTATTTTATGATATACGCATGTGAATATTGTGAGTTTTATGTTTTCTTTGGCTTATTGTGCATTGTTTGTTCTGTTCAGCGTGGTAGGTATGTTGATGGACTTTAAGGCTGACACAAAATGTGTACTGGGTTTTGAGCAGCATGCATGGCATTGTGTTCTGTGTCACAGCTCCTTTGCATGTGTGGCTGGGATTCGTCTATGTTTTCTGTGCTTGGCACAGCCATTATACTTGCTGCTTTGGTATGCTTGTTTCTGTTTTGTATTGTTTTGACAAATTCATTTTTGATAACAAGTACAGGTTCCTCTGTGGGGAATTTGTTCTGGCCCTCAAATTTTATAGACAGCACTTTTAGCAGTGTATGTCCATTTTTGTTACATGGTTGTTCCTTTATAGATTTCCCTTTTGCCGCCATTTCCCTAATGAATGGCGCATAGTGCCTGGTTATGGGGGATTTTTTTATACTTTCCCTTGTCCTTACTCCTTAATGGGAATAGAAGGTCTCAATAGAGGTTGTGTGTTTTGCAATGGATAAATGATAAGAATGAATTCTCGATATTAATAGGCACACACATTATTTCATGGCAATGACATTTGTACATGTGTTTCTAGCCCTCTCAAAAGTGCTATGTATCTCCTACAATTTTGTTTCTGCCCAGTGCTACACTCAGGGGGGCAGAGGGGGTTGATGGTTTTGACTGAAGAGAAATACGTTTCAGATTTCCTTCTGTCAAAAATGGGGGTGGTAGCTAGCGTTCCGCTAGCTCTCCTATGAACTAGAAATAGGTAATGCTATAAATTAGGAATAGGTAACATGTATATTGCTCCCTCCTCTTCTCCAATTTTTATTAGCCTGTTCTGCTTTGCTCTAAAAAGGGAATTTGATGTTAGTAGTTTTGTTTTACAAGTGTTGGGTTTTAAAGTTATGTGGGCACACTGCTAGTTCTTTATTAGCTAGTCTGTGAAAATAAACTGATAGTCTTTATTAGAGAAGACGCCCCAGACTAATGTTTCCTTATTTGACCTTTGAAGGGAACAATAGTTCTGTACTTTTTTTTCTTTTATTTTTCAGAAAGACAAACATTCACTGGATGATGTCATCAGTGATGTCATGAGTGATGTCACTGACCACGTCATGAGTGATATAATATGTGATGTCATCAGCAGTGCATTGCAGGCGCGCGTGTTATAGTTAGCTGAACTAACTATAACGGGGGAATTTCAATGGCTTTGTATGAGTGAAATATTTTTTTAGCTAGGATAGCTACTCCTCTTGTCCTACTATCCTGATTTGTATGAGCAAGAACATCATACCCCATCTGTTCCAGCATGAATTTATCCTTCCCCATAAAATGAGTCTCTTGGAGACATACCACGTCCAGCCTTAACATCCTTAGCATAGCTGCAGCCGTCTGCCTTTTCCCTCCGTTATTCAGTCCACATATGTTAAAAGAGGCCACCCTTAACGTCATGTATATTTACAAGGATTTTCCATACTACCTGCCAGCTTGAAACTCTCTTCTCTCATTATGTATACCCAAGCTTCCTCTTCTTGATGTGTTTTGTCATTTTGTGTTGTTTTCTCCACCCGACCATCACAAGACATGGTCTACATAGTGAAAAAGGTGAAAGATACTTGTTTGATCCTCAGCAAAATATCCTCAGCAAAATATTTTTTCTGTTGCAATTATAGCTTTGTAGAAGTTAGTTTCCTGCTGCTTCCCATAGTACATGAGCATGGTCAGGAGTAAAAAAAAAAAAGTGAATATTAGAAGTGTTTGATGTTTTGCACAACAGTGAGGGTTCACAAAGTAGACGCTGTGTGCATGCTATAGGAATAGCGTTTTGAAATTCCCTTTTTTTGAGGATTCTCAAGGAAATGTTTTGCGGGAATACAACATGTCTGTGTTGTTTTATTTTTTCTCTTCTCTTAGAATAAATGCGTACATCCGACCACAGGTAATATAGTGGAACAGTCAAACATGTACTATATTACATATTGTTAGCACAAATTTATTGATAGGCCTGAGATGTTTTCTTCATTCAAATGCACACCGCCCAGCAAATGTTTGTGGCACTTTGAGATAAGAAATTGTTTTGACCCTTTTGTATGCTTTGACTAAAGATATTCGTTCTACTCATCAATAGGTAGCAGACACCCTGAAGCCGTTGCCGGAGGGGCCTGAACATTTCATCGACGAGCGGAAATACTGTTTGGAGCCCAGATGATTGGAACAACGACAGGTGCTACTGACGACCCGTACCGCACTTCGAGTTGAGGGCAGGAAGGCGTGGACCCATGCGTCGATGTGTCGCATGTCGAGGAGGTCCCCCTGCCGTTACCCTAATGCAAGTGGGTAAAAGAGGGTGTTGTTGATGAAGAACACGAGCAATTGCCTAGCTCCATCCCTTGTTTTAATGCCTCACTGAGGGGAGGGGAGCAAAGTGAAAAGTAACATGCAGAGCCAAGTGCACCGAAAAAAAAAAAAAGAGAAAGATTTGCAAGCTCCGATACTCCCGTTGATACTAGTGGTCAGGCATTAAAGGGTCCAGTTCATGTTACAGATACACCCGTTTTGTTCACTGACCCTGAAGTGCGAGGGAGCACTCGCTATAATCTGCGGCCCCGAAAAAGGTAAAGGTGTACTGGACTGAACACTGGAAGAAGGGCTTAGTGGAGATTCTGTTGAAAAAGAAGATTTAGTGATAGGGATGGACTTGTAAGAGCCCTGGTGTTAGCCGAAGATTCTGTTCTATTAGACTATAGAGTGGTGTGGGGGCCCAGATTAAGTGCTCCTCTGTTACAGCTGCCGTGTGATAAGCGACGTGGGATTAAGGTATGGACGGTAAAAGCCTGCCTGTGAGGCTTTGACGGACACAGGGAGAAGATCCCTTTTAAGGGTTGAAGAACCCCTCTGGCCGGTTAAGGACTGTCTGGGACTATTTTTTTTTTTTAGAGTATCTTTCCCATTTTTTTATTACACATTTTTGCGATTTTTAACATGTACCCTTTTTGGTCGTCCTATCCCCGATGAGGAGCAGCCCTTTGCGGCTCATCGTAGACCTGAGACGCTTCCCCCTGGTTGGCCTCAGTGTGAACTGTTTTTCCCTTAGTTTACTTTGGTCTTTTAGCTAGGAAAATGAGTCCCTTTGAATGTTCCTTTTCCCCAGGAGGAGCTGCCTCTGCGGCTCCTTGTCCAGATGCCCCTGCCCATATTTGGTTCACATGGTCTACAAATGTAATAATGTGTTTGTTTTTGGGAAGTTCATTAGGATGATGTAGTATTCTATTGTTGCACAAGACACCTGTTACTTATAGTATTGCAGATTATTGGGTGTGGGTCGTTGCCTTCAAACACACAAGGGTGAAAAAAAAAAGAAATGTTGCTTTTATTCTTGCCCTATGGAAGTAGCTGTCAGGGTTAGTATACTTTGAGTAGTCTAGATGCAAGTGAACACTGAGTATATGGTTCAATAGGGCGTTTTCTCTGATCAATATTATTGCATTACTTCCTGCTCATGACTTGAACTGTGATGTCTTTTTAAGTTGTCCAATAATGACATAATGTTATAGAGCAATGGTACACCGGGAGAATATGCTTAGATTAGTCAAAAAGGAGGGTGCCTCACACCCAGAGAATAATAATTGTTTTAGTAGGTATTGCAGGGGTTGTTCTTTTACTAGTTGCCTCTGCACTTCCTGTCCTATAGTATGCTGCGCTACCTCTATGACTATGCTCATCCTAGTATTTCCTTTCCCGACATTTGATTGATGAGTGATGCCGTTCTCGTTCTCTCCTTTAGAATTGCACAGTCCCTACTTTGAGCAATAAAGGATGCACTTATGTTAGCCACATTAGGCTAAAAGGAGGGTCTGATAGATTGTAATTTTCCTTTAAATTATGTTGTACATATGTTAGCCTAATGTGTCATAAATTAATATGCAGTTACAACCTATTATTCATGTGCTGCAACCCACTGAGCTATTTTTCTTTATATGCAAGCTTCATTTGGATAGAACTGTTTCTGTAATGGTTAAGCTTTTGTCTTATTTTTGCCTTCTAAGTTAGAAGACTTGCTGTAGTACATTGCCTTCTATCTGTTAGGGTCCCATTGTTGATAATTTTGTATACTTTCTTATAATAATAAGAAGCTTGCCTATGACAGGCAGATTTTTAATGCTGACATTTGCTCTGCAGCTCAATGTCTCATGGTACAGTTTTCCCCCCTCCCTTATGAGCAGAAAGTCCCTGTTTCAGCATTTCTTTCCTCAGAGCTTCGGCTCTGTGGCCTTGAGGGGAAGATAACAGTGTTGCCTTCGCAGGTGCAGATGCCCAATGTATGAGCTAATTGTTCTCCCTCTGCTGAGCCCAGTACTTTTCCAGTCGGGGCGTGTTTTCACGCTGCCATGCTATGATATATTGTATTGCTGTGAGGAGAGTCCTCAGTCCTCTCAATGCACTCTCTGGGGTGTAGAACTGACAGGGCCCATCTGCAGATGAATATTAGATAAATAAATATGTGTCTAATTCTTCTCCACTGCCTGGCTGGATTATTTAATTGTTAGTGATAGATGAGTGAGGTAAGTCGCTCAGGTGGATTTGAGCCACACTTATCACAATTGTTGTTGGACACATTTTTCCCGAACTTTGGCTAACATGGGAATGTTAGTTACAGGTCTGAAATTGTTTGGAACAGAGGGGTTCTCTGAAGGTTTTTTTAGCAAAGGGATGACTTGTCCTGTTTTAAGGCAGGTTGGGATTTGTCCTTGTGACAGTGAGGCATTTATGATCTTTGTCCAAAATGGGATTAACAGATGGTTTAAGGAGGACCAGCATTTTGCTGGTAAGGGATCATTATAGTGGTTGTTGGGTTTAGTGGTCGACATGATCTTTGAGATGTCTAATTCACTGAGCACTTTAAAATCTGATCATCTGGGATTGTTTTTAGGTTTCTTTACTTCTTTTTGAACCAGTTCTTCGTCCTCCGAATCCATCGTACTTTCAATGTCTTCAGCTGCTTTTTTTAATTCCCTCTCCGAAGAGTCAGCTTTATCTGTAAAGAAGGTTGGGAAATCTTCACTATTTAGGCTATTAATGTTGATGGCTGGTGCTACTTTAGCAGATTTATTAGATTGTTCTTTAAGAAGATCAAAAAAGTTCCTGGGTCTATTTACTGCATTGTCCAGTTCTTTCCTGAAAAAGTCTTTTTTAGATTTAATAATGCTTTTATTGTAAGCCTTCCTCGATTGTCTTAGTAGGGTTAAGTGGGGTGAGGAAGGATGTTGTCGCCATTTGTGTTCTGATACTCTCATTAATCTTCTTTCTTCATTAAGGGCATTGTTGACCCATGGGTTTTTGATTTTGTCACTGACCCTTTTCAGTTTTAGAGGGGCTGTGTCCTCGAGAATACTTGACATTGTCTTGTTGTAGTGCAGAGTGAGGTCATTGACGTCAACCATACTTTTGGGTACTTGTAAATCTAATGAACAGCGTGAAGCTATTTTTTCCATATTAGTTCCTCGAGTGTCCCTCTTCCATTTTTTTTGGTTTAGCAGCTTGTGAGGATGATTTGGTTTTCTTGAAGGAAATTTCGAATGTGATTATATGGTGATCGGACCAGTCGCATGGTGTGATTACAATGTTCTCTATCGCTTTCTCTTTAGCTAGGATCCAATCTAAGGGGGATCCTTTAGAGTGGGTGGGAGATTACATCCTTGGACTAACGATTGCTTTACCAAGAATGTTTTAAGGATGTTAGTTTGACTATCTACCTGATCTTCCCAATGGATATTAAAATCTCCTAAGAGTATATTGTTCGATTGCGGGTTGGAGTTGGTGGTAATGATATCTATTAGCTCTTCTATGAATTTGGTCTTTGTACCTGGGGGGTGGTAAAGAGCGTGAAGTTTACAGTTTTGGTTATCATCTGATCTAAGTGACATGCCCATATATTCACAAGACTCTAATGGTTCAGCGTGAATTTTTGTGATGGAAATGTTTGATCTCTGAATGCAGGCGATACCTCCACCCCTTGCTCCATTTCTGTCCTGTCTCATAATCTGGTAGTTCGGTGGGGCTAACAGATGTAGACATGGCGAGGACGAGTCCGATAGCCATGTTTCAGCTAAGATGATAACATCTATTTCCTGGTTTAGTATGATGTCTGCTATGTCAGCCGCATGTTTATTTGCTGAACGACAGTTGAGTAAGCATGGGCGAAGTTTGCGAATTCGCGATCCGCGAATTTGCGGATTTGCAAATTCGCGATCCGCAAAATTCGCGAATTTGCGGATTTTTGTTTTTTTGTGTGTTCGCGGGGTTTTTTGCGTGTTCGCGGGGTTTTTTGCGTGTTCGCGGGGATTTTTGCGTCTTCGCGAGCCGCTTGCATAGCGAAGTTACCCATGCAGTCGTTTATGGGAGAGGGAGAGAGAGATAGATAGATAGATAGATAGATAGATAGATAGATAAATAGATAGATAGATAGATAGATAGATAGATAGATAGATAGATAGATAGATAGATAGATAGATGAGTTGCCCCTACAGAACATACAGCTTTTTATTTTTAGCAAAATGCATATGAAAATTGTGCTGTAAAGGTCTCTTTTAGTTTAACCCCTCCTGACAACTCAAAATGGGTGTATTTGCCATCCTCTCCCTACTTCCTGTTTTTTATATCTGTAAGTGCTTCCTGATGAGGTTTAATTCCTTGGACAGGTGCCTCGTTGCCTACTTGTAACTATTCTCTGACCCTGCTTCAAGGGTCAGAGCAGGGTCAGAGAATAGTTGCAAGTAGGCAACGAGGCGCCAGGCAGCAATTAGCAGCAGGTGTCCTAAGTTGAAGTTAATTTTTTGTAAGCCTTTTGTAAAAGGTTACAAAGAAATTAGGTTCAACTTTTGCACCTGCTTCTGTAACCCTTTCTTGGCTGAAAATTCGTCCCCGCTGATTCGCGGATTTTACCGCGATTTCGCGAGATTTGCGGATTGCGAAATCGCAGACAATCCGCAAATTCGCCCGCGAAACGGATTTTACGCCCACCCTTACAGTTGAGTAGTATACACCATATGTGTTCATGATCATTTATCCTAGCTGAGACCGCTTCTTTAGGCATTAATGTCATATTCTTAAGATTGTTGGCGTTAAGCCCTCTATCTTTGGATTGAGAAGTTCGGTCTCCATTCATTATGATTGTTTCGATTGTTTGGATGTTATTTTCTCCTGTCTTATTGAGAGCCGTGGGAGTGGGTTCGTATGACGCGAGAATGGATAATAGTTCACTATTTGTCAGGTAGTTGAGTTGAGAACGAGTACGGTAAGTTCTGTTAGATGTAGCCATGGGGGTGGACCTGTGCTTAGCTTAGCTAGTGTTTCCCTCATGGTAATCTGAAGGACCTCCATTTTAGCAAGCCATTTTTCTGATAGGCACAGCAGATTTTTCATATCTTTAATTGGGGATAGCGTAGCTTTGTAAGTCTTGCTAGTTTGCGAACTGACGTTTATAAAATCCCCATTTTTGTGTCCTTTTCTAGTTTTTCCTGCTTTCGATCTGTGACGCGTGCAAGTGGGTTGTTGTGTGGGTGTTCCTGTCAGATGGCGAGTCTTGACTATCTCTGCCGTCTCTGTGAGTGTATTTGAAAGCTTGGAGCCGTGTCCGCAGCTCCCTGTGATGTAATCCTGTGTGTCCCTTCCGCTATCAAGATCAACTGGCGATCTTCCCTTCCATCTGATTGATCCCCTTTTACAGTCAAGAATAGTGTTAGGGGTAGGAAGAGAGCAATCCTCAAGAGGAGAGTCGGATGGTGAGGTGACAATTGAGTGTTTTGTGTTGATGTCTCTACTTTTAGCCTTGCTGGCTTCTTGACACACTTGTTGGGGCTCCTCGTTGGGTGACATGTCTTTTAATGATTGGGAAGTAGTTAACTGTTGAGGTTCTAGTGTCCTGGTGGATCCCTGTTCACTATCACTTGAGAAGTTGATTACTTGGGGTGATATTTGGGTTTCTACCCTGGGGTTTGTGCTAGCTCGTTTACCTTCTCTACCACTTTCACTAGGCTGCGCATTAATGGTTTTCTGGTATATAGTTTGTGGTTCATCATTGGTATTAGTATGGCCAACTGACCTATCTTGACTAGACTGTTGTAAAGCACTCTCCCTGCCTATTTCCACCATATCCGATAGGTTCCCCTGAGGGACCGTGGCTTGAGTGGTCATGTGTGGATTATGTTTTCCAGGGATGGAACTGCTGATGACCTGTTTTTTTAGTGTCAAGAAGAGCTCCACGAAACGTTCCAGATCTCTGTTGGCAGCTTGAATGAGCAAAGTGCCATTTTTATAACATGAAATATTTAGTGTTGCTCACAGATTTCTGGATGGCGTAATGAGTAGTTTAGTTCCATAGGGAATATTCTTAGATTCCTGAATTTTTAGAGAGTTACTTAGTGTATTTCTCCATCTGGCCATTCTGTTTGTAAAGAAAATAAAATCATTAATGATCATTAAGCATGGGCGAATTTTGCGAATTCGGGGACCACGAATTTGCGGATTTGCGAATTCGCGATCCACAAAATTCGTGAGTTCGTGCGAATTTGCAGATTTTTTTATTTTTGCGTGTTCTCGGGGCGCTTTGCGTGTTTTTTTTGCCTGGTTAATCACTGCCACCCTCTCGTTTGTATGCCCTTCTGCCCTCTGTACCACTCGTTTCTGTGCCCTTCTGCCCTTCTGCCCTCTGCCCCACTCATGTTTTGTCCCCTTATGCCCTCTGTCCCACTTTTGTGCCCTTCTGCCCTCAGCCCCACTTAGAATGGCGCCGGCAAGCTGCCAGCGCCATTCTAAAATAGCTACAAAGAGCTTCAACAGGAAGCACTACTAGATAAAGTAAAGCAGGTGCTCGAGTTGAAGGTCAAATTAAGTTACACAATCATTAATCACCCCAAGTTTGGGGTGATTAATGATTGTGTAACTGAATTTGAGCTTCAACTCGAGCACCTGCTTTACTTTATCTATTAGAGCTTCCTGTTGAAGCTGACTTTTGTAACTATTTTAGAATGGCTCTGGCAGCTTGCCGGCGCCATTCTAAAAGAGTTACAAAAGTCAGCTTGAACTTTTGACCCAATCCATTCCGCTCGCGGAGTTTGCAGGAAATTAGCTAATCTCGCGGATTGTGAATTTACCGAAAATATGCAAAATCCGCGAGCGAAACGGATTTTCCGCCCATGCTTAATGATCGCGCCTTTTTTCATGTTTACAGATGGATCCAGGATCAAAGATTCAGGGTTACTTCTGAGAATTTTTTGTTTAAAGGATTTTGAAGAATTTTTTGTCATATTGGTAGGGTAAATTATTGAGTAAGAGTTCAATCCTTCTGGTTTTAGATGGTGTCCTGCCATGTTTCAGACTAGAGAGGGCGTGTCTTAATTTAATGTATGTGCGACTGAAGATAGAGTACAATTTCCCCCGATACTTCTGCAAAAAACTGATCCAGTGAGATAGTAAGTGGTCAGGTTTTCGTTTTAAATTATATACAGAAAACCTTGCCCCTACCAAAATGGCTGCCAAAGTAGTATCTGGCTGGAGTGGAGTTAAGTCCTCTGTCTTTGTTAGTGGATCAGCTTCCAAGGTAGTCCTTTGCTGATTTCTATTTTACTCATATCGCAGTCCATTGTTGATTTCTATTCCTCCCTCTAGCAGTAGTCCTATGTTAACTTCTACACACGAGACCCTCTTGCTACATGAACATATTAAAGTCACTAGTCCTATCTCAGTTTTCATTCTATGCCATTTTGTGCAGTGCCTGACTGCTTTCATCAGATCAAAACGATAGTTCCTTCTCAAAATGGTGGCTGCACTGTTTAAATGTTAGACCATCATAAGTATATTCCAGCTTTTTGCAAATATTCCAGGTGTGTGGCATTCCTAAAATAAGGGTTCACCCATCCTGCGTTTAATATTCCTGAAATAAAGGTTCACCCATCCTGCGTTTAATATTCCTTATTCAGGCCTTTCCATTATTATGAAGTCCTTCTAAGCCTCCCTAATGCTCGGCCCAGTCCCAATCCCCATTCTCCGCACCACCCTGATTACCTCTCTTCTCCTCTATCTCCAACAGATTATTTTCTACCCCTCCCACCAAAACAGGCAGTCGAAATCTCCTCACCGCTCTGACCTTCCTGCTTGTCCTCGCTAGCGTGGTGAACCTCAGCTCTGAAAGGGTGCCCGGTGGGACAGCCTTGGGTACCGGTACTACTGAACCGGACAAGGAACTGTAGGAGGGTTTATTTATCCAAGAAATCTAGCATCTTGACACTTCACCCTTAATGTCGGCTCTCACATGGTCAGAAAGGCGGCAAAATTTGATTTGACAGGCATGCTGTCTATAAGTCAATGTCGTGGGTACACCAATCAGTAAGCCCTGAGGTCAGTGAGAAGAGAGAGGCAAATTTCTTCAAAATTTGGTGTATCCCTATAGCTTTATTAGGAGGTCAGTCTTATGAATTTTAGAGTGCACTCCTTTGTTCTGGGTACAAAAGGGAGAGCAAGTAGGTCCATTCTTCTAGGCTCTTCTCATGTTCAGAAAGCAGGTTCAGTCTTTTGCTGATCTTCCACAGGTCCAAGAGTGTGCTAAAGTGAGTGCCTGGAGGTACTTTATGTATGCCTGGCATGATCTAATGGGTCGGAAAAACCCTAACCAATGGGGTAAAGGTGTCAGCTAACATTTGCCAGTGGCAGGGGAGGCCTCTTTGATGTGTGCCCCAAGTGTCATATGAAAAGCCCCTGTAGGCCTTCAAGCAGGAAGTGACACTTTAATGTGAAAGATGAACCTCCCCGTCTCCCTTGCATATTCTATCAAAGATGAACATTTCTAAATATAATAATGGACTGCAAAGTGGCCTTCTTATAGCAGTGCAACCATATTTGACATAGTATAAGGATTTTGAACGATTGAAACTAAGGACCATCAAGCCATGCACGTGGGCCTTGTAGATATGTGTTTGAATTTAATCATGCAGAATCTATCCAAATATTGAAATGTCCTACTAACATCACATTTGATGCCTTGATAACAAGGAAGCTAGTGAATTAGCCAGGACCCATCTACTGTAATATATAAACATGTGGCAGAGCAGTTTAAATTGTAAAACAAAATGCATAAAATAGAGCACTAAGATGAGGGTTGAATGCAATGACAAGCAGCTCCACCATAGTGAAAGCCAGAAGTTGAATACAACATTATTTGAGTGACACTTGCTTAAGGAAAGCAATATTGTTTCCAATACCAGAATGACAGTCAGCATGTGCTATTTTATCCTCTTCCGTGCCAATGGTGGCGCTGTGCTGATGACGAGCTGAGCTCATCATGACCACCGCGGAACGCCCACTAGGGGATAATTACCCCGCTGTGCTGGGCATTCCATTAAGCCGGCGTGGCCATGACGAGCTCAGCTCGTCATCAGCACAGTGCCACCGTGCTGCATGACAAGCCGAGCTCGTCATCAGCACCGCAGCACAGCGCGCAGCCCCACTCCTCCTGCTTCACGAGGGAATTAGCCCCGTGGCGATGGGGTTAAAGCCCGTAGGTATGTCTAATGCTATACCATGGGACAAGCCTGAATGGAATCAGCTTACAGTAAGTGCTATATGTTTGTGTTCCGGGCACTGTCGAATGCTGATGATATCCAATTGCTGTTGAGTCTTGAAAGCTTACCAGACTTTGAGATCCCTCCTCTTAAGTAATGCATTTTCGTGATTCCAGGGTCATTGGCTACTACTTTCTAAATCTCAGTGCTGCTAACAGGGCAGAAATTATGATCATAGCATAGATCCTTTCGCATGGTCCGCTAAGCTGTTGTTTGCATCCAAGGGGAGTTTTCCCATCTCAGCCCAGTCTAGTCAGGGTAAGGGGTTACACTCTTAAAATAACCCCTGCTCACCCCCTCGGTAGCTTGGCACGAGCAGACTGGCTCATCTCAGAGGCAGTGTGTAAAGCATTTGTGAACACATACAACAATACAGTGACAACAGTACAAATGGACACCACACAGGTTGTATTATAAAAATAGGTCTTTTTATATAGACTTAACACAAGACCAAGCAACAAAAATCCACAATACTGTACTCAAAAATAGACTTTAAATGTTATAAAATGCTCAGTTGTAAATGTGACACTTTAGTCTTAATGTACCTTAAATGCGTAATGCAGGGAAAACAAAAGGGTCACAGGGAACTTGATGCGTCGGTTCCTTACACGCAGGAGAGTGGATACGTTGGTTCCTTACTACTGTGAAGGGAGTGTTGATACTCGCTTCCTTACTTTGTGGGGAGTTGATGCATCGGTTTCTTAATGCTCTCCGGTACGATCCGACAATATGGCACCTCGATGTGATACTCTTCTCTGGTGCGATGCAACAAAATGGCGTCTCGGTTGTGATGCGACAATGTTGGTGTGATTCGTGCATGCCCGACGGCAATGATGTCCTCTGTGGCAGTGTCCCCCTTCTCGCTCGATGCGCTGTGCTTCGGTGATGCGATGATGACAGCCGCAGCGGCGGCTCGCTTTCTCGTTGTTGCATTGTGCTTCCAGCTCCCAGAGACACGCAGTCTCTCAAAAGGCCCAGCACAACAGCAGGCACTTCAATTCTCAGCAAGGGAATTCAGGGGGGAGCTGGTTGGTGAAGTCTTGCATCCCTGAGACTTCAGGCAGGAGGCAAGCTCTAGTTCAAGCCCTTGGAGATTCTTCTTCGAGTTGATAGAAAGCACACTCAGTCCTTTTCTCCTCTCTTTGGCAATGAAGCAACAACTGCAGGCCAACCCCCAAACACACAGCACAGGGGTAGTCTCCTCCTTCAGCTTTCTGATTCTTCTCCTCAGAAAAGGTTTGTCTTGATTCCCAGAAGTCATCTAAAGTTCTTGGGTATGGGTCCCAATATTTATACTACTTTTCTCTTTGTTCTCTGAAGGCAGAGAAGCCTTTGCCTAGTCCAAACCAGTTCTGGTTAGTCCTGGAGCACTTTCTTCACAGGACTCCTTCTCTTCCTTTGACAGTGCAGGCCAGGGACATCAGACACACCACAGGAGGTTTGGCCAGCATTGTGGAGAAAAGGTACAGCCCTATTCAGGTCCCAGGTGCAACTCCTCCCACCCATCTATATGTAGATCTCTCTATTCAGCCCTGTGCTGACTCACCCTGTCTCCTGGAATCCCCCAGCACCTGTCACTCAAACTCCAGACAAGGAATACACAACCCAGCAGAGGCAGGCTAGGATAGTTACTCAAGAAAATACCTACTTGCTAAAAGTGGTATTTTTCGAACACAGAATGTTAAAACCAACTTCAGTAAAAGATGTATTTTATCATTCTGAGTTCAAGCATACTAAACTCGCATTTCCACCTAGTTCCCTGAGTCTGTTAGGATGATAAGATGTTATAATATAACTGCCCATTCTGGCCTATGGGGAACAGGTAGCCTTCCAATAGTGAAAAACAAAAATTACTGTAATTCACTATTAGGACCACACACATCAGGACATGTCCTACATGTTACCTACAATGCACCCTGCCCTTGGGCCTACCATCGGTGTGACTAATAGGTATGAAAGGGAAGGTTTAGGGACTGGCAAGTAGGTGCACTTGCCCAGTCAACATGGCAGTACCAGACTGCGCATATGCTCTGCAATGGCAGGCCTAAGACACACTTCACAAGCTGCTCCGGTGGGTGGCACAATCAGTGCTGCAAGCCCACCAGCATCATTGGATTCACAAGCCCTGGGCACACGCAGTGCACTGTACTAGGGTCTGGCAAGGAAACCAATCAAGCCAATCATGGAGTCACTAATCCATGCATCAATTTACCATAGGGAGCACTTGCACTGTGGCACTGAACAGCAGTGGCACAGTGCCCAAAAGCATCTAAAACCAGCAAAAACATAAAAGGCAACAGCAAAAAGTGGAAGGGAGACCCTCGCCAATGGTGCCAGGTCTAACTGGTGCTATCCTGCAACTGTCAAATTCACAAGCTAGGGGGAATCTGTTACCAGCTTCTTCAGGCATTAAATGTTATTTCCCTTTCTTCGACCAGAGTCTCATGCCATTATGGTTGGCTCTCCGACTCTTTCTTGCTATATCTGTGCCAATACTATCTATCCAGGGCTTCCAGAGGTCTAAATCAACATATTGTAAAGGTTGCAGCATTGAAGCTCTGCTGGTAACAGGCCTATGTAAATTTGACCATCGGTCTGCGGTGAGTCATGGCTACACTGGCGTCCAGTCAAACTGTGCATCCATTTAAAGACATTATGCTTGGCTCAATTTCCATTCTATCGGAAAGGATCCAAGATGCTATCTCAGCTCCTGCTGGTGCATGCCCCCTCCTGATTCCTTACATCAGGTTCCCTCTCATTGATGACAAATTCTTCCATACAATAAAGAACAAATTATAGAAAGACTTTTGGGTCATAAGTTTCAAAATAACTATTTATTGAACTGCACTAGCTCTCAAAGTTTATTTTGTTTCATAAAAAGCTAACAATTCTTCTATTAACCACTTTTGAGTTTTCTTGTTTCTGTCTGTTTTCTTTCTCATTCACACATAAAATCATCCGGCCAGCCATCCTTGCAATTACTCATTCAAACATTTACTCAAATACGAACACGTTCACCCTACGAAGGTGTCACAAAGCGAGTTTTGGAGACACTGTTGTGACCGAACACCAACAATTATAATCCATTAATCTCTTATCTGAAAGGAGAAGAGATGCAGAGAAAAGGTAATCTTCCAGTCACTTTCTCTTAGGGTAAAATGGGGTAAGGGAGAGAGAAACACTAGGGGGCATATTCTCAAGGACTTATTGCTGCGGTAGCGGCACTTTTCTGCCACTAATGCAGCGATATTTTTAACACCGTATTACCAAGCTGTCGCTAACAACCATTAGCAACAGCTTTTTGGCAAAAACGTCCATTAAAAAGATCGCAACTTCTGGTAGCGATATTTATCACTAATGACATGCAGGGGAGGCGTTCCCATGCAAAATCTGCTGTTAACCCGTATTCACAAGGGGATTCTTCAGTCCAGAGGACCCAAAAAAGTGGCTGTAACTGCAACTAGAGGCAGTTTTTTAAGACCAGAAAATATCTGATCTTAAAATGGAGATAACCATTGGGGACTCATTTCAGCAGGTTTTGATGCTGGACCTCACTGCAAGCAATGTTGCTGCGCTGTCCTGCTACAAAATTACAGGCAGGACTGGGCACCATCAATTAAAAAGTGCGCATTCCTGGGCCTCACTCATGAAAAGTGTTTCAGCGCTGCAACAAGACAGAGTTGCAACACTTTTCATTTCCTCCTTCTTGCAGCACCACGGATGCGTTGTATTCACCCATTCGCTCCATGACACACGTAATGACAGATACGTCTGGAATCCTGATGTATCTGTCTGCGCTAAAGTCATGCATTGCTGCAGTTGTGTCACAACCATGATGCAACTCCAGCAATTCATGGTGCCAGCCTATCCCTGTGGTACTGCTTCACCCTTACGCCTGCTATCAGGCAGGCGTAAGGTACTGATGCAGTGCCGTCCATGAGGGGTGCCCAGGTGTCAGCGCAGTTGGCTATCCATCGTTTGCGTTTGGGTGCTGCAGTGTCCTCGTCTGTAAGCCTGGGCATAGTGATGGTGCTGAGGGAGTTGGTGAGACGTATTTAGGTGGCCATGATCCATCTGCGATGTGTGCGATGATGGCCGTGGTGTACGATGGGCATGGTGAAGATGTGATGTATTCAATGATGGTTGGTCCAGAAGAGTCTTGTGGTGTGGCTGCAGTTGAAGGTCCAGCTGGCGGAGGAGATGTGCTCGACCGTGTGTCCTGCTATGTTGCTTGCTCTGGTGACTAGCTGCTTGACTCTGATGTTGTTGAGCTTCCCCAGGAAGGCGCGTTGTTCTTGTCACTGGGGTTGTCCAGGTGGAACTTGAGCCCGCCGAGTAGAATGTCGACAGTGGATGGGAGGGCCTGGTGTGCAATGAGGTCTACAATGGTATCGGAGAATGGGTGTCCCTGGCCTGCGGGGCCTGCAGGTGAATGTGCCGCAGAGGATGTTTTTGGGGTTGGTCCAGATCTGGAATTTGAGGTGTTTCAGAGCAGAGGTTGTTCCTGGCAGGCGAGATGGCGATAAGGGCTAATGGTGAGGAGGGCGCTGGCGTCGTAGTAGTGGAGTGTCCAAGAGCAAGGCTCCTAGATGCTGAGCGCGGTCCAGGAGTAGATGGACGCAAATGCTAGCCTATGGCATGGGAGACGTCCAGTACAATGCAGGCAGTACATCATTAACTACGCAACCCCGACAAATCAGGTGCCTTTACATCGCATTTGAGTACAACGCATTGTAAGGTCAGTAATGGGGTAATTGTAAGTTTTTTTGAGTGGGTATGGGTTTCAGGTATCAGATCGGAAAATTGAGGTGCATTATGGGGTGAAATATGAAAATTGGGGTGCGTTATAGGGTGAAATATGAAAGTTGGTGTGTGTTATGGGGTGAAATATGAACATTGGGATGTGTTATGGGGTAAATATGATTTTTGGGTGAGTTTTGGGGGCTCTAAAAGGAATTCCAGGGTTCACAGTTAGGTTTGGGGTTTAAAGGAAAGTTCAGGTTGCACTCACTGAAGTTTGAATAGTGATATTTATGACTCCGCTATACAACACCTACACTTCTGTTGCAATGTGCCTAGTATTAGTATGCATCGGAATGGGATGTTATGGCATGTGTTGTAACTATGTATGTGTCTTCGGCACACAAGTGGTATGCCCACTGTCCATGGGCATACATCCACCGCCATTGAGAAGTGCTGGGGGAGGCTAGACAGCTGCGAGGTGGTAAACGCCTGTAATAATAATGGATGGGGCTTGGATGTGGGGCTGTGTGTGTGAGCGGGTGTTGAGAATATTTTAATGAAGGAAGTCTTACCTCGAAGCCGGGCCCAGTGTCTTCGTAGCTCCTGCTTCTGCTTCCAGGAACGGGAAGTTTTCAGCCAGGCTGCCTCCCCTGAGCCAATCACAACACTGCGATGTGGCAGTGCGATTGGTATTTGGCAACGGGACAAGGCATGCAGCCTGGGGGTGGCGGGATGGGCATGTTCTCCATGCAGGCTGTAATGCAGCCTGCATTACGAGCAGAGATGTTCACATGACTGCTTTGGGCGGGCTGAGTGGGCTGACCAAACAGTCATTGTGCACTTGAGTGGGCATGCCAATCCACCTATGCCTTGCTCCATGCTTGGAGCAGTCCTACTCACACTCCCGTCCGCAAGGGAAACATAGCATGGTTACATCAGTAAGTTAACATCATGTGATGATTGTTCCTCCTCTGCACTGCTTGGAAGCAGTGGGGCAACACTACTCTTCCGCCATAGCGGATGAGGCGACACTGGGGGCCTCAACTAGAATGGATTTCACAAACCTGAGTACAACAGTTGCCGTCGGGGAACCTCCCAATGCAGTTGATGCAGCAGGGCCCCCATTATGCAGCGCTCACGCCACACAAGTTCTGCACAGCTCAGGATCCTCACCTTCCACAGCACCTGACCAGTCCAACATCATCCAGCCTGTGATGCAGAGAGGCGGCACCCACCGTTGGTAATCCCACCAGTGCACCCCGGTGTAGTGGTGGATCGTAATATGCGATGCAGACCTCCCTACATTGGGGCGTAGGAACGCCTCTACTATTGACAGTTCCAAGGTGCGCAAGGCAGTCTTCTCACACAGGTCAGCAACATGTCTCCATGCGACCTGCCAGACTTCACCACCAGGTACAGGCAATCGCCGCGCATCAATGTGTACTCCCACAGCTCTTTGGCTCCACAGCTCCTACGCATCTCCCTTCAGACTCCAGACGTGGGTCCATCAAGGCATCCAGGCTCCAGACGCAGGTCCAGCGAGGCATCCAGGCTCAGTTTGTTGGTTTTTATGCCTATTTTCTATTGGGGGTTGACAGATAGGCTATTTTTCGCATTAGAGACAAAAAACTCTTGTTGGGCTTATTAACAGGAGTGTTTTTTGCCGCTAATGAGCATATCACTGGTTTTTGCCCGCTAACGCCAGAATTCCTATTACCATTGTGCTGATGTTAGTGACAGTTTTCGATGCCGTTCCCTGATACTATCGCCTGTTAGCGGCGCGTTGAGAATACGCCGCTAACACAGCGATAGTTTCCCGTGGTATACGGCGTTAAAGAAATGATCGTTAACCGAGGTTAGCAATATTTTTCACCATTTATTTAGAATATCCCCCTAGGTTAGGCCTTACTAGCTCTCTTAACACAGTCCTCGTTGGTCATCGTGGAATTTCTCCCATGGCTCGTATTGGGCTTAGACTTCTCACACAGGTGAACTCTTTAGCAATATGAAAAAACAAATATTAATTATAACAGTCTCACGCTATGAGCATTCCAGTATAACTTCTCTGAACCCCAGTGTCCACTTCTCTGATGCTCTGATGAATGAGCAGTTGATGGCTGACCCAAGAGAGTTCCAGAAACCTTCTCCAGAATCGACAGCACCAGCAGCTAAAGCGAATACAGAACAGTAAACTGGAGCATAGGTCATCATCGCAGGAGCAAATCTTTAATCCAACAAGTATGCAAGAGGTGAGAGGGAACCGGTAGAGACTGAGAAGGACTAACGAAACACAACAAACATGTATGGGAACGTCAACTGTGAACAAACTAAAGGCTGTCCGAAGTCCTGCAAATGATAAAATTATGAGGCACCTCCTGTTCTGCTGTTTTTACTAAAGCTGACCTTAAAGCCCCTGCACGTCTTCTCCTGTATGGTTTTCCACTAGTTCGTGACCTGAAGTCCCTTCTCCTGCTCGGCCTCCCTAATATCTTCGGGCCTAGCCGCCACCCTCTCTATCTACTCAATGCTCCTCTAAGGAGACGTTTTCTCTGCTGACTAGGCTGGGAGACATACAGCCTTTTGTCTTAGGTTCCTGACAGAAGATTTACTGGTTTTATTTGAAACGTGCAGCTTTGCACTCTAAAAAGCACAGAATGCAATAATGCGACACACAATGCATTTGTTTTGTAAGTGAAAATGAATAAAGTGATAGTTATGATATGGCCTTCATTTTAAAGTAACTTAGTGAAGTGATTGGGCATATGAATCGTTTATAGCTGAAATTAGTTATGAAAGGACCTTTAACTGTTCATCCATGAAACAAATACCTGAACATCATAAAGATGATGGGTATGTTTAGAATGGACAGGTGAAGAAATGAATATTAACCACTAGTAATGGCATGAGGCACTTCAATCTTCCTGTTGACTTCAGCAGAACCTATAATAAATACCTGAGTGTAAGAAATTGGGTTGTTGGGTTGACTAGGGTGTGAGCCTTGGTCAAACAGCAACCACAATCCTTGACAGGGTGAGGCATACGCCAACCCTAAATTAAATTGTGCTCCACTGTCTGGTAGCTAGGCAAAGAGCATTCAAGCTTATCTTAGAGGCACTGTGCAAAGTGTTTGTGCAAGACCTCAAACAGTAATAAAATGAAAAACACCACAGGAAAAGGATCACACACCAAGTTAAAAAAATAGAGTTATAAATAAAACAAGCCCAAAACTACACAAATCCAATCAGTAGAACCTGTAGATATGTAATTTTAAAGAATTCAGTGAAAACCGCCAACTGTGGATATCTGCCCACGCCGGACCAGAACAAAATCACTGTGATGGAGTATGGGCTGATTGCAGGGACCCAGTTAAGTCCGCTGAACAAAGTAACATTAATCCTGGTATGTGGAACGTTGTGAGGGTCCACATTGAAAATGCGTCAGGCAGCCGAGGCGATGTGTTGGTTCGGGATGCGGTAAATGTGAGATACGAGGACATGCATTATTGTTGAGGATCCAGCTGACAAGGGCTTCAATGCGGAGTCAGGACTCAGGTGTTAGGATGCATTGCACACCCAGACAATGCTTCGGTTCCTGTGAAGCTGCTGGCCTGATGCGAAGTCCTTGCTTAGGGGAATCCATACGTCCGAGTAACTGCATCGGTTCTGCTCAGGGTTGTGCCGTGCAGCAGAGGAGATGCATTTGTTCGGCTGAAACCACAGATGGTTCCAAGGGTCTAAGAGTGGGCAAGCACCACTTGGCAGGGTAGGACTCATAGATGGCAAAAACCAGGTGCGGGGATCAAAGTTGCTAGAGCCTTCTGTCTCTGAGGCTCAAGTCAGGAGGCCAGCCAACTAGCCAGTTGAGTCACTCTTGGGGCCTGGGTTCAACAGATGAAGGCCCAGTTCTTCTCACCCAGGCAAGAGGGCAGCCTGTCAGCACAGCAGTGCAGCAGACCTTCAGATCAGCAGTCCAGTAGAGTGGCAGTCCATCCAGCATCACAGCAGTCCTTCTTCCAGGCAGAGTATTCACAGGTGCCGAAGTGTACTGAAGAACTGGTGTCTGAGATCCAGTTCTTTAACCCAGTTGTGCCTTTGAAATTGGTGAAGGTTCTAGAGCCCCCCCCCGTCTGTTGCATCAGGCATCCCCTTCTTTCCTGTCCTGGACCCGGCTTGCCTGGTCTCACAATCGACTTGTGACAATCCCTTTGTGAGAGTGCTTAGGTTGTGACTTTGTGATGTGCAAGTGTGGTAGGTGACAGCTCCTCTCCCTCGTTAACTCAAAGTGGCCCTTCCTGCCAACGCCAATCTTCCCATTGTCTCACTGTCTGGGAAAAATACACCCAGACAAAGTCATGTGACCCAGGAAATGGTAGCAGGGACCAAGTAGTTAGTACAAGAAAATGCCAACTTTCTTAACAGTGAAATTTTTTAGAGTTGTGATTAGAAATCCATTAAAGAGGTCTTTTAATTACAATTCTTTAGACACAAAACTCAGATTGTCTACCTGTTCCCAATTGGAAGTTACAGCTTTTTAAATGTAATCATATGTAACAATAATATGTAACAATATTAGCCTATAGGAGAGGGTAGCAAGAAAATAATTTAAGGCTTTTTCACTACCAGTTCATGTAAAACTAAAAGGTTCATGTCCAACCTTTCAAATAGACTGAACCCTGTCCTCTGGTCTGTCCGGGGCCTACCCTGGGGATGAATTAAATGTATTAAAAATTAAGTGTTGGGCCTGGCAAAAGGTTATTTTAGCCAGGTCTGTAATGGCAGACCTAAGACATGTTAAAAGTGCTACTTAAGTGGGTGGTACAATCAGTGCTGCAGGTCCACTTGTGGTACAAAAGGGGGTGGTGATGGACAGAGCATCTGAATCAATCAAACACTCACACCCAGTCAAAAGATCTGGGTTTAATCCATCACTGTTCTTAAGCCCACTCTGCCACCCCAATTCAGACATGACTATATGCAAATCAGTCTGACCCTGTGCCTCATGGGAACAGTCCAGCCCGAACTGCCAAGCCATGTCTTCCCTGGACTGGAAACAAGCTTCCGAGGACCGGTTTCTGGCATTCCAGCCGTCTTCAGCCCGGCTTGCTTGAATCCAGTGGCAAAGTGAGCAAGGGACTCACGTCTGAGCATACCCTGCCACACTTATGGCGGCCAAAAGCAGTACAAAAGGGGATGGTGATGGACAGAGCATCTGAATCAATCAAATACTCTCCCCCAGTCAAAAGATCTGGGTTTAATCCATCACCGTTCTTTAGCCCACTCTGCCATCCCAATTCAGACATGGCTATATGCAAATCAGTCTGACCCTGTGCCTCATGGGAACAGTCCAGCCCGAACTGCCAAGCCATGTCTTCCATGGACCGGAAACAAGCTTCCGAGGACCGGTTTCTGGCATTCCAGCCGTTTTCAGCCCGGCTTGCTTGAATCCAGTGGCAAAGTGAGCAAGGGACTCACGTCTGAGCATACCCTGCCACACTTATGGCAGCCAAAAGCGGTAAAAAAGGGGGTGGTGATGGACGGAGCATCTGAATCAATCAAACACTCACACCCAGTCAAAATATCTGGGTTTAATCCATCACCGTTCTTTAGCCCACTCTGCCACCCCAATTCAGACATGGCTATATGCAAATCAGTCTGACCCTGTGCCTCATGGGAACAGTCCAGCCCTAACTGCCAAGCCATGTCTTCCCTGGACCGGAAACAAGCTTCCGAGGACCGGTTTCTAGCATTCCAGCCGTCTTCAGCCCGGCTTGCTTTAATCCAGTGGCAAAGTGAGCAAGGGACTCACGTCTGAGCATACCCTGCCACACTTATGGCGGCCAAAAGCGGTACAAAAGGGGGTGGTGATGGACGGAGCATCTGAATCAATCGAACACTCACACCCAGTCAAAAGATCTGGGTTTAATCCATCACCGTTCTTTAGCCCACTCTGCCACCCCAATTCAGACATGGCTATATGCAAATCAGTCTGACCCTGTGCCCCATGGGAACAGTCCAGCCCGAACTGCCAAGCCATGTCTTCCCTGGACCGGAAACAAGCTTCCGAGGACCGGTTTCTGGCATTCCAGCCATCTTCAGCCCTGCTTGCTTGAATCCAGTGGCAAAGTGAGCAAGGTACTCACGTCTGAGCATACCCTGCCACACTTATGGCGGCCAAAAGCTTGTAGCATTTAATTTACAGGAACTAGACCCAGGTAGTGCCACTTTACTAGGGATTTACAAGTAAATTAAATATGCCAATTGGATATGAGCCAATTCTTCCATGTTTAAAGGGGAGGTCACAAGCACTTTAGCACTGATTAGCAGTGGTATAGTGTGCAGAGTGCTAAAAGCCAACAAAAGCGGATCCAGAAATAGAAGGGTGAAGGTAAAACGTTTGGGGAATGACCCTGCAGAAAGGGCCAAGTCCAACAATGAGGTTCTGCGTTCCTCGAAAGTAAGAAATAACAAAATCACTTTTGTGGAAATATGGGGAGGGGTGTAGTGGGACTAGCATAAACATCAATATATTCACTTGTTCAATAATCCTGTTATCTATAAAGTGGCCCTACCTTTATACATGCTCTCTGTCACTGATTCGCCTGCCCATCTGTGCACACATTCATCCATCCAACAGATAACTCTTTATAACATTTGCCCGTCCACACAACCCATACACAAACCTGTCAATCAACCTACACTTACTTGGGGGCGTGGCTTGGCGCCCGGCGGGGACGGCAGCGCAGATGTAGGCGCTCCCGGTCGCCAGGGGATTTCGCCGCTTCCATCGGCACAACTGTACCTGCAACGCTGATATTTTACAACCGGAGTCTGCAGCGACGACGGGGCTCTGGTTTGCGGTCCTTTCCAGGCGACGGTATGGCCGTTCTTCATGTTTCCATAGCGGACGCGGCTGAGTGAAAGTCGCGCCCGCCATTTTGTGTGTCTTCAGCGCGGACTGCGGCGCTCCCGTCCCACACCAATGCGCATTCACCACGGAGCCCTACGCAGCGCCAACTCCTCATGGTGAGGTGATTTCTGCTTATTTCTTTTACCGCTGCCTGCGTATTCTGTGAGCTGCCTCTACATGAATTCTGGCAAGTTTGGATCGCGTTTTTTCTCCCTCTGGTGGCCATTTTGAGCAAATGCTCTCCCATCTCCTCAGGCACTCTGCAAAAGCATTCAGACTGATTCAATTCCACATCGACTAAGCTGCTTTCTCCCTTGGCCATATGTCTAACGCTATTTACAATTTGGAGCAGTGCTGAGCACGGTTTTTTTGTGCGTTCTCCTTCATTTGCTCCCCTTATCCTCATGAGGTCTTCCTTTTGACGGACCTTCTTTGCTCCATGAGGTGCCATTTCTCTACACTTTGTCCCCAAGATGGCTCTTTGTTCTCGTCACCTATGTCCTAACTTCTTCAATTAGAGACTTGATTGCTGTTCCTTCCATTTTCCTCACTCCATGGCATGTCTGCACCTTGCGCAGTTTTTCAGTTAAAAGCTCCGACGCGTACTCTTCACTGCCTCTGGACTAGTAGTGGACATTACTGTTCTTTGTCTTTATGGAAAAGAAGGCATTCTCTCGCACCTCTAAACCTCCACGCCGCGTCTTCATTAAAAATTCCAAAGTCTTTTCTGCACTGGCGCACCTCGAGGCCTCTCAAGGAATCATCACTCAAATGTCGCAGTCTAATACGGAGCGGCCCATCCAGCCTTCAGGGAAGGTCACGTCGAAACGTCCTAAAAAAGATCCTCCATCGCCAACGGGGTCCACATCGGCTGTTTCCATGGAGCTGTTATTGGAAGAAATACGCGCCCTCATACCCTTCATGGAAGAAACTAATTCTAAGTTGCAGGTTCTTACTGACAACTGGTCTCAGATGGATGCTAGAGTGAATACAGTAGAACATTCCCTAACAGCTCTACAGGAGTCATCCTCTAAAGTAACACACATGCAATCTCAAATCTCTTCTCTTCAAAAGCAGGTTGAAGAATTGGAGAATCGTAACAGGCGCAACAATCTTCGTCTCTACGGCCTTGCGGAGAATTGCGAACTGATCCCATTGCCTTCTTCAAATCATTTCTGCCCAAGCTCCTTCACCTACCTGAAGATACCACGCTTAACATCCAGCGTGCACACCGGTTGGGCCGCCTCCCTTCTACTTCCTCTCCTTCTTCACGGCCAAGAGGTGTCATCATGTACTTCTTAGAATACACTGACCTCCTCAAAGTTATTTCAGCGGCCCGTGCCTCACCTCGATTGCAATGGTCAGGCTCTAACCTTTTCTTTGCACAGGATTATGCAAGAGCTACAGCTACTCGACGCAAGGCCTTCTTGGACATGCGACCAGAACTTCGTGCCATTGGAGCCAGATACGGTCTTTTCCACCCATGCCTATTCCGAGTGACCTACAACAACAAAACTACGACATATGAAGATCCTGTTCGCCTACGAAGCTTTTTGAATGCAACTCAAGCCTCTGATATGGACTTCTCTAGCTCATCGTCAGCTTTTCCGCCATGATTTCTGCGTGTTAAAGCTTTGCAATTTCAGTTAATCTGCATGCTTGTCGTGCATGGTTGAATGTCTTTTTGCTTGTTCTTGTTATGTTTTCAGGCGGCTCCTGTTCTCATGTTCCCCTGTTCTCCCCCTCATTCCCCTTCGTATTTCTTCTCTCCCTGTTCATTATTTAGTATTGTTCACTGCCGCCTGTTTGCGTACCTTTTTGCTACTCATTATTGTCTTGTTCTCACCCTCTCTCATTCGTCTCATTCATTATTGTCTTTCCTCCCTTCTCCTTGCAGGTTTTACCATATGTTTGGCGTCATTCCCCCGACCTGTTGGTTCGTTTGCATCGGACGCTTGCTTCCTTTGCCTGGCTCTCCCCCCTCATTCATCTCCTCGCGTACCCTTCCCCTGGTGATCAACCCTCCCCATCTCTACCCTTCGTAAGTATGTTTTCCCTTTCCTCCCAGTTGTTCACTTTCCTCCTTGTATCTTTTTTGCTTTTACGTCTCCCAATTTTCTCTGTTTCACAGGTGTCTCTTCTTCTTGGTTCTCGAATACTCTTCTATTGTTGTCTTATATCTATTATTCTGCCTACTTCTTGGACTACCTTATCCTCTCCTCTACACAACTCGCTTCTACTTTTCTTTTCCACACCCTATTTCTTCTTCCCTCATCCTTTTACTCTCTATTATACTGCACTGCTTTTTATCGACTCTCTTATTCTTCTTGGCTTTTCAATTCTTTTGGTCTCCTTTGCACCCCCTTCTCTCTCTTTTGTTTTCTTCTTTTTCTTCGATATGATATGTCCCTGGACTACCTTCTCATTTTTTCCGCATCTTCTTTTTTCAGTACTTTTTTATTATCTTCTTCTGCTTTTCTTTTTTTTCTTCTTCTTTGATATGATATGTCTCTTAAAATAATCACTTGGAATGTTAAGGGCGTCAACTCACCTATCAAACGACAAAGAATCTTGTCTCATCTTTCGCGTTTAAATGTGGACATTGCTTTTTTACAAGAAACCCATTTGTCTGCTGAAGAATCTGTTAAGTTGAAAAGAAGCTGGGTGGGTGATGTTTATTTTTCCCCTGGGGATGGTAAACGCAATGGAGTTGCTATTCTATGTCACAAAGCTCTTTCTCCTTCTATGATTGCTCAAGAGTCGGATACTGAGGGCCGTTGGACTACTCTCTATTAAGAATGTTCCAATTTCTCTTCTAAATGTATATGCCCCTACCACTGGTGATCCCACTTTCTGGCATTCATTTTCCCAGCATGTCACCAGATTCATTGATGATAATTTTATTTTAGCGGGAGACTGCAATCAGCCCTTGGATCCCTTTTTAGACAGGAACTTCAAAGCACATTTCATTCCTAACAAACCTCACAAATCCTTCTCCCAAACCATCTCCCAACATAAACTCACCGATGCTTGGCGTCTTTGTAATCCGAATCTCCAAGAATGTACTTTCTACTCCCCATGTCATCATTCCCAATCTCGAATCGATTACATTTTTGTTACCCACAATATTGCCCAAACTCTCTCTTATGCAGAAATAGGTCCAATTTTACTTTCTGACCATGCCCCTACATTAGTTCAATTGGATCTCTTACCCAAATCAACAGGCCCTAAACGTTGGCGTTTCAACAATTCTCTTCTCCTAGACCCCAAATTTACTACCGCCTTCACCTCTTTCTCCCATGAATTCTTTGCCCTAAACGACAACTCTCCTGTTCCCAAACATACTATTTGGGATGCTTTTAAAGCGGCAGCGAGGGACTTTATCATTGGCTTTGTTGCTAAAAAACGTAGAGCTGCTCGAGAAGCTACTAAAACCATCCTTCTAGATATTAAGAAATTGGAGCATTCTTATTTTACCACCTGCTCACAGCAAACTCTAACCGCCCTTATCAGCGCTAAGATGAAATTTAACAAAAAATCTACTGATGATGCATCATTATATTTATTAAAATCTAGTGCCAAGTTCTATGGGGGCAAAAATAAGGCTGGCAAGATCTTAGCCAATTATCTAAAGGTGAAACACAACAAACTAAACATTGAATCTATCTACGACACTGACTTGAACCTTAAACACACAGACGCAGACATTCTCACTGCATTCTCTACTTTCTACAAGACCTTATATTCTTCTGAAACTCAACCATCTTCCCACTCACTAGACACATTTTTCTCCACCATACAAAAACCATCACATTTTCCACTTGACCTTTCTCAATTAGAACACGATATATCCCAACAAGAATTACTCAAAGCAATTCAAACCCTCCAAAAAGACAAAGCCCCTGGGCCCGACGGCTTCACGGTAGAATTCTTTCTCCACTTTTCAAAGCTTCTTATACCCAGACTCCATTCCCTAATTGGCAACTTCCTTTCCTTGGGTTCCTCCTCCGGCTCCTTTTCAGACGCTCATATCTGCCTCATACCCAAGGAGGGGAAGGATCCTCAATACTGCAAAAATTACAGGCCGATTTCTCTGGTCAATATTGATTACAAAATTTTTGCAAAATCTCTTGCAGCTCGACTCGACCTTCTTCTTCCAGACTTATTAGGTGAAGAACAGTTCGGCTTTGTCAAAGGCCGATTTATTACTGATAACACCAGACTCCTATTTAACATTCTCTCTAAATCCCGCCCTTTACCTCACCCTCTTGCGGCCATTGCTTTGGACGCTGAAAAAGCGTTTGATAGGGTTGAGTGGACTTATTTGTTTCATACCCTCCAATGGTTCGGTTTTGGCCCTGTTTTTACGTCTTTAATTTCACTGCTTTATTCTAACCCACGCGCAGCGGTTTGTGCCAATGGTCAAATTTCTTCATTTTTTGATTTAAAAAGAGGTGTTCGTCAAGGATGTCCCCTATCCCCCTTTCTTTTTAACTTGGCTTTAGAACCCTTCCTCTCCAAGCTTCGTCAAAACCCCTCCATCTATGGTTACCAACTATCAGATTCCCACATCAAACTAGCTGCTTATGCGGATGACATTCTGTTATTTGTCTCCAACCCCTCTGTCTCCATTCCTGCTTTTCTTACCGAAGTCCATGCTTATTCCCAAATCTCTGGTTACAAACTTAATAATGACAAATGCGAGATCCTTCCTTTAACCAAATTTACATTCAAGCCAGATTTTGCCGCCTCCAACTTCACATGGAAACCTTCCCATATCAAGTACCTTGGAATGCATGTTGCCCCCACCCTCCCAGATACTGTTTCCCTGTGTATGTCCAAATGTATTCAAAAATTGACAGATCTCACGTCCAAATGGCATCCTCTTTACCTCTCCTGGTGGGGCCGTCTAGACACTATAAAAATGATGCTATCTCCCATTGTTTTATACACGCTCTCTAATATTCCGGTCCCTATCCCATCCAAATTTTTCAAACAGATCAACTCCATTCTAATCTCCTTTCTCTGGAACAAAAAGAAACCACGAATGTCCTTGGCGCGCCTGATTCGTCCTAAATCAGAGGGTGGGGTTAACTTCCCTGATTTCCCAGCCTATCACAAGGCGTTCCAATTAAGACAAGCCTCTTTTTGGCTCCAAGATCCTGACACCCCATGTCCATTATGGGCCAAACTTGAACGCCTCCTTCTATCTCCCTTCTCTTTTTCCGAATACCTCTCCTTCTCTCGCAAACCTGCATCTGTTTCTACCCCGATTCATAAGTTTACCACAAAAATACTCCTCTCCTCCTCTCATTCACCCCCTACCACTATTGCCGATTTCCTATCCTCCCCCATATGGCATAACACCTCCTTACCCATCCGGGACAGACCCTTTTTCTGGAAATCTTGGCACACTCGAGGTCTGCAATGGATTTCCCAACTTTTTTCCAACTCCTCTTTTTTATCTTTTCATGAACTTCGCATCCTTTATGACTTACCCACCTCCTTCGCACGCAAATATCACTCGCTTAAAAACGCAGTTTTATTGAAATATGATCTCCTCACTCAACCCAACCCTCCTTCTCCCTCATCCACACCCACTTCCTCACTCCACTCCTTCTTACGCACTACACCAAAAGCTACTGCTATTTATAAATACCTTCACGCTAGTGAGACTCCAAGACCTAAATCCAAAGTCGAGGAGTCCTGGGAGCATGACTTGTCTGTCTCCTGGTCAGTTCCCTTCTGGGACAAAATCTGGACCAAACTCCGCAAATCTTCAAGGGCAGCAACACTCACTCAGACTTTATTTTTTATTTATAATAGACTCCTCTTCACACCCTCTGACCTACACAAACGCTTTCCTAACACTCCTCACACATGCTGGTCTTGCTCATCTCCACAAGCTAACTTATTCCACATGTTATTTTTATGCACTCATGTTCGTAGTTTTTGGTTACAGGTTTGGGCTCAACTTAATGTGATTTTCCATACTTCTATCCCTTTCTCCCACACACATATTTTTATGGGTAGCCTTTCCCCTTGCTGGGATGATGTTGACTTAAAACCCCAGATTTTTTGACCTTTTACTTGCTGCTGCTTTCCAACAATTAACAGTTAACTAGAAGGATTTCTCCAAAATCTCTTTCAAAGCATGGTGGTTTAATGTCTGCCATAACCACAGACTCGATACCACTCATGTTTTCCCGGCATGTTTGGCTGTCAAACGCATGGACTTATGGACTCCAGTTACACTTTATTTGGACTCTTGCAGTAAACGTTTGTTTCATCCTCTGCCTCCACAACAAGAAGTTCCCAAACCCCCTTAATCGCTCGATACATTCCATTTATCCTTCACTGTATCACTCTCTTAACTTTTCCCAATGTTTTTATGATTGCCATATTTTACGCTCATGTATTTTTCCTATATCTCTTCCTTATTTTTCACTTTGTACCCAAATTTCTTTCTTATTGCAAATGCATTTATATATTTATGTTATTTTTTTTTGCTTGAGTCTTTAACTTTGTATTCCATTGTATTCTGTTTTGACACCTGTTTTTCTCTTTTTTATTATTATCAAATAAAATTCTTTTGAACTTAAAACCTACACTTACTTTAACTTATAATATAGGCAGACCTATTGAGTTTACCAGTGATTGTTAATGAAAAGTTGCTCAACCTACTGTTTCAGCACGTTGTACCATGTTTCCTTTGTTGCCTAGATTGTTGTATGACAGAGACACCCAGGACTGGACTGGCCGTAGTGGACTTAGGGCAATTTCCTGGGGGACTGGAAGGGTGGGGGCCGGTTTTGAACCGGTGGGGGCCGTTTTTGTTACTGTGGGCTGAATATGCAGCAGGGTTGTACAATGGGCCCTCAGTAGCAAAATCAGCAGTGCTGGGGGTGATTTAGTTCAGCAGCAGTGCTTCATACATACTAGAACCTCCCCCCACCCGGGGTGTCACATAGAATTACCAGGGCCGCTTTGTGTTCTCAGTCCGGCCGTGGTGACGCCATGTCTGTCTGGGTTATTAGTGCTTTAAAAGCTTTCCCAGGTGTTAACATCAACCTACTAATATTATGAGCTTACATATGCAAACATTTTGGCTGTTTAGAGCTAGAACTTTAACAAAGTTTACACAGTTGGTATAAGGAATCCCCTTTTCTAAATAGCTTCCAAAACTTTAACAATGTACCTTGCCCGCAACAGACAAAAAAACACCACTGTTCTGTTTCTGTACATTCAGTATGTCCAAGCCCACAAAAATGTTGATTCAAAAAACATCCCACATTACGGACATATGGTACGCCTTAATTGCATCACATTCTATTTTTACACAGGTGACATTCATACAGAACGATGCTTGAATCATAGCTTACACTTATTTTAGTTTTGTTGCTGACTTTGTCCAGGATATTACGCACATACTATTTTTATTTAATACATTCTGTGCAGGTGTTTGGAAAGCTGAGCAAGAGAAATATGAAGCACTTCTCTTGCACATGATGCAGGCATTTTATTTTGCCCTTTGGCATCACAAGCTCTATTAATAGACTGAATTGGAAAATGACCTTGCCAGTGGCCAAAGTAAAACATCACAGCACTAATTATTGGTTTTCATTGTGGACCCCACAGTGACGGATGGGTGCAGTGGCGTAGCTAGGGGGTGGAGGGTCCGCCGAGGTGTAGCAGGGCAAATGTACCCTTGCCTAGATTAAACACAGGTATAGTTTGGCTCATGCCAGAGTATAGGGGGGGGGGGAATAAAGTGTCCCAGGCTAAACTATACCCGGGGTTTAAAATAGACTGGCCCAGACCATACCCCACCAGGCCAGAATATGCCCCATCTGAAAGTTGACGTAGAGGACCGAACCTTTTAATTATAATTTAACCTTTTAATTATAATTAATGTTCTATGGCAATTCTCAATAAAGAAAACAACCAACAACGAAGACTGCCTTGACAAAAGAACTGCAGGACTACTTGAACGAAGATTTGAATGAATATGAAAGCACCTCTGGGCCTCTCTGATGATAGAGTCTGGGCAACGGATGCCGAGATCATGGCCACAGCGAATCTATTGAGTTGTGACATCATCATCCACAAAAGTTGGTGACTCGGATTGGTTGACTTATCCCGGAAGCTTCAATCTGCATTCAACAACAGAACAAGCACTTTATCTTGAAAACAAGCATGATCATTTTGATGTTGTTATCAGTGTTGAAGTTTGAACATTTATACTAGAGCGAGCATTAAAGAGTGTAAGATATGTGCCTTTATTTTAATGTGTTAACACTACTGAGAAGTATGGTAGTAATCTTTGATCTTTGTGGAAGTTTATTATTTTTTCTTATTAAAGTTTTTCTGTGTGAAGCAATCAAATTCTATGTGTTTACAGTTTTAAATAAAATGTAGAAAAATGTAGTAATTCATGTGTATAAGGCTCAACACTATTGATATCATGGGAGTATAATTTGGCCTCGAGGGCTATGGTTTGGCCTAGGCCATAATATACCCCAGCGTATAAATTGGCCCAGGCCATAATATACCTGGGTATAATCTAGCATCGGACGTTTTAACCACGGGCATGCTCCGGCCTGGGGGTATACTATGGCCTGTTACACCAGGCGTCACTTTTTTATTTATTTATTTATTTTTTAAATTTCTAAAGCGCGCAAATACCTTTCGGTGTCTCGGCGCTGGAGTTTGCAGATTGCAGGGGTTCCACTGACGTCTTACTGGTTAAAGAGCCAGGTCTTGAGGTGTTTGCGAAATGAGAGTAGTGATGATTGATTTTTGACAGAGGAGGGGATCTGATTCCATAATTTTGATGCTGCCACTACAAAACGTCTATCTCCCCAAGATACTTTTTTTGTGCATGGGATTTGGAGCTGTTGGGCCGAAGAAGAGCGTAGTGTTCGACTGGGTTTGTACAGTTTGAATGCTCTTTTGAAGAAATCAGGTCCATTATTGTTTAAGGCCTTGTGAATGATACACATGGCCTTAAACTTTATCCGGCTTCTTATTGGTAACCAGTGGAGCTCCCGAATTGTGGGAGAGATAGAAACGTGCTTAGGTATACCCATGAGAATTCTTGCAGCAGCGTTCTGGACAAGCTGTAATTTGCTCAGAACTTGCTCTTGTGCGTTAAGCAATAGACCATTGCAATAATCCACCCTAGATAGCACCAGGGAGGACATTAAGGTTTTGCCTGCGGTTGGGGGAAGAAAAGGGAGCAGTTTCTTCACCCTTCTCAGGGTAAAGAAGGAGGCTGACACCACCGCATTGGCATGGCTTAAAAACGTAAGCTTATTATCAAAAAGCACGCCCAAGTTTTTCACCTTGGTTACAGGTGATGGGGGAGCTCCCAATTCCGAGGGCCACCAGACCGGAGACCAAGACGGAGTCAGTTCGCCAAAAACCATCACCTCCGTCTTGTCGGAATTTAGCTTTAAGCAATTCCGGTTCATCCATGAGCTGATGGCCTTCATGCCCTCCTGAAAGTTCGCTGCCACTGCTTCACCGTTTTTGTGTATCTCCAGGACCAGCTGTGTGTCGTCGGCATAAGATGTTAAGCCAATGCCGAACGACTTGATTACCCTCGCCAAGTCCGACACATAGATGTTAAAAAGTGTCGGACTTAGCGAGGAGCCCTGGGGAACGCCACACGGGAGAGTGAAATCAGGAGAGCAGAAGCATCCCATCTTAACAGACTGTACTCAGTTGGCCAGGAAAGATGCCAGTGTTGCGCTTGCCCTGCCCTGAATGCCTAGGGTGGCGACACGGTCGATCAAGATGGTGTGATCGACCGTGTCGAAGGCCGCAGATAAATCTAGGAGTATCAGGATGGCTGCACCACCCCTATCCATGATTATCCTGACCTCCTCGGCAGCTTTTATCAAGGCAGTCTCCGTCCCATGGCCCTTCCTAAAACCAAACTGCGTGTTGTCAAGTAGACCATTCTGGTCAATAAAAGTCGACAGCTGTTGGTTCATGACCTTTTCAATTATTTTGGAAGGGTAAGGGAGAGAGGCGATAGGGCGGTAATTTTTTGGCTCTAAAGGGTTTAGAGCGGGTTTTTTTAAAAGAGGTGTCACAATTGCTTTTTTCCAGACAAGGGGAAAAACACCTGTCTGGAATATGGAGGAACAGATGTTGCTGAGTACTGGGGCTATTAGGTTGGGTACTAATTTAAGGATACGTGGGGGACATGGGTCCAGTGGCGAGCCTGATTTACCATTACTTATGAGATCCACCATGGACAGGGGTGGAGAGAAGACCTCAAAATTAGGATTTGACGGCAGAAGGGGGATTCCGGGATGGTAGGGTCAGTGATCGTTATTTTAGTAAAATTATCGAAAATATCCAGAACCTTGGCCTGAAAAAAATCTGCCACCTTGTTACAGAATATTTGAGATGGTTCAATTGGGAGGGGGGCTGGAGGATTGGCTAAATCTTTTACCACCTGGTACAATTGTTTATTCGAATTAAGAGCACGTTCTATTTGTGTGCTGTAGAAGGTGCGTTTTTCAGCAGTGAGCAGCTTTCTGTAGCTAAGCAAGGCACTCTTATAAGTGTCTCTGTCGTTGTTGTTATAGTATTTACGCCACCGCCGCTCCAGATTTCTGCAGCGTTGTCTCTCGAGCCTAAGTGACTCCGAGAACCAAGCCGCAGAAGGTTTGGTGCGGTTTGGCTGCATTTTTTTATTTGGGGCTACATGGTCAAGTGCCATATGTAGCCATCGTTGGTAATTCAGGGCAGCCTCCTGAGGAGCGGCTAATTCTACCGGTGTCGTGGATTCCAAGATATTTTGTAGAGCGGTGACATCAATATTTTTCCAATCTCGACCTAGGATCGGAGGGCAAGGGCCGGTGGACGAGTTCTTGGAGTAGTTGGCTGAAATAGTAAATTTAACAGCTAAGTGATCCGTCCACGTGAGTGGGAGCACTGTAGAGAATGTTATATGGGCATTATTAGTAAATAAGCCATCTAAAGTGTGTCCAGCTTGATGAGTAGCCATGTTAACCTGTTGTTCTAAGCCTGCCGCCAGGAAGTCAGAGATAAGAGTGTGCGAGTCCTTATCATTATCATTCTCCAAATGGAAATTAAAATCGCCCAGTAGAGTGTAGTCCTGGTTAGCAGGTACTGGCTCTAATAACTGAATGAGAGAATTCAGAAAGAGTGTGCGTGAAGTGGGTGGTCGATAGAGGAGGGTTCCTTTGAAAGTTTGTATAGGGGAGACAAAGATCGTAAAAGCAAGGGCTTCCGCAAAGTTGTAATCAAGGGGTTCAGTTTTTATGGCAAGCTTGTCTCGATATATAAAAGCTAGTCCCCCCCCTCTTTTCCCTGATGATCTATCTAGTCTTGTTACCTGATAGCCATCTGGAGTGGCGATGTTAAAGTCTGGGCCAGATGCAAGATCTGCCCAAGTCTCGGTAACAAACATAACGTCAATATTTTGACTGGTTATTAATTCTGCGACATCGTATCTGTGTTTTATGAGGGAGCGTGTATTTATAAGTACGCAGCTTAATTGTTTAACACTTTTGTCTCTGGAGGATGGGGTGCAAAAGTGTTTAAAAAGGGGTGATGCGGTCGTAAGCGCACAATTAGGGCAAGCAATGTGAGCATAATTATACAATGATCCAAAGTCAAAGTGAGAGCAGTTCTTATCACGTAATGTATTTCCTATACTCAGGAGCTGTGTTCGTGAGTAAGACAGTACCTTTGATATGTGTTGGGGACGGTGGAGGCCAGAGAGACTGGCACGCAGCACGGTCCCAGCGCGGACTGGCGCAGACTGGCACCCCTTAGGCGCGGCTTCGGCGCGGAGACGGCGCTCCCGCTGCGCTCTACCGCTGCGCTTCCGGGTAGCCATTTTATGTCTTGAGCCCCGCCCCCAGCTGAGACACTCCCTCCGTTCCAATAGGTGACCTCACGCTGCAGCACAGTGGAGCTGACCCTGCCCTCCACGCAAACGGCACAGAGCCGCGATGGAACGGGGCTGAGGGTGATATTTTACAACAGTAATGGTGAGTTTAAAACAAACATTTTTAAAAGTCTACAATTATTATGTCAATTGCAACAATGAGAGGTACGATCTTGGAAAAGTAGTTATTCAATAGAAAACGTTTCTCGAGGGCATCAGTAGCGTGCAGAGGAGGAGCCCCTCGCAATCTGCACAAGCGCTTGGTAAAAAACCACACAGAGAGCTGCCACCACCCTGCTAGTCGATCGTGCCGCCAATCACGCTCCTACTTATGTCCTGAGCCCCGCCCCCAGCTGAGACACTCCCTCCGTTCCAATAGGTGACCTCACGCTGCAGCACAGTGGAGCTGACCCTGCCCTCCACGCAAACGGCACAGAACCGCGATGGAACGGGGCTGAGGGTGATATTTTACAACAGTAATGGTGAGTTTAAAACAAACATTTTTAAAAGTCTACAATTATTATGTCAATTGCAACAATGAGAGGTACGATCTTGGAAAAGTAGTTATTCAATAGAAAATGTTTCTCGAGGGCATCAGTAGCGTGCAGAGGAGGAGCCCCTCGCAATCTGCACAAGCGCTTGGTAAAAAAACCACACAGAGAGCTGCCACCACCCTGCTAGTCGCGAGCGGTGACAGCAGGTTACGTCGGCATCGATAACGCCCCCTACCTACTTGCCCGTTATCGTCAGCACCCACCCACCACTCGATGTTGTCTTTCGCCAGCTCCTCCTACACCCCCTGCCACTCTTCCCGGCACTGGCCAGCAAACTATCGGACATGCCCGGTTCTAGAGGTTGGGCCGGGTGGGCCAGGCCCACCCAAACCTGAGCCTGGCCCACCCAAACATGGTGTGAGCCGTTTTTTTACCCCCAGCCATCTGTGTTCAGGCTGGCTCTCCTGATCCGATTCAAGAGGCTGCTGCAGCCTCTGCGCAGCCCAGCACAGATTATCACGGCCCATTGTCACATATAGAATGACAATGGGCCAAAGCCAGCAGGCACAGCATGTGGTGGGAGCTCCTGCCCTGGCCTTAGGGCGGAGGTCTTCAAACTGTGGGTCAGTGGCAGCAGTCCCAGGAGGGTGCAAATGCCTCTTTAAGTACTGAAGAATGAAGATGGCCTGGAAGAGCAACTTTTTTTTGTTGCATTTCTAGGCTGTCTTCATTTAAAGTCAACAGCTTTGCTAAAAACAAGTATTTTGTTGTATTTTCACGTTGAGCAACTGCACTTAAAATAATGCTCACCCCTACAAGTGAGTAAAGAGGTGTTAAATAAATGCACATTAAACTAATTGATGGGACACACACATCATGAAACTTGGTTCATGTTTTACCCGAAGATGTCTGTATGAGAACAGTCACAAAATTGAATCCAGGATGGTGGAGTGCATAATAGTGACGTGTATTTATATAGTTTTGCGGTCCCAGCATGTAACAGAAAGCAATGTGAATATGTACGGCATTATTCTAGAATTGTAATAAACACTGTATAACATAGGTTGCCACACAATGATTATGTGATCAGGGCCAATGGAATTATGTGGAAGGGGAGCACCATAGACAAATTATGCAGTATAATGCAGCACATTGTATACTAGTATAAGTTAATTATTTTGAATTTTTTTTACTTGGTAGAACTGTCTGGGTAAAGATTTCACCCCATTAGTATCAATTTAACAGCCAAATACAGAAATAAGCTACTGAAAGTTGGCAAGTTACCCTTTGAAAAGGGCTTCCAATGCGCTCAAACACGTCACCATGTTTTGTAGTAACTTTTGATCCATTTGAACTTCAATTGTTTTTTAAATCTGCATGTTATACTGCACGTGGTGGATTATGTGGCAAATACATAATTATGTGAAAAATGTCACAGATGCAGAATCGCATAATTCCAGCACCCCTGTATCAGATAAAACAAGTGCTTTAGCAGCAGAAATAGCTAACCAGACTGTACCTGTTGCAGACATTTTTTATGACCATTAAAAGTACACGTTTTAAAACTCAACAACCTTACATTGCCTCTAAAAAAATTATTTTTTTTGTCATCATGATGCTTCAAGTTATTCCATAAATGAAATCACATTAGACCCCCTCCTTGAACTCACACACAGAGGTACCTCCAGGTACCCATTAACACATCTGGGAAGGTTGTTTTAACCAAAGGGTATGGGAAGTCTTTGCAAAATGGGTGCCTTAGTCCCCATACCTCAGCCAACTTGGCCTCTGTTTACATGCAGATGTCCTTTCAGGTGAGTTGAGAGGGTACACAGGAAGAGACCCTGCATTCAGAAGTTTGTGGGTTGAGTGGTGCTGTACGCGGTGGGGATTGAGTGGCGCTGTAGGCATTGCGGGTTGAGTGGTGATGTAGGCGTTGTGGGTTGAGTGGTGCTGTACGCGGTGAGGATTGAGTGATGCTGTAGGCATTGCGGGTTGAGTGGTGATGTAGGCGTTGCAGGTTGAGTGGTGCTGTACGCGGTGGGGGTTGAGCAGTGCTGTAGGCGTTGGGAGTTGAGCGATGCTGTACGCGGTGGGGATTGAGTGGTGATGTAGGCGTTGGGGGTTGAGTGGTGCTGTAGGAGGTGCACGTTTTCAGCAGGCACACACCTTCAGCCGTCAGTGCACACTTTCACCAGGCACACACCACTATCCGTCACTGCACGCTATCACCAGACATACACACCACCAGTTGTCAGTGCACGCTTTCACCGGGCACACACCACTATCCGTCACTGCACGCTATCACCAGACATACACACCACCAGTTGTCAGTGCGCGCTTTCACCGGGCACAAACACCACCAGCCGTCAGTGCACGCTTTCACTGGGCACAAACATCACCACACCTCAGTGCACGCTTCCACCAGGCAGGCGTCTACCAGGCACACTTCCACCAGCCAGCAGTACACACTTCCACCAGGCACACACACCAACAGCCGTCAGTGCACGCTTCCACCAGGCACACACACCACCAGACGTCACTGCACGCTTTCACCAGGCACACACACACTACCAGCCATCAGTGCACAATTTCTACAGGCACACACACCACCAGCCGTTAGTGCACACATAATTTGTTAACACATACACAATTAACTATTGTAGCAATCGCAGTATGGCGCACTTTACTTTTAAACATATTCATCTAAAGCCCAGCATGCCACCATTGCTACAAAAATACATACACATTTTTTTGGCCTACAATTTATTGACTTTTGTTGCAATTGGTGTTGCAATATTTAGCAATGCCAATAGCTCAAACTTAATTATCCCGAGACCTATTGCATTGTAAATGCTTGTTATCATTATATTGACCATGGATGCAAGGCAACAATAAAAATGTCCAGATAACTGATGATTACTGATCCTGCTGGAGAGCAATCCTTTGTTGGTAGTTTTGAAATGCAGATCAACTGCATTTTATGTGGATAGCTCAGTGGGTTACTGTCTTTGTCACAGTGATTCTTGTTTTACTTGCAGCTCAGAAGTTACAATCCTAACATAGAACAGTGACCTATGAACTGTCATCAAAGAGCTGCATACAAACCTGAATGGTTTAGTTAGAACTTCACATTTTGTTTGTGTTGAGATATAGTTAGAACTTCCTCAGTCTTTCAATATTATAATGTTGCTAAAAAGAGTTAGCTTGGGCAGTTATACATTTTATTAGTATAGCCAACCCACCAACCATTAGGGTATGCTTTAAAACCTGAGTTTGTGCTTCTCCATACCATACCCTCTTAGAATATATTGCCCACCAGTATGGATGACACGAGTCCTACACTTTCTAATCCTCATTGGCTTATGTGACATTCCCTATAGACTGATTTACCTACTTGCATCATTCATTATCTCTGTATAATGTGTGTGAGATGTGAAGTACTGTGACACCCTACACTGATATGAGTAGCGCTATACAACAAATGAAATGCATATGAGAGAGGGGCTACAGAGGGTTGAAGGGCACTGTTGAAGGGTGGTGGTAATGGTATCTACGGATGAAGAGGTCATTGGTGAGGCGCCAAACAAGACTTTCGCATTAGTGCTAAAGCCGGCCCTGTCAGGCCCTTTCGGTTTTTGTTTATTTAATTAGCTGTCAGGTCATTAGTGCACAGACTGTTTGGTCGGCCCTCTGGGGCTGCCCAAACTAGTCATGCCCACTCTGTCTTTCTCCATACAGGCTGCATTGACTGCAATGCAGCCTGCATAGAAAACATGGCCTCCACATAAGGCCCTGGCTGGGCGGTGTCCCGACCAATCACAACACTGCTTGCAGCGTTGTGATTGGCTTTGGAGAGGGAGCCAGGCTGCCTGCATCTTGGTCCTACCAGAGGCAGGAGAGCAGGAGCCGAGAAGACGTGGGTCCCAGCCAACGGAAAGGTAAGCTATATTTTTTAATAATAATTATTATTAAATTAAACGCCACCCCGCGTGCCCCCACCCCGCATGAACCCCCTGCCCCGTCTCCCTTGCCCCGCGAGTCATGCCGGCCGCGAGTGCCGCAGTGGCCCACTCTAATGCACCATTGGCCCACCCAAATAAAAATTCCTGGAGCCGGGCCTGCTATCGGATCGTCCCAGGTGTCAAAAGCTCTAGTTACTCCACTGGATGGCTCTCCCTACCACAAAATACGATGTCCTACCTTGTCAGTTTTTGCGTTTTTTCGTCCACGCCAACAGTGACCAGAGGTAATGCACAGAACAATAGCAAGCGTCCTTTGAAGCTAAAGATGACTCAACTTGGCCTTATAAATCATGTGCATGTTATTGTGAGGGAGATGCTCTGGTCAATAGTAGATGAGGTGCACTTTCCAATCTCCGATCATTACAGCCAAGAATGTTCCTCAATATTTTCAACTGTTTATCCCAGCTCCAAGCAAACTGCATTAACCTTCATGATTTTTTCAGGTCTGACTTGACAGTGCAACTGTCACCTGACTTTCAACCTTCACCTATATTATTCTATCGTTTTTGTTACACAACGGTCCTTTAAAGCCAAATCTATTGACATTACCAACGATTTTTTTCTTTCTGTGGCATCCAGTCTATGCCCTTCCTCAAACCTTTCTGCAGCTGCTAATTCACTAAGGGAGGGGTTAGGATTTGGAGATGTGGCCAACCAGGTGATAACATCAATGACCAAAGGGCTGTTCTGTTACTTCACCAGGGGCCACATTACACAATACGCGTATTTTCATTGTTTGCTGGGCACACCTTTAAATTGGTGCGCCCAGTGTAAACAATGAAAATGTGCCCTATTACGAGGAATGCGCTGCCCCCAGGGCACTTTCTGTAATAGGGCCCCAGTTAGGTATTTTCAGTTTCGGAGGATGGCCTAAAGGAATGTACAGCCAGGCTAAAATACCATCATATTGACTGTTGTTTCAAAATCTCATCGTTGCAGAATATTCTGAGATACGCCTTTACCCCTCCGGACTCCTAAGATCTCGTGGCAAGGCCTTGCTCAAAGTCCCCAGGTTCAGAAAGGACAGGTCAGCTATCAGATCGTTCATTCCTTGCCCCCCAACTCTGGAACAAATTACAATTGCAATTACACACCTGAGAAAATCACGCCCATTTAAGGAAAACGCTAAAGACCCACTGATTTACAGAATGCCTTCTTTGCCGCTGTCCATCGACCTGACTCCGCGCACAAATCCCCCTCTGGGGGTGATTCGAGTACATAATAAATTAAAATAACATAACATAACTCCAGCTCAGCTGGAGGTCATATGTAAGAACGCCGTGTACTGAATACCATGACTGTAAAACATCGGAGCAAAAAATAACAATCAAAATATTGTGAAGGGTAAATCCATGGGGCCTCATTTATGAAAAGTGACGCATCGCTGCGTGAAAACAGCGATGCGTCACTTTTCATTGCACTCTCCTTGCGACACCAATGATGCGTCATATTTATATTATGACACATCATGGCGCAAGGAGTTACAGATACGTCAGTATTTCTGACGTATCTGTAAGCTAAAAAGTGACGCATTGCTGGAGTGTGTCACAAAAGTGACGCAACTCCAGCAATGCGTCCTTTCACATGGGGCAAGCCCCATGTGAAAGGGCTTGCGTCAGTCTTACGCCTGCTGTGAGGCAGGCGCAAGATTTTGACGCAACAGCATCCTAAAAGTGACGCAGTGAAATCTCATAGATTTCACTGCGTCACTATTACGAGGCTTTTTGCTGGGGAACGCCCCCTCTGCATTCATTATACCTGACGCAGGTATAATGTGACGCAGGGGTTTAAAAAGTGACGCATCTACCTAGATGCGTCACTTTTTAAATATGGCGCAACAAGGCGCATGTTTTACGCCACCGATGCGTCACAAAAAGTGACGCATCAGCAGCGCAAAACTGACGCAAGACCTCATAAATGAGGCCCATATCCTTACATACAGATGCGTTATTCTTAATTCCGCATGTACACAATATGCGTATATACTTATTCTCAAGGTACGAAGACATGGAGTTAAGTAGAGCAAGCGTTTCGCTGCCTCCATACAATTACCAGTTGATAGTATTGCTACGATAATTTTGGAGCTTGATATTTAGCACACAGTATTCTGGTGCTGTACCCAGCTGGACGCTTCCATCTGTGAACACGTAGCATGATTTCATTGCAACTTTCCTATCGATCGTTTGGCTAACTGTTGCTGTGTGTAACGCGCTCTCTTACAACTCGTCCATAAGACCAATTAGGCACATAAGTCATAGACATTTGGTTGACTGATTTGCCTCTTTGAGACATTCAAGCACATATCATGTACATACTTTCTAAGTCTTACACCGCGCTAGGATCTGTTCAAGAATTTTGTCCTTGAGGAGAGCCAAAGTGTCTGCCCTTTTTTATTTATCATGTAAGTTCATCACATTTTTCTCTTTAATTTCAAGGTCATTAAGTATTTTTCTTCTGAAGCCGACCCTATGATTTACATGGCGGATTAATGAATATTTTAAGGAACTGCGTTTGTTGAACCTTCAATAAAAGCCTCCGGCAGGCTCATTATTATTCATAAAGCAATGCTGTCATAAAATACAGCATCTAATATTCATGGACCCCTGAAAGGTTAAACCCGAAAACATATTTCACTGGGTATTAATTTGGATTCATGACCACATAGATCGGTTCTTGGACTATAATTCTTTTCCAGCAATTGGTAAAAAGTTAAACGGAAATGGCCTTGCCCAAAAAAGTATTGATTTTTTTATCTTCTGAACTGAGAAAAGCTTGGTTTATTCTGACGGCTTAGGAAAGCTCTATTTTGTTTTGTGAACAGCATTTGTGGTCAAACAAAAAAATGAAAAGATCCATGAAGAGTTTAACATAGAATGTTAAAGTAATGTTATACCGTTCTCGACGCTCCCAATCTTACCTTTTTCAAACTTGGCCGCAAATGATAACGAGATTAATTATAAATGTAGTTTTCAATAAAGCACAACTTAATGGTAGAATATGTCTACATTGTGTTGCCAAATCTTTTTAAACATACCGGGGGATAGTCTCAAGAACATGTGATAAACATCGCAAATTTAGCCTAACACAACTCTGCATATCGCAGTCTATCGCGAGAAAATAACACTGTCTTAACGTCCAATTCCCAACCCAGCTGCACCATGCCATGGTATCAGGATAACACGCCAAATGATAGCATAAAAATTAACGTGACGCGCAAAAAATGCGAAACACAAATGCCCAAAAAGTTGCAATGCCACAAATCGCGATACAAAAATCAGCGGCATCCAGCAACAGGCCTGCAATTCCCACATGTCATGCGGGAAAATGCACTACAAAAGGAACACAAAAAAATACACCAAAACCGAAGCAAACTACGTAGCACCATGGTTGCACCCGGACTGAGTGCATAGGATAACCCGAACACCACAAGCCCCACGGAGGACCAGCCAGGAACCCTGTGTCCGGCGAAGGGCAAGGAGAAGAGGAAGACAAGGTTGAGTCCGCAGGAAGACCGGATCATCACCACTGAGGAGACAGAACACTACCAACAACTGTTTGTCACCTCCACTCTCTGGCAACACAAACGGAAATATGGCAGGCCATTGTCAACAACATCAATGCAGTCGGAGTTTCAATGAGGTCAATGGAGGAGGTCAAGAGGCGCTGGCATGATGTGCAAAGCCAGACCAAACAGAAACTCACCGCCAACAGGAAGGCAGCAAAGGCAACTTCAGGTGGGAGTCCTGCTTCACAGGAGGAGATGAATGAGCTGGAGAAAATGGTGGCCGCAGTCACCAGTGTAGAGACGATGGCAGGAGTTGGGGGTCTGGACACAGCTCTATATGACCTGACCCAAGAGCAACAGGGTGAGTAAAGACCAGGGACTTGGGAGACGAGGGTAGTTGGGCACAATGGCACACATGTAAAATCATGTGTAGCACACTGCACACACACAATGATAGTGGAACATGTCCCTGACACCCTTGGCACACTGTAGCACACATAGAAACACCAAGTAGGGGCCCATCCACAATGTGCACATATGGGCACCTCCGTATAAAAAACGCCTCAATCTACCAATGCACATGTGCAGAATCCAGAAAAGCAGCGGCTGTGTGAGCCACCCTGACTATGCAAGTGACACTGCATGACCTATAGCATGGCTGCTGTCAAAATAATTGACATGGTGCACGATTTGAAATTGAGGTGGCCCAGTATGGATAACATCCGTAAAGGAGCAGGTCACACTCTGACCCATACACGTGCACTTACAACCCATGATGTCCATTACACATCAGCAGACAAACAATGCACAAGACCACAAACTCTGTCCAAAAGCACAAATGACCAAAGTCGCAAACATTCCAGCACCCGAAAAGCACACAATTCAAAGGCACACCACCTCAAAGGGATAGGGGTCCGTGAAATCAGAGCTACAGGGGCAACTCTCCCACAATGCAGCACACACACATAGCAATCACAGCTCATCAACATTGACGGCAATGTGGTAAAAAGTGCAACCCTGACACCACAGGGCAGAGGACACAACAGGTTTCGCTTGTGCGTAGTAACTGGCCACTCACATCTGGCATTGCGTGACACTGTGAGATGATAATGTACGAGTACAATCACACATTTGTCATGTAGTCGAAATTTCCACTGCCTGCCATCAAATAGCCAGCTCCACCAAAGCAGTCACAATGTACATTGTCATGCAGTCTGTATGTAAACATCTACAAAGCGTCAACATACATGGGACACTCTGTTAACCTGCATCTCCCCTTTACATTGCAGAGGGACAATCAACACCTACTGCAGAGCAGATCACAAAACTCATCAGTGATGATGAAGAGGACAACCTGCACATAAGCACAGACACCCTCCAACTGCTAATGGACAGCCTCCACACCCCACCCCCGGGAGCAGGCAAGCCCAGCTGCCTCGAGGTGACCCCACCCCCTGCACAGACCACACAGCAGGAAACTCACACCACCACAGCTGTCTCCCAGGACCCCCCAACAATACATGGAATTCTAACGCCGTGTGTTGGGTTGCCAGGAGGAGATGGCTGATCAGCTGTGGGTGGGTTTCAAGCTCGTGGCAGCCAAACTCGATGCCATACGTGGGTGTCTGAGTCCCATCAGGGACCACTTACAGTCCCTAACAGACACCCACTGTCCGCACCATGCACCCCTACAATCCTTGGTTGACATCGCTGGGGGCATTACTCGGATACTAGAACTGTCCAGTCAAACAGGCACCAGTGATGACAGCACAGAGTTGGCACAGATGCGCAGGACAATGGAGACCATGGAGCAGATGCAGGCTGGAAGTATGGCTGCCACGACTGAACACCAGCTAGATGTAGCTGGGATCTTCCATGCCTTCCAGTTCATCTTGCCATTGCTGCCACTGAGCCTGTCACAGATAACTGCTGCGGGAACTTCGACACACACACATCTCCGGTCCCTGATGTGTCAGTAGCACGCAGTGATGCAGCCCTATAACCTATGCACCCTGGTGTGTCAGTGGCACTCAGTGATGCAGCTATTATACCACCACACACACCAGACACAGAAGATGTATCAGAGGAGTAAGGTGTGGATAGTAATGACTATGTGAGGAAGGAGGTAGTAGCATCCATCCCCGCATATGGCCTGTCCCTGCCTGGTTCAGCCCTATGCATCATGCCCTGGCACAACACCTCCCACTGACTTCCGGAACGCTCTGTGACATTCACCTGGACCCCGACATGGACTGCCATATCTTCACTGGTTGCCAATTACAAAGGAATCCTGCTGCGGACTGCACTCTCTCTCTTCCAATTCACTTTTCAATCCCCACAGGACTTTGGTTGGCCCACCACTGGGCTACCATGTAATGGGCTTGGCATGGCCATGTACAGTGCCAGCGCTGGCATGCACCAGAATGTGAATAAAACATTCTAAATCACACAGATGTGGCATGTCTATGTTCACTCAAGTATGAGAGAATGGATGGATGTAGGGACATTGATTGCACAAGAAGGTACAACCGGTAAATGACATCAATGTGCATGTTCGACCCTGAGCCACATGGCCAATTAGATAACTGTGTAGGTGTGAACTAGCTGTGGCCTCATTGCACATGAAGAACAATCTTTCAACCGCACAATGTAGGCACACGTCCATGTATTAAATAGGGCTGTGTGTAGAAATGGCAAAATCGGTAGCAGGCCAGAAGTAGTGTCCTCCATCACGTGTGACAACAGAACATCACTTCACATACCTACTCACACACATCTGTGTGGACTTAGTCTGTTTTGATGTATGACATTGCTCAACATGGCCAGAGGTTGGACACCATACTCACATTGCTGAAGACACGTAAGTGCACAGGTCTGCCAGCAACTATCTCAAACACAATGTCTGACTCACAGAGGTGGAGCTGTCAAAAGGGGCCCACCCCCATTGTACATGCGTCAGTCAGTCCCTCTCTGTGTAGGGACAATGCTCATTGAATCAATCTCATTAAAAACTCCTCACAGTTGGACACTAGTGAAGTTGCGTAGACTTAATTGGCATATGCCGGTCAGTACTGACAAGGCAACGGCCACAACATGCATGGAAATGCTTAAGACACTTAGACACAGCATGAAAACATGTTGAGGTGCAAGAAATGGGGAAGCTACAATGTACACAAATCATTGTGGATGGCAGCGGTGTCAGCCCTACTTGCCTTGCTGGACGAGTTATGTGATGTTTGGCATCTGCTTATTGCCCGTATGAGGGGACACGACTCACAGCCCATGGCATCTGCATAGTGCTGTACCACCGGACTGTGCCGACTGTCTGCTCAGATGACAGTGAGCAGGTGAAAGGGTCTGACAAGGTCACATGCTGTGCTGCATTGCCATGTGTGTACTCTCTCCCTGGCAGTATGTTTGCATTGGGAACGTTGCCACATGACACTGTGCTGCTCCGCCCATGGAACTTGATCACCTTGCACAGGTGTGGGTGCACACGCATAGCTCCACGCGCATGCATTCTGAGTCCAGACGAAGGCAGACATATCAACTGTTGTGGTGGGATATGTGAGCATTCCCCAAGATGCAGCAAGGTGTTGGGACCTGTGCTGTGGGTGACAATCCGATGTAGCTGTAGGAACGTGGTTACTCTTCCATGAATGCGAGCGCAGCTTCATGGGCAATGTGTTCCAATAGTACGTCGTTGTTGAGTTCAAGGAACACCAGGGAGAGCCAATCCATTAACTGATCCGGGCAGATGGGCTCAGTCCACGCCATTTCACCAATCCGCAAGACAAACCAATAGGGGAGCACCTCGATGTGGTCACTACACACGAGGAGTTGTGTAATCTCCCATGCACAATTACCAGCACATATGGCAAAAATCAGTGAATCCCATGCACGGGTATCCCGGTGACACTCCTGTCTGTGGGCCAACAGGGAGCTCACTGTCAGGTCATAATTCAATTCAGCTACCGTTGCGTTGGATAGGCGGACCTCCATGGGCCACTTGAATGTGCATGATCGACAATGGAACCAGGGCTGGATGCAGGTGACGTAGGCAAATTGGAAACGCAGACGGAAACTGATTCGCAACAATGCCATTGGCAGTGCTCCCAACAGATGCAGCATTCATGAACAGTACAGTTCCACATGACAGGGGTTGTGCATGTGCCCAGGATGGCCTGCCATTTTGTTTGTTTGTCTCTTAGCACCGGCAATCCTCAGACCGGCGGCAGTTCGGTGGACGATATGCCACAGCTCTGGGCAATGAGTCGTATGTGTGTGCAACGTTTGGACATATGGTTTGTTTTTAACTAATGTGTCAAGGGCATACCTTGTAGGTGTAGCCTGTGCAGGGACGAGTGTGTGTGGGGTGTGTACACATTGGTCTTTCCTCAGCGCAGTTTGTGGTATGGGAGTTGTTAGAAATGGGATCCCTGCCTGGTCAGGGCTTGCGCCAAAGTCTGTCAGAAACCACCACTCCTAAGTCAGGGCAAGGGAGTTACTCGCCAGGATAACCCCTGCTCACCCTCTAGGCAACGTGGCGCGAGCAGCAAGGCTAAACTTGGAGGCTATGTGAGTTAACTATTTGCGCACGCACCCCAGCAACAACACCAAAGGCCCACCACAAAGGAAACTCCACACAAGGTTATATATAAAAATAGCCTTTGTATTATACCAAAACACATTAGATAAAACACACACTTTACAATGTGCCAACAGGCACGGGCAGAATTTACAGGGGATATGTACAAGACAGGGCCTCATGGACCACTGTCAGGAATCAGCACTTTTAGAACTTAGCACTAGGTAGAATTAGCACTTAGAACATAGAATATAAATCACTGTAGCACAAAATAGCACACAACCAGTAATCACTGGTAACCAGGACCTCACTAGCACCACCTGTACTAGGAGAACAACCACCTAAGTATCACAATACCTGAAGGGGTATAAGCACATAACACATGATGCATAACATACATTCAGAGGTGTAAGGAAGGAACACGGCACATGACGCATAAAAACACATTCAGAGGTGCAGCAAAAGAACAAATGCACCAAACTCACATAAGCCACCACCTGTGACTGTCCCTAGGCCGAATGTCTGACTAAATATCGAAATCAAAAATATCGACATACAAAAATATCGGGACAAAAATATCGAAGTCAAAAATATCGGAATCCTATCCCTAACAAGGTAAGTACAAAAATATCGAAAAAATAATATCGTAGTACAAAAATATCGGAATTAAAAATATCGTTTTTTTAAATGTATTAATAATAATGTTAAAATAATTATAAAATACATATAATGTTACAAATATTAAATAAAAATATTAAAATATAATAAAAAAATTAAAACTAATACATATACATTTAAAATAAATTAAAAACGTAATAATGTAATGTAATTTTATATTTTATAATTTCATTTAATTGATTTAATTTAAATTTATATAATTTTTACCCTGTACGACTGTACCCCAAAAACCCAAAACTGACCCAGAACCCTAAAAATACCCCTTAACCCAAATACTGAAAACTGACACTGAACCCTAAAAATACCCCTTTACCCATGAACTGAAAACTGACCCAGAACCCTAAAAATACCCCTTTACCCACAAACTGAAAACTGACCCTGAACCCTAAAAATACCCCTTTACCCACAAACTGAAAACTGACCCTGAACCCTAATAATACCCCTTTACCCATGAACTGAAAACTGACCCAGAACCCTAAAAATACCCCTTTACCCAAAAACTGAAAACTGACCCTGAACCCTAAAAATACCCCTTTACCCATGAACTGAAAACTGACCCTGAACCCTAAAAATACCCCTTTACCTACAAACTGAAAACTGACCCTGAACCCTAAAAATACCCCTTTACCCACAAACTGAAAACTGACCCTGAACCCTAAAAATACCCCTTTACCCATGAACTGAAAACTGACCCTGAACCCTAAAAATACCCCTGTACCCATGAACTGAAAACTGACCCTGAACCCTAAAAATACCCCTGTACCCACAATTAATTAATATTATTTAATTACCAATTAATTATTAATCAACAATAACAATAAAATAAATATATTAGCACATTTGCTGTAATTAATTTAATTTAATAATTAATATTATTTTGCACAATTAATTAATTAATAACAATACATAATATATATAAAAATTACTTTAATTAATTTAATGAAATAATTAATAATAATTAATTACCAACTAATTAATAATTATAAATATGATAAAAAATTATAATAATTAATTAACTAATTAATAGAAATTAATTACCAATTAATTATTTAAAATATGTACAAACATATATCAATTAATTAATTATTATTAAATTACTTCCCACCCTATTCCCCTATAAACCCATAACCCGCTACAGAACATATTTATCAATTAATAAATTAATTAAAAATAATTTAAAATTAATTCTCAATTAATTAATTAATAATTCCTAATAATTAATAATTAATTTAACATAATTAAATTACTTCCCACCCTATTCCCCTATAAACCCACAACCCGCTACAGTAGTAAAACACAATATTTAATAAAATAACATTAAAAAAAATTATAAAACATAATTAATACAATATAATATACACTAAATTTATTTAAAAATAGATATTAGTAACATCAAAGTTATTAATTTCGATATTATTAACATCGATATTTACAACTTCGATATTACTGATATCATACCAATATCGATATTTAGACTGTCGATATTACTTACCTTCGATATTTTTGTATATCGATATTTAAACTTCGATATTTTTGCTTATCGATATTAAAAAATCGATATTTTGTCTGTGTACCCCCTAGGCCAACTGGCCTCTCAGGGGCTAGTACGGCCTGTGTCCCAAAGTCAGGGGCCTAAACGTGGCAGCTGCCCACGAAGTGCTGGGCAGCTTGAAGTCTGCTCTGGGCTCCTAAAAGGAACAATAGCGCCAAAAACGATGTGGGAGCCTTGCTGGCTCTGAAACAACTAACTGGGCCCTCAGGAGGGTTGAGTCCCCCCTTCTGGGGACTCGAAATGCAAAAATGCCCCCTGCCTTGTGGGCACCAAATAGCAATGTGCCCCTTCGTTGGAGCCCCCCTCCAGGGGACTCGAAGCAACTATGGCTCCCAAGAGCCTCCCAGGGCTCTTCACAATGGAATGTCGCCTTGAGCCCCTCGTGGGCTCTCCACAGTGGGACCTCGCAATCGGTGGAGTCCCGCTCGGGGGACTCACAACACTGGTAATGCCCCTGGAGCCTCTTGGGCTCGTGAACCAATGCTGCTCGCAAATATCCAACTGCCCCCTAGAGCCTCTCTGGGCTCTCAGCTCACGTAATGCCCCGGGGGCGAAGATCGGGCTACTGGGGGGAGGGGAGAGGGCCGGACACCGGCAATGTGTCCCGACGCCCTCCCTATCTTGCAAATTAACACCACGGGCCCCCACTCACCTGGACCTGTGGCGGGGGCTCCCCTGGCCGGTTCCGTGCTCTGGACCTCTCCTTCGGGCCTGATGTCCTCTCTGGCGGCGGGCAGGGCTCTCTCACTTGGGAGAGCCTCGCGGGGGACCAGGCAGCTTCAGGAGGCTTCTATTGTGGGCGGCGTGGGCTCCTCTTCCACAACGTAGCCCCGCCTGCACCTTCAGCCGCCGTGCTCCTCTTCAAAGCACCGGAGCCCTGCCTGCACCCTTGGACGACTTCCTCTCTTCGGGCTGCGGGGGCGGGATTTCCGGACAGGCCGCACAGCGATTGGGCGGCCTGTCAGCTGCTTCCGGGTCGCCGTGGGCAGAGCGGCGGCCCGGGGGGGGGGGAGACTTTACGGCCAGAATCTGTGGCAAATGCCGGGTGTTATGTTATGTTATGTTATGTTAAGTGCCATTTGTAAAGCGCACTGACGCCGAAGCTTCCTGGCGCTGCTAGACAGGAGAGAGAGACAGAAATACACAAAACCTAACATAAGGATGGGAACAGATGGGTCTTTAAGAGTTTCCTGAAGGAGAGAAGAGAGAGGGAGGATTTGATGGACAGGGGGAGAGAATTCCAGAGAGTGGGGGCTAGATAAGAAAAACGGCGGCCACCAAATTTCTTGGTTTTATTTTTTGGGGTGATTAGTAGGTCATTACGGGCAGAGCGTAGATTACGTGTAGGGCGGTAGGGGCGGATGAGGGAGTTGAGAAACCCAGGACTAGGGCAGTGAAGACATTTGAAAGTGAGGCAAGCCACCTTAAAGGCGACCCTTTGATTCACAGGGAGCCAGTGAAGGCTATGGAGCAAAGGTTTAGCGGATTGCCAACGAGGTAGTCCATGGATCAGGCGAGCTGCCTGGTTTTGGACGACCTGGAGGCGATTCAGCAGATAAAGTGGAAGGCCGTGATAAATAGAGTTAGAAAAATCAAGACGTGAGAGTACCAGTGAAGTGACAGATTGGGTGAGTGCTGCAGGGGGGAGGAAGTGACGAACTTTGCGAATCCTTCGAAGCTGGAACATGCATGATGAAATTACCGCTCCAACTTGGGCTTTGAGGGTAAGTTCGGTGTCAATAATTACGCCCAGACTTTTTATTGTTTTAGCAGGGGTGGGGGGGGAACCAAGCTCCGGCGGCCAGAACTGAGGGCCCCAATGGGTATGGCTGAGGCCAGGAAGAAGAAGCTCAGTTTTTCCTGGGTTGAGTTTTAATTGGTTCTGGTCCATCCAGAGTTGTATGTGAGTCATTACAGCATGGAACGTATTGATGGCCAGAGGGGCACCGGCTCCGTTTAAAATAAAGAATAGATCGAGGTTGGCACTCGATCGGGGCAGACAATGCCGGGTGGGCACCGGCCTCAGCAAAATAAAGCGCTCTCAAGTGCTAGTCACAATCAAGCGCTTCCAGGCGCTAAGGCAAAAGTAAAGCGCTCCCAGTGCTAAAGAGATAATTACAGCGCTCCCAGCGCTATAGGACTGCATAAGTCCAGGTAAAGGTCCCTCTGCAGAGCAAGGCAAAGCGGGCAAGGCTGGGCCAGGGGCCAGCTCACTGGGCCCTCCAGGCAGGAAGGCAGTCCCAAGAGGCGGTTCCTCTTGGCTCCAGCAGCAGCAGCAGCCCCCCTCAAGTAGTATCAGGAAAGAACAACATTCATGGGGACACAGCCCCTTCTTATACTGAAAAACCCCTTGTAGGTAGGTGCAGGGTGGGGGAGAAACCAGTCGCAGCTGGTTTAGGAGCACCCTTGATGGCTCAACCACCCCTTTCATTCACTAGGGAGGCTAAGCTCGTTAGACGCACCACAGGGGGCTGAGCCAGCATTGTGTGGGGAAAGCCCAGCCCCATTCCGGAACCAGGTGCAGCCCCTCCCTCACATCAGCATGCTAATCTCTCCATTCACCACCGGGGCAGACCCACACAGACTTTCTGGAGCCAGGCTTGCCAGCCAGCTCCAGCCAATCACACTCCAGCACCCTCACAGCACACGTACAGCCATGTCTAGAAGTGGCACTTCCACATTAGACACACACGCCGCATACATAATTTTGTAGCATTTAATCACACAAGTTCGCACATACCAAACTCTAGCATGCACACCTCACGCATCAGGAACTTACAGGGACACAGACATTCCCCATGCATTCCTATAGGAGGGCAGGCCAACCTTACTCCATGCACTCAGAGTGCGCACGCACTTTCCACTGGGACACAGTGAAAGTGCGCAGAACTCAAAAAATCACCATCACCAGGTCACCATTAAAAGCAAAAAGTTCAGGGGTGAACCTGCCAGAAGGGCCAAGTCCAACAGGAGTCATCAGAGGCTGGTATGGTATCTCACGCAGGGTGTGCCAGCAGCATTAAAAATCAAGGTTGGAGGACCGGTTGTCCTTCCGCCTTGTGTATTGAGACGAAGGAGCTTTCATACCTAATTTTGGTCAAACTACTGCTTGCATTTCTTAAATGTGATGTGGACTTCGCGCAGACTGTGATGGCAGGCCTGTGATTTGGAGTGCACCAATTGCAAAACACACCCCTCAGTTGGCATGTTTGAATGAGCCAAGGGCCCGATTAACCTTGCGCTCCAAGTTCAGTCTCTTTCTTTCTGTCTCTGTCTTTCTCTCTCTCTCTCTGTCCTTTGATGAGTGCCTGACACACCTTCTTATCTTGGATATTGTCTTGCAGGCTGTGACTCACAGATTGTCCAGGAATGCCCCGCCATGACTCTTCAAGATAGTTGTTTGGAGACAAATTTGGATGTGATATTTTGTTTGGACTTTCAATGGTGAATGAATGAATCAGGTTTTCTGTACTCACATGTATGCTGATTGTTGTATAGGTGCCATATCAGGCGAATGCTTTTGTTCAAGAGTTCGTGCCATTGTTGTGCAATATCTTGGTCCAGAAGAGGTGGGGGTGCCCAGGGTAGGGCCCAGGGGGGGTTGGGGGTGGTCCTGGGGGTGGTGGCGGTGGGTGTTGTGGCCCTCCTGGGTGTCAGGCCTGCATGATCAGTGGCTCCATGCATCTGTTGCCCTTGAGGTGTGGCTCTGGCTATGCTACCTTTTGTGGTGCAGGCTATTGTCCGACTTTACACCAGATCAGAGCAGGGGTTAACCTCTTCGCCGCTAATGACAAGGGTAACTCGTCATGGACTTTCCATTGATTTCAATGGAAATTACATAAAAGAAGTAAAATAGCCTTAGCAGTAAAGGGGTTAATTTCCTGCTGCTAACGTGCCTTATCCCATGTTTTGTGATCTTATCGCCGATCTAGCTGGTCGTTGAGAATGTTGCGGAGTGGTATTTTTGCGGCTTTTGGCACGGGTACGCCTACTCTGCATCTCATTAGCGATAGTTGCCCGGGTCATTTGTGGCGCTGTTTTTTGCGGCTGCTATCGCGGGTAAACTGGCGATATGGGCTATTATCACCAGCTTGTAAATGGGAATATAAATTGATCGCGACTTTGGCTGCGATAAAGTTCTGATCACTCGGCAATAGTTCCTTGAGAATATGCCCCTCAGTGCAGATGGCTTTGGTGAATCTTAAAAAAGAGCTTCTTAGTGAACGGGTACTAACTCTCTTCCTTGACAGATCTTGGCTCTTATGGGTGCTTCAAATAGCCACCTTCAGATAGTGCGTAACCTCATTCCTAAACTTGACTGAAGACTAGGTGTGGGTGTAAAACTCCGCTCTATGCAAGCTTGTGGAATTTAGCGACTCCATGGAACACGCATTGTTGTCGATAAACTTTTTGTTATTAGTCCACTCGAAATGTCCTTTCGCAAGCTCAGGAGTGACTTGCCGGGCACTTGCAATCGGCCACGAGATTTTCAGAGCCGTTCATGGTCACCACAAGATTTGCTGGCCGGCCGCATGCTCACGGGAGATTTTGCAGTCACCAGCACGTCATTCGGCCGCGCCAGAGAATTCTGGCAGATGTTTTCTGCCGTATGCGATCCCTAACAAGCAGAATCTACCACAGCTGCTATCTGGGGAAGATTCTATCCTCATGAAGCATCCAAATCTTCCCAAAATGACGATTTGGAGTAAAAAACCTCAACAAATAGACATTTGGCGTTGTTTTTTTGTGTGCAAGTGGGTTTTTTTTCCAACTGGAAGGAAGTGCCCCTGAGTGTCCAACTTCCTGTTCCTGTCCAGCAGGCTCCTCCCAGAGCTTTGTCCATCTCCTGGTCACTTTTCATTTGGATTTGGAGCTGGAAGGATCACTCTTTGTGTCTGCTGCATATACCGTTGGATTTAAGGACTGTGCATTTGAGATTTCACAAGTAAGCTGAAAAACAGGTGTTGATTGGTTGATTGGGGCCATGCACTTGGGTTTATTTGTACTTTTAATCGATTTAAACAATGTATTGTGGTGGGTGACCTGTAGTTTCAGTAGGGGCCTAGTAGTCATTTCTTTATAAAGTTTGTAAGTATTTTTTTCTTTTATAAAGGAACAATGTTGAACAGTTCACTACATTTTCTTCATATTTTTTTTTACTACATTTGCAATATTGATTTAGTTCACTAGGTGGCCTAGTCTGCCAATTGGCCTTCCATCCAGTAGGCCCAGTGCTATTCATAGGTCCATGATACAACTGTTTATGTGGTGTCTGTTGAATTTGAAACACCATTTAGGCCATGGATGGATTTAAATTAAATTACAAAATGTGTTTTGTTCCCTGCAAAGAGTGTATAGGTGGGGTAAGGCCTTTAGAGGATGTGTGTTATAAACATCTTTAGTCCTGTTAATTTAATGTTGGCATTGCTGAATTAATGCTGTGTATGGTCAGTCTCCATAGGCCAGCATGTGTTCTTTGTTTTACAGGCTCCCTGCCTCTTGTTGTGCTCATGTGGCTGGCGGACATTTTGTGTAGCCAGCCGGTGTGCTTTTGCCATAGGCCTGTGTTAGACCTGACATCCTTGGCGTGGTTTTTCCCCCATATTTTTGCCTCAGACTCATGTATTTTTGATGCTGTGCTGGATTTCGTTTTTGCTGATTTAGATGCTTTGGACACTCTGCCACTGCTGATCAGTGTCAGAGTGTAATTGCTCCCTCTGCAAATTGTCATATTGATTGGGTATACCCGATTGGCATATTTGTATCACCATGAAGTCCCTAGTAAAGTGCACTGTGTGTGCCAGGGCTGGTGATGACAGATGCTACTAGTGGGCCTGCAGCGCAGATTGCGCCACCCACATAAGTAGCCCTAAAATGGTGTCTCAGGCCTGCCAGCGCAGGGCCTGTGTGCAGTCAGTGGACTGCCATGTCCGCCTGGCCAGTGTCCCCACTGGCTGGGCCTAACCCTTCCTTGTCTGTGCACATCAGTCACCCCTATGGAAGGCTCAAGGTACCCCCCTGGGCAGGGTGCAGTGTATGGATAAGGTAGAGCATGTACTAGTGCAGGTAACATACTCTGGTAGTGAGCAGCAGCCATTTTGTGTGCTCACTGCTGTAAGGCTGTCTTTCTCCATAGAGTAACATGGGGGAGGCTGGTCCCATTGGATCCCAGCCTATCTTCCCATAGGAACAAGATGGAACATAAGTGATTGATATCCCTGAACTCAGAATTTAATAACATCTCTTAGGAAAGGTTGTTTTTTAATTCTGTGTTTGAGAATAGTACTTTTAGAAAGTGGCTGTTCTCTTGTCTAACCTTTCTGTGTGCCTGGGACTGGTTGTGGATTGACTGTCTGGGTTGAGGATGACAGGGGCTGCAGAGCCTCCATGGGGTTATCTGAAGCCAGCCCGTGGATGAAAGGCAGCATCTGCTGCCAGGGAAGTGGGAGGAGATCGCATCTGATAGTGCAGGGCTGTGCCTGCCTGACCACGCTGCTGGCTCCTCCTCCTGCTGGACAACTGTCACCTCTGACCCTAATACTGACAGGCTGAAGGAAACCAGAAACACCCCAGTGCTCCAGCAACCCCAGAACTGGTTTAGACTGGGCTCAGGGCCCACTTGCACAAAGACTTCAAAAGACTTCAAAGGACTTCAAAGACTTTTTGGGGTATAAGAGAAGGACCCCTGACTACAGATTGTTAGATTCTACAATCAAGAGGAACCTCTGCCAGAAGAAGGACTGCTGAAGGAGCTGATGGAAGATTGCCTTGCTGTGTGCTTTAAGGGCTGACCTATCCTGCTATCCAACTGAAGGAGAGGAGAAGAAGGGGACTTTGCTGTGAGCTGTGACCCTGCCTGCTTGAAACTGCTAACACTTTGCTGTGTGCTGTGTCTGCAACCTGAATCTCCAAGGGCCTGAGAAGAGCTGGCTCCCTGTCTGCAACCCAGGAACATAAAGGTTGCCCAAGGACTACAAGACTCTGCTGTGCCCCCTGAAGCTGCTGTCTGGCAAGGAGATCGTGAAACTGCTGTGTGCAGTGAACGACGGGGACTGCTGGACTAAGCCCTGCTGATTGCCCTGGGTAGCGCACTGGCTGCTCTCTGTTCTGCTTGAGAGTGCCGCGCTGACTGCCGCCTGCTGTGCCCGAGATCGGCGTGTTCATCGACACGTGCTTGTGGGGGCCGGAGGGTTCTGAAGCTTCTCCAGCGTGGCGTGGGTTAATTCAGCTTGACCCGCCTCAACATCGCCGCGGGCCCGGGCCCTGAAATCGACCTCGAGGGTCTGCTCGCAGCCACGAAGGGGCCGCGTTGTGGTTGGCTACTGCCGGAGGCTGGGCGAGAAACGCCGCGACCGGATTGGCCAATTTACCCAGAGCGGCGGTGACGTCACGGGAGGCTCAGCAGAAGCGCCGCGACCGGATTGGCCGATTCCCCCTGAGCAGCGGTGACGTCACGGGAGGCTCGGCAGAAGTGCCGCGACAGGATTGGTTCCCGTCGTCAAGATCCTCGCCTGGCTGAGTTATCACCGCCGGGACCGGGGAAGACTGACCCGACCTCGCCGAGTTATTCAGAAGAGTGCTCGAGCCCCCGGCCTGCCGTCTCTGCTCCCCGCCACCCCCGAAGGACTGGGAGCGGGCGCAGAGCCTGCTGAGACTGGCCGGGCCCGAGCGCGAGTGAGCGCTGCCAAGCGATGTCCGCCTGAGGCAGGAAGAAGTGCCGTGGGAGGGAAAAGGAGTCCCCCCAGCCTTTGGGTGAGACGTGCTTGCAGTGCTTAGGATTCCTGGCGTTAGGGGCTGATTGTCTTGGCAAATTCAGACGCTGGCATTGTTTTCCTTGCTCGTTTTAGAGCTAAATCGACTATAAATCAGTGGCATTATTTTTAATAACTGATTAAAGAGACTTGAGACATTTTTGATAAAGAAGATTCCTGATGATAACTGCAACCATAAGATTAAGAGCAACCTATTATTGACAAAGTGATTATCGTGCAACTGCCTTATTTACATTGCTGAAACTAGATAAAGTTATATATTTTTATAAAATATACTTACCTGTGTGGTCTCAGTTTGTGGTGGATTGGGGATTATTGTTGTGTTGAGTGCAATTATTATACACATTGCCTTGGGGATAAGCCTGCCTGCTCGCGCTAAGCTACCTAGAGGGAGAGCGGAGGTTATCTACTGTGTGTATTCCTTCACCCTGACTAGAAGCAAGGGTTCCTACTTGGTCTAAGGTACTTACTTCTGCCAACTAGAGACCCCCAGATCTAACAGCCTGCATGTCTTCTTTGTTGTGGCATGCCTTCTTACTGATTGCCGTTCTTGTGACCATGTGGCTGGTAGCCATTCTGTGTAGCCAGCCAGTGTGCTTTCCCCATAGGCCTGCATGTGTTCTTCTTAGTTTGCTCCCCATGCCTTCTTGCTTGTTGTTGTAACCTTGTGGCTGGCAGCCGTTTTGTGTATCCAGCCATTGTGCTTTCCCCATATGCCTGCGTGGGTTCCTTGTTTTTCATGCCTCCTGCTTCTTGTGACCATGTGGCTGGTGGCCATTTTGCGTAGGCAGTCAGTGTGCTTTGGCTATAGACTTGCAGTTGTTCTTTGTTTGTGGTCATGCCTCCTGGCTGGTTGTTGTTTTGCATGTCATTTTTCATATTTGTACAGGAAAATTGTTGCACAATTTAATACATTTTTTCCATGTTTTTACTACATGTGCCATATTCTTTTTTATTCATTATGTGTCCTAGTCTGTCAATGGTCCTTCCAGCCAGTAGGCCCAGTACAAGTCATGGGTGCATAAAACAACTGTTTCTGTGTTGTCTGCTGGATTGAAACAGCTTTTAGGGCATGGAGGGTATAGATTAAAATACAAAATGTGTTTTTAGGGTATCTCAAGGTTTGTGTTTCTCCTACAAACAGAGTATAGGTGGGGTAATGCCTTTGGAGGATGTATGTTGTTGTAAACATTTTTAGCTCTGTTCTTTTTCATTTTTTGTCATTGCTGAATTAATTCTGTATTCTCAGCTTTGCCATCCCTCTTTTGTTTGGCCAGTGTGTGTGCATGTGTTTGCCATAGGCCACCATTTGCCTCTGTTCCTTACGCCATGTGGCCATGGGCCATTTTGAATAATCAGTTTCCATAGGCCTGCATGTGTTCATTGTTTACTAGGCCTTGCCCTCCTTCCACTTGTTGTGACCATGTGGCTGGCGGCCATGTTGCGTAACCAACCAGTGTGCTTTTTGCCATAGGCCTGCATTTCTTCTTTGTTGTGGCCATGCCTTCTTGATGGTTATTGTTGTATTGGCCATGTGGTCTATGGCCATTTAGTGTAGACAGCCAGTGTGTTTTCCCCTTAGGCCTGCATGTCATGGATGGTTGAGCAATGAGATAGCAGTTTAATAAATTATTCTTATATCTTTGAGGATAACTTCACTTATTTTTTTTAATTGAAATTGTTTCCCTCTTTTTTTTTTATTAATTGGTATATGTAATTGTTTTGTACTTTTTAAAATATTTTATTAAATGATTTGGGGAGTTTTTTCAAACCATTTTCACTATATCTGGCATCAATCAACCAACCTCATGTCCCCTACAGGTGTACAACATCATTCATTGTCTAAGGACTATTCCATTGTCATTTGTAAGCTGCAGCTCCCTGAGTGCCACATCCCACGTGACTTCATGTGACGAACCTAAAGCAAACTGTTACATCTGTTTGTTGTTGTTGTTACTCTTTCTTATCCTGCCTGAGTGTACAGTCAGTCACCATGAAAGTTTATGTTGATGTGGTTTTCTGTTTTATGAATGGATACACTGCATTGTTACTTACTTATAATAAAGGTAAAAAGTGAACTAACTAAATGATATTGTGTTTGTTTGTATTACCAATTGAACTGCAACAATGCAGCGTTTCACTGATGTTCTTCTTGCTTCTTTTCTTTTAGTTGCACAAACAAGAGACAACATCACCACAGTACTGCCAGACAGAAGGCTTGTGCTTGACATGACACGTGACCCACACATCACACAGACATCTCTTCAAATTGTGTGAAGCTAAGTGCTGTGCCACAGCTAACTTACAGCTTCAAGATGGTCCCAAAGAAAGGTGGGACCGAGAAAGCAGCCAGTGAGAAGAAGAAGGAGCTTACCGCCATTGTTGTGTTGACATAGATCTTCTTTGGACAAAAAAACTGTCCCTGCTGCACAGGCCCCTGGAGAGCAAGCTGGGAGCAGAACCACACATCAGTGGACCTACCCTAATCTAGGCCCCAGCCTCTGTCTGTCACAGAGGTAGTCAGTCTAATCAAGGCAACGCTAGCGAGCAGTAATATTGAAATTGACTTGTCTCTATCACAAAGTAGTACCGGATTATTGCAGGAAACTCAAAGAAGTGGACAGCAACAGCTGCAATCACCAATAGTAGTTCCTCCCAAAGTAGAAGCAATTCAAGAGATTGAGCTTCATGCTGAGGAAGTAACGGAATCTGCTCTTTCAGAAGATCCATTGTCTTCCAAATCTCTACCTAGAAAAAGAAGGGTGAGTGGTGCATCATCTTCTTCTTCAAGCCCCCCTTCTGATGATCTAAACACCACTTGGATCCCGCCTCAGTCTGAGAGTGAGACAAGCCACAAGATGAGGCCTGATAAAAGGAAGGTTCCAGACAGCCTGGGATTTATGGAGGCAGATGTAGAAGAGGAGCATGACGACGAGCCAGTCACCATTGATATTAGCCCAGCCCCAGTGGAAGTCGATGTTACCCCATTCAAACTTGCTGGGAGGGATATAGCAGTGGTACCACAGATACAAGCATCACCATCGCCAGATGCCACATTTGCAAAGTCCCGGCAGCGACCTACATCCACAACCACCTCAGTATAAGTTCATCCAACATTGACAGTGGCACCAGGGTCGCAGTTCAGCTTTCCAGTTTGGGACTTCTTTTCGGTTAGCAAGGAAGAGGTGAACATTGCCATATTCTCCCTTTGCGGAGCAAGTTTTAGTCAGGTAAGCTTGGTACAAATTATGGTACCGGGGGCCAAACAACCCATTTGAAAAAGCCCCATATGATCCGAGGGGAGGCGCACCTTAGCGGCCAAAAAACTGTAAGTGTTGTTGGTGAAGGAAGTGAAAGCCGGTTGAGCAGGGAATCCGATCCAATCACAGTGGAAGGCGAAGAAGAAGAAGACATTTTCATTATGCAAAGCAGCCTTCTCCCCAACAGTGCAGTAGTATCACCCACCTCAGCAACATCGCAATGGCTCAAGAGTCAGGCTGCGGCACAAAGCCAAGAGAGGACAGTGACTGTCTCCCTGAAATGCACATTGAGCGTACCACTGTCTGCTCTCAAGAAGTCACCTGCATCAGTGGCGACAGCAAAGAGAATAATCCAGGCTTGTATTCCTGGCATGTTTAGGCCAGAGGGGCACTATGAATGCAACCACCCATTAGCACATTTGTATAACGTGAAGCTGCCTAAAATGTTAGCGCTGGACCTCCTCTCTTTTTCGTTTGTGGAAGGGGTGGGTTTTCTAGAATTTGTGGCAGCCATCTGCCCAAAATGGATGGTACCCAGCCAGCCCTATTTGGCCAGAGTTGCTGTTCTAGCGCTACATCACAATGTACTGAAATTGTTTGGACAAGCTTTGCTGCAGAAGGCTGCTCACAGTATCCACCTGACAACAGACATGTGGACCAGTTGCCGAACCACTGATTACATGTGCATCACTGCACACTGGATCTCTTTTGCGGGGGCTAGAGAAAAGATATCTGCAGGTGTTGGCACTGCTGAGATTTTTAATGCTGCTCGGAAGCATGTGGTAGTAGCCATGTTTGCCAAGGAGAAATCTCATACTGCTGCAAACATTTTGGAAGACTTTAACAACAAGATCTTTGAATGGCGTGACCAAGAGAGCTTAACATTGGATTTGTTGCCACAGACAATGGCAGTAATATAGTTAAGGCCATGGCCGATGGTGGTCATTTTAGGGTCCTGTGTTTGGGGCACTGCATCAACATTACTGTAAAGGATTTTCTCAAAAAAGAAGACCACATAAGAAACCTTAATATCCACCTGCAGAAGAGTCTCACTCATTTCAGCCATTCATTTAGAACCCAGAAACAGCTGAGGTCATTCAGTGTGATAATAGAATGCCCGTTAAAGCACTCATACATGAGGTTTGAACATGTTGAAATTCGACTTATTATATGCTTGAACGCCTGTTTGAACAGTACAGACAGATCAATGATTATGTCATGCAAAGAGGGGGTGCAACTGTTAAAGGCATGATCATTGAGATGGACCAATGGGGCCTAGTCAAATGCCTGACAGAGATGCTGCTTCATTTTGGTAAAACCAACAACAAGAACACCATAAATAACAAGAACAGAAGCATCAGCCCCAAAATCTGCAACTAAGTGGTTTCTACTGGAAGGGCTTAAGTCCAGTGCAGAGGCAGAGGCAAAAGAGGTCAAGCAAGATGGAGCACAATTGACCATTGAGCGGAGGTCCAGGCGAAGCTGGATGACTCAACAGAGGTCTACCTTGATCAAAACTATTGGTGTATTGTTATTGTAGGAGGAGCCAATGGCCAGTGCTCAGCAAAACACACAAGATGATGGACGGAATGTTGCACAATGGCAAAAAGATTCACCCCCAGTCACAGATCTGGGTTTAATCCATCGTTATTTTGCTCACCAAGTCACCCCAGTTCAGACATGGCCATATGCAAATTAGTCTTGACCCTGTGCCTCATGAGAACAGTCCAGCCGAACTGCCAAGCCATGTCTTTCCTGGACCGGAATCAAGCATCCTAGGACCCGTTTCTGGCTATCAGCCGTCTTTAGGCAGGATAGCTTGACTCCAGTGGCTTAGTGAGCAAGGGACCCACGTCTGGGCATACCCTTCCCACAAAGGGTGAACAGCAAAACACACAAGATGATGGACGGAATGTTGCACAATGGCAAAAACATTCACCCCCCAGTCACAGATCTGGGTTTAATCCATCATTATTTTGCTCACCAAGCCACCCCCAATGGCCAGTGCTCAACAGGCTGGCAATAAACTATCTGGTTTACCCGGTAGTCAGTGTCTCTGCTGTGCATGTTTTCAGTGCGACTGGTGCCATTGTCACACTGAGAAGAACCAGTCTCTTGCCCCTAAAGGTGGAGAGATTAACCATGATCAAAATTAATCAGCACTTTATACCACCGGATTACTCCATACCTGAAGTATGAGAGGATGAAGATGAGGGAGACTCAGGTCATAGAAATGGAGTGTTAAATGACCTACTTCTGGGCAAACCACCAGAGTTGAAGGACGAGGTCTACTTCCCTAACTACTAGGTCTGGGTCAACAACCAAAGAACTTTCTCTCACAATCTCTGCCGCTGATCTGCCTTCATTCTTTGACGAAAAAAAAAGATATATAGCTAGTGGAACATTATTTAATTTTGGGGCAGATGTATGGCCATTTATTGAGGTCACAAGCGAGAAATTGGCCCGCTTGCGACCGCAAAATAGATCTGTGCAATGTACAAACCCTATTTTACGAGTCTGTAACCTTTTACTGACACGCAAAATAGGGTTTGGCCTTGCTAAGAGAAAAGTGCGTGCCAAGGGTGTCCCTTTTTAATAGCTTGTCACATTTCTATGTATGATTGTTTTGCAACCACAATTGCGGTCGCAAAACACTCATAGTTTACCACATATTTCAAAAAGGTGGTAAGCAACTTGTAAACAGGAAGGACCCTTGGAGACTGGCAGTGAAATATTTTTTAAGATAGGCAGTGGTACTCTTAAAAAATGAAACAGAAACAGTTCATTTTTCTTAAATACATCACGTTTTCCTTTAAAGAAAAAAAAAACAGTTTTTTTTAGAAAGGCAGTCACAGACATGGTGGGCTGCTGACCCCAATACGCCATGATCCCTGTGACTGCTGGCCATTCCCAATCGGATCGCAAATTGCGATGTACCTCAAGAATATTAATGAGGCAGGTAGTTTTCTACGCCATTGGAAATCGCAAACAGTGTCTGAGACAGTTGTACATTCCATTTTGTGAGTCGTAATTGCAAGTTGGGGGATGACACAATTTGCAGCTCGCAAAAAAGAAGGATCATACATCTGGCCCTTTATTTGTTTGTGTCTGGTTGACTAATTCATCCTCACCATCTTACTCTTTGACACATTTTATTTCCGGATTGGAGTTGCAACAGTGTGCAGTGAAGAATCCCACACCCACACCTATTTCCCTCAAGGGCATTGGATAGAGAGAATACAAACAAATGTTTGCCTGCATCAAACCCTGGGTTGTGAATATCTATCCTTTCTTAGTTTATTACCCTAGCCGGACTGTCCCACATTCTTTGATTTACACTGGCAAATGTCTGCTTCGTTATCAATAGATCTACATTCTGCAATGTACCACCATCACTGTGATCACACCTGGAGAACAGGTAAATTGCATCATTGCACTCTGAGTGGTTGTTGTTTGTTGTGAACTTGTGATGGGTGTTGAGATGATGCATGTGGTGGCAGGCAGTGTAACACTGGGTGTTTGTTTATCTGCATCTTTTACGCTTAAATGTGTTTGTGATGATTTACAATGTTGGTGACCTACCGACTGCTTATCATTTCTTCCCTGAAGGTCCCTTTTTTTTCATTTCCCTTTGCAAGATAGCAAGATTTCTACAACGGGTCCACTCAGTACTGTTTTGTTTAATTGTTTTCTGCGTTATACTCCTGAAAGAGTCAGACCCAACCAGTCCCTTTAGAATAGATAACACAAACACAAATGTAGTCCACACAAAAAAAGACTCAATGTTTCTCTCGTTGTGCCGGATCAAAATTCTACTACAGGTCGATCTATTGCATTTGAGTCAGAACACAGTTAATACAGAGTGGGGCACCTTACTTGGAGTCAGGAGGATCAGAGATGATTGAATGACTCAGGGCGAGGGCATGACTACTTTGAGAACTACCACCAGAAGAAGGAATTTTTCAACTTCATTGATATCAACCAATTTGGTGATAACTTTGAAGTGGCCTAAAGTTAAACAACAGACCTACACAACTCCGTGTAGTGGTGGTGGGTGGTGCTTTGATTGGACTTGATTGGGAAAATGCAACATTGCTGGGTGTGTGTGTGCTCAGTACTTTCTGACTCAAATTTGAAGCTAGGCGGTGGTTGTCAAGTCAAGTCAAGTTTATTTGCATAGTTAATTAAAACCGTTGCAAACAAAAAATAGAATCAATTAAAACTATCATGTGCATATATAAGATTCTTGTATCTAAAAACCATGCTGAAAAGCTTGCTCATTTTGTGCAAATAAAGTAGCATAAATAACTTGTCAGATTTATCAACTTAAGTTATATGTTTCGAAGTGTCCTCATCCGCTTTACACCTTTTACATATAATTTTCAACTAGGATCCTTTACTGTTCTGCAATTCAATTGTGGATCACTAGGTGGAAAGCAAGCCAGTAGAGCTTGCCTCCTGGTGCGGATCCCTCGTTGATTGAAAAGTCGTTTCAGAAATTTCTTTTGTGCTGGTTTGAGTTCTTTACAGGAGCAAAGTAGATGCAGCATGTCTTCCCGAGCCGATCCACATAAGGGACACACAGAGCCTACTTTGTTGCGAAGCCAGGGGGGGAGATGCTGGGCACAGGGGAGCAGTCCAAATCTTTATTTCATAAAAGCTATTTTTTAGGTTTCGCCTAGGCAGCGCATGCGCTGACTCGACAAAAGATGCTGTATACAACTATAGTGGGGGAAGCCCCGCCCACTTTCAACCTAGCTTTGTCATTGGCCACAATCGTAAATGCTGCATGCTGATTAGTTTATGGAAACTTAATCCCGCCTCAGGACGGCCATGTCGTCATTATTGTTCTGAGGATACAAAGGGGAGGTTGCTGTACTGTTCCTATGTATAAAGGAGGGAAGGTTTAACTGGCATGACCAAAGGTGTTTGAATAGCACCCTGGGGCATCCATTATGTTGGATGTATTTGCCTCACACACCCCGAAGGATGTCATGCTTCATCATCGGCGTTTGCTCCTCGTCGGGGAGGCGGTGCAATCCCCGACGGGCTCACCTCAAGAGGGGCTCTTTGGCGGAGATCTTTTATCCAACAGCCTTATGGTGAAGTGGGGGTGTGTGGGCAGGAGGGTATGGAATGATTGGATGATTGCTAAAATGTAGCTAGGGGTACCGGAATTAACTTTATTCTGGGGGTCCCCTGGCTGCAATTAAAACGTGGGACTAGCCTACTAGATGTCAACAGATTAGGTTGAGTGATACTAGAAAAGACTAGAAGTCAAAGTGGTCAACATGTTTCTCGCTAGGGGTCGAGTCACCCGCGATTCATCAGGACCTTTATAAACAGTGAGAAGGGGGGGAACATGCTTGTGTCATGTATGCGGTGCGTGTTACCTCTATGGGGTCTCCTATGCCCAGGGGTCAAGGTCTAGACACCACATGAGGGTCGGCGGGATTGGATAACAGGGGCGAGCCCATTAGTTGAGGCTCTGCAAGCCTGTATCCTAGCCGTAAGACCTACCCGTCGCCGCCGAGCTCGAGTAGGAGCATTATTGTTCTTCCACAGCTATCGGCACCATTACCTTTAAAAAAGTTTAGTTTCCCTGCCTCCTCCTGTTCCATCCTGCAGTTCGTGACTTCTCAGGCCAGCAGCACCCCCCCACCCCCTCCCATCCATGCCTTCTTTCACGCCCGCACTTCTGTAGAAAATGCAATATGTCTCTCGTAAATAAGAGTCATATCGCATTTTCAGTGCTTGTTTGGTGCGTGATTGGTTGATGGCTTCGCACTCTTTGTTGCAATGGGTCAGAGTGAGCCTCTTTTCATATCCACCGGGACCAGACAGTTGGCCTCAAACGGATTTGCTGCAGTGCAAACAAGCACACACTTCGTGCTCGCGGGCACAATATTTAAATGCTTTTAAAGCTACTTGCGTATTCGCAAAGGGAGTTAGTTGCCTGATTCTTAAATGGCCACCGAACGGGACGTGCAGTACCACTTGCGCCGGAGCTGGTGCGCACTGAAACACAGCCAGCACTCCACGCTACTTCCACTGTTACAGCTCCCAGTCCCACTTTATGTGCCTCCTGAGGGCGGGCGCCTCCAGGGCCCTACAGCCGTTCTATACCTGGAGCCGCCTCCCGATCCTGGCCATTCCGACCCCCATGTCTTCTCTCTGTGGTCTCTGCACTGCAGAGGGACACAGAAGCGACGGTGCTGGTTTTATATAGCGTGAACTCTACCCTTAGGTATCAGAGCGCTTTACACAAGTACCAGTTGCCCTACAGAAGGGCATATTAATTTTATTTTTAGGCACAGGGAGATTGTGATGTGCCCAGAATCACAGGAAGACCCTAATGCAACCAATATGGCTAAACCAATTGGCATGGCCAATGCTTGTTTATTTTTATCATATCCCAAGTGGATGTAAGCTTCAGCACCCGGCTTTGAGTATGTATGTATGTAGAGTCATCCAACCATGTGCTCTCTTTGAGAGTGCATCCTTATCCTCTAGCCAAGAGAGGAATTTTACTGATTTCCACACAAATGTTTTAAAGATTGGAATTGTTGTGCGTGTTTACCAAAGTTGGTTCAGCCCCACATCATGTAGGCTGCTGTGTAGGTATTCCGCAGCTAGTAGTGTGGGGTGCGATTGTAACTCCTTCCACAGCTGTTCATTTAACGTGCCCTGTTCGGCTTTTTGCACTTCGTCCCATGCAATGATGAAGGCCCCTTGCCTAGCAAATGATTTTTTCAAAACACCAAATTCAAGTCTGATTTGCGCAGGTGAGGTATAATTCGGCAGCCCAAAAATAACCCTATATGCTGTTGTTACTGTGGCATCGAGTGTTTTTGCATCCCTGCCTTTCTGCACCATTCTACCAAAGGTGATTGTTGGCAGAAGTTTTACCCAGACCACCTCAACGAGCAGCAGGATTGATGGGTCAGTTAATTTAGAGTTTAATGTTTTTAAGGAGATTGCAAGTACTAAACCTTTGTATTCATTTGTGTCCTCTATTCTGGTCTCTCCCCAGAACCAGGCGGAGGTTTGTCGCCTTTTTTTCCGCCTGTCATTGTTCTTGTTTTGTCTAAGTTAATCGTTAGGTCATTTGCTTGGGAGAAATCCTGCGTTGTATTTAGGAGATGTTGACGCCCTACTTTTGTTTTGCTGCTCAGGACTATGTCATCTGCGTAGAGGAGACAAGGTAGTGTGATGTCTCCTAATTTCGAGGGCGTGTGAATTGCAGCTGGTTAGCAACAAGACTAGATCAGCAATGTACAGATTAAAAAGCGTGGGTGCTAAGACACAGCCCTGTTTCAGCTCTTTTTCTATGGGTATGCGCCTCAACAGGTGTGTACCATTCCCCAGCTTCACCTGTAGCCATGTGTTCGTATGCAGGTTTATTAATAATTTGAGTAAAGGCTGAGGCAATCCCCAGCTGCACAATTTGGACCAGAGTCTTATGCGGTTCACGTGGTCAAAGGCAGCTTTATAATCAATGAAGCATAGATGTAAAGACGTCCGTTTTTCCTGAGCCTTGTCCATAAGCATAGCCATGTTTAATATGTTGGTCATTGTCCCGACAAATTTAGAGAAGCCAATCTGTTGCAATGGAATTGCTGCTTTTTCTTCTGCCCATGCCTGGAGATCCTCCAGTAATAGGCCGGCAAAAAAATTTGCATAGTTATCTAGTAGTGCGAACAGTCGATAATTTTGTGGATCTGACTTCACACCTGATTTATAGATTGGGGAGATGATTGAACCTCTCCATGAGCTAGGTAGGATGTTCAGTGTTCTAATTTTTCTGAAGAGTGGTTTCAGTGCTTCTGCCCAATAGTTTGCCTCCTGTTTGTATAGTGCTGGTGGTCTTCCATTTGGGCCAGGGGCGCCTTCTCTTCTCCCCTTTCCTATCTGCTGTTTGATTGCTCCAATATAGTTAATTCGGAAATCCTCAGTTGGTAAATCTGACCCTGGTTTCCCAGAGTCAGCAAGATTGTTTTCGGTCCAAAGCTTAGGTATCGTTTAGCAGTCTGCTTTGTTCTGGCTTGTTTGTACCCTGCTCTCTGCGGTCGGTACCTTGTTGAAAGTGGGACCTGAGGTAATTTGCCCATACTTCCTCTGAGATGTTCAAGAAAATACCATCATGATTGTCATGGATAAATTGATTTATAGTGCTCCATAATCTGGTGCTGTTATTGTATTTGACATCGGTATGTAGTTTGGCCCAGAGATCTTCCATCGCTCTGTTCGCACCCCTTTTTAGTTTTTGGAGGGCAGCTCTTTGTTCCCGTAGAGCTTGTAATTGTATTTTATTGCTGGGCCTTTGCCGGATATGTCTCGGGAGTTTGTAAATCCTTTGTTTTGCAAGCTTGATTTTTTGCTTTGCAGTATATGAAATGAGCATCGTGCCACTGAATCTTTGCTGGTTTGGTGGTTTGGTCTTTGTCGCGTATGATTCCATCACTGACGGAAAGTTTTTCCATTTCTCAACTTCATCTCCGACTCTCGCAGTGAAATGTTGTTTTGCGATTTCCAGCATCTCGCTACCTGCGGCTATTTTGAATTTAATTTGTCTTAGGTTAATAGTGGTGGTTAGACCTTGAAGCTCCCGACAACGTTCAAATGTTGGGGTGACTGTTCTCAGCACTATTTCTTGAGCACGATCATAGCTGTCACCTTTAATGCCCAAGTGGAAAGACGCAATTTGTTAAAAAAAGGCCTAGGGAGACAAAGGTGTAGTCCAAAATTGAACTTGTTCTTGTGGAGCTGTATGTTGTTACAGGAAGGTTATCTTTGGGCAATCTGCCATTTAGAGCCCTCAGGTTGAGATGTTCCAAAGCGTCTAAGGTTGTTTGTCCTATCTTGGTTTATTTGCACTCTTTAGGTTTTCCTTGCAGCAGGATATTCCAACTTGTGTTATGCAGAAGCACTTCTTCATTCAAGGAAGAGCCAATTAGATTATGGTTTAGGTCCTCAGTTAAAATGAGGTGAGTTGTAGGTCCCTCTCTTATACATGTTTCCGCAAAATTGCACATTTCCTTTATTAGTTTGGTTTTGTATTTCGGTTGGATATACATGTTCATTATCATGATGTTAGTGTCCCTTTTGTTTATCGGTGTTGATGAGAAAGAAGCAATAACTGCTAGTGATGATTGCATTGTGGGGCCAATGTAGCGAGCACAATGAACAATTATGTTTGCCACGTATGTGACCAGTCCTCCTTGCAAATGGCCGTATTTTGCCCCCCTGAAAGTATTTGGGTAGAAGCGTAAGAAACCTTGAAGATGAGGGGGGTCTAATACCCATGTTTCTTGTAGTGCCACAATGTCGAAGGCCCTGACATGGGTGACAAAGTCCAGATCAGCTAGTTGGCCATTTATGTTCCAGGAGCAAATCCGTACTGTCCCCTTATTATTTGCTGTGTGTAGCGGGCATGGGTCGCGTCAATCTTTTATGTTGTTAATTGTTCTCGTGATCCATCTTATGTCTTCTTCCCAGCTTGCAGTGTAAAGGGGTCGTTATAGCTTCTTTGTTCCCCGGCTTGATGCCTCATACGGGAAACATCATTTACAACGCGGTCGTTACATCGCGATGCCATTACATCGCGGTTTTTAGAACACAAGTCGTTACAACGACTTGTGCAGGATGGCGCTCTAGGACAAGGAATAGTATAATTTACTATCCAACACCTTTCCTACTGTATGTAGACTGGAGTTGGAATAGTAAATTATACTATTAGTAAGTCCAGCACCCTCCAAAGCAAGTCGTAACGACTTGCGTTGTAAAAACCGCAATGTAATGGCATGCGATGTATTAGCATGTGTTGTAATGTCATACAACCGCTCATATTCGTTTTACAGTGCCCTGTGGCACCTCTCAGCACTGATGTAGTTGGTTTGAGAGCGGCCGTCTCTGGTCGCCTCAGGGCAGCCGGGTTTAACAGATCTAGGTATCCTGGTTTGAAGTACGGGGCGATGGCTATTCCCCAGGACCTTAGGGTGTCGCTTTCTAAAAGTATTTTTGTATGCTATTGTTGGAGAGGTCCATGTTGCTCTTGTCTTTTTGCCTGCTGTTGAATCACTGCAATTGATAAATTCTATTCACTTCAAGTGTGTCGCTTTTATGTTTGCCAGTGATGTTATGTGAGAAATTAGCCGCAGTATGTTGCCTCAGTTCAAGATGTCATGCCTCCCTTTGGAGGTGTATTCAGGTATGAACCATGTCGCCTTTGTTTCCCTTTCTCCCCCCGGTTGTGGGCGTCTTTTTGATTTTTTGAGGTGAGCCAGCTGTACTCTTTTCGTGGGTATCCCGATGACATTAGGTTTCCTTCTCTGTGGTCTATAATTCCTTGCTGTTTTGGGTGCTGGCTAGTTTGAATGTTTTTTAAAGGTGTCAGACAGTTGGTTGTGAGGCCAATATGTCTGTGATTAGGAGCTGGCTGTTCCGTGCTTTCTCTTCTTCCCTTTTAGCTGTGTGTTCGCTGAAGGGTTCCCCTGATTTGTGTTCCTCCCCGCGGTGATGTTGTCAATTGTAAGTGGAACACAGGGGTTTTCTAATTGAATGGAGTCCAGGTTTGTCATTACGGTTTGGGTTCTCATTTCTTTTTCTCCTTCATATTTGCTTTTAATTTGCTGGTTTGGGGCATCGCCAATTCCCGTTGAAGATGTGTTAGGGCAAAGCTTACTACATGTTCTGAGCCTGCCTTGTCCCTTGGGTTTTTGGATACTCCCTGGGTTTTCTTCAGATCTTCCATATTTACTGCCAGGTTGCCCTCTGGATTGTCGGAATTGGTTCCCAACCGTGGGTTTGCTGTTGGGTTGACTAACTTGCAGATAGTTAGTTACTCTAATGATACGCAATTCTTCAGTCATTTTTGTGTTGGTTGGTAAGCCTAGGAATTGAAACCCTAGTGGTATGTGCGTTTGCAGGGTTGTAGTTTCCTGAGGCTTCTGTGTTGTTTGCTCGTTCTTCCCTTGCACCATTGGTGTCAGACTTGTTTCCCCCATGTAGAGGCGGGGCTTGGGCCGCCTCTGAGTGTAATTCAGTGTGCTATTTTTCTGGGGTCTTAAGGTTCCGACTTATGGCAACTGTAGGGCCATGTGGAGTTGTTGTTGGGCTGTCCAGCCCTTGCCATTCCCCCTTTCCTCCTTGAGCGGTTGAACATTCAATCCCTTCCTCCTTGCACCTATCCTCTTGGCCAGAGGGCAGGAGTGGTGTTGGTAGGCCCGCAAGTGCCATGGTGCATAAAAGTAGGGTGTTGTCTGCATTTTATAAAAAGCTAAATTTAGTGTCGATTTTAGGCTGAAACAGGCGATATTATGGCATTTTAGCCACCGGCGTTAGGTTACTTGAGCTCATTGAGTCTTGTGATATTTCAATTATGGGACTGTCTTCCAGAGTTGCCGGTCTGGTCTTGACCTGTGGTTCTCCCTCTGTGCCATCAGGTATTTTCAGCTTCCTTTTCCATTTTGTTGTGTTATTTGAGATGTTACTAGTGTTACTAGTGTTACATGTCCTAGTAGCAGATTTGGGTCCCCCACGCACACGCCCTGATCTCATGTTTCAGTTCGGTAGGGTCTTTTCAGGCTTTTTTGGAGCTGTTTTGGGATATTTAAGCTGTTTTTTCTTAGTTTAAGGTTTTTTTCTTTTTTTGGACTTTATTAGGCTGCTGCAGCTTGTGCTGCTTATGCTTATGCTGCTTGTGCTGCTTGTACTAAAAGAACCAACAGTACTTATTTTGAAAGCCTTTAATGCCTACTTTGGATTCTTGTCTTAAGTAGCCTTGTCTGTCTGTCGCTTTTTTTTTCTTTCCACTCAGTCGTACATGAAGGACTATACACGACTGTGTTTGGCAGTCTTAGCTTTGGCTTTCGCTTTAGAGCTTAGACTTTAGCGCTCAAAATCAAGTTTGGGGCAAAGGAGAGCAAGATGATCAGGTGGGGGAGGCCAGGGCACCTCGCTGCTTGCACCCACCTGCTATCAGTTGTCAGGCATTCGTGACATTTCGCTGGTCGATTATCTGGGCGGATGGGTGAGCAACTCTGGCCAGCACGTCCTCCTTCAGACTCGCCTTCTCAATGTTACTGCAGTTCTCTTGTTTCTCGCTCCCACTCTGCTTACTATACGCTGCTGCATGCTGCCCCCTAGGAGCGTGTCTTCAAGCCCCACCACAAGGTTTAGGCCCGCGACGCTGCTGTCGGAGCTGCTAGAGCAGAGGCTGGGGGCTGGAGCAGGGGGCAGGGGGCGAGAGCAGAGGGAAGAAAAGCAGGCAAGACAGGCAGCGGCCTCAGCATCTTCACCTGCTCACTGCTTGCTTGCTGCTCACTGAGGACTCACTCGGTTTGGTGAGAAAACACGAGCTGGATACAGCTTTTTACCCAGCAATTCCCACTGTCAAAACTGTCAAAACCCCGTCCGGACCAGCCGGGACATCACCCGCAGGGTGCAACAAGGCTCCCACAACTCCTGTGGCAGGGTTCCTCACCGTTGCAGATACTGAGGGCACAGGGCTACTGAGCGGCAACCAGTACCAACGCCGGTTACCCACAAATGATCAAAAGTCCACTGTAGCCCACTGCATTCCACCACTGAGCAATCCACTGTTATGCTGCTGCTGCTGAGACGCAGGAGCCTTCTCAGTCCGCACACTGCAGCCTCGAGTCTAGCTTCCTGTCTGCCTTCCCGTCTGTCGGCACTCGACCCCCACAGTGGGGGTGGGGTCAGTGGGGGCCAAAATCAGGGCTGGGGGATCGGGACAGAGGGCCGAGGGCTTAGGGCCAAGGGACCAAACAACTATTCGGCATCCTGTTCGCGGCAGCGTTTAGCGCATCCTGCTGCTCGTGCTCCTACTGCTGCGGTCAGCACGAAAATGCGGCTCCGAGCTCCGGTGCGATGCAGTGCTGTGCTGTGGCCATGCTGAGGCGGGATAGAGCGGCTGGTCCCTGAGCGGGACGATCAGTAAGGGCGGATGGGTGGCTGGTGCATTTTCCCTTCGACGCAATTCTCTGCACTTCTCCCGCGCCCGCTCTGCTTCTCTCTGCTGCTGCTGGCGCTGGCTCTGGTCCAAGTCACATGCACATCAGACCTTCCTGGTGGTTGGACGGGAGGTCTGTTGTTGAAGGTAACTGGAGAGACATTTAGGCAAGAATGATAATCGCATCATGCACATGCTCTTAGGCTACATGTTATTGTTATGATTCATGATGATGAGTTGATGATCAAGAAAGTTGCAAGTTTGATCAGCCCCATACCAATAGTTACATGCGGCCACCATTTGTGGGATTTTTGGTTGTTGTAAAATTGCCCTCACCTAATTGTTCACACACCAGGCATGTGCTACCTCTAATCCTCTCGGTGCACTCCACATGCACTTTAACTTCTTTCTCCTGGATTCTTCAATGTCATTTTTATTTTTCAATCTACAGACCCTCTTACCCTGCGCCATACTGGAAAACCAACATAACACACTTGCATTTCCCTTACTGAACCGCATCTGTCAGGCACCCAAGAATTATAGACAGTCCAAGAGGAATGCAGATGCAACTCCTAAATTGACAATACAGTATAATTTTTCTTTTAGTAAGCATTTGAACTGTGTGTGTTGTTTATTTGACTCCTACAGATAATTTAATTTGTAATATATTTGCTATGTTTCAAAACTCGGTACCACAGAGCATTTAGATATATAATGTAACTTGGGTCTCTCTGGGGCAGATGGACAATTTGGTTTAGTTTACCTGTACTCATCATCCTTCCTTCATTTCCTTTTACTCCCATAACAGATTTATGATGGTCGACTGCTCATTGTCAAGATGAATATTGCCCTTGTGTAGTGTTTGTCTTTGTCAAACCTTTCCCCAAAACCCCCTTCACATCCATTTATCAAACCCCGAAACCATTTCCACGGGCAGTGTGGTGTATAGAGGAGTGACTTTATAATTTACACCATTAAAAGAGAACACACATGGTGGAGCGAATGCGGTGAAAGCAACACCAACTAAGTGCAGAGCAAGTATCTTCAGCTCTAAGTATAGCCCACATTGGCAATATTATATTAGCCACCCAAGCACAGTATTCGATATTCTTTTCAGAGGAACATCATTGCCAGCATCATCATTCAGGCACTGTATGGCGTCAAATGTTACGCTTGTCCACTTCACAGCTCGAGTTGACTTCATTTTGTAACTTTTACTAGCTCACCATTGATCTGATTGATTCAATTTAGCATTGCTCATCATATCTTCTCTATTGTCTTTCTTCTTGTATACTAGTAGTCTAGTCTCTGGTGATTGTCTAATTTTGTTTTAAGCTTGCATATATTAATGGTATTAAATACATTTTTAATTTCAATTTGTTTCGTTCCCTGCAATGTAAAGTCCTTATCCTACAGCTCGAGTTCGTCTAGGAGGGAGTGGGATCCTGCCTCTGATGCCTACATTGTTACATTGTTAGTGTTCTAGCATGCTGCTACTACTTCCACCACCATTGTACTTTGGGAAACCATTCAGCCCTCACTTCTAATCAACACTGATGACATCATCCAGTGACTGTTTAAATATGTTTTATATATATATATTAGCCAAGGTGTATTGAAGAATGACTGGGTGTATAAGTGTCTGGGTGGAGGGTTTACTAGGGGAGTGACTGACTATATAAGTGAGTGATTAAATGTGTCTAACTGAATGCATGGGTTAGTGACTAAACTGTGTGAATGTCTGTATAAGTCTGTCTATTGCTGTGTAAGCTGCTGCATTGGTTGGTGAGTAGCTGCATGAGTGTCTATATGGGTTATTGATTGGTTGCCTTAGTATTTGTATGGGTGTCTCGCCAGCACCCACGCATTCACCTCCATGGACTACCACCTCCTCGGGGACCTGAACTACCACCTCGAGAACAACAACGACACCAACTCTGCCACCCTGATCGACAACCTCGCAAACCTCGGCCTCTGACAACTCGTCACCGAACCCACCCACGCCGCCGGCCACACGCTCGACCCCATCTTCTCCACAAGCACCCACGTCGCCTTCAACCACACCACTGAACTCCACTGGAACGACCACCGCTGCATCCACTTCACATTCAAGAAAGCAACAATGCACCACCACACTCAACAGCTACCTTGCCGCTGCTGGGTCAAAATCACAGAGAACCAACTGACCTCCGCCCTCGCCATGGACCCTCCAACAGACCCCACCAGCCCAGACACCGCCGCCCGAAACCTCAGACAGTGGATCGAAGACTGAGCCAACACTCTCGCCCTGCTAAAGGAGCCCTCCATCAACCACTCCAGCAAGAAAGTCACCTGGTTCACCGAAGAACTCCAGATCTCCAAACAAACATGCCGGATGCTAGAGAAGAAATGGCTCCAAGATCGCACGTCAGACAACCACGCTGCCCGCAAGGACGCCATTCGCAGATCGCAGATACCACCAACTCATCAGAAAAACCAAGAGGTCCTTCTTCAAAACCCGCCTGGACAACAACGCACACGATTGCAAAGAGCTCTTCAGCATTGTGAAGGAAATCTCCAACCCCAGCGCCAACACCAACGACATCCCGCCCTTGCAAGGACTGTGCGACTCACTGGCCACCTTCTTCCACCACAAGGTCATCGACATCAACAACAGTTTCAATGTACCGCCAGCCCCGACCACGACAGACCCCACCCCGAACGCCACCTGCACCAACCAGCTGACCTCCTGGGACCACGTCAACAACGACGAGACACGAAAGATCATGAACTCCATCCACTCGGGATCGCCAGCAGACCCTGCCCACACCACATGTTCAACAAAGCAGACGCCACCATCGCACCCCAACTAGGAAAGGTCATCAACATCTCCTTCGACACAGTGACATTCCCGGAAATCTGGAAGCATGCCGAAATCCAAGCCCTCCTCAAGAAGCCCAAAGTGGACCCCAAGTACCTCAAGAACCTCCGCCCCATCTCCCTGCTCCTCTTCCTGGCGAAAGTCATTGAGAAAATCGCCAACATACAGCAGACCCGCCACCTCGAGGACAACAACATCCTAGACCCATCGCAATCCGGATTCAGACGGAACCACAGCACCGAGACAGCCCTCATTGCCGCCACAGACGACATCCAACACCAACTAGACAACGGCGAAACCTCAGCCCTCATCCTCCTGGACCAGTCAGCCGCCATCGACACGGTCTGCCACCACACACCAAGAACACGCCTCCAAGAAGCCGGAAATCTGGAGAAAGCCCTGGACTGGACCACTTCCTTCCTCTCTGGCAGAACCCAGAGAGTCTGCCTCCCACCCTACCGATCTGAAGCAACCAACCTCATCTGCGGCGTACCCCAGGGCTCATCCCTCAGTCTGACGCTGTTTAACATCTACATGGGTCCCCTCGCACAAGTGGCCCACCAACACGACCTGAACATCATCTCCTATTCCGACGACACCCAGCTCATCCTCTCCCTTACCAAGGACCCGCATACCACCAAAACCAACCTCCATCAGGGTATGAAGGCCGTAGCCAAGTGGATGAGGAGCAGCTGCCTGAAGCAGAACTTGTACAAGATGGAAGTCCTCATCCTCGGCCCTACCCCGTCTGCCTGGGATGACTCCTGGTGTCCGACAACACTAGGAACAGCACCGACGCCCACGGACCACACACGTAACTTGGGATTCATCCTCGGCTCCTCCCTCTCCATGTCCACGCAGGTCAGGGCCGTCTCCTCCTCCTGCTACAACACCCTCTGCATGCTTCGCAGGATCTACTAGTGGATCCCGATCAAAACCAGAAGAACGGTGACCCAAGCCCTCACCAACAGCCGGCTGGACTACAGCAACGCACTCTACGCAGGAATCCCGCCCAAACACCTACAGCGACTACAACGCATCCAGAACGCCTCGGCCCGCCTGATCCTCAACCTCCCCCGACGCAGCCACATCCCCCCCCACCTCAAAGACCTTCACTGGCTCCCCATCAACAAGAGGATCACCTTCAAGCTCCTCACCCACACACACAAAAGCACTCCACAACTCCGGACCAGCCTACCTCAACAACAGACTGCACTTCTACACCCCGCCTGCCATCTCCTCTCTGCACCACCAGCCACAAATCCAGCATACCACCTCCGGAGGCAGATCCTTCTCCTTCCTCGCTGCCAAGACCTGGAACACCCTCTCCACCCACCTGCGGCAGACCCAGGACCTGCTCACCATCAGGAAGCTCCGCAAGACCTGGCTCTTCGAGAAGTAGCAGCAGCCACCCCCCCCCCCCCCGCCCCCCTCAGCGCCTTGAGACCCTCACGGGTGAGTAGTGCGCTTTACAAGTTCTGTGATTGATTGATTGATTGTGTGTGGGTGGGGGGGTGTGACTCTGTGCATAGATGTGTGAGTGCTTCATTCACTGGGTGTATGGGTTCAAGAGGGCATGTGAAAACAGCTGTATGGGTGGGGAGTGTGTGTATGGGTGTGTTGCTGAGCGAATGGATATCTCAGTGCTACATGTCCAAGTAACTACATATGTAAAATACAGTGCATGTGAGAGTTGGAGTATATAAATGACTATACGTGAGAGTCAGTTATTGTGTGAGAGTGGCTGTATGGATGAGTGTGTACTTGTATCAACGATTTTATTAGAGAGTAAGTATATGTTGGTATCTGTATGAATAAGTGAGGTAGTGTGTGTAACTGTATAGGTGAGTAAATAGATGTGTTTTCGATTCTTTACATGAGTGACTAGATGTGTGAGTCACTCTGGACGACTGGCGGTGTGTGAGTGTTTGTATAGGTGTAAGAGTGCCTATAATAGTGTTGTATTGATGAGTCACTGCATGTATAAGTGACTGTATGGGTGAATGAGTGGATGTGTGTGTAGACCTAGGAATCAATGGGTGTGTACGTAGTAACTGGTATTGGTGTCTCTATTCCTTTGAAAATGGTAGTCTATATTTAGGAGTGGGTGCATTATCTGATGCTGCAAAATGAGATCCAATTCAGTATTTAAATCAATGATCATTGCAGCATTGAGCCTATACTTGTCATACAGCTTGTCCTCAGTTTGTCCTAGCAATGTAATGCGGACTCTGAAGATGTGCTCCTGTAGTATCCTCCTTCTGTGTGCTGCAGCCTGGAGCCTCATCCTTGTAGGACCAATGCAATACCCACACATGTGCAGGTCCTATGTTGCCTGCACCTACTGGCGTCAGGCAGTTTTCAGGGGGTCACAGCAGTAGCTGGAGATGTGTCTCAAAGTGCACTGTCACATATCTTTAAAGCATTCCTTGATGCCATGCTGACCCGGATCAACTCCCACATCAGCTTTCCCACAACCGCACATGACCTGACCAAGACCAAACAGGCATTTTATTAGATAACCCGCTTCCCACAAGTCTTAGGTTGCATTGATTACAACCATGTAGCAATATGTCCCCCTGCAGGTAATGAATACGTTTATGGGAATAGGAAATGTTACCATTCCCTAAACATACAGGTGGGTGCATCGTCTGATGCTGCAAAATGGGATCCAATTCAGTAATTAAATCAATGATCATTGTAGCATTGAGCCTATACTTGTCATATAGCTCATCCTCAGTTTGTCCTAGCAATGTAATGCAGACTCTGAAGATGAGCTCCTGTAGTCTGCTCCTTCTAAGTGCTGCAGCCTGGAGCCTCATCCTCATAGGAACAATGCAATACCCACACATGTGCAGGTCCTATGTCGCCTACACATACACCTACTGGCGTCAGGCAGTTTTCAGGGGTCACAGCAGTAGCTGGAGGTGTGTCTCAAAGCGCACTGTCACGTATCTTTAAAGCCTTCCTTGATGCCATGCTGACCCAGATCGACTCCCACATCAGCTTCCCCGCAACCGCACATGACCTGACCAAGCCCAAACAGGTATTTTATCAGATAGCCCGCTTCCCATGAGTCTTAGGTTGCATTTATTGCACCAATGTAGCAATATGTCCCCCTGCAGGTAATGAATACGTATATAGGAATAGGAAATGTTACCATTCCCTAAACACACAGGTAGTATGCAATGCAAAAAACATAATAACTGACATAGTGGCTCAATACCCAGGAAGTGCCCATGATTCATACATATTCCGCCAGAGCAGCATACACACTTGTCTGTCCAGGGGTGAATTTGGTGAGGGACATCTGCTTGGTAAACATGTGTTATTAATTCTAACCCGCATTGCATTGCTTACTTCCATGTAGTTGACAGCACATACGGCTTCAGGAATTACATTAGGACACCGTATCTAAATCATACAACCCCCAATGAGCAGAAGTACAATACTGCGCATATCTCCACCAGGAACAAAATTGAGCGCACGTTTGGACTTTTGAAGAGCTGCTTCAGATGCCTATACAAAACAGGTGGAGCATTAAAATACAAACCAGAACAATGCTGCAGGATAGTGGCTGCATTTGCCATACTGCATAACATTGCCACAAGGAAAGGCATTCCTATAGAGGTGTCTGACAGAGAGTCAGAGGACGACGACCAGCAAGGGCAACCCCGCCGTGCAGTACATGGGGCAAGCGCAGCTGAAGGGGGCAGGAGACGCACGGAAATCACACACAACTTTTTCTGAGGTGAGTAATGATGAGACAACACACGGCTATTGCTATCCAACTTTGTTTTTATCAAATAATAGGTACTTTTGTGTTGATACACACATACCATGTGCCCAGTGGCACAGGAATAGCATTAATGATTAATGAATCAAAAGTCAGTCACAACAGTTGTCACCGTCAATGGTTACCTCATCATGACGCAATGTCCGTGGCCATGCCATTCTATTTCTTCCTCTCACGCAGAGCCAGACGCATTTCATATGGTGCATCCTCATCTCTCATGTTGGTAGCTGAGGGTGTACTGCTGCTTTTGTTGCGCCTACTTGCATTGAGGATGGGTATAGATAGGCTGCTGAGGCTTGAGGCCTCCTCACTTCCCTCTTCCAGTGTGGCTAGATTAGACCTAACTGTGGCAGCCTGCATTAGTTCCACTGCAGTCGTCACCTGGTCCAGTGCCTTTGCCACATCCACACTCCAATGGGACCGCTAATCTGCATTGTCACAGACCTATGTGCCAGCAGTGCAGTCGTGGTGGTCAGCCTATTATTCGATTTGGCATGCACGTGCATGCGCTATATCAGCTGGCGATGGTGTCTTCTCTGTGGCACATGTCCCTCCCTCAACAACCTGGTCAGTTCCCGCACACAATCTGTCAGCGATGCAATGTTGCCAGACATTTTTCCAATTTGAGCCTGAACTAAGCACATGTTTTTCGCCTGCAGGCACTGCACCCAGAGCATCTGGCCCTCCAGACCACCCCAGATATCAGTTGGTTGTTCCTCCTGCAGTGCATTTTGTGACCTGGTTCCTCGCCACCGGGATCGGACTGTGCTGCTCCGGGGCTGTGCTTGGGGAGTCGGCGTGGGTGTTACTTGAGACCGGCTGGACACTGGTGTTGCATGTGCCTCATCTTCTGTTTCCATTGCCACAAGTGGTGGGTATTTTGTCCTGTATGCTGTAGGGGCATGTGCTGATTGTTGTGGTACCACAGGTGTGTCTGTCTCATCTACAGCTGTTTCTTCCAGTGTCTCCATGCAGTCACTGTCATCTGCCTCTTCAAGCACTGCATCTGTGATGTTAAACAGTGCAAATCTGCATTAGTTTCTGTCTGTTATGTGATGTCACATGAATCGTTATTTTTCTACAATTAAATAGGTTGCTGTTACACTATATCTGACTTTTTAAATGTATATATGTGTGTTTGCCGAAGTATCTACCTGACCTGCCTGCATCTCCCATAATGCACTTTGATGTGATTGTAAGATGTGGACTGGATTTGCATTATGAACACTTGTGCTGCACTGAGCAGATGTGATTCCTAACATATGTATACCAATGGTCACTTGCATGCATCTTACCTTCAGATGTGTTGGCCGCTCCGGAGATGTCTAGCTGCGTCACCCCAACAACTGCTTCAGGCTGGGGGTTCACTCCACCATGTCCTCCAAGTGTTTGTTCCCGGTCTGTGTCGATGTTCCCCCTCCTGTCTTCCTGGCTTCCTTCAACCTCTCAGCGATACGTTCTTTAGCACGGATGCGCAGGCCATACCATCTTTTTTTAAATCAGCGATGGTGCGGTGTGTAACCCCTACAGCATCAACTTTGCTTTGAATCCGGATCCAGATTTTACGTTTTTCCTGCTCAGGAACTTTCAAAGACAATTTCCCAAACAGCTTATCACGGCTGGTTGCCACATCCGCTATCTGTGTCTCTATTTCCTTTTCAGACAACTTCATTTTCCTTTTTCATGGCTGTCTCCTGCTGGTGTTTCCTCCATTTTGGTCAAGGGACAGGTGTTAATCCAAGTTTTGGTTTCAATCCTGTTCAGCTCCTGCAGTCAGCTCCCTCCTCTCCCTATGACTGTGCACTGAATGGTGCATGGGCTGCTGACTTCCTGGTTGTGATGTCATCAATAAGCATCAACTGTGCGACCTCGCAATTAGCGATTTTGCTGTTAGCGATTTCGCTATTTGCGATATCATAAATAGCGGCCTCGCTGTTTGCGATATCGCTAAATACGATATCGCAAACTGCGTTTGCAATTATATGCGATCCGCTGCATTGCTTGTTGCGATTCTTTATATGCTATTCCTTACTTCTCGTAAATAAGGAATCGCTATTTTTGGGGTTGATGCATGTGCCTGATAGTTTTTTCAGTAAATTTCAAAGGTTTTGTAAATGCTAATTTGTAACTATAACGTCCCTGAAACCTATGTTTTTTTCAGTGGATTGCAAAGGTTTTCTAATTGATAATCTGTAACTATAACCTCCCTGAAACGTATGGTTTTTTCAGACAATTTAAAAGGTTTTTTAAATGCTAATTTCTAATTATAATCTTCATTAAACCTATGGTTTTTTCAGTGATTTTAAATTATCATTCCATTCTCAACCTAGTGAAAACAGATGATATCCCCAGTTTTCTGGAAATAGCTTCCGCAAAATAAAATCGCCACAGATGAGAGCAACAAATAACGATAATAATATGCACAGTAGGCATTCCCATGCAAAAATAACACAAAAACACCACTACCCGATATTGCCAATGAGCAGCTAAATCTGGGGTGCGATCTAAAAACAGGTAGTAAGCCGCGGTAGCAGTAGGAATCTAACATTTGCTTTTTACTGGTGTAAACCAGGACGACTACCTACAGTGTGAAAGGGAGTCCAGCCCAGAATCACATCTGAAGTCCAACACATGTCATAAAGTTACTGATCATGCTGCTCTGACACCCAAGAAGGCCACAACACCCACTGCCACCAGCCTCCGGACGTCCCCCCGGACCACTCGCCTCCCTACTACCACCGAGGCAGCGCAGAACAGGGCAGTGGACCTTCCAAAAATGGCATGGTCCCTCAGCCACACAATACTTTAATGTTGGCAGATGTGGCTACCAAGTATGTGTGAAGGACGCAAGTCACCCATCAATAAAAATGCACACAATACCAAGTGTAGCGGTGATGTGCTAGACAGACCTCACTATGCAGAGCACAAAGCTCTCCATGTGTACATATACTGCTGTTGCTTGTAGTGTTGTGGACAATAGACGCAACCATTTTACCTCAGGCATTGGGTAAGATCTCGGTCATGTAGCTGTGTTGTCCCCCCCTGGAAGCGGAAACAGAGTGGGCTGGTCCTACGTACGCCACTCCAATGTAGGCGTATGAAAATATAGACCTGAGCTCTGGGCGTGGTTCACTTGTGGGAAGGCCAAAGTGTTTCCAGAGCGGCGGCCCTCACCCTGTCACGTGGCTGCTGCCATGATCGCGGGCCTCCTTGACACAGGCCCCCTGCGAACCCATCTGCACAACACCACAGACTTATATCTGTACAGACTACTGCCTTTGATATACACTGCGGACAGCAGGGCTCACAGTTTAGATGGAGTGGCGATTGCAGATGATGCAGTACAGTATGCAAGATACATTAGTCCCAGTGCGGCCTTCCCGGACCACGTATCATCGCAGGGTGCGCACACGCTGAGCGCCAAAGGTACCACTAACTCAGTGCACCAGAAGTCAATGCCACGTGGCCTTATTAAGGCAGAATTCATTAGACAAAAGACATTGCTCCCAGTGCGGCACACACGGACCACGCATCATCGCAGGGTGTGCACATGTTGAGTGCTTCAGGTGTCACTAACTCACTGCACCATAAGTCATCGTCACTTAGACTTATTAAGTCAGAATTCAGTAGGCAAAAGACATTGCTCCCAGTGCAGCCACCCCGGACCACGCATCATCGCAGGGTGCGCACACACTGGTTCCTTCAGGTGCCACTAACTCAGTGCACCACTTATCATCACTAGATGCACACACTGAATTGCCAATAACTGTGCAGCTCAACTCAACGCCACGTGGCTGTGGGCCCTTGCTGACCGCTACCTACACTGCGGTCAACAGGGCTCACAATTAAAATTGAGTCTTCATTCATTAATTACAGAATGCAGTAGGCAATTAACTTCAACGTCCCTGAAACCTATATATTATCCTTTTAGTATCCTTGCTTCAAGAACTTTTTTGATATCAATGATACCATCATCGGAGGGTGCGCACACACAGAGTGCTTCAGGAGCCACTAACTCATTGCAGCACAACTCATGGACCCTTTATGACACAATATTTTGTTATTTTCAACAAAATAGATTACTGCATGCAGTTGATACCTGTGGTCATTGTTATGAAGTGAAAAATGTCTCTCCAAATGAAAAAGAAAAGATAGTTCCTAGAAATGTTGAACAAGTAATAGCTAAGAAAGTTCAAGGGAGACGTACCCAGGCTCCAGTGTTTACATGGGATTGTAGTAGTATTTGTAGTATAAGTCAACAATCTATTGATAATATACTAAATATCTGAAGACAATACAGAAGAAAAACTGTGAATCAGAAGATTAAGATATTAAAACGACTGGATCCTTGCAAAGTGAGAAAAAATACAGGGTTGCAAGGTCATTCTCTGGCTTGTCTTTCTAGGAAATTGTGTCAAAGTCGATTTCATCATTTAAGAATGTTAGTAGTACATCATTCCTAAATGCGAAAGTTAGTTAGAAGATTACACTACGTGAAAAGTCCTGCATTATGTCTAAATGAAATTTATACAGCTCTTTTGCATAGTTTAGTGTTGGATATACAAACAATGTGTGATGATATTACGTTATGTTTCTTTGCTGGTCAAGAGGAGTGTAGAGAAAGTAAGAGTGTAGGTGTTGAAGAAGAGATGGAAGATAGTACCGATGTGAAGTTTGAAAAAGAAAAAACTAATTTTAAAGTAGTTTCTGGGGAAAATCCCAACTATGTTTGTATTTGTTGTCGACGTACTCAATATAAAATGCAAACTAGGAATGTAGATGTGTTTTTAAAAAGTGAAAAGGAAATCAATGATAAATGGAAAGAATTTGCTGCTGATCTGTTTGTGGAAGGTCATTTTGAGTTAGGTACTGTACAATGTATTTGTAAATATTGTTACTATAAATTAGAAGAAAACAAAATGCCAGCTAGAGCTGTCCATAATGACTTAGAATTAGTAGCTATACCTCCTGAACTTAAAGATTTAAATACATATGAGGCCATCCTTATACAATCTGTGCACCCTTTTCAGGCTATAATTTGTATGCAGGATAAAACAGGTAAGCTGTCTGCAACAGATCTACAAAGAGTTGTGTATTTACCTTTAGATTTTAAGAAAAATGACGAAACTGTTGGCGTAGAAAGAGAAGATACTGAACCTGTAGTAATTCTTGTTAATGGTGTACCCGCAAAGAGTCAGAAAATATGGCAAGAGTTAGTAGAGGTCAGGAAATTCGAAAAGGCTACATTTTATCTGGTGCAAAACAATATTTACTATAACACTGTAAATGTAGAAGAAGAAGAAATGACTTTGGAAGATGAAACACATATTTCAAGTGGATAAATAGAAAAAGTGGAGAATTCAAGAAAAGAAGAAATATATGAACATTTTACTATACACCCTTTACATTCAAAAGAACTGATAGGAGATACTATTGAATTGTTCCAGATGAAAAAAGCAAAATGAACTCCCATGATTGTGTGAGAAAAAAGTTTGAAAGCTTGTTGTTTTCCACAGCTACTAAAGGTGGACAATATGATGATCGACCAGTTCAGATTCCAGCTTCAGAATACCATATTTTACAACTGTACTTAGAAGAACCAAGATTTTGTCAGTGTATTCCATAAATGTTTAATCTTCCATACACCTACACTGCGGACAGAAGAGCTCACAATTTAAATCGAGACATGATTTATTTGTTGCAGAGATAATTGTATTCTATGTCCTCGAATTTTGTCAAGAGGAAGTGACTAAAAGCATTCCTCGATGTCTGTACTGACTACTGCCTTCGATATACACTGCGGATAGCAGGGCTCACAATTCACATCGAGATGCGATTGGAGATGACGCAGTCCAGTAGGCAACACACATTGCTCCCAGTGAAGCTCGCCCGCACCACGCATCATCGCTGGCTGCGCAGACACTAAATGCTTCTGATGCCTCTATGTCAGTGCAGCAAAACTCATGGACCCTGTATGATACAATATTTTGTGTATAATTTCACATCTGGTGCCCCTACCTCAGTGTACCACAAGTCAAGGACCCTTTTCGATAGAATCTTTTGCGTATTATTTCACATCTGGTGCCCCTACCTTAGTGCAGCACAAATCATTGACCCTTTATGATTGAATCTCTGTGTCTGATGCAATGATTACTGTTAAACTTGTTGCCAGCACTAACCATTCCCGGACGGCTGGATAACACTAACCCCACACGCATCCAGCACAGACGTCACTAGACATTTGACCCTGGTAATAAAAAGGAGTCGAGCGCATGTGCCCGTACCCAGGTCCACTATCGATCTGTGTCCGTGTGTTCATTATGTATGCAACATGCTGGCCCTGGGCCCTACCACATTACATTATGCTCTGGACAGCGTATGCAACCAACTTACCTTTGACAGTGAGGTAAAACTTTAGATATGTAACTTTGTCTTGGGCATTGTAAAAGTACGTACTTAGAGACTGGTTCATTAGAGTACTGCAAGGAGAGTGTATATTGAATTTATAAGTGGATGGGGATTGGCGGATTGATTGCATAAGTACATATGTTGGTGCAGCCTTACTCCGTCAACGAGCTTGTCTCTAATTTCCTGCCCTCCATGTGACAAAAACTGAAAATTGTACTTTCCATGGCCGTGTATTACTACAGCTGCAACACTCCACTGAATGTGCAATAAGCATTCATATTCACACAGATGTGTCATGTCCACCATCTTTCTTGTGTGCAACTATGGATGAATGTAGGGTAAGGGATTCCCCGTACCTTCTATGTTGGCCAAGTTGTGGGACTTGGCTCACAGAGTGACACATTGGCGCTTGCGACCCGGGTGATGGCAGCACTACATCACGGACACCCGCATCCAGTGTTGTCAGATTTCTTAAGCATTCTCTAGCCCAAAGCCAACCATAAAGTAGCCCAAAGTAGCCCAATATTGCTACTTTAACACATTGGCTGCTAGAGGTTTCCCCTCCTGTGCTGCAAACCAAGATTTACCATTGTTCATGACGAGCTCAGCTCGTCATAAGCACAGCTCCACTGTGCCTCATGATGAGCTGAGCTTGTCATGAGCTGGGAAGGGGTTAAGGAAGGAGGGTCAGGGACAGCATCAAGCAGTTGGTGAATGCATTGGAATTGATGTTGCAGCAGGCTGCCAAGTAAATATTTGTCTAATAAAGCGCTTTAACATACTACTTTGCTGGAGCGCTGTATATATATTTATAATCTGGCAAATAGCACAAATCAAAATTTTACTGCACAGCCGGGAAAAATATAGCCCAATTGTACGTGATCTAGCCAAATCTGGTAACACTGCCCGCATCATTTGATTCCTCATAGAGCTCACGACGGAGCCACGCCATAGCTCCGGGGTCATTCTTCACAGCCTCAATCAGGACGGGCATACGCCAGGCCAGCTCACTCCGCTTACACTTACACGAAAGGACAACAACGCTACATGGCCCAGATTTTCATAGAAGTGATCAACTGGTCACACGTCTAGTTGTCAGTATGCCACAGCCACTCCCTCACGGCTGGTATACATCCCCACCACACCCATCCAGCACAGGCATCACAGGACACATGACCCTACTAAAAAAAAAGGCTGCGCGTACATGTTCTATGCCATTTTAGAGTTGCTCGCCCCGGATGCACTGCGGCCGGCACAGTCACACCGCCACGGTAATGGCCCGTCCCTGTGGTCCGGACACCTCATGTTTGGGTTCCCTGCTGAACCGCAGTGTAGGCCTGAGCCATGCAACAGTGGGGGCATACCGCCATGTACGTGGCCTCACTGATCACTGAGTTAGTAGCACCGCAAGGACTGAGCAGGTGTGCAACCTGCGATGATGAAGGCTGCACTAATATGTCCTCTCCTATGGCAAAATCAAGATGCAACACCAAATGTAAAACTTGTTGGCTTGCGGAGTGGGGCTCCTTGATGTGAAGGGTGCCCTGTCTGTGAAAAGGTGAGAAGTGAGGCCTGGGTGCACAGTGGCGGGTACATATCTCTGGGTGGCGGGAGTGGATGGGGTGCAGCAGCCTGGATGCACAAAGGTGGCACAGCAATTTAGGCATACGCAGTCGTATATACTCTGCCATTACTAATTCTGTACTATGTTTCAGATGTGGGAGCTTGAGAGTCCCACTAGGTCCAGGCACATGGTTGGAGACACAGCAGTGACGTAAAGGTGAGCTGTGAGGGTTTTGTCCACAGTTGGGCACTCAGTGTCCCTCCTTATCTCTTCCTTTCTCTCCCTCACACTCTTTCTCCCTCTCTTCTTCTCACATTGTTTCGCTCTTTCTCTCTCTCTTCCCCTCTCTCTCTCTTTCTCTCTCTCACAGTTCCTCTGTTTCTCTGTTTCTCTTTCTCACACTCTTTCCCTCTTTCTCTTTCTCATAGTTTCTCTCTCTCTTCGTCTTTCTCACTCTTTATCTCTGTCTTCCTCTCACCTTATTTCTTTTTCTCTCTCTCTTCCTCTCACTCTCACTGTTTCTCTCTTTCTCTCTGTCTTGTGCTCACTCTTTCTTTTTTCTCTCTCCTCCTCTCTCACACACTGTTTCTCTCTTTCTCCCTCTTCCTCTCTCTCACTTTTTCTCTCTCTCACACACCCTTCTTCTGTTTCTCTTTTCCTCTTTCTCACACTCTTTCTCTCTTTCTTTCTCTGTCTTCCTCTCTCTCACTGTTTCTCTCTCTTCGTCTCACTCACTCTTTCTCTCTTTCTCTCTGCCTTCCTCTCACTCTTTCTTTCTTATTGTCGCTCTCTTCCTCTCACTTTCACTGTTTCTCTCTTTCTCTCTGTTTTCCTCTCACTCGTTCTTTCTTTTTCTCCCTGTCTTCTTCTCACGCTTACTTTCTCACTCTCTCTCTTCCTCTCTCCTTTGATGGGCGCCTGATGCACAATCTTAGCTTGCTTTTTATCTAACACGCTGTGATTCACGAATCGACATCCCCCCCAACACCACCACAGCTGAACGCCTGTAGAACCTGCGATGATGCGTGGCCATCCTGACAACGCCTGAGAAAGTTGCTTCGGCACGTGGTGGACCTTCTTACATACTTGCCAGTCGCAGAAGGTATGCAGAGAGACTTTTTTACGCAGCAGCGGGCAGTCACCTCTGGACCGTGGGAGTGGATAGTGTGTAGCAGCCTGGGTGCAAAGAGCACAAAGACACCTCCGAGCAGTAGGAGTGGATGGGGTGCAGCAGCCTGAGTGCGCATTGGCGAAACAGAGAATTAGGCGTGTGCAGTTGTATGTACTCTGCAGTTACTAATTCTATACTATCTTTCAGATGACTAAAATTGAGGGTGCCCTATGTCCCGGCACGTGGTTGGAGACACACCAGTGGCACAAAGGTGATCTGCGAAGATTTTCTCCAGTGTCAACACTCCCTCTCCATCTCTTCCTTTTTCTCTCTCACACTTTCTCAGTTTCTCTGTCTCTTCCTCTCTCTCTCTCATTATTTCTTTCTCTCTCCTCCTCTCTCTCACTCTTTCTCTCTCTCTCTTCCTCTCTCTCACACTATTTCGCTCTTTCTCTTTTCCTTGTATCTTACTCTTTCTAACTCTTACTCTTTCTTACTCTTTCTCTCTCTCACTCTTTCTCTCTTTCTCTGTCTTCCGCTCGCCCACTCTTTCTCTCTTCCTCTCTCTCACTCTTTCTCTCTCTCTCTTCCTCTTTCACTCTTTCTCTCTCTCTCTTCCACTCCCTCATACAGTTTCTCTCTTTATCTCTTCCTTGGAATTCACTCTTTCTCACTTTCTCTCTCTCACTCTTTCTCTCGTTCTCTGTCTTCCTCTCTCTTACTCTTTCTTTCTTTCTTTCTCTCTCTCACTCTTTCTCTTTCTCCTTCTCTATAGGCATGACGCACCATCTTATCTTTCTCTTTGTCTTGCAGGCTGTGATTCACAAATGGTCCAGCGATGACACAACATGGCTGTACATAGTTTTATTTGTTGTTGTTTTGTTTTAATAAAATGTTTTATATGTAAATCCATACATGACTAAGATTCTTATTTGTCCAACCTCATTCACAAGCATCTTCTTATTAATAATTGTACAATATTACCCAATCTTTTACGTTCCAGATTCCCTAATGTGACTGTCACATTTGTTTGTGGGGGGTCTGGGTGAGGGGGGATGGCAGACAAGGAGCTCCTGCTGGGGGATATCGGAGCAGTGTTAGGTGTCCGACCTGCATGATCGTTGCCTCCATTGCATCTGTTCTCAGAGACATACGAGCCGGTGGGCTGTCTCGTAGATGAAGAGCTTCAAGCCGACTGGCTGGCTCATAGAAGGAGTACTGCGGCTCTTTAGTTCGCAGAGGGAGAGCTGCGGGCCAGCTCACAGAGGAACACATGCGGGCCGACTGGCATAGGGAAAGGTGAGGGCCCTTGGCTTCCAAAGGGATAGCTGCGGAACAGTGGTGTTGGGAGAGGGTGTGTGAAGAGCGTATCTCGCAGAGAGAGACCTGCAGTATATTTCCAGTCTTGGCTTCACAGATACAACTGTGGGCCAGAGAACTCGCACCCGAAGAGCTGTGAGCCGACAAGTGGTGCACAGAGGGAGACTTGTGGGCCCAAGAAGGTTATTGGGGGTATGCTGGTGAAGGGGGGAGAGGGTGCATTACCTGCTGATGTGAGGAAACACAGCATGAAAGGGGTATCTTGCACAGACAGAGCTCCAGTATGTTGTCAGAGATGCCTCGGACAGATGCCAGCTGACGGACTGAATCACAAAATGGCTTTTCAATGCTCATATACTGTGACTTATGAACAGTTCACACCCAGGCTCACAGAGGGAAACTGCGGCCCATGGGCTCGACTCGCAGAGGGAGAACTACGGGCCGTCCGCTCCCAAAGGAACAGCAGCATAGTAGCTCACAGAGGTAGAGGCACAGCAGTGTACTAGCCCGCAAAGGTAGAGAGCTGCGAGACGACGGACTGGCTTCTAAAGGCATAGCTGCGAAGTGGTGATGTTGGGCCGAGGGTTAACTCGCACAGACGGGTATATTAAATTGCCCCCAGGACTTTTCTTTTATATTTTCACTCAATGCGAGGTACAAGGTGGCACAAGAAAGCTGCCAACCCTTGCTGGTCTGAAGTGTTAGCAGCCAATCAGAGGCAAGCTCATGCTCGGGAGTTAGGCACCGTCCAGATATATATATATATTTTTCCTTAATATCTCAAAAACTACTGAAGGGATTTCACATTTCAACAAAAGCACGCTTTCTGGACCAAGACCTTTCTCCCAGCCAAATTTGGCCTAATTCCATTCAGCAGTTTGACCTGTAGCCTTGTCTAAAGTTTCCTATGGAAAATACATTGAGAAAACAAATTTTCAGACCCCCCTTTTTTCTCAGTCCCCCTTGACCAATCACTCCTAAACGTTCAAGATAGGAGCTGATCAAAAAAGAGAAACTTTTTGGAAAATTTCGTAAAGATTCGTCAAACGACGCCAAAGGTATAAGGACATGGAGGGCTCCAGGAGGGGGGCAGTGCAACCCCCTCCCAACATGAGTGAAGCCCCAGCGAGTTCCCGCTAATATTTCTTTAAAAATGCTCCCTGGACCTAGCCCACCCCGAGGTCTCATTAAAATAAAACGCGGGAACCCACAACCCCAGCGCGAATAGCGCCGATATTTTGTTTTTATTAAAATGCTTTCTTTGGCCCTGGGGGTCTTTCTGGGATCCTTTGAGCATGCCTAGGGGGTCAGGTGGTTTCTATCCTGCCCCCGTCTCTTTTTTTATACCTTTGTTTCTCTGTTTTCTGGTGACTCGCTTCTACTGAGTCACAAGATGGCTCCCAACACTTCCTGGTTTGGAGTTTTGGCAGCCAATCACAGTGAAGCTCGGGACTTAGGCTCCGCGCAGATATCAAAACTTTTATTTTTCTAATTTCTCAGCAACTACTGAACAGATTTACACCATTTAAAAAAAAAGGTCGCTTTCTGATCCAAGCACTACCTTTTTGCTAAATGTGGGGTAATTCCGTTCAGTGGTTTCGGCTGTAGTCTTGCACAAAGTTTCAAATGGGAAATTGATTTTTTTACTCTTATTTTTTGAATTTCTCAAAAACTACTGAACGGATTTACACCATTTAAAAAAACGGTCGCTTCCTCAAGGAAGCTCTACCTTTTTGCCAAGTGTGTTCGGGCTATAGCTCGTCACAAAACTTCCTATGGAAATTAACATTGGGAAAACATGTTTTGGGACCCCCTTTTTTCTCAGCCCCGCTTGACGAATTACCCTCAAACTTTCAGGATAGGAGCTGACCTGGATAGATTCTTTTTTCATCAAACGACGCCAAAGTTATTAGCAAATCAAGAAATGCTTTTCCTATAGAAACTAGGTTGTAACTTTACCTACCTACTGGCAACTGCCAGTAGGTAATATATATAAATATATATATGTAAATAATATTATTAAGGCAATACCTCCGAAACGTGTCATGCCTCCGTAGCAGCAATAAAGCAGTTTTCCTGGTCCCCCGCTGTGTCCCTCTGGTTCTTTTTCGTGGGGAGAGGAATCTTGGTTCGATATTTGCGCGTCAAATCTGGGTGCCTTAAGGGGGACCCACCTCGTTTGTGGCCTGAGTCGTGGGAATTACTGTTCTGCTGTTCGGCTGTTGCTTTGCCAAAGGATTGGCTTGCTCAGGCCCTTGCATCCCAGGACCAGTGGAGTATTGCTGTGAGTGCAGTCCATCACGGTACAGAGAGACCGCCTCATTGAAGACGAGCCTCTGAGACCACAAGGCCCTGGAACATGTGGTGAGGTGTCTGAGGGACCGCGGAGACACCTTTTGCTGCAGGGACACTGACTGATTTTAAACTGCACCAAATAGCACCTGTACACCATTCACAAGAGCTCATTTGTGGCAAATTGTGATACAGCACTTACCAGTCAGCCAGGATGGTGCCTTCTGGGAGTTGTGGTCGTAGGGAGGAGGTTGCAACATGGTGCTCGAGGGACCAATCATTGCAGTTGGGCTTCCACCAATGGGAGCAATATTAAACATTCGTAATGCAGCGGGGAGCAGCTTCAGTGTTTGGCATATGATTAAGGCAATACTGCCGAAACGCGTCATGCCTCCGTTGCAGCAATAAAGCAGTTTTCCTGGCCCCCCACTATGTTCCTCTGGTTCTTTTTCGTGAGGAGCGGAATCTTGGTTTGATAAATATATATATACATATATATATTCACTGAAAAAACCATAGGTTTCACACCAGTTATAGTTAGCTGGAAATTTTACTGACATAAAACCATTGAAATTCCCACGTTATAGTTAGTTGGACTCACTATAACTTGCGCGCCTGCAATGCACTGCTGATGACGTTACATATTTCATCACTCATGACATGGTCAGTGACACCACTCATGACATCACTGATGACACCATCCAGTGAATGTGTGTCTTTCTGAAAAATAAATATGTTTTTTATATGTATATGTAAAGGTCGATGGAAAAATAAATGTTGAAATAAGTGTCTTAATGTATGTTTTTTATATGTGTGTGTTAGTGAGTGAATGACTGTCTCAATAGTGTCTTTATCAGTAACGACATATGTTTTAATCTAGTATATGTGAGTATTGATGTATATAAGTGAGTATTTGCGAGAGTGAGAGATTGAAAGAGTTCCTTTTTAAATAAGTATGCGTTTCTATAAGTGATTGTTTAAGAGAGTAAGTATGTGTAAGCTTCTTTAGAAGTAAGGTGGTAGTGTGTGTATAGTTGTATATGCAAATAAATGGATGTTCAATAGTTTATTTGCATGTGTGAGTATGTGTGTGAGTAACTTTTGGATGACTGTCGGTGTGTAAAAGGATGTATAGGTGTTTCACTACATATGATGAGTGAGTATATGTATGAGTGACTACATAGAACTGTTGGTGAATGAGTGGATGTGTATATAGATGGTGGTATTACTGAATTGGTTGTTGTAACTGGTATGGGTATCTCTATTTTTTAGAAAATTTTAGTTTCTATTTTTGAATATGTGTTTCAAGGGTTACATTACACTGAAAGGAAGTCTGTCACTCTGTCACAAGGATGGTGTCATCAGTGATGTCATGAGTGATGTCACTGACCATGCCATGAGTGATGTAATATGTGACGTCATCAGCAGTGCATTGCAGGCGCGCAAGTTATAGTGAGTCCAACTAACTATAACGTGGGAATTTCAATGGTTTTATGTCAGTAAAATTTCCAGCTTACTATAACTGGTGTGAAACCTATGGTTTTTTCAGTGAATTTAATAGGTTTTTTAAATGCTAATTCCTAACTATAACTGGTGCGAAACCTATGGTTTTTTCAGTGAATTTCATAGGTTTTTTAAATGCTAATTCCTAACTATATATAGGACCTCAAACCTATGAAATGTAATATGTTTTATAATGAATCCTATATTGTATATTTATATAATACTATTTTATTATTTTTGTTTATTTTTTTTGCCCTGGTGCGCTCCCAGGGCGCGTACCGGGGAGCGCCGCGGTCAGCGCAATTTTGCCGCGCGCCCCGGGGCGTGTACCGGTGAGCGTCCCGTTAGCCCTATTGGCGCGAACGAAAACATCATCATGACGTATCGCGTAGCCGCGTCCGCGTGATACGCACGGCGTAAGCACACCCGGAAGCACCCACGTGCATACGAACGCGCTATGTAAGCGCCCCGGGGCGCGTAGCGTAAGCGCGTCGGGTCATGTGACCTGAAAATAACACTTTTCATTGGTTCATAACAGTTTTGGTTTCATAATGATGAACCCCCTGGTCTTGTGACCTGAAAATAACACTTTTCATTGGTTCAGAACAGTTTATTTTCCAAATGATGAAAGCCCCCACCTTTTTTCCTCATTCTCACTTTGTACTTTGAGTGAGGAAGACCTGTTTCCAGAGCTATTACTACCTATTTCTACTCAGAAATGGCTACAGTAGCAGCAGCAGCTGGATCATCTGCCCCACCACCACCACCACCACAAGGACCACCAGAACATCTCATTGGTGGTCAAGAAGAAGAGGAGGAGGAGGAGGAAGAGGAGGAAGGGACAAGGCAGGTCCTGCAAGAAAACACTCCACCATACAAACCTAAGGAGCACTTCATATGGGAGTTTTTTAAAATCCCAACTGGTTTAAAAAAAGTAAACGCTGCAAAGGTGACCTGTCTCATCTGTGGTGCTGTGCTATCCAGGGGGAACCCTACAAAAAATATTCCTTTGGGAATCATACAATGATTCAGCATATGCAGTGTTTGCACCCTATTAACATTTCAGCAGCAGAGATGAGAGAACTCTGCAAAAACCTACCCCAATCATCTGGCACAACCTCAACAACCAAAGAACCCACTCCATTGGGTCCAGAAGCAAGTCAGTTGATTTCAAGTATCCAACCAAAGTTTGAGGGATACAAAATTGTTTGTGTACATTGTGGGAAATTAATCACTTATGGTGAGCAGAGCATTACACTCATCATGCTTGCTGGTGATAACGACAAATGCACAAAGAAGCCTTAATTTTTTCCTGTTTTTTTTTGCTCCAGTTGAGCCATTTCCAATTTCCTTTTTTTTGTTTTTCCCTATAAAAAATACAAAAAAAATATAAAACTGTTCATAAAGGTCAAAAAAAAGAAAAAATTCAAAAAAACAATAAAAAAATATAAAACAACAAAAAGAATAAAAAAACAGTTCTTTTTAGAACTACCTCCAATTTATAAAAAAAGGCTTAATTTTTTTTAAAGTCTGTCATTCTTTTTTCTCCATGGTACGCTCCCCGGTGCGCTCCCCGGTGTGCGTACCGGGTGTTCCCCCCGCGAAAATCCCGTGGGGCCCTTTTATAGCCCCCACATCAAACCTAGGGGGTCAGGGGGGTCTACTCTGCACCCTTATGGTCATTTCCCCCTTTGGTTTTGCCACCTCTTGTGTCTCGATTTTACTGGGACACAAGATGGCGGCCGCTCCGGACTGTTTGGAATGTTTACAGACACCCGAGAGCCAATCAGCTTTCCGTGCGCAAGTCGCGTGGAGCACCCGGTGCGCTCCCCGGTGCGCGTACCAGGGCGCTGCCATAGATATATATATATTTTTTAACCTAAATTACTCAAAAACCACTGGAGCACATATCTTGAGACATAGCAAAGGCACATCGGGCTACCAGCCCCATACAATTTTGCCAAGTTTGGTGGAAATCCATTCAGCCGTTCGGGCTAAAAGTGAGGTTGACCGCCCTATGGAAATTAACATGGGGAAAACACATTTTGGGACCCCCTTTTATCTCGGCCCCCGCTTGACGAATCCCCCGCAAACTTTCAAGGAAGGACCGGAGCTCCGCGAGGCAAATTTGAGGACAGTTTCAGGCAGATTCGTCAACCAGCGCCAAAGTTATTCCAAATTGAATTTTGAGATTTTGCATTGGAAAAAATCCTAACTATAACTACCTACTGGCGACCGCCAGTAGGTAATATATGTATATATATATATATATGTATATATATATATATATATATATATATATACATATAGCTTTTACATACAGCAACACCGGAAAATCTGAGATTCTGACTATCTATTCATACTTACACATAAGGAGCTTAATGCAATTCAGGTTTATATCTCTTTATTATTTTCCTTTATACATGTTTACCTTTTTTATGTAATTATGTATCGACATATTTTATTACTTTACTCCTACGAAAGAAAGATATAAAAATATTTTAAACTTTCCAATGCACTACTGTGTGTCTCTTCCTATACCTCTCTCGATGTATCCTCCACCATCACTCTCTGACTCATCCCAGACCGCGTTCTACTACCATGATCTCCCTAAGATCCTTTCTTCACTCTCACCTCCTCTATCCTTCCTTGACTCACCTCAAATCTCAGTATACTACAATGATCTCCCAAATAATCCTTTCAGACGATTCCCTTCTCTATGCCTCCTTGACCCATCCCAAACTTCATTTTACTACTATGATCTCAAAAATAACACTTCATGGACTCTTCCCTCCTATATCCCACCTTCACCCAGCCCAAATGTAATTTTACTACTATGATCTCTAAAACAACACTTCCTAGACTTTTTCCTCCTCTATCTTTCCTTTGACTCTTCCCAGAACTCATCTAACATAATCTCTGAAATAATACTATTTAGGCTCTTCCCTCCTCCATCCCTCCTTTATTCTATTGAATCAAACTAACAAACTCACATATGTTCACTGCTCAAATTAACTAATTATATTTCCCAATAGTAATCCACCACTAATCCTTTGGTTTTCAGAATAACGTGCTAGTCGCTGAAAAGCTCTTCAACTCCTCCTAGGGGTAGTAAGCTCTATATAAATACAATTACAATTACTAGCCTATGGTGAAGTGATTGTGCGCTCCCTGTTAAACATGTTAAAATTGGCATACACCTGTTTGTCGCATTTAATTGACTTCTAAGTTCCTAGTATATGGTACACAATATACCACGGCCTGTAAATTAAATGCTATTGGTGGGCTTCAGCACTTATTGTGCCACCCACTAAAGTAGCACTGCCTGGGTGAGCAGTATAAACTGCCATTTCAACCTGGCAAAACAAACCTTTTACCAGTCCTAAACATTTTTTAATCATAAAAGTCACCCCTAAGGTATGCCCTAAGCGCCCATTGAGGAGTGTACATTTTATTTTAAAAGCAGGTCATGTATATTTTAATGTTTTACATGACCTTGGGGTGAAACATCTCCAAAGTAATTTTTCATTCTGGCTATGCTGGCTCTCATATAGGTTAGCATAGGTTTACACAATTATGTGTAATAGGTGCTAAATTCATTTTGGGAGTTGCAGGAAGAAGGATTCATTTTTACTATTCAAAAATCCAACTTAATGGCCAAGTCAGATTTTACATTACTATTTTGAGAATGACACGTTCAGAAGGTTAGCATTTTCCTGCCTAAAACTAGGGGTGGGCAGAGTTCGAGGAGTTCGTACCCACAAATTCAACACAGTGAAAAGAAACGTTGTGAACTCCACCTAACCCCACATGAATGGGCAGAGTTGTGCTTGGCTGCCCATTTGCGGTGTTTGGTGCGATTAGCGCGCTCCGAGCAGCAACACGGGGGAGAACGGCACCATGCTGTCCCCCGCATGCGAGCCCATTTTGTTTTTCCTATTCGGTGCATGGTGCGGGCCTACTTCTCAATCCTAACTACATCTTTGCCATCTTTGCTTTATTTAACTGATCCTCTCCTGTTTCACATTTATTTCCTTAGTGTGTGTATTTGTGTTTGTGTATTTTATGTTTTTGCCTCTTTTTTTATTTTCTTTGACTTTATTGTCCTTTATTTAGTTTTCCCCTAACTTCCCCTAACTTCCAAACTTCCTAATTTCTCCCTTGCTAGTCTATTCCTTCTCTTCTTCCTGTCTCCATGGCAGAGTATGGGAAAGTGTAGGGGTGCAATGAAACGCACATCCTGTGGGTGCCGGTACCTCCAGAGGGTGGAGCCTTGTAACATTTTTAGGTCTCGCCTGTCGATGCGCATGCGCATCGAGCAAGGCGAGAGTATTGGCACTTATCCGCTCTTTATCCACACTGCAAGGAATCGTGGCGATTCCTTGCAGTGCACGAGAAATTTAAGCTCAATGCGCATGCGCATTGAGCTTAAATGCGCGTGCACATGCCCCCAGCCGCCTGCCTTGCCTACTCTCTTCCACAGCCTCCCCCAGCTCCGCCCCCTCACTACTTGATTGCACGGCCGCTAGGCCGTGCCTCCCCTACTCTCCTCCCCCCTCCTCCTCTCCTCCCCTGCCTGCCTGCCGCTAGCCTTGCCTACTCTCTCTCACAGCCTCCCCCAGCTCCGCCCCCTCACTACTTGATTGCACGGCCGCTAGGCCGTGCCTCCCCTACTCTCCTCCTCTCCTCCCCTGCCTGCCTGCCGCTAGGCCGTGCCTCCCCTACTCTCCTCCCCCCTCCTCCTCCTACTCTCCTCCCCTGCCTGCCTGCCGTGTCGCACTTCTCCCCTCTCCGCCCCCTCCCCTGCCCGCCATGTTACGGTGAAAGGCTTGTTTTTTAAAGTGTTGTGTATACTAACTCTCAGCCATGTCATTCCCCAGCCCTGCTATTCAGCACTTTTTCTCTCAGCTGTGTTCTGGTAAACACATTATGGTTTTAACTACTTTTTTGGGGGAGGAGCCTGCCTGCACGACAAGCTCACCGATGTAAGAAAAGCTGATCCGGAGGTTGCAAAACACGCTGTTTGCTCGACATTTGTGGTGTCTGTTAACGAGGAGTTTTAACATGCAGGCTCAAAGCGCACAACTGCTCCTCATTACAGCTGGCCGCGTGCCAGAAGATTTTTGGACGCAGGAGCTGAAATATAGCTCCACAACATCAGTTTAAATAAAAAAAATAAACCTGCAGGGTTATGTTTTTTTCTGCACTCTCCCTGCGCAGCTCCAGCCCGCCCTTTGCTTGACACCATGTCCGGCCGCGCGCCAAGCACTGCAAGCCCTGTGTTCGGATGTCGCGGTGGCACGTGATGGGCGGAAACCTCCGCCCAATCAGCGCGGACATGTGCCTCTCGTTATGTGTCGCCCTTCTCATATCGCCTGAAAAACACACTGTTTTGTTCTGGTTGCCTGGACTGCTCTAGTGAGCTTAAGGAAGTGACGTCATAACCCTGCCAAACAGTTGTCTTTTTGTTATGCTCATTTCTTAACAACCAAAAAAGTATATTTAAAAAAAAAAAACGGGTTCAAGTCTCAAAGTCACAGATACATTCTTGCAACACTGTTTCTCATTTTACATATGCAGGGTTGCAATACTGTGTGTTATTTTCATAAGCTACATCAGTTCTATTCAGTGATGAAAAATTATCATTCTCAGTATTCATCTGGACATGAAATGCAGCTGTGCAAACTTAAAATAACTCTGTGGGGGTGTGTTCTTGGAGGGGAAGGGGCTCATGCTAAGTATTGCCTGAGAGGCACTTATGCACACATCAAGCCTCTTTACATTCACCCCCAAAATCTTGCTAAACCCTACGATCGTCAGGTTTTTAGGTCTCGCCTCAACCCCTCACCCTCAACCCCTCACTCACCCTCACTCTCACTCATCCTCACTCACCCTCAACCCCTCAACCCCTCACTCACCCTCACTCTCACTCGTCCTCACTCACCCTCAACCCCTCACCCTCACTCACCCTCACCCTCACTCACCCTCAACTCCTCACCCTCACTCACTCACCCTCAACCCCTCACTCACCCTCACTCACCCTCACTCAGCCTCAACTACTCCCCCTCACCCTCACTCACCCAAACCCCTCACCCTCACTCACCCTCACTCCCCCTCACCCTCACTCACCCTCAACACCTCACTCACACTCACCCACCCTCACCCTCACTCACCTTCAACACCTCACCCTCAACCTCAACCCCTCACTCACCCTCACTCACCCTCACTCACCCTCACCCTCACTCACCCTCACCCACCCTCACCCTCACCCTCACTCACCCTCACTCACCCTCACCCTCACTCACCCTCACCCTCACTCACCCTCACTCTCACTCATCCTCACTCACCCTCACCCACCCTCAACCCCTCATCCTAACTCACCCTCACTCACCCTCAACCCCTCACCCTCACTCACCCTCACTCTCACTCATCCTCACTCACCCTCACCCACCCTCAACCCCTCACCCTCACTCACCCTCACCCACCCTCAACCCCTCACCCTAACTCACCCTCACTCACCCTCAACCCCTCACCCTCACTCACCCTCACTCACCCTCAACCCCTCACCCTCACTCACCCTCAACCCCTCACCCTCACCCACACTCACCCACACTCACCCCCACTCACCCTCACTCACACTCACCCACCCACCCTCACTCACCCTCACCCTCACTCACCCTCACTCACCCTCACTTACCCTCACTCACCCTCACCCTCACTCACCCTCAACCCCTCACCCTCACTCACCCGCACTCACCCTCACCCTCACTCACCCTCACCCTCACCCTCACTCACCCTCACTCACCCTCACTCACCTTCACTCACCCTCACTCACCCTCACTCACCCTCACCCTCACTCACCCTCACCCTCACTCACCCTCACTCTCACCCTCACTCACCCTCACTCACCCTCACCCTCACTCACCCTCACCCACCCTCACTCTCACTCATCCTCACTCACCCTCACCCACCCCCAACCCCTCACCCTAACTCACCCTCACTCACCCTCAACCCCTCACCCTCACTCACCCTCACTCTCACTCATCCTCACTCACCCTCACCCACCCTCAACCCCTCACCCTCACTCACCCTCACCCACCCTCAACCCCTCACCCTAACTCACCCTCACTCACCCTCAACCCCTCACCCTCACTCACCCTCACTCACCCTCAACCCCTCACCCTCACTCACCCTCAACCCCTCACCCTCACCCACACTCACCCACACTCACCCTCACTCACCCTCACCCTCAACACCTCAGCCTCACCCTCACTCACCCTCAACCCCTCACCCTCACTCACCCTCACTCACCCTCAACCTCATGCTAAAGATTTACAAAAAAACCCATAAACAATTCTAAAAGCACTAACTCTAATGCTGCGAGACCTATTGCATTTCTAATGCTTGTTAGCAAGGAGGATGTGGCCTCCCCTCTATGCTAGCAGCAGGCGACAGGACAGGGAGTGGTTATGGCCTGCTGGAGCGTTGACTGCTGTGGAGGAGACTGGTTACACATACTGTATAACTTGTACTCCCCCCTGGGTAGCTTGACATTGAACAGTCAGGCCTAACACAGAGGCAATGTGCAAAGGATTGGCACAGTACTCCCTCACAATAAGAACCTTGAGTGTCACAAGAGGCTTCAAATATGATGTATGTAAATAATGTTCGTATTCAACACACAAAATAATTAACATAACATGAACATCAGGTATTTCAGGGCATAAATCTCACTCAGAAATATTATTAACAGTACTAGGCCCAATCATTTTCGAATGACATCAGCAATATGCACACTTTGGAAAGATCTTATTCTACACCCCCCAGCACCCTTATGCTGTGCAACACGTTGTCCACCTTGGATCTACCCTCGCAGTTCTTATATTTCAATTCCACACAGTTTGAGGGTGCACCCTGGGTCACAGCAATAGCAGAAATATATACACGCATAGAATTATACCACTTTTTAGCAGCACTGCGAGCCAAGGCTGTGCGGGGAAAAACCAATGTCAAACTTAATGCTCTTTTGGGGGCACTAGATGGCGCACGACGGAATGGCTGCACTTTAGTGCCGCTCCGCTGATCGGCGACAATTATCCTTCAATTATACCGGACCGGCTGTTCGCTGAAAGGCGAAACATATAACTACTTGCAGCCGAATATCAGTACAACTAAAAGGCATCATCACTGGGGTGTAAAACATGCTAAATCTACACAAAACCAGAGTGAAATCAACAAGAGGCTGATGCGCTGTGTTGGCACAAAATGGCGGCGCCCTGTTACACATAACGCACCATAGTGATATCGATCAGGGGGAAGGCGGACCTGCAACTACATGATTGTGATCTGGGCTGCATTGCTGAAAATCGACTCCCTGCTGATTGGAGAGCTGTGGGGACGGCTGACAATCCAGCACGTAGCTCCTGTGGGGATCTCCTTGCCAGAGTGTGAACTACCCGGGAGGCAGGAGGCACTGTATCAGAAGGTGCACGAGGAGAGCCCAACACCGCAACGCATCCCGAACGAAGATACCCGCCATAACTGTGAGTGCAACCAGCTGATTTGCTAACTGCGCTTCATATCGGCGACTGGCGCGTGCTGAAACATCGCGTCACGATTCCAAACGCCTGCCTGATAGTGTGCTATACGCATCAAATCTGCTTGTGAGAGGCCCGGGGCCTGCGACGGCCCACCTCCCTGAAAATCATAGTGGGCCTTCAAGCCAAGATATGCATCATGCCCTCCCCTGCCTCGACCGCGCCACTACAGTGAGATCCTAGCTTTGGGCCCCTAGGGGACTCTATGTTGGATGTTTATTCTTTGTAAAGCCATCCCCTAGCCAATGACGCGCTTATATACAGCTGCCTACAAGGAGTAATACTGTGGGAGCTGCAGCACCGATAATCTGGCCTACTAATTATTCTGCAATGTCATCACTTCATATGTTTCTGGTGCCCTGGATGTCGATGCGACGTATGCACATTCTACACATCATTGCAGGTCTTGCGCGATCTCCACTACCAACTGCAAACTGCACATTGACATCGACCGTATTGTGTACCTGCTAGGGACCCCAAGCTCTAACGAGCGTTGAATAGCGCTGACGCATAAGTGTAATACTTATAACAACATAGCTCTGAACAGCCTAATTAGCAATCTATACTGTGCTATTTGCTAACTATACCGTAACAAAATATATAGGACGACTGCCAAAGCCTTTTTGTGGTGTAGTCTGCTGCACAACCTCGTCACCATTGGCAAACCAGATAAACGCCAACCCAAACTCTCCTTTGACATGCGCCGTACGCCCAGAACCATGTTGGCACACTCTGACATTGAGTTGGACGCAGACCGTGCCACACCATCTACAATGGAAGCTACCCTACAGGCCATAAAACAGATTCTGCAGGCTATAGACAACAAGATCGACACTCTTACTCGACAAGTTGACCACATTGGGGCTAAGCTTGATAAACAAGGAGAGAGTCTGGATGATGCAGAACTCCGTATATCGGCGGTAGAAGACGAGTCCAACACCACAACACTTAAATGCCGAGAGATAGAAAAAGTGATGGAAATCATAAAAAACAAGAATGAGGATTTGGAAGCGCGTTCAAGGCGAAATACCGTGTGTATCACAGGCATTTGGAGAGCGCCAACACTGGTAAAATTGAATCCATTCTAGAAGGCATGATGCGAGACATATTCGGCGCAGAAGTGCTATTGTCTGTGTTTATAGTTGAGCACGCACATAGGTCGCTTGCACCAAAGCTGATCCCAGGTGCACCTCCGCGACCCATTATTGCCCAACTACTTAATAATAGAGACAGAGATACGCTCTTACTGCTGGTGAGGGAAAAACAGCAAATTAATTACCAGGGTAATAATATATCACTCTACCTAGAGTTTACGATAGCAGTACAGACAGCACGTAAAGACATTGCAACTATGAAAAAGAAACTGCGTGATATGGGCATTGAATATGCTATGCTATGCTCTATCCAGCAAGGCTAAGGGTGATGCATGACGGACAGATGAAAATGCTGACTACACCTAAAGCAGCACACAAATTTATCAAACAAATTGCCACAAAACCTGAAAGAACAGGCCGCTCTTCTGCTGGTCCAGATTCAGACTGACGTGAAGAGACAACATGGTGATGTGAGTGTTGTATACAGGGACTAAAGCACATGACATGTGCTGCCTATGTATATTGTAACATACACGATTTAAATATATCAAATTACTAGAATGTAATACAGGTTTTCAACACTATAGCCCTACACGTCAAGTACCACAACATTGGTAGCAGTCTTAGTATATGCAACCTGCTGCAGATCAAATGTTGCAAAAAACCTGCGTAGTTCATGTGCTCCACAGTGTGTCTCATATATGTAACCACCAGTTATCATTTAGACACATAGGGCCCCATTAGGATGACGGGCGGACTTTGTCCGCCCACCACCCTATCGTAATCTGGACCGCCCGCCATAAGGGCGGGGGTCCCGTTGGGGGAATTAGGATGTGCCCGCCACAGTGGCGGGCACATCCTGTAGTTTAAGCATTGTGGCGGGCGGTGCACTCTGCACCGCCTGCCACAATGCAAAAAATGCATTTTCACATTTGCATAGGCAATGCGGCAGGCACCGCGCGGTGCCTGCCGCTTTGTATATGCAAATGAAGGGGGGTACCATAGGTACCCCCCCTGTGCACCCCCACCCCCACCCCCCAACTACCATGATCGCGACACCATCCTACGGCAGGCGCCGGCGAAGGAACCACTCCTGTATGAAAATAAGAAAATCCTGATCTTCCCGGACTATACCAGGCTAGTACGGCAACAGAGGCAATCATTTACGGCGGCCAAGGCACGCCTTCGTGATCTCAAGCTCCCATATGCCTTGCTTTACCCGGCCCGCTTGCCGGTGGTCTTTCAGTCCCGCAATGATTTCTTCGATACTCCGGAGGAAGTGTTCCATTGGACTGACAAGATGGTTAAAGTGAGGGTGCATACTCCACCGGGCCGGGACTCTGATTTCTCATCGAGCGGAGCACCGGCGCGGACCCCACGAAGATCGTGGAGGTAAGGGAACTGGAGGTCCAGATCTAGGAGGCGCTCCACCTCGCAGGGGATGGCAGATGGAAAAACGGCTGCCCCTGACCCTCAGACGATAGCTCCTTGAACATTCGACCTGCAAGCGGCAGAACTTTGGTGCACATGTACTCCTGCGGTGACTGGAAGGATTGGGGTGCCTCCACTGTGCGAACATAGGGCTGAGAGGGACGACTGAGAGAGACTTTTAAGCTACAGTGATTGTGATTGTATGGGGCGGCGGGGGGGGGGTGCTGTATTAGGGGCGGACACTGTCCCCTTGATCAGAGCTCATTTTTGGGGGGGGAGTTGGGTGAATGGTTTGGTTATTGGGGATCCATTGGTGTGGACGGCCTCAGGTCCCACGTTTGGGATCAGGGGTTGCCCACGCCGCGACAGGTACTTCAGTGTTTTTCAGGTATGGGGGGGACGGGGGAGGGGTGGGTGTTGGGGGGAATATGCATGGGTTGAGCTGCACGATTGATATGAGATCTCAATGGTTTGTGTGTACACGTCTGCAAGGCCCAACTTCTGGGCGCATACCCTATATACCCCCGGATGGCTGACGAGGGAACTAGGCCACCAAACCCCAGGACTTCCATACGTGTCCTTAACTGGAATGTGCGGGGAGTGCTTGACAAGATAAAGCGGGGGGGTTCTGCGACAGGAGAAAAGAGAAAAAGCAGATGTCTTGCTACTGCAGGAAACTCATCTCCTGGGCAATAAAATACTATGTTTGCAACGATGTGGCTATCAACAGGTTTATCATGCTGGGTTTGTTAGTGGGTCCAGGGGGGTGGCCATCTCGGTACATCGCAGATTGGCGTATGTTCACTTGACATAGTGGGTGGACCCACATGGCCGATATGTTTTTATCAGAGGGATGATTGGTGCCTAGGAGTGTGTATGCTCCGCCTCCGCTGCAGTGGTCATTGGTAGAGAAGCTGTTTGCAGTATGGGCGGACATTCCCGAGGCACCAGCAGTGATTGGGGGAGATTGGAATGATGTTGTGGAGTGCCGGGTGGACCGGTGTCGACCGGGGGGTGATCAAGTAGCCGATACATCCACCAAATTAGGAGATATGATTAAGGGGATGGGCTGGGTAGACACATGGCGCTATTTACATGCACAGAGCAGAGAATTTACATTCTTATCAGCGGTCCATAAATCCTTTTCGAGGCTGGACTACATCTTCGTCCCCCACGCAGTTATCAGCCGGGTAGAGTCGGCGGTAATTGACTGTCGGATCATTCCTCGGTTGCTATAGAATTCCATCTGGATAAGGGGCGGCAGTCATTTCGGTGGCGCCTCTCCACATGGCACCTTCAACAGGAGGACTATAGGAAACACATGGGGGAGGCCATAGCTCACTACTCAGCTCAGGTGAAAATGTTGGTTCAGTTGCAGATGCTGAGACGGTGTGGGAAGCTCTGAAATCTACGCTACGAGGAGTGGACATAGCATGGTGCGCGGCAGCCCGAAGGCAGCTCAAGGAGGACCTAGTGAGGCTACAGCAGATATTGAGGCCTTGGAGAGACGATGCAGTGGAGAGGGGGACGGTCAGGTGATAGGGCAGCTGCTATTAGCACAGCTGTCCTATGCGTCTCTATTATTGAACGAGGCTCGACAGGTGTAGCTGGCAATACGCAGCAGGGTCTATCAATGGGGAGATAAATCGGGTACAATGTTTCACCAGCTCTGTCAAAATACGTTCCAAGCACAGACCTTACTGGGGATCAGGGAAACTGTCGGGGCCCGATCACAGACCCAAATGAGCTAGCAGACAGCTTTGCAGCCTACTATGCCGATCAATATGCCGAAGGGAACACCTCCCAGCAGCCAAGGTAGATAAATTCATTGCGAACTTACCGCCATGCGCGGTATCTGAGGATGTGAGAGAGCGCCTTGAACTTCCATTGACGGCCAAAGAGTTAGGCACGGCCCTGGGTGAGCTTAATACAGGGAATGCCCCGGGACCGAATGGGTTCCCGAGGGAATTCTTTAAGAAGTACCACCTCCAACTGGGTACACACTACAGAGCGGCGTTGGAAGAGGCAAGGGAGCGAGGTAGCCTTCCGGTGGACTGGAGACATGGGGAGGTGGTAGTATTCCACAAACCGGCTTCCCACCTCCTGGTCCTGAATGAGTGGTGGTATGGGGACAGGGGGGACCCTGCGTATGCTCTGGAGAGGCATCTTATGGGGTCTGATACCGTACATACCATCCTATACTCGGCACCGCTGCGGAAGAAGTTGCCACAGGCCACCCAGGTAGTGTTTCAGATCTGGAGGCAGGCCTTACGTCGAATGGGATGGTGAGGCACGTTAACTGAGGAGACTCCCCTGTGGCATAATGGACGTCTGCCGGCACTGGCGACCCTTCAGGGATTCCGAAGTTGGGACAGTATCGGAATCTCAACATTGGGGAATGTAATGTCAGGCACAGCCCTTAAATTCTTCCAAGACTTGAGAGAGGAATATGGGATGCCCTGGTCCCAATTTTTTAAATATCTACAGTTCCCCCATGCCATTACACCGAGCCTAGAGGACCTTGACTCTCTACCCGAATTTAGCCCGTTAGAGGCGAAGGTATTTATGGGGGATTTTGGGGATAAGAAGATATCCTGTATATATCAGACTCTAGTAACACACTGCTCTACATCCCTACACAAACTGCGGGAGGCCTGGGAAAGTGATATCGGGGCACTGGAAGAAGAAGATTGGTGGGAGACACTGGAGGCCCCTAGAGGGGCTGCAATTGCGAAGCGCTTGAGACTCATTCAATTTAAATACCTTCATAGAATCTGTTTCACAAGGGAAAGACTATGGTGGGCAGGCCTGATTGTGTCTCCAGACTGTCTTCGGTGTGGCCAGGAGGTGGGGACACTGATTCACACGGTATGGAGTTGTGGTTCCTTGGTCAGGTTCTGGGCGGGGGGGTGTGGAACAGTTTGTCTGACGTTCTGGGATGGGACCTGCCTCGTACTCCACAGTTTGGCCTACTGCATGTCCTAGAGGTGGTTGGGGGCAACGTCTATAAAAGGCATCTATTGTTGCTAGGCCTTACCATTGCCAAGAGGCATGTGGCTAAGGCATGGAAAGATCCCCGGGCGCCATCAGTGCTGGTGTGGAAAAAGGGGCTAGACTTCTGTATGGGGTTGGAGCGTCCAATATTTGAGGCCCGGGGTTGTCCAAGGAAACATTATAAAATATGGAAGCGTTGGGCGGACTACAGGGGCCTATGATAGACCCACCCGTTGAACAGGACGACTACCCGGGGATGATATGAAAGGGCTGCCAGGGAAGATGAATGTACACTATCAATTCGGAAACAGTTTTTAAAGTGTGAGATGTTATCATGCGGCGGGGTAGGGAGGGATCTGGGAGGGGGGAGTTGGGGGTAGGGGTGGGATAAGGGGAGGGGGGTATAGAATGGGCCTGGTTGTTGTTGTTTATTTCATATGATATATGGATTGCCAACCATCTGATACTGTGTACTTGCTCGCAGTGTTCTCCAGATTGCGGAGTGCTGCGCCCTGTGTGCAATCTTTCAATAAAATCTGTTTTGAAAAAAAAACAAAATCGACTGGTATTATGTATCTTGACAGACACCATATTTACATTGCACTATTGCAGGAAACACCTCTAGCTAGGGCGACCAAGTGTGGGTTAGGTAACAGATGGGCTGAACATAATATTGCGTCTTCATACTCAACATGCTCTAGGTGCGTTGTAATCCTAATATGTAAAGGTGTACAATTTATCGTAAAACTTTCACTCACAGACGAATACGGCCGCTATGCAATAGTCACCGGGGTGCTTCGAGGCCAACCCATTAGGTTAGTAAATATATACGGCCAAATATAGACAACCCAGTGTTTTTAATGACCTCCGTTCAACATTGAGAGAGCAACCTGAGATAGAAATACTGTCGGGGGTGACTTCAATCTAGCCCTCAATGGCGATCTTGAAAACTAAGAAGCCCATTATTCGGGTAGTCCTAGTGGTGCGTGATACCTTACTAGAATTTACAATGACGAATGTATGGAGACTGTGCAATCCGCACAGTATGGCAGCTACTCACAACTCTTCCATACATAATAGCTGGTCATGAATAGACTATTGGCTTACGACCACAGTAGCTAGTACATGAACATGCAAAATACAGCATTTACCAAAAACATTATCAGACCATAATCCGATCCTGCTCTCTCTAGACATTTCCAATTATGTGCAGGCGCCATACATGTGGCCTTTCAATGCTAAAGTATTACTAGACGCAACCTATGATGAAGCTATAGGATGTGGTATCAAGACTATTTTCAGGTAAATCAGGGCTCTCTGGAAGATGCTGGCATATTATGGGAGGCTTTTAAAGCTACAATTTGAGGTGCATGTATTAGTACAAATGCGGGCAGCTTGAAAGATATATGCACTCAACTTACTAACTGCGAAGATAAACTCAAACTCCTAGAGCAGGAATATGCACTTACCCATAACACGACTACATTGGGCAAAATTCGAGAAACACTGACAGAATATCAGGAATTTGCAGACAGTGCACTAAAATACATCTCCAAAAGACAAGTAGCGAGGACGTATGGGGTGGCCTTCGGAACTGGTCGAATACTAGCACGTAAAATATGTAATGAACACACCACCCACACAGTAATTAAAATTCGAGATACGCAAGGCACCCCACAGTATGGCAGACAGGGCGTACTGTCGCCTTTCACAGCATCTTATGGGGAGATGTATGCTACACGCAATGCAGCTGGGGCACCAGAAATACTGACATATCTGGAGGATATTGCAATTGCATGGTTATCCGATGCCCAACTGAAGTACCTTCCACAACCCATCACTATTAAAAAAGTCACAGATGTAATCAAATCTCTACCCAATGGGAAAGCACCTGACCTGATGGGTTTACGAGCAAATTTTATAACGCATATGTGGAACTGCTAGCACCCCATCTTTTGCAAATGAACGGTGATGCTTATGAAAAGCAACTTCTCCCACCCACTCTTCGGTAAGTCTTGATTTATAGCCCTCCAAAAACCAGATAAAGACCCTGAGCTTTGCGAGTCCTACCGCCCACCGTCCCTAATGAATACAGATAAATATTAGCAAAACGTATTGCCAAACACCTCCAACCACTCATGTTGGAGTAATATTGCATTGCCAGCTAATCGGGGTTTATACCACATTGCTCCACTGCGCATAATTTACGAACCCTCTTTACATTATCTCACCAGCTGAACCTCTTAGGCGCCGCTAAGGCATTTATTATTATTATTATTATTATTATTCTGAGTTTTGTATAGCGCCTGGTTACCAATAGGCATCCCAGCGCTTACCAGAACATAACACTACTGAAAGAATGAAGGGGTTAAACGGAGAACAAAAAAGTTTTTAAAAGTTTACGGAACCGAAGAAGACTAGCTTCCGAGCGCAGTTGTAGGGGCAATGAGTTCCACAAGGAGGCCACATTTATTGAAAACCGTCTGCCACCCATTCTAGCCTTTTTCACTCTGCCAACCTGGAGGAGATGTTGATGGTCAGAGCGAAGAGAACGAGAGGCCTTGTAAGGCTGGACCATCTCCTCCAGAATAGGATGGCCTACCCCATGCAGAACTTTGTGGGCAATACAAAGAGACTTGAATTTCACCCTGTCCCTCACAGGGAGCCAGTGCAATGCCCTCAACGCCGGGCGAGCAGATTGACGCCTGGGGAGACCCGTCAAAAGCCTGGCAGCCGCGTTCTGCACTTGCTGCAGTTTATTCAGGGTAGATTCGGGTGAATTTGATTTGAACGAATGGCCATATCTTTTTACAGTGCTACAAAAGAGGGGTATTCCCCCAATACTAATGCAATGGATCAAAATAATATATACGCAACCTGTGGCACGTATCAAGGTAAATCGATATGTGTCCGATGCGATACACATTACACTGGGCACTCGGCAAGGGTGTACTCTTTCACCTTTATTATTCGCATCACACTAGAACCACTCGCCTGCAAGATTAGACATCACAAGTCCATGGCCCTGCAATTCCTACAGCGCCCTATAAATATCTCCTTATACGTCCTTTATATTTGCGAGCACCACATAACCTTATCACCCATATTACGGGAGTACATACAATTCGGTAGACATTCTGACCTTCAAATCAACTGGAGTAAGTCCATGATTATTCCCTTACCAGACACTACAAGACCACATCCAGTGCAATTCCCATTCGAATGGCAACTAGACCCCATCAAATACATTGGAATATGGTATCACAAAGATCCTACTTTAGTTATATGTACAAATTATGGTACTGACATCAGTAAAATAAAAGAAAAAATAGAGACATGGATTCATATGCCATTATCCGTACCGGATTGAATAGCTCTTGAAAAATTGGTCATCCTTCCCAAGTTCCTATATCTTTTTAAAAACATCCCCATTATCCCGCCAAAATCGGTGTTTGAAAGGTTTACGACTTGCATAACCCACCTTATCTGGGCTGGAAAGTAAGCTTGCGTTTAATTGCACGCATTAACAATGCCCTACTCTGGAGGGGGGTTCAAGGTTCCTGATTTTCTGTCTCTACTACTCATGTACACAAGCGCAATACGCACACTACTGGTATCACCCTGTGCAATACCAGCTTCATACGGCAGTAGAGGATGGAGATGCACACCCAATCTCGCTTCAACATATTCTACCACACCCTCGCACACACATGTTACAGCATGAAATAAACACTATTTGCGCAACGAAGATCTCCATTGGCAGTGCCACTAAGCCACACAAGTGGAAGAGATTGAAGGACTGATGTCACTGTACAGGCATTCTGTTTGGCAGTACTGCGGGTGATGTCTCTTCTTTACTTGTGCATCTAAAGAAAACAAGCAAGAAAAACATTTAATAACATGTTGCATTGTTGCAGTTTGAATTAGCACAGACAAAGGCAATCTTAGTATGGTTGGTTACTTTGGTAATAATATATCCAAAATTTTAAAGTTAAATCACACCACCATACCATAAAATGTAATTACCAATCAGGATAACACAACATACATATATAGCGCTTTCCTTTATGGCCATATATTCTGAAGGAGACATCTGTGGCACTCAGGAAACTGCATAGGTAAATGGAATAAAAATCCTTTTTTACAATAAAGGTTTGTGTGTGACTATGGTGGGCAATGTGATCCTGTGAATCATGCTGGGGGATCTGCAGTATGCTACAGCCAGGGAGTCCAGGAGGAAATGGAATTATACCTAAAAAGATGTAATGCTATTGCACGGCTGAATGGATGGATGGATGAGTGGATGAATGGAAGGATAGACAGACAGATGGATGGATGGACCGAGAAAATGAAAAAAAATTAAATAAATACATAAAAATAATTGACAAATTAAAACAATAAAATAAATAAAATAGCATTATAGAAAAATTGAAATAAAAATGTGCAAACATTTAAAGAAAAAGATCATTAAATAATTGACATAAAAAGTTACAGTAAAAAGATTTAAATTAAAAAAAACATTTAACTTAAAATATGAATATTAATAAAAAGATCAATAATTGCCAATGTTTGTATGTGAGGATTGAAACCTATTTTGAAGCATTGAGGTACAATATAAAAAATGCATGTAATATATAGGCACTCTTCATCCAAATCTTATTCTTAATATACAAATACTACAATGATCCTCAAGCATATTTTTAAGCTAATGTCACATCCATCCATGCAAGCCTATGACAAAGGGACACTGGCTGGATGCACAAAATGGTTGTCAACCACATGGTCAAACAACAAAAGCGAGCAAGGAGGCATGGGGAACAAAGAAGTCAAGCAAGCCTATGACAAAGGCACACTGGCTGGATGCACAAAATGGCTGCCAGCCACATGGTCAGAGAACAGCAGTGAGCAAGGAGGCATGCGGAACAAAGAACACATGCAAGCCTATATATAGCAAAGGCACACTGGCTAGATGCACAAAATGGCTGGCAGTCACACCAATCAATCAATCATGGTCTGTAAAGCACAGTTACTCACCTGTGAGGGGCTCAAGGCGCGGTGGGGGGATGGGGCACCCAGATCAGATTAAGTGCTGAGTTCATCTGAAGAGCCAGGTCTTTAGGTCCTTCCTGAATTGCGTCAGCGAGGGGGATTCCCTAAGGTGGATGGGCAGGGCGTTAAATGTCTTGGAGTCGAGGTAGGAGAAGGACATTCCTCCGGTTCTGGTCTTGAAGATTCATGGGATGGTAGCCAGGGAAAGCTGGGTGGAGTGGAGGTGTCTGTTGGGTATGTAGAATGTGAGGCAGTGATTCAGGTATGTGGGTCCGGCGTTGTGAAGGACCTTGCATGTGTGAGTGAGGAGTTTGAAGGCTACTCTTCTGTCAACTGGGAGCCAGTGCAGGTTGTGGAGGTGTTAAGTGATGTGGCTGTGATGGGGGATGTTGAGGATTAGTCTTTGTTAGAAATGGGGATCTCTTTTTGGCTAAGGCTTATGCCCAAGCCAGGCAGAGACCACCACTCTAGTCAGGGAAAGGGAGTTACACGCCAAAGATAACCCCTTCTCACCCCCTTGGTAGTTTGCACGAGCAGCTAGGCTTATCTCGATGGCGATGTGTAAAGAATTTGCACAACACACACAGTAACAACACACTAGGCACACCGCAAAAGGAACTCCACACAAGGTTATATAAAAATAGCCTTTGTATTATAATAAAAACACATCAGATAAAAATTACACAATATACACTGTGCCAACTGGCACAGGCAATATTTACAATGGATTATTTACACATGACAGGGCAACGTGGGCCACTGTCAGAATTAGCATTTGGTAAAAAGAAATAGTAAAAAGTAAGAATATATATGAACTTACAACACAACCTGTAATCACTGGCAGACACTATACTCAGCGTCAACCTGTAATATAAATCATAACAGGTACAGTACGACATAAGGCGAGAACTCTATTCTGCGACAACCTCATAAGCTAAAATAGGATAAACCATAATCTCCTAAACATCAGGAAATACACTTAAGAACATAACCTGCAGTAGGGAATAAATCAAACCTAGACCACAGTAGAGAAATAAAACAGTAGGTAAAACCTAGTAATCATAAAAGCACATCTATGAGCATAAATCAAGGTGCATAAAACATACTACAAACATGACATTTCCTAGCACATATAAAAATTACACAAGGGCCTTGCGCCCTATAAACCTCATAGTCCCCTGGGCCAACTGGTCATCTCTAAGGGGCTCAAATGCCCTCTGTCCACAAAGTCAGGGCGCGCTGCAAAAGGCAGCGACAGTTACTGAGGCGCACTTGGAGCAAACCTAAACGTGGCAGCTGCCCTCTACTTGCTGGGCAGCTGGGAATCAGCAAAATGCGCCATGGGCTCTCAGGGGCCCTTTAAGTAAATAGCCCCCAAACACTGTGGAGCACACTGGCGCTAAAATAATGGGGTAGGTTAGGGCTGTAGCCATCTAGGCTCAGAACACAAACATCGGGAACATTGGAGCCATCTAGGCTCTTGCAGTACACAGGTTGGAGTCAGCATGGGCTCTAAATCACATAGGTCCCAAGCCCCTCATGTTCTGTGAATCAATAATGTGCCCCTGGTGATGGAGCGTCCCGCAACGGCAGGCCCGCTCTGAAAATGCGGCAAGAACGTCCCCGCCCAGCCCTTACTCACTGGGCTGCTCCACTTTGCGAGGCGGCATCACCAGGCCAGCATGCGGGGCTCCGTCCTCATTGCAGGAGCCCCGCGTCGGATCCTGCTCCGTCTCGCCTTGTTCGGGAGACCGGCGAGGTGCTGCACAGCTTCCCCAGGCTGGGGAAGTGGAAGGAAGGATTCTCCAGGCCCCGTCCCCGTCTTCTACTTACGGCTCGCGCTAGGCAGCGACCCGGGGGGAAGTTGTCTTGCGGCTCAGGCCGCGGTGGTGAGAAATGGGGTGGGCACCCGTGCAAGTTTAAATCAAAAGGCTGGGCAAAGTCGTGGGGTAGGCACCAGCGCAGGTTAAAACATGAAAGACCACTGGCATAATGCAGGTTGGGCACCTGCCAGGTAATAGCCAAATAAGCGGAAAGAAAACGCAATCGCGGCTAACGGGCCGGCAGCAGTGATCAGGGCACTGCCTCCACCAGTCCTTTCACGGCCACGAACAAGGGAGAGCAGACAGGTGGTGCCAATTAACCCTACGCTTCCTGCAGACACCAGTGGGGGGATTAAAAAAGAAAGGCAGCACAGCGCTCCCATGCTGCAAAAGGAGCCAGGTGCTTTTAAACCGAGGCAGCCCTCCCAGGGCCAAAGTAAATAAAGTCCAAGATTTCTAGGGTCAGGAAATGGTGCAGACATCTCCCTGCAAAGCAAATCTCCCCAGTCATCCTAGGCAAGGCAGAAGGGTCCCAATAAGTCCTCCAGGCATCCAGGGGCTGGGCAGAGCCCAGGGAGGCAAGCCTTCCCCTGAGCTCCAGCAGCAGCACGCCCCTGGCAGATTCCAGTCCAAGACAAGAACATTTACTTGGGGTCACAGCCCCTCTTTTATACACACAAATCCTAGAAGGTGCAGGCAAGGGGAGAATCAGATGCAACTGGTTCTAGAGAACATTGTTTTGCTCAACCCCTCTCCCTATTCACAAGACAGGCCAGGAACATCAGACGCACCACAGGGGGTGGAGCCAGCATTGTGGAGGGAAGACCCAGCCCTATTCAGGTCCCAGGTGCACTCCTCCCTGCCATCAACATGCAGATCTCTCCATGCACCACCGGGACAGACCCATCCTGACTCCTGGAGCCAGACACATCAGCCAGCTCCAGCCAATCACAAGCCAGACAGTCAATTCACATTTACTGCACAGACATTCCAACTTCTAAAATTGTCACTTCTTCACTAGACACAATAAATCTGCGCACATCATCGCGCAACATTTAATCTCACGAGTTCGCACATACCAAACTCGACCTTGCACTCCCCATGCATCAGGAACTACCATGGACACACATATCCCCCATGCATTCCTAAGGGAAGGCAGGCCATCTCAGCACACACACTCCGAGTGCGCACGCATTTTACACTGGCCCACAGTGCTAAAGTGCGCAGAGATCTAAAATCACTACCACCATGCCAGAGGCTAAAGGTAAAAAGTTTAGGGGGGAACCTGCCAAAAAGGCCCAAGTCCAACAGTCTTGTTGCGGTGTTCTTGACATTCTGGAGTCTTCAGAGGAGTTTCTGGGTGACACCCGTGTTGAGTTCATTGCTTTAGTCAAGTCTGCTGCTAATGAGGGCATGGGTGACTGTCTACCTGGTTTGGGTGCGGATCCATCTTAAGGTCTTTCGAAGCAGGCTGTGTATGTTGAAGTAGGCCGAGGAGATGGTGTTTATTAAGTGGTCCATTGTGAGCAAGGAGTCCAGTATGATGCTGAGGTTTTGTGCGTGGTTCGTGGGAGTAGGGGACTTCCTAGAGCAGATGGCCACCAGGAGTCATCCCAAGCAATGAGGACTTGTTTCTTGTCCGAGTTGAGCTTCAGGCAGCTGTCCTTCATCCTGTCCACAACGGATTTCATTCCTTCGTGGATGTTGTTCCTGGCAAAAGTGGGTTCTTTGGTGAGGGAGAGGATCAGCTGGGTGTTGGCAGCGAAGGAGATGATGTTGAGCCTGTGGTTCATGATGATGGCTGCAAGGGGGGCCATGTAGACATTGAAGAGGGTGGAGCTGAAGTACGAGCCTTTGGGTACTCTGCAGTTGATCTCTGTTGGTTTTGAGAGGTTCGGCTTTGAGTATAACCCGTTGTGCTCTGCCGATGAGAAGGGTGTGGATTCAGTTGAGGGCCTTGTCTCGGATACCAGCGTCATGGAGTCTTGTGGCTAGGGTGCGTTGGGAGACTGTGTCAAAAGCTGCCATAAGGACCAGTAGGATGAGGGCCACTGTTTCACCCTGGTCAAGGAGGGAGTGGATGTCATCTGTGGTGGTGAGGAGGGTGGTCTCTGTGTTCTGATTTCTTCGGTATCCGGATTGGGAGATGTCAGGACGTGGTTGGTTTCGATAAAATCGGCGAGCTGGGCATTGATGGCTTTTACAATGAGTTTTGCTGGGAAGGTGAGTATGGAGATGGGCATGAAGTTCTTGAGGTCCATCAGTTCAGCGGGGGGTTTTCAGGAGGGGGTTGATCATGGTGTGTTTCCAGTCATCAGGAAGGTGGCGGTCTCGAGGGAGCAGTTGATGGTTTGGCACAGCTCAGGTGCAATGGTGCAGGCAGTTCTAAGGAAGATGCGGTGCAGGCAGGGATCTGAAGGTACTCCGGAGGGGAATGCTTTTCATGGTCTTTATGGTGGCATGGTGGCACTGTGAGCTAGCTGGTCTAAAGGCTAACATATCCTCTGGGTATGTCCGGATCAGTCTAGACACTGATGGAGCAGACTTTCAGAATTATTTCTGAATAATAGTTTGTGACAAATATAACTCTCATGATTTTTATTTTTACTAATGAGTGTTGCATGATTTGCACGTTTCTACTGACTCAACCTAGAATAGTATGCACCATCACCAACACGCGGGTTTAATCATTTGTGATCTTGTCATGTTCGTCATTTTGCTTTGAATAATACATTTACTTTGTCTTTTGTTTTGTCGTATATTAACTGCGGCTGTATTAATAATATTAGCATGTGCATTCTTTTAACCCCTTGCCTGCTGATGACGGAACGGCTCCGTCATCAACTGCGGTGGCGCTGTGCTGATGGCGGAGCGGTTCCGTCATGGCCCGCTCGGCGCTCCTGCGTGGCGCGAATTCCGCGCCTGCGCTGAGCGTTCCATTGAGCGGGGCGGGCCATGACGGAACCGCTCCGTCATAAGCACAGCGCCACCGACGCTGGTGACGGAGCGGTTCCGTCACCAGCATGCGGCCGCCGCGCGGCCGCCCCGCCCCCTTAGCACTGCGGCAGAATAGCCGCCACAGTGAAGGGGTTAAATGTGCTTTTGTTTATGTTTTGTTGTCTCATGTGTCTGTGTTTGTTTATTTGTTCGTATGCAAAACTAGGTAACATAATTAATGGGTTAATTTTAGTAAAGGGGGTGGGTAACAGAATAATTATCATTTCTTGAATTAATTATTGTCTTGTGTTTCCTTGCATACTAGACTCACGCTAAAAAGGCCTGTGGCCTACTTCTAAAATGGATGTCCGAAAAAGCTGTACCAATAAGTGGGCCTTGCACAGCTACGATGGAATGTGAAAATGTTTTCTACATTAATTCTTGGAGAATGGCTTGCAAACAAGGCTGTGTGGAAGCTTAGGAGATTTGGTTCAGATTCCTTCACGGTCAAGGCCGTACTTGACGTTCAGCGGCGGAAAAGCTTGGGCGGACGAAGGAATTAGTATTTACTTTTTGTCAAATGTAACCACCTTCGGAAGCTGCTAGTGACATTAAATAATGAACAATGCCGCTCTTGAAAGAATGTGACTCTGGCTATGCGAGAGTCGGATGACCGCATCAGGAGACATCCTCTTTGACCAATCACGTTTTGTCTTGCTCGAATATTTGTATTCTTTTAGTTAGTTTTAGATATGAAAATACTATAAGAATTGCCCCCTTGCTAAGAGCACTGTTGGTTCGTTCCTGTGCTCCAGAGACGCTGCCAGATTTTCCTTTCACGTAAGATCCTTAGAGACTTTACTTTTTCCTTTCAGGTTTACTTCAGCTAAGTTAGGGTAATAGGGAAATAGGCTATGGAGAAATAATCTAAGTGTTTGAGCATTTACTCATGCTGATTTTTGGTTCGAACTTGCTAAGACTAATGTGCCTGTAATGAATATTTCTGCTAAATAAAAATTGCTCATAAAAGAGTTTTTCTTAAAAATGCATTTGTTTAAAATAAAGTTAATAAAATTGTTTTTGAAATGACAAGCTGGTCTTGTTTGTTTCCTTGAGGTACCATTAGTTAATCCATTGCCTATATTTGTGACATAATTAAAGTGATTTGATATGTTAGATTAATTAGGTCATAAGATTCAGTTGGTCAAAATTCATGTCTCAGTCATTTTTGGACCTAGTGATAAATTTATAAATAATGATGAGTATTGTGGTGTAGAGTTGTACATATGAGACTGAATTTCTTCTGACCCGCTGGATCAACACCAATCCCTTAGTTTATGTTGTCTAAACGGGTAAGACCTCTGACCTCCTGGTCTGAGTACCAGCTCTCCCCGCTTAGCTCTACAATTAAGGCTCTGCCCTTAGCACCAGCTTGAGCCCTTCAGGTAGGTGTTCGAGGTCCTCCTCCACCCACATGCTCCTGCCTGCACCTCATCCCTGGTGCACTAATGGAAAAGCACCCTGCCCTTCTGCTATTCCACTCTGTTCTGTGTCATTTTGCTTTCTTGTATTTGCCTTTTTTTCTCTTGTCTCTGCCTCTTTTTCTTTGCCTCTTTCCTCTGTTGTGCATCTTTTCCATGCCTCTTTCTCTCTGCATTTTTCCCCCTGTTGTGCCACTTTTGCCTTGCCTTTTTTCTCTTGTTTTTGCCTCTTTCTCCTTGCCTTTTTCCTCAATTGTGTCTCTTTTTCCTTGTCTTTTTTATCTTGTTGCTGCCTCTTTCTCTCTACATTTTTCCTCTATTGTGCCTCTTTCTCTTTGCCTTTTGTCTCTCATTTTTCCTTTTTCCCTCTCCCTTTTCCCTCTATTGTGCCTTTCTCTCTTTGCCTGTTCACTTTCTGTCTCTTTTCTCTATGTATTCCTCTTGCCCTACCTGCTCCACCTTCCTGTACTCCCCGCCGCTGCTGCCCCTGCGGAACCTCCCCACCCAGAGTATCATTTCCACCTCCCGGCTGACTGCCCTCCCTGACCCCTACTTAATGGTGGCCGCTCCGCTGCATGAAGAGCAAGACCTCTGACCTCCTGGTCGGAGTCACTGCTCTCCACCATGCATCTCCACCATTAAGGCTCTGCCCTTAGTGCCAGCTTGAGCCCTTCAGGTAGGTGTTCGAGGTCCTCCTCCACCCTCAGGCCTCATTCCTGGTGGTCTAGTGGAAGAGCACCCTGTTCCTCTGTTATTCCGCTCTGTTTTGTGTCATTTTGCTTTTTCGTGTTTGCGTTTTTTTCTCTCACCTGTGCCTCTTTTTCTATGTTGTGCCTCTTTTTTCTAGCCTTTTTCTCTTTTACCTCTTTCTCTCTGTCTTTTTCCTCTGTTGTGCCTCTTTTTCCTTGCCTTTTTCTCTTGTTTTTGCCTCTTTCTATCTGCCCTTTTCTTCTATTCTGCCTCTTTCTCTTTGCCTTTTTTCTCTTGTTTCTCACGTTTTGCCTCTTTCCTTCTGCCTTTTTCCTCTGTTGTGCCTCTCTCTGTATGTTCGCTTTCTGTGTCTTTTCTCTCTGTTTTCCTCTTGACTTCCCTGCTCCTCCTTCCTGCACTCCCCACCGCTGCTGCCCCTGCAGCCCCTCCCCCCAATGTGTGGTACCCACTCCTGTCTCCAGCTGACCGCCCTTCGCTAACCCTACTTAATGGCAGTGGCTGTGGGGCCACTTGTACCAGGTGCGCCGGAGGCACTCTGAAGGCAAGCCCGACTGCGCCTGTCCGCGACCTGACCAGGAATAGCGCCAGGTACCCTGGTGCCCTGACCCCCCACTGCTACGACCCCAGCACTCTCCACAGACACAACCCCAGATGCAACTACAACAACTTCCAACTCTTGATGCCGAGCAACACTCAAGGCCCAATCTCCTGCCAACACTGCCGCTGCATCTTCACCCACATACGGACGCCAGCAGTAGCTTCTAGCTCACTGGATGCCAGCGCACACAAACATTGGACTGCATCCTCCTCAATGTACGCTCCCTGCACAGACACGCCGTAGAAATTGTGATTTTCCCATTAACATGACCAGAGAATCTGGATTTCATTAAAGACACGGAATCTAACATTATGCATAAATCTTTTAATGCAGTCACAAGTAGTCGCATTACATCATAAGCAATAACAGTTCTAAAATGCAGTGACAAAAGGTAATAAAAGCCATGAGAGACAACAGAACTGCCTCTTTTAAATGGAACAAAGCAACAAATGTTTCATAAAGTTGAGATGTAATTTGATCTTGAGAGCGAAGAAAAAACGGAAGACGGAGGAAGCAAACAAACTGAGGAGGATTAGAGGTGATGAGAGTAATCCATCAGGTTGAGTTATCTGAAAAGAAGGAGGAAGAATTAAAAAGGTTCTAACCTTAAGTAGTAAAAGCAGAAAAGAACATAAAGTAATCAATATAGTAACAAGTGCATATAATCATCAACATAGAAATAAATAAATACTCCGTCCAAGGGAGGGACGGGTGGGATAATTTTAGCCTCCGTGTCTTTAATGAAATCCAGATTCTCTGGTCATGTTAATAGGAGAATTGCAATTTCATTACAAGACATTATGCATGTTGGCAGCCTTGAAGGACAACATCAGACATATGCTCAATAGGTTTACAATAATGATAAGCAAAAGTGGAAGCATTGGACCAATCAGCCGCTTTAAGGATACCATCTAACTTACCACCAGACCAGAAGGATTTACTAGCCATAGCACCTGATTGAGTGGGCTTGGAATTTAGAAAGGTCAATACCAGTGAGGTTCATTGCTGATTTGACCCATCTAGCTATGGAACAAGAAGAGACTGGCTTAAAGGGTTTAACCAATGAAATAAGAAGTTGATTAGCATCCTGAGGGTGAGCGTATTTCATTCTGGAATCATATTCTTTCATACAATTGACAACACAAAGTTTTTTGCAGCAATCAAAATGAGGATAAAAAATAGAATCTGACATTGTTTTGGTTTTTCTAAGGATTTCAAACTTAACACCATACATGTCATAAAATTTATTAGAAATATCAAGGGATTTTACATCAGACACCCTACAACAAGAAAGCAAATGTAAGAGAGTAGCACGTTTAATGGAAAGACATTTTCTATTAAGAAAAGGATTATCAGGCCATGAACAAAAAAGGTCTAGTATAAGTTTAACGTCCCACAAGGACTGGTATTTGGGTCTAGGAGGTCTTCTCAGTCTAATACTTTTCAGAACTCTACAAATGATAACATTCTTACCTACCGTCTTACCGTTGAATGTCAAGCAGAGATCGCTGATCTATAACAATTAATGGATCTATAGGAGAGGCCATTGTCTAATTGTTCGACAAGAAAATTAACTATGTTGATGATAGGAGCCTCCACGGGGTCCAACTTCCTCTCCATGCACCAATAAAACCATTTTCTCCAAATGTTATTGTACCGATAGTGTTTTCCTGGTGCCCAGGACTCTCTGAGGAGAGTGAGAGCTGATGACAAAAGTCCAGACAGCTCGTTAGATTGCCTAACACTTTCCAAGCAAGAAGGCCCTGAAAGGATTAGGTGGTGATCTTCTCCGTCTGCGTTTGAAACCAGACCCTTCGCCGCTGGAATTAGGAAGGGAATGTCACAGGACAATTCTAGGGTTGTCGGGAACCATGCCTGAGATGGCCAGAAGGGTGTTAGCAGGACCAGGAAGCACTGGTCCTGTCTCACCTTCTGCAGAACCCTTTGGATCATGGCAAAGGGAAGTAACGCGTAAACCTGAAGGTGAGACCAGGACTGGAGAAATGCATTTACCGCAGGAGCGCCCGGGTCTGGCCTCCAACTGAAGTATTTTGGCAATCAGAAAGTCAATCTGCTGGCAAATAAGTCCACATCCAGAGGACCCCAAAAACGAAACAGATAATTGAAAACGTTCATATTGAGTTTCTAATCGCTGAAGTCTAAGAGGAATCTAGAGTTTCAATCTGCGGAAAAATTCGACTTTCCTGGGAGATATTCTGTCTTCAGGGAAATCTTGTGTTCTAAGCAAAACATCAAGAGTTTCTTGGCTAAATCAGAGAGGTCTGCTGATCTGGTCCCGCCAAGGCGGTTGATGTAGGAGACTGCGGAGATGTTATCCATTTTGAGGTTAACAAATCTGCCCTGCAGTGAGTGTTTGAAGTTCATTAGGGCATATAACCCGGCCGAAGGTTCAGCACAAATGTATATGGAGGGGGGATTCTGCATGAGACCAAACACCACCCGTGTTTTGGATGAGAAAACGAGCGCCCCAACCGTGAAGGCTCACGTCTGACTCCAGGACACAATCCGGGGTTGAGCCGAAGATTGCTCTGCCATTCCAGGAATCCAAATTCTCCAGCCACCAAGAGAGTTCCGACCTGGCTTCCTGATCTAAGGTTGCAAGGTCTCTGTACCAAAGCCCAGACCTGAGAGCTTTGGCTTTTATTCTCTGAAGAGCACAGTAATTCAGTGGCCTCGGAAAGATGGCTTGAATAGAGGAAGGGAGAAGGCCCAGAAGTCTGGCTAATTCCCGTAGATTTAGAAATTGTTGTTTTAGAACAAACCTGATCTCTTTGCAAATCTTGGCGATCTTCTTGTTGGGAAGAAGAAGAAGGCGATTCGACGTATCTACGGTGAACCCAAGGATTTCTATAGATTTGGAGGGGTAAGAATAGATTTTACCCGATTTATAATGAAGCCAAGACTCTCTATAGGACCCATGGTAGTCGTGAGGTCTTCCAGAAGTTGAGAGTGGAGTTGGGACATGATAAGGATATTGTCTAGATAGATAATTAATCAAATGTCTCTTTCTCAAAGGAGAGAGACGATCGTTCTCATAATCTTGTGAAGCACCAAGGGGCGGAGGAGAGGGTTTATTTATGATATAATGCGGCTGCTTGTGACTGCATTAAAAGATTTATGCATAATGTAGCCTCCTGTCTTGTAATGAAATCTGAAACCTCCTAAAGAACCACATGCCCGACGTCGCCTTCCTCACAGAAACCTGGATCAATTCCAGCTCTGCACCTGACATCACAAACACCATCCCAGACGGATACAAGATACTGAGAAAAGACTGCCCCAACCATCCAGGAGGAGGCCTCACCATCATCCACAAAAGCTCCCTCCAACTGACACCCACAAAGTCGGATGACGCCTCACCCCCATGGAACACATCCACTTCCAGCCCAACCCCAGAACAGCGCTCCGCGGAACACTCGCCTACAGACCGCCTGGACCCTGCGCCCCCTTCACCAGCATCATCGCCGACCACAACACACCCCACGCCCTCACCTCTACAGACTATATACTACCAGGAGCCATGAACTTCCACCAGGAGAACCACAGCGACCCAAACAACACCACCGTCCACCTGGAGAACCTCACCAACATAGGACTAAAGCAACTTGTCTGCACCCCCACTTACACAGCAGGACACTCAATCGAACCCATCTTTGCCGGAGGAAACAACATCCGCTTCAGCCACACCAAGGAACTGCACTGGTCTGACCACCACTGCATCTGTTTCTCCTTTACAAAACCCACTGCACCCAAGCACACGGGCCGCCTCGCATGCAAAAGCTAGAACAAAGTCTCCAAAGAACTCCTCACCTCTGCCCTCACCTGCACGCCACTCCTTACTATGACGGACACCAACACAGTGGCAAGCAACCTCCACCAACTGCACCAACGCTCTCGCCCCCCTCCAGAAAACCACGCGATGACACAACTAGAACGCCAACTTGTTCACCACAGAACTCCGAGAATCCAAGCACTCCTGCTGACGACTGGAGCAGACGTGGAGAAAAGCAGAACCCTGGAAGCATGCGCCGACTATAAAACAGCCATCACAGCACACCACCAACTCATCAAATCAACAAAGAAAAACGACATCCGAGACAGAATCCTCGCCAATGTCCACAACTCTAAGAAACTCTTCACCATCATACATGAATTCGCCACACCCAACAGCGAAGCAACCAATGTCCCTCCCTCCTAAGACCTCTGCAACAAACTCAGCTCCTTCCTCCACCTCAAGATCAAGTTTCTCTGCAACAACTTCGACAATCAAGACCATGGCACCATCTCAACTCCCACCCCCTACAACACCACCCAACAGACCCTTCTCACCTGGACCCCCCTCCCCACAAAAGACACCTTTAAGACAATGAAGAGCATCCACTCGGAGCACCTTCCCATCCCTGCCCTCCACACATCTTCCACAGGTCTGCCATCACAACCGAGCTACGCCGAACCATCAAATGCTCCCTCAACACAGCCACAGCCACATTCCCCGAGAACTGGAAGCGTGCCGAAGTCAAACCCTCCTAAAGAAGCCCTCTGCAGACCCGACGGACCTCAAGAATTACCGGCCCATCTCACTGCTTCCTTTTGCCACCAAAGTAATAAAAAAGGTCTTTAATAACCAGCTAGCACACTTCATAGAAACCAACAGCATCCTAGACACCTCTCAGTCTAGATACCGCACAACCACAGCACCAAGATCATCCTCCTCACCGCTACTCATGACATTCGTGCCCTCCTCGACCAACGCCACATGGCAGCCCTCATCCTCCTGGACCTATTGGCAGCCTTCTACACCATCTTCCACCGCACACTAGCCATCAGACTACATGGCACCAGCATCAAAGGGAAGGCCTTAGCCTGGATAAGTTCTTTACTATCAGGCAGAGTACAGAGAATAAGATGTGGAGTACCCCAAGGCTCATCCCTCAGCCCCACTCTCTTCACCGTTTACATGGCCCCCCTCGCAACCTTTGTCAGAAACCACGCTCTCAACATTGTCTCCTATGCCGATGACATTCAGCTCATCCTCTCCTTCGCGAAGGAGCCCGACATCACCAGGCACAACTTCCAAGAAGAGATGAAAGCTGTCGCAACCTGGATGAGCAAGAGCTGCCTGAAGCGGAACTCTGAGAAAACAGAAGTCCGCATCCTCGGCTTTACCCCCTCTGCATGAGAAAACACTTGGAGGCCCCCCGCCCTTGGAAATCTAGCCACACCAAAGGACCATGCACGCAACATTGGCATCATACTTAACTCTTGCCCCCCATGAACAGCCAGATCAACGTCCTATTCTCCACATGCTTCAACACCCTCTGCATACTTTGCAAGTCTTTCAAGTGGATCCCCCTCTGATTCCAAACCGCCACCCAAGCACTCATCACCAGCAGACTGGACTACAGCAACGCCCTCTACGCCGGCATCAACAAAAACCTCCTCCGCAAACTCCAGACCATCCAGAACACTGCAGCCAGACTCATCCTCGATATCCCACGACACAACCACATCACCCAATACCTCAGCGACCTCCACTGACTCACCTGTGAAAAAAAGAATAAGATTCAAGCTGCTCACACAACGCTTTGAGGTCGCTCTCAAAATTCCCGGTGAACAGTGCTTTTTTATTATATATCACCAAGCCCAAAAAGCATTCAGGAGGGCAGTCACCCAAGAGAAACAGGCTCAGGAAACTCAATACTGGGTGAAACTGGTGTGGGAAAGCAAGCAAAAAACCTCAAGGAAATTCTGGTCCCTTGTCAACCGCACCAATTTGAACCTAACAAATTCCGGTTCAGCGAACATTCAGGAAGCAGAATGGGCATCATATCTAACGGATCACTTTCAGGCACAAGATCACCATGATTGCACTAGATCAGCCAGGGTACACGGCACTGGCGCCGGCGCATTACCGAGTATTTCTTCCGACATAGTACAGGGGTTTGCCTCAGTATATGTATTAACCGAAGAACGAGTTGTCAAAGCAGTGACAAAAGGGAGACAAGACGGAGCACCAGGCCCGAATGGCCTGCCACAGAGGCTATTTAAATCGGGCATTCCTTTCTGGTCCATGGTATTATTAAACCTCTTCAACTATACTTCAAGGACACTGACAATCGCAGACTCATGGCGGGGTGCAATTATTCACCCCAATCATAAAGCTGGATCATGAGCCGCTCCGAATAACTACAGACTAATCGCCCTTCTGGACATAGAGGCGAAACATTATGCAGGGCTCATCTTGGAGGACCTTAGGCAATGGGCAAAGGATCATAATCTGATTCCTCTGAATCAAACAGGGTTTGTTGCCAATTCAGGAACTATGAAAACCTACTAGCAGTCTCCACCATCATTGGCAAAGCTCTCTCAACATCTAGGATGGTATTTTGCTGCTTTGTTGATTTCAAAGCAGCATTTGATAGGGTGCCAAGGGCGGCACTCTGGAAAAAACTGAGCCAGTGGGGAATTCCAGATAAAATCCTGAACCCTATCATCCAACTGTATTCTAATACATGGGTTCGAGTCAAGTTAGGGTCCGACACGCATCTCTCGCGAAATATGATGACCTCACGTGGTGTCAAGCAGGGATGCGTGCTGGCCCCCCTTCTCTTCAACCAATTTATAGCTGATCTGTCAAGCACCTTAGATAAGGTAAACAGTCACCCACCCAAAGTAGGAGGTACGGCATTATGTAACCTATTATATGCCGATGACCTGGCCCTGTTCAGCCTCACCAGAGTAGGGCTACAAAGGCTCCTTGACTCATTAACGCAATACACAATCAGCAATCAATTAGAAATTAACATGAAAAAAACCTTGATAGCCCCATTTGGTAAGAAACGTTACTGTGGTGGTGGCTGGTCAATTAATAAAATAAGTCTTTCAATTGGCCAATCATATAAATATTTAGGAGTTTATTTGGAATCCAGGGGCTGTTTTACAAAGCAGAGTAATGCGATCGCTGCCAAAGCCACGGCTCTAGTGGTATCTTTGGCTAAGCTATCGAAGAAACTTTCAGGTCCAACCTTTTTTCCTCTGCTGGGCCTACACTTTCAAATGGGATAGAGATCTTCAAAGGCAAAATGAACACTGTCTTAAATAAACATACAACTAAAATCTACAAAAAGGTACTTCATTTGCCGAGCACCGCATCCCCGGCACAGATTAGATTAGAGCTGGGGTTAACCAATTATGAAGCCTCTAATGTTGGTACATATCTTAAGCTTTGCCATAAATTAAGACAGGCTGAACCAGGTACTCTAGGATCTCTAGTCTGGAAAGAAATTAAGGAGATCAATCCAGGGGGATCATTCGGCTGCCTTTTGAATGATTACATCCATCAAATGTCAGCTGCCAACCTTTGGGCTCTTAACCCTAGTCAGACTGCCTTTAAAAACACAATTAAAAAATGTGTAAGACTGACATCCCTTGTTACAGATAAAGCTCTGTTCACGAAACGCAGTCATTCCTGGGCAGTAGTCAACTCCCACAAACGGCTATCCCCTGCCACCTACCTCTCTACGATATTTTCACTTTACTTAAAGCGTTGCCTGATTGCCCTAAGAATGGGAGATTGGCGCTTTCTTCAAAACATACCCACCTGGCGCTGTAAGAAGGAGGACACAACATGTAGAGGATGCGGGTTAGCGACGGAAACAATTTTGCATGTGTTCTGTATCTGTCCGTCCTTCAACTCTCAATGCAGGTGTTTGCTTAGGCCAGAATGGAACAGGCTGGGAGTTCGGCCTTGTAGGCATGCCATTATTGCTGCTTTGTCTTTGGATAACACTGTTTTAAATATAAAATTGGCCAAATTTATTCAGCAAGCGGACCGCAATTTAGATAAAATGGAAACTGCTAAGGCCCCGTTGCTCACTGTTTAGATTGAATATGTATTTTAATAGAATTTGCAACGACTGGGAGGGCTACACTACAATTTGAAATCTTATAGCAAGCATGCTTACGGTCAAATTTTACTCTTTCTACTCTTTTAATTATTTTTTTATTTACAAAACTGTACATAATGAGATTTGGGAAAACTTTTAAAGATATTGTTTTTTATATCTAAATAAAGGAATTATTATTTCAAGCTGCTCACACATGCCTACAAAGCCCTCCACATTACTGGACCCCAATACCTCAGTGACTGAATCTTCTCACACGCTCCTAAGAGAATCCTCCGCTCAGCTGACCTCGCCCTAGCCACCGTCCCTCATTTCTACAGGACCAGAGCTGGTGGAAGATATTTCTCCTACCTCGCAGCCAAAACATGGAACTAACTCTCCCTTCACCTCCGACAGAGCCAGACACTGCACCAATTCAGAATGGACCTAAAGACCTGGCTCTTTGAATGATTCTAACGGATCTGCTTCACTCCCCCCTCCCCAGCGCCTTGAGACACTCGCGGGTGAGTAGATCGCTCTACAAAACCCCGATTGATTGATTGATTGAGATCCTATAGATTTTTAGGAACTAAATAACAACTGTACCACGCGGCTCTCCAGAGGGTGGTGCTTCTTTTTGCCACTCGTGTTGGTTTTCTACTCAAGCAGCAGCTTTCTTAATGCGAGTGGTACCAACCTGCCGCAAACGCTCGCATTGAGAATTCTCGCCGGTAGGTTGTCTAGCGCTCGATTTTCTTGCTCGCCAACTTAAAAAATTGGCAAGCTGCGTGTGAGAAAAAATTCCAACATGCAGTAATTGCTGGCGTTTTTCTGCAAGCACAGGGTGGGCAAAACTCTGCGAACTCTGGTGGGGGAGTTCTCAGCCCCCTCAGCTAATAGTCAAATTACTTACACTAGTGAAATGGTGGTTTAGGTCTTCTGTCATTTGATAGCAGGTATCACTAATTAGCTTCAAGGAAACATATCATCACAACCATACATCTTTATACATCCTAAGGCTCTATCACTGATTGCCAGACAGACCTTACACTTACTGGCTGGCACAATATGCTGAAAACAACATTTGTCAGATTTTCAGCAATATTCAACCCAAAACCTGGCACTTTCCTTCAGTCTTCTTCAAACAGGTATGTATTCTTGTCAACCGATGTTCTTGTGAGTCATATGGGTACATGGTTATCAGATGCATGGGTTTTCCATGGGTTTGAGCAAGAATCCACACACTGGACACTAGCAAGCTTCTTTGACGGGGGAGATTGCAATGGGTGTGCAACAGTATTTAGGCCTGGGGCTAACTGGTACCCAGGAGAAGCTTCAAACTCCAGTTATTACAGAAACCTACAGACACAACAGAATCCACTGAGGTGTAGTTTGCATAAGTGTCCACGTTTTATTATCCAGAACCCCCTTCAAATGTCAAAGTATGGGTAAGAAAAATCGCTATTTCTTTACTTTTCTTAACTCCAACATTTGTTGGCACTGCCAACAAATGGTTAAAATATTGGCCTACAATGTTCCCACGCTGAAATGTTACCCAAACTGTGCAGGTTATTCAGATTTCATAACAAGACTGGAGGCTACATTATGCAAAGTCTTTTATTGCAGACCCAAGCAGCTGCATACATCACAATAGACTAAGCTCTAAAACAGAACAATGGCAACACATAAAGCCCATGAGACAGCAATAATCTGCCTCTTTGTGTCCTTCTAACATCTTTTCTTTTAGGGTGTGTTTGTTTGAAGTGTGGCCTCCACCCCAACCCTTCCACGCCCTTTCCTACTCATCTCCAATTTATGGAGATTTTCATCTGTTCGCCCTTCGTGTTCGTTTAAAATGTCTGTGAGTTCTCATTTACTCCCCTGGTTTTACCGACCAATTTTTTCGCGCCTCAAGCGCTCTCCTCTCTTTCCCCGCTTCTAACTCGATCCTGGACCTGGACCCAATGTGAAGCCTTGTCTCGTGTCCTGCTCAGCCCGATATACCCTCCACACCCACTCTCACCCAGCGCCGCAATCGATAGCGCCTACGTACCTTTGCTACACAAGCGCTAATGCGCTTGCCCCTGGTGTCTGACACGCTCCTCTTTCTGATTGCGTGTACCTTTCAGATGTGGTTCCTTCGCTCCCAATGACGCTCCTACTTCCGCTTACTCTTCGGCCTCTCCGGCTACTTTAACGCGTTCTGACTGGGGACAAGGGAAAGACGTTCACTCTTTCTTCAAGCCACCATCTTGGGGGAACTACTGTTTGCGGGCCATTTGTTTTTGCCCTACCTGTCCTGCCAGTATAAATTCAGCGCCAACGCGCACGCGCGCATACTTAGTTGATTCTTGAGGCGGAAGCCGGGAATCGTGGTAAGGTTTAGTTTTACTTTGCACCTGTTTTTACATTTTTTATTTTATTCCATTGTAAACTTCACGATTACACTCTTACCCTCTCAGCCGACTGGGTGCTGACCGGGGACAAGGGAAAGACGTTCACTCTTTCCTCGAGCCGCCATCTTGGGGGAACTACTGTTTGCGGGCCAGTTGTTTCCCCCTTACCTGCCCTGCCAGCATAAATTCAGCGCCAACGCGCACGCGTGCATACTTAGTGGATTCTTGAGGCAGAAGCCGGGAATCGTGGTAAAGTTTAGTTTTACTTTGCACCTGTTTTCAAAAATGTTATTTTGTTCCATTGTAAATTTCACAATCACGCTCTTTCCCTCTCAGCTGACTAGGTGCTGACCGAGGACACGGGAAAGACATTCACTCTTTCCTCGAGCCGCCATCTTGGGGGAACTACTGTTTGCGGGCCAGTTGTTTTCTCCCTACCTGCCCTGCCAGCATAAATGACCTCAGCCGGATACGCGCAGCGGGCACGCCAAAGGCAAGCCCGTCTGTGCCCGTCTGCACCCGACCGAGCCTAGAGGCTGGAAATGCTGCCTAAATTGGGACTACTGCTCTGCCCACAGCTCGTCTAATATACTCTGGAACTGTACTACAATAAGAGGATGTACTGACGAGGTACACAAGAGTTGCTGCCCTATTAAGTTTCCCTCAAGGCTAGAAGGTCCGGATAATTGCAGAACTTGCAGGTACAAGAGTGTTTCTGGTATTATAGACCCTGATGATTTATTAAATGAACCGGCCCAAATTTCCAACAGCCCTAAGTACATTTTATGTAATGTTCGATCTTTAGCCAAACATTCAATCGAGATATGGTTTCTTTCCACTCTCCGGAGCTCTGTTTTATTACAGAAACCTGGCTAACTCCAACTAATCATGCCTCGATCAACCTAGCAATACCTGAGGACTACAAATGTATTCATCTTGCTAGAGTGGGGAAAACAGGGAAAGATATTGCAATTGCCTTCAAAAACCATCTAAAGTTGCAATGGCTGTCCTCTGTAGGCAATGACACAATGGAACTGGGCATCTTTTAAATCATTATGTCTTCCTCGGATACCTGGAACAGAGCTCTAATTTATCGACCGCCAGGCCCGAAAACAAATGTTGCCAATTATTTGATTGAACTAACTGCTGTGCATGTTTTGGCTTCTAGTAAGTGCATCCTATTAGGTGACTTTCATTTTTATGGGGAGGACCTTGCGAACCCTGAGGTAAATAAACTTTTCTCTAGTTTAAATCATATTGGTCTCTCACAAAGGGTGTTCGGGGCTACTCATCGAGCAGGGCACACCCTAAATCTAATTTTTACCAACATGGAACATCTCAGCAGTTATCCCCCATTTCCGCTCACGTGGACTGATCATTGTATGATTATGTTCATATATCTAGTACCAACTGCCCCAACTTCTACGGTCCATCTAAAACAGACAAAGAAAGAATCACATAGGCCCTGGCATAAACTTACTTTGGAGTCTTTTAAGGAGGCGTTCCCCCACCATAGAAAGGATCATGACTACAATGACCATGATGCCTCTGATTTGTTGGCAAGTTTCAACGTGGATTTAGCTACGGCACTAGATTTAGTAATTCCTCAAAGTAACCAGAGTTCAGTCCAGCGGCAGCTCTCTGCCCCCTGGTACTCAGGCAAATTGAAAATCGACAAATATAACTGCAAAGCGGTAGAGAGACGCTGGAGAAGTACAAAAAATCTTGCAGACAGACAAATCGATAAACTAGCTCTATCTAGCTACCGTCAAAAAATAAATGTGGCTAGACGTACTTATATCCTGAATCAAATAGAACAATCAAACAATTCTTCTAAAGCTCTGTTCAATATCATATAAAGATTTAGTGTCACCCCATGCCTGCAAACAGTCACTAGTTGAGTCTCAGGAACTTTGTGATTCAATAGCAAATTTTTTCCATGAAAAAATCTCTTTGATATATGCTAACTTTCCTATTACAGCCATTAGAAATGTAGGACAATTCACTGGTCCTGAGGAGCCGGCAATACCATCTGCTTGTCATCAGGACCAGTTTGATATAATTCCACTGGATGAGATTGACAAATTACTGTCAGTCGCTAAATCTGGCTCACCAGGTGACCCATGCCCACCAAAAATGATGGCCCTTCTTTCCCCCGTGTGTGCACCGGAAATTTAAAAAAAAATTAACAGCTCAGTTCTATCCGGCTCATTCCCCTCTGCCTGGAAAGAAGCTTATGTCAGGCCAATTTTGAAGAAACCTACAGCTGACCCCCAGGTCCTCAGTAATTATAGACCTATATCCTTGCTGCCTCTGCTTGGTAAGCTATTGAAAACTTTAATAAATAAACAATGAAGTTCTAAGTTCCTACCTATAATCTAACAATATCTTAGACCCTTCACAATCTGGCTTTCATCCGGGCTTTAGCACGGAGACAGCCATTGTGGCTGTCACCGACTCCATGAGACAGACCTTGGATGCAGGAGGATCAATGATATTGATCCTCCTGGATCTCTCCGCAGCATTCGATACTATTTCCCATCGATTGCTCGTGAAGAGATTTTATGCCTGTGGAATTCGGAAACTAGCCTTAAAAAGGCTTACTAACTTTCTGTCAGATAGATAGCAAAACCATAATGTTGGGTTCTCACTTGTCCCATAAATTCTGGCTAGATAAGGGTGTGCCTCAGGGCTCGTGTCTTAGCCCTACACTTTTTTACGTGCATATTGCTCCTTTGGCCAAAATTGTTGAACCATATGGGTTTGAAATAATCTGTTATACTGACGATACTCAGCTGACGTTCCCTATCATTTCTAATTCCGTAGATGAGAAACTACTTTCTCAGCAGCAATGCTTGCTATATCAAAATGGATGACGGAAAGCTGCCTCCAGCTAAATCCCAGAAAAACTGAGCTTATGCTCCTGGGCAAAGCATCTACAATTTGGACCGCTGACTGGTGGCCTCACCGGTTGGGAGTGGCTCCCACCCCAAACTCCTCAGTAAAAAGCTTGGGGCTGAAATTAGACCAATCCCTCACGATGAAGGACCACATCACAACTACTATTGGCTCCTGCTACTGTAGCCTACGTCTTCTGCGCAAGATATTACCTTACTCATCGTTGAAACACCGCAGAACTGTGGTCCAGGCGATCGTCATGAGTCGCCTCAACTACGGAAATGCGCTATTGGTGGAAGTGGATGAGACACTGTTAGCCAAGCTACAAGTGATTCAAAACACTGCGGCAAGAATGATATTAAATTGTCCTCGCGGCTCTCCTTCACTTCCTTTGCTCGGGGAGCTTCACTGGCTTCCAGTAAAAAAATGATCCTTCTTCAAGATCTGTTGCCTCACATTCAATGCTGTGAATGGAAAGGTTCCTTTTTACTTACAAAAAGAAGCTCTTCAAACAGGTCTGGGGATGCAATCCGAGGTCCAACTCATTAGCCTTATTAAAGGCCTATCTCCGGATTTTCCATCGCCGTAGAGATAAGCGGTGTAAAGAACGCAATATCTCGGTGATCAAATACGGCAATAGCAGGCGCTGCTCTTTGCTAATATGTCCCCCGGTCAATTAATCTCCCGGTGCCTAACAAAATATGAATGTGTCCATCTGTAACGCAACTGGTGTTCATGTAAAGCGCGCACACCTTCGGGTCTAGTTCGTACTTTATAAACCTCCCCGAATGAAAAAAAAAAATAGTCCAGTCTCTATATGCTCATAATATGAGCATAGCGAAAGTGAGAAAGGCTACTAGCTGCATCACTGCCTCCCGAAATTTTACATATTCTTCACTTGTAACCTCACAAGACGAATTTGCCGGGCTGGAGCACTGAAAATACAGGGTTTCAGATTCTAGTGTGTTGTCCAGGTAGGTACAGCATCCATCTCCATCTACTGCCTACTACATCCCGACTATATGAAGTACAATCTGAGGTCTCGCCTTGTCACTGTTGTGTGTGTTTCATCAGCATAAATGTGTATATGGAGTGAAACATGCGAGAAACCTCACGTTACAAAGTTAAGTGCCCTGACCTGGCTCATGGCTGAGCATATCCCAGTTTGCCACAGGATGTCTGTAAATGTCACGGTTAAATACACAGCATGGAATTCTAACTTGTGAAAAGCGCAGCAGCGGGTCAAGTTCATGAAGTCACTAATTGTTTTTCAGAGTTTGGGAAACAGGGTCCGTAGTTTTGTCTTTCAGTTATATTATACAAGTTCGTGAACTTCCAGTAACCTGTACTTTTGACAGACAACGTTAAAAATTCATGCTCTGTATGTTAATGGGGTTAATGACATGATGCCTGTCCTGATCACTTGGACTCTGGTCTAGCTATTCAATTCATTGTGGTGCTTTTCCGAGAAACGCCAGGTTGGCAATTAGACAATAAGAAACAACCACTTACATTGTCTGAGTACAATAATATTTAAAGTGCAAGCAATGTTTACTAGTTGTTTTTAATAAGGGCATTTAAAATAAGCATTTCCCAAGAAGTAATGTGATCAACCTACACGAGAGTTGATAGGCAGGGTACATACATGTTTTGTGTGCTTCTACAAAAAAGTGCTTCCCATTCACACTGGTTTCATTATTTTGTTCATTTATCCAGTAGCCTGAACTTGAACTTTCAAGGGCGCACACACATGACCTTGAAATGCTGTTTGATAACTGGATAATTTACAGTGTTTGGTTTACTTTGGCAGCACCATAACTGTAGGGTGTGCAGTCTTAGCACCCCCCCCCCTTCAATCATAAACTTTAAAGTGTGCAGTTTTGAGCTTGAGAGTAGAATTTGATGCTCAAGGCTACACTAATGTGCTTGGGTTTTAAGAGTGGCCTAACAGTGTAGTTGTCAGTGACTTTATGTGACCGACACAAAGGAGCTTTCAGAAGACTACTGAGAGAAGGGCTTAGGATTCACCCACATTGTTGGTTTCCTTGAGTGCAGGATTTGATTGCGCCAAATATCTGTATTTCCACTAAAACGTCTGCTTTGTATGGCACATTTTGGCTTGCGGTAAAGGTTATACTCAATATACCAGGACTGAGTTGGTTATGGTGGCAAGCCAAAGATCATGGCTATAGGCCTGATCTGAATATTATGAAATGTTATAATTAAGGCAATAGGTATGACGTATTAATAATGAGAAGTGTCAGTTAAAGTCAATAGGCATTTAAGTGTGCATTGTTATCACTCCATACTAAAGCCTACAGAAAGGTATTTTGTAATATGGAATCTCACAGACTACCTTAGTAGGCAAGGGTTTTAGGGTTGGTTACACCCTTGGACAAACCCTGGGTACAAAAGATTTGTACTGTGAGAATCCTTGTTAAGAGCTATCATATTTAGCTTTAAAAACTGTAATTTTGGATGCATTTTATATTTTAGGACTGTATGGCAGATGGTTACCTTTTGGGAAAGCTTACACTCATTATAGTATGCCTGGGTTGATTATGGTGACCAGCCAATGATAATAGCTATGATATGATACGATAATAGCAATATGGCTTGATTGGTGTGCAGGGAAATGTTATTTCAGATGCCATAAATCTGGTTTGTATATTATTAAACGTTGTTACAATGGGAGTCGGCGTATATAAATTATTTTGAAACGCATTTGGTAGATTGTTATCACATCAGGGTACAAGCTGTAGAATTTGGTTAAATGTAATTTCATAGATTACCATAGTAGACAAGGGTTTTTATGTTGGTCACCCACTATGAAAAAACCCTGGGAGTAGAATTTACTGTAATTATTCTTGATAGGCCAGGGACGTAACAAACACCTCCGCAGCTGTGTTGTGTGGATTGGATCTATGTAGTGAAATAATTTGGCATGGTGTGCAGTGTAATTATGTGGAAAGTAATTATGTGGTATTGAGTGTACTGGAAGTATCTGGAATGGTATTTTGTGTTGTGGAGTAGTATGTAGTGGAGTTTACTTATGTGATGTGCTGTTAAATATTGTAGCATGATGTGGAATTTTGTGGTGTAGATTGGATGTATTTGGTGTGTTGTGCAATTGTGTTGGTTTGAATTATGTAGTTTGTTGTTGAATTATGTGGTGTGGAATGGAAATGTGTAGAGTTGAATAGTGTGACGTGCAAGTGTGCGCTGTTGAGTGAACATTAAGTTGAGTGGTATTATGAGGAATGGTGTGAAGTGTAGTTATGTTGATTTTTGCTACGAGGCATAGATTGGATTTATGTGGAGTGTATTTATGCAATATGGAGTGGAGCATAATTATGTGGAGTGTAATTATGTTGTGTGATGAATTGTGTGTGGATGAATTGTGGATTTGTGTGACGTGTGGAATTATGTGGCATGGTGTCGTATATAATTGTGTGGAGTGGAATTATGCAGCATGTTGCAGAGTTGCATTTGGTGGAGGGTAATTATGTGTTTTGGAGTTAAGTGTAAATATGTTGTGTGAAGTATAATTATATAGGTTAAAATGGAATTATGTGTTGTTGAACTGTGTTGTGTAGAGTAATGTGGTATGGAGTGAAGTGGAACTATGTGTTAATAATTTTTAGGATTGTAATTATGTGGTATGGAATGTTGTAGGGTTAAATTATTTATAGTTGAATTTTGTGGCATGGAATTATGAGATGTTCAAATGTGCTGTGTGTCGTAGAAGTAGCTGGTGTGGGTTTGGACAAGCTGTGCACCCTAAGGCTTTTATGTCATGGGGTATAAAGTTGACGATTGTCCATTTTTCTTTGTAAAAATAATATGGGCTGTTTCTGAACTTACGGTACATTTCTGAACAATTTGTTAAGCTAAATTGTATTGTTGCAATTTGCGTGCATGATGGTAAGAACAAGTGTCTGGCAGGCATGCAAAAAATCATCCTACATCTCAGTATTAACTTCCACACTTGTGAACAGTAATTCCAATCCTAGAATGAGTTGCCTATTTGCTTTACAGCAACAGTTAGTAAAACAAGCAATGGCTTTGCCAACCTGTCTCTGTCTAAGTAGCAACAGTTTCAAAGGGATCAGTTTTTGTGCAAGGTATTGCTTTTCCCAGTTCACAAAAGGATAAAAAACATCTCCAGATAATAATAGGATTGACAGGATGGTGAGATAGCAGAATATTGATGCATAAGAAAATACTATAGATTTTTTTCGTTATCCTCCATTAGTTATTAGTAAGGAAGGGGGAAGAGAAGCATTCACCGACAGCATTCTGTTAGACTTAGGGAGACAAAGAATGCTGTGGTCTGTGGTCGATGCCGCCCAGAAGACATAGGTATATGTATCAGGAGCTGCCTTTCTTTCTTTCTTTCTTTGAGGGAGATTGTTGGCCAGGAAGACGTCAACCAAGCGACTGCCACAAGAAGATCCTGAAAGAAGGAGACAAAGGTCAATACAGACAAGAGACTGATTTGACATATTGGTTTCATTGAAATAAAGGAATACTATAATGAATCCAAGCTGTATAAGTCCTTTCCGGGTCCCTGTCCACTGCGATATCTGACGGTGGGGAAATGCTACGTTGTCATTGTAGGTTTAAGTATATGAATTTTGCATTCTCTCTGGTGTTTGTCCTTGGGTTACTTGATGACTTGTGCTACATATGATATCAGGTTTGCCTTTGACAGGAGGTCTGGTTTAGTGGGGTACATAGTGTAAATTAATGTTGGCGTGCGGAAACAAAATCGGACCCTTTGTACATTTAATATTATTGTGTGCATCATGTAGAGGATGATAAGTAGCAGGAACATCTTTAATGCCGTAGAGGCTAACAGGAAGGAATGTTTTGGGGTGGTCAGTTGAAAAGATTGTTTAACATGTTTTAAACTACCACAGTTGCATTGGGAAGTGCAGCAGCTGAAAGGCTCTGTCTTTACTGGTAGGCAGTGGTTTGATGGGGACCGGCCATCAGTCTTTCTGTCGGTGGTGGACAGGGGAGTAGTGGGCGTCGGTTACAGGTTCTCAGTGACATCTGAGGGGTGGATTTAAAGGTGGGTGGAAAAGCATAACTGCGGGTTTTGTAGGGGTGATAGTAGAGTTTAATGGATATGATAATAGCAGGCACGACGGCAGTGGTCTGTGTTTGGAGGTGGTTAACTGAGTGGACTTCGCTTGGAGGTGGGTCATCAAGTAAGAGGATGTGTTTGGTGGGCTGGCTGGAGGCAGTGTTATTTAACTTTGCTGGAGGGCACAGCTGCAGTATTTACTGATGTATGTAAATCGCCCGATGAACGGGGCAGATGTGACCAATGAAGGAACCAGAATCCTTTTTTTATGGCTGGGGTGAGCCCCTGCAGTATGGCGGGTCGCTGGCCTGAGAGCTCTTGACTGGCACAGAGAATGTACTTTGCAGGGGAGCCCCCTCAAGTTTTGTTACTCCACAGTGTTAGGCCCTACTGAGAGGGTTGTATACTGTTTAGCCAACTACAATTTTGTGCTCAATTGTAATTGTATTGTGCACTTCAGATGGGCCTGGTCGTACATATTGTGAAGCCACTGATAAAGGCTAGAGGCCTTATCGGTTCAATGGGAAAAGTTATGGGTTCTGATTTAATGACATTATGACAAAGCATGTAGGCCCTACATACTTATTGTGAGAAGCATGTGTTAAAGGCAACAGGCTTTTAAAGGTGGATTGTTATTGCACTATGTTAAAGTCTGTACGCAGGTATTTTGTTCTTTAGAATCTCATAGATTAACCTAGTAGGCAACATTTTTGGTTGGTGATACTGACACATCAGAACACACCATGGTGATTAGCTATTTGCACTTTGGTATTACTCGGTATTAAAGCATACAGATAGGTATTTTGTGAAATGGATTTTCACACATTACTGTAGTAGGCAAAGGTTTTGGTACTGATTACACCCTCTGAAAAACCGTGTGTATAGAAGGTTTGCACTGTCAGAATCCTTATTGGGCCATCTTAGGTGAGATAGTATTTTGCTTTGCCAACTGCAATTTTTTATACTATGTAATTTCAAACTGTATACCTGATGGTTGCCTCATGGGAAAGCCTTAGCTCAAAACAGCAGGCCTCAGTTGGCTAAGGTGACAAGGCAATGATAACAGCTCGCGGTCTCATTGGTTAACTAGGAAAATACATCAAATGCTAATCTGTTTATTATGAAAAGTTATGATAAACAAACTAGACATTTAATGGTGTTCTGTAATTTCTGTATTTTAAAGCCTTTAGATAGGTTTTTTGTTATGTGAAGTGTCATAAATTACGTTTGTAGGTGTAAGAAATTGAAGTATTAGTTGAGGGAGGTGAACCACCAAAGTCACTAAATAAACCTGTGACTAACCCTTTGGTAGCTTGGCTCAAAGCAGGCAGTCTTAACTTCAAAGTGTAAAGAATGTATTTAGTATACAAACTGTAACGAAGTTAAAACACAACGCATGAAAAATCCCAACCCAATTTAGAAAAATAAATCACAGTCTAATTAATAAAATGAAACCAAAATAACAAAAATCTAATATGTACAAACAGAAATAAGATTTTTTTTAAGTTTGAATAAAAAATAGCACAAAGCACCAACCCTGGTTATTTTGTCACGGTAGACCAGGTCAAAGTCAAAAGCTAAGGTGGACTGCAATGGATCGCAGTTCGGATACGTGGATCAGATTCATCCCTGTGGAAAATGTACCTTCTCACTTAGAAACATTTATGGAGAAAATGAGGTCATCAATGGGGCACACCGCAAGCTAAATCCAAACTCGGGATCAATGATGGTGGGTTGCTGCAGAGCAGGGTCCCTGGACAGTCATCAGCGAAAGCAGGAAGGCTCAGAGCATGCAAAGTCTGATGTCTGTGCTCAAGAAGGCTCAATGTTGATGGGTAGGTGCTTGGTGTTGGAAAGTGGATTATTATTAGTGGCAGATATGCATTAATCTCTGGCAATATTACCACTGACACGATATATGGCTCAGAATAGGTCTTAGAGGGATTATTCCCATGCTCAACCCTTGGTAGCTTGGCTGCGAGCAGGCAGGCTTAACTTCAAAGACAGATATGTAAAGCATTTAAAACACCAATTCAGTAAATAATAAAGACACAAACAACAATAAAAATCCAAATTTAATTTATAAAAACAGGAAATATGTTTATCTTTTAACTGACACCAAAACAAAAAGACTCTACGGTAGGGAACCAGAGATATGAATTTTCAAAGATTAGTTGCTTTCTAGTGCTTAGAAAGCAACAGTGCCACTTTTGGTCATTTCGTTGCCTCTGACAGGAGCCCATTCACATTTAGCAATTGTTCTGGAGGATGTCTAACCAATATTTTGCAGCCCCCTCCAGAATGCCAGATCCTGTTGGAACTCTTTCCTGAAGTTCTTCTTGCAGGCACCAAAGTGTCCAGCACACAGTCCAAGGTTCTGGAATCTCCAAGAGGGTCTTTGAAAATCTGAGATTTCAATTCCCACAATCCACTCAGACAAATCCCTTACAAATCCACAGACCTCCAGGCTGGGGATTCTTTGTGGTGATGGTCCAGATGAGCTCTGTTAGCCTGTAGCTTTCAGGGAGTCCATTCTTTAGTCCTTTTGAAACAGGTTTGATCCATAGGACTGTAGTTTCAGATGGTGCAAAAGGCGCAATCTTCAGAGTGTAGGCCTGGTGAATGCCCATCAAACTCTTCAGCATGGGCCCTTCTGATTCTCTTAAGTTTCAAAAGCAGATCTGAGAGGCACTGCCCCTCTCAGCTACTTATTCAGTGTTCTCTGGGGTCAAGCAGGAGGGCAGTCCTTGTCCCATGAGGTGCACGGCAACACCCCGGAACATGACCACTTCTTCCAAAGTGTGGCAAAATGCTAACCCAGAAACCACTATTCTTCCAAAATTCAATATGTCAGAATTTTCAGCAGAGGGAGAAGAGCTGGCTAAAAACATACTTAGGATGGCTATTCTCCATAGTCTATCCCCCCTTGCATCTGTTCATTCCTTTCTTAAGCCTAGCATCAGCCTTTGGCTCAAAAATGAGAGTTGTAAATAAAACTGATGTATTTAGCTTGTCTTCCCCTTCCCTTGAATAGCATTAGTTACTATCCCTCCCCCTGGCCCTGGTTATGGAATTCCTATGCCCAGCAACCTCTCCTCCTAGAGAGGCTTCCTAACCCCAGGGGTCATTTATCGCCTCTTCAAGGCAGCCAGGCCCCCCTCCCTTATCTATGACCAATCAAGGCAGAGCAATAGAGGGATGAATGTTGCCTTACAGACAAGAAAGTCTTATAATTTCGTGTCTGTACATTTTAGAATAAATTCAACAAAACCATATTGTTGGATTTATCTTTACCATTCAACTGAGTCCTTTAATCCTAGTTTTATGGCTTTTCTTTCTCCAGTGCTGCTTATACAAACAGGATCCCCACCTCTGGCAAACATAGACAAGACTTTAGCGGTTCTGAATATATCAAAATATTACAGCACCTCATTTCACAGTGCTCCTAGCACAAAAGTCGATTTTGGTAAGCACTTTACTACAATGTGGGGAGTGAAATGTGCAATTTCCCTACCCCCCAGGGCATATAAGAACTTTTTATGAGGATTCTCCTTATAAGTACCTGACCCTCCACCCCTGGGACACCTAGGGGAGACCCTGGGGGTACCTACCATACTAAAACATTGTAGTTTATCCATTTGCAAGTGCCTCAAACACCAAAATCGAGTTTGGGTACAATTTGCATTTAAAAAGCAGTCCAGCAACATAGGGCTGATTTTAATATGACCTCAGGCTTCAGCACTGCACACATTCTAGTGCAGAAAAGGCTGCTGGCCTCCAAACTGCCCTGCTCTAATCTATACTGGGGACTTAAAGGTAGTTTCAGTTCCCCTGCCCTATATGTACCAGAGCCTCATAGGGGGGTCATGCCAATCAAAGGAGTACCCCAACCCATAGTGTACCCTTGTGTAGGTGTTTTCACTGGATTCTACGTGTGTCTTCAGTATAGCACTGGCCCAGGGCCTGGTAAGGCAGAGCCCAGGGTCAGTTAGAGTCTGTTACCACCAGTACCAGTCAGCAAACAGTAGAGGGTGCCAAGGACACAGGATGAATTTGCAACACTTAGTGTTTGTCCAGATGATGCCGGTGATTCAATGTCAACAGCTGCAGCTTTTATGGCAGTCCTGGTCTCTGACGATTCTTCAGGCAGAAAGTTGGCAAAAACTTTCATTGACCCACTTCTTTTAGTTTAGGAACAGATGGAGCAAACTCAAACATCAGCCAAGGGTCCAGAGCCTAGTGGGCACCTTTTGGGGGTTAGGGCTCACTCCAACAGAGGTCAGGAGGAGGGTCTATGGCCTCTAGTCAGCTGGACAGTTGCAGGGAAAGGGCATCTGGATCCTTGTTGTGTCCCTGATTCTCAAACAGAAGGTCATCCAACTGATGCTCGGAGTCTCTTCTGGGATCCTGAGTTCAAGGCAAGCAGCTCCAGTCTTCCATTAGGTCTCAGACAGCAGGGTAGTCTGTCTTCACAGGTCCAGGGGTGTTCTGAATAGGGTAACAGGGATGCCACATTTATGTCCAATGCCAACTGTGGGTGGGGGGACTTCTGGCCACTCCCTAGAAAAAAGGCTAAAATTCCCAGACATGACCCTAACCACTTTTGCAGCTCTTCTTGGGTGTTTTACTGTAAACTACCCACAGTGCCCTTCTCTATCTACATTCAAAATGGCAGAACCCTTCTTCCCCTGATCACAGCACTCTGCGCCCACCCAGTGGTGTGACTATGATACTGGGTAAGCCCTTCCTTTTGGTCCCTCCCAACCAGATGTGGGGCAGTTCTCCCCCCACTTGGGTTGGAGCCAAACTGACTACCAAGACTGATGGGAGACAGGCAAATGTCTAAGCTACATCTGCCAGTGACAGGGTAGGCATCCCATGGTACTCTTTAAGGGTCTAGACATAGCCCCCTTGCCATTCTGTTCAAAAAAGAAAAAAATCTGTCCACACTTAAGCCTTTTGCTCACTGTGGGAGCTATCCACATCTTACCACAGGCAAGCCATCAGCAGTCAGGTGAGAGTGGATGCCGGCAGAAAGGCATTTTTAGGCTTAGGCGGAAAAATTGCACCTATCTAAAAGAGTAATTGCCAGAATAGTAATGTAAAATTCGACTTTACCATTAAGTTGGATTTAAAATTACTAATAAAATGAGTCCTGAACCATTTTTCCAGCGGCACCCAAACTAAAATTAAGCACTCTTATTTTTTGTAGTGTAGTCCAGTGTTTTCCTCCAGGAGAGCCAGAATTGCCCCAACTTTGGAGGTTTTTCACTTTCAAAGCATGCAAAACATTAAATATACATGCCCTAATTTTTAAATGACATGCCGCTTGCCATATGGCTATTTAGGGCCTACCTTAATGGTGATTTATATGCATTAAAAGGGAAGGTTTAGGCCTGGCAAAAACTTCAGAAATGCACAGGCGGCAGGGGCAGTCCTGAGATGTTTTATAGTACTACTTTAGTAGGTGGAACACTGTGTCCTGCCGCTCACTACTAGCATTTAATGTACAGGCCCTAGGTACGTGTGGTGCCATATGCTATGCACTTATAATTAGTAAAAGTAACAATTAAGTATATACCAATTTTACTAGGTTTAAAAGGAAGAGGACAAGAATGTTACAACTGGTAAACAGGAGTAAAGTGGACAAAGTCCAACGGCTAACGAAAACTAGTTCAGCATAGGAAGGCTAATATGTGGGTAATACCACACAACAGATGGTAATTTCCAACATTAGAGAAGGGGTTTGATGATGGTTATGGCTTCTGACGAGCTTTAGGGGTTCAACATTAACAATTTAGTTGTTAGGCAGAATCCTGCAATAAAAAAATCAGTAAATAATACTTCCATCAACATATGTAAATATACATCCAAATGGATACATAGGAGACCTTTGGGTCAGCTGTTTTTTAGGTCTATTTTTCCCTGGTATCACATGTGCTTCCTGTGCCCAAAGGGGCAGGCTGGGGGTATACTCTGCCAATCAACTACCGATTGGGCAGAAACCCTGCGGCACCCGTAGTGAGGTGGGGGACAGTACTCTACCTGGGTTACCCCTCCTATGTAGTTTTTTATTCTTAAAAAAACATCCCCTGATGTCTACAGGGCTTTCAATCCCCTGCATGGGAGGGGCAGATTTGGGGTAGAAACTAAAAGTCTGATGTGCATAGGCGAGGGGAGGAACACTGGCCTAATGCTGTGGACACCTCCCCTCATGAAGAAGTCTCTCATGTCTACGGGGGTAGATTCTTTCTTGGAGATCATCCTCCTGCAGCGATCCTCAAGCAGGCATCCACTAGGCAGAGGTTTCATTGGAAAGGGGAAGTTCTTTCTTTAACAACAATACCTCTTCTATCACAATCAGTGCTTGAAGGGTTGATATAAGTCCTGGAGCACTAATTAAAGTGAAAGTAAAATCTTAGAAGTTAATGATGTATGCGTGCCATGCTTGCTGGTTGTCATTCTGAAAAAAGAAAATGACCTTCGGCTCCTAGGGAAACTGTTTCCCAGCAGCTGGACCTGTGATGAATTCTTCAAAAAGTACAAAAAGAAGAAGAGCATGGAGATATTAGGCCAGCCTCCTTCAGCCATTGCCTTTTAGGTGTTTTTCATGCTTTTGTATAGCTTGATTAGGTGTTAATCAAAACCTTACGAGTTTATGGATGATTACATTGTTCCATTTGTGTTCCTATCAAGTGTTTGTGATGGGTTTGAAGTTATGCTGCTAACATTAAATGATGCATGACTTGAAATTGAGAACGTTTGTTTTTTAATGTTTTTACTTTACTGACACAATGACAATTTAATTGCTTAGCTATGTTTTTTTGGAAGTGCCTGCTGTTTAGATGCGCTAGCATTTTATAAAGACACGGTACTATTTGCTAATTGACTTTGTGCATTATTTATTTTATTTTTCTCCTATGATAACAAGTTTTTGTATTTACATTTACTTGTTGATTAAGTAGAGAAATGTGCATACATAGGCTTTCACAAAGATGCAACATAAATACCGACAGTTTGTCAAAAGTATCTGCTATGCCAGATTCTGCTATGTAGATCTTAAGTTCACCAGCTCCACTACAAACATCTGTTTTAGAAAACTCATTTTTAAAGGTACCGCTTAATTCTGATAAAGTAGTTTGTTCAACAAATGGGTCATTTTCTCCCAATGTACAGTATACATTTACAGCGGTCTTTATTTTATTCCCTTTCTCATAATTGGAAGGTTTTGTTGTCTATCTCACTTGTTTGCTCTTGGTTTGATTACTTTTCTCCTTATCCTTGTGTTTGCCCTGCCAAGGAGCATTTCAGTATCACAGTATTCTGACTTTCAGTCAGTCAGTCAAATTACTTTTATTCGATAAATTAATATCATAAAAAGACACGATACAATTATACAGAAGATTATTTACACAGCATACACCATAGACAACAATAAATTTCTTTAAAAATATTGTGGCATAAATATTTCATAAAAACAAGGTAAAAACTGCAATAGCTGTGATATGGACAAAAAATAAAATAAAATTCATCCTAATCCAAATTAGCTAAGGTAGGTGTCGCACTGATACTCCTATTCCTAATTCGTACAGCGGCTACTAAGAAGCTCTGACTGAATGAGTGGTATCCTTCCACTGAATTCATCAGGAGACATCTTTTTATTAAGTATTCAGTACACCATGAGACTGCATGTGGTTCCTTTTTATCTTCTCACTTTTGCTCTGCCCACAGCGCACTCTTTTTTTACTCTCTCCTTTACCCCTCTCTAATACTCTCAGCCAGGCAAATGGAAGTGATCCAGGCACGCTCGTTTCACTTTTTGAGCTTCACATGCATCAGTTTTCACTTTTTCTTTTTTTCATTTAATTTACTTTCTAATGTTAGCATCTGCCATGGTAGAACGGTACATTGAAAATAACTGTTGTGTATCATGACACATGCGCATGCATGCATGACGAAGCACACGTCTCACAGTGCCCGAGTCCACATCCTTGGCCATCTTGGTATATGTTTTCTTTAACATCTTTAACAGAAAACCCAGTGCAAGACTGCCAGCCATGTATGTGCATGCGTCTTGAGGCATGCACATGCATGCGAGTGGAACAAAGCATTAGCAAAGCCAATCACTCGGCCTTTCCTTGTCTAATATGTAAAAGAACATGAACACAATTTGATTATTATACCGTTCTTTTTCTTGTCGTCCATGGCTGTTTTCTCTCAATATATATCATGCAGTAAATTGTAAGCAGCAAACAAGCAATTTACAATTTACAGCATTAAGGGCCCGATGTAGGTAATCCCAGATTACCGATTCTTAAATACTGAATCATACTGATTCGGTATTTAAGAACAGGCAAATGGGATGTAGGTAATTTTACTGAAAAAATTACTGAATCAGTAAGTTTCGGCAATCACCGAATCGGTAACGATTCAGTAATTGTCATTCATTCCTATGGGCCTGGAGGCCCATAGGAAGGAATGGCAATTACCGAATCGGTATTTACCAATTCGGTAAAAGGGGGAAACATTGAAGGGTGGCAGGGTGTCACTTTGACACCCTGTTGCACCCCTCAGTTATCTATGGGTGCATATGTTGCAGACATACATGCCCTAAGGGCATGTATGTCTGCAACATGGCACTGTTGAAAAAGCAAAAAAAATGCTTTTTCCAAGGTTTTCATTATTTACCACCAACTTGTAGTTGGTGGTAAATAACAAATCCTAAAAGGGGAAAAACACTCATTTGAGTGCTCTCTACATAGCAAAATCGGTAATTTACCGATTCGGTATTTTAAGGAATCAGTAATTTACCGATTCCTTAAAATACTGATTCGATAAATTACCGAATCAGTAAAATGCCCACCTACATCTCATTTTCCAAATACCGATCGGTAGCGGCCGAAATTACCAAATTTCGGCCGTTACCGACCGGTATTTTCCTACCTACATCTGGCCCTAAATGTAATAAAATAATCAATCTAAAAGAAAACACAGATGCTTCAATAATCAAAGTGTGTTTTGCCTCTCTTTAATAATGATAAGAGTTATAAGAAATGCGTCTTCAAAATGTTTAATAGAGCATGCTCTTAAATATTGAACAAATATGTTATTATATGTTCTAAAGCCACGGTAAGTATTACCTCCACGGCCACCACCATTAGCATCACCATTACCAACCATTAGAAACACCACCACCATCATTACCAACAGAAAAACTACCACAATCACCTCCTTTGGTACAAGCACCACCATCATCACCACGATCACTATTATCACCAGGGTCTTTACCATTACTGTGATTACCATCAATACCTCCACCAGCATTGGCACCACCACTATTTAAAACAATAACCACCATTTTTACCAACAGTATTACCATTACCATCCCCACCACCTTTATAACAATCGCTACCACCAGTACAAAAATAATCACCATTGTCCTCAACTGCTATCAATGTCACCACCTGTACTGCTAACACCATCAACAGCAATGGCACAACCATTGCCATCACCACTGCTATCACTAATATCAGCAACTGTGAAGACTTGTGTGGGGAATCAAGGTCATTCGTCACCTGGCCATGTAAAAAAAAACTCTAGAAGGAAATACAGAGCTTCTTGGGTTCTGTAATTACAACCTTTGTTTTGTCGTTAAATTTGCCAGTATTTGCGGGCTACTCTCCTGTGGCAACTGACATACATGTTTCTTGTAGTAGAGCTTGCAGATGCTGTAGGCCTGAGCGACACAGTGCCATACAGCTAAGCTTCTCTCCTTTCCAGTTCTATCAACACTTCTATTTTGGATCCCATAAGACCTTTTATATATGAGCCTGGGCTCTTAAATCTTCTTCGCCACAGATGCTTGTACTTTCACTGATCTCTTGAACTACACACTAACATATGTTCAGTTCTTGTTCTCGGAGCTCTTGGTGTTCCGAAGTCCTCTGTTGCCCCACCCTGGACAACCCGGCCATTTTCCTACTTTTAAACAAGCATGTATACTCATATCAAAGTGCAACACTGACCTGTCCTTGGGTACTGGGCACAGTGTAGCTGGTTTACATGAATGTTAACATCACGTTAGGAGGCATAACGCTAACCATACTCAAAAGTTACAGGAGAATTGGGAGGGTACCATCATCTAGATGGGTGCAATAATATGGCCCGAGCAAAATGTAATGCTAACCATGTGCCTAAGGGTATGAGCAACATAGAAAACGAAATTAATAACAAAAGTCATTTAAGCTTAACCATGTTCATAACATTATGAGTCACCGTTGCCAGGTCATGGTGGCTTGTCATGTGATTTTGGTCAATTTCTAACAATAGGGCACCCCAATGCAATATCGACATAAGTCTCCTAAATCTGATTCGTAGTCGTCTATTCCTGGAGTCCCTGAACTGGTCATATTTCTGGAGCTCAGATTGCCAACTAGATAGATAAAATATTAGGTAAGAAAATAGACAAAATGCTGCTTCAGGCCTGTTTCCTCTCATTCATTTATTAGCTGCATTTTAAGTAATTAGAATGGGGCGAGGCAAGTATACTGTAAACAATTATTTTGCATGAATTTCAATCAAGAGTTTCTGGAGAACTTGTAGACATCTTAGAGAGTAGCCGTCTATTCTGTGTCTGATTCTGCACCCAAGTCTTCCTTCCAACTCTACCTAACGCTAGAGAGTTCCTTATATTGACTAAGTCCGAAGAATTTGTAACAATTGGCGATCAAGCGACAGCCACTCTCTACATATCAGCAACATTTGCAGTGTCTTGCCAGTCTCCGATTCACTTGGGGTAGGGCCCCAGGTTGTGGTAGCTGCTTTAATTCGCGTGACAATCACCAGCAACTGGGCAAATGGCAGGTCATATTTCTGCATCAGTTGTCCAAAGTCAGTATGTTTACCCCTAGGTATTTAAGCATAAGTACTGTTAGGTCAAGGACTTGCCTATTAAGGGGGTGGGGGGTGTGGACTTTGCACTGAAGTCACTTAGGGGAAGGATATGGGACTTTGTTCTATTCTATTCAGCTTTTGGCCGGATACCACCCTAAATAAAAAGGCAAACCTTATGTAAGTACAGTAACACGTTATCAATTTACAACGAAATGACATGCTTTGGGCTCATAATGAAGATTCTATATGGATCTCCCTATTTGCGATTATAGTTTGCAAAGGGCTCCATTTCCAGGGAAAATGGTAAATGGGAGAAGAGACAGTCTAGTCTGCTCTCATATTAATTTACCTCAATTACTTCTTGCAGGGGGGGGGGGTGTTCATATAGGTATAACGTCCATGTGAATATCCACCCTCCCCAATTCCTAACTCTCTCAGAACGTGAAACGAGTAGTTCCAGTTAAGTGTGTAGAATTGGTTTCCAAGTCTGTGAACATCACGGCTGTATGCATCCTAGCTGGTGATACTTAAACTACAAGATGGAATAATCATTGTAGATTTGCAGATGGGAGCCCTGAGTTGTGGTTAAGATCACATCAAGCTTGTATGTAGACTCAGGATTAGGGAATGCAGAACAATGTCATACATTCACCCCAGGACAGAGATCTGGACCTAAATCCATCGTTTATTTTGCTCCCAAGTTCATTCCAGTTTGGACCCAGCCATATGCAAATCAGTCTTAACCCTGCGCCCAATGGGAACAGTCCAGCTCCCCAACCAACCGGTAAGGCTATATGGCCTAGGCATGGGGAGCATTATTGCATGTCGGACAAATTACCGCATGTGCACACCACATTACAAAAAACACAAGGTTGACCATATAAGACATCAGAATGTCAATGAATGAACAATATATGAAGATATGTCCACATTGATCCTTAGATGACAATTTATTTCCTCGTACCATTTCCATGTTGTTTGATACTTGGTTTTTTGCTTATAAACACACATTGCAGATTTATGTTGCCAGGGACTTACCCATGGCACACATATGCATCCACAATAAGGGGTTTTACTCTGGTATATAAGGATATCTATTCCTGAGAAAAAAACTAATTTATCTCAATATTACCATTAGTTATGTGCTTTCTTTCTTTGTCTCTTTCAGGTTGGACAACCTTTTTCCATCACACAACAAACAGGTACCACCCACTTATGGGTGACAAACATGCTATACGTCTTAGTGGGGTAGGTAACTAAGCCCTGCTCTTGATCCTGAGGAAGCGCCGCAGATCAGTTTGACCATTAGGACCGAAACATGTCGACCTGCATTTTCACTTCATGAACTACTTGGGCACATCAATTGACCTCATAAGTAGCACCAATGTTTTTAAACTTGCCTGGGGAGTTGCCAGAATAAAGGCTAGAATCTGACAACCACTAGTCATTGCACCGATCACCTTACTTTACGACACCTTTGCACTCATCATACAGCAACTGAAATAAAAATATCTCATCCAAAGTGACCCTTTTTGGGACCCATAGGGCACTGCAGCACTGGCCCAACAAGGAGCATCTGCCCGATGATGAATCATGGTACCCCTTGGGGTGTGTGAGGGGAACAACAAACATTTATGATAACTTTCGCCTCTTGTCCACTACCTATCCCATCCTCAAGAGGAACATTGACCCCTGTTGTTGAATAAGAGCAGCTAGGTGACTTCTTATTGGTGATTCCAGTGGGAGCATAGCAAATCCAGTGCACAAGACACTGGTGGATGGTGGTGGATCCCACTGTATAGCTGAGGATCTCAGGACCTACAATGGGAGCTGCTTATAGTGTGTTCCTCATCCTCATGAGCTTGACCCTGCACCCTGCCATTTCTCTACTTGTTTTCTTTAACAGTGTGTTTCTTCCAAGTTTTCTTCAATTTGTTATCATGTACAACTCTTTGGCTCTACTGTATGTCATTGTGCTATGATTATAGAAAACACCTAGAATTCCTGTAATGTCAATTAATTTCATTTTCACTAAACGAGACCCCCTATGTCCTAAATTACTAGGTTACCAGCATAAAAATGTATCATCCGTCTTTTTCACCTATAAAAAATATAACAGTTCAAACATCACACAAACTATGACTATTGTCATTAGTTATTCAAAATCTCAGAATTGCAAACCGTTTTAAATTACATCTTAGTTTTGAAGTCATTGACAAAGTACATTGGATTAAGGTGCACTCACACAAGATACAGCAGAGTCGTTGCCATTGTTTTCTGTAGTTCCCAATACGAGTATTGGGAACTAAAGAAAACAAGTAGAATTATTTAGAACGCCCATATGCTAAAGGTGTGTCACTTTTAATTTGGGAAAAAGTGATGAACAGGCGGCTCAAGGGGCTTGTACAGTGCTTTAGATAAAATATCTGCAAGGTGAGCAGGTAAACTGATGTGCAAATTACCATTGTGTTGACTGAAATGTATGCTTCATTTTACACACACTCTACTTCTTCTGTATTCGGAGCACATCTTTAATTTTGCCTGTTAGTATCTCCCTGGACTCCACACCCATTGTTGATTGGTAGACAATACAAGCGACTTTTTTTTGTTCAGAGTAAGCATGAGCCCTGCATACAAGTTGTACCTGAAGAAGGTACATGACTTAGCACAACTAGCTGACACAGTTGTGACCTAAGCACAAACGTATAAGCGGGAAATAATAAAATAGTGAGGCCTACCTTTCACGATTTTAATTAGAGAGGGTGTATTTTGGGAGACACAGAAGTAAATTATGCACTTTACTGTTAGTTATCAGATTAGGGAAACCAGGATCTGTTGTGGTTCATCCTATGATTGGATGGCGAGGAAATATAATAAATATTTAATATCAGCTCTATTACTTAAAAGATTTTGGTGTATCAATAGGACACAGTGGCTACCATGCAAAGAACCTGGGGGTAGGGGAATGGTGGTTGGGCACAAAGCTGCCAAGTGAATCGCAATTAGTAAATGAATGTATGGATATATCACTCATATAATAGAAGATAAATTGCTTCTGATCCAGAGTCGATGAACTTATTTAGTATCAATTTGTATTCCCTAAATTAAATCACGATATCATCTGTAAGTATAAGATGCGAAATTCTACTTGAATTGAATTGAATTGAATACACACTTATATAGCGCATGGCTACCCAAGGGCATCCCAGCGCTTACTGTGACACTTTGAAGACATAGACTGATCATCGAAAGAGGAAGGTTTTTAGCTGCTTCCTATATTTAAGGTAGCTAGATTCCAGTCGTAGAACATCTGTAAGGTGGTTCCAGATATTAGCTGCACTATGGGAAAAGCGCTGACCTCCAGTACGTGACCGCTTGATCCTAGGAACTGCAAGTAGTCGCTTGTTATTGGATCTCAGGGTCCTATTGGGGCAATATAATTGCACCATTGACTAGAACAGTGGAGGACCCTTCCCAGAAATAAATATGTGAACAACATACATAGCCTTAATCCTAGTTCTTTCCTGGATAGGGAGCATATGCAATAAACCAAGGGCAGGTCTGACTGAGACACGTTTGAGAATGTTCATTAGAAGGCGGGCTGCACAATTCTGAACAACCTTTAGTATCTTAGTAGTTCCTTGTAGAGCCCCCACGTAGACTGCATTCGCATAGTCGAGGCGAGACATTATAAGTGCCTGGACTTATATACGTCTTGCCTCAAAAGGAAGAAGGGGAAGGGGGAGGATCTTCCTTAACATCCTAAGAAGCCCATAGCAATTTGATGCAACTTTACGAGCCTGTATTTTAAAATCCAAATTGCAGTCAAACCAAATTCCCAAACGTAATTTGTTTCTTAGGAGCAGGAGGGGGTACCTAAGCAGCTGGACCAAAAAAGATCTATATTCATGGGGTAGAATGTCCCAGGAGCATAAGTCCTGTCTTTGCTCCATTCAGTTTTAGGAATGACTTGTCCATCCACTCAGATACCTTCACAAGGCATGAAGTTAAATCAGGCACAGATTTGTCATGCTGACTAAGGGAGACTACCAACTGGGTATCATCTGCATCGGTGACAATGTGGATCCCCCAAGGTAGCACCACGTCTGCAAGAGATCTCATATAGATGTTAAACATGTTGGAACTTAGAGAGGATACCTGGGGGACTCCACACTGCAGCGGGATCTGCTCTGATGAAGCATCCTCCTCGTAGACAGCAAAAAATATGTCTTCAAGAAAGGACTGCAGCCATTTCAGGCCGATTCCAGTCACCCCTACCTCACTGAGTCTTTGGACCATAAGTTGGTGGTTGACGGTATAAAAGGCTGCGCTGAGATCTAACAAGATAAGAGCAGCGCAGCCTCCATTGTCCAGGATTTTTCTAGACTCTTCTATCACGGCAAATAGAGCCGTCTCGATACCCTGTTGACACTTGAATCCTGTCCGAGTAGGACACCCTGCGCCACCTCCCAAGCACTCCTCTCCGTTCCAACGCGGGTCCGCCCGTTGCATGGAGGGAGGCAGGGCTGACGGGAGCGATCAGGGGCATTTCTGGGTCTCCAGGGCTCTTCCGGCTCCGACCGGAAAGGAGCTTGGCGCTCTAGCTGTTCGAGCAGCCATACCTACTTAATCTCATGCCTGGCACGACACACGCAGCGGACGTGCCAAATGCAAGCCCGTCTGCACCCGTCAACGCCTGTCTGTAGCCAGGAGCCAGTGCCCCTGGCAGTTCGAACCCAGAAACCTCTTCCCTGCCTATACCTAAGCATACTTATACTAGAGGAACTTTGCATACGTTCAGACAGACCTCCTGTAGTCTACGGACCGACCTTGAATGCCTGCCAGAAGGTCCTTTCTCATGTAATACTTGTAAGTACCAGTTCATCTCTTCGCCGGATACTAACATCACCCTCAACCCTACTACTGCTGGCCTACCTTCCATCTCAGATTCAGAGCCCCATAGTAATCACCCCACTGACCCACTCAATCATAAAACATGGCATGGCCTTCTAGCCAATGTCAGATCCCTCCCCAGACCTGCCACCGCTATCTGGGATCTTTTTAAGCACAATAATCCTGATATAGGATTCCTTACGGAAACATGGATTAAACCTTCAGCGGTTCCGGCGATCACACTAACTCTCCCACCCGGCTTCAGCATCCAAAGGCTTGATAGGTTGGAGCGAGCGGGTGGAGGTGCAGTCATTATCCATAAAGATCTGATATCTGTCACCATACTTGACCAGCTGTGCACAGACTTATTTGAATGTCTTATTTTTAAGCTCGATCTACACACCCAACATAGCTGGAAAGGGGCCCTGTTTTACAGACCTCCTGGCCCCATGCATGATTTTAACGGTCGTCTATTAGAATTAATCTCCCCCATATTGTTGCTACCCGCAATTTCCTACTTTTAGGGGATTTTAACATTCACAGCGAGGGCACCAACAATCACGAAGCAGTGACCTGTCTGGAGGATCTGGCCTCCTCCGGTCTCCTTAAAATCAATAATGACCCTACTACAACTCATCCTCTCCAACTCCCGAAACATTAGATGTGGGGATAAACTTTCTCTGACTTGGTCGGACCACTCTTTAATAAACTTCTCTCTGATGAGCCCTTCCACCTTCCCCACTCCCTTATCCCTTTTGGATAGGTGGTACAGATCATGGCATAAAATCAAGGCCCATCATTTCACTTCCCCTTTTCTTACTTGGGACACTGACACTCATAACCTCAATGTTGAACAACAGCTTCTGCATTTTAATAACATCATCTTCAGCATCCTGGATGAATCAGCACCTCTAAACCTGGTCACCCACGCTTACAAATCTTCTGCCTCTGACTGGTATTCCCCTGCCCTACGCACCGAAAACAGGGGGTGCAAGAAACTAGAACGTACTTGGCGACTTCTCAATCAAGAACATGATAAAGCTAGGTACAAAAGCGCTTTAGCAGCCTATCATAACAACATCAAAAATGCCCGTAAAATCTACACTGCTCACCAATTGGAGCAGGCAGGCTCTAACTTCAGGACACTATTTAAAATAGTCAAGGCCTGTTCTAACCCCTCTGCCTGCGATACTGCGGAATCCCCCTCGCAGTCGCTATGCAACAATGTGGCGTCATATCTCACTCAAAAAATTGATTCCATTTATCAGAATATCATTGCTGCCAATACCATTTCCTCCCCCTTCATGGTAAGCCCCCCTGATACACATGCCACCTCCGCTCAACTTCACACCTTCCCTCAACTCTGTCGGATGGAAGTCACATCTCTCCTGCAGATCGTCAAATCTGGCTCACCGATAGACATCATCCCCGCCAGGATTTCTGCCAAATTTGCTGAACGGCTCGCCACCCCCATTTGCTCGATCCTTAACAGCTCCCTTAGCTCTGGTCACCTTCCCTCTGCATGGGAAGATGCTCAAATCAAACCTATACAGAAAGACCCCAAGATCCCCACTACTGGAATCAACAACTACCGACCTATATCTCTTCTACCCCTACAGACCAAGCTTATTGAGAAACACATCAATAGACACTTGTCCGACTATTTGGAGAGCTACCAACATCTTGATGTTTCTCAATCTGGGTTTCTGGCTAAACATAGCACCTAATCCGCCCTTATTGAGGTCACTGACAACATTCGCATGGGCATAGACAATGTTCAACTAGCACTCTTGGTGCTGCTTGACCTGTCAGCAGCATTCAAAATAATTTCCCATCAGATTCTACTGGGCAGACTCCATGACATAGGCATTCAAAGGATGGCACTTAAGTGGTTACCAACTTCCTAACTGACAGAACGCAGACCGTCACTATGGGAACCTTCAAAGCCATCACTACCAAGGTTAGCAAGGGGGATCCCCCATGGTTCCTGCCTGTCACCCCCCCTGGCCAGACTCATGAGATCCTTGGGATTCTATTTCAGGATGGAGGCGAGGATTATGCATGAGGGGGGAATGTAAGACCTCTGACATGTTCGATCCTTCTAGGATCTACCACCCCAGGTCTTCCAAATGGATTCCCAACCCCAAGGTAGCGAGCTATGTGGCGAGCAAAGTGCGTCAACCGCTGGAGAAGGAGGTCAGGACTCGCATGAGGGGGGAATGTCCTCGCCCGAAGCTTGAGGGCAGAGTGGCGGTGCCCCTGACATTGATGACAAGCTCTGGTCTTCTTAGCCAAATTCATGAAGGACCCAAAAAAGGGCATAGATCGCTCCTGGCGCAACTGCCAGGACAAACTCCTGGATGCCGTGGGCCCTGTGACCCAGATCATCCAGCTGGCCGAGAGGGCCAAGGAGTCGGGGACCGCGCTATTCACGGAGGTTGTGGCTGGTTGGGCCCAGCGTGCGCTATGCTTCTTGGGCAATGCGAATTGTGCATTGGCGGCTGCGCGTAGGAGATCGCTCCTTATTTAGATTGACCCCAAGCTTGGGGATCTGGCCACTTCAGAAGCAGGGCCCATTGCACAAGGCAAGTTGTTCGGCGAACCGTTCATCAAAGAGCTGAACAAGTTTGTGACTACTTTCTCCGCTCTGGACAAGGCCCAGACTAATATCAAAAAGATCTTCCCGAATTGAGTTTTTGCCGGGGCCGGAAGAGGGCGGGGTCGCTCCTCCACCCGCCAATTTCATAAAGGCCCTAACAACAGGTCCCAGCAACGTCACAACAACGGCTGGAACGACGTCCGCCAGGGATCTTTCTATCCCAGCAGAGGTGCCGGGAAAGGACGCGGCAAAGCCTATCGTGGCGGAGCCAACGCTCCAGGAGGCCCTTCCGGTGAGTGTTACCCTTTTTTCCCCATCCGACCTAGGGGGAAGGTTGCGGGATCACTTCCACAATTGGTGCAAGATCACGTCAGACCCTTGGGTCTTGCAAACTGTCCGAGGTTTCCGGATAGAGTTCTACGGTACTCCCCTTCAGAGGGTACGCCCTCGTCCGTTGGTTTTCTCGGCAGAGGACGGAGTCCTGATCGACGACGAGGTGGCGGAGTTCCTAAGGAAAAGGGCAATCCGCAAGTCCCTCCTTCACCCTTCGGGTTTCTTGAGCAACATCTTTTTAGTCCAGAAGAAGGACAAGGGGTTTCGCCCCGTCATAAATCTACGAGACTTCAACAAGTGGTTGGTTTACCGCCACTTCAAGATGGAAGGTATGCATCTGCTTCGCGATATCCTCCTCCAAGGGGACTGGATGGTATGTCTGGATTTGAAGGACGCTTACCTCACGGTACCCATCTTTCCGCCTCATCGGCGGTTCCTCCAATTTCTCTGGAACTGAGAGGTTTTCGAATTTCAAGCGCTTCCGTTCGGGCTCTCATAGGCCCCATGGTGCTTTACAAAACTCATTCGGCCGGTAGTGGAGACTCTGCGCGAGAGAGGTGTACGATTGATCATATACCTCGACGACATTCTGATCTTGGACCAATCGTCGACTCGTCTCCAGCACAACTTGAACATGACTATTGCTTTACTCCAGGACCTGGGGTTCGTGAAAAACGCCCAGAAATCCAAGCTCGGGCCGGCGAGGCAGATCATCTTTTTAGGCTTCCTGATCGATTCGGAGACAGCCTCCCTCAGCATTCCTCAGCAGACGGTGACCAAGATCGGCAAAGAACTCTCCCAAGTCCTTCGAAAGGACAAGATATTGCTGCGAAACTTAGCTCGAATCGTGGGTCTCCTGTCATCCTCGTTTCAGGCAATCTTCCCGGGTCCCCTTCACTACAGGGCCCTTCAACGCCTGAAGGCGCAACACCTCAGGAAGGGACTCACGTACTCCGAGCTCATCTCCCTCACGGAGGAAACGAGGACGGAGTTACGTTGGTGGATCGAGCACATGAGTGCGTGGAACGGGAGAGCTATCTTCGGATCCAGCCCGGATCTGGTCATCGAGTCGGATGCCAGCAGATCAGGCTGGGGTGCACGCTGCGGCGACATTGCGATGGGGGGCCGCTGGTCGGAGGAGGAGCTTCAGCTTCATACCAACTGTCTGGAACTCCTGGCGGGTTCTTTTGCAGTAAGGTCTCTGACTCAGAATCGAGTGTCATGCTGCATCTTGCTGCGCATGGACAATGTGTCAACGGTGCAGTACATAAATCGCCTGGGCGGCCCTCGGTCTCGGGCCTTGGCGGAACTGGCGAAGGACTTCTGGCATTTTTGCCTAGAGAGACAGATCTCGGTAACAGCGGAGTATCTTCCGGGGCGGCAGAATTCAATTGCAGACTGGCATTCCAGGAACTTCCACGACTTCAGTGATTGGAGACTGGAGCACTCAGTCTTCCAGGGTTTGATGGCCAGATGGGGCCCGTGCTCAGTCGACCTTTTTGCTTCTCGGCTCAACCGTCAACTCCCTCGATTTGTGACCGGAGGCGTTGGCAGTGGATGCGTTCCTGCAGGATTGGTCACAGGAATACCCTTATGCGTTCCCTCCTTTCCAGATGATCCCCCGGGTAGCAGCGCAGGTTCGCCGACAGCAAGCTTCCCTGTTCCTAGTGACCCCCTTCTGGCGAGCCCAGGCGTGGTTCCCCTCACGGCTGGAACTGTCGTGGGACCGGCCAATTCGACTGCCCTTGTTCCCTTCTCTGCTCTCGGGTCCCCTGGGGGAGCCTCATCCTTTGATTCTTCCGGGGACGTTGCACCTCATGGCTTGGAGGATTTCAGGGGACGTTGGCAGGACGGCCGCCTTTCGGCGGACGCTGAAGACCTCATCCAGCAAGCCTGGGCCCCTGGGACGATCAAGAGATATCGCTCGTCTTGGAGACGGTGGCGTTGTTGGTGTTTGGGAAGACACGCCGATCCCGTGGGGGCAGATGTTAGCCATATTTTGAACTCTTTTGCTGAGTTGGCACATTCAGGTCTGGCCTACCGTTCTCTTAACTCTTTCAGATCCGCCATCTCGGCGGGACATGTAATCATCAATGGCAGGCCAGCGGGGGAGCATCCTTGGGTTTGCAAACTTTTAAAGGGTACCAGGTTGTCAAAACCCCCGGAACCCAGATATGACTGTCTATGGGATGTCAGCATCATGCTACGTTTCCTCTGCTCTTGGCAAGATAACCAGTACCTGTCCAGGAAGGAGTTGTTGGCAAAATTGGCGATCCTCCTGTGCCTGGTTTCGTGTAAACCAGTTTCGGACGTGAGAGCACTGGATATCACGGCTCGAATGTTCACTCCGGATGGAGTCACCTTCACGGTCGCGAAAAGGACTAAGACAAACATCAGGTCGGTGGCTTATCCCATGTTCCCGGATCAACACAAGCTTTGTGTGGTGAGATGTCTTAAGGCGTACAAGGACATGACGGCAGAGTATCGCCCTCCTGGCGAGCTTCAACTCCTTATCGCCCTCCAGAAACCTTTCAAGGCGGTCGCCTCTCCGTCTATCGCTAGGTGGGTCCGTTGGATCATGACCGAAGCGGGGATAGACGTGTCCAGGTTTGGTGCTCACTCCACGAGAGGGGCCATGGCTTCTACGGCCGTCCAGGTACGAGGTCGATTGGAGGATATCATGAACGCAGCGGATTGGTCCTCTAAATCCACGTTCAAGAAATTTTATTTCAAACACATCTACGGCGCGGCAGCGTTGGTGGTGGATAAGCTTTAAACCTGCATAATCCTCGCCTCCGTCCTGACATAGAATGAAACATTTCCTAGCTAACGTAACGGAAAGTTTCAATTCTATTAAGGACTAGGAGGCGAGGATTATCCCTCCCGAGACTTGCAGGTCTTGCCCCACCCTGGAGACTACGTATGTGCAGTAAGTAAATTTATGATATGGGTTTGAGGTAATTGTAAGGCTGATTGTTTCTATGATTTGCTCTAGTTTCCTGTGTACTAGGTTCTTGAAGGCATAATTGCAGAAATGTAAGTTTTATTGCTAGAGAACATAGAATTGCTATTCATTATGCTTCCTTCCATGGAAGGGGATCTGGATAACGGTTTGTCTTGTATTGGTCTAGGACAAGATCAGAAGATGGACTGAGTGGAGTTCTAGGAGTTCCTCACAGAGAAGAAGAGGAAGAGGAAAGGACGTCACAAGCAATTATACGGCGGACGCCCTTGGCATTGGATGGTGGTCGCTATGGACATTGTGCCCCATGCGCTCATGGGAGTTGTAGTTCCTCAAAGTTTTTGTCTGTTTTTACTTTGAATGTGATGTGCTATTTAAATAAAGAGAAGAAAGGACTGCAGCGGTTGACGCACTTTACTCGCCACATAGCTCGCTACCTTGGGGTCGGGAATCCATTCGGAAGACCTGGGGTGGTAGATCCTAGAAGGATCGAACATGTCAGAGGTCTTACATTACCCCCTCATGCATAATCCTCGCCTCCTAGTCCTTAATAGAATTGATACTTTCCGTTACATTAGTTGGGAAATTTTTCATTCACCCCCATTTCATACGCTGACGACACTCAGCTTCTAATTACATTTGATAAAAATACACTTGACATCAAACTTATGTTCTCTGAAGGCATGAAATCCATTGCTGCCTGGATGCGGGCCAACTATTTTCAACTTAATGCTGGCAAATCTGAAATAATGCTGTTTGGAGGAGCTGCCACTTATTGGTCACCTACCTGGTGGCCCGAAGGGCTGGGTACTGCCCCTACCCCTAAAGAAGTGGTCAAGACTTAGGTGTCAGGATTGATCGCAAACTTACCCATGATACACACGCCAACACTACTGCAGGCTCTTGCTTCTACATTCTTGGCCTCCTGCGAAGGATCTTCCCCCTCTTGCCCTCATCCACCAAGAAAACGCTTATGCAGGCCTTGGTACTTAGTAGACTTGACTACTGTAACACCCTCCTATTTTCAGCTAATGAAACTGCCATAAATGAACTTCAGGTAGTACAGAATACTGCTGCCCGACTCACTGTTGACGCCGCTAGGACACCCTTGAAACCCCTCCTCAACCAACTCCATTGGCTTTCTATAGGAAAGAGGGTAAAATTAAAAAAATGCTGTATTATTTATAAAGCCCTCAATTGTCAAGGCCCATTGTATCTTTCTAACAAGCTCTCCTCCTACACCCTGGCACGGACTCTCAGGTCCAGCATGGAGCATTTGCTCATCACCCCCAGAGTCATAAAGGCACGCAGCGGTGGCAAAGCATTCTCTTATCTTTCCCCGTAATTTGGAATAATTTGCCCTTTTATCTACGTTCTGGACTTAATCTGGCCCAATTCAGAAAGATGCTAAAAACCCACCTCTTTTAATCTTCCCCTGGCCTCTGATGCTCCCCACCGTCCCAAGCGCCGAGATACCCTCATGGGTGATTCAGCGCTATACAAGCCAATAAACTTCTAAACTTCATGAAGACTGTTGTTATCCTCCAGAAAAGCTGCCAATATGGAGTTAACATATTTTTCAGCAAGTTTGATTATTCCAGGCAGCAGGGAAATGGGCCGGTAATTAGCCCATTCCTCAGGGTCAAGATTTGTCTTTTTCAGAAGAGCTTTAACTCTTGCCTGTTTCCATAGAGGGGGAACCTGCCTCATTAGAAGGGAAGTGTTAATCATGTCCTGAATGACTGGAGAGACTATTTCTGAAACCAGATTTAGAACCGCCGAGGGGGACGGGATCAGTAAGAGAGCCTGATTTAAGTTGTCTGAGAAGTCCCTGCAGAGAGGGTAGAGTCAAGGGGGGGAACTCTTCCAGCACGGCTTGTTGTTTAAAAAGGGAAATGTCAGTAACTGAATTAGTTTCCAAAAAGGTCCTGTAGATATTATGGACTTTGGTGGAAAAGAAATTTGCTATTTCTTCACACCGCCTTTGGGCACTATCAGAATCCAAGGGGGGACTTGGAGGTGTGGTAAGAATTTTTACGATTTAAAACATTTCCAGAGGGGAATTAAACGGGGAAACAATCCTTTCATGATAAAATCTTACTTGAGCTGCTTTTATCTCATTTTTTATAGTGTTTAAGTGCTTTTCTATAATTAAGTTTGCTGATAGCTGTAAAATCTTTCCTCCACCTCATTTCATATTGTTTACACGCTTGTTTGAGCTGCCTAAGTTTCTGAGAATACCAAGGTTTTTTCTTAGGTCCCACTCAATGACAGGATTTAACCCTCGGGAGGACTGAATCCAAGGAGGAGTCCAGCTAACTAAACTCGTCTTCTACTCAAACTCTTCACAACACTCTCAATATCGTAAATTACTTAAATTATTCATTTTTCAGCATGTTTTAGGATATAAAGTGTCCCACAGGTTCCTGTATTGCTGTGCTAACCATTCCTAAATAGCTTCCCTGTATGTTTCTTTTATTTTTATTCTTTTCCCCTCGAGAGCATGACAACCATGCAGACTCACTGTGGTGAACCGGGCCTTATGGGCAGGGCGGCGCAGGGCACGCCTAAATCCCCAGATTCACCTGCCTTGTAACTAACAGAGACACTCGACACTCCGTTGAGTGTGGAAGCCAGGTTTATTAGCTGCAGCTAAGCACAGTTATCCTAGAAGTTACACCGAGGTGGGTTCTAAGGAGACTGCCACTTCAATCCGTGGCGTACAATCTTATATAGGAAACATATTTACAATATCCCACTCCCTACACATACAAAACGGACCAATGAGAAAAGTTGGAAAACAAGCTATCAAGTGTCTCAAAATACGCCCCTTTCTCAGACCCCGTGTGTCACCCCTCCCGACAAATTAATCAGTGATGGTGTTCACAATCCCCTCTCACAGGTGGCAGAACATGCTTGTGTGTCTCAAAGGATAGTTGTGTAATAGGAGCATACAAGAAGAGAATAGTGAAGGCCAGCTGGATAAGATAGTATAAGGGAAGATTAGGAGAGGGCAAATAGTCGGCTGAGACAGGGATCAATCGAACCAGACATGGATTAGCGAACTCAACCAAACCCTAACATCGGGTTTCATGAACAAGGACAATGCAGTTACTTTTTAACTGAAAAGACACGTAGCAGCTGGAAAAAGCAAAAGCACATCGTTCGCCGTGGTGCCTGAGTGAGGGCAACACAAAATGGCAACCGGACACAAAATGGCGGCTAGATACGGGCCAAAATCTGAAATCGCAGAACCTCAGGCCCTCCTTTTGCCATTACTCAGGCAATACATCAGGGACTCAAGTCAATCTGAGTCGATGTCAATGGCCATAAGGTCATCGAGCTGTTGCATCATTCTAATGTTCTCTGTTTTCCGTGACACAGGCTTCAGGACACACATAGCGGCACAAAGACCACATATTGCAGGTCCACACTGCACACAAAGGCAACAAGAGAAGATAATGGCCAAGACCATTTCCAGGAAAGTTAATATCTTCCATCCCCATGTGGACAGTAGTCCCCAAAACCATCCCATCACAGACCAATCTCCCGTGTCCTGATGTATAGACTCAGAGATGGTATGTAACTTAGAGATAGCTTGGTATACTGTAGGGGCATTATCAGGAATGTAAACACAGCAACTAGACCCAATCAATTTACAGACTCCGCCCCTATCTGCAAGGATAATATCTAAAACTATCCAATTCTGTAAAGTCATAAGACGACCTGCCTGAAGCTCGGCTGTCACATTACTCAAGGCTCCAGAAGTTTCATTTATAGTAGCCTCAACAACACGAGCTAGGTGTCTGATGTCTCTGCTATTGGCCATTGGGCCCCAGAAAGGAAGCAACCCTTTAATGAAGCCAGCTGCCTCCTGTCCTGCTGTGTCTTTCTGATCAAAGACTCCCCTACCATGTCTCTTTTTGTAATGACTTGAAGGAGCAGTGTACGTTGGGGGAAGAAGAAAAGCCACATAACATGTTCCCGAGAAATAAGTAGGAAGCCATGTATAGGCTCTATCGTGGCAGATAAAATATGTGCCTTGTGATGGCACTAGCGGTGAGGGAATCTGAGGTGTATAAACATAGGTATGAGAACAGACACTCCTCTCTGGCTGATTCTTGACATTCTGACCATTCATTTGTAAACAGAAATTACCTCGATGAGGTACAGTCCAAATTGGCGGAGAGCTCCTTAGTTTAGCTTTTTCTGTAAGGCCAGTAACATATCGCGTTATGTTCCATCCATCATATGCTCTCTTCTCATCTGTAGGAATCTTACTAATCTGGGCAATCTTAGCCATAGTCACAATTCCCTTAATCAAAGTACTATGACTAAAGTCTGCTCCACCACCATATGGACTGCCAGGAGGATATCGTAGCTGATTTTGGTAAAGGTTAGAAAACATAGCCAAATAAGCCCAGGCAGAACCTTCATAGGAGAATGTAAAAACCAAATATGGCATGCCTCGCTCTGTATTATGAGGCATGAGCCCACAAACCCCAGTAATCAGTAGTATTCATTACTAATTGGTGTTGGTGTAATAGGTGAATAAATGAATTGTTGAAGTATTCGGTCCTCCTAATCTGTTCATGTCCTGAAAGTGTATAGAACCGATGTGGGGAGGCAGTAGCAGGAAGAGATACGGGGACAGAGGTAGGGACAGGTAACGGCTGTAGAACATAAACAATCCAACTTCCACATGCTAATATAGTACATAAACATATTAAAATACATAAGGTTATCCCATATGGACTAACCATTCATTTCTTAAATCGTTGTTTCATATTTACAATCTGATCATAAATTTCCACTTTCGTATCCATTACTCTAAAGGCGTTGCTCACGATAATCTTCCTAGATCACTTAGCTGTGATTGTTAGCTGTCCTATGACTCCTACCGTGACCCTGCAACTTGATGGATAGTGGAAGAAAAGACATAAAAATGTATTTTCAAAACAAAAAGGGTATAATCAGAAAAATCGTAAAAAGGAAAAAGTCAATTGTTTTCGACCGTTCTTTGTCGCAAGTTATATCGAGTCTTAGTGGGGATCGTCTGGTCCTTAAACAAGGCTTCTGGATTCACGGTGTTCAAACGCAGATGTGTTGGGACGGCCTCCTGTAACACATCGTCGTCTTCTTTCTCAGAGTTCATGTGGTCCAGGCGTGCACTACTAAACAGTACAAATCTAGGCTCTGTTTCACTTTCGTTGTCAGCTATACCCTCACGAACCCACTGATCAAAAGGCAAGGGCAGGGGTTTCTTTTTACAGTGCACGCCATGGACCCAGTTCTTTTTCCCAACAACCTTTACTGCCATCCGTGTAGTTAGTAGCACTTGACGTGGTGGGCCCCAACGAGGTTCCAGATTCTGCTTCCACTGAAAGTTCTTGACGCAGACCCAGTCGCCAGGTTGGATGGAATGACCTGGGTCTGCGGAGGCCTCTGGCAAAGCGTTTTGAACCTGTTGATGAAGAACACGTAATTTAGTGGTGAGGTCATGTAAGTAGTCAATCAGCATTGGGTATGAAATATCAGAATACTTTTTGGGTCGAGGAACTCCCCAAACATTTGCTGGTCACCCAAAAACAACCTTGTATGGACTCAAACCTAATCGGGAATGGGCAGTAGTTCTTGTAGACAGGAGTGCTAATGGTAAGGCATCAGGCCAGGCAAGACCTGTGCTCGCCTGAATCTTTGCCAATTTGAGCTTGAGAGTACCAATATGACACTCTACCAATCCCGCTGACTGAGGGTGGTTTGCCACATGGAATTTCTGTTTGATACCAAGACCTGCACATACTTTCTGCATGATCTGGCCTACGAATTCACTCCCATTGTCAGACCAGACAATGCGTGGCAAACCAAACCTCGGGAAAAACTCCTTCAAAAGAACTTTAGCAGTAGATAAGGCAGTATTGTCCTTTAAGGGGTAGGCCTCTATCCATCTGGAAAAGGCACAAACCACGACCAGAACATACGTGAGATTATTGCAACGATCCATATGAATGTAATCAATTTGTAATTCCTCAAAAGGATACGTAGGGGGAGCAAAATGACCTGCTGGAGTTGGCGTTCCCTTTCCCGGATTATGCATTAGACAAACAATGCAATGCTTCACTACATTCTCAAAAAAGGGGGGTGGTGATGAACAGAGTGTCTGAATTAAGCAGACCACTCTTACCCAGTCCAAAGATCAGGGCTTGATCCATCACCGTTTTTTAGCTCACTGCACCATCCCAGCTCAGAACCTGGCTACATGCAAATTAGTCTGTTCCTGTCCCAGTGCATGATGGGAACAGGGCAAACCAAACTACCAAGCCAATTCTTATACTGGGAATGAAACAAGCTACCGGGGACCGGTTTCTGGCATTTCAGCCGTCGGCGGCCCGGCTTGCTTGAATCCTGATGGTGCAATGAGCAAGGGACTCACATCTGAGTATACCCTTCCACGCTTATGGTGGACAAAATGATTCAGAAAAGGGGGTGGTGATGAACAGAGTGTCTGAATTAAGCAGACCACTCTTACCCAGTCCAAAGATCAGGGCTTGATCCATCACCGTTTTTTAGCTCACTGCACCACCCCAGCTCAGAACCTGGCTAAATACAAATTAGTCTGTTCCTGTCCCAGTGCATGACGGGAATAGGGCAAACCAAACTACCAAGCCAATTCTTATACTGGGAAGGAAACAAGCTACCGGGGACCGGTTTCTGGCATTTAAGCCGTCGTCGGCCCGGCTTGCTTGAATCCTGATGGTGCAATGAGCAAGGGACTCACATCTGAGTATACCCTTCCACGCTTATGGTGGACAAAATGATTCAGAAAAGGGGGTGGTGATGAACAGAGTGTCTGAATTAAGCAGACCACTCTTACCCAGTCCAAGGATCAGGGCTTGATCCATCACCGTTTTTTAGCTCACTGCACCATCCCAGCTCAGAACCTGGCTACATGCAAATTAGTCTGTTCCTGTCCCAGTGCATGACGGGAATAGGGCAAACCAAACTACCAAGCCAATTCTTATACTGGGAAGGAAACAAGCTACCGGGGACCGGTTTCTGGCATTTAAGCCGTCGTCGGCCCGGCTTGCTTGAATCCTGATGGTGCAATGAGCAAGGGACTCACATCTGAGTATACCCTTCCACGCTTATGGTGGACAAAATGATTCAGAAAAGGGGGTGGTGATGAACAGAGTGTCTGAATTAAGCAGACCACTCTTACCCAGTCCAAAGATCAGGGCTTGATCCATCACCGTTTTTTAGCTCACTGCACCATCCCCGCTCAGAACCAGGCTACATGCAAATTAGTCTGTTCCTGTCCCAGTGCATGATGGGAACAGGGCAAACCAAACTACCAAGCCAATTCTTATACTGGGACGGAAACAAGCTACCGGGGACCGGTTTCTGGCATTTCAGCCGTCGTCGACCCGGCTTGCTTGAATCCTGATGGTGCAATGAGCAAGGGACTCATTCATCACCACCCCCTTTTCTGAATCGTTTTTGGCCACTATAGGTATGGCAGGGTATACTCAGACATGAGTCCCTTTCTCACTGCACCATCAGGATTCAAGCAAGCCGGGCCGAAGACAGCTGAAATGCCAGAAACCGGTCCCAGGTAGCTTGTCTCCTTTCTGGTGAAGAATTGGCTTGGTAGTTTAGTCTGCCCTGTTCCCATGATGCACTGGGCCAGGTACAGACTGATTTGCATATAGCCAGGTTCTGAGCTGGGATGGTGCAGTGAGATAAATAACGGTGATGGATCAAGCCCTGATCTTTGGGCTGGGTAAGAGTGGTCTGTTTAATTCAGACACTCTGTTCATCACCACCCCCTTTTCTGAAACGTTTTGGCCACTATAGGTGTGGCAGGGTATACTCAGACATGAGTCCCTTTCTCACTGCACCATCAGGATTCAAGCAAGCCGGGCCGAAGACGGCTGAAATGCCAGAAACCGTTCCCCGGTAGCTTGTCTCCTTTCTGGTGAAGAATTGGCTTGGTAGTTTAGTCTGCCCTGTTCCCATGATGCCCTGGGCCAGGGACAGACTGATTTGCATATAGCCAGGTTCTGAGCTGGGATGGTGCAGTGAGGTAAATAACGGTGATGGATCAAGCCCTGATCTTTGGACTGGGTAAGAGTGGTCTGCTTAATTCAGACACTCTGTTCATCACCACCCCCTTTTCTGAATCGTTTTTGGCCACTATAGGTGTGGCAGGGTATACTCAGACATGAGTCCCTTTCTCACTGCACCATCAGGATTCAAGCAAGCCGGGCCGAAGACGGCTGAAATGCCAGAAACCGGTCCCCGGTAGCTTGTCTCCTTTCTGGTGAAGAATTGGCTTGGTAGTTTAGTCTGCCCTGTTCCCATGATGCACTGGGCCAGGGACAGACTGATTTGCATATAGCCAGGTTCTGAGCTGGGATGGTGCAGTGAGATAGACAAAGGTGATGGATCACGCCCTGATCTTTGGACTGGGTAAGAGTGGTCTGCTGAATGCAGACACTCTGTTCATCACCACCCCCTTTTCTGAATCGTTTTTGGCCACTATAGGTGTGGCAGGGTATACTCAGACATGAGTCCCTTTCTCACTGCACCATCAGGATTCAAGCAAGCCGGGCCGAAGACGGCTGAAATGCCAGAAACCGGTCGCCGGTAGCTTGTCTCCTTTCTGGTGAAGAATTGGCTTGGTAGAATTAGTCTGCCCTGTTCCCATGATGCACTGGGCCAGGGACAGACTGATTTGCATATAGCCAGGTTCTGAGCTGGGATGGTGCAGTGAGATAAATAACGGTGATGGATCAAGCCCTGATCTTTGGACTGGGTAAGAGTGGTCTGCTTAATTCAGACACTCTGTTCATCACCACCCCCTTTTCTGAATCGTTTTTGGCCACTATAGGTGTGGCAGGGTATACTCAGACATGAGTCCCTTTCTCACTGCACCATCAGGATTCAAGCAAGCCGGGTCGAAGACGGCTGAAATTCCAGAAACCGGTCCCCGGTAGCTTGTCTCCTTTCTGGTGAAGAATTGGCTTGGTAGTTTAGTCTGCCCTGTTCCCATGATGCACTGGGCCAGGGACAGACTGATTTGCATATAGCCAGGTTCTGAGCTGGGATGGTGCAGTGAGATAAATAACGGTGATGGATCAAGCCCTGATCTTTGGACTGGGTAAGAGTGGTCTGCTTAATTCAGACACTCTGTTCATCACCACCCCCTTTTCTGAATCGTTTTTGGCCACTATATGTGTGGCAGGGTATACTCAGACATGAGTCCCTTTCTCACTGCACCATCAGGATTCAAGCAAGCCGGGCCGAAGACGGCTGAAATGCCAGAAACCGGTCCCCGGTAGCTTGGCTCCTTTCTGGTGAAGAATTGGCTTGGTAGTTTAGTCTGCCCTGTTCCCATGATGCACTGGGCCAGGGACAGACTGATTTGCATATAGCCAGGTTCTGAGCTGGGATGGTGCAGTGAGATAAATAACGGTGATGGATCAAGCCCTGATCTTTGGACTGGGAAAGAGTGGTCTGCTTAATTCAGACACTCTGTTCATCACCACCCCCTTTTCTGAATCACTACATTCTCTGCACATTTAGGAATTCCTTCATTCTGCCATACTGGAGTCAGAATTTTACAAATGCCCTTTGCACTAATATGGGCTGAACCATGCGCCATAGTAACTACAGGTAGTACATAAGCGTCTGGTAAAAACCATCGTTGATACTCTGAAAATTCCGTCCAACAACCAGTCGCATCCAACATTCCCGTACTTTCTCTCCACTTACTCAGTTCTTTCTCAGTAACCTTTTCTTGAATCATCCTCACACTTTCTCTCGTGTCCTCACATATTCCTTCTTCTCTGATCCATCTTGCAGGGCCCGCAACGTACATACGACTCGTAACATCTCTCGCTGTCTCTTTTGCTACCTCGTCTGCAAAAGCATTCCCACAACCCACATCTTCGGTAATCTTTTTGTGAGCACTACATTTGAATATTGCTATGTGTGTAGGCAAGGCGAGTGAATCGAGAAGATCCGTCACCAACTGGCCATGCTGTATTTTAGTCCCATGGGAAGTAAAGAATCCTCTTTCCTTCCACAAGCGACCGAAACTATGAGCCACACCGAAAGCATATTGGCTATCAGTGTAGACATTTATTCTCCTTCCTTTCGCCAAAACACATGCTCTCTTCAAAGCAATTAACTCAGCTGCTTGGGCTGAATTCTGTGCAATACGTGCTGTCTCCACTACAGTATGCAAGGTAGTAACAGCATAAGCTGATGTTGTCTCTCCATTAGGAAGCTTAAAACAAGATCCATCTACCCATAGGATCCCATCCGGATCCACAAGTGGTGAATCTTTTAGATCTATTCTGCCTTTCGTTTCTTCCTCTGTTCGAAGAAAACAATCATGCTGTTCCTGAATGCCTTTCTCATCCGGTATAGGCAACAATGTTGCTGGGTTCAGAGTATTACACCGCTTGATATGTACATGGCTAGCCAAAAGCATTAGCTCATATCCAGACAAGCGAGCACTCGTCAGGTGTTGTGTCTTAGTCCTATTCAAGAGAGTATCTACTGTGTGTGGTAACATAACAACAAGGGTGTTGTCCAATACCAATCCAGCAGACAGACAAATAGAAATTGCTGCCGCTGTTGTAGCTCTGAGACAACTAGGCAATGCCTTGGCTACTGGATCCAAGGTAGCCGAAAAATAGGCACATGGCCGTTGTTTGTCTCCAAATTGTTGTGTAAAACTGACAATGCACAACCTTCTCTTTCATGCACATAGAGTGTAAAAGGCTTACTGTAATCCGGAGTACCTAACACAGGTGCAGAAGACAAAGCATTACGTAAATCAGAAAAACTCTTTTGGCATTCATCGGTCCAAGGGATAGGGTGTGGCGTATCTTTTAACATCAGCGCCAGCAAAGGCTTAGCTAACAAAGAAAAATTTGGAATCCATTGTCTACAATATGAGGTAATGCCCAAAAAGGCACGTTCCTCTCTCTGTGTAGTTGGCTCAGACATTTGTGCAATCGCTTGAATTCGTTCTGGGGTCAATTGTCTTCCCTCCTTCGACAAGAGATGACCTAAGTAGGTAACCTCTTGACGGCAATATTGCAACTTAGAAGGCGACACTTTATGATGTAGGTCAGACAAATGACACAACAAAGAAACCGTCACATCTTTACAAACATCCTCCAAATCAGCAGCAATCAGTAAATCGGCAACATATCGGATTAAAGTAGCACCTGAAGGCAAAATGAACGCGTCGAGCTGAGATTTCAAAGCTTGTCTGTAGATAGACGGACTTTCACAATAACCTTGAGGAGCACGCTTGAACCGGAAACTTCGGCCTCCAAGAGAGAAGCCAAAAATATCTCTACTTTCTTCAGGGATGGGGATACTAAAGAAGGCATTCTTCAGATCGATAACAGAAAACCATGCTGCCGAGGCAGGTATCATAGTAAGCAAAGCAGTGATATCCGGAACAACAGGAAACTGGGGGACAACAATCTTGTTGACCTCCCGAAGATCAATCACAAGGCGATACACAGGTGGTTGAGAAGGATTGCTGAGTTTAAGAACGGGGAGAACAGGACTGTTACAAACATTGCCTCTCGTTTCGTCAACCACGCCCTTCTGGACCAAATCATAAATAATAGCCATCAAGGCTCGCTCACCATCATTAGAAATCTTATACTGTGGGATACGTGGCAGGTTAACGTTAGGCTTGATAGTAACCACATAAGGAGGAATTTGTAACAAACCAGCATCATTCGGACCTGTAGCCAAAAGTGTAGCAGGAAGAGACTGTAACTCAGGTGAAAAACTATCCTTCGATAGATATATAGGAGAAACCAATTTCTTACCCAAAGTAAGACGCACACCAGAGGGGGAACAATACAACGTTGCATGAAGACGTTTCAACAGATCCAAACCCAACAAATTCTCTCCGCAACCAGTCGTTAAAATAAGTGGAGCTTCCAGATCGTAAGGACCAATCGAAAGAGTCAAAGGACAAGAAACTGGGTTAGCAACTGGGGCGCCAGAAAATCCTACAGAAACGTTCGTTAAGCCAGACAAAGGTTCCCCAGGGAGTTTCGAATGGATCATAGAACTTCTTATTGCACCAGTATCCAAAAGGAACGGCTCTGCAACACCCAAGGCAACTACCTCAACATAAGGCCCATTCTGATCCACTGGAACTGATACGACTCCCTTACTTTGTCCATGGCTGTCCTAACTGGAATGAAAATACTGAACCTCACCCTCAACACAATAATCATCATTGTAATATTGCGCAGACTGAGTATTCAGCTGATCAAAATAATGCAAAGAGTTCTGAGGGGGGAAAGGAACGCTGCCCCTGAGACAACGCACCTCGCCCTCTACCCCTAGATGCTGATTGAAAACCACCACGACCTCGCGGTCCTTGAAATCCACTATTACGCTGTAATAAAACCGCACAACTACTCTTAAAATGGCCTTCTTCTTTACAATAGGCGCACTGATTAATACCAAGGAAAGGTCGCGGAACAAAAGGCTCAGGTTTCTGCAGCAACCTTTGAGACTGAATAGGTTGCTGGAACTGACGCTGACCGGAACGAGGAGGATAAGCCTGCTGAAGAAGAACTCTTGTTTTTAAATCCTTAGTCTTCTTCTCAGCTTTATCTTTTTCCTCCTTGTCCCTATTCTCATAATATTGAGCAGTAGCTAATATTTGGGCAGACGAAGAAACAGCCCAAGAACTTTCCGAATCTTTCAATTTGTAAGACAATTCAGAAAGCAGATTGAAAACAAATTTATCCACAAATAATCGCTGTCCCCCTTCGGTACTCAAATCCTGACCACTATGGTCAATAAATGTCTCTTCAAACTGAGTAAAGAAACCAGAAACACTCTCATCTTTCTTCTGCTTACACGCAGCTAACTTATCCCAATTAACACATAAGGCAGGCATCATCGTCTTCATTAAAGTTATAATTCTGCCAGGCAACTGTGTAATCAAATCATCTGGATTAGCACCATCCACTTGTGCTGTATCTGCAGCGAATATATCAGCCCAAGTACCACCTAAAGCTTGGTCGTGGTTCTCTCTACGAATCCGAGCCCACAATGCTTGTGGAACTACATTCCCCATCAGCATATCAATGTCAGCCAAATTCATAATACATGCATCAACAGTCTGGAACAGATCTTTATAATAACCAGCAGGATTTTTACGAGGGTCCCGCAAGGACTGCTTAAGTGCTAAAACGTCAGCTAGTTTCCAAGGAACATGTACCCACACACGCTCAAAATGAGCAGGGACAGCTTGAACATTACCTGCATAGGATAATTTTTCATTTTCTGTCTAACTGCCGGATCAGGTTGGGGAATAGTCTGGGAAGAATATAAAGACCTAAAAGTAACAAGTGTCTGTATAGCATCCTCAACGTCAGAACCCACTATAAGTCCTTTATCGAACTTATCCTGTATTTCCAATAGACCCTGAGGAGTTAGATCCAATTCCATATCCTCCCATCCTTTAGTGAGTGTGTCACACATAACATTAAAAATGTATCTCTGTGTAGGCGCATTCCACTGGAGAAAGGTACTCAGTATATCGGATACACTATATAATGGACCATTCATCATCCATCTATGAGCAAGGGAGTCAAATACAACCCGTTCCTCAGAATCTGGTAGTTGACTACGGGATTGCCTTCGAGAAAAAGCAGGAGTCCTAATGAACGAGCCAAAGAGGGGGGAGAAAAGACCAGAAACAGTATTGATTAACCGATCACGAATCAGAAAAGAAGCAGGGAGTAAAACTGGAGACGAAGTATTAAGCAACTGCAGAGAAGGGCTACCTGTTGCATGAGACACAAAAGGCAAAGGAGACTGAGGTACAGAAGTTTGTGGCAAAGGAGGTGCAGGCGGTATAACTGGAAGAGGCAAGGGTGCGGGAGCCGGAGCTCCTGGCTGAACAGCAGGTTGCTGCACAGGTGGCAATAATATAGGTGCATTAGCACCTGGCGCATAAGGCGGAGGTAATTTCAACAAATGTAACATTAAGGGATCTTCATCAGGATCTTTACGTTGTGAGGGTAACACAGGATAGCACCTATCAATTGCCATCCGATGCTGTCTATCCGAGACCTCAATCGCTCGATCAGTCTCATCATCTTTAAATTGCTGGGCAGCCTGTATAACCGTCATATCTTTCATTTTCCTATCTCTTTTTGCTTGTTTAATTTCACTCTGTTTGGCTTCCTTACGCCAAAGGCGGAAAGAGTCAAACATTGCCGGCCGGGCTTTTCTTTTCAACAGAATTGACTCCAGAATATCTAATATGTCAGAATCAAAGCTACCATTTTGTGGCCACTGTAAGACACCATCTTTCTTTGTGTATCGGATCCATGCATCGTTAAAGGCAATGGGACCAACACCATGCTTAGAATAGAGATCATAAGCGGGAGTTCCAACCGGAGGAATCGGACATGACTCCTCAAGCCGGGAATCCCTAGTACAGCAAAAACAACAAAGTTTCCTAAATCCGCTCAGACCAGGCATTTTAAGCACCCTGATCCGTTCACTAACTTCAAGGAGTGAAAGCAAAGAACACAGTACAAAAGTACTCACCCCTCAGCTTCGACTATTGCAACAGGCGAAATAACAAAAATCAAAAACAAAACAAAGAAGTGGGCGCTACCCACAAATACTGAATTAAATGGTCTTCTCACACCATCGGAGGTCCGTCTAACGTCTCGCGATACCAATCATCACCAGAGGGTCCAAGGCAGGGCGGTAGTCAGGGCAGCAGTCATCAGCAGCCGTCGGAAAGGAGTAGCTGCGCTGTAAAAGACCTTCGGTCCACTTCGACATACAGGGACCGCTTGGCGTGGCTCGCGAATCCTCCGGAATTTTCTTGCGGGGCTTCTCACGACCCTCGGGCTGAACAACTACCACTGAAACTGGCCAACGTTGGGCGCCAGTTGGTGAACCGGGCCTTATGGGCCGGGCGGCGCAGGGCACGCCTAAATCCCCGGATTCACCTGCCTTGTAACTATCAGAGACACGAGACACTCCGTTGAGGGTGGAAGCCAGGTTTATTAGCTGCAGCTAAGCACAGTTATCCTAGAAGTTACACTGAGGTGGGTTCTAAGGAGGCTGCCACTTCAATCCGTGGCGTACAATCTTATATAGGAAACATATTTACAATATCCCACTCCCTACACATACAAAACGGACCAATGAGAAAAGTTGAAAAACAAGCTATCAGGTGTCTCAAAATACGCCCCTTTCTCAGACCCCGTGTGTCACCCCTCCCGACAAATTAATCAGTGATGGTGTTCACAATCCCCTCTCGCAGGTGGCAGAACATGCTTGTGTGTCTCAAAGGATAGTTGTGTAATAGGAGCATACAAGAAGAGAATAGTGATGGCCAGCCGGATAAGATAGTATAAGGGAAGAATAGGAGAGGGCAAATAGTCGGCCGAGACAGGGATCAATCGAACCAGACATGGATTAGCGAACTCAGCCAAACCCTGACATCTATGCTATATTAGGATTGTAATTTATGAACTTGCAAGTAACAAAAAGATCTGTGTGATAAAAGGAGTGACCCATTGAGCTATCAGAATAAACTACAGTTCTGTGATCTGCATGGTGCGGGTTCTTTGCAGCCGGAATATTGACTCTCTGGGCTACTTTATGATGACTCAAAACTTCCACTAGACAATACAATGATCTCTCTCCAGCAGAAACATTAATCACCAGAGTTATTGTTACATTTTTATTTTTAGTGTTGCCTGAAAACTGCTGGACACACATGGGAATCTGCAGTAAGTGCTTTTAAACAAATAAGTTATTTATAAACACAGAGCACACTCCTGAACTCCACAACAGGTGCTACCGCACTGGTTGCACAGCCCTAAAGCCTGACCTGGCTCTAAGATTGAGAGGGCAACCAAATTGCACCTATTTTTCTGTGAGTGTCTACTGCTCACTCTACCCAGGCTTCTAGGGATTGGCAGAGTAAGGCCGGTCTTTTTTCCTGTACCTTTTAGAGGGAGAGGTCTGCAGGCCTCTCCATGCAAAAAGTTATGCCATTCTCATTAATAGGGGTTATTTGCTTCCATTTGTAAGGGACTGATATGGAAGATGTATGTGCATAACTGTGTGCGTTCAGGTAGAGTTTGCGGTCTTTGTACATACCTGATAGAGTGCATGGCAGATTCCATTTTTGTCTCTATTTTTATTTGGCAACGTAAAATGCTGGAGAGCATGTGTGTGGCTTTCTATGTGAGCAGCTAGGCTTAACGTAGAAACAAAGTATAAAGTATTTATGCAGCCCTCAAACAGTATTAAAGTGACTACACAAGAAAAATCCCAATCCAATTTAGAAAAACAGAGTAAAGTTTTATAAATAAAAATACACCAAAACACCAAAATCAAATGAGTATAACTGAAGATATGAATGCATTTTTTTTAAATTTAAAATGCTGCCCAAAGCACCAACCATGGTAATCTTGTCATGCTAGACGGGTCAAAGTCAAAAGTTAGGGCTGCCCGCAAGTCGGATACAGTGACCAGGTTCATCCCCGTGGAACGTGTACCTTCTGACCTACACACCTTTATGGAAACAAAAGTGGTTGTCAATGAGTGTTGGACTTTGCTCTCTCTGCAGGGTCACCCCCAAACGTTTTGACTTCTCCCTCCTGCTGTCTGTACCCATTTCCGTTGACTTTTAGGACTCTGCACACTCTAACACTGCTAACCAGTACTGAAATGCTTGTGCTTTCTTCTTTAAACATGTTGAAATAGGCTTGCACCCAGTTGGCACATTTAATTTACTTGTAAGTCCCTAGTAATGTAGTACTGCCTGCACCCAGGGCCTGTAAAGTAAATGCTACTAGTGGGCATGCAGTGCAGATTGTGCCACACATTTAAGTAGCCTTTTAAACATGCCTCAGGCATGCCATTGCAGCCTGTGTGTGCAGTTTTAAACTGCCATTTGACCTGTCAAAATTAAGCTTTCGCCAGGCCTAAATCTTTCTTTTTGATACATTTAGGTCACCACTAGGACAGGCCTACACAGCTCAGGGGGCAAGGTGCCATGTTTATAAAAATGAGGACATGCATGTTTTGCATGTCCTGATAATGTGAAACTCTTAAATTCATTTTTCACTACTGCAAGGCCTATCTCTTTCAAAGCATAATATTGGGTTACCCTATTACATTTAATAAATGATCACTTTTAATTCAAGCAAGTAGGAATGTCAAGGTACATGTCTGAAGAAATGCAATTCTTTATAGGTAAAGTTAGATTTTGAGTCACAATTCTGAAAATATCATATAGAAAGGTGGAATTTTCTTGTCCCAACAATTTACTGGCACATGTATCAAGCGATTAAGAAATCGCAAAACGTGCAAATCGCTAAAAAAATGCTTTTGCGATCGCAAATAACAGTGTTCCAATGCATCAACCTTATTTTTGCGAGAATCTGTATTTTTTCGCAAAAATAAGGATTCGCAAAATAATTCTGAGAAAACATTTGCGATTCCATATTTGCGATTCTCAAATACAGAATCGCAAAAAAAATCGCAATTGAAATGGATAAAGCATCGCAAATAGCCATTTCCATAGAAATCGCAAAATTGCTATAGCAAATTAGGAAGGGACACAACCAGGTGGTAATCATGAGTGCAAATCAAAAACAGCTGCAAATCAGCAGAAACTGATTTAAACGCACCCACAATGAGCTCCCAGAAGTCAAAATGGCAGGGCTGTACCTGATGGCGAGGAGGATGAGGCTGCAAGCTGCTCGACAGAGACGGAGGCGAATCAATGAGCGCATCTTCAGAGTCCGCATAACTTTGCTAGGACTGCAGGAGGACGAGATATACGATAAGTATAGGCTGAATCCACAAATGATACATGATCTCATCAATGAATTGGACCCCATCCTGCAACGACAGACTCATAGGACCAATGCAATCCCAACGCATGTACAGATTTTATGTTGCCTACATCTACTGGCGTCATGCAGTGTTCAGGCTGTAATTGCAGAAGAAGGAGGTGTGCCGCAAAGCGCATTGCCACGAATATTCAAAGCGTTCCTTGATGCCATGATGGTCCAGATACACTCACATATAAGTCTCCCTACCACAGCCCATAACATTGCTAAGACCAAGCAGGAGTTATACCAAATTGCAGGCTTCCCCCAAGTCCTGGGTTGTATTGATTGCACCCATGTGGCAATATGTCCCCCTGCAGCACAGGAATATTTGTATAGGAATAGGAAATGTTATCATTCCCTCAATATTCAGGTTGTGTTTAATGCCAAAAACATCATAACGGACGTTGTTGCGCAATTTCCCAGGAGTGCATATGATTCATATATCTTCAGGCAAAGTGGCTTTCACACCCGTTTTACAAGGGGAGAATTTGGATAGGGACATTTGCTAGGTAAATATGTGCAGTACAGTAATCCATTCATTGTACAAATGTCAATGTCAAATACCAACTGACAGCCTTTGCTCCCTCACATGTAGGTGACAGTGCATACTCCTTACGGAATTACCTGATGACACCTTATCTCAATCCTACAACTGCCGCCCAAAGGAGATACATTGCAGCACATATCTCAATAAGGAACGTCATAGAGCGAACATTTGGGCTGCTGAAGAGCAGATTTAGACACCTTCATAAGACCGGTAGAGCAATGAAATGCAACCCTGAACAATGCAGCAAGATAGTGGTAGCACGTGCCATGCTGCACAACATTGCGACAAAGGGAGGTTTGGAAATGGAGCTGTCTGACAGTGACTCAGAGGATGGAAACCAGCAAGTGCAACACCACCCTGCCCTACTAGGATCAGGCGCAGCAGAAGGGCGCAGGCGCAGATTGGAGATTACACAGAATTACTGCTAAGGTGAGTAATGATGGCACAATCACAGTACATGAAATGAAAAGTAAGCTTTATGTAAACAAATTGTGTCCAGGGAGTTGAAGCACACTTCCAAAGTGAGTAGTGGCACAATAGCCTTGCAAACAAACATGTAAAAATTGAAAAAAACAATTACTTGAAAGTCAGTAATGAGGTCACATTGTAACAATGGTTACGTCACCATCTCAGGTAAACATTGTACATGGGAGCCTAGCACTTTCTCCCACGAACACCCTGACGCCTGTCAGCAGCAGCATCTTCTTGCCTTACGTTGGGAGTGGAGGGGGTGGCGCTGCGTGTATTGAGTCTCACTGCACTGGCAACTGGCATTGTTGTACTGCCCATGCTTGAGGCACACTCACTACTATCTTCCTGTGCAGACATGTTGCCTCCACTAGTGGATGCATTTATCATCTCAACCGCATTTGTTACTTGGTCTAGTGCTTTGGCAACATCTCCGCTTCAATGACACATTTGGGTCTGCATGGTCACAGATCTACGTACATGCCAGCCTATTGTTTGACTTTACTTGCAGTTTGAGCTGCTGCATGAGTTGCCGATGCTGTCTATTGTGCGATGCATGCCCCTCCTGCATGACCTTTGTCAGTTCCTGCACACTACTGGACAGTACTACTATGTTGCCTGCCATCTTTGCAATTTCCTCCCTGACTAATCGAGTGTTCTTGCTCTGCAGGCAATGTGAACAGAGCATCTGTCCCTCCAGGCCACCCCAGACCTGATTTGTCTGCTCACCTGCTGTGGTCTGCGTGCTCTGCGTCTTCTCCGTTGCACTCTGCGATTGCCTCTACGGATCGGTGTTGGTGTAGTTGTGGCACAATACTTTGCCGAAGGCTGACCTCAGGTGCTGCATTGGCTTCATCATCTGACGCCATGGGAACCAGTGTTGGGACAGGTGACCTACGGGAATGTGGTACACGTGACTGTGTAGTTGGCAGAGCTGGTGTGTCCTCATGTTCTGACGCGCTGCTGTGCTGCATTTCCAAGACCTCACTATCCCCGGCCTCACCACGTTCTGCATCTGCGCAAAACAGCATTAATGTATGCTTGTGAGGTTGTCACAGTTGACAAATATTAAATTTTTATTTCATTGGAACATCTGCTACACTATTTGAAATCGTTTTTTACATATGTGTGTGTTTGTCATTGTAACTGCTTGCCCTGCCTACATCTCCCATGATGCACTTCCCTTAGTAATGAAATTGTAGTAAATGCTTTACAGTGTGCGCTTACGCTGTGCTGAGCTCACATTCTGACTTCAGTAATTGGGACAATGGCAACATGCATTCCTCTTACCTTCAGAAGTGTGTGCTGCTCCTGAGGTGTCCAGCTGCGTCACACCAACAACAGCTTCAGGCTGGATTGTTGACTCCACCAAGTCCTCCATGGGAGTGTTTCCAGTGTCTGTTGGTGTGCCCCCTCCTGTTTTATGTGCTCCTTCAACCGGTCTGCAATGCGCACCTTGGCCCGACTGCGCAGATTTTACCATCTCTTTTTTAGTTCTTCATTGGTGCGGTGAGTCACCCCAATTTCATTGACTCTGTTCTGGATCCGGATTCATATCTTCCTTTTTTCCTGCTCTCGTACCTTCAGAGAAGCTTTTCCAAACAGCTTATCGTGGCTGTGCACTACTCCCTCAATCAGTGTTTCAATTTCTTTTTCAGAAAATTTCACTTTTCTTTTCCTGCCACTTTGGCTGTCCTCTGCTGTTTGTGCAGGTTCCATTTTCTGTTGTTTGCAGGTGTTCCAAATCTCTCTCCCCAACTCATCTTCTGCTCCCAGAGCCAGCTCCCTCCTCTCCCTGAGCCTCAGCACTGAAAATGAGGCTTGGAGTGCAGACTTCCTGCTTCTGATGTTATCAACATGCATCAATGTGCGACTCCGGAATTTGCGAAATCGTTCACAAACACAAGAAATCGCTATATTTTCTGTGATTTTTACCGAGTCCTTATTTATTCGCAGAATTCATGATGCATCGCGTTTTGCGATTCCTTATTTGCGATTCCTTAAAAATCGCAGATAAGGAATCACAAACTAATTTCTTGATGCATGTGCCTATTAGTGCCTAGGTCAAATGACTAGGTGTAGCTGGCCTTTATGTATTGCTCCAAATCTGTGAGGCAAAGTGAGAATAGGTGTTGGCAATATAGGCCCTGTCTGACTTGATAGGGGTACAGACTTGCACATCACAAAGTCTTTGCCACAGCACACCCTCAAAGGTTTTGTCACTAGTCTTTTTTGTCCCCAGTGAAGCTGGGCCCATGGCAGGGAGGCAGGAAATACAAAGCACCACTGGTGGGGGGAGGTGGAAAGGGGAGGGAGGTGTACCCTGTAGAAACTTCTCCCACTTCAAAGCTGGCACCAAGGATGAATAGTGCATACGCGGATGCAACACTTTAGTATGCATTTGGACCTGTGGGAGATTCAGAAGGAGGACTGCTGTGTTGCTCTGCTGCAAGGACTGCTACTCTGCTGCCCTGCTGCCTGAGTGATAAGGATTGGACCTGAATATTCAATCCAGGAACACCAGACTGACTCCAAGGGCCAGTTGGCCGGCCTCCTGATCAGAGCCCCCGATACAGAAAAGGCTCCAACTCTCTTGAATCCTGCACCTGGAATTTGCTTGCCGTGAGTCCTAATTCTGCAAGTGGTGCCCCACCAGTCCTGGACCCTTGGAAGTGAGGATAGAGGTTCCCAGCTGTGGTCTTCATCAAATGAAGTGACTTGGTGAGGTAGTTGTGCTTGTTTGCATTGTGACACTGCCCAGCGCTAGTTGTAAGATACTTGCTGCTGCTACTTTTTAAATTTGTCACCATTTATTTCTTGTGCACACATCTTGTATATATTTTAAAACCGCAAGGGAAATACCGGATGTTGCGATGTCTTTCTTCCTGAGCCTCACTTCCGGTTCAATCCCCCGGCTCACCGCGGGTCTTAATCCTGATTGTGTGGAGGGAAGCAATTTCCAGTTGGCGGTCTAGTCCTCACCCTGGTTCTAACAAAATTAGGCATGCAGAGCGTGCAGGGGATGCACGCGTGCAGGCGATGCGCCAAAGGCAAGCCCGTCTGCGCCCGTCCGCGCCAGGACGTCGCCAGGAGCCAGCGGGTGGGTCGGGCCGATTTCCTGCCAACCATTTCTCCCCCATGCAAATACACTATTCCAGACAAGAGCTCATTGATTTACAGGCCAACGTACCCCATACTTGTCAAACTGAATTTTGACATTGTCCAGAATGTCCGTTCTCCTGCCGAGTATGCCGATTATAGGCAAACTCTATCACTCCTGGTCGGGCTATCAACGCTTCCGTGGATAATTCACGGAAGGGGTGGAAAAATTTGTTGTGTAATATTCGATCCCTGCCCAAACACTCAACCGAGGTATGGGACCTAGGGCCATATGTAGGAGGCCCAATACCGGTCGGTAACGGCCCGAAATTACCGAATTTCGGGCGTTACCGACCGGTATTGGGCATTTGGAATGTAGGTGGCATTTTACCGAATCGGTATTTTACCGAATTGGTAACTTAAGGAATCGGTAAATTACCAAATTCTTAACATACCGATTCAGTAAATTACTGAATCCTTAATGTAGGAAGCACTCAAGTGAGTGCTTTTCACATTTAAGGATTCGTTATTTACCACCAACTACAAGTTGGTAGTAAATAACGAAAACCGTTAAAAAAGCAATTTTGTGCTTTTTTAACAGTGCCATGTGATAGACATACATGCCCTTAGAGCATGTATGTGTGACACATGTGCACCCATGCACTATTCAGGGGTGCAACAGGGTGTTAATGTGACACCCTGCCACACTTTTAAGTCTACCCCCTATTACCGATTCGGTATTTACCGAATCAGTGATTCTTATTCATTGAATGGGGAATACCGAATCGGTAAATACCTAATCGGTATTTAACGAATTTTACTGATTCAGTAAAATTTACCGAATCATTAGCTACATACCATTTACCGATTCTAAAATACCGAATAGGTAAAATTCAGTATTTTAGAATCAGTAAATGATATTTACCTACATCTGGCTCCTAGTATCTTCGGTTCAACCTGAATTGGGCTTTTTAACGAAACCTGGCTTAAGCCCCACTCTGTGCCTGCTGTAGGATTAGGCATACCAGAGGGTTATAAAATGGCTAGACTGGACAGAACCATGAAGACAGGGGGTGGAATTGCCATTGTGCATTTAAGATGAAATCAGTATCTCTGTCCTAGACCAACGAAGTGATGCTACTATGGAGATGTTGGTCTTTAGGATGGATTATTCCCTGCAGGCTAGCTGGAAAGGGGCGTTAATTTATCGCCCCCCAGGACCTCTAACAAACTATTCTCTACAATTGGTTAAACTATTAGCCCTGTATGTGAACGTATGTAATAATTTTCTACTCTTAGGAGAATTCAATATCCACAGTGAATGTCCTTCCAACTTAGATGCTCAGACTCTTTTGGCTGACCTACCCCTTTTAGGCTTCTCCCAGCTTAATGAAGGCCCAACTCACATAGCTGGTCATACTTTGGGCATTATATTTTCGAATTCCTCTAAGATTCAGTGCAACCCCCCCAACAGCTTACTTGGTCAGATCATTCAATTATTGAAGTTTTTATTCAGGACCTCACAGACCTTAAAATCTCTAAACCAGCTACATTTCACTCTCGTAGGCAGTGGCAGACAGTCTCTGCGGAAAACTTTCAAACTGTTTTTTTGAGACCGCAAAACTCTGCATCAGACAATATTGAGGAAGCACTGTCTAAAAATAACTCAGCTATCTCAATAGCTATTGACCACATTGCACCTCTGAAATCTTCCTAGATTCATCCCAATCGCCCACAGGCAGTCTGGTTCTCGACTCATCTATGAGTTCAAAAACAACTTTGCAGGAAGTTGGAGAGAATCTGGCGTGCTTCCCATAATGAGGTGGACAGAGATCGTTTTCATTCCACTCTGTCCAGCTATCATAAAAACATAAAAACAGCATGGAAAACCCACATAACAATTCAGTTAGCCAAGGCCGGCAACTCCACGAAAACCCTGCACCAAATTCTTCAGTCTTTCATTAATCCCAATGCATGTGAAAGCTTAGAGGCCCCTTCTTAACAGATGTGTAATGATATTGCTCTATATTTCTCACAAAAGATAGAACTTATCTATGGAAAAATTATTGCAGAAGGTAAAATTCAGCATACCCCTATGGCCTTGGACCAACTGAATATAACTAACTCTCAGTTGATAGAGAACTTTCCCGCTATTACTTTAGTAGAGGTTGAATCACTGATCCACAAGATAAAGTCTGGGTCCCCCTCTGGCCATATTCCAGCTACAGTCATCCTGTCTTTAGCTAAACATCTGTCTCCCTCTGTGCAATCTCTTATCAATCTCTCCCTAACAGAGGACCATGTACCGCGAGAGTGGAAAGTTGCTCAGGTCAGACCAATTCGTCAGAACACTAAAACTCCGTGGACGGACCTTTCTAACCTCCGTCCTATCTCACTCCTCCCATTCCTGAGAAAATTAATGGAAAAACATGTCAATACCCACCTCTAGAACTATGTCGAACTGACTGGAGGTTTTGATCCTTCCCAGGCCGGTTTCAGGCCCAAATACAGCACCGAATCAGCATTACTAGCAGTCACAGATAACATCAGGATGACCCTAGATAAGGGCCACTCTATGATTCTGGTGCTGTTGGACCTATCCGCAGTGTTCAACACAGTTTCCCATAGTATCTTGATCAAAAGATTGGAAGAGGTTGGCCTAAAAAATCAGCCTTATTATAGATGAGGAGCTTTCAGTCTGATCGCTCCCAGATTGTCAACCTAGGCCCGTATCGTTCGCCCCATGGAATTGACCAAGGGAGTACCCCAGGGCTCATGTTTGAGCCCCACAATATTTAACATCTATATTGCTCCCTTGGCCAATCTTCTGAGGATACATGGGTTGATCCACATATCATATGCCGACGATACCCAGCTACTCTTCCCATTCAATAAACTCACTTCGGCAGTGCGGATGGCCTTCTCTAATGGGATGAGAGCCATATCACACTGGATGAAGACTAACTTCCTACAGTGTAATGTGAGAAATACAGAGATAATGCTCTTTGGAGATGACCCCCTCCTATGGACACCAGATTGGTAGCCAACCGACCTAGGTCCTCATCCTGCTCCCAAGCTTACTGTTAAAAATCTGGGTATCCGCCTAGATCAAGCCCTCAGTCTGAAGGAGCACATTGCTCAGACAGCTGGTTCATGTTTTCTTGGAATAGGCCTTCTCCACTGAGTTTTCCCTCTGGTTCCTGACTCTACCCACAAGCCTCTAGTCCAGGCACTGGTATTAGGTCGCCTGGACTATCGTAACGGCCTGCTGGTCTCTGCTAATGATGCTTCACTTAGCAGATTGCAGGTAGTTCAGAACACGGCGGCACGGTTGGTACTTAATGCCCCCTACAGGACCCCCTCCCGCCCTTGCCTTGTGAAGCTGCACTGGCTCCCTATCCACCAACGGTTCAAATTTAAAATTTGCTGCACTATCCACAAGGCACTGCTTAACCTGGGCCCATCCTACCTTTCTGAGAAATTATTGCCCTATGTACCATCAAGATCCCTCCGCTTGAGTGCTAAACATCTTCTGGTGGTACCTGGGGTAAGAAAGGCAAGGTTAGGAGGAAGAACACTCTCCCATCTCAGCCCCCGCTACTGGAACGAGCTCTCCCTGTTTTTGAGACAGTGTCTAGATCATCTACAATTCAGGCAGCTGCTTAAGACCACCCAGTTCTGCACTTGCTGATCTTGCTGGAATTGCTGCCTACTCTCACAGTCCGCTTCAAGCGTAGAGATACCCCTTCGGGGGTTGATTCTAGCGCTATATAAACAAACAAATAAATAAATAAATAAATGCGCTGTGAAGTACCGCAAAGCTGATTAGATTTATTGGAACCAATAAGGTGCGACACAACCTGACGCTGGACCTCACATGGCGTACCACACAGCCCCTCAGAACTGACGCTGAACAAGGTGAAGTTTCACAATGCAACATCACACAGACCGTGCACAAGTATTTAAGGTACTTTGTTCAGGGGGCCTGTTGGACTTGGCCCGCAGGGCAGGTTCACCCCTAGACTTTTTGCCTTATTTGTGACCCTGTGTCAGTGATTTTTGGGTCTCTGCGCACTTTCCCCTGGGTCCCAGAGTGAAAGTACGTGCGTGTAGTATGGCTGGCCTGCCCTCCCATAGGAATGCATGGAGAATGTGTGTGTCCCTGGTAGTTCCTGATGCATGGGGAGTGCAGGCTCGAGTTTGGTATGCTTAAACTCGTGAGAGTAAATGCTGCAAGATGGTGTCTGCGGCATGTGTGTGTCTAGTTGGGAAGTGCTACTTCTGGACATTGAGATATGTGTACAGTGAGGGTGCTGGAGCGTGATTGGCTGGAGCTGGCTGGCATGCCAGGCTCCAGGAAGTCTGGATGGGTCTGCCCGGTGGTGAGTGGGAGATTAGCATGAGTGATGTGTGGGAGGAGTGTACCTGTGTCCTGGATGGGCTGGGTTTTCCCCACACAATGCTGGCTCCGCCCCCCTGTGGTGTGTCTAATGACCCTAGCCTCCCCAGTGAAAGGAATGGGTGGTTGGGCCATCAAGAGTGCTCCAGAACCAGCTGCGACTGGTTTTCCCCCCACCCTGCACCCTGAAACAAAGGATTTGTCAGTATAAGAAGGGGCTGTGTCCCCACTGAAAATGTTCTACTTTGGAATCCTGCCAGAGGGGGCTTTGGCCGCTGCTGGGGCCAGAAGGACCGCCACTTGGGGAGTCTCCCTGCCTGGAGACCCAGTGTGCTGGCTCTGGCCCAGCCTTGCCCCCTGCCTGCCTCCAGCCCTGCTGGAGCCCTGTCCTGTCCTCCAGTGCTGGGGAGCACTGAGGACTTCGTTGTCTACAGCCTGTGAGCGCTGCTCTCTGCCCTTCAGCGCTGGGAGCGCTGAGATCGCCTGCCTAGCGCTTGGAGAGCGCTGGATTGTGCCCGAGCGCTGTGAGCGCTACATTTTGCCCGCCCTGTGTGGTGGTTTGACGGCGCGGGTGCCACCCCGCTCATTGCCGTATTGTTTTGCCCGGTTTTGAGTGATCTACGAGGGAGCCCACTCCTCGGATCATCTGGGAGCCCGCCTGCCTGCCTAAAGCGAGCCGCCGCGCTGCCCGCGGCGACCCGGAAGTGAAGGGATTGCCGGCCAATCACAGCGCGGCCCAGGAAAGGCCGACCGGAAGTCCCGCCTCCCTCGCCGAGCTGCGAGAGAGCCTGCTGAGGCTCCCCGAGAGGAAAGGAGAGCCCCGGGACCAGCGGGAGAGACCCGCCGCCGCTGGAAAGCCCAGCGCTAGACCGGTGAGTGCCTGCCTGCAGAGGAGGGGGGGGAGCGTCGGGACACATTGCCGGTGTCCGCCCCGCCCCCTTTCTGTAGCGCGACCTCGCGCCTGGGTGTTTTTGAGCCTGAGGGCTCAGGGAGCATCTCCGCGTTTTGGAGCCACGAGGTGCCCCGGGGGCACCAGTTGATTTAGAGCCCAGCGTGGCTCTTGGGGAACATCATTGCTTTGGGTCCCCAGAGCGAGGGACCCCCCAGCCCAGCGAGGCTGCACCTGTTCGCTGCTGGAGCCCTGAGAGGCTCAGCAGCCCCCCTTACTGGTGAGAGAGCCTAAGAGAGGCTCACCAGTGCCACAGTGGTGGTTCTTTGAGCCCGGAGAGGCTCCAACTTTGCGCTAACTTTCCCTGCTCCAGTTGCCCAGCACTTTGTGGGCAACTGCCACGTTTAGGCCCTGACATTGGGACACCGGGACAGTCACAGGTGGTGACTTGTGAGTATGGGGTAATGGTTATTGATTCTGCACCTCTGAATGTATTGATTATGCGTCATGTGCCTTTACACCTCTGAATGTTGATACATCATGTGTTTTATCCTTGCACCCCTATAGGTATTGTGACATGTAGGTGGTTGTTTTCTCCCTAGTACAGGTGGTGCTAGAGAGGTCCTGTTACCAGTGATTACTGGTTGTATGCTCTACTGTTATATTTTCGTGCTACAGTAATTATTTCTAAAAGTGCTGATACCCTTGACAGTGGTCCAGGTGGCCCTGTCCTGTACAAATATCCCTTGTAAATTCCGCCCGTGTCTGTTGGCACCGTGTAATAAGATGTGTGTTTTATCTGATGTATATTTTTATAATACAAAGGCTATTTTTACATAACCTTGTGTGGAGTGTTTCTTTGTGGTGGGCCTTGGGTGTTGTTGCTGGGGTGCGTGCGCAAATACTTAACTTACATCGCCTCCAAGTTTAGCCTTGACTGCTCGCGCCACGTTACCTAGAGGGCGAGTAGGGGTTGCCTTGGTGTGTGACTCCCTTGCCCTGACACTTAGAAGTGGCGATCCCTGACTGACCTCGACGCGAGTCTTGGCCGGCCAGGGTCCCGGTTCTAACATTGGTGGCAGCAGTGGGATAAGAATTTGTGTTTGCGTTGTACCACAGTAGCAACTGGCCACTACAAAGCTCTGCATTTTTAGATGACCACATTTTTGGGGATTATTGTGTTTTTGGTGAAGTTCCATTATTGCTTCTCCTGAAGAGGGTCATTTGATAATTGTGTTCAGTACATTTGTCCCCCGCCCTGCTTCCAGAGTTTGGTACCTGTGTCACATGTGGTCAGGTTGAGAAGTCAGGGGTGGTAGAAACTGCCTTACCGATCCGAGGGGAGGGTGTGCGTGGATGAATGGTGTGTTTTCCTGGACGCATGAGTGAGTTTTTTTAAGGAGAGTGGAAGTTTTGGAATTGTGTACTTTTACTTCAGATTGCTAGTTCCCTTGTGTTGCACGTGTCTGTGAGCATCCTGTCAAGATGGAATCTCCTTTTAACCTGTGTGGCCTGTCTAAGTACAGTGTGCATGAGTTGGTACGGTTATGTAAGGAGAGAGACATCCCAGTGAGTGAGTCAGACACCCAGTCCAAGCTTAGGGATAACATGATCCTGTGGCAGAAGAGTGACGGGGAGCGTGAGCACAGTGAGAGGGAGAGGGCCCGGACCGCACACCATGAGGGTGGTGGGTCTGAGGGGAGCCCTGAAGAGTCTGATGTGGAGAGTGATTTTGACAGTGGATGGGCGCCAGCAGAGAGCGAGTACCCCCTAGATAGGGAGTCCCTTGCTGGGTCCCGTGTCAGAGATAGCACCCCATCCCTTTCCCTGTCCCCAGAGGAGTGGATGGATAGTAGAGAAGAGAGGGAGCACCAGCTGGCCATGGAGAAGCTCAGGTTAGAGCATGCCTGGAAGATGGCGCAGCTGGGTGTGAATGAGCGGATTGCAGAGGCTGAGAGGGCCTTGGCCAGGGAGAAGATAGCCCTAGAGTGTAGGGTATCCCCTGACCGCAGTCTTAATTTTCTGGATCCCCCAGGGAGGGTGGAGTCCAGTGGTGGCAGCTATGTAGAGCCCAGTGCGAGCAGTCCCACTCCCAGTTCCCCCAGTCTGGTACCTGTTTCCCCAGAGGAGGAGTTAAGGTTGAAATTCAGGGGCAGTAGGAAGCTGCCTCACCAGTCGTGGGAGGAGTTTGAGGATGAATGTTGTGGGACACTGTTTGATTGGGTAAAGGTTAACACAAGAGATGATTTTGATGTCTTCTTTGATCTGATTGTCAAGGAGTACCTGCTCAGTTGTTGTTCTCCAGGGTTGCGCACACACCTGTTGGGGTGTGGATTGTCTGAGGCATGTGAGCTTGCAGATGAAGCGGACCGCTGGGAGAGTGCGAGAGGTTCTGTACAGTCACTAGAGAGTGAGTCCAACAGCAGTGGTACAGGGAGCTTCCAGCCCAGCGTGGTGGAAGAGGCTCAGTGTAGCCCAGCTAGGTCCCAGTATAGTGGGAAGGGTGAAGGGGCTGACTGCCTGGCTCAGTGGAGCAGGAGTCAGGGGGTGGCTGAGAGCACCCCGAGGCCCGAAGCCCTGTCTCAGAACTTGGGTGGTTTCTTGAGGGAACACCAGGTTGGGGACCTAGGCTGTCCTGTTAGTACACTTGAGGAGAATCTCCTAGTGTCTAGGGAACCTAGAGTGTCTGTAACTAGAACTCCAGGGGTTCCAGTGTCCGGCAGTGTCGCTCCAGTTGGGAGGGCACAGAAGTCCGAAGCGAGGAGTGATTGGGGGATGAGTTTCCCAGTGGATGCACCAGTGGACCAGAGACTAGCCAGTTGGGCTAGGTCTTGGGTGGACCCGGGTGGCGCCACTTCTGGTCTGGGGGATCTTTGCGCCCTGTCAGGTGGACAGGAGGCGGGAGATCTGCGCCAGGCAGACCGTCACACGACACATGGGTCATGTGTCAACCTCAGGGGGATTGCGTGTGAGTCCCCAGAAGTCCTGGAGTGCCAGGCAATTATTCCACCAAAGGTTTTAGACCGGAGGTTGGGAGGCCAGGTGCAGGTTCGGCCTGACCTGAAGGGTAGGACGACTGTAAGCAGTGTCCTGACCGGTTCTTCCAGGGGAACCTCTCCAGTTGGGAGAGGGCAGACCTCTGGAAGGGGGTGCAGAGGGTGGGAAAGCCCACCTCTGACCCCGGCGCAACCTGAGGGGTTAAACCCTGGGTTGGAGTGGCGTTGTAAGGGTACCCCTCGCAAGAGGAGGAGGAACCCTGGAAGACGAGGTAAGGGGAGGAGAGCCTTCCCTGAGACTCCTGGTCCGCCTGAGGTGGTAGACCAAAGGCTGGTGAACCAGTGGCAGTCTAGTCCTGTCTTGCAGACAGGGAGAGTGGAAAATGGACACTATGTGCCAGGGGTTACTACCCCCCGCTCTGCGAATTGGCAAGGACCGGTGGCACCTGGGTGGCCCAGGGCCGGGTCCTGGCCGCGGACTGCTGAGGAGTACCAGTGGGGTAGCCCAGTTGGTCCTTACAGTAGCTTTAGAAGGAACCCTAGGGGTTCACCGTGGCATAGAACAGGAGAGTGTCCCGGCAGTGGCGGGCCTGCGTCCGTGTTCTATCGCCCCAAGCAGGGATGTCCATCACGGTGGTGATTGTTCTCCCCTGCGTTTTGGCTGGAAGGGGGTTGTGTTGGACTTGGCCCGCAGGGCAGGTTCACCCCTAGACTTTTTGCCTTATTTGTGACCCTGTGTCAGTGATTTTTGGGTCTCTGCGCACTTTCCCCTGGGTCCCAGAGTGAAAGTACGTGCGTGTAGTATGGCTGGCCTGCCCTCCCATAGGAATGCATGGGGAATGTGTGTGTCCCTGGTAGTTCCTGATGCATGGGGAGTGCAGGCTCGAGTTTGGTATGCTTAAACTCGTGAGAGTAAATGCTGCAAGATGGTGTCTGCGGCATGTGTGTGTCTAGTTGGGAAGTGCTACTTCTGGACATTGAGATATGTCTACAGTGAGGGTGCTGGAGCGTGATTGGCTGGAGCTGGCTGGCATGCCAGGCTCCAGGAAGTCTGGATGGGTCTGCCCGGTGGTGAGTGGGAGATTAGCATGAGTGATGTGTGGGAGGAGTGTACCTGTGTCCTGGATGGGCTGGGTTTTCCCCACACAATGCTGGCTCCGCCCCCCTGTGGTGTGTCTAATGACCCTAGCCTCCCCAGTGAAAGGAATGGGTGGTTGGGCCATCAAGAGTGCTCCAGAACCAGCTGCGACTGGTTTTCCCCCCACCCTGCACCCTGAAACAAAGGATTTGACAGTATAAGAAGGGGCTGTGTCCCCACTGAAAATGTTCTACTTTGGAATCCTGCCAGAGGGGGCTTTGGCCGCTGCTGGGGCCAGAAGGACCGCCACTTGGGGAGTCTCCCTGCCTGGAGACCCAGTGTGCTGGCTCTGGCCCAGCCTTGCCCCCCTGCCTGCCTCCAGCCCTGCTGGAGCCCTGTCCTGTCCTCCAGTGTTGGGGAGCACTGAGGACTTCGTTGTCTACAGCCTGAGAGCGCTGCTCTCTGCCCTTCAGCGCTGGGAGCGCTGAGATCGCCTGCCTAGCGCTTGGAGAGCGCTGGATTGTGCCCGAGCGCTGTGAGCGCTACATTTTGCCCGCCCTGTGTGGTGGTTTGACGGCGCGGGTGCCACCCCGCTCATTGCCGTATTGTTTTGCCCGGTTTTGAGTGATCTACGAGGGAGCCCACTCCTCGGATCATCTGGGAGCCCGCCTGCCTGCCTAAAGCGAGCCGCCGCGCTGCCCGCGGCGACCCGGAAGTGAAGGGATTGCCGGCCAATCACAGCGCGGCCCAGGAAAGGCCGACCGGAAGTCCCGCCTCCCTCACCGAGCTGCGAGAGAGCCTGCTGAGGCTCCCCGAGAGGAAAGGAGAGCCCCGGGACCCGCGGGAGAGACCCACCGCCGCTGGAAAGCCCAGCGCTAGACCGGTGAGTGCCTGCCTGCAGAGGAGGGGGGGAGCGTTGGGACACATTGCCGGTGTCCGCCCCGCCCCCTCTCTGTAGCGCGACCTCGCGCCTGGGTGTTTTTGAGCCTGAGGGCTCAGGGAGCATCTCCGCGTTTTGGAGCCACGAGGTGCCCCGGGGGCACCAGTTGATTTAGAGCCCAGCGTGGCTCTTGGGGAACATCATTGCTTTGGGTCCCCAGAGCGAGGGACCCCCCAGCCCAGCGAGGCTGCACCTGTTCGCTGCTGGAGCCCTGAGAGGCTCAGCAGCCCCCCTTACTGGTGAGAGAGCCTAAGAGAGGCTCACCAGTGCCACAGTGGTGGTTCTTTGAGCCCGGAGAGGCTCCAACTTTGCGCTAACTTTCCCTGCTCCAGTTGCCCAGCACTTTGTGGGCAACTGCCACGTTTAGGCCCTGACATTGGGACACCGGGACAGTCACAGGTGGTGACTTGTGAGTATGGGGTAATGGTTATTGATTCTGCACCTCTGAATGTATTGATTATGCGTCATGTGCCTTTACACCTCTGAATGTTGATACATCATGTGTTTTATCCTTGCACCCCTATAGGTATTGTGACATGTAGGTGGTTGTTTTCTCCCTAGTACAGGTGGTGCTAGAGAGGTCCTGTTACCAGTGATTACTGGTTGTATGCTCTACTGTTATATTTTCGTGCTACAGTAATTATTTCTAAAAGTGCTGATACCCTTGACAGTGGTCCAGGTGGCCCTGTCCTGTACAAATATCCCTTGTAAATTCCGCCCGTGTCTGTTGGCACCGTGTAATAAGATGTGTGTTTTATCTGATGTGTATTTTTATAATACAAAGGCTATTTTTACATAACCTTGTGTGGAGTGTTTCTTTGTGGTGGGCCTTGGGTGTTGTTGCTGGGGTGCGTGCGCAAATACTTAACTTACATCGCCTCCAAGTTTAGCCTTGACTGCTCGCGCCACGTTACCTAGAGGGCGAGTAGGGGTTGCCTTGGTGTGTGACTCCCTTGCCCTGACACTTAGAAGTGGCGATCCCTGACTGACCTCGACGCGAGTCTTGGCCGGCCAGGGTCCCGGTTCTAACATTGGTGGCAGCGGTGGGATAAGAATTTGTGTTTGCGTTGTACCACAGTAGCAACTGGCCACTACAAAGCTCTGCATTTTTAGATGACCACATTTTTGGGGATTATTGTGTTTTTGGTGAAGTTCCATTATTGCTTCTCCTGAAGAGGGTCATTTGATAATTGTGTTCAGTACATTTGTCCCCCGCCCTGCTTCCAGAGTTTGGTACCTGTGTCACATGTGGTCAGGTTGAGAAGTCAGGGGTGGTAGAAACTGCCTTACCGATCCGAGGGGAGGGTGTGCGTGGATGAATGGTGTGTTTTCCTGGACGCATGAGTGAGTTTTTTTTAAGGAGAGTGGAAGTTTTGGAATTGTGTACTTTTACTTCAGATTGCTAGTTCCCTTGTGTTGCACGTGTCTGTGAGCATCCTGTCAAGATGGAATCTCCTTTTAACCTGTGTGGCCTGTCTAAGTACAGTGTGCATGAGTTGGTACGGTTATGTAAGGAGAGAGACATCCCAGTGAGTGAGTCAGACACCCAGTCCAAGCTTAGGGATAACATGATCCTGTGGCAGAAGAGTGACGGGGAGCGTGAGCACAGTGAGAGGGAGAGGGCCCGGACCGCACACCATGAGGGTGGTGGGTCTGAGGGGAGCCCTGAAGAGTCTGATGTGGAGAGTGAGTTTGACAGTGGATGGGCGCCAGCAGAGAGCGAGTACCCCCTAGATAGGGAGTCCCTTGCTGGGTCCCGTGTCAGAGATAGCACCCCATCCCTTTCCCTGTCCCCAGAGGAGTGGATGGATAGGAGAGAAGAGAGGGAGCACCAGCTGGCCATGGAGAAGCTCAGGTTAGAGCATGCCTGGAAGATGGCGCAGCTGGGTGTGAATGAGCGGATTGCAGAGGCTGAGAGGGCCTTGGCCAGGGAGAAGATAGCCCTAGAGTGTAGGGTATCCCCTGACCGCAGTCTTAATTTTCTGGATCCCCCAGGGAGGGTGGAGTCCAGTGGTGGCAGCTATGTAGAGCCCAGTGCGAGCAGTCCCACTCCCAGTTCCCCCAGTCTGGTACCTGTTTCCCCAGAGGAGGAGTTAAGGTTGAAATTCAGGGGCAGTAGGAAGCTGCCTCACCAGTCGTGGGAGGAGTTTGAGGATGAATGTTGTGGGACACTGTTTGATTGGGTAAAGGTTAACACGAGAGATGATTTTGATGTCTTCTTTGATCTGATTGTCAAGGAGCACCTGCTCAGTTGTTGTTCTCCAGGGTTGCGCACACACCTGTTGGGGTGTGGATTGTCTGAGGCATGTGAGCTTGCAGATGAAGCGGACCGCTGGGAGAGTGCGAGAGGTTCTGTACAGTCACTAGAGAGTGAGTCCAACAGCAGTGGTACAGGGAGCTTCCAGCCCAGCGTGGTGGAAGAGGCTCAGTGTAGCCCAGCTAGGTCCCAGTATAGTGGGAAGGGTGAAGGGGCTGACTGCCTGGCTCAGTGGAGCAGGAGTCAGGGGGTGGCTGAGAGCACCCCGAGGCCCGAAGCCCTGTCTCAGAACTTGGGTGGTTTCTTGAGGGAACACCAGGTTGGGGACCTAGGCTGTCCTGTTAGTACACTTGAGGAGAATCTCCTAGTGTCTAGGGAACCTAGAGTGTCTGTAACTAGAACTCCAGGGGTTCCAGTGTCCGGCAGTGTCGCTCCAGTTGGGAGGGCACAGAAGTCCGAAGCGAGGAGTGATTGGGGGATGAGTTTCCCAGTGGATGCACCAGTGGACCAGAGACTAGCCAGTTGGGCTAGGTCTTGGGTGGACCCGGGTGGCGCCACTTCTGGTCTGGGGGATCTTTGCGCCCTGTCAGGTGGACAGGAGGCGGGAGATCTGCGCCAGGCAGACCGTCACACGACACATGGGTCATGTGTCAACCTCAGGGGGATTGCGTGTGAGTCCCCAGAAGTCCTGGAGTGCCAGGCAATTATTCCACCAAAGGTTTTAGACCAGAGGTTGGGAGGCCAGGTGCAGGTTCGGCCTGACCTGAAGGGTAGGACGACTGTAAGCAGTGTCCTGACCGGTTCTTCCAGGGGAACCTCTCCAGTTGGGAGAGGGCAGACCTCTGGAAGGGGGTGCAGAGGGTGGGAAAGCCCCCCTCTGACCCCGGCGCAACCTGAGGGGTTAAACCCTGGGTTGGAGTGGCGTTGTAAGGGTACCCCTCGCAAGAGGAGGAGGAACCCTGGAAGACGAGGTAAGGGGAGGAGAGCCTTCCCTGAGACTCCTGGTCCGCCTGAGGTGGTAGACCAAAGGCTGGTGAACCAGTGGCAGTCTAGTCCTGTCTTGCAGACAGGGAGAGTGGAGAATGGACACTATGTGCCAGGGGTTACTACCCCCCGCTCTGCGAATTGGCAAGGACCGGTGGCACCTGGGTGGCCCAGGGCCGGGTCCTGGCCGCGGACAGCTGAGGAGTACCAGTGGGGTAGCCCAGTTGGTCCTTACAGAAGCTTTAGAAGGAACCCTAGGGGTTCACCGTGGCATAGAACAGGAGAGTGTCCCGGCAGTGGCGGGCCTGCGTCCGTGTTCTATCGCCCCAAGCAGGGAAGTCCATCACGGTGGTGATTGTTCTCCCCTGCGTTTTGGCTGGAAGGGGGTTGTGTTGGACTTGGCCCGCAGGGCAGGTTCACCCCTAGACTTTTTGCCTTATTTGTGACCCTGTGTCAGTGATTTTTGGGTCTCTGCGCACTTTCCCCTGGGTCCCAGAGTGAAAGTACGTGCGTGTAGTATGGCTGGCCTGCCCTCCCATAGGAATGCATGGGGAATGTGTGTGTCCCTGGTAGTTCCTGATGCATGGGGAGTGCAGGCTCGAGTTTGGTATGCTTAAACTCGTGAGAGTAAATGCTGCAAGATGGTGTCTGCGGCATGTGTGTGTCTAGTTGGGAAGTGCCACTTCTGGACATTGAGATATGTGTACAGTGAGGGTGCTGGAGCGTGATTGGCTGGAGCTGGCTGGCATGCCAGGCTCCAGGAAGTCTGGATGGGTCTGCCCGGTGGTGAGTGGGAGATTAGCATGAGTGATGTGTGGGAGGAGTGTACCTGTGTCCTGGATGGGCTGGGTTTTCCCCACACAATGCTGGCTCCGCCCCCCTGTGGTGTGTCTAATGACCCTAGCCTCCCCAGTGAAAGGAATGGGTGGTTGGGCCATCAAGAGTGCTCCAGAACCAGCTGCGACTGGTTTTCCCCCCACCCTGCACCCTGAAACAAAGGATTTGTCAGTATAAGAAGGGGCTGTGTCCCCACTGAAAATGTTCTACTTTGGAATCCTGCCAGAGGGGGCTTTGGCCGCTGCTGGGGCCAGAAGGACCGCCACTTGGGGAGTCTCCCTGCCTGGAGACCCAGTGTGCTGGCTCTGGCCCAGCCTTGCCCCCCTGCCTGCCTCCAGCCCTGCTGGAGCCCTGTCCTGTCCTCCAGTGCTGGGGAGCACTGAGGACTTCGTTGTCTACAGCCTGAGAGCGCTGCTCTCTGCCCTTCAGCGCTGGGAGCGCTGAGATCGCCTGCCTAGCGCTTGGAGAGCGCTGGATTGTGCCCGAGCGCTGTGAGCGCTACATTTTGCCCGCCCTGTGTGGTGGTTTGACGGCGCGGGTGCCACCCCGCTCATTGCCGTATTGTTTTGCCCGGTTTTGAGTGATCTACGAGGGAGCCCACTCCTCGGATCATCTGGGAGCCCGCCTGCCTGCCTAAAGCGAGCCGCCGCGCTGCCCGCGGCGACCCGGAAGTGAAGGGATTGCCGGCCAATCACAGCGCGGCCCAGGAAAGGCCGACCGGAAGTCCCGCCTCCCTCGCCGAGCTGCGAGAGAGCCTGCTGAGGCTCCCCGAGAGGAAAGGAGAGCCCCGGGACCAGCGGGAGAGACCCGCCGCCGCTGGAAAGCCCAGCGCTAGACCGGTGAGTGCCTGCCTGCAGAGGAGGGGGGGAGCGTCGGGACACATTGCCGGTGTCCGCCCCGCCCCCTCTCTGTAGCGCGACCTCGCGCCTGGGTGTTTTTGAGCCTGAGGGCTCAGGGAGCATCTCCGCGTTTTGGAGCCACGAGGTGCCCCGGGGGCACCAGTTGATTTAGAGCCCAGCGTGGCTCTTGGGGAACATCATTGCTTTGGGTCCCCAGAGCGAGGGACCCCCCAGCCCAGCGAGGCTGCACCTGTTCGCTGCTGGAGCCCTGAGAGGCTCAGCAGCCCCCCTTACTGGTGAGAGAGCCTAAGAGAGGCTCACCAGTGCCACAGTGGTGGTTCTTTGAGCCCGGAGAGGCTCCAACTTTGCGCTAACTTTCCCTGCTCCAGTTGCCCAGCACTTTGTGGGCAACTGCCACGTTTAGGCCCTGACATTGGGACACCGGGACAGTCACAGGTGGTGACTTGTGAGTATGGGGTAATGGTTATTGATTCTGCACCTCTGAATGTATTGATTATGCGTCATGTGCCTTTACACCTCTGAATGTTGATACATCATGTGTTTTATCCTTGCACCCCTATAGGTATTGTGACATGTAGGTGGTTGTTTTCTCCCTAGTACAGGTGGTGCTAGAGAGGTCCTGTTACCAGTGATTACTGGTTGTATGCTCTACTGTTATATTTTCGTGCTACAGTAATTATTTCTAAAAGTGCTGATACCCTTGACAGTGGTCCAGGTGGCCCTGTCCTGTACAAATATCCCTTGTAAATTCCGCCCGTGTCTGTTGGCACCGTGTAATAAGATGTGTGTTTTATCTGATGTATATTTTTATAATACAAAGGCTATTTTTACATAACCTTGTGTGGAGTGTTTCTTTGTGGTGGGCCTTGGGTGTTGTTGCTGGGGTGCGTGCGCAAATACTTAACTTACATCGCCTCCAAGTTTAGCCTTGACTGCTCGCGCCACGTTACCTAGAGGGCGAGTAGGGGTTGCCTTGGTGTGTGACTCCCTTGCCCTGACACTTAGAAGTGGCGATCCCTGACTGACCTCGACGCGAGTCTTGGCCGGCCAGGGTCCCGGTTCTAACAGGGCCTGACTGAGAACTCTGTAGATGGGCCATGTTTTATCACCTTCGCCTTGAACGTGTGACTTTGCTTGGATCCAGCACAAAAAGATAACCACATTTAGTGGTTGGTGCTTTGTGCTTTTAAGCACTAATGCTACCTAAATCTTTGAACTTTCATACCTCTGGACCTACTAATTGGATGTTAGTGTCTTTCGTCTCAAATAACTTACTAAATTTTGCTTCATTTTTCTAAATTGCTGTGTGACTTTTCTTGTGTTGTGTTCCAACTTTATTACTGTTTAAAAATGCTGCAAAAATACCTTACACATTGAGTTAGACAAGGAGTCTCTAGTTTGCAGTGGTTTGCACCCTGTACACGTAGGGACCCTCACTCTAGTCAGGGTCAGGGAGTCACACAGCTCAGATAACCCCTGCTCACCCCCTTGGTAGCTTAGCAGTCAGGCTTATCTCAGAGGCAATGTGTAAAGTATTTGTGCATTTTCACAAACACACACACACACAGTAACACAATGAAAACATTGCAAAATGACTTCATACCAGTTTAAAAATTTTATCTGAATAAAACAAGACCAAATGACAAAAAATCCAACATAAACAAGTCAAAGTATCACTTTTAAACTATATTGCAAGTTTAGTCGCTAGAAATCAATGGATGCATTTGTTTAGGACAAAGTACATTGGATGCGTCAAAAATCAAAGACAAGGCAAGATGCATGGTAGGGGGGCACCGGAAAAGGATAATAATGCATCAGTTCCCTACTACGCAGGGGAGGTTATGCATCGGTTCCTTACTGTTCAGGGGAGGTGGAGGCATCAGTTCCTTATTGCTAGGCAGGTGAGGTTATGTGTAGGTTTCTTACTTGCAAGGGAGGGGATGCGTTGGTTCCTTACTAGGAGGGGAGGTGATGCTCTAGTTTCGGGGCACGTGGCTTCAGTTCCTTACTGCTGTGTGGTGACGATAAAGAATAGGTGCCAAGGGGCGATGCTTCAAAAATCCAGACGTGATACGTCAATTCAACAATGCTGAACCAGGCGCTGTGTCGATTCCACCACCACGAAGCAGGAGCTGCATCAGAGTCTGAGCAGACATCACGGACGTTGGTGATGCAGTGCTCGAGAATCAGAGTGCGGTGATTCTTCTGACACACTTCAACCACAAGCTGGGGCCTGGTGTGAAGGCAATGGTGAATGCGGCAAGCAGAAACCAAGCTTTGGTGCAGGCAGCAGTGCTAAGTAAATCTTTGCAGCACAATGTTGACGCTGGGAGTCGATGACTGGAGTTTCTACTTAAGATCACAGATTTCACTTCCAAGGGCAGAGAACCTTGGAATCAGGATGTAGAAAGCAAAGACCAGTCCTGTTACTCCGTGGCAGCAGCAGCAAGCAAAAGGCGAGCACAGCAAAGGATCCAGCAAAGTCCCATTCCGTCCTAAAGCTACACAGTTCTTCTTCCTTGCAAAATGCCCTCAGCCAGGAGGTATTGTGAGTATACGGTGTTAGAGGTCCAGTACTTATACCCAGTTCAGCCTTTAAAGTATGTAAACTTTAAAGGAAAGTCTTTGCAGTGCACAAGACCCTGCCTTTCGCTGCCCTTGCTCTAGACATGCTATGGGGGTGGGGGGCGATATGATCGCTTTGTGTGGGGACAGGCACAGCCTTATTCAGGTGTCCATGTTAACTCCTCCCACCACTCTAGCTCAGGAATATCCACCAGCCTAGCGATGGCCCATCAGGATATGCAGGGCACACATCTCTGCCTCATTGCCAGTGAGAGTATACTGGCAGGGGAAGTACATTGCAATTAGATTTGTGGTCAGATAGCACTGAGACTTAGAACACCAGTGGTTAAGGATTCCAACTGCCATAGTTGAAGCCGATTAACTCTCTAATATCCTGATGGGTCTTTTTCGCGTTATATTAAACCTTTCAAATAAATAAACAGCGCACTCTGAACCACGACCACATCTGTACCATGCATGCCTTTATCAAGAATTTTGTTGTAAAGTCATGATTGCTAAAGGGATATGAGCCCTAAAACTACCCCGACCCCCCCCCGACCTGAGTCCTAAAACCCTGTCTCTGCCAAAAAACTACCCTGACCCCAGTGCCCCATCCTGTTCCCTAAAACTACCCACCACCCCTGAAAACTACCCCTTCCTCTCCACACTGTGCCCTAAAACTGTCCCCTAGCCCTAAAAACGACCCTCCTCCACATCCTGCCCCAGCCCCACTTGCCAGGCTGTGTCACGGAGCTTCCTCTCCCGATCTTTCATGTTCCACACATCTAGACCATGGACTGCCTTAACCATGCATTGTTCCACTTGCGTTGAAACAGCATGTTTGGCACAGCTCATGTTGTAAAAGGCTGTTTCCCATCAGGGAGCAAAGTGGGGAGGGAGGTAGGCATGGCCAGCTAGGTACAGGCAGTTTAGGAGCAATCTTAGTCATTCCTAACTCTATGCTGCAGCATGAAAAGGGGTAGCCCCCCACTCAAGCACAAGTGGCACTTGGGGCCATTCTTTATCCATCCCACTTAACCTAACACACAGCGCAACCATCAGAGCGCCAATCCAGTCAAACAATCAAATAGAGAAGTGCACCTGGAAAAACAGGACAGTCAAGCAGAAAGTCGGAACTGCAGATCAAGACTATTTACATCCTCTAATTGCTCCCTCCAAGTTCTCGTGAGACTTTGTTTTGCAGTGAGACTTTTCAACCTCACTGGCATTCTTATTCGGCAGAGTGAATGTAACCACACTCTAATGCTGCAAACACCAGGGGCCTCATTTATGAAAAGTGACGCATCGCTGCGAGAAAACAGCGATGCGTCACTTTTCATTGCGACCTCCTTGCGACCCCAATGATGCGTCATATTTACAATATGACGCATCATTGGGGTCGCAAGGAATTACAGATACGTCAATATTTCTGACGTATCTGTAAGCGCAAAAGTGACGCATTGCTGGAGTGTGTCACAAAAGTGACGCAACTCCAGCAATGCGTCCTTTTACATGGGGAAAGCCCCATGTGAAACGGCTTGCGTCAGTCTTACGCCTGCTGTGAGGCAGGCGCAAGATTTTGACGCAACAGCGTCCTAAAAGTGGCGCAATGAAATCTCATAGATTTCACTGCGTCACTATTACGAGGCTTTTTGCGGGGGAACGCCCCCTCTGCATACATTATACCTGACGCAGGTATAATGTAGCGCAGGGGTTTACAAAGTGACGCATCTGCTTAGATGCGTCACTTTGTAAATAGTGCGCAACATGAGGCATGTTTTACGCCGCTGATGCGTCACAAAAAGTGACGCACCGGCGGCGTAAAAGTGACGCAAGACCTTATAAATGAGGCCCCAGGAGCGTTTGCATATAGACCAAACTCGAGATCCTGGCATCCTGCATGACTAGTCAATGAGAGAAGAACTGACCAGTCCTCCGGAGTTTGAGACCTGGAGCATCCGGATTGCAGAAAACAGCATCTCATGAGCATCCAGACTGGAGAGCAGAAGAGTCTACTGAGAGTTGGGCTTCACATGGGATATGCTCTTTTAGCCAAATCCCTTTGGGGTCCATGCATTGCAGCAGTTGAGAGGACTGCATGGTAAGAGGGTGCTGATAATTGAGGAAGGCAGGAGATTGACAGCCCTTTGAAATAACAAACTTTCGACTCATTAATACATGCTGTCTTGTGAAGAAGTACTCTCTTCATGATCTTGCTTTATTTCCTGTGAAGTAACAGGAACACTTAAGTGCTTGAAGTGTGGATAATAAGTTATAAGGCACAAGCAACTTGTTAAGAAGGACGGTGGTGATGGACATGTAACTCCTGAGTAAGTTGTACTTTTACAACATTTTCCAGGCTCCTGCTCCCTTAGATTAGGGAACGGTAGAAGAGGCAGCATTCACTGCAACTAAGGTAGGCACTGGTGGGTATGGGTGAGTGACTTCTGGTTGTAAAGGTAACTAGAGTCAAGAGTCAAGAAATACTTTATTCGGTTCAATTTCAAAAACCACAAAAGTACAAAAACAAACAAGAAGGTCCACAAGACACCAGGCAGCATAGTGACATAAAAATACAATATAAGAAGGGAGGGAATGCCCAATTAAAAATATTTTAAAATGCTGAAACATGATGTCAAATTTAAAAACGGCAATATCCACAACATTCCATGGTTAAAAAGAAGGGTAAAAAGATTTAAAACTTGATTCAAGTAGCGGGAATTAATATTTACAATAATTCATCTAAGACCAATTAATCTTTTTGCTGAGTCTCACCGCTATGGTTAAAAATCTAGCTATATTGCAAATTTCCCATATGTCTGACAGTAATTGAAGGTACAATAAAGCTGGCTTAACTTGCCTAAACCCTTTCCCCTTTAACAGGGGTATAATAAACTTTTTCCTAATGTCTTTAAAATAATCGCAGAAAAACAGAAAGTGAACAGTGTCCATGATCGAACAGCCATCGCATTTACACAAATCCAGATCAAGGGGCTTAGTCCAACTAGGGCGGCCAGAAATCAGAAGGTGAATTTTGTCTAATCGGAACTTAGTTAAAAGGTATCTGTGATTTGAGTTGTTAACAACCTTTAGGTAAAGTTCCAGATCATGCCCAGAGGATACAATCAATTGATGGGTTCTAACAGATGGCTTTGACAACTCCGAACTTTCTCTATCCATCCCTCGGTTCAACAGAAAAGTATTTCTGACCCACTTCAGATCGCTTTTCAAAAAGTTAGATGGCTTGTTGAACAGTTCAGGCCGACCTAGCTTTATACATAGTTGTTGTACATATATCAACCAAGGAATCTGGTCCCAATGATCTAGAGTAAGGCAGTCCTTAACAATTTTGTGGTTCACTTCCAAATCCGGGTTAAGCCAGACTGATATCCACTTTAGTAGGGGGCCATAGCGATTCGATCTTCCAGATAGTCCACGACGCATTCCTGATGTACTATGAAGCCAGCCGTGGATCTTGGCAGGGAGAGAATCGTTTTAAGGCAGTTATCTTCCGTTACCTGAAGCATTTTAACTGGCCTAAAACCCCACAAATCTCCGCCATACATGGCGATAGCAATACACTTAGCAGCATATACCTTTAATACTGCCTCCAGGGGTTTCACCCCTAATTTACGCGAAAAACTCAGTACTGCAAAAATAGAGCGTGCCAGGGCATTTTTTTTCTCCAACAGTTGGGGGATGCCATGTGGAACAATCGTCAAATACAACCCCCAAATAAGGAAATCTGGAGACTCTTGTCAACTTATGCCCATTACATTGCAGTGCCATTACATTTTTCTGGGCCCTACCTTTCTGGCCCACCACCATAACATGAGATTTACCATAATTAACACTTAAATCAAGATTTGTCATAAAATCATAAAATGAATTTAACAGACATTGGAGACCCACTGCAGTGCGGGCTAGGAGAGCAGCGTCGTCCGCATCTAATAATGCGGGCAATAAGAACTTCCCTGCCCTCGGTATGTCCTTACATGCTGCTCCTAGAACATCACCCATAACTAACTCTTCTCCTTTTCCTGGGAAGAGAAAACTATATTCTAGAGTCACTGCCCTCAAGCTGTGATGGCTTCATCTGTATTTTCTATTAGAATTCCGTTTTCCCCTTGGTTCTTCATGCCAACCCATAGGTACACTTTAGAGCTCAGGAAGAGGGTATACGGGAAAGTTAACTCCTTGTGACCCTGCGGCAACATCTTTGGTACTCGTACAGTAAGTTTAGAACTAAAAAAAATGTTTTTGATGCAAGTGGAATGATCTGGAAAATTAAGTTGGCCGCATGTTAATATATAGGAAATGAAAGCAGCCTTCTGAAGTTCTACATGCTGATAACAACGAGGTCAAGAATGGAATGAGCATGCAGAGAATGCTGTATATTTTTCAACAGGCGATCATTCTAAACAGGCAAGAAGTATTATATCACCCAGTATAAGCAATTTCTATGATGCTTAGAACTGAATTGGCATTACCAGTCTTTCTACTACCAAAGTATGTCAACATAGGATCTGACTATTAGGAGAACATCAAATCTACATCTATTTATCCCTATTTCTGTTCTTTCATTTCAATGTATCTATATGGGCATATTTCTGCACAGTCTGGCTTTGTATGCAAAATACTCATAGAGGGATCTGGATCTTGAACATTTTCCTAAGTTTCAGCTTTTTCTAAATAACTAGAGTAACTCTTTTTGGTCAAAGCTAACGCTCCAAGAAACCTCAAAGGCAGCCCTAGGATGCCTTTAAGTTTGCTGTATGTCTGTGTCAGTATCTCCATGTTAGTTTGTTGACTGGGGGATCTCCCAGACTTGCCCTGGTATCTTTCTAAAAATTTACCATGTTTCCAAATATTTGCAGTGCACCAAGTCTTTACACTCCTTTCCTCCTCAACATTTACCTGTTGCCCTCTTTCCCTCTCCTTCAGTCTATTTTCCGACTATTGGTGGCAGACACATACAAATCCGTAGAGCCTTTTCCTGGAGTGACCAGTTCACCTGAAACAAGTGGACCTGGACTGTGCTAATGGGTCCTGGGCTCTGAGTGCTGCTTCTGAGGTTTGTGGGAATGTTAGAGGTGACCAGAAGGAGTTACTCCAGGTATTTAGAAAAAGGTGGGACTTAAGAAAATGTACAACTTCCAGATCCCACTAGGAGCATTTTGTCTACCAAAAAGAGACTTCGCCAGACACTCAAACTAAGGTATCTGACTTTGGTGTAATTATGTTTACTACAGTTTCCAGGCCTTTTCCCGCTATAGGTTTTTAAGCTTCTAAAAAGAGATTACAACCAAATTTCTAAGGTTTTCAAACTCCTAAAAAGGGACAAAGACTGAGGGCCTAATTTAGATTTTGGTGGATGTGTTACTCCGTCACAGCGGTGACGGATATCCCGTCCGCCAAAATATACATACTATAGTATATAATGGGATTTATATTTGGCCGGACAGGATATCTGTCACAGTTTTGGCGGAGTGATCTATCTGCCAAGATCTAAATCAGGCCCTGACTCTCAACATAGAAATCTTGATGAGACAAAGGCACGGAAAGCATCTGGCCTGCCCAAGGACTTTGCTCAGAGCAATTTTTGAATTTTCTGGCGCAGAGCTATTAAAACCAATGACTTTAGCAGGACCTCTGCTAATGGGATTCTGACTTAGAGTAAACCTCATTAGAAGCAGCCTTAAATCTTCCCCCACTGGAGGATTTTGACTTCCCAAAAAAAGATTAAGGGATGATTTAGAGTTTGGTGGGCAGCCAAAAACTCTCCAGGGTAGCAGGGATTCATTACCTCTATCGATCACCATATTTAGAGATCACCGCCAACCCAACAGTGATCATCGTGTCTTAAGTGGTACAATGGACATGGTGGTTCCTCTAAAAGACACTGCCAGTTTGGTGTGCGGGTGCCAACTTTCACGCAGATGAGCACCAAACTTTATTGATTTTCAAAAACAAACTCCCAAAGCATCAGCTTCAACATGTGCCCATGTCCTGGTCAACTGCACCCATAAATGTTATGATGCTACTTGGTCCATTTTAGCATACACATTTCAAACATTCATGTCTCTGATTACCCTGATTGGGTTTTAATAAATTATGTGTCAATTTCCTTTATTAAATGTATATGTTTAGAAATTGATTGTGGGATGACTTTTTAATTGTTTTTGATACAGCTAAATATTTTAGACACGATTTCTAAGTTATAACTCTCTCCTCTGTAAAGTATCTATCAGGGGTAGAGCCCAGGTTTGAATGATTGAATATATGCATTCAACCTAACAGTTTTCTGTTCGCATTACTTGTGGTGGTTACTTGAAGGAAATTCCCATCCACCTCAATTAATAACTTACTTTCTTACAAAAAAGAAACCCAGTTTTTGTGATTTGTTCTGTAGGGGCCTAATGAAGGAGCCCAAATTGGTAAAATATAAAGAAAAAGATGCGCAGTAAATTTAGTTTTTTCTTTCTTAAAAAATTGTCAACAAAAGGCTTGCTGTGTTAAGATTATCTACTATGGCGCAGCTTGGGAGGAATTGGGTGTGGAAACTCATAAGTGAACCTACAAAGCTATTTCTTTATGCAAAAGCAAAACTTATGAATTTAATAAGCGGTCATTTGGGAAGATTGATAAAGGTTGAAAAATGAAATAAATGAAAAATGTAATGAACATACATTGTGTATTAAAGAAGCCATGCTTTTTTAAATACGTGCAAGAATTTGCTGACACCTAGGGAACCCTGCAACTAGGGGACATAACAATCTTAAATATTCCTGAAACCTAAAGGGAAATCCACAGGATTGTGGCTTTTATTGGTCCCACCAGTTTCTTGCTCTCAAGAATGCCTTGCAAATCTCCAATAATGGTTCCATAAATAGATTTGCTCCTTACTCCCATGCTGGTTGGCTTCAGCATTTGGTACCAGCTTCAGCATGTACCAATGAACCCTGCCAACACCAGGCCCTAAAGAAACCTAGAGCTCCAGAGGAATTCAGGGAGGTGTAGTTTACAAGCATTGTAATATATATATAGTCTTACCTTAAACGATCTTCAAATTTCAATTAATAGCAAAAACATATTTCTTCAAATTTAGGTGGCAGAAAACAATGGAAATTGTGTTTAATGGTATTAATAGCATAACTCTACACTGACATATATACTGTTGTCCTATTAAGGAATGGCGTATTAGGCTGTTATCGCCTAACTGCCTCACCCAACACTCCTTAAAGTGTAAAGCCAATTTGCATGATGTTTTTCTTACAGCCTGCCTATGGTAAAGAAGGAGGCCAAGATTACAGCACCCCATGTGCAGAAAGAAAGAGGTATACTGACCTTTTGAAAATTGAGACTTCCATTTTCAAAGATATGCCTTGAAAAATGGAATGCCCATTTAAAGACTGCTACAGTGAGTGACTCTTCAGTAGAAATTTTTTGGGATTCCCACAAATGATACTTTCTCAAGGTTGAATGTTGATCTCAGCAATCTCAACTTTGCAAAGAACAACAGATATGGTGTGTTACTCCCCCCACCCATCTACCCTCCTTCTTGTGTCTTGTGTGTCAAGTCAAAAGTGGAAACAGAGTGGAAAGTCTAGCTTAAGACATGCATTTCCTTGGCCTTCATCCATAATCTTCATCGCAGCTCCTCTTAGGAAGCATTTGGCACCAGAGATTAGCTTTCAAGCTCGAGGCAACCCTAGCCCTGTCATTCAGCCACCATCTGGATTTCAACTTCTGTAAAAGGGTGCAAATGGGCTGGTGTTCCAGAAAGCTGCAGATGAAGCTTCTTATGCATACATTTGGGGGTCACAGAGTAACCTCATTTTATTTACAGCCCAGGAAACCCCTCAATAATACTCCCACAGGTGGGTGAATCAAGAAAGTGTCAAACCTCAATTTCACGAATGTAATTATTTATTATATACATTTTAAAGTTACAAAACAGAATTTGTGAAGTACATATGCATAAACTAATTGTCGTGATGGCCCTCAGAAATAGGGCAATATAGAATAATAAGCAAAATCAAAATTATTGTAAGTCCCAAATGAGCCGCAAAATCAGAAAGAAATCAGACAACATCCCTATTGGTAAGGAAAAGTAATCTGGCTCACCTCTCATTCCAAAGGTTTATATAGGAAATCTTCTCATAGAACATAATAGAAACTGCAGATTCATCCTGGTGTAAGCAAAAGAAAACATTTGCAGCAAATTAGAACCCAGAATTTTAGAGCTGCACACAGGCTTACCACCTAAGCACTATCTCAATACATAAATATTGATTCAGCTCCTTCTATGCTAATGTCATTCAAAGATCAGGACAAATAAGTTGCAAAACAACAGTAAGCTATTGTGAATTAATGCAATAATGCGAGCAGGTGAAAGACATTTTGAAGGAATGTTACATTACTGAGGCTTCGAGAACATCAGTTTAAAATAAACAAAACATGGTTTGCTTAGCTATGTACAGCAGAAATAATAAATGTTGATTGAGCAGGGTGAGACATCTATTTTAAACAAGATGTTGTTGTGGCCTAGCTGCTGACTAGTTAGCATAAGCCAAGAAAATGCACTTTAGCAGGTCGTATCGAAATCGTTTCAAAGACAACAGCATCATATATGTATACATTTGTGAATTTGAGTGTAAATTATTATTCTGCATGTTGTTAATAATGCACAATTAAACACAAATAGTCTACATCCATCACCTAGGGGTGGCTAAAATAGCTAAGTTGTTCAGTGAAAAAGGTTTGTTCTGAGAGGCTAAGTGCCCTTGCTAATCCTGCCGAGTTTGAAGGAAATCTAATTTGCAACTGAAACTCTGATCTCCAGTTTTTACAGGAGTCTTAGGGCCCGATTTACAGAACTAACTTAAGACAAAATCCTAAACTTACTACCATTTTGGTATTCACAGAAGGCACTTACTCATGTTGGTATTCACAGAAGGCACTTACTCCTTTCGGTATTCACAGAAGTTAGGAGTCCTAACTTTAGGACTCCTAAATGCCTTCTGTGAAGCAGCGATGGTGTCCGGCGGTCCTCCTGCAGCTGGTGCTGTTTCCTGGCTGGGGCTGCAAGGCGGCCTTTATGCCCATATCTGTACACGTCTTTGAGAACAGGTAAGATGGATTTTTTTTCTTTGGGGAAAATGGAGGTTTTTTTCTTGATTGGGGATATTTTCATGGAGGCTTTTTATTGGATGCCCGCATGGTTGGTTCTCTGCCATATAGAGATGGTTGCTTGGGGGGTGGCTTCTCCATTATACAGCAAGCATGGGTCGCAAGAGGTTATTCAAAAGAAACAACCTGGTGTCATCTTCCTCTTTGTTTCCTGATGGGTCTCCGGTCCCCCTGAAGCCATCAGAAGCCAGTACCCTGCAGGGGGTGACATGCCTCTCATGTCTAAAGCGGAGGTACAGGGCATGATTGAGGCTGCTGTGACTAGGACTCTGCAGGCTCATCCTGTGCCTTCTGGTCCATCCGGTCCTTGTCCTTTGAATCCTTTGGTCGATTTATCCCCGTCTTATGGTGAGGGTCCTTCTATTTCGTCTGGCGGAAAGTATGGCTCCATGGAGGAGATGTGGGACATTCTGGCTCATGTGCGGGACAATTTAGGTTTTCTTCTATTCCAGCTAGACCAGGTCAGTGGGACTCTTTTTCCTCAGTACACTAAGCTCTCCCTGCTGGGCATGCCATTTCAAGGCCCAGGGAAGGAGATGGTGCTGAGAGAATGGCATGAAGTGGACAAATTGCAGGTCCCTCGCTTCCTCCAGAAACTTTACTTGTTGGAGGGGGACGCCCCCTTGCCACACAATGTGAAATTGGACTCTATCCTGGCCAAGCTGATTGGCAAAACAGCTATTCCACCTGAGGATTGTGCCACAACTGAAGCTAATGATAAGAAGGTGGACTCCGGCCTTAAAAAGGCAATTTCTGCAAAAAACTTGGCACTGAGGAATGGCCCCGAAGCGTGTGTCTCATCAGTCTTTACAGAGGAGACGTTTTCAGTCCTGTTTTTCTCCCAAGCACGCTTCCTCCGCGCCTAAAGGCTCTGCCAAGAAGGACCCCTGACAACTACTGTCTGAACGATTGACTGCTGGTGGGAGGCCAGATCAGGCTTTATTCTTCCACAGTGGCAACAGGACGTTTTGCCTTGTCTAAACACAGTGAATCATGGTTAAGTGATAGATTTTTGGCAGGTTTCTCCAGATACAGATTTTCGGATGACTCCTGTGCCAATCTCCGGTCCACTAGAGGGGGTGTCCAGTTTGCTTGCCAAACGCAGCCTCTGCTGGGCTCCTGTCCCAGACATCAGCACTGGGGGCTATATCATTCCATTCCTGGTGCAGAAGGTGTCTGGCAGTTTTTGGCCTGTTCTGGATCGCAAATGGGTCAACTCCTAGGTTCGGACTGTTCACTCCCGTATGCTGACCCTTCAGGCGAATGTTCCTCTGGTTCAGCCGGGTGAGTTTTTGGCCTCCTTGGATCTCGAGGAGGCCTATCTCCATGTCCCTGTCACCGCCTCTTCTCAGCGTTTCTTGAGACTTGCAGTGGAAGAATACCATTTTAAATTTTGGGTTCTTCCCTTCAGACTCAAGTCCTCACCCAGGGTCCTGGCGCCTCTTATGGCTCTCTTTCAAGCGTGATGGAGCGCGATGGTGCTCTGAAATTGCAGGGGTGCATCATAATCATAAATAGTGCACATCCACACATATTCTTGTGTTGTGTTAACTTTGATCAGCAGAAATGTGTTGTAATAATAAAGTGAAGTGAAGGGTTAGAAATTTGTGTGGTGCCATGTAAGAGAAATAAAGTGGCATTCATATTGAAATGTGTAACCTTCTGAGGTTTATTGCAATTGCTTAACGAAATAGTCATGTGTAATGAAATGCATTAGATTTTAGTGTGCTCCATGATGAAGACTGCACGAAGAAGTAATGAGTTGTGCTTAAAATGTAATGAAATGCAGTTGCTTGCGGGTGCAATGTTATAACATGTGTGATTAATTTGATGTTAAAGGTCTCAATGGAGTGTTCATGTTGTGCTCATGAAAGACCTGTTCGTTTATTCTTATGTTGGCCAAATTGTGTAGGCCTGGAAATGTAATTTCCCTGGTAAGCTTTTGCTTTTGGAGGTAGTCAGCGAATTTCATGTGTATGCAAGGATGTTCTGTTCTCACGTTTCAGTTGCAGGTGGAAGAAGCTGCCTTTGCTAGTTAGAACTAATGCCTTTTGTTTTAGGAGTTAGGCATGGAGGAGAAGAGAAACATTGTAAACGAAAGGTCGATAATTGGGAACCGGTGTTCTTTCTCACTGAAGAAGCCTGGGAACCAAGGTCATCGGACTACATCTGGAAAGGACGGTGGAAAACTACCTAGGAGATATGTCCGTTAGCATGAGGTGATCTGTGGGCGTGTTTTACATCTTTGCATTTTTTATTAAGGAAAGAGCCCTGAGGAAGGAGAGGCAGAAGGAGACAGGATGAGTTAGGAGAAGGGGGTCAGAAGATTGATCTGGAAGGAGCTTCTCGAGGCTACTCGATTTACTCTGCCAATGAACTTCTTAGGAGGTCTTCAGAAGCTGACACCTTTAACTGACTTTGCCTGGGATTGTTAAGTAGGGATGTCATCTTAGAGATAGAGTAGGGATAGCTTAATGCCATCTATTTCAGCCACAGATGAAGTCAGACTTGAATATTGGAGCAATTCTGGCATGTGTACTGTTTCTGGAGCTTTTTATTCTTGTCATGATTCAACGGATTGGAATTCTGCGTAGGTATGGATTTGTATTAGTTCCCATGTATTTTCATTTGTTTTTGGCTTTGTAATAAATCCCCTAAACTGAATCTAGAGTCTGTGATCTTTCTGAGTTAAAATAATTGGGTTTGCTAAATTGATGCCATGTCTGATACTCCTCTTTACACTTCTCAGCAGGTAATAAAATGTCTGTCGACCGAGAGTTCCTAGTAAATTTTGTTGGTGGAACCGGACTTAATCAAGCAGAAGGGGTGTTCATTCATCCTTATTTGGATGACCTCTTGATGCATGCATCCGAAAAATCTCTCTTGCTCGCTCAGGTCAGGAGGGCCTTGGAGGTTCTTCAAGGACACAGCTTTTTGGTGAACTGGGTAAAATCTTATTTGTCCCCCTTTCAAGACATGATGTTCATCGGGGCTCGTTCTCAGACTCTGGTGGGCCATGTTACTCTGTCCAACCGGTGCCTGATCTCTTTTCAGTCGCAGGTTCTGGCCTTGATGTCCCTGGAGGCTCCTCAGGCGGTGGAGTGGCTGAGGGTGCAGGGGCATTTGGCATCTGTGGTGTTCTGGTTCCTTGGGCTCATTTTCATCTTCTTCGCTTGGCCAACTGGATCCTGTTGGGTTGGTCTCCGGAGTTTAAGAGTCTATTGTCTCCAAAACAAATGACGGTCCAGATCCGGGAGGAGCCCTCCTGGTGGCTCTGCCTGCATCATCTTCTGGCCGAGATTTCCTTGTCTCCCCTGGCTCTCCTTGTGGTGACTTCGGATGCCAGCCAGTCCGGGTGGGGTGCTTGGTTGGGTCAGAACAGGTTCAGGGGTGCAAGTTCCTGCAGGACTTCTGAAGGTCTTTGAACTGGAGGGAGATGCGGGCAATTTGGCTGGCCTTGATTCACTTTCAGGACTCTCTACGAGGCCATTTGGTGGTGGTTCAGACGGATAATCTAGTGGCGAAGTCCTATGTCAACAGAGATGGGGACCAGGTCCAGGTCCTTGAACTTGAAAGCAAGCAACATTTTTCTGTCGGCTCCGGTTTGAGAGCTGGGTCTGTCTGCTCTCTACATCGGGGGTAGAGAATGTGTGGGCTGATCGCTTGAGCAGAGACATTCCCTCATCAAAGGATTTCTCCCTCCTTCCATGTTTGTTCAACCAGTTGGTGGTCCGGTGGGGCCTCCCTGTGGTGGACCTGTTTGCGGACCCGGTAAATGCCAAGGTAGGCCTGTTTTGTTCTCTGGGTTGGTGTCACAGGGCTCTGGGAGCCGAAGGCTTGACTTCTCTTTGCCTCTGGGTCATCTGTATGCCTTTCCCCTTTTCCGGTGCTCTGGGCCTTTCTGGTTTGGGTCCAGAGGGACCATGCTCAGGTGGTGTTAATTGAGCCCTGTTGGCCTCAAGGGAATTGGTTTCCTAGCCTGGCTCGGTTGTGTTGTGACCGGGAGTGGGTCCTTCTGATGGTTTCATCTCCTTTTATGTTTCCGGCCCTTCCCTTGAGCACCTTCAAGAAGTTACACTTGACGGCCTGGCAGTTGAGCTGCAGGGCTTAGGCTGGTTTGGGAGTTCCTGACCATTTGGCTGTTACATTACAGGCTTCTCGTTGGTCCTCTAATCTTCTTTCCTATGCTAGAAATTGGAGGGCCTTTTTGGCCTGGTGTGCTGATAAGGGGGTTGATCCCATGGTGGCTGACCTCTTTTTGGTGATGCAGTTCCTACAGGATGAGGCTCATCTGGGGTTGTCGGTGGCTTCTCTGCGGGTGCAGTAGGCAGCCATTCAGGCTTTTCAGGGCTCCTGGCATAATTTGAGGGATGACAAGGGCCTGACTTTTAAGACGTGTTTTCTGGTGGCCATTACTTTGTCTGGCGCTTGGGTGAATTTGGGGGTTTGTCCTGTAAGTATCAATTCTGCAAGATCATTTTGGACCGGGTGGTTTTGGTGCTGGTGCCATCCTTTATCACTAGGGTTAGTTAATTTGGCTTTTAATCTCAGTCAGAAGGTGATTTTACCAGAGTTTTGTCCTGATCCTTTCTCGGCTGAGGAATCTTGTTTGCACGGTCTGAATGTGCAGCGGGCATTGCTGTGGTACCTACAGGTTGTGGAGTCTTTCCGGAAGGGGGGCGCTTTCTTTGTTAACTTTGGTCCTGGTAAGAAGGGTGTGAAGCCTTCCACAGCTACGTTGAGTCATTGGATTCGGTCCTAGGTCTTGTTGGCTTACAAGCTTAAGGGGGTGGTTCCTCCTATGGGGTTCAGGGCTTTTCTACTCGCAGTATGGCTGCTACGGTGACTGAGTTGCAGGGTACCTCTGTGGTGGAGATCTGTAGGTTTGCAACCTGGTCTTTTCCTTCTACGTTTGTCCATCACTATCAGTTTGCTGATCTGGAACATTTGGATAATGTTCTGGGCCACAGGGTATTGTCCTTTATGATGGAATAGGGTTGTTGATATACTGTGTCTGGAGCACGTTATTAAATTGGTGTTCTTTAACTCTCAGTTGTCAGTCTCTGTTTTCTTCTGCTTGCTATGTCCTCATACGTTAAGAAGGAAGGCGAGAGAGGGATGGGAGGTAATGAGTCCATTACTGTTGATAATGGCATTACTCCTAGTCCGACTCCCTCGCCTTCCTTCTAGGATCCTCTCACCCTCCAGGTGCCGTACATCTTAGTGCTAGCTCTGCTTCTTTACGTACAGGTGGAGGGGGTTTGCGGGCAGAGTTTTTATGGGCTGGGGATGGGTCTACTGGGAGGTGGGACCTCATACGCTAAGAAGGAAGGTGATGGAGTAAGTCTAGGAGTAATGCCATTATCAATAGTAATGGACGCATTTCAAAGGATTTGGCTCCTGACATGCACCATGTTGCGTCTGTAGACTGGATAAAGTCACTGTGTCACAACTACCCAGAAATGGTGGCTGAGGATGCAAGGGCACACACTACAAAATACAAGGTATCCAAAATAATAGTATCAAGATGTCCACTAATTTCTGGTGCTCCAGCCACCTAGTCTTTCCTCGCTGGAAGAATTCCAAATAAGATAAATGTTCTCCGAGCACACCAACTATCACAGTTGAGTTAGAGATATCAACTGTTCTTTATTTTCACAACTGTTTTCAAAATTTGCTCTCCCCAACATGTGTTTCATCTTAGTTGACTGTGTTGCAGCAGAATTCCTCAGGGCTAGTCCTGTCGTGATATACCGTAATAAGTCTCAGTATGCCTTCAATATTTGTATATCTGTCGTATTATGCTGTAACAAGCCTCAGTCTGTCATCAATATTTTGTACATCTCAAAACGCACCCGCACAAAGTGTGTGCTGTTAGTGGCACTCTCCTACGGTTGAGCCATCCTATCTCAGGGGGAGGGGCAGGGTGGGGAGTAGTAAAGTCCGGCATACAGCCGATTGGAGTAACTAATAAATAAAAAAAAAATTCAACTGCGTGTGCTGCAACGCATTTGGCGTTGTAGCGCACGCAATGTAATTTGTTTTATTTATTTATATACTTACCTGTGTTCGACCATATGCCGGAGTTTACTAGCCCCCACCCTGCCACTCCCCGGCCCCCAATCACCGCCCACAACACTCCCTCCAGGAGACGCTACTGCCCACATGAGTAGCCTGTAAATGTACCTCAGACCTGTCACTGCAGTGTCTGTGCATAGTCTCTACTGCCATGTCGACCTGGTAAGTGCACCCACTTGCCAGTCCCTAACCTTCCATTTTTGAACATGTGAGTCATCCCTAAGGTAGGCCCAAGGTATCTCTGTGGGCAGGGTGCAGTCTATGTAAAAGGTAGGACATGTACTGATGTGTGTGACATGTTCTGATAGTGTAATACAGTGTATTTCGTTTTTCACTATTGAAAGGCTATCTGTCCCATAGGATAGCATGGGAGTTTATTTATAACATCTTATAAGTATAACTTCCCTTTGGGACAAGGTAGAAAGATGGAGTTTAGTAAGCCTGAACTCAGAATATAAAAATTTGTCTTTTAGTAAATATGATATTTATATTGTGCGTTTGAAAATACCACTTTTAGAAAGTGAATATGAATATTTTCTTGCTTAGCCATCCTGTGTGCCTCTGCTGGTTTGTGGATTAACTGTATGGCTTTGGAGTGACAGGGGCTAAGGATGGGCATTAACTTTAGACAGCCACTGGGGGCTGAGGTGTGTCCTGCCTCTCCTGGATGCGTCAGGGCTGGGCTGAATAGACCTGGGCTTCATTTCTGATGCCGCTGTGCCCCTGACGAAATCAATGCAGTGCCTGCCCGCAGCTGGAAAAATTACTGCACGCCGAATCTATGCACTGATGTCTGAAGTCTGAGATCACTGCATCGATTCCGACGCAGGCCCTGCTGTGCAACTGCAAGAACCAATGCATCATGGGACCGTGGCTGGAGAGATAAACGCAGCGCAATTGCCACTGCACCGCGAACCAGTGTATCAATGCCAGTCCGCAGTAAGAAACTTACGCATCACCTCCCTGCACGTGCAGCTTCAACACACCACCTGGTTCTGCATGTCAGTGTTCTTGCACTTGGCCACCGATGTGCTAGTACACTGCAGCTTTACTTGGTGAGAGATGGTCAGGAGCCCTGTTCTCATCCTGGAGCAGCTAATCAGGGCATTTCTCAAATGATGGCAGCTCACTGATTTTTCCTCCACCCCTCTCCCAACACCAGTCACCTACCCTTGTATGGCAGATTCTAAAGGCCTCTCTGGTCGGCCAGAGCAACTCACAGGGCCTCCAGCTTGACCTCTGGCAAGCCCCACCATTCTTCCCATTTTTTTTAAATAGGGAGTATGTCTGTACACAGGAGTTTGTGATGCTCCCAGTATCTGTAACTCTTTTGAAGGGGAATATTGTCCGAAATACGCCGGACTTGGAATCCCACCCCATAGTTATTCTGTTATGTCATCAATCTGAAAAATAATAGAAAATAGCAACAAGCAAGTCATCTAGCAATATTGATGGAGCACAAGTAAATATGTTAAAATGCAACTAGTTGTATTGCCACTACCAGAACCTCCAGGTGCGATTCCTATGTGTGGTAATTTACTTTCTATGCTTCATGGATCACCTGGTGGTGGCCTCCTGCTCTAGAGGTGAAATGCTACAAATTAAAGGGCCCAATTGCATTAAAAAGATATACTTACTGCAATGCACGAAAATAAATGCACTAATGCAGAGAAGTGCTAATACATAAATTACAATTTCAACAAATGTTTGAGCTAGCACTTGTGAGTAGCAACATGGCACAAAATAGTGCAAACTGCAAAATCAATCAATGTTTGTGCACAAAAGCTGTGTTGCACCCAAATGGTAGACTGTCTTTTGAAAAAAGGTTTTTAATGAAAGGCAGAAAAACGTTTTGCAACTACCTCAAAAGCAATAAAACAGAGGAGTAAATGTAAAGTAGAAAACTACAGTAACATGCACAAGTTTTTATCTAAAAAATAGATGCCTTGGAGACCATGTCTTGGTGCATATATGATCGTCTATGAGCCTAACAGCAGCCGCTGTTAGACCGCCGCAGGACCACCCACCAGACCAGAATTTAACTTCTAATTGGGCGGGCAGTCGCATCACAGCTTTGGCATTCCTATGGAGGAGGGTGCAAATGACCCCCGCTGAAGCACCCCAAATCCATAATTAGGCCATTAGACTAATGGACTATGCTCTCTTGGGGGTCAAGTGTTAAAGGTGTTGGCGCTTGGATATGGGCTCAAAAGTAAGGTTAAGCCAGTGGTAAAAAGGCTGTGATTGCCATGGTCTGAACCCAGTAAGATTCGTCTGCCCGGTGACTCCTGAAAATGTTTGCACAAGCGTGTATTGCCTGATATACCTATTTGTAATGTGTACCTTTTAGCATACAGCATTCATCTTACATGTCCGACACCTGTGCTTGCGTCTACTACACATACGAATTTGAACTGGGGGTGTACCTCGAGTTCAAATCCTACCTTAGACACTGCTGTCTGCTGGCAGGCATTGGCAGTGTGGTGTGAGGCATAGTGTCATGCGAAACTGACATTCTAGTGGGAGCACGGTGGAGTACAGCAAACACTTGCTGAGCCGATGCTGCTCTACGCTCTTTTTTCCCTTCGGGAAATACAGCACTCAGTGTTTCATGCAATGCCCCGTTGCATAAAGGATGGGAAATCTGGGCCACAGAGTGTAAACAAAAGGTTATTTAAAGATATGGTGCAGTGTGATTATGCATGCTCACCAAGTGCTACGAAAGCCAGTAGCGGCGGTGCTGGATTCCTCGAGGTCGCATAGGCCCCTGAGCAAATGCAGACACACTATAAATGGACGTGCAGTTGACGCTTGTTGTGCATCTCAACTGGGCAATGAGCATTGTAATAAAAAATGCCTGGTGCAGCTGTTGGCTGCATTTTGTGGTAGTAGTAAGATGTGCATTGTCACTTCATCGTGAGCACTAACTGCTTACATTGCAATCCGATGGCACGGGGTGCAGGCTAGTTGTACGGTGTACAGTGCTCCTCTATTAACGTGAATACAGTAACAGTGCGACGAAAAAGCTCGAGGCATTTGAAATACGAAGCAGTGGTTGCCCTCTCAGCTTTTGTCAGACGCCACTTGTGAAGAGCACTCGGCCCTTTGTCTTGAGCAGACAGCGCAGGGGGTGTCACGCTTTTCGTTTTTTTTTTTAATATTATGGCACGGCACGGCAGGCCAGTTGTACCTTCCATCATTGCACACTCCTGAAACTAAAGATAATTCAGCCTGAGCGAATATGCAGTAAGCATCTCCCTGTGGTATGCGCATGTCTTGTGCCAGTTTCGAAAAGAGCTTTTTCTGTTCACAGGTAAATATTTAATTCTCAGGAAAAAATAAGCCACGTCTCTTGGGTTTCCAGGACACGTCTCTCCTCAAGAGCTGCCTCTACAGTCGATGACAACAAACTGAGATACAGTTTCACTCCAGGATAGGATTTCTGAGTCTTAGTGGAAATACAACTCATGTGAGCTGTGCTTGGGGTTGCTCCACGGTGCCGTCGAGACAGTCTTATTTGGGATATACCGCAGGTGCTCGTTGGGTTCTAGACTCCGGTTCATTATGGGGGTAAGTCAGCCATTTCCTCTGTTTTCCGTGTCACTAATGGATGTAGAAGCGCACAGCCGATCCCTCACCTGCAGCAGAAATAGACGTGTTTTAGGAACGAGCTTTGCATGTTTCATAGTTCATTCATTGGTCATTCAGCCGTCTAGACCTGCAATTGGAGACTGCCTTTTGTATTGAACTATTTAACACAAATAATCCCTGCAATTGATTACTTCAAAACATGTCCACATTACAGTCTTTTCACTGTCCTTAGATTCCACGTTTGTGAAAAGTTCCCCTCGTGTTTGTTTATAACCATTTCCATTGCGCAGAAGGTCGACAAATCAGAGTGCAAAAGCTGCAGAAATGGAGGCTTCGCATCGGCCGCTCTAGTGTCCGGTGCGCATCCAGTTCCCTTTCAATGTACAATGGCTGCTTCCTGTCTACATCACTCCCACTGATGCACCTTCAAAGTTACTGTCTGCAGCAGGTGCTGATGTGCACCAGGAATAGGAATAACGGTCGATTGCTAAATGCATTGGTATGGTCGGTGTGCACCAGCCCGACTTTAGACTCTGCTCGGATTGTTCTATTAGGAAACGGGCAGTGCTTAATTTGAGCCTGTGATTTCCGTGCTTAGGACCAGCATTCACTTTTCAACACCGGCACTTATGAAAGTCTGCCACGTGGTGGCTGGTTTAGAGACGAGCACGAAAACTGTTGTTTATTAATTCGATATATGTTAAAAATGACTAATACCTGACGCTAAAGCCAGTGTTTTAGATTTGGGGACTTGGACTAGTCTGAATTGCCACATTTGCAGAAGTGTAATGTTTAGTAGTTTTGTTGGTGTTGTCATTGGTAGCGCTGGCAGGGGCAAAGGGTGGTGCAAATTGCAGTGCCCTCTTAACAAGGGCCCTGGCATTTTTTGTTTACAACTGAAGCACCAGAAATGGGGAGTGTAGAGCCAGGCCCTTCTTTCTGAAATGCCGGCAGTAAATGACACCCCAGGTGCAGCCTCATATCTGAATGAGATGGCCTGTGATGTGTACATAGGGACATTTCTAGATAGCACGGTTCTCTTACTCAACTGCCCATTCCACCCCCCCCCCCCCCCCCGCCCCAGCTCTCCTTTAAAGTATAAACATGTCTTTATATCCCCAAGGGCCCCAAGCAAATTTTCAGACGTGGTACTCCAAACTCTCACAAGGCAACGAGTAGGGATCTAATCACCCACCTGCTAGAGCCCCACTCCTCCCTGGTTAGGATAAGGGATGATTGGGTCCCTCGGACATGCGTTTTTTTCTTTTAATGGTGCCACAGCAAAAGTGAATACATTAATCTTTGGCTTTTTAATGTAGATAATTCAAGCACCTTTTTCACTCAAAGTTGATCCCTACAGATAATATCAAGGGCTCCTAATTGTTGTGGAACCCAACCCTCAAGACACGTGTCTGGGATGAGATAGGAGCCTATGATGAAGCATGACACACAATGTCGGCGAGGTTCTCTCATCTAATAACAGGGGGGCTTATTAGCAAGAACCTCATTAACATTATCGTCGTTTTAGCGGCAGGAAACTGCCGCTAAAACGGCGATAATGGGCTTTCTAATATGCGTTATGGAATTTCAATAGAAGCCCAGGTTAGATGTGCAGGACATCTAACCTGGGCTTCTATTGGAATTCTATAACGCATATTAGCAAGCCCATTATCGCCGTTTTAGCAGCAGTTTCCTGCCGCTAAAACGGCGATAATTTTAACGAGGTTTTTGGTAATATGCCCCAGGGGTCCTGTGTTGTGGTTAGTTCTGTCAACATTGAATGCGTTTCATTAGATCTGGTAATACTTGTTGTATGATGATACTAAAGAAGGTAGTGTCACGAGCTCTCTACTTCTCACCCCCTTGTTTGTGGTAGGACACTTCCTTTAGTCTATTGTCTTTCACTACCTGTAAATTGTGGGTCTGACCTTCCCATTGAAGGTCACTTCAAGAATGCATGCACAAATGTCCCGAGCAGCATAGTTCAATCACTTCTATTCAAATGGTCCTCATTCCCCATAGTCCAGTTTCAATCACTCACTGGACGCTCTTTCACAAGCAATAAATAGATAAGAGTTTGATTAGGAGGAAGGACTGCAACAGTGTAATGAGAAAGAAACCTAACAGGCGCACATTTGTATCAATCTTAGAATGAAGTACTGTGTTTACCACCACAAGATGTAGACCTGCTATCTTCATACTGCCAATACACTTTCAATGGAGGAATAGTAACCCTGTCTACTATAATGACGTCTATACAACTGATTCCCAAAAAGAAAAAAAGGCGCAACTATAGATTTTTTACTTTGCATGGGTGGAGATTTCATAATCCAAGAAAACCTCGGCAGAATTGTCTCCCACGTTTTTTACATAAGTAAATTGTATAAGTGCAAACTATGGAGAAGATCCTTGCCCAATCTCACCAAAATGTTGGGGTTTTACTTCCTACCCTGAAAAAGGACTTACACCTGCGCTTCACAAAAGTACAGTTCTGACCGTTTCCAGAGTGGCAAAGGGTCACAAGCCTGTTATAAACACCCTCAAGCATATACGTTTTTGGGTGTTCCCTACTCACAAAGCATTCACACCCTATTACAAACGGTCTATGCCAATTTCCCAAAAAAGCACCCCCTTTCCTTGTGGATACCCCTCCTTGTAAACTCACTCACAAGAAGATGTGTGTACAAGGGCAGCCTTATCCGAATGCAAAACCAACCCCTTCGAATTAGAAAAGTGGGTTTGCACTCATCAATAACCCAATCTGCATGCACAAATAGCTTTGGGAACCAAACCCTCAATCTTCTGGCGAAGCATATCAGCTAGTAAAAAAGCTCAGATGGGTCAAACGCCCACTGCAGAGATGTGTGTGCATTATCAGGTCTCAGCTTGTCTGTACCGGTCATGTAGCTGAAGTGCAGTGGACTGCTCACACCCGCGGGTCATACATTTGAACCCTATAACACTGCACAGTAGGTTCATGAAGTGTTGCAGAGATACAGAAGCAGCCTGAAGGCCACAGGTTTCATTCTGTGAATATGGTGTGGCAGGTGATGGCCAGGCAGAAAAGACCCGCCTTTAATGCAAAGGACAGACATTTTAATCCATGCAAACCTAACTAAAGCTTTAACTATTCTGAGGGTTATAGAATGAGAATCGTTGTGTTGGGCAGTGCATAACCCCCATTTGTGAGGAACAAGAAACAATTACCTGTGTGCTATATACACATTCACTATTGCTACAGTTATTCTCCTAGACCTACAACACATTACATACACTGAGTCCTCAGGAGATGTTATTTTCCTTGCCTGCCTCAAGACTCAACATATCTTCGACTGTTTTTGCTATTTCTGTGTGAGTTATACAGCTGTTGTTTCGTTTTACTGTTGAAATTCGTTTGGTGTTTCGAAGACCTTGAAAACATATATTGCTCTTAGATCTCCCTTTTTTTCACTGTTAGCTGACTGTGGATAAGATGAGTGCACATTCAGAGGCATGTTGTTTCTTGTACCCCTCACACCTACTCTCTGCCATGGCACTCAACAACCCAAAATAAAGCTGACGAAGAGGACGACATGATTCTCGCCAGGGCAGAAACTAGAGAGAGAACTAGGAGCCATTCTTTTGCTTTTTATTCACCTTTGCATATCCAGACGGTGCAAACGTACATTCGTCAGTAGGAAAGTGTGATCATGGTGATCAACAAGAGAATGGCCTTCCACTTACCCAAAAGAAACCTCTGCTCCACAAACCTCGGCCATGCCGAAACCCCACGTATCAGCAGAGCCAGAACAAGGGGATGCGCCTTCTCCTACATCGCGGCCAAGACCTGGAACAAGCTCCTTGTCGACATCAGACGTGCCTCCTCCCTGAGCGCCTTCAAGAAGGTGCTCAAGACCTGGTTATTCGACTAAATGGAACTGCTGCCCCCTCCCCTCCAGTGCCTTGAGACCAGTGGTTCCGAAAATGTGTGCTGTGGCTCCCTGGGGAGCTGTGAAACCCAGCAAGGGGAGCCGCATACCAAGCACTTTAATGTATTTAATGTTGAAGGGTTTGTTGACTTCAGTTAAGCTAATTAGACTTAAACGCATGATGTAGATGATTTGTGAGTGACATGCCTAAAGCTGCAAACATAGTGCTTAATTGATGGCATGTCGAGGGAGATGATCTCCATATTTCACTGGATCCCCACGTTCCAACACTCCAAAAGTACGCAGAAGATGCCTGATTTATTTTGTTAGGCTTGTTAATAGTTTAGTTGTTTTCCAAATGCATTTTACACCAATGCAAGTTATCAGGAAAGTACAGTTGTTCTGTCTATTAAACACATAAATTATTATTAAGAATTGACACTTGTACTTTAACCATAGGTACTATCAGTACACATTTCTTTCATAACACACCCATTCCAAAGAGGACTTTTAGGGAGGAGAAAGCAAAAATAAAGCTGTATGTGGTTTAAAAAATCATGAGTCACCCTGCTGAGACAGGTGTGTTGGCAAGTATGACCTGGGTAGAAATGTATGTGCATGCAAATATTCTTCAAGCACAGAAACACTTTGGCAATAGCGCCTACATACATAGGGGTGCTATCTAGCACTGTAAGTGGGATAAAAACGTTTGAGAGGGTACTCTAAAAAAGGCATGGACAAAGAAAAGTTATTAAGATTAGTTTATTAGAGGACAAGTGTGGCTCAATGATTAGAGTGGCAGACCCTGATGCCGAGGTCTAGCCCGGGACCAGGGTTCAATTCCCTGCCTCGGCAGGTCTTGGGCTCAAAATTCCACGGACCTGATAATTCTCGCCTAGGTGCCTATTCCAGTCATGGAGTCCCACTCTGCAACACTGGGCAATAGCTTGCTTAATCTCCACAACGGCCCCCACAACGCTAAGGATGCCTGGCCTCCACCTTGGGGGTGCCCAGGAGTGGACGCCTCACAGGGAAAGCCATGATGGGTTCCACAGCGGTATTTGTACAAGCGCCTTGAGACCCTTGTGGGTGAGTAGTGCGCTATACAAGTATCAATTTACATTTACATTTAGTAATACAAAACACCCTGCATATAGGATTATAGTACCTTCATCAGCTTCATCCCAAATATTTTCAGGGAGAACAGTGCAAGTACTCCTGAGGCCGGGCTTACTTCCCCCCCACCCTCCAAAAAGAGTAACAGTGGGGAGCTACTGGCAATGACCAATGGGTCAAGGGAGCCACGGGTCGAAAAAGTTTGAGAACCACTGCCTTGAGACCCTCACGTGTGAGTAGTGCGCTTAAAACTCCTTGATAGATTGATGGAGTGTGAGCCTGCTGCAGCCAGTGGGATGATGCTCCCCTCACTCACTAGACACATAACTTTGCACACTATGAATATAATGTTCATTATTTAATCTCTTCTATGTAGACAACATACATAAAGGTCTCAGCAAACTTTTCCACTGACCTTAGGATTTGATCAATATTCGCACTTCGAAAGTCTGAACATGCAGAAGAAGGAGGTCAATATGATGCATATTTTTAAAAAACTAACAGGCACAGTATTTCCCATTAGCTGCAGCGGTTGATTGGAGTCTCGGTCTGAGCCTCTTTATTCTTCTCCTCTACTGTGTGGAGCTCAGCGCTTGTATCCGATGTTTAATCTGTGTTCTTTTTTATTTAATTAATGTGGCTTGATATCTGACACAGTGTTTGGCAACAGCAGCTACTCCACAGGCAGAGAGCACACTGTGCTAATTTGTCGACATCAGGCCAGGCAGAGTATTTTATTTTTGGCAGGACTGCAGAACACTTCTCACCTTCGCTAACATTTGTAAAGAGTGTCCTGACATGAGGCGCTCTGTCCTGCCGCCATGCACTCTTGATCGGGAACCTGGGGCACACGCCGCCAGATCTGCACTGGGAGTAACCTTAGAATTTTACTTCATTCAATTATTCATCCAGTCTCTTCCGAGTGTTCACCGTGCATTTCTGATGAAGAGGTATGGTGAACAACTAACATGCTATATAGAGCGCACAATCACGAATTGTCAATTACAAAGCTCGACACAGCATACATCTCCTGCCAGAAGGCTGCTGCTTATTTACGCAGAGATTACTCGACCAGGCAGCAGGTAGGTTAAGACAATTTTATATACTGATTAAGACAGCAGTAGTAATATCATCAAAAAAACGTTATCAGTATAGATGGTGAAATGCTTTCATGCAAGTTATGAAATAATAAGCACAGCAGTGACCCTTCCGGTGCCAACAAACCAGCAATACGTCTCCTCAACCCAATAACATCTCACACATTGACTTTAAACATTATTTTTTTTAAATGCAGTAAATTTGGCTGAAACATCAAAAAATTTAGACAACATGGAAAAAAGCAGTATTTTGCCTCGAAATACAGATTTATATGTTTTGGCAAATACACGTGTGGTCCCTAAATATGATTGGGGAAAAATACTTGCTTATATTACTATGCTACAATCACATACATATTCAAAGTGTGTCTTTCATGCCCATACTTAATCATCCCATACAAGGGAGTACCATCACGTAAATCACATCACCTTTACAACAAGGATAGCAGTATGTTCCCAGAAATACCTACAATTGAGCATGGAAAAGCCAATATTATGAAAGAATGGCCAGTATGTCTCCAACAACGTTCAGAAGCTTGCTAATGATAGGCTTCTATCACGAAGAAAAAGCCAGCTCGTCACAAAAAAGGGCACAATATGTTAGTGATGGGCAGCCATTATTTAAGAATTGGACTGCATGCTTTCTAGACTACCCACATCTATGTCACCAAAAACCACCACTATGTCAGGTACATGTGCCATGAAATGCCCACAGCGTGTCACTAATGAGACACTAATATAAAGAATGCCACCCATAAAATCTCCACAAAATTCGCTAGGGGCACTTATGTTCTGGGCATTCTAGGTAACATGCAGTCTATCTTTGACAAGTCATGGATATGCTAAATCTTTGAAAAAGTACAATATAAGGGTTGGATGCAAGTTAATTGATAGTTGTCACATGGGAATGTATATTAAATGTGTTCTCTGTGGCAATGCTGAACAAAAACATAGTGAGTTGACTACAATCTCTTGAGTCAGAGACACATTGCACCTAGATACATCAATAAAATGTAATCCCCTATGGTTATCGTTTGTAATCCAGACAACTAATTTTGTAAAAATACAATATAGCTAATGTGCATGTTGAAAGAAATTTGGCTAACTCACTTATTCATTAGGATACTTTAACGGTTCACAGTTTGATTAGACAGGTTTCATGCCGACAAATGGATGTTGACCGTATTGTGCCAACCTGATTCAAGTGCTGGTAGATGATTGTTTAAGGATATCTAAAATTACTGGTATGGTCTTGTGTCAAATGAGAAAGCGTTAAGCAATTTAAGTTTTTTTGTCTTGTTGACGGCTGATATGTCGATAATCAGAGTTGGCGCCCAACTTATTTGTAAGTGTGTACGTTCACTAGTTCTTAAGAGCCTTTTCATTGCCTGTATAGTTGGATTTTTGATACATGTTGCGTTAAATTGATATATTGTTAAATGTTGGATGCGTGCAAATAAATATAATTTTGAAACATGCACCTTAAAAAATTCCTGTGGTAGTTGTTGAAATCCACCTTTTATGTGTGGTCAGCCTGGATTTGTTGCCTTTACTGGACCCAATATTTTTGTTTGCTTTAGATTTCTGTACACTTTACCCCGGCTAACCAGCAGTAAAATGCCTGTGCTCTCCCTTTAAATATGTTCAAATTTGGCATACGCCTAGGTGGAATATTTCACTTACCTATATATCCCTAGTATATGGTACAAGGTTTACCCAGGCCCTGGAAGTTAAATGCCACTAGTGGACTCCATTACCTATTGTGCAATCTAATACAATGTATGAGCAAACAAGGTTTAAAACCCACACTGTGTAGCCTGGCTGTAGTAGTGTAAAAACTGCAGGTCAACATGTAAAACATAAACACTATTCACAGGTAAAAGTCTTCCTTTTAAATATTAACAAGTCCCCCTAGGCAGGCTTTGCAGCCCATTAGCAGAAGGGTAGGAGCTGACAGCATACTTCTTGACATTACTGTGTCCAATCTAGCTCGATTGTCAAATTCTGCTTGACAGATCTGTTGGGTTTACCGATAACACTTGGGATGCACTTTTAAGGAAGGGAACAAGATGGCAAGACGATTCTTGTGTATTCACTGTCTGGTTGCTGAAGATTCCTCCTTTTGTACTACCAGACATCTGTCTCTCGGTTTACTGTGATTCTGTGGCTGCCTCAAACTGGATTTTAGTGTTAGATGTTGGAGGACACTCCCCAAACAAACACCCAGTGCTCAAAGCTCAAGTTTAGTGTGGCTGAAAACAATCCCCATCTTGAAAATGCCCAATGTGGGTAGAGTCTACTCTCAGGAGCCTTTATCCCATTGGTTCGGGTGAGCCTGTGAGTCATTTGTATCTACTATTTTGTGCAAGACAAAATGTGGAATCCCCACGCAGCAACTTTACAACATTGCTGGACCTGTGGAAGAGGACAAGACCTCTTGTCTGCGACTTAAGAGGTACCCTGAAAGATTGGATCTTCTCCCTTAAATTGCACTTAGGTTTGGTCTAACAAAACCATTGAGTTTTATTGACACTTTGCGCCCCTTGGTGCTACTCTAACCTCAAACCTGTCAGCTCTGTGGAATAGTTTACAGAGGGTTGAATTTAGGTTAATTTAGTGACTTTAAGAGTTCATCTCAACAAAGGGTTGTGATTATTCCTTTAGGTGGGCAGGCACCCACCCTAATTAATAATCAATGTTCTTATAATAGGTTTGTTGTTTTACAAAAATGATAATGGAGTAATACAACTCATTGTTTATTAATTAGAATGTGAAATTAGATAGACTGATCTGGCATTGCAGTATTTTATGTATCTGGATTACAAATGATAGCCCCTGGGATTTTATCTTCCTTAAAAATATTGTCTGCCCATGGATGTCCCTGGGATATAGCATTGCCAACTATGTTTTAAAACAAATCACCTTGAGAGAATGTATTTGCTCAGAGTGCTGTTATCCTCATTGGTCAACCAATGAGTCAAGAATGCAGATATTAAAATCCTATTTCATACACTGCTTCATGAGCAAGGACGCAATTATGAACTGCATATGAAATCGCACAGGAAACAGCACACTTTGAAAATAAATGTGTGTTTAATGGTCGAAGCAACAAAAGGTTTTAACATGTGACCAGCAGCATCACCACTAATGGAGATTTCCCCTTTACACTCATGGAGGAGCTGCATGTAGGGCATCCCACTGGCCTTTGTGTTGACTGGAAGGCACTGGCAAGTTTTCTTTAATTTTGTACCCAGAGAACTTGAATATCTTGTCAATTTAGGAATCTCTGTATGCTTATCAATTTCATCAGTCAAAATATCCCCATGCCTAGCAACCACTTATATAGCTGTTTGAGGTCTATTTTTTATAACAGATATATATTGAATGGGGTCGAAGGAGGAATTTTGTGTTTCCACACATTTTATAATTTAAACACAAGAAAATCTGAAGAAGTGAATAGAAAAGCAATTATAGTTAAAGGAGAAAAATACTTCTTTGCGATAGGTTATTTATTTACACAGTTGCTTCAGTATAGTCATGTGTGCTCGGGTAGCCTGCACAATGCTGCTGATGTTTGTGAAAGTAATAGTCTATGTTGACATAGATTCCCAAAATGATGACCATAATGGGTGAAAACATGATGATGTCTGAAGTACTAAAGTCTAAAAGTTAAACTTAGAGTACCTGTACAGTGCAAATGTGTATGCAATTTATCCTAAATGAGAAAAGAGCCGGACTATGTAACTGTGTGTTTATGTACAAATGCTTTACACATTGCCTCTGAGATAAACCCGACTACTCGTGCCAAGCTACCAAGGGGGTGAGCAGGGGTTATTTTGGTGTGTAGTCCCCTTACCCTGACTAGAATAAGGGTCCCTAATTGGACAGGGTGCAAGCCACTTCCAACTAGGGACCCCATGTCTAACAGGTTACATGACCACTACTTAAACACAAAGGTATACTTAAAAGGTAGTACTACAGATGCAACTGTGACTTGATTGTGACAGAAACCTATCAGATTATCTTTGGTTCGGATTGGCGTGCTCACATGGTATGCAGTGCAATATACAAGGTTAGTGTTCATTGACTGCAGTGTTGTCGCTTAGTATCTTTAGTGTGCACTGGAGTGTGGTTGCTTAATGCCACCAAGATACAATGCCTTGTGTTAAGTTTGCATCCAGAGTATGCTGTACCGGCCAATGAGATGGTTTACTGTTCAAATGTTTCAGTGCAGCATATTCTGTAACTAGTCATATGTAGTACTGCAGTGTGGTGACACAAGTGCTGTACATGGGGTTGGGGGTTCCCCTATGATGCTGTGAATTGTGGTAGCTTGAAGTCCGAAAGATGTAGTGCAATATGCTGGGATAGAATCTTTAGGTTGAATATACATAGGATGTTGTGTAGTGTGGTGGGTTGGCGTCCCTGGCATACAGTTTAGTCGATCAGTGTACTTAGAATGCAAATCACTGGGGCATGTCAGCATCTCTGTGACAGAGTGTTGAAAGTAAGTTTCCAAACAATGTGAAGCAGTATTGCAGTGCAATGTCATCTATTAGTGCACATTGGATGCAGTGTAGTCTTATGGGTTACGTGGCCAAGATTTAAGTGCAGTGGTATGTTGACTTCAGGACGCAGTGTTGTACAGTGGACTACTGTGCCTTTAATTAGTGCCCAAAGCATGGAACGAATTCTGCTAGATGAGTGTTCCTCTGTTGCAGGACAGAGAGCTGGGATGCTTTCACAGGGATTGGGTGCAGTGGTGTGGCTTGGTGTCTTTAGGCTGCAGTACAGTCATAAGGGCTAGTACCCTTATGAGGCAGTTTATTGACTTAATTTGTCTGTGGTACATGGCACTATATATCATAATGCTGTATTTGGGGTGAGTCGGATCATGATGGGAAATCTTACAATTGCAAAGGAAAGTGACACATTTGAAGCATAATCCACTATTGGACTATTCGTCACATTACTTAACAAAAGTGGTTACTCCTGTAAATTTAGCATCTCCAACCACCAATCAACCCTGCTTTTAGGCTGGCCACAATGCATTGTCATTTTTTGGGTCCATCGGACCTGTGATGAATTTCCTGGTCTCCGTCAGCCTCTATGGTATTGCCACTGCCGGAATAACGATTATTATGCACAGTCACTGGATAGAGCGGCTGCCTCATGCAGAAACACCTTCCAGCCATAGAAATTCAGCACTATCAGCAATTATCTTCAGCAATCATTTCGGTCGAGAATGCCCGGCCGTACACACATTCTGACACACAGAAACCTGGGCCCCTGATAAATACCCTGTAATCCAGTCCCAGGGATGAAACACACAGCGTAGACACCTTTCTGATGGAGGCCCTTTCCCATGTTTCATGAATCCGTAAAAACTGAGAAATAAGACATTTTTGATCTATATGCCCTCTTTACTTCTGTTCCTCTTTTAAGGAGACCTTCATGTAACACATCCAACAAATATTCATTTTCAGGTGTCTCCAGTACAAGAAATATCCTAAGAAATGATCAATTCAGAAGAGATAACATGGACTCTTGTCCATTATATAACTGGCTACATGTTCGAGCTACTTTAGGTTGTTAATCTCTTTATCCTGTGTCTGCACAATTGTCTTGCCACTTGTCCCTCTCATCTCTAATTCTTTTTCATGGTGAAGGGCTGTGTTTGATCCCATAAATAATGCAAGTATTCAATAGCATATTACTTTTTTGTATTATGAGATTCATGTTTATTTAACAAATCGATTTTTGGAGAAAAAAAATCAACCAGGGAGTGTTTTCGTTTCTCAGCTTAAGGTCATGACCAAAAAACATTCAGTTCCTTTCTTTACTTTTACATATTTAAATTAAATGTCATATGGCAAGTACTACCTATGATATACAGATTTTGCATGGCGGCAGAGCAGTGTGTTGAATTGATGTAACTCAGGCTGTAGTACTTTGTGGCAGGTAAGGCATCCTTTTACAACATGGTTTTTACCACATTGTACCTTTACCACGCATTTTTTACCACACGTGTTTTTAGAACGCATATGCTTTTCTAACGTATGCGTTTACCACGGATTTAAGGTTAAGTTTGGGGTCGAGGGGGGTCTCCCCCACAAATACATTGTATATATATATATATATATATATATATATATATATATATATATATATATATATATATATATATATATATATATATAGATATATATAGATATATATATATATAAACAATACGTGGTAAAGGCATATGTTGTAAAAGCATATGCGCTCTACAAGAATGCGGGGTGGAAAATGCGTGGGAAAGGCATGCTGACTATTTCACGGTGTTGTCCTGTCATACAACCGCTATTTGTGGAGAACTAATGTTCCTATGCTGCAGTGCCATGTGGTGTTTTTAGCATCACTGATGTTATTGGTGAGTGTACCTACTGCATAGTGCAGTGTGGGGACATAACACCCCTACTATGCAATGCAATGCAGTTGATTAGCGTTCTTGGATGAACTACTGTGTAATTGACTAATGTACCTAGAATACAGTGTAGATCATTTGGCAACTGCCCACAGCATGATGTGCAGTGAGATGGATTAGTGTTTCTGGGATGCGGTGAGTAGGATTGGGTACTTGCCTGAGCAATCGGTGTGGTGTGGTACATTAGAGTCAATGGGATCGAAGGTAGTTTGATGTATTTAATGTGACGGTGTGGTGGGGTAATTCCCTTAGCATTAGGTGAAGTGTGGTGGGTTACTGTCCTTAGTATGCTGTGCAGTGTGGTGGGTTAGACATACTAGAACCTGGAACAGTGCGGGCTATGTGCCTAAGATACACTGGAGTGCGGCTGGTTCATGTGTCTACCGTACATCGTGGACAGAAACAGTGCAGTGTACAGTATTAGAATTTCCAAGGCTTGAAAGTGCCTCATGGATGCAGAGCGGTGTCCCTAGGTTGAATTGTGATCAGTTTGTGCCCTTGCGATGCAGTGCAGTGTGATGTGCTAGTGCTTCCAGGGTCTATCCAATCTGAGGGTTATTTGTGGTTCACAAGAGGGTCTCTTGGGGGCTACCAGAGAGTCTAGTAAATGCCATGTTTGGTTTGATCTGTTGGGTGTTTTTGTGAGAGTCTGGTGGGACTGGTTTGAGATTCCCGGGTGGGCTACACAAGGATCTGTTAAAATATGTTATTTATTATTTGTATTTCGTCAACATTGACTTTCCTTAAATTGGTTTGCCATTACTTGGCTTCCTCCAATGTGGTTTCTCAGTTTGTATTTTTCCATTCATTCACACACATCAATTTCAGGAACTGTAGGATGTGTGAAAGGATGAGGTATAGGCTACAGAATGTATGGTTTATGTGATGATCTGATGGAATAAACAGAAACGGCTCAATATGGGCCATCAATTGATTGGCTGTGTAGGGTCTGCTTGGGGTTGTGAGAATGTCTGTTAGGGACTGTTAACTGTCTCAAAGGTGCTTGTGCAGCTTACTGGGGACTATTTAACAGTTTTCTGAGACAAATACTGTATTACTCTGCCTTACATATGTTAAATTGTTTCACTTAGAATCAAGAGGATGTATTTTTCTGTATTGAAATAACTTGTTATAACTATTTAAACATCATTTATCTAATGCATCTTTCATGATATTGATAAATGAATACCCTATTTGTGAGATCTATATGCCATTATGGATGTTGCTGAGATTTGTGTAGATAGGAAAGGGAAAAATGGGCATGTTGATCAAAAAAGCTGTAGAAATATGTATTATGAAAACAGTTATTTTATTTGATTAATTTTGCACTGAAAAATTACTACATCTGTGGATTTGATTTCCTTCAATACACAAACTCCAGAGAGCATGTCGTGACAATTTCTATTAACGAAATGTAGGATGGATTAGTGTGCAATGAGTGGAAAAACGACCATTACATCGAAAATGTGTTTCACGGTACCCACTTTGTATACAAAGAACAGTACTATAACTGTAATTCTTTTGATATATTTTGTATGTTATTTTGTTGGTATTTGTCTATTGCTCATCTGCCGTGTTACGACCTCAACGATGTTGGCTGTCTGGAAAGTAAGTTGCTGCATGTTCTTTTATCATCGATGTAGTAAGGAAGACTACACAAGAAGTAGGTTCAAGCAGGTTTATTCGTAGGAAGAACAGCTTAACAACCACAGGAGGAAAAGGATGTCTTCATCATCAGTCCAGCAGTAACAGACCGCCTTCAAGGGAAAACATTCCAAGATCCTAACACTCTACTGAGTGACATGGGAAGGTTCCAGATGACATAAGGTAATGGAATACCACACACCTCCCCCCTTTAAAAAAAAAAACACAAAAAAACACAAAAAAAAACTAAAACCTTAACAGAAACAAGATAATGCAAAAGAATTTAAGTTCTAATATAATCTTTGAACTTTGAAGGAGCACATTTCACGCGCTCACTACGTCTTAATGAAATATCTTCACACTCTACATTTGATTGGTTGTCTATAGCGACACACGGAACAGGTCGAATATCAGAATTAATCACAACATCAGAATTATTTACAATAGCCTTTTCTAAATTGTCATAAACCTCATGCATACCAGAGAAACCATCTGAATTATGGTCTGAGACAAGTTTCTCTGGAAGAGTAGTTTTTTGAGAAGGGGCAACAAAGGGTTTGCATAAGGAAATCCTTCTCAAATTCCATATTTTCCCCCCTTCAACTCTGACAGCTTTGCTAAAAATTTCAATAACTTTGATAGGATCAGACCATCTAGAGACATTCTTGTGAAACAAACCACCCATTTTTACACGAACTCGATCACCAACCTTTACACTGCAAGTGTTATACTTCTTTTTGGCAGAATGCTGGATCATACTTCCCTGGTATTTCCCAATTTTATCCCTCAATACCTTAAAATCTACCTCGTAGGGAGTATCACTTTTTAACCACCAGGGTAAGAGCCGAGAACCTGGTTTCCTCCCTCGCAATAACTCAAAAGGGGATAGACCAGTGACTGAATTGGGAGACAACCGATAAGTTAATAAGGTTGCTTGAAGCGCTTTCTTCCACTTCAAACCGCTTTTAATGGCCAATTGGCAAGATTCTTTGATGACCCTGTTGAACCTCTCAACTTGGCCGTTGGCTTGCGGAAAATAATTGGAGGTCCTTTTATGAATAATACCACAATTTCTGAGAAAACACTCAAACTCGTTGCTAATGAACTGTGGGCCATTGTCTGAGATAAGTTCCTCCGGCAAACCTTCTCTAGCAAATATCTCGTCAAGAAAATCGATTACATGCTCTAAGGAGACTTTCTCAATAATTTTTAATTCAGGCCACTTAGAGAAGTAGTCAATTAAAACTAATGCAAACATTTCCTTACCGGACTGATAACTGAAAGGTCCAATAATGTCAATTGCTAACCTTCGCCAAGGAATATTAGCGTACTCAATGGGCGTAGTGTCAACAGCCAAACTCTTCACAGATTTGTCACTCAACGAGCAAGGAGAACAATTCCTGACCCAACTATCTACCATGGCATCAATACCAGGCCACCAGTAGTGTTCCCTGATCCTTCTTTTGGTGGTGGACATTCCCATGTGCCCTTCATGAGCCAATTTGCAAATCTTTTCTCTCAAACTTTTGGGAGGTATAATTTTATCTGATCTGAGAATGATGTCTTGACATAACATTAAATCATCCTTAACTTTATAAAACGATCCCAACTCACCAGAAAGCTTCCTTTCTTCAGGCCAACCTCTAATCAAAAACTGCTTAACTAGATTCAAGACAACGTCATTCTCCATAGCTTCTGACCAATCCTTTTCTGAAAGAATCAAAGAATTTTCTTGATCTGAAATTATATTGACATCTGCAAACGAGTACGCAACATCACAATCTATGCTGTCACCGACTTCTACACTGTCTGGAAAACGTGACATGCAATCCGCGTGAACATTTAAACGACCTGGAATATATACAACCTCACAACGGTATTCCTGTATTTTGGCTGCTAGTCTCGCTAAGCAAGCAGTAAGAACTCTTCCACCACCAGCAGCTAACATGATGATCAGAGGCTTATGATCAGTTCTCAAAGAAAATGTTGTCCCCCACAAAAACTGTCTGAAATGCTGAGAAGCCCAAGTACAAGCAAGTAATTCTCTCTCAATAATTGAGTAATTCTTCTCGGCATCACGTAGAGCTCGAGAAGCATAAGAAACAACACACTCACCAGATTTATCCTTTTGCATTAGAACAGCCCCTAAACCAACATTGCTTGCATCAACATAAACGATACATTCTTTACCCACTGAGTAAGGTTTCAAAAATGGGGCTTCAACAATTTTGCGTTTCAAAATTTCAAAGGAATTTTCTTGTTCTTTGCCCCAGACAAATTTTGCATTTTTTTTAAAAGAATCCTCAAGGGATGCACAATATCAGAATAATTTTTAACAAATTTGCCATAGAATTCAGTCAGTCCTAAAAAAGAAAGTAACTGTTCCTTTGAATTGGGAGAGGGTGCATTGACAATATTTTGGACATGATTAACTTTGGGTTTGATTCCATAACTTGATATTTCATGTCCAAGGTACTCAACTTTGTCTTGTCTGAATTTGCATTTGTTATATTTCAGAGTAAGACCCTTAGAACGAACTTTCCCCAAAACACAAGATAAATTCTCATCATGTTCAGTATGGTCTTTCCCAAAAATCAAAATATTGTCTTGGAAAGCTATGGCCCCTTTGCAGTCTGTCAATAATTCTTTCATAAGGCGCTGGAAGACGGAGGCTGCACTTGCCAACCCGAAAAGCATGCGTAAATACTGAAACATGCCCTCTGGGGTAACAAAAGCAGTCAATTTCCTTGAGTCTTCATCTAATTCTACTTGGTGATAGGCACTAGCCAAATCCATTGAAGAAAACACAGTAGCGCCTGACAATGCGGAAATTAACTCGTGAATATTTGGCAAAGGATGTTTATCAATCCATATTTCTTTATTAAGGCTGCGCAAATCCGCACATAAGCGAAGTTCGCCTGAACTCTTAAGTGAAATCACAATAGGCGAAACCCAAGGGGAAGATTCAATTGGTTCTATTATTTTCCTTTTTACTAAGTCATCTAGGATTTCTTTTAATTTGGGTCTATAGGCTAAAGGGACGTTTCTTACCCTATGCCTGACAGGAACAGCATTATCATTTCAGACAATTTTATGCTTGAAACCAATATATTTTCCCAGTTTGTCATTACAAATTTCAGGAAAATTCTTGAGTACACTCTTAGTGAAATCAGTATTGCTAGATGTATTCAAAGTTAAATTAACTAACGAGTTTGTAATGTGCTTTTCAAGCCGGGGCTCATCAACATAAACTGGTGGAACAGAATTTGGATCCAGCTTGATCCCTAAGGCACGTTGATGAGGTCAACCAAGGATAGAAACACCCTTGGTAGCAACATAAACCTTTGCTTTGATATCCCAGTTCTTAAAAAACAACTTGGCCCAAAAGAAACCCTCTAATGCAATCTTTCGTCCTGTGTACCCACCAGGATATATGTCTGGATTTGAGAGTTCTCTCTTATGCCACAACTGTTCGAAAATATTCTTACCAATATTGTGTACCATGCACAGGAATCAACAAAAATTTCAATAGGTTTGTCATCCATAAAAACTGTACAAGAATGAAAATTATTTTGAATACACTCATCAACAGAAAGTATACAGTTTAGACTATTAAGAACTTCTTCTTCCTCTGGAGAGATATAATTAATTCTCTGACCAGATCTGCACACATTGCCAAAATGTCCTTTCTTTTTACATTTGATACAAATTTTATCCCAGGCAGGACAACCTTTGTAGTTGCCAACATGGTTGGCACTACCACATCTGTAACAAAATATTGTACTTTTCTTAGAAAAGCTCTTATTATCGCTAGAATTCCTTACGTATTCTTTCCTAAAGGTAGGCTTAGTATTGAGAGTATTTGAAGTAGGATGACCGGTTTGGGTTTTAACAATGGCTACTTCAACCTCAGGAACATTTGTTTTCAGATTTTTCCCTCTAATTTCGGATACAAATATTTCAGAGTGTTCTATACCCTTAGCTATGTTCACTACTGCAGCAAGAGTAGTCTCCGTACCCAACCAAAGCCTTTCTTGGATCTTTTTGCTTTTTGTTTTCATCATGATTTGGTCCCTGAGGACTTGTTCGTATGATATGGTTTCGAAAGAACAAGTACAGGCAAGTGAACGTAGTGCCGCAACGTAATCCTCAATTGTTTCATCAGGTTTGCACGCGTTGGTTCTTATCCCATCCTCGTCGCCAATAATTGTGTAGTAAGGAAGACTACACAAGAAGTAGGTTCAAGCAGGTTTATTCGTAGGAAGAACAGCTTAACAACCACAGGAGGAAAAGGATGTCTTCATCATCAGTCCAGCAGTAACAGACCGCCTTCAAGGGAAAACATTCCAAGATCCTAACACTCTACTGAGTGACATGGGAAGGTTCCAGATGACATAAGGTAATGGAATACCACAATCTAGTTGGGTGCATCCAACTCTTAATTAAAGCAAAATAAAATCTACATATAATATATTTGATCGTCATTCGTCCACGCACATTAAAGTCCCTTAGGTGTACGGTCTTATCCGATCATTTAGAACAGTGATTATAAGACCAGTGCAAAAAGTAATGAAGCAAGTGGTATGCTTGTCTGGTCCCTTTTAAGGCATTATTTACGCGTACATGACCTGTAGGACTGTTGCATAGCATCGTAAGCATTGCAATCTACCCAATAAATTGCATCGACAATTTTTATTGTTCCCTTGTGATGTAAAATATTTTGCCACTATACCAAATCATAAGTGTTCTCATCATTCAGGAGCAGGGTAACTAAAAGACCCTCTAACTTATCTGCATGATTTCATATGCATTTTGAAAATTCTGGGGGTCATTTAAGGTTTGGCAGAATGTGCTAATCATCATAAATTGATGGTTTTCCTATCCTTCCAAACCCATGGTTCCCCCACCAGATTTAGAGGCAGAGGCGAAGAGGGGAATGTCATGTTTCTGTAGGCCAGCTCTCAGGTAGGGGAACCCCATGACCCAGCAGACTGCATGGGGCACAGACCACTTACCTTAAATGGATCCCAGTTGAGGCAGACTGCCTCCCTTTTAAAGCTCTCAACCTCGAACCTCCAAATATATCACAGAGGAATTTTCCTTTTCTGGAGGGTTAACAGATCTATCCCCGCCACTTTTCTTGAAAATGCTCTAGCTTTGCCTATTCTCCTCTGCTAACACCCCCAAAATCTAGAACACACTCTCTCCTCCCATAAAAATGCCCTCTCTTTTCCGTGTTTCTAATCTCACCTTAAGAACCTGTTCCTAGCGGAACACCAGCACCCAACAGTGTAATCCACCCTTCAAAAGGTCAGTTTCACCTGCTGCATTTGCACTAAAAACCTTGCAACTTACGGCCACACCATGCACCCTGTGACAGCCTCCTAGCCTTTAACTCATCACATTAGATCTTATACTCTTTGAGGCAGTTGCTTATATCACCAATTGTGCCTAATATTTTTTTATCATGCCACTATTTACATTTATTTCTTGATTATGCTGAATTTATGCTCTGTTACTGACAATATTGTGTTTCTGGCTACCTTATGTATATCCCACTACTCATATTTATATTCTTCCCTCTGTATTCCTCGCCATCTCTCAAAGTCATGACCATTGCTGTACAGTTTCAACGTGGCCTATAATTAGCTGTTTCTGGCCTAAGCTGCACTCATCTGTCATTTTCACAGCGCCAAGAAACCTGTTGGTGTACATGCGCTATACAAATACCCATGTAACATAACATAACATATATATGGTAATCCTCTCTTCGACTGTAGTCCATGACCAAGGTTGTAATGTAAATGATCTGCTATGGTATGCTTTCAGTAAATGCGTGGTTGACTTCTGTTTGGTGTCAACCTTACATTTCTGCCTGGCCTTTCTTCTTTACAACACTCTGAATCCCGGTCGGATTGAGTTTGTGATCATTAAAGCCAGAACAATTGTCTTGCCAATGCTTGTTTTCTGTAGCATCCATTTTTCAACATCTTTTTGGCTGTTACTGTTGTTTGCAAACCACAATGGTGTGCAGCTCGAAAGAAACATGCTGGCACGTCTCGACATGATAGGCACTTGCTCGGGCCACCTCTAATCTCAAGAGTGAAGGCCTCGACAGACTAATGAAGAGAGGGGCAAGGAGCTGTCCCTGAAGACTCTATGGGGTATATTCACAAGAATGTGTGCTAAACCACCAAAAAATGCTAACGCAACTTTACACAAGGGAGCCAATCGCGGAAAAACAATCCTGTGTCAACGTGGAATTCACAACAAGGCGTGACCATGCCATAGTCTGCCAAAACCCGTGGCCAATGTCCGTGATACAACCACCTCGACAGAGATAAAAACACAAACCACAACAAAAAAAACGTGTGATGATCCCATTTGCGATGAGGAAAGCAGGGATAAGCACCGCCAGGCCCGCGACACAAAAGGCAGGAAGGAATAAGCACAACAAAAGCCCGAAGAAGAAAGACAAACTAAACAGAAAACAACAGCCAAGCACAATGGAGGCAACCAGAGCCAGTGTACAACCCCACAAGCCCCATTGGCACCAAAACACTGTACATGGCCGGCCATCTCCGACAAGATGAATGCAGCCTGAGAACGGAGGAGAATAATGGAAGAAAACCCAAATATCCGGAATGATGCGAACTGCACAAATAAGCAGAAATACGCCAACAAGAAGGCAGCAATGGGCACGAGGTGGGAGTCCAGCACCACACCAGGAGCTGGATGACATGGATGAAATTATGTCCACCACATCAGTCTGGAGATGGTGGCAGGACATGGGGACCGGAAGCTGCCCAAAACAACAGACACAACAGCAGTAGGGAGAGGAACAAGCAGGGACTGGGGGCACGGGGGGAGATGGGCACAATGGCACACATGAACAATTAAACACAGCACAACTGCAGACAAACCATGCACTAGAGTAAAAACACGAAGCATGAGCACAAGTCACACAACCCAACAATATCACACCACTGAACAAGCACAGAAATGAAAACCACACTGCCTGAAAGGGAGAAGGGGGAGCCAAATCAGAGCTGAAGGGACATCTCACACACAATGCAGCACACACACATAGGAAGCAGAGCACCCCAACATCGAACACAATGTGGTACAGACACCAACACATGCACAACTGAACAAAAGACACTAGTGCACCCGTCTATGGCCGGTAAACAGCCATACGCATCTGGCAAAGCATGAAACAGGGACATAATAATGCACAAGCACAAACCCACAGTCATGATGGGGTAGCAATGCACGTATGGCAGGGAGTCAGAGAGTCTGTGACACACACTTTGGAATACAAATCAAGACACAACACAATTGGAGACAAGTGCAAAAACTTTATCAACAAGTATGTATCAGTACGACCAAGAGAAGTGCCACGATATGCAGACCAATGCAGCAGGACGCCTAAATGAGGAACGTAGGAAAGTGCCCATGTCCACTTTGGGGGAGTCCATCATCAACACAAGTCAGTGCCAACCCACATTTGGTTGTCCGCGCCTGGATCATGAGTCCAGGCCAATGCAGCCATGTCAACTGTCGTCTTGGGACATGTGACCAGATTCCCACCATGCAACCAGGCATCGGGACATGTGCAATGAGTCACATCCAGTTGTGGCTGCAGGCACCTTGTCAATCGTCCATGAACGCGAGTGCAGCAGCGTAGGCCAACATCTCCAATGAGCGATTGTTTTCCACCACATCTGACATGTCGTCGATGTAATCCATCAGCTAACCCGGACAGATATGCTGACTCCAACCACTGGACCCACTGTGCACCAAAGCCCAATAGGGTAGTGGCTGAATGTGCTCACTGCACACGAGGACATATGCAATCTCCCCAGACCAGTTTCCAGCCTGCATGCCAAACTTCCATGCATGCCATAAACGGGCATCACTGTGACACTCCTGGTCGTGGACCAACAGGGGGTGCACATACACGCCGAAATCCAGGTCAGCTACCATTACGTTGGAAAGGCAGATATCCATGGACCACTCAAATATGCACGAGCGACAATGCAACACAGGCTGAACGCAGGTGACGTCTGTAAGGTGGAAGTTCAGCCGGTAACTGATCCGTAGCACTGCCAACGGAAGTGCCCTCAGTACATGCAGCAAACATGCACGGTACAGGTCCACGAGACTGGAGTTGAGCATGTGTCCGGGGTGGTCTGCCATTGAGTCAGTGGCTCTGCTTGAAGTGTCACTGGCTTGATCTGCATCAGTCCTATGGATGAAATGGCACCACAGAGTTAGACATAGCAGAGGTGTAATTGATGCCAAAGACACGGCAGAACAAGAGGGAGGAGATTTCCTTAAAGGATTCCTTCCCTTTTGGGGCCCGATGGTTAATAGTAGACACATCAGGCAACTGGTTCGAGTGGTGCAATGAGCAGTATCTGTGTGCAACGGGTACAGGCCTGAGGTGGGGTGGGAGTACGTGTGAAGGCCATTTCATGCAGGCTAACTACGACCTAGGACTTTTGCATGTGGGATGTGTACACGTTGGTCTCACTTCGGGCAGTGAGTAGTGTGGGAGTCGAAAGCAAATGCCATTGTATCTATCAGGGGGTGCTCGACACATGCCAGGTCCTGCTCAGAGCTGTAGATGTGCTACTGCCTGATAGTTTAGACAAAGGACCTTTCACCCCTACAGTAACTTCACCATCTGCATGCATACAGGAGATGTACAGAAGCCTGGCGTGGGTGTGGTGGGATGTCTGCGACCCTGGGAACACCGTGACGATGGCCTTTGAAGGTGTGCGGCCACGTGGGTGTAGGCCAATGGTCCGGACACAGGTGTACAGCCCATGGCTGTCTGTGATCGCGCTGTGAATGAGGCCAGGACACTGACTCATGCATCCACAGGACTGATACACATAACACTTGGCATGCATGTGACAAGAGCCCGAGCAGTCTTGCGCTCCTACATGTCCCTGTACGTGTGGGCCCGCCCTCCTGGTGCATGCTACATTGCAACATCGACTACGGTGGCACTGGTGGTGACTACAACCCAACACAGAGAGACACTTACCGCACTTCCTGCCCAAGGCAAGGTCCGAGCCATGCCCTGCTCCCCCTGCTGAATCAGCACACCCCTGCGCTGACCTGACGTACGCCGGACCAGCACACGCCGCTTGTACATGCAGGGGGGTGTGTGCAAAGTTACATGTCCAGGGTCACTGCCAACGCTGAGGTGACATGGTAGTGTCCACTAAAGGCAGCACACTGTGATGTGGCAGGTCCCATGCCCATCATGCTGACACAATGACCACACAGACACACTTGCTCAGATGGTATGAACGGCTACGGGCACATGCGAATGGCCACATTTATTAGCAGGCACACATACTGAGTGACACCTGTATTGAATGTGTGTGGGGTGTGTGCACACCAGGCGGCAAGGGCTGCCTGGTGCAGTCAGAAATCGACAACAGTGTACATTGTAAAGGAGACAACCGTACAACCATAAAGGCCCCATGACTTGTGCTGCACCGAGTTAATGGCCCAGGATGCACAGCGCCCTGCGCGGGCCTACCGCCACAGGCCGCTGACTTGCGGTGAACAGGGTTGAAGGCACTAGGTCAGTTGTTGATAGTTTTTGATCACCTCTGTGACTCTGATCCGGCTTTCGTACGGACTGAGCCGCATCTTCCTCTTACTCTTCTCCGTGCGTTCACTGGTGTGGACTCTCCCAAATGCTGGATGTGGGACCTACTGGTCCACAGGGTAGGCCTGAGTCCTCATCCACGTGTCGCCGGCTTGCGTTGAACAGGATTAGTGGCACCACGTGTCGCAGACTTGCGTTGAACAGAGTCAGTGCCACCACGTGTTGCAGGCTTGCGTTGCACAGGATTAGTGGCACCACATGTTGCAGGCTTGCGTTGAACAGGATTAGTGGCATCAAGTGTCGCAGGCCTGCGATTTGGAATTATGCCTCACTGATCGAAGAGAGTCTGGTGCTGTGGCCGCTGCCACGGACTTGGGGTCACTGCCATTCAGGACTCAGGACACAGTTCCACATGTGGGACCTACTGGGCAGAAGAGGACGCCGTGGAGTATGTCAATGAGAAATAAGTAATGTGGGCCTCACCGGGAGGGGGGGGGCAGCGATGATCTCCGGAGGCTAGAAAGGATGCGGGACTGGTGCTTGGAGCTTGCACTGGCACGTGGTGGGTCCTCTTTGACACACGCTGGTGTAGACAGGTGAGAGAAGCCTCTTTGGTGTGCAAGGGCAGGCATGATGGGTCAGGGGACCAGCGGCCCAGGGTGGAACAGGCGCATAGGGACTCAGGCCCCGACGTGCTCAGCGCAGGACTCGTGGTGGGCTGAGAGGCGCCTCCCTGGCAAATGCGTTGTCTATTCCGAATGAGAACCACGAGCAGTGTGATGGGCTTTTTGTTCACACCCCTACGCAGGTCTGGCGTACAGAGGTCCAAACCACTACGCATACGCATGCAGGGGGGACGAAACGTGTGACATTTCCGCGTGGGGACATGGTAGTCATGGGCGAATTTTGCGAATCTCGCGTTCGCGAATTTTGCGGATTTGCGAACTCGCAATCCGCAAAATCCGCAAATTCCCGCGAATTTGCGGATTTTTTTTTTTTGTGTTCGCGCGTGTTTCTGCCAGTTCGCGAGGGTTTTTACAATTTCGCAATTTGCGAACTTACCTGTCGGGTCGCAAGTTTTGCGAACTTGTTGTTTCTACGTGTCCAGCCTGTTTGGGACACTCTTCATCATCACTGCCACTCTCTGTCACCACTGCCACTCTCTGACTACTCATGCCACCCTCTGGCCCACCCATGCCACCCTCTGTTTCATCACCACACCCTCTGGTTGTCCAGTGTACATTATTTTCGGCAAAGCAAAGCACACCTTCCCTGCCTCAAGTGACCTGAATTAATTTGGGGCTGATTAATGTGTCACAGAATATTTTTTTAGCTGGCACCTGCTTCCTTAGTGCTTCCTGATTAGTGATCTTTTGCACTTGCTAAGTGCTTTCATTGTTGCAAAATTAGTTACAACACCTGCCCTGCCCCAACTGACAATAAGGAATTAGGGGCTGATTAATGGATTTTAACTTCCAGCCTGGCTCCTGCTTGTCTCCCTTAGCTGTAATTCAGGACCTTTGTGGCATATGTGTAACTATTCTGAGGTTCAGAGCAGGGTCACATAATAGTTGCAACTGGCAACTGAACTCTGGAGGGGCCCCTCAGGAAGCACTACAGGAAATGGCTACTAATGATGAGCCTGAACTTTTGAACCTGGTAAGTAGTTTCAGTTTTGCTAAGATCGTATTTCTGCAATTTAGCACTTACTCGCAGGGTGCGAAGTTGTACTGGCAAGCCGCGAACTCACGCGAACAGTGCGAGCAAGCCATAAAATCCGCTGCTCGCGGATTTGCGGATTTTGCGGGAGATTCGCGGATCTCGCGGATTGCGAATTTACCGAAAATCCGCAAAATCCGCGAGCGAAACGGATTTTCCGCCCATGCTTAGGACATGGTAGCATCCACTGGCCACTACACTCCATGCACCAGCAGTTGCTCTCCACATGGCCATTCCCGTGGTTTGCACTCTGTGGTCTGTCCGGCACCTCCACGCCACACCTGGCATTGGGTAGGTCACCTTCCTTAGTCACTTGCTTAGGGTTAGTTGGTGGTGTCCACTGTGGAGATTAATTTTGGAGCAGTTATCGCCGGGATACTGGCGATGTCCGCAGTTTGCACCAGCTTGTGAATTGGGTGTTAAATCTATCTCCGCTTTTGATGCGTTAAGGTGGGGATAAATCGGAGATGAGTCCTTGTGAATATCCCCCTATGTGCAGTACAGGTCAGGCAGGTCCGCCCTATCACAGTGCCTGGTCACTGCTCTGTGGGCAGGTTTTAGGTCTCACTTCTTAGGCAGCTGTCTGTTTGATCAATAATTAGTAATGCTTTAAATATTCATAGCCGGGGCTTTGGCTCCGACCGAGGAGCACCTCTCGCTTTATGCTATTGGTTGTTTGGTGTATCATAAGCGATCCTATGGTGCTTGCATTGCAATGATTTATTTACTCAGTACTGTTGGGGCCAAAAGGTCTTAGAGCCTTATGAACCTAGATACCTAGCCAGTTGAAAAGTTGAGGCCTTCGGTCACCAGAGAGGAATTGCAGGGCGCAGATTTTCCCTGAATCAGAGCTCCATCCTTGATCAGGTATCACAGTTCATGCAAGGAGAAAGAACAATGGCGTCTGGCAGTAACTATAGCTCAGTGTGCAGTAGCAGGTAGAGTTCAAGGCTTCCCTTCAGAAATGAGGCGGTGGCTTAGTTAAATGACAACATGGAAAGAGAAAAAGCAAAAAAAAAGCAGATCACATATACTGAATCCAGGGTTTATAATAAAAAAAATTCTTAACCATCCATAAAGAAAACAGTGCCGGCCGTGATTGTAAGATAAAAAAAACAGGCAATGCATGCGAGAATTCTGAATAATTCCACATAACAGTTTACAGCGGTGATATATTTTCTTGAAAATTAAACCCCGACTAGGGGCAAAACATCACAGAAAAAACACACAATAGAGTTTCCCCTGTTGAAATGCGCGTCAGTAGCATTTTGGTCCTCATTGCAATGGTTAACCGCGGAAGGTAATCCGCCAGTGGAGAAATAACCGAGAAAGAAGGGGGGGGGGGCGGGGGTAGAGGCAGGTAGTGGTGGTGAGAGGTGCAGTCTGAGGGAGGGGGGTTATCAGTTTTTCCCCAGTACGGTTTTACTGCCCTCTTTTTTCTAAGCTCCACATACAGGTCAGGGCAGCTACTATTGCATGTTCTCTCTTACGATATGTAAAGCCCAGAAATGTGTAGCTTTGCCAGCGCACATTTTCCTAGGCTTTACCTAGCAAAAGGTGTGCAGTGAAAAACTGGTGAGTTGATATTTGCACACCACTTTGAATCCTGATTTGGGCACAAACACCTGCTGCAGAGCCATGATTGCGGCAGCCATTAACAGTACAGCTTCAGTCTTCAGAACTTTAAATACATACACATACACATATAGAATGGGCCAACCTTCATACGAGGTTCCCAGGCCAGACGACTTGGTTTATCTAACCGTTGTTTGAACTTTAGCTTTTTCACTAAATACTGCTGAGTGACAGGGAAGAAGTATTCGAGAAAGGTGTAAAGATGCGGTAAACTTGGCCTCACTAAAACATCAATTAGTTGTAATTTGGCCTATTTCTAGACATAAAGAACACTGGGGCATACTATCAAGAACAGGTGATAAAATTATCGCCGCTTTATCGGCAGGAAACTGTCACTAATGCGGCGATAATAGGCTTGATAATATGCTAAACACAAATTTTTAGCGTAAATGTGTTAAAGCCACGCCCCTAAATACACTGGCCACGCCCCTTTGAGAGACCCCCGTGTTTTTTCATCCCACTTAAAGCCCTGCTTATAAGCATCTTCAGTGTAAAATGAGGATGTGCATTTTCCCTCGATGTCACGAGAACACTTTTCTTTGCAAGTAAAGTGCCTATTGCTTTGTCTACCCATTGCTTGTATTGATACTTGATATCACCAACTGTAGGATAACTGTGTATACTAACTGCTGCTTCATTTTGTTATCTATTTATTGCTCGCTGATATTGGACTTATACTTTAACTCTAGATCTACCACTATTTATGCACTTATCTCTCCTTTACTATTTTATACCTTCTATGCGGATCTCTCCATGAGCACCCAAATTGGCTCAGTGACATCGGCATGCTTTGTCCAACTGCGCAAATTGCGCAAGATCAGACGTTTTTTTAGTAAGGAGGCTATCACCCAAATTGCCATAGCCCTTATCCTCTCTAAAAGTGATTATGCGAACGTCCTCTACATTGGACTCCCACAATTCCAGAGATATATCCTGCAGATGATTCAAAATCAAGCAGCAAGAATCATCCATCTTAAGGATAGGGCCAAACCAAATCACCGACCTATTTAAAGACCTCCACTGGTTTCCAAGGAAATGAGCCTTGTTTAAAGCTGGTAGCATACTCTTTAAAGCTATCCAAGACAGCGGCCCAAGATTCATTGTCTCACTGATTAACAAACACCTACCCAAGTGGACTTTAAGATCCTCACACCAGAACCTTTTGACGGTGCCCAGAATCTGACGCAAACACATCAGCGGGTCTGGGTTCTCCTTCCTAGGTCCCACGATCTGGAATGCTTTCCCTGCTTTCCTCGGGCTTGAGGGAGACTATCTACGGTTCAGAAAACAACTGAAGACTTGGCTTTTCAACGTGGCCTATAATTAGCTGTTTCTGGCCTAAGCTGCACTCATCTGTCATTTTCACAGCGCCAAGAAACCTGTTGGTGTACATGCGCTATACAAATACCCATGTAACATAACATAACATATATATGGTAATCCTCTCTTCGACTGTAGTCCATGACCAAGGTTGTAATGTAAATGATCTGCTATGGTATGCTTTCAGTAAATGCGTGGTTGACTTCTGTTTGGTGTCAACCTTACATTTCTGCCTGGCCTTTCTTCTTTACAACACTCTGAATCCTGGTCGGATTGAGTTTGTGATCATTAAAGCCAGAACAATTGTCTTGCCAATGCTTGTTTTCTGTAGCATCCATTTTTCAACATCTTTTTGGCTGTTACTGTTGTTTGCAAACCGCAATGGTGTGCAGCTCGAAAGAAACATGCTGGCACGTCTCGACATGATAGGCACTTGCTCGGGCCACCTCTAATCTCAAGAGTGAAGGCCTCGACAGACTAATGAAGAGAGGGGCAAGGAGCTGTCCCTGAAGACTCTATGGGGTATATTCACAAGAATGTGTGCTAAACCACCAAAAAATGCTAACGCAACTTTACACAAGGGAGCCAATCGCGGAAAAACAATCCTGTGTCAACGTGGAATTCACAACAAGGCGTGACCATGCCATAATCTGCCAAAACCCGTGGCCAATGTCCGACATACAACCACCTCGACAGAGATAAAAACACAAACCACAACAAAAAAAACGTGTGATGATCCCATTTGCGATGAGGAAAGCAGGGATAAGCTTCGCCAGGCCCGCGACACAAAAGGCAGGAAGGAATAAGCACAACAAAAGCCCAAAGAAGAAAGACAAACTAAACAGAAAACAACAGCCAAGCACAATGGAGGCAACCAGAGCCAGTGTCCAACCCCACAAGCCCCATTGGCACCAAAACACTGTACATGGCCGGCCATCTCCGACAATATGAATGCAGCCTGAGAACGGAGGAGAATAATGGAAGAAAACCCAAATATCCGGAATGATGCGAACTGCACAAATAAGCAGAAATACGCCAACAAGAAGGCAGCAATGGGCACGAGGTGGGAGTCCAGCACCACACCAGGAGCTGGATGACATGGATGAAATTATGTCCACCACATCAGTCTGGAGATGGTGGCAGGACATGGGGACCGGAAGCTGCCCAAAACAACAGACACAACAGCAGTAGGGAGAGGAACAAGCAGGGACTGGGGGCACGGGGGGAGATGGGCACAATGGCACACATGAACAATTAAACACAGCACAACTGCAGACAAACCATGCACTAGAGTAAAAACACGAAGCATGAGCACAAGTCACACAACCCAACAATATCACACCACTGAACAAGCACAGAAATGAAAACCACACTGCCTGAAAGGGAGAAGGGGGAGCCAAATCAGAGCTGGAGGGACATCTCACACACAATGCAGCACACACACATAGGAAGCAGAGCACCCCAACATCGAACACAATGTGGTACAGACACCAACACATGCACAACTGAACAAAAGACACTAGTGCACCCGTCTATGGCCGGTAAACAGCCATACGCATCTGGCAAAGCATGAAACAGGGACATAATAATGCACAAGCACAAACCCACAGTCATGATGGGGTAGCAATGCACGTATGGCAGGGAGTCAGAGAGTCTGTGACACACACTTTGGAATACAAATCAAGACACAACACAATTGGAGACAAGTGCAAAAACTTTATCAACAAGTATGTATCAGTACGACCAAGAGAAGTGCCACGATATGCAGACCAATGCAGCAGGATGCCTAAATGAGGAATGTAGGAAAGTGCCCATGTCCACTTTGGGGGAGTCCATCATCAACACAAGTCAGTGCCAACCCACATTTGGTTGTCCGCGCCTGGATCATGAGTCCAGGCCAATGCAGCCATGTCAACTGTCGTCTTGGGACATGTGACCAGATTCCCACCAGGCAACCAGGCATCGGGACATGTGCAATGAGTCACATCCAGTTGTGGCTGCAGGCACCTTGTCAATCGTCCATGAACGCGAGTGCAGCAGCGTAGGCCAACATCTCCAATGAGCGATTGTTTTCCACCACATCTGACATGTCGTCGATGTAATCCATCAGCTAACCCGGACAGATATGCTGACTCCAACCACTGGACCCACTGTGCACCAAAGCCCAATAGGGTAGTGGCTGAATGTGCTCACTGCACACGAGGACATATGCAATCTCCCCGGACCAGTTTCCAGCCTGCATGCCAAACTTCCATGCATGCCATAAACGGGCATCACTGTGACACTCCTGGTCGTGGACCAACAGGGGGTGCACATACACGCCGAAATCCAGGTCAGCTACCATTACGTTGGAAAGGCAGATATCCATGGACCACTCAAATATGCACGAGCGACAATGCAACACAGGCTGAACGCAGGTGACGTCTGTAAGGTGGAAGTTCAGCCGGTAACTGATCCGTAGCACTGCCAACGGAAGTGCCCTCAGTACATGCAGCAAACATGCACGGTACAGGTCCACGAGACTGGAGTTGAGCATGTGTCCGGGGTGGTCTGCCATTGAGTCAGTGGCTCTGCTTGAAGTGTCACTGGCTTGATCTGCATCAGTCCTATGGATGAAATGGCACACCTCAGTGCAATGAGCAGTATCTGTGTGCAACGGGTACAGGCCTGAGGTGGGGTGGGAGTACGTGTGAAGGCCATTTCATGCAGGCTAACTAAGACCTAGGACTTTTGCGTGTGGGATGTGTACACGTTGGTCTCACTTCGGGCAGTGAGTAGTGTGGGAGTCGAAAGCAAATGCCATTGTATCTATCAGGGGGTGCTCGACACATGCCAGGTCCTGCTCAGAGCTGTAGATGTGCTACTGCCTGATAGTTTAGACAAAGGACCTTTCACCCCTACAGTAACTTCACCATCTGCATGCGTACAGGAGATGTACAGAAGCCTGGCGTGGGTGTGGTGGGATGTCTGCGACCCTGGGAACACCGTGACGATGGCCTTTGAAGGTGTGCGGCCACGTGGGTGTAGGCCAATGGTCCGGACACAGGTGTACAGCCCATGGCTGTCTGTGATCGCGCTGTGAATGAGGCCAGGACACTGACTCATGCATCCACAGGACTGATACACATAACACTTGGCATGCATGTGACAAGAGCCCGAGCAGTCTTGCGCTCCTACATGTCCCTGTACGTGTGGGCCCGCCCTCCTGGTGCATGCTACATTGCAACATCGACTACGGTGGCACTGGTGGTGACTACAACCCAACACAGAGACACACTTACCGCACTTCCTGCCCAAGGCAAGGTCCGAGCCATGCCCTGCTCCCCCTGCTGAATCAGCACACCCCTGCGCTGACCTGACGTACGCCGGACCAGCACACGCCGCTTGTACATGCAGGGGGGTGTGTGCAAAGTTACATGTCCAGGGTCACTGCCAACGCTGAGGTGACATGGTAGTGTCCACTAAAGGCAGCACACTGTGATGTGGCAGGTCCCATGCCCATCATGCTGACACAATGACCACACGGACACACTTGCTCAGATGGTATGAACGGCTACGGGCACATGCGAATGGCCACATTTATTAGCAGGCACACATACTGAGTGACACCTGTATTGAATGTGTGTGGGGTGTGTGCACACCAGGCGGCAAGGGCTGCCTGGTGCAGTCAGAAATCGACAACAGTGTACAATGTAAAGGAGACAACCGTACAACCATAAAGGCCCCATGACTTGTGCTGCACCGAGTTAATGGCCCAGGATGCACAGCGCCCTGCGCGGGCCTACCGCCACAGGCCGCTGACTTGCGGTGAACAGGGTTGAAGGCACTAGGTCAGTTGTTGATAGTTTTTGATCACCTCTGTGACTCTGATCCGGCTTTCGTACGGACTGAGCCGCATCTTCCTCTTACTCTTCTCCGTGCGTTCACTGGTGTGGACTCTCCCAAATGCTGGATGTGGGACCTACTGGTCCACAGGGTAGGCCTGAGTCCTCATCCACGTGTCGCCGGCTTGCGTTGAACAGGATTAGTGGCACCACCTGTCGCAGACTTGCGTTGAACAGAGTCAGTGCCACCACGTGTTGCAGGCTTGCGTTGCACAGGATTAGTGGCACCACATGTTGCAGGCTTGCGTTGAACAGGATTAGTGGCATCAAGTGTCGCAGGCCTGCGATTTGGAATTATGCCTCACTGATCGAAGAGAGTCTGGTGCTGTGGCCGCTGCCACGGACTTGGGGTCACTGCCATTCAGGACTCAGGACACAGTTCCACATGTGGGACCTACTGGGCAGAAGAGGACGCCGTGGAGTATGTCAATGAGAAATAAGTAATGTGGGCCTCACCGGGAGGGGGGGGCAGCAATGATCTCCGGAGGCTACAAAGGATGTGGGACTGGTGCTTGGAGCTTGCACTGGCACGTGGTGGGTCCTCTTTGACACGCTGGTGTAGACAGGTGAGAGAAGCCTCTTTGGTGTGCAGGGGCAGGCATGATGTGTCAGGGGACCAGCGGCCCAGGGTGGAACAGGCGCATAGGGACTCAGGCCCCGACGTGCTCAGTGCAGGACTCGTGGTGGGCTGAGAGGCGCCTCCCTGGCAAATGCGTTGTCTATTCCGAATGAGAACCACGAGCAGTGTGATGGGCTTTTTGTTCACACCCCTACGCAGGTCTGGCGTACAGAGGTCCAAACCACTACGCATACGCATGCAGGGGGGACGAAACGTGTGACATTTCCGCGTGGGGACATGGTAGTCATGGGCGAATTTTGCGAATCTCGCGTTCGCGAATTTTGCGGATTTGCGAACTCGCAATCCGCAAAATCCGCAAATTCCCGCGAATTTGCGGATTTTTTTTTTTTTTTGTGTTCGCGCGTGTTTCTGCCAGTTCGCGAGGGTTTTTACAATTTCGCAATTTGCGAACTTACCTGTCGGGTCGCAAGTTTTGCGAACTTGTTGTTTCTACGTGTCCAGCCTGTTTGGGACACTCTTCTTCATCACTGCCACTCTCTGTCACCACTGCCACTCTCTGACTACTCATGCCACCCTCTGGCCCACCCATGCCACCCTCTGTTTCATCACCACACCCTCTGGTTGTCCAGTGTACATTATTTTCGGCAAAGCAAAGCACACCTTCCCTGCCTCAAGTGACCTGAATTAATTTGGGGCTGATTAATGTGTCACAGAATATTTTTTTAGCTGGCACCTGCTTCCTTAGTGCTTCCTGATTAGTGATCTTTTGCACTTGCTAAGTGCTTTCATTTTTGCAAAATTAGTTACAACACCTGCCCTGCCCCAACTGACAATAATGAATTAGGGGCTGATTAATGGATGTTAACTTCCAGCCTGGCTCCTGCTTGTCTCCCTTAGCTGTAATTCAGGACCTTTGTGGCATATGTGTAACTATTCTGAGGTTCAGAGCAGGGTCACATAATAGTTGCAACTGGCAACTGAACTCTGGAGGGGCCCCTCAGGAAGCACTACAGGAAATGGCTACTAATGATGAGCCTGAACTTTTGAACCTGGTAAGTAGTTTCAGTTTTGCTAAGATCGTATTTCTGCAATTTAGCACTTACTCGCGGGGTGCGAAGTTGTACTGGCAAGCCGCGAACTCACGCGAACAGTGCGAGCAAGCCATAAAATCCGCTGCTCGCGGATTTGCGGATTTTGCGGGAGATTCGCGGATCTCGCAGATTGCGAATTTACCGAAAATCCGCAAAATCCGCGAGCGAAACGGATTTTCCGCCCATGCTTAGGACATGGTAGCATCCACTGGCCACTACACTCCATGCACCAGCAGTTGCTCTCCACATGGCCATTCCCGTGGTTTGCACTCTGTGGTCTGTCCGGCACCTCCACGCCACACCTGGCATTGGGTAGGTCACCTTCCTTAGTCACTTGCTTAGGGTTAGTTGGTGGTGTCCACTGTGGAGATTAATTTTGGAGCAGTTATCGCCGGGATACTGGCGATGTCCGCAGTTTGCACCAGCTTGTGAATTGGGTGTTAAATCTATCTCCGCTTTTGATGCGTTAAGGTGGGGATAAATCGGAGATGAGTCCTTGTGAATATCCCCCTATGTGCAGTACAGGTCAGGCAGGTCCGCCCTATCACAGTGCCTGGTCACTGCTCTGTGGGCAGGTTTTAGGTCTCACTTCTTAGGCAGCTGTCTGTTTGATCAATAATTAGTAATGCTTTAAATATTCATAGCCGGGGCTTTGGCTCCGACCGAGGAGCACCTCTCGCTTTATGCTATTGGTTGTTTGGTGTATCATAAGCGATCCTATGGTGCTTGCATTGCAATGATTTATTTACTCAGTACTGTTGGGGCCAAAAGGTCTCAGAGCCTTATGAACCTAGATACCTAGCCAGTTGAAAAGTTGAGGCCTTCGGTCACCAGAGAGGAATTGCAGGGCGCAGATTTTCCCTGAATCAGAGCTCCATCCTTGATCAGGTATCACAGTTCATGCAAGGAGAAAGAACAATGGCGTCTGGCAGTAACTATAGCTCAGTGTGCAGTAGCAGGTAGAGTTCAAGGCTTTCCTTCAGAAATGAGGCGGTGGCTTAGTTAAATGACAACATGGAAAGAGAAAAAGCAAAAAAAAAGCAGATCACATATACTGAATCCAGGGTTTATAATAAAAAAAATTCTTAACCATCCATAAAGAAAACAGTGCCGGCCGTGATTGTAAGATAAAAAAAAACAGGCAATGCATGCGAGAATTCTGAATAATTCCACATAACAGTTTACAGCGGTGATATATTTTCTTGAAAATTAAACCCCGACTAGGGGCAAAACTTCACAGAAAAAACACACAATAGAGTTTCCCCTGTTGAAATGCGCGTCAGTAGCATTTTGGTCCTCATTGCAATGGTTAACCGTGGAAGGTAATCCGCCAGTGGAGAAATAACCGAGAAAGAAGGGGGGGGCGGGGGTAGAGGCAGGTAGTGGTGGTGAGAGGTGCAGTCTGAGGGAGGGGGGTTATCAGTTTTTCCCCAGTACGGTTTTACTGCCCTCTTTTTTCTAAGCTCCACATACAGGTCAGGGCAGCTACTATTGCATGTTCTCTCTTACGATATGTAAAGCCCAGAAATGTGTAGCTTTGCCAGCGCACATTTTCCTAGGCTTTACCTAGCAAAAGGTGTGCAGTGAAAAACTGGTGAGTTGATATTTGCACACCACTTTGAATCCTGATTTGGGCACAAACACCTGCTGCAGAGCCATGATTGCGGCAGCCATTAACAGTACAGCTTCAGTCTTCAGAACTTTAAATACATACACATACACATATAGAATGGGCCAACCTTCATACGAGGTTCCCAGGCCAGACGACTTGGTTTATCTAACCGTTGTTTGAACTTTAGCTTTTTCACTAAATACTGCTGAGTGACAGGGAAGAAGTATTCGAGAAAGGTGTAAAGATGCGGTAAACTTGGCCTCACTAAAACATCAATTAGTTGTAATTTGGCCTATTTCTAGACATAAAGAACACTGGGGCATACTATCAAGAACAGGTGATAAAATTATCGCCGCTTTATCGGCAGGAAACTGTCACTAATGCGGCGATAATAGGCTTGATAATATGCTAAACACAAATTTTTAGCGTAAATGTGTTAAAGCCACGCCCCTAAATACACTGGCCACGCCCCTTTGAGAGACCCCCGTGTTTTTTCATCCCACTTAAAGCCCTGCTTATAAGCATCTTCAGTGTAAAATGAGGATGTGCATTTTCCCTCGATGTCACGAGAACACTTTTCTTTGCAAGTAAAAGAGGTGTGGTAATACATTGTTTCCTAGTGTTATATAGGTTGCTAGAAGCTGAGCCCTTTACTGTATGCATTTTACGTGGTGAGAGACTGCGCTCCCGTTTGTGCCATGAGACTGTGTGCGTTTACTGATTGTGGTGCACATAATGCATGCTGTAACAGTCTCATGAAAGGTGCTCTTGTCCACACATGTGCATCTGCGCAATGCATTATCACTGTGTGCTGCTAAAGAGGATGGCCAGTGACTGCGGCATGATGCTTTATTGTAGCATATTTTCCAAAAATAATGAATTTAGACATTATGTAATGGTTGGAGGTGCGCAATGCACTTACTTTAATCACTGACTCTAACTGGAGGTCAAAGGACTAATGCGTCTACTTCAGTGAGCTGTGCCTCTACGGTTTGAACCCTGGCATGACCTTTCAGTCTTTCATCCTTCTAAGTTTCATGGAAAAGTATACCATTTCTTTATGTATGATTTAACACCTGGCATTAATGCAAGGTGATACAAGCGGAGCTTTAAGTGAGCTGGGTCCTGGCGGGTCTCAGACCCGTTAGTAATTTGAAAATTGAAACGGAGCCCTATTGGAATCGATATTCACCTACTTCTACTTTACAGGCAAAATCAGTGATCGATTTCTCAACAATGACCATAAACAAACTTGAGACAATTCTTGCCAGAAGGTCATTCCCTGTCTACATTTCACGTTTTACTTATACAATGATTTGCTTTTTCCAGATGTGTTTCAGTAGTCGTTTTTCAAGTGACATATCAGTCTTGTGTAGTACATACTATAAACTGAGTCGTCTCCACGTGCCTAGGTGGGTTCAGGTTGTGGGTGAGTGTATATGATGAGGTATGATTCAAATCTCTGGATCTAAGGCTGAAGTCAGTGCAACTTTCTCACAGTGCCTATCAGTGGGTCATAAAGATGGCCAGACTACACATTCAATCATTCAGCTCTCTGCACAGTGCAGAGAGACGGTCACATATTTGCCAACTTTAATTGTACAAACATGTGTGATAGAGGTCCGAAACTGTTGAAATATGGTCAGCACCAAAGGAAAAGGAAATGCAGTGTTTAAAGGTGAGTAGGTGGGTCCAGTGTGTGTGGGGGGGGGTGAAGTGGAAGAGATGAAAGGAAAGAAATGAAGGAGAGAGTGAAAAGATTGCAGAAGAGGAAAGAGGTGATGTTCGAGGTACGCAGGTGGAGGATTTCAAAAACATGCTGGGGGAAGGGTGTAAGTGCTGCAACAGAGTGAGATTGCAAATGAAAGTCGTTTGAAATTGAGTTCTGGAGTAAATGGATGAATAAGAGCTTGATATAATGCAACACTGACCTCGCAGGGGTATCCTGGGGTGAAAGGGACACCCCCTAGACTGCTACCCCTTCCACAATTTTTAATTCACTGTCTCATGTTTTCAGAACTTAAACATCTGCACTTTTATTCATTCACAACAAAATTATTGTTGCTACTCATTATAATGATCTAAAGCATTGGAAAATCTAATAGGTCTGGCTTGTTTTAAGCATGTATCCATTTGTGTGTTGTGTGTAAAGATCCAGTAACAGAAACTTTTCAGGGAGACATCCAAATACTGTTCAGGTGTTATCTGAAGCCGAGGATTTTCGTTAGCATATTTTAATTACATGGGTCACGTCTCTTGGAATGGATTTCTAGTCAGTGGTTCATTGTAAAAAAAAAGTTAGTGCAGGGCCCTCATCAGTAAGCCAGCTTGCACTATCCATTGCCCCTGCCAGCGCTACCAATGACAGCACCAACCCAACTACAAACCATCACACTTCTGCAAATGTGACAATTCAGACAATTCCAGGCCCCCTAAGCTACAGCAATGGCTTTGGCAGAAGGTATTAGTAATTTTTATATGTATATTGAATTAATAAACAACTGTTTTTGTGCTTGTCTCTGAAACTAGCCACCACATGCCAGACTGTCATAAGTGCCTGTGTTGAAAATGAAGTGCCGGTGCTAAGCACCTGCGACCACTGGCTCAAATTAAACACTATTCCTAGTTTAGCTTTTTTGGTCACATCCTCTTTCTCATCCCACTTAAAGCACTGATTATGGGATAAACACTTGGATTGTAGAACAAATGTGTCTGAGCATTAAGCTATTGACGCACGTGGCTGCAAATTGTTGAGCATGTAATGCATACTGGTTGAGTGTCTGTGCATTGTATTGCTTTGACTGATGAACATGTGATGTGTAGAATGTTCAGCACTGTGCATTGCTACAGTGTTATGGTATGTTATCCGGTAATGAACTGACTAAAGTGGAGTTTAAATTTACTGTTACCTTCACCTTATAAAGTCTTAACTACATAATATAGGGTGAGCTGTCCTCACAGTAAAAAGATCTGATGTGATAAGGATGGAAACTAAACAAACAGAAAAGATTTCTCAACAGATCTGGGACTGGGAAATAATATTGGAGATCTCAAACACTTTAGGCCAGGTGCCTCCAGTGAGTAGCCCGCAAGCTATCAGTAGGAATATATGACGTTACTTCACAAGCCATTAGTATGCATGGCATTATTACAATGTTTTTACTTCGCAATGACCATCATTTCGCAAGTTTATACTGCGAAATCATTTACATTGCGAATGCATTGAAATGTACTTAAAATGCGTTTTCACATCATGTAATTAATACGCATACAATTTGAACTCCTTTACTGCATGTAGTAAGTACAAAAAAACTCTAATACGAACCTATCTCCTGGAACGGGATGACAGGGAATTATGGTTTTTGGTTGGGGGAGTATAGTAAATGTAATTAAAAACCACTTTAAATTTAGAAAAAAGTAACGTAATCATTAACGTATTTTAATATTTTCAACATGCTTTTAATAAATTAAATATGTATTTTGGGTGGGTGATTCCTTCTACTTTTTTACACATTCACATTTACAAATAGGAACACTACACTACACAAATCCTCAAACACTATACTACCCTACACTACTCAAACAACTCTACACTACCCTAAACCCTAAATCACTACCCCTAAACGTCCGTCTGCCTTCCCCCAGTCCTGTCCCTACACTCTTACACTACACAGCATGACCTTCCCGACACTACCCTAAACCCTAAAACTCTACCCTACTCTACTCAAACACCTCTACAGTACCCTAAACCCGAAATCACTACCCCCTTAACGTCCTTCCTCCTTCCCACAGTCCTGTCACTACACTCTTACACTACACTGCATGACCCCCCCTCACACTAGCCTAAACCCTACACAAACAAAACACTGCAACTTAAAAGACTACCCCCTGCACAACCCTAAAATATACACAACCCACTTACCTCTCTCTCCTCGTGTTCCCTCTCTTCCCCTTCATCCGTGGTTCCTCTCTTCTGCCTAATGCGTCATCATAATTGCACGTCGTTGTTTGGAAACAGAAGCGCCTCCTTATCCAAACAATTATGTAGATGGTCTGCAAAGTAAAGTACTTTATGAAGTAAAGGTAAATGCTAAGTAAAGGCATGCTAAGTAAAAACATGCATTAAAAAAAATCCTGCAAAGTTATAAATGCGTACTAATGGTAATGCGTACTAGTGCCCGCTAAGTAAAGGTAGATTACCATCAGTGTAGCTCTCCAGCTACCTGTGAGTAGCTCTCCGGTGATAAGCCCACCCTTCTAATATGGAAACTTTTAATTGGTTGAATCATTATATGTATACTAAAATTAAAAATGATGTATTCAAGATGAAAATGTGTGTATTTGTAGCACTCATACACTGGTGTTTTGAGAAAAGTGGTTGCATTTTTCAAAATGTATTCAAAGCTATTTGAGTTGGAGAGATTGCTTTCTGATATTTGTTCCTTGGTTCCAGGGAGATTGTTGCTGTGGTTTCTATATATTACCCATGTCACATTTCAATTCAAACTGTCCAAGCCTTCCTCACACTACTGTTATGAACCCTGCCTAATGCACTGATGTGGTCACTGCTGACAATCTTGGATATGGTATAACATCACTAATATTAGTAGCTTGGGAGGCCTTTCAGTGAACCTAATGAGGTTTTATTACAGAAAAGGTTGGAGACCCCTACATTAGATCAATTTGATGGTAAATCGCTCCATCTAATCAGTAACATTGGTCAAATAAGAATGGCACAATTGACATTATCGTTGATTGGGACTGACACATAGTTTTATACTAGTGATGTTTGTTTTCTGATTGTTTTCTGCAGCTTCTGAATTAACTTCACCGTTTTACCATTACCTTGTATAATTTGGTCGATTTTCATCTTATTTGTACTTTTAATTGAATCACAGTGATTAATATAGAGTTTTACAAGAAATTTGAGAGGTGCACTCAATGACGTGAATTGTACAAAAAGTTCATGAAGTTTGTAAGTCTTCTGTTCTTCCTTTATTGGATTTTTTTATTCTCTCGTTTTAAGATACAAAGGCACAGCCAACGCGTTTCATTCCCTTTAGTGCCTTGGGAATTTCGTCATGGCTATAAATAGGAACATCTCAATCCGATGGTCCAAAATAAAATTGCACCTTAACCATAGGTGCAAGACAGAAGTGTTGTCAACGATCTGAGCCTGATATTCCTGTGTTGTATAAGATTGGTTTGAAAAGGAATCCAAGTGCGTTCTTCTATGGTCAGCAAGCAGTTGTATTTGGAGGAAAAACGAAAGTTTGTCCTGGCTCCCAGCGAGGGGAGGTCCGTGACGCCAACAGTTCTCGGAAGTAAAGATGGACTTGTTAATAAATGGCGTCCATACGAGTTACCATGTAAGTGTAAGTTGTCTGATGCGGGACCTATGACAGGGTCTTCGGCGCTGCCTACTCCTCCGTGTTTGTGTAGTGATTAATATAGCTTTCAATCCTCATTCAATTAACCTCAAAACTACCAATCTATTTCCAATGTACCGTTTCAGCTAAAACGACGGAGATGGTTTCCATGACCCAGCTCCAATACCACCAAGAGTCTAGCAATGTTCTGTGCACATGGCGACTGGTTTCATTCTCAATGGACAGATGGAAACCTTGTTTATAGATGTCTGAACCCTAATTCTAGGTGTTAGAAATGGGGGTCGTCAGTTGGCAGAGGTAGGTACCTTTGTCAAAATAGGGACCTTTGCTTCTAGTCAGGGTAAGGGGTATACACACTTTAGATAACCCCTGCTCACCCCCTGGGTAGCTTGGCACGAGCAGACAGACGTATCCCAAAAGCAATGTCTAAAGTATTTGTACTCAAAACACACAGTGATAACACCACAAAGGGACACCACACCAGTTTAGAAAAATAAAGTATATTTATCTAAACTCAACAAGACCAAAACAACAAAAATCCAAAATACATGTAATAAGAATATGACTTTAAAAAAGTTTCAAACAACTTGGCCCATAGAAAACTATGGATGCGTGATTTCTCTCAAAGTACCTGTAATTGTGACAAAATTCACAAGGCCAAACAGCCGCACAGATGAGGAGCTTTGAAAAACAAAGAGATGCGTCAGTTCCTGGGACCATGGGGAGGTGATGCAACAGTTCTGCTGCATGCAGGAGAGGGGATGCATCGAATCCGGTCTGTAGGGGGAAGTGATGCTTCGATTCCAAGACAATTCTGGTCCACGGGGGAAGTGTCGGGAAAGCTTGCAGAGCAGGTATGATGCGTGGAAATCAGGGATGCATCCGCAATCGATGCAGGGGCATTGGTCAGTTTCTTCAGCCACAATCCCTCGATGCATCGGTTCTTGCAGCGGCGACAGGCACTGCATTGGTTTTGGCAGCGGCGATGCGTGGAGATTCTTCTTGCGCGTCGGTGCTGCGGCGGAAAAACAGTCACAAGAAGAGCGATGCATTCATTTTCTTGTAGTTGCGTTGCTCTTCCAGCTCCCAAGAGCAGGATCAACCTTCAGAGGCCCAACACAGTGACAGGCACCTCTTGGAAGGTCAGAACATCCAGCAAGGACCTTCAGGGGAGCTAGAGGTGAAGCCATTGTGTCCCTGAGACTTCAGAACAGGAGGCCAGCAGATAGAGGCCCTTGGGTATCTTCCTCAAGCATGGGACACAGCACACAGCAGAGTCCTTTTCCTTTCCTTGTCAGAATCAGCTACTACAGGCCAACCCCAGACAGCACACAGCAAAGGAGCAGTACTTCGCCTTCAGTGTTCAAGCTCTTCTCCTTGGCAAAGGTTCCTCTTTAATTCCAGAAATGACTTAAAGTTCTGGGGTTTCAGCTTTAATACATATACCACAAATATCCTTGTCCTCACTGGTGCAGCATGACCGCAGGGGGTGGAGGCAGAATTGTACAAGGGAGACCGGACCTACTGAGGTACAAGGCAATCTCCTTCCACTACTCTAAATTCAGCCAGGGTCTATTCAGCCCAGCTCTCAGTCATCCAACAAGGGACAGGAACACCTCAACCCCCCTGTGGCTGTCTACAGTAAATGCACATCCCCAGCCCCTGTCACTCCAAAACCAGACAGTCAATACACAAACAGGCAGAGGCACACAGAACGGTTAAACAAGAAAATGCCTAATTTATAAAACCATCATTTACAAACACCCAATTTAAAAACCATCTTTACTAAATAGTTTGTAATTAAATTCTGAGTTCAGAGAGTCTAAACTTTATTTCTCCATCTTGTCCTAATGGGAAGTTATATTTATTAGATGTTATAAATAAAGTCCCATTCTATCCTATGAGGCAAGATAGCTTTTCAATAGTGAAAAACGAAATTGGCAGTATTTCACTATCAGGACGTTACACATACCAGTACATGTCCTACCTTTCACATACACTGCATCCTGCCAAGGGGGGTACATTTGGCCTACCATAGGGGTGCCTTAAAAGTAGTGAAAGGGAAGGTTAGGGCCTGGCAAGTAGGGGCACTTGCCAAGTCGACATCGCAATTAACAACTGTGCACAGACACCACAGTGGCAGGCCTGAGTTACCTTTTCAGAGCTACTCATGTGGATGGCACAATCAGTGCTGCAGGCCCACTAGTAGCATTTGATTTATAGGCCCTGGCACACTTCAGTGCACTCTACTAGGGGATTATCAGTAAATCAAATATGCCAATCAGAAAGAACCAAATGTAGCAACAATTTACACAGAGAGCACTTGCACTTTGACATTGATTAGCTGTGGCAAAGTGCCCAAAGCACCTAAGCCAGCACAAACGAAATCTAGCACAGCATCAAAAATAGAGGAGGTACAGGCAAAAAGTTATGTGAAACCACACCAAAGATGCCAAGTCTAACACTAGGCCTGTTGGTGGTGAGGGATGCTGCCTTCCTGGTGTTACTTTCCCTTCTAGGAGAATTTGACACCCTAGTTGGATAGACTTGTAAATGTGCAAGAGGTGTTTCAACAGATAGGACTATGATTGTTTGCATTACTGAACTACAGTGAAGGTATGCACTGGTATTTTCATGTCTCCACCTAGAAATGCAATTTACTGTGTTGCACACAGGTCATGCTTATTCTACATCCTATTCAATTGTCTATATTGAAATACTCAGTGAACTGCTAAGCTCAATGGCCGTAGCCTTTCACTAATACTCCGGTGATATTCTATCTTTTAAAAGACAGCAAGAAATTATTCAGGCTAGTAAAAGTGACATGTTGAAAGATCAATGAATTATTAATAAATATATTAACTGGCTTGGTTTCAAGTTGTGGTTCTAATTAGTTGTCAAGCATAGTTTGACCCAGAATCCTAATCTGTTCCAGATGCAAACAGGAGTTTGTCCTTTCAAAAGGAGTAGCAGCCCAAATGTAATCATAGGCATTTCAGAACAGCCTCAAGGATCTAAATCAAATCAACACAGTGTTTTTCACAAATTGTTATCTTTATTTTTTCCTTCAAGGGAACGTCTAACAGTGAGCAAAATTACATAATCCAGTGAAATATCTTGTGGTGTGAAATGAAATAGATTTTGCAATCTTAATTGTTTCTTGAGTCCTGACTTTGGACAATAGCTTTGGTGTCCCCATTTTATGACGCGACCACGCAGGAATCATAACATTATCTCTTAAACATTACCAAAAAAAACATTACCTCTACAATAATATTAATTTCTATGCTATTGCATTGCACATAATTACTTGGAAATTTAAGTGGTAAATGTAATCAAATTATTACTGCTGATATATTTGAATGTAATTTGCTTTCATTCAATGCAACTAAAACAGAATATATTTAACTATAATATAATAAATACTGTTGGGGTTTGTATTAAAATTAGGATAAATGTACCCTCTGGCACTGAACATTATACTCATAACATACACAACATATTTTAAAATAATTATAATATTTGTATTTAGAAAATAATATTCGCCAATAATGGGTTAGATCTAGGAATTGCATTAATGTTAGGATACGAGTACTCAGGGAGGATCTAAGGGGTCTAAATGGTCTTAAATAAAGCCTACAAATGAGAAGTCATTAATAGCTTAGGTAAAAGCATTATATGGTTCTTTATACCTGTTGAAGGGATTGGTAGAGATGGTCTTTAAAGCCCAAGCCTACAGTTTTTAAGCTTGTAGTATACGGGTACACATAATTAAAAGTATATTGAACCTAACAATATATAATGTTAATGGCTGTATCAACGCCAAGAGGTATTCAAACCTCCAGTTTTATCCATAAACCACAAGATACGTATACAAAAAAATAGGCGAACAGAGAGCTTTTGGGTACTGGCAAGAAGTGACACAAATGATGACCATGTCACTTAGGGTTGGTGAGGACTTTTGTCCTTTTTAAGGAAGACTAATCCTGGCATGTTTTCAAAAATAGGATCACAACAGACCATGGAGAACTAAGGAATCCAAGATATCCCACTGAAAGGGAACTTACAGGCACATGCTTCAAGCAAAGTAATAGAGAATCCTTATTTGAGATTTTTAAGGAATCACAAATAAGGACTCGCTATTACCCAAGCATGATACAGATTGCGAGAAAATAAAGAATAGGTAAACATCGCTAAATACAATAGCGATTTCAAAATAAAGAATCGCAAATGTAGAAAACCTATATTCTCGCAATTAGCGAGATCGCAAATTGCGAGATCGCAAATTGCGATCTCGCTAATTGCAAGATTGTAAAATTACAGAGTCGCATTGGGAGCAGGCTGATGACCTCACAACCAGGAAGTCAATCAGCCCAAGCTGTTTTCTGTGCACAGAGGAAGTGAGAGCCAGAAACAGAGTGCTGGGGGAGAAAGTTAAAAATACAAACTGTGGTTTGCTAACAGCTGAAGAGAGCAAAAATGTCCCAAACAACAACAGAAGAGGGTGCAGGGCCAGGAAGAGAAAGTTATAGTTTAGTGAGAGGGAACTCGAGTACCTCATTGAGGAGGTGGCAAAGAGCCATAATAAGCTCTTTGGGAAGCTCTCAATAAAAGTACCTGAAGCAGAAAAACGAAGAATATGGAACAGGATCAAGAACAAAATTAATGCTGTGAAGGTGACACACCGCAGCATAGAAGACAAAGAAAAAATGGTACGACCTGTGTAGCCTTGCCAAGGAGCGGATAGCACAAAGGCTGAAGGAGGCCAATGGGACCGGAAGAGGAACTTCAATAGTCCCAGACAAAACAGCCCTGGAGGACCTGGTTGAGGGCACTATCCAGCCAGAAGCAGTGGTGGGAGTAACGCAGCTGGATACATCCGGGGCGGCCAGTAGTACACAAGGTAAGATGCATTCTAATATACATATCAATGTGCATACTAATTGTGCCCAATCTGAAAGTAACCACCAAAATTACAGTAATAAACTCCAGTACACATTTTACATAGGGACCCAAATGCATTATGTGACTTGTAGGCTGCAGAACCAAATTGGTAGTCAAAAACTACATTGTAAGCCTAAATGTCACAAAAATACATTACAGTCAGTGATTAAAGACAGTGAGAGCTTAAATGTAAAGTAATTTACTGTGGCACAACATTAGCACCAACACAAAATAATTATGCACTGTTTCACACCACAGATGCTGCAGAAGTAGACACTGATGACAGTGACTGTGGAGACAGCACACAGGCTACTGTAGAGGTTGCTGTGTCGATACCTGTGACACCACCAAGCATACCCCAGGACCCGCCAAGACGCAGGGCCACAGTCACACCTCTGCAGCCAATGGAGACAGATCAGGATCATGAAACAGCTCAAGAGTCAAGCCAGCTTAGTATGAGCCCCACAACTACACCTCAGGCAAATGTCCGGATGAGTAGAAGACGCAGGTCAAGGGCCCGCATCGGGGCACAGGAGGCAGAAAATCCCAATGTGTGGGGTGGCGTGGAGTCCCAGATAATGAGGGTGTAGCCTGCAAGCAAGACATATGGGAGACATTAATCTGCAAATGACAAAGATGAATAAGAACATATCAGTCATGGCCGAGTGTGTGATGGAACTGACTACACCAGTTGTGGAAGGAAACAGACAGACAAACAAAACACTGCAGGAGCTGGGTCGTGTGATACAGGAGGCATCGCCAGTTCATGATGTGCTTGGCTGGCTATACCAGGTCTAACAACAAGTTATGCAACAGCACTGCACTGCTGTCACGTAGGTCGGTGGCAATGCAAATAGATATCGACCATTGTTGTGGGGATGTGGCCAAAGCACTTGGCCAAATAACCACTGCCGTTGAACAGAATGAGGCTGGTACTGGTGAGCACAGTAATGTTACAGGGGAAGAGGGTAGTGAGGCATCCAGCCATAGCAGCGTGTCAGCGCCAGTCAGCACTGGCAGGAGGTGCAGTACCCATAGATCAACACCTACTGCTGCATCCATGAGTGATGATGCAGATGTAGGCAAAGACGTTTGGGTGTGCGAGGGAGGAAGCGCTAAACAGAATTATACTTTTTGATTTTTCCATGGTGACGTAACCATGTCCAAAACATTCATAGTGACTGAGTATCAAGTGCATTGTGTGTCATTTGTCCTCTAGTGCATGCAGTTATTGTGCTAATACCCACCATCTATGTTTATCTCAACACCACTAACGGTTCATGTGCTAGTAAAGACTTTTTCTTCCCTGCAATTAACCGTTGTGTCTCATCATTACATACCTCAGAAATAATGTTGGGTGATGTCTGCAGGTTTCCTTTGTTAAACAACAGGGGGTGGTGATGGACAGAGTTTCTGAATTAAGCAGAATACTCTCACCCAGTCAAGAGATCAGGGCTTAATCCAACACCGGTTTTTAGCTCACTGCACCATCCCAGCTCAGAACCTGGCTATATGCAAATTAGTCTGTCCCTGGCCCAGTGCATCATGGGAACACGGCAAACCAAACTACCAAGCCAATTCTTTCACTGGGAAGGAAACAAGCTTCCGGGGACCAGTTTCTGGCATTTCAGCCGTCTTCGGCCCGGCTTGCTTGAATCCTGATGGTGCAATGAGCAAGGGACTCACGTCTGAGTATACCCTTCCACGCTTATGGTGGACAAAATAATTAAACAACAGGGGGTGGTGATGGACAGAGTTTCTGAATTAAGCAGAATACTCTCACCCAGTCAAGAGATCAGGGCTTAATCCAACACCGTTTTTTAGCTCACTGCACCATCCCAGCTCAGAACCTGGCTATATGCAAATTAGTCTGTCCCTGGCCCAGTGCATCATGGGAACAGGGCAAACCAAACTACCAAGCCAATTCTTTCACTGGGAAGGAAACAAGCTTCCGGGGACCGGTTTCTGGCATTTCAGCCGTCTTCGGCCCGGCTTGCTTGAATCCTGATGGTGCAATGAGCAAGGGACTCACGTCTGAGTATACCCTTCCACGCTTATGGTGGACAAAATAATTCAACAACAGGGGGTGGTGATGGACAGAGTTTCTGAATTAAGCAGAATACTCTCACCCAGTCAATAGATCAGGGCTTAATCCAACACTGTTTTTTTAGCTCACTGCACCATCCCAGCTCAGAACCTGGCTATATGCAAATTAGTCTGTCCCTGGCCCAGTGCATCATGGGAACAGGGCAAACCAAACTACCAAGCCAATTCTTTCACTGGGAAGGAAACAAGCTTTGATCCACATTCTATCCATCACCTGTTTTGTTTGCAATTACCGCCATAAGTTCGCTGGGGATGCTCAGACGTGGGTCCCAGGCACTCCACACCACTGGAGTCAAGCTAGCCGGGCTGATGAGAGGTGTTACTCGAAACCGGTCCGGTCCTCGGATGCTTGATTCCGTTCTGGAAGGACATGGCTTTTGTAGTTCGGACACTGGACTGTTCCCATGGGGCACAGGGTCAGAGCTGATTTGCATATCGCCATTGTCTAACCCAGGGTGGTGTGGAGTGCAAAAAAACGATGGATTTGGGCCCAGATCTTTGGACTGGGGTGAATGTGTGACATTGATCCACATTCTATCCATCACCTGTTTTGTTTGCAGGTTTCCTTTGTCCCTCTGCTGAACTTGCCAAATGCGCCCGTTGTGGGTGTGCCGGGGGCTGGGTGTCCTCAGTGTCGGAACCCTCTATGGGGATACCTCTCCTTGTTGCTATATTGTGCAACATTGCACATGCAGCCACTATCCTACAGCAGGTTTCCGGCTGGTACAGCATTGCTCCTCCAGTTTTATGCAGGATGCGGAAGCGACTTTTGAACAATCCAAATGTCCGTTCGAATACATTACGTGTCCTGATGTGTGCTGCGTTGTACCTCTGTTCTTGTTGGGTAGCTGGGTTCAAGTATAGAGTCATGATATAGGTCCTCACGGCGTATGCACTGTCACCTACAGGGTAGTAAGCAAAGTGTTAGTGTCAGGTATACATTGTCATTTCATACTTTATTAATATGAATAAGTATTTATTTTTACTTAGCAGGTGTCCTTCGCCAAATTCACCCCTGAGCAGACATAAGTGAATGTCACTATGTCGAAAGATTTATGAATCATGGGTGCTCCCAGGGTATTGTGCTACAATGTCAGTTATGATGTTTTTCGCATTGCACACTGCTTGAACATTGATGGAGTGATACGATTTCTGGTTCTGGAAGATATACTCATTTTCTGCTGGGGAACATATGGCTACGTGGGTGCAATCTATGCATCCGATCACATGTGGAAACTATGCTACTTGGTAGAAGTCGAGTTTGGTTTGGGTCAATTCCTGTTGGGTTGTGGTGAAGGTGATGTTGTTGTGGATCATACTCATCATGGCGGCCAGGAAGGATTTGAAGAACTTTGAAAGGGAGCTTTGTGATACCCCTCCAGCTACTGCCACTACCCCTGGAAACTGCCTGACGCAAGTAGGTGCAGCCAACATAGCACCTGGCCATGATTTGGGATGGCATGGGTCCTAAGTGTCTGGGGCTACATTAGTGGTTCCAATTCAGCTATTAAGTAATGAATCATTGCAGCACTCAGCCTGTACTTATCATATATTGCTTCTGCTGTCTGTCCCAACAAAGTGATGCGCAGTCGGAAGATCCTCTCCGGTATTCTCCTTCTGGCCTGGCCTGCTGCATGGCTCCTCATCCTCCTCGCAAACACGTAGAGTGCTGCCATTGTGAAAGGCCTTTATGGCCTCATGGTTCAATTTAAATAGCCTTCTGATGATTTGCAGCTGAGTAATTTTATTTTTACCCACCTGATTCTGATTCCCCTTAATCTGCACTTGCTAATTTGCGATTTTGAAGAAAATATCTATTTGCGATTTTTCATGCATAGTATTGCGATTTATTTTAGCGATTCTTTATTTGCGATCGCATGTTTAGTTTATCGCTATTAAGGAATCGCAATATCTCGTTTCTCTAATTTTGCGACTCTCTATTTTGCGATTTGGGGATTTTTGGTTGATGCATTGGAAAATGCAAAAAAGTGCTCGCAAATAGCTATTCTCTATTTTTGCGACCACTTTTTAGCTTGATGCATTTGCCTGTATGTACTATAAGAGTAGAAACAGAGTACCGGCACATTTTAGTCTTGCAGTCGGTCACCAATACAAAATTATGAGTGTGTGAAGTGCACAATGTTGTATACAATGGTTTAGGCTCAGTAAAGGTCTTTAATGAACACTTAATAACTGATGGATATGTAAGCTGAACATTGTCATAAGAAGTGAAGGAAAGTAGCTAGGGTGTAGTGATTGCAGTGAACATACGGTTGTTAGAAGACAATAAGGCAGCATGGCATTTGAGAGAAAATCAGAGGGTATTTTGAAGCTCAGCAGTTAGGTGTATCTTGAATATGCCTGGACAGAACTCCCAGAGTTTCACTCAGCAGAGTTCCACGGAGTTACCCAAAAACTCTATGAGTTGTGGTACGTCACACTGCTCCGCTGAAAGTTTTGAACGAATATGAGGAGATTGCAAGACAAATCGCTACCTTGAATAATGGATAGACACAACGTTGTTTCTTTTGCATATACTGTGTACAGTACAGATCACTGCACTATTTGTATTAGTGTACATTTGTAAATATTGTGTCTATTGTGTACTATTCGTAATTATTTTGTTAAGTATGGTATTGTCAGATGCTCTCATATGTACTATTGAGTTTGCAGGCTGGATCTCTATTCCACTGATATGCTCGCGGTTGAGAACATTTTATGCCCCATGAATAGTCAGTGACATTGTTAACTTCATCTTTTACACCACACCTGTAGAGTCAGGGCCAGGACAACGGGTTGTTGTCAGAGTCTTTTTTCTATTGTACTGAGGAGCCCGGCTGGTCCTAAGGGTCTATACCCAGTCTGTCTTCCCCTTTACCGATCGGGACGTAATGTGCCTGACGGCTACGTGCACGCTGACTTTAAAATAGCAGCGGTTGAGTGCGCGTCATCTTAGTGCCGTGAGAGACACCGATGGATGCGGTTCATCTCCTTCCTGCTCCACTCAAGGTAACTAACTTTGGAGGCTAGGCCCAGATGTATGGAGGGGAGTTCTTCAATAACGTCCTGTTCTTATTCTAAATACACGCCGCGTCAATTTCAGAATTCAACACCTCAATAATCACATGGGTGCAGTTTTGATAGAAGGTGTCACACCGCATGGCCCCAGCGGGTGAGTCATCTTGGTGCATTGAGAGATATCGACGGATGCGGTTCATCTCTTTCTGACTCCACTCAAGGTAATTAACTCCACAGGCTAGACCCGGATATGGGGTGGAGTTCAGAAGGTACAGCCTTATTTTATTTTAAATATATGCCGCTTACTTTACAGAATTTCAACACCTCATTAATCATATGGTAGTAACTTGATAGATGGTCTCATGCCGCATGATCCCAGCGGGAGACCAAAGGCGTTGGAGTGCTTTACATTAGCACGAGTTACTTTACAAAAGGATGCATTCATTTTTGTAGGCATGGGGAAATTAATTGACTTGCCCAGAATCAAGGATGTTAAGCCGAAGATGAAACTCGGTCCCGGTTTTCCTGCCCCATAGTCAGCAGATCTGACCCTTGAGTCACACCCTCTCCCGAAAAGAAGGCATACCATCTCCCTAGACTCACTACCACATTTTTGTGATTGCTGTTAAATCACTAAATCTCCCAATTTCTAACACAACAAACAGTGAATGCGCTGTCTTGAAGAGATGTTTTATATTCTGTCTTTGGGTTTACAGGCCTCCCATCTCCTACCATCGGTAAACTTCAGCATTTTCCTCATTTTCTTTGATGCCATTTGTCATGGCATGAGGTTGCCATGTCCTCTTCTTGGGTTTGACCCTCCCATACACTGCTCTCGGTTTGCGCATCTATTTCTTCTTTGCTTTCAAGCACTCCATAGGAGTATTTTTGTTTTCAGACTGTCTCCCTTTTACACATATATACATACCACTAAAATGCATGCACATGTACATAAAAGAATGCATTTCTTAAAAAATGATCCATTGGTATTGGAGCGCTAGTGGGAAGCCACTGAAGGCTGTACTACCCATTACCCCTGCCAGTGCTGCCAGTTACAGTACCAACACAACTAGTAACCATTGCCCACCTTAAAATGTGGCAATTCAGACTATGCAAGGTTACCCAAAGCTATATTAATGATGTGTACAGCCGGTATTATTCATTCTTAATGTATAATGAATAATTACAAACAGTTGTTGTGCTCACCTCAAAATTAGAGTGACAGCGCCACCATGTGGTGGACTGTCACTGGAGCTTTTTCCTAGACACCCCTCAGGGGCCTGTCCGGCACACTGACCAGGGGAACAAAGGTTCTGTTGTGTTGAATTTTGGCAGAGCAGGGCACTGTGGGATGTTTTTGGGCCAATCCATGGGAACTTTTACCCTATTAGTTAGACTTGTCTCCACCCTAAAGCTGGCATGAAAGGCGCACCCCTGGATACCTTCTTCAGAAAACTGCTGGATCTGATGAAGACAGAAGAAGGATTGGACCAGCTAAACTCTAAGTTTCAGAAATGGGACTACACCTACTGCAAACCATGGAAAGAAACACCAAGGGCTGGACCATCTCCCACGTAACCCAGGAAAGGCACGTGGACTTCAAGGACTAGCGGGCTAGCCTCCTGTTAAGCACTAGGAACACAAAAGCTAAATCAGCAATGACTTCCGCAAAGAGGTCGAGCAAGTCAAGCAATGATGATTTATCGCAGTGAGGTGAAGCTTGGATGTTTGGCTGGGCTACAGTTCCCAGAATGCATTGGCCAGAGGCAATAAAATCAGCAGGGCTCCCGTTGCTCATTATTAGTGGCAGTAGTACCCCCCCCCCCCCCCTCACCCCCCCCCGCCGGTGCATTGCCATCCATCCCTACAGTAGCCTTCAGACTAGGATCTATTGGTAAAGTAGTTACAGCAGTCATTGATGGATCGAGAAGAATAGTTGGCTTACTACTGCCATTGTCATGACTAGAGATTAAAGGGGGCTCATGGTAATAGTGAGGATGATAGTACTTCCTCCCCCACCTCTCCCTCCTTCACAACTTGATGTTTTAGCACTTTTAGGGGATCACCCTGCTTCTCTCCCACTCTGCCATCACTGACCTCCGGGGGAACTTTCCCTTTCTGGGACCGTTAACGAAACAGCTCTGGGAGCGTCTGCTTGCCTTTTGCCACCGTCGCTGGAGCAGGAGTTGGCTTTGATGTACTAACCGAGACCGCTGCCTACTCAGCTCCCCCGCTAACAGCCGGGCTCTCCTTTCCCTCAGAATCGCCAGAGCCGCCAATACATGCAGCACCACGGGTTTTCGCCGCTGCCGGAGCCGTCTTAGAAACTGTCTTCGGAGCCATAGTAGTAGCAGCAGCTCCAGCAGGAATTCCAAAACAAAGCGTGGAGTCGATCCACTCAATCCCGCCAGGTGAGTGGGAGCAGGAGCGGGGGTGGAACGCACCCAAAACCAGAAGAGCATAGCGGTAAGTCCCGCTTGCACCTGGTTAAGTCTGCATATCAATGCCATACGCCTTCGCCAATAATCTGGAAAAATGTATAGCTAAAGTCTCAATCGAAGAGTGGCGAGATAGTTAGAATAAATTAGAGGACCGGAGCATAACAAAGGCAAAGGAGCAGGGACAGGGCAAAAGACCGAGGGGGTGTAGTTCACCTGGGGAATACTGGCACCAGCCTACACAGCAGAGCTCACGGCCGCCATCATTGCCTCCAATGAAAGGCGTCTGAAGGTACAGAAGCAACTGACAAGTTTTATTCCTTGTCAGATCACTCTGTTTCCTCAGTGGATGAGGGGGGAGAGCTAGAATGGTCAGACTATGACCGTGAGTCTGGTGACTGGCGTTTAAGTGAGGCATCTAAAGATGAGACGGCATCTGGGGGTGTCAGTACAGTCTGTAAGGTCATTAAACCTAAAGTCCCCCCCCAACCGATACTGAGTAGCGACCCAGGCTCTATATTATCAACGCCAGGCCAGTTTACTCCAAGGAACTCAGCTAAGACTGTTATACTTACAGACCCCATATTGGATCCTCCGGAGAAAGTGACTCTATCCATTATTTACCAAACATTATTGCGAATCGGTAGGAGGCGCGACAGGAGAACAAGCGTACGCAGAGAGCCTGCTGCAGAATGCAAAATTCAATTCGCAGGGTTGCGAAAACATGTTCGGACATTGTTGCCAGGATTGGAGAGGCCGAGGAGATCTCCGTCCTGGAAGATGCAGTGGCAGCCCAGAAGGGACTGGCGAGCGTGATTAAAGATCAGCGGGAGGACATGCTATGGAAGCTGACCGATTTGGAAAACGGCCAGAAGAAATAACTTAAGGATTTTAGGAATTGAGGAACGCAAGGAAGGCGAAGATGTTAGGCAGCTTGTAGCGGAACTATTTACTGAAGCCTTTCCAGAGGTTACGCAGTGGGACTGGCACCTGGAAGTACAGCGGGCGCATCGGTTCCCGTTCAAGAAAAGGCAGTTCTCTGGTCCTTCCGGGGCTACTGAAGCCAAGCCACGAGCAATCTTGATCTGCTTAAACAACTTTCTGGCCCGAGAGAAAATCTATGATCTTGCTAGACCGGATAGGAGGAGGGAGGGGAAGGGCTGCACATTTTTTGTCCGGCCCGATTTTTGGCCAGCAACAGTTGAGCAAAGGTGACAGCTTCGCCAGCTAATCATTTTGTTTCAGGCTAAGGGTGCGCAGGCTTTCCTACTTTTCCCATCTAAGTTGAAAGTAATCTTTATGGCTCAAACTAAGTATTTTGTTTCTGAGATACAGGCAAAGGAGTTCTTGGACTCTATTTAATTAGTATTGTTGCATACAGTTGGGTATCGAGGACGGGGGCACCAATAGATAGTGATGCTGTATCATGGACTGATCTGATCATATCTGTTTTTTCTTCTAAATTTTAAAAGTTGTTCTGGCTAAGTGATCAGGGTCAGCCCTTGTACATTGTTAGTAGGGGGATAGGATCCAGGGGAGTCGGGGGGGGGGGGGTAACCAACCTAAACCATCACAAGGACTACGGTCCTGTTGCCCTACAAGGGGGGTGAGGGGTTGGGGTTGGGTGGGGGGAGGGTTCTGGGTGGGGTCAGGGTTTGGTGGTGGGGGGTGGTGTGGGGATGTTGTGTCTTTTTGGGTGTAAAGTCGAGCTTGGGGGTATGTGTGTCTTGCTATCGAGGGCAGAATTTGCTTTGCTAAATTTTGGTTAACTATGATGATTATTGAGATTACTGTGATTATTGAAAATTTGCTTTCGGATTTTGAAGAGTGGGACATAAATTTGTTTATGAATGGGGCGGAATAGGTTCGAGGAATATATGTGGATTAAATGATGGAAAAAAGCGTGGGTTGTTTTACAAGATTCTCGAAATGATGCAGATGGATATATTATGTCTTCAGGAGACCCACATTCTATGGAGTAACCGGGGGCTCCTAAGATTGCCTGGCTATTAGCTAGTGGCCTGCTCTCGTCAGACCTCTGTGATTAGAGGTGTGGCTATTTTGTTGAAGAAAGGGGTAGGCTGTTGTAAGAAAGTTAAAGAGGACCATGCGGGCAGGTGGGTGATTGCTGAAATGGTGATAAATAATTGTCTCGTCGGTCTGCTCAATTTATGGGCCTAACTTGGATGACCCCGAGGTTCTTAGATCTATCAATATTGAACTAGTAGTATGGCCGCACCCAATGATGTTCTGTGGGGATTTCAATATTAATCTATCTAGCCAATTTAATTTAGTAAATGACCGAAATTATGTTAGTAGGAAACCCCGTGTGTTTAAGGCTTTGCGAACTCTAATTGTTGAACATGGTCTGATAGTCCTTTGGCACTACCATCATCAAGACAAGGATGGGTACACATATTACTCTGCCTCGCATAATAAATTGGTTTGTCGTGATTATGCTTTTCTTTCTGACCAGTATGTAGGGATGGCCACTATTGAGGTGGTGCCAAGGATCTTATCAGATCATAATGCTTTAGTCATAGAGTGTCCTTGGGAGCGTCATATTAAACATATCAGGTCCTGGACATTCGAGAGGACGCTCCTGTTAGGTCAATTATACCAGGATCACATGGGACGATGGATCTCAGAGTTTATGGATATTAATAGGGGGACAGCCTCTGACTGTGCAGTCTGGTATGCATTTAAAGCTGCGCTGAGAAACAAAATGTTTTGCTGCTCATCGGTGGTAGACCGCACAGGCGCAGAGTAAAAGTCGGTTAGAGGAGTTACGTCTGGCAGAATTGCAGCTAAGCACTAATATTTGGTTAGGTTATGGGATCTCCCAGAGTCAGAGGGTGGTTGTCATATTAAACTCTAAATTGCTGGAGTCTTTTGTCAGGGATCTGGCGGCTAAATATGTTCAATTTCGAACGTTGATGTATGAATTTGGTGAAAACTCTGGAAGGGTCTTTGCCAAAAGACTCCAGCAAAAGAGTGTGGCAAATCGTATTGTTCGAGTTATGGACCAGCAGGGTTGTATTCAGGATACCCCACAGGGTGTAATGGATGTCTTTATGAAATTTTATGCTTTACTTTATACTGAGGAGTCCAGCGTTACTCAAAATCAGAATGTTGTGGATGATTTTCTTCAGACTATAGACACTCGGAGGATCACAACAGAACAGAATGAGGTACTCTCTGCTCCCATTACTTGGGAAGAGGCGGAAGTGGCAATTAAATCTCTGGCTAATGGTAAGGCTGCTGGCCCTGATCTCATTGACCTAGAATTTTATAAGACCTTCTCTGCTCTGGTGAGCCAGGATTTGCTTGCAGTATTTAGGGCTGCACAGGCTGGTGTTATCCCTGATTCTTGGCGACAGACCACGGTGGTACTATTTAAAAAGAAACGCAAAAATGAGCTGAATTCCTCTTCATATCGGCCAATATCACTCATTAACACTGACAGTAAAATTTCCTCTAGGATCCTTTCTATTAGGCTTGTGCGCTTTATAGTTCCCCTGGTCTCATTACGTCAACAAAGGTTTATCCCCGGTGGATACATCCGGCTATGTCCGGCGCGTTATCTCACTGCTGGATTGGGTGCAGGCCACGGGTTCCCCCTCGGGGTGATCCTGTTGGACGCCGAGAAGGCATTCGACAGGGTCTCCTGGGGGTTCCTGTGGTCCGTGTTGCTCTGGAAAGGGTTTTGTGCTCAATTTATTCAGGCTCTCTAGGCATTATATCTTTCCCCAGTCGCGACTACTCGCATTTCAGGGCAAGAGTCAGGGTGCTTTAAAATCAGCAGGGGAACCAGACAAGGCTGCCCCTGCTCGCCCATGCTGTTTGCCTAATTTATTGAGCCTTTTCTCAACATGATCGAAGCCAGCCAGGATATTTCTCCAGTCAGGGTTCAGAAGGTAGAATATAAGACATTGACTTATGCCGATGATATTGTTGTCTTAACTGATGATGTTGGTTCTACCTTTTCGCCCCTAGAGACTTTGGCTGCTCAATTCGGGGCTATGTCTGGATACAAGCTGAACATTATAAAAACTCAAGTTATTCAGTCAGAAGGTATGCCTCCCTCTGAGGTATCTGTTGTAACAGAAGCTACTTATCTTTGGGTTCAAATCTCTCCTGCGGTCACTCAGATTCCGGATTTGAATTATCTTCCTGCCATCTATTCTCTCCATACCAAGCTGGAGAGGTTAGATCATCTCCACCTGTCACTCTTTGGACGTTGTAATGTTTTGAAAATGCTAATCCTTCCAAAGTTTTTATATCTTTTTAGGACAATATCTCTTTTGATTCCACAGGTTACATTGGCTAGGGCGTAGTGAATCTGTCAGCGTTTTTTATGGGGCTACCGCCGGGTAAGAAGAGCTGCTAAATGGACCTGTCTCCCCAGGGAACGGGGGAGCTGGGCTGTTCTCAATATTCTATATTATTATTGGGCTGCCATGTTACAACATTTTGGTTCACCATTGGTGGGCGACAGGGTAGATCTCCTTTTATGTATTAGCCCATCTATATATGATATTGCCCTGGGTGATGCTGCTAAGGGTGTTCTAACACGTGTGTTAGAGCCGAGTTATTTTAAAAAAACGAAATTTAAGGTTAGCTGGGCTTTGTTTTCTATTTGGCAGAAAATTTGTTCTCGTGTAGCTATCTCGAAGAAAATTTCTATACTCCTTTCATTGCCGTGGGTGTGCTACCATCGATATTTCAGGATGGTGTCACATTTAAAAAGCAATCCTTGGGCTTAAAAGATTTTTGGTGATCTGGGTCTCGATGGCCAGTTGGCCTCTTTTTCCTTCTTAAAGGATAAGTTTCATTTGCATTCTAATGATTTTTTTTAAATATCTTCAGATTAGGAGTTTTTTGGATGGACATCACCGTAGAAATCCTATCCGGTATGATAAGATTGCTTTAGTTGAACTCGTTAAGAAAAGAGCTACAATAGGAGCCATTTATCGATGTCTTTTGTCAGATCTCCCTGATGAACTGGATATCCACAATGTTAAATGGGGTTGTATGACGCGATGTCGTTGACATAGTTTTCGCGCGCTATTACATCGCGGCTTTTAAATCGCAACAGCGATGACATCGGCACTTTTAACATCGCACGTTGTTGCGCCGCTAATGCCGCCTTTTAATTGAATTGCGTGTCACATCGCTGACGTTACATCGCGCGACATGACAACGCGATGTTTGTGCCCTACAGCCATGCGTGGGAATTTTGTGAAAGAGAAAAATGTGCAGGGCTGGGTTCCTGCCTGGCCTGGTTTCAACCATGGCATTTCCTTATGCTTGTTATATAAAGTTCCAATTTGCTAAGCACTGCTGGATAGCAGCGTTCTATTCACAGCAAAACACCTGTGAAATGAACACAGACACAGCGCCTGTCCTTTGACATCGCTGCATGTGAGCTATTTCATTTATTTGTGTGCATCCCTAACAAACGCCAGGCTATGCGTCATGTGTAACCCCTATATGCAATGTGCGTGCATCTGTGCGTGTGCACGTGTGTATGATTGGGGCTCTGGGTGAACTCAGCACATTGAAAGTGAATTGTGCGTGGGTGGCTTTGTGTCTGGCATGTGAAGTGTGTTTGTGTCTTTAGACATGCATGTGAGTCGATTTGGACGCACAGAGGTGGCAATTCGAGTATCTGTTTGTAGGGGGTGGGGGTAGCGATGACACGTTACCAATATTTGATCAGATTCAGTAGTATGTCTGGTGTGCGGTTAGTATTCTTGTCCAGCGCTAGAAATCTGGTGCAAGATTTGGGGACAGAACAATTCTTTGGCGACGTGTTGTTCCCCTGATTGCAAGCATCGCATCCCAGCATCTATGTTACAAACACAGGCGATCACCCAGTTGAGCAGGTGGGATATTTTGTGTCGGCTCTTTATTAATGCTTGTCCTGTCCTAATGTAACAGGCAACATTTACTGAGCCCAGTGCGCCTCCTGGATATCTTCAGAGTTGCTATAAAAGTGTTCATCATGGAACACATTTTCCCCTTTCCTAAATGTGCAGTCACCAGTTCTTCTATTTCCACCTTTCCCTGACGCTCCGCCCCTACTTTGTCTGAAATCCTTCTAGCCCCGAAGAGGTCACTTAGTGCCCTGTATTGTCCAGTCTTTTTACTCAATATGGTCCCATTGAAAGAGGGCAGAATGTGGTCATGGTTCACAATCGCGGACGCAGATGATATAGGTGCCACAGTCTCCAGGGCAAATGCAGGAAAGTCATGCAAGCAAAGGTTGGGAGCAAACTCCAGCCACCAGAGACACTCGCGGGGGCGGGGGACTAGTTATTTTATGAGGATTTCATGCTGCCTTCGTTTCTGCTGCTACAGTATAAATTGTATACACAATTAGTAAAACCACATTTAGTGGGTGTCCTTTTTGTGCTACAAGGTACAATGACTCCTTCAACCCTGCCAGAACGTTATCCTATAATTACATGGTAAAACGTGAAGTTAGGAATGAACATCTTTACGACTGCTGTGCCGCAGAACTCGCATCTAAAGTAGCTTTCACTCCCATTCATTTTAGACAAATATACTATGAAATGCGGGCTGTAGTTCAAAGTGATTGAGGCATTTCCATCCATCACGTTTGTGCTGTTTAAGTGAGTTGGTTGATAGTGGCGTGGGCGTGCCCAGACGTAGGCCACATAGTGCTGGTTATAATCAGATGCTTGTCAATCTTACTGTGTCTTTAAACTCGAGTTGCACCTCACCAATGATGCTCCGTTTTTTTAGATGATTGAAGAATAACCATCAGTCACAAATGCAGCCATCCGCCGCCATGCACCCATGCACACTTTTATGCATCCATCCATTCATCCATCCATTCACCCACCCACCCCCCACCCATCCATGCATCCATCCACCATACGTTCCACCATCATCCATTCATTCATCCATCATCCATTCATCATCCATCATCCATTCATCCATCTGCCACCATGCACCCATGTACACTTTTATGCATCCATGCATCCATTCCACCATACGGTCCGCCATCATCCATCCGCCATCCATGCATCCATCCCCCGCCATGTGTCAGGTGTCAGGTAGTGGAAAACACAAGTTCCTAAACTGTACCGAGCCAAAAATGTAGCAATCAGCAGCTCAAAGACTATCCTCAGTCGTCAGGGATTATTTTCACGGCGCTCCACTGACTTTCCTGACCTCGATGTAATTGGTGTTTCCCTTCAAGGGTTGTATGACGCTTGCACATGGACAGTCCCCGAAGGATGTAAGCATGGTCCACCATTCGTCAGAGCAGTGCCAGCCCTGCCTCACCAGACGCCACAGCGCCTGTCCTTTGACATCGCTGCATGTGAGCTATTTCATTTATTTTCTGTGCATCCCTACCAAACGCCAGGCTATTCGTCATGTGTAACCCCTATATGCATCGCAACGTGCATCTGTTCGTGTTCACGTGTGTATGATTGGGGGTCTGGGTGAACTCAGCACATTGAAGGTGAATTGTGCGTAGGTGGCTTTGTGTCTGGCATGTGAAGTGTGTTTGTGTCTTTAGACATGCATGTGAGTCGATTTGGATGCACAGAGGGGGCAATTCGAGTATCTGTTTGTAGGGGGTGGGGGTAGCGATGACACGTTACCAATATTTGATCAGATTCAGAAGTATGTCTGGCGACTTTTACACCGCAGGATCGTTGTAGTCGCATGCGATGTTAATGGCATTGCGCCGTGGTCGCATCCGAAGTGAATACATGCGATGCAAACGATCCTGCGATGTAAAAGTCGCGGTGCGATGGCACCGCGATGTGTTGACCTCGATGTAATTGGTGTTTCCCGTTAAATGGACGGCGAAATATGGTATTCCAACACTGGACTTGAAACAGCTGCTTGAACTAGCCATTTATGTTTTAGTTTCGGGTACCCTGGGCACGCAAAGCTATATGACTATGTTCAATTTATATCACACCCCGGCGAAGATCGCTAGATGGGGGGGGGGGGGGGGGGGCGGGGGGTTTGGCAAGGCTGATTCCTGTTCTAGGTGTAAATTTCATGCAGCTGATGCAATTCATATGTTTTATTCATGCCCCAATCTGAGTGTTTTTCTTAAGGATATTGAGGTTTTCATTAATCAGGTGCTCAAGATTCCGGTTAACATCTCTCCAGAGTTAATTATTTTGGGTTGTGAACATTCAGGAGCTATTAAAAGAACAAGGTGATGGAAGTGATAGAAGCAAGGAAGCTGCAGCAAGTGAGCAGGAGGAGCATGGGTCAAGAGGGGGTTCCAGTGCCAAAGATGCAAGGATAAGAGAGTGGAGAGATTGAAGAGAGGTGCTGCATTGCATCCTCTCCGTTGCCTTGCCCCTCTATTGCTTAGGAGTGATGGGCAGCAGGGTGATGGGCACAGCAACCCTGTTTGGCAGAATTAGGCAGAAATAGGTCTTTCTACTTGGACTTTGGACTGTACAGACTATAAGTGAGTGAGTGGTCCCTGACAGCCTGAACTCCCAATTACAGTCCGACCAGATTAACCTCAGTTGGTACAACCTAGGCAGCCGGGCGGCCTGGCGCTTTGAGAGTTGATAACTGCAGTCTGTACCTGCACTTGTTTGTGAATGGCTTTGTGCGCTTTTGCCTTGTTGCCTGCACACCTCCACCCTGCCCTCTATCTGAGGTGTGATGAGATGTGGGAGCTACGAGGGAAGTTGAGGATAAGTCTTGCTCCAGCATTATGGATAGTCTGGAGTCTGTGTAGGAACTGTTTGGAGATCCCAGCGTGGAGTGTATTGCCGTAGTTGAGCCTGCTTGCAAAGAGTGCTTGTGTGATGGTACGACTGCTTTGGGGCACTTGCGTAGCATGCGTAGGATGTGGACGCAGGAGGAGCTAACTGCATTTACCTGTGTTTGTCATGTTGAGTTTATCATCCCAGGTTTCTGGCATGGTCAGTGGGTTTTGGTGTGCGTCCTACCTCTGACGGCTGCCAGGTAGAGTTCAAGGGCAAGTTCTTATTTCCGTAGAGCAAGATTTCTGTATTTTCAGAATTGAGCTTCAGGCAGTTGGTTCTCATCCATTATGCTACCTTAATCATGCAGTTGGTTCTGGTGGTGGTTGTCTTGTCAGTAAGACATAAAATGAGTTGGTTGTGGTGGGCGCAGTATAGTATGGTTATGCCTTGGGACCTGATGATGTTAGTGAGCTGTGTGATGTAGATGTTGAACAGGGTAGGACTGAAGGATCAGCGCCAAGAGACGCCACAGATCAGGTTCTTTGATTCCGATGTGTAGGATGGTAGTATGACAATCTGTGTTCTTCCTGTGAGAAAGGAGTCTATCCAGTTGAGGTGTTATGAGATATGGGAGCTACAAGGGAGGTTGAGGATATGTCTTGCTCTGGCATTCTGGATGGTCTGGAGTCTGTGTAGGAATTATTTGGAGATCCCAGCATAGTGTGTTGCCGTAGTTGAGCCTGCTTGCGAAGTTTGCTTGTGTGACGGTACGGCTGGTGTTTTGGGGCTCTTGCGTAGCATGTGTAGGATGTGGACACAGGAGGAGCTAACTACCTTTACTTGCATTTGTCATGTTGGGTTTAATATTCACAGGTTTCTGGCATGGTCAGTGGGTTTTGGTGTGCGTCCTACCTCTGAAGGCTGCCAGATAGAGTTCAAGGGAACGTTCTTATTTTCAAAGAGCAGGAATTCTGTATTTTCAGAGTTGAGCTTCAGGCAGTTGGTTCTCATCCATTATGCTACCATAATCATGCAGTTGGTTCTGGTGGTGGTTGTCTTGATGGTCAGACATAGAATGAGTGGGTTATGGTCGAGGTAGGATAGTATGGTTATGCCTTGGGACCTGATGATGTTAGTGAGCTGTGTGATGTAGCTGTTGAACAGGGTAGGACTGAAGGTTCAGCCCCAAGGGACCTCACAGAACATGTTCTTTGATTCCGATGTGTTGGATGGCAGTCTAACACTCTGTGTTCTTCCTGTGAGGAAGGATCCTATCCAGTTGAGGTGTTATGAGATGTAGGAGCTATGAGGGAAGTTGAGGATAAGTCTTGCTCCGGCTTTCTGGATGGTCTGGAGTCTGTGTAGGAACTGTTTGGATATCCCAGCATAGGATGCGTTGCCGTAGTTGAGCCTGCTTGCAAAGTTGCTTGTGTGATGGTACAATTGGTGTTTTGGGGCTCTTGCGTAGCACGTGTACAATGTGGACACCGGAGAAGCTAACTGCATTTACCTGCGTTTGTCATTTCGAGTTTATCTTCCCAGGTTTCTGGCATGGTCAGTGCGTTTTGGTGTGCGTCCTACCTCTGACGGCTACCAGATAGAGTTGAAGGGCAAGTACTTATTTCCATAGAGCACTCTGTGTTCTTCCTGTGAGGAAGGAGCTTATCAAGTCGAGGTGTTATGAGATGTGGGAGCTACGAGGGAGGTTGAGGATAAGTCTGGAAGGCTGCGGAGAAGTTGACCAGTATGAGGGCTGTGGTCTATCCCTAGTCCAGTGTAGTTCACATGTCATCTGTGGCTGTGAGAAGCTTGGTTTCAGTGCTATGGTTAACTCCGAAACCCCAATTGCGAGTGGTCCAGAAGGTGATGTATTTCAAGGTGGCTGGTGAGTTTTTTGTTGATGACTTTCTCCATCACCTTGGCTGGGTAGAGGAGTAGTTTTATTTAATTTATTTTATTTAAAGAGTTTTATATAGCGTTGGCTAGACCCGAAGGTATCGGAGCGTTTTACATAAGGTTCAACAATGTAGCAGAAAAAGATCAACAATTACACATTAGGTCTAAAAATAAGCAATACATTAAGAGAGGAGAGAAAGGAGAGAGAAAAGTAGTGGTGGGGCGAAGGGGAGGTGAGAAAGAGAGGATTAGGGAAGAGTTAACAGGAGAGACGAAAAGAAGTCTGCCTAAAGACCGACTGGGTAGGCGACGTCCAAGGAGAGAATCCACGGCCCGTCTCCCCTTTAGCTAAACCAGGTTGCTCCATCGTGCATCAAATAAAATAGTTCGGTCTCAAGTGGTGAGGGAAGAAGTTCACAGAAAAACAGGGTGAGGACAAAGGGCAAGGGCAGGTGAGGGTAAAGGTCAGAAGCTGGAAAGAGTTAGAGCAGAGAGGGGTGAAGGGTGGTGGAAGGGAGAGGGGGGAGATAAGGTCAGGAGATACGCGGGAGAGTTTGCCCAAAGTTCCGCTGGGTAGTGATGGTCAAAGAGGGAGTCCAAAGTCCATCTCCCCTTTAGCTCTCGAGGTAGCTCCACCGGGAATCAGAAAAAAATAGCTAGGTCTCAGATGTCTAGGGAAGTTAGCAGGGTAAAGGTCCTGGTGGGAGGGCGGGGACAGGGACGGGTGAAGGCTGGTTGTGGTCCCGTCGGTGATCAATGATTAAAGACCAGGGGAGAAAAGAGCATCGCAGAGGGTCTCACGGAGTCGGCCATCTAGTACTCAGGCAGGGGGTACGAGTCATTGCAAGTTCGGATACAGTCAGTCCCCATGAATCTCTATGGCCCAGAATGGAAGTGTTAGGGCGGGCATCTTAAGATCCGGTCGAAAACCCAGGGGCAGAGACAATTAGAGCCATTTGCAAAATAAAGAACGTCTTGGAGATAAAAGCGGCCCCACAATGATAGGCATCTCCCAATCAGTGGGCTAAGGTACAGAAACGATCGACCAGCATGCCCAGGTCCCCTCGCGCAGCACCCTAAGAGAGGATGAGATGCTTTGAATAGTCCTCGTTTCACCACCATATTAGGGTCAGGCACCATCCACGTGGAGATCGTTGAGGAGACGAAAAACGGCCTCACAATGAAGCACTACTCACAACCAACTGGCAGCATCAGCGCAACTGACCAAAATCGCCCAGACAACAGCGAAAGTACAGTTATAGCGCGCCCCTCCCCCCCGGGCACCGGGGGAGATCTCACCTCAATTAGGACTCGGTGTAACCTCCAGGTGTCCCGCTCGTCATGCAGGCAGGTGACCGCAGTGAGTAGCCCCCTGATCCAGAGGTGGGCCCAGGGATAGTGATATGGGACGAAGTTGCTCAGCTCGTTTTGATCAGCCTATGATTTTTTAGAAGGCCTTGACTACCGCATGTTACCAGTCTTCTGGAAAGGTGGGGGATCTGATGGAGGTGTTGATGATGTGGTTGAGGAAATTGCTGATCAGAGAGACTCCCATGTTGCAGATGGGGCGGGTGAAAGGATCTATGGGGGGGCTCACAGTGGACCGTCTGCATGATCACTGCTGTGTCTTCTCTGGTAAGTGTTTTCCATTGGGTCAAGTGCCCATGTTGGTTTTTATGGGCAGGTCAGAGATGAGGTCTCTGGGGGCCTGCTGTTAAAGTTATTTTAGATGTTTTCCACTTTGCTGCAGAAGAAGTTTGATAAGTTGTTGCAGAGTTCCTGTGCGGGGTGATGCTGTTGACTGCAGCTTAGGTGTCATGAATTCTTTATACAACAACAAATAATATCTGGGGGTCTGAGAACGAGTCAGTAAGTTAAGCAAGAAGGGCCACTATACCAAAAACATGCAAAACAGTATCAGTGAGAAATAGTAGTTAATAAATGGCCAAGTCAGGGCTCAAGAGTATGTGGAGAAAAATATTGTTCCCATCAGAAGCCACACTGTACCGCCCGTGTTGTCATCATTTGGGTTCTCCTTACCCAGGAGACATAACGGCCAGAAAGTTGTTGTCGTGACCGAAATGTGATGTGAGGGCAGAACAGAAAGGTATATTAGTGGCTAATGAAAAAAGCAGTGTATGGTGATTAGAGTGAGAGGTGAGGGGTAATGATAAAATTAGGTGAATTGGGTGGAAAAAGAATTTTATTGATATCCCCCAATCCCTAAGATTAAAAGGCAGGTGTGGGTGCAGGTTTTAAATAATAACCGCACTTTTTAGTGGTCGACATGTTTCTGCATTCACAAGAAAAGAGTTTCTAATGCATTCTTCAGGACCTTGGAATTACACTACTGCTTTGTTAATAAAAATTAGATAAATAATGAAAAAATATCACCTGGAAATCCAGGCGTACTCAACCGTATACTGTTAGTGCATAGTGGTAAGGGATCCGACATGTAAAACAAACAGACAGACAAACAAGGAAACAAATGGACACCAAATGTTATTCACATTGTTTCTGTTTATAATCATATTGAAAATACAATATGTTCACTCGTACTAGGACGTAGTCTCAAGTATACACTCACCCATATATGTTGGTTGAGAGGCTTCACCCCACCTGGCTGCAGCGCAGGTAAAAGGAGCACCGCTCTGGAGATAATCATAAAGTATTTATATTTATAGAGCGGTTTCATAATGTGAAAGAGAAATAAAATAAAATAAAATAGAGTTTACTTGGAGACAAGAGGTGGTCTAAACCTCTTATATATCAAGTGGTGACAGACTCCAAGGCTGCCCGTCTTGATCTATCAAAATCAGAGAGGACGATTACCAAGTATCTCACATTGTACAAAGGATAATGTACATGTACAAGCGAGAGAAATGCGTGGCTTAGCATAGAGACGAGTTCGCCAATGGAGAAATACTACGAATATATGCTCGTGGCAGCGACTCTTCTCAGATGCCAGCAAGTGATTAAGAACGGTAGTTAGCTTCTCAGGGCATCACAATGTATAAAGTATTGAGATCACGGAGAGCTCTTTAGAAGCGGAGAATGCTCCGTGTGAAGGTTAGCAATACGAGAGGGTACCAACACCTTAAGAGATGCCTCGTGATTAGCGCGATGAGCGCAAAGCCTTTAGTCTCTAAAGCGGAGTAGCCGTTAAAAGCGATAGCTTCTCCGTGTGCGCGTTAATAAAATAGTCAATGCGCGTTGAGAAGTGCGCACAGCCAAAGCACACTCACCTTTCCGTCGGTGTCTCCGGGCAGTCTTCAGTACTGCTTGGGGGGGCACCGACCGCGGATCGCGGTGATGTTTTGTAAGATTGTGAAAAGCTCCCTGAACGTCACGTGACAAGAGGTGGTCACATGGTGTCAGGGATTCTGGGAAATGTAGTTCGCTGCACGTTTAGTACCAGATAGTCAGTGAAACGAGGCTCAGATATATGTTCAGATACTTCACTCAAGGTGGTACACTAAGTGGGATAAACAGAGTGTGACAGAATAAGTCCCACGTGTGTTGTTGAACATTGGTGTCTACCAGGTGTGTGTGGCAGCAGGTCAACCCACTCCGTAAGGTTTTGAAATGACACTCTACGGGGCAACAATGTTGGGCAATATCGGATAGGATGTCCAACATGTAGAGACAGGAGTGTGTGGCAGTTGGAAACCTTACTCCGTAGGGTAGGTGTGGGATGACACTATACAGGGCGACAATTAGAGGGACATCCAGGGTATTGGCTCATTGAGGCCCTCCTTGTCGCTGTTGAGGCGATACACCCATTTTTGTTCGATTTTAAACAAGAAACGGCTAACATCCGCACATGAGTCAGGGATGTGCGGTTGTTCAAGGACTGTCCAGTAAAAATCCTCAGGACCATGACCCTTCTCCAAAAAATGTGCTGTGAGGCGGGTGGCTTGTTTCCGACAGCGCACTGTACTTTTATGTTCTTGAATGCGTGTCCGTATCTTTCTGGTCGTCATGCCGACGTACTGTAATTGACATGGACATTTAATCAAGTAAATAAGATTACTGCTGTTGCAGTTCGTAAACTTGCTTTGTATCCATGGGCGGTTGGTGCCTATGTCAATCTCAGTAGACTTGTTGGTCTGGGGACAGACGGTGCAAGTCCCACACGGATGGTGTCCAACCACAGGAGGTAGGTCCCATAAGGTACCCACTTGCCTCACCTCCTTGTTACGTGGGCGTGTGTGGACTAGTTGATCTTTTAAATTGGGTCCTCTTTTGTAGGCAAACATAGGCTGGGCGATGTCGTCACCTCCAGTTTTAAGAATAGACCAGTGTTTTCTTATGATTTTTTGCAACTGGTTTGATCGACTGTTAAAGGTGTTGACGAAAGCAATGCGATCTGTCTTCTCTTTGGGAGGGAGGATTTCCAGTAGGGCCTCCCTGTTGTTATTAGAGGCCCTCTTTTTGGACTGGCGGATGATTTTTTTAGGATAGTGTTTCTCCTTCAGTTGAGCCTCCAGATTTCTCGAATGTGTCTCAAAAGATTCCTTGTTGGAGCAGTTTCTCTGGACCCTGAGAAACTGGCCAAAAGGTAAGTTGTCTCTCAGGGCTCGCGGATGGCAACTATCATATCGCAATAGTGCATTCTTGGCCATTGGTTTGCGATATAGCTCGGATTCAATACCAGTCGAAGTGGCATGTAACCTTAGGTCCAGAAAGGCCAGAGATGTTCTACTGTACTCGATGGTGAACTTGAGATAGGTGTTCTTACTGTTCAACCATCTGTGGAATGACACTAGGTCTTCTTCCGTGCCACGCCACACCACCAGGATGTCGTCGATGTAACGTTTCCATACATGTATCGATGGTAAGTATGGATTAGTGGTTACTAGGACGTCTTGTTGCTCAAAGTTGTGAACGTACAGGTTCGCCAGGCTCGGCGCGAAAACACTGCCCATACTGGTCCCAGATGTTTGCAGGTAAAAGGTATCCTCAAAGCGAAAATAGTTTTCCTTCATAGCAATTTCATGAATTCTTTGACAATGAAGAAGATTTCCTTGCAGCTGTTAGTGCTTGCTTTGATGAGTTCCACTAGTGCACTTTTACGTGTTTCATTCATGCGGTTGGTAACGTCTGAGTGCTGTCTTCTATGTGGGCCTGAAGGTGGTCTTGTAGTTGGTTTGCCTTTTCCTTTTTTAACTATTAGCAGTGAGGTTTTGATTCTCAGAGTGTACCTGCTGGCCTGTCTGTTGGCTCTTTTTTTGTCTGTTAGTTTTGATTGGTGCAAGGAGTCTGCACAGTTTTTGATCCACTCATTAAAATTGGTGATGTCCTCATTTAGGTTGTTGGTGATGTTGGGTTGGTCCATGTTGAGTGCATTGAGCCAGTCTGCTTCTGAGATTTTTCCCAAGTTTCTGCTTGGAGGCTGATGCTTGTGGGTGCATTGACTTGTGGTATGGTGATTTGGAAGTGGGTGATGGAGTGGTCTGTCCATGTGAGTGATGAAGTGAAGTTGTATATGATCCTGTCGCTGGTGGCAAAGATTGAGTCCAGTTTGTGCCCTGCAAAGTGAATTGAGTCTGTGACGTGCTGGGTGAGTCAGATGTTGTCCAGGCTTTCGAAGAGGTCCCTGGAAAATGGGTCTTTTCAGTCTTCTATGTGGAAATTGAGATCATTGAGTAGTAGGAAGTACCTGGAGTTGATGGTGAAGGGGGTGTTGAAGTCTCTGAGGAGACTGCAGAAGTTGGACCTCTGTCCTGGTGGTCGGTAGGCAATGGTTCCTTTTAGTTTGAAGCTGTTGTTGATTTACAGTTTGAAGTTCATGTGTCCCTTGATAGGGGTGTTGTTCTCCATGGATTTTTTTAAAGAGTTTTATATATAGCGCGAACTAGACCCAAGACATTGGGAATAAGAGCACTTTACATGAGCACCAGTTTCATTACAGAAGTACACATTCATTTTAGTTCGGCACGGGGAGACTAAGTGATTTGACCAGTAACACAGATGTTGAGCGTCATTGCCGAGACTCGAACCCTGTTCCCCAGCTTTAAGGTTAGCTGCTCTAGCCGTAAGGCTACAGGGAATTTGATGGTTTATTTCTGGGAGATAGAGTCCTATCCCCCAAGAGGTGCCCAAAAGATCCTAGACCCTTGACTGGTTTAGAGAGTACTCTTTTCCAACAAGAACTGCAAAACCGGACACTTAGACACTTTCTACAAAAAGAACCAGAGGCTACCACCGGACTGACTCTGAGCTGCAGCCATCGAGGTTGCATTGCCAGGCGGATTCAACTTGCTGGTTTTCCCAAGTGAAATAAGTTTGACTTTCAGAAAAATTTCTAAGTCTTAATATAGAGGCATTTCACCGAGGGCAAGTTTGAGGAGCAGTCAATTTCCAATCAAGACCGTCCTTATCATGGACTTTGGACTCCACCTGTTCGGGACTTTCCTGCTGTTGACGCCGTAAGCCTTGAACACCTTGTCAAAATTCAGGCTCCCACCAAAGCCTTGCTTTGAATCCAGCTTGCAGCCCGACCCACAGATGACCTTCACAACAAGATTTATCTCCAGAAAAAATAAGCAAAGTCAGAGGGTAAACTTTGCAATGGGATAAACCTGGTCCCTCTGCAAAACCTGGTCTGATTAGGCAGTCGGCCTGTTCTTTTGACTTTGACCCGGTCTAGTGTGACCAGTGACCAGATACATCTGTCTGGCACTTAGCACCTCTTGGCCCTAGAAACATCTAAAATTAGAAAAATTACATCTACAGTTCCCCACATCTGTTTTTTGTAATCTTGGCCTCTATTTGCTTATTAACATGTTCTCTATTGTTATAAATTGGAGTGGCAATGCTATTGTGTTGTGTTGTCTACTCTGTACCTGTTTTGGTGCTATGAAATGCGTTACACCTTTCTCCTAATTTAGGCTTGCCTGCTCTGTGCTACAACTACCAAGGGATGAGTTTAGGTTTAAATTATCAAGACCTAACTGGACCTAACCCTGAATAGTGTTATTATTGCTTGTAGAGGACTATCATCCACTGCAACAAATAATTCACTTTCTCATATACCCACAACTCTTTTTGCACACAGTGTACAGTATTTTTGCTATCATACAAATGTTTACCTTGCATTATTTGCCTACATATATTTGTTATGTTTATCTTGTACCTTTCATTTCTTTAAGCCTGTGACTCGCGCTGGGCTTGTGACCTCTGTGTTGTGTCATGGGCTGAGCGTTCGAGTTAGCAACCGTTAGTTTCCCTTATCTTCTAGAGATGAGGTCAAGAAAATCATTAAACAGTTATTAGATGATGATATTATTGAACCTGTAGAAGCCACACAATGGTTGAGTTCAGTTGTGATCAATCAGAAACCAGATAAATCCTTGCGCTTCTGTGTGGACATGAGGAGTTTGAATAAAGCGGCAGTAATGGATAACTTTCCGCTTCCTAATATAAATGAAATTGTCTTGGGTTTGGGTGGGGTGAAAGTTTTTTCAAAGTTGGACCTTCGAAGTGCCTATCATAAGATTAAGCTTCACCCAAACTCTAAGGAGTACACATCATTCATCCCCCCCGAAAGACACGTATCGGTTCAAGAGACTTCCTTTTGGACTATGTTCGGCAGCAAGTGCCTTTCAGAGAATTATCACTGATGTACTAAAGAACATTGAAAGAGTTGTCTTCTTTCAAGATTACCTTTTAATTTATGGATTAGACTCTAGTGATCATAATGCAATTTTATGTAAAGTTTTAACTTGTCTCTCCAATGCAGGATTAACACTGCGAAAAGTAAAATGTGTATTTGCAGTAGAAGAAGTGGATTATTTGGGGTACCATGTGGAGTGGTGTGGCTCACTGGTTAAAGGCAGCAGACCTGGGAGCAGAGGACGGCCCGGGACCAGGGTTCAATTCCCGACGAGGCAGGGTCGTGGACCAGGGTCAGCGGACTCGATAATTCTCACCTCGGTGCCTACTCTATGCAGAGATCACACTCGGCAACTCTGGGCATTAGCTTGCCTCATCTCCACAACGGCCCCCCACATACGCAGGGATGCCTGGTTTCACCTTGGAGATAACCAGTAGGGACCATCTCACAGGGAAAGCCAGGACAGGTTCCCCAGCGGTCTATTGCGCAGAGATACTCCTTCGGGAGTCGATTCTAGCACGTTAGAAACCCGCAAATTAAATTAAATTAAATTATGTGGGAGTGGAATCCAACCAAAGCAAGATCTAGTTAGCGCAATATGTAATGTGTCTGAGCCTGATGACAAAGACAAATTGCGGTCATTTATGGGCATGGTAGAATACTATGCAAAATTCGTGAGAAATTTTGCAGAGAAAGTGGAGCCTTTAAGGAACATCTTGAGAAAGGGAAAAGGTTTTGTTTGGGGAGCAGAACAGAGGAATGCATTTAACTTAATCAAGCAAAATATTTTAGATGCAAATGTACTCTCTAGTTTTGTGTAGTCTTTGCCTACTATTCTCACTGTGGATGCAAGTTTAGTTGGAGTTGGGGCAGTTTTGACACAAAAAGGTTCAGGAAAACAAAACACGGTCGCATTTGTGTCTCGTTCTTTGACCGAGACTGAGAGAAATTACTCGGTCATCGAGGGAGAGGCGTTGGCAGCTGCATGGGCAACACGTTATTTCAGGGTGTACTTGTGGGTAATTTCATTCACACTTAGGACTGACCACAAACCGTTACTAAAAGTTTTGGCTCCTGGAGGTATTAAAAATTGCTCAGGAAGGCTAGCAAGACTTGCAGTTAGTGTTCAAGAGTTCACGTGCAATGTGGAGTATGTACCAGGATGGTGCAATAACGTTGCTGATTGTTTATCAAGGTTGCCAGACAGAAAGGCAGAGCCAAAAGAATTAGTGACTGAAAATGTTGTTGCATACTTAGACGATTTGGAAAGTGATCTTGCTGGTCGGGTTTTTCTCCACTCTACAAACTCTAATAATAAACCCTAAGCTAAAGTGACTTCCGTGTTCTGACTGCCTAATTTACAAAAATATTGTTTATCAGAAGTATCATAATTGATCATAGTTACTGCAAACAATTCAAAAGAAAATATGTAGATCATAGCAAATGTAAAACGGGTCCAGCCATGTTTCATCACACATCCCTCATCTGTTAATTATTCCCTACTCTAAATGCCCTTACAGTGTCAGTCAACTTGGCTGTCTAAGTTTGCCAGACCTAAATTATGCCAAGCCATGTATAGCATCCCTGTGTAGCTTATGCTGACATCTGGTCAGCAGACAGAAATAAAACCTTTTGTACCTCCTCACAGCAACCGGTTCATGTGTCTAACCCTATCCCTGCACAAGTACCTTGAACACCTTCAGCAATATTGCTGTCTTATGGACCGAGGTGAGGGTTTTTGTGCTTGGCTACAAAAATGTACAAACAATACCCCTCCGGTGAATCAAATAGAAGTAAGCTAATGCTGTTTTTTTTTCTTCCTACCAAAAGAGAGTTCTGCAAGGCCACCTTCCCTTCCAGCCACGAGTTCAATGCATGCACTGGAGAAGTGGAACATTTTTCTTCTCTATCCTGTTTTGAACAATGTGAGAACGAGATTCTAAACTGAAAACATGGAGATCAAGTACAGATCAGTATATCATTTTTATTTTGAAAGTTAGTCTCAGCTAGGCTCAGTGCTTTTTATGCACATTCTCTAGTATTAAATTCTGTAATGTTTACATGCAATCAGACCTGTCTTGCATGCAACATGCACTAGTATCACTTGAAGTGTCCTGCCACACTCAAAAGAATTACACCAAATTTTATCACGGAAGTACAACTTTACTCAGTGGTACATATCTGTTCCATAGTTTTGAGATACTAGCATTTTTTTAAAAGCATTGATTTAAATGTAGACATATTTTGCATGTTGGAAAAGCGTATCTATATGCTTCTAACTTTAGCGCCATTTGACGAATATGCACAAAATGTGTCAAATGCTTAGCATATTTAGCTTATACTTTATGGGGCATATTCTCAAGGAGCTCTCGGCGAATTAACAGCATTTAATCGCAGCCAAAGTCGCGATAAAGTTATCACCCCATTCACAAGCTGGTGCTAACAGCCCATAGCTTCAGTTTACCTGCGATAGCAGCCGCAAAAAACATTGCCACAGACGACCCCGGCAACTATTGGTAATGAGATGCAGAGTAGGCGTTCCTGTGCCAAAAGCTGCAACAACACCACTCCGTAACATTCTCAACGAGCAGCCTGATCAGCGAAAAGACCACGGAACATGCGATAAGGCGTGTTAGCAGCAGGAAACTAACACCTGCTCTGACCTGGTGCAAAGTCGGACCACAGCCTGCACCACAAAAGGGAGCCCAGCCCAAAGCCACACCTGAAGAACAACAGATGCCATGGAGCCACTGAACATGCGGGACGGACACCCAAGAGGGCCACAACACCCACCACCACCACCACCCCCAAGACACCCCCCTCGGACACCTACCGCCCCCCCGGACCAACACTGAGGCAGCGCAGACAAAGACAGCCACCCCAGAAAATGTGCCAACCTCACAGAGAATGTTATTGCCCCCTACAGACTCAAAGGGACAAACCACCTCCGTATCCTGACCACCATTGGTCACCAGCTGACAGTACCAACACAGCGGACAACCAACATCCCACCTCAGACAAAGATGCTGGCTGTGATGCACCTGATGGCCTCTGGTACCCACCAACCAACAACTGCCCGAGTCGGCCGAGTCACACAGCCAAGCCAATCCAAGTCCCTCACAACGGTCGTGGATGACATCATCAGCTTGGTACCCCACTATCTATACTTCCCACACACTGCGCAGGAACAGCCGGAGACCAAGCAAGGCATCTACGCCACAGCTAGATACCCGCACATGTCATGGGGCAATTGACTCCACAAATGTCCCACTTGTGCCCCCTGGCAACACTGCACACAATAAGCGCAACCAAAAGCACATGTATCCTACCAATGTGCAGGCATTAGTGGACCACCGAGGAATCTCTGCCAATGTCGCAGTCAACCACTCAGGCAGTGTGCATGATTCATACACCTCCCATAGTCCATCATCAACCTGCGCTACCTGGATGGCACCTACGGAAATGCACTGCTCGTTGGCCAATACCAAATGCACACACAACACACCTCAACTCCACAATCATGCAACTCACCACACCGGAAATGCGCACGTCACAATCTCACATACAACATGCACACCCACCATACACAACAGCTCAACTCACTGTGGGAATGTGGCCCAACCATGTACGTTAGCCATCAACGGCATGGCACCTCAACCATACAACAGCAGAATGTCAGAATAGGTGAGGACCAGGCATGTGCGAAGGAGGCAAGTGACCGATGAATGAGAATGTACACAATGCCAAGTGTGGCATGGATGTGATGGCCAGACTACGGTATGACGACCACACACACATATCCATGTTGACACACACCGCTGGTGTTTGGAGTGCAGTGGAGAGTGGACACAACCATATCACCCCAGCCAGTGGGGTAGATTGCAGAAATGTAGCTTGTTACGTTCCCCCCTGTAAGCGTGAGCAGTGGGCTGGCCCGGCGCACGCCAGGCCACCGTAGGGGTGTGAATAAAAGGCACGTAACTGTGGGTGTGGTGCTCTTCCGGAATGCCCAACGTCTCTGCCAGGGCGGCGCCTCTCACCCCACCACGAGGCCGATGCCATCGCCGTGAGCAGTGTTGCCTGCGATCCTGTGCATCTGTTGCACCCGGGCCACTGGTCCCCGAACCTGTCTGAGCCCCCCCGCACACCTAGGCCTCAATGCCCACCTGCCAACACTGGCGTGTGTCGGAGAGGGCCCACCATGTGACGGTGCATGCTCCAAGCCCGATACCTGCAACCCTGGCAACCTGTTACGATCGTCACAGCGTCCGCGAGCCAGGCATGCAGGACTCCTTTCTTGTTTACGTACTCTATGGGCTGCCACAGCGGACTAGTGGGTCACAGATTTGGAACTGAGTCTACATTACACTATGGCAGAGGACGATGTTTATGGCTGACTTGAAATCACTATACTCCCTTCGATGTGGTGCCACCAAGTCTGCGCTTAGCATCACAACCACACGTGCATGTGGGCTCACGCGGACTACTGCCCGTGGCCTACGCTGCCCTCGAGTAGGTCACACATTTGGAACTGAGACTTGATTACACCATGGCAGAGCACATTCATTATGGCTGGGTGTATGTCACTATACACCCTTCGACGTGGTGCCACCAGGTCTTAGCCGTACATCACAACCACAAGATTCTGTGGGCCCTTGTGAACTACTGCTCTTGGCCTAAGCTGCCCTCGAAGGTCACAGAATTTGAACTGGACATTGATTATTCAAAGGCAGAGTACATATCATTGCATGCAAGGAGAGGTGGAAGAGGCTGACCCATTGCATTTGGGAGGAAAAAAGGATCATTGTTGCGGAGGTGATTGAACACTACCGGCGACTGCCCTGGTGTCACTAACTCTGTGCATCGTGAGCCTACGACACGTGGCTGTGGGACACTGCTGATCGCTGCCTCCAGCCTACACTGTGGCTCAGTAGGTCACAGAGTCTTGATTTCGCAATGGCAGAGTTCATACCAGTGTACCGGCATCATCGCAGACTGCATCCCCTCTAAGCCCGGGTGCCACTAAGTCTGTTCCCCGACATTTATGGACACTCTCTGATCGTACATTGGTGGAGTCTGAGTCTATGAACTAGGGGGTAGTTTTCATCCTCATGTAGCTGATACCGAATTGGTCTTGGCAACGAGGCTGTCGCTTTCCACTCCTCAATTTGCTGCTTCCAGAAAACATCAGACCTCTGCATCATACCCTGGAGGACACCTTCCACTGTCCCCCACAACCCTCCGCCACATTCACCTTCAACATCAACGAGGGCCCACTCAGTCTGCATGGCTCTACCTCAGTGGACAGCAAGTCACCGTCCCGTGGCGTGGTGCCTGTTCCGGCCGCTGTGTATCCGGGGCCACTAACTCTGTGCAGCTCAAGTCAGGGACCCTGTTTGATTCAATATTTAATGGCCTCTGAGACAATGGCCTTGGAGTCATCAAGGCCATGTGTCTGTGGCCCTGCGCTGTCCGCTGCCTCCAGACTCAACTGCAGTCCACCTGGGCTCACACAGCCAATTGAGTCCTGACTGGCCCGGACATGGCATCACCGCAGGAGGCACACGCCACCTTCGCCAGGACAACCGTCATCTGCCACAGTCAAAATTGTGGTACTGACAGACTAACGGAGTTGCTCGCACATATTGTGGATGCCATCATCTGCCTGTTACCCTGCTCAGCACTCCAGGTGCCACTAACTCAGTGCACCGCAATCCATGGATCGTCACTGATTGAGGTTTGTGCGGTGGAGAGGTTGCGCAGCAATGTGGGAGACCTAGGACGTGTATGTGGAAGATGATGCAGGTCTAACACACCCCACTGCATCTGCATAAGGAATATCCCGAAGGGACACAATACAAGACATTTTCTTCACATGAGGGTGCTCAGCTCTAGTGCCCCTACCTCAGTGCACTGCACCTCACGGACACTTCTGTTTGTATGTTCAGTGACCTCTGTACTTGCTCCGGCTCCCTCCATGTTGCTCAGCAGTTGACTCTGTTATGCTGGTTTCTATGTTTCCATTGTACTGGTGTCCACTGTTCAGGTTGTTTACAGCACCAAACACTCTGTGCGGGCTGGCTTACACTCACCCCACACACATCCAGCACAGGCGTCACTATTATGTGGCCCTGCCAATGAAGGGCCGGGCGCACGTGCCCGTAGCCAGTTCGACATGATGTCTGCTTGTGTCCCTGTGGTCTTGTTGTATGCATAAGGGCCCCGGGCCCAACCACATTACTATGTGCTGTGTACAGCAGATGCAATCATGTCACCGCAGGCAGCAGGTTGGAGCTTGAAGAAGTAGCTTTGTCGATAACCACTCAATTCGTAAGGGTAGTGGACTGTGCTGTCATACGCAGAGCCAATGTGGGTGTGTGACTGATGTTTGCGTGCCCCTGGGCGTGGTTCTGTACTGGGTATGTGCATATGCATGTGTTAATGGCAGTGTGGGCCTCCTCTGTGGGGTGTAGGTGGTCCCTGAAGGATAATGGACACCCATGTCTGTGATCTAGTTTTGCCTTCCATGGGTTCCGACCCCACCCGCATCTGTTGGGCCACCTCCTTTTGGCATTCTGACACCTGGCATTAGGGTGCCATGTGTGGCTCCGTGGAGTGTTGTGAGCCAGCAGTGCTTGCAGGTGCTTCCTGCTGTGTAGCCTGTTGCAGGATCTGTGTTTTCCACTGTGTAGCTTGGCTGCCCTGGTCTTGGTGGTGGGTTGTGTGGCATGTCCATGGGCTATTGTAGGGCGTCTGTGTTGAAGGTGTGATGGTCCTCTCTGCCATCACTGATGTGTGGTCTTCTCTGCTCTGCTGGAGGTGTTGTGTGTCCCTCTGCCATGTGATGGGGAGATGCATGGTGACATTGTGTTGACATGTATGTTGGCGCATTGTTATTGTTTACATGCAGACTGTCAGACAATGGACATTGTGACTGGGAGGTGCAGGATTTGGATGTGGGACCTTGTACATTTGGACTACATGACGGATGTGAGGTTGTATGCATACATTTCCATTTCACAGTTTCCAGCTCTGTCCGATGCAGTAGGCCTGTTTCTGCGCGTGTGCGGACCCAGTTGTGTCCTCTGCTATACAGAGTTGTGCTTGCGCCTTGTACCACATTGTCGTCAATGTGGGTGTCCTATTCTTGTTATGTGTGAGTGCTGGAGTGTGCTACGGAGAACATGGACATGATCCTGGGTCATTGTAGATGTGCAGTGTGCTGCGCCTCGTTGTGCATGCGTGCCATTGTGCCCATCTCCCCCTGGTCGTTACTCACCCTGTTTATGTTGTGTTAGGTCCTCCCGAGCTGTGTCCACACTCCCGACTCCTTGCACGGTCTCCACACTGATGACTGTGGCCTCCGTTTCCTCCAGCTCCTCCTGTGGCACAGGCCTCCCGCCTCCTGTTGCTGTTGCAGCCTTCCTGTTGGCAGGGATTATGTGCCTGGTTGATGGTTGATGGTAGTGTTCTGTCACCTCTGTAATGCTGCTCTGGTTTTCCTGCGGACTGCACCCCGTCTTCCTCTCCCTCTTCTCCCTGGCCTTCCCCGACCCCATTGTTCCTTGCTGGTGGTCTGTGGGGGTTATGAGATTTGCGTCGGCCTCTGCGCTTGGTCAAGTTGCATCCATGTTGCTACGGACTTTGGATTGTTTCTGGTGTGTTGTATTTGAGCTTTTATAGTGCATTTTCCCACCAGACGCGTGGGATTTGCAGGCCTGTCACTGGTTTTCTCTGCTTTTCATACAGCAATTGGCCTCATCGCAGGATTTTTTGCATTTAGCATTTTTGCGGTGTGGCATTTATTTTTACGTGGGCATTTGACGTGTTATCTGAAGACACAGCGTAATTTTCCCGCAATAGACTGCAATGTTGGAAGTTGCATTGAGTTACTTTTGCAATGGTTATCACACGTTCTTGAGAATATGCCCCTATATTTTTAAATCCATGCAGAGTATTAAAGTGTTCATTTTGCAATGGCTGTGATATACTTTGTAGAAACTTCATGATATCTGACTATCATTTAGAATATTTAGTTATCTGTTGCTATGTCAAACTTCCTGCAGATCCATAAATTGGGACTAAGCTAAAGTAGGCAGCAAAACATTTTTGTGTGCCAATAACTTTGTTGCACTTCAATGAATTTGCATGAAATTTAAGAGACTCCTAGAATGATAAAACTAGTGCAGGATTCTTTTGGTTAATGCAGGGCTGTCACTTGGAGGGGTCAAAAGTTAAAAGGGGTTCAAAAAATCTTACATTTGTTAATAGCTTTGAGACAGTGTCATGGATATGTTTGAACCTTGACAGATGCTAAGCAAGTTAAAATTTACCATGATATTTTTATTTCAATGAAAATCTGTCACAGAAACAGAATTAAAGGGTGGACAACAAAAATGTTTTATACGAAATTTGGGTTACTGGAAAACCCTCCTCAAGCAGCAAACACACTCTCTGTCAAACCCCAAATTTACCTGTGCTTAACTCTCTGGCAGCTTGGCACAAAAACAGTCATGCTTAACTTAGACGCAATATATAAAGTATTTATGCAGCATTTCAAACATTAATAAAGAGAAAACATAGCACAAGAAAAGTCCCACACCAATTTAGGAAAAACGAAGTAATATTTAATATTTCTTTTAGATCAAAACAACAAAAATCCAATCAGTAGAACCGGAGATAAGCAATTTGAGATTTTAAGTGAGAACAGTGCCTAGAACCACAAAGCCACAACTGTTGTTATCTGGTCCCTCCAAACCAGGAAACAGTCACAAGTTCAGGCCGATCACAATGGAGCGTGGGCTGGATACAGGGGTCAAGTTAGGACCGCTGAAAAATGTACCTAAAATTCTGGTGTGTGGAGCTTTACAATGTCCCACATGAAAGATGTGTTACGCAGTGGCAGTTTTGAGGAGCAGTGCGGCGGCGATGCATTATGTTATGTTATCGGATTTGTAAAGCGCATGGCTGCCCCAGCGACAGGGTATCACAGCACTGGATCCACAGAGATGGAGACTGAACGACAAGACAAGATACAGAGAGAAATCAAGAAAAGAGCGAGGTCTTGGCTGCCTTCCTGAAAAACCCATAGTCTTTTATGTTCCTGATGGTGCTCGGAAGTGTGTTCCAAAGAGATGCAGCCAGATCCCGAAAGGAGCGACTGCCTGCCCGGGCTCTTCCGACATGGGGGTGCACACTAAAAGTTGGTGTGATGAGCAGAGAGCATGTTCAGGTAAATAGGGTGTGAGAAGATTGGTTAGAATGGAAGGGGCCTGGCCATTAAAAAGTCTGTGAGCGATGCACAAAGATTTGAACTTAATTCTTTTTTCCATCTTAAGCCTATATAATTTATGTATGTCTTTGGCCGTAGAGCAGGACCGCGGAAGGGCAAAGATGGAATGGGCAGCAGCATTTTGAACCCTCTGTAGTCCAGTGATGCCTGCCTTATTGGCACACAGATACTGTGAGTTGCAGCAATCTAGTCTTGAGAGGATAGTGGACAGGATGATAAGTTAGCGAGTCTGGAGGTCAAGAAACCCGAGCAGCGGCCTCAGGCCGCGTAAGAGGCCAAAGCAGCTGCCCACCACTAGTTTTGTCTGTGCCTGAAAGGTAAGTGTTCTTTCCAGCCACACATCCAGATTTTTTACCATATCCTTGGGAGCAGGAGGGATTCCCAAGGTCGTGGGCCACCATTTGTCATTCCAGAGGTGAGTATCCTTGCCCACCAGGAGGATCCCCGATTTACTTGCGTTAAGCTGCAAACAATTGGTAGTCATCCATTCTGCAATGGCCACTGTGTCATCCCGGAACTTGGTGACATGTTGATCAGAAGTGTTAGATATTGAGATGACAAGTGAGTGTTATAAGCGCAAGAAACCATAGAAAGGCCTCTGCTTTTGGCCACTTCTACCAGGGGCTGGACATAGATATTGAATAATGTCGGACTCAGCGCTGAACCCTGGGGAACTCCATGGCAGACAGGGTGCTTCTGTGAGCCATAGGGGGAGGAGATGACTTGAAAGGATCTGTCTGCTAAGAACGACGCGAACCAGTTGAGCACCGGACCACCTAGGCCGATCTCTTGAAGGTGATACCGTATCAAAAGTGAGGCTGTCCATGTGGGGGGGCTTCAAATGTGTAGCTCTGCATCACAGATGCGTGGTGCACCGGGGGCTCCAAAAAAGCTGTGGGGCTGCGATGAGGAGTCTTCTGTCGTCGTTAAGGAGATCAACTATGAAAGGCTTGCCATGCGAAACCCTGTGTCGAGGGTGCATCGCGCAGCTGCAGTTTTGAAGAGACTGCAGGCAGCAATGTGAAGACTGACATCATGATGCGTTCTGTTGTGGCGTTTCCGAAGTGGAGCTGCGTAATGATGCATCGGTTCCTACCATAGCTGGGCTGGCAGAGCACCTTCAAACCCACTTCCAAGGCTCCAAGACTGGGGTGGCAGCACTTGGGGTCAATGCCCACAGCAGACTGAGTCCAGGTGCTGGGATCAAGGTGGTAGGAGCCATTTATGTCCCTGAGGCCCTGATCATGAGGTCACACAACTTGTCCTTGGAATCACTCTGGTGGTCCTGAGATCAAGATGCAGGTCTGGTCCTTTCTCTCAGGCAGTAGGTCAGCAGGGCAACTGAGTAGCAATCCTTCTTGCAGGCAGCAATGTGAAGACCGACATCATGATGCGTCCTGTTGTGGCGTTTCCGAAGTGGAGCTACGTAATGATGCATCGGTTCCTACCATAGCTGGGCTGGCAGAGCACATTCAAGCCCATTTCCAAGGCTCCAGGACTGGGGTGGCAGCACTTGGGGTCAAAGCCCACAGCAGACTGAGTCCAGGTGCTGGGATAAAGGTGGTAGGAGCCATTTCTCTCCCTGAGGCCCTGATCATGAGGTCACACAACTTGTCCTTGGAATCACTCTGGTGGTCCTGAGATCAAGATGCAGGTCTGGTCCTTTCACTCAGGCAGTAGGTCAGCAGGGCAACTGAGTAGCAATCCTTCTTGCAGAGCAGCACAGCAGTCCTTCAGAGTCTCCCCCACATCTATAGGTGTACCTAAGAGTTAAATTAGAGGGTCCATTATTTATACCCAGTGCCCACTTTGAAGTAGAAGATGATTCTGGAGGAATCCACTCTCAGAGGTGTTTGGAATTTCCTGCCTCCCTGCCCTGGGCCCCACTCTCTCTAAGGACACAATCCACTGTCTGCTGGGCCACACCACAAGCACAGCTGAACGAAAACCACCTGATAAATTCATTGATTTCCCCTTGATTCTCACCAAGCGCCAAATAGGGATGGGCTGGAAGTCAGCCCTTGCTCCCCCATATCATTTGTGGCTCTCTGATCTGTGTTCTGGCATCCTGCTGAACGGGATGCGCTGCGCAAACTGAGTGTTGGACCTGCTGGTCCATCCAAACCTCCATACTGGGAACAGTACTTAGCCACAGTGGAGGTCAAGTCCAATGAGATTCCACCCTGAACTCTTTTCATTAGAGACTACCGCCGCATGTGGAATTTACCCCTGCCCCTGATTGTATTACTACTGCAAAAGTGAAGGCTCCAGCCAGGACCGGATATGGTCCGTGTTTTTGGGAAAGGGAATCCTTATACACACTGATCATTGTTGTGGAGATTTGCCTCAGTCCCTCTCCTTTCTTGCTGAGGTCTACTCGCCCATCTCCCCATTCCCCTGCCGCCTTAGATAGCGTGACACACTCACCCCTGCATTCCCTTCGGACGCCGTCCCCTCACCGCCCCCCCCCTTTGCGCTTGCAGGTACACTAGCAACTGCACATCTCGATTTGTTTAACCTTATTGATGTTGCTTTTCACCTATTAAATAGCTGGCTAGATAGTGCTAGACCACAAGACACACATGTAGACCAGTACATAGGCTGCAAGGGGTGGGTATTCTGTATCTCCTTTAGCAAAGGCAAGCGAACGTAGTTGGTTTTGCATGCCATGATATGTATGGATACCTGTGACTGTTGAGATATTTTACATGACTTTGATGTTACCAATGCAAAAATATATATATTTTTTAAGTTAAAAGTATTACAGAACACGTTTTGTAGAATGTACATCTCTGGAGGACCTAGGCCAGGGCCAATTCTACCCAAAAAAAGATGCAACATTGACTGTTTTATTCTTGTGGATGCTTTCACATTTGTTCAGTGCAAAGTCTGAGGCTACAGTTCGACACTCAACTAAAGGATCAAATCTGATAAAGCCACAGCTTTGATAAAGCCACAGCCAGGTGCGGATGGGCGCAGACGGGCTTGCCTTTGGTGCGGCTTCGGCGCGTCCGCTGCGAGAAGCAGTCAGTGTTGAGCTTTATGCTGGCCTCCGCCCTCTAGCCCGGAAGTGCACCCGTCTGGCGCTCCCTCCACAGCAATCGGGAAAACATGTGGTAGACCGGGGAGCGGGAGGCACAGAAGGTTGTCAGAGAGCGTTTAAAAATTAATCATGTACAAATAGCAGTTGCAGGTAAAAACAGTCTAAAACATCGTTATTGCCGGTTTAAAAATATAGCAGCCTTGGAGCGTATTTAAAAAAAATCATGTGCAAAATAGCAGTTGCAGGAAAAGACAGTAATAGAACTTCGTTTTTTCCTGTTTTAAGAAAAGAGCAGCCTTGGATGTCAGTGTTGGTGCTAACGCACTCTTACCCACTGTCCGCTTGAAAAACGTGTTAAGCATGCTACATTTAGAATATAATAAAAATAGAATTAAGCAAATACTAATATTTTAAAAACGCTGGAATTCACCAGTTATATTTTAGTCAACAAAACTATACTAACGCCCGTCATGTCTCACATATGAAATCTCTCATGGCATGTTAAATGGCATCATTGATGACATGTCAAATGACATCACAGATGACGTTATCCATGACACTACTATTCACATTACTTAGCCAATTAGATCTTTTTAAAAAGGTACGTTGCTGCTGAAGGCTCTCTATCCACATACAACATAGAAATACTGCATATACAAGTGGGGTCCTAGATTCAGATGACATAGGTCCTGGAGCCAAATCTGGTTGTGTGTGATGAAATGTATATTGTACACAGTTTATTTAACATTGATTATTTGGTGTAATAACTACTTCATGGTAAACGAGCAAAAGCCTGACTGCACCAGGTGTTGGTTGCAGAGGCAAAGTAGCTTGTGCAAGAAAGACAAAGGCTTTTGTTTATAAATCTGTGAGTATAGCAAATGTTTCTGTTCACAATCAATTATCTACCTGTGGATGTTTGTGCACAAGACCATAGAAAATATGCCATACATAGCTGTAAACAGATTCTTTGCAAAACTGGAGGTTTACAAGGATCGGGCGTTTATATGCAAACTTGATTTTGAGGCATTGCGCATTGTTAATGTACAATATAGATGTGACACACAGAGAGGGTGGAACTCATAGTGTGGTTGAATACATGGCTCTAAGGTTGGACGTGTCTCTGCTCATCTGTGTGTAGTTCATTTTACCAAACTGCAGAGGTTTGTCCATATAGCCAGGCTGGCTGTGCCTTTTCACTGGCTAATGCATTCCCATCGAGCTCTTGATTCAAAATTTTGGGCCATCATGGGAGTTGTTTAAGTGGGTGATCCAATTAAGGTCATTGGAGACTAACCCCTATTTGGAAGGTGTGCGAGGTTTAACAAGTAGGTGATCTCATAAAAGTGTATGGCGGTGTTTTATTTGTTAGGCAGGTGACTACCAATGAGAAGAGAGTGACAGCCACCAAATGAAGGTGAGTTTAGAGATATGCAGTATGTTGGAAACAAGTATGTTCATTATCATCTGATTGGTGATATTAAATTAGGCACAGGTATAGCTTAAATCATCAACACCTATATCACACAGTCAAAAATTATTGAATGACATCTTTACTGATATCATCAGTGATGTAATTTGAGATGTCACCAGGGATGTCATCAATGATGTAATTTAACATGAATATTTGTTTGTAGAAAAAATAGAAGAAATACTGCATATGTTTTCACAATACCCATATTATCACACCGTCATTGAGAACACAGAAGAAATATTTTGCATTGTGTAATATTGTTTGTAGCAGGTAATATTATTGATTACGCTGAATTACATCCACCAATGCTCAGAGCAATCTTTGGGATCAAATCTTCACCCAAATCAAAAAGACATCTCTTGTTGAATTCATAGATGGCCACATAAGGTCTCCCAAAAAATTACATAACTATTGCGTTAACTATTTCATATGTAAAGTGCTAAAGTGCCCCACAGGCTTGAGGCAGTTTCACTGTTTTGAACTATGTTCCTCAATTTTAGCCGACACAACTAAATGGTTTAATAAGTGTGTCGCTGAAGGCGCCGCGCGTCGGCTACTACTAGGCAAGGCACTGGTCTGGCATTCAGTGAATCTGAGTCACATCCTATTAATCGTATCCATCTGATTGTGGTATGATATCTTATGGAGCCGCCGGAGGAAAGCTGCCTGCCTGCCTCCCACCATACCAGTGATCTGACAACCGGACCTTCACTCCACCACGCTCCCAAAAAAAACAGCATTGGTTTTGGCACGGTGCATATTATTAGAATGGCAGTGGCATTGCTAGTTAGTTGGCTTCTTAGCTACTAGTACAAAGTAAGTTAGTTTACTTTATTTTTACTCCTTAACTTCTTAGCGTTACTCATGGTGGGCCGGCCGTCACTGCCTTTATTAACTGATTACGATTAGGCGGCCTGGTGCTGCTTGCTACCAGACAGACAGTACTGTACTGCTGGCTGATCAATGTCTGCACAGGCTGCCCTGCCCTCAATGTCGTTGTCGGTGGGGTCAGGACTCGGGCAGACTTGAACAATGACAACTCGTGGTGGTGAGCTGCAGTGGTTATGTTGGGGCATGGCAATGTTAAAAAAAAATCTGCTCATGCACGCAACAGCACACACAGCCCCTATCCCCATCAGAACCAAATCCAGCCCAAATAAATCAGTCAGTGTGTGTGTCCTGCCCGCCCACCAGCAAGTGGCAACAGTGCAACACTGACTGACTTTGAACTAAGGGCCGCGGCCCAGGTCGCCATGTTCAACATAATATGTATTATTAATTTATAGGAATCTTCTCTTCAGGGCAGACTAAGTGACTAAGAAGTATCACAGCACCCGCAATACTGTTAACCACTGTGAGTCACTCGGGAGACGTGAAAAACACGCCGCGAGTACAGTACAGTAAATTTGAAAAAACATCAAGATGTGACATGCATAGCAGATGCGTAGACCCGGCCCTGATAATTAAGTGCCGGTGCTAAGCACCAGGAAGCACCAGCACAAATTAAGCACTGAATGGTTACCATAAACAGTTAGGCCCAGTCCGCTTGCTCAAATTGGTTGAATGATGTCTATGAATCTTAAATCTAGTATGGTTACTACACAATCTGGATACTAGATTTGAGTTTCATAAACATCAATTGACCAACTCTGGAAAGCACACGTTGTGCCTGACTGTTTACAATAATTATTTAGTTGTGTTGAATGTAATATTGACACTTGCAATTGGGAATAACAGCAGCATACAAATTGTTCAACCTCCATCAACATTGTAATGAAATTTATGAAGGAGCTGGATCTCACGTTCTAGATTCATTCTAAAACCTTGAGTCAATGGTATTTATCTCAGCATGAGAGCGTGGGGGGGGGGGGAGAGAAATTGTTATCGGGTCAACCTATTCAATTGAAGTTTGCAAAGGTCAATAAGAATCACAGACCGCTAAATGGGGTTAGTTAATTTAGTACAAACTGAGAAACAACTGAACGTATGAGGGTGTAGAACTACATTTGAACTGATACAAAGCCAAGAGTCCAGGTTTCCCTGCATTGAAGATTTCAGAGAAATAAGCATTAAACTATCCCCACAATAATGTGACATCCCTAACAAAGCATATGGTGGGGCAGGGGCGATTACGGTTTCAGCGAGTGGAGTCTTCCTTAGAAGTCTCTCCACATCAGTTGGATCAAGTAGCTTGAAGCTACTGAGACAGTACTCGCTCTAAGATGTCTCTCTTTGAAGGCAAAGAAGAAATTGTGCTCTTTCCCTCGCTAACACAAGGAGATGATGGACAGAGCGCTGAAACTTTTCAGACACTCACCCCCAGTCACAGATCTGGGTTGAATGCTCACTTTGCCACTGGATACAAGCTAGCCTGGCTGAAGAGGGGTGTTAGCCCAAAACCAGTCCCAGGATTCTTGTTTCCAGTCCAGGGAAGACATGGCTTGGTAGTTTGGGCTGGACTGTTCCCATGAGGCACAGGGTCAAGACTGATTTGCATATAGCTGTGTCTGAACTGGGGTGGCAAAGTGAGCTAAAGAATGATGATGGATCAACCCAGATCTGTGACTGGGGGTGAGTGTTTGAAAAGTTTCAGCACTCCGTCCATCATTTCCTTGTAATTGCTCTTTCCCTACTTACCATACATCATTATTACAGGTGACTTTCCACATTCCTCTTCGGGTCACGCCATCTGGCCAGGACACATCATCATAGGTACTGTTCCACTAGACGTAGATGCTCCTTAGCGATCGAGAGATGACCTTGATTCCTTGGCTTTCTCAGATGAGAAAATACAAAAGTTCTCCATGTCAGTATCAACATTCAGTGTATCCCCCTTCTCTTCTTGCCTAGCTCCTAAAACAATGACATTATTCTAGCTAACAAAAATGCGTTTTCCATCTGCAACATAGGCATGAGAAAGAATAAAACTCAACGTGCACATGAAATTCAATTATTGATTCTAGTGCGAAAGCTCCCAGGGAAAATGCATTTTAAGCCTACATATTTCAACTAACATAAGAGAAATGGAGCATGATCTTTCATGAAATTAGATCAAAATCAAGACACTACAGTAAACATTCTCTTTCTCATATGAAACAACATGACTAACAAACATATCTCTTGAGTGACATAAGTGTCAGTTTCATAATACAAGAGTCTTCATTATTTATTTCAGCTAGTTGTGCTTTATTATCGCACTACTGTCTCCATTTTACAATGAAGTGTCCTAATATACACCACGATTCATGTTATTCCAATTCACATGCTAATATCTCATGTTAATGCATAAATGTGGATGGGGACTACGTGTGATTATAAATGCACCCCTACAAATGAAACATTGGTTTTGCGATACATCACCCATAATGTGACCCTAATATTCTAGTTATAATGCAGCCATTTTATTTGCCAATTCACCCACATATAATTCAGGGTGAACTATTCAATTCTACATTTACTTGAATTTAGGTAACCCTGTCTTGATGAAAGAAAGCACTTGAAGCAGGAATCAGATTTTGATTTGCATTTGTATTGCTTTAAATGCTTTTTACCAAAGTTACCAAAGTTAAACATTTCAAATATTAATTTCCTTCAACTAGTTCCAGGAAAAACCCATTCTTCACGAGCATAAGACTATATAAACAAATCTAATAATCTTTACCTTCCTTCAAAAAATGATTTTAACATTTATGTATTTAATAGTTTCTTAAACTACAACTAAATAAGTCAGAAGTGTTAATCTTATATATAAGCAGCAGTTCTCCACAATGTATTTATGTGATGGTGGCTAAATCTTCTCTCCCAGGGGCTTATTTACAAGCCTCTTGCCCCACCCGTACGTCACCTTTCCCATGTTAAAAATGACGCAAAAGTGGCGCAAGGGGCTTGTAAATAAACCCCCCAGTGTTTAACAAAATCACACGCATATTTGGTCCTATCCTACTGAACAGTTACTAGTCTTTTTACCTGTTTGGGTCTTTATAAATACATGCTTAACTTTAAAGCCCGTTTAGACAACTCTTTTCGACAGTATATATGTAAATAATGTACCAAACTTTTCTTTGCTAAAATTCGTGCTTTATTACTCTTTCATGAAAGCAAACATATTGCTTTGCAGAAGTGAATTTTTAAATGTGAAATGTAGCAGTGATATTATGCCTCTCACCATGCTTGGTTTGAATTCTTAGGCTCTGCATTCATCCCTATTATATTCAATCGGTCTTGTTTTTATTTTCTGTGATGTTTGTCCTATGTAAACCTCTACACTACTACGTTTGTTTTTTTAGCACATTGTCTTAAAGGGAATTTCTGGACAATGTGTGGTGCATTATGTAAGCCCCTATACTATAATATTGCAGCTCCTGCACCTTGAAAAATGAAATGTTTTAAATGGTTTTGCTGTTAAGCAACCTTATTGTTTTTCAAAAATAGGGCAGTAGGTCAGGGTGAGCCTTTGGGTGCTCATACCGCCAGGGTTTATCACATTATACTAGTCCTGAAGAATGCCTGGTAAACTTACACCGTTTCATAGGCTGAAACATGTCGACTGATATTACGAATTAATCTGGAATTAACCAAACAATTAACTTTTGGCCAAATTCCCAAACGCATAGCTTTTTATCCGTGTCTTAGTGATCTACTAATGATTTTTTTTTCTTTTGATACTCATAAGACACTCTTAATTTATTCTCACTACACGCCTCTTTCACTAAACCAGCTCCGCAGTAGTCTGGCGTCGCAGCACACCAAAACGGCACTCAGCCTTTTTGGTGGGGCCCGATGATGAAGCATGACAACGACCAGGTCGGTGTGTGAGGGCTTTCTTACCTACCCAAGTCGGGCCAGGTAGTGTTCTTTCTTCTTTTGCTCCTTTAGTGTGGTTTCCCAAAACATCACTGACCTCTCTTTTTTTGTTGATACTAAGAGAGTGTCCCTACTCTCCCTACCTCTCTTTGTGTTAATACATGTATGACTTTAAACCACATGAAACTGTTGGACTTGGCCCTTCTGGCAGGTTCACCCCTAAACTTTTTTCTTTTATATGTGACTTGGTGCTAGTTATTTTTGGCTTCTGCGCACTTTACCACTGTGTCCAGAGTGTAAAGTGCATGCTTGTGGTGAGGCTGGCCTGCCCTCCCATAGGAATACATGGGGAATGTGTGGGTCCCTGGTAGTTCCTGATGCGTGGGGAGTGCAAGCTCTAGTTTGGTATGTGCGGACTCGTGAGACTGAATGCTGAGCGATGATGTGTGCAGCGTTAATGTGTCTAGTGTGGAAGTGCCACTTCTAGAAGTTAAGAATTGGCTTGGTAGTTTGGTCTGCCCTGTTCCCATGATGCACTGGGCCAGTGACAGACTATTTTGCATGTATCCAGGTTCTGAGCTGGGATGGTGCAGTGAGCTAAAAAACGGTGATGGATCAAGCCCTGATCTTTGGACTGGGTAGGAGTGGTCTGCTTAATTCAGACACTCTGTCCATCACCACCCCCTTTTCTGAATCACTTCTAGAAGTTGGCATGTCTGTGTAATAAAGGTGCAGAGACTGTCTGGCTTGTGATTGGCTGGAGCTGGTTGGTGAGCCTGGCTCCAGGAGTCAGATGTGTCTGCCCCGGTGGTGAATAGGAAGATTGACAGCCAGATGGGTGGGAGGAGTGCACCTAGGAACTGAATAGGGCTGGGCTTTCCCTACACAATGCTGGCTCCGCCCCCTGTGGTGTGTCTGATGTCCCTAGCCTGGCCAGTGAATTAGGAGAGGGGCTGAGCACAACAAAGTGCTCCAAAACCAGCTGCGTCTGGTTTTTCCCCCACCCCGCACCCTCAGACAAAGGAAATGTGTATATAAAAAGGGGCTGTGATCCCATACAAAATGCTCTTTCCTGATCCTACCTTGAGGGAGGCCTGCTGCTGCTGGGCACCAGGAGGACCGCCACTGGGGACTGCACCCCTGCTTGGAGGGCCCTGTGAGCTGGCCCCTGGGCCCAGCCTTTGCCCCTCCACCTCCTACAAAGACTTTTGTTGGACTTTCCCTGGACTTGGGGACCCTAGCCCTTTGGAGCGCTTTCCTTTTATTTCTTTAGAGCGCTTTGTTTTCCTCCAGGGGAGCGCTTCTGCTTTTACCTGCAGCACGGAGCTGCAATTGTCCTGCAGAGGGAGTCCCCGGCGTGGGGATCCCCCTGACTTTGTGCCTTCTTGTGCTCTGACGGGTGCCCATCCCGCCAGGGACTTGGTGCTTGTTGCGGGTGCCACCCCGCTTCCTATGTCTCGAGCGGGTGCCTACCCCGCATGTGTGGTGACTGGCAGCTTAATTACGGCGTGGGAGCTCACCCCGTCACGCCAGCCGCATCTGGGATTCCCCCACGCATCTGTTGATTTATAGTCCCTATCGGGTGCCCACCCTCAAACGGACTTTTGCCTTTAAACGGGAGCCTACCCCGTATTTTACCAGAGGAATCACCGCCCGGGGGCTTCATTTGGAAGGCCACGCAGCGATTGGCTGTCCCGCCTGCCTGCATCTCGAGCCGGGGGAGCTTCCCTGAAGTGGAGGCTGCACCGCCTGGGTTCCCAGCCACGAGGAACCCCACGCTACCCCCCGCCGCTGACCGGAGAAGGCCAGCTGTCCTGTTCGAGCCTCAGAGGGAGCGGAGACAAAGCCGCAGAGGTCCCGATGAGTGCGGGCGCCTCGGGGGTGAGGAAGCTCCAATCCAATTGTTGAGCACCCCGGTTGGCAGCGGGACACTCCCACCGTGTTTTGGCTCCAACGTATCAAGGGGGCATTTTGTATCTTAAACCCGCGAGGCTCTAACATCCGGGGCATTGTGGTGTCGAGCCTGAAAGGCTCCAACGTGATTTGGGCAGCATCTTCGTTCTAGAGCCCCTAGGCTCCAACGTGGGGAACATTTCTGTTTTAGAGCCCACGAGGCTCCTGAGGGCACAGTTGTTTATTTCTAGAGCCTGCAAGGCTCACACGTTGTTTTGGGCACTATTGTTATTCAGAAGCCCAGAGGAGAGCCAGGAGGCACGCTGGTGCCAGGCTCAGGTTCCCAGCTGCCCAGCACTTAGTGGGCAGCTGCATCGTTTAGGCCCCCGGGAACCCTTACACATTCTTCTTTGGCTGCCTGCGCAGCCAGCCCAGACATTCTGGACATTGCTCCTGTGAGCCCCTGAGAGGCCAGGTTGGCCTGGGGTCAGTAATGTGATTTTTGGTGCAAATGTGATGACCTACCTAATGGGATTTCTGCATCATGTGTTTTATTTTTTAATTTTTTTGGTATGTTCACAGCAACACATTAGTACAACATAAAATTAAAACCACAGTATTATATGCAGTATAAATAATAAAGCATAAGTCAACCAGAGGCAAGTAATTATATCATTACAATACATGAAATAAAAAACAATTAATGGCCAGTGTAAATCCATTCTTAACAAAAAAATAACAAAAAAAAATTCATACTGTATCCATTCTCAATCTTCATAATAATCAGAGAAAGGACCCCACATTTTCATACCCATTTTCTTTTTTCTCCTTGATCCACTAATTGAAAAAAGCCCCCACTCCAGTTTATATAAGCTGTATATTCTTGATTGCCATTGTTAATAATCAGGCGGTTTTTCCTGAAGCCAATCACTGGCTATACATAATCGTACCACTGTCGTAGAAAAAAAAAAAGTGGCGATGAGGGTATAATCTCTCCAAGGAGCTATTTATAGGTATTTTCCCCAAGAGCATCACAGCGGATGTAATAGTTACGGGGATATTAATAATTAATTAAATTAACTTTTCAATTCCTCCAATAAAGCCATGTAGCCTGGGGCAAGAGAAAAACATATGAATACTGTCTGCATGGTCAGCCTTGCATCGAAAACATTTGCCATCATATCCCTCGCCCCACTTGGCCATACGTTTGGGTGTATAATATAAATCAAACACCGTTTTAAAAAATTGGGCTTTTAGATTTGCAGACATTAATGCCTCTTTTGACAACAAAAGTAGATCTTCCACCACTATTTCTGAATCTCCTAGAGTATTAGCTCACTTTGCCCTTACTTTCTCAAGATCATCTGTTTTTTCCCTTAATAATATCTGATACAGAAACCCTATTTTAACCTGCTTGTTGATCCCTTCTATTACTTGGTTAGTTTGCAAAGTTAACTCCTGTCTAACAAAAAAATCCTGTATTTGCAGAAATTTAAAAAAATAGGCTCTAGGAAAAGAAAACTGTTCCCTTAACTCATCAAATGATTTACACGTGCCATCTTCCAAACAGATATCCCCCAGCCACCTCTGCATCATGTGTAATGCCTTTATGCCTATACCTCTAACTGTATTTTTATGCTTAGGACGTTGTTTTTCCTAGTATAGGTTATGCTAGTGAGTTAATGGTTCCCTGCGTGATATTTGCCTAAGGTGTTTAGGATTGCGTAGCGTGTACCTACCTTGTACCAGTGGTTACTGGTTGTGTTCTACAATGATTATTTGGTGCTACAATTATTCTATGTCCTAAGTGCTATTTCTACAAAGTGCTAGTTCTACCAAGTGCTTATTCCTGACAGTGGTCCATGTGGCCCTGTCCTGTGTACATAATCCCCTGTAAATTCTGCCCGTGCCAGTTGACACAGTGTAAATAGTGTGTTTATTATCTAATGTGTTTAGTATAATGCAAAGGCTATTTTTATATATAACCTTGTGTGGAGTTTCTTTTGTGGTGGGCCTTGGGTGTTGTTGCTGGGTGCGCGCGCAAATGCTTTACACCTTACCTCCGGGAAAAGCCTGATTGCTCGTGCCAAGCTACCAGGGGGTGAGCAAGGGTTATCTTTGGCGGGTGACTTCCTTGCTCTGACTAGAGTGGTGGTTTCTGCCTGGCTTTGGCGCAAGCCTTAGCCAACCAGAAATCCCCATTTCTAACCGAAACCAACCCACTTCGGACCGGATTCGTGCTTATCTGCCCATCTCAGAACTATATCCTAGAGCATTAAAGCCTGGACTCATTTAATGTACTGGACTATAATTTTGCATAATTGAAGGCTTCATGATAGATTCAAATCTCTGCCTGCACACAGACAAATGCTATAGCTCAGTTCCAATTCAAACATTGTTATGGGGTAAAGCCCTTCATAACAAATTCAACTTAAAATGACTGTACAATCAATGGTCATTAGATCAGACCACACGCATGCTTTACTCATGCATATCCAGTGTATATCTCTCACCTCTGAAATCAGCCTTTTACATCTCAGTTGGACTGGTCTGACCGGTGAAACGCTTCCATCACTTCACTCTGGGCATTCTCTTACCAGTAGCTCCACAAGATCCATCAAAGGATCTGTGCTAGATTACTTATGCCTTGAAAATCCTGTCAGGTGCAGGAAGCTTCCTTATCATCTTGCCTCCTCTTGTTCCTCTTCCTTTCATATTTCTGCTAGAGCACATCCTCACCCACAGAACCTGCCTTATAGCAGCACCTGAAATGCAGCTGGAGCTATCCCAGGTGGTAAAACACCTTTACAACGCAACTTTCTTTCCACATACCTTCACTCCACATACCATTACAACGAAAGTAAGATTACTCCGCAATACTTTTTTAACGCATACCAATACATCTTATATGCTTTTATCACGCATGTTTGTACAACGAAATTCGTTGTAAAAGCATGAATGGTAAAAGTATATGTTTTTTATATTTAAGTTTAAGGTAAGTATAGTTCAGTTTGGGGGTGTTGGGGTATATGTTTTAGGGGTTATGGGATATTTTAAGGGTGGATTTGGGTTATGGGGGTGCACAGTGTATTTTTAGATTATAGGGTTGGTTTTGGTGTGCTTGGGTATTTTTAGGGTTCAGGGCTAGGTTTGGGTTTTGGTGGTACAGGGGTATTTTTAGGGTTCGGGGCTATGTTTGGGTTTTGGGGTACAGGGGTATTTTTTAGGGTTCAGGGCTGGGTTTGGGATTTGGGGTACAGGGGTATTTTTAGGGTTCAGGGCAAAGTTTGGGTTTTGGGGTACTGGGGTATTTTTAGGGTTCAGGGCTAGGTTTGGGTTTTGGGGTACAGGGGTATTTTTTGGGTTCAGGGCTAGATTTGTGGTTTTGGGGCACAGGGGTATTTTTAGGGTTCAGGGCTAGGTTTAGGTTTTGGGGTACAGGGGTATTTTTATGTTTCAGGGCTAGGTTTGGGTTTTGGGGAACAGGGGTATTTTAGGGTTCAGGGCTAGGTTTGGGATTTGGGTACAGGGGTATTTTTAGGGTTCAGGGTTAGGTTTGGATTTTGGGGTACAGGGGTATTTTTAGGGTTCAGGGGTAGGTTTGGGTTTAGGGGTAGGGGGGTATTTTTAGTGTTCAGGGATAGGTTTGGATTTTGGGGTACAGGGGTATTTTTAGGGTGAAGGGCTAGTTTTGGGTTATGGGGTACAGGTTTATTTTTAGGGTTCAGGGCTAGTTTTGGGATACAAGGGTATTTTTAGGGTTCAGGGCTAGTTTTGGGGTACAGGGGTATTTTTTGTGTTTGGGGATAGGTATGGGTTTTGGGGTACAGGGGTATTTTTAGGGTTCAGGGCTATTTTGGCGTTTTGGGATACAGGGGCATTTTTAGGGTTCAGGGCTAGGTTTGGGTTTTGGGGTACAGGGGCTTTTTTAGGGTTCAGGGATAGGTTTGGGTTTTTGGGTGCAGAGTGTATTTTTAGGGTCAGGATGGGTTAGTGTTTAAGGGTGCTGGGGTATTTTTAGGAGAAAGGGTGGGTTAGGATTTTGGGGTGCTGGGGTATTTTAAGGGACCAGGGTGGGATTAGTTTTTAGGGTGAAAATGGTAATTTAAAAAAATATAATATATAAATATTTGTAAATATATATATATAAATATTATTATATATATATATATATATATATATATATATATATATATATATATATATATATATATATATATATATATATGAGAGAGAGAAAGAGAGATCCAACTAGTCCTTGGTGCTCTTGGTAGCACAAACCAGTACGCAGACAGCAAAAAATGCGCCAGAGTCAAGTGAAGTGGTGTAAGCCTTCAGACGCGTTTCCGATGTGAAGTCCTTGGTCACTGATAGCGAGAGTGAGGGCTACCACTGTGCTTTAAAACAGTCAAACACAAATGCGAGCCCAAATCGAGTGGTTGCTAGACATAAACAGAGGACTATTGTAATACATAGCCATACTGCAAACAGACTAACATGGGGGCCATTTTGAAATGTGTCTTTCTTGTACAAATACGCGTGAAGCTAGTGTGATTGGACTATAATAAATACCAATGGACGCCTAATGTCTGAAACCTATAAGTTACATACAATCAAAGTGCATTGTGCAAAAAATAGCAAGATTTGATATATATTACATTAGATTGCATTCAATACTAATAATCATATCGGTATCAATACGAGCATATATTTTTTTTAAATAGCACAGTAGGCACTGTTATCGTTCCTGACATCGACAGTTAAAATATGACAGTTGAATACATACAGGCATTTTAAATACATTTTATAAATAAAATGGAAGAATGTGGCGGAAGCCCAAACAATGACTTAGGATAAAGTGCATAATGCAGGAGTCAACACTCTAATGTGCAAATACCGCAGTTTGTAAACTAATTATTCAGACATTGCCAATGTAAAGTGCTTAATACTTATATAAACATTGTTGTGTGCAAATACAGCCGTGTGCAAGCTTGTCCATGCGATAAGAAAACTTTAGTTATAAAAGTTGCATTGTCTCATATAGACACTAAAAATAGAACAAGGAACGTAACCCCGCCAAGTGATGTAGTGGTCCTAACAATAGGATCCCAATATATATGGGGTGTCTCCAGAAATACGGCATACTGTTTTATATTCATTAGGAGCCGTATTAATACCATCTATCTGGAATAACATTCTGATCTATGCAACATACTTACCATCCCTGTGTTGCATACGCCAGGACGATAGGAACGTTTGGAAGAATGAAAGTTAAATGATAGAATTTTAGGTAGATTAATTTGGAAATCTGTGAGTATGAGAGTATGACTGAAGTATGAATTGTTACTGGGTAGGCCCCAAAGTAGGATGAATTTCTGTTATTTTTATCCCCTTTCTCACTTATGTATGTTGTTGGATGTTCTAAAGAAAACTATGTGGATTTAAAATGTTATCTATTTATGTAAGTTTTTTCTACATCAATTCTAAGAGTATATAAAAAAAAAAAATATATATATATATATATTTGCTAAATACTTTTTCTTGAGTTTAATTGGATTGACTAATTTTTGTCATGTGCAGTGCTAACTCCTAGGCTTTTCACCCCATATATATTGGGATCCTATTGTTAGGACCACTACATCACTTGGCGGGGTTACGTTCCTTGTTCTATTTTCAGTTTTCTCCCCCTCACAGCCTGCCTACATCCTTAAAAGCCCACCGGGGAACCCCCTTCTTTCATTATCATATATACACTAAGCCTAAGTGGTTTCTCTCGCTGTTTGCCGATACACGGAACTTTAGTCACTGTGCTACAAATCTTGTTAAACCATAGAATGAACTTTAGATGTATGATATATGGGAAATATCATAATCAAGGCATCAAACTTTTACTAAGTTTATAACTTCACCACACATGCCTTTGCATTGTAAAGGCATGCGTGGTAAAGTTATATGCAGTGTAAAAGATTGCGGAGTGATGGTATTGCGGAGTTATTGCACCTGCGTTGTTATAAATGCGGAGTCATGGTATGCAGGAAAATAGTTTGCGGGATAACGTCACATATTCATCCCAGGTATGTTTAAAATTACTGCATATGCCTCTACCATGCATAGTAAGTATATTTAAGGTAAGTAAAACTTACATATATACAGCAGATATGTGCTGCCTTTTCTAGGGGGGCCAAGGGAAGTGCTCGCATGTTACAAGCTCTGTAAGTTTCCGGTTGAGCCATATGCTCTGCAAAAGCCCGCATTTCTTTTGTCTTTGAGTACTTTTAGGGAAAATCTAATTGCCTTGTGAAGCTCCATCACTGACAATTTTTACTGTCCAGATCTGAGAGGGAGGGTATCGAGGGGGTAATTGAAAATTCAAAAGCTTCTGCATTGACACTGACTTCCCACCTTTTCAAAAGAAAAATACTTGCCTTTTGTCCATGTATTAAGAGTCTGCAAGGCCCTGTTGTTATACTTAAAGAGAAATTCATATAAAGGCATCTGTATTCCTTTATAACATGACCTTTCTGTTTTTGTTTACTTTACTTATCAGTCAAGAATCATAACGGAGGCTTTAGAGCATGTTTTAAAGTGCTTTCTTCTTATATTTTTTATTTTAAGTGTTTAAAGATAAGTGGGAAAAATACTGGTTTTCACACTGTTTTATGATTTACCCCTTCCCTTAATCTACCTCTTTTTTTGTTCATTTTATATAGCGGGACGTCGACCCAATAGGATTGGAGCACTTTAAATGAGGACCAGTTAGTTACATTACAGCAAGGTCACACAACATTTCTAGGCATGGGGAGATTAGGTAATTTGCCTAGATGGTGAGCCAATGCTGAGACTTGAACCAGGACTTCAGGTTCAAAGTCGGCAGCTCTGGTTGTAGCACTACATTCCCCCTTCCTCTGAGTTAGTGCTTTTAGCGCTTTAACACAATGGTGGTGATCACAGACTGTGAAAAGCCACATTATGTTCAAATGTTACGAAATCCCAACGCTGATACAATGTTTATTGGTCAGACGTGCCAAAAGGCATTCCGTTTGTGTTGGTGTTTTTCAAGGGTGCAACTATTCCTGAGTTTTGGAGGAGGGGTTGACACTCCTGGCAATGGGACAGAAAAGCATTTCCAGAAATGGGTAAGAGCTAACCTCATAGTCATTATATAAGGAAAAAGAAGTGACAAATTGTGCAGTTTACACATATTGGACTAACCTAATATTATAACAAACATATTTTTGAAGTTTGACACTGTTCCTAGGCTTCAACTCATTGCAAGCTCCTGACCCATTGTTGGCTGAAGGTACAGTTTTAGTTTACCCAATGAGATGTTGTATAATATTCATGGGTACGGTTTCCCTTTGCACATGTATCAAAATATTAGGCTTAGTAGCAGTGCTTAATTAGAGGCAGAGCCCATTGGCACTCATTTTCAGGGCCCCAAACATGTTTCCTCGTCAGAATTTGTTACAGAAGAAGAGAGAGAAAAACACAAAAGTGAAACAGGAGGAAGTGAAATATGGCAAAGTTATGACCAAGGAATAAAGCAAAGATAAAATATAACTGGTAAGAGTGAGATAACAGGGCAGGGAGTGCCCCGTGGTGGATGAAAGTGGCACATGGGAGAATCACGTCTAAGCAGTCTTTGCATTTAGCTCTCACTACAGCTGATATTGCTGGGTACAGGCTCCTGATCAAGACGTTGGGCCCGGCATTTAATATTTTACAAATTAAGGACTTTTTTGTGGGTTACCACACATTACGTTAGGGTGTGTGACTGGTAAGTCACATATTCAATCCCCCAAATACCATTCCTTCTTTCTGAGCTAATTGTGTGCAATGAACTGGTAATATTGCTGCCTCACACCTGTGCTAAACTAAATACAAATCCAAAAGGTATTGTTACCATGCAACATTGAGCAGTTCCTGTATATGTGGCATATTGAGCCGCATCCATGCATGAATCTACCAGGCTGTTATTGATGAACTAGCAAAAAATGTACAAAGTTGAGAGTATTATGAGCAGAGGTGCCAGCCTCGATGGTACAGGTCTAGCTAGAGTACAGATACAATGTTTTTTGTTTAGGGAGATTGGTCTAATTCCCTGTAGAGATTGAAAGAATCAAAAACAAAGGAGAGGGCAAGGATAGGCATTATCATTTCCATTTGAATCCATTGCAGTGTTTAAATCATCCTGTGTGGCAGTCAGTACTCCCTTTGGGCCACTGCCATAGCAGGATCTGTTTTGGTAATCTATGAGACAGTTACTTTCTTCGATAAATGTAGCTATTTGTCTTGAAGTTTGCCCAGAAACAATTGATTATTCACCAGAAGTTAGAAGGAGCCTTTGTTTGAAGGCCTCTTTGTTTTAGGGAGTACTTTGGGGAATAGACCTTTAGCCAAGGAGGTGTTGATATTTCTGGCTGGACTGGCTGCAGTGCTACTAATGAGGGTATTCTTGCATATATGAGCAGGCAGTGGGTCTGCTGGTGATCGTGCTGGCCACCAAGCTTTTGCAGCCTTGATGAAGTCCTGTGTAATCATGAGTGTAAAGGTGATTAACTGTGGTTGTTTTTATGATTTGTTTACGAGTAAACTGCACACCACTGCTTGAATTGTTATTGAGCAGTGACTGAGCAGTGGAGCGGGAAGCAGGGGCACCAACATTATATGGACGGAATGCAGGTGTGTCAGGTACACAGTAAGGGCAAGTGGTGATGCCTTCAACGGTTCTGCCAAGGCATTAGGATGCCCAAATGTACTACCACTTCATGTGTTGTGGTTGGAAGGGTGTGCAACGGTTACCACACATTTATTACAACGCGGTACCGTTAGCACGCTACTTTTACCACGCAGGTCACTACAACGAAATGCGCTGGGGGGCGCTCCAGGATAGTAAATACTTTAATTTACTATCCAACTCCTTTCCCTAGAGTCCACGGGGACTGGAGTTGGAATAGTAAATTAAATAATTTACTATCCAGCGCCCCTCCACGCAAGTCGTTGTAACGACTTGCGTTGTAAAAGTAGCGTTGTAACGGTACGCGTTGTAATAGTACGCGTGGTACCGTCATACATCCGGTTGGAAGACCCTTTTTCCTGAGAATTCTTCTAGCAGATCTGTTTTTGTGACCTTGAGGCCCATCATCAGCTCTCTCTGTTCAAATATCCTGTCTCATGTTGAAGTCACTTGACCGTTGTCTACTCCTCAGGCCGCAGGTCAGCTTTTTAGAACAAAGGGAATGTTACTCTGAAACAAGGCAGGCATCAGATCTCATGGCATTCTTAGCTCCTGTCAGGTTTTTCTGCTACCTACTCCGGGTTTGTTCTTCAGAAGAAAAGAAAATTAAACATTCATGCTACACTTCTTTTAAAAGGTTGAGCAGTGACTATTCCTGTAGGTGTTTGCTATACAGACATCAGCAAATATTGCAATGACTATATTTTTAATTCAATGATTACACACTGAGACGCAAATATATATCAGTTTAGTGTCTATGCAATGACACATTTAACGGAGTCCACCAAACATGTACAGAGTGAACAAACAATAAGAGAGCAAATATTAATTTAGGAAAAATATAATGTTGCATCAATATGCTGTACTATTCCAACATATTCCAACAGGACAACTCTGCACTGTGCACTACCAAGCTTATTGTAGTCACTGTCATCCACTTACTAAGATTTCAAAGGCAAAATGGGTGCAGATAGGAACTGTGTGAGGTTATTGGCAATGACTTAAAACAATGTGATTTTAAATAAAGCTGAATTTTATAAAAAAAAAAAAGACTGCACTGCTTCTGGATAATGACAAAAACTATGCAATCATTGACAGAACTCCATGCATCAATATGGACAAGTTAAGATACTTGTATAGTGTTGTGATGCGCTTTTTTAAAAATCACTGTAGTTAACTGATGTGTTTCAGAACTTCTGAGCTTCAGAGTTTTACTTTTTAGGTCTGACTGTACATCGCAGCAGTCACTTGACCATATGTGATCAACAGAAAAAGAGCATTAAGAATCACTCCTAAGAGAGGGGCTTTTTCTCCACCGGCATGTTGGTTACTTTGAGTGCAACATTTGAATGGGCAGAAGGCTTGTGCTGCCATTGCGAATTGGCACATGTTGCACTCCGGCTGGGAGTTCAGTCACCTAAAATAAAACGTAATGATGTGGCGATTTGCAATGGGAAGAATTCTTTACCACCGGGTAATAGTATTGGCCAATAATATTCCTAAAGCATCATGACATGCTCACTTTATGCATTAACTAGACTGTGAACCATGTATTTATTGATAGGCTAATCCTATTGGTGAATAGAGGTTTTCAATAAGGATGTTTCCTCATTCAAAATGACTGTCATCCACAGCAATTCTGCAAAGGCATCTGTGCAGCATTTTTCCTCCCCATTTACGTTTGTTCTGTGAAGAATAACCGATTGTTTCTGCTTTTTCATCCCGGTACTCTTACTGACATGCCTGTTGCTGCAGTCCCAAAATGCCTAATGCTGTTCTTTGATGAACAAAGAAGTTGCCAGTACTGTGCACTAATTTGTACTTTTTTCAAGGTGTTGAGCAGTCGTTTACTCAACCCAAAGACCACTATTTCAGTCAGAGATTATTATGAAAATTATTTTATTCCATTTGGTTTATTACTTTTGTTTTTTATTTTTTATTTCTCTTTTAACTTGTTTATAGGACAAAGAATAATATTCAAAATGAACAAACGAATAAATTGGATGAGTGTTAGCAAAAACTCATCAAATGTTCAACGTGTGAGACACTTATTACAAATGATTATTTCAATCCAAAAAACACCAAACCAACGAGGTGTCAATACCAGAACTACAACATAGACAAAGACACTTATCGAACAACATTCAGACAATAGACACCAATTAAAGAAAGATGAGGCTGGTGAACAACCTCTATTTTCAACTCGAGCTAATTCAACTAAGGCCTATTGCAGAATCTCTGCTCTAATCTTTGGTAGGCCTATACATACAAATGAAAACATGCCTGTATAGATATATCTTTTTGCCTATACGACCACACACTAAATTTTATGTGTTTATGTGTACAAATTTGAGGGACTGTAGGTCGCAAAACAGAATCAATCAAGATTAGCGGAGAAGAGAGGGGGGTCGACGCGTTTCGAATCCCTGTTTAGTTCCAGGGATTCTCTTCAGGACCGACAGACACAATCTGAAAAACATAAGTAAACAGACACTCAGTCAGAAACACACATGAGAAACCCTCAACTCACATACTGATCAGCACGGTCTTGCATCATACCTGTGTGTTCAGTGTTCAAGTCATAAAATCTGAAACAAAAAAAGGGGGCCGTCCTCAGTAAATTGCAATGCTTATGGGGGTGATTCGTGCTTACAATGTACAGTGAATTAGAATTAAAAAGCAACTTACATAATTGCTTGTGTAGATGGTCCAAATGTCAAAATTAATGGAAGATTAACGAGTAGTAATCCCACTTTTCAATCAATTTATAGGTAATTCCTAGAAGAGACAAACGAGTGTGTGACTTGCATGGCCATGAAACATGACAGCCGTGAAGCAGTATTCTTATTAGGGCAATGGCTCCTATTGGCGTGTGATTTCCCATGGTCGGAACATGTATCAAAAGATCGCTGCCGGCGGACAGCGTGGGTGTGAGAACAAGTCGCGCTCGTGAAAGGCGCCATGGAATGGGGCGTTTGGCAAAAGTCTCATTGTTTACCTGCAGCAAGATGCTCAATCCTCCTTCATTCGCTCCTCGCCTTCTCGGGCGGAAGACGCCGTATACTCTGGCATATTCAATTCCGTGATGACCCGGACGAGGTTATAGAGTCTACGCGGTGTTCATGGGAGATGTAGTCTCCATTAATTACGCGTGTCAATCCAGTGCGGATGTATGTCGTGATTACATGTTTTGGAAGGCAATAAGTCAGGGGCTGCCCCGTATACACGCCGGGTGCCCGATTTTTGATTTTTTAGCAACATAGGTGTATATTGACCAGGGTCGTTATCATGTAACAACAATGGCTTCATGGGAGTTGTAGTTTTTTCGCTCAAAAAACAATCTGTGTGTCATTTAGTTACAACAGGGACTCGTTAAGAATGGAAAGAGTTTTATTAAAAAAACAGGGGTGTTATTAAGATCCCACTGGAGCGGGTTACTTGTATTAGTCAAAAAAAAATCTTTTCAAAAACCTTTTTGGGAAAAAAGTTTTCAAAAACCCTTTTGGAGTTACGTACTGGGCGCTCAGTTAATCTATGACATGTGAACGGGTGTGCAGAGCGACTCACAGATGATACAGTTCGGACATCTCGTTCAAGCCTGTAATGGTGGTATTAAACTTCAGAATTAGCATAGCTTCTCTCTGTCTTAACTTGGCCTCTAAATCGCCACCTCGTGGGTCTGGTTCTATCTTTGATATAATTGTCCATTTGAAATCCTCATCCCCATGAGATTCATCAATCCAGTGTTGGACAAGTGGAGCTGTTAATACTTTCTTTTTTATACGAGATTTGTGTTGTGACATTCTATGTCTAGCCTCTTGATTGGTTTTCCCAATATAAAGCTTGTTGCACTTACAGGTGATGGCATAAACTATGTTGCGCGTTTTGCAATTCGTGAACTGGTCATGTTTCCATGACACGCTCTCATGTTGAAAAAGATCACCCTCGATAGTTGAATTGCAACATAGACAAGTGCCACATTTGTGATGGCCTGTGATGGGAGGTAGGCTTACATAGTCTCGTAGCGTCATTATTTTGGGTTTAGGTACGGCCGCTCTCACGATCTGGTTGGCTATACTTGTGTCTTTTTTGAAAGCAAACAATGGCACTTCTTTGAGTTGTTCGTCGATTTCTTTTACTAGATGCCAATTTTGGTGAATTGTTTTTTTCAAAAAGTTGGATGCAGGACAAAAGGTTGAAACACAAACCGTCCGATTTAGTTGTTTCTTCTCTTTCTTTTGAAGTAGTTCTTCACGTGGGGTCCACCACGCTCGTTTTATCGCGTTTTTTTTTTTAGCAATTTGGCTGGGTATCCACGATCTAATAGTCTCTCTTTAAGGATATTTACATGTGACAGATATTAATCCTTGAATGTACAATTTCTCCAGATTCGGAGGAACTGCCCTATCGGCAAGTTTTGTTTTAGGTTTCTTGGATGATTGCTAGAATAGTCTAAAGCCTTATTGCGGTCAGATTTTTTTCTAAACAAAGTTGTTACTAGTTGGCCATTTGAGCAATAAATTTCAACATCCAAGAAGGAGAGGCGTGTTGTCGATGATTCAAGGCTAAATTTGATGTTTCTTGTTCTTTCGTTGAGCCATGTGTGGAATAGATCAAGCTGTTCTTTATTCCCAGTCCATGTGAAGAACACGTCGTCAATGAATCGGACCCAACCACCGATCCACTCACGAAAGGGGTTGTTGTTGTATATGAAAGTGTCCTCATATTGACTCATATATAGTATAGCCAGCTCGGGGGCAAAAGGGCACCCCATAGCTACTCCCTGAATTTGGAAGTAGAAATCGTCTTTGAACTTAAAATAGTTCTTTGTAAGGGCCATTTTAGCTAACTCCAAAAGAAATTCTGTTGGAATTTTGGATGGCATGTCTCGTTTATTCAGGAATATCTCTAAGACTTCCAAAGCTTGATCCTGGGGGATTTGGGTGCATAATGAAACAATGTCCATACTCACTAAGAGGTCATGTTCTGGATTGAATGGAAGTTCATGTAGTCTATTCAAAAAATCCGTTGTATCTTGAAGGAAAGACTTGACCTGGGTGCAGAATGGTTTAAGAAAAAAGTCAATAAACTTAGAAACAGGTTCAAAAAGAGAACCACAACCCGAAATGATCGGTCTCCCCGGTGGTCTTTGTTCGTTTTTATGTACCTTGGGGAGTACATAAAACAGGGGGATCCGTGGATGTTTATTGGAAAGGTAGTTATATTCTTGTTTTCCCAAAAAGCCTTGTTCTAGTCCTCGAGTCAAAATGTCCGATAGTGTGTTTTGGAGTTCCTTTGTTGGATCATAGTTAATTTTACGGTAACATTGTTCATCAGTCAACTGTCTTGTGGCCTCCGCCACGTATTCTGTTGTTCCCCACGTGAAGAACTACTTCAAAAGAAAGAGAAGAAACAACTAAATCGGACGGTTTGTGTTTCAACCTTTTGTCCTGCATCCAACTTTTTGAAAAAAACAATTCACCAAAATTGGCATCTAGTAAAAGAAATCGACGAACAACTCAAAGAAGTGCCATTGTTTGCTTTCAAAAAAGACACAAGTATAGCCAACCAGATCGTGAGAGCGGCCGTACCTAAACCCAAAATAATGACGCTACGAGACTATGTAAGCCTACCTCCCATCACAGGCCATCACAAATGTGGCACTTGTCTATGTTGCAATTCAACTATCGAGGGTGATCTTTTTCAACATGAGGGCGTGTCATGGAAACATGACCAGTTCACGAATTGCAAAACGCGCAACATAGTTTATGCCATCACCTGTAAGTGCAACAAGCTTTATATTGGGAAAACCAATCAAGAGGCTAGACATAGAATGTCACAACACAAATCTCGTATAAAAAAGAAAGTATTAACAGCTCCACTTGTCCAACACTGGATTGATGAATCTCATGGGGATGAGGATTTCAAATGGACAATTATATCAAAGATAGAACCAGACCCACGAGGTGGCGATTTAGAGGCCAAGTTAAGACAGAGAGAAGCTATGCTAATTCTGAAGTTTAATACCACCATTACAGGCTTGAACGAGATGTCCGAACTGTATCATCTGTGAGTCGCTCTGCACACCCGTTCACATGTCATAGATTAACTGAGCGCCCAGTACGTAACTCCAAAAGGGTTTTTGAAAACTTTTTTCCAAAAAAGGTTTTTGAAAAGATTTTTTTTTGACTAATACAAGTAACCCGCTCCAGTGGGATCTTAATAACACCCCCGTTTTTTTAATAAAACTCTTTCCATTCTTAACGAGTCCCTGTTGTAACTAAATGACACACAGATTGTTTTTTGAGCGAAAAAACTACAACTCCCATGAAGCCATTGTTGTTACATGATAACGACCCTGGTCAATATACACCTATATTGCTAAAAAATCAAAAATCGGGCACCCGACGTGTATACGGGGCAGCCCCTGACTTATTGCCTTCCAAAACATGTAATCACGACATACATCCGCACTGGATTGACACGCGTAATTAATGGAGACTACATCTCCCATGAACACCGCGTAGACTCTATAACCTCGTCCGGGTCATCACGGAATTGAATATGCCAGAGTATACGGCGTCTTCCGCCCGAGAAAGCGAGGAGCGAATGAAGGAGGATTGAGCATCTTGCTGCAGGTAAACAATGAGACTTTTGCCAAACGCCCCATTCCATGGCGCCTTTCACGAGCGCGACTTGTTCTTACACCCACGCTGTCCGCCGGCAGCGATCTTTTGATACATGTTCCGACCATGGGAAATCACACGCCAATAGGAGCCATTGCCCTAATAAGAATACTGCTTCACGGCTGTCATGTTTCATGGCCATGCAAGTCACACACTCGTTTGTCTCTTCTAGGAATTACCTATAAATTGATTGAAAAGTGGGATTACTACTCGTTAATCTTCCATTAATTTTGACATTTGGACCATCTACACAAGCAATTATGTAAGTTGCTTTTTAATTCTAATTCACTGTACATTGTAAGCACGAATCACCCCCATAAGCATTGCAATTTACTGAGGACGGCCCCCTTTTTTTGTTTCAGATTTTATGACTTGAACACTGAACACACAGGTATGATGCAAGACCGTGCTGATCAGTATGTGAGTTGAGGGTTTCTCATGTGTGTTTCTGACTGAGTGTCTGTTTACTTATGTTTTTCAGATTGTGTCTGTCGGTCCTGAAGAGAATCCCTGGAACTAAACAGGGATTCGAAACGCGTCGACCCCCCTCTCTTCTCCGCTAATCTTGATTGATTCTGTTTTGCGACCTACAGTCCCTCAAATTTGTACACATAAACACATAAAATTTAGTGTGTGGTCGTATAGGCAAAAAGATATATCTATACAGGCATGTTTTCATTTGTATGTATAGGCCTACCAAAGATTAGAGCAGAGATTCTGCAATAGGCCTTAGTTGAATTAGCTCGAGTTGAAAATAGAGGTTGTTCACCAGCCTCATCTTTCTTTAATTGGTGTCTATTGTCTGAATGTTGTTCGATAAGTGTCTTTGTCTATGTTGTAGTTCTGGTATTGACACCTCGTTGGTTTGGTGTTTTTTGGATTGAAATAATCATTTGTAATAAGTGTCTCACACGTTGAACATTTGATGAGTTTTTGCTAACACTCATCCAATTTATTCGTTTGTTCATTTTAAATATTATTCTTTGTCCTATAAACAAGTTAAAAGAGAAATAAAAAATAAAAAACAAAAGTAATAAACCAAATGGAATAAAATAATTTTCATAATAATCTCTGACTGAAATAGTGGTCTTTGGGTTGAGTAAACGACTGCTCAACACCTTGAAAAAAGTACAAATTAGTGCACAGTACTGGCAACTTCTTTGTTCATTTTGTATCTGGCACAGCCTTACTGTGCGTCTGCCAAAACCCTCTTTGTTACATAATGCTGTTCTTTGGCAGTGGCGGCTCCTCGACATTGCGCGATGCATCACTGAATTGGCGTTGCAGCGCACGTAATGTAATTTGTTTTATTTATTTATTTATATACACAACTCCATTGGGCCGCATTCCAAAGTTACTACCCCCCACCCTGCCCCTCCACCGCCTCACCTCCCACTGCCCGCAGCACTACCTTGAGGAGACGCCACAGATCCTTGGTGCCGTATCAATGGTCTCTCAGTTTGGTCTTCCAACTGCAGACACCCACACAAGTGCAGCTCCGGGAAGTCATAGGAGCCTGATTCACAGTTCTTGGGATAGCCCGGATCACATAGCACAAGTTTGATTATAAACTGGGAAAAATTACAGGTAGGTTGAGAGAATGACCGGCTTAGCTACTTTTCAAACGTAAGCCATAGAATCCATTTTACTATTAGACAATGCTGTTATTTTATTGCTAAATCTCTGCTCCTCTCAGTTTTACAGAAACAGTGCGCACTCAATATTTAAACTGCTCCCTCTACACCCAACAAATGATGCTCACTAGTGCAGGCTAAAGATCTATGTAAGTGGTAGGGTGTGACTTCCCCCAAATTCCACCAAGCAAAAGTAGTGAACAGATTTGTGTAGGTGGTTTAAGGGAGAGTGGGCTTCTGCCCTGAGAATTAGTTTTTTACTTTTGGGTTCAAATTTGCTAAAACTTCACAGGATCTTAAAGGGCATTCATGAAAGATCCCATTTTTTTTGAATGTCATAAGTCAGAATATTTTTCCACTATACCAAGGTCAGCATTTTCTCATGAGTGAGGCCCTTATGCCAAGGAGTACATACAATACGACAGTGCTAGACATTTGCCATGGCTACTTCAATCAACCTCTAAAAATTCCTTCCGGTGTGCAAGGGTCAGCATTTTGCCATGGACATCCCCTAAACCAGTGGTTCACAAATTTTTGACTCCTGAGGACCCCCATTGTGTCACCACTGGAAGCCGGGGACCCCCAAGCAATTTGTATGAGTTAAATTTCAAGTATTAAAACAGTAATTTGAAAAAAACACACACGTGTGAATACAAAACAAATACTCAAAGTACTAAGGATTTTGAGGCCAGATGTATGACCATTTCATTTAGTGCCTCTCAATTGGCAATACATGGCAAGTGGCAAATTGTGAGTCGCTAAATGAAATGTACAACAGTGTGTTTAACACTGTTTGGGATTCCCAATAGGGTTGCAAATTGCGAGGTTCATTAATATTAATGAGCTTCTAGCAATTTGAGAGCCCATTGGGACTGCCAGCCCCCCAAGGTATGGTGGTCTGCTGGGCTCTGCAGGTCATCATGTCTGGGACTGCTTTTAAATAAAGCAGTTTTAAAAAGAAAATGTAGCCCATTTACCATGCATTTAAAGAAAAAGGAAATTAAACATTTTCCTTTAATTTTCTAGGGGCAGGCAGAGGTCCCTGGGACCACTGCCTGCCCTTAAAACATTTTTTTGCATGCATTTGCAAAGGGGAAGGGGTCCCCCGAGGACCCCTTCCCATTTGCAAATGCATTACCATCTACTTGAAGTAGGTGGTAGTTGCGAATGTTCTGCGACCGCAAAACATTTGTACATGGTTTTGAGACTCGCTATTTAGAAGGAAATGCCCCTTCCAAATAGCAAGTTGCAAAACATATTTAGCGAGTCGCAAACAATTTGCGACTGGTGAAATAGGCACTGTACATGGCCCAATAGGTTTTTGCATGCGCAAACGGGTTCGCGAAACCCATTCGCACATATAAAAATGGATCATACATCTGGCCCTTAGTATTTTATATTGAAGTAATAGCCCCTCTGTCACATGCATTTCATTTGTTTTATAGCATCTCTCATACCACTGTAGGATGCCAGAGCACTTAACATTACACACATATAGAGACATTGAATCATACATGTAAATCAGTGTGTATATAAAATGTTTAAAGAGTGCTTGGTGTGAAAAAACACAAAACTCAGGATTCAGAACATAACACGTTGGCTAGCACTGACTTTAACATTAAAAATGTATTTCCACCCAAATAAACTGTTTTAGCAGCTACAGGATAATGAATAACTGGGGAAAAACATAAGTTACTAACTGGTACCATGCAGTTTGAGCAGCTCTTTGATGACAGTTTATAGATCCCTCTGCTACATTATAATTGTCACTTGTGAAGTGAACAGAATAAAAAGCAGTAACCACATAAAATACTGCATTTTAAAATGAATGTTACAAGTTTTTTGCAGTAGGCACATTAACCCTCTGTGCTACATTAGTTAAGTCAAAGCTGCCACTGAACAAAACTCTCCTCACGCTCCAGCAGGTACATTAATCACTGGCATGATCTTGACACTTTTATTGTTGCTGGAAAGCTGCTAATCATACAAGAAACTTTTCTGTGCTTTTAAAACTGTTGCCTATGGACCCCCAGGGAATGTGTCACGGACCCCTGGGGGTCCGCGGACCCCAGTTTGGCAAACACTGCCCTAAACAATGAATACAAGGTCTCTTTTGACAAGAATGACCTCAAATATTAGTTTCAGCATTTTGTGATGGATCCACCCCTTTTGCAAGGAATTCCTTGTATCATGTCAAGGACTTCGGCCAGGTGTTTAGGCATGTGCTCTGTGTCGCAGCCATTGGGAATGGCTGGGCTAGCGGCTTTCTCAGACAGTTCGAGTCCCTACAGCCAATGATGGTGTCTTAATAGAAGCATGTCAAGGCACACAGTTTGCTTAAGTAACTTATGGACACCGGCACTAATAGCATATGGATAGAAGTATCCATATGCTATTAGTGCCGGTGTCCATAAGTCAAGAAAAAACTGCAGTATGCTAGACCAGGAGCACACTTGCAAGCATAATATACATACACTCACAGACAAACAAATTCTCACACATACATTCTCACACACGCTCATTCTCACTATATCTCGTTTGTCCTTTTGCCACACTCACATGCAGACACACTGCCACTCACACTTCCATTAGTCAATCTGCTTGTATTGTGTAAGATAAGCTTGGCCTGCTGCTTCTGCTATATCTGTCTTGAGTTTTAGTGAAACATAATAAAAACGTATTCTCTATATGCTACTCAAAAATAATAATATATTGCCTTGTCATTGTTTGTTACAAGTATAATGTGAATGAAAGGTGCACTTCCTTAAAATAGCTGTACAGGGCTTATATTTGGTTTAACATGTGGCTCAAGCAGTTACAATTTTGAAAATAAACTAATCCACTTTCTAACATGCAATATCACAGCAGACAATTGACCCTTTGAAATGCTTGACTTCCTTGGCAACCATGGATTTAATCCAATAACACTTTGCATTGTGGGTTTTTCAGACGCAACTTACAATGTAAAACAAGCATTTGCAATGCAATTGGTCTCGCTTTTGGGACCTTATATGTATTTAGCTGTGCAACACATTAGCCTGGTTGCTGAAACATCTACTGTTCTTTAACATGGAGGGAAAGTAAGCACCAAACTGCATGACACGCCAGGTATGGGAACACATGGAGAGAAATATTGCCTTTTAGTGGGAGATGAAAGCTCTGTTATTAATATAAAATCAGGGCCTTCGGTGGTAATTTCACTGAACATACATGATTTGAAAAAAATATTATTGTCTTTGGGTGCTCGAGGAAGTCAATTTCTATGGATTGTAATCTAGAGAATACTAAAGTGATTCTAGTATTTTACTGACCTCTACTGGTCGTTTTCTATCAAGACAGTTCAATTGTTACCAATGGAATTAAGTAGGCATCTCATACCATGGAAAGAGCAGTTATTCTGTCTGTGCCTTCATAAAAATATGTGTATATTCATAAGAGGTGTGAAATTGGTGTATGTGCAGCATAAGACCAGTGCTCATGTGCGTGCTGGGTGATGGTGAATAGTGTGAGTGAGTGCAGTGTGAGTGGTGTGAGTGTAGGTTGAAAAATGTGGTGACGTGAGTGTCGGGTGAGCTGCATGAATACAATGTGAGAGGAGGGACCATCTGAGTGTGGGGTGAGAGGAGTGCGTACAGAGTGAGAGGAGTGAGTGCAGATTAGTGTGCGGAGTGTAAATGCAGGTTGAGTGGTGAGCCTGTATGTGAGTGGCAAGAGTGAATGGTGAGCTGTGAGAGTGACCTGTGAGTACATGGTGAGAAGAGTTAGTGCACGGTGAGCGGTGTGTCCCTATGAGTTCGGGCAGACTATTGTCCTGTGTGCAGGCAGGGTGAACGTATGTATGAATGCAGACTGAGAGGTGTCCGTGTGAGTGCAGGGTGAGAGAAAGCAGTGCAGGATGAGAGGAAGGAGTGCAGGGATGTATGACATCACAACGCATGCTTTTACATCGCATGCTTTTACATTGCAAGTTTTACAACGCATGCCTTTACAAGGCATAGTGTTTAGGGGTGCTGGATAGTGTATAGTTTAATTTACTATTCCAACTCCAGTCCCCGTGGATAGTAGGGAAGGTGTTGGATAGTAAATTAAATCTATTTCCTATCCTAGAGCGCCCCCCAGCGCAATGCGTTGTAATGGTTTGCGTTGTAAAAGTTGCGATGTAAAAGCACTGCGTGGTAAAAGTTGTGTTGTAAAGGATGTTTCCCGGAGTGCAGGGTGAGTGGTGTGACTCTAGGGTGAGTGATGAGCTTGTTTGTGTCGTGTGAGGGCAAGGTTTGTTGTGTGCTCATGTGAGTGAAGGGTGAGCTGTGTGAGTGACAAAAGTGTCTATGGGAGTGCATGTTGAGCACAGTGAGAGAAGGGTGAGAAGAGTGATCGCAGAATGACTGGTGTAACCATATGAGTTTGGATGAGGGTGAAAGTGGAGAGTGGGAGGAATGACTGCATGGTGAGTAATGTGCTTTTTTGAGTGAGATTGTAGGGTAAGCAGTGAGAGTGACAGGTGAGTAAAGAGACACATAAGTGCAGGCTGAATAGAGTGCTCATGTGACCGGACTGGGTAAGTGGAAGGAGAACAGCACAAGTTCATGGCGAGTATTGTGAGTGCAGTGTTGTCACTTTGAGTGCAAAGTGAACAGTGTGCCCATGTCTGCGCAGAGTGGGAGGAGGATGAACAGTGTGAGTGCAGTGTGATCGCTGAAGGAGCAGGGTGTGTGGTGTGCTCATGTGACCGCAGGGTAAATGATGGAGAACGGTGTGAGTTCATGGCGAGTGAAATGAGTGCAGTGTGGGCGCTGTGAGTGTAGGGTGAGCAGCATGCTTGTGGGTATACAGGGGTGGCTCCTCCACTAAGGCGGAGGAGCATCGCCCCACTGCGCTTTGAGCAGGAAAAAAAAAATGATATATGTTATTATCGTTTTATTTTTCTCAGGTTCAGGCTGTATTGGTGCAGGGCTGGAGGCACAGGGGGAGGTGCCATTTTGGCCAGGCCAAACAGTCCTGCACTCTTTCTATGTTCCCCACCAGGCTGCATTACATAGCCTGGAGGGAAATCCACGGCGCTCAGGCCAACTAAGACAATCACAATGCTGCATTGATTAGCTGTGGGAAATATGGGTGTTTTCTGGTTCCAAGACTCCCAGGGAAGCAGAGGAAAAACAAGGACAGAGAAAGAGGTAAGTGTTTTTTTTCCTTATTTTATTTTGTCCCGGGCTATTACACCCCCACCCCCACCCTACTTCCGCCCTCCACCCTCATTCCCTGCCAGCCAAGGGTTTTACAAGAACATAGAGATGCTTGGAGCCCGACCATTGCTTACCATGGGTTAGCTTCCCTGTCCCTCTCATGTGCTTGCTTATTGGACGGTTTACCTTGTGTCTGTCCCTCCCCTGGAGCATTTTCAATTTACTGGTGTCCTTCCACTCTGCACTGTTTGGAAACAACTTTTTTCTTTTGTCTTAAGCACTCCACAGGAGTGCATGTGTTTTTCAGCGTTCTCCCTTGTACTTCTGCCCCACCCACTCTATGGTGTTCTCTCGCCTGTTGCATCTCTTACCCACCCTTGCCCCTCTAGTTGCTTCCCCTGTAAGCACCAACCTTTCCTCTCACCCTTTGCTCTCCTCAATGTTTGCCCGTGCTTGTGTGAGCACAGGGAAAGAGGAGTATGAATGATGTGAGTGCAGGGTAACAACATGAGTGCATGGTGAGCAGTGTGAATGCAGTGTGATGGCAGTGAGAGTGAAAGTGAAGGATGAGCAGTGACAATGAGGAGTTGCCTAAATGCACAATGTATTCCCAGAAATTTGGATTATTCATGGTTTGTGAGTAGGGTGTCAGATGTAAGTTAAACTATTGCTATTACAGCATCAATCAGGGATAGAGGGTGGAGGAAATAAATAATTCGCTGATCCTGCAACAAACTTTCAGTCTCGTGATTAGGGTTGTCAGCTGACTCAAATTCTACCGACAGCACCAGTATTTTGATGTCCCTGAGAGTACACAAATAATTAACATCACATAAAGCCAGTATTTTTAGCCCTTATCTTTACATACAACAAGCAGCAAATATAAAGTATGTTTTACAGCCCTATTTAGTATCAAGTCCAGGCCTTTTCAGACTAGACTCTTTAAACAACTTTTCTCTTGGAAAGTTGGCAACTCTGCTGTGATATGGCTTTTCACTAAATGCATTCTCCTACTGTGGCAGTAAAAGTAAACTACATATGTAAGTAATTGGCAGAGTGGGGACCCAGTGGCTACTGGAACTATTGAAACAAAAACAAATAAAGCCTTGTTAACCAGTTCTCAAAGGTATGTAAATGATATTTTAAAGACCTGTGAAAAACGTGGGTTTTATGTTATGTAAAAATGATTTCTGAAACACACGGCTGCCTCAGAAGGGGCTTCTTAGGAATTAATCACAGGAGAGACAAAGCAGCAGGGGGGTGAGAAATAGCATCAACCTAGATAGAAAACAGGCAGCTCTTCAACTGCTTCAAAAATTTTAAGTAATTTTGAATCTTTCTTAGATTAGGTGGCATAGAATTCCATTGGGTTGGAGCCGGGACAGGAAAGGAGAAGCCTCCCATTCTGGCTCTGCTGTGTCAAGGTATACAAGCCAGGTTTAAATCGATGGATCATTAAGCTCTAGAGGGCCCGTATGCTTACATCAAGGCAACTAGACTGGGTGCTCCTTACTTTTAAAGGATTTTATGGGAGAGGCACAGAGCTCCTCAATAAGTAGCCAATGAAGCATGCTCAAGAGTTGAGAAGCAGAGCGTGGCTGAGAAAAGATGCCAGAACCTGCACAGCTGAGCCCACAGCAGCTCAAAAACGGTGTATGGGTCGTGGAAGCTGCACCAGCCAGGGCTGGCCGAGGAACACAATGGGGAGTAATGGGTAAAGCCCTTTCAGCCCTATGAGGGTTGCACACCTGTTTTTATTAGAGTTTTAACCCAATGCTGGTTTTCACAGTCTGTAAAAATTAACACTGTGCTAAAACTCTATGATACGCCAACACTGGGGTATTGTCTATTGGTTCTCAAAGTTGGCTTACACGGCCATGATTCGTAACTAGGAGGAAGAGGTGGGGCACTTCCGAACCCGGAGAAGGCTGAACTTTCACCCACAGGGAGTAATCTAACTCCACAAAGAGGCCATTCTTTTCAGATGATGATGGAGTTACTCTTGAAATTATTGCCACAGGCAGGGCAGCTGTGCCCATTACTATCCTGACAAGTTTCACAGGATAGATTTAGTAAATTAAGTTAGACCACTCTCCTGAAGCCTTTAGTAGTTTTTTTATTCAGCCCACAACAATGTGACTGTCCCCTGGCCAGCCCTTTAATAAAATGCTGGTGTTTCAAACCATAACATTCTAACAGAACCTTCCACCAAGATTCTGCTTTAGCAACACAAATATGACACATCTTACCGCTTTCAAATAATAATAAACAATAAGAGCATAGAAATGTAAATAAATGCAAACATGGATCACACAAAAAATTTTAATATGAACATTTCCTTATAAACATTCGGAAAAATGCACAGCACAAAAATAAAAGCAAATCAGATTAAGAGATGATAGAATAAAACATTCAGATAAACCCAAACAAAAATACAGCGAGCAAGGCTCAAGCTGATCCCATCACATAATCCTGCAAGTAGGCATCGACCATCCCTTCTCTCACCTTCCAAGGCTCCTCCGATGCCTCGAGCGCCTTCCATTCCCTGTCCTCTGTCCATGGAACTATGCACTCCCTCTCCTGCAAGCATAAAACTACTACAAACTTTGTCACATTCCACCACGATCTACCACATTCCCTTCCCTTCTGATACAAGGCTACTCTACATCTATTCACTTGCTTCCATTTTCCCAACACAACATACAACTCATACACTTCCTTGACTTGGAACAGACCCTTAAACTTGAATAGTCCTCCAGCAATGCTGCCGCTTCATCCATTCAACTATCTGAATCTTAGAGTCTTTAGACCCTTTCAAAGATACACCCCGTTCCGCCATACATTCCAACCATCCCGTAACCAATTTAGTTCTTGCCTTGTGCCCCTCATAACTTTAAAGATAGATCGGTTGAGTACCTTATTACCAGTGGTGTAATGTGCCCAAACTGCTTCCTAGACGGCTACAGCACATCTGTTTCATTCTGCATGGCCAACTGTACCGTTCCCTTGACTATGCAATTCATTCTTTCTGTAATACCACTGGCTTGTGGTTTATAAAAAGTAGAAGGATGATGCTTTATACCATGCACTGTCAAAAACTCCTTAATTTTAGAAGAAGTTAGCGGGTGCCTTTATTGGTCAACAAGGTATGAGGGGAAATCCTCCCTCCTAACAATCTGTCATGAATTGATTATAGTACTTCTTGTAGAAACATCCTTCATGAATATGACCTCCAACCATTTGGAATAAGCATCCACCAGTACCAAGGATAGCCACAAATCCGGAGCCACCCCGCCTGGGGTCTAATAAAATCAGACAAACGGTATGCAACACTTCTTTTGAATCCTGAATACGAACCACTTCAGACTGCATACCAACCTTAAGACTTTTTTCACTTTCCCTACACACCGGAGACCTGACTGTCCATTGAGCCATTTGCATGTCAACCCCCAGCCACCAAAACCTTTCCTTCACTCTTCTCTGAGTCATTATCTACACCAGGTGCCCCTCATGTGCCAACTGGATGAGTGTCCTTCTAAGATTCTCTGGTGGGATGAATCTGTAACCCCTCATTAAGCACTACCTTCACAGGCATATAATTTGTCTAGTAACTTAACTAAAAGCCTCACAGACAATGCAACAGTACTCTCTCCTACCTCCACTCACCACCATCTTGCAAACATCCTACAAAACCCAACAGTTAGAACAGTATTCAAAGAAGTATCAAAAGGTACCAAGATTCCAGCATCAAAAAGATCTTGTTTTATTTATTCCAAAAACATTTTTGGGACCTCACTTCACTAGAATAGACACCCTTTTCCTAACAGAACCTTAAAATCCTTTGTTTTGGTAGCAAAGTTATGAGAAGATTTGGCGTAATATTCTATGAGCCCCATAAACAATCTTAACTGTTCTTCGTCATGGGGCAGTGGAGCTAACTTTATTGCTCTCACCAGGTCCCTCTTCGGTTTTACTCCAGTGCCTGAAATGGTATGGCCCAAATACTTAATTTCTTCACACAGAAAAACACACTTCTTTTAAGACTCACATCCATCACCTTTCTTAGCACCTTCCTTAAAATTTGAATATGCTGCTTCACAGTTACTCCATATATCAAAATGTCATCCTCGAAGAATTTAATGTCAGTAAAACCCTCAAATACTTGTGACATCATTCTTTGAAAACACTTGTCACTGAAGATAATCCATATGCCATTCTGGTCAAACAGAATGTCCCATCTATTTTGATAAAAGCTGTCATATCCCTGGCAGTCTCTTGCAATTTAATTTAATGGTAATCTTTCTTTAACCCTTTCGATGCTGATGACGAGCTCAGCTCGTCATCAGCCACGGGTGGCGTGTGCTGATGACGAGCTGAGCTCGTCATGTATCGCGGTAATTACAAAAATGCAGCACAGCCCAAAAATCGCCGCAGCAGCGATGCGGTTAAATTTAACTTTGAAAAGTACTGAACACCATTGAGCAAAAAGTAGCAACTCATTGATATTTGTGAGTGGAAAGTTATCCGAATTTGTGTTCTGGTTCACACTACATAAATTCACACAAAACCACGAGTGTCCATCGGATTTTGTTGCTATCACCACAGGCGAAATCCAACTTGAGGCCTCCACTGGTTCACTTATGCCCTCATTCAACATCTCACGCAATATCATATTGACCTCCTCCTTTACTATTATTGGAGCCTTCCAGACCTTGTGTTTTACAGGTACTGTGCCACATTTTACATAAATCTTGTGGAAACATCCCTCCACGACCCCCAACTCCTCTTGAAAGTAATCTTTCACTTCATCCAAAATTCCTTCCACATTGTTTTCCGTCACAACCACAGCTGGTTCTAAAGCTCTTTGGTTCACAACAACAGTAAGATCATACTGATGCATCCACCCTCCGATAGGTGGCCCACTGTCAGACACAGATACTTTCCCTTTTGTTTGTCATGTCTTGAAATTTATTGATGAAATAAAATATTCCTAGATATTTGTGTCCTCCCCTTGATATCCTCCTGGACCAATATCTTTGGTCAATAGCATAATGTGTGACCATGAATCATTAAAAATGTCATTTGGAATAATGGTGCACCTTGAACCAGTGTCAACTATAAGTTCTACTTTAGAGCTTCTTAAGGTGAACCATGTTTTGGGCCTAGTTTTTCTTCTCTCCGCTACCTCATCATCACCCATATTTGAAATGTGTTCTTTATACTCTCCATGGTCACACTAGAGCTCACTCCTCTCATCACTAGTCACCACCTCTTTGGACTTAAAACATTCCTTTCACATGAGTGCATAATGCCCCTTTCGGCCGCATTTCCTGCACTCTTTGCGAATGGCTTAGCAATTTTCTTCCTGATACCTGTGAAAATTACTTCCACCCTGATTTAACCTATTTGAGTTAAGCTTGTTAGCTGAACCCTTCTTAAAGATTGTTTCCTATAGCCCCAACTCGCCGGTAGATGATTGTTTGCTTATCTCCTGCATCTTTGCAATGCCAATGGCATCTTCAAGAGAAGGATTCTTCACTGCCCACAGCCGTTCATGTATCTTCCTACTCTTCAATTGCACAATAAGTTGATCCCTTACCATCTCATCTCCCATGCATTTCACCGATAACGCCTTCCATTTAGACAAAAACTCATTAACCGTTGCCCCATGCCCCGTGGTTGCATAAAGAATGTATACCTTGAGGGAGGAGCTTCGCGGGCGACCAAGATGGCCGCGTAAGCTCGGAGCTCCGTGGATCGTCCGATCCACCGCAATTATCCTGCTTGAAATCCTGGTCCACGTTGGTGGCACTGTAAAGCTGGCGGCCTGCTGAGGCGGGGGCTGCAATCGGATCCCGAATCGGTGGCTCCTGAGCGAAGTTACGTCGAGCTGAACTCCGCTCCGTAACGGTGCCATTGTCCATCCGGACTTCGTCACTTCGCCACTTCGCTCGATCGTGCTGCGAGGGCCTTGATTGCCACCTCCCTGGTGAAGACGCGGTGATCTAACCCTGCCCTGGTCGACCTGATTGTCTTTCTGATCGGATTGACTCCTGGCTGTGGACCCTGACCTGCGACCACCGGTCCTTTGTTCTTGGGGACCCAACATGGCGGGCAGGGGCGCTCCGGAGAGGGCATCGAATAAAGGAAGTCGGGGCAAACCGCAGACGCAGAACAACCGTATGGAGCGGTATGTCAATCTCAACTCGCCACCTGCGTCGGGTGCTGTCCCCAAGGGAACCCCAGTGACTGCCCCGCCGGACGGCTCGGATCCTACCCTGGTGGACATTATGGGCGCCATCACCAGCCTCCGTACTGACGGACAACACCAACACGAGGTTCTGTCCCACAAGGTGGATTCCATGGCCATTGATATTGCTTTGATCAGAACTGACTTGGGGAAGACAAATGACCGTGTGAGAGCGCTGGACATTAAGACCACTAGTCTGACCTCGGATGTCTCTGAACTACAAACGGAGGTCCGGAACTTGAGAGCGACCGCCGATCAGTTCTCTAAAAGGCTGGAGGATTTTGAGGGGCGAGCCAGGCGGCAGAACGTCCGCATAGTGGGGGTTCCGGAAGGGTCCGAGGATGGCGCAGCGGACCTTTTTGTTGAGGAACTGGTTAAGACACATCTGGCGCCCTCTGGGCTGAGCAACTTCTTTTCGGTGGAGCGTGCCCACCGTGTGCCCGGTGGTCCACCTAAAACAGGGGCGACGCCGCGACCCATTGTGGCGCGCCTTCTTAACTTCAGAGATCGAGATGCGATCCTTCAGGCGTCCAGATCGCAAGGGCCACTACAATATCAGAACGCGGAGGTTCATTTTTACCCGGATTTCACCAGGCTGGTGCAACGCCAAAGACTGAGCTACGCGGGGGTCAAGAGACGCCTCAGAGATATGGGACTCAAATACTCTATGCAATTCCCTGCGAAGCTCCGCGTGGAATTCAAGGGCCGTGCCTACTTCTTTGATTACCCGGACAACGTGAGCGAGTGGCTGGACACTGTCACACCAGAACGGGAGGAGCGTGAGGAAGATGTTGGAGGGGCCTCGGGCGGAGCGGAGCGGCAGGACTGAACTGGGCGCCGGGGCTACCCCTGCCTCGAAGGACCGTCGGACTACTGTTTTGGTGTGATTACTCTCTCCTTTCTTTTGAAGGTGGGTGGCGGGACGACTCCACGGGGATTCCTTCCTCCTCTGGGTCTTCGGTAGAGTAGTTAATGGGGCGACAGGCACACTGCAAGTTGGGGGGGCTTTCTAGTCTAACGCAGGGGTGCAGGGTGGGGGGTTGGTTGGGTACATTTTTGGTTTGTGTTTTGTTTCTCTTTTTCCCCGTACTGTGGCACACGGACAATGGCGATCCTGGACTTTTCCTGATGCACGTGTCTTTGGGTGATGGGTGGGGTGGGTGGTGGAGGGATGAGGGGTAGGGTGTTGAAAATTCTCAGTTGGAATGTTAATGGGTTGGGTGATCGTATCAAGAGAGGGGTGGTTATTCAGCTGGTTAAGCGGCATATGCCGGATGTTGTACTTCTTCAAGAAACGCACTTGGTGGGCAATGCCTGTAAAGCCCTGAATCGCAAAGGTTACAAAATGGTGGCTCATTCGGGGTTCTCTTCCGGCTCCAGGGGGGGCGGGGATTCATGTGCGCGCATCCCTTCCCTTAGAGATAGGGACCACCTTGATAGATGATAGGGGGAGGTACGCAGCCGTATCCGGGAGATGGGAAGGGCATTCCCTCACGCTGTTGTCTGTGTACGTCCCTCCAGGGCTTCAATCTAGTACTTTCCAGGACCTTGGTGTTGCCATTTTGTCTATGCCGGCTGGTCGTCTGATCGTGGGGGGTGACTTTAATGCGGTTTGCTCTGGCCTCCTCGACCGCCAACCGCCTCGCGACCTGAGTGGACCACAGATGTGGTTGCCGTCCTTCCTTGACTCTACTGGGCTGGTGGACACGTGGCGGCTTTTGCACCCCACGCTTCGCCAATTTTCTTTTCTGTCGGGTGCGCACGGAAGTCTCTCGCGCCTTGACTATGTCCTCACGTTGGCCTCGGATGCCCTAGCTGTGTCGGAGGCCCGCTTCCTTGCCCGAGGGATTTCCGATCATTCCCCGTTGTGGGTCTCTTTCGACTTTGGCGTGACTCTGTCGGACCGCCCGGCAGCGATCAATCCCTGGTACTTTCGAGATTTTAAGTCCCGCACCCTTTTGGCCAAGTCTATTGACCTATATTTTTCCGAAAATGTGGGCTCGGTGGAGTCGGCCGTTACACTGTGGGAAGCTTTTAAGACGGTGCTCCGTGGTGAGGCCCAGGCACTCATCGCGGCCACCCGCCGGGATAGAGACTCGGCTATGCTGGCCATTGAACAGGAGGTGCTACACCTCGAGGCCCAGCTGCGTTCCGATTCGGACCCCCTGGCCCTCCATACTCTTTCGCTGAAACAAGCGGAGTATCATGACTTGGCCACTAATGCCGCCCTTGTTCTCGCCAAAGAACAGCAGGGCCGCATCTATGATGTGGGCGATAAGGCCGGGAAACTGTTGGCTTGGCTCGACAGGAGGGAGATGGCCAGCCGAGTGGTGCCGGAGCTCCTCGGAAACGACGGTACGCTCCTTACGGACCCCAGCGCCATTGTTGACTCTTTCGCGGACTACTTCTGTGGTATCTATGAGTCTGTCTCGGAGTTCTCGGAGGCGGATAATACGACCTTCCTCGCTGACATAGACCTGCCTAGTCTCTCCGAGGAGGAGAGGGAGGACCTGGATAGGGACATTACAGCGGACGAGATCGACTTTGCGATTCGCTCCCTTAATTCGGGCAAGGCCTCTGGGCCCAATGGTATTCCAGTGGAATTATACAAAATCCGATCGGATGCGGTTTCCCCGCATCTCCGCAAGATGCTCCTTGAATCCTTTGAGAGAGGCTCCCTTCCCCTGGACCAGCGACTTGCTACCATCGTGGTCATCCACAAGGAGGGCAAACCACGGGACGTTTGTCGCTCCTACCGTCCCATCTCCCTCCTTAACGTGGAACCTAAGATCCTTGCCAAACTGCTGGCTAATCGGTTGGTTGGAGTGATTAGTGACCTTGTCCACCCCGATCAATCGGGATTCATCCCACACCGCAACACTGCCCTGAACCTGCGTCGCCTCCATGGGGTTATGACCCGGGCCCACACTCTTAAGGACCCGGCGGTGTTGGCGTCCCTGGACGCTACCATGGCCTTTGACTCCCTGGAATGGCCTTATTTATGGGCGGTTCTGGCTAAACTTGGGTTCGGTCCGATCTTCATTGGCTGGGTGAAACTCCTCTATGCGGACCCGATGGCCAATGTGACGGTCAATGGTCGCCTGTCGGCATCCTTCCCCCTGCGCCGTGGCACCAGACAGGGTTGCCCCTTGTCCCCCCTGTTGTTTGCCCTGGCTCTCGAACCCCTTGCGGCGCAGTTACGGTCCCATCCCGACTTGAGAGGTATCGAATGGGCCCCCGGATTTGAGGACAGGGTCTCCCTCTACGCTGATGACATACTGCTGTACATGTCTTCGCCGGGTAGTTCCCTTATTGTGGCCTGTGATGTCATCAGACTATTTGGGCGATACTCCGGCCTGGTCATTAACTGGGCCAAGTCTTCCCTCTATGTCCTTAAAGGGGATACCCCGCGCCTCCCGGGGGGCTGCGGTATCCAGATCGCCTCGCGCGGCTTCAAATATCTGGGTATATACATATCCGGTAATGCCAAGCTCAGATATGATAACAATCTGCTCCCTCCACTTCAGCGGCTGCGGCGTGACGTCGATAGCTGGCGCCACCTGCCGCTTTCCCTCCTAGGCCGCGCGGCCCTTTTTAAGATGATGGCTCTTCCCAGGTTCCTCTATGCACTACAGAATTCGCAAGACCCTGTCCCTGCCCGCTACTTTCGCGACGTTGACGGCCTTCTCCGTAATCTCCTCTGGGAGGGCCGCCCTCGTGTGGCCCTCCACAAACTCACGCTCCCCTGGTATGATGGGGGCATAGCCCTCCCCGACGTGCGCCGGTACTATTGGTCATCCCAGCTCGCTGCCCTGAACCATGGATTCTACGGCCCAGTGGAGAACCCTGGATACGCCATGGACAGATGGCTGATGGGAGGCGGTAATTACTACCGTGCCCTATACTCCAAGTCCCTTGACCGCAAACTGACGGGCCCCACTCTAACGGCGGTTCGTATCTGGAAAGCAGTTACCAAGGCGCAGGGATGGCAGGGCAGACTCACGAGGTTCACTCCCCTCTTTGATTCCGACATCCTGGGTAGACTGTGGCACACCAAGGGCTTTGACAAGTGGGACCTCATTGGCATCAGCAGGGTTGAGGATATGATTGCTAGGGGCGTGATTAAGACCTTCTCCCAGTTACAGGCTGAATATCAGCTGGGCGCGGCGGAGTTCTTCCGCTATGCACAGTTGAGACATGCGCTGATTTCGGCCTCCCCGCCGGACGGCGCCATTCCTGAAAGTTCCCCGCTGGAGGATAGGATCCTGGATGGGCATGTGCCAGACAGTGCGATTTCCCTCTCGTACAAGAAACTGATAAATGCACGCACAGACCTCCTCCTTGGCCTGAGAGAGCGGTGGGTGGCGGATGGCCTTGAGCTGGACGACGAGGATTGGCAGTGTGCGGTTTCCTCTCCTAAGGAGGTTGCCATCTCTTCCCGTCTCTGCCTTGTGCAGTTTAAGATTCTCCACCGAGTGTACGTGACTGGGCCCCGATTGATGCGCATGGGTTTCTCCTCTGATGGGCTTTGCCGCAGGGGGTGTGGGGCTCCTGCCACTTTCCTACATATCCTCTGGGATTGCCCGGTGATCGCCTCCTATTGGAGGAGGATCCACCGCGTGATGGCGGAAGTTACTGGCGTGGCCGCCCATGCGGAGGCCCGTCGGTGCCTCCTGAATGTCTGGGAACCGTCCGATCATAATGTTGCACAGACTAGGTGGGTCACCCTTGGGAACATGGTGGCGAAGAGGGACATAGCCCAGCGGTGGGGTGCGACTGCGGCCCCTCTACTGGTGCAGTGGAAGGCCAACATGGACTGGTGTATGGTTCGGGAGAAGACGGTCTATGTAGCCAGGGGGAGGCCGCAGAACTGGACGAAAATCTGGGGAGCATGGAACGAATATAGGGGGGATATTTGCCAACCACCTGAACCAATTGACCAACAGGAGGCTGCGTTCCCCTGACCTGTGACGCCAACTGAACTTCGAAGTGCTTCTTTCTCCTGATGCCCTTCCCCACCTCCCTCCCTCCCGTCCTGAACTCTTCCTTTCTTGATCGTATTCCTGCCCTATTCCCTACCCATCCCCGACACACAGCGTCATGCTTTACGTACTGCCACTTTCGCGCCCACGGGCGCCAGTTGTTGTTTTTCTATAAAAAATAAAATTAACCTTTGATGAGTATGTTCCTACTGTTGGATGCTAATGCCCTCCTTTGCTTTTGCTGCCTTGCCTCCGGGATGTTAGGCTAAATAGCTGTGTGTCCTGATTCCGAATAAAGGTTTTCAAAAATTTGAAAAAAAAAAAAAAAGAATGTATACCTTGCCAGTATAATATTTGTTTCTTTCTCAAACCTACTGCTCAACATACATCTGGCTTCTATATAAACATCAGTAATCCTTGCATCGTTATCCAGTGCTGGGGGCAAAAATGTAGGCATTCTTTGTGCTTCTGAACCTAATGAATTCAGCTTTTGTCCTGGCAGAACTATAATCATCACCATCCAAAGCCAACAAGTAATTGTCAAACATGACAATCCAGTCTTCCCACTGAATGACCAGTGTCCCCTGATGCTGCAAAAATGGTGGTGGGACTGCAATTGAAACTTGCTCCATGTTGCCCGCTTCAGACTCCTCCCGACATCACTGCAGCTGTAAATTCCTTGAGGAGAACAACCACAAAAGCTCTTCTCCAAGATATTTGAAATACTCAAGTTTATTTTTCTTATATATGAATGTACATATTACATCTCCAACTCCAGTGAAAGCTGGCTGATACCAGCTCTCTTCTTATATTTTTTCTCTTAACAATGACTGGTGTGAGCTGCATTGTGCTTTGCAACACCGTGCAGAGGTTGGCCTCCCTTTAGAAAGCACATTTTCCCCTTTAAATGTCTGGTGTGCGCATCGCTGCGCTCTGCTAAACTTGCTGTTTAAAAATAAGGACATTGCTCCTTTAAGAAACTTAGCAGCATACATGTTGATTTCAATTTAGAAGGTGTGCATATCACAGTATTGACATGTAAAGCTGGTTTGCATAAACAAGCGCTGCTCAGAGGTCGTACTGTACATGTTGATTTCAATTTAGAAGGTGTGCACATCACAGTATTGACATGTAAAGCTGGTTTGCATAAACAAGCGCTGCTCAGAGGTCGTACTGCACATGCGCCGCCCATTCAGGCCGAAGCATTCTCTGCTCTGATGCACACCAAACACTGGCTGCACGCAGGGTTCAAACCACGCTGAACAAGTGCTGGATTTCCTATGGTGCTCACCTCAACATACAGGTACACTTGTGCTGAAACAAAACACTGACTGCACCCCGGCTGCCACATGCGCTGGATGTTCCGGAGTGTGAGACTTGGCAACCAGGTACACTTAGGCTGACTCGCGCTGCTCACCATTAACAGCTGGGTGGAGCCATTAGTCCCTCAACTGACTGCACATTCACCGGGCACTATGGAGAGTTAGAATTGCTTCCCACTACACAAAAATTAGGCCTGGTCGGACTTTGTGGAGATCCACAAAATTATCAAAAAACTCTGCTTTGCTACGCGAAGTCCTGCAAGTGACAGAGTGCATTAGGTCACGCCATTCACGCTGATTTTTAGCACTGGATGTTTGTCCCACAATGGAAAATCATCACAAACAGCACCATGAGCAGAGCAAGAGGGCACTGCTTCTTTCAGCGGTTGAGTAGATGGTCTACTTCAGCGGCAGTCTCCTCAACGTGAAAGAAAGGTTTCTCAACACGAGCGGTAGCTGCAATCCGTGACCTCCCACATTGAGAAATCATGCCGGGAGGTGGTCTGGAGTGGGATTTTCCTTGTTCGCCAACTTACCCTTGGTGAGCGCGAGCGAGGAAAACACTCTTTGGAGTGGGAGAAACTCTGCACACTACTCGAGCTGAGCAGGATTTCACACCCAGGCCTAGCTAAAATGCACAGCAGCACAGTACCTTTGAAAGGGTTGAGCCCAAACACTTTTTCCCTTTGTCTTGGATACGCATACTCCTGTCTCTGCACACGCTCGGTTTTCTAAATGACAGACACCTCACTCACATCGTCACACAGCAGGCGGAAAGCAGTAGTCTGGCCAAATGCCACCAAAAACTTTAGTAAATGAAGTCATGCCTCTCTCCTGAAGCCTTTAGTAGTTTTGTCCCCTCGCCGGCCTAAGCATAAACTGCTAGCATTTCAAACCATAACATTCTAACAGAACCTTGACACCAAGATTTTGTTCTATCAACATAAATATGACACATGCCCTCAGGGTTGATTGAAAATAGTACTCATAGGCATCCAAGAGAACTTGCACTCAAATTTTTCCAGAGATTTGCAAACTTATAAAGTTGTCTCTGCACGACAGGGTAAAGTGTTCCTAAGGACACTCAAGGCAGTGAGAGAACTGCCCCAAAGAAGTCAGGTGCTTGAGTTTCCCATAACCCCTTGTGCGCTGCGATAATTCACCAGCTGTGCGGGAGAATAAATGAGCGGGTAGGGTTTGGAAGGCTCCCGGCCATCCTCCGCACACGGCCACCGTGACGTATGACGGCTGGGAGCCTTCCTGAGCACCGAAGGGGTTAAGACCAAGAATTCATGGGGCAGCGAAAGCACGCAAAGCATGTACTGCTTCTGGTTTTACCTGCTGTCATCAGCATTAACGTTGGTACTAAAGTCTGCAGATGCATAATCTAGGGACACCCAACGTCACCCCAATTAGCAGCTAGCAGTAACTATAAAGCTGCTCTATTGTGCATTGTGGACAGTCCTTTCCTTAGAACCAGCATGGGTCACAAAATAATAGATGTTTCTGTCTATTCAAGCAGCTCATCTGCCAGAATATTTATGTATCCGGAAAAGGGGGTGGTGATGAACAGAGTTTCTGAATAAAGCAGAATACTCTTACCCAGTCAACAGATCAGGGCTTGATCCATCACCGTTTTTAGCTCACTGCACCATCCCAGCTCAGAACATGGCTACATGCAAATTAGTCAGTCCCTGGCCCAGTGCATCATGGGAACAGGGCAGACCAAACTACCAAGCCATTTCTTTTACTGGAAAGGAAACAAGCTTCCAGGGACCGGTTTCTGGCCTTACAGCCGTCTTCGGCCCGGCTTGCTTGAATCCTGATGGTGTAGTGAGCAAGGGACTCATGTCTGAGTATACCCTTCCACCCTTATGGTGGACAAAACGATTCAGAAAAGGGGGTGGTGATGAGCAGAGTTTCTGAATAAAGCAGAATACTCTTACCCAGTCAACAGACCAGGGCTTGATCCATCACCGTTTTTTAGCTCACTGCACCATCCCAGCTTAGAACCTGGCTACATGCAAATTAGTCTGTCCCTGGCCCAGTGCATCATGGGAACAGGGCAGACCAAATTACCAAGCCAATTCTTTTACTGGAAAGGAAACAAGCTTCCGGGGACCGGTTTCTGGCATTACAGCCGTCTTCGGCCCGGCTTGCTTGAATCCTGATGGTACAGTGAGCAAGGGACTCATGTCAGAGTATACCCTTCCACCCTTATGGTGGACAAAACGATTCAGAAAAGGGGGTGGTGATGAACAGAGTTTCTGAATAAAGCAGAATACTCTTACCCAGTCAACAGATCAGGGCTTGATCCATCACCGTTTTTTAGCTCACTGCACCATCCCAGTTCAGAACCTGGCTATATGCAAATTAGTCTGTCCCTGGCCCAGTGCATCATGGGAACAGGGCAGACCAAATTACCAAGCCAATTCTTTTACTGGAAAGGAAACAAGCTTCCGGGAACGGTTTGCATAGGCGACCCCATGTCTCAGAGTTTAGCAGGAGTGAATCACATCGAGTTCAGGACAAGCTCTCAGCATACGGATGTTCTCCAAGTTTGTTCAATCATGCCTACACAGTGTATTATTAAAGGCGCCAGTATCTGAGCTGTCCACAGATGCATATATGTTATGTCTAGAACGTGCGCTGATCAGTTTGAACAAAAGCACCAGTGTTGATATAACCTTGAAGGCCTCGGCACTCACTGTTCAGACTACGCTTACAAAGCAAGTCTAGCAATGTGGAAAAACAAGTTATTCTCATGTGAAGCAAAACTTGCAGTAATAATTAGAACATTTTCTAAAATACATATTAATGAAAATTTACTCAACATATTCTCCTGCCATGCAATCCAGAAGCCCAGTTTTTGCACAGTGTCAAGACAATTAAACGAAAACCAACCTAATACCCCTTATAAGAGGATGTGACTTAGACATTACAAACTATGTTATTAAATTCAGTCCTCTAAATAAAACATTGAGATTGGTGATAAATTTCATAGTGAAATCGAATAAAAGAAGAGAAAAATAAATGACAGAACTTAGCAGGAACAAACATATATTACCACTGATGAAACATCTTTGGGGTTTTATGTAAAAGTGAAACTTGCCTTTGTCATCAGAGTGAGTCCGAAACCTTACTGTGCAGGATGTGTAAAACGTATTATGGGAGCAGATCATCAAAAACGCTGAAGAACGTTCAGAAGCAGACTGAAATGATGCTGACACAGTCACTCGGTACATGCAGCCAAGCAGTTTGTATTCTTATATACAAAAGCAAGAAAAAACTAACCACATTAACATTTTTTATACATTTTTCAGTTTATTTTTTTGGGTGTGTGATAAAGGAGGGCCTAATTCTAAAGGCATCATTATAAATAATGCGCTATTTGGTTCAAGGACACCTGATGGTTGAAAACACCTAATTTATTCAAAATCCCCACACCAAAAAAAGTACTTGCAAGATAATGCACCGAGAATGGGGACTAAACGGTGGACTTAATTTTACCAGGTCTTTTACAACGCATATTCCTAATTTTCCTGTTTCTGGACCTATTAAGGGGCCTTTTGAAGCAAGCGGTAAATTAAAGCTGGGGAATGCTGCAAGGGTAGGTGCAGAGGAGTAGGGGGGGTCTTTTTGGAGCCTGAGAGACTGCCATGGGACTGGGGCATTTGTCGCTCACTAAATTGTGCAAGCATCACTGGGCTCTGCTGGCGACAACATTCCCTGAAGCGCTAAATTCAGGTCCAGGTCTGGGGTTTTTGGAACTGGAATTCCTGGGTCTGATATATTTATATACTTGCCAACTACAACCCCAAAACACCAAACTACTCAGAACGACCCAAACTGTGATTTCCCCAGAGATACCTCTCTGGGCCTCCCATAATGAGGGCAACATGCGCCTTGGATCCCCAAGATGAGATGACCTGCCACCTATATGATATCACAAAAGCTTCTATTTTGGTGGACATCATCATTCCATTCTATCACCCTTTTGTGTTTTTTTGTTACTTTGGTTCTGCACTTTTTGCACAAATTGTATTGTATTATATTGCCACCTTTATATGAATGAATGAATGAGGATTTATAGAGCACATAGTTACCGGGAAGCATCCCAGTGCTAAACCAGAACAGAGAGACCAGTGCGAATAACAGAGAAGTAGTAAAAATAATTAGGGAAAGAGGTGGGTTTTCAAGAGTTTCCGAAACCGCAGATGGCAGGATTCTGCACGTAGTTTCAAGGGGAGGGACTTCCACAGTTTAGCTGTATTTACCGAGAATCGCCGTCCTCCTGTGCATGCCTTTTTTACTCTGGGCACGATGACCAGACGTTCATGATCTGAACGGAGTGGTCTGTTGGCTTTATAGGGCACGACTAAGTTCTTCAAAATGGGGGGCCCCTTACCCTGCAAAAGTTTGTGTGCAATGCATTTGAATTTTACCCTTTCGCGTATCGGAAGCCAGTGCAGCAGCTTAAGTGCTGGTTTTGCTGACATTCTGACTGAAGTGCCCGTGAGAAGCCTCGCTGCAGCATTCTGAATCTGTTGGAGTTTGTTAAATGTGGTTTCCGGTGCACCAAGGAAGATAGCGTTACTGTAATCCAATCTGGACAGGATCAATCCTTAGATCAGCAACTTCCTAGAAGGCTGCGGAAGAAGTGGCAACATTTTTCGAGCTGATCGAAGGAGGCCAAAACAGGCTCCCGCCATTTTTTTAGCTTGGGTCTTGAATGAAAGATCCTGTTCCATCCAGACCCCCAGGCTTTTGATCTCATTTTTAGGGGAGGGGGGCTCGCCCAGACAGGTGGGCCAGATGTTCGAAGGCAATATGGACCCTTTATGCCCTAGTAGCATAATTTCGGTCTTAGACCCATTCAGTTTGAGAGAGGATTCACACATCCAGGTATACATTTTTGATAGGCAGGAGTGGAGGGTGTCCGGACACTGGGAGAGGACCAGTTGGGTGTCGTCAGCGTAGCTCACGATTTTGATTCCAAACGGGGCAACCACCTCCTCCAGTGGGGCCATGTACACATTAAATAATGTGGGGCTTAAGGATGAGCCTTGTGGCACCCCACACTGGAGGGGAATTGCAGCCGATCGTGAGTTACTCTCCCAGACCTGAAAGGTGCGGTTGCTAAGGAATGAAGTAAGCCAGGACAAGGCTGTCCCTACCACACCTACGTCTGTCAGTCACTGAATTAGGACCTGATGATTAACGGTATCAAAAGCTGCACTTAGGTCCAGGAGGATCACTGCCACTGATCCTCCTGAATCCAAACTGCATCTAACCTCCTCAACGACTGCCAGAAGGGCGGTATCCGTACCCTGGCCAGGGCGAAAGCCAGTTTCCGAGTTCCGAAGAAGGCCATTGGTCTCTAGGAAATGGGAAAGTTGTTGATTAACTAGTCTTTCCGTGATCTTGCTAAGTCCAGGGAGTAGTGAAATCGGCCTAAAATTGGCCAATTCCGCTGGGTCTAGGTGAGGCTTTTTAAGAAGTGCTTTCATAATAGCTCCCTTCCAGCCGGGTGGAACCACTCCCTGCGAAAGAGAGGCATTAATAAGATCAGTAACCGGTGTAGCAATGGTGGTTGCAATCTGTTTCAGGATCCGCATGTGTACCGGATCGCTAGGGGAACCGCTTTTGATGACGGCCAGAGCTTTGAGAACCTCATCCACTTAAACTGAACCAAAGGCATCGAGCTGAATGTCAGGTGTGGCTAGCCGACTGCTTATATCTATTCCATGATCAACTTGGGGCAGGGTAGCTAAGATGTTCTGAATTTTGGCGTCAAAATAGTTCGCCAATTTGTTGCATTTGGCTCCTGAGATGTCTTGAGCCAGAGGTGGTTCAGGCACCTTGAGCAGTTCCTTGATAATTAGGAAAGTTTCTCTAGAAGAATTAGAAGAATTTTTAATTCGTCGAAGAATTGTCTTTTGGTGCTGCGCAGGGCAGCCTTATATGCTCTCATGGCGGTGCGATACTCATCTTTGCTGGATCCCGCCGAGTCTTTCCTCCAGGAACGCTCGAGCTTCTTACATCCTTTTCTTAGGAGTTTCAGCTCGGGCGCGTACCAGGGAGCAGAGTCAGCTCTCTTCTCCTTTTTCTGAATAATTTTCTTGGGGAGAATAGAGTCAAGTGAATTGGTAAGCCAGTTTTCAAAGTTCGTATCTGCAACCACAGGGTCAAGAACTGGAGGGGGATAGGATTGTTCTAGTTTGGAGATCCAATTCTCAAAAGAGAGTTTGGACCAGACCCTATCCATGACACAAGAATTGGGGGGTTGTAGTGGCACAGCCACGACTTGCCAGGAAAAAGGGACCAGGAAGTGGTCTGTCCACGGGAGAGGATAGGGTGGTCTAGCTTTCAATGCATGAGCGTTGGTAAAAATCGGGTCAAGCAAATGTCCTTTGTTATGCGTTGCCCCTGTATTGACCAATCCCAACTCATAAGATGTAAGGTCGAGGTGGAGGTCCGCCGCCACCAAGTCCAGAGGGTCATTAAAATGGAGATTAAGATCTCCCAAAATCATGAAATTAGGGCAGAGGATGCCAATACAGAAACAGTTTCCATCAAGGCACCAGCAAAATGGCTGGGGCATCCCGGTGGACGGTATACAAGTAGGCCAGAAAGGGAGACTGTAGGTGATATTTATAAAGAGAAATAACAGCTCTCACAGTCTGCGGTGCCACTATCTTTTGCCCTACATACAAATGTATCCCTATACAATATGGCCAGACCGCCCCCTCTACCAACGGGCCAATTCTGAAAGTGGATTAGGAAGCCTTGGGGGAGAGCACGTACAATATCGGCCTCAGAATTGTGTGTAAGCCACGTCTCTGTGAGAAACAAGATATCTAACTTGTTATCCTGCAGTACGAGGTTAATCTCTAGGGAGTGTTTAGGGAGGGATCTACAGTTCAGGAGGGCCATTTGAAGGGAGTACTGTTCATTAATAGGGGGGGGTGAGCTGCATAAGTCGCAGTTGAAGAATACCTTTTCTCCTTTATGCATATAATGGCAGTTCGAATTCTTAGAGGATCTGAGTAGCATGAGATCTCCTCGTGAATAGCTGATGCGACACCCTATCGAATCGGGCATAGGTTCTGGCCCTAGGCCCGGCTGGGCACAGGCGGGCTTACCTTTGGCGCAGCGCGCGTCCGCTGTGCGTCCGGCCGAGGCACATCCTTTTGGGGCGGGGGGGGGGGGTGTGTGGCCTCAGGGTAGTGGGCGTGGCCTCGCTTCCAGGCTGATGGCGGCAAAATGTAGCTCGTGGCAGCATTTACATCAGCTGCGGGGGTGATTACGAGCGAGTCTTTAAGGAGGGGGAGTGCGCTCACTACCTCTCTGTGAGGTGCTGAAGCACTTGTCGACAGGTGCAGCATGCTATACCATGTAGGGTGTGTGGTTGGAATGGTGTTGTATTTGTTTCAATCCTATGTGGAAAGGTATTATGCTGTGTTTAATGACCATCAAGGTGCAGTTATCGTGGTATGGGACACAGCGCATAGCAATTTGTTAGAAGTGTCAGACATAGGCACACATTTTTATTGGTTTCAGAATCCTGTTAGCTTTGAACAGCTCTGCAGGTCTCTTCATATTGGACTTGCCCTCCCTGTAGTGTCACCCCCAAACATTTTACTTTCACCCCCTCCTGTTTTCTGAACCCGTTTTAGTTGGCTTTTGAGACTCTGTGCACTTGACCAGTGCTACCCAGTGCTAAAGTGCTTGTGATCACTCCTTAAATCAATTGGCTTATACCCAATTGGTACATTTAATTTACTTATAAGTCCCTAGTAAAGTGGTACTACATGTACTCAGGGCCTATACATTAAATGCTACTGGCGGACTTGAAAAAGTTATTGTGCCACCCACTTCAGTAGCTCTTCAAAACTTGACTCAGGCCTGCCATTGCAGGCTGTGTGTAGTTCTAAAGTACTATTTTGTCCTATGGATATATACCTTTTGCCCGGCCTAAACCTTCTTTTCTACTACACATAAGTCACTCCTGAAGTAAGCCCTAGATGGCCCATAGGGGAAAGTTCAGTGTATTTAAAATGTTTTGACATTTATATTTCAGTTTTATAGGTCCTGGTAGTGAAAACTCCTACATTTGTTTTCATGATAGTAAGTCCAATCGTTCCCATTGGATAACATTGAGTTACTTTAATACATTTAGTAAGTGTCAGCTTTTGATTGGGAGGTGATAGGAATGTCATGTCAACAGTCAAATGAATTGTAATGTAAAAATGTCTGATTTTAAGTCACAATCCAAAATGCCACTTTTAATAAGTTGACATTTTCTTGCCCCAACCATTTAGTGCCAGCAGCCTGTGTCATGGGTCACATAACTAGTTGTAGTTGACAGTTGGCCTTTGTGTATTCCTCCCAGACAGTGAGAGTAGAGGTTGGCAGGATGGGCCATCCTGCCTAATAAGAGTGGCGGAGCTGTTCCTTGCCCTAATTACATTTCAAAGTCACTGCCTCCATCACACTCAAAAAAGAACTTGCCACCATCCTACTGTCACTCCAGACCCTTTATGCCTCGGCTTGGGAAGGAAATTCCAGCACCAGATGTGGGGGAGGGGAGTATAGATGATTCACCCACTTCAAAGCTGGCACCTGGTATAAATATTGGACCCTCAGATCAACTCTTCATTACACTTGTGGACCCATTGACCTTACAGAAGACGGACTAGGCTGCTGGCAGAGGACTGCTTTTCTGCTTAAAGATGGCCTTGCTGCTTGGGGCATGCGATGCTCTCTGACAAAAAAGATTGGACCTGATATCTTCATCTCAGGATGTGTACCTCTCAGGTCAGTGGACCCAGCTCCTGTTCTGAACTAAAAGGACACAACAAGCTCCAGAAGCCTCCCAGCATCTGTCCTGCTGACCTATTTCACAGGGTCTTCCTGAGCCCTGCTGACCTCTGCTATAGTGAGTCCCTGATCCCTAAGAGCTGCCTCTCCTGGTCCTGAAGCTTTGGCTAGCATCAGTGAGAACCTTGCTTAGCCTAACTGAAGGTCTCATCTAATCTGACACGAAGCGAAGCAAAGCCAAGCCTGGCTGATGAAGGCTGAAAGCCCAAAACCAGTCCTAGGATGCTTGTTTCCATTCCAGAGAGGACCTGGCCTGGCAGTTCGGGCTGGACTGTTCCCATTGGGTGCAGGGTCAAAATTGATTTGTATATGGCTGGGTCTAAACTGTAGTGGCATGGTGGGCAAAAAAACGACGGATTTAGGCCAAGATCTGTGTACTGGTGTAAATGCATCACATTGTTCTGCATTCTGTCCAGCAATTGTTCTTTTTGCAAAGCCAAGCAAAGCCTCACAGCACAGCTGACAGCTTTTTCGGGGCCAACGCAGAGTGAAGCAAAGCCCTGCAAAGATTTGCCGAACGGCTGAAAACTTCATTCGAACCAACGCTGAGTAATGCAAAGCCCCACGAAGCCTTACAGCACAGCTGAAAGCTTCATAATACCCAAAGCAAAGCAAAACCTAACAAAGCCTCGCAGCACAGCTGACATCCTGGTTGATGAGGGCTGAAAGCCTGAAACCGGTCCTAGGATGCTTGTTTCCAGTCCAGAGAGGACCTAGCCAGGCAGTTCGGGATGGACTGTTCACATTGGGGGCAGAGTCAAGACTGATTTGCATATGGCTGGGTCCAAACTGGAATGGCAAAGTGAGAAAAAAAGAATGGATGTAGACTCTGTACTGGGGCATGACATTGTTCTATATTCTGTCCATCAATTGTTCTTTTTGCATTTGTCACACCGAGTGGGCATTGAGACAGGTATGCCCAGACGTAGATCCCATGCTCTCCATGCCACTGGAGTCAAGCTATCCTGTCGGATGAGGGCTGAAAGCCCAAAACCAGTCCTAGGATGCTTGTTTCCAGTTCAGAGAGGATCTGACCTGGCAGTTCGGGCTTGGCTGTTCTCATTGGGTGCAGGGTTAAGGCTGGTTTGCATATGGCTGGGTCCAAACTGGAATGGCATGGTGAGCAAAAAAACAATGGATTTAGGCCCTGATCTCTCTACTGGGGTGAATGCATGACATTGCTCTGCATTCTGACCATTAATTGTTCTTTTTGCATTTGTCAACTCGAGTGGGCATTGGGACGGGTATGCCCAGACGTGGGTCCCATGCTCTCCATGCCTCTGGAGTCAAGCTATCCTGACTGATGAGGGCTGAAAGCCCGAAACTTGTCCTTATGATACTTGTTTCTAGTCCAGAGAGAACCTGGCCTGGCAGTGCCGGCTGGACTGTTCCCATTGGGTGCAGGGTCAAGACTGATTTGCATATGGCTGGGTCCAAAATGGAATTGCATGGTGAGCAAAAAACGATGGATTTATGCCCAGATCTCTGTACTGGGGTCAATGCATGACATTGTTCAATATTCTGTCCATCAATTGTTCTTTTTGCATTTGTCACTGCGAGTGGGCACTGAGACGGGTATGCCCAGAAGTGGGTCCCATGCTCTCCATGCCACTGGAGTCAAGCTATCCTTGCTGATGAGGGCTGAAAGCCTGAAACCAGTAATAGGATGCTTTTTTCCAGTCCAGAGAGGATCTGGCCTGGCAGTTCAGGCTTGACTGTTCTCATTGGGTGCAGGGTCAAGACTGATTTGCATATGGCTGGGTCCAAACTGGAATGGCATGGTGAGCAAAAATAATGATGGATTTAGGCCCAGATCTCTGTACTGGGGTGAAAGCATGACATTGTTCTGCATTCTGTCCATCAATTGTTCTTTTTGCAAAGCCAAGCAAAGCCTCACAGCATGATATGCATGTCTTTAACTCTATAGCCTCCATTTTACTGGCTGTGTGCCCTACCTGAGAAACTACCCACAACTTTAGGTATCAATCCAATCAGATAACACGTGGAGCTTTGTATGTACTGTTAATGTGGTTTCTGCACATCTCATTATGCATTGGGCTGCTAATTGCTGCCTGAACTGTATACTCTCGTAATGTTCCTCTACATATGCATTTTAACATATTTGATGAATTTGTGGATTGTTTTTATTGGCATGGAATGCAGTGCTTAAATGTTATTATGTCACTGAGGTGATGTATTGCAAGTGTCTTTTAACCCTTCTACTGCGCCCGTGATTTTGCGGAAGTGCGCCACTTCCGCAAAACGGGCGGGGCCACGTCGGTCATTGGCCTACGGCAGCACCAGCGAGGTAGCGTTGCCGTCGGCCAATGGCCGGCGGCAGCACTTAAGGGGTTAAGAAACAAGTCTCTATATTTTTAGTTGTTTTTATTCACAGTTTTGACAATTGCAAGGCTGATAGCTGAAACAATAAATTAATAAACTAAACGGTTTGAGATTTTATTGTGTTTGTGTTTTCACTTTATTAATGTTCAGTGCTGCATGATTACTTTACACATTGCCTCTAAGTTAAGCCTGACTGCTTTTGCGTCAAGCTACCAGAGGTTTCACCATAGGTTAATTTAGTCTCTTTAGTTATTCCCCATGACAGGGATTGTGGTTCCTGCTTGAGAAGGGTTAACATCTACCTCAACCAATAAACCAATTTCTCACATTGATGTCCCGTAAAGCGATTCAGTGCGTGTGTTTGCTTTTTCCATATTAACTTCTGTTCCACCACACTTTATGCAACTGGTGCTCTGCCTTCGGCGAGCATGAGATTTGAGCTCAACAACATGGAGACCTACACTGTGGATGAGGTGAATGGATTCTGCAGGGAGAGGGGGCTTCCAGCCACTAAGAGCTCCAAAAAGCAAGAGTTCCAAAAAGTCCCTCAAGGCCAGGGCAGAACCCTGCCAGTTACAGGAGGAGGATGAGTAGGTGGACCTTATGGTGCAGCAGGAGGTGGAAATGGAAGGGGAAGATGACCACCTAAACATGAGGATCCCACAGAGTATTGCTTCATGGCAAAGGGTATACTTATAGCACAGTATATGAGACGTTGACACTATACCTATTTAAGCAATGTTTTGTCCAGTTTTACAACATTTAGCAATTAAACAGTTTTCATGCAGAATTTCTTTCTTAATTACAATAGTTTTACATTTTGTGCAGGATAATTCACACTCCTTAAAGCCTGTTCTGTGGTTTTCTTGTCTTGCAAAATTGACCTTGTTCAGATGTAGACTCCATTTCCAGTCACCGAAATAGGCAGACAGAGGCATTTCTTGGGACACCTATTGTTTTTCAGTGACACGCTTACACACTCTGTGACAGCTGACTCAATTGAGCTCAGGTTTTCAAGAACTAACAAAGTTAGTATCTTCACCCAAAGCCTCTTAATAATTTAATCCAATGTGAATAATCAGGCTACAGGCGAACCCATTCCTTAGCTTCGTAAGACTTTTTCCCACACCCCCTTATCAAGGGGTTGCCTAACAAATCACAATATACTTCCAAATACCAGTACACTAAATAATGCTAATGCGTCACTGGCACAGGCGCATAAAATGCTAACGTAGATTAAAATATTTGGTGATCAGTGAAAATGTCATGACTGATTTTAAGGCTGATTTATGGGTAAGTACTGAGGCTGGGACAGACATTCTGAATGCCAATTTGCCTCCATGGCATCCACTCACCACTGGGACAGCAGGGGAGCGTCAAGGCCCCTGAGGTCCGTGCCAGCTCCCCGCCTCCTGCAGGAGCCGGCATTGCTTTGACACAGAGGGAGCTGATAACATGCAGCTCCCTCTCTGTCAAAACATTTCAGCTCGCTTTCAGCCAGCCAGAGCATTTTTAATGCTTTCGCTTGCTGAAAGCGAGCACAGTTTGCTATGGCTTTGCAGGAGCGGTGAACCATATCTGGAGGGTCAGGGTATTCCTACCCTGTCCCCTTTCTTTATTTTTTACTTTTTTTGCGACTTGGCATCAAGCCTAGTCCCCAGATGGCTGCCAACACTTCCTAGTTGAAGTGTTCATAGCCAATCAAATTCCAGTAGGATCCGCAATGCCACCGCAAGGACTCGCATCCCCAGATATCTATACTTTTTTAATTCAAATAGCTTCGAAACTACTGAACGGATTTACACTAAATCACAAAAAATACGCTTTGTAGACCAACACCTATCTTTCTGTCAAATTTGATATAATTCCTTTCCTTTCAGAGGTTCAGGCTGTAGTCATGTTCGAAAAATGTAAAATCCCCATAGACAAAACATGAGGAGAATGCATTTTGGGATGCCCCTTTTTGAACAGCTCCAACTTAACGGATCACCCCAAAACTTTTAACACAGCAGCTAACCAAAGAGAGGAATTATTTTTGAAAATTTCAGGAAGATTCGCTTTACAGCACCAAAGTTATTGGCAAAACAAAAAAGAAATTCCTATGGAAACTGGTCCTAACTATAACTATGCACTAGCTATCGCCACTAGGTGATATATATATATATGCTGTATATATATATATATATATATATATATATATATATATATATTGATATATAAATGCACATTAAAGGTGTCCAAATGAGGTTTTAATGCAACAGACGCAACTTTTTGTTCAATAAATCCTATCCCCTTTTCCCCTGCCTTATAAATTATGTTCAGTAAATTCAGTCAGCCAGGCTTAATGTCACATGGAAGAGACTTTTATTTTATAGGCTTACATTCCCACAAAAAGAAGGAGATAGAGCGGATGCATTGTCCATTTCATATATGCTGCATTCTAACAATAAGAAAAATTAATTGATGAGGCAATGTTTGTATTCTTACATGTGAAACACTAGCGTCCTGCCTTGAGGTCTTATTGTATATCATTTTATCCTTAGTATACTCTGAAAGGATGTATGACGGTACAACGCGTACCGTTACAATGCTTCCCTTTACGACGCAGTTTTAACAACGCAAGTCGTTACAACGACTTGCGTTGGGGGGTGCCGATAGTGAATAGTTTAATTTACTATTCCAACACCAGTCTCCGTGGATAGTAGGGAAGGTGTTGGATAGTAAATTAAACTATCCCCTATTCTAGAGCGCCGTCCAGCGTACGTCGTTGTAACGACTTTTGTTGTTAAAGCTGCGTCGTAACGGTACCGCGTTGTACCAGTTACGTTGTAAAGGATGTTTCCCTCTCTGAAACCGAAATAAGTTTGCCAAAGGCTCTCCTTTAGGACTCTCACATTCCAGACATGGATGTGGATACCTGAAGTCTAAAGGCAGCAGTTTCGATGCGGTGGATGGGACAGAGTTAGCCATAGGTCTTGTTGGTGTCTCTGAGATGCTATCTGTCATGTTTCAGATGTACAATTATGAGCTGATGTCTTAGGTATACTTTCAGAGAAGAGTATGTTCAGTCAGATGTCATGTCAGCATCTCTGGCCCATGGATGACCTGTAGGGCTGGGGGTGGAATCAGGCAAGTAAAATCAGTGCTTCTGGTTGTCAGTAGGGCTGGGTCCCCTATGTCAGGAACATGTGACTGTGGCATGCATGTAAAGGTCTCACATATAGAGTAGTAAAAATGTGTGATTCATCACATGGCGAGTCAGGGTTTTTGAGCAGTTAGTCAGTTTGGACAGAGTTGGTCACATGATAGTGACACTGTAATTCTATGGTACTTCAGTGCTACTGTACATTCAGTGGACTTGGGATGTAGTCAGATACAAACTGGTGTCACAGAAAGATGAGTGGGCAGGGTTAGTAATATGTTAGGTTGATGAGGCAAGGAGGCTGGCAGGGCAAGATGCTATTTTAGGCAACTGAGCCGGCTAAATTTTATAATGTCTCTAGAAAGGTCTTTAAAAATTGTCAGCTTCCACTGGTCTGTGATATGCCCTGTTGTTCAGAAGTCTCCCATTTGGGAAGTGTTGTTCAGTGTAAAAAGCTCCATATGGTACATGATACACTTTGCAGGAAATCAAATCAAATCACATATAAATACATACAGAGACTGCTAACAAGGATGCTTTTATTGAAATATTCAGATACTATGAACTTGAACTGCCTTGATTACTTGCTGGGGTAGCTTGTGTATGTCAGTTATCTTTCTACCATGGTATTTTATTTTGTACCACCACTGAATGGGCCCATATGATTTTCTTTCACTTGGGTCTAGGATCCTGGGAGATGATAAAATGTCACTTTTCACATGTCGCTAGATCTTGCACTGGTCCTAAGCATCATTGAAGTTACTTTTGAATAATGAATGTTTTATATATGAAGTATATAATTCTGGAACCAAGTATTGTAGTAGGGTTTCAATTACTAGCTCAAATGCCATTTGCTCATCTCATGGATAATCTCAGAAAAAGGGGTGCATATGACTTGAAAGTCTAAGTACGATCAACATTCTTCTAGTCATCAAATAAACAGTGTATAGCTTTTATTTGACTAACCAAAAAAAATTGGGAAGGACTCTGATTAGCTTACAAAGTTCAACATGCTTAAGAGAATCATTAGATGGCAGTTGAAGCTGACTTACTGAGGAAGTATTTTTCAAGAAGCTGTGTACCCTGGTTCTTATGAACGGCTGAGGGATCTCTCATGAGCTCTATTTGGGCTGTAACACAATCTCACGATCTTTAAGGGTATGGTCCTTGGAATGTGCTCTTGACTTTTGGGAGGATGCTTTTTCTGGCCGATGCTATTAACTGACTTGGATATTAAAGAATCAGATTAATTGGTCCCTTGTATGCTCCATTTTTTACACCAATAAAATGGATGATTGGCATTTGATTTTGGGAGCTTAAGGGCAGCAAATGAATTGTACCGCAGCTTTAGAAAACAAGATAGCAACCAAAGGTAGAAATTTGAATGTATGTTCTCTGGTTGCTCTAGTACCGTAACGAAGACTTTCCATCAAGGATAGTAGCATGTGTATGAATTGTATAATTTCCCCCTTATCATTTTTTTTAACGAAATTTCAGGAAAGTTTTGCTAAATTACACAAAGTTGTGAAAAGGTGCGTAAAAGTGCATGGTCTAGCATCTTGAATGATATTTATAGTCGAGGGCATTTCTCACATAGAAGTAACTCCAGAAACTGCAGAAGACATGTTCGAGCAGATAATGTCTCTCAGCAAGACAGTTTCTGCTCAAACCACTCACCCATGGGCAAAAATCATGTGAAATTTTGTGTTATTCAGAAATGTTTGTGCATTTCGTCTAGCAGAAACGTATTCACTGCTTCTGGTTGTATTCTGATTCTCCTAACACAATGTAAATTAAAAACTCACCGAGCCACGCCACTGCCGAAAAGAGCACCTGGCACACGGATTTAAGCGCTCCATAGTTATTTTCTTCTAACCTTTGGTTAGGCACTGCCATTCATTTAACAAAAGTTTTTGGGTGACTTTGAAGCCTCCGGTATGAACACGAGTCATGTTGCTAGTGGCCATCTGGGTCTCTTCCTGGCAGTTGACAGCATGACAGGAGGCGCACAATTGGTATCAATTCCCACATTACCTCAGAAACAGTGGTGGCATCAACGCCTACTTGCAAAGCCATCCACTTAATCTGGAATTAAATATTTTATGGTCTTTTATTTAGCAAGCCACTCTGCCAGCCCACGCCAGCAGAAAACACAAGCAATTTATTTGCCGCCCTTTTAGTCTGACCATCCAGCTGCGTGATGATAAACACTCCTGACTGCGACTTTGTTCAGAGCTCTGATTAATTACTGTCTAAAGTGTCCAATTAGTTTTAAATTACAAATGCCATTGGTAACAGGAGATCTGAATTCTCTGCAAGGAAATTACTGCTTACTCTGTCATTTATGAATAATTAGTTCTGGGGCTTTCTGAAAGGAAGAGGCTTGCAAAGGGATGTTTTTGTTTTCAAAGTTCACAAGTAAACCAATAGCAGTTTTTCAAAACTATTGCGGATTAGCTTTAAAAGTGTAATAGAAAAAACGGACCGGAATATACATCTGAGAAAACTGACTGGGCTACAGAGTTGTTGGTAGCACTTTTAGCTTCCATGTTCCGTCACTGGTTGGCGCAATAGATCCAATATGTGGCGGTGTAACTATGTATAGGAACTTACATCTCTCTGGGTTATATTAATCAGGAATGGTTGGGGCACTAGGGAACGAGTCTTCACAGTTTGTTCCCAGGACATAAGGAGTTGAGAGTTTGCTTATCAGTATGGATGAGGTACTCTTTCAAGGAATGAAGGTATAACTCATTTCAGAAGATAGAAGTGAGGGAAACATCCATTACAACACAGTCATTACAACGACCTACCTTTACAGTGCAACTGTAACAACGCAACTGCCTTTACATCGCATGCCACTACAATGCATGCCATTACAACGCATGCCATTACAACGCATGCCATTACAACACATGCCATTACAACGCATGCCATTACAACGCATGCCATTACAATGCATGCCATTACAATGCATACCATTATAACGCATACCATTACGACACTTTATACGGTAAGTAAGATTGTTCTAGTATTAGGGTGGATATGGGTTTGGAGTACATGGGAAGGATGTACCATGTTACAACGCATACCGTTACAACTACCTACTATTACAACGCGACCATTACAACGCATAGCGCTTTGAGGTGCTGGATAGTGGTAAGTATAATTTACTATTCTAACTCCAGTCCCCGTGGACCCTAGGGAAGGTGTTGGATAGTAAATTATACTTATTCCCTATCCTAGAGCGCCCCCCAGTGCAATGCGTTGTAATGGTATGTGTTGTAAAAGTCGCGTTGTAATGGTAGTGCGTTGTAACAAATGCGTTGTAACAGGTGTATACCACATGGGAATAGTGATTTTTACCCCTACAATATCCAACACTTTTCCTACTGTTGCACTCACTGGAGTGGGAATAGTAATTTTTACCCCTACACTATCCAACACTTAGTCATTTTGACCCCTACACTATCCAACACTTACCCTACTGTTGGACTCACTGGAGATGGAATAGTAATTTTTACCCCTACACTATCCAACACTTACCCTACTGTTGCCCTAAACCTATGATATGTTGTTATGGTATTTGATGTAATGGAAGGCATTGTAATGGTAGTTTTTAAAAATGCATTGTAATGGCATGCGTTGTAAAATCATGCAATCGAATGGTAGTTAGATATAAAGACTGAGTTGAAAAAACATGCATTGTAATTGCATGCATTGTAATGTCATTTATTTGAAAAGCAGCATTGGAGTCTTGTGGGGTGCTATTCAAAGTGCTTGGTGGTGCATTAGTCTTTTAGCGCATCCTGATTTCAGGACTGGAGAAGTCTCAGGGCATGGGGAGTTTGTGCATGTGTGTGTGTACACACCACGGCGTCCTCAATGCTCTGAAAATTTCAGCTATATTTTTAGGTGTGGTCTAGAAACAACTTTAGCTATCTCTCCAGTCTCATGTAATACAAAACATCTGGAAAAATGCATATATGTATACATAGAGGTGCTATAGGTCAACCCTCTTCAACAACTGTCCCTTTTAAGTGTCATTCACGTTTTGCTTCCTACCACCACAGCATACAGTATGATGCAACAGATCAGCCAACTTCATCCATTGACTCCCTTGCACCTTGAGTGGTAGCATTTCGCTGATCACACATGCACACTTATAGTCAGGTGACAAATCAAGTGAATATCATCATCATCACGCGCTTTATTTTTACACAAAAGTCATAAAAGCATCGTAAAACAAAGGTAACACAGCCATGAGACTACATAAAAATAAGAAGATACAGTGACATAGATACAGTTAGTCATCCTAAAATCGAGTTAAAAAAAGATAATTATTCATGACTTTAAAATGCATAGAAAAGATTTCAAAATACTTGGGCTGGTTGCCGCAGTTTAAAAAGAAATAAAGTGCTTGTGCATGATAGTGTTTGTAGCAGCGCTGTTATGAATTTGCAGATTTAGCTACTGTCGATGCAATAAAAACTACTACGTCTTCTTTACAAGTGTTTTTCTTCTTAACAGCCAAGCTTGACCCAAGTACTTTGCCATACAACAAGATAAGAAAGGCGTAGTGTCAGTTTTAGGAATACGAAGTGCAACATGATGACCCCATGTTCCAAGCTGCCTCCTTTTCTACAGCTATAAAAATGTATGTACATTAATGAAGGACTGACCATGGCTCCCTCTACTCTGTAATTATAGGCAGCTATAAACTGGGACAATATGGGAGGCAGTAAAGTGTCCCGGGATGACAGTTCAGTTCAAAGTACTTTATTCAACATTATGCCATAAAAGCAGCAATACAGAAAACACACAATCATCCTCATAACATTAAACACTCAATTTTTAAAACAAATAAAATACTAAGAAAGAATACAATTCAAGCATTTTATTCATAAAGTGGCGAGTGCAATTCTTAAAAGGTTAAACATTACTCCTAAATGCATTATTCAGATGGTATCTCTTCATATATTTCCCTTATTGCAAAAGTCAATTAAAAAAAGTTTAAAACAGCATAACAAAGTTCCACCATGGGGAGTATTTGCAAAATCTCTAATCCCAGTTGGTTCTTTCTCATTTTTAGGCTGCGCCACATCAGAACTAACAAGCATTGGCATAGCCAATAGGTCTCACCTTTGGGACCTTATAAGTATTTAGTTATGCAGCACAATATCCTTACTGCAACAACATTTACAAGGCTAAACACTTATAAGGTCCCAAAGGCGAGACCTATTGGCTATGCCAATGCTTGTTGTATATTGGAACTATTTCAGCGGACTTCCATGACGCTGGAACAGGTACACCTTTGGCTATGGCGTTAGTTAGTAATAAAATATAACGTGTCCATTGAACAGGATCAGCCAGAAATAGGGCAGCTGGTATGCCATCTGGGCCTGCAGCTTTTTTCGGGAACTATTTTGCTTATAGCAGTTTCTAACTCCTTGTTTGTAAACTATTCCTCCTCTAATGTGTGCCCAGTTTGCCCTGTTGGTTCCCCCTTTTGGGCATCTCCTTCGTTGCAATAAAGCCCTTCAAAATTATTGAACCAAACTTGGCTGGTGATGTGATTTGAGAGAGAACGTGGACCTGATCTACTGCCCCAGGTAACCAGTTTCCAGAAAAGATTTTTATCCCTGGATGAACATGCAGGGTTCAATTGTTCCCAGCGAGAAGCATCCCAAGATATCTTAGTCTTGCGTTGGGCCACTTTGTAGGAAGTTCTGGCAGCTTTTATTTGTGTTTTGTTCTTCCCCTTGATTGCCTTGATTAAGGCCAACCTATTTTCCCTGCAGTCCCTGTTGAACCAGGAATAAGGGTCCTTGGCTAGATCTCTTGATTTCTCCTTTTTTAATGTGATCAAAAAGTATGTGTTGATTTTGGTGATTATATGCTCATGGATCCTAGGTACGTCTAGAAGTCCTGTTGTGCTATGTACCACAGTTTGGAGCTTGGCCCTGCCGGTTAGTAGCTCTTGTTTAATGCCGGCCATCTTGCTCTCACTAAGTGCTACCTTTTCCCACTTTAAGGTCTTTTTGCAATTTGATGGGACTACATTTCTGGTAACTGCCAATGATTGAATATTCACCCGATGAGAAGGATTTACATCCCAGATGGCTTTCAGGGTTAGGCACAAGGGGTTGTGATCGCTTTCTTTTCATGAGCCCACTAGCATGTCGATCAGATGCCCCCATAATCTAATGTCTAGAAGGATATAGTCGATCGGTGATGGGCCGCTAGTTTTATTGTTGGTGTTGGCCCCTTGCTTGTCAGATTGTGACCTGCCATTAGTAGCTCTTAGGCCATATTTCATAGTAATGGAATTCAGTTGGAGAACCTGTTGGGTCCATCTTTTAATTGGTTGGAGATCGAGTCGGGGTATAGCCCACCTAGCGTCTTGAGGTTCAGTTTCCAATATTTCCTCCACAGCCAGGGGTTCGTAGGTGCAGTTAAAGTCGTCTGCGACTATGGTTCTTGCATGTGGTGGACATTTATCCAAACATTCATCTAATGCAGAGATCGTGATTGAGGGCCTAACACTCTTGGTCTCTCATGCCTAAATGTTAAAAAGCTTAATTTGGCTATCGCCCATAGGTCCCCTAATACTCAACCATAGAATGCCTGGACTTAGGCTTGTATTGAAGGTGATTCGACAATCGAGAGCTTTACTCGTCCAAACAATCAGTCCCGCTGAGGAACGCCCTCTCTTGATAGATATTGCCGGGATAAAGTGGCAAGTACAGCCATGTTTATGTAGAGGATCCAACCTCCACGTCTCCTGGAAGATACAAATGTTGAAATTCCCAACAAATTCATTCCAATGAGGGAAGAGGGAGTTTGCTATTCAATCCTGCCACGTTCCAGGATACCATTTTTAATTTCTGATTGGGTGTGAATGCCACACTTTGTGAGGAAATAGCTTTGTTTCCAAACATAGGGTCTGGAGATGGTAAGTCTATGAGCAGAGGTGGATCGGTGCCTAATTCCTCATCTGGATGTGGTATTGCCCCATTTGTGCCCGCCAGGCAATGAGAGATTTGTGCATGATAATTTGAGCAAGCAGAAACGATCAGAGGGGATTGTTTTTGCAGTCAATCATTGGACTCCTGAGAAGATGTGCCTGCTAGGTGAATTATTGCTTGTGTGTGTTGTCTTGCCTAGCTCATGTAAGGGCTGGTGCCTAAACTGGATAGAAGAGCCATTCGGAGTGCAGATGCAGACTCTAGAGCTAGGAGGTTCTCTGCATGCTCAGAATCCTTTAGTATGATTTCAATATCATCAAATTGAGTAAGAGATGGACATCGCCGAGCTCTGAGGTTATCGTCTCTGATCACCAATTGGCATCCTTTAGTGTGGGGAATTTCAGTGATTACTTTGTTAATTTGGAAGTAGTCACTCTCTGAAATGCTCTTAGTGGTAATATTAAATCTTGGAACGTTAGTCATGAATATCTTTTGGGATCATGATCCATTGCTAGTGGCTGTAGCAACTGCAGGGGTCAGAAGTGCTTGAGTGCGATACGCTTAAGGTTGGCTATAGGGTTGAACCTGGCGTGACTAGACAGTTTGTTTTATTATAGGGACCTGTGGAACCTGAAAAGTGGCCAACCTCTTAAGCCTATCCTGTATGGAGCTGTTGGGCCAATTCCTGCTCTGATTTGAGAGCTGATAAGAGGGATTTTTCTGAATCGATAGAGCAAGGGTGGCTAATTGATGAGCGTTAGAGTCATAAGAGGAACTTTTTGAGCTAGAGGTTGATGAGGCTAGTTGTTGGGCTGTGGGGGGTGACATTGCACAGGGGTGGTGTTTGCCTTACAGGGCGTGACCTTCTTCACTATGGTGATAACTAGAGTGGTAAGATCCTCAATCATTATTTTCAGTTCATCAATCTCTGTTCTTAATGCGTTTATTACAAGGATAGCATCTGAAGGCTTATTTCGGTTTGCCATGCTACGTGCCCCAACGGGGTCAGCCAAGCCGTGAGGCAATGGCTGTGGGGAGTTCTCATTGCACTGAATAGGAGCGGATTCAAATAATCGTTAACAGCGTGGCTTTGGGCTGTCCGCGCTTTCTGGGTAGCACGCGATAAAAGAGAACATTGTGGAATAAATAAGACAACATTTAAGAAATAAAGGTGTGCACTCTGTCATTTCTACAGTGCAATGAACGAGTTCTCATTGCACTCATCTCCAATAGCCAGGGGGGGTAAAAATCTGTTGGAACATGAGCTAGTTGATTCTAGTTCTTGCACGTCATGAGATGCATTAGTGCTGATTTTGGTGGGGGAAGTGGCAGGAGCTAGAGGCATGTTCTGGGTGGAATAAACTGGCTTTTTTAAGATAGTGGTTGACGTTTTAGAAGGTAACTTTTGAAACATCATTGGAATGGCAATGGGCCGGGCTGTTGTCGAGCTTGGAGATAATCTGTCATCCAAGCCTCCAGGGATCTGGGGTGCAGGTGTTGCGTGTTTATCTAGGTTCCTGATCGATACTGTGACCTTATGCCCCTATTCGGCTATAAATCCATTTATTCCCTATATTGGCATAACCGTTCAAGTGCGATTTTCTGAAAAGTCATCTCTGGCCTCACACGAACAGAGCCACATTCCAGCATAGTTCCCTCTGCCACTTCCTTTGCGACCAATTAGTGCAATAACAGAGCAGTAGTCACTATCTGATATTCCTAGATAACACTCCGAGTTCTTCAACAAGATAAAAACTCAGCAAACCTGGAAATCCCCGCTTGCTATGTTTTGATTAGTAATGGAACTCTAATGAGCAACTGATAACTATCACTTCCTAGTGACATCTTTAATTGACGTCTTATGTCCAGCAAACTTGCGTCAAACCCGGCACCTGTCAGGTATAAATATTACCAACGTTGCCTTAAGCAATGCCTGTTGTACGAGCTACTGAAGCCAGCTGCCTGCACGACCCCGTGTTGGTAAATCTAGCACTCTGTCGCTGCAGCCTGCTATCCTCTGGTGGTGAAGCTGCTGATACCATTATCGCCGCTAAAGCGCGAACTATGGTGCAGTACGCTTAAGGAGCTGAACAGCCGTCCCTCTGCGAAGACATCCAGCAGATTCCAGCTGCCCGCGGACGCTGTCCCCCCTCCTTCCTCGACGCGCTGAAGAGACCCGCTGCCTTTCTCCTGCAGAGAAATCCAGCCACGGCGTTTCCGGTTTACCCTCGCGGGTGACTGGGATATCGAGAGAGAAACCCCTGAAGGAGATACCAATCCTCCATCATTCTATTCAGAGGTATGGTGTTGACTAAACCCTTAGACGAGAATTCTTGAAACAAACCTTGGCAAAACCAACTTAACTTAAAGCTACTTACTTACTCCCCTTTCACGTGTTAGGCTTAGGTCAGGCACACTGGGGTAGGCTTAGTTAGAAGCACCAGTTGAGTATGTTAGCCTAATGTATATATGACTGTATATATGTTTTATTACTTTTAAACCATTGTATGGCTAAGAAACCATATCAATGCTTTTACAGTTCTATTTCGCAATCCTTATCTTACTGTACGTACTTTTTATAATAACAATTATTGCAATTGTGGCAATACATTTCTCTTGTACGAGAAGAAAGACTGTTCAATAAATGTTAACCCTTTATTGACTAACGCCCGTCTCTCTATTCTCTACATCTCGTGAAAGTAAACTGCACTAGACTGACTGAGTGAAATACATGTCTATTGTTTCACACGACCCTAGAGATTGACTCTTGATTTGAGGAGCAAAGTAGTCATGTTGCACGGTTGTTGGAAAGCTGAATCCCTTCTTGTCTGTGCCAAGGAAGCTGATCACTTCCTATGCAGAGAAGAAAGTTTCCAGTGACCTCTGAGCTAGTTGGCAACACACCCAATTAAGTTTAGCATAGTCAGTGGAGGCCTGGAATATCCGCAGTTCCACGTCGATACTACTGTTTATGTTATTCCAATGCGCAGGGCCTAGTGGGAAACTAGGAACTACACTACACAGGTTGATTACCCTCCAGAATTTCTTCGCACTTGTTTATTAAGGTATCTATCCTGTCGAGTACGCAGTTGCTACCTGGGTGTTTAAGAGACTTTCTAACCCTTTTCCTTTTGGTAGGTCTGCCAGCCCCACTCTCCCATGTGGCTTCCATAGTTTTCCGCTTCCCCATATTTAAATATCCAAGTATATCCAGGTGTCGCCAAGGATGATGTTAGTTAGTGCCCAGAGTTCTGCCAGATCAAACAATACTTACTACAATATACCCTGACAAAAAGTGGCTAAAGGCGCAAAATACAAAGAGTACAGGCCTATAGATCGAGAGGTAGACGAGGCTAAAACAATTCCGGAAAGCAAAGGTACTATGAAGTCCCTCGTGATGCCAGGGATAGAAATACCATTAGGTCAGCTGACCAAAATTGAGTTTTGCTCGGGGGTCTGGCATCAGTGTCATATAGAAGGACCAAAAAAAAAAACCAGAGTAACTTGCTTGCCTTGTCCACAGCAAATTAAAGGGGGTTGGCCCTGCCTTTCCTCTTCCTGTCAATGACGGGCAAGGACAGGCCCACCCTTGGCCCGGGCTTTGCCCAGGCGCGTCCCATGCTGCGGGAGGCTGGGGGTGGTTTTAGAGCAAATCCAGGAACGCTGTACCGCATCACACCGGTCGACGGAGAAGGGGTGGCTGGGGTTAAAGAGCATCGCAGCCCTAGGTCAGACAACAACCAGGTCCACCTGCAACTGAGCTCATAGAACTACCTAACATCTCATGACTGAACTGGAATGCCCTTACATTCTACAATCCTTCATGTATACGAATACCTTCCTGGAATACCACACATCCAACTAAAAAGCACACTTTAGTGACAGGACCGGTGGGCAAATACTTTACTTTATTAATCATTTTTTCTTTACGTTCTATAAACATTGTCTTTTTTTGTTATCCTAATAAATTTAAAGTATATCTTCAAATTACAGTAATTCAATGCCCAATACTACCCTCTCTTTGAACCAATAAGAATCATAGTTGAGAAACAGTACTGTTTGGTATAGTATATTTTATTTTGTTTTGTGCCACGATGAGTTCAAGTATCTATGAAAGAACCAAGCGCAAATCTACGTTTGCAGCAATGCTGGGTCTGTGTCCTACCTTGGACGTCCTGGTATGCATACATCACGTTCATCTAGTCTATGTTATGCCAATTCCTACTGAACAGGAAGTCCAGCCCATGGCTTCAGGGCATGCTTGAAACAACGACAGTGCGTCTGCTGGTAGTTTTATGAGTCTTAGGAATGTGTTTAATCTTCTTCGGATGGTGAGATGCACATCCATGTTGTTGAAGCAATAGATTAGGCTGTTCATGTAGGGCGCTGTGACCTGATAGGGGAAGCAGTGGCACTCCACACCAACGTGGCAATGTCTGAGCATGGAAGGCTTGATATTCATTAGTGTTTGTGAGGACACATTAGACAGAATCGGAGTGGCATCATGGTACTGGAGAGACTAAGACCTTTTTTCCCACTTTCAAAAATCAGGAATATCACTTTTACACTTGAAAAAAGAAAACTATATTCGAGATGTGTCCTCTTTCTGTCTGTTCCATTCCACTGATACCTGTAGGTGATGTTCTTCCACTGATCTTAGGGGGATTCATTCAATTTTCGAAACGCAAAAAAATTAGCAAATACATAAAGGGTGATTTTGGTTCCCTTTGTAAAAGTGTATTTGCACACATTTACAGAGTAGGCCATAGTAGCTCCGTTGTTATGGTTGAGGTACATAGTTCGCCGGAAATTGATTTATTGATTTACTAATAACAAACATGCATTACATTTGTGGACAGCTTGGCTTATCCACCTAACATTCCACTTTTGAATGATTGTGCAGATTGGTCAAGGTGGCCCAGTGTTATTTGGGGAGTTGGAAAATATACATTTTTCATTGTAACTTGCGTAAGATATTTTGCTCTCTGAAATGATATGCGCCAAAAGTAGCATGAAGTTGGAACTTTACTCAGAATAGGTAATTTTGGCACAGAGTAAATCTGCATATATAGGAAGGCTGAGGGGTCTTCAAAAGATTGCTCTCTTGGATGTCCAGCAGGTAAAAATTTTGAACCTCAATTTTAAATTGAAAATAAACCTGACTGATTGACAAAAATGGAAAGCTACGCCTCGGTTCACAATATGTCAGTCACAACCATGGACCTGCAGCTCTGAAAGGGAGAATGGTAGGAAGATCTCCTTCATCCTGGTTGGATCAAATAAACCTCTGCAATTAAAAAGGCCACGAGATAATTCATATAAAGAAGTATTACCTTTTAAAGCTCACCAGCACTTTTTTAAATGAATAGATTCCAAAAACTACTGAATGGATTTACACCAAACCAATGAAAGCATGCTTTCTGAGTAAAGTTCTGTTTTTAGGTCAAGTTTTTTTAAAAATCTGTTCAGCGGTTTTTGCTGTACATGCCAGAACATTTGTGTATGACAGCTAAAATACACAGTATGGTGATGGTTCAGTTTCCCTTTCCACAGAAAAGGCATTGATCGCACTTGTAATAACTTTGGCAATAATTGACGAATTTGCACAAAACATTGAACACCCATAGTGAAACTGGATAGGGGTTGGCATGCGATATTAAGTGCGGGTCTGGGCAGGGGAAAACTTTAAACTGAGGGTCAAAAAAGATGCAGTTCTCATTTTACCTCTTACAGGAAATTTTGCAATTTAGTACAGCAAAGCCTCTGAACGGATTTCTACCAAACGTGTCATGAAAGTAGAATTTTAGTCGGAAAACATGCTTTTTTTAATGGGAATCTATTCAGTAGGTTTTTAAATATTAGCATTTGAAAACTGTGAGTGGGGGCATTTAAGTGTTAAAATTCAATTATTTAACCATTGCAAAAAGTAGTTTGTGATTTGCTTATAATTTGAGCACTATCTGAAAAGTTTACACAAAATTTGTCAAACGCTTATCATGTTTGGCTTACTCTTTGTATTCTTAAATGTGTGCACTTCTGTAGAGGGAGACCGAGTTAAGTGGGGGAAGTGCAAAAACTGGTTATTTTTCTAATAGATTCGAATTTATTTAATGAAGCTGCAGGACATTTCGTGGGTTGCTAGCAAGTTATGGTCAGTGCGAGGATTTTAGATTTCAACAAGGTTGACGACACAGGGTGGTGGAGGGGGTGGCCTTATGGAAGGAAAGAAGAAAGGCAATCAAAAAATCTTTGATTTGCTAATTCATTTTGTGCTGTTTTACAGGTATAAACAATATTTGGAAGATATTTAGCATGCAACGTATTCCTGATATGTTGAGTTTCATGCTGATCCATTAAGGGGGATTGGTTAAGAGAGGATCAAAAAGTGTTAATTTACTGAAGGGTGGAGACTAGCAAGGCGACTCTACCGGTCGAAAAACACGATCTGCCAAATATCCTGCACCATTGGGCTCCCACATAGCCCACAACCTGAAAACCTCAAAACTGAACTGCTATGTGGCTGCTAGTGTGTCTGATGGGCTTCTTTGTTGCCTGGGGTCCCGGTACGGCAGAGGTGAAATTGTGTTCCGCGCCTGGCTCGGAGCACGGCCTGGTCCTTGTGACCGCACGGCAGCCTGCCACTCCATTGATTATGGTGGACCAGGCCCTCACAGACTGCTGGGGTGTGTGCACTGTAGCTGGTCTGAACTGCTGCCCTGGGGCTGTGCTGGTCGACCAGCCTGGGCACGCCTGTCCCCGACCTAATTTACCTCCAACCCGGGGAACCGTCAGGCTGCCAAGCCCTCGTGGATCTTCCTGCTGTCCTCGGCTAGGTGTGTGGTAGCCCTGCCTTGTGTTGCTGCGCAGGAGGCCCCAAATAGTTAACTGCTGGGCGGCAGACCCCATGGCTTCCACCTCTGCACCCCAACTGTGGGGGAGCCCGTAGTCGGGTTCCCCCAAGGAGCCTTATGTCACGGGGGACAAAAAACCCTTTGCTCCTGCCCTAGCTTGCAGCAGGGACTGGACGGGTCACTGCAGGGGCTGGCCAGACTGCAACTGCCCCCCCCCCCATCTGGCTACATCCTGCCACGGGCCTGCTTGTGCCCCCTGCTGTGCATTCAGCACTGGGGAGAGGCAGGCACTGCACATGTACCTGTGTGACTGCTCTGGGAGCCCTACGCCACTGATCTCAGAGTGGCAAGCCCACAATCCTCCACCTACATGCCAAGATTCCTGAGAGTTCATGAACTAACACCTCAGAAGTCAACCAGCAGAGGGGGCTAAACACCTTTGACTGCTACCCTGCCTGCAGCAGGAGACTCTAAGTAACAACTGGTCCCAGACTTATTTGGAGAGCACCAAGTCAGAGATTTTCATAAATCAAGTACAATTTGTTGCTCGAAACGATCAGCACACAGTAATAAATACATGACAAAATCGCCAGGGAAAAAGAAAAAGAGAGTCTGGTGGGAGAGGAACGCTCTTCTCCAAGGTGACAAAACAGCACTTTAGAAAATTGAATAGGGTGACTGTTTCGCCCTTTGAAGGATTGCTGATTGTTTTCGCAACCATCACATCTCACAACCAGTACCATGGATGTAGTTTATCTGGATATGCTTTGGGTCTTGGATACCCCCGCCATCCTCTCAGCAGATTGGAGGACTTGCAAAGTGTTTTACACCGCATTGCCATGCGGACTACCCGCTCCCGGGAGCTGTGATCGGGTTTGCCAATAATAGACCCCTGATATAGGTTGTCCCCCAAACTTTCCTTCATCCTGAAGAAGACCAGTAAGCAAAGGTTTAAAGTTGCCCTCTACGCAATAAGTCGGGTCAAAATATCGACACATACCCCCAACCCTGTGCCTGTACCACATTCTGCCACCCCGTCCAACCAACAGATGATCATTCTCTACACCTTCTAAAAATGTATAAAAATGATGTCAGAAGGATGTATTGTGGACAGACTAAACATACTGGTGCATGTTCTTTTAATAACCTGTGTGGATTATAAAACTGTAGAAATGATTTCCATCTAAGTATCTTCACTTTGAAGTCTTTCCTTTCCCATCTAACACACACATGAGCCCTACTTCTTGACACCCCTTTTCTTTGAGCAACCTTTTGATTGATATATACTCAGCAATGCATTTACTACTCTGGTTTATTTAAGAAATTCTAAATATAAAGCTTTCTATTGAAAAACAGTGGGGGCCTTCTCTTCTTCTTTTTCCCTGGTGCATATTTGAAAATGATATTTGTCATGTATTAATTACTGTGTGCTGATCGTTTGGAGCAACACATTGTACTTGATTTATGAAAATCTCTGACTTGGTGCTCTCCAAATAAGTCTGGGACCAGTTGGTATTTAAACCATGCGATCTCTGGTACGCGGACAGTGATGATTGGGTTCCCTCATTGGTCTATAATGGTGCAGCAAGAGACTAGGCAGGAAAAAGCTTAGGGGCTATCGGACAGTGTCTCCCTCCCATCAGGCTACATTCTCTTCCCAGGCCTGTTCTGGGGAGTCCCAGAGGATACTGCCTGCAACTTTTTGGCCTACTCCACACATTTGTGCCAGGGCCAGGACCCCGAGGGCTAGCACAAGACTGTGCCCGGCAGCTGCACACTAGCCTTACACTAACACTGCAGACTGCCTGCCCACCTCCATACGTCAGCATGGGGAAACAAAATGTGCACAAGCTAAGCTTTTGTTTGAAGGCAAAAGGCACACCCACAACACTGAGCCAGAAGAACCACCTGCGGCCCCCATAGCCTGCCACGTGGGGACTCCCAACAAAACTGCAAACTCAAGGATCTCCTAGTAGTTGGTAAAATCCAGCTAGCATGCAATAACCGCAAGACTACATCTCATGGCAAGATGCCTCGACTGCATGAACGCATGAAGGAACGTGTTAACAAGCATGAATCCAGTGTGTCTGATGTAGACGATGCACATGCCCTCTCCAGCGAACCTTTCCTTCACATGGACACGTCCTTTGTGCTCGTCCAATTAAAGAACAAGGATCTCGAAGAGTGTTCAAGAGGCTCCTCAACTATAGAGACTGAGACATTGTCCTGTGCCTGGCCCAGGAAGGTTGCTCAGTCCACTACCAGGAAAACACAGTATCATTCTACCCAGACTTCACACCAACAGTACAAGCTGCCAGTCAGGAGTATTTACCAGCCAAAAGACTCTTTCATCAAGTTGAAATCCAATATGCCCTGCTCTACCCGGCAAAACAGTGGATCCCCAACAAGGGGATAATGTACTACTTCAAAGATACAAAAGTTACCCTCAAGTTTGCCAAACATGTAACTGCTGGGAAAGCATCTCCCCTCATGCCCCTACAGAGCCAGGAGGAGGCTAACCTTAGCGACAATGACTCATCTTGGACATTTAAGGAGATGCAGGGCTCCAAAGATGTGTAACACGTCCCCCACTGCATCTGAGGTGCCCCAGCTCACCCAAGAAACTGATCCGTATGCTGGTGGTCTTGCATAACTTGCAGCTGTCCTCATCATCAATCCCAATCGACTGCACTGGGAGCCCATGGTCAACCCTTAGAATGCAACTCGCCCATCGGCCACAGAGCCAGGTCCTGGCGGGGATGTTCACCTTGCTTGCTACCACCCTCAGGGATGATTCCCATGCAAGCTGAATGTATTTGAGTTGGGTTTAGGGGTGGGGTGGGATTGTTTTTCTCAACCATGTTTAGGGGTTGGAGTGGGTGGATTGTGTGTGATTTACTATTTCCTAGATTACTTTTCTACACCCTGCAGAAAGGTCTTAATATAGCCAATAAGTGGGCAGGCATTTAGAATCATTACAACGGTTGCAGCCATGTCAGCTCATTTTTTTCATCTCAATAGTTAGCTGTAAATAAGTGAGTCTTCACCTTTATAACAGAACCACAGATATTGCATTCTCCAGCTCTCAATACTGCTCTCATTTTTCCTTGGTCCAGTACTGTTCTAGGGAAGCCACTATTACCATGGGCAAAATAGCTTGAAATGCCTGGTGTGAGAAGACTTTAGGGATTAAGATCTAATCAATAGCAGCCCGGGTAAAATATACATTATGCATGCAAAATAAAGAAATTCAAAAAAATCTACATGAATTTAGAAAAACAATATGGAAATTTCACATTATGTGATTTTCCATAACTTTCCCCCGCGAGAGTAGTTTGCTTGTAGATTTTGCAATAAGAGTCTTTCCTGGTCAAAACAGTCTCAAACGTACCTAGGGGCAGATTTACAAGCCACTTGCGACACTTTTACGCCGCCGTTGCGTCACTTTTGTGACGCAGCGGCGGCGTAAACAATGCACCACGTTGCGACTTATTTACAACGTGACACATCTAGGCAGATGCGTCACGTTGTAAAGCCCTGCGCCACATGAAACCTGCGTCAGGTTTCATGTGGGCGTTCTGTCACAGGGTGGGCGTTCCCTCGCAGGAAAGCCCCGTAAAACTGACACAGTGAAATCTACAAGATTTCACTGAGTCAGTTTTACGACGCTGCTGCGTCAAATCCTTACGCCTGCTTGAAGCAGGCGTAAGGAGTGACGCACCACGTGGCCAATGTGCATTGTAGGAGTTGCGTCGCGCTTGCGACGCGACTCTAGCAATGCGCCGCCCATTCGCCACAAGATGCGTCACGCATCTTCCCTTCCTTGCACTATGGTGCGCCGCATTGTAAATGCGGCGCATCTGTGGTGGCGGAAGGAGGGGATTGCATGACGCATCTGTTCTGTCGCATCCCTGATGATTTGCAGAGATGCTCCAGAAGATGTAAATATGCACCCTTGTATGCACTCAATAAAAAAAAAAGTCTGAAGCAACCATATTTTGCATTAAAAAATCATAAATTTGCTACATTTACGAGAAACGTTATGCATTTTTTTGATTTGCACAGTTTATTGAACCTCTTCATACCACATATGAAGAGTTCTCTAGGGCCTGGTGTTTGAGGTTCCCACAATGATGGTATGTGTGGCTCATCAGAAATAGGATTTTTCAAAATGTACAAAAAGTTCATAAATCCACATTCATACAATATCCAAATTGTTTTCCCAATTAAGTCAGCTTTGAAATTACCATATCTTATTAAATAAAACCCTAAACTGTACATAGATAAACTCTGGACAATCCCTGTTCTTAACAGTGGTAACACATATTATGCCACTTTTCTCATTAGTTCTGAGCAAAAGAAATATCAAGTTACATATCTAGCATAAACAAACCATGCCTTCATTGCCTACTTAGAAACATTGTAAACCACATTGAGTCAAGTAGTATAACAAAACGTTCATATCAACATTAACATGCCTTACCCCATATTCTATGATGGGTGGCAACAACCAATTGTCCTTAACACTGCCCTATTCTGGATAAAAGATACATGGGAAATGTGTAATAGTTTCAAAGTTAAAGTCATAATTTGAGCAATCAGATAGACCTTCATAATTGTCAACTCCTTCCATTTCACCATATGGATTACTACTTGTAAAATGCCTGCATAAAATTCATGTAACAATTTCCGACATATTGGAGTTGTGATAAAACCCTTGAATACTTTTTGTAAACCTTTATTTCAAAGTGGCTATTTGCCATTATAGTAAAGGAAATGTGATCATATTGCTTTTCAGCCAACCAACAAATCAGGAGCTCTTCACTGGCAAGGGCAATATTGTCAGGACCCCATTAAATTTGAAAAACAGACTATTATCTTGAACAAGAAAGTTCAACAATGGGCACAATTGTTCTAGTTTATATTGATTATAGCTTAATCAAGAGTAAAATTCTAAATTGGATACATAACCATAAATGGCCTGCAAATGAAGAAGTACGCACATTTGGCCAATCTGCTCAATATCTGGAGTGGGCAAGAGGACCGTGGAACAGGAAGTCCTTGTACTTAGCAGGACATAGATTCAGACTGGCCAAAGCAGAACACTAAACATTTTCAGAAGAGTCAACAACTTCTCCATGCTTCTGGCTCTAAGGAGCAAACATCTCTTCTTTCATTTAGACAACACATAAAGGCTCACCTGTTTTACTATACAATTCTCTTCTCTTACCTTTCCTTCCTAGATGCTGGTGTAGTGTAGTTCCTATTTCCCTAGTAGACTCTGCGCATTGGAATAATATACACTATAGGTTTGGCATAGGACTGAGGTCAGTATCCCCCTATTGATTATATTAAACTTAATTACTTTGTGTGCCATCGACCTCAGAGGCCACTATGAACTCCTTGTAAACAAGAAGGGAGTAGTTTCTGGAAACTGCATAAACATGACAACTTTGTTTCCCTTAAGAATCGGAACACTCTCAGAATTGTGGAAACAATAGATAACAGTTTCACTCAGCTAATCGTGCATGCTTAGTTTCTTCAGAGTTACATAGAAAGAATAGACGGGTGTTTCAATAAAAAGGATTTATTGAATAGTCTTGTTTATCGTGTAAGAGATATGAGCTGTTGCAATCATAAAACAGTATGGGAGATATATTATGTACAGTGTAAGCAGTAGAAAGAAATAATACTGCGCTAGAATTATCTTTTAGCTATGACACATATATTCATATACATAAATAACTTAGGCTAAAATTTGAGTACTCATAAGAGGCTTCTCTATTAGTTCTACCCCAGTGTACCTAAGTGTAGTACAGGGTAAGATTAGAAGTAGGTGCTGCATTCTATAGTATGGTATGCTATAGTTTGTATGCCAAGTCTTGTATGCCAAGAGTCCCTCTAGGTTCTAGTCAGCTCTATACCTTGAGAATGAGAGAGGTTGGAATGTCTTTCCAGGTTTCAAACTCAAACACCCCGCGAAGGGAGTCAGAACACTGGAAGCTGGATTCTCTGCGAGCAGGGATGACAGCATCTTGTCAGTGCTTCAGGCCTGGACATGGGCTCCGCTAAAGTCGAGGTCTCCACCTTACTTGCCGTAGTAAGGGAAGGTATATTTATACCTGGTAGGTGCCTTGGAATGTTAGCATTGACGTAAAGTCGGGCAGAGGAAGACGTCAGGAATGAACCCTTAGGGTATAGCGGTTCATGCATAATAAATAAGTTCTTGGAGAAATCAATAATCCTGGGCTAGGGAAACTCCCAACAGCTTAAGGGTCTGGTTTCTAAGAACTCGTGATGTTGGGGTGGACGGATGTAGGTGATCATGCCTGTATTTGGATAGCATGGCTAAAGCCTAAATAAGGACTGAGATTGTATGTCTATATAAGGGCAATGCGAATTGTGCCAATATAAGGACATGTATCAGGAAGACCTATACACGGACACCTTAAGCGGAATCCAACACTGGAGTGACTTGTGCACCTGTTATTCAAATGTAAAGCTCAATAACACTTTTAGTATGTTACTTACCTCTTTCTTTATCCTTACACATGTATGATACCCTCACCAGGTTTGTCCTGGTCAAATATTTTGACTTCTGACAATCTTCCACAGGAGTACACTTCTGAAGCTCCCCAGGACCTCAGAGCAGGCAGTTATAGACTCATAGTGTGGCAGGCAGAGGCCAACACGAGGATCCATTATGGTGCAGTTGCCACTGGTCAGCTCAGCTGGGCAGTTGAATGAAAAGGCATTGTGTAGCTTGTTGTGTCCCTGTAATTTTAACAGGTCAGTCGTATGACACTTGGAGTCCACGCCATTGTCCTGGGAACAAGAGGGAGAGCAGGTCCAATCTTTTGACTCTTTGACAGCAAGTTTAGTCCTCTTCTGATCTTTTGCAGGTCAAGGAGTGTTCTGAAGTAGTGCCTCAAGAAGCCACATTTATTCCTGGTACAAGCTAGTGGGTGGGAATGGCCCTTAGCGTCCATAACCAATGGAGTTAAGGCTCCTGGTGCTTACCATACCTACTTTGGGCATTTTCAAAATAGCTGAAGTCTTCAGCCAAACTAAACATGGTCTCTGAGAGCTGGAGGTCCAGTCTTCTAGGCTCTTCTGCGATCTTAGACAGCAAGCTCAGCCCTCGTCTGATTTTCCACAGGTCCAGGACTGTTCTGAAGTAGGTGCCTCTAGATGACACATTAAGCTCGGCAGAAGCTAATGGGTGGGACTGACCCCCTGGAGTCCCTAACCAATGGGGTACATGTTCCTGGGTCTAACCCTACCAACTTTGGAAATTTTCAAGATGGCTGAACTCTTCAGCAAAAACTAAACATTTGCTCAGAGGAGTGAATTTGTGTGTGTTGTGGGCGGAGTGTACTAAGGTAATCCAAACGTCGTCCTAAATCTAATACTAAAATCCAGTTTTAGGAAGTACCTGTACCCCCAACAAACTCAGAGACAGGACTCTGGTAGAATAAAAGTCACCAGCAACCAGACAGTGGAGACTCAAGAATTATTTGCCACCTGATTCTTGCCGTTTGAAGTCCACCACAAGTGTGACATGTAAAATCCCAGCAGACCTAGCAAGCAGGTCTTTACACTCCAGACAGATCTGACTCTGTGATGTCAATAAGAGCCCCTCTGCTATTGGGGATGGTTTTGATTAGGGAACAAAAGAAGAATGTAGGCATGGATGTTAGATATATCTGCTTGTGACATGAAACGCCTCTTTGAAGTTAATCAAGTTCTTGGGCCCAGCCCATAGGTCATCCTGTCAACAACACCTACCAGTGCCTTTTGTAAATGCCCTGGGAGCAAGTTCAAACTTCATTCATGCCTCTTGAAATTCTACTAAAAGTTGGCAGACAAGGCTAAGCAAAATGCAGAATTAGGTTCTCGGAACTTCTGGCAGGGTAAAAGTATTGGTGCTCATCCGAAACTATTTATTACAATAGGACTTCACCTGAAATGTGGGCTTGTAGTAAACATTTCACAAAGTCCACAAACAAATTTTTAGCTGTTTCCTATCCAGAGATAACCTTTATTAAACTTAAAATTGCCTCTCAATGCAATGCTGTCCTATGAAATGGGCAACCCTGCTACCCTGCTTTCACTGTAAAGAAATGTTTAACATTACACTTTTTATATGCAGATGATGTCCTGCTCTTCCTTGCAAACCCGGCACACTCAGGTCCCCGCTGCCACCATATCATTCGACTATTCAGCGAGGTGTCGGGACTGCGCCTTAACCCAGCCAAATCCACTTTAATACACCTTCATAGCTCACAGGAATGCATAGACTGGCAGACCACTATTCTTCAAAGATGCCTCTCCTTCAAATACCTTGGCATTTGGGTGGCCCTCAACCCGTAAATATTAACCACTTACTTAAGCGAGTAAAGTAGGGCCTCCACAGATGGCAATCCCTCCCCCTCCATCCCCTAAGCAAGACTGCCCTATTCAAAATGATGGTGCTGCCCCGGTTACTATATGTAATCCAAAACCTTCTGCTTCATTTCTCTCACAAGTGGTTCCAGGACATAGATGGCATAATGACAGGTTTTCTCTGGGATAACTCAAGGCCACGACTTGCCCTCGCCTGTAGTCAGTAACCCCCTATGACGAAGGTATGGAGATGACATACCCTTTACTGGCTTACCTGGCTTCCTGTCTCCTGGTGATATACGATTAGTTTAATGGAGGTTGGTTAGATCCGGCCTAATGACTGGAGCTGGAGAGCCTCGGATTTTCACTGGTCCAGGGCATGCTCTACAGGGTCCTATCTCTCAAACAATCCCTACGGTAACTCGGGCGGCCCTTCTGGCATGGCACTCAGCATTGCGATATACTCAGTGGGATGCTGAACTCACCTTACAGACACCATTGTGGCATGGAAATTGGCCTGAGAAGGTTGGGACACTGGAGCGGTTTTGGATGTGGGACCTGATCTTGCGGACGTGTGGAAAAGAGGACACCTATGCTCCTTTCAAGACTTGCTGCATAACTACTCATTGCACTCGGTTCTACAATTACCTTTCAACTTCGGCATGCCGTTGCCCGTTACAACCCATAAAATGCTGCATTCCCATAATGGGTAATCCAGGGAAAGGGGGAGTCTCTCAGATCTACCAAACCCTGATAAACAACTCCCCGTCTACCCTCGACTCTCTTAAAGAGTGATGGGAACAATGGCTGTGTCCTCGGAGGAGAAAGACTGGAGGGATGCCATGATGGCCCCGCAAGCTCACCATTTCTGCCAGGTTGTGCCTAATCCAAATATACTACCTCCACTGCTCCTACCTTGGTCAACTCCGCCTATATTGGGTTACAATCCACCCCGCCACTGGGTGGCCGAGATGAGCAGCGGAACCAGCAGATTTCCATCATTTGGTTTGGCCCTGTACCTCCCTCACCAGCTATTGGGCAGCAATGGGAGTGATGGAGGGACTGGACAGCAACCAAGCTGATAGATCGTTCCTAGGAATGGCCCTCAAGGTGGCCAAAAGAGACATTGCAGCAGCTTGAAAAGATCCTAACACCCCGACCATCGCCAAATGGTGGAAATGGGTGGATTGGTGCAGCATGCAAGAGAAGCCAATATACAGGGCGAGAGGATGTCCTACTAAGCATGAATGCATATGGGGCAAATGGCTGGGGTTGTGAATTGAAGTGGAGATATTGGGAGATGGGTAACCTGAATTCTCAATATGCAGTACATCTGTCACAATGTAGCACTGTATTGTGCTGTTGTTTGCAAAAACCAATAGTTTATTGTCCCCAATTTGTTTTGTATACTTTTGCATGCCTTGCTTTTAAATGCCATGCACGCTGCCTTATGGGCAATAACGCCTACTTACCGGAGATTTAATAATATTTAAAGGAAGGCTTAAGCCATGTCAAAAGGAGTTATTTTGACACGTGTTATTTGCTGTTTTTTATTGCACAGCCAGGCCACAATGGTAGGCCAGGAGTTAGGTTTTCAATGCTACTGCAGAGTGTGCCACAATGAATGCTTCAGCCCACTAGTAGCATTTCATTTACAGGCCTGGGTACCCTTGGTACCACATACTAGGGACATATGAGTAAATGAAATGTGCTAATCATGAGTATACCAATGTTACTATGCTGAAAGGAGGAGCACAAGCACTTTACCTCTGGTTAGCAGGGGTGAACTGCAAGGAGGTTCTATAGCCAGCAAAAGTAGGGTTCAGAAAAAAGCTAATAAATTCTGGGGTGACTCCCACAGAAAGGGAAACAACATTACAGATTCCAGATGATCTGCAGTGATCACCAATAGGCAACAAGGACTTTTCACTTCTGAATATGTTAACTTAATACTATATCTAGTGCATCTTCTCTGTCTTTGAAGCACATTAAAAAGCTGGTTATTGTACTACAAGATGAGCAAAGGCAGAACACATTTCCTTATGTACATTGAAAATAGTTCAAAGAAGCACTTGTCACGTCAAACTATATAGTTATAAGGCATTCAATGTGCATGCAACATTTAAACACGTAGAAGACAATGAACTTGTAAAGCCATCCCCGTTCAGGAAACTATTCTCTCAGCAATAAACATATAAAGCATATGTATGCATTCCTCCGATAAGGTGCCTTACTCCTCCCACAATAATAATTCTCTCCTTCCCATTATGTAACAATGCCTTTGGGAGAGTGCTACAACTCAAACAGTATTGGTCAGACTCTAGAGGAAATAGCACTTGGTGTAGGAACGTGGTGTTTATTGCAGATCAACATTTCTACTGCGCCACAAATTGGGTCACCTCTGATAAAAAACAAACCTAAACAGCTGCAAAAACAATCTGACAATGTTTATTATGCTAGAGGTAAATCATTGTTTCATAAATCTTTGATTTGTCTGAGTTGGGCATCACCTACCTAAATAATATCCTGTCCTTAACATGCTATGTTCTGGCTGTTTTTATAGAATCGTTCTTTCTCTCCTTGGTAATATTATCAGTGTGATCAGTCAGGGTGAGCTAACCAGTCCCCTTTTAGCAGCACACCCTGGTTGATTCTGTGCTATCCATAGGCACTGGAAGTAGGAGTGTGGGGTGCTACGGCACCACCAAAATAACATTACTAGAGTTCAAAAGGTGAATGAGCAATAAAGATGCCTCTAACTTTAGTTTTTATCTAGTCATACTTGCTGTGAGTTCTGGCACAGAGGCCTAATGTAAGGCTATGCCTTCTGACAATTTGCTGCTTATTCTTTTGACATGGCGATTGGTATTTACTTTTTTTTTCTCTAACTGCAAAGTGAGAAGAGGGTTTTGTAAAGAGAACTATATGACAATTGGTTTGCTTACCAGACCTTAAATCTACTCTGTGGCTGTGCTCCTCAATAGTAGAAAAAGGCAAGGTATACCTATTGAGTTCTATTATAAATGTATAGAAGAAGATAAGACATTTCACATCCTGACCAGTCTCCATAGCCGAATTCTCCATGTTCACTATTTATCCAAAATATCAAAGCTATGTAGCAAAATTTGCATTGCCTGGCAAAAACTTTCATTTCTGTGCCCCATTTAAGGATCCTGGATTCCTCCACCTGAACCATAATCTTTGTTAACACGCCTACCAAATCCAACAATCTGTTATATACCCCACGTGACTCAGTGGTCGAAGTGGGGGGAAAAAAGTAGGGGAACTGTGGACAGGGAATTAGAGGGCGAGAATAACCAGAGGATGGGATCAGTAGGTAGAGTCAGAGGTGTGGCCAGAAGGTGCAAAACATTCCAATTTTTAGTATTTGTTTGCCATTTCACTGACCATTTACAACTTATTATGTTATTTAATTCAACCAATGGATAAACATGATTATTTAAGGTTTAATATGAGTTATTGACATTAAAATACATTCACAAAGTGGGATACAATTCCAATCACAGAATGCCCCAAATACTCTTAAAAGTGGAAGCACAATGCCAAGCCAACCAAGATGGCGGACGCAACTCCTTAGTGCTCTGCTTAGCTACCCACACAAATCCGAAACCACACATCTACAATGCCTGAATTTCACTGAAATTCCATATCAGAGCTGCCATGGACCGCAGGTGCTCCCACTGTGGCATGAAATGCGATCCGTAAAGTGTATTTAGCACAAAATAAGACCACTTCGGCAGCCTCAGGACGCACTCAAAATGGCGGCGCCCGCAAGCAACTAATGGCCAGCCGCGGCACAGCCCGGGAATCCACGGCCCAGAGATCGGTCCAAGATCCCCTACAATGATGCGAGATGGGCGTCTGAACAAGCATTCCTGGATGCCTGACGGAGCCTGCGAGTACCAGATGAGCACGCGCCCCATGACCGGCGGGAGCCCAGGGTGCGGCATTGTTGTAAATAAAAGATCTTCTGTAGCAAGGTCATGCAAAGGTAAGTTGTAGTGTTATTGATAAGATGACAGTTTCTAATATGTTACTGGAAGATGTAAAGTCCAGGTGATGCCTCATCAGGAGCAGCCTCTCTCCTGCTCAGCCTGCACACTCCAACTGGCATTACCAACCTCACCAGGTACCCATGGTTTCCACAACATCATCAATCATCCAACATTCCAGACATCTCCAAGCACACCAACACTCATTCTGGCTGAGCAGTATGGAAGAGAATCATATGCAAGGGGAAAGGCGACAGTAGATCATAACACATCCCCCTTCCTAAGGAAACCACAACACAATAAAACAATTGAAAGTACCCAAGGCAATCAAATTAGAAAATGCATTCGATTATAAAAGATGCATGAAAAGACATTGAGCAAATGAATCACAGGACATCAAATAAATGAAATGCAAGACAATTCATACGCCAACGAATTCACATATAAAGAATGACTAATGAAAGAGTTTCATGAAAAGCATCAGGCTTAGTCAATACTAAAATTCAAGTCAAACATTTCAAAAGTAAAACCAGAGAAGCCTCATAAGGCTCATATGATGGTAAAACCAGAGAAGCTCATAAAATTCATATGAAGGTAAACGCAAAGAAGCTTCATAAGAAGATGTTTTCTCCAACACAGTCCAAGCTGGGAAAACCTTTCACCCACACCATCCAAACTGTGAAGGTACACTCGGAGAAGCTTCGTAAGAAGGTGTCTTCTCCTACCACATTCCTTTGAATAGCGAAGTTCTTGTCAGTGGCTGAAATGCTGCTCTCCGACTTCACTGCAATCTCTTGTCATGCAGTAACATCCAGGTAAGACAGATAATGACATCGACAAAAACTGCAGCTCACCAGATGACTTGTACGTTCACTAAACTTTATTTGCAAGGTGGTTGCTGTCAAGGTGTAGAAGACCGGAAACAGTTAAACAATTCTGAGTACACCACCAAACACAAAATGGAGGCACGCACTGGTGGCGCCATGCCGGATGGCTCCCGACGCTGTCTTGCACCAAACGTCTGGAGGCAGTAAAGCAGCAAGTAAGGAAGAGAAACGTCATAGGCGGCTCGCAGGTTGATGCATGTGAAGAGATGGGAGGCACGGGCCCTGTATGAAATTTTGAATGGCTGCAAGGCGGTTGGTTTTCTTCATAACTGTAATATAGGCAAAGCCACCTACTTGTGAAATCGAGGCCACTCTTTTTTTTTTTTTTTTTTAATTTTTGAAAACCTTTATTGTGCATAAGAAATGATAACATATACGGGCCTACAACCATCCGGCCGGCCACGAACAATCAGTTAGCACAACAGCATACGTTATGGCGACACAGCACTGTACCAGAATCGCAAGCGTTTAAAGGAAGAAAAACTGAGGACAACGCAGCACCGTGTCACAGGATAATTGTAGGTTAAATTTTAAATTTTCGTTATGCAACTATGGAGATCAGGCCGTAGTGTTCCGTACTAAGAAAAGAAAGGTATAAGCAAGATCCATGCAGGCGGGACTTGACTTTAGCATCTGTGTCAAGCAAGTCTTAATTCGGTAATCAAGTCCCCGCCAGGCAGGATGGCCACACATTAGTTATGCCACGTCGTAGCACCCATGACCCAGACACATTTCCACTGCCACCCTACACCCAGCACTCCCAAACATGGAAAGGTAAGTGAAAATCATAGAAAGAAACAAAACAGGTCCCATAGAAACTAACAAAAAGAATAATAACCCCCCACCCTACACACATGCAGAGGCTATGGCCTACCCCCCCCCTAGCAGCGTGCCTGTCGCCCCATAAACCCGAAATTTAGGAAGAAGAAAAGTCGGAAGAAAGGAGAAAGAACAGCAAGAAGTGCAGAGGAAGGAAAGAAAGAGACAAGAAAAAGAAGAAAAAGAAAAGGAAAAACGTCACTCTTGGATTCAGGGAGGGAGAAAAGGACAAGCTAATCAGCCACTCCCCAAAAGGAAAAAGGTGGGGGGAGGAGCCCACTGAGCCTCAGAACTCCCGGGACCCCAGCCATCCACTACGTGCCCACACTGGAACCTCTGACTCCAAAAGCGACTGCGCTGTACTAATTTGCAACAATAGGAGCGATGGAAGAAAACAATACACGATGTGTGCACACAACATTTACAGGAGCAATTTCAATCCCTGTGCAGCCCACACGGATAAGCATTGTGTCATTAATCACCCCAAACACGACATGATAGCGGGCACACGTCGAGGCTAGTCATTAATAATCACCCTTTGGACCCTGGACCCAGGCAGAACCCCCCTCCCATCGTCAAAGGGCACAACTGTACAGGATAGACACAGGTTCTAACTGGGAAAGAGGCTACAATTGCAAATCAGTCACCACTTCAAAACGATAGACAGTCCAGGTCACCGCCAGCCGATCAAACTAGCCGAAATGGGGGGCCACATCAACCCTGGCCCGATCGACGAAACTTCTCCAGGCATGGCCATTCCATCAGAGCAAAGCACAAGAAAGAAACTCAGCCCTGTCCCGAACGGCAAATTCCGGCCCGGGCTGGCCATCGCTGCGAGCATTCACCGGGAAGAACAAAGGGGCAAAATGGCCGCTCCAGGCAAGGATGGTACACTGGAGACGAAGAGGAGCGTCCCCGAACACCACCAGATCCAGCAACAAGTCTGTAAAACACCCCCTCCACCGCCGGACAGCACAGTTTCAGCAACTGCAGAAAAACGGCTTCAGAGGCCAAGACTCTAGGGAGGGTCAGGCACTGGAAGGTCGATGGACATGGAGACTGAGTCACGGTTCCCAGGGTGGGGGGCAACATTGTATCAAGAGCCTCACCAAGGAGAAGACCGCCAACACTGTAGCCAGGGGCACTGCACACCTCTTCCCTCTCAGATTGCAACTTTGTAGTCTTTCCGGACAATACTAAGGGTGGCGGGGGGACCGCCAGTCCCGGTCGGGTTGCACAGGATAAAGCTCCCTCGATCTTCTCCGTCAGCTCCTGGACGGTCCGCCGCCATGTTGTCCCCAAGTCTGCAATGGCGCGCAGAATGTCCCCATAAGTCAGGGAGTCCTGGGTTAGTAAGCGATCCGCAGCGGGCGGCGATGTCCCGGGGTCCGCCTCTAGTCTGGGATCAGGCAGGGCAGCGTGCAACAGGGATGGCGGAGCAATCTGACCCCCGTCATGTAAGGCAAGCGCCATTGCTGCCACTCCGGTAGTCCGCGGTGATGAAAGGGGAGGCGAACAAACCATCCAGGAAGCCGGCGTTGAAAGCGCGGTGGAAGTGCAGCCCACAGCAAGGGGATCGCACAGTACGAGAGTCTCTCTGCCTCTCTCACCAAAGCAAGGGATCCACCGCCGAAATTCACCTCAGGACGGGGAAGGTCCAGACAAGAAGCAGCAGAGCGGGGGGAAGCGCCGCGTTGGAGGCAGCACTCGCATACAGACGTACCTCGGCCAGGGCGAGTAACTCAGCATCGGAAGAGAGCCAACCAGTCCATCGCCGAGATCGCCCTACTCCCGTAGGCAGCGGCACCACCCCCGCTCGTCCAACCAGCCTGGTCACGTAATGGCCGGCGGTAGCGATCAGCATAGCTGCCCGGGCAGCTCCGGAGATCGAGGAAATCAGTGAGTCCTGCACCAATTCAGGCGGCGGAGATCTCGACGGGAAGCAAGCAGTTTCAGCGCGTTTGTCTCGGCATTTTGACACGGTGTGAGCCAGGATTAAAGACAGGATATCGTGGCAAAAGCAGGTGGCTTACGGAGCCGGGAGCTCAGACGTCCGTCCCGTTCGCCATCTTGGCTCCTCCCCCCAAGGCCACTCTTATACTCCAAATCGTCATGTATTGTCACAGTAGAGATAATACACGATGGCCCCAATTCACAGTACACTACTCATACACTGTAATAAAAACCAGGGCGCTTTTGTAAATGCCCAGGTGACATCAACCAAGTGCCACTGACAATGAATGGTGGCTCTCATGAAGTACAGGGCACTGCCTGCGCTCATAGCCTAGACACAGAAAACACTCACAGGGAAGAAGTTGTGCTCACACTGCAGAAAGTCCTAAGCTGTCCTATCGAGGATGCAGCCAAAGCGTGCAGTCGGAGTCCAACCACAGCAGAAAGATACAGCAGGGTGATCAGGCCAACTGCATCTCTTGATGCTTGTTATTGTGAGATCACTGTTATGACAGACACTAGCAGTGCACGGGCAGAGCAGACATAGTTGTATGAGGCAGGCAGTGTGCAAGGCAGGGAAAACCAGCACTTCCGTTTACAGGGCACAGGAAAGTCAAACAAAAGTAAATCGCCCTGGTCTGCAGGCTGACCTGTTGACAAAGGACACTGGTGGGGCTTACCAGAGCGTAATTCTTGTAGTCCTTTTTCTTGGGAATTCTTTTTCTTTGGATTCCAGTTCATGAGTTCCTGTGGTTAGTCAAATCCTTAGTTCCATGTTAATCCAGGGTAATCCTTCAGCAACCTTGCAGGTTCTTTTAAATCGTCGCCAGTGTTGTAAATAAAAGATCTTCTGTAGCCAGGTCATGTATAGGTAAGTTGTAGATTTATTGATAAGATGACAGCTTCAAATATGTTACTGGAAGATGTAAAGTCCAGGTGATGCCCCACCAGGAGCAGTCTCTCTCCTGCTCAGCCTGCACACTCCAACTGACATTCCCAAACTCACCAGGCACCCATGCATTCCACAACATCATCAATCATTCAACATTCCAGACATCTCCAAGCACACCAACACTCATTCTGGCTGAGCATTAATGAAGAGATATGCAAGGAGAAAGGCAACAGTAAATCATAACAGGCATCTAAACAGCAGAGTCCCTGCCGCAGCCGGACACCGGAGCTGAGGACCCCCTGCCCCACACGAGGGGCGCTCCACCCTGGATCCTGGGTTATGCGGATGAGTTAAGCCTTTCCCCCCCACTCGACGCCGGGACCCCGGGCGCGTGGGAAGGAGACCTGTGAGGAGGCATACCCAACACTGAGGAGCTGGCGGCGCTGGCAGGTCGATGAGGTGGGAACTCCACTGGGTGCTGCCAGTGGGGACCTTCACCGACTGCAGTGGGAAGCGGGAGCTACTGGTTTCCTTCCCCTTTCAGATGAGCCACACAGAGAAGGAGACACAGGGACCCCTGGATTACAGTTATCCCGACCGGAAGTTTGTCTGGGGGAGGACAGAGTGCACACCCCACCTGCAAGGAGGGAGGGGAACCCACAACAGCGCCGGCCCCTCAATTCTCCCCCTCCAGAAGTGGACCCAGGAAGTGGCACCTTAAGAGGTGAGCAGCGAAACCCACATAACGCGACAAAGGACTCTTCCTTCCTCCCCCCCCCCCCCTGCATGACTTTGGGGCCCCGACTGGACCGGATAGCGCAGAGGAAGGCCATTGGCCAAAGGGGTCCGCAAGGCTGGAGCATGAGAGGGCCCCCTCGGAAGCCCGGACCCCATTCCAAACGCTCCCAGACACACGAAATTCCGAACACGGGAAGACAGCGGGGGCAGGTGTAGAACTGAGCACCTATTGGAGGGGGGCCCCACTGGCCAGTGCATAGCAAGATATCACTACTAACCAGCATTGAGAAGTCAGGCGACCACAAAGTTTCAGCGGACCACGACGAAGAGGGAGGAGTAGGCCTCATCATCACTAGTCATCAAGGCTGGACTGCAATACAGGACTCCCTGGTACCCCCTCTTAGATATTTGGGTCAACGGGAACCTTTGATTCTATTGGCTCCATCACCACAGCTCAGAACCGGGCAACCCAGGCCATAGCCAGAGTCTGTTACCACCACAGACCGAGCCATTCGCATGGTGTCTATACCGCACAATGTTAGAATAATCCTACCACTTGGGCAGAAAGACTACAGAATTCGCCAGCAGCCAACTGTGAACCTCAAAAGAGTCCTACTAAAACTTGCAGATACGTGAAAGCGCAACCAGGGACAACATGGGTCGGCAACGGATAACCGGTGCCACATCAACCCCGACAATAGTGCGCAACCCTCCCCGGATCCCACAGCCGTGCAACCGGTAGGGGAGCCATCCAATACAGAGCCAATGTCAACCAAATTGGACAAAGTCCTAGCGTCAATTGAGCACTCTCGAGTGACCATGGAGAATAAATTCGGAGAACTAGCCACAGACCTCAACTTATTGCGGGATGACCACAGAAAATTGGCAGATAAAGTCAAGCAAGGGGTGAGAATGCTCCAAACAGTAGAACCACAAATACAGTCAAATCAGGAAGCCCTCAAAGAAATACAAACCAAAGTGAAGTCCCTAGAAAACAAAGCGGACGACCTGGAAGGGTGCTTCCGCCTGAGCAATATTCACGTCTTGAATCTGCCAGAAGGGGCAGAAGGAGCCCATCCTATTCGATACGTGAAAACATGGATCAAAACGTTCACCCAGGTGCAGGACTTGACTCTGTACTTCTCAGTAGAGAGGGCGCATAGGGTCGCGGCCCGCAGACTACCTCTGGGCTCCTCACCTCGGCCGGTCCTGCTAAAACTGCTCCATTACCAAGATAGAGACACTGTGCTCCAAGCACCTGGACTGAAAGGACCACTCAGAGTGGAAGATAAACAGGTCATGCTGTTCCCGGATTACTCCCAAGCAGTCCAATAGCATCGAGCTACATTTCTAAAGGTGAAACGCCTCCCGGGCCCAAAATACATACAATATGCACTGTTATTTCCAGCCGGCCTGAAGATCATCCACGACCGGACTATACATTTCTTTACAGACCCTACAGAGGCGAGCAACTGGGTGGAGCAGCATCTGGGGGAATTAGCCAGACACAGAAACACTCAAAGTCAGAGGCCCTCAGGCCGGCGACAACAGCAACACAACCGGATCACGCTAACGCAACTGAGCCAAGGTTCGGACCCCCTCACCAAAAACTCCCCCAAGCTCAAACAAATCATAGCGGAGCACAGTAGAGCCCTCCAGGCAGCAGCAGTGACACGATTGACGGGGATGGAGCTCGGTGGATGACGGGGATGGAGCTCGGTGGAGACAGAGGTCCACACCTATTCAAATCAGAAGAGGAAGTCAGTGATGCACACATGTCAGGGACTGACAGAGGAAGACAGGGCGAAGTCCTCCCCTGAAATCACATTAACCGACCAGATAACATCTTAATGACTCGGCGAGATACACTACAGCGGTATCAGAACATTCTACAGCAGCATCTGAGACCAGTACACCTTGAGTACAAAGGGATATAAGGACGTCCACAGGCATCTCCAATGCAATGTACCGAATCAGGCAGCCACGGCATTGGCAGCAAACGAAGATGAACAGTCGCCACCCTGACACAACGAACTAAAGACAGTATGAGATGTACAGTATGGACGTGTTGCCTCGAGCGATAGGTCCTTCCAGGTTGGAACGTTTTCCGATGTTCAGTTTAAATTCCCCCTTCCTCCAAATATACATTATACCCACACAGGAGCAAACGGACGGAATAATGCAAGATGTGCGAAAGGTGGCCACTCTGATGGGGGGAACCCGAAGCCCTACAGTGCATCACATATAGGCGACTTTGGTTCAGGCGACTAACGGCATGACCCCTAATAACCCTAACACTCTCTATTACCCACTCTCTACTACTCTACTACCCACTCTCTACTACTCACTCTACTACTCTCTACTACTTACTCTCTGCGACTCTCTCTAGTACTCACTCTCTACCCACTACCTCTACTACTCACTCTACTACTCTCTACTACACATGCTCTAATCTCTACTTTCTTACTCATTCTCTACTCTCTACCTCTCTCTCTACTACTCTCTACCTCTACATCTCTACCTCTCCACCTCTACACCTCTACCTCTACACCTCTCTCTACCTCTGTCTACACGCACACATATGCACACATATATATATATGCATATATATGCATATGCATTTAGCCACCTAATTACAATGAGAATTGCTTTAACTTAAACGAGGGCGAGACCTATTGCATTTTCAATGCTTGTTTACTTTGGTTCCATCAAGAAGGCATTCAGATGTGTCTCTGAAACCTATGGTTTTTTCAGTGAATTTCAAAGCTTTTTTAAATGCAAATTTTTAAGTGCAATAGTTGTTATACCTATTTTTTTGTAATGAATTTGAACTGTTTATTTATAAATATTTTATTTATTAAACAACATTATGTATTTTTCTGAAAATTGCCAAAATAATTAAAAAGAAATTTAAAACTGATTTTTTTTTAATTATTTTGTTTCTTTTGTATTTTAATATATTTATATAATTTTCTTTTTTTTTAAATTCAAAATTTTTTGGGGAGTCGCGCACCCAAAGCGTACCTACTGCAGCGGGTCCGCATATTCTAGCTGCCATTTTGGAAAAGTCATGAAGGATCCACGTATGGCGAGCTACGAGTGCGTGTTTTTTTACAGTTAAGTCGTATACGTACAGTGTTACGTGGTGTGTGCGACCGGTATGTGACCAATCCGCGACTCCTGCTTCTGATGTGTCACACATTTGCCATTAATTCTGAATGTTAGCACTCTAGTTGCTCATTAGATCACTGTACTAAAGTTACTGCTCACCAGGGAAGCCTGCTGCTGGTATTCAAAGTGCATGTTTCAGTCTGCATGTCAAAATTGTTTAATAAAATAGAAGAGGATTTGAGAAGTCAAAGTGTTCCCGAATTTTTCTTTCAAAAACAACAATTGATGGACAGAATGCAGAACAATGTCATACATTCACCCGAGTACAGAGATCTGGGCCTAAATCCATCGTTTTTTTGCTCACCATGCCATCCCAGTTTGAACCCAGCCATATGCAAATCAGTCTTGACCCTGTGCCCCATGGGAACAGTCCAGCCCGAACTGCCAAGCCAGGTCCTCCCTGGACTGGAAACAATCATCTTAGGACCGGTTTCGGGCTTTCAGCCCTCGACAGCCAGGATAGCTTGATTCCAGTGGAATGGAGAGCACAGGACTCACATCTGAGCATACCGTCTTACTCGGAGTGACAAATGCAAAAACAACAATTGATGGACAGAATGCAGAACAATGTCATACATTCACCCCAGTACAGAGATCTGGGCCTAAATCCATAGTTTTTTTGCTCACCATGCCATTCCAGTTTTAACCCAGCCATATGCAAATCAGTCTTGATCCTGTGCCCCATGGCAATAGTCCAGTCCGAACTGCCAAGCCAGGTCCGCCCTGGACTGGAAACAAGCATCTTAGGACTGGTTTCGGGCTTTCAGCCCTCGTCGGCCAGGATATATTGATTCCTGTGGCATGGAGAGCAGGGGACTCACATCTGATCATACCCGTCCCACTCGGGGTGACAAATGCAAAAACAACAATTGTTGGACAGAATGCAGAACAATGTCATACATTCACTGGAGTCAAGCTATCCTGGCTTAAGACGGCTGATAGCCAGAAACTGGTCCTAGGTTGCTTGATTCTGGTCCAGGAAAGACATGGCGTGGCAGTTCGGGCTGGACTGTTCCCATGAGGCACAGGGTCAAGGCTGATTTGCATATGGCCATGTCTGAACTTGGGTGGTGTGGAGTGCAAAAAAACGATGGATTTTGGCCCAGATCTCTGTACTGGGGTGAATGTATGACATTGTTCTGCATTCTGTCCATCAATTGTTGTTTTTGCATTTGTCACCCCGAGTGGGATGGATATACTCAGACGTGAGTCCCATGCTCTCCACACCACTGGAGTCAAACTATCCTGGCGGAAGACGGCTGATAGCCAGAAACCGGTCCTAGGATGCTTGATTTCGGTCCAGGAAAGACATGGCTTGGCAGTTCGGGCTGGACTGTTCCCATGAGGCACAGGGTCAAGGCTGATTTGCATATGGCCTTGTCTGAACTGGGGTGCGGTGGAGTGCACAAAAACGATGGATATGGGCCCAGATCTCTGTACTGGGGTGAATGTATGACATTGTTCTGCATTCTGTCCATCAATTGTTGTTTTTGCATTTGTCACCCCGAGTGGGATGGGTATGCTCAGACGTGAGTCCCATGCTCTCCACACCACTGGAGTCAAGCTATCCTGGATGAAGACGGCTGATAGCCAGTAACTGGTCATAGGATGCTTGATTCTGGTCCAGGAAAGACATGGTTTGGCAGTTCGGGCTGGACTGTTCCCATGAGGCACAGGGTCAAGGCTGATTTGTATATGGCCATGTCTGAACTGGGGTGGTGTGGAGTGTAAAAAACCGATGGATCTAGGCCCAGATCTCTATACTGGGGTGAATGTATGTCATTGTTCTGCATTCTGTCCATCAATTTTTGTTTTTGCATTTGTAACCCCGATTGGGATGGGTATGCTCAGACGTGAGTCCCATGCTCTCCACACCACAGGAGTCAAGCTATCCTGCCTGAAGACAGCTGATAGCCAGAAACCAGTCCTAGGATGCTTGATTCCGGTCCAGGAAAGACATGGCTTGGCAGTTTGGGCTGGACTGTTCCCATGAGGCACAGGGTCAAGGCTGATTTGCATATGGCCATGTCTGAACTGGGGTGGTGTGAGTGCAAAAAAACGATGGATTTTGGCCCAGATCTCTGTACTGGGGTAAATGTATGACATTGTTCTGCATTCTGTCCATCAATTGTTGTTTTTGCATCTAATTTTTCTTTCAGCAGCTCTAATCATAATTTCTATGGCAAAATGAACCCCCACATTTTGTTCCTTTGCAGATTAACTATTTTAAGTGTTACCATTTTATTCCAATCAAGATGACTTCAGGTGTGCCATACTTTTGTCATAAGTAAGACTGTTAGCACTCTAGTTGTTCTTTAGAACACTCTCGGACATTCTGTCATTGGGCTATACTTGGGCAACATCTGGGTAATATTTGTGCTACATTTGGGCTCTTTTATCTCTGGTGGCCATCTTGGGAGACTTATTTGTTATGAAGTTTCCTAATTTCCTCATTTACTATAGTCTCTTCAGTAGGAAATACTTTCAGTTTTTTACATTGAGTCCATCAAGAAGGCATTCAGATGTGTCACACATTTGCCATAAATTCAGAATGTTAGCACTCTAGTTGCATATTAGATCACTGTAGTAAAGCTACTGCTCACCAGGGAAGTCTGCTGCTGGTATTGAAAGTGCATGTTTCAGTCTGCATGTCAGTATTTTTTTAATGAAATAGAAGAGGATTTGAGAAGTCACTTAAAATGTGCCCTAATTTTTCTTTCTGCAGCACTAATCATAATTTCTATGGCAAAGTGAACCCCCTCATTGTGTTCCTTTTTAAATTAAATGTTTTAAGAGTTACCACTTCCAATAAAGATGACTTCAGGTGTTCCATACGTTTGTCATAAGTAGGACTGTTAGCGCTCTAGTTGTTCTTCAGAACACTCTGGGAAGCTGCAGTAGAACATAAAGGAATCATCTGACAGTCTCTGCCCTTGTTGGATGTTCATCTTTTACTGAAAATGTCAGACTTCATTCTCACATGACTGAGAAAGATAATGTGAATTTACAGAAAATATGCTCTCAGTTTAGCTTATAGATCACCTTTCAAACTTCTGTGGGAAAAGCATGAGAAAATAGTTTTCTCTCAAACATGATTCATGATATCCCAGCAGAAGGCTTTTTCACATGGTAAAATTATCTTAGTATGGTACCATCAACAAATGATTTATAATGTAACTAAAATCTTAAAACCTTCTATTAACTGCAATGCTTTTTAATGAGGTGCTATCATGTATATTGGTCCCAGGATGGCTGCCAACACTTCTTGGATGGAGTGCTGACAGCCAATCAGATCTCACAATGAGATATGTGGTCAGGCTCCGCCCAGATATATATATGTTTTTTTCCCTTAATATGTAAAAAACTACTGAACAGATTTACACCATTTAACAAAAAGGCACGAATCTGAACCAAGGACTACCTCTTTGCCAAATTTGGTGTAATTCAGTTCAGCAGTTCGGGCTGTAGCTGCGATTAAAGGTTCCTATGGCAAATTGCATGAGGAAAACACGTTTTGGGACCCCCCTTTTTTCCCGGCCCCCACTTGATGAATCACCCGGAGACTTTCAGGATATGAGCAGACCGGAGCGTGCCATAAGTTTTGAAAATTTTGCGACGATTTGTCAACCTGGCGCCAAAGTTATTCCAAATAGAATGTTGAGGATTTCCTATGGATAATAGGTCTTAACTATAACTACATACTGGGGACCGCCAGTAGTTAATACATATTATATCTATATATATATATATTTTTTTAGTTTTATATAGCGCAAACAAGACCTGAAAATATTGGGTATCAGAGGGCTTTACATAGCGCCAGTTTCGTAACACAAGGACACATTCATTTTTGGGAGGCACGGGGAGATTAAGTGCTTTGTCCAGAATCACAGGATGTTGGGGGTCATTGCTGAGACTCAAACCCGGTTCCTCAGGGTCATTGTTGTGACTCAAAACCGGTTCCCCAGCTTCGACATTGACCGCTCTAGCCATAAGGCTACATCATCTCCCCTCCCAAATATGATAAAGAATAGAATGTTGACTAAGTGTGATGGTTGTTTGTACTTTTGAGATGCAAATAATGTACTTTACTAATCAAAATTGGACACACACCAAACAGCCAATAGTATGTGGTGACAGAGCCCCATCTTAAATAACTCAAGATAGAGGTAGCCCTTTGCATATGGCTGTATTAAATACTACGAATGACACATGGTGGTTCACATTAAATGGAAAATATGGAAAGAAAAAAAACGGAGGCAGAAAAGCAAAGTAGCAGGGGGAATTAGAAGGTAGGAGTTGACACTAATAAGGAAAGGGAGCCCCTTTAACTACAGGAAAAGATGGACATCGGTGAAATAAATCAGGAAGAGGGGTGAAAAAAAGAAAGAACAATGTAGGTGGATATAAAGAGAGGGGAAGTTAATGGCCGTCTACCACTCACCAACGTAAAAAAGAAGAAAAATGAAGACAAAAGAGCAGGAAAAAGGGAAGATGGGGTAAAGGGAAGAGGGGAGGGTGGAGAAAAGGAGTCGGAGAATCAGGCATGATTTTGAGGGATATCCCCTGGAGGAAGCAAAACCAAAACATCTTTATTATATTGATGTGGCAAGAGACACATTTGTATGCCCTAGTTTCTGCAATTATCAGTGCGTGGTGGGGCAAAAAAAGAGAGCTGCTTATCTGTGTGAGTTGGCTCTTGGATCCTAAATTTCAAAAATGCAGACAAGTATCCAGCGATCACTGTTTTGAAAAGCTAGAGGCATCTGCTATCATCTACTAGGGCGATGTGTACACTACATGTTCTAAAATGTGACAAAGTTGGAAACTGCTGGTTATCCCAGTTCACACATGCGCTGCCAGTATCCGGAAGGAATAACAGTGGGAGGTGAACACGGAGTCCAGTCATCCTGAAAATAAGCCTCGGACTCAGGCGTCCTTGATCTAGGATACACTCCTGATGTATGTTATGTTATGTTATGTTACTTGTTTTGTAGAGCGCAACAGCTGCCCCAGCAACGGGGCGTCCCGGCGCTAGAACCGTAACACAATCTACTGGATACGAAAAGAGGGACCTACGGGGCGGGAAATAGATGGGTTTTGATCGCTCTTCGGAAGGCTAGCAAATCATCCATGCAGCGGATGTGGAGAGGGAGGGAGTTCCACAGCTTGGCCCCCAGGAGCTTGAAGGAGCGACCTCCGATGCGACAAAATTTCGTCTGGGGTATCAGAGCTAGATGTTGCCCCAAAGACCGGAGGTTCCGTTTGGGTTGCATTTCAGTGTATTACACTACACTGAAATGCAGCACTGGTTAACAACTTTTGATAGGAAAATGCCCTACAATGTTTTACTTGCTCACAATTTTAAGCATTATACATAATAAAAGTGAAAAAAAAATTATCATATTATAAAGCAGCGACCGCCCTTCATTTCCGCCAAGTGACAGAGCGATGCAACTGCTTCATTTTAGACTCTTGTTACGTTCAAACATATGTATAAACTGAACCTTTAATTAGAGGCTAAAATTTTAGGTGAACAATTTTGGCACCTGTACATTTTCGAACAGAAGGGGATGCCTGGCTTAACAAATGCAGGTAAATAATAGATAGTACAATGTATGCTATACTTTACTTTTAATGCAAACCAATTCTGTTTTCAAAACTACAGAAACAGATTAAGTCAGTTCATTTAGACAGAATATTGACTGCGTTTTTCATTGTAACCCACATATTAGACGTTGTACATAGAATCAAGTCAGTGCACTAAATCAGGCAATGAGTTGAAATTCTTCAATTCTTTATTAGCCACAAAGCTTTAGCATGGAAGAGGGGCAGAAAGTCCGCGAGAGAGTCAGCGCTGACAATCAGAGGGAACTCTACTTTTTTGGGTGTTGCACCGGGTAGGTTTCCTGTACCCTAACAAGGGCTACTACCTTTGCAGAAAAAAATATATTGCCACACCTTTCCCTGAGTGGTTGTTACAGGAGCGAAGGGGTTCTCAGAATGTGACAGACCTATCAGAGAATATCTTATACCATGCATACAGGGTAAAGTTAAGGGAACCTGCCCCGAACCTCATGAATTTGAACACACAAATACCATGGTATTTCATATTAATGAGTATTATTATCTGCTAATCATAAGCAAATCATGTGAGTAAACGGAAAACAATGCTTACAGTTAAGCTTTTCGAAAGCGCAGTAGCATTAGTTCGTGTTACTTGTTTCACTATTCTTATAGAAACCTAAGCCTAGATAGTCATTATGCAGAGAAAGATATAGCTCATAGCTAGGGCCACAGTTAATTTTCAACAAAAAAAATAAAAATTACCATTTAGTTGCCGCAATGTAGAAAGATCAATGTGGCAATTTTGAATGTAACATTTTAGCAGGTTGCACACAAAAAGTTAGGGAGTTTAAGGAAAATAGCATCTGCTTTCATGCCGCCCTGAATGAAGATCTGCTTTCCAAGCTCCAGATTCTTCAGAACACTGCAGCAAGGCTTGTCCTCAATCTTCCTCGTAGATTTTCATCCACTTTGAATCTACAGACCCTTCACTGGCTTCCGATCCGACAGAGATGCCATTTTAAAATCTTGAGTCTTGCCCACAAAACAATGTATGATGCCAGCCCTTACTATTTAAAAAAACATACTTAAATGGTATATACCAGGAAGAGCATTAAGGTCAGGTGCTAAATTCCTCCTTGCTCAGCCCCACATTCGGACTTTGCGCAACGGAGGCCGCTCCTTTTCATGCCTTGCCCCCATGTTGTGGAATAAATTACCCGTACATATCTCATCTATAACTGATCACAAATGTTTTCGCAAAAAACTTAAAACCTGGCTTTCCCCCCAGCTATCAATTAGTGTTGTCTGTCCTACCATCCTTTCGCTGCTAGCCCCATGAGACCTCATGGTGAGTTGTGCGCTATATAAGAATGTCTGACATTTGACATTTGGTTAACCCAACTTTATGCTGGTGTCACTATGTATATTTTGACTAGTCTGATTACTTGAAGGGCTTTTGGAGTCCCAACGTTAGACTCTCTCTCACCGGTGCTGCGGGTCTCCACGGGCCGTCCGAGTCCCTAGAGCCTCCAACATCGCTGGGGTGGGACTCCGTTCCCACGCCCAGCTCCACTGACAGCACAGCGGGGGAGGTGACTTCACCCTCCCAACGCCTGAAATCAGGCCGTGCACCCCTGCAGCGCCGCATGAGCACGGGCGGGCCCATCTGCACCCGTCCACGGCCAATTGAGGCTGGGCTGGGCACCCCTTTTGGTCCTTTGATCACAGCTCCATTCCTCACTACTATATCTAAGCTCTGGGACCTGGCGATTCGTTGTGGAGGCTATTGTTGACAACAAGGTGAGGACCTCTAGGATCAACCTGTAACGCAGCAAGAGATTATAACATTTAGCCTACTCAGTGATTTGCTCGCTGCTAAAAATATTGTTGGTAGTCACTGGCACCTCAAGAACAAGCATTGGCATAGCCAATAGGTCTCGCCTTTGGGACCTTATAAGCAGTGCTTTAAATGGAAAAAATAAGTGCAGGTACTCACCAAAAGGAGCAGTGGGTGAAGTTAAGGGAGGTGCTAAGGTGGGACAAGGGGTGAGGTTAGCTTTTTGACTTTGCCAAGGTTGTATGCACTAAATCTGCATGCATTATTAGAATGTCGGATGTATCTGTCCATTAGTTATCTCACTAATAACTATATATATGGCACTTACTGATAAGTGTTTATTACTACCCAAAGTAGCCTTTTTTAGCATCTATAAAATAAGAAAAGATTGAGGAAAAAAACAGTGAGGTTCTAAACATATGCCTTCTTGTTTGCAGGCAGGTCCTTGCTGCAGGGTCATAACTCACTTAGCTATATTACAAGGATCTTAACTTTTGACCAGCAGATAACACAAGGCTCTAAGCAACAAAACAGTAATGTTTTGATTTGTTCTGCATTCAGTCCATCAATTATGTGTATTTTGCTCAGTTTGTATAGCACACACTATATGTGGTAGTTATTTATCAAGATAACCATAAAGGAAATGTGACTTCATCGAATGCTATGCTGTGAAGAAAGGCGCAGCAAGATACTGTAAGGTGACCAGTAGAATCTCCATAGTTTCTTTTGTGAGTTCATATGCGTTTGGTATGGGTTTAATTGCATGTGGGCATGTTGTATGTGTGTGTCTACCGATGGAATGTGTGTGCTGTGTATCCGTGCTTGTGGTTTTCACAAGTGTTTGCGTGATTGGGCATGAATCTTTGGAGCATGTACATCTGTGCAGTATGTGCTCATCTATGTCTCTGCATTATTGTTTGTGTGCATGTGTCGGTTACTGTGTTGTGTGCATCACTACTGTGTTTGTCTACAGTGCTTTTATATTTGTGGAGTGTGTGTTTTATTTGTGCACCAGTAAAATCGAGCATTTCATGAACATTTGCTTAAAAAAAATGTTAGTAAAATTGAAGGTTATCCCAAAAAATGTGTTTTCGGATTGAACTGCGTTCATTCCTGTGACTCATTCTGGAACAGCAGCAAGAGTTCAGTGCCTTCCTCCAGCTTGTTTTCTCAACCGCATACACAAACAGTTGGCACTTATCCAATATAAAGAAACACCTTTCGTAATTTCGAAATCTGTGCCTTGTCGTCCCTCTACGTGAGTGTACTCATTCTGGAAGAAGTTACTGTTACTTGTATGAGGCATTATTATACTTTACAGAAAGAACACATTTCACAACAAAATAGTGATTTAGAATGAGGTTGTAATGGCAGCCAGTGCAGCACTTGCTTAATAAGAGCTGAAGAACGGCGAACCCTTCCCCCCTTCATACACCCAGGAAGGGTCCGAGGCCGAGACGGGCAGACCAGCTGGCGCCTGTCCTCAGGTGCGCTTTATGTGCCGCTGTTAGATAACACTCAGTGGACATCACTCCCACAGCCATAAACCCACTTTTAAATCTGTTCTGTCCACGGAATAATCAATCCTGAACAGTGCCTCCCACCGCCACCCATTGGATTTTACAGCCCCCTCTCAGCCCCACTGTGAAAGAACAATGGATTCGCTAACCACTCTGCAGACCCCCCTCCATCCCCCACTCTGAAGACTTCCAAACTTCCAAAGCAGCTCACGCTGGTTCCTGGTGACAAGAGCTCCCGTGATTAATTCCCTGCAGTGCTTGTTAACCCCTTCGATGCTGATGACAAGCTCAGCTCGTCATCAGCCACGGGTGGCGTGTGCTGATGACGAGCTGAGCTCGTCATGTAACGCGGTATTTTGAACCGCGCAGCACAGCGCAAAAATCACCGCAGCAGCGATGCGGTTAAAGGTGCTGCAGAGGTGTCAGTGGTGGGATGAAGGAAGTGCTACCTCGGTTGAAGTAAGGTCCCATGAGTACCGGTACTCTCTTCATTCTAGGAAAAGTGCCGGTACTCAAGGTAGGAAAAGGAAAAAGTGCTGGTACTCAGTACCGGAGAGTACCGGCCCATTTAAAGTACTGCTTGTAAGTATTTAGTTATGCAGTAGGTCCCAACTGCGAGACCTATTGGCTATGCCAATGCTTGTTTTTTTCTAACACTGGTTGCTCCTCCAGTTGCTGACTTCCAGCCCACCCTTTCCTGGAGCTTGTGATTCGAAGCGCTCGACGCTTCTGCCTGTTTAAAGATGCTCTGCATTTCAAAGGGGCGGTTTCCCTTCTAAGTGTGAGCAGTGTAAAGATCACAGTCGGCAGGAGGATAAACCGCCATCCTGCCCCCAGTTGCGGAAAAACTCCGGATTACACAATCCCAAACTAGCGGATTGTGGCAAGTTTCCTGCAGCTACAATACATCGAACATGTTTTTCTTTCGTTGTTTGTATCCCAAGGATGTTATCCTCTGGTCCATTGTGGAGCCTGTTTTTACAAACCGGGTGACATGCAGGTCCGGACTGGCCGTTGCGGGCACCGGGCAATCCCCCGGTGCGCCGAAAGTGTGGGGACCGGTTTTGTGCCCTGGGGGACGTTTTAGTTACAGGGCCGTTTTTGCAGCATTACTGCAAAAGCGGCCCTGTAACAAAATCGGCCGAAAACCGGCCCCGCCAAAGAGCTCGGTCGCACCCCCAGGGGGCCGCCCGAGCACTTTGCCAGGGCCGGTTTTGGTTCTCAATGGTGACATGGCGTGAATGCGTCTGAGCACGGACTCTGAGAGTTTGAAGGGTCTGTTTCTGGGATCTCAAAAGTAAACAGAAACCCCAGGGCTGACTTCATTTAGGTACTGTGGATTTGACAGTCTTCTTGCTTCCACCTTTCGCCCCAAACCGATCTCCCTCATCACATCCCACCCCACCCACACTCACCTCCCCTCAACAGAAGTATCATTTGCGGTAGGATAGAGGGGCCACAGTAGGCAGGTATTTTCTCCAAAACAGACTTTTTTGGGCTTCGAAAGCTAATAAACGTTTGCGATGCCAATAGGTCTGGCTATAAATTAATACTGTATGGTAGCGTAAACCATTACCAATAAATAGCAAGGGGATGGACATGTAGTTGTATAGAAGAAATTAAATGCAGAATAGTATCAGTGTGTAATAAAAGGTAAAGTGACGCATGCACTGTCAAGCCAGATCTAAAAACCCATGAAGGTTAACTCTAAAGCACTGAAATAGCCCAACAGGTTTATGCATCTGCTGCCGAAATCCTTGTGCAGCCTTCACAAGTGAAACCGGAGCAGGGCAAACCAGGAACTCATTCTTCCAAAGTCAATAACATGTGCAACGATGTGTTGTAGTTCAATAGCGCCTACGAATCACTGATCTGTGAAGCCGCAAGGCCAGGGTAGAAAAAACTTTATAAAAACAAGTCATTTTTAGTCCCCTCTGGCACTTCACATCAGCTAGTTGCAAAACACCACTATTAAATCGGCCAATTGCAGAAGTTTGCACAATACCAGCACAAGGAGTGTCCCAGGAGGTTGAACTCATGGAGAAGGTCAAAAGGAACTGCAGTAAAACACTTTCCTGCAAAGCCACTGTATTTGGAGTGGATTTAAACTAGAGAATAGCTCAAAGGGTTCGGGGGCTTCTGAAGAGATCAGCATGCTGCCAGAAGCTTCTGAGTTTTAACTGCTGAAGAGAGAGGCCACTGAATTTATCAGTCCAGAGTATGAAAAGAGTACCAGAATACAGTGAACACTACAACTGGGCGTACTATTGACATGTGTGATGGACAATTTGAGAGCTATGAAAAGCTAAAACTTATTATTTTGGCCACGTGTAGTTGGGGTGTTACATTACTACCATACGCACACATGTGCATGCACACCTGGATTCGGTATTTTACCACCCAATTGGATTGGGTGGTAAAATACCGCATCTGTAAGGCCTGTGGCACTCTCAGGAGTGCCACCTACATTTGGATATACCGAATCGGTAAAAATACCGATTCGGTATTTTACAGAATCGGTAAATTTACTGATTCGGTAAATTTACCGATTCTGTAAAATATATGCCCATACATATGAAATCCAAATACCGGTCGGTAACGGCCGAATTCGGCCGTTACCGACCGGTATTTTGGCTCTTACATCTGGCCCGTAGTGTCATCGGCCACATCTAGGATCAAACCTGTTTCTGGTTCTGGTATCTAATCTACACAGAATTCTATTGGAGAACGTCCTCACACAATACGGCTCTTCATTTTAAAATATTTGGATCTTCACATCGAGTGCCTCCACTACCTTTCCTTCTGTTCTCTTTTCCTCTCAAATTATCTGTGTGTTGCATAGTTATTTGTGGTTCTAGTTGGTGGTGAACCATTATTTGAGGTGGGCAATTGTGGACTTCCTGGTCATTTCAGAATACCATAAGCTACAGGCGAGTGTACGAAATCTGGTCTCCCTAGCCATCACCGTTTGTTTGATGTACCCTGCAAGATATCGATTGACAAAAGGGTGACTATCCCTCTAGCATTGAGACCTTTTTTACTCGAGATGGGATAGGTGATCATGGAGTGATGCCACCAATTGCAATCACCCTCCTTGATAAAGACCCAATTGATGTCATAAATATCGAGAGCATCCCAAAAGATACTACTTACAAACATAAGGATAAAGAAAGTAAGAGCATTTCCCCTAGTGTTAACTTAGGGAGTAAATTAGAAAATGGATATACAATTAAAACTTGAAATATTGCTGGTCTAATGAACAGGATTCACTAGTATGGCAAGATTTTGTTAATGAACTTGATGTGATTTGCCTACACGAAACCTGGTGCCCCGACCCTATATACATAGAAGGGTTCTCCTCATACTGGTTACAGGCAGTGCCATCTCCTGCCGGAAGAGCAAAAGGAGGGACTTCTGATCCTTATCTCAATTAAGCTACCCACAGTTGTAAGAAGAGTTGTTATAATTGAAGTACATTCCCAGATCATGTGGTTGCACAGTAAAGATGGTAGGGATGTGGTTTTGGTTAATTACTATGATAATGTGTTTGACGTAATATTGTATTTGAGCAAAATAATAAGGGGGTTGATACACTGTCAAGTACAATTAATAATAATATTGTACATATATGGGTCGGGGATTTTAACACTCAAATATGTCCTTTGTTTGCCACCCAAGTTTGTGGGAACAAAAATGAAGAGGGTGATGACTGTATACATTTCCCACACAATGATTATGGAGAAGCCCTAAACTCAATTATTGGCAAGCATGATTTAGAATGACTACAGTGTGCTTGTGATACCAATGGCGACCTAATACCAACTTTTATCAGTAGGAATGCTGCATCTACTTTGATCATGTGTTAATTTCATCTAGTATTAACCATATGTGTTTCACCCCGTGGGTTGCACAACTAGCACTGAGCAACCCCAACTGTATTATAATGCAATTTTTAAGGTGGCAACCGACTAAAATCCAATAACTAATATTGTTTCCTCTTAGACTTAATGGGGAGCATATCAAATGGGAGGGAGTGAAAAAGTCTTGCATGAACTTGTTATAAAATGCGGCGCAGAGATTTTTTTATTGTCTTAACGAGGTGGTATGCCCGACCTTGATGATAGCTAATTTTAATAAAATTAATACTATTATTGATGGGATTTTGACTGCTCCATTTCGGGAACAGTGTAGGCATGGTAGAGGGGGGTTTGACTACACCTGCACCCAGGCATTAAATACATTGTAACAGGCTTTACATAGTAAACCAAGAGATAGTGAACTAATTAAAAACATATGATTTAATTATAAATCTGTCCTTGAGGTGAGAAAAAGGGAGTAACAGGAGTTAGCGTGGGATAAGCTATCTACGGCAACAGACACAGCGAACAATAAGTTATTTTGGGAAACAGCACATTTGCAGTTTTTAAAGTAGGATTCATTCCCTGAATTACAATCTCATGTTACATGTGTAGTGTGGGTGTTGCATTTTTCTAGTTTTTTTTAACCCGCTGGATCATGAAGCAACTGGGGCACAAAGTTAAATACACAGTAAGTGGCCAGCTAGACCCTTCAATACCACAACTGAAGAGATACAGATAGGATTGAAGGGATAGCATGGGAAATTAAGCCTCGGATCTTTGGGGACCCATTCTTACTAGAGTTTTTAATATAGCGGTGACAGAGTACATACCTCCATCATTGGGTCAATCTGTTATTATCCCTATTTTTTAAAAAGGTAATAAGTCAGAAGCCAAAATTTGCGCCCCATATCTCTCCTAGATTCATCAGTAAAGGTGATGAGCAAAGTGCTACTAGTGAGATTAAAAGAGTGGGCAAATGAAAATGAGATACTTTCTCCAGCCAATATGGTTTTATGAAAGGGCTAGGGACCGTAGAGCAATGCATCAACTTAGAACTACTAATAGGCACACATACGTGCGCAAAAGCGCCTTTGATGTGGTTGATCATGCACTTCTGTGGCCAACTTTGCTTAATCTTGGCACACCTAAACCTATAATCTTTTTTTTCGCAAGACTTTACGAGATGTTATCATGTAAGGTGCGACGTGGGCAGCGGGCGAGTGTACATCAAATTTTGATGTAAAACGAGGTCTCCATCAGGGCTGTGTCCTCGTCCCACTCCTTTTTTCATTAGTCATAAACGAGATACATAAAGTTTTGCAGTTGGCGCAGCCGGATGCTCTTCAAATTGGCGGTAGTTCCATACCTGTCCTACTAGATGCAGACAATGGCATACTGCTTTCTAGGGTTGTGGTTGGCCTACAAGGATTAATGGATAATTTTAGGAATTTTATTGCTGCAAGGAAACTGTTAATTAATAAAGCAAATACTTTTACTACAATATGTGGCCCTAAACCAAATAAACATAAAACGTTTTATATTGATAGCACCCCTGTAGAAACCATTAACACTTTTTGCTACCTCGGAGTAACTTATTTGGGCAATGGGAAATGGACTCATGAGTTAACTGATGTCCGTTTTAAGAGGATTAAGAGTGCACATGGGGTTTTTAGATTTGCATTAAAACTATTCAATCGCTCTGTAAAGGAAATGTTAGCAATATTTAAGGCTAGATGTGTTGCTATCGCCCTATATGGTACAGGGGCGTGGTACCAAAACTGTAGTCACACTCTGCAGCAAGGAGAAAACTCTTTTTTAAAACATTTCTTAAGTTTACCCACTTCAGCATCGATTTAAATAATACATCAAGAAGTAGGACTAATATACCTAGCCGATCTGATTGCTATGCGGCAGTTGCTGTTATGGAGTTCTATTTGGGCCAAAGAGGAAACTAATTTTACAAAATCTGTCATTAAGGATTGCCTACTCCTGGATACAAATCACGTATCCCATGGTTAAAATATATCAGTGATATATATATAGTAAATTATTTCAATTACAGATTCATGTAAACCCGGGACATGTGATAACCTTAACTAAACAGGAGATTAAGGATTCATTCTTGGCTTATAAAGTAGAAACCCGGAAGAGAATGGTACAGAAGAAATCCACTTTTATATTTTACCAAACAGTTGTATCTAGAAGGGAAATCCAAGATTACCTGACCATAGTGACTAAGCCTTCACACCGTTTTGTATTGACTAGATTGAGACTAGCTATAGTACACCATTTAGTCACTTTTCCAGTAATTAAAATGTGTCCCCTAGATTCTACTCCCTGCCCCTGCGGCGAGCAATCTAATCTTGTAAATTTTATCTGTATTTTAGGCATTATTACTTGAAACCACTTTTTATAAAATATAATGTGAGAACACATCATGCTTCCATGAAATAACTTGTTGCCCTTAAGGATCCGGGGATGTGTTTTTATGTAGCGTCATATATTTTAAAATCAATTAATGTAAGGAAAGTTATTGTCCTCTGAAAATTGATCAACAAATATTTTGATATGGATATTCAACCCCTTGCATGCGTTGGACGTCCCCCGGCCGTCCGACGTCACAGTGGGCATGTGTGGAGGACAGCCGGGGGCCGTCTGAACCCCGCCCACTCATTATTTCCCCAGCACCGCGGCGGAATTTGCGCCATGGTCTAGGGGTTAATATATGACTGGAAATTCTTTGTTTCGAGAACTGTATTTTAAAGCTGTAATTGCTTTTATGGTTCTACGAACATACAGAATACAGCTTATTTTGAATTGAATTGACTAGTCTGACTGGAATACTGCTAATCATGACCCCGGTCACTGTGCTTCCGCCCTACGTTGGACATGGTAAGTACTGTTGTACCTTCACAATTGGCAACTGGTGTACCCATGTAAGTCCCTAGTCTATGGTAACCATGGCATAGGTACACTAGGTGTCTCCCATAGGCTGCAGCATGCTACCCATGAGAGACTGCTCAAACTGTGTCTACAGGCCTGCTTTGGCAGCCTGTGTAAGTTGGTGCTAGCACCACTTACAACAGATATAAATTTCTTATATCTGAGGTCACTACACTTAAAACCTATAAGTCACCCCCAAGGTAGGCCTTTTAATCAAGAAGGCAGACTGCTGGGATACAAGTGTGTGGTTGTCTCTGCATAAGCAGGACACCCCTACAAACCCCAGAGTAGATTCTCCAGGCTTTGTACGTGCAGTCAGCCATTTTGATACATATAGTGGCCATCAATCATTATGTGATGGCTAACTATATAGTGGCTGTGCCTAGCCTGGGCATGTTTGGTATCAAACAAGTTGGAATCATATCCTAACACATTTACCGTGGTTGAAGGTATGATTCCGTGCACTGGTCAACATTCTCCAGAAAGCCCCCAGTACTCCCGGCAACAGCCTTCCAGGGTCTGCCAGCAAGCTAGTCCTGCTGCCGACCCCAGACACAATCCTGCACTCTTGCTGCTGAGCAAAGCTCGACAGGGGAAAGTAGATTAATAGGTTTCCTGTCACAGGGAGGTGTGACCCCCTCCCAGACAGGACTTAGCGTATTGGGCTGGGGTGGGAGTGCTTGCCAGTCCCACAGGACTGCTTTGAAGGGCACATTTATTGTCCTCTTTGCATACTCCAAGTGGAACAAGTTCTGGGAACCCTTGGCTCCTGCTCTGGCATGAAACTAGACAAAGAACATGGTCCTCCCCTCTGTCCAGTACCTCCTCGGGGCGAGACTCCTGAATCATCCTAACCCCTTTCTTAGGGTATAAAAGGGCTTACCTGCAGGTGGGTCCCCAGATTTGTCATAGGACAAGACTCAAGCCTGAAACCATGTCACTCTTTTACAGTCTGGACACTTGGATTGCGCCTGGAACCAAGACTGCATCACAGAAGACTCCTGATGCTCCTGTTCTCACTGTTCTGAAACTGCTTCGTCATCTGTGTCTGTGCTTCTTCCAGGATGGATCTTCAACAGACGTGTGGGCATCAAGGACACCCAAAGTTACCTCCCTTGAAGTGAAGGTGTCAATCCTGCAATAAAGCTGACCTGTCCGCTGCTCCTGATGTCCCACAGACTTCAAAAGGCTCAGCAAAACAGGCGGTGGTTCTGTAACTCTCTTAAGGGCCTGTCCCGTCCTCTCCGTGATTTTTTCAGGGCTGTATCTATCATCAGAACAACTCCGACCAAACCCCAGTGCACCTCGTTTACTTGCCGTTGCCAAGGCTTGTAGGTGCTATACTCCAGAGATCTTCAGGTTACAACAAGCTCCAGCCTCCAGCATCTCTTCATGTCAAGTACATCTTCACTGCATCTTCTGCACCGTGAGCCTTCCTCCTTGGTGAGCTGCTCGAGGTCATTTTTCAACTACTGTGCCTTTGGCCTGTAGGTCCTCTCGGGGGTCTTCTCCTGCTTTAGTGGGCTCCTCTGCTTGCTTGGAGCCTGCTCTGACTCTCTTGCACATGGTGAGTCATTTGGACCTTGCAGGTCACACCGTTGCTCCTTTTTTGCTTTCCACACCTGTAGCAGCTGCCAAGGCTTACTGGTGCTCCCGCCAGACACTGACCCCCTGGTTCTTGACTTCCAACGTGGGGCAGCTCTTGTACAGCTCCTGGTATTCCTCAGCATTGCCTGGTCCTCACAGCTGCAGGACAAACTCACTGTTATCGCTCCTGCATCACCCATCATCGTGGGGCATTACTCTTCCGTGCCTCCTGGTCACCTCCAAGTGGCATAGACTCTGTCCCTTCTGCTTTCAGGTTCCTCTCTTCAAGAATCCACCCTTGGATTCCATCGGATTCTTGCACAGTCTTTGCCAGTGGCATCTTTACTCCACTGTGGTCTACGTCAGTTTCTGATGTCACTTCACACCTATGCACCCTGCATACCTGATGTAGGTATCTTGGTTCCTGGGACATCGATGGGTGGGGTGATGCTCCAACCTTCTGTCGTCCACATGGTTTTTTCAAGGTCCACTGGAGAGGGTTCTTCTTCTTCAAAACTGCAAACATGACTTTCTCGTAGACTTCTATTGAGTATGCTGTTGTGTTTCCACTCTGCACGCAGCCTCTCTGGGGTTCCTGGGTACTTACCTTGGGTGGTTCCGTGTAGCCCCAGCTGTTATGAGTCTCCTGGTCCAATTCCTGAGTCAGTCCGCAGTTTGCATTCTATTATTTACTATATGGTTTGGTCTCCCCCTGAAGACGACTGTGTATTGTGCTTACTTACTTATTTGCAATTGAAGTATTGTGTGTAGTCGTATTTATAACTCTGGGTCGGAGATATACCAATGTGTTAGTGAGTGTTGTGTTATAAATAGACATATTTTTATATATACACTGTGTGGCTCTTTTTTGTTTGACCTAAAGTACATGAATAGATCTGGTAAAACAAGCTGCTTAACAGTCCTTTTGGATAAGCCTGAAGGCTGCTCTCCACAGCTACCACTTAGAAAGCTTACTAAGGTTGTTTAAGACCACTAATATCACCATAAGGGTTGTCTGGATTAGTGCAATGTGCTTCACTTAAATAAGTGTGCACCATAAACTAAGCCAACATCCAACAGAAGCTATTTTGAAGGCTGACTTTCAGGGTTTTCATCATAATACACCATCCACATGCACAAAAGCTTCCCATGTTTGCATGAATCAAGAGCTGTGATGAATACAGATACTGTCAAACATGCATTAAAGTGGCGAGCTGAATGTCCTCCCCTCTCAACACGTGGAATGTCTTAACTTGCTGCTGATAATCTGATACTGTGTTAAAGAAAAAGTGAACATCCTATGAAATTCTGTGCAGACTGTTTCCCTTCCTGTGCCCCAAAGTGAAATGAGGTGAAAGCACGTTATGCTTATTCATGTACAAAGACATGCTCGGTTTAATCAACCTCCTTTGATTTAATCAAAAACCAATACAATGGGGGGTATGGCCAGCCAACGTGGCCGAGTGAATGTAATCCATGGAGGCTCCACCACCATCAACCACAGATCAGGGACTAGACACCCCCAATTGGGCCAAATGAGATGCCATGATGCCTAGCCAGTCTGCCGCCAAATATTGAACCAGAGGACAGAGAAAATTCGAGCGGAAAACAGCGGATGATATCAGATTACACAGCTGTGAGCAGAGACAAAATGAATGCGATGACAGCAACTCGACTGCACCCCGAGATGGAGCTCGGGCAGCCTTCCAGGGTTCCAGCAACATTGGCTGCAGGACCAGGGAGGTGAGAGGAGTGTCAGATTTAAAAAAGAGCAGGAAAGTCACGCAGTCTCTCGGCCTGGTGAGTGTGGTGTAGCGGCTGAGGGGCCAATATGATTGGCCAGACAGCAAGGTCCGTGGGGCCCTTCAACACACAAAGGAGAGAGATAGGTTCCCTGGAGGGCCAGAATGAGTGGTGCCGGAGACACGGAGGGCAACAATAGAGGCTCTAAGACAAACAGAGGGAGTGCCTGACTCCAAGATGGCATCCACGAGTCCATAGACCTGCTGCTGCAGATGGAAAGAGAAGGGCAGGAGTCAAGCATCTCCTTCTGTGGGACAGAAGAGGCCTCCAGACTAATTTAAGAAATTCGGCATCACCGAGGAATTAAGGTCAAATCAAATCAAATATCTTTATTTAGATATAACACAGATATCTTTAAAAGAAGAATACAGTGTTCACATTATGTACCAAATATTAAAATAAATACAGAAAGGCGATCAGTTATTGACAGTCGTAATAAAAATAGAGATCATCCACATCTTGAGCCTCCTTGTTCCATAACATTTCAAAGTAGGATTTAAAAACACAAATATGTAGTGAACCAAAGGGAAGGATGGTTAACACATAATATACAAAACTCTTTACCCCTTTTATGTTACTCTGGCAGTCAGTAGTTTCATGCATATAGAAACAACCCAAGATTTTTAGGGGTACTGCTCATGCTCTTTTCGTTTTGTCCTCCTTAAAAGTTGGAGTATGTTATAAGGTGAGTTAAGTGGTTAAAAAGGATAAGGGGGAAGCTTAATGGGACCTCTTTTGCTTACCGAGGAATTAAGGGATTGGCTCTGTGGGTGAGTCACCAATGGTTCCACGCCTGATCGGGTTGATCAGGCACACTGTGCCTGACCCTAAGAGGGCGACGCAAGGTAGATCTGGATGACGCTGCAAGACATTTAGAGAGAGACTGGAGGCCCTCAATGCACCAACACACCAATAGAATCCATGATGCCGAAAGCCCATGAACACACCACATTGAGCGGTGGGGAAAGGAGGGGTCCTCCCCAAGCTAGCATTGATGAGTTCGGACTCCTTGAGGAAAGAATGGAAAGAAGGGGTGAGGTGGCCCAATGACCAGGCCTAAAGGGATCTAACCTCGGCCAAACCTACACGAGAGAGCAAACCAATATTTGAAGAGTGCTTTATTTGCTAGAGACGCCCTCCCGGATCTTCGTGAAAGGCAACAGAGGTCGAGGAATAATAAGTCACACACCACAGTCTTTTCCTTGTAGTGACATCCACGTCAACTGGGTACGTCTTGAAGCAGCCAAAAAAGCCTCAGCCACAATCTAATAGGGTCTCGAGCTACTTCGTCAAAACTGACACCCAGGAGAAATAGGGGCTGCTGCGGACAGAGGAGACCATGGCGTTGACGAAAGACAACCTGCTAACCTCTCTGACGGCCTCCCTAGAAGTATCCAAACATTAATTAAATAAAAGGTTGAGCACCATCCAACAAGATGTTGACTCAGTCGGCATGAGAATCATAGACCACTAGACCACTGACTTGGTCAGTTTGACTGCTCCCCCCTCACACAGCTCTACCACTAAGTGCTGCCCCCTGAGATTGATTACAGGGTGTTCAAGGCCCTCCTCACCCTGCTGGCTCCTGCCTACTCCTCATCCTTGTTGGTCCAGTGGGAGACAACTGTGCTCTTCTGCTGTTCCACCTCTGTTGGCTTTATTCTCTGTGCCCTCTTTTCTCTATTTGCTGTCTCTGCTATTTCCTCATTTTTTTCTCTCTCTCTCTTTTCTCTCCCACGTGCCCCGCTTTTTCATCCCATGTCTGCTGCCCCTGGGCCCCTCCAGTGTGTCCTTCCCGCTCCCGCCTCTCAGCAGACCGCCCTCCCCTGAACCCCTAGTTAATAGTGGCCGCTGAGTGGCTGTGCCACTGGTGTGCCAAAGGCGTGCCAAAGTCAAGGCTGCCTGTGCCCGTCTGTGACCTGAACATGATCAGCGCCAGGGACCTGGTCCTCTGACCAGCTGTCCTTACAACTCCAGGACTATCCACGCCCTCAAGCCCAGATGCAGCAACAACTGCCAGGTTTCAATGCCAAGCAAAACCCAAGGCCTGATCTCCTGTTGTCACTGCCGCTGCACCTTCACCCACCTCTGGACCCCAGCAGCAGCCACCGAGCCTTCCAGACATCACCGTTCACAAACCACTCAACTGCATCCTCCTCAACGTGTGCTCCCTACACATACAAATCTGGGATCTCCTCAACACACACTTGCCGGACGTCGCCTTCCTCACAGAAACCTGGACCAATTGCCACCTCCATTCCGGATCGATACACGATCCTTTAGAAAGACCACCCCACCCAGCCAGGAGGAGGAATCGACATCATCCACAAAAAGCAACCTAAAATGACTCTCCGCGGAACCCTCATCTACAGGCGTCTCGGCCCACGCTCCTTTCACTGACATCATCACTGACCTCATCGCACCCTACACCTTAGCCTCCACAGACTACATCCTACTCAGAGACCTAAACTTCCACTTGGACAAACCGTGACAACCCCATCACCACCACCTTCATAGAGAACCTGGTCTACATAGGACTGATCGACTAGTCACTGCTCCCACGCACACAGCAGGGGGCATACTCGACCCATCTTCGCAGAAGGAAACAGTCTCTCCTACAGCCACACCTCCGAACTCCTCTGACATACCACCGTTGCATCCACTTCTCCTTCAGAAAATCCACTGTACACAAGCACACCCACCGCCTCCCCCGTAGAAGCTGGAACAAAGTCACCGAAGACCAGCTCACCTCAACACTTATCAGCACCCCGCCACTCCCGACGCCAGACACTAACACCAGGGCACGTAACCTCCACCGCTGGACCACAAACTGTGCTGAAACACTCAACCCCCTCAAGAAAGCCACAGGACGACACATCAAGAAAGCAAGCTGGTTCACCCCTGCACTCTAAGAATCCAAGCGCTCCTGCCGACGACTCGAAAAGACATGGAGGAGCAACAAAGCCCCATGAACTGGCATTGCCTACAGAGCAGCCACCACAGCACACCTGCAAATCATCAAATTCAATTCACAAGGAAGAAATTCCTTCAAGACAGAATTCTCACCAACACCCACAACACCAAAGAACTCTTCTACATCGCCAAGGAATTTGCCAAACACTGCAGCAAACCAACAGACGTCCCACCCTCTTAAGATCTCTGCAACAGACTCAGCATCTTTTTTCACCTCAAGGTTAAGATGATCTACGACGTCTTCGACAACCAAGACCTCTGCATCGCTCCAGATCCCTCTGAGCGGCACCACCCAACAGACCCTGCTCACTTAGAACCCCACTCACGAAAGAAGACACTTTAAAGTTTAAAGACCATGAAGAGCATCCACTCCGGAACACCCACAGACTCCTGGCCTCCCCACATCTTCCACAGAGCTGCCACGGTTATCGCACCCAACCTATGCTGAACGATCAATTGCTCCTTCTAAACCGCCACATTCCCCGACGAATGGAAACATGCCGAAGTCAACCACCTCTTGAAGAAATCCTCTGCAGACCCGATGGACATCAAGATTTCAGGCCCATCTCCCTACTTCCATTCGCAGCCAAAGTCATTGAAAAGGCTGTCAACGCCCAGCTAGCAAACTTCATCGAAGCCAAGAACGTCTTGGACAACTCCCAATCGGGACTCCGCAGCAACCACAGCACTGAGATCATCCTACTCGCTGTCACTGATTAAATCCACTCCCTTCTCGACCAGGGTCAAACGTCAGCCCTCAGCCCCGCGACTTCCCAACTCCCTTCGAAGCTGTCTTCCACAGTACACTAGCCACCGGACTGCACAACACCGGCATCCGTGGAAAAGGCCTTTGACTGGATATGCTCATTTCTCACAGGCAGAACGCAGAGAGTCAGAATCCTGCCCTACCTGTGGAACCATCAGAGACCAGATGTGAAGTACCCCAGGAATCTTCCTTCAGCCCCACCCTCTTCAACATCTACATGGCCCCCCGCAACCATTATCAGTAACCACAGGCTCAACATCGAGATAAACTCAGAAAATCAATCCTTGAGTATTTTCAATTAAACTGCCCCAATGACACAAACCCCTCAAATACCTGGGATGCATTTAAAGAAATGCTAAGAGGCAAGAGTATATAACATATGTCCCAACTTAATAAGCAAAGAACATGCGACAGAGGGCAGATAGAAGAAGAATTGAAAAAGTGTGAGTTGGCCCACAAGGCAACCCCAACATTAGGCCTCTAACAGCAAGTCACCACACTGAAAGGGAAGCTAAATGTAATATAGTCCAATAGAGCTAAATATACACTGCTGAAATTTAAGCAGACCTTGTGTGAACATGGTAACAAGGGGAGGAAGCACTTAGCGAGACAACTAAGAGTCAAGCAAGAGTGGGAATGTAAAGGAGGACTCAGGGGTAAAGATGTAGGACGGTAGGCTTGGAGGAAGGGAAGGCAAAGGAGTTTAGAGCTTCTTATGAAAGCTTACATACCGCAGACCAAATGAACACAACTTAAATTCTCAACACCATTAATCTCCCACAGATGTCAGCAGTTCAGAATGAGTACCTGGGTGAGTTAATCTCAGAGGAGGAAGTACTCCAGACAATAGGCGAACTGAAGCTTCATTAATCACCCATCCTGGATGGCCTGACATCCCAGTTTTATAAAACCTGTTGTGCTGACTTGACCCCCCCCCAGTTGACCCTTCTTTTTACCACATAGTGACGGAACAAGCAGTCACATGTTGGATGAGCAAAGCATTAGTATCAGTAATATCAAAACCTGGAAAAGATCTACAGCTTTGTGGTACACACCGACCAATAGCCCTCTTCAATCTAGGTGCTAAATTGTATTTGAAAATCTTCGCCACACAGCTGGAGGACCTAATTCCGGACATGATTCAACTGGACTAGTCGGGGTTTATCAAGGGCCAGCAAACCCACGATTACATCAAGAGAGTGCTCCACTTGATTCAGAAATCCACTAAAAGACACATTCCGGCAGTCCTATTGAGGCTTGACGCTGAGAAGGCGTTGGAGCGGGTGGACTAGGCCTTCATGTTTCAGACATTGAACAGATTCAGTTTTTGTGATCCCTTCATTGCCATGGCCTGAGCCAATTATGTTGAAGCCCGAGCGAGGGTGATGGTCAATGGGGTGCAATCCACATATTTTGCACTGGTCAGATGGATCAGACAGGGGTTCCCTCTATCTCCTTTATTCTTTGCCTTAAGCATAGAAGCCCTAGCTGTGAAATTAAGAACCACACCACAGATTAAAGACATCATGTTAGGCAATGTAGAACACAAACTATCTCTCTTTGCTGATGATGTTTTGCTCACCCTTACGACACCGCAGAGTTCCTTTGCAGCCCTAAAGAATGAATTTAAAAATGTTGAGGCTTTTGTATCAATCTAACAAAATCTAACTTACTGAACCCGGACTTGCGTAGAGCAGAAAAGACTAAGATAGTAGAATATAACCCTTCCAAGAGGCGAAGATAGAGATAATTTATTTAAGAATAAAAATCAAGCCCAACCTATTAAGACCATATCAGGTCAATTTTCCTCCCCTCCTACAATGACTGAGGAGTGATCTTAAGACATAGTCACAACCTTTATCTCCTGGATGGGGAGACTAAATATCTGTTCCAGGCACTGCCCATAGATCTCGGTCAAGACTGTTTTCTCACTCTAAAGACCCTAAGCATCCGATTTATCTGGCAGAAGGGAAAGGCTATCCTACCATACACCTTACTCAAGAGTCCAAAAAAAGGAGTGGGGACTGGCGTTACCCCAATTTTATCTCTACCACCAGGCAGCCCAATTTCGAGTTCTCACTGAATGGTCAATTCCGTAATTGGATAAGCCTTTGCTACACATGGACAGAGCGATAGTGGGTAGGGTTTTCTGGGCCATCCTGTGGAAACCTAAAGCACAGCGCACCCCAAACGCATACTTAAGCGACCTCACAAAGACCACTCTTACTACCTGGATAGAGTATTTAGAATGGCAAAATGGACAACATTTACCTCCCCATACACCCCGATTCATGGCAATCCGGCCTTCCCATCTGCACAAAAGCTGGGACCCTTCGATGCCTGGGGGAAGCGAGGATGCCTTACAATGATAGACATTCCATAACTGGGACTTCCTGACATTTACACATTTCAGACGCCATTTCAACTTGCCAGCATCTGTACACTTCCACTACCTGCAGTTGAAAGACTGGGCGTTAACACCTGAGGTCAGAGAAGCTGCAGCAAGGAGCCTAACTCCCATTGAGCAATGTATAAGGAAAACAGGATCCTCCAGGGGTACCTTTACATTTGTACCCAATCTTCTTCTCATTACGCAGCATTCCCCTCAGCCAAGATACACCTTCTTCTGGGAAAACACTCTGGGGATGGAAGTAACAGAGGGGAAATGGAGGAAACTTTGGAAAGATATCCCCAAAATAACCACTCCCTAGGTTCGAGAGAAGCACATTTAAAATTACTTTACAATTGGTATCTATGCCCGGCAAAAATGAAGAAAATCTTCCAGGGGACTTTTGCCTATGCTGGCTGGGGTGCGGTTTGCTGGAAGATTTTTATCACACTTGGTGGGACTGCCCGACCATTAGGACCTTTTGGACAGAGATTCTGGCACAGATTAAAGTGATATTTGTCTTCCAGATGCCGAATACCCCAGGTTGCATTTTACTAGGCCTTTAAGACGACACAGTGAAACATCAACCTAAACATGACAGGCTATAATGTAGTTGTGTATAGAAGCGGCTAAGCTAGCAATTGCTTAAGCCTGGAAAAAGATTGAGGAGCCCTCCGTTATACAATGGCATATGCGGCTATGGCAAGCTCTCACTATGGAAAGGATGACAGATATTTTTATGGACGGTTTAACATTTTTGGAATATGCATGAGAACCGCTGGTGACATTTCTCTCTAGAGTCCTTCCCCTCACTGCCTGTTCTCCCAGGACAAGAGCTCTCTGCAAACTCCAACATTTTCAGAACTGGATTGACTTTAGACTGTAATGCTACAGTCACACCTAGCATTAGCAACAGTAGGAACTTTTGGGCCCTGTGTCATTGCAACTGCTGCTCCATTCAAATGATGCCCCAATTTTGTGCAAGCTAACTCCAATTGTGACTGTCTATTTAGTAGTAAAATATAGCAATATTAGGTGTTTAGAGGTGTTATGACAACTTTTGGCCCCAGTGTCACAGCACCTACTGCATCATTCAGATCATGACCCTATTGCCTGTAAGATAGCTGCACTTGTGATTGCCTGTATAGCGTAAAATATTTTGTTGGCCAAATAGAAATAAGAGCAAACTCCTAGTGGACAGAAGTCATGTCAATCAAACAAAATTGTTTACTGCAGGATTGAGCCATAAAATCACAGGCCCGATTCACAAAGAAAGTAGTAAATCTACATTTACAGATTTAAACCCACATGCAGGTGGAGAGTTATTACTTTCTGGAAGTCACAAACATTCCTTCGAACACACATGGAAATCTGTGGTAGGCACAGTTCCATGGGTATTCCAAGGATGGTCAAGTCACTTTCCCAGTGACATCAGAATCAACATCAACATGCCCTCAGCATTTGGGGATGAGCCATTTCCTTTGCCGCCGTGGAAATGGACTGAAAACAGTCCAACGCTGGAGTAAAATCCAACTTGTTCCAGGGTGGAAAGAGGAATCAATCAGGGGTTGGTAAAGTGCACCACTCACCCATGAGGGTCTCAAGGCGCTGGGGGTGTGTGGGGGGGGGGGGGGGGTTGGAGCAGATTCGGATCAGTGGAAGAGCCAGGTCTTGAGGTCCTTCCTGAATGTGTGCAAGGTAGGGGAGTGTCTGATGTTGACCGGGAGCTCTTTCCAGGTCTTGGCCACGATGTAGGAGAAAGCTCTTCCGCCGGCGTAGGAATAAGTGAAGTCTGTGAATACATTAATACATAAATACATTTCCAAGGCTAAACACACACTGGGAAGCCCATTTGTCTGTTTCTTTAGTGGGATTTAAGGGTGCAGAAAGCTCCACACTCAATGTGGCGATCTCATACATGAGTTAACCCCTTCCATGCTGCCATGGGCCATTGGCCGACGGCAGCACTACCTCCCCAGTGCTGCCGTCAGCCAATGGCCGACGCGGCCCCGCCCGTTTTGCGGAAGTGCCGCTCTGCCGCAAAATTGCGGCAGCATGAAACGGGTTAATGGACTTACCACTGCAACGAATCCCTTTGCGAACTCATGGCAGGCTTAAAAATTAAACATTTATTCATAAACTTACATTTAGATCCAAATATACCTTTGTGATTATGGCCGCAAATGTATAGCAATAAACATGTCAACTGCCTCAAATACTCAATTGATTTCACACTTGAATGTAAAAACTAATATTAAACATATATTTATTTGAAAGTAGTTTTATATACATTTGAGCATGCCCTACAAAACAGACAGTTGCTGTACAAATGTAACAAACTTTTAAATAGGACCTTATTACAATGTTGGGCAGACTTGTGTGTGCCCAACACCATTCCGGTGTTGGAACCGACTGACCGCAAGTCGGCGATTCTGACCACCTAATTACAGTGTACCCGCACATGGTGCAGTCGCAAACTCCCATTTCTCTATGGGAGCTTATGCTGCGAGCAGTTTCCGCCCACAGCACAAGCTCCCATAGAGAAATGGAAGCCTATGTAAATTCCTGCACATCACAGTGCCTACCACATGGTGCAGGGATTTACAGGGAGGCACCAACGGTGCCCCCCAGGCCCTCACCCGGAAGCTGCGGAAGCACAGGGGCCAAAGTCGCTTTCTGACATGCTCTTCATGTCAGAAAGCCTGACATGAAAAGCCAATGGGAAACCAACATCATAATCCCAGCAGCAGAAACGCTGTCTTTAAGGGCTTACGTGCCGGCTCCAACTGGCTGATGGGCTCCATGAGTGACCGGCCGGTTTGACTTCCAACTGCCTACATTGTTATTAGGTGGTCAAAAGTCAGACCTTTGATGTCAGTGGTCAGAGGCTTTCCGACTAACATCCAAATGAGGCCCATAGTGTTCTAGCATAAACATCATGTTGCAGAGGAGGAATTCTGCAAAAATAATGATCACTTAAAAACATATAAGGTATTTTTAGGCTAACCCATATACAGTACACAGATCGAAGATCATACCCCAAAATTGAAAAGCGTCAGTGCAGCCAATAGGTTTGACGCATCTATGGTGAAGGCAGATGACTGGATAGGTGAGGAAATACATAGATGAAAGAGAGAGCACATGTAGGAATGGTTTTGATAAATGAGAGCATGACAGAATGGATGACTGAATGAAAGAATGGATGGGTGGCTAGATTGACTGGTGAGTGCATGAGTGGGTGAAGGGTGCATCCCAGATTGTTAGTTCCACTATAGCTCTGGCCACATGGAGCCAATACTTGGCCCAGGCTCTAAGGGACCACTCAGATACCACCCTGAGATGTTCAGCTCTATGGTAGGTTAACATATCAGAGAGAGATAGGTCTCCTAACTGCTTTGGCTGGGTTAGAACTTTATAGGAAATCCTAGCTCCAAAGTTGGTAAACATTGTACGTATTTCCGAAACAAAAATTCCTAGAAACCTTAATTAGTCCTGGGAATAAGTAAAGAATGCGAGGGAGGGCCATCATCTTGATTACATTTAGGCAGCCTATCCAGGAAAGATATAATGGGGCCCCTCTGTTAAAATCTGCTTTACGTCGGCGTAGCATTGGGTGGGGCGTTTGCTGTATATACATCAGTAGTTCTAGATGTACTCTAAATCCCAAAATTAGTAATTTCCTTCCTAGCCCAATGGAACAGGAACATTTCTGCAAGGTCCTCCATTTCCATTGAGGGAATCGTCAAATTCAGAAGAAAGGGATTGGAAAAGATTAACTCAAAATCAAAAGTTTGGAGTTCCTGCTGTAAGGCTGGTAGGGAGGTGCAAGGAGAGGTGATGGGAAGGAGGACATCACCTGCAAATAACAAACTTTTATGTTCATTAGGACCAAACGGGACTCCCCAGATGTCACAATTGGCTCTTATCCTTGCTGCTAGGGGTACTATACAGAAGGCGAAAAGAATAGGAGATAGGGGCTATCCCTGTCTCGTCTGTCTTTTTAGGTAAAAAAAACGCAGATACTGTGCCGTTCACAAAGACTCTAGATAGGGCTGGTGATAGATGGCATGCTGATAAAATTTTGCCTTTGACATGACTCTGCAGAGCTTATCAATTTTTTTAATATATATTTCCCGTCATTGATATAATGCTTATGATGTGATCACAGTGATGGCAAAGATGGAAACTGTGGCACAGTGAGATGAAGTGATGTGCCCAGGAATTACACATTGTGGTCAAGTGAAGAATGGTAGACTTGGGGTGATCTCCTGATCCTCTCTTGGCAACCTAGGCACTGGGCTGCAAGTGGAGTCTTGAGTTTTTTTACATTAACATTTTCTTTCCAAGTGAACGCTTAGTAGTCGATTTGTCAGACCAATTGACAAGCTGCTACTCCAGCAACTACTACTTTACTTATCTCAAAGAATCGAAATGCAAGGGAGAGCAGTGCAAATGAAGGGACAGTGACTGTGGAAGTGAATAGGTGAGTGCATGGAAGTGAAAAGATGAATGCATGGATGGAAGATGAATACATGGATGGTAGTGGAGTACCCTCACTTGGAGGCGATATCAGCAGCACAACAAAAGACTGCACACACAGAAATTCTGGGGCATGTACGCCATTTCAAAGAACCACTATATTTTACACTCCACATTGGTACCAAAAACATAAATGGCATATAAAGCACTTGCCAGAAGAATAGATCAATGTCAAAAAGTATGGTGGTTGTGGAAGGAAGAAAACACTATATTAAACATCCACAATAATACAATGTTGACGATTTCCTACCTGAGCTTCAATATGAGCAGACATTGATAAACTATCATTGCCTGGAGACAGTAATGAGGCATGAAGATGTATCTAAATACAGATAACCACACTGACAGACAGACAGACCATTCTTCCTAAAGTAGAGGCTTGACAGGAGGTTGATGGTGCTGTCTTGGCTTTAGTGCCCCGAAGAGGAAACTGGTGCCCTAAATAGCAATAAAGGAAATAGCCAATACTAAAAAGGACGGAAAATATTAAACTATATTCTAAATATTGTTGCCACTGTAGAAGCCAAACAGTTTGCATGCCTGCTGGCGTGTGGTTTTAGTGTTTTTGAACACTATAGTGAGTGCATCTATGCAGACCCAGAATAATGGATCTGGTTCCACTAATAGGAAATGTATTATCAGTAACAGTGGTAGGAGATGCGGTTTAAATTGCAAGCATGGGATGGACGAGGATTCATCTGAGCTTGCGGACAAGAATGGGTATAAATAATGGGAAACGGCCAGTACAACGAAGCCTTTACAACAAAATCGTTAACTACGCATGCAGTACAACGCATGCGTGGTTAACACGAAAGTCTTTACCACGCATACCTGTACTACGAGGTTTGTAGAAAAGGTATATGTGGTAAAGGTAAAAAAAGGGGGGGGGGGCTTGGGGGGGTCTCCCCCCCCCAAAAAGAAACTCACCTGGAGTCACGTCGGGTATCAGCGTCGTTTAAGAGAAAACGGAAAATAAACTTCCGCTTTCTCTTAACGACTATGACGTCACCACGCTAGTAATTGTGGAAAATGTTATGCGTGGTGAACGAATTCCGTTGTAACGCATGCGTGGTAAAGGCATTTGTTGCAACGGAATTCGTTGTAACATCATATATTCATAAATAATCTAGGTCAGAAATAGTAATCAAGCACACTCTCTTTAAAACAAGCTAAAACCGAACCTTAGGCCCTAATCATGATAGAAGGTTATGAAAGATCCAGGTTCCCTAACATTGCCACGTACAAATAAAAAACCCTTATTTCGATACATCTTATGGGAAGGCCAACCATTTTCACCTAGATTGACACACTGGATGTGCTTGTTCAGAGATGGTAAATAAGCATATGGACAGTAGGCAAAGACCCGTTCAGTCACTAATCATCATTTGGTTAAAATTGTCATTAGTGATAAGGTAGGCGGAGGTGAGAGTGTGAATGAAAGTACAACTGTGGACAGTGATTGAGGTTCAGCACTGGAATAACATGCTTACTAAGACTTTGTGTTTCATCGTATATTTTTCACAATCGCAACTTCACTGATGAAGACAGGATGTATGTTATTCATGTGGGATATGATAAACAAACACTTCAATATAAGTCCAGAACATGCCACAGCCAATACCTGTATTCAGAGACAATTGAAACGAACTGTGCCTTCAATTAAGAGGCGTCAATTGTTATTCGAAATAGGCATAAGAGGTTAGAATGTGATTGAAAGTGCCATTTTAGGTATGAGACTGTAAGAAAGTGTCTAGTTCTGCATGATCACACCCCCATTTTGTTTGGAGTAATGCTGCTGGTTCTTAAACTCTGAACCCTGGGGCTCTGCTGTTCGATTCCAGTGTATGTGGTCCAAACCCTAAAGGGGTGGTAAAACGGACTCACCCCCAATTGTCATACTTAATTTTATAGTAACGTGTTAGTAATGAGTGCAGGAAACTAAAAAATGACAGGGAAGATGAATGTCACCTGCACACTAGGCTGCAATGCGTCCATTAGAGGCGCTGGGGCGTTCCCTCGGCATCTGTGAACTTAAGTAAACTGACTCCGTTAACTTACGCAGAGGGAGAACTGACAATCATGTCAGTCAGCATGACGTCGGACCGCCCACCCCCTTCAGAGTCTGAAGGGGGTGGGCGGTCTGGGGTCATGTTGACTGACATGCATGATGCATTGTCAGACCAGGGGCAAGCAGCACCACAAGTGTGCATGACTGGCGAAGGTTGGTGAATTTTTCCGCCGTGCCCAGTCATGCACACTAATGTCTGCTCTGGCTGGCGCATGCCCATTAGGAGAGCAAGGGTTGATCAAAGGCTCAACCCTCGGTCTCCTACTGGGCAGGCGGGCAGCAAGTAACCCTGCTCTATGCAAATCCTGGCACTGCTGGAGCATTGCCAGTATTGGCTGAGCGGTTGCCACTCCAGTGAAGGCGCCAAGGGCCCAGCAGAGGCGGTGTGGACCGGCGGTCAGGTAAGTTTTCTTTCTTTTTTTAAATTTTAATTACCTAGCCCCCACCCCCTCGCGACCCCCCCCCCCCCAGTACTTCGATGCGAGCCGCGACTGCTGGTTTGTGTATTGTGTAAGTAAACCTCCACCTACGTCATGCAAGAATGCATGAGATTCTCAGTAAAATTCAATTTAGATGAGGAGCTTTTCACTCAAAATCTCTTACATCATTACATCTTGGGCATCCCTCTTACAGATGTATTGATCACTGGTACTTTATTATTACTGTTTATTATTATTTTAGAACTGTAGTTAGGTGCACCTTTAGACAATATTGTTTATGCTTCTTTTACCACATGTCATGAAATGGTAGGTGTGATTAGATTTTATGTTCATTGCTCTACTGCACATGTTTTTTATTAAGTAATCGATAACGATTATTTCTTGGGAAATCTAAATATTTGCTATGAAATATTTATCTCCCTTTTATTTTTATGGGTATTATTCTTTCTTTCACCTATTTATTGCTTTCTTACCAATACTGGACGCTATAAAATTCCAATAAAATGATTTGAGCAACAACAACAAAAAACACTACTGATTTAATGGCACCGATTCAGAATCAGCACCTTCTCTTAGATCCCTCTTGAAGCATATTAATGTTTTTTCTGATAAGGTAGAATCCGAGCAACTAAAATAAAAATTGTGAAAGAGGGCCGGTATGTCTATGCCAATTGTTGAATGTGGGTGCTTAAAAACATCTTTACTCACATCGCCGCTGCTCCTTCAGCATCAAAGTCAAGTGATGGAATTATTATGGAATAAAATTACGAGGCCCTTTAACAGCAGTTTGTGCGGGACAATGATGGAGAAATGCATGGGGGCCTGAACTGTAAAGATGTTAACCGCTAACGGGTTGGACAGGTGTGTGTTTTGTTAAGCTTCAAATGCGCGTCTGCCGTCTGCTTTGGTGTTTCCACTTTTGAAGTCCTAGCGAACACATTGCACCCACATCAACTAAAATCCAAAAGCGTTTCCTGCTTTTGGGGAAACCTTCTTCACGCTTTACGGAGTTTGATGCGTACAGAGTTTCTACACTTAAACTTCTTCCACTGCAGCTGGGCTGTCCTACGAGAATTCTGAAATGACAAACACGTCATTTACAGTATTTTGGTTACTGGTGTTTATATTTGTATTCATTTTATTTTTTTGCATAATTGTGCATCTTCTATGAACGTGATAAAAATATGTGCACAATATCAACTTGTGCTTGCTAGGCGCTCAAATCGAATGCAGCTTCTAGAAACCCCATCATCAGCCATCTTCCTGTGACTCCACCAATTTTGAGTTTGAAACTCAAGTAACCCACAACCTATCGCCTGTATTATTCCACATCGCTTGCCAATTCAGTATTGGTTGATTGCTGTATATTACTACTCAAAAGGTTATTTCTCCTGCGCAAAAAAGAAATATTTCTCAGGGAGGGACTCTCCCTAGACCCCAGGTTTGTCCATTGAACTTGTTCACTTAGCTAACTAGTGTTTTCTATTTGAAAGGGTAGAGCCAAAGCAACCTTGCTTAGTACCCTAGCCCTCTTCAGAAGTCAGACTTGCTTGGCAACCCAGAAATTCTCTGAAATAATATATGAGTTTTCTTTTATGAATGCCTGGAAGAACTGAGGGGCATATTATCAAGGGGGTTTATCTCTGCTTTTTTGGCTTTAAAAGCCAAGAAAGCGGAGATAAAATTATCTCCTATTACCTAGCTGTCGCTAACACCAGTTAGCGACAGCTAGTAGGAGATAGCGACCATATTGGGCCCGCTTTGCATGTCAGTGATATTTATCACTAATAATATGCAAAGTGGGCGTGCCAAGATGTTGGCGACTGGAAGCAGTCGCTAACATCGCTATCTCCTATTGCCAACTTTTGGAGATAATCGCGCTTAGCGCGATTATCTCCAAAAGCTAACACCTGCCCCTAAGCAGTTCTTAGCCATGTTATCCAATGGTAGGTGGATAACATGGCTAAGAGCATTAGCTCGGTAATGCATGAATATCGCTGACTTTTCAGCGATATTCATGCATTTCGGCCGATTTTTATCGCTTAGGAGATAAACCTTGATAATAGGAAGGTTCCCAAGCGATAAAAATCGCTGCAGCTCGGCGATAAAAATATTGCCGCTAAGCCAACATAGCGATAATTATCGCTACTTGTTGGTAATATGCCCCTGAATTTTTTAGTTCATTTATCACAGAAATAGTGCTGAAAATCGAACCAAAAAGATGCCAATTTTCTAAAAATTTCTTCACAGGGGAGAATCCCCCCAAAACCCCTTATTGCCGTTGGCTCGCTTGCTGCACTCGCATACGTTGATTTGTTCTGTATACGCCTCACCAGTTACAAACTCCACCAACCGCCACTCTTAGGCTGACCAGTAAACGGCGGCTTTTATCCACCATGTCTAGCCTGACTTCTGCAGCCTAAAAACCTACAGGCAGGCTTCTCACAAAAATACCTTTTTGACTGGAGGAGAACCTAACTTTAAATAATAAATAAGTCGCCACCTTCTTGGCAGTGGTCTGTTTAAAATTTCCTCTGTGCCCCTTGTTCCTCAGAACAAATCTGGGCCTGTGGAAGAAGCAAAGATGAAAAAGCTGGCTTAAGGTAGACCCCCTGTGTGGCTAGTGGGATGGAAAAAGCTGCAACAGTTCAACTTTGGAAGAGACCAGTTGCAAGTGAACCCTGACTGGATCTTCTTTGGTAGCCTCTGCTGCCATGAGGTCTTGTTCTGTTCCTGACCTTCTCAGATCCCTTAGAGTTACCTGGAAGTGCTACTCCAAAAAGAAGAGAAATTTTAAAGCTCTCAGCTCTCAACCTCGCCTTACTGGCAGGTTGTAAGTTCCAGAAAAGAGACTACGTCTGAACTTAGGAGCTTGTAACCCGGACAAGTGGTGCAGGGATCTGGACTGTGACAGGTCTTCATCTGCTATGATTTTCCAGCCATCCTGCTCAAATAGGTTGGTGCCAATTTCAGAGACTTCAGCTTGCCCCCAAAAATAAAGTGGCCGTAATTGAGAGGACTTGGTCAGATGCAGACCCTCGCGTTGGAGGATGTTGAGCTTTAGGAAAAGACTAATGTTTAAAATTAAAAACTGTCATGAAGTCTAATCATTAGGCTTAGCTGGCCTTCGGTGCATTGTGGTCAGCCTCAAATTGTGCCTCCTAGATCCCGGTCACTCGCATCCGTAGAGGCTCGGCTGTCTCTAGCTGCCCTTTCTCCTTAAAACTTTAAAAGAAACATTAATAAATTAGTTATGGAATTTTCATTGTGCTGTAACTGTTTTGGTACTGTTATAAATAAAACTCACTTTCTCTAAATATAGGCCTGGATGCTGTGTACTGTTGCTACCGGATATTGAGCTTGGGTTTATTTAAAGATACTGTGTTTAGGCTGACAGGATTTAGGCCCTATTACATGTGAATGGCTTCCATCCTCCCCAACCAAAAATCATCTTTCTTATGGTACTTGTATTAACAGTCAACACATTTTGAAAATAAAAAATTGTAAATTTTGCCTAACAATTCAGATCATAATAACTTGATGTTTTATATTTAATTGAGAAAAATCCTTAATTGGGTATTTTTTCAAAATATCTTTGCATATTCATTTTTTATCACAATTTTACACCTTACCTTTTTGGGAGCATGGAGGTGGATCTGTCCGTCCATTTCAGTCTTAGTCTGGGATATATGCAGGCTAAGAGGGCAGAGCTTGAACAGAAGTTCCAAGAATGAAGATTACTAAATAGCCCTCTTGGCAAGGGAAGTGGCCCGTCAACTACAGGTCACCTCTAAGGAGAATAAGGAAGCCCAAGAACGGGGGAATGCACATGATAACCTACCTCAAGGAGGACTTTTTTTGCACCTTCCAGCTCTATAAGGGATGGGTTGTCCCATAGCCTGTCCCCTTCAGAGCTGGCTGCTCACTAGCTAGAGTATAAAGACAAGCAGTCTGAGATGACACTACAATCCTAGCTGGCTTCCATAGCCCTGGTAAACATAAAGACACTATTAGAGCAGAAAAAACTGGCATTTGAAGATACAACTCATGGATCCACATTAAGGATGCCCTACTTAAACAGTTTGGCCTTTCTCCTAAGGAGTATCTCCGTAGATTAAGACACACACACACAAAGGGTCACCACAGTCATGAAAGGAATTTGTAGACATCTCATCTCTTTGAAAGTTCTTGAGGACACTGAAATGACTTAGAATTTAGGTTATGAAGGAGCACATCTTGAGTCATTTGTCTTCAGAGTCACACCATTATTTAGTGGACTCCAGACTGACTGATCCCAGAAACCTTGGCGAGGCAGCTAATGTGTGAGCACACACTAGGGTGTCTAGAAGTTTGTAAGGGGTGGGCCTAAGAAAGAGGGGCATGCCTTTTATAGTGCAAGGAGGAGAGCAACATGGATACATAGGGGTTTACTAAATGGTCCATAAACTCTAAGAAGGGGAGGAAAGACCCAAACCACTTAAGGGAAGAAAATGACTCAGTACAGGTAGACAGGTTGCAGAAGTCCCATGACCCTTTCAAGAAAAGGGTGTGCTATGACTGTCAGTAACCAGGGCACAAGAGAGGAGATTCTAAATATACCAAGAAGTCTCCAGCCCTTGGTAGTTCCAGGGGTCAGTTAGTGAAGGGATAGGGATAGAAGTTGGCCCAGGGTTTGGACCTAAGCCATATTAGTCTCCATGGGTGGCATAGCTTTTGAACCAGTTGTTTCCTTGCTTGTAGAACAGGCAATGGCCATCCATTTATGAGGTCCTTGTTAAGGCTCAGTGAGACATCAGAGTCAGCATGACTACAGCTGTAGAAAAGTTGGTGTCCCTAGAGCAGATCAACAGTTGTCCACCATAAAGGTGTCAACAATGACAACGAGGTGAAGAACCATTCTGTGTCAATGATCACCCTTGAGTACGGTGAGGTTATTTTCCAAAAGGTAGTGAGTCCCACAATTTAAATGGACCTTCTGTTGATCTAGAAACTTCTGCTGCTGCAGAGGTGGAGAGAAGGACCCAAGCTGAAATACTGGGTCTGCCTTAGTGGGTGTCTGTGACCACAAGGGCCCAGACAGCCAGCTAACAGGAACAATGGGGAGGTTTATGTAGTTAAGAGGAAGAACTGGGGGCACAGGACATCAGAAATAAGTGTTACCCTCCTCCAGAAGGCATCTTACCCAGTGGGGTATCCAGGAGTCCATAGGGGTTACAAGTTGTGAGTGTACCATCTCAGGGAGACTTCTGTGAGGCACAGAGAGAGAGTGTCCACCTCTTGAAGGCCTTCTACACCTGACCGAGGCACAGGAAAATAAAGATACCAGTGGATACCAGGTTTTCATGTTCCTCTACCTTGGGAAAAGAAGATGGAAGAAATATTCAGTCATCCAGATATGGATATAATTGCATGCCCAAAGTATGAAGATGAGCCCACTACCAGAGCAAGTACTTCAGTGAAGATCCTTAAAGATGAAGAAAGGCCAGCAGGAAACATTGGAAATGACTGTTTGCCAATGTACAGCTAAGAAACGTCTGAGAGTTCAGATGGATGGGATCATGAAAATATGCATCCGTGAAGTCCAGAGTCACAAGGAAGTCCCCATTTGATACCCTAGGAATTAAGGGCCAGATGTAGGTAAATGGCATTTACCGATTCGTAAATACCGAATTTTACCAATTCGGTATTTACAAATCGGTAAATGCTATGTAGGTATTTTTACTGATTAATTTACCGAATCTGTAGAATTTAGTAATTACTGCATCGGTAGTTACCGATTCGGTAATTGCCATTGATTCCAAAGGGCATTGAGGCCCATAGGAACCAATGGCAATTACCGAATTGGTAAATACCGATTCGGTAAAATTACCGGATTGACAAGGGGGACAGGGTGTCACTTTGACACCTTGTTTCACCCCTGATTCAGGCTTCTGTGCCACGTGACACACATACATGCCCTTAGGGCATGTCTGTGTGCCACGTGGCACAGGTGCACATGCACTGATGTGCATGTACACAGGAATTCGTTATTTACCATGCAATAGTATTACATGGTAAATAACGAATTCTTAGGGGCCTGTGGCACTGTTTGCAGTGCCACCTATATATTGAATTACCGATTCGGTAAATTTACCGAATCAGTATTTTACAGAATCGGTAAATTTACCGAATAGGTACATTTAACGAATCGGTAAATTTACAGATTCTGTAAAATTTTGGCCCCCTACATCTCAATCACCAAATACCGGTCGGTAACGGCCGAAATCGACTGTTACCGACCGGTATTTGGTGACCTACATCTGACCCTAAGACTCTAAAAGGTAGATTTCAAATTTGTTCAAATTCTTCAGATTCAGAACAGGGCAGCTGGTTCCGTCTGATTTCGGAAACAAAAAGAGGATCGAGTAGAACCCCAGTGCTTGCTCACACTCTGGAACAGGAAGAACTGCTCCTTTCTATTACAAAGCCTGAATCCCTTGAATCATGTCTTGTCTTTCGATTTGTCTTTGGGTAACAAAGTCAGACAAAAATGAGGTTCGGGAGGAGGAAGCTGAAAGTCTATCAAATAGCTCTTGCACACAATATTTAATACCCATTTGTCCTTCTTGAGCTCTTACCATCTGTCCAAAACGAGTGTAGTTCTTCCTCCCACAATAGGACAGTCTTTGCAATTGCTTCTGGGACTGAAGTTGCTGCTTTGGTCAGCATTTGCCTCCCACTGTGGCTCCCTGACCTCGAGCCCCACCTCAAATTGAACGTCTTTCCTGAAAAAGTTAGGCTGCATGGTTTTGAATTCTTGGTTAAAACAATTTGAGAGATTGGAGAATCTCCATTTTCCTCTGCTGCTTTTTTTTTTAACCAATTTGTCCGGCTGGAGGAGAATAACTTATCCCCTTAGAAAGGCAACTGAAGACCCAGAGCTTTCTGAAACTACTTGAGCTTCCACATGTTCACCCATAGGAGGTTTGAGGCTGTAATAGATGTGCTTAAAGCTGTGGCCAATGACAGTAAGATATAGAAGGAAACGTCTGTCAAGAACTGCAAAAGGAGTTCCATATTTGCCAAGATCTCCTTTGAATCATTTTGTTCCTGAAAAACATCTTACAGTACTTGAAAAACCTTCAAGAGGGTTTGAGTTGCTCAAGCAGCATAGGTTTTGTCTCTTAAAGAAAAATTGAATGCAGCGTAAGACCTCTTAAGAGGCCCCTCTTTTTTTAATCCATAGTGCTTGATAAAGAAGCCACTTATGCTGAAGATGACAAGGAGGGAATGCTAGGCACACTTGTATTGACTTTTGGTATTTAAGGAACTCGTCCTCAAAGTTTTCCAGGGCATATATTCTGAAAAGGAAGCATGGTAAATTGGTCTTATTAATCTCCTTCCACTTCTAGTGAGAAATAGATTCAATTACCTCATGAATAGGAAGGTCATCTGGCACCAGGTTGTTATATTGAGAAAAAAAATCATTCGATGGAGACACCTTCTCAGGGAAGGAAAGCTTTTCCCTAATGTGCTTAAGCAACTCCAAGAGTTGAGTACCCTGAACAAATTTACCCTTATTAGAGGGCTCAAAGTCATCCCAGTAACATCTTTTGATGCTTTACAGCCGGTTTGGCTAAAGCAAAAGACACAGCGTTATCAATTAGGGCCTGGTGGGGTAGGTGGCTATCTATGCTCCTGCTGGCGGAGGTTGCAGAGTTTTGGAACTCCACCCTCAGCTTAGAGCATGGAGTTTGGAAAAATAACACCACCATTCACCGGTGGAGCAGAGTTTACTAGGGCTTGCCTATTTTTGCCCTGAATGTGACAAAATTTACATGGTTGTGGTCTAGTGTACGAAACGCCTGGATTCCTTCCACGGCTAATACACTTCTGTGACATCTATATTATGTAAACAGTCTGATTGGTCAGTAGGCGGGCTCAGGGTCTTTTTTAAAACAATTGTGGGTGGGGTTTTGGTGTTGCTGAGTGAAAGGCTGCTTTCTGTGAGAGGTATGGTACGGTGCGGTGGTTAGCGTGCTCCAACACAGACAGGATGCTGGACATGCACATGGGGCCGGGAAACAACCTTTACAACGAAACTTTTACAACGCACTACCGTTACAACGAAACTTTTACAAAGCAACATCCATTACAACGCATGCCATTACAACACAACCATTACAAAGCATGACACTACAACGCATACCACTACAACGCATGTCATTACAACGCAGTCATTACAACGCATACCATTACAACGCATAGCATTACAACACATAGTACCCTTACACTATCCAACACTTACACTACTGTTGCACCCTCTGGAGTTAGAATAGTAAGTTTTTACCCCTACACTATCCAACACTTACCCTACTATTGCACCCCCTGGAGTTAGAATAGTCATTTTTACCCCTACACTATCCAACACTTACCCTACTATTGCACCCCCCTGGAGTTAGAATAGTAATTTTTACCCCTACACTATCCAACACTTACCCTACTATTGCACCCCCTGGAGTTAGAATAGTAATGTTTACCCCTAACCTATCCAACACTTACCCTACTATTGCACCCCCCTGGAGTTAGAATAGTAATTTTTACCCCTACACTATCCAATACTTACCTTACATGCAATGTAATGTTATGCGTTGTAAAGGTAGGCTGCGATGTAATGGAATACGTTGTAAAGGTAGTTTTTAAAAATTCGTTGTAATGGCATGCATTGTAATGGAATGCGTTGTAATGGATGTTGCGTTGTAAAAAATGCGTTGTAAAGGTATGCATTGTAAAAGTGTGCGTTGTAACGTCATACAACCCATGGGGCCATTCTGCTGTTTAGGGCAGGGGAACGGGTGGAGGAATGGACAGTGTCCTGATAAGGTGCCATTTCACTTATAACTGGTAAAGAATTGTTCTCTTGTACTGTTGCATTAACATTTTTAAGGGAAATCCCGCTTCAGTAACATAATAAATTAATGCATAATAAATTCGCCCCTTGTGTGAGAGAGTTTTTCAGACACTTTTATGAATTATGCGAAGTGCAACTCTGCAACTCTGCAAGCTCCACCCACCCCCACTGAAAATCAGCCCAAGAAACTGTGACAAGCTCCTCTTCCCCATCTGGGAGCTAGTGGGATGTACTGAGTCCTGGTTCCATTGGAAAAACAGTGAAGATACACTAGATGCAGCAACTTGTTCTCATGACACACCATATCAGTGAAGCTGAAGCCCCCTGTGGTGCATGCCTGCCACTTAGCGAGCGCTTCAAGACGGTGCCGCCATAGCAGTACACACGGGTCAATCAGACCGGTATATAGCTTGAATTGCCTCTGTTATAGCTCCCGCCCCAGCTATGGCACCTGGGTGGGGAGAAGAAAACTATCCTAGAAAAACTGCAACTCTAGCCCGCCAAAGATGGCTGAGAGGAAGAAAACGTTATCTTAATTTTCCCCTTCCAACATGAATGCAATCACGCTTTGGAGGAGAGGAACCAAAACCAGGAAGTGAGCAAGGTGAGGAAAGACCCCCCTTTTCTCCCCCCCCCCCCCCCCAGACCCCCCTCCATTAGGGCAGAGGAGCGTTGTCCCCTACGGTAAGCGCAGCAACAGTAAAAAATAAAATGGTCATAAAATAAATTACTGTTATATTTTTCACTGCTCCCAGGCCAAGCAGTGTTTGGGAGTGGGGCATTCCTGCTGATTGGCAGCAGGGGAAGGATGTTCACTCCAGTTTGCACTGCGCATGTCACTTTGGCTGCCTGGCTGGCTGGCTGTCTTGCGACGGCCAGCCTGACAAGCGCAGTGTAAACTTGTCTACATAGCTGTCTCAGACAGTTGGGTGGTTAGCAGGCACAGGCCTTCTGTGCCTGCTGGAGCATCGAGGCAGCCCGCATCAGCCAATCCTGGTGCTGCTATCATACTGCTCATCTGCAGCATGAGAGCAGCATAAGGATTTGCAGAAGGGGTTGCCAGAGGTTCTATGAGATGCTATTGCGCTGAAGGCATCCAAAAAGGAAAGAAGAAAACAGGGAGGAGAGCGAAACAGAGAGGAGAGTGTGGGTAAGTACATTTTTTTATTTGTTTTATTATCTGTTAGGCTCCCACTGGGTTTGGCTCTTGGTCCCCTAAATGCCCCTCCAGTATTGAGGGTCACTACCTGCCACTAGAAGTGGTTGGGATGGGATAGAGGCATTATCATGCACTCATTGCACTGGTTTCATCTTGTATTCATTGCCTTGTTTAGGTGTTCCCTGTTGGAGACGGGACAGCCTCAGTGGTTAGTACTGTGTCGATGAGGACCATAGGTGTGGGTAATGCCTCACTTAACCATAAAATACACCCAAAGACTATGAGTGAACAGACCCTCATAATGCAATATAGAAGTCAACGTCTCTTCCGGTCCAAGAAACATAAAAGCAAGAATCAACTGAAAAAAAGGGATATTTTATTTTGTCTCTCTTTAATGCTGGTCTTGTAAAATTACACACCTTTCATGGGTTGTGCCAAAATTTGTTAGATTTGGAAACATGCAAGATACACAATTCAAAAATAGATAATGTGTGAATCATTCATATGGTGTTGCTATAAATTACTTCTTGTATAGCTCGATGCACGCCATTTCCACTGATCCGATTATACACACATTTGCAGAGTAAAACTGGTCTTTACCTTTTATTTCTCTTTTTAAAGCTCTAAACGGGGGTGGTGTTTTTTTAGTTCTGGCCTAGCAACAGCTTTAGCTGTCTTTCAAGCCTTGTGTAATATTTGTAATGTAATAATTTTCCTTCTACCCACCACAGCATATAGTATGGGGCACTGGGTCAGCACACTTTAGTCATTGGCTGGTCTTGCTCTGTAACAGACAACATTTCGCCTGATCAAATGTGAACACCCATCTAGAAAGAAATGTCCAAGGTGGTAGGCCAATACTTTACTTCGTCAACACTTTTTTACATTCCATTATTCATCTTTATTTATTCGTTCTTGTATTCTTCTTCTTCCAGGTCTTTTGGTTACAGGATTGCTTGCAATAAGTCTAACCACTGACAATCGCATTGGGTAGCATTCCAACCCATCATTCTTTTGCCCACGACGCCCTCAGATTAGGCCCAGCCATGTGGAAATCAGTCTTGGTCCGGTCCAATAGGAACAGTGAAGAACGAACTGCTAAGCCAAGTCCTTTCTGAACCGGAACACAAGCAACCCAAGACTGGTTTTGGACTGATTGTGCCTCTTCGGTCAGGTGCCGCTTGGTTCCAGTGGCACATTGAGAAAGGGTTTCACATCTGACCACTTAGGACCCGATTATGACCTCCCCTCTGCAGTAATTTGGCGTGTTTTTTTGTGGCGTTCCCACTGCAGTGACTTTAAGAACAGGCACTGCAATGGGAACGCCAAAAACAGTTACTGCACTGCATGGACTGTAAAGAACATGCTGTTAAGGAACTGGTGTGCATGCACACAGGGCACGGGCACCAGGGAGCCCTGTACGCCCCCCTTTCTTTCCTCTCCGCCAGGGTTTATATAGAGTAAGAACCTCCATGTAAACCCTGGCGGAGAGGAAACTCGTAATATGCTTGGCTGGACCACGGCGGTCCCGCACAGCATATTGCAGCCTCTGGACCGCTGCATCACCTTCAGGGAACAGCGGTTCCCTGGCGCTGGGGGTGGCAGTCCCATGGGAGTCTGACTGACCGACTTGTAATCGGGCGGTTGAGAGACTGCCACAGCCCCGCCTGAGAGTTTGCCAATCCATGGACCACCTGACTCAAAATTGACCCCTTAGGGTGCTAAATCAAACATAAAAAAGTTGATCGGCGTAATTCTTGCAGTAATTCTAACCATTGTCAATCGCTCAGGATAGCACTCCTTTCTATTATTGTTTTGCCCACTATGCCACCCCAGATTAGGTCTAGCCATATCCAAATCAGTCTTGGTCAGGCCAAAACCGGTCTCTGGTTGCTTGTGTTCCAGTTCAGAGAGAACCAGAGAGTCAACAATATTCCTGCATACAACTGTGTTTCCTTGCTCGCATGTGTACCTAGAACAGGCATAGAAACTATTTTTAGTTTAATGTACATCTCAGCAAAATATTATCCTTTTTGGTGCAGAGAAAAACTTACTATTAAATATGAATTACTGCAACCTGAAGACACCTTAAACACACAAGGAACATTAATGATCAGACAAAATATCATTCACAATACAAGAGAGTCAATGGTTGAAGTAGACAGAACCCTTCCGATGTGCACTTTGTTATGATTGGCAGAAAAAGAAGTAAAATATGACAGACAGTTGAAAAAAACAATGACTGAAGCAACTGATACTGTTCCAAAGCCCAATATAAATGCATATGCATGTATTTTTATGAATTATGTTGATGCATGCGGGTGCTGAATTTACTTAAACTAGTTCTGGGCCAGACTTAAAAAATTATCATCGGCTTGTCAAAGACAGACCTGTTGGCTGTGCTAAGGTTTGTTCGAATTTGTTGTTCAGAATATTTTCTCTCTTTATGTGTTACAGGGCAGAGAAATCGAATGAAAATTGACTCCAAAAGGCCAACAATTTGGAATTAATTTCCATTTCAGCATTCGGAATTCTCCGATGCAGTTTAAGTGATTTGCTCACCTTTAATAACGTTGACGTTAATCTCCCTGCTCCCTTAGATTAAAGCTTTTTAGCATTTAAATTACTTTTCCTTGGAAATAGATATATGACTCTGAGATGTGGCCTGCCTCTTCCTTAACACATATAGAGGGATGATATTAATTTAGGTCGTTGGCAACACACACCGCGCACAGACACGCACGCACAGACACGCACACACACACACCATGTATCTTACTACTGCCCTATTATTACCCTCTGTTCTTGCTTGGATGTTATGTTTATTGTTCTTTACCTGCTGTATTATAGCCAATTTACCTCTCGAGCCTTTGTGAAAAATACAGATGACCCTTAAAGCATGCGTTTAATATTCCCAATTTATTTCCCTGTTTGTACTAGGATAGTGCTTTTTTTCTATTAGAAACGCTGTCAGCATTTGCATTTTTCACCAATTTTCAAGGGCAGTGAGATCGATTTAGATGACACAGACTGCACATTCCGATGTTTAGAAAGCAGCACAAAGGAACAATATCCAAAGATTCATGGCTAATATTATATTCTTGTGGAAAAATAGAATACTAAAAGCCTCATATTCCTGTATTGCTATGATATGGCAGTTTGCTAGCAACCAACCAAAGTTGTGTATGTCGGTATTTATGAGATAATAATGGCTGTAGTTTCCTGCTAATTGTAAAAAAGAACAAATGATGGACAGAATGCAGAACATTGTCATACATTCACCCCAGTACAGAGATATGGGCCTAAATTCATCGTTTTTTTGCTCACCATGTCGTTCCAGTTTAAACCAAGGCATATGCAAATCAGTCTTAACCCTGTGCACAATGGGAGCAGTCCAGCCCGAATTTCCAAGGCAGGTTCTCCCTGGACTGGAAACAAGCATCCTAGGACCGGTTTGGGGGTTTCACCCGTCATCAGTCAGGATAGCTTGACTTCAGTGGCATGGAGAGCACGGTACCCACGTCTGGGCATATCCGTCCCACTCGGGGTGACAAATGCAAATTCCGGTACAGGGAGGACCTGGCTTGCCAATTCGGGCTGGACTGTTCCCACAAGGAACAGGGTCAAGACTGATTTGCATATGACTGGGTCCAAACTGGGGGTGGTGTGTTCTCTAAGTGGGAAGGATATGTCCAGACGTGGGTCCCATGCTCACTACACCACTGGATTCAAGCTAGCCTGGCTGATGAACGGTAATGCCCAGAAACTGGTTGCAGGATGCTTGTTTCCGGTACAGAGAGTAGCAGCAGTTCGGGCTGGACTGTTCCCACAAGCAACAGGGTCAAGACAGAGTGATTTGCATATGGCTGGGTCCAAACTGGGGTGGGTTGGTGCAAAAAAGAATGATGGATTAAACCAGAGGTCTTCAAACTTTTGGATGCCAAGACCCCCCTGTCAACATTTTCAAGCGTAAGGACCCCCTCCTGACAAAAATTTCCAAACCTCTAGCTAGCCTGGCTGATGAAGGGTGATACCCATAAAGCGGTCCCAGGATGCTTCTTTCCGGTACAAGGAGGACCTGGCTTGGTAGGGCAGGCTGGACTGTTCCAACAAAGAACAGGGTCAAGAATGATTTGCATAAGGCTGGGTCCAAACAGGGGTGGTGGGGTGAGCAAAAGAAAGATGGATTCATCACAAATCCTTGTAACTGGGGGTGAATGTTTGCATTGTCCAGCATTCCGTTCAGCAATTGTTTCTTTTGCATATGTTGCCCTAAGTGGGAAGGCTATGCCCAGACGTGGGTCCAGTGCTCACTACACCACTGGCTGATGAAGGGTGTTTCCGGTACAGGGAGTACCTGGCTTGGCAGTTCGAGCCGGACTGTTCCCACAAGGAACAGGGTCAAGACTGATTTGCATATGGCTGGGTCAAAACTTGGGGTGGTGTGGTGAGCAAAAGAATGATGTATTAAAGCCAAATCCTTGTGACAGGGGTGAATGTTTGAATTGTCCAGCATTCCGTCCATCAATTGATTCTTTTGTATATGTCGCCCTAAGTGGGAATGGTATGACCAGACGTGGGTCCCACAGTCACTACACCACTGGATTCAAGCTAGCCTGGCTGATGAAGGGTAATGCCCAGAAACTGGTTGCAGGATGCTTGTTTCCGGTACAGAGAGTAGCAGCAGTTCGGGCTGGACTGTTCCCACAAGCAACAGGGTCAAGACAGACTGATTTGCATATGGCTGGGTCCAAACTGGGGTGGGTTGGTGCGAAAAAGAATGATGGATTAAACCAGAGGTCTTCAAACTTTTGGATGCCAAGACCCCCCTGTCAACATTTTCAAGCGTAAGGACCCCCTCCTGACAAAAATTTCCAAACCTCTAGGTAATGAGGAAGGTGAGGCCCAAATTATGCGACAGGCTTGACTAAATTGTGTGAGTAGAAAATGTAAATAATGTTCTGTGATGCTGCGTATTTTGGGGTAGCATTGCTTTATTATTTAGAATTTTTTTAAACACAGTAATACTGAGGAAAGATTTCACCCCATCAGTACCAGTTTATAACCAAAATACAGCCATTAATATCAGAAAGATGTCTAGTCAACCTCTGTGAAGGGCCTCCCACATAAGAAGCTCACCTGGCCATGGCCGGGAGCAGCAAGGGTGAGTGCATGGTGATTAGTGTGAGTGCATGGTGATTAGTGTGAGTGCATGGTGATTGGTGTGAGTGCATGGTGATTGGTGTGAGTGCATGGTGATTGGTGTGAGTGCATGGTGATTGGTGTGAGTGCATGGTGATTGGTGTGAGTGCATGGCGATCGGTGTGAGTGCATGGTGATCAGTGTGAGTGCATGGTGATCAGTGTGAGTGCAGGGTGATCAGTGTGAGTGCAGGGTGATTAGTGTGAGTGCAGGGTGATCAGTGTGAGCGCAGGGTGATCAGTGTGAGTGCAGGGTGATCGGCTGAGTAATGTGATGGCAAGCTGATCGGGTGAATAGTGTGAGTGCAGGGTGATCGGGCGAATAGTGTCAGTGCAGGGTGACCGGGTAAATAGTGTGAGTGCATGGTGATCGGGTGAATAGTGTGAGTGCATGGTGAATAGTGTGAGTGCATGGTGATTGGGTGAATAGTGTGAGTGCATGGTGATTGGGTGAATAGTGTGAGTGCATGGTGATTGCTGTGAGTGCATGGTGATTGCTGTGAGTGCATGGTGATTGCTGTGAGTGCATTGTGATTGCTGTGAGTGCATTGTGATCAGTGTGAGTGCAGGGTGAACGTGAAAGTGAAGGTGAGAATGAGAAGTGAGTAGTCTGAAAGCAGGGTGCATTCCCAAAAACTTGAAGCGTAGGGTTTCAGATACAAGTTAAATTATTGCTATAATGGCATTAATCAGGGTTCGAGGGTGGAGGAAATAAATAATGTGCTATCCTGCAACAAACTTCCAGTCTAATGATTAGCGTTACCAGCTCATTATTTTGATGGCCCAGAAATAAGCAGTCACCTACAGCTGTATTTTTTGCACTTATCTGTAAATACTTAGAACAGCAAATATAAATAGAAAGCACTTTTAATTGTGTTCTAGGGATGCCTTAATGATCCATGACTAATAATTAAAGAGAATAAAGACAGAAAAGTCACATACCTAATTAAAACATACTTTTTTATTTAGAACTCTATTTAGTGTCAAGAGTAGGCCTCTGCAGGATCTTTAAACAACAGATAGCAGGCATGTTTCTTTTGGCAACCCAACTTTATATTTATTTTCATTAAATGCATTCTCACACTACAGCAGTAAGTTTAAAAATATAAATGTAAGAAATAGGCAGAGTGGGGGCCTAGGGGGTACAGGAACCATAAAAAACGAATCTTTGGTAATCTGTTAACAAAGGCATGTAAATATGCTAATGGTGAGGCCCCAGGAGCGTGAGCTGCACTGCAGCAGCCCGAGCTGAGACACAGGATGGGGGAGGAGGGGGGCTGAAGCCCTGGAGGCAGAAGTGACACTGTGAAGGCACGACCTCCTTTGCATTGTTCCATGGCCCCCCTGGGGGTCGCGCCCCACAGTTTGAAGACCCCTGGATTAAACCCAGATCCTTGTGACTGGGGGTGAATGTTTGCATTGTCTAGCATTCCGTCCATCCATTGTTTCTTTTGCATAGTGTCCTGCTAGACAGGTTCTAGTTTTTACCAGTGTGATGTATTACACTATACACCCCCCAGCACATGTGTCACCAGTTAGGTGACCCTGCTTATAACAGAGACCGGGCGCACAACCTCAGGGTCAGTTAACCAAGTACCATCCACTGCCTCCATGTGTGTTATTTTTAGACAGGGCCCACAACACTACATTAGCGACAAGCGGGTCTCACCCACATGTGTGGTGGCTGCCATCCAGCTATCTCCTGCGAGTGGAAGGGAGCCCACAGCTGAGGATCCCCCACACTTGCTGCCAGTGCAACAAGTCAAGATTGAAGCCTCCCGGAGGTGAGCTTGCAAGCTCAAGCCCCTGCTTTCGCCACCGTTCTGCCCTGCCCTGCCAAGAGAGAGCCACGCGAAAGGGTGAATTGCCAGAGCCACCATGTGGCTCAAGGCACCCTCGCACACCGGCATGGTGAAGCATGGACACCCCTGCTCACCAGCGTGACCCATAGAGGGCCTACCTTCTGGCAACCCAAGTGCCTGCCTAGAGGGAGAAAAGAGAACCAGCCCGCAACATGACAAGAGGTATGCTCCCCCCTCCTGCTGAAGTGCCCGTCAGCAGCGCCGTCTACCACCGCCATCTGTCCCAGGGTGAAAACGTAGGGACCAGTGCCCTCCCAACGATGTGCAGTCAGACCCCCAGCCAGGCCTAAAAAAGAGCAGCTTCCCCTTGTGGTGCACACTCGCCGGATAAGAAGCGTCCGCGTGCTGTTGCATGTGTCCTGCAAACCTGCTGAGACCCAGCCAGCAGGGAAGAAGGTTGAGGCTAGGGAAGGTGGCCTGGTAGGGATCTCTAACAAGGCAGGCACTGACGAGGCACTGGATAGGCTGCCTTGCCCCTATCAGCATCTGTCTCCTTACCTGCAGGGGAGTAAGCACTTGTCGCCTCTTGCTGTTGGTCCCGTAGCCACCGATGCTCTCAGTGGGGGCGCATGCTCTTCACTCACACTTGAGTCTCCAGCACCAGTGCAAACCCGGGGCCCCAACGAGGCGGCCTAGGGTGCTGGAATCAGCTGCAGTGCCACCTAGTGGTAGCATATTGCACTGGCACCTGCCACACCCGAGGGAGACAAGCGGGCCCGCAACACAAGGAAAACTGCTGTGGCCACCCAAAGTGCCACTCAGAAGCTGCTCCCTGGTTGGGATAGATCGTTTCACCACATACTGCCTCCCTCATACTTCCAGACAACCTAAGCCCATTATCGTCCCAAGGAGCATGAACAGTAAACCACAGCCCACACCAGCATAGCATGCCCCCGCAATTACAGCTCCATGTGGCCTGAGGCTCCAAAGAAAACTGCTAAAGCCTAATGCAACAGAGCCGCCTACCGCCCGCACTGCTGCACTGCACAGTTGCTCTGGCAGGAGACTCAGTAATGGCCCGGGACCTCACTTGGAGCAGCGCATTAAGAGGCATCACTACAGGCTATATTGCACCTCCCCTCACCACATATCTGAACTCAGGTGAGAAAATACCAGCTCTCCTCCTACCTCTGGAAAGCGAGAGCAAGAGTGTGAGGAACATGCCTGATGGGTTCTGAGTGCACTGCACACGCCCTAGTGAAAACAGGCCACTACAGCAAGTAGCAAATCCCTGGTGCCTCCAGCAGATATTGTAGGCAGTGACAGTGCCCTGTCCCCCAGTATCAGAGGAAGCATATGTGTAAAGCATGCCCCTTAGCAGCTGCATGCCAGAAGAAAACACTGTGTGATCATTGGCACACAAGGGAGAAAGGACAGTTAGCTCAGCAAAATGTCCAGTAAAAGGAGAATGTCCATAGTGGCTGGATGCCAGAAGAAAATACTGTGTGATCATTGGCACACAAAGGGGAAAGGACAGTTAGCTCAGCAAAATGTCCAGTAAAAGGAGATGCCCTTAGTGGCTGGATGCCAGAAGAAAACACTGTGTGATCATTGACACACAAGGGGGAAAGGACAGTTAGCTCAGCAAAATGTCCAGTAAAAGGAGAATGCCCTTAGTGGCTGGATGCCAGAAGAAAATACTGTGTGATCATTGGCACACAAAGGGGAAAGGACAGTTAGCTCAGCAAAATGTCCAGTAAAAGGAGAATGCCCTTAGTGGCTGGATGCCAGAAGAAAATACTGTGTGATCATTGGCACATAAGGGGGCAAGGACAGTTAGCACAGCAAAATGTCCAGTAAAAGGAGAATGCGTGTAGCACACCCACCCCCTAGCAGCAGTCTACCGCAAGCGAGAAGACAGTTTCACATGCTCCTAGTGGCTGCCTGTCCATTGGGAAGGGGAAAGACTGTTACTCACCACCAAGAAGTACAGCAAAAAACAGCAAAGCCTATGAAGTGGACAAGTAAGTTCCCTGGTGGGAGAGGACAGCACTGCATACCCTCAGTGGTGAACTTCCACCACCGCAAGCCAGAATTGTGTGGCATGGCACCACGTTGTGATGGAAGTGAAGAGAAAGAAAAAAGAGCCAAGTCCCACCAAAGGTAAGACTTGCAACAGGTCTGCAGCAAACAAAAGATACCGTCCTAAGAACTGTACGTGACCAGCGATTGGTCCATGTGGTGATGTGGTGATGTGGATATGTGGCATGACGCCATGCCGCAAAGAAGTTGACGAGAAGAGAGTGGAACAATGCCACAGGGTGAACAACCACCACAAGTACGCAAGAGAAAAGGGAGAAGAGTTCTAGGACTGAGGATTAATGCCAGCACTGGAGAAGGTATCCATTAAAACATGCCAGCCACTGGGGTGAAGAGTGGATCCAAACGCCTGAAATATCCGGACACCAACAAGATATTCCTGGTGCCATAGTAGGCTGGCCGCCCAGAGACCTTCTGTGAACCCCCATGAACCTGAGGCATGCTGAATAGAGCATACTCGACCACTGGACCATGCACCCTTAGGCTTGCACGAGGCTTGGCCGTGGCCCTGTTGGGGGTCCCGCAGCAACACTTCAATGTGGCCTATGGGAAATCCATCACAGCCCACACAATCACGTGGCAAAACAGGGGCAAGGGCTTTATGTAATTCCAGTGAGAGGGGAATCTCGACATGATAGATGCGTCTGCAGCAGCTTCACTGCAGGCACCAGGAAACACTGAGGTTGCAGATGGAATTTGGTCACCGAACACTACCTGGTCAAAGCACATGCACCTGATTCTTGCTGGCCAAAGCACACACACCATGAGACACCACCTTTTGTGGCTACAAAAGCGACTTAGTTGTGGTTCTGGTGGCAGTTCCTCAGCAACGCCTTTGCATGGCCTACAAGAGATCCCGAACAGTCCACACTGTCCTGTAGCAGCCTGGCAAAAAGGACCTCAAGGAAACTCCTGTGAGAGGGGAGTCCGGGCAGGAGGGGAATGTCTGAAGCTGCTCTGCCAGCAGGCACTGGGAATCATCATTGCCTTCAAGGAAGACTCCCATTTCATCAAGGCCGCCCTCAGTCTTTACAGGTTTGCTGTTCACTGGAACCTGAGTGCCTTCAAGCAGATCTCTGAATTGGACTCAACCACCACTCCGGATGCACCCACGCTGAACTATGTAAATAGTCTTGTCATGACGTAGCTGCCTGACCCCTGTCTGCGACAGGACAGGCAGTGGAGGAAGGGGCGTGGGGAAGAAGGGAAGTTAGAGGGAAAATGGCAGTTAGGAGGTAGACACAGAGGAATAAAGAAGTGTCTCCTTGCACATGAATGGCTCCTGTGTGTTTCTTTAGGGGAATCGCGACACTGGCGACAAGGGTGGGATGTCATTCAAGCACCCACATTGCGCAATTCCCTGCCGCCTGTAAGTGACCTTAACACAGAGCCTGCAGCGCGTGCCTGAGCGGCACGTGTGGAGCGTGAAGGTCAAAGAGCTCACACGCTGCCCCGAGTGCTGCTCCCAATGCGATATCCGGCGGACTCCGCATAGCTGTGTGAAAAGATGCCAAGAGCAACGCATCAGACAGCCTGAAGTGCGGCCAAAGGAGAAATGAGCGCGGAAACGGCGCGAAGATCGGAAAGCACCCAAACGAGCAGCTGCACCGGTCGTCAAGGAAGTGGTGAGTCCTGATCAGCCGGCATGACGCAACAGATGCATTAAATAGCCTCCGACGATCATTAAAAGTATTGAAGGCTGCAAGTGCAACTCCTACCTGGAGCCACGTGTCCTAAACGGCGGCCATTTTAAGGTCAGGCATCCCCCATAGACTTTTCATTGAGAAATTTGTGTCGCCCATTTTGAGGTCAGGCATCTTGAAAAAGTTTACAGATTTCACTAAAAGACCCTGCGAACGTCAGAAAATAAACAAAAATGTCAGACTCTAGCTCAACCAGTGGGTCAGGAGGATCCCCAGCAGCGCAAGCAGACCCAGGAAATCCCCCACTGGTAGCGCCAACACACCCAGCAGTTATGGGAGTGCCATACTTGAGACCACCGGAACCTCAAGAGCTAACGTCCGGCAGCAGCATGGGACCTAAATGGAAGAGTTGGTCCGAAGATTTTGAAGACTACATGACTGGATCCCAGGTACAAGACCTCAAACAGAAGTTAATAGCGTTACGGAATCTGGTGGGGAAGGATATCGCGCAGATCATTAAGGAACTGTCCAATGTGGCCACTGCCACATATGATGATGTCAAGGGAGCCCTTGACTGAAGATTTCTACACAAATACAACCTAGACTATGAGCGCTACACGTTTAACCTAGCCACTCAGGAGAAAGATGAGCGCATGTGCGACTTCATCGTGCGCATCAGACGGCTAGCCCGCCATTGCAATTTTGATGATTTCAACACCGAGGATGCACTACGACTCCGCGTAATTGAAGGATGTCACTCTGAGTCACTACGTTGGCGGCTGTTGAAGAAACATTACACCCTTGAAGAAATTGAGGAAATGACACGAAAAAACGACCAAGCGGAAGACCATGCAAAGAAAATGGAGATTAACAAGACAGATCAGAAGGAGCAAGCTTTCCGGATGCAAGTACACAAGGAAAAGAAACATCGAACAGACTACCCCAAATCAAATAAGTCAACACATTCCACATCATCTCGGAGGCCAGCTGCACGTTATGAGTCGCGTGAGTCGCAACGCTATGAATCGCGTGAATCACGACGTACCAAGCCCAGCAGAACGGGCCCACATGCTACAGATGTGGCCAGGAATATCCTCACTCAGGACAATGCCCAGCCATTGGACAAAGGTGTCACCGTTGTGGCAGGGAAAATCATTTCGAGACTGTTTGTCAAACCCAACGCTCAGGACAAAGATCATCAAAAACTCGATCGTCCACACAACATCATGCCCGCGCAGTAAAAGGGCGAGAAGGACGTTCTTCCAGTTCTTCTCGGTCAAGTGTCCGATCCATAACTTCATATCGGTCACGAAGGTCAACATCCAGTGAATCACCGTCACGCACCCCGGTGTCACAAGACAGTGACGAATACATATGTATGGTCTCAGATCCAGACTTTTTAAAGAAATATCCGAAACTAGACATCCGGATAGGAGAACACCCCGCCAAATTTGTCCTGGATTCTGGAGCCTCCTTAAATTACATTTGTGCGCTAGAATACCAGAGCATGAAACCACGTCCCAAGCTAGAACCAGCAGCTGTTCGAATATTCACGTGGATGTCCAGGAAGCCGTTGCCATGCCTGGGCCGTTTCAGCACAACTCTGTCATACAAAGACCGCCAAGTCCCAGCTTATATCCATGTTGTTGAGGGTCCAGATGTGGCTGATTGCCTACTCAGCCTGCCGACAGCCGAAAGACTGAAGCTCGTGGAGCTCCTCTATATGACTGAAGACGCTCCGGATATCGTAGCAAAATTCCCAAATCTTTTCAAAGGACTAGGAAAATTAAACCACTTCAAGGTCAAACTGCATATTGATGAGCGTGTAACACCAGTAGCACAACACCACAGGAAGGTACCATTTCATCTGCAACAGGCCGTAGACGACGAACTCCAAGAACTGCTCAAAACCGACATCATTGAGCGCACGTCAGGCCCAACTCCGTGGGTATCGCCTGTGGTAGTTGTCCCAAAAAAGAGTCAGGACAACAAAGTGCGCCTGTGCGTAGACATGTGTGCACCCAACGTAGCAATTGAAAGAGAACGTCACCCTTGGCCACACATCAGTGACATGATTGCTCGCCTCAACGGAACCACAGTGTTCTCGAAACTCAACCTTAACAAGGGCTATCACCAGCTTGAACTTCATGAAAAATCACGCTACATTACCACATTCACAACCCACCAAGGACTCTTCCGTTATAAGCGCTTGAATTTTGGCATCCGAAATCTTTCAAGAGGCCATCAGGCGCGTAATCCAAGGAATTCATAATGCATTCAGTTATAGCGACGACCTGCTGGTGTTTGGACAGGATCAAACTGAACATGATACAGCCCTAGACAGAGTATGCCATGCTCTACTGAACGCAAATTTGACTCTGAACGCAGCCAAATGCGAGTTTCACAAATCGACCCTGAAATTCTACAGCCACATTTTCTCAAAAGATGGCATGACACCAGATCCTGACAAAGTCTCAGCTCTTGCAGACACCTGCAGACACCCCAACGCCAAAAGATGTAAGTGACCTCCGATCCTTCCTCGGCATGGCGAGCTACTGTGCTCAATATATTCAGGATTTCGCCACCATCAGCCACCCGCTGAGAGAACTTACTCGTCAAGGTCAAGATTTTGTGTGGACAGAGGCCTGTGACCGCTCCTGCCACAAAATCAAGCATGCTGTCAGCTCTGCCATCAACTTATCCTACTTTGACGCGAAAAAGCGAACTGAAATTACTGTCGACGCCAGCCCGGTGGGCCTTGTCGCCATCCTAGCACAATATCAAGACGACTTGGACCAGCGCCACATCATCCCCTACGCCAGTCACAGCCTCACCGGTACTGAGAAACGTTACTCTCAACCCGAGAAGGAGAGCCTGGCGGTGGTATGGGCCTGTGAACATTTCCATCTTTCTGTTTATGGCAAACACTTTACCATCATTACTGACCACCAGGCGCTTGTCACCATTTTTGGCAATCCTAAGGCCAAAATGCCCCCGCACATTGAGCGCTGGGGTTTACGTCTCCAGGACTACATCTACACCATTGTCCACAAACCCGGGAAGTCAGAAAACCCAGCAGACTACATGTCCCAACACCCCAAGACCACCACCAGAGAAGTGCGCTCTGTGGCTGAAGAGTATATACACTCTGTCATTGACACAGCATGCCCTCCCACAGTTCCCCTTGAAGCAATCCAAGAAGCATCTGTCCAAGATCCGGTTTTCCAAGACGTCACGGAACGCATTCGTAACAACTCATGGCGACATGTCAAAGAAGACTCAAGTCAGAAGTCTCAGGAGATCACGGCATTCAAACACATCCATGAGGAATTATCCATCAGCAAAGAAGGTCTAATTTTGAGAGGGGGGAGGATTGTCATTCCTCAAAGACTGAGACAAGGAGTGATTAACCTCGCTCATGAGGGGCATCGAGGAATAAGTGCCACGAAAAAAGCCTTACGAGAACGTATCTGGTTTCCGGCACTAGATCAGATGGTAGAAACCACACTCAAAGACTGCATATCGTGTCAGCTGGTAAGCCGTGACGAACCACCGGCTCCCCTACAGATGTCAGAATTACCCGAAGGTGTGTGGCAACAAGTTGCCATTGATTTCTTTGGGCCCCTGAAGACAAGTCAATACATCATTGTCATTATGGACGAGTACTCCGGTTTTCCATTTGCACATCTGATACCATCCACAAAGGCAACCGCAGTGATTCCAGTACTAGATGAGACCTTCGCAGCATGGGGTATCCCATTGAGAGTTAAGTCGGACAACGGACCCCCCATTTAATGGCCATGAATTTGCAGATTTCGCAAAACACCTTGATTTTAAACATCAAAAGATTACTCCACTATGGCCCCAAGCTAACGGCATGGTGGAACGTTTCATGGGGACTCTGAAGAAAGCAGTGCAACAAGCGGAACTGACTCACCGAGACATCCAGCAAGCGCTAAATGAAGTGTTGAGGGTATATCGCACCACGCCCCACAATACTACAAATCAATGTCCAGCCACTCTAATGCTGGGAAGAGTCCCTCGCACCCGATTACTCACTCTGGACAGCACGCTTAAACCTCGAGCCCCAAACATTGATCATGAAACACTGGTTAATATAGACTATGGAAAAAAACAAAAAATGAAGACATACGCTGATCAACGCAGACACGCGAGGCCCGCAGACATCCAGGAAGGAGACTGGGTGATGGTTCGGCGCGATCGAAAGACAAAAGCAGACAGCCGCTACCTCACACATCCGTTAAAGCACACTTTGAAGGAGTAGGTGGTGAGGTATTACCAGCGCATAGCCTATGCAGCAATGAATCTACAGATGACTATCTCAAAAGGGCATCAAGGGAACCAAAGACAGCTACCACCCACCGCTGTCAAGAGACAGCAAATTACAAAGTAATTGTTGTCACAATAGAGCAAGATTTTTAGGGTTCCCTGAGCACAAAAAATATATAAACGTATCTGTAAGATTTACAGATAATGTCTATTCAAAAAATAATTGTCCATATCTGTGTATCCAAGTTTTGAAAAAGTCCTTATTTTATTTTCTCAATCCAGATGATCACGAAGACTTGTAGGTACAGCAGTACAGTCTTGGTGTAGTATACAACAGCCAAACGCCAACACGTGTTTCGTCAAGGGACATCACCCAATGACTTCCTCAGGGCTGTAACAATAAATTGTACCCTATTATAATCCCCATAAATTGGGGAACCAAGTCATAACAAAGAATACCACCACCGACCATTGACCAAGTGTGCCAATTAGAGATGAAGCAAACCTCAAACCAAACAATAACTAGTAAAATAAGCAAGTAGGAAAAGGAAAGGCGGAAATACCAAAAGTGAATAGAACTGATTCCAGAACTGTGACAATATAAAAGACACCCTGTGATATAGATGAAAGGAAACATGCTAATAGGACAAAAATGAAAATAATAAGAATAAGGAGCCATTATGCAAACACCTATTTTAACCAAGCACGCTATCCAATTTGGTTTATAATGCAGCCAGATATCTGGTGAGTACCCTCATATAAGATACCCAAAACCTAGTACTTGTGTTAAACTAATAACTGAAACTCACCCTGGAACTGTTATCACTTGTAGTTGTAAAACAAACAGGATGATATCTAGGACCTTGGTTAGACAATTCACTAAAAAATATAAGATGGAAAAATTGGGGGAAAATAGAGTTTAGAAATAGACTTAATATTAATCCTTATAAGTCACTGAAATGACAAACTTCTAAAAACAATTACCACATGCTGTTCATTAAAAAATACTCTTACCCTTCAAATGAAATTTGCAAATATATAGCTGACTAGTGTCTTCAAAAGTATAAACTTCTCGTCTAGGAGCAACAGGCAATATTAGCCTACGATTCTGGAACCATCAGGTATGTCTGAAAGGCGAAACCGAGCAAACAAATATATGCAAACAAAGGTATCCAAAGCGAAACATATCCACACTATTAGTATAACTTAATCATTAGCCAATTATCGCTGACTAGCGCAAATTCACCGCTACAAAAATTCCCAAGCATCACAATTGTGTTAGCTGTCTGGCGATCTTTTGTTATGTTATGTTATGTTAAAAAATTTTAATACCGCGCACATACACCAATTGGTTTCTTGGCGCTCGAGGACCGTGGAATAGGACACAGGGTGTGTAGGCAGCTAACCGTGAGCAAGACGGAACAAATGAGTTTTCAGAGATTTGCGGAAAGTGGGGTAGTCAGAAGTGAGCCGAATTGGGAGGGGGAGGGAGTTCCAAGTGGATGGGGCCAGGAAAGAGAAGCCAGCACCACCATGCTTCTTTCGTCTGAACCTGGGAATGACCAGCAGGTTGTGGGCAGAGGATCTAAGGTGTCGGGGGGGAACATAAGGGTGTAGGCAAAGAGAAATAAAAGCAGGAGCAGAGACAAAAATAGATTTGAAAATAGTGCAGCCGAGTTTGAAGATGCATCGTTGCGCAACCGGGAGCCAGTGCAGGGTTTTTAACAGCGGGGTGACATGTTGGTGTTTGGGTTGCTGGAAAATTAATCTGGCTGCCTGATTTTGCACCAGTTGAAGCCGTTGAAGATGGTATGCTGGAATCCCCACGTATAGACAGTTGGCATAGTCCAAACGTGAGGTAACCAGGGCCAAGATGACAAGAATAAGAGCCTCTGGAGATAGGTACCTTCGGATCTTCCCGATCCTGCGAAGATGGAAGAAGCAGGCCGAGGTGACAGCATTAATGTGCGGCCGCACCGAGAGGTCACTGGAGATGATAACACCTAGGCTCTTCACGGAGTCAACTGGGCAGGGGGGGGGGCCGAGGGCAGGGGGCCAAAAGTTGGGAGTCCAAGGATGAGGGGGCCCACCAATCAGGACCAGCTCTGTCTTGCTAGGATTGAGCTTCAGCTGGCTGAAGTTCATCCACTCATAGATGGAGAGCATGGTGGTTTGGAAATTAGAGCAGGAGAGAGGAGAGGAGTCGATAGGAAAGATAAGTTGCAGATCATCTGCGTAATTAAAAGTGGTAACAGAAGAGTGACAGAGAGCGACCAGGAGAGGCTGAATATAAAGATTAAACAGAAGGGGAGATAAAGCAGAACCCAAATTCACCGCTACAAAAATTCCCAAGCATCACAATTGTGTTAGCTGTCTGGCGATCTTTTCAATATGCCCAATATTAAATACATATAAAATACAGAGTAAAAAGACATTAAACCTACCACTCGCAACCGACATAGAATAGACCGTATCTCCAGTTATGCGGGCATACGCTATCTCACTAATACCAGTCAACCCTTAGAACCCTTAGAATATACTCACCTCGGGTTCCCGTGCCAAAGAGTAATACCGATCCTCATTGTTAGTACGGCGTGCTGCACCCGCACCATCTTGGATAAGTGTTATATACTGACGCTTCAGCGGAAATAGAGAAAACGGACTCAGCACGCGAGGCACGCGAGGCAGAATATCTCAGCGCCTTAGGTCTACCAGCTGATAACCATTACGGCAATAACAAAAAATTATTTTAAAAAAATTAATGCATTATATTATCAATCCTGTAATTATTTTGTAGCGGGAAACAAGACACAAACAAATAAAATCAGAACCTAATCGTAAGCAATTGCATTATACCAGCCAATAGCTCGCTACCACCAGCACCACTTTAAAGTGGTCCAGCTAGTGACAATTCTCTACATAGTCATATGTATTATATGACAAAGCTACTATAGCTTCAGACAGTGATACACCAAAATTAAATAAAATTGCTCAGTTTGGAATTCTCAACAGAGGTCTAAAAATATATAGACACCGAAAATTAGATTAAGGCAGTCTTAGTAAGAAATAAGAGGAGAATAGAAACAGTAAAAGGACAACATAAAGGCAGCCCCAGCAACAGAAGAAGAAAGAAGATTGATTAACACTCATATGTAGATAAGATAACCACAGTTGCATAACTACAAAGCTTGACACTTCACATATCATGTGCATTTGCAATCATGTAAAATGATACTGACCACACATGTCAGCATCTTACATCATTAACAAATTTGACAAACATATGTAAACATTTAATCCACATTTTTGACAGTACTGGGAAGAAATTAATATACTAAACCTCCTCATATAAGTTTGTTAAAACAGTTCGCACTGAAGAGAAATATTATTGAGTCACATTATCTTCCCAAAAAATATTGCAATTCTGAATCAATGTTAATTCCCTGTTCAACTGCATGTAACTTAAGTATCCAACGTGCTTCGCATTGACGCAACCGTAATTCTCTATTACCTCCTCTGACATCAATTGGTATACTTTCTATGCCATAAAAGGAAAATGATTTACTGATTCCCTGACTAGGGCATTCACATGCATGAGTTGCTAGAGGATAACGCCCATCCACATTTTTTAGAGCTCTGAAGTGCTCAGCAATACGTTCCCGGAGACATCTAATTGTACTGCCTACGTAAATTTTGGAAAACTTACATTTGATGATATATACAACATATTTAGTACCACAGTCAATGTGTTGATAAATTTTGTAGACTGGCGAGTTGTTATGTTGAAATTCCTTGATTCCCTGTTCCGCTAATCTACACATACTGCATCGGCCACATTTAAATGAGCCACAATTCAAGTTATTCAACCAGTTCCGACCCCTGCTCTTATTTGTGGGATAACTAGGGCTAATTATTCCCCTTGGTGTAGTGCCCTTACGGTATGTAATACAGGGTTGTTTGGAAATATATTGGCTGATCACCTGATCTGAGGTTAACACATGCCATTGTCTCTCTAGGATATTATATATTCTGTAAGACCATGCATGATAGTTGGTCACCATGCGGATTGGTTGTACATTATCTGTGGTTCTTATTTTGGGTTTCAAGGTATCCTTTCTCTTAAGTTTAGATGATCTTTCCCTTGCTTTTTTGATAATGTCATGATCATAGCCCCTAGCCAAGAATCTTGATTCCATATGTAAATGTAAATGTAAATGTTGGTATACTTATATAGCGCAACCTGTCACCCAAAGGGCATCCTGGCACTTGCTTAGGGAACCCGTCCTGGTATTCCCCTGTGAGAGGCCCCAGCAGGGTGCCCACAAGGCGAAAGCCAGGAATCCCGCCGCGAGGGGCCGTTGTGGAGATTAAGCAAGCTATTGCCCAGAGTTGCAGAGTGAGACCCCGTGAGTCGAGTAGGCACCGGAGCGAGAATTATCGAGGCCGTGGAATTTTGAGCCCGAGACCCGCTGAGGCGGGGAATCGAACCCTGGTCCACGGTCAACCAGTGTGACATTGATCCACATTCGGTCCATCACTTGTTTTGTTTGCAAATTCCGCCTCTAACCACTGAGCCACACTTCTCCACTTCTTGTGTGCACATTAAAAAATCTTCATCCTTACTACAATTTCTTCGTGCTCTGTATAGTTCCCCATAGGGTATTGCCTGTTTCTGAGCCTTGGGGTGAGCACTAGTGGCAAAGAGTGTCAAATTACACGAGGTGCTTTTTCTATGTATTACACTGTTAATTTTTCCTTCCTCAACAAACAGTTCAATGTCAAGAAATACAATTCTCTCTTTGCTTGATGACATAGTGAACGACATATTATATTCGTTATTGTTCATATGCTCAAGGAAACTCATCAGTTCCACATCTGAACCTGTCCAAATTATAAAGCAATCATCAATATATCTACCAAAGTAAACAATAAATTCCTGCCACCTTGATCCAGAGGGTCCCCAAATATGCTCCGCCTCGAAACCGCCCATAAAAAGGCAGGCAAATGATGGTGCAAATTTGGATCCCATCGCCACTCCACATTGTTGGCGATACCAGTCCTTGCCAAATAAGAAAACATTGTGTTTAAGAATTAGTCTTGACATAGACAATAGCATATTTGAATGATCCAGTAGCTCAGCTGGTCTTTTGTATAGAAACTTTTTTTAAATATCCAAACCTTGTTCATGTTGTATATTCGTATATAATGAAGTTAAATCTAGTGTCACCATTATCATTGAGGGATCCCAGTTCACATCTGACAGAATATCGAGAATGTGTTTTGTGTCCCTGATATAGGAGGCCAGATTTACCACAAACGGTTGCAGGTAAATATCCACAAACTCTGCAATCCTTTCCATCGGGCCCCCTATACCAGACACAAGTGGCCTACCTGGAGGCCTTTCCAAATCCTTGTGCACTTTTGGTAAAGTGTAAATACAAGGATAACGAGGTTTATCAATTCTTAAGTAAGCATATTCATCGTCTTTAAGTAACCCACCAATATGCCAGATTTTCAATTCATTATTAACAATTCGTGTTATCTCGAAAATCAGATTGTTGGAAAGTTTCAGATAATTGACCTCATTAGATAATTGGTTCAAGATTTCTGCCTCATAGAATGATTTTTGCATTATAACAATGTTTCCGCCCTTATCGGCTTCACGTATAATAATGTTGTCATTAGTTCTTAGTTGTTTTAAAGCAAACTGTTCTCCCTTTGTAAGATTATGCATATATACATTATTCTTACCATGTTTCCTTATTGACACCTCACATTTATCAAATTCATCAGTTACAATTTGGTTAAAAACCTCAATATTGTTACCAGCAGGTAATTGCGGAGACCACCTAGATTTTGGTTTCAAGCCACTGTCTTCACTGGCATCTGAGCAATATTCCAAATCATCAAGAACCTGGTGCAGAGTTAGTGGATCATGTTCATTTTCCGTAATAGACAGCAACAACATAGTATCATGGATATCTTGGATGGATTGACTACCCACAATGGTTTGTTTGGTTTCTCTTTCTTTAATCGCAGAGTTGGAAGAGAAATATTTTTTTAGTTTCAGATTACGAATAAACTTATATAAGTCAATTTTGACATTAGACATATCCAATACTGGTGTGGGGCAAAAGCTTAAACCTTTACTCAAAACAGATAACATATCATCCGACAAAATGTCATTAGATAAATTAATCACCTGGATACCCAAATCAATAGGGGTTATTCGCGTTTGCCCTTTTTCTAGGAGCGAGTGTGCATTCCCTCCCTCATTCTTGGACCTGCCTCTCCCTCTGCACCCTCTTTTTGTCTTGGGCGTTCCTCTCTGGGTTTGGTAACGGGTTCTTTGTTGCCCATTCGAATTCTTGTTATTTCTCGTAAAAAATTATTACCTGGGCTACCTCCTGTTGCACCCTCTCCTGTTCCATCATCTCCCAAACTAGACACCGTACTAGTGGATGTCGAGCTGCGTTCACTCATGATAGAAGTTTTGCTAGCTGTTCTCTGTAAATCTTGCTTCACCAAATGTTCAAACCGTTTGGCAAAAGTAAATATCCTACCACTAGAGTAGTCTTTCTCGTCTCTTTTTAGCTTATGTGCCTTTCTAGCTTTAATGTCCTCCTCATATTTGGTCAGTATATCCTCTAGTATAGAATAATTCTTTTTGCTCACATCTTCCATGTTATGTTATGTTAAGCATATTTATTATGCGCACAGATGCTCCCGCGAAGGAGCGTCCTGGCGCCCGACAAGGTAGCAACACAACAAGGTAACACAACACAACTGGACAGAACAGAGCAAGGAGAATTAAGGAAACAGGAAGGTTTTTACAGCACGGCGAAATGAGAACAGGTCCCCTAAAGCGTGAATCGCAGGGGGAAGGGAGTTCCACAACACTGCGGCGCGAACTTGAAACGAGCGACCGCCTGCCCTGCAGAGCTTGAAGCGGGGGACCACCGCGAGTTCTAAATCTGAGGATCTTAAGGCTCGGACCGGAACATAACAGGACAGGAGGTTGGAAAGGATCGTAGCAGGGGATCCCTTGAGAATTTTGTAGGCTACGCAAAGGACCTTGAACTGGATCCTTTGTGCAATCGGTAGCCAGTGCAGCATACGCAAGGTGTTCGAGGTTGGACAGAATCTAGGTAGTCCTACAACCGCTCTCGCTGCAGCATTCTGGACCCGCTGCAGGTGGGTGATTTCCGCTTGATTTAGTCCCGCTAGGAGGGAGCTGGCGTAATCAAGCCGGGAGATCACGGTTGCTTAAATCACAAGTTGCCTGGTGGTAGCATCAAAAAATGTCAATACAGGCCGTAAACCACGCAGGATACCAAAGCAGCAGGCCGCCGTGCGCTTGGTATGGCAGACAAAGGTGAGTGTTGGATCAAGCCAAACCCCAAGGTTTTTTTAACTCAGCGACCGGGGTTGGCGTAGGACCCAGGTCGGACGGCCACCACCTGTCTCCCCAGAGTTCCGTTTGCTTGCCAAAGATCATAACCTCCGTCTTGCTTGCGTTCAGCTGGAGACAGTTGGAGGTCATCCAGCTGGCGACCGCCCGAAGTCCGTTCTGGAATCTGGGGGCATCCACATCCGCATCCCCGCTGATCGTGACCGCTAACTGGGTGTCATCGGCATATGACACCATGGTCATACCCCACTGCCTGACCACCTCAGCCAGCGGTCTCACGTACAGATTGAATAACGTGGGACTCAGCGAGGAGCCTTGGGGGACCCCCAGATCCAGAGGATGGAGTTTAGACTGGTAAGGCGGGACGGTCACGCAAAAGGAACGGTTGGCAAGAAAAGAACGGAACCACTGGAGGGCCAGGCCCGAGACCCCAGCTTCCTCCAGACGCTGCAGAAGGATTGGGTGGGACACCGTGTCAAAAGTGGCGCTCAGATCTAGTAGCACCAGCGCCGCCGTTTGCCCCGCATCAAGCAGGGAGCGCAAATGCTCCACCATGTACAGTAGAGCAGTCTCCGTGCTGTGCCCAGCCCGGAATCCATTCTGCGTGCTATCTAAGATGTTTGCCTGGAGGAGATGGTTCGAGAGGATAGAGTTGACATACGCCTCCGTCACCTTAGCTGGCCACGGGAGAAGTGAAATTGGGCGGTAGTTTTTGGGCTTGCCGGCGTCCAGAGAAGGTTTCTTAAGAATAGGCATCACCACTGCCTGTTTCCACTTCAGTGGGACCACGCCGGATGCTAATGAGGTGTTAATCAAAGAGCAAACCGGCGAGAGACCATGGGATGCGAGATCTTTGAACAGTCCTGGCCGTAAAGGATCAGCCGGAGACCCTGACTTAACCTGCTGGGCCAGTTTACAGAAACTTTCAGATGTTAGGCTCGGGAAAGAATGTAAAACATCCAGAGTTAGAGGCTTGAGAGGTCTGCCACCAGAAAGTACAACTGAAGGAAAGGCTCTATAGATGGCATTGACCTTTTCCAAAAAGAAAGCCGCCAAAGTTTCACAGTGGGCGATAGAACTCTGATGAGTCGCAACCACCTTTTTGGCCATAAGGTCTTTCAGGGCCTTAAAGATAGTTTTGGAGGGGTTGGTGCTGGTACGAAATTACAAGGCGTAATAGGCCGCGCGGGTTCTGCAAACTGCACGATGGTAAAGTTTTACAGTGGCCATATACAAAACTTTTTTGTCACTGTTATAAGTTTTGCGCCATTCCGGCTCTGCGCGTCTACAGGTACTTTTAAGCGCCCGCAGCGTATCATCATACCACGGGCTTGGATCCCTTGCCCCACACTTACACGAGGCTATCGGAATACGGGAGTCAAGGGCCCTAGTAACCCACTCACAGAAGCGGTCTTAGCCCACATCCACAGTCTCGATTGAGCCTAGCGGGTCAGTAGACAAAAGATGGAAAAAGTCATCAAGTTTCAATTTATTCCAGCGCCGTCTAGGAATAGAGCGCACCGTGGGTTTAAGTTGCGGCTCATTCAGGGGGCACTGGATACACACCAGGTAGTGATCAGTCCAGGCCAGCGGAGATGTAGTGGTGATCCTGGATTCCGCAAGATTGGTAAAGAAAGGGTCTAGGTTGTGACCACCTGCATGGGTGGGCTGCAACACCAACTGACCAAGCTGAAGAGCCTCGAGATCAGCGACAGAGCTGTATACCGCTGGAATAGACAAATTGGCATAATGTAAGTTTAGGTCGCCAAGGATGGAAAAATTGGAGCAACCTGCTGCCAAAATGCTAATAGCATCTGGGAGTGCCTTCCTGAAGGCCACATCACTACCAGGGGGGCGATAAATCAAGAGGCCAGAGAAAGAAAAATTAGGCGTAATAGCAATTTTAAACAACGCGCTTTCACAGCCGGAGATTTGTTGCCCTTGCCAGGAGCACGGGTAGCAGGATTTAACTGCAAGCGCTATTCCCCCTCCTCTGGAGGCTCGGTTAAGAGTATACACCGAGTACTCGGGCGGGAAGGCCAAGTTGATGACGGCCGTATCAGCATCTAGTAGCCAGGTCTCCGTAAGGCAAAAAACATCTGGCGGCTCCTTACCTAGCAGGTCGAAGATGTCTTGATGATGTTTGACCATCGACCTGACATTCAGATTCCAAATGCGGAAAGATGGACAGGCGCTGTCTACCGCAGTGGCGATGACATTGCTCCCACATAAAGAAGGGGCGGGGAGATCCAATGTCCCGGAAACACATGAGTGAGGGCCACACAGCGGCTCCACTCGCAAGACATCACAGCTCTTGTGCCGTTGACCGATGGTGAGCAATGAATCCCTGGAGTAGCACAGCATTGTGTACCTCGTGGCATCCAGAGGCAAAGACCAGGGCCCTGCCCTGCGCGTCCTGGCGCGGACGGGCGCAGACGGGCAGGACTCTGGCAGGACTCCGGCCACACGAAGGCACGCCCGCTGCGCGATCCCGCTGCGCTGGGGGAGGAGCTTTAAGTAGGCGTTCCCTCGCTGGGTCCTGCCAACTAAAGCGCAGGCAGATAGTATCTCCTCTACCAACACTCACCCCACTCCAAGATGGCGCCCAAAAAGGAAACCCACCCCAAGAACCGGACCCGCACCAGCGGCGGTGAAGTACCGCTTACAGTGCAAGTGAGGGGGATTTTAAAACCAGGGGTTAACAAGCAAAATAGAAAGCAAATAGTAAAAAGGGTTTTTTAAATTGAGATATCAGCAAAAGCGCGCGAAGCTCTACAGCAGCAGTACGCTACCTTGTCAGGGCGAGGAATCAAAGGGACTCGCCTTAAGTCTTAAATCTTTAATTTCTTTCTCAAGCTTATCCACCTCCTCAACTGCCTTAAGAACCTTTCTGTCAGCATTCTCTATTAGAATGTTCATTAACCTCATTGAATTCTCAGTTAATTCCTTTTCCGAAATTAGCAACAGATCTTCCTCCAAGCACTAACAATGAGGATCGGTATTACTCTTTGGCACGGGAACCCGAGGTGAGTATATTCTGAGGGTTGACTGGTATTAGTGAGATAGCGTATGCCCGCATAACTGGAGATGCGGTCTATTCTATGTCGGTTGCGAGTGGTAGGTTTAATGTCTTTTTACTCTGTATTTTATATGTATTTAATATTGGGCATATTGAAAAGATCGCCAGACAGCTAACACAATTGTGATGCTTGGGAATTTTTGTAGCGGTGAATTTGCGCTAGTCAGCGATAATTGGCTAATGATTAAGTTATACTAATAGTGTGGATATGTTTCGCTTTGGATACCTTTGTTTGAATATATTTGTTTGCTCAGTTTCGCCTTTCAGACATACCTGATGGTTCCAGAATCGTAGGCTAATATTGCCTGTTGCTCCTAGACGAGAAGTTTATACTTTTGAAGACACTAGTCAGCTATATATTTGCAAATTTCATTTGAAGGGTAAGAGTATTTTTAATGAACAGCATGTGGTAATTGTTTTTAGAAGTTTGTCATTTCAGTGACTTATAAGGATTAATATTAAGTCTATTTCTAAACTCTATATTCCCCCAATTTTTCCATCTTATATTTTTTAGTGAATTGTCTAACCAAGGTCCAAATATCATCCTGCTTGTTTTACAACTACAAGTGATAACAGTTCCAGGGTGAGTTTCAGTTATTAGTTTAACACAAGTACTAGGTTTTGGGTATCTTATATACACCTTAGTGAGGGTACTCACCAGATATCTGGCTGCATTATAAACCAAATTGGATAGCGTGCATGGTTAAAATAGGTGCTTGCATAATGGCTCCTTATTCTTATTATTTTTATTTTTGTCCTATTAGCATGTTTCCTTTCATCTATATCGCAGGGTCTCTTTTATATTGTCACAGTTCTGGAATCAGTTCTATTCACTTTTGGTATTTCGGCCTTTCCTTTTCCTACTTGCTTATTTTACTAGTTATTGTTTGGTTTGAGGTTTGCTTCATCTCTAATTGGCACACTTGGTCAATGGTCGGTGGTGGTATTCTTTGTTATGACTTGGTTCCCCTATTTATGGGGATTATAATAGGGTACAATTTATTGTTACAGCCCTGAGGAAGTCATTGGGTGATGTCCCTTGACGAAACACGTGTTGGCGTTTGGCTGTTGTATACTACACCAAGACTGTACTGCTGTACCTACAAGTCTTCGTGATCATCTGGATTGAGAAAATAAAATAAGGACTTTTTCAAAACTTGGATACACAGATATGGACAATTGTTGTTTGAATAGACATTATCTGTAAATCTTACAGATACGTTTATATATTTTTTGTGCTCAGGGAACCCTACAAATCACATCCGTTAAAGGTCAGTCGCCAGAAAGGGACTATGATTACAGCAGAAGGCGATCACAAGCGGATCACCCGAAACATCTACCACTTTAAGAATTGAAACCCTCAAGGATGATGTGAGAGTCAACACTGGGAGTCCTCCACTGACTCCGAAAGTCGAAGCAGGAGCAGTGAACACAGCCACTCCAGTCCGACAAGACGAGATCGTCCCAAACACCACCAAGCCAGGACACCAGAACGAGCTGATCGACCTAAGCGACAAACCAGACGGCCAGAGCGCCTCATCGAAATAATGTAAGACACATTAAGACTTTGTACAAAAGGGGGAGATGTCATGACATAGCTGCCTGACCCCTGTCTGCGACAGGACAGGCAGTGGAGGAAGGGGCGTGGGGAAGAAGGGAAGTTAGAGGGAAAACGGCAGTTAGGAGGTAGACACAGATGAATAAAGAAGTGTCTCCTTGCACGTGAACGGCTCCTGTGTGTTTCTTTAGGGGAATCGCGACAAGTCTAGAACAACATCACCGAGGAGGACTAAAACCTCATCGGCCTGTGGTCCAGAGATCAAGCACTGCGCTGCTGATGGCCTGAAGAGACTCAGTGGTGCTGTGTTATTGGTGTTTGTTTTCCCATAGACTGGGCATTTGTTTAGTTCTTTTCCAATAACGTTTTGGAGGAATGCAGTGTCCTGCAGGACATGTTCTCGTGTTTGAGTGTGATGTATTACACTATACACCCACCCAGCACAGGCGTCACTGGTCAGGTGACCCTGATGATAAGAGAGGCCTGGCGCACCTGCTCTGGACCAGTTAACCAAGTGCCCTCCACTGCCTCTGTGTCCATTATTTTTATTTGCATGTGTGCCCAGGGCCCACAACACTACAATGGCCATAGAGAGTTACAGACTGAGTCATCATGTACAATTAGCAGGTCGCAAGCGCGACCTTCCTTGCAGCATCCGGTCAACTGCAAGGGATAGTGTGTCCAGCAGGCACACTGTGAGGTTGCAAGGTGAAAAGACTTTAGGTGCACATAGGCTGTATTAAACACCACTAGAGTTTTTTGGCTTGAAATAGTCGGAGTACAATTAATAAAATACATTAAAATTACAAACAGACTTTTCAAGGTCAGGGGACAGATATGGCCCATGTCCCCAACCCAGGAGCTATTAATTATGAACTGGGCGAAATTCCCCTTCTAGATTATAAGGCTAACTGATATAGGTTTTGTTCTTTGCTACCTGTTGACATTAACAAAATATTGTTAATGATAACTGATCCCGGACCCACCACAGTCCCTACTTTGAATCAAGTAGGGTAATGTCTTCCTGGATACTTCTAGAACGTCTGAGTACCATGAGACAGCACCTACCCTACACTTGTACAACTAAAAACTGAAATTATGTTTACAGAATGGACTAAAGTTCACTCACAAGTGAACAATTATGAGTATATGGACATGACATGGCCACTGCATTTTGCAGAACACAAATCATTCAGCACATATATTTTTTTAATGGATGATCGTCTACCGCCGTGATCTTGAGCCTGCATTTTGAATTCTCACATTATAAGACAATGTGGGTCTTATTTATGAAGCCTTGCAACAGATTGGCGCTGCTGTTGCTTCACTTTTTGTGATGCATCGGAAGTGTAAAACCTGCCCCCATCTAAGAAGAAAAAAGAAAAGAGAAAAAGAAAGAAGAATGCAAAAAGAAAAAAGAAGGAAGACGAAAGAAAGTAAGAAAGAAGCAAGAAGGCAAGAAAAAAGAAAAGATAGAAGGCAAGTAAAGAAAGAAAGATAGTACTGAAGGAAAGAAAGAAGGAAAACGAGGAAGAAAGAAGGAAGGGAAAAGATGAGGAAAGAAGGGAGGAAAATAAAAGAAGGAACGAAGAAAAAACAAAATGGCAAGAAATGGCACAAAAGAAGGCAAGGAAAAAAAGTAAGAATGAAAACTAAGGAAAAGAAAAAGATGAAAATAGAAAGCAGATAAGAAAAAAGGTAAAAAGAATGAAGGAAAGAAGGAAAACAATAAGGAAAGAAAGCAAGAAAGCCAAAAGGAAAAATGGAAAAAAAGAAAAAAAGAAAGAAAGAAGGAAAGAAACAAAGAAAGAAAGAAGCAAAAAGACGGTTAGAACGAAAGAAAGCAACAAAGAAAAAAGAAAGTAATTAGGAAAGAAAGCCATAAGGAAAGTGAGACATAAAGGCAAACAGGTTTGCAAATATAGAGCACTTTCATGAGCTTATTTTCAGAGTTTGTGTGAGCTGCAGTTTGTATTACCATTGCCATCCAAAAGGCTCTGTTCTCTGTGATGTTTTCAGACTAGTGAAATAGTAGCAGTCAAAGAAACAAAACAAATTCACAACAGCATTGGCAGGAGACAGTAACTGATAAAGCTGGAATGTGCCATGTTCATCAAATGTAACCATGATGTCACATCAAGCTCTGAATCCAAAGGCAGCACTAAATTCATTATAAAGAAAAAACAAAAACAATGGCAATGAAGGGAACTACCTTGTGTAGAAATGTGCTCAGTGTGAGAGAGCAAAAGTGAAGTTAGCCAATTGGTGTCCCATTGCCCCATGCTGTATGCTGTAGGGGGAGGAAGCAAATTGTGAATGGCACAACAATAGACTAATGGATGAACAGAGCTGTCTGAAAGCCCCTTTAATAAAGAATAGTATTCACATATTTTAGCAAAATCTAAAGGATTTGGCTAATGCCAGACCATAAAATTATCTGCACTTGGTGTCGAGACGGTAAGGCACTGTTACTACGCTGGCATTGTTACGATGTGCTTTTTCTCCGCATTTTTTACTGCGCTTTTACCATTACGACGCATGCTGCAACATAGCATGCTTTTACTTTGCAAATGCTTTTAGTACACATTACTGTACTACGAGCTGTGTGAGTTACAAGAGACGGGACGTGCCAAGAGGAGAGAGAGGTAAGACGGACTGTGTATCTTTTTTAAGGGTTGGAGTTTGAGGTTTAGTTTTCTTAGTTTTAGGCTAGTCCTGGGGGTAGTGTTTTAGGGTTTAGGTTAGTGTTGTAGTGTTTTTGTAGTGTAGGGTAGTGTTTTAGGGTTTAGGGTAGTGTCAGTGTGTAGTGTGTAGTGCAGGGTAGTGTTAAAATACAGGGGACGCATTGGGAGTAGGGGTAGGGTAGTGCTGGGGTAGTGTTTTAGCATTTAGGGTAGTGTTGTAGTGTAGTGTAGTGTTTTAGGGTTTAAGGTAGTGACAGGGGGTCGTGTAGGGTAGTGTTAAAGTATAGGGGACGGAGTGGGAGTAGGGGAAGGGAAGTACTGGGGGTAGTATTTTAGGATTTAGGGTAGTGTTTTAGTGTTGTGTAGTGTAGGGTAGTGTTTAGGGTTTAGGGTAGTGTTGATGGTTTGTGCAGGGTACTGTTTCAGTTTAGGGGATGGGCTCCTGTAGGGCTAGGGATGTGCTGGGGTAGTGTTTTAGGGTTTAGGGTAGTTTTGTAGTGTTTGTGTAGTGTAGGGTAGTGTTTTAGGATTCAGGGTAGTGTCATTGGGTCGTGTAGGGTAGTGTTTCATTGTAGGGGATGGATTGGGGTAGGAGTAGGATCGTGCTGGGGTAGTGCTTTAGTGTTTAGGGTAGTGTTGTAGTGTGTGTGTAGTGTAGGGTGGTGTTTTAGGGTTTATGGTAGTTTCAGGGGGGTTGTGTAGGGTAGTGTATAAGTGAAGGGGATGGACTAATAGTAGGGGCAGGGTCGTGCTGGGGGTTAGTGTTTTAGGGTTTAGGGTAGTGTTCTAGTGTTTGTGTAGTGTAGGGTAGTATTTTAGGGTTTAGGGTAGTGTGAGGGGGACGTGTAGGGAAGTGTTTGCATGTAGGGGCAGAACTATGGCACAGGGTAGTGTCGTGCAAAAGTAGTGTTGAGGGGATTGAAGTAGTGTTGAGAAGTTTGTGGTGTGTAGGGTAGTGTATTTTCATTTAGTATTTTGCGTAGTGTTTGGGTGTTTATTGATTTCTTAAATGTATTAAAAATATTTTAATACCTTTTTAAGTGTTTGGGTGTTTATTAATAGAAAAGAGCGAAATTAAACTATGCGGTGTATTAAATTACATACCCAAGTATTAATTTTAAAAATATATTTTAAATTACTCCCCCACCCAAAACCCCAATTTCCCTGCGATCCCGTCCCAGGGTTTAGGTAACTTTTAGAAAAAAATATATAAAAATTGGTCTGTCTTTGCGTAGTAGTGGTATGCAAAGTAATTAACAGCGAAGTAAAAGAACATTCTTATATTATAAATGTTTTTGAGTAGTAATGGTTTGCGCATTAAAAATATGCAGAGTAATGGTAGTTGCGATGCAAAAACATGGCACTAAAAGCATGCGTAGTAATGGCATGCTAAGTAGCATCATATATTCGGCCAGACGCCCACTTCACCATCACCTGACATTTCCTCTGTTCATTTAAAAAAGTAGTAGTAGTAATAAAACGAGTTTTATGAGACACATGTCCATAAACATCCAGAAACAAACAACATCGAAAAACCACAATACACGAACAAAAAATAAAATGCCCAATCCAAACTTAAAAACCCTGCTTCATAGACAGAATACAAAGTGCAATTCCCACTGCAACTTCATGAAGCCGCATTTTAGACAATAAAGCCATCTCTTCCCACGTAGAACGTATCTGATATTTAAAAAAATAGGGGGCAGATTTAAAACAACTGGCACATCCCTGCATATCAGCAGGGATGCCCCAGTTATTTTGCGTGACGTTAGAAACCCCTTGTGCACCGTGCGCAAGGATAGACAGACCCGTGACGCATCTTTCAGCGTATAGGTGACGCAGTGCTGGAGCCGTGTCGCAAGCTTGATGCAACTCCAGCACTGTTCAGGGGCGGCAGATACTTGCTGTGCTGCGTCACTCCTTACGCCTGCTACAAGCAGGCGTAAGGTTTTGACGCAGCGGGGACGTAAAAGTGACTTAGTGAAATCTTGTAGATTTCATTGCATCACTTTTACGGTGCTTCCTTGCGACGGAACGCCCACCCTGCATACATTATACCTGACACAGGTATAATGTAGCGCAGAGCTTTACAACGTGATGCATCTCACTAGGTGCGTCACGTTGTGAATATGTCGCATAGTGGCGCATTGTTTACGACACCACTGCGTCACAAAAGTGATGCAACAGAGTCGTAAAGATGTTGCAAGGGGCTTGTAAAACTGCCCTTAGTGTCTTAAAAACATCCCATTTCCTAAGTTACCCTCTACTCTTGCATATTGTACATTCTGCTTGCCAGCACCAATCTAAATAATTTTTTCATTCTTTTACTGTCGGCATGACAGTTACCTCCCATTTTGTGGCAATATTTCATTTTGCCACTACTGCTGCTAATGCCAGCCGTTTCTTTACGTGTCTCAGCCAGTCTTCTTCTCTTGCGGTCAGCAGTATGAACCATTTTGGTTCCATTAATACCGTCATGCCTATTGTTCTGACAGTATATCTGGAGAATTGGGCACTCCCATAGTAAATGGTAAAAGGATCCTTCTGACTCACACCCTCTATGGCATAGTGTAGCTTTACTATGACCCCATTGATGCAGCACCTATCTGTGATAATATACTCTATGGAGAATTTGAAGTTGTATCAAGCGAAACCTAGCACGAATAGCCACTTCTCTCCAGCCTTGGAGAGCCTCCACCCACTCCGACTTCTCCAGGGGGCACAGATCGGGTTCCTAGGTGTTTCTTAATGTTCCCAAGGTGTCCGGAGCTTTCTTAGTTATATTTTCATATATTAAAGAAATAGTTTTGTCCTGTATTTCTTCTGTGAGTATCCTGTCCTGTAATGGAGAGGCTTCAACACAGGTCTCCCCCTTCCTTAATATATTCCAGTAACGGCGTGTCCTAATTAGGTGTACCTGAGCCATTCCCCAGTCCCCATTTCATATTCCGTTTGTAGGGTTGTGAACGTTATATAGGCCTGTCCTCTCCACACATCCCCAAGAGTTTCCAAGCCCAGTAGCTCCCACTTGGCGAACCCCCCCAGGTAACACGTTCCTTTCAGTTGGTCACCCACCCAGAGGGGCGTCATCCCCAGCCCAAATATTTTGATGTTGCATGCCATGCTCTTACCACTATTTTGGTATGATTTGGGAGGTTAACCCCTGCTCATCTGGTGTAAATTATTGCCCGTGGCCCTGTCCTACCCATGGCTAGTATATCTACCCTGTACGCTGGTTCGGTCCTTACTCCAAAATCCACACATTGATTGTGACCAACTGGGCCGCCCAATAGTAATTAAAGATGTCCGGCATCGCCAGTCCTCCCTCATGAATCCCCCTTTCTAATTTACCTAGTGCTATCCACGGCACAGATCCGCACCAAATTAAGGCTTGGAGTTCCAAATTAACTCTTTTGAAGAAGGAAGAGGATGGCTCAGATGGCTTGTTCCTTAAAGTATACAATATTCAGGGAAGAGCCACACCTTTGAAAATTGCCACGCGGCCCGTCATGGTTAAGGGTAGGGTACGCCAGTGTTTGGCATCTGTTATTAGTCTATCTAGTTGTTGGCATACATTTTTCAGGTAGAACTCCTTTCATTATGTGGATCCCAAGATACTTAAAGCTTTGCACTACGATAGGCACTACAAACCTCGTTGTCAATGTGGGCACTCCCCCGGCCAGGGGAAAAAGCAGCGACTCGCTCCAGTTGATACGGTATCCTGAAAATTCTCTGAATATGCTAAATATCTGTAGTATTCCTCTGCCGACTGAATAGGATTCTTAACATTTAAAAGGATTTCTTCTGAGTACAACAATATCCTTTCTTCCCCTTCCTCCCCAACCGGTATCCCCCAGATCAATGTGTCCTGCCTTACCCATGCTGTCGGTGGCTCCAGGGTGAAGGCAAACAAAATTGGGGACAGTGAGCAGCCTTGCCTTGTATTCTTCTGCAAGGGAAACACCTGAGACACCATGGCATTGACCAGCAACCTGGGCAGTGGCTGCTGATAGAGAAGTCTGAACCATCCTATGAATTTGGGGCCCTGGCCTAACCACTCCAGGACCGCAAAAAGATAGTTCCATTCCACACTCAAATGCGATCCAGGCATCTATGGACAGTAGGGCAGATTGTTCTACTGGTTCCTGCCCGACCAAATGGAGGACACCAAATAACCTCCGAAGATTTAGTCTAGTACCTCTGTCTGGCATAAACCCAGATTTATTCGGGTGAACGAGAGAGGTGATCAGTCCAGCCAAACGCATGGACAGGAGTTTTGCCAGTACTTTAACCTCATAGTTTAGAAAAGAGATTGGTCGTTAGGACCCGCACTCTGTTGGTGATTTGCCTAATTTTGGTATGACTTAAATCACTGCCGTCCTTTGGTCTAGAGGCAGTATGCCATCTTATTTTGCTTGTTCCAGCATGCCCTGTAAATGCCCTGCGGTTTCATGCAGCATGGATTAATACATTTCCACATTTAGGCCATTTGGTCCCGTTGCCTTGCCCGACTGTAATGCCCGGGAGGCTGCCAATATTTAGTCAATATCACCATGAAGCATTCTGTGTCCTCCTTTGTGAGTCTCGACAAGGTAATGTCTCTTTGAAAGTCCCTGCAGTCTCTTTCTGTTTTCGCTGCAACTTCGGCCCCTGTTTAGTGCCTTCCCCCTTCTTCATCTACCAGCCCTGGGACCCATCCTCCATCCTCCATTTTTCCTCTTCCTGTCCAGCCAGACCAATAGTTTGTTTGCCTTATCTCCCACATCATAGAGTTTGTATTGTGTGGCTCAGGCTTGTGCCCTAGCATTATTTTCCACCAAGTCCCGCAGTTGGAATAGCTGTAAGCGCTGCCGATTTGGGGGCTGCTTGTGAGTCATCTTCCACTGCCTGGACATCTAGGCCTATTATTTTATTTTCTAGGTTAATACATTCCAAGTGTCTTTCCTTCCTAATGGCCCTATTCTTGCATTGAGCTCTGCCCCTGTTTAAAGGTCTCCAAGAGGGTCACCTTGCAATCGACCGAACCCTTATTATCACCAAAGTAGTGTTCTGCCTCTTTCCGCATTTCCTCCCTGAAATCCTCATCCTTAAAGTGCCATGGATCTATTCTCAGGGCCAGCGTGTGGTCTTTTACTGGGACCAACAGCTTTGCTCCCACTGGGGAGTGATCAGATACACCCCCCGCTATGTGTGTAGCTTCCACAAACTCCCCCAATCCTGGGCATTGTGTGATGATTTAGTTGAGCCTAGAGAGGCTCCCGGTCGCTGCTGACAAGTGGATAAATTGCCTTCTGGTTGAGTGCTGGAGTCTCCATATACCTCTCAAGATAATGGTGCCCAGGAATCCCCGAGCTGATCTCCCTGTGGCTGTTTCAGAGATTCCCCTCTTTGCCACATCTAACTCTGCCGACACAATGTCATTCATGTCACTTCCCAAGACACGTCGGCCCTCTGGAAGTTGTAAAATCAGGGGACCCGATGCCTCAAGCGTATTCGTCTGGAGCCTCAGGGGGGAGTACACCGAGCACAGATTGAGTCTCTTTCCCTCCCATGTTCTCCTGACCACCACATAACGCCCCAGCGTATCTGTCTGTATTGAGCCTAGGATAAAGGGAAACATCTTCCCTATCAGCACACCCGCCCCTCTTCCCAGCATCATTTAGGGGTTTTGAGAACACCTTCATCCTTTCCTAGCTTGTTTAAAAACTTGCACATACTGAAATTGGTCAGTAAGCACCAAGGGACCAAATTCAATTCTATCCTAATACCCTGAACCATTGCGCCATGGGGCAGACATGATAGGCCTTATGAACTGTACTTTCAACCAAGCCCCAATTGAAAGAAGTTTCGAGCACAAGAATTTCAGCACCATACAGGACAAGAGAAGGTTTTCCCTTAATAAACTTTCATAAGGGGAGCCAAAGAAATGCCCACATACACCTGATTGAACTTAGCAAACATTTGGGCTCTTCCAGAGCTGTAGATCTTATACTCCTATTATGGGCTTCCCACTGTAGCTTCCTAGTAATTGTGTTCCCCCAAATATTTTTAAGACTCCACCACTTCTACTGATGTTGAGTTCAAGACCTAATTTAACTTAGAAGTCCTTTTTCCAAAAGACTATTATTTATCTTCAGAGAACTGCATTCACTAAAAGCATCTAGAGAGGCTCAAATGTCCTTTGTTGACCTAAAGGGGAGTAATTCAGCAACATTAAATAAGCTGCGTAAAGCAAGCATGGGGTGTGCACCGCCCCACTTTTGGAGAGAATGAATTGCCTAATTTTAAAACTAAGGATAGATCCACAAGAAAAAGACTAAATAAGTTCGGGGCCAATACATACCCCTGCCAGAGACCATTACAAATAGGAATACTCCTGGGCAAGCGCCCAGAGCTACAAGTTCAACCTGTGCTCAATGATTGATATGCAATGCATTGATCAAATAGAGTAGCTCACTTGGGAATCTCCATGCATTGATCTTTTCCCAAAAAACTCCCCTATCTTCTGTGTCAAAGGTTGTGTGGAAACCTATAAAACAGATATACAGCTTTCTGTTTACTGCCATGGAGTTCTTAATAATGGCCGATAACGCAAAGCAGTGATCCACTGTGGAATGGCCCTTACAAAAGTCCCCTTGCTCAATAAGGGTGATCTTGTTCTCCTGAACCCATTCCTCCACATAAGATAATAGGATTTTTGGGAAAAAAAACATATCAGAAATATCTAGAATGCTTATTAACCTATAATTCGAGGGGTGATTACCATTCCCTTATTTTAAAATGTGCATCACTACTGATCCTTTCTTTTAGGGTGTATAGGACCCCGTTGTAACTATCCAACTAAACAAGTAAGCCTAAACCCTTGCCCACCAGTTGCTATTTTCCTTGATCAACCCCACGGCCCTAGTTAACTTAAGGCAATTACGTGCAACCTAATCTCTTTGACCGGGAACCAATCGCAGACTACACCCATATTTGGACGCAATTCTGAGTTGGCCTGCATAGGTAATGAGACATAGAGATCCGCCAAGAATGATACCAATACATCCTCAGTGATCATACACTTAAGGGCCCGCTGGTGAGCATTACTGAATTTATTCACCTTTTGGCAGAAAGCTCTTTGGTCCCCATACTGAATTATTGCTAACACGTCTAACCAGTGCTTATGGTAAAAGGCAGTTATTTCGCTCTGATCAATTGACTATACTGCCTCCATAGGCATTTCAGTTCTTCTCCAGAAAAAGTCTTAGCCACTTGCTTGTACTGTTTTGTTGCCTCCCTCAAATATGATTTCATGTTCTAACATGAAACGGCAAACCATCATACATTACTGCCCTGGCCTTTACCCAGCGCCCTATTGTTATTCAAATTAGTTAGAGTACATGATAGCACATTTTCTAAAACAATATGGTACCAAACACTTTTATCTGGGATTTACTCCGACAGCACATCAACACAGTACGACATCTGGAACTTGGCTAAATGGTGTAGGTAGGGAGGGTCTAAGCGAGTCATGCCTCCAACAGTTCCACAAAACAAAAAAAGGCAGAGAGAACCCAGTGGTCGGTTGCCTGAACATCCATTATTTTAAAAATCCAAATAGTATCCAAACTGCAATGCTGTAGCAAAGATATAGTCAAACAGGCACCCATGGGAGCCAAAATGAAAAGTTTGGGCAGCCGGGATGTCTCAAAACAATCTTTCAAATGCAGGAGACAATAGTCTGCTAACCAGTGGTTTAAAGCCTGTGACTTCTAGTCGTGCCTTCAGGGAAATAGGCAGTAGGTATATTATAATAAAGTAAGAGCGCCTGCTGCACTTCATCTGAATAACTTTCCCCAGCCAGAATTAGCATAACTTTCGGAAATGTCCCCATTACATTCTGGAATGATGCGATCAATAGTGTCAACCCAGTTGTTCAGTCTATACTTCTCCTCTTTATGTATAAAAACATTTATCAGTATAAACTGCCTATGAACATCTAACTTCACCAATAGCTCAGCTGCTATCATTTGTATTCCACTAGAAAGGGAGATGACTATCAAGATTTTCTTTACTACCTAAATGGATATTAGGGTCAAAACGCCCTATGAGGATTTATCTTTTCCCCATTTGTAACTGCTAGACCTGGCATCCTTGGCTTGGCTTCACCTATCCCTTTGCCTCTTCCTCCTGCATTTTTGACTGTGTGCTGGACATCTTATTTTCTGGTTTAGATACTCTGGGCACTGCTGTTCTGTGGTAAAGTGCAAGTGCTCCCTGTATAAACTGCAACTCTGATTGGTTCTCAATGGTTGGGATAATTGATATCCTGGTAAGTCCCTATTAAAGTGCACTATTTGTTCTCAGTGTCTGCAAATCAAATGCTACTACTAATGGGCATGCAGCACTGGTTGTACCGCCCACATGAGTGGCCCTGTAAACTTGTATCAGGCCTTCCATTACAGTGTGTGTGATTGCAGTTTTAAAATGTCATGTTGACCTGGCAAACTCACTCACTTGCCAGGTTCTAACCTTCCCTTTTACAACATGTAAGTTAAAATAGAATAAAAAAGCAAAAGTAAAAGTAATCAGATTTTAAGGAGTGTAAATTGAGTTACGAAAAGGATCCGACCCGAAAGGTTAGTTCTTCATCTTCCAAGGCAATAACCTTCACATAAGCTGACTTATGATCAATCACAGGTATAGCCTTAAAGTATGGTATCAAAAACCTTTTGGTGTATTTTAAATAGTAAATATAGAAGAATAAAATGCAGCATAGATCGTCTATATTGGCTACTACAGGGGCATGGCACATAATCAAGGTTAGAATTGTACCCCACAGGAAAGCAAAGCAAAAATTTAATTCTGTCAATCCTCAGCCGAAAAAGCAAACCTCTTTCCCAACGACCAATGGGTTTTAGAAGGTAGCTAGATGGGAAGTGGGAAATGTTCTCATTATGCATATATCTAGCAACAGGGGTTTTCTGAATCTCTTTGTTGTATCTAGCTTTTCTGTATAGTGCATATAAAGCCTTCTTATAATACCAAAATCAGAAGGATTTAAAAATAAATATTCATAATTCACGCTTGTTAGGCTTTCGCAAATAGCAGCTAGCCAAGGTATTTCCATGCTCCTGTCACATTTTAATACCAAAGGGGATGATAGACGGAGCATTTGAGCTAATCAAACACACACCCCCAGTCAACTGATCTGGGTTTAATCCATCATCATTCTTTAGCTCACTCTGCCACCCCGGTTCAGGCATGGCCATATACAAATCAGTCTGACCCTGTGCCTCATTGGAACAGTCCAGCCCGAACTGCCAACTGGACCGGAAACAAGCATCCTGGGACCGGTTTTGGGTTCATAACCCTCATCAGCCAGGCTATCTTGAATCCAGTGCCAAAGTGAGCAATGGACCCACATCTGGGCATACCCTGCCAATTTAGGGCAAACAAAGAGATACCAAAGGGTATGATAGACGGAGCGTTTGAGCAAATCAAACACTCACCCCTGTCACATTTTAAGCAATCTAATATAAGTTCACTGTGGCAGGCGTACTGTGAAGAGGAGATACGAGCACCCAGGATTTTACAGCAAAATCTGTTCTCTTCCCCCTGGATGCTATCACAATTGGTAAAGCCCCAAACTTCTGCACCATAGGTGGCAGTTGGAATACATTGAAGTTGAAGTTTAAAGATCTTAACAATGGCAGATATGACGTCCGAGTTCCTAGGTTGGGGCAAACCAAGGATTATATTAGTGGAATTAGAAAACTTTCTCCTGCTGTACCCCACATGATCAGCCTACAGTCCATTGGAAGCAAATACCAACCCTAAATAGGGGAAAGTGCGAGTGCTTTGTGAACAGTCTAAAGCAATTGACGTGTTAAAATACTTCCTCGAGCCACATGCCATTAGAAAGTATTTTTTTTAATTGGTGCATAGGTCCAGACTAGCCATGAAATCAACAAAGCACCACACCAAGATTAGTACTGCTTCGTCAGCATACAGTAGGACAGGAAGTTTGTTGCCATTAATGCTAGGGACTTCATGAGTGAGTGTTACCAATAACTTATCCAGATCATTAATATAAAGGATAAAAAGAAGAGGGGCCAGGACACAGCTCTGCCTGACCTCTCTAGCAACCTCAATATCTTTCAATATCTCACCACCCCTACCGACACGCACCCGGGCATGCAGGTCTTTATGTAATAAGCTAAAATATGTACAAGGGACTCACCCAGGCTGTAGTTTAAAAGGATAGTCCAAAGCTGTGACCTGTTGACAAAGTCATAGGCCGAGGTAAGATCTATGAAAGCTAAGTAAATAGGTGATTTTTTGGCTTTGGTGTATTTACCAATAATCAAGTTGAAGTTGAGGCACTGCTCAAGAGTGGCAATATTACTTCTGAACCCCAACAAACAGGGATGTAAAATCTGTTCTACCTCGGCCCACGCCCTCATCTTATTATACAGGACCCTCCCCAAGATTTTCAGAGTGTTAGCGATCAGGGAGATCAGCCTATAACAGCTTGGATTCACCCTTTTTAAAAATTGGCACAATAATACTGGTTGACCAGGTATTAGGTATAGTGGAAACTGTTAAATTATAAAAAGAAATCAACAATAAGGACGCCCAAAAATCGGGGTAATTTTTAATAAGGTCAATGGGGAAACCGTCGGGGCCTGGGGCTTTGCAGCCCACACTCTGTTTAATAGCCTCCTCTACTTCCGACAAATTTTAATCGAGACCCTAGTGGTAACTGCATACTCATTAGGGGCTATAGTTGAGACTGGTACTGAATTAATCTTACAAAAATGCGCTTCCCATGTCTCGCTGGCAATATTACAACTAATTGAAGACAGAGGATGTCCTAAAGGCCTCATATCTTTAATGGCCAACCATAAATCCTTCCCTTTTTTTTAACCTAACTGCGAGGGCAAGAATGTCCCAGCATTTCCTGACTATTTCCTTCTTTCTAATCGAGATAACTACTTTATAGCGTTGTCTAAGTGTTTTAATGAGAGTTCTATCTCTAGGTTTTTTGACGAGTGCCCTTCGTAGAGCTGTGTTAGCTACAGAACAATCAGTGTTAAACCAACTAGGGCCGGAGTGTGTTTCCTTGATGGGCCTAGATAACAAGGTTTTAATGCCCACACATAGCTGCGTAAAAGCAGCGAGTACGGCAGGATTATGCTCCTTAAAAGACAGGCAGGTATTAATTAACTCCGGAAATGTTCTTACCATCTTACCAAATAAGACTTTATTATCCATACCACGCCAGACCAATCTAAGGTTGTCAGTGGAGGGGGACAAATCCCTTGCACCACACTCTTTACCACAGATCGGCCTGGGGGCAAGACTCAAAGTTAGTTTGATGGGGTTATGCTCCCCAAGGACAGTAGGAACAATCTCAGCTTTTAACACACATTTTTCTCATGAAGAGGAGATAAAAATGAAATTGATGGTGGAGGCCGAGCCCCTGCCTCTGTATGTAGGTTCTATATGATTAGCTCCTGTAGATACTGCGGCAAGCTTCATCATGTTCAAAAAGTTATTAGTGCTTATTTAATTTAATAATTGGACCCCCTATTACATAATGGTGCCTTGCTGGTAGGGTGAATAGCAGAATAAATTCCGACGGGTAGCTTGAAATTGAAGTCAACCCCTAGACAAATTCCTACAGAGCTAGCAACACATTTAGAGATGCATTTAAACAAATTAGTAAAATTCATGTTAGGGACACTCTGAAAATCATTATTACAAAAAATGTATTAAAGAAACCGAAACCCCCGTTTATAAATTATTGCCTGAAATTTATAATTTTTTGGTGTCAAGGACCTTTGCACTACCACCTGACGTGATATTAATCCAAATTGAGAGACCTGCTGCCGGTCGGCCAGAATTTGGAATCAGGACTTCAGTATTAAAAAATTCAAACCCCTCCAGGAATAACTCCCGTTTGACCCTTGTCTCCTGAAACATTAAAATATCCTGTTTTTGGACTAGCTCCAACCAGTCATATAAGTTCATTTTAGATGCCAGACCCGCAACATTCCAGCTTAATATTTTCAAAGTGGAATCAGCGTCAAGCCCAATTGGAGCATCAAGTTAACGAGGTGGAAACGCAGTTGAAAAGGAAGCTGGCTCAGCTAATACTGATGGTGCTAGTGGGGGAAGACAGTCAATCCTGGCTATCCAAACCCGACAGTGGCAAAAACCTATTATGTAGAGAGAGGGAAGGGGCGGCAGAGGGGGCATCCGAAAATGTAACTCCCAAAGAGGGTTTATAAAAATAGCCCATGGGTAAGGCCCATATGCTAGTGGAAATATTGGAATGGGCCTCCTGTGCCATTATAATCGATTTAGCCACTGACGGATTACGAAAATTAATGACTATACAATCCCCCTTGATACTCTTTGGAGACTGCCCCACCAAACCAACTCTGCATACCATGATGATGTTATTGGTGAGTGACGCCCAAAACCCTTTGTGTTTACATAGCCAATCAACACTTTTGTTACGTAGTTGATCCCTGATTCAACTTGACTAGCCTTAAGAGGGGGCACACCCGCCAAAACCACGACACAAGGTCAGGCTGCCGGGGGCAAATTTAGAAACTCCCTACTACCATTAGGACTTAACATACGTGTAGTATCAGTACCACCCTCACATGATATGTTGCCTCCTGGGACAACACTGGTCTGGGCTACAATAGGTGTACTGACAGAGGTGATAAGCTTGGGCACATTTTTAACAAGTAAGCTTTCTACACCACCATTGTTAAAGGTACTATTTTCCACACTACTACGCTCAAGCGCAAAGCACTCCTTAACTTTATTTCAAACACCACAAGAATCAGTAGATAGGATAGGTTTGGGTACACAGGACAGGATGTTAGGATTAGAATTGTGCACATTGTTAGATGGTGTGATTAAGGCTGTCCTCCCATATATAACAAGCACTGTCCAGGATGCTTGAGTTTGTGCCAAATTGACTCAGACTGCAGCAGTCGTTTCTTCAAAGTTGCAAAGTGGCTGTCGAGTAAATTTTTTACACGCTCAAAGACAGTATCAACAATACGATTAATGGTAACTGCAACTGTCAGAGGAAAAGAGGCCGGTTTCAGTCTGAGTACTAACAGAACAACAAGGTTCATTAATTGGAGGGTGCACAGAAGCAACAACAGTATTGGGGGTTGGAGAAGCGCGTATCCAAGAACTTAGAGCAGTACAGGATGTACTAGAACGGTTGTGTTGCTTCCTCTTGGCGCTAATGATTTTAGCAGGCTTTCTTTTACATTTCGCCCCAATGATTGCCTCAAGGGCCGCCTGTGTTTCCAGAGGGATTGAGTTTCATAAGAGAGCATCATTTGTAACACTGTCAAGAGGTGCATCAAGGAAAGCCTCTGAATTAAAATTAGTACCACTGGATAAAGAAGCGTTCAAATTGGTGCCCATCAAGCTACTGGGAGGAGGGTGTGCTCCATGCCGAGGGAGAGACGCCTCTTCTCTTGGCCAGTTCAATCTCATTAGACACAATACTGACAGCCCTTTCCAGCGTGCTATCGATACTTGTAATGACAGGCCTTAGTGGCTGCTGCCCCTCTCGCTTTCCCTCGATAACGACACAGCTGTTAAATCAACATATGTGCAAAACACCAACGAAAGAGGGGTGACCCAGCCCAGTCTCCTCTGAGCTCTGACGGGCGCTGACGGGCCAGCCCTTGGCCCGCACGTGTACCGTGCTCTGGGAGCCCGCCGGTGCTTAAGTGCGCCTCCGGGGGCTGCTGGCGTGACGAGATAGAGGAGCCTGGGAGTTGGAGTCCTGTGGACCAGCTGTGCTTGGCTCTCACCCTGGTGCTGTTGGCGTCTGCTGTAGCGTCCCGTGCTGCGGGGGCCCTCAGGTGCTTAAGTCCACCTCCGGGCACCTCTGGGCGCTGCTGGCGTGATGAGGCGATGCAGGGGAGCCTGGGAGTTGGAGTCCTGTGGACGTGCTGTGTGTGGCTCTCACCCCGGTGCTGCTGGCATCTGGCATCTGCGGTCTATTTAATTTTTCACTAATGGAAGGACTAGCTTACCTATAGGCGATCATTGAAGCTACCTTGTAACATTTTAGAAGTGTAACTTCCAATAGGGAACAGATAGAAATTTGGAATTTGGGCTCTCTGAGGTCAGAATTTAATAACATATCTTTTAGTAAAGGTGGTCTTTAAATTGTGTGTCTGAAAAGGCCACTTTTGGAAAGTTTGAATTTTCTTGTTTACCCATCCTTGTGCCTCTGCCTGCCTGTGGAATCAATGTCTGGTTTACACAAGGAGATTATGGACGGAGCGCTGAAACTTTTCAGATACTCACCCCACTCACAGATCTGGGTTCAATCCATCAACGTTCTTTATCTCACAGCAATTTTCCGTAAGAAGAGAACGTACAATAGAGCATTCTAGGGAGCGGCACCAAGAATTTGTAATGCGCTTCCTCCTAATATTAGAGGAATCACCTCTGTCTCGCAATTCAAAAAAGAGGCTAAGTCCTTTCTCATGAGTACATTTCTCCCGTAACTAATGACGGCCCTCTTGCGACTCCTTTGAGACCTTTAATCATGCGTGAATCTACTATTGTCAGATGTGTTAATAGGTGGAGATAACAGGATGACTGTACTGCGAATATCAGAGTAATGGCTCCGGGACAGCACAAGTCATTGTGCTTTCATCGAGCCACACCTATGGACCTCAGTCAGACCAGCATGGATACGCAAGTCCATACGCAACATTCAAGGACAATAGCTAATGAAGATACCTCTATCAAGCCACATGGTTATTGATCTGTACCTGTAACTGTGCATCCAGTTCAGAAATCAGGTTTTCTTTAGAAAGGATATTACATTTTATATTCCTTTTTAAATGCAAGTATGTCATGACATTTACTACTATAACCCTAGTGGTCGCATAGTAAGACTGAAGATGTTTGTTAGTTGTAAATTTGTAAACTGTGATTAAAACTGTTTGTGGCTGAACTATAAAGCGCTCTGACACCCATGATTGGGTCATGTTCGCGCTATAGAAAACACTAAAAATAAGGGGAAAAAAACTTCACCACCCTCATTCAGATCCAGCCATATGCAAATCAGTCTTGACACTGTTCCTTATAGGAACAGCCAAGCCCGAACTGCCAAGCCAGGTATTCCCTTGACCAAAAACAAGCATCCTGGGAATGGTTTTGGGGTAACACCCCTCATCAACCAGGCTAGCTTTAATCCAGTGGCAAAGTGAGCAAGGGACCCACTTCTGGACATACCCTGCCAACTTAACTTAGGGTGAACAAAGCAAACACAGAGAGATGATAGACGAAGCTCTGAAACGTTTCAGACACTCACCCTAAGTCACAGATCTGAGTTGAATCCATCATTGTTCTTTAGCTCACAACGCCACCCTAGTTCAGACCCAGCCATATGCAAATTAGTCTTGAGCTTGTTCCTTATGGGAACAGTCCACCCCGAACTGCCAAGGCAGGCCTTCCCTGGACCATAAACTAGCCTCCTGAGACCAGTTTTGGGGTAACACCCCTCATCAGCAAGGCTAGCTTGAATCCAGTGGCAAAGTGAGGAAGGGACCCACGTCTGGGCATACCCTGCTAACTTAGGGCAAACAAAGCAAACACAAGGAGGTGATGGATGTAGCGCTGAAACTTCTCAGAAACTCACTCCCAGTCACAGATCCAGGTTCAATTCATTCTTTGTTCTTTAGCTCACTTTGACACCTCAGTTGAGACCCAGCCATATGCAAATCAGTCTTGACCCTGTTCCTTTTAGGAACAGTCCAGCCCAAAATACCAATCCAGGTCTTCTGTTGTATATGAATTTAGGACCCTAGTTTAATTTTCCCGATTCATGCCCATATATAGGTATAAATCACCCTATCTTTATATAGGCATAGAAATCATAACCATATTTAGACTTAGCCTATGCAGCCCAAATACGGCATGGCTACTTCCATTGGTTCCGAGAATCCACAACGATTTATTGGAAAAACCCGCCTTCAGCTGTCAGGGACTTCCGCTTGCTTGAATATTAATTTATCCAAGAACTCATGGAGTTTTCAAAGAACTGAGTCTTTGATGACGTTATTATGTCCAACCTTACGTCAAACTCGCCACCTTCAAGGTATAAATATGCCCACATTTGCCCAGGCAAAGACACGTTGGTTTGGAGCAGTTCGATTATCTACTTGCCCGACGCCCTGCTGCTGCAAGTGCCGAAGGAAGCCGACTCTCCAGCTGACGCACTGAGATAGACGCTGTCTTTTCTCCTGCCGAAAAATCCAGCTCCAGTGTTTCCAGGCTACCCTTGAGGGTTGCTGGGAAATCGAGTCCTGAGAGAGAGATACAAGACCTCCTTCATTCTAAACCAAGGTACGGAGCTGATTAGACCCTTAAAGAATTCTTGGAAAAGATTCTTGGCAAAAGAATACTAAACTGAAGCTACACCTCCCTTACTTCTTCCCTTGTACAAGACCTAGGTTAGGTTCACCGGGGTAGGCGTATTTTAAAAGCACCAGTTGAGTACTTTTAGTCTTTATTTATTAATGTATGTATTTTATGGTATTTTATATGGCTTAGATACCATATCATGCTTTTACAGTATTACTTTATAATACTATTCATACTGTACGCATTGTACTTTATAACCAGTATTACGATTGTAGCAGTTCACTTCTTATGCTTGAGAAAGAAGACTGTTCAATAAATACTTTTTATTGAAAACGCCCGTCTCTCTATTTCTCATCACCTCTGGTGAAACGAAGCATGCACGATTGACTGAGTTAAATAGTTGTCTATTGTTTCCGCGACTCTATAGATACGTTTCTTATCCTGGGGAAACAAAGTTGTCATGTTTATGCGGTTGTCAGAAATGAATCCCTTCTTGTGAATTCGAGAAAGTTTCTAGTGACCTCTGAGCTAGCTGGCACTCACAATTAAGTCTAATATATTCTATAGAGACCTAGTCGACCTCAGTCCTACGTCTAAACTATAGTATATGTTATTCCAATGTGCAGAGCCTATTGGGAATATAGGAACTACACTACACTTCCCTGGACCAGAAACAAGCGTCTTGGGACCGGTTTCAGGGAAATACCTCTCATCAGCCAGAGTAGCTTGAATCCAGTGGCAAATTGAGCAAGGGACCCACGTCTGCCAACTTAGGACAAAGAAAGCAAACACAAGGAGTTGATAGACGGAGTGCTGAAACTCCCCCAGTCAAAGATCTGGGTTGAATCCATCATCATTCTTTAGCTCACTTTGCCACCCCAGTTCAGACCCAGACATATGCAAATCAGTCTTGCCTTTCTTTGTAAATTCTTTGGAGGAATAATATTACCATTCTTCGCTGAATTCCAACTTCCCAATAAGATTTTGTTTGAAGACATAAGCTCTTTTTTCTGGGCGAACCTTGCGTAGTGAATTCACTAACAACATAGGATACTTTCAACTTTCCACTCCTCATTCATTATTGCTGGGCACCACTATCACTATTCAAAGCAATCTGACAACTTCCCTATGTATCTTCAATGCACTTTTGCATATGAGTTGGCATTGTTGAGAGGTTGTCCTTCAATACGTTTTTCTTAACCAGTACATGCACCAGTTTGTGCTGTAAATCCATCCACATTCTCGGGAACATATTTGCTATTCCATCTGAGGTTAACAGTTTCGTCAAACGCTTCTGATCACAATTGTCAAGCGGTATTTACCATACCAAAACTCTGAAATGCCACCAAAACCATGTTGCAACAAAGGTATTCACTCCAAAATATTCTGAACAGGGTGTTCCAAAGAAATAGGTTTATAATGAATGTTTTTGACAAAAATGATGGGAGGGAGCAATATTCCTTGCAATCTCCTCCAAAATATTATACACTTCCTCACCTGCAGCTAAGTCACATCATAAATTGTCACTAATCTTCTCAACAACCACTGACTTTTGATGGTCACAAGTCATCGTTTACCACTTGAAAGAGAAATTAACATCAGCGCATGCACTTTGTTTATGTCCACAGACCATTTTGTTGCCTATGTGGGCCACAAAATGGTCTCCGTGTCAGACCACGCAGGCACTTGAGCCCACATTGATATTTAATGATGGACAGCCTCTTCATCATTAGGGACTTCTGTGATGCACACCACTGCACTAACATTCCAGAGCAGGGAATGCTGCTCAGTGAGGAGGCTAAGAGTATGAAATCATGCTCACGCGACTGAACCGTTGGAGCTAATTAATCGGTGAGCACACAATAACTCACCACTACCCATAGACACACTAATGTAGGCTATTCTTCAATTCTCCTTGGTTGTCTTTTTTCTGTGACCTGAATCCTCGGGTTTAACCATTACCAGGTGTTTGAGTCACTAGTCTCCACTTCTGTAGTGGCTCGCATTCTACCCATCACTACTACACACAGGTATCCCAGAATGCACATAGGTTATTCGAGTTTATTCGGATAAACGACATGCTTACTCGCCTGCCTCCAACCCCACTTGGAACTACCCAGGATAATATCTAAATTGGAACTCGAAATACATAACATAAATATACATAACTGGTTGATAAAGTGAAGCGAGGACGCACTTTACATTGCAATTAAAAGCAATATACATCACTCTCAGTGTACTATCAAAATGCGTTTTTAAAAACCTGCTTCCTGTCTACCACTCCCACCACTCTGTTCCTTCTTCTCCTCCCCCTTGCAAAAATCTAAAAAAGTAAAAGATGCCCTGAAACCCTCCATTATCACACTCTGAAGCTTTACTTCCCTTCACAGCCCCAATGCCATGCTCAAGACTCTCATTGAGAGTGGAGAGATGGCTCTATTATGATAGCACTTTTGATTGACCGCTGTCAATACAGAGTGGAGAGAGTGGATAATAGACATTAGAAGAGCTCGAAAACAGTCCACATTCAGGCCTTTCCTTTTCCTTCAGAACCAAAAGAGAAGAGGAGGTGGTGTTGGACACAGAGACCCTCATTTAACATTTAACCATTTTTGTTGAGATTCAGTAAGCTTTAGCGATCAAGCTAAAGACCAGATAAGCGACTGCTTCACCGAGTGACATCACAGCAGTGAAAATCTGGTATCCACGCTAATGTTTTCCTACTAAAGCCAGTGATAACAAGTAAATCCTTGAAGAGTAGACACTAGAAGCAATGAGGAGAGTGCTGCTGATGAGAGGTGACAGGAATAGGATCGCTGGGTAATATTATGTAAGTCTTTCTTTGTATGCTGTTGTAGCTGTTTGACAATTGTTAGAAAATAACATAAAAATAACAATATGAAAAGGTTGCAAATTTACTTCAATGAAGTTTAACTGTACAACTCCCTACATGCTGTTTCAGCTCCTGCTGTTGTTGCTAGGAACTTTGGAAGGTTCTCTGTTTATACTGATAAGTACAGTACTGCGATACAGAACCAAATTATAGATATTTAATACATTTGGACACAAACCTTGATTCTGTTTTGACTCGTTACATTGTACTGTATACATTGAAATAGAGCGATAATCCGTCATCCATGTATCTGTATTCTATTCCAGGTCCTGAAGATAAAAAGAAGATACATGCTGCCAGATGAGGCAACTTCTTCTCCTCCAGCTGCTTCATGATAGTGGAGATGGCCACTTGGAAAGAAATGGAGCTGCGAGATACCTTTTGTGAAAGCATGGAAAGCGGCGAGGAAAATGCTGCCTGCTGCAAAGAGTCCACTTCTGCCAATCAGTATGAGAAACCAGAGTCAACCAGTGCCAGCCTTAGGTCCAACTGGAAACTTCTAGTGAATGGGAATTCCACCAATGAGGCCTTCCTTTCCCGTTTCTCCAAGGAATGCAATGACAGCTTGGGAATTGGACAGGTGAGCCTGGAAGAAGGGGACCAAAGAGTGATCATTAACATTGCCGGGCTCAGGTTTGAAACACAGCTCAAAACACTCAACGAGTTTCCTGACACTCTCCTGGGAGATCCCCACAAGAGGATGCAGTTCTTTGATTCCATGAGAAACGAGTATTTCTTTGACAGAAACAGGCCGAGTTTTGATGGTATATTATACTACTACCAATCCGGCGGCAAAATCAGGAGACCAGCAAACGTCCCTATTGATGTGTTCGCCGATGAGATTGTGTTTTACGAGTTGGGAAATGACGCAATGGAGCAGTTCAGGGAAGATGAGGGGTTCATCAAGGATCCTGAGGTACCTTTACCGACAAATGACTTTTACAAACAGTTCTGGCTACTCTTTGAGTATCCGGAAAGCTCCAATGCTGCTAGAGGAGTCGCTTTGGTCTCCGTTTTGGTTATTATAATCTCCATTCTCATTTTCTGTGTGGAGACTTTGCCCGAATTTAGGGAAGAAAAAGAATTTCCAACAACTAAAGATGGTAACAACTCCACTTCCATTGCTAAGCTGCCGAACACTTTCACTGACCCATTCTTTGTGATAGAAACGGCCTGTATTATTTGGTTTTCATTTGAACTAGTGGTGAGGTTTACCGTGTGCCCCAGCACAACAGAGTTCTTCAGAAACATCATGAATATCATCGATATTGTGTCCATCATTCCTTATTTTGTGACTCTGATAACCGAATTAATACAGCAGACAGAGCCCACAGGCCAGCAGAATATGTCACTGGCTATTTTGAGAATCATTCGACTTGTCAGGGTGTTCAGGATTTTTAAGTTATCAAGGCACTCCAAGGGGTTGCAAATTTTAGGGCAGACATTAAAGGCCAGCATGAGGGAACTCGGTTTGTTGATCTTCTTTTTGTTCATTGGAGTGATCCTTTTCTCCAGTGCTGTCTATTTTGCAGAAGTGGACGAACCTCAGTCGCAGTTCACCAGTATCCCTGATGGCTTCTGGTGGGCTGTCGTCACAATGACTACGGTGGGCTACGGGGATATGTGTCCAATCACAGTTGGAGGGAAAATGGTGGGCACCCTCTGTGCCATTGCAGGGGTGTTAACAATTGCTCTTCCGGTCCCAGTGATTGTTTCAAATTTCAACTACTTCTACCATAGGGAAACCGAGAATGAGGAAAGACAAGCGGTTCCAGCAGAGGTAGAAAAACTCCAATCACTGACCATTACAAGATCAGGAAGTGAGGCGTCTCTGAACAAGAACAATGGAGCATGTGCTCGTGACCAAGCAAACAATGGAAAGTCATGCCCTTTCAATAAACACAGAGAATTAGGAGACGTTTAAAGGCACGCTGGCTTAAATAATGTACCTTATGTTTCTCGTCGTTTATAGGTTTCTAAAATGAACATGTTTTATGAAATAAAATGGGCGAATGTCCTTTTGATGTGTGTCCCAAATGACGGAGAAGTAAAAAAAAGGAAATTATAGCTTCACATATTCAATAATCATCCTATCAGTCTGTTATGAGACTGATAGATAAAGGAAAAAATAACTTTTCTACAGGTGTTTACAAGCTATGAACTTGTTAGGGTGAGCATTATGCTCCCTCTTCAGAGGTTAAATATTCATTGGACTACTGTTAAACACTCTTAAAACACTCTTAAAATGAGAACTTGCACTTGACGGAGAGTTACCGCTACATACTATAGATGACAAATTCACAGAAGCAAACCTGTTGAACTATATTTTCAGCACTGCAAACAATTTATCGCATCCTTGGTCTCTAAATCTCTGTTTTGTGTTTTAAAGGCTCGCAGTTTTGATCATCGGGGCAGATTTACGAGAAAGTGCTACAGCATAGCACCGCAAGCCCTTTGGCTGTGACACGCTGTGGCACTTTCAAAGCACAGGAATGTGACATATTTCCAATAATATGTTGTATTCCTGTGCTATCCCCCGCGCTGGAGCCCAAACAGCTGCCATGTGCTGGCACAGGCACCCTTGCATGGTGCAAGGATGACTGCGTCATGGGGAGATTGTTTTTGTGCAGGAGGGGGCACCTTACTGCACAAAAACAATCACTACAGTGTAGTATTCACACGCATTTCCAGATTTATGATTCCTCGTAAATCTCGAAATGTGTCTTGTTATGGGAACACCCACAGCAACACCCTTGGAACGCCCTTTTCAGGCAAAGTACTGCGTGTTAAGGGGCCATATTTACAAGGATAGAAAAAGCCATTAAGGGTGGCTTTTCCTGTCCTTTTAAATATGGGGCAGAGAAATACGCCACTGGGGGCTTGTAAATCTGCCCCAACATCGGTACCAGACTAATTTTTTCTATCGAGTTACAGGAAACAGTCTGCACTGCGGCATAACACTAATAAACGTATGTCCTGACATAAGTGCATCAACTGTAAATGCATGGACTCTTGAAATATAAGGTATCAGCCTTCACACTGGGCTGTTGAATCGAATGCTGACCTTGAGGCATGTTATTTCAAACAAGTGGCACACTACTGTTTCAAATAAGTATGTATCCAGCCCAGAGCCGGAGTGGTCACCAAGGACATGTAAGACATTTCTACTAGCCAGGCCATAGGTAATGGAAGACCTAATAGCACAGGCGGGGGACAATTGCCCGGTCTTTTGTATCAAAAGGCTGCCCCTTAGTCTTCTTTCAAAGAGAAACTGTAAAAAGCTTCAGCCCCTACAGCAATCATCAACAGAAGGCCAGTGTTCAGAGATCTCTTTGTTTTCAAAGAGAGGAACATTATGAAGGAGCACATCTAGGTAATTTGTTGTTTAATATCTGCATGAAGCACTCATCCACTTGATGCTGACAGCCACCATACATACTGCTTGGGCTGCAAGAAGAAGCGGGTCTTTAATTCTTTATTACAGGACATGTGTTCTTCATTATTCATAAGGTTGTTTTGGCAAATAACTCAAGAGATTGGCATGTTGGCTTGAAAATTGCAAGACTCCTCTGTAAAACCTCAGCAACTTTGTGACAGTTAAAAGAAGTCTGTCTGCCAGCCATAAGTGATGCCAGGAGGATAGTCATGAAACAAGTCAATTGACTTGTGCATCAACAACTTCTACAGCATAGTCTTGGAAGTCCACCAGAGCTGTGCGGGAAGCCTGCTAAAAAATCTGGGAGATCTGCATATCTTTCATTTAAACTGTGAGGGAGCATCATTTCCATTCAACCTGGCACCATATTGACATTTGTTGTAGTCCGGGTATGAGACACCTTCGCTGGGATAATAGCCATGACAAAGTGCACTTAAGTGACTCTACTGTGGATATTTATTAATCCGTTTGCCGTCCTAAAGAAACCCTTGAGAGTCTGTAGGGATTCTGCCACCTTCATTCTTTTGTGCCGCCGTTTTACTACAAATGCCTAATTCCTATGACAGTGCTGCAACAGACAAGTGCATGCCATGGATGACATTGTGAACGATGCTTTTCATTTATAAGTAGGCATCCTGCACACTGCTCTTCAAATGGGGAAGCATTCCAGTGCCAACCACTTGGAGGCTTCCATCCCCATCAAGTAGAGGATAGTGTGAAGGTGAAAGTAGGCTAACATGCGCAGTGAAATCCAGAATGCCTTATTAATTCGCTATATTTGCGTTACAGATTTAAAATTTGTTATAGTGTAGGTATGTCACAATATTGCTGCTATGTATTACTCTCCCTGACATACCGTCAATAAATAAAGATGTATGTAAAATCCACATGCAATTAGCTATATTTTCTGTAACTTAAGAAGTAAGGAACCAAATATCGTCAAAACTGTGCCTCTGATATCCTTGTGCCAGTCAGTATGCGCTCTAAATGCTTTATTTCAGTGAGATTTACGTACTGCAAATCAGCCTAAGTACATAACGACATTAAACTTTACACCATCATTGTATCATAAGCAAGTCATGACTGCAGATATGAAGTATGGTATCTGTCCAGCTCAACATACCACGTGCAAGAGAGAAGGAGATAAGCTGCCCTACACCCTCCTAGAAAGACAACACTGCCACAAAAGTATGGCAGCTGTTGGACAATAAAGGGATCCAGGTCAGTGAATTATAAATACCTTAATGTATCCCGGCTATTTGCCTTTATTGGTGGGTACATTAGGTAAGGTTAAAAATTGATGGGGCGGTAATATGAGAGCAATGACTCACATCATCCTAGAAGCCCATAAGTGTCTGAGGCACTCCTCTGGGTCAGCCATCCCTAACTTCCTCTTGGGGCCCTGTTTGCCTGCTTACTTTTCAAGAGGAAAAATTGTGAAAAGATAAGAAATGACTTACGTGTTCAAGAGAGTCCCACCTGAAATGCACAAGGGAAATGACTCTAGAGGGGATCCCGGCTTCTTGATTGGAGAGGGGAAAGGCGTCCTTTGTAGTCACACATTCTTCAAAAGGCCAACCATGCCAGTAAACCTACTCGGCACCCGCTCTCCGCTGACCTGCATCCCTTTATTGTCCAGTAGCTTTTATCTAAGAACGCCCTCCTACGCCGAGTCAACAGCAGTTTGAGTCTGCCCTGGAGGTACTGCCCTTTCAGGGTGGGGAGAAGTTGCCGATTATGAAGTATTTCACAATTTTGCATGTGAGGATGACCTTCCCTCCCTTTAGCACTGAAATAGGTTTTCTGTGACCATCCAAGTGGGACTTGTTGGATGTTTGTTTTTAGGCAAGACTACCAATTGCCTACTATACCTGCAGCTGCCGTACTTTTTGCGTCACAAAAGGGGGTGGTGATGGACGGAGCATCTGAATCAATCAAAAACTCACACCCAGTCAAAAGATCTGTATTTAATCCATCACTGTTCTTTAGCCCACTCTGCCACCCCAGTTCAGACATGGCTATATGCAAATCAGTCTGACCCTGTGCCTCATGGGAACAGTCCAGCCCGAACTGCCGAGCCATGTCTTCCCTGGACCGGAAACAACCGTCAACATGATCCCCCCAGCTCAAGACACTACTGCCACTCAAGGGTGACACAATGTATGTGGTAGCACTATGAGGTAGTATTTCAATATAATCTTCAAATAAGCTACTCACCATCTGCACATAAAATTGTTTCAAGGAAATTGGATTCTTCTTCGGTTTCAGAGGTAGTAACATTAACTCAAGTGTGCTGAGTGGAGCAACTGCATGTGACCAATAAATGTTCAGATCGTTGCTTGGAACCAATAAATATACCTTAAAGCCCCAAACACTCGTCTTCAAACAGAAAATAAAAAGTAACACTACCTACTAACTCAATGAGTTAAAATGCTGTGCCAATAATTTCAAAGTCATTCCCCACCCTTTCTCTTCTGTCACCATTAGGTACCTGAAAAAAAATCTCTGAGTAAAATTAATAATAGGGACAATCCATTTTATTTCATTTATTATTTATTGAGCACTTAGGCAATCAAAAGAACACGCTGGCATTAGGAAAGGCTTGCCAAAAGAACACATTTTGACTAAACAGACAAAATTAGCGAAACAGCAGGTTGTAAGATTTTTTGTTAATGTGAGGTGGTCGAGCAGGGGCGGCCTTAGGCATGTGCAAGCTCTGCACCTGCACAGGGCCGCCAAACCTAGGGGCTGCCATGCCAATATATATCCTTAATACTATAATCCTCTGAGGATGGATACATATTTGCGTGGAGGCCCCTGGCAGGGATTTGGAAGCCTCCGGCTCTGTTCCACTTCCAAACACCCTGACCCCCCCCCTCTTCACTGGCCTCCGCGCCTGCGTTCTTCCTGGTTCCTGATTGGCTTCTATTTTTCCCTATACTTTCACACAAATGACCTAGACCACAGAGGCACCTATGAATTACTTATTTTAATGTTGTACCATACGTTGCAGAACTTTTGCAACTAACTCCTCTATTTTAATTAATGAGGTAGGAGGTACATCCATATTGTGCCATATTTAAAAATTGCCCAATCCCTTTATGTAAAACAACAGTTGTGAGACAACGAATAACACACACCTATGTGCCAAACTCAGACAGACAGAAAAAAGTGTGTGTGAGCAAGATGGTGCCTCATGGGCGCACCACCTACAGGAACCTGGCAGGTACTCACCAGGATTGCCCTGATCTCATCATTGGCACCATCAAGCTCAAAAGAAGAAATGTGTCCAATAACAAACAAAGAGTGTGTTTGTGAAAATGTGCAGTGTACATGAACCACGAATAACACAAATAGTGTCAAAACAACATATAAACCACAAACAACACGGATCTTTACTTTATTCTGTCTCTTTCGTGTTGGTTGTGGGCTCTAAAAAAGTGAGTATGGCTACTACTTATCCAACCATACTCTACTTGCCGACATATTTCATTGCCATTCAAATGTAAGCAATTTCTTCAGGGCGTCACACATTTTTAAGCCACTGCATTGGACATGCATAGTCTTCACAACCTCAATCGACCAACTTGGCTCATACCAGTCGAGAGGACGGAACCCTTGTGGGTTTCTGAATGACTCCAGATGTGAGTCACTTTTCCTTCCCTTCAATAATTTTCACAATAGGGAAAATGACACTCTGCGTTTCCTCAGCCCTACCCACTGCTGGCCACGTTGTGTGTCACAATACCCTCCTCCTCCTAAATTGTATTGTTCTGAGACGAATTCAGAAGGGTGGTAGCAGCTGCAGGTACTGGTCATCTAACGCCGTTGCTGGATCTTTTATTAAAACACCTTCCTGAGCCCCGGGCGGGGCTCCTCCCCGCCCGCCCCCTCTTCCGGGGCCCCCTACCTACGCTCCCTGCCCAGGGCTGCCATGAGCCTAGAGTCGCCCCTGGGTCAAGGTAATTTTACATGTTATGACTGCAAGCCCCACACGTGGAATGCAGAGTCAGTTGCAGACTGCCAAAAATATCAGACGGAAAAACCTCAATTGGCTACCTGTTTAATAAAACCGCTCATTAAACCAAAGCGCAACTTGCAATGACAAGGGAGGAATGTTATTTTGAAATTGTGATGTGTGAGAAAATAGAATTTCAGCAGAGCAAGCATCGTCAGGCGAGCAAGGTGAACCAGCACTGAACATGTTTCCAAAGATTGCATAACTTGGAGGAATGGTATGCATGCAAATCTCTTCAAGGTATGTTCAAGGACGTTTTTAAATTGTCGGAAGACACATCTTCTAATGCCCTAGATTAATCTGGGAGTAGCTCATTCACTCGGGGGTTTTTCTTTGCATGATTGCACATATGTTCCTAAAAATCCCGTTATAAATTGAGGTAGGCGCTTCACCAGGAGCCGTTAAGTTGCAGGTAGGCTTTGCTACATTTACATCAGAAGTCAGTACATCGCAACAGACATCAGTTATCAGGCAAGAGCAAGTAAGTATTTAAAAAATAATAATCTGTGTGGTTGTATATATATATATTTTTTTACTGGAAAAAACAAAGGTTAAAGTAATGTTATAATTAGGTGTCAACATAGGTTAAAAACTAATGGTCAAAAACCCGAAGAACACCTGAAATTTACCAGTTGTAGTTCAGTGAGCTAACTAGAACGTGCCCACTCATGCACTGCTTATGACCTTACATATTACCTCACTCATAACATGTTAAATGACATCATTGATGACGTCAATGATGATAACATCCAATGAATGCAACAATGCGCTAGACTAATGACTCTGTACAGGTAGGTACACATATTAATTGCAGCATTTTGTATTTAATCTGTAAGTATCTATTTGTACAGTTTCTTTTAACTGATTTTTCCGGCTGGAATTTATGGATACCAGAGGCTTTCATTTTACACCGGTAACTTGTACACTCCTGTAGTCACAGGCGGATTCTCACAATTTCTCGGAGGGCAGGTCACAACACAAACACTTGGGCCAAATCTCGTTACACTATCACCACAACCCCTCCATGCGTGGGGCCACAATTTTAAGATGGCTGAACACTACATCATGTTTACTGACACCAGGAGGAACCATAGGTGGGGAGACCCTTCCATTTGTTACCCCCAATCTATTCATGACCATAGTCCTGCAGAAAAACTCCCCATACAGAACACCAATAGTGCTCACCCAAAGACATGAGGAGGTCCTTTCATACGCTGCAAACCATGCTTACAGGTACAGCGATGGGTCTTTATTTGAACACCAATATGCATCTACTACTTGTTGTGCACTCAAACACACCCCACTTGCCCGAATTCACAACACCTAAGGATCTTGTATTCCCGTGAAAATATATCCCCCTCCAAAGTGTAGGCAGTGGTACTTCTATTCCGGGTCTTTGAGCCAACCTTGATGAGGGCGGAGAAATAAATCATTATGAGACGTTTTTAATGAAGCACACCCCACCCACCAGATAGCTGTAAACATAGGAAGTCTGCTACGGTGGGAAGAGGGACTATGGGCCAGATGTAGGTAAATTAGATTTACCGATTTTTAATTACCGAATTTTACAGATTCAGTAATTAAAAATCGGTAAATCTAAAGGGTGGATATGTAGGTATTTCCAGATGTGGAAATACCGAATCTGTAACAATCGGTATTTACCGATTCTGTAAATACAGAATCAGTATTTCCCATTGATTCCTATGGGCTTTGAAGCCCATAGGAATCAATGGGAAATACCGATTGAGGGCCATATGTAGGTAAATGGCATTTACCGAATCGTAAATACCGAATTTTACCGATTCGGTATTTACAATTCGGTAAATGCCATGTAGGTAATTATTCTGTAAATATTACCGAATCGGTAATATGCGGTAATTACCGAATCGGTATTTACCGATTCGGTAATTGCCATTGATTCCTATGGGCCTTGAGGTCCATAGGAATCAATGGCAATTACCGAATCGGTAAATACCGATTCGGTAATTTTACCGATTTGTCAAGGGGGACAGGGTGTCACTTTGACACCCTGTAGCACCCCTGATTTTGGCTTGTGTGCAATGTGACACACATACATGCCCTTAGGGCATGTATGTGTGCCACATGGCACAGGTGTACATGCACAGACGTGCATGTACACAGAAATTCATTATTTACCATGCCATTGTATTTCATGGTAAATAACGAATTTCTAAGGGCCTGTGGCACTGTTTCCAGTGCCACCTACATCCCAAAATTCCGATTCTGTACATTTACCGAATCGGTACTTTACCGATTCGGTAAAATTACCGATTCGGTAAATATACAGAATCGGTAATTTTCAGGCCCCCTACATCTGGAATTACGAATACCAGTCGGTAACGGCCGAAATCGGCCGTTACCGACCGGTATTTTCCCACCTACATATGGCCCTCTGTATTTACAGAATCGGTAAATACCGAATTTTGCAAGGGTACAGGGGGTGTCACTTTGACACCCTCTGGCACCCCACAAATACGCATGTGCGCCATGTGGCACACAGACATGCCCTAAGGGCATGTCTGTCTGTCACATGGCTCGGTGTACATGCACACATGTGCATGCACACCTGAATTCGATATTTTACCACACAATAGGATTGTGTGGTAAAATACCGATTTTGTAGGGCCTTTGGGACTCAGAAGAGTCCCACCTACATCTGAGATTTACCGAATCGGTATTTTTACCGATTCGGTAAATCTCAGATTTACAAATTTACCGATTCTGTAAAATTGTGCCCCTACATGCCAATTCTTGAATACCGGTCGGTAACGGCCGAAAACACCGATTTTCGGCGGTTACCGACCAACCTACATCGGGCCCTTAGAGACGTAGAAAAGGCTTCAGGACTTTGATTTAAGTCTCAGACAAAAGTGATGGTCTTTAAAGTGTGTACACTAAAAGACTCACACTGAAAAAGAAATGTTTTGATTTAATTGCTTTGTCACAGCAGCTTGCACCTCTTTTAAAACGCTTTCTTTCAGCCAATATAAATTCAATTCAAAATGAACTAAACTCTGAGGAAATTGAGTTTTTTCAATATAAAAAACATGTTAAATACATCGAGAGGAATTGTAAAATATTCCGCAATGGGATTTAATTTACAATTCATTCACCATTTCCTCATGCGAAAAGTGAAAATCACTGTTCCCCTGGAGAGTAACGTTTCTTTTGACTATGGTTACATTTCCAAGATGACCAAAAAAAACATGCTTTGTTTTATTTTTAAGCAAGCACAATGCGGACAGACCTAGACATGGTGGTAGCATGAGGATGGCATAATACAATGGTGCAGCGGACCCCACTTTGCTCTCTTTTGGCCATTGAGATCCAGAGCTCCCTTCTCCACACCTGTTAGGGAGAATCCAGTAAGAAAAGGAAGGAAGAAATTTGAAGACCTGGAGCCCATTTTTTGAAAATTAAGCCAGGATTGCCGGAAGAGGAGGAGCAAGGTGAAACTGCGGAGCGGAGGGTGCAGCAGAGCAGCGGAAGCCGAAAGCCGTACCCGCACCCGTACCCGCAGCCGAGGCAAAGAGAAGGCACGGACAGGCAGCGGGCAGCGGGTTTCTTAGCAAGCGTCGGCAAATATCGGTTCTCAGCGTGGGGGTGGCCTTTCCGCACTTCAGGCTGAGCGGCAGCCGTCCTCATTGCACTAGCATGCAGTCGGAGAGTGCGGGTGAGAGCTTGGCGTTTGGTGCTTTGGGATCGAAAAACGGAGGAGCACGGCGGAGAGCGCAGCACTCGAGCGGCGTTCATGCGAGGAGGCGAGAGCTGTGGTATCTTTGGACCGCTACCCCACAGGGCTCCTTCAGGCTCCTCCAGGCGAGTGCAGCAAGGGAAGCATGGTGAGCCACCATGTCATACTGCCCCTGTACTATCTCACCTCACCATACAGTAGCAACTCTCCCTGACAGCGCTGCCCGCCCCCCCTTGACCGCAGGGAAACGTGAACGAAGGCAGATGGGGAGTAGTGATTAAGTGATTGCGAGAAGCTAGGAGGGCTGTAACAAGGTACATCAACAACAGCCTTTTCCTCGCCCTAACTAGGCTCACCAACAAATCATGCCAACTAATCACCAACTAATCACACCAAACATCTTGCATTAACCTTTCCACTACTGCCAGCTCGATACTCAGTGCTGCTGAGTTGGACCACCAGAGTGCAGCAGAGAGAGCATAACGTAGGAAGCCAGAACGCCTGACGCCACCACCGCCGGTAACTCTGAGGAGGCACGCCGGTCGACAGGTGAGAAGTCGAATTGGCCCCTGGCCCCTGTCTCCATTGTCTGGTGGTTAAGCTGCTTGCGGTGCGCTGGTCTGAGACCAGTACCTTATCAGTCCCATGCAGTCACTCAGAGCTAGTGGTGTGACGCCTCAGGAGGCGCAGCTCATTGATCACTGGCTGCTGTTGGGCCTGTTGCCTGCAGTTGAGGCAGCTCACAGGACCTTCAGCCCTCAACCGGTCTACTCCCTTGCACCGCTCAGAGACTCAGAGAGGACGGTGCTATTGGGGGGGTGCTGTACGGCTGTGCGAATAGAGGGTCTGAGCTGTGGTGACCATTGCTGAGTGGGTTGGCATTTACAGGGTTGGAAGGAAGAGCGACAACTGGCAATTTTCAATTGCGCAGCGAGACGGAACCCAGTTAAGACTGTTATTGGGTTGTCGCTGTTTTTGCAGGTTCCTCCCATCATTTCTGGGCTTCCATCCCTCTTGAGAGGGGACAAGGGGTGTGTAAACCCCGCCCGCCCCGTTAAGTCTGCATATAATTCCTCGTCGGCCCGCCATGGATACCTCCAAGTAACTTAGAAAGCTACCACGGAGAAAGGGCACTACTCTCCGTTCCACCTCCCCCGGGGGGTTCAACAGGAGTCACCTCCACCTCAAGACAAAACGTCATACTCTGGTGGCCCACCATCGGAACCTCGGATCAGCGACTTTTTTGGTAAACCTGTTTTCAAAATCGCTCTCCCTCTACCCAAATAATACAGCACGGTGCGGACTCAAATGCTAATATCCAGATTGACAATCATTGCTCTCCCAATCCTGCCTACATTAAAATCCCAACTCCGGAGAATCCCCCTCAACCCTCGCCCAAATCTTCTGCTCTACATGAGTCTCACCAGCTGCATACGCTCTCCTAGGAAGACGTCATCATGACCCAGGACAGTTTTTTTGTCTCATTAAGTGCTTCCTCTATAGCCCTGGGAAATCTTCCCTCACCAGTCTCCGGCTCTGATTCCTTAAACATCACTGCTCTAAACACCGCAACGAAGCTCCAAGTCCAAGCTCAAGTCCAGGGCAGTGTCTTGTCTATATCGCCAGAACACTTTGACAATTGCAACGCGGTTGATTCATCACTGAAGCCCCCATCACAACACAGCCTATGTTTACGTCCAGTGGCACCCCCAATCAGCCTCAACGACCCTTCATCCTTAAATAAGAGCCCAAACTATGAATGCCCTTTGTCATCTAATAAATTATCCAACCGATTCTTGGAATCGAATAATCACTCGCCCCCTCTCCGGGCTTTGGCTTGCATTCAAATTCTTTTAGAACTTTATTAGAGGATCAGGAATCACCTGTGTTTGCCTCTTTGGACAACACAAACTCTATTTTGGTCTCATCGACCTCTCTTCATGCAAAGCAAGATGCAATCGCTAAAGCCACGCTATGGCAGTCACAGAAAATGGAACTGCAGATTGATCTAATGCAAACTCTGGCTTCAGCGCTGTCGAACTTGGGTTCCAGGATAAGCTAACTTGAAGGCTCGGTGGGGCCAATGGACAACTTGACTTCCTGCTCTTGCTCTTCAATAATCAATAAACTATCGCCTCTCCCCGAAATCTTGGGCCCAATCATGAAAAGCGTGAAGTGTCAAATTAACACAAATGGATCACCTAAGTCCACGCAAGAGACTCAAATTCCATTCACCTTTGAAGAGCCTTTAAGCTCCACCACACCAGCCGGTCCACCACCAGGGAGAAAAAATACTCCCCCTTTGCCGACCCAGCCACTAAAAATTCAGACTATTTGCTATCAGCAACCAGCCCCGGCCACCCCACTGTGGGCTCGGAACTCACTGACACTAGCTGTCTAACAACAACGCAGTTAGTAACTACGCGACCGGACTGCAATGACATTTACCATAATGATTCGACCGACAGTTCCTCCAATCTTCTAATGAAACCTTCATTGTCAAGGAGGGAGAGAAAGAAACTTAAAAAACAATCCAAAAAACAACGCTTAGCGAAAAGGAGAGTGGGGCTTGAAGGGTCAGTGGTATCCAGCATGCTAGCTATTAAATCAAGGGGCCCCCCTTAATTTCCCATCTTCACCCGTCTTTAAAATCCAAAACGAAAACCATTGAGACAAACACGACCCCCCTGGGTTCAAAGGACTCCAGTGAACAGCCCGGGCTATCAACACAGGGAGCACCTGGGGCCACAAAAGTTATCAAACTATATTCTACAACGAAAGCGAATGGATCATTGCCAAATAAAACCATAGGAACAATTATCCATGACCAAAACCCTGGCAGTCAGAACAACACTGTACAGTTCGCAACAGCAATGCAAGAAACACAGAATAGTCCATTCAAATCCCAGGGAATGGCAAAAATGTTGAACACGGTCCTTCAAAGAGCGATAGAGGGTAAAGCGATAGGCTGCTGTGCGTACCATCCACTTGAGGATCCAACTAAAGTCGGCTTGGATTCCTCCATGCACACGCAGAGGCATCTTTCGCTCGAACTGACACAAGTCCTGGGAATGACAATCCATCCGGGGGGAACAATCATTCACCTGAAGCTCGTCCCTAACATCTGAAGGCTCCAGCACCTCTATCTGAAATAGCTAGGAGTCAGAATCACCAGAACCCCGAAAATGGAGCAGAACTCGTCTTTTTTCCTCACTACAACCATAAGGGCCCATATGACATTCTTAACAGAAATAACCTTATCCGTTTATTCAACTGTATTCCAACACTGTCTGGAGTCACTTCCTCAGACCTCACGTCAAGTTCTCTTCAATACCAGGGAAAGGGGGCTCAGAGGCCACCATTACAACATGGTCCCAGGAATCCATCAGAAATGAAATTCTCAGGGAAGCCAGTCTATTTGAAACCTGGGGCATCGAAATGTGGGTCCCTACTCAACAAAAATATCCCCACGTTCTTCTCCCGCAGGCCCCAATGAAACATCTTACTAGCGTACTGAAGGGGTCCCGGGGTGCAACCCATGCCTGGCTTCCAAAAGCGTTGAAAGCAGACAATCTTATAAACATTGCATGCCATAACAATCAACGCCTAATAAGTTGCAAACTTAATTGCCCTGTCTCCTACGCTAATGATAGCCGCCACGGGCATCCTGCCCCAGAGCCTCCAACCATCTCTGTCCAGCAGCGCCCTTCCTAACAAGGAAGCTAACCGGTCTGACTTTAATTTAACAATTACGTCCTGGAATGTGGCCGGGCTTAAGTCAACTTTTCCCTCAAAATCAGCCGTGGAATTTTTAAATGAAAGCAACATCATCTATTTCCAGGAGACTTGGTCTCTATCCCCATCGCCTCTGCTCGGCTACTACAAACTTTTTCAACCAGCCGTTCAGGCCAACCCATATGGAAGACCCTCTGGGGGCCTCTCTGTTTTCATCAAGCACAGGTGTAAGATAACGACCACACCTATTCCTCGGAACATGACGACAGTGCAGACTGCACTTATTACCGGTCTCTCATCCTCAGGCAGGGCCTTTTCCATGCTCCTAATTAACTGTTACCACAATACAATGAAAACCATAAAATCGATTGTAACAGATGTTCTGATAAAACACCTGGAAGATCTCTTACTGGAATTTGCGTCTACGGAGGTACTGTTATTAGGGGATTTCAACATCAACGACCTTGCTACTAACCCCCTAACAGCTATGAAAACCAAAGAGCAAGAAGCAATGACCACCTTTCTAACAACTCACAATCTCCGCTCTGCTCAGCAAATTATCCTGGAACAGCTCCTGGGTGCTGATTTCTTGCCAACGTTTAGAAATATTTCAACTATTAATTACATCTTTCTATCCCCGCTTCTGGGAAATAAAGTGGTCAGGATGGAAATTCCCTATCGCTCGGAGAGCGACCACAAACCCCTAACAGTAACAAAGCTCTTGCAAATGCCAGTAGCCGTTGAAATAACTAAAGTAGGGTAATCAATGCGGGCCGAACTCCACACCCTGGCTAGAAGAATCAAATGGGACTCATCGGGTTCTGTCGAGGTGGTAACTTGGCTTAAGGGTGAAACTCCTAATTTCAGGAACAATGCTCCCACAGAATTACACCATCGGTGGGACAATGCCATTGTTAAATTACAAGATCTCCTAGGGGGCCCTGTGGCTCATCATAGAGTACCCGGGCTACACCCGAAGCAAACCTTTGATCCGGTATTTGCCTTCCAAAGAAAGACCCTTAGAAGGGCTGTGCACCAGCATAAATTGATCGGAACTGTACACACTGCCAATAATGTAGTTTCTCTGCGAAAGGCCTTCAAGACATTTTCATGGGAGGCCAGGAGACTAAAAGATCAGAATGAGTGGCTAAAAATATTCACCTTGCTAAAGGGTAACAATCAGTCCCAGTTTTGGAGTTATATGAATAAGCTCCGTTCCACGAACAAGATGAGAGGAAATGTGGTTAATGAAGAAGATTGGGCCCTGCACATGACTCAGCTATATCGCAGTGACGCCTCGGACCCCGTGGTGATTGAATTAAGAGACTGAATTGGTTCCATCCAAACAGAAATTCATGAGCTGAGGTCTCCAAATACCTGCAAACCATGAAGAATGATGGCGCCCCAGGGCCCAACAGCCTTCCTGCTGGGGTATTTAAATGTGCCCTGGAAGAGTGGGCGGAATGTTTGACTACCCTATATAACAACGTGTTTAAGTCATGTCAGCTACTGGACTCATGGTTAGGCTGGACTCTGTGCCCCATATTCAAGAAAGGAGACCCCACGCTACCGGCCAATTATCGACTCATTGCCCTACTAGATCTTGAGGCAAAGGCATATGCCCAGTGTCTTCTACGGTCGCTTGAAAAATGGGTTGCAGAAAATAACATTATACCCTATTATCAAACAGGGTTTCGGGCATCGGCCTCCACAATAGACAATATTACAACTCTAGCCATTCTGAGTCAACAAGCAGCACAAAAAAACCATCTCCCACTTTACTGCTGCTTTATAGACTACAGTGCGGCCTTTGATAAAGTGTCTCGTAACATCCTATGGAGGAAGCTGAACAAGTGGGGGATTCCGCAGAGCCTTCTAGGAGCTCTTATCTCCCTGTATAAGAACACGTGGGTGCGAATCAAAACCGGACCAAAGACAGTCTCTACAAAAATCGCCATTGAAGACTGGCTAAAGCAAGGCTGCGTTCTTGCCCCTCTCTTGTTCAATCTTTATACAGCTGACCTCGGAACATTTCTTCTGCCAAAATTGGGCCCTGCAAAAGGGACTCTGCACATATTACAATACGCTGATGACATTGTAATAATGGACCAAGCAAAATCGGGCCTCCAAAGAGCCTTAAGTATGCTTCACAAATACAACACCGTCAACGCCCTCAAACTCAACCAGGAAAAGACCAAGGTATTGATATTTGGCGGATGCAAGAATAAGAAAAGTTTGAAGTGGAACATTGGGCCCGCCAGGATTAATACAACCCTAAAATATAATTACCTGGGAGTCTGGTTCAACGAGACGTCTAGACCAGTAGCCCATCTAGCCGCCTTGAAAAAGAGAGCAGGAGCAATTACATACTCCCTGACACGATTGAACCTGTCCCTGAGCAGCCCCTCCGCAGAATCCATTCTGAAGGTGACCAAAGCTACTCTACTTCCTGCCCTAACCTACGGGCATCAGGCCTTCCCCGGCGCATGCTCTGTTAGTCTTGATCACGCTCAAATGTCCACCTTTAAAAAAATCTTCCATCTACCAAGTTTTATCCAGCGGGCAAGACTTCGTTTGGAGCTGGGCTCACAAAGACAATCAATCTATTGTGTGGCAGACACCCTGTAATATTTTATAAGGACACTAAAAGCTGGAGACAACACCTTAAAATCCCTGCCAAAAGAAACACTTTCTAGTCCTGGTAACCTTTGGAACACTCAGATTGTAAAGGCCATAACAGTGCTAGAGATTGACAACTTATCTCTCTTTTCAGATACCATTCCATACTCAGTCTGGAAAAAACTTATCAACAAGCAGATCAAACTAATCTCCCATCGTATGGACCTTCAGGCTGTAAAAACATCTACCATCTTGCTTCCCTTGAACTCCTCATACCTTCCCGGGAAACCGCAACCTTATCTCCAAGAAAATCTAAATTCAGCGGCACGTAAGAACATAATGTTTATGCGACTTCTAGGACTGCGTTCGACGGACTTTAACAGATGGTCCCCAACAAGTGAGGGGGGGCTTGCAGACTGTGCAACTACCATTCCGAATCAGGGCTGCATCTTCTGTGCTGCTGCCTTGCCCTGGTTGCCCCCAGAAGGTTTCTCTTAAAACCTTTGTATTTAAAATGGGGCATCAGGACATGCTGGGAGGCATCAGCCCTGTGCTTCACGTCCACAGACACTCAAGTACTTGCAAGGTCTGGAAAATTTGTGAGACTTTTGGACAATCTTTTTTTTACCTTTTCTGATTTCTGTGTCCCCTCCCCCTCCCCCTCAAAAACTTATTACAGACTTTTTCCGCCCCCCGGTTTAGTATCCTCTGTCATAATTTATCTTTTACTTTAGGTCTAGCACAACAATACATTTACTTTGGCAACTACAAGACTGCTTCCTTTATAAGTGTAATGGTCATTAAACCTGGATAGTTGCTTTTTAATTTGTTCTTTTTAATATGATAAATGTGCTAATGTTGACTTTTATAGCAATGGTTTTAAGTAACTGTGCTAAAATAATAAAAACTTCAAACTTCAAGCCAGGAACTATAAATACTTACTTTACTTGAAGGCACTCAACCCTGGGCTAGCACAGGACCTTGCAGTGACCAACTACTACACAAAACAACAAAGGAGGTGTCATCTTGGTAATGCTGTCTGGCCCAGACCTTGCCTATATGCATTTCAGATTCACTGTTTTCTGATCCTACAAAAATGTGGTAAATCTCTCTTCACTACCCAAGTACTGATGGTCACAGTGGGTCTAGGGGAGGCATTTGCCCCATGGTACTTAAGGGGGTGGGGGCAACATTCTGAAGGCAGCATAATAAAGGCCCCAATGACATACTGATAAGAATGGCCCAGGTCTTATTTGAAGTTCTACTCTACTCATCACTTATGGGGTTCTACCATCTAGGGTTACTTTAGGGGTGTAGAGACACTAGATGCCAACTTGGAATCCACCACACACCTCTAAGTGAGCTGGTTGCACCTGCCGGGAGTTCATCATGATTTGCGGTTGCCTCCCACTCTACAATCTTAACCCTTTCCTGTGCCCTACTGGCCCATCATACTAAATGTAGTTCATGCACCTGCAAAAACGCACCAAAAGAAGGTCACAAACCTTTTCTTCACTGCTACCCTTCAATCTGCAACCTCACCAACAAATCCTCACGAAGCACCACAGGTGGCTGTGGCAGGATTAAAGACCTCACTAAAGACGATCTCATTGCTAGTTTCAAACTCTGCAAAGCTGAACTGAGAGAAGAAATCGCATCTGACCTTTCCATTGGCCTTTCAGAGCTAGATGCTGACTTGATTCCAAAAAATAAATCCCATGCTCTGATATTAACTATGCGGGAACAAGAGAACTTGATCAGGAAGCCAAGGCCAAATGACATGAACTTACTGAATTCTTCAAAAAAACAACAATAGCCATCCTCCAAAGACGGATGGCAACCCTACATTGTAAATATTTTGAGAACTGTTCAAAGTTTGACTAATTTCGTGTTTGGCAGGCTGGTAGGACTGTTCTCCACACTGTGGTGGACGGCTACTTGGAGTTCTGCCTTTGGAGGACCCAATGAGTTTGTCAGTAACATTTTGCAGACATGTGGGACCCCAAAGATATCCAAAACAAATTCCCAAACTACAAACAAAAGGAGAAAGCACTCCAAGCATCAAGAGGCAGGGCCTCAACCGCTGTTCAGAATGTGTAGTGCTCTTTGTAGTAAGACATTGCTCTGGCCACTCTCCTAAGACATCGGCAATTTTGTCTGATTACTGAAAGATTATGTTAGTCAGCAATCAAATCAGACACCAATGGATCTAATCATTTGGTATTTCTATTGAATTCCAAAATGAACCCTGCCATGTTACGGACAGAAACAAAGGGCCATATTACCAAGGTGAAGTATCGCCGTTTTTACGGCGAATTGTGCCGAGAAAGCGGCGATACTTCTAGCACCCTATTAACAAGGGCATGCTAACGCCTGGCTCAAGCCCACTTTGCATGTCAGCGAGAAACATTGCTAATGACATGCAAAGTGGGCGTTCCCACGTCCAACCACATGTAAAATGTGGTTGGAGGTGGTAACACCCTATCACCAAGTCAGGCATTGGGAGAAGGAGACCTGGGATAAGCTTGTTTATCGCAGGTCTCCCAACGCATGCTCTGATCAGGTGTTAGGCATTGATAACATGGGGGTTTGGATCATAAAGCTGAATCCACCCCCCATATTATCAAGGCACACATTAGCACGTGACAACAACGCTTGTTTTCAAGCGCTAATGGATTCAATATCGCCTACGTGTTGCGCGTTGATAATGACGCGCTAACACGGCGTTAAAAACCGGCGATAGCCGGCGATCGGGAAATGTGCGATGTGCGGTTTTTAACGCACATCTTGGTAATATGGCCCAATGTCCCTTAGACCCTGGGAAATCATCTTGGTGAGGAGGACCGAGAAACAAAGAACACAACAAGTGACTTTGAAAAGTTGCAAAGGAGACCCCAGAAGATCAGTGGATGAAATCTAAAGGCCAGCACTGAAACGGACAAGCCTGACTGTAGATAGTCTTAAGTGCATGATCCTGAGTGCATAGGGCCCAGGGGTAGACGTGATAAAGGATGACGATGGACTGGGTGGAGTGGGAACACACCCAGGGTGACTTACCAAGCTTGAGCCGATACTGACAGCTCATGAGCTACATACAGTAGGGACGTAGGATGGCTTTTTAATTTCTGTCTTTCCCTACTTACTTCTCACCCTTATTGCGTCTTCCTTTTTCTTTTGATGCTTCATGCTCTTACATTTTGACATAGGGATGACCACCTGAGCCCCTAGTAGTATCGTATCATATCACTCCAGTGTGGAAAAGAGGCCTGTATAATTTAGGCCCACTGTGGTTCTCTGTGCGGATAGGGGGCATTACATGCACTGGTACATGGTTACTGTGTACTGTTTTGAAACTGGAATGTTTTGGGGTTATGTTAAAGCAGAGGGGAGTTATACATGTCAGCAGGATTGATTGAATTGAATTACATGTACTGAATCCCCTTTGAGAAAAGCAGTAGTGGGCTTGGCTTTAGCAGCCAACACTGTACCGATTACTGTTGGGCTCGCTCACTCTGACTACACTTAATGATTACAATTGTTTTACTTAATACGAAGGTGCTGAACTCTCCTCACAGTAAAATCAGACTCTGGAGGGCTTCCTGGGAAGACGGATATGGCATCATAATCATACAAATAATTATGATGCCTAGGCCCAAAGAAATCACTATGGAGTCTCTCTCTTCTTCAAAAAATCCGTAGGTTTCACACCTATGGTAAGCGAGAAAAATAAAGAGGAGAGTTTATGGTCATGAGACAGGTTCAGAGCAGACAAGTCATGTTAGTCACTCTGTACGCTCCTAATGGTGGACAGGACACCTTCTTAGCAGCTTTTAAAAAAAAAATTGGCTAGCATTGCACAGGGAAACATAGGAATAATCGGAAACTGTCACCTGGCCGAGACGATTAGAAGGATAGATCAAGTGCTTCCACAACACAGTTGACTGCTTTCTCTAAAATACTTACGAATATGTTAAAAACCCTGGGCTTGCGTGGTGCCTTGAGACAGCTGAATAAAAACACTCAGCTCCTGATGTGATCAGTCCCTAGCTGTTAAGAGGATACATCAGAAGTGTTTTGAGACTTCCATGCTATGTTATATGCTTCAGACTTTTTCTCTGAGGAGAAGCAATCCATATACCAATCATGTGTCTCTGTTTCTCGCCTGCTCTTCAACCCTGATGAAATAGATGACCTTGAGGCCCATAAATAAAATTCTCAACAATTGGCAGCAATAAAATCCATCAAGATGCACAAAGCACCTGGCCCTGGTGGTTTCAATGGTGGCTTTTAATCATTCTCTGAACTCACATTTCACCAACCTTTTTAATAAATTTTCGAAGGAAGGGAAAGTCACTGAGATGATGGGTGAAGACGACATTTCCTTAACTCTCAAGGCAGGAAAAATCCCAAACTATGCAGTTCTTAAAGGACAATACACCTGCTTAATGTTAATGTCAAAGTGAATACAAATATTCTTCCAACTACATCGAACGTCCTTGTCCCTGACTTGATACACCACAACCAATCAGGGTTTATTAAAGGCTAGCAAATGCATATTATTCGCCCATATAGTCAAACTGGTCCAAAAAGTCAGAAAGAGAAATTATGCCTCCAGTACCGTTTTTGTTGAATGCAGATGAGGCACTCAACCGGTGAAAAAGTGATTTCTTCTCAAAACACTTCTCAAGATTAGATTAAGGCCCACCTTTATACTCATAGCAAGTGGTCCGGTATCACGCACCCATTTTAAGATTCCTTATCAATTCTAAACTGTCACACCTTTTTGAGCTTGGAACAGGTACATAGCATAAAAGTTGACCCTTATCCCCACTGCTCTTTACCCTCAGCATTGTGCCTTTCACAGCACATATCAAAACAGATAGGACCAGTGAGGCCATCAAGCATGGACAAGGTATGGCAAGCATCACCTTAATTGTGGGGAATCTCCTTCTACACTCACCTGTGCCAGACACATATATTTCTCAAAAAGGAAGAACTGGGAGCTTTTTACCAAGGTCCTGCACATGTACTCCCAACTAACGTACGCAACAAATGATGAATATGCATTTCCTAAAGTCAAATTCCACATGATGCAGAATGGTATAGAGTCATTGACCTATGTAATGCCTTCTTCACAGTTCCATTACACCCAGATAGCCAGCCAATATTTGCTTTCCGGTTTGGAGACCGTTTTTGGCATGGTGCCGAATTCCTCAGGGGTATACTGAGAGTCCCTCCATCTTTAATCAGTTGCTAAAAAAGTCATTGGAGAGTTTGAACATGCCTGGAAATTCAGTATTGGTTCAATATATTGATGACCTGTTAGTGGCATCAAGAACCAAGGATGCATGTGTTTCAGATACCATTGCATTACTGAATCATTTGGCAGAAGGAGGACATAAGATGTCACCATCAAAGTTACAGTTCTGTCAGAAAGAAGTACAGTATCTAGGTCACAAGATTGCTCAAGGATTCAGAAAAGTTACCATAGGATGAACCAGAATGATGCAGGGAATGAAACCTCCTAAAACTCAGAAACAGGTGAGAATGTTCCTAGGAATGGTGGGTTACTGTCGACAATGGATCCGTGGATGTTCCCTGATAGCAAACCATTGCAGAGACTGACAAGAGCAGATGTATGAGACTCCATAGTGCTGAACAAAACAGAATTGAAGGCTTTTGAACGACTAAAAACCAGTCTTTGTGAAGCGCCAGCATTGGGAATGCCTGATTATGAGCAAGAGTTTGAACTGCATTGCTTTGAGCGAGAGGGATGTGCATTATCAGTTCTAATTCAAAGACATGGAAAACTGACAAAGCCAATTGCATATTTCTCAGCTGTTTTGGATCCAGTTGCCAAAGCATTGCCAGGATGTTCGGGGTATACGTACCTAATTCAGTGGAACTTCTCCTCACTAGGATCAGAACAAAGTTCCTTACCAATAACAGAATGATGAAGTATGAAAAAGTAATTCTGGGTACAGATAATGTTACAATCGCACGATGTGTGAATGTAAATCCATCTATTTTGTTACCTGATGCCATCCGTGGATGTGGAGGTGAGAAATGAAGTTGATCATAAGTGTCTGGGTGTTCTTGAATATTGTACCAATTCAAGACCTGACATTAAAGATCAGCCTTTGCCTGAATCTGATTATGTAATGTTTGTAGATGGTTCATGTTTGAGAACAGATGAGGGGGCTCTGACTGCTGCATATGCTGTATGTACAGTGGCAGACGTTCTGGAAGCATCTTGTCTGAAAGGAATTCATTCTGCTCAAATAGCAGAGTTAGTTGCTTTGATTTGAGCATGTGAACTGGGAAACGAAATAAGAGTCACCATAGTGACTGACAGTCAGTATGGTTTTGGGGTTGTCCCTGATTATGGTCAACTGTGGTCCAAAAGAGGTTATTTAACTTCCGCAGGATCCCCCATCAGAAATTCTGAGTTTGTGAAAATGCTGATTGATGCAATCCAGTTACCTGAAAAAATTGCTGTTGTAAAATGTGCAGCTCCCAAGAAAGGAGATGATTATGTCACCAGAGGCAACCGCTTTGTTGACTCTATTGCTAAATACTGTGCTAAAAATCTTGCATCTAAAAATCGGGATAGAAAAGCGGTACATGTTTCAAGTCCTTTAATGCTAACCACAGTAGTTGAGACTTGGCATATAGTAAAACAGATGCAGGAAGAAGCAAGTGAGGGAGAGAAGGACATTTGGTTAAAATCAGGATGTTGACAAAGAGAAGAGGATGAAATTTGAGTTCATAAGGATGAAAGACCAATAATGCCTGATTGCATGATTTCTAAAATGGCCCGAATGTACAATGGTCAAGCTCATGTTGGGAGGGATGCCATGATCAGGATGTTTAGACAGACATGGTATAATCCCAAGTTCAGGATGATCGCTGAGAGCCTTTGTCAGTGATGTCTTGTTTGTCAGCAGTTAAACCCAAGAAGAAAAACAGTTGTGAGTATGGGAACTATAGGACAAGAGGGAGGTCCATTTACACGAATGCAATTGGATTTTGTTGAGTTGCCGCCCTGTAATCGGCTTCAATATGTACTTTTGATCATTTGCCTATTTTCCCGGTGGGTGGAGGCCTTCCCTATCAGATGGAATGATGGAGTGAATGTTGCAAAACTATTGCTAAGAGAAATCATTCCACATTTTGGTTTCCCAGTAACAATTGAGACTGACCGTGGAAGACATTTCCCAATGAGTTAATGCAAATGATTTGTGAAGCACTGGACATTCGTCAGAAATTGCATTGTGCTTACAGACAAGAGGCTTCTGGGGTAGTTGAGCAAGGAAATGCGACCATAAAGAAAAGAATTGCGAAAATGTGCTTGGCCACTGGACTGAAATGGCCTGATGCTTTGCCACTTGTTCGGATGACCCTAAGGAGCATACCTGATAAAAAGACAGGATTGAGCCCACATGAGATTCTGATGGGAAGAGTAATGAGACAAGCCGGTTGATAAACTATTGACTATTAATGATGATATCATACTGGATTACAGCAAAAACTTGTTTGACATGGGAACTTCTGTGTTCCATCAGGTGGGAACTGAGGTAAACTCGAAAGAGAAACATCTAGCTCATGATCTAGTTCCTGGAGATTGGGTTCGAATAAAGGTACACAGGAGAAGAAACTGCTTAGTTCCTCGTTGACAGAAGCCCAGACAAGTCGTTCTGGTTAGCACGACTGCAGGTAAATGTGCTGGTATAAAGAGATGGGTACATGCCAGCCATACCATCTGTGTGCCTGAGCCTGAGAATACACAGGAAGAAGCAGAAAGCACAACTGATTCAGATTCCGAAGGTGAACCAGATAAAAATCCAGATACTGAGTTCGACCTGTTCGTCGGCATCTGGAAATATCAGATGCAAGCTCTGCGTCTGAAGGAGAAAGTGAAGTCATCCAAATACCAAATTCTGAAGATCGGCCTGAAAGTCGAGATTTGGTAAGGTCTGATACCAGTGTGAATACTGATCAAAGTAAAGACAAAGCTGGTAGTCAGATAAGTACTGAAGGACAGTCTGAAAGCTCTGAAAGCAGCAACAGAAATCTTGAAACTGGTGAAAAGGAAATAACTCACGATAAGGATGAGCTTCCAAGTACAAGCTATGGAGAGGTTCCTAACAGAGTGAAAGAACTGACCAACGAGAAAACAGATTCAGTAAGGAAAACAGAAATTATAAAGTTCACCATAAAGGAAACTGATGAGAAATCGGAAACTGAGTCTGGTGACAGTGAGGATGAAACTCAATTGAGGAGAAGCTCAAGAAAGAGAACTTGGAGAGTAGAACATAACCCTGTCAAACCTGAAACCAAGAAACCACGTAAAGGAGATAATTGGCCTCAAGAAAATGATGGTCTGAGATTCAAACTGGTTAATAAAGCAAAACCCCAAGAAGATCAAGTAAATGAAATAACCAGTCAAAAGGAGTTGTCAGGAGAAAAGATAGAAATTGTGCAATTCCCAAAAAGAGTAAGAATACCAAATCAAAAATACAAGTCCCCTGAATGGTCGTACATCGCTTTGCCTCCAATAAGGGTAGTAAATAGCAGTCAAGAAAATAAATTTGAATTCTCAAATTGGAGAAAAAGAAAGTGAGTGAACTGAAACTCAAAAAGAGGGAAAAGGGAGTACCTAAAATGGGAAACCAAAGAGAGGGAAAGATGAAAGAACAAGATTGTTGAATTTATTGGTATTAAGGACACTATTAAGTACAAAAGAGATTTGAAAGAGACAATATAAAGATATAAAAGATTGTGGAAAGCACTGTGTAAAAAGAAAATGGCTACTAATGATGTAACAAGATCGAAATGTACTATTTTTAGAAAATGGTATAGAATATGGCTATTATTTAAAGGGCTATTGATGTTGGTATGGTTGATATTAACTATTGTAATTCCTTTTAGGCCATATTATGAAAAAGCAAAGGCAAATGAGAGTATGGGAGAAAAGGCCTATGAATCAAAGGGTGAAATAATGTATGTGTATAGACCTGAAGTACATCAAGATAATTGGAATAGTGATTACTCAAAGATTATATTTTCAAATGTATTATCTAAATATGTGGGAACAATGGACACTAGTGATTGCTACGTCTGTGTGAAATTACCAGCATCTGTATCAGAGGGTGTGACATTCCACCACCTTCCAATAACATATGGGGTTACCTGTAGTGTGTTAGCTAGTTTGTTTTACGGAACAGGTAAATTAGAGTATTATTATTCCAGCTCTGATGATGTTTTTGCAAAATTGAAAATTGTGGCTGAATTGATTCAAAACAAGCCTGCAAAGGTTTTTGGAGAATATTTTTTGGAAACACAAGAACTGACCTATGACCATGCGTTCAAACATAATTTGACTTGTAAAATGAGAAATGAGGAGAAAGCCTTTTTGGGTATGGTAGATGTAGGAAGGTGGATATCTGACTATGGTTACCCCCAAACTTTTTGCCTGGTGTTTAGCTGGTTTTTGACATAGTTGGCCTGGGATCCTGCTATTCAGGGACCCAGGCTGATTGCTCTCTCCTTAAAATGGACTCCATGTACCTTAGGTGCATACACAATTGGAACTGGTTCACCTTATTGGCCCCTGTAACAGTGTACCCTAGGTACCCAGGGCATAGGTGTTTCCAAGGCCTACCAGGGGCTGCAGCATGTATTGTGCCACCCCTGGCCTGGCCTCCATATTTGACACAACTGGATGATCACTCAGCTGGGGTAAGTTGGTGTAATCACCTCTTGCTTAGATATAGTATCCCTATATCAAACCTTAACTGGACACATGTTAACCTATAAGCCATTCCTATGGAAGGCCCCTGCAATCCTGGGGGCAGAGTGCGTTATTACATGTGAGATGGTGCTCTAGCATGAGCTGAGCCTGTCTGCAGCTGTCTGGAACAACTCCCTTAGCTGTTTCGGGATATTGCCATACCATATAGTCTTAAGTGCATTATAATCCTCGTGGTTATATGCTAACTTTGGTTTGGCTTTATCAAAACATGTCGAGTAAGGTGTCATACGATTTGGAATACTATCCCCTCAACAGTTCTGTCGACGGGGATAGCAGTCCACCCTTCTAGAGGGACACGACATGTACATAGCCTTAACCCCGGTTAAAGTTAACCAGAGCCTCAGCATCACAAAATGGATGCTGCCATCACAGACACAAGTCTGACCTCCTGATGCTGGGAGTCCTTCCAGCGAGGGAGGCTTGGACAAAGAGTTTCCTGCCTTGGGAGGTGCGAGCACCACCCCAGACAGGATTTTGTGTATCGGGTAGGACAGGGCTGAATAGAATCAGACATGCCCGGGGCACACAAGGTGTCCCTGTGCATAAGCCAGTCCAGGGACTTTCCAGAACCAGGCCTGGCGAGGAGCTGGGCAAAGGAAAGGGGGTGTAACCGCCCCCCTTCCTGGTCCCACCCAGAGGACGGACCTAGCAGGCGATCCACCCCTCAGATTGGGAATAAGAGTGGGAGCAGTGCCATAGCACCTCAGATCATCCTGAATCAACTTGAATTAAGAAGATGACTGGACTTCGACATTCTGCTGCTCAGAAGACTGAAGAGTATCTCCCTTGTGGCCTAGGAGTGGACACCCTGTGAACACAGGTACCAACCGCCGCCTCCCGCCGGAGCCCGAGCCCAGAGCCTGACAAGACCCAGACTCCCAGACTTCTCACAGCCCGATCCACAGTCCCTGCAAAGAAGGGATCCGTGGAGGCACCGAGAGACGTGGGACCAGACCTCTTGGAAGACACCTGAAAAGCTGACTGCGCAGCGTCTGAGGCACCCTTAATGTTGTGCTTTCGGGACTGAGAAGCCCCACCACCGAGCAGCCCTTGCACCGAAGATCAACCCCCCAGCATCTCCACGATCTGCGTGGGGCCCTTTTGCATTGTGCCACTTGACGCGCCATCCCAGCCACTAGCCACGTGGTCAGCGGCCATCTTGGCAATGAAACCGACAAACTACACTGCGGGCCTGGTTGTTTCAGACTTGCCCTCGCTCCTGTAAAAGGGAGCACCCGCTCTGACCTTGCTGGTCCGACTGATAAGCCTTTTTTGATTCCTGCGTGGCTTGCATTAGCCAAGGCCTGTTTGCTCCAATCAAGTTGCCGACACCGCCAACAGCGAGAAGCTTGCGTGGGACAGCTCGTGATCGACTCCTGGACGTCCTCGACCCCTCGTGTCCACGTGGCTGCAGAGAGAAGCTACACCTCATCGCCTGTTTGCACCCGACATCGCCTGGTTCCAATCTGGTTCCATGGTAGTCACTGGCTAGTGACTTTAAACATTGTCCCCTCTGCTTTCAGGTCTTCACAACTTCAGATCCACCCTTGGATCCACCGGAACTCTTCACATCGAGGCGCCTGCAGCATCTTCAGCTCCAAGCACCATCGACCAGCGTGACGAAACCCGACACTACTTCGACCCTATGCACCCGCGTCCTGTGGGTGAGGTAACTCAGCAACGCCGGTGTTCCCACACTGGTACACACCTCTAGTGTCTGTGTCTTAAATTTCACTCCTCTAGGTCACTCGGAAGATTCTTCACTAACTAACTTTATAACTTTTACGCACCATAGACATTGCATTGGTGAGTGCGTGCACTTTAAACACTGCACCCGAGTCCCGCGGGCCTTTCCCGACTTAGGGCCCGATGTAGGTAAATCTACATTTACCACTTCATAAATACCGAATCATACCGAATTGGTATTTATGAAGTGGTAAATTAGAGGGGGGGAGATGTAGGTATTTCAGATTCGGTAAATACCGAATCTGTAAGATTCGGTATTTACCGATTCTGTAAATACCGATTCGGTATCCCCCATTGCTTCCTATGGGCCCTGAAGCCCATAGGAATCAATGGGCATTACCGAATCGGTAATTACCTATTCGGTAATTACCGATTTGTGCAAGGGTGCAGGGGGTGTCACTTTGACACCCTCCAGCACCCCAAAAAAAGGCATGTGGGCCATGTGGCACACAGACATGCCCTAAGGGCATGTCTGTCTGTCACATGGCATAGGTGTGCATGCACACATGTGCATGCACACCTGGATTCGGTATTTTAACACCCAATTGGATTGGGTGTTAAAATACCGAATCTGAAGGGCCTGTGGGACTGAAAGTAGTCCCACCTACATCCCAAATTTAAAAAATCGGTAAAATTACCGATTCGGTATTATTGCGATTCGGTAATTTTACCGAATCGGTAAAATACCGAATCGGACAAAAAAAGGTCCCCTACATCTCAGTAGGCCAAATACCAGTCGGAAACGGCCGAAATCGGCCGTTTCCGACCGGTATTTGGTACCTACATCGGGCCCTTAGTCACTGCTAGTCCCGATCAGCTCCAGCGATTCCCAAGGCCCTAGGCCTATTTCCTTTTCGATTGGTATCTCTTATACCACTTTCTTAGTATATGGTTTAGGTGGCCCCTAGGGCTCATCCATATTGTGCAACTTTTGTATATTTCAATTGTGTTTTGTTTTAACGCCTGTGCTTCTGTGCTCATAAAGAGTCCAGGGGATATTTGTAGTTAATAAATATATATATATTTTCAATATATATCTGTGTGGTGTCCTTTCATTTGGCATTCAAGGGGGTTGTATATGGTAAAACAGCTTGCTTCCCATGCCTTTCAGAGTTTAGCCTAAGACTGCTTTGTCCACGTTACCACTAGGATAACTGGTCTATAAGGTTGACGTACAACCGATCATCATAAGGGTTGCTTGGCATGGTACAAGGTGATCACTAGAACTAGTGAGCATCATATACCAGGCCAACTTCTCACATTGGTGAGCAGCGGATTGGGATCTGAGCTTGCTGTTTGTTTTACCATTACAATCTTTGAGATTATCATTTGAAAGATCATACAGGTACCTGCTAGGTACATATAAAACAAGACTAGTAAACTTAAGTTCTACTGAACTTAGTTGTTGTAGAGGATAGGGAGTAGCACACCCTGGCTACAACTACTAGATAGGTTTAGTAGGTAAACACCAGTGTAGGTAGATTGCAACATATCCACCCACACTAGAGCAATGTCTGGAGCAGAGGGTTCCACTGGGAATGTCTCTGTTGAGAGTGACCCTCCAAAGGCACCATCCAGATTTGCTATATTCTCCTTTAAGGAACTAAGGCAGCTTTGTGCCTTAAGAGGTCTGAAGACAGGGCCATCCCCTACTACAGACCACTGCAGAGAGCTCTTAGACCAGTCTGAGGCTCTAAAGACCTCTAAAGCAGACCCCACAGGGAATGCTGATGGAGGCTCTCCCACTGAAGATGACAATACTGATACCCCTGTCTCCATAGTCCAGGTAGATGAGGATGACCAAGTCACTGGAGCTCCTCAGGTAGATGAGGAGGAGTAAGAACAAGAGGAGACAGAAGGGGGGAGCAGTGATTCTGATGATGGCAGAAATAGTCAGGTGCTAGTCAGCAGGCTTAACCAGGCTAACTTAAGTGTATTTGGGACTGAAGCAAGGATGACCTTGCCCAGACACCCAGGTGGACCTAACCTGGAGCGTAGGAGGAGGAGGAATCACTCAGGTGAAACCAATACCTCCCAGGCTTCTAGAGGTTCTCATGGTCACTCCAGAAGGGAGATGACTAGCCCTCAGAGAAGGGAACATGAGGCCAAAATGAGAGAGGCTGAGCTTAGGATCCAGAGACAAGAATTAGAAGTTGCCCTGGCCCAAGAGAAGCTTGCTAGAGCAAGACAGCCTAGAGAGAGTGGATTAGGATCCACTGGTGGCAGCACTATCCCTAAGGATAAAGACAGGTCATTTGATACAAGAAACCTGAGTAAGATTGTGCCTCCCTACAAAGCTGAGGATGATATCCACAAATGGATGACTGCACTTGAGAGAGCCTGCAAAGTACAGCAGATCCTTCAGGAGCAGTGGGCAGCAATCTTGTGGCTCTCCTTGGAAGGTAGAGGCCGAGACAGACTCATCACAGTTAGTGATGGGGATTCTAGAAACTACCTGGTCCTGAAGAGTGCTTTGATTGATGGGTTAGGCTTAACCACTGAACAGTACAGGTTATGTTCAGAGACACCCAGAAGACACAGACTCAGGACTGGTCTGAATTTGTTGAATGTGCCACTAAGGCTCTGGAGGGCTGGTTGCTGGGAAGTAAGGTTACTGACTATACAGGATTGTATAATTTAATTATGAGAGAGCAGATCTTAAGTAATTGTCAAAATCAGCTTCTACATCAGCACCTGGTTGACTCTGATCTGACCTCCCCACAAGAATTGGGTAGGAGGGCAGACAAATGGGTCAGAACCAGGATCAGGCCTAAGAACCAGGGTGGTGACCAAAAGAAAGAGACTACCAAGCCTCAAGAGAAAGGTGGGGATAAATCCAAAGAGAAGACTTCCCCAGGGCCCCAAAACTCCAATGGAAAGGGTGGGCCCCAGAACACTTCCTCTACAGAGAAAAAGCCTTACTGCTATGCCTGTAAACAGGTTGGACATTGGAAAACAGACAGCTGTTGTCCCAAGAATGGTAATAAGGAAAATATACCTCCAAGTAAGGCCCCAACACCTCCTGTCACTGTTAGCAGTGGTCCCCCAGGTGGTGGGAGCACCCCCAAGAATTTGTGTGGATTTACTTTGGAGCTCAGGTGGAGTCTTGCCTAACCAGGTCCCTTACCTCAGATACTCTTGTCTATGAGACTGGCATGGGGTTTTCCAATGTCACTGCTTGCCCAAACACTTTGAGCAAGTATAGACAAGAGCCCCTCGTCAATGGTTTGAAAGTTGAGGCCTTCAGAGACACAGGGGCTAGGATCTCCATGGTGTCTGAGTGTCTAGTCCCCTCTAGGCAACTTTTACCTGATGCCACATATCAGGTAACAAACATTGATGGAATAGAAACCAAACATCCCATGGCAGTAGTCAATCTTAGCTGGGGAGGTGTCACTGGCCCAAAGAGAGTGGCAGTGTCAGCAAACTTGCTTGTAGATTGCCTACTTGGTAATGATTTGGAAATCTCAGCCTGGGCTGAGGTTGAACAGCAACCCCATTCTAGAATGGTAAATCTCCATGGAAAGGTTAGTGGTGCTGTGATGGCTACAGCCCCAATCCAAGATGTCCTTCCTGAAAAGGTTGGTAGGGCTGAGCAAACCTCAGGACCATCTTTAGCTAACTTCCCTCCTGAAAAGATTAACAGGGCTGTGATGGCCATAGCCCAAACTCAAACTGATACATGGGTAGTACAGCCTGAGATGATGGATCACTCCACCCAAACTGAGAGCATGGAGGAGGAAGAGAAATCTCCCCCTCACCAGACATTAGGAAAGGATCAGCCTCCTCAGGGAATTGATCTTACCCCTGATGAAGGAACTGTCCCAGAGGTTGTTAGGCCTGGCCTGACAGAGCCTCTGATGACAGTGGACCCTTCTCAGGTGGGACCCAGTCTGGAGCAGGTAACCTGCCCCTTTCTACCTTGCCTTAGTCAGCCCAGGGCTGCAGAAGACAAGAAGGACAGTGAGACCCAGAGGGCCCCCTGTCAAATAAAGCACCCCCATCAACAGATTAGGGGCACCGAAACTAGTAGCCCTAGTGAGGTGCAAACTTTAAAAACTCCTGAGGGATCCTCCTTAAAAGTAGTTAGGGACCTCCCCCAGATGGATATTGTTGGGCACAGTCAAACCTGGGACCCCAAGGCCCCAAACCTGACCTGTCCCCCCAGTAAGCCAAACAAAGGGACCCAGCCTCCAGCTTTAGGTAGCCAGAGGTTGACCCTGAGAGCACAGTGCAACTCAGTCAAAGAAAGAAAGGCACACATGGTGGAGAGTGATTGGAGGAAGTTGAGTCCTACAGAGGAATCTCACTTCAGTACTCCATCCCCACACCAGCCTTTAACTTTGCAAAGACACACCACAGGTAGAGATTCCCTATGGTGGAGACCCTCAGATACCCTTAGGGTGAGGGATTGCTTAGTGGACCATGACACACGGGGTAACCATGCCAAAGCTGGTACTTCCTTATATGGCCACTTAGGCAATATAGGCTTACCTGGTCAAGGATAGCCTTATTTCCTTTTGTTTGGGGGGTTATGTAGGAAGGTGGATATCTGACTATGGTTACCCCCAAACATTTTGCCTGGTGTTTAGCTGGTTTTTTACATAGTTGGCCTGGGATCCTGCTATTCATGGCCCCAGGCTGATTGCTCTCTCCTTAAAATGGACTCCATGTACCTTAGGTGCATACACAATTGGAACTGGTTCACCTTATTGGCCCCTGTAACAGTGTACCCTAGATACCCAGGGCATAGGTGTTTCCAAGGCCTACCAGGGGCTGCAGCATGTATTGTGCCACCCCTTGCCTGGCCTCCATATTTGACACAACTGGCTGATCACTCAGCTGGGGTAAGTTGGTGTAATCACCTCTTGCTTAGATATAGTATCCCTATATCTAACCTTAACTGGACACATTGTAACCTATAAGCCATTCCTATGGAAGGCCCCTGCAATCCTGGGGGCAGAGTGCGTGGTTACATGTGAGTTGGTGCTCTAGCATGAGCTGAGCCTGTCTGCAGCTGTCGGGAACAACTCCCTTAGCTGTTCCGGGATATTGCCATACCATATAGTCTTAAGTGCATTATAATCCTCGCGGTTACATGCTAACTTTGGTTTGGCTTTATCAAAACATGTCGAGTAAGGTGTCATACGATTTGGAATACTATCCCATCGACAGTTCTGTCAACGGGGATAGCATTCCACCCTTCTAGAGGGACACGACATGTACATAGCCTTAACCCCAGTTAAAGGTAACCAGAGCCTCAGCATCACAAAATGGATGCTGCCACCACAGACACAAGACTGACCTCCTGCTGCTGGGAGTCCTTCCAGCGAGGGAGGCTTGGACAAAGGGTTTCCTGCCTTGGGAGGTGCGAGCACCACCCCAGACAGGATTTTGTGTATTGGGTAGGACAGGGCTGAATAGAATCAGACATGCCCGGGGCACACAAGGTGTCCCCGTGCATAAGCCAGTCCAAACCGGTCCTGGGACTTTCCAGACCCAGGCCTGGTGAGGAGCTGGACAAAGGAAAGGGGGTGTAACCGCCCCCCTTCCTGGTCCCACCCAGAGGAGGGACCTAGCAGGTGGTCCACCCCTCAGATTGGGAATAAGAGTGGGAGCAGTGCCATAGCACCTCAGATCATCCTTAATCTACTTGAAACTAAGAAGACGACTGGACTTCGACATTCTGCTGCTCAGAAGACTGAAGAGTATCTCCCTTGTGGCCTAGGAGTGGCCACCCTGTGAACACAGGTACCAACCAGCAACTCGACGTCTGCTTTGCCGCAGCCTCCCGCCAGGGCCCGAGCCCAGAGCCTGACAAGACCCAGACTCCCAGACTTCTCACAGCCCGATCCACAGTCCTTGCAAAGAATGGACCCGTGGAAACACCGAGAGACGTGGGACCGGACCTCTTGGAAGACACCCGAAAAGCTGACTGCGCAGTGTCCAAGGCACCCTCGATGTTGTGCTTTGGGGACTGAGAAGCCCCACCACGGAGCAGCCCTTGCACTGAAGATCAGCCCCCAGCATCTCCAAGATCTGCGTGGGGCCCTTTTGCATTGTGCCCCTCGACGCGCCATCCCGGCCACTAGCCACATGGTCAGCGGCCATCTTGGCGACAAAACCGACAAACTACACTGCGGGTCTGGTTGTTTCAGACTTGCCCACGCTCCTGTAAAAGGGAGCACCCGCTCTGACCTTGCTGGTCCGAGTGATAAGCCTTTTTTGATTCCTGCGTGGCTTGCATTAGCTAAGGCCTGTTTGCTCCAATCAAGTTGCCGACACCGCCAACAGCGAGAAACCTGCGTGGGACAGCTTGTGATCAACTCCTGGACGTCCTCGACCCCTCGTGTCCACGTGGCTGCAGAGAGAAGCTACACCTCATCGCCTGTTTGCACCCGACATCGCCTGGTTCCGATCTGGTTCCACTGTGGTCACCGGCTAGTGACTTTGAACATTGTCCCCTCTGCTTTCAGGTCTTCACAACTTCAGATCCACCCTTGGATCCACCGGAACTCTTCACATCGAGCCGCCTGCAGCATCTTCAGCTCCAAGCACCATCGACCAGCGTGACGAAACCCGACACTACTTCGACCCTATGCACCCGCGTCCTGTGGGTGAGGTAACTCAGCAACGCCGGTGTTCCCACACTGGTACACACCTCTAGTGTCTGTGTCTTAAGTTTCACTCCTCTAGGTCACTCGGAAGGTTCCTAACTAACTAACTTTATAACTTTCACGCACCATAGACATTGCATTGGTGAGTGCGTGCACTTTAAACACTGCACCCGAGTCCTGCGGGCCTTTCCCGACTTAGTCACTGCTAGTCCCGATCAGCTCCAGCGATTCCCAAGGCCCTAGGCCTATTTCCTTTTCGATTGGTATCTCTTATACCACTTTCTTAGTATATGGTTTAGGTGGCCCCTAGGGCTTATCCATATTGTGCAACTTTTGTATATTTCAATTGTGTTTTGTTTTTTTACGCTTGTGCTTCTGTGCTCATAAAGAGTCCAGGGGATATTTGTAGTTAATAAATATATATATATTTTCAATATATATCTGTGTGGTGTCCTTTCATTTGGTATTCAAGGGGGTTGTATATGGTAAAACAGCTTGCTTCACATGCCTTTCAGAGTTTAGCCTAAGACTGCTTTGTCCACGTTACCACTAGGATAACTGGTCTATAAGGTTGACTTGCAACCGATCATCATAAGGGTTGCTTGGCATGGTACAAGGTGATCACTAGAACTATGAGCATCATATACCAGGCCAACTTCTCACAGTAGAGAAAAGAAGGAATCAATACAAGAGGAAGCAAAAAGTAAAGAAATCTAAATGTACATTATGGACATTTCAGGATGATAATATAGAAGGAATAATGTGAATTTGGCTAAAAATATAGATACACCATTATTAGGAACATTATGTATTCGAAGAGACAACACTGTGTATGATAATTAATTTGTGAAAGCAAGTCAATGTGAAGATACATATATTATAAAAGGGGTTTGGGGATTTAAAGAAGGTGATGATCCAGTTTTCCCTGGCATATATTTTCTATGTGGTAACAAAGCTTATTGTAGATTGCCTGATCATTGGTATGGGTCCTGTTATGTAGGTCTGGCCTTTCCTAAAATTTTCCATGTAGATAGAGGAACTAATGGAATTCACAAGATAGGTAAACCTTTAAGTCGTAGGAGAAGGGAAAGTGTGATAGAAATAATAGGTGATGTTTTTGGAACATTGATATCAGCAGTGGGTGTATCTTTTAATGCAAACAGAATTTGGAAATTGTCAATGATAGTAGATCGTTGTCATCAGACACTGCAGGGGGATTTTTAATGGTAAACACAGAAATGGTGGCTATGAGAGCTGTTGTGATGCAAAATCGACTTGCTCTTGATATAATTTTGGCAAAAGATGGAGGAGTCACAGATCTGGGTTTAATCCATTGTTATTTTGCTCACCAAGCCACCCCAGTTCAGACATGGCCATATGCAAATCAGCCTTGACCCTGTGCCTCATGGGAACAGTCCAGCCCGAACTGCCAAGCCATGTCTTTCCTTTACCGGAGTCAAGCACCCTCGGACAGGTTTCTCGCTATCAGCCGTCTTCAGCCAGGACAGCTTGACTCCAGTGGTGTGGAGAGCATGGGACTCACGTCTGAGCATACCCATCCCACTCTGAGTAACAAATGCAAAAACAACACTTGATGGACAGAATGCAGAACAATGTCATACACTCTCCCCAGTACAGAGATCTGGGCCTAAATCCATCCTTTTTTTGCACTCCACACCACCCCAGTTCAGACATGGCCATATGCAAATCAGTCTGACCCTGTGCTTCATGGGAACTGTCCAGCCCGAACTGCCAAGCCATGACTTTCCTGGACCGGAATCAAGCATCCTAGGACCGATTTCTGGCTATCAGCCGTCTTCAGCCAGGATAGCTTGACTCCAGTGGTGTGAAGAGCATGGGACTCAAGTCTGAGCATACCCATCCCACTCGGGGTGACAAATGCAAAAACAACAGTTGATGGACAGAATGCAGAACAATGTCATAAACTCACCCCAGTACGGACATCTAGGTCTAAATCCATCGTTTTTTTGCACTCCACACCACCCCAGTTCAGACATGGCCATATGCAAATCAGTCTTACCCTGTGCCTCATGGGAACAGTCCAGCCCGAATTGCCAAGCCGTGTCTTTCCTGGACCGGAATCAAGCATCCTAGGACCGGTTTCTGGCTATCAGCCGTCTTCAGCTAGGATAGCTTGACTCCAGTGGTGTGGAGAGCATGGGACTCACGTCTGGGCATACCCATCCCACTCGGGGTGACAAATGCAAAAACAACAGTTGATGGACAGAATGCAGAACAATGTCATACACTCACCCCAGTACAGAGATCTGGGCCTCAATCCATCGTTTTTTTGCACTCCACACCACCCCAGTTCAGACATGGCCATATGCAAATCAGTCTGACCCTGTGCCTCATGGGAACAGTCCAGCCCGAACTGCCAAGCCATGTCTTTCCTGGACCAGAATCAAGCATCCTAGGACCTGTTTCTGGCTATCAGCCGTCTTCAGCCAGGATAGCTTGACTTCAGTGGTGTGGAGAGCATGGGACTCACATCTGAGCATACCCATCCCACTCGGGGTGACAAATGCAAAAACAACAGTTGGTGGACAGAATGCAGAACAATGTCATACACTCACCCCAGTACAGAGATCTGGGCCTAAATAAATCGTTTTTTGCACTCCACACCACCCCAGTTCAGACATGGCCAAATGCAAATCAATCTGACCCTGTGCCTCATGAGAACAGTCCAGCCCGAACTGCCAAGCCATGTCTTTCCTGGACCGGAATCAATCTTTCTAGGACCGGCTTCTGGCTATCAGCCGTCTTCAGCCAGGATAGCTTGACTCCAGTGGTGTGGAGAGCATGGGACTCACGTCTGAGCATACCCATCCCACTCGGGGTGACAAATGCAAAAACAACAGTTGATGGACAGAATGCAAAACAATGTCATACACTCACCCCAGTACAGAGATCTGGGCGTAAATCCATTGTTTTTTTGCACTTCACACCACCCCAGTTCAGACATGGCCATATGCAAATCAGTCTGACCCTGTGTCTCATGGGAACAGTCCAGCCCGAACTGCCAAGCCATGTCTTTCCAGGACCGGAATCAAGCATCCTAGGACCGGTTTCTGGCTATCAGCCGTCTTCAGCCAGGATAGCTTGACTCCAGTGGTGTGGAGAGCATGGGACTCACGTCTGAGCATACCCATCCCACTCGGGGTGACAAATGCAAAAACAACAGTTGATGGACAGAATGCAGACCAATGTCATGCACTCACCCCAGTACAGAGATCTGGGCCTAAATCCATCATTTTTTTGCATTCCACACCACCCCAGTTCAGACATGGCCATATGCAAATCAGTCTGACCATGTGCCTCATGGGAACAGTCCAGCACAAACTGCCAAGCCATGTCTTTTCCTGGACCGGAATCAAGCATCCGGGGCCGGTCATGTCTGAACTGGGGTGGCGGAGTGAGTTAAAGAACGGTGATGGATTAAACCCAGATCAGTTGACTGGGGGTGAGTGTTTGTATTGTCAACGCTCCGTCCATCACCACCTTTGGTTTTTCTTTGTTCACCCTAAGTTGGCAGGGTATGCTCAGACGTGAGTCCCTTGCTCACTTTGCCACTGGAGTCAAGCAAGCCCGGCTGAAGACGGCTGTAATGCCAGAAACCGGTCCTGGGAAGCTTGATTCCTGTCCAGGGAAGACATGGCTTGGCAGTTCGGGCTGGACTGCGGGCGAAATTTTGCCGTACCCCTAAGCTGCCAGCAGCGCCAGGATTGGCTGAGAGGGGCCTCTCCAGGGCTGTTCGTTAACAAGGCACCAAGGGGAGCAGCAGAGAGGTGGCGCGACCGGCTGAGGAAGGTAAGTTTAGGTAAGGTAATATTTAATATCCTTCCACCCACCACCGAGTGAAACCCCCCCCCCGTGAGCCGCAACTGAATCTGACCAGTACCGTGACCAGCACTGCTCGTACAGTAAATGCCTTTTTACCGCTTCAGTCTTCCGTTTAGTGTAATGTGGAGACCGGTAGTGAATAGCGCCGCGTGGATATCCTATTCATCTGGCCCAGTTTAATCAACACCATAGTTTTCACCGTATTGTACCTGGACCATTCACCCTTCCATCCCTTCATTCTTTTATTTTTCAATCCCACCTAAAACTTTATCTATCCTCATTCCTCTTTCGCTTATTTTGTTGCCTGCAATCCTTACTTTTTTTCCTTCTTACCTTTTTATCTCATGTTGACTTTTTCGATTTGTTCTCTCTGTTTCCCCTTATTTTCATAATTTGCTCACGTCTCTTTCTCTGTTTCCTCTGTTGTGCATGTCAGGTCACCTATAAACACCCTTTGTCATGGTATTTATTAACAGTCTTATTTGAGTATTTTGTGGCATACTTGCAAAAAGAAAAGACCAATAAAAAACGAATTAACGTTTTAGTGGGACTCATTTGACCCGCAGATGGAGCCCGGTGGCAGTCCATGCTTAAGCCGCTCGAGTGGGTGGGGGAGGGGTTTCTTAAGCCCCTGGAACAGCAGTTTTCTTCCCTTTGAAAGATTCGAGATGAGGGTGTGAACTACGCCAGTATTTTCTGCCAGGCACACGTGCGCACAGATAAATAGTTCCCAAACCCATGGCTCTCATTACAGTGCGTGATGAGCAGTCACACGCTGTGTGTCCAATGGGACAGTTTCAATCGGGGGGGGGCGTAGGAGCAAGGGGTGCTTTTGTGTGTGCTTTCCAGTACCAGCCTCCCTGCCTTCTTTCTACTAGCAGTGCAGGTTTAGAGTAGAGAGATGCACAATAAACTACATGGCTGCACAATATTACAGGAGGCTGGAGACTTTATGGTAGACTGACAAGATATGAAGAAAAGCAAAGGGCAGTGTTGGGGGAGGGGTTGTAGTGGGTGATCCTATGGTTGCTGAGGGACACAATGATGGACTAAAAAGTGTAGCTAAGTCTGAATCGGCGAGTCAGCTGATTGGAGTGACTCAGGAATTATAATATTTTATTAGCAGGAAGCTGAAATCATCCGACTGAAGACACTGACAGAGGCCATGAGGAATGCATAGTGACAGAGAGGCCATGAAGAGTGCACATGAACACTGACAGATGCTGTGAAGAGTGCATACGGACATTGACAAGAGAGGCCATGAGGGTTACAGACTCAGAGGGTGTGCATAGAGACACAAACAGAGAGGCTGTGAGGAGTGCATAGGGGCATTGACAGAGAGGCCATGAGGGTTACAGACTCAGATGTAGGACATAGAGATACCGACTGGGGCTGTGGGGTGCAGACCGACAGAGGGTGGCTCAGGAATACTGAGAGGGGAGATGGGGGTGAACAGATCTCCGAACCCCCCTTATTGCCGCCAGGCTCGCTCGCTGCGCTCGCTCGTATACGTTGATTTGTTCTGCTTATGCCTCACCAGTTTAAAATTCCACCAGCCGCCCCTGGCCACTTCCCTGCACAAAACCAATTCTGGGAGGCATATTCCTCTTTCTGTGTTTGCTGCAGAAGGCAGCAGACATAGAAAGAGGAAGAAACGAGGAGAAATTGAGATTCTACTCCTCTTCATGCCTCCCCTGGAAAGGTGTAAGATTTTGGTGTATTCCTAAATTCTTGGAAATCTGGAAATGCAACTTAAACCATGGGAGTTGCATGGGAACACTGAAGCAGCGGACATGCAATGCCTTCCCAGGGCACAGTAAGGCAACGCAGGGATTTGCTTTGCATTACCTCATGGCTTTGTGTGGCTTCAAAAATCTGTCTTAAGGTTTGCATTGCTCTTGCACCACAAACAACCCCAAAAATAGGACCCCAAGTGTTTATCAAGCCCACAGATGCGGGTAAATCAGGCGGGTGAAGTAGGCGCCCAAAAAATCTATCCTGTCCTTGAAGAGCTGCTTGATCACTTGACAAAGCAGGCAGGCCATTAACAGCAAATGATTGCAGACCTGTTTCTAGCTGCATGTACAGGGAAGATAATTACTGACCATTTAAATATGCACTGGTCTTTGGCCCAGGCTACTGAAAGTATTTAAAATGAATGTTTTTACGTTCTAGGTAACTATTTAGGAACATATTTATAGTTCTCCCAAGATATTAAGAATAGCGTAATGCAGCAAAACAGTGAGCGGGTAAGGACACAGCATGAGAACAAAAGATGGGTACATAGTCACAGAATGGCATGGAGAGAGAAACGGAGGAAGAGAGAGAGGTCTTAAAGAGCCAAAGAAATGGAGTGAGACAGGCGTGAGATGAGGAAAGAAAGAACAAAAGGGACACATCTAAAAAGACAGAGAAGCAGAGAAAGTTGTTAGAGAGATCAAGGTTTAAAGATGGAGAAACACATGGAAATTGGCAGGTGAGAGAAACAGGGAGATGTACAGTAAGGCTAGGAAAGGTGGAGAAAGAGAGGGAGGGAAAGACACAGACAGAAAAACAGAAACACAGAGTGAGAAAGCTGGAGAGAGAAAGAACAAGATAATGTGAAACAGAAAGAGAGACAAGCAGTGAAAATGGGGAGCTAGATACAGAGGGACATAGGAAGTGATAAAGACAGGGAGAGACAGATAAGTAGACAAGTAGAGACAAAAACGTCAGGTGCTTTAGCGATATAGAAGGATCGGGAGAGAAAAGAAAGGGAGAGATAAGGACTCTGAACTGAAACTGTCAAGCTTTCTTCTATCTATCTGCATTGTTACTATTTACAACCTACCCATTTACCTACCTAGCTACCTAGCCACCAATCTACCTATCCTGTCTGCTTATATATCTTTCTTGGCCCCTACCTCTAACTATCTTTTTACATCTATTTTGTCTCTGTGTATCTGCCTCCCTCTAGCTCACTACCACTTGTCTGTGTCAATGTACTTCTATCTGGCTATTTTCACTTCTAACATTCTCTCACTATGGATCTCAATCTCTTTCTATCTCTCTCTCTCTCTCTCTCTCTGGCCCTCTCTCTTTCTATTACCTAGTGGTGGTTGCCAATAGCTAGTTATAATTAGGTCTGCTTTTCTATAGAAATAGTGTTTTTTGATTTGCTAATAACTGTGACTTCTTTTTGAGGATTCTTCACAAAACTCTTCCCCCAAAAAGTTTATCCAGCTCCTTCCTGAAATGATTTGGGGTGGTCCATAAATTTTCAATAGACTTCTTTAGGCAGGGCAACAGCAAAAACTGCTGAACGGAATTACAAGAAATTCTGCAGGAAGTTAGATCGTGGTCCGCAGATTTTGCTTCTTGTGAATTGGTGTATATCTGCTTATAAGATTTTGAGAAATTAAAGGACAAAAAGAATTATATATCTTTACGGTTGGATTGCAAGAGTCTTGAGACTCTCGTGGGAGCGCCCGTTTAAAAATAGAGCATTCTGATTAGCCCAGAGTGTGTGGTATCCAGGTATTCAAGGATTCGTTATTGGTTGAAAAGAAGGGCAGCCATGTTTGGTTGGTGTACCTTAAAGTTATTGTTAAAGTGAACCTAATAGCTTTAATGCTATTATTCAAATACACAGTGGGGCTAATAGTTGATCTGCTTCCCCAATTGTTGAATCTGGGGAGGAGAAAGATTGGAAGGCCATTTTGGATTGGGATAACCATTTTATAAATGGTCAGATCTGAAGTATCACATCAGATATTTGTGAGATTTGCTGTGGATGGATCCTTGGGTACATTTTTTCTTTCTCTCTTCTCTTCTTCGCTTCCGGTGGCTTTCTCTGCTACAGGTGTCTGACCAGACACCGGAGTAAAGTTGTTAGGCAGCAGGTGCTTGGGGGGGGGGAAGACAGAATGCAAAACATAGCACATCCACCATGTTTGTTACATCACCAGGAAAACCCAACGTTAAAATGGTACACATGGAACAAGTGTTTTTTCATTATGCTAAAGTGTGCAGAATGACTTTGAGTGCAGAAAGGAAAAGGGCTCTGCTCATGCACTGCTTAGGCTCAAAGGGTCAGGAGGATTTTGAGTACCTTCTGGAGTGAGTTATGCAGAAGAAGAGTGAATTTGAGGAGTGCATAAAGAAACTGGATCAACATTACTTACCTAAAATTAGCACAATATTGGCTCGATACCATTTTAAGAGGAGGGTCCAGTTAGCACAAGAGTCAGTGGAAATGTATGTTACTCAGTTATATAAACTTGCTCTACCTGCAAGTTTGGAGGGGAGCATAAAAGAAAGTATTAGGGATCATGTTAGAGTTCAATACAGACAAAGTAAGAGATGCACATCGGCAAAAAGATTATCCCAAATTCAATAAAGAGTTACTTATAGCAAAGAAAATACAGGAATAAACGGTGTGTGTGGAGATGATTACCCATTTCACTGCTAGGACACCCCCCCCCCCCCACCCCCCTGCGCTAAGCCTTTTTTTTCTATTTGGGGTGGTTTGTGCTTTGGCCCCTGTAACTTCTTGTCCACTTAAGGTATCAATGCCAAATTTGTGTCCTTTTCTTCTAACATCATAGGGATTTCTTTTGGGGTGGGGTGGGGGTAATGGGGGAAAAGTGCTACAGAAGAAAGTATCTGTTTTTTCCCCTGCAAATGGTATTAATAATGGGTTTGTGGTACTGAAATCACCATCTTCCCAGCTTTCATCAACAGGCAGACTTTTGTCAGAAAACCAAAATAGTTTACTGAGTTTTGGCATTTTACTGGGACAAAGCCTATTTTTGCTACTTTTTGTGCTTTCAACCTCCTTCCAGTTAGTGGTAGAAATGGGCGTGAAAGCTACAATGGATCCCAGAAAGCTATTTATTTCTGAAAAGTAGACAAAATTCCGAATTCAGCAAAGGGTCATTTGTGTAGATCCTTCAAGTTGATTAAAAGGAAAATTGAAAATTGAACAAACAGCCATTTGTGCCAACATTTTCACCTGTAACTTCTTCTAAGCATAACAGATTTTTTAAAGCAATATACCATTACACCAGCTGGACCCTTCTGGTTTGTACACATTGCAAAAAGAAGGCAGAAATGCATAGACAGTCAATAGCTAATAACAGGTGCTCTACAATTCTGTATTCCCCTAAGTCTCCTGATAAAAATGGTACCTCACTTGTGTGGGTAGGACATGAGCCCGCGACAGGAAATGGGACAAACACAACATGAACACACCACATTTTGCCAAGTGAAAACAGACCCTTTTTTTGCAAAGTGCCTAGCTGTTGATTTTGAACCCTAGCTCAGCCGGCACCTAGGGAAACCTAACAAACCTATACATTTTTTAAAACTAGGCACCCAGAGGAATCCAGGAGGGGGTGACTTGGGTGGCTCCCACCAGGTTCTGTTACCCAGAATCCCATGCAAACCTCAAACTTTGTAAAAAAAAAAACAACACATTTTCCTCACATTTTTGTGATGGAATGTTCTGGAATCTGCATGGATGCACAAAATTATACCCACCCCTCATTTCCCAAAGTCTCCTGATAAAAACGGTACCTCACTTGTGTCGGTAGGTATAGTGCCTGCGACAGGAAACTGTCCAAAACGTAACAATGACACACCATAGTTTTACAGTGAAAACTAACACTTTTTTTCAAAGTGCCTAGCTGTGGATTTTGAACCCTAACTCTGCCAGCACCTAAGGAAATCTAGCAAATCTATACATTGTCTTAAAACTAGATACCATGGGGAATTCAGGAGGGGGTAAACAAGATTTTACTCACATTTCTGTGATGGGAAGTTCTGGAATCTGCGTGAATCCACAAACTTCCACCCATCCCGCATTTCTCAAAGTCTCTCAATAAAAATGGTACCTCACTGAGGGTGCCAGGCTAAACATGAACGTATATGGGGCAAGTGTATGGGACTGCTGGGTTGATTACCTGCAATGCAATGAGGTCTTGTGGTAATTGCCAAATCACATTTTAAACTTAATCTTACGAAAATTCCCAATCTCGGCCTCATTGAAGCCGCTTATTTTACGGTTGTGGACTCCGCTTGCACTATCTGTGCAGGCATATTGGTCTACAACCCCCCCTCTGCGACTTCCTCCTCTCTACATGCTTTGACGCATTCTATTGCAGATTATTCTCTCAAACATTCCCATTTTACTGTATTGGGAGATTTTAACCTCCATATCGATAACCCCTCTTGCTCACAAGCCTCCTCCCTGCTAGAAGCTTTACTTGGACTTACCTTGCCCCAATTAGTTATTGGTCCCACCCATATTGCAGGCCATACACTTGACCTCATCTTTTGCAACCATCCTGGCATTTCCTCTTCTCCTCCGATTCCCATTACTTGGACAGATCATTTTCTGATTCCATTTACCATCACGGCCCCTCCCCCTCCCTCCCCCACCCCTCTTAACTGAGTCAGAGGTCGGAAATGGGCCAAGGTAACCTGTGATTCCTTGGAAACCCACCTACATTTCCAACTCAATCAGCTAGAAGATCTCGATACAGAGACCACTAGATTTAATTCGACTCTTTGCGCCGCTCTTGACTCTGTTGCCCCTTTTGTTTCACTCACTTCTTCCAGATCTTGTCCCTCGGCTCCATGGTTTTCTCCTTTGCTTCGTGAGGAGAAAAGCAGGTGTAAGCAGTTGGAACGTAAATGGAGACAGGATTATGACCCTCTAGCCAAACTGGCTTATAAATCAGCCCGGAACCATTTTCACAAACTGAAACGCTCCTCTATGAGAACTTACTTTTCCACTCTCATTCAACAGGCGAATAACTCCTCCAAAACTCTTTTCTCCATTGTGAAAGACTTTGTAAATCCCCCGGCTTCAAAATCCCAATGTATCCCCACTCAAGATCTGTGTAATGGACTCTCGGATTACTTTCAGGAGAAAATAGTCAAACTCTCCTCCTCCTTTGCTACGGTATCTTCTAACCTCCTTGAAGATAATCCATGTTCTACTCCCTGTTCTTTCAATTCTTTTAATGAGTTGACTCGGGACCTTGCGCTGTCTCTGCTACACAGCGAAAAGTCTGGTTCCCCTTTGGACCCAGTCCCGGCTAAAGTCATGGGCATTCTTGCCCCGGTTCTGCGGACAGTTTCCTTCAGTGTGGAAGCAGGCCAGGCTAATTCCCATACTGAAGAAACCTGGTGCTGACCCCCTACAATTTAGCAACTATCGGCCCATATCGCTCCTGCCCAAACCTGCTAAGATCTTGGAGAAGGTGGTACAGAAACAGTTGGCGCAGTATCTAGAATCTAACCAGCTCCTACATGACTCCCAGTCCGGTTTCAGAACCGGTTACAGCACTGAGACGGCGCTGGTAGAAGTCTCTGAGATCATTAGGGAATCAGTGGATAGGGGCGAGGAGGCCATGTTGGTCCTCCTCGACCTATCCGCTGCATTTGATACTGTTTCCCATAATATACTTGCCACCCGTCTACAACAGTTAGGGGTAGGAGGCACAGTGCTGGCCTGGACTAAATCTTTTTTGTCCAGTCGATCTCAGAGGGTTACGTTGCACCCTTTTGAATCTGAGGACAAACCCCTCCTGTGCGGAGTGCCCCAGGGTTCGGCCTTGAGCCCTTTATTGTTTAATGCCTATGTGGCTCCTCTTGCCAGGGTAGTTGAGTCTTGGGGTGTCAGAGTGGTCTCTTATGCTGACGATACTCAGCTTGTTTTCTCCTTTAGAGACCACTCTGACTCCCTCTTTTCCAACTTTAGAAACTGCCTTGGCAATATTTGCACATGGACGGCATCTAATCACCTTGCCCTTAACACCGACAAAACGGAGGTTCTCTTTTTCAGCAAGAAATCTCCCCCTCCTGCAAATCTTTGGTGGCCCACTGTTTAGAATCCTCCCCCCTCTCCTGTACAAGCGGCTCGTAACCTTGGTTTTACCTTTGACAATGCTTTGTCTGGAAGGGTCCAAGTCAACAAAGTGGTAGGTGCTTATTTCTCCAAAATGCGAATGATCAGGAAAATTTTCCCCTACCTCCCTGAATCATCTCACAAAACAGTCGTCCAGGCACTCATTACCACTCATCTAGACTATGCGAATAGTCTATATGCAGGTACCCCCCCTATACCTAATTGACCGCCTGCAAATTGTCCAGAACGCGGCAGCTCGGCTCATTGGTAATATCCCCGCTCGTACCTCGGTCAGGGCCTACCGGGATGAGCTTCACTGGCTCCCCATAGCCCGTCGCATTGATTTTAAAATTCTGACCCTGACATTCCGAGCAATCCATGGAATTGGCCCTCTCTATCTGAGAAAACGTCTTATGATCTCTTCGTCAGTTAGACACCTGAGATCTAATAGCTTGCGTCTTCTGACGGTGCCAAGATTTAGGCTTTCTCGTAGTGGCGGTAGATCTTTCACCGTCACTGCTGCCAAGCTCTGGAATAGCCTTCCTCTTGATCTCAGGTTCTCTGATTCCGAGCCAGCCTTTCGACGCCAACTCAAGACCTGGTTGTTCACTATTCATTAGGGCTGCAGTTCTCTTAGGTTCAGTATTTTCTTTTTCCTGATTGTGATGTATCCTTGGTTTACTCTTTTTGGGGACTCTCATGTAATCTTAGCGCCGGGACACTTCCGCCGGAGGTAGCCGTGCGCTTTACAAGCTTCAAATAAATAAAATAAATAAATAAATAAATAAAATGCTGGGGGGACTTGTCTTCCAAACGGCCAGTTGGGGGAAAATACCTATAAGCATACTGTAATGTCTTATATGTCACAGTGGTGCAATGTTCACTTTGTTGTTCGAAGTCAATAAAATTGGTTATCAAAAATGGTACCTCACTTCTGTGTGTAGGCCCAGTGCCTGCGACAGGAAACGGGACAAAGCGTAATGTGGACACACCACATTTTTACAGTGAAAACTGACACTTTTTTTGCAAAGTGCCTAGCTGTGGGTTTTGAACCCTAGTTCTGCCAGCGCCTAGGGAAGCGTAGCAAAATGGTACATTTTTTAAAACTAGACACTCAGGGGAATCCAGCATGGGGTGATTTGTGTGGCTCTCACCAGGTTCTGTTACCCAGAATCCCTTGCAAACCTCAATCTTTGTTAAAAAATACATTTTCCTCACATTTCCAGTGTGGAAAGTTCTGGAATATGCATGGTTCCACAACCTTTCACCCATCCAGCATTCCCCAAAGTCTTCAGATAACAATTTTACCTCACGTGTGTGGGTAGGCCTACTGCCAGCGACAGAAACTGGTCAAAACGTAAAGTGGACACACCACTTTTTTACTTTGAAAACGGACTCTTATTTTGCAAAGTGCCTAGCTGTAGATGTTGAACCCTAGCTCTTCTGGCACCAACGGAAACCGAGCGAGCCTGTACATTTTTGAAAACTAGAAACCCAGTGGATTCCAGGATGGGGTGACTTGTATGGCTTTCACCAGGTTCTGTTACCCAGAATCCCTTGCAAACCTCAAACTTTGTCAGAAAAAACAAATTTTTCTCATATTTCTGTGATGGAAAGTTCTGGAATCTGCATGGATGCACAAAATTCCACCCACCCTCATTACTCAAAGTCTTCTGATAAAAATGTTACCTCACTTGTGTGAGTAGGCCTAGTGTCTACAACAGGAATGGGCCAAAATGCATCAAGAACACTCCACATTTTTACAGTGAAAACTGACCCTTTTTTTCAAAGTGTCTAGCTGTGGATATTGAACCCTAGCTCTGCCGGCACCTATCTAAACCTAGCAAACCTATACATTTGTGAAAACTAGACATCCAGGGGAACTCAGGAGGGGGTACATTTTGTGGCTCTCACCAGGTTCTGTTAACCGGAATCCCTTGCATACTTCAAACTTTGTAAAAAAATAACTTTCCTCACATTTCTGTGATGGAAAGTTCTGGAATCTGTGTGGATCCATATAATTCAACCTACCCCTCATTCCCCAAATTCTCCTGATAAAAATGGTACCTCCCTTGTGTGGTTAAGCCTATTGCCCGCAACAGGAAACGGGCCAAAATGCAACCTGGACACACCACATTTTTACAGTGAAAACTGACCCTTTTTTCAAAGTGCCTAGCTGTAGATTTTGAACCCTAGCTCTGCCATAACCCAGGGTAACCTAGCAAACCTATACATTTTTTAAAACTAGGCATGCAGGGGAATTCAGGATGGGGTGACTTGTGTGGCGTTCACCAGGTCCCGTTACCCAGGATCCCTTGCAAGCGTCAAACTGTGGAAAATAACCACATTTTCCTCACATTTCTGTGATGGAAGTTCAGTAACCTGGTTGGATCCAAAAAATTCCACCAACCCCTCGTTACCCAAAGTCTCCCGATAAACATGGTACCTCATTTGTGTGGGTAGGCCTAGTGCCCACAGCAGGAAACGTGCCTAAATGCAATGTGGAAACACCACATTTTTACAGTGAAAACTGGCCCTTTTTTTGTAAAGTGCCTTGCTGTGGATTTTGAACCCTAGCTCTGCCGGTACCTATGGAAACCTAACAAACCTATACATTTGTGAAAACAAGACACCCAGGGAAATCTAGGATGAGGTGACTTGTGGCTTTTACCAGGTTCTGTTACCCAGAATCCCTTGCAAACCTGAAATTTTTCTGTGATGAAATGTTCAATCTGCATGGATCCACAAAATTCTACCCATCCCGCATTCACCAAAGTCTCCCGATAAAAATGGTACCTCACTTGTGGGGGTAAGCCTAATGCCTGTGACAGGAAACAGGCCAAAGCGCAACATAAACACACAACTTTTTTTTACTGTGAAAACTCAGTGATCCCACAACTTTCCCACACAGAACTTTGAGAAAAATCTGATTTGTTCTGCTAAATTTGAGGTTTGCAGGGGATTTTGGGTAGCAAAATGATGAGGGATCCACTCAAGCCATACATCCCTGAACACGCCAGGGTGTCCAGTTTTTCAGAAATGTGTTGGTTTGGTAGGTTTCCTTAGATGGGCGCCGAGCCAGGGCCCAAAAACCCAGGTGCCCCCTTACAAAACCAGGTCATTTTGTGATAGGTAACTTTGATGTCTCCACAATATGTTTTGGGCCCTTGCCTGTCACTGGCACTTGGTCCACCCGCACAAGTAGGTACCATTTTTATCGGGATACCTGGAGGAATGCTGGGTGGCAGGAAATTTGTGTCAGCCTGGTGATTCCACAACTTTCCCACACAGACAAAAATTTGAGAGAAATGTAATTTCTTCAACTGAATTTGAGGTTTGCAGGGGATTCTGGGTAGGAAAACATTGGGGGATCCTTGCAAGTCAAACCTCCCTCGACTCCCCGGGGTCTCTAGTTTTCAAACATGTGTTAGTTTAGTATTAAATCTGTTTTATTGACACAATACTAAGCAGAGAACAAAATGGAGTCGCCTACAACCCAGAGGGCCGGCTAGTTAAAATCCAGCTGTGCAAACCAGACAACGATAAGAGTAAGGCTTCCAAATGTTAAACACAGCAAGCTGCCTACAATCCAATAGGGCAGGCCGTGTCCTAAGAAAATTAGTAACCAGTAGACAGTGCTGTGGGCTGGTCCCCAAGTCAATTGAGAAGCAAGAGGTCACTGGAGCTGTATGGCGACCCCTGGGGGCAGTAGGCACTGTGTATTATTCTGAATTTGAACATTGAACGGAACAAGAAGAAAGTGAAACAATAAAGAAACCAAAACAAAACCCTCTCCCTCCCCCCACCCTATCTCCTCAGTGAACCAATCAAAGGGAGGGGAGATGTCAGCCCATGAACCCTGTATGTTAAGTCAGAACCACCACGTCGGGAAGTGGACGAGGACCAGTAATACGCCTTCTTATGGGATGATAGTGGTGTCGTCAGGGACCAATTTGAGGATGCGGAGGTATTGTGGACAGAATGAATGAATGAATGAATGAATGAATACTTTATTGTTTGGTTACTCAAAACCATTACATTAAAAACCAGAATATAAAATTACAAAAGTTAAAACCAAGGAAGTGTCGGGAAGCAAGTCTGTGTGGTAGCTCCCTAGGCACTGATGGATACGGTGATAGGGTTCATGGTAAGACAGCCCGACGTGAGTCTGCAAAGTCTCTATTCATTTGAGCCCTGGGTGGCAATCAGCTTGGACCGTGTCTGATGGATAAACTTCCCAAAAGAGGCCATCTGTTTTACCGTAGTCAGTGTATATAGTTGGTTGATCTCCTCCTTTGTAGTGCGAGACCCCGCTTGTCTTAGGATTGGCCTGAGATAAAGACTACGAGCCATGCGCAAAGCTGGACAGCAAAATAGAAGATGGGCCAATGACTCTCGTTTGTACCTGCAGAGCCTACATTCCCGAGCTCCTGAGCCAGCCTGTCCAAAGGCATATAGTTCTTTTAGGGGCAGCGGATGTAGTCTGTAGGCTAAAATCCTATGAAGGGCTGCGCGGCCCACGGCCTGCGTAAGATGATATTTAGGGTTGTGCACAATATGCGGCAGGCATAGGGACTCGTGGAAGTCTCTTTTTGCCAGTGACTCCAAGACCAGTTCCCGTGAACGCGTGCATACTTGTTTTTTAATCGCGTTTTTGATGGCAGTGTAATTGGCGTGTTCGGGGTTCCAAGACTCGGTGGCAAGATTGAGAAGGTCCTTTGCCGCCTTAAGAGTGGCCGACCAGGGATTCCCGGGTTCCCTGAAGATGCATTTCAGAACTGCCTTGAGTGTGTTCTCGTGTGCCGCTGTTGTTAGGAAGTAATATTTACTTAAGGCGGCCATCTCTTCCAGGTTTTGCTGGTTGAGCGAGAACTCTAGGCGGACAAGGGTATTTCTGATGCACCTTGGTAAATGAAACAGTCTCTTGTAAGCTCTGCAGTCAATTTTTTCTAGGTCATTGTTGAGTTTACCCGGGAATGCTTGTTGAGCGTAATTGAGAGCCGGCATTAACTTAGCTTTGATTACTCTTTGAATAGCCGTTGTAGACGGGCTAAATAAGGAGGCTTGCAGCTTGCAGAGTGCGCAGGTGATGGTTTTACCTTTGCCTTGAATTTTCTTTAAGTGGACGCTTGAAAGCCCCGACTCTTGAAAGCAGATGCCCAAGTAGGTGTATCGCTGTGTGCTTTCCAACGAGAGATGACCAAGCCTCCACCTTACTGATTTTTTCTTTGGATAGTGTCCGAAGATAATTACTTTTGACTTGGATGAATTTGCTACCAGCCTGTTTTTGTTGTTATATGCAGCAAGTGCCGTCAGCGCCTTTTGTAGCCCGATTCTAGTGTGGTCCAGGAGTACCAAGTCATCAGCATATTGCATAAATTGGATTTTGGTCCCTCCGATCTTTGGGGTTGCTAAGGCTGCCCCAGTCAAGGCCCTCTCCATGTCCGCTGTACATAGATTGAACAACAGAGGGGCTAAAACGCACCCTTGTTTTAGACCTCGATCTGTATCAATCTTCGCGGATGCGAAGTCCCTCGAGAGTTTGATTCTCACCCACGTTTTTTGGTACAAAGACTGGATCACTCTTAGCTGGGATGGGTTGATGTTCCATTGAGCCAGCTTTCTCTACAGGATGGCGCTATCTACCCCATCAAACGCCGCCGAGTATTCAATAAAGCAGGCGAATAGGGGGGGGGACTTTTGCGCGACCGTGCTTGATGGACCAAGAAAGAAAGTGCGGTGATGTTATCAACTGTGGCAGACCCAGGTCTGAATCCGGTTTGGCAAAATGGGAGAAGGCCTTCTTCACTCGTCCAGTCTGCAAGGTCCCTCAGGATGGCACTAGCGTAGGCTTTTCACTCAATGTCCAGGAGGGCGATCATGCAGTAGTTTGATGGATCTGTTTTGGGGCCTCTCTTGTGGATTGGGTGTAAGAGCGAGCCTCTCCATGAGTCTGGTACGTCCCCCAAAAGCCAGCATTCAGCGTACAGGTGGGTCAGTTTTTCGGACGAGAATTCAATATTTGCTTTAAATAAGTGACCAGGAAGGCCATTAGGACCCGGTGCTCCATTTTGCCTGATGTTTTTTAGGATTTTAGACACTAACAATTTTCCGGGCGGGCCTTCTTTTCGGTGACGGAGTCTGGCTCATCGCCTGCTATGGGTGCATCATTTTGCTGGTTGACAGGTCCGTCTTCATTGTAAAGTGCTTTTACATGGGCAACCCAGATGGATTCTTTGAGGGAGTTTTCTCTGTGGTTTATCCCTCGTCCCAGATTGTTCAGGTAGCTCCAGAACTCTTGCGATTTTCCTGGACTCAACAGATCGAAGATTTTCAACCATTGGGCTTCACAGTGGTCTCGTTTTGCGGCCCACACCTTCTTAGAATGGCTTTTTGTGGCTTCTTGTGATTGTTTTTTATTTAAGCTTGTGCCAATTTTGCGGAAGGCTTTTCGTTTCGTGTTCAATTGTTTAGCGCTTGTTTTGATTGCTTCATTTTATCCATATGCAGTTGGAGGATGCCAATGAGTTGTTCTGTCTGTGTCCCCACGAAGAGTCGCCGCCAGGGTCCCGGTTATGCTATTCCATGTTGCTATTGCGCCCTTCTTCTGTTCACTCGGTGGCCAGCCTGTCCACGAGTTTGCCCAGTTATTAAATGTAGTAGTTGCAGTCTGTCCCCATTTAATTCTTCAGGGTAGCTTTATTAATTCTTCACCGTCGGCTGCTCCAATGCATTCTAGCCTGTGGCGTGTATTCACAATATGTTTTGGGCCCTTGCCTGTCACTGGCACTTGGTCCACCCGCACAAGGAGGTACCATTTTTATCGGGATACCTGGAGGAACGCTGGGTGATAGGAAATTTGTGTCAGCCTGGTGATCCCACAACTTTCCCACACAGACAAAAAATTGAGAGAAATGTGATTTCTTCAACTGAATTTGAGGTTTGCAGGGGATTCTGGGTATGAAAACATTGGGGGATCCTTGCAAGTCAAATCTCCATCTACTCCCCAGAGTCTCTAGTTTTCAGACATGTGTTAGTTTAGTATTAAATCTGTTTTATTGACAGAATACGAAGCAGAGAACAAAATTGAGTCGCCTACAACCCAGCGGGCCGGCTAGTTAAAATCCAGCTGTGCAAACCAGACAACGATAAGAGTAAGGCTTCCAAATGTTAAACACAGCAAGCTGCCTACAATCCAATAGGGCAGGCCGTGTCCTAAGAAAATTAGCAACCAGTAGACAGTGCTGTGGGCTGGCGCCCAAGTCAATTGAGAAGCAAGAGGTCACTGGAGCCATATGGCGACCCCTGGGGGCAGTAGGCACTGTGTATTATTCTGAATTTGAACATTGAACGGAACAAGAAGAAAGTGAAACAATAAAGAAACCAAAACAAAACCCTCTCCCTCCCCCCACCCTATCTCCTCAGTGAGCCAATCAAAGGGAGGGGAGATGTCAGCCCATGAACCCTGTATGTTACGTCAGAACCACCACGTCGGGAAGTGGAAGAGGACCGGCAATACACCTTCTTATGGGATGATAGTGGTGTCGTTAGGGACCAATTTGAGGATGCGGAGGTATTGTGGACAGGTCAATTATCGAAATTCTGTGGTGAGAATAGCTAAGAAAGGGGCCCAGGTTTTGGCATAGACATCACTCTTCCCCGCTGCTGCCATTGAGAGCTTCTCCATCGCTAAAAGATTCCATAGCTGGTGTATCCAGTGTATATGCTCCGGTATCCTGTCCGATTTCCACCTTGCCAGTATAACCCTGAGTGCAGCGTTCAAAGCAAGCGCCAATCTGCCTCCCCCTAAGTGAGCGCAGGGTAAAGGTTATCACAGTAGGGAGGCCTAAAAGAGTGTATGCAGGGAGCCGGGGTATGGAGTTGTTGAATGCCAGATCAATGTCATCCAGTATCTTTTCCCAGTAGCGGGTTAGTTTTGGGCAGTGCCAAAGTAGGTGGATCAAAGTCCCGGGACTTCAACACTTGCGCCACGGAGATTGTCGCATTGGGGTTGCCATTTGGAGACCCTATCAAGTGTATAATACCAACATGTTGCAATCTTAAAGGCTGATTCCGTGTGGCTCGAGGAATACGTAGTGTGGTGTGCCCTATAAAAAACATCCTCCCACTCCTTTTCAGATAGCGCGCACCCTAGTTCTGTCTCCCAGCACTTCTGTCCAGCAGTGCCAGCCCTAGGGGAGGGCTTTGGTAAAGAAGGAGTAGATTTACGAGATAAGGCGTTTGTCGTCTTTTTTGCTAATTAGCCATTTCTCAAATGGCAACATCAGACGGAATGCGAGTGATCGCGACTCTGACCCAGAGATCCAATGTGTCATCTGGGAGTGCAAATAAAAATCGGTCGCAGATATATTGGAGTCCGATTGGAGTTCCTTAAAAGGGATAATGCCCCTAAGGTCGAATAGATGCCCTATGCATCCGATTGTATCTGTCGCAGGATGTGTGGTGGGGTTCTAGTGGTAGTGTTTGGAATAAATATAGAGCACGCTGCAGTACATTCATTTTAACCGCAGACAGTCTCCCAAACCAAGTCAGGGGAAGGCAATGCCATTGATGTATGTCTGTGCGGATTTGTTTAATAAGGCTGAGTAGTTACGCTCTGCAGTTTATGCAAGACTTTTGTGAAGGACCAGCCCAAGGTATGTAATTCCTTCCGACACCCAGTCAAAGGCAAGAGAGTCACCACCATCAGAGGATTAGCGGTGAGAATGAGTACTTGCAGTGCTTAATTTGTGCGGGTGCTTTCAGGTGCTGAGCACTGGCACCTATTTCTCAGAGCCGGGTCTATTGAATTTTTCTCCCATGCACAGCCAGCACTGTGCACAGGCCATTAAAAAGCCCCAGCCTAGAGCGAGGCTTGTGCAACTGTACATTCAGATTTGGTGCAAGCTGCTAGTGTGCTTGCTTTGGCGCGCACCAGTGCCTGGTCCTCAGGGTGATGGAAGGGCAGGTGTGTTGTGTCATGCTCAGTATAAACTGCACGAACGATGAACTGGGAGCATAATTTCAGCTGTGCTACCCAGCAGTCTGCGCTTTCCAGTGTAGCCAAAGCTGCAAGGTTAGGTGAGTTGTGTGTGTGTTATTTTACACACAACTGTTATCCTACAGGCGACAGAAAAGTGCTTGGCTGTGGGACACCATCGATAAATTCCTACACAGTGGCACCCGCAGGAAACTGCCCAGTAGCTGCCTGCCTCAGGAGCCCAGACAAGGCCTTGCAGAGTAATAACAAAATACGGGAAGCAGCTTAGAGTCAGTGTATTAGTACCACGCTCCTACCTGTCCCAGTACCATGTCATCTCTATCAAACCCGTCCTCTCCCTTCTGCAATGGGCACCGTTGCAGCCACCAGCACCTTGAAGAACACCTCCCATCCCTGCCACTGTGACTGTGCCACACCGCTACCTCTGACAGTGCCCCTCTCTCCACAGTGGTCTTCTCCTACTATCCCAGTGCCCTTCTCTCCACACTGCCTTTCTCACCTAATTCTCAGTTCCCCTCTGTTTACAGTACCCATCCCCTCTGTATCAAAATGCCCCTCCCTGCAACAACACTCGCTCACTCCTGTTACAGTACCCATTGGCTTCCTTCCTCACTCTCAGAGCACCCCTCCCCACCATCGCTTTGTATTAAAGCATGCCCTGGGCCCTGAGTATCCATGCTTTGAGTTTGCACTTGAGACTGCGAAGCCCTTCTCAGTCTTGGCCACTCGAACCAGGAGGCTTTCCCAATTACCCCTAACCAGAGAGAGGATAGACAGGGAATTTCTCAGCTTTGACCTGGAGAAAAATAGCATTGATTCAAAACGTGCTATCAGAGGGGCTAGGCTGTGTTGGGCGCTTTGTACCTCACCCCACCCCACAAGCCTGCTGAGATCTATCGCCCCACATCTTCTCTTCACATACAAAGACTCATGTCCCTTTATCCCCTGCTGCATACTTACAGCCTTATGCCCCTGTTGGAGAGAGCAGAGTTTTGTCTAGTTGAAGTTTTGACTGTAGCACAGAGGGGTAATGTAGAACATGTACCATGCAGATGACAGAACTATATTTTGTGGATAGCTCAGTCGGTTTCTGTTTTTTGTCATAGACGTCCTTTTGTTACTCGCTGATCATAAATTACAATCCTAATATAGCACATGCGGCAGACTCAGTTGAATATTGTTCTTTATTAGTTAAAAAGTATGTGTGGAAGTTTGTCTGAATGGAGTTGAATGTCTGACTTCATTTGAAAATAGGTGGCAGTGGGATTTTGCGACTTATAGTCTGATCATGTAATATAACTATTTGGTTGAAGTATGAGAGTGTGGTTCTCCATCAAGGCGTAATCCCAATGGTATAACTGACAATTTATTTTGTGTTATCAGAAATACCTATTGTGACATAACAAAACATCTTTTTATGGCACACAACTTAACACAGTTAAAGAATCGCTATTGTGTGTCTTGGACAACACTGCTGTGAATTGATGAGACAGGCCAAGAATGATACACTCTTGTCACCTCTCAACTTCACATAATTAATAACTGCATATTTAATAAAGCAGAGGTGTACTATTTGCTTGCTCTATCTCAGTATCTGCTTTTCTTCCTCCCCTTCGCACCTCACACCTTCACTTCTCCCCAATCTTACTTCACTTTCTGCTCTACATCTGCGTTTTCTCCTAATCGCCGCCTCCCCTCATTAAAAGCTTTTCATAGTTCACCTTTCTATCTTTCCCTTCCACTTTACTCTCACACGCTCATCACTGTTTGCTCTTTTTCCCTTGCCTTTCTCCTCTTTTCACTTTTCCTTCTCATCACGTTCCACTCCAATCTTGCAATACAAACTCTGCTTTCCACATTTCTCTTCACATTGTCTACTGCATCTATCTTTGCCTTTAGACCTCTCCTCCTCCCTCACTCTCCCTTTCAATTTTTTTCTTCTTGCACATATCTTTATATCTACTCCAGGAATCTGTGTTCTATCTCAGGGTCATAAATTGAAATCTTGGTGTGGCCACTCAGTCTTTCATCTTTAGATAAAATTAGTGCAATTGAGCTGGATAACAACATTTTTAATTTGGTGACAAGGCCCCCTCTAGTGAATATGTGCTTTACAAACATACATGGTGTGTTTCTCCCTCTATCCCTTCATTTTTTCCTTTCACATTATTTTCTTATTTCCTCCTTCTTTCATCCATTACTTATTTATTTCCTTACTCCAGTGCTCCTCTTCCTGCCTACATTTGTTACTGCCTTCTTTAATGTATTCCTTCCTTCACTCTTTTCTTTCTTTTAAACAGCGCAGTGCAAGCACATTTTCTTATGTTTGCAAAGCTGCCTTAAGTCCTCAAATCACCTTTCTCTAATTTGAGTTCACTTTTAAGTGTTTTTCATATGCTTCAATAATTTATATTATGTGATATTGATTTGTATAGTGCACTAATCACCCAGGAGGGTATCCAGGGATTTAGGCAGGTGTGTAGGTGTAAGGTGCCTGAGTTGCTTTCTTGAAGAGCCAGCCCTTCATCTTCCTGTAGAACTCAATAAGGGAGGAGGTGACTCCGATGTGTTGAGTGGATGTGGGTGGAGCCAATAAAGGGTAGTGGGTGGGGCCACTTGAGGGGGCGGAGCTCAGGAAGTGGGTGTGGCCACATTAAAGACTGTAAGCACCTGCACTTCATAGTTTACAAATTAAGCACTGAGTACTTGTGACTTCTGCATGTTAATTTTAGAGCCAGAGAACTGACTAAACATCTGGAGTTCATCCACAATAGCCAGCAGACAGGATAGAGGGTGTCCCACCGAACAAATAAGGTCTTCCATGTATAAACTAATATGGTGCTGGTCTAAGCCAAATGGGATGCTACGTGCAAGGGGGTTGTCTTGGAGTCGCTGGGCTAACGGCTCCATATATAAGGCGAAAAGTAGGGGAGAAAGGGGGCAACCCTGCCACGTTCCTCGCCCCACTTCAAAGTGATCAGAGAGGACACCATTGACCTGAACAGCTGCCTTAGGCGCTCTGTTAATGCTTGTGATCCAGCATCGGAACCGTGGTCCAGACCAAAGCGCCCAAGAGTCGAGAAGAGGTACGGCCAATGCACGCTATGAAATGTCTTCTCCGCGTCAATCGCTAGTAGAAGGGCTTCCTCTTTTGACCGGTGCACCTTATCAATTAGGTGACAAATACGTTTGCTATTGTCCCCACATTGCCTTCCTGGGATGAAACCAGACTGGTCGGTTCTACAAGACCTGGCATATGGGGGTTTAGTCTATGTGCAAGTATACAAGAGAATAGTTTGGCCTCTATATTCAGTAAAGAGATAGGACAGTATAAACTGCAGAGCTCCGGGTCCTTACCTGGTTTGAGGATAACCAAAATAGAAGCTTGCAGCATGGAGGGGGTGAGGGACCCTGTGTCAGAAAAAGAGTTAAACAAACGGGTTAGCAAGGTGTTGAGTCAGCGCAATAGAGTTTATAAAAAGGGGCACGGAAGCCGTCAGGCCCTGGGGCCTTCTGTAACTTCAGCCGTGCAATTGCAGATATCACTTCTTCTACGCGGATAGGTGCTTCCACGGTGTCAGCCTTACCTGCAGGTAAGGGAGTCACCGCAGCATTTCTGAGGTAGTCAGAGGGATCAGGCCGCAGAGAGGGATCTGCTGCTTAGAGAGAGCTATAAAAGGATCGAAAGGCCGACACTATGTAGACATCACTGGAGAGGGATTGGCCAGCATTATCGCAGAGTGTAGTAACTGAGTAGGCCTCCTGATGGCTGCGAAGGCAATGCGCTAACATGCGGCCTCCTTTATTGGAGCCAACAAAGTACTTGTGTTTCAGCAAACCACTGCGTGTTTGGCTCGGTCTAGATCAAGACGGCAGAGCTGAAGACGCTCTTTCTCCAGTTGCTGCCATACTTGGGGAGCACCTGTGAGCTTATGTACGGCCTCTAACTCTTTAACTGTAGCCTCCAGTTCTGCGCGTTTTGTTCTCATAGGCTGCCTTAACTAAGAGAGCCCCTCGCGTGACCAATTTAAGTGCCTCCCATACCGGGGAGAGTGGCGTGTCTACCCTGTCATTAGATGCTATATAGTCAGTGATGTACTGCCTGATGTCCGCAACTATGTCTCGGGACCTAAGCAGTGAGTCTAACAGGCGCCATCACAAAGCAGAAGCAAAACGCTCAGGGGGGAAGAGTAGGCATAGGGTAATGGGCGCGTGGTCAGAGACGGCCCTTGCCTCAATAGTAGACCCCATGACCAAGGTTCAGGCAGCTGGGGTGGTTACGAAATGGCCAAGACGAGCATATGTCTTGTGTGCGGCCGAGTAATATGAAAAATCCTTCTCGTCCGGGTGTAAGCAGCGCCATGCATCCCTAATCCCAGCATCGCGCTGCCAATCCCCACCCCTTGCTGAGAGGGCGCCCACTCACCAGATGCGAGAACCAGAACGATCCATCTCCCCGTTCATCACAAGATTGAGGTCGCCACCCACCACCACCAAGGAATCGGGAGAATGCAACATCTCAGCGCAAGCCTCTATCAAGAATTTCTGTCAGCGGTCATTAGGGGAATAGATGGTAGTAATAGCACAGGAGGGGGAACCTAATTGGGGTCGTAGTGCTAGAAGGCGCCCTTAAATCTCCGAGATGGTCCCCATTACTGTGCCCCTAAAATGTTTAGCCACTAGAATGCCCCCCCCCCATTTGCTATCTGTAAAGGACCAGTACTGGTGAGGGAAATGACTGTGGCGCAAGTGGTGGATATCAGTTTGTAATAGGTGGGTTTCTTGGATGAGGCATACATCGCCCGAGTTTTCCAATAGAGATAATACCGCCCTCCACTTCACTGTATTGTTAAGACCCGAGCGTTGACACTGATTATTTTAAGATCCAGGTGGGAAGGGAGGAGTTAGGTAAGCTCTATGAGAAGGCGCTCTACCCCAAGGTGAAAGGAGGCAGAGAGGGTGTGGTAGATGTGGATGGGCGAACATTGTGTACGTAAATGATGCAAGGACTCACTGAGGAGAGGACCCACCCCGCTCCAAAAAGGAAAAAACAACCCCAAATACAAAACAACATGAATAGCAAGGGTGTTATCAGAATGATCCCGGACCGGTCAGGCGCTATATCAAAAAAGAACAATCTACAGCAGTGTGGGAGTGACACATGTTCGTCCTAGAAACACAGTTCGGGGGTGTGGTGATGAATTAAGTCCACGTAAGTATGAGGCTGCCGGACCCTCCGGCCTGCTCGAGTAGAGGATTCCATGTTTGGGCTAGATAAGAGAATCAGGCGGGGGAGGAATAAGCAGGGCTGCCGGCCAGTGAGGCTAGAACGTTTTCCCCCGCTTTCACTTGTGCTGCTGCGTCCGGTCCATGGGACGGCGAGGAGGGCTTGCCCAACGTGTACCAGGGGTCTGGCATGGTGTTATGGGGCTTGAACGCCTTTTGTGAGCATGACAGGGCCAGAGGCGGAAGACCCTGAATATTGGAGGCTTCTTGTAGATATCTCAGTTGGCGTAGTTTCCAGTCTAATTTAAAGATGATGTGGAAGGGATGGCCCCACGCATAGGGGATCCCTCTTTTCCTCAGGTGTTGAGTACTGGGCCGGAATTCTTGCTGTTTGAACAATGTGTCCGCAGAGAGGTCCTGTTAAAGCGTTGGAGTAAGGCCGCGGAATTGTAGAGGGTGTGAGTCTCTGGCTTTGCGTAGAATAAGTTATTTCATTTGAAAATAGTGAACAAACGCTAGGATGTCCAGTAGAGCACCAATATTCTGACGGGGCACGCCCACCCGGTGCACTCTATCGATTTGGATCTCAGTTGTATGTTCCGGGCCTAGAATATGTCGAAAAAGGGCCTGGACAAATTCCCCAATATAACCCTCCTCCGCTCCCTGTTTCACTTCTCGGATACGCACATTGTTGCGACGGGAACGGTTCTCTAAGTCCTCCGCCTGCCCTTGCAGTTCAATGCAAGTATCAACAATATCTCAACTGGATTCAGTAGAAGTTGGTATATATGTATGTACAAGACATTACAATGAGAGAAGAAAAAAGAGAGACTCTGAGTTATTTGTTGAATGTGCTCATGGCATCATATATTTTTGAGAAAGTTAAACAAGACAGTTATATCAGCACTTTATCGCAAAAATGAAGAGGCAACCTTAAAGGACGGCGCAAGTGATAAGTGAAGATCACAGCACCAGGCGCAAAGTGAAAAAGTGGTGTAAAATATGTACAGGATGATCGTATTCTATACAATAATTTTCTTGAAATAAAGTAAATACAATTCAGAACAATTCCAGGAACCAGGGAAGGATGTGCGCCATATATTGCACTGGAAAGGAATGGTCGGCGGCGTGTCGATCCTTAGTAAGTTAGGATCATCATTAGGACCGAGAATCCAAAGTCGCGGGTGCTGTAGTGAAGGTGATCAGGATTCAGGAGTTGAATAGGTCATTTGGAAAGATGGCAGCGTTAATAGAACGTCTGTTATCAGTGGCGACACACTTGTGTGTGAACCGTTGGTAGCCGGAAAGAATCCTATGTCATGTACAGGGTTGGAGCCCTGATCCACTGCTGTAAGGAGCCGGATGTGGGTTCCTGGGTTAATCTAGTAGTGAGGACGGATAAATCCAGTAGGTTATTTGCATACGAGTATAACTGGGCAGCCATGAGCATGTCCACTCCTGAATCCTGATCACCTTAAGAAAACCATTGTTTAGAACCAATCATCCCTTTACATCACTTTTTCACTTCGCGCCAGCACCGTGTTCTTCACTTGTCACCCTCTGCCTGGTGCCTAGTGGGTGGATCCCTGCTTGAGGATCACCCTCCTGAGGTGATCCCCAAGCAGGAATCCACTAAGGATGGGGTACCATAGGAAAGGGGAGATTCTACCCTTTCCAATGATTCCTCTCCCATCTGCCTTGGTGCTCAGGGGGCTGAGGTACCCCCCTGAGCACTGAGGTAGTGAAACTAAAACTGAGATTCAGTTTCAGTTTCTCCAAAACGACATGTGTGCCGACCGTCATTTCAGAGAAGTGATCAGAACAACCTCAGGAGCTGCGAAAGCTTTTCCCTAGCTCCCAAGGGTGTTTTGATAAAAAGGAAATCCGTCTGGTGCCCACACCGGAGGGATTTCCTATGACATGTGCACGGCCAGCCGGATCCATCTAACGCACATGAGCACTGGTGCTTCGGATTGATCCTGGCCGTTCGACTCACCGAAAGGATTCAGAATGAGAATGGGGTTCTGACCAAGGAACATGTACAAACATTTATGAAATCTAAAGGTAAGGATACCCAAAGAACTAAATGATCTAAGAAATGTTTCAGATGTCGAATGTTATGATGTATGGACAAGGACAAAAAGTGCTTATCATGGGTGTGGTGTGCAGTTCATGCGGGTTGAAAGGCCTCTATGGGAGGAATTGCAGGGTGTAAAAGAAAAGCACTAAGGTATAGCAAATGGGTCTGAATGATTAACCTGAACAGCTGCCTGAGGCGTGCTGTAAATGCTTGTGATCCAGCATTGGAACCGTGGTCCAGACCAAAGCGCCCGAGAGTCGAGAAGAGGTACGGCCAATGCACGCATTCAAATGCCTTCCCCGCGTCAATCGCTAGTAGAAGGGCTTCCTTTTTTGACCGGTAAGAATCCACTAAGGATGGGGTACCACAGGAAAGGGGAGATTCTACCCTTTCCAATGATACCTCTCCCGTCTGCCTGGGTGCTCAGGGGGCTGAGGTAGCCCCCTGAGCACTGAGGTAGTGAAACTAAAACTGAGATTCAGTTTCAGTTTCTCCAAAATGACATGTGTGCCGACCGTCATTTCGGAGAAGTGATCAGAACAACCTCAGGAGCTGGGAAAGCTTTTCCCCAGCTCCTAAGGGTGTTTTGATAAAAAGGAAATCCCTCTGGTGCCCACACCGGAGGGATTTCCTGTGCCATGTGCGCAGACGGCCGGATCCATCTGACGCACATCAGCACTGGTGCGTCGGACGGATCCTGGCTGTTCGACGAACCGAAAGGTTCAGAATGAGAATGGGGTTGTGACCAAGGAACATGTACAAACATTTATGAAATCTAAAGGTAAGGATACCCAAAGATATAAATGATCTAAGAAATGCTTCAGATGTTGAATGGTATGATGTATGGACAAGGACAAAAAGTGCTTAGCATGGGTGTGGTGTGCAGTTCATGTGGGTTGAAAGGCCTCTATGGGAGGAATTGCAGGGTGTAAAAGAAAAGCACTAAGGTATAGGAAATGGGTCCGAATGATGTATATGAAGTAGAGGAGAAGGATGATTTGCAGGTTTGCGAAATTACCTTACTAGTGCAGGAACAAGGGAAACGACAAGGTCCAGAAGACTGTGTACGGGTAATGGGAGTGAATTTAAAATGCTATTTGACTCTGGCGCAAAGATCATTCTCATTCTTCTTTGAAGAGAAATTGGTAACGTGAAGTTGTTCAAGTCAGATATAAGACCACTAGCATATGGTGTTCAACTCATCGAACTGGTAGGACACATCATGGAGCAAGTCGTATATGAAGGGCGGTCCACAGTAGGAAAAATGTCTATCTCTAATAAAGGTGACAGCATCATCAGTTGGATCCATCAATGGGATTTAGAAGTAAAGCTAGATCTGAGCAGTTCCTCACAGATCCTTTTTAAAAGGAAGAAACACTGTGTGGAACAAGAGAAGGAAGACAGCCCTAAATTCGGAGCGGTGCAGTTGTCCCAAGGGGAGATGAGTCAAGTGGCAGAAAGAATTTCCAGAAGTATTTAATGACCAGTTAGGGTGGCTGAAAAGCTATACTCAAGACATAATTTTAAAGAGGGATGCACTGCCAGTGGTCAGTAAGGTGAGGAAGGTTTCCCTGGCAATGAGACAAGCCATGAAATATGAGATTGACAGATTAAAAAGAGAAGGTATTATTGAAGAAGTGGGGGTGTCTGAGTTGGTGGCTTCAGTGGTCCTGGCTGAAAAAACTTCTGTGTGGATCTCGGAGGAGTAAACAGGGAAGTTGCGTTTGATGTGTTTCCTTTACCAAACATTTCATGCATGTTAACGCAGCTAGGAGATGCAAAAATATTCTCCATGTTAGATTTACAAGCATCCTACCACCGGATTAAGCTGGGAGAAAGTTCTAGCAATCTTACAGCATTCATCTCTCCTTGTGGGGGTTTCAAGATTTACTAGGATGCTGTTTGGGTTGGTCTCTGGGGCCTTGGCATTTCAGAGGGCCATGGAGAATGTACTGGAGAGGCTAGAAGGTGTCAAAATCAATCAAGATGAATGTCTAGGTCTTTGGTGACACCTCAGAACAGCATAATCAGCACTTGAGAAGAGTACCTGAAAGATTTCAACAATGTGGCTTCACACTGAGGGAAAGCAAATGTAGACTTGGGTGTGAGGAAATCATCTATTTAGGCCTCAAACTGACAGCAACTGCGATCAGTCTAGGTAGAGAATCTGTCGAAACTAACAAAGGATTGACTGTCCTGGATAGTTGGGAAGACTTGATTAAATTGTTGGTAATCACAGAGTACTATCACAAGTTTGTACCCAAATTTTCAGCAAGAGCATATAATATAAGAAAGCTCTTCAATAAAGGGCCAACATGTATGTGGTCTACACAGTGTGACAGGGAATTTGATGATGTTAAAGGGGCACTGTCAGACACTCTCATTTAAAAGTTTCAGAACTCAGGATAAATGAGTGTTAGTTACTGACCAGGGAGCAAAAGAATTAGGGGAAGTCCTTAAACAAGGAGTGGGAAGGGAAGAATGCACTATAATGTTTTTGTGGAGGAACTTAAAGGGACCTGAGAGTCGCTACTCAGTGATTGAGATAAAAGCTCCTTGTAAAGTTTGGGTCACAAACAAATTACAGAATTTTTTATGGGGCACACAATTTGTGGTGAGAATGGACCACAAACCATTTAGAGAGATTTTTGACAAACAGGAAATTGATGCTGTATCAAGTAGGATTTGCAAGTGGATAATTTCATTACAAGACTTTAATTTTAAAGTGGAATACATACCTAGAACTGAATTTGTGTGGCAGGTTGCTTATCGATATAGGTGAATGTGAAAACACTAGGAGTTGAGGAACCACTTGTGGAACACATGTGGGAATTGGATGAGTTTGAGGTGTGTGAAATCACGGAAGGCATTATAAGTAAAGAAGAATGGATAGATCAGGTAGGCAGCGATGAGGTTAGACTGCAATTTACTAAGCTAATTGAGAAAGGCTTGGGTGAACACAAGAATTTGTGTCCATCATACTGAGAATATTGGGAGGTCAGGAATATTCTGGGTAGGAAAATGGTAGGAGATCCACACAAGCCACACCTCTGTGGACTCCCTTGGGTGTCTAGTTTTCAGGAATGGCTGGGTTTGGGAGGTCAGGAATAAATTAGCAAAACATCAAGGGTTGCTGTGGAAAGCTAAGGGGTAGGTGGATAAACCTGGTGCATCAAGGACACCTGTGGATCATCAAAATTAAATAAAGGTTAGAACAACACTTTTGGTGGGCAGGTTTAGATAAACAGGAGGAACGTGAGGTTAGGGAGTGCATGGATTGCAGAAACAGTGACAAAGTCTGCAAGACAAGGACTCAACCTATGAAGTCGATAAAATACCCACAGTGACCATGTAAGCATGCAGCTCTAGACAACACAAGGCAATATAATGTTTTGGTCTTGTTAAATTTGATCTCCAGGTGGTTTGAGATGAAAGTAACACAGAGTGTTGAGACAAGCAATGTGGTGAAGTTTTTGAAGGAGATTTTCACCAGAGAGGGATTTCCTGATTTCGTTCTGTGCTCTGATTAACAATGGTGTACAGTTGGTGTCCGGTGAAATGGCAAACTTTTTTTCACTAATGGGAAATTGCCATAAAAAATATGTCTAATGCCACCCAGAATCCAGTGGGGTGGTTGAGAGGTTCGATGAGGTGCTGAAAGAATCCATACAAATAGCAAAACAAGAAACAAAAGTTTGGAAGGAGGAGATTCAGACAAGAGTGGAAGTGTATTGCCTCACCCCTTACTCAGTCTCAGGCAAGGTACCCCTTGAATAGTTCAGAGGAAGAGAGGCCAGCTCTATGATGTGCACTTCTTGGATTAATCATCTCAAGGGTCAGGATGAGGAGGTAGAATTTGATTGGAAAAAGAGGCAACAGGAAAAAATAGGGTTCAGAAAACAGGAGTATGACATGAGACATGCGGTAAAGCGTACAGTATTATCGGCGGATGATTTGGTTGGATAAAATTGCCTATAGGGGTGACAAAACTACAAAAATAGGGGGGGTCCCCAAAGAGTGGTTAGACTATTCAAGAATGCTGTCAAGCTAGAAGACAATCGGATTTAGAATTTGGGGAGAGTGGTGGTGGTTGCAAAACATGGGGTGAAGACACTAAGGGGGATACCACGAATACCACAAAATAGGAAAAGGTACAAATCAAGAAGGTGGCAGTCCTTCACAGTACAAAAGTAGTACATCAGGTGGTGTGGTTAGTGCATGACACAGCAACAGGAGTGTCTTGTCCCTGGAATGTTTAAAAGATTGTTACATGTTAGTTCTGTAAATGTAGTTCTGCATTGGGAAACTCATATAATATTGATGTCTGTATACGATGGAAACAGTTGCCTTGGTTTACAAAATTTACTGTTGCTTTTCTCTCTAGCTTCTATTCCTCATTCTTATCCATTGTAGCTACATAAGTTGTTATTAATGATATTTTCTATGTACCTCATCTGGGATTAATTGTTCGATCTCATTTGAATTTCCTTAATGTATTAAGTTGTTAAGAATTCCATCCATTTGGTGTAAATAGGGAGGTGTGTGGTATCCAGGTATCCTTAGATTCTTGGAACATGACATAGTGCAGTGGGGGATTTCAGAGGTACTGATGGTGCAGTTAGGAGTTGGAGATCAGCTTGATGGTGGATGAGGCATTGTTGTGACAAACTTGAATAAACCTGTTTTGAAAAACAAAGTAAGTGGACAGAAGACTTTGTTAAAGAGAGAGTTATTTCCCTTAGCCATCAGGCTCCAGCGGGATCGAGTGCTCTGTTTGGCTGCCAGTAACATGTTAAAATGTTGCTGGCAGCCATTACAGGGCTAGAGGACTTAGGGCCACATGCATAAAAGATTGGAATTGCGATTCCTAAACAGCGATTTTAAGGGAATCGCTATTTAGGAATCGCAATTCCTTTATGCATGTAGGAATCGCAAAATCAAATTGCGACTCCTACAAATTCATTAATAGCGACTCACATATTGCAACTCGCTATTAAGGAATGACTTTCCATTCATTCCTATGGGTAGGCTGTCCGGTTTTAGGTTTAAACCTGAAATAACTGATAAAACCCCATTGAAAGAGAAATAGCCCTCACCCCTGAAAACATATAAACACTGAAAAAACACCTGCCCAACCACAAACTAAATACCATTCAAAGAAAGGAAAAGGAGAGTGAAAGAGTCGTTTTTTTCTTCCTGAAGGGGCCTATACAATGCAACTTTGTTATCTAAGCTAGCAGTAAGAAAGACTGGGCTAACATTATTCTGCTTGGTTTTGTTGTTTAAGGATATCACTAAAATAGTGTTTTCTTCCTTTTGCTTTTTTTCAATTTTGTTGTCTTTGGTCTAGAGAACCAGGATTTAGAAGCATGTTTTAGGTTTTGTTTAAATAATTTATAAACTGTAGAGAATCAGGAAATATCAAAATCATATTTGATATTTTAGCTGTGTTTGATTATTTTATTGATTGGTAAAATGGCTGGTTTCATAAAATCTTTCCTAATATGTGTTATCACATTTACCCACAGAGAGTGTGTAAAAAACCTAAATACATCAGCCTCTAGTTTCTAGTGAGTCAGTATTGATAGTAGGTGAATTGCCAACACCTCAGGCTTTAAACATTCAATGCAGGGTAAAGTGACAAGTATATGTGAAAAGAGCACTATCACCAAGCATCTCGAATAGTGGTGAAAACGTGACACCAGACTTTTGGAAAACATGGAACACAGTGTCACTTGGAATGCTCTGCAAAAAAAGGTTATTTTCAAGTTCAACAAAGATAGGAGTGATATTGTTCGTATTTGCAGTGATTCCTGCTATGTATATGAACATTTTGTGTGATGACCTATCAAAATTGATACCTGAGCTGAAGAGCTTCCCTGTAAGAGATCCTTGCCACTTATTAGATGGTATGCTGAAAGCATCTTTACAATCTTAAGAGTTAATGAGGAATGCTGTTGACTTTTAAGTCCATTCTGGTGCACTGTTTTCTTATGCACAGGAACTAAAATGCAAATATTTATCATTTCATGCTTTGTGTGGCATTAAAGCAAGAGTCATCCCAACTGTGTACCTTAGCTGATAGTTCTCAGTTCAAGGGGCTATGAATGCTATATTATCCATGTGGCAACCATTTACAGAATTTATGCTGAGTGATGATGCCAAAGGCAAGAAATGTGAGGATCTTTGGTCGCATATTAATATTGATGTGAAAAAAATACACTCTACTGCATCCTTTGATTTTTACAAGAAAACATAACTGTTGTAGTGGACATATTAAAAAAAAATCTCGGGCCAGATGTAGGTGGCCAAATACCGGTCAGTAACAGATGATTTCGGCCGTTACCGACCGGTATTTGAAGTTTTAGATGTAGGGGGCTAAAAAATTACAGATTCAGTAAATTTACCGATTCCGTAAATTACCGATTCCGTAAATTTACCGAATCGGTAAATCTAGATGTAGGTGGCACTGAAAACAGTGCCACAGGCCCTTAAGAATTCGTTATTTACCACAAAATAATATTTCATGGTAAATAACGAATTCCAGTGTACATGCACATCTGTGAAATCTATTTGGATCTCATATACACTATGCGTACAATGGCTATATACCATGCACTATCAGTGCAGAAAGCAAACATTAATAAAAGCAAAACGTTGAATAAACACCGGAAAAACACAGTTTCTGTTGTTTTTAATGGCGCGAAAATGTGTAACCGATAACCACTGTATTTTTAACGTATTGAAATCACTTGAAAACACTGAAAAAACCCCACCAGAATTAACCAAAAATAGAAACTGAAAAAAGGAAAGCCTACCTATGGGCCTAGAGGCCCATAGGAAGGAATGAGAAGTAATTTGCAATTTGCGAGTACCAAATAGGTACTCGCTAATTGTGAATGCTATTTGAAGGGTGCTAGGGGGCCAAAAGACCACCCTGATGCACCCCCAAAATTGGCATGTGTGCACATGTGGCACACATATATGCCCTTAGGGCATATGTGTGCTCCACATGGCACTTGGAAAATGCAATTTTATGCATTTTTCTAAGAAATTGCATATTACCATCAACTTGAAGTTGATGTTAATTTGAAATTCCAAATTGCGAAAACGCAATTTGCGAATGCATAATGCATCGCATTTAGGCAATTGCAATTTGCGATTCCTTAATTGCATTCGCAATTAAGGAAATTGCAAAAAATTGAGATTTCCTTAATTGCAAATGCCTTTGGGCTTGATGCATCGGAAATAGCCTTTTACCGGTTGCAAACAGGCCGATTCTGCGCATTGGCCCGTTTGCGACCAGTAAAATGTTTGATGCATGTGCCCCTGAGTCCCCTGTCCTGAAGTAAAAAAAAAATATATATATATATATAAAGAGGCAGGGTAGGTGTACGCTAACCCCTAGGCGCCATGGGGGGAACTCAGAAGGACCTCCCCGGGCTAAAAAATAAATTAAAAAATCAACATAAAATGGCATGATCCCAAAGGATTGGAAAAATACACCAAAATGACCCCTGTACATATATGTACGGCCCTGAGGGATGGGGTCCCCATGGCCTAAAAAGGCTTGAGGAGGGGGACCAGGGGGCCCATGCAGTCCCGCTCTCCTTTCATAAAAAATTGGCTCTGGGGTATGGGATTCCAAGGGCCAGGCCGTATGGCCAAGCAACCTTGCAGCACACGGTCAAAGGCTGCATGTAGTGTGTGGTTAGCTAGTATGCTCTGACACAGGTGACAAAATGGCGGCCAGGGCATGAACACCTTACGGGGACGGCCGTGTTACACAGCAGCCTGCCCGCGGAGAATCCCATATGGACACTTGCCTGGGCAATGAGAAGTGTCAGCCTCGTTAAAAGGTTGAGGCGTATTGAGGTGTCTTGGGATCCTGACACTGCTTGCGGTGTGCACGTAGCGGCGCTGTAGACAAAATGACACCTAGATCTCCTTAAACGTCGCAGCCCGCCATTGACTTGCAAAGCGCATAGGGTGAAAGGCATTTTGTCTCGAGCCGAGGAAACCCCTGTTGCGCTGCAGTACAGAGGAACCCGGTGCTTTCCTTGGCGGCGGTCGCCGCTGACCACCCTGCGAGCTCCTGGGACCTGGTGGCATCTGGACGGACCCGGGAGCAACAGCTCGACTATCAGCGTGCACCCATTGCTCTATTCTGAGGAACACACCAGACTGCGCTAAAACGTAGGCCCACTGCTTGGTCCTAAGATGGCGGCTCCCTTAGGACATCGGTACCGCTGACTCTGCCTTTGTGTGCAATCAATGCTCCGGCAGTCCTGCAGAAATGTCATGGGAGTGCTTTTGTGTGTGCGTCTGTGCGTGTACAAGGGGGTGTGTGTGGATGCACGTGTGTGTGTGCGCCTGTACGTGTATGAAACACTATGTTCACATTTGTATGTGCTTTTGCATGTCTGCGTGTGATGGTGTAGACATGTATTTGGGTGTTTCTGTTTTAGAGCACATGATTCTATGTGTGCTTGTGTTTGTGCGTGCAGATCTTTCTGTATGTGTGCTTATGTCTGTGCCTGTGATGGTGTGTGATGGTTTCTGTATGTGCACCCTCTGTTCGGGTATGAGAGTGTGTACACACATTTGTTGTGTGCTTCTGCATGTCTGTGCGTGTGATGGTGTGTGTGTGTGTGCATGTATTTGTGTGTACGTCCTTGGGTATTTTTGTTCTGGAGCATGTGATTGTATGTGTGCTTGTGTTTTTGATAGTTTCTGTATGTGTGCTTGTGTCTTGTGCGTGTTTGCGTGTATGAGAGTGAATGCATTTGTGTGTGCTTGTGCATGTCTGTGCATGTGATGGTGTTTGTGTGTGCATGTATTTGGGTGTTTTTGTATTAGTGCATGGGATTTTATGTGTGCTTGTGTTCTTGTATGTTTCTGGCTATGTGCGTGTCTGTGTGCATCAGTGTGCATATCAGAGTGTGTGCTTGTGCATGTCTGTGAGTGTGATGGTGTGTGCACGCTGGATTTGTTATTTTCTGGTGGCCGTTGTCCTGAATATTGACTTTAACTGCCTGATGCCTGACCTTAGGATGGCCACTAGTGTACCAGTGTACAGTACAGTCCCCTGCCTGACCCCTTGATGGCTTCCATAGTGGTCCCCTACACGTTATTTTATTTCCCTGGGACAACAATTGGACATTGACCAGACCTTGAACCTATCTCCTAACCTGCCTACACATCAGGACTTAGAACCTGCGGAACTTACCCCAGACTGTGGAGACCTAGCGATTTGGCTGTTGCCTGGTGGAGCTACCATATAGCTAAAGAGGTGATGGGTTGTGGACTCCCCCTCACTGCCATCACCTACCCAGCTCGACCTTGGGCAGATTTTCCCCTCGTCTCTGCATCCTATCTTCCTCCTACCTATTTACCCTATCCCCTTACCCTTCCTTGCTCCATTCACCTTGTCCCCTAAAGCGCTCTGATCCATCGGGTCTAGCCAGCGCTTTATAATAACTCTTTAATTAAATTTGTTCCCATTTAGTACTCTTTCTCTCTTTGTCTACTTCCCTAGCTCCTATCCACTCTCCCCTGATCCACTCTCCCCTGAATCTCTCACCTTGCCTGCTAGTCTGCCTAGCCCTCTGTCCTTTGTGCCCTTTGACTAAGCACTCCTTCTCCCCAAGTTGGGGAAAGATCCAATATTTATACTCTGGAGACTCAGCGTACCCGCTGAGGGAGTCCACTGTGCCAAGAGAGCCACTCACAGCTGAGGTATGGCATGAAACCCCTTACCAAAGCACTCCCTCTCCCCTTTTTGGGGAAGGATCCAGTATATGCCTTGGAGTCTCACAGACCCCTCTGAGAGAGTCCACTGCGTAAACGGAGGCTCCCGCTTCCAAGATAGGGAAGTGATACCACTTCCCCTGGGATCCCCTGGGATCACAGCTTACTGGACTTTGGACGTTGCTTTGACTCGTCTACCGGTTTGTGTCCCTGTCGCCCTTCCCCTCCTCTTTCCATGCGGTGTATTTCACCCTCCCCTCCTCTTTCCCGCCTTCATTACCTGTCTACTTCCCCAGCTTCTTCCCCTCTCCCCTGAATCTTTCCCCTTGCCTTCTTTTCCCTTTACGTAATTGTCCTTATTGTTTATCTTGACCTTACAAGTAACTATGTTCCCATGCTCTAATAACTGTGTAACCTTTGTAACAATGTAACCTGTAACTATGATCTGATGCTCATGTAAAGTGCTCTGATACCTCCGGGTCTAGCCAGCGCTATATAAAACCTTCTTAAATGAAAATAAATAAGAAAAATGGCCAAGACCCCACTGCTAATGCCTGAAGGCCATGCGCAGCATGGGTTTGGCTGCATGCAGGAGGTTGGTCGCAGGCCAGGCCCTTTGGCCAACCCTCCACCTTGCATGACCTAAGGCCCTGTGCAGTGTGGGTTTAGCTGCCTTTATGGGGGTTGGATGCATGTGTGGGATCAGCTGCAGCCAGGACCTGTAATCAACTCCACGCCTTCTGGGGGATTACATTTAAATATGATAATTAAATATAACTTTCCATTAAAAAAACCTAGGCGGCGTATTTACAAGCCAAGTGCTCTGCTGGTGCACACCTGTTCCCATATAAAAAGTGACGCACAGACGAGAGAAGGGGCTTGTAAATAAGCCCCTAAACATTTACAGAAAAAAACAAAGGTTAAAGTATAGTTATACTTAGGTGTGATAAAAACATCCGTTTCCTTTTTTTTTTTCAAACTTAGAAATTCACTGAAAAAAACCAAAGGTGAAAGTAATGTTCTAGTTAAGTGTGTTAAAAAGATCTATTTCCTTTTTTTATTTTTTAAAACCTTTAGCAAGTCACTGGAAAAAAAACAAAGGTTAAACTAATGTTATTGTTAGGTGAATATGTCAGTTACATCATTAACCTTTTGAACTAAGAAAAAAACACACACCAATACATTAGTTATAGTTAGGAGAGCTAACTGTAACTTGTGTCCCCGGAATGCACTGCTTATGACCTTACATATTACAATACTTATGACATGTTCTATGAAATCATTTATGACATCACTGATGATTTCATCCAAGCTTCTTTTGTTCACATTGCTCTATAATCCCTATAAACGAGTATATCATTAGAGCTCTGAATCTAAGTACAAAATAGCTCAGAATAATAAGAGGCATCAATAATGTCATCACAGAAACAATTCCTTTAGGTATAGAAAGCATGGGTTATGTTCCATATGGACTTTATTCCAGCAATCACAGATATATGGGAAACCTTCATTATATATGGTGTTCTGTATATATACAACTATTTAGAGAAAGCCATGTTCCTAAAAATACTAAACGTCTGTTCCAAAAGGAATGCCCTACTATGGACAGCTTGTATCTGTATTAAATCCATTACAGTCACCGAACCTGCATTGAGAAATGAAGTTGATATAAGTAGAGAAGTGGGTAATGTATACAGTATTCACTCTATGGAGAGAGTTTACCCTGTACAAGACTGTTTTCTGAGAGTGAAACTCATGCAAAATACACTAAAGATTATTAAAAAGTATCTACTAAGAAGGTGCAACAGTTGACAAAAAGACACTATTTGCATAAAATAATCAACAACTGGCGGTACTAAAGATTATACTACCTGCAGCCTTCATACTGTGGTGAAAACATTACAAAAAACTCATCTTTTGAAGGAAAATAAGCACATGTACATATCTTATATGCTGAGACGATTCTGTCTAATAACTCAAGGCTGGTTACATTACTTAGGGGTATATGCACAAGCCCCTATCGCCACCACAACGTCACTTTTATCGGCGTTATGGTGGCGGTAGGGGCTTCGCCTTATTTACAAGGCAGCATTAAGTCACTTAACGTGGGTTATCACTGACTTATAAATAAGGCCTTCTTTCACGCTATGTTTAGCATGAAAGGGGTGGGCAGTGGGTGATGCGGTGGGCGTTCCCCCTATGTACAAGGGCAGCGTACACAGGAGGCAACCCGGCGAAACGAGGAGAAATGCATTATTTCTCCTCGTTTTTGATTTTTCGATGACAAGGAAAAAGCAAAATGACACCGATTTTTCATGTACAGGAAGGTCCTCCTTCCTGTACATAAATCTTTTTTTAAATGCTATTTTGTGACTTTATCTGTGCTGCATTAAGCAGCACATATGAAAATGACAAAATGGCATTTCAGGACTGTTCATATGCAGAAGGGACACCTTCCTACACATAAACAATCCTCCTCTGCACGCAGACACAATTGCAATGTGGTGCAAGGGTGCCTGTGTTGGCGCTACACTGCCAAGAAGTGTAGTGCCATCGCCGGGGAAACGAAAGGCCTCACCATATCGTTGTAAACATGGTGCCGCCTTGCATTTCAGAACTGGCGGAGTGAGGCCTTAAGCCATGAGGGCTAACGCCTCAATCGACCACTTCTATTGTACATTTCCCCCATAGTTTGTAGTATGTAGAATCTTTGCAGTGCTAGAAACGTTTTCTAAAGTACCAAACAAATTTGTGTGACCATAAGGAACACAAATTGTCAACTGTTACATGAACAAAGAGTTACTCTTCAAAACACAGATTTATAATAAGCTCAATATCTCCACACAGCTAATATGCATTAGGAGCACATGCGTTTTGTAAACAGTTACACCCATTAGTTGGATACTGGCCATACGCAATTAGGTAGAAACATATTATGGTACAATCCGCCACTATGTAAACTAGAAAACAAATTAGCACACTCATTGGATGATGTCATCAATGATTCCATCAATGATGTCATTTGAATTGTCATAAATGATCGCATAGAACATACCATGAGTGATGTAATTTTGAGGTCTTAAACAGTGCATGGTGGAAGCCCAAATTATAGTTTGCTATCCTTACTATAACTGGTGAATTTCTGTGTTTTTTCCATTCAAAACATTAATGTTGCCGCTAACATATTCACCTCACTATAAAGCTACTTTAACTTTTTTTTTTCAGTGAACACACACACATGTATATATATATATATGTGTGTGTGTGTGTGTGTGTTCACTGAAAAAAGCATATATATAAAATGTTACAACTTCTGTAGGGACAGGAGTGCCCTCTGGGCACGACCTGCCATATATCTGCAGGGACAGTAGTCTCTGTCTTTTCTGTAATGTGCATTAGTAGCTAGTAAGAGTGGATGGTGTAATGGAATTTTCAGCATTGCCTTGTACTGAAAACCTATAGCATGAGCCATGCAGTACTGGAAAAACAATGAAGCTACATTTTCAGGATGCTTTGGTGATGTGGCAATATAAGTATGAGAAAGGAAAAAGTAAGTACTAATTGCAGCACTACAGATCCCTCAAGACTTTTTTGCAAACTTTTTGATATGAACGGGTAGGACGATGGGTGGGGGATTTTTAGGCTCTAGGATACTGTTCTGTTTTCTGGCCTAAAGGTGCTTTGTAATGTTATGTGGTCACAATATAGGCCTGGGTAGAGACACCACCATTTTACATGCTCACATTGTTAATTTGCCTTATTTCTTAAACACGATTACATTTGACACACATGCGTTTGCGTACCTGTGCAGGATAATATTCTCTGATACCAGCTTTGCTTACATGACCACTTCATAGGCACATTAACAAATATCTTGAACATTCTGTACAAGGGCCAGGTTTGCTACAAAAAAAGTTGTTATTTGCTCTGACTGTTCTGCGACAGAGATATCACAATAGAATGAGCCATAGCAGCCTGACTCGTGCCTCGGCATGGCAACAAGGATTATGGAAAGGGGCGACCAATCGGTCCCCCCGAACGTATGGTGGAGTACCACGATCCCCCCGGGAAGCCATCTTGGGCGGGAGGCGAGTCTCGGCTGGTATGCCCGAAGCGGCGTAGCCGGGGCGCGCCTTTTTCCCGCCCTAGAGTGGGCTGGCCTAGACACCAACGCGGCCGGCCACGCCCTCGGAGGCAGGCGGGGGCGGGTTCACGCCCACCCTGAAGACGGATAAAAGGAGCGGAAGCCAAGAAAGCATCCTCTTGTTCCTGTGCTCTGAAGCTGCACCTCCCCGCTGCACGTGAGCTCGAGACGGAACGAAGAGCAATTTTGAGCGTTGTAATCCCTCTTTTTTGTCTTACAGATATCCCGTCTAAAAATGCCCAAGAAGGTCGGAAAGCGGGTCGGTACCGAGGAGATGCTCCGCATACTCATGAAGGAGATAGCCGATCTGAAGAGAAAGGTTGAGGCTAAGGACGGGGAGGGAGGACCGAAACGGCCTTTACAGGGAACAATTCCCGGTGGAAAAAGCAAGAGGCCCAGAAGGGGGGCACTTGGGGGGGAGACCCCGGTTCCCGAAGCGCCACGAGAGGAGCCAACCCCGGCGCCAAAGGAGGGGAATCCAATCCCTGTGGTGGTCACCCCTGCGAACAGGGAGGATATGCCCCCCGAGTTAGCGGCACAATTGGCAGCGTGGCTGGGAAACGATAGCGAGGGCGCCACGGCTGACGACGCCCGGGCAGTGATGAGGCAACTGCGGGAATCTAGGGAGGCTGCGAAGACGCCATCTTCTGTTCCCCCACAGGTCCCGGCGGTTGGAAGTACAGCAGGCCCAAGTTCGGCGACAAGCGTGGGGTCTACTTCAGGTAAGCGGCCATTGCCGATTGCGGGGGGGGAGTCTGCACCTTCTCGAAAGGAGAAGATTGCCCAGCACGTCCCACTAGAAGTCAAGGAATTGATTTGGGCGGATAAATATGTAAACATGTTTTCATTGCTTACCGACCATTACGAGATCGAGCATGTAAAGAGTCAAAAGGAGCTCATGCATCCGAGTGTTTGGCGCGCAAAAATGGCCGCCTTTAAGGTCGACGAGACCATTGGTACTTGGGGCAGAGCGTGGGGAATTTTTACTTCCATCATGGGGGAGCGCAGGCCTGAGTTGTTGACCGAGTTACCCATTTATCAGTCACGTATTATGGAGTATTCTGTGGCATATGGGGGCAATCAGTGGTTCTGCTATGATAATCTGTTTAGAAAAGCTAAAGAACACAACCCGTTGTTGTCTTGGGATTGTTACGACTCTGTGTCTTGGCAAAAAATGGAGAGTACAGGGATGTTGAAGGTGCCATTAGTAGGGAGTAACGGGGGGGAATCCTCCCGCCAAAACTCTGGGACGCCCTTTCGGACGGGTGCAGGTAACGAGTTCCACACGAAGCCGAGTGGCAACACAGGTAAAAGGGGGATCTGTTGGAATTTTAACAGGGGCAAATGTACCAGGCCCCAGGGGTCATGCAAATTCAGACATGAGTGTGGGGGGTGCGGGCAGCCATCCCATCCTGAGTCCATGTGCAGAGCCAAAACGGGTGATAACGGTGGTAAGGGAGGCGCCAAACAGGTCTAATATAGTCCGAGGGGCGCCTTTACCGACCCCGATTGATACCATGGCAATGATTCCTTGGCTCAGCGAATACCCAGATCATGCTTCCGCTGGGGTGTTACGGAACGGGTTTTCATATGGTTTCCGCATCCCAGTGGGGGATTTTCAGGGGGTACCGGACTGTAAGAATCAAATGTCGGTCTTACAGCACACGGCAGTGGTGCAGGTAAAGATTGGGAAAGAGGTGACTCGAGGTCGTGTCGCCGGTCCATTCGATTTGCCACCAGTTGCTAATTTTGTGTGTTCTCCTCTAGGGGTTGTTCCCAAGAAGGACCCGGGTGAGTTTCGGCTGATACATAATTTGTCAGCCCCACATGGTCTTTCCGTGAATGACGCGATAGACCCGGAAGTATGTTCGGTGCGGTACGCATCTTTCGATGAGGCCGTTGCCATGTTGAATCGCCTGGGGCCCGGGACGCTGATGGCCAAATCGGACATCGAGTCAGCGTTCCGGTTGCTCCCGGTACACCCAGACGATCAGCGTCTCCTTGGTTTTCAGTTTCAGGGTCGCTATTACATGGATAAATGTATGCCAATGGGATGCTCGATTTCATGTGCCTATTTCGAGAAATTCAGTTGTTTTCTGCAGTGGGTATTCACGAGGAAGACAGGTTTTCAACATGTTATGCACTATCTCGATGACTTTCTGTTTCTGGGGGCAGCCGGGGATTCTGAGTGTGGACAGGCCTTACATGAATTTTGTGTCCTAATGAATCAATTCGGTGTGCCATTGGCGCCAGGTAAGACGGTGGGTCCCTCGACCTTGATCGAGTTTCTGGGGATCGAGCTCGACTCGGTGGAAGGTTGTTTTCGTTTACCTAAAGAAAAAGTGTTAAAATTCAGGTTATCCCTTGAGACATGTATTCGTGCAACGAAAGTGAACTTGCATCAATTGCAACAGGTGGTTGGTCAGTTGAACTTTGCCCTAAGAGTAATGCCGATGGCACGCCCCTTTTCCCGCTCGATTGCACAGTCCATGGTCGGCTTGAAGGAAGGACATCATCGTACGAGACTCTCGGCAGAGGTTCGCCAGGACATGCGCATTTGGATTGCATTCCTGGCGGATTTCAATGGTCGAATTGTCTGGAATAAACCAGCAGTGTCTTCCGAGGAGTTGGGGCTATGGACAGACTCGGCGGGGAGTATGGGTTTTGGCACCATATTGGGTACACAATGGTCGGCTCAAAAATGGCCGTCATGGTGGCATGAGTGCGGGTTGACGAGTAACATTGCTTTTCTCGAACTGTTCCCTATTCTGGTGGCCTTGAAAACATGGCCAGAAGGGTTTAGGGATCACTCTGTGGTGTTCTGGTCTGATAACATGACCGTGGTTGAGTGTATCAATAGTCAGGCAGCACGTTGCAAATTGATTCTGAGACTGCTCAAGGAAATTGTGTTGTTGTGCATGCAACTAAATGTACTGTTTAGGGCGCGACACGTGCCGGGGGTGATGAACCAAGCGGCTGATGCGCTCTCTCGTTTCCGTATGCAGGCCTTCTGGGGTTTTCTGCCCACAGCGGACCCGGTGGCGGCACCCTTTCCCGAAGCTCTCTGGTCTCTCGGTGCCCCGAACTACAAGACCTCGTGGGAGAGAGTTTAGCACCCAGGACGAGGAAGGCATATGAAGGGGCGTTCCGTTCCTATTGGGCCTTTTTGGGTACTGCCGGGAGGGAGCTTTGGGGTCTGGAAGAGTGTGTAGTGAGATTCCTGCTCTCTTTACGTCACGCAGGCAAGTCAGTAGCTACGGCCCAGAGGCATCGGGCCGCCATTTCCTTCATGGCAAGGGCTCATGGGATCCAGGACCCGACAGCGTCTTTCGTTGTGCAGAAAGCGCTACGTGGGTGGCAACGCCTTGAGGGTCGCAGAGTAGACGATAGGCACCCGATAGGTCTGGACAGGTTGGCCCTGTTATTATCCGTGCTACCGGTAACATGTTCATCCCAGTACGAAGCAGTGTTGTTCCGAGCCGCATTTGCATTAGCATTCCATGGGGGTATGCGGGTAAGCGAATTAGTGGCAAAGAACAAGCAGGATACGATGGGGGGACTGTGCTGGGAACACATTCAGGTCAGGGAGGAGACGATGACGGTCTCGTTTGTCAGGTCCAAATCCGATCAGGATGCAATCGGGGACTGCGTAATCATCCAGAGGATCCCCGGGTCTGCCATGTGCCCTGTTGGGTGCGTAGAGGAATATTTAGCGCAGAGGGTGGCAGCATGGGGGGGACCTTGTTAAGACACGCTGACGCCACTCCACTGACGAGGTTTCAGTTTCAGCGGGTGCTTGCGATGTCGATTTCTGCCGCGGGCTTGAACCCCGGCGACTTTGGGACCCATTCCTTTCGGATAGGGGCTGCTACGGAAGCTACAGCCAGGGGTCTGAATGTTGAACAAGTAAAACGTGTGGGGCGTTGGTCCTCGAACTGTTATAAGAGGTATGTGCGGTTGCACATGTTGTGAAGCTGTAACGATGTACTCTGTATTTTGTTTGGTTTTCAGTTGCGCAAGCCTACGAGGCGGGGCGGACTGTCCAGTCGACCCGACACCGGGGGGCCAGCGGTCAGACATTACCGTCTGTGAAAAAGGAGGTGTGGGTCATGGGCCACTCATACGTGAGGCGTGCCGCGGATGTATTCAAAGCAGGTGACATGATTCACGTGGCTGGGGAATACGGGTACAGTGTGTCCTTCTACGGAAAGGGCGGGCTCTGTATTGACCAGTTTCGATCATTTTTCGAGGGTTTGTTAGGGCGGACAAGGTCACCGCCGTCTGTAGTCATAGTACATCTTGGGGGCAATGATTTGGTGACCACAGGTAGACGACTTCTTCTTGAGGCGATGCTTTCCACGGTAAGTTGGTTGGCGAGAAGAGTTCCAGGGTGCACAATTGCATGGTCCCATATGATCCCACGGAAAGTGTGGCGGGGGGCTATTTCTGTTTCTGCTCTGAATCATTCAGTAAGGAAAATTAATAATAAAGTGAGTAGACTGTTCCGTTCAAGTACACTGCATTCTATTTCGCATGGTTGTATTAAAGGGGACAGTATGTATTCGGGGGATGGTGTTCATTTGTCCCGGATGGGGAACGAGTTACTCATAGGAGACCTGATAGCCTGGCTAAAGACTTTATGAAATGACCTTTAGGCAGGAGTGTTGTGGGGGGTCCGGATAGCCGGTCAACTATCCGGCCTGTGGCGGTAAGGTCATGATCGGTGAGCAGTAATTCGAAGATCCCTATGAGGGGGCGTCACCCATTACGGATGGGAGCGCGCGGGGGAGGTGGCCAATTGGCCCCTCAACGGGGAGGCGGTCCTGTCTAAGGAGAGGCCGCCGGAAGGAAAGGAAAGGTGGTCAAGGCCCCTTCCTGGATAGGAGGGGCTACGGCCCCTCCTGGGGAATTTCCCGGGGCCAGGACATCTGCGACGGCAGATGGGTAAGTTGTGTGGGGTGCGGGAGGGGGTTTACGCTACCTTTTTAGACACCTCACACGAGTCCTCGAACGACCGTTAAATGGCGTCGAGTTTATTGGGGCCCCCGTCAAGTACAAAGGGAAATTGGTAGATGCACTTGAGGTACGCCTCTGTGCGGTCGCTCCTCTCACAAGTGAGGGGGGTATTTCTGGTTTAGGGATCTGACACCGGTTACGACCTTGCCGTTGGCCCTTAACGGTAGGATGTACAATTTCAAGTCAAATGTTTTGTAGGATGTTAGTTCGGCTAGGAGAACCTTTGTATTAGAGATCTGTTAAGGTTAGCCAAACATCGTAATGTGGAAATGAAATTGTACATTATATGAAACTGTTATTTTAATGTTTTCTTTTGTTTCATATTTTAATAAATACGGCCGGGAAGGGTGACTCCCTTCCCGCCTTCCAAAAGTTCAAGAACTGTTTCCGGTTTCCCAATTCTTGGGGATTGTGTTGAGAGGGGGTGGCAGGTATCTCGGCCATATGGAAAGGGGCGACCAATCGGTCCCCCCGAACGTATGGTGGAGTACCACGATCCCCCCGGGAAGCCATCTTGGGCGGGAGGCGAGTCTCGGCTGGTATGCCCGAAGCGGCGTAGCCGGGGCGCGCCTTTTTCCCACCCTAGAGTGGGCTGGCCTAGACACCAACGCGGCCGGCCACGCCCTCGGAGGCAGGCGGGGGCGGGTTCACGCCCACCCTGAAGACGGATAAAAGGAGCGGAAGCCAAGAAAGCATCCTCTTGTTCCTGTGCTCTGAAGCTGCACCTCCCCGCTGCACGTGAGCTCGAGACGGAACGAAGAGCAATTTTGACCCACCCACCAGCCCCTGAGGACAGCGATTCGTTGTGAATACAGTTGATATAGTATCTTTTTGTTTTCTCTGTTTTCTTACAGGTTGTGATGATTGTCGTGAAATTTCTTAAAGATGCAATAAAGATTGGTTATTTTTCAGTATGTTTTGCAAATAAAGTAATTTTGAACAAGGATTGATCAGTATTTACGCTTGATACTAAATGTTGTTTTGCTTTGTAAATCTTAGTAACTTAGGTAGAACTGTCGTATTTATTTTGGTCGGGCGGTAAGGTCATGATCGGTGAGCAGTAATTCGAAGATCCCTATGAGGGGGCGTCACCCATTACGGATGGGAGCGCGCGGGGGAGGTGGCCAATTGGCCCCTCAACGGGGAGGCGGTCCTGTCTAAGGAGAGGCCGCCGGAAGGAAAGGAAAGGTGGTCAAGGCCCCTTCCTGGATAGGAGGGGCTACGGCCCCTCCTGGGGAATTTCCCGGGGCCAGGACATCTGCGACGGCAGATGGGTAAGTTGTGTGGGGTGCGGGAGGGGGTTTACGCTACCTTTTTAGACACCTCACACGAGTCCTCGAACGACCGTTAAATGGCGTCGAGTTTATTGGGGCCCCCGTCAAGTACAAAGGGAAATTGGTAGATGCACTTGAGGTACGCCTCTGTGCGGTCGCTCCTCTCACAAGTGAGGGGGGGTATTTCTGGTTTAGGGATCTGACACCGGTTACGACCTTGCCGTTGGCCCTTAACGGTAGGATGTACAATTTCAAGTCAAATGTTTTGTAGGATGTTAGTTCGGCTAGGAGAACCTTTGTATTAGAGATCTGTTAAGGTTAGCCAAACATCGTAATGTGGAAATGAAATTGTACATTATATGAAACTGTTATTTTAATGTTTTCTTTTGTTTCATATTTTAATAAATACGGCCGGGAAGGGTGACTCCCTTCCCGCCTTCCAAAAGTTCAAGAACTGTTTCCGGTTTCCCAATTCTTGGGGATTGTGTTGAGAGGGGGTGGCGGGTATCTCGGCCATATGTTTATTATATGTAAGGCATCACTCCTTTGTTTAGACAGAGGAATATTTTGCTGGCAATGAGATTTCACGCCATACCAGAATTCCAGCCCAGCTGATTCCTGTTAACCGGATGCGAGGGATGCTGCCAAGCTCTTCACCAAAATGGGCAGCCTTATGACACTTAATCACAGTTAATGGGGAGTTATATCACCCTACAGGGATGTGGCAGATTCACTCATCTTAGACACGCTAGGTAAGGAGGTAGGAGGTAGGAGTATAATATGTCACCGTAATTATAATCAAGCATAGCTTCTATGAAATAACAAAATGGTTGAACAGTTTTATCTTTTTCACCATTCCCGTTATGTTATTAACATTACTCTGTTTTCTCTGATATTGATTATTGCAGCACAATTCTTTTACTCAAGAATCACAATGCTTCAATACATATTGAAACTGCATGTTGTGTATCCCTTTGGGTAGGCATGAGTAACCAAAAAAAAGGTTCTAGATCTGTTTCCATGATTTCCTTGGGGTGTCAGGGTTGTCATGTCTTGATGTTACACAATCCATTTGTTACCTTGTAAGGTTAGGGGTACATATGGTGCACTGTGACTAAGGCAAACATATCTAGATGGGGTGCATGGAGTCAGTCTTGCACAGTTCAGATGTTTATGTTGTCCAACAAATGCACAGTTTTTACTAAGAAAGTATAAGCCAGACAACATGGCACCGCAAATGTTCTAGCTTGGTTCCAATTTAATGGATTGCCTGAGCAATTTTCTTTTGTATACCCAAAGACCTATACTCACCTCTTAACCAGAGACATCCGTGGAGTTAGGGAAACTCTATGTATTGGCAGTATGTTGTTCAAGATTGAACCTTTCAAAAATCACCCCAAAGGGATGCCCTCACTAAATTCCACATATTCATATGGCTGGGGAAGACACAGTACAAATGTACCAGTGAACTGCAGACTTGCGGTTACACAAATGCTGTTACAACCTGGACTATCCCTTGCAGGTGGTGACATTAACTTCGTGGTTGAGGCCCAAAAAGCATACAGGACAGAAGCATTCTATTCATGGATTAAATTCCCCAGCAGCCGAAGCACGAACAAGACAGTTTCAAAAATACACTGAGGCTGTAGTTCCTAACAACTACATAGCTTATGAAGCACTAGGAATATCACTAATACATGAAGATCATCAACATTGTTTTTAAGGTGCCCTCCCACATAGATACAACAATGTTAGACTAGGTCCTCTTAGCAATCAGGGAGCAACATGGACAGTCTTAGCCGGTTAAACACCTTACCCAGATATAAAGAATCTGACAGCTCGAGACCTGCGAATGCTTGATGTTTTCAGGGAGGTGCCTGGCTCCCTCGAGTACAGGGGCCATCTTAGAAGGTAATGCCTTTCGTATTATGCTAGTTTCATGATTTTAAATTTCACATTGTTTCGTTCTGTACTTTAATTTACTAGTAGGGTTCAAGTCACAGGGGAGCCGGTGACTGTACCCAGGGGTTGCTAGATCCTTGTTAACTTTATTTAGCCCACCCGATTTTACCATTTACTTGGACACACCCCCTGAATGGCGGGAGATTTAAAAAACAGAGCATAGCGTCTGGATAGCTGTTCCAGCAACTGAGTGATGCCTGTACTGACTGCTATTTACTTTCCTGTAGGCAGCTAGACTGTTGTTTTTCAGGGAGGTGCCTGTATCCCTCGAGTACAGGGGCCATCTCAGAAGGGTAATGCCTTTCATTTTTGGGTGGTTTTATCATTTTAATTTTCACATCGTTTGGTTCTGTACTTTATTTTACTAGTAGGGTTCAAGTCACAAGGGCGCTGTTGACTGTACCCAGGGGTTGCTAGACCAACGTTCACTTTATTTTGCCCACTTACTTGGATATGCCTACTGAATGGCGGGAGATTTAAAGAAGGGGGCAGTGCGGCCACAGAGCGGATGTGCACACCAGGCGTTCCTCTGGCATGCTGAAGGCGTGCCTAAGGCAAGCCCGTCTGCATCTGTTCATGCCTGGACTGTGCCCAGGGTCCGTCACCCTGGACTTTTTGAGTCAGATCTGCCAACTCTTCAATTTAATTGAGCAACCCTACTAGCATTAAACATAGTTTAAGTGGAAGACTGTATTGACCTCAAATGTTCTTCTCTAGTGCTTAATATTCCTGTCAAATGCCCATTATGCAAACTAAAGATCATGGAGGATCATGGCGGATCCAAGTAAGCTCTTTCTTGAGCACAATCCCGAGTTATTCAACATAGTCTCTCTTGTACTTGCTAGTAAGTCGCAGAACAATGCATTCAAGCCTAATGCAATCAAGGCACATATTAAACGAGTTAAAATTGTGTTGCGTTCATTACCATGTGTTATGCTAAACCCTAGGGGCCCTATTCACAAAGGTAAAGTTAGACAAAAGTTTAACTTTATGACTTTCCGTATTCACAAAGGGCATTTACATGTAGTAAATGCCTTTTCTGAATACTGAAAGTCGTAAAGTTAAACTTTCGGTATTCATAAAGGGCATTTACGTGTAGTAAATGCCCTTTATAAATACCAAAAGTCGTAAAGTTAGACTTTCGAAAGTCTAACTTTACCTTTGTGCATCGGGCCCAAGATCTTTAATTAAACACAGCTGTGAGTTTCACTTATTTATGGAAACACACAGACCAGCCCCAGCTTTCATTACTGAAACCTGGGCAAATCTATGTGCAACATAGATATATATGCAAGGTGTACTACTATAAGGTTTTAATATTTTTAGATGCGATAGGGAATTCAAGTGTGTAGGTGAGGTAGCAGTATTTGTCAGAGAAGACTTAGCCTCCAGGCTTCCCAATTTTCTTTTGGTGAAAAACTCTCCTTTGTCATAGCGGTCAATAAACAACAATCTTACAAAGGCATGGTCCTATACTGACCACCTGGCCCCAGAAATATTTTGCCTCAAGAAATAGCCAGCCTCCTAGAGGAACCCATATTACAATCTAACTATACAGTCCTTGGTGATTTTAATGACCATTTAGAGACGATTTCAGACCTTGATACCTAAGTACTTTTGCAAACATTCTCCGCTATAGGCTTAGATCAAATAGTGGGGCCCCAACTCATCAGGGGGATCATACCTTAGATGGCATTTTTACAAATACTCCCACCTTAATCAATGTAAGGACATTTCAACTATCATTGTCCAATCATAACACAGTCTTTTTTTAACTATCCCTCCTACAGTCCAAATCCAACATGAAGGAATTACCATACACTTTCCCCTCACAAGCTTGGCAAAATGTGCAACCTGATCTTCTTAATAATGCTTTGTATGACACACACCTGGTTCTCTCAAATGATGTTGAGACTGCAGCCAGACAATATAATAGCTGGGTGGAAATGGCTTCCAATTGACTAGTTTCCATTAGTGTGGTTAAAATAAAACTGAAAAATTCTTCTGCATTCTGGTTCTCCCATGAACTTAGGGAGTGTAATCAAAATTGTAGAAAGCAGGAAAGGAGATGGAGAACCACTTATAAAGAGGAAGAGAAGGCAAAAAATAAGCTATGCATAGCTATCTACAAAGATCTCATCCTGAAGGAAAAAGCATCATACTTCACAAGGAAGATCCAAGAAGCTAAAGACTCAACCAAAGAACTCTTCCGGACAGTTACACAATTAGCTAATCACTGTAACAGAAACACTTTGGTTGCCAGTCAGCCTTCTGTGATAGCCTAGCTAATATTTTTGGAAAAAGTAGAAACTGTCTTTAAAACGTTCTCAATTCTTAGTTGGGGTCCTCTGTACTTCCTGATAACATGGTTGACCCGCCCCCGAAACAGCCAACATTTTCAATGAGTTTACCGCTCCTCCCATTGAGTATATTAGTAATCCATTGGAAACCTCCATTTTGGGTTCTCCTTATGAATCCTGCCCTCCCAATATATCTAACCTTGCAGCAGCGGGTCATTGGGACCAAACTAGCTTCTATCTGTGAAGCCATGAGTAAAACAGGCATCTTCCCCAGTATCTGGAAGAAAGCAGTTCTGATTCCTCTTCTAAAAAAAGCTGTACTAGCCTAGAAGGACCCAACTAATTATTTCACCTTCTTGACCAGCGAAAATAGCTGAACATTTTTGAATAACCAGTTGGTGACTTTTATTGAATCTAACAAACTATTAGACACCCCCCAATTCAGTATTCCAAGAGGGCTGCCTTTGACACCGTCATTCACAAAGTACGGCTAGGTTGACTGGCTAATTGTGGGATCGTAGGCTCAGCCTGGGACATTCTAAAATCCAACTTTTCAGATCGTGAGCAAATAGTGAAATTGGAGAACTACACCTCTCATCCTTTTTTCTTCCAATTCGTGGCCCCTCAAGGGTCCGCGCTGAGCCATACCCTTTTTAATATTTATGTCTCCCATCTGCCTAAATTGATAAGAAGCTTTGGATTCTCCCTGACCTATATGGATGACACCCAAATCGTTGTATCCATAGGAAACAGCGAGGCGGGCAGTGGACTCGGATTTCACGATTGTATGTAAGCGGTCAACAAGTTGATGAACTCCTGCGGCCTTAAATTAAATGTTGGTAGAACGGAAGTTCTACTTATTGGACCCGAATTATCTTTTTGGGCTCCATCTGCTTGGCCGACTATCATGGGTCCTATCCCTACGCCAGTAGAAAAGGCTTGTAATCTGGGGTGATTATCGACAACAAATAAAAATTTGCAGATCAGTTCAATAAGCCCACCTCTTCCACCTTCTGCACCCTCCGAACAATCAAAAAGAGCATGCCTTTTATACCTGATAAACTGCAAAAAACCTTAATCACCTCTTTGATCCTCTCGAAAATAAACTATTGTAATGGCCTACCTCTTACTCATAAATGCAGCATCAACAATGTTCAGGTCCTTCAAAATGCTGCAGCTAGACTTCTGCAAAATATTCTGCTCGGAATCTCAGGATATAAAAAACCGGCACTGGCTTCCCATTAAGCAAAGAATGTCCTTTAAGGAGCTATGTCTAGTTTATAGTTTTGCTTATGATTTTCTGAATCCGAGCTTTAATTGGTATATCCCCATCAGAAATCTATGCTCTGTTAAATTAGACCTACTACCCAGATTCAAATGAGTCAGATGGGGCGGCAAGAGCATCGTGCTGGAAGCATCAAAGATATGGAACCCACTACCTCTCTTCATGAACCCGTTTGTTGCTTCGAACGTTCTGCGCCAGTGCTGAACGTTCGAAGAACGGGTGCGCCCGCGTCGGCCAACGGACTTGCGCAGCACTGGTAAGGTAGTGCTCGCGACGACCTTTGGCCGACGGCAGCACTAAAGGGGTTAAAACATCACCCAGTCTCCTTGCCTTCAGGGAGGTTGTAAAGACCTGGTTCTTTCAGGTCCTGGTAATTCTGTAGTCTCACTCTGCTCTTGGCTGGAACTGAGTAGTGCCTAGACGCCCCCGGGCTGTAGTGCGCTTTACAAATCCTGTTAACATAACATATCATTAAACACAATTTGTCATGAGAACAATGACAATAAAGCCTGCAAGGACTGCTCGAGCTGCACAACCATAATTGGGATACACCTGGAATTAGTCTAGTGACTGTCAAAGCAGTCATGGGTAAAATTACCATCAGATGGGAGGAAATTCAGGTCTGGATCGCACAGAAAAAAAAATCAGCTTGAAGCAGTTTTTCCCTATACAGGACTTCAGGAAAAACACGATATGCAGGCCAATGGAGATGGCTTCCCCGGTGGAAGACTGGCCTGCGTGGGGTGCAGTCTTTGTTGCAGTATATACCAGAACAGACGGTACACCTTTATTGGCTGTTTTGCCAGAGGTGCTTAAACAGATCCAAAATGAGTACGGGCCCTTTATTTGGCAATGAGTACGGGCCCTTTATTTGGCAATGAAACTGATGGGTAATATTGCTGAAGTATCCGCCATAATTTTGAGTAACATTGAAGGGGAAGCAGCAGTGTTAGCTATACGCCGGAGGAAACCTATGCAACAATATTAAGAGATAATTTGTGAGCCAGACCTAGTAAACCCCAAATTAAAGGTAATTCTGAAAAGGATGATTCAAAGCAGTTATCAGACTCTTCTACTAAGAAGAAGTGGGCTAATAAAAAAATTAAGAAAAGACTAAGATACGGGGCAGGTCTCTCAACAAGGGTCCACTGAAACATGCTATAATCGGCAGAACTGTGAAAATATTAAAACACCTGATAGGTATCAGAATACTGATACACGTTCCTCTCGTTCCATTCAGGATTCATCTGTGAAACGTTCAGAGAGAGGGGGGATGATCAGAGTGCAGATTAGAGGCATACATGAAACTCACAACACTCATCTGACTTTATAAAACAGGAACACAAACCTAAACAGTCCAAGCTTCAATTCAAAAAGAAGAAGGTGGCTGGCCTTAAAATTAAGCATGTCCCGGATATTGAGGACACTGCTTCTTAGCATAAAGTGAGCTCTGACCATGTTGGACAGCGCAGCAGAAGTCACAATAGTTCCACAGAATCTTATGGAGTGCCTGTCGGCAGTAGCAACAAGTGACTATATCCAGGTTGAAACACCGGATAGGAGAGTGAGCGCCCTGCATCAACTATGTGAGATGCAAATCCAAATAGAAGGGGATATAAAACTTCCCATAAATGTTCTGAGAGAACTTGTCATTTGGCTCTGACATTCTCTTTGCTAAAAAGGATTGGCCACCAGAGTTTTCTATGGACTGTCCAGAGGGAGAAATGGTAATTTGACCTGATTTTTACGAACTCGTCCCAGATGGAGTTAAACGTTCATTCGCCAAGGAGTGGGCCTTAATGCAAGCTCCTGTGTTATACAACAGCCATATGAGGTGGGAAAACAGTTCCCAATATCACATCATTCCAGTGAGATCAACCCCAGAACCACAAATGCAATACCCCACTAAAAATGAGGCTAAATAAGCAAGAAATACTCACACAGCTTGAATGCCAAGGTGTAATAGAAAGTTGCACCTACCCTATGAATAATCTTTTGTTTCTGTAATGAAACTAGACCATCCATATCATGTAGTGCAATATTACAGTCACTTGAACACTGCTACACATTCACTGTACAGAATGAGCACATCTCGTCACTAATGAACAATATAGCATGAAAAAGATACAAAACCAGCTCAGATATTTCTAATTGATTGTCTGCAAAACCATAGTGCCTGATTGCAGGTAGTTGACCGCATTCAGTGTGCTAGGTTCTCAAAAGTAGTTCTGTAAATTGCCCTAGGAGTATAAGAACAGTCTAGGGTCATTCTCATGTCAGGCTACAGAACTTTTGCAAGAATTTTATGACTAAGCATTTTCATATGTCGATAACATATACTTGGTGGATGATGACTTTTCAAATCACTTTGCTAGAGAAGATCGCATACTTTTGAAATTTGCTCACATGGGCTACAAATCTAATTAAAAAAATCTAAAATAGCCCACCTCAGTGTCCTGTTCCTAGAATACAATTGTCAAGTGAAGGCAGAAGCCTAGCAACACATTTACCTGCTTCTACAACCACGAAACACATTGAACAAACTCCAATCAATATTGGGTTTCCTGAACTTTGGCAGAGAGTACATTCCAGACTATGCAGAGTGGGTAAAACCATTCCATGACTTGATTCATCCAGACTTTTCAAGTACACATTAGACAGCTGAACAGACAAATCCTACATTCATTACAAGCTGACATGCAAGCTGTAAAACACTTATGCACACGTGCTAACACCACAAACCTGGCTATCCGTATACTTGTGACCGCATCAGGATCAATGTTCCCTCTAATTATTTTCCTCTGTGTGCGGCAGAGTAAGGTCTCTCTGCGCTGTAGCCAAGGCTATGTGCGCCAAGAACCTGACCGCACGTGTAGACCAGGGCTTTGAGTGGGATGAAAATACTCGCAGCTGTTACTTTTATGGCCGCGTGGGGCTTGTTTTGCCTTGTGACTTATAAATACTTTGACCAGAGCACCCTCGATGGCACTAATGGACACAAATAGATAGTTTAGAAGTTATTGTGCAATATCTGTAGCCAAACACTTTGTTTCTGATATAATTTACTGCACTAACTGTGCCGCACAATATATTAATTTTTAGGTGGTAACAACAGATCTCCTTAGAGGATATGTAAATTCAATACAATTCTATTTTAGCATATAGTGCAACAGATTTACCCTAATCTTACTTCATCCCAGTCCAAAGAGACCACCCACCTGACCCAAGCCCTGCCTACCTCTCAACACAACAAGCCCAGCCATAATAGTGTGCTCGGGCTCTGCCCGGTTTCACCTTCTTACTAACAGAATAGTGCGGATGCTAACTAACGAGAGGAGTGAAAATAGGAGACTCCCCGACTCTCTGCTCATCCTGATAGTGCCCGTACTCAGGGGCTTCCTTCTCGTCCAGTTTGTAGTCTGAGAATTTGGAGTAAAACTGCAGCCCGTTTTCCTTGGCCAAATGGTAGTTTCTCAAGTCCTGTATGATGTCCATAATGAGGTTGAGGACGGCGCTGTCTCAGAGCTCGACCGGCTCAGTTCTCTCTTTGCAGCCTCCAGAAAGGGGCTCCTCGGATGGCTCATGGCGGTCAGGCAGTTGGGGACAGCCTCCGACAGCTCCGGCTCCCGCTGCGAGACGCAAACACATGTTCACGGGAGGAAAACTGCAAGACCCTTGTCAAAAAATATGCAAACATCACCCACGCACTTTCCCTGCACTTCTCATGTATGAAGAACTGCTGTACGCACAAAGAATTCAGCTTAGGGAAGCCTGCCTGCTGTGCTGGATGCACTCTGCAGGGCAGACAGGCTCTGCTTAAATATTGTTCTAAACAGATTTACTGAGCATTTGAACACTTCCCTTTTCATCACTACATTCTTCCATTGACTATGTCTGTATACAACCCCCCGTCCCATCCGCACATCCATCCCCTAGCCATCTATCCATCCAACCCATAGTGTCAATCATCTAGCATCCAAGTAAACTAAATCCATCCATCCATTCATCATCCACATATCTTACATACACGCTATCCACACACTCAAACCCATCCAGCTACCCCTTAAGCTCATCCATCCAACCCATAGTGTCACTCATCTAGCATCCAAGTAAAATAAATCCATCCATCCATTCATTCATTCATCCATCCACATAAACTTACATCCTCCGTATCTACACACTCAAACCCATCCAGCTACCCCTTAAGCTCATCCATCCTTACATACAGCTCATTCACCCACTCAAACCCAGCCAGCTCCCAAACCCATAACCCGTCCATCTAGAGTCCATCCATCAGCACATCTCGAATTTAAATAAATCTATATATCTATCTGTCTATCTATCTGTCTGTCTATCTATCTATCTGTTTCTGTCTGTCTGTCTGTCTGTCTGTCTGTCAGTCAGTCTAGCTGCAGAGAGAATGTAGACAAATATGTGTGTTCAGTACATCTACGTCTGCCAATGTGGGTACCTTCTGTATATTTTCTCTATTCTTCCCTCCCCTTTGTCTTTTTGGCAGCATGTCTATCTTTTTAACTAGATATTGTCATTCAACCTGTACATAAACTATACACTAGCTGTATGCATTTATATTTTTCTTTCAACTTTTTCTGTATTTGCCAGTGTATGTTTTTTATCTCTGTCTATCCAGTTACCTCGGTGTACAACTGTTTGTCAGTCAGTACATCGTTAAGTGTGTTGTCTATATTTGTCTTCCGGGCTTTTGTCCCTGCTGGCTTCTCTGTGCCTGTGTATTAATGCTATGTGTCCGTCCCTTTCTCTCTCATTTTCTGTTTCTGCCTGCTTGCACCATGGCCGCCTGTCTCCTAGGAATGTCTGTCTTATCTACCTTCGTACTTGGGAAATTTTCCACTGCTCTGGTTGTCTGTGTGTATGTCCGTCTGATCGAGGGTCTGCCTGCCTAGCCAAATATTCTAAAAGTGATTGATGCATGCGTGCCACCACCACAAACAGTTTAAAGGATTTCAAACACTGGAGCAGGAACCTGCACATAGTCTTATAAGTAAGCAGAAGTGTGACATCAAATAGATAGCACCCCACCCCAATGCCCCCTCCGATGATTTACCTGCTTTTGACAAGACTTCCAGGTGTGCCTTCCTTTCCTGAATTCGATGCCTCTTTCGTGAAAGATGAAGCACCAGAGGAGACAGCAGCCCCTACCTTTTATCATAAAAGTTTGCAGCCAGTGCTTTGAAGGGAACTATAGAAGTGCAGGGACTTACTATTTAGAGTACCTGCTTGCTCCTGAGGGGTGCATGTACTCTCCAATTAAATGTATTGCATCACTTCTGAAACGTGCCAGTATTCAAATTAAAAAAGCGCAGGTACTTGGCACCGGACAGTACTGCCCATTTAAAGCACTGGTTTAGGACTCCAACAGCAAGCCAAACATGCTCAGTTTGCCAATGCTTGTTTCATGGACAGTCACAACTTGGGGCAAAATATTTCCATTTTATTTGTCACGGCCTGATATGCTACTATACTTCACCCTATCCAGATTAATGTCACTTGTTTATACACAATATCTGCGTGTTTTCTTTCCCTAAAATTGCCTCTGCAACTTTATTCTGAAAGTGTAAAACGGGATGGCATGCAGGCTGCGTGTGTGCGAGTCACAAGAACAGCTTCACTCTGTTTTTTATCTGCGTGGCTAGACCTGGCCCATTTATTTATCAATTGAGCAGGCTACACCATCACCGCTCCCGGCTGCCTCTTATATAGCATAGTATTCTCCTGAGGTAGCTCTCAATATGATATTATCGACATCCAAGTGGGTGGAAAACAATAAAAAAAAATCGACTTGGAAACCTTTGGCGAGCGTGTGCTGCTGAAGCGCTCCACGCAGTTGTGGTACCAGGAGGGCTCAGGCACTTGTTACTCTTTGTAGATGACGAAGCCGCAGACGTCCCAAGTGGGCAACCCCCGGAGTTCCACCAGTGACATGTTACGAGTCACCCGAGTCGCCCAGTGCCCTTCCCAGCCATTGTGAAAATATTCCTGTTAATTGCAGCGCATGACGGGCGCTGCGATTAACAGGAATCCTTTCACAAAGGCCCGCAATCAACACCCAGTCGCACTGTATTTAAAAAAAAATTAAGCAAGTCTGAAAGTACAGCGTGTACTTTACACGTCCTGATTTCAAACTTGCTTCATTTCTTTTCTAAATACAGCGCCGCTGGGTGCTGATTGTAGGCTAGTGTGAAAATATTCCCGTTAATTGCAGCGCCTGATGGGCGCTGTGATTAACAGGAATACTTTCCCAAAGGACTCAGACAACCAGGAAAATTTCTGTTTTTCGCCGCTCGCATTTTAAAAAGCGGATGGCGGCGGCGAGAACGTGTGCGCGCTTAACATTGTACCATGCGCGCTCGGTGCCTTAAAGGTGCGCGCGAACGCAGCCGCGCACGCTAGAGGGAACACTGATCAGGATACACCTAAGTCACATTCAATGAAAGAGACACTGTACCAATTGCATACAAATTGCATTTATACACCAATGCAGTGATGCATATTGCACCAACATAAACTATGCTGATGGCAGTACAGACTGCTGTAGTGCGAGAAAGATCTTTGGCTCAGGAAAATTGCATTATTGTTGTGACTCTAGAGGCTGTCACAAAGGCTGGTGTTCCAAATGTGAAAGCTTTTCAATGGGCCAACTTTCTTACAACAACAGATGTAGACTGCATATTTGACTCCACGCTACAAACACAAGCATGCCTTCAATATGAAAATTATTATCCTCTGCCTAATGAAGTCATGCTTCTAGATCAGTACTATTATTATTATTATTAAATCGGTTTTGTACAGCGCATGGTTACCCTAGAGCATCCCAGCGCTTTGCCACCAGAGAATATCAGAAAAGAATGACAGAAAAGGTTAGCAGAAGAGGAAAGTTTTAAGTTGTTTTCGAAAGCGCAGAAGACAAGGTTCCGCCCGTAGACATAGGGGGAGGGCATTCCAGAGGGTAGCAACGTTGACTGAGAATCTCCTTCCTCCTGATCGGGCCTTTTTTACCCTATGGACAACAGTCAGATGTTGCTGGTCTGAGCGTAAAGTTCTGCTGGCTTTGTACGGGATCACCATCTTCTGGAGGACGGGGGGCCTTTGCCTTGCAAGATTTTGTGTGCAAGGCATAGGGATTTAAATTTCACCCTTTCCCGTATTGGCAGCCAGTGTAGCGCCCTCAGTGCTGGTTTAGCAGAACGAGACATAGGGATGTTGTAAAGCATTCGTGCTGCCGCATTCTGAACTTGTTGGAGTCTGTTCAGAGTGCTCTCAGGGGCACCGAGGTAGATCGCATTGGTGAAGTCTAACCTAGACATAATCAGACCCTGGATTAGGAGCTTTCTAGATAGAAAAGGGATGAGTGGTAGTACCTTACGTACAAATCGGAGGAGACCAAAACAGACACCCGCTAGTTTAGAGGCCTGGGTTCTGTATGATTACAGCATCTATACTGATGGTTCTGCAAGCGCTACCGTAGGGACAAAGCACCAATACTCTGTAGCATGCACAACTACGAAGGGTAGAATGGAGTTTGGAAAATTCCACCCTAACAAAACCTACACAAAGTCATTAAATGACTAAACAGTGCAGCTGGCTAAACTACAAGCTATAATTCTGACACTTGAGAATCCGGATTCTGGATTCCCCACACCTATTGTGTGTTATTTGTATTATTGTGCCCAGTCTTACAATAAGTACTTACAGTGTTGGAGCCAGAATGGATTCAGAGACTCAAAAGGTATACTATTAAGCACAAGCTGCATTGGGAACAAGTGGCCAAAATCAAAGCCTGTTTACCACAGGCTCATTTCATACACACACTGAGTCATCAGCATGCAGGAATACATGTTGTAAGGAATGCCATGGCTGATAAAGCAACAAAAGCAACAGTGCAAACTCCTGCATTCGCTGCAATTATGAGGTAGATGGAGACATTATGAAAGCTGTCAACGCTGCTCACTATAACACCCACTTGCTGAAAGGCTTTCCAACAAAATACTGCTACCAGTTGAATGCCCAAAACATTCCATTCGCTCAGATTCATGGAAAGGGGGATTGAGTAATACCCAACTCAGATCAAAGGTTAGGGTTAATCCTAGCAGCACATGAGGGCCTAGAATCTGCGCACACAGGGTGGCAGCTACAGTTTTATTATTGCAACAACGCTATTGGTGGACAGGTCTATACCAACAGACTTAGGATTGTTTCCCTAAATGCGACACCTGTCAGCAGATGCAGGTTTCCACTGCAGCTCACCCACCATAGACGCCTCTACTGATATTAGACAAGCCTCTGGCTTGTGTCTATTTGGACCACTGCGACCCTTTCCAATCAGATGAAGTTTACAAATACTTCTTGGTAGCAATGGATTCCTGATCTCGATTCCTATGGGTTTGGCCACAACGATCCGCTGATGCCCAAACTTATATATTAGATCTGCAAGTCTTTATAGGGACATACACATAGCCACATTCCATTGGGACTGGCATCTGGCGTTTGCCTCCAGGGCTTACAGAGACAGAATAGGAAAATGAGGTGTGACTGTGCAGTACTCCTTCCCCTACCAGGAAAACGCGGTAGTGGAAAGGAAGAACCAGTACTTAAAGCAGTCTTTAACTGCTAAGGTACTAGGGTCAGGTCGCAGTTGTGTCCATCACCTGTATGGGGTCCATAGAGTCCTAAATAATCTGCCTAGAAAATTCCTGGTAGTGGGACTCCCTATGAAATCCCATTCCGGACCTCAACAGTCCCAGTATAGTGGCAGGAGAAACACTTTTTGACAGCAATGAATGTTTGGATGTTTTACACGGTGTGAACAACTTTCGATAATCTCAGAGCAATTTCCTGCAGAAACGCAATGCAACTGGTGAAGTGAAGGACACACCAGCAACTCCTTGTTGGATTCCAAAGATTGTAGATCTAGTCCTGGGAGAAGATTCTGAACAAAAAGGAATTTGGGCTATCCTACAGAGAATATAAACAACAAAAAGACCAGGATCCTATGACCACAGAAATCCTAATCTATCGTATTTCCTATTGTAGTCTACATGAAGGCTTGGGGGCAGATTTACAAGCCCCTTGCACCACGTTTACGCCGCCTTGCGTGATGCAACAGCAGCGTAAACGTGGCGCATCCCTGCGAGGCATTTACAACGTGACGCATCTAGGGAGATGCGTCACGTTGTAAAGCCCTGCTCCACATGTGGGCGTTCCGGCGCAGGGTGGGCGTTCCGGGGCAGGTGCGCCTCGCAAAAGTGGCTGAGTGAAATCTACAAGATTTCACTCAGTCACTTTTAGGCCAATGCTGCATCAAAACCCTGCGCCTGCTTGAAGCAGGCGTAAGGCTTGATGCAGCATTGGACAGATAGGGCACCCCCGAGCCTTGCTGGAGCTGCGTCACGCTTGCGACGCAACTCCAGCAATGCGCCGCCTTTACGGCACAGATGCGTCACGCATCTGTGCCGTTTTTGCCCCATGGTGCGCCGCATTCTAAATGCGGCGCACCATGGGTGGCCGAGCTGCGGCGCACAATAACTGGCGCATCCCTGCTGATGCGCCAGTTATTGTAAATCTGCCCCTTTTAGTTTTCTACATAACCCTCATTATACTCTAATCAGTAGTATGTGTTTGTGTATAAGATAAAACCCTTTTCAACACTTTGTTGACAGTTTTTAAGACATCAGGGACTCATAAGGTAACATTCTTAACTATTCCAGTCCCATTCACACAATTCTTTGTGTAAAAAAATGTGAAAAGGGCAAAATTACCCCTGACGGGCGCACCACCAAGCGGGTAACTGGCAGGTAATCACCAGATAAGCCCATTTTTGTCATCATGGGCGGTCATTTAGCCCAACAGAAAGGTGTCCAAAGAAAAATGTAAGAGGTGTATAAGTGCGTGCAGTGAAGTGAAAAAGTAAATCACACCTCACAGTGTGGAAAGTAGTGGTTAAAATTGAAAGGATTCACTTGATACACAACAACTTTATTCTTTTACTCAGTGAACCCACTCAAACTAAAAAACAGCTTAGGATGCTGTGCATGCATACCACTGTTAAATGCCAACATGTTTCTCTGCTTCATATATATTGTGCAGATTCATCAGGGCCAAGCTCTTTCACCACAGCACCGTATATTGGACACATCAATCTAAAAAACTGTCAACAAAATAAAATAAAAGACACATTGTATAGATGTTTAGATGTAACTTCTCTTGTCATGCTTAAAAACTCAATATGCACTATCGTGGACATATTTACCCTCTGTTAGCCACCGTGTAGCCTACCGGCTCACAGGTTCATGAACTAATAAAACGGGTTCCTCACGTGAGACGCTTTCCGGCAAAACAGTACTTCAGTAGTCACTTGTATCTAGGATAAAACAATGCGCTGTTAACCGCTAAAAGTTTTATAATATTCTAGCGAGCCTCTCATCACTTTTCCTATTGTCATCTGTTTTCTGTTATTCTCCACCTTTTACAACAAACTAGTATTCCCAGCTTAGCGTGGTATTGTGTGGAACTCGAGTAATAGCACAGCTTCTACTGGTCTCCCATCTCCAAGTGCGCCATCATTCATTTAATGCTCACACTCTGCCCTACCCCCCCCCCCCCCCCCCACCCCCCCAGCTCACTGAGTCAGTTTCAGGCCAAACCTCCAATCATTTCCAAAGACTAACCTTTTCGGTTGCCCTCACCCAAGGTGTTCTGACTCCTTACCGCCCAGGCAACAAGGAACGTGTTGTCTCCCTCGCCCTGCTATTTGTACATTTCGATACCACGTATGGCATCATAAAACATTGCACGTTACCGGCAACATTGCCTCAAGGATTTCTTCATTGGTTCTATATTACACAATGGGCCATGTTGCATATTTATTTAAAAATGTTAAAACATCTGTAGTAACTAGTTTTGTTTTTCTGTGGTTCAACAAGAAAACAAAAATAACAGGAAAGGATTTTATCTGAACCCAAAAATGTTGTGAAGAATCCTATTAAGCAGGCTCTAGCCCCCATCAGGGTGTAAATGGTTAATAGAAAGTATATCTCCACATACTGGTCAGTGTTACTGAGACAGGAGTAATCCTAATGTTATAAGGAGCTCTGCATAAAGTGCCTAAGACATGACTCTTAAATTAAAATAGATTTCCATCTCCGTCAGCATTATTGTGGTGCTCTGTTATGAATCCGAAAGGAAACAGGGGGTATGGTGGTCAACTCCCCTTATACCGTTCGATCAATTCATTCAGCCACCACTCAATCTAATGTCTCTTTAGAGATTATTCGTACCTCCTTTATGAAAACACACATGATCTGGTACTCTGAAATGACCCGTTCAATAAAGGTCGTCGTATCAAGACGATTTTGGTATCAGCAGACCGCAAATGACGAGTGCGGTATGTATGAGTGTTTTCGTCATGTTCGATTGATGGATACACTGCATATTCAGGGATTTCGTTCGAACCTCCGGGTTCCATTTTGTGCACGGCAGCCATTTTGTGGTTGCCCTCACATTGGCCGATGACTGCGGCCGAACGAGTCTTTGGGACACGTACACCTTTAGCTGACTTCTGTGTGACCTGAACGAACTGACTCCATTGCCCGAAGCTGACCTTGTTGAGCCAGTTCCTTGTTAGGCAGCTGGTCAGATAGAGATCAAAGAGCAGGACATTGCTGAGTTTATGGTACATGCACACACCCTTCTATCTTGCTTCTCATCTGTTTCTGTTCTTTCTTTTATGGCCTATTTATGGTTTGGGTTGAGGTCCTTTTATTATGGGTTTTGTCCGGCCTGTCCGAGCAAGAATGTTGGATTTTGCCTTGTCATTTATGGTGGGCTGAACAACTGAAAGTGGGCTTGTCGTTATGCGATATCTTTTGAAATGTCACTGTGTGATTGGACAGTTCGTAAATAATTGATGCTAGTCAGGAATGTGATTTTTGGCATAAAAGACGATGTCTCGCAATACGAAAATTGTACAGTCTCTGACGAACCACCCGTGTTGTGCTTCGTAGACCTCTGTTCCTGGTTGCAGACAATAAATTGGTCTTTGACGTCACCGAGAAGTATCCCATGTCTCTGTATTCTAAGATAGGTGAACCCGAAGACTTTGGGCGTGCCCCTGGCGCCGCTGGGTTCTAAAACCCGGTTCTTCAGTTGGCGCCCCACGTGGGGTGACTTCAGCGGTACCGGTCCAAGCCTGAAGATCGTGAGGAGCTTTGTGTGAAAATTTTGGAGGAAGGCCTGCCACTTCATCGACCCTTGTAGTTTGTCGTGGTCCGAAAGTCTTTGCTGCGAGGTTCCCCGCTTTCCGGCAGCTACGAAGGACTGCTGCCCTGTCTGTCGCCCTGTCTTGGCGCCTTTTGATGAGTTGTAGTGCGAGACGATAGACGGGTCTTCTGGCGACGTCATCGATATTTCAGTTAAGTATGAGTGGAGCGTCTCCCAGTCCTTTTTTTTGTTTTGGGTATCCCCTTGAGCTTGCAAGCTCCAAAGCCGAGGGACTTGTGTATTCACGAGGCTATCGTATTCGATATTCCCTTGAAGTTTGAAGCTAGACTAGTGAGCGAAGATGCCTGGTCTTAGCAGACTTAGAAAGATATTTTGTTGTGGTTGTCATAAGGATTCCCGATTGGAGGACTCGTGTCCGGTGCCTCCGATTGGAACTCCGACCTATGAGCTCTATTTAAGACATGGCGTGGGCCCTATCACGTATAATGAAGTATGGATTAGATATACTAGGAAGGATGGTGTCCTAAAGTGGCCCCAATATGGTAGTTATGACACAGAGATTTTAGATAATTTAGAAGTTAAACTCTTTAAGAAGAAAGCCCGGCCGGCGATGTTTGACTCTTTCCGCCTCTGGCGAAAGGAAGCCGAACAGAAGGAAATTAAGTTAGCGAAGAGAAATAAAAAAGAGAAAGGTATTTCGATAATGCAAGCTGCTATACAGTTTAAAGATCACAAAGAAGAACAAGCGAGTGAGCAGTTGCACAGGCAACGTAAAATGGCGATTGATAAGTGTTATCCAGCTTTGCCACCTCAACAGCAAGGTGCAACGAAGGACCTTGAGAAAGATCCTTTGATGTCACATTTGTTGAGTTCGCCACCCCCTTATGTGCAGAGTGCTACAGCACCTCTGCAACCTTTAGTTGCGCAACCTCCGGTTGCTTTGCCTCCTGTTGTTCTACAACCACCAGCTCCTCTTCAGTTGGCTCCTATTCCTTTGGCGCAGCCTTCTCAAGGGCCGCTGACTTTGCTACCTGCTCCGTCTCCAATTCCTACGACTTTGTCTCCTATATTGTCTACTACTTCCGATACTCCTTCTGATACTACTTCTACGTATACTTTGTCTCATCCTGTTTTTCCTCCTGTTCTTCTGTCAACTTCTCCTTCTGTTTGACAGAGAATGACTGGTACTGTTACCGGTCTCTTTTCTCCTCTCTTTAGGTCATTGGGTATGACCCCTGTTTCGGCGCGTACACAGTTGCGTAGCCAACTGCCTGGTCCCGATGAGCGGGAAGTATTGGATCATTTAGCACGTAAATGGGTTACTATTCCTTTAAGATATGATTTAGAGTCTGTTATGGATGTCTTCTGTCAATGGGAAGCACCAAAGCAGAGATATGTTTTCGAGAAGATGTGTACTTTCCTTCGTGAAGAATGGGAAGATGGTTATTTGGGACAGACTCCGTCTGAGTTGTTCCGTGTACAGTCCGAGTTTGCGAAGGGAACTATAGTGGGTTTCGACGTTGAAAGAGCAGTTGTAACATTGTTGTCGTTTAGGAGTGAGTATCCTTCTCAGCCGTTGTTTGAGCCTGATCCTTCTGTTAGGAGGACAGTGCATCAATATCCGATGAGAGAGGTTCCCCCAGTTTGGAGAGCGGGAGATGTAGCTGCTAATCCACCTATTCCGCCACATTTTCAGCGTGTTTGGGTACATGTTCCATGGAAGCGATCTGAAGTTTAGGCCCTTAAGCAGACTTTGCCTGATCCTCGTAAAAATCCTGCAGGGTACTATAAGGAATTATCACAGACTGCAGATTCATGTATTATGAATTTAGCTGATATAGACATGTTGTTTGGAAATGTAGTTCCACAGCCTTTATGGTGACTGATTCGTCATATGGATCATGCGCAAGAGTCAGGTGACACATGGGCTAATATTGGTGCTGCAGTTGGTGGTGCTAAACCTGAGCCTTTAGTTGCAGAACTCCCTGGTAGGATTATTAACTACATGAAGACTTTGAATACAGGTATCCGAGTAAACTGGGACAAATTGTCTGCCTGTAAGCAGAAGAAAGACGAAAGTGTGTCTGATTTCTTCACTAGGTTTGAAGAGACGTTTATTGACCATAGTGGTCAGGACATGAGTACGGAAGGTGGTCAACGATTGTTTGTTGATAAGTTTGTGCATAATTTGTTTCCAGATTTGTGCACTAAGTTGAAGGATTTTGAGAGTTCTTGGGCTGTTTCTTCATCAGCACAGATATTGGCTACTGCACAGTACTACGAGAAGAGGGATAAGGATGAGAAAGATAGAGCCGACAAGAAGACTAAAGAGTTAAAGACGAAGGATCTTTTGCAGCAAGCGTATCTGCCTCGTAATAATCAGCGTGATTATCAGCAACCTCAGCAGTATCAGAGAAACTCGCAAAGGTTCGAGTATTCTCAACAGCGTTTTCCTGTAGGCTCTAATCAGTGTGCGTACTGTAAAGAAGAGGGTATTTTCAAAAATAGTTGTCCGGTTCTGTTACAGCGCACGAATGGTGCTTCTGGTGTGAGAGGTCGCGGTGTTCAGCAAGCTCCTAGAGGTAGAGGACATGGTGTGTTTCCTCAGAATGCGCGTTCCTTGCCTCCACAGAATTCTATGAATAGTTTTGATCAACAGATTGGTGCGTCTGGTAGGACGGCTCAGTACTATGCGGACGACTATTATGTCGAAGGTGAGAATATGGATGGTAATGATTGCTAGGACAACCTTAGACAAAGAGAGGGAGTTGTTTCAGTTCCAGTAGATCAGAGTGGACCTTATGTTGAAGAGATTTCATCAGGTGTGTCAGAGCCTTTTCTGTTGGATACTGGTGCTGCGAAGAGTTCTATATTGCACTCTAAACTCCCTGGCGGACCTTTGTCTGGCTTGACGAATGTTTCAGTAGGTTTTTCTGGCGCCCCAGTTAGTAATCCGATTTCTAGTCCGTTGTCTCTTTCTGTTGGACCTTGTGAATTCGAAGCACCCCTTATTCTGACGACAGGTTGTGGTGAGAACTTGTTGGGATTGGATTTGTTGAAAAGATTGTATGCAACATTACATTGCTACCCTTTAGGAGTACATCTTACATTAGGTAAGAGAGTAATCTCTCCGATGTATTTGTCTAAAGATCGACTTCCAGCTGAATTGTCTTCTCTTCCTGATACTCTTTGGGCTACTGGTCCTAATGATGTGGGTCTTTTGGAGATTTCACTGTATGTTGTGACGCTGAAAGCGAATGCTAGATTGCCACGTATTCCCCAATATAGTATCTCTAGTGATGGTGAAAGAGCACTTCTAGCGATTATCTATGATTTGATTGAGAAAGGAGTGATTGAAGAAACGAGAGGTAATGTGTGCAATAGTCCGGTTTTGCCTGTTCTGAAACGTACAGATTCTTCACAACCGCCTGTGTATAGGTTTGTGATCGATCTTCGCGAGGTGAATAAGATTGTAGTTCCGCAGTTTCCTGTTGTGCCAGATATCACTGCTTTACTGACTTTGATTCCAGCTTCTGCCACATGGTTTTCGGTGATTGACTTGAAGAATGCTTTCTTCAGCATCCCGATTGCCGAGGAGAGTAGGGATATTTTTGGCTTCTCTTTGGGAGGCCGAAGTTTCCAGTTCAAGCGCGCTCCTCAAGGCTATTGTGAGAGTCCATCGATCTATAGTCAGGCTTTGAAAGCACAGCTTGATACGCTTGTTTTACCTGATGGTGTTGCTCTTATTCAGTATGTTGACGACTTGTTAGTTGCTGCTGACAATGAAGAGATTTGTAAAGAGGCTACTTTGTCGTTGTTACGTCATTTGCCTGATTTCCATCATAAGGTGCCTCTTTCGAAGTTGCAGTATTGTCGACAAGAAGTGACCTACTTAGGTCATCTCTTATCGAAGGAGGGAAGAAGATTGACCCCAGAATGAATTCAAGCGATTGCGAAAATGAGTGTGCCAATGACACAGAGAGAAGTGCGTGTTTTCCTGGGCATTACGTCGTATTGTAGACAGTGGATTCCGAATTTTTCGCTTCTTGCGAAGCCTTTGATAGCCCTTACTGTTAAGGATACTCTGAATCCCATCCCTTGGACTAACGCATGTCAGAAGAGTTTTTCAGAATTGCGTGATGCGTTGTGTTCGGCTCCTGTGTTGAGTACCCCTGACTACAGTAAGCCTATTACACTCTATGTCCACGAGAGAGAGGGATGTGCATTGTCAGTTTTGACACAGCAGTTTGGCGATAAGCAACGTCCATGTGCGTATTTTTCGTCGACTTTGGATCCGGTAGCTAGAGCGTTGCCGAGTTGTTTGAGAGCTACAGCAGCAGCGGCTGTCTCTATTCAACAGTCTGCTGGTTTGGTGATGGATAATACGTTGATTGTGATGGTTCCACATGCAGTGGATACCTTGTTGCATAGGACAAAGACACAGCACTTAACTAGTGCTTGGTTGTCAGGTTACGAGTTGACACTCTTAGCGAGACACGTGCATATAAAGAGATGCAACACGTTGAATCCAGCTACATTGTTGCCGATTTCAGTTGAGGCAGATGTTTCTGAACAGCATGATTGCTTTCTTAGGACAGAGGAGGAAACGAAAGGTAGAATAGACCTTAGGGACACTCCTCTTCCAGAGTGTGATGGTACTTTATGGGTTGATGATTCGTGCTTCAAGCTTCCTAATGGTGATACGACTGCGGCATATGCTGTTATGACTTTGGATACAATTATTGAAGCTGCATGTATCCCACATAATTCAGCGCAAGCAGCAGAGTTGATTGCATTGACAAGAGCATGTGTGTTGTCGAAAGGGAAACGAGTGACTGTGTACACTGATAGCCAGTATGCGTTTGGTGTGGCTCATAGTTTTGGACGTTTGTGGAAAGAGCGTGGGTTCCATGACTTTGCATGGAAATAAGATACAGCATGGTCAGTTGGTGAATGAACTTCTTAAGTCACTTACCTTGCCGTTGCAAGCTGCGATCATGAAATGCAGTGCGCATAAGAAAGTTACTGATGATGTTGGTCGTGGTAATGCATTTGCAGACGAAGTTGCAAAAGAAACGGCGAGAGATGTGAGGAGTCGAATGTATGTTGCGGGTCCGGCGAGATGGGCTCCGGATAGAAGTATGTGTTAAGATACGATAGAGAGCATGAAGTCCATTCAAGCTGAAGCTACAGAGAAAGAGTTGAATGAATGGAGAGAAAATAAGGGTAAATTGGATCCGAATGGTTGTTGGGTTGAGTTGTCAGAGCATCAGCGCTGGTTGTTACCCGATGCGTATGTGCTTCCAGTGGTTACGGTGGCGCATGGAATGGCTCATATCAGTGTGAAAGGGATTTGTAAGTTGTTAGCTCCAGTATGGCAAAATGCAGGATTTCCTAAGTGTGCAGAGAACCTGGTTAAGAATTGTATGGTTTGTCTGATGTATAATCCTGGTAAGGGAACTCCAACTCCAGCTGGTCATTTTGCGCCTCCGACGTATCCGTTTGAGGTTTTGCAGCTAGATTTCATCCACATGGAGAGGTGCAACAATTTAAAAGATGTACTTGTGGTTGTTTGTGCCTTTTCAAGATGGGTAGAAGCATATCCCCTGAAAGATAACACTGCTTTGTCCACAGCTAAAGCCCTTGTTAAGGAACTTTTCCCTAGATTCGGTTTGCCGAGAATGGTCTGGAGTGACAATGGGAGTGAATTTGTGGGTCAAGTGATGAAGAGAGTGTGATGGTTTAGGAATCCGTCAGAAATTTCATGCTGCAAATCACCCCCAATCAGCTGGTTTGGTAGAATGCTATAATGGCACCCTTAAGCTGAAACTGGCCAAGATTCAGGCGAGCTCCGGTCTACAATGGCCCGATGCTTTGCCATTAGCACTTCTGTCAACAAGAATGACTGTACATTCACGAATGGGACTTAGTCCCTATGAAGTAGTTTTTGGTCGCCCGGCAAATATATGGGGAGTGCCGACCAAATTTAGTGAAATAGAGCACCCTGTATTGCTTGATTACCTTTACGAATTGACAGCAAAATTGCGTGTTTTGCATCAACAGGTTCATGATACATTGCCACAGCATCTGAAGATCCAGGACATGCTATCGAACCTGGTTCCTGGGTTTTCTTGAAGAACTTCCAGCGAACTAAGAACGATCAGCCCCGCTGGATTAGACCCTACGTGGTGCTACTGTTCACGCGAACAGCAGTGCGAGTGTGCGGTAAAAAGAACTGGATCCATGGCGTACATTGTAAGAGGGCCCCTTTGCCTCTGCCGTGCGACCAGTGGGTCCAGAATGGTATTCCTGACTCTGAAACTGAAACCGTGCCTCGTTTTCTGCCTTTTAGCAATGCACATTTAATTGGGATGAACTCTGAATGAGAAAGCGACGATCTACTGCAAGAAGCTATGCCTCCGTCAAATCGTTTGGACACTTCCGATCCTGAACTTTTGTTCCGTGATCAGACATTGCCTGGCAAAGGCCGTTATAATTTGCGACCAAGAGTCGTGGGACAAATAAAATGAAATTCTTTCTTTGCTATTTTTGAATTTGTGTTCTCTCCTCCGAGGAACTGTTTTGATTGTTTTTTGTTTTTTGAACCGCCATCCTCGTTCAGCTGTAAGGTCGCGGTGCAAAGACTTGGGAGTGCAAGCCGAAGACACAAGGTGGACGGTTCTGGTTGGTCTCAGGGTGTTATAATTTGCGACCAAGAGTCGTGGGACAAATAAAATGAAATTCTTTCTTTGCTATTTTTGAATTTGTGTTCTCTCCTCCGAGGAACTGTTTTGATTGTTTTTTGTTTTTTGAACCGCCATCCTGGTTCAGCTGTAAGGTTGCGGTGCAAAGACTTGGGAGTGCAAGCCGAAGACACAAGGTTGACGGTTCTGGTTGGTCTCAGGGCGTTCCCTGGACTGACAGACGCATTCCTTAGCACGGAAGACCCAACCGCCACGAACAGCACGGTTAGAGGATGGAGTTTTTCGAGATGGAAAGACCTGTTGAAAGAATGAGCTTCAAGAGCAAAATATGTACAGTGATGAGCAGAAAATGTTTTTTAATATTATGTTTGTTGATGATATTTAGTTTAATGATGTTTTTGATGGGATATATAATATTCTCTTTTCAAGTGACGTTTGCACCCACTACACAACCTATGCTTCCTCCTACTGTTTCTTCGCATTCTTTTCACCCTCTGCCTGAACATGAGTCCATTAGGAGATTGGAATTCGTTAATAACTCCTTTGTTCAGCTTCTGCACCAACACCAGCTAGTAGTGAACACGACTAATTGTTGGGTGTGTGGTCTTATGCCTCATACTACTGATAAAGGTATTCCTTACCTGGCCCTGCCTTTTAGTTATAATGGTTCTGTGTGGGCATACAGAACGATGTTCATCTATGCTCGTGAAGTTTACCCCTACATTCTGTGAAGGATAGTCAAAAGAATAGTGCTCTAGTTAAGGGTATAGTCAATATGATTAGAGGAATTAGTTCCTATGAGACTATCCCGAGAGATGAGACACTAGCGTATATTGGATGGAACATTACTGGATATGGAATTAGTCTGAGTGAGAACCAGCGAGCGAAAAGATCCTCTCCGATTTGGATTGCACCCCATCAGGGTCATTATTGTCTGCAAGGTAATGGCAAGAATCAGAGAGCTCAGTTAGGGAAGAGTGTTTGCACTGAGACGTATGTTTTTGCATCCCAGACTTCCCCATCGTTTCTAGCAGCTAAGGGTACCTATTTCATTTGTTATGACAGAGCGTACACATGGTTGCCCCCTGATTTCTCGGGCACATGTTTTGTTTCGTTCCTGTTGCCTCCTACGTATACAGCTGTGGCAGATTACCACAAGACAAGAGTTGTTAGAGGTGTCTTCAGTAAGGAAGATACTGCAGGACAAGAATTGGGAGATTTCTTGAAGGGTTTTCTGCCATGTTGGGGACCTATGGTTAACAGCAGGAACATTCGACAGCTGACGAGCGTGGTTGAGTCCACCATAGTTGAGACTGCCGGTGCCCTTAGTAACTTGACTGCTGAGCTCCAGTCGGATCGCCTTATGACTCTTCAGAACAGAGTTGGGTTAGATGTCATACTTGCAGATAGAGGAGGGGTATTAAATTGATTCAATCGAGCTGCTGCGTTTTCATTCCAGACAACGCTCCGACAGTCTACCAAGCCATTTCCAAGCTACATAAGATCTCTGAGTCTGTATATGTAAACAAAGGAGATTGGTCGTTAATGGGATGTTTTTTGCGATTGTTATCCACCTGGGGATGGAAGATTTTGATGGTTATTGGGATGATCTTAGCTATCCTTTTCCTGTTCTGTCTTTGCGTACAGTGTGCTCCTGCTACATGTGGCCTTTGTGCTACTTCGTTTGCGAGGAGACCTGTCCAGAGAGAGCTACTAAGTAATAGGATGATGCTACAGCAACATCTTGATGATCTGATGAATATAGACCTGGATTCACACTGACGTGAGTTTGGGTTTATTGCCTATGTAAGGGCAAAAGGAGGGTCTGAGGTTCCGTGATTCTGAAACCGTTCAATAAAGGCCGTCGTATAAAAACGATTTTGGTATCAGCGGACCGCAAATGACGAGTGCGGTATGTATGAGTGTTTTCGTCATGTTCGATTGATGGATACACTGAATATTCAGGGATTTCGATTGAACCTCTGGGTTCCATTTTGTGCGCGGCAGCCATTTTGTGCTTGCCCTCACATAGGCTGATGACTGCGGCCGAACGAGTCTTTGGGACAAGTACACCTTTAGCTGACTTCTGTGTGACCTGAACGAACTGACTCCATTGCCCGAAGCTGACCTTGTTGAGCCAGTTCCTTGTTAGGCAGCTGGTCAGATAGAGATCAAAGAGCAGGACATTGCTGAGTTTATGGTACATGCACACATCCTTCTATCTTGCTTCTCATCTGTTTCTGTTCTTTCTTTTATGGCCTATTTATGGTTTGGGTTGAGGTCCTTTTATTATGGGTTTTGTCCGGCCTGTCCAAGCAAGAATGTTGGATTTTGCCTTGTCATTTATGGTGGGCTGGACAACTGAAAGTAGGCTTGTCGTTATGCGATATCTTTTGAAATGTCACTGTGTGATTGGACAGTTCGTAAATAATTGATGCTAGTCAGGAATGTGATTTTTGGCATAAAAGACGATGTCTCGCAATACGAAAATTGTACAGTCTCTGACGAACCACCCGTGTTGTGCTTCGTAGACCTCTGTTCCTGGTTCAAGCCAATAAATTTGGTCTTTGACGTCACCAAGAAGTATCCCGTGTCTCTGAATTCTAAGACAGGTGAACCCGAAGACTTTGGGCGTGCCCCTGGCGCCGCTGGGTTCTAAAACCCGGTTCTTCAAAGCAGAGAAACATGTTGGCATTTAACAGTGGTATGCACACATAGCATCCTAAGCTGTCTTTTAGTTTGAGTGGGTTCACTGAGTTAAAGAATAAAGTTGTTGTGTATCGAGTGAATCCTTTCAATTTTAAATACTACGTTCTGCACTGGGAGGTGTGATTTACTTTTTCACTTCACTGCACGCACTTATACACCTCTTACATTTTTCTTTGGACACCTTTCTGTTGGGCTTAATGACTGCCCATGATGACAAAAATGGGCTTATCTGGTGAGTACCTGCCAGTTACCCGCTTGGTGGTGCGCCTGTGAGGGGTCATTTCGCCCTTTTCACATTTTTTTACACGAAGAATTGTGTGAATGGGACTGGAATAGTTGAGAATGTTACCTTATGAGTCCCTGATGTCTTAAAAACTGTCAACAAAGTGTTGAAACTGGTTTTATGTTATACACAAACACATACTACTGATTAGAGTATAATGAGGCTTATGTAGAAAACTACAAGTCTTCATGTAGACTACAATAGGAAATACGATAGATTAGGATTTCTGTAGTCGTAGGATCCTGGTCTTTTTGTTGTTTATAACTCTTTGAGTGGAGGTCGACCATGGTTCTTTTTCTCTCTATGCTCCATATTGAATATTTGTCTATCCTACAGAGAACCTGTACCTGTCCTGAAAATTAAAGGTACCAGAACTACTGCCCCTTGCTGGCTGCAAAAACAAGAGATGTGTTTCAATAGATCTCATTCAACCACATCATGTGGTTGGTTCTACACAGTACGATAAGAGGGCTCTTGGTAGTTACCTGTCTCCTCTCACTACTCACCAGGAAGTCTTGATGAAAGCTGTGATCAGGGATGGAGCTTCTTCGCAGATTGTCCGTAAATATTATATAGACAAACTCGATAAAATGCCTGCAAGAGGTGTTCATAATAATGTTGAACTTTTTCCAGTTCCTCCTGAGCTTCAACACCTCACCGGAGTGTATTCTCATCCAGACAGTGCATTAATTCCAAACAATTGTTAGAATGCAGACCCACAATAGGAAATGACCACCTTCAGAATTATTGAAATTCTAAAAGGTAAAGTTTTAAATGTGCCTTTGAATATGAAGGAGAATATTGAAACTATAGGTGTAGATCGGGAGGGCAGGATCCCCCGGTGGTTTATGTTAATGGAGTGCCTACAAAAGATTTTTTTAAATGTCACAAACTTGTCAGCATTGATAGGATAAAGACAGATTCGAAGTTGAAAATATCTTTTACAAGATGCTGTAGATGCACATGTAAATTATATCACTATATCACTATAGACACTTCCAGCTCATGTCAGGTGATGCTTTAGAATTGCACCAAATGAAGCAAGAAAAAAGAGAAACACTAAATGCACCAGAAAAGAGCTGGGAAGCATGGTTTTCCCCGATTATGTTGCAAACTGGAGAAGCTGGTCATTATGATAAACTTCCACTAAAATTCCTGCTTCAGAATATAGGTCAACTAGATTATATTCTGAAGATCTTCGCTTTTTAACTTTCACTATATTTTTCATATTTTGTTTCAGATTGATCTGTCAGTCCTTTCTTCTGGAATAGCTTATGTTCTAAAAACAGGTGCATGGTTCACTGATATCAATGCCAGAGATTTTATTGAAAAGGTTCTTGGATAAGATGAGGTTCTAGAGTGCAATCTCATGAACCTTATACCTTGCCAACGTGGTACAAATGAGTACTGGCTTTCTTGGTATGGTGAGCTAAATTGCATGTTACGTAACTTAGGTGCACCCAACTGGTTTGTAACTTTGAGCTGTGCAGAATAAGCTTGCAACGATCTACAGACTTACTTAGGCAATCCAATCCAAACATTAATCATAAAACTCCAGGAAAGTTGTTTTGTATGGATTCAGCAAATGTTTGGAGGTACGTTAAGCACATATTTGAATCCATACTTTACTAAATCCACAAGTATTTGAAGTTATTGACTTTTTCTTGAGGAAAGAATATCAAACTAGAGGTGCATCACATTTTCACTGTTGTGGGTGAAAGAAGCACCATATTTTGGACAAGATAATGACGAATCAGTGTTATCATCAGTTGAGCAATATGTAACATTTGAGATTACAGAACGATCTTAAAACCGAAGAGTTAGACAACAAGTGTTACAAAACCAGTCCCATAAATGTTGAAATTTTGCAGACAGCAGTACAGAATATAAGGGAAATGCTACATTAATTGTTGTTTGGATTTCCTAGATCTGTAATTTCAAAAGGAAGAGTGAAAAGTTTCATGTCTACAGTGAGGCACACTGTTGCTGTTAATTCACCAAAGAACACATACAACCTAAAATGAAGCGAGGCTTTAAAACTAATTAATGACTACAATCCTGTAATATTGTCTCTGTGGAATACCTAACAAAAAGTGAATGATTTTTTTGGCACACTCAAATTACTCAATTGTAAGGGTGGGGGTAAAATCCGTTTCGCGGGTGAATTTGCGGATTTTCTGCGATTTCGCGATCCGCAAATCTCGCGAAATTGCGGTAAAATCCGCGAATCAGCGGGGACGAATTTTCAGCCAAGCAAGGGTTACAGCAGCAGGTGCAAAAGTTGAACCTAATTTCTTTGTAACCTTTTACAAAAGGGTTACAAACAAATTAACTTCAACTTGGACACCTGCTGCTAATTGCTTCCTGGCGCCTCGTTGCCTACTTGCAACTATTCTCTGACCCAGCTCTGACCCTTGAAGCATGGTCAGAGAATAGTTACAAGTAGGCAACGAGGCACCTGTCCAAGGAATTAAACCTCATCAGGAAGCACTTACAGATATAAAAAACAGGAAGAAGGGAGAGGATGGGAAATACACCCATTTTGAGTTGTCAGGAGGGGTTAAACTAAAAGAGACCTTTACAGCACAATTTTCATATGCATTTTGCTAAAAATAAAAAGCTGTATGTTCTGAAGGGACAACTCAGGAATCTGGCCCTTCAGAGATCCGGCCTCTCTTTCTTTCTCTCATTCTCTCTCTACCTCTCTCTTTCCCTCTCTTTCTCTATCTATCTATCTATCTATCTATCTATCTATCTATCTATCTATCTATCTATCTATCTATCTATCTATCTATCTCTCCCTCTCCCATAAACGACTGCATGGGTAACTTCGCTATGCAAGCGGCTCGCGAAGACGCAAAAATCCCTGCGAACACGCAAAAAACCCCACGAACACTCAAAAAACCCCACGAACACGCAAAAAACAAACATCCGCAAATTCGCACAAATTCGTGAATTTTGCGGATCGCGAATTCGCAAATTTGCGGATTGCGAATTTGCAAAATTCGCCCATGCTTACTCAATTGTGCTCCAACATATAATTGAAAATGTACTCGAAAGTTAAGTTCAGTAGAGTGCAGGTGGGTATCTCAATCTGACCTGAGGGCGTAATAGTAAAGATTAAAGTTGCGTTGTTTAAACAATAGACAATGTCCCCACTTTGCACTCCAGAGGGTTAACCAACCCTTTTATTCAATTTTTTTCAGTCTTTCAAATAAACTTTATAGAAATTTTCTTTGGAAATCTTTTTGTTATGTATCTTGTCAACAATGTTGCATCACACTTGTGAACTGGTATCATAATCATTCCTCTTAATGCGGGACAATTTCATTGTAGCTTTTTATGAACATGCTCAGTTCATTTTGGAATATCTATCTATACTACTATACTACTAAGCGAGAACTGGGAACCTTTGAGACGGGTAAACTCGGAACCACAGCGCCAATCCAAACAGCCAATACATCTTTGAAAATGTCAGGGCAAGCAGATGGACATAGGCTATATAATAAAAAAATATATATGTTAGAAGGGCAAAGTAATTTTTAAGGAAAAGTAGTCCCTTCGAAGTAGCGCCAGCTAACAACGTGCATGCTGACATCACGGGTCGGCGGCCAGGAGCGCGGAAGCCGGAAGAAATGCATCACCCCCGAAAGCCACGAGCACACAGGAGCACGGAAGCCGGAAGAAATGCATCACCTCCGAAAGCCAGGAGCACACATTAAAAGGTACATTACCGCAGGCGGCCAGGAGCGCGGCGAGGACGGGGAAGCCGGAAGAAGTGCATCACCCCCGAAAGCCAAGAGCACACATTACATTACCGCAGAACCTTTCCAGTTCTCTGTATAACAGCAGCCCTCGTCCTGCTAACATAGCACTCCAAGTGCCATCCGTCACAGCTAAAGCGAACATGCAGTCAACAGTCTTCATTAGCACTGATGCACTCTGCTCCTTGCCCCCATCTGTCACGAACACTGTTTAAAATTTGGACTTATTAGGCTTTATTTGGGAGCGGGTCTGGTTAATATCTCTACGGGCTGAAGCCATCAACCGTCCACGGTGCCCGGATCCAGATCATTCCTAGCCCTGTATGCGCAGCTGATAATCACTGCCCCGCACACAGCCACAGGGCCATAAATCTAGCAGAGAGCAGCTCGCACACAAACTGGGTGAATTTGGTTTACTATATGGCCAGTGAGAACGCGGGCTTGACTCGGAGGGGGCTGACACAGGATTAAATGGGTGGGAAAAACAAGAGCTAACACCATAAATCAGGGAGCAGAAAAATAAAACAAAAAGGGTCTGAAAGACTGATTTTTATTTTGGAATTTCTGACACTATTTATAGAGAGTGGTGTCATGGAAATCAAAAGACCATACTGCAATTAATTCTTTCCGTGAAGGGATTAAAGTGCACGCCAGCTATTTCTAGGCTACTTTCTGAAATTCCTTCTAACATACATGGGGCATTATGAGTGTGTTAAAGATGTATAGTATTTATGCAGAGGACACATTTTAGAGTACACTAAGGCTGAGCGGCCAGGAGCGCGGGGAGGATCGTCGACATCGACATGCCCAGGGGAGCGCGATGCTGGTGAGTACCTTTCACCCAGCAAAGCCTACCCGGACAACGTCGGGACAGGCTGCTAGTACTAATATAATAAAGAGAGAGCCAAACCTTTGAGGCGGGTAATCTCAGGAACAACAGCACCAATCACAAAACCCAATACAGCTTTGGAAAGGCCAATTGCAGCAGAAGGACATAGGCTATGCAGACGCCCACCATATACATTTAAAAGGTAAAAGAACCGTGCCAGTAAAGTAGTCCCTTGTGGGCGCCTGGGGCACAGTGAATGCCTGTGCCCCTCTTAGTGATTTTACAGCTTCCCAGCAAGTAGTGGGTCTCTGTCACATTTAGGCCTGTGCGGATTGCGCACCTGTGACACTGTTGGACAAAGGGCATTTGAGCCCCACAAAAGGCCAGTTGGCCTGGGGTCAGTACCTAAGGTGATTCTTACACAAGGTGATTGGTGATTTGTGTTTATGTTATGTTATGTTATAGAGAGGCATTGGCGGAAAGATTATGCAGAAGAAGCCAAAACCAAGTACAAAGAATCGGTGGCTAAATATACAACTTTAATTAGTGAGGCAAAGAAAAAGTACTACTGTGAGAGAATTGAATCAGAAAAAAACTCTAACAAAGCATTATATGAAACCACCAAACAGCTAGCTGGATATTCCCCCAACCTGACACCTCCCCCTCCCAATCACTCTGCGACGATCTGTCTAACTTCTTCTTTAGTAAAGTTGAAGACATTTTTCGGGTCTTCGCAAACAACACCAACATCTCCATTAAACCACCCGCCTCCTACACTGGTCCTACTTTCTCGCAGTTCGCAGATGTCTCCAGCTCCCAGATTCGGAACATCATATCTTCTATCAAATCGGGCTCTGTTCTAGACCCATGTCCCCTGAAAGTTTTGCTCCCGATCATTGAAGTGGTTCTTCCGGCTATGACTGCAATCTGTAATGCTATGTTTAGTACAGGCGTTTATCCAGAGGTTCTAAAAAAGACCCTTATAAAACCTCTTCTCAAAAAACAAAACCTCGATAAGGAAGAACTAAAAAGTTATCGTCCAATCGCTAGTCTCCCAGTCTTGGCGAAAATAGTTGAAAAAGCTATGAATCTTCAACTATCAACCTTCATCGAGGAACATAAGCTACTGGATGAATCTCAGTTCGGCTTTCGCCAATACCACGGAACGGAGACGGCCTTGGTTAAAGCGGCGGACGACATAAGATCCATCCGTGATGTTGGAGGAACAGCAGTCCTGATACTGCTTGACCTATCGGCGGCCTTCGACACGGTCGACCATGCTACTTTGGTCGACCGTGTCGAAAGCATGGGTATCCAACATAACGCCAAGAAACTTCTTGCATCTTTTCTGGCGGACAGGTCCCAGGTGGTCACTATTGGATCCTTTCAATCACCCTCCTTGTCACTGCCATGTGGAGTCCCTCAAGGCTCATCCCTTAGTCCGACACTATTTAACATTTATGTGTCGGACCTTGCCAAAGTCATTTGTGCACATGGGATGAGCCTTACATCCTACGCAGATGACACCCAGCTGGTCCTCGCCGTCAGGAATGATGGGCACAAAATAGCCAATAATTTTAATCAGGGCATGCTGGCAATAGGGAATTGGATGGCCTCCAATTGCCTGAAACTAAATTCCGACAAATCGGAAGTGGTCATTTTCGGAAACTTGACCCCGGAATGGTCCTCCCTTTGGTGGCCGCTATCACTGGGCCATCCACCGGCTCCGGTCAGCAAGGTGAGGAATCTGGGAGTCATGTTCGACAATCGCCTTACTTTCCTTCCTCACGCAAACCAGATCTCCTCTTCGGCCTTCCACAAATTACGGCTCATCAAAAAAATCTTGCCATTTCTTCCCGAGAAAGCTGGAAAAACCCTGGTGAGCTCCTTGGTATTGTCTACATTAGATTACTGTAATGCTCTGTTTCTAAGTGCCCAAGAAAGAGTGCTACACAAAATGCAAATCATTCAAAATGCAGCCGCCAGGCTCCTTGAAAGAATCCCCAAACATCAATCGGCATCAGAAACTATTAGAAAGTTGCACTGGCTTCCTGTAAGAAATAGAATCAAGTCCAAGACCCTCTTCATAGTGTATAAGGCTCTACACAATGTCGGACCTGCATTTTTTACTCAAAATCTCACCCACTACAGTCCCTCCAGAACACTACGCTCCTCCAGTTCACACGAATTGGTGGTACCCCGTACCAAATCTGTCTCATGGGGAGACAGAAGATTCCTTGTAGCCGCACCTAAACTCTGGAACACCTTGCCACACTCGATTAAAACAAGTACCTCACTCTGGTCTTTTCGCAAGCAACTCAAGACCTGGCTTTTTAATCAGTAAACTCTAGCTCCTCTTGTTGGTTAAACACTGCAGAGATTCTTTAGCGCCGAGATGCCCAAGGGCCTTTGTTCGCGCTCTATAAATGTTTTTAATAAATAAATAATAAATAAATAAATATGTTGGTAATTACCTGATGCCTAATGTGATTTATGCGTAATGTATTTATGCATCCTGCCTGATACCTCTACCAGTGTTTTATGATTAGAAGGTTGTTTTGCCTAGTATAGTTTATGCTAGTAAGTTTGTTTCACTGCTTGACCTATGCCCAAGGTGATTAGTAATGCGTAGTGTGTTCCTACCTTTTACCAGTGGTCACTGGTTGTGTTCGACAATTGTTATTTTGTGCTACAGTTATTCTATGTTCTAGATCTACCATTACTACTAAGTTCTGATTCTGACAGTGGCCCACGTGGCCCTGTCATGTGTAAATAATCCCCTGTAAATACAGCCCAGTGCCAGTTGGTACAGTGTATATGTGTGAATATGATCTAATGTGTTTATGGTAATACAAAGGCTATTTTTATATATATCCTTGTATGGAGTCCCTTTTTGTGTTGTGCCGAGGGTGTTGCTGCTGTGTGTGTGTGTAGCGCAAACGCTTTACACATTGCCTCCGGGATAAGCCTAACTGCTCGTGCCAAGCTACCAAGGGGGTGAGCAGGGGTGTGACTCCCTTGCCCTTACTAGAGTGGTGGTCTCTGCCTGGCTTTGGCGCAATCCTTAGCCAACCAGAGATCCCATTTCTAACATATGCCAATAAGCATGTACTCACAGGAAACGCAGCTAGCGTTTGCAGTGATCATTTTAACATTGGATGTTTACTTCTACATATCATAATACCAAAATACTGGTTAAAAGAAAAAAGCCAGTAAAATATTCGTAAGCTGGGACCTGTATTACATTCAGTTATCTAAATCATATTCTGGTGCTTTCAGGTATGTATCCCAAAACTTATATAACCCAAAAAGGCATTTATTGTGCAGTATTGAGCAGCTCATTCTGAAATCATCTAACAAGTTTAACTTTTCTACAAAAATGAAACCCAAAGGGTGGGCATGCTGTGGAAGCAATCAGCGAATCATCAGGGCCAATTTCAGCTAGTTGAACACAATATGATACTACTCAAGTAATTACATGCCCATTTTCAAATCATCCGGAAGTCATCAGGCACAATCTCCCCGGGAAGTAATCAAATACTAATTTTCTAGTGATCTGAAAATCACCAGGAACTGCATCTTGTGAAGTCATCAGAAGGTCATTTTCAAGTCCTCTTCACATCAAAAGGCAAAGTTTCTGCAATTTGCTGATGACCTTAAGAGCTTGATGATGTTTGATGATGGGAAAATGACTTCTAATGTAGTTGGATGATCATCCAATGGATCTGGGCTGGCCTCTAAAGTAATCCTGTTTGACGTGGGAGTATAACTTGTCATTTGCATGTGTTTTTCTCTCTATACGTGTGCATTGAATGTTGTACGTCTGCATGGACTAAAAAATGCCAACCTTCCCTGTCAGCAGTGCCACTGGCTACTTGACTTAGTGCCATACCGGGGGTTGAAATGGAAGCATTTAATGTTACTCCATTCACTATCAAATAAACGAAAAACAGGTTGCTCATTTTAAGGACCAATGAAAAACGTTAAAAGATGTTGGGAGAAACAGCCAAATGAAGTTGTTTTTACAGGAAAAAGTCCAAACTTGTTTGGCCGTCGTTAGCATTAATCAGGTTGTTCAAGAGAACTTCTGAAAAGGCAGCGTCAGTGCAGAATGCACATCTATCAAAAATAGATTAATCAAAACGTAAAATGCCAAACCGTCCAAGAAGTTTGAGAAACAAAATTGCCGATCTGAACCAACAGTGGTTTAATGGCGCCGTTTCTTAGTCACAGTCAGAAGTTTCCTCGTCAAGCGATAAACAACGAGGGCTTTTAAATTAAGTTTCCAAACCAGCAGATCCTGTCATGGCTGTGCAGCCGAGTGTTTAATACAGATTTACACTTTCTGCGGGCAGAGAAAGGCTTAACCACAAATGCAATTACTTTCCTCTCGATTGACCACAGTGTTCTAGGAGTGGGAGTATCAGGGCGTACTTTGAACTAGGTCCAGCCACATTGGTGTCTTTTTTGCTGTACTTCTTTAATGCACGATTAAAATAATTTAATTGCAAGGTCTATCATGGCAGAGTTCAGGAAAATTGGAGGAACATATACGACCATTTCATTTAGCAATTTTTAGTAACTTGCAAATTGCGAGTTGAAAAATTAAATGTATCAATGTGTCTCAGACACAATTAACAAATCCCAATGGGGTCGCAAATTACCTCCTTCATTGATATTCATGAGGTAGGTCACAATTTGCGACCCATTGGGAATGGCATGGAATCACAGGAATGGTGGCCTGCTGTGATCAGCCAACTACCTTGTCTGTGATTAATTTTTAAATAAAGCAACTTTTTATTAAAAATGCAGTCCGTTTTTCGTAAAAATAGGATACATTTAAAAAGAAAAATGAAAAGTTTCCTTTTCCTTTTTTAAGAGTAGGCAGCGGTACGTGGGACCTCTGCCTGCTCATAAAAACGTTTCCGCAACCAGTCGCAAAGGGGAAGGGATCCGCTGGGGACTGCAAAATAATCGTACATTCCCCTGCGACTCGCTATTAGGAAGGGACGCCCTTGGCACATCCCATACTAATAGCGAATGGAAATCCCAATTTTGCGAGTTGGTAATAGGTTACCAACACAAAATAGGGTATGTACACGGCAAAAGCTGTTTTAGAGACTGCAAGCGGGCCATATCTCCTTTTGCAACCGCTAGAAATGGCCATAAATGTGCCCCTAGATAATTGTGCTTGGTGGGGAGAAATTGTTATACAAACAAGAGATGGTATCAAAGGAAAAAATGCAAAACAATATATAAGTAAGTCGAGTACTTTTAATTACTCTCTTAAAGATGACTATTTGTTCATCATGATTATATCTTATACATCAACACGGGCACTGATACCCATCAGCAGTGGAAGAAAACCACTCAATACAAATATTTACACATAAATAGAAAAAATGCAAAAATAACAATAACACATATACCATAACCCACAATAAAACACAAACAAGTGTCCCCCTATCAAATCCAGGAAGAACATTTAGAGGAAATCTGACCAGTGTGCCTTAGTATGCCTATACAATTCAATAAATCTAACTCTCATATGGCACAAAACGAATCAGTGTATTTATAATTTATGCAGATCCCTCCAATTGAAATGTCGACGTGAACACGTTTCAGCCTTATCCTCTTTGGCCTCTTCAGGACAGGGTTATACACATCAATGAGGGAATGAGGAAGGAAACCCGATCCCGTCCACACGTTGGTGGGTCACAATGACTAGTGACTCAAGCACTCCTTCTTTATGTGCGTCGCCTTTCTTTAATAACTTTTTGTGTGCCGGGGCCTTTCCGCATATATAATGTAACCGGGAAAACACCCCATGCCACTGGGAAAGTTCGCAATAGGTAATGGGACTCCTCCACTCCTTATGTGTCCACCATCTCACAGTCGACGTGACACTACACTGCTGTTGTTTGTCTATGGTGGGGAGAAATTAGCATTCTGCTTTACTGGCTTGATAGGTGCGACTATTGCCAGCTACGGCACTATAAAGACTGCTACACATATCCAAAAAACCTGATGACCTGTACTAGCACTTGACGCTCAACCTTTTGGTGCAAGATACCACTTTCCATAGTCCAATTAACTGAGGATGCGAGTTCTAGTCTGGGTTCATTGGTTAAGAAAGAACTATTACTAATTAACAGAAGTTGGTGCTCTCTATGCTTCCAGGGCACTATACAACATCATACATGAAATAAATAACCATTACCCTACATTATAAGGAGATATCAAGCCAGTAAGGAGTTCTGTGGCCAAACAGAAGAAAGAGTCCCTTTATGAAGGCAGAGAATTTCTAATTGAATTGCAATAAAGCTTTTACACAAGGTTGGGGAGGAGTGGATATTTTGAGCCACATGTATCGAAATAGCATTTTGCGATTACCAAATAGCGATTTTTACTGAATCGCTATTTGATAATCGCAAAATGCGATGTATGTAAGGAATCATTAAAGATTTAGGGGCAGATGTACGTAGCATTTTACCAGTCGCAAAAGGTCCATTGGGCTGTTTTCGACTGATTAAATGCATTTTGCCATGTACAAAAGACAAAATGCGAATCAGTAATTTATTACTGAATCACATTTCACTTTTGCAATTCAGTTTTAGGAAGGGACATGTTTAGGGCGTCCCTAGCAGTGGCGGTGCGTCCATTGGGGGCGTTGCCCCACTAGCCATAGACGACCGCACTGGCAATGAAGAATGACTTTTAGAAAATAAATCTGACTTAAAGAAATTAAATCTGAGCCGAGCGCACTGCGCGCTACCTGTCCCGGGAAAAGCCCGACCGAATCGGGCATCCATAATGAAGGGGCCGTGGGGGGCGGGGCTGCGGCAGAGTGACAGGCAGGCAGCGCACACAGACAGGCAGCGGGGTGCTGGCTGCGCATGCTAAATCCCGGAGTAGTCAATTTTTTGACGGGCTCGCGCATGTGTACAGTGTAGAACATCCCCCCCCCCCCTAGCACTCAGATACATAGGCAGGGACCCGGGTCCCCGGTCTCATCTAGGGCAGATAGGAGCTTGCTTGTTGCCAATCCTGGCACAGTGGCGCTGTTCACGCTGCGCCAGGATTAGCTTCTGCAGCAGGATGGTGCTGCGAGTGCGTGTTGGCTGCTCGCACAGTAATGGCCGATCACATAAAGCTATATCCAGCCATGTAGTTGGTGATTGCCCATTTCCCTACGCTGTTGGACAGTCGGGACGTCACAGCGCGTGGCACACCAGTGCTGCCAGTGCCACCACAACAACAACTAAGACTGAGTAAGTGTGAAACTGAAAGTACTGTAGAACTTCTAGAAGCATAGTCGAGGTCCGAGGATGAGTCATAGTGTACTGTGAGAGAGAGTCAGTCTCAGTTCTCCGACTCCAGGACCACCAGTGCGCGTGACACTGCCTACTCATCTTTGTGACTCCTCGTCGTGACCAGTGAGTCGTCATGTTGTATGTTGCAGCTGCAGCCTAGGACCGCCTGCGTGGACCTGCTTTAAGTTTGCTTTGTGTACTGGACTGACATGCGAGTTACCACGTAAGTGTTGACCAATCCGACACTGTAATAATATACATACATCTGCAGCATTGGCATTGCGCTGCCCCCCCCTTCAAAGTGAATTATCCACCCACTGTGAATGTGTTGAACGTCAGCAATTTCCTATGCTCTGAGTCTTTGCTGTCTCTATGCACGCACTCACCCTCATTGATGCGTCATCCTCATTGGTCGACTCGTAACTTTATCATCTTGCAATGTAACCGTTCTCATATAAAGCATCTGTAGCTTTTTATTTGTATTTCATATCAGGATGCCGAGCTCAGAGGCTATTATATTGTGCACAGCTAATCACAGACTGCCTCCGCGCGAAGCACGCCGTATTTCCTGTTTGGGGCCATTTCTGACCTTTGGCTGTGGGCTGGATAGAGCAGGGCTCCTCCAGAAGGGCTGGCGTGGACAGATGGCTCCTTTCAAATGAAAGTTCATTGTCCGAGTTTGTACCTTTTTCCAAAGCAGTGTCACTCGCTGCAATGGCACACACACACACTGCGTTTGCCCACTCAAACGTGCACCCATTAACCATTGTCAATTGCCAACTCTTTGCCTTTTTTGTAGTCATAAGTTGTGTCGACTTCCAGCAGGAAACGTCCGTTTGGTCTAAGTAAAAAACACATGCCCCCGAAAACCTTGAGCAGTGCTCGTGGTGGACCTCATGTAGGGGTCGCCAGGGGACGCTGCGCAGAAATGGCCCATGGCTGCACCTTGCAACCCCTGGCCTCCGAGGTAACAAAATCAGTGCCAGGAACATGGGGGCAGCTCGTGGTTATGGGCATCGGTTGGGGCACCACTCTGCTCGTTTCCCACCATTTTGTAAATGACAGAAATAATGTACAATATTAGATTGTTACCATTAGCTGGAATGTGACACTTTCCACCTAGATTTACCGTTGACTATAGACATTAAGTGAAATTTTGAGTGCCTTTCGATGCGCTCCCTGCATCTGTTGGGTTTCATGACTTCCATGTATGTGACTCGCTGCTTCCTTTGTAAAGCTCTCTAACGCTTAGTTTCGTGCAGTGCAGGCGCTTTATAAAATTGCATCAATAAGAGACAACATGTACAATAAAAGCACGCCATTCGTATCGCCACGGGAGACAGCTGCTACTCATCCCGGCCTAACTTGCTCTTTGATCCCCTGCCCGGCACTTGCCACTCCTGGGCTGTCGTTTTATTACTAGAGGGTACACATGGTGACCTCAGGCTAGCACCTGGAAGCTTGGAGAACTACCACAGAGCTGCTACTGTATATATGGGGGCCGTCTGGCGCGTGTCGCTGCGGACTGCCTCCACTGAGGGATACCGCCGCTGCATGGTGTCTTCTACGTGTGCCTCCCTTGTCTGGTGTTGTAATCCGACTCGGATTACAACACCAGACAACAAGGGAGACACACGTATCCGACTGGGGGTAATGAGCGTCATCAGAACAGTATATTAACTCCTCGCTTGGAAAATCAGATTCCAGGTTAAAACTGCATTTATAAACTTCTGTGCTGAATTTAGATACAAAAAGTAAATATGTTGAATGGTGATAGTTTGTGACTTGTTTAGTTGGTTCTTTTGTTGCTTGTTTTGGTGTTTGCAGTTTAAATAAAAAGAATCTGTGAGGTTCTCAGCATTGTATCTTGAAGTCTGTTATAAAGCTCTGTGGTTATACTGAATAAGCAGCTACCTATGTTATATGACAGCTCTTTAATAATGTAATACTTGCACTTTCATAATTGCTTTATTAACCTTCCTGCTTTCTCAAACTTGCTTGAAAATGCACCATTTTTCCACTATTTTTTCAAAATGTTCTTGCTGGGAAATTCCCCTGAAGGCTCCTTAGGGGGTACGGGCTCGCTCGCTACGCTCGCTCGCTACGGTGCAGTATGATTATCAGTTTCCGACTCACCACTTTCAAATGTCACCAGCCACCACTGGTCCCTAGTACTGAGTAGCATTGGTATGTATGGATGTTTTGCGACCGGAATTTAGTCCCAAAACATTCATAATTTTTAAACTTCGTAGAGGAGGCGGTAACCCATTTGCAAACGGGAAAAGGGCCCCAAAGGGTTCCCTTTCCCTTTGTGAATATGGGTGAAAATGTTTTAAGAGCAGGCAGTGGTCCCATGGAACACTGCCTACTCTTAAAAAATGAAAAGAAAACTTTTTTAATACCGCCCGATTTCCTTTGAGGAGAATAGGCTGCACTACAAAATAAAGATTGCTTAATTTAAAAGGTAATCGCAGACATGGTGGTCTGCTGACCCCAGCAGGCCACCATCCCTGTGATTGTAGTCATTCTCAATGGGACACAAATTGCGGCCTGCCTCATGAATATTAATGAGGCAGGTCCATTTGTAAAGCATTGGAAATTCCAACCAGTGTCTGAGACAAATGGAAGTCTATGTACATCGGGCCCTTACCGATTCCTTAAAATTACCAAATAGCGAACCGATAAGTAGGTAACCACTATTAGGTAATACCACTCTATTTGTTCCTATGGGCCTAGAGTCTCATAGGTGCAAATGGTTTTGCATTAGCTAATTTGAAAGTACCTTCCTGGTAATCGCAAATTAGGCCTTGGGCCTAACTTGGCGTGGTGGCACTGAGACCAATGAAGCTGAGGTGCTGCTCCCAGCTTGGTCCGCGGTGGACACCGCTGCTGCAGGCGTAGTTTTTTGTTTCCCCAAAAAAATTGTCTGTGGGCACACCAGTCTCCTTAGTAAGTGGCGCCACTTGCTTCTTCTGCTCCTTCTTGCTGGCAGTGACACTGGCAACTTTCTTGTTAGAGAAGCTACAGCCACCTTTCTTTAGACCCATCTTCTTAAGATGTCGGAAGAACAGCAGACCGCTGTTGCATGAGTGGCAGAGTTGTCTGTGGCCACACGTGACGTCACGTGATGTTGTGTTGCACACACTGCAGCAGGACTTCTTCCTGGCACTGATGATGAACGATGAGGATGATTGATTCGTGGTTCTCTTTGTGCACCTAAAAGCAAAGGAAGCCAGAGGAACATCAGTTAAATAAATGTTGCATATGTTGTGCTTCAATTAATATTTGCAACTAGGCATTTATTATTATTACAACACACCCAAAAACGGAAAGACCAAAAATAAAAATTGCAATTATTTCTAATCAAAAATTGATGTTTACATTAATAGAAGAGAGACCACACAGAGAGAGTTGTTTCATGCACCACTGAGTACCCCTTGACATAAGTGATGAAAGCAAGGCAGACTGGGTGCAGGCCTATGGCACAAATCACACTGCCTGGCTTCAAAATGGCCCCTTGACCCCCACCCACATGGCCAGGCCCTGCCTGGACCAGGCCTCAAAATGGCCCCCACCCACATGGCCAGGCCCCAACACCACCCCAAAAAATCGAAAAACACACAAAAAACACCACATCCAATGCCATCCATGCCCTAAATGATGTTTAAAATATTCACGAGACCCCACAGAAAGCCTTGGTCCATGCACCACTGAGTACCCCTGGGCATAATGGATGAAAGCTGGGCAGACTGGGTGCAGACCTATGGCACAAAGCCCACTGCCTGGCTTCAAAATGGCCCCTTGATCCCCACCCACATGGCCAGGTCTGCCTGGACCAGGCCTCAAAATGGCCCCCACCCACATGGCCAGGCCTCAACATCACCCCAAAAATCGAAAAACACACACAAAACACCACAATCCAATGCCATCCATGCCCTAAATGATGTTTAAAATATTCAAGAGATCCCCACAGAAAGCCTTGGACCATGCACCACTGAGTACCCCTGGGCACAATGGATGAAAGCAGGGCAGACTGGGTGCAGGCCTATGGCACAAAGCACACTGCCTGGCTTCAAAATGGCCCCTTGACCCCCACCCACATGGCCAGGCCCTGCCTGGATCAGGTCTCAAAATGGCCCCCGCCCACATGGCCAGGCCCCAACACCACCCCAGGAAATCGAAAAACACACCAAAAAAACCACAATCCAATGCCATCCATGCCCTAAATGATGTTTAAAATATTCAAGAGACCCCCACAGAAAGTATTGGTCCATGCAACATTGAGTACCCCTGGGCTTACTGGATGAAAGCAGGGCAGTCTGGGTGCAGGCCTATGGCACAAAGCACACTGCTTGGCTTCAAAATGGCCCCTTTGCCCCCACCCACATGGCCAGGCCCTGCCTGGACCAGGCCTCAAAATGGCCCCCACCCACATGGCCAGGCCCCAAACAACACCCGAAAAAAGTGAAAAACACACAAAAAATCACCCCAATCCAATGCCATCCATGCCCTAAATGATGTTTAAATTCAAGACACCCCACAGAAAGACATGGTCCATGCACCACTGACTACCCCTGGGCCTACTGGGCTTTACACGCAACCCAAAATAAAAAGAAAATCCACATATAACAGTGAGCTAATCAATTCCATGACATATATGATATTTAAGTTCTACAAAACTCACAGAAACAGTTGTATCATACACCCATGACTAACCCTGGGTCTACTGGATACTGTGCCTAACCAGAATATATATTTTTTTTTAAGTTGTGAAAAAGTTTTAAAATTGTAGTTGCAGCAACTACAATGCTCCAAACAAGCAACACCCACTTACTTGTAAAATCTCAAATCCAAAATTAATCCAAAAGTGATCCAAACATAAAGTCCTCAAATCCAAATATCCAGCAGCAGCCACAAAAAGTAATCCTTCCAGCTCCAGATCCAAATGAAAAGTGACCAGGACATGAGCAAAGCTCTGGGAGGAGCCTGCTGGACAGGAACAGGAAGTTGGAGACTCTGGGGCACTTCCTTCCTCTCCCACCCCTCCAAAAATGGACTCCTTGCACAAAAAAGTGCAGCCAAATGTCAATCTGAGGAATTATTCTGATCCAAATCCTCATTTTCAGAAGGTTTATGCTGCCTGCGGTACATTTCTTGTGCAGAATTGCAATTTTTGCAAGTTCGAGAAAGCGAGCTGTTCAAATCTCCTGCCGGATGTCAGCTGCGCATCGCATCTACGTGTTCGCAATTGTTTACTCCCGTGATGCGTGATCGCAGGCCTTTATGATGTAGTCGGGTTCTTAAACTCTTGCAGTGCAAGATGGTGGGCCACTATGACGTACTCGCGGTCGAAAAAGTCTCGCGCGATCACGCAGCCAGATCGAAAATGGCGCAGCGCAAGCAAACCGGGAGGAAAAACAATTGGTGAACAAAGAATCAAGTTAAGTCAACGCCGACTGCGCGAGATTGTATTTTTGAAGCGTGACCAAGCGAAAAGGAACGTCCGTTTGGTCTAAGTAAAAAACACATGCCCCCGAAAACCTTGAGCAGTGCTCGTGGTGGACCTCATGTAGGGGTCGCCAGGGGACGCTGCGCAGAAATGGCCCATGGCTGCACCTTGCGACCCCTGGCCTCCGAGGTAACAAAATCAGTGCCAGGAACATGGGGGCAGCTCGTGGTTATGGGCATCGGTTGGGGCACCACTCTGCTCGTTTCCCACCATTTTGTAAATGACAGAAATAATGTATAATATTAGATTGTTACCATTAGCTGGAATGTGACACTTTCCACCTAGATTTACCGTTGACTATAGACATTAAGTGAAATTTTGAGTGCCTTTCGATGCGCTCCCTGCATCTGTTGGGTTTCATGACTTCCATGTATGTGACTCGCTGCTTCCTTTGTAAAGCTCTCTAACGCTTAGTTTCGTGCAGTGCAGGCGCTTTATAAAATTGCATCAATAAGAGACAACATGTACAATAAAAGCACGCCATTCGTATCGCCACGGGAGACAGCTGCTACTCATCCCGGCCTAACTTGCTCTTTGATCCCCTGCCCGGCACTTGCCACTCCTGGGCTGTCGTTTTATTACTAGAGGGTACACATGGTGACCTCAGGCTAGCACCTGGAAGCTTGGAGAACTACCACAGAGCTGCTACTGTATATACGGGGGCCGTCTGGCGCGTGTCGCTGCGGACTGCCTCCACTGAGGGATACCGCCGCTGCATGGTGTCTTCTACGTGTGCCTCCCTTGTCTGGTGTTGTAATCCGACTCGGATTACAACACCAGACAACAAGGGAGACACACGTATCCGACTGGGGGTAATGAGCGTCATCAGAACAGTATATTAACTCCTCGCTTGGAAAATCAGATTCCAGGTTAAAACTGCATTTATAAACTTCCGTGCTGTATTTAGATACAAAAAGTAAATATGTTGAATGGTGATAGTTTGTGACTTGTTTAGTTGGTTCTTTTGTTGCTTGTTTTGGTGTTTGCAGTTTAAATAAAAAGAATCTGTGAGGTTCTCAGCATTGTATCTTGAAGTCTGTTATAAAGCTCTGTGGTTATACTGAATAAGCGTCTACCTATGTTATATGACAGCTCTTTAATAATGTAATACTTGCACTTTCATAATTGCTTTATTAACCTTCCTGCTTTCTCAAACTTGCTTGAAAATGCACCATTTTTCCACTATTTCTTCAAAATGTTCTTGCTGGGAAATTCCCCTGAACGCTCCTTAGGGGGTACGGGCTCGCTCGCTACGCTCGCTCGCTACGGTGCAGTATGATTATCAGTTTCCGACTCACCACTTTCAAATGTCACCAGCCACCACTGGTCCCTAGTACTGAGTAGCATTGGTATGTATGGATGTTTTGCGACCGGAATTTAGTCCCAAAACATTCATAATTTATAAACTTCGTAGAGGAGGCGGTAACCCATTTGCAAACGGGAAAAGGGCCCCAAAGGGTTCCCTTTCCCTTTGTGAATATGGGTGAAAATGTTTTAAGAGCAGGCAGTGGTCCCATGGAACACTGCCTACTCTTAAAAAATGAAAAGAAAACTTTTTTAATACCGCCCGATTTCCTTTGAGGAGAATAGGCTGCACTACAAAAAAAAGATTGCTTAATTTAAAAGGTAATCGCAGACATGGTGGTCTGCTGACCCCAGCAGGCCACCATCCCTGTGATTGTAGTCATTCTCAATGGGACACAAATTGCGGCCTGCCTCATGAATATTAATGAGGCAGGTCCATTTGTAAAGCATTGGAAATTCCAACCAGTGTCTGAGACAAATGGAAGTCTATGTACATCGGGCCCTTACCGATTCCTTAAAATTACCAAATAGCGAACCGATAAGTAGGTAACCACTATTAGGTAATACCACTATATTTGTTCCTATGGGCCTAGAGTCTCATAGGTGCAAATGGTTTTGCATTAGCTAATTTGAAAGTACCTTCCTGGTAATCGCAAATTAGGCCTTGGGCCTAACTTGGCGTGGTGGCACTGAGACCAATGAAGCTGAGGTGCTGCTCCCAGCTTGGTCCGCGGTGGACACCGCTGCTGCAGGCGTAGTTTTTTGTTTCCCGAAAAAAATTGTCTGTGGGCACACCAGTCTCCTTAGTAAGTGGCGCCACTTGCTTCTTCTGCTCCTTCTTACTGGCAGTGACACTGGCAACTTTCTTGTTAGAGAAGCTACAGCCACCTTTCTTTAGACCCATCTTCTTAAGATGTCGGAAGAACAGCAGACCGCAGTTGCATGAGTGGCAGAGTTGTCTGTGGCCACACGTGACGTCACGTGATGTTGTGTTGCACACACTGCAGCAGGACTTCTTCCTGGCACTGATGATGAACGATGAGGATGATTGATTCGTGGTTCTCTTTGTGCACCTAAAAGAAAAGGAAGCCAGAGGAACATCAGTTAAATAAATGTTGCATATGTTGTGCTTCAATTAATATTTGCAACTAGGCATTTATTATTATTACAACACACCCAAAAACGGAAAGACCAAAAATAAAAATAGCAATTATTTCTAATCAAAAATTGATGTTTACATTAATAGAAGAGAGACCACACAGAGAGAGTTGTTTCATGCACCACTGAGTACCCCTTGACATAAGTGATGAAAGCAAGGCAGACTGGGTGCAGGCCTATGGCACAAATCACACTGCCTGGCTTCAAAATGGCCCCTTGACCCCCACCCACATGGCCAGGCCCTGCCTGGACCAGGCCTCAAAATGGCCCCCACCCACATGGCCAGGCCCCAACACCACCCCAAAAAATCGAAAAACACACAAAAAACACCACATCCAATGCCATCCATGCCCTAAATGATGTTTAAAATATTCACGAGACCCCACAGAAAGCCTTGGTCCATGCACCACTGAGTACCCCTGGGCATAATGGATGAAAGCTGGGCAGACTGGGTGCAGACCTATAGCACAAAGCCCACTGCCTGGCTTCAAAATGGCCCCTTGATCCCCACCCACATGGCCAGGTCTGCCTGGACCAGGCCTCAAAATGGCCCCCACCCACATGGCCAGGCCTCAACATCACCCCAAAAATCGAAAAACACACACAAAACACCACAATCCAATACCATCCATGCCCTAAATGATGTTTAAAATATTCAAGAGATCCCCACAGAAAGCCTTGGACCATGCACCACTGAGTACCCCTGGGCATAATGGATGAAAGCAGGGCAGACTGGGTGCAGGCCTATGGCACAAAGCACACTGCCTGGCTTCAAAATGGCCCCTTGACCCCCACCCACATGGCCAGGCCCTGCCTGGATCAGGTCTCAAAATGGCCCCCGCCCACATGGCCAGGCCCCAACACCACCCCAGGAAATCGAAAAACACACAAAAAAAACCACAATCCAATGCCATCCATGCCCTAAATGATGTTTAAAATATTCAAGAGACCCCCACAGAAAGTATTGGTCCATGCAACATTGAGTACCCCTGGGTTTACTGGATGAAAGCAGGGCAGTCTGGGTGCAGGCCTATGGCACAAAGCACACTGCTTGGCTTCAAAATGGCCCCTTTGCCCCCACCCACATGGCCAGGCCCTGCCTGGACCAGGCCTCAAAATGGCCCCCACCCACATGGCCAGTTCCCAACAACACCCGAAAAAAGTGAAAAACACACAAAACATCACCCCAATCAATGCCATCCATGCCCTAAATGATGTTTAAATTCAAGACACCCCACAGAAAGACTTGGTCCATGCACCACTGACTACCCCTGGGCCTACTGGGCTTTACACGCAACCCAAAATAAAAAGAAAATCCACATATAACAGTGAGCTAATCAATTCCATGACATATATGATATTTAAGTTCTACAAAACTCACAGAAACAGTTGTATCATACACCCATGACTAACCCTGGGTCTACTGGATACTGTGCCTAACCAGAATATATATTTTTTTTAAGTTGTGAAAAAGTTTTAAAATTGTAGTTGCAGCAACTACAATGCTCCAAACAAGCAACACCCACTTACTTGTAAAATCTCAAATCCAAAATTAATCCTAAAGTGATCCAAACATAAAGTCCTCAAATCCAAATATCCAGCAGCAGCCACAAAAAGTAATCCTTCCAGCTCCAGATCCAAATGAAAAGTGACCAGGACACGAGCAAAGCTCTGGGAGGAGCCTGCTGGACAGGAACAGGAAGTTGGAGACTCTGGGGCACTTCCTTCCTCTCCCACCCCTCCAAAAATGGACTCCTTGCACAAAAAAGTGCAGCCAAATGTCAATCTGAGGAATTATTCTGATCCAAATCCTCATTTTCAGAAGGTTTATGCTGCCTGCGGTACATTTCTTGTGCAGAATTGCAATTTTTGCAAGTTCGAGAAAGCGAGCTGTTCAAATCTCCTGCCGGATGTCAGCTGCGCATCGCATCTACGTGTTCGCAATTGTTTACTCCCGTGATGCGTGATCGCAGGCCTTTATGATGTAGTCGGGTTCTTAAACTCTTGCAGTGCAAGTTGGTGGGCCACTATGACGTACTCGCGGTCGAAAAAGTCTCGCGCGATCACGCAGCCAGATCGAAAATGGCGCAGCGCAAGCAAACCGGGAGGAAAAACAATTGGTGAACAAAGAATCAAGTTAAGTCAACGCCGACTGCGCGAGATTGTATTTTTGAAGCGTGACCAAGCGAAAAAATCCGCTAGCTTGCGAATTGCAGATTTTATGACAATTTTGTGCGATTCGCGGACCGTGAAATTGTCATAAATTCGCAAATTCCGCCAGCGTAGCAGATTTTCAGCCCATACTTAGTTGCAGTATTGCCTGAATGAGGTGCAATATCTAGGTCATGTTATAGAGAAAAGAAAGAGAAAGGTGTCAATCGATCGAATTGAGGCCATAATGGGCATGGCTGTGCCTGCCACACAGAGGGAGGTCAGAATGTTCATAGGGATTGTTGGCTACTGTCGCCAGTGGATTCTCAATTTCTCTCTGATTGTGGTGTTTGACGCACAAGGATGTGAGTGATCCGGTACCATGGGACAATGAATGTATGAATGCATTTTTGGAGCTGAAAGAGGTCTATGTCGTGCTCCGGCCCTGGAAATGCCTTATTGCAATAAGCCTTTTTTATTATTCTGTTGTGAAGAAGAAGGTTGCACATTATCAGTTTTGACTGAGGATCATGGAGGTGTGGGTGGACCAGTTGCCTTCTTCTCAGCAACTTTAGATCCAGTAGCTCCAGTGTTGCCTGGATGTCTCATGTCCGTAGCTGCAACAGTTGTCAGTATTGAAAGGTGTGAAAGCATTGTGATGGGGCATTCTTTAATTGTTTATGTTCTGCATTCTGTTGAGTTGCTCATGCCAAGGACAAAGACCCAGCATCTGACCAACAATAGACTCACACGCTACGAGCAAGTCATACTTGCTGCGGAGAATGTGACTCTAAGGCGGTGCTCCGTCTTGAATCCAGCTACTTTTATGCCTTTACCAAACACACTTGATGAAGATTGTGAGGATCATAACTGTCTTGATGTAACTGAACTCTGCACCAAACAAAGACCTGACATTGCTAATGAACCTCTGACTGACCCTGATGAGATATTCTTTGTTGATGGTTCATGTTTAAGAGACAGTGTCGGTCAGTTGAGAGCAGCGTTTGCTATATGTACCATTACAAGAATGGTTGAAGCTGCTTATCTAGAAGGAGTATACTCTGCACAGGTAGCTGAAATCATTGCCTTGACTCGTGCCTGCCTGGCCACTGAACAATTTTGAATTACCATCTACACCGACAGCCAGTATGGGTTCGGTGTGGTTCACGACATCGGACACTTATGGTCACAGTAGAGAGGTTACATGACATCGTCTGGATCTCATATTAGGAACGGGGAGTTTGTGAGGCTACTATTAGAGGCCTTACAGCGCCCTAAGGAGATTGCAGTGGTGAAGTGTAAAGCCCATGAGAGGGGGATGGATTTTGTCTCTCTTGGTGTACTGACATGGTTTTTGGCTCTATTTCTGAGTGATGGTGACTTTAAGCTTGCTAACATCTTGAATCTCTATTCTTGCTTTGTGTTGGTCCTTTTAAGGCCTTTTTCCAGACCTAGAAGCATAAACTAGAGGATAGCTGCTTAATATGATGATAGATCCCCTATTCTTGACTCTAATCCATCTATTGCCTATTGGCTTTGACATAATTATGTGTCCTTTCATCATCCTACCTATAGTAGAGGGTGGATCCTGTAGTCCTGACTTTATATTACATATTGGTATGGTTTGTGTAGGTACTCTGACAGAGCTAAGTGTTATTTCATCCTTCTCAGGCCTACAAGGCCCAGAACTAGAGAGACTTCATTTTGCTTTCTGTCCCTGCAGAACTGAGATGCTTGCAGGGTAAAGGTAATGTTTTAGTTATAAAGTGTTGTTCGCCCTAAGCGAACCGGAGAGAACCGGCCAGAGCTGAATCTAATCAAGAAGTGTCCCTGGGCTCAGGTCTCTAGACGAAACAAGCAGCTGATCACTGTGGGAGCGTCTAGAGCAAGGAGCCTGGTGCATGGACCTGGAGGGAGGAGGCTACTGGCTGGAACTTTCCACTAGAGGAGAGGATTCCATATTAGCGAAGTGCAGGAGAGGAGGTGTGTCAGTTTGGTTCTTTGAGAGAGAGAAGTAGGATGGTTGCTGGAGCTGAAGAGAACAGCTCAGTTCAATTGGTTTTCTGGAATGGAGAGAGAAGGCAGATAATTGCTGAAGCTGGAGAGAGCAGTCAGATGAACAAAGTTGGAACTGTCAGCTGGAGCTGCCAGTTTATCAGGATGCATTAAAACAGTTACCAGTCAGATGGAAGAGTTGAAGCTGCCAGCTGGAGCAGTTGAGCCAGAGGAGTGAAGCTGTGGTGACGGAGGGAGAGAGAGAGCCCTGATTCCACCAGAGAGAGAGAGAAACATTCCTTCTAATAGGGTGAGGTATTCTAAACTAGTTTGCTTTACACTTACACCTTAATCTTGTCTTTTATTTCCTAGGCTAAAGCCCCCTATTGTATTGCTAATCCTTTTTCTTTCAGCGGTGTGCAGTCTATTTACAGTCCCTGTTAGTTACATGTGGGTGTGCAGTATAATCCATTCCCTCTTTAGCTATTTACAGTCAATTACATGTGAATGTGGTATAGTAATAAAGCTTTACAGAGACCCTGCAGATCTGTGTATGTGTCTATTCCCATTTTACCTTTCAGGCTATGTGTTATAGTATAGTGTTATATTGTAATAAAGATACCCCAGTTCTTAGTGAACCAGTGTGCATGTGTTGTTCTTATGATAGAGCTAACCTTTCTTCTAACCAGATGCTGTATAGTAACTGATGGATCAAAAGGGAGTAGGAGCGCTTAAATCAGGGAATAACTTTTGCATACAGTGTGTGCCTCTTATTTTTATACAGTGAAGGTAACCTTTTCTTCTAGTCAGGGGTTACAGCCAGAACAGATGCTACCCCTGATCAGGTAAGTAACAACTGAATAATTAGGGAGAGAGGAGCCCTTGAACTAAGAGAATAAGTTATACACTAAGTAATTCGGCCTTTATTCATAATATTGTAGTAGTGATCCCCTAGTGAACAGTGAGAGAAACTTCCCAATATAGAGAGAGAGAGAGAGCTGAAGGTATTCATAGGAAAGTGATCGTCGTTGGTAAGCGGCGTTAATGAGAACACCAGGGGGGACACTGGTGTTTATACCCGCAAGATTGCGGCTTGGGATGTAAGTAAGAGAACACCGGGGAGGAGACTGGTGTTTATACCCGCAGGATTGCGGCTTGTTATACCCACAGGATCGTGGCTTGAGTGAGCACTGGTTGTGGCCAATGTGTAATGGTAACTAATCAGAACTGCCCTAGGGTAGATTAGTCTGGGCCCATGTGGTCGCAAGACTATAAGGTATGAGTGTGGTGTAGGGCATGGATGTCCTTAGTAATCAGTGAGTATTCCTAGTAATCCCAATAGATTTAGTGGTGTTTCTGATGATATGAGCTTGTATATTGCAAGTTCCCCAAACCTCAGGTAGGTACCCAGGTGCCTGGATAGATGGGTCCTGAGGAGGGAGGTGGTTACGTTTTGGCAGGGTTGGTGGTGCTCTGGTGAGCTGGTCCTATCTGGTCTGAGAATCCGGTCATAACACTTGGTAACAAATATGCTTATGAAGTTGCACTTTTTTGAGCTGAACAAGACTGTATTTTCACTGGAGATTACACAGGATTGAGCGAAGAGGGAACCTAGTTCAACATGATGGTGGCCATGGCAGACACTAGGGATGAGCTCAAGAGCCTGCAGGAACAGGTTTCAGAACAAAAGAAAAGTGTGTGGATTAAATCAGGATGTGAGAAAGGGGACGTTGACATTTGGGTCTTGAGTGACAGATGAGCAGTGTTGCCTGATGACCAGTTGAACCCAATTGCAAGACAAATTCATGGTGTGGTACATTTGTGTAGAGATGCAATGGTGTGAGTGTTCAGGCAGACATGGTACAATCCACAATTTCATGCAGTGGCTGAAGCTGTGTGTTAGAGGTGTGTCATTGGTCAACAGATGAATGCAGGAAAAAAGACTGTGGTTACATTGAGTCACATTGGGAGGTTGGGGTCTTTCAATAGAATGCAGCTGGATTTCATTGAGATGCCTAGGTGCAATGGGTTGAGGTACATTCTGGTGTTGGTGTGTGTGTTCTCGAGATGGGTAGAGGCTTACCCAACACGAAGGTGTGACACACTCACTGTAGCTAAGTTGTTGTTGAAGGAACTCATACCTAGATTTGGTTTTCCGACCTCTTTGGAATCGGATAGAGGGATACAGTTCCACAGTGAGGTCATGAAGATGCTTTGTACAGCTTTGAATGTGGACCAAAGACTTTATTGTAGCTATCGACCAGAGCCTTCTGGAATAGTGGAGCAGATTAATGGGACTTTGATACCTCGAATGGCAAAGGTGTGTCTATCTACTTCTTTAAAGTGGTCTGATATTTTGCCACTAGTCCTGATGAGCGTTCGCAGTATGCCAACAGGCCTTTGGCCTCATGAAGTGTTGAAGGGGAGGGCAATGAGGTTACCGGCTGTGCCATCAACAGCCTTGATAAAAATCACAGATGATCTCATTCTTGATTATTGCAAGGGACTCGCTGATGTGGTCCGTTCTGTGTTTCATCAGGTGCAGGCTGTTGCCGTTCCAGCCCCAAGTGATCTCTGTCACAACCTGAGTCCAGGAGATTGGGTGCTTCTCTGAAAGCATGTGAGGAAGAGCTGCTTGGACGTTCATTGGGGAGGCTCGTATCAAGTGATACTAGTGATGAACACTGCAGTGAAGTGTGGAGAATTGCCGAACTGGGTGCATGCTTCACACACCACTAGAGTTTCAGCACCCTTGGAAGAAACAGCTCTTCTCCCTAATGAAAGTCCAGCTGTGGTGGTAGATCCCTGGAGGGGACATGCCAAGCTGTGAGGGTTGCTGACAAAGCTGGTTGCTTACCAAGCCAAGCTGAGGAGGGTCGCAACAACAGCAGCACCAGTACTGCCTCGGAAGGGGGAAGTTGCTGTGAGGGTGACTGAAAATCAGAAGGAAGTGGTGCACAGGGTGAGCGAGAAGAAAGCAGAAGAACTCAGAACGCAGAAGAAGTGTGGCCTGAAAGGGAGAGGCAACTGAATCTCCGACTGGTCTCTGAGAGAGATCTCGCTCCTGTATCTGAAGATTCTGAATCGAAAGAGAGTGAAGAAGGGCAAGCTCGTGGAAGTTTGTGAAGGTCAAGACGAACGAGGGTGCCATGTCAGAGATACGCAACTCCGGAGTGGTCTTACGTTGTGACCGATGCCAGGAGTGCTGAGTTCCGAGGGGACTGAGGGAAGTGACAGTGGTCAGCAATAGTCCTAAAGTGAAAATAGACGTGGTGTTGTTGGTTCCAGGACTTGAAAGCAAAGGAATACTGATCATCACAGTTCCGAATCCCGCCATTTTGAGCAGAATTTGTAATTTGATTTTGATCAAATTTATATTTCCTACGTTTGGTTTTGAAGCCCGGTCTCATGAAGTGATTGTTCTTCATCTTGAACTTTTGCAGCATGTTCTGGAGATAATTAGAGCAAATCTTATTTTGGACTAAAGGTGAACTGTTGTAAATAAGTCAAAAGAAGATAACCTAGGCCCGAGTGGAAGAAGAAGAAATTTAGGGACTTTCCGTAGAGGAAGGAGAAGGGCTAAGGAAGTCTTTGGACTGTGTAAATAAAGAACTAAAATTGTAGGGGACTTCATAGGTCTAAATGCATAGTAGGTACACTTGTAGGTGGAGTGATAGTTTTTATAATTCTAGTACACAGTTGCGAGATTCATGAGAGGGTAAGGTGGATTGGACCGATGAAGAGAGATTGCATAAATCGAAAGGGAGTTATGGTCCTATATAAGCATGGGCGAATTTTGCGAATCTGGCGTTCGCAAATTTTGTGAATTTGCGAACTCGCAATCTGCAAAATCCGCGAATTCTCGCGAATTTGCGGATGTTTTTTTTTGTGTTCGCAAGGGTTTCTGCCAGTTCCCGAGGATTTGGTACTAGTTCGCAATTGCGAACTTACTTGTCGGCTCGCAACGGTCGCGACTATGTTGTTTCTACGTCTGGTTCATCATCACAGCCTCCCAGCACCCTCTGTTTCACCACTGCCACCCTCTCTTTCACCCATGCCACCCTCTGGTACATCAATGCCACCCTCTGGTTCATCATCACTGTAGATGATGGGGGGGAAAAGCAAGCACACCTGCCCTGCTTCAACTGACATGAATTAATTTGGGGTTAGTTTATTAATGTGTCACTGTTTTAAAATGCCAGGTCTGGCACCTGCTTCCTTATCAGTAATTTGCTTTCTGTTGCAGTGCAATTTTTTTTTCCAGGACCTTTGTGGCCTACTTGTAGCTATTCTGTGAGCCTGCTGTGAGGGTCAGAGCAGGGTCATACAATTGTTGCAACTAGCAACTGAACTCTGGAGGGGCCCCAGTCAGGAAGCACTACAGTGAATTGTTACTAATGATGAGTTTGAACTCTTGCACCTGCCGATTGCTTTCAGTTTTGCAAAACTCGTTTTTTCTGCAAATTCGCGGGGCATGAATAGTAGCAGTAGTTTGTATTGCAACTGAGGGCACAGCATATATCCGGTTATTACGGTGGACACTCCCTACCTCTCTTAATAACTTTAGTTTAGTAGTAGTACGTCATTCATGTGTGGGTCTATCACTGTTCACTCAATAATAAGCAAAGCACCTAAAGTCATCCCATATGTCATCAAATACATCCCATGTGAAGTGATAGATAATCAGATTATTTAGCTTCTTCATTTTCCTTTTCTAATACTCATTTGCACTGTCGGGTGAAAGCTAAATTAATTAAGCAGTAGCCCTTTTAACAGAGTATTCTCAGTGCCACCCGTAATAGAAAAGTAAGAGCTTCACCACCTGCATGTACTGGACCGGTACAGTAACGCAAGTCTGTCTCACTCACCATAGTGTGCGTCTGTTTTTCTCGGGTGCAAGTTCACTGCGCTTGCATAAGATAACGTACCAATTTTCCTAAACAAGAGAGAAGAAGAAGAAGAAGACTGGTGTACTGTCATAGTCGACTGTAATGGAAGTCCATAGTGCTCGTAGAATTTGTTCCTTAAACTCCCACCAATGTTAGAGCAAGGATGAAGAAGTCGGAGGTTAGATAGATGCTGTCCTCAATAGTTATGTACTGTGCTTTCAATTTGCTACTTGTACTGTGACAACTTTCTGCTCAATCATTTTGTGTTAATCTTAAGGAGCATTGGTTACAGACTATGTCTTTCTTTCTTCATGTAGTTGCTCCTTCCAAATCCAAGAGACCATCAAGGAGGAAGGAGCTGGCTCGAATGGCCCGGCAACGGAGGCTGGATGCCACTGTCGCTGAATATCGGCGGCTGGTGGCCCTGGAGGAGGAGGAGACGCAGTCTGGTAATTCAACAACGTCCACTGGGACAGCTGCATCCTCCTCTGTGCGGGCTGCCAGCCAGCGCAGTGCTCCAGCGGTACGGAGCCGGGCTACCAAAGCCAAACGCCACCGCCGAGCAGCAAAGACAGCAGCTGCCCCCACAGGATTTGCAAGGCATGCCTGCGCTGCTTATCCCTCAGACTGTCCTACCTGGAGCACGAGGTCCTGAACTATAAGAACTTGGTGGAGGGCCTCCGCTTCGAACATGCCACCCTCCGCAAGGAGCATGATGCCCTGGCTGCTAAAGACAACAGCACCCTGCCATAGTGTCCCTTGCCCCTTTTTTAGAGACTTTTGGGTAAGCATGGGCGGAAAATCCGTTTCGCTCGCGGATTTTGCGGATTTTCGGTAAATTCGCAATCCGCGAGATTTGCGAATCTCCCGCAAAATCCGCAAATCCGCGAGCAGCGGATTTTATGGCTTGCTCGCACTGTTCGCGTGAGTTCGCGCCCCGCGAATAAGCGCTAAATTGCAGAAATACGATTTTAGCAAAACTGAAACTACTTACCAGGTTCAAAAGTTCAGGCTCATCATTAGTAGCCATTTCCTGTAGTGCTTCCTGAGGGGCCCCTCCAGAGTTCAGTTGCCAGTTGCAACTATTATGTGACCCTGCTCTGAACCTCAGAATAGTTACACATAGGCCACAAAGGTCCTGAATTACAGCCAAGTGAGACAAGCAGGAGCCAGGCTGGAAGTTCAAATCCATTATTCAGCCCCTAATTCATTATTGTCAGTTGGGGCAGGGCAGGTGTTGTAACTAATTTTGCAACAATGAAAGCACTTAGCAAGTGCAAAAGATCACTAATCAGGAAGCACTAAGGAAGCAGGTGCCAGCTAAAAAAATATTCTGTGACACATTAATCAGCCCCAAATTAATTCAGGTCACTTGAGGCAGGGAAGGCGTGCTTTGCTTTGCCACAATAATGTACACTGACTGGACAACCAGAGGGTGCTGTGATGAAACAGAGGGTGGCATGGGTGGGCCAGAGGGTGGCATGAGTAGTCAGAGAGTGGCAGTGGTGACTGAGAGTGGCAAACACAAAAAAAACAAAAAAACAAAAAAAATCCGCAAATTCGCGAGAATTCGCGGATTTTGCGGATTGCGAGTTCGCAAATCCGCAAAATTCGCGAACGCGAGATTCGCAAAATTCGCCCATGCTTACTTTTGGGGGGTGGGAATTGGGAGTTGGGTTTTTGGGGACTTTTGAAGGACAATCGTTGGGGTTAGGGAGGGTCTTGCGGGAGATTATTTTGTTAGGGCTATAAAAATATACTTTTTGAAACTTTATCTGACCATACCTGTTTTTTACTGCTTTTGAGTCTGGTGGGTGGGGGTTTAACAGTAAGTTTGTTTTTCTGAATAGTCCTAGGACTTTAGTAGTACTACCGTCAATCTCTCGTCTCTCCTAATACTCCATTATACTACCTCCAACCAAACGCTTATCTTACCTGTAATTTCTGTTTGAAAGTAGGGCTAGGCCAAGGGCTGGCTCCACGGGAAATGGTGATTAAGGTTGCAATCCAGGGCGGCTGAAATTTCCTCCTCCTTGTGGTGGTACTAGTGGTGTGACACAGTGGCAGTTGCATGGCTATGGAAAAAAAGAAAATGAAACCTGGTTTGTCCTTACTGCAGCATTACAACGGTACGATAGAGATTATAGCAGGTGACAGTACACTAGACTACAACAGTGCAACAATGTAGCCTAACAAATGGTAAAGTATTTATAGTATAACTTGTACTTGCGTAGGATTTCTTTGACATTGGCTAATACTACAAGAAATAGTACTGAAGCTGAGTAAGTCTAGAATATATCCTCGGATTCCTTCACCAGCCTGTTGCTATGACCTTATCCTCCCCAGCAAGTATGTGGAATTATTGATGTCAGTTAGTCACACATCAAGCAAAACCACACAACCCGGGGGAAGAGGGTTAGGGTTTGTAAAATGGATAGGAATGGGGGTTTCTTTTTGGGTAGGTTTTGTTGAGAGAAAAAAAAAAGCACAGCACGGACAAACAATAATTGAACATAAAGAAATTTTTGGGTACAAAGCTAACCATAAATCTTTTACGTGACATAAAGGAAGTGCATGCACTACTGAATGCATTGTTACAGAAAAGTAAGTAGTACTTTCGACAACCGTGAATGACAGAATGCGACAGTACAGGGCTACATTAAATTAGGTTTAAAAAATAGCCGAAGTAAAACCTATAGAATGGCTGTAGGGATCAATTTAGAAGCAGAGAGATCCAAGAAATGCAGTCACACACACTCATTGAATAAAATAATGGATACTGTATCTGTATTGTTGTACTTGTCCTGTTGAATTTGGTAAGTAAGTTGCATGCAGCAAACAATTCCTCTTATTAGCGGCACTCCTCCATTCCAGCTGACGCTTCGTCCATCAATGTTGGTGACCAGAAGACACCCTGTCCACTGCCTGCCTGGCGGATGCTGAATTGCGGCTCGCTAATGTGAAGCCTGACTCCATCCTTTTTTCCCCATTGCAGAGGTATGTACGCTGTGTAGTGCAAAAAGTCACACTTTGATTTTCCTAATAGACAGTACAACATTTTTGAAAGTGCGTACTCTGTCTGAGTCACCTTTTCAAGGATAAATAAGTATGGGGAAATTAATTTAGCGGATCTTTCCCCTCAAGCTAGGTGTACTGTAAACTGTGTTTTAGAACAAAATTAGACCTTCCCAGCAGTGCTTCCACCCAGGCCCTTACTAAAGCCAGTTGCAAAAATGTAGAAGACCCCAATCAGATCTCAAAAAACGAGGCCTAGCAGAAAACTGGTGACAAAACGTACTTCGAAAGTAAAAGTAGGCCCAAATACCCCCTTACCCACCGTGGATTGTATTCAAACCACTTGCAAGCAAGCAAAAGTATCCATAGCCAGCATCGCTCCAAGACTCGAAAACCCCCCCACCCAAACACATGCAATAGAAATACTGCTACCCCTAACGAGCCCTAAGTTAAGAATAGTGGCAGAGGCTTTCTTTAACTATGACAAATCCCCCCTTTCCTACCATGGATTTTCTTCAAATGACTTGCAACCAAAATTACACATTCTCACGAGTGCTCTAAGACCTCAGAACTCAGTTGCAAAAATCTAGAACACCCCAAAACACATGCAATCCTGCTGCTAGGGCTAACCCTAACGAACCCTAAGTTACGAAAAGTGCCAAAAGGCTTTTACTTATGGATTTTGTCCCAATCACTTGTATCCGGTATTAGACCTTCCCAGGAATGCCCCAAGACCCGCCAACCCACCCGCCAAAAAGCACAACACCCCCAAACAGCCCAAAAGCAAAATCTCATACTTACAATATTTCTCGGCCTTCGGTCCAAACGCGCTGTGTAGCTAGGCCATAACTCCGGTTTACCACCACGGATTTCCTGAAAAGCAAATGCAATCAAGATTAGACTGTCCCAGCAGTGCTCCCAGACCCCGAAACTCACCCACAAACAGCCGGAACCCCCCAAAGAGCTCCTCAAAGGCAAGCAAGTCAGCAAAAACACAAAAAAATTCCGCCTCCGATTTGGTCCAAACCACTTTTATCCGGTATTAGAGCTTCCCAGCAATGGCCCCAGAGCCGTCAACCCAGGAGAAAACGAGTAGAAGACCCCCAAACAGCCAAAGAGCGAAAGTACAAAAATGGGGACAGTCATTTTTTTGCAAATTTCCCAAATCACTCCGCGCGCGCTCTGCAGCTAGGCCCTAACTCCCCTCTGCCACCATGGATTTGCTTCAAACCTCTTGCAAAGTAAAGTATCCATAGCCAGCAGTGCTCCCAGACCCCGAAACCCACCCACAAACACCAGGAAGCCCCCCAAACAGGCCCCCGAAAACGCTGCATTGAGCAAAATGTCAGAAATAGCAACAACAAAAAATCAGCGTGGATTTTGTCCCAACCACTTGTATCCGGTATTAGACCTTCCCAGGAATGCCCCAAGACCCGCCAACCCACCCGCCAAAAAGCACAACACCCCCAAACAGCCCAAAAGCAAAATCTCATACTTACAATATTTCTCGGCCTTCGGTCCAAACGCGCTGTGTAGCTAGGCCATAACTCCGGTTTACCACCACGGATTTCCTGAAAAGCAAATGCAATCAAGATTAGACTGTCCCAGCAGTGCTCCCAGACCCCGAAACTCACCCACAAACAGCCGGAACCCCCCAAAGAGCTCCTCAAAGGCAAGCAAGTCAGCAAAAACACACAAAAAATTCCGCCTCCGATTTGGTCCAAACCACTTTTATCCGGTATTAGAGCTTCCCAGTAATGGCCCCAGAGCCGTCAACCCAGGAGAAAACGAGTAGAAGACCCCCAAACAGCCAAAGAGCAAAAGTACAAAAATGGGGACAGTCATTTTTTTGCAAATTTCCCAAATCACTCGGCGCACGCTCTGCAGCTAGGCCCTAACTCCCCTCTGCCACCATGGATTTGCTTCAAACCTCTTGCAAAGTAAAGTATCCATAGCCAGCAGTGCCCCCAGACCCCGAAACCCACCCACAAACACCAGGAAGCCCCCCAAACAGGACCCCGAAAACGCTACATTGAGCAAAATGACAGAAATAGCAAAAAAAATCAGCGTGGATTTTGTCCCAACCACTTGAATCCGGTATTAGACCTTCCCAGAAATGCCCCAAGACCCGCCAACCCACCCGCCAAAAAGCACAACACCCCCAAACAGCCCAAAAGCAAAATCTCATACTTACAATATTTCCCGGCCTTCGGTCCAAACGCGCTGTGTGGCTAGGCCATAACTCCGGCTTACCACCACGGATTTCCTGAAAAGCAAATGCAATCAAGATTAGACTGTCCCAGCAGTGCTCCCAGACCCCGAAACTCACCCACAAACAGCCGGAACCCCCCCAAAGAGCTCATCAAAGGCAAGCAAGTCAGCAAAAACACAAAAAAAATTCCACCTCTGATTTGGTCCAAACCACTTTTATCCGGTATTAGAGCTTCCCAGCAATGGCCCCAGAGCCGTCAACCCAGGAGAAAACGAGTAGAAGACCCCCAAACAGCCAAAGAGCAAAAGTACAAAAATGGGGACTTAGTCATTTTTTTGCAAATTTCCCAAATCACTCTGCGCGCGCTCTGCAGCTAGGCCCTAACTCCCTTCTGCTACCATGGATTTGCTTCAAACCTCTTGCAAAGTAAAGTATCTATAGCCAGCAGTGCTCCCAGACCCCGAAACCCACCCGCAAACACCAGGAAGCCCCCCAAACAGGCCCCCGAAAACGCTACATTGAGCAAAATGTCAGAAATAGCAACAAAAAAAATCAGCATGGATTTTGTCCCAACCACTTGTATCCGGTATTAGACCTTCCCAGGAATGCCCCAAGACCCGCCAACCCACCTGCCAAAAAGCACAACACCCCCAAACAGCCCAAAAGCAAAATCTCATACTTACAATATTTCTCGGCCTTCGGTCCAAACGCGCTGTGTAGATAGACCATAACTCCAGTTTACCACCACGGATTTCCTGAAAAGCAAATGCAATCAAGATTAGAGTGTCCCAGCAGTGCTCCCAGACCCCGAAACTCACCCACAAACAGCCGGAACCCCCAAAGAGCTCCTCAAAGGCAAGCAAGTCAGCAAAAACACACAAAAAATTCCGCCTCCGAATTGGTCCAAACCACTTTTATCCGGTATTGGAGCTTCCCAGCAATGGCCCCAGAGCCGTCAACTCACCTGCAAAGAAGTAGAACACCCTCACAAGTGCTGAGTCTTTCTTCATTGGGCGTAATCCAGCCCTCTGCTTTGATGGAAATAGGAGTCTGGAGGAGGAGGATAGAGGAGCATGTTCTTCTGAACTTGTGAACCTAAGGAATGCAGACTGCGGCACCTTCAAATCAATAAGCAAACAATTGAAGACAGTTCTGCTGATGGGCTTGTTTTTGTGATTAGGAGATTAAAGTTTGAATTATATTAACTGTGCACAACAAAGATCGACAGACACACAGGAATGAAAGTGAATAAGGACGAAAAAGAAAGTTATTGATTCATTGTCTCATTTTCAGGGCTCGGTGTTAAGGTCCAGGAATAAGAATAAGGCTTTGTCTTCATACTCTGCGAATTCAGGCAGGGTGAGCTCAGTGTCACCTGACAGAGTAGAAATTCCCTCATCTACGTTGCTGTCCACCTCGTCTTCATCCGGCGAGCTTTCTCGTACTCTGTAATCTGGTGGTATGAGGTGCTGATTCATCTTGATCATTGTTAACCTCTCCACATTTTTGGGCGAGAGGCGGCTCCGTTTGGGAGTTACAATGGCACCAGCAGCACTGAAAACACGTTCAGAAGACACGCTTGCGAGTGGGCAAGACAAGTAGTTTAAAGCCAGGTTGGAGAGCTGTGGCCACAATTCTTTTTTCCCATGCCAATACGTCAATGGGTCAGCATTAACATAGACCTCTGTTGAGTCATTCAGATAGTCCTTCACCATCGACTCAAGGTCCTCATCCAAGGTTCCTCCACTTTGCTTAGCTGTTGCTGTGCCTGTGACCTTTTGAGAATCCAATCCTCTTCAGCCTCCAATGTTTCTGTTGTGTCTGGTGCAGATGATCCGGTTGCCGGTGTCTTTAACGGCTGAGAGGTCACTTGTGCCACAGCCACAGGTGCAGAAGTGGATTGTTTTGACTGGGGGTGGCCTACTGATGCTGATGTACTGCCTTTTCATTCAAATTTCTGCCGTTCTCTTTCAAATCTCTTGGCTGACAAGGCTAGCCAACGTTTGTACTTTGGAACATGTTCATCATCAAAAGGAAAGAATGCTTGGCCTGCCAGCGCCTTTTTGTAGCGTGGATCCAGAATAGTAGCACAAATGTAATGCTGTTCTGAGTAGATCATTTTAAGACGTTCATCACCACGTAGGCGCTCTAATAATTTCTCCGCCAAAACAAAAGGGTCTTTGTTTTTTTCATCTTTTTGAAACACAGAACACACCTCCTTCAGTTGGTGCTCCAGCATGTACAACAATGGGATAGCTTTTCCCAAATTACAGTCCTCCTTGCTGACTGCACGCGTGAAGACCTCAAAAGGACGAAGCATGCGTGTCAGGATTTTAACTATGTGCCATTGCTCCGCACCCATCCTCAGGTCCTTCTGAGCTGTACCCTGTGTTAAGAAATATTGATCGAGTACCGTATACTGCTCATACAGACGCTCAAGCATGTAGAAGGTTGAGTTCCAATGTGTTGCCACCTCCTGGATGAGTGCTTTCACTGGCATTCGACGGTCATGTAGCAGGCTCCTCAGATGCTTCCGGGCCTTAAAAGAATGGCTGAAATGGTTGCACATTTTTCGGCAGGTCTCCACTACCTCGTACGCTGGACTCTCTTTATCACTCAAGAATTTTTTGACAACCAGGTTTATACAGTGCGCCAAACACGGCACTCTGAAATACTGACCCAGCTCCATGACCTTAACTACATTGGCGCCATTATCCGTGGAAACATAACCAATCTGGTGTTTTTTTGGGGACAGCCAGTCAAGGACCCTTGTGTTAAACTCATCCAAAATGTTTTGTGCTGTGTGACGTTTCTCCAAACCAAACATGGCTAGTGTTGCATGTTTCTGAGCAGCTTTAAAAACTTGGTCCGGGTCAACACCTGCGTTTAGCTTTGCTTTAACCCCTGAAAAAGAGACCCAGTGTGCAGTGATGCACATGTAATCAACGGCTGCGCCACTGGTCCACATGTCTGTTGTCAGATGTATAGTGTGAACAGCACTCTTCTGCAAAGCTGCCCCAATCACCTCCAGAACATCTTCATGTAGTGCTGGAACCGCAACTCGGGCAAAATAGAACCGGCTAGGAACCTTCCATTTAGGGCAGAGCGCTGCCACTAATTCTAGAAAACCAACCCCTTCTACAAAAGAAAAGGGAGAAGGTCCAGAGCTAGCATTTTAGCCAGCTTAGTGTTATACAGACGCGTCAGTGGGTGGTTGCGTTCATATTGCGCTTCTGTAAACAACATCTTTTTAATGTTGCCCTGGACCAAGCATTTACGGGATAATGATGATGATGATATCTTCGACCCAGTTACGCTCGCTGATGAACTTTTTCGCATTGTTGTCTCACTCTCTCCCACACTCTTAGTGTGGCTCACATGGGGTGTGCTGCTGACAGGGGTACTGGGTGTAAGTGAAGTGTTTGACACGTCTTCTTCCTCCTCGTCATCATCAGATAAAAAATCAACGTTTTCATTACGTGCAATTAGGGCTTGCTTGATCGCCTGTAGGTGCGCAAACCATTGGACAGGGTGCTGTCTCTTAAGATGACCTCTCTGGCCTCCGGTACCATAGTTGGTACCAAACTTACCACAACTAACTGCAACCTTACAAATGTTACAAATGGAGAAGTTTTCCCTTTTTGGGCAAACACTAAAGAAGTCCCAAGCTGGGGACTTGAATTGTCTGTGGGGGCTGGAGGAGGCGGCGATACTGGTGGTGGTGGTCTTGCTGCTAATGCCAGATGAAGTGGAGGATGTGGATTGCCGAACTTTAGTACGTTGTGCACTTTCACCACCACTAATTGAGGTCGAGGTGGATGGAGGTCCCTTCTTGCGAGGAAGAAATATGGAAGCGGTAGGTGTTGGTGTACTAGTTAACTCCAATGATTGTTGTGTTTCCATTGCCTCCTCGTCGACATCATCATCACGCTCAGCAGCTTCTTGGGCTAGGGTCAAAATGTCTCTTTGCTGCATGCCCGCTGGGGCTGCAGTGACCTTTATGATGACTGGCTCGTCGTCTTGAGAGGCTTCATCAGCAGCAGTATCCGCCACTTCTTGTTGAGCCTCATCACACTCCATAACTATGAGTTTTTCGACGACCTTCCTTTTACGCTTAAGTACCTTTGTCAGATCATGGTGTGCCTCACTCTCAGACCGCCGTGATGGTTCCCAATCTTCATCCAGATCATCAGAAGGAGGTGGGCTTGAAGAAGATGTAGACACCCCCCTTGATCTTTTCCTTGCTAGGGATCTGGAAGACAATGAATGATCATCAGGAGGAGTGGCTTCCTCAAATGAAACCTCGGCTTGATTGTCGATTTCCTGATGTGCCCCTACTTCGGGAGGAGCAACTATTGTGGGCACTTGTGACCCTCCATGCACCTCTGCTTGCGCATCTCCTTGCGCTGCCTCTCCTTCCACATGTACTTGGGCTTGTACTTGCACATGTGGTTGTTGTTGCGGCTGTGGCTGTGGTTGTTCAACACTTGTAATAAAGTTGGGTTGATGCACTGCTGGTTCTGGTGAATTTGTTCAAGTTAAATGTGCTTTATTCAAGTTTGGTGGTGCTCAATTAGGAGGCGTCGAGAGCCCCACGACGTCAGAAAAATTGCGAGATAAGTGAGACCAGATGGTATCTGGTGTCATCCCTAGTTGGCACACACTTTGGTCCAAAAAGTCCAACATTAAGAATGACACTTAAGATTCACAAGAACTTGAGAAATCCCCCCATGAGACCAATAGTCTCGACCAGAGGAAGTATACACCAACCTATTGGCCAACTAATCGACAAGTATTTGCAACCAGCTGTACAGTCAACTTTCACATACATCAAAGACACTTCACAATTCTTGTTAAAACTTCAACAAATTGAATTTCAGCCTAGTGACAAAATACTGTTATGCACAGCAGACGTCTGTAGCTTGTACACAAGCATACCACACAACATGGGTATAGAAGCTATAGAAGCAGCCATCCTAAGCATGGATATAGACCAAGATTTCCAATTGTTTCTAATGGAATTAATGCAATTCACGCTGTACCATAGCTACTTTAGAGTCAAAAACAAGTGGTACCAACAAATGAAAGGAATGGCCATGGGCAATTCGGCCGCACCGGTATACGCAAACATGTTCATGCACTGGTATGAGACTCAACACATCCTGAACGATAAAAATTGGACAGATCATTTGAAAATGATATTGAGGTACATCGATGATTACTTCATCATATGGACGGAAACTGAGGAGAAACTAGAAAATCAACTAAATAAGGTCAACAACATCGACCAAAGGATCAAACTAACATGGAACATTTCTGACACATCAGTTAACTTTTTGGATGTGAACGTCATCATAACACCTAATGGGTCTGAAACAGACCTCTACGTCAAACCCACTGACAGGAACAATATGCTTCTGTATTCCAGTTTTCACGAACCCAATTTGATCAGAAATCTCCCATATTCACAGATGGCAAGAGTCAAACGGATCACATCTAACCAAACTACCCTAAACTTAAGACTAAAGGAGATGACAACCAAATTTGTGAAAAGAGGTTACCCCAAAGCCTTATTGGATGAAACCAAAGAAAGAATAGTCAAAATAGAAAGATCCAAATTGCTGACACCAACAGTTAAAACAGAACAAACCCGTATGGTAGTAGTTTCCAAATACTCTACAAACAGCAAAAAATTCAAACAGATAATAATGAAACACTGGTCTATACCGAATATGGAACCGGACTTCAACAAAGCATTTGAGCAACTTCCGATATTTGCCTATACAAGAGCTAAGAACATAGGAGAAATCTTGCAAAGCACACCGATGGACACCACCACACATCATGGCACTAAACCTTGCTTAAATTGCGGTAATTGCAATAATATAATCAAAGGACACACTATCAATCATCCAACACAAGGCCATGTTATCAAACTACATGTTAATGCTACCTGTGATTCTACCAACCTAATATATGGGATCAAATGCCCATGCGGGAAGATGTACGTTGGGAAAACCGAGAGGCATATAAAAGTACGTTTGACCGAGCACAAGTCAAACATTAGACTCAAGAACATGAAATCAGCTCTTTCGGCTCATTTTGTTGAATCCCAACACAATGTTTCTCAAGTTAAGTTCATTGTACTAGAGACTGTTCCAAAATATGAGGGTGTAAATAACAACAAACAACTTCTACGCAGAGAGAACTATTGGATTCAGAAATTATCTACCCAGAAACCCGCGGGGTTAAACGAAAGGATAGAATTTTCTTGCTACTTGTAAATACATAGCTCTATAAATCGTCTGTATTGTTATTGTGTGATATGTTCCTGACATCTTGACACTAGTTTAAACCCATATAATTTTCACCACACCGATAACTGTCACCTAGTAGCTTCACCGGCTAAACGTTTAACATACCACGCACCACATCCCCTTAGCCGAGTTTGAATCCCCGTTATGACCGATTAATTTTAACTTTTTCAGTACGTATGTGCACTTCCTCTCAGAATCCTTTATTATTATTTTTTAATTCCCGTGCCTCACTATATATAATAAGAACAACCACAGCCTGAAAAAAGTTTGCCCGTCGCTATCATATTCACATAACCCGTTAAAATGGTTACATATGATAGTCTTTCCTTTCTCTCTATCCCATGTGACCGAGAGAACTACCTTAAACTAATGAAAGCCGGAAGCTAATTGCTTTTACCGGCACATCGAAAACCGGCAGACTCGGAGACAAAGTGCGTTCTAAACATCCCACAGGTTAGTGCAGAAGCACACAGCGCTGCTTCACAGCGCGCACGCATTTGCTTTTTTAATTCTTTTGTAAACTAGACAAACACCTAACAAACGCCTGTACCTTTACAGATTAACCGCTATACCGACATGACAGGCATGTGAGTATAAACAGAATTGATCTTTTCACAACCCCCAGCACAAACCCCAACTACCCTTCACAATACCACCTGACTGTTATTAAACGCATGAGACACACGTTTTAGGAAAAACACGTTCTTTTGTATGCTTTATTATGTGAACTGAAACGTAATGCAATGATATTGAGACAAGATCAGCATTATTGATATTTTGTTTTACCTTCATTTGTAGTGTCATTTCCCTGATGAAGGGCACATTATGTTAGTGCCCGAAATGCATTGGACACGCCTTGATATTTGCCTGATGTTGAAACTTGAAATTATTTGATGAACTTTGATATGAAATAACATAAAACACAACGCAAATTACGAACAACCTTAAATAAAATATGATCCAAGAGAATATTGAATGAAAGTGTTTTTCTGACCCAAGAGAACACAACCAAAGTGTGTGCCAACTAGGGATGACACCAGATACCATCTGGTCTCACTTATCTCGCAGTTGTTCAACACTTGTCAGATGAGTTACAACAACCTGTGTTGATTCAGGGACATTGCTGCTACTTTCTTGCGATGAGCCAACATCACTGGTCGATGGTGATTGAAGAAGTACACTGACTGCCTCTGCAGCACTCAAGGGCTTGGACTTAAGTTGGCATGGTGGTGGTGGTGGAGGCACTGAGCCCAATGGAGCGGGGGTGCTGCTCCCAGCTTGGTCCCCAGCAGATCCCGCTGCTGCTGCAAGCGTACTTTTTTTTTTACTCCCAAAAAACGCGGCGGCCAGCACACCAGCCTCCTTGGTAACTTGCTTCTTCTGCTCCTTACTGGCAACTTTCTTGCTAGATGAGCTACGGAGAACTTTTTTTGGGGCCATCTTCTTCAGAGCAGGTCAGAACAGCAGGCCGCAGTTGCACGAGTTGCAGAGTTGTCTGTGGCCAGACGTGACGTCGCGTGACGTTATGCTGCACACACACACCGCTGCAGGACTTCTTCCTGGCACTGGTGGTTCTCTTGAGTCTTGTGCACCTAAAAGCAACGGAAGACAGAGGAACATCAGTTCAGTTATACACCCCCAAAAAATCGAAAAAACACAGAAAAATCAGCACAATCCCAAGCCATCCAGCCCCTCCATGATGTTTAAATTCAAGACAACCCACAGAAAGACTAGGCCCATGCACCACTCACTGCCCCTGGGCATAATGGATGAAAGCTAGGCAAAATGGGTGCAGGCCTGAGAACACTGCCTGCATTCAAAATGGCCCCTCCCTCCCAGCACATGGCCAGGGCCTGTAGCAGCATTCAAAATGGCCCCCACCCACATGGCCTGTCCCCATGAACGCCCCAAAAAATTGAAAAACACAGAAAAATCTGCACAATCCCAAGCCATCCAGCCCCTCCATGATGTTTAAATTCAAGACAACCCACAGAAAGACTAGGCGCATGCACCACTCACTACCCCTGGTGAAAAGGCCACAACAGGCCAAAAAAACGAAAATCACAGAAAAATCAGCACAATCCCAAGCCATCCAGCCCCTCCATGATGTTTAAATTCAAGACAACCCACAGAAAGACTAGGCACATGCACCACTCACTACCCCTGGTGAAAAGGCCACAACAGGCCAAAAAAACAAAAATCACAGAAAAATCAGCACAATCCCAAGCCATCCAGCCCCTCCATGATGTTTAAATTCAAGACAACCCACAGAAAGACTAGGCCCATGCACCACTCACTACCCCTGGGCATAATGGATGAAAGCTAGGCAAAATGGGTGCAGGCCTGAGAACACTGCCTGCATTCAAAATGGCCCCTCCCTCCCAGCACATGGCCAGGGCCTGTAGCAGCATTCAAAATGGCCCCCACCCACATGGCCTGTCCCCATGAACACCCCAAAAAATCGAAAAACACAGAAAAATCAGCACAATCCCAAGCCATCCAGCCCCTCCATGATGTTTAAATTCAAGACAACTCACAGAAAGCTGGTTACAGCCCCGACCCATGAAAAGGGTAATTTACTCGACCCAATTTTTAGCAATTGCACCGACCTGACTGTTGACCAACCCACCCCCCTCCCATGGTCAGACCATTTTTTGGTTCCCTTCACCTGGATTACTCACAAAACCCCCCAGCTATCCCCCCTAGTCACAACCAGGAGGAATTGGACAAAACTCCCCTTGGAATCATGGACGCACAACCTGGACTCCACTCGTCCACCTCCCTGCCCTGACCCCAATGTATCAAACAAAAACTATGTGAGCTGGATCACGAATTCGTTAGATACGATCCTCCCTCTCTGCAGATCCTCTTCAAAAAGATTGCAGAAATCAGCTCCCTGGTTTTCCGACGCTCTGAGAGAGCTAAAACGCCTTTGCAGGCAACGAGAGAGAGCCTGGCGATTAGACTTCCTCCCGGAAAAAAAGGTATCCTACAAAGAGGCGATTAGAGCCTACAGAGAAGGGGTCAAGGCAGCCCAGGCAGCCTTTTACTCTGATAAAATCTTGGAAGCCAAATCCAAGCCCAAGGAGATTTTCCACATAATAAAGCAATGCACTAGCGTCAACACTGCTCCCCCCCCGAACAAAACTCAGGATCAATGCAATGAGCTTGCGGAATTCTTTTACAATAAAGTTTTGAAAATCTACTCCACTTTCCCAACAGTAGTCACAACCCCCGATGCGACTGACCCTTCCCCCCCCAGACCCCCTCTGCCCCCAGACCAGCCAACTCTTGAGCACTTCCCTCCTCTGGATCTTGACACTCTTAGCAAAGTGGCGTGCCAAGTCAAGTCGGGCTCACCACGTGACCCAGCTCCACCGGAAGTCCTGATGCAGGCATGTCAAACCACCTTGCCTGTAATCTTGGAGCTTCTAAACTCATCCATATCCGCATGCACAGTCCCCTTAGCTTGGAAGCAAGCCATGGTGCGGGCGCTGTTGAAAAAACCCAACCTGGACCCTGACGATCACTCCAGTTACCGCCCCATCTCACTCCTTCCATGGGCAAGCAAGGTGCTGGAGAAATATATAAATGCCCAGCTGGTCCAGTTCCTAGAAAATTATTCTCTATTACACACGTCCCAGGCAGGCTTCAGACCGAAGCATGGCACTGAAACCGCCTTACTAGCGGTCACCGAAGAATCTCGAAGGGTACTGGATCAGGGAGGATCAGTGGCAGTGATCCTCCTTGATCTAAGTGCTGCCTTCGATACGGTCAGCCATGCCACCTTGCTGAACCGTCTCTATGACATCGGAGTATCAGGTGACGCACTTAGGTGGTTTGACTCTTTCCTGTCAGAAAGATCTTTTCAGATCTTCGACGGTGACACAGTGTCACACAGCAAACCACTCAGCTGCGGAGTACCGCAGGGCTCCTCTTTGAGCCCTGCGCTATTTAATATATATATGAGACCGCTGGCTGGGGTCGTCGAACCGTACGGCATTAAAATTGTGTCGTACGCCGACGACACTCAGCTAGTGGTTTCATTGGCCCATGAGAACAACGGGCAACCCCTGGGAGGTCTGCTGAAATGCTTAGAGGACGTCAAGGAGTGGATGACCAACTCCTTCCTCAAATTGAACGGAGAGAAAACGGAGCTCATGCTTCTAGGCCCAGCTCCGCCAGTACCTTTCACTTCCATGTGGCCCCGCGGGCTGGGCGCTCCTCCCACCCCTAAGGAAAATGTAAAGAGCCTAGGAGTGTGGCTCGACAAAAAGCTCTCTTTCTCCACCCAGGCTACCAAGTTGTCCGCCACATGCTTCGGCCTGCTCAGAATCCTGAGGAAGGTCCTCCCGCTTTTACCTCTGGAAGCAAAAAAGGTAGCAGTACAAGGCCTCATCCAGTCCCGCCTGGACTCAAATAATGCTCTATACGTAGGGGCCCCCGAGATGACCCTCCGGAAGCTGCAGGTGGTACAAAACTGCGCAGCACGTACCCTGCTACAGATTCCGCGAACCCAGTCAGCCAGACCTGGACTAAAGAGTCTGCACTGGCTGCCAGTGAGGCAGAGAGTGGCTTTTAAGGCGCTATGCATTGCGCACCGGGCCTTCTGGAAAACAGGACCAGCAATCTTTGACAACTTTGTCATCCCCTACCATCCAAACAGGAACCTCCGGTCCACAGAGGCTTTCCTAGCAGTTGTTCCTAGAGTAAAGCGAGCCAGGACCGGGGGTAGGCTATTCTCCTGGAACACTGCTAAGCTTTGGAACGCTCTCCCCCTTCCACTTCGGTCCAACCCAGATCTGCTCTCGTTCCGAAAAAAGCTGAAAACGTTACTGTTTGCCAAATCCTTTGAGTGCTAACTCTTCTGCTCCGTCTCTTCTCTGCTTGAACTCAGCGCTTGGACGCCCGTGGGCAGCAACCGCGCTTAATAAATTTATTTACATTACATTACATTACAGAAAGACTAGGCACATGCACCACTCACTACCCCTGGTGAAAAGGCCACAACAGGCCAAAAAAACGAAAATCACAGAAAAATCAGCACAATCCCAAGCCATCCAGCCCCTCCATGATGTTTAAATTCAAGACAACCCACAGAAAGACTAGGCACATGCACCACTCACTACCCCTGGTGAAAAGGCCACAACAGGCCAAAAAAACAAAAATCACAGAAAAATCAGCACAATCCCAAGCCATCCAGCCCCTCCATGATGTTTAAATTCAAGACAACCCACAGAAAGACTAGGCCCATGCACCACTCACTACCCCTGGGCATAATGGATGAAAGCTAGGCAAAATGGGTGCAGGCCTGAGAACACTGCCTGCATTCAAAATGGCCCCCTCCCTCCCAGCACATGGCCAGGGCCTGTAGCAGCACTCAAAATGGCCCCCACCCACATGGCCTGTCCCCATGAACACCCCAAAAAATCGAAAAACACAGAAAAATCAGCACAATCCCAAGCCATCCAGCCCCTCCATGATGTTTAAATTCAAGACAACCCACAGAAAGACTAGGCACATGCACCACTCACTACCCCTGGTGAAAAGGCCACAACAGGCCAAAAAAACGAAAATCACAGAAAAATCAGCACAATCCCAAGCCATCCAGCCCCTCCATGATGTTTAAATTCAAGACAACCCACAGAAAGACTAGGCACATGCACCACTCACTACCCCTGGGCATAATGGATGAAAGCTAGGCAAAATGGGTGCAGGCCTGAGAACACTGCCTATATTCAAAATGGCCCCTCCCTCCCAGCACATGGCCAGGGCCTGTAGCAGCATTCAAAATGGCCCCCACCCACATGGCCTGTCCCCATGAACACCCCAAAAATCGAAAAACACAGAAAAATCCGCACAATCAAAAGCCATCCAGCCCCTCCATGATGTTTAAATTCAAGAAACCCCACAGAAAGACTAGGCCCATGCAACACTCACTACCTCTGGTGAAAAGGCCACAACAGGCCAAAAAAACGAAAATCACAGAAAAATCAGCACAATCCCAAGCCATCCAGCCCCTCCATGATGTTTAAATTCAAGAAAACCCACAGAAAGACTAGGCCCATGCAACACTCACTACCCCTGGTGAAAAGGCCACAACAGGCCAAAAAAACGAAAATCACAGAAAAATCAGCACAATCCCAAGCCATCCAGCCCCTCCATGATGTTTAAATTCAAGACAACCCACAGAAAGACTAGGCACATGCACCACTCACTACCCCTGGTGAAAAGGCCACAACAGGCCAAAAAAACAAAAATCACAGAAAAATCAGCACAATCCCAAGCCATCCAGCCCCTCCATGATGTTTAAATTCAAGACAACCCACAGAAAGACTAGGCCCATGCACCACTCACTACCCCTGGGCATAATGGATGAAAGCTAGGCAAAATGGGTGCAGGCCTGAGAACACTGTCTGCATTCAAAATGGCCCCCTCCCTCCCAGCACATGGCCAGGGCCTGTAGCAGCACTCAAAATGGCCCCCACCCACATGGCCTGTCCCCATGAACACCCCAAAAAATCGAAAAACACAGAAAAATCAGCACAATCCCAAGCCATCCAGCCCCTCCATGATGTTTAAATTCAAGACAACCCACAGAAAGACTAGGCACATGCACCACTCACTACCCCTGGTGAAAAGGCCACAACAGGCCAAAAAAACGAAAATCACAGAAAAATCAGCACAATCCCAAGCCATCCAGCCCCTCCATGATGTTTAAATTCAAGACAACCCACAGAAAGACTAGGCACATGCACCACTCACTACCCCTGGGCATAATGGATGAAAGCTAGGCAAAATGGGTGCAGGCCTGAGAACACTGCCTATATTCAAAATGGCCCCTCCCTCCCAGCACATGGCCAGGGCCTGTAGCAGCATTCAAAATGGCCCCCACCCACATGGCCTGTCCCCATGAACACCCCAAAAATCGAAAAACACAGAAAAATCAGCACAATCAAAAGCCATCCAGCCCCTCCATGATGTTTAAATTCAAGAAACCCCACAGAAAGACTAGGCCCATGCAACACTCACTACCCCTGGTGAAAAGGCCACAACAGGCCAAAAAAACGAAAATCACAGAAAAATCAGCACAATCCCAAGCCATCCAGCCCCTCCATGATGTTTAAATTCAAGAAAACCCACAGAAAGACTAGGCCCATGCAACACTCACTACCCCTGGTGAAAAGGCCACAACAGGCCAAAAAAACGAAAATCACAGAAAAATCAGCACAATCCCAAGCCATCCAGCCCCTCCATGATGTTTAAATTCAAAACACCCCACAGAAAGACTCAGTTCACCCACCACTGAGTACCCCTCGGCAAAAGGCCCCAAAACAGCCCAAAAATCGAAAATTCCAAAATTGTAGTTGCAGCAACTGTAATGCCCCAAACAAACTTACTTGTGAAATTTCTAATCCAAAAGTGATCCAAAGAAAGTCAAAAAGGCCTCAAATCCAAATATCCAGCAGCATCCACAAAAAGTCATCCTTCCAGCTCCAGATCCAAATGAAAAGTGACCAGGAGATGGACAAAGCACTGGGAGGAGCCTGCTGGACAGGAACAGGAAGTTGAAGACTGTGGGGCACTTCCTTCCTCCCACCCCCCCCTCCCCAAAATTGACTCCTCGCAAAAAAAGTGCAGGCAAATGTCAACCTGAGGAGTTATTCAGATAAAAAGCATAATTTCCAGAAGGTTTATGCTGATTGCTGGTGGATTTCTTGTGCAGAATTGCAAATTTTGTATTTTCGCGAGTGCGAGATTGTTGCTGCTCGCCGCATCTCCAAGCTCGCAATTGCGAAGTACCACGATACGTGATCACGGCGTACTCGCGTTGACAAACTCTCGCTGTGCAAGTTGGCAAGCCGCGATTACGTAATCGCGCTCGCCAAATTCCCGCGGGATCCCGCAGCAAGATCCAAAATGGCACAGCACTCGCAAAATATAAAAAAAAACAACTCGGCAAACGCTGAATAAGTAAACGCCGCGCGCCGCAAAATTGTATCACCAAGAAAAAAAAATCCGCTGCGTGCAAATTTACGGATTTTCGGTAAATTCGCGAGCTTTCGCGGATTGCGAATTTACCGAAAATCCACAAAATCCGCGAGCATAACAGATTTTCCGCCCATGCTTAGTCCTATATCTTTGGATAAGAAGCAGAGAGGGAAGTTGTGTATAAGACGTCACCAGACTTATTATGAAAATGTTCCAGTGAGACAGACTACGTGTGATCAAGTTTTTACTTTGGAAGATTCTGCAAAGGACTTTTTGCAAGGTCCTGTCCAAATGATACCAACAGTGTATTATGTGTGTGTAACGAATGCTTATGGAGAATGCCTGCTAAGTGGTATGGTAGGTGTTATTTAGTGATCATTTTCCCTAAGATATTTCATGCAGAAAATGTATAGCTTCTAGAAGGAGGAAAGCATTCAAGAGTGAAACGTGGTGAAAGTGTGGGAGCGATAGTTGGAGATATTTTTGGGGCAGTGATACCATGTTTGGGAGTGATCTTGAATGATGTGAAAATCCAAAGGTTGGCGACTGTGGTTGATGAGTTGTTAATGAACACAGCAAAGTCGCTGGTGCTGGTGGAAGGAGAGATGTTGCCAATAAGACTATGGTTTTGCAGAATCAACTTGCTTTAGATGTCCTTTTGGCAAAAGAGGGCGGAGTCTGTAAAAAGTTGAAAGTTCAGGAATGTTGTACTTACATTCCAGATAATAGCAAGGATCTGGAGAGATATATAAGTAACATCACCACGATTCATCATGAGATTGAGGACCTGACTGAATAAGGAGTTTGGGAGAAAGTTGGCAAAGGGTTTAGTCAGCTGGGAAGTTGGTTTGCAAATTTGGGTAGGGGTTTTCTTGGTTATGTTTTGAAACCCCTCATTATAGTAGTGGCTTGTGTGATCGGTTTGTGGGGTCTTGTGGGAGCCTGCAAGTGGTATAAGGCCAATAGAGTTGAGAGGTCTCTTAGAAGGCACGAGAGAAGAATGGAAAGACTGCAGGACAGTCATTATCAGGCTCTTAAGAATATGGAGAGGCGCAAACGAGAAAGGATGGCAACAAGTTCAGTTTAAGTGGATTCTTTTTTCAAGGAAGTTGTGTGATTTTGGTGCTGTCACTAGTCATCAATGGGGGGAACTGATAGAGCGTCATGTTATTCTGAAATTTGGAGGGGTGCATCATAATCACCGATAGTCAGCACCCACATATTTAGAGGAATGTATTAACGTGTGGTCATTAGAATTGTAATATTAATTCAGCATATATTAGAGTGATTCAAAATGTAATGATTTAACTTATGTAGATCAATGTAATGTTTAATCAGAAATGTATTTTAAATGATGCCTACTGAATTCGTACGCATATAGAGTGATGCATTAGAAGTAACCGAGCACCATATTGAAGTTGCACCTGTAGTTGTTTATTCATGTATGCAGAGAAACTGAATTAATGCTTATAATGTGTCTTAGGAAATGCATGCTTAATGTGTAAAAGTCTAAGGGCCAGATGTAGGTAATCCTATTTTACCGATTCTAAAATACCGAATTTTACTGATTCGGTATTTTAGAATCAATAAATGGGATGTACCAAATAATTTGGTAACATTTACCGAATCAGTAAAAATCGGAATCTCCGATTCGGTATTTACCGATTCAGTATTCACCGAATCGGTAAATACCGATTCGGTAATTCCCATTCATTCCTATGGGCCTCAGGCTCATAGGAATGAATTGGAATTACCGAATCGGTATTTACCGATTTGGTAAATATCGAATCTGTAAATAACGAATCGGAGATACAAAATACAAGCAATTGAGGATTCAACCAATCATGTGCATCCACCCCAACCCACAACCAAGCAACAGAGGAACCAACCAATCCTGTGCATCCACCCCACCCCACAGCCAGGAAGTGGCCACACCCATGCAGGTGCAGACTAACTGAATATTCTGGAGGGCTGAGAGACACTGCGCTACTGGCTGTACTGAGCTGAGCAGAAGTGCAGGATTGAATCCCAGGACTCACAGAGGGAAGTAGCAGACCGCAAAAGAAAATTAAAGTTCAGCACAGGCGAACTGCAGGTGCTGGTGGAGGAGGTGGTAAAACACCACAACCAGCTTTTTGGGAAACAGTCTCTGCAGGTAGCAGAGGCTGTAAAAAGGAACACCTGGCTGGGAATCCAGGCGAAGGTGAACGCCATAGGTGTGACCACACGAGAAGTAGATGACCTCAAAAAACGCTGGTATGATCTCAGGATCATAACAAAGAAGAAGCTGGCAGCACAGAAGAAAGAGGTCAGTGTCACAGGGGGAGGTAGGATCAGGGCGCCTGCCCTTACTGTCCTGCAGCAGCTGGTGGAGTCCACCCTGGAGCCCGAGAGTGTTTTTGGGATTCGGGATGCTGACAGCTCAGCCCGAGCTGCAACAAAACAAGGTAAAGAGCATGTCCTGCAATCCCCCCCCCCTTCCCCAATGTGGCTGTGTGTTTCACACTCCAGTACAGGTTTTGGGATACACCAGCAATGCATCAAGGGAGAGGTAGTCATTAAAACATACATCAGTACAGTCATCACACAAAACAGCAAGTCATGCCACACACTACATTTAGAAGCAGTTGAGAACATTGATATTGTGTGACAGGATTGTAATTTATATTGAAATACGCGCAGGACAGCCCCGGAGAGGGAGAAAAGGGCACCCCAAATGGAAAGGAGTGAGGATGCAAGCAGGAGTGCAGGGCAAAGCTCTGAAACACCACCCGCACCCACAGCACAGGCAGCTTCCACACCAGAGGCAGCCACAACAGCACAGCCATCATCGCCTCTGCTGTATGACTCACCACAGCAGGAACCACCAGCACAGTCTCCCTCACCATCTTCAGAGTCATTGGAAGTGGTGAGACCCATGAGGCATGATGTACCCCCTCTCCAACTCATGGCGACGACCTCTGAGGAAGAAAGGGAGGGTGACACCCAAATTGCTCCACTGGAGGCAAACAATGCAGGGCAGCAGTCCGCCTCCAAAGATGCACACAAGTGCAAGACGCCGTAGGGTCCGGGAGAGCAGCACAACTGGGCATGGTGACGGGGTCTTCTGCGGGCTGGAGGCCACAATGGTGAAAGTGCAGCCCCTGCAGGCAAAAGCCATACTATCAGTGCAGAGACAGATGCGCCACTTAAACAACAACATGGGCAATATGAACCAGGGCATCAGCTCTATGGCGGAGAGCATGAGGGAAATGGCGGAGGGAATGCGGGACATGTCCCAGTCCATGATGGCACTCTGTGATAAACTTGATGAGGACCGTACACAAAGGCGCCGGGAGAGGCAGTGTATGCAGCATCACACCAAACGGTGAACTATCTGGCAACTGCCACTTCCCTGCTGTGTAGGCGCTCTGTGGCGATGCAAGAGGGGCTTGTTCACTGCTGCACATATGTCTCCAGGGGGATGGGGAGGGAGACATCTGCAATGGAACTGCTGCTGACCAACCAGACAGCCAACGCTGGAGATCTAGGTGTGGGGGACACTGAAGACACCACCAGCAGGAGCAGCAGTAGCACACCCATACAGGACATACGGCGGAGCAGCAGGTGCCAATCTGCAGGCCCTGGCTCAACAGTCAGTGTTGAAACCCAACCTCAGGTATCCTGCACTGTTGTGCGTGGGCGCAGACATTAATGCTGCCCACACTCTCGAGAACATGTTAGGGTGAAGTAACCTGTGACCGCCTAGTTAGGTTGTCACAAATTGTCATTTGTCGTAGTGCCCATTAAACTATACCAGTCACATTCAACGCCTGGCTGTGTCTGCTTACTTACTTAAAAATAGTTGCATGTGATCTCTGCCCGTCTCAGTCTCCCATCTGTTGCTGGCGCTACTCCTGCTGCATAGGGCTCTGGCTGTTCAGTTCCATCATCAATGTCCTCATGATAAGTCATGTCAACTTCTGTGCCTTTCTTGGTGGCAAGGTTGTGCACCATGGCACAGGTTGCAATGATTTTACAGCAGTTGATTGGTGTGTACTGACGTGCACCTCCGCTCTCGTGGGGGCAGCGGAACCTGCTTTTTAAGAGTCCAAATGTGCGCTCCACAACGTTGCGTGTTGCTCTGTGTGCCACATTGTAACGTCTCTCACTCCGGGTTGATGGGTTCATGTAGGGAGTGAGCACAAAGGACCGCAGAGCATAAGCGCTATCGCCTAGGTGGGAAAGAGAGTGCCATTAGTTACATACCATTTGAAACATTCAGCTGCAGTAATTATCAGGGTGTGTCATAGTGATTTACCTAGCAGTTATCCTTCCCCAAATTCTCCAGCAGCCAGGCGTGTGTAGATCTCACTGTTCTGGAATATGTAGGAGTCGTGTGTGCTCCCTGGAAATTTGGCCACAATGTCAGTAATTATGTTGCCAGTGTCGCAGATCACCTGCACATGTATTGAGTGGGTGGACTTTCTGTTTCCGTAAATGTACTCTGTAGCAGCAGGTGGGCAGATTGGGATGTGGGTGCCATCAATGCAGCCGATGACGTGTGGGAAGTGTGCCATTTGATAGAAGTCAGTCTTGGTCTTGAGAAGTTCCGCATGTGTGTCAGGGAAGCTGATGTAAAGATGCATTATCTGCATCATGGCCTCTAGGAACTTCCTGAAGAAACGGGACAGCAGCTCTGGGAGACCCCACCTACCGCAGCTATCACCCCCTGGTAACTCCAGATGCAAGCAGGTGTAGGCTACATAGCACCTGCACATGGGGTGGGATGGTGTGCACCCTTGGTGTTGGGTGCTCCAGGAGTAGGTGCAGGTCCCTGATCAAGTCCAGGATGGTTTGGGGGTGTAGCCTGTACCTTTGCAATATCTCTGCCTCCGTGAGTTGGAAGAGCTTTATCCGCTGTCTGTAGACTTGCTCCTCCCGTCTCAAGACCCTGTCTCCTGCTGCCTGTAGCCGTAGCTGTCTTGCTATCACGTAGAATGCCGCCATTCTGGTCATCACACTGTTGCATTTTGGGGCCTTTTTTATAGCCTGTACCTGGTTACCACCTGCTTTCAATCCATGGTAATTATCGACTCTTAAATACCGAATTTCATGAAATTCTGTATTTTAGAAGTAACTACATCTCGATTGTCATTTTTTAGCATTTCTTATTTACCAATAAAAAATTTGAATCGGTAAATTCCGAATCGGTAAATTCAGATTCGGTAAATTCCGATTCAGTAAATTCCGATTCGGTAAATTACCGATTCGTATTTACTGAATCGGTCTTTTTTGATGTCCTACATCTCAATTGCCCAATACCGGTCAGTAACGGCCGAAATTCGGTATTTTCGGCTGTTACCGACCGGTATTTGGCTACCTACATCTGGCCCTAAATGATTTTCTATGCTTGCCATGAAAGGCCTTTTCGTGATTTCTTATGTTAGATGAATATTGTAGGCCTGAAATGTATTTTCCTTGGGAAGGCTCTTGGTCGAATGTACTCAATGGATTATGTGTGCGTGCAAGGACACACGTCTCGTTAGGCAGAATAACTCTTTGTTTTAGGAGTTAGGATGGTAGGAAAGCTGCCATGGGAGTGTAAAGGAATGTAGAAATGATACTTTCAGCAGAGAAGGTGCCTGGGACCCAGGGACACTTCAATGGTTTTTAGATGGAGTCACAGTTTTGATGGAAAAGTACACAAGGGAAGACCTGTCTGAAATTGCGTGAGAAGGGCGTGTTCCAATGTTTTGGAATTTTTTATTAGGGATCATGCCCTGAGGGAGGAGTGAGAAAGAAGGAGAGAAGGATTGAGAGAGGGGAAGGTAGAAGGAGCATCTTAGAACTAGCTCTGTAGCTTTGGCTACTTACCTATGGAAAGTGAGTGTACTTCTGAGGAAGTCTTCACTGCTGATACCTTCTTCTCTTGCCTAGGAAGGATGCTAAGTAGGGATGCCACTTTTAGTGATAGGGTAGGGACAGGTTAATGGTTTTTCATATTCAAAGTTAAAGAATGCCAGGATAATGTCTGGAGCAATCATCGGATGAGACTCTTGCGTAGGATTATGTTTGTATTAGTGCCCATTTATTTTCTTAACCTCGTGCTGAAGTGCTTGTATGTTCAGTTATTTTTGGTTTTGTAATAAATCTTTGAAAATGTATTTGTAGTCAGTATTCCTTTGAATTTAAGTGGATTGGTGAGCTGAATTTGCAATTGGAATTGATTTCTCCACTTTACACTTCTTAGCAGCTAAAAAGATCCGGTGAATTGTGGATTCTTATGACTGGTAAGAAGAGACAAGGATAAGATAAGAATCTGGTGTTATCACAATCCTGAATATTAAATCACAGAAATGTAACTAAAATTAACAATACTTCGAATTATGGTTTTTTTTCTTCTGTGGATTATCTATAGCACTACAACGTGGATAATAAACTTCTGTCAGGACGCTCAAGTTCTAGGTGCTAACAATGCCTTGATGGATAAAGCTGGTTAGCATCAGTGCCTTCAATTCAAAACACGTAGAGGGAAGGGACAACACATTCATTTTTTACCTTCATCCCTTTTTCTTGGCAATAAATATCCATCATTTTCTCTCCAGAAACCTTAGAATATGGTGGCCATTCAGCGACAATGTGTTCAATACACAGGAGTTCTAATTTGCTGTCACAGTTGTTGATGGCAGTGGTGTGAAGAAAGGTGGTGCTGTGACTTTTGAGATCTCTCAGGACACTTCCCTAGAGCGACATCAATATTTAAAATAAATCCTGACTGAGATCAGCAGACAATGCCAAAAATCAATTTTTGAAAAAGGGGTGCCCAACCCTCCTTGAGTCACAGTTCTGTCGCACTGTGCGTGATGAATCCCTTGAACTCTGCAAGTGAAAGAAAAAAGAAGGGACTGATTCACAGAAGGTAAAACGCCCGTCTCAGGCTTCTTCTCGCGGTAACATGAACTGTTTGATCTTTGCGCTCGCGCTATGATGTCAGCAGAGGCACTCAGTGGAATAAGAGTGCCACCGATGAAGGGTTTCCATCCGGCATTGTAGTCCGTAGCTCATGCATATCGCTTTTTGTCTGCGGCATTTAACTCAACTAAACAGAAAAAGTGTATGGTATGGTAAATTGAATTAACCTTGAAACGTATACTGATCGGATGTTTGTGATCTCCCAGTGACTCATATTGTTCTCGGGCTGATAAGACTAATGTGTCGTTGTCTATTAACATGGCGGATTCTTTAGCGAGCCTGTAAGAGGCGGCTTGGGTTTCACGCAGGGGTTTCCAGTGCTACCTTAAACAGGTGTGATGTGTCGCTGTTCAAAGGTTTTGAAATATATCCTTCCATGCTAATGTGAGAGGTCAGTTGGATACTCGGCGTACTTGGCTAATCATGTTCAGCATCCTGGAATGCGATTCCCCTCGCTGTTTTCCGCTGGCTAGAGTAAGGGAAACTCACAGGACTTAATTAACCACTCGTCGCCAGCAATCAAGATACGGCGCAAAGCGTTCAGCGCATGGTGCAAGGCAACTTGGACAACAGCCACGCAAACATGGTGACAACAGCCATTTTAGTGTCTGGTGAAATGAGGCTTAATCCTAGTACACCATGGTGTAAACTGAGTCCGCAGTCACTTCACTTATTATTTGCGTTTACACGTTGATCTGAAAGTCGTGTGAAATTGACAAATAGCTGGCTTTTCACATTTGATGTTATTCTAAAAGGTGAACTTCAAAAAGACCTCAATTTGTGCCTGAGAAAGAATTTACAAAGATAAATTCGATCTTGTTAGAATTAAACAACTGCATTTTGTGGCAGATCATTAATTACCTCTTCGTGCTGTCTGGTTATGTGTTTTTTGCTAGAAATGAAGCAAATTCACATGTTGTATTCTCAGTTACTTAATAACAAGCATACATTTTCTTTATTAATAGCAAGCTCACATTTTCTTTATGCTGTGTTGAGTTCTCTGCTTGTCATAATTTGCATTTCCAGTTGAGAGGTAGGAGTAACTCATAAGCCATCAGTGCTAGCCTAGAAAACATAACTAGCAAAGGGTTAAATAGTTATCTCGAACTGCATTGAGCAAGCACATGAAGAGAGCGAGTCTGCCCCCCCTAGCGATATTCCCAACAGATAGGATTAGTTCCGGATCAGGGGCCAGATGTACAACTGCTATTTGCGGCCGCAAAGGGGATTTTGGCCCCTTTGCAACTGCAAAATAGGTCAGCCCAATGTACTAACCCTACTGTGCGAGTCGCTAACCTATTAACTCTCGCAAAATAGTGTTAGCGGCTTGCATGAGGCATGCAATTTACGACCCCATTGGGACACGCAAAGTGTTTGAGAGACTGTTGTACATTGAATTTTGTAACTTGCAATTTGTCGCAAGTTGCAGATCTCAAAATTCAATGTTCGTACATCTGGCCCTTAGTTTCAAAGAAAATAGTAATAAAAAAAGGCCCACATTGTTCATTTTACAGTGCAATTTTCAACTCAATTTACAAAAAAACAGGTTTACATGAAGTTCTGAAGAGACACTTTTGAGCTATTATTACCTTCACACTGCGGCATGACTGCTTACAGGGGAATTCTGAGACATTTTTTTGTTGAGGGGGGGAGAGAAGGGGATTTACCTCTACCATTCCCAAAACAACTTTGTAAAGAAAAATTCAGTTTTTCATCATGTGCTCAATCTTTCTAAGACATGGGTGAAAGCCAGAGTTGTTACAGGCAGTACAAAAAATCTGTTCAAGCAGTTTCACTGTACCTATTATTTTTCCTTTAAGATGAGTATAGGCTTTTTCTTTATTTCTACCTTAAGGTTTATTTGATTTTTCTATCCTGTCCTTCCAAGCCAGTCATTTAAGCGGATTCTCAGTGTCATAAACAGCTATATCATTATAAATTATGACATATTTCCACATGCGCCAAAATTAACAGTCACAGAAAAGTGCTATCTGACACCAAAGAAATTACTTTCACAATAATGGTCCAAAAAGCTGCTAGATTGTTACTCTTACCTCAACTCTGAGGAAAAATATCTCAAATTACAGCTTTTGGTTTTCCTGAATAAACATTTTTCCCTCGAAAACAGTAATGATATTTTCCGAAAAAGAGCATATGAAATGTAACTAAATTTCTTTAGCTCATGAACAAAGGGTCACTTGAGGAGTTTATGACGTAACATGTGGTTGAAATGGAACAGAAAATGGTCATGGCAGCAAAATATAAGTGGCCCCACCATTAGTAAATTAGATACCTAATACTGTAGCCCATGTTTGAAAATCCCAGGCAGTTTTGAACTTTTAAAGACACGCAGTGTAAGTGCTTTGCATGGTGTGGAAGACTGCAAACATGCTGAAGGTAATGTTTGTTTTAATGTCAGGCAAATCAACAGCAAAAACCAGCCCAGCAGACCATAAAACAGGCCCACAAACAGCCAAAAACCCGGCCTCTCACTTAACTGTCAGGCAAGCCTGTCGGGCACTGCCTGATTTCCCTATAGGCAGTTTTTTATGAAGTATGCAGCAGGGGTTGGTCAAATTATGCAACAGGTTTGAGTGAACTATGCAGCAAGAAAATGCAAATTATAGGACATTATGTGGCACATTTTATTATTTCATTATTTTGCTATTTCTAAGCTTGCTAATACTGTCCGGACATTAGTTGTACCTCATTAGTACCAGTTTAATACTCAAATATACAAAATAAGCTACAGAAAGGTGACCAGTCAACCTTTGCAAAGGACCTTCCACTGTGCTGCAACATATGTTGATGCGTTTTTACTAACTTTTGAACTATTTGAGCTAGAAACTATTTTTGGTTGTTGAAATCTGCAGATTATGCTGCAGATGATGGATTATGTGGAAACTGCGGTAAAAGTACAATTATACAAAAATCACAGCAGTTGCACAATTGTAGTTGCCCTGCCTATAGGCCAGTGCAACCCTTGCGAGAAGTGTAAGTGTACAATGTAGTCCCATTACATATTACCTGCACATTGTTAATCTTACTACTGGGTACTTTTACATACAAAACCACTCTCCGGCAAACAGTTTCTTGGACACACTGTAGAAGTTGACGGGATAGTACCATTCCAAGGATTAATTGTGTACCAAGCAGCTGGTTATATATTAACCCAATGAAGAAGAAAGACAATGTCATATCCATAACTGCAACACATTCAATTGAAGTCCATTTGCTCGCCGCAACAGCAGAAAGACATTTTCAAACAAGAGTACGATTATGTGCGACTCTCACAACATCCAGGGCCAATCACACTGCGTTTGGGTAGCTCAAAACAATAAGCAGTTGTCTGGGTCTAAGATCTAGACACTGAACGGTGTCCAAGGCACTCGATCATTCATTTGGCAATGCAGTCTGCATGCTTAAAATACCAGTTTCCAATGCTTTTATAAGGAGCGTGGCAACTGTCTGTGAGATTTTGATTGACTTCAATCATGCTTACGATGTTTGGTTTCTATTCCTCTAATACTACCATACGTGTCTACATCATCTATGAGGGCTTGGAAATCTAAATAATTTATAGGAGCATTTTGGGCTGCATGTCGATTGTCCTTGTAAAGGGTGGGGTGATTCAAGATCAGCACAGTGAGGCAAAGGTGTGCTACAATAATGAGGTTGGTTGGTACCGTACCCCTAATGCAGCACGGAGGAACAAGCAGGCTGGCACTGCCCACTGAGCATCAGTGATGTAGAAAGTTGTGGTCAGGAAGAGGGTGGCTGAAGGCAGAGGGGATAGATTTGGACAGCACTTACTTGTCCTCGCTCTTTCTTTTATGTTTCTATCCCATGGCTGCGGTGGCGCTGTTGGCGTTTCGTGTTCTCTACCCGGCTTGCGCTATTATGGTTTGTGGTCTCTCTGCCCTCAACCCATGGCACAGCCAAACCGCACATATGATACGTTTATCTGTTCGGCTCGCCTCTGAAGGGCGTCTGCCGAGGAAATTTGAAGAACAATGCAGACCTCTCTTTTACAGAAGTAATACTGATGAACACACATGTTTACACTCAGATGTCCATGGAAACACGTACCCAAAAAAGGAAGATAACAATCTTTACTATAAAGCCTATTTAAACCACATGCCATGTAGAGAAGAGGCCCACTAGCACACACTCACAAGCAGAGTCACACCGACATGTGTCACATAGAAACATACATTCAAAGAGTAGTGTACAGGTGGGCAAAGATGGCGTTCGCTTAGCGTACCTGCCTTGTCCGTGCTGCCTCGCTCTCCTAATGGTCCTTGGACTTTCGATCTGCATTAGCTGGAGGTTGGGGCTACCGCGTGTGGATACGCAGAATTGGTCCGCTGCAGTGGAAAACGATTTCTGCGCAGAGTTTTTGCAGTTTTGTTAAAAGCCAACATTAGTATTGTAGAACGGCCGAGCAGAGGTGGAAGAGCTGGCTTGAAAACAGCCATGACAGGGCGTGTTGGACAAATCTTGAAACTGCAGACTGCTGGATCAGGTCATAGCGGATTCACAACAGGTGGAGTAAACTCCAGAGCGGCTCCTGAAGCAGGCAAAGATCCGAAGCAGCATTGTGCTCCGGCTGGTGCAAACGGGAGCGTGGAGGGAGCATAGTCCCCTAAAGGCAACCGGACCCCCCGCCCCACACATGGATACCATACAAACATGGAATAATACACAGGACACAGTGTTTGGTTGGAAAGAAAATGCTGCAGGATTTATTACATACAACATATGTAATCAAGATGGGTTATCTTATGGGCAATCCAAGAGCAGGCCGCATTCTCGCCACCTGCCCGCCTGATGAGCCGGGCAGCACCGTGTGGAACCACCTGTGTGCTGCCCCATATGTTAATTAACTAGACTCACGCCCCGAGGGGCGGAGCGCACCTAGGCAACCCCCGGTTGTACAGGCCCACAACCGCCCGAAGGACTACTGAGGTGCCGACACGTGTACCCGGACCTCCCATGAAGTCCAGGTGTTAGGCTCTGGCAACCCTATGTGCCTGCTGAGGTACACCGCTGCACCTCTCTGCTTCCGGATCACCCTGTAACTCCGCCTGCAACGAAAAATGAAAACATTATAAAGTTCAAGCAGTCCCACCCCCAGTTGGCACACGGGTAAGAGGTAGGGAGGGGAAGTGCGTCCTAATTGACCGTCTGTCCGTGGTGAGGGGCGGCAAAGAGGCCTGAACCTGGCGAGGGGGACTTAAGTACCCCTCGCCCGGCCTGCCGCCCCCTGAAGCACGTCACTGGGCCAGCCCCGTTCCTTGCTGGACCCCTCCTGCCCGAGGGAGGAGGGAGTATCTGCACGGAAAGGAGGCGGGGGGGAGCCCCCCGGCGACTAAGGTGCCGCCCTCTTGATGGCCACCGGGTGACATCGGGCAGCTTCATAGTCCCCTAATGGCAACCGGACCCCCCGCCCCACACATGGATACCCTACAAACATGGAATAATGCACAGGACACAGTGTTTGGTTGGAAAGAAAATGCTGCAGGATTTATTACATACAACATATGTAAACAGGATGGGTTATCGTATGGGCAATCCAAGGGCAGGCCGCATTCTCGCCACCTGCCCGCCTGATGAGCCGGGCAGCACCGTGTGGAACCACCTGTGTGCTGCCCCATATGTTAATTAACTAGACTCACGCCCCGAGGGGCGGAGCGCACCTAGGCAACCCCCGGTTGTACAGGCCCACAACCGCCTGAAGGACTACTGAGGTGCCGACATGTGTACCCGGACCTCCCATGAAGTCCAGGTGTTAGGCTCTGGCACCCCTATGTGCCTGCTGAGGTACACAGCTGCACCTCTCTGCTTCCGGATCACCCTGTAACTCCACCACAGCCCGACCGGCGGCCACCGCCGCCGCCCGGGCCCCCCATCCACTATGCTCCTTCCTACCTGCAGCCTCTCTCCTGCAAAGCATCGTACAAATCTAGGAGGAAAAGGTCCAAGCCCACTGAATTGAGATGCACGCCATCTATCTCAAAGTAACCTTTTATCTTGTCCTGCATCATCTCATGGCGGATGAAACCGATGCCTCTCTGCGAAGTGAATTTGCACATGTCGCGGTTTACCCTCCTCCTAGACTTTCTATGGCTTCGCATGACCTAGCGCCTCGCCAGACTCTGCGTGGGAGCAATTCGAACCACCAGACCTCACAGCTCCCCACCAGTCTGCAAACCTCCACCAGGTCCGCCTTCATTTTATGCAGCAGCGCGCACCTTCCCATGTTGGTGATGTCGTTGCCCCCCAGGTGAATGACCAAATGATGCGGCGGACCGCCACCCGTCGCAAGGGAGTGCCCGAGTCTGGACAAGAGTGTCCTGATGAGACCGTGCGACGGCGTCCAGAGCGGCAAAGAGGCCCTCCAGCAGGGGCAGAGGAGTAAAGTACCCCTGGAGGCTCCTCCTAGCCGCCCCGGACGCGCTTCATAGTCCTGCCTCCTCCAACCGGGAAAGACTGCCCGGGAGAGGAGATGCTTCTGCCTCAAATCACCCCTGACCTACGACCCTAGCTCTGCAGAGCTTCTCGTCAGTCCATGGACAGGACCAAATGACAGGGGACGCTTTTCCATTCAAAAAGACCCTAGCTCCTGACATGAACAGTGCATGCCCGAAGGAACCAAGGCCCCTCTGCATCTAATCTGCAGCCCCCCCCCTGGGTCCTAAACATACCTAAACGTCAGAAGACTACACCAAGTTGAAGTTACAGCTACTGCTGCAACGCCGTCCTCCGCATCCTCATCGAGAAGGTGTGCTTACGTTGCACGCTTGTGCTGCTATACACTAAAGAGCACAGGGGCATTGGCTGGCACGATACATAAATACTATGTAACTTGGGCGAAGTCCCACCCTATGCTAAAGCCAGGATTTAACAAGTGTTACAGCAGGCATCACCTGCCCTCTTGTGTTTTAGTCTAAAAGCAGATTAGGCCATGCTACCACTACGATAGCTTGTCTGTATGTTGACTTACGACCACCACCAAGGGTTTGCTGACTGAAACCAAGTGCCCTGTAAGATCCTGACCTGCATAAGACCCGCTGCAGCAACCAATGCCCCTCTGACACCAATCAGCCTACACCCCTGGATGCAATCCCACTCCTGCCATAGTATAGACTATCCCAGGTTCGAGGGGTCTTACCCCAGGTAAAGACCAGGTGATGAGTGCCACCCCTGCTAGTATCCCTCCCTAATCATACGATAGGAGGACCGGCACCTGTCACTGAGACCCACTACACACCTTCACACCCAGCATCAGCAGACTACACCCAGTGAAGTACGACTTCTGCCGAAGCGCAGTTCTCGAAATTCAACTGTACACTTGTGCTTTGTCTACATCTGTGCAGGTCATACCCCTGGAAAGAGCCCAAACGATGAGGGGACCCCCCTGCTGATATGGCTCCCTAATCAAAACAATAGGAGAACCAGCGCCTGACACTGAGACACACCACACCCCTGCACCCCAAGCCACGGCAGACTACACCCAGATATGTATAACTTCAGCCGGAGTGTAGTTCTACAACTTCAACTGTGAACTGAGCTTTGAGAACGCTTGTGCAACTGTACCCAGGCAAGGCACCGAGGGATAAGTCCGTGCGAAATGCCAAATTAGTATGACTTGCGGGTGGACTTACATTTTATAAACAAGATTGAAAGGTAAACCGCTGGTGACGCATGCCCCCAAGTAGCCTGGAGGCTGCTTAGACCATGCTACCCAGGATAGCTTGTCTATCAAGTTGACTTACGACCCCCGCAAAAGGGGGTTATACGATATAAACCTCAGGCCAACTTCTCACCTTTGGAAGAGTGCAAAGGGGATCTGGAGGTTACTCAAGTGCAACCCGAAGCTGTTCACGCGCAGCCAGGGGAGCCCAACCTCACTAACCCTGAAAGAAAACCGTGTGTCCAATCCTGATAGAGCCCAACGTGCAAAGCCACCACCCATAATCGTGAAACGAATAAAAGGGGTGATGGACTACCTGATAGACATCCTGAGTTTCCATAACAGCTGTTAGTGACTTCATGAGCAGTTCTATAATGAGTCTTATAAAGGCCCACTCCTAAGTATTATTGACGGTCGTGGCTCAGGCTGTGGTAAATGTAAATGTAAAATGTAACTTGATACTTGTATAGCGCACTACTCCCCCGCAAGGGTCTCACGGCGCTTGTACGAATACCGCTGTGGAACCCATCCTGGCTTTCCCTGTGAGGCGTCCCCTCCTGGGCACCCCCAGGGTGAAGGCCAGGCATCCTTAGCGTTGTGGAGGCCGTTGTGGAGATTAAACAAGCTATTGCCCAGAGTTGCAGAGTGGGACTCTATGATTAGAATAGGCACAGAGGCGAGAATTATCAGGTCCGTGGCATTTTGAGCCCAAGACCCGCCGAGTTGGGGAATTGAACCCTGGTCCCGGGCTAGACCTCTGCATCAGGGTCTGCCGCTCTAACCATTGAGCCACACTTCTCCACTGCACAGTTGTGGTTGCACAGTTGCCCCACTAGCACGTGCAAAGAGTGTAACACTACAGGCTGAAAGACCCTACCAGCTACTGAAAGGTAGCAGGAGCTCCCGATCTGATGGCTCAGAGGACAGGCAGTGTGCCAGGTTCCCGAGTCTTGGATTCACAGGCAGACAACAGCAGTATTATGGAAGAGCAAATTGACTATTGCCATGTTACCATATCCACATGGTTGAGTTAACAGCAGTGCAGGTCCCAGGAATGTTCATAAACAAGACTAACTAATATTCTTGGAAAGGCCCCAGGAGATCGATCTGCAAGGGGGATATATGAACCTATTAGCCTAGGGCTAGACCTAGAATTAGCGAACTATCCTAATTTTGGCACATCTTAGACTGACTACCCAACCGTCATACCTGTCTTAATAACGAATTATTAGCCCAGAGGCCCTGTAGTGAAACTGATTTTCTGTAATGCGCTCTGACACCTATGGGCAAAGGTCGCGCTATCTAAAACACTTATAGATAGACAAAGCTACAGCTCCTTCGCCGCAGCCTGATGAGCGTAAACCATGGCCTGTATTAATTGAAAATGGTTCTACTATGCGGCGCTCTGACACCCAGACAATGATCGCGCCAGGGCTAGGTAAGATTGTGTAACATGCACACGCTACTCCTTCGTTGAAAGACAGCCTGAATCTGAACACTAGTAAGTTTCTCCTCCTGTGTCAATACTGTTCCTAATGTGAAGCGCTCTGCTGCCTACATGAACACAGTGCGAGGGAGAAGGCGCACTGGAGTTGCTACCAGTACTACCACACTGTATCAATCGCCTCCTACAGCACTGAATAATCGCATACTCCATGACTGTATAATTAAATGCATCTAGCCTGTTGGGAGGCATAGATCTATACACCCGTCGACGCAGCAGGGCACAATTTCCGGGAAAGTATCCCGGTAAAAGCAAAGGAGGCTGAAATAAGGACCACAGAAATAAACAGAAGTCTACACGGGCCTCCATGGCTAACGGCAGCCAATCAGCAGGGGGGCTGGAACCCGATGCCCTCGCTCCTGCCTCGAATCTTATAAAGCGCATGTAGTAGTGTTAAATACTGACCCGCACCAGACAGGACAGGGGCCACCCTATTGGAATGACCGCAACTACCGGAAATCAGAAGGCAAAAGGCATGCTAACAACCTACGATCTGGCATACAATGTCAACCTGTTCCCGCTGCAAGCGGGAGGATATTGACGAAATGCCACCCGCCAGAAATTGTTGAAATCAACCTATACTTGAACGCTAACCAGAGCGCCTAGCCCATGCATGTTTATTGGCGCGGCCCCCCCGTCTATCTGCAGCCAGGAGACTAAACTTCCGTTGCTCGGAGCTCATGCCGGATCTCCTGCACTACTGAAAACGATGTGGCCTGGCGGAGTGCCGTGTTCTGATGTACTGCGAACACCTCAATCCCATCGCACCTGAACCTGGCAAGGCCGCAGGGAAGGAGCGACAGATTCCTACTTAGCGGCTGGAACACTGCGGGAGAAGACCTGGGGCACGGGTGACTGTACCTGTTCACTTATGGTGAACAGAGATGTCTTCTTGCTGACCATATAGTAGGATAGTTTAAGTTCTCGTTTCTTCTCTTAAGGTGCTCCCCGGGGACATGAGAAATGGCGGAAAATTACAAAACTTGTCGCCAACTCAGAAACAGAGAGACACCAGTTTTGAAACACCAAATCTGAAACGGACTCACAGCGTGGTTGCGGCTCCCCAGCTGAACAAACAAACGAGAATAGAACGAGAGGACGCGAAGTGGACAAAAGGATTGTTCTGCTACAGTTGTGACTGCTGCTGCTAAAGGGCAAGACCCAACGAGTCCCATGAAAGGGAACTTAAGCCAAGGGGGCTCAGGGTGTGTAGCAGCGTGTTACAGATGACCCTTTTAATGTAGACCAGTGTTCCCGTGGCAATGGGCGCCTAAGCAAAATGTAGAGCTACAGCTATAGCTTGCATTATATGAACAGAAATGAAAGATATTTACCACCCTCCTAGCCCTGAACCCCGGTCGCGCCCCCAACTGCGTCCAAGCCGCTCCTGGACACACCCATGGACCTTTCTCCTGCTACTCCTGCAAATTCATCGGCACCGACAACTCCTCCGCTACAACCACACCACAGATCCACGACCCCAATCACCTACAATGCATCCTTCTCAACACCCGATCGGTCCACAGGCACGCCATTGACCTATGGAATCTACTAGACACCATCTCTCCAGACTTCGCCTTCCTAACGGAAACATGGATGAACGCTTCCTCCGCCCCAGACATCACCATTGCCATCCCTGAAGATTATAAGATCACACGCAAGGACCGTACCGGCCACACAGGAGGAGGAATCGCTATCGTCCATAAAAAATCAATCCGCATCTCAACCAGCTCTGACGCCAACCTCGCCAACTCCGAACACCTTCACTTCCAGATCCACATCGACCCCAAGACCACACTCAGAGGCACCCTCCTCTACAGACCACCAGGACCCCGCGCAAAATTCAGTGAAGACATCACGGACTTCATCACTCCACACGCGCTCCCCTCCAAAGACTACATCCTTCTGGGAGACCTCAACTTTCACCTTGAAAAGATCAACGACCGCAACACCACCACCCTCTTGGACAACCTCGCCAACCTCGGACTTAAACAACTGGTCACTTCCCCCACCCACATCGCAGGTCACACACTCGACCCCATCTTCACCTCCAGCAATCATGTCTCCTTCAGCCACACTACGGATCTCCTCTGGACTGACCACAGCTGCGTTCACTTCACCTACAACAAGCCAAAACACATCAACCACCTCCAACCAACTCTGCAAAGAAACTGGAACAAAATCACCATCGACCAGATCTCCTCATCGCTCCTTCTATACACCCCAGCACACTCTTCTAACCCAGACCAAGCCGCCGCCAACTTCACCCTATGGTTATCCAACACCGCCGACACCTTAGCACCATCGAAAAAACGCCAAAGCAAACCTGGCAACAAGAAGGCCTCATGGTTCAACGATGATCTTAAGAAGTCCAAGAAACACTGCCGCTCCCTTGAAAAGGATTTTGTTTTTTGAGATCTTTACAGCACCTTTAGGACTTGTTGAATCACAGTACCTAAGTAAGAGTTTAATCCGTGGCTGTTAAATTCAATAACAATAAGCATAGGATGTTACCACACTAACATCACGATAGAACATACATGTTCAATAAAACAAGGAACCAGGGTTTATTGTCTGAAAGTTATTATTAAACTTCAAGGCAAAATATCTGTACAAAAACAATGAATAATCATAAAACACAGGGTGCATACATGGATATACAATAAGGATATTCAAGGCCTTGGTTGCTTTTCCTTGGACATATCCAAATTAAAGTCCAGACTGCTACGTCACAGTGGTTGATTGGTTGTAACCCAAAGTCAGAAGAAAATCAAAAGATGACTTCGGGGCAAACTAGGCAGAATTGGACTGAACAGGTCGACATTTCGGTCTTATTATGGTTATTCTTAAGACCATCATCAGGACTACAAAGTGGTATATACAATTGATGACCCTTTTTAGCAGTACACACGGTGTCAGTTATAAGAATCTTGATGGCACCGGGCGATGTGATCGTACTCCTTTGATGTCTCATTGCGGATTAATCCCAACTCATATTCTGTGACAGCTGATCTTCAATCTAAAGTGGACTATCTGCCAGATTCCATCTACTACTGCGCCTAAATTGTAGCAAGTGCAATTTCGGCACTTCGGATTCATCTCTGTGCCCAACCCCAGTGCAATTATTTACAAGCACCGGTGCCATCAAGATTCTTATAACTGACACCGTGTGTACTGCTAAAAAGGGTCATCAATTGTATATACCACTTTGTAGTCCTGATGATGGTCTTAAGAATAACCATAATAAGACCGAAACGTCGACCTGTTCAGTCCAATTCTGCCTAGTTTGCCCCGAAGTCATCTTTTGATTTTCTTCTGACTTTGGGTTACAACCAATCAACCACTGTGACGTAGCAGTCTGGACTTTAATTTGGATATGTCCAAGGAAAAGCAACCAAGGCCTTGAATATCCTTATTGTATATCCATGTATGCACCCTGTGTTTTATGATTATTCATTGTTTTTGTACAGATATTTTGCCTTGAAGTTTAATAATAACTTTCAGACAATAAACCCTGGTTCCTTGTTTTATTGAACATTTATGTTCTATCGTGATGTTAGTGTGGTAACATCCTATGCTTATTGTTATTGAATTTAACAGCCACGGATTAAACTCTTACTTAGGTACTGTGATTCAACAAGTCCTAAAGGTGCTGTAAAGATCTCAAAAAACAAAATCCCTTGCTGGCGATTTTTTCTACAAACCTTGCCCAAGCCCGCAAGGGTATATTGGGTTACTCACCCTTTTGTATATTGCTCCCTTGAAAAGGCCTGGAAAAAAGACCCAACCACTTGCACCAAGGACGCCTTCAAAAACGCCACCCGCACTCACCACCAACTTATCCGAAAGGCTAAGAAAACAGCATTCAAAGATCGTCTTGACAACAACGCCAACAACAGCAAGGAACTTTTCAACATCGTCAAGGAATTTTCCAATCCCTCGGCCAACTCCAACGACATCACCCCCTCTCAAGCCCTCTGCGACTCCCTAGCCTCATTCTTCCACAACAAGATTGCAGATATCCACAACAGCTTCGACAACCAACCCGGAGACCAACCCACCCAACCATCTGCTGAACACTCTCCCCCCGAGAACACCCTTAATGACTGGAACCCAATCTCCACTGAGGACACCATCCGCCTGATGAACTCCATCCACTCAGGATCCCCCACAGACCCATGTCCTCACCACATCTTCAACAAAGCAGACTCCGTCATAGCACCGCACCTCCAAGACGTCATCAACTGCTCCTTCAACTCCGCCACCTTCCCGGAAAACTGGAAACACGCGGAACTCACCGCCCTTCTAAAAAAAACCACAGCGGACCCCACCGAACTCAAAAATTGCCGCCCCATTTCGCTCCTTCCATTCCCGGCCAAAGTCATCGAGAAAGCTGTCAACAACCAACTCGCCGCTTTCCTCGAAGCCAACAAATCCCTCGACTCCTCACAATCTGGCTTCCGAGCAAAACACAGCACTGAGACCGCCCTCATCACAGCAACAGACAACATTCGAACTCTACTGGACAATGGAGACACAGTCGCCCTCATCCTCCTCGACCTATCTGCAGCTTTCGACACAGTCTGCCACAACATCCTTTTACAACGCCTCAGTAACATCGGAATACAAGGAAAAGCACTTGAATGGATCACCTCGTTCCTCACCGGAAGAACCCAGAGAGTCCGCCTTCCACCATTCAAGTCCGAGGCCACTGAAGTCATCTGTGGCGTACCCCAAGGGTCCTCACTCAGCCCCACCCTCTTCAACGTATACATGAGCCCCCTCGCGGCCATCGCCCGCCAACACAATCTCAACATCATCTCTTACGCAGATGACACTCAACTAATCCTTTCTCTCACCAATGACCCCAACACCGCCAAAACTAACCTACACGAAGGAATGAAAGAAGTTGCCGAATGGATGAAACACAGCCGTCTGAAACTGAACTCAGATAAAACAGAAGTCCTCATCTTAGGCACATCCCCCTCTGCATGGGATGACTCTTGGTGGCCGGAAGCCCTTGGAAAAGCACCCATCCCGACAGACCACGCACGGAACCTAGGCGTCATCCTGGATTCTTCACTCTCAATGAACAGACAAGTCAGCGCTGTATCGTCATCCTGCTTCAACATTCTTCGCATGCTCAAAAAAACATTTCGCTGGATCCCCACCGAAACCAGGAAAACTGTCACCCATGCTCTGGTCACGAGCCGACTGGACTACGGAAACACCCTCTACGCAGGTACCACCGCTAAACTCCAGAAGAAACTCCAACGAATCCAAAACGCCTCAGCCAGAATCATATTAGACATCCCACGCAACGAACACATCTCTGGTCACCTGAAAGACCTCCACTGGCTACCCGTCAATAAGAGAATCACTTTCCGACTACTAACCCACGCACACAAATCTCTCTACGACATCGGACCAGAATGCCCCAACTCTCGACTGTCCTTCTACACCCCCTCCCGCCAACTACGCTCTTCCAGCCAAGCCCTCGCCACTGTACCTCGCATCAACAAGACCACCATGGGAGGCAGATCCTTCTCATACCTGGCCGCTAGAACGTGGAACTCACTCCCCACTCACCTTCGCCTTACCCAGAACCACCTAGCATTCAGAAAGCAACTTAAAACGTGGATATTTGACAAGTAATCCTCCTCCCCTTCTTAAGCGCCTTGAGACCCTCTGGGTATGTAGTGCGCTATATAAATTCTTTACTTGACTACTTGACTTGACTTTAATTGAGGAAATTATCCATCGTAATGTCTTTTATAAAAAGCATTTAACCATAAGTGCGTGGTGCGTTCCCATTAATTAAAGCGAGGCGGCAGTTCAAAAAACCCCTTTCATACCTTACAAGTGGCAGGAATACTAAAATCGACTTACCCAGGAATTTAGCGAGCGTTTACCAAGCCACATGTACCCTCCGAATAATCCCCCCCACCCCAGGGCGGGACGTATGTCTTAAATAAGACATACCTCTAGCCCATACTTGAAGGCCAAAGATTAAGGGGGGGTGTAGTTGACCATGAGATGCGAGGTACGCAAGCCGCTCATTGCACAGCGGGAGAGCAAGCTGGAAAAATTGGCCCAAGGGCGGTGTCGCAGATAGTGGCACGAAAACTAGCAACACAGAAAGCTTGGCCGGCAAGCAAATTCGAGAGCGCACGCGTCTGACCCCGCTCCCGGTGCAGTGAGACTGTGATGCGTGGCACACCGGATCAGAGAGTACAGTCCGTGAGGGCAGCCCCCCCATAAAAACGGGCCGTGTCATCGTAAGATTAACGGCAAGAGGCCCAAGGCTGCCACTTAGCAGGTATGGCGACCATATGGAACCAATGGAACCTGTTGGCCAAGGAGGTGGCCGCACCCTGGCGCCCTAGACCACGTGCGCCATACCTTGAAAACAAGCTGCCCCAAGCAGATGGCCATACGCGGCCGCCAATAGCCCCATGGGCCGAGGAATGGCCCACACACTGCGCACGTGAAACCATCACGAGCGGTGCAGAAAAAAAGCGACCCACATTACAATACGCGGACCTTATCCACAGCCGTCGGCGCGCTTCACCAGCGGAGCAGAACTGGTACCGAGGATTCTACCCAGTCCGATTTCAAGTGCCATACAGCGCTCGGCTGGGGGCACCAACTGAGGAGTTGTTCCTCAGTGCCACGGTGGTAGTACCGTTCCTATTCAGGATGACCCAAGGTGCAGACTTATAGTTGCGTCCCCTAGGCGGTGACCTGATGGGAGAGGGGAGGGTACCTCGCAGCCAACATAGGAGCAGGACTCTGAGCCTCTACTCTATGTTAACCACCATTAACAGATGCCAGAACAGGCTTCTATCTAAATAACATGGTGGTCAGTACGGGGATCAAACAAACCCCCATCCTTGGCGTTATCAACACCACGCTCCAACCACTGAGCTAAGCTGGCTCTGCTAAACACATCACTGCGTAAGCCCTCACCTCAGTCCCAGGTCCCTGAGGTGCGCCTAGCCTCCGTGTGCTATCCTATGACGCGTGTCCTGAGCGCACCCTTATATTAATTATCGTCATTCTACCTCGCGCAAGCTAGGCCAGGGGAATCGGAAATCAGCTTGCTTTCCCTAAGCACCCTTTGCGTTACATGCGGCCAAATCCAGAACTGATGGACACGTCCCCCCCCCCAGGTTACGGACAACACTCGTTCCGGTACCGAAGGACACCATGCCTTGTGCAAGGCGCAAAGTAGGTCAGACGCATCGGGAACAACGCTTACCCTGAGCACTCTAAATGTTCCATGCGCACGCTATCCTATCTGTTAGGCACGGGGAGAATATGCTCTAAACCGGTACCGAGGAACACATTACTTTGATAAAAACGGGCCGAGTAAGACGCAAACTAGTCCCGGGGCCTCGTTAACAGGGCGCGTACTAGATACGGTACCTTGGAACACCCTCGGTTCTGATAGTCTTGGGGAGAGCTCTGTACACCTTCCAATACCGCCTACGTTAGACCCGGGAGGTCACAACATGTGGCTGGGGTTCGGTTTCACTGGTAATACTTGATCCCGTGTGACTGCTACTCACGGTTAGGCGTGGTCATGTACGTGAGCCAATGCCGCGCCTCTGCCATGATTCTCACTTCCCGGGGAATCGTGATGTACGGGCATCAGGTGTGCTTGGGACACAAAGGAGACGAGCACAAGCCCACAGCCTAACCAAAGCACCTACAACTTAACGCGCTGCACAGTGGCCACACCACGGCCCGAACGGGTCCCCCGACTACTTTCCGTGCCACCAGCCGCGCCCCACCCCGATCCTATTAAAGGAGGGGTGGGCTCGGATCCTACCAGGGTGAGAGCCGGGAGGCCAGGGATAATATGGCCGCCACCATGCACACTCCGGCCGAACCGCCGAGTCCGCGGCCCTGCCAAGTGCTGGCCTGAGTCAAGAGCCCCCCCTTGTCTACCACCCCACCACAAAGACATACAAACAATGGCAGCGTTTTAACATTTGCTTGCATACGAGCGCTTGATGAATAGTGCCCGGGAGCTCAACAAAGCCTGTACCCAGCACAAACCGATGCACAAGAGCAAAACATACATAATTTATATTTTGGATACTCGACACCGCCTGGGGGGCCAAACTCCGTTAGCCCCGCATAGACATCCCGCAGGCGAGCCGCCTCTAGGCACGAACGGGGCCCAAAAGGGGGGGGGGGGAGCTAGGAACAAGCCGACGCCACCTCATGGTCCCAACCCTGCCCGAGTGGACTAAGAAGATACACACGTCCACTCAGGGCCCGGGCCGAGACCGACACGATGAGCCCTACGATAAAGGTGCCTGCACCTTGCCCCTCCCACGCGCTAAAGCCGTCGGGGAACCCGCCTGACCAGCGCTCGGGCTCTTCCACCCATGTGGGCCTAGGATCAGAGCCCCCGTAAACGCCCGACTCACAAAGGAGAGGGAGGCGAGGAGGGGGAGGAACAGACAACCCCGGGAGCAGCCTCAACGGCCACGTGGATTGACCCCCTGTAAAGTACCCCCAGAGAGCGAGGGCGGGGGTGGGGGACGCATACCTAAAGGCCTCAGCCAACTCCCGGAGAATCTCATTGCCGAGTCGCAACCCCCCCTTCATAGCGGCCCGCCTGACCCTAACTCATACCTCCGCAGGGAGGGAGTAGGCGGAGGGGGGGTACAGCCTATAGGCCCCAGCCCAAGGCATCACTCGCCAAAAGAGTGTGCTGAAGCTATAACGCGTCGTCCAACGATACGCGGGGGGGGTTGCTTGGGGGATGCAGTGGAGCCTTTCCCCCCGAGTTAACGGGGAGCTATCGGTGAACAGAGTTCCTGGTGGCCAAGCGAGGTGGCGGGGTCGCAGCTCCGGCCTCCTGGCAGCGGAGCCTCCACTGCCAGCCCGATCGCCCGCGGGTGTATGTGTTGCCGCTGAAGCATATCGCGGCCTCCCCCCCCTGCCCGTTCATCCCCCTGGCGTTTCCTGCGATCAGCCTGACGCGTGGCCTGTGGGCCACCGGGCACGCGGCCTGTGGCCCCCCCCCTTCGGGACCCAACGGTCCGGTGAAACGTCGACTGCGAGGGAGACCGGGACACCACGCCTGTTGCTCGCCCCCTGCGTGGCCCGTGGAGGGAGGGGATATGGGGTGGTGGAGGAGAGCGGGTGTGGAGGGCCTCCACCCCGCCCTCCGCGTGGTGGGGGCCTACCAAGAGACGCGGGCCAAGCCACGTGGGCGAGAGCTTGCGGGCGACCCACTGTCGGGCTTCACCGCCCAAAGGTCCACCACATCGTGCTTGTGTACGCCCCGGTCAAGGCGTACACAAGCACCCACCATAACCCCCGACCTCAACCCCCCTGCTAAAACCCCAGAGCTGTGCTCAGTAAGTGGCACCCCCCACTCCTCAGCGGCCTGCTTCCTAAGCAGGCCGCCTGACCCTGATCGACCTCCACTAGGAGGGAGTGGGCGGAGGAGGGGTACCGGCCAGCTAGGCCTGACCCACCGCGAGCACAACGGTCCTAGAAGAAGTGCGTCCTAATTGACCGTCTGTCCGTGGCGAGGGGCGGCAAAGAGGCCTGAACCTGGCGAGGGGGACTTAAGTACCCCTCGCCCGGCCTGCCGCCCCCTGAAGCACGTCACTGGGCCAGCCCCGTTCCTTGCTGGACCCCTCCTGCCCGAGGGAGGAGGGAGTATCTGCACGGAAAGGGGGCGGGGGGGAGCCCCCCGCGACTAAAGTGCCGCCCTCTTGATGGCCACCGGGTGGCCTCGGGCAGCTGCAAAAAGCAGCTAGTGAAGACAATCTAGAACAAAGCACTGCAGGAAGGTGGATCCTCGCAAGAGACAATCGTTTCTTTGTTCCCCCCCCCCCAATGGCAGGAGTGGATAAAAAGAATGATGAGCTCCCCCTAGAGTCAGGCAGAGATGCCCCTAAACTGGGGGAGGAGAAATCAAAAGAAATCCCAGAAGGAGCATTTAAGGGGCAAGGTAACCAGAATACTGTTGACAATGGAATTTTCCCCCTTAAGAGCTGCGACAGGAAAGTGCCAGGGAGAAACATCGAGCTTGAACCAGGATGCTGCCATAATCCCAGAAAGACCATGTGTAGCTCAAGTAGAGGAAGAAAAGAATGAATGAATGAATGAATGGGAAATTTGTAATGCGCGAACTTAGCCCAAGGGCATCAAGGTGCAGGGACAGACAGACATACAGTCTCAGAGTACCGAATACAGGACCACTAATAAGCTTGAGAGAAGAGCCAAGTTTTCAAAAGTCTACGGAAGGCCACCAGAGAAGGCTGACTAGAAAGTTCAGGGGGGACGGAGCTCCATAATTTGGGAGCCAAGGTGGAAAAGGCTCTTCCTCCCCACGTAGCCCTCGTGAATCTGGGAACCGAAAACAGATTTCTGGAGGCAGAACGCAGAGTTCTCCTAGGGATATAGGCTGCGACAAGAGACCTGGCGCCTTCGGAGCCTGAGCCAAATACAGCTCTGTGGGCCATACAGAGGAGTTTGAAGGAAATCCTAGAGTGTATTGGGAGCCAATGGAGATCCTTCCTAGCCTGGGTAGCCGAAGCGGGCCTGGGAAGGTTCAGGACCATACTGGCAGCGGCATTCTACAATATCTGGAGGCGATGGACAGAAAACTAGTTAAACCCAAAGAAGCTATGCAGGTGGGGTCAGGGAAATTAAGGGGTAGGCAGCTGGTAGCTCTATCCCCTGTATGGCCGGGGGGTGGGGGGGCGGGGGGGTGAGTTCTTTTAGTGACGGACAGATCGGATTCCTCCAAGAAAGAGAGTTCATCTTCAAATAGTGAGGCTGTTTCGGGCTCGAACAGTAGCACTTTGTTGGATGATCTGCAGATGACGCAAAGGAAGAAGACCTCAGAGAAGAAAGCCAAGGGGCAAAAAAGAGGGAGCTTCTGGGAGCAGTAAGCAGCAATTGAAATGGGATTACTCCAATGCCCATTTATAATTTCAAGAGCAGGTATTAAGTGACACTGGTAAATGACCTTCACTGGGTGATTCCCAATGTATTACCTGAAAGACAAACTGGTTAAGGATAAAAGGAAAAAAAGGCTTTCCTTTCACTGTTTTGGAGAGGAGGGTGGTTGGGGTAGTGGGCTAGGTACTCATCGTTCAGGACCACACAGCTGGATGGCATTTGGTCTGGTGTATCGGGTTTTCTCGGCAGTTCAAAGAGTATGGCAAAAAGAGGGCAAAATATACGATGGCTGCTCAGACGACAAGTGTTGGAAAACTTCGAATTGCCACTTTAAATATTTCTGGGCTAAATGATGCTAAAAAAAGGCAAAGGGTTTATCAAGGGCTGCAAGCGTTACAGGCAGACGTAGTCTGCTTGCAAGAAACCCACATAGAAGAGTCAAGGATTGGCCTGTTAAAGAAATTGGGCTATAGACTTGTAGGGGGGACAACCCAAGGATCACGTACACTCAGTGTCACTATATTAGCCCGATATAATAAGTTACAGTTTTTTCAAACATGCTTGGATTCTATGGGGAGGTCGGGTAATCACTAATTGTAGTCTCATTGGGTCTGGCACTTTCACACTATGCCCAGTAAATGGGTCCATTATGGATGACCCAGGGGTCATTAATTGCCTGACCAAAGCGTTAGCACACTGGTCACTACCTATTATTCTCTGTGGGGATTTTAATGTTAACCTACCAAACAACTGGAAGTCTAATTTAAAGCATGAAGGGAGGAAACAGAGTATTTCAAGCAATATCAAACGTATGTGGTACTCATGTATTGATAGATCTATGGGTCAAGGTGAGGCCATTAGAACATGGTTTTACATTTTTTCCTTTCCTCACCTTAAACATGCCAGCTTAGATCATTTTTTGTGGCATTAGCGTTGCAGAAAAAGGGCAAAATATTCAGATACCCCAGACTTTTGTCTGACCATAACCCATTGATACTGGAACTGACAGGGATGGGAATGACGGAAAAAACCCCGGCATGGACTTTTGAGAGAGCCCTTTTCCTTGACAATGAATATAGGAAGCATATGAGAGAGTGGATACCGGGGTTCTTGAAGGTGAATGTAGGAACAACTTCCTTAGTCAATATCTGGGACTCTATGAAAGCCTGTATTCAAGGGGAAACCATTAAGTTATCCTTAAGTAAAGGGAATGCTGGAAAACGCATGATGCAAGACCGCTATTTGAGGCTACCACGAGTGGAAGAAAAACCTGTAGTGGCAGTGCGATTAGGGGAAGGGTAGAAGATGCTCAAATCGAGGTAGCAAAAGCAAAATCTGCAGTTAGTGGAATTCTTACGAAGAAATCTGTGGATGGAATCGCAGCCCACCAAGAAAAGATATATGAGAATAGTGAGAAAATAGGCCATCAATTGGCAATGCGAACAGGGCAGGAATATATACGCAATGAGATCATGAATATTAGAGATTCCGAATTGGGTGTGGTCGCTGACCCCAAAGAGATTCAAGAGGTCAGAAATATTAGCAATCTTTGTACTCTGACGACTCTTAGGGGACAGGTTTCCAAAGCAAGACCTAATCAATTGTTAAGTAAATCTGACGCTTGCGGCTCTATTGACAGAGGAGAAGAAAGAATATCTTGAAGCGCGCCTGACTGGGGAGGAGATGCTTGTGGCACTATTGAGTTTGACTGATGGGAAAGCTAATGGGCCAGATTTAATACCGTCCGAGTTTTATAAGATATTTGCTGACCAGGTAAAAGATGTCATGATAAATCTTTTAACACACATTTTTAAAGGGGTGTTCCACCAAAGTCCTGAGTAGAGGCAAAAAGTATAGTCTTTCCCCCAAAACATAAACATGTACAAGAGTTGGGTTCCTATTGCCCAATCACTTTGAGTAACTGTAATGCAAAAGTATACTCAAAGACTTTGGCTTCCCGATTACCCAGAGTGGTTGATGAAATGGTTGTAGAAGGTGAGCAAGGATTCATTCCCGAAAGGGGTACTATTGACAACATCAGAAGGATTATAACAACACTCAAAGTAAAACCGGTGTCATGAGACCGTATGGAGGTAATTTTGCTAGATGCAGAAAAGGCTTTTAATAGGTTCTCCTGGCATTTTTTGTGGACCATAATGCAGGGAAAGGGGAATGACCCAAACTTCATCAGGGCAGTCAAAGCATTATATGTAAACCCAGTAGCCAGAGTGAGCATAAATGGGGAGTTATTCAGAAAATTGACTATTACAAGGGGGACGCAGCAAGGGTGTCCGTGCTCCCCATTGCTTTTTGCATTATATATAGACCCCTTTCTAAAATAATTAGAATTAAACTCAAATATACACCCTGTGATAGCACAAGGATATAGCACTAATGTCTTGGCATATGCCGATGACTTGGCAGTAGTCAGCCCTAACCCTGAGCAAGCCATAAAAGCTATAGAAGAAGAAGCAGTGATCTTTGGGGCATTCTCAGTGTATTCCTTGAATAAAATAAAAATGCAAATTATCTTTAATGAGAATGTCATATGACCGATAGCAGAATAGTGGAGAGCGCAGTCTATCTGGGGGTAACAATTAGGGCTGATCTAGACGCTATTGTAAGTGATAATTTAACATCAGTAGCGGAAAAAACATAATTTGAAGAAGCTGGATAATCTACATTTAACATTGGTGGGCAGATGTAATCTAATAAAAATTGTGTAATTACCCAAGCTATTATATATTATGGCAGCCATTCCCCTCTTTTTCTCTAACCATTTGAATATATTCTCGCAATTCATCTGGCATACTCGAAGCCTAGAAGAGCGGTTACATTTTTGACCCTCGCTAACAATACGGAGGTCTGGCACTTCCTAACTTGAGGCTATAATATTGGGCTCTTGTGCATTATACAGTGCTCTTGAGGGAATACCCTGGAGGTGAATCATCAAAGCATCCTTCCCCACTTGAACTACTAATTGGGGTCAACGCATGGAGCTATCTAAGTCATCAGCTGGAGTTAGGGTTCTATAAAAGGGTCCGATTTAAGCCTCTCATGGGATCACTGAAATATTATCGACGGGCACATTATCGACTTACCAAAATATCGTTGACAAATTATCGACGACAAAAACATCGACTTAATATACTTATTACACAAACTACAAAAATATCGAGTAAAAAATATCGAGTACTAACTATATCGAATACATAAATATTGCTTAAATAAATATCGACTACAAATATATCGTTTGACATGAAATTAGCCCTAACACTACAAATATATCGACTACAAAAATATAGACTACCAAAATATCGTTAAAAAAAAAATATCGAGTTCATGTTTGTACACTTTTCTTTCTAAAATACCATCTTTATCATCAATAAAAGTCATTTCTCACTAAAAAATACATTTCACATATAATACCTGTTACTTACATAAAATTACTATTAATCCACATTTGCTATACATTCTATTACATGCATTTTATCATTTTCTACTATTCTTTGCATTTAACTAACATTTTCATTACTTATTTTCACATATAAATATATTTCATTTAAACACGAACCTGCTTTAATGCGGGAATAACCACATACCACCATTCTCACATCAACAAACACTCCAATTAACTAAAAAAAATTCAAACTAGCCTATACTATGCTTCCTTACATCCTACAACCAATCAAATCAAAGCACACATAACACATATGCTATAAAAGGGATACATGCATTCTACCATTTGTTGCTGCTACCTCTCTGGAAAGTAGATGCCAACACTCTGAAGATTTTGTTGCAGAATAAACATCTTTAAAGATCCAGCTCACTAGCTAATTAATCAAGTAAGTAACACAGCATTTTTGTAGAAAACTAAATTAGAAGTGCACTATTTTCCTTACATCTCCTAAGTCTTACACTTATTTTTTTTTCATCTCTTCCTACTTTTCTGATAGAAACTACTCCAACACAATTCCTATTACATGGTCATATTTCTTCACATGCAAAATCAGATAGTAAGTATATAATAATTCTCTGTTACACACCAACTGCTGTTTTTAAACACTAATTTACAAGAGTATTTAACTTTTAAAAACATTATATTTACAGATATACTGAAATTGTGCTATTTCTACAGCAAAAACGATAAAACTACACTAATTACACATGTAAGTATAGATGTGTTTGTTATAAAACTGCCAATTTCATTAATGCACATTTTTAAACAACATATCTTGCTTTTTACATCTTCCCTATAGATCATTTGAAAGATCCAACAGCAACTATACCAAAACACAAGAATACCCTTCTGAAAAATGTAAGTATAATTGTAATTTGCCAAAAAGTGGGCACAAAAAACGCTAACTATATTCTTAACACCATGTTATATATTTTGAATTGCCTCTACAGATATTCAGAAAACATCATACATCTATTCTACATATCATATGAAAACATCCTACACAAAATATACCAATATACAAGAATAGCCTTGTAAAAAATGTAAGTATACTTGTCATTTCTCTAAAACTGCCGAAAAAAACACAGACTATGTTCTTAACAACATGTTATCTATTTTATATTTCCTCTACAGATATTCTGAATACATCATACAGCTATTCTACCTACAACAAAGAAAACAACATATTTAGAAGTTAGTATACGTTTAAATCTGTTACATTTCCAAATGGTTCAGTATTAAAAATATAATATTTTGCTTTTATTTCTTCTATCTACTCTACAGATCATACCTGTACTAAATTGATGTACTCCAGCAATTACTACTATTCTACTATTTAAACAAGTAAGTATATGTAATGTTTACATCAAATGCACTAGTAAGCAAAAATGACAACTGCTTTTGAGTAGGAAATACGTTTGTTATATGTAAACATTAACGTTGCTTTTCTATATTTTCATACCAACAGCAAATAAAATCATACATACAAGAACATCATTGAAAAGACATTTCTGCTTCTGTGACTACTACTTTGATTAACTGTAAGTATAAATGCATCAATAATGATGTTAGCACCACAAAAGTTAAAAAATGTGTTCTGATTTTGTTTCTTTCTACTCTTTCCTAGAACAAGTAAATCAAAATGACTGAAGGTGCAGAATTTGTCATGTCTCAGAAAAATAAATTACTATTATGCTACATCGGTTATGTGTATAATCAGGAGAGACAAAGTGGTAGAAAGGTTTTTTGGAAGTGTACCAAATATTACTCCAACAAATGTTATGGGAGGGCCACTACTGAGGAAAGTAATTTGCTATTTACTAGAGAACATAATCATCCCCCAAATGTCACAGAAATTGAAATTAGAGATGCTTTAGAAATTATTAAAAGTGCTAGCACACAAAGTGACAAACCCACCACACAAATCCTTAAAGAAGAACTGGTAAAAATCCCAGCCCATGCTTCAGGTCAACTACCCTCTATTGACTCCCTGAAACGCACAATTGCACGCACTAAACGACTCACTAGCACAACCCAACCCAACCCAACTTGTTTTGAGGAAATTATTATTTCACCCGAAATGGCCATCACACACAATAAAGATAAATGTATTCTTTTTGATAATGAAAGCAGTACAAACAGAATAATTATGTTTGCAACTGCAAGTAATTTACGAAAAATCCAACAGTGTCCCCAATGGATGATGGATGGAACATTTAAACCCTGCCCAAAACCTTTTTACCAACTGTATTCCATCCACGGTTTATACCATCATTCTAACATACCTTTCATTTACTGTTTGCTACCCAACAAACAGCAAACAACTTACACCGAAATTTTAAATGTTCTCAAAACGGAAATCAATAATTATTTTCCCAAAAAAATAATTATTGATTTCGAATTAGCTATGATTAATAGCATTTTGAGAACATTTCCCCACACAGCAATCCAGGGTTGCTATTATCATTTTAATCAGAGTATATGGAGGCATCTCCAAAAATCTACTTTAAGTATACTATACTCTACAGATAGCACCTTTGCCTATCAAGTTAAAAAGTTAATAGCCCTGGCCTACGTCCCTGTTACAGATGTTGCTGAACATTACAATTTATTAATTGACAGCGCATATTATAAGAGGAATGAGGATAAACTAACACCATTGCTAGACTATTTTGAAGACACTTGGGTGGGAAGGTTGCACAGATCAGGACATCGACGCCAGCCCAAATTCCAAATCCCTTGGTGGAATGTCTATCTCAGTACTTTAAACCAAGAGGCTAAAACCAACAACAGTGTTGAAGGGTGGCATAATGCTTTCCAAGCAACTACAAACAGAGGCAAACTCACATTCCATAACCTTCTAGAAGCTTTGAAAAAAGAACAAAGCTATCATGAACTAAGAATGGAACAATCAGTGTCACAAATAGGTCCAAAACTCACTAAACAAACCCAACAAATGTTCCGACACTTCAAAGTCAAGTCACATTATACCCTACAACTAGAGGATTAGAATACCTGGCAATAATAGCAAAAAGTCTACTATAAAAATGTAAAGTAAATATACAAATGTCTTTTTACAATAATAATAAAAATTACATGTCATAAACATATATAATGAATTATAAATAAAACATATTTGTTTGACAAACTTTTTAAATTTATGCCAAAAAATTCGTAACAAATATGCAATGTTTATAATTTTTTATAACATACACATAACATTAAAAATCGACATTTCCCACCCAATCAAAATTGTAAAATAAATACTTACAATTTTTGGACTTGAGAGACGCAATCAAGGGAAAATCAATCCATACAATCCAAGCCAATATCTTACTATTCCAATATGGGAAACCCTCAAAAACCCGAAAATAAAATGTAAAACGTAAAAAAACGCTCCAGGAAATCCCGAAAACAGTAGTGTGGACACTTTAGGATTTAAAGTTATATACACACTATTTTAAAAAAACGGTCACGCATATCAATGTATCAATCCGAATCGAAACCCTCAAAAAAACCCGAAAAAGGTTTAAAAAGTGTAAAAACCGCTCCTGGCAAACACGAAAAATAGGAGATAAATGTCACAATATAAGTATAATAACTTAAACATTTGTTTCTCCGTTAAAAAACACGCTTCCTTCCATGTAGTTTTCATGCGAGGAACCGAAACCTGTAAAATAACATACATAACGAAAGCCACCCACAAATACCCCCTTCACATTTGTAAATATACTAACAATGAACATTAACCATGTAAGAAGACATTTCCGAACACTTAAAATTAGACTTGAAGGAAAAAAAGCCCGACACATCTATAACGGAGACTTTTCACCCAAACGCTACTTAAACTATTAATACATACACCAAAAAACACTACAGAGTTCGATTATACCCTCAAACATGACCACTTACTTATAATTTGTAGTTAAAAATAACCTTACCTCTCTCCACGCGAAGCAACTCCCAACCGCGAGCTTCTCCAGTCCTGAATGGAGCGCAATAACCTTACGCGGTAAAAAAGTAGTCCCCTTAACCCATTTGTGTAAAATGATAATAGAATAAACAATGTCATATGGAAAATATATAATACATACACATGTATAATGTAACAAATTAATACACTATACTCATGACAATTTTCCTTTATTAACAAAAATAAGTATATTTAATATAAATTAATATATAATATTTATTATATATTAATAATATTAAATAATTATGTAAGACTTTGAATAAAAGATGTAAATATTTTGTTATTGTGTATATTTATATGAATAATTTTGTGTATAATTTTAATGAAACATTATAAATGTTTATGTTAATAATTAATAATGATAAATAATATAACTTATTTATTGTTATTAATATAACAATTAGAACCATTTAGTATATAAAGAATGGCCTGAAAAAAAGTATCTATTTTATCTGTGAATGTATATATTTTTGTTAATAATAAATGAATGTTTATGTTTATTAATTAATAATAATAATAATAATAATTCATAAAATAATTATTATTTTTATTAATTATTACAAAAAGTTTTATAAGTATTTCTAAGTATAACAAAAGTATATAATTGCTTTACTAATATTTGGTCAATACCAGATATTATAATTAAACATATTGTTTCCCTATACAATTATAAACTTTACAACCAAATCGATTTATATGTTTTATGTAAAAACAACATTTTGTGAAATATACACCAAGATAATTTTTGTTTGTATTTCAATTTATCCTAACAAATGTAATAATAGTCATGTTACTTGTTAAAAAAAAATGTATTATATATATTTTATTATATTAATATTTAATATTAACATTATTAAATATTAATGTAAGAAATGTATAACAAATCATTGTTTTATGTATTTCTATATAAATACTTTAAATTGTAAGTGACTGATGGGAATATGTAAAATTTACTGAAAGAATCTAGTAATCAAATTTTTTTTTTACATTGACAACATGTATATAAATGTAAAGATGTTATTCTGTGAATAATAAAAGTCAAAAAAATGTGATGTTATATTTGTTTGTGATTGTATTGTAGTACACAATAAAAAATTAAAAAAATGTTTAATAAAGTTATTTGAAAACATCCATGTTGCATTAATTTTTAATATTAAAATACAGTAATGAACAAATGTATACAAATGTGCTGCACACTGACCAATTGTATATGTATTATTACTACTCCAGTCAATCTAATATCATAGAAGCTGCAGGACACTAGCAAAAAATTATTTACTATTCCTACTACACTCAAGGTAATACCATAAAATGTGGTGGAGACTGACCAATGTTTTTTTATTAATCCAACTCCAGTGTAGGTAATATTACTGATGGTGTTGGACACCAACCAATTAATTATTAGAATTCCAACTCCACTCTAGCTACTGTCTGGAAACATGCTAATACATATATTGTTTTGATCAAAATAAAGCGTACTAATGTAAAGTTATAATAATTGCTATTTTCGTGTAATAGATTTAATGTATCAGTGTTAAGTTACACTATACATCAGCACTCTAAAATACCCAAAACTGTCCCAAAACACTAAAAAGACCCCTTCACCCTAAAGGCCAAAACTGACCCAGAACCCTACAAATACCCCTTTATCAACAAACTGAAAACTGACCCAGAACCCTACAAATACCCCTTACCCACAAACTGAAAACTGACCCTGAACCCTACAAATACCCCTTTACCCACAAACTGAAAACTAACCCTGAACCCTACAAATACTCCTTTACCCACAAACTGAAAACTGACCCTGAACCCTACAAATACCCCTTTACCCACAAACTGAAAACTGACCCTGAACCCTACAAATACCCCTTTACCCACAAACTGAAAACTGACCCTGAACCCTACAAATACTCCTTTCCCCACAAACTGAAAACTGACCCTGAAACCTACAAATACCCCTTTACCCACAAACTGAAAACTGACCCTGAACCCTACAAATACCCCTTCACCCACAAACTGAAAACTGACCCTGAACACTACAAATACTCCTTTCCCCACAAACTGAAAACTGACCCTGAACCCTACAAATACTCCTTTCCCCACAAACTGAAAACTGACCCTGAACCCTACAAATACCCCTTTACCCACAAACTGAAAACTGACCCTGAACCCTACAAATACCCCTTCACCCACAAACTGAAAACTGACCCAGAACCTCAAAAAACTCCTTTACCCACAAACTGAAAACTGACCCTGAACCCTACAAATACCCCTTTACCCACAAACTGAAAACTGACCCTGAACCCTACAAATAGCCCTTTACACAAGAACAGAAAACTGACCCTGAACCTCAAAAAAACCCATTTAGCCACAAACGTTAAAATTTCCCAAATCCCACTAAATACACCTTTACTCACGAACAGAAAAATGACCCTGAACCCTAAAAAATTAACCTATAACAAAAACTATGAAACTGAGCCAGAACACTATAAATAATAATGAACACAACATTAAACATTAATATATAAACAAAAATATATATTTTACAAAAACAATAATAAAATATATTATCACATTAGCTATAATAATAATTTTGATTAATTAATATTGTTTAATTCCAATTAATTAATTAATTAACATCAACATAAATTAACACATTACATTTAAATGTATCCAATTAATTTAATTAAGTCATTATTATAAATTAATTACCAATTAATTTTTTTAAATGATATGCAATATATTAATTACATCATTAACTAATTATAATTAATGTGTTAGCAATTTATAAATGTAAATAATATGCTAATTCTTCATTAAATAAATCACTAATTATTAATAATTAATAACCAATATATCAATTAAAATCATATACAAATCAATTCATAAAAATATTAAATATTAATAATTAATTAATCAATTAATCAATTGAATTATATGCTAAATAATCAATTAAACAATTAACTAATTAATATTAATTAATTACCAATTAAAATCTAATTAAAACAATTACCAAACATATATTAAATAATTAATTATTATTAAATTACTTCCCACCCTATTCCCCTATAAACCCACAACCCGCTCCTAAACATTAAGTGCTATTTATTTATATATTATATATATATTATTTTATAAAATCAATATTTTCTAACATTTTCTCGATATTTTTTACTTTCAGTATATTTCGATATTTTGTCTGGTCGATATTTTTGAGTCGATATTTTTGTATTCGATATTTTAGGGTCATTTTTACAGTCGATATTTTGTCCAACGATATTCCTATAGTCGATATTTAGGTAATGTCGATATTTTTCCGTCGATATTTTGTCCATTCGATATTATGTAGTCGATATTATGTCCAGTTACCCTCTCATGATCGCCTATAAAATATAGGTTCCTATTTGCCGCATATTGGGATTAGGCTTAATTTTTATACTCCACTTTAGGGTAATGGAAATCTGTCAGAGATATTTTCCAACTCATGTAAGATTAATTGGTAGAGGGGTGGGATTGATAAAATAGGGTGTTTTTACTCAGCATCAAGCTTTGTCTCACATGTTGAACTTAAGACAAAGTTTAACCTCACTCATACAGAGTTTTTTTACATTTCCCCAAATAAGGGATTTTTTACAGAAGAAGGAGGTGGACCAGGGAAAATGGATAAAAATTAACTTGCATAGAAATTAATAAATGGAACCCCGCTTTCATCGGGACTATATAGTATTCCTCAAATAGTTTTATGAAGGATGACACAGAGAAATGCTCTGGAAGGTGGCAAACCAAACTGAATATTACTGACAAGGTGTTTCAGCAAGCCTTTTCAATGGCACAGGATGCTTTGTTGTCAGCTAAATTACATGTCCAGCTTTATAAAACTTGTTTCTTTTTATATTATACACCATACCGAATTGCAAAGTGGGGAGAAGGGAAGGGGACATGGTGTCCATGCTATGATCTCTACAAGGCAAATATAGTATATGTTTGCAACATGCGCTTCTCTGTCATTGCTCATTAATCAAATTGGGGAGTTTCTAAGAAACAAGATGTACCTGAAAGTAGTTATGACCCCCACTTTATTCCTATTGGGAATACAAGAGAACTGTAGTACTGATGAGTGAGGGAGGTTGTTAAGCATTTCAATGGCCATATTTATACTATGCATTTCCTCTGCATGGCTAGATTCGAATCCCCCTTCTTGTCAGCAATAGCTGGCCCGGCTGTTATCAGTTTATAATCTTGAAAAATCTATATATGCTCGTAAAGGCCTGAGGGCAGAGAAAAAAGGCCTTAAAATATGGAAGCAGTTGTGTCGCAAGGTAGAAACGAAAGAATGGATAAATTGCACAAGCACTTTATAGATATGATTGAGTAGAATAGTTGATTTTACCATGTAAATGAATTGCTATTTATTGAAAAGTATATGTATTTATACTTCTTTTAGATTGGGCTTTTAATTGCGTTACAGATTTGATTGCCAATGGATCCCTGCCTTCTCTATGCTTGTTTGTAATTTCACTGTGTGGGGGAGGGTGGAGGGAGGGTTAGGGCTTGGAGGAAAATTGGTTTAAAATTTTTTCAAGAAAGACATAAAAAAAAAAAAGTAGTGCCCAACATGCAACTGTGCATGTCAGTTTACATAGCGCACTTCACAACACCATCAGTGCTCTGGAGGCAGAGCTGCTCAGGGACCCTCACACCCAGTCAATTCATTGGAAACTCGGACACACCCACCCTGCACGGCTGTAGCCCCAGTACCCTGCCTGACAACACTCATGCAAACACCTACAGCCAGAAGAGCATAAACACTGGCCAACAAAAATGTTCACTGAGTGAATTCACCTGGGCTACAAGCAAGCACCCACAGGAGGGACTTTATAAAGTAACTCACCCAAAAAAAGGGGCATTTCTAACTGGCACAACAAAGAACTGAATGGAATCGATGGGTGTTGTTTAAGCCCAAAGAGGAGATTACAGCATGTCTTGCAGTCAGCGCATGTGTGCTGCCTAGGTTCGACCTAAAAACTTGTAGGTAGTAACAAACTCTGCTGAGGATTAGCTGACTTCTCTCGATCCACCTAGCCTATGTAATCTGACTCGCGGCAAACTTTTCAAGTTGAGGCTCAGCATCAGCAATTCATCTGATCACTAAAAGCACACAAGTGCATGGCTGAGAGGGCCAGTGGATTTGCAGGCAGCAATCTGTCAAATATTTATTATATCAAATGAGTCTATAAGCAAACTATTGTGTTTGCGGGATTTATTCAGGGTTATAGATTAACATCAAGTGGTTATATGGAAACGTTATTCCTATATTATAATTATGCATAGATTATAATATACAGATATCCTATATATAGACTATAAAAATGTCATTCTCATCCACAAATTTGCAATAATTTCCTAATTTACTATCACAAAGGTATTCAAAGAAATTAGTCTGAAATACGTAGCTGGGTAACACACACGCTGGCTTAAATGTTATTTTACAAATTTGTATCTTCATCTGTATCTAATTCTTGGATCCAGCATGAGTAGGTGATATTTCCATAGGAACACTCATAATGATAAATACATTTTTTAATTTATCAATGTAAATTGCTGCTCAGTTGAAGAAATTATTAAGACTCCTCTGAAAGTTGATGCTGGGTAAACTAATATCTATAAACATGTTCTTTGTTGATAGAGTTCTTCTCAGTCTATCGCGTTCCTGGGACCGGGAGGAGAGTGTTTCGGTTCCCGTCAATTTGCAGCAATTGTAGTGCTTTATGTGGGGCTGACATGCCCTTTTCCTCATATATGTTCGGAATATAGGACACACCTGAACACACACCTGAACACAGAATCATACTATGGGCGAGAAAAAAAAAATCTATGGCCGAAGTGTCGCTCATCTCATGAACCCTTTTTTTACTCTTGGATGGAATATATCAGGAATTCTCATATTCATTTTTTATGGCAAAAACTGATGAATTAAATAGAGCCTTATCAAGTTGGACATTCCAATAGAATCTCCCACTACTTCTGTGCCCTGAGGAAGTCCATTTGTTTTTGGACAAAACGTGTTGGCTGGTGTTTGCTGTGCACATATGAAACAATAATAAATAGAAGTTTTCTTATGGATTCTGGAATCTTGTGGATATATTTCTAACTTATATAAACATTACAAATGTGGTGCACCTCTGGTCTTTATGTTTACTAAAAGTTATGTATGTCTGAGGATATAAGTAAAGTCAAATCTTTGAAAGATACCGTCCACATATGAATAAAGACCCCTACATGCTCAATTGTGAATAGTGAGGTGAGTGGTGATGGCATGTGTATTGTTTCCCTGACACAGTCACAGCCATATCGTATGTATCAAAACATTGATACCACAACACTAACATATAATTAATAGGTACTGAAACATGATGCTTTCAGTCCAACTAAATAGCCCGAAGTAAACATGTTTTGCAAATGTTCTAAGAAGGGAAGACAAGCATTGGCAAAACCAGTAGGTCTCCCCTGTGAGAGATCTATTGGCTTTGTCAATTTTGTATGGTTATTTCGTAGGGTATGGCATGGTATGTCATTATATAGTATGGTATGGAATGTTATTGTATGGTTATGTTATGTTATGTTATGTTAAAGTGCATTTTTATAGCGCTCGACTACTCTAAAAGAGTGTCCCGGCGCTTTCCACAGGCAGCTACAGTGTATAATCAACATAACAAGAAAAACAGAACCCAAAAGAGAAAGAAAAGAAAGCCCACCTAAACAGAATGATTAAAAAGCCAAGTCTTCAAATTCTTCCTGAATTGAAGCAAATTGGGAGTGCTACGGAGTGCCAGTGGAAGCGAGTTCCACAGCTGGGAGGCCTTGAGGCTGAAAGAGCGCCCCCCAATGCGGGCCTTCCTCACGCGTGGAACCACAGCAGTGAAAAGGGATTCCGAACGCAATGAGCGGGCAGGGCGATAGAAAGCCAATCTTTTCTTCAAATATCCTGCGCCTGAGCCAAACAGAGCCTTGTGCACCAGCGTCAGGGATTTGAAAACAATCCGCTTCCGGATCAGTAGCCAATGAAGCGTCTGCAGCAGCCCAGAAGCCCGTGCTCGTCTGTGCAGACCAAAGATTGCCCGGGCTGCAGAGTTCTGTGCCACCTGCAAGCGCTGAACCAAGTAATCCGGAAGGCCTAAGAAAAGGGCATTGGCATAGTCTAGCCTATATCCGATAAGCGCCTGCACCGTAATCCGTCTGTGCTCCGCAGACAATAAAGGAAGGAACTTGCGGAGCATTCTGAGGATGCCGAAACAGGTGCCGGACAGGCCAAGGACGTGCGCTCTCAGAGAGAGTTTGTTATCAAGCTTAACACCCAGGTTCTTGGCAACCAAGGAGGATTGTGCCGGAGGACACATGGCGGCCGGCCACCACTGCCGCCACTCGGGATCGAAAGCACAGCCGAAGAATAGAACCTCCGACTTACTGGAGTTGGCCTTCAGACTATTCCGCTGGAACCAGCCGAAGACCCTGTCCAGGCAGTCCCGAATTCTCTCCCCATCAAATGTCTGATCTTTTCCACAAGTGAAGAGGAGTTGCGTGTCATCGGCGTAGGACACGATCTGGGCTCCGTAAGCCTCAACCGCAGCCGCCAGGGGGGACATAAAGATGTTGAACAATGTCGGGCTCAACACAGAACCCTGTGGAACCCCAACTCCCAATGGCGGCATCTCGGCGGAGCTCTGGGAAACCCAGACCGGCTGGCGGCGGCCCTCCAGAAAAGATGCAAACCATCTGAGCACCGTCCCCCTTAGGCCGATGTCGTAGAGCCTGGCGAGAAGCGCCTCATGGGGGACGGTGTCGAAAGCCGCTGACAGGTCCAACATGACTAGCATGGCCTTGCCACCCACATCCAAGGTCTCCCTGATGATATCAGAGACCTCCACCAATGCTGTTTCCGTACTAAAATTCGGACGGAAACCGGATTGGGATGGATGGAGCAGATTGTTGGACTCTAGGAAGTTCGACAAGACGCCATGAACATGTTTCTCAGTGATCTTCGCCAAAGCCGGGAGAAGTGAAATTGGCCTATAATTGGCCAAGACCTCGGCATCAAGACCAGGCTTTTTCAGGAGGGGGATCACCATCGCCCTTTTCCAGGTGCGTGGGACACTCCCCTCCCTCAAGGAGGCATTGAGGATCGGGTTGACCAGGGGATTCATGGTATTGTATAGCATGTCCTGTCATTGTGTGCAGTGGTGTGACATGGTATTAATAGCTTGCCATTGTATTGTATGGTATGTTGTGGTATGGTATGGTATGGTTTGTTATACCATTATATGGCATGATACGGTATGGTCTGTCATTGTACAGTATCGTATGGCTTGCTGTTGTATATTATGGTTCGGTATGTCTTTCTATAATATGGTATTGTATAGCCTGTGATTGTATGGTATAATATGGTATCGTATATTATGGTATGGTATGGTATGGTATGATACGGCATGGTATGATACGGCATGGCATGGCAGTGTATGGTATGTTCTGTCAATGTTATCGTATGATATGGTATGGCATGTCATGGTATGGCCTGTCATGGAATTTTATGACGTGGTATGGTGTGGTATGGCCTGTCACGATATAGTATGGTACGGTCACTAATTCTTTTTGAGTTCAGGAGTAGCATGCTACTCGCCAAAAAGGGCTTTCATGCATTGTCAGGGGTAGTAAGCGCTATATAAATGCAATTACAATAACAATTGCATAATGCAATGCAATACAAGGCCCTTTCTGCGCCTCATACTGCAGGAGATGCTAAAGAAGGGTGTTTGGGCAGGACTGCACAAGAAAGATGCCCTCTATGCATCTTATACTGCAGAAGATGCAAAGGAGGAGAGTAGGGAGTTCTAGACACCCATTCTGTCATTGAAAACACCTCGCTGTGCACCAGCAATTTTCCATCTTTGCATTTTATTCTACGGGAAATGCAAAGGAGGAGTATGGGTGCCTATAGGTGCCCGGGCTGTGCTGCAGGAGATGCCTAGCAAGACTGGGGCGGTGGCTTCTAGGTGCCAGTGCAGTGTAAGAGGAGTGGTGTGGGGTAAGGAATTTAAGGCGGATGGGCTGTGCTATTAACAACAATCTGTTCCACTGAGCCTATCTTGTAGTTCCTATAAATGTATATAGGATCTGTGCGTTTAGACAACATACGCTGTGGGATTGGTGTTCCTACTGATTCCAGACACACCCACAGAGTGTGTTCGCCTGTATACCAGCTAGATCACAGTGCCACTATAAACTCTTATTATCAAGGAGAGAATAGTTATTGTCAACTGTCGAACATGACAACCCTATCCCATCAGGGATCATGGAAACAGTACAGTACTTTTCGCTCAGTCACTCACTTTGTCTGAGAAAGAAACACCGAATAAATGGTAGGGACGTTTTTCAATAAGCATTTATTGCACCAGCCTCATTCTAGTGTAAAATAGGTATGCTGAAACAACCAAACAACCATAAGACAGACACAGATATAAATGATTATAAACACCAATAAGGTATATGGATGGTAAATTTCTACCACAGCGCTAAAACAATGAATACAGACAGGTATAAAAATACATGACAATAATAATGCGTACTCCTATGCGCAACCCTAACTAGATGTCCCTAGTGTACCTAGCATGTATGTAGGTGTAGAGCCAAGAATCCCCTAATCTGAAGCCAACCCCATTACCTCAAGTGAGAGACTGTGGGACTCCATCTTGGAGAGTAGGGAGTTCTAGGCACCCATTCTGTCTTTGAAAACACCTCGCTGTGCATCAGCAATTTTACATCTTTGCATTTTATTCTACGGGAAATGCAAAGGAGGAGTATGGGTGCCTATAGGTGCCCGGGCTGTGCTGCAGGAGATGCCTAGCAAGACTGGGGCGGTGGCTTCTAGGTGCCAGTGCAGTGTAAGAGGACTGGTGTGGGGTAAGGACTTTAAGGCGGATGGGCTGTGCTATTAACAACAATCTGTTCCACTGAGCCTATCTTGTAGTTCCTATAAATGTATATAGGATCTGTGTGTTTAGACAACCTACGCTGTGGGATTGGTGTTCCTACTGATTCCAGACACACCCACAGAGTGTGTTCGCCTGTATACCAGCTAGATCACAGTGCCACTATAAACTCTTATTATCAAGGAGAGAATAGTTATTGTCAACTGTCGAACATGACAACCCTGTCCCATCAGGGATCATGGAAACAGTACAGTACTTTTCGCTCAGTCACTCACTTTGTCTGAGAAAGAAACACCGAATAAATGGTAGGGACGTTTTTCAATAAGCATTTATTGCACCAGCCTCATTCTAGTGTAAAATAGGCATGCTGAAACAACCAAACATCCATAAGACAGACACAGATATAAATGATTATAAACACCAATAAGGTATATGGATGGTAAATTCCTACCACAGCGCTAAAACAATGAATACAGACAGGTATAAAAATACATGACAATAATAATGCGTACTCCTACGCGGCAATTCTAACTAGATGTCCCTAGTGTACCTAGCATGTATGTAGGTGTAGAGCCAAGAATCCCCTAATCTGAAGCCAACCCCATTACATCAAGTGAGAGACTGTGGGACTCCATCTTGGCCTCGAGATGGAGACCCCACAAGGGATGTTAGACCACTGCAAGCTAAGTGTCTGCGTACAGGAACCTCAGCGTCTTGCGTCATTGTGTCAGTATGGAAATCCTTTCTCCTCTCCCTGCCTCAGTGATGGATGGATCACTGAAATAATATCGAGGGACAGAATATCGACCATCAAGAATATCGTTGACAAAATATCGACAGTCAAAATATCGAGTTTCTATCTACAAACAGGTAAGTACAAAAATATCGAGTTAAAAATATTGTTTACTGAAATATCGTTTTAAAAAATTTCGACTTTACAAAAAATAATGTTAAATTAAATTAATATTAAAAATTAATTACTAAAATATACTTAAAAATACTTAAAATAACTTATAATATTTAAATAATTAATTAAATTAAAACTTTTTTTTCATATTTGTTAAAACCTATATATATAGTAACAAAATATAATTAAAAAATATCCAATATTATTAACGTACAATAACAAAGGTGTAAAAATTACTATTCCCACTCCAAAGAGTGCAAGCGTAGGGAAAGCGTTGGATAGCGTAGGGGTTAAAATTACTATTCCCACTCCAGTGGGTTCAACAGTAGGGAAAACGTTGGATAGCGTAGAGGTAAAATTTACTATTCCCACTCCAGTGGGTGCCACAGTAGGGAAAGCGTTGGATAGCGTAGGGGTAAAAATTACTATTCCCACTCCAGTGTGTGCAACAGGACGGAAAGCGTTGGATAGTGTAAGGGTAAAAGTTACTATTCCCACTCCAAAGAGTGCAACAGTAGGGAAAGCGTTGGATAGCGTAAGGGTAAAAATTACTCTTCCCACTCCAAAGAGTGCAACAATAGGGAAAGCATTGGATAGCGTAGGGGTAAAAATTACTATTCCCACTCCAGTGGGTGCAACAGTAGGGAAAGCGTTGGATAGCATAGGGGTTAAAATTACTATTCCCACTCCAAAGAGTGCAACAGTAGGGAAAGCGTTGGATAGCGTAGGGGTTAAAATTACTATTCCCAGTCCAGTGGGTGCAACAGTAGGGAAAGCGTTGGATAGCATAGGGGTTAAAATTACTATTCCCACTCCAGTGGGTGCAACAGTAGGGAAAGCGTTGGATAGCGTAGGGGTTAAAATTACTATTCCCACTCCAAAGAGTGCAACAGTAGGGAAAGCGTTGGATAGCGTAGGGGTTAAAATTACTATTCCCACTCCAGTGGGTGCAACAGTAGGGAAAGCGTTGGATAGCGTAGAGGTTTAAATTACTATTCCCACTCCAAAGAGTGCAACAGTAGGGAAAGCGTTGGATAGCGTAGGGGTTAAAATTACTATTCCCACTCCAAACAGTGCGACAGTAGGGAAATCGTTGGATAGTGTAGTGGTTAAAATTACTATTCCCACTCCAGTGGGTGCAACAGTAGGGAAAGCGTTGGATAGCATAGGGGTTAAATGTGCTATTCCCACTCCAGTGGGTGCAACAGTAGGGAAAACGTTGGATAGAGTAAGGGTTAAAATTACTATTCCCACTCCAGAGAATACAGCATTAGGGAAAGTAAATACTTCATATAATATTTAATAATTTAAAAATTAATATCTATTAATAAGTAATTAAAAATAAATAAAAATGTTATATATTATAATAATTAACATATTACAATTACTAAGTAACAATAATTATTTCAATTGATCACCTTTTAATACAAATTAATTAAAAATTAACAACTAATTATTTAATAATTAAAAATTATTTAACAATTATTTCCAATTAAATAAATTGAAATTAATTTAATTATTTAATTAATTATTATTAAAATTACTTCCCACCCTATTCCCCTATAAACCAACAACCCACTACAGAAAATAAATTAGTAAAATTTACATAATTACCAAATAATCAATTAATTAAAATGTATTACCAATTAAAATGTAATTAATTTACAAATATAAATTAATTAACAATTAATTCAAAATTACTATCAATAAATACATTTACATATTTAATTAATTATAATTAAATGACTTCCCACCCTATTCCCCTATAAACCCACAACCCGCTACAGAATTAAATTACGCAATAATTATAAAAACAAAATTCATTAATTAAAATTAATTATAACATACATACACACTTTTCACACATATTATAACATAAAAATACACTATAAAAAATTAGATATTAAAAAATCGATATTTTTAACTATCTATATTATATACTTCGATATTTAAACTTTCTATATTTTTAACAGTCGATATTAAATCACTTACCTTAAAAACGATATTTTGGTTATCTATATTCTGTCCTGTCGATATTTTGTCCAGTCTATATATACTGCTCGATATTATGTCCTGACGATATTTTGGAGTCGATATTATGTCTGTGCACCAGCACAGATACAGTGTTTTCATACCCAAAAAGGTACTCTCAGAGGCTATATCTTCCTGAATCATGTAGGTCGAGGATGACTAAACGGATGACCCTTATGCATAGTTACTATGCAGAAGATAGTATTCCTGCTGTGATCCTGAGAACCCTCATGCATAATAAATGAGGCTTGTTTTCTGGGAAAACCACACAACATTTATGCAGCACCTTAACTAGGTAAATGGTCAATAACAAAACCATTACATAGTGTAACGGCAGGAGAAATATAGGTGAAAGGTTGGGTGACTACCTAAGCCTATATTGGAGTACATTTACGAATCATAACAACCATTCCTCATCCGACCGGATGACATGCTAAAAAGGAAAATGTCCTTCTAATTCAAGAACAAAACATTTTTACAATATTTTCTAAAAAGTTAATAAAAATACTGAAAAAAAGTCTGTTATATATGTAAGAAGCTTTCTAGATCTATTCAAATATGTCCATTGCACATGGTTTGAGTAACTGATAGTGTCTGAAAGCCATGGTGCTCAGCTAATGGAAAGTAGTAGAAAAATATTTTATTTAAAATGCCCTCAGCGCATTACCGAACTCCGAAATGCCGGCAATTAACTACATTTCCCGGCGTCCATTGCGAGTCGCATCACATGACTCGGGTGCGACGCCGGGAACAGAGTCAAAAAGCTACAGAAATCAGGCAGCACCGCTGATTACTCATTCTGTTGCAGAGTCGGACTTCTCACGCCAGGATACAATGCTTCTTCATGGGCGGTAAGAGTGCTTAAGCACACATCCTGGGAACTGTTGCCACATACTTTTGTTATGGTGACGTCATCACCGTCTTACAGCGACTCCTCTGTTGGCTGGAATCTGCCAGCTGGTGGTCTCGTACAGAGGAGCGTAGGCTCCTTCCAAGCTGCTTGGGTGGCTATTTCCCTGTTGCAGAAACCGAAGGATTACCTGTTTCATGCAGGGAAATATTCGGCTCCCGCGATCAAAGAATCTAGAGTGATTGCAGTATACTTGTACATAGCAATCTTGGATATGGTTAGATATTGTTTTTTTTTTTAAATAATAAGAACCATTTGAACTAACCTTTATTGTGGCAGTATCTCCTTGTTTTGCTTTCCGAGGAATACCTGCAAACATTGATACTTTGCAGGAGCATTGTACTCTAACAACCCTTTATCTTTATTGTTTGAATTGGTCAGAGACCCTTATTTGTTTACTAAGCCTCATCTATGTTCTTCCATGCTTTAATGGTTTTGTCCTATGTTACATTTATTCCAGAAGAGAGAGAACATTATAGAGGGGTAGAGAAGACACAGACTGGCAGCAAACTGTATGATGCAAGCCTTTTGATAAGTGTATTAGGATGGTCAACAGAGCATAGAGGAAGTGTTTGGGTCATAGAAAAATCTCTCTCAACTGTTCTTTCTTGTTTTGCTTTTGTTGATAGCAGTATCATGAACATGCCTCCACCCTCTTCTCTCTTCTGAAGACAGCTATACATCTTTATTGTTTCAGGTAGGGGTTATTATACAGAGGGGTTATATGCGAACTAGAGGGTAAAGGAAAAGAAACATAGACGCTTGCGTTGTTTTTGTTTACCTTCTCAGATCTCCCTCCCTGCTGTTCCTACCCTTTCCTTCCCCCGCTTAATCACCTCAACAGTCTGTGGGTATTCATCGTCCAAACTTGGAGTGATTCGGAGGTGGGCCACCATTGAGCATTGGCACGACCGTGAGGAATCGAAGTTGGGGAGCCTGACAGAATAATCAGCCCAAGAATTGGATTCCTCCCGATTGTGCTGAGGTTTGGGGATGGCCATTTTAGAGGACGTCATGGCAGCTCTAGTCCTTGTGCAGGGTGAATTGGCTACCTCCGACCAGGAGACAGCGGCCTTGCAAACCAGGGTAGATAGGCTACAGAGAAACCCATTTGATGCAGGGGGAACCCAACACCGAACATCAGTAGTAGTGGAGATGCCAGCACAAATACCCTTGGCCACACCAAAGTTTTATGGGGACATAAAAAAGGTTCAGGTCTTCACAACTCAAGTGCTACTCCACTTCATCTGTAAGCCTAAAATGTTTGCAACGAATCAAGCCCGAGTGGCTTTTCTGATCTCTTACTTGGGTGAAGAGGCTGCACAGTGGGCGGTCCCCATTGTGCGAAGAGACCACCCTCTCCTCTATAACTGAGACAAATTTAGGAAGAGCTTTGAGAAAACTTTTGATCGCCGGGCGGATAGAGATCTGCTAGAACTCTGATCTTGTGAGTTATCTTAATAACTTCCGAAGACTCGTGGAAGAAAACGGACTGGCCGGAATCCAAGCCGTCGGCTATCTTTTATTAAGGACTCACAGAGGAGCTCAAGGACGTTCTGGCCCAAATTGACCCCTAACCCAACACCTGTGCGGCCCTCATTGAACTTACCCTCCGTTTGGATCATAGGCTTAGGGAGCGCAAAGGAGAACACAAACTAAAAGAAAAATATGTCCCGTTTATTGATCGGTCATTTTCTGTGGAGAAACCTTCTGCTTTTTCTATCCAGCTTCAATCTTTGCCATCCTTTGTTTGTTTGAAGTTTTTTAAAATCTTTTTTTACTTATTATCTATCCCTCTATTTTTCTAGATCTATATTTTGTGTTTTCTTCTACTTTTGGTTTCTTTAAAACTACTTTTTCTTACCTCTTCTTTTATTTACTTTTTCCCTATTCTCTTTCCTATTTATTATTTCCATTCCTGTCCAGGACCATGGCAAAGGGAGCAGGGAAGGAGAAGGGGAAGGGTCCCGCACCCCGTACCCGGCTCCCTTGCGGGCGATTGAAGGGGGAAAAAGTCATAGCCCGGGAGATCTTTAGCGCGGAGGAGGCTGATTTTTTATGTCCAGTGCCGCCTCCACAAGACCATCGCAGCAGGCGGCTGGATCGCTGCCGGGTACGGGCTCCGCGAGCGTCGGCAGCTGTGGGGGAAGGTGTGCCGGGCCATGTATCAGCAGTCTCGGGTCGGGCGCACCTACAGTCAGGCCACACACAGGTGGTCTGATATCCTGGACAGTGAACACGACCTGCTCGACCTTCTAGGCGTCAAGATCCCTGGGCTTGGTGAGTAGTAGTAGCTATTTAATCGCTACTCTGTTTTCTCCTGCTCTATGTTATCATATTGCAAATGTTTGTTTTTTCTGAAGAGCAATAATGCTGCCAATTACATTGTAGGTAAATTATGTTTCAAAATCTTCTGTGATTGCATTGCAGGTACCTTGCTCGCCTGCTCAGTGGCGGTGCTACTATGCTTACTTGTTTTTGATTTTGTGCTCATTTCATTGGCCTGAGTGATTATGTTTGAGTGTACTTTACTGAACTGTGTAATGCTAGACACTAAGGGGCAGATTTACAATTACCGGCGCATCCCTGCAAAGTAGCAGGGATGCGCCAGTAATTGTGCGCCACGCCTCCACCACCCATGGTGCGCCGCATTTACAATGCGGCGCACCATGGGGTAAAAATGACACAGATGCGTCACGCATCTGTGCCGTAAAGGTGGCGCATTGCTGGAGTTGCTTCGCAAGCATGACGCAGCTCCAGCAATGCTCTGGGTTGCCCTATCTCCCTAATGCTGCGTCAAGCCGTACATCTGCTTCAAGCAGGCGCAGGGTTTTAACGCAGCATTGGCCTAAAAGTGACTGAGTGAAATCTTGTAGACATTTAGGAGGTGTTCCGGCACAGGAACGCCCTTCCTTGCACCGGAACGCCCCCTGATGGCGCAGGGCTTTAAAACGTGATGCACTCGATACCCATGCTTGGGATATCTTATTTCTCACTGAGACTTGGATCAAAGACACCTCGAAACCTGATATTCACTTAGCCACTCCCTCAGGTTATCGACTGGTGGGTATTAATCGAAAAAACGCCAAAACCGGGGGCGGTCTTGCCGTCATCCTAAGGTCACATCTTAATATGACTTTTAAGAAATTAACCAATATAGGGCTTATTGAAGCCATGTATTTTACTATTCTAGATTCGGCGACTGCTATTCTGGCCGGCATCTTAGTATACAACTCCCCCAATGCTTTAGCTTCATCATTAGCTACCCTTTTACACATGATAGCGGATCTCTTCCTTAGACATTCGCACTTTATAGTGCTAGGAGATTTTAACCTTCATGCTGAAAATCCCTCTTGTTCACAAGCGTCTCATTTATTTGAGACCTTGCAGGGATTGACCTTGTCCCAATTAGTTCAGGGCCCGACCCACATAGCAGGTCACACTCTTGACTTGATATTTACGAATCACCCTGGGATCACTACTCTTCCCTCACTTCCCCTTACCTGTTCGGATCATTACCTCTTTCCTTTTGATCTTACTCCTCCCTTATTACCCATCTCCTCAACTCTTGACAGACAGGGAAATAGGGAGAAAATGGCATAAAGTTACACGTGCTGCCATTGATACTCTCTTTTCTTATCAGTTTGATCCTCTCTCAAAGGACCTTAACGAAGAAGTGGCGAAATACAACTCCTCTCTTTTAGTTGCTATTGATGCCATTACCCCATTAAAACCTATCACCTCCACTAGATCGAGGCCCTCTGCCCCTTGGTTCTCCCCCGCCTTGCGAGAGGAAAAGAGCCGCTGTAAACAGTTGGAACGCAAATGGCGGCAGACATATGATCCTGAGTCTAAAATGATTTAAAAGACTGCCCTAAAAAAAATTCAAAAATTTAAACGGTCCACTATGAGAGATTTTTTCATCCAACAAATTAAGAATGCAGAAAACTCTACTAAAATACTTTTTAATATTGTCAAGGACTTTGTTAACCCACCCGCCATGATGGTTCAGGGTTCCCCTAGCCAGGTACTATGCAATGGGCTATCGGACTACTTTCAGGACAAAATTATTAATTTAACATCCTCATTCAATCCTGTTTTGGCCCCCCCCTCCTGTCAGTGACCCGGACTCTCAGAAAGTTTCGCTGAAGTCTTTTAAAGAGCTTACTACTGAGGCTGCCTTAAGTCTACTTGTCCAATGCAAATCAGGGTCTCCTTTAGATCCGGTTCCTGCTAAGGTGATGGGCAATCTTGCCACTTTACTGATCAGCCCACTCCTCTCTATTTGGAATTCTTCTTTATGCACCGGTCAATTTCCGATTGCGTGGAAACAGGCAATGTTAGTCCCGATTTTGAATAAAGCAGATGCGGATCCCTCGCAATTCTGTAATTACTGACCAATCTCTCTCCTTCCTAAGCCGGCAAAAATCCTGGAAAAGGCTGCCCAGAAACAATTGGCGGACTACTTAGAAGCCAACCAATTGTTACATGACTCGCAGTCTGGATTTAGAACAGGCTTCAGTACCGAGACCGCTCTTTTAGAGGTATCATCCAAAAATTGTGCTCAAGCCCCACAGTGCCAGTCAGTAATTCTTCCTCGACTCCTGAGGCTGCCGAGAAATTAGTCGTTCTAGCATCTTCTACACAGATGGATCGATTATCCCTTATTGAACAACTGGTCAGTTCTATTATATCACCACTAATAGAAAAAATAAACATACTAGGGGACAGGCTGACTGGAATGGAGGAAACCATCAAGTCGAACTTGTTAGCCAATAAATGCTCTATAAAACCTAAATGTTCCCAACCACCTTCTACTCCCAAAGACCCCAAGCCAATTACGCAAGACAAAAGAGCTCCAACCCAATCAATAGTCCCTAACGCACCAGCCCCAATAGCCCGCAAAACTTCTTTTAAACCCGTTTTGCCGCACCTTGCTTCCTCTAGAGCACAGCATAATAAAGTTACCTCTATCCAACTCCCACCGGAGGTAGCTCCTTTTGTATGTGTCCTCGCGGGAGTACCATCACTTACATCTGGGAAAACCGAGAGACAACATGATCTGCTAAACAAGGTTACATTTTGGCTGGCAAAAAACAGACCCCTGCCACCTAACCTCGAGGGTAAAATACAGAGTGTCAGAAGGGTGGGTTGGTTGGGTTCCCTCCCAAAAGACATCGATGGTGACCTAGTACTCGTTAGATTTAGGCAGAGACACATAGTCCCATACCTGCGCACCTGTCCACCCCAAGTGGGAAATGGCCCAATTTCCATCTGGGATTTGCATGATTTTTACCCTAGAATGCCGTACATCCGCACATCTAGCTTAAAGGTAGGACGCAACATGTTAATGGGCAGAGGAGCTCATGTATCGAGCGGCCGTAGCTTTCCCACCAATACCAGACAGGAATCATTGTTTTATAGTCCTTCGAATTGGAACCCCTAATAATTACTGTTTGATTTAAGCTTAACCTGTGAAAAGTACGCTATAATTAATATATTTATCCCCACAGGCCGGGCAAACGTTTTTTAACTTCAGATATTATGTGTTATTGTATGTATGTTTTTTACTTATAACTGATTTTAACTGTACGCTTTTATGATTTTAAACGAAAATCGAATAAAGCTATACTAACTAACTAGTGAAATTGTTGTCTATTTCCCCAAAATAATTTGTTATTGTTTTTTTGAAATGTTTGATTTGGTTGACAACAATTATCCATGTTTGTGTCTTTCTTTCATGTTGTACATCAGCACCCCCAGGGGCAAGGGGACACAGGAGGAGGTAGCGGCGCAGGCGGAGAAGGGACAAGATCAGGAAGGCCAGGATCGGTCCGGTGAGGGCTCCTCTGCTGGCCCCAATAAGTTTTCCTGTTAATATTAATAATAACCTATTTTTTCCTAACGTTCCTCATTCCATTTTTTTCTAAATCGTCTTTGATCTTCTTGTAGACTGTTTCTAAATTCTTATCCTGCTTCTACTATGACTCCCTGTGGTACTACTAGATTATTATTAGTCTGTCTGTGTAGCTAACTAAGCTTGCACAGTTGGCAAAAGGAGTTAAACAAAACTCCCATTCTTTTCAGCAATAGCTCTATGCACTGAGTGCAGTCCTCTGGGTTGTCCATAATGAGTTTGGAAGTCTTCTAAATGTTTATGCTTTGACAATTCCCAACAATAAAATGTCAATGGCCACCAAGAAAGAATAAGATACTAGTTTACTTTTTGATTGGATAGGAGGACAATCCATACTGCTACTGTTGCAGGGACTATTCTGCACAAACAGAACTACGGACACGAAATAGTGCATTGTTTATCAATTATAACAGGCACAGTTAGATTTTCCACATACCTCCGTCATAACAGAATTTAAACCCCCAATCTCCTAACTTACTAGCTAGTGTGTCAGAGTCATTTAGCTCCCGAATTCATCGAAGATTGATCCCCAATGATTATACAACCCAGGACATAAGACTTTGGAGTCAGAGTCCCGACCTCTCAGAGCCACGGACTCATGCTTGAAAATTGCAAACCCTTTCGCTCACTCACTCATGACCAAAAACCACAGAGTCTATGTAAGTTTTAAAGCTTTATTAAAAGTAAAAACATTTCTTAAAATCAATTTCAGCATACAACATAATCGGTGGATTGAAAATTGAAAAGTGCTTAGTGATTTCACACATTAATTGTGGGCGAGCCCTCACCAGGTTGGAACTTCAAGTCTTCTTTGTGGTGCTGAACCGTTGCAAGTGATGATGATCTGATCTTGCTCTTGTTCTTAGAAGGGAAGCTTCTGTCTGTTATGAGAAAAATGGTGCATATTAAAAAGCAAGCATTCATCAGTTGTGCCATAAAGTGTAGCAAGACATGTTACGGCTAAGCATAACTAAAAAACACCCTTCCCTGAAAAAAGGGCAATTAGTAGTTTAGACTAGAGAGTCACAAATTATTAAATTTGTTTGTTATAGTCGTAGTAACATTTTTTCATTCCTAGACAAAATACTAGGGAGTGGTGTATATGGCATCTAAGAATCCGAAATGTATTTTCTAGGTGGAACATCGGCACAGTCATCCACCAGTGCCGGGGCCAGCGCGGAGGTGGGCACTCCTGGGGCGGAGGCTGTGCAACAGCCAGGGGGAACTGCTGTGGGGGATGCCACGGGTGTGGCAGGCAGTGGTAAGCTATTATATTCCTTACTTATTGAGATTGCAGACTGCAAAGTGTGCTCTCTGCACGGGTGTATATGTTGTACAGTACAAGTATACTTTACTGTTAAGAAGACTTACAAATTTAGAACTAAGTTTTTATCAACCAGGTAGTAGCCTCCTCTAAATTGACTTCAACTCAGCTGTGAAAGTTTTATCGAGAAGCCAAGTCAGATCAGAGATGAACTTGATGGATGGGATGAACGAAAATGGAAAGAAGGGTGGAAGTAAGTGTGGAAGGACGAGCGAGTTAAAAAGTATTGATGACTGGCAAAGAATGATACGTGTTTTTGAATGCTGCCCGAGGTGGCTGAGAATATGATGCATGGCCGGTTGAAGGATGAAGCAAGGATGGGTGGAAGGAAAAGGGGAAGAAGACTGCCTGGGTGGGTAAAACAGAAACTGTATGTGTGCACAATATATCCTTTGGTTCAAATTTAAATGCAAGTCAAGCACGGATGCATGGCTTGCGGTTTCCAAAATAAAATGAAAATTTTGTTTTTCCGTGAGAAAAACTAAGGTTTGTCCAGTTGAGACATTAGGAAGAATGATTGACATTTACTTTGAATGGATGGATGCCTGGATCATGGTACTATCTGACTCATAGATAGCATATGTGTATGTAGACAGAGTAGACGGTCACTGGATGAAGTAAGTGTTACTTTGAAGAGCATGTAACACTGCACCCGCACGTCCGTTCCATTGTAGCAAAGGCAAGGAAAAGAAGTTGTAATTTTTCCAAATACTACCATGAATACTAGCAGTAGTTTATATATCCGGCGTTTACGGGGGCTACTCACTACCTCTGGTAATAATTTTAGTACAACTCTGTCATTAATGTGTGGCCTATCAGTGTTCACTCAAAAAAAAACAAAGCACCTAAAGTCATCCCATATGTAAGCAAATATCCTTTGAAGGGCTAGATAATCATTTTATTTATCTTTTTCATTTTCCTTTTCTAGTAGTCATTGGGACTGTAGGGTGAAAGTTAAATTAATTAAGCAGTAGCCCTTGTAACAGTGTATTCTCAGTGCCACCCGTAATAGAAAAGTAAGAGAACCATCACCTGCATGTACTGGACTGGTAAAGTAACGCAAGTCTGTGTCAACATGGCTTGTGTATGTTTTTCACGGGTGCAAGTTGACTGCGCTGGCATTATGCCGGCTTCCAGAAGTTTACGTACAAATTTCGCTAAATAAGAGAGAAGAAGAAGAATAAGACTGGTGTACTGTCATAGTCGACTCTAATGTAGTGAGTCCATATAGTGCTATTAGAATTGATTCCTGAAAACTCCCACTAAATGTTAGAGCAGTGGCTGACGAAGTGGGAGGTTATATAGATACAGCCCACAAATGTTAAGTACTGTGCTTGCAAGTTCTACTGTGACATAACTTTCTGCTGAATTTTTTTGTGTTAATGTTAAAGAGCATTGGGTACAGTATGTCTTTCTTTCTTCATATAGATGCTCCTTCCAAACTGACACGGAAGGAGCTGGCTAGACGGACCTGGCAAAGGAAGCTGGAGGCGATAGTCGCCGAATATCGGCGGCTAGCGGCCCAGGAGGAGGAGGACACGCAGTCCACCACAACATCCACCGCGACAGTTGCATCCTCCTCCGCGCTCCCTGGGTCAGCCAGTCAGCGCAAGCCTCCAGCGGTACGGAGCCGTGGTACCGCAGCCACCCGCCACCGCCAAGCAGCCAAAAAATCAGCTGCCCCCCACAGCAGGTGCAAGGCCCGCATCCACCACCTAAACCCTCAGGGTGTCCAACCTTGAGCAGGAGATGAAGAAAATGAAGAGCCTTATCAAGAAGAACCTCCGCAGGGAGCAACGGGCCCACCTGGCCAAAGGACACCGCCGGCACCAGTAGAGGAGGAGAGACTGTCCATTGCCCCTTTTTTAAAGACTTTTGGGGGGGGTGGGAATTGAGGGTTGGGTTTCTTCTTGGACTTTGGGGACTTTTTCACAGACATTCATTGGGGTTAGGGAGCGGGGTGGTCGGGTCTTGCGGGATAGTTTATTTTTGTTATGGATTTAAATAATTATTTACTTTCAACTTAAGCATTGCATACGCGTTTTTACTGTTTTGCGGGGGCGTTGACTGTTCGTTTGTTTTCCTGAAACTTAATTGGCTGCTTGATTCAAATTGTCTAAGTAATCGCCCAAATGTTTACAAAAGTAAGTGCCACTCACAGTTAGTGAATTCAATTGTCCTACTACTTTAGTAGTACTACTGTCAGTCTCTCCTCTCTCCTCCTACTCCATTATTCTTCCTCCCCCCAAACGCTTATCTTACCTGTGATTCGTGTTTGAGAATCGGCCTAGGGCTAGGCACAGGGCTGGCTGCATGGCAACTAGCGATGAAGGTTGGCAATCCTGGGCGGATGAAATGGTATTGTTGTGGTAGTAGTGGTGGTACCCAGTGGCAGTAGCAACAAAGGAAAAAAAAGAAACTGAAACCTTGAGTGGCCTGAGCGGATCATTACAACAGTACGATAGATAGCATAGTACACAAGAACAGTGCTATATTTAGCCTAACAAATGCTAAAGTTTCCAAAGTATACTAGTTGTGTGGAGTTTGGCTTTGGCTATGACAAGAAATAGTACTGAAGGTGAAGGGCACAGCAGCGTAATCATTTGCCATGTGTAGGAGGAGGATGTTTTCTGTTGCTTTGACCTTATCCTCCCCAGCATGTGTGTGGAATTATTGTTGTAATTTACTCACACCTCAATGAAAACCACACAGCCCGGGAAAGAGGGTTAGGGTTTGAAACTTAGATGGGAATGGGGTTTGTGGGGAGCATGTACAAACAACAAATGAAGATAAACAAATCTTTGGATAAAAAGCTATCCATAAATCTTTTAAGGGACATAAAGGAAGTGCATGCACTACTGCATGCATGAAGTGGTTAGCTAAATCGATAGGTTACTGTAAAGTAAGTAGTACTTTCTACAATGTACTGACTATAAAGAAACCATGTGACAGACAGTACAGGGCTGCAGTAATTATGCAATTTCACTTGCCTATCTGCCCTCAGAGAAAAGAACCACTTAGTACATTAAATTAGTTTAAAAAATAGCAAAGAAAAAAGTATACAATGGCTGGAGGGATGAATTGAAGCAGAGAGCAAACAAATGCACAGAGTCACACTCACAGAAGTTCACAGCAATAACATTACTTAAAAGATAAGTAGAAATGAAGATGGATACTGTAACTGTATGATGTTGTAGTTGTCCTGTTGAATTTGGGAAGTCTTTTTCGCGGTTCTCCTCCATTCCATCTGACGCTCCGCCGATCAATGTTGGGGACCAGAAGACACCTTGTCCACTGCCTGCCTGGTGGATGCTGAATTGCGGGTCGCTAAGCCTGAGGTCATCCTTTTTGCTATTGCACAGGGTAAAACCTGGCCTGTAATTGTTGATGGAAAAACAGGAAGTGATATTAAAACACCACGGAGAAAAAAATATAAGGTACGCTGTGTAGTGCAAAAATAACACTTTCAGTTTCAGAGTCGACTGTATTCCAAAACATACAAGCATCATTTCGAAAGTGCGTACTCTGAGTCTCCTTTTCAAGGATAAATTAGTGTGGGCGAAATTTGCGGATCATTTCCCTAAAGCTAGGTGTAAAGTGTAAACTGCCATTTTAGAACCCTAACCCTAACCCTAACCCTAGGCTAACCCCCCTTTTTCACCATGGATTTTCTCCAAACGGCTTGATACCAATATTAGACCTTCCCCGCATTGCCCCCAGACCCCTGAACCCACCCGCAAAAAGCAGAACACCCCCAAACAGCCAAAAATAAAAAATGGGCCTAACTTCAATTCGGTCGAAATGCGCTCTGCAGCTAGGCCCTAACTCCCCTTTTCCACCATGGATTTTCTGAAAAACAAATGCAATCAAAATTAGACTGTGCCAGCAGTGCTCCCAGACCCCAAAACCCACCCCGAATTACCTAGAAGCCCCCCAAACAGCCCCTCAAAAACAGGCAAGTGAGCAAAAACAGAAACACTTTTTCACCATGGATTTTGTCCAAACCACTTGATTCCGATATTAGACCTTCCCAGCTATGCCCCCAGACCCCTGCAGCCACCCGCAAAAAAGCAGAACACCCCCAAACAGGCAAAAAGCAAAAATGCAAAAACTGATACTAAGAAAAATTTAGGCCTAGTTCCCATATCACTCCATGCGCTCTCTGCAGCTAGGTCCTAACTCCCCTTTCCAACCATGGATTTTCTTCAAACCACTTGCAACCAAAATTAGGCATGCCCAGCATTGCTCCAAGGCCCCCAACCGCCCCCCCCAAACACCATGAATTTTGTTCAAACCACTTGATTCCAATATTAGACCTTCCCAGCTATGCCCCAGACCCCTGCAACCACCCACAAAAAAGAAGAACACCCCCAAACAGGCAAAAAGCAAAAATGCAAAAACTCACACTTAGAAAATGTTCAGCCTACCAGTCAACATCGGTCCAAACCCGCTCTGCAGCTAGGCCCTAACTCCCCTTTCCCAATTTGAATTTTTTTCAAATCACTTGCAATCAAAATTATGCTATCCCAGCAGTGCTCCCAGACCCCCAGATCCCCCCCCCGCCCCACAAATCTAGAACACCCCCAAACAGCCCGCCAAAATCACGTAACTATATTACTGCCATTATCCGTGGAAACATAACCAACTATGCGATTTCTTGGATGCAGCCATTCAGAGACCTTCCTATCAAACTCCTCCAAAAGGTTAGGTGCAGTATGAGTTTTCTACATGGCAAACATGGCTAATGTTGCATGTTTCAGAGTAGCTTGAAAAAGTGTGTACGGGTCAACACCTGCACTTGACTTGTCTCTTACACCTGCAAAAGAGACCCAGTGTGCAGTGATACACATGTAATCAAGGGCTTGGCAACTGGTCCACATGTCTGTTGTCAAGTGGATAGTGTGAACACGTTCTTCTGCAAAGCTGCCCCAATCACCTCCAGCACATCTTGATGTAGTGCTGGAACCACAAATCTGGCAAAATAGGACCTGCTAGGAACCTTCCATTTAGGGCAGACTGTTGCCACAAATTCTCGAAACCCCACCCCTTCCACAAAAGAAAAAGGGAAAAGGTCCAGCGCTAGCATTTTTGCCAGCTTTACGTTATACAGACGTGGTTGCGTTCAAATGGCGCCTCCGACCAAAGCATGCTTCTAATGGTGGGCTGGACCGTTTTACGTGATGATGATGATGCAGATTTCAAACAAGTTAGGCTCATTGATGGACTTTTTTGGATTGGTGTCTGTCCCAGACTCTTAGTGTGCCTCATACATGTTACATCGGTAGAGGCTGTGGACGCTACCACAGCAGTGCTGCTGCCAGGGGTTACTAGGTGTACCAGAAAAAATTTCGCTTGGTTCTTGACTTCCCCCCTGCATAATCAGCAACTCGTCAGCATCAGATGCAATGTGAATGGATACATTTGGATCAGTTCTACTTTGGACTTCCTCGATCTTACGTAGGTGCATATACCACTGGATAGGGTGGTGTTTTTTGAGATGACCTCTCTGGCCTCCGGTACCATAGTTGGTACCAAGCTTACCCCGACTAACGAATACTTTACAAATCGAACAAACAACCATGTTTTCCGTCTTTTCGCTAACAGTAAAGAAGTCCCAAACTGGGGACTGGAGATGTCTGCTGGTGGTGGAGGTGCTACTTTGACTTTCAATGCCAGATAAAGTGGAGGATGGGCGTGGCTGAATTTGTTTCTGTTGTTCACTTACAGCACCACTACTTGAGGTAATGGAGGTCGAGCTGGATGGAGGTCCCTGCCGGCCCTTCTGACTAAAAAGTATGGAAGCTGTAGGTCGTGTTGGAGTTGTAGTTAACTGCCATGGTGGTGGTACCAGTGCCACACCGCCTACATCCCGCTCAGCAGCCATTCGGGATAGGGTGAAAATGTCTGTCTGCTCCATGCCCGCTGGGGCTGGAGAGAAGTCTGTGATGACTGGGTCATCGTCAGACTGTTCATCAGCAGCAGAAGACACCACTTCTTGTTCGTCGTCATCACACATAAGTCGAAGCCTTGCGGGAACCTTCCTTTTAGGCTTAGCTACCTTTGTCGACTCATGGCGTGCCTCACTCTCAGACTGCATTTGTGGGTTCTAATCAGGATCAAGGTCATCAGAATGAAGGGGCCTTGAAGAAGAACTTGTAGTAATAGTAGCCCTCCTTGACCTTTTTCTTGCTGGGGATCTGGAAGACAATGGATCATCCTCAGGAGGAGTGGCTTCCTCGGATGATAACGCTTGAATATCAATATCCTGTTGTGCCCCTACTTCTGGAGGAACAAGCATTGTAGGCAGTTGTGCTGCTCCATGAACCTCTAGTTGTACCTCTCCATGCACCTCTCCATGCGCCTCTTCCTGCGCCTCTCCTTGCGCCTCTACTTGCGCCTCTACTTGCGCTTCTCCTTGTGCCTCTCCTTGCCCATGTACTTGCGGTTGTACTAGTTGCACCTGTGGTTGTCGTTGCACCTGTGGTTGTTGAACACTCATCAGCTGAGTTACTCCCGGCAATGATTGGATGGTACTTTCTTGTGATGAGCCAATATCACTGGTCGATGGTGATTGAACAACCAAAGTGGCTGCCGCAGCAGCACTCAATTCAATTCAATTTGACTTTATTCAGTTAAAAAAGTAATAACCATAAAGTACATAAAAACAATTCATAATACTACATCATCATTATTATTAAAAGAAACAATTAAAACCACAAGGTTATTGGCAATGCAAATATGGGTACAATATGCAGTAGATTTAAATACAATGTACATTGAATTCAAGTGCAAATTGATTTATGTAATCTAAAAACATTACCAAAATATTCCGAAATGGAAGCTACAATAAAAATAACATCTAATTTCTGGAGTATTAAAAAGGCGGCAAGACATCGTCTAACATTCATTTCCTTTAAAATCGGTACAATCAATAATGCACCACTCACTACACCTGGGCCTAATGGCTAATAAGGCTTTACAGGCACCCCAAAATTAAAAAATAAATCAACATATAACAGTGAGCTAAAATTCCATGACATAAATGAGAATTACGTTAAAAAGAAAAATCACAGAAACAGTTGCATCATGCACCAATGACTAACTCTGGGCCTACTGGATACTGCGGCTACCCACAATATATGTTTTTTTAAAGTTGTGAAAAAAGTTTTAAAACTGTAGTTGCCTCAACTACAATGCCCCAAACAAACAACACCAACTTACTCGTAAAATCTCAAGTCCAAAAGTGATCCAAACTCCAAAATCCAAAAAGTCCACAAATACAAATATCCAGCAGCCACACAAAGTAATCCTTCCAGCTCCAGATCCAAATCAAAAGTGACCAGGACATGGACAAAGCACTGGGAGGAGCCTGCTGGACAGGAACAGGAAGTTGGAGACTCTGGGGCTCTTCCTTGCGCCAAAAAGTGCAGCCAAATGTCAATCTGAGGAGTTATTCTAATCAAAATCATTATTTTCAGAAGGTTTATGCTTCCTGCGGTGGATTTCTTGTGCAGAATTGCATTTTTTGCAATATCGGGAACGCAAGCTGTTCAAATCTCCCGTCAGAAGTCAGCTGCCCGCCGCATCTACGTGTTCGGCATTGTTTATTCCCGTAATGCGTGATTGCGGGCCCTTATGACGTACTCACGTTGTCAAACTCTCGTTGTTCAAGATGGCGAGCCGCAATGAAGTAAATGCGTTCGAAAAACTCTTGCGCGACCATGCAACAAGATCAAAAATGGCGCAGCACACGCAAACCGGGAAAAAAATAACTCGGCGGACTCAGAATCACGGTAAGTCAACGCCGAGCGCGCAATATTTTATTTTTCAAGCGCGACCAAGCAAAATAATTTGCATTGCGGATTTTTGAGCAAATTCGCGCGATTCGCGGACCGCAAAATTGCCAAAAATCCACAAATTCGCGCGCAAAACGGATTGTACGCCCATGCTTACCACATAGCACTCCGGAGTACGAGCTCAACTATGATGACTACCACTAAAGAGAGGTTGTCGTTGAATATAATACTAGCACCACATTATGGGGTCATCTTGGGTCTTCCGTGGTTGAAGAAACACAAGCCTACCATTCAAATGGGCTAACAAAACCTTACGGTTGGATTCCTCATATTGCCAAACTCATTGCAACCAAGAGCTAGCCCGACCAGCTAGTATTTTGGCAACCGGACATCACATCGCTACAGCGGTAGAAAAGGAAGTTGTCTTACCAGAATGCCATGTGGCATTTGACGACGTCTTCATCAATACCAAAGCAGAGGAGCTTTCCCCGCACAGAGACTACGATTGTAGAATAGACTTGGTCCCTGGATCTGTGGTTCCATGTGGGGGGATATATGCCCTCACGTTACCTGAGAACCTGTATCTGCAACAATACCTGGACAAACGTTTAGAGCTGGGTTTTATTCATCTGTCCAGATTCCCGGCAGCATCTCCCTTCTTTTTCATCCTGAAAGCCAATGGAGATCTGAGATGCTGTATACACTATAGGGCATTGAATTCCGTAACAACAAAAAATCTGTATCCACTTCCTTTGATACCAGTATTACTGGAGCAGGTGCGGTCAGCAGGCATTTACACGAAGCTGGATCTACGGGGCGTACCACTTGGTCCGTATGCACAAGGGTGATGAGTGGAAGACTGCTTTTAAGACGCGGTATGGGCTTTTTAAGTACCTTGTGATGCCCTTTGGGCTATGTAACGCCCATGCGGCGTTCCAAATCTTTCTGAATGAGGTTTTACAGGAGTATTTGGACCTCTTCGTTGTTGTTTACATAGACGACATCCTCATATACTCAACCACAGAGGAAGAACACATCGTCCATGTACGTTTGGTACTGCAAGCACTACGTACGCATCGGCTGTATTGTAAGATCACCAAGTGCGAGTTCTACGGGACCACTGTAGAGTTCTTAGGGGTCATGCTCACCCCTCAGGTCAAGTAATGGCCGAAAGGAAGGTCAAGGCCATCATGGAGTGGCCATGTCCTCGTAACGTAAAGGAGATCCAGAGTCTGCTGGGGTTCGCGAACTTCTACAGAAGGTTTATACGGCAATTCTCGGATATGGTTGCCCCCCTGACCCAATTGACGAGAAAAAAGACAAGGTTCCTGTGGACAGAGGAAACCCAGAAATTGTTTGACCTTCTCAAACAATTGTTCACGATCACCCTGGTTCTCACACATGCCAACCCAAATCTACCATTCATCGGGGAGGCTTATGCGTCCGAAGTCGCTGTAGAGCGATACTTTCCCAACGGCATGAAACGACTGGTTATCTTTATCCCATCGCATTTATCTCTCGGAAACCGAATACTGCGGAACAAAACTATACAGTCCCAGAAAAGGAGCTCTTGGCTATCAGAGATGCTTTTTTTTGGAAAGGAGACATTGGCTGATGGGAGAAGGTCATCAGGTGACAGTACACTCAGACCTTCGCAAACTCCAATTCATGAGGGCTGCTTGCAATCTCACCACACGTCAACTTCAGTGGATGCAGTTTTTTGCAGAATATCATTTCATTGTGACCTTCCGGCCTGGTGTAAACAACAAGAAGGTGGACACCCTCACTAGACAAGATACGTCCTCGCTTCCTTCTGTTACTCCAGTCAATCCCATAATAGAACCCAGTCCGGTATTATGTGCAACACGAACCAATGATTTCTTGCAGAAAGTGAGACAGGGGGTAGAATCTTTTACCTGGAGAAGTTGGCTCAAGAGTCATCGGAGTGGAAGATGCAACAGGGCCCACCTATGAAAGGACAACAAGTATTAGTCCCTACGAACAGCTTACGCAAAACTGTGTTTTCTTGGTGTCATGACCTCCCGTGTGCGGGACATGTAGGAGGCACAAAGACTTTGGAGAAGGTGCTGCGTCAGTTTTGGTGGCCTTCCGTCCGCCCTGACATTCTCTTATGGGTTAAGGAATGCTCCACGTGGGCCCAAATTAAATCTGACCATCAACGAGCTCAAGGACTCCTACAGACCATGCCCACACCGGAAGCCCCCTGGTAATGATTCTCAGTGGGCTTCACTGTGGGTTTGCCCAAGGATCAAGGAAACACAGCCATCATAGTGATCATAGACTATTTGTTGAAGATGGGTCATTTTGTTGCATGCAAACAGGCTCCTACGGCAAGTCAGTTGGCAAAACTACTGTTGGTCAACGTTGTTCGGCTCCATGGCCTTCCCAAGGTCATTGTTTAAGACAGGGGGCCCAATTCACAGCTGGCTTTGCGAAAACCTGGTGCTCTGAGCTGCAGATCGCTTCTTCTCTTTCAACGAACTTTCACCCCCAGACCGATGGCCAAACGGAGCGGCTGAACCAAACTTCAAACAGTTCCTTAGGTGTTATGTCGAAACTAATACTGATGCATGGGTGGATTGGTTATGAGTAGCTGAGATAGCCTGTGACAGCGCCAAGCACTCTTCCACGCTGCACACTCCTTTTTATAGCACCTATGGGTTTCACCCTTGATTCACCCCCTTCCTTTTCCCCAGTAAGAGCACTAAAATTCCTGGTTTACACAAAAGATTAATGCTTCTGCGTAGGACTCTGATGATGACCCGTAAAAACTTGATCAAAGCCAAGGAAAGGTACAAATCACAGGCAGATAAGCATCGGAGACCGGGTCCTTTGTACAAGAGTGAAGAATGGGTTTGGTTGTCTACAAAACACATAAGATTCAAAAGATACAGTGTGATCAATCCAAAGTTCATTGGCCCATATCGGGTAATCAAACAAATAAATCCTGTGGCAGTTAAGCTAAAATTACCATGTGTCACTATTGAAACCCTCTTGTGGTCCTGTTAAGAAGAACCCCTTCTCCCATATGGGTTCAGGGGGACCAGGAGTATGAGCTTAGGGGTATTCTTGATGCAAAGAGGGTGCGAGGGAAGCAATGGTATTTTGTAGCATGGAAAGGCTACGGCCTAGAGGAGAATTCCTGGGAGCCGGTCGGGGCGGTGCATGAGCCTAGAGCCTAGATTGTTGGCCAAGTTCCATCGCTTGCATCCTGAAAAGCCGTCTGGCAGTTAGTGTATTCAGGAAGGAGAATGTACTGTCAGAATCTGGATGCCGGTAGCGCACTAACTGCCCTCAGCGCATTACCGAGCTCAGAAATGCTGGTAATAAACTACATTTCCCGCCATCCATGGCCAGCCGCATCACGTGACTCGGGTGCGACGCCGGGAACAGAGTCAAAAAGCTACAGAAATCAGGGAGCGCCGCCGAATATTCTTTCTGTTGCAGAGTCGGACTTCTCAGTCCAGGAAACAACGCTTCTTTATGGGCGGTAAGAGTGCTTAAGCACACATCCTGGGAACTGTCGCCACAGCCTTTTGTTACGGTGACTTCATCATCGTCTTACAGCAACTCCTCTGTTGGCTGGGATCTGCCGGCTGACGGTCTTGTACAGAGGAGCGTAGGCACCTTCCGCAGTGCTTGGGTGGCCATTTCCGTTTTGGAGAAACCGGTTTCATGCAGGGAAATATTCGGCGCCCACGATCACAGAATCTAGAGGGATTGCACTATACTCGTACATAGCAATCTTGGATATGGTCAGATATTATTTTTTTGGAAATAATAAGAAACATTTGAATCAACCTTTATTGTGGCAGTAGCTCCTTGTTTTGCTTTGCGAGGAATACCTGCAAACAATGAGACTTTGCAGAAGTATTGTACTCTAACAACCCTTGATCTTTATTGTTTAAATTGGTCGGAGACCCTTATTTGTTTACAAAGCCTCATCTACGCTCTTCCATGCTTTAATGGTTTTGTCCTATGTTACATTTATTCCAGAAGAGAGAGAACATTATAGAGGGGTAGTGAAGACACAGACTGGCAGTAACCTGTATGATGCAACCCTTTTTATAGGTGTGTTATGAGGGTCAACAAAGCATAGAGGAAGTGTTTGGCGTCGTAGAAAAATCTTTCTCAACCGTTCTTTCTTGTTTCGCTTTCGTTGATAGCAGTATCAAATCAAATCAAAACCATCTTTATTCGGCTTCCATAATTCATAGAAAACCATAAAAGCTCCTATAAAAATATGTTTAAAAGGAAACAATTATAAAGATGTCATATTTCGATACATACATAATAATTAATTAAGGTTAAGATTACCACAGTGGTTAACACAAAATTTCAAGAAGCAGGCTACAAACTTAGCATGTAGTTAATTATCCAAAAATGTAAGTGCTAGGAATGCAGGGCGGCAAGCCCAAAGTCTCATAGGCCTAGATGTATCATCGTTCCCATTTGCGATTTCTTAATAGCGATTTTTACCGAATTGCTATTAAGAAATCGAAAAATGGGATGTATGTTTAAAATCGCTTTTTTTTGCGATTCCTTATTATTCCTAATTTGCGAATTCGCAAGTTGCGAATTCGCAAATAAGGAATAATTTCCCATTCATTCCTATGGGCCAGGAGGCCCATAGGAATGATTGTGAAATAATTCTCAAATTGCGAATTCGCAATTTGCTAATCGCAATTTGAGAATTATTGCAAGGGTGCAGAGGTGTCTCATGGACACCTTGCTGCACCCCTGAAACTTACATGTGTGTGCATATGGCCCACATACATGCCCTATGGGCATGTATGTGTGCCACATGCCACCTTCAAAATTGCTTAATTGTGAATTTTGAATGGAAATCGCAAATTAACACCAACCTCAAATTGGTGTTAATTTGCGATTTCTTAACCTGAATTCGCAAATTGAAATTGCTTCTTACATGGCATTTAAGGAATCGCAAAATTCCGATTCCTTAAATGCTTAAGCAAAATAAGGAATCGTAATCTTTTGCGATTCCTTATTTTGCTAATTTCTCATACATCCCAAAAGATGCAAAATGTCCGTTTGCGATTCATTAAGGCCGAAATTCTGCGAATTTCGGCCTTAACGAATCGCAAAAGGCTTGATACATCTAGGCCATAGTTCTTAGTATGGGCACTATCCAACATTTACGTGGCCTTTCATAGTATCTACAACAACAGTATATGAATTGAAGATTGTGGGGCAATAGAGTCACACGGACAGGGTGCTAAGTTCCTTGTCCAATAATTTTGCTGGGGAAAAGAAGTCAAACGATGGAAAATATCTAATCTAAATTTTGTTAAGAGAAACTTTTCATACTAGTTCAGGTTAAACGTCAAATAAGGCTGCATAGATGGGGTAGTTTGTACCACCAGCAAGTGCTGTTCTGAGGGTTTCCCTATTTCTTGGGAGAGTCGTAGCTCACCTATATGGTGAAGACACCGTTTCTTCAGTTCCTTCCTTGGAACTTCAGAGATAGTAGATGGATCTATAAAATATCTCTGGAGACCTAAGTCCCCCAAGAACGACCTTATATATGCTAACCATCATATCTTATCCATATTATCCAGTGCCATACACTCCTGAATGAGATTTCGCGTCAGTTCACACTGCTGTGTGGTCCAGATACGCCTCCATAGCATGATCGGTTGGATCTTTAAAATATCAGAGATAAAATCCAACCCTAATTCTAGGTGGCAACCATATGTCGTGGTACTTTGTGGGACTGCGAGTAGATAACGCAGAAAGGAGTTTTCTACTCTCTGTATGTCATCCGTATTTATGTACCCCCACAGCCCTGAACCATAGCTAGCAATATCATAAACATGCCTCCACCTTCTTCTCTCTTCTGAAGACAGCTATACATCTTTATTGTTTCAGGTAGGGGTTATTATACAGAGGGGTTATATATGAACTAGAGGGTAAAAGAAAAGAAACATAGACACTTCCATTGTTTTTGTTTCTCTTCTCAGATCTCCCTCCCTGCTGTTCCTACCCATTCCTTCCCCAGCTCAATTACCTCAACAGTCTGTGGGTATTCATCGTCCAGACTTGGGGTGGTTCAGAGGTGGGCCCCCATTGAGCATTGGCATGATCCAGAGGGATCGAAGTTGACAAATTCCATTTTTGGTTGTTTTGGAAAAAGGCCAAATTCTTCCCAGCACATGGAGAGCCAAATGGTTATGTGTCCTGTGTGGGTGACACAACATCACTGCTGCTTGCTGTTGGACTTGGCCCTTTCTGCAGGGTCATCCCTGAACTTGTTGCCTTCCTCCTCTTTTTTGTCAGACCTGTTTTTGTTGGTTTTATGACTCTGGGCACTTTACCACTGCTGACCAGTGCTAAAGTGCATATGCTCTCCCGATTGTATATTGACAGATGGATTAGTGACTCCATGATTGGCTGGTTTGGTTTACTTGTCAGACCCTAGTACAGTGCACAGCGTGTGCCCAGGGCTTGTAAATTAAATGCTGCTAGTGGGCTTGCAGCACTGGTGTGCCACCCACAGAAGCAGCCTGTAAAAGTGTGTCTCAGGTCTGCCATTGCAGAGCCTGTGTGCAGTTTGGTACTGCCAGGCTGACGGGGCAAGTGCACCCACATGCCAGTCCCTAAACCTTCCCTTTTCTTCATATCAGACACCCCTATGGTGAGCCCAAGGGCATTTTAAGTATAAGGTAGGACAAGCCCTGAAGTGTGGGGCATGTCCTAATAGTGAATTACAGCAATTTTCTTTTTTCACTATTGCAAGGCTACCTATTCCCCATAGGCTAGAATGGGCAGTTAGATGATTACATTTTATAATCCTAACTGGCTCAGGGAACAAGATAAAAAGTCGAGTTTAGTATGCCTGAACTCAGAATGATAAAATACATCTTTTAGTGAAGTTGGTTTTAACATTCTGCGTTTGAAAGTACCACTTTCAGAAGGTAGGTATTTCTTGTCTAGCTATCCAAGCCTGCATTTGCTAGGTTGTGCATTCCTTGTCTGGAGTTTGAGTAACAGGGGCTGGAGGATTCCAGGAGACAGGGTGAGTCAGCCGAGTGGTGAATAGAGAACTCTGCATCTAGATGGGAGGGAGGAGTTGCACCTGGGACCTGAATAGGACTGTGCCTGCCCTCCACAATGCTGGCTCCACCTCCAATGGTGAGTCTGATGTCTCTGCCCTGCACTGTGAAAGAAAAGAAGGAGTCATGTCAACAGAGTGCTCCAGTACTGACCAGAACTGGTTTGGACTAGGCAAAGGCCTCTCTGCCTTCAAAGAACAAAGAGAAACTGTGTATAACAGAGGGGACCCAAACCCCAGAGAATTATATCACTTTGGACAACAAGAAGAAAACTTTGCTCAGGAGTCAAACTAGAGAGACTGAGAAGAGACTATCCCTAAGCTGAACTGCTGATTGGGGGATTGGCCTGCAGGGGTTGCCTGACTGCCAAAGACAGGAGAGAGGAACTTTGTGTACTTTATTTCAACTTGTGAAGGATCTTCAAGGGCTTGAGAAAAGAGCTTGCCTCCTGCTGAAGTCCCAGGGACAACAGACTTCACCCACCAGCTACCCAAGAGTTCTTACCAGCTCCCCAAGAGTTCTTTGGAAGTGCCTGCAGTTGTGCTGGACTTTCTGAGGAACTGTGTGTCGCAAGGAGCTGGATGCGCGACTCAAGAACAAGAAGCGTGTCACCATACTGCCGCTGCCGCTTCACAACACGAAGCACCTCGCATCGCCGGAGATGAGGAACAAAGTTGCAGCAGACGCCACCGCATCACCGGGAAGTGTGTCGCAGAAAAATCGTTGAGTCATCCCAGGGCCATCGAAGCGCCTCGCATCGCCAGGCGAGATGATCGACGTCACAGCAGATGCCACCGCATCACTGGAAAGAGTGTCGCAGGGCCTGTCGCGGCTCATCGCCGGAGACAAGGATCGATGCAGCATCAGACGCCGCCGCATCTCCTGGAAGCGTGTCACAGGGCCTGTCGCAGCTCATCGCCGGCGAAGAGGATTGACGTCGCAGCAGATGCCGCTGCATCATCGGGAAGAGTGTCGAAGGGCCTGTCGCGGCTCGCATCATTGTAGAAGCAACATTGCCAGGGGCGAGGGTCGAAGTTGCAGCAGACGCCGCTGCATCACTGAGAAGCTTGTTGCAGGGCCTCACGTGGCTCGCATTGTGTGAAGCATCTCCCATCACCGGAGAAGAGGATCGATGTCGCAGCAGATGCTGCCGCATCACCAGGAAGCGTGTTACATCGGGAAGAAAGTGCCATCTTTGTTTCTTAACATTAGATCTTCACCGCATCACCGTCCTTGCAACACTTTCGTTGTCTTGTGTTAAGCATTTTAAAGTACATTAAACTCAGAGTTTCGCATTTACCATCTTAAGAGAACTAAGCTAATTCTACCATTTTAAGTATAGGATTTTGGATTTTTTTCGTTTATGGTCTTGTGTTAAATCTATATAAAATATACTTATTTTTAACATACAACTTGTGTGGGGTCAATCTGTAGTTTTGTCACTTGATTACTGTATGTGTTCACAAATGCTTTTCTTTATACACTGCCTCTGAGATAAACATGTCTGCTTGTGCCAAGCTACCAAGGGGGTGAGCAGAGGTTATTTTAGGAGTATACCCCCTTACCGTGACTAGAGGCAAGGGCCCCTCTTTGTCACAAGTACCTACCTGTGCCAACTAGATACCCCCTAATCTAACACTTGCCATCACAGCTGACAGTCCCTGTAACACCTCACAGATCAGGTCAATCGAACAAAGTTGATCTTCTTCAGTTCCCACAGCCGATGCTGGTGAAGCCTTTGAAATATCCAGAGCCTGTGTGCCTGTAGAGGAACTAATATCCAATCCAACAGTAGCTGAAGCAACCCGTAGTGGCTCTAAGAATGCCGACATCAACATGGGAATACGCTGCAGACACTGCAGTATGTGGGCTGTTAACGGGTCCAGCAATGCATCCACATCCGGTGGCTCAACTGATGGACGTGTTAGACAGAGATCACGTGTGATAGAGATCCAACACGCATTCATATCCGCAAAACAAGCAGCAGAGAACGGGCGAAAATTATAGGACCCAAGACTCGCTTAGCTCCCAAAGGCAAGATGTAACCAGATGGAGTACCATGCGATCACAGAAACGGCACTCCCAGAGCGTTTTCTCCATCTACTCAGTGACTGGGATGTCCATTGCTTTGCAGAAAAAATTTAAATCAGGATACCCAATACCAGTGGCAGGATTAGCGGATGTCCTCCAAAAATACTTCCAAATACGCAGTGTATAAAAGCTGGAATCACTCCGAAGACTGTCTGAAAGGTGCTTAACAGTCCAGAACCTATGGTCTTTAATAGGTGTACTACACCCTCCTTATCAAACATGTCAAAGATAAGCTGTACAATTTTTTCAAAATGGAAAGGGCAGTTAGTTCGTACAAGGGCCAGTATCTCAGCTGAGGACCTTTGAATCTGGAGATCAAAAGTCTCTCTGGCTGAGGCTAAGGGCACATCTTTCTGTAAAAGCATGGCTTTCATTAGGCTCAGAGTATCAAACCATATAAAGGAAACATTCAACAAAGGCCATAACGGCGCTTCCCTGACTGTGCGGGTTGGTGGAAACAATACTTGCATACAACATGTAACCCTGGAGCTCACAGTGACTAGATATGCGATGCCTGGAAGCATCCCGCAACAACCTCGATTATTCAACATTAAGTAACTCCCATTTGAGAGCAGCCTGAACACTGAATTATTCATGGCAGCTGGGGACCCTCTCAAATGACAGGACAAGTTTGCAACTGGACCATTACAGGCCCTGTGAAGCATTTTATCCTGGCAAATTAGAGATCCGCTTAATGAATTCTTGCAGTCTGTACCGCTGAGAAGCACTTCAATGTCCCCGTTCTTGCATCTAAATCTATACGTTAATTCCCAAGATTCATGGATGAATTCCCTACCCAGTGCTTCATATCTGCCTACCTGGTGGTGTTCTAGGCAATATTGAAACTGAAAAGTTGTTGCTGGCAATGTTATATGGCCATGAATTAATCATTCTGTGGACTGTGATTCTTGCACGGTGCAAGGTAATTGGTCAAATTTTTCAATGTGAAGCATTGTATTTTTGGCATTCCTTTGTGCCATTGTTATTTGCTTTTCCGTCAAGTTATATGCAGAGAACAGAGATGCGATGTTGATGTATCACCAGTGCACGTAACCAGAGCGCAATGATTGTAGCGTCCAGCTCAATAATACAATAGAACGTAACTGTAATTGTTTGTGTTGTAAGATGGACAGATCCTGCTCCATTATATCTATAGCAGAAGGTACAATGTTGCCCAGTGAATACATTCTGGATGTTAGTGTGGTTATGCCATTGTCAACCACAGTCAAAGCCTTTTCCAAGTTAATTCTGTAAATTTCACGCAATTTCTCTGCAACTTCTTGTTGAGAGATTTTTCAAATTTTATTATAAACAGCGTATAAGAAGCGTTTCTGACGTGGCTTTCGCTGACCTAGCAAAAAATCCCTAAGATCCTTGTCTTCTGAGAGTAAGGAAAAGTTTTGTTTCACCTAAAACCATGTCAAGGTGCTTCGCTAATCTACGCATAACTTCCCAACATTGTATTAAGTCACCACCCCCGGGTGTTCTCATTGTACATAGCGTGTCAGGCCTATGGATACTAAACCCTTCAGCAGTACACCTGAATCTTGACTAGCACCTATTTGTGTCAAAAGGCTAAACCAACCATGCCTTCCAATTGGGGTCTGTTGAATTCTATGAAACGTTATGCATGACGTCATCCAGTGCACCCTCACTGCTAGCTGTATTGTTTTCCACCCCTGAAGTGTGAAAGTGAGGGTAAATGAAGTGTGTTCAAGTCCTTAATCTTGGCTAGCCCAAGACAGGAATTCTGTTGCACAGTGTTGTTCAGGAAAATTATCTGTTGTGGTATGAGACATGCTATTAATAGTGTCTCTGTTCTCTGAACCAGCCAGTCCTTAGTACCCCGGACAGATTTTATGTCTATAGTGTCTTTCCATAAGTCGAAACCCTGTTCAGATGTATTAAAAATCCAGAAAAGTAAGCAAACATTTGTGCAAACGTTTGTGAACTACCTTTCGGTGGTGTATGGCAATGTTCTCATTGGTGGTATGCGAAAACATTACATGGTGCACTTGTTTTATGCAGAAAGTGCTGATCATAATGCTGGTAACAGTACATTGTGTCAAAATCAGACGAGTCGTCAAACACTTCATTTTTCATAAATGCTGCAGATAGTTATAAATCAGACAACATATTATTAACAGTTTCAAAATCCCAATCGTCAGAGTATGTACTAGAGGTGATGATATCATTTAAAGAAATTTTGAATACATGTGGTATTTTCAAAAGTTCAATGGGACCAAATACATCATATGAAACCGTATCCCAAACTATTCCGTCAGGAACTGGAACTGCTGTAATGTTCACATAGGACAGGTCTCTTTTTTCATGATGAGATGACATATGAGGTTTCAGTACCAAGTTCACATGTGAACATGTAATGCTGTGGAGCATTCTGGAAGATAGTGTCCATTCATGAGGAAGAAAAAGACAGTCACTAAACCTATCCAGAATGGAAGGAACAGTATTCCAGTTATTATCCAGAGCTGTAGCCATGGTTAGACTAGGTATGTCTTTTTCAGGAACATGTAGAAATCATGAAGTTGTTTTTTATAGGAAACTGGAGCTGGCAGTAACCCATGTTCACTTGGATCAAGAGAAAAATTGTCAAAATCAATGAAGTAGCCAGATGCAGTTTGATCTATCTTTGGTAGCGCAGCAGGTTTTGATGAACGTGCATATGTCTCTTGCAAAGGCATATTTCTGTAGATGTCGGTGGTAGGCCGAATTGATATCTGAGTTTTGATGTTCAATCTCAATAGGAATGAGTTCCATTTCATTGTTGGTAACTCCATCACTTCATATTGTAGACTCTTTGAATGTTATAATTCTTTCTGTCTGAACTCCCTGTATGGTAGCGAGAGGAGAACAGTGGCTACCTAAGAGCCCACGTGGCCTGCTATTCAGGGCCGGCCACATAGTGTGGTTTGATGAGATTAATTTAAATGAATCTCTTTTCTTTCTCGTTCACAATCTTTTCTCTGACCAGATTCCCGATCTTTGGGATACAGTCAGTTCTTGCCGTGACTGATTTCCCTAATGGCGGTGCATTTTACTTGCACATTGCTTTGTAGTGCCCGAAATTCATTAAGATCCTATAAAACAGCCAAAAGTTTATTGATGTCAAAAGGTTTTTCATCCACCACTGTGCTTTCATAATTGAGATCAGTTACCCACTTTCATCTCCCAAATAGGACTTCGTATGGGGTGACACCTCCTAGGTAACATTTTGGCATGTTATTGAGTGCTCTCTGGACCCTATATAGGTGATTGACCCTACTACCACCTGAGCTTAATATTCTTGCTGTTAAAGATTGCTTTAAGTCCCAGTTTTTCCTCTCCACAACAAAATTTCCCACTGGATGGTATGGAGAGGAGTACTGCAATGCAACACAGAACTTCCCATGGCTTCTTTGTAAGCCCAAGAGCTAATCGTGGGGCTACGATCAGAATGTAATGTGCCAACTGCGTATGTCCCTATGAAGACTCATAACTTTTTTATAACAGTTGAAGCGTCAGCTGAGCTCTGTGGCCAAACCAACAGGAATCTAAATATGAATCCACTGCCACCAAGATGTGCTTATAAGCCCCATCAGATTGTAAGGGGCCACAGAGTTCCAAATAGATACTGGCGAGAGGTCTGTTTGATATTAGTAATGGCGTTTGTGGTGGACGTGCTACAGTCAAACCCTTCAACTGCTGACAGATGTCGTACTTAAGTACAAACACTTTCATTAGACCCGTCCACCAATAGCGTTGTTTTAGTAATTATACAATTGCAGTACTTCCTGCATGTGCGGAACTCAGATGCTAATGTGCAGCTAGAATTAAACCTAATCTGCGATCCATGTTTGATATTACTCTATCCCACACTCCTGGAATTTGAGCATACTGAATAGTTTTTGTATCTAACTTGGAAAATCTTTCGGTAAGGCTGCGTTATTTATGGAAGAAGCAATGACAGCTTCAATTGTGCTACCATCTATTTTCATGCTTGAATGAGTGATTGCTGCTATGGCAGCAGTTAACGCTGTCGCCATGGCGGCCTCCTCAGCCAATGAATTCCATTCAACGTGAACGCCATCACATTGATGACTCAGCATGTGTATCATGTGAGCTCTCTGCATGTCTTTTTTCAACTCTGCCACTTGTTCCTTGTTCCCAAAGCATTTTGTGCTTTGTTGTGCAACTTTGTGAGTCTTTAAACCAATTCTGATCCAAGTAGTGAAGATATTCATTGTAAGACTGGACACAGTAAAACGAATAGCACACTATTAGTGTGGGTAATTTCCAATCAGTTTGCATTAGTGCCATTAATAGTGCTTTTAATTCTGCCAGCTGTGCTGTGCTGTCTCCAAGAGACTATGTCTTCGTACTGCTAGGGTGGAACTTGCCTTCCTACATACGTCCTTTTACAATTGCACAAGCTGCGCTGTATTGTTGTATACTACCTATGGCAGGTTGAGAAGAATCGTCAGAGTAAAATAATGTATTCATACTAATCTTGAGGCATTATTTCATTCGGGAGAGGATATTCTTGTTCGTATTGCAAAAATGCTTGTGTTTTTAATGTACAATCAATTTTGTAGTCTACATCTGTTGCAGTGAGATAATTAGCCCATTATATCCATCATGGATGTAGCGCTTTGTGTTTGGAATGCTAGCTTTTATAACAGCCTCTAAGGCTATTACGTTAAGAGTTATGACAATTATTTGTTTCCCCTGTGCCAGTGCTCTTTCTCTCACTACAGCAGTCTTTACAGCTGTCAAAATGTTCTCTGTAGAAGCAAAGCACATTTCAACGTTTGTGTACAAGTGTGATTTGTATGCTGTGGGTATCGTTTCACCTTCATTGAAGGTTAGATAAGTGTACCCTGATTGAACCGCGATTACACGGATCACCAGATATGGGGTATTTACACGTGCGTGTAGGTGTTTGGAAGCTATCATGTCAGCTTGTAAGGAACAAAGGATATCCGTGTGTTCATGTGTCCAATGTCTGATTGAAAAACCAGGTCTTATTAAATCGTAGAAAGGTTGAACTTTTTCTGCGTAATCCAAAATGCATGTTCTGCAAAAATCTTTGAAGGTTGGAGCAGCACACACTTTTCTAATAAGTTTGCTGCTAAGCTTTTCCCTTCATTTGATAACTCATATCCCAAATATAGGACATTGAGGTGGGGTATTTTTGATTTTTTAAAGTTGAATTTGTAGCCCTCAGAGGCTAACCCCAGAATTATGTTTCTCACCCTGGTCAAATTATTTAATAAATCATCATCCATCAGATAAATATCATCTATATATTACAATGCCTCCTCATCATAATTTTGAAGTAACTCTGTTACCCTAGCTGGGAACAACCCAGGCTATTCCTATACCTTTGGGGAAGTCAACAGAATTGCCCCAGAGAGCCTAGGGCTGAAAATGCTGTCAAATACCGGCTTTTAGGTGCTATATTTTGGCAGGAAAATCCATTTGAGTGATCTAGTGTTGTTTTGTATTTTTTCCGCACAATGCTATTCATTAATGCGGCACTGTGTGCATTCTGTACTGCAAATGTATTTATGCATGTGCATCAGTTATCTGTAGTCTAAAACCAGATGGTATGAATTATCAAGTTTCATTACAGGAAACAAAGGGTTATTCATTGAAGAGGTACAATTTTTTATTACACCTTGGTATTTAAGTTGATCTAAGATCTCCCTGATCTATTTCTTCGCTTCTTGTTTAATTGTGTACTGTCTCTGTGGAGTTGGAGTAGGTTTTACTGGGATTACATTGTGAGGTGACTCAGCAACCTACCCTAAAAGGTTGTGATATAATGCTGGAGCAAGTGCTACCACCCACTCCTGCGTGGATGAATGTTTTAGTGATGCTGAACGAGGTCAGAAAAGGCTTGTAAAATGACTGTTTCTCCTTGTGGCTACTCCATAACAATCTCAGGCGGCCAATCGTTTTCATCCCAAAGGATGTCATGGCCCAAAGTCAGGATCTCTCAAAAGAGACCGTTAATTTTTCTGGGTTTGTCCTCCTCCATTTTGAGTGTTATCTCATGTAACCGATGTGAAACACACACCCTTGTATCAGATGTTTCCACAGTGATATGTTCATTCAAATACACTGTCACCAGAAATTCCATCAGGTTCTAGCGAGCCATTGTTACTTCAGCTGCGCTGTATAGCATCATCAGAGCCTATTCCCTGTTCAGAAGTTGAGTACGCAGTATCCTTGGCATGTCTTACTGTAAGACCTGCTACCTTCTTCTTTTTAAATTGAGATTTTGATTTTGGTTTATCTTTTTTGATATTATAGTTTGAAGTACGATGCATGTCTCTGGGTTTTGTCCGCTCTTCTTGTCTGTGTTCTGACCGTCCTTCTCTCTCAGGATCCTGATATCTGTCAGTTTTTTTATGTCATCATAATTCCTAAGGTTGTACCTCCTTTCGGAGGGCTCCTGTTGAGAAGACCCACCTCTCACTCTATTCTTCTGTTTTTCCTATCCCATTTCTTCTTGGAAAAATCAGCTGCTTGCTTGGAGTTATCCTTTTCTGGACCACCCATGAGTTGAGGTTTTGATGCTATTGCTCCCAAATTATCTCTACCTAATTCGGCATATGCATCTTCAATAATTTTAGGTAATTCACGTTCCTGCTGTACAGAAGTGAAATCCCTCAGGCGTTGTCATATTGCTACTGCTGATGCCTCCCCTTTATGTTTGCTAATATAATAGTTGTTATCCAACGCACTAAGTAGATCGACAGGAGCCATCCTGAATTTTGCAAGAAAACTGGGTTCAAGACCGACGAGCGCGATCCTCAAAGTATATAATGCCAAGAGCATCGTAATCGCCAATTACGGGGCTTCAATCTGGGGTTACATAGAGCCTGTCCCTATTCAAAGGGCAGAAAACAGGTTTTTAAGATCATTGCTTTCTGTTCCCCAGTCCACCCCCACTTTTTCCACTCACTCAGAACTGGGGGTTGGGTACGTTTCTGACGTGATAAAATCTGCCCCGGTTATAACTTTGTTAAAAACCTGGTTAAATGAAGAGATTTCTTTAAATCATAAAATTCTAGAAGATTGCTTAAATTTGGATGGAGTTCTCAAGATCCCATGGATGTTGTATGTAAAAAATATGTTAGCAAAGGTGGGACGCATCGACCTTTTTAATTCACCGATGAGTATAACTAAAGAGGATGTTAAAACAATTAAGGACTCACTGATGAACCTTTTTATCTTAGAGCGAGAGGAAACTGAACTTAAGAAATTTTCTGTGAGAAGGAATTTCACACTGAAAACCGTCCCAGGCCCAGAACCCTACCTGGTATTTGTAAATAACTCATTCCACCGCTTTCTTTTAATTAGATTTCGTTTGAATTTAATTCACTTTTTATTGGGCTCATACTATAGATGGGAGACCCCTGAAAATAACAAACCTTGTGATTGTGATAACTTTTCACCCCAGGACACCTTACATTTTATTATGTTCTGTGATCACTATGATAAAATCAGAAGGAAATATCTTGTCCCCATCCTTAGAGAGGCCCGCTTCCTACAAGCGAGGCCAGCCCTCTTATTCCTGCAACTTTTGTACAATGCACACGTCACTTTTCATGTTGCAAATTTTCTAGTAGCAGTAGTACGCATCAATAAGAAGCGTAGAAAAAGTAATAATGGATTGATTATAAACGAAATTTTTTAAATGTAATTGTTCTAAAAATCTAACCCTCATAAGAAAATAGATATAGTGATGTTTTAAATATTTTAAGGTACCTTTTAATCCTTTTTTATTGTATATATGAATTGCTTGCGCTCATGTCACTTTACATTCTGATGTTATGAATTATGAATCATTATGTATATATTGTGTAAATATTTTCCCTGTGTTATTTAATTTTTCTGTACGTGTAACTTTTGAAATGTATCCTGTGTCTTTTTATGATTTTTTAAAAATCGAATAAAAGTGTTTGACTGACTGACTGACTGAGTTGTTACCTGTGCAAAATTTCCTAACAATTTCATCCCTAGGTTCTGAGAAGGTTCTGCTCCATATTCATTCTGTAGTTGTCTCTATACATCTGGTATTACTGCTATTGAAGGGATACCATGAGTTCTGGTATATATGGCAGCAAAAACTGTACCCCAAGAGGTACAATCCTCTATCTGAGGAGCTATCCCCATTGGCAAGCAGATTGTTATTCTTCTGTGTGGAAACACTGCTTCTAATTGTGTTATTTTCTGAACTATCCAGAATGGCATTTGTTCACCTCCAGTGGGCATTTTACCCATAACTGCGTTTAGTGTTTGTGGAGTTATTTTAGTTGCAGTCGCCTGAATCTGGACTGCTGCTGTAACCCTTGCTGGCTGAAGTGTAATGTTCTCATAATGAACTATGTTAAATTTCTGTAAAGTGTTCTTATTTATTTGTGTAGTGGACATAAATCTGCTACTGGCATTGTGTAAATGTCTGGATGCAGGGTGTAAGCAGCTAGGACCGGCCAAGTGGCTCCATCTCTGCCGAGTGGTCCGTGTCTTACTTTCTCTTTCGTGTTTGAGAGACCACCTTTAAACCAGCTTATGTGCTACTGGTACGTGAGTGGAACTTCAACGTCCTTGTATGGACAATATTCCTCTGGTATTTCATCTTCAGTTTAAAAATTAAACATATTTTATGCATTTATCTGCTGGTGGGAATTTGCCCCACAAATAGAACACCTCTGTCCTGTATGACTCGTACGCCCCAATCACGAAAGTTCCTGTCCCACCTCTGAATGTGATTCCAAAATCTGCTAATTTTGGAGAGAGGGCAGTTCTTATATTTTCTAAAATGTTTATTTCCCCTTCTACTTCCCCTTCCTCCACGTGTAATACAGCGACTCCTTCGACAGACATTGTTGAAAGAGTTTCAAGGAGACTGAGATAAGGTTTTATGCACAATAGGGAACTATTTATCCTTCAACCTTGATTAAACCTACAGCTAATACAGAGGATATGCCTACACAGCTGTGTTAGGGTTTCCCTTCCCACTCCAGACGTCTCTGGATATATGTGAGATAGGGTCTCTGGGAAAGCACAACTGAACTACTCAGATTTGACCATAAAATAAGTACCAAACCAACATTGGTGGTGCCTATGTAGTTCCTATAAATCTATATTGGATCTGTGCATTTAGACAACATATACCGTGGGATTGGTATCCAGACTGATTCCAGACACCCTCACCGTCTGTATATCAACTAGCTCACAGTGCCATATAAACATCTCTTTTAAAGGAGAGAATAGTTCTAGGCAACTATCGAACATAACAACCCTGTCCCATCAGGGTTCGTAGAAACAATACAGTACTATTCACTCTGTCACTCGTGCTCACTTTGTCTTAGAGAGAAACACAGAATACACGGTAGGGACATTTTTCAATAAACATTTATTGAATCAGCATCATTCTAGTGTAAAATAGGTGTGCTGCAACAACCATAAGACAGAAACAGATATGTTGGAAGTGGGGGTCCTTATCGCCTACCACCAAAATCTGTCTCCCGTAACATGGATGCGGTGCACATGGCAATCTTCAGGGCATCAAAGCCAGTCTGGCAGGCATCGGTCCAGACCACCTTCTTGGGCTGTTTCTTGGATGTCAGTTCTGTCAAGGGGGCAATGAGGGTGCCATACCCCTTTACAAACTGTCTGTAATAACCAGTGATTCCTAGAAAGGCCCTCACTCCTATCTGGGTCTTTGGAGGTTCCCAAGCCAGGATGGTATCAATCTTTGCCTGTAAAGGTGCTACCTGGCCGCTCCCCACCAGGGTCCCAAGTACACCACTGGCTCCTGCCCTATCTGGCACTTGCTTGCCTTGATAGTTAGGCCCACCCTTTGCAAGGCCTTCAATACTTCACAGAGGTGTTGCCAATGTTCCTCCCACCTGGTGCTGAACTCTGCAATGTGTCCAGGTAAGCGGTGCTGAATTCCTCTAGCCCGTTCAGCACCTGGTTAACCAGTCTCTGGAAGGTGGCAGGGGAGTTCTTCAACCCAAAGGGCATACTCCTAAACTGGTAGTGCCCCTCTGGCATTGAGAATGCTGACCTCTCCTTGGCCCCTCGGTCAAGGCAATCTGCCAGTACCAAGATGTCAAATGAAATGTACTGAGGTACAGGACAGCTCCTAGCCGATCAACGAGCTCATCAGCTCTGAGGATGGGGTGCGCGTCAGTCTTCGTGACCGCATTGACCACACGGTACTCCATATAGAACCGAAGTTCGGGAGTGGCCCCCAGCGCAGAAGTTTTTGGTACAAGGACCATTGGGCTGGCCCAGGGGCTGCTGGATGGCTTAATCATCCCTAATGCCAGCATCTTGGAAACCTCATCCTTGATGCTGGCCCTGACCTTATCAGCTACTCTGTAAAATGTTTGTTTCAAAGGCAGACTTTCTCCAGTGTCCACATCATGGATGCACCAATGGCAGACTCCTGGGGTCCGGGAGAACAGGCAGGCGAACTGACCCAATACCTGGCGACAGTCCCTCTGCAGTTACGGCCTCAGGAGAGGCAAGAGGTACACCCTACTGACCTCAATATAAAATACTGTGCATTGCCAATTACATTTGAATTTGGCACCTTCCACACTGCCGTGAGACAAAGGTATGATAAGTGGCATGCCATTACATCCTCAATCGCGCAAACCTCCCTAAAAGACAGTTATTATTTCAGTACATCGAGTCTCCCTTGTGTTCTCACACTGCGCTAAAATTGACTGATAATTTTATTTGTAAGTAGCTTGAAATTTAACTGCACCCACATGAGAATGCCCAGTGCAGAGATAGTGAATATCCAGCTCCTAGGATTTGACTGTACATGGACTTCCTTTAAGGTATTTGGGTGACTAGCTGGCTGTTACAAATTTGTGTGTGGTTTAGTGTGTATTTTTACCTATGGTAAAATTAAAATATTTTTTTTTTATTTCAACTTATAGAGTGTTGATTGTTAACTCAAGATATTAAACACCTGCGATGTTAAGCATGTAGAATTGGAATTTAAGAATGAGTTTTTAAAATGTTTAGCTGCGCTCGTTCAGATTACAAATCATGCATTTGAGTGCATGGCTATAGTAGAAATGAACTCTAACATTTTCTGGAAAAAAGATAATGCTGAATGAGTGAGCTGAGAACAATGGGATCTGCTTCACTGAAGTAGTTAATGAGCATTAATATCAGCTCGACTGGTCACTGATTAGTGTGAAATTAATTTAATTACACATCATTTGTTAAAAAAGTTGGAAGGAAATAAAACATTATTTATTCCTTAAGTGTTGAAAAAATATATTAGCCTTGAAAGTCTGCAAGCCCCACAGCTCTTAGAGCCCTTGATAAAGGTCTCATGGGAATATGAGACAAATAACTTATTCGAGGGTGAATATATTATCAGACAGCACATGAACGTTTCCGATTCTTCCCTCCCTTTTGCAAAGTTCTTAAAATCCAAGCCCTTCGTTTTGGTGTAGAACTTTAAAAATCGGTTTACTGATATTTAGAACTATTCAGTGCTCAGTGTAAGAAATGGTGATACTTGTTGGGGGTGAGGGCAAAACCCTACTCAAGAAGCAACCACAATCACTGTCAGGGTGAAGTCACAAGCAAACCCCAAATTAACCCGTGCTTAAACCCTCTGGGAGCTTGGCACAAGTAGCCAGGCTTAACTTAAAGGCAATGTGTAGTGTACATCATTATTGCAGCACTTCAAACAGTAATGAAGCAAATACACAAAAGAAGAAAACTCCCACACCAACTTAGGAAAATAGAGTAAAATGTATTAAATAATTTAACATCAACATGAAAAATCCTATCAGTAGACCCAGAGATATGTCATTTCAAAGATTTCGGTTTTAAGCAAAACGCCTAAAAGCACAAAGCCCCACTCACTGTTATCTGGTCGTGCGAGACCGGGTAAAAGTCACAAGTTCAGGCTGACTGCAATGTAGCACCGGCCAGATACAGGATAAAGTCTAGTGTGAAGAGTTCCGTTTGCGATGGTGGGGGCCGCAAAGAGCAGGGAAAGCATTGCGGATGGTCATCAAAGTGACACAAATAACAGACTGGGCGCCGCGGACGGTTGTTACTGTAGCACAAAGGTCTTGTTGGGTGTCATGAACGATCGTTGCTGGAGCTTCGCATTGATGGTCACCGTGAGGTGTCAATGCTGATGCGAGAAGTGCAGATCTTGCATTGCCAGGTGCCGCTGGTGGTCACTGTGGCTCACAGAGGCGGGTTCATTGAAACTTCGCATTGACGGTTGGCACAAGCTGCAAGGTCTTGGCACGAACGGGCCCATTCACGAAGAGTCCAAAACTTCATTTCTCATTTTCTTGAGGAGAAAGCGCAACTGATGCCATAACCAAGGACAACTTTTGGGAATCAGGATTTCACTTCGGCAGAGGCCAGCAGGTCCAGTTGCAGGTCCAGGAAGCAGGCCACCTGGGAAGATGGAGGGAACCTCTGGAACTTGTTATGTCCCTATAGCTCAGAAAAGGAAGTCAGACAGCTGACCTTTGACGTCACTTCAGCCTGGTATGAAAGATGCGGGTCCAGTCTTCCTTCTTAGCAAGCAGGGCAGCATAGTGGCAGTCTTTCTGATAGCAAAACAGCAGTAGTCACAGGTTTAGGAGTGTACTGAAGAGTTGGGTATGAGAGTCCAATATTTATGTGCCCACTTTACCGTAGGAGAAGGTTCTGGAGGTTCGCAACCCTGGAGGTGCTTGGAATTTCATGCCTCCCTGCCCTTGCCCAAACTTGCCTCTGGGTCATAATAGGCTAGTGTAAAACCTGTGTGAGTGTTGCTTAGGCAGGGCCTTTGGTATGTTCCAGTGAGCTAGGTAACAGTCTACCATGGCCCATCCTGCCAAAACCTATGCTCCTCTCACTGTCTGGAAGTATTATGCAAAGACCAATTGCCAGCTATACCTAATCATGTGACCCTAGAAACAGGCTGCAGATATCAAATAGTTAGGGCAAGAAAATAGCAACTTTCTAAAAGTGGCATTTTCTGAATGGTGACTTAAAATCCTACTTTACCATTAAAGAGGGTTTTAATTACCAACTTTTTGGACACAACACTCAACATTCCCACTTACTCCCAATGGAAAGTTATGACTTATTAAATGTAATACGTTACCCCAATATTATCATATGGGAGAGACAGACCATGCAGTAATGAAAAAATTATTTTAAGAGTTTTTCACTGCCAGGACATGTAAAACTTACATGCACATTTCCAACTTTTTAAATGCACTGCAATCTGCCCTATGGCTGTTTAGGGCCTACACTAGGAGGGACCCATATGTAGTAAAAGGAAGTTTTATTTCTGGAAAAGGTTTATTTTGACAAATCATAATGGCAATTTAAAACAAGCCAAGCTAATTTTACCATGTTTAAAGGAGAGAGCACAAGAACTTTAGCACTGGGTAACATTGGTAAAGAGCACAGCGCCCTAAAAGCCAACAAAAAGGGATTCAGAAAACATGAGTGTGAGGGCAAAAGGTTTGGGGATGACCCTAAAGAAAGGGGCCTAGTCGAAGACTTAGAGTCATTGTACTACAGCAGGTTGTGATACAATAAGATCCTTTGATGGTAGGTGTTGCTGTAATATAGCTGGCTAATGTGGCCAACAGAAGTCTTTGCTCATGCACAGAAATCTATAAGCTTCAATCTTGCACTTCTGCAAGGGAACTAGAGAAGCAAAAGAGATAATGGATAGTAATCAGCAATATACTAGTTCAAGTGCTCAGAATGTTGTCGAAGGAAGGTTTATCTTATGTTGATGGGAGCAGTCATTTTATCATAGACCAGTAACTATTTGAAAGTTAAAGTGAAGAGAGTTCCCCAGTGGAGCAGGTGTAGGAGTGAACCAGGTGTGAGGGGTGCGGCCAGGCCACAAGGCTTCAAAATGATAGATGTTTAGGAGAGAAAGAAGATTTTTGCTCTGAAGCGTGCCACGTCTTTAAAAATTAGGAGAAGCATAAGGTTTGTCCAAACCTACAACGGCCAGTTTGAGCTCAAGACTGGACAGGTCCAAGGCTTCTCTTACACAGACGCAAACAAAAATAAAGACTTTACTTGGAATGCAAATACAAGGATGAAATACATGGACTATCTCAAGAGATACATCCTAGAAACTAACATGATCTTCGCTGACATAAAGAGAGAAAAGGAGGGCCGTAATTTGGTAGCTTACCTGAAGCAGATGGCCTTAAACTGACAGATCAGTGCGTCTGTGTGATTGTGAACTGCCCTGAAGAGGCACTTTGTAAACTACATTTTTGGACTTTGTACTATGTAAGTTCTCCATTGAGCCACATATTGTTCGTACACTGAATTTCCGTTGGGTATTTCAAGTTCCACACGAGAGGGGTGGCCACTCAGAAAAACCCACTAACAGCAAGCAGACTTTGATTAAGAGTATTCCACAAAAATTACCTCCTCCACCAAACACCAATTCGTCATATGACCAATGGCAGGGTTACACAATCAGTCTTACTCCCGCCCCAGATGCGTTCGCTTAACACTGGTCTGTGGGTAGTGGTGTGTATATTAACAGATCTACTAAGGTCTAATCTAGCTCCCAATAGTGAACAGAGTGGAAAATGTGTGAACAAAGAGAGAGCGCCTCACGGTAGTAACACCCGAGGGGGTTCCTGGCATGCAATTGCCAGTTTACCCACTTCTCATCATCGGTCGCTCTCTCTTAGTATTGAATAAAGAACAGAGAAAAACACAAAGATAATAATAAAGGTGAAAACCCAACTCATATAGGTGCCGTGTAAATAAACAACCTATCTATCCACTCATCTAAGTTGAAAATAACAAAGTGGGTGTGTGTACCTAAAAGCCCTGTGATAGCCAAAAGGCGAAAAGGCCACCACTACTAAAATGTGGAACAACTTTCTGGCTATAGTTACTTTATTCTGCTGCTGCAAGTGCTCCAGAATTAAAAATGGTTCATATTATACCATGTTTTTAAGATGCCGACATGTTTCATTGCTATAACTTCAGCAAATTCGTCAGGGAAAACTTGGGGTTCTGATATCAATTTTAGCTTTTCTCAGTTCACTCGACCTGTAGAAAAAATTAAAAAAACACACACACAACAGCGGGAAAGAGATGTTGGTCACCAGTGTACAACTGTCTGAATTCCAACCGATACAAAAACAACAGCGCCCACGAGTCAGCTGTATATAATATTACCTGATGGCTGCCCGCTACTGCATACCTGGTACAAAAGGGGTTGGTGATGGACGGAGCATCTATATCAATCAAACACTCACACCCAGTCAAAAGATCTGGGTTTAATCCATCACCGTTCTTTAGCCCACTCTGCCTCCCCAGTTCAGACATGGCTATATGCAAATCAGTCTGACCCTGTGCCTCATGGGAACAGTCCAGCCCGAACTGCCAAGCCATGTCTTCCCTGGACCGGAAACAAGCTTCCGAGGACCGTGTAACCCTGCCATTGGTCATATGACGAATTGGGGTTTGGTGGAGGAGGTAATTTTTGTTGAATACTGACTGAGTGGGGGGCGGCCTCCTCCTCCTTTGTTTCCCCCTTGAGCTCCTTGTGTTTGTTACATTTGATTAAGAGTAGACAGGAGGACAGTCGTAGGGCTCTTTGTGGATTTATTATGATGAGAGGGGTTAAGTTTTTATGCAATGCATGTTTTTGTTCAACAAAGCACCATATGCAAGTTCACGTATATGAAATAGGTGTGAAGAATAGGCTATATGTGGTTACCAGCATTCCAGCGTCTGATCAGCTGGAGCACATAACACTAAATTCCATACATTGTTACACTACTTGTATACATTTCTTTCAATGACAGGGTCAGACTGGTGCAGGAAATCGGGATGGGCACTAAAATAAAAGTGGCCGCCATTAGTGAATTAGAAAGTTAAAAAACAGTCCATGCTTGCAAATTGTGGAATTTGGATTCTTTTTACTTTTAGAAACAAACTCTATAACTATGTTGAAAGGTATGGAAGATTGCCTGGATTTGAGCTTGCTGCAGGCAATGTTTGCTTTGATTTCAGGGAAATCAATGGAAAAACCAGGCCAGTAAACCATAAAATAGACCTACAGACTGCCAAAAAAAAGTTCCACAAACTGACCTGTCCGAAACTGAAGATGCACGTTATCAAGCAGGAGTCCAGCTCTTCTCGTGAGAAGAAAGTGAAATGGCCTTCTGAAGTAGATACTCAGGGGGTACCATTGAAAGACTGACCGCTAAATCTGCGGTTCTCAGTAGGTTACCTCATCTTCAAAACAAGACTATGTGAAATTGAGCAGTCAGGCTATGAAATGTAAAACAATGAAATACAAGATGGCAGTGCATTGAAAATGCCTGTCAATGTGCAGTAATGTAAAGGCTGCAGTACTTGCACTTTCAGTAGGTATAAAAATGAATTTACATGTGTTATTACAACATCTGCAGAAAAACAATTGTCAGCACTAAGTACAAGGAGAAGTATATGAAGCTTAAGTCTAACCCTAAACCATAAAACAAAACCTCCCCCTAATCCCAAATTCATCCCTAAATCTTACCATAACCATTATGTACCACATGTAACCTCTACCCCAAAATCTTACTTTAACATTTAGTTTAATATTTAACCCTAGGCCAAACCTCAGCATACCAAAATCCTAATGAAAGCCCATACCTTAGCCCTAACCCTAATCATGATATCGTTCCTTATTATGACCTTAAACCTAAGGATAAGCTTATCCCAACCCTAGCCCCAAAATGAACCCAGGCTATAATTCTACCCTTATTCTCAGTAGTGATAAGTATATGGGTATTCTCAATAGTTATAGCAATGTAGTGGCACCTTCATAATGCATATTGTTGTGGATTGTTCTGAATGGTGGAGGTACACTATTAGCTCCACCTGACAATGTATTCTATGATGATTTTCAAGCAGCTTTTGACATTGACCAGCTGCTCACCTTCTTCGCTCCTGTTATCCCATTTCTAAAGCACTGAATCACTCTCACCATCATGTTAATCAAGACACTTCCTTGTGGGCTTCCCCACAGTTTAGAGCAGGTCCTCAATGCCACCTTTCACAATAGTTTTAGACAATGTAAAAAACATCCTACTAATAAAGTCTCATAAATCACCATACCCCTTTACACGCTTCCCCAGCAGTCAGCCAGCAGCATTGCTTCTCTTTCTTCTTTAAGATCACCTTAATTAAAAACATACTGAAAACGGGGCTCATTGCCCATTCACACTCGCATTTCCCCTTCTCTTACTCCCAACCCTATCCATTTTTACAACATATTCAGAGCTTATCACGATATTTACAGTTGGCAATACCTTCTCCTCTCAGTCCAGTCCCTTCAGCATTGAAACCATTCAAACACATACAATTTGTTTTGATTTTTCCTAATCACACTATTCAACTACATCCTCCTCTTGGCCACTTACATTTCAAACCAGAAATATTGTACTAATTCTCTGGTGTATGATACTACAGCGCATGCCTTTACCACCCTTGCCCACAGCTATGCCTTAAAACTACCCTACCTCAATTTACCACTATCCACCCTGAACCCTAAAATTACTCTTACCTCCCTCTGCCACTGCCCACCACTAAACCTTAAAATTACCCTTACCTCCCTTTACCTCTACCCGACTACCCATCCCTGAACCCTGAAATTACCAACTTTTATCTTTTTAAATTTAAAACACACTCACACACAACCACACACATACACACAGACACACAAACACACAGTGAAATACATCAAAGGTTAAAAGGGCATTATAGTTAGGTGAAAACGTCAGGTAAAACATACCATTTTAAATTAACCAAACCACTGAAATTCACAAGTTATAGATATCTCAACTATCTTAACTCGTGCCCTAAAGTAACTATAACTTCCACCTCCGCCATGCACAGTGTTATCATCAATGATATAATTTCAGATGTTGCAGTGTTGCCAGTAGGTAGTTTTAGTAAGGAGCATGTTTCCATAGGAAAAGCATTTTTTGACTTGCCTATCTTTGGTGTCATTTGATGAATTGTCACAAAATTTTCTAAAAAAGTGCCCAGGTGAATCTTGTTCTGCACAGAAAGTTTCTGGGTAATCCATCAAGCAGGGGCTGAGAAAAAGGGCGGGTAAAAACAAGTATGTTTCCCATGTTAATTACCATAGGAGTTTTGAACACTACTACATTTCAAACCGCTGGACGGAATTACACCAAATTTGGCAGAAAGGTAGCGTTTGGTTGACCGACCATGCTTTTAGGTATTTGGTGTGAATCCATTCAGTAGTTTTTGTAAAAAAATTCAAATGTGTATATTTACGATTGTGGCTAATTTGCGAATAATAGCAAACTTGTGCATAAATCTGCAGAGCTCTGATTGGCTGCCAACACTTCAACCAGGAAGTGTTTGGAAGCCATCTTAAGACTCGGACCAAACGCTCCCACCAATTACAGGAACGACATTATCTCAAACATCTGGTCAGAAGAGCATGGAAACGTGCATCCAACAATAACCGGGAGGCACTTTTGGAAAGGCGACCCCTAAAACCACCTTTGGACAGACTCACATTTGTAAGCACCTTTAGTGTTCTGTCCAATAAAATTCAGAATTCAATCTGCAAACACTGGAGTATTTTGAACATAACAGACGCCAATATCCCATTACCGCTGTTCTCTTTTAAAAGAGCACCCAGCTTGCGTGATAGCCTTGTCCATACTAGACCAAGAATGCTAGTAAGGGACGGACCTACAACACTCTGGGACCTTCCCCCGGTACAGGGCCACTACCCATATGGCTCATGTAGTGCCTGCCCGCAGACTTACAAAACTGACAAGGTTGATCTAGGAACAGGCAAAATATGGCTCCTCAGGAAACATACAAATTGCAATACTGATAGAGTCAACTACATGATAACCTGCCCCTGTTCCTTGAGGTACATTGGATACACCACCCGTAAAATTAAGTTGAGGATCGGGGAACACAAGAGCACGATCCGGTGTCACAAACAATCAACAAGACTGACTGACCATTTCTTGACCCACAAACACACGGCAGAAGACATAAGGTGCGTGATCCTAGAACAACCATCAAGAGTGACAGTAGGGGACTCAACGATGATATAGCGTGACATCACTGTGACATCATGTTCTGCACCTATATATTTTTTATATAATTTGACTCTAATTGTGTCCCTATATGAATAACAACACTGGGCTGTGCAATTTAGCCAGACAGGTCATGGTCCATCATAGAGTAATTTACTTTAAGCTTATGCTACCTGAAATTAATTGTTTCCTTTTGTGTGTGAGCAGTGTTATCATCATCCACTTATTTACTGCATCCTGTGGCATAACGGTAATTAAGAACATTTATTGCTAACTTATTTTCCAACCATGTTGCTTTATCAACTCGGAGATACAGGTTCATATTTTATTCGACCGCTACAATGCGGTTCAACTGTGAATGCCCCCATGTGCACGGGCGAGCGCTCCAGTATCGATCGCACCACGCATGCGCATGGTAGCACTTCACTGGCGATCAGATACCGATCGTATTGCGCATGCGCAGTAGGGTATTGGACTGTCGTACGCGCCCGCTATACGCGGCCCGATTTCATAACATCCATGTGCGCATGCGTTAGTAATCAGTCTTCCTATGCACCTCGCATGCGCTAGGTTCGGCTTGACGGGCGCATGCGCTCAGGCTAGGATTAATCAAGCTGCCGTCTGTTTACGTTTAGACCAGCGTAGACACTTAAAGACTGCGTAATTATCCAATCAGCGCGAGTATAAAAAGGCGCGCCTACTGTCCGTCCGTTACCTCCACTCCCACTCAGAAGCTGGTGAGAGGTACCGACGGACAGGTAGGCTCTTGTACATCTCCTACATACTTGCAGCTTGCAAACTAGGCTCTGATAACAACTCATGTAATGTTTACATACCCTAGTTGACAATTTCTTTTTACTGGGTTCATGTTTAGTTTTCGTCTCTGGACCAGCATGGGTTTGGACATGAGGTCTGGTGTCGTTTTCATAAACAACCAGGCACAGTTAAAATGTATGGAAGTGAGGTAGCTACATAGCTATACACCGCACTTACTCTGTTTGTGCGGTGATCTACAAATCCATATTCTTCCACTTTCCTTTTTAACAGAGCGGGCCTCAATTTTTCCCGAGCGGGTGCCGGGTGAGGTGAGGCTACTTCCCACATAACGCTGGGTGAGTACAGCACTTTCATAATATTACTGAGAATATTGCAAATTAAACCAGGAGGATGGTAGCCTCCTGTAAAGCAATGAGACTCTCTGCTCATAGCTACTTATGTGTTGTTTGTACTGTTTTGTTTGTCATTCAAGGATCATTGTGGACACACTTGTGATATCACACACTCTGTGCACTATTCTTTCTTCCTTTTAGGAAAGTGTCAATTTTCCACCAGTCCACATTGGGGACCCAAGTTCCTGGTAGGAATATTTTGATTCAATGTTGCATGTTATTATTACTATTCTCCACATTATCACTTATTTTGCAGTTACTATTAGACCACGGTCCTGAAGAAAGCTGGACAGTTGATTCCATACAGCTGAAACATGTCGACCACACTGCACTGCGCCACTGTATAGTCATATTTTCAGACTATTAGGCGTGCTTTTAATCTTGACACTAGAACAGTGCCCATTAAACATATTTTCTGTTCTAGTAGTTATTTTTATATATTTCGCCTTCTTATCACTCACTTTCACTTAGCACTGCACATCATCAACAGCACTTGAAATACACTGTGGCTAGTGGTTCACCATGGTTATCCATCTCTGCACCATCATTTGATGGGTTGGGTGAGATTTGGATCCATCATCCGTATTCCACGTGATGATATTCCGCCACAGTGGTGGGCTGATGGGAGTTTTTCAGCCTAGTGTAATTTCATGTTGTTGATCCTTGTTTGGTTTAAACTTCAGAACAACACACATTTTTGTGACCAGGCATCTCCTGGTAATTGTTTTTGTTATAGACTGGGTTGTGAGATGTTGAGGTAGGTAAACTAACCCTCATAGACCCCCCTATCTCTTTGTTTCTCTAATCACTAGTAAACCCCACAGCACCAGACCAAACAGGCCTCAAACAGCAAAAATAAACAAACTCACAAACTGGCTTCCACAGCTACCCTCATGGGACAGGACTATACTACACAGGCAGCAGAGATTCAATGAAAATGAAAACTGCCGACCACCGCCTCAATGTCATGGGCCAATCAAGACTCTGTATCGTCACAGCTATGTTTATTTATGCCTCGGATGCAGTGATAGGCCACGTGGTATGCTGGAGCGAGAGGCTTGATTAAATCAGAGGGTAGGCCTGCCCAGCACCAGTAGCTATAGACAGTCCCAGTACATTGGCCGGATGGATAGTGAGTTATGGCCACAGTGTATTTCAGACAGCACAGAGGGCAAGCACATGCACAGCACTAGGTGCTTAAATAAAGCTCCTTGTTGAGCATGCCTCGCATCCACTGGCTGGTCAGTGCGCTGTACATGCGTGACCAATGCATTTTAGTGCAGTGAAGCGGACACCACATTAAAATGCGTGAGTCGGACCCCAGTGTGTGGCCCTTGTCAGGGCTGCCGCTCCCCCATTCAATTAAGATTGGGCCCAGGAGGTTGAGGTACTGGACCAAAATAGGCTTGGGGAAGTGGGCCAGGTGCCTCCACTGCTCCTACTGATTTGTGGCCAGGCCCCAGGGGATGGAGTCCGTAGGCAGAATTCAGCAAGGGAAGGGGGCCATACAGTACCCTGCATCCACTAAATTTCAGATGCGCCAGGGCAGCACCACTCCCTCATTAAGTCATGGCCAGCCCGAGAGATAGGGCATATCAGGTGCCCCTGTTGAAGCTCCACATCTTAAAAGGTCATGATCCTAACTCCTTGCCTTGTCAAAGGCAAAGCAAGTGTCTCTTCTCAGCAATTCCATTATTGAAAAATGATCTGAAATCCTCTGAAATCCTCTGTGGAGGTGACTGCATCCTTGATCTATTGGAGCGCAATCTGTATGTGACTGTGACGAGTGGGTTCATTCTTTCCTCTCCTGGTGAGGTCAGAGTCCATGGTGCTCCCTTTAAATTTCTGGGAGTATGCAAATGTGGAAATCACTTGGATACTTCCCCGCTAGGCCCACCCGTCTTAGTAGTATCCAAAGGTCTTCCTACCTTTTGTCAGGATGAGGGACAGCTTACCAAGCGTCCCCCTCAGCGCATTTTCCTCCAATTTTGGTGAGGAGTTCTTGATGCCGAGGAATATGAGGACATCTCCACCATGCAAAGAAGCACTTACTTCATATAGTTAAGAGAAAGGACAATTCTTTGGTAGAGATTTACCTCTTTGTTGTCTTGTTGTCTTCTCTGTAGGTGGATTCATGTTATCACATATTTCTGGTATAGACGCAACAGGAACAGTCGCACACAAGGTCACTGGTGACATTTCCTCATGCTCCATTATGCAGCTGTAGTGTAGAAAAAGCTCACTATCGTTGGATGATGTCATCAGTAATATCATTTAAGACGTCATCAGTGATATCATCACTGATGTCACTGATCATGTCATGAGTGATGTAAAATGTGAGGACATAAGCAGTGCATTTCGGGGCATAAGCTATAGTTAGCTCAAGTAACTATAACTACTTAATTTAATTGGTTTTGGATGAGTGGACTAGGAGCCTAAATGCTATACAGTCCCTGTAACCTTTGGTTTTTCAGTGAATGAAACGAGTCTCTCTGTGATTTTGGGTCTTGAGTGGCTCGATCCATTAGTATAGGTTGAAAATGATCCTGTCTTCAAGTGTTGTCTCTTTCACTGTGAGGTTTCAGAGGTAGTAAAGCCATTTGAAAGGCATTAGCGGTGGCGCCCTCGCATGCACGCCAGTCGAAACCACAACTTTTTTTCAGAGGATATATAGATATAATATCCTCTGAAGAAAAATTGTGTGGAAAGTTTGGGGGTGATTCGTCAAGCGGGGGCTGAGAAAAAAGGGGGGTCCCAAAACACATTTTACCCATGTTCATTTCCATAGGAAATTTGCGACTGACTACAGCCCGAAGTGCTAAACGGAATTAACCCCAAATTTGCCAAGAAGGTAAAGATTGGTTCAGAAAGCGACCATTTTTATATATGGTGTAAATCCGTTCAGTAGTTTTAGATAAAATCAAAAAATAAGAGTAAAAAAATCAATTTCCCATAGGAAACTTTGGCCAAGGCTACAGCCGAAACTACTGAACGGAATTACCCCAAATTTGGAAAAAGGTAGTGCTTGGATCAGAAAGCAACCTTTTTTTTTAAATGGTGTAAATTCGTTCAGCAGTTGCTGAGAAATTAGAAAAATAAAAGTTTCAATATCTGGGCAGAGCCTAAGTCCCGAGTACAAGATTCACTGTGATTGGCTGCCAACACTCCAAACCAAGAAATGTTGACAGCCATCATGTGACTCAGTAGAAGCGAGTCACCAGAAAACAGAGAAACAAAGATATAAAACAAGAGAAGGGGGCAGGGTAGAAACACCCTGACCCCCTAGGCCTGCTCAGGGGATCCCAGAAAGCCCAGAGGGCCAAAGAAAACATAAAAAAAAAAAAATGTTTTCGCAATTCTCGCTGGGGTCAAGAGTACCCGCGTTTTATTTTAATGAGGCCCCTGGGTGGGCTATGTCTCGGGGGCCTTTCTTAAAAAATAATAGCAGGGGCCCACTGGGGTCCCCGCAGCCCCGGGGCTTTACTCATGTTGGGAGGGGGATTCAGTAGGCTGTGGAAATTATATTGGGAAAACAATAATGCACTGTATTGCGGCCTTCCTTTAATATAATGCAGAATAATGCTTATTTATATTGCAGTGTTCACTTTTATCACGGATAGTGTCACTTTGTTACAGGAAATTTAATAATATGTGGGAGGGCGTGTCCCCTATCTATGTGCGGAACAAAATTAACGTTTAATTGGCTGAGGTTTTCCAACAACAAGTTTAATGTTCATTGGCTGCGAACCATTGAAAGTAGAAGTATTTCCAGCCATTCACTTCCCCTCTGCAGAGTAGCAAGGACATCTGATTGACTCACATGTTCTAAGGAGGGCTTTCCATAGCTTAATGTTCATTGGTTGCGAACCATTGAAAGTAGAACTGTTGCTAACTATTCCTTTCTCCTCGCAGAGTAGGAGGGACATCTGATTGGCTGATGTGTTCAAAGGAGGAGCTTCCAGAGCTAAATATTGTTTGGTTGCGAACTATTGAAAGTAGAAGTGTTGCCAGCCATTTACTTCCCCTCCGCGGCGTAGGAAGGACATCTGATTGGCTGACGTGTTCCAAGGAGGACTTTCCCAAGCTTAATGTTGAAAGTAGAAGTGTTGTCAGCGATTCCTTCCTCCTCTGCGGAGTATTAGGGACATCTCATTGAGCAACGTGTTCAAAGCGGGACCTTGGCAAGCTTAATGTTCATTGGCTGTGAAGCATTAAAAGTAGAAGTGTTGTCAGCCATTCCCCCCCCTTTTGCGGAACACCAGGGACATTTTATTGACTAAAGTGTTCCTAGTAAAAGTTTGCTCCTTATTAGGTGGGAATGGCCACTGTTGTCAGCCATTTTGTGACGCACTTCAAAGGAGTACGGGAAAACAAAGTAGTAGAGGGGAGTGTAGGAACACTGTTAACTCTGTACAGTGGTCACAAGGTGGTGTACAGGGAATGTGAAGGTAAATTTTGCACCTTCCCAAGCTTAATGTTGATTGGCTGTGAAGCATTAAAAGTAGAAGTGTTGACAGCCATTCCCTCCTCTTCTACGGAACACCATGGACATTTTATTGACTAAAGTGTTCTGAGTATAAGTTTGCTCCTTATTGGGTGGGAACGGTTCACTTTTGTCAGACATGTTGTGACGCACTTCAAAGGAGTATGGGAAAATAAAGTAGTAGAGGGGAGTGTAGGAACACTGTTAACTCTGTACAGTGGTCACAAGGTGGTGGACAGGGATTGTGAGGGTAATTTTTTTAAAATATATTTTGAGGACCATTTATATAATTTGTCTTGGGCCTAAAAATCTTGTTGGGAAACAAACAGTGTGTTGCGGTCTTCTTTTTATTAAGTCAGCGGGTTGGATACTTCACAGGAGCAGTATTTTCTTATAATGTGGTAGTTACTTTTCTGACGGAAGTGCTACATCTTTGGAGGTAATATTATAATATGAAGGATGGGGTTGAAAAAGAAAGTGCGATGTTGCGGTCTTCATTTAAGTAAGGTTCTGAGTAACCTACTTCTCTGGAACAATGTTTACTGATAAAAATGTATAGTTATAGTGCGGTGCTTACTTCTTTCGCGGGTAGTGCTATTTCCTTGCAACAAAATAGTAGGTGTGGTTGCGCTGCAAAAAATTAAGTCTAGGTTTGAAACTGTTTTTATTAAGCAATCACAAATATACTTTCTTAGGAAAGTGTAGCTGTATATATCAAAGGGGTGACAAATAAAAACGCAATTGATAAAATATCCCTCAAACGTGGCCACACCCTCCTTTTTTTGTCACCCATAGTTTTTAATAGTGTTGCCCCATATTCTTGTTAATATAAGAGGGCATCAGTTACTTTTAGATAAATTAGAAAAGAAGTGCTACTAGAAACACTCCCGCACTACATCATCTCAGGTCAGAAGAACAATAACAAGTAAAAGTCAGTTAAACATAAATGACGTCATATTACCTAGAAATGTACGCTTCATCAAAACATTAAATAAATTACTATGTATACAGTTTTTTTAAAAGACTACTATTTTATAAAATATTAGCAGTGTTACAAACTGTGAGGTTGTAAGTTATCAACTGAAATAACTGTAGTAAATGTTCTTAATATCTTGCAAACATAGATCTCCAACTCCTCTAATGCACTGTAAGTTCACAGTATTACAATATACACTGTGACTTTATAGTATTTTACAGGAGAAGAATAAGGAAGACAACAAAAAAAAACATTTTTACAATCTCTATTCTATAGAAGTCGGGAAAGTTTTGTCGTAGTGCTTAGAGGTTGCTCACTGCTCTGGTAACAGATCACATTGTCCATGAGGAATATATAGAAAAGTAGTGATATATACAATACTATTCCTATATACTCTATATGGAGAATGAGAATAGGAAACACAACAAAGAAAAAGAGAAATAAGAAAATATCAATTAACAAATGTAGGGATTATCAAAGTCATTCAGTAAAAAAGTATCTATGTAAATAAAAAAAATGTTAACTGCAATTTCAAAAAAATATACTCACTGTAAAAATACTGATCAAGTAAGTTATAGAGGTCAGAAAGCTGTGTTTGAGATGGTTTACTCCTGGCAGCAACAAATCTCCAATTCCTCTTGTGTGGAAATATGATACTCTACTACAATATACAATATACTACAATATAAAGTCATAAACACAAAACAAGATCAATAACGAAATATTTTTCAGCTGTGAATATGTTCAAAGCTTTTCTTTTTCAGCTCTTGGAAATCTTCTGTCTTCACGCCGACAGCTCAAAACTCCTCTCAGATCATAATGACTGTGAATCTTTTAATCATACAAATTCACTGTATATGATCAAAGGGGGGAAACAGAGTAAGAAGGAGAAGCTGTTCACGTTACATATGAATCTTTAGTCTTCCCGTAGATGGGTCACCAACACCTCTGAAATCTGCTATACTTTGATTATTACAATTTGCATAGTCACAGTATATGATCTCAAAGGACCCAGAAAAGGAACAGTGTTTCCTCTATTCTGGGTGTTTCTCAATACCACCTGCTGACGTTATATATAAATGGCAAAAACAACCAATAACACTTTTTTCAGAATACAAATCTTTAAATACTCACAAATAGCTAGGTATTATTAATATCTACTATGCCATAATCAAACAACTTACAACTCCGTAATATATTTTGTTGTTGCAAAAGAAGAATCTGATGCTAGAAAAGGGAACCTGCATCACAAAATGGAAACAAAAATAACTTGCAAAAACAAAACTTTTCGAAATACAGGTGTGGTTTATATACTTTTTGGTTATTGAGTAGTCTATGGAAGGAAGATGTGGCTCTGCCAATTTAGATGTCACGTTTGACAGTTGAAACGTGCTCTCGTTTGGCTGTGCATAGAATGGGGTTGGACGCAGGGCCTGGTCGTAACTCCTCGAGGGTGACAGGGGAACTGGAGGCCCTTCCGAGCCTCCGTTAAGGGTGTGGTCACGGTCACTGTGATCTGGAGTACCGTCTCAATAATGCACTGAGAAAGGAGGAACAATGAAGTGAGATGATGACATTTCACGTTGGAGTGGCACTTTTATTATACGAAAACACATGTATTTCAATAAAACGCTTTGCTAAAGTATTCTTAAGAAAGCCTGGCTTCACTTTGCATGGGGTACATGCTAAATAAAGATTGCTTGAAAAATGCTGTGAGGCAAGCAGAAGTGACAAATTACTACAAATGCGAGATTTGATTAAATTGAACCTTTAAGAAGACATTAAAAATCAGTTCAAGACAATACTTCGCGGTCACACAAGTCTCCTGAAGAGAATTATTTTAACAAGTTTAAGTATTTCAGAAAGAACAAATATCAGAGGCTAAGATCCTTTAAAAAGGCACCTAACTAGGGAGAGCAACCCTACAAGATCTAATGCTGCTAAGATACCTTAAGAATACAAGGGGTTTGGTGTGGATGGAAAAAACACTTGGTAAAGTCAAGAATTCCAAGAGAGATAAAGATATTATCTTATCTGGGAAGGCATCACCTGATAAAGTAGGCTTTGACAGTCCCAAATCAGATAAACGGTCGACTGGAGAATCTCACCAAAGGCAGCTGGAGAGTTCTACTTTCTGATTGTGATGCTGAATCTTTTATACCTGAAATTGCAGAACTGACACTGTCCTGACGTATTTTCTGACGCAGGTGGCTTGACTGCATTGTCCTAGGACAGTGGGGGCGGTCAGGTGTCCTAACGGTTGGTCGGCCATGCTTGACCGCAGAACATAAACAAGGAACATCTTGTCCTGTACATATTTCTAAAAATGTATGTGAGAGCGGAACTTACGCCAGGTGCTATCATTTGCAAAACATTGCAGCTTTTATTTCAGCAAGCTAAGTTTCAAAACAATATTTCAGTAAAAAGTCCCAAGATGTGCCAACTTGTACCAGCTGGGTTTGTGTACGTGTGTGGGCGTTGGTTTTGATGCTGTTGAAAATTACTGTACTTCATGGTGGTCCAATTTACCTCGTTGTTTTCAATGCAACAGAAGTTCATGTTTAACATTATTGTGGGCCTAGTGCATTTTGTTAGCCTAAGACGTGTCTTTTTGGCCTTTTGCCTTGGGTCTATAACCCTGGGATTCAGGGAATTGGTGGGATTTAATCTGCTGATTATACATGGCAAAGAGTGAGGGGTTTAAAGCATATTTTCAGATTCTCTCTGGTGGGGCCATATAGGACCTTTATGCTTTCAAGGTAGATAAGAGATGCTCTTTTTGGTGATCAGATGGTAGAGCATGATTTTAACCCTTCATCATCTCTCCCCTCTTGTTCATTTATGAACACACTCTTTATTGAGTATCTTGCTGACCCTTCAGATAGTGGCTGTAGCACTTAAAGCTGTCTTGCAGTGGCACTTGTTGCCTGGCTCTTTATCCTATTTGCCTACCTAGTATTTCTGCATAATCTGCACCTGATTCATTTAGCAGACTTTCATATTGAACTGCTGCAGTATTCTTCTTTGGTGTGTTTCTACCTGGGGGAAGTGGGGGAGCGGTTGGTATGCCATAGTGAATGTCTGGTGGCGCTAGCTAGTCAATTTCCAAGTGTCCTCCAGTCTCATCCCCGGGAATCCTATCCATGTCTTCATACTTTGCTACCTGGTAAATCCCTGTGCTAGCATAATTCATCCCTACTGCCTTGGTACTTAATCTTTTAATACAATGACTCCCAATCTGAAAGGTGCAACACAGAAGCAACATAATCCCAACTATCGGTATCACTAATTTCAGTATTGCTGTAAGCCATGAGGGCATCCAGCCAAAATAGAACCAGTCCGCTGGAATAATGTCCGCAGGGGCACCTGCTTCGGTCGTCATTTCCTTTCCAAAAATAGTCAACTCCTCAATGGCCCTTGCTATTGATCCCTTATCCTCGTCATTTCCTGGTATGAAAGTGCAGCAGGATTTTCCTATTCGATGACACAAACCACCATCTTTGGCAGTTATCATGTCCAGGAAGTAGCGATGCTCCAGAACCATCAGTGTTAGGGGGCGTAGTTCTTCCCTAATTGCATTTAGTCCGTCCCTAGTGCTGTTGATGGCTTTCATGACCTCATAGCGCGTCACTTCCAGCCAGCGAGCATTAACCTGAGTTTGGAACATTGGAACTACCCCGCCGAAGAAAAGCTGGGCCTCGTTGAAGAGGCGGAATTCTTCTGGAACTTTACCAAGGGCCTCTGCTTCGAAGTACTCTGCTGTTGGCCGGTGTCGGTGGAGGAATGTCACATCGCCTGACATGGGGTGTGACAGTATGTGGGAGGAATTCAATGCCGGCACAACCAGATGTACTTCATGCAAAGTTACCAAAGAGCACAGTCCGCGCCACTGAGGAGGAAGCTGGAGATAGATGTATTCTCTGCACGCCCAGTAGTAGTCCATTAAAGTGGAGGTGCCGAACTGCATATCGAAATTGAAGATAGTTATGTTGCAGTCTGCGTTACGCCCAACGGATACAGAGCTGGTACCTATGAAACAAAGAGAAGGATTTTTTAGTTTAAATCCTTTTTTAGGTTTGGACATTCCTTCCCCGCCCCAGGTATACCTTCCGCTTTCCTTATCCCATATCTGCTTGCACTCATCACCAACATCCCAGTCAATATCCAGGTTCCAGTCCATTTCCCCAGCCCAAGGGGGGCCTAAGGAAGCTGCCCTACATATTAGGCCCTCAACAGTGAACCATTTGCCTTTTGCATAAACCTGTGCCAGCAGCGATAATACAGACCTCTGCTTGCATAGACATTTGTGGCTGCTGTGATTGTCTGATGCTGTCTCATTACACACTGCTGAGGGTACCGACACCTGGCGGTATCCTTCTCTCATGACTGTTCATTCCCACTGGGCTGTATTCGAAAACCCTCTTCTCCGTATGTTCTCTATCTCTTCCTTCAGGGCCGATTCCCCCGTGCGGACCTTATATATAATGGGGGTGTGGTCCCATGTTGTAATGTTAACCTCTACAGTCTCCATGTAAACTTTACTAATTTGGGTCAGTCCCTGCATGCGGCAGAGGTATAGGTGCAGCAGGCACATAGTAATGTTTGGCGGGACATGTTTAGGGATAATTAGTCTGTCAGCCCCTACTGCATGGGGGATGTATGAACATACATAGCACGAATCGTTAGTTATTGATTTCCCCACTGCTGTCATGTCTCTGTACCATGAGTTGTCTATTAGGGAAGAGTGGACCGAATGATCCCTGACTGACTCTTGTAGCTCTAGTATGGGTCCTAGACACTTTTGAATCCTAACAAGATGTTGGAACGTCTTATGCCCTGCCCTCTTATTCGTAGGCTTGTGGGGGACAAGGGGCTTTGTTCTGTGAGGAGAAATAGCAAATCGGCGGGCTCTGTGGTGGCGGGAAAAGCATTTGTGGGACACTTGTTGTTGTTCTGTGACGTTTGCAGACCTATCCCATGTACTATTTCTATTCTTTGGGGTAGAGGGTGAGAGCCCTGTAGGCATACTGGTGAATGTATTATTAGTGGTGTTACATTCTGGGAGTTTGGGACCTAGTGTGCTGTGTGTTGTTTCCTGTTGACTGAGTGTGACCGCTGGTGCAGTGGATGGAATAGTGGATAGTAAGGCATCTTTCTACTTCTATCATTATAACTTTTTACAGCAAGAAAATAGATACACCAATTGAACGTTATGAGTGATACTCCAACAATGAGACATAACATGAATGTGATAAGAATACATAACTTCGCATCACGGCTGCTGTATTCACGGAACAGCTCGGGGGTGTCTTCTTCTTCTTCGGCAGTGGACGGGAAACCGCTGTCTTCATTCAGGGGGACCATGGGCATGTCTCTTTCCTCTCTTAGTCCATTGTCTGTTGCTGTGGAGGCGCAGGGTCGAGCCGGACGTCCTTCCGATGGATCCATGCCTTCCTCTCGGCTATCCGGACGGCAGTATGAGAGGAATCAGTCACTGCAAATGGTCCGTCAAATTTTGGGTCCTTCCAGTGCCTGACGTGCCTCCGGACAAAGATCAGAGTTCCAGGACGAATAGGTGGAAGTTCTGGATCGATGGAGCTCTTCTCCTTCCTTTTGGACACCTGGGCAGAAAGGAACTGCGTAGCGCGGGTTAGTGTGCACAAAAAATCATAAAGCTCCGCTTTAATAATTTCAGTAGATGACTCACTATCGGTGTTGGGCCTGGTGGAGGGGAGAGTTACATTTATGGATCATCTGGTGACAAGTTGGTGGGGCGTGAGGTGGTGATCTGAGCTTGGGGAGTTTCTTAGTGAGTAGAGGGCAAGTGGGAGGCAGTAGAGCCATTTTTTACCAATGGTGGCACTTATTTTGCTTATTTTGTATTTGAGCAGGCCATTGAGGCGCTCACAAATGCCGTTACTTTGGGGATGGAAGCGGATGTCAGCTTGTGTCTGATGCCTAGCATTGTGGTCAGAGAGGAGAAGATGGCATTTGAAAAATGGCTTCCGTTGTCTGTCCTAATGGCGTCAGGAATTCCAAAGCGGGAAATGACATCACAGAGTAGGAAAGTGGCTACTGCTTTGGCATCGCAGTGGACGTATGGTCCAGCTTCGATCCAGCGCAAGAATGGGCATACCACCACAATGAGATATCGGTAATGTTGGCACCTATCAATCATGTCGACATAGTCGAGGTGGAGTTATTTGAAGGGGCCAGATGGTTTGGGGATGGTGGAAGCGACTGTTTTGAGTTTTGGGTTTGGTGAATACTGTTGGCAAATAAGGCATTTGTTAACAAAGAGTTGTATTAGCTCGTGGGCATTGGGAATGAACCAGTCTGCTTGCAGCGTTGTGGACATGTTATCTCGGGAGACATGTGCGGGAAGGTGGAGTTGGTCCAGTGCCACCTGCAGTAAGGCTTGTGGCATGACAGGCTTCCCAGACATGGTCTGCTGTAAATGAAATCAGCAGGGTCCTGCTGTACTCCCCTCTTCTTCCATAGCTCTTTCTCTTGATGTGGTGTACTTTCTTGTATTTCTCTGAGATGCAGTTGGGCAATGGAATTGTTTTGCTGTGTGTTATCCATTGGGCAGGAAGCATTGGTGTCAAGAGCGTCCTTGTTGTTGTCTGTGTGCTCTGCTGGAGCTACACTATCTTCATTCGTGTTTGTCTGCTTTGCTGGAGTTACAGCTTGGGCAAGTAAAATTGGGGTATTCTGGGGATCTGGTGTGATCAAAGGTACGGGGGGTGCGGCTGCCACTCTGGCTGCCCAATCTGCCAGAGCGTTACCTCAGGAGAGAAAGTCCTCAGGTGTAATGAAAGGCACGTGGGTCTGGCTGCCGCTTTGGCTGCCCAATCTGCCAGAGTGTTACCTCTGGAGACAAAGTCCTGTCCGTTAGTGTGCGCTGCACATTTGACAACCACTACCTCAGTTGGAAGTGTAAGGGCCTCAATTAAGTGTTCCAGCAATTGTTTGTGGCACACAGGTGTTCCATCTGATTTGAGAAAGCCGCGCCTCTTCCAGCGCAGGATGCTTGAGTGTGTTGTTGTGGTGACATAAGCAGAGTCTGAGTACACTGTGATGCGGTCATCAGTCCCGTGGTGCAAAGCGGAAATTAGTGCCACTAATTCGGCAGCTTGGGCTGAGTAGTGTGGAGGCAATGTAATTTGCTGTACAATGTCTAGGGAATCAGAGGACTCATGCTGTTGGGCCCTGACCACTGCGGCTCCCGTGTACCTAATCCCTGTCTCCTGGTCAATGGTAGAGGATCCATCAACAAAATATACAGTGCTGTCTGGCATGGGGTCCTCTTTTGCAGCTCTTGACTCATCTGGAGAGTATGTGGCACAGTCGTGGGTGTCGTCATCTGAGGCTGCAATGGGATAGGCGAAGAATGTGGCAGGATTGACTGTGTGACATTTGACAACTTTCAGAGAGGGTAATGACAGTATGACTTCGTAACCTGACACTCTTTGTGTAGTTAGTGTTGTCTTGGCTTTCTGAATTATAGCAAAGACAGCGTGCTCTGTGTACATTGTTAGCGAGGATCCCATGACAATGGGGGTGCTTTTATCTACAGCAAAGGCTGCAGCAGTGAGAGCTTGTTCGCAGGGGTAATGGCCTTTCATGACTGAATCTAGCATGCCGCTGAAGTAGGCAATGGGCTTGTGGCCCATGGGGTATTTCTGAGAAAGGACAGCAGTCATGACCTGACCATTGCAGTGGGTGAACAGGTAAAATTATTTTGTGTAGTCAGGTGTGCCTAACACTGGTGCGTTTGTTATTTCATCTTTGAGCTGCTTAAAGGAGGCTGTCATTTCAGGTGTCCTGTCTATTTTGTTGCGTCTGTCCTTGGCTGCTTTGACTACCTTCAGCAAGGGGGCCGTTATCGTGGAGCAGTCAAAGACCCATTGACGGACATAATTGACAAGTCCAAGGAATTTTTGCATTTCTTTCACAGTGTGGGGCTCTGGGGTGTTCCTTATGGCCTCAACTATGTCTGGTGTGTCTCCCTGATGCTGATAGTACCTGGCCTAGATAGTGTACCTCTGTTTGGCAGGACTTGAAGTTTGTTTTTGTCCACTTTATAGCCTCTGTGAGCTAGGGTGGTGAGCAGAGAGATGGTGCCTGTTCTGCACTGCTGTTCTGTGGTGCTGCAGAGCAAAATGTCGTCAACATATTGCAGCAGAGTGCTGCCACATTGGAAATTTGATCAGTCTTCCTTGAGTACTCTGTTGAAGACGCTATGGGACTCACAGTACCCCTTTGCCAATCTTCTGTAGGTCATTTGCACCCCTCTGAATGAGAAAGCCAATAGGTACTGACTGTCTGGGTGGAGGGGGACACTGAAAAACGCATTTTTCAGGTCAATCACAGAAAAGTATTGTGCATTCGGGGGGACATTGGTGAGGATGACAGAAGGGTCTGGGACGATGAGAAACGCCATTGCTTGGTCTTACCTTTTCGAAACGGAAAAAGGCAGGTGTTACAAGGCGACACACAGGGATATATGACTCTCTGATCCAGTAGGGCCTGTATGGTAGGGGCAATGCCCTCCTCTGCTTCTTTGGATAGTGGGTACTGTTTAATTCTGGGTAGAATTGCGCCTGGTTTTAGGGTTATTTTAAATGGGGTGGCAGAGCGATTAAGGCCTACATCATTGGGACCAGTAGACCACAGGTGCGGCGGGACTAGAGCCAAGTCCTCTTCACGCACTGAATCATATTTTTTGTGGGGCAGTGGGTGTTCTCTTTTCCACTGTCACCGAGAGGGGTACCTCATACTCATAGACGATCACTGTTATGGGATATTCATCAGGATCACCAAAGAGATGTTCATCTGAAATGTTTCTCACTTGGTGTCCGGGCTCGATGAAGATTACACAGGCCCAGGAGCACATATAGTCGACTCCTGCTATGAATGCCCTGTATGTAGGTGTAATGTGAAGAGCGAGTATGCCTAAGATCATGTGTCTGTTTGATGTCTGGCAGTTCTGGGACTGTGGGCGGAAGAGGAACTCTTGCGGGAGCTGGACAGTGCGATTGTGCAGCTCTGGTGTGTTGGCTACAATGATATGTACCGCAGTGGAGAACGCTTGCTCATCCACAGGGCAAGCTCTTATTTCATCCTTCAAGGAAGAGTCAACAGTGAGTGTCATCATCCTCGTCAGGGGTGTGCCTGGTATAGAACAAACTATTGTTCCATTCTCATGGAAGTGAATGGCCATGTTCAATTTTGCCATGAGGTCTCTCCCTGAAAGGTTAACTGGAGAATGTGGCGAGTAAAGCAATGGTTGCTCCAGCATACGGTCTCCTATTTGTAGGGGTACTGGCTTGGTGAAGGGGACCCTTGCTATTGCCCCAGAGAATCCCTGTGTGTCCGCTACTTGATCAGAAATAGGCAAGTGTCCGCCTGTAATGCAGGAGTACGTGGCGCCTGTGTCAATGAGGAAGCTATATGTTTTGTTATTTATCGTGACCAGGACGGTGGGGTCCTCTTCACCGCTCATGATGCATGATAAAACTGGGCACACAAGAGTTGTCTGTGGGCTGTCCTAGCAGGTGTATCCTCCAGCTTGGTATTGTTGGATAGTGCCTTGTGTGAGGGTATTGTTGGGGGTAATCACCACTCCTCCTTGGGGCATAGTGTTTTGGGCTTGAGGCAGCATTTGGTAAGTGCATACTTGCTGTTGCAGCTGCATGGGGGCTTGCATCTGCTGGGGCTGCATAGTTTGCTGTGGAGCAGGTTGAGCATAGGCATACAATATCTGGGGCTGTTGTGAATACATTGGTCGTTGTTGTTGGAATTGTTGTGGCGCTTGTTGGATGGGGCCCAGGGGTTGTTGGCCTTGGTCTCGAAGTCTAGTATGACATTTTCTCGGCATGTGGCCCTGTTTGTGACAATAAAAGCAGGTGCGTGGCCCTGCCTGTAGTGAGGCCCTTTGCTGTCCCATTCCATTTCCCCTTCCCTGCATGCCTTTGTTTCTGTAGGTGTTATTTCTGTCATTGTTGTAGTGCTGTTGTTGGTCACTCCTGTAAGCAGGTAGTGGTGCTACGTATTGTACAGGGGGCTGTTGTTGTACGTACTGCACTGTAGGCTGTGGTTGGGCCTGTACATACTGTACTGCTTGTTGGGGTGGGGTCTGCACGTACTGTACGGCTGGCTGTGTTTGTTTTGTTGTTGTATCTGTGCCTGCACATATTGTATGGTGGGCTGCTGCACTTGTGGTGTCTGTGCCTGCACATATTGTACGGCAGGCTGGTGTTGCGGAGTAGACTGGGCATTGGTGGCGAGCGCGTTTTGAGCGGCCTGTGGGAAGGTGGTGACTGCTGTCATTTGGCTGACAGGTGCAGCCAACATGACAGTGTCTAAGGCCTCTTTTTTCTTATTAAGCTTCTGTTTTACCAATTTTGCAGCTGCATTTTCAATAGCTAGCTGTCTACTTTTTTCCTGTCCTATTTTCTTCTTGCAGAAGTGTATGATGTGGTCTTGGATCTCAGGCCATGGTTTTGCCTCCATGGCTACTACCCCATCTAATTTTTCCTGCACCTCTTCTGGAAATCCTCTCTTGACCATATGGTAGAAGAGCCTGCTGTTTCCTCCAGTTGTATTCCAAGAGTCACCTAATTCCTGTTGCCATTTTTCTTTCATCCTGGAAATAAAGTTAATCGGATCCTCATTTGTTTGCATTGTCAGTGACATGAGAGAGCCAATATCTGGAACATCAGGGTACTTTATTTGCAATTTAGTCCAGACCGCCGGCCTTATTTTATCAAATGATTCCTCATCGTACTTGGTGTCATTCATAGTTATTAACCCTCTACTGATATTTTTGAAAATGTCTTCTGCTTCCACCCCCCCATGAGGGAGATAAGCAAACTTTTCATATTGCCTATCCCTGGGGTGGTGCCTGTAGTATTATTCTCTAGGGCCACTATCCATTTGCTGGGACCCTCCGCGAGGGGCGGGTGGTTCGTTTTAATGGCTTCCTTCTCTGCGTAAGACCAGCAGTTATAAACTGGGGGTTCCTTTGCTCTTTTGTACAAAAGCGGCATCTGGCGGGCAATTCCTGCACCTTGATGCTTTGGTCTGGTTGGGTCATTTTGTCTGGCATACTTCTGCCAAATTTTGAGACTGGGTCGCATATAGGCATAATCCCAATCCTCATCTCCTACGCCCTGCAGGATACATTCTACTGCTGTGGCCATATGCTGAGGCTCGAAAGACCCTTCCCTTGGCCAGGGGATCATCTGCGTGGCCAAAAACTCTGTCCATCCGGCCAGGTCGTCTGTGAAAGGGTTGACAGCATAAACTGAACCCTCTCCTTGTGTCACTATTTCGTTGGGAGTCAGGTCATCATCTTGCAGGGCACGTGGTCTGCAGAGGAACATGCCATTAACCTTTTTAGCTCGAGTGTTGCGCATGGAAGCGGTGCCAGTGACATCATAGTGGATGTCCTCTGGGTGTCCATGTGTTCCCAACACTGTAAGTATTTCTACCTCTGTTGTCCTAGTCCTCCTTCCCCCCTTTGTATCCCCTGAATTTGGGAATTCCTGATGTTGGTAGAATGGGTTTGTCGCATTTGGGGCGCATGGCTGGCTGGGTGAGCCTACCATGGCTGTGGCAGATGGTGGGGCAAACGGATCCACCACAGGTACAGCATGTTGTGGCGGTGGCTCTAGTTGTGTGGGGTGGACCTGTGTTGTTGTGGTAGTTGTATATCTTTGGTCTGGTGCAGCTGTCTGAAGGCAAGGGGAGTGGGCGCTGTGGCACAGTACTTCCACCAGTCCTTCGTTTTCACCCATGTCCCGAGAGAGACCAGCGGTCAGCAAAGGTGTGGACGCGGTACGAGCTACCAGCTGTGCATTATGGCTCCTCTCTTTGTTCCCCTCAGTATCCCTAAAGGGAATAGCCTGTGCTGCGTGTGGCCGGGGAGTGTTCACTGATGCTTGCGCATTTGGTTGATCAGGGGCGGCATTTTTTATTGTTTCAGTTATCCTTTCATTTATTTGTTCCATTTTTAGCGACATTCGGCGAAGTGTGGGAAGTAGGGAATCGCAATCGGTGTTGGGTACCATCGGTCTGCCGAATATGTCTGTACTAGTGTCTTCAATTGGACTGTACTCTAGACTTTTGTTAAAGTATATAGGGGGTCTCCAATTGTCATAGTGGACTGGCCGCTGGGTCGTTTGTTGTTCCCTGTCCTTATGCTGTTGTTGGATTGTCGAAAATGTGAGTAGTGGGTCTGTGCCGCAGAATGGCAGCTGCGTTTGAGGGGCTATCTGTTGCTCCTGGGGTGGCGGGTCTTTTGCGTCCCGGAGGCTATTGAGATCGAGGTAAAGGTGTTGTGCATGGCGAGATGCTGAGAACGAGTGGTGAGATGACGTGTGTGAGTTGTTCGATGGTGAGAGGGACACACTGTCTGAATCTTCCTCTTCCTCCTCAACAGGTAGGACTGCGATGGAAGTGGGGTTTAGTTGTAGTGTAAATTGCGCATTTATTTGCTCTGGTAACCCTGGCACCATGGCGTGCAGTGTTGGACTACCACCAGTGACAGGTGTTACAGGTGGGGGAATGACTGGGGCAAGCACTGTGACGGGTATGGGGGCTGGCACTGTGACGGGTATTGGTGGGCCACTGCTGGTGCCGGGTGGTACCGATGGGGCAGTACTACCTGCAACGACAGATTGAGGGTGTTCGGATGTGGTAAAGAGGTCACTTGGGAGTTGACTGTATCCAACAGTTGCCATATTGTTAGTTGTACACTGTAGGTCTAGTTCTTTATTTTCGGCGGATGCTATTGCGGTATACATGCCATTGGCCTGGTATGGTGGGGGCGCCAAAGGGGCAGTGGGCAGGGTTGCAGTGTGCTCTTGCGTATTGTCTTTAAAGATACGCCAAAGGACCAGAGTGGCCTTTCTTTTTTGTAATTTGTTGCCGGAATATTTGGTGTTTCGGAAAGTGGTGGCGTGCTCGAGGATAGTTACGTCAAAGCTCCCTGCTGAGGGCAATGGATAGTTCATGTTTCTGGTAGGCTTATGAAGCTCCCTACAATGTTTGAGTATGCGTTGTTCCTGCCCACCAAACATTTTCTGGACATGTTGGAGTGGTGTCGCCATGATGAGATATTTGTGTGAACGGAAGTTAGACCCTTCAATAGGGGTAGGTGCGGTCTGTGCTTGTCCTAGAGATCAGGTACTAGTTCACCTGTTACTGCCTCAAGGATACGGTCATATATGGCGTTCTGTAATTCAATATTTTGGGAGGGAGTGCACCCAGGGAAAAGAAGCTGCCCCCCAAAACAGGCGTCAGCTATTTTAAACTGGTGTGGGTGTCTTGGAAGAATGCTTGATAGGACAGTCGGTCCTCCCCACCCTTCAAGGTCTAGGATAAAATATATATAAAAGCCAGCAGGTGTTTGGTATATAGTGGAACTCAGTATCCTGTTCATGGGGGCACTAATGTACTGGCGATGCTGTGTGTTCTGCACAAAAGGGTGGGTGTAATCCACCTGTGTAATGTTACTCTAGTCGTTGGGATAGTTGAGGAATCCATCTTTTATGAGTTTGTCTCCGACCTCACAGAAAACAAGGTGCATACGTATTGCCCTTAAGTCCAATTCGTCAGGCCCCCGATATATACCTGCAGCTGAGAAGTCAGGGAATTCAAGATTATAACGGGCAAGGGCAAGGATAATCTTACTCTGTATAGGGTTTCGGGGCCAGGAAGAAGTAAAAGTGGTGGGGATTTCTAAACCTGGGGATAATAGATGGATATATACGTGGATCCACTCAGGTGTTTTGAGCGATGATACGCCAATTATTCTTTTGTCAAATACTGCCTGAAGCGCCTGCATTAAGTTTGTAATAAAATGAGTTGTGCAAGTGAATGAGGTTATACTATTTGCGTCTTTTTTTTAAGGTATTTGGTGCTGGCTCAAGGGGGCATGAAAATGCTGGTGCGATAGAGTAAACTGTCTGGTGTAGCTATAGTCAATGTTGAGTGCTTGAAGTATTGTGAGAAGAACCGTGCTGGTGAGGGGTGTCACGTAGATGAAGCGAGACGGACGACCGTCAGAAATGCCCACACAGTTATTGTTGATCAGAAGTATTGTGATATTGTTGTGGGTATTATCGTTCATTCCCCTACATGAAGTTGGAACAATGGGGTAAGTTGTCAAGGTTAGGTAAGGATGCAGGCCCTGCGGGGTCTTGCAAGTAGTCGGACAATAGTGCTCTTAGAAGAGGTGTTGTATCGTCCTCAGATTGTGAGTGGAAAGAATTAGCGTCGGAGATTGAGGGTGTAGGAGAGTCAGGACCTACACCTTCCAGAGGTGGAATGGACGCCGCTTCTGATGCTGACTGTATGGAATCCACTGAGGAATCGTCGTCAGTGATAAAAACAGGCGAGTTGGCAGGATGGTTACGGTAACCTAGGTATTCACGGGGTAGAAAGGAGGGGCAGATAGGGTGGAGGAATTAGAGGCTTCCTCTGCGTACAGCAGGTCAGGGCAGGTAGTGTCTGGAGATGGCGGTGTGAGAGATATTTGTGGGAGGGCGTTGTATATGTCGTTGAGAGAAATTGCGGGGATGCGAACTTGGGTGTTTTGAGTGAAGTTGATGCCTAAAATTGCCCAGGTGGCTGTCAGTCTTCCTCGGAGATCGTCATCAAGGGGAGTGATTTGGGTATTGGTGGTATTATGGACAGCCTCAGGAATACGTAAAAAAAGTGGATATTACAATGGATAAGGCGTGGTGGGGCGTTGGACATCAAGGATATAAGGGGAGGGAGAGCATAACTGGTGTGGGGGTTGGAGAACATACAAATTCTCCCCCCTTTTTTGGCAATCAATTATTGTGAGAGTGATCGAAAAAAAACGTGGTGCAAGAGTAGTGAGTGGAGTAGGAGAAGGCTATGCTACCTAGCAGGGGTGCAAAATAAAAGGAAATGTTGGTGAGTATGCAACCCAGACACAGGGTGGGGGTCAAGGAGTTGAGGTAGGGGGGAGCACTGGTGCAGATGTAATGAAAAGCACAAGCAATGTTATCAAAAGCACAAGCAATGTTTTCAAAAGCACAAGCAATGAGACTGATGACACAGAGCACGACAAATGAACACGGAACAGGAAAGAAAAACAGTGAAAAAAAATATATGTTTTAAACGCAAATACAAAAAGAGCAATAAATACTGATCAGGTAAAAAGGATACATCCTAAAAGAGAGAAGCAATAATATAGACGCGGTAACCTAAAAAAGAAAGTGGAATGATGGAGATGCTGTAGCGGAGGAACGTAAGAGAGGTAGTGTTGGACCCTGAAAAGGGGAGGAGGAGAGGTGGTCGGGAGGTGAGGAAGAGAGGTGGTCGGGAGGCAAGTGTGCCAATAGAGAGTGGAGAGGAGGTGGGAGGGGGAGGAGGTGTGGGAGAGAGAGAGAGAGAGTAGCTTAGAGTGATGAAGAATTCAAGAAAAAAAGGTGGTCAGGAGATGGGGGGGGGGCGCAAGGCAGGCACTCAATAGCGTCCCTGGAACAGGGAGGGGTGAGGCGCCATGGGAGGAAATGAGTGACGGTAGCAGAAGATGATCTTCAAATAGCACAAGCAACTTCCTCTTTTTGTGTGCGCAGAGGACCTGCTGTCAAAGGCTGGCGGTTATGCCTATGGAAAAGTGGAAGTAAAATATAAACAAAAACACCCAAGCCATGTAAAAATAGATCATGAAGAGAGGGAAGGGAAAGAGTGAAGGGCCTAAGGGGAGTCCCCATAAATGTATCTGCAGACGGTAGCCTGTGAAGGGAAGCAGAGGCACCGGAACAGGGAAGCAAAATGCAGAGTAAAAAGAATGTGAGATGCAATCTCAAGGCATAAGTGAAATCAGAATAAAAACAGTAAATGACATGGAATGTAATTGAAAACCAAAATGCAAGGCAGAGAAATGCAGTGGCTATGATCCGTAAGAAGAGACACAATGTTGGATATTTGCAAAATCAAACAAGAAGTGAAACGTAGAATCTGTCGGGGAAATGAACCCTGGCCCCATGCGAAACCCTGAAGTGCTGAGGGACTATCAGTCTAGAATCTGTCTAGGAATGAAACTCAGACCCGTGCATGCTGAGGGAAGAGGAATCTAGACCCTGTCGGAGAATGGAACTCCGACCCCATGCACTGACCAAAGATGCTGAGGGTGTAGAACTGCAGGATCCTAGGTAGATATCCTAGGGATATAGGACCAGAACCCGTCTCTACTGTCAACCATTCCCTCCGGGCTACAGCCGGCAGGGCAAAACAGAAAAACCAAAAGCCACGGCACCTGAAGGCACAAGAGACACATGGGAGTAGTGAAAGTACACAAGAGGCGTATCATTGTATGTAAAAAGAACGAGCACAATCGTGACCACAAAGAAAGAGAGAGCACAAAGAGAGAGAGAGAGAGTTCAAATCGTGACCAGAGATAGTGCTGCAGGGGGACAGGTGGCAGCCAGAGACAGTCAAAAAAGAGTCCGTCTCACCCCCAGGCAGTAGAGACCCAGGAAATTCAAGGGAAAAACAAAAACCTAGTCTTACCCGTGGTTTCTGCCGCAAAGGAGCAGAGGCCGGACTCTCAGGGACCTGTCGTGGATGTGCACCGGATCCGCTGCAAACAGTACGTAGTATGATTTTACGTGGTCGCCAGCTGACAGAGGGGAACTGGAGGCCCTTCCGAGCCCCCGTTAAGGGTGTGGTCACGTTCACTGTGATCTGGAGTACCGTCTCAATAATGCACTGAGAAAGGAGGAACAATGAAGTAAAATGATGACATTTCACGTTGGAGTGGCACTTTTATTACACGAAAACACATGTATTTCAATAAAACGCTTTGCAAAAGAGTATTCTTAAGAAAACCTGGCTTTACTATGCCAGGGGTACATGCTAAATAAAGATTGCTTGAAAAATGCCGTGAGGCAAGCAGAAGTGACAAATTACTACAAATGCAAGATTTGATTACATTGAACCTTTAAGAAGACATTAAAAATCAGTTAAAGACAATACTTCCCCGTCACACAAGTCTCCTGAAGAGAATTATTTTAGCAAATTTAAGCATTTCAGAAAGAACAAATACCAGAGGCTAAGATCCTTTAAAAAGGCACAATTGAATTTAGCTGAATTATACAGAGTACATTTTTATCAGGCCTAGTGCCTTAAAGCACCTTACTAGGGAGAGCAACCCTACAAGATCTAATGCTGCTAAGATACCTTAAGAATACAAGGGGTTGGGTGTGGATGGAAAAAAATACTTGGTAAAGTCAAGAATTCTAAGAGAGATAAAGATATTATCTTATCTGGGAAGGCATCCCCTGATAAAGTAGGCTTTGACAGTTCCAAATCAGATAAACGGTCGACCGGAGAATCTCACCAAAGGCAGCTGGAGAGTTCTACTTTCTGATTGTGATGCTGAATCTTTTATACCTGAAATTGCAGAACTTACACTATCTTGACGTATTTTCCGACGCAGGTGGCTTGACCGCATTGTCCTAGGACAGTGGGGGCGGTCAGGTGTCCTAATGGTTGGTCGGCCATGCTTGACCGCAGAACATAAACGAAGAACATCTTGTCCTGTACATATTTCTAATAATTTGTGTGAGAGCGGAACTTACGCCAGGTGCTAACATTTGCAAAACATTGCGGCTTTTATTTCAGCAAGCTAAGTTTCAAAACAATATTTCAGTAAAAAGTCCCAAGATGTGCCAGCTTGTACCAGCTGGGTTTGTGTACGTGTGTGGGCGTTCGTCTTGATGCTGTGGAAAATGACTGTACTTCGTGGTGGCCCAATTTACCTCGTTGTTTTCAATGCAACAGAAGTGCATGTTTAACATTATTGTGGGCCATTGCTTTTTGTTAGCCTAAGACGTGTCTTTTTGGCCTTTCGGCTTGGGTCTATAACCCCGGGATTCAGGGAATTGGTGGGATTTAATTTGCTGATTATACATGGCAAAGAGTGAGGGTTTTAATGTATATTTTCAGATTCTCTCTGGTGGGGCCATATAGGACCTTTATGCTATCAAGGTAGATAAGAGATGCTCTTTTTGGTCATCAGAGGGTAGAGCTTGATTTTAACCCTTCATCAAGGGCATCCTACCCCACACTAATGCCCATTCACCCCCACCGCGCACAAAGCATGCACAGCAGGGTTAGGCATAGGTCCTGGCAACCAAACTCCAGCAGGCACACAAGGCTGAATTTAAAGGGTTTCATTTTCTGTAAGACAGAGCTGCTGACTTTGTCAGAGTGTCAAAACATCAAAATATATAAAGGAGGCCTATTGGCTTTAAGAAGGGGTCAAAATATCAACATATGTAAAGCATATGCGTTGTCTTTGTCAGAAAATGACCAATAGTTATAATGAAATGCATATTTCATTAATTCACACAGTTCAATGTTTGATAAAAGTGGTTGTCATTAAAAAAAAATTATACCATGTTATAAAAAATAAATCAACACTTCTTTGAGTCTTTTTTATACATTTTTCAAGCTATAAAGTGCAGCCAAAAGAATCACCCACAGGGGACCTCTGCACTCCTGCTAAAGAGCAAAGAGCTCTCCTGGGGTCAAGGATTTAATAACCCAAGACTTACTGTTTAATGTTGCTGGGGCAGTGCTGCACTTCCTGTAGCCCTCCACAACATATAAAAAGGCTTGGTGGCGCTAATGGACACCACCAGTCTGAAAAGGTGTACAAAAATGTTTTAAAAGCTCATGCAGGGCATCATGCGGCGCTCTTTGCAAGCAGCAGTGAATAATAAATGAGCTGCTCCTGCTGCTCATTTCATATTTGTTTTGTTTGAAATTCATTTTTTGGGTGTCCGGTTACCACATGGGACACTCAGATATTTATTTTTGTTGGGGCTGTGGGGGGAGACCAGGGCCTCCACAGCCCACCAATTTTTTTTAAGTTCTGGGGAAACGGAACACTTTTTTTTAAGAGGAAGGGCTGTATTCATTTATTGTGTGAACGTATTAAGTCTACAAACAAATCCAGCTTCATGGCAGGTAGGATTCCAGCCCAAATATCATCCTTCGGAGATCCTATTCCTCCTGGCTTAATCCAACTATCATCAGTACCGTAAGGACTAAGAAACAATGGGCAACCGGGAAGATCAATGAGTAACATACCTATGTTCTCAGACATGGATCATTTAAAGTCACCTCCTCTTTTTCAGGACATACCATCCACGGCCATGTACATGATGCTTTTTTTCTCTGTACTTATTATCCCTATTAGGGATTCTTGTTTATCTCTTTGAGACTATCTCTAGGTGTCATAACCAGAAATGTGACATACACATTCTGTTGTGGGAAAATGTAAACGCCAGGGTCCACTCTTCGGACATTAGATCATCGCTACACTGTATGATATCCTGAATGAATCATAAACCAACAAAGGCTATGCTATTCTTTCACTGACACAAATCAAAATATTCTATAGAACCAAACATGCATTCATCCTGATTGCTACTACCCCTCTATACAACATTCTTCTATCAACCAGCCTCCCAATCCAGTCTAGCTGCAACCAAAACAACTGTGCACAACCTAAACTTCAAAACATACGGAATTGTTTTTTTTTATGTATAAATAGCCAGTTCTTAAGTTTCTTGCAGAGCTCAAGTATTCATGGGGAGTTCCTGATGTGGTGTGGAAGGTCACCCCAGGATTTGGCAGTGATAGAGAAGAAGGAGCATCCTCCTGATTTGCTCCTGTGGATGTTGGGTATTTGCGCGAGGTAGACTATGGCTGAGCAGAAAAATTATGCTCTTTCTCACATCTGGCGGCCAAAGCTTGGAAGAACCTTCCCCTGCACCTCAGGACCACCTCATCACTGAGGCAATTCAGGAAAGGACTGAAGACCTGGTTGTTTGATTGATCAGATAATCGCGCAGCAGCTATCAACTCCAGTACCATGAGACCTGCACAGGTGATATTCCACGTTTTACAAATGACTGATTGATTGATTGAGCACTATTGCCTGGTGGGTTGGTGAAAGTTGAGGTGATGGTTGAGGTAGGAATGTCTGTCGTAGTGAAGGGAATTGTATATGCGGGTGAGCAATTTAAAATGGTATCACTTCTTGATTGGTAGCCAGTATACCTCTCTGAGGTGAGGGTGATGTGTAAGCTGTGGGGGATGTTAAGGATGAGTCTGGTGGTGGCGTTCTGGAGTTTTGGTATGAGTTGATTTGTAAAGCTGGCTGTTATAAAGTCTTCCTTTTGCCCTGTTCATCCCTATTGTTTGCAGAATGATACTGGTGTTAACTGACTCTGACTGTATCTTGGGCTCTACTAACCAGGGCCAGGGCTAAATGTAAAAAGGTACATGTAATAAAGTATGCTTACAATTGGTAGTGGCGGGCCCTGTAAGTACCTAGTAGATAATAGGGCCTGGGGTTGCAATCTACCTATAAGATTCTAGTATAAATTGGGGTATGGAAGGTTAGAGGCCCAGCAGAATTCCTCAACTTGCATGGATGCGCTGGTGGGTGCCTGCTGTCCTTTTAAAAGCAGTCCTATTTTGAAGCCTGTCTTTAAAAATAAATTCTCACAATTGGTATTGCCAGGCCCGATAAGTCCTTTGTTATATAATAGGGCAAGGGGGGTTCAAACTCCCTATAAATCCCTAATATGTAATCAGGCATGGAAGGTTGGAGGCCAGTAGCTTTCTTGCACTTACATGTGTGCACCACTGAGTGCCTGCTGTCATTTTAAAAGCATCCTGGCATTGCAAACTGTCTTCAGAAGTAAAATTGTGTGCAACTCGCTTTTGGTGGTATGGACACTTTAACCTCTTGGCCGCAGCGGTAATTCCGCCGCGGCGCTGGGCGGGGGGGGAGCCGCGCGGCGCCGCCATGATCGTGACGGAATCACTCCGTCACGAGCCACGGGTGCGCTGTGCTTGTGACGAAGTGGTTCCGTCATGGCCCCGCCGGCTCATTAGAAATGCTGCGCAGGTGTGGAATTCCTGCAGCGTGGGTGGGGCGGCCGCGCCGTGACGGAACCACCCCGCCACCAGCACAGCGCATCCGTGGCTTGTGACAGAGTGCTTCAGTCATGAGCACGGAAGGGGTTAAAAGGGATAATCTACCTTATTTATACATATTAGGTACTCCCAGGGTCTCCCCTATGTTTCCCAGGGGTGGTGAGGTCATGTAACTATAAGCCTATAAGCAGGGGTCTTATGGAAGATGTTTCATGCACCCTTGTGAAGGAAAAACTGTCCATTTCTATTTTCCTCCATTGTGGATACTGAGCTCTGTAGGCTAACATTGTAGTAGTTGTAATAGTTAATTCAGTAATAAATATGCTAGGAAAGGGGTAAATATATCATACATGGACTTAAAAGATTGCTGTTGATAAATGCAACAACTTGCCACTGTTACTTGCTATCTGCTAATTGGTCAACCTTATCAGGCTTACCCAGGCTGCTGATAAGTGGCCAGGCTGGAGCAGAGAATATCTGATGGAGAGAGCTCTGAAGCTGAGGAGGGACTGGTAAATCAAACTAAGCTCAAAGACAAAGCAGATCAGTAAAGGATGCCAGGCATACCTACACCCAACTTCTGTACCCCAGCCAGATGGCAGGCTCAGGAAAGGAATATGCAGACGTCAGGGGAGGAGAGCTAATGGAAATGAGTCGTATTGTGGGTTGGTTTAGCTAGGGTCTGGAAAGAAATCATTCATGTTCGATTTTGGAAGTGCAGTGCTCTGTGGGACAGCAAGATACCACACTTTGGAGGAAGTTGTCATGCTTTGGGGGTGGCACCCAGCTTCTCAATGGACAGAGGTACCTCCCCCCAGCTTGTCGCCCCATAACACTGAATAAATGTATGAGAGCTGCATAGTCTCTCAGATGTGCTGCCGTAAACTACAAGGACAAGTAGAACTGCCCTGTTGGAATCTGGATTTGCACCCAACAGCCTGCACTTTGTATTACTGTGCCTGCTGCTCAATCTTGCACTACAGCCCTGGGAACTGTGCCTTACTTCAAGAAGGGTTAAGGAGTGAACTTCCTGAAAGCTACAGGTTAACAGAGCCCACCTGCATCACCTCCACAAACAGTACACGTCCTGGAGTGCCTCTACTGGTCTTTTAAGGATTTGGCCAGGTGCATTGTGGGAATTGGGGTTCAGACATCCCAGCGGCCATCTAAAAGATTCCAGACCTCTGGATTGGTGATTTGGACACTTTGAACCTACAAGGAGACCCTCAGGCAGCGCCTCCTGATGTTTGCAGAACTCTGGAAATCTTTTGGGTAAAAGCTCCATAAGGAGACCGACCTGACCTCGAGAGTTAAGACGACAACCTTCAACCACAGCCCGGCCAGAATTTCAGGTTTGTTCTGCAGAAAGCTCCAGAGCTGTGGACTTCCAGGATTTGACTAGGGTTTCAAGGAAAGTCAGGCCGGTGAACCCTCTCCGAATCCAGCCTGCTGTGGAGGTTTGAGCGTTGTTTGTAGAAAAAGCTCCAGAAAAGTTTCAAAGTGTGAAGTAAAAATTTTACTGGGCCTCCTGCTTAGTGTATCCAACCAGGGCTTCATCACAGTTGGGATCAAACTTTGACTTTGTCCTGTTGAAGCTTGACCAGATGTCCCAGAGTGGCGCTATAGCCTATTAAGCCCTATAAAGTAGTTAATCTTGAAAATTCATATCTCCGGTCCCATACATTGGATTTTTGTCATTTTGGTGTCTATTTGTTCATAAAAATATTTCCTATTTTTATAAATCGGTGTGGGATTTTCACTGTGTATGGTGTCTTACTTATTTGATGTATTAGTGTTTTTAAATACTTTACGCTCCTGTCTCGTTAGGCATGACTGCTCGTAGTCAGCTAGCGAGGGTTGAGCAAGGGGCTAATTTACTGAGACCTTCACTGATACCATGTTAGTGGCTTTGTTACAAGTGGAAGGTACATAGGTACCATTGCCAATAATCCACTTTCCAACACCAGCATAAAGTGTGTTCCTGTAGTCTAGTCTGCTAAGGATGAGGGCCTGGGTAACTGTGTGTCTGGTGTCAGTGGAGGGTATCAGCAGTGAAATTACTACCTACCAGCGACCCTAGCACAAATATTGGGTGCACTTCTTAAAATCAACAGTTGGACATTCAACTGAAGGTGGATCACTTGCATGAGATGATATAAACTTGGCCAAATACATATTCTCTTTCTCTCTCACACAAACACTCTCCTACAATGGGATGCTCTTTTAAACCACTCCCCATACACCTAACATGACTGGTCACATTGCATATTTGTCACATGGCAAACCTCTCATGTCTGAGGGTCCTCACATGTACACCAACTCCAATGTTTTCGAACAGTTCTCCATGTATTCACTTCCACTGCACCCCATACCCCACCCTGCTTCATAATCAAATATCCTACACCATATCTTATTACCCCAATCTCACACATCAAAGCTGTTCTCCTGAACTTTAGATGTGAGGTTTCAAATGAAATTCCCATATATGACCTCATTGAGACTGAGAAATTGACACTACTGTGCAGATGGAAACCTGGTTCTGCTCATCCTCCATACCACTTTCCAATAGGATACAACATCCTGCGCCATTAAAAGAATAAGGAAATCTGGTGGATGTTTGTTTTTATCCACAAGATGTTCCTTCATAAATGCAAACAGATTAACTTAAACACCTCCTTGCTTCAAAGCCTCACTGTGATGATGAAGAACACCATCTAAAACACTGATACCAAACAACCAATTTGGGTCTTGAGTTCGTCTTCAGTTCTGGGCCGGAATGGATATTGTGTCACTCTGGCATTTCCTAATTGAGCATGGATGGGCTCCCGAGAACTAATCATGCCCTTATTCTAGTCTATGCCTTCTGCAGTATGGGCCGGTTTGAATATTTTTTTAGAAGTTTGCTATTAGTTTCGAGTCTGGCCTTTATTGTTATCAACTTGTCCTTGGAAATTAGAAAAAAAATTGGGGAAAAATCTGAAGACATCACACATCTCTTAAATTCTTCTTTTCACACAACAACTTATAACAAAATTGCACCATCCTATCCATAATAATAAGTGGTCTACTCTGGGCCTGCATTTAATTATGCAACACAGTATTCAAATTTCAAAGCCTCGCACATTAGATTCATCACACCATTTCTCCAGTCCTTTCAAAATCCTGACCTGCACTTCCAACGCTATTAAGAGATGTAAATAGTAAAATCCAGGGACAAAAAAGAGACTACATCAAACACAATTAAAACAATCATTGGGAAAATCAACATATCTGGCTTTACTTTGCTAATGCAAACAAGCAGGAATGTGCACAAACTATTTGTGATATGTGTCTGTGCAACTTGCGGTCAGTGCTCGAGTTGTTTTTTCCACAAGTATGTGGTTGCTTCTGTTTTGAATTTCGTAATCTTGCAGTGCTGTCACCATGCAGCACCATAGGTATCAGCGGGCACAAAGCTAGTAGGCACTGAAAAAGCCAGTTGTCCATAGACACGGTACAAATAGTTGGTTCTCATTGGGCATGGGTATGTTTGGCATTAATTTGCTAATGCATGCAGGCCTACTGTATTTGCTCATGCTTGTTCCACCCACATATGGGCGCCATAAGCAGCAAGACATAGGATGAGGGTGAAACAGACGTTGGATGGCAACATAAAAGTTTTTGTTTTTGCAGCATAGTTTCGCTTTTAAACATGTGATGGGCTATGCACAATGTTGTGGGCTGCTCTTGGGGGTGACACAGGCCTCACTCTGGCTCATGAGGCAGCGCGGGGGCAGGTCGCGCAGCAGCAGGCAAACCACACCGACACAGTGCTGCAGTCGGAAGTGACGTCCTCGAGCGGGTGTCTTCCTTTTATTTAACCCCGCAGGCCACGCCTGGCCTGCGGATGTGTGGATGTGTGTGTGCGTGCTATAGTTTTCCGACGCGCGAGGTGGCGTTCCAGCCTACCCACGCGATCGGAACGAGCGAACGCTGGCGCGTGATGTCAGACGTTCGCGGCTATAAATAAAGGGGCGGGGCCTCGGCTACACAGTCGGAGCCGCGTGTAAAACTAATCTGCCGGCTCCTGTGATCATTAGCGCGTGCGCGCTAATTAACTGCATGGCGCAATTAGCAAACGCTACACTGGCGACGAGAGTGTTGATTTCAAACCCCTAGCAGGGATGTCTGCCCATTTCTGTGTCTGACCCTCGGAAGCCTGCCAGTGCATCCATCATGGACAGAGCATCCCTGGCAGGCCCAACTGTGCCTGCTGTTGCTGTATTGGGGGTCGGAGGTATGTTATTCCCCTCGAGGCCCAGACACCATTACCCCACACAGAAAGAAGGCAGAATAGCGCTCCGCAGTGGCTTCCTGGGCCAGGTGGAAAGCCCATGCCGGACTGCAGTGCCAGGACCCCCATGCCTGGGCTGGTAATCTCGGTCTGACCACCCCGCAGGGGACAAAAGGACAGGAACAGTGACCAGTGGAGGAAAAGGGCGTCGCCCCTTGACTAAACTGCCAAGGAGGTAAAGGGGCGGTACACAGCCTATGCAGCACTCGGCGCACGTGCCAAAATGGCGTCGATCCCAGCCCTTGAGCCGTTCGTCGTCGATGGTTCCCCGTCGTCCCTAGCCCCGCGCTGGAGGGATTGGACCGATCGCCTCCAAATATATTTTGAGGGGGCAGGGATATCCAGAGAAAGGCACAGAGCCCTATTACTCCATCTGGGTGGCAAGGATATCCACCGAATATACAAGACCATCGTGGAAGCCACTCCGAAGACATACCACACCCTACTGACCGCTCTAAATGCCCACTTCGAGCCCATGGCAAACAGAGACTACGAAAAAATCATCTTTCATCAAGCTAAGTAGGAGGCCGAAGAGTCCCTAGATGCGTTCCATGGCCGACTGAAGGAGCTAGCCAGCAAGTGTGGATTCTGTGACGAGCAGGAGGAGATCCGATTACAGATCATCCAAGGGTGCTACTCCTCCAAACTCCGAGTCACCATCCTCCAAGAAGACGGCAAACCGCTGGCGGACATCCTCACTCTAGGCCATTAGAAAGAACTGTCGCTGGCAAGGGCATCACACATGGATGCAGCCCTGCACCGCCCCATCAAAACGGAACAAGCCCACGTGGCAGAGAAGGTGAATGTGGTGAGGCCCAAAACAAGGCAAACCGGAGGAAGGAGACAACCGGACACCAAGAAAAAGGAATGTGGGTACTGCGGAGGCCAGCCTCACCGCATGCAAGATTGCCCAGCAAGAGCGAAGAAATGCAGCGCGTGCGGGTGGCTGAACCATTTCGCAGCAGTATGCAGGTCCACCTCCACCAGAGCCAAGTAGGAGGCTGCACAAGCAGTGCGAGAAGAGCCGGATAGCGAGGACATGGACGAGGACACCGACGAGTACCCGGTACACTATGTGTTCGCAATCAACCAGCCACAGAGGAAGAAGCACCGCCTGCCGAAATGTCGCATTATGATCCATCAACAGGAGGTAAAAGCGACTATTGATACAGGGGCGTCCATCGAGCTTATGGCCGCCAACGTCTACAACCAGCTACGCACAAAGCCTCCGCAGAGTATTCGCGTATGGCCAAAAGACGCCTATCCCACTGATCGGATGTTTCAAGACCGACGTGGAGCACGGAGAGATGAAGATAGGCACCACCATCTACGTCACGAAAGAGGGCAGTGGCATGCTGTTGAGTGGGCAATCAGCCGAAGAATTGAAACTGATATCATTTGCCATGGCAGCATTGGAAGAGGAGTTGGAAACCATCATGGAGGAGTTTGGCGAAGTGTTCAAAGGAATTGGGTGTTTGAGAGGAAAAGAAGTATCCCTGCACATCGATCCATCTCTGCAGCCGGTGGCGTTGAGGCACAGGCGAATCGCATTCCATCTGAGGCAGAAGGTCGAAGAGGAGCTGGAGGCCCTAGAAAAACAAGGCATCATAGAGAAAGTCAGCGGGCCAACCCCATGGGTATCCCCGATCATGATTGCCAGGAAGCCGAAACAGCCCGGACAGGTCTGCATCTGCGTAGATATGCGCCTCCCCAACGCTGCCGTAAAAAAGGAACGGCACCTGACGCCCACTATCAATGATATCCTAGGAATGTGGAACGGAGCAAAGTGGTTCTCCGAAATGGATCTCCGGTCAGGCTATCACCAACTGCCACTCCATCCAGACTCGAGATATATAACCACTTTCTCTACCCATGTAGGCCTCAGACGATACCGGCGCCTGAACTTCGGCATCTCTAGTGCAGCTGAGGTGTTGCAGAACACCATTAGAGAGGTCCTCTGCAGGCTCCCCGGAGTGCTCAACGTTAGCGATGATCTATTGATCTACGCGTCAACAGTTGAAGAACACCACCAGAGGCTGAGAGGAGTCCTCAAGAGGATCCAAGATTCAGGCCTCACTCTGCACCGTGAAAAGTGCTAATTCCTACAGAACAGGATCAGCTTCTTTGGATATACATTCTATGATCAAGGGGTGGCCCCGGACCCAGACAAAGTGAAGGACGTTCAAGAGGCCCCTGCCCCGACGAACATTTCCGAAGCCAGGAGCTTCCTGGGCATGGTAAACTTCTGTGGGCGTTTTATCCCCGATCTCTCCAACCTCACCAAGCCTCTGAGAGAATTGACCAAATCCACAACCACGTGGCAGTGGGGCCCCGAACAAGAGCAAGCTTTCAACGCAACAAAAGCAACCACTTTGTTGTACTTTGACCCTGCAAAACCCACCAACATAGCCGTAGACGCCAGCCCTTACGGCCTAGGAGCGGTACTGGCTCAATTGCAGAACAACGGAGACTGGGCCCCCATCGCCTATGCCAGTCGGTCCCTAACCAAAACGGAGCAAAGATACTCGCAAATTGAGCGAGAGGCCATCGCCATTCATTGGGCCTGCAGACATTTCCACGTGTACACGTGTACGTGTACGTGTTTGGCCACCACTTCACGGTATCAACTGACCACAAGCCACTCATACCTCTCTTCCAAGGGTCAGCATCAAAACCGCCACCCAGAATTGAGAAATGGATCCTCCAGTTACAAGGATACGATTACCGAGTGGAGTACAAACCGGGATCCACAAACCCGGCGGATTATCTCTCCAGGCATCCCCGAAAAGCCACCAAAGAGGAACAAGAGGAGGCGGAAGACACAGAAGAGTTCGTCCGTCTGGTGATGGAAAGATCACGACCCCTTCCCATGAGCCTAGCAGCCATCATTGAAGCCTCTAAGGGTGACGAATGCCTGCAGGCAGCCGCGGATGCAGTCAAGTCGGGAGATTGGAGGGCTATCCAAGAGTCATTGAGCAGGAAGACGCCCCAAGCCAAGCTGACGCTGGAATCCATCCTGAGAGTGAGGGGAGAACTATCCGTCGACGGCAAAGGATGTCTCCTACGAGGCCCCAGACTAGTGATGCCGGCTAGCCTCACCCAGCAGGCAGTAGACCTAGCACACCGAGGGCACCAGGGAATGGTGAAAACCAAAAGCAGATTGAGGGCCAAAGTCTGGTTCCCCGGCATGGATGCCATGTTCGAACAAACAGTGAAGGCATGTAACTGGTGTCAAGCGGCAGGGCAAGCAGATCCTCCTCACCCTGTGGCCACAGAAGAAAACCCCCAGAGGCCGTGAGAGTGCGTGAGCACGGAATTTGGGCCCCTTCCGGATGCACGCTATGCTCTGGTCATTATTGACGATTTCACTAAGTACCCGGAAGTGGAAATAGTGGGAAGCCAGGCAGCCAACGAGGTGATCGCAAAGTTTGAGAAGACCATTGCCACTCATGGCATTTTTGAAGTGGTAAAAACAGATAATGGACCCCTCTTCCAGGGACAAGAATTTGCAGAATATCTGAGATGATGGGGAATTCACCATCGCAAGATCACTCCACGCTGGCCCCAAGCAAATGGGGAAGTGGAAAGGTTCATGCGTACCCTTAACAAGACAATACACATTGCTGTGGCGGATGGATCTCCAATGGAAAGGGCGATCTACAGCTTCTTGAGGGAGTACAGGATGACCCCTCACGTCACCACGGAGGCAGCGCCGGTAACGGCAACCATGGGCCGAGCCTTAAGCGACACACTTCCTCACCACCCAACGTGGGTCCCCACGCAAGCCAGTGGAGAAAAGACCCTAGCCAACAGAACTCGCTCAAACAATCAAGCCAGCAAGCAGAGAGGAGCCAAGGAGTCCACTATGCAATCGCAAGACCAAGTATACTTCAAGGATCGGTATCCCGGGAGCAAGTTCAGACTTCCCTTCGAACACCGGCCGTGGACCGCCACACGCCGGACTTGCTCAATGGTGACCGCCCATAGAGGAGCTGAGACCGTCACTAGAGACGTATCCTTCTTCAAGAAAGCGTATACCGGAGTACCTGTAGGCCCCGGGCCAGAATCTGAAAGGCTGCCCCCGAATCAATCACCTGAAAACCAGGACGCAGCCCAGTGTCCGGACGACGACGAACATTTCATGGACCGAAGTTCCCGATCCCTGCCTGCATCCCCCAGGGGTGATCTGCTTCTCTCTCCCTCATTCCGAGGGGAGCACAACATCTCCAAGAGCAGATCCCCGGATGCAGTCGGATACAGAGGTGGACAGTGCCGGTATGGTCTGCGAAGGGATTCTGCGCCATCTCCGCAGCTGGCGGACTATCTGGTGTAGTCATCAGGGACTGAGACTGGCAGACTGGTAACAGATTCATCGTTCTTTTGCCTGAAACGTTTTTGTTAATTTTTGTTGTTTAATAAAGGTTGGAAGGAATGTAGTGTTCCGACGCCCGAGGTGGCGTTCCAGCCTACCCACGCGATCGGAACGAGCGAACGCTGGCGCGTGACGTCAGATGTTCGCGGCTATAAATAAAGGGGCGGAGCCTCGGCTACACAGTCGGAGCCGCGTGTAAAACTAATCTGCCGGCTCCTGTGATCATTAGCGCGAGCGTGCTAATTAACTGCATGGCGCAATTAGCAAACGCTACACGTGCGACCTCTAGACTGTTGTGGATATTACACACAAGACTACACATCCTGCCTGTGGCACAGAAAGTGTCAGAGGTCGTGGTGCTCATGTGAAATTCTTTATTATTCATAGTCTAATTAAAAAAACTCGTCTACTGAACTCTCTACAAACAGCTGGAAAGAAATTCGGATATAGAATGCTGGCACAGTAGAAATCACGGACGTCAATAAAGAGTAGAGGGTTGTAACAGCAGCAATTCCTGGTTTGCGTTTTACTATCCCCTTTATTGCCCTTGCTGCAACAGGTCTCGAGGTTCATTAAGTAAAGACAAAGGAACAGGAAGCAAACAGACCATACCATCCCAGTCTACTCTCTCTAGTTTTTACCCCGAACTGAAAATACAAGTCTGCCGATGAAGGTGAGAGCCTGAAAATAGGATTTTCTTTTATGCATGCCAAGCTCATGCATGTTTACTGCCACGGTCAATCTTTCCTCCGGGTTTTGCCAGTTCATATTCAATAGTATGTATCTTCTTGCTTATGACATTAATCGAGAGACAAATAGGAATGGCATATATGTTAAGAAAGGGGAAAACCAAACAGCCAATCAGTTTCAACACGCATTCTTAAAATGTTGATGTCGATAGAAACAGATATACAATTAGTTTTTAAACTACAGGGAGAAAACTACTGAATGGATATAAACCACATATTGAAAAACACAACAGGGAATGTGAAGTCTGCACGGCTCACATATTTAGAGTCATACTGTCCAGCAGATGTTGATGAATCTGGTGGCACAACCTACAATGAGAGTTAAAAGGGAGAGATGCAAAACAGCATTTGTCAATGTTAACCTCTAACCCTCTTGACACAATTGGGTAAAAGTATTTTTTGTTAGATTTTATGTTGATTTGTCCAACAGCACCAAATTCAGTGGCATAAAAGTTTCATATCATATAACCTAACCAATCTAAGTACAAATACAGAGGTATTATGACTTGCTGCCTCTGTGACTTCCTAATTCATAATACCCCAATGAGGTAGGAAATCCCCCACGTGGACTGAGCATTTCCCCAAGAAATATAAGGCTGCTTCATCACTACCCAACTCAAAATTAAGCCCATAAGTGTCTTGTGAGCCCCAACAGTAAAGTGTAATAATTAAACAACAAAAAGACAGCCTTTGGGTCAGGGCTGAATGTTCACCAAATGACATTCCTTTCAATTACGAGCGACAGCGGTAACGGCAACAAAATACACTAATCTCTTTCCTGGCTCAGAGGTAGTTGGTGGTGGAGGAAGTAACAGGACATAGTAGCAGGACTTGAGATAGGGCCAGGAGTGTATCTATGAACCGTGACACCTCTAGTAATATGTTACATGTGGTCATGTGTACATGTGTACATGTGTGTTACAGGTGTGTCTACATGTCAGGCCTTGATGCATTTCACACTTAGCATTTCACTGTCCCTTTTGATCCACTAACCTTTGGGATATGGCAGCTCAGAGAAAATAAGAGGACGGAATTGCCAAATTAAGAGTGACGCAAAAAGCAATAAAGAGCTACTGAAGGAAACAAATCTCACATACTTAATTCATGCGTCTCCCCCCTTCTTCCCCAGGAGAAGAATATGTTTCCATTAGAATTGCACAAGTATTCATTGCAGACTTCAGAAACTATTGCAAACGTATGTTTTACAAAACTGCAAACGACTGCGCATTGCGTTCTCATTCCTGCCACACATCGAATATATAACAGACTTTACAACACTTTGATTCAAACATTATTATATCCCATTCCCTTAGAGAAACAAAAAGTTTGAACGATGATATTCATTGCAGGGCTGCTGAAAATTTTGGGGCATATTATCAAGGGGGTTTATCTCCGCTTTTTTGGCTTTAAAAGCCAAGAAAGCGGAGATAAAATTATCTCCCTATTACATAGCTGTCGCTAACACCAGTTAGCGACAGCTAGTAGGAGATAGCTACCATCTTGGGCCCCACTTTGCATGTCAGTGATATTTATCACTAATGACATGCAAAGTGGGCGTGCCAAGATGTTAGCGACTGGAAACAGTCGCTAACATCGCTATCTCCTATTGCCAACTTTTGGAGATATTCGCGCTAAGCGCGAATATCTCCAAAAGCTAACACCTGCCTTGAGCAGTTCTTTGCCATGTTATCCAATGGGAGGTGGATAACATGGCTAAAAGCATTAGCTCGCTAATGCATGAATATTGCTGACTTTTCAGCGATATTCATGCATTGCGGATGATTTTTATCGCATTTGCGATAAACCTTGGTAATACCAAGGTTTATCTGCGATAAAAATCGCCGCAGGTCGGCGATACATTTTTGTCTCTAACCAAGCAATAGCGATAATTATCGCTATTGCTTGGTAATATGCCCCTAGGTATGGCGCAACCCGTATTGTGCCTCCCCTGTAGATATTTAAGCAAACTATGCTATGTAACTTTGCCAGTGGAGACTGGTTCACCCAAAGATTATTTCACAAAAAGACATTTTTTTGCTTGAACCATTCATCTGCCAGTAGCTTGCATTGATTTTTTCACGAGGTATTCCCTTGCTCCAACAATGTGAAAAGAGACACCAGCAAACCCTTTTCGTACTAAAAGTCTAATTTCACAAAATGTTAGCAAAATTTCATTTCATTTTGTAAAAAAAAAAAAAGTACTCAACTTCAAACGCCCTTACGAAGAAGCTGACGGTTTATTTAGGTTTTTTAGATTATGTAAATACCGGCACCAATCAGCTTTAGTAAATAGGTTATTTAGTACAAATGGCAATCCTAAAAAAAGTCTTATGTGCATAGCTGTGGCAACCAGCTAAATTATTATTAGTTTCAAGTGAGCCATGAACATTTTAATACATTTTACTGTCCTCATTATCAAAAAACAAGTCCTCCCACTAACACAGTGATCTGTTACATACCTCAATACATGGAGCCCTATGTCCCCGAACCACAGCTGATGCAATACTGCAGTCCGAAATTTCCAAAGTTTCTATTTGGGGTTTTTGTGAAAGCTGGAGGTGTACACACGCAAGAAAAGGGACAATAGTCAGTTGCTGGGAAGCAGAATGTAAGCTGGCACTAATAGTCATCTTTGCATTCCACTACTCTTGTTATGTCTGACATACAGACAATATTAGCGTTCTGCGCGCATTTTGTAATAAAGAAACAAATATTTTAAAAAATACAGAATGGGGTTCTGGGTCGCCCGATATTTGACAGGTATGAACAGTTGTCATCACTAACCTAAACATATTTTTTAAATGCAGGTGATGGAGCGGGTTTCAGAAATGATTTTATTCTGATTCGTGAAGTCATTCTTCCATAACTTTTAATTATATTAATGAGTTTGTGCTTGATTTTTATTAATCAACCTAGAATAAAATGTGAACAAAAACATGTGGGACTAACATTATCTGCTTTATGTTGCATTAGCAAGTATGTTGAAAAATAATTTATTAACCTTGTCTAATGTCTTTGTCTACATTATTGCGGCTGTTTAATTAATGGCATGTGCTTATTTTATATGTGCTTTTGTCTGTGTTGTGTCTTTTTATTTTTACACAGGTTTGTGAAAAATCCTGCTGACCTAAAAGGAGAATGGTAGATATATTCACTGCTTAAGTGTGCTTTATGCTAGATACCATAAACTAATGGGTTAACATTAGAAATGGTGGGTGGGTAACAGAATGGGTCTCAATTTTCTAATTAATTACTGTCTTGTGTTTGTTCATATACTAGTTTTTCAAGTGGGCCTCAGAGAGACTGTTGCCTGGCAGAGCAGAAAAGATGACTTGACCAGAGTGAAGCTTTCACTCACGTGCTACAAAGAATGTTTCCTGCCAAAACAAAAGAATAATGTGCAGGACTGTTGTCGATCGAGTTTACGTGTTTCTTGGAGTGCACCAAGGACAGTGAGCCTGCTTTACTTGCCAAGTTCAGGAAGTAAATGTTCTTCTGCCTAGTTTATTGTTGCAAACTTAGGAAACTGGAAGGATGGAATCTAAGAACAATAAGGGCTTATGATGTGGCCCGGACTTGACAGGTTGGTGGACTGATATGGCTCAGCCAATTATGAACCTGGATTTATGGTGCCTTTTAGAATTTAGTTACTTAGTTAGTTTGAAAAGGTATAAAAACTGGCCCCTTGACAAGTGACCATGTCCGCACTTCCCAAATCCTGAGAGACGATGTCATGCTGATGGACTTCTTATTCATGTAAGCATTAACAGGGCTAATGATTTTATATTTTCCCCTCCTAGGTGAAGTGAGTCAGTTAGGGAAATAGATTTAGGGAATGAAAATCGTTTAATTAATATTCATGCTTTGATGATTTTGAATTGCCATGTTCAATGTGCCTTTTCCTAATAAAACTGCAAACAGCTAATGCTAATAAATAAAAGTAACCTTTTAAAATGCTCATTCTTTGAATAATAAACTAGATTTTAAAATGTCAAGCTGGTCTTGATTATTTGAGTTTAGTTACCATCAGTTTGATTCTATGGACCTTTGTGGCTTAATTAAATGTTTCCGTTATTTTACCATGGTTATAATGATGATAAACTGCAGTTGTATATAATGTGTATATAAAATATAGATAGGTTTGATTAATTAGGCCACATGATTCAGATACCAAATATCTGTCTCGGTCGCTTATGGGCCTTGTGAGAGTTTATGATTAATGGTGAGTATTGTTGTGTTGGTAGTGTTAATGAGACAGAATTTCTTTAGTGGCGCTGGATCAATTTCTTTGGTAGCAGAGTTACGGTTACTATGGTAACGAACATGCTACATGGTAGTTACATAGGATACATGTCTAAAACATGTTAAGTTTGTTCACTTGTTACATGTTGTCGAAAGGTCTTTTCCAGCAGTGTGAAAATTCCTAGTTATACTGGCCAGAGTATAGTAGTGTGACAGGTGAAGTTACACAGTGCATTTGTTCTGTTTCAAAATAATGGTATTGATATATCATTAGTGTTGTGGACGTACAGCACAAGTTTAGGGACCATAGGTGTGTTAGGATAAATGAATAGTGAGTATTGCCTATGAAATCGTAGCTTTGAGTATAGGGATTTGGAGCCCGTTTTAAAACTCTCTGTGAAAAGAGTCATAGGATTTATTCAAGCTTGAGTGAAGGGTAAGGAAGCGTCGTCTATTCTTACTGGCGATTCTGGATTTCTATGGTCGGTTAAAGTCCTGCCAAGATTTCATGTATGTATGATTAGGGTTTCCGTTTGAATGTGTAAATGATTTTGTGAAAATAGCGCTGTCTATTTCATGCGAAAGAAATTCTGAATGACTGTAAAAACTGTCGCTCTACTTAGCGAAACAGACAAATGGTTTGTTTTTCTCTAGTTACTAATTGAAATTCATTGAAAAGTATTGTTAAAATGGCGCTGTGAAAATATTTTGTAAAGGAGGGGTGAGTTTACGGAGTAGGAGACAGCGAAGCTGCAGCAGCAGTGTACGTCACTGGGTTCGCACTATGATTGGTTTGCATACGTCACAGCAAGCGCACTGATTGGTTCAAGTGACTGAAACGAGCTTATAGCTGATAGGTCCTTTCTGAAAACAGTATTTCTATTGGTTGAGCAAGGTAGTGACGTGGCTTAACCTGATTGGCTTGTTAGTGACTTTCGCGCACGGATTGGCTAGAGTAGCGGAACATCAAGGAAATTCTTACGATCTTTTACGAATTAAGCGGAATTACTTCATAAGTACAAGACACCCGCAGCATATATGGAAGGTGAATTTGGTTATCATACTTTCATTTGGTTTGAAATTTGGATGCAATATACCAAAAATGATGGCCGGAAGATGGGTCCTTTAATATGAAAGTTTTAAGAAACTTGAGAGGAAAAATGACGGCTCTTATGCCAAAGCCTAGACCTACACAATTTGAAGCTTTAGTTGAATGGGAGGTTGAAATGATGGAACTTGATCGAGAAACCAGAGGTTTAGCTAGAGGTCCAAAATTAAATGTAAATAGAGAAACTCATGAAGATAGAGTGAGACGCTGGAGAAAAGCAGACATGTATGATGGTCTGTACCCAGTGAGAATAACGACTACTGAAACACCAGGTCAAAAGAGTACCCAAAAGAAAAATTATAATCTTGATAAAGAATTAGATGATGCAGTTTTAGAAGAAATGTATTCAACTAAACGCAAACCGCCACCTTATCAAGCAGACTCACAGTCTACCCCAAGAGTTTCTTCAGGAACATCTCCAAGTGCACCTCCTAGAGAAACTGATGAAGGTTCGCCCAGATTTGTAAAATTACCTGAAAGAGTAGGGACAAGAAATAATACACCAAGAGAAAACAGAGATTATTCTCAAATTCCAGAACCAAGAAATGATTTCCCGAGAAATCCAGAAAGACTAGGTGATGTACCAGAAATTTCAAATTATAATAGAGCAAAAGAAGAGTTAATCCAGCAACTAACAAAAAGCATGGAAGCAGTGACAGTACCAGTAAAATTGGTCCTGTTGTACCAGTTTTTGATCAGAGAGAAAATAGACACTCAGCTCTGACTGTTCCTATAAATGCAGAAATTCAGAAAGTGGCTGAAATGTTTTATTCGGAATTAACAGAAATTCACAGAGAAAAATTAGTGATGCCAGATTTAACTTTTAATCAAAGTTTGTCAGGTAGTCAGACACCATCTGTTGGAGATTCTGATTCTGGTTCTTCAGAAAAGAGCTTAAATAAAATAGATTTAACACAAACTTCACTGTCCCCGCAAGCTCCTGAATTTAAAAAGCTTGATGTTGCAAAATTAAAAGCTGATTTGGAGGAATTAATAATCGGCACAATTGGTACTGACAGTTTAAGATTGTATCAGGATGATGAATTACTATTTATCTATAAGAGTATACAGTGGAAAACGAAAAACAGGTATGATCAGTTAGAAGAAATAGCTGCTGAATTAGAAATAGATTTAAGCAAACAGAAACATTTGCAAAAACATTACAGAGTGGATTTTTCTGAAAAGGACATTGATAACCTGAATACTACAGGAAGGATAACTCATATTAAAGAATTAATAATTCTCTTGAAAAGATTAGGTGAATTAGGCAAATGGAGAATGAAATGGTCTAAAAATAAAGAGCAAGACAAAAGAGACAGAGGAGAAACAGTTTCGGAATTTCCTAGCTGGCGGAGGGTATGTTCATGTCCCTTGGACAAGACAAGACATTCTGTTGTTCACTAATGATATTTCTCGGCTGAGAGAAAAGCCAGTAGAATGGTATCGTCAGGTAGACAGATTTATCAAAGTTTCTAAAGTTCTGTGTATTGATCTGGATGGTTTCTTTGACATTGTTGTCCCATCAGATCTTTGGACAGAATGTAAAATTTCTGTAAGTTGGCCCAAAGAAGAACCTGCTCGAGACACAATAACAGGTGCCCCATCTAAATATGTCATGGAATTATATAACAAAGTAATTTATTGGCTGAAAAACAAAATTCCCCCGAAAGAAGTAGATTGGGTTAAAATTGACAGAACTAACCAAGAACCAAAAGAGTCAGTACATTCATTTTATGAAAGGTTACTGCTGGTATTTAAACAATACAGTGGCTATGAAAAATTAAGTGAAAAGGACATGAGCCACTTCATTTACAGATTTGTTTATGGCCTGAGACCTGAAATAAGTGAAATGATTAGAAACACGATTGTAGGTTGGCAATCACTTTCAGTTGATGATATCCTGAGAAAGGCGAAATACTGCAGTGTTGAGATTGATGCGAAGCAGAAAAAGCTCAAGGAAAAAGTGATGTGGACACAGGTGAAGGTAGCAGAACAGCAGATAGCTTTAGAAAATAAAAATGTGCACCAGAATCAAGGCAAATTTAGAAATAATTTGAATAAGCCAAAATGTAATATGAATATTGAAGAGCTTAAGCAAAAGCTCCCATGTTTTAATTGCGGCGAAATTGGACACTGGAAGCGAGAGTGCAAAAATCCGCCCAGAAATTTAAAAAATACATCATTGAATCCACAGATGCAGAGTGAGATAAATCAGCAGCAACATCTACAGCAGCAGTTAAATGAATTAAGTCAGCAGCGACAGGTAGTGAATCAGCAGAGCCAGATTCCACAAGCACCTTTTCCAAACTGTATGAATGGTCAGAGATAAACTCCCGAAACAGGTTTCTGCGGAGGAGATCAGGTAAACAGATCGCCAAAAACGAATGTGTCAAATGTTTCTCAACAATTTTGGTTAAAAGATAATGAGGGAAATGATTCTTCTGAAGATTACGCATGACCGTGCCTGAGAGAGGAAGAAGAGTGTATGCTTGGAGCCACTCTTGAGGTAGATCAAGCTGGTCCATTTGTAAATGGTAAAGTGAATGATGTAGATGTCACTTTTCTTGTGGACACAGGTGCTACCTGTTCTACTGTTAGATCAGTGGAAATAGAAAATCTTCCTCTCTCTGGTGAGACCATCCAAGTAGTTGGTGTTGCAATTCAGCAAATTAAGACATATTTAACTGAACCAGTAAAAGTAGAGATAGGTAATTTTAGAGACAAGCACAGATTTGTAGTTTGTAACAGTAGTCCTGTAAACTTGTTAGGAAGGGATATATTGTGTAAGATGAACTGTAAAATATATTGCTCACCGGATGGTATTGAGCTTCAAACTTTAGAAGAAGATGGTATATACAAATTAGCAATGTTAATGGTTGAAGAGGAAAGTAAATTATTTCCTGCTTTTGACAAAAATAATTTGCCTGATGAGGTTAAAGAGCCAGTAAATCCAAAAATTTGGGATTTAACTGGAGATGGGTTTAATGAAACATGTAGATCCAGTGAAAATTACTGTTAAACAAGGAGTAGATTTCCCAAACATTCCTCAGTATAAAATGAAAGCTGAAACTGTTGAAGGTGTCATTCCTGTGATTGAGAAATTCATAAAACAATGTGTTTTAAAAGAAATTGAGAGCAACCCATGTAATTCACTGATTATGGGGATCAAAAAGCCAAACGGTACTTACAGAATTGTTCAGGACCTGAGAAAGATTAACCAGATAGTTGTTCCATGTTGCCCAGTTGTTCCGAACCCTGCGGTAATTCTATATCAAATTCCGCAAGATGCAGAATGGTGCACGGTCATAGACCTGTGTAATGCTTTCTTTACAGTTCCATTGCACCCAGAGAGCCAACAAATGTTTGCGTTCAGGTTCCAGGATCGCATCTTAGCATGGTGTGGTATCCCACAGGGGTATACTGAGAGTCCATCTATTTTTAATCAGTTCTGAAAGAAATCTCTGGAAGATTTAGAATTACCTGGAAAATCAACATTGGTCCAGTATATTGATGATCTTCTGGTGGCTGCAAAAACATGAGAAAATTGTGTAACTGACACCATTACCCTTTTGAATCGTTTGGAAGATGAGGGACATAAAGTGTCACCTGCAAAATTACAGTTTTGCAAACAAGAAGTAAAATATCTTGGTCATTGAATTGCAAAAGGAATTAGACAAGTGACAGTTGAGAGAGTTAAAATGATTCGAGCAATACAACCTCCAACAACACAAAGACAGGTCAGAATGTTTCTGGGAATGGTTGGTTATTGTTGTCAATGGATTAGTGGATTTTCGGTGATTGCGAAACCACTACAGAGAATGACAAAAGCAGACATAAAAGATCCGATTATTCTGACAAAAACTGAGTTAGAGGCTTTTGAGCAGCTAAAAAGAAGTCTGTGTGAAGCTCCAGCTTTGGGAATGCCAGACTACGACAAGGAATTTGAGCTGTACTGCAGTGAAAGGGAAGGTTGCGCATTATCAGTTCTGATTCAAAGACATGGAAGACTGAGAAAGCCAATTGCTTATTTCTCAGCAGTTCTTGATCCTGTTGCTAAAGCATTGCCAGGTTGCTTAAAAGCAGTGGCTGCAACAAGTGTAAGCCTTGAGCAAAGTGAGGGATACATAATGGGATTTCCAGTAAAAGTATATGTATCTCATTCAGTTGAAATTCTTCTTACCAGAAGCAAAGCCCAGCATTTGACAAGTAACAGGTTAACCAAATATGAGAAAACTATTCTGGGATCAGATAATGTCTCAATTGCAAGATGTGTGAATTTAAACCCTTCCACATTGTTGCCTGATGGTGCTATTACTGAAATCAATAATGAGACTGACATTGATCATGAGTGCTTGGATGTTTTAGAATATTGCACCAAGCCCAGGCAAGACATAAAAGATGTACCCTTGCCAGAATCTGATTTTGTTTACTTTGTTGATGGTTCCTGTCTTAGAACAGAAGAGGGCATTCTGAGAGGAGCATATTCAGTCTGTACAGTCTCAGATGTAGTATAGGGCTCCCCTCTTTAAGGAATTCGTTCAGCTCAAGTGGCAGAATTAATTGCTTTAATTTGTGCATGTGAAAAGGCCGAAGGGAAAATGATTACCATACTGACTGATAGTCAGTATGGATATGGTGTAGTCCATGACTATGGCCAGCTCTGGTCTCAAAGAGGTTATCTAGCTTCTGCGGGAACACCAATCAGGAATGCAAAATTGATCAAAAGATTGATTGATGGCATTCAGTTACCAGAAAAAATTGCTGTAGTAAAATGTGCAAAAAACACAGTTGATGGACAGAATGTAGAACAATGTCATACATTCACCCCAGTACAAGGATCTGGGCCTAAATCCATCGTTATTTTGCACTCCACACCACCCTGGGTTAGACACTGGCTATATGCAAATCAGTTCCGACCCTGTGCCTCATGGGAACAGTCCAGTCCGAACTACCAAGCCATGTCTTTCCCAGACCGGAATCAAGCATCCAAGGACCGGTTTCTAGCTATCAGCCTTCATCAGCCTGGATAGCTTGACTCCAGTGGTGTGGAGAGCCTGGGACTCACGTCTGAGTATACCCAGCACACTCGGGGTGAAAATTGCAAAAAACACAGTTGATGGCTGAATGTAGAACAATGTTATACATTCACCCCAGTACAAGGATCTGGGCCTACATCCATTGTTTTTTTGCACTCCACACCACCCTGGGTTAGACACTGGCTATATGCAAATCAGCTCTGACCCTGTGCCTCATGGGAACAGTCCAGTCCGAACTACCAAGCCATGTCTTTCCCAGACCGGAATCAAGCATCCAAGGACCGGTTTCTGGCTATCAGCCTTCATCACCCTGGATAGCTTGACTCCAGTGGTGTGGAGAGCCTGGGACTCACGTCTGAGTATACCCAGCACACTCGGGGTGAAAATTGCAAAAAAAACAGTTGATGGACAGAATGTAGAACAATGTCATACATTCACCCCAGTACAAGGATCTGGGCCTAAATCCATCGTTTTTTTGCACTCCACACCACCCTTGGTTAGACAATGGCTATATGCAAATCAGCTCTGACCCTGTGCCTCATGGGAACAGTCCAGTCCGAACTACCAAGCCATGTCTTTCCCAGACCTGAATCAAGCATCCAAGGACCGGTTTCTGGCTATCAGCCTTCATCAGCCTGGATAGCTTGACTCCAGTGGTGTGGAGAGTCTGGGACTCACGTCTGAGTATACCCAGCACATTCGGGGTGAAAAGTGCAAAAAACACAGTTGATGGACAGAATGTAGAACAATGTCATTAAGCATGGGCGGAAAATCCGTTCCGCTCGCGGATTTTGCGGATTTTCGGTAAATTCGCAATCCGCGAACTCTCTTGAATTTACAGAAAATCCGCAAATTCGCACGCAGCGGATTTTTTTTCTTGGTGATACAATATTGCGGCGTGCAGCATTCACTTACCGTCATTCAGCGTTTGCCAAGTTGTTTTTCTCGATATTTTGCGAGTGCTGCGCCATTGTGGATCTTGCTGCAGGATCCCGCTGGAGTTTGGCGACGCATCGCGAGAGTTCGCGATTGCGAACATGTAGGTGCGGCGGGCAGCAACAATCTCGCACTCGCGAAATTACAAAATTTGCAATTCTGCACAAGAAATCCACTAGCAAGCAGCATAGACCTTCTGAAAATGATGATTTTTATCAGAATAACTCCTCAGGTTGACATTTGCCTGCACTTTTTTGGATTTGAGGCCTTTTGACTTTCTTTGGATCACTTTTGGATTAGAAATCAACTTTCACAAGTAAGTTTGTTTGGGGCATTACAGTTGCTGTTCTGCAGAAAAACGAGTTTTGCAAAACTGAAAGCACTCAGCAGGTGCAAAAGTTCACTCATCATTAGTAACCATTCCCTGTAGTACTTCCTGAGGGGACCCTCCAGAGTTCAGTTGCCTATGTTTGTTTGGGGCATTACAGTTGCTCTTCTGCAGAAAAATTTGTTTTGCAAAACTGAAAGCACTCAGCAGGTGCAAAAGTTCAAACTCATCATTAGTAATAGTAACCATTCCCTGTAGTGCTTCCTAACTGGGGCCCCTCCAGAGTTCAGTTGCTAGTTGCAACAATTCTATGACCCTGCTCTGACCCTCACAGCAGGCTCATAGAATAGCTACAAGTAGGCCACAAAGGTCCTGGAAAAAAAAATTGCACTGCAACAGAAAGCAAATTACAGATAAGGAAGCAGGTGCCAGACTAGAATTTTAAAACAGTGACACATTAATAAATCAACGCCAAATTAATTCATGTCAGTTGAAGCAGGGCAGGTGTGCTTACTTTTCCCGCCCATAATCTACAGTGATGATGAACCAGAGGGTGGCATTGATGTACCAGAGGGTGGCATGGGTGAAACAGAGGGTGGCAGTGGTGAAACAGAGGGTGCTGGGAACCTGTGATGATGAACCAGACGTAGAAACAACATAGTCGCGACCGTTGCGAGCCGAAAAGTAAGTTCGCAATTGCGAACTGGTACAAAACCCTTGCGAACACAAAAAAAAATCTGCAAATTCGCGAGAATTCGCAGATTATGCGGATTGCGAGTTCGCAAATATGTAAATTTGTGAACGCCAGATTCGCAAAATTCGCCAATGCTTAAATGTCATACATTCACCCCAGTACAAGGATCTGGGCCTAAATCCATCGTTTTTTTGCACTCCACACCACCCTGGGTTAGACACTGGCTATATGCAAATCAGCTCTGACCCTGTGCCTCATGGGAACAGTCGAGTCAGAACTACCAAGCCATGTCTTTCCCAGTCCTGAATCAAGCATCCAAGGACCGGTTTCTGGCTATCAGCCTTCATCAGCCTGGATAGCTTGACTCCAGTGGTGTGGAGAGCCTGGGACTCACGTCTGAGTATACCCATTACACTCGGGGTGAAAATTGCAAAAAACACAGTTGATGGACAGAATGTAGAACAATGTCATTAAGCATGGGCGGAAAATCCGTTCCGCTCGCGGATTTTGCGGATTTTCGGTAAATTCGCAATCCGCAAACTCTCGCGAATTTACCAAAAATCCGCAAATGCGCACGCAGCGGATTTTTTTTCTTGGTGATACAATATTGCGGCGTGCGACGTTCACTTACCGTCATTCAGCATTTGCCGAGTTGTTTTTCTCGATATTTTGCGAGTGCTGCGCCATTTTGGATCTTGCTGCGGGATCCCGCTGGAGTTTGGTGACGCATCGCAAGAGTTCGCAATTGCAAACATGTAGGTGCGGCGGGCAGCAACAATCTCGCACTCGCAAAATTACAAAATTTGCAATTCTGCACAAGAAATCCACTAGCAAGCAGCATAGACCTTCTGAAAATGATGATTTTTATCAGAATAACTCCTCAGGTTGACATTTGCCTGCACTTTTTTGGATTTGAGGCCTTTTGACTTTCTTTGGATCACTTTTGGATTAGAAATCAACTTTCACAAGTAAGTTTGTTTGGGGCATTACAGTTGCTGTTCTGCAGAAAAACGAGTTTTGCAAAACTGAAAGCACTCAGCAGGTGCAAAAGTTCACTCATCATTAGTAACCATTCCCTGTAGTACTTCCTGAGGGGCCCCTCCAGAGTTCAGTTGCCTATGTTTGTTTGGGGCATTAGAGTTGCAAAATGAGTTTGGCAAAACTGAAAGCACTCAGCAGGTGCAAAAGTTCAAACTCATCATTAGTAATAGTAACCATTCCCTGTAGTGCTTCCTAACTGGGGCCCCTCCAGAGTTCAGTTGCTAGTTGCAACAATTCTATGACCCTGCTCTGACCCTCTCAGCAGGCTCATAGAATAGCTACAAGTAGGCCACAAAGGTCCTGGAAAAAAAAATTGCACTGCAACAGAAAGCAAATTACAGATAAGGAAGCAGGTGCCAGACTGGTACTTTAAAACAGTGACACATTAATAAATCAACGCCAAATTAATTCATGTCAGTTGAAACAGGGCAGGTGTGCTTGCTTTCCCCCCCCATAATCTACAGTGATGATGAACCAGAGGGTGACATTGATGTACCAGAGGGTGGCATGGGTGAAACAGAGGGTGGCAGTGGTGAAACAGAGGGTGCTGGGAACCTGTGAGGATGAACCAGACGAGGAAACAACATAGTCGCGACTGTTGCGAGCCGAAAAGTAAGTTCGCAATTGCGAACTGGTACAAAACCCTCGCGAACTGGCAGAAACCCTTGTGAACACAAAAAAAATCTGCAAATTCGCGAGAGTTCGCGGATTTTGCGGATTGCGAGTTCGCAAATATGCAAATTCGCGAACGCCAGATTCGCAAAATTCGCCCATGCTTAAATGTCATACATTCACCCCAGTACAAGGATCTGGGCCTAAATCCATCGGTTTTTTGCACTCCACACCACCCTGGGTTAGACACTGGCTATATGCAAATCAGCTCTGACCCTGTGCCTCATGGGAACAGTCCAGTTTGAACTACCAAGCCATGTCTTTCCCAGACCGGAATTAAGCATCCAAGGACCGGTTTCTGGCTATCAGCCTTCATCAGCCTGGATAGCTTGACTCCAGTGGTGTGGAGAGCCTGGGACTCACGTCTGAGTATACCCAGCACACTCGGGGTGAAAATTGCAAAAAACATAGTTGATGGACAGAATGTAGAACAATGTCATTAAGCATGGGCGGAAAATCCGTTCCGCTCGCGGATTTTGCGGATTTTCGGTAAATTCGCAATCCGCAAACTCTCGCGAAATTACCGAAAATCCGCAAATTCGCACGCAGAGGATTTTTTTTCTTGGTGATACAATATTGCGGCGTGCGGTGTTCACTTACCGTCATTCAGTGTTTGCCGAGTTGTTTTTCTCGATATTTTGCGAGTGCTGCGCCATTTTGGAGCTTGCTGCGGGATCCCGCGGGAGTTTGGTGACGCATCGCGAGAGTTCGCAATTGCGAACATGTAGGTTCGGCGGGCAACAACAATCTCGCACTCGCAAAATTACAAAATTTGCAATTCTGCACAAGAAATCCACTAGCAAGCAGCATAGACCTTCTGAAATGATGATTTTTTATCAGAATAACTCCTCAGGTTGACATTTGCCTGCACTTTTTTGGATTTGAGGCCTTTTGACTTTCTTTGGATCACTTTTGGATTAGAAATCAACTTTCACAAGTAAGTTTGTTTGGGGGCATTACAGTTGCTGTTCTGCAGAAAAACAAGTTTTGCTAAACTGAAAGCACTCAGCAGGTGCAAAAGTGCACTCATCATTAGTAACCATTCCCTGTAGTACTTCCTGAGGGGCCCCTCTAGAGTTCAGTTGCCTAAGTTTTGTTTGAGGCATTACAGTTGCTGTTCTGCAGAAAAACGAGTTTTGCAAAACTCAAAGCACTCAGCAGGTGCAAAAGTTCAAACTCATCATTAGTAATAGTAACCATTCCCTGTAGTGCTTCCTAACTGGGGCCCCTCCAGAGTTCAGTTGCTAGTTGCAACAATTCTATGACCCTGCTCTGACGCTCACAGCAGGCTCATAGAATAGCTACAAGTAGGCCACAAAGGTCCTGGAAAAAAAAAATTGCACTGCAACAAAAAGCAAATTACAGATAAGGAAGCAGGTGCCAGACTGGAATTTTAAAACAGTGACACATTAATAAATCAACGCCAAATTAATTCCTGTAAGTTGAAGCAGGGCAGGTGTGCTTGCTTTTCCCCCCCATAATCTATAGTGATGATGAACCAGAGGGTGGCATTGATGTACCAGAGTGTGGCATGGGTGAAACAGAGGGTGGCAGTGGTGAAACAGAGGGTGCTGGGAACCTGTGATGATGAACCAGACGTAGAAACAACATAGTCGCGACCGTTGCGAGCCGAAAAGTAAGTTCGCAATTGCGAACTGGTACAAAACCCTCGCGAACACAAAAAAAAATCCGCAAATTCGCGAGAATTCGCAGATTTTGCGGATTGCGAGTTCGCAAATATGTAAATTCGCGAACGCCAGATTCGCAAAATTCACCAATGCTTAAATGTCATACATTCACCCCAGTACAAGGATCTGGGCCTAAATCCATCGTTTTTTTGCACTCCACACCACCCTGGGTTAGACACTGGCTATATGCAAATCAGCTCTGACCCTGTGCCTCATGGGAACAGTCGAGTCAGAACTACCAAGCCATGTCTTTCCCAGTCCTGAATCAAGCATCCAAGGACCGGTTTCTGGCTATCAGCCTTCATCAGCCTGGATAGCTTGACTCCAGTGGTGTGGAGAGCCTGGGACTCACGTCTGAGTATACCCATTACACTCGGGGTGAAAATTGCAAAAAACACAGTTGATGGACAGAATGTAGGAGAATGTCATTAAGCATGGGCGGAAAATCCGTTCCGCTCGCGGATTTTGCGGATTTTCGGTAAATTCGCAATCCGCGAACTCTCGCGAATTTACCGAAAATCCGCAAATTCGCACGCAGCGGATTTTTTTTCTTGGTGATACAATATTGCGGCGTGCGACGTTCACTTACCGTCATTCAGCATTTGCCGAGTTGTTTTTCTCGATATTTTGCGAGTGCTGCGCCATTTTGGATCTTGCTGCGGGATCCCGCTGGAGTTTGGTGACGCATCGCGAGAGTTCGCAATTGCGAACATGTAGGTGCGGCGGGCAGCAACAATCTTGCACTCGCAAAATTACAAAATTTGCAATTCTGCACAAGAAATCCACTAGCAAGCAGCATAGACCTTCTGAAAATGATGATTTTTATCAGAATAACTCCTCAGGTTGACTTTTGCCTGCACTTTTTTGGATTTGAGGCCTTTTGACTTTCTTTGGATCACTTTTGGATTAGAAATCAACTTTCACAAGTAAGTTTGTTTGGGGCATTACAGTTGCTGTTCTGCAGAAAAACGAGTTTTGCAAAACTGAAAGCACTCAGCAGGTGCAAAAGTTCACTCATCATTAGTAACCATTCCCTGTAGTACTTCCTGAGGGGCCCCTCCAGAGTTCAGTTGCCTATGTTTGTTTGGGGCATTAGAGTTGCAAAATGAGTTTGGCAAAACTGAAAGCACTCAGCAGGTGCAAAAGTTCAAACTCATCATTAGTAATAGTAACCATTCCCTGTAGTGCTTCCTAACTGGGGCCCCTCCAGAGTTCAGTTGCTAGTTGCAACAATTCTATGACCCTGCTCTGACCCTCACAGCAGGCTCATAGAATAGCTACAAGTAGGCCACAAAGGTCCTGGAAAAAAAAAATTGCACTGCAACAGAAAGCAAATTACAGATAAGGAAGCAGGTGCCAGACTGGAATTTTAAAACAGTGACACATTAATAAATCAACGCCAAATTAATTCATGTCAGTTGAAGCAGGGCAGGTGTGCTTGCTTTTCCCCCCATAATCTACAGTGATGATGAACCAGAGGGTGGCATTGATGTACCAGAGGGTGGCATGGGTGAAACAGAGGGTGGCAGTGGTGAAACAGAGGGTGCTGGGAACCTGTGATGATGAACCAGACGTAGAAACAACATAGTCGCGACTGTTGCGAGCCGAAAAGTAAGTTCGCAATTGCGAACTGGTACAAAACCCTTGCGAACTGGCAGAAACCCTAGCGAACACAAAAAAAAATCCGCAAATTCGCGAGAATTCGCGGATTTTGCGGATTGCGAGTTCGCAAATATGCAAATTCGCGAACGCCAGATTCGCAAAATTCACCCATGCTTAAATGTCATACATTCACCCCAGTACAAGGATCTGGGCCTAAATCCATTGTTTTTTTGCACTCCACACCACCCTGGGTTAGACACTGGCTATATGCAAATCAGCTCGGACCCTGTGCCTCATGGGAACAGTCCAGTCCGATCTACCAAGCCATGTCTTCCCCAGACCTGAATCAAGCATCCAAGGACCGGTTTCTGGCTATCAGCCTTCATCAGCCTGGATAGCTTGAGTCCAGTGGTGTGGAGAGCCTGGGACTCACGTCTGAGTATACCCAGCACACTCGGGGTGAAAATTGCAAAAAACACAGTTGATGGACAGAATGTAGAACAATGTCATTAAGCATGGGCGGAAAATCCATTCCGCTGGCGGATTTTGCGGATTTTCGGTAAATTCGCAATTCGCAAACTCTCGCGAATTTACCGAAAATCCGCAAATTCGCACGCAGAGGATCTTTTTTTCTTGGTGATACAATATTGCGGTGTGCGGCGTTCACTTACCGTCATTCAGCTTTTGCCGAGTTGTTTTTCTCGATATTTTGCGAGTGCTGCGCCATTTTGGATCTTGCTGCGGGATCCCGCGGGAGTTTGGCGACGCATCTCGAGAGTTCGCAATTGCGAACATGTAGGTTCCGCGGGCAGCAACAATCTCGCACTCGCGAAATTACAAAATTTGCAATTCTGCACAAGAAATCCACTAGCAAGCAGCATAGACCTTCTGAAATAATGATTTTTATCAGAATAACTCCTCAGGTTGACATTTGCCTGCACTTTTTGGGATTTGAGGCCTTTTGACTTTCTTTGGATCACTTTTGGATTAGAAATCAACTTTCACAAGTAAGTTTGTTTGGGGGCATTACAGTTGCTGTTCTGCAGAAAAACGAGTTTTGCAAAACTGAAAGCACTCAGCAGGTGCAAAAGTTCACTCATCATTAGTAACCATTCCCTGTAGTACTTCCTGAGGGGCCCCTCCAGAGTTCAGTTGCCTATGTTTGTTTGAGGCATTACAGTTGCTGTTCTGCAGAAAAACGAGTTTTGCAAAACTGAAAGCACTCAGCAGGTGCAAAAGTTCAAACTCATCATTAGTAATAGTAACCATTCCCTGTAGTGCTTCCTAACTGGGGCCCCTCCAGAGTTCAGTTGCTAGTTGCAACAATTCTATGACCCTGCTCTGACCCTCACAGCAGGCTCATAGAATGGCTACAAGTAGGCCACAAAGGTCCTGGAAAAAAAAATTGCACTGCAACAGAAAGCAAATTACAGATAAGGAAGCAGGTGCCGGACTGGAATTTTAAAACAGTGACACATTAATAAATCAACGCCAAATTAATTCATGTCAGTTGAAACAGGGCAGGTGTGCTTGCTTCCCCCCCATAATCTACAGTGATGATGAACCAGAGGGTGGCATTGATGTACCAGAGGGTGGCATGGGTGAAACAGAGGGTGGCAGTGGTGAAACAGAGGGTGCTGGGATCCTGTGATGATGAACCAGACGAGGAAACAACATAGTCGCGACCGTTGCGAGCCGAAAAGTAAGTTCGCAATTGCGAACTGGTACAAAACCCTTGCGAACTGGCAGAAACCCTTGCGAACACAAAAAAAAATCTGCAAATTCGCGAGAGTTCGCGGATTTTGCGGATTGCGAGTTCGCAAATATGCAAATTCGCGAACGCCAGATTCGCAAAATTCGCCCATGCTTAAATGTCATACATTCACCCCAGTACAAGGATCTGGGCCTAAATCCATCAGTTTTTTGCACTCCACACCACCCTGGGTTAGACACTGGCTATATGCAAATCAGCTCTGACCCTGTGCCTCATGGGAACAGTCCAGTCTGAACTACCAAGCCATGTCTTTCCCAGACCGGAATCAAGCATCCAAGGACCGGTTTCTGGCTATCAGCCTTCATCAGCCTGGATAGCTTGACTCCAGTGGTGTGGAGAGCCTGGGACTCACGTCTGAGTATACCCAGCACACTCGGGGTGAAAATTGCAAAAAACACAGTTGATGGACAGAATGTAGAACAATGTCATTAAGCATGGGCGGAAAATCCGTTCCGCTCGAGAATTTTGCGGATTTTCAGTAAATTCGCAATCCGCAAACTCTCGCGAAATTACAGAAAATCCGCAAATTCGCACGCAGAGGATTTTTTTTCTTGGTGATACAATATTGCGGCGTGCGGTGTTCACTTACCGTCATTCAGCGTTTGCCGAGTTGTTTTTCTCGACATTTTGCGAGTGCTGCGCCATTTTGGAGCTTGCTGCGGGATCCCGCGGGAGTTTGGTGACGCATCGCGAGAGTTCGCAATTGCGAACATGTAGGTTCGGTGGGCAGCAACAATCTCGCACTCGCAAAATTACAAAATTTGCAATTCTGCACAAGAAATCCACTAGCAAGCAGCATAGACCTTCTGAAATGATGATTTTTATCAGAATAACTCCTCAGGTTGACATTTGCCTGCACTTTTTTGGATTTGAGGCCTTTTGACTTTCTTTGGATCACTTTTGGATTAGAAATCAACTTTCACAAGTAAGTTTGTTTGGGGGCATTACAGTTGCTGTTCTGCAGAAAAAAAAGTTTTGCTAAACTGAAAGCACTCAGCAGGTGCAAAAGTGCACTCATCATTAGTAACCATTCCCTGTAGTACTTCCTGAGGGGCCCCTCTAGAGTTCAGTTGCCTATGTTTGTTTGAGGATTTACAGTTGCTGTTCTGCAGAAAAACGAGTTTTGCAAAGCTCAAAGCACTCAGCAGGTGCAAAAGTTCAAACTCATCATTAGTAATAGTAACCATTCCCTGTAGTGCTTCCTAACTGGGGCCCCTCCAGAGTTCAGTTGCTAGTTGCAACAATTCTATGACCCTGCTCTGACGCTCACAGCAGGCTCATAGAATAGCTACAAGTAGGCCACAAAGGTCCAGGAAAAAAAAATTGCACTGCAACAGAAAGCAAATTACAGATAAGGAAGCAGGTGCCAGACTGGAATTTTAAAACAGTGACAAATTAATAAATCAACGCCAAATTAATTCCTGTAAGTTGAAGCAGGGCAGGTGTGCTTGCTTTTCCCCCCCATAATCTATAGTGATGATGAACCAGAGGGTGGCATTGATGTACCAGAGGGTGGCATGGGTGAAACAGAGGGTGGCAGTGGTGAAACAGAGGGTGCTGGGAACCTGTGATGATGAACCAGACATAGAAACAACATAGTCGCGACCGCTGCGAGCCGAAAAGTAAGTTCGCAATTGCGAACTGGTACAAAACCCTCGCGAACTGGCAGAAACCCTTGCGAACACAAAAAAGAAATCCGCAAATTCACGAGAATTCGCGGATTTTGCGGATTGCGAGTTCGCAAATATGCAAATTCGCGAACGCCAGATTCGCAAAATTCGCCATGCTTAAATGTCATACATTCACCCCAGTACAAGGATCTGGGCCTAAATCCATCGGTTTTTTGCACTCCACACCACCCTGGTTTAGACACTGGCTATATGCAAATCAGCTCTGACCCTGTGCCTCATGGGAACAGTACAGTCTGAACTACCAAGCCATGTCTTTCCCAGACCGGAATCAAGCATCCAAGGACCGGTTTCTGGCTATCAGCCTTCATCAGCCTGGATAGCTTGACTCCAGTGGTGTGGAGAGCCTGGGACTCACGTCTGAGTATACCCAGCACACTCGGGGTGAAAATTGCAAAAAACACAGTTGATGGACAGAATGTAGAACAATGTCATACATTCACCCCAGTACAAGGATCTGGGCCTAAATCCATTGTATTTTTGCACTCCACACCACCCTAGGTTAGACACTGGCTATATGCAAATCAGCTCTGACCCAGTGCCTCAAGGGAACAGTCCAGTCCGAACTACCAAGCCATGTCTTTCCCAGACCGGAATCAAGCATCCAAGGACCGGTTTCTGGCTATCAGCCTTCATCAGCCTGGATAGCTTGACTCCAGTGGTGTGGAGAGCCTGGGACTCACGTCTGAGTATACCCAGCACACTCGGGGTGAAAATTGCAAAAAACACAGTTGATGGACAGAATATAGAACAATCTCATACATTCACCCCAGTACAAGGATCTGGGCCTAAATCCATTGTTTTTTTGCACTCCACACCACCCTGGGTTAGACACTGGCTATATGCAAATCAGCTCTGACCCTATGCCTCATGGGAACAGTCCAGTCCGAACTACCAAGCCATGTCTTTCCCAAACCGTAATCAAGCATGCAAGGGCCGGTTTCTGGCTATCAGCCTTTATCAGCCTGGATAGCTTGACTCCAGTGGTGTGGAGAGCCTGGGACTCACGTCTGAGTATAACCAGCACACTCGGGGTGAAAATTGCAAAAAACACAGTTGATGGACAGAATATAGAACAATGTCATACATTCACCCCAGTACAAGGATCCGGGCCTAAATACATCGTTTTTTTGCACGCCACACCACCCTGGGTTAGACACTGGCTATATGCAAATCAGCTCTGACCCTGTGCCTCATGGGAACAGTCCAGTCCGAACTACCAAGCCATGTCTTTCCCAGACCGGAATCAAGCATCCAAGGACCGGTTTCTGGCTATCAGCCTTCATCACCCTGGATAGCTTGACTCCAGTGGTGTGGAGAGCCTGGGACTCACGTCTGAGTATACCCAGCACACTCGGGGTGAAAATTGCAAAAAACACAGTTGATGGACAGAATGTAGAACAATGTCATACATTCACCCCAGTACAAGGATCTGCGCCTAAATCCATCGTTTTTTTGCACTCCACACCACCCTTGGTTAGACAATGGCTATATGCAAATCAGCTCTGACCCTGTGCCTCATGGGAACAGTCCAGTCCGAACTACCAAGCCATGTCTTTCCCAGACCTGAATCAAGCATCCAAGGACCGGTTTCTGGCTATCAGCCTTCATCAGCCTGGATAGCTTGACTCCAGTGGTGTGGAGAGTCTGGGACTCACGTCTGAGTATACCCAGCACACTCGGGGTGAAAATTGCAAAAATCACAGTTGATGGACAGAATGTAGAACAATGTCATTAAGCATGGGCGGAAAATCCGTTCCGCTCGCGGATTTTGCGGATTTTCGGTAAATTCGCAATCCGCGAACTCTCTTGAATTTACAGAAAATCCGCAAATTCGCACGCAGCGGATTTTTTTTCTTGGTGATACAATATTGCGGCATGCGGCATTCACTTACCGTCATTCAGTGTTTGCCGAGTTGTTTTTCTCGATATTTTGCGAGTGCTGCGCCATTGTGGATCTTGTTGCAGGATCCCGCTGGAGTTTGGCGACGCATCGCGAGAGTTCGCAATTGCGAACATGTAGGTGCGGCGGGCAGCAACAATCTCGCACTCGCGAAATTACAAAATTTGCAATTCTGCACAAGAAATCCACTAGCAAGCACCATAGACCTTCTGAAAATGATGATTTTTATCAGAATAACTCCTCAGGTTGACATTTGCCTGCACTTTTTTGGATTTGAGGCCTTTTGACTTTCTTTGGATCACTTTTGGATTAGAAATCAACTTTCACAAGAAAGTTTGTTTGGGGCATTACAGTTGCTGTTCTGCAGAAAAACGAGTTTTGCAAAACTGAAAGCACTCAGCAGGTGCAAAAGTTCACTCATCATTAGTAACCATTCCCTGTAGTACTTCCTGAGGGGCCCCTCCAGAGTTCAGTTGCCTATGTTTGTTTGGGGCATTACAGTTGCTCTTCTGCAGAAAGATTAGTTTTGCAAAACTCAAAGCACTCAGCAGGTGCAAAAGTTCAAACTCATCATTAGTAATAGTAACCATTCCCTGTAGTGCTTCCTAACTGGGGCCCCTCCAGAGTTCAGTTGCTAGTTGCAACAATGCTATGACCCTGCTCTGACCCTCACAGCAGGCTCATAGAATAGCTACAAGTAGGCCACAAAGGTCCTGGAAAAAAAAATTGCACTGCAACAGAAAGCAAATTACAGATAAGGAAGCAGGTGCCAGACTAGAATTTTAAAACAGTGACACATTAATAAATCAACGCCAAATTAATTCATGTCAGTTGAAGCAGGGCAGGTGTGCTTACTTTTCCCGCCCATAATCTACAGTGATGATGAACCAGAGGGTGGCATTGATGTACCAGAGGGTGGCATGGGTGAAACAGAGGGTGGCAGTGGTGAAACAGAGGGTGCTGGGAACCTGTGATGATGAACCAGACGTAGAAACAACATAGTCGCGACCGTTGCGAGCCGAAAAGTAAGTTCGTAATTGCGAACTGGTACAAAACCCTCGCGAACTGGCAGAAACCCTTGCGAACACAAAAAAAAAAATCCGCAAATTCGCGAGAATTCGCAGATTTTGCGGATTGCGAGTTCGCAAATATGCAAATTCGCGAACGCCAGATTCGCAAAATTCGCCCATGCTTAAATGTCATACATTCACCCCAGTACAAGGATCTGGGCCTAAATCCATCGTTTTTTTGCACTCCACACCACCCTGGGTTAGACACTGGCTATATGCAAATCAGCTCTGACCCTGTGCCTCATGGGAACAGTCGAGTCAGAACTACCAAGCCATGTCTTTCCCAGTCCTGAATCAAGCATCCAAGGACCGGTTTCTGGCTATCAGCCTTCATCAGCCTGGATAGCTTGACTCCAGTGGTGTGGAGAGCCTGGGACTCACGTCTGAGTATACCCATTACACTCGGGGTGAAAATTGCAAAAAACACAGTTGATGGACAGAATGTAGAACAATGTCATTAAGCATGGGCGGAAAATCCATTCCGCTCGCGGATTTTGCGGATTTTCGGTAAATTCGCAATCCGCGAACTCTCGCGAATTTACCGAAAATCCGCAAATTCGCACGCAGCGGATTATTTTTTTGGGTGATATAAATTGCGGCGTACGACATTCACTTACCGTCATTCAGCATTTGCTGAGTTGTTTTTCTCGATATTTTGCGAGTGCTGCGCCATTTTGGATCTTGCTGCGGGATCCCGCTGGAGTTTGGTGACGCATCGCGAGAGTTCGCAATTGCGAACAGGTAGGTGCGGCGGGCAGCAACAATTTCGCACTCGCAAAATTACAAAATTTGCAATTCTGCACAAGAAATCCACTAGCAAGCAGCATAGACCTTCTGAAAATGATGATTTTTATCAGAATAACTCCTCAGGTTGACATTTGCCTGCACTTTTTTGGATTTGAGGCCTTTTGACTTTCTTTGGATCACTTTTGGATTAGAAATCAACTTTCACAAGTAAGTTTGTTTGGGGCATTACAGTTGCTGTTCTGCAGAAAAACGAGTTTTGCAAAACTGAAAGCACTCAGCAGGTGCAAAAGTTCACTCATCATTAGTAACCATTCCCTGTAGTACTTCCTGAGGGGCCCCTCCAGAGTTCAGTTGCCTATGTTTGTTTGGGGCATTAGAGTTGCTGTTCTGCAGAAAAATGAGTTTGGCAAAACTGAAAGCACTCAGCAGGTGCAAAAGTTAAAACTCATCATTAGTAATAGTAACCATTCCCTGTAGTGCTTCCTAACTGGGGCCCCTCCAGAGTTCAGTTGCTAGTTGCAACAATTCTATGACCCTGCTCTGACCCTCACAGCAGGCTCATAGAATAGCTACAAGTAGGCCACAAAGGTCCTGGAAAAAAAAATTGCACTGCAACAGAAAGCAAATTACAGATAAGGAAGCAGGTGCCAGACTGGAATTTTAAAACAGTGACACATTAATAAATCAACGCCAAATTAATTCATGTCAGTTGAAGCAGGGCAGGTGTGCTTGCTTTTCCCCCCCATAATCTACAGTGATGATGAACCAGAGGGTGGCATTGATGTGCCAGAGGGTGGCATGGGTGAAACAGAGGGTGGCAGTGGTGAAACAGAGGGTGCTGGGAACCTGTGATGATGAACCAGACGTAGAAACAACATAGTCGCGACTGTTGCGAGCCGAAAAGTAAGTTCGCAATTGCGAACTGGTACAAAACCCTCGGGAACAGGCAGAAACCCTTGCGAACACAAAATAAAAATCCGCAAATTCGCGAGAATTCGCAGATTTTGCGGATTGCGAGTTCGCAAATATGCAAATTCGCGAACGCCAGATTCGCAAAATTCACCCATGCTTAAATGTCATACATTCACCCCAGTACAAGGATCTGGGCCTAAATCCATTGTTTTTTTGCACTCCACACCACCCTGGGTTAGACACTGGCTATATGCAAATCAGCTCGGACCCTGTGCCTCATGGGAACAGTCGAGTTTGATCTACCAAGCCATGTCTTCCCCAGACCTGAATCAAGCATCCAAGGACCGGTTTCTGGCTATCAGCCTTCATCAGCCTGGATAGCTTGAGTCCAGTGGTGTGGAGAGCCTGGGACTCACGTCTGAGTATACCCAGCACACTCGAGGTGAAAATTGCAAAAAACACAGTTGATGGACAGAATGTAGAACAATGTCATTAAGCATGGGCGGAAAATCCGTTCCGCTCGCGGATTTTGCGGATTTTCGGTAAATTCGCAATCCGCGAACTCTCGCGAATTTACCGAAAATCCGCAAATTCGCACGCAGAGGATCTTTTTTTCTTGGTGATACAATATTGCGGTGTGCGGCGTTCACTTACCGTCATTCAGCGTTTGCCGAGTTGTTTTTCTCGATATTTTGCGAGTGCTGCGCCATTTTGGATCTTGCTGCGGGATCCAGCGGGAGTTTGGCGACGCATCTCGAGAGTTCGCAATTGCGAACATGTAGGTTCCGCGGGCAGCAACAATCTCGCACTCGCGAAATTACAAAATTTGCAATTCTGCACAAGAAATCCACTAGCAAGCAGCATAGACCTTCTGAAATGATGATTTTTATCAGAATAACTCCTCAGGTTGACATTTGCCTGCACTTTTTTGGATTTGAGGCCTTTTGACTTTCTTTGGATCACTTTTGGATTAGAAATCAACTTTCACAAGTAAGTTTGTTTGGGGGCATTACAGTTGCTGTTCTGCAGAAAAACAAGTTTTGCTAAACTGAAAGCACTCAGCAGGTGCAAAAGTTCAATCATCATTAGTAACCATTCCCTGTAGTACTTCCTGAGGGGCCCCTCTAGAGTTCAGTTGCCTATGTTTGTTTGAGGCATTACAGTTGCTGTTCTGCAGAAAAACGAGTTTTGCAAAACTGAAAGCACTCAGCAGGTGCAAAAGTTCAAACTCATCATTAGTAATAGTAACCATTCCCTGTAGTGCTTCCTAACTGGGGCCCCTCCAGAGTTCAGTTGCTAGTTGCAACAATTCTATGACCCTGCTCTGACGCTCACAGCAGGATCATAGAATAGCTACACGTAGGCCACAAAGGTCCTGGAAAAAAAAAATTGCACTGCAACAGAAAGCAAATTACAGATAAGGAAGCATGTGCCAGACTGGAATTTTAAAACAGTGACACATTAATAAATCAACGCCAAATTAATTCATGTAAGTTGAAGCAGGGCAGGTGTGCTTGCTTTTCCCCCCCATAATCTATAGTGATGATGAACCAGAGGGTGGCATTGATGTACCAGAGGGTGGCATGGGTGAAACAGAGGGTGGCAGTGGTGAAACAGAGGGTGCTGGGAACCTGTGATGATGAACCAGACGTAGAAACAACATAGTCGCGACCGTTGCGAGCCGAAAAGTAAGTTCGCAATTGCGAACTGGTACAAAACCCTCGCGAACTGGCAGAAACCCTTGCGAACACAAAAAAGAAATCCGCAAATTCGCGAGAATTCACGGATTTTGCGGATTGCGAGTTCGCAAATATGCAAATTCGCGAACGCCAGATTTGCAAAATTCGCCATGCTTAAATGACATACATTCACCCCAGTACAAGGATCTGGGCCTAAATCCATCGGTTTTTTGCAATCCACACCACCCTGGGTTAGACACTGGCTATATGCAAATCAGCTCTGACCCTGTGCCTCATGGGAACAGTACAGTCTGAACTACCAAGCTATGTCTTTCCCAGACCGTAATCAAGCATCTAAGGACCGGTTTCTGGCTATCAGCCTTCATCAGCCTGGATAGCTTGACTCCAGTGGTGTGGAGAGCCTGGGACTCACGTCTGAGTATACCCAGCACACTCGGGTGAAAATTGCATAAAACACAGTTGATGGACAGAATGTAGAACAATGTCATACATTCACCCCAGTACAAGGATCTGGGCCTAAATCCATTGTTTTTTTGCACTCCACACCACCCTAGGTTAGACACTGGCTATATGCAAATCAGCTCAGATTCAGATGAGAGTGATGAAGAGTCTGAAATAAGAAAATTCAGAAAGAGAGCTTGGAAAGCTGAATGTAATTAAACTGTGTCAAAGAAGACAATCTTAAGAAAAGGAGATATTTGGCCAAAAGAACATTTAAAATTAGTAAATAAATCAAAAGAACAGATCAACGAAATATTAAGTCCGAAAGGTGACTCTGATAAGAAAAATCAGCCAGGAAAGAAAATAGAAGTAATTAGCAGTAAGGCAAAAAGAGTAATTAGGCCCAATCAAAAATACAAGTCCCCAGAGTGGACTTATATTATAATACTACCAGTAGTGGATATTAGCAGGAGTAGTCAGGAGGATTTGGAAGAAGCCAGTGACAATGATTAAAGTTGTTTTCTTTTCAAGTTGAGGTTTTATTTTTGGCATAAGGCTGAAGAAATTGTGTTAGGTGACACAAGGTCGAAGAAATTGTGTTAGCTGGAAAAACACATTCATGTGACGCAAGGTCGAAGAAAAGCTGTTAGAGGGTTACTAAAAAAAAAATTAAAAAGGGGAGGTATTATAAAAAGTACTAATTACTTACTTACATTTTAAAATTTTTGTTTTACATTTTTGATTTTACTAAAAATGCCTAGCTCTGACACTTCAAGATGTGCTATTTTAAGAAGATGTTGCAAAATGTCCTCTATTTGTGTGATTTTAATAATTTTGGTTTGGTTAATTTTAGCTGTCATTTTCCCTTTTGGGATTGACAAGGAGAAATATAAGGTCAATATGACAAGTAGAATAGAGACTAAACAAGATAAACATGTTGGCAAAACTAACAGAGTTATTGAGCACAAACCAGAGATCCATCAAGATAGATCTGTTGGTGATTTTTCTAGCAATTCTTTTTCCAGACTCTTGTCAGAATATGTGAGAGTCATGAATGCAAAGGACTGTTATGTTTGTGTAAAGCTTCCTGCTTCTGTTTCAGAGGGGGTTACTTATAACATGTTGCCCCTTACTTATGGCATCACATGCAGTGTTATAGCTAGTTTATTCTATCAAACAGGTCGTCTGGAGTACTTTTACTCTGATTATGACGAAATCTTTGCTAATCTAAAAATTGTAAATAGCTTAAACAAAGTTAGACCTGCTAAGCAGATGAGGGAATTCTTTTTGGTGACTAATGAGCTTACATATGAATATGCCTACAGAAACAATTTAACATGCAAGATGAGAGCTGAAGAGAAAACTTTCCTAAACTTGGTTGAGGAGAGGAGAGCTATGTATAAAAGGAATGAGATGCTGAAACATGCTAAATCCAAGTTTTGGCAGCTTGGGATGAGAAGCTTAATGGTGTAAATACTAATGCTGCTATTCACATAGATGAACCGGTTAGTGGTAAATTTTGCATTAGGAGAGATAATACATTATATGATAACAGCTTTGTGGGTGCTAGTCAATGTGAGGATACATTTCTTCTCAAGGGGGGATGGGGATTTAAAGGTGGTAAAGACCCAATTTTTCCTGGAATTTATTTTGTTTGTGGTAACAAAGCGTATTTTAGCCTCTCAGACCATTGGTATGGGAAGTGCTATCTTGGATTAGTTTTTCCAAAAAATTTTCATGTTGACAGAAATGCAAAGGGAAAGTTTCTCAGAAATTATATGAGACATTTTTGGCGCAATCATTTCTATGGTAGGAATAACCCTGAATGTAATCAAAATCAGAAAGGTTTCCACAATTGTAGATAGATTGTCAACAGACACTGCAAGTTGTTTCCAATTAGTCAACACAGAACTTGTTGCCACTAGGAGCATGGTTATGCAGAATCGTCTTGCTTTAGATATTCTGCTAGCAAAAGAGAGAGGAGTCTGTGGGATTTTACATGTTCAGCATTGCTGTACTTATATCCCAGATAAGAGCCAAAATATAGAAACGCTTATTAAAAACATTACAGAATTTCATTCGGAAATGGTACCCTTAGAAGATGAGAATTTTTCTGAACGCTTGGGCAAAAGAATTGCAGCAATTAAAGAATGGTTTCAAGAAATTGGCAGCTCAATCATTGGCAAAGTACTTCTTCCTGTAATAATCATAATCATGGTGATACATTTGTTAAAAATTAGTTGCATGATCCACAAAAGAAAGAAGCATGTAAGGGAAAAGAGAAGGATATATAAACTCAGAAAGGAACAGGAGAAGGAGATTGAATTAGAGGAGTTTCGGAGAGCACAATATGAGTGTTCCAGACAAACTGATGAGACAGGGGTTTAGGGTAACTAACACAGAGAGTGTTCAAAAATGACGTCTCCAAACTTGGTTTAAAATTTGCCAAATTTTGGGGTATTGTTTGGTGATTTTAAAATCAACAGATGAGGGAGTTGATGGAGCGGGTTTCAGAAATGATTTTATTCTGACTCGTGAAGTCGTTCTTCCATAACTTTTAATTATATTAATGAGTTTGTGCATGATTTTTATTAATCAACCTAGAATAAAATGTGAACAAAAACACGTGGGACTAACATTATCTGCTTTATGTTGCATTAGCAAGTATGTTGAAAAATAATTTATTAACCTTTTCTAATGTCTTTGTCTACATTATTGCGGCTGTTTAATTAATGGCATGTGCTTATTTTATATGTGCTTTTGTCTGTCGAGTCTTTTTATTTTTACACAGGTTTGTGAAAAATCCTGCTGACCTAAAAGGAGAATGGTAGATATATTCTCTGCTTTATGCTTTATGCTAGATAACATAAACTAATGGGTTAACATTAGAAATGGTGGGTGGGTAACAGAATGGGTCTCAATTTTCTAATTAATTACTGTCTTGTGTTTGTTTATATACTAGTTTTTCAAGTGGGCCTCAGAGAGACTGTTGCCTGGCAGAGCAGAAAAGATGACTTGACCAGAGTGAAGCTTTCACTCACATGCTACAAAGAATGTTTCCTGCCAAAACAAAAGAATAATGTGCAGGACTGTTGTCGGTCGAGTTTACGTGTTTCTTGGAGTGCACCAAGGACAGTGAGCCTGCTTTGCTTGCCAAGTTCAGAAAGTAAACGTTCTTCTGCCTAGTTTATTGTTGCAAACTTAGGAAACTGGAAGGATGGAATCTAAGAACAATAAGGGTTTATGATGTGCCCCGGACTTGGTCACGAACGAGTGACACGTTGGTGGACTGACATGGCTCAGCCAATTATGAAGCTGGATTTACGGTGTCTTTTAAAATTTAGTTACTTAGTTAGTTTAAAAAGGTATAAAACTGGCCCCTTGACAAGTGACTGTGTCCGCACGTCCCAAATCCTGAGAGACGATGTCATGCTGATGAACTTCTTATTCATGTAAGCATCAGGTGGTGGCAGCTCCTGGGGCTCTTTTGGGTGCGCAGTGCTCCTGAGAACAGCTGCGCTGGCTTGTGATAATTTCTTTTATCGTGTGTTCGCAGTATTCGATACTGCCATAACTTTTTAACTACTTTTACTTGTTTGTTCTAATTCTGCCTAAGCAGTGTAGTTATTTTTTTCCTTTGCTTGACAGCACTGTAACTTGTGGCATTTACTTACCTGTCCGCCCCTTCTGCCCTGGTCCCGCATGGCTCACAGTGCCGATCGCGCGGAGGGCAGCGTCTTCACTGTGGCTTCCCGTGCCGGCCGGTCGAAGGGTGGGTCCCATCTTGGGAGTAGCCGGAAGGGTGTGCATACCGCAGGCAGCGGTCTAGCGGCCCGAGGCTGTCTCCTACAAAACGGCAAATCGAGCAAGGCTCCCGGTTGGGCTCATCAGGTGGTGGCAGCTCCTGGGGCTCTTTGGGGTGCGCAGTGCTCCTGAGAACAGCTGCGCTGGCTTGTGATAATTTCTTTTATCGTGTGTGCGCAGTGATCGATACTGCCATAACTTTTTTACTACTTTTACTTGTTTGTTCTAATTCTGCCTAAGCAGTGTAGTTATTTTTTTCCTTTGCTTGACAGCACTGTAACTTGTGGCATTTACTTACCTGTCTGCCCCTTCTGCCCCGGTCCTGCATGGCTCACAGTGCTGATCGCGTGGAGGGCAGCGTCTTCACCGCGGCTTCCCGTGCCGGCCGGTCGAAGGGTGGGGTCCCATCTTGGGAGTAGCCGGAAGGGCGCACATACCGCAGGCAGCGGTCTAGCGGCCCAAGGCTGTCTCCTACAAAACGCGCATGTGCTACCGGAAGCGCAGCGGACGGGCACAGCAGGCACGACCTGGGCGCGCCGAAGGTGCGCATAAGGTATGCCCGTCTGCGCCCGTCCGCGGCCGGACGGGGCATGGGGCCTGTCACTCTGCCCATTTTATTCAATACTCCTCTATCGATCTGCTCGATCTGCATGCCCCCTGGCCTCTCGCCCTGACTGCCCGGTAGCAGCTTGATCAAATGGGTTGGGACACGCCCGAGAAGTTTTTCCTGAGCTTGATGCTTGCTTGGCTTCTCTCCCTCATCGGTCCACTGTTTACCCCCTTCCCGTCACATCACCCCTCAACCTCAAGCTTAAAGTGAGCTACCTTAATACTCGCTCACTAGCAAAACATCAGACGGACATTTTTCACCTTCTAGAGGCCGATAGTCCCGATATATTGTTTATAACGGAAACCTGGTTGCATGATGGATCCTCTCCCGACATCTTGGCAGCCATTCCGCCTGGCTATTATATCATTCAAGCCAATAGGGCCTCTGGCAAATACGGAGGGGGAGTGGCAGCCATCATTAAGCTTCCAAACAGATTTTCCGTTCTTACCATACCCTGTATTCCTCAGGTTGACTGCTTAGCACTTAGGTTGGAATCCTCAGTGTCACCCCTTATTTGTGTCTTAGTTTATCGCCCTCCTCAGTCCATGCCTGATTTTCCGACTATGTTCGGAGACCTATTGTCTCAGGTAGTTATCAATAATTCTAAAATCCTAGTCCTCGGAGACTTTAATTACTGGCCCCTGGACGAGAAGGAGAGTGCGTGCTCTGCGGCCTTTTCTGATCTTTTATGTGGCCTGAATGGTTGTCAACATATTAACACTGCCACGCACACAAAAGGCCACATACTGGACCAGGTCTGGACTTCTAATTTAGAGATCTCGGCCCCTCTTATACAGCCGTGTGCGCGGTCTGACCACTCCCTTATTTATTTTTTCCTTAAAGCCCCTATTTGCCCCAGTAGGCCTCTTTGAGGCGAACTTCTCGGCACGGAACTGGAATAGAGCTGATAGTAGCCAATTTGTCGACTTACTCAGCATCTCCCTTCCCCCCAAATCCGACTCAATAGACACTCAAGCTTCTGACTTAACCCGCTGGCTCGAATCGGCCAGCGATGTGGGTGCCCCCCTTAAACGGGTCAAAGTTAGGCGCCCTCACGACGCTCAGAAATGGTTTACCGAGGACCTTAAAGTTTTAAAACTCTGACTTAGACAAGCTGAGCGCCGTTGGTGTAGAAATTATGCCCCTGAAGCTAGGCTAGAGTTCTCAACTTTACTTAAAGGGTACAAGTCTTCCATTGTGTTAGCCAAAACCCTATATTTTTCCAACAAAATTGTGGAGTCAGCTAACAAAGCTAAAGACATTTTCTCGATTGTGGAGGAACTGTCTCACCCAGACAGGGTCTCCATTAAACCTCTCCCTTCACAGGGGCTTTGTGATTCTCTCAATCACTTTTTTGTTGAAAAGATTGAAAAAATCAAAAACAGCATTTCGGTGTCGCCCTTATCTGAATCTCCCGGGTCCCTCGCTGACTCCCTCAACCCCCACTCTCTCACTCAGATCCCCCTCATTCTGGAGGTGGACTTTTCCGCTCTTCTAAGCAAAGTCACCTCAGGGTCTCCCACTGATTGCTGCCCTCCCAAGATCCTACGCGAGGCCTTCATTGCTTGCCCAGCCCCCCCTTGGCACTCCTGAATAATTCCCTCTCTCTTGGCCTAGTCCCTAGCTCTTTTAAGGCAGCTGAGGTAGTGCCTATCTTAAAGAAACCTACAGCCGATCCCACGATCATGAGCAACTTCCGCTCTATCTCCCTCCTTCCCTACCTCAGCAAGGTGCTCGAGTCTCACGTCACTAACATCTTGAGCTCGTTTGTTGAGCAGTCTCATTTTCTCAACTCTCAACAGGCCGGGTTTAGACCCGCCCACTCTACAGAGATGGTCATACTCTCTGTCATGGAAGAACTGCGTAGGGGGGCCGACTCTAACATCAGTCAGGCCCTAGTGCTCCTGGATTTGTCGGCCGCCTTTGACACGGTTGACGATGTCATCTTGGTCGACCGTGTCAGGCAGGCTGGCATCAGGGGCACTGCCCTGGACTGGGTTCGCTCGTTTCTCACCAGCCGCCAACAAGCGGTCCGGCTTTCCCAGTTCTCCGCTGACAGGGTGGGGTTGACCGGTGGCGTGCCGCAAGGCTCTTCTTTATCCCCGCTCCTTTTTAATTTATACCTTACCCCCCTGAATCGGTCTCTCCAAGATAGGAATGTCACCGCGTTTAATTACGCGGATGACATCCAGCTGGTCTTCAACATCGACCCTTCATGGAGTCCTCTTCGGCTATAGTTTGCAACATTGCCCTGTTGGAGACACCAGAGCGCCAAAAAAGTGATTAAGTCTCAACATATAAAATTTGACCGGGCAAAGCTAGCAATAGTGTCCAGCCAGCGAGAAGACTTTCTTGGGTGCGAAGCTTGAATTTTGTCACTCTAATCTTTTCCCACTTCAGTGGAACCTCACCCTGATGCCTATCTGACATTGTAGAGCCCTTCTTGGATTCTGCCTCCTGCCTTGCCCAGTGGAAGGACCTTCCCTTTAATTGTCAAAATTAAGGGCCTGATTTATAGGTTAGTGGTATGGATACCCTGCCACAGTTGTGACAGAATCTTATCGGCAACATAATAGTCCACCCACCTGATTTAAATGTGGGTGGACCATAGGTTTGGCTTAAGCAGTGTCTCCATCACGGCCATAGCCAAACCTCTCCGGCAGCCCTTACTCCATTGGGCCATCGGAGAAATGGCTATATGTTTCCCCACCCAATCAGGATCGGTGTGCATATAGCCATTTTAGGTCGAGCCTAGCGGCAGCACGCATGGTCTAGTCGCTCTGAGAGACTACTGTAGTAGAGTATGGGAGAGAAGCTGCGCCCACTCTCCTCCCATATTTTTAATTGGCTTGTGTCATTGTCTTTTATAAATGCTGCCTTCGGATTCGTTAATAGGCTTGTTAGTCCCTCCTTAGTACAGCCTTGTCTTCCTTTGCACCCTCCAATGGCGACTGGCGCTTTTACTTCAGTTGTTACACGGGACCTGCTATTTAGCCTGTAAGCACTATTTACTTTATTGACTTCCTCTTAATGCAGGCCGGACATGCGCTGCTTTAGCTGAAACCACTTGTGTTTTTTTAAGCAGCACGGCAGCACCTGTAACACGGGCCCCTACTTTCAATCACTTTAACCTAGCATTATCTTGTGTCTGTTTCAAGCCCCCAAGTAAAATGGATTTAGAAATGATTCGTGAATTACGTTGTGTGAATTCCAGGTAGCACATTATCCTGTGGTAATGGGCTGAAGCTGACAACAAGTACATGACATCTGTACTAAAGCCACCTGATGGGTTGGTTTCAAAAGCCTGTTTTATTAACAATACCACCAATACCACCACCATCAATACCATCACCTCCACCAATACCACCACCACCAATACCACCACTACTGCCAATACCACGACCACCATCAATACCACCACCATCAACACGACCAAAACCACCACCAATACCACTACCAACCCCACCACCAACACCACCACCTCCACCACCACCAATACCACCACCAATACCACCACCAACACCACCACCAATACCACCACCACCAATACCACCAATATCACCACCACCAATACCATCACCTCCACTAATACCACCACCAATACCAGCACCATCAACACCACCAATACCACAACCCCAATACCACCAACACTACCACTACCAATCAACCCACCACCAATACCACCATCAAAACCACACTCTCTACCACCACCACCAATACCACCAATAATACCACCACCACCACCAATAACACCATCAATACCAATACCCCTGCCAATACCAATACCACCACCACCAATTCCACCAATAGCACCGCCAATACCACCACTAATACCACCACCACCAATACCACCACCACCAAAAACCCCACCACCACTACCAGCACCAATACTACCACCACAACCAACACCACCATCACCAATACCACTACCACCAATACCACTACCACCACCACCAATACCACCACCAACACCACCACCACCAATATCACCACCTCCAACACCACCAATAACACCACCACCAATGCCACCACCACCGCCACCAACACTACCACCAATACCACCACCACCACCACCACCTATACCACCACCACTAATACCATCACCAGAAATACCACCACCACCAATACCACCACCAATATCCCCACCACCAATACCACCATCGCCACCAATACTACCACCAATACCACCATCACTTCCACCACCAATAACACCACCATCACCAATACCACCACCACCAATACCACCACCACCAGTCCCAACACCACTACCACCACCAACACACACAACCACTGCCAATACCACCACCAATACCACCCCTTCCACCAATAGCACCAAAACCACCATCAACACCATCACCAATACCTATACCACCACCAATATCACCATCACTAATACCACCAATACCAATACCACAACCAATACCAACACCATCACCAACAGTACAAATAACAATACTACCACCACAAATACCACCAATACCACCAACACCAATACCACCGCCACCAATACCCCACCACCAATACCACCACCACCAATATAATCACTACCACCGATACCAACATCAATACCAGTACCACCAACACCAATATCTGTACCACCACCACCAATACCAATACCACCATCAATACAGCTGCCATCAATGCCAATATCACCACCACCAATACTGCCACCACCAATACCACCACAACCAATACCAGCGCCACTAATACCACCAATACCAATACCACCACCACCACCAATACCACCACCATCAATTCCAAAACCATCACTGCCAATACCAATACCACAACCTCAGCACCTCTCGCTCACTAGTAATAGCAGGGGCACTGTATGAGGTCGGACCTGCAGCCGAGACCATCCCTCTCTCCCTCCGTGCCAGCCATAAATCGCAGCCCGCCCTGCACCAGGAGGTGAAGCCAGAGACCTACTACAGCTGAGTGTTTTTTATTAGGCCAAAGATAGCAATCACATTACGCAATGCCATTGCACACTCGAATCACGGCGAGGGCAGGAAATAGCCCCCCTGCTCTTCCTCCTGAGCTGCGACAGTGTAATCACAGAGCGAAAGGTGTTGGAGTGCTTTGTTAGTGTTTATAGGTCGGATCATATGCAACTCTCGTTTCACACTTTATGTCTTTGTAATTTAAAACACTTACACATCTTCTTCACTGCACTATTTATCACTACTTTGAAGACATCGCAGGCCGGTCTCTTCCTCTGATATTTACAATCTAACAAGCGGTCAGAACGCCCTTTATTGCAATGCAATAGGTCTCGCATTTGCGAGAGTTTAAGCTATTCCTATGTTATGTTATGTTACGTTATGCTATTCAGCACTTGTAATGTGCACGGATACTCAGGAGTGTCCCGGCGCGAGAGCCAACTACAGGAGACAGGAGAAAATGCGATAGGAGGAGCTGAGCTTTCAGTTAAAAAGCAAGGTCTTTAACTGCTTTTTAAACAGCCTGAGATCCTGTGTGTGTCGCAGTTCATATGAGAGGGCATTCCAAGCCTTCGCCGCCTTGAAGGAAAGAGAGCTGCCCCCCGTTCGAGCAAGGCAGAAACGGGGGATAACTGCAAGGCATTGTGCTGCTGATCTCAGATGTCTTTGGGGCTCATAGAAGTCAAAGCGTCTCCTCAGATATAGCGGCCCAGAACAAAATGCGTTGCACCCCAGGGAGCCAATGCAAATCCCGGAGGTGTTGCCTTGTACTTGACCTGCCCGAGATGCCTAACAGCACTCTTGCTGCTGCATTTCAAATAGTTTGCAGCTTTTTTAGCTGGTATCCGGGAAAGCCAATATATAACGCATTGGCATAATCAATCCGTGACAAAATGTGGGCACGAGTCACCATTTCCTTAGCCGATCTAGGCAGCAATGGCAGAAATGTTCTCAGTGATTTCAGTGTAGAAGCACACTCCGGGCAGTTTTTTTGTTTGCAGTGAGAATTTGAGGTCCTCACTAAACTAGACCTTAACCCTTTCGATGCTCATGACGAGCTCAGCTCGTCATGATGCACAGTTGAGCTGTGCTGATGACGAGCTGAGCTCGTCATGAACAATGGGAGTGATAAAATATCAGCACAGGAGGGGGAAAACGCCTAGCAGCCAAGGTGTTAAGATTCTTCACCGTACTGCCAGTTGAGTTCGGCCTGTGGTAGTCTGCAGGCCATAGTTCTTCTCTAAAATGGGGAGGGAAAGACCCATAAAGAAGGACCTCAGTCCTCATTGCATTTGAGCAGAGATTCTTGCGAGCCATCCAAAAATGGCTGAGAGACAGTTTTTGGATAAGTCGGGGAACAGTGTTTTTTCCTTCCACGTAAAGAGGAGCTGAGTATCATCTGCATGAGTTATGATCTTACCTCCCAGCTCCTCCGCCAGATAGATTAGAGGCGTGATGTAAACGTTGAAGAGAAGGGGGCTCAGAGCCTTGAGGAACTCCCATAGTCACCTTTCTTGGGGACAAGGAAAATGGGGGCAGACATACCTGCTGTATTCTATCCTCTAATCCAGTTTAATCCAGTCCCAATTCCGATGTTAGAGAGACGGGCCAGAAGTTGATGATGAGGGACCGTGTTGAAGGTGTTAAGGGTAATGCAAATGCAACAGTAGTGTCAAGTACAGTAGCACTCTAGTAACATTACTCACTAGTCTCTACTGTATAGAAAATAGATGTGTATGGTAGTTCGCTTACTTTATTTTGTTTATTTACATTTTACTTGCATTCTGCCAAATCTCTGTATTCATGTTTGATAAATTTGTAATAGTAGTGAGCAATACTTATTTTTCTTGCAGGGGTCTTTCAGTTATTACAGATCCCATGCCACAAGGGATATTCACGTTGTCTCCAATCCATATGCCCTAACCAACTGTCATTACAGTTCAACATGCCAACACTTTGTCGGATACACGGGTTCTTACACGTGCACCAGCAACGTTACAAGTACAGCTATAAAAACCCCACCCGCTCGCAGAAACGGTACTTCACTTCAAAACGTCACAGCTGATGCTCCGGACCCGATTCCATCCACCTATCTGAATCCTGAGTCAGAAATCAGACTCGCTTCGATTCCTCTTGGTGCTCCGGAGCTCCAGGTGTCTTCAGTTTCTTCGGGAATCTCCACTGGTCCATCTTCCTATTCCGGCGATCCTGATTCAGCTTCTGGGCAATTCCTGAAAGAGAAAGCAAAGAATATCGCGTAACCAGGCAAATGAGGTCACAGGTTGTAAACATTCTCGCTACATAACTAAAAACTGGTTAGAACATTTATATCGCGCTTAAGGGGAACTTTAGAAATAATACTTTGGCAAAATAAAGACATCAAGATTAGAAGTAATTATTGACAATTAAGACATTTACGAATACTTTGAACATTTTAAAAGCGCTGAGTGAAGATCACCAAATTAAGAACTTTTTTAAAGTTGAGCAATGGTTTGCATTTGTGAAAAGACACTTTGGCTAATGTTTTAGAATTGTTCTTTGAAAACCCAGAAGATTCCTTCAAAACCTAGGGTCCTACATGTGTGCTGAAGCATTTACAAAGCATTACTTGTGTATGGGTATATTTTTTCTTTCTTTGGTTATTTTTCAGAACCCATTTTAGAAAACGGTTGTCAGAGATCAAAGGTACGATTAAATACTTAAACCATAACCCACAATAAGACTAACCCTAACTAACAGATTTTAAGAAAAGGCATATTACATCATACAAATGCTAAATGTTTTCTAGGCAAATTGCATCGTACAAATGTTAAATGTCTTCTTGTTGTTTTAAGGTTACCAAACACCATAAATAAGAATCTGAGACAAATATCTTTATATACCAAATAAGTGTTTGCATGGGCTTCCAGTAAAAGTGGTATGTTGTCATTTAAAGTAAATTAATATCTTATTTGTCTTAGACTTTTAAAGAGAGATTACTTACATTGTTTATCTGGGGTGCTTTAGACGCATTATTGAATACAGATTGACTGTTCAAGATTAGGAGGCCCGGAGTCACTTCAACCTGAGAGACAACAACACGACTTCATCTGGCAAGAGTCCAGTGTTTTTCTTGTTTCTCATTCCAACTCCCCTTTCCCCCCAGGGACGAGTCAGTTTGGCAAGAGTCATAGTTCTTTGCTACACTGATTGGTTTCTGGTGGAATTGGGAACTTACAGCATCAAGAAGGAATCAACCGGAACATTGGTGAGTGACTTCGTAGCAGAAAGCGAAGCCAAAAACCTCCCCTGTTTACACTTGGTGCTGTATCCTGGAAAAAATGGATCCAACTCAGTTTACACATTTAGTCTGTAAATTGAATGAAGAAATGCAGGAGTTAAGATTAGAAAATCAGACCCTGAGACAGGAGTTAGATAGAACAAGGTAGGGGTTTACTAGTTGGAGGGACCTGTCTGAAGAAAATCGACCTGTACTGAATCCGTCTAAGTTTGGTTCAACAACCTTTCCTTCACAGACCATATCTGGTGAAACTACTGAACAACCTCTACAAGTTACAGTAGTGACTCCAAATCCAGTTCCTATAGCTAATCCGGAAAGATTCACCGGAGATAGTTGCCGTTTCACAACTTTCATGAGCCAGTGTCATTTACACTTCATGTGTAAACCACTGATTTTTACTACAGATACATATAAAGTAACCTTTATAATTTCCTATTTAGGAGGAGTAGCCGCCAATTGGGCTATGCCCCTGGTTGACACGAATGACCCACTGTTACACAATTTAGTTAAATTCAAGACAGCCATGTCCAGTCTATTTGCTAAACATGTTTTTATTCAAACAGCTGATAATGGGCTTTTAAATCTACGTCAGGGGTATACGGAGTTGATTACATATGTCACCAGTCTATTTGATAAACTTCTTTTTATTCAAGCAGCTGATAATGAGCTTTTAAATCTGTGTCAGGGGTCTAAGGATTTGATTACATATGTCACCAATTTTAATAGGTTGTTAGCTGAGACTCATTGGCCTGATGAGAAAAGAGTACCCTTGTTTTATCAATCAATCAATCAATCATATCACTTGTATAGCGCGCTACTCACCCAGGAGGGTCTCAAGGCGCTTGGGGTAGGGGTTCACTACCGCTCGAACAGCCAGGTCTTCAGTTGCTTCCTGAAGGAGAGGTGGTCCTGGGTCAGCCGGAGGTGGATGGGGAGGGTGTTCCATGTCTTGGCCGCCAGGTAGGAGTAGGATCTGCCTCCGGCGGTGGCTCTTCAGATGCGTGGTACAGCGGCGAGGGCGAGGCTGGCAGACCGTAGCTGGCGGGTGGGCGTGTGGAAGGTCAGGTGGTCGTTGAGGTACTTGGGGCCCAGGTCGTGGAGAGCCTTGTGTGCGTGGGTGAGGAGCCTGAACGTGATCCTCTTGTTGACGGGGAGCCAGTGCAGGTCTCTCAGGTGGCCGGAGATGTGGTTGCGTCGGGGGATGTTCAGGATGAGTCGGGCGGAGGCGTTCTGGATGTGTTGGAGTCTTATCTGTAGCTTGGCTGTTTTTCCGGCGTAGAGGGTGTTTCCGTTGTCCAGTCGGCTGGTGACGAGGGCCTGGGTGACCGTCTTCCTGGTTTCGGTCGGGATCCATCGGAAGATCTTGCGGAGCATGCGGAGGGTGGGAAAGCATGAAGAGGAGACGGCGTTGACTTGTCTGGTCATCGAGAGGGAGGAGTCCAGGATGAATCCCAGGTTGCGTGCGTGGTCTGTGAGCTTGGGGCGGTGCCCAGGGCAGGGGGCCACAAGGAGTCGTCCCAGGCGGAGGGTGATGGTCCCAGGATGAGGATTTCCGTCTTGTCTGAGTTCAGTTTCAAGCGGCTGTTCTTCATCCATGTGGCGACCTCTTTCCTCTCTTCGTGGAGGCTGGTTCTGGTGGTGTCGGGGTCTCTGGTGAGGGAGAGGATCAGCTGGGTGTCGTCGGCGTATGAGATGATATTGAGGTTGTGTTGGCGTGCGATTGTGGCGAGCGGTCTCATGTAGACGTTGAAGAGGGTGGGGCTGAGTGAAGATCCTTGCGGGACGCCGCAGATGACTTCAGTGGCCTCGGATCGAAACGGGGGTAGGCGGACTCTCTGTGTTCTTCCGGCGAGGCATGAGATGATCCACTTCAGTGCCTTCTCTTGGATGCCGGTGTTGCTGAGGCGTTGGACTAGGGTGCGGTGGCAGACAGTGTTGAACGCAGCGGAAAGGTCCAGGAGGATGAGTGCCGCTGTTTTCCCGTTGTCGAGCAGGGTTCGGATGTCGTCGGTGGCTGCGATGAGGGCGGTCTCGGTGCTGTGGTTGGCTCTGAAACCGGACTGCGATGGGTCGAGAGATCCATTCGTCTCGAGGAAGGCGGTAAGTTGTCTGTTGGCGATCTTCTCTATGACTTTGGCAGGAAAAGGGAGGAGCGAGATGGGGCGGAAGTTTTTGAGGTCGGTGGGGTCCGCTGTTGGTTTCTTCAGTAGGGCGCTGAGCTCGGCGTGCTTCCAGCTCTCCGGGAAGGTGGCGGTGTCGAAGGAGGTGTTGATGAGGTCTCGGAGATGGGGTGCGATGGTGGAGTCGGCCTTGTTGAAGATGTGGTGCGGGCAGGGGTCAGTCGGTGATCCGGAATGGATGGTGTTCATCGCGCGGGCTGTGTCTTCGGTGGTCACCGTGGTCCAGGTGCGGAGGGTGGTGGTGGGGTGCGTTGGTTCGACGGTTGGGTGCGTGGATGGTGCGCCAAGCTGTTGTGGATGTCGGCAATCTTGTGGTGGAAGAATGAGGCGAGGGAGTCGCAGAGGTCTTGTGAAGGGGTGATGTCGAGGTTGCCGGTGCTGGGGTTGGAGAAGTCCTTGACGATGCAGAAGAGTTCCTTGATGTCGTGGGCGTTGTTGTCCAGTCGATCCTTTAGTGATTTCTTCTTGGTGGTGTGGATGAGCTGGTGGTGCTTGCGGGTCTTGTGTTTGAGGGCGGTCCTGTTTTCAGTGGTCCGGTCATGGAGCCAGGCTTTCTCGAGGGTGCGGCAGGTCTTCTTGGAGTCCTTGAGTTCGTCGGTGAACCAGGGGGCCTTCTTGCTTCTGGGTTTGCTGGGAGGGTTCTTCAGTGGTGCAAGGTCGTCGGCGCAGGCGGTTAGCCACTGCGTGAAGTTGCGGGCGGCTTCGTTGGGGTCCGGTGTGCTGGCAGGTGGGTTTTGGCTGAGGGAGGTGGCGAGCTGGTCGGCGGTGATCTTGCTCCAGCTTCTGTGGGGAATCTGTTGGGGGTGGTGGCGGATGGTGGTTTTTCTGAAGCTGAAGTGGACGCAGCTGTGGTCGGTCCAGTGAAGTCCGGTGGAGTGGCTGAAGGCGATGTGCTTGCTGGATGAGAAGACGGGATCAAGTGTGTGGCCGGTGTAGTGAGTGGGGGTGTTGACCAGTTGCTTGAGTCCGAGGTTGGTGAGGTTGTCCAGCAGGGTGACGGTGTTGCGGTCCTTGGTGTTCTCCAGGTGGAAGTTGAGGTCCCCTAGGAGGATGTAGTCGGCGGAGGGGAGGGCGTGTGGGCTGATGAAGTCCGTGATGTCTTCGCTGAATTGTGTGCGTGGTCCCGGGGGTCTGTAGATGAGGGTGCCTCTGAGGGTCGTCTTTAATTCGGTGTGAATCTGGAAGTGGAGGTGTTCGGCGGCGGCGAAGGTGTCGTCGGCGTCAGTCGTGATGCGGATGGTGTTCTTGTGGACGATGGCGATGCCTCCTCCCGTCTGGTTGACGCAGTCCTTCCTGATGATCTTGTATCCATCCGGGTAGGCGATGGCGATGTCGGGGGCTGAGGAGGCGTTCATCCATGTTTCAGTGAGGAAGGCGATGTCTGGTGAGGTAGTGTCGAGGAGGTTCCAGAGTTCCACTGCGTGTCTGTGGACGGAGCGGGTGTTGAGCAGGATGCACTTGAGGTCGTTGCTGGAGTTTGGCTTGGCGGGCGCGGTGCATGTTCGGAGGCAGGTGAACTTGCAGGTTGTGCAGGTGAAGGGCCCGTGGAAGCGTTTCGGGGCGGCCTGGCAGCAGGTGGGTTTCCGGCCGGTATTGAGTGCGTTGAGGGCTGCGGCGTCGTAGGTTTGTCGGGTTGTCTTGCGTTGGTGGGGGCCAGGGGTCCTGGTGCTGGGCGCGGTCCAGGCGCGGATGGGCGCAGACGGGCTTGCCTTTGGCGAGCCTTCGGCGCACAATCGTGCGCCCGCTGCGCGTGACCGCTGCGCGTCCGCGCGGTCGCCATTTATTGCGAAGTGGGAGGGAGGGAGGAGCAGCTGGGAGGCGGGAGCGGGGAGGGTACAGAACGAAAAGGGGGCGTGGCCGCTAGCACGGCGGCGGGAAGCGGGGCGGACAGGCACAGGGGGGCACAAACAATACAATACAGCCCAGAGAATAACAAATGCTATAAATACAAAAGGGAACCAAAAAGATTAGCAGAAAGTAGGATAAACAGAAGGGAAGCAAAAAGGTTAGAACCCTACACGCAAATACGGCGGAGGGGCGGGATCGGCGAGGCAGGCTCTACGAGGGAGCAGCGAGGCGGGGGCACACACAACAGCTGGTGGCCGTGCGGCGCGGGGGTGTCCTGAGAACAGGTCACCTATAGGGGTCTTAGGGATGACCTGAAGGATTCCTTATCACATATTGTTATTCTACCGGAGGATTACACAGAGTTCTTAGATTTGGTGGTCAAATTAGATCACAGACTGGGAGAAAGAAAAAATGAGAGACCCAAAGGAGACATCAGGAATTCACATTGTAAAATAGAAAAGAAAGAACCTGGGGAAAAGAGCTCTCATGTTGAACCAATGCAGATTGGTGGTTTAAAAGGACCACTTTCAGTTGAGGAAAAAGAACGTAGACGTAAAGGGAATTTATGTCTTTATTGTGGTAAGTCTGGTCACTTTGTTAAGGAATGTCCAGCAAAATCTACTAAGAAGAAGATGATAGCTGTTGTCAGCGGATTGTCACAGGAGTCGGAAAACTAGTTTTCTCGGAGGAAGATGAGATTGTTCCTTCGAGAGTATCTGACAAACAGATCTAGTTACAAACAAGTTCCCTTTGGAATAGACTTAAGTGACATGTACACTGTAACTGCATGCAAAGCAGGTAACACATTTATAACTTCACATTCATAGGGTAAAATATCTCAACTCAAAAGAGCACAATCAAATGAAAAATCTAACACATCAAGTAAAGCAGTACAAAATGTTTCTTTAATTAAAATCACATAAAAACCAATGAATTAATCCAAAAATTACATTGATACTTTACATGTGCTCCATAAAATCACTTCAACATATATTGCACCTAATCCATAAAACATAAAAATATAAACACATATACAAGAGAAAACACAATTTCAGACTCCTAAATTGGTAATTTACACAGACATAGAGGCCCACATGCATCAAAGTGGGAGATTGCGATTTCTTATTTGCGATTTTTAAGGAATCGCAAATAAGAAATCACAAATCGGTATGCATGAAGATTTCCGTTTTTTTTTTTGCGTGTCGCAATAAATCGCAATTTAAAGCGAATCGCGCTCTTTAAGGAATCGCATAACGGGAAATCGCATTTTGCACTTTCGCTTAATGCGAAAACAGCACAGTTGATGAATTGATGCAATTGTGTATTTCCTCTCCTGCGAAAAGGAGCCGCAGGGAGCGCTTTGTGGCAGGGGCTGTTTCCTGCATTGCCGCAAGTTAGTTTTTAACTGTTGAGACCTGGGTCTGTCACCTGACAACTGCTGATGAGGGGGATAGCATGTCAAAAGGGTTTATCTTATTTGCAGCGTTGTGCAGCGATGCAAAAAAAGAGAAGTATGAACTTGAAGTCTGGTGCATCTTGGGGCGAACACATGGTGTGCTACCCTGCAAGCAATCTGGTGGAGGTTAATACCCTATTTTTTCACTTCAGTCAGGGATGGCGGTTGACACAGGAAAGGAGCATGGTTTTTCTACCTATTCTATGTGAACACGTGATGGTCAGATCAGTAGGACTACTCCAAAAGCGCGAGTTAATAAGCAACTGAGTGAGACTTACTGCCCTAGTGGTGATGAGCGGCACTGCACCAACTGCACATATCAGCTTCTCTGTAAGGCTCCTTGGCTATTGTAGTCATCCTTTATGGAGGTGCCTCCTTGTGGGGGCAACGCAGCATTGCCCTGATCAAGGTGGCGGCTGGTAAGGACTCACGCAGCAGGGCTCGCAGGAGTGAGCTGACAAGTATAGGCCTTGTGAATGTAGCAGAATGACACATGCTGAACAGGTGTGGGAGGAACTGCGGTGCAGGTAGTTAATGATGGTAGGTTGTGGCTTGCCTTGTTGCAGTTTGTTGTATACATGAATGGGCACACTACAGGTTAGGAATGACATTCACATGAGTTTACCCTCTCTCGATCGGTTCCTTATATGGTTCCCGAGAGTAAAGTTGCAATTATACCCAAATAGTTAGGTGAATTTTGTAAATTTCATAATTTACAAAGAAAATCCCCGTGAGCAGTGATGTTAATCTTCCCCCACCCGCAAAGCAGGATGACCCATTTAACGTGGATGAAATTTTAAATTGCAGGGATTTGTGTTTTCCAATGTCAGTAAGTGGCAGCCTGTAAATATTGAGGAAACATCAGCTGCTCTCATCCTGGAATTCCTGGCGCTGAGTTAGCAGATGGAGCACAGTCTAGCCAATGAAAAGGCACGCAGCTGCAGACAGAAGTTCCTGCTACAGCCCATAATTCATTTAAACAAAATGTTTTATAAACTGTGCCAGAATAAATGACCGTTTCAAAGCTATTTACTTATGTGCAGGGTAGTCAGTTCTGGATCAGTGACAATGGGGTTCAATGTATGAAAACACTTGGGGCAACAATAAATTGTGAATTACAAAACCACCGGGTTTGTGACAGCAAAACAGAGTTTTGAAATGTACAACACCTATTCTGTAAGCCTGAAAAGTGATGTATTCCAAATGGCAATTTGGAGAGGGCATGAAAAGGAGGTTAAAACGAATTTCTAATCACAATTACAGGTGATTGCTGAGAAGCCAAAGAAGGCAATCAGGGACACCTGAGGTTTCTTTTGAAAGTAGCTCTGGCAGTTGATCTCAGAGCCTGGGGAGGAAGGTTGTTTTTGCTGCAGTCTGTGGTGTTCACAAGGAAGGACATGGAAAACCAAGAGGCAGAGGGGCCCTCCAGGAAAAGAAAAGTGAAATTTTCAGAAAAAGAGCTTGAAATTCTCATTGAGGAGGTGACAGACAAGCATGAACAGTTATTTGGAAAACTGTCTCATAAAGTGCCTGATGCTGTGAAAAGGAATGTGTGGCTCAACATTCAGTCCAAGGTGAATGCAGTTGGAGTGGCTCACAGGGAAATCTGCAATTTACAGAAGAGGTGGTACGACTTGCACAGTCGCGCTAAGGAGAAGATTGCGGCAAGAGTAAAGTCTGCAAACAAAACTGGAGGTGGTCCCCCCAAGGACATACCAACAACCCCTTTAGAAGACCTTGTAGAAGGGACACTGTTGACTGAGGCAGTTGTTGGTGTTATGAACATAGACACGTCAGATCTCATCACTCCCTCCGAAGGTAAGTTAATATGTGCTTGTAAATTTAAGAGGGTTAATAAATAACATGGTTTTCATCTAACATAGTAAAGGCATGAGATGGAAGAAGCTTGCAACATTACCAAGCAAGGTAAATTACATGTAAAGCACTACTTGCCTCATGAAAGGGAATTTATAATGCTTAGAGCAATGCATCATGGTCAATGTAGTTCTTTTAAAACATTTTATGACATTTAAAAGTTATACTTCTCAAATAAAGAACAGACACACAGATATGTTAGTAAATTTTCAAATTTTATTAGGACAAAAACCATGAAGCAAAATTATGTTCTTTGTGAATCACAGCAAATCAATTGCCACTCTAAATATCTGTTTTAACTTTTCTAACAGAATTGCTTCAACAATTAATTGAACAAGATTTGAGAGATTTCAGTACCTTAGACATTCAAATTAATGAGGAAGCCAACATTCCAAGTACATCTACAGCAAATGACACAGTAAATGAAAGGCATAGAGTTCGCCAACTACTGCAAACAGAATCAGAGGAGGAAAGTACTCAAACAAATGCAGTGTCAAGACCAGACCCCACACCAACAGCCACCAATGCCAGGCCTAGTAGGCGAAGGAGGCTAAGTCAATTTTATAGAAGGCGGCCAAGAACCTCAACAGTGTCCATGTTTGAGGAGGGGTCCACCACTGGAAGTCTTGTAGATGACAACATTTTAAAGATTCAGCGTCTGCAAGGAAAAGATATTCGAGTTATGAAACGCAAAATGATGTCTATGTGCAAAAACATAGCAGGCATGCACAGCACTATGAAGAAGATGTCTGATGATTTCAAACATAGCCAAGAGGCTTCTGTTGGGAAAATGGACAGTATTGCAAAGTCACTGGAAGGAATTTGCAAAGTCATGAAATTACAACATAAGCAAAGTGGTCATAAACACCTTAGGCAACAGACAACCTCACATGCTCAGAACACACTATTAACCAAAATTTCAAATGCTGCATCCAAAATTTGCAAGCAAAATGCAGAAATACATGAAAAAATTAATGCTTCTTTTGTTGCAATAACAAAGGGAATGGTGAGAGATATTCCCTTACAGCATGCTTCTAACAATGGTAATATACCTGCAATTACTTTATCAAACAATGACTGTGCTATGGTTGTGAAACATGTAAATCCACCAGAAGGGACCTTTGCTGGGTCAAGACGGAGTATTAGATTTGCTAAGGAAGGATGCCAGATGATGATGGATGAAGGAAATAAAAATTCAAAGGCTTTGGGTGTTCGTGGGCGTAAGAAGTAGTATGAAAGCACCTTGTTTCTCAATGGAGGTTATCCAGTGAAATGATTCCATTTAATCTTTGACTAAGAACAAGATCATTTTCCCAGACAGAGATCTGGTATGTTTTTTGAATAATGAAAGACATTTACTTTGAATGTTCCTTACTTGTTTTTGGTTACAAGAAACAGAATTTCATTATGTATGGAGAAATACAAATAAAGCATGTTACCTTCTCAGAAATAATTCTGTGTAATTTCTGCTCTCCTCATCCGTCCTTCTGCTGCCTCTGGTCCATGTTGTCTTGCTGGGGGTTGCTGGGGTTCATTGTCATTTGGTGGTAACATGTCTTCTTCTTCTAAAGGTATGCCTCTCTCTGTTGCCATGTTGTGTAGCATAGCGCAGACTGCAACAATTTCACAGCATGTTTTTGGATTATACAGCAAACTACCACCAGTCTTATGTAATATGCGAAATCTTGATTTAAGCACACCAAAAGTTCTCTCAATTACATTACGCGTTGATTTATGAGATTGGTTGTAATGTTGTTCCTTTCTACTTGCTGGGTTGAGATATGGAGTCAATATGTATGACCTAACTCCATAGGCACTATCACCTATAACCAAAAGAAAACAACACTTACTTTAGATATGTATTACTTGGTAATTGTGATGGAAGGTAAAGTTGTACATTTGAAAAGGAAAAAAAAACATTTACCAAGCAAATAGCCATCTCCAAACTGTCCTGCTTGAAGTCTGGCGTGTATTGCACTATGTTTGAAAATGTAGGAATCATGGGCACTCCCTGGGTAACTTGCCACTATGTCAGTTATGATGGTCTTGGAGTTACATATCACTTGAATATTCAGAGAATGAAAACTTTTCCTATTACGGAATATGTACTCATTTTCTGAGGGTGGACAAATAGGTACATGAGTCCCATCCACACATCCAATCACATGTGGAAATTGTGCCATACCATAAAAATCCACTTTAGTTCTCTGTAAATCTTGTGGAGAAGAAGGAAACTTTATGTAATGACCAATTCTACTTAACATTGCATCCAAAAAAGAATTGAAAAATCTTGACAGAGAACTTTGGGATACACCACCAGCAATAGCTACCACCCCCTGAAAAGAACCAGACGCTAACAGGTGTAGACAACACAGGACTTGAACATGAGTAGGGATAGCATTTGTCCTGCGAGTCGCCCTTTGCAACATGGGATCCAAATCATTTATTAGATAAATTATTAGGTCACCAGTAAGGCGGTACCTATCATAAATTTGATCTTCAGTTTGACCAAGCAAGGTAATCCTAACTCTAAAAATTCTCTCTTCTATCTGCCTTCCCCTCAAACCTGCACCTATTCTCAATCTATGGCGACGCGCAAGGAAGAAAAGTGCTGCCATTGTGCAAGGCTCCTGTTTGCTCTCTGACGCACAGCAAGAGTGGAAGCAGCAACACCCAGCCTTATGTAGTGGACCAGGCAATCAGCAAGGCCTTCACAACATGTGATCTGCAATGCATAACAGTGCAGGCTAATATGGATTGCAAACTGTATTGCACAATATTATGTGACAAAATTAAACACATTTGAAATATTCACTGCACACTCACAGAATTACACTTATTTACGTAACAGCAGCAAAGGACCAAAAACGTAATGTGCACAACATCCACCAACATACCTTATACCAATTCACAAAATTTGTCAAAACGATGAATTCTCAGAGATATCACACAATTTCAATATAAATTCACCAAAAGGTCAGAGGTCGCAAATACACAGCCCATGTAATCACATGTCACATTATTCAATCCATTGGAAAAGCAATCTGTTCCTTTGAAATTGCTTACAAAACTTCCCTTACGCCCACAGCATAAGATTTCCTATGGCAGCGAAAAAATAACACCATCTCTGACTTGTTCTTATTTTTAGAAATGCAAACTGCGATTTCCACAGCTTTTGCATCTTCCAAACAATGATGCATGGGAACATTTCCTTCTAAAATATGAATCGCACCCATTGCGACTCATTTTAGAACTCGCATAATCATTTACGAATTCTAAAATACCGAAAATGCAAAAAATGAATGATGCATCTCACACTGGTAGATTGCATTCGCAAACGTCCGTTTTCTTAGAAAAATGACGATTGCGAATGCAATCTACTTTGATGCATGTGGGCCATAATCTATATCAGTGAAATTGTGGTCTGGTTAAATTTCTACTTATAAAATACCAAGACCATGTTCCCTTAGAGATTATGTCGTCTGAATAGCGTTGACGCGTTTTAATGTTTTATTCAAAATACTCCCATCTTTATCAAGACAATTAGATTCATAGGGTTTTCTTTATCTCTTGTATCCTCATTGTTAATAATCCTTGAGAGAAGATTTGTTGTCAACTCTAATTTTGTTTTAAAAGTCGAGTGGAATTCCTGTATTTTAGTCCATTGGACGCAATCTTTAAAATGCAGAACTGCCGCCATTTTCCTTGTAACTCGCGAATAGCCTCTAATATTGAGGGCTATCGGTCTATTTGGCTCTGCTTTTAAATAAAATCTGCTTGTCCCCTTTTGTCACTGTGATTTTCAAAACACTGTAGATGCACAGTTCTTTGCACCACCCCCAGGATAGACGCGTTTTATTCTTCCACGTTATACTCATAAAATGCAGCCTTCGTTCTGCTCAATATTCTCTGTCATGTAATTCCCTTCGACAAACAGAGCTCCCAGTATGCTAATGTAATGTAATCAATCACATCCCTAAACACTTTACAGTAAGACTGACTTTTATTTCAACCACTCAACAAAGACATAGCTTACCTATGCTAATAGATTCAGGAGCAACAGGCAATTTCTTTGATCTAGAATTAGCTTGTAAATTACAAATAACACAAGTGCCCAAAACAGAGCCCGAACCTGTAAGAGCAGTGGATGGCTCAGCACAATCTTTTGGTCTAATAAGGTTTCACACTTCTCCTTTGACCATAGTTGAAGACAACGGTCATACAGAGAATAGAGTATTTGACCTCATTGATACTGCAACTTTTGGAGTAATTTCAGGAGTTCCCTGGTTGGAACTTCATAATCCAAAGATTGATTGGATAAAATGATCTGTGACTTTGGATTCATCATACTGCTGAATTAATTGCTATCAAGAGACCAAAGAATATGTCATGCCTCTTATTTGCACTACATTGAACCAAGAACCCTCCTGCATCCCTGAAGATTATCAAGATCATTCGGATGTCTTTGACTCCGTTAAGGCAACCACGTTACCACCACATAGAATCTATGATTGCAGGATTGACTTGATCCCAGGAGCAGTCTTACCCTGCAGTAGGATTTACGCCCTGACAGAACCAGAGAACCAATACTTAAGAACATACTTGGATGAACTGCTAGAAATTGGTTTTATTCGCCACTCAACATCACCAGTTTCGTCGCCACTTTTCTTTGTGGCTAAAAAATCTGGCGATCTGAGAGTAGGAATTGACTATCGCTCAGTAAATAAGGCAACAATTAAAAAATAGGTACCCTTTACCTTTGATCCCGGTTTTGCTTAATCAAGTGAAGGGCTCTAGTATCTATACCAAATTGGACTTACGGGGAGCTTATCACCTGGTTCGTATAAAAGAAGGTGATGAGTGAAAGACAGCTTTCCGCATAAAATATGGACTATTCGTGTATACCGTGATGGCTTTTGGTCTGTGCAACCCTCTGGCTGCGTTCCAGTATTTCATCAATGAAGTTTTGCACAACCTTTTAGACATCTGCGTTATTGTATACATCAATAACGTTTTAATCTACTCAAAAAATCCTGAAGACCACGCTGGTCATGTCCGTTCAGTTTTACAGAGACTAAGAGATAATTCCTTATTCGTCAAACTGGAGAAGTATGTTTTCAATACCACCAAGGTTGAGTTCTTAGGTTACTGGCTTTCGCCTGAGGGCATAACCGTGGATCCAAAAAAAAGGTGGAAGCAATCTTGAATTGGCCCACCCAAGTATCAGTAAAAGATACACAGAGAGTTTTAGGGTTTGGTAATTTCTATAGACGCTTCCTTTCTAAATTCTCTGAAATTGTTACAGCAATCACTCAATTGATAAAGAAGGGAAAAAAGTTCCAATGGAATTCAGAAGCTGAGCAAGCATTCGAGAAAATAAAAGAGGCCTTTACTTCAGCGCCTATTTTAATTCATCCTGATCCTGACAAACCATTTTTTGTTGAGGCTGATGCCTCTCAAACAGCCTTGGGAGGTGTTTTATTACAGAAAGATTCAGGAACAGGGAATTTACACCCAATTGCCTTTTACTCGCGTAAGCTGTTGCCAGCAGAACAGAAATACACTATTGCAGAACGTGAGTTGTTAGCAATAAAGGCAGTCTTCCAGGAATGGAGACATAATTTGTTGGGCGCTAAACATACAATCACTATATTTTCTGATCATAAGAATCTACAATTCTTCTCAACAGTAAAAGCACTCACCCCAGGCAAATGAGATGGTTACAATTCTTTAGTGAATTTGATTCCCTCATTATCTATCGTCCTGGACAACAACAGCTCTTGTCCGATACTTTATCTCCTTTAGTTTGTGAAAAACACAATGACCCAGTAATTAATGATCAAAGCATAATCCCTGTAGACAAGATAATTGCTGTCACTCACTCAGACATGTTTCTTAAAGAAATAAAAAGGAACAAAAGACCTTGGACCAACATCAATGGTTATCTCAGAAACATAATACTGTTCATGAGGGTTTGTTTTTTCACAGAGATATATTATACATTCCTGACGAAAAATCACATTTACAGGTTTTGAATTGGAATCATGATGTAGGAACAGCAGGACATCCAGGAATTAATAAAACTCTAGAGTTGTGTTTGAGGTACTTTTGGTGGAGCAATATAAAAACTGATGTTCAACAATATGTTAACACCTATCCTGTATGCGCACGACAAAAATCTCTCCATTCCTCACCGATGGGTTTTTTGCAACCAATGACAGTTCCTCCCTCCCCTTGGCATACAATTAGTTTAGATTTCATCACAGATAAGCCCAAATCCCACGGTTTAACCACAATTTGGCAGTGGTTGATCTTATTGTCTAAAATGGGACATTTTATTCCTTTAAGTAAATTACCTTTGGCAACAGAATTTAGTGAAATATTTTTAAATTATATTGTAAAACTCCATGGCCATCCGAGCAAGATTATTACAGACAGAGGCCCTCAATTTGTTTCAAAGTTCTGGAACCAATTTTGTCAACAATTAGGAATAGAAATAGCACTATCATCAGCTTTTCATCCTCTAACTGATGGTCAGACTGAAAAGGTTAATCAATATCTAGAACAGAGTCTGCGATGTCTGACCTGTACCTTATCTGCTCAATGGGATGAATTATTACCATTAGCAGAATTTTCATACAACAAAGGTTTTCATGTAGCGTTAGGTTGTTCACCTTTCTACTTCTTAACTGGTCTACATCCACGATCTATTCCGGTAATATTCCCAGACAATGAGCAAGTTATGCCCGCTGTCACGGAAAGAGTGCTTAGATTGCAACAATTTCAAGAACAAATAAAAAGAATTTGGCTAGGAATAAATTGAAAATGAAATCATCAGTTGAAAACAGGCTACCAACACCCCCATATAAGATAAGAGACCTTGTCTGGTTATCAACCAAAAATATCCAGATAGAAGGTCCTAAAAAATTAAAGTCAAGATACATAGGTCCGTTCCCTATAGAAAAAATGTTTAATCCAGTTTCTATTAGATTGGAATTACCCAAGGATTATGCAATACATCCGGTTTTCCATGTATCCCTCCTCAAACCCCACAATCCAGTTACACGTTCTGATAATTCATCCCACCAATAGTCGTTGGAGATCATCTTGAGTATGAGGTAAACAGAATCTTAGATGCTAAACGGATTTGTGGACATCTCTATTACTTAATTGATTGGAAAGGTTATGATGTGTCAGAAAGATCCTGGGAACCTGAAAAGAATGTACATGCCCCGAGGCTAGTCAAATCCTTTCATGCTTTACATCCAGAGAAACCTCGCCCACTGCGACGACCTTTGGGGGGAGGAATTGTTAAAGGTAATGCAAATGCAACAGCAGTGTCAAGTACAGTAGCACTCTAGTAACATTCCGCACTAGTCTCTATTGCATACAAAATAGATGTGTATGGTAGTTTGCTTACTTCATATTGTTTAGTTACATTTTACTTCCATTCTGCCAAATCTCTGTATTCATGTTTGATAACTTTGCAATTGGAGTGAGCAATGCATATTGTTCTTGCACGAGTCTTTCAGTTATTACAGATCCCATGCCACAAGGGATATTCACGTTGTCTCCAATCTATATGCCCTAACCAACTGTCATTACAGTTCAATGTGCCAACGCTTTGCCGGCTACACTCGTTCTTACATGTGCGCCAGCAACGCTACAAGTACAGCTACAAAAACCCCAACCGCTCGCAGAAATGGTGCTTCGCTTCATAGCGTCACCGCTGATGCTCCGGACCTGATTCCATCCACCTACCTGAATCCTGAGTCAGAAACCGGACCCGCTTCGATTCTTCATGGTGCTCCAGAGCTCTGGGTGTCTTCAGTTTCTTCGGGAATCTCCACCGGTCAATCTTCCTGTTCCAGCGATCCTGATTCAGCTTCCGGACAATTCCCGAAAGAGAAAGCAAATAAAATCGTGTAACCAGGCAACCGAGGTCACAAGTTGTAAACATTCTCGTTACATAACTAAAAGCTGTTAAGAACGTTTATACCGCGCTTAAGAGGAACTTTAGAAATAATACTTTGGCAAAAGAAGGATGTCAAGATTGGAAGTAATTAATGACAATTAAGACATTTACGAATACTTTGAACAATTTAAAAGCGCTGAGTGAAGATCATAGAAATACATTTTTTTTTTTTTTTTAGACCTTTATTGCACACTTTTAGAATAACACAGCTATTGGCCTACAACCCCCGGGGCCGGCCGCAACAATCACAAGCGCATCGTAACGTTATATTGGTAACACAGCCCTTTAGCCGACATCCCTGGGGTCCGGCGGCGTTGCAAGGAATGGTGTACATAATTTACTCAATGTGTATAACGGACCATCGAAAAGGCCTACATTTTTCTCATTGCAGTCTGTCTTGTCTCATAATGTACGTTATATAAAACTTTAAACAGACAAACTCGTCGGCATTGAACACGACAATAGTCCCAGCAGTTGTAAGAGTAAAGTCACGCTTGGGATTGGAGTAGACCCACAGTGTATCAAATAGAACGTCTCACCATGTATTCGACTTTGGCCCAAAGATGTTCCTACTATTACCACTCTCCCTCCATCTCCTCGTCAGAGCCGGTATCATCTTCTTCCGATAGGGGATCACATAGGTCACCCCTGTATGAGTTCCATGAGGACCAAACCTTGTTCCATTTACGAGGGCATGCCCTATTTACATATACAGTTCGTTCCGTAATCATTAATAGGTCCATGTTTCTGCACCACTGTGCCACTGTGGGCAGTTCTGGGGACCCCCATTTTTGTGCTATGTCTCGTTTCGCCACTAGCATGGCCAAGGCACTCCAGATCAGCCCGTACCTGGAGAGATCATTCGGCTCCTAGATGTTTAACAGGCACTATCGTGGTTCAGGAGTCAGTGACACCCCCAGTGTTTGTGACACCAGTAGGCGGCGATTAGTGAGCAAACCCAAAGAGTATGAAACAGTGTGCCTTCCTCCCCACAACCCCGAAGACAGTAGGGATGCGGAGCTCTGTGTAATTTATGTAATGTGGTTCTCGTACAGTAAATGCGGTGCAGGATTTTTTATTGGACTAGCTTGAGCCTGGACGAGATTCCCACTTCTCTTGGGGATGCCAGCGCCTCATTCCATTCCGTCTCATCCATGTCCCCTAGTTCGCCCACCCATTTTTCACGCAGTTTCAGCGTAGGGTCTGGTTGGTTATTCAATAGTTTTTTATAGGTAAGGGAGGTGGCGCTGTGTTGCATATAATCCGTAAGCAATCTATCCTCCAGCGGGCAATATTCCGGGACCTCACTGTCTAGTGGTATTGCCTGTGCCTTATCTGTACGTACCTATAGGTTTCATTCTGGCCTAGATTGTACTGTTGCTGGAGAAGGGAGAATGGGACCACCGCCCCCTTGTCCCACAGGTCCCCCACTGTGGATATGCCAATGTTATCCCATTGCGTGAATCGGTTACTCTTCCTCAGCTGCCCCAACACCTTGGTGTCCCAAAGTGGAGTAAGTTTAGTGATGGTGTCCCTCCAGCCCAGCTTCGCCTGCGCCGCATGCCACAGCGTGACCGTGTGTTTCGCGGGCCCTATCAGTCGAGTCATCTGACCTCTGTTGTAGAGTACTGAAAGCATACAGTCCGTGCCTAACTGTACCCTATCCGCCCTATAAGCAGGGTCATCTTGGGGCGCATATATCCACTGGTTGATGATTTTAAGTTGGGCGGCCCAGTAGTACAATTGCAAGTTCGGCAGAGCAATCCCCCCCTCGTACCAACTCTTGGTCAGCTTGACTTGGGCGATACGTGCCGGCCTGTTGCCCCAGAGCAGAGTAGACACCAAGGCATGTACCTGACGGAAGTAACTCGTTGGGACAGGGCAGGGTGAATTTTCTAGTGCGTATAAGAACCTCGGAAGTGCCATCATTTTATAAAGCGAAGCTCTACCCAGGAGCGTCAGCGGCAATGAAGCCCAGTGTTTAACATCATCACGGAGCCGGGACTTGGGTGGAATCAGATTTTTATCGAAAAATTCTTCTTGGTTGTCAGTTATGTGAATACCTAAGTATTTAAATGATGATGTGGTCAGTTGCAGCGGGCATTGTATACCGAGCTGCGGCGCGGGCCCCCTTAGCATGTAGAGGATAGACTTTGACCAATTAATAGTGTATCCTGAGGACGTCCCATAGTCGTCACACAGGGCTAACAGGGCTGGTATACTTCTGTCCGGGTCTGTAAGGTACACCAACATATCATCGGCGTATAAGGACACGCGGTCCTCCCATCCCTCTCTCCAGGTGATACCTCTCAGTAGAGGTGTATTTCTGATCAGTGTCGCCAGCGGTTCCAGGACCAGGGCAAATAGCAAGGGGGAGAGGGGACAGCCCTGTCAAGTCCCTCTCGCCAGACAGATTGTGCAAGAGATGTGGCCGTTGGCTGTAATAATAATAATAATAATAAGCATTTATTAAGCGCCTGGCTGCACAAAACTGTGTGTCCCCGCGCTGACTGCAAATGCAAAAACCACCTAAAGGAAGAGAACAGGCAAACGGGGATTAGTTTTTGGGAAATAGGTGAGTTTTGAGTCTGGCTCTGAATCTTGTTTCAGATGGTTCCATACGTAGCTGAATTGGCAGGGCATTCCTAAGCTTAGTGGCCAAAAAGCGGAAGGATTTTCCTCCCATCTTCGCTTTGGTGATGCGAGAGATTTTAAACAGCATCGTGCCCGCTGATCTAAGATTTTTGATTGGCCTGTGGATGGTCAAGAGGCCTCTTAGATAGCTGGGGCCTTTGTTTTGGGCAATGCGATGTGTGTAGCAGAGAGTTTTGAATATTATTCTTTCTTTAACAGGGAGCCAGTGAAGCTTGGCAAGTGCATTTTTTGCCGATGCTCTACGGGGGAGACCGAGCACCAGTCGCGCTGCAGAGTTTTGTATGCATTGTAACTGGTGCAGGCTCTTTTGATTAAGACCCAGTAAAAGAACATTACCATAGTCTAGATGGGGAGATATTAGAGCATGGACTATAGTTTTTCTTGCTTCAATTGGAAGCAGGTCAAGTACTTTGCGCAGCACTTTAAGGGTGCTGTAGCATTTCCCTGTCACTTTATTTACCTGGGCTCTACCTGAGAGATTTGGGTCAAGCATGACACCGAGGTTCTTCACCTTCTCTGCAGGCACAGGAAGTTCTCCCAATTCGCTAGGCCACCAGGCGTGGCACCAGACGGAAGGGTTCTTCCCAACAATCAGTACCTCCGTTTTATCTCCGTTCAGACGGAGGCAGTTGGCGTTCATCCATGTCGCTATCCCTAGCATACAGTTTGAGAAGTTGGAGGCTAGGTCTCTACTGTCTGGTGTTATTTTGAACACCAACTGGGTGTCGTCAGCATAGCTGACAATGCCCACCCCAAATTCCTCTACAATGTGTGCCAGGGGTTCCATATAGATGTTAAATAAGGTAGGGCTCAGACTTGAGCCCTGTGGAACCCCATGGCTAACTCTGCGAGGAGATGACTTGAAGGGAGGGCAGTGAAGTTGGAAAGTTCTGTCAGAGAGGTATGACTGGAACCATTTGAGAGCAGAGTCTTTAACTCCCATGTCTGAGAGTCGAGACAGCAGCGTGGTGTGCAGCACGGTGTCAAATGCTGCACTTAGGTCCAATAGGACCAACGCTGCTGTCTCTCCCTCATCCACCAGTTTCCGGATCTGTTCGGTGGAGAACAGAACGGCAGACTCCGTTGAATGGCCTGCTCTAAACCCTGATTGGGAGGGGTGGAGGAGAGATTCTTTCTCCAAAAACTCCATGAGTTGGAGATTGGCCACCTTTTCTATGATCTTAGCACAGAAAGGGAGAAGTGAGATTGGTCGCAGATTTTGAAGCTGGGTAATTGGGATGTTCGGTTTCTTTTTTAGTGGTATTACCTGGGCAGATTTCCAGTTACTCGGGACGATGCTCTCACGGAATGAGGTTGTGATCATGTTGCTTATATGATCCAGTAGTACGCTTTCCATGACCATTTTGTACTGTTCCGGAGGGCAGGCATCCATAGGGGAGCCAGAGCTAATGGTGTTTATGATATTCATCAGTTCCTGTTTGTTGGGGGTCCTGAAATTAGTGAACTGGGGTTTTTGCGGGCGGACGTCTAGAGTCTCTGCCTTATTGTTATCTGACCTGGTGCTAATGGTGAATGTGGCGTGAATATTTTCTACCTTTTTCACAAAGAAATCGGCTATTTGTTCACATATCTCCGTGGAGAAGGTGTCTTTAGTATCCAAGCGAGATAGTGTGGTGATTTCTTTATAGATACCGAATAGTTCTTTGGTAGGGTTTTTAGCTTCCATAATTCTGCATTTGTAATAAAGACTCTTCTCTACTCGTACCAATTTTTGGTATTTTTTCAGCTCAGTTCTATACTTTTCTTTGAGTTCTGGGGCGTAGTCTTTCCTCCACATTCGTTCAATGAATTTGCATTGTGCTTTAGCCTTTTTCAATTTTTCAGAGAACCAGGGGGCACTTTTAGTTTGACGAGCTGGGGGCTTGGTCGTCCAGGGAGCAGTTTTGTCTAACGCTTTTGTTAGCCATGATTCAAAGTTGTCCCATTCCTCCTGTAGGGACGTGGCTGCAGTCAGGGGGTGATCGGTAAGTTCCTGCAGCAGTATTTCAGGGGTGCATTTTTTAAAGTTTCGGCGTCTGTAAGGAGGGTTTTTCGCATATGACTTGGTGATAACGTTTTTGGCTATTCTGAATGGCACCATACTATGGTCAGACCATATCAATGGAACTGGTGGGGAAGTTTCAATGCCCATGCAGTTTGTAAATATGGGATCTAATAAATGCTCTTGTTGATGCGTAGGTAGGATAGATAGGAGCTTCAGATCGATAGTATTGAGAGCATTCAGAAGGAGTTGCGCTTCCTTAGAGTGGCTGTCTTCTAGGTGGATATTAAGGTCGCCCAATATGATGATATTTTTATGTCTTACGGCTAGTTGGGTGGCCAGTTCAATAAGTTGGTTACAAAAGGATGTTGCAGCTCCAGGAGGTCTATATATTAGTAATCCTGTAATGGTATTGGTGGTGTCTAATTTAATAGTGAATCTTCCGCATTCCGTATCCGTGATTTTTTGTTCAGTTAGAGTGCACTCAAAGTTATTTTTAAAAATCATTGCCAGTCCTCCCCCCCGTTGTTTCTGGCGGTCGATTCTTAGCAGGCAATAATTACTCGGTATAGCCTCTAATATCTCTGGGGAGGAGGCTTCCTCTAACCATGTTTCAGTTATATGTGATATGTGCAATCAGATTAGCGTATAGGAGACGTACTCAAGCTATGTACTTGGGGTCAAAGCCAATACATGTCAGGACTGTGAAGAGGTGCCCCCACTCAACCATATCGAACGCCATCTTTGCGTCTAGTAAAAGGATCACAGCTGGTTCCGTTAGTGACAGAGCTCGCGCCATCACACCATGTACTCGCCTGAGATTGAGGGCAGTGCTCCGGTTCGGCATGAAGCCTGATTGGTCGGGGTGTATCAATTGTGTGAGATAGGGCATCAGTCTCTCGGCTAGTACTTTCGCAAGAATTTTGGCTACAGCGTTGATGAGAGAAATTGGGCGGTACGACATGCATGCTGTGGGTGGCTTGCCGGGTTTCAGGAGCATCACTATGGTGGCTGTCCTTTGGTCTATGGGGAGTTTTGCCTTCTCTCGGCTCTCTGTATACATATCTAGCAGGGGCGCGCTAAGTGTATCCGACATAGGCTTGTACCATTCTATGGGAATACCATTCGGGCCTGCCGTTTTTCCTGATTGCAACGCGTGGATTGCCGATTGTATTTCCTCGACCGAGAGGTCGGCTTCCAGGTCGTGGGTCATTTATGGTGCAAGCATTTGGATCTCTATGTGTTGTATAGAATGCAGGGCAGCATGTTCTGTAATCTTCCGAACTGGGGTGTATTCTTCCTCGAAGTGATCTGCTAGTGTATTCACAATCTCCTCAGGGTGTGTTTGCAGTTGACCCGTGCTGGTGTATAACTGCTGAATACCCCTTCTGCTCCTGTCTTTCTTGTCCAACCAGGCTTATCTCCCACCTCACTGACTCTATGGGCCGTAGCCGAGATATTATTCAACACCTGCAGTCTAAGATGTTCCCTATGTCGCTGCTGGCATAGCTGTAAAGTGTGAGTGGTGTCTATCGTGGGATCTGCCACCTGGGCCATAGTGGCTGCATGCAAGGAATGTTCTAATTATTCAAGTTCTGGACTCTGTGCTCTCCTATGTCCTGCAATGGAGGTAATTGCCTGCCCACGAAGAACTGTTTTATATGCCTCCCATAGGGTCGAGGGGGAGGACACTGAAAATAATGCATCGTCGCTTTTTTCAGATCTTTCCTGATGTTTGGGATTTTTAGGAGATTGGGGTATATGGGATAAATCCTTCTGCGAGTCTTCTCCCGACTATCCCCACTATCGGAGAGTGATCCGAGATCCCCCTGGGCAGGATCTCGATAGTGTCAACGTCTTGCACTCCATCTCCCGTCCCCAAGAAATAATCAAGTTGAGAAAGACTATTGTGTACTGCTGAGTGATAGGTGTATTGTCTCTCGTGTGGGTGTCCTTGGTGCCAGAGATCTATCAAGCCCATGGCCTCCAGGAAGCCTTGTAGGTTAGTGGGACCGGGTGTATGTGACCTGACTGGAAATGTATCTAACGTGGGATCTATCACTGCATTAAAGTCTCCGCCGAGGAGTATCTCTCCCTCCGGGAGTTTGAGCAGGAATTCTCCTAGTGCCGGCAGGGCTACTGTAGGGAGTGCCGGTGGGATGTAAATTGATACTATATTTAGGAGCCGACCCTCCCACTGCCCGTGTACTGCAGCAAAGCCCTGATCGTCTACCATGTGGCGCAACAGAATAAATGGAGAGGTCTTCTTCAAAAGGATACCTGTACCCCTAGAACCAGAAGTGTACTCCGAGTGCGCCAGTATTTTGTATCCTCTGCGGTCTAGTGCTTTACAAGTTTTGCCTGTGAGGTGTGTCTCTTGTAGTAATACCAAATGTGGGTTCTGGCGATTGAGGGCCTGCAGCACTAGTCCTCTCTTAATTTTATCACCCAGTCCCCGCACGTTCCAGGTCAATATCTTCAGGGGCGGGGCATCTATCTGTCGCAATACGCCGCTAGAAGCGGTCTACTGTGAGTGTCGTGCCATGATGAGGTGCGCTAAGTTGGGGCCTCTGTGTTACACCCAACCGTGCTGTGAGTCCTGCATCCCTGTAAGTGGATCGCATGTGTTCCTGGTCATGTCGTGTCTTGTCACACAATACAATAACTAAAACAATTGAACGCTCCCTTCCCCTCCCCCTCCCTGCCTCCCTGCTACACGGACATAGAACCGGCCGCCTCCCCAACTTAGCAGAGCGCATAGTCCCTTCCCAACCCATTGTACTTGCTTGCAGGGGTAAGTAGTTCCGTAATGGCAGCGGCCCCATCTGCCCTCTTCCGCCTCCTTCAGAGTGGAGTCCAAGGGTCGCACGCCTACCCTATGAAATGATTGTTTCCAGCACCAATGTAGCCGGACGTTCATGACGCGGGCTGTTTCCCCTCTATCTTAGCAGAATGCACAGTGAGGGCTGTACGCCTACTGTGCTGAATGATTGTTGCCAGTACCAATGTAACCGGGCATTCACGACTCAGGCTACTGTCCTTCCTCTTCTAGAACAGCCTCCGAGAACAGGTCCTGGCTGTGGCCGGGCGACAGTTGCCGACCTGTCTGGGTCTCTGTTCGGTGGTCATGCTGGTCTCTGCCCGTGCGCCGAGGGGCCTCCACCCGCCGCCAGTCGTCCAGCCAGTCTCGTGCCGCCTCAGGAGTGTCGAAGAACCATGCTTTGTGATTATCAACTACTCTCAATTTCGCCGGAAAGAGCATGGAATAGGGCAACTCCTTTGCCCGCAAGGCTTTTTGAACATCTGCAAAGGTCTTCCGGCACCGGGCCACCTCAGCTGTGTAATCCGGACACAAGGCAACGTTGGAATTTGTATCTTGATAGGCGGCGAGATTCTTGCTGCCTGGAGTATGGTGTCTCTGTCTCGGAAGTTAAAGAGTCTAGCCAACACTGGTTGCGGCGGTGCCCCCGGCTTCGGCATTCCACCGGGGACCCTATGTGCCCTTTCAATGGAGAAAAAGTGGGAAAGGCCCTTTGATTGTAGCTTTGTCGTGATTAGCTCTTCTACATAGAGATCCATTGTTCGCTTGCCTTCTGATTCTGGTATGCCCGGGATTCGCACATTGTTCCTCCGTGAGCGTCCTTCCTGGTCATCCAGTCTCTCCTGAAGTTTCTTGGTGACTATTTCCATGCGTTCCATTGCGTTTCATTGCCAGTTGTAATTCGGAGGTGTCCGTCACCAAGGATTTGTGACCACTTCCACCTGCGCCACCCGCTCCGTCATCTTGTGCATGTCAGCCCTCAGCAGGCCGATGTCAGTAGATATGGATTCCACCGTCGTCTGCACGCTAGATAACATTTTCATTAGGTCTTCCAATGTCACCTTCTTGGCGCCGTCTCCCTCTGGGCCCCTGCCTGTGGAGGTGAGTCCCTCTGGTTGTTGCGCTGTATTCTTGCCAAAGGCGTATTTTTCGAGTTTGGACTGCACCGCGCTGTTCTTCGGCCCCCTTCCTGCCATGGTTCCTTTAAATCGTCCAGACGCCAGGCGCAAGTGGCAGTGTAGCAACACTCAGGCACTTTAATCGTCTCGGGGCTTGACGCGGCGCGGATGGCGGCCCGGCGCACAAGGATTGACTGCCGAGGCACGGAAGACAAAATGGTGTCGCGTCCTGGGGCGGTGTAATCAATCAAAGGTACACGACACCAGTGTTGCCACAGTGTCCCCTTTTTGTATTGGGTTTGTCAGCCGTTCCAGCAGGTGTGGCGGGTCTCTTTGAGGCCGACATACACGCCCCATTCATGATACTTGTTGCGGCGTCTTGCGATGGGCACTACTGGGTTCCACCGGTGCCGGCCAATGTCTCTGTTCACCCGCTAGTGATTCGGCTCCCTCGCCCGGCGCCACTGCACACTGCCGCTATGGGAGACGATATAAGAAGTATGGTGTGGATCGGCCGGTGTCCGCCGGCCGGTGTTGTGCGTGGCTCCCCTGTCTGTCTGGGCCTCACACGGGGTCCCCACAGGATCCAACGCCCTGATGGATGTAGGTTCCGCAGGGGGGCCGCGGGGGGGCCCAAACAGGCGCGATGTTCAGAGTGCGCCAGTAAGGCGGCCTAGGAGCCTCACCCCCTCAGCCCGCTCACCACGCCGTAGTTGCGTCGACGTTGGGGCTCCTCACACCGTCTCTCCGCCACTTAAGGCGCCCTCAGGGACAGTAGGCAAGAACGCCGCAGGGTGTGAAGGCAGCTGTGTCTCGCGCGCTGCTCCGGCACCCGCGGGGAACCCCCCCCCGCGGCTTGTTTACGTTTTGCCGCGACTTCCAGCAATCGCCCCCGTCTCGCGGGCACTTCTGGTCGGGCAATGGTTCAGCACAAGTCCGGTGTATCCGGGACGTGGAAAGGCCCTCACTCCCGCAGTGCACCACACTGGGTTTCCGGCATCGGATCTGGTTCAGAGTGGTGGTGGACGATGCCCCTCGGTTCCTCCCCTCCGGGTCAGCTTTGTGAGGAGTAAGTTCATCGGATTAATGAGCGGATTTAAGTAATGGAGCTGCCTCGTTCACGGGGCTCTACAGCCAAGCAGCCATCTCGGTCGGCTGGTAGCCACGCCCCTAAAAACATTTTTAAAGTTGAGCAATGGTTTGCATTTGTGAAAAGACACTTTGGCTAATGTTTTAGAATTGTTCTTTGAAAACCCAGAAGAATCCTTCAAAACCTACGGTCCTATGTGTGTGCTGAAGCATTTACAAAGCATTACGTGTGTATTGGTATCTTTTTTCTTTCTTTGTTTATTTTTCAGAACCCAGTTTAGAAAACGGTTGTCAGAGATCAAAGGTATGATTAAATACTTAAACCATAACCCACAATAAGACTAACCCTAACTAACAGATTTGAAGGAAAGGCATATTGCATCATACAAATGCTAATTGTTTTCTAGGCATATTGCATCATACAAATGTTAAATGTCTTCTTGTTGTTTTAATGTGACCAAACACCATAAATAAGAATCTGAGACCAATATCTTTATATACCAAAGAAGTGTTTGCATGGGCTTCCAGTAAAAGTGGTATGTTGTAATTTAAAGTAATTTAATATCTTATTTGTCTTAGACTTTTAAAGAGAGATTACTTACATTGTTCATCTGGGATGCTTTAGACGCATTATTGAATACAGATCGACTATTCACGATTAGGAGGCCCAGAGTTACTTTAACCTGAGAGACAACAACACAACTTCATCTGACAAGAGTCCAGTGTTTTTTCTTGTTTCTCATTCCAACTCCCCTTTCCCCCAGGGACAAGTCAGGTTGGCAAGAGTCATTGTTCCTTGCTACACTGATTGGTTTCTGGTGGGATTGGGAACTTACAACATCAAGAAGGAAACAACCGGAACATTGGTGAGTGACTTCGTAACAGAAGGCGACAGAGAGATCTAATAAAATCAGGGCCGCTCTGCTGCCTGCATCCAAACATTCTCTAATAGCCTCCGACATCTCAACAAGTGCCGTCTCAGTGCTGTATGTGGCACTAAATCCCAACTAGACTGGGTGGAGAGCACCGGAAGTCTCAACAAAGTTGGAAAGTTGTTTGTAGACTGCCTTCTCACACACTTTCGCCACTGCCGGGAGGAGAGAGATGGGTCGGTAGCTGGGCAACATAGCAGTATTTAAAGGGGGCTTTGTCAACAGCAGGAGCAGTTTAGCCTGTCTCCACTCATATGGAACTGTGGCGGTCTTCAGCGATATGTTAATAATAATATTAACTTCGGGGTTGACCACCTCGGCAGCTGCTGCTAAATAACCTAGCTAAACAAGGATCGGCTGGTGAACCAGATTTCAGGGATCTGAGAATGGCCAAAGAATCCAACAGGGGGATGGGTGTAAATGACAATGCCTTTAATTCATGTTTTGAAACCCAAAACATAAATAAAAGGCATTGTCATTTGCAATGCCAATAGCTCAAACTTGTGTGAATGCCAGACCTATTGCATTGCAAATGTTTGTTTTACTGCTTGTCACCACCAGGCAAACCTGGGCAGTGAGGGACAGTAAAATGTTAATAATGCTTCCCCTACTTTGGGAGATGACTCTCATGGCAAGGGAAGCATTACATTTTTTATTTTTAAAGCGATAATCCCCTTTTGGAATTTTCTTTTTGAGAATAAAAAAAGAAAACTGTTTGATGCAGGGCTGTGGCATGCTGACTCAGCCCTGCACCAAGAAGCGAAATGAATTGGCAGGAACCGTCATGACAGTACTTCTTGTCAATATATTATACATGACTGTCTGCTTGACGATCATTTGTACATTTGGCAGACTGTCCCTCTGACATGGAGACAGAGTAGTTTAGCAGAATGATGGGCCGTCCACCAAATAATAAGTCAGGCCCTAAGTCTGAAGGCACAAACGTCAACCGGGTTACACCTGTTTGTTATATCCAACCTATGCTCCATCAAAGCTTTAAATTGCACCTAGGACCTGATCTACCATGGCCAGTTGACCCACATTGGTGCTTAACATTTTTTGGCATTATTTAAATTTAAACTTTTAAAAACTTATATTGCTGCTTATCCTTATTGGAGTTTTGTCATTTTGGCACAATTTTATTGATTACATAATTTTCTATTTTTGTAAATTGGAGTGGGATTTTGTAAATTGATACTTGTATAGCGCACTACTCACACGCAAGGGTCTCAAGGCGCTTGTATGAATACCGCTGTGGAACCCATCCTGGCTTTCCCTGTGAGGCGTCTACTCCTGGGCACCCCCAAGGTGGAGGCCAGGCATTTTTAGCGTTGTGGGGGCCGTTGTGGAGATTAAGCAAGCTATTGCCCAGAGTTGCAGAGTTGGACTCCATGATTGGAATAGGCACCGAGGTGAGAATTATCAGGTACGTGGAATTTTGAGCCCAAGACCCGCCAAGGCGGGGAATTGAACCCTGGTCCTGGGCTAGGCCTCTGCATCAGGGTCTGCCGCTCTAACCATTGAGCCACACTTCTCCACATTGTGTATTGTGTTAACTGTTTGTTACTACTAAATATGTTACATATTTTCTTAAGTAAGACCTGTCTGCTCTGTGCCATAGCTAACAGGTTAAGCTCAGGTTTAAATTACTGAAACCTTAACTGGACCTAACAAGATAGTGACATTATTACTAGTGATGGATTCACATCTATCTCAACTAATGAGCCACATTCTCCCAAGTTCTATTATAAAAGTATTTGTGATGTCCAAATACAGTTTTTATAAATATAAAGAATTAGCAGTCGATAACATGAGAGAGGAGATAAGAAAAGAAAGTTGAATCTTACACTCTGAAACAATGCAAGAGACCCAATCTTGCTTCAACAACCAGCAGCACAAGTACAAACAGATTTGGGCCAAGGCAAAGATATACACCACCCCACACATGAACTCTCAGATTATGAGAGTCACTGACTTTTATGGTTAACAATCTGGCAATCAATTTCCAAACTCCAGTGATCTGTTTGTATTAATGTTTGAATCAGAGCTCTGATATTGATTTATGTCTAAACTACATCACAAGGCATCATCCTCTTATCCTGTGATATCAATTTAGTCCTTGTTGGAATTGGCCCTTTCTGCAGGGTCATCCCTAAACCTTTTCCCTTCACCCTCTTGTTTTCTGAACCGATTTTTTTGGGCCATTTGGACTCTTCACAGTTTACCACTGCTAACCAGTGCTAAAGTGCTTGTGTTCTCTCCTTTAAACATGGCACAACTGGCTTACATCCAATTGGCACTCACTCTTAATTTACTTTTGAGTTCCCAGTAAAGTGGTACTTCATGTACCCAGGGTCTTAAATTAAATGGTACTAGTGGGCCTACAGCACTGGTTGTGCCACCCACATAAGTTGCTCTTAAAACCTGTCCCTGGCCTTCCACTGCAGCCGGAATGCAGCTTTAAACTGCCAATTAGACATGCCAATATAACCCCCTTGCTAAGCCTTAAACTACCCTTTTATTACATACACATCACCCCTTAGGTAGGCCCTAGTTAGCCCATAGGGTAAGGTGCATTGCAATTAAGAGATTTAACATGTTCTTGTCCTAAATTCGATTTTTCTCTACTATGAGGTTTACCTGTCCCACGGGATAACATTGGGTTGCCTTATTACATTTAATAAGTGAGAACTTTTGATTGGGAACAAGTAAGAATTTCATGTTTGTTGACTGAGAAATTGTAATAAACAATCCCCATGAATGATAAAATCTGATTTTAAATGTCAATTTTGAAAATGCATCTTTAAAAAATTTGGCAGCTTCCTGCTCTTTGGCACTTGGTGCCTGCTGCCTGTCCTCGATCACATGACTGGGTGTAATTGGCAGTTAGACTTGGTGAATTCCACCCAGGCAGTCACAGATTAGAAAGACTAGATGCCACGGAATCAGCCATCTACTGGCAGGATGATGGGGGCGGAGCTGGGCACACATTTGCAACTGAATAGGCTGTGCTCTGCCTCCAAATAAAGACCCTTGTCACTATTGCATTGTTCTTGCATCCTTCCTAGAGCCAGGGAAGGAGAGTCAGGAAATTCCATGAACTTCAAAGAGAAACCTCTAGAAACTTCTCTAACTTACCATGTATATACCCACTCTTCAGTTCACTTTCTGGACCTGCAGATGGACTCTAAGATGACTGCCTGCTGCTGTGGCCTGCTGTGGCCTGCTGTGTGCTACCAGGGTGACTTCAAGGGCTAGTTTGCTGTCCTCCTGTTCAGAGCGACAGGCACATAACAGGCTCCCAGCATCTTGAACCCACACCTGGACCCAGCCTGGGTGTGTTCTAACCCCTCAAGTGGTGCCTCTCCAGTTCGGGACCCTCGGTGGTGGTGGTGCTAAAGATTCCCAGATAACCAAAATCCAATACATGGAACTTACAAAATGCTTTGGCTAAAAACGACTAGTGAGTACTGAGAGAAGACAGAGACCAACCTGCTCATCTATCTGCCCAAGGTGGATCACCGTACAACCTGAATTTGCAGTAGTTATTGCTACGTTCTTCTCTGCAGCAGCAAATTCTGTTCAGCTGTCCTTCGCCAAAGGGCTAACAGGCTCCTGGAACTCTCATTGGCTACAGCCACTTGCCTCGTCCAGCTGGAGATTTTTGACTTCCAAAAAAGTGAGCAAGTTCAAATGTAGAAATCCGCATTGTGACTTCATCCAGTGGCACCCCAAAGATGACTCTCCCTCCTCAGACATGTCCTGCAGCCTTGCCCCACCGAACTTTACCTTCTCAGAACGTTTTCTTCAAACGTTTGAAGGTGAGCCTGAACCAGGCGCAATCCCCTTCTTGTAGCCGATCCGCGATATATTGCAGATAGCCATATTTTCTTACTTTGATCCTGTTTGCGCGACTATATGTCCACAGTTGATGCTCTGATCTTTTAGATTTTACCAAAAGTTGAAAAATTGATATCCCCAGTTCTACTGATTGGAGTTTGTCATTTTGGTGTCGAATAATTTATTACATTTTACTCTCTTTGTTTCTAAATCAGTGTGGGATTTTCCTTGTGTTGTTTTTTCACTTTATTACTGTTTATATGATGCATAAGCACTTTACACATTGCTTGTAAGGTAAGCCTGACTGTGTTTTGTGCCACGCTACCAAGGGTTAAGCACAAGTTAATTTAGTGGCTTTTGTGGTTCACCCTGACAGGGATTGTGGCTGTAGCTTGAATTGGAATTATCCCTTCCCCTTCAACCAACAACCCAATTTCTCACAGTGCTCACGGGCACACAGTGACAGACTGCTCTTACAGCAGACAGAGGGGACTTAACTGTCACACAACAAGATATACACAGAGACAGCAAGGTTGTATTTATGAGAATTATAAGAGATAGCACTGTCTGACAAAAAGAGCAGATGGCTAGCCAGGGGTTGCACACAAACCACACAACTCCTCATATACAGCCACACACCCACAAGGAACCCCGTTATGCCCCACCAGTCTAGTAAACATAGCCTTTCCTCAACTACACCTACCCACACTGATGCCAAAAGACAACATTGTAGCAGAGCTTCAAAGCAACTGGTTCATCCCCATCCTTGCTGAAATAGTACCTATGTATCTGAACAAGTGTACAGTCTGCCAACTATACTCACCCAAACTTCCTCTGAAGCTTGTTTTGTTGGCTACTCCCCAACCTACAGGGCCGTTCAAAGCCCTACATATTGATTTTATTGCTATGATTGACACATGCCCCAATTATCGATACTTGATAGTTGTGGTCTGTCCTCACTCCAGGTAGATCGAAACTGGCCCTTGCATACACTGTGACACCAATGCAGTGGTCACATTCCTCATCAGGGAAGTGATACAAGATGGGGAATGTCAGTTGTCATCCGATCGGACAACTGCAGACACTTTGTCAACTCCATGTTGGCCTCGGTGTACCACCTTCAAAACAATGGCATTGTTGAGAGACTCAATGGTCTGCTAAAAAAGATTAGCAACATTTGTGCCAGACTCAACAAAAAATGGCTCCACTGCCTCGCCCTATCCTTGTTTGCACTAAGAAACACCTAACAGCGATCACCTCACCAGATTGTAAATGGTAGGCTGATTGGAAAACCCATCCTAACAACACAAGCCAAATTAAGCACTGAAGCAAGCTCTCATGCATTAGGGGATGAATTGCACATGTACCTCTCTGATTTAACAAAAACTACCAAGTTCCTTTCCAAACAGGACCACCACTGGAGTTCTAAGTGCACAACCACCAAGTTACCCTACCAAACATCTCAACCCGGGCAAGAGGGCTACATCCCCAACTTCATGAGAAAATAGAAGCAAGCCAAGTTTAAAGAACCCTACTGTCATATAGTTACTGCTTACCTATATACTGTGTTAAGTTAGCATGAGTTTATTAAATGTTTTAACACCATTTTACCTTTTGCTGCTTCTGCACAGGACACATAATTGTTGCTTTAGCTTTCAGCCTAGAAGAGCGTTGTGATTTACACGAGAATAATATGTTATTGCTCTGATAACATTGCTTAGCATAACAGTGGCTGTACAGTGAGTGCTGATGCCTTGAAGGATAAGTAAACATGGTGTTAATGTAAGGTCTGATCTTCGCACTTCCCTAGACATAACATAAATGCAGTAGCTGCCAAATCTGGCTTTAAGCACGTTTTATATTGCTTTGCTAAGAACACAAAAACACACTTGATAATGCTTTGCATGCAGAGAGCTGGTGGAAGATGATGTGATCCTCTGCCACTGAGAGATTGAGGTATGGGATCGCCCTGCTAAAGCCCAAAGAGACCTTAGATATAACATAATATGCTAGTTAGGGAGGGTGAGAATTAGGTGTTGTTAACTCCTATTCATTTCAACATTTTAGCATGTTGTCACCTTTTGCATTTTATGGACTAGTAACTATGCTGATGACTTTGCTTCTTATAATATGTTTGCTTGTATTATCTAAGATACCGCATTTGAGAACCTGGCATTAGTAAATAAATATTTCAAATATGCACGAGTCCTCATTTACTCCACGTTCTGGTTTGAAATGATTATATAACGAAAGAGTGTCTATGTGTTCCCCATGACCTGAGGTATTCTAAGATCATGTTCTGGTTTGTCTAAACTTGGGAGTTTGTTATGACCAATGAGACACTGTAGCTAGCTCGGTATGGGGATTTTGGGTACTAAGGTGAGTTTTGGGCCATCCTAATTCACTGAGGTTCCAAATCTCTATGCACAGTTCTGTAGGAGAATGGAATCCCTGCTACACTACTAAATAATATTTTCAATGCCTACCGCTCTTAAGGTGGAAGGAAGAGAGGCCTGGGTCCACTTCTCCGACGTGCCACTAAAACATTCCCCATCCACTTCCCTTCACATTGCACGACGCACGTGCTGGTCAACAGGATACTTCCTGCACTGATAAAACCACACATACATATATTTGAAGGTAGCAACCCATAAAGTAAAGTACTCTCCCCTGCCATAGCAAAGGCGGAGGCCAAAGTACCCACAAAATAACCCTAAGGTGACCTAACCTCACCTTTCCTTTAAGTACTGCTACCACCTTCCAGTACTCCACTAAAAGGTTTCTCTCATAGTGAAGCTAGAGAATATACCCATAAAAAGGAGTCACAGGAATCTCTTGAAAACTGTATGAGTATATGTATTTTTCCAAGCTAACCTACAACCCACAGCTCTTACCCAGCAGGTCTGCAATTAAGCTGCATGTGCACCATTGTTACAGTCCTTTTGGGAGCTTTAGCTGAACGGGTGGCCCGTTCAGCTAAAGCTCCCAAAAGGAATTCAACAAGGTCCAATTGCTCAAGAAAACAGAATGCAAGCTGCCTTCACTGACACTTTTTTACAAACAGACTCTTTTTTGCACTGCCCCAAGCCAAGACACCACTGGGCACCCAGAAAACAGACATCTCTCCTGAAGATTATCCCAAGGCCTACAACTGTTCCCAAAGATATGTATTTATGCACAATCCTTATCTAGCATGGATCCTGCCCCCCCATCAAAGCCAGAAATCTACCTAGTTTCATGCAGCCTCTCTTGACATTCTTGCAGAGCTGGCATAGGAACTTCTCCCACCTCACTTACACTTACACTGAACTGAGGACGAGCATTCCTCATGCACTACACAGCGCACTCCTATACAATGTATGGTATCAGCACATGACCACATGATCACCTGCACCCAAACCACAAAGAGGTTGTGTTACATATGTTTGTTGATTCTCCATGCCGTAAGTGCAGACAGGCTTTACTTATCCCAAGAAATAGCCCCCGAAAAAGAAAGATTTCTCATTGACCTATACGAATGTAGGATTAGGGCCAAGATACAACACAATAGAGTAGAACCTCATAGAGCAGTAGTAAACATCACCCCGTATGAGACAAACCCCACTGAACTATACCTTTTTACCAAACCTAGAGGCTTTCAAACCGATCTAGAGAGGATGTGCAGAAGGGGCACTGTAGGAGAGGACACTGGCCTCGAGATTTCGTAGAAAATAGGTTCTTAGATGGAGCAAAACCCCTGCACCAGTGCACAAATACATCCACTCCCACCTCCGTCTGTGGTGCCAGGGTGGCCCATAACATATTTGGGGCAGCCTTTCTTAATGTCAAATTGACCCCTGACATGGAATTCCAGTCCAGGGCCATTGACCTCGATGACTCTAGAGGAAATGAGTCCCATGGGAGAGGGTCAAGCACCAGCACAGATACCCCATGCAAGGAAATCCCAGCTACCATGATAAATAGGTACACATGGTCGGAATGGAAGGGGCGACCCCTAATTGTATGGAGACATACACTGTATTCTTTGTGTTTCAGAGGCAAAGGAACAATACCGCTTGGTAGCAATGAAAACTGTAAAGCAATACTGCACATACCAGACCTGCAATGGGCATCTCCATGTTGATGGATTACTACTGGCAATGCTGAGAATTTGCTTCACACAGGGAGAACGAGGGGTGACCCGCCCAGTTACAATTCTCCCAAATTTATATCTATGCACATAAGGGTAACCAGGTTTGTATAGAAAGAAGAAAAAAGAGAAAACAAGGAAAAAGTAAGGAACCCACTGAGAACCCTAATGGCAAGTTAAAGATTTTAAAGTAGACTCTTCACCCACTAGATGGTGGCATGCTTCATCATCGGCACCTATCCACATCCTGATAGGGTAATATCATCAGGGTAGACTCAACCATGAATGGGAATTCTTATATAAAATATCTATCTGGACAAAGCAGGGACAGAGTTGAAATTGAAAAAAGTGAGAGTTTAAAATAACCTCATGGTATACCCTTTCAGAACTATTTAGTAGTAGAGTATTGTGGATTTGTTAAAATACCCATACAGGGATCTGATTCAGCGTTATTCTCCCTATCACTCCTGTTTTTTTGCAACCTGTTTCAGCTCTCGCAACAAGACCAAATGGGTCTGGGGCCTTCCTCAGGTCTAAATGTATTTTTTTCCTGTCTTTTCTAGCATGCATTCCATGCACTAAATGTGGCATTAGGCTATCATCTGTTGAAAATGGTCCTTCTGTATTTCAGGGGTATCCTTACTTGATCTTTTCTTGGCATCATGCGTGTCAGGGAGTGGGAACTATCATGTTGCCACATATTTGCCATGGAACTTTTCCCGCATCAACAAGTTTGTTGGCATATGTGCGACAACAGGATGGTCCCCACTGCCTGACATGCATGATGCAGAGAAAAGGACTAGTGAGGGTACCCCTGAAATAGAGACAGGCTCTTTTTGTCAGGTGAGAGCCTTATGCCTCATTTAGTGCATGGAATGCATGCTAGAATAGGGAAGGAGTAAATGCATTTTGCCCTGAGGAAGGCCCCAGGCCCATTTCTGCTTACTGTGAGAGCCGAAGCATGTCAGCAAAAACCAGGGGTGATTGGGAGAATAATGTTCAATCAGAACCCTGTATGGATTATGTTAACAAACCCAGGGTATCCTACCACTAGAGGTAGTTCTGAGAGGGTGTACCTTGAGGTTATTTTAAGCTCTCTCTTTATTCTATTTCAAATGGAACCCTGCTTTGTCTAGATAGACATTTTATATTTAGACTCCAATTCATGGTTGAGTGCACCCTGATGGTATTACGCTATCAGGGTGTGGATAGGAGCCGATGATGAAGCATATATCAAGTGGGTTGGGTATCTTCTCCAAAGATTTTGTATTTACCTGTAGGGTTCTAAGTGATTCCCTTGCGTTTTCCTTGTTTTTTCTTTCTATAAATACCTGGTTACTCTTGTGTGCATAAATGCAGTGAATTTGCCTATGCACAGCTCATCCCCCGATGGTGGGCCCTCTGCACCCTCGTCACCCTACACATCCCAACCCTTGTCATCCCTGGAGAAGAGCTGTCTGAGTTGTTCCAACATCCGTTACAGAAGAAAATAACTTGAATCAGGCTCAAAGAAGAAGAACAAATGCTGACTAGTTTTGCTGGGCTCAATACAAGGACATTCCGGAAGAATTCAGACTGCTTTGTGACACTCAGGTAAATGCAGGAGGGTCCATACCTTTCTTCACCGCACAAATAAAGGCAAATGCCAGGTGGGAACTACTGAAGATGATTAACAACACTGAGCTTGGCTGAAATGCTAGTTTGCAAGAATTAATAGTCCTCCGTCGCATGGTGATGCAACAAAGGTATGTGTTGGATCTGAAGACTGCGATAGATGGTGGGATGTGTGCCAAGGTTGGTGCTTCCTGTTGCACGTTTATTCATGGAAATGATATTGAAAACAAAACTCCTGCTTTTGCCATCCAAGCATTGCATTGTCTACAAAGCTGGCATGAAGAAGGAGGAGGTGCCCCTGAGCAAAACTGTTTCATTGTATTTTTTCCTGGGTCCCCTGTGGGTGACCAAACTGTGCACATTATTGCTTCTGGTACTCATTTTTGTACTACTATGTAGTGTGGAATCCTACAAAAGAGGGGTTCCTGCTGTAGAAACGAAGACCTCAAATTAGGTAGTATGCAAATAGCTAGAGAAAGGATAGCAGAAACAACAGAAACACACTCAGCCTCGAATAAGGAGATGTTTTCTCATATGTCATATATGAGAAAAATTATGTAGTTGAAAATTCAACTACAGGGGAGGATGGTAATATCGGTGAATGCTATGTCAATTTACGCCAAAATATATGTACACATAACAATGTCAATACCGGTAAATACGATTTTGATTTAAACAATGACAAATGTATGCATAATGGTGAGAATGGCGGTAAGTGTGATTTCAATGACCGATATGTTATATGAATAGATAATAAAAAAACTTGTATCATTGCTGTCGAATCCATACGAGATGACCTTCCCATCAACTCTGAATCAGAGATACGAAGTCAGACAGGCCCTACGAACCAAACCAAAGCCTACCAATTGGTAGGTCACAAGAGGGGATACATTTATCCCGGAGACAAATGTGTGAACAGGGACAGATCGATCCCACAGATAGGCAGCTACACCATAAAAAGTTAAAGAAGATTGGCTCCAATGAAACATGTTCGGCTAGAGGGACGCGCGTTTCCAAAATACCACAAAGTCAGATACCACATATAGTTAGGAACATACAGCGAATCGGAACACAGCATGCACACTACACGCAGTGATCCTGCACTCCCCATGCTGGACATCTAGACACATACACACAGGCCCACATTGGGTCTCCACAAAGTTGAGAGCTACCTGTGCCCCTTATCAGATAGTTGAATATATGTTTCATCACTAGGCCTGGAGTTACGTGCTATATAATCGGTTTATTGTACTTCAAGAACTATATATAAGGCCGGCCAAAACCTCTATACATCAAGACAATTTTCAGACACAACTCTGTTGCTGCTTCCCTGGCCGCTATGTTTAATTAAACCAACTTGTTCTGTTTTGCCAAACGGGTCATATCTTTAAATTTTTTCAAGGTAAATTCATATCCGAGCAACAGAATATTAACCCAGCAAAATTAAGCATGCCCAATCCCTCACTGTGGTCCTGGCTTATCAGACAGTAAAAGATACAGTAGATCAGCTACAGCCTATCTTTAAAATTACAAATTGCAAAGTTAGATCTATCCTCAAGGACTTTGGCACAGACGTTCTGCTGAAGTTGTGTCTGTCTGCTCTCCAATGTTGCGGTGATAACAAATGATTCCCACTTCTTTGCGCCTTTCTGTTGCACTGACTGCATGGCATGTCCTGTCTCATCACATATACTGGTGACTACATTCAGAGCAGAGTCATTTGGGTTGCTATCTCTGTTACACAATAATTTAGCTGCACGTTAGACAAGACTTCCACAATATCTCCAAACTTTGCAGAATTACAAACTGGCTATTCTAAACTCAGCTTGCTGTCTTTAGCTTGGAGCTTTATCTTTGCAATTTGTACATCCTCATGCCTCCTCAAGCCTTCCATGTCTCTTAATATCATACCTCGGATCATGTCCAGTACCCATGAACGTCTGTTACATCCTGCACTACTACCCCATCTTATGCCTCAGTCATGTGTTTTATTTATGAACATTTCTGCTGTGTCAGGTAGGAAGGGTAAAAAGATTTAAAGAGTCTGTTAGACATAAAACATATGTGACTTTTTGCGAGGGAGAAAACAAGGACCTTTGTTTCCCTATCATCAAGAGGATAACCTTCAAACTCCTCACCCTGGGACACAAGGCACACCACAACACCGGACCAACGTACCTCAACAGCGGACTCAGCCTCTACACCCCCACCTGCAAGCTCCGCTCCACAGACCGCGCCCTTGCTACCGTCCCCCGCATCCAAAGAGTGACCGCAGTCGGCAGATCATTCTCCCACCTCGCCGCCAAGACATCGAGCACCCTCCCTATCCGCCTGCAGCAGACGAAGACCTTTTGACCTTCAGAAGACTTCTCAAGACCTAGGTTTTCGAACAGTAGCAGCTCCTCCCCCTCTCCTAGCGCCTTGAGACCCTACCGGGTATGTAGTGCGCTTTACAAATGCCATGATTGATTGATTGATTGATTGATTGAGTGAAGGGGCAGTCTAGTCTATGTGAAGTACCCTGGATGACAACATCCCCAAAAATACTGTTGGAGTACAAATTGTCTGTCAACATGACATTTTTTGCACAAACACGTCTCACTTGGGCTAAACTTACACAAATATGAATAATGTAAAATGGAGACATTTTGCAGCCATAATTAAAATGTTGCCCCTACCTAATTTAAATTTAAAATGCCTTTCTGTGTATAAACCCCAAACCCTAAATAGCTCAAGCTATTTCAGGACTAATGTTGCCCCAGGCTCTTTATGAAAATCACTTGAAATCATTTTTTTTTAGTACTCTTGCCAGGAGACTCTAATATACATTCACTACCCTTTCCATATAAACAAATTCCAATGTTACTCTTGTATCTCCCCTTTCTATATTGTTCCATATGTGTTATAGTCTCATATACTGTGCCAATCTCCGAGTAATTACCCCTAATTTAGTAATTCTCAGGCCATACACAGATTTAACAATGCTTCACTAGCAATCAATTGACGCAGGAAATAATCTCAAGTTTGTAAAAACTGACAGAGGATGGGCAACAGAGACATTAACTGTGCCATAGCCCTGCCCCAGCAAAACATAATTAAATTCTACTGATAAGTAGAGCCTATGCTTTAATTGACATTAGGTATTGTCCTGTGCATATATTTAAAAATGGCCATTCACACAGTCATCTAGATCAGACACACTGCTTAATTTGAGCCGGTGCTTTCAGGTGGTCAGCACTGGCACTTAACTGTCAACACCGGCACTTATGACAGTCTGCCACATGATGGCACTGTTTGTCTAATTTAGGGATGAGCACATGCCACATTAAGTCACTGTTTGTCTAATTTAGGGATTAGCACAATTATGCATTGAAAATAATGAATACCTGATGCCCAAGCCATTCTTATAGCTTTGGGGGCCCTGTGATAGTCTCAATTGTTACTCTTGTGGGAATGTGCTGATTAGCATTGTGTTGGTACAGACATTGGCAGCGCTGACAAGGGAAATGGGTAGTGCAATCTACAGTGGTCTTCCGATAAGGGCCCGGACACAATTTTTTTTTTTTTTACAAATTAAGCACTGATATTCACACATCGTTGCATAGAGGTAGGCAGGACAAAAGATCGATAAACATCGAGGTTCATAGCGACTAACAAATTTAGGCACTCTTCCGCACAGACACTGGTAACCATGCATCCTACCCAAAAGACCTTCCAGCACCTGTGCATGAAGACCACTAGACTTCTGGACACATATGCAGGAGCACGAAGAGAAATATGGAGGTAACTAAAAGCATGAATAAATGGACTGATGACTCCAAACTTAAAGGCTACTTAATATTTAGCTGCCTGCTATGAAAATATACAGTTCGAGATGGCGAAAAGAATGAAATACCAAAGGTGATGATGGACGGAGCGTTGACAATACAAACACTCACCCCCAGTCAACTGATCTGGGTTTAATCCATCACCGTTCTTTAGCTCACTCCGCCACCCCAGTTCAGACATGGCCATATGCAAATCAGTCTGACCCTGTGCCTCATGGGAACAGTCCAGCCCGAACTGCCAAGCCATGTCTTCCCTGGACCGGAATCAAGCTTCCCAGGACCGGTTTCTGGCATTATAGCCGTCTTCAGCCGGGCTTGCTTGACTCCAGTGGCAAAGTGAGCAAGGGACTCACGTCTGAGCATACCCTGCCAACTTAGGGTGAACAAAGAAAAACCAAAGTGGGCTGGGTATGCTCAGATGTGAGTCTCAGGCTCTCCACATCACTGGAGTCAAGCTATACAGGCTGAAGAAGGCTGATAGCCAGAAACCGGTCCTTTGATGCTTGATTCCGGTCTAGGAAAGACATGGCTTGGTAGTTCGGGCTGGAATGTTCCCATGAGGCACAGGGTCAAGGCTGATTTGCATATAGCCATTGTCTGATCTAGGGTGGTGTGGAGTGCAAAAAAACGATGGATTTAGGCCCAGATATATGTACTGGGGTGAATGTAAGACATTGTTCTGCATTCTGTCCATCAACTGTGTTTTTTGAAAAGAATGAAATGTCATTGACTTAGTCAATGCACTTAGGGCCAGATTTAACAATTTCTCACGCAGTGCTGCAGCTGCAAATGGTGAGCTGCACTGCATGCAAAGGAGAGAGCAGGAGAGCACCAAAATTACTGAAATATGGCACTCTCCTCTCCTCTCCCTAACACCGGCGCTGAAATTGCACCATGGAGACACTGTTGTACCATAGCGCAAGGGTGTCTATGTAAGTCAAGGACAGGCTTTGTACTGGAAGGATAACCTTTCAGTACAAAACACTATGCTTAGACTAATTTTAAATATTTTGTATGTGTACTGTTCAGTGCAGCACACATGCAAAGTCAGAAAATAAAGAGGAAAAAAGCACTTCTCATAGCTCCTGGTCGGAGAGTGCGGTATTTTCGCGCTAAACCGTGTCTACTTCATGTAGCAAATTGGGTGTTTTGTCAGAAACCATGAGCTGTTGTATGGGAGCACAGATGCAACAATACATGATACACCCCCTTGGCGTTAAGTAATGCCAAAGCGCTGCTTTCCATTGCTTTCATTTTATTTCTAGTGCTAATCAAGTTTAGCACTGGAAAGAAAATCTGACAAAAAAGTTTTGCGCAGATTTGCGTCACTTTTGTGAGGCAACATGGCGTAAAATCTTAGTACATCTGCCCTCTTGTGGTGTCTGACTGTCCTGCAAGGTCACCAGAGCTGACAGATAATTCAGGATGCATTATCTGAAGGCACTGCTGGGCAGTGGCCGCTCCTCCGTTATGGCGAAAAACCATAATAATTACCATTTTATTATGTGTGGGTGACAAGCTCGCTAAAGCCCGAGGGCAGGGGGCGGGCTGATTAGTGTAATTTCACTAGTACTTCAGCCCCCTGCCATTGTGCACATCAGATTGACTGGCTGCCTACAGCCGGCCAATTTGATATGCGCCCTTCAGAGCCTGCAATCTCAGGGCTGAGAAACAGGGAAGAGATTGCAGCCACAGGCCCCCAGCCTCAATAGGAGCGCTGGGTTAGCCTCCTCCAACTAATCGGGATTGGTTGGATTTGCGTGGCACAACGGAGAAAGTCCTTCAATTTTCACCCCTAGACGCCAAGGTGAGTGCCAGAAGAGATAGACAGCAATCAGACCAAGTACCCAGCAAATGCAACATATATATGGTACTTTTTTTGGCATCGCACACCACCATATTTTAATGTTGGCGGCCGCTACTATTGCAGGGGACATGTGGGGAGTCAAAAACTTTTACGCAATTTTAAGTGAATGCAATCTTTTCTTTAATAAGAGGTACTCATTAAGGTTGGAGGGGTACAAACATGGCCCTCCCTTTAGTCTTCGATGTGATAAAGTATGCCTTCCATCACGCTTTTCCAAACGGAGAAAAGTAAACTTAAGTGTGTCACAACACAACACCAAATGTTCTGTGAACCCGCTGTTCGCTTCTGTTTAAAGTGCTTCAACGTATCTTCTTCAGGTAATAATCAGTGACAACTAATGAGTACATAGATTGCCTCTAAAGCATGGGCTAACACAACAAAATATATTCTTGCATGCAAGGTGCAGAAAGATGTTCTTATAAAGCCGGGTGATTAACAACTCCTTAACAACTCCCGTCACAAGGAACATGTACTCTCTGTGACTAACGTCTCAACGTGCCATTATACAGACCTAACCCGCAGTCCGGTCACACTTTGTACTTTTAACTAGAATACAATTGCGATGAATGTAATATCTAATCTTCTCTGCGTGCTATTTTATTCAGAACTCTAAAGCTATGATTAACTCTTGCTGAAGTGCATTTCAAATACATTATTCAAAAACAGAACCTGGTAGTTAAAGCAACCCCTTGCTGATTAATGTTTTCATGCTGCACCATTTGGATGTACATTCAGTTTGATTCAGTAAGTGCAGCTCTTTCAGTCTCCTGCGGCACTTCGCCGCATCAGCACCGAGATCATCTGACATCTGGCCACGTCCCTCCCCACTCCTGTTCATGAAGATGGCTACCAGTGATTTCAGACTTTGGCCTCTGCTGAAATTCCAATACACGTGAAAGAGTAGGGCAGCCCTACCCGTTCCGCCAGCTAAATTGTTTATGAGTAATGCTGTGAAATTTTAGTCGAGTAGGAAAAGGCTTTTCTCTGACTATTTGGGTTTGTTTTGGGGCATTTTTTTTTTACTTTTTTGCTTCATTTCATATCAATTTAGGAGGTTCGTGGTATTGTTTGTTTTAAAAAAAAAAACTATTTAGCTGTTACTTCAATATTACTTATCCATTTTAGAGCATGTTTGTTTAATAGGATGCTTCTCGGTGTCCGTTTTCAGTTTCAAAGTTGACAGCGGCTTATACCCTGAGGTTTTTAGTGGTCATTTCACCTGAGTAATTATTCAAGTTTAATCGGGGCTCCTGAAAATCATCGGGCTACAACAATCCATTTTTGAAAAAATAGATTTAAAACCCTGCTTATCCAGAGCTCTTCTGCAACTGGAGGTGATAACGGCTAGTTTTGTGAGAACCAATGTTAGTAACGCATCAATTTCCCCTTCATTATTTATCTCTGAATTTGCTTTTCGTCAGATTTCCAAACAGGCACAAAGGCTTCTTCATCTAAAAAAAAAAGAGTAATGTACCAACGTTGCATCATTTACCTCTTTTGATGATAACAATATTTTCGACGGTTTGTACATCAACTGTAAAAATATCCCAACCGTACAAACTAGAGTTCTGCTGACATCTAGTGGATGGTTTAGTATAGCGGGTTGTGTTTCGAACAGGTGTTAATACTCAGGGACTAATTTATGGCATTTTGGCATAGGGCAGTGCAGCAAGACACCTTCCTCCACTGTCCTACGCCCAGTGATCACAGTGGGCGGGATCTGCAGGGCACGGCGTGCCCCAACTTCTTTAATTTAATACAGTCCGTTCCCCAACTTTATTATTTTAGATGTGGGTCCGAGGACGGCCGAAATAGCCCGGCTGTTCGTGGCAGTTCGAGGATGGGCGGGCACAGAAGGAAAAGGGCTGTCATTTCCTTCTTGCCCAGAGAAGTCAAGGACAGTGTCCACTTCTCCTGCCACACCGCTAGAAGCTGCCGACTCTCTTTCTCTTATTCTCTACCTTTTTGTCGTGCTCCAGGTCACTTGTTTAAAACCGTGATGTTTCTATCTTCTCCTTTCCTTCATTCCTTCCCCTGCGAAATGGATCCAAAAAAAGAGGAAACACTTTTGCTGAAAATTTCTTTTTCTGACATTTTCCTAGCATCAGCAGGTGGACCCTAGGGGTGGCAAGTGTGGGTTAATCTTCAAGGCAATCCATACTGAAGTCCACCTCCAGTCTTGTCGGCAGGCATACGAAGAAGCACACGCTAGAGCGACAGTGACTTTGTCCCTGGGGTCCCAGGACCCTTGATGCCGGTCCACCTCACCCATTGCTACTTCCATTGGCCTTGTTTCAGCAGTAGTAGCTGCAACTCATCAGGCCTCAGCAATGCAGGATTTGCACGCACACCAAAATAAGTTCACAAACTTAACAGTCTCTTTGCTTCATGCACAAGCACTTTTAACATGTGCTGACTGCTTTGAAGTCGCTGGAATTATGCAGCAATTGAGGACATTATGCTGCAGTGATAACTAAATTATGCAGCAAGAAAAAGGCTGCAGCGTAATGTGGTATATTTCCTAATACTTTATTATTTTTACATTTTTACAGATACTAACAGTATCTGCAAATATTTTGACTCGTTGGTACCAGTTCAACATACAAATGTAACAGTGATAAAGGTAACCACTCAACCTTTGCAGAGGGCCCTTCACTTCGCAGCAACACGTCACATTTTTAGTAACTTTTGATCCGTTTGAGCAACAAACAATTTATTAGTTAAAAGCGTCAGATAATGCAACAGATGATGTATTATGTAGAAAGTATGACAGAGCCATAATTATGTGGAAAACATTTGCAAATTAGGATATTTTGCCATTCATGTTTAACTGCTTTTGTGGAAAAGGGGAGGAAAAGCGCTGATGACGGAACCTGCAAAGCTGAGAGTCAAATGGATTGTGATAGCACTTTGAAGCGTATTTGGGACATTCTGTGATTAGATACGTATCCTAATTTGTGAATGTATTTTAATGTTAATTTGAATGAAATGATGTAATGAGCTGTAACTGGTCAGTGAAATGCAAAACAAATACTAAAAATTGGTATGTTTTGCTCCTTCTGGCCATACCTGAATCCACCCACTGCCCCAATCCTTGGGTTATTTCCGCCCTCTGATTCTCCGACCACTGTTCCCCTACTTTTTTCCCCCCCACTTAGACCACTGCATACGCCAAAGTGAAAGGGCAGGAATACACTGTATTTAAGCAATAGGGTGCATTACTGTCCATTCTACCTGCGCCAAGCAGTTTCAGCAGCCTAGCGCCAACGTAGACCCTAGTGCCTCTTGCATGTTTTTGGGCAGAAAGGGGCACCTTCCTGCTCAAAAACAATCCTATGAGGTATTTTACTGTTTCTGTGTGTGCTGCAGAAAGCATCACACAAGGAAAGAAGAAAATACAAGGAGAAGTAAACATATTTCTCCTCCTTAGGCCTCACCAAGGGAGGCGTACGGATTTGGTGTTTCCCCAGGCTCACATCACTCTGTAAATCAGACTAAGTTCAAATTGCATTGGTACAACATGTGAAATCCCAGGGAACACCCATCTAAAACCTCCTGTCACAGAGTAAGGCGATATGAGCTGTGTCACCTTACTCATGATTTATGAGGAGACTCAAAGCCACGCATTGCATGGCTTCAAACATCTTTATGAGAGCCCTACATCATGCTTGTACCACTTTACATGGTGCAAAAGTGACACAGGGCTCTCATAAATAATCAGAGTCTGAGAGGATGCAATGTGCGGGCACTTTAAATCTTTTCATAGTGTTTGGAACGAGTTTGAAATGTGAGTGTCTGACTGGGCCAGAGGCGTTCCGTGACCAGGGGTGAAGGCTGCTAAGTACGAGAAAACTCACCCACACACAGTGCCCCTCAGGGCCAGGTGAACGGACTACACCTTTCATTTTATTCTCTTTTAATGTTTCATATTTAAATCCGCAGTGTATTGATTTAAGCCTAGAATTCTACATAGACTGTTCACTTCATACACCGTTAGCAGGACTTCAAAGTGATAATGCCAGCAGTGCAAATCTGACAAATATTTGCAGATGTGGTAGGGAGCATAACAAAAAACCATCCTCCCTCACATGTCCGTCCGTGTGAGAGAGCCTAAAAGTGAAAGCTTTAAGAAACAAGAAGTGATAAAGAGTGGAGTGACAGAAAAGGCAGAGTGAGGGACGGCAGGACAGCAAGAGTGTATGGAGAAGGATGGTGAGATGTAGCCTGTGAGTTAGAGCTGCCGACCTTGGAACTGCGGAACCAGGCTCGAGGACTGGACCTTTGGAACCATGATCCAGTACCAGCCTCGGCTCAACATTCTGGGGGAAAAATGTGTGAAGTCTGGTTCACATGTAAACAGCTCTAATGCAGTTAGGAACGTTTGTGGTATATAACACCTTCAGAACAAATAGTCCCGGTACTCATGCTTATCGAAGGAAAGAAGAGTTCAAGAGCACATGTGAATGAGAAGAGGAGGATGGTAGGAAAGTTTGTGGGACAGAGAATAGGATCCTAAGAGAGGGTTTCAGAAGGCAAGGCTAGAAGATAGATTTGTTGTGTGGCCTATCTGGAAAATGTTTTCAAGTGGTACGTAATAACCAAACTGGTGCTCTTATGTCATACTATGTCGCTTGAAGTAGAGATTGCATATGTTTTATAAATTAATTGTGTATAAAAAGGCAAATTCAGGGTATGGAGAATCTCTGACAGATTATCGACGGACAGAATATCGACCTAAAGCAACATCGACGCTGGAATATCGAAGGCAAGTATATCGACACCCTATCTACAACATGGTAAGTACAAAAATATCGAAACTAAAATATCAATGTTAAAAATATCGTAATTAAAAATATCGTTTTTTTTCTGTAAAAAAAAATAAGTTATATAAAGTAAATGATACTTATAAATAAATTAAACATATTTAAACATATTTAATAATGTTTAAAATTAATAAGTAATACTTATTTAATAATGAAACTTTAATTAAAAATAAACATACAATATATAATATATACTTACTTAATAACAATATTTATTAATTATTTTAATTAATTATAAATTAATAATAAACACCATAAATTACAAATACATCTACACACATAAAATATTAACATAAATAAAAATATTTAATTATATTTAATACATTAAAAAAAATTAAATATACTTTCAATATTTTAAAAGTTAATTAAATACAAAATTATCTAAAATAATACAAAAATATTAAATACATAAATAAATAAAAATACTATTTAAAGTCCCCAAAAAACTACATTATTGAAAACATTGGATAGCGTAGAATGTAAAATTACTGTTCCCACTCCAGAAAATTAAACAGTAGGGAAAGCATTAAATAGCATCGGGGTAAAAATTACTCTTCCCACTCCAGAGAGTGCAAAAGTAGGGAAAGCGTTGGATAGCGTAGAGGTAAAAATTACTATTCCAACTCCAGAGGGTGCAACACCAGGGAAAGCGTTGGATAGCGGGTGGGTAAAAATTAATATTTCCACTCCAGAGGGTGCAACAGTAGGGAAAGCGTTGGAAAGCGTAAGGTTAAAATTACTATTCCAACTCCAGAGGGTGCAACAGTAGGGAAATCGTTGGATAGCGTAGAGGGAACAATAACTATTCCCAGTCCCGAGAGTGCAACAGTAAGAAAAACGTTGCTTAGCGTAAGGTTAAAATTACTATTCCATCTCCAGAGGGTGCAACAGTAGGAAAATCGTTGGATAGTGTAGGGGGAAAAATTACTATTCCCACTCCCGAGAGTGCAACAGTAGGGAAAACGTTGCATAGCGGGTGGGTACAAATTACTATTCCCACTCCAGTAAGTGCAACAGTAGGGAAAGCGTTGGATAGCGTAAGTGTAAAAATTACCATTCCAACTCCAGAGGGTGCAAGAATAAGAAAGCGTTGGATAGCGTATGGGTAAAAATTACTATTCCAACTCCAGAGGGTGCAATAGTTGGGAAAGCGTTGGATAGCGTAAGAGTAAAAATTACTATTCCAACTCCAAAGGGTGCAACAGTAGGGAAAGCGTTGGATAGCGTAGGGATAAAAATTACTATTCCAACTCCAGAGGGTGCAACAGTAGGGAAAGCGTTGGATAGCGTAGGGGTAAAAATTACTATTCCAACTCCAGAGGGTGCAACAGTAGGGAAAGCGTTGGATAGCTTAAGGGTAAAAATTACTATTCCAACTCCAGAGGGTGTCAACAGTAGGGACAGTGTTGAATAGCGTAGGGGGAAAAATTACTATTCCCACTCCAGAGAGTGCAACAGTAGGGAAAACGTTGGATAGCGGGTGGTTAAAATTACTATTCCCACTCCAGTGAGTGCAACAGTAGGGAAAGCGTTGGATAGCGTAAGGGTAAAAATTACTATTCCAACTCCGGAAGGTGCAACAGTGTAGAAAGCGTTGGATAGCATAAGGGTAAAAATTACTATTCCAACTCCAAAGGGTGCAACAGAAGAGAAAGCATTGGATAGCGTAGGGATAAAAATAACTATTCCAACTACAGAGGGTGTAACAGTAGAGAAAGCGTTGGATAGCGTAGGGTTTAAATTACTATTCCAACTCCAGAGGGTACAACAGTAGGGAAAGCGTTGGATAGCGTAGGGGTAAAAATTACTATTACCACTCCAGAGAGTGCAACAGTAGAGAAAACGTTGAATAACAGGTGGGTAAAAATTACTATTCCCACTCCAGTGAGTGCAACAGTAGGGAAAGCGTTGGATAGCGTATGGGTAAAACTTACTATTCCAACTCCAGAGGGTGCAACAGTAGGGAAAGCGTTTGATAGCGTAAGGGTAAAAATTACTATTCCAACTCCAAAGGGTGCAACAGTAGGGAAAGCGTTGGATAGTGTGGGGATAAAAATTACTATTCCAACTCCAGAGGGTGTAACAGTACAGAAAACGTTGGATAGTGTAGGGGTAAAAATTACTATCCCAACTCCAGAGGGTGCAACAGTATGGAAAGCGTTGGATAGCGTAGGGGAAAAAATTACTATTCCAACTCCAAAGGGTGCAACAGTAGGGAAAGCGTTTTGTAGCGTAGAATTTACATTTTTTTTTTTTAAACTTTATTGTGCAAAAAACATCATTACAAGTATGGGCCTACAACCACAAGGGCCGGCCGCTAGAACATATGAAGCAATTGTATAAGCTCACAAAGCAGCGACAGCTCTCTAGTGGCCCAGCATAGTACAGGATACCTTTTCAGCAACACAGGATGTAGGCAGGATATAAATGTTTTAAATTTTTTAGAAACAAAACAGAAAGGAAAACAAAGGAACAAAACCCAAGGCTAGAGGCATTCTGGACAATGTCGAGCTCTGATGGGGTGGACCTACAGTACCGGATAACAAATCAGGAGGGCAAGAAAGATGATCAGGGGGGGAGGCAGTGGGGAAGTCAGACAATAGGAAAAAAGGAGTAAATCGATTCAGGAACCTCAGGATCAGGGGGAAAGTGGAATGTCCGGAGTGTCTTCGAAGGGGGGTGTGCAGATGTTCCCTCGGTAGGCGTTCCATTGACCCCAAATTTTACTCCACGCCCTAGGCTTGCCCCTAGCCAAATATACCGTCTTCTCTCTAAACATGCACCAGTCCATATTCTCCTTCCATACCGACACGGTGGGAGGCCGTGGGGAACCCCACAACTGCGCAATATCTCTTTTTGCGATCATGTTCCCCAGTGCCGCCCACCGGGCCTGAGCAACGTTGTAATCATTCGGCTCCCACACATTCAACAAACATCTACGAGCCTCAGGCAGCAGAGCGACCCCGGTGACACATTCCATGACCGCATGCACCCGCTGCCAATACGCCGCCACCTCCCGACACTCCCAGAGGGTGTGGAGAAAGGTGGCACTCATTCCACAACCGCGCTTACACAACCCATCCAAGGAAAAACCCATTGCAACCAAACGAGGACCCGTAACATACACACGATGAAGAATTTTGAGCTGGACGAGACGGAGACGGTCGGGAATGGCGACCTCTTTCGGGTAGGACAAGGCAGACTGCCAGTCCTCGTCATCCAGCACCAACCCGTCTCCGGTCCAGGCCTCCCTGAGACGCATGAGGAGATCTGCCCGATTGTTAATTAGTTTCTTATAGATCAAGGAGATTGCACTATCGGGCAGATGACCGTCGAGTATACGGTCCTCGAGCGGGGAAGATTCAGGAACCGTAACACCAGCCGTGAAGACAGACAGAAAAGCGTGGCGAACCTGCACATACCTAAAGAACTCCCGATCCCCCAACTCGAACTCACTTTGAAGCATCGCAAAGGTCTTCACCGTGCCTTTCACCCAGAGATCACCCACTCTGCTAATGCCAATCATATCCCAGTTCTCAAAACCTTTCGTTGTCCAGAGGCATCCCAATTGTTCAGAAGCATACAAAGGGGTCGCTCGCGTCAATCGATCATTCCATCCCATGGCCGCATTGGCATCCTTCCACACACGCACCGCAATCTTAGTGGGTCCCGTTAGGTTCCTCCCCGCCGTCCGAGAGTAAAGTGCTCTATTGAAGTTACCACCGGGCAACTGATATTTGTCCATCTCAAAGGCAGGAGTCGGACAGGGTGCATACGTAGCATGGTTGATGACGGACAACTGGGATGCCCAATAATACCTCCTGATGTCCGGGAGCGCAATGCCCCTGTCATACCAGGGGGGAGTTAGTTTTGCAAGAGCGATGCGTGCACGACCGTCCTAAACGAGCCTCCTCTGCAAACCTTCCACCTCCCGAAAGTAGGCCGCCAGAATAATGTCAAAAGAATTTTGAAGTGCGTAGAGAAATCGAGGCAGAGACATCATTTTAAAAAGTGCCGCTCGACCGAGTGGCGATAGCGGCAATCTACGCCACCGAGCCACATCCAACTTTAATCGTCGGAGAGGAGGAAGGAGATTATGTTCGTAGCTGGGTCTAACGATATATAGACTCCCAAGTACTTGAAGCCTGCTTGCGAGATTTGAATGGGAAACCTACTCGGTAAGGGGGTAAGGCCGCCCGAGATAACATACACACACGATTTGGACCAATTAATGATCAAGCCGGAGTTCTTGCCGAAAGAAGTGAGAACGTCGAACAGGACGTTAAGGTGTTTACGAGGGGAGGTGAGGTACAGGAGGAAATCGTCGGCGTACAACGAGACACGATCTTCAAAATCGGGGGTCCACTGAATGCCCTTTATCGACGGCTCCCATCGGAGCCAAGCTGCGAGCGGTTCTAGAGCAAGAGCAAAGAGCAGGGGGGACAGCGGGCATCCCTGCCTAGTACCCCTCCAGTGTGCAAAGGACTGGGACACTTTGCACACTTTTACAACGGATCTGTATATAAAAGTCGAACCCAACTAATAAATTCCGCACCGAAACCAAACTTCGCCAGAGTGGCCCAAAGATATGGCCATTCAATCGTGTCAAAGGCCATCGTGGCGTCCAAGGAAGCCAAGATGGCCGGCTCCGGAAGAGACTCTGCCCTAGCAAGAACGCCGTGTAGGTGCCGCAAATTAAGAGCAGTGTTTCGGTGCTGGATGAAACCGGATTGATCCGGGTGGGTCAGGTCACAAATTACAGTGAGTAAACGATTAGCAAGTACCTTGGCAAGAATCTTCGGCTCGGCATTCAATAGGGAAATAGGCCTATACGACGCACAGCGATCACAAGGTTTGCCCTCCTTAGGAATTAGAACTATAGTAGCCAGACGCTGGTCACAAGGGAGGGTGCCAAGCTCACGTGACTCCCTGAACATAGCGCGAAAATAAGGCGCGACTTTGTCCGGGCGCAGTTTATACAGTTCGATAGGCAGGCCATTAGGGCCCATAGCCTTGCCAGAACAGAGGGAACGGATTGCGGTAGCAATCTCGTCAACCGACAACGGGGCCTCCATGCGCTCTCGATCCTCCTCAGACAGACAGGGCAGTGCGATGTCCCTAAGCAGCAAACGAGAGTCATCTTCGTCTCTGTCGGACACCGGGGAGTAGACCACACGAAAATAATCGGCAAAACACTCCACAATCTCGCCAGGGTCAGTCACGCATACACCATCCGAAGTCTGAATCACAGGGACCACATGATTCACTCTTTCCTTTTTATCGAGCCAGGCGATCAATTTACCCGCCTTATCCCCAACATCATACAATCTACCCTGCTGTTCCCTGTACATTGTCTAGGCAGCATCTGTAACAAGAGATTTATAATCAAACTGCTTCAAACTAAGGGTGTGGAGTCTCTCCCGGGTAACGCCTAAGTCTAGATCAGCCTCCAACTCCAATATTTCGGCCTCCAGACTCACAACCTCCCTATTTCTAGCCATCTTGGTCTCAGCTATCAAAGATAGGGCCTGTCCACGAAGAACAGTTTTGAAGGCTTCCCACAGGGACACAGAGGACAAAACGGACCCCTCATTTTCCAGGAAGTAGTGATCTAGGGATTTTATCAGGCTGCTACGGGTCTTAGGGTTGTGCACGTACCATGGATTGATAGGGGCGATCCGCCCCGCAGCGTGTATCCCCGAATCAAAACTAAGCCACAAAGGAGAATGATCTGAAATGCTTCGGGCCAAGTGTCTGATCTCCCTAACGTAGGAAGACTGGACAGCAGGTATAAGGATGTAGTCAAGCCTGGAGAGACTCCCATGAGCCCCGGAGTGAAAGGTGTATTGGCATTGCATCGGATGCATTAACCTCCAGCAGTCCACCAGACCAAAGGTGTCTATGAACCCACCAAGCCAAGATTGGGAAGTGGGAAGATCCCTGGGAGGGTGGCGATCCAAACCGCCTGAAACCACAGAATTAAAATCCCCACCCATGAGGAGAAGACTGTCAGGGAGCTCCAGCATCATCCGGCCCACATCCGAGAAAGTAGAGGTCTGGAGACCCGGGGGAACGTATATAGTAACCAATGAAAGAGTCTTACCCTCCCACCTACCCGTGAGGGTGGCATAGCGCCCTCTGTCATCAAGGATAACATTATCAATCTCTATAGGGAGAGAAGACGGGATCAAAATACCAACCCCTCTGGAGCCAGTGGTGAACCCCGAGTGAGCAACCAATCGGTAACCCCACCTATTCATAGCTTGACACATGTTTCCCACTAGATGTGTCTCCTGCAAGAGTACCACATCAGGAGACAAACAACGCAAATATTGCAGTACAACACCCCGTTTTATACGATCCCCCAATCCATTGACGTTCCAAGATACCAACCTCAACCCACTACCCCCATCCCCACAAGTGATGCATAAGTCGCCCCACGAAGAGCAGGACACCTGAAGCAAAGAAAAAACAATTTGCCACCTTGAGAGAGAAAAGCACACACACAAACACCCCATCCCACCCCCCAACCAACACCCGTTACAACTCCCCCCTCCTTACACCTCAGCCACTAGAAATTGATCTGATCCTCTACCTGGAAATTCAGCGCCATGATGCTCCTTCCGGAGCGACCGATGCGCTCTATAAATACCCTCACAAAATTCACAAATTCACACCCCTGCAGTAGACTAAGAAGCCACCCCAACATGCAGGGTGCCTGTTGCCCTAACAGCCGCATTCTACAAAAAAAGACCCCGGAGGAGGAAAGAGGCCCGTCAGCACCCGCCACCCAGATGTGGACAACAATGAAACATACTATATAAAAAGAAAAGAAGACGAACCCAGCTGAGAAATGTCCAATGTTCGGAGGTCAGGGACCGAAAAGTTACTTCTGTGTAGGCTCACCTCCCTCGGCACCGCCAGGGTGCTCCGTCCGATCGCCTCCGCCAGGCAAGGAATCCAACCAGTCACTCACATTGTCCGGTCGTCGAAAAAGAAGGTCCGCTCCTCATACTCCACTCGAAGCCTAGTAGGGAAAAGCATTGCGTACTTTAGACCCAGGTTTCAAAGACGTCGTTTTACCCCCTGAAAACCCATCTTTTGTCTCTGGACAAGTTGAGTGAAGTCCGGGAAAAAATTGACAGAGGAGTTCTCAAATTTTACTGGCCCGTGCACTGTCGATGCCTGCAGGATCGCATCCCGGTCTCTGAAGTGGAAAAGTTTTGCGATGATAGGCCGCGGAGGAGCGTGCGGCTTGGGCTTACCACCCGGAAAACGATGTGCACGCTCCACTGCGAAAAACTTGCTGAGTCCAGAGGGGGAAAGATGGTTCAGGACAAGATCCTCGACCAGGAGATCCACCGAGTGAGTCTCGGGATTTTCTGGAACACCTATGACGCGAATGTTGTTGCGTCGCGCCCTGTTCTCAAAATCCTCCAGCCGGTGGGACATCAAGTCATTGGCCGATTTCAGATTGCCAAGTTCTGTTTGGAGTTCTGACACATTGGCCGTGAGGCTAGAAGTCTTCAGGTCCAATGACTTCACTTTCTCATTGGTCTTGGACAGGTCGGCCCTGATCAAGGTGACATCAATGGCGACCGTGTCGATTTTACGAGCCAGAGCCTCATATTGCTGGCCGATGGTCTTGTTCATGTTGGAGATGGCGCCCATAATGTCCTGCAGGGACAGATCAACAGGAGCGGACGGGTCCTCCTTGGCGTCCTCTGGGGTACGGCTGGAGAGTCCGGGGGATCCTTTGGACTGAGTGTATTGGTCCATAACGTTTGTCTGGACCGGTCCCCCACGAAGAGGAGTCTTCGTGTTTCGCTTCTCAGCATCACCCCTGCCAGCCATGTTGGAAGATGCGCCCCGGAGGGGCCCGCGAGCCCTGGTGAAAATTGCCCCCCGCAGGCCGGGCACCAACAGACCACAAAAGCTGGCTTGTACGGCCAAGACAAAGTCAGAAAGTGATCCAAAAGGCTGTGATGTTAAAGCAGTGCGTGCATTAAATGGAGGCTGAATTGGCCCCCAGCCGAGCGAAACGGTCTCTCAATCAGACCGTGCCGGGATCCAGAAACGAAACCGAAAGTTGTGATAGGGCTACCAAGGAGACCCCACTGCTGTTGTTGTTCCACTTCGTCTCGGATCCACAAGTCGCCCATTCCCCGGCTTGCATTCAGGTGGGCCCAAAAAGTTCAGATCGATGCAGTTTCGGTTGCCCAAGTCCGATTTAAATTCTGAAAAGAGTTATGGACTCAGTCGAGGTTCATCTCAAAGAATCCGTCCAAGAATTCAGGATATCATCAGGATAGATTGCAGAGAGTGGCGAGGGTCCGGGGAGCCCTGTGCTCACGTGACCATCTTGGATGCGCGCTCTAGAATTTAAATTTAACATACTTATAAATAATTTTTATAATTAAAATAACGTATAATTAAATTTTTAAATAAATCTACATCATTTACAAACAATTAATAATTATTAAAAGCAAGTACATTTGAATAATTAATTAACAATAAATTATCAACAAATACCAATAAATATTACTTATTAAATATTACTCACCAAATAATAAATATTAAAGAATTGAATATATTTCATTACATAAAAATATGATTTAACATTAGTTCACAATTAAAAATTATTAAACAATATACCAAATAATACTTTTTTTTATAAAACATTGATTACCAATTAATTACAAATATTTTCCAATTAATAAAAAATAATTAACAATTAAAAATATTAATTTCAATTCACACAATTATTTACCTATTTAAAAATGAATTACCAATTAAAAGAAATTCCCAATTACAAACATGATTTACCAATTAAAAAAATTAGTTAACAATTAAAAACATTAATTATCAATTACAAAAATAAATCATCAATTAACATAATTAATTGTCAATTAATAAATATGTTAAGATAAATAATTTATCCATAACAAAAAAATTATAAATCAATAATTAATTACAATTACTTACCAACCAATTCCCCTATAAACCCACAACCCACTACAGAAATAGAAACACAATTTATAATTCCTATAATTTATTCATTAATTTAGTATATTTAAATTACTTCCCAGTTTATTCCCCTATAAACACACAACCCGCTCCGGTACTAAAAAATAAAATGTACTTAAAAATAACATTAAATATCAATTAAATAATTAACTTATCAATTTAAAAAAAAATTGCCAATTAATATTTAATTTATCATTTAATATGATTAATTGCCAATTCATAATTTTTTTTATCAATTAAAATAATTAATTGCCAATTAATAATTAATTAAAAAATACTTATCCATAAAAATAAAAAAATCATTAATTAATTACAATTAAATTACTTCCCACCCAATTCCCCTACAAACTCACAACCCGCTACAGAAGTAAAAACATACATTAATTAAAATTAATGTATAATTCCTAAAAATGTATAATTAATACTGTATATTTAAACTCCGGTACTAAAACATTAAATTTACTTAAAAATAACAATATTAATATATAAAAATAATACACATATAATTTAAAATAATTAAAATACTTAACAAAAACATATTACACATACATACTTAAAAACATAAGAATAATACAAATATCGATATTAGTAACATCGAAATTAGTTACATCGATATATATGCTATCGATATTACTTACCTTAGGGTCGATATTCTGTCCAACTATATTCTTGACATCGAAATTCTGTACCTTCGATATTTGCAACACAATATTTGTGTAGGTCGACAATTAGGACTCGATATTTTGACTGTGTACCGTTGTCTTTATGGAAGGAGTGGAATCAAGTAGAGTGAGGAATAGTTGCTAACGTTATCATGTCTTCTATCCCGGTTGCAAGTATTTAGGTCTTGTTCCTTGGATACAATGGTTCTAGAGACACCTGTTGTTGTTACACTCAATCTGTAAAGGGTTGGAACTGGTTCTTAGTTTCCACCATTCTGCATCATCTTTTAAGGAAGAGACATGTCTTTAGCACCTTACTGGATTCTAAGGGAACTTAAATGTTTCTTCTAGGACTGAATTCCATGACCTTGCTGTCTGTATGAACGAAGGTCCAGTGATGCCCACATTCTTGTAGAATAGGATGGTCAGAAGGGGTGCTGAAAGTTCTGTTCTGGAAGTTCTTTAGAATTTTGACTGAATGAAGTTTTGGCCAGGTCTATACGTAGCCCTATGGGCAATTCAAATGTTCTTGAAGGAGGAGGGCCAAGCAATGTGTAGTCATAGAAACACCTTGGGACAGGTGTGTTGGAGTCACTCAGGCATAGTTGAAGAAGTTTGTTAAGTATTCAGATTAGCAAAATGTGTACAGACAGATGTACTGGTAGTCTATAGCTTCTGTGGCAAACCAAGAAGTTAAAAGACATTGCATTGAGTGAATAACCCTCTTGCCACACAATTCTCTTGATATTTTACTGTCAGGTTGATGTCCATGATCAAGCCTTGGTGTCTTACTTCAGTAGATAATGTCCAAAGTAGATCAGTTCATGGGTATGAATAGTTGTAGGTTAATTTTATGGAGAGTTTGGTTTCAGGTGGTTAAACCGCATCTCTAATTTAGAGACCTCTCAACGTGTGGACATGTCAACTTTTAGTAAAAGGGAAGCATTGGTTGGTTAATTGAAAAGGTAGTAGGTCTTCAGCTTCTTGCATGGTTCAGGAAGAAAGGAGCAGGCTCTGATGAGGAGTGGGAAGTTGTTCACGCTTTAGAAGTGATGTAAGAGAATTCCGGTCCTCCTCAGATTGTTCTGTACATGCATGGGATGTTTGCAAGTAGCAGGTTTACGGAGTGGAGTCATTTAGGTTGTTGGTGGAAGAAGAAGTCACTGTTAAGAATGATGTGGTCTGAGTTATGAAGTGCCTTGAATGTGTGTGTGATGAATTTGACTTAAGCGTGTTTGTGTATCAGAAGCTAGTGTAGTTCTCTGAAGTGTGTTGTGATGTGAGTTCTGTGTGGGAGGTTGAGGATGAGTCTGGGTGCTGAGTCAAAACCAATAAGTTTGTCATTTGTACATTTCATGCACAGAAAAACATACAAGATCCATGCACATGTTGCCTAAGAAGACATAGGCATCCATATATGCAGGTACAGCAACACACATAACATAGAGGCATCCTTGCACAGAGGGACACCACATTCGCCCACATTTCACTACTTATTTCATTACTCAATTACATATATAATGCACCCACCATTAAACAACCTCTGGGCAGAAATACTGAACATGCATTCGAAACTGCACATAGACTGCTGTACCTGCTAGTGCCCAATGCACACAAGTCAACATGAAAAGCGTGATACACACTAAGAACACAAATACAGACAAAAATGCTTTGCCACAGAACATATATAGACTGCAGAAAGAAAAGCAGCACATAATGATAGATTACCTTTAAAGAAGGCACATAGAAAATCAATGTAGCGAGGCTAAAGTGTGGGACCCTATGGAGTATGGATATTGCAATATCACACAAAGGAAGGAAATGGACATACCAGTTAAGACACATAGTCTAAGTGAAATCATAAAAAAAGTATTTTAATGAAGTCACATGAGAACAACTGCAAAGCTCAAAACGATATATGGTATTGTATGACCAGGAAGGAACTGGGCAGGGTAGACATGACTACTGGCCTTTTACTTGGAGGGAGAAGCTACCCCCTCCCCCCTTCCTGTGTAGAGGCCACAAAAGTACTGGTCCTTGTTAGACCTGGCACCTTGGCGTGGGTCTTACATCAATTTTTTGCTGTTGCCTCGTATTTTTGCTGGTTATAGATGCTTTGGGCACTGTGCCCCTGCTGTCCAGTGCCACAGTGCAAGTGCTCCCTATGGTAAATTGATGTATGGATTAGTGACTCCATGATTGTCTGGTTTGGTTTACTTGTCGGACGCTAGTACAGTGCACTGGTTGTGCCACCCACAGAAGCAGCCTGGAAAAGTGTGTCTCAGGTTTGCCATTGCAGAGCCTGTGTGCAGTCTAGTACTGCCATGCTGACTGGGCAAGTGCACCCAATTGCCAGTCCCTAAACATCCCTTTTCTGCATATTAGTCACCCCTATGGTAGGCCCAAGGGCAGGGTGCATTGTAGGTAAAAGGTAGGACAAGCCCTGATGTGTGTGGCATGTCCTAATAGTGAATTACAGCCATTTTCGTTTTTCACTATTGCAAGGCTACCTGTTCCCCATAGGCCAGAACAGGAAGTTTGATTATAACATCTTATAATCCTAACTGACTCAGGGAACTAGGTAGAAATTCGAATTTAGTGTGCATGAACTTAGAATGATAAAATACATATTTTAGTGAAGTTGGTTTTAACATTCTGTGTTTGAACATACCACTTTTGGAAAGTAGGTATTTTCTTGTCTAACCATCCAAGCCTGCCTCTGCTAAGTTGTGTATTCCTGGTCTGGAGTTTGACTGACAGGGGCTGGGGGATTCCAGGAGACAGGGTGAGTCAGCCCATGGCTGAATAGAGAGATCTGCATGTAGATGGGTGGGAGGAGTTGCACCAGGGACCTGAATAGGGCTGTGCCTTCCCTCCACAATGCTGGCTCCACTTCCTGTGGTGCGTCTGATGTCCGTGGCCTACACTGTGAAAGGAAAGAATGAGTCTTGTCAACAAAGTGCTCCATGACTGACCAGAACTGGTTTGGACTAGGCAAAGGCCTTACTGCCTTCAGAGAACAATGCGAAAATGAGTATAAAACAGGGGACCAAGACCCTAGAACTTTAGAACACTCTTGGTAAACAAGAAGAAACCTTTGCTGAGGAGAGGAACCAGAGGAACTGAGGAAGAGACTATCCATCCCTAAGCTGAGTGCTGTCTGGGGAATTGGCCTGCAGTGGTTGCCTGACTGCCAAAGAAAGGAGAAAGGACTTTGGGCTACTTTCATTCAACTTGTGAAGGATCTCCAAGGGCTTGAGATAGAGCTTGCCTCCTGCTGAAGTCTCAGGGACAACAGACTTCACCCACCAGCTCCTCAAGAGTTCTTTTGAAGTGCCTGCTGTGGTATTCGGCCTTCTGAGGGACTGCGTGTGGCAAGGAGCTAGAAGCGCGACCCACGAAGAAGAAGGCCCGTAGCCGCTGTCGTCATATCACTGAAGAAGGGTGTCGCAGCTGCCGCTTCGCCTGGCAGAAGCGCCTCGCATCACCAGAGAAGAGTGTCGCCGTCGCATCAGACGCCATTGCATCAGACGCCATCGCATCATCGAGAAGGGTGTCGCCGCCGCAGCCCCTGTTGTTGCATCACTGAAGAAGGGTGTCGCCGCTGCAGCTGTTGCATTATCGAAGCGTCTCACATCACCGGAGAAGAGTTTCGCCGTCGCATTAGACGCTGTTGCATCACCGGAGAAGCGTGTCGCAGGGCCTGTCATGGCTCAGAAGAATCATTGAATCACTGCACAGCCATCAAGTCGCATCAAGGAGAAGATGCCATTTTTGTTTCATTGCACCGGATCTTCATCGCATCACGGCGCTGCTGGTCGCATCGTCACAGAAGCGCAGTAAGACACAGATGCATTACCTCCCCACGCCGAGAAGAACCAACGCATCCCCTACATATCAGTAGGGACCCGACGCATTACCGTTCTTGTGTGTAAGGAACCCACGCATCGCCTTCCCTGCAACACTTAAGTTGTATAGCGTTACGCATCCAAAGGTACATTGAATTCAAAGGATCGCAATTTACATCTAAAGAGAACTAAGATATTTCTACCATTTTTAAAGTACAGTATTGTGGATTTTTGTCGTTTGTGGTCTTGTGTTAAGCCTATATAAAATAGTTATTGTTATACTACAACTTGTGTGGTTTCCATCTGTAGTGTTGTCACTGGGTTACTGTATGTCTTCACAAGTGCTTTACAGACTGCCTCTGAGATAAGCCTGTCTGCTCGGGCCAAGTTACCAAGGTGGTGAGCAGGGGTTATTTTAGGAGTGTACCACTTACCCTGACTAGATGCAATAGTCCCTATTTGGTCAGAGGTACCTACCTCTGCCAACTAGAGACCCTCAAATCTACCAGTCCTGAAATCAGCAAAATACCCTACCAGAGTGGAACCTATAGGCCAATATCTTTGTTAAACATGGATTATAAGGGTTACTAGTCAGCAGGATAGCCTGTGTAATTAGGGCTACTCATCCAGATCAGAGGGGATTCATTCCTGGGTGTCATCTAAATGAGTTAACCCATCTCTTCATTGGTGCAAGAGATATAGCAGTAGCTTACCATGCCTTGTTAGCTGTAGTTTTCTTAGATGCCGCAAAGGCATTCAACATGGTCAGTTGGGCCTACTTATGAGAAGTACTTAAAAAGTGTGGATTCTGTCACAGGATGCTCAGAACAATGCAGAGTGTTTTAGTTGGATGATCCTGTTGAGTGTTCATAGCCATCAGATATGTTTCATACCAATGCTTGATTGCCCTGGCATGCTTCTGTATGCGTAACACAATAGCTATGTAGGGAGTTTTCCTGTAGGAACGGGAATGACATCTTTCTCCGATTTATACTTATTTTGGTTGGCAGCCACAAATGTGTATATAATGATTTTATATTTTGCTGGCGGAGTTAGCATATCCACTAGCAGCCATGTGGGTCCCACATTAAAGCAAGGTGGGTGTACTGTGTAAAATTTATGTTATGAAGGGCGGTATCATAGTCTGTGGAGAAGGGCTTCCCATGAGGAATTCAAGCAGATAGCCATAAGGACGTGGCTTAAGAAAATTGTATCATATGGTATGATAATCACAAGCAGGATCAAACTCTTTCCTGGTCACAATTTATGAGGAGAAATTAATTAGATCAACATTGCTAAAGCATAATGGCAAAATTTGGAACTAGGATATGTATTTGAGGGGGTGCAGATCAGTAATATAACTGTACTATTCTGTTCATATCTCTAACATATCATAATGGCAACTTTTGGAACTAGGATATGTATTAGAGGGGAGGAAGATTAGTAATTTAACTGTACTATGTGGTCCCTAGCAGATCATAATGCCAACATAGGCTTGAAAACATGTGCTTTTAGAAATTAATTTCTGCCCAGACAAGAGAGATTATGACACAGCTATGTGAGGTACACTATTCAATATTTGATATCAAGAATCACTTATGTCATTTTAGATGACACAATAACATTATATTTAACAATTCAATAATAACTTTTTATGCCTAATTTAGTAAGCAACAACAAGTGTACGGTGTAAGCCAAATATACTTGTATGCTCTGGTGTGATGATATGACTTCCTAATTGGACACAGATCCTTTGAATACAAATAAACAAGGTGTCTGTGGTCATTAGCCATTAGCAACACACTAAGGTACATAAATTGTGGGATGTCTTTAAACCATGAAAGTTTATCATTTGTGATCTGAAAAGACTGTGAAATAACTAGATTTACTGTGATGTATAAAAAATGAAAAAATTAATGTGCAATAAGGAAATGTTCTTAAAAATAAATTGATAGGAATGCAAGTGATAGCACAGTTATGGATTATTAATGCTTTCCAGGGTATATCCTCTTCATATTGATTAAACTGGTCAGTATCTAAATCATGCAGAATCCCCCAGAGAATCAAATACTGTTTGTTTAGCTTTAATCAGAGACAAACAGAAAAAAAAATGGAAAACTAGCCTTGGTGACTGTGATAGGATGTTGTTGCATAAAAATAATTAAGTAATAAACAAGATGTATATAGTGGATAATTTATTGAGAAAATGATTGATCAGGTTTGAAACATGTTTATAAAAATATTACACATAATGGTAATAGTTACGGTACTGTGTTTTTATTAGTATTTCACCATTTTTAAATTGATTTTAATTATGTGTATCGTCTGTATTTTGTAGCCCTGAAGAAATCTCTCCTAAAGAGATGGAACGTGTTGTTTAAATAGAGAAAGTCAGTTTTAAGAAGATTTGAATAAAGAAATTATTTCGAAAAAGAAATACATGTAAATGAAGTTTATGCATTCCGTGATTCAGTTGGTATACATTATATGCGTATGAATGGTAAATTGTATGTGCTGATCATCCTTAAGCATTGTTGAAACTAAAACTGAAAGGTAATTTTATTGAATATTATATTTAGCTATAATGAATTTCTGTGGTCTATAAAATAAATATAACATATTAGCAGCCCGTCCCAACGTTGACCGGGTATGAATTGCTGCCAGCCAGTAGTATATTGTTTTGTAGGATTTCGTTTTGATAGCATTTCTTATCTGTGACAGGCCTGTGAAACGCTCCGATTCACAGTGCACTGCTGGTGCACTTAAGAGTGCGCGTTCAGTAGTGTGTGAACTTGAGTTTCCCTACTTTATTTTTACTTGCGATATTATATAGCGCGAACTCGACAACATGGCATGAGCACAATTTACATTACAGAAAAACACATTCATTTGTGGTAGGCACAGGGAGACAAAGCAATTTGCCTGGGATCACAGGATGTTGAGCTGATGCCAAGATTCGAACGTAGCTCCCCAGCTCTAAAGTTTGCAATTCTAGAACTTGTGGCGGGAGGAGTGTCTAAAAGTGTATGTCAGTGCTGGCCATCAATGAGAGAGACCTGTGCATTTTTCAAATGGGTGGTGAAAAAATATGAGTATGTTCCTGGAGATGTGGGCCGCCGTGCCACCAATGTACTTACCAGGGGAGGGTAAACACCCATTATTCCGCAACTTTCTTTCCGCATACCATCACTCTGCATACTTTCATTACGAAAGTACCATGAATCCGCAATGTCATTATAACGCATGGCATTACATTTTATATGCTTTTACCAGCCATACATTTACAACGAAATTCGTTGTAAATGCATCAATGGTAAAAGCATGCTTTTTAAAAATGTTTGGCTAAGGTAAGTATGGGTATAGGAGTATATGTTTTGGGGTACAGAGGTATATGTTTTGGGGTGTTTGTGTATTTTAAGGGTTCAGATATAGTTTTGGGTTATTGGGTACAGGGGTAGTTTTAGTGTTTAGGGATAGGTATGAGTTTTGGGGTACAGGGGTATTTTTAGGGTTAAGGGCTAGGTTTGGGTTTTGGGGTATAGGGGTATTTTTAGGGTTCAGGGGTAGGTTGGGTTTTGGGGTACAGGGGTATTTTAAGTGTTCAGGGCTAGGTTTGGGTTTTGGGGTACAGGCGTATTTTTAGGGTTAAGGGCTAGGTTTGGGTTTTGGGGTACAGGGGTATTTTAGGTTTCAGGGGTAGGTTTGGGGTACAGGGTTACTTTTAGGGTTCAGGGCTAGGTATGGGTTTTGGGGTAGAGGGGTATTTTTAGGGTTCAGGGGTAGGTTTGGGTTTTGAGGTACAGGGGTATTTTAGGGTTCAGGGGTAGGTTTGGGGTACAGGGTTATTTTTAGGGTTCAGGGCTAGGTATGGGTTTTGGGGTAAAGGGGTATTTTTAGGGTTCAGGGGTAGGTTTGGGTTTTGGGGTACATGGGTATTTTAAGGGTTCAGGGCTAGGTTTGGGTTTTGGGGTACAGGGGAATTTTAGGGTTCAGGGGTAGGTTTGGGTTTTGAGGTACAGGGGTATTTTTAGGGTATAGAGATAGGTTTGGGTTTTGGGGTACAGGGTATATTTATAGGGTTAAGATGGGTTAGTGTTTAAGGGTGTTGGGGTATTTTAAGTATTAAGGGTGGGTTATGATTATGGGGTGCAGGGGTATTTAAAGGGAGCAGGGTGGGATTAGCACACAATATGAGACATGGCATGAATGGTGGAACGTACCACATGCCCCCAGCGTTTGTCACGCCCCCAGCACACGCCCACAGCACAACGCAGACACGCCCACAAGGGACTACTTTGCTGGCACGGTTCTTTTACCTTTTAAATGTATATGTTGGGCGTCTGCATAGCCTATGTCCTCCTGCTGCAACTGCCCTTTCCAACGCTGTATTGGGTGTTGTGATTGGTGCTGTGGTACCTGAGATTACCCGCCTCAAAGGTTTGGGCTCTCTCTTTATTATGTTAGTATAGATATAGATTGGCCTCAGATTTATTTTTGGAGCGTCTGTCTTATTGCCTTCTGTGTACGACAAATGCTTAACAAAAATTCCTGATAAACCTAACTGCTCCCCCACACTAGTGCAAAAGAGAGCATTAGTATTATCTACTTTAGCCTCTGCAAAACCTCTGGGGATCCACTGGACTCTATGCACACTATACCTCATTTGGTATAGTATATAGAGAGCTGGCATCCTACAATGGTTTTAATGGATGTCGAGGTGTGAGTATAAGCCCTCATGCACCCAGGCTCTCATGCCCCAGAAGTACCTGCAGTGGAGCCGGATGGACGTGTGATCATTACCGAGGGAATCCTTCCCCGTCAATCCCCTTCTAATTAATACGGAAGAGGACTGACATCACAATATATTCTTTGAAGGAGGATTGGGACCATACTGTGGACACACAACTTTACACGCATACCGAGAAAGTACCGAAGAGTTGGTTTTTTAAATATTTTGAGTTCAAGACTCGTGACGTCGCAATGTGTTCTTCATTTGTACAGATATCGACTTTGAACTAATTCTGGCATTTTGCAATGTACCTCAGGATGTATACAGTAGAGGATCCCTTTTTGTGACCACCTCCTAGAGGACCTTTCCATGATCTTATTTTATACAACATATATGTCAAATAGTGGTCTGGTTTGTCCATAAGAAGTTAGACGGTTTAAGTGCCCCATGAGACACAAATTACAATCCTTCTTCTTTACAAAACAAACTTGGTTGTATATTCGATACAGAGCCTCCTTTTGCATAAAGTATTTTCTTGTATGAATTGATAGATACATTATTTGTTGAACTGTGAATCACCCGATTGCATCAGCGCCCTGATGAAGGATGTTACATGGGATTTCCGAAAAGCACGTCGGTGCAATTTTGTTGTTTGAACTGTTAGTAATTTTTAAAATTGTGATGTATTGTCAATTTTGTAAGTCTTTGTGAGGTTTGATTATATGTCTCTTTCTTCTATGTGTATTGATTGTTTTATGTGGAGACATGTACCATAATTACGTGACTTTCTCTCACCCCCTTCCTTGTATGGCTGTGGCTCCTGAGTCTGGGACTAATTTTTTAAAATAAACAATTTATATATGAAATGCAATAAAATAGATGTGATGTACAGTATATCTATATCAGAAAATTCAAAATTATATTACAAAATTTGATAACAATAAAAAAGAATTATTAAAAAAAAGTACACTTTGAATAGGAATTTATATTTCTCTCTGTGGAACATATATGTTTAAAGCAATGTAGGATGTGATTATTGCATTAGGGGTTTAGTGTTGTTTATTAGGTTGTTTCTCCCTGATTTTCCCCTAACAATTCTTGCTGAGCAGAGACCCTTTTATGCATAAGCCCTCTCCTGAGGGTGCCACACCCACTAAACATCACAAAGTCCCAGAGAATCTGCCCAAGAGTTAAGAGTTTTGGAGAGAGCTTGTCGGTCCCAAAAAGGAGGCCCAGAAACACCCATGTCAGGAATGGAGATAGCAATAAAGTCCAACCCCGAGGAGTAACACTGCGTGTGGTAACATGGCCGCCACCACACTTAGGTCTCCAAGGATGGCCTGTGCAGATGGAAAAGTATATATATGCTTAACAGGTCATATGGTTTCCCTTCTAGGGTCACCACCATTCATGTGGCAGCCCTGAGGTCATGTAAGATCTACGTCGCCACCAAAGGAAGCTTTTAATGAAGGAGGATCGCTACCCCTTGGGGTCCCCTACTGAAGCCAGAGTGATAGACACAATCATACCCATACCTGCACAGTAAGGGGCAGATGATACCCAATAGATGAGTCTTTTTAGTACTACAACCTCCGGTACAGTCAAGGAAGGCATTGATATTCCAAGAAATAACATATCGTCTCTGCTGGTGCAGTTTTTTGGGTGGTATCATTATGAGGCATTAGGTGCCCCACAAAAAGTTGCAGGCCAGTAAACCTGCACCACGATTCATTTGAAAAACAAAAACGAAAGAATGTAAGTGATTGTGCTTACCTGAATACAGAAAATAAGAGGGATCTGACCACCTAAGTTCCTGATGAAGTCCACCGACCCCTAGAGATGATTTTCAGCCAAAACATGTTGACCACCCCACGTGACACCAAGATTAAGTAATTCACGGCACCCCACACTGTGTTTAACCTTACCCTTATTCATTTATTTCTATATGAAAACACTCTCATAAGGCATAGGAGGTAATTTTATAAAATTGCACGGATTCCACCAGCATTACTTACCAGACACTCTCACTCCAGTTGGAGGCATCAATCACTTGGGGAAGCAAGTACCCAGGTGTGAGACCGATGATGCCACCCAAAAAAACTGCACCATCAGAGATGATACATTCCACTGGAGGCAAATAGGGTTTGAGGGTTTCAAGGACAACCTCTGAGTGACTCTGGAATAGTATCCCATCTGGCCCACTCTCTTTTGATTATAAGGGTATGGGTAGACTTCCCTTTTTGCTCCCATCTCCCTGTTTCGATTAATGAAGAAATATAAAGAGATAAGACTAAAGTTCATGATAAGACTTGCTTAGAGGATCACATGGTGTCAGCCGGTTCCACCAAAAACAGCACCACAGTGAATGACATGAGGGATCTACGGGAGCAATCTTGACCACAGAACACAGAACATAGAAACCACATTCCTATTTAGTACTCCCCAACAACAACAACCCCACCCCACACTTCTACCCTTGAAGCATCTGTCACCCAACTTCCTTCAAAAACATAGGCAATATACATATTGGTATATTTGAAGTGGACCTCCTCCTATGCAGGAGAAATAGGCAGGAGTCAAAGCAGAGAACATACAACCTGGGTCCGGGGCCATTACATGCGGGCAAATGGGTTATTGAAGAGTTACACTGGGCAGAAAAGGTGGTCTCCATCATCAGAGAACATTGTCTCAGGAGGATTAAAGGCCTTGTGAGGCATCAGAGAAACAAGAGGTCCTTCATTCATCATGTGGGAACTACCGGGTTCAGTAACCTAACCAAGGATTCAGGAGGGAGTCCGCCCTGCTGGATCTGGGAGCAGGTGACAGCTGAGCCCAGAAGGTTGGGGCCCGTCTGGGTAGTGCCGTCCAGGGGCTCATATCTCTGGAGGGTTTGTTGTTTCACTGCCCATTACCAAGCTGTCTCTGGAGTGTCGAAGAATTGGGAGCAGAACCCATGAATGACCCGCAACTGTTCCGGAAAGAGCAGCCTATAAGGAAAGGAAATTGTCCTGATTGAAGGATTTGCACAGCTTTTGTGTCGATTTCGTGTACTCCAGGAAGACCATAATATGAGATGATTGGAAGTAAAGCTTACCATGGAAATGTGGTTCTTTAAGAATGGTGTCATGGTTTCGGAAGTTCAGTATCTTGGCAATGACAGGCCATGGTGGCGGTCCTTGGGGAAGGTGATGTGTGTAGGTCCGGTGCGCTCGCTCCACCACATACCATGGTGATCGAGCGATCAGGGACTAATAATTTTATTACCTGGACTCAATTTAATACCCTACAAATCCCTTCCTCGCTGGGTGAGCGTAAACTAAACTTACCAAATTCTCATTAACATATCATTCTTGCAATATCCTTTGTGGCGATGCTATCTTTGTTATGTAATCAGGGTTTGGCAAATTAATACTTGGAACTAGAATAAACTATATAGTCTCTTCATGTGCCCAGTCACTAACACTAATAAAGACAAACTCATTTATGAGTTAATATTGTTTTTTTGTTTTTTTTGTCCTCATATTCGCCCTTGGTGACCATATAGTAACAGAAAGATAGAGGAGATGACAGGAACACTGACCCAGATATACTGGGGGGGTATTAGCGATTCCTACCGGAGTAACCCGCAGTGCATAGCATCAACCTCTTATTCGTCACGTGGTACCATCTAGGCTAACATGCTGCTATATAATACCCACTTCGTAACCGAAATCACCCTTGTGGGGTATGTGTAGCCAAAGGGGACCAGTTGAGGAGACCCTTCCAAGCAGCGTAATCATAGGACATGGGGAAAGAAAAAAAAAAAACCATGCTATTATATTCCATGATTACCAATTCAATAGAAGCCAAAATCTTCTCTTATTTGGGTTCCCAGATCTGATCATATCTAATTTTGACGTCTGTAGCATAGAAGCACGCCAATCTGTTAGAAGTGGAGGTGCCTTATCTTTCCATCGTTTACATATTTCTCTTCTAGCCAACAAACAGCCATAGAAGACCAATTTTTTACCCATGCAACGAAGCTCTGGGAAAATGCCAAAAAAGACTAACACTGGGCAAGGACTGACTTGAGACCCTACAGCCAAGGAGAGGGACATGCAGATCTCATTCCAGAATGATATTAGGGATGGACACTCGAAAAACATATGTACATCTGATGCGGCTACCAAACCGCATCTGGGACAAGCAACCAGAGCGTATTAGGAAATTTTGATAAACGTAATGGAGAATAGTACGCCCTATGTAATGTGAACAGATGGTTGCGACGAAGCCATGAAGGTTTCACAATGTCCCCCAGAATTTTAAACGATTCTAGCCACAGGCTCTCCGTATCAATATTAGTGATATATGTGTCCCAGAGCGAGTGGGGGAGCAAAAATTCACCATCAGTCTCGTCTATCATGAGGTTATTCCAAAATGTGATCTCTTTCTTAAAGGTAATTTATCTATCAGATGGGATACCAGATTACTCTCAGCACCTATTTTAAATCTGCCCCTACCCTGACTTTGAACGTGAGCCCAGCTCTGAATTTGAAGGTATTTAAATCTTGAGAAACGCGTTCCTATTATTGAACTCAAAGCCTCCCATGAAAATAACGTGCCTTCGACAAACAGGTCCCCCCATGATGTAAGACCTGCCTCTCTAACAGGTAGAGCTAGACTATCCAAGAGCCAAGAGAGAGAGCCCGGAGAATCCCAAAGTGGAGCCCTACTGTGATAGTAATCAAGTCTGAGTGCACGTCTAAAATTACCCCATGTTCTAGCTAGATCCCTCAATACTTTTAGCTTGACTTTCTTGAAATATTTGGGGTCACCAAACTTTAACAAAAAATTCGCAGGCCTAACTTTTTCCCCTTTAAGAAGTGCTGAAAATAGTTTCCCACGCCCAGTGCAATTAGGGGTCTTTAAAAGCATCCTGACGTGAGAGAGTTGAAAGGCCCATCCATAATACTGCAAATCTGGTGCCGCAAGGCCAATCTGGGTGTATGACGGTTCCATATAAATGTGTTTATTTCGACTTGGAGTTTTGCAATCATGGATGGATCAAAAAAAAGAGGGATAGTGCTAAACAGAAACATAATCTTAGGTAAAATAGTCATTTTAACCAGGTTAGACCTGCCTAACAGGGAGATAGGGAGAGCTGGCCATGTTCTCATCAACCTACGACACTCCTTAGCCACGAGAGCGAAATTTAAGGGGACAATCTTATTAATATCTGCATAGATGTTTAAACCCAAATACCTCAGGATAGAGCCAGGCTGTGCCCTGCCACCGGCACAGGATGATTCCAAACCATGATATTGGTTTTAGAAGCGTTGACTTCATAGCCGGATACTGCCCCAAACTCTTCTGCAATGGCTATCGCTGTTGGAAACGCCGAGCTCAACTCGGATGAGAAAATGAGAACATCATCCGCATATAATGCGACTTTCCGCTCCCACCCTTCAAAAATAAAAGGTTTAATATTAGGGTTATCACGAATTAATTGGCCAAAAGGTTCTATATATAAATCAAACAAAAGAGGGGAAAGGGGACACCCTTGGCGGGTTCCGCGTGTAATACTAAATGACTCTGTTAGTTCCCCATTAGCCAATAATGAGGCGGAAGGGTCTTTGTATAAAAGTTTTACAGCTGCCTAAAATTATCACCTAAGTTAAACTTTCCCAGGACCTCCGATAGGTACACCCAATTTACCCTATCACAGGCCTTTGTGGCATCGAGCGTGAGAACTGCCAGAGGAAGAGATGCAGACGTGGCCATGTCTATTGCGCCGATGAGGTCATAGGTCAGCTCATATAGCTGCCGGTCCTTTACAAATCCCTTCTGGTCCATGTGCAGGATGTTATTTGCCACCGCTCCCAGTCTATTTGCTAGCACAGATGCAAAAATGTTATAATCTGTATTGAGAATTGAAATCGGCCTATATGACCCACAGTTAGTTGCTGGTTTGCCCGGCTTTAGGATCAAAGTTATGAAGGCCTTATCCCAAGAAGTGGGGGGCAAAACACCTTCCAGCAGGATATTATTAAACAGGTCCGTTAGATAGGGAAGGATTGTTGAACAGATTACTTTATAGATTTCAGATGGTAACCCGTCGGGTCCTAAAGCCCTACCTTTTTTGCTATTAAGAACAGCCGACCGTACTTCCTCCAATGAGAAAGGGCACTCCAGGGCGTTCCTTTGTTCTGGTGATAAGGCAGGAAGGAAAATCCCTGACAACCATTCCATTGCTTGATTTGGTTGTACATTCTTGTCCTCACGATATATTTCGCTAAAAAAGCTCCTAAAAGCCCCACTAATTCCCTCATCAGTAGAGTGTATTACACCATCCTTACTAATGGAACTAATATTATTTCGGACCCTGTCTGTCTTCGCCTTCCAGGCCAGGAGCTTACCCGCACCTTCCCCGTATTCAAAGTGGGCCAATTTGCTGGCCTCCCACCTCTCCAGGACCCGCACATTCAAGACTGAGGAAAGATCTCCTTTTAAAACCGTTAGCTTATCCTGCAAGTCCTCTAATGTGGCCCCAGATGCTACTGGGTACCTATCGATTTCTGCTTGGACTCCCTCAATCTCCAATTCAAGCGAGGCTACTGATTCCCTGTATATCTTGTTTTTATATGCAGTTTTGTTAGTTAGATACCCCCTTAATGTAGATTTAAACGCATCCCATGTGATGCCAGGTGGGGCAGAACCCTGATTAATCTCCAAAAAAAACTTAACTTCCTGGTTTAGTGCATCTGTAATGCCAAATGAGGCAAGGATTGATCTATCGAAGGACCAGTTTCTTAGAGAGTTAATATTGTTTTATCCATAATATTGTGATTGCTCATCAAGTACAATACAGCTCAAATCATAAATCAGAATGCAAAAGAAACATCAAAGGAAAATGTCATAAACACATCTCAAATATAACGCTCTGAGTGAGTGGAAAGGCATAGAGACAAACGAATAGAAACATAACTCATTTGCAATAAAGTTATGCAAATCCAGATTATCATACTAACCAAGGTTCAAGAAATTTGGAAAACTACCCTCTGGTCATGAGAGTAAGAAAGGCCCCTTCGAAGAGTTAAGGAGCAAAGTTTAAAGTCAGGTTTCAGCAGAACAGCAGCCATCCCATAGAGTTTAGGAAACAGCAACGCAGCCCTTTCCTCTCGCAAAGTAGGAAAATCACCCCTAAAAAAACCTATGGTTATACTCTAAATTCTCTAGAGTCCAACCCACATCGTATCATAACTCGCAATTTTATTTCATTCTATTGGAGCTGCCCTACCCTCCCCTCGGCGCCTTGAGACCCTCACGGGTGAGTTGCGCCCTTCACCAACCCCTGATTGATTGATTGATTGATTGATTGAATTTGTTTCCTCCATGCAACCTTGGCAGGTACACAAGGACTCACGAAGGACAGCTCACAATTTCTTCCCTTTTACATATTCTAATACGCCATATTAATTTCAACTCAGGCCTTTTCTGCGAGGCAGAAAAATCAAACTTCTAGGAAAGACAAATACAAGAGTTATTTATCGTTTATAAAGCCATACTATTAAACCACCCTATGTGATGCATCTTTTCTCGCTTTATCCATGTGCAATTTAATAGATCACTCTTTTGATTTAGATTAGTGTAAAAATAAAACTAATAGCTTTCAGTCTGTTATTTTTTCCATTAACCATATGCATTTGCCACCTAGTACTGCACCTTAGCGTTCGCTTGCACAGTTTTCATCTTCTCCCATTAGCCCTCTCGGTTTAGTTTGCATACCACTCGATTAGTATTTTCACACAATGAGGGTTCAATCCGAGCAGGTTTTATTTAGCAAAAATCCTGCTCTATCAATCCCACCCTTCAATCAATCAATCAGAGTACTTGTAGAGCGTGCTACTTACCCGTGAGGGTCTCAAGGTGCTGAGGGAGGGCGTACTGCTACTGCTCGAAGAGCCAGGTCTTGAAGAGTCTTCTGAAGGTGAGTAGGTCTTCAGTCTGCCGTATGTGGGTAGGGAGGGTGTTCCAGGTCTTGGCGGCGAGGTAGGAGAAGGATCTGCCACCGGGGGTCATTGGTTGGATGCGGGGGACAGCGGCATGGGCGAGGCTGGCGGAGCGGAGCTGGCACGTGGGGGTGTAGAAGCTGAGTCTGCTGTTAAGGTAGGCTGGTCCGGCGTTGTGGAGTGCTTTGTGTGCGTGCATGAGAAGCTTGAAGGTGATCCTCTTGTCGACGAGGAGCCAGTGTAGGTCTCTCAGGTGAGGGGTGATGTGGCTGCAGCGGGGGACGTTGACGATTAGTCGGGCGGAGGCATTTTGAATGCGTTGTAGTCGTTGTAGGTGTTTGACTGGGATTCCTGCGTAGAGTGCGTTGCTGTAGTCCAGTCTGCTGCTGACGAGGGCCTGTGTCACCGTTCTTCTTGTTTCAGTCGGGATCCACTTGTAGATCCTGCAGAGCATGCGGAGGCTGTTGGCAGGAGGAGGAGATGGCGTTGACCTGCTTCGCCATGGAGATGGAGGAGTCGAGGATGAATCCTAAATTGCGCGCATGGTCGGTGTGTGTTGGTGCTGTTCCCAATGTGGTCGGTCACCAGGAGTCGTCCCAGACTGAGGGGGTGGGCCCGAGGATGAGTACCTCTGTTTACAGGTTGAAATAGCCAAAGTGATCGAAAGCTTTTCACCCCTGTGTACCATGTGGCTAGGGGACTTTAATTGCACTACATGCCATCAAAGTGGGACCAAGGCTTGTGGCTTACTTGATATAAATGAGCAACCACTTGCACACTTTAAGCATACCACAGAAGGAGATACATTGAATTGTGGTAAACGGTCTCTGCATGCTAGATATGTCGATTAGTACCCTTGTGATGCCGATACCAACTTTTCAAGGGACTGGGGATCAAATGAGTGTAATTGATTTTGTACTGATTTCTAGTAGGTATGTTCATCTCATTGATTATTTTAGAATAGAGGCAAATCCTCCTAGTGACCACAATCCTCTTGTCCTAATGTTGAGTACTGTTGTTGATAGGAAACAGTTCTCTGAACAACCGATGAAATATAGCCACAATTATGGTCTTAGGTTAAAGTGGATAGGGTTAATTCCCCAAAATTGGAGGAAATTATTATTAGAGCTAATCGCTGACAAGTGGATACCTGCCTAACGAGTACCTGTGAGCCTGAATTGATAGTTCAGAATTTTGAAGTTCTTTGCGAGAGTGTGGCCACATACTTTTTTAAACCTGTTGGGAAGGGCGATACCTGGGAGTATAAATGGTTTGATGCTGAATGCTCCGCAGCACAAACGTTATTGAAGAAGGTGCTACATGGAGTTCCTCGGGATAAGGAAATGGTGAAAAAGGCAAGGAGAAACTATAAAGAAACCATTGATAAAAGGAAATTGGAATTGAAAAAGCAAGCCTGGGATGACCTTGAGAAAGCCTCCGATTTGAGGGACAGTAGGGTATTTTGGGAGGTAATAAACCGCCCCTTCCTTAGTAACGAAAATAGAAGTATGATTGTCCATATAACCGGGGAGACTTGGGAGACCCATTACTCTATTTGGATATTTGGATATTTGGAGGGGTATTTATAAAGCGCGGCGTTCGCTCCGGAAGGAGCATCATGGCGCTGTAAGTCCTTAAGACCAGGTCACAGAGTGAAAGGGGGGGAGGCTAGATGGAGGCTTTAGTCCAGTCGTCGGGGAGATTAAAAATCCAAGTTTTGAGGAGTTTCCTGAAAGGTTTCTCAAGAGTCTGAAGTCTGAGGTGTCTGGGCATGCTGTTCCAGGCTCTAATAGCTAGGGTACTAAGGGTTTTTCCGCCTTTAGACTTCAGGTTGAATTTGGTGGAGGTCATGAAGTTTTCTTGTGAGGATCGGAGGGAACGACTCGGATTGTAGTGAGGGAAGCGTCTGGTAAGATAAGAGGGACCTGTTTTGTTAAAGGCTCGGAAGGCAACGGTGAGAATCTTAAAGAGTATTCTCTTGTGCAAGGGGAGCCAATGTAAGGTCTTTAGGGCTGCGGAGATTGAGGATTTGCGTGGAAGTTTTAGGACAAGGCGGGCAGCGGTGTGTAAAACACTTTGAAGTTTCGAGAGAGTGGACTTCTTGGTCCCTGCCAGAAGGCCGTTACAGTAGTCTACTCGTGAGAGTATGAGGGCTACTGTAACTGTCTTTCTAGAGTCGAGGGGGAGAAAATCAAAGAACTTTCTCAAGGATTTGATTATGCCGAAGCATTTACCTGCTACGGACGTGACGTGGTGATCGAATGAGAGGTCAGAATCAAAAAGGACCCCGAGGTTTCTGGCAGAAGTGACGGTCTGGGGGGGAGCCACAGAGTTGTCAGGCCACCACAGGGCAGGACAGAACGAGGCATTCTTTCCAATGGGGAGGATCTCAGTTTTATTTGAGTTGCAGCGAAGGTGGTTAGCGTCCATCCATTGGAATACTGCAGTTAGGCAGTGTTTAAGATTGAGTTCTGCCTTGTTGGAATTGTCGTCTAGGGGGATGATCAGCTGAGTATCATCGGCATAAGAAGTAACGGTTATGCCGAATGATTCTATCAGGGTGAGAAGAGGGATGAGATAAATGTTGAAGAGGAGGGGGCTTAGGATGGACCCTTGGGGGACTCCGGAGGACACCTTTTTCTCATTGGATTGAAAGGAGCCAAGGGTGACAGTTTGGGACCTATCGCTAAGAAAAGATCTAATCCATGATAGGGCTGAGTTGGTGATGCCGATGTCAATAAGTCTGTTAATCAGGATGGAGTGGGATATGGTATCGAAAGCTGCCATAAGGTCAAGAAGGATCAGAATAGCCTTCTTCCTTTGGTCTTGTAGGGTTTTAATGGTGTCGGTCAGTTCGATTAAGGCGGTTTCAGTTGAATGTTTGGACCGGAACCCGGATTGCTGGGGATGGAGTAAGTTATGGGATTCCAGAAAGGTCTTGAGCTCTTTGTGGACTAGCTGTTCTGTTATTTTACCCAAAGCGGGTAGCAGGGTGATAGGACGGAGGTTGGTCAAGTCCGTTGGAGATTTGTTCGCCTTTTTCATAAGTGGCTTAACCCTAGGATCTTTAACCGAAATGGTGCCACTTTGACAAATGTTGGTGAGAATGAAATTGCACAACAACTTAGTCTCTCACTTTCTCTGGGTGTAGTGGAGGAGGGACTGAGAAAAGGTATTCCACTCAAGGCACCTGGTCCCAATGCTGTACCACTGGATCTTTTTAAAAATAATTTTGATGTATGGGCACCAGAGGGAGTAGTTGTGACAATTTTCAAAAAAGGTGAAAAAAGCGACCCTTGCTGTTACAGGCCAATTTCCTTAATAGACACCTCTTGCAAGCTAATGGGGAGAGTAATATTGGCCCGTCTGGAGACATGGGCAAACTCCTCTGGTCTTATTGTGGACTCACAGTATGGGTTTAAAAAGGGTAGGGTGACTACCGAGCAATGTTTCAATTTGGCCCTGATCATGGGTAAGTACATGAAGGCCAGGGTTGTTTCTATACACCTGGCCTTCATGGACTTTTCCAGTGCCTTTGACACTGTGTGTAGGGGGAAACTATGGTTACTAATGGAGTCTATGGGGTTTGAGAAACCTTTGGTCACCCTGCTGCGCAGACTACATGCTGCTACTTCTGTGGCCATTCGATATGGCCCTGGGGGGCGACAAGACGGCTTATTCCATCAACCAAAGGTGTCCGTCAGGGTTGTACTTTGGCCCCTTTTCTGTTTTTAGTTTACACATATGGTTTAGAATTTTTTTGGGAAATGGCAAACAAATACCTTTATTGTCCTATGCCGACGATACTGTGTTAATGACTTTAACTGCAAATAGTATCCAAACATGCTTGAATGCTTTTAATGAATTTATGCTGGGTTTAGACCGCAAGGTAAATTTTACAAAATCTTTTGCAATGGTTTGTGGTCCAAGTAGGACAAACACCCGTAGATTTGTTGTAGATATTTTGATCATTGAAAAAGTCCCAAATTTAATTATTTGGAAATCTTTTTAATAAAACCCTGAGTTGGGATCCTTTAATAACAACACGAGTACAAAAGACCAAGAGATCAATAGAGGCCCTTTTGCGCTTCGCAAGTAAATTAGGCCAAAAACCAATTGCTGAATTGAAGACACTGTATAAATTTAAATGCTTGCCTGTTGAGGCCTATGGAGAGGGAGTATGGGGATATCATAAATGCGCACAATTACAAGTTATGGAGAACAAGTTTTTAAAATGTCTCTTATCAGTTCCGAATAGTTCTCCTAATACATTTTGTCACTCCGAGTTGGGTTTAGATTTCGTGAGTGACAATATCCATGTGCCCCCACTGCTCCTATGGGGAAAAATTTGGTCCTCAGAGGATTTGCAGCTTTCAAAAGAAATCCTAAAAGACTGTGTCAATTTGGACCATGCCATGCAGATCCCATGGTTATGTTATGTGAAGGAAACCTTTTATAAAATTTGTCTTGGAAATTTTTATGATAACCCAGACTCTATCAAATTAGATACAAAGATGGTGATTAAGAATGCATACCGTAATATCTTGGGTTCGTCAAAAAATGATGACAAACCACTACACCAGGCAGTTATTTCACAGCACCAATTTGACTTATCGTTTACTACACACACACAATGGCGTTTTTATTTGACTAGATTTTGGCTAAAGGCACTGCACTTTTTAGTTGCTTTTCGGAAGCAAGGAGGTTGGTGTGAGAGGCTACCTCCCCGCCCATGCGATAATGAAGCCCAACAATGCACTTTGCACTTTGTGCTCTTTTGCACCCTTTTAAAACTCCAAGAGATCGATTTATTAAACCCATCCTAAGGGAAATCCCAGCATGTAATTTTAAAGAAGGTTTTGAGCACTTAAGATCATTACAAACTGCTACTATATGTAGCGCCATGCTTAGTTTCTTTAGACTGGCACTTTTAATCAGGAATCGTTATTGATAGTATGTTTCCTGTTTTGATATTCTATGTTTTTAACTGAAAGCTATTGAAATTCATAGAATTGATAAATTACATGTAGTCAAATTGCACCAAGTTTTGGCAGCTACCCTACACAAATTAAGTGGGTTGGTGTGAGAGGTTAACCCTCCTATACATGCAATGCTGTAGTTTGATAATGCACAGTATATATTACATTAGTTTGTTCAGTCCACAAAATATGCAACTAAAGTTTGTAAAATGAAGTTGGTTGGTGTGAGAGGCTATCTAACTTATATATGCGATATTGTGATTTAAAAATGCACAGCGTACTTTATACTTGTTAGTTTATGTCCTAAAGAAGTTTTTAGATGTTTCTGTTAGTATGTACCCTGTTTTGATTCTTTGTGTTTTTTAGTGAAAGCCACTGAAATTCATGGAACTGATAATTCATATGATTACATTTAATTAAATTGCACTAAGGTTAGGCTGCGGCCTTACAAAGATAAGTGGGATAGAGTGAGAGGCTAACCCACCTATACATGTGATGTTGTAGTTTGATAATGTACCGAACACTTTACATTTGTTTGTTTGGCTTTAAAGGATATAACCAAAGGTTGTAAAATTAAGTTGGTTGGTGTGAGAGGCTAACCAACTTATATATGCAATATTGTAGTCTGAAATTGCACAGTACACTTTATATTTGTTAGATTATGTCTAAAAGAAGTTTTTTAGATATTCCCGGGGGTATATCCGATCTTGAAGATGCTAGGAAGTCTGGAGTAATAGACTATTATAAATTGTTTCCTCTTTTTTTAACGTAATTTTTATCTTTAGACCTATTGGAATGATTTTTAAGAAAGTTTTATACAGAATATAAAATGTTTATTGATAATGTGCTTTTGATACTCTGTGTTTTGCGTGTTTGAATCTTTGGATATGAAATACCATTTGTGAATTTGTATGTTTAAAACGTATACTTTTATGATTCTTTTCGAATCGAATAAAGTTATTTATGATGATGATGATGAGTACCTCCGTCTTGTCCGAGTTCAGCTTCAGACGGTTGCTCCTCATCCAGTCGGCGACAGCCTTCATTCCCTCGTGGAGGTTGGTTTTGGCGGTGTGTGGGTCCTTGGTGAGGTAGAGGATGAGCTGGGTGTCGTCGGCGTAGGAGATGATGTTGAGGTTGTGCTGGCGGGCCACTTGTGCGAGGGGGTCCATGTAGATGATGAACAGCGTTGGGCTGAGGGATGAGCCCTGGGGGACGCCGCAGATGATGTCGGTGGCTTCGGATCAGAAGGGTGGGAGGCGGAAGCTCTGGGTTCTGCCGGAGAGGAAGGACGTGGTCCAGTCCAGGGCCTTCTCTTGGATTCCGGCTTCTAGGAGGCGTGTCTTTAGAGTGTGATGGCAGACCGTGTCGAAGGCGGTCGACAGGTCCAGGAGGATGAGGGATGATGTTTCGCCATTGTCTAGTTGGTGCCGGATGTAGTCTATGGTGGCGATGAGGGCTGTCTCGGTGCTGTGGTTTCATCTGAATCCGGACTGGGACGGGTCCAAGATGTTGTTGTCTTCCAGGTGGTGGGCCAATTGCCTGTTGACGATTTTCTCAATGACCTTTGCCGGGAACGGGAGCAGGGAGATGCGCCAGTAGTTCTTGAGGTCCTTGGAGTCCACCTTGGCCTTCTTGAGCAGTGCGTTGATTTCGGCGTGCTTCCAGCTTTCCGGGAATGTTGCTGTTTCGAAGGAGATGTTGATGACCTTCCGTAGTTGGGGTGCGATGGCTGCGTCTGCTTTGTTGAATACGTGGTGTGGGCACGGGTCTGACGGAGATCCTGAGTGGATGGAGTTCATGACCTTGCGTGTCTGGTCGTCGTTGACATTGGACAAGGAGGTCAGGCGGATGGCGCTGGAGGTGTTCGCACGGGAGGTGGAGTCTGGCGTAGTCAGGGTGGTTGTGGTGTTGAAGCTGTCATGGATGTCAGCGATCTTGCGGTGGAATAAGATGGCTAGTGAGTCGCACAGTTCTTGTGAGGGCAGGATGTCATTGGCGCTAGGGTTGGAGAGTTCCTTTACGATGCTGAAGAGCTCTTTGCTGTTGTGTGCGTTGTTGTCCAAGCGGTCTTTGAAGGAGGATCTCTTGGCTAATATGATGAGGTGGTGATGTTTGCGGGTGGCGTCCTTGTGGGCTGCGTTGTTGTCCGGTGTGCGTTCATGGAGCCATATTTTCTCCAGTTTCCGGCATGCGCGTTTGGAGGTCTGGAGCTCGTCGGTGAACTAGGTGGCTCTCTTTCTGGCATGGATGTTGGAGGGTTTCTTGAGCTGGGCGAGGGTGTTGGCGCAGTTTGATGGCAACTTAAGCCATCATAAAAACCAACCCCAAAAATACAATTTGTCATCATTTATACCATTCAAAAGGCAGTAGTTCTCTTTTGTTTCAAAATAACCTGATCTATATCCCTTACTATTTCATATTAGGTTTCTCTTCTGTCTTCTAGATCTATTTATTTTCTCTTTCTCTTTCTTGCTCTCCGTTTATTATCCAGTGTTTGTTTGTTACATCTACAACATTTACTTATTATTACCAGCATTAATACCCCTGCAGCCACAGCAACTATTGGTGTTAGTATTTTCCATATTAAGCTATTACTAAAGGTAGAAAACCAATTTCACACTGAGGAGAAACCCTTATCAAGTTTCTCCCAAGCACCATTAACCTTCAGTTCAGTTAAATAATCTTGCAAATGTGTAATATTCCTAATATATCCCTCCATGCTCTTACTTTTGTCCGGGATATAAGTACAGCACTGTTAAAGTTTCAACAAGCTACAGACTCCACCCTCTTTATCCAATAATACATCAATGGCAAGTCTATTCTGTAAGACCATAGATCTTATAGCAACCATTTCAGTATCAATTATCAAGCACCCACCAGCAGTGTCTGTTGATAAACGATCAACCACTGATGAGAATTTTCTTATTTTATGTGAATTTAGAATTACCCCAACTGAAGGTATCAATGCTTTGAAAATATCACCCACAATTTCTGCAACACTAATTCCCCTTTTGCTAGGGCTTAGTTCACCCTTCTTTTCATTGACTCCATGACTTCTGTCCAAAGGATACACCTTAGGAAAGACAATTCCCATATAACAACTCCATACCAATGTGCAGGCAACCTATAATAGGCATTCTTTCCACATACATAATATATTCCAGGGAAAACAGGATCAGTTCCTCCTCTTATCTCTTATTCCCCAATCTCACGTAATCAAAAAAACATGATCATATTCACTAGAACCAATGAAATAGTTATTAAAGTCAGTTTTCAATCTAAGTAAGCATGCTTTCCCCTATGATGCCAATCTAGAGTCATTGCACAGTATGTCTTATTCTTTTTATAATCACCTTCTCTGAAAGCTCATGGAGGCCTTCCATCTTCCACTAAATTTATAAATTCAATTTTCACCTGACACAACTTGCATGTTAAATTATTTCAATGAGCATATACAGTAAGTCTTAGTCGAATGAAAAAACTCTCCCATATATTCAGAATTTCCAGCACTCATTACCCTATTCATATTTCTTCTAATTGTAATTTTAGAAAACATAAAGTCAAAATTCAAATAATAATACTGTAAATTACCCTTCTCCTAAAATAAGCTTGAGAGTACACTACATGAAACACCATATGTTAAAGGTAAGTGATGCTAGGTCACTCCTTGAGACACAGACGATGGTAATTGCATGCACATATAACAATTTCTCGCATCCTTAGTATCAACATACTCACACAAAAGTTTAGTAAAGACATTTAACGAGAAATCATTAATGAATTTTTCCGATAATATGAATATTTATCTGTTATCCTTTCAATATTAGTCTGTGGTTCTTCTTTAAGATTATCCACATCTACTTTTTTACTCGACACACTATTAGTATCATTACCTTTAGTAGGATACATAAAATAAGGCACAACAACAATTAATGTTAGCCAAACCAACTTTAGTAGTAAAATACTTATAGAGCAAGCATTAATAAATCTACTTTTAAAAGTGTGTTTTGATATCCAGTCTCTAATAAATCTGCTTTTGGCATTTTCTAATGAAAAAAATGAAAAACAAAACTAGAACTGAACTAAAAAAAAAAACCTGAAATATAAAAACTAAAAATGTATGTATAGTATATACAAGCACTTCTTTTTTATATATTCACAGTCTTTAATTTGAATTCCAGTTTTATTTTTCTGCTCTTCTCAGAGTGATTTCTCAATTTTCTGCACCCTAATTTAACACAATTCATTTAGGGTGGCTCATAATCGTTTCTGTGACTTGATTCTGCAACAGATTCTTCCTCACACTAATATTCAACTGCTTCAGTCACCACATATGTCCTTTCAGGTGCTGTATACTTTTTGTTCAGAACTCTTGCTCTTTTTGTTCTTCGAACTGTATCTTCTTCAGAATCACTTTGTTCAGTTTGGCTAAACACTTCTACTACTGTGTTTGGAACTTTTCCTTTCAGAGTGCATTTCAGTCTTTTCACACCCTTTGGCCATGAATCTCGTTTTCTGGCTTCCTTCACTTGTATAGTTTCCCCAGATTCAATACTATCTTCACAACTTGTCTTGTTTTTTTTTTTTATTTGTTGAATTGCTCTTTATTCACATCTTCTCCTTCATTGACAATGACAACAGACTCACGAGACCAAGAAGCTGGTGCCCTATTTATTCAACTCTGTTCAGGCTCATGTTCATGCCCTCCTTAACTCTCAGTTCTTTTTCTTCTTCTTTTGGTCTTTCAAGTGGACTTGCGACTCTTCTTTTGTGACTTGCATGAATCCAATTCGGTAAGCCACCACACTTTACTGCTGCCGTTGTCACCAATATCAATTGTTTGGGACATGCCAATGTGGTTCCAAACATGACTTTCTCACATGCTTCTTCACCAGGATCCACTCTCCTGGACTTAGATTATGTGCTTGCTCTTGCTATGTTGTGGTTGCAACTTCTCCAACCTGAAGAGACACAGAACGCACCAGATCAGCCAATCCTTTGCCGTAATCGAGCACTAGATCATCAGTTATATTCATCAGTTGATTTGCTGGGACTATTGGCTGTCTCATTGCTCTTCCCATAATCACTTCATGAGGTGACAACCCAGTCGTTTTATCAGGAATGTTTTTCAGACTAATCAATACCAAGGGTAAAGCATCTGCCATTTCAATGCTGTGGATGCACAGACGTTTGGAAGTATTGATTTAATAGTGCCATTAATCTGCTCGACCACACCTGAAGCTTCTGGTTGATAGACACAATGTAATTTCTGCTCAATTTGCAATGCTGCACAAACCATCCAAATGATTTCATTATTATTGAAATGTGTTCTATCTGTTTCTAAAGAGACCGGAAATCCAAACTGTGGAATTATCTCCCTTAGTAGCAATTTAGCAACTATTAGACTATCATTTTGTCTTATTGAGTATTGTTGCACCCCCCAACTTTTTGCTGACTGATGCTGATGGTAACTGATTTTGATTGACCCTGGGCTCTGCCTAACCAGGCCCAGGGCCAGTGCCAAGCTGAAAGGAACACATTAGAATACAGTTAAAACACCTAATATAAACTAGGGTTCACTATGGTGTGGTGGGGTACCCTTGTAATTGGTATGACCTACCCCATAAGCCCCTAGTATTTAATAGGGCAGGGGATTGAAACTACCTAGAAGTCCCCAGTACCCTGAGGCATGGCAGTTTAGAGACCAGCAGCTTTTTCTGCACTTGCATGTGTGCACTTCTGAAGCCTGAGGTCAGTTTAAAAACAGCCCTGGGTGCCAGGACTGCTTTTAAAAAGTAAATTGGGCCCAAACTCAACGTTGGTGGTAGGGGCACTTAAAAATGGAAAACCTACAATGTTTTGGAATATTAGGGACCCCAGGGTCTCCCCTAGGTATCCCAGGGGTGGTGGTAAGTTATCTATAAGTAGGCTGTTCGGAATTCGGTTAAAACCGATTGTAAACGACAATACACTACTGAATGAAAATTAGCTGACTCGGTTGAAACCGAGTCTCACTGATTTTCATTGTTGTAGCGCCTCTTGGCCACTTGATGGAGCCAACGCAATACAAATCATTGGCCTGCCTGTAGTGTCTGACACGGAGGTGTCTGGGGAAAACACTGCTTCTGCAAATGGGCAGCCGAGGTGTGAATGGCCCAAGGGCCAGAGTAACACCAGCCCCCCTGCCTGGCTCACGTGGGGGGGAGAGGAGCTGTTGTGGTCTGCGTCTTACTGCAGCCGGCCGCGCACGAGAACTTTACAGGTCTTTCAAAAGACCATTTACATAACAAGGCTTTGTTAAGAAAGTAGTGGGCGATGGGGGACGGGCACCGGAGAAAGAGGCGGCACACTCAAGTTTCTTGCATGTTAGTTCTCACCTAGCGCAGCCCTGCTGGCGCCTACCACAATCCAGTCTATTACTGCCTTCCTTGATGGCGTTGAACCCGGACGTGTCTTACCAAGCTTTTCCGAAGTCTGGTCAGGATAATATTAAACCGCATTTTCGGAGCTCTGCTCTCGATGTCACCCCCACTCTCTTGTAGCTTGGCTCTCGTTGTGGTCATACTCACTCAATGCTCTGCTCTCAATGTAGTAATTACCTCTAGTTTCTGCCCTGGGATTAGCCAGTCTTTTTCAAGAGCTAAACAATCATGGAAGAATTGCAATGGTTAACGGCAAAATCTGAAGAGGGGGTTTTGCTCTGTGCAGACCGTGGCCGCGCCGCCATAGCGAGAACCACACTGCAGCATTGCTTTTGCCATTTTGACAGCTCATGTCACACTGTGTGGGAGTCGGGGACGTTTAACGAGCTCGGGCCCATGTATTTCTAAGTCTTTGGCGCTGTTTTTCCTTTTCACTATTGCTGAGTTTTCTTTCACCTACTCAGACAACTGGGTCAGGGCTCTTGCTGGGAGGACCCCGTGTAAGTGGAGCTGCGCCAGACAGTGACTCTCGGCGCGCGTTAGATGCAATAAAAACAATATGCAAGCCCTTCCAATGAAGCTGTTCCGGGTGCTCATGAAAACACATGGCATTTGTCCAGGGTAGGTCTGCTGTGCGTTCGCGGTATGTGCAGTACTTAGTACTTCTGTTTTCCAAAAGCAAGGTCTCTCCAGTCTAAAGGTCGGAACATTTTTAAAGATGAATGTCTGTTAATATATTTCTATGAACAGTTTATTAAAATAGGCTTTGATAGCAGAACCATGTAATTCTTGGAGGTCCCCGTGTTTCATAAATCCTAGATTGACTGATATTTGTGAGGAGGTAGCAGTCTTTTTAAGGCCCCTATTGTCCGTCATATAGATATTTTTGGGTGGCATGAGCAGGCATTGTTCAGCGCCGTGAGGTATTCCAATCTCCTTTGAGTGCACTGCTTAGCTTGTTATAAAACAGAAGTCCTCAGTTTCACAGTTAAAAAAAAAAAGACTTTTCTTAGCTTGTTAAAAAACAGAAGTCCTCAGTTTCACAGTTTAAAAAAAAAGACTTTCCTGTTCATCAGCAGCCAGACGTAAATTGACCCAGTGATAAGAACTTGGGGGCAGATTTACAAGCCCCTTGCGCCACTTTTGCATCACTTTCTCCATGTTAAAAATGACACAAAAGTGGTGCATGGGCCTTGTAAATAAGCCCGTTGAAGTCTAGGGCTCAATTTCCAGATCTGTTTAACATTGAGATCATCTAGCTCCAGTGTTGTATCCCTGATTTGGAGCTTTAAAGGTTTGAGTCCTTGCTTTTAAATAGAATTAAGAAATGCTTACATAAGGGCCAATGATGTTTTTGCCACGCCATTTGGGGATACATTCTGACACCTATTTACTTTATGCTCTTTTATTTCCAAGAACTGGGTGACCATGTGCCATCTCCCGCTGATACAATGACGTAGTGAACGTTTGCTGCTTAAATTAATAATGCGGGACAGGAAAGGTTGGTCATGTAAGATGGTTGCCTCGTCGGAATTGCCTTGTAAGGGGTTCACTGTAAAACTGTTTGTCTAAAACCATACATCGTGGCTAGCAGCATGCAGCACGATACCTGTAGCAGTCCTGGATTCTACATTTTCCCTGCTTAGGATATTTACCTCTATCCATCTGAGGAAACGCTTGCTCTGGAAATTTCGTGCCACACATGAATTTAACAGATTGCTGTCACTGAAATGCCAACAGCGCAACATACTCGATGTGTCAAAGTTTTTATTACGATTATATTTGTTAGCTAGGTGTGAAAGCACATTCAGGGGAAACTCGCAATTAATTTTTGACTAATGAAGTGTCCTAAAGGGTGTTGGTAACAAATAGCACTATTCCAACCATTAAAAGTCAGCTTTTACTTTACTTGTGGTTGCGCAATAAAAAGGAAAACAAGACACAATACTCATATCAACTGGCTTCTTCCATTCTAAACTACGGGGGGAAAATCCATTCTAGAGTCAGAAATTAGCTGTACAAGCCCTCATTCTGTCAAGCATGGATTATCGTAATAGTCTCTATCTTGGCATTTCAAATGCTGGGTTGTCCAAAATTCAGGTAGTACAGAATTCAGTCTTCCAGTTAATACTTGGTTTGAGGAGACAGGAGCATGTGTCTGTTTTCACTCATAGATTACATTGGCTCCCTACTGAAAAGGGTTCATTTGAGTCTGCCATGTTTCTTATGCAATACATGGAAGAGAGCCCCTTTCCCAACACACTTTCACCTGTAGCAACCCAATTGCCGACCCCGCTCATAACCATGTGCTCCTCAAGGTGAGGCCTATTGGCTATGCCAATGCTTGTTTTTTAAATGTGCACGATACCCCGTCTTCATTGAACTGCAAACTCAAACTATACAACTGATGTTTACCAAGTCCTTAATCAGAGTTGGTAGGCTACCAGAAACACGCTTAAGAAGCAGACACTGCACTAGTCAGGTGACCATGTCCTTCGTGGAGTGCAACACTCTCTGAGCAGAAGAGGGGTAGTGACTCTGGAACACAGACTGTAACTTCCAACTTGCTGAGGGACCAATTCACGTTTTCATTTAAAACAAGCATTTGCAATGCAATAGGTCTCGCATTTAGGCGAGTTTGAGCTATTGACATTGCACATAACAATGCCTTTTATTTTTGAATTTGTTTTTAAAACATAAATATAAGGCTTTGTCATTTACAATGCAAATAGCTAAAACTCGCATAAATGCGAAACATATTGCATTGCAAATGCTTGTTAAATCTGAGCTGCAGTATCAAATGACAATGGAAAGTATTTCATGACTGTATTAAGCTTCTGAAATGTAGAGCAGTTTACAATTTATAAAGGAAAATGGAAAAAGCAATAATAAAAGCAAAGCGTTCCATAAACACCGGTAAAACACTGTTTCAATTGTTTTTTTATGGCGCAAAAATGAGTAACCACTGAAAATAACTGTTTTTTTGAGGTATTGAAATCACTGGAAAACACTGAGAAAACACCACCAGAATTTCCCAAAAATAGAAACTGAAAACAGGAAAGCCTATCTATAAGGTACACCCTTATAAAAGTGATTTTGTATATGCCTGGGTAGAGTGACATTTCACTCCCCAAATTGATTCGATTTTGATGCTAGGAGCACAGTAAAAAGAGAATCAGCAATATTTCTACAGATTCAGAACCCCTAGAGTCTCATCCAGTTGCACAGGGGGTGGGGTTCCTGTAGATATAAGGCAAGTACTTATACCATATATTTTTGTAAGTCCTGGTGCTGGAAAAATGGCACAAGTCATTTTTCCCCTTGCAAACCCCTTGTTACATAGGTTAACATGGTAGGAAGTTATTGATTAATAACTATTGATGGGAGAGGACTAGACTGACCATTCAAAGACTTCCCAGAATGGTAAAAGTAAATCCAACAATATCATAGTGTTGAAATTCTCCTAAAGTTTACATACAAGAAGTTATTAGACATTCTTATTTGTAAGTCCAAATTCAGCCTTCCAGTGGTCTGCCCTGGTTGGTCAGAGTTAAGTGGATTAGCCAGGCTGCTTTGAAGAGGCGATAAAGAGCCCCTGGGGTTACCAGATCTGCTGGGAGGGCAGTTTGCTGGTCCATAGGAATGCAAGGCCAGGGGGCGGAGTCATAAACCATGCTCTTCAAAGGCAGAGGGGAGGCATGGGTGTCTGTTACACCTTTGACCCAGAGTCAGGGCTAGGCTTAAGGAAGGTAAGTGCAGATGGTAGTGGGAGAGTGTAGGGGAATAAGCCAGCCCTGGTGGTGTGTTTAGCCAGGTTTTGACTCTCTGCTGGAAAATCACCCCAAGAGAGGGGCGAGGATGAGACCTCTTCCATTGTGACAAGTGTTAGCCAGGTGAATCAAGGTGGTGGTGGGAGTCGGGAAGGGTCCCTTACTCAGGAACCACTACCGTCCCTTGCAGAGAGACAGCTTCAGGCTCAATTAGCTTTGATACCTTTAGAGCAAAGGAAACTGGACTTGGCTGAGAAGAGATGGGAGAAGGAGGAGAAAGGGAATGGTGGCAGCGAAAGTGAAAAAGATGCTGAGATGTCCAGGGGTGGTAGATTTGAACCTAAACTTCCCAAGGGCATGATACCCAAGAACACTGAGGGGGTTGGCATTGACATGTGAGTAGGGTCTACTCTAGGTATTGGGGTGCACTCCTATGGGAGTTGATTCCAGTAGCTGGGAGGGATAGGCTCCTGACCTTGAAGGGAGAGGATGCAGAATCATACCAGCAGATGAAGGCATGCTTAGTCAAGAGATTTGGTCTGGCTCCTGAGCAGTACCGGGTGAAGTTTACAGGCACCCAGAAATTGAGTTCAAAGTCTTGGGTAGACTTTGTGGATGTTTCAGTGAAGGCACTGGAAGGCTGGATTGTTGGTAACAGAGATTCACATATGAGGGATTGTATAATTTGTTTTTGACTCATTGTGCAGAAGAGAAGTTACACCAGTATCTAGCTGACAGACCCCAGAAAGTTGGGGGAATCAGCTGATGAGTGGGTGAGAACCCGGGTTTCCATTCAGCATCAGGGAGGTGATCGGAAGAAAGGGGGACAGGTCCCTTCCCAAGGGTAAGCCCAGGTAAATGAAGGCCACAAAGCTAAAGAGTCCTCCAAAGACCCACAAAAACCTGCACAAGGAGGGGGGACCCGAGCCAACCTAAATTTAAAGGGAGTGGGTTTCAGGGAAAGCCTGGTAAGTACTTTGATCCCTCAAAGCTGAGTAAGTGCTTTGACTGTAACCAGCCAGGGCATAAGCAGGGAGATGCTGTCTGCACTAAGAAGCTCTCCCCTAAGGGGCCATCCACAAGGCTTGCCAGTGTCAGTGTAGGGGTGGAGGGTGGTGTACAGAACAGTCAGGTGTTGGAAGCAACTTTAGTGTCCCTGGCATATCTCAGCCCCCAGGTATCTGATTTTGATGATCTTAGCCTCTTCTTGCTCCTGGTGGTGCTCCCCAGCCACTGGGAGCACTCTCTTTTGGCCTCTGGGTCTCTCAGAAGGGGGATTCAGCAGGGAGCTGTCTTCATTGGCTCCCTGCGCAAGCCTTTCGCCTGGCTCTCCTCCTGGGCCTCTCTTCTTCCTGCGCAGTGGCCCCTGCTTCTGCTCACTGGTCCTGGTCTCTTCTCCTGGCACTGCTCAGGATCCTGGGATAGTCAGGGGTTTCCTCCTCTCAACTGCCCATTGCACCAGGCTGCAGGACCTTCTGCCTCTGCAGACCACACCCAAGAGAGAGCTTCTCTTCCTGTGCAAGTTCTTTTAGGAAGTTGGGGAGGGGCTGGCAGGAAGTCTCTGTTTTCCCGATCACACAGAAATACATCACTTCTCTGCCCCTGCTCCCTCCTTCCTGCCCATGCCTCAGGGTTTGTTCAAAATGGTGTTGTCCAGGGTCTCCTGCCACATGGTCTCTGAGAGTCCCTTCTCCCCAGGCTGCCTTCCCTCCAGAGGGGCCTGGTGCCTGGAACAAGGTCTGAGCTACTGATGGATGAACCTTTAGCTCCACCCATCTTCTCTACTAGGGAGGGAAGCCTTAGCTCTTGGAAAAAACGTTATCAATCTAGCCTGCTGAGGTCAGCCCCCAGCCAGTCCCTGGTTATGACTGACTCAGAGAAATATGACATTTCTGGATGACCCAAACTCAGTACAAATATGACTTTGGACTCTACAGAATACTTCTTCTCACACCTGTTACAGTGGACCTTAGTGCATGCCTGGAATCTGCAGGCCTTAGGAAAGAAAAACTAGCCCATGGGCTCCACATCCCCATAGGAGAATAATGTAGCGAAAACAGTAAAACACACTGACTTTCTCTGGCATGTTTCTTCCCGGTGTATAAAGCCTATTCCATGTCACCACCCAATTCTGCATAAGTCCTGCTACATCATTCACTTTGTATCTGCTCTGGGGCAGCGCACACCAGGAATCTCCTCTGCGCAGCCCGTACACGTGTGCACATGCATGTACACATGTATCTGCATGTAACTAGCCAAGTGCCCGATACCCCTGCTGCTGCGCAGCGGCCTGGTCAAGCCAAGGGGACACTAGTAAAATCCACATGCAGTCTCTTTCATCATGAGTTCACTGTGGGTGAGTCCCAACTTATGAGGCTCCCCCACAGTAAAAATTCAACAAATAGGTGCTCAAAAAGCGAAAAATCCGGGCGGCCCAGAGTGTCAGAACCACCTTCTAACAGACCCCTACCTACACCCCACACGCATCACAGCTCTCCAGTTCAGCCTGAGGAAACCACTGCCCCAGACCTGCCCACCTTACTGCAAGCATAAACTGCCCTGCAGCATTCACTCCACACACCTAATAGTACCCAACCCTGCTTCCTGCACACATCACAGTATCCCTGCCTCAGCCCAGCATTGTTCATAGTTTCCTCGCCTCGTCTTTGGAGGTGGCTGCTGCCTTGGACTCGCACTCACTCCTCAGTGTCCCAGCTCAGCCTCAGTCCCGTACGCCTCACAGCATCCCCTCTGCTGAGAATGCTTGCCTGATCGCCCTGTCCCTGGCATGCTTGACTCTCTGTGGGAAGCTTTCCTCCTGCAGACTTGATTTCGACTACTTGTTCGATGCCGCCGCCGAGAAGGCAGAAACAATAGACTACAAAGACCCCTGCAAAGCCAGTAAGTGACTGCACACTCACGCCCAGAACCTGTCTGCGTGGTGGTACGGAACTCTGACTCATCTGCCCCACGCATGTGCACATCTGAAAGTAGTTTAAGTTTCTGTGATTGTGCGAAGTCAACCTTTGAGTGCCTGGAAGGGTTTAATAAGAGAATACATTTTTCGGTTCTTTTACATATTTATTGACATCAACTGTAAAGTGCAAATCATATTTAGGTCTTTCTTTGCATCATTTTTATATGTCTTCTATCTAACCCTCTCTAATCTATTGTTGTCTTTGTTTCTATCTTGAGTCTCTCTGTTCTCCCTCTTTCCTCTTGGTCCATTTCTTTCTCTATCTATCTATATGAGCCTGTCTTTCGCTCTCCGAGTCTATCTCGCTTCAATATAACCCCCACGCACACATACTACCCCGTCTATCTCGTTATCCACGTATTCTGCCTGTCTCCTTACCTCTAGACCTATGGCATGTTTTAATTTTTTTTTTATCCATCTTCCTCTGTTATCGTCTCGGTCTCATCTCGGGGTTCCCCCTCCCCTGGCTCAGCGTGGCTTTATTTCTGTATCTCGTAGTCTCTTTGTGTGCATCTTCCAAGTATCTCTGTGTTGCTTTGCTCACCCCTCTGGCTTTTGCTCAGTCTTTCACATACATGAAGTATTTTAATAACTAAGAAGGCCACATTGTGTGAATACTCTTAGGTGTTCATTATAAAAGTGAGGACAGTGGTGGCGGGGAGAAGGTAACCATATGCAAAGCAGCTTAAATACTTACAGTTCCACAGGCAGGGTGGCTTCTGCTGCACTACGCTATGCTATCAACCAACCATGATGATGCATCGACTGGAGGCTTCATACATCTATGTTTAAAGGCAAATGTTCAACTTTAAAAAATATATATTTTATATGGTTCTTTCCATAAGGGTTAAGCTGCACGTGAGCAATGCATGGATTTTTGGTCCATGTCACTATGATGTAAACGGTCCTTGTAAATGTTAGTTATTGATACACATTTTGTGCAATCTCTCAATGGAGGGCTTGCTAAGATTCTGCATCAGGCTTCCGGTAGAGCTGCACCACACCGCTCACGGTGCAGTTGCTGACCCGTTCAGGATAGCCCCTCTAGATTCATATTATGTTCTCAGGTGCTGTAAATGACATTTGTAAATGCCATTTGTAAAGCGTACAGCTACCTCCAACTGAGTTGTCCCGGCGCTGTCCGTATACCGCTTAGGAACCCTTCCTGGTTTTTCCCCTGTGGAATGTCCAATCCTGGGCACCCCCAAGGTGAAGCCAGGCATCCCAGCGCTGTTGGGGCCATTGTGAATATTAAACAAGCTGTTGCCCAGAGTTGCAGAGTGGGACCCATGATTAGAATAGGCACCGAGGCGAGAATGATCAAGTCCAAGGAAATTGAGCCCAAGACCCGCCGAGGCGGGTATTGAACCCTGGTCCCGGACCAGACCTCTGCATCAGGGTCTGCCGCTCTAACCATTTGAGCCACACTTCTCCACTGCAGATGCATTATTTCTCATCTGCGCCTCAGCACAAGGTCTCCATTCCCTTCCGCAATAAAACATCTACAGCGCAGCAAAACTGCAGGCTAGTGGTGACGTAAGAGGGCTGAGCGATGACGTAAGAGATTTCAACACTCATCAGATGTGCCCATTTCCATGAATACCATTTATTCCTAGAGAATACATACAGATCCAGGCTGATTCCTAGATTTTGCTGTGACTTACTCTTAAAGTACTACTGACTTACTCCTGCCGTCATGGAGTAGCCAGCAGCATTCCCAGCTTACTCCTGGAATTCAGGAATAAGGCAGCAGTAAGTAGATCGCAATTTCAGCTGAATGTTTGTGAATCAGGGAAGTAATCTCCAAGAATCACGCTTATTTCTTTACTTATTGCTATTCCAGGTCTGTAGGGCTTTTACAGGCAGCCTCCCCCCTCCCATTCTTGTGAAAGGATGCTCCATTCATCTACTAACCTGGTTCCAATAGAATTTTATAACATTGCTTGTGGCTTTCACCCCTCCAGTATTATGCACTTAATTAGAAATGCCAACATTTCTATGTTCTGCAGGGTATCCTTCTTTTCATTATTGAGCGCCTTATATAGCTCCCCGTTTGAACCATGCACCGCACTGACCACCCATCTCTGGAATGTCTGAGATCTTTGCCCTTCGACATACGTTACATCCGGAACTGGACCCGGTAATAAGCCTCATGAGGCCAGTAGGGGGGTGCACAGGAGTAGCACAGCATCCTTTCTTTGCACAAGTGTGAAACATAATCAATCAATCAATCAATCAGGGAATTGTAAGTGTGCTACTCACCCGTAATAACCGCAACATCACTCTCAATTTGGTGGCTTTGGAGACGTTACTTCACTTGCTTCATCACTCCCTAATATTTACTCCTCACACATTCAGATTTTCAGTTCTCAAAGGTTTTGCAGTCAATTACTCTTGTAGTACCGTATTTTCCGGCGTATAAGACGACCCCCTACTTTGCTTAATAAAATGTAGGTTTTGTGCTATACTCGCCGTATAAGACTACCCCCACTTCCAGTGCCCAGTGCAGTCCAACGCAGTCCTGCATAGCCATTTTGAGAATGTATTTTATTTTATTTTGGCTCGTACTTTGTATGCTTTGTATGCTTTGTATGCTTTGTATGCTTTTGTAACCTGCACACTTATCACTTTTTCTCCAGGAATGTACCGATTGCTACCTCATGTATTTTGGTTGCTCGCTATTGTCACTTTTGATCCATGTAACTTAATGTTTGCTTTTGTAATTTGTCCATTGTTATTGTTGCTCACATCAGCCCATTTTTATATAATGCAGAAGCAGTCTGACACCTTCGGGTGTAGTCTGCGCTATGTAAAACACATGAAAACATTCCTTTAAATTTAGCATCCGGCGTATAAGACGACCCCCGACTTTCCAGAACATTTTAAGGGGTTAAAAAGTCGTCTTATACGCCGGAAAATACGGTACTTATGGCTTACTCCTTACAAGAGTAAAACACACTTAATGCAAGTTTTTTTATTAAGCCCGTACAGGGTAGGCAGCTATCTACCAGCCCTTTTCTCTAGTTTTGCAAATTTTCACTCCTAACCTCAGTGCACACAGTCAGTCCTTGTAGGTCGTAGCGGGTGAGAGAAGCTGTCAAAAGAATGTTCTCCTCTTCTGGAGACTCACAGAGAATTACACAGTTGAGAACACACAAGTTGAGCATCATACAGAAAGTGTAAGCTGTCAACTTCCGGCAGCAGACACCTGGATGAGCAGTCTGTAGAGTGTCCTCTACTATTGTTACTTCAAAGCCAGGCGGAAGGAGTGGTGGGGGACCCTTCAGGACAAAGAGCACCAATTTCGTACAATTGATCGTATATGCTGAAAAACATCCATAGGAGTTACAGATGTCTAATAGACAGGACAATGAACGTCTAGGAGAGGCCATGTATAAAAGTCGTCCGCATATAGAGATATTCGATACTCATATTCCTAAGTCCATCTAAGTCCTCGGATGACCGAGTCCTGACGAACCCAGGCTGCCAGAGGCTCCAGCACTAGGCCAAAAAGAAGGGGCGACAGCGGGCAGCCCTGTCTCGTGCCTCGATGCAATGAAAAATCCCTCGACCTATGCCCATTGGCCACTACGTGGGCCAACGGAACAGTGTAGAGTAGTGGGACCCAGGAGCAAAATTTCGGTCCATATCCTAATTTTCGGAGCACAGCGAAGAGGAAGGGCCACTCGACTGTGTCGAAGGCCATGCGCGTGTCTCAGGACAGCACAATAGCCTCTTCTTGAATGGTATGTCTACGGTCCAGCACGTTGTGGAGGCGCCTAAGATTTAGCACTTTATGTCTCCCCGGCGTAGCTAGGTGCAGCATGAATCTGTTGGCAAGGGTTTTGGCCAATATCTTGGCCTCCGAGTTGATCAGAGATATGGGCCTCTAGGAAGAACACTCCTGTGCGGGTTTTCCGGGTTTATGGATGGCCACTATTGTCGCCGTTTTTTGGTCACGTGGCAGTTCCCCCCTATCCAAGCTGGCCTCATATATTGCTGCAGGAAAACCTGCAGGTACCATGCACTGTTCAATGGGTTCAATAATCGAAAACCCACTTATTAAACAAAAATGATCTAGAAACTTAAATCAAGTTTATACTGAAGCATTTATGTGCAGTATCTTGAATAGTCTAAAACATATTGCAATCATATGCATATAAACCATACATCACATAGTCTTTGTAAAATACAATACACGAATGACACACAAATGAACCCTAAGGGCATGTATGTCAACCACATGGCACTTTTAAAAAAGCAAATAATTGCTTTTTTAAAGGTATTCGGTATTTAGCACCAACTTGTAGTTGGTGGTAAATAACAAATCCTTAAATGAAAAATGCACTCACTTGAGTGCTACCTACATTAAGGATTCTAATCGGTATTTTAAGAATTCAGTAATTTACCGATTCCTTAAATTACCGTTCGGTAAATTACCGAATCTTTAAACCTGCCTCCTACATCTCAAACACTAAATACCGGTCGGTAACGAACGAAATTTGGTAATTTCGTCCGTTACCGACCGGTAATGGGCTACCTACATCTGGCCCATAGTCATTTACAATGCCAATATCCTAAACTCGCTTAAATGCGAAAACCTATTGCATTGCAAATGCTTGGTTTTTTTTGTTGGGGCCCGAGACTGCTGTACACGCCAGTCTGCCACTCACCATAGGTCAGTGACGCTAAGTGACGCTTCTTTCCTGGGTGGACCCAAAGCCTACATTATTTGCCGGGCTGACGATCTCACAACCCTGAGAACTGTGAGGTTAACAGCTTGGCAAACATATAGGCTCTATGACCAGTCTCCACCCTCTGATGACGTGGGGGTAAAGTTAGCCCCAGGGGCTTCAGACTGAAGCACTGTAACGCCACAGGCTTCACGTAAGTCAGGAAGTGGAGAGGATGGCACCCCAACCTTTCCCAACTTGCCACAGGGGTTGGCCCCACCATGTGGTGAGTTGGAAAAGGGTGGGGTACAGGCAGGAGTGAAGCCAATTTCTAACTGCGCTTGACTATTGGCAGGGAAGGGAATTTATGTTCCTCGAAACCCTTATCCAAAAAATTACTGAAATAGTTAGGACTTCAGGAAATTTTAAAAAGAAATGTTTCTCTCCTAGTCCTCTATTAAGGTTGAATAAAGAAATTAATAAAGTTGTTAGGATGCAATACCTAAATAGATCTGGAGAGCTTGGGTTAAAACTAGCTTTATTAAAAAGAAGGAGGGTGAGATTGAGAGCCAAATTAAAAAGAGATAAAGAAGATATCTTATGGATTAAGCTAAAAGAGGCATCTAAGCGTAAAAACGTCAGAGATTTTTGGTCCATAATAAGGCAAGGATGTGGATCTGTAACAACGTCCACTCCGATTGCAATCACTGAAAATGTCTGGACACAATTTGTGACTACTCTATATGCGTCCAACCATGTAGGGACCGATGTTTGGGTTCCAGATTTCAATTCTGACGTTATAATGGAACTCCCCACTGAGCACACCATAGCCAGTGCAATCAGGAGTATGCGCTCTTCAGGGGCTATGGGACCAGATGAAGTGCCTATGTCCACAATTAAGCAAGATGTAACTACTTGGAGTAGGATCCTTCTTCCAGTGTTTCAGGTGTGTTTTAAAACAAGAGCAGTCCCGGACTCTTGGCGGGGAAGCATCCTGATCCCAATTTTTAAAAAAGGAGACCGGGCTAATCCCGCTAATTACCGTCTAATTGCATTATTGGATGCTATAGGGAAAATTTTCGCTAAACTTTTATTAATATCTATAACAGAATGGGCAGATAAAAATAATATTATACCCAGGGAACAGACAGGTTTCCGAAAAGAGCACGGAACTCTGGACAATTTAACCATGCTACAGGTAATTGTAGATAAATATGTTCGTGTGCGTGGTGGAGGCGTATATGCAGCATTTATAGATTTCTCTGCAGCGTTCGATAGGGTGGACAGACCAACGCTGTGGAGAAAGCTGTCGGCATTGGGTATGCCGGGGCATTTATTGGACTTAGTTAAGTCCTTGCATTGGAACACATGGTGTCGGGTGCTACAAGGAGGTGATAGGGGTCTCTCCCAAGCCATCCCATCCCGCAATGGCCTAAAACAAGGATGCATACTGGCACCCACTTTGTTCTCCCTATATATGGCTGATTTGCCAACTGCTGTTGCTGACTGTGAGGGATTAGCCCCAAAAATTGGAGGAACTGCCATACCCATTCTAATGTACGCAGACGATATTCTTGTTCTAGATCTGACCCCGAAAGGCCTTTCTAATCGTCTCCATACATTGAATGAATTCGCCGATGCACACTTTATGAAAATCAATAGTTCAAAAAGTAAAGTTATGTGCATCTTTGGAAAAAAGAAATGCAGGTCCAAGAGTTTTAATTGGACATTAAGTGGTGAAAAACTAGAGGTAGTTAACTCCTATACGTTTTTGGGCAAAATAATATGTTCTAACCTTAGTGAGAAACCCCACATTGAAAATAACTCTAGAAAAGCAATGGCCCATGGGAGGGGATTATGTTCCTTGTACAAAGCGACTGGGAGGAGACACTTCTCATGTTGCCTGGATGTATTCCGTGCAAAGATTCCTGCTACCCTTTTGTATGGAATGGAATTGGTGGATCCATATCAATGGGAGTTTATGCAAAAAATGGAGGGGAAGGTATTAAGGAAAATTTCTTCTTTAAATTCTGCCTGCTCCACTTCATCTTGCAGGCTGGAATTCGGACTGCGAAGTTGTAGGGCCCAAGGGTTAGCTGCTCTAGTAAAATGGATAACATGCTTGGCCCGAGGCAAACCTGGAACCTTACGAGAAAGCTTAAAAAAGGAGCTCTTGGGCAACTTTAATGAGTTCTCGCAGCTAGTAAAAAACTTTCGACTGGCTGTTTCAATATTGGAATTGGATGAAAGTACGTTGTTTTTACTTTCTCCATTAGAACTAAAGCTAAAGTTAAAAAGTATGTCCTGGGAATACTGCTATAAACTGGATATACTTGCCCAACAGAAAGAGAAAGATAAAGATAGGGAACTCCTGGTTTTAACCTATACACCTAAACAAGCCCAACAATATCTAACTTGGAACATTCCGCATGGTGTCCGTAGGGTATGGTACCTCCTTCGCCACAATTTGCTTCCACTAAATACATTACTTGCAAAATGGTATGGAGTGTCCCCCTTGTGTAATTTTTGTAATAATGCCGTTCAAGATTTTAAACATGTTCTGCTTATTTGCCCAGGCCTGTACTTATTGAGGAAAAAATGGATAAAACCAATCTGTATACAAATGGGAATTACGAATGTAAAAATGTTTTTTAATGCTCTCCTCTGCCCCCCTAATGAAATGTTCTGTTTTAGAATTTTTAAATATTTTAAAGAATTTTTAGATATCTATTAATGTGATTCTGGTGAGATGTTGATGAGTGTAACTTTGCATATAACAAGTGGTCGTTTAGTCGTTGTATTAAGTTTGTGTTTTAAAGTATGTTTACATGTATGTTATTTTATGTGGCCCTCATTGAGAGCCAAATCATAATAAACTTTTGACTTTGACAGGAGTGAAGCAGAGAAATCGAGCCTTAAAAGTTTATCATCAGGATTTTTTAGGACACACAGGACAAACTCGAGGTGTCTGCTTCTTGCGCTGCATTTTGCGAAGATGGCATTAGTTCCAGTACATCACATTTGTATGGCACTACACAGCATCTGACTGGCAGCCAGGTGCAACCTTGTGGAACTGGTGTTGGCATGGAGTTAGGGTGGTAGCGATGTGCACTGCAATTGTGCGTGACTTGGGCCGGCCAGCGTCCTGAGCTTGGAGACTTCAGACAGTGCTGTGCAGCCCCCAACCCTGTGTACCACAAGGTTAGAAGTTTATTATACCATAGGGCTACATCCATCACTGAAAGATCATAGATCGTCAGTTGTGTGGGTGCTTTGGTTTTGAGCATTTCTCTGCAGTTTTTAGATAGCGACTGCCAGAACTCGACCTGATAGCAGCGCTAATGTGTTTCGTACAATTGGAATTCAGGCACACATTTGAAAGTGCGTTCATATGCAATAATGACATTTTGCACAACAGGCTTTCTGAAAACACATATTTGAAAAAAGTCCTTTCATAAGCATGTGATAATGGTTTTTGTATTCCGAAGTGGGGGTGCAGCGGTGGCGGTCCAGCCACCGCCACACAGGCATTCTGACCGCCCTATTACAACTTTGGCGGCCGGACCACCACTGTACCGCCACAACCACCAGGGAACACGGTACCTGGTGGTCCCGCGGCAGTCAGAGGTTCACAATATGCTGGTGGTGCCGCTGCGGCACCGCCATTCATATTCGAGTTTTCCCACGGACAGCCTTTTCCTAGCACTGAGCCCGCTAATACAAAGGCTGGTGGTGAGGAAACAAAGGGGGTGGCCTGTAATTGCTCCTGTACACTGGAAAACATGCAGGGGGCACACGGTGTGCCCCACTGTATGCGTGCACACCCAGTTCCTGCACGCCATCGACTTAGCAGTCCTTGCCGTACAGGAACTTGCTTTACCATTCCCACTGTTGTGCCTTTTTCAAAGGCACCACTGTGGGAATGCCAAAGGACCGCCCGCCTGACCAGAAGAAAACACGTAATCTGGTGGGCGGCCTGTGGTCGACTTTGTCAGTACAGGAGCAAAGCAGTCAAAGTCTTAATCATCCCCTTAACGTTTTCCTAGGATCACACAATTTTCATAATCATCCCCTTAATGTTTGCCTAGGATCACACAATTTAAGTGAGGAGGTCCTATTTTATCCATGTTTTCTGGTTTTACTTTACAAATAAGCCAGTAATTGAGTATTAGTCTTTCCTTGTGTTAAGGCTTTGGTTATTACCCATGCATTTCTCTGCAGTTTATATATAGCAAATGTGAGAACTCGACCTGAAGGCAGCGCTCGTTTTTTTTGTACAAGTGGCAGTCCAAATGCACATATTTGATTGAAAGTGCTTTCATACCAAAATGAAGGAAAAGAGTTTTGGTGAGATAAAATATTTGCCGAAAATCACACAGTGTAAGTGGGGAAGCACTGATTATCCATGTTGTCTAGTTTCACACTGTACAAACCAGACAGCAATTGCACTTTTTATTTAGCGACTGCGAGAAATCGACCTGAAGGTATTGCTATTGTTGCTCAAACCTTGCTCTATATAATCTGGGCCACCCTCAGGGTTTACATGGCAGCTTAGTTAGTGCAGTAATGGTTCATGTTTAAAAACTATCACTTCATTAAGTGCTTCTCAGTGCAATGTTATAAAGGCAGGATCATTCCACGATGTTACAAAACATAGGGAAATGAACAGACACTATTGGTCAGGCGGTCAACATTGAGCATAGTGAGAGGATGTTTAGCTATGAATGTCGTGAGCTCTACCTAATACCACGAACAGATATTGAACCCTGCTAACCTATTGGGCGGTAGCAGACTGTCCTAACTGTGGAGGATTGGAAAAAATGCATAATTTTATCCCATTTTTTAAATAAGATTTGCATAGAAAATTGTGTCTTGCCTTCCAAAAAATGCTGTGTGGTGCCTCCCTAATGTCCCCCCCCACTTTACTTCCTGCTCAAAGTCGAAGCCAAGCCCTGCCACTCTCACACTTCACCAGTCGCCACTGTCACTCATACGCAACACTGAAACCATCAAAATGTCACACATAAGCAGTCTAAAACTTGCCAGCTAGGCATTTTACTTGCCACTACCACCAACAGAGAACCCAAAGCTGACACATTCTGAAGAATTACGTTATTTTACAACAAGGCCTCGTTACCTGCTTGTCCTTTTATGATGACGCTTATTTGAGACTTGTCACGTGACTTGGTACTGCCCGTTTGTCGCAGCACACCGTGAAGCTTCAGTGGAGCGCACCATGTGACGAGCCCTACTGTGGGTGAGAAACTCCGGGGTGCGTCGGGTATTGATAATTCACTTACCTGTTTTAATGAAACGTTTAAACACCGATGTTGACGTTTTGCGGAGGGAAACGGGTCAACAGTTTCTCTGGTATCAAGGTGTCTCAGTGCCCGAAAAGACGGGGTGACGTGCACGTGTTGTATTTGGACATCTGCTAACCACACCAAGACCGCCATTGATATGCCTTCCACTCTTTATCCGTAAGGCAATTAGAATGCACTGTTACAGGCTGAAGGTAAGAGGTTGAGTGCTTCTAGATATGTTTTTTATGCCTCGGGGTTTTTCTTTCAGCAGTAGCGGCCCACGCGTCCATGGGTTTACTGTCAGCCCAGTAACCGAGGTTCCGTTGTGACTATTGACTTTTTGTCTAAGCTCGAATAGGGTTTCGAAAAGTATTTGCGGGTCATGTCTTGAGGCTGATTAAAAGAATGCCATGTTGTGCTTATGCGAGGGACCTTAAAATTTGTGTTTTTAATTCTGCGAAAAAAACTAAGTAAGGACCATTTTGGTTTTATAGAAGTAGTTACTTTAGAATGACGGGTTCAATGTAGGACCTTATTTAATTGAGGGGATATTTCATGGCAGGTCCTGTGCAAGGCCTTACTGACCTGCCTGATGTAGACGCTGAATGGCGATTCTCCAAGCAGAGTGTTATGAGACTCAAGATCTCATTAATGACACCGAGGCTAACATGCATATTAACCTTTAATTGCCACTTAGCAGCACCTTTAAAGAAGTACTACACATCCTTAGGACAGTTTTTATATTTCAGTCTCAAACACCATCACTGCACACTCACTTAACACTATCCGCTCTGCTGTAAACAGACTTCGCAGCACACACGAGGCACACACGAGGTGGGGTCCGATGATGAAGCATGGCACCAACTAGGTTGGTGGGTGAGGGCCTTCATAAAAACAAATCTTTTTTTTCTGACACACACTACATGAGCATTACTAGTATAGCCAGCTCTTTTTGATTACAATTAATATCCTACGGGAAAGTTAACTAGCTACCTCTGTTCCTCACTCTCATTAATACCGACATGGGAGCAGTGGCAGTCATTTGGCACCAGAATATACAGATTGGGATCATGCAGCATGATAATAGCTTTCCAGATCAGGCACTGCAAATCCCCTACCCCCCTTCCGCCCCCCCCCCCACACACTTTTATGGTAGTGTTAATGTCTCCTATTATTGCATAATTGTATAGAGTACTCCAAATAAAACAAATCAAACTGTATGGTAAAGATTATTTCAGTTTATTTCTGATAAGTGTGAATAATAAAACATACTTGGTACCAAAAATAAGAATAACAATTGGAACATGAAATATAAATCCCTTAGTCAATCTGATGAGTACAAGCCAGATTTATTGGCAACATAGATGGTACAACATCGGACAATATATGATTCACAGAAAAAGATTTTTTTATTTCTTTTTAAGATCTGCCCGATCATAAAATACAGCCAACACTTGTTTTTGTCTTTCTAGACTTCCTCGGGGCTGTAGGGGCTCAAAAAGGACAATACTGTCAAAATGTCATCACTATTACAAAGAAATAATAGCTATAAAAAGCAAGGAATTTAAAAACCAATACCAGCTTAACTCTTAATCATACATCATGATGAGACACATGGAAAAAAGTGCATCATGCATAGGGAGAGTTATATGTGAATAGATAGCAACAGTGAGTCTTAACTAATGTCACCAATCCCATAAAAAAATCTGAACCTACAGTAAATACACAGATTAATGATAATATGAGCTGACCCGTACACCAAAGATCATATGTAAATCTTTTATAGGTCGACATCTATAATTGAGTTAAGGTTTGGCTTTTGCGTTCGTTTTAATTTTTTTTTATCAAGGTACCCTGACTAATGTAATGATCATAAAAATGTATTACAGTTCAGTATTCACACAGTATCTAGGTGACTCTGTATCCAACCTTTTTGAAGACGTTTCTATGTGATATTCCTTAAGGTGATTTATTATCAGTTTGCTGATTTATTCTTCTTTTTATTGGACAGACAATTTTGTATATGCTGTATGTTCAAATTTTTTTATTGGATTGGTGGCGCTTTACTTTCATTGTCTTTCATCACGATGTATGATTACAAGTTAACCTGGGCCTAGGTTTTATGTTCCTTGGTCTTTTTGCTTTTTTGTAGTTATTATTTTTTTGTAATACTGATGATTTTTTGTCTGTATTGATTGTTGTTGTGTCCTTTACAGCCAAGAGGAGTAAGTCTAGTAAGATGAAACATGCTTTGGCTGTATTTTCTGATTGGACATGTCTTACTAAGAAATAAAAAAATAACTTATGTATAATATATTGTCCAATCTTTGTACCATCTAAGTTGCCATTATATTTGGGTTGTACCCATCATATGGACTAAGTGATTCATACTTCATGTTGTAATTGCTATTCTTATTTTATTTGTACCAACGGTTTTTATACCAATCGCACTTACCTTGTTGACGTAAATAATTAATTTACTCTCTTAATTTCTATGCAGGTAAGTAATAACTCAGATCGGAAGAAAAAGACAGAGTCCGTGGTGTTAGAGTTCTTAAGGGTTTTATTCCTTAAAAAGGAATGGTCATGACAAGGATATCATGTTCTGACCACCACAGGGGTGTCAGAAGGGATAGAGCGCTACATTTTATTAACAGTACATAGCTTATATACTTAATTTATGCCATAAGCAACAGTGCAGGAGGCGTAACAGCTGAGAGAAGACAAGATAACAGTATACACGTGGTACAAGTGCGTGATCAAGAGGCGTGAACTAGAGGTGTGTGCTAGAAACGTCACAGGTAGGTGTAACAAAAGGGGTGGCACTAACAGAAAATGTTGCAATGTCAGCAGAAATCGGAAGCTTGGATGCGCGCGCAGCTGCATGACGTGTGATTGACGTGAAGCTGGAGGGTGCATGGGGACTTGACATTTACACTGACGGAAAGAGACAGAAGTCTGGCATGTCAGATCAACTTGTGCTTCTATCATATCTGGTATCTGATGTTTAGGAACTAAGCTATCTGGGCGGAAAGGTCTCTAGGGCAGAAGCTATTCTATACTTGCTGTGAGTGCGTGTATAAGCGCCTGAGTGTCTGTATGAGAAGCGTGGGGGCATGGGCCTTCCATGGGAGCATGGCAACAAGGGCTATGAATTTACTTGAATTACTTGCATAGAGACAGGCCGGCCCTTTGGCTCTGCAGCTGAGGGTAATGTTTACTGAAACTGGCAGGCAGGAATGTATTTTCGGAGGGCGGAACAGATAACTCGAAGGTTATAGTCAATCTTGGCAGGCAGCAGGCTGAGCTGAGCGCGAGGGGCCGCGCTGAAAGTAAGTCAGAGTTCACGGGTACAGAGGCAGCCTGGGCAGAGGCCCTCGGAGTCAGAAGCCAGAAAAGAGGCTCGGTGGCAGAGATTCAGGGCCTACTCAGCCAGAGCTGAAAAACGTAGAAGTACACTACAAAAAGACGTTGGCATAGCATACTTAGGAACGGACCATTCAACCCATTCATGGTGGGTCTGAAAGAGGACATGTTAACGTTGGACGCAAATGTATTTGCGTCTTCATAGCTGGTACAGGAGGGAAGTTACATGCACTTTAACTCGTACATGGAGACGGTGGGGTACGCGCTAGGGAACACATCTTGACCATAAAATTTATATTTCCTCATTCCCTCCTTGTTCCCTAGGGACCCTTCATGATATATCAATCCTCATGAATCGATCAGTCTGTTCTTGTAACATTATTTGTTCATCTTTCTTTCTTTGACTGTTTGAGAGGAAACTGGAATGTTCAATGCATGATGTGGCACACAGTCCACATATCGCCGGCCCACACTGTAGGCACAGGCAGCAGCTGAATACTATGACAAGGCCGAAACCTAGGAAGGATAGGATCTTCCATCCCCAGGCTGTTAACGTTGTCCAGAACCAACCGGACCAAGTCCAGGTGCCTGGATTCTGATGTATCTGATTTGCAATTTTATGCAGACGGGTAATAGCTTGATAGACAGATGGTGCATTTTGTGGAATGAAAATACAGCAACTTGACCCGATGACCTTACAGGCTCCACCTCTATCTGCCAAGATGACGTCAATAACAAGACGATTTTGAAGGACAACAACCCGCATAGCAGATTGCTCCTCTGTTAAGTTACCTAAGGCGGAGGCAGTTTCATGTACTACAGCTTCAAGTGTTCTAGTTAATCTACGTATTAATTTACTGTTTTGGACAGGTCCTAGAAAGAAAAAGAATCCTTTATTGAAATCAGTGTACTGTTCCCATGCCGTTTCTGTGTAGTCGACAAGTGGAATATCTCTTCTGGGTCTATTCTTTACTAGATTCGTATTTCTATGGTAATCAGGGGGAGCTAGAAAAACAGGTGGCAGAAGGAATGCAATATAACAGGTACCATCCCAATCTGGAGGCAAACGTATGTATGCGGTATGACCACAAACAAAATAGGAATGATTGATAGCTTTGAAGGACGATTTACCATGATCACTGAATTCGACCACAGTAGTGCATTTACTATGACCTAAGTGTACTGAACCTTTCTTCCGAACACATAATTCACCAGTGACTGGTAATACTAGCATATGGGGCAGAACTGGAGCAGCTTCGGATTCAACAGTAAGGATCATGAGACTAATTGTGTAGTTACCTAATCCATATACTTCATTTTCTAGATTAGTTCCTATTCGAGTAGGGAGTCCCTCCTTATCAGGGTAACAGACGTCGAGCAGGACTAAGTTCAAGTTTCCCCAAACCCAGCCCCCATCGAAAACAGCAATATCAGGATCTAAGGAATTAATTATTTTAAACCATGCCCCACAGGAGCCGTTGTGAGTGAACGGGTACGGAAAGAGGGGCAGAGCTCCCTTGTAGTTCTGGTAGGGAGGGAGTCGGCCACATATCCAGCAGTCTGTAGCATTGTTCGTCTGATGGGAGTGGTGTAACATACTAATGAATGTATTGTTGCGCAGCGCAAGTCTGTAAGAGAGTTCGTGTGCAGGTAATTCACTAAAAGTGTGTTCAGCAGAGACATTGTAAACAGATTGTTCACGCCTGAAAATAGGCCAGTAGATAGGTAGCAGAATACTGGCAATAATAATTAGAACACTTAGAAAAAACATTATTAACAACGTCACTATACAGTGACTACGCAGTGATTTGCAATATGTATTTCTTTTGACTTGTCTCTCTCTCTCTCTATCTCGATCTAGGGGATACATGTCAGAAACTATTTAACCGATTCACCTAGGGGAGGACTTAAACAATTAAACTGTCTGACTTGCTAGATCGGAGTTTCATACGGTACTCTTCTTGGGGAGTTTTTTCTCGTTCGGATACTGTAAAGTCTTTTTCCTCAACACAGTCTTTGGTGGGGGTGGACGAGTCTCGATCAGGTTTCAGTCCACAAAATTTCTTCACATGACTCGTGTGGACCCACCCCTTTCTCCCCTCAATCTTCACGGCGGTCCTCGTGGTGAGAAGGACGGTCTTCGGAGATTTCCAGCGGGGCTCCAGCGGACTCTTCCTGTCGAAATTTCGGACCAATACAAGGTCCCCAGGACGGACCTCGTGCGGCTTTACATCAGTGTTGTCAGGGAAGGCTGCGGCAACCTGTGAACGACATGATTGGAGTGCAGACATCAAGGAGGCAAGGTAATCTGTCAACATATTACAATCAACATCAGTGATTTTCTTCGGAATGGGCGTCCCCCACATATTCGGTGGTCTGCCAAAGACCACTTCGTACGGGGATAGCCCTGATCTCGAGTGGGCGACCATCCTCATGTAGAATAGTGCCACTGGCAGGGCGACTATCCAGTCGACCCCTTTCTCCTGACATATCTTTGCAAGGCGGATTTTTAGTGTCTGGTTATGCCTTTCTACAAGGCCTGCGGCTTCAGGATGTCGGACACAATGGAATTTCCACTGGTAACCTAACAGTAAAGAAACCTGCTTCATTAACTCGGAGGAGAAGGGTTGTCCATTATCTGAATACACGACACGGGGCAAACCGTACCGTGGGAAGAATTCACGAACCAACTGTCTGGCAGTGGTCGGAGCAGTATAGTCTGGAACTGGGTATGCTTCGGTCCAACGGGACAGAGCACAGACAATTACAAGGACATACTTGAATCCTCGACAACTGTTCATCTGGATATAATCCATCTGGAGGACTTCAAAAGGGTGATCGGGAGGATGAAATCCACCTTGCTCTACAGGGACGCTTTTACCTGGATTGAACTGACAACAGATCATGCAAGTACGCACTTTCTGTTTTGCTGCTGCTCGTAAGTGTTTATTGCTCCAGAGATTTTGTAAACTGTCTAACATCGCTTTCTCTCCTAGATGTGCCGGGCTATGTGCTGTATTAATCATGACTTGAACCATAGAGTCAGGGAGAAACCATGTAGATTTTCCCTTCGTCATCCAACCTTGATCTGTCTGGATCCCTCCTAGTTCAGTCCATTTCTTTATTTCTTCTGGGGTAGCATGCGTCTGGATGTCAATTACATCTAGGGTGGGATCTCTAACTGCCATACACTTTGTCGGTACTATTGTCTTTGTCACATCAGTAATCTGGGTGTGAGTCAGTGCTGTATGTTTTGCTGTCTGGTCTGCCAGGTCGTTACCCTGGGAAACCGAATCTGTAACTTTAGTATGTGCTTTACACTTCATGACTGATATGCCCGAGGGCAAATGTATTGCTTCTAACAGTGCTTGAATGAGGGGACCATGTTGTATCTTGGCCCCATGAGAGGTCAGGAAACCTCGTTCTTGCCAGAGGACTCCGAAGTCGTGTACAACTCCGAATGCATAACGTGAATCAGTGTATATGTTAACATTTCTGTTCTTGGCTAGAATACAAGCTCGGGTCAGAGCGATAAGCTCTGCTGCTTGAGCAGACAGTGTGTCAATACGATGTGTTTCTTTAACTTCAGTTTCAGTGGTCACGGCATACGCGGCCACTAATTCTCCTGTACTTGTTCTCATGCATGAACCGTCCACATAAAGTGTCAGGTCTGGATTTGTCAGTGGGACATCTGTTAAGTCTCGTCGTGGCTTTGTTACTGCATTAATGATTTCTATACAATCATGCGGAACTGAATCTGTCATAATTGTAGGTAACAGTGTTGCTGGGTTCAGGATGCTGCAGCGTCTGATTTCTATGTGTGGCTGGAATAGTGTTAATTCATAACCTGTCAATCGTGCTATAGTCAAGTGCTGAGTCTGGGTTCTGTTTAACAGAACCTCTACAGAGTGCGGTACTTGAACTGTTAATTGATGACCTAAAACAATTGAATCACTTTGTCTGATTGCTAACGCTGTTGCTGCTACGGACTTTAAGCACGCAGGGAGTGCCTGGGCTACTGAATCCAATGTACTTGAGAAATAAGCGCAAGGCTTATGTGAACCTGCTTGATCTTGGGTGAGGACAGACAATGCTGTACCATCACGTTCTGTAACAAAAAGTGTAAACGGTTTGCTGTAACATGGTGTCGCTAAAACTGGTGCTTGGCATAATGCTTTCTTTAATTCTTCAAAAGCTTGTGTGTGTTCCTGAGTCCAAGGGAGGGCAGTCGAAGTTGCTGCCTCCTGTGTCGTTAACTGGATGAGTGGTTTAGCTAGGAATGCATATTGAGGAATCCATTGTCTGCAGTATGAGGTGAGGCCTATGAAGGCCCGCACTTCCTTTTGTGTCTGGGGTTGCGGCATATTTACAATTAACTGAATGCGATCGGGAGTGAGCTGTCTCCCCACTTTGGACAGCAAGTGACCCAAGTACACAACTTGCTGAACACAGAATTGTAGCTTCGAAGGGGACACCTTGTGTCCCTTGTCGGCCAGAAAGTGTAAAACTGTCAGTGATGCTTTTTCACATTCGGGCTCACTTCGTGCGGTGATCAGTAGATCATCGACGTATTGCAGTAAAGCGGTGTTAACTGGCATTTGAATACAATCTAGTTGTCTTTTCAGTGCTTGACTATAGATGCTGGGGCTTTCTGTGAATCCTTGAGGTGCGCGTGAAAATTTGAAGCTTCGTCCATTTAAACTGAATCCGAAGAGATATTGGCTCTCTGGATCAATAGGCACGCTGAAGAAGGCGTTCTTGAGGTCGATTACGGTGAAGAACGTTGCTTCTGAATCAATAGCAGTCAATAGGGATGAGATGTCGGGGACCACAGGATACTGTGGTATAATGCATTTATTTAATTCTCGAAGATCAATCACCAGCCGATATACTGGCGGTGCATTGGGATCAGTACGTTTAAGAATCGGAATGATGGGTGAATTACAGACATTGGAGTCGGTCTCGACGACCACTCCTTGGGCAATGAGCTCGTCAATGATTTTCAGTAAAGCCACTACAGCATCGGGTGGTAACTTGTATTGTCTGATTCGGGGTAATACAACACCTGCCTTGAGTGTAACACGGTATGGTGTAATGTGCATACAGCCTACATCGGTTGGGCCTTTTGCCCACAAGTAATCTGGTACATTTTTCAATCTGACATCGAATTCTCGCAAAACATAATGACCCTTGAAATCCCGTAGAAAGAGTCTAACTCCCTCCGGGGAACAGCATATTATAGCTCCTAGAGCCTTCAATGTTTTAATTCCTAACAGATTTTCTGGACATGATTTTGTAAGTAACAAGTCTGTAACACGTGATAACGGACCCACAGCCAGGGGAACTGGTTCTGATACCTCATTTACAATAGGCTGTCCTGAAAAACCAAGGGAAACATTCTGTGAGCCTGAGAGGGGTGCCCCTGGGACTTCATCATGGCTGATCGTAGTGCGACTTGCCCCTGTGTCAATTAAAAACTTTCTGTCTTTTCCCAATACTTGACTGTGTACATAAGGACCTTCTTGATCTACAGGAATCTCAATAAGAGGCAAGCCACCTTCCCTCTCTAGGCTGTTTCATGTATATCGGGAATATTCGGGATAAGCGGACTGGGCATACTGGTACATCTGTTGTGAAACTTGCTGAGACGCGGCAATGGGCTGTGGCTGTGGTATCGCTACTGTCTGTGCTGGAGTCGAAGAAGCATGCATAGGCTGTGTATTCTGTGTATTCTGTGAAGACTGATGCTGGTTATGGTCTTGTCTAGGCGGATGCGGTCTTTCTTTAGTTTTACCTGTCGCTATGTTATGTTTCAGAACCGGGCATTCATGTACGTAGTGACCTGGCTGCTTGCAATAATTGCATGTCCCTTTAACGGGAGCTGCGGTGTGACCTGTCTGGGTCGTACCCTTTCTGTGACCGTCGGCTGGGACCGTTTGAGCTACTAACATTTTCATCTTCGTGTCTTTCATACGTTTCTGTTCCTGATCTTGTTCTTCTCTAATTCTATTCTGGTGATATTGTAACATTTGTAACATCTGTGATGGCGTGTTTGCTTGCCGTGTACTCTCGACCTTGTATACACGGTTTTTAACTAACGGTAGGGAATTCTCGACTAACTTTGATACAAAAAGATGCGGGTACGATTCGCTACTTGGCTTGAGGCCACTATTAATAATAAAACATTTCTCGAATCTTGAATAGAAGTCACTAGTATCTTCATCATGTTTCTGTTTACAGGACGAGATGGCGTCCCAATCTTCCTTTCTAGTTGTCAATAATCTGGGCAGAACCTGTACTATCAAACCTGGTAATGCTTTAGTTTTGTCCCCAAGGCCTAACCCCGGGACCCGTTTTCTTTCTTCGTCCTCTATTTCTGCCCATGCAATCTTTGTGTCCCCCACCTCCCATTCCTTTTCTTTTAATTTCTCGAAGATACCCGTGGGCAACAGTACTTTTAACATTTTCATAATGTCATCATATGCGTAATCCCCCATCAATAACATGTCTTTAAGCTCTCTGTGAAAACCTGCAGGGTCTTTATCATGGCACGGGACTAGTTTCTTCATTTCTAACAGTTCTAATTTAGTCAGAGGCGTGTGTACATACACGCGTTTCAAGACACGATCCTCACCCATAACAGGGTGCACTTCTCGTAAGGGGTTCTGACTTTCAACGCCACTCAGGCGTTGCATGTGATACATTTTCCTTTCTGGGGGCGGGGCGGGAACATATTCAGAGCTTACAAAGGTATTATATCTGTGTCGTTGTTCTAGAATTATTTGAATTAATTTGGTGCTTAAACCTCTCCATCTATCCATGAGTAGTGCTTCTAGTGTTTCGTGTAAGGGACCTGGATCAGAATAATGTTTTCTGTATTTGATGAGGAGGTGCTGAATCATGTATACACCTGCTAATTTCTGTTCGTCGGGGGAGAGGTTCAGAAATGTCTGCGCCACTGTGTCATCATTATATATGTCTGCATTCTCGGCCCATGATACAGCTGATCGGGCTAGTTCTTGTTCATCCATAGAATTGAGTACGTGGTACCCAACTCAATCTCGAAGCCTTTTATCAGTTTCCTGGAACTGATGTTCAGCAGAATTCGGATTTGTCAAGGCAGAGAAGAAAACTCTCTTGCTTTCTGGACGGATGCCCTTCCTAAGGTAAGTTCCCTTACCTACATATGCTATGGTATCTGCAGTCTTTTCTGGTTCTTCAGATTCTTCTTCCTCCTCAGAGGAAGCTTGGTCTTTCTCTTTTTCGTGTACCTCTATTACTGTTTTTCTTATTTTTCTGTACACACTGGCTATGCAATTCTGCTTGTCATGTTTTCCATCGGCTATATTTTGACCCCACTTGTTCAGTGCATCCAATTCACTCTGATCTGTTCCAGGCCTATCTCGTTCTCTTATTAGACAATTTATGAAAAATCGTAGTATCTGTGCTTGTATGTCAACTTTCTGGTTTTCCATGGCATTCTTGATACTGTCAGGGTCTTTCCCTGTCTGAACAAACTCGTATATTCTGTCTAGACGGTCCTTCATTCCTACATAGCTTAGCAAGATATCAGTAGCAGATCTTAACCGTAGTGATGCCAATATCATTAGATCGTCTTTACCGGGTACTGGGTCGTATCTACAAACTGAAATGTTTTCCTTGAATGCGTCCAAGCGGGATAAGTGAGGAGACCTGAACGTGAGGGGACTCTGTACATCCCTGATATTTAATCTGTGTGTCAATGGCGGGGTCCGAGGACCCGCGGTCGCACCCCCTGAAGCGGAGGCTTGGGTATCATCTCTGTGTGTAGTCTGTATTTGAATTTGTCTTTTAGTAGGATCTGGTGGACGTGGTTTCGGTAGGTCAATTTTAGGTGCAGGAAGTGGCGGGGCTGGCGGAACAGGGGAAATCTGTCGCGGTACCGGCGGAACATGACCTGGGGGCGGAGTGCCATCCCCGTCTCTGTCAGTGGGCAGGGCACGAACAGGCAGATTGGTGTAAGCTGGTGCTACATCTTCTAGGTAGGAATTCAGGAATATATCTTTAGTGGTCTTATGAGTTACTTTAGTTAGAACCAGTGGTGGCGGCAGATTTTTCGGTATTTCTGAAACGGCGTCAGGTGTACCCTCGGCCATAAGATACATGCCGTTTACTTGGCTACTTCGGATGCGATCTATTTGTTCTGTTTTTACTCGGATTCCTTCAGTAACTAATTCGTTTTCTTGAGCTTTATCTGATTCTTTAAGTCTGTCTTCTCTACGGAGTGCTCTTTCAGCACGTGTATGTGATTCCTTACGCCAAAATTCTATGGCGTCTTTCTGAGATTGTCTGGCTTTCTTTTTCCGTAATGCCTCTTCTACCTTCATGATGCACTCGGCATCCCATGTTCCATTAACTGGCCATCTGTGTCTCTCGTCTAGGTGTTTTGTATAATCGGTCCATAATTCTAGATACAATATGGCATCTATGCCATGCTTGTTATACATAAAGTTACCTGGAGTGTCCCTAGGGGGGATAGGAATTTCTTCCTCTAACATCCCTTTCCTAGTTCCTATCTGCTTTAACTTGTTGAAAAACGGCATTTTGCCTACTTGATACTGAATGCGCGATCCTTGATACTTAATTCTGAATATAACTAGTTATACAAGAAAACACAATAATGCACATAAAGACAGTCACATTCATACCACGACATTAATCACATGAAAAGACATTTGAGACATGGATGACTACCCCCTATACCGGATGTACTGCTAAACAGTACAGATACACTGGTATAACAGTGCAAAAATTCAGAAATTCGGAATACTAGATATACTGCTAAACAGTACAGATACACTGCCTAAAAACAGTGCAGACCGGACTTGTGTACCCAAACCCGTCTAGATACGTCCCAGCAATGGTACTCACCGGGAAGCACGGAAACAGAAGGCCTCGGAAAACTCGACTGGACTCGACTCGAAACTTCGGAAAACTTCGGAAACCTGGTGGGCCTCTTGACACCTCGGACCTTGTTTCTTTTGGCTAGGCTCTGGTCGGGATCCTCCGCACTCCTCACCGCCTCGTCTGGGCACTGATCGCAGTCTTCGTCACCTCCGTGGGTCAGAGGGAGATGCAGGAAATCCTGCCGGTACGCGTATGGTCCATCTAACTGATGGCAGGGGACAGAGCTTGCAATGCGCCAACCGGCGCGTGAGGTGGGGGAGGGGTCCCTATTCGGGCGCCAAATGACGTAAATAATTAATTTACTCTCTTAATTTCTATGCAGGTAAGTAATAACTCAGATCGGAAGAAAAAGACAGAGTCTGTGGTGTTAGAGTTCTTAAGGGTTTTATTCCTTAAAAAGGAATGGTCATGACAAGGATATCATGTTCTGACCACCACAGGGGTGTCAGAAGGGATAGAGCGCTACATTTTATTAACAGTACATAGCTTATATACTTAATTTATGCCATAAGCAACAGTGCAGGAGGCGTAACAGCTGAGAGAAGACAAGATAACAGTATACACGTGGTACAAGTGCGTGATCAAGAGGCGTGAACTAGAGGTGTGTGCTAGAAACGTCACAGGTAGGTGTCACAAAAGGGGTGGCACTAACAGAAAATGTTGCAATGTCAGCAGAAATCAGAAGCTTGGATGCGCGCGCAGCTGCATGACGTGTGATTGACGTGAAGCTGGAGGGTGCATGGGGACTTGACATTTACACTGACGGAAAGAGACAGAAGTCTGGCATGTCAGATCAACTTGTGCTTCTATCATATCTGGTATCTGATGTTTAGGAACTAAGCTATCTGGGCGGAAAGGTCTCTAGGGCAGAAGCTATTCTATACTTGCTGTGAGTGCGTGTATAAGCGCCTGAGTGTCTGTATGAGAAGCGTGGGGGCATGGGCCTTCCATGGGAGCATGGCAACAAGGGCTATGAATTTACTTGAATTACTTGTATAGAGACAGGCCGGCCCTTTGGCTCTGCAGCTGAGGGTAATGTTTACTGAAACTGGCAGGCAGGAATGTATTTTCGGAGGGCGGAACAGATAACTCGAAGGTTATAGTCAATCTTGGCAGGCAGCAGGCTGAGCTGAGCGCGAGGGGCCGCGCTGAAAGTAAGTCAGAGTTCACGGGTACAGAGGCAGCCTGGGCAGAGGCCCTCGGAGTCAGAAGCCAGAAAAGAGGCTCGGTGGCAGAGATTCAGGGCCTACTCAGCCAGAGCTGAAAAACGTAGAAGTACACTACAAAAAGACGTTGGCATAGCATACTTAGGAACGGACCATTCAACCCATTCATGGTGGGTCTGAAAGAGGACATGTTAACGTTGGGCGCAAATGTATTTGCGTCTTCATAGCTGGTACAGGAGGGAAGTTACATGCACTTTAACTCGTACATGGAGACGGTGGGGTACGCGCTAGGGAACACATCTTGACCATAAAATTTATATTTCCTCATTGTGATAAATTGAAATCATTTTTGCAATACTGTTCTGATTCGTTTTATCTGGAGTGCTCTATACAATTATGCAAAGTTATATTTGGTATTGCTGTTTGTAATATCCACGTTTACACTTCTACCCAGCTGAGACCTGTCTGTTGTAGCACGTCCTTTTTAGGTCTCGCTCTTCGACACATTTAGGAAGTGGCTTTTAAAAGTGCCACCAGAGACTTTTGCTTGCCTCCAGCTTGCGTTCACGAGCGCGTGCACGTGCAAAGCTGCCATCTGTGTTTTAATTGCTGTAATCAGGCTCCTCTGCTTGCACTACCCCCTCCCTTTTCCCCTCCCTCCTGGTCAGCTTCATTTGTGTCTTCTTTCGCTGTGAATCATGCTCCTCTGCTCGCACTTCCCCCTCCCTTCTCTCCCTCCCTCTTCCTCAGTTTCATTTCTGTCTTCTATAGCTGTGAATGCTTCTCTGCTGGCACTCCCCCTTCCCTTCTCCCCCTCCCTCTTCATCAGTTTCATTTGTGTCTTCTATCCCTTTGAATGCTCCTGCTTCCACCAGGCACACACACCACCATTTGTCAGTGCACACTTCCACCAGGCACACACACCACCAGCCGTCGGTGCACGCTTCGACCAGGCTCACACACCATCAGCCGTTGGTGCACGCTTCCACCAGGCACACAGACCACCAGCCGTCGGTGCACGCTTCCACCAGGCACACACACCACCAGCCGTCGATGCACGCTTCCACCAGGCACACACACCACCAGTGGTCGGTGAACGCTTCCACCAGGCACACACACCACCAGTCGTCTGTGCACGCTCCGACCAGGCACACACACACCACCAGCCGTCGGTGCAATCTTACACCAGGCACACACCACCAGCCGTCGTGCACACTTCCACCAGGCACACAAACCCCCAGCTGTCGGTGCACGCTTCCACCAGGCACACTCACTGCCAGCCATTGGTGCACGCTTCCACCAGGCACACACACCACCAGCCGTCTGTGCAAGCTTCCACCAGGCGCACACACCACCAGCCGTCGGTGCACGCTTCCACCAGTCACACACACCACCAGCAGTCGGTGCGCGCTTCCACCAGGCACACACACACCACCAGCCGTCAGTGCACGCTTCCACCGGGCACACACACACCACCAGCCGTCGGTGCACGCATTCACAAGGCACACACACCACCAGCCGTCGGTGCACGCTTTCACCGGGCACACACACCACCAGCCGTTGGTGCATGCTTCCACCGGGCACACACACCATCAGCCGTCGGTGCACGCTTCCACCGGGCACACACACTACCAGCCGTCGGTGCATGCTTCCACTGGGCACACACACCACCAGCCGTCGGTGCACGCTTCCACTGGGCACACACACCACCAGCCGTCAGTGCCCGCTTTCACCAGCCACACACACCACCAGCCGTCAGTGCACACTTTCACCAGGCACACACACCACCAGCGTCAGTGCAGCAGCCATGCTCTTCTCAGAGTTTCTTGGTAAATATGTGTTCGATGCCTGGGAGGGAGTGGGTCGAGTTTCCTTAAACCATGCTGAGCATGCAGGTGCAGTGCATGAACTCCTGAGTGAGTGAGTCATGCTGCCTGGGGCTCACTCTACTCCACTCTTGTAAATTGCGCCTGCACCAGGCTTTTTCTCATTTGCAAAGTTCAGCGCATGCGCACAGCTAGGCAGCCCCCACACCCCCAGGAATGTCTGCTTCCTACAACTAGAATGGAAACACCATTCAGCTCAATGAAAGCAAGTTCATTCGATGCAAAGAAATGTTAACAAAAACCATGTCCAGCTATTGTAGATCTGGCAACTTAAACAAAACAGCAAAAAAAAAGCAAACCGGCATTGGCATAGCCAATAGGTATCGCTTTTTGGACCCTATAAGTATTTAGTTATGCAGCAGAATATCCTTGGTGCAACAACACCAACTGTTGCATGGCTAAACACTTTTAAGGTCCCAAATGCGAGACCTGTTGGCTATGCCAATGCTTTTTCTTTTTAGGTCAAGCCTATAATTGAAGTGCATGCTCTGCCGGGCATATTGTAGTGGGGACAGATGTGGAAGTGCTGTGGAAGCTCCACCCATATTTTTCATTGTCTGGTGTCATCGTCTATGGTAAATGCTGGCTTCCAATGGATAATGAGGCTTCGTAGAACCGCCTTGTTACCGTCCTGTCTCCTTTTGTGACTGCCCATCAGGACTGGATCTTTTAATTGTGGCGTTACACGTCTCCTTCATTTAGCTGGAAAGCACTATTTTCTTTCAGTCGGCTTTAGCAATGGCGGCTGCATGTTTATTTTTGCATCGCGCTTTCACTTTAATAGCTGCTGCCCCACACAGCACTCGCGGGTGGGGGCGGCAGCTATTGTTAAAGAGAAAGAGTGATGCAAATATAAACAAGCGGCTGCCCTTGTGCAATGGCGACAGCTTGTTCAACAGTGAAACAAAGTTCTGGATCTATGCGATGGGTTGAGGTAAAAATAGCCCTCCATTAGCACTCTCTCGCAACACCACGACAGGCAGCCAAACAACACTTCATCTTCTACCAAAAACATCCAGGCAGGGGAGTAAATGTAAAATTAAAATTGATACTTGTATAGCTCACTACTCATCCGCAAGGGTCTCAAGGCGCTTGTACGAATGCCGCTGTGGAACCCATCCTGGCTTTCCCTGTGAGGCGTCCACTCCTGGGCACCCCCAAGGTGAAGGCCAGGCATCCTTAGCGTTGTGGGGGCCGTTGTGGAGATTAAGCAAGCTATTGCCCAGAGTTGCAGAGTGGGACTCCATGGTTGGAATAGGCACCGAGGTGAGAATTATCAGGTCCGTGGAATTTTGAGCCCAAGACCTTCCGAGGCGGGGAATTGAACCCTGGTCCCAGGCCAGACCTCTGCATCAGGGTAGTGTGCGTGGCGCGCGCACTTGCCAGCAATAGAAAGGTGAAAGGTGGAGCGCAGATGAAAGTAAGGGAAGAGAAATTCGCTTTGAACTGCTTTGACATCAGTGGTGTGACGGAGGTGCCATGGGCCCTAATGCAAGTAAGGAAATGAGCCCAGTCCCATGCCTGGAGTGTAAAATGCAGGCTTTACTGGCCCCTTGTAAACCTAGACCCCAGCGCCACTCTACCTCCCGCACAATTCATAGCTAGGACCCTTGTTGGCATACTTGAGTTTAAAAAAGGCAGAAACATAAGCCGGCCCCCTAGTCCCATTCATTGGTTGCCTTCAAGGGGGTGTCCCTTCTCACACAAAGGGGCAACTGTGAGGTTGTGTGACTTTGGGTTTTTAGGAGCCTTGTCTTGATTTGAAAGTGACTTAATTTTGTGCTACACCCCTGCAAGAAGAAGAATGCATAAGACCTAAATAAATCAGTCTTCAAGTTGTGACTGCAGTTAAAAGTTATGTGAGAGCAGCCCTGCTTCAGCGAGGGGCTCGGTGTGCGCCCACGTGCTGTGCCAGGGCACTCCATCGATTCCCCTGAGGTACCCGCCACTGACAGTCCCAGTGATATCACTCGCTGTCTCCCAGACGCTCGCTTTAATTCCCCGCCAACGGCTGCAGCACTCTCCCTCGGCCGGCTGCAGGGAAAGTCACATCCAATCCTCACCGCAGCTGCTTCTGCAAACTCATGCAGGAGGTAGGGTCACAGTACAGTCTCCGCGTCATGTAGAGACATTGAAGCGCTGGGTTTCCGTCCTCCGGTTGATGCCCCCTCCCTTCTGTGCCCTCCTCGCTGTCTAACTCTCACTTTTTACTGGTCGTGTGGCCCTGTTCCTCCCCTGCAGACTCCTCACAGCTCCCGGGTGTGTCCTGCCTCTGCTGGTTTTTTAGGTCTCGCCTGGCGTTGCAGCGCGAAAGCGCTGTGGCCAGCGAGACCTATTGTTGTTGTTTTTCCTCCCAAGTGGTACAGACCGGTGCACGAGCCGATTGGGGTCTGTGGATGCGCTTACGTATAAATGACGCACGCACACACACACACAGCGTTACTTAGGGCGGCCGAAGGCACGCACACACGCGCATACACACACAGACAGACGCACACACACACACACACACACACACGCACACACGGACACACATACAGCCGCCGCCCCCCACGTGCACCACACACACAGACGCACACACCCAGACACACATACACACACACCGCCGCCGCCCCCCCCCACGCCCACTCCCCCCCACAACTAAGCCCCACTTACCACATCAGCGGCCACAGCCGCCACTCCTGACTTCTGCTGCCACCGCGGGGCTCTCCCTCATGCATGGGAACACGTGTCACCAAGGCTCCTCTGGGCCATCCACTCCGTGGGCGCGGGCTTCTCGCAGAAGACAGAAGTCCCGCCCCACGACAGGCGTGGTGCTCCCGAACTTCCGGTTTCGGGATGTGCACGCTCACAGCTTTTTTGCACATGTTTGGGTGCCGTATAATGTTTCAAAGTAGTGTAAAGGCCGTGCATGATATGGAGTAGAGCTGGTTCATATATGTTTTAGGGTAGGGTGATATTATGTATATGGGTGCTATGAGTATTATGGTTCAGGTGTTTTGCAGGGAGATACCAAATCTGTTGTGATGCATAAGATTGTTACTGTCGGGTTCCGAGTACTTTATTCCTGACTGTTTTTTTTAAATCTGCCCTAAGACTTAGAAACAGTAGGGAAAGTTAACTGTTTAAGTACTGCTGCTACTTTCATTTTCATACCTGCTTAACTGTGATTGTTTCTATTAATATATATTATATTATCTGGGTATTTTATGCTTGTATACCATGTTTTTACTATGTAATATTGATTATTGGACAATGTGCTTTTATGTTTTTTTTCTGCTTGAAAAACCGAATAAAGATTTTGAAAAATAGAGTACATGATTTACATCCTGTGCAGGTTGATAATGTGTATTGTGTGAGTGTGCACATGACAGGTTCAGTCCCGGGAGGGGGCGCACACGCGTACGTGTGTGAGATATAGGGTCTGTGCAGGGTGCGCTGCCAACCCCTCCTCCCTCCCCTGCAACCAGGCATGGGCTATGACATCATCAAGCTCTGCTCTCTCCTTTTCATGAATGAAAGCCCACCTCCTTTCAGCCCCCTCAAGCCCATGCGCCCTGGCGGTGGAGTGGAAAAGGCTGGAGCTTCCGGTCGGGTGTCATGGCGGCTCCGCTGTGATGGCTGCCGAGGGGAGAGCAAGCAGCAGGGAAGAGGAGGAGGAGGCTTAGAGAGCCGCAGGCCCCGGAATAGCGCTGAGCACGGACAGGAAGTGCGGCCACAGCAGCCCGGAGGGCGGGTGGGCGCCCGGACATGACGGCTCACAAGCCGGTGGAGTGGGTGCAGGCCGTGATGAACAGGTTCGATGATCAGGTAAAGTAGGGACTGGGCTGAGGCTGCACGCAGAGTCAGACTGCGGATGATGCGCTACTCTATCGCTGTGACCGTGCGACCCTTCCTCGCGCTGCTGTCACCCAACAAAATGGGCTTGAGGTTGCCCTCGCCTTCATCCTTCTATGTCGCCCAATGCATCTATACTGTATGCATCTTCTCTGCTGACTGTCTCGGTTCTAGTGTATGTCATCCATTGCCCCATGTGTATTTATACCCACTCCTGCCCTATGTTCACGTTCGTCCTGGATGCGCCCTTTCCTTTAGACGATTTCTCCTTGTTCATTTGCTTCATCCAAAGCATCTGCTTAGCATCTCTACCTATGGATCCCGCCCTCTCAGTGCTATTTTTTATTTCCGTTGTGTATTGCTCCTCTCTTCATGCTCTCCCGTCTCATGAACACCCTCCCGCCCCCTAGGTACATCTGGAAGCCCTTCTGTGTGATCTCAATGTGCACTATCTTATTATCATGCCCTCCTGCACATTTGAACTGTGCATGCTCACTCCTTGTGTCCTCATGCATTTTCTTCGTCCGTTTTGTCTTGCGTGCATGCTTCCTTCCTTGCACATGCTTCGCTGTTATCCTATATTCCCACGTATATTCTCTTGTGCTCCCTCCTAGCATCTCCATCTACACCCCGTGTTCTTCCCTCGCTGTTTTGTCATACTAAATTTCACCGCATCAAGTTGACCTCCTCATGTGTATGCTACTCAGTCCCAGCCAGCAACTAGCCCCTTCCGACGAGTGTTTACCTCTCCTGTCATCAAGCCGAATCACTGCAGCTTGCGCCCTGTTATGACTGTTTTGTAGCCTCCTTTGAACTCTGTAGTTTCTTGCGCTTGTCCACCCGTTCCCACGTACTACTCTAGACTCCGTGCTCTCTCTCCCAGAATGGCCTTACTAAATGTACTTATTTGTGGTACATCACTGGGCCTTGGGCTGGGCTGTCCAAATAATCATTGGTTCTGTCCCAGTTGTTGCTGCCGTTCCTCCCTTTTCCATACTTATAGCCTTTGCATGCAGGTTTTGTTGGTGAGCAGGGAGCAATCTTTTATTTTGTGTGTTGCGAAGGGGCTTCATCTCTCCGGACTTGCCTAGCATTTTCAGCCACTCCTCCCATGCGTTGCCGGGCTTGCCTTACCCCCGGGCTCTGCTTCTCCATTCGCGTTTTCCTTGTTTATGTTTAGGTCCTCTCCGATTTGTTTTGCTGGACCATGCCTGAACCACCCCAAGCAAAATACTGTGATTCTTATCTATGCACTTGTTAATCCATGTTAATAACATCTGGGTTTCTCTTTCTCTCTAAACTGTTGTTGGGCTCAACGTTTCCACAATTTAAATTCTACATTTTAACTTTCTGAGAAGGCGAATCATTATATATTTTTCTTTTCTCCCTTCTTTCATTGCTGATGTATTCCTGATTCCTGTCCATTTCTTGTATTCTGACTGGCAGTAACACTCAATCAAAGCAAATTAGCAATCCCCATTGCATTGACTGGTGCCATTGCCCCCTGTTAGCTCTTTCATCTTCCCTACTTCTTAATTGTGTCGTTTATCCTGATTTATTTGGTTTTGCCTTTTAAGGCACACTGGGTCCAAAGCCATCCCTCATCATATCAGTCTGCCACATTTTTTTTTCTTGCACATTTGCCAGATTTTTGTCTTCCCTTCGAGCTGTATTAGTTTGCTACCTTCTTTAACTTGTGGCTGTTCCTCCAGTTAGTTCCATTCTTCCTATTTTGGGTATACTTTATTATTCACCTTTTCTGAAAACAAAAACGATTCCCATTTGGCCTGCTCCAAAATCCTCTTGGAGTGGCTGAACATGACTACATGTATTTCTTGTTCTGCCGTCATTTGTGTTTGCCTCTTGCCCACCCAGTCTAGTTGCACTTGTAAATGTTTAGCTTACTTTTCTGGCATTTGCAAGAGTTTAAGCTATTGCCATTGTTAATGGAAATGCCTTCTATATATGTTTTAAAAACCAACACGTAAATAAAAGGCATTGGCGTTTAAAATGCCAACAGCTCAAACTCTCGCAAATGCAAGACCTATTGCATTGCAAATGCTTGTTAATGTTCTTCCCTGTACCTTTCGTCTGTCTGTCTATTCCCTCCTCTCCTTGCTTGTTACCTCACTCTCTGCCTACCCTGTCAGATACCCTGCCTGTGTTCTCCGTTATCCACCTACAACCTCCTCCTCCTCTCTCCTAGCCCCTTGTACGTATATTCCACCCAGACAGGCAGATGCTTCCTCAGCGACGAGCCATGTCTGCAGAAATCTGAAAACTTTCAGCCCATTGAAAGGATGCAGCTCTGACCTCAAAAATGTCCCAGGCATGGGTCTCTTGTTTGGGAGAGCTTGACATCTGCGTTGGAGACAAATTTCACAGCGCAAACGGCGTGGGACCAAAAATATTGTCGTTCTGCTCACAAGCGTCTCATCCAGTGTACTTTTAATAGAGCGAAAATTTATAGAGGCGATGATGCAGTTTATTAAGATAGAATGGCTTAGTGGGTTAATGCATCTGCTGCATCTGTTCAGGAAATCGGCCAGGGCAATATACAAGACGCCCTCTATCACGCATAATGCTCTACACACATCAACTCCAAGTTACCTGGCTAACAAACATAAGTTACTCCAGTATTGGTACTTTCATAGATTCCTGTGTCATTGCCCGTCGTCGGGATAGGAGTCCCCAGTAAATAAAAAATACAGTAGACATCGGACAAAAAAGAAAAAAGGCCTAGGCCTCATCTCATTTTTTAGCTGTTAGACCTGGCATCTTTGGTGTGGTTTCCCCTGACTGTTTGCCTCTACCACTTGTATTTTTGGCACTGTGCTGGATTTCGTTTTTGCTGGTTTAGATGCTGTGGGCACTTTGCCACTGCTGATCAGTGTCAAAGTGCAAGGGCTCCTAGGTAAATTGTTATTGTGATTGGTTATCCATGATTGGCATATTTGTGTTACCAAGAAGTCCCTAGTAAAGTGCACTGAGTGTGCAAGGGCTGGTGACTCAAATGCTACTAGTGGGCCTGTAGCACGGAGAGCCACCCACATGAGTAGCCCTAAAATGGTGTCTCAGGCCTGCCACCACAGTGCCTGTGTGCAGTTGCTAACTACCATGCTGACCTGGCCAGAGCCCACACTGACCAGGCCTTACCCTTCCCTTTCTCTACACATTGGTCACCCCTAGGGAAGGCCCAATGTACCACCCTGGGCAGGGTGCAGTGTATTTGAAAGGTAGAGCATGTACTAGTGAGTGTGACATGCCCTGGTAGTGAATTACAGCCATTTTCGTTTTTCACTATTGAGAGGGCTATCTTGCCCATAGGCTATAATGGGGAATGCTGTGTATAATGTTTACCTGTATATCTTCCTATAGGAGCAAGATAGAAAATTAAAGGCTGGTATCCCTGAACTCAGAATTTAATAACACATCTTTTAGGAAAGATGGTTTTTAAATCCTCTGTTTGAGAACAGAACTTTTAGAACGTGGCTGTTCTCTTGTCTGACCTTTCTGTGTGCCTTGTTTGTGAATTGACTGTCTGGTTTGTGAGTGACAATGGCTTGGGAGCCCCCAGGAGGCTGGATGAGTCAGCCCGAGGCTGAATGACTGCATTTGCATCTAGAGTGGTGGGAGGGGATTGCACCTGGTCCTGAATAGGGCTGTGCCTGCCTTCCACAATACTGGCTCCACCTCCTGCTGGGCGGCTGACGACCCTGCCCCTCTCTCTGAAAGGAGAGGATAAGGCAGAAAAACAAAGTGCTCAGGAATTGACCTGAACTGGTTCTGACCAAGCCAATGTCTTCCTGCCTCTAGAGAACAAAGGAAAGACTGGTATAAAAAGGGCTACCCAGACAACAGAAAATTAGACCATCCTGGTATAAAGAAGGAACCTCTGCCAAGGAGAAAGCTGGAAGACTGAAGAGGAAGGACTTTCCTGCTGTGTGTTTGTGGGCTGACCTCCAGTTGCTTTGTTGCCAAGGAGAGGGGAAGGACTTTGTTGTTGCTTTGTCCCCCTTGCTTGAAGAGATCTCCAAGGGCCTGAAGAGAGCTGGCCTCCTGTTAAGAAGTCCCAGAAACAAAAGGACTTCACCCCCAGCTTCCCCTCTGAACTCTGCTGAGAGAGTTTCGCCCTCCCTAGAATGCTGAGACCGACTGAGGGGCCTCTAGAAGTTGTGGCCTGCTGTTTGGAAAGCTGGATAAGGAGAAACAAAGACAATCTGAAATTTTCACGCATCGCTGTCTTAGGGAGCGCATCCCCGACAGTGCGAGGAAATTCCCTCCGCCGCGAGGATCGAGATCGTCGCAGCGCCTGTCGTCGCTTGCTTGCGGACTGCATCACGTCGCTGTGAACATCGTCGCAAAGCCATCGCATTGAGGGGCCACGAGAAGAGAAGATCGACGCTGCGCTGCGCATCGCCGCCTCACCTGATCTTGTTGCCGTCCCGAAGATCGTTACATCGTGCCTGTGCGAGATGCTTCCTACCGAACCTGCGCTCCGGAATCCATACAAGGTATCGCATCCCTCCCCATACAGACCGGATTCATCGCAACACGCGCGCTGCGACCAGCGGGGCTTCCATGCATCACTCCTGAGACCCCAGGGTCTCAGGAGTGACGCATCGCTTGTTTTTCAACACTACAGCTTCCACTTGGAACTTTTGTCGCATCTACAGGTACTTTCGGCTAAACGTGACGCAACTGTGGATTATTTTGACGCACACCCAAGAACTCTTTGAAAATCATATTCTTGAACTGTGTATGTTGGATTTTTGTCTAGATTAAATAACTTAATTTTTCTAAACTGGTGTGGAGTCCATTTGTGGTGTTTTCACTGTGTTAATGTGAGTGTTTTAGCCATGTCTTATCTGTTTTTAAGGTTAAAATTCCACCCTCATTAATATATGCTGCCGAGGTGGTGGACATGAGTCATTGGCATATGTTTGATAAGGCAGAAGGACGAATTATGCGCCAAATCTGTAATTTAAATTCCTTGGCTGCCCCACACGTTCTGCGCCTTGAATTTGGATTAGTCTCTTCCTTTATTTTAGCCCAGGCAGCAGTTCTTAGGTGGCGTAACTCTCTCTTCTTGGGGGAAGAGAGTACTCTTAGGGCTGCTCTGAGAACAGAAATCTTTTGCAATCTAAAAGTACAATCCACGTTTTTTAGGTCTTTTTTATGTGCAATTGACAGTTTCGGTCTTAGTTTAACTCCTGCTTCTCCAATGCCTAAATCTGGTTTGAAACAGTGCTTAAAGAAATGTGGATCCCCTATTAGTTTAGCCAGAGACATCCCTTTAAGTAAATCTAGGCCCAGTAATGTGGCGGTCAGTGGGAGTACATTGGGAAATAAACCACAGCCTTATTTAACTTGAATATCCCTCATGGGATTATAAGGCTGATACTCCTACTGAGATTTAATCTGCTGCCTTTAAGAGACGTCACTGGCATCTGGGATAAAACACCTAGAGAGAAGAGAATCTGTGAACTGTGCAAGTTGCAAATCCAAGATCTTAATCATGTTTCATTTGCATGTTCAAAGCTGCAAAGTGCCAGGCGAGTGTTTTTAAAACCAGTATTTATCAAATGTAATATTCACTCTGCTCAGGATGCACGTTCTCTGGTTTTGTCACCCCTGAATAAAATGGTTTGTTTTAAGATATGCCAATTATTTAGAACATTGATGCCTATTTACTAGAATTTTGTATAACAGTAGTACCCTGATTTTGTTTTAATATCTACTGGTTGGCTAGTTAATAGTTTCACATATTCATTGCATCAACTGCACATTACTTAGTATGTATATAAGAAATTTTATTGGCCGGTCATGTGATTGTTTTACATATCATAGCTTATTTGCACATTTCACACTATGTTTGATATCATGTTATAGTAATGTATAAGGAAGGAATTTTGTACTGTATGCAATGTCTGTCTTTTTAAATTGTCAGTGTGTTTTTGTGGACCTCCGTCGGAGTTCCAAAACAAAATAAATAAATTGAATTGAGTGTTGGTACAAATACTTTACACATTGCCTTTGATAAGCCTGTCTGCTCGTGCCAAGCTACCAAGGGGGTGAACAGGGGTTATCTAAAGAGTCTATCCCCCATGCCCTGACTAGAAGCAAGGGTCCCTATTTGGACATTGGTACCTACCTCTGCCAACTAGAGACCCCCAGATCTAACAGTGGCATTTCCACCTCTTTTTGCAAAAGAGACCAAACAGAATGAACAGCCAATCAGAATAGCCTCACCCCATTGAACCTTCCCGAGAGAGCATCAGAGCCTCAGGTTTCGACGACACAACACTCGTAGGTACCTTTTATCCTGTCGTCCACTTTGACAACTTCAACGTCAACGAGGGTAACGACGTTGATGGTGTCGACGGCGACCACTCCGATGAGGACGTTGACCGCTTCCAGCCTAATAGTGACGACGGTCTCGTCGACGGTGGCTCTTTCCTTGTCAACGGTTCAAACTTCGTCGACAGCGGTTCTGTCGACGAACTCGTCGACGATTCAAAATGTGGCAGTTTCTATACGGAGACATCGCATTACTCCTGAAATGACTTCTCCAAGGAAGATGACACCCCTGCCTCCTGCTCTTTTTTGGGAAGAGGAGTTTTCCGAGGACGATGACGGTCCTTATGGTGATGCAGATAGCCCATCTCAGCTCTATGTTAAATATCAGGACTCGGACTCGGAGGAATATAACATGGAGCAGAAACAGTATGTGCAGCAATCCAGATCTCGGGATCAATTGCAACAGGACATGGTCTGCATGTCATACTCTCTTATCACAGACCTGCAATTCATGCTTGCGGATTACAGGAAGAGGTTTCCAACTCAGTCCTCTGGCCAAGGCTCTTTCGAAGACAAGATTACTATAACTCAGCCTATGAAAGACGCTGCCAGTTGGTGGACGGTTAGAGTAATATCTCTCAGGGTCTCACCTTCAAGGTCGCCTTAACTCCTCGAGTAATTACAACAGACGCCTCTCTGGAAGGCTGGGGAGCAGGCTTACAAGACCTTCAGGTGAGCGGCTGATGGCTACTCCAGCATCACCTTCTCCACATCAATATGTTAGAACTCAGAGCGATTTGTCTTGCCTTACAGGCTTTTCTTCCACGAATCCAAAGATCCACTGTCCTGGTCCGTATGGACAACACAACGGCCATGCATTATGTCAACAAGCATGGGGGAACAAGGTCTTGTCTTCTATCCAAGGAAGCTCAGTGGATTTGGGAATGTGCTATCCAAGAGCAAATATCTCTCTCGGCGGAACATCCTCCAGGCGCCCTCAACAAGACAGCAGACACTCTCAGTCGCCTCAAGCCAGTAAGCCACGAGTGGGATTTAGACCAAGACACTCTGGAAAGGATTTTCAGTCTCTGGGGCACTCCATCCATAGATCTCTTCGCCACTCCTGAGAACAAGAAATGCCGACTCTACGCAAGCAGGGAGCACCATCCGGGATCATTAAGGAATGCGCTTTCGATGGCCTGGTCAGGCGCATGTGTTTACGCTTTTCCTCCGGACCTGCTAATTCCCAGACTTCTCAGAAAGCTCAAGGTGGAACCCTGCAGGATGATTCTAGTGGCTCGACGTGGCCTCGTCAGTTTTGGTTTACAGAGCTTCTCCTTCTCTCCGTGGATTGTCCAATTCATCTGCACCCAATTCCTTCTTTACTGACGATGTCCCAGGGCCAAGTGGTACATCCAGATCCCAGCTCCCTTCAGTTATCAGCGTGGCTCCTGATCACCGAGAATTTCAGAATCAAAATTTCTCGCCAGAGTGTAGAGAAGTTCTAGCGCAAGCCCGAGCACCAAGTACAAATAAAACGTATCACTTGAAATGGAAGCGTTTCTGCATGTGGTGCCAACATGAGAACATTCATCCTTATGATTCTGCTCCTCAGCGGGATTTTGCCATACATCTTGGCATTGGCGAAATTAGGTCTCGCTCATTCCTCTATCAAGGTGCACCTGGCAGCCATATCTAGATTAAGATAAACTTCTTCTGGACCTTCCCTCTGGTCAGCAAGGATCAGTTTAGCTAACCTCTACCCCCCACTTTAGACCTCTGGTTTATTCTCTGCACTGATCGACTACTTGAGATTTAATGAGCTGCCCCCTTTTCATTGGAGTCCATCTTGAACGTGGTACCAATCAAAATCCTGTTACGCACATTAATGTAATTACAACATACACTACACACCAATGTTCTCCAATGTTCGTGGTTTGTTAAATGTGACCACGTCTTCGCATAATGTAGTTTTGAATCTAATGTAATGATCTGCTTTTATACTCTAATGTATCAATATCTTCAGGTTATGTAAATTTGTACCGTATGTGATTTATTTCTACTGTAAAGCTCTCTAGCACATTTGAACAATGTCCACGCTATATAAAAATGCATAGTTACATAAATTAAATATTCAAACCAAATGGCAACGCTTACACTCATTTATCTGAGACAAATACAAAGTGCGCCTTTTGATACGCGGGATGAGAAGTACCCACTGTTTACAGCACCGTAAAGTTACAAGACTGAAGCAGCAAGCACTATATAAGGTTAATATTGGTGGACCAAGACAAATATAGAGATGTTACCAATCTATCTTTGAAATAAAAGAAATGCCAGTGGTGGAAAAGCAATTTGTTACTGGTATAGCTTCTTAAAAAAATCGTATCCACTGGTAATTACAATGGGTGCATTACATTCCATCGTTCCTTTGTTCAGACTAACCAACTGCATGCACAAATGGAGTTGGAGTCAAGAGGTCAGCTATATTCCACCTTCCCAGTAGACTCTTGTAAATGTAAATGTATCGCGACTTATATAGCGCACGTATCACCCGAAGGCATCAAGGCGCTTGCCTTGGGAACCTGTCCTGGCTTTTTCCCTGTGAGATAACCCCTACTGGGCATCCCCAAGGTGAAAGCCAGGCATCCCGCAGCGGGTGGGCCGCCGTAGTGGAGATTAAGCAAGCTATTGCCCAGAGCTGCAGCGTGGGACCCCATGATTAGAATAGGCACCGAGGCGAGAATTATCGAGTCCGTGGACATTTTTGGGCTCAGGACCCTGCCGCGCCGGTAATTGAACCCTGGTCCCGGGCCAGACCTCTGCATCGGGGTCTGCCGCTCTAATCAGTGAGCCACACTTCTCTACTCTTAGACTTATTCAGTTGGTGAACCCATAAGTGTCCCGCTAGCAAACGCAAAAAATGGCAAGCACAAAAAAGAAGTATCACAGACATATATAAAGCTATCTTAGACCTCCCCCATGGGAAATACTCTTGCCCAAACAGCAAGGCCATACATCCTTTGAACAGAATATACATTATGCTGTGCGCCATAAGAAAAAAACTCCACGTCTCAGCCTGCAAGGCAGAGGCTCTCTATGATAGTGTGTACCTAGGGAGAGGTGCAGCGGAGCGGCTGACTCCGAAACACAGGGCTCACGGTTTGATTGCTGGTGGCAGCTCAATTCAGCACCACATAGATATTTAATTGCTTACACATGAGCCATATGAGTCATGAGATAACAGTCATCACAGTGGGTCCTTTTGCAACTATGAATACATATAATAAACAAGCAATACGTGTCTCCAATTCTCTATGAATTATCTTTCAAATATTAACTTTAAGTATTTTATTGAAATTCATTAACGTCACCCAACACTTTCCTTTTTCTGAAAATGTTTGCATTTGGTTTCCAAACACTGGGTACATCATTTCTTCCCCCCCAACAAAAAATTAAAAAAAAAATTTAAATTAAATTTTTGGTAAGCCAAATGCCAGATCCTAATTTGTATTAAATCCACATATTTAGGGCCAGATGTACGACCTAGAATTGCATGTGCAAACGGGTTTGCGACAGGTTTGCGCATGCAATTTCAGTCTGGGCAATGAACAGTTCCTAAATAGCGAGTCTCAATTCATTTGCAACTCGCTATTTAGGAATTGCGGGTCGTAATTAGGAAAGGGGCGTTCCCTTCCTCATTGCGTCCGCAAATCAATGTGCAAATGTGTTGTGACCTCAGTTGCGGTCGCAAAACACTCGCAAATTACTACCCTCTTCAAGAGAGTGGTAATGCAGTCGCAATTGGGAAGCGTCCCACTTTGTGACTGTCTCTAAAAATAATTTTTAAGGGCAGGGACCACTACCTGCCTTTTAAAAATGCATCCCGTTTTCCTTTAAGGAAAACCGGCTGCATAAAAAAACCTGCTTTATTTAAAAGCAGTCCCAGACATGGTGGTCTGCTGAGTCCAGCAGGTCACCATACCTGGGAGGGCCTGTCATTCCCAATGGGCTCGCAAATTGTGAGAGGCTCAATAATATTAATGAGCCTTGCAATTTGCGACCCCATTGGGAATCGCAAACAGTGGTCAAAACACTGCTGTACATGCAAAATAGTTCCTCACAAATTGCGAGTCGCAAAAGGTTCGCAATCTGCGAGTTGCTATTTTGCGCGTCGTACATCTGGCCCTGAGTCCCCAAATTTCAGTGTATCATTTTCATCAAGTGCATGCGTATACTACTACCCATTGTCAGCCACAATGGCCCTCACTTTCTAGTGTATCATTATCATATAGCAGGGATGCCTATAATACATTACTAGTAGCCAGTAAATGTCAAGGAGGCCCATCTTACACAGCATACCATCCAGAAGCCAGGGGTGGTCTCTATATAGCAGGGTTAGCATTAGGCCAGGATGGACACCAGTACACCCCAAACAGCGAAAATAATTCAAATGTTGCTCACAATATGTCAATAAGGATCAGCTTATACAGAGAGTACTATAATGCATAACCCACATTTAAGTGTTAGGTAGGGGGTGTGGCCATAACATGTCAGTTGTTTATGGCCACCAAATACCAGCGGGTGGCCGTCAGACACCACCCACACATATGTGGATGTACGTGTACAGATTTATAATACAGACATACGCATATATTCAGATACACTTATACACACTTGCACGTACACACACTCTCCCATCACCCCCTTACTAAGTGGCTGAACCAGTTCAGTTGTGCTTTCCTCTCCGCTATAGACTGGGGACTGTGAAACTGGCATCCTCCTCTCCTGCAGCAGGGTCTGCACTTATACTTGCAAGTGTGACTCACAGTGCAGGAACTTTAACCCATTAACAATCACAGGCTACCAGTGAACACAGTGTGATTGGCTATCGGTTTCTCAGCCTAGTCAAGTCAAGTCAAGTCAAAAGATTTATATAGCGCACTACATACCCAGAGGGTCTCAAGGCGCTTGTAGAAGGGTGGGGAGTTACTTGTCGAATATCCACGTTTTGAGTTGCTTTCTGAATGCTAGGTGGTTCTGAGTAAGGCGAAGGTGAGTGGGAAGTGAGTTCCAAGTTTTAGCTGCTAGGTAGGAGAAGGATCTACCTCCCATGGTGGTTTTGTTGATGCGAGGTACAGTGGCAAGGGCTTGGTTGGAGGATCGTAGCTGGCGGGACGGGGTGTAGAAGGATAGTCGTGTGTTGAGGCATTCGGGTCCGATTTCGTAGAGTGCTTTGTGTGCGTGGGTTAGGAGCCGGAAAGTGATCCTCTTATTGACGGGGAGCCAGTGGAGGTTTTTCAGGTGATCAGAGATGTGTTCTTTACGCGGGATGTCTAGTATGAGCCTGGCTGAGGCGTTCTGGATGCGTTGTAGTTTTTTCTGGAGTTTTGCGGTGGTGCCGGCGTAGAGGGTGTTTCCGTAGTCCAGTCGGCTCGTGACCAGAGCGTGGGTGACTGTTTTTCTAGTTTCGGTAGGGATCCAGCGAAATGTTTTTTTGAGCATGCGAAGAATGTTGAAGCAAGATGAAGAAACGGCGTTGACTTGTCTGTTCATCGAGAGTGAGGAATCCAGGATGACGCCCAGGTTCCGTGCGTGGTCCGTCGGGATGGGTGCTTTTCCAAGGGCCTCTGGCCACCAAGAGTCGTCCCAGGCGGAGGGGGAGGTACCTAAGATGAGGACTTCTGTTTTGTCTGAGTTCAGTTTCAGACGGCTGTGCTTCATCCATTCGGCTACTTCTTTCATTCCTTCGTGTAGGTTGGTTTTGGCCGTGTTAGGGTCTCTGGTGAGTGATAGGATCAGTTGAGTGTCGTCGGCGTAGGAGATGATGTTGAGGTTATGTTGGCGTGCGATGGCCGCGAGGGGGCTCATGTAAACGTTGAAGAGGGTGGGACTGAGTGAGGACCCTTGAGGTACGCCGCAGATGACTTCAGTGGCCTCTGACTTGAATGGTGGAAGGCGGACTCTCTGGGTTCTTCCGGAGAGGAACGAGGTGATCCATTCCAGTGCTTTTCCTTGGATTCCGATGTTTTTGAGGCGCTGTAGAAGGGTGCTATGGCAGACTGTGTCGAAGGCTGCGGAGAGGTCGAGGAGGATGAGGGCGACTGTGTCTCCATTGTCCAGTAGAGTTCGAATGTCGTCTGTTGCTGCGATGAGGGCGGTTTCGGTGCTGTGCTTGGCTCGGAAGCCGGACTGTGAGGAGTCGAGGGATTTGTTTGTTTCGAGGAATGCGGCGAGCTTTCTCGATGACTTTGGCCGGGAATGGAAGGAGTGAGATAGGGCGATAGTTTTTGAGTTTGGTGGGGTCAGCTGTGGGTTTCTTCAGGAGGGCGCTGAGTTCGGCATGTTTCCAGCTTTCCGGGAAGGTTGCGGAGTTGAGGGAGCAGTTGATGACGTCTCGGAGGTGCGGTGCAATAATGGAGTCTGCTTTGTTAAAGATGTGGTGAGGGCAGGGGTCTGTGGGGGATCCTGAGTGGATAGAGTTCATCAGACGGATGGTGTCCTCAGTGGAAATTGGCTTCCAGTCATTGAGGATGTTCAGGGGGGGTGGTGGTTCTGCAGGGGATTGGGAGGGTTGGTCTTCTGGTTGGTTGTCGAAGCTGTTGTGGATGTCTACAATTTTGTTGTGGAAGAATGAGGCTAGGGAGTCGCAGAGGGTTTGAGAGGGGGTGATGTCGTTGGAGTTGGCTGAGGGGTTGGTAAATTCCTTGACGATGTTGAATAGTTCCTTGCTGTTGTGGGCGTTGTTATCTAGACGGTCCTTGAAGGCTGCTTTCTTGGCATTTCGGATTAGTTGGTGGTGAATGCGAGTGGCGTTTTTGAAGGCGTCCTTGGTGCTGGTGGTTGGGACTTTTTTCCAGGCCTTCTCGAGGGTGCGACAGAGTTTCTTGGATTTCTTAAGATCATCGTTGAACCAGGAGGCCTTCTTGCTGCCTAGTTTGATTTGTCGTTTTTTCAGTGGTGCTAGGATGTCGGCGCTGTTAGATAGCATTGGGTGAGGTTGGTGGCTGCTTGGTCTGGGTTTGAGGAGTGGGCGGGAAGCTTTTGAAGAAGCGATGAGGAGATCTGGTCGATGCTGATTTTGTTCCAGTTTCTTTGCAGAGTGGGTTGGGGGTGCTTGTTGGATGTGGGCTTGTTGTAGGTGAAGTGAATGCAGCTGTGGTCAGTCCAAAGGAGAGCTGTGGTGTGGCTGAAGGAGACATGCTTGCTGGAGGTGAAGATAGGGTCGAGTGTGTGACCTGCGATGTGGGTGGGGGTAGTGACAAGTTGTTTAAGTCCGAGGTTTGCAAGGTTGTCCAAAAGGGTGGTGGTGTTGCGGTCGTTGTTCTTATCAAGGTGAAAGTTGAGGTCTCCCAAAAGGATGTAGTCCTCGGAGGGGAGCGCGTGTGGAGTGATGAAGTCCGTGATGTTTTCACTAAATTGTGCGCGGGGTCCTGGTGGCCTGTAAAGGAGGGTGCCTCTGAGTGTGGTCTTGGGGTCGATGTGGATCTGGAAGTGAAGGTGTTCAGAGTTGGCGAGGTTGACGTCTGAGTTGGTTGAGATGCGGATGGATTTCTTATGGACGATAGCGATGCCTCCTCCTGTGTGGCCGGTACGGTCCTTGCGAATGATCTTATAGCCTTCCGGGATGGCGATGGTGATGTCTGGGGCAGAAGAGGCATTCATCCATGTTTCTGTTAGGAAGGCGACGTTAGGAGAGATGGTGTCGAGTAGATTCCAGAGATCAATGGCGTGTCTGTGGACCAAGCGGGTGTTGAGCAGGAAGCATTGTAGGTGGTTGGGATCGGATAACTGTTGTGTGTTCGTGGATGAGGAGTTGTTCTTGGTGCCGTCGAATTTGCAGGAGTAGCAGGAAAAGGGTCCATGGGGGTGTCCAGGAGCGGCTTGGACGCAGATGGGGGAGCGGCCAGGGTTAAGGGCTAGGAGGGTGGTGGCATCGTAAGTAATGCGGGAGGGGTGGGCAATACGGGGACCAGGGGGTCTGGCGCTGGGCGCGGTCCAGGCGCGGACGGGCGTAGACGGGCTTACCTTTGGCGCACCTTCGGCGCGACTGGAGCGCGATCGCTGCGCGCGGGGGCAACTGTCATGTATGGATGGTGGAGGGGGCGGGGGCGAGGCAGGGTCAGCTGGGAGGCGGGCGCGGGGTGGAGCTACGGTCAGGGAATCAACAAACAACAAAATGGCTGCAACTACGGAGAAATCGAAACTAGCCTGGGGGATGATTAGAAGGCACAACCGGGCACAAAGTGAAGCGCAATCTGTAAACAAAGCGCAGGCTTGGTGGTACAGCACAAACAATTCACAGCGCACACTGCATACAATTGAATCAACAAGTACAATGAGCTAAGCAGGCAGCGGCAGTGATGCGGAGCAAAAGGTCGCGCTGGGGGTGTACTTGTAAAGCGCTACGATACCAAGGAACAGCTTGTGAGTCACAGAGTCAGAGCGCTACGATACCACAGAGTCAGAACGCCAAGGAACAGCTTGTGAGTCACAGAGTCAGAGCGCTACGATACCACAGAGTCAGAGCGCCTTGCGAGGCTGGGGGAGCGACCTCTTCCGACCAGGTCAGGAGAGTCAGGTAGCCTAGGTAGCCATGTGCCTACGCCCAGGCTGCCATGCCAAGTACACTCACGAAGGTGGGTGTGGTTAATAGAGCGCTACTCTCTTTGTATAGTGAATGATCCTGTAGGTTAGTTTTTACCCCTTAATTCCAAAACGACCCCTTGCACCACGTACACCACCGCAGCTTTAGTTCGCATTTTGCACTTCTGAAGGGAGGCTTGTACCAGTGTCAGAGCAAAAGAGGTTCTCCATATGAATGAAGAACACGCACTTCTATGTAAAAAAGGGAACATCCTTTTGGGAATGTCTGGGTCCATGGCTGGGACCAGCCAGTTGACATTACAGAAGGGAGTGAGACTTTAGAATAAAGTGAAATTGTAGCCAACGTGCACTCGTTAGTGTAAACAAAAGAGCTCCAAAAAGTTCTGTTTAGAGTGCCAGTCCCCATTGGCACTCATGAGCAAAATGTTATTAAGTGTGCAGGAAGGGAGGTCCCTTCGTGCTGGTGGGAGCACTATTTTCAATACCAAGAGGTATCAATACATTCAAAATGAGTTATCCATAATAACCATTCTTGAAACTGATTGATGATCCATCTTTTAAATGTTTTATTCATGGATTGCATTATCCATCATGCACATTCATCAGGATAAACCTTCCAAAAGATCCATTACTTATCATTGAACCCAATGCATTTCGGGTCATGCACTGACCCTTCCTCAGGGGTCATTCACTGGATTTCTGAGAAAAAATGGAAACAGGAGACCATTCAACATAAAAGCCTAGAAATACTGAATGCTGACATAAGGTGTCTGGTTGAAAATAAAGATTGATGTCATCCTAAAAGCCTAGAAACTCCAGTGTGCTATAATACAATATGTAGCCTGTGCTCATCGTGCACAGGGTAGCTGATATAGACGTGCCCGAACGACTGTGTGAACATGCCAATATCATTTATACGTGAAGAGAGTACCGGTTGGTGTTGGCTGTACGATCAAACAAAGAGTTGTGGCCAGAAATGTGGTGATGTCAATAGTGAAATGTTCACAAGCAAGAGTTGAATCAAACCCCGTGATACGCTAGCGGGAAAAAAGGTGCTGAGGATAAATGTCAAGTGCGTGCTTGAAATTAGTTATAGCTGGTGATTACAGAATCTGATAACGCGCGAACAAACCTGCTGCTAGTAGAGAACACTTATCTTCATAACAGTGTACGTTAATGGTACCAACTATTATGCAGCGTTCCCATAACTTGAAAGAACTATTGAATAAAAAGCACGAGAAAACACAAAAGAGCGATAAAGACATGCAAAAATGCATGAATTGCATGCATTGCAATAACGTTATGGTTGGTAATCAGTTTATTCATCCTACACAAGGCAACATGATCGAATTAAAATTCTCCAGCACAGGTGATACAGTTAATGTCATCTACGCATTGAAATGCCCTTGTGGAAAAATGTACGTAGGAAAGACAGAGAAAAATTAAAGTTCGTGTAGGTGAACATAAGAGCAACATCTGCAACCAAAATGCGAAATCCACTGTATCAATGCATTTGCTTGAAGCCAGACACAACATAGCACAACTACGTTTCACCATACTATAAGCATTAAAACCTAGAGATGACATTGATCCAACCAAAGCATTGGCGAGATCGGAATTTTATTGAACCAAAAACTTGCATGCCCTACAGTTTCAAGGGATGAATGACAGAATCGAATATAATTTTTTCTGTAATGATGTAACCAGACCAGTCCTTGTTTTTTAGATCTCGCTGATTCAGCGCGCACGGTCTGCTCAGAGAGACTTTAGTAGGTGAGTTTTCAAAGTGCTGCTGGCTTGCGACAAGCTTGCGTTCACACCCGAACCGCCAGCCTTCAGCGCCATCTGTCTTTCCTCTTGCTTGCTCCCCGCCTCCGCCCCTCCCCCCGCCTTCGTGCTTACAAGCATTTGGGATTCTCCCAGTGGGTGCATCTCCTTCAGGCAATATCACGCCCACCTTAAATTTCTCTTCCATCGATGCCTCAATGTGCTTTCTCTTTCCACAAACTCGATGTTTGTGTTCCTTTATTTTGAGATGCTTTTAGTATTACTGTATTGTGACTTAAGGAACATTAAGGAAATGTTACTGTGAAACTGGACAACGTTCACAGTGTTTGTTTCTGATCGCAGCGACTGCTTCATGTCCGTTGCACCATTCAGGGAGTCCTTTCATGAGGACATGGTGAGGAACCTGGAAACTTTTGGCACATTCTCTTTGAAAGCACAGCATGTTGGCGACTGGTTAGTCGCTTACACCTAAGTAGCGCTCTAGATCTCAACGCGCTATGGTGGGTGCAGCAGTTATGACTCATGAAATATGGAGTGCAACTCACAAGGAGGGTGCAAGTTCGAGTGAACATTGGTTGCAATCAAACTCTTAAGATGATGGGCTGTGTTAATCCATTATCAGCACTCAGTCTTCACTAAGTGATCTTGTTTTGTTGTTGTCCATGCTTTGCTGCTCCCGTTTGACTTGCAACACGCTTTCTCTTTCTCCAAACTCGATGTTTGTGTTTCTTTAGTTTGAGATGCTTTTAGTATTACTGTCACACACACAACCACAACCACACACACACATACAACCACACAAACAACCACACACACAACCACACACACACAACCACACACACACAGCCACACACACAAACACAAGACACACACAACCACACACACAGCCACATACACAACCGTGCACACACACAACCACACACACACACACAACCTCAACCAACCACACCCACAACCACACACACAACCACCCAACCACACGCACACAACCACACCCAAACACACGCACACAACCACACCCAAACACACACAACCACACACACAACCACACACACACATACAACCACACAAACAACCACACACACAACCACACACACACAACCACAAACACAAGACACACACAACCACACACACAGCCACATACACACAGCCACATACACAACCATGCACACACACAACCACACACACCCACACACCCTCAACCAACCACACACACAACCACCCAACCACACACACACAACCACACCCAAACACACACAACCACACACACAACCACACGCAACCGCATACACAAACACACACAACCACACACACACACACAACCACACACACAACCACACACACACACACAACCACACACACACCCAAACACACGCGCACACAACCACACACACAACCACACTCAACCACAACCACACACAACCACACACACACATCACACACAACCACAACCACACACACAACCACACACACACAACCACACAAACAACCACACACACACAACCACACACATAACCACACACATAACCACACACACGCACACACAACACACACAACCACACACACAACCACACAACCACACACACAACCACACATACAACCACACACGCACAACCACGCACACAACCACACAAACAACCACACACACAACCACACACATAACCACACACATACAACCACACACACAACCACACACACGCAACCACGCACACACACAACCACACACACAACCACACACACAACCACACACACAACCACACACACAACCACACACACAACTACACACACGACACACAAATACACACACAACCACACACACACAAGTACACCCACAACCCACACACACCCACAAACACAACCACGACCACACACACACACAACCACACATACACACACACACAACCACAACCACACACACAACCACAAGCACAACCACACACATGCACAACCACACACACACAACCACACACACACAAACACCCACAACCACACACCCACAACAAACCGCACACACAACCAACCACACACTCACAACCACACACACAACCACAAACACAATACACACAGAACCACACACACACACCCAACCACACACACAACACACACAATCACACTCACAGAAAACCACACAAACACACACAGAACCACACACACAGAACCACACACACCCACACAACCAGACACACACAACCCCACACACAACCCCACACACAGCCCCACACACAACCCCACCCACAACCACACACACAGCCCCACACACAACCACACCCCCCCCACACACACAACCACACACACACAACCACACACACACAACCACACACACACAACCACTCACACACAACCACTCACACACACACACACACACATCACACACAACCACACACACACAACCACACACACACAACCACACACACAACCTCAACCACCACAAACGCAACCAACCACACACAACCACAACCACACCCACACACACAACCACATCCACACACACACAACACACACACACAATCACACTCACAGACAACCACACAAACACACACAGAACCGCACACACAGAACTACACACACCCACACAACCACACACACACAACCCCACACACAACCCCACACACAACCCCACACACAACCACACACACAACCACACACACACACACAACCACACACACAGCCCCACACACAACCACACACATCCACAACCACACACACACAACCACTCCCACACAACCACTCACACACAACCACTCACACACAACCACTCACACACAACCACTCACACACAATCACACACACACAACCACACACACAATCACACACACATCACATACACACAAACAACCACACACAACCACAACCACACACAACCACAACCACACACAACCACACACACACAACCATAATCACAACCACACACACAACCACACCCCCACACACAACCACACCCACAACCACACACACAAACACACACACCCCGCCCCCGGCCACTCACTGCCTATCAGCCTCCTCTCAACCAGGTAGCGGGATCGCGATCAGTTTCACTTTCACACAATTTGCGATCAGTTTCACTTTTATGGCCGTGTTTTCCGTGAAAGTGTTCGCGTTTCGAGTTTTATTAAGCATTCACTCTTGTTTCCTAGTGCTAGACAATACAATCTCTACAATATTTAAGCAGCCTGCACGTCTCCTGTCAACCATATCACTCTATGCATTTGGTTGCAATCAAACTCTTATGATGATGGGCTCTGTGTATCCATTATCAGCACTCAGTCTTCACTAAGTGATCTTGTTTTGTTGTTGTGTCAATGCTTTGCCACAAACACAAGACACACACAACCACACACACAGCCACATACACACAGCCACATACACAACCATGCACAGACACAACCACACACACCCACACACACACACCCTCAACCAACCACACGCACAACCACACACACAACCACCCAACCACACACACACAACCACACCCAAACACACACAACCACACACACACACAACCACACGCAACCGCATACACAAACACACACAACCACACACACACACAACCACACACACATCCAAACACACGCGCACACAACCACACACACAACCACACTCAACCACAACCACACACAACCACACACATACATCACACACAACCACACACACACAACCACACACAAACAACCACACACACACAACCACACACACACACAACCACACACACACAACCACACACATAACCACACACATAACCACACACACGCACACACAACACACACAACCACACAACCACACACACAACCACACACGCACAACCACGCACACAACCACACAAACAACCACAAAAACAACCACACACATAACCACACACATACAACCACACACACAACCACACACACACAACCACGCACACACACAACCACACACACAACCACACACACAACTATACACACAATGACACACAAATACACACACAACCACACACACACAAGTACACCCACAACCCACACACCCACAAACACACCCACAACCACGACCACACACACACACAACCACAACCACACATACACACAACCACAACCACACACACAACCACAAGCACAACCACACACATGCACAACCACACACACACAACCAAACACACACAAACACCCACAACCACACACCCACAACAAACCGCACACACAACCAACCACACACTCACAACCACACACACAACCACAAACACAATACACACAGAACCACACACACACACCCAACCACACACACAACACACACACAATCACACTCACAGAAAACCACACAAACACACACAGAACCACACACACAGAACCACACACACCCACACAACCACACACACACAACCCCACACACAACCCCACACACAGCCCCACAAACAACCCCACCCACAACCACACACACAGCCCCACACACAACCACACCCCCCCACACACACAACCACACACACACAACCACACACACACAACCACACACACACAACCACACACACAACCTCAACCACCACAAATGCAACCAACCACACACAACCACAACCACAACCACACCCACACACACACACAACCACATCCACACACACACACACACAACACACACACACACAATCACAATCACACTCACAGACAACCACACAAACACACACAGAACCACACACACCCACACAACCACACACACAACCACACACACACAACCCCACACACAACCCCACACACAACCCCACACACAACCCCACACATCCACAACCACACACATCCACAACCACACACATTCACAACCACACACACACACAACCACACACACACAACCACACACACATCACACACACACACACAACCACACACACATCACACACACACAAACAACCACACACAACCACAACCACACACAACCACACACACAACCATAATCACAACCATACACACAACCACACCCCCACACACAACCACACCCACAACCACACACACAAACACACACACCCCGCCCCGGCCACTCACTGCCTATCAGCCTCCTCTCAACCAGGTAGCGGGATCGCGATCAGTTTCACTTTCACACAATTTGCGATCAGTTTCACTTTTATGGCCGTGTTTTCCGTGAAAGTGTTCGCGTTTCGAGTTTTATTCAGCATTCACTCTTGTTTCCTAGTGCTAGACAATACAATCTCTACAATATTTAAGCAGCCTGCACGTCTCCTGTCAACCATATCACTCTATGCATTTGGTTGCAATCAAACTCTTAAGATGATGGGCTCTGTGTATCCATTATCAGCACTCAGTCTTCACTAAGTGATCTTGTTTTGTTGTTGTGTCAATGCTTTGCTGCGCCCGTTTGACTTACAACGTGCTTTCTCTTTCTCCAAACTCGATGTTTGTGTTCCTTTATTTTGAGATGCTTTTAGTATTACTGTCACACACACAACCGCAACCACACACACAACCACACACACACACAACCACACACACACACACACACAGCCACACACACAACCACAAACACAAGACACACACAACCACACACACAGCCACACACACACACAACCACACACACCCACAACCACACACACAACCTCAACCAACCACACAAACAACCACACACACAACCACCCAAACACACGCACACAACCACACTGAACCACCTGCACACAACCACACCCACATAACCACACAAACACACACAACCACACACAACCACACACACACAACCACACACACACACCCAACCACAAACACACCCAACCACACACATAAACAACCACACACAACCACACACACAACCACACAAACAACCGCACAAACAACCACACACACAACCACACACACACACAACCACACACACACACAACCACACACACACACAACCACGCACACACACAACCACGCACACACACAACCACGCACACACACAACTACCCACAACCATAACCACACACAACCACCCACAACCATAACCACACACAACTACACACACAACGACACACAACCAAACACACACACACTACACCCACACACATAACTACACCCACAACCTCACACACACCCACAACCACACCCACAACCACAACTACACACACACAACCACAACCACACATACAACCACACACACACCCACAACCACACACACAACCCCAAACACAACACACACACAAGCACAACCGCACACACACAACCACACATGCACAACCACACACACACAACCCCACACACACCACACACACAAGCACACACACGACCACACACCCACAACCAACCGCACACACACAACCAACCACACACTCACAACCACACACACAAACACAAACACAACACACACACACACCCAACCACACACACACACAACCACACACACACACAACACACACACACAATCACACTCACAGACAACCACACAAACACACACAGAACCACACACACAGAACCACACACACCCACACAACCCCACACACAATCCCACACACAACCCCACAAACAACCACACACACAACTACACACCCACAACCACACACACAACCACACACACAACCACACACACAACCACACACACAACCACACACACAACCACACACGCAACCACTCACACACAACCTCACACACACACACAACCACACACACACACAAACAACCACAACCACACACAACTATACACACAACGAACCACACACAACCACAACCACACACACACAACACACACACAATCACACTCACAGACAACCACACAAACACACACAGAACCACAGACACAGAACCACACACACCCACACAACCACCCACACACAACCCCACACACAACCCTACACACAACCCTACACACAACCCCACACACAACCACACACACAACCACACACACAACCACACACACACACCCACAACCACACACACAGCCCTACACACAAACAACCACTCACACACATCACACACACACAACCACATACACACAAACAGCCACACACACAACCACAACCACACACAACCAACCACACACAACCACAACCACACCCACACACACAACCACACACACAACCACACCCACACACACAAAAACACCCACAACCACACACACAAACACACACACCCCCGACCACTCACTGCCTATCAGCCTCCTCTCAACCAGGTAGCGGGATCGCGATCAGTTTCAGTTTCACTTTCACACAATTGCGATCAGTTTCACTTTTACGGCCATGTTCGCCGTGAAAGTGTTCGCGTTTCGAGTCTTATTCAGCATTCACTCTTGTTTCCTAGTGCTTGACAATACAATCTCTACAATATTTAAGCAGCCTGCACGTCTCCTGTCAACCATACCACTCTGCATTTGGTTGCAATCAAACTCTTAAGGTGATGGGCTCTGTGTATCCATTATCAACACTCAGTCTTCACTAAGTGATCTTGTTTTGTTGTTGTGTCAATGCTTTGCTGCGCCCGTTTGACTTACAACGTGCTTTCTCTTTCTCCAAACTCGATGTTTGTGTTCCTTTATTTTGAGATGCTTTTAGTATTACTGTCACACACACAACCGCAACCACACACACAACCACAACCACACACACACACAGCCACACACACAAGACACACAACCACACACACAGTCACACACACAACCATGCACACACACAGCCACACACACCCACAACCACACACACACAACCTCAACCAACCACACAACCAACCACACAACCAACCACACAACCACACGCACACAACCACACCAAACCACCCAAACACACACACAACCACACCCACATAACCACACAAACACACAACCACACACACAAACACAAGCAACCACACACACACAACCACACACACAAACAACCACCCACAACCATAACCACACAACCACACACACACAACCACACACACAACCACACACACAACCACACACACAACCACACAAACAACCACACAAACAACCACACACACACACACACAACACACACAACCACACACACAACCACACACACACACAACACACACACACACAACACACACAACCACACACACACAACCACACACACAACCAACCAACCACACACATAACCACGCACATCAATCGCTAAGGGAAACAAAGACAAAGCTCCGCCACACAGAGAGGCGATGGCGTAAAACTAACGATCCAGGGGAGCGGGAAATCTATAAGACCCAGCTCAACCTATACAAAAAACGCATCACTGCCACCAAAGCTGAATACTATGAGACTAGAATCACTACAGCGGCAAACAGACAGAAAGAGACCTTCAGAATCCTGAAGGAACTCAGCCAAAAGGCAGAGCAGAAATCAGAGGATGACTGCATTGACTGCACACATTCCAAGCCTTCTTCTGGCAGAAAGTAGGAGACATCCTCTCTGACATTGATAATATCTCGATTAACTAGAGCCCTGCTCCCCTGCCTCAGGAACCCCTCTCAGATCATATGGTTACCAGCTTCCCCAAACTGGACCCCGTCTCCCCGCAGACCCCTGCCCCCCCAGATTTTTCGCAATGGCACTGGAAAGTCAGATAATCTCTATGCTCAACCACTCTCTGGAGTCCGGGTATATGCCATCCAACCTAAAAGAAGCTAGAGTAATACCCCTTCTGATGAAATCTGGGGCAGACGGGGCCAACCTTAAAAACTATAGGCCCATATCCCAGCTACCCTTCATCGCAAAAGTCCTGGAGCGACATGTCCTCAAATCGCTCTCATCCTTCCTGGAGGACAACCAACTCCTCCATTCTCGCCAAGCAGGTTTCAGAGCACACCACAGCACTGAACTGGTCATGTTATCTGTACTTGACAAGCTCAGAACCATGGCTGATAGTAAAAAGCCCAGTGCCCTGATCCTATTGGACTTATCAGCAGTGTTTGATACTGTCCGTCATGAGAAACTATTGACCAGACTTACAACCTTGGGCATCAGTGGTCTTGCGCACCAATGGCTCACATCTTTTCTATCTGGCCGGTCCCAAGGAATTCAGCTGGGTAAGCAGATGTCAGATAAAGGGTCGCTTAGTTGTGGTGTCCCTCAGGGCTCTGCCTTGTCCACTACTTTTCAATATGTACCTGCAACCACTGATAGTAGCCCTAGCCAGCATGGACTGTAAAATATTCAATTACGCTGATGACACTCAACTCCTCCTCAGCATAGACAACACCCCACTTGCCCAGGACCATGTCCAAAATGTGCTCAGATTTACAGTGAGTTGGATGTCAGCAAATTCACTGAAAATCAATCCAGACAAGGCAGAGGTCTTTGTCATCCCCACTATTAACTCCTCCTGGAATGATCACTTCTGGCCCCAAGAGCTAGGTCCTACCCCTACCCCCGTGCCGGTCGTGAAGAGTCTCGGTTTAAAAATTGACTCCGAGCTCTGTCCATGGCCGATCAAGTCACCTCGGTGGTCGGAAAATGCACTGCTCTGATCAGACAGATGCGGAAACTTGCCCCCCTTTTGACCACCACCTCACTCCAAATGATAGTTTCGGCCACTATCGTCTCAAGGGTAGACTACGGCAACGCCTTCTACATGGGCCTCCCTCAGAAACTAGCTAACAGACTCCAGGGGGTCTTGAATGATGCAGCAAGGCTGGTCTTCAGGCTTCCTAGAAGATACCATGCCACTCCGTTGTTGCACAAACTACATTGGCTACCCATTAGGCAGAGAGCGTAGTTTAAGGGCCTCTGCATCGTCCATAAATCAATCTATGGCCTAGCCCCAACTTACATAAAGGAACACCTGGAGGCCTATGTGCCGGGCCGCACACTACGGTCTTCCAAGGCCTGTCGCCTATCCTGCCCTCGGTATAAGATCACATCAAAAGGAGCTAGAGCCTTTTCTGTCTTAGCCGCCCAGCTTTGGAACGAGCTACCTGAGCATCTCCGTAAGGAAACCTCCCTGCTTCGTTTCAGGAAACCGCTCAAAATAATCCTGTTCAGAGAATCACTAAGCACAGCTTAACTCAGGCTCGACCCCGTGTCGTCTAGCTGCCCACCTTTTGCCCTCCCTTGCGCTGAGAGACCTGTCGGTGATTCAGCGCTATACAAATATCAATTAACAATAACAATAACAACATAACTGCACACACAACCACACCCACAACCCCACACACAACCACACCCACAACCCCACACAGAACCCCATACACAACCACGCACGCAACCACACACACAACCACACACCCCCACAACCACACCCCCCCACAACCACACACCCCCACACACACTCAACCAACCACACACAACCACACACACACAACCACAAACACAACAACAAACACAACACACACAACCACACACACACACACACCCACACACAACCACTCACATAACCACACACACAACACACACACAATCACGCACAACTACACTCACAGACAACCACACACACAGCCACGCACACATAAATACACACAACCCACACACAACCACACACACAACCACACACACCCCCACAACCACACACACACACACACACACCCCGCCCCCTCTCTGCCTATCAGCCTCCTCTCAGCCAGGTAGCGGGATCGCGATCAGTTTCACTTTCACACGATCGCGATCAGTTTCACTTTCACTGCCGCGTTCGCCGTGAAAGTGTTTGCGTTTCTAGTTTTATCCAGCATTCACTCTTGTTTCCTAGTGCTTGACAATACAATCTCTACAATATGTAAGCAGCTGCACGACTCCTCAACCATACCACTCCATGCATTTTCTCCGATTCACATAGATATCAGTGGTAGAGACAAAGGTAACCAGGTTTCTTATACTTCCTTCAAGCAATAACCAGAATACTAAACTGCATTCGTGCCCCACTTAGTTTTAAACAGCAAACAGTTATTCTAATCGGTTTGTTTCACAGAGGTTGTGTCTTAGGAGAAGGGCAGTGGCACTCACATGGCACTATACGCTAGTATGTTCAAAAGAGTTGTTTAAAAAAAAGAAATTATGAAAAATTGACTCTTTTAAAAATGCTGATTCCACCAGAATCTGAGTCCTCCACAACACCATGTTTTTTTGGCTGTCAGCTGTGAAAAGGAGACCAATATTGCCCCCATTTTTATTATTCTGTATACTTGGTTGAATTCTGGGGTGCTTTTTCAACTTGTTGCTAGTTCATTGCAAATCTTACCGTTACTAATTTAAATTGTGTTAGCTTTGGCTTATTTGCAATGCAAACTTTATCTCAATAAGTGGCTGTAACAAGCTGCAAGCTGCAAGTCTGCTACGTAAGCCCATTCATTTGCTAATTATTTTCCACATAAGGTTGGAAGACCATAAAGTGGAGTTTTCATGATTTTGAATAGTTTCTTGTTGAAGATGTTACTCTCTCCTGCGCACCCCACTCAGTACTAAGGTTAGGAGTGACTTGGCACCCGCCTTTCAGAGGTTCTTGCACCCACCCAAGTTTGGCCTGGCACTGGTGCGTCCCAGCCTGGCACACACCGGGTGATGATCTCTGCACCTCCTTCTAGACCCCAGCTCACTACTGTTTGCAGTCTGTCACTCAACCCTCCCCTCCCCGGCACTCACCCTTCACCCCTCAGGCCTGGCAGTCACTCCTCGCACCTGACACTCACCCTTCTACCTCTCTGGCACTCCGCATTGACTCTCCGTGACACTCAACTGTCACCTCCCTGACACTGACCCTCGACCCTCCTGGTACTACAACTTCTCCTCCCTGGCACATACCATTCACCTCCCTGACACTCACCCATGTCTCTTCTGGCATTCACACCCGCCCCCTTGGCACTCACCCTTCACCTCCATGGCACTAGCCATTCACCCCCCTGGCCTGGCAGCTATCCTTCACCCTTTGCACTCACCCTTCTTTTTGACTTTTTCATTTTATGCCTTATATGTTACATTTTGGGTGTACTTGTTGACCTCTCCGCCTTTACTCCATTCTTTCTCATCTTTTTTAACTTTATTACACATGACTGTTTCCTTACACTAACTGACTAAGTACACTAACTGCGCCTTTAAAACGTCTCAATCACATTATAACGCGTACACGCTATCACTGCACAAACTCACTTCCAAGCTTTGCTTCGCGGGAACCGGTGGGATCCAGGTAAACTCGTTAAGCGAGTGCGATAAACTGAAAGGCTCTTTGTCTTGAGCGTGTAAATGTTTTAACTCGAGCACAGCATTTTAGCTAATCCACCACCCTTAACATACACCGTTATCAAGATAAGCGTTCTGTACTAGCAGCAGTTTTGTTATCGCTTTATCAGATTTTGTAACCACCAGCTTTAACCAATTTCAAGCACGCACTTGACATTTATCCTCAGAACCTTTTTTCCCCGTTAGAGTATGTATCACATGGTTTGATTCAAGTTTTGCTTGTGAACTTTATACTATTGACATCACCACATTTCTGGCAACAACTCTTTGTTTGATCGTATAACCGACACCAACCGGCACGCTCTTCACGTATAAACGATACCGTCATGTTCACACAGCCATTCAGGCATATCCAAACTAGGCTCCACTTTGCACGATGAGCACAGGCTACATATTGTATCATAGCACACTGGAGTTTCTAGGCTTTTATGTTGAATGGTCTCCTGTTTCCATTTTTTCTCAGAAATGCAGTGAATGACCCCCGGAGGAAGGGTCAGTGCATGACTGAAATGTATTGGGTTCACTGATAAGTAATGGATATTTTGGAAGGTTTATGTTGATGAATATGCATGATGGAAAACATTTAAAAGATGGGTAATCAATCAGTTTCAAGAAAGGTTATTATAGATTCCTCATTTTGAATGTATTGATACCTCTTGGTATTGAAAATAGTGCTCCCACCAGCACAAAGGGACCTTCCTTCCTGCACACATAATAACATTATAGAAGGGAGCACAAAGCAACAACCCACGCCTACTTTAATAAATGTTTTCTATATTTAAAAAAATGTTCTTTCACATGTTTCTGAAAATAGATCGTTCACGAGGACATACAACAAATGATGTGAAATATGTTTCAAGTAAAATTAAAAATGTACATTTGTTTTTCAAGCATGCTACATTGAATGTGAATGCTCTATTTAATTTAGTTTCACATTTCTGAAGATTATGAAAGATAAATTACAGTATCTGGGGAGAGGAGTCAGCCTAACGGCTAGGGCGACCTCAAATCTGGGGAACTGGGTTCGAGTCTCTGCAATGACGCTGAACATCCTGTGAATCTGGGCAAATCACTTAATCTCCTTGTGCCTAAGTTAAATGAATATCTCCTCATGTAACACTGCTTGTGCTATGTAAAGCGCTCTGATGCTCAATACCTTCGGTTCAAGTTTGCGCTATATAAAACTTTAGAATAAAAAAAATAGTCTCCCTGCTCTATTGAAGGACTGGGTTTTTGTAAGACCCAGCGGTGCCAGGGATAACACCTAAAACCTTCGTGGGTAACCTGTTCCGGCGTACAAATGACAGAGACACGGGACACTTCCTTCGGCGTCAAAGATTCGAGGTTTATTACTGCAGGGAACACAGAAGTCACGAGAAGTACATAGCATGTAAGTTCACGGAGTCTGATTCAACTTGTATCTGTGGATCGCTCTTCTTATACAGTTTTCAAGCACAGGATAACATGGTGCACAAAGGTTTACAACTTGGTTCCCATCGTAAAGGTCATAAGGGGTCGCTTTCATGTGTTCAGGGCCCGGAACATAATTACAGTAACATTTGGCGGTTCCCAACTGTAAAAGTACATCTTCCCACCATTAGTACATTCCAATCAGTAGTAAACGAGTCAAGGAAGAGACAGAAACAGGTGCAGAGGAAGACGAGGACAGTGAACAGATCGAAAAGGGTGTAAAAGGGGTGGTATCAGGAAACACGAGTTGCAGGCATCAAAGGGGACGTGCCTAATGAATGCACAACTGAGACAATAGAACGGCACGGCAAGATGAGCCTCGAGCGGGGCCATCTGCCTTACAGTGTCATCCCCCTCGTCATAAAGACACCTTCAAAGGAAACGTATCTTCCGCAGGAGTTTGGGAATCCCAGGGTCGCGAAGCGGACAGCGTCCGTTCGCTGGCTACTTGAGGGCAAGAAACAAAATGGATGCCGTATCTAAGATGGAACCCGTGGGTTCAGATGAAGAAACCCACGAAACAAACGAACGGTTTAGGCTAGCACAGCGAAAACGCGTACACCCACTAAACTCGTCATTTGCGGTTCATAGATACCAGATTCAACCATATTCGTGCGAGTCGAAAACACCGCTTACAATTGTCACGGAACCTCAGACGCTCCTTTTGCCCTCATGTAGGCAAGCACTAGTCGGAATCGAAATCGATCTCGATATTCATCAGACCATCCAGATGCTGTTGCAACATAATTCTATCCATCAGAGTTCCTTTGGTAACAGGCGGCCGCCTTATACACGTCGTAGCACAGAGGCCACATAAGGCAGGACCACACTGCACACAAAGGCAACACGTGAACAGGAATGCTACAACAACCCCGATGATCATTAGAATCTTCCAACCCCAAGTCGACATCAGGCCCCAAAACCACCCGAGTAGCGTCCAATCCCCTACGTCCACGTGTATGGACTCAGAGATCTTATGCAACTTCGAGATGGCTTGATAGACAGTCGGAGCGTTGTCTGGAATGAATATACAACAACTCGAATGGATCACCTTACATACTCCACCTCGATCTGCTAAGACAACGTCTAAAACCATACGATTTTGTAACGTCATCAGTCTATCCGCCTGAAGCTCTGCTGTGATATTACCAAGGGCACTGGCAGTCATGTTAGCGGTCGATTCCACCACTCGAGTCAACTGTCTCAGGTTCCTACTATTGATCATAGGCCCCCAAAACGGCAAGAAACCCTTGAAAAAGTCTCCTGCCTCTTGACCGGCAGTGTCCTCTTTGCTAATCACGCCCCTCACAACTCTGGTCTTGTGGTAATCGGAGGCGACTGTAAACGTCGGTGGCAACAAGTTTGCAATATAACAGGTGCCCGCAAAGTCAAGGGGCAACCACGTATATGCACGGTCGTAACAGACAAAGTACGTACCCTTGGCAGTCAGGAGAACAGGGGAAGAGAGCATTGGTAAGACATACGTCTCAGAGCAAGCACTCTCTCCAAGGTGAACTCTCGGGCTTCGGCCACGACCTTTTAGACAGAAATTACCATATTGGAGACGAGCTTTTGAGCTGTCTTTCGCCCACTAGCGCACTATACTCCACCTCACTCAGATCCCTATAGGCTCGCACCTCTTCCTCTGGGATGAGCGACGGCTCATAGATATCCCTATCTAAATCAGCAATCGCTATTGCCAAAGGCTTATGGTACGGACCGGGACCAAAGTGTGGAGAACGTGGCTCTCGATTGGGGTAGGAATCTAGTGCGCTTCGAAACATTGTTTGGAATGCTCGAGCTGAACCCTGGGAACTGTAAGGAAGGACCAAGTACGGAATTCCCTTATCGGTGGTATGTGGCATTAACCCACACACCCAACAATTAGTAGTGTTCATCACCAACTGATGCTGATGAAGGAGCTGAACGAAGGAATTGTTCATGAATTCCGCACGTCTAACCTGCTCGTGTTGGGGTAAGATGTGGAAGGAATGAGGAGAATCAGTGGAGGTAAGTTTAGGTTCAGAAGAAGGGGTAGGTGAGGCAGAAGGCAACAAGGACTGTATCATGTAATACACCCCACCCACCAATAACGAAGAAACAGTTAAGAACAGAAGGAACACCTGAAACATGAAGCATTTTGTACGTGCAATTTTTCGCAATTCGAATCTTTGGGCCTGAGCTTTTTCCAATTCCGACAGCTTCGAGAATGCCATCCTCTAAAACCGTCCGCTACGTTCTTGACGCACTTCGTTCTGTGTAGCAGTAGTCAATCCCCAGGAGTTCCTAGGAATCGACGGTCCCTGACCTAGTGTCAAGACCTACTAACCAGAAGGAAGTACCCGCGCGGCCCTACGGTCCACCCGGATGTAAGGTATTTTTAATCAACAATATATACAAAATCTCCTAACTGTGGAAGCAAAACACATACATGGAAAAAGGCTCAAAATTCACGAAATCACAATTATGCAAGTGTGTTCAGACTGAACAGTGGCAATGGGGTAACGTGGATGTCAGGGGAGGAAGCAAAGATTTTTTTATTTGTCTCTGGTGTTGGAGCAGAGAAAATATCGGCTTCTCCCAGGACGAGTCTGTTCATCAAACAGTTGGTCCGACGATAACACAGAGTTCTGTTGATCAGTCAATTGTTCAGATCCTGAGTTTTGTGATGACAAATGTTCAACAATGTCGTTCTGCTGCACTGAGGTCTCTCCGACAGGCTGAGCGTCGCTGAATGGAACGAAGTTCGGCACAGTTTCAACTTCAGACGAGGCGATGCCCTTCCTCACCCACGAGTCTGTTGGTAAAGGTATAGGTACCTTTTTGGTATGGGTGGCGTGCACCCAGTTCTTACGCCCTTCTAAACGAACAGCAGTCCTCGTGGCAAGGAGCACTTGGTAGGGTCCGGTAAAACGAGGCTCAAGGTTGCACTTCTGGCCAAAATTCCTCGTCACCACCCAGTCTCCGGGCTGGAGCTGGTGGCCTGGGCCCTCCGTCTGCGTCGGCAGTGCTTCAAAGACCTGTTGGTGAATTAACCTCAGTTTAGCAGTCAGATCATGGAGATAATCGATCAACATTGGGTACTCAAGATCAGAGAACACACTGGGTCTAGGGACCCCCCAAACATTGGCAGGGCGGCCGAACACAATCTCATAGGGACTGAGCCCTACTCGGGAGTGTACAGTCGCCCTAGTTGACAGAAGAGCTAAGGGCAAAGCGTCAGGCCACGAGAGACCAGTCGTAGCCTGAATCTTCGCTAGTTTCAATTTAAGGGTGCCATTATACCCTTCAACCAAACCTGCTGATTGGGGATAATTGGCGCTGTGGAATTTCTGTGTAATTCCAAGGCCCTTACACACACTCTTCATCACACTCCCCACAAACTCACTTCCGTTATCAGACCTTACAATCCGTGGCATTCCATACCGAGGAAAGTATTCCTTCAGTAGGATTTTTGCAGTGGACAGAGCAGTGTTGTCTTTGAGAGGGTAGGCTTCAATCCATCTGGAGAATGCGCAAACCACAACTAAAACGTACTTCAGGTTATTGCATCGCTCCATATGGATGAAGTCTAGCTGAATCACCTCAAAGGGACATGAAGGGGGAGCAAAATGGCCAGGAGGTGTAGGAGTTCCCTTACCAGGATTGTACATCATACATATCATACAATTCTTAACCAATCTCTCAGCACACTTAGCAATACCATCATTCTTCCATACAGGGGACAACAACTTGCAGATACCTTTCGCACTAATATGTGCCAAGCCGTGTGCCATCGTTACAACAGCCAGCACATACGCATCCGGCAACATCCATCTCTTATTCTCCGACAAATCGATGCAACAGCCATTCGCATCCAACTTCCCCGTACTCTCTTTCCACTTCGTCTTTTCAGACTCAGTGGCTTCGTTCTGAATCGCTTTCACACTCTCGATAGTGTCCTCACACATACCAGTGTCTGCAGGCCACCTTACCAAACTCGTCACATACATTTTAGTGCTAAGGTTCCGGGCAGTCTCCTTAGCAATCTCATCCGCAAACGCATTGCCACGACCAACATCATCTGTCACCTTACGGTGTGCACTACATTTAATAATCGCCACCTGCTCGGGCAATGTAAGTGCATCCAAAAGATCATTCACAAGCTGTCCATGCTGAATCTTTGTACCATGCAATGTCATAAAACCTCTCTCTCTCCACAAACGTCCAAAACTGTGCGCAACACCAAATGCATACTGACTATCCGTAAACACATTCACCCGTTTCCCTTTCGACAACACGCACGCTCTAGTCAAAGCAATCAGCTCTGCCGCCTGTGCAGAATTCTGATTCAGTCTCGCAGTCTCCACAACCGTAGTCAGCGTCACCACAGCATACGCAGTCGTCACATCACCATTCGGCAACTTAAAACACGACCCATCCACATACAGGGTCCCATCGGGGTCTTCCAATGGAGTATTTTTCAAGTCAACACGACCTTTTGTTTCCTCCTCAGTTCGTAAGTAGCAGTCATGAGGTGTTACCTCGTCTGATTCCATACTGATTGGCAACAAAGTCGCCGGGTTCAGGACATTACAGCGTTTTATTTGAATGTGACTTGCCAAAAGCGTCAGCTCATACCCAGACAACCTTGCACTCGTCAGGTGTTGGGTTTTCGTACGATTCAAGAGAGTGTCAACTGCATGCGGAACCATCACCGTAAGCATATTATCCATGACCAATCCTGCAGATTGTCGGATGGACACCGCAGCTGCCGCTGTTGCTCTCAAACAACTCAGCAATGCTCTAGCTACTGGGTCCAAGGTCGAGGAAAAATATGCACATGGATGCTGCTTACCACCAAATTGTTGCGATAGAACACTCAACGCACAACCTTCCCTCTCGTGAACGTATAGTGTAAACAGCTTACTGTAGTCAGGAGTACCTAACACAGGGGCCGAACACAACGCATCACGCAATTCAGTAAAACTTTTCTGATATTCTTCCGTCCATGGTAAAGGAGTTGGGACATCCTTGCACGTAAGAGCCACCAATGGTTTCGAAAAATCTGGAATCCATTGCCTGCAGTATGACGTGATACCTAAAAAGGCACGCACATCTCTCTGAGTTGTTGGCACAGTCATTCGAGCAATCACTGCAATTCTCTCTGGGGTCAACCTTCTTCCCTCCTTTGACAATAAGTGACCTAGATAGGTTACTTCTTGGCAACAATATTGCAGTTTAGAAGGTGACACCTTGTGATGTAAGTCACAGAGATGCTGCAACAACGACACCGTAGCAATTTTGCAAATGTCCTGAGAGTCTGCGCCACCAATAAGTCATCGACATATTGGATCAAGGCCGCACCGGCCGGCAACACAAACGCATCAAGTTGGCCCTTCAAGGCTTGGCTGTATATCGATGGACTCTCACAGTAGCCCTGAGGAGCGCGTTTAAACCTAAAGCTGCAGCCACCAAGAGAGAAACCGAAAAGGTCCCTACTCTCCTCAGCAATCGGAATGCTAAAGAAAGCATTCTTCAGATCGATCACCGAGAACCAAGATGCAGAGGCTGGAATCAGAGTCAGTAGAGCCGTAATGTCGGGCACCACAGGGAACTGAGGAATCACAATTTTATTCACCTCCCGTAAATCGATGACAAAACGATAAACAGGGGGCTTTGATGGATCAGTGCGCTTCAGAATGGGCAGAACAGGGCTATTGCACACGTTTCCCCGAGTTTCCTCGATAACATCTTTCTCAATCAAATCGTAGATGATTGCTAACAGTGCTCGCTCACCATCAAGGGAGATACGATACTGGGGAATACGTGGCAATCGCACATTAGATTTCAAGTGAACAACATAAGGGGAGATATCAAGCAGGCCCACGTCATTGGGACCTGTTGCCCACAAAGATGCAGGAAGAGAGCTCAATTCCGGTGGAAGCTTGTCGATGGATAAGTACATAGGAGAGACAACTTTCTCACCCAATGTAAGCTTTACTCCCGCAGGAGAACAATACAAAGTCGCATACAGACGTTTCAGCAAATCCAGGCCCAAGAGATTCTCACCACAACCAGTAGTCAAAATCAAAGGAGCTTTCAGCTCACGAGGCCCAATGGCAAGGGGCAAAGGGCGCGAAACCGGATTGCTAACAGGGGCGCCAGAGAATCCAACGGAAACATTTGTTAAGCCAGACAAAGGTGCGCCAGGGAGTTTCGAATGCATGATGGAACTTTTCGCTGCACCAGTGTCCAACAGAAAAGGCTCAATGACGCCCGAGGTGGCAACTGCGACGTAAGGCCCTCTCTGATCAACCGGAACTGATACTACTCCCTCTTCTTGTCTATGGCTGTCCTAGTAATTACCGTCGTCAGTGCCCTGATCGACGTAATAATCGTCCACATTGTACTGCGCAGATCTTCCTTGCGACGATCCGCGCTGATCGAAACAATTATTAGAATCGGAAGAATTATTAGAACGATCATTTTGAGCACCGCGGCCTCTACCTCGTGAAGCCTGTTGAGGACCACTACGACCTCCTCTAGATGAATTACCATTATTTCGATCACGCAAAACTGGGCAATCGAATTTCAAATGACCCTCCCCCCTACAATAGGCACACTGATTGTACCCCAGCATAGATCTCTGCGAAGAGGAGTCATTTCGTGATTGCGACCTATTCGACTGAGACTGCGATCGATTCCGCTGTTGCGAATCATTCTGATTCGAACGTGGAGGATACGCTTGTTGCAACAACACTTTCGTTTTTAGCTCTTTTGTCTTTTTATCGGCACGATCATTTTCCTCTTTCTCTCTATTCTCATAATATTGGGCCGTAGCCAATATCTGAGCAGAAGTGGAAACAGCCCACGCACTCTCTGAATTCCGTAATTTGTTGCTTAAGTCCGGCAACAAATTTGATACAAACTTGTCCACAAACAATCTCTGACCTCCCTCAGTGCCCATATCTTGACCACTATGATCAATGAAAGCCTCCTCAAATCTCGTAAAGAAATCAGAGACACTCTCATCCTTCTTTTGCTTGCAAGCGGACAACTTGTCCCAATTCACCTTCATAGCTGGCATAAGCGTTTTCATAAGAGTTATTATTCTCTGAGGGAGATTAGCAATCAACTGTTCGGGCTTAGCCCCACCAACTTGCAAGGCATCCACAGCAAGAAGTGCAGTCCAGTCACTGCCTAATTCTGCCGCATGGTCTTCCTGACGAATCTTTGCCCATACCGGTTGCGGTACGACATTGCCAAACAGCATATCAATGTCGGCAAGATTCATTATCGTAGCATCCACGAGCTGCGACAATTCTTTATAGTACCCTGTAGGATTTTTGCGAGGGTCGGGCAAAGTCTGCTTAACCTGCAAAACTTCCGATCGTTTCCACGGAAGATGTATCCACACTCTCTGAAAATGTGGCAGGATCGGCGGAGCAGCACCAGGGTTGCCTGGCATCCACACTGGTGGAACTTCGCGCATGGGATACTGACCAGGCGCTGCTAGCGGTTCCTCAATGTCTTCTAAAAACAATGCCCGAGGCAGTATAGAAGGACGAAAAGATTGCAACTGCTCGACAGCACGTCGAACATTACTACCCACCATTATTCCACTCGCAAACTGGAGCTGAAGATTAGTTAGAGCAGTCAATACATCATCAGACGCATCAGCCGATATTTGATCACGTAAAAGCTTGCACATTTCCTCAAACACGAACCTTTGTGTTGGTATGTTCAATTGACAGAAAGTATCAAGCACCACACGTGGAGGATTCCTAAGGGGGTATCTAATCCAACCCATCGCCATATTATATAGCGAGTCACGTTCCCTACTACCAGGAAGCTGACTTCGCCTTTGGGGACCATCAGAACCAGCGGACTCAAGAACCGGTCCAAGAGAAGTGAAGAAGTTAGCAGCAACAGAAGGGACACCACGTCGAGAAGATGGGGAAGAAGAGTAACACAACGGGGTAACAAGAGAAGTGTCGGGAACAGAAGGGACAGCCGGAGTAACCAGAACAGTAGGAGCAGCGGGAACAGGAGTATGAGGAAGTACAAGCGGGGGAGCAGTAGGGACGGGAGCAGGTAAAGGAGCAGGAACAGGTTGAAGAACGGGGACAGGTTGGGGTACAGGAACAGGAGCAGGTGGAGGGACAGGGACAGGGGGAACCACAGGAACTGCAGTACCCTGTGCATACGGAGGTGGTGACTTCAAGAGAAAGGACAACAAGGGGTCTTCTACTGCTTCCTCCTTCTTATCCGCACCCGTCGGTAAAGCGGGGTAACGCTTATCTATAGTCATGCGCTGCAATCTATCGAAAACTTCCTTTTCCTTTTCCTCCTTGTCTCGCTGGAACTGCTCTGCGTTTCTTACCGTTGTAACAATGCCTTCTCTCTTATTACGTTTAATCTGCTTGATTTCTTTCTGCTTGGCTTCTTTACGCCACAACCGAAAGGAATCAAACATGGCCGGCCTTGCTTTTCTTTGGAACAATTTAGCTTCAAGATTATCTAAAATTTTAGTGTAACAAACCCAACACTCATTGAATGTAATTGGACCCAAACCGTGTCGACTGTACAACTCGTAAGTTGGAGTTCCAACCGGAGGTATCGGACACGAGTCCTCCAGTCGGGAATCCGCACCACAACTTCTAAAGCAGCTGAACAAAGTACTACGGCCAGGCATCGTGCACACTGACCGAGTTTCACAAACGTCAAGGGTTATAGGATTACAATGTCCCTGCAAAGAGCAAAAACCCTCGGTTTTTGGCGACTGCAGACGTCAAATAGTACAAAAAAAGAACAAAATACCACAAATGCAATGGAACCATGCAACAACTAAGCAACCACAACGAAGGACTCTGGGAGCGACCCACAAATACTTAACTCAAAGATCAATGGCGGCACCAGGAAGGCCCGTCAATCGTCTCGCTGTACCAAGGTCTACGCCAGGCGCCAAAACAGGTCTACAGTCAGGGCAGCAGTCCGTCGCAGCCGTCAGGAGGCGGGGATCTTCGCGGGAAAAGTCGTCGGGCCACTTGTTTCGACAACAGGATCGATGAAGCGGGGTGCACCTTCCCTCGGAGATTTCACACGAAGTTCCTCACGATCGTCGGGCTTTGGACCGGTACCACTGATGCAGCCCCACGTTGGGCGCCAACTGAAGGACTGGGTTTTTCTAAGACCCAGCGGTGCCAGGGATAACACCTAAAACCTTCGTGGGTAGTCTGTTCCGGCGTACAAATGACAGAGACACGGGACACTTCCTTCGGCGTCAAAGATTCGAGGTTTATTACTGCAGGGAACACAGAAGTCACGAGAAGTACATAGCATGTAAGTTCACGGAGTCTGATTCAACTTGTATCTGTGGATCGCTCTTCTTATACAGTTTTCAAGCACAGGATAACATGGTGCACAAAGGTTTACAACTTGGTTCCCATCGTAAAGGTCATAAGGGGTCGCTTTCATGTGTTCAGGGCCCGGAACATAATTACAGTAACATTTGGCGGTTCCCAACTGTAAAAGTACATCTTCCCACCATTAGTACATTCCAATCAGTAGTAAACGAGTCGAGGAAGAGACAGAAACAGGTGCAGAGGAAGACGAGGACAGTGAACAGATCGAAAAGGGTGTAAAAGGGGTGGTATCAGGAAACACGAGTTGCAGGCATCAAAGGGGACGTGCCTAATGAATGCACAACTGAGACAATAGAACAGCACGGCAAGATGAGCCTCGAGCGGGGCCATCTGCCTTACAGTGTCATCCCCCTCGTCATAAAGACACCTTCAAAGGAAACGTGTCTTCCGCAAGAGTTTGGGAATCCCAGGGTCGCGAAGCGGACAGCGTCCGTTCGCTGGCTACTTGAGGGCACGAAACAAAATGGATGCCGTATCTAAGATGGAACCCGTGGGTTCAGATGAAGAAACCCACGAAGCAAACGAACGGTTTAGGCTAGCACAGCGAAAACTCGTACACCCACTAAACTCGTCATTTGCGGTTCATAGATACCAGACTCGACCATATTCGTGCGAGTTGAAAACACTGCTTACAATTGTCACGGAACCTCACTATGCTTCACACACTCCTCTTCCCTCAACTTGCTTAGCCTGTTATATAGTAGGCATTTAACGTGCGATTCGTCCCCACCATACTTTGCCCTCCTTTTTGCCCACCACAAAAAACACCATACAAAGTGTCTGGTCTTCACTGCGTAGTCTTTATTAATTCTCAAATAACGCCCTCTTTATTTGTTGATGCATTGTCAACATTAGACCAACTTTATATAACCAATCCAACACACATTGATAAACATTGGGTTGTGCAGTATTCGCTTACACTACAGGTTACAATTGACTTTACAATCCAGGATCTCCAGAGCCACCTTGGATATGGGCTGTACCAGCAGGCCACAACTCATCTCCATTGCTTCACTTCCATTCCAGGTAACTACCCCTCGTCTACCCCCTAGGCGCGGCCACCTGGTACTGCTTTGCGCCTTTCCTTGCGCACCAGCTTCCAACCCGCTTTCACCAGATTGCTTCTTCCAAGCACCGACATCTCGGGTAGGGCCGGAGAGTCCAGGACCACCAGCAGGACGGCCCCCTCTCCCGTCAGCCCGGAGCCTCAATGACTGCCCTCCCTGTTCCAGGATGAGCCAGTCCCTGCCAAAAATGGAGTCCCCGCCATTTTTCTTGCCCGGGACCCCGCCAGTTCTACCTTTAACAACTGGGATGGGTGGGTGGGCAACTTGCTTCTAACTGCGACCCGCGGCGCCCGAGGCGAGAGGACAAAGAGGGCTTCTCCCTCGTGTTCAGGGCTCTTATCCTTTTCCCTGGGGGTGGGGGGCAGCCTGCGCACCTAGGTGACGCACTAAAAGCCTACCCTACCTCCTCATATTTCCTGTTGGCCTCTCCCACTACCCTGTGCACTGGCCCAGCCTCTCTTTTTGCCGCCTCTCGCACGAAATGCCACTAAAGGCCCACCTCCCCTATACACGGGGGGCCTCTCATTACAGTCTGTGTCGCCGTTTGCACACATCTCTCCTCACCTCTGGTGATGCCAGGGTATTTCACCTGTTAACGCGTGTCTTCAGAGACACATGGTGTCTTTACAACATATTTGCTGTCACCCTAAACAAGCATTTGCATTTTGAAATGTAATAGGTCTCGCAGTTACGCGAGTTTGCGCTATTGACATTGTAAATGGCTATGCCTTTTATTTTGGTTCTGGTTTTTAAAACCTAAATAAAATACAATGTCATTTACAATGGCAATAGCTTAAACTTGCATAAATGTGAGACCTATTGCATTGCAAATAATAGTTTTTCTTTTTCATTGACCGTTTTGTGTGTGGGGGGGGGGGGGGTGGTTGTGCTGGCAGTTTGTTCCACTGCAAATTGTAATAGCTGGTTAGTCTCTCCTATTGTAGGCTCAGGGGATGTCTCACCCATACCAGTCTAATCAGTGCCGTTTTTAGGTGGGCAAGGAAGGTTTGTCACAGGTAATGGGATGTTTTTAAAAAGTATAGGAAATTGGGAAGCTCTAGCATTTTGATCAGTGCAATGCTGCAAGCCATCGGCAGTGGTAGTGTGATCCATCTATCGACCTGCTCAGTCAGTTTCATGACTACCATCTGCTGTTTACCTGGCCGAGTACGGAGGGGGAAAAGCCTGGGCAATGGGCAGGGAGCTTCTTGGTATTCTAGTTGTTAGGGAAGAGGAGCCTCCTGCGTCATGCCACTTACTTTCTGCTTCAGAGATCTCCTTGTTGTTAATGGTATCCCCTGCAGCTCCTTTTGTCCTGGCTTGTCAGTGACAGCTTCGGGGGAACCCCATCTTCTGCTTTTCAGAGGATTCTTCAACGCTTCTGGGAAAAATAGATAAAGACAAGAAACCAAGCATCAAGTCACGCCAATATTGGGTGGTAACGCGCTAGTGCGCTGATATAAGTAGACTGGATTCCTACTGTTTCTTTTACAAGATACTTATTGGACGGTTAGCTTCGTTGTTCTGCCTTGGAATTTCTCAAAACTCTTCTGCTCCATATGCTAGGAAGAGAGAATAAGAAAACAAACAGTATTACTGGTTAACCTGCTTTTATTCCGCTATGAATTCTTTCAAGCATATCTGATTTTTGATTTAGGCTTATTTTTGTTTTATTGTTTGTTGACTTTTTGACTCTGCTAATATTGCTGACATATAGATTGCATGAATTAGTGCACTTTATAGATATTAAGTGATATGTTGTTCTTTTTAGATGTTTTCCAGCTATTTCAAAAGTCTATGTTTAGAGGACATAGGTATATGCTTGAGGTAAGATGTGTAACTGTACATATGATAGATTCGGCTGCTCCACTGTTATGCTTAAAACATACACACAAGTTTCTCGATTTTGTTTATTTATTTATTGAGAAACTTATATAGCACGCAGCTACCCCCAACTGGTGTGTCTGGACGCTACGGACGGTAGGCAATTGTGTGTCTCGGAGCGGCTAAGGGTTGGAAAACAGCCAGGTTTTTAAATTTCGATGAAATAGTCATTCCGATTCAGTCATACGGAGGGACAATGGCATGCTGTTCCAAGATTGAGTTTTGGTAGGAGAAATTGAGTGACGGTAAGGGATGTTACATATCATCCTTGCTGCCGCATTCTTTACAATCTGCAAACGTTTGACCAAATAGGCTGGCTCTCCAACATACAGGCTGTTTGCATAGTCCAAGTGTGATGTTATAAGGGCGTGAATAATGGTCCTACAAGTGTCTACGGGAAGAAAAGGGAGAATTTTACGTCTCATGCGAAGCTTGCTAAAGCACGCAGAAGTGACCTTATTTATTTGAGCCTTGCAAGACAATACGTTGTCAAATTGGAAACCTAGATTCCTAGCAGAATTCACCAGTGTAGGGGGAGGGTTAAACTCAGGTGGCCACCAAAGTAAGGGTGGAGGGGGATTTTTTCGATTAAAAGACAGCACCTCGGTTTTGTCCGAGTTGAGCCTGAGAGTGTTAAGTGACATCCAGGAGGAGATGTTGCTCAGGCAGCGTCTGAAGTTGGAGAAGCTAGCGTCAGAGTGATCTCTAGATGAAAACACCAGTTGTGTGCCATCAGCGTATGAGATCATTTGGCTCCTAAGTTGTTGGCGGTGTTGCGGAGGCGAAAAAGGTTGGAGTCTTGCAGGCCTCCACTTGAGAGGCGATCATTGTCCCACTGCTGAAGCCTGGGAAGGACCCCGCTGGTAGGACGATTTATCGCCCCTTATCCATGCTTACATCTGATTATAAGATATTGAGTTGGATTCTCGCAACACAGCTCAGCTCATCCCGTACATGACACAACTGGTACATTGAGATCAAGCAGGATTTAGTCCAACTCGGAATACAGCTTCTAACGTGCGGCGATAGCTCGGTATATTGGGTGAGAGCTATGGGGTATCCCCCTCTGCAGCAGTCCTGTCAGTGGACATCGAGAAAGCATTTGATAGTTTAGAGTGACTGTACTTATTCCATGTCATGCAGACGTTTGGTCTTGGGGAGGCATTTGCAGGATGGACAGAAATGCTCTATATATCGGTTACTGCCCGGGTTCGGACGGGGGTTATGATTTCAGCCACTTGCCCAGTAGGGCGAGGAACACAACGGGGTTGCCCGCTTTCTCCACTGTTATTTGCATTGCCATCGAGCCGCTAGCAGCACATACTAGATTGGGGCGGCACTATCTAGGGCTTAACTACCGAGGGGTAGAGCAGTATATCTCACTCTATGCCGACGATTTATTTCTGTTTTTGGCCAACACAGAGGATGCTTTAGATGGAGCGACGGCTCTGCTTCGCGAATTTGATAGGGTTTCAGGGCTGGGGGTGAACTGGGCGAAAACCTGCTTGTTTCCAGTGGCCCCATCGGAGGATGGCCCCGCTCAGGTTAATGGAATTCGGTGGGAACACCGTTGCTTGCCATATCTCGGAGCCAACATCTATCATTCATCTGCTGACCTGGTAGAATGGAACATAGGCAGAGCGATACGAGGGCTTAAGGGTAGCTTAACATTCTGGAGTACTTTGCCGCTTTCGGTGGCCGGCCAGGTCGCCTTGTTAAAAATGGTGGCGCTCTCCCGGTTTTTGTACTATTTTCGGACATTGCCGCTCTGTCTACCGGGATCCACATTTATACAACTCCGTTCCCTAGTTAGGTTTTTTTTGTGGAGGGCTGGAAGGCGGCAGGTGGCGCTGGATACGATGATGCGCCCGAGGGATGACTGGGGACTGGCGGTGCCGGATTTCGAGCTCTATTATTTGGCAGCATAACTGCAGTGGCTCACCCAAGCAGTGGCTTTGGAGTACAGAGGCCCTGATGGTCCTGTGGGAAAGTGGATCTTGCGCCATGTATTGTCCTTTATAGTACTCCAACATTGGCTGCATCCTGGGACACTCTCTAACGAGGAGTGGACACTGAGGCTCTGTTGGAACCGGAGCCAGCGCTGAGATGGAAATGCCCCAGAGATACCTCTGGGCATGTGCACAGTTTTACCACATGGGGGGACTGTACCGCGTTGGCCGAATGGGAGGCATTAGGTAATGGGGGATTTGTACGAGGACGGAGCTTTATTGCCCTATCAGGCCTTGCAAGATAGGTATGGTCTCCCACGCGGGCTTATTTATTACATTCTGACCTGGTCTCTGCAGTGCAGCAACATTGGGGGAGGGACTTCCGGAACCACGGACGTCCATGGCATGTCAGTATATAGTGATGGCAGCGGGGACCTTCAAAGCAGTTACACACTTATACAGGCACATGGTGCGGGAGGGAATGGAACCTATGAGGGAATTGCAAGAGATATGGGAGGTGGATTTAGGCAAAGAAATTCCGAAGAAAAGATGGGCTCAAATAGTCAAGAGAGCGTGGAAGAGCACCGGGAAAGCCAGACTTCAGCTGGTTCACTTTTTCATCTTACATAGGGGATATCTTACTCCTGTTAAAATTAATAAGTATTTTAAAATAGATACTGCCCAATGTCCCCGTTGTACTTTAGAGGCAGCAGAGTTCTGCCACATGATGTGGGGCTGTCCGCAACTGGGTACATATTGGGAGGAGGTGGTGGACATGCTCTGCGAAGTTACGAAACAGAGAATTGACCATGACATAGGTACCTGTTTATTACATTGGTTCCCGCACACCCCTAAAACGAAGGTGACGAATACGTTTCTAAACCTGGGATTGCTGTTGGCCAAAAGGGACATCACAGCGCACTGGAAGTCAAAGGGAGGGCCCAGCATTAAACGGTGGAAGGCAGTACTAGTTAATTGGGTGGCAAGTGAAAGTACAGTTAGGCTTTAACATTCTAAGCAAACTAACAATGATAAGGCGCTGGAGAATGTGAGGGCATGGGAGGTACTGGTTGTATTATTGCAAACACCAGAGGTGGATTCGGATACAGAGTTGGTCCCGATTGCACAGGCTGGATCACCCTGAAATGTATATGCAGTAGGGATTCCCCTCGTGCATTCCTGTTGTGTAGTAGCGGCTGAGGCTTGGTTAGAAGTTCAGGTGTCCTATACTAATGTTTTTATGTTATGCACTGCTGAGAGACCTATCCCACTAGACTGTAAAGACAATCAGTAGTTGGGATACACCAGTGGCAGAGGGTGGGGTGGGTGGGGGGTGGGTAGGGAGACAGTTTTATTTTCTTATGATAGACAGTTAACTTGGAACAGACATTCCTGATAGCTGACAAGGGATGGGCTCCTATATATCTATTGCAATGATTACTGAGACAGTACTAGCGAGGGACAGCTCGTAGATTGTAAGCATAGTAATCGTGGAATCATGACGGCAAAGAGCAGCGTGACTCTTGCCTGTTCCATGAATAGCACCGTCTATAAGTAACGCGGGATGTTTGTTTGTTGTTGTATGAAAAATGTATAAAAAAATAAATAAAAATCACCGTATGAGATCACTCTGACCCCACAGGATTCAACCACTGTGGCCAGCGGTGATAGATAGACATTAAAAAACAGTGGGCTCAGCGCAGAGCCCTGAGGGACACCACACTACGTTTTTTTTTTCTCTGAGACAAAGGTTGAAGGTAGACCTGTTAGGTGCGACTACTTAGAAAAGATTTGATCCAGTCCAGGGGGTTCCGTGAATCCCCAGACAATACAGTCTTTCTATCAATATGTCATGGGAGACCATGTTGAAAGCCTCTTCCTTGGATACCCTGGAGTCAAGAACCGGGGCAGCCATGAACTGGTCGAACGTAGAAAAAATATCTACAATTTTTTCGTGAAAAAAGTTAGATAAACCATCACAGAGTATTTGGCTAGGGCAGGTTGAGCTAGATGATGCAGTTGGTTTGAAAAAACTCTTTCACTATTTTTAACAGAGTTTTAGAGGAGTTATCAGCAGAGCTGATTTTCTTAATAAAATACTCTCTCATTACGATACGTTTCAATTTGTGGAATTTCTTAATGGCAGCTCTATCGGTAGCTTTAGTCTCTGGATCATAGGATTGTCTCCAGCTCCGTTCAAGCTTTTTACAGTGGCTCTTCTCCGCACGCAAGGCTGGCGAGAACCAAGGAGCTGAAAGTTTTAACCTAGAGGAAACTATCGGTGGCGTAGGGGCGATAGCGTCATTGGCTGAGGATAGCCAGCCATTAAACTTTGAGACATCAGTGTCTAGATCCCCTACTGACTGCCAAGGTGAATTAGAGAGTGCTGGGTCAAGCGATGAGCAGGTGATTTTAAACCATTTCCTACCATAATCCCTGGCCTTAACTGGAATGTTAGAGCGAGGGGTAGTAGCTAGACTAAATGGGATAAGGAAATGGTCTGACCAGGTGAGAGGTAGGGGGATGTTGTGGTCAGATTAGGATGATTGGTGAACAATAGGTCCAGCGTATGGCCAGCCAGATGTGTGGGGCCCTTAACCCGCTGGGTGAAATTGAGGCCCTCCATGGTATCCAAGAGCAGCCCTGCTTTGGTGCGCGAGGTGTCATCCACATGCAAGTTAAAATCAACTAATATAGTGAAGTGGGAGTGCTTAAGCGATAGGTCAGCAGCCATGGTATAAAAATCAGTGAGAGATTGGGGGGAGGAACCAGGAGGTTTGTATAAAAGAATAGCTGCCAATATTGAATTTGTGTCTTCCTAGATACTGAAATACATGGCTTTGAAAGGGCCAATGTTAGAGAGTTTCCTAGAGAAGATCTTCCAGCCTGAGCGATGGATCACAGCAGTCCCCCCACCTGCCTTATTGCTAGTACGATTAGTCCCCACAAAACGATAATCCGGGGATTTCTGTTTGATTTATTGGAGAAGTTGTATTACCAGTTGACCTCAGTATCTTCTACATTTGACGAAAGAGGGTTTACGCACGGGTATAAGAAGGCTTGTTATACAGATCAGATGGATAAAATAGTGATTACCTCATTTTTCTTTCTGATACACTTTTTGTTTCTTTACACAGAGAACGGCTAGAAGGGTCCTGATAGACATCACTCCTGTAGTGCAGTAAGCAGGCATTAACTCAAGAAGTGGATACTCTGCAAGGGTTAGGGGCTGCTGAAGTTAGACAGCCATCAGGACAGGGTGCCAGAGTTACAAGAGGTACATTCCCTATATCACCCACCACTGAAGGTCTAGGACAGGGCTCAGGGGCACCAATTATCCACATTACTACCCATTAGCTCCTCCAGAACGATTCAAGGGAGATCCCATGAAGTTTGCTTCGTTTAATTTATGAATGGCAATTGCATTTCATGTGCAAAGTGTCCTGTTTTCCCAATGAACAGTCAAAGGTGGCGTTGGTGTGATCATACTTGGGTGGCACGGCTGCCACATGGTCTGTTTTCCTTGTTAGAAAAGAATGACCCATTGTTGTATGATTTGAGGCTTTCAAAACAGAACTAAAACAAGTCTTTGATTGTCATTCCTTTAAACTGTCGGTGGACACAGACCTGCTGAATTCACGGCAGGGTAGTAAAGAAATTAAGACGTATGTCTCCAATTTCAATTGGTTAGTTGGGGAAACAAACTGGCCCAGAAATAAGCATAGTTAATTGTTTTATAGGGGCCTGAAAGACAAACTGAAAGACCTCTTATCATAGGTAGTCGACCGTCACAAATTATGTAATAAATTGATTGATCTAGTGATAAAATTGGATCATCGCCTTTCTGAAAGACGTAGGTATCGGGGATGTACCAATACCAGAATATATGTCTTAAAGAACAAGAAACCCAGTGGCGGCTCCTCCATTGGGGCATGGGTGCGTCACCCCACTGCTTTCTCGCAGTGTGAGAAGCAGAAACATAAAATGGTAAAACTACCATTTTATGTTTCTGCTTCTCGCACTTGGAGAAAGCAGAAGTGCCTATTTGTGAGTGGGCGGTCCTGCTCGAGGGCAGGGGGAAGTGGCTTGCCCACTTTTGGGCCCTGACTGCTTTCAATGTGCAGTCTCCTTTTTCTCTATGTAGGCTGCATGAAGCCTACATAGAGAAAAGGGCCTCCCATTAGGCGCTGTGAGCCTGCACCGCACCAATCACAACGCTGCCATTGCAGCGTTGTGATTGGTGGAGGGGAGGGAGGCTCAATGGTTAGAGCAGCAGACCCGGATGCAGAGGTCTGGCCCGGGACCAGGGTTCAATTCCCGCCTCGGCGGCTCATGGACTCAATCTCCCCGGACCTGATAATTCTCGCCTCGGTGCCTAGTCTAATCATTTGTCCCACTCTGTGACTCTGGGCAATAGCTTGCTTAATCTCTACAACGGCCCCAGCAGCGCTTGGATGCCTGGCTTCACCTTGGGGGTGCCCAGGAGTGGACATTTCACAGGAAAGCCAGGAAGGGTTCCACAGCGGTATGAATACAGCGCTACGAGACCTCTGGGTAGAAGGCGCTATATAAATACAAACACATTTACATTTCCTTCTGAGAGCTGCAGGAAAAGCTGGATGGCGGGAGTAGGGATCCGGGCAGGAGCTGAGGCGGCCCGGGACAGTGATTTTAATTTTATTTATTTAAACCCCTCCCTTCTCCCCCATCCCTCTATGACTGCCCCATTTCCACCCCTCCCACCCGCCCGTCATGCCGGCCGCGACCGACCGTGGAGGATTTGTGTAAAAAGAAATGGCATAAGGCTGGTCACTGCCGTTGGCAAAAGTTCTGGCGCGCGACCTGGTTGTTTTAACGTTTTCTGTGTCACGCTGCCACTGGACGTGATGGACGTGCTCTTTTTGAATTTTAGTTTAGGTAATCTTTGTGTGTTCACAGCAGATCTGATTGCTATTCATCTTTCATTACTTGCAATGTTACAGGTATGTATTTAGCAGATAGTGTTAAACATTACGCTTCCAGACCTTGGTTTAAGCATCCTGGGAGTAATGCATGAATAGTGCCACTTTTGGACGTCTCAAGTCCCAACAAAACTTCCAAAGCGTGGAGCCAGGAGTCAAACACTTCAATAAATCGTGTTTTTTTGTGACATATCACTTTCCTCCCCAGAGGCTCATATGTTTCAATACAATGTTTGGCTGACATGTTTTCCCCTAATATTCCCTGAGGTCCAACGTTCTCTCACCCAGATTGGGGTTCTTCCTGAAACGGAAGACTGCTCCTCTAGCCTTTTGTTTTTCTAATTTCAAATATGAAGAGGAAACTGTGTTTGCGGTTTCTTGCCCGACTGCAAAGGCTGTATTTTGTTTGTCATGGAAGTAATTACGAATTCCTAAAATTGGAATGACTTCCACAGTTTTACTCATAGAATGTTATGATGCTATGCCCTCTGGTGGCAGTTTCAGGCCCGACCAGTGGCGGGAGAGATGTCTGCGGCTGTGAGAGTCGTGAACGGTACCTGATAATCTTTTTCTTCTGATGACTTGAGGACAGTAAGTCCTTGACAAAGGAAGTCCAGACTGGGAAATGCAGCTCTGATCATTGGAAACATCCATCACTTTGTAGAAATAGATTTCTTTGATGACTTGCAGAAGTGTCGTTGAGAAATACTTTTGCTATCCATTTAGAGTTGGCAATCATGCCAACGGGGACGGATTGATCGCATAGGAATTTAATTCCTCAAAGGGTATATGCTTCATGATTAGCCTTAGGATCTGGAAAGATTGGCTGTATGGCCAATTCTCTTACACTGTGTGGTATTCCCCACGGACTTAATATATGCTACACACTGTCGTTGACATTTCTATGTTCACGCCTAACATATCTAACACACTGCTTTCATTTAATGATCTGATGTAATATGATGTCTGGTTGGGCGCTACCATCATACTGTTTTCTTGTTCACACCGGAACCACTGTCATAACAGTTATAACGTTACACTCAATTTCAAGTACTAAACATATATGTTATACATGAGAATGTTGGTGCGTATCCTGCACCCTGTGTTCACCCTATGTGCAAATTATTGGTCAACTTACTAGCCAAACCACTGACCGGTATGATCTTGCTATTTGTAAACTGCATGGGCCAGTGTAATGCAATTAGACCAGATGTACGATGCCGTTAATTGCTATTAATTGTTTGAGTTGATTCTCGACTAGTAGTTGATGTCACTCTCAGATGTTCGAAAGTTGATCTAGTTCCCAATATTTGAAATGATGCGTCTGTTGCCACGGAGGTGGCAGCGCTGTTGTTTTTTCCTAGTCACCATGCCCCACATCTACGTTTGGGGAGGGGTGGGCGGGTTGGGGTTGGGGGTGGGTGTGGGCGAGGGGTGGGGGAAGAGGTGTAGTAAGGGTTTGTCCTTTTTCTTCTTTTTGGTTTTTGCTATTACTTTTGCTATTACTTTCACTTTTGCTCATATTTGTGATTATGAATCCTTCCGATGTTGCATATCGTTGCCAGAGTCCGCACATTACCAATATTTTAGTGCGATCATTGATTATCCTGCAGTCACTACTGTCCTCATGGTAGCTGCTGTCCAGTTTGGGCTGTTCAGATTGCTGCTTAACTGGTCTCTACTATGCTTACACATGGGTTCACCAGTACAACATTATGTAATTAGTACAGATGCATGGCTTCCTTTCTGATTATTGATCTTTCTCTATGTTCACATGACGTCGTCCACAATTGATACACCCATGGGGGTAACAAGTGTAGGCAACCTGAAAATCCTTTCCTTCAATGTGAAAGGCCTTAATAGGCCCGTCAAGCGCCAGAAAATCCTAGACTACTTGCGCAGGCAGAAAGGTGACATTGTTTTGTTGTAGGAGTCCAAATTGGACTCCAAACAATTATACACGCTTAGGAACACATTTTATACGGAGGTGATAGGGTCAGAAGCGATTGCGAAAAAGAATGGTGTTCTAACCTTAATATCTAGGAAATCCAATGTAGACTTAATCTCCTCCGTGGCTGATTCTAATGAAAAGTTGGGTCTCAGTCAAATTACTTAAAGATGGCACCGAATTCTACGTTACAAATGTATATGCCCCAAACACATGCGACCTAACTTTCTGGTCGGATCTTACAAAGCAGCTAGACACTATCCCTGACACGGCCGTTCACATATTAGCTGGAGACTTTAATTTGCCATTCGACCCTATCCTTGACAGGGACTCCAGGTGCACCTTTCGCACTAATAAGTCACACAAAGCCTTCACTATGCTCTGCAGCAGGTTCCACCTGATAGACTCCTGGCGGCTACAAAATCCGGATGGGAGAGAATACACATTTTACTCCCCTCCGCATGACTCGTTCTCCCGAATTGACTATTTATTTATTTATTACAAAAAACTCCATCGCCAGAATTGAAGAAACGAGTATAGAGCCAAGGGTCATATCAGACCATTCTTGCATCTCATTCTCCGTTTCCAATATAAAACCAACACTCCGCCAATCTTTATGGCGCCTCAACGAGGAAATCCTCGAAAAGGAGCAGTACAGAAGCACTATTGAAGCTGCCATAAAAGACTATCTGGAGATTAATAAGAGTGGTGATACCACTGATTTGACATGCGGGGAAGTACCGAAGAGTACTGTAAGGGAGGTTATCATTAAACTTAAATCTGCCATAAACAAAAATTATAACGTGGCATTAGAAGCGCTAGAAGAGGACATTTCTGCCCTGGAAGCTAAATATCTGAAGGATAGGGAAGATGAGACGATGAACAAATTGGCTAATAAAAAGTACGAATACAATAAAATAATAAGTGAGAGAGCAGGGGTGTTTTGCTAAATAGGAGGAAAAGGTTGAAAATATGCCACTCAAGTAAGGCTGGGAAAAGCCTGGCAGCCTATCTTAAATTCAAAATTCAAAAAAATACGATTAGCTCTATCTCCGATCAATCCGGAGTGGCCTGGTCCGACCCTCTCAAAATTGCAGAGATATTTAAAGATTTCTATGAACATTTATATGCTAAAAACGTGACTGTGAAAGGAGACCAGATTAAAGACTATTTAGAGAACTGCGCGCTACCATCTCTTTCTCCTGAGGACCAAGAAGGCCTCAATAGCCCTATTTCGCAAACCGAGGTTGAAGGAGCTATAAAGTGTCTTAAATGCGGAAAGGCTTCTGGACCCGACAGGTTTATAGCTAGATTTTATAAATGCTTCTCCTCCACACTATCTTCCCCACTCCTCCACCTCTTTTGTGAAATCAATGAGACAGGGGAGGTAAAAGGTACATTAGCCGAGGCTATCATAGCCGTCCTGCCCAAAGAGGGGAAGGATCCAACGCTCCCCAAGAATTATAGGCTATCTCACTTATGAATTTAGACTGCAAACCTCTAGCCTCGATCCTAGCCAACCGCCTCCAGAAGGTCTTACTGAAACTGATACACCACTCCCTTGCCGGCTTTCTGAAGTATAGGCTATCCAGCGACAACACCAGAACCTTGGCCGAAGTGCTTGAAAAAGCGAGACTTCTCACTACTCCTACTGCGGCAATCACGCTTGATGCCGAAAAAGCGTTTGACAAGGTAGACTGGACGTACTTAGAGGCTGTTTTACATAAATTTGAACTAGGATCGTCCTTCACGAAATTGGTTATGTCCCTCAGCTAGAGTTAGAGCAGGACGGTCGTTCTCCTCATCATTCACATTACAACAAGGAACCAGGCAAGGGTGCCCCCTCTCCCCTTCGTTATTCCTTTTGGCCATAGAATTGTTTCTGTATCGCATACGCAATAATAAAGACATTGTCGGAATCACATTTCAAGACTGTACGATAAAACTCATAGCGTATGCAAACGATGTACTAGTCTTATCTGAAAAAGCGGAGGAGGCAATACCAGCCCTTATGCACACTATTGAAGATTTCTCGAAAGTTTCGGGATACAAATTGAATAAGGACAAAACTGAGGTTAAACTACTGAACAACCAAGGAAATAAGGAGGTTTTGGGGGACTCTGGTTTAACGTGGCAGCCGGGCTGCTTCAAGTATCTGGGACTAGACTTCGATAAAGACCTTATTACTACCCTACGAATTAACGAGGACCAGCTCCTAAAGGAAATGTCAAAACTGCTTGATGGTTGGTCTCCTAAGTTTCTGTCATGGTGGGGGAGGGCTGAGAACCTAAAAATGATGTTGACCCTGCTGGTGAACTACCTAGCGAGCATGCTTCCAATGACCTTCTCGGAAGACTTTTTACACAAAGTGGATAAGCTCTTTGGTACATTTTTGTGGCAAGGGACGAAGCCCAGGGAATCAATAAAGAAGCTGCAACTAGCTAAAGATAAAGGCAGCCTGGGTCTTCCCAATTTCAGGAATTACCAAACTGCGTTCCTATGTAAGCAAGGTGCACAATGGCTAAGTGAAGGCCCAATGTATGTCCCGTTATGGTTAGATATAGAGAAGTCTCTCGTTGGCAGAACTCCCCTCCCTGCGCTACTCACTATGGACTTGACACACCTTCCCCATTCGAAATACATCTTATTGAACACGAGACGTGCCCTTTTACGACTGGACCAAGCTCACAAGACGGGCCTCAAGTTTAAAAACACCACCTCAGTGGCCCTATGGCATAATCCTGCCCTTAGAATTAATGGGGAACCCCTCAACTGGGAACATTGGTCCACAAAGGGTATTAATATGGTCAGTGATCTATATGATGGGCACCACCCGTTACCGTTCTCCTCGATCCAGGCAACACACTGTCTCACACCGATGGACTTCTATGATTTCCTCAAATTAAAGTCACTCTTGTCCACACGCTCTCTCAAATCCCCAGAACCATGGCTCAAGTCCCAACTAGCGCGCATTAGGGCGGCGGGTCACTTGTGAACAAAGTTTCCCCAATACTGTCACAAACCAAATACATGCTACTTAACAGGGCATATTGGACGCCACGCAGGTTATTTAAGCTTCAATTAAAAGACGACCCCAATTGCTGGAACTGTAATTTAGATGTAGGGGACCTAGCACACATGCTTTTTCATTGCTCCTCGTTAGGCAACTTTTGGAAAATACTTTTTGTGACTGTATAGAACATATCCTAGGGATTAAACCCCCAAAGGAATTTGTTTGTCATATTGGGTGCCCTAGACCCAAATCTGGCCAACCATAATGACCGTCAACTGTTAGACTTACTTCTCACCCTGGCGTGTAAGGTAATACTATGTAAATGGAAGAACGCCTCTGAGGTATCCTTTAAAATGTGGCAAGAATGGGTAACGTGCATCAGAGGACCAGATAATCATGCTTTACATTCCTCCCCTTGGCGTGTTTCCAATAAGAAGCTCTGGAAATCCCTTGATGCCTCTTCCTTTTCCTTTGACCCTCCGTAGGACCGCCTTTAGTGACGGGCCCTCTGGTAAAGGAGGTACATACTATTTGCCACTATATTCACTACATCACTATTTATGAATCTTGATGAGGATTTATGACGATGCCTACGCTTACTGGTACTTGCTCGCAACACTGACTAATGGCTGATTTTGTTGGAGTGTAATCCTGCCCTAGGAGACCTCGATATGTGTATGCCACTTCTTACTAATGTAACATCTGAGATTTGATCGTCACCTTTGGTGTATGATATGCAATACTTCTGCTTATACATTTTGTATTTTGTATTCTGTATTTTGTGTTTTGCTTTTTGCATTTGGTATTCGGCATTTTGTAATTTGCATTTTGTAATTTACTTATTTTGTATCATGCTCATGTCTATGCTTCCTTTATGTTTGATGTATGTGATCATTCATGTAATTCTTTGATTTCACCACTGCCACTCTTCTGGTTTTTATTTTCATTCATTACATTCTGTATCTTTTGTATTGTCAGTGTTCCTTTTTGATTACTTTCCCTTTGCTTTCCTAATAAAATAAAAAAATATATATATTAACATCTGCACCAGGGAAAGTTTTGATTACTCTACTTCTCATTGCTATTTCTATTTACTTTATTCCAACTTGACTTCATGTGTTAGGTCATTTAAATGTTTTACTATCATTTTAATTTCTCAAATTTGTGTGAAAATGCACCATTTGTCCTCTCTTTTTTCAAAATTTCCATGGGGGGGGGGAGGGGGGTCAGGAACACCCTTGAACCCTCCGTAGGTTGTTTAACACGCTCGCTACGCTCGTTCGCCACAGTGCAGTATGACAATTTTTTTATGCCGACCACTTTCAAATGTCACCAGCCGCCACTGAAGAAACCAGAAACAGTAAACTTCTGAAGAGCCAAAACCTATGCAAATAGGTGGTTTGAGGGGGCCGTTAAGTGACAAAGTCGATATATGAAGTTATGCTTGTATTATGGCAAGAAAGGCCACTTCCTACGTGAGTGCACCCTCAAGCCCAAAAGACAGGGGGGGCTGTTAAACTAGCTATTCTGAAACCTGTTGAGATGAGGGTTTTGGGTGGTTCTAGTCTTTCAGTTTCAGTAAAGTGCCACTCCGCCATCATATCTCCCTCAATCTGCATAGTCTTCACTGGCTTCCAGTCAAAAGAAGAATAGAGTTCAAGGCACTGTCCTTGGCCTACAGAGCTTCAAGAGACAGGGACATTGGATACCTAAAGCAGAGACTCCAGAAATATTGCCAGACCAGGGCCTTGCGATAGAATCACCAGGAATTGCTCCGAATTCCTCTATTTGCAAAAGCCAGGATTGGCGGGCAAGCCTTCGAGGTGAGAACGGCTTCCCTCTGGAATTTCATGCATGACCATCTTCGTAAGGCTGAGTCTGAACTTAAGTTCAGGAAGGCTCTGAAAACCTGGCTGTTTGCTCTTCCTTAGTTTGTCTCCCTTTCCCTATTTGTTGATCCGCTGTAGCGCAGGGACACCACGGTTGGTGGTAGCCGTGCACTATTTAAATGGAATAGAATGGCATGGAAAAACATTAGTGCAAGTCACTACTGTGCAGCCATTCCAAAACCTCTTTGTTTGTACTCAAGTATTTTTGGGAACACTCCACACATCTGCATATATTAATTGATTCTGGTGCCACCGGAAACTTCATGGACATAATCTTAGCTAAGGAAATTGGTATTCCTGTATTGTCCAAAGAGTCTGTGGATGAGGTAAAAACCATAGATGACAGTTCCATTAAATCAGGACCCTTTTCTCATTCCACTTAAGAACTGTTGTTACACATGCAGGGAAACCACAAAAAGTGGTGTTTTGATTTGACTCAGGCCCCCAGTTCCAAGCCATATGCGATATAGCTTGATTATAGAGACATACCCCTGACATTGATTCGACTAAGCATACCATGACATTGCCGTCTAGTTTTTGAGTCAAGCATTGTTTGTTTTATGAACATATATCGAGTTCCCAAAAAGAGGTACCATTAACCATGGAGGTAGTAACTCCAATAATGCCTCCATACTACAAGGATCTCCCAGAGTTGTTTGATAAAGGAAAGGCTATGGTTCTTCCACCTCACCATCCCTATGACTGTCAGATCAACCTTATACCTGGGGCTCAGATACCTTTTAGCAAGATACATTCTTCTTCTTCATATAGGCCCTAGGGCAATTCTGCTGTGAAGAGAATGAACCATGAATTAAAGCAAGCCTTAACTGCTAGAGTATTAGGTACAGGGCGTGGTTGGTTGAATCATCTTTATGGGGTTCAACGGGCACAGTACAGTCCGTACTGCCTAATCCCTGGATTGGAAACAAGCTTCCTGGGACCAGTCCCAGGAAGACCTGCAATCAAATGATCAATTTTTGTACCAGTCTCGGCAAGGCTGGTTTTCATTTCCAGTAGGATAGACCGGAGATATTGCTCTGCCTCCGAGTGTTGTGTAGACGCCAATGATAGTTCAGGCTTGGGTGAGGGTGGTCAGGAGCCTAAACCAACTAGCTTTTGCTCTTCGAAAAATCATTTTCTCTGTTTGGGGTCCTATTTGCCCATTATGCAGTCTGGAGTATGACAGCTGCAGGGGAGGTGAAGAGGTGGGTTCCCTGGGGAGGTCAGGTGGGGCCTCTGCCATTCCCTCCATGGCTGTCGACTATGCTTTTGAGATTGGCACTGTTTTACCTAATGGTTTTCCACTATAGGGTTCTTATTTTTTTAAATGAACACAATGTTCCTTTTGTGACTATACCTAGGGTTGGTGATCATTGTATCCCCAACCTTGGTCGCGGACAGTCTTTAATAAATGGCGCATCCCGCATGCAGAGTGGCTGCCAATATTTCACTCTTACAGCAACGTTATTGATGGCAAGGTTTATATAAGCAGACTAAAAAATGTGTTTTATGTTGAGACATTTGTCAATAGATTAAAAGTTCTACTGTGTCTCATCCACCACAGACACATTGGTTTATTTCCAATCAGCCCTTTAGCTGTGTTTATTTAGATCATTGAGGTCCCTTCATTTCTGATACTGCTTTCAAATTCATTTTGGTTGCAGTTGATTCTTGCTCCAGGTTTCTCTGGGTTTGGCCACAGTGCTTGGTTGGCGCTAGTAGTGTTACTAAAGATTTGCAAGTCTTTGTCGGAATCTATGCCTTTTGATCATTCCACTCCGACCAAAGTCTGGCTTTCGCCTCTGAGGCGTTCTATGATTCGATGAAGTCCATGGGTGTGCAAGTGCATTATTCTTCTTCATATAGGCCTGAGGGCAATTCTGCTGTGGAGAGAATGAACCATGACCTAAAGCAAGCCTTACCGGCTAGAGTATTAGGTACAGGGCATGGTTGAATGAATCATCTTCATGGATTTCAACGGACACTTAATATTCTCCCTAAAAGATCTCAGGCTGGTTGGACCCTGTACGAAATGCTCTTTGGCATCAAGGTGTTTGTTCCAAACCTTGATGGTCCAGCCGTTGTGGCGGCGGATACAACCTTCAACATAGATAACCACTGTACTGTCTTGCAGGGTCTAGAAAGTGCTTTGACCTAGCTCGAAAACATTTGCCTGCACCTCTCTCTACGAATCCAGAAGCTCAAATTCTTGTATCCAGTTGGCTTCCCAAAGTTAGAGATCTTGTCCGTGGAAAAAGAAGACTTCAAGAAGGGAATCGGTCCTACGTACTGGTCTTGCGGTACACAAGGTACACAAACTTTACTTTTGCCACCCTTTACGGGACATAAAGAGAATCACTTTCTTTCCATTGAACCTGCCAAGTCACACCATATGGCTGATACTTCATAGCATGCCCGTAAATGGGTTTTCACAAGACTTTTCTTAGCAGCTCGTGAGCTCCATCGTTGCTGCTTGTTCTCGCCTGCTGGGGAGAGGGGGGCAGGGTGGTGGGTCCCTATTCCTCCTCCCACAAAATGAAATAAGACTTGTCCCTTGTCACAGGGATGTTGAATTCCTATAGCCCGACGCCCAGGACATATTGTTTGGGGTCAAGGGCAAAAAGGTTTTATGTGGATTTTGTCCTTGGGACAAGTCGGCCCAGTCCTCTGCAGCACAAACCCTTTGGATGCCAATGTGCAGTACCACATTATGGATCAGGGAAGGGCACTGCCTGCAGTTAAGGTAATATTTTGTCCATATGTGAATGCTGTTCAAACTTGTTTTTATGGTTCATTATTGCAAAGCCTTAGCGTGAGCGCTCTACGTAAATGTTGTAAGCTCTGACTGCACTACTGACAATGGTTATAGTATAAACATGTGTACACACATTTTCAAAGTTTAGCAATATGAGGCTATGTCTAATGCTCCCAGAATGCTCTCTGATCTGATGCAAATAGTTGCAGAAGCTTGAAAGCAAGATTGATGATTCTTTGCTTTCAAAATAAAATGTTGACCAAAAGATGAAAACAGGAAAAAAACATTTAGCTGAACTACTGTAAAATTTCAGGTACCATTTCTTTGCAGCATCATTTAGTAACGTGTTGGTGCATGCTAGTATTTCCCCAAAATATTCATAATGGAAAATCAGTGTAACTAGTTTCAATAAGATTATGGGAAAGAAAAATAAACAAGCTTTGGCAAAATTAGTAGGTCTGAAATTGGTAGTCAGCTTTTTAGTTTAGTCAATAATGACTTGTTTTGCCATGGTTTTTGCAAAATGTTATTGGTGTTGGAGCTGCATGCCCTCACGATTATAACAAACATTGGCAAAAGCAAAAAAAAAATTGGTCTCAAAAAGCACACATTGCCACAATAGTTACTGGCACTGAACAAAACTACTTTGTGTGCAGATATGCTCTTTGAGAAAGAGAGGAATGCTGTCACTCACAGTGAAGCCATCTGATACAGCGAGAGTGACAGAATTTTAATAAACGTAAAAGGTCATGGCCAGACTAAATTAGGTGCCTAATTATAAAGAAAGTCTCAAAAGTGCACCCATGGTATATGACCTTGCAATAAGTTCATCCATAGAATTGAGTACATGGTACCCAACTCGATCTCGAAGCCGTTTATCAGTTTCCTGGAACTGATGTTCAGCAGAATTCGGATTCGTTAAGGCAGAGAAGAAAACTCTCTTGCTTTCTGGACGGATACCCTTCCTAAGATAAGTTCCCTTACCTACATATGCTATAGTGCTTGTAGTCGGTTCTGGTTCTTCAGATTCTTCTTCCTCCTCGGAGGGAGTCTTTTCTTTCTCTTTCTCGTGTACTGCTATCACTGCTTTCCTAATCTTTTTATACATGGCCTCTATGCAATTTTGTCTGTCATGTTTTCCATCGGCTATATTTTGACCCCACTTGTTCAATGCATCTAATTCACTCTGATCTGTTCCGGGCCTGTCTCGTTCTCTTATTAGACAATTTATGAAAAATCGTAGTATCAGTGCTTGCATGGTAACTTTCTGTTTCTCCAGGGCATCCTTAATACTGTCGGGGTCCTTTCCCGTTTGAACGAACTCATATATTCTATCTAGGTGCTCCTTCATTCCTGCATAACATAACAAACTATCAGTAGCAGATCTTAACCGTAAAGACGCTAATATCATTAAGTCGTCCTGTCCAGGTTCTGGATCGTATCTACAAACTGACATATTTTCTTTTAGTGCATCAAGACGGGATGAATTAGAAGAACGGGGGGATCTGTGCGTAAAAGGACTCTGCATACCTCTGAGATTTAATCTGTGAGTCGGTGGCGGGGTCTGGAGACCCGCGGTCGCACCTTCTGAAGCGGAAACTTGGGCATTATCTCTGTGTGTAGTCAGTATCTGAATTTGTCTTTTAGTAGGATCTGATTGAAGTGGTTTCGGCAGATCAGTTTTAGGTGAGGGAAGTGGCGGAGCTGGCGGAACGGGACTAGTCTTTTTCGGTGTCGGCTGAGAGTGATCTTGGGGGGCAGTACCACCCCCGGCCCTGTCAGTAGGCAGGGCACGAACAGGCAGATTGGTGTAAGCTGGCGCTACATCTTCGAGATATGAATTTAGGAATATGTCTTTAGTAGTCTTATGCATTACTTTAGTTGGAACTAATGGTGACGGCAAATTTTTCGGTATTTCTGAAATGGCGTCAGGGGTACCATCGGCCAAAAGATACATGTTGTTCACTTTGCCATTTAGGATACGATCTATTTGTTCTACTTTTACTCGAATTCCCTCAGTAACTAATTCGTTTTCTTGGGCCTTTTCTGATTCTTTAAGCCTGTCTTCTCTACGGAGTGCTCTATCAGCACGCTTACGTGATTCCTTACGCCAAAATTCTATGGCGTCTTTCTGAGATTGTCTAGCTTTCTTTTTCCGTAATATTTCTTCTACCTTTATGATGCACTCGGCATCCCATGTTCCGTTAACTGGCCATCGGTATCTTTCCTCTAGGTGCTTGGTATAATCTGTCCATAACTCTAGATACAAGATGGCGTCTATGCCATGCTTATTATACATGAAATTACCTGGAGTGTCCCTAGGGGGGATTGGAATCTCTTCCTCTAACATCCCTTTCCTAGTTCCTATCTGCTTTAATTTGTTGAAAAACGGCATTGTGCCTACTTGATACTGAAATGCTTGATCCTTAATACTTAATTTCGCCTGTAACTATTTAAACAAAAAAACACAATAATACACAAGAACAATCACATTCATACCACGACATCAATCACATGAAACATTTAAAGACATAGCTAACTTCCCCCTACTCTGAATGTACCGCTCAACGATACAGATACACTGCCTAAAAACAGTGCAGAAATTCGGAATACTTTATATACTGCTAAACAGTACAGATACACTGCCTAAAAACAGTGCAGACCGGACTTGCGTACCCAAACCCGTCTAGATACGACCCAGCAATGGTACTCACCGGGAAGCACGGAAAACAGAAGGCCTCGGAAACTCGACTGGACTCGACTCGGAACTTCGGAAAACTTCGGAAAACTTCGGAAAACTGGTGGGCCTCTTCACACCTCGGACCTTGCTTCCTTCGGCTGGGCTCTGGTCGGGATCCTCCGCACTCCTCACCGCCTCGTCTGGGCACTGATCGCAGTCTTCGTCACCTCCGTGTGTCAGAGGGGGATGCAGGAAATCCTGCCAGTACACGTGTTGTCCGTCTAACTGATGGCAGGGGACACGGATTGCAACGCACCTTCCGGCGCGTGAGGTGGGGGAGGGGTCCCTATTCGGGCGCCAAAATGATGTAAATAATTAATTTACTCTCTTAATTTCTATGCAGGTAAGTACTTAATCAATAATAACTCAATCGGAAAGAAGGAAAACAGAGTCCGTGGTGTAAGAGTTTCTAAGGGTTTTATTCCTCATAAAGGAATCAGGATATCATGTTCTGACCACCACACAGGATGTCAGAAGGGATAGATGAGCGCGCCGTCGTTTATTGACAATACATAGCTTATATACTTGATTTACATCATAATGTTCAATGTAAGAGGCGTAACAGCTGAGAGAAGACAAGATAACAGTATACACGTGGTGCTAGTACATCATCAAGAGGCGTAAACTAGGCGTGTGTGCTAGAAACGTCACTGATAGGTGACGCAAGTGTGTGGCACCAAGGGGTGGTGCTAACAGAATGTTGCAATGTCAGCGGAAATCGGAAGCTTGGATGCGCGCGCAGCTGCATGACGTGTGATAGACGGGGTGCAGGGGACTTGACATTTACACTGGCGGAAAGAGACAGAAGTCTGGCATGTCAGATCAACTTGTGCTTCTATCATATCTGATATCTGATGTTTAGGAACTAAGCTATCTGGGCAGGAAGGTCTCTAGAGCAGAAGCTATTCTATACTTGCTGTGAGTGCGTGTATAAGCGCCTGAGTGTCTGTATGAGAAGCGTGGGGGCATGGGGCCTTCCATGGAAGCATGGCAACAGAGGCTATGAATTACTTGCATAAAGACAGGTCGGCCCTTTAGCCCTGTAGCTGAGGAAGGATGTTTACTGAAGCTAGCAGGCTGGAATGTATCTTCGGGGAGGAAAACAGATAACTCGAAGGTTATAGTCAATCTTGGCAGGCAGCAGGCTGAGCTGAGCACGGAGGGCCGCGCTAGAAGTAAGTCAGAGTTCACGGGTACGGGGGCTGCTTGGGCAGAGGCCCTCGCAGTCAGAAGCCAGAAAAGAGGCTCGGTGGCAGAGATTCAGGGCCTACTTTCAGCCAGGCTGAAAAACGTAGGAGTATACTTCAAAAAGACGTTGGCATAGCATACTTAGGAACGGACCATCAAACCCATTCATGGTAGGTCTGAAAGAGGACAAGTTAACGTTGGACGCAAATGTATTTGCGTCTTCATAGCTGATACAGGAGGGAAGTTACATGCACTTTTAACTCGTACATGGAGTCGGTGGGGTACTCGCTAGGGAACACAACATGACCATAGAATTTATATTACCTCATTCCCTCCTTGTTCCCTACGGACCCTTCATGATATGTCGATCCTCATAAATCGATCGGTTTGTTCTTGTAACATTATATGTTCGTCTTTCTTTCTTTGACTGTTTGAAAGACAACTGGAATGCTCAATGCAGGATGTGGCACACAGTCCACATATCGCTGGCCCACACTGCAGGCACAGGCAACAACTGAATACTATAACAAGGCCAATGCCTAGGAACGATAAGATCTTCCATCCCCAAGCCGTTAACGTAGTCCAGAACCAACCGGACCAAGTCCAGGTGCCTGGATTCTGATGTATCTGATTTGCAATTTTATGTAAACGGGTGATAGCTTGATAGACAGATGGTGCGTTTTGTGGAATGAAAACACAGCAACTTGACCCGATGACCTTACAAGCTCCACCTCTATCTGCCAAGATGACGTCAATCACAAGACGATTTTGAAGGACAACAGTCCGTATAGCAGACTGCTCCTCTGTTAAGTTACCTAGAGCGGAGGCAGTTTCGTTTACTACTGCTTCGAGTGTTCTCGTTAATCTACGTATTAATTTACTGTTTTGGACAGGTCCTAGGAAGAAAAAGAATCCTTTATTGAAATCAGTGTACTGTTCCCATGCCGTTTCTGTGTAGTCGACAAGGGGAATATCTCTTTTGGGTCTATTCGGTGCTAGATTCGTGTTTCTATGGTAATCAGGAGGAGCTAGGAAAACAGGTGGCAGAAGGAAGGCAATATAACAGGTACCATCCCAATCTGGAGGCAAACGTATGTATGCGGTATGACCACAAACAAAGTAGGAATGACTGGTAGCTTTAAAAGACGATTTACCATGGTCACTGAACTCGACCACAGTAGTGCATTTACTATGACCTACGTGTACTGAACCTTTCTTGCTAACACATAATTCACCTGTGACTGGTAACACTAACATATGGGGCAGAACTGGAGCAGTTTCAGATTCAACAGTGAGGATCATAAGGCTAATTGTGTAATTACCTAATCCATATACTTCATTTTCTAGATCAGTTCCTATTCGAGTGGGAAGTCCTTCTTGATCAGGATAACAGACGTTGAGCAGGACTAAGTTCAAGTTTCCCCAAACCCAGCCCCCATCGAAAACAGCAATATCAGGATCTAAAGAATTAATTATTTTAAACCATGCTCCACAAGAGCCATTGTGAGTGAATGGGTACGGAAAGAGAGGCAGAGCTCCCTTGTAATTCTGGTAGGGAGGGAGTCGGCCACATATCCAACAGTCTGTAGCATTATTTGTCTGATGGGAATGGTGTAACATACTAATGAATGTATTGTTGCGCAGCGCAAGTCTGTAAGAGAGTTCATGTGCGGGAAGTTCACTAAAAGTGTGTTCAGCAGAGACATTGTAAGCAGATTGTTCACGCCTGAAAATAGGCCAGTACATAGGAAGCAGAATGCTGGCAATAATAATTAGAATACTCAGAATAAACATGATTATTAGTGTCACTATGCAGTGACTACGAAGTGATTTGCAATATGTTCTTCTCTTTTCCTCTCTCTCTCTAACTCGATCTAGGGGATACATGTCAGAAACTATTTAACCGATTCACCTAAGGGAGGACTTAAACAATTAAACTGTCTGACTTGCTAGATCGAAGCTTCATTCGGTAAAGTTCTTGAGGAGTCTTTTCTCTTTTAGGCACAGTAACGTCTTGTGCTTCGACACAGTCTTTGGTGGGGGTGGACGAGTCAGAGTCCTGTTTCAGTCCGTTTTTTAGTTCATTGCATAGCTTGATGTGACTCGTGTGGACCCACCCCTTTCTCCCCTCGATTTTCACGGCGGTCCTAGTGGTAAGCAGAACGGTCTTTGGAGACTTCCAGCGGGGCTCCAGCGGACTTTTCCGGTCGAAATTCCGGACGACTACCAGGTCACCTGGGCGGACCTCATGCGCCTTTACATCGGTGTTGTCAGGGAAGGCTGCGGCAACCTGTGAACGACATGATTGGAGTGCAGACATCAAGGAGGCAAGGTAATCTGTCAACATGTTACAATCAATATCAGTTATCTTTTTCGGAACGGGCGTCCCCCACATATTCGGCGGTCTGCCAAAGACCACTTCGTACGGAGATAGCCCTGATCTCGAGTGGGCGACCATTCTCATGTAGAATAGTGCCACGGGCAGGGCGACTATCCAGTCGACCCCTTTTTCCTGACAGATCTTGGCAAGACGGATTTTTAGTGTCTGATTATGCCTTTCTACAAGGCCAGCTGCTTCGGGATGTCGGACACAGTGGAACCTCCACTGATATCCTAGCAAGAGGGAAACTTGTCTCATCAGCTCGGACGAGAACGGCTGTCCGTTATCTGAGTACACGACACGGGGCAAACCGTACCGTGGGAAGAATTCACGAACCAACTGTCTGGCAGTGGTCGGAGCAGTGTAGTCTGGGACTGGGTATGCTTCGGTCCAGCGGGACAGAGCACAAACAATTACAAGGACATACTTAAATCCTCTACAGCTATTCATCTGGATATAATCCATCTGGAGGACTTCAAAAGGGTGATCGGGAGGATGAAATCCACCTTGCTCAACAGGGACGCTTTTACCTGGATTGAACTGACAACAGATCATGCAAGTACGCACTTTCTGTTTTGCTGCTGCTCGTAAGTGTTTGTTGTACCAGAGATTCTGTAAACTGTCTAACATGGCTTTCTCTCCAAGATGGGCAGGACTATGTGCTGTATTTATCATGACTTGAACCATTGAGTCGGGGAGAAACCATATAGATTTTCCCTTCGTCACCCAACCTTGATCTGTCTGAATCCCTCCTAGTTCAGTCCATTTCTTTATCTCCTCTGGAGTAGCATGTGTCTGGATATCAATTACATCTAGGGCGGGATCTCTAACTGCCATACACTGGGTCTGGACTATTGTCTTTGTCACATCAGTAGTCTGGGTGTGAGTCAGTGCTGTATGTTTTGCTGTCTGGTCTGCCAGGTCGTTACCCTGGGAAACGGAATCTGTGACTTTGGTATGTGCCTTACATTTCATGACTGATATGCCCGAGGGCAAATGTATTGCTTCTAACAGTGCTTGAATGAGGGGGCCATGTTGTATCTTGGCCCCATGGGAAGTCAGAAAACCTCGTTCTTGCCAGAGGACTCCGAAGTCGTGTACAACTCCGAAGGCATAGCGGGAATCTGTGTATATGTTAACATTTCTGTTCTTGGCTAGAATACAGGCTCGAGTCAGAGCGATGAGCTCTGCTGCTTGAGCAGACAGGGTGTCAATACGATGTGTTTCTTTAACTTCAGTTTCAGTGGTCACGGCGTACGCGGCCACTAATTCTCCTGTACTTGTTCTCATGCATGAACCGTCCACATAAAGTGTCAGGTCTGGATTTGTCAATGGGACATCTGTTAAGTCTCGTCTAGGCTTAGTTACTGCATTAATTATTTCTATACAATCGTGCGGAGCTGGATCTGTCATAACTGTAGGTAACAGTGTTGCGGGGTTCAGGATGCTGCAACGTCTGATTTCTATGTGTGGCTGGAATAGTGTTAGTTCATAACCTGTCAGTCGTGCTATAGTTAAGTGTTGAGTCTGGGTTCTGTTTAACAAAACCTCTACAGAATGTGGTACTTGAACTGTTAACTGATGACCTAAAACAATTGAATCGCTTTGTCTTATTGCTAACGCTGTTGCTGCTACTGACTTTAAGCACGCAGGGAGTGCTTGAGCTACTGAATCCAATGTACTAGAAAAATAAGCACAAGGCTTATGTGAACCTGCTTGGTCTTGAGTGAGGACAGACAACGCTGTGCCATCACGTTCTGTAACAAAAAGTGTAAACGGTTTGCTGTAACATGGTGTCGCTAAAACTGGTGCTTGGCATAAAACTTTCTTTAATTCTTCAAAAGCTTGTGTGTGTTCCTGAGTCCAAGGGAGGACAGTCGAAGTCGCTGCCTCCTGTGTCGTTAACTGGATGAGTGGTTTAGCTAGAAATGCATACTGGGGAATCCATTGTCTGCAGTACGAGGTGAGGCCTATGAAGGCCCGCACTTCCTTTTGTGTCTTGGGTTGCGGCATGTTCACAATTAACTGAATGCGATCGGGAGTGAGCTGTCTCCCCACTTTGGACAGCAAGTGACCCAAGTACACAACTTGCTGAACACAGAATTGTAGCTTCGAAGGAGACACCTTGTGTCCCTTGTCGGCCAGGAAATGTAAAACTGTCAGTGATGCTTTTTCACATTCGGGCTCACTTCGTGCGGTGATCAGCAGATCATCGACGTATTGTAGTAAAGCGGTGTTAACTGGCATTTGAATACAATCTAGTTGTCTTTTCAGTGCTTGACTATAGATGCTGGGGCTTTCTGTGAATCCTTGAGGTGCGCGCGAAAATTTGAAACTGCGTCCATTTAAACAGAATCCGAAGAGATATTGGCTCTCTGGATCAATAGGCACGCTGAAGAAGGCGTTCTTGAGATCAATTACAGTAAAGAACGTTGCTTCTGAATCAATAGCAGTCAAGAGAGATGATATATCGGGGACCACAGGAAACTGTGGGATAATGCATTTATTCAATTCTCGAAGATCAATCACCAGCCGATATACTGGCGGTGCATTGGGATCAGTACGTTTAAGAATCGGAATGATGGGTGAATTACAGATATTGGAGTCGGTCTCGACGACCACTCCTTGGGCAATGAGCTCTTCAATGATTTTCAGTAAAGCCGCTACAGCATCGGGTGGTAACTTGTATTGTCTGATTCTGGGTAATACAACACCTGCCTTGAGGGTAACGCGGTATGGTGTAATGTGCATATATCCTACATCAGTTGGGCTCTTTGCCCACAAGTAATCAGGTACATTTTTCAATCTGACGTCAAACTCACGAAGGACGTAATGACCCTTGAAATCCCGCAGAAAGAGTCTAACCCCCTCCGGGGAGCAGCATATTATAGCCCCTAGAGCCTTCAGTGTTTTAATTCCTAACAGATTTTCCGGACATGATTTTGTTAGTAACAGGTCTGTAACACGTGATAATGGACCCACAGCCAGGGGAACTGGTTCTGATACTTCATTTACAATAGGTTGTCCTGAAAAACCAAGGGAAACATTTTGTGAGCCTGAGAGGGGTGCCCCTGGAACTTCGTCATGACTTATTGTAGTGCGACTTGCCCCTGTGTCAATTAAAAACTTTCTATCTTTCCCCAATACTTGACTGTGTACATAAGGACCTTCTTGATCTACAGGAATCTCGATAAGAGGCAAGCCACCTTCCCTCTCTAGGCTGTTTCATGTATATCGGGAATATTCGGGGTAAGCAGACTGGGCATACTGGTACATCTGTTGTGAGACTTGCTGGGTTGCAGCAATGGGCTGTGGCTGTGGTACTGCTACGGTCTGTGCTGTCTGTGCAGATGCATGCATGGGCTGTGTATTCTGTGTAGACTGATGCTGGTTATGGTCTTGTCTAGGCGGATGCGGTCTCTCTTTAGTTTTACCTGTCGCTATGTTATGTTTCAGAACTGCACATTCGTGTACGTAGTGACCTGGCTGCTTGCAATAATTGCATGTCCCTTTAACAGGAGCTGCAGCGTGACTTGTCTGGGTCGTACCTTTCCTGTGACTGTCGGATGGGACCGTCTGGGCTACTAACATTTTCATTTTCGTGTCTTTCATGCGCTTCTGTTCCTGATCTTGTTCTTCCCTAATTCTATTCTGGTGATATTGTAACATTTGTAACATCTGGGATGGCGTATTTGCTTGCCATGTACTCTCGACTTTATACACTCTATTTTTAACTAACGGTAGGGAATTCTCGACTAACTTTGATACAAAAAGATGTGGGTACGACTCGCTACTTGGCTGGAGGCCACTATTGATAATAAAACATTTCTCGAATCTTGAATAAAAGTCGCTAGTATCCTCATCATGTTTCTGTTTACAGGACGAGATTGCATCCCAATCCTCCTTTCTAGTCGTCAATAATCTGGGCAGGACCTGTACTATTAAACCTGGTAATGCTTTAGTTTTGTCCCCAAGGCCTAACCCTGGAACCCGTTTCTTTTCTTCATCCTCTATTTCTGCCCAGGCAATCTTTGCGTCTCCCACCTCCCAGTCCTTTTCCTTTAATTTCTCGAATATACCCGTAGGCAATAATACTTTCAACATTTTCATGATATCATCATATGTGTAGTCCCCCATCAGTAACATGTCTTTGAGCTCTCTATGAAAACCTGCAGGGTCTTTATCATGGCACGGTACTAATTTCTTCATTTCTAACAGTTCTAATTTAGTTAGAGGCGTGTGTACATACACGCGTTTCAAAATTTTATCCTCACCCATAACAGGGTGCACTTCTCGCAAGGGGTTCTGACTTTCAATACCACCCCCGCACTGCATATGGTACATTTTCCTTTCTGGAGGTGGGGCGGGAACATATTCAGGACTTACAAAGGTGTCATATCTGCGTCGTTGTTCTAGAATTATTTGAACTAATTTAGTGCTTAAGCCTCTCCATCTATCCATCAGTAGTGTTTCTAGTGTCTCATGTAAGGGACCTGGATCGGAATAATGTTTTCTGTACTTAATGAGAAGGTGCTGAATCATATATATACCTGCTAATTTCTGTTCGTCGGGGGAGAGGTTCAGAAATGTCTGTGCTACCGTGTCATCATTATATATGTTTGCATTTTCGGCCCATGATACCGCTGATCGGGCTAATTCTTGTTCATCCATAGAATTGAGTACATGGTACCCAACTCGATCTCGAAGCCGTTTATCAGTTTCCTGGAACTGATGTTCAGCAGAATTCGGATTCGTTAAGGCAGAGAAGAAAACTCTCTTGCTTTCTGGACGGATACCCTTCCTAAGATAAGTTCCCTTACCTACATATGCTATAGTGCTTGTAGTCGGTTCTGGTTCTTCAGATTCTTCTTCCTCCTCGGAGGGAGTCTTTTCTTTCTCTTTCTCGTGTACTGCTATCACTGCTTTCCTAATCTTTTTATACATGGCCTCTATGCAATTTTGTCTGTCATGTTTTCCATCGGCTATATTTTGACCCCACTTGTTCAATGCATCTAATTCACTCTGATCTGTTCCGGGCCTGTCTCGTTCTCTTATTAGACAATTTATGAAAAATCGTAGTATCAGTGCTTGCATGGTAACTTTCTGTTTCTCCAGGGCATCCTTAATACTGTCGGGGTCCTTTCCCGTTTGAACGAACTCATATATTCTATCTAGGTGCTCCTTCATTCCTGCATAACATAACAAACTATCAGTAGCAGATCTTAACCGTAAAGACGCTAATATCATTAAGTCGTCCTGTCCAGGTTCTGGATCGTATCTACAAACTGACATATTTTCTTTTAGTGCATCAAGACGGGATGAATTAGAAGAACGGGGGGATCTGTGCGTAAAAGGACTCTGCATACCTCTGAGATTTAATCTGTGAGTCGGTGGCGGGGTCTGGAGACCCGCGGTCGCACCTTCTGAAGCGGAAACTTGGGCATTATCTCTGTGTGTAGTCAGTATCTGAATTTGTCTTTTAGTAGGATCTGATTGAAGTGGTTTCGGCAGATCAGTTTTAGGTGAGGGAAGTGGCGGAGCTGGCGGAACGGGACTAGTCTTTTTCGGTGTCGGCTGAGAGTGATCTTGGGGGGCAGTACCACCCCCGGCCCTGTCAGTAGGCAGGGCACGAACAGGCAGATTGGTGTAAGCTGGCGCTACATCTTCGAGATATGAATTTAGGAATATGTCTTTAGTAGTCTTATGCATTACTTTAGTTGGAACTAATGGTGACGGCAAATTTTTCGGTATTTCTGAAATGGCGTCAGGGGTACCATCGGCCAAAAGATACATGTTGTTCACTTTGCCATTTAGGATACGATCTATTTGTTCTACTTTTACTCGAATTCCCTCAGTAACTAATTCGTTTTCTTGGGCCTTTTCTGATTCTTTAAGCCTGTCTTCTCTACGGAGTGCTCTATCAGCACGCTTACGTGATTCCTTACGCCAAAATTCTATGGCGTCTTTCTGAGATTGTCTAGCTTTCTTTTTCCGTAATATTTCTTCTACCTTTATGATGCACTCGGCATCCCATGTTCCGTTAACTGGCCATCGGTATCTTTCCTCTAGGTGCTTGGTATAATCTGTCCATAACTCTAGATACAAGATGGCGTCTATGCCATGCTTATTATACATGAAATTACCTGGAGTGTCCCTAGGGGGGATTGGAATCTCTTCCTCTAACATCCCTTTCCTAGTTCCTATCTGCTTTAATTTGTTGAAAAACGGCATTGTGCCTACTTGATACTGAAATGCTTGATCCTTAATACTTAATTTCGCCTGTAACTATTTAAACAAAAAAACACAATAATACACAAGAACAATCACATTCATACCACGACATCAATCACATGAAACATTTAAAGACATAGCTAACTTCCCCCTACTCTGAATGTACCGCTCAACGATACAGATACACTGCCTAAAAACAGTGCAGAAATTCGGAATACTTTATATACTGCTAAACAGTACAGATACACTGCCTAAAAACAGTGCAGACCGGACTTGCGTACCCAAACCCGTCTAGATACGACCCAGCAATGGTACTCACCGGGAAGCACGGAAAACAGAAGGCCTCGGAAACTCGACTGGACTCGACTCGGAACTTCGGAAAACTTCGGAAAACTTCGGAAAACTGGTGGGCCTCTTCACACCTCGGACCTTGCTTCCTTCGGCTGGGCTCTGGTCGGGATCCTCCGCACTCCTCACCGCCTCGTCTGGGCACTGATCGCAGTCTTCGTCACCTCCGTGTGTCAGAGGGGGATGCAGGAAATCCTGCCAGTACACGTGTTGTCCGTCTAACTGATGGCAGGGGACACGGATTGCAACGCACCTTCCGGCGCGTGAGGTGGGGGAGGGGTCCCTATTCGGGCGCCAAAATGATGTAAATAATTAATTTACTCTCTTAATTTCTATGCAGGTAAGTACTTAATCAATAATAACTCAATCGGAAAGAAGGAAAACAGAGTCCGTGGTGTAAGAGTTTCTAAGGGTTTTATTCCTCATAAAGGAATCAGGATATCATGTTCTGACCACCACACAGGATGTCAGAAGGGATAGATGAGCGCGCCGTCGTTTATTGACAATACATAGCTTATATACTTGATTTACATCATAATGTTCAATGTAAGAGGCGTAACAGCTGAGAGAAGACAAGATAACAGTATACACGTGGTGCTAGTACATCATCAAGAGGCGTAAACTAGGCGTGTGTGCTAGAAACGTCACTGATAGGTGACGCAAGTGTGTGGCACCAAGGGGTGGTGCTAACAGAATGTTGCAATGTCAGCGGAAATCGGAAGCTTGGATGCGCGCGCAGCTGCATGACGTGTGATAGACGGGGTGCAGGGGACTTGACATTTACACTGGCGGAAAGAGACAGAAGTCTGGCATGTCAGATCAACTTGTGCTTCTATCATATCTGATATCTGATGTTTAGGAACTAAGCTATCTGGGCAGGAAGGTCTCTAGAGCAGAAGCTATTCTATACTTGCTGTGAGTGCGTGTATAAGCGCCTGAGTGTCTGTATGAGAAGCGTGGGGGCATGGGGCCTTCCATGGAAGCATGGCAACAGAGGCTATGAATTACTTGCATAAAGACAGGTCGGCCCTTTAGCCCTGTAGCTGAGGAAGGATGTTTACTGAAGCTAGCAGGCTGGAATGTATCTTCGGGGAGGAAAACAGATAACTCGAAGGTTATAGTCAATCTTGGCAGGCAGCAGGCTGAGCTGAGCACGGAGGGCCGCGCTAGAAGTAAGTCAGAGTTCACGGGTACGGGGGCTGCTTGGGCAGAGGCCCTCGCAGTCAGAAGCCAGAAAAGAGGCTCGGTGGCAGAGATTCAGGGCCTACTTTCAGCCAGGCTGAAAAACGTAGGAGTATACTTCAAAAAGACGTTGGCATAGCATACTTAGGAACGGACCATCAAACCCATTCATGGTAGGTCTGAAAGAGGACAAGTTAACGTTGGACGCAAATGTATTTGCGTCTTCATAGCTGATACAGGAGGGAAGTTACATGCACTTTTAACTCGTACATGGAGTCGGTGGGGTACTCGCTAGGGAACACAACATGACCATAGAATTTATATTACCTCACATGGTTGAATGAATCATCTTCATGGATTTCAACGGACACTTAATATTCTCCCTAAAAGATCTCAGGCTGGTTGGACCCTGTACGAAATGCTCTTTGGCATCAAGGTGTTTGTTCCAAACCTTGATGGTCCAGCCGTTGTGGCGGCGGATACAACCTTCAACATAGATAACCACTGTACTGTCTTGCAGGGTCTAGAAAGTGCTTTGACCTAGCTCGAAAACATTTGCCTGCACCTCTCTCTACGAATCCAGAAGCTCAAATTCTTGTATCCAGTTGGCTTCCCAAAGTTAGAGATCTTGTCCGTGGAAAAAGAAGACTTCAAGAAGGGAATCGGTCCTACGTACTGGTCTTGCGGTACACAAGGTACACAAACTTTACTTTTGCCACCCTTTACGGGACATAAAGAGAATCACTTTCTTTCCATTGAACCTGCCAAGTCACACCATATGGCTGATACTTCATAGCATGCCCGTAAATGGGTTTTCACAAGACTTTTCTTAGCAGCTCGTGAGCTCCATCGTTGCTGCTTGTTCTCGCCTGCTGGGGAGAGGGGGGCAGGGTGGTGGGTCCCTATTCCTCCTCCCACAAAATGAAATAAGACTTGTCCCTTGTCACAGGGATGTTGAATTCCTATAGCCCGACGCCCAGGACATATTGTTTGGGGTCAAGGGCAAAAAGGTTTTATGTGGATTTTGTCCTTGGGACAAGTCGGCCCAGTCCTCTGCAGCACAAACCCTTTGGATGCCAATGTGCAGTACCACATTATGGATCAGGGAAGGGCACTGCCTGCAGTTAAGGTAATATTTTGTCCATATGTGAATGCTGTTCAAACTTGTTTTTATGGTTCATTATTGCAAAGCCTTAGCGTGAGCGCTCTACGTAAATGTTGTAAGCTCTGACTGCACTACTGACAATGGTTATAGTATAAACATGTGTACACACATTTTCAAAGTTTAGCAATATGAGGCTATGTCTAATGCTCCCAGAATGCTCTCTGATCTGATGCAAATAGTTGCAGAAGCTTGAAAGCAAGATTGATGATTCTTTGCTTTCAAAATAAAATGTTGACCAAAAGATGAAAACAGGAAAAAAACATTTAGCTGAACTACTGTAAAATTTCAGGTACCATTTCTTTGCAGCATCATTTAGTAACGTGTTGGTGCATGCTAGTATTTCCCCAAAATATTCATAATGGAAAATCAGTGTAACTAGTTTCAATAAGATTATGGGAAAGAAAAATAAACAAGCTTTGGCAAAATTAGTAGGTCTGAAATTGGTAGTCAGCTTTTTAGTTTAGTCAATAATGACTTGTTTTGCCATGGTTTTTGCAAAATGTTATTGGTGTTGGAGCTGCATGCCCTCACGATTATAACAAACATTGGCAAAAGCAAAAAAAAAATTGGTCTCAAAAAGCACACATTGCCACAATAGTTACTGGCACTGAACAAAACTACTTTGTGTGCAGATATGCTCTTTGAGAAAGAGAGGAATGCTGTCACTCACAGTGAAGCCATCTGATACAGCGAGAGTGACAGAATTTTAATAAACGTAAAAGGTCATGGCCAGACTAAATTAGGTGCCTAATTATAAAGAAAGTCTCAAAAGTGCACCCATGGTATATGACCTTGCAATAAGTGCAGCTATACAGCTTTTGTGAATTCCCAAGAATTTACAAAAGTAGGACAAAAAAATCGTACTCCTAAAAAATATTTATGAACTGTATTTTAGCATGAGCAGATATGCATGTGTAGATTTGCTCTTGCGAGTGTTTGCAAATTCACTTTCCATCAACCCCTTTTCTCCCAACTCTGGAAGAAGGCTTACTTCTGCCTTTGTCAGGAGTAAATTTCCAACATTTCTCAGTATGGGAAAAGATTAGAGAAGAGTTGTTGTAAACCCTTAAAACATGCAAGTTAGTAGGTTTGCACAGACTCAAAGGGGCATTCTAAACCTGAAACTATTGCTTACCACTACCTTCAGCCCTAGTATGTAGATCTGTGGAAACGAGGCAACACAAGGGCATTGCAAGTATTCAAACACTACTATGGTATGAGCCCTGGCACATTCAGAGAAGCTATATCAGAGCTCTTATATATTGAGATTGCTGCCATAATATGTTGCCGCACTACATGGCACCAAAGGGACAAGTGTATTTTGTTACAGGATAAGTAGATTTATGAAGCAACCTGCCCCATGGACAAGTAGATATTTGAATAAATTCTACACCCCAGCTTGTCAACATTTCAGCAATTCCATTGACTGATTGGATCATATGGGATAAAGTTCATTAATATATATAGTCCTACGGAGACCCTGCAGATTCCATATGTGTTCAAAGTTTCTATGGGTGATGTAATAGTACCAGGTTTACCATCAGATGATTGGGATGTTGATACCGTGAATTCAAGGCTTTCTTGATTACAATATTATAATTTGTTTGACTTGGAAGATTTATATCTTAACTCCACAAACTACGCTGAGATGTTTTGATGCTATCTTTATGGACATAGGGCCCGATTCACAGAATGAACTTAAGACTCAATCCTAAACTTACTACTGTTTTGGTATTCACAGATTGCACTTACTACTTTTGGCATTCACAGAATGAACTTACTACTTTTGGCATTCACAGGATTTTTTTCAATTTATTAGTATTAAAATTAGGACTCCTAACTTTACTACTACTAAATTGAGAAAAATGCTAATTTTAACCCCTTCGCTGCTCATGACGAGCTCAGCTCGTCATGAGGCACGGTTGAGCTGTGCTTATGACGAGCTGAGCTCGTCATGAACAATGGGAAAGCTTACAAAGCAGCACAGGAGGGGAAAACCATCAGCAGCGATGGTCTTAAGACTTTCGGTATTCACAGAAGGCATTTAGGCGTCCTAAAGTTAGTAGTCCTAAGTTTACTACTACTAAATTGAGAAAAATCGTAATTTTAGGACTTTCGGTATTAACGGAAGGCATTTAGGAGTCCTAAAGTTAGGAGTCCTAACTTTACTACTACTAAATTGAAAAAAATCCTAATTTTAAGACTTTCGGTATTCACAGAAGGCATTTAGGAGTCCTAAAGTTAGGAGTCCTAACTTCTGTGAATACCGAAATCAGTAAGTTTATTCTGTGAATACCAAAAGTAGTAAGTGCATTCTGTGAATGCCAAAAGAAGTAAGTTCATTCTGTGAATACCAAAAGTAGTAAGTGCAATCTGTGAATACCAAAACAGTAGTAAGTTTAGGATTGAGTCTTAAGTTCATTCTGTGAATCGGGCCCATAATGTTCTGCATGAAGTAAGTGGGCAACGTCCTCACAGTAGGGACATTGTCCAACACTACCACAGGGAAGTTCACAAACTCAAAAAAATGAATACACATATTTTACAGGTTGTGACCTTCGAGATCCAACATCTTTCTATTTTAAATGTATTCCAGCCAATGAGAAAAAGTATTTGCTTACTCAGACAAAGCTGATATGCAGCTTCATTTGTTGAACGACTGTCCCTAAGGATTATGATTATTGGAAAGACAATATTGATCTGAAATCCATTTGAGAAACAAAACCGTGACAGCTCCAGTGTACAGAAACTGTATTTCGAGTTTGATTTCCATACACATATTTTTTTTTAAATGAAACAGTCCAACAAACCACTTTTTTGGTATTTTCTACATTTGAAGATCTGAATGCCCTGATTATTCCTTCAATTGCCCGTTTTGATAATTGACATTCTTATACAAATTGTACAGAACAACAGTTCACTAGTATGATATTATAATAGTATGGTATATTTAACTCAATATTTGCACCTCCTTGTGGGTGGTTATTGTGGCCAGTAGACACTCACGATTGTCCTGCCTTTTTTCTCGATTCCACTTCGAGTATCAAATCCAGTAGACCCAACCCACGGTACTCAGTCAACCCCACTCAAACACTAATACCTTCCATTCAGTGGGTAAATTATGCCAGCAGTGGTTGTAACATTCCACACTATCTGCTGTGAAACAACATCCTTCTCTCCTGTCCAAAGACATGAAGTTATCTGATTTTTTAATCAGGTCCCAAGCCCTCTCGTTCAAAAAGATTCCCTATATGCAACCTACAATGAATTTTTGAAATTTTCGCAAAGTGAAGCTGCTGTGCGCTCGAGACAAATTGATCAAGATAATTTAGATAAAGTACTCACTGTAGTAGACAACAGTATTAATACATTATCATCTTGTATTTATAATTTGAACAACATTGTATCATCTGTTATGGATATTGTCCAGAATGATATGTCAACATTGGATCATGGTCAGAGTCAGTTCAAATCCATTATGCAGTTTAGATAGGCACTTCAACCTCTCAAAAATTGACACATTCCCTGACATTATTTGAATTGTACTGCTTTGTTTCGGCCTTTTGATTTAACGCACACACAAGAATCAATGGCTATGAAAGATGCAACATATACCAAATTAGAAATAATCCCATTAACCTAGTCGAAACACCTTCAGCTGTATGGCTAATACACAGAGTTATCTGTTTGCCCATACCAACATTTCAGTTTACATCATGCATGAAATATTTCCAGGTAGGTAAATATGAACTCCTAGGGAGCAGCTAAATTCATGAGCTATGGTCCCTGCCCTTTACCCATCGCTGTGAACATGCTGACAGAGAAGATTTTCTCACAGGAGAGTAGTGTGACTCCACTGCCAGTCATTCACTTGTTTGCCAATATGTAAGAATTCATGGCGTATGTAATGTTTCAGCACCTAATTTGGCTTGTTATTTAAAAGGAAAAAACCAGTTCCCACAATTCTTCCCTTCATACCCATACTTTCACATGTAAGCCATGTCATGCTTAATAATGAGGACTGTTGTGATATGCAGACAGCAGTCCTGTATATTGTGTCTGTTTCCCAGTTAGTCACTTGTTGCAACTTAACCAGGCAAGCACCCGGTTGCTCAGGCTTACAACTGCCCGAAGGACTACCGGGCGCCATTGTTTCACCCAAGGTCTTGCTGTATAGACTCCTGGGATTTTGGCATAATACACCCTTATTGTACTCCCGAAAGGGTACCCCTCGTACCAATCAGCTTCCAGATTGCCCTTTCACTCTGCCTGCAACACAACTGTAAACATTAGTACGTTCAATTCGTTAGTCAGCCCTCCCCCCGGCACAAAAGGTAAGCGGATGGGATAGTGACAGCATTTCCAGCGACGGACAAAGAGGGTGGCCAGTGGGTGGGGTACCAGCCCCCAGCCCACTGAGCACTGGAAATGGTGCAGCAGAGGCGCCGGAAAAAGGAGGGGGTCCCTGCGACTGGGCGCGGGGTGGTGCCTAATGCGACTCTAAGAGGGCAGCGCTCTTACAGGGCCCACTGCGTGCGCCGGGGGCTGCCGCATAGTGCCGATATCGGCAACCACCCGCTTAGCAATACTTAGTGGGCTGCGCAAAATACACTGTCCACACAAGTTTTGTTGGAAAACCGTTTGCTGCAGGTTTATTGCATACATAGAGTATGCCAACTTGGTGAGTTAACTAACATCCTGTTTCTCCCCCTGCATGGAGTGGTAGATCGCTTGTTGTTGCCTTCCATTCCAACTTTGAAGGCAGATTTCTACAAGCTAAGCAGACTCAAAGCATTATCATTTCAAAAAGAAGTGCCCTTACATCTGCCCGCGAGAACTTTGAATTGCAGTATTGTTGAATACAAATCTTCCCCTGCATTTCGGGGAATTGATTAATCAATATTTATTGCTTCTGATACTGCGGATGTAGCCCATTTTTTGAATCTTGTAGGCTCTGGACTTGTCACTTCTTTCCAAACTATCTTTGGAGTAATACCAGCTTTTATACACATGTTCGGTGGTATCCCAGTACAGCTATTCCTCATTTGTGGTATTCTCATCCTATTTTTGCTGTTCTGTAATGGATGCTCCTTCTATGGCCGACCTGGACCTGGCATCTCTCCAGCACTACCGTGAGCGCATTCTTCAGCTCTTTGACATGATTCCGTTACAGACGGTGGATATGGATTGGTGTCTAACATTCAGCCATGCTTACTTCATCTGTGTGCAATTTGTATTTCACTGCATCTGGTGCCCCTTTCAATGGGCACTGACTCTAAAGACACCTGCTGGCTTGGATGTTGAACTGCAGATGCGTCCCTTAGTGGATCATTATCAGGACTGTTCCTTGCGTTAGTGACATCTACAGAATCCGAGTCTATAGCAAATGGCTAACTGAAGTTCCTGTGCATTGGGACAGCGATTGCTGAATGAAAGTTTAATTGAAACAGCAAAGGTTGCCCATTGATAGTATTTACATCTGTTAGAACCAAGGATCATGTCGGTTCGTGGGAACTTAAGAACTGGGCTGCAGATTTTGCTATCTATGTGGATCCAGACTCCATCATGGCGTCCTTTACCTCTACTATGACTGCATACATAATTAATCCCTGTGACACTAATTAATTGGAGATTTTTGTTTTCAAATTGTAATTTATTGATCTTTTAAAGCAACATGGTTATAATATGAATTCCTGAGACTGCTTATCACTTGTTTCTGTCATTGCCTTACATGCTTCCTTCCTGACCAAGGGGAGGGTGTCATGTGTTCTATACAGGGCCTATTGTAGTTTTTCCTATATTAGCCTAACTGTGCACAATACATGCCACATTAGTTTTGCACATGTTATTATATAATCATGTTTGCTTCTGTGCCCTATTATATTTTTACACCGAACCTGCAGTTGTTTTTTCGTTCTGTTTTTTCCTGGGATTTAGTTTCAACAACAGACAAAATCAAACAACTTTGTCCCTTGTTATCTTGTTCTGGTCAGGCACTCGCATCTAGACACAGCAAAGAAATGCAGCTGTTGTTTATGAGCATGTCGACCTTGTGATATAGGTATGCACAATAATGTATCACACAGAGAGAGACCGATATTTCCTGAGAGAAGATCACTGTTGTATATGAGATGTAGAACGTTCATCTGTGTTGGCTAAGGTACAGGGTCTTCTGGTAAACTCAGAGATCTTTGCTGTATAATCTGTTTGATTCTGTAGAGGGGGAGGGGGTTAGGCTATTCTGTCTTATAATATGACAGAGCTTTTCATAATATACGTTTATTGATAATACTGATGGTATTTTTGCTCAGCAGTTGTTTGCTTATTGTGGCACATATACTGCATTTCAGAGGCCAATAGTTTAAATAAACAATTTAAACTTTGTTCGTGTCTCTTTCATATCTTATTGTGGACGAGTGTGTGAGCGAAATTGAGCGTCCTGTCACCACGATCCCTGGGAGGGTTTTGAATGTTGTGTTCTGGGGTTTCAATTCACTTGCTCCTGTTGTTATGAGTAGGAGGACAAGTGAGACACTATAGCTAGTCGGACTCAGGCTCATGGTACTGAGTTGAAATGGTGACTCAGTCCCTAACAACTGACGTTGTATAGTCCAAAGCATAGTCTATTCCTCAGCAGAATCCCTGCAACAGACCGAATGTATTTGACTACTGTGTTGACTTATGTTGCAAGGCCATGTCTATGTTGAATAGAAATTCCAGGACATAAGGTGGAGGGCTTTCTTTGTTTTGAGGCCATTAAAGGGAATATCATTCTGACAGTTTTTACTCTATTCAAACAAAGGAAACTATCTTGAATACAGTAGTAGGCAATATTTAGATAGTTTTCAATTTAATTTCATGGCTTCTCACCTAGGCAAATAATTTTTGGTATACATTTCCAAGTACATCCAGTTGAAAGTGCATCACATGGGCCATAAACCTGTTATATTAGTCACATGTGTATGTAAGTAATGGAGGCGGCTGAGCCTGTAGCACTCAGAAGCACACTTTCTGAATATAGGAGGCAGACAGACACTTTTCATATGTGTTGGTAACGGTCATGGAGAAAGGAGTGGATCCAATGTAGAGCTCTTCTCAAGATGTATTCCTAGTCTTGAAACCTTAACATTATTAGTAATTGCACCAAGCCTACAATTTTCTAAGTGCACGGTCTGAGGAATCCCAGTTTGTGCAGTTAAAGGTTTCATGGTCCAGGGACAGGAGTGATTGCTCAAGTTGGAACATGTCCTCCAGTTTTCATATTTTAATTGTCTTATTTAACAGTAACCTATCCATTAATCTATTGTTCAACGAGTCAATAAGGAAAAGTTTAATCAAAAGACCAATGGCATTTTTAATACAGAGGTGAAAAAAACAGAATGCAAATTTATTGACAATTCAATAGCATCTTTCTTGTGCAGTGTATTCTTTTACTATGGAAATATGTCGAGGAATGATTGACCCATGCAAGTGACCTGACCCTTCAACCACCAGTCCTGTGATACAAGATTTTTGCTAGGTTTAATCCTGGATTTTCAGGGCCGGCAGGGTGGGTCTCTGCAACACTTGATGCAATATTTAAATGTCCTGTGAGATTCTGCTTTCTGGTGCAGCACAGTGTTGCCTAAAATCAGCCTCTGGGTTTGATTTCTTAAGAGATCCGTATGTTGTAGAACAGGTCTATAGGCGCAATTCTAAAACGGTAAACTTCAACGTTTGGTCTAAACTTAGAACAAATGTCTAAGTTTGCGACTTGGGGAATTCACAAAGGGCATTAACGAGTACTCTCTTGTCTGCAAACGGGGCGAATCTCCGCCCTGAGTGCAGACATAAAGATAGTACTGTAAATGTCCTTTGGGAATTCCCAAAGTCGTAAACTTAGGGCCAGATGTAGGTAAATGGCATTTACCAATTCGTAAATACCGAATTTTACCGATTTCGGTATTTACAAATCGGTAAATGCCATGTAGGTAAATATTCGGTAACAATTACCGAATCGGTATTTACCGATTAGGTAATTGCCATTGATTGCCATTGATTCCTATGAGCCTTGAGGCCCATAGGAATCAATGCCAATTACCGAATCGGTAAATAGTCAAGGGTGGCAGGGTGTCACTTTGACACCCTGTTGCACCCCTGATTCAGGCTTGTGTGCCATGTGACACACATATATGCCCTTAGGGCATGTGTGTGTGCCACATGGCACAGGTGTACATGCACAGATGTGCATTTACACTGGAATTCGTTATTTACCACAAAATATTATTTCGTGGTAAATAACACATTTTTAAGGGTCTGTGGCACTGTTTTCAGTGCCACCTACATCTAGATTTACTGATTCAGTAAATTTACCGAATCGGTAAATTTACTGAATCAGTAAATTTACTGAATCTGTACAATTCAACCCCCCTATATCTAAAACTCCAAATACCGGTCGGTAACCGTTACCGACCAGTATTTGGTCACCTACATCTGTCCCTTAATGGTTTGGTCTAAATTTAGACCAAACATCTAAGTTTACCTATGTGAATCCGACCCCAAGTATTTGTTTTACTTCCTGAGAGGCAGGGATATATTCTCTTAAATATTCTGTCTAAACGCATGTTCACAACTATTCATAAATTTGTTCTTCACGGTTGGCTGGGAGGTAAACAGTATGCAAATAAGTTATTCAAAATAAATGAGGATTACATCTTTTGAAGAGGATGTGGGCATTGACAGAAGATTTTAGACTTTCTGCTGACAATTTAATAACCAAAATCACCTTTTAATTTCAAAGGCCAACTTGATTTGAGAACCTTTGTGCTGCGTGTTTCTAGTGGTGGATGCCTCCACGGCAGCTGTGAGAGGAAGGCAGTCGGATAGTGCTGAGCATCATGACCTGGAGGAGAAAAGGTAAGTGGTTTGCTATGAAGTATCACCATATTTCCAAAGACTTAGAAGGAAGGACCTAACAATGCCTTTTTTTGTCCATTTCTAGGCCCTGGTGCAGGCAGGAGTAAAACAAAGAGGTATGTTTTTTAATTCACTCTTCTGGATTGTAAACCCTGTAAGTTTCAGGGTTGGTGACCATGTATTCAGAAAATAGTTCTGAAATGTCTTCAGTGAGCGTCTTAATTGAGGATTTTGTTTGAGGTTGGAGGAATTTACTTTGGGAGCACTATCAAAATGTGCCACTTTGCTCGCATCTAGTAGCTCTATAACCTTCAGCAGCTTTTTTGAAAAAATGTTTTTACAATTTTACAATTAGAGATACACAACCTCAAGTCAGAGAATGCAAAGAAAACCTTGCTGATTAAACTCTGTATTTGTGGATCCTGCAGATTTTGGCAGTGCTATTGCTGGAGTCATTGGTACTTAAAGGAAGTGGACTAACTGCACTGGGACCAATAGTTCAGTTCCCAATGTAATTGCAGCAGCTTTCACTACTTCTAGAAAGAGAAATAACTGCAGTTAAACAGTTTCCCCGGGATTAAAATTACTGCCCAGCGACTTCACTGTCGGCATATTACAGTGTAAAATGCTATCCCGGTGCATGAGTGGGCCCTTCAGCTTCCACTTGATTGTTGTGGGTGCTATGTGGATGTTACAATACGATACACCATCACACATTTAAATAATGTTTCTCTACAGCCGTACTTTCTCAGATTGTCTAGTATCTCAAAACGCCTTCTCTGACAAAATTCCTAAAAACCCTGAATAAAAATTTACCTGACTTGATACTCAATTGTTTCCTACTCCTCTCTTTCTGTCTAATGACCCTCTTCTTGCCTTCCATCCTATGCGTGCCTCCTCTCTCTGAATATAGCCTATAAGTCACATAACTGTCTCCTACTCTCTGTTATTGTACTGCTGCAAATTGCCCACACCTCATTTCATAGATAATCTCTCCTTCTGTTCATCCCAACAATCTAACAATACTTAGGGTTCTTGGGACCGCCTTACTCTCGATGGAGTTCTGACCACTGCCACCCCTCTGGGTCCACCCACCTTATTCACAGTGTGGCGGTCAGACTGCCATAGTACCGCCGCCTCTGCCGGTATCCAGGATCCCACAGCGGTGGCGGAGAGAAAGGCACAGGAATTTTCGGGTGGTGTTGATGCGGCACTGCAGAGCATATTCCGAGTTGCAAATCCACTTCACGACGGGATGCCCACCATGAAAAGTGTGGCTGGGATGCAAGTAAGGGGGCCCAAACAGGGCCCCTATCGATTTTGGGTGTGGGCTGCCCCACTGGAATTGCACCCTCATTCCTGCACATTGTGGCATGCACGACATGGTGCATGCTATATGATGCAGGAATGTGCTGCAGCCACAGTCTGCTGTTCAGGCTCTCCTATGAGCCTAACATAAATGCCGCCGTGAGACCGCCTCCGCACCACCCGCCGCCATGGATGCAACTCTGAATCTGGCTTGCGGGTGCACCACTGCCTTGGCTGTCCTGCTAGAGGTGCAGTGGTGGCTGTGCTGCAGGAGGACCGACAAACTTGTAATAAGGACCTTAATCTCTTCTAGTCTATATGGTCATCCTTCAACCATTTATAAGGACCCAAATCTCCCTCTCCCACCTTGCCCCAGACAACAAAGTGAGCCAGCCTACCTCCTGCTATTATCTCCTGCTAAGAAACTGGAGTAAATGCACAGAATGGTTTTGTTAAGTGCACAATGATAACCTCGATAATCAACAGTAACCAATAACCACTGAGCCAAACACTAACTTGAGGTTCCACAGTTGATTAATATTCCCTGCAAAGTACTTCAACGTCTCCTGAGAGGTAGGAAGCAATAAATCCAGTCACAGCACCAGGGAGCAGGCTGGTGTTATGAAGAGGCTGTGAGTTTAACCTCATAACTGCTATTAAACATTCCTCCCCAGTGCTGCGCTGTCCATTAGAACTAGTGCTGAATGGACGTTCAATGGTCGTGTGCAGCACTGGGGAGGTAGGGCTGCCGTCGGCCAATGCACCGAGGCAGCACTTAAGGGGTTAAATGTGCAAGGTACTGTATTTGTTGGGTATGTGGGCAATGGTAAGTTAAAAAACTTGTAACATGTCCTTGAGTTATAACTGCTATTGTACCTAGATCACACCTTGCTGCATAATTGTAGCTGGCTACCCAGCCTTCTGCCAGAAGCTTTCTATGTGTACCTCAGGTGTCACCCAGATCGGAGTTAAGTCTTAGTAAATGTACCTTGCCAATTATTATGTCACATGTTAGTGCAAAGTACATTGTAAATGTAAATGTTGTAAATGTTTTTGTACTTGTATAGCGCACAGCTACCCGCAGTGGGTTTCCCGGTGCTTGTACGAATACCGCAAGGGAACCCTTCCTGGCTTTCCCTGTGAAGTGTCCACTCCTGGGCACCCCCATGGTGCAGGCCAGGCATCCCTCGCGTTGTGGGGGCCGTTGTGGAGACTAAGCAAGCTATTGCCCAGAGTTTCAGCGTGGGACCCATGATCAGAAAAGGCACTGAGGCGAGAATATCTGGTATGGGGAATTATTGAGTCCGAGACCCGCCGGGGCAGGAATCGAACCCTGGTCCCTGGCCAGAGATCTGCATCGAGGTCCGCCTGCTCTAACCATTGAGCAACACTTCTCCTGAGTGACAACGGTACAGGCCAAATATTTATGTCTCTTAACCCCCAGATTCATCATGGTCATGTTTTGCGAGTCCTTAATAGCGAATTTTAAGGATTCGCTATTAAAGACTCGCAAAACGGGATGCATGTAGAAATTGCAATATTTTATGCGATTTCTACTGCTTCTTTATTCGCGATTAGCAATTAGCGAATCGCAAATAAAGAAGCAATTTCAAGGGTGCCAGGGAGTCCAAAGGACACCCTGTAGCACCCCTGAACTGGTAATGTACACTGATGTTGTGCACACACATGTCCTAAGGACATGTGTGTGTGTGTAACATACAACTTAGAAAAATGCACTAAAGTGCATTTTTCTAAGTTTTTGCTATTTACCACGTAGTTAGACTTCGCGGTAAATAGCGGCCCCAGATTGCGAATTCGCAATTTTAAAGTGGTTAATGAATTGCATTTAAGGAATCTCAAATTGATATTCCTTAAATGCAATTAATCGCAATTTAGCGATTTCTAGAATTGCGATTTTTGCATTTGGGATGATGAATCCCAAATGCAAAAATAGCGCTCGCAAAGGGCCAGATTCTCAGAATCTGGCCCTTTGCGAGCCAATTTCGGTTTGATGAATCTGGCTGTAAGATCCTAGGTGTCCTTATTCTGTACTCACTCATCCATCCTCCTGCACTTTCCTGTACCACAAACAGCTGGGGCAATACATTTAAGTGTTATACCAATATCTATGACCCTTGCATTTATGTCAATTTATTCTCCTTTTGTTGTGTGAACTGAAATTATTGTAGGCACCTAGTCAGTCGTTGCTGTGTTTGTACTGTACTGATTTCTTTTGCAAGTGTTTTTATTAGATTTACTGCTGCTCATCTGAATATGTCTATTTAAAATGCATTAATCCTCTTTATTGGAATTTATTGTACACGTACACCCATCTAGAACCATTGGTCCATGGGGCAAGGTGTATATGATGAAAGGTGAAAGAGTGAGGAGAGAAAGTGAGTTTTTTGTACTTACAAGATGACAAACCAGACAAAAGGCAAAAAATGAAGCTCATCCCAGAACTTCCTGTGTACCCATATTCATATCTTGCTTCACATCGTAACCTGATTGAGTCTGTGTTCTCTAGACCCAGATTTACGAGCTGGATGTCGTCCGCTGAACAGCAGTCTGACCAAAAATGAGCCAGAGAATTACTGCAGGTATTTTGAGAATTTAAGTTCCTTGAAGTCCTGGGATAAGAAGTGACACAAGGCACCTATGCATATGTAGATTATATGTCTGCTTTCCATTCTGGAACAGCTGAATTATTTTCCATGCCCTCAAGTTCCCACAAATTGAACAGCCATGTGATGTATTGAGTTCAACGCAGTCTCTCCCCCGCCTGCTTCCGCACTCTGCCCATGCGTAATATCTTCAAGTGGGTACCTTTACAAACTAGACGTACCGTGTCACAAGCCCTCATCACCAGCCGACTGGACTATGGCAATGCCCTCTGCGAAGGAATCGCCGCACACCTCATACAGAGACTTCTCAGCATTCAGAACATCACAGCCAGACTCATCCTTGGCCTTCCCCGCCAAACCCACATCACAAACCACCACAGGAATCTCCACTGGCTCTCCGTACAAAAGAGATGCCAATTCAAGCTGCTGACCCACGCACAAAAGGCTCTACACAACCAAGGACCTGCCTAAATTAACCACCACCTGAACTTCCTCCAGCCCCAGCCATTGAGAAAACTACACTCCGCTTCCCTTTCAGTTGCCCAAGGTAGGCGTATTTTGGAAAAGGAGGCGTTTATACATGGAGGATGACAGGGGATTAATCGAGTGTTACGCTTTGGAGGCAAGTGAGGTAGAAGAATCCGGTTTCACTATTGAGTTTGGGTCCGGCAATTACCATTCATCCATTGAGTACAGCACTGAGATCCATAAGACCACAGATTGGCCCCCTGATGAAGGTACCAGATGGGTACCGAAATGCATTGGGCATCAACGAAGTATTATGGATATGATGTATAAATGCAAAACACATTATGAAAACGCAATGAACTAATGTATACCAATGTATATTATAATGCCTGTAAAAATATGTACATTTCTATGAACGTATGAGATTTTTGTTTACAGTCAGAAGTGATTGAGTTAATCAGATGATCAATGCACAGGAGTAATGAATTGAATTACAAGTCTGGTATCATTGAATAAATTGATTAGGTGTGTCTACAACACCAAGTGAACAGTGCGCTACTGGATGAGTATCATTACTTGTCTCCACTAAACATTAGTCACTCAGGGCTGACAACCCTGATCAGCCGCAGCACCATTTGAGCAATTAGTTTAATTTTTTGAATAAGCAGTGGTGTGCTTCTCACAAACCACAATACCCAGTCAAATTTGGGAAGCGCCACAGTATGTATATAGGGTGCCTATGCTTCGCAGTTCCACAGTCTTGCGATGTTCAGGAGTTATTCATTTTTATATGTGCTGGGGTGTAATGCCAATATAGTATGGTTTTCAGTATTGCTTCCTTGCTCGCAGCACTGGTTGCAGATGTGCATGTTCTGTAAAATATTTCAGACCATTTCTTATCAAAGAATGTGCATTCTAGTTCCGGCCCCCACTTCTAGTGATGTTCATAGGGGCCTGTACACAAAAGCTTATATTTTGCAAGTTTACATTTAAATTTCACATCTTTTTAGACCATGACTTTTAACATATTTTGCACATACCTAATAATGTACTTAAAAAGTGTTCTGCTTCCAACGCACATTTCTATGTGAATATTTTATCACAACAATGTACATTCTGTTCAAGGACAAAGTACACTGACCACACTACCTTTGTACTTTGTTGTCCATTTGACTGTCATGAACTCATATCTAGTCCCAACTACGGAGACAAAACTGGAGATCTCACACTGTCCCCTTGGGGGAAAGAGTGGTTGGGGTGAAATAAGAAAAGAGAGACTTGCGGTACTGGAACTGCTCCACAGCTGAGCTACACTGTCAGGAGCTGTCTGAGACTATGTCTGGAACACAGTCAAGGACTTGGACAAGGACTGGAAACTGGGTAGAAAACATATAGTGCGCAGATGGAGTAGTACAGCGCTGCCCAAGATCACACAGGGAGTGAGAGGAGAAAAAGGGATCTAAAGGGGAAACCTGTACAAGTGAACAAGATGGCTAAAACTCAGAAAGGAAGGGCCCTCACAAGGCACTTTACATTCAGACTAACTACAGAGGTAGTGTGGCTCACTGGTTAGAGGCGGCAGACCCGAGAGCAGAGGACGGCCCGGGACCAGGGTTCGATTCCCGGCGCGGCAGGTTTCTGGACCAGGGTCAGCGGACTCGATAATTCTCTCGCCTCGGTGCCCACTCTGATCAGCGATCACACTCGGCAACTCTGGGCATTAGCTTGCCTCATCCTCACTAACGGCCCCACCAGACCGCCGGGGATGCCTGGTCTCACCCTGGAGATACCCATTAAGGGACCATCTCTCAGGGAAGCCAGGAAGGGTTTCGCAGCGGTCAAAGCGCCTTTGGACCCTCCGGGTAAGTAGTGCGCTATATAAATGCCTATACATTTACATTTACATTTACACCCAGGACAAACGTGCAAGACATATATATAGTACAACATTAACAATAAAGGGAATGTGGTTTAAAGCACTTGGGACCTCCACACGGTAAGACTGAAGCTCAGTAAGTTCCTCACCCACAATTGCTGTTACAGATACGGCCTACAAATACCCACATATATGATTTGCATGCAAAGGCAGGGTCTATGGAGCTGATGCCTACGGTGATGTTATAAATGTAACTCAAAGACAATACTCACAGTGAACAAGAAAAACCACCTAGGTTATCAGCTGGGCCCACAGATCCTGAAATGGGAAGACTGGGAAAGGATAAACAGAAGGGGAGGCTACAAGGGTATACTATAATAGTATTGAATCAGAAGACAAGAAAATACAGTAGCACTGAAGGCTGTGCAAGAGCAGAAACAAGAATTGAGCAAAGGCTCAAGAGCCAAGGTAGCACTTTAGGCAGTGCTTGTTCAGGAACAGGACATTACTATAGTTCAGGAGTCATGGTAACACTGCAGGCAGTTCTAGTTCAAGAAAACAGGAAATAGCTACAGCTCAGGAAACAAAGAGTCAAGAAAGCACTACAAGCAGTGCAAACCAGGAACAAGAAATAGCTGAAGCCCAGGAACAGGAAAATCTATAGCTCAGGAAACAAGGTAGCACTGCAGGCAGTGCTAGTTCAGGCACAAGGAATAGCTATAGCTCAGGAATCAAGAATTTCAAACGCTCAGGAAACTAGGATCGGTCTCACCGAAACACAGCTACAATGACCAGTACTGGACTGAAGGGAGCTGGGGCTTAAAAGAGCTCATAGTAATCACATGCGTCAGGTGTGAGCAGTCTAGCAGCAGCCAGTCACAGATGAGCTGAATTCCTCCACCCATCCTTGGCCTGCAGGGGTGGAGACGAAGCAGTGAGCAGGGAATTCTGGGTAATGGAGTTTCAGGCATGAGCATGATGGCTTGCACAAAACCCGGCATAGATTAGGAATGGATGTCCATTCCAAAATAGTGTCCAAATGGCTGGAAGTCAGTATGTACATGAAAGGGGAGAGTCTGGAAGCTTGCCCCAGTATTTGAACTTTCAGAGTTTCCCATGCTTTGTATCATTCCCCCTTCGTTGGAATGGGAGCCTCAGTAAATAAAAAATACCAAAGCAGTAAGCACAAAAGAGAAAACTAGGCCTAGGCCTCATCTCATTTTGTAGCTTGTCCACCTCTTTTTGTAAAAGAGACCAGAAATTCTGCAACAACCAATCAGAATAGCCTCACCCCTTAGAACCCTCCTGAGAGAGCCTCAGATGTTTCTACTGCACATTGTGCTAGGGAGTCTCCACTGAGCTCTGCTCAGATTTCTCTTCAGATTGGAATCTTTTCCATTTTCTTCAACTTTAATATGTCTGACAAGGAGAAGAAGGCTTTATTTAGAGCTTGTGCTACTTGTTCTAAGAAGAGGCTGGTTGTGGAGGACAAGCATGAGGACTGTATCTATTGCTTGTACCCGGACCACAAGGCACCAGATTGTAAGATCTGTAGGACATTCTCTACAAAGACCTTGAGAGACAGGGAAGTCGCTTGCTGACTTTGCTCAAAAAGATGAAGTCATGTAAGGAGGTTATTTCATCTGACGGTGAGGATTCTTCTTCAGCTGCGTCCTCCATAAGATCCAGGAAGAGGGGTAGGTCATCCCCTTCAACTTCCATGGACCCCCGGTGAAAGCCTTGCAAAAGACCTCTGATAGGTCTGAAAGGGCTAGTCTCATAAAATCTCCTCACTGAGGTGTAAAGGAGAGGCTGGGACAGACTGAGGAGATACAGACAGCTAAGAAGGTGAAGAAGAGTTTATCTGTAACTTCTCCGTCATCTGAAAAGGAGAAGGGAGCTAAAAAACCTTCTGCTGTCCCTCAGGACGGAAGATCTGACAAAAAACCACGTCCGTCGACGACAAAAACAGCAGGTACGTCGACGACGGCTTCCAGAAAGGACTTAAGTTCAGGTACGGCTTCGTCGACGGGCCCGTTGGCGGCAGCTTCGTCGACGGCGGCAGTGATATCTTCGTCGGCGTTTAAAGTACCTGTTTCCTGCTCGTCGACGATGGTGTTTACATCTTCAACGTCGACGGTAATGACGGCGAAGGTAGTGGCGACGACGAGGACAACGTCGTCGACGACAACTTCGACGATGGCGGCCATGATGATTCTGACGACGAGCTCGTCGACTACTCCGTCGACGATCCATCCACCCTCGATGACCAACACTCCGTCGACGAAATCCATCTCTCCGTCGAAGACGATTCTGCCGACGTTACTGTCGACGACTAGTCCGTCGACGACGATTCAAAAAGTCTGCATTTCTATAAGAAGGCAGCAAATTACTCCTGAAATGACGCCTCCAAGGCGTGTAACTCCTTTGCCTCCCACTTTGCTTCTGGATAAGGAGTATGATGAAGATGAGGATGGTCCTTATGGGGACTTTATAGCCCATCCCAACTACAGGTGAAATTTCAACACTCAGACTCTGATGAGTGCTATACTGAGGAACACCAGTTTGTTCAACAAGAAAGGCCGCCTCAAAGATCACGACAAGATATGGTAGCAATTCCGTCCTCTCTTATAACAGACGTACAATTGATGTTACAGGGCTACAAAAAGAGGTTTCCGTCCCAAACAGTGGAACAGCAGCAGCGTCCTCCTTCTCCATCCATTCCTACTACTCCTGCAGTGGCAGTGATGCCTCTGGTTACTCGGGTTTCGGGACCGGAACCCAGAGAGAGCTGTCAGGAGGTTGTGACAGTTCAAGACAATGATATCTCATCTGATGGAGACCTTTAGGTTGACCCTTCAAATGACCTGGATAGAGGTTGGGACGATGATGTCAACCAGGATCCTGATTCACCAGTGCCGGAGACCGCACCCTCCCCTCCAGCTGACATTGGAGGTTTCCATAATCTTATGGAGAGGGCTTCCAAGAGATTTGGCCTTCCAATTACGACGGTGCAATCAGACTGTTTCCTTTACGACTTCAAGGAACCTTACAGAAAGTCCGTTCGTTCAATTCCAATAATTGAACATGTATGGTCGGAGGGCACTAAAGTGATGCAGAATCCTGCGACAGTTATCCCTGTTTTTCCCCGGCTGGAGAAGAAATATAAAGCACCGGACGGCAGTCCTGCTTTTCTGACAGGTCAACCGAAGCCGGACTCAGTAATTTCCCAAGCGGCGCAAAGCAAGTCCAAGAATCCTTCGACACCACTGACAACACCGCCAGACAAGGAAGGGAGGCGTCTGGACTATGTGGGGAAAAGGTTTTCTTCTATGGCTAGCCTTCTGATTCGAGCTGCTAATGCTCTTGCTATCTTTGGCAGCTATGATCGCCAGATGTGGTGTGATTTATCCCCGTTTGTGGACCAACTTCCGGATGCAGCGAAAGATGAAGCCAGGAAGACAATGATGGAAAGGGAGCGTTCCTCTTCGGAGGTGATAGATTGTGCTATGGACATAGCAACAACAGCTTTCCGTGCATTGGCAGGTTCAGCAGTGTTGAGGCGCTAGGGCTGGCTACGAGCAACCTGGTTTCGCCAGGAAGTCCAAAATAAGATGTTGGACTTACCTTACGACGGAGAGATGCTTTTTGGAAAGCATGTAGATGATGTCTTTCAAGGCATCAAGGACACGTACACGGCAAGGTCCTTGGGGTCATTGAATTACCGCAAACTTCCTTTCAGAGGTGCGAGAGGAAGAGGTTTTTCCTCGTACAGAGGTGGCAATCAACAACGCTACTCTTCGTACTCTCAGTCCTCTCAATCTTACAAGCCGCAATACTCACAGCGCCAAGGTCAATCGGCGTCTTGCTCTCGTCACCCACCGAGAGGGGGTCAGGGGCGTCAAGGGAGAGACAATTCTAAACTACAATAGAGCCTTCATGGCTCTTTCTACTGTTCCTACCCCTCCGATAACATCAGTGGGGGGCAGGATTTCTCGTTGTCTACGCAGCTGGAAGATCATTACATCAGACCAGTGGATTCTGAATATCATTCAGGGTGGCCACACTTTGGAGTTTCAAGAACTTCCTCCAACCAGAGCTCCAGGCGCCAACGAAACGAAACATCTAAAAGTTCTACGTCTCGAAGCCCATCAGCTTTTCATCAAGGGGGCAATAGAACCTGTACCTCACTCCCAGAGGGGAAAAGGTTTTTATTTCAGGTTCTTCCTGGTTCGAAAGACAAAGGAAAAGTGGCGTCCGATGTTAGATCTAAGGGAGCTCAACACCTATCTCATAAAACTATCATTCAGGATGGTCACCCTTCAGGATATTCTACATCTACTGAATCCAGGGGACTACATGGCAAACCTGGATTTAGAGGATGCATACTTCCATGTGCCAATCCACCCAGCTCACAGCCAATACCTACGCTTCACAGTAGGCAAGAGCCATTTTCAGTTCAGGGTGATTCCTTTTGGTCTCAGGTCAGCACCAAGAATATTTACGAAGGTACTGGCTCCGGTGGCGGCGTTTCTCAGAAGACAATCTCTAGAGATTTTTTCCTACCTAGACGATTGGCTGATAAAAGCTCCGTCTTTCCAGGCAGCTTCCAGAGCGGTCTCAAGCTGCATTCAACTTTTCCACCAACTGGGCCTGCAACTCAACAAGGAGAAATCGATCCTTCTTCCATCCAGGTCGACAACATTTCTGGGCTCTATTCTGGACACAAATCGCTGCAAGGCCTTTCCATCGGAGGAACGTCAGAACAAGCTTATTCTGTCAGCTCGTCTCTTGCAAAAGAGGAAGTCTCTGTCGGTCCCTCTCTACAAGTCCCTGCTTGGATCGATATCATCCTGCATACCTTTGATTCCGCACTTTGATTTCGAATGCATCCGTTACAAGAGCAACTGGACAAGCAATGGCGCCAGGCGGAAGGCTCGTTAGACGACAAAATCATGGTGACACCAGCATTGAGAAGAGCAAGCAGCTGGTGGTTGGTGAAAGACAACATCTCAGAAGGCTTAACCTCACGCTTCCCCCATCACCCATGGTTCTAACCACGGATGCTTCACTAGAAGGCTGGGGGGCAGTCCTTTAGGAGTTGAAGGTGAGCGGTCATTGGGATCCGGATCAATGCAAGTTCCACATCAATCTATTGGAACTCAGAGCTATTCGTTTAGCCCTACAGGCCTTTCTGCCAGGGATTCAGAATCGCACAGTGCTGGTTCGCACTGACAACACAACGGCCATGCACTATATAAACAAACAGGGCGGGACAAGATCCTGGGTTCTTTCAAAGGAAGATCAGGAAATTTGGAACTGGCCGATTCTCCACAACATTATTCTGACGGCAGAACACCTCGCAGGCTCGCTCAATTCAACAGCAGATGCGGCGAGTCGCCAAAGATCGATCAGTCACGAGTGGGAATTGGACCAGACCGTTCTCGAGAAGATCTTTGCAATCTGGGGGACTTGAATCCTAGACCTGTTTGCAACCCCAGAAAACACCAAATGCCGGTTCTATGCAAGCAGGGATCACCAGCGGGGGTTCTTGGGGAATGTGCTTTTGATAGCTTGATACGGCTCATTTGTCTACGCCTTTCCTCCAATTCCATTGATCCCGAGGCTGATCAGGAAACTAAAGGCGGAACCTTGCAAAACGATTTTGATTGCACCAGCGTGGCCCCGTCAGTTCTGGTACAGGGAACTCCTCCTACTGTCTCAAGACCAACCAATACACCTACAGCCTATTCCGTCTCTGTTGACGATGTCTCAGGGTCAGGTGCTCCATCCAGATCCCAGCTCACTCCAATTGACAGCGTGGCTCCTGAGTACAGAGAATTCCAAGGCTTGAACCTCTCAGAAGAGTGTAGCGATATCCTGTCTCAGGCCCGAGCTCAAAGTACAAATAAGACTTATCGGGCGAAATGGAAGAGATTCTGTCTCTGGTGTCGGAGGCAGAATATTCATCCATACACTTCAGCTCTGCATCAGCTTTTACCATATATTCTTTCTCTGGCAAAGTCAGGTTTGGCTCATTCTTCTGTCAAGGTACATTTAGCAGCCATCTCTAGATTCAGGCGGACGTCTTCAGGTCCTTCACTTTGGTCCGCTAGGATTATTAAACAATTCCTGAAGGGCTTGTTCAGAGTGTTTCCTCCAGTCCTGCTTCCTCCACCAGTCTGGCAGCTTAATCTGGTTTTGGCTCATCTGATGAAAGCTCTGTTTGAACCTATTCACAGAGCAGATCTAAAATTTGTGTCATGGAAGCTGGCTCTCCTATTAGCCTTAACTTCAGCCAGGAGGATTAGTGAGCTTCAAGCGCTAACGATTGTGGAGCCCTTTCTTCAGTTCAAGAACAATGCTCTGATTCTATGGACAAATCCAAAATTCATCCCGAAGGTACCATCAGAATTCCATTTGAATGAGCCTATGATTTTGAAGTCTTTTTTCCCACGACCTACTACACCAGCGGAGAGGTCTTTGCATTCTTTAAATGTTCAGAGGTGTCTGAAATTTTATCTGGAACGAACAAAACCATTCAGGAAGTCTTCTCAACTTTATTTCTGTTATAGTACCCCGCAGAAGGGATTTCTGCTTCCAAAGAACAGTATTTCACGTTGGATCTCAAACACGATTCAATATTGTCATCAGGAACCGGGCAAACCGCTTGAAAGACGAGTTTGTGCTCATTCAACAAGAGCTGTTGCTTCATCAGTGGCTCTATTCTCAGGAGTACCTATCAAGGACATCTGTAGAGCAGTTACGTGAGCAGTATACACACCTTTACGAAGCACTACTGCTTGGATTCTTCCATGAAGGAAGATGCAGCGGTGGGTCAAGAAGTCCTGAGAAATCTTTTTCAATGAGAAGTGAACTTTCCCTACAATCCCTCCTTCCTGTATGGCACATTTTGTATTGATTTCATATATATATTCTTCTCTGTGGTAACATGTTTATAATTTGTTTCCTATGGGGATATCTATGTTGGCATGTAAGGATATTCATATAACAAAATGTGCTTTCATGTCTTACTGCTAGCTACTCTGATACAAAGCATGGGGATCTATGAACGTTCCAATACTGGGGCAAGAAAACAAGTTACTTACCTGTAACTTTGGTTCCCCAGTATTGATAACTTTCATAGATTCCCATGCGCCCACCCTCCTCCCCTAGGAAAGCTCAGCCTCTTTTTACTGAGATAGTTGCTGTTAGACAACGGCTACGAAAAATCTGAGGCTCTGAGGTTCTCTCAGGAGGGTTCTAAGGGGTGAGGCTATTCTGATTAGTTGTTGCAGAATTGTAGGTCTCATTTACAAAAAGAGGTGGACAAGCTACAAAATGAGATGAGGCCTAGGCCTAGTTTTCTCTTTTGTGCTTACTGCTATGGTATTTTTTATTTATCGAGGCTCCCATTCCGACGACAGGGGAATGATACAAAGCATGGGAATCTATGAAAGTTACCAATACTGGGGAACCAAAGTTACAGGTAAGTAACTTGTTTTCCTATTAGAACACTGGAGAGTCCCACAGTTCAGCCGCCTGGTGGTGGACATGAGAACGCAGGGAGTAAGTTATGACAGTACACCCCCTCCAAAGACCGGCTCCCGGAATCTGGAACTGGATTCAAAGCCTGTGCACCTAAGTAGTAAGTCCATTTCCATTATAGATGTAGTGCAAGATACCAGAGGACTGTAGACAAAACTGCGATGTTTTGGAGGATTGGATAATAGGCTGTAAATTAACAGCAGTATTGAAGGCAGAACTTGAAGAGTCCAAATCCAGTGACCGGGGCTTAGAAGCCTGAATTAAAGGTGTTTGAGGTCCTGTTGATGGAAGGCTAGAGTAGCACTCTAAAAACAAAGGCAGATTGGCTGTAGGTTCAAACGCAGATAACGGATAGGCAGGAGGCACAGAGGTCAAAGGCAAACTGGCTGAACATGAAGGAGGTGGCAGGAAGCTGGCCTGAATTTCTGTCCCTGGAGGAAAACATACAAAAGACTCACATGCAGAAGTCTTTGGAAGCAGGTATGCAGGAGACCCAGGCCCTGGAGGCTTACATGTTGAGAGTTTTGTCTCTATTGCTGGAGATTCAGTCTCAGAATGCATACGTACTGAGACCTCTGAAGGCTGGCAAACTGGAGGCACAGGGGGAACAAGCATTTACAATGCAATGGTCTCAGCATTCTTAAAGTTAGAGCTATTGGCATTGCTCATGACATTATTTTTATTTATGTTTTTGTTTTTAAAACATAAATAAATGGCATTGTCATTTACAATGCCAATAGCAGGGCAGGAGAGCAAGCACAACGAACGAGGGGGCAGGACAGCAAGCACAAGCAACGAGGGGGCAGGACAGCAAGCACAAGCAACGAGGGGGGCAGGAGAGCGAGCAAGCACAACCAACGAGGGGGGGCAGGAGAGCAAGCACAACCAACGATGGGGGGGGGGGGCAGGGGCAGGAGAGCAAGCACAAGCAGCGAGGGGCAGGGGCAGGAGAGCAAGCACAACCAATGAGGGGGTGGGCAGGAGAGCAAGCACAACCAACGAGGGGGGGAGCAGGAGAGCAAGCACAACCAGCAAGGGGCAGGGGCACTATCAAAATGTAACTCCCCAATGGCTATAAAAGAAAAGCGCTGATGAAATTCACACCCTCCCATATTATGGAAAACTCTCTTCCATTTAAAAAGTGACACAAAGAGCAGAATATAGCAATCTGTATTGCCCATATGGAGACAAAATCTGCACCTCACAAATGAAAGGTCTGTAAGTTAAAGCACCCTTTGAAAATGACAAATTAGAAGAATACGAATTCCCGTTTAGCTGACAGGGTTCCTTATCTACTTGTTTATATTAAACACCCAAGGTAGTGGGTGGGTGGATGGGGGGTGGGGGGTATGTTCTAAAATTGAACTTGCTTGCACAACTTTGCACATCACACACTGTTTACATTATCGGCAGTGGGCGTGAGATGGTGAAAACACGCAGAGGAAAGAAGGGCATAATATCAGCTGTTGCACTGCCAGCACAATCTATGTTGGGCAGTAGTTGGTATCAGCCTGCAGCCACGCTCTGCACTTTTCATGGCTCCTAGAGAGTACAATACATAGGGCCTGTGCTCTGAGTAAACAACAGCAACCCCCCCCCTTCCAGAAAGATGCCACGGAGGGGTTATCTGTTAGCAAAACTGATGCATTTCACACAAAAACCCGTGCCCTCGCTCTCTCGCCCCACACATGGCATCGAGACAACTATGGCACGTGATGGGTTTAGCTACAGTCTAGATTTCCTACAACCGCATCCCAGAAATTTCGGAGCAAGCTAGCATACTGCGTGACGCCTTCATAAGTGCATTACAGATTCAAATTCCTTTCAAGAAGCAGGGCACACAAAAGGCTGACAGCTCTTAACTGAAAGGGAAAGGCTTCGCCTGCAGTATTTCCCAGGTAGCCTTTCCAATAGAGGTTCATGAAACTATATTTCCATCTTGAAATATTTATGAGTTCTCAGAGATTACTCTATGAAAGAAATAGGCCTGGAAGCAGGAACACAAAAGAGCAACACATTGATGTTTAAACAACTAAAAGCAAGTGTAAGGGGTAGCGCAACCCACATATCAGCACAGAAGGAATGAGAAACAGGCTCTGGAGAAAACATGTTTTTTTTCCCTTTACCTTGCAGTTTCTGGACTCGGATGTCGCTTATCTGTCCAATCAGCTCCTCCCGCTGGAACCAGTCCCATTCGTGCCTGGCTATGGGGGCTATCCAGGGTGAAATGATAAATGCTGGAAACATACACTAGACAGTTCGAAGAGAGCGTGGCGCCGGAGGGGTCCTGTTCCTGTGCCGCGGGGAGGAGGGCTAGGGCAGCAGCTTCCCAGCTCAGGGAGCGGAGGGGGACAGCCAGGGCACGCAGGAGCAGCCCTCGGCCATCTCCAGGGACCGAAGAGGAGGGAGCAAAGAGTGCAACAGTGGAGCAGTGATGGGAGGGCGAGAGTACAGGAAGGACACTATATCCAGGAGCGTGGATGGTGGTGGAGTGACCTGTCGGCAAAAGCAGCGGAAAGTACCTGCTCAGGAGAGAGGGGCTGGCAGCTCCCTGGCAGGGCAGCGAGGGTTTGCCTATAGAGAGCCAAAAAGCTGCAGGAGCCTCAACGAGAGAGGTGGCATGGAGGAGGGACGGAGGACTCAGCGACTTCTTCCAGCGGCGGTCGGGGTGAAATGGCACAACAAAAGCGCTGTCATTTTCGAGATTCGGGGGCGTGTTTTTAGCAGTTGAGTGACGGATGACGTCACGGCTTAAAAACTGCTAAAAACACGCCCTTGAATCGCAAAAATACGGCGCTTGAATAGAGTGGCGCCCCTCTCCTCCAATGGCTGGCCTCCGTTTTGGAAGCCAGCCAATGGAGAAGAGGGGCGGCTTCAAGCCCCGCTGTAGCCAAAACATCAAATATCGGACTCTGCCCACTGCTTACGCAGTGCGACGAAGGCCGAGACCTAAAAAGTAGCCAAGATAGAGGCTCAAGACTCGAAGGCAGGGAGCCTGGAAGCTCTGATGCTGAAGGCAGGGAGCCTGGAAGCTCTGGTGCTGAAAGCAGGCTGCTTGGAAGCTCTGGTGGGGAAGGCAGGCAGCCTTTAAGCTTTGGTTCGGAAGGCAGGCAGCCTGGAAGCTCTGGTTCGAAAGGCAGGCAGCCTGGAACCCCTGGTTCTGAAGGCAGGCAGCCTGGAAGCTCTGGCTCTGAAGGCAGGCAGCCTGGAAGCTCTGGCTCTGAAGTTAAAAAGGCTGGAGACTCTGGTTCTGAAACCAGGCAGCCTGGAAGATCTGATTCAGAAGGCAGGCCGCCTGGAAGCTCTGGTTCTGAAGACCGGCAGCCTGGAAGCTCTGGCTCTGAAGGCAGGCAGCCTGGAAGCTCTGGCTCTGAAGTTAAAAAGGCTGGAGACTCTGGTTCTGAAAGCAGGCAGCCTGGAAGCTTTGGTTCAGAAGGCAGGCCGCCTGGAAGCTCTGGTTCTCTGAAGGTAGGCAGCCTGGAAGCTCTGGCTTTGAAGTCAGAAAGTCTGGAGACTCTAGTTTGGAAGGCAGGCAGCCTGGAACCCCTGGTTCTGAAGACCGGCAGCCTGGAAGCTCTGGTTCTGAAGGCAGGCAACCTGGAAGCTCTGGCTCTGAAGTCAGAAAGTCTGGAGACTCTAGTTTGGAAGGCAGGCAGACTGGAAGCTCTGGTTCCGGAAGGCAGGCAGCCTGGAAGCTCTGGTTCCGGAAGGCAGGCAGCCTGGAAGCTCTGGTTCGAAGGCAGGCAGCCTGGAACCCCTGGTTCTGAAGACCGGCAGCCTGGAAGCTCTGGTTCTGAAGGCAGGCAACCTGGAAGCTCTGGCTCTGAAGTCAGAAAGGCTGGAGACTCTGACTTAGTAGGCAGGTGAGTTGAGTGCTTGGGCTCTGAATGCAAGCAGCCTGGAGGCTCCGGTACTAATGGCAGGCAGGCTCGAGCTCAGAAGGCAGGGAGGCTTGCTGCAGGATCACGCTCAGATGGCAGGCTGGCTGCAGGCTCCCGTTAAGATGCCAGGCAAGCTGCAGGCTCGCCCTCAAATGGCAGGCCAGATGCAGCCTCGCGCTCAGATGGCAGGCAAGCTGCAGGCTCACGCTCAGATGGCAGGCAAGCTGCAGGCTCGCGCTCAGATGGTAGGCAAGCTGCAGGCTGAAGTTCAGGAGGCCGCAGGCCGTCTGAGGACTATGGAGATTCTGAAAGCAGCAGTCTGGCTGAGGACTTTGGAGACTCTGAAAGAAGCAGGCCGGCTGAGGACTCGGGGAGACTCTGAAAGCAGGAGGCTGGCTGAGGACTCTGGAGACTCTGAAAGCAGCAGGCCGGCTGAGGACTCTGGAGTCTTTGAAAGTAGTTGGCCGGCTGAGGACTCTGGAGTCTTTGAAAGCAGTTGGCCGGCTGAGGACTCTGGAGACTCTGAAATCAGCAGGCCAGCTGAGGACTCTGGAGACTCTGAAAGCAGACTAGCTGATGGCAGAGAGGCACAAGGATGACAGACTTTAAGTTCTGGGAATAGCAATAACTTGTGAACAGTAGATTCCCTGTTGTCAATAGTGAAATCTTCACAGTTTTGGCCCCTTAAAACACACTGAAGAGCTTTCTACAGGATGACTAAGATTACTGCTATTCTTAGAGTCCCTGATGACCAGACTCCCTTTACCATTTGGCAGTTCACATGTCTTAGTCAGAGGAAACAGATCAGAGATTACTTGGTCTTTGGATAGGTTTTCAATTTTCTCTATATTGCAAGGTTTTGCATCAGAGCATACAGTGATATTTCCTGACTTCTTAGAATGTGGTGTACTTAAAGGCGAGAGAGCAAACAAGGGGTCAGGATTTTGTTCCTTCTGAATGAAGAGGTTGGCTTCAGTCGCAGCAGTTGAATCAAGAGTGTGGTCTGAATCAAAGGATATTATCACATCAGGGATTATGTGGGTCACGATTTCACGTTTTTTCAGTATGTCAATGACCCGAGTTAATTCAGAGATAGACCTGACTTCACTACCAGAAAAAGAAAGCAAAGAGGTGTTTTGGGTTTTGCCTACCATTTATGGTTCCTGAAAAGTGAAGGGACACATCTCAGATGTAGGGCATAGATTTAATTTTGCACTAGAAGGCAAAACACCAAAGGAGTTAGAAAATTCAGACTTCAAACACATATTTTGAATAACTACAGCGAGACAAGGTACTGTGGCTTTTCGCAGTTGAATATAAGTGATCAGGCACAGTATTATTACAACAATCTCTGGAACAGCTCAGGGGCGATCGCAAAAGAGAGTGCAAGACTTCATTTTCCATTTCGACGGAGGCAAACATAAAGGTGGAAAAGTTGTCTTATAAAGGGGTTTTAGATTCCCACTTGAACTCTGGGTTATAATTTTGTAACAGAGTCTGAAAAATGTTATCCGCTCGTTGCAATTCAAGAATCTTAGATGTAATTATATCCTGTTAAGACTGCAGATCTTTCTTTACAATGACCGTGGTAGACTTGGCAATTTCACAACAAGAAACACAGCTATACCTTGGATTTTGTTCAAACTAGCTATCAGCCACCTTTGTTCCAGTAGGTATTTTCTCTGTTTTGTTAAACTGATTATTGTTTACTTTGAATGTGGTTTTTAACAAGGTCCCTTTAGTATCCAGGACTGTGATGTTTACCAGACTACAAGATTGAGTAACATTATTTGAATGGAAAACCGAGGTATGAAATTAATCTGCTCTTTTTTTGGTTGTGTGGTTGAATTTAGTATTTTATAACCACTTATAGCAGACGTGTGAGAATCAGAATTGTGTGTACAGCAAACTGAGTATGGAATCATTCTCCATTTGCAATGCTGACAAAGACATTGAATCTGGAGCAGGACAATCGATTAAGTCAGGATCTGGCAAAGAGGTGTTTGAGAGCCAATGAGAAAAATATTCAGAATGTAAATGTCCATTTCTCATAAGAGGATTCATTGCTTCAGGACTAGGGTTAACGTTCTTATATTGTAAAGTAGACATTAAACGCCTCTCATTGTTGAGCACTGGTGAACTGTCCTGCACAAACTAAATGATGCACTGGTTTGTTTCTTTCTTAAACCTCTCATTATGACACACCTTCAAGATGTTCAAACTGAAATGTAACAGAAAATGGTATCGACTTGAATGCAAAGAAACCTCACAAGTGACCCTGGAAATGTAGGTTGGTCATTCTGCCAGGGGCTATGTTGGGAACACAGTCAGGGACTTGGGCAAGGACTGGGAACTGGGTAGAAAACGTACAGTGCACAGATGGTGTAGTACAGCGCTGCCCAGGATCACACAGGGAGTCAGAGGAGAAAAAGGGATCCAAAGGGAAAGTCTGTACAAGATGGCTAAAACGCAGAAAGGAGCACTCACGAGGCGATTTAGCATTCAGACTAACTACACCCAGGACGAACATGCAAGACATATATGTAATACAACATTAACAATAAAGGGAATGTGGGGTAAAGCACTCAGGAGCTCCACACGGTAAGACTGAAGCTCAGTAAGTTCCTCAACCACAATTACTGTTACAGATACTGACTGCAAATACGCATATATGGGATATGCATGCACAGTTGCACTTTTAAAGGAGTGGTCCCCAACACACCTGAAATTGTTTTTAAAACATTTGGCCCCAGAATCAGTTTTGAAACTGATAAAGATCACTGTTGTTAATTGAAGCATTATAAACGGTTTGCAGAGCAAAAAGAATTCACAACTTCTACTCCTTATTTGCGTTTTCAATTAAAGCACAACACAAGGCGTTGTATTTTACTCTTACGCTTGGGTATACTTCCATTAGCCACTTTTTTAGCTAGTTGGGATGGTACTAATAACCCTAAAGGTTTATGTGAACTTTGCAAAGGTAGCCAAAAAGATTTGCTCCACGTTTTGATAATCTGTCCTAGTGTGATCATAGTTATGACCTGCCAACGTTATATAATCCCAATTCAATTAAAGTATAACGCATTCTCTGCTCACGATTTAATTGCATTGTGTAACTCTCCGGTTAATAAATATGTTTGCCATAATATGTTTAAGTTAAAAAGCTTTTTGAAGCTGTTTTAAATTATAAGCACAATCCGAAGATTTTACTTTATCTAAATCTATCTAATGTTGTTTGATTAGGTGGTTGAACTCTGCTACTGTACCATCTTGTAGTGAGTCTAAAAAGCATAAGTGTTTTAGCTAAGCATTTTTATGAGTATCTAAAATATTTTAATTCTGTATTTGTTGTTCTCAGTTGAGGTCTGAATCAAATGCATGCAAAAGGCAGGGTCTGTGGAGCTGATACCTATGGTGATGTCATAAATGTAACCCAAACACTATACTCCCAGTGAACAAGAAACACCACCTAGGTTATCAGCTGGGCCCACGGATCCTTGTGATCAAACAGGAACATGCAAGGCAGTAACAGCAAGGGGGTAGAAATAAATACATGCACAATAGAAAAGGAGCTAGCAAGGAGGAGTGCTTAACAGGAAAGGAAGGATTCACAGGACACACTTGGCAGAAAACATTTAACAAACATACAAGGTAATAGAAGCAAAACAGCAGGAATAGCAAGACAGTAAACTGGGAACTGGAACGAAGAAAAGCAGGGACTGGAAATGGATAAACAGAAGAGGAGTCTACAAGGGTATACTATAATAGTATTGAATCAGAAGACAAGAAAACACTAGCGCTGAAGGCTGTGTAGGAGCAGAAACAAGAATCAAGCAAAGGCTCAAAAGCCAAGGTAGCGCTGCGGGCAGTGCTAGTTGAGGAACAGGAAATTACTATAGCTCAGGAGTCAAGGTAGCACTGCAGGCAGTGCTAGTTCAAGGAAACAGGAAATAGCTACAGCTCAGGAAACAAAGAGTCTAGAGAGCACTGCAAGCAGTGCAATTCAGGATCAGGAAATAGCTAAAGCCCAGGAACAGGAACAAAGAATAACTACAGCTCAGGAAACAAGGTAGCACTAGGCACAAAGAATAGCTATAGCTCAGGAATCAAAGAACAATGATTAACTATAGCTAAGGAATCAAGGAATATCAAAATCTCAGGAAACAAGGATCGGTCTCACAGAAACACAGCTACAATGACCAACACTGGACGGAAGGGAGCTGGGGCTGGGGCTTAAAAGGACTCACAGTAATCACATGCAGTATGTGTGAGCAGGCTAGCAGCAACCAGCCAAAGGTGAGCTGAATTCCTCCACCCATCCTTGGCCTGCAGGGAGCAAGTTGTGACAAACATTGGGTAACAGGATTTGTCACTTCTGAGACCTTCTACATTTGCGGAGTAAATGTGCACAGGACCAGAGCCTCTTGCTTTGCGATGACGCAGTGCACTGGAAATAACAAGAGGAGGCAGTTACCAACAGTATACTAACATGTCTCTACATAAAATGAAAATGCATTAGCTTCAGTGACATAAGCTTACAAGTTTCATCAACAGCTCTGCATGAGCGCAGAATAACCAAAATCACAGATTGGAGTGTGGGACTCCTAGGAATAAACATGAAATACAGATTGGATTTGTTGCCACTACCAGGGATAAACTCGAAACACCGGTTTGTAGATACTAGCATTCACCAGGATACACTTGGAGCAAAAGTTGGCCTTACTTGCACTTTTTTTTTTTTGGATCATCAAGTTTATTAAATTTCGAAATTTACAGATCAAACATTGGTAGCAATTCGACATGTAGTACATATACATTATATGAAATAGGGCACGATTTAGACTCATACAACAATTGTGGAGGAACACCTGCCCTCGCCCGTTGCTCACCACATACACGACCATCTGAACCCTTCACACTGGCGATAAATAAAACCATTTGCCCCATATTTTGCCAAAGAATTCTGGGCATCCCCGGGCCTTGAAAAGAGGCTCCTCTTGGGCACCAAACCAGTCTACCCCCCGCCTCCAGCTCCTCATGGTGGGTGGCTTGGCCTGAGACCAAAGCGCAGTGATATCATGTTTTGCAACAGCCACTGCCGTGCCAGGAAATCGCTTGTCTGCCCGGGATCCATCAAGGCCATTGAACACTCCCAGGATCAGGCGTAGCGTGTCGTCAGGGACCTCCCACCCTAGAGCCTGCGTGAGTTCACGCTCCACCCCCGCCCAGAACGATGCAAGAGCAGGGCATTGCCACACCATGTGGTAAAAATCGACTGGAGCGTGTTTGCAGCGTGGGCACGCTGGGGAGGGCCGCAGGCGGGCGCTGAACATTCGTGCCGGGGTGAGGTATGCCGGGTGGAGGTAGTAGAGTTGGACTAGACGCAACTTGGAGGAGGTTGTCAGAGTCTTGGGTGCCATAAGGGCGTCCCTCGAGTCCGCGTCCTCAAGGGGACCCAGCTATCCCTCCCACCGGGCGTGGAGCGAGTCTAAGGACGCGGGTCATTATTTACCAGAGAGCGATAAATCCGTGACACCCCACCTCTGCCTAGGTTTCCCATCATCACTTGGGCTTCCAGGGGGCTAAATTCGGGGAGTGAGGTAGGGGTTGGAATGTGGGCCTGGAGGGCGTGCCTCAGCTGCAAGTATTTGTAGAATTGGGAGGAGTGAAGGGAGTGACCGTGTTGAAGGTCTGCAAACGATCTGACATGGTCTTCCACCCTCACGTCTCCAAGCAGCGAGATCCCGATGTGGTCCCATTTACGGATGTTCTGGAGGGAGGTTACCTCCTCTAACCAGGCCCCACTCCACAGAGGCGTCTGCCTGGTGAGTTTCTGATCCTATTTAACGTACCATAGGGCGGTTCCCCAAGCCATAAGCACCGTTCTAGTGATGGGAGGGAGAGCCTGTGGGACTGGGCTTCCGTACAGGTATACCTGGAGTTGCGCAAAGTCCGTCGACCGGAGCTCCACTCGGTACGCCGGGTCGGACCAGCCCCCCGTGAACCAGTCGTGGATTACGATCAGTCTCGTGGCCAGATAGTCACTCCCATTCCTCCATCATAGGGGGGTATGCCGCAGTGCACTAGGGACTTGCGTGGTCTCCTTCCTCCCCATAAAAATCGGGTGAGGACGCCGTCCAACTCCCGAAACCAACAACCTGGGAGATGAGTGGTCACGTTCTGTAAGATGTATAGGAAGCGGGGGAGGATCATCATTTTGAAAAGGTCGCTCCTACCGAGGGGATTAAGGGGAAGGGTCTGCCATCTTCTGAGGCAGCCTTGGCCTTAGTGACGAGGGGCGTGATGTTCAAGGCCCACTCAAGCTCCGGGAGGAGGGCCACCCACACCCCCAGGTATTGGAAGGACTGCCTCCGCAGGGGGATGGCTGTTTGCCAGTCGAAGCACGCCTGGGAAGAGTGCAAGGACTTCCCCGGATTGAGCCTGAGGCCAGAGACCCGTTCAAAAGCCAAAAGGGCATCTAGACATCGCGGGCCGGAGCTCTCGGGGTCCGCCAGGAAAAGGAGGACGTCATCAGCGTACAGGGCAATTTTGTCGATCTGGTCAGGATCCCAGACCCTGCCGCAGATAGCGCCAGTGCGAATAGGAGTGGCGAGAGCGGGCAGCCCTGGCGGGTGCCCCTCCGGATGGGGAACGCCTCCAAAAGTACTCAGTTAATGAGGACCCTCGTACTGAGGGTGGAGTAAAGGACCCGGATGAGGCGTCGCAAGGGGAGGCCGAAGCCCATCCTCTCCAACACGTCCCCCAGGTAGCCCCAATCCACTGTATTAAATGCCTTTTCAAAGTCTATGAAAAGCAGTGCAAGATACGGGGTGAGGAGATGGCATGAAGCCGCACTGATTGGGGTGCACCAGTTCCTGTAAGTGGGGACGGAGCCTTTGGGCTACCACAGTGGCAAAGAGTTTTACGTCCGTGTTAATAAGGGAGATGGGACGGTAGTCCGTACACACGAGGGAGGGCAGCTGCGTCTTCGGGAGAACTACGATAGTGGCCACATCAGTCTCAGGTGGGAAGGACCCTACTTCGACTACGTGTTTAAACAGGTCTTGTTTGTGAGGGACGAACGCGTCTCGGTAGGCCGCGTAATATTCTTGGGGGTAACCATCGGGCCCGGTTGTTTTGACGGAGCACAACAGTGAGATAGCCCCGTGTATCTCTTCCAGGGTAAAAGGCCGGTCTAAGGACTCGGAGACTGTCTGGGAGAGGCAAGGCAGCTGAGTCCCGGTCTCGGTCAGTAAAGCCACCAGTGAGGTCCGGGGGGGATGGGCTGTGTAAAGGGCTGCGTAGTAGCTCGCGAACGTCTGGGCAAGGCCTTGGGAGGAGGTGTGTTGGGCTCCAGATCCATCCCGAATCTCGGGAATAATGCGATTGGCTCTTGGGTAGGACACCCCAACCGTACACACGCGCAACCGATGAGCGCCAGAGCATTTTAGCGGACTCCAGCGAGATCTGGCAAATTTCTTCTTGGATCAGTGAAAGCTGTCGGGCGGAGACATCGCTATCGGTGATAGCCTGGGGAATCCTCCGACTGTGCCGCCTGGGCCTCGAGCTGTGTGAGTCGGGCGGATTTTTCCAGTCGTTTCGCATGGACCATACCCCTGGCCACCCTGCGCATCACGGCCTTACCAGACTCCAACAGCGTGCCCGGCAAGGGGACCGACCCCGCATTTGCCAAAAAGTAATGCTGCAATTCCTGCCCGAGGGCCTCCGTGAAGTCTGCGTCCTGCAGGAACCAGGCATTCAGTCGCCATACCAGGCTGGCGCCACCAGGGGGGTGACTGAGACGGAGGGAGATGAGGGAGTGGTCTGAGATACCCTAGGGAAAACTGTGGACCCGGACATCAATTGACAATCTATGGCAGATAGTAGAAACAGGTCGATACGAGAGTGGGAGCGGTGAGAGGACCAATCAGATATGCGTTTTGCAGAGGCAAGGCGGGCCATCGATGGGGCACCCGTCGTGTCACGTGAAGGCTGGAAGACGGCGTTGAAGCCGACTCCTATCACCGTCAGGCCTTGTGGGAAGGAGGAAAGCACCAGTGTGAGACAGCAGAGGGCAGGGGCCTTGATGGCGGTAGGAATGTATGTGCATAAGAGATTAATGAGATGACCCTCAATCCTACCCGCCAGGGGCACATAGCGGCCTTGTGCATCTGTGTTGACTTGTGTCCGGGTGAATGGCAGCCCCTTCCGAAGAAGAATGGTAACCCTCCGGGAGCCCCTTGTGAACCCAGAATGCCAGACCCTATCGAACCCATATCGGGCGAGGAAGGGACATTGTGAGCCTAGAAGGTGTGTTTCCTGCAGGAACAGGATATCTGGTGCGTACCGGTGGGCGTTTCGAAGGACAGCAGTGAGTTTGATACGGTCCAGTAGGCCATTGACATTCCACGAAAGAACGTGGAGGGGCCTAGGTAAGGTGGACTCCATTGTTGTGATTAGTATAGAGAAGAGGAGGAGCAAGCGCAGGCCGTGTCAGGTCCCGGTGTGAACTTATTCCCTTAGCCGGAGCTTCCGGGCAGGAGGTGTGTGACGAGGTGAGTCTTGTGTCGTTGCTAGTGGCGTGTATGCATATGTGGTACCAAAAGGAACAGAACAGCGGACCGTGGGCGGCTAAAAACAAACGAAATGGAGACAGCGGTCTCCCCCTCCATGCCCCCTAACTTCCCCACCCCCACCCTACCCTACACTACTGAACATGAAGCATCTGTCGCCCTGAAAAGGAAAGCAAGTTAAACAATTAGATTGGTCGCTAAGCTAAAACGATTAGCGGAACATGACTGTGGCATAGATGGACCCCCCTCCATGTAGTCGGATAAGAGAATCGTGAACAGTTGCAACTCCACGTTGGTCAAATAAACAAGAAATGTAATGGAGTCAGGGGAGTGAAGGAGGGAGTAGTCCCTGGAACGGTTGATTTCGAGGAGAGTGGATCCCACCCTTCATGGGATTTCGAAGACCATCGCCCCCCCCGGGCGCCCCCGAAGGCCATGAACAGCACTCTCGCCGTGTGTTATTGTTCAGGGGACCACAGATTCTTCGGTTCCTTGATCATCAGGCTCCTAGACAGGTCAGAGTCGGAAATGGCGTGGCGCAAAATGTTCGAGGGACCCTGGCGGTCACTCAAATCAATCATGAAGGTGGTCAGGCTGGGAGTGGTGGAACCCTGAATCGAGGCTGGAGAGGAGCGGGCGCTGGGGTGTCGCCCCCGGAGAGCAGGATGTCTCCCTCCGACGGTCGGTCTTCCTGCAAGACCTTGTCCGATGCCTCCGGGGTTTAGGGAGGGCCGGGAGTGGCTGCCGGGGACCCCGCTGGGTGGGGGAAGGAGCCGGCCAGGACAGGAGGGGCCCTCCTCTGTGAGCCGCCTGAGGATTATCAAAGAAAAGGGTCTTGCTTTGAAAGATAACCTTGAGCCGGGCCGGGAAGAGGAGACCGTCACGAAGACCCATGTTGCGGAGTTTCTGTTTGACCTCGTCATAGGTCTGACGTTGGGCCTGCACCTCCTTTGTATAGTCAGGGAAGACCATAATCCTGCTGTTTCAATAGTGTAGTGGCCCCTGTGCCCTGGCCGCTCCGAATATGGCATTTTTGTCCCAAAAGTTGAGGACCCTCAGGATTATGGGTCGGGCAGGGGCCCCAGGCGGAGGTTTAGGCGCCAAGGAGCGGTGCACTTGTTCAACGGAGAACCAGGCCGACAAGACCTCTTTGGGCATCCAGGGGCGTACCCAAGTTTCTACAATTGTGTCGGCATGACCTTGTTCCACTCCCTCTGGAAATCCCAAGAGGCGCAGGTTGTTTCTTCTCGATCTATTTTCGGCATCCTCAACCCTATGGTGGAGCTCCAAGGTCTGGGTCGGTAGGTGGGCCACTTGGGTCTTGAGTTGGTTGATGTCGTCTTCCGCCGTGTAGATACGGGATCAGTCTCCGTGATGCGCAGATTCTGCCGGATGAGAGCCACGTCCACCCTCACCTCGCCGATCTTGTTTTCAACTGAAGCCTGTGTTGTGCTTATCGCCTGCTGATTAGTGGAGAGATCCCCCCGGCGCGCCCAGCGTACTAGGCGGTCCGCCTCCCGGGTCCCGGTCCGACATGGTGAATTGGTTCCATTTTTGTTTGGGTCGGAGGAGTCGGGTTCCGTACGCGGCGGTTCCTGCCCATTACCACCAGAAGTATACTTCAGCCCTATATGGCTGGGGCAAGCGGCGGATCTGCAGAAGGTGGGGTGGGAGATGAGGGACCCCTGGACACCTAGGCCGTCGATACTCGGGCCCAGGCGTCCAAGTCCATCCCCTCATTCCCCCTGTGACAAGCGTTAATTATGCCACGGTGCCACTCACTGGGCGGCCAGAAATCCACCACCAAGACAATCCTTCACCTGGCCTCAAGGTTCGACGCGGCTGGCCCCGCCCCGGAGGGCAGCCCGGAACAATGGGGGGCCCGGGAGGAGCCGACGTCCGTGCCTCACAGGGATAGTCCAAAGCGGGCAGGGGGCAGAGGGAAGCCCCAGCACACCAGCTACAACCGGACCCAAGGTCTTCTGCCTGCGGGCAGCAGCAGAGGGGTGGCTGCCCCCCCCCCGCGGGTAGCGCCCGTGGGTCGGTATATGACGTACGAGGCAGCCGCGGGAGACCAGGCGACCCAGGGGCTCAACGGCAAGGAGGAGGCCTGCACCCCTGTGGCGCTCCGATGAAACAATGGGAGGGTAAACGAGGCAGATAGGAAGGGGGATTTCAGTCTAGGCCGATGTAGTCCACGGCCGGCGGAGCTTGGGATGCGCCTCCAGATACAATGCTTCACAGAGGGGGTACGGAGCACCGTTGTCCCAACTCCGACTGCCACCCGACACTGTGGCCAATCCTCTCTCCCCGGCAAGCCAACCACCAGGGCCACCCCGCGGGCCAAACCCCTCCTGACCCAAACAACCATGAGGGGCCACTGCCCCCCACCGACACAATGTGGCTGGGGAGATGGAGCGGAAACGTCCAACTGGACCCACTGCGCTGCACCAAAGGAGGAACCCCCAAGGGCGATGCAGCGGGAGGGGGAAAGCACTGCCCCTACCCCCCTCGGCCGCCACTCGATTCAGTGGCCGATCACCGCCAGTCCGGGGGCTCCTCACGTTGTCCGGGGAATCGCGATGACTGGAGCCCCTCCCTTAACACTCCCCCCCCCCCTCCCCCCCCCCCCGGGCCGAGGGGAGAAGGAATTCACACGTGCCCCAAGTCCAAGCTGACCCCCAGAAATAGGCCCTGGACAGTCCAGCAAATTATGACAGAGGGAGGCGCCTTGCAGGGCCCCAGACGGCCACGGAAGCATGCCCAGGCCCACACGAGGAGGGTTAGGAGGTTGACGGCAGGCACAGGACAGACCAGTCAATTATGGTGGGGGGAGGCGCGCCGCATGGCCCGAGGCAGCCTAGTATGCAGGCCCAGGCACACACAAGGAGGGTTAGGCCACCCGATATGATGGCCGTACCTTTACCGCAACACCACCGCCGGGAGAATCAGAGGCCTCTTCACCAATGCGACAGGTCCCACCCGCACTTCAGGCCCTCCCGGCCGCGGGCATGTCGTCAGGCGCTGATCGGCGCAGTACCAGGCCGAAGAGAGACGCGCCACCCCGCGCCTCAGCCCCAGCCGGACCGGAGGCACGTCGTCGCTTGTGGGCCTCAGGAAAGGGGCAGGCCCACAGGGCAGCAGTGGGAGGCTCAAATCAGGCCCGGGATCAAGGGTCGCACCCCTGCAGGGTGATCCTGGCCGCGGCAGAACCAGCATCCAGCGGCACCTCGGGCCAGCGCCCGCAGAGCGAGCCACGAGTGCAGAGGCAGGCCCGGTCACTGTCCCCCACTCTCTCTGCCGCTGCCCGATAGAGGCAGCCGAAGTCTGCGACTCCCTGGGCACCGCGACTCACCGTAGGCAGCAATGTTCAGGTTGCATGCAGTTGACTGTTGGCGCGCCGTGGTCAGTACTGTTCCGCCCCGATTCCAACTCCGGTCACACCACTGGGTCGCATCGGCGCCAGAGAGGGGGTCCTGGATGAGGGTTTCAGTGGGGCCCAGGGCCTTCAGCTCCAGCTCAATCATCAGACGGGGCCGCCATTTTCGGCGCACCGCTGGGGAACCAGGCGTCAGGAGCACAGATCCAAGCCAAAAACGGCCCAGGACGCAGCTAGGGAGTACAGCGGGTCTCCTTCAGCAGAAAGGTACGGTAGATGGCAGCTATCGGCTGTGGATGCAAGGCGGATGACGGAGGGGGTCCGGAGCACGCTTAGAGTGTGACCGCCATATTGACGCCTCAGGCCACGCCCCCTTACTTGCACTTCTAGGGATACACTCCTAGTAAAGATTGGAGTTACTTGCACTCCCAAGGATACACTTGGAGCAAAGGTTAGAGTTACTGGCACTCCGAAGAAGACACTCGGAGCAAAGGTTCAAGTTACTTGCACTCCCAAAGATACACTTGGAACACTGGGTGGGGTACCCTGTGTTCCCAGTGTACCCCACCCTGTGGGGTCCTCCTATCAAGGACTTGGAAGTGATTTCTCTTGGCATAAACTGTTCATCAGAGATACATGAGACTCAAATATTTAATCCTTGTGCAATATCGTTCTAGAGCCAGGGTTGCTGGAAAGGTCCGGAGGATAAACAAATCACAGAGAGGACTTGGAAGAAAAGTCTATAGTCTATAGTACAATAGGAGATTTAGTGTGCACTAACCTGATCTAAGGCACATAGCCTAGTTCTTCCACTGGACTGAAGTTCAAAGGAGATCTTAGGCTTTGACTCAGGGAGTTTCAGGTGATCTGGAGTAGCTATACAGGAAAGAGTGAGGAGGAAGACGCCAAGGGAGCTGGTGCCACGGGAGTCACAGGTTTGGATGGACTTGAAGGAGACTGGAGCGCTTCCTGGTTCCGGCATGATTCCTCAGGTGAGTGGGAAGGGTGAAGCTTGTTCTGCAGGGAGCTAGGCCATGTCACGATTCGGGTTTCAGCGGGGTTTATATACCCTCTGGAAGGCCCACTGGATGTAGCTAACTCCCATGAGGCACGTGGGGCACATTGCACGTCTGGAAAGTTCTCAAACTTTGGCGAAAACATGTTGTGGCACACTCTCTTTGACCTTACAGAATGGGGAGGTGCAACTTGTTGATCCGAACCAAATAACAGGAAACAAGTATATTGTTTTTGGCCAAACGTGCAAAATGGAAAACATTCCTCAGTAACGTTGAGTGCAAGGCTTGCCATTGGCTCACAGAATTCTCAGGGGAAGTGTAGTGAGTTCCTTTCAGGGCCCACTTAGTTCTCCCCTACTTTAACCTAATTGCACGTTGTAGGCCACATTTCCTTTGCACACGTTACAAAATAGCTTGTCTGTTTTTCTGGCACAATATTATTTTAGAAATATGCTGCACATGTTTTTATTATTCTGTTCTTGGGATTTAGTCTGAACATTTAGTTCAAAGTCGAACAACATAATACCCTGTCTTTCTGTCATCGGTCAGCAACATATCATAATATTTAGACACAACGAAGGTACAGCTGGTGTTTCCCACCATGGCATTTTTTTTATCATGTTAGTCAGAGCTTGCTGTTTGGAAAACAGAGAGAAGGATTCTTGCAGATGGAAAAGGTGCTGGAACGAGCACACCAGCCTTCCCCAATCTGACATGCAGACCACCTAACAACAAATGCCAGGTATGGGGTCCACTGCTAGTCCCAGAGAGCACATTTATACCACTGTGCTCACGCAGTGAGGGTGGGTTTAGACAAATATATAATTTGCCATGATAGGGCTTTTTCATTGCATACAATTTGCTCGTAATGCTGGTTACTTTGCTCAGTTGTATATGTGTTCTAATTTTAACCACATTGCTTCATAATAGAGCATGATAGTTTCAATGAATATTGTAAACTTTTCTTGTCTCTTTTGTTTATTGTGGGCATGCATGAGTGAGAAAATGAAAGGGAATGATCTTTTTCCATGTTTCCCTTGGGGACTAGAGTGTGGTATTCTAGGTTGCCAATTTACCTGTTATTCTGGGAAGGCTAGTAGGGCAGGTAACACACTATAAGCTTCTCAGATTTTAGGCTCATAGGTACCGATGTTGTATGGTGACTGAGTCCCTACTTACTGACGTCATATGATCCCAGCCATAGGTCTTCTCCCAAACAGAATCCCCGCAACAGAAAGTTTCAAGAATTCAATGGAAACCCACACCATGTCCTAGTAACAGCAAGAGTAGATAAATCCATTGGTTCACAGGATTTGGGGAACGCTTGCAAAGACAGTGCAATGGAATTACCGATGCTGGGGAAACATTGGTTATGAGGATATTGGATACTTTATATAAATGATCTGGATAATGCTCTGAGAAGCACGGAGATAGACTTTCCCTATGTAGGGCGCCGTGGTCTTCCCGTGTTACTCTACGTGGACGACGCCGTCTTATTGGCAAGAACGGCACTCGGTTTACAGACTCTACTGGATGCTTTCTCCGGTTTTATGACGGATCGGGATCTGCCCATTAAGCACACTAAATCTTTCGTTATGCAGGTGGGCCTGAGACCAAAGAAGGCTTTCCAGTTCAGGGTGGGATCTGCTCTTATTTCTCGCACTAGTGCTTTTTCCTATTTAGGAGTCCTTTTGGATGATAAGTTAAATTGGGTACCTCAAATCAGTAAAAACAGGGGTGCCATGGAGAGGGCCAATGCAGCAATTTTTAATTTCTCTTCCAAGACAGGGAGAAGACCAAAAGGCGCAATGCTGAAGTTGTATCATGCCAAAAGTGTGGCATCTGCAAGCTATGGGAGTGAAATCTGGGTCAACAAAAAGGGTAACATCTTACAGATAGCAGAGAATAAATTCTTAAAGCGTCTGCTTTCGGCCCCTCAAAGTCTCTCTAATATGGTGGTTCATGAGGAATTGGGTGTTCAGTATCTTTGTGACACTTTAGCATTGCGCCCCATAGTATTCTGGTTAAAATGCCGGCTGAACACGGAGCTATCCTTCACACACCCTATAATACGTGAATGTATGTCCTTAGATAAGGCTCCCAGAATTTCATAGCTCAATACATTAGACATAGCTTTGAAGGGATAGGGCATGCAGGACTATTCCATAAGCCTGAAAAAATTACTAGGATGGATGTTGAGGTTTGTTAAGGCTTCCTACCTGGCATTAAAAAAAATTAGACAGGGATGAGCAGGAATTAAAAAAGAAAGTGTTCATAGACACATAATGCTCAAAACAACCCCACTAGCAGAGCCATATCTTTTAGGGTCAATGTCAACACATGAAAAGTTTCTCCTAACCAGGTTTAGGACACACACTTTACATCTCTTGTTAGCAAGACCTAAGGGCAGTTATTCTAGTCATGAGTTAGTACCCTGCGGCTGCGACGGCCTGTCTCCGCAGAACCTCATTTGATGTTTTTCTGTAATCTGTACTCAGTTCCACGAAAACATTTTCTGGTCCCTATTCTAAAAAAGGTGAATTTTAGGCAAGTGTGACCTGCACTTTTATATTTGCAATTATTAAAGGATGATTGTATTCCATTTGTGGTGGGGTACCTAAAGTCAATAATGAAATCAAGACAATGTATAAACAACTGACGTGGGGCCTGATGAAATCTTGGAATAATTATGGTGGGATGAGCTGTGAACTCTTGCCACACCTTGAAAGCTGGTCTTGTCTTTTTTTAAATTATATTGATTATGGCCTTTAGCCTTTTTATTGTATTTTATGTATTTTTGTGTTTAAATAATTTTTATTGTGGCAACACAGAGAAATACAACATACATTGCATAGAAGGTGTAAGGCTGCTGTGCTCCGAGGCACATATATGGCATAAAGTCTCTTCTGAAAATCTGCTATGAGGAGTACAGTCATCAAAGCTACAGTGAGATAAACAGTGCTACAAAATGGAATTGAACCCCCCCCTGGAACCCCTCCTCCCAACCCCCAACTCCCTCAACCCTCCCTCCCCTCCCTCCTGTCGTCCAGTGCCGTAACCTGCTCCACTCCGGTCCATCCCGCCACTCTCACAGGAAGAAAAGAAAGATACAATTAATGCCCAATCAAGTGGCTGACCCCCCCTGTGTCGTGAGCCGCAAGAGGCGAAGGTATCGCGGGCAAGTGATTTCTCTAAATTCTGAAGCCAACAGAGATTGGAACGGCTGCCAAAGCTCATCGAACTGCTCCACATCCCCAGCTAAAGTGAGCGATAGCTTCTCCATTCCCAACACATGCCACAGCCTATGTAACCACCCTGGTATAGAGGGGAGTGTGGTGGTGCGCCAATGCGAGAGGATGTTCTGCACTGCCGAGCCTAAAGCAATAGCAATCTGGCGTCCCCTACGGGATCTCAGAGGGTACATCAGACCGTTAGGAAGTCCCAATAGTATGTATGCAGGGAATCGCGGCAGTTCGGTGTCGAAATGAGTGTCGATGTCATCTATCACTCCTTCCAATATGCGTGTAAAAGTGGACAGCCCCATAGGATGTGTGATAGTGTGCCTACCTCCCCACATCCCCTGCAGCAAGTTCCCTCCAGGCTGTGGTCCATTTCGTGTAGTCTTTCGGGGGTGTAATACCAATAGGTAGACACCTTGGTCAGCGTCTCCGTAAGTCCCATATGGTATGCAGAGTGGCGAGCCCTGCGTGCGATCTGATCCCACTCTTTATGACTCAATGTACTGCCCAGTTCCCGTTCCCAGCGTTCTCTGCCTGGGTTGTAGAAGTGTGAGGTCGGGGGTTGCAAAAATGTATAGAGGTCTGATATTAATTTTGCATCCGAGGTACGGGACAGGAGCCACCTGGCAGGAAGTTCCTATCTGCTGGTTCTCGCACCTGTGGGTGCAACGCCCAGTGGTGGACCTGCATGTAACGGAGTCTATCCGTTTCTGACAGCGAATATTCCTGTTTGAGGAACTGAAAGGGGAGAACTCCTTCTGGGCCGTATATGTGGCACAAGGCCCGGCATCCTGCCGATCTCCAGTGCGTGAAGGCTCCGTTCTCCAGTCCCGGGGTGAAGTCTGGGTTATCGGCCAAAGGAGTAAGCGGCGAAGGGAATGTGGAGAGTCCTTGCGTGGTGTTAGTGGCATCCCATACTTGCAGGGGAACCCTTGTGACAAGAGACGCATACAGATTAGCGGGGCGGTGAGCTCTACGCAGAAACGGTATTTCCTGCAGGGGTCGGCTCGCCACCGCCTGGTCTTGAAAGAGCCAGTGCTTGTCCGACTCCCACCTGCTCCACTCCACCAGGTAACGTAGTTGTGCCGCCTGGAAATATTTGCGGAGGTCTGGTATCCCTAATCCTCCGGCTTCAGGCGCCAATGTGGACAGTGCCCTTTTCAGTCTAGGTTTCCGGCCTTGCCATATAAAGCGCGAGAGGTCCGCCTGCGTTTGTTGAATCCACTCTCTAGGTGGCTGCAGCGGTAGTGCCCTGAAGAGGTAGAGAATCTGTGGCAAAATTGTCATTTTAATCGCTGCTATTCTGCCCAGCCAGGAGAGGGTGCCGCGGTTTCAACGCCCCAATTCTTCTCGAATTTTCTGGCCCAGGATAGTATAGTTGGCCTGTACCATTACAGGTAAGGTAGGAGCCAACTGAATCCCAAGGTATGGCACGAGGTCCGATGACCAGTGCAGGTGGAAAAGGCCCTATAGATAAGCTCACGCGGCTGGTGTGAGTGACAGGTCCAGGGCTACCGATTTGTCCATATTCATCTTGAAACCTGCAACGTTGGCAAAAGCGTGTAACTCCGCAACGCAGGCCGGGAGAGCCTCCCGCGGGTTGTCAAAGGACAGTATCAAATCGTCGGCATAGAGGCTGACGGTATGATCAAAGCCGCCGAATTTCACCCCCGTAGCCGCCGGATTCTGTCGTATCCTTTGGGCAAGCGGCTCCATATATAGAGCGAAGAGCAGGGGCGACAGCGGACAACCCTGTCTCGTACCTCTTTCGATGGTAAAACTCTGCGAGCTATGCCCGTTCACCCGTACTACCGCTGTGGGGAGTTTGTAGCAATTGAATATTAGGGAGCTGAATTTGTCACCAATACCTACCCTCGCAGGCACTTGTTCCAAGTATGGCCAATGTACCCGGTCAAATGCCTATTCCGCATCTACCGCTAGCAACATTCTCTCCCAGGGGAATCCGGGAGGCCTTCTCTATAAGATGGACAATCCGTTTGGTGTTGTCCACCGTCTGACGGTCAGGTACAAACCCCGCCTGGTCCGGTTCCTCCAGTCCCGGTAGGTGTAGGGCCAGTCGAGTCGCCAGAATTCCAGTGTACAGCTTAAGGTCCACGTTTAGGAGCGAGATTGGCCTGTAGGAGCCGCACCTCGTTCTGTCTTTCCCTGGCTTGGGGATAATCGAGATGGAGGCTCGCAAAAGATCAGGCGGGATGGCGCCAGGGGCAGAGAAGGAATTGAAAAGGCGGGTGAGTATCGGTTCCAGCGTGGTACAGAATGTTTTGTAGAAGAGGGACGTGTAGCCGTCTGGCCCCGGGGCTTTACCATGCTTGAGTTTGGCAATGTATGAGACGACCTCCTAAATGCGTATATCTCTTTCGAGGTATTCTGTCTGGGAGGGAGCCAGAGCTGGTAGGGTGACCCAGTCTAAATATGATGCCGTTGCGAGATTATCTGGGGGGTCACCCTTGTAAAGATCTGCATAGAATCCTCGGAAGGCGTTCGCAATTTGGGCATCTTCTGTGACCAGCGTCCATTCTGAATCTGAGATCTCTTTTACCAACTGCTGTTGACGTGTCACTCTGAGCTTATGTGCTAGAAGTCTGCCACATCTGTCCCCCCCTGTATAGTAGGTGTGTCGCAGATGAAGCGCTGCATACTCTGTGCGGTCCATGTCTAGGGCCACCAGAAGTTTCCTTGCTACCTTGAGTTGCTTCCATATTCTGGGCGCTCTCGTCCGCTGATGCATTTGCTCAAGTTCGCGTACGCGTTGGGTAAGTTTGTCCCGTTTGTGTTGCCGCTCTTTATTCTCCGCTGCGGAGAGAGCTAAGAACTCCCCCCTGATCACTGCTTTCATGGCCGCCCATTGTGTTGCGAGGGAGGTGTCGCCATTCGCGTTGTGTGTAAGGTAGTTTTGAATAGATTCTGTAATGTGTTTCACTACTGTCTTCCGGTGCAGCAGTGAGTCCCTAAGGCGCCATACTCTAGGTGATTAAGATGTCGGCGGCAAGGTGAGCGTGGTCATGACTGGTGCATGATCCGACAGGGAGATGACTCCCATTTCCGTCGTTGTAGCTAACTCACACACACACTCTGTGACCAAAAGATGGTCCAGTCTTGTGTAAGGTTTATGTGCGTTGGAATAGTATGAGTACTCCCTATCAGTGGGGTGCACTCAGCGCCAGAGATCGTGCAGATCTAATTCCGCCAGCTGCTCCTTACACCCAGCTGAGAAAGTCCCAGCCTGTGGGGTACGCTGTGCGGACCTGTCCAAGACCGCGTCAAAGACCATGTTGAAGTCCCCTCCAAGAATTATATGCTATCTGGCGTGGCTGTGATATCTATCAGGGCTGTTCTGAGGAAGCGCTCCTGCTGATCGTTGGGGCTATACAAGGTCCCAACCGTGAGTGTAATACCCCCTGTCCTAAATCTATATGCCAGCAACCTGCCCCTTTGTTCCACGCATTTGTGTAAGACTTCTCCCCTGAACTGCTTTGACACCAGAATCGCCACTCCCGCCGTCTTGGTGTTACCAGAAGAGAAAAACTGCATTGGGAATTTGCGAGAACGCAGCCGATGGCAGTCGCGTGGCAGCAGGTGGGTTTCTTGTAATAGGCAAATGTCCGCTTGAGCACTCTCTAACTGGGACAGTACTGCGCGCCGCTTAACTTGGTTGTTTAACCCTCTGACATTGAGGGTCTGAACCTTAAGGGTTGTGGACGGCATGTGGAGTAATGAGAGCATGAGCGTTGTATCTCCGTCTGGGCGGAGCTATGTGTGTGAGCGCCTCTGGGGCTTCTGTAACCTGTACGTTGCACTGGACGACCCCTCTTCCCCCCCACCCCCCGGTTCCCACCCGAACCCAACTTCTACCTTCCCGGATCCCTCCCTAACCCCAACTTCGGAGCCCCTACCCATCCCCCCCCCCCCAACTCCTTCCCCTCTCCCACCCACTCCCTCCTTCCCACCCGCACCCCAACTGGAAAACTCCCATTGTGAACCATAGTCTCGGGCCTATCTAAACAGCGTGTAGGTCCGTAGAAAGTCATCTTGGTGGGAAACGTGGCAGCGGTAACCCTTCTGGCTCCTCGCTCCTCTCCCTCACTATTGCAAATTGTGGAGGGATCCCCCCCATTATTCCGTCATTCATGATGAGTCAGTGGTTTCTTTTGCCACCTCCTGGACGGCAGCTGCTTGCTCCTGGGCAATTGTCGCCGTGTCCGGCTTAAGGTGTCCCTTCGCTCGGCGACGTCGCCTAACTTGCTGCCATTCCTCCCTGGAACGTTGCCTGGGTCCTTCCTGCGTACTAGGCGGTGAGTCACCCTCTACATCGTCGTCTTCAGGGGGGTCGAGCTTCAATAGGGCACAGGTGTCACTGAGGGAGCGGAGCTGGTGCAATTTCCCTTGCCACTTAAAGATGATTCTGAATGGGTGGCCCCAAGAGTAGGGTACCTCCTTTTCGCGTAGGAACGCTGTGACCCTCCTGAAAGCTTGCTGTTTCTGCAACGTGATGGCCGACAAGTCCTGGAATAAGGCGATGGAGTCACCCCTGAACTGCAGAGGTTGCTTCTGGCGCGCCATTTGGAGGATCCGTTCCTTCAAGGGGAAGCCCGGGAGATATGCAAGAATGTCTGGTGGTGGGGCCGGCGCACCTCTCGCTGGGCCCACCCTGTGCGCTCGGTCGATGCGGATGACTAAGTCAGGCGGTCCTCCACGAATGTCTCTGAAGAGGTCCTGCAGGTAATCGGCAACGCTATTCCCCTCTGCTTTTACCGGGACATTCCGGACTCGGATGTTGTTCCTTCGGGAACGATTCTCGAGGTCGTCTGCATGGGCCTGAGGTCCACTTGTTGTTCCTGAAGGCGAAGTACCTCCTGTTGAAGATGAACCAGCTCTTCACTGCGGGCATGGCCTGTGTCCTCCACTGCGGCAACCCGCTCGCCTAGTCCATCAAGGTCTCTACGGAGCTCCCTCTGCTCCCCGGCTATGTCCTGCTTCAGTGCTTGGAAGTCATCCAGTAGGGTGTTAAAGAGGGATTCTAGGAAGGCCCTCGTGATAGGGGCCTCTTCCTTCTCCTGCCTGGGTTCAGTAGTGGTAGCTGTCTGCGAGGGTGGCGCCTGAGTTTTCCCTCCTTTGGGGGTGGTTTTCGTCAGCATATCGGTGATTGTGCGATTGCCCCTGCGTCTTGCGTTCGCCATTCCGCCTTTGATGTCGGGGCCCCTTGCAGCCCTCTGGGATCTAGACCACCGATGTTCCCCAATCCTATAGTGTAGGCTAATCTGCGTTTCTGGCAGACCTATGCAGATGCTCCTGCAGGCGCCCTCCGTCAGAGTTGGCGGGCTAGGTGGTGTCTAGGCCGTCGCTGTTGCGTTCTCTCCCTCGAGGGCGCCTGAAGCTCCGGGTCCCTCCTATATGGTCGTGTCGTGAGGCCTAGATCTGCCCGGGCCGGGCCGTATTTCCCCTGGGCCGCGCCCGAGCGCTTCTTCCTCAGGCCCTGGCCACGGAATTGATGCCCCTCCGCGCACCTTCCCTGGCAAAGCGCATGTGCGGCCGGGCCCACTTGTGTCCTCTGTGTCCGGCCCGTTCCCGGGTCCAAGGTTATGGGCCGGATATTCTCGGCGTGTCGTGTACAGCGACCGGGCAGTCCCACTCTAGGCCCGCAGACAGCTCCGCCCGGCAAGTCCCACGGGTGCACAGCGACGCAGGCGCTTCAGGAGTGTTCTACTCCCCCCTCGCTCATGCAGATGTCCTTTTTTTCTTAACAAAGCCAGTCCTTGGCCCCGCTGTCTCGGCAGCAAGGGGTGGCACAAGGCCGCTCTTTCCCCTTCAGAGGACCAGTCCCATGAGGGTCGGGGCGACAGCTGATGTATCTCTTGTGGCCTGCTCCTGCACGTATGGCAGGGCTTGTCTATGCCCTCTTGTCTTCAAACGGCTCTCAGGTTATGTGGGCTCAGCTCCGGGGGGTCGATTATGCCCCCCTCCTCACCAGCTCTCCCCTTCCAGCGCCCCTCCTCACCTCAATTTCTGGAGACGCCACTGCTCTGGACCGTTGGGGTGTCGGGGGAGCTCCGCCGTAGATCGCAGCCTCTCCGGCCTTACTGCTTCCCAGGAAGCTCCGCTGCCTCTCTTTCCGGAGCTTCGTCTCGCACCTTGTTCACCTCCAGGCACAGCCCCCGTCAGGGAGAGGGCATCCACCATTGGAGCTCTCGAGGAGCCGACAGGGCGTCCCGCCGGCGCCGGCCGTGAGTCTTTGTAGGGCAGGCAAGCCGGGGTCTCAAGTTTCGCGACCGCCGGCTGGCTCCCTCTGATTCCGCCGGCCAGGCCGCGGCAGCCGCAGACGGTGCTTTGGTTCTCCCCACCTCTGAATGGGCTCCGGCAGCTATCGACTCTCCGTCGGCACCCAAGTCCCCGGGCGATTCCTCTCCTCCTCAATTTGCGCCACGACCTGGCGCGCAAATGTTCCATAGGCCCATAAGCCGGGGCCTCAGGTTTCGCCGCTGCCGGCCGGCCCTCTTCCACTCCACCGGCCGAAGCTTCGCGGCAGCAGGAGGTGCTTTACGCTCTCACCCGTCGATCATGCCCGGGTGGCCAAAGTCCATCGGTCGGCTTCCCAGGCTCTGGGCTGTTCTCAGTGTCCCTCGTCCTCCGCCGCGGCTCGGCGCGAAGCTGCCGCGGGCCCCGGGCGGCTGCCCGTCTCAACACCGCGTCCGCCGGCCCCTTGTCTTCTGGTCCCCTCTGGGGGTCGCACAGGCCTGTCAGTGATGTCCATGGTCAGGACCACTGCTGTGACCACTTAGTGACCCTCTGCTGCAGGTTTCTGGTGAGATTTCACTATATTTGAAGGCTGCTATTAGGGATCGGGGCAGGGAGCCACAGAGACCTGCGTCCGTTCAGGTGGCCATCTTGGCCAAGCCCATTTTATGTATTTTTATATATGCCTGATCTTTTTCATGTATTGTCGCTATGTATCTTTTAGGGTTATCTTTGTATAGCCGAATAAAGTTTATTTTGATTTGATTTGAGGATACTGGGGAAACATCGGTTATGAGGATACTGGGGGAGAATCAGTCATGAGGATGCTGGGGAAACATCAGTCATGAGGAGGCTGAGGAAACATCAGTTATGAGGGTGCTGGGGGAACATTAGTCATGATATTGTAGCATGCCATAAAGTGCTATAGGAATAAAGGGCCAGATGTAGGTGGCTAAATACTGGTCGGTAACGCCAAAATTCAGTAAATTTCAGCATTACCGACCAGTATTTAGCCATTCCTAATGTAGGTAAGGAATCAGTAAATAAGGAATCGGTAAATACTGATTTTTTAATACCGATTCCTTATTGCTCTTGCATTTTAAGGAATCGGTATTACCGATTCCTTAAATGCAATGTAGGAAGCACATTAAAGAGTGCATTTGGACCTTAAGAAATCAGTAATTAACACCAACTTCAAGTTAATGGTAATTACCGATTTCCTTTAAAAAAGCAAGTTTTTTGCTTTTTTTAAATTGCCACGTGGCACACATCCGTGCCCTTAGGGCATGTATGTGCACCACATGTGCACACATGCACATTCCAGGGGTGCAACAGGACACCCTGGCACCCTTGAAATACCTCCCGGTATTACCGATTCGGTAATACCGAATCGCTAATACTGAATGTCTTCACATTCTTTCCTATGGGCCTCCAAGCCCATAGAAACGAATAGATAGGTACTCCTTATTACCGAATCTCAATTACTGATTCGGTAATAAGGAGTAATAAAGATTCAGTATTTTTAACTGAATCTTTACCGACAAATGAAATACCAATTTCTTAATAGTGAATCGGTAAAATTCGCTATTAAGAAATCGGTATTTCAGATTTACCTACATCTGACCCAAAGCAACATGTGGCCTGCATGCTAGAGGGTGCAGGGAGGGGATCGTGTAAACAGCTTTGAATTTGAAAGACAAACAAATGTTCCTTTGACAGTGTGAATAGAACCAGTTTTTATTATATAATCAGCTTCTAAGCTTTAGCTCACCAGAGGAGCACTTCCATGTATTATCCTGGACATTCGCCTGTGACTGATATCCAGCGTTACCGAATCTTATCACTATTCTACAAAGGAAGGTGGCCTGTTCTACACAGACTGGCTTCCTGATGCATCACATACAGGTAAAAGGGGAGTTGGCCTGCACCAAGCGATCTGGCAGAACGCATTCACACTATGCTCTCTACATGATAGGCAGTGCTAGGTAGGAGTATCAACATGATATATATTTTCATATTTCCATATAGTCACTACAAAAATTATAATGCTTGAATTGTTCATCTTCTTCACAATCCATGTAAGGCTGGTAACCATGCTTTGTTTCCTTCTGTTAATACTAGCAGCTCATGTATTATACACAAGAATCCAATTGCTTCAATATATGTTTGAAATGCCAATTTGTGTATTTCTTGTGGGCCCTTTGGACATGTCTGAGGTAACAACGAATCGGTAGATTTGTTTCCACAATTTCCTTGGAGTTATTTGAGTTATGTTCTGAGGTTGTAGACACCATCCGGTACCATGTCAGGTTTGGAGGGCCAGATGGCGCACTGTGAACTAATCAGGAATTGGGCCAACTTATTCTGATTATATGTCTGGACTCGGTCCCCCTATTTTGATGCATACGTTCTCCGAACATACAGTATTAGTAGGAACCATACAACACCATTTCCTTTGTGCTGGTTTTCCCTGGGGCAGTCACCAGTCTGAGGAGTTTTTAGATTTCAGATTAAACATGTTATCTTTTTTGATGGCCTTCCATTTCTTAAAGAGAATGAGGCATCTGATGGCATACTGGTTAACCGTAAAATGGATAGCCCAATGCCTCATTCTCTCCTCAGTGATTCCAGAGTCCTTTTTGATCTGTTCTAAGGTCTGTAGCCTTACAGAATCATAGAGGTCTCTCTTCATTTTATATTTAGGTTGCTCATAAGGGAGGTCAGTGGAGATGGCACAGAGGTTAGACCCCTTGAGACGGCCACCTTTTCTCAGGTGGCCAGAGTGGCTCTGTGTTGAAATCACACCTCGAGAATTAAGATTAATAGTTGTTTATTCTGGATACAGGGAGATCCTCAGCAAAGAAGTCCTTTTCTCAGCGCTGCCAAACAGTAATGTTACTTCCAGAATCTCTTGGACAAGACATTCTATATTCTGCCTGGACATTCCAGTTCACAAACTAATCAGTGTATAATGTATACACAATATCTTTAGCTACATTAACTCTACACTCTGGTAACCTAAGAGAAATATACTCTCCATGGCCAGTCTTTCTTAGTTAGCTAAGCAACGGTCCATATATGTACCCCTGCAATGATTTCTGTAAAGCTCAAGGGTGTTTTGGAGACCGCTCTGTTCCATTCAGTTATGTATCTGATTTGGGTTGCTACATAATAGTGAGAAGGGGGATACCCATGCCCCCTTCAGCCTGGGGGTGATATGAGTGCGTTTTCGCCATGCTGGGCCATCCTAGAGAAAGTTTTTAAGTAGTGTCTGTGATTTGTGTATCATGAACAGGGTTCTAAGGTTAGGATTTCTATCACATATAAATTTTGGGCAAAAGGGTCATCTTAAACAAGCCTTCTTGCCTACCCTTGGCAAGCTGCCGAGTTGGCAGGTCTGTAGGTCAGTTCAAACGGTTGTTAATAAGTCTGTGCAGTTACGGTCTGCAGTTCTGACCTCCGGGTATTGTCCCCCAAGTATTGTACTTGTATTGGGTGGCTCAAGCCAATAGAAAGAGATTCTTTAAGGAGTGCTGGGCTTTTTGTGCGGTAGGCAGGTTGAGGATCTGGGATTTCTTGATATTTATTTTTATGCCCGTTTTCAGCCTGGCACTTGGCCCAATACTTCGAACTTCCTTTCTAGCAATGGAATTGAGCTCTGCGGCTTCCACATTGTCACTAGAATGTCACTACCATATAGGGCCAGTTTATGTTTACAAATACCAATTTTTATATATGTGATAAGGGATTTAATCAGATTTTTCTTTCAGCTTAGGGTTCAGTGTAGAGTGCATAGAGGAGCGGAGAAAGGCAGCAACCTTACCTCGTGACTCTACGCACTTCAAATGGCTCAAATTTTCTAATGTTATGCCGTTTACTCTCACTTTAGCTTTGGGACGGCCATAACTCTCGGACGCCATGTTTTGAATTGTGGACCACTCACTCTTATTTGGCACTGAAATTTCTTGAGGAAGGGCCAGTGGATGAAATCAAATACGTTTTTATAGCCACTCAATAGGCAACTTGCTCTTTTCTTGGAGTGGGTGACATGATCAAGGATGTTTAGGATTTGTTTGATATAATTGCTACATTTTCTCTCCGGTTGAAAGCCGGCTTAGTCGTAGTGCATTTATAGATTAAATTGTTCTGCCATAATGCCTGTGAATATCTTATTGTCAACGGTTAGGAGGATTATGGGTCTATAGATAGCAGGCTGAGGGGACTTTCCCTGGCTTGGGCATTACGTTAGGCACATTCATGGATACCATTAAAGAAGTGTTTATGTCCAAAAAGCAATTATGAAGGTATGTTAATAACAGGGTGCTAAGTTGGCTTCTGGTTTTGTAAAATGCAGGTGTGTATCCATCTAAACCTGGAGCTATATGCTAGTATTGTAGCTGAGGAGAGGTATGATGCAGTGTCCATCTCTGAGGTGTCATATTTTGTAAATAAGTCCCCATAGAAGAGTGTGAAGGTTTGGGAAATGTATTGGCCATCCCGTCCCTGTTTATCTTTTGAGTTAATGATTTCTATAACTCAGTCTTTATGTAGTCGGGCTCTTAATTTGCAAGCCAGTAGTTTATCTGCTTCGTTTCCCCCATTGTAATACTGTTAGTGTGTTCGGAGTAGGTCATACTCCGCTCTTTTTCAGCCTAGAGCATTGAGGTGTGACAATAGTTGTTGCCAGACTTTGTGTGCCCCCAGTCAATATGAATTCGCCACGGATATTTATATTAACAGTATCCTATACTGTGGCTATGTGTTTACCTTGGAGGTCTTCATCTTGAAAGAAGGATTGGATTGACTCTCATATTTTAATTAGGGTATGTTTACTGCTAATGAGGTTGTCATATAATCTCCAGTCTTGGTTGTAAGTGTACGGTGGAGGTTCCCTCAATGTTTTATAACTTGGGGAGCCACTACAACCTTGCCCTGCGCAGACTCGGCTAGTGCATGGGGTGTGCCTAGGAAAAAGTCTAGTCGGCCATATGTCTATTGAGATGTTGAGTAAAAAGAGTAGTCTCTAGTGAAGGAGTCCGGGTATGCCATATATCTGTTAGACCTAGATCGTTCAACCTCTTTGTCCCATTAAGGCCCTTTACCTTTAAGCTCTGTAACATAATCATTTTTGCCTTCTGATTGGGAGTTTGCCTTCTTATTGTGTCTGGCCTTATTGTCAAGAACCAAGCTATGTTTTCTTTTTTTAAATCTCTTTTATTGAGTTTGTTTTATTGCAACAGTAACAGCAGCGATCAGCATTACATATATTGCATGCATAGTTTTTAGGTAATACCTAATAGATACATTCGGGCAATGATCAATCAATCAATCATATCATTTGTAAAGCACACTACTCACCCCTGAGGGTCTCAAGGCGCTGGGGTGGGGAATGCTGCTACTGCTCGAAAGCCAGGCCTTGAGGAGCATTACAATCACTTATACAATATACATGTAGATATGATAGCTCAGAGTAAATCGTATTAAGCCAGTGTCTCTGTTTAGTGCCCAGTCTTTATAGGTGTTTTATGTGAATATCGTTTTCAGAGGGCAACAGCAGCAGCCCGGAGTTTCCTGAAGAACCAGTGTAAGCTGTGGGTTTGGTAAGAAGGGGGAGTAGAGGGCGTGGAACTTGGAGTGGAGCTGGAGCACCTCGACTTACCAGTGTGTATTTGTGAGTTTGTTGCACCTATTCCCTTCACTGTGACCAAATTTCCCCTATCAAGATACATTTCTGGGGTATCCGTGTACAATGTCATGTGCCGTAGTGGTGGTTCTGGATGTCCCCGGGTCCCTGCTAACATGCATAGTGCTACTTGTATGGGTCAAGTCAGCGTAGGCTGGATTGGTGGGTGCGTATATTGCTTTAGTGCTAAAAGAGGTGTGGCGCCGCGGCCAGGGCAACTAACTCCGGAATCTGGGGATCACGGTTCGATCCCCGGTGCCGGCGGCAGATTAGCCTAGCACCATGTGACTCTGGCCATTAGCTTGCTTAATCTTCCCGACAGCCTCCAGCGCCTAGAGACCCTTACGGGTGATTGTTCGCGCTTTACAAATGTGGATTATTATTGGTATTTTCCTAAGTCCTATGGTCCCTTTGTGTCTAATTGGTCTGCCTTCTGCTCTAGCCCACAAGAGGGGGGTCAGGCGCTTCCCAGCGCTTCCTGATTATCCGTTCGGCTGCTATTATACCCAGATCTAGGAATCTAGATGTAATCTTGGTGCTGTGCGTCCTATGAAACCCATGTATTAAGTACACAGGACATTCAAAGGGGATTACCTTTTCAGTGCAGTGATGGAATGCTTCTGCTACCTCTCGCCAGTATGCACTAAGGTTGGTGAGCACCTGGGACAGGCCGAATCAATACGCTGCAAGTATCTGTTGATTTTGGCTGGTGTGTAGTACGTTCTGTGTGTAATGTAAAATTGGATCTGCCTAAATCTCATCTTCCTAGGGATCTTCACTGGGCTGGCCAACACTTGCCCCCATTCTTTGTCTGAAAATTGCCTGCCCAGGTCTCCCTCCCACCTCCGCCGGAGGGTTAAATTAATTAAGCAGTAGCCCTTGTAACAGAGTATTCTCAGTGCCACCCGTAATAGAAAAGTAAGAGCTTCACCACCTGCATGTACTGGACTGGTACAGTAACGCAAGCCTGTGTCATCATGGCGTGCAAGTTGACTGCACTGGCATTATGCCGGCTTCCAGAAGTTTACGTACCAATTTCGCTAAACAAGAGAGAAGAAAAAGAATAAGACTGGTGTACTGTGATAGTCGACTCTAATGTACTGAGTCCATAGTGCTCATAGAATTGATTCCTGAAACTCCCACTAATGTTAGAGCAAGGCTGAAGAAGTGGGAGGTTAGATAGATACAGGCCACAAATGTTATGTACTGTGCTTGCAAGTTGCTACACGGAAGGAGCTGGCTAAAAGGGCCCGGCAACGGAGGCTGAAGGCGACTGTCGCCGAATATCATTGGCTGGTGTCCCAGGAGGAGGAGGAGGACATGTAAAGTACGTCGACAACATCCACGGCGACACATGCATCCTCCTCCGCGCACCCTGGGTCAGCTAGTCAGCTGACCCAGGGCAGAGCAGAGCTCAGGGAGGCTCCCTTCCCCCACAACGTGCGGTGAAAATCTGAGGGGAACTGGCACTACAGAGAGGGTTCTAGAGGGTGCTGATAGCTGATTGGTTGTGACCAAATTCTTGGTTCTTTTAGCATAATGATGTAGATAGGCTACGAAGATCTAGGCCTCAGGCCTTTCTTTTGGGCCTACTACCGTTATGTACCTTTGGTACTGCTTTTTTATTTACCGTGGGACTCCCGCCTCGGCGACGGGGAATGATTCAGGCATGTGAATCTATGAAAGATACCAATACTGGATAACTGAAGTTACAGGTAAGTAACTTGTTTTCTTACACAGTGGCAGTTGCAGCATCTGAAAAAAAAAATGAAACCTTGTTTGTCCTTATCGTAGCATTAAAACGGTACGATAGAGAATATAGCAGGTGACAGTACACTAGAACAGTGCCACAATGTAGCCTAACAAATGGTAAAGTATTGAAAGTATTCGATAAGTAATGCACCCACCCTCCCACAAGCGCCTCGAGACCCTCTGGGTGAGTAGTGCGCTATACAAATTATTGAACTTGACCTTGAGTACTACTTAAGTTGAATTTCTTTGACATTGGCTACTACTACAAGAAATAGTACTGAAGGTGAATGACTCAGCAGCGTAATCATTTGCCACGTCTAGGAGGAGGATGTTCTTGATGATCAATCAAGTTGATGGCACACATGAAAATCGGCTTTCATTTGCCAATAGCCATGGGTCTGTGTCAAGCTGAGTAAGAATATATCCTCGGATTCCTTCACCAGCCTGTTGCTATGACCTTATCCTCCCCAGCAAGTGTGTGGAATTATTGCTGTCATTTAGTCACACATCAATCAAAACCACACAGCCCGGGGGAAGAGGGTTAGGGTTTGAAAAATGGATGGGAATGGGGGTTTTTGGGAAAGTTTTGTTGAGAGAAGAAAAAAAGCACAGCATGGACAAACAATAATTGAAGATAATAAAGTCTTTGGGTACAAAGCTATCCATAAATCTGTTAAGTGACATAAAAGAGGTGCATGCACTACTACATGCATGGTTACTGAAAAGTAAGTAGTACTTTCGACAACCGTGAATGAAAGAATGCGACCGTACAGGGCTGCAGTAATAATTAAGCGTTTTCACTTGCCTATCTCTGCACTCAGAGAAACACTTCGTACATTAAAGTAGGTTTGAAAAATAGCAGAAGTAAAACCTATACAATGGCTGTAGGGATGAATTTAGAAGCAGAGATCAAAAAAATGCAGTCACACTCGTAGATGTTCACAGCAATAACATTACTTAAAAGATAATTAGAAAAGAACGGATACTGTATCTGTTTGTTGTTGTAGTTGTCCTGTTGAGTTTGGTAAGTTGCATGCATCCAACCATTCCTCTTATTAGCGGGACTCCTCCATTCCATCTGACGCTCCGTCCATCAATGTAGGTGACCAGAAGACACCCTGTCCACTGCCTGCCTGGCGGATGCTGAATTGCGGCTCGCTAATGTGAAGCCTGACTTCATCCTTTTTTTCCCATTGCACAGGCTGAAACCCAGCCTGTAATCATTGATGGAAAAACAGGAAGTGATATTAGAACACCACTGACAAATAAATATAAGGTATGTACACTGTGTAGTGCAAAAAGTCACACTTTGAGTTTCCTAATAGACAGTACAATAGTTTTGAAAGTCTGAGTCTCCTTTTGAAGGATAAATAAGTATGGGCAAATTAATTTAGCGGATCTTTCCCCTCAAGCTAGGTGTACTGTAAACTGTGTTTTAGAACAAAATGAGACCTTCCCAGCACTGCTCCCAGACCCTTACTGAACCCAGTCGAAAAATGTAGAAGACCCCCAATCAGATCTCCAAAAACGAGGCCTAGTAGAAAATGGTGACAAAACGTACTTTGAAAGTAAAGTAGGCCCAAATCCCCCCTTACCCACCATGGATTGTATTCAAACCACTTGCAAGCAAGCAAAAGTATCCATATCCAGCATTGCTCCAAGACTCGCAAACCCCCCACAAACACCAGGACCCCCCACAAACAGCCCCCCAAAAACTGTAGAGTGAGCGAAATCTCAGAAAATGCAAAAACTTTTTCCCCAGGGATTGTCTCCAAAACACTTTCTTTCGGGTATTAGACTTTCCCAGCAATGGCCCCAGAACTGTCAACCCGGGAGAAAACAAGTTTAACCCCCCCCCAACAAGCCAAAAGGCAAAACCCGGGAAAAGCCACACTTAAAAAACTTTGGGCCTACCTGGAATTAAGTCCAAATGCGCTGTGCAGCTACGCCCTAACTCCCCTTTTCCACCTTGGATTTCCTGAAAAACAAATGCAATCAACATTAGACTCTACCAGCAGTGCTCCCAGACCCCAAAACCCACCCACAACAACCTAAAAGCCCGCCAAACAGCACCCCAAAGACAGGCAAGTGATCAAAAGCGCAAAATCTTTTTCTGCTCCGATTTTGTCCAAACCACTTTTATCCGGTATTAGACCTTCCCAGCAATGGCCCCAGACCCGTCAACCCAGGCAGAAACAAGTAGAAGACCCCCAAACAGCTTAAAAGCAAAACTACAAAAATGGGGACTTACACATTTTCAGGCAAATTTATAAAATCACCCCGCGCGCGCTCTGCAGCTAGGCCCTAACTCGCCTTTGCCACCATGGATTTGCTTCAAACCTCTTGCAATCAAAAGTATCCATACCCAGCAGTGCTCCCAGACCCCGAAACCCACCCACAAACACCTGGAACCCCCCCAAACAGCACCTTTAAGACAAGCAAGTCAGCAAAAATGCAAAAAACAAATTCACCTCCGATTTTGTCCAAACCACTTTGATCCGGTATTGGACATTCCCAGCAATGGCCCCAGCCCCTGGTGCCACCCGCAAAAAAGCAGAACACCCCCAAACTGGCAAAAAGCAAAAATGGGCCTACTACCTGGAATTCAGTCCAAATACGCTGTGCAGCTAGGCCCTAACTCCCCTTTTTCACCATGGATATCCTGAAAAACAAATGCAATCAACATTAGACTGTGCCAGCAGTGCTCCCAGACCCCAAAACCCACCCACAACAACCTAAAAGCCCGCCAAACAGCATCCCAAAGACAGGCAAGTGATCAAAAGCGCAAAATCTTTTTCTGCTCCGATTTTCTCCAAACCACTTTTATCCGGTATTAGACCTTCACAGCAATGCCCCAGACCCCTCAACTCACCCGCAAAGAAGTAGAACACACCCACAAGTGCAGAGTCTTTCTTCATTGGGCTTAATCCAGCCATCTGCTTTGAGGGAAATAGGAGTCTGGAGGAGGAGGATAGAGGATCATGTTCTTGTGAACTTGTGAACCTGAGGAATGCAGACTGCGGCACCTTCAAATCAATAAGCAAATAAGTGAAGACAGTTCTGCTGATGGGCTTGGTTTTGTGATTAGGTGATTAAATCTTTTTTTATATAGATTTTGTAAAACAAAGAAAGACGGACACACAGGAATAAGTTAGTGATTCATTGACTAATTTCAGGGCTCGGTGTCAGGGAAGAAGAGCTCGTCCTCATACTCTGCGAATTCAGGCGGTAGTAGGTCACCTAACAGAGAAGAACTTCCCTCATCTAACTTGGTGTCCTCCTCGTCTTCTTCCTGCGTGTATTCTCGTATTTTGTAATCTGGTGGTATGAGGTGCTGATTCATCTTGATCATTGTTAACCTCTCCACATTTTTGGGCGAGAGGCGGGTCCTTTTGCAAGTTACAATGCCACCAGCAGCACTGAAAACACGTTCAGAAGACACGCTTGCGAGTGGGCAATACAAGTAATTTATAGCCAGGTTGGTGATCTCTGGCCACAATTCTCTTTTTCCCATGCCAATACGCCAATGGGTCATCATGAACATAGACCTCTGTTGAGTCATTCAGATAGTCTTGCACCATCGACTCAAGGTTCTCCAGGGTTCCTCCACTTTGCTTACTTTTTGCTGGGACCTTTTGAGAAGAAAACCCAAGCTGAGTTAGCCAATCCTCTTCTTCACACAATGTTACTGTTGTTTCTGGTGCAGATGATACGGTTACTGGTGTCTTTAACGGCTGAGAGGGAAAATCACTCACTTCTGCCACAGCCACAGATGCAGAAGTGGATTTTTTTTACTCCGGATGGCCTGCTGATGCTGATGTACTGCCTTTTCCTTCAATTTCCTGCCGTTCTCTTTCAAACCTCCTGGCTGCCACAGCTAGCCAATGTTTGTACTTTGTAACTTCTGCGTCATCAAAAGGAAAGAATACTCTGCCTGCCAGTGCCTTTTTGTACCGTGGATCCAGAATAGTAGCAAAAATGTAATGATGTTGAAGACGTTCATCGCAAAGTAGGCGCTGTAATAACTTCTCCGCCAACTCAAATGCTTGTTCCTTTTCTTCATCATTTTGAAACGTAGAAGACACCGCCTTCAGTTGGTGCTCTAGCATGCGCAACAATGGGATAGCTTTTCCCAAATTACGGTCGTCCCTGCTGACTGCACGCGTGAAGACCTCAAAAGGACGAAGCATGTCTGTCAGGCTTTTAACTAGTATCCATTGCTCCACCTGTATCCTCATGTCCTTCATAGCTGCACCCTGTGTAAAGAAATACTGATTGACTACCGCACACTGCTCAAACAGACGCTCAAGCATGTAGAAGGTTGAGTTCCAACGTGTTACCACCATTGGATAAGTGCTTTCACTGGCAGTTTACGTTCATATTGCAGGCACCTCAGCTGCTTCCGGGCCTTAAAAGAATGGTTAAAATGTGTGCACATTCTTCGGCAGGTGGTCAGTAACTCACACACCGGACTTTCTTCACTTCAAATTTTTTTAACAACCAGGTTTATACAGTGCGCCAAACACGGCACTCTGCAATAGTTACCCTTATCCATGGCCTTAACTACATTGGCGCCATTATCCGTGGAAACATAACCAATCATGCATTTTCTTGAGGACAGCCATTGTAACACATTTGTGTTAAACGCATGCAAAATGTTTTCTCCGGTATGATTTTTCTCCATGCCAAACATGGCTAGTGTTGCATGTTTCCGAGCAGCTTTAAAAACGTTGTCCGGGTCAACACCTGTGCTTAGCTTCGCTTTAACCCCTGAAAAAGAGACCCAGTGTGCAGTGATGCACATGTAATCAACGGCTTGGCAACTGGTCCTCATGTCTGTTGTCAGATGTATAGTGTGAACAGCACTCTTCTGCAAAGCTGCCCCAATCACCTCCAGCACATCTTCATGTAGTGCTGGAACCGCAACTCTGGCAAAATAGAACCGGCTAGGAACCTTCCATTTAGGGCAGAGCGTTGCCACTAATTCAAGAAAGCCAACCCCTTCCACAAAAGAAAAAGGGAGAAGGTCCAGCGCTAGCATTTTAGCCAGCTTAGTGTTATACAGACGCGTCATTGGGTGGTTGCGTTCAAATGGCGCATCTGAAAACAACATGCTTCTAATGGTGGGCTGGACCATTTTACGGGATGATGATGACTTCTTCGACCCAGTTACGCTTGGTGATGATGAACTTTTTCGCATTGGTGTCTCACTCTCTCCCACACTCTTAGTGTGGCTCATATATCTTGCAGGGGGTGTGCTGCTGACAGGGGTACTGGGTGTAAGTGAAGTGTTTGACGCTTCTTCCTCCTCGTCATCATCAGATGAAACATCAACGGATACAGTTTGTTGACTTGCAATTCGGGCTTCCTTTATCTCCTTTAGGTGCGCATGCCAATTGACAGTGTGCTGTCTCTCAAGATGACCTCTCTGGCCTCCGGTACCATAGTTGGTACCAAGTTTACCACGACTAACTCGAAGCTTACAAATGGTACAAATGGCTATGTTTTCCTTTGTTGGACTAACACTAAAGAAGTCCAAAACTGCGGACTTCAAATGTCTGTGGGGGGCGGAGGAGGCGATACTGGGAATGATAATGCCAGATGAAGTGGAGGATGTGTGTTGCCGAACTATACTACATTGTGCACTTGCAGCACCACTAATTGAGGAAATGGAGGTCGAGGTGGATGGAGGTCCCTTCTGGTGAGAAAATATGGAAGCTGTAGGTGGTGGTGTACTAGTTAACTGCATTGGTGGTGGTCCCATTGCCACGTCGCCAACATCATTCTTAGCAGCATTTCGGGCTAGGGTAAAAATGTCTGTTTGCTGCATGCCCGCTGGGGCTGTAGTGACGTCTATGATGACTGCGTCGTCGTCGGGAGAGTTCATCAGCAGGAGTATACGCCACTTCTTGTTCAGCGTCATCATCACACTCCATAAGTACGAGACTTTCGGGGACCTTCCTTTTACGCTTAGCTACCTTTGTCAGATCATGGTGTGCCTCACTCTCAGACGGCCGTGGTGGTTCCCAATTTTCATCCATATCATCAGAAGGAAGGGGGCTTGAATCAATCAATCAATCAGTGACACTTATAGAGCGCGCTACATACCCGTAGGGTCTCAAGGCGCTGGGGGAGGGGGGGTGCCGCTACTGCTCGAACAGCCAGGTCTTCAGCTTCTTCCTAAAGGAGAGGTGGTCTTGGGTCAGGCGCAGGTCGGCCGGGAGGGAGTTCCAGGTCTTGGCGGCCAGGTAGGAGAAGGACCTTCCTCCTGTAGTCGCTCTTCGGATGCGGGGGACGGCGGCGAGGGCGTGGTTGGCTGATCGGAGGTGGCGTTTGGGAGCGTAGAAGTTGATCCGGCTGTTGAGGTAGCTCGGGCCTTGGTCGTGTAGGGCTTTGTGTGCGTGGGTGAGGAGGCGGAAGGTGATTCTTTTGTTGACGGGGAGCCAGTGAAGGTCTCTCAGATGTCCGGAGATGTGGCTGGTTCGTGGGATGTCGAGGATGAGTCTGGCTGAGGCGTTCTGGATCCGCTGGAGTCTCTTCTGGAGCTTGGCGGTGGTGCCGGCGTAGAGGGCGTTGCCGTAGTCCAGTCGGCTGGTGACGAGGGCCTGGGTGACGGTCTTCATGGTCTCGGTGGGGATCCACCAGAAGATCTTCCGTAGCATGCGTAGGATGTTGAAGCACGCCGAGGAGACGTTGTTGACTTGCCTGGTCATGGAGAGGGAGGAGTCCAGGATGAAGCCAAGGTTGCGTGCATGGTCTGTCGGTTTGGGTGCGGTGCCCAGGGCGGGAGGCCACCAGGAGTCGTCCCAGGCGGAGGGTGAAGAGCCCAGGATGAGGACCTCCGTCTTGTCAGAGTTCAGTTTCAGGCGGCTGGTCGTCATCCACTCCGCTTGAAGAAGATGTAGACACCATCTTTGATCTTTTGTTCCTTGCTAGGGAACTGGAAGACAATGAATGATCAGGAGGAGTGGCTTCCTCAAATGATACTTCGGCTTGAATGTCGATTTCCTGATGTGCCCCTACTTCGGGAGGAACAACTATTCTGGGCACTTGTGCCGCTCCATGCACCTCTGCTTGCCCATCTCCTTGCGCTGCCTCTCCTTCCACATGTACTTGGGCTTGTACTTGCACATGTGGTTGTTGTTGCGGCTGTGGTTGTTGAACACTCGTCAGATGAGTTACAACAACCTGTGTTGATTGAGGGATGCTGCTACTTTCTTGCGATGAGCCAACATCACTGGTCGATGGTGATTGAACAACTATACTGGCTGCCTCTGCAGCACTCAAGGGCTTGGACCTAAGTTGGCATGGTGGTGGTGGCACTGAGCCCAATGGAGCTTGTTCCCCAGCCGACCCCGCTGCTGCTGCAGGCGTACTTTTTTTTCCCCAAAAAATGCGGCGGTCTGCACACCAGTCTCCTTGGTAAGTGGCGCCACTTGCTTCTTCTGCTCCTTTCTGGCAACTTTCTTGCTAGAGGAGCTACGGGCAACTTTTTTTAGGGTCATCTTCTTCAGATGTCAGAACAGCAGGCCGCAGTTGCACAAGTTGCAGAGTTGTCTGGCCACACGTGACGTTGTGCTGCACACACCGCAGCAGGACTTGTTCCTGGAAAAAACAGCTGGTAGGGTTTGAAAGCGCTTCAGATATATTGGGCGCTCTACCTAGAGTCTAGGCTGAATGTGGATCCAATAAACGTCTTTTGAAAAGGAATAGAAACACAAAGATCTGCTTTTGTTTGCTACCTACTTGTTATTACTGTTTATTGCTTGTTTTACACTGTAATGTGGTTGCAAGAGCATTGCTTCCTATAGGACTTGTTCCTGGCACTGATGATGAGGAACGATGAGGCTGATGATTCGTTTTTCTGCACCTAAAAGCAAACGAAGAAAGAGGAACATCAGTTAAATAAATGTTGCAAATGTAGCGCTTCAATTAATAGTTTGCAAATAAGCATTTTTATTATACCCACCCCCAAAAATGGAAAGACCAATAAAATGCACCACTGACAGAGTACCCCTGGGCATAATGGATGAAAGCATGGCCGACTGGGTGCAGGCCTATGGCACAACAAAGCACATTGCCTGGCTTCAAAATGGCCCCTAGACCCCCACCACATGTCCAGGCCCTGCCTGTACCAGTCCTCAAAATGGCCCCCACCCACATGAACAGGCTCCATCAACACCCCCAAAAATCGAAAAACACAAAAATCACCACAATCCAATGCCATCCATGCCCTCAATCATGTTCAAATTCAAGACACCCCACAGAAAGACCAGGCCCATGCACCACTGAGTACCCCCGGGCATAATGGATGAAAGCATGGCAGACTGGGTGCAGGCCTATGGCACAACAAAGCACACTTCCTGGCTTCAAAATGGCCCATATACCCCCACCACATGGCCAGGCCCTGCCTGTACCAGTCCTCAAAATGGCCCCCACCCACATGGACAGGCCCCATCACCACCCCAAAAAATCGAAAAACACACAAAAATCACCACAATCCAATGCCATCCATGCCCTCAATCATGTTCAAATTCAAGACACCCCACAGAAAGACTAGGCCCATGCACCACTGATTACCCCTGGGTATAATGGATGAAAGCATGGCAGACTGGGTGCAGGCCTATGGCACAACAAAGCACACTGCCTGGCTTCAAAATGGCCCCTAGACACCCACCACATGGCCAGGCCCTGCCTGTACCAGTCCTCAAAATGGCCCCCACCCACATGAACAGGCTCCATCAACACCCCCAAAAATCGAAAAACACAAAAATCACCACAATCCAATGCCATCCATGCCCTCAATCATGTTCAAATTCAAGACACCCCACAGAAAGACCAGGCCCATGCACCACTGAGTACCCCCGGGCATAATGGATGAAAGCATGGCAGACTGGGTGCAGGCCTATGGCACAACAAAGCACACTTCCTGGCTTCAAAATGGCCCATATACCCCCACCACATGGCCAGGCCCTGCCTGTACCAGTCCTCAAAATGGCCCCCACCCACATGGACAGGCCCCATCACCACCCCAAAAAATCGAAAAACACACAAAAATCACCACAATCCAATGCCATCCATGCCCTCAATCATGTTCAAATTCAAGACACCCCACAGAAAGACTAGGCCCATGCACCACTGATTACCCCTGGGTATAATGGATGAAAGCATGGCAGACTGGGTGCAGGCCTATGGCACAACAAAGCACACTGCCTGGCTTCAAAATGGCCCCTAGACACCCACCACATGGCCAGGCCCTGCCTGTACCAGTCCTCAAAATGGCCCCCACCCACATGGACAGACCCCATCAACACCCCAAAAAATCGAAAAACACACAAAAATCACCACATTCCAATGCCATCCATGCCCTCCATGATGTTTACATTAAAGAGACCCCACAGAAAGACTCAGTCCATGCACCACTGAGTACCCCTGCGCAAAAGGCCCCAACAACAGCCCAAAAATCGAAAAACGCACAAAAATCACCACAATCCAATGCCATCCATGCCCTCCATGATGTTTACATTAAAGCGACCCCACAGAAAGATTCAGTCCATGCACTACTGAGTACCCTTGGGCAAAAGGCCCCAACAACAGCCCAAAAATTGAAAAACACACAAAAATCACCACAATCCAATGCCATCCATGCCCTCAATCATGTTCAAATTCAAGACACCCCACAGAAAGACTAGGCCCATGCACCACTGAGCACCCCTGGGCATAATGGATGAAAGCATGGCAGACCGGGTACAGGCCTATGGCACAACAAAGCACACTGCCTGGCTTCAAAATGGCCCCTAGTTCCCCACCACATGGACAGGCCCTGCCTGTACCAGTCCTCAAAATGGCCCCCACCCACATGGACAGGCCCCATCACCACCCCAAAAAATCGAAAAACACACATAAATCACCACAATCCAATGCCATTCTTGCCCTCCATGATGTTTACATTAAAGGGACCCCACAGAAAGAGTCAGTCCATGCACCACTGAGTACCCCTGGGCAAAGGGCCCCAACAACAGCCCAAAAATTGAAAAACACACAATAATCACCACAATCCAATGCCATCCATGCCCTGCATGATGTTTACATTAAAAAGACCCCACAGAAAGACTCAGTCCATGCACCACTGAGTACCCCTGGGCAAAAGGCCCCAACAACAGCCCAAAAATCGAAAAACACACAAAATCACCACAATCCAATGCCATCCATGCCCTCCATGATGTTTACATTAAAGAGATCCCACAGAAAGACTCAGTCCGTGCACCACTGAGTACCCCTGGGCAAAAGGCCCCAACAACAGCTTAAAAATCGAAAAACACACAAAAATCACCACAATCCAATGCCATCCATGCCCTCAATCATGGTAAAATTCAACAAAACAGTTGTATCATGCACCCATAACTAACCCTGGTTCTACTGGATACTGTGGCTACCCACAATATATTTTATTTAATGTTCTGAAAAAGTTCCAAAATTGTAGTTGCAGCAACTGTAATGCCCCAAACAAACTTACTTGTGAAATTTCTAATCCAAAAGTGATCCAAAGAAAGTCAAAAAGGCCTCAAATCCAAATATCCAGCAGCATCCACAAAAAGTAATCTTTCCAGGTCAAGATCCAAATCAAAGTGACCAGGACATGAACAAAGCACTGGGAGGAGCCTGCTGGACAGGAAGAGGAAGTTGGAGACTGTGGGGCACTTCCTTCCTCCCACCCCCCCCGCCACCCAAAATGGACTCCTTGCAAAAAAAAGTGCAGGCAAATGTCAACTTGCGGAGTTATTCTGATAAAAATCATCATTTTCAGAAGGTTTATGCTGCTTGCCGGTGGATTTCTTGTGCAGAATTGCAAATTTTGCAATTTCGCGAGATAGTTGCTGCCCGCCGCATCTACATGTTCGCAATTGTTTACTCCCGCGAGGCGTGATCACGGGCCTTTATGACGTACTTGCGTTGACAAACTCTCGCTGTGCAAGGTGGCAAGCCGCGATGACGTAATTGCGGTCGACAAACTCCTGCGGGATCACGCAGCAAGATCCAAAATGGCGCAGCACACACAAAACATGGAGAAAAACAACTCTGCAAACGCTGAATGACGGTAAGTGAGCGCCGCACGCAGCAATATTGTATCACCAAGCAAAAAAAATCCGCTGCGTGCGAATTTGCGTATTTTTGGGAAATTCGTGAGAATTCGTGGATTGCGGATTTGCAGAAAATCTGCAAATACCGCTAGCGTAACGGATTTTACGCCCATGCTTAATCATCACCTATGCAGACGATACTCAGCTAGTGATAGCATTAAATCACGCTGAGGGGTTGTCTAGCACCCTAGGTTCTTGCCTAGAGGGGGTGGCCGAGTGGATGGACTCTCCTGCCTCAAGCTCAACGGGGACAAAACGGAGATTATGTTCCCTGGACAACCCTCCGTCTTCCATCCCCGCTCTCCTGTGGCCTGTATGCGTGGGCCCTGCTCGACCTCCAAAGGCACAAATCAAAAGCCTTGGTATGTGGCTCGACAGCTCCCTTGATTTTAACCACCAGGCCACCAAACTCTCAGCCACCTGTTATGGACTGATGAGAAGAATTATGGTACAAGCCCTTATACTCTCTCGCCTGGATTATGGGAATGCCCTATATCTTGGAGCTCCTCAATTCACCATCCACAAACTGGAATTAATTCAGAATTGCGCAGCTCGCCTGCTTCTCCATATTCTGCGGTGGCAATCTGCTAAACCAGCAGTGAGGAGTCTTCATTGGCTCCACATTCCGGCCAGGATACAGTTTAAAGCTATGCGCCTAGTTCATAGAGCCATCCAGAAGAATGGTCCAGCTATTACCCACTCCCTGGTCACCCCCTATATTCCCCACAGAACCCTGTGCTCCAGTTCCCTATGCCTGGCTGCCCCCAAAAGAATTCGAAGATCCAGATTGGGTGGACACTACTTTTCGTTTAATGCTGCAAAGATCTGAAACACTCTCCCCCTCACTTTACGAAAGAACAATAACCACTTGGCTTTCCGGAAGCTCTTAAAAACCCACCTCTTTAAGACATTTCCTTAACATCACCGCCTCTGCATTCTCTGCTCTTCTATCAAATAGCGCTGGGAGGCCTCAGGTTAGCCATGCGCTATACAAGTGCAATTTTATTCATTCATACAGGTTTACAAATCAGCAAATCCCCTAAACCAGGAGTCTCCAACCTGTCAATTGCGAGCTACCGGTAGCTCGCTGAACCCCCATGAGTGACTTGCGCCTTGCATCTACATTTTGTAGCCTGTTATTTTCATTCGCAGTCGTGGACTCTTCATTTTTAAAACTGGTTTTCTCTTTTAAAAGCCCTCTTTCGTGCTGGGACCGGGACTGCTGAACCACAAGCCGTCATCGCACTGGGGGACCTGGAGCTGCTGTTTGCTTTCCTGGAGAATAACTTTGCATTTGGGTGTTCACTGGGGTGCGGGACTGCGAAGGCCAGAGGTCTGTGCGCTATTGCAACCTTGCGCACCTGGTGCCTCTTCCCGCCCCTCCTCCTCTTATTTGAGACACGCCCCTAACGCTACCGCGGGACGAAGCGCGGGGCTAAGCCCGGGCCAAGGGCGGGCCCATTTGTGCCCGTTAGAGACCGTTATAGACTGGGCTGGGCCACCCCCCTAACTTCTTGCTTTGCACATTCATATCCCAAAATCTTTAATATTGAGTTCGAGGTCCTGCTTGTATACATATACCTCATTTTCCCCTTTTTGTAAGTAAGATCGTATTGTAAACGTCCATTATGTCTACACGAGGTAGTAGAAGTAAAACTGCCGCAAAGGAGGGACAAATAACAGGTCCTATAGATAATTTTATCACTAGAGCAAACACCTTTATAGATCAAAGTATCTCCCTGATAGAACGCAGAGTCTCCCAAGATCTAGCTAACGCAAAAAGGTCCTCTATGGGACATCTGGCGGATGCACGAACGCCGGAGCAACGTAGTGACCCTGGACCGAGTGAAGCCTGTGGCCAAAGGCTCAGCCTTCCAACCACGGTGGATCTGTCGGTTTCACAGCTCTCAGACTCACAACTATCATTGGACCTAATAAAAACCCCAGATCTAGTGATTGAAACTACCCCAGAGGAATCAAGACAGTCAAGAGGGAGGAGGAAGGGTGCAATAAGTAAGAAAAAACCTACAGTCTCGAGCAATCAAAAGTCTAAAAAAACACATAAAATTCCTAATACGACAGGAGATACTCGAACACCCATACCACAGAGAAGAGACCAGGAAATTCCCAATGTGATTGTTCATCAGGCACTACCTGATACCCCGGCTCCTATTACCGGGGAAATTATAACTGGCCTCCCATTAGATAAGGAGGCAGACGCTAACACCGATCCTTATGATCATCTACTAACCAAAATTGGAGACCTTCTTAAACATTTACTCAAACCATTAGAATTGAGAATGGGACAAATAGAAAAAGCATTAGCTGACTTGACAACTCCTGCAAAAACTAAAATGAACCAACTGGGACAAAAGACAGGGGGAGTCAAGCAGCCTTCTGCAACTTCAAATGCTCAAAACAAACAACCTATTCCATCAGTAGCTAAACCACTCCAACCGCTAGTGACCAAAAAAAAGACATTAGATAACACCCAAAGTAATACTCCGAACAATATTACTAACACTAACTCGGCACATAATAACATAGATTCAAAAACACCTGCCACACAGATGAATAAAGGGTGGGATAGAGGACCCCATGATGGAAGATTTTCCATCAACCTCCCACCGGAGGCCAGTCCTTTCACAGTCGTAATGACTGGAGTACCTGAACTGGGAGACCAAACTAATGAAGCAACCTGGTCGCTAAAGAACAAGGTTCAACATTGGTTAAATGTAAATCGCCCACCTCCTCCTTACTGTTCACCTAAGATCCTAATGGTAAAAAGAGCCCCCTGGGTAGGACATGGTAAAAAAAGTTACAAGGTGATTGTGTCCTTATCACCTTTGATGATCCCAGATTAGTGGATTACATTTGTTCATGGGACTACCAGACCTCAACTGGCGCTATAGGAACAAAGCGCCTTTCCTTCTTCTACCCCTGGAGAAATCGAAACGGTTATCATCACGATAGAACCTGGCTTACAGTAGGCCCTCGACATCGGGGTAGAGAAAGGGACGACTGGGGAGGAGCCTACCACAGGGATTCAACGGAACTGCATCTTTTGGGTTTTAGGACGTTCTTTTCTCCAGCCTTACTTGGGAACATGGGCAGAGCAAAGGGGGGATTAATAATTTATATAGCGAATACCGTCCAAATAAAAATAACCACCCTTGAACTGGACACTAATTTTCAGCGTCTTTCCCTCTCCCTACCAAAAAATGAGACTATCGTACTCATTAACTTCTACAATAACTTGGAGGAAGGAGAATTCATGGGAGTAATATTAAACCTAAACGAAAAACTCTCCTATCTTAGACAGACGAAAGGAGGGAAAGGTCCTGTCTTCTTTTTATGGGGAGGGGACTTTAATCTGCACCCCTGCCTTAATAAAAATTGCACTGAAATGATTAAGGACCAGGACATTCCCCTTATTCATTTCTGTCACACTAAATCAGGCAGAGCCATGAATGACCTTATGTCTGACTTGGGACTTATAATAGCTAACAACTTAAACCCAAAAACAAGAAACCCAGAGTCAACATATGTAGGGAGAGGTTACCAGTCCACTGTTGATTATGTTCTCACATCAGCTGGGCTGTCAAATAAGATTAAACATGTAGAGACTCTATCAAGCACATTAAGTGACCACCTTGCCATAAGGATAGAGCTCAACTTATTATACCAACAATGTCTTGAGACGACGATAGCCCAAGCTCTGAACCAGAATAACTTGCAATTGGCACAGGTAAACGGGTATAGCCTAAAATGGGGGAAAATAGACCCTGGGCAAATCACTGAGGAAGTGATTAAAGCAGCATACCCTTGCATCATAAAATGCCGTGATTTAACTTTGACAGAGCAGGAAGTTATAATTTTTTTTGGGGGGGGGGTTCAAAACACTGCTTTATTGTATAATAGGAATCACAATACACAGCTTTTTACGCCTACAACCCGGAGGCCGGCAGCATAGAAAGGTAGTCATAACACAGCCTCGTGGCCGGCATCCCTGAGGCCCGGCGGCATAGCATATCCAAGCTTAAGGATGAAGAACACTGCCGTTGTAGTAGGGCAATGAAGGATAAACAGCAGCAGAACAGGTTTTTTTTTTGTTCTTTTCTTTTTGGTCCTTAGAGTTATTCATACCCGTAACAGTAACCAGAAACCCCCAACTGTACAGAAACTAAGAGGCAATTCTCGTCCGGTCAGAAAGAAAATAGTAATACACTGGTGTGGCAACCCAGGCATGCAGAGGTGGGCATGGTGCTACAGTCTCGTCCTATCAAATCGAACGACTACCCATCAGTTCTAGAAGGAGCAATGCATGTGGTATTATGAAGTAGTAAGTAGTAGAAGGAATAACGGTGCGTTTAGAACATAGCGTATGGAATCCCAGAGTGGCCAAGGGGTGGTGACAGGCAAGTGGAAGGAGAGAGATCCACGACGGTGGGGGCCGCGCGGGGCCCGGGAACTAGGCCTAGTCGGCATGTTGAGAGGGCAGGAGGCTCCGGCGGGGACTACCCAGTAGGTGCTACGAACACATGGAGGGGATCAGTGGTCAGGTCCGGAGCTCAGACCGGGATTTTAAACAGTAGCAAGGGGGTCTGCAGGCGGGTCTGCGTCATCTGAGCGTGCAAGCAAATAGCTCACCAGCGGACCCCAGATGTCGCTAGGCCTACTCGAGATGGGCAGTAACTCAGCGAATGTATTATGTTGATCCTGACAGTAGGTCAGGTCTGCCAGCCATTCTTTGAATTTAGGCGCTCTGCCACGCCCCCAGCGGCACGCCACCCGCCTTCTGGCCAAGAGCAGTGCAATATCAACACATTTTCGGCAAGATCTAGGGACCTGCAGGGTGTACCCAAGGAGCGTCACCAATGGATCCGCGGGCACCGCCTCTCCCGTCATCTCAGTGAGGGCCTCTGTTACCTGTCGCCAGTAGCACTCAACCTTGGGGCATCCCCATGACAAATGCAGAAAGTCCGCATGTTCAGCGCGACACCGCTCGCAGCGATCATCCTCCGCCAGGCCGATTCTGCGCTTCCTCGCCGGCGTGTAATGCACCCTGTGCAGGAATTTATAATGTATAATTTTCAGTCTGCTACTGGCAGAGATGCGGGAGGTGAGCGCACAGCAATAGTGCCATTGCTCTTCAGTAATGTCAGTGGCCAATTCCGTAGTCCAGTGCGTTCGGGCACTAGAATCCGGCGTTGGAGCTGCGCCCCGGAGCTGGCGGTAAAGGCCGGAGACCAGATGAGCCCCATCCTGCGAGCAGAGCATGAAATGAAGTGGAGTTAGAACCTCAGGTTCATCGGGAAAGTCGGGCAGGATGTCCCTCATCCCCGCCCGCAGGCGTATGTAATAAAAGAGCTCTAGTGGGCTGTGGCTATGCGTTGCAAAAAAGAGTTCCGCCGACTTAAAATGACCGGTAGAAAACAAGTCGCCCCAGCAGGTAATGCGAATCCTCGCACATAGGTTGCGGAAACCTTGCTCCAACATTAGGGTAAGATTAGGATGATAGGTGAGTGGCAGTTTGGGTGAGTAGAGCAGGGGACATGACAAGCTCTTGGTTATACGGCGCCACGCGTCCAGTGTGCAAGAGACCGAGGTATTCGGCGTAGGTATGGATGTTTCGGGGCAGTGCAACAACCCATTAAGTGGGAGAGGATGCACTATCCAGTCTTCCACCGCGATGTGCGGCATGAAAGGCGTAGGAGCCATCTAGTGATAGGCAAAGTGTGCCTGCGCGCACTGATAATATGCCTCGAAATCGGGGACATCAAAACCTCCCCTGTCATAGGGGAGAGTGAGCGTGGACCATTTGAGCCGGGGACTCTTGCCACCCCAGAACAACCTGCGCAACTCCGTCTTCAGGGTTTTAAAGAAGTATGCGCCGGGGAAATAAGGAATATTGAGGAAGAAGTAAAGCAATCGGGGGAGGATAACCATTTTAATAAGGGATGCCCTTCCAGCCATGGAGAGCGGCAGGGTGATCCAGCGATCCACAGTAGCAGTCAGCCTGGTTATCGCCACCCCATAATTGGACCGTAAAGTCTCATCCTTGTCCCGGGAGATGCGGATCCCCAGGTACCGGAGATCAGTCCTACACCACTCCAGGGGATAATCGAGAGGAAAGTCAGTGACCGCATCCGTTAGGGGGAAAAACTGCGACTTGGACCAGTTGATATGTACACCTGACAACCCGCCAAAAGCAACAAACTCCCTGAGTAAGGGATTAAGGTGCATCTCGGGGTGTTTAACGTACAACGTGATGTCGTCCGCGTATAGAGACACATCAATTTAACGTTGTAAGCACTGCACTGCTCCATCTCGGTGTAGTTGTTGCAAGCGACAGGCAAGAGGTTCAACCGCTATGGCGAAAAGTAGGGGAGAGAGTGGGCAACCTTGGCGTGTGCCCCTGGTGATTGCAATGGGCCGTGACAGGCGGCCGTTAATTAACACCCTCGCCGTGGGGTTGGTATAAAGGAAGCAAACCCAGGATATGAACAGTTTGGGGAACCCCGTGCTAGCCAACACCGAGAACAGGTAGGGCCATTCAACTGAGTCAAAAGCCTTAGATGCGTCGAGGAATACAGCCCCTAACAGGCATATCAGGATGACCTGTACGAAGCAGAGAGAACAGAGTGCGGAGATTGTGAGAGGTGGACCGGCCAGCCACGAAGCCCGACTGAACGGGCAACACAATCCTGGTCATCAGCAGCGACAAGCGAGTGGCCAGAATTTTAGCGAGTATTTTGACATCGCAGTTTAGGAGGGAGAGTGAGCAATAGGAAGTGCAGGAGGTGGGTTCTTTGTCGGGCTTCAGAAGAGAGGTGATCACTACCTCGCGCATAGAGCAAGGGAGTACACCATCACAGAGCGACTCTGAGTAAACCTCGCGAAGAACAGGTGCCATGATGTCAATGTAGGCTTTATAAAACTCGGCAGGAATGCTGTCAAGGCCCGGGGCTTTGCCGTTCTTGAGGGACATAATGGCCTCCCGGACTTCGTCCAACTCGAAGGGTGCCGCCAGAAATGCCCTATCCCCATCGCTGAGCCAGCAGAGCGCCACATCTCTCAAGTAGTCAGCATAAGAAGTGTCGGGCCCCGCGGTGGAAGTGTAGAGTGAGTGATAATGTGTGGTGAATATCGTGAGTATCTCATCTGTGTCCCTGACTGTAGAACCATGATCGTCTGCAAGTTCGAGTATGACATTTTGTGCGCGTGAAGGTTGTGTGAGTGTAGCGAGTACCTTCCCAGGCCTGTCCCCCTCACAATATTTCCGGGCTTGCCAGTGTTTACCCCGGAACTTGCCCTCCCTGAGAGCCTCCTCCTCATACTTCGTCAGTGTCTCCCTGAAAGCAGCATGCAGTTCGGGTCCAGTCTCGACGACCATGCAGAGTTCTAGTGCACGCAGTTCTTTCTCTAGCGTATTTATTGTGTTGAGGATGTCCCGCAAAACCCCGTGGCTCTTAGAGATACAGTATCCCCTAATGGTCACCTTGAATGCCTTCCATATGTGTTCTACTGAGTCAACTGACCCCTTGTTCCTGGGAAAAAAGGCCTCTATTTCCTCCCCAAGTTCAGTACAAAATAAGTTGTCCAATAGAATGTCAGGGCGGAGTCTCCAGTGAGGTCTTGGGCTGTCCCATCCTGGTGTACGGAAGTGTAGCAAGACGGGGCTGTGATCAGAGTATGTTCTCGGCAGGTGTACTGCCCCTACCAACTCCGCAGCAATACCGCTGGTGATCAAGAAGTAGTCCAGGCGCACCCAAGTTCCCGTGTGTGAGGTGAAATGAGTGCCTTCCCTCCCATTTGGGTGCAAGTGTCTCCAGGCGTCTAGCAACTTTCCCTCCATGATCACCCCTTCAAGTGCCTCCCGCGCTCTAGGTTTATAGGAGCAGACTCTGTCTGCCCTATCAAGCTGCGGCAACATCGCCAGATTGAAATCCCCACCCCAGATGATGTGCCGCGACCCGGTAGTCATGATCTTGCCCCACAGAGTAGTAAAGAATTCAGGAGTATCTGTGTTTGGTGCATATGTGACAACAAATGTGTAAGTGTCGCGCCCCAGTCTGCCCCACAACATTGCATAGCGCCCCTCCCCATCAATCAGTTCCCTGTGTCTTTGAAACGGTACACTGCGGGCTATAAGGATAGCAACCCCCCTCGCGTAGGTGGAATATGAGGAGAAAACGCGATTTCCAGCCCATCTGCTTGCATAAGTGGTCCTACCCTGTGGTGACAGATGTGTTTCCTGCAGCATGGCAACCTGGACGTGATGTCTGTCAAGATAGGCAAGGACATTGCGACATTTCTTTGCATCTTTCAAGCCCCGTATATTCCAGGAAATGCAAGTAAACTGTGCATTAGCATTTAGAGTATCCATAGATAGTCCAACATTAAGCACCATAGTCCTGGCCAGGGCAAAGGTAGAGGGCCCGTTCTGCCCCGCCAACCGCGGCGTACACACCAGATTAGAATCAAAGCAAGTAGTCCATTCGATGAAAGCCTCTTAGTAGAACATCCCTCCCCCCCCTCCCACCCCAGCATCCCAATCATGCCAGCAGCCAATGAGCCCCTCCCAGCACCCCTCCCCCCACCCTCCCAACCTCAGCAACAACAACAAAAACATCAGCAGTCTTAAGGGGAATACCAAATATGGAAATAGCATAGAGTACGCACAGCCACTTCCCAGCCCATAGCTCCAGAACTATACCGCCCTTGGTGGAGGCTAGGTCTGAGGGAGTGGTCCTTGGTGTACATTACCACAGGTGCGCAAAGTCAGTGTAGGTCCAGCAGGCGTAGTCATCGCTCTGTCCGCGCTCGTAGCAGTAGAGGAGGTTCAAGCAGCACATATGATGTGCCCAGCGCATTTAAAGCAAGCAGTCATCACTCATGCAGCGCCGGAGGAGGGTCTCCGTCCTCTTGGTCCTCTGCAGCATCGCGATCCTCCCTGCGTGCTCTCCGGAGCGTTTTCAGAAAATCCTCCACTTTCTGCGGGTGCGTGAAAAACCGTTGCTTCCCCTGGTGTGTTACTCGCAGCTTCGCCGGGTATAACAGTGCATAGTCCACTTGGGCTTCTCGCAGCTTCTTCTTTACTGGGAGGAACTTGCGTCGTTCCTCCTGCACCAGTGGTGTGAAGTCCGGGTATATGGAGAAGGAGATGCCATTAAATTGCAATGTTCTTTGAGACCGGGCCTCCCGCAAGGCAGTGTCACGGTCCCGATAGTTCAGCAGCTTAGCAATTATTGGCCGCGGCGGGAGTCCAGGTTTCGGCACAGGCGCCAGGGATCTGTGTGCTCTTTCTACGATGAATTGAGGAGAGAAAGCGTCCTCCCCTATCGAGCCCTTTAGCAACTTTTCAATAAAGAGCTCCATCCTGCCTGTGTCTGTGGATTCCGGCACATTGGTGACACGTATGTTGTTCCTGCGGCTTCGGGCTTCCAAGTCCTCGTTTTTGGCCGCTATGACCCTGAGCAAATTGTCCATTCTAGCCAATTGCGTCGTATGAGTCGAGGTGGCATCCGTGTTATCGGAAATGCGTTGTTCCGCCGTCGTGAGCCTCTCCTCGTGGCGATCCACCTTATGCACCAATGCATCCAGCCGGGCACTGACCCCATCGACCTTCTCAATGACGGTAGTAAACCCCTGCCTCATCTCTTGAAACAGGCTGTGCTAAGCAATGTCTTTGGTGGGGGATGAGATGGCCTTCGGAGCGGCTGCACTAGGCCCAGGTTCCGCTGGCACCGATTTCGCGCCTTTCTTGGCTCCATCGAAGCTGAGCTTGGACTGGCGGTTGTCAGGCCTCACCATGGCGCAATAGGTTGCAGCGCTGCGGCACCGCGGTATGTCAGCGCAGTGGTCACAGAGATGATATAGAGGAGTACCAAGGCAGGAGGTTCATGCAGTCCTCGCAGGTAGTGCGCCACGCAACAACTGCCAGAGAAGCACCACCGTCAGGGACACGTAGGCGTCCGGAGGTAGGTCTCAGGCACTTCCCGCACACCCCAGGTGGTCCTGTGGTAGGGGGCCGAGAATGCCCGGGCTTCAGTGGCGCTGTAATGGTCACTCGCGGTACGGGCAGGCTATGGACACTTGCACATGCAGCTGCGGGTGGGGTGTGACTCTTGAGCGCCAAGTCCAGGAGGGAAGCAGGGTCCGATATGGGCAGGATGCCGCCGGGGGCCTCTCCGTGATCGGGGCAGCCCAAATCCCAGTCCCGCAGTGCTGCTACAGGTGGGGGAACAATTCCAGGTAGGTTGGGGGGGCAGGATCCCTCACGGTGCAATCTCGGAGGTGCAGAGGCCGGCAGCAGCGTCGCAGCGGCAAGGCCAGTGCGCAGCGGGCTCAGGGGCACAGCGCAGGCATAGCGGTCTCCCCCGCGGTGGGCCTCAGGCAGGCCTTCCGCCCCCCAATGCGCATCTCCCGTAGTCTGTGTCCCTGAACGCTGAAAGCGTCAGCGTGATGAAGGTCGCGTTGGGCGCCCCGAGCTCGTCCCGCCTCACAGCGCTCGTCCGGGTGCAGGCAGCCTCTCACCTGCAGTAACGGCCAGCAGAGTCAGATGTTGGAGGGGGGGGCGTGCACGGATGGGGGCAACAGCCGAGCGTCCCTGTTCCGCGTCCCCGGGCAGCAGGTGTCTCGGTCCCGGGCGGCTCTTGGTTCCGTTGCCTACCACCTCGTGGTCATCCCCGGGGTTGCGTGGGCTGTTGTAGCCGTCCTCCTCCACACACAGGCTCCAGGGCAATCGCCGGCAGGACTTCAAAGGACGATATCTCCGGCACCGTTCCTCTCAGCGACCCCAGACTTTGGTCGAGTGTGGATCGTAGCTCCTTACAGCATGTAAGGAGAAAATCGGGCAAATCTGCACCCTGTGGTTGAGGATACCTGCAGGATTAAAGACCAAGGAGCGGGAGCTGCGTGTCTAAGCAGCCATTCCTCTTGTGCGCCCTCTAGCGCCCTGAGGAGGAAGTTATAATTAACTTCTGTAAAATTCTAACTGTCATCAAGGGCCTCTTGACAAAAACATCAAAGGTAGAAACTCTAAACAAAAGAGGTTGGTTTAACCACAGCTGCACCTCGGCACATACTAAGCTTAAACTGGCCCTGAATAACAAAAATAGAGACCCATGGATAATAGCAAGACTCAGAAAGGAGTATCTCTCCGCTCGAAAGCAGAGAAAAGCCGAATTAAAGCAGACCCTCTGGGATGAACTACATAAAAGCGCCCTACAGAAAAACAGTGAAGCTTTTTGGCGAGTAGTAAAATCCCCTTTTCTATCTGACGATAACCTCCCAAAAATAGAAGTAGCCATAGAAGAAGGAGCCTGGATTTCTCACTTCTCAAAACTTTTTAGGAAACAGACGTTTTCTGAGAGTGAAGAAATAACTCAACCAGTTGTTGACTACCCTATTCAAATACGGCCATAAATCTAAGTAAAAACGGAAAAGCTCCGAGCCCTGACGGAGTCCCGGTGGACATTTTTAAACACAATACAGACCTATGGGCCCCCCTATATTGACCAGGGTGTGTACGACAGCTGCAAAAAAAGGGCTACCGGAATCTTGGACCAAGTCTGTTATGGTCCAGATCTTCAAAAAAGGAGACCGCCAGGACCCTACCTGCTATCGTCCAATCTCACTGTTGGATTCAGTGGGTAAGGTAGCCGGTAGGGTCATACTCGAGCGTCTCCAACAATGGGCAGAGGATAGGGGGGTATTGTCAGACTTACAATTGGGCTTTCGGGAGGGGTATGGTACAGTGGAGCAGGCTCCAAATCTCTCAATAATTGTAGGAAAATATGTCCATGCAAAAAAAGATAAACTCTACATGGTGTATGTCGACCTCTCCGCAGCCTTTGACTGCGTGTCCCATACCAAGCTATGGCTAGTCCTATCGCAAATGGGTGTGGATCCCCCACTCTTGGATTTTTTAAGGGAACTATACTCTAAGGCCTCAGCAAGAGTACGTTATGGTGTCAGGGGCGAGTTGACCGCGTCTTTTGGAGTAGAGCGTGGAGTAAGGCAGAGTTGTGTCTTGGCCCCCTTCCTATTCTCCTTATACACATACAGTCTGGAGATGGAACTTTTGAGGGGGGCTCAAGACCTCCCCCAAGTAAAATCACGCCCTATTCCCGCTCTGCTCTATGCGGAGGACGCTGTCATCTTGGCCCGTACCCCACGTGAGCTCCAAAAAGCGCTAACTAGGTATGCAGATTTCATGGGCAGCCTTGACCTCCATATTAACATCAAGAAGACCTTCGTAATGGTGGCAGGTAAAGGGAAAAAAGGGTTTAGAAACGTATTCCTTAACAACTAAAATCTTGAATTGACGTCCCAGTACCCCTACTTAGGGATTACAATAGATGATAAACTAAATTGGAAAGCGGCAGTTGAGGCTAGAAAACACTCCCTTAAGCAGGCAATAGCTGCATTTATGTCTTTTTCACAAAAACTAGGCAAACGATCGCCTGTGGAAATGCTGAACATTTACAATGCAAAATGCAGAGCAGTAGCTCTGTATGGGGCTGGGGTCTGGGGGCATGTCGATGTCAGCGCTCTACAGGTGGCAGAAAACTCCTTTCTAAGATTTCTTCTGGTTGCACCGAGGCGAATTTCTATATACGCATCCCATATTGAACTAGGCATATCCCACATTGAGGACCTAGCTAAAGTCCAACCTCTCCTACTATGGATGCACATGCTAGCTAGAGGAATTATGGTGGATTCTATGGCACTAGATCATTCGGGAGACATAAAATGGCTTGCCTATATTAGAAACTTTCTTACAAATTTAGGCCTAAAGGACTATTATATAACACCGGAAAAGATCATTGAAATATCCAAGAAGGAGTTAAAAGAAATGCCCCTGAACCACTTAGATGGAATAAGACTCGCAAGTGAAATAGGGAAACCTTCAGTCCACCACGCAATTATGGTCCATCTTGTCCCCACAATTCAGCCTTACCTAATGCTGGAAATCAGCATTTTTGATTGTTTCCTACTAACCAGATTTAGATTAAATCTTTTCCATCGGTTAGTAGCCTTCCCAACGAAAAACACTTGGGAACAAACGTTAGGCCACTGTCCTTGCGATGATACATCTGTACAGACCACCATACATACAGTATTGTTTTGTAAATATTACCATGCTCATCGCAAAATTTGGCTGGTACCACTGCTGAAATCATGGGACCTAAGACAGTGTCGCCCTGCTATGCTGTGCCTTCAACTTTTGGACTCTGAAATTACCTGTTACCATATGGTTAACTTTTTAAAATGCATTTCTAAACATAGGAATAATCTGTGAGAAAAATTGCTTTAATCATAATGAACTGAATTTAATGAAAAAAGATTTGATCTTTTTCTAAGCAACCCTTCTCAAACTTGTACTGAAAATTTTTTTTTATTGTAAATATTGCTGTATTTTTTTACTTTTACGGTACAATGTGTACAAAAATGCTTTTATGGAATTCTATTATGAAATGCCGAATAAAGACATTTACTACATTTATTATCCTTGGGCCTTTTTTTACAGCCGTTGCCTGCCAAAGATGGTGGCGCTATTGCCGATCTCAGCCTCCAGTCCATACTACCGGCCCTTCACAGTCTGGCACCGCGCTCTTGATCCAGCACGACGTGTGCTGGTGCGAAGCAAAAGGTCCTGGGAAAGCATGCAGGTGGTGCAAGAAGTATTGAACTGCTATGAACCTGGGCCACCTGCTTTTCTCTACCTTGCATCCTGGCAGAGAGGGAGCACAGCTTCTTCCTCTCAGACGCCCAGGAGGAGCTCTCCCTGGCCGGCCAGCGCCTGCAGGTCTGATCACATGGGCAGGACACATGGCACATACCGAGGTGCGATAGGCCCGCTGACAACAGACACTGTGTCTGGACTGGCGAGCAGGGACAGTGAAGCGGAGGCTAGTGCGAGTGATGAAGGGGTCTAAACAATAGCCGGGAGAAGGGAGAGAACAAAGACGAATGAAAAGGGTGGTGGAGGCAGGTCGGGCTGCGTGGAGGTTCGAGAAGGAGGTAGCTTTGAGAGGGAAGGGTGGCGGAGGAAGAAAGGCAGATGAGAGTGAGAGACCAGCGAGGATCAGATCAATCGGTAAGCATTATACCTCTTAATGCGCTGTTCTCCAGACTCTATCTGTGATGTGTGCCTTCTGTATTGTAAATGTGCTGCAGCCGCTGGTATGCCACGGGCACTTGAAGTACTGGGTCATGTTTATAGCAAAATCTGAGCCTGCCTTATCCCATCTGCTCCCTAACTATCAATGCTAAATGTATTATTGCTAATGCTAACTACATTTCTGGGAATTTAAGAGTGAAAGAGGCCCAAAGGATGCCTTCAGCAACACTGCCTGACAGTTTGGAAGCAGCCAAAATGACGACTAACAGACAAAATCGAAAATGTCTTTTTTAGCTTTCCTGCTCTGGGTTTAACATCAGGAGAAGCAGGGTGTTGCCAAGTTTCAGTTTCCTTTACCGAAGGCGCAACATTAAAAAACATCTCCCCGTCTGCACTCCTAAAAAGAATGTAAATTGTTCCACTCTTCAGAACAGCTTTGAATTTCTGATCCAGTTTTAACTCTTTCAATCCCCTCTATGGACAAGCCATTGACAGCATAGGCACGCTCGTCAAAACTGTTTATATTTAACATTCAGGGACAGTGATGTGTGTTTTCAATGTTTAACACAGCAGCAGCTCACTAACATTACTGCAAATAATCTCTGTGCCACCATCACATTTCTAATATGTGATGTCCTTTTTCGATCTATTCTTAATGAAACATTTTTATGGATATTGCATGAAACAACACAACATTTCTCTGCAAATACTATGTAATAGACACACATCAGCCACATTCAAAATAAATTAAAGGAAAATGATGTATAAATCAATCAGTTTAAAAATTATTAAAGGTCATCCGGGCAAGGCTCTCTGCAGAACAACACTGGCTGTATCAGGTGACTGAATGGGTGGGGCTCTGGGCCACAGCCCTCTTTGCCCATGCCTTAAAACGTCTCTGTTCCCAGTGCATGTGGCAATCAACACCAACACTGCAGCAGTTTCGTTGGGTAGCAGAGTTCTGGATCATGGACAGATCTGGAGTATTCTGAATAAAACCCTTGATGAATCAAACTAAGTAAAAACTATTTAAAGCTGAACCAGGGTGGGTCATTTTAAAACTGTAATAAAAAAAAGAGTATGTGGAGAAGGGGAAATAATTGCGGTTGTTCACAATAAAATGAATTTCTTTTTTTAAATCTAGTGACTGCACAACTAAGCTAGACTTCAATAATTTACATTTGGTATGGAATATATATTGAGGTTTAACTTTTGCAGTGCTTGAGACCCTCACGGGTGAGTAGTCGCGCTTTAACAAACTCCTGATTGATTGATTGATTGAACAATTTAGATCGAGGATAACAAAAGCAAGTCATAGGCTAGTATCCTGCAGTATTTTGTTACACTTTCCAGGAATGCTTCCAAGCAAGACAAGCTTTTGCTTCAGGTAGCACAACCTGCTACTGTCTGTAGCTTCAAAAGAGGGAGAGTGCCCCCTTTTGTTCAAACCACCGTATGGGCTTGGAAGAAAGTAGGCTTAAAGTCAATGAAACTGAGCCTGGTAAGGGTCTCTCGAAAAAATGTGCAAGTTTCAAGCCTTCAGTAGCTCACAACAATTTTCACTGCTCAGAAGTAGCTCTCACTACAGAAAAGGTTGGAGACCCCTGCCCTAAACCAATCCAAACTGAGAAGGGAGAAGAGTTTGAAATACAACAGGTTCTGGACTCTAGAGTACGGAAGGGAAAATTGTACTACTTGTTGGACTGGAAGGGTTATGGTCCTGAGGAAAGGTCTTGGAAATTATCTTCAGAAGTTCGTGCCCCTCGGCTAATAAGAGATTTTCATAGAAGATTCCCAAACAAGCCCAAGCAGGAAGGAAGTACTTTGAGGGAGGGTACTGTCAGGACTGTAAAACCTTGGCAGAAAGAGGCTGTCAGTAAATGCAGTATTAACTAGGATTAGCGGTAAAAACAAAAAGCTATGTAGGCAAGGTAAATTACCAACTTGATCAGACACTAAGATGGCGGCCAAAGGTAGAGTGCAGGATCGGCAGGTTAGCGCTCTAGCGCTCAAGTTCAATCACGAAGATGCAGGTGGAGCGCCCGTTGTGTGGCCTACTTCACCTGAGTCCTGAGGAGAAGAAGACGTTCTTGTGAGTAGCGCCGCAAAAGCTAGTTAGGGAAATTATCTTTGTCCAGCTTCAAGTCCATAGAATTTATGCGGAGTTACGTTATGTTGGATGTGACATATCCTGAGCAAGTAAGATCGTTCCAGTTTATTTATCTGCGAGCATGCGCAAAGTTACTTCGAGGTGGAGTAAGAACTGATGCTTGCTCAGGCAATTTGGTAGCGCCTTAGAGCGAGCATGCGCCTAGTTGAAGAATACATGCTTTGAAGAATATTTCAGAGTCAGCACAAGTCCTGTTGTGTAATAGCAGACTCGCAGTGCACAACGTGGGAACTCCTTGTAATATAAAATACAGTTTCAGTATGAGTTTTTGAGAATTCAGACCATGTGGAGTCGAGGTATTTATTCCTGAGTTAATTTGAAGGATATGACAAATTACGTTTTATTTCTCGTTGTGATGTTAACTGCGGAAAATAATAATATTTAATAGACGGATGTACCGACCAGATTTTCGGACCAGATGGAATCAGCTCCTAGGAGCCCCTCTAACCCAGCCGGAACGTAATCACCGTCCTCCTTGGAATGTATTTACAATGGGTATGGATATATGTATGTACATATCGTACCTAAGGATGGGGAAAATAGCAGTATACATGCATTGGTTTTCTACAATATCCTATTCACACCTATTAGTCTCGCGGCCACTTAGGCCCAGACTGGTCTACCCTAGGGCAGGTCTGATAATGTACCATTACGCACTGATCACCATCAGTGTTCACTCGACACGCAATCCGGCGCGCCTACACACATGGGCCTGCAGTCCCAGTGCTCTCACTTATACCCGGTCTGCAATCCGGCAGACCTACACACCTCTCTATCTTAGGTGCTCTCACTTACACACGGCGCGCAATCCGGCAGACCTCCACGCCGTATCCCTCCGGTGCTCTCACTTATACACGGTCCGCAATCCGGCAGACCTACACACCATCTCTCTTAGGTGCTCTCACTAACGCCGTATACCAACGACGATCACTTTCCTATGACCTCTTAGGGATAAGGTCTCTTGTTATTTACTCGGGGTGGAACTACAATAATAGAAATTGGTATGGCTTTCCAAATTATAATATGTACCTTCTGCTCCTGGCATCAAATGTCCCCTAGCTTCCTACTTACTCAGTCACTCCTTACCTGATCGGGATTTCGCCTCCGTTCATGCAAACAATATCTGACTAGAAGACCAGTTTACCATGATTGAACAAGAATACAAGGCACATGTCGGTTCACTAAGAACTGGGGTGTTTTATTACAATAAAAATAAACACAATACTACACAATATATATGCTGCAAAGAAAAGTAAAGGTTAGAACGCGCGCTTATCAAGGAAAGGGCAGAGATCACCTGGTTAATATGAAGTCGGGGCTCAGCAGTCATCTAGGTTCCCGTCTCGTCTCTGTGTCTTGGCTCGTCTCGGACTCACACCTCAGCAGTCACGGGTACACGTCTGCACCGCTATACTCAATCTCCTCTGCTTCCCTCCAAGTCACTGGAACCTTGCTCGCTAGTAGCTACCGTCTCTCTCTCTCTCTGTCTCTGTGCGCTCCGCACTATTTCTCCTTCAGTCTTTCTCAGAGTCTCGGTTTCAGAATCTTTCTCGGACTTCAAAATGGCGATTGTCTGCCTTGAAAATAATTAATAGCATAGATGCTAACGGCTAGCTGCCGCCTACAGACTGACTGACTCATTGCCTAACACTTTCGCTAATATGGAAGCTGTCCCTTCATGGAAAGTTACGGCCAGTAACCTGCCGCCCACCAAATTCTTGTACCTCCCCATACCAAGGACACGTTCCCAGCCGGCCGGCCTGGAGTTGTGTCTTCGGAGTGGAGAAAAATACAGTCTTTCGATAAGGGCCAGCCTGAACCGGTTCTCTCCAAGCGAGCAACACCTTGAAACTAAAACATTACACTTGAACTAGAAAAGCCTCTCAAGCTACCAGGCAGAGGGCAAGATGGAGTCTGTCCCGTTTAAGGCCTACAAGGCCCAAAATATGCATAACTCCATGGAAGATATACTAACACTCTTATAAAAGGATGGATCATCACTAATACTTATATGTCTATCCCCTAGCTTAAGTTTATAAGCCCTGATCTAAAGAAAAGGGTACGAAAATGCACTACTGTGCCTCATGGATAGGTCCTACTTATAGTCCTAATCCCTATACTGCAAGGGTAATAGGCTGGAGTCATCTTCCATCATCCTCCCTCTAAAAGAGGGTCGAAAAAGTCGGCTATTACACTTCACCCTTGACTCCAGTCTATTAGCCATGTCTTATATAGAACTAACATCAGTGGAAGAATAATAAGAAACAAAATTAACTGACCTACTCTTTCTACCAAATCTACAGAATTGTAATAAAGAAGGAATGCACTGAATAAAGCAGCAAATAACTACTAAAATACAAATAGAGATAATGACACCCCCTAAAATCTGTCGTAAAGAATGTAAGTCAGGCAACCAATGAAAGAGCCAGTCGAACCAGCCCTGGTCGATATGTTTTCTAACTTCTGCAGTCAAGTCGTGAAGTTTGTCAATATGGGCCTGAATCGATTTAGAATGGTCAGAGAGGTTAAAACAACAAAGACCCTCAAAGTCAGAACAGTCATGGCCATGTTTTAACAGGAGATAATCAATCGCAGCGCGGTTTTGCAGAATAGCTCGGCGTTCACCCTGGGCATCTAATAACAGGTCAGATAAAACAGTAGAAGTCTGATTAATGGATTTAACCATCCAGCAGGCCATCTTGCCAATTGTTTTAGCATTATAAACGGCTAATGCCGGGACACCAATAATAGAAATAGCTAAACTAAGATACTCAGATTTAGAGTAAAGGTGTATGGAGGAATCACAGTCTTCATGTAACATCATAGAGTCTCGTACTACACGGGAATGGGAACCAGGGTGTGAGGAAAACATTAACAAACTTAATCTAGTGATAGCGCATGGACCTCCAGAAATATTAGCGGGAATATAGGGCCAAGAGGTATTCCCGCACGAGAACAACCATCCAGAAGGCAGTAACATTGGACGGTAATAACTAGGAGCAACCAATATACGTTTACATGTCATATTGTTCTTAACGGAAATACATGAACTTTGAAGTCTTTGGAAACACAGCAATCGTTGATGAGCTGAAAAAGAAGTGGCAGCCCGCAACTTTAATTTTATACATTCAGAAATGGCCTTGGGATCACATGTCAAAATGAAGCATAAATCACCTTGCGTAATGTCGTATGTAGTAATCTGGGAATGAATCGGGGGAACAGAGTCAGAAAAGACAGAACACAAAGGGCAAAATTCGTGAGCCGCAAAATCGCCCAGAATAACATTTGGTCGGGCACTCGAAATATTAAAAATGTGCCGCAACGTTTCAGTGGAGGCAGGCACAGCAACCAAGCAGGTCGCTAGGATATCAGTCACAGACCTCATAGGAGTGAGGCAAAAATGCGGGGAGTTTGTAACCCGTTTAGCAAGGGTGATCCAAAAATTAGATGAGGTATCCCACGCAGCGAAGGAACGCGGAACTCGGGTTCTCCAATCAACCGAAGTCGGCGGGTCCTCTCCTCTCCCGGCGTAGCAGACCAAAAGGAGTCCAACGCCGGCACATCCTTCAGCAGCAGTCCAAAGAATGATCTGAAAGAATACAAACACAGGCCTTAATCATTCTCGTAAGTAACATTTGTCAGCTGGGACAGCTTCCCAGCTATCTTTCCTTGGCTTCATCACCAAAATGGTGTTGTCATGACCGGTCGCAATAACTTCAGCCTGTTCAGGGGGATGTTTAGGCGATTGCACCCATATTTTTGCACCGGGATTATCGGTGGATCCGAAGCCCTTTTGGCCACGTATTGTTAGCAAGGTCGGGGCAGTGCCTTTCTTAATCTCACCACTGAAAACAGGCATAATCAGCAACTGAGCAACACGGTCAGATTTTTTGATTGATAAATCAATTTCACTGCTGTTAAGCAGAAGAACCTTAATCTCACCCTGATAATCGCTGTCAATCACTCCTCCGAGAACTTGAATACCTTTCAAGGCAAGGCCCGATCTAGGGGCAATTAGTCCAAAGCTACCGGCAGGTATACAGACACCAATGCCAGTCTCAACAATGATTCGGTCTCTACTTTTCAGAAGTGTATCATTCATAGCATGCAGGTCCAAACCTGCGGAACCTGGGGTCACTCTGCATGGAGCCAAAGCTCCGGGGGTAATTTCCCAGTACATAACAGTATTGGACATGGAATTAGGTTTTGCATCAACAGTTGGAGGAAACAAACGCATTAAAGGAGATTCAGCATGCAACAAAGGGCGGTTATTCAATATTAACAATGCTTGGAGCAAAAAGTCTCTCCAGTTTTTGTAATGCTCATCAGTCAATTTACGTAGCTGTTCTTTCAGCAAACCATTCATGCGTTCAATGAGGCCCGAGGCCTGCGGATAATATGGAATATGAAAAATTCATTCAATGTTATTGTCCACACAGAATTCCTGCACCAATCTTCCACGGAAATGGGATGCATTATCAGATTGAATTTGGAATGGGACACCATAATACAATATGAGTAATTCAAGAGTCTTAATGGTATTGACTTGGGTAGCCTGTTTGCAAGGGAAAGCGACCAATAGGCCACTATAAGTATCAACAGCTGTGCAAACATACTGGCAATTTTTGCTCATAGGGAGCGGGCCAATATAATCAATCTGCCAAATTTGAGCGGGCATTTTTCCACGATGTAAATGGCCTTTAACAATATGAGGCACTGTTCTTTTTCTAGCATGCTGACAGATAGGACAATGCAGAATGACATCTTTAATCAAATTTAAAGGAATATGAATTCCTCGATCGGCAGCCCACCTGCTAGTGGCTCTTTCTCCAAAATGTCCCGCTTTTTGGTGGGCCCATTTCGCCAATCCCGCCAAATCAGAGTCCTGCATGTCCACCACTGCCTCAGAAATTTTAGACTTTTCATCTGCAATGTTATGAAAAAATTTGTCAAGGGAGTCAATTGGGGTATGAGCATCTACATGAAAGATTGTAACAGTACTCTGCGGGAGTAATTCCCAAATTTCTTGACATAATTCTTTTCCCCACAGTTCTTTTGAATGCAATTCCCAATTATGAGAATGCCAAGTTGGTAACCATATCGCCAGTCCATTAGCAGTGGACCAGGAATCAGTGAAAATATGACATGTGCCAGGTAGTTCCTGTTTCAAAACCTGGTAAACTGCATACAATTCAGCATATTGACTACTCTTTCCATCACCAGTGGTACTCAATAATTTTTGTGTGATCGGGTTATATGACACTGCTTTCCAATGCCGTTTTTCACCAATGAACTTCGCTGAACCATCTGTAAACCACACATGTTTTCTGTCCTCCGCGGACAAATCATCAAATGGCTTACCCCACCTGACAGGAGATTCCTGAACTACAGGCACAGAACAATCATTTCCAGTCTCATGCGAGGGCGCCTGCGCCACTCGTTCATGCAACACAGCCACACCTTTCGGACCCACACGCGCTCTGTCCTGAATGTACCATTTCCATTTAATCACGCTCGCCTCTTGAGCATGTCCAATTTGATGGGATTTTGTCGAACTCAAAACCCACTGCATGATAGGAATTTCAGGTCTCAAAATCACAGTATGACCCAATGTCAACTGCTCGGTATCCACCAGAGCCCAATAACATGCAAGCAATTGTTTTTCAAAATGTGTATAACGCTCACCAGCCTCAGGTAACTTTTTGGTCCAAAAACCTAATGGCACTTTCTGTCTGCCTTGCTTTTGCCACAGACTCCAATTGGCATACAGACCATCCACAGAAACATTCAAATCAACATCACCCTCGCCCACAGGCCACAAATCCAAGGCATACTGAATTGCGTCTTTCGCCAAAGTAAAAGCATTTTGTTGTGGTTCACCCCATTCAAACGCATTCTTTTTACGGGTGACTCGATACAATGGAGCTAAAATCTGACTCAAATGGGGAATGTGCTGACGCCAAAAACCAAACAGGCCAATGAAGCTTTGAGCCTCTTTTCTGTTCCTCGGAACAGCAAAATCCAAAATTTTCCGCCTCACCTGCGGGATCACTTCTCTGTGACCTTCATGCCAATTAATCCCTAAAAATTTAACATTTTGGGAAGGGCCCTGCAATTTATCGGCATTATTTCCCAACCTTTAGCACGTAAACAGTCAAGAATCTGATCCAAATGGGACTGGACTTGGTCTTGCGTCTCACCTTGAATCAAAATGTCATCAATATAGTGAGAAACCTGAATCTGGGGATGAACGGGCACTTCAGATAAATGTTCCGCCACCAGCCGGTGACAGATAGTAGGACTATGTACATAACCTTGAGGAAGACTCCTAAACGTCATTTGACGTCCATGCCAGGTAAAACTGAATTGTTCCTGACACTCGGGGGCAATTGGGATGGAAAAGAAAGCATTAGCAATATCAATTGACGCATACCATGTACCTGGATGCTTCTGAATTCTCTGAATTAAAGTAACCATGTCTGGCACTGCAACAGCTAAACGTGGAGTGTGTTTGTTCAATTCTCGATAATCAACAGTCATGCGCCAAGAATTATCACTCTTGCGCACCGGCCACACGGGATTATTCCAAGCAGAAGTAATTGGAGTTATAACTCCTGCATCAACCAGATCCTGAATTGTGGCACTAATTTCTTCATGACCACCTGGAATTCGATATTGTTTCTGAGAAACAACTTTCGTAGCTTGGGGAATCTTAATGGGGGGCATCCGCAAACGACCAACCCATACGGGTCTGGACGAAATGTAATGTTTCGTTCCAAATTGATAGCAACCATCATCCAAATGCAAAGTCATTCCTTTCAAAATGTCAATACCAATTATGTATTCCAGGAGTGGCACAACTAACACAGAATATTCTTTACGGGGAATTCTGCCAATTTTCATCTCAAGCGCTGTTTGCACAGCGGGGGTTTCTTTACCACCTAAACCAGTAATTGTGAAAAATTGTCCTTTAAATTTTTTCGATTTACCATGAATTAAAGTGGCCTCCGCCCCAGTATCTACCAATGCTCGGGCTCTTTGGATATTACGATGTTTCCAAAAAATTTCAATATCTACATAGGGTCTATTGTCTTTGTGAGCCCACCTGCGTACCGGAGCTTGACCTATTTCCTAGTCATTTTTACCGTGGTCAGTCAACCAGGACAAATCAGGATAAATGTTTTCAACCTTCTTTGGGATCAGAATGTCTTGTTCATATCCATCTCTATTACAAAATGGATTATTGTCATGTTCAAAGAATTGTGAATTTCGATCAGAAAGCTTGTGACGATCCTCCCGTCGTCTAATATCAAGGGAATAACTCCTCTCATCTCTGCGTCTATTAGAGACACGATCATCTCTTGCCCTGTCTCTTTCTCCCTCTCTCACCCTTGTATTATCACGGCGGGGGGAAACATCACGTTCATAGCGCCGGTCATCACGGCGATCAGCATCCATACGACGCCTCTCATCACCACTGTCATCGGAACCTCGGTCACAATCATTCTTTCGTACACGACGGGCACCCTCCTTCCGATCTAAACCACGCTTACGAAACATGTTCCACAAGCGATTATGAGGTTCACCATCAATGTCCTCCCTTTTCACACCATCAGCCAAAAGTGCAAGAAACATATCACGTCTAGAGAATTTATAATCCCCAGCGGTACGACCCTCAGGTCGAGATTGCCTCTCAGGTTTAAACCATTCACCCAACTCACCAAGCTGACGAACAGATTCAAGCACCATAGACAAAGGATTGCCAGTTTGATTGATCAACAAAGTCATCATAACCTGCTTATAAGCAACAGGCGAAGAACGGATAATGCGATTACGCACAGAAGATGTTAAAAGACCATCCAACAATCTGTCAGAAGTACTGAGAAAAATCGCAGTTTTCATCACTTCCTCTTTCAAACGTTGTGACGCATCGCGCAAAGTGTACCATGGCTTGTCATTGGCAGGCCAATCAGATTCAGTAGGGTATTTATGGTTACAGCCATCATTCGCAAGCTGGAGTAAACTAATTTGGCCAGCACCATTATAATTTCGAAAATGATCTTGTACAGTAGAATCAGAACTCAAAGAGCAAAAACGTAAACAATCACCAGCATCAAGCATAATACCGGCAGCACCTAGTTCATAAAGGCGCACCATCCATGTAAGCAAAGTTTCACCGGGCCGTTGTCGAAATCGTTGCAAAATGTCACTAACCTCCTGTTGAGTAAAATCTTCAATACTATCCAATTGAATACCATTCGGCATACCAGGAGCCTGTTGTAATTTACGTCGAAACACAGGGTGAGCAGAAACCTCTGGAAGAGCTTCCGAGGAAGCCCGATCCTTAGATTTAGAGGAACAATCAGGGCGTTATACGTCATCAGAATGGGTAGAGCGACCACGGTCGCCAGAAATGTCATCTTTGTCACAAGAAGTAGATTTACAATCCCGTCCGGAGCGAGAAGACTCACGCTTGTCACCCTCCGCAGCCGAGGAGCCAGAATCATTCGAATCCCAGATATTACCATCCCACTCGTCGGGGTTCCAATCCAGTCCGGCTTTCGCCACGACCAGACGCACTTTCCTTGTAGACACACGACCACGACGGTGTCTGTATTTATATTTCGCAATGCGCACTGCAGCATTGTCGGCTATAGTTTGGTAAGTCTCAAGTTTGTCGGCAAGCAACTTATTTTGACATCGCAAAAGAGTGTGCGCATTCTGCACTTCAACAAACTTTTCTTCCATTTCAACAAACCGCTTCTGCAATTTAGTGAACCTCTCATGGAGCATTCTGTACGCAGTCAGCACAATCCAACCTCTGCGTCCTAAAATAGGAAGCTCATCACCCTTCACTACTGGCGCTTTTTGCAAGCAAGAAACCACATCAGCGGGCTCCGCCTGCTCCAAACAAGAAGTCCAATTCTCACTCAAACCAGTAGAATCGGCCCACTCACGGGCCAAAGCCTCATAAGGCGTTGATTCCCAGCCGGGAATATCCATAGGTAATTTGAAAGTAGACTTCGAGTTTTTCGAAAACATTTTGACACACAAAAAATATATACACAATTATCAACAAAGAAAATACGTACGAGCCGAGCGCAAACCAACAAGATGAAAACAATACAGCGCACACAGGCTTCGTAAACAGTTCGTGACGCCAGATGTACCGACCAGATTTTCGGACCAGATGGAATCAGCTCCTAGGAGCCCCTCTAACCCAGCCGGAACGTAATCACCTCCCTCCTTGGAATGTATTTACAATGGGTATGGATATATGTATGTACATATCGTACCTAAGGATGGGGAAAATAGCAGTATACATGCATTGGTTTTCTACAATATCCTATTCACACCTATTAGTCTCGCGGCCACTTAGGTCCAGACTGGTCTACCCTAGGGCAGGTCTGATAATGTACCATTACGCACTGATCACCATCAGTGTTCACTCGACACGCAATCCGGCGCGCCTACACACATGGGCCTGCAGTCCCAGTGCTCTCACTTATACCCGGTCTGCAATCCGGCAGACCTACACACCTCTCTATCTTAGGTGCTCTCACTTACACACGGCCCGCAATCCGGCAGACCTCCACACCGTATCCCTCCGGTGCTCTCACTTATACACGGTACGCAATCCGGCAGACCTACACACCATCTATCTTAGGTGCTCTCACTAACGCCGTATACCAACGACGATCACTTTCCTATGAACTCTTAGGGATAAGGTCTCTTGTTATTTACTCGGGGTGGAACTACAATAATAGAAATTGGTATGGCTTTCCAAATTATAATATGTACCTTCTGCTTCTGGCATCAAATGTCCCCTAGCTTCCTACTTACTCAGTGACTCCTTACCTGATCGGGATTTCGCCTCCGTTCATGCAAACAATATCTGACTAGAAGACCAGTTTACCATGATTGAACAAGAATACAAGGTACATGTCGGTTCACTAAGAACTGGGGTGTTTTATTACAATAAAAATAAACACAATACTACACAATATATATGCTGCAAAGAAAAGTAAAGGTTAGAACGCGCGCTTATCAAGGAAAGGGCAGAGATCACCTGGTTAATATGAAGTCGGGGCTCGGCAGTCATCTAGGTTCCCGTCTCGTCTCTGTGTCTTGGCTCATCTCGGACTCACACCTCAGCAGTCACGGGTACACGTCTGCACCGCTATACTCAATCTCCTCTGCTTCCCTCCAAGTCACTGGAACCTTGCTCGCTAGTAGCTACCGTCTCTCTCTCTCTCTCTGTCTCTGTGCGCTCCGCACTATTTCTCCTTCAGTCTTTCTCAGAGAGTCTCGGTTTCAGAATCTTTCTCGGACTTCAAAATGGCGATTGTCTGCCTTGAAAATAATTAATGGCATAGATGCTAACGGCTAGCTGCCGCCTACAGACTGACTGACTCATTGCCTAACACTTTCGCTAATATGGAAGCTGTCCCTTCATGGAAAGTTACGGCCAGTAACCTGCCGCCCACCAAATTCTTGTACCTCTCCGTACCAAGGACACGTTCCCAGCCGGCCGGCCTGGAGTTGTGTCTTCGGAGTGGAGAAAAATACAGTCTTTCGATAAGGGCCAACTGCAAGGGTAATAGGCTGGAGTCATCTTCCATCATCCTCCCTCTAAAAGAGGGTCGAAAAAGTCGGCTATTACAACGGAACAATAAGGCAGGAAATATCTCCATTAACCAGGTGAAGCAATATTAAACAATAACAATACTTACCAGTACAGAATCCATATATGGGCAGCAGCTGTGGCAAAATAGGTGAGGAACCTGTAAGAGATATAGAGATTGGAAAACTAAGTACCAAGTCATACTTAACCTGTTGAAAAACCTTTAGTTACAGCACACAGAAGCTGAAAGAAAAAACATTGAAAAGAAGCGGAGCATAGGTCACATCAAGGCGGGGTAGGTGTGCAGGGTTGTAGATGAATACTGAGTGAGGAGAAATTTAGTGTTAATGATTTGTTTATTCTTGTTGCAGTAATTAAAACCCAAGCTAGCCTGAGAAGAAGAATCAAGGAGAAAAGATGTCTGAAGCAGTAGAAAGAAAATTCAGACACGGTGTGACTGTTTCTTCTCTGTCCCATCCCCCTTCCCCCGTGGGTTTCTATTGGCTACCATGCTTTAATACGCATGTGGCTGAGGAGTCCTAGGTAGGATTTGGGAACCTGCGACATTCTGCTCCTGTGCATTGCGAAGAGCACCTTCTTACACCGGTTGACGAATCTTCGAGAAATTTTCAAAACTAGTGGGGCTCTCCGGTCCGCTCCTATCCTGAAAATCTTGGGGTGATTCGTGAAGCTGGGGCCGAGAAAAAAGGGGGGTCCCAAAACGTGTTTCCCCCATGCAATTTTCCGTGGGGACTGTTCATCGCGGCTACAGCCCGAACTGCTGAACGGAATTACACCAAATTTGGCAAAGAGGTAGTCCTTGGTTCAGACTCGTGGCTTTTGCTTAAATGGTGGAATTCTGTTCAGTAGTTCCTGAGACAATCACAATTAAATGTACATATATAGCTATGGCCTTGGTGGATCCGCGCATTCTGAACGCACCCTAAGCGCAATGTCCCGATCACGCGCCTAATGCGAATTGGCTGTCAAGTGGTTGTCAACATTCGAAACCAGGAAGTGTTCGCAGCCTTTTTGTGCCTTGGTAGAAGCGAGGGTCTAGAAATCAGTGTAACAATTAGGGGGTCCCACAAGGACCCCTAGGGCCTGAATTTATATATATATATATATATATATATTTTTAAACTGAGAAATGTGTGCTAGGTGCATGGATCCACCGTAAAAAAACAAACTAAAAACGAAGTGCGGGCTCCTGTGCTTGTTTAAAAATGAGCTACCTGGGAGGGCCAAATCCCGGGGTCTAAAATATTACATTTGATGGGGGTTCAGAGGGGCCTTTTAGCCCAGGGACCGCCATTTCCTTGGTGCTACAAAATAAATGGGTGAGGGAGCTCAAAGGTCTGTCTAAACCCTGGGGAATACCACCCTCCGGGTCTTTTTATTTTTTGGGAGGGGAGCCGCCTGGCCCTCATTCTGTAGCAGTCGAGGGAACTGGGGAACACCACCCCCCAGGACCGGCTCTTGCTGTGTCTCGGGGTGCCCACCCTTAAGACATTGCTGTTTGCTATAGCAGGACGGGAGTCGAGGTTCCAGCTCAGTCATAGCGAACTTGAGGGCATATTGACAAGGGTCATTTCACGGCATTTAAAAAAATAAAATAAATAATACGTTAAAATTATATTGCCCTGTTTACTAGGCGACTCTAAGATGCATTAAAGCAAGTTAGCAGCCGGTTTGCTATTGGCTCACCTTGCAACTCCAATAAGTTGCAATGTAGGCGTTTCCAGAGGCAAGGTAGGTGTTCCTATGACAATATAACATGGAAGAGGGAGTAAGACAACAGCGTTGTATTTACAAGGCGGCCCTGAATTTGAGGATCGATAGCAAAACTCTTGCTAATTGCGGTTTATGCCAGATTCTAACAACTGTTCTAAAGTGGACTTATGCAAAAACAACAGTTGATGGACAGAATGCAGAACAATGTCATACATTCACCCCAGTACAGAGACCTGGGCCTAAATCCATCGTTTTTTTGCACTCCTCACCACCCCAGTTCAGACATGGCCATATGCAAATCAGCCTTGACCCTGTGCCTCATGGGAACAGTCCAGCCCGAACTGCCAAGCTATGTCCTTCCTGGACCGGAATCAAGCATCCTTGGACCGGTTTCTGGCTATCATCCGTCTTCAGCCAGGATAGCTTGACTCCAGTGGTGTGGAGAGCATGGGACTTACGTCTGAGCATACCCATCCCACTTGCGGTGAAAAATGCAAAAACAACAGTTGATAGACAGAATGCAGAACAATGTCATACATTCACCCCAGTACAGAGATCTGGGCCTAAATCCATCGTTTTTTGCACTCCACACCACCCTAGTTCTGACATGGCCATATGCAAATCAGCCTTGACCCTGTGTCTCATGGGAACAGTCCAGCCCGAACTGCCAAGCCATGTCTTTCCTGGACCAGAATCAAGCACCCTAGAACCGGTTTCTGGTTATCAGCCGTCATCAGCCAGGATAGCTTGACTCCAGTGGTGTGGAGATCATGGGACTCACGTCTGAGCATACCCATCCCACTTGGGGTGACGAATGCAAAAACAACAGTTGATGGACAGAATGCAGAACAATGTCATCCATTCACCCCAGTACAGAGATCTGGGCCTAAATCCATCGTTTTTTGCACTCCATATCACCCTAGTTCAGACACGGCCATATGCAAATCAGCCTTGACCCTGTGCCTCATGGGAACAGTCCAGGCTGAATTGCCAAGCCATGTCTTTCCTGGACAGGAATCAAGCATCTTAGGACCGGGTTCTGGCTATCAGCCGTCTTCAGCCAGGATAGCTTAACTCCAGTGGTGTGGAGAGCATGGGACTCACGTCTGAGTATACCCATCCCACTCGGGGTGACAAATGCAAAAACAACAGTTGATGAACAGAATGCAGAACAATGTCATACATTCACCCCAGTACAGAGATCTGGGCCTAAATCCATTTTTTTTTGTACTCCACACCACCCCAGTTCAGACATTGCCAAATGCAAATCCGCCTTGACCCTGTGCCTCATGGGAACAGTCCAGCCCGAACTGCCAAGCCATGTCTTTCCTGGACCGGAATCAAGCATCCTTGGACCGGTTTCTGGCTATCAGCCATCTTCAGCCAGGATAGATTGACTCCAGTGGGGTGGAGAGCATGGGACTCAAGTCTGAGCATACCCATGCCACTCGGGGTGACAAATGCAAAAACAACAGTTGATGGACAGAATTCAGAACAATGTCATACATTCACCCCAGTACAGAGATCTGGGCCTAAATCCATAGTTTTTTTGCACTCCACACCAACCCAGTTCAGACATGGCCATATGCAAATCAGCCTTGAGCCTGTGCCTCATGGGGACAGTACAGCCCGAACTGCCTAGCCATGTCTTTCCTGGACCGGAATCAAGCACCCTAGGACCGGTTTCTGGCTATCAGCCGTCTTCAGCCAGGATAGCTTGACTCCAGTGGTGTGGAGAGCATGGGACTCATGTCTGAGCATACCCATCCCACTCGGGTGAAAAATGCAAAAACAACAGTTGATGGACAGAATGTAGAACAATGTCATACATTCACCCCAGTACAGAGACTCGGGCCTAAATCCATCGTTTTTTTGCACCCCACACCACCCCAGTTCAGACATGGCCATATGCAAATCAGCCTTGACCCTGTGCCTCATGGGAACAGTCCAGCCCGAACTGCCAAGCCATGTCTTTCCTGGACCGGAATCAAGCATCCTAGGACGGTTTCTGGCTAGCAGCCGTCTTCAGCCAGGATAGCTTGACTCCAGTGGTGTGGAGAGCATGGAACTTACGTCTGAGCAAACCCATCACACTCGGGGTGACAAATGCAAAAACAACAGTTGATGGACAGAATGCAGAACAATGTCATACATTCACCTCAGTACAGAGATCGGGGCCTAAATCCATCGTTTTTTTTGCTCTCCACACCACCCCAGGTCAGACATGGCCATATGCAAATCAGCCTTGACACTGTGCCTCATGGGAACAGTCCAGCCCGAACTGCCAAGCCATGTCTTTCCTGGACCGGAATCAAGCATCCTAGGACCGGTTTCTGGCTATCAGCCGTCTTCAGCCAGGATAGCTTTACTCCAGTGGTGTGGAGAGCATGGGACTCATGTCTGAGCATGCCCATCCCACTCAGGGTGAAAAATGCAAAAACAACAATTGATGGACAGAATGCAGAACAATGTCATACATTCACCCCAGTACAGAGACTCTGGCCTAAATCCATCGTTTTTTTGCACTCACCACCACCCCAGTTCAGACATGGCCATATGCAAATCAGCCTTGACCCTGTGCCTCATGGGAACAGTCTAGCCCGAACTGCCAAGCCATGTCTTTCCTGGACCGGAATCAAGCATCCTAGGACGGTTTCTGGCTAGCAGCCGTCTTCAGCCAGGATAGCTTGACTCCAGTGGTGTGGAGAGCATGGAACTCACGTCTGAGCATACCCATCCCACTCGGGGTGAGAAATGCAAAAACAACAGTTGATGGACAGAATGCAGAACAATGTCATACATTCACCCCAGTACAGAGATCTGGGCCTAAATCCATCATTTATTTTGCACTCCACGCCACCCCAGTTCAGACATGGCCATATGCAAATCAGCCTTGACTCTGTGCCTCATGGGAACAGTCCAGCCCAAACTGCCAAGCCATGTCTTTCCTGGACCGGAATCAAGCATCCTAGGACCGGTTTCTGGCTATCAGCCATCTTCAGCCAGGATAGCTTGACTCCAGTGGTGTGGAGAGCATGGAACTCACGTCTGAGCATACCCATCCCACTCGGGGTGAGAAATGCAAAAACAACAGTTGATGGACAGAATGCAGAACAATGTCATACATTCACCCCAGTACAGAGATCTGGGCCTAAATCCATCGTTTTTTTGCACTCCACACCACCCCAGGTCAGGCATGGCCATATGCAAATCAGCCTTGACCCTGTGCCTCATGGGAACAGTCCAGCCCGAACTGCCAAGCCATGTCTTTCCTGGACCGAAATCAAGAATCCTCGGACCGGTTTTTGGCTATCAGCCGTCTTCAGCCAGGATAGCTTGACTCCAGTGGTGTGGAGAGCATGGGACTCACGTCTGAGCATACCCATCCCACTCGGGTGACAAATGCAAAAACAACAGTTGATGGACAGAATGCAAAACAATGTCATACATTCACCCCAGTACAGAGATCTGGGCCTAAATCCATCGTTTTTTTGCACTCCACACCACCCCAGTTGAGACATGGCCATATGCTAATCCGCCTTGACCTTGTGCCTCATGGGAACAGTCCAGCCCATGTCTTTCCTGGACTGGAATCAAGCATCCTAGGACCGGTTTCAACCAGGATAGCTTGACTCCAGTGGTGTGGAGAGCATGGGACTCTTAAACTTACCTCCAGGTGCTGCCCCTTTGGTGGCAGTGTTTATAGGAGTACCACCGCTTAAAGAGGGTGAATTCGAATCCACCACAAACCTTCTACATAAAGCAAAAACTTGGTGTGCTGATTCTTCCAGTGGGGAGAACCCCTCAAACTCGCTTATTTTCGCAAGGAGGGTGGGGTGGGTTGGGAAAAAACCCCAAATCACCAAGGGGGACTGTGTGGTAATAAATGTCAACAGGCCCAATGTGGCAGATAAACTTTTCTGGGACGGTTCTGCCATAACTGTTAAAGATCATGTGAGACCAGTACCACTGGGGTTCTTTTATCCTCCTTTGAAGAGAATCTATGCTGGACACCGTCATTGCACCACGAGTTCAACCCTGATCTCACGTCCAAGGGCGGGTACCGCTGCAGGCCCCATCACGGGTTCCTCTCAAAGCCATGTTCAAAGTTCAGAACCCATATTACTGTCATCTCCAGTGCAAGGGGTGGGTGTTGAACCATCAGTTAGCGGGATATCCATCAGTAACCGCTTTGCACCCCTATCAGGTCAGGAGGGTTTGGAGTGTATGGAGGATGTTGATTGACCACTAGCTCCTGGGCGACGCCTCCCAATAGGATCTGGTGAGTAATGGTGGTATGTAAACTCGTTAGTTGGAATGTGGCAGGTATCAAAAGTAAGGTAACAAACGAGGACTGGGTGGGTATGGTTCGTGGATACGAAGTTATTGCCATGCAGGAGACTTGGGATACAGCAGATAGTTTTTGGCTGGACGGCTTTACTAGCTTTGTTAGGGCTGCATCCCCAAGTAGCTCAGGTAGAGCTAGGGGTGGTCTTATAACCCTTTTTTCCCTAAAACTCAAAGGCTCCTTGAAACTGGTCAATAATCCCTGCCCAAACCTGCTAATAGTTGAAAGGTTAGTTTCCCCTTCTATGAGCACTTTTATATCAATTTTTATAATTCAATGAATAAGGATACTAGAAATAATAGTATTGCCAGTCTAGATTCCTTTTTAGCTTTTGTCAGTCAAAACACACTTTTTAGCCATGAAATTATCCTTTTAGGAGATTTTAATATTCACCCATGCAACGGTCTTTGTGGTCTAACGATTGGGGCTGTCCCTGCAGGGCCAGTAGGGCCACATTTTGAGCATTCTACTGAGGGGGCGGAGTTAGAAGATCTATTGGTTTATCATAATTTCTATGTTCCTAACTCACCGAAGGCACTACTAGATCCCATACCTATAAAGGTACTATGCCGGGGTCCACTATCCACTACATATTTATGACCCCAGGGATCCTGAATAGGGTAACGTCATATAACAACCTGGTGTACATAGCGACCATAATCCGGTAGTAGCGGAGGTAGCCTGGGGGCAGCATATGGGCCCTAAGCCCCAACCACAAGAGGCCCTCACCACAGTACGTCCAGTGGACCAGGGGAGAAGGCTCAAGTGGGCTAATGTAGTGCCCAATACTTTTCATGCAGAGCTTCTACCCAAAATCAATCGCTACCTAGAGGTTTGCCAAAACACTATGTCCCCGGCCAATGATATTAAGGGGTCCTTTGAAGCAATTTGCAACCAAATCGTGACGGATCTTACGGCCAGCACAAGGTGGGGAACCAGCAAACTCCATCGCTGGTTCGATGCAAGTTTCTCCAAAGCCCACAGATCGCTGATGCTTGCTTTAAAGCAACTTCCAAGGGACAAGAGGAACATAGCTCATCTTAGGAAGCAGTATAAGTTGGCCATAAAATTCAGGAAAGAGACGATCAAGAAAATAGCCTGGGATAACCTATTGAATGTAGACATTTTAAGGGACAGTAAAGAATTTTGGAACATAATAAACCAGCCCTTTTTCACGGATACACCTAACTCAGTTATGGACTGTGTGATTCCGGATCAAAAATGGATCAGCCACTTTAGCGCAGTATATGGTGGAGAGCACATGGATAGTACCCCCAATCCATCTGCCGCCCCAGAGTCTATCCCCCTGAGCTTCAATATAGGAGAAGTGAAAAAAGCCATCCATGAAACTTCAAAGAACAAAGCACCAGGCCCCAATGGGATGCCGGACTGTCGTAAATATTTAATTTACCGGTGCTTAATTTCTATAATCAATAAGAATAACTCATAATAAATAAGAGGCAAAATCCGTGATATTTGAGGTTTCTCAAAAGGGTTTTATTCCTATAAAGGAATTTGGTGATTAGCATATTGGCTCGAGCCAAGGTGGCATACCATTCCGTCACCACGTAGGTTCGGGAAGGGACAGACTGACAGAGTCAATGGTAATATGCGAATATGCAAGTATGCGACAATTCATTATTGACAGACATTCATATATATAGTCAATTGCATTATAGTAAAGGCATATGCAGGAGGCGTAACAGCTGAGAAGAGAGATAAGAGTGCATGTACGTGATACAAAAGGCGTTACAATAGGCGTGCATGAAGGCGTGAACAAGAACGTCATTGAACATGATGTCACAAATAGGCGGATCCATGAGTGAATCCGGCAGTGTCAGCAAAAAATACATGGCAGAGATGCGCGCGCAGCAGTATGACGTGTAACTCGAGGGGTGAAGGGGGACTTGACATTTAGCCCTACAAGTGTAGACGGATGTCTGGATGTCAGATCAACCTAATCCCAAATCGTATCTAATATCTCATGTTTAAGGAACTGCATTATCTGGAGGGAAAAGGTCTCTCGGACGAGAGGCTATTCTATACTGGCGGTGAGTGCGTGTATGAGCGCCTACGTGTATGTATGAGACGCGAGGGGTGCGAGGGAGGGCATGGGCCTACCATGAAAACAGGGCCATGAATTACTTGCATAGAGACAGTGAGGCCTAACCCTTTACTCTGCAGCTGGAAGGATGTTGACGTGAATCTCCCAGACAGGAATGTATTTTCAAGGAGTGGAGCAGATAATTCGAAGGTTGAATACAGTCTTGGCAGGCAACGGGATGAGCCGAGCACCGTTAGCCGCGCAAGAAGTAGAGCAGGGGTCACTGGCACAGAGGCAGCCTGGGCTGAGGCTTTCAAAGTCAGAAGGCAGGAAAAAAGGCTCGATGGCAGAATTCAGGCCTACTTCGCCAGAGCTGAAAAACATGTGCAGTATACCACAAAAAGACGTTGGCATAGCATATTTAGAAACTGAATATTCAATCCGTTCATGGCGGATCTGAAAGAGAACATGTTAACGTTGGACGCAAATGTATTTGCGTCTTCATAGCTAGCACAGGAGGGAAGTTACATGCACTTCAAGCTAGTACATGGAGTCGGTGGGGTCTAAGATAGGGGACACAATCGATCATAAAATTTATATTACCTCATTCCCTCCTTGTCCCCTACGGACCCTTCATGATATATCGATCTGCATGAATCGATCAATCTGTTCATGTAACATCATTTGCTCTTCTTTCTTCTTTTGACGTTTTGAATGGGAATTTGAATGCGGAATACATGATGTGGCGCACAAGCCGCAAATCGCTGGCCCACATTGTAAACACAGGCAGCAACTGAATACTATGAGAAGGCCAATGCCTAGGAAGGATAGGATCTTCCATCCCCAAGCGGTTAACGTTGTCCAGAACCAACCGGACCAAGTCCAGGTGCCTGGATTCTGATGTATCAGACTTGCAATTTTATGGAGACGTGTTATAGCTTTATATACCGTTGGCGCGTTTTCTGGAATGAAAACACAGCAACTTGACCCGATGACCTTACAAGCTCCACCCCTATCAGCTAGGATGACGTCAATAACGAGACGATTTTGAAGAACAACAACCCGCATGGCAGACTGCTCCTCTGTTAAGTTGCCTAAAGCGGAAGTAGTTTCGTTCACTACTGCTTCAAGGGTTCTAGTTAATTTGCGTATCAGTTTACTATTAAAACAGCACCTAAGTAGGGGAAGAAACCTTTATTGAAGTCTGTGTATTGCTCCCATGCCGTTTCAGTGTAGTCGACAATCGGGAGGTCTCTTCGGAGTCTATTGTTTACTAGATTAGTGTTTCTGTGATAATCAGGAGGAGCTAGGAAAACAGGTGGCAGAAGGAATGCAATGTAACAGGTACCATCCCAATCTGGAGGCAAACGTATGTATGCAATATGACCGCAAACAAAGTAGGAATGACGTGTAGCTCTAAACGTGGATTTGCCTTGATCACTGAATTCGATCACAGTAGTACATTTACTATGACCTAAGTGTATGGAACCATTCTTTCTGATACATAATTCACCTTTGACTGGTAACACTGACATAGCAGGCAATACTGGTGCAGTTTCAGATTCAACAGTAAGAATCATGAGGTTAATTGTGTAATTTCCCAATCCATATACTTCATTTTCTAGATCAGTTCCTGTTCTAGTGGGAAGTCCTTTCTTGTCAGGGTAACCCAATTCCCATCGTAAACAGCAATGTCAGAATCTAAGGAATTAATCAATCTAAACCATGCCCCACAGGAACCATTGTGAGTGAACGGGTACGGAAAAAGAGGCAGAACTCCCTTGTATTTCTGGTAGGGAGGGAGTCGGCCACATATCCAACAGTTTGTAGCATTGTTAGTCTGATGGGAGTGATGTAACATACTAATGAATGTGTTGTTGCGCAGCGCAAGTCTGTAAGAAAGTTCGTGTGGAGGTAACTCGCTAAAGGAATGTTCGGCAGTGACGTTATAAGCAGATTGTACATGCTTGAAAATAGGGTAGTAAATGTGCAGCAAGATACTAGCAGCAATAATCAGAAGACTTAGAAAAAACATGATTAACAATGTCACTATACAGTGACTACGGAGTGATTTACAATATGCACGTTTCTTGAGTACTCTCTGTCTATCTCTCTCTCTGTCTCGATCTAGGGGATACATGTCAGAAACTAATTTAACCGATTCACCTAGGGGAGGACTTAAACAATTAAACTGTCTGACTTGCTAGATCGTAATTTTAGTCTATATTCTTCAGAGGCTGTTTTCTCAACCAAAGGGAGCTTTGAGTCAGTTTGTGTAGGAGGGCAGGGCTTAGAGTCCAAGTCCGAAGGGAGTCCGTGGAACTTTTTTACGTGGCTGGAATGCAGCCACCCCTTCCTGCCCTCTACTTTGACGGCTGTCCTCGTTGTTAGAAGAACCAATTTCGGGGTTTGCCAGCGGGGCTCCAACGGACTTCTCCGATCGAAGTTGCGTACGAAGACATAATCCCCCGGGACCACCTCGTGGGGCTTCACATCGGCGTTGTCGGGAAAGGCTGCAGCTACCTGTGAACGACAAGATTGTAGTGCAGACATCAAGGAGGCAAGGTAATCTGTCAGCATAATACAGTCAACATCTGTGATTTTTCGCGGAATAGGCGTCCCCCACATATTCGGAGGCCTGCCAAAGACCACCTCATACGGGGATAGCCCGGTTCGAGAATGGGCAACCATCCTCATATAGAAGAGGGCTACCGGCAAAGCAACTATCCAGTCAACGCCCTTCTCTCTGCAGATTTTGGAAAGTCGGATTTTTAAGGTCTGATTATGACGTTCCACGAGACCTGCTGCCTCAGGATGCCGGACACAGTGGAACTTCCACTGATAGCCTACCAGGAGTGTAATGTGTTTCACAAGCTCGGATGAGAATGGCTGACCGTTATCTGAGTACACGATACGGGGCAAACCGTACCGCGGGAAGAACTCGCGAACCAGTTGCTTGGCTGTTGTCGGAGCAGTATAATCTGGGACTGGGTATGCTTCTGTCCATCGGGAAAGTGCACATACGACTACGAGGACATATTTGAAACCTCGGCAGCGGTCCATCTGGATATAATCCATCTGGAGGACTTCAAAAGGGTGATCGGGAGGCTGAAATCCACCTTGCTCTACAGGGATGCTTTTACCTGGATTAAACTGACAACAAATCATGCAAGTACGCACTTTTTGTTTGGCTGCTGCTCGTAAGTTTTTATTGCACCATATGTGCTGAATGCTATCCAGCATTGCTTTTTCTCCTAGATGCGCTGGACTATGTACTGTGTTAATGATAACCTGAACCATAGAGTCGGGGAGAAACCATGTAGATTTTCCCTTCGTCATCCATCCCTGATCTGTTTGGATCCCTCCTAGTTCAGTCCACTTCTTGATTTCGTCTGGTGTGGCATGTGTCTGTATGTCAATTACATCATGGGCGGGATCCCTGACTGTCATGCAGTGTGATGGTGTCGGAACTATTGTCTTTGTCAAGTCAGTTGCATGCATTCGATTCTGAGCAGTTTGCTTAGCTGTTCGGTCTGCCAGGTCGTTACCCTGGGAGATCGTATCGGTAACCTTTGTATGTGCCTTACATTTCATGATAGAGATTGCAGTAGGTAGATGTATTGCATCTAATAAACCTTGAATAAGGGGACCGTGTTGGATGTTGGCACCGTGAGAAGTTAAGTAACCTCTCTCTCGCCAGAGGACTCCAAAGTCGTGAACGACTCCGAATGCATAACGTGAATCAGTGTATATGTTGACTCTCTTATTCTTGGCTTGAATACATGCTTGTGTCAGAGCGATGAGCTCTGCTGCTTGAGCTGACAGGGTGTCAATACAATTTGTTTCTATAACTTCGGTGTCTGTAGTGACTGCGTAGGCTGCCACTAATTCTCCTGTACCTGTTCTCATACATGAACCATCCACATAAAGTGTCAGGTCTGGATCTGGTAATGGGACATCTGTCAAGTCCTGTCTGGGTTTTGTTGTAATAGTAATGACTTCAATACAATCATGTGCCAATGGATCTACTCCATTCAATGGCAACAGTGTGGCGGGATTCAATGTGCTGCAGCGTCTGATTTCTATGTGTGGTTGAAACAATGTCAATTCATAACCTGTCAGCCTTGCTATGGTCAAGTGTTGGGTCTGTGTACGATTTAAAAGAACTTCCACGGAATGTGGAACTTGTACTGTCAATTGATGTCCTAATACTATGGCATCGCTCTGTCTGATTGCTAGAGCTGTCGCTGCAACTGATTTCAAACACGCAGGTAAAGCCTGAGCTACTGGATCTAATGTGCTAGAGAAGTAAGCACACGGTTTGTGTGAACCTGCTTGTTCTTGAGTGAGGACTGACAAGGCAGTACCTTCACGTTCTGTGACAAAAAGTGTAAAAGGTTTACTGTAACATGGTGTTGCTAAAACAGGTGCTTGGCATAAGGCTTTCTTTAAGTTTTCAAAAGCTTGTGTATGTTCCTGAGTCCAAGGGAGGACAGTCGATGTCGCTGCCTCCTGGGTTGTCAACTGGATGAGTGGCTTTGCTAGAAATGCATATTGGGGAATCCATTGTCTACAGTACGAGGTGAGGCCTATGAAAGCCCGCACCTCCTTTTGTGTCTTTGGTGGTGACATGTTTACAATTAACTGAATGCGGTCAGGAGTGAGCTGTCTCCCCACTTTGGACAGCAAGTGACCCAAGTACACAACTTGCTGAACACAGAATTGCAGCTTCGAAGGGGACACCTTGTGCCCCTTGTCGGCCAGGAAATTCAGAACTGTCAGTGATGCATTTTCACATTCGGGTTCGCTCCGTGCGGTGATCAGCAGATCATCGACATACTGGAGTAGGGCAGTGTTAGCTGGCATGTGAATACTGTCGAGTTGTCTTTTCAGTGCTTGGCTATAGATGCTGGGGCTTTCTGTGAATCCTTGAGGTGCGCGTGCAAATTTGAAAGATCGTCCATTTAAACTGAATCCGAACAAGTATTGGCTTTCTGGATCAATTGGGACACTGAAGAAGGCGTTCTTGAGGTCAATTACAGTAAAGAACGTCGCTTCTGAATCAATAGCTGTCAGTAATGAAGAGATATCTGGGACCACAGGATACTGTGGTACAATGCATTTATTCAATTCGCGCAGATCAATAACTAATCGATAAACAGGTGGTGCATTTGGATCAGTACGTTTAAGAACTGGGATGATAGGAGAATTACATACATTGGAGTCGGTTTCCACAACCACTCCTTGTGCAATGAGCTCGTCAATAATTCTCAATAAAGCCACTACAGCATCTGGAGGTAACTTGTATTGTCGTATTCGTGGTAATACCACTCCTGCTTTGAGTGTGACTCGATATGGTGTAATGTGCATACAACCTACATCAGTGGGGCCTTGTGCCCACAAGTGTGCAGGTACATTCTGTAACCGGGGATCCATGTCTCTTAATACATAATGGCCTTTAAAATCGCGCAAAAATAAGCGTACTCCTTCCGGAGAACAGCATATAATAGCTCCTAGAGCTTTCAGTGTCTTTATTCCTAATAAGTTTTCTGGACATGATTTTGTGAGCAATAAATCTGTAGTCCGTGTCAAAGGACCAACTGCAAGGGGGAGTGGCTGTGATACTTCATTAATAATAGGCTTTCCTGAAAATCCAAGGGAAACATTCTGTGAGCCTGAGAGGGGTGCCCCTGGAACCTCATTGTGACTGATTGTGGTCCTGCTTGCCCCCTGTGTCAATCAAAAACTTTTGGTCTTTTCCTAACACCTGACTGTGTACATAAGGACCCTCTTGATCTACAGGAACTTCAATAAGGGGCAAGCCAAACTCCCTCTCTAGGTTGTTTCATGTGTATCGTTGATAATCGGGATAATCATTTTGTGCATACTGGTACATCTGTTGTGTTGTGTTCTGTGTTGCAGTAATAGGCTGATGCTGTGGCACGGCTACAGTTTGTGATGAAGCTGGCATAGGCGGAATATGTTGTATATTCTGTGGTACTTGTTGCTGGGCCTGATCTTGTCTAGGTACGCGCGGTCTCTCCTTGGTCTTACCCGTGGAGATATTGTGTTTCAGAACGGCACAATCGTTTACATAATGACCTGGCTGTTTACAATAGTTACATGTCCCTTTAACAGGAGCTGTCGAATTACTGGACTGGGTCCCACCCTTTTTATGGCCATCGGCGGGAACTGACTGAGCAACTAACATTTTCATTTTCGTGTCTTTCATACGTCTTTGTTCGTGTTCTTGTTCTTCTCTAAGTCTATTCTGGTGGTACTGTAACATTTGTAACATTTGTGAAGGGGTGTTAGCTTGCCAGGTGCTTTCGACTTTCAGTACTCTATTCTTAACCTGGGGCAGTGAATTCTCAACTAACTTTGTTACAAAAAGATGTGGATATGACTCGCTACTCGCTTTCAGACCGCTATTAATACCAAAACATTTTTCAAATCGGGTATAGAAATCACTAGTGTCTTCATCGGGTTTCTGCTTACAAGCTGAAATTGCACCCCAATCTTCCTTTTTAGTACTTAGTAAACGTGGCAACACTTGGACTAATAATCCTGGTAATGCTTTAACTTTATCCCCGAGCCCTTGACCCGGAATTCTAGTACTTTCTTCGTTTTCTAATGCAGCCCAATCAATCTTTGTGTCTCCCACCTCCCATTCTTTTTCTTTGAGTTTCTCGTATATACCGGGAGGCAGTAATACTTTCAATATTTTCATAATATCGGGATAAGTATAGTCACCCATGAGTATCATGTCCTTTATTTCACGGTGGAAACCTGCGGGATCTTTGTCATGACTAGGTACCAATTTTTTCATTTCCAATAATTCTATTTTAGTTATGGGTGTGTACACAAACACCCGTCTGAATGTATTGTCTGCGTTCTGTACTGGGTGCACTTCTCGCAACGGATTCTGTCCGTCCATGTAATACATCTTTCTTTCCATGACATGTGCTGAGTCGGTCTGTGGACATAGGAAGGCGCTATATCTGTGTCGGTGTTCTAGAATTACTTTAATTAGATCGGTACCTAGACCTCTCCATTTGTTCATGAGTAGTTCTATTAATATATCAGGCAAGGGGCCGGGATCAGAATGTTGGCTTCTATATAATAAGAGCAGGTGTTGTATCATGTATGTACCAGCTAAACGCTGTTCACTCGGTGTCAGGTTCAAAAACGTATGCGCTAACGCATCATCACCATACTTCTCAGAATTGTCAGCCCATTGCACGGCTGACCTGGCTAATTCTTGTTCGTCCATAGAATCGAGTACATGGTACCCCATTCGTTCTCGAAGTCTGTTATCAGTAGCTTGGAATAAGTGTTCAGGAGTTCTTGGATTACACATGGCTTCTTGGAATATTCTTTTACTTTCTGGACGCACTGGGCGCATTGAATTATTGAAAGGTCTTCCCTTACCTACATATGCTATCGTTTCTCTGACTGGCAATTGTGTCTGCTCTGGGGTCTGCTCGTGCTCATCCTCCTCCTCTGAGGATTCAACTTTGTCTGAATCTATTTCCGGAGATGGCTGTCTTTTCTCATGCATCTTTTTTATTGAAGTTCTGATTCTTCGGTACATATTCTCTACACAGGCCTCTTTATCGTGATTCCCAGCTGCTATATTCTGGCCCCACCGATGGAGCGCTTTTACGTCTTCCGGGTTCATACCCGGCCTATCCACTTCCCTTATAAAACAGTTTATAAGAAACCGTAATATCTTGGCTTTAGTATCCACTTTCTGATAGGCCATGGCCTCCTTAATACTTTCAGGCCCTACTCCTGTCTGTAAAAACTGATTTATTCGATCTAGATGATCTACCATTCCAGGTAGTGTTAATAAGAAGTTCGTGACTCGTCGCAAGCGTATTGATGCGAGCAACATTCTTTCGTCATTCTTTTTACCAGGTACTGGATCATATCTACAGTCTCCAAGATTATCTCCATATAGTGTAATATCGCCTGTTCTAGGCGTACGTTGCTGTGCTAGGTCTCTATAGGTCAGTCGATGGGCGGATGGCGGAGTCTGGAAACCTATCGCTCCTCCGGACGCGCCTCCTGAGGCGCCCGCTCCGAAGGGGTTCGTTGAGTGGAAAACGGGGGGAGCAGGCCCCGGAATGGGTGGAAGGACAGCTGGAAGACCAGGAGGAGGAGTGGCTTGTCGGGGAGGAAGGAGCTGACCGTCTTGGTCGGCAGGAGGAGGTGTACGCGGCGGTGCGGTATTTACATATGCGGGGGCCACGTCGTCTAGATAGGACGAAAGGAAAATGTCCTTTGCTGTTTTCTGGTGCATTTTAGTCGGGAGCAGTGGGGGTGGTAGTTCTTTTGGTACTTCCGGAGTGGCTTTAGGCAAACCCTCAGTCAAGAGGGGGTACATGCCGTTCATGAGTGTGTTTCGCTGTCTGTCTACCTGTTCTAATTTTACTCGGGTACCTTCCTCAACTAATACGTTTTCCTGGGCCTTCTCTGGATCCTCCCTCCTTTTCTCTTCTTTTCTAAGTGCTTTTTCTGTACGCCTATGTGATTCTTTACGCCATAATTCAATGGCATCCTTCTGTGACTGTCTGGCTTTCTTTTTCCACAATGCTTCCTCTACTCTCATGATGCAATCTGCATCCCATGTCCCAGCAGCAGGCCATCTCTGATTCTCGGATAGTTCTTTAGTGTAGTCCACCCATAAGTCGAGGAATAAAACGGCATCTAGGCCATGCTTGTGGTACATAAAGTACCCTGGAGTGTCCCTAGGTGGAATGGGAACAGCTTCTTCTAATACCCCTTTTCTAGTTTTTATTTGTCTTAATTTGGAAAACAACGGCATCCTGAAATCTGTATACTTGGTTCTTACTCAGATATGAACACACTGAACACAAAAATCACAATAATTACGATCGAACAATCACTCATACCACGACATTTTGAGACACATTAAACATTTTAACATGAATGATGACAATTAGAAGGTAACTTGCTAACTGCATAATACTAGATACACTGCTCAACAGTGCAGACTGGATATACTGCTAAACAGTACAGATACACTGTCTAAAACAGTGCAGACCAGGTCTGTGTACCCACACCTGTCTTGACCAGCACAAACTAATGCGCACGTCTAGATGCGTCCCTAGCAACGGTACTCACCGGGAAGCACGGAAACGGAAGGCCTCGGAAACCCTGGACTGGATTCGGACTGGATTCGGACTCGACTCGTAACGCAGATACTTCGGAACTTCGGAACCTGGTGGGCCTCCGTATACCTCGGATCTTGCTCTCTCAGCTAGGCTCTGGTCGGGATCCTCCGCACTTCTCACCGCCTCGTCTGGGTGTCGATCGCAGCCTCAGTCACCTCCGTTGGCCTGAGGGAGATACAGGAAATCCTGCGGGTACGCGTAGTTGTCCGTCCGGCTGTGGCAGGGGGCCAGGCCTGCAACGCACCACCGGCGCGTGAGATGGGGGAGGGGTCCCTATTAGGGCGCCAAAATGTCGTAAATATTTAATTTACCGGTGCTTAATTTCTATAATCAATAAGAATAACTCATAATAAATAAGAGGCAAAATCCGTGATATTTGAGGTTTCTCAAAAGGGTTTTATTCCTATAAAGGAATTTGGTGATTAGCATATTGGCTCGAGCCAAGGTGGCATACCATTCCGTCACCACGTAGGTTCGGGAAGGGACAGACTGACAGAGTCAATGGTAATATGCGAATATGCAAGTATGCGACAATTCATTATTGACAGACATTCATATATATAGTCAATTGCATTACAGTAAAGGCATATGCAGGAGGCGTAACAGCTGAGAAGAGAGATAAGAGTGCATGTACGTGATACAAAAGGCGTTACAATAGGCGTGCATGAAGGCGTGAACAAGAACGTCATTGAACATGATGTCACAAATAGGCGGATCCATGAGTGAATCCGGCAGTGTCAGCAAAAAATACATGGCAGAGATGCGCGCGCAGCAGTATGACGTGTAACTCGAGGGGTGAAGGGGGACTTGACATTTAGCCCTACAAGTGTAGACGGATGTCTGGATGTCAGATCAACCTAATCCCAAATCGTATCTAATATCTCATGTTTAAGGAACTGCATTATCTGGAGGGAAAAGGTCTCTCGGACGAGAGGCTATTCTATACTGGCTGTGAGTGCGTGTATGAGCGCCTACGTGTCTGTATGAGACGCGAGGGGTGCGAGGGAGGGCATGGGCCTACCATGAAAACAGGGCCATGAATTACTTGCATAGAGACAGTGAGGCCTAACCCTTTACTCTGCAGCTGGAAGGATGTTGACGTGAATCTCCCAGACAGGAATGTATTTTCAAGGAGTGGAGCAGATAATTCGAAGGTTGAATACAGTCTTGGCAGGCAACGGGATGAGCCGAGCACCGTTAGCCGCGCAAGAAGTAGAGCAGGGGTCACTGGCACAGAGGCAGCCTGGGCTGAGGCTTTCAAAGTCAGAAGGCAGGAAAAAAGGCTTGATGGCAGAATTCAGGCCTACTTCGCCAGAGCTGAAAAACATGTGCAGTATACCACAAAAAGACGTTGGCATAGCATATTTAGAAACTGAATATTCAATCCGTTCATGGCGGATCTGAAAGAGAACATGTTAACGTTGGACGCAAATGTATTTGCGTCTTCATAGCTAGCACAGGAGGGAAGTTACATGCACTTCAAGCTAGTACATGGAGTCGGTGGGGTCTAAGATAGGGGACACAATCGATCATAAAAGTTATATTACCTCAGGACGATTTGTATAAATCTTCCCCCGGTATTTGGGCAGGCGTTCTGACCAATGTATTTAATGCGGCCACCAGCAGCTTTTATCCATCTTCCTGGGCAACCTCCATCATCGTCCCAATCTTTAAGAAAGGTAACCAGGACGACCCAGGCTGTTATAGGCCCATATCCCTCCCGGACCCTGCTGTTAAAATTTAGGCAGAGTCTTGTTAACCTAGCTGAGGGAGAGTATAGAGAAATGCGGTGGGCTAGCCGAAATACAATATGGGTTCAGGGAAAAGAGGGGCACAGTGGAACAGTGTTCCAATTTACATCTTCTGATCGCCAAATATACGGTCGCCAAGGAGAGGTCCTTATTTCTAGCATTTATGGACCTCTCCTTGGCTTTCGATTTAGTGAACAGAACCAAGCTCTGGGCCATGTTACTGAAGATTGGGATAGATGGGGCCCTGGTCAGATTCATGGCCTCTTTACATCAGGATCTGTCTGCTAAGGTTAGGGTCACCAGGGAGGGAAGATGCAGTGCCCATTTTAAGTTCAAGCGTTAGGTAAGGCAGGGCTGCATATTAGCCCCCCTTTTGTTCACCATATACATCAATGGCCTGGGGAAGTGCCTGGAGAAGACTTGGGGTGACGTTCCGCGTGTAGGAGAAGCTAAGATCCCCGCACTCCTATACGCGGACGATGCAGTCCTTATAGCCCGCACTGGTAATGCCCTGCAGAGTTTGCTTGACGCATTTGGTACCTGCATGGATGATCTGGATATGAAGGTTAACGCGGGCAAATCACACACAATGATAGTAGGAGCACATAGGTGTAAAAGTATGATTAAAACCTTCAGATGTAATGGTCAGGAGGTCTCCAGAATGGCAGTTTTTCCCTACCTGGGGGTGCGCTTCGACGAGAGGGGGTCGTGGGGCCCACAGGTTAGGGCAAAAAGCCTATCGGTGACCAGGTCATCGGCAGCCCTCATGGTCTTTTCCAAAAGATTGGGATCCAGGCCAATGGAGGCCCTACTGAAGGTTTACACCTCAAAATGTTTGTCAATTGCCATGTATGATGCCCCAATTTGGGGTTACGCACAGCTTGAACCTATTCAGAGAGCCGAAAACAGGTTCTTACGTTCATTACTGTCAGTCCCCCCATCAACCCCAACTTACTCCATCCACTCGGAGGTGGGCATGGACTACATAAATGACAGGCTTAACCTGGCTCCGCTGATTTATTGGCTAAAGACGTGGCTTAACAAGGAGGTTACCCTGAACCACTCTATTATGGAGGATGTTAGGTCACTGGAGCACTACAAAAAGATCCCTTGGTTGGACTATCTGAGGAAGTCTTTTCATCGGCTAGGAAGATTGGAACTTTTTGAATCCCCTCAAAGTATAAGGAATAAGGATGTAGTTTTGATCAAGAGGCAGTTTTTGTCCCTGGCAAGATCTAACCCAGAGGAACAAGAACTTCAGAAGCCCTCGGTGAGGTCTCATTATTTAACAAAATGCTCTATTGCCATGGAACCTTATCTTACAATAGTTACAAGACCTTTCCATAGGTTCCTCTTGACAAAATTTAGATTAAATCTGATCCCTTACCAACTGGGAAATTATCCATCCTGGGCCAATCACTCAATTCAGGATACCATGCATTTTGTCTTGTTTTGCACACTGTTCTCAGTGCCCCGAAAGAATTACTTGCTCCCAATTTTAAGGGAGGCGGGTTTTAAACAAGTCAAACCGGCACTCCTTTACTTACAGTCTATGAGTACCATTCGTAAAATTTTCTGTATGGGAAGTTTCTTGGCCGCAGCAGTGCGTGTTAAAGATAAACATGTATCCATCGACAGTATTTAATGATTTCCCTTTACTGTAGATCATATTGTCTAATTGCAATGCCCTCTGCTGTTGCAGATATTTTCATATATAAAATGCTTTATTAAGGATGTATTGTAATGCCTTTGGATATGTATTTTAATCTCTTTTTTAAACATGATCGTAGCTGAAGTAATTGTAAATGTATTTATGAATTTCTTTGTATGTAATGTCTTTTTATGATTTTTTCTTAAAATCGAATAAAAGTATTTTGACTGACTGACTGCATGGGACTCATGTCTGAGCATACCCATTCCACTCGGGGTGAAAAATGCAAAAACAACAGTTGATGGACAGAATGCAGAACAATGTCATACATTCACCGCAGTACAGAGATCTGGGCCTAAATACATCGTTTTTTTGCACTCCACACCACCCCAGTTCAGACATGGCCATATGCAAATCAGCCTTGACCCTGTGCCTCATGGGAACAGTCCAGCCCGAACTGCCAAGCCATGTCTTTCCTGGACCGGAATAAAGCATCCTAGGACGGTTTCTGGCTATCAGCCGTCTTCAGCCAGGATAGCTTGACTCCAGTGGTGTGGAGAGCATGGGACTCGTGTCTGAGCATACCCATCCCACTCGAGGTGAAAAATGCAAAAACAACCGTTGATGGACAGAATGCAGAACAATGTCATACATTCACCCCAGTACAGAGATCCGGGCCTAAATCCATCGTTTTTTTGCACTCCACACCACCCCAGTTCAGACATGGCCATATGCAAATCAGCCTTGACCCTGTGCCTCATGGGAACAGTCCAGCCCGAACTGCCAAACCATGTCTTTCCTGGACCGGACTCAAGCATCCGAGAACCAGTTTCTGGCTATCAGCCATCTTCAGCCAGGATAGCTTGACTCCAGTGGTGTGGAGAGCATGGGACTCACGTCTGAGCATACCCATCCCACTCGGGGTGAGAAATGCAAAAACAACAGTTGATGGACAGAATGCAGAACAATGTCATACATTCACCGCAGTACAGAGATCTGGGCCTAAATCCATCGTTTTTTTGCACTCCACACCACCCCAGTTCAGACATGGCCATATGCAAATCAGCCTTGACCCTGTGCCTTATGGGAACAGTCCAGCCCGAACTGCCAAGCCATGTCTTTCCTGGACCGGAATCAAGCTATATGTAATCAGTGATGTCACTGACCATGTCATGAATGATGTAATATGTGACATCATCACCAGTGGATTGCGGGCGCGAGAGTTACAGTTAGTGCAACTAACTATAACGGAGGAATTTCAATGGTTTTCTATGAGTGAAATGTCCAGCTAACTAGAACACCCCTGAAACCTATGGTTTGTTCAGTGAAAATATAAATATATATATATATATATATATATATATATATGTATTACCTACTGGCTGTCGCCAGTAGGTATATATAGTTAGGATTTTTTTCCTATGGGATTTTTGAAAACTCTATATCGAATAACTTTGGCGTTTGTGGACGGAATTGGCTGAAATTGTCAGGAAAATGGCACATTTTGTTTCTGAGCAGCCTTTGAAAATTTGGGGGGGTTTCGTCAAGGGGGGCCGAGAAAAAAGGGGGGTCCCAAAACTCGTTTTTCCCATTCATTTTTCCATAGGGCTGTTGGAATCACTTTTAGCTCGAACGGCTGAATGAATTTACACAAAACTTGGCAAAATTGTAGATATGGTTTGCTCGACGTGCCTTTGCTATGTCTCAATATATGTGCTCCAGTGGATTTTGAGAAATTAACGTTTTTAAAAACAGATATATCTGTGACAGCGCTCCGGTTAGCGCCCCGGTTCGCGTACCTGACGCGTAATGGAACTTCGCGAAGCGAAGCTGATTGGCTGTCTGGTGTCTGTCAACATTCGAAACAGTCCGGAGCGGCCGCCATCTTGTGTCTCGGTAGGATCGAGACACAAGATGTGGCAAAAACAAAGGGGGAAATGAGCATAAGGGGGCAGAGTACATCCTCCCTGACCCCCTAGGTTTGATGAGGTGGCTTTAAAAGGGCCTCGTGGGGTTAAAAAAAAAAAAAATTTATATCGTTTTTTTTTGCGGGGGGAGCGCTCGGTACGCGCACCGGGAAGAGGTCCGGGAAGCGTAATATTGGGAAAATAGGATGAAAGAATGTTCAAATATTGTATGTTTATCGATTGTTCTTTTTTTTTAAAAATTTTTTTATTTAAGTACCAACATGTAGGTACCAATGCAGAGTCTAAAAATAAAAATACATTGTTTCCTTTGTAGATATCTTGCATGTTGTTTCAGAAGTTATTGTGGTATATGGAATTCATAGCGTAGTCTGTCAGGAAAGCAGAAACACCATGGAGGCAGGAGATGATAAAGAGATGTTAAATACACATTGGAGATGATATAGTGGAAGAAAGGAAGTAACTATGAGCAAACTTAAAGTTGCACAGTATATTTAAAGTCTAATTTTACATTATAATCAATTTGCTACTAGTTTAAAAAATACATATAAAAATGAATAATGTCTCAAACAATTTTTGAATTATTATATATAAATTTATTTTTCTGATTTGTTTTCAAAATTAAAAAGAACTTCTAATAATTCTTTGTCAGAATTTGTCTCATTTTCAATTAGGAAATCCACAGATTCAACACATTGCAGAAGTTCTATGTCCAGTGATTCATCAAAGAATTCTGATTCATTTTTTGTATCTTTGTTGCATTCTGCAACAATTTCCACGTTATTTTTTTTCTCTCCTTCCATTTTTGTGCTGTAAAATGAATTACAAAAAAATATATCAGTACAGATAGGGCATTGTTGGGTTTAAGTACAGACAGGTAGTTTGGTTTTTTAAACAGTGATTTTTACTTTGGGCAGTGTATGGTATCAGACTGGAAGTAGAAATATCAAAAAATGTATGTGATAAAGTCTAAGTCAATTCTTAATTATACAAGACAAGCCTAACTCCATCCATAACTAAAACAGAGAAGGATATCTTATTCTATAAGTATTACAGAGGGATAGTATATAACTATCAGAAAATGTTTTCCTAATTAACTTAAAGTACAGAACATACTTCAGTTTTTAAAATAACATCTTACCTTTCAAATAGAAGTTTAAGTTCTCAGTTGAAATGCACTTGATATGTACTTCAGGAAGTAGTAGTCAAAATGGCTGTTTCTCTCTCTTTCTTTATATATATTCAGGTACATAACCAATCAAATGTCATGAAATAATATAAGATATTGAAAGTAGCATTTTGATTGGTTGTCAATTCTAACACTTCATAAGTGTTTTTGTTAAGTAATTTACCTCAGGATATTTAGTGAGGCTTACAGCATAATTCTCTCAATGGAATTCCATCAAATTTGGGGAAATGGTAGGGACTGCTATGTAGTAGGGGCTATTCTATATTTGATGAAAGTGTCTGTAGTGGTTTTTCTGTAAATTACTTTCCCACCTTTTTTTATCGAGCGCTTACCGGTGCGCTCCCCGGTACGTGAACAGGCAGCGTTACGGGAGTCCTCCATTTTGAATATCGGTAAAATTGAGACACAAGATGGAGGACAAACAATGTTCGGAATGGGTAGAAGGGGGCACGGTAGACACTTTCTGACCCTGTAGGTTTTCGGAGGGGGGATTAGGATGCTGATACATGCAAAAATAAAAAATAAAAAAATTTAAATATTTCGCGGGGGAGAGCCCGGTACGCGCACCGGTAAGCGAACCGGGGAGCGTACTTTGGTGAAACGTTTTGAATAATCAGAGGTAGGGTAGCTCTGAAAAGAGCTATTGGGTTCTGTCGCTAATTTAGGTACCTACAAGTATGTTCCAATGCACACTTTTAAATAAAGGACGAATATTCTATTCCCTTCATCGGGGAAGTGCACACCATCTCTTCTGTAGATGTCTTGAATGTTGTAACGCAATAATATTTACTATTAAAAAAACATTGAAATTCACTGAAAAAACCATAGGTTATAGACCATATATAGTAAGGAATTAGCATTTACAAAACCATAAAAATTCACTGAAAAAACCATAGGTTAAAGACCATATATAGTTAGGGATTAGCATTTACAAAACAATATTTTACTCGCACAAAACCATTGAAATTCGTATATATAGTTAGTTGCACTAACTATATATCGCGCACCCGCAATCCACTGCTGATGATGTCACATATTACATCATTCATGACATGGTCAGTGACATCACTGATGACATCACTGTTGACAACTCAAATGACATCACTGACAACATCACTGATGACATCATTCATGTGATAATACGATGAACCTCTTCAGACTCTAATATAACCTTAGATACACTCAGGGTAAACAGACACTCACAGACTGTCACTCATCCATGGAGTTACTCACACACCTAGTCAGTCATGCAAAGAATCAATCAGACCTCCATTTCCTCAACTATACAATTATACACACCTTACTTATTCAAACATATACTAACACATATTTACTCTTTTATACAATCCTTGATTTAAGTTCACAATGATCCATACAGCCACTCACACATTCACTGGCTCTTATGCACAGTTATTTATATATGTCAGCTCTCACATGTACTGTGTTTTACATATGTACTTACTTTGACATACAGCACTGGGATATCCATTCACTCACCAATCCACTCATACACACAGTCAACCACACATACAGCTGTTTCCACATTCAGTTTTGAACCCATACATCTAGTGAATCAACTGGTCACACATCTATGCACAGAGTTATACACCTCCCAGCCACCCACACACATACTCAGTCTCCCATACAAATACTTGGACAACCAATCAATAACCCATATAGTTACTCATATAGATACTGATTAACACATGCAGCAGTTTACAGAACAACAGACATAATGATGCACAAATTAAGACAGTTTAGTCACTAACCCATGCACTCAGTGAGACACATTTAATCACTCTCTCATACAGTCAGTCATGCACCTACTAAAACCTTCATCCAGACACTTATACATCCACTCATTCTTCAATATGTAAGACATATTTTAACTTTACAGAAACATACAGTCACTGGATGATGTCATCAGTGATGTCATCAGTGATGTCACTGACCATGTCATGAATGATGTAATATGTGACATCATCAGCAGTGGATTGCGGGTGCGCGATATATAGTTAGTGCAACTAACTATATATACGAATTTCAATGGTTTTGCGAGAGTAAAATAATGTTTAGTAAATGCTAATCCCTAACTATATATGGTCTATAACCTATGGTTTTTTCTGTGAATTTTTATGGTTTTGTAAATGCTAATTCCTAACTATATATGGTCTATAACCTATGGTTTTTTCAGTGAATATATATATTCACTGAAAAAAACCATAGGTTTGACACCAGTTATAGTTAGCTGGAAGTTTTACTGACATAAAACCATTGAAATTCCCACGTTATAGATAGTTGGACTCACTATAACTTGCGCGCCTGCAATGCACTCTCTACTACTCACACTTTACTACTCTCTACTACTCACTCTCTACTGCTCTCTACTACTCACTCTACTACTTACTCTCTACTACTCTCTACTACTCACTCTCTACTACTCACTCTCTACTATTCTCTACTACTCACTCTACTATTCACTCTACTACTCTCTACTACTCACTCTCTGCTACTCTCTCTACTGCTCTCTACTACTCTCTCTCTACTCTCTATTACTCACTCTCTACTCTCTACTTCTCTCTCTACTAGTCTCTCTACTAGTCTCTACCTCTCTACCGCTACCTCTCTACCTCTACCTTCCTACCTCCACACCTCTACCTCTCTACCTCTCTCTACACGCACACATATACACACATATATGCATATATATGCATATGCATTTATATATATGTATGTATATATATTAGTTAACAAAAGAGGGGGACAATGGGGGGACAATATTTATAGGGGTCCAGTGTGCATGTCCCAACGAACTATTACCCAAATGATTGCACAAAGTTCCCCTGGGGGTTATATCTATGTAATAAAGAGTGGACTAGCTCCCTCTCTCTGGAAGTGAGGTTGTATCTGGAAGTCAGGGGCGATTGTCCCTTATCGGAATTAGGGAAACCTCACACAACAGGTTGGTTCTATGACTACTGTCGCATTCCCAACCGGTCGCTTCGTGTCATCATCGGCTTCCTGCTCCTGCGTCAAGCCGGCACTGCAATGCCTGACGGGCAGCACTTAGTGCTGCACTTTATCGGAGATCTTTTATTCCAAAGCCGATGTTTGAGTGGGTGTGAGGGGCCCTAGTCGTGAAGTAGTGAGCGTGACGTGTGGTGATTCTAAAAAAAGTTAGTGCAGTCTACTCTGGGTATTTTATTCCTGTAGCTGCCTACTTTATTAAAACTAAGAGGGGTATGGGATTTCAGCCAACCTATGTGTGGGAAGCCCGTTCAACCCTCAACAAGTGATCTGGTCGACATGTTTCATGCCATCAAGGCAATTCATCAGGACCAAAGGAAGTGCTCATAAACTTAAAAAGGAGCCCATAATGGGTTGCGGGGTTAGATAGATACAACCTGTGGGGTCGGGATCCGGAACAGGAAGAGTTCCTGTGTTGTTCTCCGCCCCACAGTCGTTGTAGATAGTTGTCCCCGGGCTGCTTTGGTAGGACCTGCGTGATCAATTAGTAGCCTTCATCGCCAACTGAAGGAGCCTCTAAACCTACGTCCGTCCGACCGGCGAATCTCGGTCGATATATATTCACTGAAAAAACCATAGGTTTTACACACGTTATAGTTGGGAAATAGCATTTGAAAAACCTATGAAATTCACTGAAAAAACCATAGGTTTGACAACAGTTATAGTTAGCTGGAAATTTTACTGACATAAAACCAATGAAATTCCACGTTATAGTTAGTTGGACTCACTATAACTTGCGCGTGTAATGCACTGCTGATGACATTACATATTACATCACTCATGACATGGTCAGTGACATCACTCATGACATCAGTGATGACACCATCCAGTGAATATGTGCCTTTCTGAAAAATAAATATGTTTTATATATGTATATGTAAAGGTCGATGGAAGAATAAATGTTTAAATAAGTGTGTAAATGGATGTTTTTTTTTTTTTAATGATTGGTTAACTGGCTTATTAAGTATATCTTAGTGAATACATATATTAACGAGTAATGTTTAAATATTTAAATATATGTATCAGTGTTTCACTTTGTGTATAAATGGCTGCATGGGTTGATGAGTACCTACATGTGTGTGTATATGGGTTATTAGATGTTTTTTTAGTATCAGTATGAGTGTCTCTATGGTTTGGTGGGGGTGTTACAGGACTGTATGGGTGGATGAGTGTGTATATGTGTGTGTTAGTGAGTGAATGCCTGCCTCACGAGTGTCTTTATTAGTAACAAGATATGTTTTAATTTAGTATATGTGAGTATTGATATATATAAGTCAGTATATGTGAGACTAAGAGATAGAAAGAGTTCCTGTTTAAATAAGTATGTGTTTCTATAAGTGATTGTTTAAGAGAGTAAGTATGTATAAGTTTCCTTAGAAGTAACGTGGTAGTGTGTGTATAGTTGTATATGCAAATGAATGGATGTTCAATAGTTTATTTGCATGTGTGAGTATGTGTGTGAGTAACTTTTGGATGACTGTCGGTGTGTAACAGGATGTATAGGTGTATCACTACATATGATGAGTGAGTATATGTATGAGTGACTATATAGAACTGTTGGTGAATGAGAGAATGTGTATATAGATGGTGGAATTACTGAATTGGTTGTTGTAACTGGTATGGGTATCTCCATTTTTTTGAAAATGTTAATTTCTATTTTCCAATATGTGTTTTAAGGGTTACATTACACTTAAAGGAGGTCTGTCATCAGTGATGTCATGAGTGATGTCACTGACCATGTCATGAGTGATGTAATATGTAATGTCATCAGCAGTGCATTACACGCGCAAGTTATAGTGAGTCCAACTAACTATAACGTGGAATTTCATTGGTTTTATGTCAGTAAAATTTCCAGCTAACTATAACTGTTGTCAAACCTATGGTTTTTTCAGTGAATTTCATAGGTTTTTCAAATGCCATTTCCTAACTATAACGTGTGTAAAACCTATGGTTTTTTCAGTGAATTTCATAGGTTTTTTGAATGCTAGTTCCTAAGTATGAAATCACGTTCGTAACTAGATAGTGTCACCGCCTACACGTCTTAAGAAGCGCATGTAAAGTCATGTGACTTGAAAATAACACTTGCAATTGGTTCTTAGTAGTTTCTGTTCTGGAATTTACACAAAGCACTCCACCCACTTTCCTCATAATCTTTTCTACTCTCAAGAGACAACAACGTCGAGCATCTTCCGGAAAACTTTGCTGAAATGGCTGCCCTTCCGCATTCATCTTCCGAATCTGAAGGAAATGAGCGACCACCGTTAAGAAGAAAAAAGGAATCTTTCATTTGGCAATTTTTTACTTATCCTGAAGATCAAAAGAAAGTGAATGTGCCAAAAGTAACCTGCACGATATGCAATTCGGAGCTCTCAAGGGGAAATCCAGATAAAAAATATTCCTTTTCTATACACACACCATGCAGCGGCATGTTAAACAAAGGCACCCTGAGCATTATGCAAAAGCATCGACAAGAGCCCTGGCCACGCTATTACCATCAGAGGTGGCCAGCACATCTTCTGGTGGACGACCTGTATCTCCATCGAGTGCTGAGATGGACTTGAGACCATATCTTGCGAAGGTGCATATGAAATGCAACGAGTGTGGAAAAATTCTTTTGTATGGAGAGCAGAGCCTCGTTCTTATTAAACTGAAAATTGAAAGTCACAAAAGCCCCAAGAAAAGATAAATTTCTTCACTTCATTTTCATAGTATTACATACTGAAAAATGACGTAGCAACTTTAAAAAATCGAAAACATCATAACACTTGTTTCCAAAAAAAAAAAGTTCTTTTCAGAACTAACTCTTTCAACCAAAACGTGCTCCAAGAGCATATTATGAGATGGTTTTTCGCCGCTTTATTTTAGTGCGACACCGGGTGCGCGCACCCTCCTATCGCGTACAGGACCTGAGACTCGCATGTGAAGTCATGTGACTTCAAAACAACACTTCCAATTGGTTCTTGGTAGTTTCTATTCTGGAATTTACACGCAGCACTCCACCCACTTCCATCACTTTCTTTTCTACTCTCAAGAGAGAACAACGTCGAACATCTTCCCGAAGACTTCGCTGCAATGGCTACTGTTCCGCATTCATCTTCCGAATCTGAAGGAAATGACCGACCACCTTTGACAAGAAAAATGGAGGCCACGCTATTACCATCAGAAGTAATCAGCACATCTTCCGGTGGACGACCTGTACCTCCATCGAGTGCTGAAATGGACTTGAAGCCATATCTGGCGAACGTGCACATGAAATGCACGAACTGTGGAAAACTTCTTGTATACGGAGACCAAAGCTTTATTCTAATTAAACACAAAATTGAGAGTCATAAATGCTCCAAGAAAAGTTAAATTTCTTCACTTTATTTGGATAGTATGACATACTGAAAAATGTCGTAGCAACTTTAAGAAATCAAAAGCATCATAACATTTGTTTCCAAAAAAAAAAAAAAGTTCTTTTCAGAACTAACTCTTTCTACCAAAACGTGCTTCAAGAGCATATTATGAGATGTTTTTTCGCCGCTTTCATTTAGTGCGCGTCCGGGTGCGCGCACCCACCTATCGCGTACAGGCGTCGAGACACGCATGTGCAGTCATGTGACTTTAAAACAACACTTCCAATTGGTTCTTACTAGTTTCTATTCTGCAATTTACACGGAACACTCCACCCACTTCCCTGGAAAACCAGTTTATCGAAAAACTTTTAAAGCCTCCTCTTATGAAATATTCGACATCGTTCACATAGCAGAGTAGTAAATAGCACTATATACTCTGTCCCTTAATTATAAGAGACTTATTTCCTAAGTCTCTGATCTCCAACTGTGCAACGTGGCTCCCCTGTGTCGTAATGAGGTCCATAGACAAAAACTACAGGGCCAGCATTATACACTTGCACAGAACCACAAAACCACAAGAGCCACCATGTTAATATATATCCTTAATATAATAAACCTCTGAGAATAAATACATATTTCCGTGGCACCCCATAACAGAAATTTGGCGTCCTCTGACTCTGCTCCATTACCAAACACCCTAACCCCCGCCCCCCTCACTCTTCACTAAACTCCGCACTCTACCCCACCCGGACCCCCTATTACAAACCCCCAACCTACCCTCCCTGCCCAAGCCCACATGAACCTCAAACCGCCCCTGGAAAACTTATAAGACACAGGATTACTAAAACTCAAAGAGTAGGCAACAGGCAGATAATCTAAATAGTACATAAAGGCACATATTTTTTCCATAATACTATTGAAAAACATGTTCTATTTTTTATAAATCTATCATGCATCTGAACCTCTAGAACCGCTTTCAAAACGTGAACTATAAACCTCTACATTTCATTTTCAAACCATACACTTTCATTATTTTTTTTTTACAATTCATGTAATGTTACACACCTTTTCTAAAATACACCAGTCCCTGTTATTTATAAGGATTTATTTTCAGTCTTCATCAGTGACACTTTCTTAACATATAATGAAAATCACTGTAACTTTTTAAACGACAATGCTAACGCGGTAAAAATAACCCTCCATTTGCTTTCCTTTAAGAATGCAGACTATCTACCCCACGCATGCGTTTCTTGATATTTACATTTGGCAACGAATACCGACCTTGAATCGGAAGACATGAACAAGAGCTCCATTGTCACATTTAAAACTTAACGTAGCATCTGCTCACACATATATCTTTCACTTAGCTAACATTCACAGAAAACAGCATTGATGTAAAAAAAAAAGTGACCTTCAAGAAAAGCTACTTTTTTGATAACTACTAAGCAATATTTAAGTGACTAGACTCCTAGAAAATTTATCAAGTCATTCTGCTCCTCTCCACTGCATAGCCGGCGACCTAATTCTGTGGAGTTGCTATACAACCGGCAGTGCTGCGCCGTTTCCTTTACCATCTTGGGAAATTCAAAATGGATGTCCCTCCTGCCTTCGCAAACAAGCCGGACCACTTGCAACTATTTCGACAGAGAATACTTCTGTACTACGGCACCTTAGCACTCTCAACTTTGAATACTTCATATCGATTATCATTTCGATATTCGTATTTCACCTGTGTGCAGCCTGTATTTCATTGCCTGAGCTGTGATTTCACGTGGGCCCTGGATTTATGTCTCTGCAATTTGGTACCTCCTGAACCGAATTACAATCACCTCATGAATCCGTTACTTGATCATGAACAGCTTTGTTACAACGGAGGGTTTATGGCCTTTGCAGCGATACAAGGAGTTCTGGGTCATTGGAATATATTCGCAGCGGCGCAAGATTTCCTAACAGAGAGCTACATCGAAAACCCACCGAGCTGCCCAATGATGGTAAAAGACGCTCCAATAATGATAGATCAAGAATGATCCTTTGATCTTCTCAATTGGATGGCTGACATGTTTTCAGATGATAACAGTGATTTCCTGTTAGAAGCACTTGCCGCCTACTTTGCCTACACAATGGACGGTTAACTCTTTCCTAACAGAGAACTACATCGAAAACCCACCGAGCTGCCCTGTGATAATAATAGAGGCTCCGATTTTAACAGATCATGAGTACTGCTTTACTCTTTTCCATCGGATAGCTGACATACTTTCAAATGATAAAAGTGATTTCCTGTTACAAGCAGAAGCTACCTATTTTGCCAAAACAATGCTTCAATAAATCTTATACAAACCATTACGTCCTCATTTCCTTTTGCTTCCCTATATTCTTCACGTTCTTTTCCATATTTTCTTTTGAAGAACAGACCTATTGGCTTTACTAACAGTGGACATTATGATTTCGTGATGTTTAAATTTTGATCTTTTATGTGGACTACATTTGTTTCTTCAGCTACTCGATTTTCAACTTTATTTTTTTTACAGTCTAATCTCAACAATTCTATTGCATATCTTATGTAAGGTTACTTCAAACGTACTCGATGCAAAACTCGCTAATATATGCTACATGTACCCTAATTAATGTGTACATTTTAATCGAGTTTTTTATAACTGTAAACGCCATTTCGCATCTCAACTGCTTATTTCCATGTATTCCATGTACTACTGACAATACCAATTACTGTGTTTTTTGCAATTTCTGTACTCATATTACATAATGATTTGCCTTTAAAACAGTACATTTCTAAATAAACATTTCAAATATTTACGGTTTCTCTTTTAATCCATAATCTCAACTGAAATGATTTCATATTGAAAAACTATTAATGGGTTCCACATAACCTTAACTGTAGACACTGAGGACCTTATTTATGAAGACCTTGCGCCGCCGGTGCGTCATTTTTTAAAATGAGAAAAAGTGACGCACCGGTGGCGCAAGGCCTTCATAAATAAAGTCCTGAATGTTTTCTTTTCTCGACCTCACTTACTGATGCTAGAACCTGCAAGCCAATTACGGCCCGTGAACTCTTTCTTAGTAGGTTGCGCACCGTACAGACAGTTATACCACTGTTAAAAAAATTTTTTTACTGTTACCAAGCACCGCCACAGTTCCGCTTCACTCAGACTTAATCACTGCTCCCACGCTTCTACAGGCCAGACGCTATGTCGTATTTCTCTCCTTATCACCCTTTCATCTCCACAATAACAAACAGTTCTCCGCCTGCCACCACAGAACAGAGTACAGATGCAGAGGCACCAAAGAGTGAACCCATCACCAGCTACCATCTCCGGCTGTTTCCATGGTTACACCTCATTCTGCACCTTGCTGAAGGCACAGGTCAAAAGTTCATGTCTCAATGTTCTACAACAAACTAAGAAGACTATTTTCCCTCCAGAAACACCTGCCAATCCACAGTTCTGTTACATGTCTTGTTTTTTCACACCCAATAGTACTTTTCGTTTAACATAAACATTAACATGCAACGTACTGTTCAATCTCCACTTATTACAATCAACCAATCATTTTTATTTTTTTAACCACACCCAGCCTCTTCCTTTTTCTTTATTTAGAATTTCAACTTCTAACTCCCATTCCACTTCCAGAACCGATCGGAGGACGACTACAAATCCCTTGAAAATGAATGTCTGGCTAACAGGACACAGTTATATTCACTGGAGTGAAAAATATGCAGTAAGCAGACGAATTTGCAACCTCGGCTTACCAAATGTACACATAACATGGATTGCCAAAAGAGGATTGAAATGTCACCAATTGATTCCATTGGTGAAAACTTTTATGCATCTCCCAGACCTTAAAATTGTGCACTGTGGTGGGAACGATCTAGGCACAATCACTGGGTAGGTCTGGAAATGCTTCTAAAAGACACCTTTCGACAATTGATGACACTTTTTCCTCGATCTGCCTTGGTATATTCCAATATATGCCAAAGACAGAAATGGAATTGGTCCAATCAACATTGTGCACAATTTGAGAAAGCAAGGAGACATGTAAATAAATCTGTTTCTGCTTTCCTCAGAGATTATAGCATGGGTTCTATTTACCACAACAACTTGCGATACCACATGCAAGACGTCTTTAGGAGAGACGGTGTTCATTTCACGAATGAGGGAAACAGAATCTTCCTCTGCAACATCAGGCTCTGCATCGGTACTTACTTATAAATGCAGAAAACACTCAATTAACACAAGGGCTCTTTTCAGAGCCACCTTATATCTAACCACTCAAACTTCTGATTTATCTCCATTTTCACACTCTTGTAAATAGGTGTGCGCGACCGGGTGCGCGCACCCCGTATTTTTTTTCGGGAAAAAATTATATCTTTTTGCGTTTAACGCCCTTACTGCACACCCCGAGAAAAGCTACGCAGCAAAACAATCTCTACCTTCTCCCCTTTCCATGTTTCAACGCTTTGAAATGAACAATATATTTACTCGCAGTGACAAAATGGCGGACAAAACTTCCTGATTTCCTTCGAATCGAACGTTAACAGACGTCACGCAGCAAAAAAAATTCCGCTCACGCGCAGCCGCTCGAGTGCGCGCACGCGTGCGCGCCTATAAATATATAATTGACTTTAACTTTAATTTTCTCAACAACTACTGAACGGATTTACACCATTCCGAAAAAAGCGTAATCTGCAAACCGGACTCTACAGTTTTGCCAAATTTCTTATAAATCCATTCAGCCGTTCGACCTGTAGCCGAGTCTAAAGGTCCTATGGAAAATAACATGTAGAAAACACGTTTTGGGACCCCCCCTTATATCTCAGCCCCCACTTGACCAATCCCCCCCAAACTTTCAGGGAAGGAGCGCAGCGGACCGCGCCATCTTCTATGAGAAATTCGCTAAGATTCTTCAACCAGGGCCAAAGTTATTCCAAATAGAATGTTGAGGTTTTCCTATGGAAAACAATCCTAACTATAACTGCCTACTGGCGACCGCCAGTAGGTAATATATATATATATATATATATATATATACATACATTTATAAACATATAATCTGTATATCTATATAAATACAAAGATAAATGCATGCATACATATGCATATATGCATACAGATGCATGTTATTTTCATGAAAGTTAAAAAAAACACTAATAAAAGCAAAGCTAAAAAGCCACCTCATTACAAACAGAATGGCTTTAACTTAAACGAGGGCGAGATCTATTGCATTTTCAATGCTTGTTTACTTTGGTTCCATCAAGAAGGCATTCAGATGTGTCACACATTTGCCATAAATTCTGAATGTTAGCACTCTAGTTGCTCATTAGATCACAGTAGTAAAGCTACTGCTCACCAGGGAAGTCTGCTGCTGGTATTCAAAGTGCATGTTTCAGTCTGCATGTCAGAATTTTTTAATGAAATAGAAGACGATTTGAGAAGTCACTCAAAATGGTCCCTAATTTTTCTTTCTGAAGCACTAATCATACTTTCTATGGCAAAATGAACCCCCTAATTTTGTTCCTTTTTAAATTAAATGTTTTCAGACTTACCACTTCATTCCAATCAAGATGGCTTCTGGTGTGCCATACTTTTGTCATAAGTAAGACTGTTAGCGCTCTAGTTGTTCTTTAGAACACTCTGGGACATTCTGTCATTGGGCTATACTTGGGCTACATCTGGATGATATTTGGGCTCTTTTGTCTCTGGTGGCCATCTTGGGAGACTGCATGTCATTATTTTTTAATGAAATAGAAGAGGATTTGAGAAGTCACTCAAAATGTGCCCTAATTTTTCTTTCTGCAGAACTAATCATACTTTCTATGGCAAAATATACCCCCTCATTTTGTTCCTTTTTAAATTAAGTGTTTTAACCGCATCGCTGCTGCTGCTATTTTTGCGCTGTGCGGCTTTTTTCATTCTCCCGCTTTACATGACGAGCTCAGCTCGTCATCAGCACACGCCACCCGTGGCTGATGACGAGCTGAGCTCGTCATCAGCATCGAAAGGGTTAAGAGTTACCACTTTATTCCCATCACAATGGCTTCAGGTGTGCTATACCTTTGTAATAAGTAGGACTGTTAGCGCTCTAGTTGTTCTTTAGAACACTCTTGGAGGCTGCAGTAGAACACAAAGGAATCAACTGACAGTCTCTGTCCTTGTTGGATGTACATGTTCTACTGAGAATGTCAGACTTCATTCTCACATGACTGAGAAGGATAATGTGAATTTACAGAAAATATGCTTTCAGTTTAGCTTATAGATCCCCTTCCAAACCACTGTGGGAAAATCATGAGATATTAGTTTTCTTTCAAACATGATTCATGATATCACAGCAGAAGGGTTTTTCACATGGTAAAATCACCTTAGAACACACCACAATTCCTAAAATGAGTATGGTACCATCAACAAATGATTTATAATGTAACTAAAGTCCTAAAACCCTCTATTAACTACAATGCTTTTTAACCACATGGCTGCTGCATCAATTCCCCTCCTGTGCTGCAGATCTCCCTTTCTCATTGTTTCATGACGAGCTCAGCTCGTCATAAGCACACGACCAGTGTACTGCATGACGAGCTGAGCTCGTCATGAGCATGGAAGGGGTTAATGAGGTGCTATCATGTATATTGGTCCCAAGATGGCTGCCAACACTTCTTGGATGAAGTGCTGACAGCCAATCAGATCAGATGTGTGGTTAGGCTCCGCCCAGACATATATATTTTTTTTAACCTAAATTACTCAAAATCCACTGGAGCACATATCTTGAGACATAGCAAAGGCACATCGGGCTACCAGTCCCTACAATGTTGCCAAGTTTTGTGGAAATCCATTCAGCCGTTCGGGCTAAAAGTGAGTCCAACCGCCCTACGGAAATTAACATGGGGAAAACACGTTTTGGGACCCCCCTTTTATCTCGGCCCCCGCTTGACGAATCTCCCCCAAACTTTCAGGGAAGGAGCGGAGCGCAGCGAGGCAAATTTAAGGAAAATTACAGGCAGATTCCTCAACCGGCGCCAAAGGTATTTCCCAATAGAATGAGGCAGATTTCCTATAGAAAACAATCCTAACTATAACTACCTACTGGCGACCGCCAGTAGGTAATATATATATATATATTCACCCTCACACTGGTGGACAGCAGCACCAGTCGAATAAGAGTTCAGCAGCTGGGTGAAATTGGGAGCGTGATGTTAATTTCTGCTTGAAACGCCAAGGCAGAAAGAAATTAAAAGCATCCTACCAGCTGGAATATGCTGTCTTTTATTTAATGGAAGGATCGAAGTAATATCAACAAAAAGGGTGGGGAAGAGTCTTGGGGGCAATATTTAAAGACCAATATTACTCCATACCCCTATACACAAACTTGACTGACTACAGGGAGTAAGATGGTCTGATATGGTGTAACAGAGAAACAACCAATGTGGGTACGAATACAGTTCACCAATATTGCATAGCCTGTCCAATCCCGGGCCTGAGTATAGTTTCCATCAGCCCACCCATTTGGCGGAACTTCGTCATCTGGAAAACCGGAAGAGAGGGGTCACCTCTAGCCAAGAAGTAACTATCTGATAGTTACTAATATTTCACTACTATCAGGCGGTTTTTGTCATATGGCATTAGGGAAATCCCAAATAAACATATTTTTTGCCTTTCTAGTCATTTTTATCCCACACACGATCATCACTTGCACTGCCCTTCATCAGTCCTTACATACCCTGAACAAATAAAGTGGCTGAGATTTTCCTGAGAGTTGGAGGTCTACCACCTTGAACATCAGCCTTGGTATCATCTTGGCTAGAGGTGACCCCTCTCTTCCGGTTTTCCAGATGACGAAGTTCCGACAAATGGGTGGGCTGATGGAAACTATACTCAGGCCCGGGATTGGACAGGCTATGCAATATTGGTGAACTGTATTCGTACCCACATTGGTTGTTTCTCTGTTACACCATATCAGACCATCTTACTCCCTGTAGTCAGTCAAGGATCGAAGTAATCCATACTTTAACCTGCAGGAATGTGCAACATTTTTGAAACCTTGGCATGGCGAGGGATGTTAAAAAGGTACCAGCAATAAAAAGGAGGCACAGAGGCTGGTATCACGAAGGACGTCATTAATCATGTTGTGTGTAAGTGACATTTAAATAACATGACTTTCTTTTCATTCAAGAGGAAATGCAGCCTTTTAAACATAATGAAGTATTCACCATAAGGCTGTAAGCAGTAAAGTACACACTAACATGGCAGCCAGAAGGATTGACATTATACTATGAACTGAATTAGTCCTTCATCACTGGTCATGATAAATTGCTACCCCAATGAAATCATTTGCGGTTGTATTTAAATGTGCTTTGTGCTGGGAGTTAAGGTGATGAGCACGGAGGAAGGCTATACGCTGAAATGCATTTGCTCGAATTAAATACCTTTGAAAACATCCAGGGAGTGCTCCGCATTTTGGTAGCTGTAATATTTTACATGATTTCACCCTCATGCTGGCGGACAGCAGCACCAGTCGAATAAGAGTTCAGCAGCTGGGTGATATTGGGAGCGTGATGTTAATTTCTGCTTGAAAGGCCAAGCCAGAAAGAAATGAAAAGCCTCCTACCAGCTGGAACATGCTGTCTTTTATTTAATGGAAGGATCGAAGTTATCCATACTTTAACCTGCAGGAATGTGCAACATTTTTTAAACCTTGGCACGGCGAGAGATGTTAAAAAGGTACCAGCAATAAAAAGTAGGCACAGAGGCTGGTATTACGAAGGTCGGCATTAATCATGTTTTGTGTAAGTGATATTTAAATAACATGACTTTCTTTTCATTCGAGAGGAAATGCAGCCTTTTAAACATAATGAGGTATTCACCATAAGGCTGTAAGTAGTAAAGTACACACTAACATGGTAACCAGAAGGTTTGACATTATACTATGAACTGAATTAGTCCTTCACTGGCCATGATAAATTGCTACCCCAATGAAATCATTTGCGGTTGTATTTGAATGTGCTTTGTGCTGGGAGTTAAGGTGATGAGCACTGAGGAAGGCTATACGCTGAAATGCATTTGCTCGAATAAAATACCTTTGAAAACATCCTGGGAGTGCTCCGCATTTTGGTAGCTGTAATAATTTACGTGAGTTCACCCTCACGCTGGCGGACAGCAGCACCAGCACCAGCAGCTGGGTGATATTGGGAGTGTGATGTGATATATATATATATTCACTGAAAAAACCATAGGTTTGACACCAGTTATAGTTAGGTGGAAATTTTACTCGCATAAAACCATTAAAATTCCCACGTTATAGTTAGTTGGACTCACTATAACTTGCGCGTGCAATGCACTGCTGATGACGTCACATATTACATCACTCATGACATGGTCAGTGACATCACTCATGACATCACTGATGACATCTCAAATGACATCACTGACCATGTCATGAGTGATGTAATATGTGAAGTCATCAGCAGTGCATTGCGGGCGCGCAAGTTATATTTAGCGGAAGTACCTATAATGGGGGAATTTCAATGGTTTTATATGAGTGAAATGTCCAGCTAACTATAACATGTGTCAAACCTATGTTTTTTTTCAGTAAATTTCATAGGTTTTGTAAATGCCATTTCCTAACTATAACGTGTGTAAATCCTAGGGTTTTTTCAGTGAATTTCATAGGTTTTTTAAATGCTACTTCCTAACTATAACGTGTTTAAAACCTATGGTTTTTTCAGTGAATTTCAAAGGTTTTTTAAATGCAAATTGTTAACTATATCGTGACTGCAACCTATAGTTTTATCAATGAATTTCGGCAAATGTTTTCATCCGAAAAAAAAGTTTTCTTGACTGGCGGAGTTGGTTAGGGACTCCCTGAAAAGCTCTAGAGGCTTAGGGAGTGTCTACCTTGCTTTATTTGAATGTTTTAATACATTTGTTATTAAAGCAAAACGCCATTTTAAACCAAGGTGCGCGACACGGTGCGCGCACCCTGCTATATTTTTGTGAAAAAAATTGGGTTTTTCGACCTATCGAGATTCTTCTTAGACCCCTGAGAAGCTGTAATAGGTGAAGGAGTCTCTACCTTGCCTTCTTTTTAACGTTTTGAAACTTTTCAGTAAATAGAGCAGAACGCCTTTTTAAACTTTCGTGCGCGACCGGGTGCGCGCACCCCGCTATATTTTTGGGAAAAAATTGGGTTTTTCGACCCATCGAGATTCTACATAGACCCCCCGGTATTTTTTTAAGAATAAAAAAGGTTTATAGTTCATCAATATTCTTCTTGGAGCCCCGCGAGGAGGTGTACAGGATCAGGGAGTGTCTACCCTGCCTCCTCTTCACGTTTTGAAACTTCAGTAAATTACAGCGATACGCCATTTCCAAACGACGTGCGTGACTGGGTACTGTCACTGTGTGCATGTCAAGTCATGTGACTCGAAAACAACACTTCCTAATGGTTCATAGTAGTTTCCGTTCTGGAATTTTTCAGAACCCCACCCACTTCCCTCACTATCTTTTTTACTCTCAAGGAAGAAGAACCTTTTACATCTTTCCGAAGACTTTAGTGAAATGGCTGCCGCACAGAATTCATCTTCTGAATCTGAGGAAAATTATTGGCTACCTCTAACAAAAAGGAAGGAATCTTTCATCTGGCAATTTTTTACTTATCCTGAGGAACAAAAAAAAGTGAATGCCCCGAAAATCACTTGCACAATATGTGACGCAGTTCTTTCAAGAGGAAATCCTTCGAAAAAGTATTCCTTTTCGATGCATATGATGAAAAGGCATGACAGACAAGTGCATCCTGTGAAATTTGCACAGGCATCTACAAGAGCTCTGGCAACACAACTACCACCAGCTGTGGCCAGCACATCATCTGGAGGACAACCTGCATCTCCATCCACTGCACAGTTGGACTTGAGACCATGTTTGTCATCGGTGCATATGAAATGCAACTTGTGTTAAAAAATTATTGTGTACGGAGAGCAGAGCCTCACTCCTATTGAAAAAAGAACTAATGAACATAGATGCTCCGACAGAAGATGATTTTTTTCAATTTATTTTGTTCCTGTTTAATACTTTTACAGTTCAAAATTTCGGTTCCAGTTGAAAAAATCAAAAACAATATAAAACTTGTCAAAAAAAACAAAAAAAAAACCTGCAAAACAAAAAAAAAGTTATTTTCAGAACTAACTCATTGTACCAAAAAGAGCTCTATTCAGAAGCTGAAGTATCGCCGCTTTCTCAGCACAATTATTCAAAAAAGCGGCGATATTATGAAGGAGACGTGATACGTTATCGTCGCTTTTATCGGCAGGACACTGCTGATAAAGCGACGATAATGGCCTTCATAATATGTTCCATGAATTCCAATCGAATGTTAGATGTGTTTATATCTAACATTAGGTTCGATTGCAATTCATAGAGCATATTATCAAGGCCGTTATCGCCGCTATATCGGCAGTTTCCTGCCGATAAAAGCGGCGATAATGTTTTGCCTATCCTTGAAAATATGCCCCAGCACCTTATTGAAAACGGCATTACAACGCCTGCCGTAAGACCACTTTGCATGTCTGCCGCACACAGAAAGTTAATGACATGCAAAGTGGGCGTACGTCCAACCACATGCAAAATGTGGTTGGAGGTGAAAAGACCCTATCAGAAAGACAGGCGTTGCGAGAAAAAGAGCTGGAATAAACTTGTTTATCGTAGGACTGCCAAGGCCTGCTCTGATGAAGCGTTCGGCATCGTTAACATGGGGGTGTGGATCATAAAACTGAATCCACCCCCTCCCTTTATTACAAGGCACACATTAGTGCGTGAAAACAATGCTTGTTGTCGCGCGGTAATGTTAACTGCCGTCGGCTGTCACATAATTTACTATCGCATATGTGTTCGCATACGTAATAACGCACTAACACAGCTGAAAAATCCGGCGATAGTCAAATGTGGGATCTTCAGGGCATATTAACAACAACTAGCGATAATTATCGCTATGTTGGTTTAGCGGCTATATTTTTATCGCCAAGCTGCGGCGATTTTTATCGCTTAGGAGCCTTGCTATTATCAAGATTTATCGCCTAAGCGATAAAAATCGGCCGAAATGCATGAATATCGCTGTAAAGTCAGTGATATTCATGCATTACCGAGCTAGTACTCTTAGTCATGTTATCCACCTACCATTGGATAACATGGCTAAGAACTGCTCAGGGGCAGGTGTTTGCTTTTGGAGATATTTGTGCTTAGCGCGAATATCTCGAAAAGTTGGTAATAGAAGATAGAGATGTTAGCGACTGTTTCCAGTCGTTAACATCTTCGCACGCCCACTTTGCATGTCATTAGTGATAAATATCACTGACATGCAAAGCAGGGCCCAAGATGATCACTATCTCCTACTAGCTGTCGCTAACTCGTGTTAGCGACAGCTAGGTAATAGGGAGATAATTTTATCTCCGCTTTCTTGGCTTTTAAAACCAAAAAAGCGGAGATAAACCTCCTTGATAATATGCCCCAAAGTTTTTTAACACACATCATTTACCTCCAATGTTTTCACACATCAGCGTTGGTGAACTGACTCAGTGAAATGTTGCTGATTTCATAAAATCACTTTTAACCACATCAATGCTGAGGCAATTCTTCTTGGGTGCTTACATTTTTCAAATCCCATTGTTCATGACGAGCTCAGCTCGTCATGAGCACACAACCAGTGTACTGCATGACGAGCTGAGCTCGTCATGAGCTGCGAAGGGGTTAAGGGGCTTCTTGTGACAAAACACCCAGTCCTGCGTGGAAGTGCTCACATAAAACATGACAATGGTATGACCAGAATAGAAAAAGAAATAACACAGTGATGGAAAAGTATTTTTATTTTTTATACTTAAGAAATAGTAACAAACTAAAACTAAACTTCTTTAAAAAAACATAGTATCTGTGGAAGAAAAGTTAAAAAAAAGGTTATAATGTACATTTCATAAAACAAAACAAAATGTAGCAGTGAATGAAACAGAAAGTGAAAGAAAAAAAGACTAAGGGAAAGAGAGAGACAGAGACAGAATATGTAGTATATAAATCAATGAGTAAGATAATTAATTGAAAGAGATAATGGCGGAATGACTGTCTAAAGGAAAGCATAGTGAGAGAGAAAATGAGAGTATGATCAGTAATAGTACACGAAACAAACAGTCTCTAAAAGAAACGGACTAAGAGTATGGGAATGTCTTAAGGCGATAGATAAAATAAAGGAAGAACACTAAGAGAAACAGAGTGAAAAGCGGTGAGTAACAGAAGATGAACGGGGTAGAAACAGACAAGGACTGTAAGAGACAGATAAACAGAACTGAAGTAGGGTAAGGGAACTAAAGTATAGATTTAAGTTTGGGAATTGAGCATAATTGATGAAAGCAGAGTAAGGGAACAAATATTAAGGTACGTAAGACAAAGGAATTAAGATTCAGGAAACAAAGGTGATACAGGGTCAATAAAGGTGAGTCACCATGAGACAACGGGAGTAACAAACTGAAGAGATAGATAGAGTGAATGAAATAGTGACAGAAAAGATGTAAGAGAAACAGGAAAGAAAATTAAACAACGCAAAATGTGGATGAGTTAAAGGTAGTAAGCGTGACTGAACGGCACTGACAAAGGAAGGGGATGAAAGGAGTAAGGATAAGAGAGGCAGAGGAAACTCTCTGAAGTTATTAGTTGTACTTACCTTATAAATGTAATATCTGTGGAAGACAATAAAGAAATCTGTTATAATAAATATTTCTAAATCCAATCTAACAAAATAACTTGGACAACATATTACATGGTTTATTTTTGCTGTCCTCAGAATATATTGATTTTCACTATAAACAGTGATTTCAATAGTAATCATCATGTGACAGCGGGGAAAAAACCCCACAATCTAAATGATTGTGTTTAAAAAACCCATACAAGATCTCTATACATAATATAATTACCTGAAAAAAACATGTCTTAAATGTTTTTCTGTAATTCGCAATTTCTTGAGTAAGCACAGTACATCTTCCACAGTTACAAACTACTTAAACCATACCACTTACTACCTCAACAAAGTTCCGTGCAAGTATGTTCTAAAAACATTTATCTCAAGTACACATTTTGTTGTCTCATATTTTTCCTCGTGGCCAAATAGTATGAGTTAACTCGTTATTTTTCCAAATGACTTAATCGTAGTCTTATCCATTCTTTTCTCAACCTTTCGAGTAAAAATTCCAACGTGTTCTGTACCATCAAACATTAAGTAAACCTGTACCTGCTACTATCACTGTGCCAAATACAAGTTTCATTTCTAGATTTGCACACCCTCAGTCACATGATATTTCTAAACAACAGAGTTTCATATCTTTACAGTATTAATCTTCCTACACCAAGTAATTTTACTGAAATTGGGTTGCAAAAATAGCAGATAAGAATTTGTTAAGTCAAAAGGCAAACGTTTCTTAAAAGTCAATTGACTATCATTGCAGAGCGTCCAGCCTGTTGGAGACTTCAAATAAGCTGTGTAATGTCCTGATGATGTTGAAGGCCCTTCATGAAAAATAATTGCTACAGTTAGAAATGTTCTTCTAGAAATAGATATTTGAGAAGCCACAACATTTTTAGTTAAAGTTGACAATTTACTCCCATCAGCTCTGCATCGTTGAAACATTAAAATTACATACTGTCCATATCTGTGGATAAATAATGATGATAACATTTCTGAGTTACATTGAGAGCAGACCATGTTCTGTTTCGCATCTTTAACTAGTTTATTAAAGGACACTGCTTTACCGTCTGGTAATGTTAAATATATAAATCTTTCTGTGTGTATGTCAGTACTACTTAAAAATGAACAATTATCACAACTATGTTCCTATTTATAAGAAAGGCCAAAAAGACTATCAATATCTACACCTTCATCTTCCAAAACTGTAAGGATATACATAATAAATTCCTGACAATCTTGCTGAATCTTCTGAGAAAATTGATTTAGTCCTGCACATATGTCTAAAACATTCCTTAGTTCTGAAACAATTGTTACTTCACTATTACCACTGCTACATTTTTCAAAGACAGAATTTAACGAACAACAAAATGTTTGCTCCCGATTTTTTACAATCTGTTGCTGTAAATTTTTAAGAAAAAAAACATTAACCACTACATTTACATAGCAGTTGACACCAGAACTGTTTCTGCTACCAATGACAGCTTCATCTTTTTTTTCTCTCGTTTCTCTACTACCTCACTACATTTTTCCTCATTTCTCCTTTTTTGACCAACCGTACACTTTTGAATTAAAGGATATTGAGGTAAACTTGGAGCATATTCTCTTCTTAACCTATTATACTCCTTCACACAATTTAGATCTGCACTAATCTTTGTCTCATCAAAATCAATTAGATAAAGTCCAGATAAAGTTCTAACTCGAGATAAAGCAACATAGTCCATACCCTCTTTGAATACAGTCCTTCCAATATTTACCAAAGCACAATCTACACTTAAACCTTGAGATTTGTGAATAGTCACTGCATAAGCCAAACAAATAGGAAAGTGCTTCCGACGGACATATAAGTCTTTCACAAGCAAAAAACGAGTTGAACAGCCACTGAATTGTTGAACTTCCTCAATTCCATCAAATTTGATTCTTAAAAATTCTATCTCATCTGTATTTGGATAATTCACAAAACCAACAACATTCCCCATTGCTCCATTCACCAAACCTCTTTCTACATGTAAATTTCTCCGTAAAATAATCCGACAATTTAAACATACATACAGATTCTTTTCTAAGCCAGCAGTTTTAGATCTAGATTTCTGAAGAGAATCCAATTTTACCTTCAACTTTTGGGACAAAACAATAGTTCTCCCTTCATGCTCTATTCTATCTTTAGCTTCCAGTTTCTTAATTTCTTGATTTTCTAACTTCAACATTTTTTCATTGAAAACCGAACATTCTTTTAGAGTTGGCATCAAGCATATGACTGACTTATCTTCTACCTCTTTAGTATATATTTTCTCAGCTACATTATCTTCATTGGGAAACAACTTGGAAAGTAATCGTGTTTGTAAAGTTTCTTTCGCATCTTCAGTTAGGTTTCCAATTCTTATATTTCGAAGAATATTTCCATATTTAGTATCCTTTGCCTGTCGCATATTTTGAATCAGTTCAGTATATTTGAAATGTGACCATATATTAACATTTCCAATGCTGCCCAGGCACTTTCTGGTGTCTTCATGTGTAACAGTTTCAAATACAGGTTGTCCTTTTACAGGAGTTAGCTGCAGTAGATCTCCAAACACTATGACATGTTTGCCTCGAAAAAACACATCATACTCTGTTTTAAGAATCTGTTGCATTCTTAAATGCACAAAAGCAAGCATTAAATTGGATACCATGCTTACCTCATAAATAATGAGACTTCACAACAAGCTTCTCCAGATAGCTTGTGATATTGTAATTTATTTTCATGTTCAACTGGCAGCCTCAGTAAACGATGTAAAGTAATACCTTTAATAGTATGTGCTGCCAATCCAGTTGGAGCAGTAACAACACAAGACAGTGTTGACTGAGTTCTTTCCTGTAGATATGTAGTAATTCCTTTAATTAGAAAACTTTTACCAGTTCCAGCTTCTCCACTTACATATAGTCGAATAGGTTCAAATGACATGCATGAGCATTCTTTTTTGTCATGACAAAAACCATGCTCAGTCTGCTCTGTCACTTCATCATTTATCTGTCTTTGCTCAAGATTAAGTTGCTTCTCCAATTCTTCTAAGTTTATTACATCCTCTTGAGCTTGCTCCATTGCTCTTTCCACCTCATCCATGGCATTGGCTGCTTCATTTTGGATAATTGGTTGTCCCAGTGGATCTTGACTCAACTTTGACTACCTTGAGAACTGTCTCTAGCAATCTCCGCTGCAATTGTTGCTTCTTGCTCTATTTCGTCGTTCAACATTTGGAGATAATTACTAAAAACAGGACATTCTCTACTATTTTCAGATGCGTTGAATGAATCTTCATAACTATCAAACTCACCAAGTAGTTCCTCTTCTGTACGCCATGGTTTAAAGAGTTGCAAAAGAGCTAAATTGTAAAATTCTCTTTTATCAGGAGTTTCGCAACTCAGTTTTCGGTGATTAATCAAGTGTCCTTTTCTTTGTTTCACCAGACATCCTTCATGTCCAATCACAGCGTATACATCTTTATCAATATTCTCTGTAATATTCCTTTTAAAACTGTAGTTTTGAAGTATTTCATACAAACAAATGTTTTCAAGCAGAGTACTTCTATTTAGATAGTATGTATCCAACATATTTGTTTTCAGAATGTCTGTACTGTTTGGTTCTTTCTGTGCTAAATATTCAATTTCTTGCACAGTTTTCAAAACACGGTTTCGTGTTCCTGCAAGACCTAAACTCACCCACAGGATAGTTCTAGATTTCGCATAAAGACTTGCTGATGATAATCGATCACAACATTCATATGCTCCAATTTCTCGATGAGATAACATCTTCAAACTGTACGTATACAATTTCTTGCTTAGGGTCTTTTCATGAGAAATGTCTTCCCACATCTCCTTCAGTTCTGTCTTTTCAGATTTGGTGATGTAAGACGTTACATATCGAGCCACAGCAATAGAGTTGTCTGCAACATATTGTATATCCATGTTAGCATTCCACATGGACAAAATGACTGGGTTATAGTCATTAATATATTTGGACTCTTCACCTCTTCTTAAATTGTAGGTATTTTTGGGTGATCTTCTTGTAATATTATGTCCCAGAGATGACATAAAATTGTTGACTCTTCCTTTTGAAAGTACCGGTCGTGCAAATCCAAAACGACATTTGGTATAGAATTTATTCTTTGATTTGAATTTTCGCCGACAATATTTTCCACAACGATGGCTTTGAAATCGTAACACTTTTCCTCTTAAGTCCTTATCAGTTGTACTATTAGGTATCTCACAAGTGGCATATTGTTCAATGAAACACAGTACAGTGTCATCCGAGTCCGTTCCAAATTTGGGAGCATCCTTGATCCATAATAGCATATGAATATGAGGAGCACCTCTCGCTTGATACTCTTTTCTCCAAAAGAAATCCAGAACGTCACCAAGAGGTGGATTTTTCTTGTTTGTAATAAAAGACATCATAGCTTCAAATCTATGATTAAAATATCTGCAACATTAACTGGATCCAACGAACACAGTTCTCCAGGTGTCTTGTAGTTTATATTTTCTCTCCTCCACTAGCATATAACATACAAATTATAACCACTGGTTTATTTTATAAGTAGAATAAAGACAAAGCAACAGTCTCTGAACAGAGTAGGAAATCATGGAGTGAATGTTGGTTGTAAATTTATGACAGTCCATATCTGTGTCAGCATTATAGACGTATTTTCTGATTCTAATTTTTCAGGCATACGAACTGATTTTCAAGCACTGTAAGTGATCCTAGTGCTTTTAATTTTTTTGACTATAATCTCTTATACACTTCATGAAAACATTTCTTCTCATTCTCATAAAGCAGATCAACGACGAATAGTAGAAAAAAACTGTCTTCAAGAATGTTTTTCTATCAAAAATATTTTTGTTCATTTAAAAATTCATATTCTAAAAGTACTTGTAGCATAATTTCATCAGGTACTTCTTCATAATCAAAATTTTCATCATCCAAAATCTGTTCTTCTCCTTCCAATTCTTCCACAATTTCTAAATATGCACTGTCGAAACTCTTGTCCATAAAGTCCTCATTTTCAGAGTCAATATCCTCTTGAAATACTCCATCTATTAATTGCTCTATCAATTCATTAGCAATTTCAAAATGTAAATCAATGTTGTCGGAATAATTTTCCATTTTACAAATCTTTTTGTTTCTTCTTTATCCTTTTAAAAAAATATAAAGACTAAATTATATCTTTTTCATGAATAGATAACTAAAAAGTACCTTTACTAATTTTTAAAGTACATACATTTTCATACTTTGTAACACATTAACTACATAGATTAAGATAGCACCTTCCTCTTCTTTGCGAACAAACTGATACTATGATCCTAGACATTAACACTATCCCTTTTAATTTTTTTAAATAATTACTCCTGTAAAAAGACATCTTACTGTGAAGTTTGTTTTTAGGTTTTCTGGACAGTAGAACTGTTGAAACACTTCATAATTTATTTTTAGGGATCGATTTTCTGAGTTCACCTCTACAAACTGCTATTCAAACTGTATGCAGTCTGAAGGGGGGGCTCACAATGTACAAATCAAAACATTCACTAAACGGATTACTACTTGCCACAGAGACTGTTGCTTTTACCTTTCAACAGCATACTTAGCATGTGAATTTCATAGCATGTACAAAATTTCATGCTAACCATGACCAACCACATCATAATAGACCTCTGCAAATACATATAAAAGGATGCAGACAGATGGTACAATCACAGATATGCAGAAAAGATGCCCATCACACCAACAGCCATATCATAATACACCTCTGTAAATGAAAAAGAACAACTGCACACAGATGATACAGCATGACTTAGAGAGATAATGAAGACTTAGCAAGAATTAATCCACTTAGACAGCAAACTGTTACAGTCAAAGGATAGATGATAGAAGGATAGATAAAAACAAAGGTACAGAAAAACCCTACCACTCCCACTTCCCCCCTCCCTCTCCCCGTCCAGTGCTCCCAACCTCTCGCCCATCTCTTCCCCCTCGCTAATCCCTCAGAAAACTGTCTAACAGTCTGCCTTTTGGGGTCCGGTGAGGCGCAACAGCCTAAAGTACCGGGGACACGTAACTTCTCAGAATTCGGTGGCCAACAGTGATAGGAAAGGCTGTCATAAGTCATCGTAGGTGGATCACTCCCCTGCCATAGTGAGTGACAGTTTTTTCATCCTAAGTACATGCCATAAGCGGTGGAGCCAGCCCACAAAGGAGGGTGTAGTGGGGGTATGCCAATGTGTAAGGATATTCTGAACCGCTGAGCCTAGCGCAATAGCCATCAGCCTGCCCCTGCAGGATTTAGTGGGTACGTCAGGGGATTGGGGAGGCCTAGAAGCACATAGGCTGGGAAGCGTGGGATTTCCGTTTCAAAGTGTTTGTCTATTTCATCCAGCACCTGAGTCCAGTATGGCTGGATCTGCGTACATTCCCACAACAGGTGTTCTAGGTTGCCAATCTGTCCACAGGCCCGCCAGCAGGTTGCCTCTCGATTTCGGTCTATCGCATGTAGTCTGTCTGGGGTATATTACCAATATGTCACAATTTTCGTGAATGTTTCAGTGAGCACCATGTGGTATGCCGAATGTCGGGCTCTATAGTAGATCTCCCCCCATTGTTTGTGGCTGAGGGTCCTGCCCAACTCCCTCTCCCAGTGCTCTCTGCCTGGGTTGTGAGTGTGTGCCTGTGTGTTCTGTAACATCTTGTATAGGTCGGAGATGAGTTTGGAGTCCGTTGTGCATGTGATGAGCCATCGTTCGTATGTGGATAGTTGTCTATCTGCGCAAGCGCGGACCTGAGGGTGTAGTGCCCAGTGATGTACTTGTAAGTATCTCAATCGCTCAGTCTCTGGAAAGCCATACTCTTGCCGAAAGTGTGAAAACGGGATAACCCCCTCTGTCCCATATATGTGACTCAAAACTCTGCAGCCCGCCTTCCGCCAGTGTGTAAAAGCCGCCTCTTCCGTGCGGGGGTGGAAGTCAGGATTATCTACCAGCGGGGTGAGGGGTGACAGGAAAGTTGTACGGTCGTGTGTGATGTTGGTATCTTTCCATACCTCCAAAGGGACCCTAGTTATGTGGGAGGCATACTAATTGGGGGGACTATGGGACTTGGGCAAGAAAGGGATCTCCTGCAGCGGTCGCGCCGCAACTGCCTGATCTTGAAACAATCAATGTTTCTCGGATTCCCATCTGCTCCATTCAACTAGATAGCGTAATTGCGCCGCTTTAAAGTACAGGTGAAGGTCCGGAACCCCTAGTCCCCCCATTTCTGGGGCAAGCGTAACCAACGCTCTTCACATTCACGGTTTCCGGCCATTCGAGATAAACTGGGCCAACTCGCATTGTGTCTGGCGGATCTAGCCAATTGGTGGTTGGAGAGGGAGGGTGCGAAATAGATATAGAATTTGGGGCAACACAGTCATTTTTACCGCCGCAATCCTGCTTAACCATGAGAGAGGGTAGTGCTTCCATCTACCGACCTCGTGTCTAATTTTCCCGCGCAGGGCAGTGTAGTTAGCGGTTCCCATGTCAGGGAGTGAAGGAGCTAATTGGATCCCTAGATACTGGACTGTGTCAGACGCCCATTGTAGGGGGAACCGGCTCTGCAGGAAGTCCCTAGTGGTAGGGGACAATGAGAGGTTTAAAGCTATTGATTTGTCTGTGTTAATTTTAAATCCAGCCACCTTGGCAAAGGCGTCAAACTCTGCCATGCATGCCGGCAGATCCCTCTTTGGATTAGTTAGCAAGACCAGCACATCGTCGGCATATAAGCTAATTTTGTGTATATAGCCCCCAAATGTGATCCCTTCAACTGCCGAGTTCTGTCTGATCTTCTGGGCTAGAGGCTCCATGTAGAGTGCAAAGAGAAGGGGCGATAAAGGGCACCCCTGCCTCGTGCCTCTCTCAACAGCAAAGCTAGTGGAGGTGTATTCATTCACTCTGACCGTGGCGGTAGGTAACTTGTACCAGTTTAAAATAAAGGTGCAAAATTTCTCCCCCATCCCTGCCCTCTCCAGTACGTGCTCTAAATAGGGCCAATGAACTTGGTCAAACTCCTTTTAGGCATCCATGGCTAACAGCATATACTCCCCAGATACCCTAGAGGCTTTCTCTATCAAATGAAGAATTTGTTTGGTGTTGTCAGACATCTGGCGTCCTGGTATAAAACCTGTCTGATCCGGGTCAATAAGGTCAGGCATGTGGGGGGCCAGTCGGGCAGCTAGAATCCCTGTGTATAACTTAAGATCAATATTGAGGAGTAAAATCGGACGATAAGCCCCATACTTAGTTCTATCCTTTCCAGGTTTGGGAACCACTGCTATGGAGGCTCTTAAAAGGTCTCCTGGGATCGCTCCCTGCTCAGCAAAGGAATTGAATAGTCGGGTAAGGATTGGGGCAAGTACTGCACAGAACGTTTTGTAAAAAATGGCGGGGAAGCCGTCTGGTCCTGGTGCCTTCGCCAATTTAAGGCGGGAGATAGCAGCAATGACCTCCTCTGTTTGGATGTTCCGCTCTAGATGTTCAGCTTTGGATGTCGTCAGAGAGATCAGGGAAACCGGATCTAAAAAGGCAGTTCCCATCAAAGGTCTCCCGAGCTCCCAGCGTACAGAGCTGCATAAAAATCTCGGAATGCTTCCGCTATCGCCTCGTCCATAGCCACACAAGATCTGTCTGGTTTGACAATCTCCCTGAGCCCTTGTCGCTGGCGAACCTCCCGTAGTCTATTGGCCAGCAGACGTCCGCATCTGTCCCCTCCGGTATAATAAGCATGACATAGACGCAAGGCTGCGTATTCTGCCCTATCTTGGTCTAGAGCCGTCAGTTGGTGGCGCACAGCCTTAAGCTGTCCCCACACTCTCAGGCCCCCGTCCGTTGGTGCATTTGCTTCAATTCCCTCACACGTTGTGTTAGTTCCTCACGCTTACGCTGGCGCTCTCTATTTTCTGCTGTTGAGAGGGCAATGAACTCCCCCCTGATCACTCTTTATGCAATACCTCGCCCCGAAACCGCTGGGCCACCAAAATCGCCACTCCCGCCGTCTTGGTAGAGCAAGAGGAGAAGAACTGGGTGGGGAACTTGCGCAATCTCATCCTATGGCAGTCGCGCAACAACAAGTGGGTTTTCTGTAGTAAGCATATGTCCGCTTGGGAGTTCTCCAAGCATGACAGTATCGCTCTTCGCTTTATCTGATTGTTAAGTCCCTCACATTGAGGGTAAGAATTTTAAGGGTGGAAGCAGGCATGGTCAATATTCAGTAAGGCCAACTGTGAACCTAAGGAGCTATGCGCGATTCCGCTAATGCAGGCTATCTTCAAACAGGGGAGGACAACTCCTGCACTCAAAATCTCTCCAGCTCTGGACAAACGGTGGTCATGGAGCACTGGACACCCTCCCCCCCGTCCCCCCAACATTCCCCAAACAGTAAAACTTACAAAAATGGTAATAAAATATAAAAGTACCTAGTCCATCAACCATGGTTGATCGGCAAAAGGATATCGGCGTGGAACTCCAACCAGTATGTCCACCTCTCCCGCCAACGGCCTAGGCCATAAAAATCTAACAATCGGCCAGGGATATAGTCAAAAGTCAGCCGGGCTGAGGGCTGGGAGGAACCGCCGAAACCGCTTCTAATGCCCCTTTCTGCCCTCTATGATTTCTGCCGCTTTTGGTTTCCTAAGGCGGCACCTTCGGCCCTGTTGATGCCATCGAGGCCTGGAATCATCTGTCTCTGCTTTAGAGTCCTCCTCTCCACCATCTGATTCTGGCAGATCCACACCCAACAGTTTACAGGCCTCCGACAAAGAGAGCAGTTGATATTAATTGTTATCTAATCTGAACACCAGCCGGAACGGGTGACCCCAGCTATAGGTGATGTTGCGCTGCTGTAGGTGTGTAGTGATAGGTTTAACGGTTCTCCTCCTCTGTAAGGTGAGGGCGGACAGGTCCTGATAAAGTACTGGGGATTGTCCCCGGAACTGCAGTGGGTGCACCTCTTGCGCCTTCTGAAGGATATCCTCTTTAGTAGGAAAGTCTTATACACATACCAGTATGTCTGGAGGGGGGCCGACTGTGCTCTTGGAGCACCTAATCTATGTGCGCGGTCCACCTTCAGCTCTGTCTCTGCAGGTCTGCCCAGGATGTGATTGAAACATTCCCTGGAGTAGGTGAACAAATCTTTTGTGTCGTCCTCTATTTTCACTCCTCTAATGCGTATATTGTGGCAGCGGGACCTATTTTCTAAATCTTCCACATGTGTTTGGAGGTCTACCTGCTGATCGTGAATCCGGAGGATTTCCTGTTGTAGGGCCGCTTTCTCCAGGTCCTTTCCATCACTCTTCCCTACTAGGTCAGCAACCCTCTCGCTGATGCCATCCATCTCCCGTCTGGCTCCTGAATCTCTGATGCAATCTCTTGCTTGAGGGTGTGTATGTCCTCCCGTAAGGCTACAAACATGGATTCCAAGAACGCCTTAGTTATGGATTCTGACCCCTCCTCCTTTCCCAATTTTGGGCCCTGGGAGCCAGCCGTTGCAGTGGAGGGCATCGGGTCTGCCTGCGTCTTGCCAAACAAGTCTTTAATGGACTTTTCCTTCCTGTTTCTGGAGGTGGACATGTCTCCCCCGGAGAAGCGTTATGGAGATATGGAGGGTTCCCTCAGACTCCGCCACGAACACTCACTGGTCGCCCGACGGCAGCCCAGTCTATCTCTGACCATCGAGGGATGGGCGGGAAACTAGCAATGGCCGTCGTTGTTCCAAACTCCCCACTCCTGTGCGCTCTAGAACAACCCCTGCTCTTCCAGGCCGACCAATGCCTCTACCGTCCAAGAAGGGCCCTCGTGGACTCAACAGGCCGCTCCTCCCCAGGACCTCCTTCGATGCCGGCACCTCGAGCTCCCCAGACCGTAGCTATATCCCTCTAGGTTGCGTCTATCGTTCACCTCCACCGGTACCTCTACAGAGGTGCACTGCTATCGACTTAACCGCCGATCTCTCTCAGTTAGAGCCACTCGGGTCCCCTCCACCACCTCTCCTCCTGGCGTGCCAAACCGCAGCCCACAGAGGCACGGCACCGCAGTCCACTCCACCTCTCAGTACTTCACTGCTGTCTCAGGCCCCATTCTCCAAGTACCCCGATATGGGCCTGCAGTCCGACTTACATTCAATCCTTGTCAATCCGCTGACAGGCTCGCCCTTGGTGCCCTCTTCAGGATCCTCGCACACCAGGGTCTCTACTGACCTTACTGTTGCTGTCCTATGGCTCTTCCCCTGCCACTCGAGGGGCTTCGTTCTCCTTCAGCCGGGCGCCGCATCCGAGGCTGTCCTGCTGCACCGGCCGTCGCTTCACAAAATGGCGGTTACGCAGTAGCCCCCCAGCGTCGGGCCGTCGATGTCTTCTTTAGCCCCCTGTAAACGGGGTCAGGGTTCCGCCGACCTTTCTATGCCCCTCCGGGCGTCCCAAGACCGGAGCAGAGCCCCGCAAGTCGCCCTCACTCTTGCTGCCAACAAATCTCCAGACGGCCATCAAAATGGCAGCCGGTTCCTGCTCCCAGCCGCGTTAGGGGTCCTTACTTCTGGGGGACCACGTGTTCCCACTGGCTGCGCTTTTGCGGTCGAGCCTCCGCTGCACTCTCTTTCGCTTGTGTTCCACCTCCGCAAACGGGCAGACTCTGCTGCCCGCCCGCCGATCGCGGCTCCCGGCAGCTCCGCCCCGTGTGTGCCCGGGGCCGCTGGCAATCCCCAGTGCGGAGTCAAAGCGCCTCGTCTGCTGCCTCCTGTACCCCACAAAAGCGGGACCGCACTTCAGGGGTCGAGCTGCTCCTAGGCTGCGGTCGATTTTTGGCTATAACTGCAAAAAAGCCGGTGCTGTTCTTGGCTGTTGGCAGGAGCTCCGGACAATGCTTCCGTTCACTCCGCCATCTTGACTACGCCCCCGATCGTATTAATTTAGAGAAATCTCTATCTGTAGTCGACAATGGGTTAAGGACTCTGTCATCCAGATTTTATTCTTTGGACAGCATAGTATCCTCTGCCATAGACATAATGGAACAAGACTTGCTCATGCTACAGCATGGGCAGTCACAATTACGTTCTATAAAGCTTTTAGGCTGGACGTTACAAAATCTTCGTTCTGGATATGTGCCATGGCGTCTAATCAACACCACCGAATTGTTTTCTGTATTTAACCTTACTGATAAACAAATCACTTTGGCACAAAGAGGAGCAGACTATACGGTGCTGAGCATTGAAAAACTGGAAAGATTACCATTAACTGTTTCAGAAAAACCTGCAACAGAATGGCTAATACACGGGACAATTACTCTGCCTGTCACAATTTTCCATTTTCAATATTGTTTGAAACATATACCAGCTGGCGTATATGAAAGGTTGGCTAAAGAATACATCAAGTCAACCTGGGAATTACCATACACACACAGATGTTGTGGTGGTGGTAAAGAAGTATTTCTTAGTGGTACAAATTGCAAAAGCGCACTAAGCGGTACATTTTTATGTCAGGATATTTACTTACACGGGCATGCAATGGTTCTTCGACCAACTTATCCTGCCTCCTGCAAGGTTCTCCACCTGCAGTGATAGATCCAATGTTTAGGCAGCTTTCTAACCGAAGCTATATTATGTTGAATGATCACAGCTGCTGTGGGATGTTGCCTGGAATAGCCTATCTCGTAACTGTGTCAGCCAGGGTCACTTGCTGTATGCAAGTATTGTTTCCTAAAACTAAGACAGACGTGGAGTCGCCGTTATGGCCTTCACAGAACATCTCTTCTATACGAATTGATACTTAAGCAGAATGAAAGCCATTCTTTTGCCACAAACCGTGCCTTTGACCTCAGCCAAAGAAACCTATGATCTACAAATTGCAAGGGCTTTGGCTGAGATATTGGCTCTGTTAAGTATAGACTGCCCCCCACATTTCACAGAAATGTTGGGACAAACTGTGCCACTGACCTCGTCCAAAGAGACGTATGAACTTCAAGTTGCAAGGTCCTCTGCAGAGATACATGTCCTTTTATTGACAAACCGCCCTATACATTTCGCAGAAATGTTAGGTCGTATCTTAAACATGTCTGATACCAGTGGTATTGTACATGTTTTTAAGACAGTTTTTTCGAGACTGTTAGCACCGCTTGAAGCAGTCCTCTGCATATTTCCAAACTTTGTGCACTCTGTGTTCGGCGGCCTGCCTCTCATTTTGGGACTCGTAGCAGGAATACTATTTTTGTTCTTTAGGCTCCGATATGGCAAGTCCAGTCACCAGCGACACCCAGATTATCTTAGAGAACACTCTCCTGGCAATGAAGTGTCGTGAGCGCATGATACATATTCTGGGCTTGGCTCGTTTAAGAGATCTGAATACCACATGGTTTCTGTCATTCCGACCAATCTGGCAAGATTGCATCTTACCTGTTCTACGAAGCCTGCTATTTGGAGAAGAATGCGTGTTGAGCATCTGTCTGACACTCCTATCAGTCATGCCAACGGATGTTGATACTTTGCTTGGACTGGTGACGGCTCATGCATTGTGTTGTCCCCAGCGGCTACCAGTCCTGATGATGGCATTCATTGAGGTCTCACAGACGCAAACTGGTGAGATACGTGGATCGACAGGCACACAGGTACCATCTTCATCGAACATTGCTAATGCGGCGAACGCTGACGGCGATGCTTCTCATTTTTGTGCAATCGATCTACTTAACGAAGTAGTACAAGTTTCACCTAAAGTGGTAGACAAATTCTTTACCAGCTTAGAAGATTTAATGGTCTCTCCAAACAATGAGACTGACTTTTGAAGTTAGCACACAGCGTTCTATGGCACTCTGTATTCGACCTTCTCTTTTCAAAACAACCTTCTAACCTTGGAAACTCTATTTTTACATGATTTTATTTTTTTCCCCAAAAGTTCATTTTTTTTCACACAAAGTACTTTGCTTAAATTAGAACTATTCCTAGAGAACAAGAATTCTTTGAATACTTCCACGTGACAATATTTGACCTTCTCCACAACCAAACAGTTTATATATTTTGTCATGGAATGGTCTCGACATTTTCTTTTGCATTTAAGAGCCATTTCATAAATGTAATTTCATGATTTATTCGGATAGCATAGCCAATGTCATACTATATGCTTTGAATGAAACCTTGCTGTTAAAATGCATACAGCACAAATGCTCTTTTCGTGTACAACCATTTTGGATGCATTTCATTGTATTTGGGTGGGGTTATTAACACATCATGCTTTAGATATGTGCATGTGCTTAAAATTTAGTAATGTCGAACAAAATAAAGTAGAGTGGGTGTTGTATAGCGTTTTAGGATCGGAGCAAATTTTCCCCGATTCTTGCCCTGATATAGGTACAATTCCCAGTGCCCTGATATAGGCATAGAAATCATACCCATATTTAGACATAGCCCATGCAGTCCAAATACAGTCATGGCAACTTCCACCCGTACCAAACCGTCACAAGGATTTCTTGGAAAATCGGCTTAAGCAGTCAGGGACCTCCCCTTGCTTGGATATTGATTTGTCCAAGAACTCATGGAGATTACAAAGAACTACTATTCCCTTGGGGTTCTTTACTGACGTTATTATGCCCGACTTTAGGTCAAACTAGGCAACTTCAAGGTATAAATATGCCTTCACTTGCTGTAGCAAGACACGGTGGTTCGGAGCAGCTCGCCTATCTACTTGCCCGACGCAGCTCTCTATAGCAAGTGCCAAAGGAAGCCGACCTGCCAGTTGACACACTGGCCGAGAATCTAGCTCCAGTGTTTCCAAGCTCCCCTCGCGGGGTTTTGGGAAATCGAGTCGTGAGACAGCGATACCAGACCTCCTTCATTCTAAACTAAGGTATGGAGCTGATTAGACCCTATAAGAAATCTTGGATAGATTCTTGGCAAAGAAAAACAAACCTATGCTACACAAATACTTACTCCCTCCCGCGTACTAGATTTAGGTTAGGTACATTGGGGTAGGCATATTTTAGAAGCACCAGTTGAGTAATTTTAGCCATTATTATTTATGTATGTACTTTTATATGGTTTACAAACTATACAATGCTTTTACAGTATTATTTTATAATTCTATTCTCGCTGTACGCATTATACTTTGCAGCCTGCATTACGATTGTAGCAGTTGACTTTACTTGCATGAGAATGAAGACTGTTCAATAAATCCTTTTATTGAAAACGCCCGTCTGTCTATTTCTCTGCACCTCTGTTGAAACGAAGCATGCACGATTGACTGAGTAAAATATTTATCTATTGTTTCCACGACTCTAGAGATATATTTCTTATTCTTGGGAAACAAAGATGTCATGTTTATGCGGTTGTCAGAAACTAATCCCTTCTTGTGAATTCAAGAAAGTTTCTAGTGACCTCTAAGCTAGCTTGCACTCACAATTAAGTTTAGTACATTCGATAGAGACCTAGCAGAGCCTATTGGGAATATAGGAACTACACTACAGGTAGTGTAGTGTCCTTCTCCGGGGTCGCTGCGCTGTTCGCCTGTTCTGGCCTGCTGTCTGCGGCCTGACGTCATGGCTCTAGTTCCACTTCTTTTTGAAGTTGTGTGCGGACCCCTCCCTTAAGCGTTTCTGCGCCCTTCTTCGCCTTCCTGCAATAGGCTACCTCTTCTTCTTTTCTTCTTTCCGCACCCCCTTGAGGTCGGTGGTCTTCTGATTGTAGGGGTTCCCACTTGCCTGGGAGGATAGGACTCCTCGCGCTGTCCGTTAGACTCGTCCCCGGTGGGACCCTCGGTTTTATCCAGGCTGGTGGGGTCCTCTCACAGACCCTCCTTTCCCGTGGGTATGGCTAGGGTATCTATTCTACGTTAAGGAATCTGCGGCTAGTAGTCTCTATCAGACGTATGAGTTACTTACCTTCGGTAACGATGTATCTGGTAGAGACGATTCTAGCTGCAGATTCCTTCACGGCTCGCCCTTCCTCCCCGTTCTGCGAGGACCTTGGCTTGCTCTTCTGCATTTGCCTCCCAGTGGGTGGCTATGTATTCTGTGAGTGTATTCTTTCGCCCTCTCTGACAGGAAGATTTGTCCTGTTTCTTTTTCCTTTCCTCCTCTTTTGGCACTTTGGAGGATGGGTTTATAGGTACTTCTGTGCCCTTCTGCTCTGGTTGCTCCAGGTTGGGGCCTACCTTCAATCTCGCCCCTCTGCTATCCTCTAGGTTGGGGTCTTTTGGCTGTGCCTCTGCCCTTTGTTCCTTAGGGGGGTTGTCACGCTCTGTGATGGGGCTGTCGTGGAGGTTGTCGTTCCTTGTTTGCCTTGGGCTGGTTCCCCTTCGTTGTTATTGGTTCCGGTTGTAGTCCTGCTACATATTGTTATGACATTTTTACATATGTTCCTTGTCTCCAGGGGGGGGCTGTCTCCGTACTGGCAGGGTCGCTGCTCAGGGCTGTGCTCTATTCTTTATTGTTTTCCCTGCCTTTAGGTACTGCAGTGTTGGCACTGCTCCTTATGGTGTTATTTGTCACAATTCCTTTTTCTGCTCTTTCGTACACTGTTCCCATACTCTCACAGTTTTGTCTGATGGCTCTGCATTCTGGCACGGAAAAGTTCTCTGAAGAAAACTGACGTAGGCACGCCGGGGTGGGACTTATGTGACCTCGCTGACGTCACATACGCGGACAACGCCAGGGCGGAGTCGCGTGATGCTGTCCCCCGGCGCGCAGGCTTGCTGTGGCATAAAAAATTCTGAGTTATTGAAGCGGTCAAAAATGAGGCAGAACATATGAAACTTCTGAGAAAATGTTTCATACAGAAGGGATCTATAACTTGTGCAGAGTACCACAGTGAGGCTTCATTGACTTCAAATGCCATGTTTGGTGAACGGCTATTTCTCATACATTGTAAAATAAAAGTTCTTGAATTGCTCCTCAACATTTCTTTGCTTACCAAGTGCCAAGCACTCTAACATGGAACAGGTTGCAGTGCCAAAATCACTAAAAGTGCAGCTCAGCCTACTCTCAAGGAGATGTTTCACATCTATACCGATTATGCTGAACACTTGGTAGACAACAGTGTTTTCAGACTCTAGTTTTGTTTATTACGTCCACTTCAGCAGCCATGCTTTCCTGTAAAAAATTTAAGAATGCAGTAGAGTGTACTTTTTTTAAAATCACAATCAATATTTAACCAAAGAGCCTAACATTTCTTGCCTTTGGCATCATCACTCAGCATAAGTTCTGTAAACGGTTGCATATGGATAATATAGCATTCATGGCCTCTAAGACTGAGAACCACCAGCTAATTGACGCAGTTGGGATGACTCCTTCTTTGATGCCACACAAAGCACAAAAAGAGAAATATTTGCGTTTTAGTTTCTGCGCATAACAAAATAGGGCACCAGAATGGACTAAAAAGTCAATAGCATTCTTCATTAACTCTGAAGATTGTAAAGATGCTTTCAGCATACCATCTAACAAGGGGGAAGGATCTCCTACAGGGAAGCACTTCAGCTCAGGTATCGTTTTGACTGGTCATCACAGACCTTTTCCATATATGTAGCTGAATCACTGCAATCTTTATTGAACTTGGTAAGAACTTTTTGCAGCAGCTTTCCAAGTGACACTGTGTTTCATGTTTTCCAAAAGTCTGCTGTCATGTTTTCACCAGTATCCCAGAAACTTTGTGATTGCACTCTTTTCACATATACCTGTCACTATACCTTTGGCAATTCCCCTACTGTCAATACTGACTCTCTAGAAAAGGGGGCTGATGTATCAAGAGTTTTACCTCTTCTCTGTGGGTTAATGTCATAGTACATATAGGGAAAGATTCTAATGAAACCTACATTTTTCCTATCAGTGAAAGACTCAAACGTAGATTCTCTACTGTTGATAAAATAAACAAACAATGCCTAAAACATGCTTCTACCCCCTGTATCTTTAGACCAAAAAACACAAAACTAAAAAAAAAGAAGCAATAATATCTTAGTGACATCCCTAAACAACAAAACTAAAGCAGAATAATGTTAGCCCTTCTTACTGCTACCTTACATAGCAAAGTTAATTGTATTGGCCCCTCCAGGAAGAAATAAAAATGACTCTTTCACTCTCCTTTACCTTTCTTTGAATGGCATTTAGTTTGTGTTTGTGCAGGTTTTTTTCTGTGTTTATTGTTTACACTGGTGAGGGCTATTTCCCTTCCTATGGGATTTTATCAGTTTTTATAGGTTTAGACCTACAACCAGACAGCCTAAATATGGCCATGGAGTAACCATTCTGTGGAGGACGACACAGCCACGGTGAAATGTAATTGGTCCAATTTTTCAATGTGCAGCATTGTATATTTTGCATCTCTACGTGCAATTGTTGTCTGTCTTTCTGTTAGAATGTATGCAGAAAAAAGAGATGTACTATTGATATACCTCCCGAGCATGTGACCAGAACGCAGTGATTGTTTTGTCCAGCTTAATAATAGAATGGATCACAATTGCGATTGTCCATGTTGAAGAAAAGACAAATCCTGTTCAATTAGATCTATTGCAGAAGACACAATGGTGCCCAGTAAATACATCCTGTATGTTAGTGTGGTCATGCCATTGTCGACTACTGCCAAAGTCTTTTCTAGGTTAACCCGGTCAATCTCACGCAATCTCTCTGAAGTTTCCTATTGAGAGATTTTCCATACTCCATTGTAAACAGCATATAGGAAGCGTTTCTGATGTGGTTTCTGGGGACCTAACAAAAAAACCCTTAGATCCATGTAAGCTGATAGTAAGGACAAGTGTTGATTCTCCTGGGACAGTGTTGAGGTTTTTTGCCAATCTAGGCACAACTTCCCAAAACTTTAAGATGTCACCACCCTGAGTGTTCTCGTTGTACATAACGGTGGTCAGGCTTATAAATGCTAAACCCTTTGGTGGTACCCTTGAATCTTGACTGACACCTATTTGTGTCGATAGGCGAAACCAAACATCCCTTACAATTGGAGTCCAATGATATGTATGCACCATCATGTAGAATGTCATTCAGTGTATCCCCACTGCGTGATGTATAATTTTGCCATCCCTCGAAGTGTGTAGGTGAGGGAATCCGATGTGTGTTCAAGTCCTTAATCTTGGCTAGTTCAAGACAGGAAGTCTGTTGCACTGTGTTGTTCAGGAAGATAATCTGCGGTGGTATGAGACATGCTCTGAATAATGCCTCAGTTCCCTGAACCTGCCAATCTTTAGTCCCCCAGACATTTTTTATGTCTATGGTGTTCTTCCAAAAGTCGAAACCCTGTAAACACAGCTGGGAAATAAAGGAAGCAGAGTATATCTGATTCGTGTTAGTGAGCATATTTTTCTTTGCTGGTGTAGGTGCAAAGAAGTGTTAAAACTAGAAAAATAAGCAAGCTTCCGTGCAAACGTTTGTGATTTACCTTTCTGTGGTGTCAAGCTATGTTCCCATTGATAAGTGAAAATATTATGTGGGATACTTGCTTTGTGCAAGAAATGATGACCATTCAGGGCTCAAAAAATGCACTTGACCGCTCGCATTTTCGAGTCAGATTAATTTAGGATGAGCTATTTTTAGGTCCTACTCGCACTTTCTGGCGAGTAGGAATGCAAACTAACACCTGTACTCTGCCTTTTGAAAGCAGGAGAAATGTGACAAGATAGCAAGATTTAAAGGCATCTTTATTGTTCACAAAGTAAATGAGCAATAAAAATGCTTTTAAATCTTGTTAATTTGTCACATTTGCTCAACTTTCAGAGTTAGAGGTCAAGTACATTTCAGTTAAATCGAGGAGATTTTGTAGGTTACTTGACCTGCAGGTCTAATGCATTGTTAATGATTTTTCGAGCCCTGCCATTGTGCTGGTAACACTGCATGGTGTTAAAATCAGATGTGTCATCATACAATTTGTTACTGGAAAATGCAGCATATTGCTCTAAAACAGACATCATAGAATTAACAGTTTCTTCCCAATCATCAGAGTAATGTGGTATTTTCAAATGTTCAGTGGGACCAAATACATCATACGAAGCTGTATACTAAACAGTCCCTTCAGGAACGTGACTGTTGTAATGTTCACAAAGGACAGGTCTCTTTGTTCTCTATGAGATTATTTGTGTGGTTTCAGGACAAAGTTTACATGTGGTACTGCAGAGCATTCTGGGAGATAGTGTCCATTTAGGAGCAAGAAAAAGACAGCCACTACACCTAGCCAAAGGACTAGGAAAAGTGGACCAATTGCAATCCAGAGCTGTGGCCAGGGAGAAACAAAGTAAGTCTTTTTCAGCCAAAGGTAGAAATCATAGATCTTTTCTTTATGGGAAACAGAAGCTGATGATGACTCAGGTTTACTCGGATTCAGAGAAAAGGTATCAAAATCGATGAAGTAGCCAGATGCTGTTCGATCTATCTTTGGTAGCTCTGCAGGTTTCGTTGAGCTGGCAGATGACTTGTTTCGAGATATATTCACATAGATGTCGGTGTTAGGCCGAATTGAGTTCTTTGTTTCATTTGTGCTCTGTATCTGTTCAGTTTCAACAGATACGAGTTCCATTCCATTGTCCATTACTTCGTAAGGTAGAATCTTCAATCGTTAATAGTTTTTCTGTCTGAACTTCCTGTATGGTAGCAAGAGGAGATTGGCTTCTACCCAGGAGCCCATGCGGCCTGCTATTCAGTATCGGCGACATAGTGTGGTTTGATCAGATCAATGGAGACAAATCTCTTTTCTTTCTTGCGAGCAAGAGGAGGAAGTAGTACTGTTCTTGTTCCTTTGACATCCAGGACAGGTACAGTCGCTTTTTAAGATAGCCCAAATTCTTTTTTGTCCACAATCCTTTCTCTGACCAGGTCCCTGATCTTTGGGACCCAGGCAGGTCTTTCCCGAACAGCTTTCAATTCCCCAGTGGCAGGTAGTGCCCAGAATTCATTGAGTTCCTGTAAAACAGCCAAACAATTATTAATGTCAAATGCTTTTTCATTTGCCACTGTGTTACCACAGTCGAGGTCGGGTACCCACATTCTCGTCCCAAACATGACTCATATGGAGTACGGCCTTCCAGGGAACCTCTTGGCATGGTATTAAGTGCCCTCTGGACCCCACATAGTTGAATGGCCCAATTGCCACTGAACCTAATACCCTTGCTGTTAAGGATTGCTTTAAGTCCTGGTTTATTCTCTCCACAATCAAATTTCCCCTGGGAGGATATGGAGAGTAGTACCGCAAGACCACACCAAGCTTTGTAAGCCTGAGAGCTAAACGCAGGACCACGGTCAGAATGTAATGTGCCAATTGTGTATGTCCCTATTATTACTCACACTCCCTTAATAACAGTTCGAGCGTCAGCCGAGCGTGGGGCCAAACCCACAGTAAGCTAGAACCTGAATCCTCTGCCACCAAGATGTACTTGTAAGCCCAGTCAGATTGTAAGAGGCCGCAGTGGTCCAAATAGACACATGCAAGAGGTTTGTCTGATATCAGTAATGTTGTCTGTGGTGGACGTGCTACGGTGGAACCCTTCATCTGCTGACAGATGTTGCACTTAAGGACAATGCCCTTGGTCTGCTTAGTAAAACCTGGCCACCAATAACGTTGTTTCAGTAGTGAAACCGTGCAGTAATACCTGCGTGTGCTGAACCAAGACCCTTGTGTGCAGCTAGAATTAAACCTAATCTGTGATCCATGTTCGGTATTACTCTATCCCTGGCTCCTGGAATTTGGGCATACGGTATGTTTTGCACATCTAACTTGTAGCAATACTTGAATGGAAAGCCTTTTGGCAAAGGCTGAGCTATTACCCATAGTGTTGGCAGCTACCATTATCTGTCCCTCTATTCTCGTTCTAGAACGAATGCTCTCAGCAACGGATCTCAGTGTAGCAATGGCAGCTTCAGTCAATGAATTCCCTTCAACGTGCATGCGGACACGCTGATGACTCAGCGTATGATTCACCTGAGGCTATGGCAAGCCTTTTTTCAGCTCTGCCACTTGTTCCCAAAGCAACTTGTGCTTTATTGTGCAACATTTAGAATTTCTAAACTCATTCTGGCTCCCATAGTGAAGATATTCATTGTAGGACTGAACACAGTAAAAAGGAATCGCACCCAATTAGTTTGGGGAATTCCCAACCCACATTTTTTAGTGCCAGTATCAGCGGTTTTAGTTCTGCCAGCGGTGCCGTGCAATCTCCTAGAGTCTGCGTCTGCGTATTGCTAGGACAGAACTTAACTTCCCGCATATGACCTTTTACAATCGAACATGTGGCGCTGTATTGCTACATGCTTCCTACGGCAGGCTGGGCAGATCTGTCAGTGTAAAATATGTATTCATACTGATCTAGAGTCAATATTTAATTTGGGAGAGGGTATTCTTGTTTGTACTGCAGAAATGCTTGTGTTTTTAATGTTGAATCAAATTTGTAGTCGACATCTGTTGCAGTGAGAGAATTAGCCGATTGTGTCCGTCGTGGATGCAGTGCTTTTGGGTTTGGAACGCTTGCTTTTGTAACAGCCTTTAAGGTCGGTACTGGAGTACCCAGATTCACCCGCAATTACACGGATCACCAAATTAGTAGTGTTTACACATGTGTGTAAGTGTTTGAAAGCCATCTTGCCAGCTTGTAAGGAATGGAGAATTTCTGTGTGTTCCTGTATCCATTGTCAAACTGAGAAATCCGGACTAATTAAGTCGTAGAAAGATTCAAATTTTTCTGCGGAATCCCAAATTTTTGTTCTGCCAAAATTTAGAAATCCTAACATGGATTGTAAGTTTTTCGGAGTCTTTGGAAGTTAGAGCAGCACACATATTCTACTACAAAATTAGCTTCTAGGCTTTTTCTTCACTTGAAAGCTCGTATCCAAAAAAATAGGACATTGAAGTAGGCAAGTTTTGATTTTTTAAAGGTAAATTTATAGTCCTTCGAGGCGAATCCCAGATTAATGTTGTTTACCCTGTTCAAATAATACAATAATTAATCGTCTATCAGATAAATATCATCTACATAGGAAATGCCTCCTCATTAAAATGTTGAAGTAACCAAGATAGTTTTGCTGAAAACAACATAGGGCTATTCTTATACCCTTGGGGCAGTCTATAGAAATTGGTGTTGAAAGCCGAGGGCCGAAAATGCTGTCAAATATCTGCTTTCAGTGCTATATTTTTTCAGTGGGATCAATTTGAGATACCTAATGTATTTTTGTATTTCTCCTGCCCAATCCCATTCATTAATGCGGCACGGTGTGCATTTTGTACTGCAAATATTTTCGTGCATGTGCTCAAATGCCTTTAGTCTGAAACTAGACGGTATGAATTGTCAGGTTTCACTATGGGAAACAAAGGATTATTTATGGAAGAGGTAAAAATAACACCTTGACTTTCAAGTTGATCTAAGATCTCTGTGGCTCCACATCATGTTTTATTGGGTACTGCCTTTGTAGAGATGGAGTAGCTTTTACTGGAGTTTAACGGTGAGGTGACTCAGCATCCCACCCTACATGGCTGCGGTATAATGCAGGAGCCAGTGCTACCGCCAACTCTTGCCCGTAGGAATGTTTTAGTGATTCTGGAACGAGGTCGGAGAAAGACGGTAAAATTATTGTTTTGGGCAGTTCATAAGGAACTCAGGTGTCCAAACTTTTTCAGCCAAAAGGATATTGTACCCAAAAGTAAGTTTCTCCTAGAAGAGACCTTTCACTTTCCTTGGTATGTCCCTCTCTATATGGAGTGTTATTTCATATAACTGATGTGGGACGCTTACCCTTGTATCAGGTGTTTCCACCATGATTTGTTTATTCAGCGCTGCTGTCTCCGGAAATTCCATAAGGTTCTGGTGAGCTATTGTTACTTCTGTTGCGCTGTCTAGCATCGTCATAGCCCATTCCCCGTTCAGAAGTTGAGGCCTCAGTAGCCTGGGTATTTTTTTATTTCAAGGCCAATTACCTTCTTTTTAAATTGAGGTTTTGATTTTGGTTTATCTTCTTGTTTCATAATGTAGTCTGAAGAGCAATGTGTATCTCTTGGCTTTGCTTGCTCGTTAGATCTGCGTTCTGACCATGCTTTCCTCTCTGAGTGTTTTTAAAAAAAGAGAACGATGCAGAGGGCGTAGCAGATTGAAGAAAAGGGAGCTAGGAAGGTCTTAAGCCTCTTCCTAAAGAGCCTAGAATCCTGAATGCTGCATAATTTCAGGGGGAGTTGGTTCCATGCCACAGCTGCTCTATAGGCAAGGGAGCTGCTGCCCACCCTTTTTAGTTGGAACTGAGGGACATGGGCCAAAAGCATTATGGTGGAGTGAATCTGCTTGGAGGGGACATGGAACCTAAAATGCTTTCTCAGGTGAGCAGGGCCAAGCTCATAGAGAGCTGCAAGTGCCAAGACCAAAGACTTAAATATTACCCTCTCTTTTACTGGCAACCAGTGCAAATTTCGCAGATATTGCCTAGCAGTGGTCTATTTAGGAATGTTAAGACGAGCTCTGGCAGCGGCATTCTGCACTACCTTGAGCTTGATCAATAAGTAGCCAGGTAGGCCAGCGTATAAAGCATTGGCGTAATCAAGGCACCAAGTGATAAGTGCAAGGGTGACAGGATCCCTTGCCTGGATAGGGAGAAGAGGGAGGAACTTTTTTAATGATTTCAAGGTGCCAAAGCACAGCCCCGTAAACTTCTTGATCTGAGAACTGAAACTCAACTTCTCATCGATCCAGATCCCTAAATTCTTCGTGGGTTGAGCCCAGGGGATAGGGAGAGGTGACTCATCTGGCCAAAATGAGTAAAAAAATTGCTTGGAAAGGTTCCCGAAGAAAAGTATCTCTGTTTTTCCCTTGTTACATTTTAACTGGGCCAAGGAGAGCCAGCGAAAGACAGCTGACAGACAGGATTTGACCAGAGAGGTGGACGAGTCATTTTTGTTCCAAGTGAAAAGGAGCTGCGTGTCATCAGCATACACGATGACTTTGGCACCAAGGTCTTCAGCCATCTGAATAAGGGGTGCCACAAAATGTTGAAGGGCAGAGAGCTCAATATAGTCCCTTATGGAACCCCTATTGTCAGGATTTGGGGGGAGGCCGAACATGGGGTAATTCAGATTTGCTGCGTCCTGCACTCCAGGTAAAATTGCAGTCAGCGCCACGTAGATCCTGATACTCCAATTGCCTGGAGACGAGCAAGGCGCAAGGTGTGCAACACGGTGTTGAGTGTGGCTGACAGGTATGATAGGACCATTGCAGCCCTGCCCCCTGCATCTAAGTAGCTATATAAGCATCCTGATACCTGTTAGGTCTTTTAATATTATCACAATTTCTCAGTTTATATTTCGTTTTGAGGGGACCCAACCAGTGATTGTGATGTATTTAGCAGTTTTTTTTTTTATTGTTTATTATCCCATTTCTTTGTAGAAAAATCGGGTGGTTGCTTGGAGTTATCCTTTTTGGGATTACCCAATAATTGTAGTTTCACAGGTTTAACATCCATGTTATCTCTACCCAGCGAAGCATAGGTTTCTTTGATGATTGTTGGTAATTTTCATGCTGTTGTGCAGGAGTGCATTTCCTCAGGCATTGGCATATAGCCACTACTGCTGCCTCCCCTTTTATTTATTTATTCTCAAGTTTTATATAGCGCTGGCCAGACCTGAGGGTATCGGAGCACTTTACAACAGTCGTACTGAAAAAGATCCTAAAATACAGTAATAGTATAGAACATGGATCGAGAGTTTCAGCGAGTTTTGAAACCAAGTGGAATTGAAGACTTGGATTGCGTTCAACAAGTATCAAAGCCTTGGGTCGCACTCCCCTTCCAGGGAGTAATGTCATCAGCTCTTCTGCAGCTCCTATCTCTTCGCTAGGGAACGATCTAGGAAAGTATTTTTGAGCTGTCTTTTGAATTTTGCAAAGGAGGGGATAGTTCTGATGTGGGGCAAATAGAGTTCCAGATTTTGGATGCGCTACCCGCGAAGGACCGGGCCGCGGTTTTGTGTTTGCATGCTTTTAGCAGGATGAGTAGTCGTGTGTTCGAGCTCCTGAGGGTCATGGTCTGACTGGCTTTTTTGAGCTTGGAAGCCAGGTATTCAGGTTTCCCTGTGTGAAGGCTTTGTGCGTGAGGCAAGCTGTTCTGAAATTAGCACGCATTTCAATTGGGAGCAAATATAGTTTGGGTGAGATGTGGTCGAATTTCTTCACTCCTGTGACTATTCTGGCGTTGAGAGTTGTTTTGAGGGGAGCATGGTGTGACTTTGACGTACCTGAGAGGGCTGCGATCCCATAGTCTAATCTAGACAACACCAATGCTTGGGTGGCTTGTTTGAGGTCCTTGGGTGGGATGAAAGGTTTTATTTTGTTCAGTAGCATTAGGTTAAGGAAGACACTTTTGGCGGAGTTCTTAATGCGTTTGATCATGTCCAATTTCGGGTCTAGAGTGATACCTAGTGATTTTACAGAGTCCGCCAGGGTGACGTTCCCGTTAGGTTCATCGATCGCTTTTAGCCATTCCGCAATTTGGGGGTTCTCTTCTTTGTTAGAGATGAAGAGTATTTCAGTCTTGTCTTGGTTAAGTTTTAGGTGGTAATAATACTAACATGAGGTACCCCTTAATCAAAATGTTTTGGTATGGGAGAAAAGGGGACACAAACAATGCAAATATATAAACCTCTCACTGGACCACCCACTGATTCCCTATGGCCAACACTTGCTCTATTATGCTTTCCCTCAATGATATGAAATGCAACAATTATACTTACAGAGAATGTATAGTTTCTTAGAAAATTATTTTTGTTTTATTTGTTTTATCTCTTTTTTTTCATTTGTTCATATAATACCATTTCATGAGTAATGAAACATTTTTTTTTTCTTTTTTAACAATCTGTGTATGCAAAAATTCAGAAAAGCATAATGACACCTATGACCAATTAGCAGATCAAAATATGACAATAAATATTGTCAAATTAACAAAATAGAGTATAAATATCCCCCTACCAGAAACACAATCGTACCAACCTCACATGCAATCAAAACACACCACACAAACTCTAACATACATCACACTACATTCAACAGTTTCCAGCTGCGAAATGGCTTGCAGATCAGAACTCGTGGTAATCTCGTGGTAAACTCGTCCAGGCAGCTGCAGCCAAACTGGCACTTTCCCGTGAGCGAAGATCCTCTACCACCCTTGCCCTGGCTGACCTTCACTGGCTACGCATACACCAAAGGATCTGCTTTAAATCCCTATGTATTGTTTTCAGGGCAGCTCACGGGCTAGGTCCCCGACCACTCCAGAACAAACTCAAATGGTACGAGCCCACCCGGTCTCTCCGATCCTCATCCTTAAACTTCATCAGCATTCCTAGGATCAGGAAAGCCACCTGCGGAGGACGAGCTTTCAGTATAGCTGCAGCCCACCTTTGGAATAACCTCCCCATCGATATCAGAAAAACTACCGACCTTCTGACCTTTCGAAAAAAGGTAAAAACCTGGCTTTTCCCCAAAAATCCCCCTAAAACCCATCACAATAAATAATTTTACTTTGTCCAGCATCTTGTCCATGTTCCTGTCTCCACAAAGCCTCTAGCTATGTACCCAAGCGCCAGGATGCCCGTAGGGTTACAGTGCGCTCTACAAATGCTATAAATAAATACATCTTCTTAAATGTCCATGGTTATGCAGCCTGATGGAAACAACCAGGTCAACGCACGTTTCGGTGGTAAGCTGATTAGGACCACCTTCTTCAGGACCGCTTACTATTGTAAATTTAATTGCAGCGGAGGTATGGTAGGGGATCTAAAATTTAAAGAGGGATGAATGTCTATCGTAACGCCATAGGAAAGACTTTCTTTTACTACAAAATTTATTATTTGATACTGCTGCTATGTAGTGTGTGTTCATGCAAGATACGTGGTGTTAGAGATCAGACCATTCACCGTGCTGTAGAGTGTAGAAAGAACGAATCAACATTTTGAGTGAAAAAGATAAAAGGGAAAGTTATTTAGAACAAGCTAACGTTTCTGTGCAAAGCAGACCAAAGGAAGGTTTGCGTATTTAGAGAATCCTTATTACCTATAGCCCAACCAAAACTCAAGTGTGTTGCTCCTTATTACCCACACTTTTTTTGTTTTTATGTGCTTGACTAACCCTTTGGTTCTAGTCCAGCTAATTTGCAGTAGTGCGTATGGACACTCTGATGTTCTTCTTTGTCTCTGATCTCCCTTATGGTAAAGACTGCCTTGTGTCAATTGTCATTTCCCTTTGACATTAAAATGAACAACAAACAGCAGTTTTTAGATCTGTTGGTTGATATCTGGGATAAAGACAAGTGTTTAATTGTTTGAGATATCACCTTAAGGCGCTCTGTTATCCTTTAATTAACGTATCCTTTCTTTGGCTGCTGAATTCTTTTTAATTTCTCATCTGATTCAGACTGGCTTTAAACCATGTGTACCATTACTGCAATAGTCGCTGTAGCTGACATGATGGACAACAAGAAAAGGTTGTTATTGCAAGTGTTTGTTTGTGCCTAAGGGGAAACACTACTTAGATATAATATGGGGTATTACCTATTGTATACTCAGTAGATAATCCTCCTGTTGATTATCACTTTAAATAATGTGTCACACGAGTGCCATATCCATAGTTGTAGAACCGCTACAGATTCCTTTTAGAACTTAATCTGAAGGGGGAAAAAGGACATTTTCATTGTGCAAAAAGATTAAAATATAGCCTGCACTCACATGCGCTATCTTTGCAAATAATAAAGTCATTTGCAGCAAAACTAATGTGGAACCACGGTCACTTTAAGTCTTATTTCTACTAACATCATGATGACTGAATGAATGCCCCTTTCACTACTGCTTCAGTTATATTGTTATCATCATGATAATCATGGTAATCATCATGAAAAGGCTCTATCATTATCTATGCAGGAATGATTTGTAAAACAAAATGTTGCCACAACTCCGTGTGATACCAGCATACTGGTCTCTACGGTATATGTGCTTCGACTGTCCCTGTAAGTCTACGATTAGGATAGAGACTAGCTCCGCTAAGCCGGCGTGCGTTCTTGGTAGCGCTGATAAATATGCTATGGCTGTGTACTACTATGCGCGGGGTGTCCGCTTGAACGGTTCTCTTATGGAAGTAATCCCTTAGCGAGGCAAGCAAAGACAGTAGGAAGGTGAGGGACATCCGATCTTGTTTTCTTTCACTACCCTCTCATTGTTAATAAAAACCAAGAATCCTATATGGGCTCATGTCCAACAGAAATTACGGGTGGGTAATGGCCACGTGTGTTAAATTCCTTTAACTATACAGATACAGCTTGCGTATGTACTAGCTAGACACAGGTATTCCAAATGGACTACGCCGATGGTCTAGAAGTTCACTCACCTCTGCTCTGTGGCTTGCTTCTACCTACTCCACTTACCTTGCCTGAGTCTCTGTGCTGAAGGTGCCATTACGCGTCTTCCTAGTTATGCGCTCTTCATTTCCGTGATGACGTCACTACGGTATTGTAACTTTGGACGTATTCATGTACGTTCGCCCGTGGGTAGGCGCCATCTTTGCATGGTTTCCTGTTGCCATTATTATGCTGAGCTTAAATTTGGTTACTCCTAAGTAGGGAGCAAGGCAGGCAAACGTGCCCACAAAATGTGTAGACAACCTTATATTGGGAAGTGATATGCTGTAATAACACCATAAGACTGACTTGTGCATCAGACCCCTTGTATCCGATAGAAGTATGTTAGCATTTGTCAATGCCTGTTGTGTGGGAATGTTAATCTGAATGACAGTCCTACCCTGTCCACTTGATGTAAGGGCATATTGATCGATGCGCACAGCAAACACTGATTTCTGGAGCAATGGTTATGCACAGTTACTTATAGAGTGACAGTCGTTACTTTGTTTCCTGCATGTAAAGAATTAGTAGTTTGAAGCTGGAATAGGATGAGACTCTGTACTTTATCTACCGGAAATTTGATACGGTTGGCCTGATTGTACAAGTGGTACTTATCAAAGATGGTACCCAACAGGCATAAGTGGCTGTCTTTGCTAATTACAGAAGGCAGGAGGTATTAGGTTTTTAGCTGGTTACTTGATAGCCAGTGTTGGACTTCGCTCAGCGTGTCATTGAGTCCCTGAATGTCCTCAATGGAGGTGGTTTCCAGATAGATCTGTGTGTCATATGCATACAGATGGAAGGGGATGTTGGTTTTTCTGAGTAGGGTTGTGAGTGGCTCCATGTAAATATTGAAAAGTTGCGGGGAGAGCACTGAACCTTGGGGGGGCTCCCCTGCTGACAGAGTGTAGATCGGACGCACAGTTTTTGATTTTTATTCATTGGATGCGGTTGTGAAGGAAGGAGGAGAACCAGTGTAGGACTACCTCATCTAGACCTGCCCTTTCTTGAAGCACCTTAATGAGAAGTTTGTGGTCAACCGTGTTGAAAGCTGCCGGCAGGTCTAGGAGAATGAGAAGGCAGCATTTGTCCACAAGTGATATGTGGATGTCATCAATGACGTTGAGGGTCGCGGTTTCCGTGCTGCAGCCTTTTCTGAAGCCAGAGTGGTGGGAATCGAGAAGGTTGATGCTATCCAAGTGGCAAGTTTGTTGAAGGAGCACACATCTTTTGAAGGTTTTGGATAGAGGAGGTAAGTTAGAACCTGGTTTGAAATTATTTAGATCTTTTGTGTCTAGGCCTGGTTTCTTAAGCAGCAGCGTGACTTGACCGACTTTGAGGCAGTCTGGGACAACTACGGTTCTCAGGGAGCTGTTTATGATCTTGCACTAGAGCGGGGCAAGGGATAGTTTCAGCTTTTTGGTCAGTTGTGGATGTAGAGGGTCTAGAGCGTGGGAGGATGGTTTGGCTGTGGAGATCAGTTTGACTATCTCTGCTTCATGTATAGGGATAAAAGATTTCTAGGATTTTGAAGGGGGCTTGGCTGTGTTGTCCTTGGTCCCAGGTGAGATGCTCTTGAGGGGGGTGATGTTGATGTCCAGTGAGAGCTCAATCTTATTGCTCTTGTCCTCAAAGAAGTTGGCAAAGTTGTTTGCAGTGCTCTTTGGAAGCCTGCACTGAGGAGGGAGCAGGTTTGCAGGTTTGTTGTCTAATGTTTTTAAAGAGCTCTGTGGGCCTGTTTTTTGCGTTGTCCAGCGTGGTGCAGAAAAATTAGGTTTTTTTCGTTCTGGATGTGCTTTTTATACTTCCTGCGAGCTGCTTTGAGTTGCTCACGGAGGATGTCGGAAGGGTTGCTTCTCCAAAGTCTCACTGTGGCTCTTAGATGTCTCCTTTCAGAGTTGATGTCAGTGTTAAACCATGATCTTTCATTGGAATATTCCTTTTTTTTTTCATTTAAGAGGGGGGCTATTTGATCAAGAATGGACGTCATATTTGAGCTGTAGTGCGAGGTGAGTTCAGTTGTGGTGAGGTGATTAGAGGCGCTGGGGAGGAGTGAGCAAATCCTTTCCTCTAGGTAGGCTTTAGGAATCTGAGTTAGATTTCTAGACAACTTGGGGGGTCTTGAGAGGGTGGGCTGGAATATGATATTGTGGTGGTCGGATCAGTTCACGGGTTTAATGTGGTCAATCGTAACTGCATCACATTGAGCGATAATGGCATCTGAGGTTGCTCCTTTATTGTGCGATTCGTCAGAGCAGAATTGGGTAAGATTGTTGTCCTGAAGAAGATTGTTTAGGGTTTGTTATGTTATGTTATGTTATAGTGTTTTTGTATAGCGCCTATCACCACCGGTCTCTAAGCGCTCACACAGAAAAGGAACATAACCTGCTGTCTCCTAGATCACTCCGCCGTCCGCCCCAGTTAGGGCGAAGATGTTGACTTTTTAAACAGATAAGTCTTCAAGTTCTTCCTGAAGGACAGTAGCTGCGAGTCTTCCTTCAGGCTGGCCGGTAGCTTGTTCCACAACTGCGGGAGAAGTACAGAAAGAGCCTTGCTCCCTTTAGATTTTAACTTAAATCTGGGTTGGATCAGATTGGAGGCCTTACCCGAACGCAAGGTTCTGCCTGGAATGTACTTCCTCAGGCGCTGTTTAATGTATTCTGGGGCTTTGCCGAAGATTGCCTTGTGAGCCATGCAAAGACGCTTAAACTGCACTCTGAACTTAACAGGCATCCAGTGCAGCTTCCGGAGAAGTGGGGTTGCATGCGAGTTCCTAGGTAGGGAATAAATCAGCCTGGCCGCATCGTTCTGCACCACCTGCAGTTTCCTCAACAACTTCTGCGGCAGACCAAGGTATAAAGCATTTCCATGATCCAGCCTCGAGATGACTTTGGCGGACACAATGGACTGCAGAGTGGGGGGCTGATAGAATGGGTGCTAACTTTCGCAGTTGCCTCAGCACCCCTGTGCCGGACCCCACTACCGCCGAAACTTGAGGGGCCATGGAAAGGTCTGCATCAATCTTTAGCCCCAGGCTTTTGACTACCCTACCAGGAATAGGTGTTGTACCTAGTTCTGGGGGCCAGAACAGATCGCACCAGGGATTGACTCGGTTTGTGATGACCAGCACCTCTGTTTTTTCAGCGTTGACTTTCAAAAGGTTATTGGTCATCCAATTTACAGTGAATCGGAGCAAATTCCTTACTGATTCCTGTACTTCCATTGTATCTTCCAGCTGGACCAATAGCTGGGTATCGTCAGCATAGTTAAACGTTTGACACTTCCTATGCATTAACTCCTCCACCAGGGGTTGTAAGTAAATATTAAAGAGCAAGGGAGAAAGTGCGGACCCCTGGGGTACGCCCCAGGTCACATCACTTGCCTCAGACTCTCAAGTGCACCCTCTGGGTTCGACCCATCAGAAAAGATTCAAGCCACTTTGAGCGCTTGTCCTGTTATTCCCAGCTTTGCGATACGGTCCAGCAAGATGGTATGGCTGACCGTATCGAATGCCGCTGAGAAGTCCAATAGAATCAGGGCACAAGGTTGTTTATTGTCCACCCTGATTCTCAGCTCATCAGTGACAGTGGCCATTACTAGTTCTGTACTATGTTGGGGCCGAAAGCCCGCCTGCCTGGCATGGAGTAAACCATGTTCCTTCAGGTAGCTAGCCAGTGTGTTCAGAGCATGTTTTTCCAGGATTTTGCCCAGAAATGGCAGTTGGGAGATAGGCCTATAGTTCTTTAGAGCCTTGGTGTCTGCTCCTACTTTCTTTAAGAGTGGAGAGACCCTAGCTTCCTTCAGCTGGACTGGGAGATAGCCCGCCTCTAATGAGTCGTTCAGTAGGCTCAGCAGCTGAGTTTGAATACCAGGCAGGGCCATTTGAAAGATTCTCGGGGGTTTGGATCCGTGCTAGAACCTGACTTGACTTGGCTGACAAGCACAGCCAGGCTCTCCTCGTCAATACATGGGAAACTGTTCAACGTCCTTATCGACTCCTGACTAGCAGGGCAAGATGACAGCAGAGGTTCAGCTGGGATCTCCGTGCTATCCCTAATATTGTCCTGTACTTTCTGAAGAAAGAACCTCTGAAAGGTGTCACAGTCGGGTTGGTCCCTAGCAGGAATCTTCCCATCCAGCTGCGTTAATTCCCTTAGGATCGCAAAGGTCTCCCTTTGTTTGTTCGTGGCCCCTCTAATTCTATTCTCATAGAAGGCTGAGTTCCTCACCAGGATATCTGCCTTATATGTTGAGAGTAGCATTTTATAAGTTTCTTACTCCGCTGGGCTGTAGCTGAGTCTCCACCTTCTTTCCGCCTTACGGAGGGCTTGTTTCTTTTCCCTGAGTGTGGCATCAAACCACGGTGCTCCCTTTCCTTTTGCTCTGGTCTTCTCTAGACGCTCACAGGCCAGTTTGTCTAGAGCAGCACGGATCCAGGCCATAAGGGCAGTAGTATCGGAGTCTAGGTTTGTCTCCCTCATCTTAGGAAGTGGAGTGGAAAGCAGCGTGGAAAGTAAAGAGTCTGCCTCTATCTTCTTCCAAGACCTGACCTTTCTCCACAATTGACTGGACACTGCATGAGAGGGGTCTCCTGGAACCCAGCACTTAATCAGGAAATGGTCTGACCATATACAGGGACTAACCTCAATTATTTCTGTCTGGGATATAGAGGACCAAATTAAATCTAATGTACGGCACTTCATATGCGTAGGTCCCAATACTAGTTGCTGTAAGTTAAGCGAGGAAAGATTATTTTCGCACTCTACCTCTGTGGAGTCTTTAGGTACCTTATCCCAGTGGTAGTTGAAGTCCCCTACCACCATAAGGGATTTATATCTGGAGCCCAAATCCGTCAAAAGCTCCAGGAAGGCGTCATTAAAGTCTGGCGAGCTCTGTGGTGGGCGGTACACTACCAGCAACATAATACAGGAGGATTTAAGTGAGATTTGTATCCCCAGGAGCTCCGCATAGTCACAGTTTTAAGCTACGACCTGTGTCATCTTGAGACTTTTTTAAAATAAAATGGCAACCCCCCCCCTCGACAGTCATTGGGGCGATTATACCATAGCGCTTCAAATTCGGGAGGCAAGGCCGCCAGTATATCCGGCGTAGATGAAGAACCTAGCCAGGTCTCCGTAAGGGCAAGGATATCAATCTCTCGATCAGCAAGGAGCGAAAAGACATCCTTGCTTTTGCAAGGAACGCGTGTTCAGCGTCGCTATTTTTAGCCCTCGGGACCTAAGGGGGTATGGCGAACTTCTAGATCGTCTGGGTTTGCCTTCTCCCTGCAGCAAAGCTTCTTCCCGGAGCGTGGCTAGTATTGTAGTGTCTAGCCCAGTATTACCTGTCCTAAGAGCCCGAAGGGTATCCATAGAATATATACGAGGTAGACGAAGGGTACTGGCCCCTGGGCCCGTCCTGGCGCGGACGGGCGCAGAGGGCTTTCCTCTGGCGCTCATACGGCGCGTCGCTGCGCGTGTGCGCTGCGCGCTTGCATTCTAGTCCTTTAAATGGTATATGGCAAAGAGCACATGGAAAGACTAGAGCGCTACCCCCAGAGGCGTCTTGGGAGCGTCTCTGAGCCCACAGTCAAGATTGCGGTCGGGAGTGAGGCGGCAGGAATTTCACCCAAGTGGTGATTCATGTTAATTTCTTTTAATGTGCAGGCAATGCGAACATAGGGAGAGTAAGGAGGATGAAATTAAAAATGAGGTTACCACCAGTTCCGATTTATGAAAAGAAATTCACAACACAACAAGTCCAATTTTAAAAAGGAGCAAAGTGCTCCGACAATGTTTAAAAGTGCAGCAGTAATTTAAAAGCGGCAGCGGCAGCGTGACAATCCAATTTGTTGTCCGCGCGCAGCCAACTAGTCCCCTAAATAGTATTTGCCAAAGAGCACACAGAAAGACTAGAGCGCTACCCCCAGAGGCGTCTTGGGAGCGTCTCTGAGCCCTCACCCAAGATGGCGGTCGCGAGTGAGGCTGCGCGAATTTCACCCAAGTGGTGAGTCTTGTTAATTTCTTTTAATGTGGAGGCAATACGTACATAGGGGGAGTAAGGAGGATGATATTAAAAATGAGGTTACCACCAGTTCCGATTTATGAAAAGAAATTCACAACACAACAAGTCCAATTTTAAAAAGGAGCAAAGTGCTCCGACAATGTTTAAAAGTGCAGCAGTAATTCAAAAGCGGCAGCGTGACAATCCAATTCGCTTGAATTAGCCATTTGATTATATCATTCTAACAGAGGTTTAGGTCCCCAGGAATTAGGTTGTTTGAGTCACCGAGTGAGCAGTGAGCAATCGGGTCAGAAAGGTGTTCCCCAAATGCGGAGGTGTGCTGCCTAGGGGATGATATAGAAGATGGCAGTGTATGGCTCTATTATCGTTTGTCTTGATGTTGGCAGTAAGACATTCAATGTTGCTGTAATTGAAGGTGTCCATTTCCACAATGGCAATGTTGTTCTTATGTATGTGTGCTATGCCTCCACCTCTTTGATCTTTTCTGTCCTTGTTGATGATAGTGAAGCCTGGGGGCACCAACATATCTAGGCTTGGTGCGGAGAACTCATTTATCCAAGTCTCGGTGATGAATGCAATGTCTATGTCATGGGTGAGGATGGTTTCTGCTAATTCTGTTGCATGTTTGGAGACTGATCTGCAGTTTATGAGCATGCAGTTGGTAGAGGGCTCCTCTTTGTTGTGAACCTTTACGAGGGGGATCCTGGGTATGGTAGTGAGGCGGGCTGGGGGTCTTGGTGAATTCAATGTGCGGGATCCCTTCTGAAATCAGTGATCACTTGACTGTTGGATTTAGGGGAGACTGTGGGGGAGAGTTTTAGGTTAAAGTTAGCTCCCCCGCTTCCTTCGAGGACATATCTACTTTGATTCTTCTGGGTCTCTTTGTTCGGTTCTCTGTATCAGATTCTCCGGGTCTCTGTGTCAGGGTCGCAGGGGTGTTGGGAACCCACTCGGGCATAGTATGTTGTCAGGTCTTAGATAGGTGGAGCTGATCAGAGTGGGAGTCCAGGGAGGAGTTAGCTTAGTCTTTCGGGCCATGTCGCGGTTGGTTAAGATTTCGCTCAGGTTCAGAGTTATCAATTCTAGCTGGCTTTCTAGAAGTGCGAGACAATGCTCCATGTTTACAGAGGAGGGTAGGGGTGACTAGGGCAGGGACGTCTGGGGAGGAGGTGGGCATGTCCGTGTTGTGAAGCCTATTGGTGATAGAGCTGTCTGTGTTTGGGACCGTAGACAGGGGGAGCAGTGGATCATGACCCGGTTTTACGTTCTGTTGGCCTCGGCAGGAGGGAAGTAGCTAGAGGTCTGTGATTGCGGGTGAGGGTCATTCCATGATTGAAGGTTGAGGAGGAGGAGGGTGTGGGTGGCACTCGGCGGGAAGTTGGAGCTCATGATTCGTGGGGGCGAAGGTGCGGGCGGTGACTCGTGTAGGAAGAATGGTTGTTCTGGCACAGGGCATGGGAATGGTTGATTGGCTCTCCTGGCCAGGAAGGCTGGCTGGGGGAACATTTAGGGCAGGGAGAGTAGGGGGCGATTTGCAGTGATGGGAAGGAGTAGTCGAAGGCCTCTAGATTCTCATTGTCGGATTGGATTAGGACTGTGCCATTTGTGTAGATGGTTACATAAGTGTTCCTGCTCCATATCTAACGGTTAGTGACTGAGGTCGTCAGTTTGCTGCTATGAGGAGTGGTCGTAGTTTTGGAGATGGAAAGCTGTGTTCTGAACGTGGCGGTCCAATTATCGAGTCTTTCTGCGTGGAAGATGAGATCCATTTTTTTCTGCCCTTTGGAGGAGCAGTGGTAGATGTCTGTAAAAAGTGTTTGAGGGTGCAGTCTAATCCGTCTGTGTTTGAGGTTACTTTTCCCTTTAAATAAGAGGTTGGGGAGAAACTGATCGCAAAGGAGTTCGGGCCGTGAAGTTTCAAGTAGTTTGTTACGGGGGGGGCACATAAAAATTGGCGTGCTGGGTGCCATTTTCTTTCTTTCATTTGATTGGATGAGATGGTGGTTCCCTTAGCGATAACGATTCGGAGAGGGGGAGAACGTGGTTCTGTCGGGAAGAGGATAGAAATAAGAAAGAAATAGGTCAGGGGCCACCAACTAAGGGACGAGATCTCATGTTGGGAGTGGGAGGCGAGGGTGTGGCTTCTCTAATTGTGGACCTGTGGATCTGTGCTTAGATGCTCTCCTACGCGGAGGGCCGGAGGTATCGGGTAGATTGTGATTAACTGTAGCCCTGGACTGAGGTGCGACGAGGTCAGTAGGGAAATGTGTGGTGCGGGGGACATTGATCTGCTAGTGGACTAGTAGAAGTGAGATGGAGACTACTCTGTGGGATCTGCTCTGGGTGGCAGGTCAGGCTTGATATATTAAAGCATTGGTCTGCTTTCAGACTGGTTGTAGTGGGATGGAGACAACTCTTCAGGGGTCTGCTCTTGATAGAAGGTCAGGCTCGATCTAGTACACGCAGTGCTTTAATTCCTGATGTGGCGCTGGGGATCTTGGAGGGGGTTGGTCATGTTAGGGCATTTTCACTGGGTCAGGGAGGTAGGGATTCCTGACCTACTGAGCAATCCCTTACCTTCCATTCAACCTGAAGACTTCCTGCTCCATGAGATGCTCGGGTAGGCGAACACCAGCCTGGACAGTTTAGTTCGCAGATTGTTACGCGGTCCATGTGCGGTATTATCGTGGAGTAGAGAAGCTCCTCTGGTTATCTGAAGTTGCTCCTAAGTGGTGATTAAGATCGCGGAGCTGCCATTTTAAGGTCAGGCATCCGGGAACATTAACAGTGCGTCTGTGACTCTTTGTAGGCAGGGCTGCTTACCTGGGGAGAGTTGATGCACAGGACTCCTGATGCGCACCCTTTCTGCGGATGCTGGGGTCACATCGGTGGGGTTATGCCTGTCTTGGGCATTCTGAGTCTGGGCTATGGGTAGCCATTTTGGTGCTAGGCATCAGAGTTATTTGTATACTGGCCTGTGAGTCCCTGATGCCGGGACAACTGTGGCAGTTGGGGGGGGGGGGTCCTGAAAAACTCTTTGGGGTCTCGCCTGTGCAGTTTTGGCATCCGAGCGAGATCAGTGGCTGCATCGGGCGATCATCATGTGATCAGGCAGAGACGCTAAGGCATTGGTATTTGTGATTTGCGCTCGTTCCTTTGATGGGAAATGCCCAGTGGGACCAGGGCGGGTGGGTGTGATCGGTCTTAGGATGGGACTACTTCTTTTTGCGGAGACCGGTAGTCAGCAGATAAACAAGGCTGACCAGGAGTTACCCTTTGACGTCCATCTCAAGGTCAGGCATGTCCAGCAGAAGCGCGGAGGTAGGGACCGTGTCGCTGTAATTCCTTGGTCTGAGGAACACCCGTGAATTCCAAGTGGTGCTCATCTTGGGTGACTTGCTTTCATGGGGTCAAACTGGTTATGTTTGCTAACATAATTGTAGATACCTGGGACAAATTGCCTATCAATTTCATCCCCAAGTCCAGGGCAGGTTCTGCCCGTACTAGTTCTGTATTTGTTTCGATACTTCTGGTATGACTGCTAATGAGGGGGTACCATGAGTCCTGGTATAGACGGCAGCAAAGACTGTACCCCAAGTAGTACAATCCTCTATCAGGGGAGCTATCCCCATTGGCAAGCAGATCGTCAGTATTCTGTGTTTTTCTTGCGGGGCTGTGTTTGTAAACACTACCTCAAGTTGTGCTATTTTCTGTCCCAACCAGAATTACATTTTCACACGTTTAGTGGGCATTCTTCCCATAATCACGTTCAGCGTTTGTGGGATGATTTTAGTTGTGGTTCCTTGTAGTTGACCTGCTGGAGTGACCCTTGTAGAATGAAGTGTGTGTTTTCTCATAATGAACTGTGTAAGCGTTCTGAAAAGTTTGATTATTTCTTTGTGACTCTGTCTCTGCTGAGTAGACCGAATTTCACTTTTCTGTGGTATGTGGGAGGGCGCTTTTAAACCAATTTATATACTCTTGCTAAGTGAGCAGGACGTCTATGTCCCCTGTATGGAGAATATTCATCTGGTATTTTATCTGGGGGGTAAGAATGAAATGTATGTGTGTGTTCATTTGCAGGTGGGAATTTGACCAAAGAATAGAACACCTATATTTTGTATTTCTTGTGTGCCTCAATCACGAAGTTAACAGTCCCACCTAATACTGGGACTCCAAAATCTACTCATTTTAAAGTGAGTGCGTTTCTGCAATTTTCTGAAATGTTTATAGCTCCATCTTCCTCTCTTTCCTCTGCTGCCTTTGCATTTAATGCAGGCGCAGCCTCTTCTTGGACAGACATTTCCAAAGTAATTTCAAGGAAATAGAGATAAGGTTTATGCACAATGTATGGAACTATAATCCTTCAAGCTTGAACAAATCTACAGCCAATACATAGCATATACCTACTCAGCTGCGGTGGATTGTTCCCTCCCCACTCCAGACATCTCTGGGAAAATGTGAGCAGGGGTCACTGAGAACGCACAACTGAATTACTGTTAAATAAGAACCAAACCAACATTGGCTGTGACCTGTCGTGTAGTTTCTACAAATCTATATAGGATATGTGGGTTTAGACAACATAAACTGAGGGATATTTGTCCAGACTGATTCCAGACACCTGCATAGGACATGTTACTACATAGAGAAAAGGGCCTCCCTAGAGGCGCTCAGCTGGGGCGCTGTGCGCCTGCACCGCAACAATCACAACGCTGCCATTGCAGTGTTGTGATTGTTGGAGAGGAGGAAGTCTGCCTGTGGGTGGCTTTCCTTATGAGAGCTGAGAGCAGCAGGAACTGCAGGAGTCGGGACCAGCCAAGAGCTGAGGTGGGGTGGTGAGTTTTATTTCTTTCAATTTCTGTCCCGCTTTCACCCTCCCACCCGCCCGTCTTGCCGGCCGCGACTGAACAGGACAGGTCCAACGAGACACTGATAACAATAGTTTTTATTTTTATATTTCCTGGCCCACTTGACTGCCCCACGTGTCTTTGCACTGCCATCTTCTGTCGCTCTCTGGCTGCGCCATAATTTTGTAGTTGAGCAAATTGTGATTTAATTGGAATGAAGCGACTGATCAATGCAGGTGTCTGGCTTTCTTCTAGTAGCCCTGAATGAAACCCACCTCGGCCGACCTCAGACAGAGTTGGCACGAAGTAATAGCAGCCGCCACAGCTCCTTTCAAACTTCCTCGCATCCCTCTGAGGAGCCGCCTGCGCCGATTCTCGTGCACACAAACTCAGTGCTTCCAAGGCATGACACACAAACTCAATGCTTCCAAGGCATGACATGTTCCAGGGATACTTGTTTCCTTTTGTAAATATATTCAATGGCTAATGTGTTCAATCAGGTGCGTATTAGTTATTCACGAAAACAAGATTAGTAACTTGTTAGTGAGTTAAACAAGTGGATTGGTTCGAGCAAGTCTCTTCACTACGAGTGCTTGCTCCATCAATGCTGCCCCCGAACACAGCACTCTCCTCCTGGAACATTTTTTAAGCTAGTTACCAGTGAAACAAAGTACTCCCAGGGCACAGGTAAGTAGTTTAATCTTTATTTTTTTCAATAGAAGTCGTAACACCAGCAGGGAGCTGCCTGCCAGCACAGTAACTGTCCCCTCACTCCTGAGCATTTCACACATTACCACCAACACTCCGCATTCCAATAGAACCCAACCATGACAAAATGCCATCGAAATGATTGACCAAATACAACATTTTTATTCAGAACCACTGTTTTTATGAAGGAACAAGGGATTTATAAATGCATAAAAATAGACAAATAAATGGTAAAAATGCATATTGGTGCATTGAGATAAGAAACAAGACGTCTGTGGGCCTGTATCGACGGAAGTTGCTTTCACTTTTCTGCAAGGGCCAAAATGTTTATTTAAGATTTAAAGTGGCTGAGTAAGTAATTTGGCCCGCTCTTCTGCTTTTTGTGAGCATTCTGTCTTGTATTCACTCGCAGGTTCCATCCTGACAAACCGACCACTAGTAAGGAGGACTCTGAATCATCGGAATCTGAGGGAGAGCAGGAGCCTCGCCGAGAGTATACAAAAGGTAACCTTTTTGCGATGACAGTTTGGACTCCACAAAGGAAATATATAAACAACTTTCTGCCCTGAATAAGAGCAAATTATGAATTTACTACTAAAAATGTAGCGCATAAATAACATCACATTGATGTTCATAATTTTTTTCAAAAACATTTATCAAACAAAAGAAGACATGGCACATTACAAGTTGACATTGCAGCAGTAATACGGTAGATATTACATTTCCAGTTGCACTCCATGTTGTAGGGAGGTGTAGGCTGAGAAAGACACATTCATAGCCTGCCAGTAATTGAATAGTAACCAAGGCACAGTGGTAGAGGCACAATTAATCTGGCCCGGGGAGGGGGTTGAAATCAACAGCTTCATCCCGGGCGTTTTGTGTGTCAGAACTGGGGGAGGCCGCTTCCGTTCACAAATTATGATCTTGTTTTTCCTATTATTCTGAAATTAAGCGCTCAAAATTTCTGGTGTGATAGGTAGGATTTTCCTTATCCGCAATGTATTCATGTTTTAAATTTAAATGGATTGTAAATGATGTCACTAAAGGTCTGAAAAGCGAAGTATATATTATCAAACAAAGGAACTGTTATATGATGAAATGAAGAGTAGAAGACGAGGTGTAGCATATGTAGAATGCTTTATTGATTAGATGGTAGATATCAAGGGGGGACCCCACCAGGAGCAGCTCACTTGCTGCTCAGCCCGACTCTAACTGATCCTCACACTCACACACAAGCATTCCAACACTCCATTACCCCCAGGTCCCTCCAGACCCCGTCCCATTCCTTAAAATAGGGAGATAACCATCTCCACGACAGAAAAAAGAAAAGGAGCATGCTGGGATACCCTACCTGCTCCCTCCCACTGGGAGTACATAAGCAGTACCAACCCAGCATGCAGCCTGTTCTTTTTTCTGTCTCCGACAGATTGGACTGTGTTTCCTGCTGTCTTTCTTTTGCAGGTTCCTCCTGGGCCTGGCCTGGGCTCCCTCCCTGCGGCCGGTGTGGTTCTTGCTGTGGCCTCTTCAGGGGGGGGGACTTCTCTGCCCTGCGCTGTGTTCTGGTGGGCGCCAGGGCTCCCTGTTGGGGGAAGGGGGGGTGTTTTGGGGTCCTCTTCCTGCCTTCCTGGTGTGTACCGTGTGTGGTGCGCCCCTGTTTCCTTCCTGTTCCCTGACCTTCTTTGCTGTGTAGCGGTTGGGCTGGGTATGGGCGGGTTGGCCTTGTTGGGCTTGGTTCCGTCTCTTGGCCTGTTGTCCATGGCTGTTGCTGGTGGGGGTCGTCCTTTGGGCGTCTCTCTGCCGGTCTTGTTGGGTGGATGCTGTTTTCCTCAGTTTCCTCCTTTCGTTTCCGCCTTGGTTTGCCTTCCCCGTGCCTCCTCGGCTGGTTGTGTTCTGTTCGTCGAGGCTGTGGGCTGGGGGTGCGTTATTCCTGCCTCCTTGCTGTCCTTTCTCCTCCTCTGGAGTTTCGGCTTTGGAGTGGCCCTGGGTTCGGGTGGGCCTCCTCCTTTTGGCTCTCTCGGGGGTTCTCCGGCCCTTCTTTCTTGCCGGGGGGGGGGGGGCGTCCGCCTGTTGCTTGGACTCCCCTGCTCTGCGGTTGTTCTGCCCTGGTGAGGTGCGCTTGTGCCCTTGGTACTTGGTGGTTGGGAGGTTCTTCCTTCCTGCATGCGCCCTGGCCCTCTGTCTTCCTGGGTTGCCTCTGTTTTCGCCTGTTTGCCGTTGGCGTGCCTCTTTGGTTGGCTTGCCGTTGCGGCGTGGCTTGTGTTTTTTTCTTCCTGTTCCCCTGGCCTGCGTGCTGTTTTGGGGATTCGGGTTGGCCCTTGTCGGGCTCTTGTTTATGGCCTTCTCCTGCTGCTGCGGTTCCCTGTGCTTTCTGGTTCCGGGGTTCTTGCTGCTTTACTTTGCCGTTTCTGTCTGGCATGCTGGGGCTTGTCCCTTGGTGTTGGTCGTTTGCCGCTTGTTCTCTGCGGCTGTGTTGCCTTGTGGCTTTGGCTTCTGGTCCTCCTGGCCGTCCCTGGTGGGGGGTCTTCCTGCAGGGCCGGGGCTCGCTTTCTGCGTCCTGCTGCCCTTTGGTTCCTGGCGTTCCTGTGGGTTCGGTCCTGGTGCTTGCCTGTCGGGTTCCTGCAGTTTTCCGCTGCTGGTTGCTTCTTGCTCCCTCTGGGTTCCCTTGCTTGGGCTCTGCTCCGGGCTTCTGGCTTTCGACGGGTTTGTGTGTCCTCCCCTGGTTTCCTTGTCGGGGAGCTGTTGGGCCCTTCCTCTGTCCTGGGGGCGCCTTGTCCTTGTTCGGCTGTTGGCTCCGGTCCGGCCGGGTTGGGCTCTTGTTGGGTCCTGTTGTTGGGGGTTTTTCTTCTCCCCTTCTGCTTGATGGGGTTTGGTTTCCTGTTGTGGTTTCCTTCTCCCCTCTTGTCTCTCCGGCTGGTTTGTGCTTTGGGGCTTTGCTTGGCTGGCCGCTCTTGCCTCCGGTGGTGGCTGGGTCGTGGCTCTGCCTTGGGTGGCCGCTTGTTCTTCGTCTGCCTGGCTCCTGTGCCCCGTTCTGTTTGCCGGTTCTGCCTGGACTGTGCCCTTTCCCTGCTGGTGGGTTTTTGGGTGTTGGTCTCCCCGGGTGTGGCCTTTCTGCTGCCTTCTGGTGGTCCCTCCCCCCCCCCCCTCGGGTTTCAGGGGGGGGGGGGTTGTGGGGCCCTTCCTCGGTGCTGGTGGGCCTTGGCCTTTTTTGCTGGTGTTGGCTTTGCCTGCTGTCCTGTTTCCCTCTGGTGGGGGCTGGGATTTGTTGGTCGTCCTTGGCTTTTGCTTTGGGTGGCCTCTTGTTCTTGGGTTGTTCGGCTCTTGTACCCTGGCTTTTGGCCGTGCCTTGTCCCTGCTTGTGGGGTTGGGTGTCTGCCTTTCCGGGTTTGTGGGCCTTTGCTCTCTTGTCGGTGCTGGGGTGTTCCTTCGCGCTCCCTTCTTGAGTGGTGCGCCTTGGACTTCTCGGGGCTCCTCTCTTTGCTTTCGGGTGCAGGGGTTTTTCCCAGTGTGCTCTGGTGGCCGGGGCTCTGCCTCTGTGTTTTTGCCTCACGGTCTCCGTTTTGCCTTCCCGTCCGCTTTGCGGTCGGGTCGCTGGTGCTCTTCCTTGGTGGTGTTGAGCTTTGTGCTGTGTGGCCCTTCTTTGCTTGGGGTCCTTTTTTGGTCCCTGCTGGGGTTCTTTCCTGGCTGCTCCTTCTCTTGGGCTTTGTCGCGGTCCTGGGGTGTTCTTCGGTCCCTTCGGGGTCCGCTCCCTTCGGTTGGCTTTGGCTCTGGGTCCGTTTTGTGAGCTCTGGGCTCCCACCTTCGGTTTCTGTTTTCTGGGGCGGGCTGGCTCTGGTTGGCTGTTGTGCTTTCCTGGCCTCCTTCCTGGTGGGCGGTTCCTTTGTGGCTCTCCGTCTGGGTCCTGGTGGTCCACTGTTGTGTGCCTCCTGGCTGGCTGGCCTGCCTCTTCTGCGGCTGGTTTCTTGGTGTTGGGCTGTGGGCCTTATTGTTGGTCCTCGGCTTTTGGGGTTTCGCCTTCGGTGGTTCCGTGGTGTCCCCCTTTTTCTCCTGGGGGTCGGTGCCTCCTTTTCCGGTTCTGGGGTTTTGGTTTCCCTGGTTCCGTGTGGTCCTTTGTTGTATTTCTTGGTTGTGCCCTGGATTTTTCCGGGTCTGTTTTTGGTTGGGCTTTTTGCTCTCCCTGCCCTCTGTTGTGGTGGTTGCTGGTTCTGCTGGGGTTGGCCTTTGGTCGTCCCTGCCCTGTGGCCTGGTTCCTTTGTGGTTCCTTGTTGCTGCCCTCTTTCGGTTCTGCTGGGGGCCTCCCCTGCTGTGTGGGGGTCGCTCTTCTGCTTTGTTCCTTCCTGGTCCTTCGGCTTCTCCGCCCTGTGTGGGCTGTTCTTTCTGCCTTTGTCCTTTGGGCTGGGTTGGCCTGTTGGTCTATGGTTGTTTGGCGGCCTGGGGGGCCTGGTTCCGGGGGCAGCGCCCTTGGGGGTTTCTCGCGGGTTGGTTGCCTTCTCCTGGCTCCTTTCTCCGTTGGGTCGCGCGCTCTTCTCCTGGCCTTCCGTTGGTCGGGGGGGTCCTTGGTTTTGGCCCCCTCTGCTTGCTCCCTTGGGGGCTTGGCTCTGCTTCTGTGCCTTCCTTCCGGCTTGCCGGATTGGTGGTTTTTGTTTTCTTGGCAGTCCCTTTCTGACCTTTGGAGGTCTTGGTTCGGGTCTGTGGGGTTCTGTTTTTTGGTCTGGTGCCCTTGTTGTTGGTGGGGTTCCGGAAGGCCGGCTTCTCTGCTTTGGTATTCTCCCTATTTTAAGGAATGGGACGGGGTCTGGAGGGACCTGGGGGTAATGTCCTATTACTTACCGGTAATCTTCATTACTCCTGGTCCCGTTGACCCCGTCCCATTCCTTACTTCCCTCCCTCCCTCCCTTGCGGCCGGCCTTCCTGTTGTTGGCTTGGTGTTTTTCAGGCTGCATGCTGGGTTGGTACTGCTTATGTACTCCCAGTGGGAGGGAGCAGGTAGGGTATCCCAGCATGCTCCTTTTCTTTTTTCTGTCGTGGAGATGGTTATCTCCCTATTTTAAGGAATGGGACGGGGTCAACGGGACCAGGAGTAATGAAGATTACCGGTAAGTAATAGGACATTCTCACGCGCACCAACATTCCACTAAGATTCTACTTAAGGCTGAGCAGCAAGACCTACAACTAGTCCACTACATCACCTTCTCCCTTTTAAACAGAGAACAAAAGAATTCTGTAAGTACATTAACAATATGAATCAACATTGGTGTAAAATTGCTAACACAAAATGTGAAGGAAAACAAATATGCAATAAAAGAAAATACATTGCATAATTTAAAAGCAAAAGACATAATATGCAATTATAAGCATATAACTAGGAGAAAAAGGATATATTAAGAAGGGCGAAAACTGTACCCTGTTGAACTATAAAATAAGTTTAACGTGACAAGGCAAGGTGTGAAATCATGAACCAGAATCAAAAAAAATAAAACCACACTGTCACAAAATGACAGAAGCCGTAGAATCTACACACAGTGGATAAATAAGCCCAGTAAATTAAAGAAATAAGTAGAGCCACAGCAGGTGATATCCGCACGTAAAAGTGAATATCACAAAGTGACCTATCCACGCAAAGTGGATATCACCGTACCCAAGAATAAGTGGCAACCCCTTAACTAAGTGGAAAATCCACGAACCAGGAAGACCACATAGCCGAAGGCTAAAACAATGTGTACCTTGATAAAACAAATTATAATCATGTAGTTAAATTAAATAACGTACATTAATGTGGCATTTCAAGTAAAAGCGAAATGACACGGGCAATGAATGCGTACCATGAAAATTCTGTTACTGACTGAATTTATAAGCTTAAACTAATGAAAATTCCCATTAAGAAACTTGTAACAGATTAACTAGTTGAAAGAAGAAAATTACACGTTAAGAACCAGTGTATGCATCGATAATCACACTGCAGGCAAACAATCTATACTTACACTAGGCCTAAAACAGTAAAGGGAGAAATCAGTGTAAAAAGGTGTGTGCAACACCCACACTTAAGCATAAAAACAAGTGTATAAAGACCAGCTCTAATACATAACTTCCCCAAAATAACAGGCAAAGCTTAGCGTATTGATGAAAACTAGATTGGCCAATACATATAAAGCTCTCTTTAAATGCATTCACTGGAATCAAAACACTCAATTAATGTGTGAGTTAAAACTAGTATAGAACACAGCGTATAAGACTTAAAATAAAGACTGTAGTACCTTTCCTTTTTCATACCAATTCTTAAAAACTCACATTTCTATGTAAATATTTGCATAAACTATTACAAGCATAAAAAAAATGGTTAACATAAACAGTTATAGATAAAGCTTCAAAGCTTGATGTTGCTGTGAGTGCAACACAGGCAAATCCATTTTTTTAAAATAAGTAAGCTACAAAGCTTGGTGTTGCTGTAAGCGCAACACAGGCAAATTTATTGATATTTTTTTTTAAATAAGGAAGCTACAAAGTTTAGTGTTGCTGTAAGCGCAACACAGGCAAAATGCATTTTTTTTAAATGAAGCTACAAAGCTGGGTGTTGTTGTAAGCGCAACACAGGCAAAATCATCCACCTGTATTTTTATATTTTCTTGTCCTGTAAAGTGTGATCCTGAGTACGTGGTTCCTGGGTCTCTTGTCACATCAAAATTTCGCTGGGATTTTTTGACATGTGAATTTGAGATTGCTCGTATTTGATCGTTGTACCAAATTGGTATTTTATTAACCATTGGTTCCACTCTTTCAACCACATCATATCCATGTTTATGTAGTGTCTCCTTTTCGTTGAGTATTATCCCTGGAAGAACTGATGACCAGAATGTTACCGTCACTAGTTTAATATTGTCTTTTTTAGGAAAGATCACTAGTTCAAGTTCGTTGCTGGTCATTGATTGTGAAGGCCTTATGTGATGTAAAAGATCTATAATCCTTCCTCTATTAAGTGGAGCTGAGTCAGTAGGGAAAAGTTCCTCAAATTGGAGGATTTTAGAGTATGTTTCTTCTCCCTTTTGTCTGGGCCTGATGTTATCTTCCCTTGAATTTTTAATACTTTGATCTGATTGTATGGAGAGTCTGATTGGAACGTACTCTTCTGCTCTTGGGTCCAAGTATGGCGTCTTTTCTTCTAGATTTTTGTTATTAATTTCTAGCTTTTCAATATTTTGAGGCGTTGTTATGTCATCGAGTTGTTCCTCTTCGGGTTTATATATAGTGACTGATTTTTGAAATTTTAGTTTACGGGTTTTCTTCTTTTGAATCCTTCTTACTGATTTTTTTCTCCTTCCTCCTTTTTTATTTTCCGTTTTCTTATTATCTATCATTTCTCCATTTCCATGGCTTGATATATCTTTTGTGTGTGTTTCCTGAGTATCTTGTACAGAATCATATTTGGGTTTATTTATTGCACTTGTTTTAGTGAATATTGGAAATTGTTTTATTTTTTTGTTGATGTTTTTCTTTAAATAGTTTTTTTAGTGAGTATATTACCGAATCGTTTAAATTATCCGACTTCTGATTTTGTTGTATTTGGGTATCTGTTGTTTGAGTACCAAACTCACGTTTTATTTTCTCATGATCTTTGTTATGATCTTTTAAAATGTCCTTCTGCACGTGTTTGATATTAGTTAACGTATCACTTATTTCGGAAGAATCTTTTTTCCTTTTTTCTTCAACTAGATGTTTTAATATCCCAATTTGAACATCCAAGGTTTGATCGGAGTTTTCTAAAATGTTTCCCAAGAAAGAGAGAACTGATTCCAGAATTTCTTGAAGCGAGAAGAGAGCCTTAGACATAGGTGTAGCTGTATTAATGATATTATTATTATTTTTGAGATAAAAAGGGTCCAACGAAGAGTCGAGTGAGACAGTTTGAGGAGGTATTTTTTGCTGGATACTATTGTTTGGCCCAAATTCTGACTTTTGTGTCATTAAGTTTGATTTGTTAATGCATGATTCCTCGTGTAATGGTGAGCTCCCACTATTTTTTATAGGAGTTGAGGTTTTTAGATGAGTCAATTCGTGATCCGAGTTTTGAAAATCTATTGGGGTGCCAAATAATTTGTTACTTGAATCGGGCTCTAAGTGACACAGTTTTTGTTGTTGACTAAGTATCGTTGAGGTACTTTCTACTACTCTAGTGGTTACTGATGAATTGAGAGTTATTTCTTTTCCGGTTGTGTGTGTTTCTTGTTCCTCTTTAACTGTAAGAGTGGAGAAATATGTACTGATTGCCGGCGTGTGAGTTATACAACCATGTTTTATAGCTTTATCAGAGGATTTCCGTACAGCATTCTCCGTACCCATTCTTTTCATAAATATTGTACGGGATCGCAGTTTTTTAAAACCCATTTCTTAACCAATTGTCGGCTTTGCTTGATTTCTATATCTCTAGATTCGCCAAGGATAGGATAACAATGATATTACTATTGGGAAATTCTTGGTGTTCTCCAACTGCCCTTATCTTTGCTCGCAATGTGTGTGATAAGTCAGATTTTTTGACCAATTGACTACAGGAGAATACCTTACTCTCGTACTTCCACAGAGATTTCCAAATTGGTGCGTAGGTGGAAGGGGGGGTGGCCCGTCCCGTCCTCGTACGTCCCCGGACGGCCACAGACGGCCCGCCCTTTGCCCGGGCTTAGCTCCGCGCTTAGTCCCGCGCGCGTCCCGCGATCGCGTTACCGGTGCTCTCGAAATAGGAGAGGAGCAGGAGGGGGCGGGAAGAGGACGAGCTGCAGCCAATCAGCGCCGCTGTGCACGCTGGTCCTCGCAGTCCCGCCTCTGTCAGTGATCAGGGGAAAGCAGGTCAGGTCTCACTATCCAGGGCCTCGGGCGGCCAGGCGGGTCCCAGGGATCAGGTCCACAGCAGGGTGCAGCAGCCACGAGCGGTGCCCGCGAAGCGGGGGCCGCGAGGCGTGGCGAAGTGGCCGGCAGAGACAGCGAGCCAGCAAATTTCAAGTGCAGCGTCCGCAGTTCAACATCCAGGTAGGGCCCAGCAAAGGTTATACACTGAGCTCCCTCTACAGCACGCTATTATCTGCTGGAGGGGGCGCGAAGAGGACCAGCTGCGGCCAATCAGCGCCGCTGTGCACGCTGGTCCTCGCAGTCCCGCCTCTGTCAGTGATCAGGGGAAAGCAGGTCAGGTCTCACTATCCAGGGCCTCGGGCGGCCAGGCGGGTCCCAGGGATCAGGTCCACAGCAGGGTGCAGCAGCCACGAGCGGCGCCCGCGAAGCGGGGGCAGCGAGGCGTGGCGAAGTGGCCGGCAGAGACAGCGAGCCAGCAAATTTCAAGTGCAGCGTCCGCAGTTCAACATCCAGGTAGGGCCCAGCCAAGGTTATACACTGAGCTCCCTCTACAGCACGCTATTATCTGCTGGAGGGGGCGGGAAGAGGACCAGCTGCGGCCAATCAGCGCCGCTGTGCACGCTGGTCCTCGCAGTCCCGCCTCTGTCAGTGATCAGGGGAAAGCAGGTCAGGTCTCACTATCCAGGGCCTCGGGCGGCCAGGCGGGTCCCAGGGATCAGGTCCACAGCAGGGTGCAGCAGCCACGAGCGGCGCCCGCGAAGCGGGGGCCGTGAGGCGTGGCGAAGTGGCCGGCAGAGACAGCGAGCCAGCAAATTTCAAGTGCAGCGTCCGCAGTACAACATCCAGGTAGGGCCCAGCAAAGGTTAGCCCCGCCTCGTCGAGCTGGTTATTTCGCTTTCTTCTCCCCCCATTTCGGCTGTGCCTGCACTGGTGGCGGGAGGGGGAACCCCGCCCCCGCTGAGCGCACGGGTAGGGGTGGCGGAGCCCAGGTCCTCTGGAAGTTTGTCCCGACCCGATGGGTCTACCCAATCTGTAGCCTGGGCTCTGTTGTGGGGGCCTCATTGCGGGGCTGTGGACCGGGGTAAGGTGCGGGACTCAGCCAGGTCTTCAAACCATGCGTTGGCCAGCACCTGGCTTCAAGGACTCCCCCGCAACAGGCCCTGGACCCTCCCCTCTACTATGCTTCAAGCATGGGGAGGGGACTGTGGTAGCTGCGGGCACTTGATGGTGGGCTGCGTCCTGTCTTTGGGGGGGAAGTGCGGTAACCATCTGGGCCTTTCCCAGAGGCCTACTGATGTATGGGGGCCTGTGTATCCACGCCTGGGCCTAGTCTTGCTGCTGCTGTCCTGGTGCACTTTCACTCCTGTTGGGTTCACGATAACAAGGGGGGGCCAATGCAAATGCCGAACACCAATAAGCATGTTCCAGGACCACCCCGCAGTCCGCCCCGGGAACGGAAGCCATTTGTTCCACTCGGTCGCCCGGGTAGCTTTACAGTTGAGTGCCCACTCTGCTTTTGCGGGTGCCCTCTGATGTCGGGAGCCAGCAGAACTCTTAGATGCCCAAGAAGAGCCAGTGGGCTCTGATGGGTGCTGATGTCAGAGGTGGCTTGGAGCGATTGGAGAAGAAGTCCTAGCTGCCCACCATCTTGGCCACGCCCCTCACAATCCCTGTTTTTCTCCTCTATGCTTGATGGCTCCTTTAAATTAAATAGCGAGCATTATTACCCTGTACTGTAAAACGTATGAGCACTCGTAAATGTTTTATCCTTGTTACTGCTTGATAAAAGGATGATATCGTAATGTAAATAACAAACTAGTGAGTTAATTGAAGTGATCTTAGTTTTGCTGTGGGTGTTTAATGTGTATCAGTAGGTCTCTTAACTGTATTCGTTAGTTTTGTGACTGTTTTTTTGTTGGTTTAAATAGAAGAGTTTATGGCTCCACGTAACACATATTACAACATATACATTAGTACAATTATTAATGGGGATGTGTAAGAGCTGCAGCCTCTCTTGAAAATGTGATGTTCGATAAAATGTATGTGACTTCATGTTTTACACAATTTATGCTGGCACATATAGGCATAATTTAAAGCACAAAATTACAAAAATTGATATCTCTCTCTGCACTTTACAAAAAGACACTTTTGATTAAAGAAGTGAATCTCTTTTGGTAAACATTAATAAAAGTAACTTCCTTACAATTCTCACTTTACAAGCTTGACTTCCATTAGAGTGGACTAGGAGTATATCAGAAACAAATGATTTTGCGACAGAATCTTGGTGCTGATGCACAAGAAAGATCAGCAATGTACTGGCTTAGGTATCTGATAGAGACACCTGGCTGCAGATTCCTCATCCCCAGGCGTCTGACTGGATCAGGATTTTTTTTTTGTTGAAGCAGCACCTCTACGCGTCGGGGGACGCACCACACGACCCCGCCCTGAAGTCGTCCACGTACGTGAGGTCAGTTTCCTCCTTTTCCATGTGCAACGCGGATCTGGAGTGAGCAGTTCCTCTGGCCTGCTTTCAGGCCTCCTTTTTGACGCTTCGCGTCGGGAACAGTGTACAATGCTTTCGGGCTTTGTTTGCGGCAGATGTCCGCGTCGGACCCGCATCTCATTTGTATGTGGTGTCTGGGCGAGCACCACGACTCCACGGACTGCGATGCCTGCCAACGTCTCAAACCTAAGTCTCGCGGTGAGCAGTGTATGAAGCTTATATCAGCACGACTGTCCCGGTCGGAGTCGTCTCGCCCCCCCGGCCTCGTCGCCCACGGCAGGACCCTCTACTGTCCGGGGCCTTCGTCCATCCCTTGGTAAGTCTGGGTGCTTGTCGCCGAGGTCTTCGACCCCCCCTTCTTTTGTTGCCAGGGACGCTGGCTCCCAAAATGTGCCGGATGTCCGCTCCTGACAGTCACACTCCCCTTATCCTCCCTTTCCGGTTGCGGGGGCGACGCGGGCCCAGATGGAGGCATATGCTACGGCTTTACAAGCCTCCCTGGGGTTCTCTTCCGTCCCTGGGGCGTCCTCTGCGCCTCCGCTTCATGTGGGGTCCCCAACGGAATAGCCGGTGTGTTTGCCCCCGGCGCCTATTGAGTGTTTGCTCCCTGGGAACGCTGGAGATGTTGTATCGTTAGAGCGCGGTTTGGCCGGGTCCCCCTCTTCAGTCCACGTGGAGTCGTCAGGGCGCGGCCCAGCTGGGTCCCCCTCTAAGACCCACGGCGCCTCTGCTGTGCCGCATAGCACTGCTGGGCTCCCTGTGGCGCTGCAGGTGGTTGTCTGTGCTCATAGTTCTAACTTGGGCCCACCCTGGGCTTCCGGGCAGGCGGCTGCCTGTCCGGAGCCGGGGTCTGCGCCGTTCCAGTGCCGGAGACTTGGCTTCACCTCCACTCCTTTCTGCTGAATCGGAGCATGGCTTGGATGTGGTGGAGTCGGCACAGGGACGGTGCTGTAAGGTTGCCTCGCCGGCACCGGCTCCTTCTCCTTCTTCCGAAGGGGAGCTTGTCATAGTTTTGGCGCCAGATGGCGCGGACTCGACGCCGGATGCAGCCGAGTCGCCGTCCCACGAGGCATGATTGGTGGCAACACGCTTCATTTAGGCTCTGTGTCGACGTTTAGTTCTAGACTGTTCTCCGGAGAGAGTTCGGCACCGCCCACTTGCCCGGCGTTGCTGGAGGTACTGTTACTGGTGCCCCCCTTGGAATTTGAGGATCCTCCTCAGTAACTCCCGGAGCCAGCAGGCGCTTCCCCTCTCCGGGAGCCCCCGCAAGATCCTCATTCTACAATTGGGCTCCCTTATGCGGAGCATTGGTCGCCACCTCAGTGTTTGGGGAGGGTCAGCTTACAACCCTCCCCCACAGATATGCTGTTGTCCACTCCTAGGAGGGCTACCAAAGCTGGTGCAGCCTTCTTAAGTGAGACCTCATTGGCCTCGCGCATTTTCAATATATGCAACCCCCTTCTGCCCCTTTGTCTGTGTACCCCTTGCTTGAGGTCCTTCACCGTGGGTCCCGCAATGTGGTGACGCTTCTGCCCTTTAAGGCTTCCCTTTATGATGCCCTCTTGAGTGCTTGGGTCTGGCCTGCTTCAGGTGACCCAGTGGCTTGTTCATTTTTGCACCGCCATCATCCAGTTTCACGCGACCCTGTGTGCCTCTTTTTACATCCTGATGTGCGGGGGTTTGTGCTGCAGACTGCTTTCCCCTCCCTGCCACCTCTGACGCTTCCTCCCTCTTGGGAGTCACGGTGGCTTGAGTCCTGGGGTGGAACATCTTTGCTTCCAATAGTGCAGCCCTACGGTCTTTAATACAGTGTGTTTTGGCTTACAACCCTCCCCCACAGATGAGCTGTTGTCCCCTCCTAGGAGGGCTACCGAAGCTGGTGCAGCCTTCTTAAGTGAGACCTCATTGGCCTCGCTCATTTTCAATATATGCAACCCCCTTCTGCCCCTTTGTCTGTGTACCCCTTGCTTGAGGTCCTTCACCGTGGGTCCCGCAATGTGGTGACGCTTCTGCCCTTTAAGGCTTCCCTTTATGATGCCCTCGTGGGTGCTTGGGTCTGGCCTGCTTCAGGTGACCCGCTGGCTCGTTCACTTTTGCACCGCCATCATCCAGCTTCACGCGACCCTGTGCGCCTCTTTTTACATCCTGATGTGCGGGGGTTTGTGCTGCAGACTGCTTTCCCCTCCCTGCCACCTCTGATGCTTCCTCCCTCTTGAGAGTAATGGTGGCTTGAGTCCTGGTGTGGAACATCTTTGCTTCTAATAGTGCAGCCCTACGGTCTTTAAATACAGTGTGTTTTGGCTCGGGCTACCTTGGCCCTGTGGGACTCCTCAGAGTCTTTGCTTCCTACCACCTCTGAGGGTGCTCGCGTTGATCTCCTCCACCTCCTCCGGGATGGCCGTGACCTCGCAGAATTCACAATACGTTCAGCCCTAGACAAGGCAGATTCTTTAGGCCGAGCTATGGCGGGCTCTGTTGCTGTAAGGCGCCACGCTTGGTTGAGATAGCGTTTTCCCTGAAAATATCCGGGAAAGGCTGGTTGACTTACCCTTTAATGGGGTTTTGTTATTTGATGATAATGCCGAGTTGGCGGTTCAACGGCTCCTTGCGGTCTTTCGTCCTCCCACTTAGGTTTTCCTAGGCCTGTCTTCTGGGGGTACTTTTTCATTTTGCATTCCTTGGATGCACTCTGATTTTAGCGTATGCTGCAAGCCTTATGTCTTCTTTTTTACAAGGGGAATTATCCTTTTATTAGCATCCCTTGGATGTGTTTTGCTTTCTGCTAACTGTTAACCTGTTGTGGCAGTGTTCCATGGTTTACTGTGTCTGGTCCTCTGACGGTGGTATTGAGCTGGTGGCTCAGCTCGGTAACGTCATAGGGCTCGGAACTCGTGTTCACGGGTTCAGTTTTTTAGTGTGTTCTTGGCTTGGCTTCTTGCCCTAAGAGGTGTTCCCCGATGTTTGGGATGTGCATACTCCGTGTGGGGTACTTGTATGCTATTATATAGCTTTGTTTGCCTCTTAAGGGCCAGGGGGACCTGTGTGCTCCATGCGCCCTTGGTGGTTTATTTTACGGTGTTCTCTGTTTTTTTCATGACCCACCCTTTCTGCTTGGCTCATGCCTGCCCTGCCTGTGTATGATCTGGTATGGACATGTTCCATGCCGCCAGCTGAGTACTGTCTCTACAGATTCCACTGTTCTGCATGTACGTAAACATGCTGGTTGCCATGGCTTTCACTTTCTTTGGTTGCCACCTCCTTTTGAGGATGCCAGGCTTGGTCCTGTGTCCCCATGTGGGAAAGCCTTTCTGAGTCGTTGCACCTTACGTATAAAGTTCCTCCTTGCTTCTACTTCCTGGGGTGGCTTCCCAGTTTTGCAACTGCTCTTTTTCTTAGTGTTCAGACACAGTACCTATTCTGCCTTCTTCTAGTTGGAGGATTTAGTCTCAGATTCTGGGACCCTTCCCACGTTTTCTCCATGGTCCTTTTTGTACCTTTATTGCCCTTTCCTTCGGATGTGCCTCTTTACTAGATGTCGTCTACTGTTATATCAGCTATGCCTGTGGGCCAGCTCTTCTAATGGCAGTTGCCCTTGGCCTACTCCCTACATGTCTGTATTCATGGGTTCATTCTTTTTCGACTTTCATGCTGGCCGGTCGGGCCGTCTTATGCCTTCTTTAGCTATGCCACTTTACGGTCTCTGCAACCGGTTGCCTGTTGATTGGGTCAGTAGTGGCTTGTTTTGGGGGTTTTACATTCTGTAGTTCACCCCTATTTCCCCCCTTGGGGACTGTGTGTGCACTTAGCATGTTTCTTGCACCCGCCTCTTGTACTTTACTCAGTTTCTACCTCTTACCCTTTGGTTCTTGGCAGAAGCTCCTCCAGCATTCCTTCCGTAGGCTGGTCTGGTAGGCTCTGATTGTATGTCTTCATGCTCTTCGTTCTTTCCATAAGCTGGTCTGGTAGGCTCTGGTTGCATCTCTCATGTTCTCTCGTCCTTTGGTTGGGGTCCATATAGTGCACCATTAAGCTGAGAGTGGTCTCTTCTTACTCTCCCTCTCTCTCTTCCTTTGTTCTGGTATATGGTTGATGCTGTTTCTATCTGTCATCCCTATACAGGTATAGTGTGATGCCATTCTTGCCTTTTTAGGATGTCTTGCATCCTGTTATCTCTGCTCTTCTGAGCTGCTTGGGGTGCTGTCTGGCTGTTCCACCACAGCTGTACCCATTGCCCGTCAATAGGTTGCTGGCCCAGATGCGTTACGCTTTCTGTTGTCCTCTCGCAGACCCACCTCCCTCCTGGGGTATGGCTGTGGTATCTATTCTAAGTTAAGCCATCTGCGGCTATATGTCTCTATCAGATGTACGTGTTACTTACCTTCGGTAACGATGTATCTAGTAGAGAAGTCAATCAATCAATCATATCATTTATAAAGCGCACTACTTACCCATGAGGGTCTCAAGGCGCTGGGGGCGGAGGGTGCTGCTACTGCTCGAAAAGCCATGTCTTGCGGAGTCTTCTGAAGGTCAGCAGGTCTTGGGTCTGCCGTAGGTGGGTGGGGAGGGTGTTTTAGGTCTTGGCGGCGAGGTGGGAGAACGATCTGCTGCCAGAGGTCGCTCTTCGGATGCCGAGGACTGTGGGGAGGGCAAGGTCGGCAGAGCGGAGCTGGTGGGTGGGGGTGTAGAAGCCGAGTCGTCTGTTGAGGTACATTGGTCCGGTGTTGTGGAGTGCCTTGTGTGCGTGGGTGAAGAGCTTGACGGTTATCCTCTTGTTGACAGGGAGCCAGTCCAAGTCTCTCAGGTGGGGTGTGATGTGACTGTGGCGAGGGATGTCGAGGATCAGGCGTGCTGAGGTGTTCTGGATGCGTTTAAGCCCTCTCAGGAGTTTGGCTGAGGCTCCTGCGTAGAGGGCGTTTCCATAATCCAACCTGCTGCTGACGAGGGCCTGGGTGACCATTCTTCTCATTTCAGTGGGGATCCACTTGTAGATCCTACGGAGCATGTGGAGGTTGTTGAAAGAGGAGGAGGAGACGGAGTTGACCTGCTTAGTCATGGAGAGGGTAGAGTCGAGGATGACCCCTAGGTTGCCTGCGTCGTCTGTGGGTGTTGGAGCTGTTCCCAGTGCAGTCGGTCACCAGTAGTCGTCCCAGGCCGACGGGTTGGATCCGAGGATGAGGACCTCCGTCTTGTCCGAGTTCAGCTTCAGCCGGCTGTTCTTCATTCATTCGGCGACAGCCTTCATTCCTTCTTGTAGGTTGATTTTGGCGGTGAGGTGGTCCTTGGTGAGGGAGAGGATCAGCTGGGTGTCATCGGCGTAGGAGATGATGTTGAGGTCGTGTAGTCGGCCGGCGTGGGTGAGAGATGCCATGTAGATGTTAAACAGCGTAGGGCTGAGGGATGAACCCTGGGGTACGCGGCAGATGATCTCGGTGGCTTCGGAGCAGAAGGGGGGAAGGCGAACGTTCTGTGTTCTGCCGGAGAGGAAGGGGGAGGTCCACTCCAGGGCCTTCTCTTGGATCCCGGCGTTGTGGAGGCGTGTTCATAGTGTGCAGTGGCAGACTGTGTTGAAGGCTGCTGATAGGTCCAGGAGGATGAGGGCCGCTGTTTCTCCGTTGTCTAGCAGGGTACTGATGTCATCGGTGGCGGCGATGAGGGCAGTTTCGCTGGTGTGGTTGCTGCGGAACCCGGATTGGGAAGGGTACAGGATGCTGTTCTCCTCGAGGTAGCGGGTCAGTTGTTTGTTGACAGTCTTCTCAATGACAGGCATTGGTCTGATGGAGATCCGGAGTGGATGGTGTTCATGATCTTGATGGTGTTATCGTCATTGATGTTGGTCCTGGAGAGTATGCGGTTGGTGTGGGTGGTGGTTGTTGAGGCAGAGGTCTCCGTTGTTGTTGGGGCAGTTCTCCGTGGTTTACGCGGCAGTCTGGACGTTGAAGCTGTTGTGGATGTCTGCGACCTTGCGGTGGAAGAAGGTGGCCAGCGAGTCGCACAGGTCTTGATAGGGTGGGATGTCATTGGTGTAGGAGCTGGGGTTTGAGAGTTCCTTCACGATGTTTAAGAGCTCTGTGCTGTTGTTTGCGTTGTTGTCTAGGCGGGCTTTGAAGGAGGTCCTTTTAGCAGATCTGATGAGGTGATGGTGTCTGCGGGTGGCGCTCTTGGGGGCTGTGTAGCTGTCCGGTGTACGTTCGCTGAGCCATTTCTTCCCCTTTTTTTGGCAGGTTTGCTTGGAAACCTGCAGGTCTTCGGTGAACCAGCTGGCTTTCTTACTGGTGTGACTGTTGGAGGGTTTCTTGAGCCTGGCTAGGGTGTTGGCGCAGTCGTCAATCCACTGTCTGAGGTTGCGGGTGGTGGTGTTGGGGTCGGCGGGTGGGCTCTGGGCGAGGGTTGTGGTTTGCTGGTCTATGATGACTTTGCTTCAGCAGCGACGAAGCATCTGTTGGGTGAGGTGGTGCGTGGTGGGCTTATTGAAGGTGAAGTGGATGCAGCGGTGATCGGTCCAGTGGAATTCGGTGGTGTTGTTGTAGGAGATGTGGGGGCTTGCGGAGAAGATGGGGTCAAGCATGTAGCTGGCGGCGTGGTGGGTGTTGTGACGAGTTGTCGGAGTCCCAGGTTGGCTAGGTTGTCGATCAGGGTGGTGGAGTTGGCGTCGTTGTTGTTCTCGAGGTGGAAGTTCCCTGAGGAGGATGTAGTCCTTGGAGGCGTGTGTGCTGACTAAGTCGGCGATGGAGTGGCTGAACTTTGGGCAGGGTCCAGGGGGTCTGTAGACTAGGGTTCCCCTGAGGGTGGTGCTGGGGTCGATGTGGATCTGGAAGTGCATGTATTCGGCGGTACTGAGGGTGTAGTTGGTGTTGGTCGAGACTATGGGAGTATTCCTGTGGATGATGGCGATTTCTCCTCCTACTCCGTTAGTGCGGTCCCTGTGGGTGATCTTGTAGCCTTCCGGGGCAGCTATGGCGATGTCGGGTGCCGAGGCAGGGCTCAGCCAGGTCTCCGTCAGGAAGGCGACGTCTGGGGAAGTTGAGTCGAGTAGGTCCCAGAGTTCGACGGCGTGTTTGCGGGCGGAGAGGTTGTTGAGGAGGATGCATCTGAGGGAGTTGGGTTCTTTCCTGGTCGGCGGCTTGGCGGGGTGGATGCTGGTGAAGCTGCAGTTCCAGCAGGTGAAAGGTCCGTGGGTGCGCTTCGGGCGGCCAGGAAGCAGGTGTGTGATTGTCTGGTATTGAGTGCATGGAGGCGGCTGGAGTTGTAGTGGAGTCTGGTATCATGGCGTTTGCGGGGGCCAGGGGTTCTGCCGCTGGGCTCAGACAGGCTTGCCTTTGGCGCGCCCGCTGCGCGCAGCCGCCATATAAGGGTAGGTGGGCAGGAAGGAGCATGTGGGAGGCAGGAGTGGGGAGGCCAATGGGTGTTCAGTGGGGTGGGGCTGCAGCTGCGGGAACCGGGTACAGAATGCAAAAAAGTGGAAATGGGACAGAGTTAGAGGCTAAATTACAGAAGTAAAAGATGCAAATTGAAATACATCTTTTTACCAGAAGCAGAAATACGGTTTGCAGGGTAAAAAAGGCAGGCGCAGGCAAGCGGAAGAGCAGGGAGGAGCGGCGAACTTGTGGAGCGGCAGCAGCGGAACAGCAGAGGCACAAACGCACAGGTGGTGCTGTGCTGCGTGGGGAGCGGCCTGACCTGCAAGCAGTTGTCTAGCTAGAAGTTGTCTAGCTGCAGATTCCTTAACGCCCACCCAGCCTCCCCATTCTGCGATGACCTTGCCGAGTGGTGTTCTCCACTGGTCTCTTTCAGGTGCCATTGGTTTTTCTCTTGAGGGAGTTCACATTGTTGTGTCCCTTTTAGAATTTCCATGTACAGCTACTTCCCTCTAGGGGCTTCTTCATGTAAAATGGTGCCTTTTGATTCATCTTTGCTAGGAGAATATTTTTTCTCCCCTATTGCCTTTCCCTCCTTCCGCCTTTTCTTTTGACTCAGGGTCCTGGGCTCCTCCTGGTCGTCCTCGTTGGGGATCAGTTGTGACCTGTTTCACACCTCCATTACAGTAGGGAAAGTGCCCGTCTTCCTGCCTTTCTCCGATAGACTGTTGTTCTTTCTGTGCTCTGTTCTTTCTGGACGGCACTGTTCTGAATGATAATGGAAGTCTATTTCTGTTAATATTTCTCCCTAGTTACGCTTTGGAAGGGGTCTTCGCTTCACTTGCGGGGCTCTTTTTCATGGCTTTCACTTCTATTACAACAGTGTCTACTTCTGTCTCCTGTAATGGTGTCTTGCACTATTCTCTTTCTTTATTCATAGATCTTTCATCCATTGCACACTGTTCTCATACTTTCACAGTTTTGGTAGATGGCTCCGCGTTGTGCTGCGGAAAAGTTTCTCCCAAATAACTGACGTCAGTGCGCCGGGAGGGACTTATATGACCTCGCTGACGTCACGTACTTGGACGACGTCAGGGCGGGTCGTGTGGCGCCTTCCCACGGCGCGCAGAGGTGTTGCTGCAAAAAAAAATTGGGATCCAGTCTGACGCCTGGGGATATTCTAAGTTAAGGAATCTGCGGCTAGACAACGTCTCTACCAGATACATCGTTACCGAAGATAAGTAACTTGTGCTTTCTCTACGTTTTCAGTAAATACCTGTTTTTTTTTAGAATTCAGAAAGGTGTCCAGGGAAGACACCTGGATGGCTGCATCAATCGAAATTTCCAACAAGCATTTACAATGCAATAGGTCTTGTATTAGTGAAAGCTAGAGAGAACTCTTGGTGTTGAAAAAGACAATGTTTTTTACTTTAGTTGTTTTTTTGTATGCAGGGTAGTGTTGATATTTGCATATCGCTATCGCCATTCTTATTACCTTGTGGCGCTAGAGAATCAGAAAAGGAGAAATAGGTTATCAGGGAGGGGACACAGCAGTAATACGCTGGCTGGAAAAACAAGCATTTGCAATGCAATAGGTATCTCAATTGTGAGATTTTGAGCTATTGGCCTTGTAAATGACAATGCTTTTTATTTATGTGTTGAAAGAAACCTGCAATAATAAAAGGCATTGTCATTTACAATACCAATAGGTGAACGTTTCTAAAATGCGATACATATTGCATCGCAAATTAATCCAAACAATGACACCAGTTGAATGGCCCTGTATGTGGTGTTCTGTTATTTCTGAAATGACATTAGTTCTGCTACTGCAACAAGTCATCTGTTTATAGGATAGATAAATGTGTTTTTGCTATGCTTGTGCTGTCACTACGTCAAGCACTTGTGAACACGTGTGGCTGTGACTTGATCCTCAAAGGTAACAGTAAGCAGTGATAAGTTAATAACTACCATAAATCAAAGGTACTAAACTAGAAATAGCATAGGAAAAGGGGCGAGTACCATAGGTAAACAGCAATGAAAACATTCACATTTATGAGAAACCCCAACTTCAGAGAGAGGGACGCGTGAGAGGATAGCAGAGACAATGACAGCACTTTGCAAACAAGCACCTGTAGAAAGAACTTAAAAACTGCAATGCATAAACTAACTGGTACCCTCTACTACAGACACAGAATTCTCTAATTCATTGTGGCACATGGATTCATTCAACATGCCAAATCAATAACCACCCTTCGTTAAATTGTTGCAATGGATTGATCCTGTTTAGACCGAGGATGGGTATACTTTCCCCTCTGCACTTCAAAAGAAGGGACACCCAATAACAATATTTCAGATTGACTGCGTGCAAGTGCTGAAATCATTCCATCTGCAAGTCTAGTTATGGTTGAGTACCTTTGTTGGAAACTGGGAGAGCATATGGTAATGAAATGATACAAACAAGAATATACGGGATTCTGGCAAAATTGATGCCAAAAATTCCCAAAATGGCCCTGTAGTGTTCCGAAGTTCAAGGACATTTGGGCGGCCAGCCTTTTCTGGAAAAATCCATAATGAAGAAACATACATAAACAAATTGCTAAATTGGTGTTAATCAACAATGGCAGATTAATTCCACTGTAAATTTTGTACCAGGGCCATTATAATGTGAATCACATGGGTGAATAACTCCCCAGCCGCCATGTCCAGCTGCAGTTTTTCTGCAAACACGTTGAAGGGGCTTCCATGCAGATGATGTTGATTTAAGTGTGGCTGTGCCCGGGGGTTGCCTTGCTTGTTATGCATAACCGGTAGCTCTTAAATATGTGACATATTCTGTAACATTCCTCTATGTTACTCGATAATGCCATGCCACAAATATTTTGCTGTTCCCCCTAATTACTGCATGAAATGATTGAAAACCCCAGGAGCCCTTTTATGCCTAATACTTGCCCCATCTAATGGAAAGGTGAAGACAAAGCACAGTTTTATTGTAACGTATTATATAACGCTTACAACCCACAAGAAGGACTATGAAGCGCTTATCTGGATCTTCAGTATAACTGGGCAATACATTCTTAAGAATCTTTCCAACTTCAGAAGCTGTGCAGCTTTGTACATTTTGCGAAATATTTTTTTAGGTAAAATATGTTCTGAGTGATTTTTCCTACTAAAAATGAACTTCTGCTTAGTTTTCTTTCTGCAAAAACTATTTTCTCAATATTTTTTCTCGCAATTTAAAGTTTGCAACCTTAATAATATTGGCAAAAAAATGAAGTTTGGTAGAAAAGGTTAGCAAAGTATGCGGATCAAAAAATAGTCACAACTCTGCCTTAATCTTCTATTGCTCGCAGACACTGGTTGCTTGCTAGACAGGGCATTGTGCATCAGCAAGTCTAATAACCCCCTTCTCTTTAGAAGTTGCGGAGTTCCTCCCCTGCGGCCATTGGAGCTACAAGTGTTTCACAAGTTAAGGAAATCTGTCAAACATTATAAGCAGCTGCTGAGCTTAGCCATCCCCTCCATGTGTGCTTTGGCACGCAGGACAATTACAGAAGTGTGGAGTGGCCGGTGCGCGCTTTAAATAGTGCTCGGTGATGGTATATTATTCTTGGTGCTCGTGCACCTTGGAAATCACTGCGCCAAGTTCTCGTCTTTGGTGAAGTGCAACGTTTTTCTCAAGGCCTTGGAAGAGGGGTTTTAGCATTACACTATGCCATAAATCACCCCAGTAACATGATGTGTGCAGGGCACTAATAAACAAGCATTTGCAATGCAATAGGTCTCGCATTATTAAAGTTTAAGCTATTGGCATTGCTAATATTAATGCAACACCAATAGCTCAAACATTCAGTAATGCGAGACCTATTGCATTGCAAATGCTTGTTGGAATATGGAGGGGTTGGCATGTGTGGAGGGCCATGGAACAGGTTGTGCTTCCTCTACAGACGGCTGACATACAGGAAGACTGCCTTTCACACTATTGTGATCATTAAGAGTGCCTGTTAATTCTGACAGGCCTGGTAATCCCAGACAGTAGGCCCATTGGAATTATGATTACAGTAGAAAATGTAACGCCTAGGTGATCCAAATGGAAATTCACCTGCAGTTACCATGACCATTGCAAAGCCATGCCAACGGCTGCTAGTGCACTGCTAAAATGTAAAAAAATAAAATAAAAAATAAGACCCAAATTTCTTAAATGTATTTTATTTCATCTTTCATTAAGTGTGCTCTCGTCTGGGTTTACGCACCTTTGTTCGTAAGCATTGCGAGCATCATTCCTTTAATTTTTTTATGTCTTGGTGTTCCATGTTTTGCACGATCAGTCAAGACCAGTGTCTGACGTCATCATAACTCCTGGTGACATTTTACAATTGTACACATTTCCCTGGTGTTATGTTTAGGTGCATCTTTTTGGAATACCAACAAAGATAGTTATCTTTACAGTGTGCAATGACCAAACTCGCCACATTAACTTTCTGAAATAATAATTGCTAGTAACTGGTGCAAGGGTAGTGGAAAACAGCCTATGGCATGCTGCTAAGGCTACTTAAGGAACCCAGCCTGGTAGCAGTACTTTCCTGTCGTAGGTAGGGTAACATTTTAAGCTCCACTACCACAATATACATTGCCTTGCCTTGCTCAAGGTCTGCATAATATTTATGGGTGGTCGCCTTGCTGACAGTGCTCTGGGCACAACTTAATTTCTACTTCCCATAATATCTATCCTGATTGATCCCACTAATTTAAAAAGCGTGTTAACACAGTCTGCAAGCAATTTTGCTTCTCCTCCTTAGATACAATGGTATAGAATAGAAAATACTGTGTAGATTAATTAATTGCATAAAAATTCGCTGCTCTTCATTGTGAGATCGAAAGTTGTTTGACAAGGTGTAGCAATAGGAAAACTAGATACAAAGATAAAACAAGAACTGCAGGCCGGGGGGGATTGTACATCGTGGTGCCTAATCGGAAGCTGCCCCACTCGGGAACAGCACCGGCACCCCGGGACCTTGCGTGCCCCACGGAGCGGACACTGTGCCTGGAAGCAGTCATACCTGCAGCAGGGCTGTCTGCTTGTGGTTACCTATGCTCCGCATCACTGACGGAGACAGTAAAGCTGAGGGCCCACCCACTCTGTCAATAACAGCATCTTAACATGTCCTACACTTTGAGCTGAAAACGATCTACGACAGAAATCACTGCATTTAACAAACACTTCTAAAGAAAGCTCGTTTTATTTTCCTGGCGGAACTCTAGAGAAACAAAGCTTCTCCCCTGTGCCAAATACGAATGGTAGCTCCCGACAAGTTTCATAGCAACTGGGCGGGATGGCACTGAATGATACTAAAACAGTGGAACTGAGGGTGTGGACTGCAGGCACGGGGAAGTCACCTCTGTCAATTAATAATAAATCCTGGAAGGGACTTATTCTGTGGGACTTGTAAATGAAGCCCAAAAACATGACGCCACACCACTAAGGTTCGCTGTCAGGGTCATGAATAAGATACAGACAGACTGAATAGAGTGACGGTCTATGGATATGTAAGGCGATGTGACTATCTCTACATACCGTTCAAAAGGAAAATACTGATAATTCAAAATAATAAAAAAGCAATACCAAGAGAACTCCACTAGCAGCTGCCACGAACAACTGCTGGACGGGACGCTAGAAGTAGTAACCTTCTGCAAGTGTTAAATGAAAGTGTACAGTGATCGCGTGAAATTTGATTGCGAAAGCGATCGCTATTGTAAAAAAAAACACGGCCGCAAGTGGTGCGCGCGTACCACTGCGAGGCATATGTTTTCAATTATCGCGCCTGTGTCTGGGCACGATAATTGAAAACATATGGGCTTTGGTGTACGTAACAGACACCAATAGGCCGTGGGCGGAGCAATGCGCCCGCCTTTGGCCTACTGCGTGCTCTGTTAACAAAATACACACACTCAAAGCCCAATGACTGAAGAGCAGGCAAAAAACACACGCACAAGCGTGTGCGATTCCAGGGTCCATTTCTGAACCCCGGACAAAAGGACTCTCGCCTGCGCGAGCACAGCTGCGCAGTGCAACGCAGATCGCGAGACATCAAAAATGCTTCATACTAGAAATTTATACATACAGCCCTGTTTATACAAATAAAAGCGGGGGGGCAGCTAGCTTTAGTAAAGTGAAAAAGCACGAATTAACCAATTGCAAACAGCATGCTAGATTACCTCCGTAGAATGATTACTGCTGGAGTTGCGTGCTAATGCGCAACTCAAAAAAGTATCAACATCCTGGAAATGGCTATAAGTCAAAGGGAATGCAAGATTAAAGCATGTTAAATGTAAGCAGGAACAATATATTTACCTTACCGCTTGTTGTGAATAAAACCAATCAGTCCACCTTGTGACTACACTATCTTGCTCCATTTAGCGATTATTATTTTCTTGTATTCTTATCTTTTTCTTTTTTTTCGCTCTCTACCCAAGGCTGCACTTTTGAATAGAAAAATTTCCGAAAAACCAACATTTGCAGCCAAAGGTTTTAGATCCATTTCACAGGGGGAACAAAGCAAGGAAAGGCGAGGAAAGAGAGGGTAGTGGCTGTTTGCTGAAGTAAGGGTTTTCAGCAATTGAGGAGGAGAGAGCCAGAGACGAAGAAAGTGAGAGGGGCGCAGCTGCAGAGCAGGAGAAGTGAACACTGACTGTTGTTAAAAGAAAGAAGAGAAAACGAAAGAGAGGGAGGCCATGATAACACGATATAGTTCACAGCCCTCTGTTTCAACACAATTTGTTATTTTTTAGCTCAGATTTTATTAACACACAGCAGGCCACGAAGATTTGCCTCTGTCAAAGCCTGATGTTTCAAGAGCAAAGTGAATCGTAAACTCATACAACGTTCACTGTGTGAATTCAGTAAATATAAGACGCAATTTAGGGGTGGGCGGAACTTGCGAAGTCGCGCTACGCAAAGTTTCGCGAAACGCTAAAAAATCTCTACGAGCATGCAAAAATTCCGCGAACACGCAGAACTGCTCGTTCCGCCCATTCGCGATGCTTTTCTTCTGTTCGTGAACACTGTGCTTGGGGGGGGGGGGGGGGGGGGGGGGGAAAATATCTCGCAAACACGCATTTTGAAAGCGGGAACAAGCTAAAAATGTAGTGAAACCACGGATCGCAGAATTTTTGGCAATTCCGCATTCTCCACGGAACGCAAAATTACCCAAATTCCGTGAATCCTGCAAGCGCAACGGAATTTATCCAGTATTTGGGTGTCTTTCATAGATTCACATGCCTGAATCATTCCCCGTCGCCGAGACGGGAGCCTCCGGTACATAAAAAAGTAATGTCCTATAGACATACATAGAGAAAATAGGCCTAAGGGCTTCCCCTTAGCAGCCTTTCGTCGTCCTTATGTAAAAAGGACCAAACTCTCACCGTTAGCCAATCGGCTCCGACCTCCCTCTAGAACCTTCCTGGGAGGAGCCTCAGTCCCTCAGATTTTCTACCGCACGTTGTGCTAGGGAGTCTCCAGCCTGAGCTCTCCTCAGGTTTCCTTCGAAATCATCTAACTTTCTTTGAAAGTGCTTCTTCGATCTCAAATCTTCAATAGACTGCTTCACTACACTGTTCTCACAGTGCGTGTTCCCTTCACTGCCTTATTCCATGTCGGAATCGCAGAAAAAGGACTCTTCCATGTCGGAATCGCACAAGAAAGCCCTTTTCAAGGCCTGCTCCTCATGTGGAAAGAAAAGGATCCATGCGGATGATAAGCACGATCTATGCTTGTATTGCCTGTTCCCTGACCACGTCTCTGACAAATGCAGGGTGTGTAGAGCCTTCCCTAAAAAGACTGTGAAGGATAGAGAAGCTCGCCTTCTCGCTTGGCTCGACAGGCTTAAGGACAGAGACACTCTGGAATCTTCAGAAGGCAGTGTTTCCATGTCCTCAAAAGTCTCTAAAAAGAGGCCCAGGGTACAATCCCCTGGCCATACAGACACTCCTCCTAAGAAGGCACACAAGAAGTCTTCAGAGGCGAGATCTACGATGTCCTCAGTGTCTGGTCGAGACGATAAAACTTTCAAAAAGCCTGCTACGTCTACCACAAGACATGCCCAGAGGACTACCTCGGTCACGACCACCGTGTCGACCACGTCGGCATTGTCGCCCTCGGCGGCGGCAACCACGACTACATCCTCGTCCTCAGGTAGACCTGTTTCCTCTATCATTCACCTGAAGTCTTCGTCGAAGACGACGACCTTGCTGACGGAGTCACCGCCGACAAAGTTAGCATTGACGAGCCCATCGTCGTCAAAATCGCTACCGAAGAACCCACCGTCGACACTCAAGACGTCGACAGGAGGCTCAAACACTAAGCCGTCGACGAAGGAGTTGACGCAGAAGACGCAGGTTTCCACGGCCGTGTCGACGAAGGCTCCGACGCCGGGGCTGCAGTCGACGAATGCATCGACGACGACATCATCGACGTCGAAATCATCACCCACGATAAAGGTGCCGGCGACTACCCCATCCTCGGTCAGGTCATCGTGCACGACAGAAGCCCCGAACGCGGGCGAATCGTCAACGGACACGGCGCTGTCGGCGCCATGGAAGAAATCCAAGCTAGTCGAGGTGTCGGCCCTCTCGTTGCCACCGTCAACGGGCCCCTCCACCTTGGCAGGATTGCAGTCCACGTCTGGCAAAACCACCAGGGTGCAGATTACCCCGGAATCGACGTCTCCGAGCAGAGTGGAAAAGCAACCACCTCAGGACATCTTGCAAAGTGAGGAGTCTGACGCGGAAGACCAGCCGGGTCCCGCTACCTCTATCTCGGACCTTAACGTCAAATGCCAAAGTACTGATGAAGAGCAGGAGGAGTTCACTTATCAGGAACACTCCGTCCACACTAGTGTCCGCACGGAGATCACCCCGATGATATGCCTGCCGGCGACCCTTGTCAATGACCTGCGGTACCTAGTACAGGATTACAAACAACGCTTCCCGGATGCGGACAGTGGGATTCAGACACCTGTCACACGTGCCCCGGCGTCCACCCCGACTCACCCTTCCGCCCAAAGCAGCCGCGAACAGGCCCGGCCTCAGGTGGTGAGACCCCGTGACAAGGTACAACCTCAGGCGGAGGACTCCTCAGAAGAGGAGGAGGAAGAGGAAGAATTAGAGGAAGGTGAGGTCCAAGACGTCCACTCGGACCAGCATGACGAAGATGAATACGTGGCATCCTCCCCCGCTTCGTCGTCTCCGGCTTCGCCGCACCCACGTCTGGCGGACTCGGTGCCGGCGGACATTGGCGGCTTCCACAAACTACTGGACAGGGCGGCTAAGAGGTTTCACATGGTCGTGGAATCGACTGAAACGGAATGCTTCTTGCACGATTTCAAAGAGCACAGCCAAAAGTCTGCTAAATCTATTCCGATTATTGACTTTCTTTGGGACCAGGGCAAGAAATTGATGCTCACGCCCGCTTCTGTGCCCGCGGTGGTGCCACGCCTGGACAAGAAGTGTAAAGCCCCGCTTACGGCGGCGGCTTGCCTAAACGGCCACCCTAAACCGGATTCCGTCGTGACTCAGGCGGCACAGAAACACTCCCGCAACCCATCCTCCCCGCTGTCCGCGCCTCCTGACAAGGAAGGCAGGAAACTGGACACGATTGGAAAGAGGTTCATGACTACGTCAGCCATTACGATAAAGGTGGCAAACTCCCATCGCCCTGCTGGGGCCCTACAATCGCCAACTATGGGAGGACATTGCCCCTTACGTACAAGAACTGCCCGACGCGGTCCAGAGCGAGGTCAAGGCTCTCCTCGTGGAAGGTCAGAATTCCGCTGCAGAGATTATAGACTGTGCTATAGATGCAGCCATGACTGGGTTCCGTCAGCTCGCTGGGGCCGCGGTTCTCCGCCGTCAGGGCTGGCTAAAAGCTACGTCTTTCCGCCAGGAAGTTCAATCGAAGGTGCTGGACATGCCCTTCGACGGCCAGCATCTGTTTGGTGAAAAAATCGATGAGGCATTGCAGGCAATAAAGAAGGATACTGATACCGCCAGGGCACTAGGCACCCTGCAGTCACGACACCAGTCATTTCGGGGCGGCCGCTCCAGAGGTCAGTCCTCCTATAGGGGTTCCTACCAGAACAGGTCCTCTTACTCGTACAATAACAGAAACCAGTTCCAGCACAAGCAGCAGCAGGGTAGACAATCTTCCTATGGCAGATCTACCTTCAGAGGCAAAAATACCAAGAAGGGCTCTGGCGGACGCCAGTGACCGATTACTCCAGCCAGTCCCACCACCGTCTCCATCCTTTCAAATTGGAGGAAAACTGACCCATTTCCTCACCAATTGGCACCAAATTACCACGGACAAGTGGGTCCTGCAAATGATACGATTTGGACATTCACTCGAATTCACAAACATCCCCCCCCAATACGCCTCCCCTGAGACGGGCGCACAAACACCTACGCCTCCTTCTCCAGGAACTGTCCGTCATGCTACGCAAAGGAGCGATCGAAAGGGTTCCAGCATCCTTGAAAGGGACGGGATTTTACTCCCACTTCTTCCTGGTGCGACAGAAGGAAGACAAGTGGAGACCCATCTTGGACCTCCGGGCGCTCAACACCTTCCTACGGAGCCAATCATTCAGGATGGTGACACTCCAGGAAATCCTGGGCGCGCTGGAAAAGGGAGATTTCATGACTTCCCTGGACCTCCAGGACGCATACTACCACATCCCCATCCTCAAGCGTCACAGAAAGTTCCTGAGGTTCGAGGTGGCAGGCAGCCATTATCAGTTCAAGGTCCTACCATTCGGCCTCAAATCCGCGCCCCGGATCTTCACGAAGTGTCTTGCACCGGTGGCGGCCTTTCTACGTCAACTGGGTCACCAAGTCTTTCCCTACCTCGACGACTGGCTGGTAAAGGCACCCTCACCCGAAGGCGCAGCCGAGTCCTCCAACGCCTGCACTACTCTTTTTCAGAGACTGGGATTGACCCTAAATCTCAAAAAATCATGCACTACTCCGACGAGACAGATTACCTTCCTCGGGGCTACCTTGGATACGGAGTGCGCAAGGGCCTTCCCCTCAAAGGAAAGGACGGACAAATTACTGTCCCTGGCCACGGCTGTGGCAGCAAAGACACACCTCAAAGTCCGGACTTACACCTCCCTACTCGGAATGATGTCTTCCTGCATACTGCTCATCCCTCACTGCAGGCTCAGGATGCGCCCATTGCAGGAAGCTCTCACAAGACAATGGACTCAAAGTACTGGCTCGTTCGACGACACGGTACGGATAACGCCAGGCATTTCCAAAGGTCTGCAGTGGTGGAGACGTCGAAAGAAACTTACGACTGGCCTGCCGTTTCTCCTCCCGCCGGCCCCTCTAGTAATCACGACGGACGCCTCCCTGGAGGGCTGGGGCGCGATCCTCCAGGACCTTCATATCAGCGGCAAATGGGAGGATCAGGAGAAACAGCTCCATATAAATCTTTTGGAGCTGAGGGCGGTATATCTTGCTCTACAAGCCTTCCTGCCACGCATCCAGAATTCCCCAGTGCTCGTCAAAACAGACAACACCACGACAATGCACTATCTGAACAAACAAGGGGGAACGCGGTCGCTCTCTCTATCGCGCGAATCGCAGAAAATCTGGAACTGGTTGGTGCTCCACGGAATCTCGCTCAGGGCGGACTATGTTCCCGGGAAGGACAATACCATCGCGGACGCCCTCAGCTGGCAGACGTCCCTCTCCCACGAGTGGGAACTAAACGACGACACTCTGACTCACATCTTCTCTCAATGGGGTGTCCCCAAAATCGACCTGTTCGCAACCAAAGGGAACGCCAAATGCCCAAGCTACGCAAGCTGGCATCCCCAACAGGGGTCACTGGGAAATGCTTTTTCCATAGGCTGGTTCAGCGTGTTTGCGTACGCTTTTCCTCCGTTTCCGATGATCCCAAGACTCCTCCGGAAGATGAAAGCGGAGCCTTGCACCCTGATCCTGATTGCTCCGTTCTGGCCGAGACAACACTGGTTCTCGGATCTGCTTCGCCTCTCCATCAGACCTCCGATTCACCTGAAGAAACACCAGAACCTCTTGACGATGTCGAATGGACAGGTACAGCACCCGAGCCTCCGCTCGCTCAAGTTATCGGCCTGGCTCCTGAGCACAGAGAGTTTGGCGACCTAGATATCCCGCAGGACTGCAGGGAGGTTCTGGCGAAGGCGAGGGCAGGTAGTACGAACAAAACCTACTCGCTCAAATGGAAAAGGTTCTGCATTTGGTGTTCGGACCAGGGCCTGCGGCCACTTGACGCCACCCCTGAACAGATATTGCCGTACCTCCTGCAATTGGCGCAGTCGGGACTAGCGCATGCATCCATTAAAGTTCACCTAGCGGCTATCTCTAGGTTCACCAGAACTTTCTCGGGACCTTCTCTGTGGTCCAGCAGGCTGGTCAAACAATTCTGAAGGGGCTCTACAGATCCTTTCCGAGGCCTAGGAAAGTCCCTCCAACCTGGCAACTGAATCTGGTACTCAACCAGCTCATGAGACATCCGTTTGAACCCATTCATCGCGCATCCATCAAACACCTCTCTTGGAAAACGGCGCTCTTGCTCGCCCTAACATCGGCCAGGAGGGTTGGCGAGCTACAAGCATTGTCCATTCAGGAACCATATTTGCAATTCAGACAGGACAAGGTGGTGCTCAGACCGAACCCTAAATTTATACCAAAGGTGCCTTCGGACTTTCATCTCAATGAACCAATTGTCCTCAGGTCCTTCTTTGCGAACCCTTCCACGGCGGCGGAAAGGGCGATGCATTCTTTGGATCTCAAACAATGCCTAAAGTTCTACTTGGATAAAACCAAGGATCTCAGAAAGACTACACAGTTGTTCGTAGCGTACAGTAGCCCAAGAATGGGCCTGCCTCTTACGAAACAGAGTATCTCCAGATGGATCTCCTCGGCGATTGCATTCTGCCACGACCAGGCCGGACGGCCTTTGACTGATCGTGTTACTGCTCATCCCACCAGGGCGATGTCCACGTCAGCAGCGCTATTCGCTGGAGTGCCGATCTTGGACATATGCCGGGCGGCGACCTGGAAGTCTCCGCACACTTTCTCCAGGCACTACTGCCTGGATATCGAGCTTCAGAAGGATGCGGCAGTGGGCCAGGCGGTGCTGCGCCATCTCTTTCAGTGAGGTCAGCCTTCCTACATCCCACCATCCAGGTATGCACATTCATTGTGATTGTATGTTTCTGCTTCTGCTGTCTTTTACCATGTTGTCGATGATTGTATATTATCTGACATGACTGCAGAACTGCTTGCTTTGCAAATGTGCATATATCATTGCTAGCTACTCTGATTCAGGCATGTGAATCTATGAAAGACACCCAAATACTGGATAAGAAATGCGTTACTTACCTGTAACAGCAGTTATCCAGTATTGGTGTCTTTCATAGATTCACATGCAACCCTCCCACCTCCCCTGGAAGGACTCACATCCCTCTCTAACGCTGTTACGCCAACCTAGCTGGGTGCGTACGAAAATCTGAGGGACTGAGGCTCCTCCCAGGAAGGTTCTAGAGGGAGGTCGGAGCCGATTGGCTAACGGTGAGAGTTTGGTCCTTTTTACATAAGGACGACGAAAGGCTGCTAAGGGGAAGCCCTTAGGCCTATTTTCTCTATGTATGTCTATAGGACATTACTTTTTTATGTACCGGAGGCTCCCGTCTCGGCGACGGGGAATGATTCAGGCATGTGAATCTATGAAAGACACCAATACTGGATAACTGCTGTTACAGGTAAGTAATGCATTTCTTACTGCCCAGGCCTAGACGCAGTGCCACACTATACAAAGCTGCACCAATGCAGTTTTAATCGTAAACACAAACAAGCATGCCTTTTATCGCCTTCATCACTGTCTTTCATGCAAGGCACAGGTAGAAGTAGTCAAGGGCACAGAGGCTGCCAGCAGAACCTAAGGGAGCTCATAGGTTAAGAGGATCGTTACTGGTAGACTTCATCAGAAAGGTGATCCAAGAGAGTAAATTATAAAATGGTTTAGTTGCATATTCGGAATTACATATTATCAATGACATTTGTATACAACACATTTTAAAATCTACAGAAGGATACCTCTGTTTCCCGTCAATAGAGAATTGTCAAAAAGGATGAACGTCAACACAACACGGCTGTACGATAGCATGTTCTGATGAAAGGTGTTCAAATTAGTGGACGTGGAGACAAACCAGGAATGATATGTGTTATTGCCTATTTAAAGGGCATTCACCATGGAAGGCACCTAAAGAATGGTGTAAGATATCTGTCTATCAAAGTCTTCCTATAGTTACAAAAGCAACCAAAACAAATGATTTAGGAGCTGCAGATGCGATATTCTTTAGTTTAAATAGTTGGAACTGTAGCAATGAAAACATCACAAGTTAAATGGATAAATGCATTCTATCTTTTCAGGATGATCATATTCACTACTTTTCAATCCGGGAGGACATACTTTTGACTCCTTTTTGGTTAACACAAGCAGTGTATTGCCGCCTAATGAAAGAATACCCAGGTTAGAACCCGTTAACAATCGCATGCATGCTAGCGTTTCAAGATTTTCTAACAAGAAATATTTAATCTTGTTATATTCAATTCTTTTAGATCATGGAGTATCAACCATGGAAAACTCGATCATAGGAAATACAAACAAATGTAAGTTTTTCTGAAACAAATTAAATTAACAATTCTACGACAATCTCATGGCATCAAAGCATATTCAAGAACAGATAACAAAAGCCCAATGCTCCAACAAACTTACAACAAACATACAAAGAATTGTATGTAACATTCCTCAATGTTGATGTTTTAAAATGTGAGAGATTGTATATCAAGCATAGTTGTGTGCACCTGAGTCTAGCAGGCAGGTTGGCTGCTAGCCCTCCTTTTTACATGGTGTGAATAGTGGTGTGCATTGCCCACACTTTTTATAGCATTTCAAGATGGCTATATTTACTCTGTTTCCGCCAGGCAGTATATTGCCACCAAAATGATGTACAGTGAAAAAGTACAAATAACCCAATCTTTGCATGATCCCCATTCTTCCTTGTATATGTTGTTAGGTGGCAAGCAGCGTGGTGCGGCCAAAAGCAGATTCAAGGATCCGCGCCATGGCTAACACAATTTTTAAGCCCTCGGTGATTGGCAACACCTGTGGTTGTCTTGTGGGTGGCCCAAACTAAAGTAAGAGGGTGGGGGCCATCTTAAAATGTATGACCCCCTTCACTTGCACATATTGCTTTGACACAAACTAACCATTATACGTTAGCCACTAATTAAGTTTAAACAATAAGTGTATACGTATTCATAAACCATACATAGTGTATGTTTATAAATTGACATGACCGAATCATTATCCAACTGCCACCGTCTTTGACTCGTTAATAGAGTGGAGAACACGTACGCCTTCTCGGGCTTCTTCAACATTATGGTAACCATAAATTAGAACAAGCAACAATGTCAGTAAGATGCATGTAAACAATCAACAAACTAGGATGCCAAAATTAATTACTATATCAAAAAATACACACCTTGGCAATGAGGGCAGGGAAATAGGAGGTAAGTAAAATAAATAGTACATGTATGAATGCAGACAGCCGCTTATGAATGAGAAAAAGTGTGTAGTTGAGCGGTGCTCCTCAGGTAGAAACGGAAGTGATTTATCGAGTGTGTGAACCAATTGGGAGTCAAAAAAGATGAGGGACACTGGAATCAGCTTAGGGTATGCTGCAGGCGGGATTGCACTCGGTAGCTGACTCTCGACCTTAAAAATGTACCCGTAACTCTGGGGTGAATTTAATTTATGACTATGCAAAAGCATGTTCACAAACTTCATACGTTAATATACATTTACACATGCAGAAATGTAACAATGATGGGCAGTTCCTCTTCAAATTGTTTTTTTCCCATTTTCTCCACAGAGAATAACATTCTTACGCAGAGGATGTCATACTGACGTCACCAGCATATCTGGAAAACTGGGGTGGGTTTCCTAGCCCCTTAAAACCTCTGAAGTTTTTCCCAAAGATTGAGCCAGTGGACTATCAGTTGGTCAGGTTAGGCAAGGTCATCCCTCCTCTCAACTCCTCTCTAGTCACACTCATAGTGCTAATTGCCTGAAATCAAAGAAGGTAGTCTTCTGCATGGTCTCCTGGATATCAAATCGGGTAAAGGGATACCTTCCATTCACTGACATATTAATTAGTACGTGCAGTTGTTGAAAAATATTTAGCTTTGGTTTGGTAATATATGATCCAGAGGTTGATATCTGTGATTAATGTACAGGAACTTCAAACTGTCATCATTTGCTACTGAAGTTGCATGCTTGCAGAACATAGCACTTGTGGTTACCTTTAAACTATTTAAAGTCTATTGATGCCTCATATCCAGAAACTCAGATTCAGATTCTGCAGATTCTGTTTTGGATAATTTTTTGGCAGTCATTTTCTTTACAAAATTCTGTAGCACATCATTTTACATGTTGGCCGGTCAATCAATGTGAGAGAAGGTATTGGTCTGATTACCTGTGTTCTAGAAATTGATGTTTTTAACTAAATAGCTGGTACTGCAACCTGACGATTCAGCTTAGGATGCTTCTGAAAAGGCCTAGCCACATATCATCTCATTAGCTTCTTTGGGCACCCTGGGCCCATTGAAAACAGTTAAATGCCTGGGATCAGGTGACTCTGAATATGCATGGGAACATCTATGTGGGTCAAGCTTTGCCAAGCACAATGTTTCTGCAAATTAGGATGACCAGAAATATCATCCTTTGCTAAGAGCTACAGAAAACCTAAAAAATAAAACCTCTGAAAGAAACTGTTAGTTATAGATTCCTTATCTTACCCCCAGGAGTCAGATTGGATCCGGAAAGTTTTCCGTCAGCAGTACCACTGCGCATCGCAAGGTGGCGTCGATCGACTCCGCGTTTGTCATCGGCATCTTGGTCGCTGGGATGACGTTGCGCTAGTTACATAGATGCCGCACTCGCTCGCTGATGTTAGTTCTTTCTTTTTCCACGCCAGCAAGCGCAGATCCGGAGAGAGCGGTACCAATAGTAATTTTTTGCCTGAGCTTTTTTCTCGACTGTTCCCGACTTCGTTTTTTTTTCAGTCCTTACTACTCTTAGGTGCACAAGGGATGGCCGGCTTTAAGGATTGCGGTTCCTGTCACCGACTGAAGTCGGTGACAAATTCCCACCGGGTGTGCCTCTACTGCCTGGAGTGCCACCACGACCCCAAATCCTGCTCCGACTGCCGGACCATGGCCCGAAGTCTTTTGCTGGAGCAGTCCCGAAAACTACTCGAGGCCCGGTAGTCTGCTCCGGGTCGTTCGAGGTCCCTGTCGCGGAGGAGGTCGAGGGACCAGTCACGGAGCCAACACCATTCTTCCTCTTAAATTTTCGCATTCTGGGTCTGGTAAGTCGAAGCACAAAAAGAAGTAAAAAAAGCATCATTGCTCTTCGACTTCTCCTCGTCTGTTGGCCCATGCGAGGAGGGATGCGGGTGGTGCCTCTCCCGCAGCTCTGCGTACAGAGCCCGTAGGGTTGACTCTGGATTTGCCCCCTTCCCGGGACCAGGAGGTACCCCTGCCCTGCTTCGTCAGTTCTACAAAGCAATGCATGCCATCTTTGGGCAGCCCGACTCCACCGGCGCGCTTTACTGCCCCTCAGACTCAGCTGGGCCTTAGGGGTCAGCGCCTTTGGCTCCACAGGGTTCCCTTGGATCCAGGCCATTGATCCAGATAGGCGCCAGTCGACCTCGTTACGCCTCCCCCGGCGCACTTGGCAGGACGATTTCCACGTCAGTATCCCTTTGACGCTACGCCTGGTTGCGTTCGGCTGGTTTTTCCGGGGATGTCCAATTCACCCTTATGGACATACCCTTTGATGGCGTCGCCTTTTCGGCGGAATGGCAAACAACATGCTAGGGCGCTTTAAGGACTTTCGGGCTACGGCCAGGTCAATGGTCCCCACCACGACCCGCCCTGCGCAGTCTGCTTTTTGCCCCTCTCGTGGCTATAGAAGGGATGCCCCGCTACGTCCCGCCCAGAGCCATAGGCCGGCGCAGGCTGTTCAGCCCCAGCGCGGCCAGGGACGTTGGAAGCACTGTTGGCATTCTGGGGACCAGTGAGGGGGCCAGTCCACCACAGCCCCCTCTGCAGCAGACTCCAATCCCCCTAGTCCGACCTTTCAGGGCAACCAAACGCCAGTGGGCGGCAGGATCTGCCACCCTCCCCCCCCCCCCCCACTGGCGCATCATCACGTCGGAAAGGTGGGTTTTGCAAATAGTCCGAAGGGGCTACTCCCTTCCCTTCGAGAGTACCCCTCCCTCCATGCCACCAAAGTACCATTGCATGTCGGAGAATCATCTGGCTCTTCTCCAACAAGAGGTTTTGGCACTCTTAGTCAAGGGTACCACTGAGTGCGTTCCGGCCCAAGAAGTAGGTTGTGGTTGCTATTCCCACTACTTTCTGGTACCCAAGAAGAACAAAGGCCTGCGTCCTATCTTGTATCTCAGGAATATCAACTGGTCCCTCCGGAAGGAGAAGTTCTAAATGTTGACACTTGCTTAGGTGTTGTCTGCCCTCAACACTGGAGACTGGATAGTAGTGTTGGACTTGATGACGCTTACTTTCACACCCCCATCCTGCCGGCCCACCGGCGTTACCTGCAGTTCACGGCAGGCCACGAGCACTTTCAGTTTACTGTGCTCCACTTTGGCCTTATCAGTGCCCCTCGGATGCTCATGAAAGTGATGGCGGTGATCGCAGCCCATCTGCGCAGATCAGGGTTCCCAGTTTTCCCCTATCTCGAAGACTGGCTGTTGTAGGCAGGCTCGCCCAGACTATGGTTGACCGCCTGTATTTGCTGGGGTTCTCCATCAACGTGCCGCAGTCACACCTGACCCCCTCTCAGAAGCTCCTCTTCATCGGAGTGGCTCTGAACACGACGGACGCAGTTTCGGGTTTATCCTCCCGAACAGCGAGTCCACGATATTTGGGCTATGATTACGATCTTTTAGCCTCTATCCCAGCCGCGGTCGGTAGTGGGAGTACCAGCCGGGCAGTGACGTGGGGAGGGGGAGGGGCAGGATGGAGAGTTGTAATCGATGGATTACGGAGCTTTACAGGTAAGTAAACATATAAATAAATAAAACAAATTTCGTTGCGTGCATTGCATCCCCTATAGCGATGCAGTGCCCGCAACGAAATTCGTTCTATTTATTTATATGTTTACTTACCTGTAAAGCTCCATAATCCATAGATTACTGCCCCCCAGCCTGCCCCTCCCCCTCCCCACGTCACCGCCCGCCAGGTACTCCCACTACCGACTGTGGCTGCTCTATCCCGAGTTTCGGTCAGAATGACCCTCAGACTGCTGGGTCTGATGGCCTCCTGCATCCTGGTAGTGGGCCATGCCAGATGGCATATGCGGGCTCTGCAGTGGGACCTGAAGTTTCAGTGGGTACAACGTCAGGGAAATCTGTCCGATTGCGTCCAGATGTCGGCCGCCAGGTAGGAGAAAGATCTTCCTCCCATGGTGGATCTGTGGATGCGCGGAACTGCGGCGAGGGCTTGATTGGAGGATCTTAGTTGGCGGGTGGGTGTGTAAAAGGACAGTCGTGTGTTGAGGCAATCGGGTCCTAGTTTGTAGAGGGCCTTGTGTGCGTGAGTGAGGAGACGAAACGTTATTCTCTTGTTGACGGGAAGCCAGTGGAGGTCTTTCAGGTGGCCGGTGATGTGAGCTTGGCGAGGGATGTCCAATAGGAGTCTGGCTGATGCATTTTGGATGCGTTGGAGTTTTTTCTGTAATTTGGCTGTGGTTCCGGCGTAGAGGGTGTTACCATAGTCCAGTCGGCTAGTGACCAGTGCGTGGGTGACAGTCTTTCTTGTTTCTGTGGGGATCCAACGGAAGATTTATTTGAGCATACGGAGTAAGTTGAAGCAAGAGGATGAGACGGCGTTGACTTGTCTGGTCATTGAGAGGGAGGAGTCTAGGATGAAGCCTAGATTGCGCGCGTGGTCTGTGGGTATGGGTGCTGTGCCCAGGGCCGATGGCCACCATGAGTCGTCCCAGGCAGAGGGGAATGACCCTGGGATGAGGACTTCCGTTTTGTCTGAGTTAAGTTTTAGGCGGCTGTTTTTCATCCATTCGGCTACTTCTTTCATGCCTTCGTGAAGATTGGTTTTGGCAGTGTTTGGGTCTTTGGTGAGGGAGAGGATCAGCTGAGTGTCGTCAGCGTAGGAGATGATGTTGAGGTTGTGTTGTTGCGCGATGGATGCGAGGGGGCTCATGTACACGTTGAAGAGGGTGGGACTGAGTGGTGATCCTTGTGGTACTCCGCAGATGACTTCGGTGGCCTCTGATTTGAATGGGGGGAGTCGGACTCTCTGGGTTCTCCCGGCGAGGAATGAGATGATCCAGTCCAAGACTTTTCCTTGTATTCCGACGTTGCTGAGGCGTTGTATGAGGGTGCTATGACAGACTGTGTCGAAGGCGGCGGAGAGGTCGAGTAGGATGAGGGCAACTTTTTCTCCGTTGTCCAGTAGCGATCGGATGTCGTCTGTCGCTGCATTGAGGGCAGTTTCGGTGCTGTGTTTGGCTCGAAAGCCGACTGTGAGGAGTCGAGGGATTTGTTGGATTCAAGGAAGGCGGCGAGCTGGCTATTGACGGCTTTCTCAATGACTTTGGCAGGGAATGGGAGGAGTGAGATGGGGCGGTAGTTCTTAAGTTCAGAGGGGTCTGCTGTGGGTTTCTTCAGGAGAGCGCTGAGTTCGGCATGTTTCCAGCTTTCTGGGAAGGTAGCGGAGTTGAAGGAGTAGTTGATGACATCACGGATGGGGTGCGATGATGGAGTCTGCTTTGTTGAAGATGTGGTGGGGACAGGGGTCGGTTGGCGAACCTGAATGGATGGAGTTCATTAGGCGGATGGTGTCTTCAGTGGTGATTGGGTTCCAGGCGCTAAGGTTGCTAGAGAGCGCTTTAGGTTCGGAGGTGGGTGGAGTGGACTGTTCTTTGGAAATGTTCTTAAAGCTGTTATGTATGTCGGCAATTTTGTTGTAGAAGAAAGAGGATAACGAATCGCAGAGGTCTTGGGAGGGAGTATTGTCGTTTGAGGCTGAGGTGGGGTTGGTAAATTCTTTGACGATGTTGAAAAGTTCCTTGCTGTTATGGGCGTTGTTGTCGAATCGATCCTTAAATGCTGATTTCTTGGTGGATCAGATCAATTGGTGGTGTTTGCGGGTGGCTGTCTTGAAGGTGGTCAGGTTGTCAGTGGTTGGGTTTTTTCTCCATGTTTTCTCGAGAGTACGGCATAGTTTCTTGGATTTCTTAAGGTCATCGTTGAACCAGGGGGCCTTTTTGCTACCCTGTTTAGTTTGGTGGTTTTTCAAGGGAGCTAGTTCGTCAATGCTGTGAGTGATCCATTGTTTGAGTTTAGAGGCAGCTTCGTTTGGGTCCGATGAGAGGGTGGGAGGGTTTTGGTTGAGCGATGTGAGGAGTTGGTCGGTGGTGATTTTGTTCCAGTTTCTTCGAGGAATAGGTTGTGGGGGGTTGTGGATCGTGGTAGTTTTGAAGCTGAAGTGAACACAGCTGTGGTCCGTCCAATGGAGAGCTGTGGTGTGATCGAAGGAGATGTGTTTGCAGGAGGTGAAGATAGAGTCGAGCGTATGTCCGGCTACATGGGTGGGGGTGTCAACGAGTTGTTTGAGTCCGAGATTGGCCAGGTTGTCCAGAAGGGTGGTGGTGTTGCAGTCGTTTTTCTTTTCCAGGTGGAAGTTGAGGTCACCCAGTAGAATGTAGTTCTCGGAGGGGAGGGCATGTGGGCTGATGAAATCAGTGATGTCTTCGCTGAATTGTTTACGGGTTCCTGGTGGTCTGTAGATGAGGGTGCCTCTGAGTGTGGTCCTGGGGTCGGTGTGGATCTGGAAGTGGAGGTGTTCGGCGGTTGCAAGGTTATCGTCGGTGCTGGTCGTGATTCTGATGGTGTTCTTATGGACGATGACGATGCCTCCTCCTGTTTGATTGGTGCGGTCTTTTGGGATGATCTTTTAAGCGTCCGGGATGGCTATGGCGATGTCGGGTGCTGATGATGCGTTCATCCAGGTTTCTGTAAGGAAGGCGGTGTCCGGTGACGCAGTGTCGAGTAGGTCCCAGAGTTCAGTGGGGTGTCTGTGAACCGAGCGGGTGTTCAGCAGGATGCACTTCAGGTGGATAGAGTCGGAGCTGTGTTTGGAGGTCATGGATTTGGTGTGGGTCTTGATGCAGGCGAACTTGCAGGAGTGGCAGGCGAATGGACCGTGGGTACTTCCCGGGGCAGCTTCGTAGCATTGTGGTGTGCGTCTGGGGTTAAGGGCTAAGAGGGTGGCGGTGTCATACGTTATGCGGGAGGAGTGCGGTTTGCGGGGACCAGGGGGTCTGGCGCTGGGCGCGGCCCAGGCGCGGACGGGCGCAGACGGGCTTACCTTTGGCGCACCTTCGGCACGCATGGGGCGCGACCTCTGCGCGTGAACGCTGCGCGCGATTGCATCTGTCATATATGGATAGTGGAAGGGGAGGGGCGAGGGAGGAGCAGCTGGGAGGCGGGTGCGTGGTGGAGAGGGCGGGCTCCGGGCACAACAACAACAACAAGAATGGCGGCAGAAACGAAACCGGAAACCATTTGGGGGAATTAAATAAATAAATTATTGAATACATATCACAAATTTATTAAATACAGCAGACATTGAAAAAAGACCAATAGGGTCCAAATCAGAAAAACATGTCAAAATACATTAAAATTACATATAGTTAAAGAATCATACACAATACATTGTAACGGGACAGAAATATAAGGAACATTTGAATTTCTATTAGTAAAAAAAGAGACACAAGAAATTTGATGAGCACAATTAAGCTTTGCCTCAGAACTGTTTTCTCTCAAGTTATAATGTGTTTCTTCTTAAGCATCGACGCGTTTCGGTGAACCACACAGATATCGTCACCTTCTTCAGGAAAATGTATTACCATCCCTCAAAATCTTGAATAGGATATCGTGTTAGAATTCACGTTTAAACCAAATGGTGCCTCAACACTTGTCTTATTTTAATTTTTTCAAGACCATACACTGACATAACAATGTCTTCATACAACAACATAGTTTTGTTTGTATGTAGGTCACACAGGCATTCAATACAGCCGGAGCAGAAGTCTGTTCAAATAGTGTTCCACTAGTAAGAAATTCGTCTGAACACAATCTTTGCCTTTAAAAATTATTTGCTCGCGTTTCGTTGGAAAAGTTTCTATATGAAGATACGGGGAAAGCGTCTCCCGATACTGCGGTATAATATCCGCCTAACCCAGAGTAGGTGCTGAAGGTGTGGACGGACTCCTTTACACTTTCTCAGACTATCATAAAACCGTCCAACCTTAGAAGGAACCACCTGTTCACGCTCTACAGGGTTTACGGGACTCCAGCGAAGCTCTCTAAGCTCTCAGCAGAAGTATATCTTTGCCCAAGATGTAAGTCTCCAGTTGCAGACGACAGACACATCTTTGTCGACTGCCCTGAAATTAGGAGTTACTGGAGTGAGGTGTGTGAGTTCCTAGAAGAGGTTATACTATCCCCAATTACTTGCAGCGCTAGATTGATTTTTTTTGGCCTTCCCCCTGATTATGATATTAGAAATTGTACAGTACAGTTTATTTTTTACGTCATAGTTATTGCCAGGAGGGAGATCTGTAGGGAGTGGAAGTCTGTAAATCCCCCCAGATTCGTAGACTGCTTAAGAAACATCATGGCGGTTTGTCGTTTAGACATGTTATGTGGTGGGGAAAGCGCCATTAAGATCTGGCCTGCCTTAAACACATGGTCTGAGAGATAACCTCCAATGAGTCCAATGATTATGCCAGAGGTCAGTGGTCCTGTCCTCCCTAAGTGGCAAGATACATTGTGAATGGGAGTTGGATCCGGTAACAACCTATCTCTGGGCAATCTCCATTGGCTATCCACAGACTCCAGGGAGGAATCGGCTGGTTTGTGATATTGGCCTGGAGAAAGCCTATCTAGAGCTGACATCTTCTGGTGGCATTTATGAGGACACAAAAAAAAAGAAAAAAAAAAAAGAATGTGTGGCATGGTGCACAGCAAAGGCTGTGGATCCCCTTTCCGTCCCTCTTTCTGAGGTCCTCCTCTTCCTCCCTTTTCTGGCCCAGCAGGGCTCTGCTCTAGGCACTCTAAAAGGGCTACCTCTCGGCTACCTTAACCTTTCGTAGGCTTCCTAATCAGCCTTCTCTTTTCAAGTCCCCTGTTGTAAATAGAGTCCTTAAGGGCATTACTCATCTTTATCCTCCTATTCCCTTCATAATGCCCCAGTGGGACTTGAACTTGGTTCTTACCTATCTTATGTGTGCTCCCTTTGAGCCACTGCATAACTGTCCTCTCAAGCTTCTCACTTTGAAAAATGCCTTTCTGGTGGCCATCACCTCTGATCGCAGGGTGAGTGAGCTTCAAGCTCTTTCTTCCACGCCTCCGTTTGTGGCTGTTCATTCGTACAAGGTCGTCCTCAGAACTAGGCCTTCCTTTCTTCCTAAGGTGGGTATTTCTTTCCACATTGACCAAACCATCACTTTGCTCACCTTCCTTCTGCTTCCGCATCCTTCAAAAGAGGAAGAGAGGCTCCACCGTCTGGATCCAAAATGTGTGCTTTCCTTATACTTGGATCGCACAAAACAATTCTGGGTAGACGACCAGCTCTTTGTGGGTTACTTGGGTGCTAAGAAAGGTCGTGCCGTGCACAAACAGACCATCTCCAGGTGGGTCGTTCTGTGCATCAAAGCCTGTTATTTTTTGGCAAAGAAGGAGCCTCCAGTGGGACTGTGCGGCCTTTCCACCAGGGCGATGCCAGTTATCACTGCTTTGGGGCGCCGAGTCCCCCTTAATGACATCTGTCAGGCAGCTACATGGGAATCGCTGCACACGGTCACCAAACACTACTGCCTGGACAGCTAAGTCCAGAGAGGCGGTTTCTTTGGCCGTTCTATTCTCCAGGACTTTCTGGTGTGAACTTAGTTCGCAGGCCCACCTCCGGGGTTGATATTGCTGGGGTATCTATTCTAAGGTTAAGAATCTTTAACTAACTGTTCCTTTCAGATGAACAAGTTACTTACCTTCGGTAACAATATATCTGTAAAAAACATAGGTTATTTATGGATTCCTTACTGCCCCACCAATCCGCCCCATTCTGCAAACTGACTTCTAGGGTTAAGGTCATCCTTTCAGGGCCCTAGTTTTGTGCACCAGTGGTCTGTGTCTTGCATGGCTCTGCGCTTCTGGCGTTGAAAGTGGTGTACAGAACTGATGTTGGCTCGAAAGGGTGGCGTCTATCTAGCTACTGTGACGTCATCCTGGCGACCACGACGCAGACGACGAACGCTGAGTCGACTGATGCCACCTTCCGACGCGCAGGGGTACTGCTGACGAAAAACTTTCCGGATCCAGTCTGATGCCTGGGGGTAATTCTAACGTAAGGAATCTATAACTAACCTATGTTTCTTCCAGATTTATCATTACCGAAGGTAAGTATTTTGTTCGTTCAGTCTGGTCATCTGAAATTGAGATCCAACAACGGCTGAGATATTCTTTAGGTTGTGATTGAGCTAGAATAGAAATGTTATCTTCTTACAGCTTCCTCAATATAGAACACAAAAATTCATGTCCCTTGAGCTTTCTGTCTCAATATTGCAGCGAAAGGATGTATTTTGCAGCAATGTTTTTCAGCGACAGTGCATAGTTAGGACATGTGTTGAATCCCTAGACCACCCATGGTCCTGAAGTTTATAAATACCATCAGATGTACAGTGTAATATAGAAAACGTTTTTGCCATGAAGGACTAACTACGCATAATGTCTAACTAGAGCACAGCCCCTGTGTAAGATAACACATATTTGATTTTGCCTAATTTATGGCATTTAGCATTCATCAGTTATTTTGCCAGAGCTTTTGTTTGTCTCTTTGAGAAATGCAAAAACTGAATTCGGCAATTTTGTTAAAATGAGCGAACAAATCTCCACATTTTTCATTATTTCTTCATCCTGCAGTTACAAATTGAAAGTTGTGCCAAAACTAGACCAGTCCTCACAGTTTTGTTTGTACAGGTTCATATGAGAAAAAAGTAGCTACATAAGTTTAAACGGCCCAACGGCCCAACTCCAACCCTTTTTATAAAGGTCTGTCATCGTGGTGTGGCAACACAACACCAGGGAAGAGTTTAATGGCAGTGCCTAATTCTGTACAAGAGACTGTGTGAAGTGTGAAATCAATCAGAGAAAATGTATTTCTCTTTGGTATGTCTATTGCACAGTTTTATAGACCCGTTAACAATGAGGAAGGGGAAAAGGGCATGCTAGACTTTAGAGAATCTCTAATAAAGCAGACTGGTAAAATGCGACCAACAAAAATGGAGTCTAAACCCGATTATTCTTGATTTAATTTATATGTTTGTTTTATTTTCTGAATTATTATACTTTGAAATATCACACATACACTTCTATTCCAAAAGGAATATATATAATGCTGTTATGGCATCTTTGAAAACAATACTTAAAACTGCAATGTGTCTCAATTGTTATATAAGTACCACAAGTTATCTAATAAAATATCCCCGTTGCAGAGCATATGATACTTCAAATAAAACATGTATGTGTCTCTATTACAGGGCCAAGTTCATTTGCTGAGTTAGGAAGCAACCTATCCCTCATTATCTCAAACTTACTGAATAAAATGCTTCATCAACTTAGTATAAATTGTCCCAAATGATCAAGAATACAAACATGTACCCTGATCAAATTGTGTTGGAGTTGTTATCAAAGAGCCAAATCATACAACTCATTACTTAAACCCTACAAATGTTCTTCATCCCTATGCTCTCCATACCCAGAGAGAGATGAATAATTATTGCTTAAAGTCAACAATCCTTTCCTCAGTGTCCCTAATAAAATTGAAACCTTTCTTCAAGACATTTTGTATTCTTTTTCAGGATCAGCTGCAAGGATTATGCATGTTAAATGCTTGTTGATTACCAGTGAAGCCTCCCCTCCCCTTACAGAAGCAGAATTTCCTAAAGATGTAGTCTCAATATCAGTCTGCAGGATTTATAATATCTTCCAAGTGACCCTTTGAGAAAAAGCTTTGGATGCTATGGTTACCCCAGCCGAGTTGGCCCTGAAAAATTGATTGATATATCAGTACAAGCCTCACCCATAACCTGTCATACCCACAGATCGATTGTGGATGAGGGCACGGGACCAAAAGATTTCTCAGTGAATATCTCAGGCTGTTGAACTCCCTCCAGTCTAAGTTCAAATTCGCCTGTCGTAAAGTGGGTTATTGGTAGGGGTAATTATGCACCTACCACTAGGCCACCAACGCCGTATAGGGTCCAGTAAAAGTCTCAGTAAATTAGCTCCTTGATCAAAACTTTTGTAGCTGATAATGAGCAGTCAGGCCTAACTTAGGAGACAAGAGTGTAAAACATTTAAAAACACCAGTACATCAAATAGGTAGGACACAACATAAAATGAAAAACCAACACCAATTTATAAAAATAGGAAATATTTTTATAAACAAATAGACACTAAAACGACAAACATCCAATATAGCAGAGGTCTTCAAACTTTTTGATGCCGAGACCCCCTTGTAAAACCTTTTTGGGCATAAGGACCCCCTTCCGACAAAATTTTCTAGAAACTGGTATTCCTCCATCAACTTTTGACAACCATAAATGCGCCTGTTAGACCTCATCACATTCATCCATCATTCATCCACCGACACTTTCACACATCCATCCATCCTTTCATCCTTCCATCCATCCTTCCATCCATACATCCATCCTTCAACCATCCACCCTTTCATCCTTCCATCTATACATCATCCTTTACCCATCCACCCTTCCATCCATCCATCATTCATCCACCCACCTTTTCACACATCCATTCATGCATCATTCATCTATGCAACCTTTTATCCATCCATACATCCATCCACCCTTTCTTCCATCCATCCATCCTTCATCCGTCCACCTTTTTATCCTTCCATCCATCCACCTTTTCATCCATTCATCCACCCTTTCATCCATCCATCCTTCATCCGTCCACCCTTTCATCCGTACATCCATACATCTATCCTTCATCCATCTATCCTTCACCCATCCACCCTTTCATCCTCCCATCCATATATCTATCCTTTATCCATCCACCCTTTCATCCATCCATCCACCCACCCTTTCATCCATCCATCCACCCATCATTCATCCCCCCACCTTTTCACACATCCATCCATGCATCATTCATCCATGCAACCTTTTATCCATCAATACATCCATCCACCCTTTCTTCCATCCATCCATCCTTTAGCCGTCCACCCTTTCATCCATCCACCCATCATTCATCCTCCCACCTTTTCCCACATCCATCCATGCATCATTCATCCATACAACCTTTTATCCATCCATACATCCATCCACCCTTTCATCCATTCATCCTTCATCCATCTACCCTTTCATCCATCCACTCATCATTCATCCACCCACCTTTTCACATATCCATCCATCCATCCTTCATCCTTCATCCTTCCATCCTTCCATCCACCCATCATTCATCCACCCACCTTTTCTGTGCCTCTCTCCTGGGGGGGGGGGTCAGTATCTCTGCGTCTTCTTCCTTCTTTCCCGCACATGGGAGGGCATCTCTGTGCCACTCTGCTGGGGGCGGGAGTGGGGGACGTGTCACAGGACCCACAGCTCCAGGAGCGCAACATCCATTATACTCAAAGGGCTGCACTACAGCCTGCTCCCCCAGACCCACCCCCACCCCCACCCACTTTCCCCTCTCCCCCAGCCCGTGTGTGTGAGCCTGGCTAAAACCGTTTCAGGGACACACACACAGCCACACCTGAGTACTTGACAGGTCTTTAAAAGACCTTCTACATGTTAATGAGCTTTTGATGTTTTTTACACCTCGGTGTGAATTAGGCCTCCGCCATGAGCACCCTCAATCAGCCCAATGCCAGGAATTGCATGCCCCTGACAGAATCTGAATCAGATTGAAGACCTCTGCAATATAGGGAACCGGAGATGTGAATTTTAAAAAACGAACTACTTTACAGTGCTTGAAAACATATAGCGCCACTCTGAGACATCTTGTTGCAATTGACTGGGAGAAAGTGAAAGTTTGAGGCCAACTGTGATGAAGCCCTTGTCGGATACACTAAGCGGGAGGCCCCAGTCCAAATTTTACCTTAACATTTTTGGGAGCTTTTTCTTGTGATGTCGCTCGGCCCTCCACAGCAGACCAGATTTGGTGATGGTTGGATGGCTTCACTTTCTGCGAGGCCCTGGTCATATCCTGAAAGTGTGGAGCTCCAGAGCTTTTACCTGGACGAAACCTGAAATCCAAGCCGGTTCGCATTTGAAAGGGATAGCCAAGGTCCTGTGCACACATAAGATCAAAAACAGGGTATGTTCATGTTAGACCTGACATCATTGGCGTGAGTCTCCCTTCCATTTTGACGGATTGCCTCCTCTGTTTTGATGTGTTTTTGCTGGATGTATGCTTTGGGCACTGTGCCACTGCTAATCAGTGCCACAGTGCGAGTGCTCCCTATGTTAAATTGATATACTAATTGGATTCCATGATTGGGTTATTTGATTTATCTATCAGCCCCTAGTACAGTGCATCATGTGTGCCCAGGGCTTGTAAATCAAATGCTGCTGGTGGGCTTGCAGCACTGGTTGTGCCACCCACAGAAGCAGCTTGTAAAGTGTGTCTCAGGCCTGCCATTGCAAGGCCTGTGTGCAGTCTAGCACTGCCATGTCGACTTGGCCAAGTGCACCCTCTTGCCAGTCCCTAAACCTTCCCTTTGCTTCATATTAGACACCCCTATGGTAGGCCCAAGGGCAGGGTGCATTGTAAGTATAAGGTCGGACATGCTCTGATGTGTGCAGCATGTTCTAATAGTGAATTATAGCCATTTTCGTTTTTCACTATTGAAGGTTACCTTTTCTCATAGGCCAGAATGGGCAGTTAAGATTATTACATTCTTATAATTCTTGCTGACTCAGGGAGCATGGTAGAAATTCGAACTTAGTATGCCTGAACTCATAATAATAAAATACATATTTTAGAAAATTCTCCAGTGATACATATTTACTAATATTTTATATATTTTAATATTCTGTGTTTGCAAATACCACTTTTAGAAAGCAGGTATTTGCTTGCCTAACCATTTGAGCCTGCCTCTGCTGGGTTGTGTATTCCTTGTCTGGGTTTTTGTGTGACAGGGCTGGGGAAGCCCAGTGGTGAATAGAGAGATCTGCATCTAGATGGGAGGGAGGAGTTTCACCTGGGACCTGAATAGGGGTGGGCCTTCCCTCTACAATGCTTGCTCCACCCCCTGTGGCTTGTCCGATGTCTCTGCCCTGCACTGTGAAAGGAGAGGAGGAATCATGTCAACAGAGTGCTACAGAGCTGTATCTTCCCTCCCCTGTGCTGGCTCCACCTCCCGTGGGGCGGCTGATATCTCTGCCCTGCACAGTGCAAGGAAGAAGAGAGTCATGTAAACAAAGTGCTCAGGAACTGGGTTGGACTATGCAGAGGCCTCTCTGCCTTCAGAGAACAAAGGATTTTGGGGTATAAATATTGGGATCCTGATCCCAAGAAATTAGATCACTTCTGGAACAAGAAACCTTTCTGTCAAGGAGAAGAACCAAGGAAGCTGCAGGAGTTTGGACTGCCCCTCTGTCGGTGTGCTGTTTGCTGGGTTGGCCTGCAGTGGTTGCTTCATTGCCAAGGGAAAGGAGAAGGAACTTTAGAAAGGACTTTCCTCTACAGAATATTCTCCAAGGGCTTGAACTGTGCTTGACTCTGTCTGAAGTCTCAGGGACAAAAGGCTTCACCTCCAGCTCCCTCCTGAATTTCCTTGCTGGGAATTCTGACTCCAGTCACTTGCGTGCCACTGGGAGCTGGAAGCGCGACGCATCGTGAAGAAGCGTGTCGCCGCCGCAGCTGAAATCATCGCAACGTCGGAGAAGCGAGCCTTCGCCGCATCTCCCTGGAAGTGTGTGTTCATCGAAGCTGTCTGCTGTCGCATCACCGGAGAAGCGTGACGCCATCGTGAGAGTCGCCATCGCATCACCGGAGAAGCGTGTTGCAGGGCCTGTCGCGGCTCCAAAGTACAGAGTCGTCGCAAGGCTGCCAGGGCGTCATCGCATCGCCGCATCAAGGGCGCCATCTTCTCGCAACGAACTGGATCATCGCATCGCATCAAGGCACCATCTTGCGCACAGCAACGGGCCCGCAAGCCAAGAATCTACTCATCACCTCCGCCGGTAAGGCTCATGATGAGTCTCCTACTCTGCGCAAGCATTGAGGCGGGATGCAACCGTTCCCCCGGATCACGGAACCAAAGCATCTCCCCTTTTGCGAGCCTTTTGTTCACTTTGCGTTACGCAGCCAGGTACTTTGTTGAAAACTTTGTTGCATTTAACAGCAACTTGATCTAAGAGACTTTAATCATCTTTTAGTAATCTTATGTGTAGTATTGTGGATTTTTGTTGTTTGTGGTCTTGTGTTTAAGTCTATATAAAGTATACTTATTTTCATAAAACCTGTGTTGTGTCCATCTGTAGTGTTATCACTGTATTACTGTGTATATTCACAAATGCTTAACACACTGCCTCTGAGATAAGCCTGTCTGCTCGTGCCAAGCTAGCAAGGGGGTGAGCAGGGGTTATTAAGGAGTTTAATCCCCTTATCCTGACTTAGAAGTAAGGGCCCCTATTTGGACAAAGGTGATAACCATTGCCAACTAGAGACCCCCAGATCTAACAGTTCATATTATGTACAAAATAGAATGAAATCGCCACGTTTTTTCTTGTTGCTTTTAATGCTTGTTTGCATATAGACCAGCCGACACGTGTTTCGTCAGAGTACAGTCAACTCTGACTTTTCAGGGCCAAGTCATAATAGATGAACTGGGTAATCCCTAAACCGGTGATAATTCCAACCCGGTCGGGTCTAGGAAGGCGAAGTACTCGACTGATGAAACGCACTGATAATTACAAGTCCAATGGCAAGAAACGTAAAGATGACTGTATTTGTCAATCTGAATTCAACCGTGGAATTGTAACACTGAAAGATAATCAGTGAGCAAAATAAGGCCGATATGGGGTCTATGGAGGATGGATACGCCTATCAGGAAGTGATCAAGTCACTAATATTCAAGTCAAAAACACATCAAGACACGGAATCAGTGTCAAGTTCCTGTGTTCGACAAAATGAAATTAATTAGTGAACTCCAATGTAAAAGGAGCAATGAAGGGTCAAAATATATAAATCACAATTCAGAACGAAGCAATCCGTTCCAATAGTGCAAAAAAATGACTTACAACGGGATAAAAAAGACCCCACGTCTCGGCGTTGATCCAATATACCCGGAAGCCGGGATTGCCACAGGACCGGAGATGAGGTAATGGGCGTTTAAATGGACTATAGAAAGACTAGAACGCGTCAAGGACTTCCGAAATAGAAATCCAGGAACGCAGAAGTAAAAAGAGGTTACATGATCACTAGTTAAAGAAGTGAAGGGGATTAAATCGAATATCTAATTAATTAGGATCACGGGTTGTAAGAGGTATCAGGATTAAAATTAACCGTATATTATATCTCGAGCGTCAATGGCTATGGTGCAATTCAGAGAAATTACACTCAGAGAAAGAAATCAGTCTATGTCAACTTATTACATGCCATATTGGCGGAGTCACGAGTAATCACGTAATGCACATATGTCATGAAGCCAAAGTACGGACTACCAATAAATTAAAAACAGCTATCTCCCTTTCCGTTATCATTAATGTAACCAACGGCTATAATAAAGGAACACAACTTGTCATCTGTCACGAATTGTAGAATAGGAGGCCGAATCGCTGCAAGACAACACCTTAAGGCGTATGCTCCATAATACGAATAAATCAATGAACGGAATGAAATTCGGGAAAAATCGTTAGTACAGTAAGACAGATAAGCACACTGAGTGGGAAGGGGAGAAGACAGTCATATTACCATAAGCTGCCACCACAGAGTTGATATTAAAGTGAGTTATAATAGGACAGATTCTCCAGAGAACACATTAGAATTAGTAATTTATCATTAGTGAGAGACTAGGGCACTACACCCTTCAGAATAACAAGTGCACTTCACATTAATTTGTTGAAAATTAGTTCGAGGAAGTTGCAATGGCCAGCAATCATTAGTATTGCAGTGAGAGCATTCACATTTTTTGGTGAACAAACCATATAAACATATTAAAAGCTAGTTTCATTGTCATCAGTTTTGAAGTCACACAGTCATGTACTGCTTAGGTTACATTTGATAGTAAACATATCACGTCACCAAGTCATATCCTGCTATACTTTACATTCGTTGGTGAACAGGACACAATTGATTAATCATAAATCATATCTTTACCAACTAGATAGATGTCGCAAATTTATGTACTCTGCAAAGTCTGACTAGTTCATACAACAATTCTGAATTTGCAGCTGAGTTGGAAGTACTGATGCTACTGTCCGAAGAAATATTGCATTTCAGAATCGCAATTTAACCCATGTTGAACCGACTGTAAACGAATAATCCACATTGTTTCTGTTCTGCATAAGTGGAGTTCCCTGTTGCCTCCTCTAGGGTGTTGGTCAATTCTCTCAATGCCAAAGAAGGTGAACTCTTTGTGTGTATTTTGTGCAGGACACAGAGCTGCGTATGTGGCGACTGGGTATCTGACATCACCTTGTGTAATTGCCCTCACATGTTCTGTGATTCTTTCCTTCAATGGTCTAATCGTATTGCCTACGTACTTTTTCCCACATTTGCACGCAATAATATGGACAACAATTCTGGAAGTGCAGTTGATGTTACTCCTAATTGCAAATACCTGGTTGTTGGGGCTAGTAAAAGTTTTGACCTTATGTTGGGCCCACTTGCACACCCCACAGAACCCACATTTATGGAAACCTATAGTGTGCGGAGTCAACCAGCAGTCAAGATGCTCTGATTCAGGCAGTGACGGGCTTAATCTAGTGCGAAGTGTCCTGCCCCGTCTGAATGTTATTAATGGGCGACCAGGAATGCTTTGGGCCAGTGTACTATCGGCATGTGGTATATCCCAATGTTTGCTCATACTCTTTCTTAACACGGTTCAAACCATTAAATTCTGTGATTATACGTACAGGTGTGTCAAACTCTGAAGAACTAGGCTTGGTTTTAAGAGTGTCCTCTTTTTTCACTTTGGTGATTCTCTTAGCTGCTTCAGTTAAAGTGGTTTTGCAGTAGCCTCTATTTACTACCCCAGTAAATTATTTGGTTGATCCAAGTTGCACCCTCCTTGCCCCAGATCCAGTCCATTTCTAAGCAACCCATGAACTGGTTTGCAAAGAAATTTCTTAAACTTGAAAGACTTAAGAAAACTGAAAGCGCACGGTGGTGGGATGGTACTACATTAAAACAGTACCTCAGATTGAAAAGGATTCCTAGAGGTTTACGGGCACAAATTCTGCCCACCTATGACAAGCTTGATGATGATCTACTCACCAAATGGGAAGAGTCCCTGAATGTAAACTCCTTCACATTAATGAACATATTAATAGAAAGTGCGGAGAGGAAGGTGGTAAAATTACAATTGGAGATTAGGGATCTTAATTTAAAGGAAGCTACTGAAAAAAAAAATGTATGCCATCCTTAAAGAGGTAATGACTTTCCACGAGAAAAAGATTAAAGAAAGAAAATTAAGACAATTGAAACAAGATGAAATTGACTATAGAACAGGAAGGATTTTCACGTATGCCAGTAAGTACGACTCTGTTATTCAGACTAACTCCAAGCCCAAAGACATAACTAGAACCGACACTGTTTCAATTTCCTCCAGCTCCACCTCAAAAGCGCACCACCCTCTAGTGACAGTGAGACTGACAACAATACTGGTAGTGGCCAGACTATTTCCTCTTTTTTACGGGAGGTTTGGACCATACGCAGAGGCAACAGACTACAGGGTACAGGCACTACAGATCAAGCAATACCCATAGAGGCTAAAGGGGTGGAAAACGAAGACTACAAAAAGAAACTCAGGTTGGGCAAAGGAGGGAACAAGTAGAGAGCCAAGTTACGGATGTACAGGTAGTTAATCTCTCTTCTAAGATACTAACTACGGATATGGTTTCATTATTAAGCAGGGGTCTCAGCTTTAATCCATGCGAGACTGGAGATTTGTGTAAACTAAAAGTGGACTTGTATAAGTTCATACGGACATTAAAATTGAAGAAGCATTTTGTTTGTAATCCCACTTCTAATAAAAGAAGTTGCAACTCTACTATGGGTTACGTGTGTGATGCTCCTTCCATTCAGGATATTCAAGCCACTAAATTGCTTTTATCCATCACAGAGGTTGAGGAATCCCCTTATACCATGACACAACTTTTAGAGGAACTGGACATTGAAACAGATCTCTCCTTGTCAAGTGGCCTTAGGAACAAATCCAGATGGACACCCAATCTACCAGGTGGTAACTCTATAGACAATTTTTATAAACGGGTCCTAGAGGATCTGGATGACGATGACTCCAAGAAGAAAATGACTAACAGATACCAGCATTACAACTTAAACTCTGGTGAAAGACGAGTGTTGAAAGTACTAGGAGAAGACCATACTATATTGATTAGAGAAGCAGATAAAGGGGGCAATATGGTTGTTATGGACAGGGCAGACTATAACCATGAAGTCATGTCCCAATTGAGTGATACCACCTGTTATGAGGAGATTACCCACTACCCGATTGGTCCCCTTTGTACCTTGATTAACAAACAGCTGCTCATTTGACACACACAGGGTTTGCTTGCTGAAGATGTGTTGGCCTATTTGAAAGTCTTCCGACCAACCTACCCCATTATCTACACTTTACCAAAGGTGCATAAACACCTGCCTTTTCCACCAGGTAGGCCAATTGTGTCTGGTATCGGTAGGCCAACGGAAAGATTATCCGAATATGTGGATCTTTTCATCGGTCCTCTGGTATGCACAATGGCCAGCTATATCCAGGATTCTAAACTTATTCTAGGGATACTTTCAGACCTGCAATGGCTAACAGACTTATTGTTGGTAACCCTTGACGTGGTGGTTCTTTACACCAACATACAACCAGAAAAGTGACTGAGGGCCATCAAACGTTTGCTCAACAACAGACCAGCCTCCCAGAGGCTCCATAATGAAATGCTGATTGGCATGATGAAACTCATTCTGGAGAATAATTTTTTCATCTTTAATAACAAGTGGTATAGACAAACGAAAGGTGTTGCGATGGGATCCAAGTTTTCACCCTTCTTTGCAAACCTGTTCATGGGTTGCCTAGAAATTGGCTAGATCTGGGGCAATGAGGGCGCAACTTGGATCAACCAAATAATTTACTGGGGCAGATACATATATGACTGCCTGTTGATATGGTCTGGCACTGAGAGTGAACTACAACAATTCAGTGACCATCTCAATACCAATGATTATGGTATGCAGTTTACTATGGAGTTCAGCACCACCAGTGTCAGTTTCTTGGACATCGAGCTATACATTAAAAATGACAAACTGAATAGCCGTTTGTACATGAAGGGCACTTCCTGCAATTCTGTTCTATATGCAGATAGCAGTCATCCTGTTCACCAGATAAGATCTATTCCTGAGGGCCAGACGCAATTGCAGTGATGACCAAGAATTTCATGAATGTGTGAAGGACATGGAACAAAGATTTCACAATAGAGGCTACTGCAAAACCACTTTAACTAAAGCTGCTAAGAGAATCACCAAAGTCAAAAGAGAGGACACTCTTAAAACCAAGCCTAGTTCATCAGAGTGTGACACACCTGTACGTATGATCACAGAATTTAATGGTTTGAACCACGTGTTAAGAAAGAGTATGAGCAAACATTGGGGTATACTACATGCCGATAGTGAGGGCAATTGAGCAAGGTTGTAGAAAAACAGCCTTTCTCTTGTAAAGCTGCCCGGCGCAAGACGCCTCTAATTCCCTTTAATAATAGTTACTAAAATAAAGAGACAGGCACTGAGAAACTGGAAGGCAAGAACAGGTTTATTACTCCAGAGGAGAACACATCAACTCGGACATGCAGAATGTCTTTGAGAGGTGTTCTAACAACTTCTCCGCTGCTCAGTCTTTTATACATATTTCAGTCAGTTTATTGGTGGTAAGCAGCTGTCGTCCCCCCTCCCAAATCTAACAGATGATCGCTATCTTGCAGCTGGATATTCCTACAGGATCTAAAAGTGTGTGAGATCGGTCAGATCTGAGGGTTCGCGCTATTGATTAAATCAGACTTCTTTTTTACTAAACTTTTTTGTGATCTCTTTTAATCCTTTTTCAAGTCTTCGACTCCGAACGGTACCGGTAGGGATGCCAGGTTTTAAGCCCTGTTAGGACTGCGACCGACTGGTCTCTCCACTGTCTCGGCGTCAATCACGACAACAAGGCCTGCCCCGACTGCCGAGCCCTGACTTCGAAAGCTAGGCGGGAGCGGTCCCGCAAGCGGCTCGACCTCCGGCAGTCGGCCCCGTGCCGCAAGAGGTCCCGGTCCGGACGGAGGTCGAGGGACCGGTCGCGGGGTCGGAGCCATCATAGCTCCGGGAGTCGACATCACTCTTCAGGCTCGAAGTCGTCAGGTAAGCACAAGAAGTCGAAGAGACGTAATCTCTCTTCTGACTCTCCCCGACTCTCCCTGACGCTCGTGCGACGCGGCCGGGGGTTCGGGTGACACCGCCCACGTGGCTCTGTCGGAGTCGCGGGCGTCGCGACCTGCCCCATACCCTCCGGTCCCTGGGCAGCAAGCAACGCCGGAGGAGATCGAGCGCTTCCTCATGGCCATGAGGTCCCTCACTCCTCCGACGGTCTCTGCGGCGCCTTCGGGCCCAGTGGACCCGTCTTGGGGCCCTAGCGGGTCGGGTGCTTCGACCCCGAAGCCGCCAATGCCTTCGGGCCCGGTGCCGCAGGGCCCCACTGGATCCGCACGCATCCGGGTGGTCGGCGGTTGACCTGACGACCTCACCGGCGCCGGTCCCTCGGGTGTCACCTCCGGCGCCGTCTTTGGGCGGCGCCGTCCCCGATGCCTCCCTCGATCCGGTTCCGGCGTTGGAGGGCACCGCTCTCGACGCCGCTTGGGGAGTTTTACTTCAATGAACCAGCCCCATCATTTGACAACCCTGATTATCAGGAGATGGGTGATGAGGAGTATTGGGAGGGGTCTGAGGACCCTCTAACACATGAGTTTCAGTCCCAGGAGGACTGGACAGGTGGACTTGGGGATGCCAGTGGTCTGGAAACTTCGCCAGTCACTGGTTTTGTCTCACCTCCTACCGTGGCTAAGGAGGAGGGGGCAACCTTCAGTGTGTTGTTGACGCGGGCGGCCAAGGCCTTGGGCCTTGAGCTCCCCGTCGCGGCCATGAGGACTAACCTCCTCACTGAGGTCCTTCAACCACAGTCAAGCTCGGCCGAGCCTCTGCTGCCGTTTAATGAGACCTTGACTGACGTTCTTTTGGGCACTTGGTCCAGCCCCGCTACCGGTGCGCCTGTAGATAGGAACGTGACCAGGCGGCACCGCCCGGCCCCGGGCGACCCTTGTTTCCTGTCCACCCATCCCACCCCGAGAGCCTGGAGATCCAGGCCTCCAACTCCCAGACTGCATTCCCGTCCGCTCCGTCCGATAGGGAATCCAAGAGGTATGAGCAATTCGGCAAGAAGGTATTCTCCTCCCACAGTTTGGGACTGCGGTCTTCCAACACTGCATGCCTCTTGGGCCGCTACACCCACTCTCTGTGGGACACGGTCGCGGACTGGCTGCCACAATGCCCGGCGGAGGTGAAGGCTAAACTCACCCAAGCCCTTGTGGAGGGTCAAGATGCAGCACGCTATTCCATCCGGTGTGGGCTGGATACCACCGACTCACTGGGCAGAGCGATGGGGAACGACAGTGGCGATTCGTCGCCACACCTTGTTGAGGTCCGCCAACTTTTCGGCCGATGTCCAGAATACCATCATGGATATGCCGTTTGATGGCCGTTGCCTGTTTGGCAACAAGGCAGACCATGCGCTTGAGCGTTTTAAGGACTCCAGGGCTACGGCCAAGTCCTTGGGCCTCTCGGCCCCGCACCAGCAATCGGGTGCCTTTCGCTCCTTTCATGGCCAAGGAAGGGGCGCCCCCACACGTGCTGCCAGCCACGCACCGCAGAAGATTTATCAACGCTGTGGCGGCCGTGGAAACCGCTGTGGCGGCGGTCGGGGACAACGGCGAGGCCAGTCCACACCTACCCCTGCAGCATCCGCCTCAAAACCCTCCTAGTCCGTGCTTTCAGGCCCATGTGACGCCAGTGGGGGGCAGGGTTCGCCATCACCACTTCCACTGGAGCACTGTCACATCGGACAGGTGGGTGCTGCAAATCGTCCGAAGGGGCTACTCCCTCCCCTTCCAGACGATCCCTCCAGCCGTGCCACCGCAATTCCACCGCGTGTTGGGGGATCATTTGCGACTCCTGCAGGAGGAAGTTACGGCCCTCTTGGCCAAGGGGGCCATCGAGCGCGTTCCTGGGCCAGAAGTAGGTTGTGGTTGCTACTCCCACTACTTCCTGGTACCCAATAAGGGCAAAGGGGGCTTACGCCCTATCTTGGTTCTACGGAACATCAACGGCTTCCTCCGGAAGGAGAAGTTCAAAATGCTGACACTGGCTCAGGTCTTAGCTGCCCTGGAACCAGGAGACTGGATGGTAGCGTTGGACTTGCAGGACGCTTATTTCCCCATCCCTGTCCTGCCGTCCCACAGGCGCTATCTGCGGTTAAAAAAAAAGGATGGATTTAGGCCCAGATCTCTGTACTGGGGTGAATGTATGACATTGTTCTGCATTCTGTCCATCAATTGTTGTTTTTGCATTTGTCACCCCGAGTGGGAGTGGTATGCTCAGACGTGAGTCCCATGCTCTCCACACCACTGGAGTCAAGCTATTCTGGCTGAAGACGGCTGATAGCCAGAAACCGGTCCTAGGATGCTTGATTCCGGTCCAGGAAAGACATGGCTTGGCAGTTTGGGCTGGACTGTTCCCATGAGGCACAGGGTCAAGGCTGGTTTGCATATGGCCATGTCTGAACTGGGGTGGTGTGGAGTGCAAAAAAACGATGGATTTAGGCCCAGATCTCTGTACTGGGGTGAATGAATGACATTGCTCTGCATTCTGTCCATCAATTGTTGTTTTTGCATCTGGCTCCTCTGCAGCAGGGGTAGAGTTGGGTTGGGTAGAAGTTCACAAACTTGTTGAAGTCTTGATATTGGCTTCGACGGGAGTCCCCACCTCTGAAGATTGTTGAAAGGAGCGGCCAGTTGAGTATCCCCACCCCGCCAGGCCTTAGCAAAGACATGTGGGTGAAAATTCTCTTTATAGAGGTCTGGGCCTTGTCCAAGGAATTAAAAGTATTGACAAATGTCCCTAGTTCTCGTACAAACAGATCCACAAAAAAAGGTAGCCCTGGGCTACTGTACCAGCCTGAGAGATGGAAAGGTCTCCTAGTTTGAGGGTGAATTCGATCAGCACCGACCTGCCTCGTTGAGTGGAAATCTCCCAATTCGTGTTCCCCAGAAAAATAATCGCTTTTGGGCCCCAACCCGACATAGCGTCATGAGGGAACAATGAACCGGAGGCCGCGCGTCCTCCACCATGTCCATGATTTCCGCTAAGGATCCTGACACATTTAGGAATTTGTTTTGGCAGGAGCGCCTGGACCTGTCAATACAGTTCTTGGGGTCTCAGACAAACTGAGCAAGAAAGGTGGCCGTCTTCGCCTCTATCTCTGGGGTGAGAGCCACCTTCCCCTCTAAAGGTGTCTGAGGGCATTCTGCCTTGAGACGGTGCCTCACTTCCTTGTCAAGGGGCGTTCGTAGCCTCCCTGCCATGTAGGCCACCACTTTGAGCACTGGGAACCACTCCGCAGGTGCAGCAGGGCTTCAGGGTCAAATAAGTCTGCAGCAGTGGCCTGTGCCGTGTTGCTGACGCGATCAATATCGGTTAGGGAAAGAGATGTTGGGCGCCAGGGTCTGGACTGGTCTCCATTGCCATCAGAAGTGTTGGGGGAATCATCCCCATCCCCAGGATTTGTCCGGGGGGTTATTAGGAGATTCCCCTGAGGTACTATGAGTTGGGGATCTTGTAAGGGTTGGGCATCCATAAACGCCTTCTTTAGGTGCACAAAGGCATCGAAATCGACCCCTGGGTCGTCCGCGTTCTTGCATTTATCGGGAATGGGTTGCTGACTTTCCTGGAGGTAGAGGGGGCCTGGAGCCTGGGAGAGTCTTCACTGTGTTTGAGGGTTTTTTGGCACTCTTCTTGATGAGCCATGATTTTCTTCTCTTTGGGGCTACCATCTGCATCACCGCTTAGCAGAGAATGAACGAAGGTTGCGTATAGGTTCATACCATTGGAATCTATCTTGGAGCAGTTTGGGTCCCTGTCCATGAAGTGCCTTAAACACTATACATAAGGATTTGAACAAAATCCTTGAGTCACTGGGAGCCAGTGCAGCTCCCCCAGTGCTTGTGTCATCCAGGAGCGGACTGCTCAAGTCAGAGCAAGCTTTGCTGCTGCTGCCTGGATACTCTGGAGTCTGGCAATCAAATATCCCGGGGAATCTAAGAGCAGGGCATTACAGTAATCCACGCTGCTCAGTATAATGCTCCTGACTACCGTGGTTCTTGCCTGGACTGGCAGTAATGGTAGCACGTTCCAAAGTCCTCGGATGAGTGTATAACAGCCTCCCACCAGTTTGTTGACATGGGACTCCAGATTAAGCTTTTCATTAAGACTGACCCCCAGATTGCGTAATGTGCTCACTGGTGTCAGCGGGCCATCTGTGGTTATTGGCCAAAAATCAGTTGGTAGTCCTCGAGGGACCCCCCCCACCTTACAGTGTAGAATCTCTGTTTTCTCGCTGTTGAATTGAAGCTAGTTGGCCCTCAGCCATTTCACAATTTCGTGGAGAAGTGTGGCTCACTGGTTAGAGGAGGCAGACCTGGAAGCAGAGGTCAGCCCGGGACCAGGGTTCAATTCCCGGCTCGGCGGGTCTTGAGCCCTAAAATGTCCACAGACTCGACAATTCTCGCTCCGGTGCCTACTCGATTCACGAGTTCACACCCTGCGACTCTGGGCAATACCTTGCTTAATCTCCACAACGGCCCCTCGCGGCGGGATGCCTGGATTTCACCTTGTGGATACCCTGCCAGGGTTATCTCACAGGGGAATACCAGGACGGGTTCCCTAAGCAAGCGCTTAGATACCGGGTCGGTGATTTGCGCTATATAAATACATGTACATTTACATTTACAAGCATACAGGCGTGAAAACTTTCCAGGGAATACGCCAGGTCGACGTTTAGGGACACCATAAGCTGGGTGTCATCGGTGTTGTTGACCACACTGATGTTGTGCATTTTTATAATCTCCAGCAGTGGTCGTATATATGCATTGAACAGAATAGGGATGATTGAGGAACCCTGAGGTACCCCGTGTTCATTTTTTACAAACTCCGATTGATACGGAGGGAGCGATACTGCTTGCCATCTATCAGATAGGTAGGAGCGCATCCATCTCAATGCCTCACCTGTCACTCTTAGGGTTTCCAACCTCAAAAGAAGTATATCGTGGTTGACCGTATCGAATGCGGTGGACAAGTCTAGCAATATTAAGGTTGCCGATTGACCCCTGTCCGCCAGCATTCGAAGGTTATCTAAGACTGTCACCAAGGCTGTCTCCGTTCCATGACCAGGCCTGAACCCAAATAGCTCCTCTTCCAATTTACTGTTTGTCTCCAGAAAGAGGGACAGCACCCTACTAACCAAACATTCCAGGATCTTGACCGGGTATGGTAAGAGGGAATTGGCCTATAGTTCTTATGGCAGCCTGGGTCCAGTGTGGATTTTTTCATGAGCGGCGTAATAATAGCCTGCTTCCAGCTGGGTGGCATCACTCCGTTATTGAGGGATGGCAGCACAGCTGACGTAGGATAGGAAAGATCTCTAATCCGAGTTCTTTCATTATCTTGTGGGGAATCGGAACCAAGGTTGACCCTGAGGAGATTCCTAGGGTCACTCGGGGAAACTCCTCTTCCAAAGGCATCGTTAATTCATCCATGGTGACCTTAGAGTCGCTATCCCAGTTAAGGTTGTTCTTAAATATCTCCCCCTTTTCCTGGTCTAAAGGACCGGATAGGGTCACATCTTTCAGGCCTTCCACAATCTTGTTAATTTTTTCTTGCAATGTGGTAAATAAAATTACCGGGACTATTTTTCTATACATTAAATGACAATAAGGATAGCTCATAAAAAATGAGAGGCAGAGTCTGTGGTATCTGAGTCATACAAGCTTTAATTAAGATGACTCGAGTCAACGAGAATCGGGTTCCATCACCACTAAGGTTCAGGAAGGGATATCTAACGTTTTATTAACATCACATATTATATATAGTAAAACTGTACAATTGCAATGAATACAGTAGGCGTAACAAGTGGAAAGAAGGAGATAAGAACACATGGGCGTAAAAGAAGGCGTGTAAGGAGGCGTACACGGAGGTGTGTACCAGATGAGTCACAGAAGTGTCACAAGTGGGTGGATGCATAGAGAAAATCTGCGTGGTCAGCAGAAACCTTTACCATACATGCGCGCGCAACTGAACATGACGTGAGATTGACGTGTAGCTGGGAGAGCTGGGGGGCTTGACTTTAGCACTAGTAGAGGAGTCTGGTGTCTGGAATGTCAGAACGACCTGCACCTATAGCATATCTGATATCTTGTGTTTGGAGGATGTATTGTCTGAAGTAAAAGGTCTCTCGGGCAGAGGCCGTTCATTACTGAATGCTAGTGGGTGCATATATGTCTTCGTGCAATGCGCGGGCCATGGGTCTACTATGGCAACGGGTGCAGTAAATTACTTGCAAGGAGACAGGAAGGCCGGGCCCTTTGCTCTGCAGGCGGGAATCTGTTTACCTATTTCACTAGACTGGAATGTGTTTTTGCGGAGGCTGAGCAGATAACTGTAGGCAAAATACCGTCTTGGCAGGCAGGCCAGGCTGAGCCGGGCACCGCTCGGCTGGGCAGGAAGTAAGGTAGAGGTCAGGGATGCATACCTAAACTGCAGCTTTCTGAGACAGAAGAGGCTCGGAGCCTGAATTATGGGCCTGGCTCGGATGAGTCACAAAAACGTGTGCTTCGCGATATCTAAAAGTGCACCATGTAAATGCATTGGAAACGTAGGCCTGAGTGCGGAATTGACATTAAAACCATGGAGGGCCTAATAACTGACATGCTAACATTTGACGGAAATGCAGGGGCATTATTAAAACAGGCACAGGAAAGGATTTACACAAAATCATGGACATACATGGGACATAGGTACATGGATAGGGTGCGAGGGGGGGACTCACTGACTACCTAAAAATTTCTTTTTCCTCATTCCCTCCTTGGCCCCTACTGCACCCTTTAGGATATATCTATTATCATGAGACCATCTATCTGTTCGTATAACATCATTTGCTCGTCTTTTTTCATTCGAGCACGGGAACGTGAACGTAGACGAGGAATACAAGCAGTGGCGCACAAGCCGCAAATCGCTGGGCCACATTGCAGACAGAGACAGCAACTGAATACTATAAGCAATACTAGTCCTAAGAATGACAATACGGTCCAGCCCCATCCTGCTATTACACTCCAGAGCCAGCCGGACCAAGACCATGGGTCCTGATGCAATTCACGGGCTATCTTATGGAGTCTTGTTATTGCAGCATACACTGATGGTGCGTTATTAGGAATGAAAGCACAACAACTGGAGCCGATCACTCTACAAGCTCCGCCCCTATCGGCCAGGATGACGTCAAGAACAAGGCGGTTCTGAAGAACGAGTCTCATAGCAGACTGCTCTTCGGTTAAGTTTCCTAAGGCAAAAGTAGTTTTGTTCACTACTGCTTCAAGAGTTCTTGTTAACCTGCGTATTATTTTACTATTTTGGACGGGACCTATGATCCAGAAGTATCCTTTAATGTAATCCTTATACTGGTCCCACGCTGACTCGGAGTAATCGATAACAGGAGGAAGGTCTCTCTTATGTTTAACATGCACAAGACGGGTATCTCGGTGATAATCGGATGGGGCTAGAAAAACTGGTGGCAGTAGAAATGCAATATAACATGTTCCACCCCAATCCAAGGGCAGACGTACATAAGCTGTCTGACCACAAATAAAATAGGAATGGCGGGAAGCTTTGAAAGTAGACTTTCCTTTATCACTGAATTCGACCACAGTATTACAATCACTGTGTCCTAGGTGTAGTGAACCATTTTTCCTAACGCATAATTCACCTTTCACGTGAAAAACTGTTATAAACGGTAAGTCCGAATTAGTCTCGGACTGAACGTTCAGAATCATGAGGTTAAGGGAAAAATTACCTAAATCATACACTTCATTTTCTAGATCGGTCCCTGTCCTTTGGGGAAGACCGTCTTTGTCTGGGAAACAGGCCTTATTCATAACTGTATTCAGGTCTCCCCATATCCAATTGCTCTGGGAAACTGTGGACTTACTGCCTAGTGAGGACATTAAAGCAAACCATGCTCCACACGAACCATTGTGCGAAAACGGATAAGGAAAGAGGGGCAGAGCTCCCTTCATTTTCTGGTAAGGTGGGAGTCGGCCACATACCCAGCAATTCGTGACATTGCTGGTCTGGTGAGAATGGTGTAACATACGGATAAAAGTGTTGTTGCGCAGTGCTAGTCGATAGGATAGTTCGTGAGGTGGCAGGTCACTGAATGTGTGCTCTACAGTGTCATTGAAAGAAGAATGTACATGTGAACCAAGAGGAGGAAAGAAAACATGTAGCGTCAAGCTTATACATATAATCGTAATACTTAGGAAAAACATAATAAGCAAGGTAACAATGCATCTACTACGTAGATTTTTACAATATTTCATTTTCATTATTTCCTGTCTATCTCTCTCACTATTTGGGTCTACAGTCTCATACATATCAGGAACCTGTCTAACCGCTTCACCCGAGGGGGACTTAAACAATTAAACGCTGCCTGACTTACTAGACCGTAGCTTGGATCTGTACTCCTGCTGCGGAGTTTTTTCTAACAAAGGGAGTTTAGTGTCATTATCAGAAATGTTCTCAGAAACCTTCGCGAAACAGTCTTTGGAATCTGAGCCAAGTCTATGAAATCTTTTTACATGATGGGCATGGATCCAGCCCTTACGACCTTCCACTTTTATAGCTGTCCTTGTTGTTAGCAGCACAAGTTTCGGTGACTTCCAACGCGGCTCCAGGGGGCTTGACCGGTCGAAATTTCTCACAAGTACAACGTCGCCCGGGACAATGGCGTGATCCTTAACCTGGGTGTTGCCTGGAAAGGCGGCGGCAACCTGCGAACGACAAGAGAGTAGTGCAGACATCAAGGAAGCCAGGTAATCTGTCAGCATATTACTGTCAACGTCGGTAATTTTCCTAGGTTTAGGTGTACCCCAAATATTTGGGGGTCTACCGAAGACAACCTCATAAGGAGATAGTCCGGTTCTGGAATGGGCTACCATACGCATGTAAAAGAGGGCAACCGGCAAGGCTACCATCCAATCTATGCCTTTTTCTGCACAGATCTTTGCTAGTCGTGTTTTCAGAGTCTGATTGTGTCTCTCTACAAGGCCAGCTGCCTCTGGATGTCGTACGCAATGGAACTTCCACTGGTACCCTAACAGGAGAGATACTTGTTTCATGAGTTCAGAAGAGAATGGCTGTCCATTATCTGAGTACACGACACGGGGCAAGCCGTATCGCGGGAAGAATTCACGGACCAACTGTTTGGCAGTGGTCACAGCAGTGTAATCTGGGACTGGGTACGCTTCTGTCCATCTGGATAGAGCACATACAACTACGAGGATATACTTGAATCCTCGACATCGGTCCATCTGGATATAATCCATCTGGAGAACCTCAAAAGGGTGGTCAGGAGGATGAAATCCACCTTGTTCCACGGGAATGCCTTTGCCTGGATTGAACTGACAACAGATCATGCAGGTACATACTTTCTGTTTCTGCTGCACGTAAATGCTTGTTGAACCAAAGGTTCTGTATGCTGTCTAACATGGCTTTTTCTCTTAAGTGTGCTGGACTATGTGCTGTATTAATGATAACTTGAACCATAGAGTCGGGGAGAAACCATGTGGCTTTTCCCTTTGTCATCCATCCCTGATCTGTCTGGGCCCCTCCTTGTTCAGTCCATTTCTTGATTTCGTCCGGAGTGGCATGTGTCTGTATGTCGAGTACATCTTGTGTGGGATCCCTGACCGTCATGCAATTAGTCAGTGGAGGTACTTCAGTCTTTGTCGTGTCAGCTGGAATGTCTGTAGGAGTCTGAGCTGTAAGCTTGGCTGTTCGATCTGCCAGGTCGTTACCCTGGGAAATAGTGTCAGTAACTTTCGTATGCGCTTTGCACTTCATGATGGCTATGGCTGTAGGCAAGTGTATTGCATCTAACAGAGCTTGAATGAGGGGACCATGTTGTATCTTGGCTCCATGAGAAGTCAAAAAACCTCTCTCTTGCCAGAGGACACCGAAGTCGTGAACGACTCCGAATGCGTACTGTGAATCTGTGTATATGTTTACTTTCAGGTCCTTGGCTTGTATGCAGGCTTGGGTCAGAGCGATGAGCTCTGCTGCTTGGGCAGACAAGGTGTCAATACGATGTGTTTCTATGACTTCAGTTTCAGTGGTCACTGCATATGCGGCCACTAACTCTCCTGTGCTTGTTCTCATACATGAACCATCCACATAAAGTGTCAGGTCTGGGTCGGGCAATGCGATGTCTGTCAAGTCTTGTCTCGGTTTCGTCATTGTGTTAATGACTTCCACACAGTCATGTGGCGTAGGGTCTGCTGTAATTGAGGGTAACAGTGTAGCAGGGTTTAATATGTTGCAACGTCTGATCTCTATGTGTGGCTGGAACAGTGTCAGTTCATATCCTGTCAGTCGTGCTATGGTCAGGTGCTGTGTCTGTGTCCTGTTCAAGAGAACTTCCACTGAGTGTGGAACCTGTACTGTCAGGGGATGTCCTAACACTATGGAGTCGCTTTGTCTGATTGCTAGAGCTGTTGCTGCAACTGATTTTAGGCACGCAGGAAAAGCCTAGGCTACTGGATCCAATGTACTAGAAAAATAAGCACAAGGCTTGTGTTTTCCTGCTTGATCTTGTGTGAGAACAGATAATGCTGTGCCATCGCATTCAGTGACAAAAAGTGTAAAAGGTTTGCTGTAACATGGTGTCGCTAAAACAGGTGCTTGACATAGAGCTTTCTTCAATTCGTCAAAAGCAAGTGTATGTTCCTGAGTCCAAGGGAGGACAGTCGAAGTCGCTGCCTCCTGTGTTGTCAACTGTATGAGTGGCTTGGCTAGATATGCATACTGAGGAATCCATTGTCTGCAGTAAGAAGTGAGGCCAATGAAGGCCCGTACTTCCTTCTGTGTCTTGGGCTGTGGAAGATGTGCAATTAACTGAATGCGATCAGGTGTCAACTGTCTACCCCTCTTGGACAGCAAGTGTCCAAGGTATACCACTTGCTGGGGACAGAATTGTAGCTTCGAAGGGGACACTTTATGCCCCTTTTCGGCCAGGAAATACAAGACTGTCAGTGATGCACGTTCGCAGTCTCGTTCTGTTCGTGCTGTGATCAATAGATCATCAACGTACTGGAGTAGGGCAGTGTCAGTAGGCATGTGAATACTGTCTAGTTGTCGTTTCAGAGCTTGACTGTAAATACTAGGGCTTTCTGTGAACCCTTGAGGAGCCCTCGCAAATTTGAAGCTTCGGCCATTTAAACAGAATCCGAAGAGATACTGGCTTTCCGGATGGATGGGGACACTAAAGAAGGCGTTCTTGAGATCAATTACAGTGAAGAACGCAGCTTCGGAATCAATGGCAGTCAATAGGGAGGAAATGTCTGGAACCACTGGGTACTGGGGTATTATGCATTTGTTTAATTCTCGAAGGTCAATCACCAGTCTGTAGACCGGTGGTGCATTAGGGTCAGTTCGTTTAAGAATCGGGATGATAGGAGAATTACATACATTGGAGTCAGTTTCTACAACCACTCCTTGTGCAATGAGTTCGTCAATAATTTTCAATAAGGCCGTTACAGCCTCAGGTGGTAACTTGTATTGTCGATTCGGGGCAGTACAACTCCTTGCTTTAATGTGACACGGTATGGTGTAATGTGCATGCAACCTACATCAGTCGGACCTTGCGCCCAAAAATGCAGTGGTACATTTCGTTATCTGGGATCAAAATCTCTCAACACATAATGTCTTTTAAAATCACGTAAAAACAATCTCACTCCTTCCGGAGCACAACAAATCACTGCTCCTAGTTCTTTCAATGTTTTTATACCAAGCAAGTTTTCTGGACATGATTTCGTAAGTAACAAGTCTGTAGTGCGGGACAATGGACCAACTTCTAGGGAAACTGGCCTTGACACTTCGTTAACAATAGGCTTTCCTGAAAATCCCAGGGAAACATTTCGTGAGCCTGAGAGGGGTGCCCCTGGAACCTCGTCATGACTGATGGTAGTTCTGCTCGCCCCTGTGTCAATCAAGAATTTTCTGTCTTTCCCTAATGCCTGACTATGTACATAGGGACCCTCTTGATCTACAGGAACCTCGATAAGGGGCAAGCCAACCTCCCTCTCTAGGCTGTTTCATGAATACTGTTGATAATCTGGGTAATCTGACTGAGCATACTGGTACATCTGCTGTGTAACATGTTGTGTGGCAGCTATGGGCTGGGATACAGCTACTGTCTGTTGGGCATTCTGAGGAGGTTGCGTGTTCTGCGCGATGTGTTCCTGTCTAGGAGGACGCGGTCTTTCTTTCGTCTTGCCTGTAGCTATATTGTGTTTCAGGACGGCACATTCATTTATATAGTGACCTGGCTGTTTACAATAGTTGCACGTCCCTTTTACAGGTGGCGCACCTTTTCTCTGACCATCAGCAGCCGGAACAGTTTGAGCAACTAATACTTTCATTTTCGTGTCTTTCATGCGTCTCTTTTCGTGTTCCTGCTCCTCTCTAATTCGGTTCTGATGGTACTGTAACATTTGTAACATTTGGGAAGGGGTATTAGCTTGCCAGGTACTCTCAACCTTTAGTACTCTATTTTTAACCTGGGGTAAAGAATTCTCTACTAGTTTGGTCACAAACAGATGTGGATACGATTCACTACTTGTCTTTAGACCGCTATTAATAATAAAACATTTTTCGAATCTAGAATAGAAATCACTAGTGTCTTCATTTTGTTTCTGTTTGCAGGCTGAAATGGCATCCCAATCTTCCTTTTTGGTAACCAATAATCTCGGCAAAACCTGTATCAATAGCTCTGGTAATTCTTTAGCTTTATCCCCGAGACCATTACCAGGGACTCGTGTATTGTCTTCGTTTTCTAATTCTGTCCAGTTAATCTTTTTCTCTCCCACCTCCCATTCTTTTTCTTTAAGTTTTTTATAAATGCCTGCAGGTAACAGGACTTTTAACATTTTAATTGTATCAGCATATGTATACTCTCCCATGCGGAGCATGTCTTTTAATTCACGGTGGAACCCTGCTGGATCTTTATCATGACAGGGCAGTAATTTTTTCATTTCCAATAATTCCATTTTCGTCAAGGGTGTGTATACGAATACTCGTTGAAGCGTACCGCGTCATTTCTGACGGGATGAACCTCACGTAAAGGATTCTGTCTGTCTATGTAATAGGTCTTCCTTTCTTGGTGTGGAACAGGAACGAAATGTGGAGTCAGGAAAGTCCTGTATTTGTGTCGTGGTTCTAGAATAACATTGATTAATTCAGTACCTAGACCTCTCCATCTCGCTAGGAGTAAATCGTCCAATAATTTATATAAGGGACCTGGGTCAGAATGCTGATTCTCGTATAATGTGATGAGATGTTGAATCATGTACATACCAGCTAATCGCTGTTCTTCCGGAGGAAGACTCAAAAATGTTTGCCCTACTATGTCATCTTTATATACGCTAGTATTGCCAGCCCATTGTACTGCTGACCGGGCTAGTTCCTGTTCATGCATGGTACTAAGTTCGCTTCTCCCTACTCGTCTTTTTAATGCTTGGTCAGTGGCTTGAAATATATGTTCAAGGGAATACTGTTCTGGTATGGGAGAAAGAAAACGTTTCTTACATTCTGGGCGTATAGGTCTATCGAAGGGTCTTGCCCTTCCTACGTACTGTATTTTACTCGGGTTCTCAATTGCTAAGTCTTCGTCCTCTGAAACTTCGTCATCCTCTTTCTCGGCTTCTCTCTCCGCCCTTTCCCTCTCGTGTATCTCAAGGATTTCTTTACGAATTTTTCTGTACATGGCTTCTATACAACTCTGTTTATCATGTTTACCATCAGCTATGTTGTCACTCCATTTTGTCAGGACTTTCATCTCATCTTTATCTTTACTTGGCTGGTCTTGTTCCCTTATCAAACAATTAATCAAAAACTGTAAGATCAAACGTTGAACCTCCGCTTTCCTATGTGCCATGGCCTCGTGAATACTTTCTGGTCTCTCCCCCGTTCTAATGAAGTGGTATATTTTATCTAAATGTTCCTTCATGTCTGGTAGAATACTCAAATAGTTTGCATCGCGTCTTACACGTAATGAGTATATAAGCATTTGACCTTCACCTGGTACTGGATCATATATACAATCAGTAAGATACTGTCTAAGGGTTGCGTGAGTAGCTGCTTTTGGCGTGCGCTGTAATGCTAGATCTCGTAGTGATGTTCGTTTTAACTGAGGCGGGGTGGATGGGCCTCCTCCCGCTGCTCCTAAACTGAGATCGCCTAGGCCTGAGTCGACCTTTACTGGCTGTGCTGTCGCTGGTAGTATAGCTACTGGTAACGTTGTCACTGGTATGGTGGGTTGATCTTGGACTACAGGGGCTGGGAGAAAAGGATTGGGAGGGGGGTTGGTAACAGGAGGAACAGTGGGGGGAGTTGTGGTATTAAAAGGGTGAGGAGGAGGATTAGTAGGTGGTACACGTACATTTACATACTCTGGAGCAGCGTCATCTAAATAGGAAGAAAGGAAAATGTCCGCTGCGGTCTGTTTATGACGGAGTTTAGTCGGAATCAGTGGTGGCGGCAAATTACTGGGTACTTCCGGGGTCGCCTTAGGTAGGCCCTCGGCGAGAAGGGGGTACATGCCTTTAATGAGGGCATTTCTTTGTCTATCTGATTGTTCTGCTCTAACTCGTTCACCTTCTACTAGTAATTCTTTTTCTTGGGCTGTTTCTGATGCTTCTCTACTTTTCTCTGCTTTCCTAATTTCTTTCTCTGTTCTTCTATGCGCTTCTTTACGCCACAATTCTATGGCATCTTTCTGGGATTGTCTGGCTTTCTTTTTCCACAGTGCTTCTTCTACTCTCATGATGCAATCAGCATCCCATGTCCCTGAGACAGGCCATCTATATTTCTCTTCCAGATCTTTAGTGTAGTCAACCCATAAATCTAAGTACAGTATGGCATCTAGGCCATGTTTATGGTACATAAAATGTCCGGGAGTATCCCTAGGCGGGACGGGAACTGCCTCTTCGAGTATCCCTTTCCTGGTTCCTATCTGACGTAATTTCGAGAACAGTGGCATGTTTGGACTAACTTGAACGAAAACACATTAAACACGAAAAAACAAATTGCAAACAGTCATTCATACCACGACATTAAAACATTTTGAACAGAGATTACCTGGTACATAGAATAACACAATTCTGAAAAACAATACTAGAATACTGGATACTGGATGCACTGCTAGAACAGTACAGTCATACCGGTCCCATAAAGAGACACGTCATACCGTATCCACCTAAGTGGACACGTCTATACCGGATCTGTGTACCCAGACCCGTCTTGACCGGGCTCGAATAAATGAACCCGTCTATATGCGTTCCCAACAATGGTACTCACCGGGAAGCAGAACAGAAGGCCTCGGAAACTCGACACTGGACTGGACTGGACTGCTACGGCTTCTGGTGTTGCGCATGCGCCTCGGAAACAGGTGGGCCTCCGGATACCTCGGACCTTGCTCTCTCGGCTTGGGCTCTGGTCGGGACAGTTCGCATTCCTCACGCCTCGTATGGATGCCTGGTCGCAGTCTCCGTCTCCTCCGTGGGCCTGAGGGAGTTAGCAGGAAAACCCGCGAATGTGCACAGAAAGGGGTCCGTCACGGCTGTAGAAGGGGTCAGGGGCCTGCGTTACATCGCCGGCGCGTGCGGAAGGGGACTAGTCCCTATTCGGGCGCCAGATTGTGTGGTAAATAAAATTACCGGGACTATTTTTCTATTCGTTAAATGACAATAAGGATAGCTCATAAAAAATGAGAGGCAGAGTCCGTGGTATCTGAGTCATACGAGCTTTAATTAAGATGACTCGAGTCAACGAGAATCGGGTTCCATCACCACTAAGGTTCAGGAAGGGATATCTAACGTTTTATTAACATCACACATTATATATAGTAAAACTGTACAATTGCAATGAATACAGTAGGCGTAACAAGTGGAAAGAGAGAGATAAGAACACATGGGCGTAAAAGAAGGCGTGTAAGGAGGCGTACACGGAGGTGTGTACCAGATGAGTCACAGAAGTGTCACAAGTGGGTGGATGCATAGAGAAAATCTGCGTGGTCAGCAGAAACCTTTACCATACATGCGCGCGCAACTGAACATGACGTGAGATTGACGTGTAGCTGGGAGAGCTGGGGGGCTTGACTTTAGCACTAGTAGAGGAGTCTGGTGTCTGGAATGTCAGAACGACCTGCACCTATAGCATATCTGATATCTTGTGTTTGGAGGATGTATTGTCTGAAGTAAAAGGTCTCTCGGGCAGAGGCCGTTCATTACTGAATGCTAGTGGGTGCATATATGTCTTCGTGCAATGCGCGGACCATGGGTCTACTATGGCAACGGGTGCAGTAAATTACTTGCAAGGAGACAGGAAGGCCGGGCCCTTTGCTCTGCAGGCGGGAATCTGTTTACCTATTTCACTAGACTGGAATGTGTTTTTGCGGAGGCTGAGCAGATAACTGTAGGCAAAATACCGTCTTGGCAGGCAGGCCAGGCCGAGCCGGGCACGGCTCGGCTGGCAGGAAGTAAGGTAGAGGTCAGGGATGCATACCTAAACTGCAGCTTTCTGAGACAGAAGAGGCTCGGAGCCTGAATTAAGGGCCTGGCTCGGATGAGCCACAAAAACGTGTGCTTCGCGATATCTAAAAGTGCACCATGTAAATACATTGGAAACGTATGCCTGAGTGCGGAATTGACATTAAAACCATGGAGGGCCTAATAACTGACATGCTAACATTTGACGGAAATGCAGGGGCATTATTAAAACAGGCACAGGAAAGGATTTACACAAAATCATGGACATACATGGGACATAGGTACCTGGATAGGGTGCGAGGGGGGGACACACTGACTACCTAAAAATTTCTGTTTCCTCAGCAAGAAGAGAGCCAGCCCATCGCATAACTCCTGAGTGGGTTTGATTTTGTTGTTAGTACAGTCAGGGTGGGTCATGTCTCTAACTATTCTGAAGATGTCCCTAGGTTTGTTGGATTATTTAAGGATGGTGGAAGCGAAATATTCTGCTTTAACAGTGGCTATTTCTCTTTTGTATTTTATTAGAGTAAGCCTCCAGCTAACTTTATCCTTTTCCACATAGTTCTTCCTCCACTGTCTTTCTGCCATTTTGCAGGCCAACTTTAGATTCCTTAAGTTCTCTTTGTACCATGGGGCTGAGGGACTGCCTCTTTTCCTAATATCTTTTAACGGAGCAAGCTAGCCGATCACTGCTAAACAGTGACTGGCGATACAATGAGGAAATACAAAGGAAACACAGATCAGGAGACCAAACACTTTTTTGTAAGCTTCTGGAGTAGCTAAGAAAAAGGGATATAGGGAGTCTGCAGGGACCGTTATATGCATTGCAACACTGATTGGATGTACTGTTTGTTCTGTTATTTCCCAATATCACATAGGAAATGTAGTTTGTTACTTATGAAATGTTGATTTTCAAAGGCTGCTGCTAATAAAAAGCAAAGAAAGAAAAGTCTAATCCTCGCCTCCGAGTGCTGCCATAGAATTGCTAAATTAGTTAAGTAAATACTAAAAGCCATTTTTCAGGTCTCAAACCCAGTGATTTAGCAAATCAGTGTTTTTATTTTCCCCATCCTGGCGAGGAAACTGTTTGTTCAATGGAGGCTTGGCACACTCCCCATTAACTCATACACCTGCAAGTGGACCAATGGGGGCGATAAAACTTGTCCCTGCTGTAACAGCCATCTGGAAGACGACCTCCACATCTTGTTTGTGTGCCCCGTATATCAAAGGCCCAGGAAACATTGGATAGCGCCGCTATGTAAGAACCTAGGGTTCAGAGAGTATGCACAGGCATACAGGATCCTGAAAACCAGCACCCTGGGACACATTGTGTTCGCTGTTTCCAAATTTCTTATGGCTATATGGTTGATTAGAAAGAAAAAATCCTCTGAAGCCCCCTGAACTTTCTAGTGTTATTATAATTCCTTCCTCGCTGGGAGAGTGAATTTTAATCAATGTATTTTAAAAAAAATGTTTTTAATGTATGTAATGTCTTGCACTGCATCTTTTATGGTCTATATGGCCGAAATAAATAATTTTTGGATTGGATTGGAAATCAGTGTTTACAGCGTGAAATGGCTTTGTACATCCAGTCCTAGGTTTCTAATTCTAAAAGGTATTCGTATGTGATGTTGAGGAGAACATCTGAGAGTGTAGAAAGTAAGAGAGTGACAGAGGATATAGGGTTTTCGAGTGCATGATGGATGTAGTGTGCGAGAATGGTTTCTGAGTTTGACAGTCCTTTACCCGTGATGCATTCTAGTTAGAATGGACCCCACCTAAATTAATCGATATAGCAAGCATTATCATCGGCAGTTTAGTTAAACATATTCCATTGAGAATTGAACTAGTCATAGAGTGTAGGACTTGCAGTGCAATTCTTGTGAGTCGGTTGTATTTAATTACGAATGACACTGGTGTGGAATTAACACGTTTCTGAGACTAGTGAACTGATTAGTTGGTGTAGCTACTGGTTTGGTAACTGGTGTGGTAGCTGTATTTAAATTATGAATTACAAGGACGTAGCAACTGAAACTTTGAAACTGATCAAAAAACCTGTTTTTTCTTAACTATTGTATCATCGGTTCCTCCATTTAGAAGTTTAAAATGAACACCAATGGGAATACGATGACAAGGACTTACAATGGTGACTTAACCCATAAGATCATTAACCATCACTACACTGTACATGTCTGCCCCACTGCTTTCTGGCTCCAAAAAATGTGAATACCAGAAAATGCCATAGGAACCAGTTTTGTAAGAAAACATTAATTTCCCAATGAAAACACATGACACTTGCAGCAAGTCTAAAAAATTATCAGATCACAGTGGAGAAGACCATAATTTCCAAACCAAGAGGTTCGCCTGAGGGATTGAGAGAACGCCCAGTCCATTGAGATGTGGAAAGGAAATAGCATTTTTGAGAGGGGGATCTCTGCTTTGAACTAAATTCATACTGGGATTTTAAGGGCATTGGCGATGGTGGATGATGATGCTTGATAATGCACTTGTGAAGAAGTGTTCTATTCTGCTAGCATATTATTTTGGAAATACCATTTGAGTCAATCCCTTCATTTTCTTTTTCAGGTGGATACCATCTTGTAAAATTTGGTGACTTGTTGAATGAACATTACCATGTCATCCGGAAGGTTGGGTGGGGCGAATATTCAACAGTATGGCTATGCTGGGATTTCAAGTGAGTATTTAAGACATTTCAAATAATGCATTTTGGAAGTAATCAATATTGAATTTGAGTTTAAAGCCATGATTTTACATGCATGTAAAAAAGCAACATTTCTAATCCTGTCTGACCCACTTACTAAAGCCTATGTTATATGTGCATCATTTACCTCTAGTATGTGTCAGTGACCTCCAGAAGTGTCAATGACCCCCAGCAGAATATGCATCAGTGGCCCCAGGCAGGAAATGTGCTTCATTAGTCCTCCGTAACAAGCATTATTCCATGGATACCTCTGCCTGTGGATTTCTCACCTCTTGAATCTCCACCACCTCCAGACTGCTGCCATAAAATTTGAAATTGCTTTACTCCACCAAAAGGTGGCACAGCATCTCGACTCTTGTACCTCCCAAATATCACATCACTGAGCTTTACATGGCTCTGCAAGTTGCTCTGATTCTGTTTTTTGGAGATGCGACTCTGGGTATAAGCAGATGTCTATTAAAGACCTCTACAATATCAGACTCTCATGCCTGGTGCCTAAGCACGACTCCAAGGCTTGTGAAAAATTTAGCCTCTTGCACTGCACAACCCTCAAGGAAGAAGCAGAGCTCATTGTGGCTTAGGCCTGTAACAACTGCGGTATGTATCACCACTTTAGGTCCTATTCAAGATCCTAGTCCACTTCACTCCTAGAAGGTAAGTCTTTGGAGCCGGCTCCCTCAAACGTGAAGTCTGTCCGCAAGAGAAACACAAAATAACTTATAGGGATATGTTATTGTTTGTTCTTATTCGTAGTCAGCAGGATGCAGGAGCAGGATATTTCTAAGCAATTTCTCTGCTATGACCTGGACGCTACTTACCCGTGAGGGTCCTAAGGCGCTGAGGGGAGGGGCGGTGCTGCTACTGCTCGAAGAGCCAGGTCTTGAGGAGTCTTCTGAAGGCGAGTAGGTCTTGGGTCTGCCTTATGGGGGTAGGGAGGGTGTTCCAGGTCTTGGCGGCGAGGTAGGAGAAGGATCTGCCACCGAAGGTCGTTCCTTGGATGCAGGGGACAGCGGCGAGGGCGAGGCTGGCGTAGCAGAGCTGGCGGGTGGCAGTGTGGAAGCTGAGTCTGCTGTTCAGGTAGGCTGGTCCGGCGTTGTGGAGTTCTTTGTGTGCGAGGGTGAGGAGCTTGAAGGTGATCCTTTTGTCGACGGGGAGCCACTGTAGGTGTCTCAGGTGGGGGGTGATGTGGCTGCAGCGGGGGACGTTGACGATCAGTCAGGCGGAGGCGTTTTAGATGCGTTGTAGTCGTCGTAGGTGTTTGGCTGGGATTCCTGCGTAGAGTGCGTTGCCGTAGCTGACGAGGGCCTGTGTCACCGTTCTTCTTGTTTCGAACGGGATCCACTTGTAGATCCTGCGGAGTATGCGGAGGGTGTTGTAGCAGAAGGAGGAGACAGCGTTGACCTGCTTAGACATGGAGAGGGAGGAGTCGAGGATGAATCCTAGATTGCGTGCATGGTCGGTGGGTGTGGGTGCTGGTCCCATTGTGGTCAGCCACCAGGAGCCGTCCCAGGCTGAGGGGGTGGGTTCGAGGCGGAGGACCTCCGTCTTGTCCGAGTTCAGCTTCAGACGGCTGCTCCTCATCCAATCGGCGACGGCCTTCATTCCCTCGTGGAGGTTGGTTTGGTGGTGTGTGGGTCCTTGGTGAGGGAGAGGAAGAGCTGGGTGTCGTCAGCGTAGGAGATGATGTTGAGGTTGTGAAGGCGGGCCACTTGTGCGAGGGGGGCCATTGAACAGCGTTGGGCTGAGGGATGAGCCCTGGAGAACGCCGCAGATGATGTCGGTGGCTTCGGATCGGAAGGGTGGGAGGTGGACGCTCTGGGTTCTGCCGGAGAGGAAGGAGGTGGTCCAGTCAAGAGCCTTCTCTTGGATTCTGGCTTCTAGGAGGCGTGTCTTTAGAGTGCGATGGCAGACCGTGTCGAAGGCAGCTGACATGTCCAGGAGGATGAGGGCTGATGTGTCGCCGTTGTCTAGTTGGCGCCTGATGGCGTCAGTGGCGGCGATGAGGGCTGTTTCGGTGTTGTGGTTTCGTGTGAATCTGGACAGGGACGGGTCCAAGATGTTGTTGTCTTCGAGGTGGCGGGCCAGTTGCATGTTGAAGTTCTTGAGGACCTTGGGGTCTGCTTTGGGCTTCTTGAGGAGGGCGTTGATTTCGGCGTGCTTTCAGCTTTCCGTGAATGTCGCTGTTTCGAAGGAGATGTTGATGACCTTCCGTAGTTGGGGTGCGATGGCTGCGTCTGCTTTGTTGAATACGTGGTGTGGGCACGGGTCAGACGGAGATCCTGAGTGAATGGAGTTCATGACCTTGGGTGTCTCGTCGTCGTTGACGTTGGACCAGGAGTTCAGACTGTTGGCGCTGGTGGTGTTCACAGGGGAGGTGGAGTCTTGCGTAGTCCGGGCGGTCGTGGTGTTGAAGCTGTTGTGGATGTCAGCGATCTTGCGGTGGAAAAAGATGGCTAGTGAGTCGCACAGTTCTTGTGAGGGCGGGATGTCGTTGGCACTGGGGTTGGAGAGTTCCTTTACAATGCTGAAGAGCTCTTTGCTGTTGTGTGCGTTGTTATACAAGCGGTCTTTGAAGGAGGATCTCTTGGCTAATCTGATGAGGCGGTGTTGTCTGCGGGTGGCGTCCTTGTGGGCTTCGTGGTTGTCCGGTGTGCGTTCATGGAGACATGTCTTCTCCAGTTTCCTGCATGCGCGTTTAGAGGTCTGGAGCTCGTTGGTGAACCAGGTGGCTCTCTTCTTGGCGTTGCTGTTGGAGGGTTTCTTGAGCGAGGCAAGGGTGTTGGCGCAGTCGTCGATCCACTGTCTGAGGTTTCGTCCTGCGGCGTCCGGGTTGGTGGGTAGGATCTTGGCGAGGGATGTGATCAGCTGGTCTTCTGTAACTTTGCTTCAGCAGGGGGGAGGCAGCTGTTGGATGCGGTGGTGCGTGGTTGGTGTCTTGAAGGTGAAAAGATGCAGCGGTGGTCGGTCCAGTGGAGTGCAGTGGTGTGGTCAAAGGCGACATGGGAGCCTGTGGAAAAGGCCGGATCCAGCGTGTGGCCGGCGGCGTGGGGGGGGGGCAGTGGCGAGTTGTCTGAGGACCAGGTTGGCGATCAGGGTGGCGGAGTTGGCATCGTTGTTGTTCTCAAGGTCGAAGTTCAGGTCCCCGAGGAGGATGTAGTCCGTGGAGGCGAGTGCGTGGGTGTTGGCGAGGTCGGCGATGGAGTCGCTGAACTGAGCCGGGGGTCCGGGGGGTCTGTAGATGAGTGTTCCTCTGAGGGGTGTGTTGGGGTCTGTGTGGATCCGGAAGTGCAGGTGTTCGGCGGTGTTGCGGGTGTCGTCTGCGTGGGTGGCGACCTTGTGGGTGCACTTGTGGACGATGGCTATTCCTCCTCCGATTCCGTTGGCACGATCCCTGCAGGCGATCTTGTAGCCGTCCGGGATGGCTATGGCGATGTCGGGCGCCGAGGAGTCGTTCCACCAGGTTTCGGTCAGGAAGGCCACATGTGGGGTGGAGGTGTCTAGCAGATCTCAGAGCTCGATGGCGTGTTTGCGTGAGGAGCGGGTGTTGAGGAGTATGCAGCGGAGGTGGTTGGGTCCAGTCCTTGGAGGTTTGGTGGTTCTGTCGCAGGTGAAGCTGCAGGTGTGACAAGAGAAGTGTCCGTGGGTCCGTTTCGGGGCGGCCTGGAAGCAGGTGTGGTTTCGGCCGGCGTTGAGTGTGTGGAGGGTGCCGGCGTCGTAGTGGATTCTGGTGTTGTGGCGTTCGGGGGTCCAGGGGTTCGGTGCTGTGTGTGGTCCAGGCGCGGAAGGGTGTGGTCCAGGCGCGGATGGGCGCGCCACCGGCTCACCCACTGCGCGCGTCCGCTGTGCGACTGCTTCTCGGCCTGCATATGTGGTGGTTTGGGAGGGAGACACAGCTGGGAGGCGGGAGCGGGGAGGCGAATGGGTGTGCAGGGGGGCGGGGCCTCAAGGATGCGGCGGCGGGAAAGGGTCGGATCGGGAGCGGCGTGGGTGCGGGCGGAACTGGTGCACAGGCCAGAAGGGAGGGAAAAACCCAGGAAACAAGGAGGCAGCAAGGAGGCAGGAGCCAGGCAGTCAGGTGACGAGCAGCGGCGTGGGGGCGACCTGCCTGCAAGCAGGGTCAAGGGTCACAAAAAAGCGCAGAAAGGTCACAAAAAACGGGGAAACGAGTGGCACAGAGGCAGAAAGGTCACAAAGGACAGAAAGGTCACAAAAAACAGGGGGAAACGAGTGGCACAGAGGCAGAAATGTCACAGGAAAGGGCAGAAAGGTCACAAAAAACGGGGGGAAACGAGTGGCTCCGAGTCAGAAAGTTCACAAGAAGGGGCAGAAAAGGTCACAAAAATGGGGGGAAACGAGTGGCACAGAGGCACAAAGGTCCCAAGAAAGGGCAGAAAGGTCACAAAAAACAGGGGGAAACGAGTGGCATAGAGGCACAAAGGGGAGTAGAGGCAAGAAAACGAGTACAACCAGGGGAGCAGAACGCAGGGAAAACGAGTGCAATCAGGGGAGCAGAAGGCTTGAAAAACGGGTACAATCAGGGGAGCAGAGGCAAGAAAAACGAGTGCAATCAGGGGAGCAGAAGGCAAGAAAAACGAGTGCAATCAGGGGAGCAGAAGGCAAGAAAAAGGGCACAGATAAGAATGCAGGGACAGGGGGTAGACAGCCAACAGCGGTCACGGACACCAGAAGACAGTATGGGCAGTACAGGGAAGACAGACAGACAGCAACAGTGATACAAACCTAAGGCCCACTACTGGTCACCAGGGATGAGGCGCAGGTGGTAGCCTGCGGGTGGAGGAGGGCCTCAACTTCTACAGCAGTGGCAGCTGGGGCAGGGTCAGGGCACCCAGGCGGAGCTGTGTGGTGGGGGAGCAACCTACCAGCAAGGTCAATTTAGTGTATATACCGTTTAATAGTTCTTGCCTGTTTGAAGAGATGGCTTACGGTGACTCTGAGTCTGTTGTCATGAAAACTCACTGTGGAGTAATAGATTGTTCATCGTGAACCATGCTCTGAAATTAATGTGTAGAGGCGAGGGTATACGATACTCTCTAATTATCAAGGCAGCACCCATTTTGATCGTTATGCCCAAAGAAATGAATGAATAAGCAATAGCAGGATATTCATTTGTTTGCATCATACCGACAAACAACCTGGTGTGGGGGTTCAAACATTTCAAAAGACTCCGCGTTAGATCTAGAATTTCAAACGGCTCGTCATTGGAGGGTGTAAGATGTTGAATAGTGATGTGGGTGATAGGGAAATAATGAGGGACATAGGGAAATAATGAGTATCGGAATTAATCAGGCTAGTTCAAAATGAATTTGCTAGGTTCACAACATCGTGATCCTAAGTGTACTCACTATGATAAAAAAAGCATTGTTCTATTCCTAATCTATCGGTGAGTCGGAGATGAAGCGCTGTGCTCGATCACGTTCAGCGCATGGTACCCTTGCCTTCTGGGATAAAGGTATGTGTAAGAACTTCAAGCGACGTCTCCTTAGTCGCGATCATGTGATCGCGTGTAGGTATGCTATACAGCCACTAGAATGTTACCTATTTCTTACCGTGCCTTTGAAATGGCAATTTTAGCTACCGATAGATTTAAATTCTATTAAGGAGGCTTGGTTTTTTGGGGGAAAATCGACCAAAAAACAATAAAACAGAATAATCCAGAGTTACAATGGTGTTCATTTAGTGGTTGGTCAATATTGTTGATCACCATATTGAGTCATGGGAGACCATCAATTTACACTGGCAGTCAATCCACCCAGCAGGTATTGATTTCCTTAAGGATGCTGGTTCGTTTTGCTAGGTCCAGAGCGGCCTTGATGTTGATATGGTGGCTAGTCAATGTTGGTGATCACCATATTCTGTCAATTAGGACAAACAGTATTATCTTTTTTTAGTTGTAAGTATTGAATAACCATATTTCATGTTAGTAACCCAAGTAATAGAATATTTCGGAGAACATACACAATGATACTCCCGAAGGTCATATGATATATACCATATTGTGTTAATTAATAATAAGGTCAAACTGTCACAGTGACATATTTGAATGCTGTAATACCTAAGGTGATTCACAGTAGTCATTTAGCAATGTCAGTTAACGACATATGTTAGAATATCATAACATTATATACAACACAACATAAATAACACATTACAATGGTGACATAATCATAGACAGAACTATAGAAAAGAAGTGAGTCTATATACATGTTTCCATCTTGCACATATACAATTCTTTGTCGGTATGTCGAGGCAAAATAATACAAGAAAACATCATTGTAATATTTTGACTCAATGTAACATGGAGAGAGGATGTGGTCCGTCAGCTGGAAACCAAGGTCCGAGCCTCGGGGTCGCATCCACATCCTATGATTCTGGGCAAATCACTTAATCTCCCCGTGCCTGAATGTGTCCTTGTGTAACGTAACTGGTGCTTGTGTAAAGCGCTCCAATACCTTCGGTTTGAGTTTGGGCTATATAAAATCTGCCAAAAAAGCAATGTTAAGATAAAGAGTCGTATACGTGCAAGATGAATCAGCAGATCATGGTAAAACATATATACCATTCGACAAAAATGAATTAAAGATTCACATTGGATTTACAATAAAAACACATTTTATAGCAGCGTTGAATTTTTGAAAATTCTGTAAAATACACTGTCACATCAAATCAATGTAAATGTTAGCGATCTAAATGTAATTTCCATAGTTACATTGCAATGTAAATGTTATCGTTATATTTTATGCATTGTATTCTCGTCGTCATAAAATGATCACAAAGATCTTATAAAGTATATCTCAATACATATATGTACATACAAACCATAAGATATAATTCAAAATGACAAGTTTACCTTCTAGCTAACAGAAGCATGTAAGCTATTAGCGAGGGAGTACAATTTGCATATTAGGAAGCTCAATCTAATTAAAGCACGTAATCACATATATACATAAAAAGTAGACAATTCATTTCAATTCAAGTGATTAAATAATCAAAACAAAGACATAGATATAAGGGAGGCAAACTAAAAATACCTATAGACCCTTAAAAACAGCCTTGCAAAGGTATCACACAGTGCACTTCGAATGTTGATCCATGGGCCATCAGGAATTTCACTAAACCTCAGTTCTCCTTGTGTCTGTGCTAAGTATTCTAAGCTCTTCCAAATAATGGGCTCATTACGATGGAGGTGAAAACACCAACGGCAGGCGGATTTACCGCCATTGCTATGCACTTTTCCGCACACCACATTACGGTGGCGGACAATGTGCTGGCGGACTGAAAGTCGGTGCACCACAGGTCTGACTCAGGCAATCGTTACGATTGCCTGGTGGACCCACTTCACATTTTCAAAATGGTGGCGTGTTTAGGAGGCACCGTCCCACCAGATTATTATGCTTCATCCCCGCCAGCCTGTCTATGGTAGTTCAACCACTATTGAAAGGCTGGCGCGGATGTACTTTGGGCCTAGAATTGCACTTGAGAGGCACCTATGGTGCCCCCCTAAAGTTCCCTGCACCTGTTGGCAGGCACCGCGTGATGCCTGTACCTAGTGCAGGGAAATGCACAACATGCATTTTTAGGTCTCGCCTAAGCAATGCGCATGCACTGCAAAGGAAAAAGACCTGTAGCAATTGCTTCGGTTTTTGTCCCAAAAACGTGCACAAGTGGCATTGCCTTCAATGGCAATGCGTGCACGTTTGGAGATTCCCTTGTGGGAGCGAGCTTGACACCATATGTTTGTAATTAACTTGCAAACAAATGGTGCCCGTGGCTCGTTCCCGCAAGGGAAACGCTAAAAAGTTGTTTACGGAGAAGCCATTACACCGGCTTCCACTGGGTGCTGAAATCTTTGCTGCTGACACAGGGAAACAACTACATTTATTTGAAAAACTCTTGTACACTTCTGGTAACGCTTTAAAAAGAGTTGAGCCGCGGAATCAAGAAGTGAATGTATTCGCAATGAAAATATACTTTAGCGCTTTTAGATGCATCAGGATTGGGTATTTGAGTTGGTCACATCGTTTTCTTTCAGTGCGCGGATTCGCGTTGATCTTCATATTTTCAGAACTCGTAAATATCGAAAGGCTGATGAGCCTGATTACAACATGGCTATCTGCTACCTATCTACCCGGAACTAGTGATTCCATTTGTTGCTCTGCCTCTATAGCGTGGTGACAGCTTGCTGCATGATTGGGCCAACCCTTTTCCCCTTTGCGTCAGTGCTTGGTCTTTGAGTGGCTACCATGGCTCTGGGAGTTTTTGGGAGCTGGGTGGGGGTTATTTTGCCGCTGTGGCGGTGAGTGGCAACCGGGGCCACCTCCAGGGGAATAGGAAAGACCACTGAAGCAGCGGGATCCCCACCAGGTAATCTGACACGCAGTTTAGAACGGTCTGTAAGAATAGGGTGATAAACACTGCAGACCTAACGGCGCCATGTCCTAGCATCCCAAAGGATGATTGCAGATCCTGATAAGAATTGTCATGCGGTATACATGGCAAATAAAGCAGAAAAAGGCCCTCTTGTTTTATTTGTATTGCTGTAAAGATCATATTTCTGTGGACGAAAGCATATTGGGACAAAGCAGATCCTTGTGTTAGAAAAAGCAGTATTGATTCCTACTTTAAAATCGCAGCAACGGTACTTTGTTAGGAAAACATTAGCCGGTTGCAAGCTTTCCTGTAGAATGCATTGGTATAATTTGAAGCTTGGCAGTAGGGTTGGACGTATTTTATGTTTGAGTAAAAACTAAGGAAGTGTTCTCTAAGCTTCTTGAAAGCTTCCGCTAATCCATACGAAGTAAATTAAGTATGTGAATTCGAAAAATTGTATGCAGCCCAGCGTTAAAAAAGTACTTTAGTCTTCCTGATGGTATTTTTTCGATGTAAGGGACTAGCATGGCATGGGTTAATGCAGGTGGTGGAGTTCGATATTGAATTCCTGAATGGTTCCCGATTTCTTGCCCAATGTTGTGCTTTTTAAAGTTGCTGAGCTTTATCATTCTGTGCACCTTGTTCATCACAATTTGATGATTTAAAGGAGTAGGATACTATCAGGCATTGCTCGGCGTGTTTGGTGAAAATCAAAGCAGCTCAACCTTGGCACCCATAGCTTTATTATGAAGCCTTTCAGTTGTGGATAATGTATGCTTTCATGAAAATGCTGAAGTCTAGTGCATTCGAGTAAGCCTTACATTTTTTTGTGTTACACATTTACTATGCTCATATGTATTCTCACCTAAAAAGGAATTCTTCAGTGCCTGTTAACTTTCAATGTTATTTTTCAAAATCTAAAATAATAAATCTAAATTTCCATTGGTCTTCCTATTGACAGTTTGCTGCATGCGCTTAGAAGACTGACCTATGTTTATATCGTTTCTGTAACTGGCCTTCTCTCTCCCAAACGTGTTCCTCTATACGGAAAGACCTAAACGTAAACCCACAGCCCTCCAAACAGTTTGCAGCTACTAACGTTATTTTATGTGTAGTATATCTTGCGTTTATGTTTATTTTTTCAGATGTACTGTAAACTTTTGCCATCATGCTGTGGCAGCTACTAGGCTCAGAATGTTGTGGTATATCTCAACATGTCCTATGTGCTGTACGTTTTCTCTGATGAATGAAGCTTGCATTGGTGCTACAATGCTGTATCTGTCTGCGTTTGTAAGAACTGGACAACAAGCATTGGCATAGCCAATAGGTCTCGCCTTTGGGACCTTGTAAGTGTTTAGCCATGTAACAGTTGATGCTGTTGCAGCAAGGATATTGTGGTGCATAACTAAATACTTATAGGGTCCCAAAGGCGAGACCTATTGGCTATGCCAACGCTTGTTAACATTTAGGCGGGTGCTGCAGCCAGCAGCACACGGCGCAATGTTAGACATGCACAATGTGACCACCACAGTGGCGATCGCATTGTAATACCTTGTGCGGGACCGCCGCCAAATAAGCGGACGGTCCCAATCCCTCGGATGATGGCGAACGGACATCCTAATGAGCCCCTTACTCTTCGTCCAGTGTAGCTAAATAAGAGAATGATCCATTTGGCCCTCAAATTTTTGTGGTAGAGACAAAAGAATAATAAATGGACCGGGCATTTGGGACCTCCATTGCTTTCTGGGCACATGTCATCACTGAGAGCTTTGCTGTGTCGTCTGCTACACAACACCTTGGTGGGGAAAGACTTACAACTAAGGGACTGATTTCGCGTTTGGAGGTCTCTGTGCCAAAGAACCACCTGTGCCACTGCTGTGCTGGCGCACTTCCGGCTGATGAATACCGAGTTGTGCATACAGAAAGGCAACCGCACGGCGGTTTAGCAAGTGGTCTTGCACATGCCTTGCTGTTGACAAATACAAAGTGTTCATCATCCCCTTTGGTATTGCTTTGTTCGCCCTAAGTTGGCAGGGTATGCCCAGACGTGGGTCTCTTGCTCACTTTGGGAGCCAATGTGTGGAGGGGGAAGGACCTCTCACGAAGACGTGCGCACTATTTCAACATCAAACATTAAAGTTTTCTTCACTTTATATTTGATTTATTCAAAAAGTACTCCAAATGTTTATTTCCTTGATCATTTTGTGATTTATTGGTTGATTAATTTCATTCCTTATTGTATTTCATAAGGGTAAACGTGTCATTCTTTAAACAATCCTATTCTTAGAGTTTAATCCGTAGCCCTTTTTTTTCGGGTCGGAAGAAGACCCTTCATCAGGGGCCTACAAATGAAATATTACAGGACCTTAGCAAACGTAATGGTTAATACAGAGTATGTATACAAGAACATGAGTTTGATTTGTCGGTGAGTATAAAATGCAACATGCAAAGAATTAACAATTAGAGCAGGCTAGAACCGGTGTGCTCAGAATTCGTTTATGTGCACAGTGACGGAAAGTGCCGCTCCACTATGCTAGAGTGATAAGAAATGGTGAGAGCAAGGAAGAGAATACTCTATATAATAACACATGGACAACGGTTCGATAGCGTGGCATGCATGAATGAAGGAACAGTGCTTCGAGAATTAAATTAACTGTGAGAACGGAAAGATAGTATCGCAACTTACTCAAAATGGACAAAAGAAGTAGCCTCAAGTGCTCTCGTGGCGATAGGTAACCCAGAAATTCCTTCAGAATGTAAAGAAAAGCTGAAACAACGGTCATGTGATGTAAGTAGCGGTCCTGTGATACGAGTAAAGCGACTTCATTGAAAATGGAAAAAATACTAAATGAAAAGACGCGATGCGTGTAGAAACGGTGATGTGCAAATATAAAGCAAATAACACAAATGCAGGCAAAAAGATACATGCAGCAGATTGTGAAGAGTGTGTTTCCTTACGATTAATGGATAAAGAAATATAAAGGACGTGTTAGTGACATAGAAATTATTTTTTTCAATAAAGTTATATTACAATGCTATACAAAAAAATGTTACAACAACGACAAATTATGGAATCACAGTAATGGTATGGTGCATATATACCATAGTAGTTATAATAACGAAATATATATAAAGTAGCATTAAGTCAATAGATTGACCCCATATCAAAAAGTTGATGCTGATATAAGAATGTAGTCTGTAAGGGGGAGGGGAATAGTCCTCTTATCGAGCAGATTATAAAAAGCATGAAAATTTGATATGATTATTCATCCCTGTCGGTTGCAGGGTGTTAAGTTTTTTTATCCAAAATATTTCAGCTTTCAGTCTTTGTTTGACTGGATCCATGTCGCTGTGTTGTAGTAATACCTCCAAAATAGTGAATTTCATTTGGGATATTTGGTGTTTGGCTTCCATCCAATGTGTAGCTACCGTTGATTTGGTATTATGTGCTCGAATGTTACTCTTGTTTTCGGTTATCCGAACCTTGATTTTTCTTTCGGTCTGACCTACATAAATTTTGCCGCACGGGCATTTGATTGCATATATGATGTTTTTAGTATCACATGTGCTGGTGTGGCGTAAATGTATTTCATATCCTTTTGTGGGATGCATGAAGATGTTCCCAACCATGACATTATTACAATGAACGCAATTTGAACATTTAAGCATGCATTTATGGATGGTTTTACAGTTTTTGGTTGTTGTTAGAATTTCTTTTAATTTTTTGGATCTTTAGAATGCAAATGTAATGTGGTCACTATATAAACCTTGCAGAGCTGGTTCTGTATTGATTAAACCCCAATGTTTATTGAGAATTCTCTTTATTTTAGGAGCCTCTGTGGAGAATTTTAAAACGCACACTGTTTTTGTTTCCAAGGTAGTTGATTTTGGTGTTAACAATTTTTTCTTTTGGCATATTTTGAACTCTTTTGATCGATTCTTGGAAGATATCTTCAGGATATCCTCTCTGTCGGTATTTTGTGATTTGTTCTTTAAATGTTGTTTCTAGCTGGTTAGGATCAGATGTTATCCTCTTGAGTCTGATGAATTGAGATGTTGGGAGATGCTTTTTCAATGTGTCTGGATGAAAACTTTGATATGATAGACTTGAATTTCTATACGTAGGTTTGGTATGGACTTTCTTGATAAATCTGAAGTCCGCATTGTTAACCATCACATCTAAGAACACAATAGATTGGTTGTCAATGTTGTGGGTGAATTTTATTCTCTCATTCCGTGTGTTAAGGATGGTGATGTTACTTTCTAGTTTCTGTTTTTCGCCTCCCCACAGGATAAATATGTCATCGATAAAGCGTTTAAAGATGATCAGATTGTATTTCCAATCAGGATTATTCAAGATGTGATCGTTTTCAAATTTCGACATATAGATGGAGGCATATGAGGGAGCCCCCGCCCAAAGCCCATGGATGTTCCATTGCATTGGTTGAAGAAGTTTCCTTGCCATTCAAAATAGCTATGAAATAAAGCAAAATGCATCAGTTCCAATAAAAAGATTTTTTGAGTGTTTTCTATGTCTTCTTGTAGTAAACTCCATTCTAAGGCCTCGAGGCCTTCATTGTGAGGATTTGAGTTGTAGAGTGAAGTAACGTCATGTGAGCAACAAGGACCCCCTGAGTGAGAAATAACAATATTCCTAGGACAGGGAAAACAATTGTGTGTATAAATTCCTAGGCAACAAGTATAACAATGAAAAAGGACAAGGTTGCAAAAAATAACATGTATAAAGCAAAATATCAGAAAGAGTTAATATTTATTACATAATAAAATTAGCAGATCGTATATTACATAATCATCATCAATGAATACAATGTTCAATTAAAAACAGTAACTAATAACCAATCAATAGATAAACCTAAAATAAGACAATTAATATACTTGACGCACCTTTCGGCGTTAAAAGAACACCTTCTTCAGGAGTCACAAAGTATTCTGAAATACACAATAAAAATAAAAAGAAAAATAATCAATATATACCTTTAAGTTAAAATATATACATTCAATATAAAAATATACAACTATACAGTTCATCTAATTCATATATCCAATCTGACATATCAAAACACCTATTTACAAAGCAAACCTTATCCTGATTTCAAAAATAGAGAACATAAATAGCATATTATGAACAGTTTATGATAAAATATCTGAGTAATCACATGATCGTAATGTTTCACATATAAAGAAGCCCAATAAGGGGACAACAAGGTCACTAAGATGTTAACAACAGTAACAACAGTTATAGTTATGGGGTATAAATGACATAAATTAATGTTTCTAAATACAGCAGTATAGAACTGACAAAAAAGAAACAACCCTTGTGCTCACCTTTCTATAGATCTGTCGTATTATTACAGTGTTGGTTTTCACTACGATAAAATTGAGAACCAACTATAAGGAAAATATTTCTTGAGGTTCTGCAGGTATAAGGGAAGAGAATATCACTTAATGATAACATCCCTGTCATGATGCACTTCCGTAGAAAATTATTCTTCAACTACGATCTGCTTACCTGGTTGATCAAATAGAACGTCTAATGGGGGTGTCCAGAAGAATCTCTTGGAACAAGCTACGATCAACAGATGCTCGATAATGTAGAGTTCAAGATGGCATAGATGTAAAATCTATAATGAATAAACGTATCCAAAAGGATTAGGATAAGAACGTTTATTTAAATTTGATACTTGGCGCCTAATTGATATTCACGATTACCGAGAGACACGAAATCCACGAAAGGAGCAGATTTCTGTTAACGTGAATAAATCGCGAGTCCACTTATACATATGTAGATAGGTAAAACAATTGGAGATCGTCGTGTTCTATAGTTACAATCTGCGAAATAAAAGGACCCCAAAATATATAAGTCTGAAATCATAAATGAATACAACCGGCATAGTAGTAACCGAGAAACTGCAATTAGAATAATCTCCCTCACTAAACTCTTTCATAATTAATCAGATAGAACGTCGAGGTGACGCTCGAAAACACATACCAGTTTAGAGCGAAACATGCAACAAAAGATAGCTGTTCAAAAAGGATAATCACCCTCACTCAACTCTTTCACAAATAATCAGATAAATAATCGCGGTAGCGCTCGAAAACACTTACCAAATTACAGCGAGACGTTGCAACAGGAGATAGCTGTTGTAGTCTTAAGAACGTCAGGCGGTATAGTTATCAACAACGGCGTACTGCTCGGTAAAGCGAGTCTAAGATAGCAAGGGAAACCAAGTAAATTACTTAGTTCTAAAACACTTAAGAAGTAACCGATTAGCTAACTAGGCAACAACAAAGGAAACATGTCGTAATGGACTACGAAATGGATAGCAAACAAGGCACTGACTACTGCTTACCTAATTATGGCTGCATGTGTATCTGTAAAGACGTGGCAGCAACCAATGGCTGTTTCCGTCTCACGGCGATTCAAAGATGTATCGCTGGAGTCGGGGGCAGCGCAAATTTAAATATACCACATGGGCAGGTTGAAGGTCATGTGGTCGACCGAACAAGGAATATTAAAGGTGTAGGCCATATATAAGCAGACTTATAGCTCAATCGCAAGTACAATGACATACAAATCTAGAGCAACCGTGCTCTAGATTTGTATGTCATTGTACTTGCGATCGAGCTATAAGTCTGCTTATATGGTGCGCTTAACTATAACTGTTGTTAACATCTTAGTGACCTTGTTGTCCCCTTATTGAGCTTCTTTCTATATGAAACATTACGATCATGTGATTACTCAGATATTTTATTATAAACTGTTCATAATATGCTATTTATGTTCTCTATTTTTGAAATCAGGATAAGGTTTGCTTTGTAAATAGGTGTTTTGATATGTCAGATTGAATATATGAATTAGATGAACTGTATAGTTGTATATATTTATATTGAATGTATATATTTTAACTTAAAGGTATATATTGATTATTTTTCTTTTTCTTTTTATTGTGTATTTCAGAATACTTTGTGGCTCCTGAAGAAGGCGTTCTTTTAATGCTGAAACGCGCGTCAAGTATAATAATTGTCTTTTTTTAGATTTATCTATTGATTGGTTATTAGCTACTGTTTTTAATTGAACATTGTATTCATTGATGATGATTATGTAATATACGATCTGCTAATTTTATTATGTAATAAATATTAACTCTTTCTGATATTTTGCTTTATACACGTTATTTTTTGCAACCTTGTCCTTTTTCATTGTTATACTTGTTGCCTAGGAATTTATACACACAAGAGTGAAGTAACGTCTACAGTACATAACCAATAGTTTGATCCTGATGTTAAAGTTATATCCTTAAGAAGATTCAAAAAGGCTGTAGTGTCTTTTATATATGTGGTTCCTTTCTGGACAATGGGTTGTAGATACCAGTCTATATATTTTCCTATTGGTTCAGAGATGAAACCACAGGCAGAGATTATGGGTCTGAATGGTGGATTTTTACTGTCCATATGAATTTTCGGTAGCATGTAAAGCTTAGGTCGCCGTGGAAATTTTGTCTCAAAGAATTAGTGAGTTTTTTTGTTGATCCATTTCATTTGCAAAGCATGATCAATTATCGATTGTAAGGTTTTTTGATATTCATTGGTAGGATCTGAGTAAAGTGGTATATAGATGTGTTCATCTTGGATATGTAGATTAACTCTTTGAATATAGAAGTTGGAGTCCATCTCAATAAGGGCTCCTCCCTTGTCCGCACGTTGAAAAGTAAGTTCACTGTCTTGACTGAGGTTTTTAAGGATATTCCATTCATGTGTTGAAAGGTTCATTCTCTTAGGTTTCGCGAATTTTATCTGTTGAAGTTCTGTGAGGACTGTTCTTTCATAGGCTTCGATAGTCTTATGAGTGAATGGTGCACAGAATGTACTCTTGGCTATAAATTCTTTTGAGGTAGAATCAGATTCGTTCTCAATAGTTGTTTGATTTTCTTTGAAGAAATATCAAAGTTTCAAGTTTCTGAAAAATTTAAACAGAGCTATTTCAGTTTCAGATAAATTTGATCTGTAAGTTGGAACGCATGAGGAGCCTTTATTTAGGACCATAATCTGAGTACTAGTGAGATCTTTAGATGAAATGTTGATGACTAAGTCACTTTCGTTTGGCTTCTCGTGACTCGTCTGACTCGTTCTTCTTCGGTTTCTCTTTCCTCTCCTTGTTTTTGAGGGGGTGCGTTGGCTGCATGGCTTATTTCTAAAAAAGCCGGCTGTTGTACTTGAGTCGGTTGCATTTGTTTGTCTGTTGGTTTCGTTATGGAAGAAATTGGTTTTCTTGTTTGTGCGATGTCTGATTATGATACTACGCTTTCTTGCGAAGAACCTATGTTTGATCTCTGTTGTGGTTGTCTTGCTCACTTTGCCACGGGATTCAAGATAACCTGGCTGATGAGGGTTATGAACCCGAAACTGGTCCCAGGATGCTTGTTTCCGGTCCAGGGAAGACATGGCTTGGCTTTTCGGGCTGGACTGTTCCCATGAGGCACAGGGATTGGCATATCGCCATATCTGAACTGGAGTGGTGGAGTGAGCTAAAGAATGATGATGGATTAAACTCAGGTCAGTTGACTGGGGGTGAGTGTATGATTTGCTCAAATACTCCGTCCATCACCCCTTTGGTATCGCGTTGACAAAAATACAGGCGGTTCGCCAGCGGACACTGCCAGCACTCTAGCTCGGTCGCCATTCTTATTACGAGTACATGGTGGCCTCGGCAGTTCCACAGTGGTAATGCACAAACGGCGATCCAGCAACAGGGGTCAATGGGCGCTGAACAAGAAATCTTTTTTTTTTTTTTTTTTTAAATATAAAGAAAACTCACCATTGATTGGTTAAAAAAGCACACACGCCTGATGTGCATTGACAAGTCGACACGCTTGCAAAGCAGCCTATAAAACACAAACATACCTTGACCATGAACCTTTGCGAATCCAGATAAATCCTTGCCTGTCCTCCAGTTTAGCGACAGCACTGTTAGTTAATTCCTCACACATATCAACCCCCACTACATCAGAACTCCTTATCCACATCATTTGCATAACCCGTTTAATTATTTTGTCACACCCAAGTCCCCTATCCAGCATGCAAACCAACTCATCATTAATATACTTTTGTTTTTTCTCCACCACCGTGGCCCTCCAAAAAACTGTGTATAGCACCCAAGAGCTTAGTCATGGTGGATGAAATCATAGGAGTAAAGCCCCAAATTTTCGGAACCCAAGTCCAGCATACTACACACACTTGGAAAATGGATATGAAGGGCAGGATTGTCAGCAAAGTGAATGCTTTTGGGAACACCCTCCACACAATGGGCAACATTAGGAAGATGTGGAAAGACTTCCAGTTGAGGAAGAAAGCAAAATACTACAACTGCTACCAGAAGGCATAGAGGACTGGCTTCCCAGTGCACCACTACAACTCTGGGGGGAGAAGGTGTTGAACATCCCACACACTGAGGGCTGGACTGGAATTGACGGGAGACTGGACTCCGGTAAGTGACACCACAACATCTATCTTAAAATCACAATGTCCTGTTTACTAGCAACACTACCTTTCCTATTATGTCTTTTATATACACTCATAACATGCAACACAGAAAGTATCTGAGAAGAATGTCCGTCAGTGGCAGTGAGACTGGGTGCAAATGACACACAATACCCAAAAATCCATGACCTGCCACATGTGGCCATACTGCCTGTAAGTGCTGTTCCATCAAAATACAAACTCAGGGTCCCTTGACATGTCGCAAAATGTGCGGGTGCAGCGCCAAATATCACACCAAATATTCACTTAGAAAAGTGAAAAAAACATGTATTTCCACACACACAGCGCCACGTTAAGGGTCTGAAGGCAGGTTTGCAATTTGATTACACACACCAAGACATGAATTGGTGACACAGGCAAGTACAATTCGGGTTTAGAAAGAGACAAGACTCCAATGGTGGTACCATCATAAGATTTTTCTGCTGTAGGTGTAACATTAGTTTTTGTAATATATATCTGAATGTAGAGACAGAAAGAAGCAGCAAAACACCAGCCGGGCGGCACTCTAGCTAAGCGAAAATTTCAAACTTATATGTTACCTAAAAGAAATGTAGCAAGTCCAAAAGCACGACGTGTAAAGCATGATAGTGCTCAAACCTGTCCACGTGGCCAGCTCCGTCAGGGGGCACAGGAGCTAAAGACAGGCTGGTATTGAGGCAAACATTTATCATGGCACAGTTATTCTGGAAACTAACTCAGTGGATCACCTTTTAAGTTTATAGGATAATTTCTTATTTTCGATATCATGTAGGAGCATTTTCATCACAATTCATGCATCTAGCAAACCCACATTTCTGTTTATGGTAATCAACTCATTCCTGTTTTATGCATTTATCTAAACACAGTGCATCAATCACCAAGTTTGAGCTCCATCATCGGAAGCATAACATTCAAGGGTGAACCTTACTTAACATTCTGTAACAAAAGGAAATTGGAGTGATTCTTATTAAATATGAACAGCATGTACAAGCATGCTCTGCTGCATGCTTCAGCAGGCTCAAACTGACTTTGCACAAACACCTCATCACAGCCAACTACACCCATGATAATCGCCCTCATCTACCTCCCTTCTGGCCCACGTGCCACCTTCGGTAGCACCATTGCAGATTTCTTTGCCCTCTTCCCCCGATCCTACGTTTCAGCAACTACATCCTCTTTGGTGACCTCAACTTCCACCTGGAGGACCACACTGACCCCAGCATGACCAGACTCCTCAAGGACCTCTCCAACTTCAGAATCACCCAGCAAGTAGAAGGTCACACATATGCTGCCCAAAACCTTCTCCATGCCATCTTCACCAGCTTCAGCAAAATCACAGTAGACAGGTCCACCCTGATCACCTCGTCCGCCCACACCTACCTCAAATTCAACATGCCCATCATACACCATCTCAGAAAAACCATCACCAAATCTTCACGAAGTGACTGGAACAATATCTCAGAAGCCTCCTGATCTTCTAAACTCCTCCACCACTGGCCTCAACACAGCAACAATCTCCCCAAATCCATCTCCAAGTTCAAAGCCTGGATCAATGATTGTGTAGATACACTGGCTCCTCTCAAAGCCAACAAACTCATGAGAATCAGACTGCTAGCAAACTGGTACACATAGGAGCTCAGCATCACCAAACGCAATTGAAAGCAACTTCAATGCAGATGGAGACAAAGTGAGATTAACACTGACAAAAGCACCTAAAAATCCACACTCAGACAAATTAGAGCCACAAAATGGTCTGTCTTTACTGACTGCTTCAAAAACAGCACCAAGGAACTCTTTGCCATAGTGAAAATCTTCACATATCTGTTAGCAAGTTCCACTAGCGTAGCCCCAACTCAGGACCGCCATACACAGCTGTCCCTATTCTTCAGGAACAATATCACCCACATTTGCAAGAACTTTGAGCCCCAACTGGATCCTTCCACTCTTGCAGACCTCCTGCCCATCTCTACTACCACCCAAAGGACCACCCTGACCACCGGACCTAAAATCGTCACACGTGAAAATACAACAGCTGTGCAGTTCATACACTCCGTAGCACCCTTGGGCCCCTGATTTCATCACGTCTTTTTCAAAGAACTGTATCCCATCAGTTCAGCTCTCACCCCGAACCTGAATAACTCAATCATCACAGCCATCTAGAAACATAACACAGTACTCCCCCCCTCTTCAAGGAACCCCCAGCAGACTTGAAGATGCTAGCTAACAACCAGCCTATATTTCTGCCATACGAAGCAGCAAAAATCATATCATGGAAAAGATGATAAACAAATGCCTAGTCACCCACCTAAGTGACAACCACCTCCTCTACACCACTTAATCCAGATCCAGGCCCAACCAAAGTACAGAGACCACCTTCATCATCCCCATGGATAACATCTGGATGTTCATGGACTGATGTGACACTGCGGCCCTTGTTCTACTGGATCTTTCTTCAGCCCTGGACACCTTCTCCCAACTCATTCATTTCCAATGACTACACAAAGCTGGTATCTAAGGTCTTGCACTTCACTGTATTTGCTTATTCCTGATAGGCCGCACACAGTCGGTCCACTGGCCCCCTTCACCTCGTACGCTGTCAAAAAAACAGTAATATACATTAAAAGTACACAAAAACAACATCATCCAATTTACATATATATATCACTCTGAAACAACATTGAGATAACACATAACTTAAGTAATACTAAAGTCACATTAGACAAAATCAGGTGACTTGAAACAGCCCACATAACAAATAGTCGCATAAAGACAATGGTAATATAAGCACCATACGAAATGAAGCAAAAAGGAGGGGGTGCTCAAGTGGGAAGGAAATAGGAACACATGACTGATTAAATAAGGAAATGGCCTGTAAAGATCGATAGTTAAGGACATGGAAATACCCAAAGTGTGAATAAAAAAAGGCAGGATCCCCGAGAATATCTGTAAACTCTAACCTTGGTATATAAAGTCGGATGTTCCCAATGATATAATACTGGAATGTCACCTGGGTATTCTGATCGTATGTATAGAAAATAAGTCAGATCCCAATGCAAACTGTCATAAAAGATAAATAGATTAGTGATAGTTCTAAAGTTTAAAAGATACAGATAAAAATTATACCAGCATTAACATGATCAGTGTACTAACACAGTATACATGTTTTATAGGAATGCAGAACCTGGATCTAACCAAGATTAAGAAAGGACCCGCTGTCAAAATCACGTTAGTGTGATTAATGGGCATCAAACCACAACATGAGCGCATAATCCCCTGACAATACTATTGTAGAGGAACAATACATCCGTAATAATCATGAAGTTTAAAGGATTCTTTTTAAAAAATAGGATATATATCAACAATAACCTGATCAGAGTACTAACACCATATGCATGTTTAAATAAAATGGAGGTCCTAGATGTAACTAAACCAAGAATATGATGAAATATAGGGTCACAAAGGCCTAAAGGGTAATTATGAATTGTCAAGCCAAAACAGGCGTGCATTATTATATGGGAAGACACATGTGCACTTAACCCCCTAACAATGCAAAATACGTAATCCCTGCTAATTTGCATCCCTGCTAATTTGCAGGAATGCGCCAGTAATTGTAAATATGCCCCATAATATGTAAAACTGGGAGAAACACATGGGTTCCTGGGTTTTTGTCCCACGATGGAAAACATAACGGCCCTGTAAAAAATTAACATGGATAAACTGTGCCAAATGTGTAACAACTGCTGGGTGATCATGTACCACTGAATTATAAAGCATCTTAAAGGGGAAGTGGTCTCTGGAAACAATTGTGGTACTGAGAATCCTGGATCCGTGTTATGAACATCGTCGATTCATGACGAGTTTAGTATCAGCGAACCGCAAATGGCGAGTGCGGTATACACAAGCATTTCCGTCAAAAACAAGTGACGACATCACCCTGAAATCGGCATTTCCGTCATGAACCCTCGGGTTCCATTTTGCGAACGGCATCCATTTTGTGATCGCCCTCACATAGCCAAATGACTAAGGCCAAAAACGAGTCCGAAGGACACGTACACCTTTGCTGACTCCGCTGTGACCTGCGCAAGCTGACTCCACTGCCTGCAGCCAAACCTGTTCGGCCAGGTCCCTTCCCAGTGGCCGAGTGAGATTAGTATCAAGGCACAACATACCATAAGCCTTTCATCGCACGCAAACCATGTCCTATCTTACACACACCTGTCCCTGTTTTCTGCTTTATGACTCGCTTTACGAGGAGGTGCCCGATTTTATTGGGGGTCCGTCGATATCTGATGGAAATACTGGGCCTCGCCGGGTAATCAATTATGGGCTGGGCGAACTGAAGTATGTGTTTGACATCATGACTCTGCTTTTTCTTTGTGGTGAAAATATGTGTATGGTCAACCGTAAAATAAGGAATTTTTGTCCGAAGCTTATTATTTTGTATAAAAGAAGAAGACTGGCTTTGTAATTTTGAGCAGTCTCCTGAGAACTTACACGCTGTTGTACTTCTAGGATATCTGTTACTGGCTGCAGCCAATTAATACGATCTTTGACTTCACCTAGAAGACTCTGTGTTTCTGTAGTCTGAAACAGGAAGGACTCAGGAGTTTTCAGGTGTATTCCCTGGCACCGCCGGGTACATAAAAACCCGGTACTCCAATTGGTGCCCAACGTAGGGCGATTTCAGCGGTACCGGTCCAAGCCAGAGGTTCGTGAGGAGTTTCGTGTGAAAAATTCCGGAGGACGGCCAACCACTTCAGCGACCCCTGTATGTCGACGTGGTCCGAAGGTCTTTGCTGCGAGGTTCCCCGCGTCCCGACAGCTACGAAGGACTGCTGCCCTGACTATCGCCCTGTTTTGGACCCTTGATCCTTGGTAGAGCGAAACGATAGACGAGTCTTCTAGTGACGTTATCGATCATCGATATCTCAGTTAAGTATGAGTGGAGCGTCTCCCAGTCCTTAGTTTGGTTCTTAGCTTTTGGGTATCCTTCGGGACGGTTTTGTTTGGAACTTGCAAGTGCCAAAACCGAAGGGCTTGTGTATTCACGAGACTATCGTATTCGGTAATCCTTCGAAGTTTGAAGCTAGACTAGAGAGCGAAGATGCCTGTTCTTAGCAGACTTGGACATTTGTTTAGTCTTGGTTGTAATAGGGATGCCCGGTTGGAGGATTCGTGCCCGGTTCCTCCGATTGGAACTCCAACATATGAGCTCTATGCGAAACACGGCGTAGGCCCCATCACATATAATGAAGTATGGATCCGATACACCAGAAAAGATGGTGTTTTAAAATGGCCCCAATATGGTAGCTTTGACACGGAGATTTTAGATAATCTCGAGGTTAAACTTTTTAAGAAGAAAGCCCGGCCGGCTATGTTTGACTCTTTTCGCCTATGGCGCAAGGAAGCCAAACAAAAAGAAATGAAACTAGCAAAGAAAAATAAACGAGGTATGTCAATGGTGCAAGCTGCTGTTGCATTTAGGGATAATGAGGAAGAACAAGAGAGCGAACAAATGCAGAGAATTAGGAAATTAGCGGTAGATAAATGCTACCCAGTTTTGCCACCTAAAGAACAAAAATCAAAGGAAAAGATCGATAACGATCCTTTAATGTCTCATTTACTGAGTTCACCACCTCCTTATGCGCAGAGTGCTACAGCACCTCAGCAACCTTTGGTTGTGCAACCCCCGATTGTTGTACCACAAGTTCTGCCGCATTCACCAGCTCCTCTTCAGTTGGTTCCTACTCCTCCGGCGCAGCCCTCTCAAGGGCCGCCTCTTTTTCTACCTGCTCCGTCTATGTTCCCTACGACTTCACCTACTGTTCCGACTACTTATCCTAATACTACCTCTGCTACTGCTTTTACCTCTGCTTTACCTCAAACGCCTTTCCTGGTGCTTCTGTCCTTCCGTCTGTTTCTCCTTCTGTTCGACAGAGAATGCCCAACACTGTTGCTGGTCTTTTCTCACCCTTCTTTGGGTCTCCTAATATGACCCCTAGCATAGAACGAAGACAGTTGCGGAGTCAACTGCCTGACTATCAAGAGAGAGAATTACTGAATCGGTTAGCACGTAAATGGGTTGTGGATACTGTGAAATATGATGTACAGTCTGTCGTGGAAGTCTTCCGTCAATGGGAAGCATCGAAGCAAAGATATGTTTTTGAGCAAATGTGTGTATTTCTCTGTGAAGATTTGGAAGGAAATGATCCGGAACACGATATGTCCGAATTATACCGTGTACGGTTCGAGTTCTCGGAGGGCATGATTGTAGGCGCTGATTTTGAGAGAGCGGTTGCGACGTTGTTGTCGTATCGAAGTAAAGGGGGCACTTCTCGATCACTATTTGAGTGTGACAAACCCAGTAGGAAAAAGGCGTGACAGTATCCAATGAGAGAGGTTCCTCCGGTTTGGAGGGAAGGGGATGCAAATGCTAATCCAGCTATTCCGCCGCATTTTCAGCGTGTATGGGTACATGTTCCTTGGAAGAGATCTGAAGTGTTGGCCCTCAAACAGACATTGCCTGACCCCCGTAAAAATCCTGCATGGTATTATAAGGAATTATCACAGACTGTAAGCTCATGCATTATGAATTAACCGATATAGACATGTTGTTTGGGAACGTTGTTCCACAGCCTTTATGGGGAAAAATTCGCCACGCCGATCACGAGTTAGGTGATACATGGGTTAATATTGCTGCTATAGATAACAGACAAGTTGGTGGTGCTAAACCCGAGCCTTTAATCGCTGAACTCCCTGGTAGAATTATTACTTATATGAAAACTATAATGCCCGAATTGCGCGTTAATTGGGACAAGTTGTCTGCATGCAAGCAGAAGAAAGATGAGACTGTGTCTGACTTTTTCACGCGGTTCGAAGAGACTTTCGCGGATCATAGTGATCAGGATATGGCTACCGAGGGTGGCCAGAGATTGTTCGTCGACAAAGTTGTGCATAATTTACACTCTGAATTGTGTAATAAGCTGAAGGATTCCGAGAGTGCTTGGCCTGTCTCAACGTCAGCACAGATTCTAGCTACAGCCCAGTACTATGAAAATAGGCGCAAGGATGAGTTAGAGAAAGTGGATAAAAAGACTAAAGAATTAAAGACCAAGGTTCTCCTACAGCAAGCTTATCCACCCCGTACTGATAACCAGCGCGACTATCAGCAACCTCAGCAGTATTCGAGGAACTCGCAAAGAAACGACCGTCCTCAACAACTGTTACAGTATGGACCCAATCAGTGCGCGTATTGCAAGGAAGAGGGTCACTTTAAAGGTAGTTGTCCGGTTTTGTTACAGCGCACGAATGGTACTTCTGGTGTGAGAGGTCGAGGTGTTCAACAAGCCCCTAGGGGTAGGGGCCGTGGAAATTTCCCCCAGAACACGCGTTCTTTCCCGCCTCAGAATTCGATGAATAGTTTTGATCAGCAGAATCACGCATCTGGTAGGACGGCTCAGTACTATGCTGATGACTACTATGCAGAAGCAGAGAATATGAACAGTAATGATTGCTAGGACAGCCATGGACAAAGAGAGGGAGTTGTTTCAGTTCCAGTAGATCAGAATGGACCATACGTTGAGGTGATTACATCAGGTGTGTCAGAACCTTTTCTGTTGGATACTGGTACTACAAAGAGTTCTATTATGCACTCAAAACTACCTGGCGCACCTTTGTCTGGCGAAATGAATGTTTCAGTAGGTTTTTCTGGCGCCCCGGTTAGGAACCCGATTTCTAGCCCTATGTCCCTTTCTGTTGGACCTTGTGAATTCGAGGCACCCCTTATTCTCACAACAGGTTGTGGCCAAAACTTGTTAGGATTGGATCTATTGAAAAGATTACATGCAACTTTGTACTGTTCTCCCTCGGGAGTACAACTTACACTGGGTAAGAGAGTAGTATCTCTGATGTATTTGTCGAAGGATGCTCTCTCGACAGAATTGTCTTCTCTTCCGAATATTCTTTGGGCTACTGGCCCTAATGATGTGGGTCTTTTGGAAATACTGCCATATGTTGTGACATTGAAAGCCAATGTTAGAATGCCACGTATTCCCCAATACAAGATCTCTGGCGAAGGTGAAAAGGCGTTGTTAGCGATCATTTATGATCTGATCGAAAAAGATGTGATTGAAGAGACAAGAGGCAGTATTTGTAACAGTCCTGTGCTGCCTGTTTTGAAGCGTACTGATCCTTCCAAACCACCTGTTTACAGGTTTGTGATCGATCTTAGAGAAGTGAATAAAATTGTTGTGCCACAGTTTCCGGTTGTCCCTGATATAACTGCCCTATTGACTGTGATTCCAGCTTCCGCCACTCGGTTCTCGGTGATTGACTTGAAGAATGCTTTCTTCAGCATCCCGATTGCCGAGGAGAGCAGAGATATTTTCGGCTTCAGTTTAGGAGGCCAAAGCTTCCGCTTCAAGCGCGCTCCTCAAGGCTACTGTGAAAGTCCATCCATATACAGTCAAGCTTTAAAAACACAGCTTGATACGATCGTTTTACCGGATGGCGCTACCCTTATCCAGTACGTCGACGATTTGCTAGTCGCTGCAGATACTGAGGAGATTTGTAAAGAAGCCACTTTGTCATTATTGCGTCATTTGTCTGAGTTGCATCACAAAGTGTCTCTATCGAAATTACAATATCGTCGACAAGAAGTGACCTACTTAGGTCACCTCTTATCGAAGGAGGGAAGGAAACTGACCCCAGAGAGAATTCCGGCAATCGCAGAATTGAGTGTGCCTAGGACACAGAGAAAAGTGCGTGCTTTCTTGGGCATTACATCATACTGTAGGCAATGGATACCGAATTTTTCCCTGTTGGCCAAACCTTTGATGGCATTAACCTGTAAGGATACACTGAATCCCATTCCGTGGTCTGAAGAGTGTCAGAGAAGTTTTTTTTCCGAGTTGCGTGATGCGTTGTGTTCGGCTCCTGTGTTGGGTACCCCCGACTACAGTAAGCCCTTTACACTATATGTCCATGAGAAAGAAGGATGTGCATTATCAGTGTTGACAGTCTTTTGGGGACAAGCAACGTCCATGTGCATATTTCTCGTCGACTTTAGATCCAGTGGCTAGGGCGTTGCCAAGTTGTTTAAGAGCCACAGCCGCAGCAGCCGTTTCAATTCGACAGTCTGCTGGGTTAGTGATGAATAATATGTTGATCGTAATGGTTCCACATGCAGTGGACACTTTATTAAATAGAACCAAGACACAGCACTTAACTAGTGCTCGATTGTCAGGTTATGAGCTCACCTTGTTAGCGAGTCATGCCCACATTAAAAGATGCAACGCATTAAACCCAGCCACGTTGTTGCCGATTCCAGTTGAGACAGAGAACGCTGAAAAGCAACACGACTGTTTCTTTAGGACAGAGGAAGAAACAAAAGGGAGAGTAGACTTGAACGACACTCCTCTTACTGAATGTGATGGTACTTTGTGGGTTGATGGTTCGTGTTTCAAGTTGCCGAATGATGATACGACTGCAGCATATGCTGTCACGACTTTGCACACGATTGTCGAAGCTGCACGAAACCCACATAATTCAGCGCAAGCTGCAGAGTTGATTGCACTCACGAGAGCATGTGTGTTGGTGAAAGGAAAACGAGTGAATGTGTACACTGACAGTCAGTACGCTTTTGGAGTTGCTCATAGTTTTGGACGTTTGTGGCGTGAGCGTGGTTTCCTGACTTCACATGGTACCAAGATCCAGCATGGTCGGTTGGTAAATGAGCTCCTTGAGTCACTGGCCTTGCCATTACAAGTTGCGATTGTGAAGTGCAGTGCACACAAAAAGGTCACGGATGACGTTGGTCGTGGTAATGCATTTGCCGACGAAGTCGCGAAAGAAACTGCAAGAAATGTGATGAGTCGAATGTATGTTGCAGGCCCCGCAAGATGGATTGGTGATGTTGGAATGTGTGAAGATACGATTGAAAGCGTGAAGCTGAAGCTGAAGCTTCAGAGAAAGAGTTGAATGAATGGAGATAAAGTAAAGGTAGATTGGATGCAAATGGTTTTTGGGTCGAATTGTCAGAACACCAGCGATGGTTGTTGCCCGAAGCGTATGTGCTTGCAGTGGTGACAATGGCCCATGGTATGGCTCATATCAGTGTGAAAGGGATTTGTAAGTTGTTAGCTCCGGTATGGCAAAATTCGGGAATCCCCAAGTGTGCAGAGAAAGTGGTCAAGAATTTCATGGTGTGTTTGAAAAACAATCCTGGTAGGGGAACCCCAACTCCAGCTGGTCATTTTGCACCTCCAACGTACCCGTTCGAGGTTTTGCAGCTAGATTTCATCCACATGGAAAGGTGCAACAATTTGAAATACGTACTCGTTGTTGTTTGTGCCTTTTCAAGATGGGTAGAGGCAAACCCATTAAAGGACAATATTGCCTTGTCCACAGCTAAAGCCCTTGTCAAAGAATTCTTCCCTAGATTTGGAATGCCGAGAATGGTCTTGAGTGATAACGGAAGTGAATTTGTGGGTCGAGTAATGAAGAGAGTATGTGAAGGGCTAGGCATCCATCAGAAGTTCCACGCTGCAAATCACCCCCAATCAGCTGGATTAGTAGAGTGCTATAATGGCACGTTAAAACTGAAATCGGCCAAGATCCAAGCAAGCTCTGGTCTTAAATGGCCTGACGCCCTGCCTTTAGCACTCCTATCAACAAGAATGACTGCGCACTCGCGACTGGGACTTAGTCCGTATGAGATAGTGTTCGGCCTCCCGGCCAACATTTGGGGAGTGCCAAGGCCCACCAAGTTTAGCCAGGTAGAACACCCTGTACTACTTGATTACCTGTAGGAATTTACGGCTAAATTGCGTGTCTTACACCAACAGGTCTACAGCTCCTTACCGCCAGCTTCTGACGATCCAGGCCACTCAATAGAACCTGGCACCTGGGTCCTGGTGCACAACTTTCAGCGAACGAAGAACGAGCAGCCCAGCTGGACCGGACCCTTCCAAGTGTTACTGGCTACCCGCTCCGCAGTACGTGTCCACGGCAAAAAGAATTGGGTACACGACGCCCATTGTAAGTGGTTTCCATTGCCCTTGCGTACGACCGGTGGGTCCAGGAGGGGATTGCCGACTCTGACACGGAGACTGTGCCACGCTTTCTACCCTTCAGCGACGCTCGTGTGAAAGGAACCACTTCTGAATTGGAAAGCGGTAATGTGTTGCAAGAAGCTGTGCCACCGTCAATTCGATTGAACACTACAGAGCCTGAACTATTATTCAAAAATCAAGAACTTCCTGAAAGAAGCCGTTATAATTTGAGACCAAGAGTCATGAGCAAATAGAGTTTTTATGATTTTTTTGGTTACAGGTTAAACTCTTCACCGAGGATCTATTCATTTTTTTCTTTTTGAACCGCCATCCAGGTTCAGCTGCTAAGGCCGCGGTTGCTTAAAGTCTTCTGAGTGCAGCCTGAGACATAAGGTCGACGGTTCTGGTTGGTCTAAGGGAGTTGCCCTGGACTGACAGAAGCACTCTCTAGCAGAATCAACCTACCACCGCGGGCAGCAATTAGAGAGGATGGATTTCCTTGAGTTGGAGAGACCTGCACGGACAATGACTTTTAGACAGAAACTATGCAAATCAATTACAACGAAACGCTTTTTAATATCATGCTTGTTCTTGCTGTTGAGCTTAATGATGTTCTTAATTGGGTATGTGACATTTTCTTTTCAAGTGACGTTTGTGCCTACTGTGCGACCTACACCTCCTTCTACTGCCTCCTTGCATTCTTTCCACTTTCTGCCTGAACACGAGTCCGCTAGAAGATCGGAATTTATCAATAATTCCTTTGTTCAGCTCCTGCACCAACACCAGCTAGTAGTCAACACAACCAATTGTTGGATGTGTGGTCTTATGCCACATACGACAGATAAGGGTATCCCGTACTTGGTCTTACCGTTTAGCTACAATGGCTCTTTGTGGGCATTTCAAACAGTGTTTATATACGCCATCGAACCATATCCCCCACGTTCCACGAAAAGTAACTCGAGCAACAAAGCATTGGTGGTGGAAATAACAAATATGAGCAGAGACTTTGATTCATATAGAACGATTCCCAGAGATGAGTTGCAGGCTTATAATAGATGGAACATAACAGGATATGGAGTTAGTCTGAGTAAGGCCCAGCGAGCAAAGAGATCCTCCCCGATTTGGATCGTGCCCCATCAAGGTCACCTGTGCCTGCAAGGTAATGGTAAAAATCCGAGAGCTCAGTTAGGGAGAAGTGTCTGCACTGAGACATACGTTTTTGCATCTCAGACTTCCCCTTCGTTCCTGGCAACTAAGGGCACCTATTTCATCTGCCGTGATAGAGCCTATACATGGTTGCCCCCTGGTTTCTCGGGCACATGTGTTGTTTCGTTCCTGTTGCCTCCCACCGCAGCAGATTACCATAAGACAAGGATAGTTAGAGGTGTCATGAGTAAAGATGACACTGCCGGTCAAGAATTTGGAGATTTCGTAAAGGGTTTTCTGCCGTTTTGGGGCCCTATGGTGAACAGCAGGAACATAAGGCAATTGACAAGGGTGGTTGAATCCACTGTCATCGAAACAGCCGGTGCCCTTAGCAATCTGACTGCTGAGCTCCAGTCGGATCGCCTTATGACTCTTCAAAACAGGGTCGCACTGGACGTCATACTTGCAGACCGAGGTGGGGTATGCAAAGTGATCCAATCAAGTTGCTGCATCTTCATCCCAGATAACGCCCAGACAGTCTACCAGGCCATCTCCAAACTGCATAAAATCTCTGAATCTATCCACACGGATAAAGGAGATTGGTCATTAGTGGGGTGGTTCTGGGGACTTGTATCCGCATGGGGATGGAAGATTCTGATATCATTGGGATGATCTTAGCCATTCTTTTCCTGTTCTGTCTGTGTGTACAGTGTGCTCCTGCAATATGTGGCCTCTGTGCTACATCGTGTGTAAGGAAACCTGTATCAAGAAACGAGCTAAAGAATAGGATGATGCTACGGCAACATCTCAATGACTTTAAGAATATAGACCTGGACTCAGATTAAATTGAGTATAGGTTATTGCCTATGTAAGGGCAAAAGGGGGGTCTGTGGTACTGAGAATCCTGGATCCGTGTTATGAACATCGTCGATTCATGACGAGTTTAGTATCAGCGAACCGCAAATGGCGAGTGCGGTATACACAAGCATTTCCGTCATAAACAAGTGACGACATCACCCTGAAATCGGCATTTCCGTCATGAACCCTCGGGTTCCATTTTGCGAACGGCATCCATTTTCTGATCGCCCTCACATAGCCAAATGATTAAGGCCAAAAACGAGTCCGAAGGTCACGCACACCTTTGCTGACTCCGCTGTGACCTGAGCAAGCTGACTCCACTGCCTGCAGCCAAACCTGTTCGGCCAGGTCCCTTCCCAGTGGCCGAGTGAGATTAGTATCAAGGCACAACATACCATAAGCCTTTCATCGCACGCAAACCATGTCCTATCTTACACACACCTGTCCCTGTTTTCTGCTTTATGACTCGCTTTACTAGGAAGAGGTGCCCGATTTTATTGGGGGTCCGTCGATATCTGATGGAAATACTGGGCCTCACCGGGTAATCAATTATGGGCTGGGCGAACTGAAGTATGTGTTTGACATCATGACTCTGCTTTTTCTTTGTGGTGAAAATATGTGTATGGTCAACCGTAAAATAAGGAATGTTTGCCCGAAGCTTATTATTTTGTATAAAAGAAGAAGACTGGCTTTGTAATTTTGAGCAGTCTCCTGAGAACTTACACGCTGTTGTACTTCTAGGATATCTGTTACTGGCTGCAGCCAATAAATACGATCTTTGACTTCACCTAGAAGACTCTGTGTTTCTGTAGTCTGAAACAGGGAGGACTCAGGAGTTTGCAGGTGTATTCCCTGGCACCGCCGGGTCCATAAAAACCCGGTACTCCTCAATGGGCTCTCCTCCAGTGATTTCATCCACCATGATTGGATTCCTCATTTTAAACTCTTCCATTTTTCACTTTGCACATTCCTGTTATGCACTTTATTGAGCACTGTAGAGCTAATAATAAACACAATCACCTAGTCTCTTGTTCTCATTCTCACATTTGAACATGTGGTCGTTGAATCATGTCAATGTATCCATGTTTGAACTTGGAAGCAGTGATGTGTTCCCAAGGAAACATATGTCTGAAGCTTGGATACTATTAGGTGACAACAGGACATACGTACTAGTGCCTGGACTTGTAACAACTTCAGACTTGTAGTAAAAGCTTAGGTAGAGATAGTGTAAGATACATAAACAAAACAACCTTTACACTGTATTCAGGTTAAAAACCCACATCAGCAGTCGGTGAGTAACAAAATGTGGTAGAAATGGACACATCTGTCAATGACCCCCACTATGTTACATGAGAAAATAGTTTTACTACATCTTTAAGGCTCATGTAGGTAACACTACAACTGCCATGTAATACAAAGGAATTCCCATTCACAGTTATGTTAGGACCACACTCTTGGACCACTAGGCTTTCCTTACTCCAGTGTACCCAGCATAAGGTAGAGTCACCAAAGACAATGTCAATGATGTGTCACAAGCACCCAGAGGCAACAATGTGGAAACACAGCAACTGCTGCATCCAGGTCATAGACAATGAGGAATCACATATAGAAAAGGTAGGATAGGAGGCTTTGGCCACAACACCAAAACTTGCAATGTCACTTGTAAGCACACATATACCTGAACACCCAACACACCTGGAGATAGATGTACTTAAGAAGTCAGGGCGCAGGCATCCAACTGCTGTGCAAGCTGTCTTGGTTGCAGATTTGGACTGCCAATCTCTAGTACACGCTATTCCCAGGATTACCCCATGGCCACTCCGTACATCGTAACTGCAGCACATACATACTCAAGTCACAACTCTGAAATGTCTAAGTGAAGACGATATGCTTCAGACACCTAAAACGGAACAACACATAGACATCAGTACAGCATACATACAATTGACTGGACGCACATTTAGCAATGATGGTGGACCCCCCTCACAACACAATAGTACCAAGTGCTTTGGTGGATACCTCAGTAAAATCCACATTCTGCCATTTGTCCCATTAACTACATAGTCACATTCACTACACACTAAAGTTATTTCATCACACCAGTGTTCAGTTTTCACATCATCACTTCCCATAACATACCTGTTATTGTATGAAGTAGGTCTGGATAAGGTACTGTCTGACATCTTCACCTTCATCTCCATCACTGTCATCTTCTTCACTTAGCAATTCATGGTCCCCACCCGGTGGCGCTTTGTGGCCTGCATCCTCATTGAGGAGAGGGATGATGCGTCGTATGGCTTTTTTTGCAGTTTGCTGCAGGCCACAGTGAACTGACACACCTTCATGGGTGAGTAGAGGAGGGTTCCACCGCTCTTCTCCAGGCATCAGAATCTGTTTTTCAGGAGCCCAAAAGCCTGCTTCACTTGTTGACAAGTCCTGCCATGGGCCACTTGGAAGTGGACTTCCTCTGGCGTTGTACGATTCCTCAGCTGGGTCAGCAGCCATGGCCTGTTGGGATATGCTGAGTCATCTAGATGTAACAAAGATAGAAGGACAAAATGTATTCACATGCACTCAGAAACCTTACTTCACATTTTACAAGACAGAACTTACATACTTCACACTTACCTACAAGCAGGTCCTTTCCAGTCACAGTTGAGACATCGGTTGTGGAATTCTGCTGTTCTGCAGTACAAAAGCCTTCATGTGCTGGTACTTGGAACTTGGCACAGATGTTGAAGATGTACAAACCCGCCAGACAACTTGCACATTTATTTACACATTTCCTGTTTCTCTACACTTGCTCACAGTCGTGTGGTGGTACCAAGCTGATATGTGTGCCATCAATGGATCCTGTAGGAAGGTAGAATCCTTCTGCATGGTTACCCCCACTTTTTGCCTGGTTTTTCCCATGTTTTCATACTAGCCTGACTGGGATCTTGCTAATAGGGACTCCAGGGTCTGCTGGGAAGGGTACTTGGGTATGTCCCAGATTGGCTACTGATGTAACCTTGTAAGTCCCTAGTATATGGTACCAAGGTACCCAGGTACCCAGGGCATAGGTACACTAGGGGTCTCCCATGGGCTGAAGCATGTATTATACCACTAATGAGAGACCACTCAAATTGTGACTACAGGCCTGCCATTGCAGCCTGTGTAAGCTGGTGCTAGCACCACCTACGACAGATATGTATGTTTTCTTATATATTAGGTCACTTAAAACCTATAAGTCCACCCTAAGGCAGGCCTTTGGATCCTGAAGTCAGGGTGCCCAGTTATAAATGTGAGGGTGCCCCTGCATGAGCAGGACACCACTACAACCTTCGGAGTCCATTCTCCCGGGTTGTAAGTGCATCAGCCATTACGATATATAGAGTGGCCATGCGTCATTACACAATGGCTATCTCTAAACTGGCTGTAATGAACCCTGTTGTGTTTGGTATCAAACATGTTGGAATCATACACTAAAACTGTAAACGGTGTTAAAGGTTTGACTCCATGCATTGTAAAGCTCCTCCTGGAGGTCCTCAGTGCTCCCAGTACCAGTCTTTCAGACCCCGACAGAAAACTATGGCTGCTACCGACCAGAGACACAATTCTGCCCTCGTATTGATGATCCAAGCTCGAGCTCGTGTTTGCTGCCGTCCAGAGACTAACGCGGGTAACAATTGGTCCCCCCAGTGATAACATCGATAAGCGATTTTAAGCATCAGCCATTTTAAAATATCATCCCCAAGAGGCTTTGCCCATATGGACTGTGCCGGCTCCACCGAGCGCGAGAACCAGTTGTCCAACCACTTTGAGGTCTGGTCTTTGCAGCTTATTTAAGGACCCTTGCCCACCCCAATCCTCGTCCTAATAAAGACCCGTTTCGTAAGGGGAACTGTCCCTACTTCCTATAGGGTCGAAACGTAGACCAATACCTATCACGACACCAGCTTCTACCCACAAGCAGGATAAATTCAGCTACTATAGAAGACTGGTTTCCCCTAATTTTCTCTGACTTGCCAGAGCAGCCAATTGTGGCTCCAGAATGGGAAGCCACATGAAATAATGTATATATGTTTATAGAATGAATTGCAATTCTATGTGACTTCTGATTAATAAATTTCCCTGCACTGTTCACCGAATTCCTTCACAACACCAGCACTTTCTCCTCCCCCCTCCCTTTTTTGCGCACGTGGGCACAACTGTGTTATAATAACATTACACTTTTTGGATTTGCATTGTATAAACCAATTGTAGGTTTTTCGGTATGTTGTGAATTAAAACAACCTACCTGTTGAAATATAATGCCTGTTTGCTGATTATTCAAGACTGTAACTCTTTATGAATCTATCACCTCTCCCAGTCTGGGACCCCTCTATCTTTAACGTTCATTTACCCAGGTCCCTGTGACTTTGTCTGGGTCAACCCTTTTGTATATATCGAGCAGGGGAAGGCAGTCCAATTGGTTTCCTGTCACAGGGAGATGTAACCACCTCCCAGACAGGATTTAGTGTATTGGGACAAGGTGGGGGCGCTTGCCAGTGCCACTAGACTGCTTTGAAGGGTACATCTGGTGCCCTCCTGGCATAAACCAGTTCAGGCAGCCGTTTCGACGAGAAACTGGACAGAGGACATGGGAGTATTGTCACCACTGTCCAGCCCCTCCTCTCAGAAGGACCCCTGAATCGTACCAACCCTTTCCTTAGGATATTTAAGGGCTTACCTGTGGGTCTCTAGATTCGTTGTGGGACAAAATTCAGATCCAAAACCACTTCAACCATCTGGTCACTTTGGACTTTGCTGGACTTTGCTTTGGGAACTGAGACTGCAACTGGGAAAATTCCTGCTGCTCCTGGTCTCGTCGTCCTGCCAGTCTTCTGAAAACATCTATGCCTGTGCTACATACAAGTTCTTCACAAGGCCTGTGGACATCCAAGACACCCGAGGGAATATCCCTTGAAGGGAAGGAGTCGCTCCCCTGCATCTGCAGGCACCGCAGAAATGCTGTCCGGTCTACTGTTCCTGAGCTATTACAGATTCTGAAAGGCTCAGCAACACAGATGGTGGTTCTGCAACTCCCTTGAGGCCTGCACTGTCTTCACAGCAAGTTTGAAGCTAGTATCCTTTGTTGGAACCGCTGGAGCAGTACCTCTGTTCACCGCTTTGACTTGCTTTTGTTAAGGCTTTTTGACTCTCCAGAGATCTTCGGGCTCCAAGAAGCCCCAGCCTCAAGCATCTCCTGCAGCCAAGATCTTCTCCTGCACTGTATCCTTTGCACTGTGGGCCTTCCTCCTTTGGTGAGCTGGTCTAGATCCTTTTGCGACTCCTGTGCCTTCGCCTGTGGGTCCTCTTGAGGATCTTCTTTGGCTCCAGTGGGCTCCCCTGCTGTCTCTGGACAGCTCTGACTTACCTGCTTGTGGTGAGTCACTTGGACCTTGCTGGTCCCGACAATGTACATTCTTTGACGACTATGTTAGTTGCTGTTGCACAGGCTTGTTGGTGCCCCTGCAGGACACTGACCCACGTGGGACAACTTGTGAACGGCTCCCGGTCTTATACAGCATCGCCTGGTCCGCACATCTGTAATTTCAAGGGCTCTGTCAAAGCTCCTGCATCCCCGGCATTGGTTGGCATTCATCTTCCGTGCCTTCTGGTCACTCCTGAATGGCATAGACTCTGTCCCTTCGGCTTGCAGGTACCTCTCATCTTGCATCCACCTTTGGGTTCTCCGGACTCTTTCACCTTTCTCGTCAGCTGCATCTTTGCTGAAGTCCTTCATTGTAGTCTACGGCGGTTTCTGACATCACTTCGCACCTATGCACCCGGCTTCCCTGGTGTAGGTATCCTGGTTCCTGGGGTATTCACAAGTGGGGTGACTCTCCAACCTTCTATCCTCCATGGGGTGTCTTGAGGGTCCGCTGAGAAGGGTCCTTTTTCTTTAAAACTGCAACCACGACCTACCCATTGACTTACATTGAGCACGTGGTCGTGTTCCCACTCTGCACACAGCTTCCGTGGGGTTTCTAGATACTCACCTTGGGTGATTACTTGGGTCCTCAGTTCTTCTACATCTTCTGGGTCCATTCTCGACTTAAGTCGAAGTTTGCATTCCCCTATTTTAGTATATGGTTTGGTCTCGCCCTGGAGACCACTGTGTATTAGTGCTTCTTACATGTTCTTTTCCAAAGTATTGTGTGTATTGTGGATATATCTTCTGATAGGAGATATTGCAATGTGTTCATGAGTGTTTATAAGAAATACATATTTTTATAACTACACTGTGTGGCTCTTTTTCACTTAACCTCTACCATAATATTAAGTCCTGGTAAAACAAGCTGCTTTAAACTCCTTCTGGACTAAGCCTGAAGGCTGCTGTCAACAGCTATCATTTAAAGAGCGTTTTAAGGTTGTCTAAGACCACTAAAATCACCACAAGAGTTGTCTGGATTAGAGCAGGGTGCTACACTTTCATAAGTGAGCACCATATACTAAGACAGCCTCCTACATATCCAATAACATTTGGTATGTGACCAAGCCCAAAGAAATCTCCCTTCACAGTGGCCTATACCTCATGATTAGGAAACTGGATGTAGCTTCCTACATGTTTCAACAAAGCTGCTAGCACCTCTGTAAGGACAATACTGAACATTGGTTGTGACATCCCGCCAGATGTGGCAGCTGTGAATTGGAAAGATCCTGTGGCCAAAAAATGCAAGTCAGCCATGACCTTAACAAGTGGGATGATATTGTGTTGATATTGTGTTGGTTGCTGAGTTCCTGTAAGAGGTCTGGCTTCAGATGATTAGTTAGGTCCATTTTCTGCTGATCCAATCAGTACCTCTGTATGACGTTTTGTTCCTGCATGGTCTGTAGGTCTGGAAATGGACGGAAAAGCGGAGGCAGACGTCTATTTCTCCTGGGGAACCTAGGTGAGAGACAAAAGCAACATGAATCGTGATGTGAGTTAACTGATGCACATGTGAATCAGCTGTGATGGAAATGTCCTGTGACTGTGCAGTTGTAGGTACAAGAACAACATATGTGAAATCATGACAGTTTGACTTAACTCAACCAACAGTGTTTCACAAGCCGACATTCACAGGCATGTGACCTGAGTCTGGGCACCTTCATATACAAGTAAATACATAGAACACTATAGAGCTATCAATTGCATATATCAGTGCCACATATTATAGGCCCCATCTAACAGATGTGCACAAGACAGGTGTACACAGAAGTTGGTTTGCAGGGTACCTGAAGTGTATACTGCTGGGACATAGTAAAGCCCTCATCGAGCACATGTTGCTGTGATGGTGTAGATCATTTAGCGTCTCACACAGTCTATGAAGCACATGAAGTGCTATTTGGTATACACTTCACATTCCAGCAGCTTTAAATGGCGATAATGACAAGTAGAGCCTTCTACTGCTGGCGGTCAATGACCGCATGTCTGGTGGTTGATTCCACACTGGTCTCGTCCATGGATGGATGTTGGGGAATGTGACTGCGGCGGTCCAATGGCTGTGTGCGTATACACATGTGACCGTGTCTGCAGCGTACAAGTACGCCGCAGTTTGAATTCAAACACACTTGCCTACTTACACTGCTGCATTCGATACCTGGCTATCAGCTGCTGTGTGCCATCACTGGAAGCAAAAATCCCAGACCAAACGGGTGCGAGGGCCCCTGCCTTCACTATGGATGAGCTTGAAATTCTAGTTAGAAAGGTGCTTCACCTGTATGGCCAGCTCTATGAATCACCAGAGGAGCAGGTAAGATTTGAATTATTCATACAGGATATTGCAGTCTGTCAATGAACACGTCTCTTGCCAAACACGTCCTCATTAGCATCAAGGTTTAAGTACAGACACATGTTATGTGCTGACCGCCTCATCAATGTCAGGGCTGTTTGGGTTGTTGTATCTCTGTACAACGGCTTCCTACACCATTAGGTAAAACTTGCACTGTAGCCAAAGTCAGTGGCATGCAAACTCAACACCATGGATGGGGTCATGTGGACTAAAAGGAGCCTAATAATGCAGATAGGTGCCAAACTGCCAAATAACCATAACTATATCAGAATTAAATGTTTGAGGTGTACACATGTCCGTGCGCATGGCCATCAAAGGAATCTACAGATAAAAGCCACACCCTGGTGCCACGTGGACATGTCCGATCACAATTATTACAGCTATCTAGTTGTACACTCTCTTGTTTGTCCACTTAATCGCTTACACTGTTGTATCCATCCAGGTCAACGCTCATCTCAAGCATTGCCGTTGTAAAGCCATCACCTAGAAAGTGCGGGCCTTGGGGTTGAGGGGGTCCATCACTGGCTTAGTGCCCACTGATGTAAGATGTGGAAGGACCCTCAACATAGCCGCAACAGTGCTGAATTTCAGCTTGGGAGGTTCTCCCTCGTCGTAGCGGCACACGCCCGACCATGACTCCCATGCTGGGCCATATCCTGGCAGTGGCCTACCTGTAGCTGGATGGGCAGTTGAGATCCCAACAGCAGCTAGGGGGGGATTATTATGCATGTTCTGCCATTATTCTCTTACATTCCCCTCCCTTTATAGGCTAAAATGTAAAGAGAAAGGATGAGGGTGACAGAAATATTGAGGGTGATAGGTACTGTACCACTGGTAGTTGGTGTGAGAGGTGTATACATTTTGCACATGTTTGTATTGTGTTATGGATTCAGAGCTGATGAAGGGACATCAGAGTGTATCTGATAGAGAGTTCTAGCTGCAGATTCCTTAGTTTTGAAACTTTTGCTGAGCAGCACCCCTTGTGCACGCCGTCTGGTGGCTCCATTCGGCTCCGTGTAACGTCAGCATCGGTAGCGTCGGTTATGACATCGCTGTAGCTATATAGATGCCACCTAGGCTTGCGGATGGCATTTTATTTCTTTCTGTGCCACCTAAGCGCCAATCTGAGCTACCCCTCTGTCACTTTTTGATAGGTTTTGTTCTAGACTTTTGTTAAATTCTGAATTTTTTCTATCTTCGTTTTTGAGGGATGCCTTTGAGGAAGACCGGTTTCAAGCCGTGAGGTGCCTGTCACTGCATGATGTCAGTCACCGATCCCCACCTTGCCTGCCTCTGGTGTCTGTAGTGCGACTATGATTTGAAGTTGTGTTCCGTCTGTCAGGCCATGGCTCCGATGGCCTTAAGGGAGCGGGCGATGAAGCTCCTTGCGGCAGGGCAGTAAACATTCTCGAGTGAGACCCGGAGCCCTAAGTCCTCTTCGTCCCACTTGAGGTCCTCTGGACACTTGGTGAAGAGGCATAAGAAGAAGTCCAAGCAGATTTCATCTTCACCTCGGCTGCCATTTGTCAACAAGAGAGGTAAGGAGCACCGATGCGGTTTCACAGAGCCTAGGCCTGGGTCGACTTCATGCCTTCTCCCTTTATCGGAGCCAGAGCAACCCCCGCTCAAGTAAAAGAGTTTTACGAGACCACGCACAGCATATTTGAGTGGACCGACCCTGCTGGGGGCCCTCAGGCCCGCAAGCTCGAAAGAGGTCCCATCAGGTTTGACGCCGTCTGCTCCGGCAACAGCACCGGTGGGGCATCGTGGATCTGATCCCAGATGTGGGTCGATGCCAGTTGAGCCAACGCAGCCTCTTCCAACGTCTGACCTGAAGTCTGTGCTTGCAGCACCGCCGGTGCCCACTGGCAGTACCAGCCCCATCCTCTTTGACACAGAGCCGGAACGGCGTTTCTCGACACTGATTCCTACGTTGACTGAACCCAGGGGTTCGATTTTGGTACCGGAGCACTTTGAGGATTTGCTAGGCTGGGGCATGGAATGGGAGGGGTCCATTGACCCTCTGGAGCACCAGGAAGACTCTGCGGAGCAATTGAACTGGTATGAGGAACTTGCGGAGCCCAGTGGATTGGATACTTCTCCGGATACTGGCATGCTCTCTCCGCCTACATTGGCTAGGGAGGAGGGGCATCCTATGCCATTGTGGTAAAAGGGGTAGCTGAGGTCCTTTGACTAGAGCTACCCTCAGTGCAGGTCAGGACTAATCTCCTGACCGAAGTGCTTCAACCTGGGGCTTTCACTTCTGAACCCCTTATGCCCTATAATGAGGCACTTACAGATGCTCTTTTAGGCAAGTGGTTGAAGCCTAGCACAGGGGCTCCTGTGAATAAGATGGTTGCCTACCGCCATCGTCCAGCACCAGGTGATTTGAAGTTCCTCAGCCAACACCCCACCCCTGAAAGTTTGATGGTGCAGACCTCTACCTCCCAGGGTTCGTTCCCTTCCGCCCCTCCGGATAAGGAATCCAAGAGGTTGGATGCATTTGGGAAGAAATTGTTTTCTTCCTCCAGCCTGGCATTGCAGTCATTGAATCCCGTATTCCTATTTGGCCATATCTCCCACTCTCCTTGACCGGGCTGTGCTCTCCCAAGCAGTCCAAGATGGATGAGATGCAGCAAAATTCATCATTCCCTGTGGCCTAGATACCGACAGATTTGCTGGGCAGATCGATTTTAGCGAAAGTTGCCTTAATTCACAACGCCTGGCTTAGAACAACCGGCTTCCCGGGCGATGTCCACGCCTTGGGTAAGAGGCAGACTCATCCCTGGTCAGGGTCAAGGACGCTTGAGCTACGGCCAGATCCTTGGGCCGTTCCTCTAATCCTCGTGGCCAGTCTTCCTTTTGCTCCTTTCGTGGCAACAGAAGGGGTTTCCTGCCGCGTCAGCCCTATTCCAGCCACTGTCCTGCACAGACTTCACAAGCGCTGCTGGGACGTGGACGCAGTACATTCTGATCCAGGAATGGAGGCCAGAAGTCGACGGCCGCATTGCCCCCGGCAGCCTCCGACCACTCCTAGGCTGACTCTGCAAGGCCACACAACCCCATTGGGTGGGAGAATTTATCATCATCTGCCCCACTGGAGATCCATAATATCAGACAAGTAGGTCTTGCTGATCGTCCGTGAGGACTATTCTCTGCCTTTCCTTCTTTTCCACCTCCCATTCTGCCAAATCAGGAACGTCTGACGGAGGATCATCTGAGATTGCTTCAAGAGGAAGTTCAGCTCTCTTGGCCAAAAAGTCCTGGTTTCAGAAGTAGGCAGTCTTTGTTGTAACCACTACTTTCTTATTCCAAAGAAGAACAAAGGGTTATGGCCCATTTTAGATCTTCAGGCTGTCAGTCTCTACCTCAAGAGGGAGAAGTTCAAGATGTTCACTAGCTCAGGTCTTGTCTGCCCTAGACCCAGAAGACTGAATCATAGCATTGGACCTGCAGGATGCATATTTTCACATCCCCATCCTGCCGGGCCACGGGCTTTACTGGCGGTTCAAGTTTACCCTGCTCCCCTTCGGCCTCACTGGGGTGTACACACAGGTGATGGCAGTGGTCGCAGCTCATCTGCACAGGTTAGGGTTGTCAGTCTTCTCCCACCTCAACGACTGGCTGTTGAAGGCGTCCTCAGCCCAGGCTGTCGTCTTTCAGCTTCAGACTACGGCGGACCACCTGCATTTTCTGGGGTTCTCTTTAAACGTGCTGAAGTAACACCTGGCTCCTTCTCAGACTCTCCCTTTCATCTGACCTGTTCTGGACACAGTGCAGTTTTGGGCCTATCATCCCGAGCTGGGAGCCCAGGATATTCAGGTTATGATTCCGATGGTTCAGCTTCTATACTGGATTTCGGTGAGACTGACTCTGAGGCTGTTGGGCCTTAAGGCCTCCTGAATCCTGTTAGTAAAGCATGCCAGGTGGCATATGCGGGCTCTGCAGTGGGAATTGAAGCTCCAGTGGGCACAGTGTGAAAATCAAAAATGATTGACGTTAGCATGAGCTGAATCCATCTTGTTTGTGGCATCCATTTTGTCAGCTATGTAATTCTTCCATCTTCACTGTTGCTTGCCTTTCTATTCTGCTTGTGTCATCAGCTTTAGTTAACGCCTTCTGTACTGAGCCAAAGTAATATATTAGAAAAGGCCTGTAGCTGCTAGAATGCACCTGGCTAAAGATGTAACTGTCGCTCACTCTTTGCTACTGTAAGCAGTTCCGTTCCCCCTCCCACTTTGCTGACTAAGTGATCTCCATCTGCCCATGTTTGTTGGTGGTTATTCCTGTGCATGCTTGTACCTTCTATTTGTAACTACAGTGCAGAAAAAGGTGTATATAAGGGCAGTGTTCTGTGAAGTAAGTGTACTACTACTCAGGCAGCACTCGAGGGTGCTGTGTGGATGTAGTCCCACTCATGAGTGATTAGTAAACTTGTTCTTTGAATTCCAGCTTCAATGCCAATCTCTATTTTGTTGCTCTAAGGACCCGTGGGCAGAGTAAGGTGACCCCTGCACCAGTGTGCTCATTGAAAAGCGCATTTCCGCAGTTGGCGCCTGACATAGGTCCTCATCAGAGATGCGGCCGCCTCAATTAGGGGTCTTGACAGAAGATTGGAATTCTACTGCCAAGACGTCCTGCATGAGGAGCCCCTTGTCTTTGCAGCCAAAGTGATTTTTCTGGTTTTCTTGATCTGACCCTCCAGGTGGTGGTCAGTCCCGAATGAGGTTTCCTTTGGCGCACGTATTTGCAGTGACCATTAAGTCGACCACGAGATTGGCAGTTGGAGGTTGGAGACTTTTGTTTGGTAAGGTCGCTGAAGCGCCACTCTTGATTTGCCTAGCCAAGATTCTGGTTTTCTTTGTTTGATTTATCCTTTGCAAAAGATAAAGGCAGGCAATGTGGAGATTATTCTCTACTTTTGAGTATATTTGATAGGTAATATTTTACGCAAAATTGGTAGCATGCTTGTTCCCCGCTCACTCCGTAGGCTGTGTTGCTGTCTTGGAGGTACCAAAATGGATTTAGAAAGAAGTCATCCGGATCCCCCAGAGGGGACACCTAATAGGCATATGTACATTAAATACGGTATTTCTTCCATAATGTATAGTACATTATGGAACAAATATACGAAAAAGAATCCTGATTTACACTGGCCTGTGAATGGGTCATTTGACTTTAAAAAGATTCAGTATGTAGAGCAGTGTTTGTTTAAACGTAAGAGTTGACAAGATATGTTTTATTCTCCAGTATTGAATCTTTCATAGATTCACATGCTTGTATCTTCCCCGTCGTCATGGTGGGAGTCTCCCGGTAAAAAGAATAACCATAGCAGTAGAAGAAAAAACTGCCTGGAAACCATAGAGTAGCATAATATAGGTAACCTCTCCTCCTCATTATGTGGTCTAAACTACAGCCAATCAACTGCCAGCCCCAAGATACACCATCCCCAGCAGAGCCACCATACCTCAGATTTCCAACCGCCTTCGTGTGAGAAGGAGTCTCCCTGAGCTGAGCTCAGTTTGTCTGCTGAACCTTTGACCTTCTACAGTTGGAAGTGAGGTACTGATTTTCCATTTTACTTACTTGAAGATGTCTGAATGCTCTAAAAAGAGACTTTTCAGATCTTACCGATCCTGTGGCAAAGCCAGATTGTTTTCTGAAGATCCACATAAGGAATGCGTGTACTGCTTGTACCCCAAGCATGTTCCTAAGGACTGCAAACATTGTCGTACTTTCTCTGCTAAGACACTTAAGGACAGAGAAGCACCCCTTTTAATATGGCTTCAAAAGAAGAAAACTTCAGACTCTGAGTCTGATGGAGATGCTAAAGGACATTTATCATATAGATATGCTTTGCCTATATGCTGTGTTAAGTTAGCATGAGCTCATTAGGAGATTAAACTCCATTTTTACCTTTCTGCTGCTTCTGCACACAACACATTTCTGTTGCTTTAGCTTTGAGCCTAGAAGGGTGTTTTGATTTACGCAAGAATAATATGTTGTTACTCTGATATCAGCCTTGATTGGTGAGCTGTGTCTGTACAGTGAGTGCTGAAACCTTCAAGGATATCTCAACACAGTGGTTGTTGTGAGGACTGATCTTCGCACGTTCCTAGACATAACCTACATGCAGCTGCGGCCAAATTCTGGCTTTAGGCGCGTTATAGCTTTGCACAAGAGCATACAAACACACTTGATGGTGCTTTGCATGCAGAGAGCTGGTGGAAGATGATGTGATCCCTTACCACTAGGATCCTGAGGTATGGGGCCGCCCTGCTAAAAACCCAAAGAGACCTTCTTAGATATAATATAATATACTGGCTAGGGAGGGTGAGAATTAGGTGTTACTGAACTCTATTGGTTTTAGCATTTTACCATGCTTTCACCTTTTGTATTCTATGGACTAGTGACTATGCTGATTACTTTGTTTCTTATGATATGTTTGCTTGTATTAGCTAGGATACTGCGTTTGAGAACACTGCATTAGTGAATAAACATTTTAAATATGCACTGGTCCTCATTTACTCCTTGTTCTGGATTGAAATGCTTGTATAACGAAAGAGTGTTCATGTGTTCCACGTTACCTGAGGTGTTCTAAGTCCATGTTCTGGTTTGTCTAAGCATTGGGAGTCTGTGATAACCAATGAGACACTGTAGCTAGTCTGGTAGGGAATTTTTGGGTACTGAGGTGAGTTTTGGTACACCCTAATTCACTGAGGTTCCAAGTCTCTATGCACAGTTCTGTATGAGAACGGAATCCCTGCACATGGCGCCCATCGTTGGTGGCCTTATTACATGGCACTTGAGTAGTACGATATTCAATCCTTGACACCTTCACTATTGTTTCCGGTTAACGGTGGTGTCGGATAAACCTACCTAAATTTACATGGGTCTTTTCAAGCTTGAATCTTTCAAAACGGTTTCCTTGAATTACTACCCAGTTGTGCTACAAAGTTTCCTTTGTCCCTTTTCCTTTTTGTGTCGCTATGGCCACGGTGGACATTCCGCAGCATAGTCGCATTGCGGTACGCAATCATTTGCAAAATTATAATGTTCCTGTGGATGGCATGGCAGTGATAATGGTGGTGAGTGCAGAGGTGGCTTACCCGTACGAAATGTTTTACTCGTGGGTGACCTTTCCCGGCTGTGAACGCAAATACTAATGTGTTCAACACATACACTCCCACGGCTGTGCCACAGGAATACGCTCCATATAGGGCACAGGAAATTCCTATAGATACTTGGTAGCACCGCGTTTGGTTTGATGGCGCCCTACCCCATTCTTTGGCAGCTCCGAGGTTAGGTCCTTTTGGCTGGATTTACACCTCATCCTCAACACGGGGCATGCACCGTGGTTGAGTTAAGACGACTACATGTAGTCGCAATTAGCGTGATTAGGTCGTTAGTGCAATACATAACCCGTAATCTCTCGGGCGGGGCCCCGGGTGGTGCGGCGCTTCCTGCTGGACAGGGCGGAATGAAACTCAGTCCCGTTATGGTCAACGCTGTGATGGGCAAGCGCCCCCAGGAGAAGGATGATTTTCCTTAATGGCTTGCCAAGAAGTTTGACCAGCTGGAAGCAGTATTTCCTAACACGACTCCTGGTGAAAAACACAGGATTCTTACAATTAGCTTACTGAAAGACTTGACCCCTGAAATTGGTGACTGTGAGACCTGGGGTAGAACATTTGCGGCGGTCTATACGAGGTGTTACGGCACTCCGTCTATGACTGTCCTGCCGACGGTCTTTAAACGTGTTCAGGATGAGCACGGACCTGAGGCTGAAGTTGAATTGGATATGCGCCTCTGTGGCTCCTTTGATGTGGTTTCCGATCTCATACTTGCTAATGTCAAGGGGGATGCGGTGAACTTTCAGGTTGCCAATGCTTTGCAGGCAATTCCCGATGCTGAGAAACCCCGACAGTTGGCGAGGATTGTTGTGGCGGCTTATAAAACCGTGGGCCGCAATAGTAGGGGTCTCAAGCCTTTTTCTACTAAAGAGAAAAAACAACCACAAGGGCAGAAGTCAGAAACTGACAAACAGCCCAAGACCAAAAAACAAAATTGGCCGAAAAAACAAAAACAGGGTAAGCAACAACAACAGAAACAGGAGTCTCGTCCTGCGTCTCCATTGCCTGCACCCCCAGAACGTGTTTATGATTAGCGCGATCGCGCGATGATCAAATCACCTGATTGATTTCAGGTTTCTGATCAACGCTCTCCTCTTTCTTTTCAGGAGTCATCGGCCTTTTCGACCGGTGGTGGAGGAGGCGGCAGGGGTCGGGGTGGCCAGCAAGGACGCGACCAGCCCCGTCCGAAAGACGGTAAAGGCAAGCAGGTCAATTCTACACCGAAGAGACCCCAGTTTCAGAAAAAGAAAGTCGCCGCTTTATCAGCGAGATATGCCACAGATAGTGAGAACGCAGCTTCGGAATCAGACATGGGCTCTGACCTTACTGGTCAGCACAGCAGAGATTACCATAGTGCAAGAGGCCCTGCGTTCACTACTGAAGGTGACAGCGACTGACCGTTATGTTGTTGTGGAGACAGCTGACACTAGAGTAGCTCCCCCTGACAGACTTTATGAAATAGTCCTGTTCATTGAAGGTGACATACAACGTACCATAAAAGGGGTGTTTTGGGAGAATCTTACAACTACCCATGACATTTTGTTAGCGGAGGCTGACTGGCCCCCACCTTTTGTTCTCGCTGCTCCAAGAGGGGAGGAGGTGATCCTCCCTAGTTTCGCGCACACTGTCTCGAAGGAGCATGCGCTGAATTTTGCAGAAGAGTGGGCTAAAGCCCTTGCGCCGGCTCTGTACCGTACACACTGTGGTTGGGATAAATTTTCCCCACACCACGAGATTCCTTTGCGGTCTATGCCACAGCCTCAACCCCAATATCCCATAAGACGCGAAGCTAAGGCTTCCGTTGCGGAAATCCTTGAACAATTGGAATATCAGGGAGTAATTGAAACTTGTGTGTCACCAATGAATAACCTTCAGGTCAATGCTGGCGTGGCTTGCCAACCCAGTCAGGCGGGGCATGCCGATCATGATGATCCAGGAGGTGGGGGAGGAGCCCTGCCATACCCAAGCCGGGATACTGGACAGGTTCCGAGCGTACTATGAAGGTCTATACGAGAGCGGAGAGTCGGGCGGGGCGGATGAGCTGGGCGCCTTTCTGGAAGGGTTACAGCTACCGCAATTGGAGGAATCGGAGGCAGAGGAGTTGGGTCGGCCCATCACGGTCGGGGAGATAGGGTGTGCAGTAAAGCAGATGGCCAGAAATAAAACTCCGGGGCTTGACGGTCTCCCGATTGAGTTTTATAGCAAATATTTGGAGTACCTTGCCCCGCAACTGCTATCAGTTTATAACGAAGCGCAATCGCGAGGTCGGCTCCCGGGTTCCATGTGTGAAGCCCTCATGATCCCGTTGTTAAAACCGGGCAGGGAGGGAGCGGCTCTGTCCTCTTATCGTCCGTTGTCCATGCTCACGACGGACTATAAGGTCCTGAGTAAAATCCTAGCGAATAGACTACTGGTCCACATGACTAGACTTGTTCATAAGGATCAGTGCGGCTTTATCCCTACACGTAACACCACTCACAATATTCGCAGGCTTACAAGATTGCTGGGGGCCCACTGGCCGGATTCCATCACTCCATTGGTACTCTCCATTGACATCGAGAAGGCCTTCGACAGTCATGAGTGGGGATATTTGTATGAGGTGATGCGGCGCTTCGGGCTGGGGGACGGATATATTAACTGGACCAAAGTCCTGTATACTGATGCGGTCGCTAGAGTCCGGGTTGGCTCACTGATCTCGAAGCAGTACCCTGTGCGTCGAGGCACTAGGCAGGGGTGTTCCCTCTCTCCCCTCCTGTTTGCCCTGGCAATGGAACCCTTTGCTGTGGAGGACAGATCGAGCCACCACTACGCCGGATTGATGTATAGGGACAGGCCGCATCTCATTTCGTTGTATGCGGATGACCTATTGATGTTCTTAGCAGACGCGGACGCAGAGCTCCTAGGGGCGAGACGGCTGCTGGAGCAGTTTGGGCGACTGTCGGGCCTGAAGGTTAATTGGCCTAAATCCTGTTTATTCCCCTTGAGACCGGGAGAACCGTGCCCTCTCACGGCGCAGGAACTCCGGTGGGAACCGCATTGTTTGCATTATCTAGGAGTCTACGTCTACCATACCCCGGCGGATATGCTGGACGGCAATATCACCCGTTGTATTACCGCCCTGAGAGGGAGTATGGATTTTTGGTCCACTCTTCCGCTATCTCTGGCTGGTCGGATCTCCCTGCTTAAGATGGTGGCTCTGCCCAGGCTGCTGTATTACTTTAGGACGCTTCCGGTGTGGATCCAGAGCTCTGTTTTTCGGCGCCTGAGGTCACTGGTCATAGCGTTTCTCTGGGGCACAGGGAGGAGGCGCATCGCGCTGGACACCCTTCTGCAACCCAAGGATGAGGGAGGCTTGGCGGTGCCTGATTTTGAAGGGTACTACCTAGCAGCACAATTGCAGGTTTTCACCCAGGAGGTCGCGAAGGTATATAGAGGCCCGGAGCATGCTAGAGACGAGGGTACTCCGCGGCATGTGCTGGCATATATAACACTGCACCAGAGGCTCTTGGTCAGAGACCTGACAGTGGAGGAACAGACGTTCCGACTCTGCTGGAATCGGGCGCGCAAACGAGCGGGGGTCCGCCTTATGTATGCTCCTGAAATTCCGTTGGGGATGGTTACGGCCCTCCCTCATGGAGGGGACTGGTCGCGGCTGCTGGGCTGGGAAGAGGCTGGGGTCCAGATGCTGGGCGACTTGTACGAGGATGGGGTGCTACTCCCGTTTCAGGAACTGCAAGAGCGGTTCGACCTGCCGAGGGGCGACTACCTGTTGCATGCGGCGGTCACGGGCGCTATGCAGGATCATTGGGGAGAAGGATTGCAGGAACCAGGGACCTCCATGGCTTGTCAATATACGATGATGGCAGCCGGAACCTTTAAGGCTGTCACCTGTTTATACTCCAGAATGTTGCGAGAGGCTTTGCAGCCGCTCGCAGCATTGAAGGCCAAGTGGGAGTTGGACCTTCAAATGGAGATCCCTGATGCGACCTGGGGTCAGCTGCTGCGACAGGCGCGGAAAAGTTCGAGAAATGCCAGGTTTCAGCTAATCCATTTCTACATCATCCATAGGGCGTACCTCACTCCGGGGAAAATACGGCAATACTTTGGGGTGGAACAGGCCGCCTGCCCCAGATGCAATACAGTTGGAGCAGACTTGGGTCACATGTTGTGGGATTGCCCTGCCCTGGGAGATTACTGGCAAGAGATTGGGAGGACCCTCAACAGAGTAACGGATAGAGACGTTCAGTACACCAAGGCAGTGGGGGTCCTACATTGGTTTCCGCACACGTCTAAGAATAAAAACACCAGCAAATTCGTAGATTTGGGGCTGATCCTTGCTAAGCGGGAGATCACGAGAAATTGGAAATCGAAAACGGGACCCACATATAAACGGTGGTATGGTGAATGTCTGCGGTGGGCGGCGTGTGAGAGCACCTTGAGGTACCAGGTGGCTTGGAGAACGAATGATGAGAAGGCTATGGAGAGGGCGACCGCATGGGAATTGTTGGTACAGGCGCTCCGAGATGACGCTGACGAAGAGCATGAGGAGATGGAGGAATTGGGTACTGCCAACCCCGCCACCTTACCGGGGGACACACCTTAGCGAATGTATAAAACCTTCCTGCTACACACCAGACTTTCTTTTCAGTAGTAATTTTGTATAGCGCGGCCACGGGGGGGGGGGACGTTTGGAATTGTTGGGGTGTTGAGGGGTAGATGTTTGATAGGGGTGGGGGAGGGGTGAAAATCACAAAAGCAGCCCACTTTTTCTTGCAACAATGACTTCAGACAATGTAAGACACAGCAAGGAATGAACCACGGGTGAAGGCTGAACTGTCCTCGGTATGGGGACATGCCACTCAGGACGGGGGACGACGATCACTGTATTTTCTTGCTATGATTTCTGATTGCACTATGACCTCAATGTCTGTACATTTATATTGGTGATGCAATAAAAACGATGTTACAAAAAAAAACAATGAATAACCCTCTTTTTACAGTGACCAAGCCTGATGGTTCATATCGTTTGGTATTGGATTACCGGCATTGAAACTCGCATTGCCGTACTTGTGCAGTACAGAATACTCACGGCTCTGCCTTAGTGGATAGTCTTGTGCGTAAGCGGTTTAAAACCACGCTTGACATTTCCAACAGTTTTTATGCCCACCATTTGGATGGTCTGAGTTCCCAGTGGACTCGCATTACTTGCGGCAGTGTCCAAAAAACATTTCAAACGTTGACCGATGGGCTTTAAAAATAGTCCTGGGGTGTTTGCTGCCTGCATAGTCTCTCTCTTGGAGAGAGTTGACCCGGATGCTTGTTCGTATGTGGATGACATTTATCTCTCGGATGATGAACTTTGGGAGCATCTGTGTCGAGTGGACCGCTTAATTTTTAGCTTTGCGGACTTCGGTTACAAATTCAACTTTGCTAAATCGCACATTGCGGAGTACACAGTGTTGTTTCTGGGCTACGAGCTCAACAATGAAGGTCGAGGATTAGCTCCTCACTTCTTGGAGAAATCCGTACAACTGCGCTCTCCGACAACTCTGAAAAAATTACAGTCTTTTGAATTTCGGGAGGACATACATTCCTGAATATGCCCAGCGTATCAAGCCTTTGTATGCTTTGATACAACCAACTTTTACCAAATCAAACTGGCTGCCGGAGCACACAGCTATACTGCAATCTTTGCAGGCTGATCTGCTCGCTTCTAAATACTTGTTGACTCGTGACAACCACACCAACCTGGTGATAAGAATCCTCCCTGGGACGGTGGGTTTCACATACCTTACTTTTAACGAAGGAGACACAGTACCTATTACCTACAAGTCACACTTGTACACTTCGGCTGAAATGCGTTTTTCCACTGTGGAGAAAGTTTTGACGGCTGTACAGATGGCAATTCTTAAGGAACGTGCTCTGTCACAGGGAAAACACATGTTGGTTGTTACCCGTGTCCTGCTTTGGAAGCAGTTACGAAAGCCAGTGTACCTAATTCTAAAGCTTTGCACCCTCGGTGGATACAATGGGCAGCATCATTGACGTCTTCGGATGTCATGTTTATTTTTGATGCCTCCTTACGGTCCCAGGAGTTTTTGCAATATGAGTTTGCTCATCCTGCACATTTGGCTATGCGGCCTTTGGAGGATTTCCATTGCATCATATACACTGATGGTTCGGCGCAGGTTGTGCATGGTTCTAAACACGCCTACGTTTCCGCATGCGCCATTGTGGTAGGTGCCATGGTGAACGATGAGTTCAAGTCCAGAGTCGTGCACACGCATACTCTAGGGGATTGCACAGCACAATTAGCGGTGCTTTGTGCTCTGATGCTTGCATTGGAGTACGCAGATCCTAGTGTGACTACACTTATTGTAAGTGATTCTTACTACTGTGTACAGTCTTACAATGAAAACTTGTTCTTTTGGATTCAAAATGATTTTTGTAATTCCAAGGGTAGCACAATAAAACATAAAATGATCTGGGTCCGAGTGGCTGAGCTTAAAGGGCAGTTACCACTCGTGTTTGTAATTCATACTCTTGGTCATCAGTGCGTTGGAGTTCACGCTGTTGGCAACTCCCTGGCTGATGAAGCATCGAAATCTGCGGTATCGACATATTTAGTTGCAGCAGTCACACGGTCCAAAAGTAAGATTGATGACAATATCTTGGCGGCTGTTGCTGCCACTGGGAAGGGAATTAAACATCCTCAGGGGTTCCGTTCGAAGTACTCATACCACTTAAGTCCCGTTAAGGTTCCTTATGTGTAAATTCCTGGTGTTGGGGAGAAATTGATTCCCAACTCGGATCGCAGAAATACATTGTTCACAGCGGCCCATGAAGGAGTTTCATCTGCGCATGCGGGCGTTTCTGCCACTGTGTCTCAATTACAACAAAGTTTTTGGTGGCGGGGACTGTACAAACAGACGTGTGATTATGTCCTTCAATGTGACATTTGCCAGCAGATTAAGCTTTCAACTGCTGCGCGTCCACCACAAACACAGTTGTCCATTTCTAATAAACCACTGGGTTGTGTTTATTTAGATCATTGCGGTCCTTTCTCTTCTGATACTGCATATAAGTACATCTTAGTCGCAGTTGATTCATGCACACGCTTTGAATGGGTATGGCCTCACCGCAGCGCTGATTCACAGACTGTCATAAGGGATTTGCGTGTCTTTGTAGGGATTTTTGCCTGTGGTACCTTCCATTCGGATCAGGGTCCCGCTTACGCCTCTAAGGCGTATAAGGATGCCATGGCTTCGATGGGGGTCCAAGTCAAGTTTTCGTCTCCATACAGACCTGAGGGTAATAGTGTAGTGGAACGAATGAACCATGTCTTAAAGCAATCATTGACAGCTCGAGTTATAGGCACTGGTAGGAACTGACTGGCCCATCTCAATGGCGTGCAGCGTGCTCCTAATAATCTCCCTAGAAGGTCTCTGGTGGGCGGACCCCATACAAAATGCTATTTGGTATCAAGATGTATGTACCGGACCTTGACGGTCTAGACTCGGTGGCTCAAGCCGCCTCCTTTGACGTAGATAAACATTGCAATGTTTTACAGACTCTACAAAAGACAAGAGGCAGTCTTGCAAAGGAACATTTGCCCTTCACTTCGGATGATGCGTTGCAGATCCCGGTAGTTGGCTGGCTACCCCAAGTTGGAGAATTGGTTCGGGAAAAGATCGATAACAAGAAAGAATTTGGTCCCTCATACCGTGCTCCAGTTCCTGTACTTGGTGTGAAGGGCACAAGAACAGTCATTTTACCACCAATTCCAGGTCATAAAGAAAACAGGTATATCTCCATTGACAATGTCAAGATACACAGAGTGGCCGATTCTTCTTAGTATGACACCGGCAGTCTCATATCCTTCAATGGTGAGAAATTCTGAATTGGCCACAACTTCGAATCCTGAGCCGGAGGAGGCCCTCAAGATGCCTGCAATTTCAAATCCTTTATTGAGTGCATTGCCTGGTACTCAACCTGATGAAACTGACTACACCTACCCAACTGACTTATCGATGCCTGATTTGCAAACTCTTTTGGCCACAGAATCCAGATTTTCATTTGACAGTTTCACATACTTCAGGAAAGCCCACAAGGATTAGAGTCTATGCAAAATTATTTAAAAAACATTTTTTAATTCCACTTTGGCTGGGGCTTTTTTCACTTTACCTTTTCATGTCAATTGGTTTTGTGTTTTATTTTTTCCGATTCATTAATGAACACTATGTCGAGGAGAGAACATACATTAGACATCTGAATGGAACATTGGCACCACATTCCTCGTCTCATTCTGCCCACAGATTGAAGAGAGACTTGACTTTTGTTAACATCACTGCTTGGCCTGTCCTGGATGGGATAGTCTGGGATGCTGTTAAATTTCACATCCATGGGCCCACTGAAGTTATAAATGTCCCTAATGTGCTTAGAGTTAACACGGGGGATGTGGTTAAACAAAACATATGTTCTAATGATTGGGATGTTCAGGCCGTAGAGGCTTTTTTTGCTGATATGAAATATTATGCTGCCTTTGATGCTGAAGATTTATATTTGGAATCCGCTAATTATGGTAATTTGTTTTGCTTCCAACATTTTGGCAATCATTTCCTACATAAAACTAATTCCAGGAGGAGTACTGTCAATTATACACAGTGGGAGCATTGCCCAGCTCCTTTGAAAGGCAGCTCAAGTACAGTTTTGAAGAAGTACACATATTTTATTGATTTCAATCAGTCCAATCCCGCTTCATTTTATTTTAGAATGACAGAAAAATCCATCTCCAAAGTTAGACTTACTGATACTAAGTTATTGTACTCGAAGTCCTTTCTAGACCAGCTAGCTGTTGGAGGCTACGAGTTGTGGAAGGAAACAGTTGACCTTAAATCTGTTTGTGGTTCTAAAAGTTGGCAGGTACAAGGCACGGAGGCTTTGCACCATGCGTGTCTCATCCCAAATCATATGTTGTTCTTGAATTCTACTATCTCACAGACAACATGATTTGGATTGGCTACTTATAAAACATTAAATACTCCTTCCTTCCCTGATTTGGAAAAATATTCAGGTTGTGGTAATACTACAAAATTTTCAATTCGAGAGTTGCAAACTCTATTACAAAATTCGTCCTTTAACATATCCAGTTTGGATCACAAGGGTTGGTTGATGTGGCACAGAAGTGCTGATTCGTGTCAACATCGTTTTCTGGGTATAGCGGAGGGCTTTACACAGGTCAGGGTCGATCCCCGTTTTGAAAGGGACCATTCTGTAACCACTTATTCAGTAGGCAAATTATGTCAAAATTGGCTCAAACATTATACATTGGGGTCAGTCAAACTGCATTTGTCTAAACTGACTGACGATGTTGATTTGAATGATTTCATAAAAGGCCCGGCAAGAGATATATCTAGAAGATGGATATATGCCGTTACAATGAAATCTGGAAAACATCACAGACTGAGGCGGCTACCTGCCTTAGGGCTATTGATCAAGCTAATTTGGAGAAAGTGCTTGCGGTAGTGGATAACAGCATTAACACGCTTTCCTCCCGCATCTACACATTGGATAATATTGTGTCATCTGTTGTTGAAATTGTTCAAGAGGATGTGTCTGTATTATACCATAGTCAAAATCAATTGCGTTCTATTATGCAGTTTGCATGGACCCTACAGACGCTAAAGGCCGGGAAGGTGCCTTGGAGCTACATGAATGTGTCGTCCCTTTTTGCCCCGTTTAATTTGACTGATAAACAACGTTTGCTTTCAATGAGAGATGCTTCTTTTTCCATGTTACACATTGAAAGATTAGAGTCTTTACCTTTCTCAGTGGCAGAGGCCACTACTGCCACGTGGCTTATCCACGGGTTAATACCTTTACCGTTTGCAATTTTCCAGTTTACAAATTTTATGAAATATTTTGCCATTGGTAGCTCCTATTTACATGAAGCATGGTCACTTCCTTTTACTTACAGATGCCTTAGAGAAGTCAAGTCAAGTCAGTCAAGTCAATAGATTTATATAGCGCGCTACATACCCAGAGGGTCTCAAGGCGCTTGAAGAAGGGTGGGAGTTACTTGTCAAATATCCATGTTTTGAGTTGCTTTCTGAATGCTAGGTGGTTCTGATTAAGGCGAAGGTGAGTGGGAAGTGAGTTCCAAGTTTTAGCTGCTAGGTAGGAGAAGGATCTACCTCCCATGGTGGTTTTGTTGATGCGAGGTACAGTGGCAAGGGCTTGGTTGGAGGATCGTAGCTGGCGGGAGGGGGTGTAGAAGGATAGTCGTGTGTTGAGGCATTCGGGTCCTATTTCGTAAAGTGCTTTGTGTGCGTGGGTTAGGAGCCGGAAAGTAATCCTCTTATTGACGGGGAGCCAATGGAGGTTTTTCAGGTGATCAGAGATGTGTTCTTTACGCGGGATGTCTAATATGAGCCTGGCTGAGGCGTTCTGGATGCGTTGTAGTTTTTTCTGGAGTTTTGCGGTGATGCCGGCGTAGAGGGTGTTTCCGTAGTCCAGTCGGCTTGTGACCAGAGCGTGGGTGACTGTTTTTCTAGTTTCGGTAGGGATCCAGCTAAATGTTTTTTTGAGCATGCGAAGAATGTTGAAGCAAGATGAAGAAACGGCGTTGACTTGTCTGTTCATCGAGAGTGAGGCATCCAGGATGACGCCCTGGTTCCGTGCGTGGTCCGTCGGGATGGGTGCTTTTCCAAGGGCCTCTGGCCACCAAGAGTCGTCCCAGGCGGAGGGGGAGGTACCTAAGATGAGGACTTCTGTTTTGTCTGAGTTCAGTTTCAGACGGCTGTGCTTCATCCATTCGGCTACTTCTTTCATTCCTTCGTGTAGGTTGGTTTTGGCTGTGTTAGGGTCTCTGGTGAGTGATAGGATCAGTTGAGTGTCGTCGGCGTAGGAGATGATGTTGAGGTTATGTGGGCGTGCGGTGGCCGCGAGGGGGCTCATGTAAACGTTGAAGAGGGTGGGACTGAGTGAGGACCCTTGAGGTACGCCGCAGATGACTTCAGTGGTCTCTGATTTGAATGGTGGAAGGCGGACTCTCTGCGTTCTTCCGGAGAGGAACGAGGTGATCCATTCCAGTGCTTTTCCTTGGATTCCGATGTTTTTGAGGCGCTGTAGAAGGGTGCTATGGCAGACCGTGTCGAAGGCTGCGGAGAGGTCGAGGAGGATGAGGGCGACTGTGTCTCCATTGTCCAGTAAAGTTTGAATGTCGTCTGTTGCTGCGATGAGGGCGGTTTCGGTGCTGTGCTTGGCTCGGAAGCCGGATTGTGAAGAGTCGAGGGATTTGTTGGTTTCGAGGAATGCGGCGAGCTGGTTGTTGATAGCTTTCTCGATGACTTTGGCAGGGAATGGAAGGAGTGAGATAGGGCGATAGTTTTTGAGTTTGGTGGGGTCAGCTGTGGGTTTCTTCAGGAGGGCGCTGAGTTCGGCATGTTTCCAGCTTTCCGGTAAGGTTGCGGAGTTGAGGGAACAGTTGATGACATCTCGGAGGTGCGGTGCAATAATGGAGTCTGCTTTGTTAAAGATGTGGTGAGGGCAAGGGTCTTTGGGGGATCCTGAATGGATAGAGTTCATCAGACGGATGGTGTCCTCAGTGGAGATTGGCTTCCAGTCATTGAGGATGTTCAGGGGAGGTGGGGGTCCTGCAGTGGATTGGGTGGGTTGGTCTCCGGGTTGGTTGTCGAAGCTGTTGTGGATGTCTGCAATTTTGTTGTGGAAGAATGAGGCTAGGGAGTCGCAGAGGGCTTGAGAGGGGGTGATGTCGTTGGAGTTGGCTGAGGGGTTGGTAAATTCCTTGACGATGTTGAATAATTCCTTGCTGTTGTGAGTGTTGTTATCTAGACGGTCCTTGAAGGCTGTTTTCTTGGTGTTTCGGATTAGTTGGTGGTGTATGCGGGTGGCGTTTTTGAAGGCGTCTTTGGTGCTGGTGGTTGGGTCTTTTTTCCAGGCCTTCTCGAGGGAGCGACAGAGTTTCTTGGATTTCTTAAGGTCATCGTTGAACCAGGAGGCCTTCTTGCTGCCTGGTTTTATTTGTCGTTTTTTCAGTGGTGCTAGGGTGTCGGCGCTGTTGGATAACCATTGGGTGAGGTTGGTGGCTGCTTGAGAAGGAAAGGAGGTTTATCTGAAAGGTGAAGAGTGCACCGAGACACCAGATCACTCATTAATGTGTAGACCTATTCAATTGCACGGCTCTTGTAATCAGGAACGGCCTAATTTAGCATGTGTTTTAAAAGGTACACCCGTGCCCGCTATCGTCCCCACATTCACTTTACTGGCAAACGGTAGTTATTAATTTTAAATAATGAAGATTGCTTTGGGTTATTAAAAGGCATAGGTTATGTAGTTACAGTCATTGAGCGTGTGGTTTGCTGTAAAAATGTGTTGTATCCACCCACGCATGGGAACTTGGATGTTTCCATCTGGCCGAGGATTCGGACCTTGAAAGCAGAGTTCAATAAGATGAGTGGAATAAGAACCCTATTGTTACAAAAAGAAGTTGCCCTGACATCTGCTTGTGAAACATTTGTCCTTCACGTAGCTAACACCCGCACAGAGGTGCATGCTTTATTAAATACTGACCTACCATTGCATTTCAGTGAACTGATTCATACACTCTTTAACGCATCCTCCACATCGGGGCTGGCGCACTTTTTTAAAGTAGTAAGCAGTGGTCTTGTGACCTCTTTCCAATTGATATTTGGAGTCATTCCTGCTTTCTTCCATTAAATTTTTTCCAACCTATTTTGTGGCTTTCCCGTTCTGCTGGCGCTGGCTGCAGGCTTTCTGGTGCTATTTTGCTTTATTAATAATGGATACACTTCCTGTGTTCCAAGACGAGCGGTCGCGGTTAGCACTGTTTCGCAACAGGATGTTTGAATACTATGGAACACTGCCGCTCACCACCTTAGGTGCAGCATATGGATTATCATTTTGATTTTCCTATTTCACATGTGTCCAGCCTGTCTTTAATTGCCTGAGCTGCGATTTCGACTGGGCCCTGGATTTGTGTCTCTGCAATATGGTGTCTCCTGAAGTGGATTTTAATCGGCTCATGAGCCCCTTAGTTGCTCATAAATTGCGTTGTTCTGACGGAGGGATTATGGCCTTTGCAGCGATGCCTGGAATACAGGGTCGTTGGAATATATTCGCAGCGGCGCAAGATTTCCTGGCACACAGCTTCATTGAGAACCCACCGAGTTGTCCTCTGATGGTACTAGAGGCTCCGGAAATTGAAGAGCATGTATGTTTTTTCTCGCTATTGAATTGGATGGCTGAGTTGTTTTCGGATGATAACAGTGACTTCCTTTTGGAAGCTGTTGCTGCTTATTTTGCATACTCAGTATTGGGCTGAGACCTATCGAGGCCCTTGATATCATGGACTTTTTGTTAATTTTTTTTGTGGTATTATTGATGACCGTTTTTAAGTCTCGGACCTATTGACTTTGTAAAAAATGAACGCTAAATTGTCATGTTGGTGAGAGTTTGGTTTCTTGGCCGTCAAAATAATTTTTTCCTCGCCTTCTCGAATTTGACCTGACAAATTTTTTGGAGTCCTTTATCTTAAATTATCTTATCCGTGCTCGGATCATGGGAGGGTGTCTTATAGGTATGCTTTGCCTATATGCTGTGTTAAGTTAGCATGAGCTTATTAGGAGATTAAACGCCATTTTTACCTTTCTGCTGCTTCTGCACACGACACATATCTGTTGCTTTAGCTTTGAGCCTAGTAGGGTGTTTTGATTTACGCAAGAATAATATGTTGTTACTCCGATATCAGCCTTGCTTGGTGAGCCGTGTCTGTACAGTGAGTGCTGAAACCTTCAAGGATATCTCAACACAGTGGTTGTTGTGAGGTCTGATCTTCGCACGTTCCTAGACATAACCTACATGCAGCTGCGGCCAAATTCTGGCTTTAGGCGCGTTTTATATTGCTTTGCACAATTTTTATTTTATTTATTTATTTATTTAAACTTATAATGCGCACAGCTACCCGCAGTGGGTTTCCGGGGGCTCAGGGATAGACTGAAGAAGAACAACTTGTATTCGGATTTTACTGAGGAGAGGCTACAAATTACTGTTGAAAAAGCCAAGTTTTAAGTCCCTTGCGGAAGCGAAAAAGATTTGTTTCTGTTTTTAGGGTCACAGGAAGAGTATTCCAAAATTTGGGACCCAAGTGAGCAAAGGAACGGCCTCCCATTTTAGCTAGCCTACATCTGGGAACGGAAAAATCACCATTCCCTGATGATCTCAGAGTTCGGTTAGGCTTATAAGCCTACAAGAGCATACAAACACACTTGATGATGCTTTGCATGCAGAGAGATGGTGGAAGAAGATGTGATCCCTTACCACTAGGATCCTGAGGTATGGGACCGCCCTGCTAAAAACCCAAAGAGACCTTCTTAGATATAATATAATATACTAGCTAGGGAGGGTGAGAATTAGGTGTTACTGAACTCTATTCGTTTTAGCATTTTACCATGCTTTCACCTTTTATATTCTATGGACTAGTGACTATGCTGATTTCTTTGTTTCTTATAATATGTTTGCTTGTATTAGCTAAGATACTGCGTTTGAGAACATTGCATTAGTGAATAAACATTTCAAATATGCACGCGTACTCATTTACTCCTTGTTCTGGATTGAAATGATTGTATAACGAAAGAATGTTCATGTGTTCCACGTTACCTGAGGTGAACTAAGTCCATGTTCTGGTTTGTCAAAGCATTGGGAGTCTGTGATAACCAGTGAGGCACTGAAGCTAGTCTGGTAGGGGTTTTTTGGTACTGAGATGTGTTTTGGTACACCCTAATTCACTGAGGTTCCAAGTCTCTATGCACAGTTCTGTATGAGAACGGAATCCCTGTGACACATTCCTCTAAAAAACACAAGAGAGTCCTCTGAGGAGAAAGGAGATCAAAAGAGACACAAATCCGGAAAAACCAAAGAAGGTGAAACTTCTCTTCCACAAACTCCTCACAAGTCTACCGTAGAAAAGAAAACTGCGTCATCATTGCCGCCGTCGAAAACTAAAGAAATTCCAGTCAGATCGCCAATGAAGGCGTCGACGACCACAACGGCGATCTCGTCGACGACGAAGACTGCGTCGTCGACTGCGATTACAATGACAACTCCGTCGCCGGTGAGTGTTAGACCCTCGTCAACGTCAAAATCTTCGTCGATGACAGTTGTTAAATCTCCGACAATGATAACTTCAACATTCATATCTATTAAGAGATTTACCCCGTTGACGGGCCCGTCGACGGGCAAGAAAGCAGAGTTTTTTACTCCTAAAATATCTCTGCTTCTTCCATCCACTATTCTGGATTGCCAAGAATCTGAAGATGAGGGGTCTTATGGAGCTGCCTATAGCCCGTCTCAACTACATATTAAAAGTCAAGAATCAGAAGATGATGACTTCCAGGAGGTACAAGAACAATTCTCTTTTAAGGATAGTCCAGTTAAAGGTCCTAAACGTTATAAGTCATTTCATCAGGCTTATAATTATGAAGAGAAGGAGGGAGTGAGTCCCAATGTTCAAGAAGAGTCTATGTCAGTACCTCTTTGATTTCTGACTTAAGGCACATGATAGACAGTTATTATCGCCGGTTCCTGGAGGATAATGCTACAACCTCAGCTCCTACAAATATTTATCAGCCAGTGACGGAAACACCAGTGCTTCAGTCTCCTCCTCCAGTACAACGGATAGACACACTGAAAGTAATTACTATTCGGGATGACTTAGTTGAAAGTGATCATGAGAATCAAGCAGAAGAAGGAGAGAATCCCCATGATGACATAGTTGGGGATGAATGGGACCAATACAACATTCCAACTTCTCCTTCGTCACCGTTACCTCAAGCAAGTTCTCCGCCAGAGGATATAGCCAGTTTTCATGACCTGATTGAAAAAGCCGCAAAAAGATTTGAACTTACAATGCCTATTAAAGAAAGTGAATGTTTTATCTATGATTTCAAAGAGGCATCTCGAAAGTAAGTAAGAGCTATCCCAATAAGCCAACATATTTAGGTTAAAGGAATAAAATAATGAAGATCCCAGCATCAGTCCCAGCATCGATTCCGAAATTGATAAAAAACACTGTGCTCCTGAAACAGCACCAGCATGCCTAATTGGACATCCTCATCCTGAGTCTGTTGTCACACAAGCGGCACAAAGACGCTCCAAAAATCCTGTGACTGCGTGTTTGGCGCCTCCTGACAAAGAAGGTAAAAGAATGGACAGTATAGGAAAACGCTTTGCTGTTATGGTCGCAGCGGCTGTTAAAGCAGCAAATGCACTGGAGCTTATTAGTAGATTCAATTGGCAGATGTGGTCGGACATCACACCAATACTATCCCATCTCCCAGAGGATAAGAAAGAGGAAGCAAATACAATTCTGACAGATGGAGCCAGAGCAGTGTGAGTCCATTGATGTAGCGATGGACATTGTGTCTGTAGGATTTCGTCAAATGGCTGGAGCACTGGCTCTTCGTAGGCAGGGATGGCTAAAGGCAATGTCTTTTAGGCCTGGTGTCCAATCAAAAATCATGGACATGTCTTTCGATGGAGAGAGTCTGTTCGGGAAGCATATTGATGAGGCGCTTCAGGGAATAAAAGCAGACACTGATACAGCTAGAGCTCTGGGGTCTTTACAGCAAGGCCGCTTCCAGTCTTTTCATGGCAGAGGATCGAGAGGGCAATTCCATCAGCACTCCTCTTTTCATTTGAACAGGTACCAGCCATATCATCAACAAGGATACCGTCAGTTCTCCAATACTCAGCAGTATCGGTCCGCTAACACTTCATTTCAACAACAAGGAAGGAGAAAATCTGCTGCAAGAGGAAAGGCGCAAGATTCGGGTAGAATACAGTGACATTTTTCAGGCACCACCGGCCCCATCTCATCTCAAACAGTTCCATTACCTCTCTCAATTTCTAAATTTTTGGCATCCAATAACATCAGACAAATGGGTGTTATATATCATTCTCACAAAAACCTCAGAATCGTCCACCTATTTACAGAAATCAAAATCACCTATCATCCCTCAAAACGGAAATTTTAACTCTTCTAATGAAAGGGGCAATAGAAGAAGTTCCTCCAGATCAACAAGGAAGAGGATTCTATTCTCACTTTTTTCTAATAAAGAAAAAGCAATCTACCAAATGGAGGCAGGTAATGGACCTCAGAGATCTAAACAAATTCATAAAGAAAATCTCGTTCCGCATGCTGTCCTTACAGGAAATTCTCCTTTTACTTCGCAGGGGAGATTACATGGTTTCCTTGGACCTCTTGGATGCATATTTCCATATCCAAATTCACAAAGAACACAAACAATATATATGGTTCATGGTGGTGGGGCACCATTACCAGTTCAAAGTTTTGCCCTTTGGCCGAAAATCTGCCCCAAGGGTTTTCACAAAATGTATGGCGCCAATTGCATCACATTTAAGGCAACAAGGTCTCCAAATTTTTCCATATCTTGATGACTGGCTGATAAAAGAGGCATCGCACCAGGAGACACACCAGTTGCTACTAACTTATATGGATCTTTTCCAAAAGTTAGGTCTCCGAATAAACAGAGAAAAATCCTCCCTTATTCCTTCGCAGTCACTCCAATTCCTCGGAACGCTATTGAAAACTCAGGAAGCGAAAGCTTTTCCCTCAGAGGAACGCATAACAAAGATTTTAGATCTATCAGCTTCAATAAAATCAGAAAGGTCCACTTCAATCAGGATCTTCAAGTCTTTACTGGGAATTATGTCATCCTGCAACCCATTGGTTCCCAACTGCCGCTTGCATATGAGACCACTGCAAGAATCTCTAGACAAGCAATGGATCCAAGCCCTGGGTTCTTTTGAAGACAAACTTTTCATCAACTCTCAGATCAAACGTGCATGTCATGGTGGGGTATCAGGAGCAACTTGACAAAGGGTCTTCTATTCGAACCTCAATCTCCCAGTTACGTCATGACATAAGACGCTTCATTACAAGGTTGGGGAGCGCACCTTCAAGACCTCGAAATTCAAGGTCACTGGTCACATCAAGAGGCAAAGCTACACATCATTCTTTTTGAATTGAAAGCAGTGTTCCTGGGCCTTCAAGCCTTTCTTCCCAGAATTCATGGCTCTTCTGTCCTCGTAAAGACCGACAGTACAATGACAATGTTTTATCTACTGAAACAGGGTGGCACAAGGTCAAAGCCCCTGTTTGCTCAGGCACAGAAAATTTGGAATTGGCTTTCGCTTCACAACATTACTCTACAAGTGGAACATGTCCCAGGAGTGGACAATATAAGGGCAGATTCATTAAGCAGATCATATGCCATTTGCCATGAGTGGGAACTGAATCGGGACCAACTTCTTCGAATATTCAATCTATGGGGCAGGCCGAAATTGGACTTGTTTGCGAATCAAACGAACAAGAAATGCAAACATTTCGCAAGCAGATTCCCACAAAAAGGATCCAGGGGAAATGCTCCACATCTCCGCTGGACAGGGATGTTTGCTTATGCGTTTCCGCTATTTCCTCTAATTCCAAAAATATTAAGAAAGATGAGGTCAGAACCTTGCCACATAATCTTAATAGCCCCAGCGTGGAAGAGACAGTTTTGATACACGGAACTTCTCCAATTGTCTGTGGAACCCAGGATACAGTATCCAATGGTCCACAATCTGATTAGCATGAACCAGGGCCAAGTCCTTCACCCACAATTGACCTCGCTAAAATTGTCAACTTGGAACCTTATGAACATGAATTTCAATCATTAGATATTCCTCCAGAATGTCGTGATATACTGGCAAGTTCTATAGCAGTGTCTACTAACAAGACATATACAGCGAAATGAAAAAAAAGTTGTAACTGGTGTATTTCAAATAATGTACATCCTTTTAATTCGCCACTGGAGGAAATTCTCCCATATCTGCTTCAACTAGCCAGATCTGGACTTTCTCATTCTTCAATAATAGTTCATTTAGCGGCAATCTCTAGATACCGCAGATCTCCAGACTGTCCGTCGCTTTGGTCACAAAGACTAATTGAAGAATTCTTAAAAGGTTTATTCTGAAAATTTCCTCCAATTAAACATGCTCCGCCTCCTTGGCAGCTCAACACAGTCTTGTCACAGCTCATGAGAGCTCCTTTTGAACCAATTCACAAAGCTGAGTTGCAATTTATCTCATGGAAAGTAGCCTTACTTCTTGCTGTCACTTCGGCAAGGAGAGTCAGCGAGATCCAAGCCTTCTCCATTCTATATCCATTCATGCAGTTCAGATCAGACAAGGTAATTCTTAGAACAAATCTGAAGTTTATCCCAAACATTCCTTCATTGTTTCATCTTAATGAACCTGTGATTCTGCCTACATATTTCAAGAATCCTTCCACCACGGCAGAAAAGTCTCTGCACACTTTGGACATTAGAAGATGTCTAAAAGTTTACATAGAGAAGACAAAATAATTTTGTAAATCGAATCAACTGTTCACAGCTTATTCGGAACCAAGGAAAGGTTTAGCTCTTTCAAGAACCTCCATTTCCAGATGGATTGCATCCGCCATTGTATTCTGTCATGAAAAAGCGGGTAAACCCCTTTGCTCAAAAGTACGTGCTCATTCTACTCGAAAGATGGCAACTTCAACAGCATTACTAGCAGGCGTCTCGCTTCCAGACATTTGCAGAGTGGCAACTTGGTCAAATGTGCATACATTTACCAGGTATTATTGTCTGGACAGAGAGTGGAAAGCAGATTCAGCAGTGGGCCAAGCAGTTCTGCTGCACCTGTTTCACTAAGGTACTTGTTTCTTTTTTCCCTCATTTTACAATTCGTTATTTATGTAATTATGGATAAAAAGATATTTTCAATTGTGAAAAGCTGTAAAACTTTCTTATTGAGTGCTTTCTTAAAAAAAAAAAAAAGAGTATCACAGCAGAGCCCTAAGACAAAGGGGTCTAGCCTAGCAACGCTCTTTGGAAAAAGGACTGCTATCAATTCTGATACAAGCATGTGAATCTATGAAAGATTCAATACTGGAGAAAAAACTAGTTACTTACCTGTACACTATGGTTCTCCAGTATTATCTTTCATAGATTCCCTTGCGCCCGCCCACCTCCCAGTTTCTTTAGGTAGACCACCTTTATCTCTGGTTTTTTTCTTAGCTCTCTCTTGGGCTGTTGGAAATCTGAGGTATGGTGGCTCTGATGGGGATGGTGTATCTTGGGGCTGGCAGCCGATTGTCTGTGGTTTGGACCACATAATGAGGAGGAGAGGTTACCTATATTATGCTACTCTATGGTTTCCAGGCAGTTTTTTCTTCTACTGCTATGGTTATTCTTTTTACCGGGAGACTCCCACCATGACGACGGGGAAGAAACAAGCGTGTGAATCTATGAAAGATAATACTGGAGAACCATAGTGTACAGGTAAGTAACTCGTTTTTTGTGTACAAATGTGGGCGAAATAAGTGCCAGAGAGAATGAGGAAAGAAGAAGCTATAGCAGAAAAAGAACAGCGTAAAATAATATATCAAAAAGCATTGGAATTGAAAAATAAGGAAATGAAAGAAATATAAGAAAAAGAGAATAGGGAGCATCGTCTAGAGGTAACTGGCCAGTACCCTATTAGGCACCCTATTTATCCCATTCTTAATAAACCTCAAGATGAAAAAGATAAAGATAAGCAAGGTGGGCGGTAAACTCGCTCTACTTTGACCAAGGAAGAGAAAGATAAATTACAGGACATTGCCAGAGAGGAAGCGCGTTCGACTTCTACAGAGACGATCCTCACAGTTACAGTTCAGACTTGGGAAAAAGCCAAACAGTTATATTTTTTAGAAAAATTCTCTTGGGAGGTAATATATGGTTGGCGGCATAATTCTAATGATACAGAGCTAGATGATATTGATTATAAACAGTTAGTAGATGGGACTTTCCTTTTTTCAAACTTGCCTGATATGATTAGGCGAATGGTCAAATTACAAGATGAAACATTGGGTTTACGAAAAGAGAAAGAGTTAGGTAGAAAAAATGACATTGTAGAAATAGCTCCATCTCAGACAAAGGAAGTAGATGCGAACAAACCTAGTAGTAGTGAAGCTGTTATGAAAACAATGCATGAAGCAGTACCTCTGTATGTTGAAAGTCCATGGGTCGCACAGTACTCCACCCACCAGCGGGTATACCCAAAGAGCATCACGGTAAATGCAGTTCTTCAAAGCGTGTGCGCTTTTTGTAGATTCTGAAGTGTAAAAGCAAAGTTGCAGCACCAACTCTGGACCCCGGTGTTTCAGGATTATTTTCCTTCATCAGCAGAGTATTGGCAGTTTTCGGGGTTTGCTGTGCAGGCTGCCTAATATTATCAGGTCTGGTACCTCTCACCGCGCGTAGGTGCGTTATCCGAGCTCGTCAGCCCAATGGCTCGAGGGAGCCATATTTAAATGAAAGTCCATGGGTCGCACACTACTCCACCCACCAGCGGGTATACCCCAAGAGCATCACGGTAAATGCAGTTCTTCAAAGCGTGTGCGCTTTTTGTAGATTCTGAAGCGTAAAAGCAAAGTTGCAGCACCAACTCTGGACACCGGTGTTTCAGGATTATTTTCCTTCATCGGCAGAGTATAGGCAGTTTTCGGGGGTTTGCTGTGCAGGCTGCCATTATCGGGTCTGGTACCTCTCACGGCGCGTAGGTGCGTTATCAGAGCTCGTCAGCCCAATGGCTCGAGGGAGCCATATTTAAATGAAAGTACCTCTGTATGTTCCAAAAAAAGGGAGCGGGAACGAATGAGGATAAAACCTCAGATGATGCAAAGGGATATTTTATTTATGATTGGGTCTATACCCCTTGGAGTAGAGCAGATGTTATGGCTCTTAAAGCTGCTTTGCCTGATCCACAGAAAAATCCAGCTGCTTTTTATGAAGAAGTGGAAGGAGCTATTACCTCCTGCACTATGCCCCTGCCAGATATTTATATGTTCTTTGGACTTATTTTGCCCCCTAATATGTGGAGAAAAATTCGGAAGGTAGACAATATTCCAGCTTATGGTGATACTTGGGTGCATTTAGAGGAAACAGATGTGACCTAGAGAGCCTGCTCAGAATCCGCAACAGGTGATATTAGATCTTCCCAAAGCTATTGTAACTAAGTTGAAAACTCTTATCCCGCTAAGAAAATAGATTGGACAACGTTAGCGTCTTGTAAACAGAATGCAGATGAGTCCCTTTCTGATTTCTTTACGCAATTTGAAGAGACATTTCATGACTTTAGTGGGTAGTCATTGACAGATGACCCGGGTAAGCACCTGTTCGTCTACAAATTTGTCGCTAACATGTTTCCAGAAATAGCTAGTCGCCTTAAGGCCAGCGAGAGTTCATGGACTACGTCTTCCCCAGTCTCCCTTTTGACTACGGCCCAGTATCATGAGCATCAGGAATTGGAAGCAAAAGGCAAAGAGGATAAGGAGGTTAAGGATTTAAAGACGAAAGTTATGTTGGCTCAAGTATATGGTCCACTATTCAGAGGTAGTGGTAGAGGCAGACGTGCAGTATATACCCCTGGTGTACCCCCTTTCTCTCTTGTAACTTTGTCTTCTGATCAGTGTGCTTTTTGTAAGGTGATTGGACATTGGCGTTCTGAGTGCCCCCTTTTGCGAGGTCAGCAGTATCAGCGAGGTAAAAGAAGCATGAGAGGATGCCCAAGGAATTAAGGACAAAGAGGAGGATTAGGAAATCATACCAGATTTGAGGCAGATGAACACGGACCAAATTATTCGAATACCTTTGATAGAGGAAATCAATATCAAATGTCTGATTATTCGACTGATGGCCCTGGGGATTCTAATTATGCATAGGAATGCCTAGGATGGGGTAAGGAAACGATTGAGGCGCCAGTAGATTAGAAGGGTCCCTATGTTGAGGCAAACATCTTGGGTTCTACTTATCAGTTCCTGGTTGATTCAGGAGCTACTTGTAGTGCTCTGTCTAAAACAATGGTTCCTAGGGCTTCCCTGTCTGGTACAATGATAACATCGATAGGATTCGATGGGACACCTACACTTAGCCCACTGTCAAAGCCACTTGCATTTAGTCTTGATAAATTCACTGCAGAATGTCCATTTTTGCTTTCCCCTTACACGGCAGATAATATTGTGGTAATCAATATGCTTAAACTTTTTCGTGCTACAATATGTTGTTCCCCAGAAGGTGTGCCTATTATTTTAAATGATAACTATCCAATGGTTGAGTAGTCTTGCCTCATTAAAGAAGATATTGCTCTGGACTCTTTACCTGGTAGCTACATCAGATACTGATGTGGTACAAATGGTACATATTCATGTGAAGGAAGGTGCTTTATTGCCTCGACTGCCCCAATATAAAATATCTCGGGAAGGCGTAGAAGCATTAATACACATTGTTCAGGATTTGATCAGAGTGGGGGTTGTGGAAGAAGTCCCTTATAACATTTGTAATAGCCCTATTCTTCCTATTTTGAAAAAAGACACTGACACTAAAATTTACCGATTCATTATTGATTTACAAGAAGTTAAAAAAATTGTTATGCCCCAATACCCTGTAGTCTCTGACATCACAACACTTCTTACTATGGTTATCCAGTATATTGGGGTATCTTTCATAGATTCACATGCCTGAATCATTCCCCGTCGCCGAGGCGGGAGTCCCACAGTAATAATACATACAAAAGCAGTGCCTTAGTAAGAAACTGTAGTAGGCTGACAAGACAATAGGCCCAAAAGGCCCAAAGCTTAGTAGCCTATCTACCTCCTTGTATGAAAAGAACCGAAAAATAGTTCCAACCAATCAGATACCAGCACCCTCTAGAACCTTCCCAGCAGAGACAGTTCTCCTCAGATTTTCACTGCATGTCGTGTGGAAGGAAGTCTCCCCGAGTGCCTACTCAGTTTCTTCTTTTTCTCTTCAGGATGTCTGAAAAAAAAGGTCTCTGCAAAGCTTGCAGGACCTGTGATAAAAGGAGGGTCCATGTAGATGATCAGCATAAAGACTGCATCTACTGTCTACATCCTAACCATGTTGTTAAGGATTGTAGGATTTGTCGAGCCTTCCCTGCCAAAACCATCAGGGACAGGGAGGCAAGGGTTCTTTTATGGCTCAAATCATCTTCTTCAGATGAGGAGGACAGAGCCTCTACGTCTTGCAAAAGAGCCAGATCCAGGGACAGCTCTTCTCCTGAGAGGAGGAAACATCAAAAATTCTCTCATAGAGCTTCAGAACACACAAGGGGGTTGTCTTCTACTCCTTCTGGTTCACCTTTATCTCCGCCTTCAGATCTTCCAAATCTTCAGCTACAAAAACAGTGAGTAAAGCCTAGATCAAGACTCTTTCTCTGGTGTCTTCTCACACAGTTTCTGTGACCTCTTCTACTTCAAGTCATTCATCTACGGTCTCTGCAAGAGCTATAACCTCTCCTATTTGGTCTTCAAAAATTTCTACTACTTAAAAGTCTTCTGGGACTAAAGAATCCTCTTCTGTCACTCCTTCATCTAAATCGCTGTCGACAACAGCGTCGACGTCAATCCCATCGATGACGGTTCCTTCATCTACAAAGTCATTGTCGACGAAAACCCGTGTAGAAGTTATCGATGACGAGGAGCTCGTCGAAGTCAAAGATATCGTCGACAAAGAGCCCGTCGACAGCAGTCCCATCAACGAAGAGCCCGTCGAGGACGAGCCCGTAGACGGTAGCCCCGTCAACGAGGAGCCCGTCGACGACAGCGCCATCGACAAGACCCATCAACGACAAGACCGTCGACAGCGAGTCCATCGATGGCAGCACCGTCGACGATGATTCAGTTGACGGCGATTCCGTTGACGGCGATTCCGTCGACGACGAGCCCGTCGACATAGATTCCATCAACGACATCATTGTCAACGGCTCAGTTGTCTATTACACCTTTGGTCAAGACGCCCCTGTCGTCGAATAGTCCCTTAATGACCAGAAATCCACCTGCGAGAACTTGGTCAGCGATTCCACAAGTATCTCAAGCGTCGCCTGTAACGTTCACCCAATTTCAACTTAAAACGTACCAAAGGCAAGACTACACTAATATATCTCCGTTGTTACCATCACATATCTTGGAGACATATGCAGAGGAAGAGGAAGCTGATGAAGATGACGGGGAGGAAGTAGGCCCTTTTGGGATTGCATGCCATCCGTCAGAGCTGCGAATAAAATGTCAAGAAGAGGATGAAGAGGAAGACTACCAGGAAATTTTTTATCAAGAAGGCTTGTCTACGCCCTATCATAGACAGTCACATAAGGTTCCACGTTCAGAAGAAACAAGTCATCTTCCTCCTTCTCTGATCCAAGATTTGCAGCCCATGTTGGCTGATTATCGGCAGAGGTTTCCACCTACACCGAGTACTCCAATGTTACCTACATCCCGGCGGATACACCTACGCCACCAATAGAGGATCCTATTGCACCTAGACACTCTGTAGAAGCTATACCGCAAGGGGGTCAGGATACTTCATTGTCAGATGAGGATGAAAGAGAGGAAGGTGAATTGCCTAATGATAATGTACCTGGGGATCCTTGGGATGAATATATAATCCCCGTGCCCTCGCCTCCTATGCTGCAACCCTCTGATTCACCACCTGAGGATATTGGCGGCTTTCATAACATTATGCAACGGGCTGCAGCACAGTTCGAACTTCCAGTTACTATCACACAATCTGTTTTCTTCACGACTCAAAGAAGGTTATGAAAGAATCACCAGAGCAATACCGATCATATATATTATTTGGAAGGAAGGTCTTAAGATAATGAAGACACCTGCCTCTATACCCGTGGTCCTTCCTCAAATTGAAAAGAAATATCGAGCACTGCCACACACTCCATCTTGCCTTGTGGGATGCACAGCAGAGGTCAAAGAATCCATCCACCCCAATCTCAACTCCACCAGATAAAGAGGTAAAATGATTGGATTTGATAGGCAAAACATTTTCCACCTGAGAGACGAAATCGATTCTTTACCCTTATTGTAATCTTCGTGTTAGCATAATGTATCTATATATAAGTATATCATAGTTTACACTAATTATTACGTCAATACTAGAACTCTTTCTCACTCTCGCTTGATATTTCTGTTTACGCAGGTTAAGAACCAAACAGACTCCATTTTGTTGTATGTGCATTAGACTTGGACGGTCGTCACGTGTCACCCTCCAGCAGCCGAGTAGGCTCTGTTAGTTGAGTTACACAGACAGCTGAATTCATACTATTCTTCCTCTGCCTCAGAGACCCAAGGTCGCATCTGGTTTCAGAGGTGATAAGCTAATTCCTGGAGGCGCCGTACTTGTCCTCCCAGGCACCAAGACGAAAGGGAGTCACCCCTCCTGACCCTCCCAAGTAATAGCAGAATCAGACTTCTAAACGAGCTTTGTGTGCCATATATGGTCTTTCCTTTAAGCTACTGTGCCTATCAGTACTTTTCCATGTACCGTGATCTCATGTAATCTATGTTATCTTTTTTGTATAATTATGCATCAATTTTATCAAATATCATGTTATTAAATTTGTATCTTTATATGTACATGCATTGGTGTAGTATTTTTCTTTAAATATGTACTGATTTATTTCTTCATGTGATAGTTGGTTCAGGAAATTTGCCTGGGTAATATTTCTCACACATGATCTCATGTAATCCCATGATAGTATATATGCCATGAATTGAGTGTGAATAGTCAGTCTTCTCCACCTACTGACTTGGTGACGTCGGAGAGGCTCCTCTATAGAGTATTGGATGTATAATAAACAATTGACTTTCCTTCACTGCCAACTGATCCATAGATTATTTTTATAATACGACAGTTGGAGACTCTGGTGGGACTCCGCGTTTGAGGTCGTCCTCCCGTAAACGGGGTGAGAAAGAACAAAGAAAGGGGAGCTCTGGTCGAGGGGATGGACTGACTAACAATTCTGGCTGAACTCCGCTCTCCCGATCAGAGAGCCCCAGCTGCTTGTGACCCCTCGCCGGAGTCCTACAGGCATAACCCAGGAGCTGACTGTGTTGGTCTTCAGGAGGGGGCAGTGGAGAACACGCAATCATACCTGAGTGCACCAGGTGAGTGTATTGATTTGGTGTCTTTGGATCACACTGTTGAGCGGCGTCTTGGAACCAGTTAACTGTATTTGGTTTTGGTTTTGGTGGTCGGTGTACCACCGAGAATTTTGGGGGTCTGACGGGTGGCATTGAGGCTGCACGGGCAGATGCTCCACAGACTTGTTTGGTAAATAATAGAGGATTTCCATTGGACGCCTTGGTGAAGCACGTGTGGGGCTCACCCGGCCGGACTGTTCTCGGAAAGGCCTGTGGTTGCACCTGGGTAGCCTTTTGGACACATCTGAAGCGGCGCTAAGGCAGCGGGCTCAGTCAGAATAGTCCTGAAGGTGAACCAGGAAGACTACAGGATGGTCTGTAGGCCGGTCTGTGGTTAATTCCTGTCTCATTCCTGTCTCATGGCCTCTTGGTAGTGTACAGACTGCCTGTTTCTGGTATATGTTTGGTCTGGTAGTCGGAAATCTACGGGTTCTCCACGAACGAGAGTCAACGAGCTCTGCTCTTTGGCTGTTTGGTTGAAAGAAAAAAAAAAGAGACATGTCAATGTAAAATACTGTATGTTTTGTTCGTCTTTTAAATGTCAGACCCTGTTTAAGGAGAGATTGAGCATATGTGAACATGTCCATGTTTGAAAGCTTGTGAACGGGTGTATTGTTGATAAATAAAATGTTGTGTTTTAGTAAAATATATTTTGGATGTTGTTGCCGCCATAAGAGTGGACGATTGGATGAAAGCAAGTCTGCTCCGATAGAGGGCAGTCCAAATTTTGATATGTATGTGAAACATGGCCTTACGCCTATTTTGTTAAGTAATTTATGGTATAAATATACAAAGGATAATGTGGAATTACAATGGCCCTTAACTGGATCATTCGATGAGAAAAAGATACAGTATTTACAGGATCGATTGTTCGCCAAAAGAAGCCGGCAGGCAATGTTCGATTCTTTAAAGCTGTGGCAGAAAGAAGCGAAGCGCTGTCGCATAAGGCAGGAAAAATTGCTCTAAGTGAAAAATGGTCAGACCATAACTCAGAAAGCTGTAGCATAGGATAGGGAACAAACCGAGAAAAACGTTGAATGTATAGATAGACAGTTCAGGCTGGATAAAAGTTACAGAGTCCGAACCGAGCCGGAAGATGAAATAGAGGACGTATTAGATGTGTGTCCTCCGCCTCCTTATGCCCCACAACTAGTATACTCCGCGATACCACTTGTAATGGCCCCCTCCTCGTCTGCTCCACAGCTACGGCCCCAGCTGTTACTACAGCCCCCGCCCCTACGGGGCCAACCTTTACACCCGTCTCCCCAGTGCCAGCCACGGCTACATTATTGACTGTTGGCCTGTCATCTCCCATTATGTCCTCTGTAACAATAGCCTCACCGGCCGCGGCTTGCCCTTCTTAGCCGGCCACGTCGACGCCCGCAATTATGGATTCAACCCCCTCCCATGCCCCTGGGACTTTGGGCACTTGACGGTTATATACTTGTGCTACAGTGGGCTGCAGGGAGAAACAGATGGTAATAGATCAAGCATCCCAATGGGTGCGGAACGCCATCTATACAATTACAGATGTATGGGGGACCATGAAGGTTTACGAACCAGTTATGGAGCAGTATGCTTTAGAAACCATGGATAATCGTTTAATTTCCCTATGGGAACAATGTATTGCAGATGGGAGAGCCCCACAGGTCCTATATGACATTGTGGACCGGGCCCATAAATTTGAGTTAGGATTAGAAGATGTATATGGGAATCTGGTGACTATTATGAAGTATTGGGAAAGACTGTTTACTCAATGCCCGAATTGGGAGTCTCAGTATCCCATGCGGGAGGTTCATCCCATTTACCTTCCCGAAATCCCAGAGGTCGGAGACAATGGTAACCAACTTATTCAAGCTTGTGTTGAAGCCCGGTTCCAAGAGCAATGGGTTTATACCCCTTGGAAAAGTAGCGAGGTTCTTTCCTTGAAGTCCAAGCTACCTGACCCTCGGAAAAATCCCACTGCTTACTATAAAGAACTTACTGAGGCCGTTTCATCGGCCGTGATGACTTTAGCCGATATAGAATTATTTTTTGGGTCGCTGGTCCCTGTCGATGTATGGCGACAGGTGCACGACTACCCTCATGTTAATGAGTTAGGAGGGACTTGGGATCGAATTAAAGATTGGGACAAGGATAGGAAACCCGGAGATAACCCAAGACTGGAAATTTTAGCTTTGCCGGGTCGGTTCATCACTTATATGCATTCTCTAATTCTAGGTCCCGGAAGGTGGATTGGGATAAGCTAACCGCCTGCAAACAGAAGAAGGATGAGAGTGTGTCTGATTTCTTTACTCGATTTGAAGAGGTGTTCATTGATTTTAGTGGGCAAGATTTGTCAGTGGAAGGAGGGGTAAGATTATTTGTTAATCATTTTGTGACTAATCTGTTACCCGAAATATCTGTCTAGCTCCAGACAGCAGAAAGTACTTGGACTACCTCTACTCCTCCTGTTATTCTGAGTATGGCCCAATAATATGAACATAGGTAAAATGAGTGCAAAGATAAGTCTGATAAGAACACTAAGGATCTTAAGACTCGAGTGTTGTTACAGCAAGTAGCCAGGGGACGAGGTAGGGATGGAGGAGGAAGAGGGTTTGTTCCAAGAGGGGTGGGAAAGGGACAAGGAGGAGGCCCAGCTGTTACTTTGGGAGCAAACCAATGTGCTTACTGTAAACAGGAATGGCATTGGCGAGCTCAGTGTCCTTTTCTCTTAGCACAAAACGGAGCCGTGAGAGGCAGAGAAAGAGGACGAGGAGGAGTTGATCGGAGTGATATGAGAAGAGAAGAGTTGACACGAGGTGAGGCAGAGGGAAATTGTTTTGATAATTCATAAGGAAGACCGTACTATAATGAGGATTACGGAACTGACGGGCCAGACAGGTATTGCTATGCATAGGACAGCCATGGACAGAGTAGGGGCCAAGTGTCAGTACCCGTCGATCAGAGAGGGCCTTATGTTAAAGGGCAATTAATGTGCACTGTTGAGGATTTTCTAGTAGACATGGGTGCAATGAATAGTTCGATTGCTCGATTTTTGTCCCAGGGGCGGCTCTGTCTGGGCAAAATAATGTTTCAGTCGGGTTCTCTGGAATCCCGGTAGTAAGCCCCATTTCTGAACCTCTCCCACTTACTATATGTCAAGTCACGGTGGATTCCTCATTTTTGTTGACGTCACATTGTGGGGAAAATGTATTGGGATTGGACCTGCTGAAGAAATTGCATGCAAAAATGTATTGTTCTGATGGAGTGTATTTAACTATTCAATCGCCTGGTCAGCACACTCGGCAGAGTTTTGCGAAAAATTAATCCCTCCCTCCTGAGTTTGCTGTCATTCCATCTACGTTGTGGGCGGCTGGTGATACGGACGTTGGTCTTCTAAATATTCCGCCAGTCTCTATCACTTTAAAACCAAATGCTCGTCTGCCCTGTATTCCACAGTACAAGATCTCACCGGCTGGTGAGAAGGAATTATTGACAATCATACAGGATTTAATAGACAAGGGCTAGTAGAAGAAACGGTTTTCAATACCTGTAATAGTCCTATATTACCAATTTTGAAAAAGGCCCCTACAGGAAGTGGCCCTGATTATGCCGATACTTATCGCTTTGTAATTGACCTGCGCGAAAATAATAAAGTAGTAGTACCTCAATATCCAGTGGTTTCAGATATTACAACCATTCTTACTATGATTCCCCCAACAGCACAATTTTTCTCCGTAATAGATCTGAAGAATGCTTTTTTTAGCATTCCAATACACCCTGATAGCAGTCATATTTTCGGCTTCTCGTTATCTGGGCGCAGCTTTAGATTTTGTAGCGCTCCTCAAGGCTATACGGAGAGTCCTAGTATTTATAGTCAAGCTTTGAAAGTACTTTTAGATGAATTTTCTTTGCCCCCAGGAAACGTCCTCTTGCATTACGTGGACGATCTATTCGAGGCATCAGACACTAAAGAAGGCTGTAAGGAAGCCACGGTTAAATTATTGTCGCATTTAGCAGCCAATGGCAATAAAGTGTCGACAGGAAGTGACCTATCTTGGTCATCTACTGTCAAAAGAGGGGAGGAAACTAACTCCTGAACGTGTGTCTACTATTTTTTCCATGCCTGTTCCTCGTACTCAACGTGATTCTCGTGCATTTCTTGGAATAACCTCTTACTGTCGCCAGTGGATTCCTAACTTTTCTCTTCTTACTAAACCTCTTTTGTACCTAACCACTAAGGATGTGCATGAACCTTTACCTTGGACTGATGAATGTCAAAAGGCTTTTGATTCTTTAAAAACTGCTCTTTGTTCTGCACCTGTTCTAGGAGCTCCTGACTACTGAAAGCCGAGGTGGATGGTTGTTCGCTTTCTGTGTTAACACAAGGATTTGGTGGTAAGCAAAGGCCTTGTGCTTATTTTTCAGCAGTATTTGATTATGTCGCCAGAGCACATTCTAGCTGTTTGAGGGCTACCGCTGCAGTGACGGTGGCCATCCGACAGTCGGAAGGACTCGTTTTAAATTCTGCCCTCACAGTGATGGTACCGCACGCTGTGGATACACTTTTGAATAAAACTAAGACTCAGCACCTTACGAGTGCACGTCTTACTGGATATGAATTGACTTTATTCGCTCCTCATATCACTATCAAAAGGTGTGCCACTTTGAATACAGCCATGTTACTACCCTTCTCTTCGGACGAACCAAACAATGACTTACATGATTGTATCTTTCGGACTGAGGAAGAAACGAAGGCACTGTTGGACCTCACAGATACGCCCCAATCTAACCCTCAAGGGTGTGGTTCACTGGTTAGAGGCGGCAGACCCGAGAGCAGAGGACGGCCCGGGACCAGGGTTCAATTCCCGACGCGGCAGGGTCGTGGACCAGGGTCAGCAGACTTGATAATTCTCACCTCGGTGCCTGCTCTAACCAGGGATCACACTCGGCAACTCTGGGCATTAGCTTGCCTCATCTCCACAAAGGCCCCCCACATATGCCGGGGATGCCTGGTTTCACCTTGGAGATACCCAGTAGGGACCATCTCACAGGGAAAGCCAGGACGGGATTCCCAGCGGTCTACTGCGCAGAGATACTCCTTCGTGAGTCTATTGTAGCGCATTACAAACCCACAATTAAAGGGGAGTTGTATGTGGATGGCTCTTGTTTCAAGTTACCGGATGGCACCACGACAGCTGCGTATGCAATCACTACCCTCCGCACTATTGTTTAGGCTTCTCGAGTTCCCTATCATTCTACACAAGCAGCTGAGTTAGTAGCATTGTTGCGAGCCTGTGAGTTAAGTGAGGGATTGAGGGTAAACATTTACACTGATAGCCAGTACGCCTTTGGCGTGGCTCATGGTTTCGGAAAATTGTGGGCAGAAAGGGGATTCCTCACCTCACATGGCCAACGAATACAACATGGTCCTTTGATCTTGATCTGACGTAAATAATTAATTTACTCTCTTAATTTCTATGCAGGTAAGTACTTAACCAATAATAACTCAATCGGAAAGAAAGAAAACAGAGTCCGTGGTGTTAGAGTTCTTAGGGGTTTTTTATTCCTTAAAAAGGAATGGTCTTGACCAGGATATCATGTTCTGACCACCACAGGGGTGTCAGAAGGGATAGAGCAATGCTTTATTACATTACATAGCTTATATACTTAATCTATGTCATAAGAAACAGTTGTAATGGGCGTAACAGCTGAGAGAAGACAAGATAACAGTATACACGTGCTACAAGTGCGTAATCAGAAGGCGTGAACTAGAGGTGTGTGCTAGAAACGTCACAGGTAGGTGTCACAAAAGGGTGGCACTAACAGAAATGTTGCAATGTCAGCAGAAATCGGAAGCTTAGATGCGCGCGCAGCTGTATGACGTGTGATTGACGTGAAGCTGGAGGGTGCAGGGGACTTGACATTTACACTGACGGAAAGAGACAGAAGTCTGGCATGTCAGATCAACTTGTGCTTCTATCATATCGGATATCTGGTGTTTAGGAACTAAGCTATCTGGGCGGAAAGGTCTCTAGGGCAGAAGCTATTCTATACTTGCTGTGAGTGCGTGTATAAGCGCCTGAGTGTCTGTATGAGAAGCGTGGGGGCATGGGCCTTCCATGGGAGCATGGCAACAAGGGCTATGAATTACTTGAATTACTTGCACAGAGACAGGCCGGCCCTTTGGCTCTGCAGCTGAGGGGAATGTTGACTGAAACTAGCAGGCAGGAATGTATTTTCGGGGAGCGGAACAGATAACTCGAAGGTTATAGTCAATCTTGGCAGGCAGCAGGCTGAGCTGAGCGCGAGGGGCCGCGCTGAAAGTAAGTCAGAGTTCACGGGTACAGAGGCAGCCTGGGCAGAGGCCCTTGGAGTCAGAAGCCAGAAAAGAGGCTCGGTGGCAGAAATTCAGGGGCCTACTCAGCTAGAGCTGAAAAACGTTGGAGTACACTACAAAAAGACGTTGGCATAGCATACTTAGGAACGGTACATCCAACCCATTCAGGGTGGGTCTGAAAGAGGACATGTTAACGTTGGACGCAAATGTATTTGCGTCTTCATAGCTGGTACAGGAGGGAAGTTACATGCACTTTAATTCGTACATGGAGACGGTGGGGTACGCGCTAGGGAACACATCTTGACCATAAAATTTATATTTCCTCATTCCCTCCTTGTTCCCTACGGACCCTTCATGATATATTAATCATCATAAATTGATCAGTTTGTTCTTGCAACATCATTTGCTCATCTTTCTTTCTTTGACGGTTTGAGAGGAAACTGGAATGTTCAATGCACGATGTGGCACACAGTCCACATATCGCCGGCCCACACTGTAGGCACAGGCAGCAGCTGAATACTATGACAAGGCCGAAACCTAGGAAGGATAGGATCTTCCATCCCCAGGCAGTTAACGTTGTCCAGAACCAACCGGACCAAGTCCAGGTGCCTGGATTCTGATGTATCTGATTTGCAATTTTATGCAGACGGGTAATAGCTTGATAGACAGATGGCGCATTTTGTGGGATGAAAACGCAGCAACTTGACCCGATGACCTTACAGGCTCCACCTCTATCTGCCAAGATGACGTCAATAACAAGACGATTTTGAAGGACAACAACCCGCATAGCAGATTGCTCCTCTGTTAAGTTACCTAAGGCGGAGGCAGTTTCATGTACTACAGCTTCAAGTGTTCTAGTTAATCTACGTATTAATTTACTGTTTTGGACAGGTCCTAAAAAGAAAAAGAATCCCTTATTAAAATCAGTGTACTGTTCCCATGCCGTTTCTGTGTAGTCGACAAGTGGGATATCTCTTTTGGGTCTATTCTTTACTAGATTTGTATTTCTATGGTAATCAGGGGGGGCTAGAAAAACAGGTGGCAGAAGGAATGCAATATAACAGGTACCATCCCAATCTGGAGGCAAACGTATGTATGCGGTATGACCACAAACAAAATAGGAGTGACTGATAGCTTTGAAGGACGATTTACCATGGTCACTGAATTCGACCACAGTAGTGCATTTACTATGACCTAAGTGTACTGAACCTTTCTTTCGGACACATAATTCACCAGTGACTGGTAATACTAGCATATGGGGCAGAACTGGTGTAGCTTCGGATTCAACAGTAAGGATCATGAGGCTAATTGTGTAGTTACCTAATCCATATACTTCATTTTCTAGATCAGTTCCTATTCGAGTGGGGAGTCCCTCCTTATCAGGGTAACAGACGTCGAGCAGGACTAAGTTCAAGTTTCCCCAAACCCAGCCCCCATCGAAAACAGCAATATCAGGATCTAAGGAATTAATTATTTTAAACCATGCCCCACAGGAGCCATTGTGAGTGAACGGGTACGGAAAGAGGGGCAGAGCTCCCTTGTAATTCTGGTAGGGAGGGAGTCGGCCACATATCCAGCAGTCTGTAGCATTGTTCGTCTGATGGGAGTGGTGTAACATACTAATGAATGTATTGTTGCGCAGCGCAAGTCTGTAAGAGAGTTCGTGTGCAGGTAATTCACTAAAAGTGTGTTCAGCAGAGACATTGTAAACAGATTGTTCACGCTTGAATATAGGCCAGTAGATAGGTAGCAGAAGGCTAGCAACAATAACTAAAACACTTAGAATAAACATGATTAATAGTGTCACTATACAGTGACTACGGAGTGATTTACAATATGCACCTTTTTTAACTTGTCTCTCTCTCTCTCTATCTCGATCTAGGGGATACATGTCAGAAACTATTTAACCGATTCACCTAGGGGAGGACTTAAACAATTAAACTGTCTGACTTGCTAGATCGGAGTTTCGACCTGTACTCTTCTTGGGGAGTTTTTTCTCGTTCGGATACTGTAAAGTCTTTTGGCTCAACACAGTCTTTGGTGGGGGTGGACGAGTCTCGATCAGGTTTCAGTTCACAAAATTTTTTCACATGACTCGTGTGGACCCATCCCTTTCTCCCTTCGATCTTGACGGCGGTCCTCGTGGTGAGAAGGACGGTCTTCGGAGATTTCCAGCGGGGCTCCAGCGGACTCTTCCTGTCGAAATTTCGGACCAGTACCAGGTCCCCAGGACGGACCTCGTGCGGCTTTACATCAGTGTTGTCAGGGAAAGCTGCGGCCACCTGTGAACGACATGATTGGAGTGCAGACATCAAGGAGGCAAGGTAATCTGTCAACATGTTACAATCAACATCAGTGATTTTTTTCGGAATGGGCGTCCCCCACATATTCGGTGGTCTGCCAAAAACCACTTCGTACGGGGATAGCCCTGATCTCGAGTGGGCAACCATTCTCATGTAGAATAGTGCCACGGGCAGGGCGACTATCCAGTCGACCCCTTTCTCCTGACATATCTTTGCAAGGCGGATTTTTAGTGTCTGGTTATGCCTTTCTACCAGGCCTGCGGCTTCAGGATGTCGGACACAATGGAATTTCCACTGGTAACCTAACAGTAAAGAAACCTGCTTCATTAACTCGGACGAGAAGGGTTGTCCATTATCTGAGTATACGACACGAGGCAAACCGTATCGTGGGAAGAATTCACGAACCAACTGCCGGGCAGTGGTCGGAGCAGTATAGTCTGGAACTGGGTATGCTTCGGTCCAACGGGACAGAGCACAAACAACTACAAGGACATACTTGAATCCTCGACAACTGTTCATCTGGATATAATCTATCTGGAGGACTTCAAAAGGGTGATCGGGAGGATGAAATCCACCTTGCTCTACAGGGACGCTTTTACCTGGATTGAACTGACAACAGATCATGCAAGTACGCACTTTCTGTTTTGCTGCTGCTCGTAAGTGTTTATTGCTCCAGAGATTTTGTAAACTGTCTAACATCGCTTTCTCTCCTAGATGTGCTGGGCTATGTGTTGTATTAATCATGACTTGAACCATAGAGTCAGGGAGAAACCATGTAGATTTTCCCTTTGTCATCCAACCTTGATCTGTCTGGATCCCTCCTAGTTCAATCCATTTCTTTATTTCATCTGGGGTAGCATGTGCCTGAATGTCAATTACATCTAGAGCGGGATCCTTGACTGCCATACACTTTGTCGGTACTATTGTCTTTGTCACATCAGTTGTCTGGGTGTGAGTCAGTGCTGTATGTTTTGCTGTCTGGTCTGCCAGGTCGTTACCCTGGGAAACAGAATCTGTGACCTTAGTATGTGCTTTACACTTCATGACTGATATGCCCGAAGGCAAGTGTATTGCTTCTAGCAGGGCTTGAATGAGGGGACCGTGTTGTATCTTGGCACCGTGGGAGGTCAAAAAACCTCTTTCTTGCCATAACATGCCGAAGTCGTGTACGACTCCGAACGCATAACGGGAATCAGTGTATATGTTAACATTTCTGTTCTTGGCTAGTATACAAGCTCGGGTCAGAGCGATGAGCTCTGCTGCTTGAGCAGACAGTGTGTCAATACGATGTGTTTCTTTAACTTCGGTTTCAGTGGTCACTGCATATGCGGCCACTAATTCTCCTGTACTTGTTCTCATGCATGAACCGTCCACATAAAGTGTCAGGTCTGGATTTGTCAGTGGGACATCTGTTAAGTCTCGTCGTGGCTTTGTTACTGCATTAATGATTTCTATACAATCATGCTGGGCTGGATCTGTCATAATTGTAGGTAACAGTGTTGCGGGGTTCAGAATACTGCAGCGTCTGATTTCTATGTGTGGCTGGAACAGCGTTAATTCATAACCTGTCAGTCGTGCTATAGTCAAGTGCTGAGTCTGGGTTCTGTTTAACAGAACCTCTACAGAGTGTGGAACTTGTACTGTTAATTGATGTCCTAACACAATTGAATCACTCTGTCTGATGGCTAATGCTGTTGCTGCTACTGACTTCAAGCACGCAGGGAGTGCCTGGGCTACTGAATCCAATGTACTTGAGAAATAAGCGCAAGGCTTATGTGAACCTGCTTGATCTTGAGTGAGGACAGACAAAGCTGTACCATCACGTTCTGTCACAAAAAGTGTAAACGGTTGCTGTAACATGGTGTCGCTAAAACTGGTGCTTGGCATAAGCCTTTCTTTAATTCTTCAAAAGCTTGTGTGTGTTCCTGATTCCAAGGGAGGGCAGTCGAAGTCGCTGCCTCCTGTGTCGTTAACTGGATGAGTGGTTTAGCTAGAAATGCATATTGAGGAATCCATTGTCTGCAGTATGATGTGAGGCCTATGAAGGCCCGCACTTCCTTTTGTGTCTGGGGTTGTGGCATATTTACAATTAACTGAATGCGATCGGGAGTGAGCTGTCTCCCCACTTTGGACAGCAAGTGACCCAAGTACACCACTTGCTGAACACAGAATTGTAGCTTCGAAGGAGACACCTTGTGTCCCTTGTCGGCCAAAAAATGTAAAACTGTCAATGATGCTTGTTCACATTCGGGTTCACTTCGTGCGGTGATCAGTAGATCATCGACGTATTGCAGTAAAGCGGTGTTAACTGCATTTGAATACAATCTAGTTGTCTTTTCAGTGCTTGACTGTAGATGCTGGGGCTTTCTGTGAATCCTTGAGGTGCGCGTGAAAATTTGAAGCTGCGTCCATTAAACTGAATCCGAAGAGATATTGGCTCTCTGGATCAATAGGCACGCTGAAGAAGGCGTTCTTGAGGTCAATTACGGTAAAGAACGTTGCTTCTGAATCAATAGCAGTCAATAGGGATGAGATATCGGGGACCACAGGGTACTGCGGTATAATACATTTATTTAGTTCTCGAAGATCAATCACCAGCCGATATACTGGCGGTGCATTGGGATCAGTACGTTTAAGAATCGGAATAATGGGTGAATTACAGACATTGGAGTCGGTCTCTACGACCACTCCTTGGGCAATGAGCTCGTCAATGATTTTCAGTAAAGCCTCTACAGCATCGGGTGGTAACTTGTATTGTCTTATTCTTGGTAAAACAACACCTGCCTTGAGTGTAACGCGGTATGGAGTGATATGCATGCAACCTACATCAGTTGGGCCTTTTGCCCACAAGTAATCTGGCACATTTTTTAATCTGACATCGAATTCTCGCAAAACATAATGACCCTTGAAATCCCGTAGAAAGAGTCTAACTCCCTCCAGGGAACAGCATATTATAGCTCCTAGAGCCTTCAATGTTTTAATTCCTAACAGATTTTCCGGACATGATTTTGTAAGTAACAAGTCTGTAACACGTGATAATGGGCCCACAGCCAGGGGGACTGGTTCTGATACCTCATTTACAATAGGCTGTCCTGAAAAACCCAGGGAAACATTCTGTGAGCCTGAGAGGGGTGCCCCTGGGACTTCATCATGGCTGATCGTAGTGCGACTTGCCCCTGTGTCAATTAAAAACTTTCTGTCTTTTCCCAATACGTGACTGTGTACATAAGGACCTTCTTGATCTACAGGAATCTCAATAAGAGGCAAGCCACCTTCCCTCTCTAGGCTGTTTCATGTATATCGGGGATAATCTGGATATGCGGACTGGGCATACTGGTACATCTGCTGTGAAACTTGCTGAGACGCGGCAATGGGCTGTGGCTGTGGTACCGCTACTGTCTGTGCTGGAGGTGAAGAAGCATGCATAGGCTGTGTATTCTGTGTATTCTGTGAAGACTGATGCTGGTTATGGTCTTGTCTAGGCGGATGCGGTCTTTCTTTTGTTTTACCTGTCGCTATATTATGTTTCAGGACCGGGCATTCATGTACGTAATGACCTGGCTGCTTACAATAATTACATGTCCCTTTAACGGGAGCTGTAGTGTGACTTGTCTGGGTCCCACCCTTTCTCTGACCATCGGCTGGGACCGTCTGAGCTACTAACATTTTCATCTTCGTGTCTTTCATGCGTTTTTGTTCCTGATCTTGTTCTTCCCTAATTCTGTTCTGATGATATTGGAGCATTTGTAACATCTGGGATGGCGTATTTGCCTGCCAAGTACTTTCAACTTTGTACACTCTGTTTTTAACTAATGGTAGGGAATTCTTGACTAGTTTTGATACAAAAAGATGCGGATATGACTCGCTACTTGGTTTGAGGCCACTGTTAATAATAAAACATTTCTCGAATCTTGAATAGAAGTCACTAGTATCTTCATCATGTTTCTGTTTACAGGACGAGATCGCGTCCCAATCTTCCTTTCTAGTTGTCAATAATCTTGGCAGGACCTGTACTATCAAACCTGGTAATGCTTTAGTTTTGTCCCCAAGGCCTACCCCTGGGACCCGTTTACTTTCTTCTTCTTCTATTTCTGCCCATGCAATCTTTGTGTCTCCCACCTCCCATTCCTTTTCCTTTAGTTTCTCGTAGATGCCCGTGGGCAACAGTACTTTTAACATTTTCATGATGTCATCATATGTGTAATCCCCCATCAGTAACATGTCTTTAAGCTCTCTGTGAAAACCTGCGGGGTCTTTATCATGACACAGTACCAGTTTCTTCATTTCTAACAGTTCTAACTTGGTCAGAGGCGTGTGTACATATACACGTTTCAAGAGGTGATCCGTACCCATAACAGGGTGTACTTCTCGTAAGGGGTTCTGACTTTCAATGCCACCCCCGCATTGCATGTGGTACATCTTCCTTTCTGGAGGCGGGGCGGGAACATATTCGGAGCTGATGAAAGTGTCATATCTACGGCGTTGTTCTAGAATTATTTGTATTAACTTGGTACTTAAGCCTCTCCATCTATCCATGAGTAGTGCTTCTAGTGTTGTGTGTAAGGGACCTGGATCAGAATAATGTTTTCTGTATTTGATGAGGAGGTGCTGAATCATGTATACACCTGCTAATTTCTGCTCGTCTGGGGAGAGGTTCAGAAATGTCTGCGCTACTGTGTCATCATTATATATGTCTGCATTTTCGGCCCATGATACAGCTGATCGGGCTAGTTCTTGTTCATCCATAGAATTGAGTACGTGGTACCCAACTCGATCTCGAAGCCTTTTATCAGTTTCCTGGAACTGATGCTCAGCAGAATTCGGATTTGTCAAGGCAGAGAAGAAAACTCTCTTGCTTTCTGGACGGATGCCTTTCCTAAGGTAATTTCCCTTACCTACATATGCTATAGTGTCTGCAGCTCTTTCAGGTTCTTCAAATTCCTCTTCCTCCTCGGAGGAAGCTTTTCCTTTCTCTTTTTGGTGTACCTCTAGCACTGCTTTCCTAATTTTCCTATACATTGTGGCTATGCAGGTCCCTTTATCATGTTTTCCTTCAGCTATATTTTGACCCCACTTGTTCAGTGCATCTAATTCACTCTGATCTGTTCCAGGCCTATCTCGTTCTCTTATTAGACAGTTTATGAAAAATCGTAGTATCTGTGCTTGGATGTCAACTTTCTGTTTCTCCATGGCCTCCTTAATACTGTCAGGGTCTTTCCCTGTCTGAATAAACTCATATATTCTATCTAGACGATCCTTCATACCTACATAACATAGCAACATATCAGTTGCAGATCTTAACCGTAGTGATGCCAATATCATTAGGTCGTCTTTTCCGGGTACTGGATCGTATCTGCAAACTGAAATGTTTTCTTTAAATGCGTCGAAGCGGGGTGACCTGAACGTGAGAGGACTCTGTATATCCCTGAGATTTAATCTATGAGTCAATGGCGGGGTCCGAGGACCCGCGGTCGCACCTCCTGAAGCGGAGGCTTGTGCGTTATCTCCCTGTGGAGTCTGTTTTTGAACTTCAATTTGTCGTTTTGTTAGATCAGGTAAACGTGGTTTCGGTAGGTCTGTTTTGGGTGCGGGAAGTGGCGGGGCTGGCGGAACGGGGGAGGTCTGTCGTGGTACTGGCGGAACATGATCTGGAGGCAGGGTGCCCCCGTCCCCGTCAGTAGGCAAGGTGCGAACAGGCAGATTGGTGTAAGCCGGTGCTACATCCTCTAGATAAGAATTTAGGAATATATCTTTGGTAGTCTTATGCATTACTTTAGTTGGAACTAATGGTGGCGGTAAGTTTTTCGGTATTTCTGATAGGGCCTCAGGTGTACCCTCGGCCACAAGATACATACCATTTACAAGATTATGTCGTGCGCGGTCTATCTGTTCAGTTTTTACTCGGATCCCCTCGGTAACTAGTTCATTTTCTTGTGCTTTCTCTGATTCTTTAAGTCTGTCTTCTCTACGGAGTGCTCTTTCAGCACGTTTATGTGATTCCTTACGCCAAAATTCTATGGCGTCTTTCTGAGATTGTCTGGCTTTCTTTTTCCATAGTGCTTCCTCGACCTTCATGATGCACTCGGCATCCCATGTTCCGTTAACGGGCCATCGGTGTCTTTCGTCTAGGTGTTTAGTATAGTCAGTCCATAAGTCTAGATACAATATGGCGTCTATGCCATGTTTATGGTACATAAAGTTACCTGGAGTGTCCCTAGGGGGGATAGGAATTTCTTCCTCTAGTATCCCTTTCCTAGTTCCTATCTGCTTTAATTTGTTGAAAAACGGCATTTTGCTTACTTAATACTGAATGCTCAATCCTTAGTTTACTTTTTAATACTGAGTATTGTACAAGAAAACACAATCATTCACATAAAAACGGTCACATTCACATTCATACCACGACATTAATCATATAAAAAAGACATTTTGGACATAGATGACTACCCCCTATACTCGATGTACTGCTAAACAGTACAGATACACTGATGTAAAAGTGCAGAAATTCAGAAATTCAGAATACTAGATATACTGCTAAACAGTACAGATACACTGCCTAAAAACAGTGCAGACCGGACTTGTGTACCCAAACCCGTCTAGATACGTCCCAGCAATGGTACTCACCGGGAAGCACGGAAACAGAAGGCCTCGGAAAACTCGACTGGACTCGACTCGACACTTCGGAAAACTTCGGAAAACTTCAGAAACCTGGTGGGCCTCTCGACACCTCGGACCTTGCTTCTTTCGGCTAGGCTCTGATCGGGATCCTCCGCACTCCTCACCGCCTCGTCTGGGTACTGATCGCAGTCTTCGTCACCTCCGTGGGTCAGAGGGAGATGCAGGAAATCCTGCCGGTACGCGTAGATTCCGTCTAACTGATGGCAGGGGACACAGCTTGCAAATGCACCAACCGGCGCGTGAGGTGGGGGAGGGGTCCCTGTTCGGGCGCCAAATGACGTAAATAATTAATTTACTCTCTTAATTTCTATGCAGGTAAGTACTTAACCAATAATAACTCAATCGGAAAGAAAGAAAACAGAGTCCGTGGTGTTAGAGTTCTTAGGGGTTTTTTATTCCTTAAAAAGGAATGGTCTTGACCAGGATATCATGTTCTGACCACCACAGGGGTGTCAGAAGGGATAGAGCAATGCTTTATTACATTACATAGCTTATATACTTAATCTATGTCATAAGAAACAGTTGTAATGGGCGTAACAGCTGAGAGAAGACAAGATAACAGTATACACGTGCTACAAGTGCGTAATCAGAAGGCGTGAACTAGAGGTGTGTGCTAGAAACGTCACAGGTAGGTGTCACAAAAGGGTGGCACTAACAGAAATGTTGCAATGTCAGCAGAAATCGGAAGCTTAGATGCGCGCGCAGCTGTATGACGTGTGATTGACGTGAAGCTGGAGGGTGCAGGGGACTTGAAATTTACACTGACGGAAAGAGACAGAAGTCTGGCATGTCAGATCAACTTGTGCTTCTATCATATCGGATATCTGGTGTTTAGGAACTAAGCTATCTGGGCGGAAAGGTCTCTAGGGCAGAAGCTATTCTATACTTGCTGTGAGTGCGTGTATAAGCGCCTGAGTGTCTGTATGAGAAGCGTGGGGGCATGGGCCTTCCATGGGAGCATGGCAACAAGGGCTATGAATTACTTGAATTACTTGCACAGAGACAGGCCGGCCCTTTGGCTCTGCAGCTGAGGGGAATGTTGACTGAAACTAGCAGGCAGGAATGTATTTTCGGGGAGCGGAACAGATAACTCGAAGGTTATAGTCAATCTTGGCAGGCAGCAGGCTGAGCTGAGCGCGAGGGGCCGCGCTGAAAGTAAGTCAGAGTTCACGGGTACAGAGGCAGCCTGGGCAGAGGCCCTTGGAGTCAGAAGCCAGAAAAGAGGCTCGGTGGCAGAAATTCAGGGGCCTACTCAGCTAGAGCTGAAAAACGTTGGAGTACACTACAAAAAGACGTTGGCATAGCATACTTAGGAACGGTACATCCAACCCATTCAGGGTGGGTCTGAAAGAGGACATGTTAACGTTGGACGCAAATGTATTTGCGTCTTCATAGCTGGTACAGGAGGGAAGTTACATGCACTTTAATTCGTACATGGAGACGGTGGGGTACGCGCTAGGGAACACATCTTGACCATAAAATTTATATTTCCTCAGTTAACCGCTTTGACTCTGCCCCAAAAGGTAGCAATTGTAAAGTGTAGTGCACACAAGGCAATAGTGGACATGGTAGGGGAGGGAATGCTTTTGCCGATCAAACAGCGAAGGAAACTGCCTGGTCTAAAATGTCTCCCATGTATGTAAGTTCGGCCAGATGGGTCGAGGAGTCTGATATGGTTGATAACACCATGGAAAGTATCTGAGAAATACAGAAAGAAGCTACCCCTGCTGAACTGTCTCGTTGGGAAAATGAAGTGGGGAGGTTGGATGATAATGGTTGTTGGATTGACCTGAGTGAGAAAAAAAAGTGGATGCTTCCCAATGCATTTGTTGATGCTGTAGTGACTATGGCTCATGGAACGGCGCATGTCGGAGCCAAAGGTATTTGTGCTTTGTTAGATCCAGTTTGGAATAACACTAATATTGCTAAAACTGCAACTCATTTAATTCAGCATTGCATGGTTTGTTTACGACATAATCCGGGAGGGCGGGAATCTGTTCTCAGTGGAAACTTTGCACCCCGTCCCTACCTTTTGAAGTACTTCAGATGGATTATATTCAGTTTGAAAGAGTGAATAATCTGAAGTTTGTTCTGGTAGTGGTTTGTGCTTTCAGTAAATTGGTAGAAGTCTACCCCACCAAGGAAAACACTGCTCTAGCGACATCCAAAGCCTTGATTAAAGAGTTTTCCCTAGATACGGATTACCTAGAGTGATCTGGTCAGAGAACGGGAGGCACTTTAATGCAGATCTTATCAGGCATATCTGTAATGGATTACAAATAAAAGAGAAATTTCATGCCGCCCGACACCCCCAGTCTGCAGGGTTGGTTGAAAAATATAATGGAAGTTTGAAATTGAAAATGGCCAAAATCCAGGAAAGCACTGGGTTAAAATGGCCTGGCACCTTGCCTTTAGCTTGAATAACCCTACGTATCACCCCCCATTCCCGATCTGGACTATCACCCTATGAGGTCATTTTTGGCCAGCCAGCTAATGTTTGGGGCGTTCCACAACCAAGAAACTTTCGAGAAATTGATTATCCAATGATGACATATTACTTGCATACTTTGACTAAAGATCTTCGTTCTATCCATCAACAGGTGTCAGACACGCTGCAGCCCCTGCTGGAGGGTCCCGGACATCGTTTGGAGCCTGGCCAATGGGTGCTGGTGAGAAACTATCAATGGAAATCTAGCCTAGAGCCCAGGTGGACTGAACCAGTCCAGATCCTGCTCGCCACCCGGACAGCGGTGAAGGTGAAAGGTCGGAAACACTGGATCCACTTTTCCGACTAAAGAAAATACCTTTCCCGCTTTCTTTTGATCGACAGAACCCGGAGGGAGTTTTGACCAAGGTAAAAGAGCCCCTTGTGTTGTTCCTTTTTCTGACGCCCAGGGAATCGAAAGGGAAGAGGAAGAAGCATCAGGCACGGAAGGAGTCTCATCGTCAACAGTGGCATTGGCCCCGGAATCTGTTGTCCCTGTTGTTGCACAAGGTGTTTACGACAACTCAGGCATCACAAATGCTACTTTGTCTGTTTTATTTGATGACCAGGAGTTGCCTGGTCATGTTCGCTACAACCTGCGGCCCAGAAAACAACACGGTACCCCAGACAAACACAGCAGGAGATAGGGAGAGACTTGAGTACTAAGGTGTTGATAGATTAATTCGGGGGTGCTGAGCGAGACACTGGACTGAACCAGTTGAGAGCTGGAATATCGTATTGCTCTGTTCAGAAAGAAAGACTAAGAAACAGGAGAGGGGCCCAGGTTGTGACTGTATATAACATTATTGCAAGGATCGACTTCTCTTTTGATGAACGATAGGAGCCTGCCTGTGCGGCTCTAGGCGGACACAGGAAAGAAGTACCCTCTGGCAGGTTGGACTGCGTCCCTTAGTGTAATTTGGTCTTTTAGCTACAATGTATCCCTTTGATCGCTTTATTCCTAAAGAGGAGCCCCCCCTCGCTCCTCGATATATGCCTACTTATGTACCTGTGTTCTTCTTGAACGATTCGTGTGAAAGTCCCTTTTGTGATCACTATTTCCGCACTTTTTATCATAATAATGAGTGTATTTTTATATTTAGAATTTCATCATCCTATGCATACTGTGTTAGGAACCTCTACTCCACCGACTGAGCATTATTTTCTAACTTTGGCCCCTCATAAATCATCGCCAGACTTATGTTAAAAATGTATTTGTAGAAATGTTGCATCAAACACATAGTGCTACCAATACAAGAAATTGTTGGGTTTGTGGTCTGTTACCCTCAGTGATGCATAGACATGATCTTTTCATTTCATTGCCTTTATCTTAACTGGGAAGTTGTGAGGCCTGGTTTAAATTGTTGCCTATGATGTACTTACATTACACGGTAGATTCACCCCAATACTCTGAACGTGATTATGAAATGATTCTGGCCTATATAGAAGTGCATCAGGGTTTTGACCCACAGGGAAATAACGGGGAAGGATCACTTGACCCGAATGCTTGCTTGAATTTATATACAGAATATGAAAATGTTACATGGCTGAGAAGTGAAATTCTTGACTTTGCGGAATTTAATTTTACTCAATACTTTCGGCAATTTCAGGATCAAAATTTTACTGATGAAAAAGCTATCCCGGTGCCCATATTAAATAGTACCTCTGCATTCTGTGTGCAAGGAGCTGGACACATTTCAGCAGGAGACAGTCGTTGTAATTATACTTATCGACTACGTACCTTTAGTAGCCCTCCATTTCTAACCCCTCCAAATGTTTATTTTGTGTGTGGCGAAAATGCTTACACATGGCTTCCCCGGGGATAGACAGGTCGTTGTTATTTGTCTTTTCTGTATCCGCCTGTTTACATAGCACCCTCCAATTATCATAAGGATCATCGGCTAGATGGACAAAGTTTGCCTGTAATACGAGATAAACAGGAATTGGATACATCCGAGATAGATCAAACTGATACCCCTGAACAGGACTTTTTTGTTAAGGGAGTATTTCCTATATTGGGGCCCATTATCACAAGTAAAGAAGTAAGGGGCCTGTCTAGAGTAGTTGAGAGGGTTATAAATACCGCAGCTGGTATATTAACTAATCTGACTGTAGAGCTTCAGGCTACAAGACTTGTTTCTCTCCAAAATCGTAAGGTGCTAGACGTTATCTTATCAGATCGGGGAGGAGCTTGCCGCATGATCGGCAGCTCCTGTTGCATGTATATTCCTGACGCCGCCCCCTCTGTCATTTGGCTATTCAAAAATTGCATCGTTTAGTGTCTGAAATACATGCAGACACTGGTACCTGGTCCCTTTCTGGATGGTTTTGGAATTTATTGTCTACCTGGGGTTGGAAGATTCTAATGTATTAGTTGGCATAGCAGGTGTCATCTTTGCCTGTTGTCTCTTCCTACATTGTGGACCTGCTTGTTGTTCTTACTGTGCTTAAAAATTAACTTCCTCAGTAACAGAGCCAACTAAGGTAAAAGCCCAAATGGTCCAACAAGAAATACAAGAGATGATGCAGATTGATGAGGGTATTTTTGAGTATTGATTTTCTTAATTAGCTACATCATACTAAAAGGGTGGTTCTGAGGGACGAAAACGATTCTTTACCCTTATTGAAATCTTCGTGTTAGCATAATGTATCTATACATACGTATATCATAGTTTAGACTAATTAATTACGTCAATACAGAAACTCTTTCTCGCTCTCGCATGATATTTCTGTTTACGCAGGTTAAGAACCAGACTCTATTTTGTACGTGCATTAGACTTGGACGGTGGTCACGTGCCACCCTCCAGCAGCCGAGTAGGCTCTGTTAGTTGAGTTACACAGACAGCTGAATTCATACTATTCTTCCTCTGCCTCAGAGACCCAAGGTCTCATCTGGTTTCAGAGGTGATAAGCGCATTCCTGGAGGCGCCGTACTCGTCCTCCCAGGCACCAAGACGAAAGGAAGTCACCCCTCCTGACCCTCCCCAGAAATAGCAGAAGCAGACTTCTAAACGAGCTTTGTGTGCCATATATGGTCTTTCCTTTAAGCTACTGTGCCTATCAGTACTTTTCCATGTACTGTGATCTCATGTAATGCCATGAAAGTATATATGCCATGTACTGAGTGTGAATCGTCAGTCTTCTCCAAGTACTGGCTGGATGACGTTGGAGAGGCTCCTCAATAGAGTATTGGATGTATAATAAACAATTGACTTTCCTTCACTGCCAACTGACTGATTATTTGGTAAGATGATAATTGGGGGCTATTGGTAGGTATAGCTCCATAGATTATTTTTATAATACGACACACCAATGCTACATCATCCATCAAGGCAGCAAACTCTCTGGCAATTTTAGCATGTTATGACCGCCAGATGTGGTCAGAGTTATCGGAGTTCTTAGACCTTATACCTGAAGATCGCCAGCAGGAAGCACAGAGAATAGTGCTCGAAGGGGAACGGGTGACATCTGAAATTATTGACTGCGCCTTAGACATTTCTAATACTAATTTTCGACAGCTAGCGGGGGCTGCTGTTCTCAGACGCCAGGGATGGCTCAAAGCAACCTCTTTTAGACCTGAGGTACAGACTAAAATACTGGACATGGCTTATGATGGCAACTCACTATTTGGTAAGTATATAAATGACGCCTTGCTGACCATCAAGACCGATACGGATACTGTTAATTCGCTGGGTACCCTGCAGTATAAAAGAGGATCTTTCAGGGGATCAAGAGGTTGTGGTTTTTCCTCTAGAGGAAATTACCACAATCAACAAAACAGACAATACCAATCTCAATATAAGTAGCCTTATTATCAGTCCTCTTACAGGCAATCATCTTCAAGTAATTTCTCTCATCAGGGCGAACGGTGACGGTCAAACAATTAAGGCCGTGACGCAAATAGAAGACAATTAGCTTTGCCGGACACCAGTCAAACCTTCTCCCCTCCCTGTGGGCGCAAAGATCTCAGCTTTTTTCCAACAATGGCAGCACATCACATCAGATCAGTGGGTCCTCTACCTTGTTCAAGGAGGTCACACTCTAGAGTTCTAAAGAAGCCACCTTCAACCCCGCCCAAGGTTCCCCCTTTCCCTGGTCTTCACTTACTGTCCAGAGAAGCTTTAAAAAAGTTCCCCCTCGCAGGGAAAGGATTCTACTCTTGTTTCTTTCCCATAAGGAAAAAATCGGGGGAGTGGCGCCTGATTCTCGACTTGCGCAAACTCAACAAGTTTCTGAAGATGCAGAGTTTTCTAATGGTGACGCTGGCAGATGTGTTGGGCTGTCTCAATGAATGGGACTTTATGGCTACTCTGGACTTGGAAGACGCTTACTTTCATATCCCTATACATCCCAAACATCGCAAATACCTAAGATTCACAGTGGCTGGCGTCCACTTTCAATTCAAGGTGCTCCCGTTCGGACTGAAATCGGCACCAAGAATATTCACAAACAGCCAGATTCAATATTGTTCCATTTTGCGAGTCCTTAATAGCGATTATTAACCCCTTGCGCGCTAGCAGTTTTCCCGCTGTGCGCTGGATTTTTCAAAAACCCGCGTTACATGACGAGCTCAGCTCGTCATCAGCATACGAGCGCCATAGCTGATGACGAGCTGAGCTCGTCATCAGCATCGAAGGGGTTAAGGAATCGCTATTAAGGACTTGCAAAACGGGATTCATGTAGAAATCGCAAAATAAATTGCGATTCCTACAGCTTCCTTATTTGCGATTAGCAAATTGCTAATCGCAAAAAAGGAATAACTCCCCATTCATTCCTATGGGCCTAAAGGCCAAAAGGCCCATAGGAATGAATGGGGAGTTATTCTTTATTTGCGATTAGCAATTTGCTAATCGCAAATAAGGATGCGATTTCAAGGGTGCCAGGGGTGTCCAAAGGACACCCTGTAGCACCCCTGAAATGAAAATGTAGACTGATGTTGCGCACACACATGTCCAAAGGACATGTGTGTGTGTGTAACATACAACTTAATGCACTAAAGTGCATTTTTCTAAGTTTTCGCTATTTACCATGAAGTCAGACTTTGCGGTAAATAGTGGTCAAAAATTGCGAATTCGCAAATAAAAAATGGTTAATGAATAGCATTTAAGGAATCTCAAATAGAGATTCCTTAAATGCAATTCCTCGCAATGTAGCGATTTTGCTATTAGCGATTTTTGCATTTGGGATGATTAATCCCAAATTCAAAAATTGCGCTTGCAAAGGGCCAGATTCTCAGAATCAGGTCCTTTGCGAGCGCAATTTTCAATGATGAATCTGGCTGAAAATGCCTAGCTCCAGTCTGCCACTCTGTGGTCTCGGGGTATTCAAGTCGTCCCATACCTCGACGACTGGCTGCTCAAAGGACTCTCAAAACAGGCTACAAAACAGGCTGTAAAAAGTTGCCTTCATCTATTCTCAAATCTGAGACTCACTCTCAATGCAAACAAGTCACAGTTGCAACCACTCTAGGCTCTAAGTTTTCTAGGAGCAACACTAGACACCAAACAGTGCAAGGCGCTCTTGTCAGAAGATCGTCAGAACAAGTTACAAAGCATGGCAAAGTTGAGTTCAAGAGGAAAGTCAGTTTCAGTCCGAACATTCGCTTCTCTTCTGGGGATGTGCTCTTCGGAGATCAGCTTAGCCCCGCTGGCAAGGCTCAGGATGAGACCTCTGCAGGAAGAGCTACACCGGCAATAGCAACAGGCCAGAGGGTAATTCGCGATTCCATAAAGGTGACCTCATGAATGATACATGCTCTTCACTGGTGGACAAAAAGAAGCAATCTATCTGCGGGTCCCACGTTCCTGACCACTTCCTCAGAGTTTGTCCTGATCACGATGCATCCATGGAAGGTTGGGGAGGACATCTTCAAGACCTTCAAATTCAAGGACGATGGTCTCAACAAAATCAACAGAAGCACATCAACAGTCTCGAACGACGAGCCATCTTTCTTTCTCCGCAGGCGTTCCTTCGGATGATCGCCAACTCCTCAGTGCTGGTGCGTACGGACAATACCACCAGCATGTATTACATCAACAAGCAGGGAGGAACAAGGTCTCTCTCCCTATCGCAGGAAGCTCAAGAATTGTGGGAGTAGGTTATAAAACATGGCATAACCCTCAGAGCAGAGCATGTCAAGGGAATTCAGAATTCTCTGGCCGACAACCTCAGCGGATCTCTCACAGGATGTCATGAGTGGGAGTTGGAACAACAGGTGAAGAGGATCTTCCGGATGTGGGGCACCCCAACCCTAGATCTGCTTGCAACACAACAGAACAGCAAATGCCTTTATCACGCCAGCAGATTTCCTCAACGAGGATCAAGAGGGAATGCCCTGCCCATGCTATGGTCAGGGATTTATGCGTACCCTTTTCCCCAGAACCATTAATACAGAGGGTTCTGCAAAAAATAAAGAGGGAACATTGCAGTCTCATCCTAATTGCTCCTCGCTGGCAGAGGCAGTATTGGTTCCTACAGTTATTCCTGTTGTCACAACAGCGTCCTGTTTGTCTAAATTCAACACTCACAATGCTGACGAGAGAGAGAGGTCAGATTCTACACCGGATCCACAATTGCTTCACTTGCACGCCTGGCTCCTGACTTCTTAGAATTTAAGGATCTCAAAATTTCTCAGGACTGTAGAGATATTCTAACTAAAGCCTGTGCTTAAAGTACTATCAAGACTTATCACTTTAAATGGAAGCGTTTTTGCTATTGGTGTGAAACAAATAATGTTCATCCACTTCAGGCTCCACCAGAGGATATCCTTCCGTACTTACTATACCTAGCTAAAGCAGGCTTAGTATTATCATCTATCAAAGTCCATCTTGCTGCAATTTCTAGATTCAGAAAGAGTCCTAACAGACCATCACTCTGTTCTTCGTCACTTATTAAATAATTTTTAAAAGGGCTTTTTCAAGCTTTTCCTCCAATTCGACCTCCACCTCCAGAATGGGATCTAAATACAGTTTTATCTCAATTAATGAGGGGGCCATTTGAGCCAATTCACAAGGCCGAGCTCAAACTCTTAACCTGGAAGGTGGTACTTTTATTAGCTCTCACTTCACCCGGCGGGTTAGTGAAATCCAGGCTTTCACAATTTCGGAACCTTTTCTAGATTTCACTAAAGATTACGTCACGTTATCCAAAATTCATTCCTAAAGAACCGTCTCAAGTCCATCTAAACCAACCTGTGAAGCTGAAAACCTTCTTCCCGGATCCAGTAAAAAGTTGCTTGAAGTTTTACCTTCAAAGGACTAAGGATATTAGACAATCTAATCAGTTGCTGGTTGCTTATGGTCAAGCCACATTAGGACAAGCCGTGACAAAAGCAACGGTAGCAGGCTGTCTTCTGTCATACAATTTTGCCATGATAAATCTAACAAACCTCTGCACAGAAAGGTCAAAGCACATTCCACCAGAACTATGTTGGCTTCTACAGCCTTATTTGCTGGGGTCACATTGGAGAATATTTGTCGTGCTGCGACATAGAAGAATGTCCATACGTTCACGAAGCACTACTGCTTACAGTCTGCGTTGCAGGACAATGCAGCATAGGGACAAGCTGTTCTTCAACATCTCCTTCATTAAGGTTAGACTTTTAAATGTCTCTCATATTGCATTTATGATGTATAAGTATGATCATATTCACTGTAATGTTGCTGGTTGTCAAATATTGTTTTTTAATATGCAGTATGTTAAATGGCTATAACTATCTCATTTCATAAGGTTTCTGCATTTGCATGTATTTACATATTCTAGTGCTCTATAACCTTCCGGATGTGTGGGGGATATTTAGATTTACGCCTTGTCTCCCACCTTCCGCAAACGACATTATTAGGATTACTGCTTGCTATTCTGATTCAGGCATGTGAATCTATGCAAGATACCCCCATACTGGATAAGAAAATAAGTTACTTACCTGAAACTACAGGTCTCTCCTTCGGTGCCGGATGGTGCTGGCGTCCTACCTCAGAGTTCGGACTCATCGGCTCCTCACAGAGGTCATGCCACGGATTCGTCTTCAGACGCTCCCTCTTCTCCGGAGGCTGGCTTCAAATTGGTGCTGACTGGCCGCCGTGTGTTGTATTTTTCGCTGGCATCATCGAAGGGCGGCTCCCCGCCTTTTCTGAGGCCGAGGTGCTCGTAGGAGGAGCGGCAGGTCCCCCATTCTTCAGTACCTTCTGGCTTCCAGGACTGGCCTTTGCCCGTCCCACTTGGCTTCGGGGACGGCTGACTTAGTCTGCAGCCGGCACCCACGGAGGAACTGCTTTCTTCTCCGTGGTGCCCTACTGAGGCGGGTGAGGCCTTCCCTCACGCGGTGTCCACGGCTGTGGGCATTCTGCACATGGGGGACCCGATTGCTAATTTTCCGGTGGACCATCTCTTGGAGGTTTTACACCAGGGCTCTGGTGGGAGGGAGATCTAACTCCCTTTTGATGGTTCGCTCCTTTCTTCCCTGACGGAAGCTTGGAGGCGTCCGCCTCAGGAGATCCGGTGCCTCAACACCTTCTGCACCGACACCTTCCGGCTCCACGTGACCCGGCGTGCCTCTCCCTCCACCCCTGCGCTGCCAGTCCACTTTTGAGGACCGCTTTTCCCTACCTGCCCCCACTGTTGACTCCGCCGTCCCGGGAGGCCTGCTGGCTGGACTCTTGGGGGCACAACATGTTCGCCTCAACCAGTGCTGCCCTGCGGGCCCTTAACACCTTGTGTGTATTGGCGAAGGCCTCGTCTTCTTTGTGGGACTCGGCTGAGTCTTTAGGTTCCACGGCTTCCCCAGAGACTGTTCAGGTGGACTTACGGCATCATGCTTTGGATGGCCGGGAGCTACCGACGTTTATTCTCCGCTCCTCTCTGGACATTTCAGAGGTGTTGGGCCAGGCCATGGCTTCCTCAGTCGCCATCCGTCGCCCTGCTTGGCTTCGGGATGGTGTGTTCCCTGAGAATATTCAGGAGCGGCTCATTGGTCTTCTGTTTGATGGCAGCTTGTTGTTCCATGTCCTGGCTGATTCTGTCATCCAGAGGTTCTTGGCGAGGCCCTGTCCTCCAACTCCTCCTCCGCCTTATTCTCCTCCTCCTCCTCCTCCTCCTCCTCCTCCTCCTCAGAGACTGCTGGGTTGAGCTGCGTTTGGGCCTTTTGGATGCCCTTGCTTTAGATGGTGTTTCCTGGCCATTGAGTCCTCCTTGATGGTATTTTGGCATTGTTGGCTGCTGGACAGTCCTTGTTGCCTGTGTGTGTGTGTGTTTGCTGGAGTAGTTACACAGACTTGGCCCTGAGGTTAGGCCTTCTGTTTTTTTCTTTGGGCTGATGTCAAGCCTTCCCTGGGGTCGTTTTTTTCCCTATGCTACTTTGCTTTCTCCTCTGCTGCGGAAGTTCTTCCAAAGAGGGTTCCCATGTTTGGGACTTAGCGTACCCTATGTGGGGTAGGGTTAGCTGTTATATAGCTATGCTCTGCTGGGGATTGCTGGTTGCCTTTGGGTGCCTGTTGTCCATGGCATCTATGTATGTTGCTATTGCTTCTTGAGGTTTTGTGTGCGACCCTTGTAGTGATGGGCCCGGCCATTTGTTCTCCTTCCTGCTCTTGTGCTGAGGGCTCTGATGCTTCGGTGTCCTTTTTGCCTCTGGCAGCTTGTGGTTATGGCTGCCATTCGGGCTGGCCTGTTACCTTCCTTTTGGGTGAGCTCACCTCTTCCTGGGCTTCTTCTTGTTCCTCTACCTGTCTTGGCGTTGGGTGGTGGCTTGGTTGCCCTGGGGGAAGGGCGGGCCATGAAGGAATCTGCGGCTAGAATCATCTCTACCAGCTACATCGTTACCTAAGGTTAGTAACTCGTACATATAACATTAACCTATAATCCCTAGATATTTTAGGAGTGTATTTTAAAATATTAGCTTTATATCCTACATTAATAGGTATCCCTAAATCCTCGTGTCCAGAATACTTTCCATGCGACTCGTGTCAGGGGAGTCCGACCGAACAAGTACGATGCATTTGAATGCATCCGGATACGATTCGGTTGGACTCCCATTGACTACAATGAAAGCCTGTGTACCGAATGCGTAAACCGGTTCCCATTGACAAAAGGGGTGGTTGGGGATTATTGTGCACCATGTGGCGGGCACCCCTTGGTGCCTGCCACACTGCATGGTCTGAAAGGGGGGGATGCGTGGGTACCCCCACAGGCACGAGTTGGACAGCCCCGGATGAAGAGGGCCTGCTATGGGCCCCAAAGACTGATTCCGGCAGCCTTTTTGATCCGGGCAATAGGAATCGTGAAGGCTGTCCGAATTGTTCTTCGCACTTGCTCGCTTGGAAAACCTACTCCATAGAGCTGTACGATTTGGCTCCGGAGAGCTCTATCTCTCTGTATGCCTTCCGGAAACGATATAGTCAGTGCTAAGGGTTTCCAGGCATCGTACTTGGTAGTTTGGAATTGGGAGCGAGTTGGCCGGAAACAAGGGTTCCGGATCAGTTTAGGTAAAACCAAGTCCGATTCAGAGCCCTTCCGACCGAGATTGGAATCGGGCACATAGACTGCACAAACAGGGATCTTTATAGAAGAGTTTTTGTCTTAATGGAGAGTGATCCAATTTAGGACCTAATGGGCTGGGATCCATGCATATTATGTATCTGGAAATACCCCCTATAGCATCAATCTTGGGATAATTGACAGATTGGAACACGTGAATAAGGCGATCACCCCTTCTAGAGCAATTTTATGTTTTCTTCTTTTGATTAAACAAAATATATGTTTAATTATTATGTAATGTAACATCCGTTTATGTATGTTTGTTCTTGGATTTGTTCAACCACATTTTATACACATATGATTGTGTTTGATGGTGTTATGTGTATGTTCTTGCTTTATTTAACTATGCCATTGTTTTTAAGTCTATCAATGAAGAATAACATTAGATATATGTATTACCTTGTTTTCTTTTTCAGTTTTGTGTAAATAGTAAGACGTGTGAATGTGACACATGGTATGTTCAGTGTACAGTTTGTATGATCTATAATAATTCATCAGTAATCACTGACTGACGTTCAGAGAAATAATGGTGTGAATGACATTGAGAGAAAAAAAGGGGAGACGTTTTTCTCTGTCAATTCTCGAAAGATTGATGGTATTGGGGGTGTTCCCAGATACATACTTTATAGTGCAGTTATCACTCTGTGCTTGACATTTGATGAACATATATCCTTTAAACGTCAATGAATGCAGGGTTCCAGCGCTCCCCTCTTCCACCAAACACCTATTGTGACCAGCATGGCTCCATTCATTAAAAAATGTTGCACCAGCTCTGGTAAGCTCCTGAAAATCCACTAAGCTGCCACCCTCATAGAGCCCACCAAAGTTTGTCAATCCTTTCTCAGCTCAACCAATCTTGTAGTCTGCTTTAGGTACCCCCAAGTGGTAACACTAGTAATGATACTACATGGAGGTCCTGTGAATATGGCAACTGTGTATTCTTTCTCTGAAGGGCTCTGGCCCATATGAAGCAAAGTGTTCTAACTAGGATTCCTGCTTCTTGGAAGTGTGCTTTTCGGAATGGGTTGAGCAGCAATCTCATGAGGATATCACATGTAGGGGTATCCTGTGATCTGTCCCCTGTGGCATCCCACAATTATCCCTCCATCTGACTGCCCAATGCAGCTGTGAAGCCAGATGATAAAGCTCCAGATCGGGAACAGCCAGTCCGGCCTCATCTACCACTAGTCGGACCTAAGTCAGGGCAACAGTGTGCCGTTGAATCCCTAGATCATGTCGTGCTTTGGGAGTTGTCCTATTTTTGGTAGTACTAATATAAATCTTTACACGAAGTCTCAGTTGTCCCTGCATGTAGCGGCGCTCTTTTTTACGATGCAAAGCTCCTTGGTTGAGCCCATATACATATACATACATATATAGCTATTCTCCCAATTACAGTTAAAGGAAGAGTTTGCCAGAATTTAACAGACTTTTGCAGCGAGGTCAATAAGGTTATTACATTATTCTCCAGTAATTTGTCCTCAGTTCGCACCCCCAGCTGTTTGACAGTAGTTGGTCCCCGTTGGATATAATCTCCTGCTTCAAGTGGCTTATCTCCCCCCAAAGGGACATGTAGTGAGTATGTACTATACGTACTCCAGTTCACACACAACCCAGATAAACAAACACAATTCTCAAAGGCTCAAGTCACGTCGGGTTGTTAGCCATGTAAATATAATAGCATATCGTTCTCGTATAATTATATGTCTGGGGGAGTTCCATTGAGTATAATACCTTGATATTTTCCCTGCCTGTCAAGGTCAGGGGCTCCACTGCTATTGCAAACGGTACTGGGGATGGGGCAGATGTGCCCCGTACCTCCGCCAATTGCCCATGTGTTCAAAATCACCCCTCTTGTTCTGATGCAGGCCTTTGGGCATGTACTTGGAAAATACAGTTATGGTATTCTTTGGTGTGAATTGAAGTTCGGTGCACTATCTCCAAATTGGGTGAAGCTAGTATACACTCCAACACAGCAATGGGGAATAATTCTTGCATTTGAATTTCTGAAATATACCAGTATTCCAAGGCTGAAGATATAGGTAAGTAACTTAGGGCCAGATGTAGGAGCCCAAATACCGGTCGGTAACGGCCGAATTCGGCCGTTACCGACCGGTATTTGGTGATTGGAATGTAGGGGCATCATTTTACAGATTCGGTAAATTTACCGAATCGGTAAAATTACCGATTCTGTAAAATACCGAATCTGTAATTTTACAGAATCGGTAAAACCCAGATGTAGGTGGGACTCTTCTGAGTCCCAAAGGCCTTTCAGATTCGGTATTTTACCACCCAATCCAATTGGGTGGTAAAATACCGAATCCTGGTGTGCATGCACACCTATGCCATGTGACAGACAGACATGCCCGCATGTCTGTCTGCCACATGGCACACATGCCTGTATTTGGGGTGCTAGAGGGTTTCAAAGTGACACCCCCTGCACCCTTGCTGGAATCGGTATTTACTGAATCGGTAAATACCGATTCGGTAATGCCCATTGATTCCTATGGGCTTCAATGCCCATAGGAATCAATGGGCATTACCGAATCGGTATTTACAGAATCTGTAAATACCGAATCTTAACGATTCGGTATTTACAGAATCTGTAATACCTACATCCTCCCCCCTCTATTTTACCACTTCTTAAATACCGAATCGGTAAAATTCGGTATTTAAGAAGTGGTAAAATAGAATTACCTACATCTAGGCCTTATTTCTTCAGCTTAATGGGCTGTCTTTGAGTAGGAGAATATAGGGGCATATGTATGAAACGATTTTTTATTTGCAAACGCTGGGATTAGCAAAAAACAGCGTTTGCGAATAAAAAAATTGTAAAATGTGGTGTATGAGACATTTTCTCATCGCATTTTTAAGGAAACGCTAATTTGGCGATTCTCAATTTAAATAAGCATTTAAGGAATCGCAAATTGCGATTCCTTAAATATGATGTAACAAGCACCCAAGTTGTAGGATTTCTCCTTAAGAAAAAGCAAATTACCACCAACTTCAAGTTGCTGGTAATTTGCGATTTCTTTCACAAATGCACACTTTGGTATTTTTCAAGGTGCCATGTGGCGCACATACATGCCCGTAGGGCATGCATGTATTTGCGCCAGATGCGCACACATGCTCATTTCAGGGGTGCATCAGGGAGTCCTTATGACACCCTTGCACCCTTGAAATTATTCTCAATTTTTGATTCTCAAATTGCGAATCGCTAATTGAGAATGACACCCTTTTCATTCCTATGGACCTCCTGGCCCATGGGAATGAATGGGAAGGCATTCATTAATTGCGATTTCGTATTTTGCTAATCTCAATTAAGGAATACCAAGAAATCGCAAATCATTTGCGATATTTTAAATACATCCCGTTTTGCGATTCTCAAATCGCGATTCTCAAAAAATCGCGATTTGAGAATCGCAAAAACGGATATTGATACATATGCCCCATAATACCTAAAAATAACCAAAGTGGAATCAACATAAAATTATTTTTGTGGAATTACTATAAGTTAAAAATAGTTTTACAAGTATGGAAGTGAAAGATTGCTTACAGCCGATAATAGTGTAAGCAGCCACAGCCAGCAGTGGGAGTACCTGCAGGGCGGTGATGTGGGGAGGGGGAGGGGCAGGGTGGGGGGTAGTTAAGTATGGATTACGGAGCTTCCCAGGTAAGTAAACATTTAAATAAATAAAACGTAATTTTGTTGAGTGCACTGCATCCCCAAATGCGATGCAGTGCGCGCAACGAAATTTACGTAATCCATACATTACTACCCCCCACCCTGCCCCTCCCCACGTCACTGCCCTGCAGGTACTCCCACTGCCGGCCGCGGCTGAGTGTAAGCCACAGTGGGCACCGACTTGCTGGAAATTTTAGTTCTTGGTGTGTCACTAATAATTTGCTCTTTTCATTGATATTTCTATCTCAGGTGTGATCGATTTGTGGCAATAAAAGTGGTTAAGAGTGGACTCTGTTTCACAAGTGCAGCCAAGGATGAAATAAATATGTTAAAAAATGTGAGTATCCAGACACACTGCACATTTAAGTATTCTTTTGCTTGTGAGATGAAGCCTGAACATAGTAAAAGTGCTAATCATTTAATTTTCCCGTTTCTACTTCAGATGGATCGGACCGTTTCCAAAAACCCATACAGAGATAAAGTGGTTAAGCTCATAGAAGACTTTGAGATATCAGGCGAAAATGGCACACGTATCTTTTAGAGTTTACATGTTGAATCTGTGCATCGCATTTTCAGCGGAGTGGATTTTTAAAAACTGTGTCTCTGTATTATCTGTTTGAGAAGTGTGCTTGAAGTGAATTTCAATTATTCCTATTATTATTAAGTAATTCAGTGAGTGCAGCATTCATCCATTATTGAGTCTCTTGCCTCTGCAGAATATCGTGCAGCAATCTTCCTAATGGCGAATAAAGGAGATCGTCCCACGAACATACAATTAACAACTCTGGTGTTTCAAGTAACAGAAATTTCAGGAAACAGGCTTTGTCTCCCCTCCTACCGTGGCTACGGAGGAGAGGGCAACCTACAGTGTGGTGTTGATGAGAGCGGCCAAGGCTTTGGGCCTTGAGCTCCCCGTCGCGGCCGTGAGGACTAGCCTCCTCACTGAGGTCCTTAAACCGCAGTCAAGCTCGTCCGAGCCTCTGCTGCCGTTTAATGAGGCCTTGACCGACGTTCTTTTGGGCACTTGGTCCAGGCCCGCTACAGGTTCGCCCGTAGATAGGAACGTGGCCATACGCCACCGCCCGGCCCCGGGCGACCCATGTTTCCTGTCCACCCACCCCACCCCTGAGAGTCTGGTCATCTAGGCTTCCAATTCCCAGACCACATTCCTGTCGGCTCCGCCGGACAGGGAATCCAAGAGGTATGAGCAGTACGGCAAGAAGGTATTCTCATCCCTTAGTCTGGGACTGCGGTCTTCCAACACCGCATGCTTCTTGGGCTACACCCACTCTCTGTGGGACACGGTCGCGGAATTGCTGCCAGAGTGTCCGTTGGAGGTACGGGCCAAACTCAGCCAAGCCCTTGTGGAAGGCCGGGATGGAGCAAAATATTCTATCCGGTGTGGGCTGGATACCACCAACTCACTAGGCAGAGCGATGGCAACGACGGTGGCGCCAGGCCTGGTTGAGGTCCGCCAACTTTTCGGTCGATGTCCAAAATATACTGATGGACATGCCGTTGATGGCCGTCACCTTTTTGGCGACAAGGCAGACCATGCGCTTGAGCGCTTTAAGGACTCCAGGGCTACGGCCAAGTCTTTGGGCCTCTCGGCCCCGCGCCAGCAAACGGGTGCCTTTCGCTCCTTTCGTGGCCAAGGAAGGGGCGCCCCCACACTTGCTGCCAGCCACGCACCGCTCACTAACATCCAACGCGGTGGCGGCTGTGGAAATCGCCGTGGAGGCGGTCAGGGACAACGGCAAGGCCAGGCCACACCCTCCCCCGCAGCATCCGCCTCAAAACCCTCCTAGTCTGTGCTTTTAGGCCCATGTGATGCAAGTGGGGGGCAGGGTTCGCATCACCACTCCCACTGGTGCACTCTCACATCTGACAGTTGGATGCTGCAAATCGTCCGAAGGGGCTACTCCCTCCCCTTCGAGACGACCCCTCAAGCCATGCCACCGCAACACCACAGCGTACCAGGGGATCATTTGCGGCTTCTGCAGGAGGAGGTTTCGGCCCTCTTGGCCAAGGGGGCCATCGAGCACGTTCCTGGGCCAGAAGTAGGGTGTGGTTGCTACTCCCACTACTTTCTGGTACCCAAGAAGGGCAAAGGGGCCCCTACGCCCTATCTTGGACCTACGGAACGTCAACGGCTTCCTCCGGAAGGAGAAGTTTAAAATGCTGACTCTGGCTCAGGTCTTATCTGCCCTTGACCCAGGAGACTGGATGGTAGCGTTGGACTTGCAGGACGCTTTTTTCCACATCCCCGACCTGCCGGCCCACCGGCGCTACCTGCGGTTCACGGTAGGCCACGAGCACTTTCAGTTTACCATGCTCCCCTTCGGCCTTACCAGAGCCCCACGGGTGTTCACGAAAGTGATGGCGGTGGTCGCAGCTCATCTGCGCAGGTTAGGGGTTTAATTCTTCCCCTACCTCGACGACTGGTTGTTGAAGGCGGGCTCGCCCCAGACAGTCGTCAGCCACCTCCAGGCAACGGCGAACCTCTTGCACCAGCTGGGGTTCTCCATCAATGTGCCGAAGTCACACCTGTGCCCCTCTCAGAAGCTCCTTTTCATCGGAGCGGTTCTCGACTCAGCGCAGTTTTGGGTTTACCCACCTGAACAGCGGGTTCGGGATATACAGGCTCTGATTCCGATCTTTCAGCCTTTATCCCGAGTCTCGGTCAGGTTGACGCTGCGGCTTCTGGGGCTTCCTGCATCCTTCTGGTGCATCACGCCCGTTGTCGGATGTGGGCTCTGCAGTGGGACCTGAAGTTTCAGTGGGCCCAGCATCAGGGCAACCTGTCCGACCATGTCCTGATCTCGGAGGGCACTGCGAGGCAGCTGCAGTGGTGGCTCACGGACCGCGATTGAGTCAGCGGCAGATCCCTCTCCCTTCCCCAACCAGAGCACGTAGTTGTGACGGACGAGTCCCTCCAGGGCTGGGGAGGCCACATGGGAGAGGCGGAGATCAGAGACCTTTTGGAGCTGAGGGCGATTCGTCTAGCACTGAAGGCATTCCTCCGCTCTGTCCGGGGGAGTGTAGTGCAGGTGTTCACGGACAACACCACCGCCATGTGGTACTGTAACAAACAGGGCCTGGTGGGGTCGTGGACCCTCTGCCAGGAGGCTCTGCGCCTTTGGCAATGGCTGGAACATCAGGGTGTGGCCCTGGTGGTTCAACACCTGGCAGGTTCTCTGAACGCCAGGGCGGACGAACTCAGCCGCCGGTGCATGATGGATCACTAATGGCATCTGAACTCGGACGTGGCGCAAGGCCTCTTTCAGCAGTGGGGAGGACCTTGGTTATATCTATTCGCCACCGAAGAGAAAGCACAATGTCATCAGTTCTGCGCGTTGGTATTTCCAAGGCGGAACTCGCTCGGAGACGCTTTTCGTCGATAGTGGGGTTGCGGTCTGTTGTACGCCTTTCCACCTATACCACTTCTGCACAGAGTGCTAAAGAAGATCAAGCGCGACCACCGGGCACAAGTCATTCTTGTGGCTCCGGACTGGGCACGAAGGTACTATTATCCCGAGCTACTCAGTATGTCAGTCGATCCCCCGGTTCATCTGCCTCTTCAGGAGGACCTTCTATCGCAGCAGCAGGGGACGGTCCTCCACCCAAACCTGTCCAAACTCCACCTCCATGCTTGGAGATTGAGCGGCGACAGTTGAGGCCATTTGGCTTGCTTCCTGAAGTCTGTAACATCATTCTGGCAGCCAGGCGTCCCTCCACAAAGTCGGTATACGCCTGCAGGTGGAACAGATTTGTGGCATGGTGCACAGCAAAGGCTGTGGATCCTCTCTCTGCCACTCTCTCTGAGGTTCTTCTCTGCTCTGGGCAGTATCAAGGGCTATCTTTCTGCCCTTTCAGCCTCCTTAGGCTGCCTGATCAACCATCTTTGTTCAAGTCCCCTATTGTAAATCGATTCCTGAAAGGCATCACACACACGTTTCCACCTGTTCCCTTTGTGATGCCTCAGTGGGACTTGAACCTGGTTCTTACTTTTCTGACGTGCGCTCCCTTTGAGCCACTTCACAACTGTCCTATCCGCCTTCTTACTCTGAAGACTGCTTTCCTGGTTGCCATCACCTCTGCCAGGAGAGTGAGTGAGCTCCAGGCTCTATCCTCTAAACCTCCTTTCCTTTTTGTCCATCCGGACAAGGTTTTGTTGCAGACAAAACCCTATTTCCTGCCCAAGGTAGTCACAGCCTTCCACATTGAGCAGTCTATCACCTTGTCCACCTTCTTTCCGCCTCCGTATCCCTCAAAGGAGGATGAGCGGCTCCACCGTCTGGACCTAAAACGTGCACTTTCATTCTATTTGGATCGCACACGCCAGTTCTGGGTGGATGACCAACTCTTTGTTGGTTACGTGGGCGCTAAGAAAGGACGGGCGGTGCACAAGCGGACCATCTCTCGGTGGATCGTGTTATGCATCCAAGCGTGCTACTCCTTGGCTAAAAAGGAACCTCCTGTTGGGCTGAGGGCCCATTCCACTCAGGCCACGGCGAATACTACTGCCCTGGGCTGAGGAGTCCCCTTGCAGGACATATGTCAGGCAGCTACATGGGCCTCGCTGCACACGTTCGCAAGACACTACTGCCTGGACAGCCAAGTCCGGAGGGATGGCTTCTTTGGCCGTTCCGTCCTCCAGTACTTTCTGGTGTGATTATAGGTTTGCAGACCCACCACCGGGGTGGGTATTGCTGGGGTATCTAGTCTAAGGTAAGGAATCTATCACTAACGTGTCTCTTTCAGATGCACAAGTTACTACTTGTGTAACAATATATCTGTAAGAGACATTAGTTAGTGATAGATTCCTTACCGACCCACCCATCCTCCCCATTCTGCGAACCGATATCTAGGGTTAAGGTTATCCTCTTTCAGGGCCCTAGTTTCAATGGCACCAGTGTTGGTTTTTAGCATGGCTCTGCGTTTCTGGCGCGGAAAAGCTGTGTCTAAGAACTGACGTCAGCACGCGGAGGCGGCGTCTAAGTACTCCGACGACGTCATCACGGCGCCCACGATGCAGACGACGGACGAGGAGCCGCAGACGACGCCTACCGACGCGCAAGGGTACTGCTACGCAAAAATTTCCGGATCCAGTCTGACGCCTGGGGACATTCTAAGGTAAATAATCTATCACTAACTAATGTCTCTTACAGATATATTGTTACACAAGTAGTAACTTGTGCTATACATGCAGTTTCTTTTACTACTGCAGCTTTCATTCAGCGTATTTCTCAAGACTTAATTGTGAGCTTTAACTTTGTATGGCTGCTCTATTACATACTTCTTTTGCATGTTTGGATGCATGACCCTAGGATCGACCCACATTCTTGAGACATGCACAACTTTGGGCAGCCATCTTGGGGTCAGGAATCCGGATTGGCAAATAGGTCTTCCTACACTTCTTTTTAGGTCTCGCCTATGCAGCGCGCATGCGCTGAATAGGAAAAAGACCTTTAACCATCGATTCCCTTTTTCAGGCAAAAACGTGCACGCGTTGCATTGCTTTGAATGGCAACGCGTTCACGTTTGGCGATTCCCTTGCAGGAGCGAGCGGCTCCATCTGGTAGCAATTATCGCGCTCGCTCCCACAAGGGAAACGCTGCGCGTCCCTGCTCTCGGCCGCACTTTTCTTTTCGCCTTGCTCCTGTCTCAATTTATTTTTTGGAAGTCCCAGCCTTCTCACAGTTTCACTATGCCTCAGTCTCATTCATTTACACAGCGCCTTCAGAGTCAAATCCACTCAGTCGCTTAGGCCTGCATCGCATTCAGCAATCAAGACCTTTCAAAGACCCGTCCGTACACATGCTAGCATTTGGGAACAATATAGTGGGAGACACTGCAGAAATGTAGGCCTAATGTTAAAACTGAATTGACATATGACGCAGTGAAGGATATTTATAAGCTACAAAGTAATAAAAAAAAAAAGTTGAACAAACATTCTTAACTTTGAAAACGGGTGTCTGCCTTGTGAGCCTGTCCCTACTAATTGGTCCCCATCCTTTACTCTTACGAGCCTTTCCATTTTCAGCCTCCTGCGCCAACACCCAAAACCAATTTTAGCACATCTCCCCCTTCTCCTCCCCTAACAGCTGGTAGCCTCAGCAGCTACGTACAGACGAAGAACAAAACTTGCTCTCATTCTCAAAGGCCTCTTACCTGCCCTTGTTCAAGCTCCCAGCTGCTCCTTCTTCTGCTCTGCTACCAGCCCCGCATCCTCCCTTCAGACCCTCAGCCGCAGACGCCCAGCGCCGTAACAATCCACTGCGAACCCTCGCCTCCACATTTCTGGCGGCTTTACGCTCCGATAGGCCAGACAGGTTAGGGAGAGTGACGTGCTTCCGTTCGAATCGCACTGCACTATCATGCGCAGGACGTACTGATGCACATGACCACCATAAACAACAAATTAAAAAAGGCCCAAAACCATTTTTCCCAGGGTCGGCTAGCTTGGAACGGGAGGAGGCGCGCGCGTGGTGAAAAACTAGCATTGGAGGGGGCGTAGCTAGCATCCGAAAAACATGGTCGCAACCTAAAGAGGCTCCATGCTCCCTAAAGAGAGCCCAGTCAATCCGTGCATTTATCTGCAACCCTTTTGGCCCCCAAATGTAGGAGAGAGCGGTGGAAGGTGCCCGGTAACAAGCGATCGCACTCTGGCTGATGTGAGATGCTCCCCGGAAGGACGACGGCGGCGTGCGAAACTTTAAGGCCTGGTGCAGTGACGGCGGACAGGACCTCGAGTTTGGCGGCTGCCCAAAGGTGGAGGCCTGGAGCCTGGATCAAAGGGGTGCGGAAGGAGCGGTTGGTGGTGCGCTCCCCCCTCCGAGGCATGGCGTAAGGTGGCGCCCGTCCACGCGGCCCAGAAGCTACAAGATGGGTGCTGGGACACTCTTTCAATAACAATAGCAAAAAGTATCCCTAAAGGAATCATTCATACAACAACTTTAGTATTTGATCGTGTCATATCCATGAACACTTAGTTTGTGATAGTCACAGGAGCTTGAATGATAACAACAGTTTATCAAAAAAGATCAAGTTCTTTAATAATACATGAATTTTATGTCAATTGATTGTTGGCAACAGAAACTACCAATCATTTCAAACAATATTGAGTGGTAGGAAGAACACCTTTCGCATTATACATGGGTTTTACAAATAGCCATGTTCAAAATGGGCATTGCACATCTTCAATAGATCTACAAAAATCAAATTAAATGATTTGAGCAAAAACGGTGTTCACACATCGACGTTTCGGTCCCTGGTGGTCGCATGGATCCTTGGGACCATCTTCAGGACAAATAGTTGCACAATAACATCTAATATACAAAAACTACAATACACGATGTCAGTGCTACAAAACCTGTGACACAAAGAAAAGACTGTACAGTATGCTCACACTAGAAGGACAATAATGATCTATACAACACTACATAAACCATAGATAAAAAGTGACCATAGATAAAAAGTCACCTAAATTTGATTATTAATCAATACAGGTACCAATCGACAAATACCTACAAATTTCAATTGTCAACTGAATCACACTATGCAATATAGACCGACCAATCAGCCATCTGTGAAACAGGGTGCAAAAAAACCAACATGAATGTCTAATGGGCATTTATGCAGCTAATCTCTACCGTCACCAACACCACATGTGAGATATAACCAATTGATAGTCACTCACGAGTGCTGTATTTATGAGTTGTGTCCTGAAAAATGAAGTCAAATGCCATATTATAATATGCGTCACCTAAAACCAATTATCAGTCAACTATACAGCTAATCACTACCATCACCAACACCACGTGTAAGGTATAACTGTCTGATATTCACTCACGTGTGTCGGTCTCAAATGTGATCTGTAAAATGAAATTTTATGTCACATTAAACAGAACGCTACCTCAAATACGGACAAGAATTGCTAGCTAACTATGCAACAAACATAGGTGTCAGCACAAATTCGTAAGTTTATCACTCATGTAAAAGCAGTATCTAATATAACGATCCCAGCAAATTACAACCAAGTCTTATAGTGAAACCGGCAGACAAAGGGGGTGGGATCATCATACAGAATAAAAGTGATTATGACCTTGAAGCTCTGAGGCAATTGGGCAATCCTGCACACTATAAAAAAACTACCAGGGGATCCGACACCAAGAATACGCAAGCCCATCCTAGATTTAACATCTATAGAACAGGAAGGGCTATGGCTCAGCAAAAAAGAATTTGAGTACCTCGACAAAAATGACTACAGTATTCCAGCATTTTATACGCTGCCGAAAATTCATTAAAACAGTCAACACCCCCCAGGACGACCTATTGTGGCGGGGTGTCAATCAGTATTGCAGCCACTAGCTGAATATGTTGACTTTTTCTTGAGACCTTCCGTGAGCAATACCAGATCATTTACACAGGACAGTAGAGATGTGATAATAAAATTGGAGGATGTAATGTTCAACCCTGCTAATAACATTCTAGCCACTATGGACATTGAAAGTCTATATACGAGTATTCCGATCAAAGAAGCTCTTATAGTCATTCAAGATGTATTAGAACGAAGACCTAGCCCTCATCAAGTTCCTACTTGGTTCATTACCAAGTGTGCTAAAATCGCATTAGAGGAGAATTACTTTCTATTCTATAATGACTTCTATGTCCAGCTCCAAGGCGTGGCCATGGGCGCGATTTTCGTGCCTAGTATAGCTAATTTGTTTGTTGCAGCGTTTGAAGAAAGGGTCATCTACAATAATAATCCCTTCAACCCAAATCTAGTTCATTACTTACGATATATCGATGATATATGTATAGTATGGGAGGGTTCTCAAACTGAACTAGAACAGTTCCACCCATGGTTGAATGATTGTGATCCTTTCCTACAGTTCACACTGGAACACAATGCCAATTCCATCAATTTTCTAGATTTACAGATTTCACATAAAGAGGGAGTATTGATTACGAGTTTATATACCAAACCAACATTACGTAATACATTGCTAAAGTATAATAGACATCACCCCCGCAATTTGCGCGATAACTTCCCTTTTGGTCAGTTCCTTCGTATCCGTCGGAACTGTACCAAAAGGGAGGATTACTTTAGAGAAGCCAAAACTCTCCAGTCAAAACTAGTGATGAGGTCATACCCCTACAGACTTGTCAAACATGCCATGAAAAGGGCTTGGTACTACGATCGACAAGCCCTTTTAAACAAAAACAAATGTTATTCAACTAACACAGATGTAGTACAACCTATCACTTGTGTTTTGACCTTTGGCACTGAATCTCAGCAGATCAAAAAAATTATAAAACACAACTGGCATTTGATTAAAAAGGTGGAACCCCAATTGGCCATGCCACGCTTTGCTTTTAAGCGAGGTAGAAACTTGCGTGACCATTTAGTAAAGGCATATAATGAACCCATTCCCAATACCATTACTAACTTGTGGGGTCTAGCACCAATTTTAGGTCACTATCCCTGTGGGAATTGTGCAGCGTGCCCCACCACAGAAACGTTGAAAAGCTGTTTTCTGAATGGAAAAAGGATAATTTTCAAACATCACTCAAACTGTCTCACTAAGAACGTTATTTACTGTATAAGATGCCAATGTTCCTTGATGTATATAGGAAAGACTAGTCAAGAAATCAGAAAACGTATTCTACAGCACCAATCACGAATCCGTTGCAATGTTATGTCCACCCCCTTAGTCGAACACTATAATAAATGTGCACATTCACCCTCAGATATGTCATGGTTTGTTCTAGAAGTGGTGAAGAGCACAAAGAGAAGACATAGCGTGGACAGATTGCTCACAAAGAAGGAGAATAAATGGATATGGTTCGGTGATACTGTTGCAAAGGGACTCAACTCTTTAATTGAATGGCATTCATTAGCAGTGTTGGGGCAACTTCTGTATTGTTATAATTTCCCCTTTGCTGATAAACTCACCTCTCTACCAACACTCGGCTGAGTGTTGGGTTGTTTTTCTCAGGTTAAAACCCTGGTATTGGCTGTGTAGCTTCCCAGGCTATTACTTCAGATTTTTCGACACAATATATGTAATACTTTGTTGAACTTTGATAATATCTGGATTTAAGATCTTCTCAGATTTTCATTCTGAAAATCACGCGGATAGAAACCCTTTTCCCACTTTTGAATAGATGTTACCTGTCTGCCCTTGATAATTAAGCCCGTGGTTATATCCGTTGATTTCCCATTAATGTTTGTTTGCATGGGAATTGTGATTCACAGTATATTTCCAACCCACTATAAGATGGCGGCCAGTTTAATCTAGTTCACATCATTTAGCCACCATGAGAATTGCCCATTCCAAAATGGCCGCACGGATCAACGCTGATCGGCGTCTGACGTCAACGCATCTCGTCTTGTTTATGGAACAGACGCGGACATTGACTGTTGCCAGAACCTTGTAGTCAGGCGTCCCGGGAGGAGTTTTTCCATTCCCGCATGTCAGGTAAGCGAGAAGCCGCTAGGTAGGACTTGCGGAGTTCTCATAGCGTAGTTGGGCTCTGACTTGGTTGTTATTTGCTGGGATCGTTATATTAGATACCGCTTTTACATGAGCGATAAACTTACGAATTCCTGCTGACACCTATGTTTGTTGCATAGTTAGCTAGCAATTCTTGTCCGTATTAGAGGTGGCGTTTTGTTTAATGTGACATAAAATTTCATTTTACAGATCACATTTGAGACCGACACACGTGAGTGAATATCAGACAGTTATACCTTACACGGGGTGTTGGTGATGGTAGTGATTAGCTGTATAGTTGACTGATAATTGGTTTTAGGTGACGCATATTATAATATGGCATTTGACTTCATTTTTCAGGACACAACTCATAAATGCAGCACTCGTGAGTGACTATCAATTGGTTATATCTCACATGTGGTGTTGGTGACGGTAGAGATTCGTTGCATAAATGCCCATTAGACATTCATGTTGGTTTTTTTGCACCCTGTTTCACAGATGGCTGATTGGTCAGTCTATCTTGCATGGTGTGATTCAGTTGACAATTGAAATTTGTAAATATTTGACGATTGGTACCTGTATTGATTAATAATCAAATTTAGGTGACTTTTTATCTATGGTCACTTTTTATCTATGGTTTATGTAGTGTTGTATAGATCATTATTGTCATTAGTGAGCATACTGTACAGTCTTTTCTTTGTGTCACAGGTTTTGTAGCACTGACATCGTGTATTGTTGTTTTTGTATACTAGATGTTATTGTGCAACTATTTGTCCTGAAGATGGTCCCAAGGATCCATGCGACCACCAGGGACCGAAACGTTGACGTGTGAACACCGTTTTTGCTCAAATCATTTAATTTGATTTTTGTAGATCTATTGAAGATGTGCAATGCCCATTTTGAACATGGCTATTTGTAAAACCCATGTATAATGCGAAAGGTGTTCTTCCTACCACTCAATATTGTTTGAAATGATTGGTAGTTTCTGTTGCCAACAATCAATTGACATAAAATTCATGTATTATTAAAGAACTTGATCTTTTTTGATAAACTGTTGTTATCATTCAAGCTCCTGTGACTATCACAAACTAAGTGTTCATGGATATGACACGATCAAATACTAAAGTTGTTGTATGAATGATTCCTTTAGGGATACTTTTTGCTATTGTTATTGACGATACCCAGTCCCTAGGGGATTATTGGGTGGCTCTATTGTTTTTGAAGGGACACTCTTTCAGCGCAGCCCGTGTACTACATATTTCTCCGGCGACCAGGACGGGGAGAAAAGATCGTATCTCCGGCCGCCATTTTCTAGCTGCGCACTGCCGTTCCATCAGGGAGGTATGTTTAATACTGAGACGACAGAGCCAAGAGTGCCTGGAATAAATAACGATCAGGCTCAATCTGTTGGACGCTGTGCTAATTAATTACTCTTGACTGCCTCATACACTGTTGGTGAAATCTGATTTCTCATAAGCTGCACCACAAGTCTTCACGTTCTCAAGAGGATAATTTTTTAACACAATGCAAGTTGCCTCACCTGTTTGTGGAATTTGAGGAAGGAAGGCTCTGTTAAAGACTTGACAGAAGAGGTATAATTAACTGTGGCACATTTGAACTCTAGAACTATCTTTTGCACAGCTGCTATCCCGGCTAACTTTGGACACAGGTATTGGCCACGTACTGCTGAGTGGTGGAGGGCGGTGGGGGGGCGTGCAATTTTCCCCACTGCCTTTATGCAGCGGCACAATTTTGGCGGCACAGCAATTCAGCAAAGTTGAAGGAAGAACTGAGGAGCAGGGGCACTGCAAAACCCGACAGGCTACGTGAGGATCATGTGCTCTCAGGCAGGCGGCGGTGATTAGCAACCCTAGCCCACGCAGGACAACTACCTGAACTGCCGCCATGTGTAACAGGAACGCAAAAGGTGCTAACCAGTCAAAGCTGGAAAAATTTGCACATACAAAATCGCAGGTGGATGCGCAAGACAAAGATGCTCCATCTTCGAATGATGCAAGTGGAGGTGTCTCACAGGAGGTGAACTTACAGGATATCATGACCACCCTGAACAAGGTGGATCCACGTATTGGGACTCTTGCGGTTGATCTTGCAATGAACCGTGCTGACTTCAATAAAATGTCCACCAAGGTGTCGGAGGTTGAGACCACGACGGCGGCCCTGTCATCAGACACCTCCACCCTTAAAAAGCAGATTCAACGGCTGGAGGCAGACAACAAACTTCTGGCGGCAAAGCTGGAGGATCAGGAGGGGCGATCAAGGTGGAACAACATCCGCCTTATTGGCGTTCCTGAGACGACAGGCGGCCGGGCTCTGGATCTGCTGGTGGAGGACTTGATCACGACTCACCTTCAGCCACGGGGATTGTCCAATTTCTTCTCTGTTGAGAGGGCGCACCGGGTCCCTGGTGGTAGACCAAAGCCGGGAGCCCCGCCGCGGCCCATCCTGGCCCGTATCTTTATTTCAGAGACAGAGATGCGATCCTGCAGGCCGCCAGTAAAACCCCTCCGATCCGAATAGACAACGCCACTATCACAATTTTTCCTGACTAAACTGTACGGTCACGAAACAACGCAGAGGATTTCTCGACGTTAAAAAGGCTCTGCGGGAACGTGAAATAAAGTACTCTATGCTGTTCCCTGCCAAATTGCAAGTTGAAGCCGAGGGTAAGGCGCGGTTCTTTTCGACGCCTGAAGAGATGCAGGAATGGCTGGACGGCTGGCGCAAGGCTACATGAACAAGCCGCACAGGAAATCATGACGCACAACGCGGTGACCACCAGACGGAAATGGAACAAGCATGAACACTAAGCTTTGTCATGGTGTAAACTGCTGGGTGGCGAATGAGCATTAAGTGCCATGGTATCGCCACTACTCTATTTCATGAGGATACTTGCATTCCTGGTACCTTTGTGTTGTTCCTAGCGGAGACAAATATAGCACTAATACTCTAATCTGCTCATGATCAGGTACTTTTTGATGTAAACTGGTGATGTGGCCCACCATGATGGTACTATTGGGCCCTCTCAACTGTTAAATCCTTTGGTTTGTCTTGGACAAGAACTCAGCAGGGACAACAGGTTTATAAGGATTCAGGGGTGGAGGCTCGGGGGGGGCGGAGGTTGTTTTCTCTTACCCCCGTCGTTTAGAACTGGGAAAGGGTAATAAGCATTCTGCTTTGTTGGGGTGGCGGGTAGTTGTAAATCCGTGGAGCAGGGAGGCAGGGAGGGGGGTGGGAAGGGAGGGAGGCAGTTGCTGGGAGTTGTTTTGTGGTTTGTTGTTTCTTTCAAAAAGGCGAGAACAACGGAATGTATACCTGTTACAGCTTTTTGGGCATACTGCATTCATGATTGTTTGTAGTACTAAACAACCTATGGCGTCAGTAACAATGTCGACTCACTCAAAGGTTGGTTTGTGTGACCCCCCTGAAGTCCCCGGTGACTCCCTTGTCATTGATCACCTGGAATGTGCACCCCACTTCTCGGCACTACACTTTCCTGTCAGGGCTGCACCAAAGCCTCTCCCGCATAGACTACCATCTAATTTCCGCTGATAGCCTTCCCAATTTGGCAGACATTGAGATTCGTCCCCGGGGCATTTTTGACCATTCGCCTATCTCTCGGACCTACACAACACATACTAGGGTGCGAAAGCGCATATACCCTATCTACCCTGGATACATGTCCCCAGGATACGGAAAGACATCGTCACAAGACATTATTTCCAAGAGAATGTGTCATCAGTGCAATCTCCCAGTATTCTGTGGGAAGCGTACAAAACAGTAGTGCGGGGGCAGGCTATTGCCTCCATAACAGGCCATAGACGTGCAGTGCGGGAAGAGTTGGATACCTTGGAATCCGACCTGGCCGAGGATAATGATCGACATGCTGAAAATCCCTCCCCAGCGAGCATAGGGAACACCAATGTGAAGTGGTTAGAAGACAGCTGCAAGCTACCCGTCACGGATATATGAAGTAGGGGATAAAGCAGGTAAACTTTTAGCATGGCTGGACAGGAAGGAAAGAGCACAGAAGACGATAGCACAGCTGCGTACTCCGTCAGGTACTATAGTGACCGCTCTGCAGGATATAGTAGATACACTGGCCGGGTATTTTGAGCAAGTGTATACCTCCTGCTCACACATGATGACAGAAGACCTACATCAGGGATATCAGAATGCATACCTTATCGGCAGAGGCAGCCCTCTTACTGGAGGCCGACCCCACGATTGATGAGCTGCAGGCGACCATCAATTCCCTGCAGTCAGGAAAGGCGGTTGTGCCCAACGGTATACCCATTGAACTTTATAAAAGGACATCTGATCTAACTGCCCGCATCTTTTAAAAATGTTCTCTGAAAGTCTGAAGGCAGGGGAGCTGCCACAGGATCAGTGAATGGCCACCATAGTAACGGTTCCGAAGCCTGGTAAACCCCCCCCTCCCCCCCAAAAGACTGCTCCTCATACCGGCCAATATCCTTACTTAATGCTGAGGCCAAGATCATCGCCAAGCTTATTGCAACACGCCTAACCCCGCACCTTGTGTCCTTAATTCACCCAGATCAGTCCGGGCTTATGCCCAACAGGAATACAGCACTTAACCTCAGAAGGTTACAGGCGGTGCTCGCACGCATACCATACATTCAGGAACCTGCAGTTCTCCTCTCTCTCAATGCACGAATAGCATTCAACATGGTGGAATGGCCTTACTTATTTGCGGTCCTCCGACATCTGGGCTTCTGCCCAAAATTTTGCGCATGGTTGCAATTGTTGTACTTACAACCCCTGGCGCACGGGTGGCTAATGGACATATCTCCAGGGACTTCTCACTCTCACGTGCCACGCGCCAGGGCTGTCCACTGTCCCCATTGCTGTTTGCCCTTGCGCTGGATTTGTTGGCGGCATGGATTCGATGAGACTGCATGATTCGGGGACTTAAATGGACAATGACCTGGGAAGTCCGAATCTCTTTATAAGCAGATGATGTGTTATTATACCTGACCTCCCCTAGGTGTTCTATTTTGGTGCTTTTAAACATTTGCGAAATCGTCGGCCGGGTGTTAGGCTATACCATCAATTGGTCTAAATCGATTTTGTTCATTTTGCAAGGCCCCTCCCCATTGCTCCCAGCGGATTGCACACTAAAAATCACGGAAGAATCCTTGAAATATTTGCGAATGTATGTAACACCTAAGTCAGAGGAGTTTCTCCAGAAAAATCTGATGCCCCCTGGAACGGTTTAGGCGAGACGTGGTGCACTGGCATAGCCTGCCGTTGACCTTGCTGGGCAAGGCAGCCCTTTTTAAAATTATGACACTCCCCCGGTTTTTATATGTTTTGGAGAACACTCAGTTTGTTGTGCCACTAAAGTATTTCAAGATAATAGCGGCAGCTGTCTCCGGTTTGCTCTGGGGACACAAGCCAGCACGCATAGCGTGGGGAAAAATGGTACGGGTTGGTATGATGGCGGAATAGCACTTCAAGATATACAGTTATACTATTGGGCAGCCAGTTAAAAATAATCAATCAATGGTTACATACACCTCACACAGAGCCAGCGTTCTATGCAGACAGACAGGGATTGGGTGAAGCCGGTATCATGTCTGCACTATACGATAAAAGTAGATCTCCCTCCCTCATTGGACCGACGGTGCACACGGTCCACATATGGTATGCGGCACAGGTACGACTGAAATGCAAGGGTATCATCACCCAGAGGATGCCACTCTGGTCCGCTTGGCAGCTAGGATGGCTTAAAAACAGTAACGGATTCCAGGCGCGGGACCTGATCGGTATTTCCACGGTGGGGGATCTATGGAAGAGGGGTGAAATGGTTTTGTTCGAACAGCTTAGGATCCAATTTGAGCTAGCACCCACCAAGAGGTTTCGGTACATACAAATTAGACTGGCACTACATTCGGTTCTCTTGCCTGGTACCAACATACCGGAGGCCACCCCCTTAGAGGACAGGTTTCTGACTGAACAATGCCCAAAAAGGCTACCTCCACATATCGTAAGCTAATCAACAACATGACGGACCCGATGCTGACACTTAGACGCAAATGGACCACTGCCTTGGGAGATATTGACGATGCAGATTGGCAGACAGCACTGTCGTCCCCACGGGAAGTAGCCATACCATCAAGACTCCGTTTAGTGCAGTTAAAGATACTTCACCGTACATACTATACCAGGGTGACCCTCTATATTCAATAGGGAAGGCCACACGGGACTGCGGGGAGGAGGGAACCTTTTTTCACACCATATGGCAGTGCCCCCAGATTGCAGCTTACTGAGTCCAAGTGATGTGAACAATGTCACAGGCAGTGGAGGTATCACTTGTACCGGAGCTGAGCTGAACTTGAATGATCTTTCCCACTCAGCTCAAGATTGGGTTACGCTTGGTATAATGTTTGCCAGATGTAATGTTGCCAGGAAATAGGGGTCCGAGGAGTTGCCAATGCTTAGAGACTGGTGCAAGGATATGAACGAAGCTATGATGGCGGAAAGGGTGGTATACACGCACCATGGAAGCCCCCGGAAATGGGAGGTGTGGGGAACATGGAACAAATTCAGGGGCTATCTCTGTGACCCGCCCATGCAGCACATGGACGACTTTTCCGGGTGAAGGGGAGAGTGGGGAGGTGGGGTTACGCAATATACCAACAGTACCAACTAGAATGTACCATGTATTAGTAATGTGTGTAATATCGCCGACATTTGTTACGACATGCAGTGTTCAGTGTAGATGTCATGTGCTTTTGCTTTGCCCAGACTTTTTCATCAATAAAAAGTAAAAAAAACTAGCATTGGAAACAAAAGACGGACTACCCTAGCTGAAACCAATTATATGCAAATAGAACACAACACCCTTCCTCGCCCGAGAACAATACAGGCATCTGCTCACCTTTTAATGTTCTGCGAAGGCCTGGACATGGCTCTTCAATACAATTTTTACATGGAATGATCTGTATACATTATTTTTTTAACATGCCCTTTCTGTTTTTGTTTACTTACCAGTGAGGGAGCATTATGTCAGTTGTAGAATACATTTTAAAGATTTATTTTTTTCTTACAAATACTCGGTAAAGTATGTACTGGTAAGGGGAACAAGCATTGGCATAGCCAATAGGTCTCGCCTTTCGGACCTTATAAGTGCTAAGCCATGCGACAGTTGATGTTGTTGCACCAAGGATATTGTGCTGGATAATCAAACACATATAAGGTCCCGAAGGCGAGACCTATTGGCTATGCCAATGCTTGTTTTTTTCCCTCTTCTCACCAACTATCATGGGCACCTCTGCTGATCCCCATTCTGCTCTCCTGAGCTGCAGCTGCTTTTGCTGCCCTTGTACCCTCCTCCCTGATCACAGTCTCTCCTCCCTTCTTTCTCCTTTCCCTTTTCGAAAATGTTCAGCTACCTGTTCCCTGTTCCTACTCGAGGCTGAGAAATCTGCTCCAGAAGAATTCTTTTGAAACTGCCATCTTGGAGAGTTGGTATAAAGCACCAGTCTTCTAGTTCACATCAAATCCTAAGAAAGACCTCTCCGGTGGCTGCAAGCCTGTTTACCAAATCATGACAGGGGTCTCTTTGAACTTTTAGTCCTCCCTACGCAAATGGCTGTCTCCAGTGACCAACTTAGAGCTCTTTCCAAGGTACAGTTCACGCTCCAGGGAGTAACAGAATCTCACAAGATGCGATGGATGTAATACTGTAGTGTAGTTCCTATATTCCCAATAGGCTCTGCACATTGGAATATTATATCCTATAGGTGTGACGTAGGACTTATGTCTACTAGGTCTCTATCGAATATATTAGACTTAATTGTGAGTGCCTGCTAGCTCAGAGGTCACTAGAAACTTTCTCGAACTCACAAGAAGGGATTAGTTTCTGACAACCGCATAAACATGACGATCTGGAGGATGCGTACTTCCATGTCCCGATTCACCCAGCACACAGAAGGTTACTACGCTTCACAGTAGCCAAGAGCCATTTTTAGTTCAGAGTTTTGCCGTTCGGCCTTCGCTCTGCTCCAAGAATTTTTACGAAGGTGCAGGCACCTGTAGCAGCATTTCTGCGAAAGAACCACTTCCAGGTCTTCCCTTACCTGGACGATTGGTTACTAAAGGCCCCGACCAGAGCATTAGTGCAGAACGCAGTGCAGGCTTGCACCAATCTGTTCCAAAATCTGGGTCTCACCTTGAACACAGAGAAATCCACGCTGGTGCCATCACGGACAGCACGGTTCCTGGGAGCCGTGTTAGATTCGCAGCTCTCAAAGGCATTTCCTACTCGAGAGAGGATACAGAAACTGCAAAGATTAGCACGAGGCCTTCGAGGAAAAAAGTGTCTTTTTGTACGCAGCTACAAGTTGCTGCTGGGGGTGATGTCATCATGTATTCCCCTGATCCCGCACTGCAGGCTCCGGATGCGCCCCCTGCAGGAGCAACTAGACCTCCAGTGGCAGCAAGTGCACGGATCGTTCGACGACAAAGTGATGGTCACTCGAGAGATGAAGGAGGCAGTGCTTTGGTGGTCGCATCAACAAAATTTATGCCAGGGTCTATCCTTCGCAAGCGTTCCATCACCTCACATACTGACAACGGATGCGTCATTGGAGGGATGTGGAGCAGTGATGCAGGACCTGCAGATCAGCGGCCATTGGTCTCCTAGCGACCAAAATCTACACATCAACCTGTTGGAGCTGAGAGCGATCAGGCTAGCTCTTCAAGCCTTTCTTCCGCGTCTCCAGGGTTCACAAGTGCTAGTCAGGACGGACAACACCACGGCTATGCATTATGTGAACAAGGAAGGAGGAACGAGGTCACTCCTCTTGTTGCAAGAGGCTCAACAGATTCTGGAATGGACAATTCTTCACAGAATTTCTCTAAAGGCAGAGCACTTACCAGGAGTGCTAAACGAGGGCCAGTGCGATCTCCTCCTCCAACATGGCATCTAAACTTGGTCCTGGCTCAACTAATGAAGGGACCTTTTGAGCCGATTCACCGCTCAGACCTAAAATACTTGTCATGGAAGTTAGCTTTACTCTTGGCCCTCACATCGGCAAGGCGAGTGGGGGAGATGCAGGCCCTAACTATCCAGGAACCGTTTTTGCAGTTTAAAAAGAACACTACCATCTTGCGGACGAACCCAAAGTTCATTCCCAAGGTTCCTACTGACTTTCACCTGAATGAGCCGGTGATCCTAAAAACATTTTTTCCCAACCCAGTCACTCCAGCGGAAAAGACATTGCACACTCTGGATTTGCAACGATGTCTAAAATTCTACATAGACCGAACCAAGGACTTTAGAAAATCTTCGCAATTGTTCATTGCCTTCGGCGGTCCAAGCAAAGGTCTCCCTCTGTCCAAACAGGGGATCTCAAGATGGATTTCGAGTGCTATTCTGCATTGCCACAAGATGGCAGGAAAACCTCTGGTGGGCAGGATCCGTGCTCACTCAACGAGATCAGTGGCTTCTTCTACGGCCCTCTTTGCGGGGGTGCATATCAAAGACATTTGCAGGGCTGCTACCTGGAGCAGCGTGCACACGTTAACTAAGCATTATTGCTTAGTCATTGCAGCAGGATGACGCGGCAGTGGGCCAGGCTGTCCTGAGAAACCTCTTCAAGTGATTGGTGAGCTTTCCTTTCTATCCCACCTTCCATGGGTAACACATTTTGTAATTTTCTTTCTAATGTTATGATATACTTCTTTACAAAATGTGTTTATGGTGTTTACTGCTTGCTATTCTGATACAAAGCATGGGAATCTATGAAAGTTCCAATACTGGGGCAAGAAAACAAGTTACTTACCTGTAACTTTGGTTCCCCAGTATTGGTAACTTTCATAGATACCCATGCGCCCACCCACCTCCCCGGGGAAAGCTCAGCCTTCAGCAAGTATGGTGTCTAGCACAGTACGGCTACGAAAATCTGAGGCTCTGACGTTCCTTCAGGAAGGTTCTAAGGGTGAGGCTCTTCTGATTGGCTGATGCCTAGAGTTTGGTCTCTTTTACAAAAAGAGGCTGATATGTTACAAAAGGGAAAGAGGCCTAAGCCTTTCCTTTCTCTTTTGTACCTACTACTATGATATTTTTTATTACCGAGACTCCCAGTCCGACGACGGGGAATGATACAAAGCATGGGAATCTATGAAAATTACCAATACTGGGGAACCAAAGTTACAGGTAAGTAACTTGTTTTCTTCTGTTTGTGCCTTACTCAGATTAGCACACATGCGTTTATTGCCACTTACATTTGGTATTATGAGCCCATCTTGCACCGTTAGCTTTGCTTTCTTATTTCAGCTTCACTGCTGTTAGTTGTTTGCTTAGCATTTTTAACCCTAAGTGGGATTGGTATACCCAGACTTTGGTCCCTTGCTCACTGTGCCACTGGATTCAAGCTAGCCTGGCTGATGAAGGGTAATACCTGAACACCGGTCCCAGGATGCTTGTTTCCGGTGCAGGGAGGATCTGGCTTGGCAGTTCGGTCTGGACTGTGCCCATGAGGCACAGGCTCAAGACTGATTTGCATATGGCTGTGTCTAAACTGGGGTGGCATGATCAGCAAAAGAACAATGAATTTAACCCAGATCTCTTGATAGGTGGTGAATGTATGATTTATTCAGCATTCCGTCCATCATTTGTTTGCGTATCGCTTTTCGCCCTAAGTGGGATGGGTATGCGCAGACATGGGTACCTTGCTCACTGTGATTCAAGCTAGCCTGGCTGATTCCGTCCATCATTTGTTTGCGTAGCAGTTAGTTGTTAACAGGCATCTTTTGTTTAGGTCATGCCTGTTTGTTTTCCTCGTAGCGGGCGCCATCTTGGGTGTCGCACTGTTATAAGTACGGGCCGCACCAGACGCCAACTGCTTGTGATTGCAGATCATCATCGGAGAAGTTGGTGAATTTGTGCCTTGGTGCTGTTTTCTCGAGTTCGTGGATGAAAAAGGATACAGTAGCGAAATGTCACTTTGACTTTAGAGCAACACCGAGTATCGGCAGAAAGGACGTCGCATTGCCTTGTTCGTAGTGCTAATTCCAGTTTCATTGTTTTCGAGGACGAGCAGAGAGAGTTACCTGTAAAGCAAGTTAATTCCAGACTAACTAATTTGGATTTCGTTGTTCTCTGAACCGAACAAGTAAAAGAGAGAATATAGCCTAGAAAATAAACATACATATGAAATACATATGAGATGATGAACAAACAGCTGTGTGATAAAGAAAGAACATAATCAGTGAAGCACTGACTAAATGTTTGGGAATTACGATAACAGTTATGTGATAGTAATTAAAGGTTGTATCGTTTATGAATCCTATTAGCAGTGTATGTTTTCTTCTGCTGTGAAGAAGAATCAAACCTGAACTTGTGTCCTAAAACAATAATGAAACTATTCACGAAAGCAATCTGCATTAAAGGTTGTTAAATTAACCACTGGTATTTCCACAATTAAGAGCATTGAGTCTAAATGTAAAGGCGTTTCTTGTGGAACCACTCTGCATTTAGGACGGCTTGATCACGGAAAAAACTTACTTTTATTTCCACAAGCAAGAGACTATTGTGTTCTATCACATCCTCTCTGTTCTATGGTGTTTGAGAGACTATTTAAGGTTAATATTGGTTACGATTAAGTGCCTCTATCCCTTGTTCCAGGTCTCCCTCCCCGCAGTACCCTCCCCAATTCCCTCCCCCTCGTTTGGCCACTCCGATCTTCTGGTATAATTAACAAACAGAATCGTTGCTGCCGGAAGGTGGGCATTTTGAGGGTACTGCTCCTGAGGAACACTGTCCCTGACAGCATTGATTTGAAGAGAAAAATTGTAAATTCCATCCAGGAAGGAGGCGCCATTGCAAGTACACAGCATTGTAAAGAAAAGCAATAAATGATATGGATCCTGTCTGTTAATTTGAAAGGATGCTTGAAATGAAAACTGAGAATCGCTGGGGATGGCCACTGCGAGGTTGGGAGGATAAGTTAGTTATAGTCACGTTTTCATCAGAAAAAAAACATCAGGATTAAAGGACTGCATGAGGTCCCAAATGATATGTTCAGTTTTTTGGAGAGTAAATATTGAAATGAGTATGAAGTAAAAAGTCGTGGTGCTTTGGTCCTTTAAGTGAGTGATAGGTTGTGAGTTGGAGGTATGTGATGTATAAGCTATTGGGGTGAGAGAGGAAAATGTGCACCTGTGGCAGCAGAAGAAGCCTTCTGGTGCCATCATATCATAAGTGTGGGCACATAAGGGTACGCTATGAGATTTAAGATTATTTAAGAGATGGGAGGAATGTATGATTCTAGCATCTTTAACTAGGGTGAGAGATGCTTGGTGGGTGGTGCACGGTATGTTGGACAGGCACAGACAAATTTGCCTTTGGCATGTTTGCATGTCCATTACATGTGCTGGCAGAGGGGCGTACCCTGTATGCCTCCAAAGTGCTAATTGGATGCAGCTAACCAAGTAGGTGGGCCAAATGAAAACAACAAACTGTAACCCAGCTGCTCCTGTAACGACCACAAGCTCCCATGCCAGCGATACTACTATCTAGATCCAATACACAAACATCAAAGACCATCTTTTATGAGATATCAGACATACTAACATGGCAAATTTAGCAGTATGTTACTTTCTAAGAACATCCTCAGTTGGGAATATTTAACAATGTTTGTTTGGACAACTTGATATACTTAAAAAGTTCACAGACCTTGCTCAGCTTACAATTGAGGATTCATTTTTCTGTCTCTGGTGTTTCTCAGGAGCCAATTAGTAATCACATTGCTCATTCCTGGCATATAATCCGTAATGACCAAAATTGCTGATTATGGAACATGTGGCAGAAATCCGTATGAAATACTGGTTGTACCATTTGACTTGGTGCATAACTGTCAAGATTTTGTCCATGTGCTGCAGAATGCAACACTCACTCTGTCCTATGACCGGCACCCCACCACAAAGAAATCTACCAGGTGCTTTATGCCACTGATGTTCTTCTGCTGTTCTTCTACAGGCCAATTTTCATGAGTAGATATCTTGTTGCACTGGAATTCTCTGCCTAACCCACTGCTGTAGGTGAGGCAGAGGAGAGCACCCCAAACATAGCATCCAAGCTACCTGATGACCCAACCTTGCCTCCCAGTAGAGAGCTATATCTTCTGCTTAAGACAACCCCTTCTGGAGATGTATACCCTTTGTGCATGCAAGAGCCTTACTGTGGAGAAGGCTTAGAAGATTGCTTGAATTGACTAGGCTATCCCACAGTGCATGCCAGCAGCCTCAACAAGACATGATACACTCTATCATGACAATTGCCTGAGGGAAAACAGGGCGGCAGAAAAGAGTGAAGATTAGAACCCGGAAAAGCTCTGGTTTGTCTATTTCCTCTTACCGGCTTCTGGTAAATCACTGATGTGCTTTGGCATGGACCTGAAACCCCTCCCTTCCGCCTTCCTGCCGCAGTGGAAGTGTGCAGCCGAGGCGCCGAGGAAACTACGGCGGGCATAGAGAAGGCGCAGCTGCGGCTGGGCTTCATCCCGCATTTGCCACCTTTCTCCCCACGGCTGTTACGAAGAGGAGCATTGAGAAAGAGACGGAACCTGGGGTATTGATTCAGGAAAGCTCTGACATTTCTGGCGGTTCAGCTGTGGACGGTGAGAGTAATATTGGGGATTCGGTAAAGGGTGCTGAGATTCGTCTTTCTAACCCCAGTAAGCGTACATGTAAAAAGCAGGCTTCAAAAGGGAAAAAGCGGGGGAAAGGATCCAAAAGCTGCATACACACACATGCCCCAGAGAGTTTAACTGGGGTGGGGGCGAAGAGTGATTCAGCAGTAGACCGGGAGGTTGAGGCTGAGGCTGATAGAACTAGGTATAGCGCAGGTGTTAACCAGGTGCCCAGGAGCAAAGAGGGGAGCAAATGTCCTAAAATCTGTAGTGGCTCCCAGAGAGGGGCTAAGAATAAGCATTTACCAAATAGCGCAGTACGCATTACCCCCTCACTGCATTCCTTTTTTAAGGTATTAACACACGTATTGGATATCTTTCCTGCGAAGTCTATCGAGCACTCCATCATCTCCAATACAAATATGGCTGAGCCCTCTCTTCCCCCTCGAGGTTTACCCAAAGCTGTAGCTACCGCCGTTCCTGAGAAGCGAGTGTTAGATGTACAGGACAAGGAGGCCAATAATTCCCAGACCAGTGCAGGTGATTTTGGGTCAACTGAAGATGCCCCCCCCCCTGGTGTTCGGGAGACTTCCGGTTCTGCTGAATGCGCTGGGGTGAATGGTGGGGTATATGGGGAAGGAGAAAATGGGGTTGGAAACTCACTCGAGGCACTCCTAACATCTATGAGGGAGGAGATAAGGAGGCCAATTTGGAGACAGCTGAGACAAAAATTCAAAGTCTACGGAGAGAGGGGGATGTTATGCGGTAAAGGGTCGAGTCACTGGAGAATTATTCACGGCGGAACAATCTTCGGCTCCTGAAGGTCCCGGAGGGGAAAGAAGGGGGCGACATTAAGGCTTTTGTGGTTTCACTGCTAAAAGATTCCCTAAATCTTGACGAGGCAGCCAACATTTTAGAGAGAGATATCCAGGGGATACATCGAGAATACCTTTTGTTTAAACCCCGGCAGAGTTAAACCTAGAGAGATACTGGTTAACTTCCTCACACATGCCCTAAAGGAAAAAATCCTAAGCCTCGCATTGAAAGCAAAATCGTTAAAGGCTCCAGATTTCTCCTTTGAAGTACGGTCAGACCTTTCTAAATCTACTTTAGATCGACAGTGGGAACTTGGCCAAAGAATGGAGAAGTTTAGATCCTTGGGTGCAACAGTGCAGATGAGGTTCCCCGCGTTTTTGCGGGTGATGTATAATAATAAAATGCATAACATCCGATCCCCCCTCGAGGCCGACGAATTGTTGGAATCCATTGGGGATCGTTCGCGGGGGGGTAGTTAAAATATAGAGCACTTTTGCACTATACAAATGACTCCATGACCGGGAGTTATTGGATAAGGCCACAATTCCCAATATTTGTTGGTTGGATGGTTTGTCGATCTTTTTGAGGAGAGTAGGGTGCCCTCTCTTCTGTAAAGTTAGACTATAAAAGGAAATAGAATGGGGGGAAAAAAGAAAGAAGAAAAAAAAAGGTTTTTTTTGTTTTTTTTTTAAAAAGGGGAAAAAAATATAAAATAAAGGAGGAAAAATGGAGTATATAATGGAGAGAAAACGGGACAAAAGGAAAAAAATATATATAACAATAATAACAAAAAGGGGAAAAGGTTTTGTCTTTATTTTAGCCACTTTTCCAGCATCTGTCTTTTTCAGTAGGTGCTTTTATTAGCCTAAGCAGTGTAGGAGGGGGGGGGGCTGAGGACGCAAATCTGGCTATACATCTGGCCAGTGTAAGTGAGGGGGGGTTCCTGGGGGAGGGCTAGGGGGGGGACACTGGGTGGTGGGGGGATCATTTTTTAAACATCCTCATAGGTCAGCCCTTTTTAAGCTCTCCAAGTGTCCTGATAGTGGATATTCCCAGGTTCTGTGCTGTCAGAATTCGTGCTTGAGTGGTCCTTGTTTCTGGGATTTCGGGTGGGATGGACTAAGAAGAGGGAGGCATTGATATGACCTCCCTTCAATACTTATCCTAGAATGTCAATGGCCTGCACATGAGGAGTAGAAGACACCGAATCCTCCAATATCTGAAAGACTCCCCCGCGCAGGTCATGGTCATACAGGAGACACATCTTCTCAAGGCAGAAGTTACCGAAATGCTAAAAAAGCGGAAATGGGTTGACAACTTATATGTACAGACCAAAATGCAAATATAAGAGGGATCTTCTTCATTTTTAAAAAACAAGCGAAAGTCCAGATATTGGACTATAAAGAGGACCACAGCGGGAGATGGCTCTTATTAAGAATATCGGTAGACGGTCTGATTTGCACATTAGTGGGCTATCATGGTCCAAATCAAGACGATCCATCTTACTTGAACATTATTCGGAATCACCTGGTACCCTCACAGGACCCGGTTATTTGGGTTGGCGATTTCAACATTGTGTTTAACCCTAAACTTGACAAGTCATCTAACTCTAGAGCCTGTGTACTCTCTAAATCACGGCAAACCCTAGTATAAATAATGACACAGTTGGACCTAGCGGATCTATAGAGGGAAAGGGTAGGCAATAAACTGTTTGGTTTTTTTTTGGAACCTTAAATACAAGCATAAGTCGAGAATCGACTATGCTTTGTTTAGTTATTGTCTTAAAGATTCATTGACGGAGATAGTATACCTCCCTTCCCACCTTTCCGACCATTCGGCTATCCTCTTTACTTTAAAATCTGGCCAGCAGATTAGACATACTTCATGGTCTTTTGATCGGACTATTTTATTAGAAGATGAGGAAATCAGTTTTCTTGTAGCAGAGTCTAAATCCTTTTTGGAGATTAATCTTGAATCCGCTGTCATAGCCACGGTGTGGGAGGCCCTCAAAGCCTTTTTGAGAGGGTGTATAACTAACAGAGCCTCCCATAGACGGAAGATATACAGGGAGAGGATTAAAAACCTAGAGCTGGAAATGAATTTAATTGATCAAAAGCTCGGTACCTCCATTGGTTCAATAGAAGAGTAAGAGAAGATGGCTGAGCTGAAAAAACTGCTTGAAACCATCTTACCAGAAAGGGTTGCTAAGAGATCGCAGGCAAGCAAGATCTCTCATTTCGAATTCGGGAGGCTGTGGGCAGGGTTTTGGCTTGGAAGATAATATCTGACCAAGCACAAAATTACATCAGAGAAATAAAACTGGAAGGTGAAGTAGCGTCCAGGATTTCTAATTCGGACATTGGGAGCGCTTTCCAGGAATTTTTTTAGGTGATATATAAGGAGGATATTATCGATGACCATGTGGCAAGGGATTCCTGGCTCGAGAAAATCTCTCTGCCAACTCTTTCAACAGCTCAAAGTAGCCGCTTGGAGATGGAAATATCAGAGGCAGAAGTGGGTAAAGCCATTGGACAACTTAAGCGAGGGAAGGCGGCCAGCCCTGACGGCCTATCAGGAGAGCTTTACCGTGTTTTAAGTGTAGCCATTGTTCCAACATGACGGCCCTTTTTAACAGTATTCTCCTGAAGGGGGAGGCACCCCCAGAATCGTGGAGCAAAGCAACAATGGTCCTGATTCCTAAACCAGGGAAGGACCCGACCGAGTGCTGATCCTATCGGCCAATTTTGCTCCTGAATAACGATTGCAAAATCTTCGCTACTATCATGTCAACTAGATTGAGGAGCGTAATTGGCTCAATTATCCACCAAGAACAAAAAGGGTTTATAAAAGGGTGTGAGTTAGCTAATCTTACGCACGACTTGGTGGGGGCTATAGAAATCGCCTCCACCTTCTCTCTTCCTGTGGCAACCCTTACTTTAGACGCAACCAAAGCCTTTGATAGGGTCAATTGGCCCTATCTGGCCGCGGTTATGAGAAAATTTAAATTCGGGGATGGCTTCTGTCGAGTTATTGCTCTCATGTATAAGGTCCCATTGGCTAGGTTGCTAGTCAACGGTGTCCTGACAGAGCCCTTTAAAATTACGAGGGGTACTAGGCAGGGCTGCCCGCTATCTCTCCTTCTCTTCAACTTGTACATCGAGCCGTTTGCGCAAGTTTTAAGAGAAGCGGTTAACATCCCTTCTTTTAAATTCATGGGGTGGTAGATGCGGGAATCCCTCTACACAGATGACATCCTCATTTTTACGTCTGATCCGGATATATCATTCCCTATAGTTATTAAGAGGGCGGAGGAGTTTGGGCGGATTTCGGGGTACGAAATTAACGCAAGTAAAACGGAAATAATGGCCTAGAACATCGCAAATACACAACTTGATGTGACCTCCTCCATGCGTTATCTTGGAATTCGGATCACTCAAGTGGTTGAAAATATCGCCCAAAACAACCTAGACCGGGTTTTTAATGAATGCCGGAAGCTATTAAAATCCTGGGCTTGTCTTCCACTTACCATACTAGGGAGGACAAGTTTAGTAAATAGGTCTATCCTTCACAAATTTACATTTATATTTAACACCATCCCCTTGGCCTTTGATGCTAAACAGCTAGATAAATGTCAGATAGAGATTAATTCCTTTATCTTGAACTACAAAGCTACTAGATTGGCATGGAAGAAGTTGAGAAGGAGGAGGGAAAAGGGAGGGCTCACACTACCTGATTTACAGTATTATGCATGGGCTTTTCAGTTGTCACACTCTAGAATGCTTTTGAAAACACCATCTAGCTCGTCAATAGGGATAATGTTTAAAGCCATGTTTGTAGGGGCTGACCTCCCAATTGATGGATTTTTGTTTAAATTCGGGGACCAGAATTTTTTTTAAAAAGTTAAGTTAGAATTGTCCCAATCTTTGGCTAAAGCCTGGGCGCAGTTAAAAAAGAGAATAGGACTTTCTTATTTCTCAAACTTTGCACCCTTGTGGGAATCCCCAGGCTTACCACCTTGCTTAAAGGATAATCTGGCGACCCCCGTGAAGGATGCTGGGATTGTAAGATGGGGTGATCTGCTGGCAGGGGGGTCAATGGTGGCATGGTAAGAGTTACAGGATAGGGTAGGCCCGGGTCTATCTAGATTTAAACACCTGCAGCTTGACAGCTGGGCTCGGGCCTTGTGTAGGAAAGGTGTCCCTCTGGGCAAAGTTAGTAACCTGGAACATCAGTTGGTAGAGAGGCATGGGGGAGGCAAAGAGGTGGCTCTTTGGTACTGGAGTATTTTGGAGGAGGTGGATGGGGAGTTTACCCTTCCTGATGAGTTGTGGGGGGCGAGCTAGGCTTTCAATGCGAGGAGTTATGGATAAAATCTTTTACTCTTCTGTATAAAACCATTAAACCAGCATGGCTGAGGCGTAACCATCTTTTCACTGTACATCGTGCCTACCTCTCCCCTCTAAGGCTATCAAAATTCCAGCCATGAAAGAGCTGTAATAAATGTAATCTCCCCGAAGCATCTGACGTACACATGTTTAAGGACTGCCCTCCCATTTGCATGTTTTGGGAAGAAGTAAAGTCGTCATTGGACTCTAGTCTCAATACATCATTGTCCATCACTCTGCCATTAATAATTTTTGGTTTAGATGAAAGCGTCACCGGCCAGGCAAGGTCTTTTGTTTTTTATGCAATTCTTTTAGCAAGACGGCAAATTTGCAAGTTTTGGGTTGACACCATGGCACCATCACACGCAGGTTGGCTGACGTCCCTATATGAAACATCTACGGTGGACTTGGCCAGACCAAGCAGTAAACGAAATTTGGCTTTCTGGGATTTATTGATTCAGTGGAGATAGGATCTCTGGGGTTTTTCTTTTTTTCCCCCCGGGTCCTATGATTATGCCTACAACACTCCATGGACCTTGGGTTGTCGGTCCCCTCGGATACTGTAACTGGTTCAACAGGTTGAAAAATACCTTGATGGAGTAATTGCTAGCCCACATCCCCTTTCCCCCTCTTGTCTTCTGGATTCTTCTTCCGCCGTTATGTCAATCGCGTCTTGGAATGGGAGATAATTAAAATCTTTTGTCTCTCAAGGTGGGACACGTAAGGTGGTCGGCGTTTCTTGAAAAGCGGGTAAGGCAAATGAGGACAAATAAAGAAGAAAAAAAAAGACATGATACACTCTAGAATACTCATTCTTTCTTGCTGTAGGGTATAGAATCTCTGAGTCCTAGTCTATGGACAACCCCAAAAACCTTAATTGATTTCCTGGGCCCCAAGTCTGACCTGACCCAATTAAAAAGGAGACCCTGGTTCACGAAAAGAACAATGGTAATTTTCACATGTGCCGTTCACACCTGTGGATCCCTTGACATGAAGATATGGCCATATGGATATATAATGATCCGGGTACTTCTCTACTTCATAATCAACATGGCTTTGTCAACTTGGTGATGCACCAAGATGCTGAGGATTGACTGAAGGTACCTATACCTTGTCAAAGAATTTGAAAAATGGGGATCAAAAGGTATGCATCCTTCAGATTGATCTGATTCTGTCGTGTTCTTCACCCTCCAGAACAAAATTACTCAACATGTAAATCCCCTTAATTTATACTCCTGTACATCACCAGAGGCATTGAATTACTTCATATTTTTAATAAGATGGAACCATGTGTATCTTTGTTCTTTGCGAGAAACTAGCTGTTGCGAAAACTAGAAAAGTGTATGTGGGTCAAAAAAAAAACAGCAGTGTACTTGGGTCTGAAAACTTAAACACTTTTTGCAGAATCACTGAAATACAATGATGCTGACAGAGTAAAAAAATATTTTCTTTAGGACTATAACCCTCGCCCACCCTGAGGTGGCATGCATCATAATAGCGTTCCTCCTCACATTTCAACAACTTGCTGCAATATGGGCAACAGATTCTAGAATAGGAAGATATCTTGAACGTTGACCCTTCACTATGAGAGTCTAAGGTGTGGGGTAGTTACAGAGAGTGTAAAGAAGGGAAGTAAACAATAAAACTCTTGCCTGGCCAGATCCTCAAACTTTATTCCATCTACCAGGGACAGGGTTAAAAACAGTAAAGTGAAGCAGGGAGGAAACTAATCTCTGACTAAACAGAGTGGTCAACATTTTTCTGCTCTGGAATTACCTTTGAAGTAGTGGGCATTATCAGGACTTAATGGAGTCACTCTTCTATAAGGATGGGTAAATAAAATGTGAACTAGCATAAAGATACTGATACAAAGGGTGGTCAGCAAGGAGTAAAGAAGATCCGTCTCTAAAGGTACCTACAAAAAGAAGAGGAAAAAGAAATAACATTTGTCAGAACATCCTACATACATCAGTGCCCATGTGCTTCATCCAGATATTTCCTAGAAAGTGTACTTACCATAGTGAAGGTCATGCTTACCTTATGCACATCAAAAAACAATGAGTAGGTCCATAAACGCTCATATAATAATTAGTGAGTCGGCACATTGTGAGTTCTTGCTCACTATCATCAGGTATACTGCCTCCACTCTAGACTACCATGGCAAGAACTCAGGGTTGCAGCTAAAGGACAAATAGTGAGACACAAGTCAATATGTTGCTGCCAAATTGAAAGATGTATGTTTGTGGTCTTAAAAACATCAATATTCTATTGAAATTATCATGTGATGGTTATGGCTGTAATAAAAGCCTACATATTTTCAATTTGTATACTTATGGTAACATCATACTAGCTTGAAATCACAGGGATATTGCATACTATCTCTCATTATATATGTAATATATCAATGTCACCAAAATCAATGGCGATATTTGGCACATATGGTGTGAAAAATATCACCCATTGCATTAGAAACAGAGCCACCCTGAATATCTGCGGATAGAAAGAATGGAAACTGCCTTAATCAATATCAAGACCAGATGACATAAAGCAAAAAAATGACAGTTCAAATTGGCAGTGGGTTTGGTGATGAAACAGCAGTTGCTCTAGTGGCCACATGGCACCTTTAATTTAACTTTTAGTCCATAGTAGAGTGGTATACCATACACCCAAGCCTGTCAATTAAAGGCTCTTAGCGGGCCTGCGACACTTGCTGCGCCACCCACTTAAGTAGCCCGTTAAAACATGTCCTAGCCTGCCCGTGCAGACTGAATGCAGTTATAAACTGCGGATTCGACTTGGCAATATAATCCCCTTGCCAAGCCTTAAACTTAACTTTTATTGCATATGTCACCGCTAAGGTAGGCCCTGAGTAGCCCAAAGGGCAGGGTGGATTACAATAAAACGGTTGGGCATGTTTTTCTAAGTTTTACATATTGTGGTAAAGTGAAACAATTAAATATGTTTTTCACTTATTATTGGACTAAATCTTCCATATTGCCCCTCACTGATGCCCAGATTAATACCTTATTGGACTTTCAGTTGGCATAGGCGGAGGATGCTATCAAGTATTTGGGTATTTGGCTCAGCAGAGACCTACAGCTCATCTGGCGCTTACATTTCAGAAGACTGCATGCCTGGTTTGAAGATAAAATAAAATTTTGGACAGCATTAGCCTTATCACTAGCCGGTAGGATTGTCATTTTGAAGATGATTGTCCACCCTACGTTATTATATCTATTTGTCAACATACCCATTCCACTCACTCACAATTTTTTTAAATCCCTGCGCTCTGCAGAAATTTCAATGGTTTGGGTCGGGGGTCAACCCAGAATTAGTTGTGACTTGTTGACACGCCCACTGTCCAAGGGAGATCTGGGCCCTCCAGACTTTGAATTATATGCTTTGAGTGCACAAGCCCAATTTTACATTATTGGATCTACCCTGTCCCTTTCCAACCCCACGTTGCCACTGAGAAAGATATAGCGGATCCTACTCCTTTGCACATGGCTGTAAATCAACCTTACCGTAGGACTTCCAATGAGATTAATACTGTTGAATCGGTGCGATGGGCATGGGATGGCCTGCAGAACGTACGCAAACTCCGCTACTATATGCACCCTCTACACCACTTGCGTTTCACCCTCATTTCCCCTTTCTACATGGTAAGGGTGCCATTGACAGGGCACATAAAATAAGCATTAAGACACTGGGGGACCTCTATCCAAATGGCACTTTTTTGGAGCAGCCAGTTGGTCAGGTCGAGGAGGGAACTCTTGTTCTGTAATGTCTGCTATATCACCAACTCAAGGCCACCTGCAAAGCAATTCATCCCACTTTTCCAACCCCTCCCAATTCTCTGTACCCACTAGAACACCTTTTGGTCACACCGTCCCCTAAAAAGTTAGTCAATATGTCCATACGTAGGAGCATACTCCGTGGGGTATACAGTCAAAATATCGAGTTCAAAATATCGAATTACATTAATATCGACTTCAAAATATAGAATGGACAAAATATCGAGTGGACAGAATATAGGCAACACAAATATCAAATTTAAGGTAAGTAATTTAATATCGATTTTTCTAAATATAGAAAGTTAAAATATCGAAGTAGATGATATAGGTATTCAAATATATCAAATTTTTAATAATATCACATTTTTTAAAGTGTTTTCTATGTTAGCATATGTGTGAAAAGTGTATATTTGTATTATAATTTATTTTAAGTAATTAATTTTATGTCATTTAATTTTTGCGTAATTTGATTCTGTAGCGGGTTGTGGGTTTATAGGGTAATAGGGTGGGAAGTAATTTAAATTGTAATTAGATATTTTAATGTATATATTGATATTTATTTTGAATTAATTGTTAATTAATTTTTAATTTGTAATGAATTAATTTTCAATTGGTAATTAATTTTTATTAGTTGATTAATTGATAATTATGTTAATTTTATTAATTTATTTTCCGTAGCAGGTTGTGGGTTTATAGGGGAATAGGGTGCGAAGTAATTTACTTGTAATTAACTAAATATTTTAATGTATATAGTGGTATTTATTTTGAATTAATTGTTAATTAATTTTTAATTTGTAATTAATACATTTTTAATTGGTAATTAATTTGTATTAATAGGTCATTCATTTTTATAATTAATATGTATTTGATTTTTTTATTGATTAATTATTATATTATGTTAAATTGGTAATTACTTTTCATGAATTTTTTATTGGTATTGATATTTTATTTATTTTTTATTAATATATTAAATATTTACTTTCTCTACTGTTGCACTCTCTGGAGTGGGAATAGTAATTTTAACCCCTAAGCTATCCAACGCTTTCCCTACTGTTGCACTCTCTGGAGTGGGAATAGTAATTTTAACCCCTACGCTATTCAACACTTTCCCTACTGTTGCACTCTCTGGAGTGGGAATAGTAATGTTTACCCCTACGCTATCCAACACTTTCCCAACTGTTGCACTCACTGGAGTGGGAATAGTAATTCTTACCCCTACGCTATCCAACGCTTTCCCTACTGTTGCACTCACTGGAGTTGGAATAGTAAATCTTACCCTCCCGCTATCCAACGCTTTCTCTACTGTTGCACTCTCTGGAGTGGGAATAGTAATTTATACCCCTACACTATCCAACGCTTTCCCTACTGTTGAACTCTCTGGAGTGGGAATAGTAATTTTAACCCCTACACTATCCAACGTTTTCCCTACTGTTGCACTCTCTGGAGTGGAAATAGTAATTTTAACCCCTACGCTATTCAACGCTTTCCCTACTGTTGCACTCACTGGAGTGGGAATAGTAATTTTTACCCCTATGCTATCCAATGCTATCCCTACTGTTGCACTCACTGGAGTGGTAATAGTACATTTTACCCTCCCGCTATCCAACGGTAAGAATATTGTATATTTTTTATTAATATTATGTTAATATATTTATATATGTTTTAAAAAATCAAATTGTATGTTTTTTTATAACTTAAAATTATTTTTTAATAATTGTAAGGTTATCTAAGTATTTTTAAGTATATTTTAGTTAATTATTTTTATTATTTCATTAATTTTAAATTATTTTTAAGACATTAAATAAATTTGATATTTTGACTAACAATATTTTTGATTCAATATTTTAATACTTACCTGTTTGTAGATAGGAATTCGATGTTTTTGTAGTCGATATTTTATCCTCAATATTTTTGTAATTCGATATTAGTGTAATCAATATTATGTCAGTGATCCACTCCGTGGGCAGAACTAGGCCGCTGGCGCTGTGGAGAGCAGAGCTCTTGGAGCAACCCACTTACGATCAATGGGCATTTGTCCCCCAACTATGAATTACTGCTCATACACTTTAAATTCCTGCATTGTTACTATTGTACCCCTCTACAGTTCTTTAAATTTAAACTGAGAACTGGTTCTGCCTGTTGGAAGTGCAGACTAGAGGGAGCAACATTCCTACACATACCATGGGATTGTCCCGCAGTTTCCCGGTACTGGGGGGAGGTGTGTGATATAATGCAAGCTGTTACGGGTCAGCCCCTTGAATGCTCCCCACTAGTGATGTTGTTGGGTTATGTGGAGCAGTCCCTGCCTGCGGTTTGCCGTCTGACTGCAATGATGCTGATCCTTGCACAGCCCAGTTTAGCAATACACTGGGGTGCTCCCAGCTGCCCACGCATTAAGACGTGGATCAAAGATGTTGCTTACTGCCAAGAACAATTAGCAAACTATTGTGACCTCATGCCTACGGCGTCTTGCCCTAAAGATATTTGGGAGCCTTTCACAAACTGGCTTAGGATGAGAGACTCCACCCAGACACTGATGCATTAGCACTTCCATCTGCTAATCCATCGGAGGTTGCCCAATAGAATTCCAATATAGCCACACAAATTGTTGTGAACGTATCCTGGACCCTAATTAAATATTCCTGATTCATGCTCTTATGTGGTTATAACAAATCATATCCTTATAAAGGCATAAGAATCATATCCATATTTAGTCATAGCCAATGCAGTCCAAATACGGCAAGGCTACTTCCCTAGACTCCTAGAAAGTACAACGCGTTCTTTAAACAAACCAAGCCTCCATCAGCCCGGGAATTCCCTCTGCTTCTGTTTTGATTTGTCCTAGAACTCCTGAGAGTCCTAAAAGAACTGCCAGTTCTTAGTGACAGTTCTTAGTGACGGCTTATGTCCAACCTTACGTCAAACTCTGCACCTTCCAAGTATAAATATACCAGCATTTGCCTTAAGCAAACACACGGTGGTTTGGAGCAGAGCGGCTATCTACTTACCCAAAGCTCAGCTGATGCGAGTGCCGAAGGAAGCTGACCCTCCCATTTGACGCACTGAGAGAGATGCTGTCTTTTCTCCTGCCGAGAAATCCAGCTCCAGTGCTTCCAGTCACCCTTGCGGGTTGCCGGGAGATCGAGTCCTGAGAAAGAGAAACAAGACCTCCTTCATTCTAAAACCAAGGTACGGAGCTGATTAGATCCTTAGAGAATTCTTGATTCAGATTCTTGGCAAAAATAACCTAACTTAAACTGCAGCTCATTTACTCCTTCCCACGTACTAGGCTTAGGTTAGGTACACCGGGGTAGGCGTATTTTAGAAGCACCAGTTGAGTATGTTTAGTCAGCTTTTATCATTGTATGTATTGTATATATTTTATCAGTTTTAAGTATCATATGGCTCAGAAACCATATAAATGCTTTTACAGTATTATTTCATAATACTCCTTTTACTGTACGCACTTTACTTTATGACAAGTATTGCAATTGTGGCAATTCACTTCTCTTGCATGAGAAAGAAGACTGCTCAATAAATAACAACTTTTATTGAAAACGCCCGTCTCTCTATTTCTCTGCACTCTGGTGAAACTAAGCATGCACGATTGACTGAGTGAAATAGCTATCTATTGTTTTCACACAACTCTGCAAAGTTGTCATGTTTATGCAGATGTCAGAAACTAATCCCTTCTTGTATATTCAGGAAAGTTAACTCCTTCCTGTTCACTCGAGAAAGTTTCTAGTGACCTCTGAGCTAGCTGGCATACCTAACTAATTCTAACATATTCAATAGAGACCTAGTTGACCTCAGTCCTACGTCTAAACTTTCGTTTATGTTATTCCAATGCGCAGAGCCTATTGGGAGTATGGGAACTACACTACAAAATAGCAAGGCGCTTTTGATGTACATATGAGATGCCCTGGATTCGAGCCTTCCTCCAGGAATTTTTATCCAAATGTATGAGGGTCCGGAGACCTGCGCTGTTCTCTACAGATGGTATTTTATGGTTTCGCATCGGACGACATATCGATGGATGTAATGTCCTCTTATGTTCTATGCCTTTGTATCATTCGCTGTCACAGTGCTTGTTTAACATCACCATGTCCGATGTGTGTCTCATGGATGCGTAGGTTTATTTATATTTTCCAAATTTGTATGTTTACGGCTCTCTTCATAATCCTAAATAAAATTCTTTAAAAAAATATAGGTTTTTCACTACTGTGAGGCCTATCTCTCTAATAGGATAACATTGGGTTGTCCTATTACATTTAATATATGTTAGCTTGGTAAATATTTCATATTGGGTGTCTGGGTAATTGTAATTTAAAACCAACTTTAATGGCAAAGTCAGATTTTGTCTTCAGTTATTAAAATTACACTTTTAGTAGGTTGGCATTTTCCTGCCCTCACAATTTAGTGGCTGCAGTCTGCTCTTGGGTCACATGACTGGGTGTAGTTGGCCTTATGGACTTGGTTTATTTCTCCCAGGCAACCACATAATAGAGGGAGTAGGTGTACTTGGATAGGCCATCACTGACAGGATGTAGGGTGGCAAATGTTCACAGCTCCACTTGTAACTGAATAGGCTGTGCTCTAACTTTACACGAAAAACTTCTCACCACTTTATTGCTCATGCACTCATCTGGGAACCAGGGCAGAGGAAGCAGGAAACTTCCAAGGGAATTCTCTAGAAATTTCTCCTTCAAGGAAGGTATAAAAGTAGGACCCCCAGATCCACTCTTCCGTTCACTTTTTGGATCTGTGGAGGGACTCTTAGAGAGCTGCCTAATGTTGTGAGCGGCTGTGTGTTTCAGAATACTGCTTTGTTGCACCTGGAAGACTGCTTTGCTGCCTGGAACCCTCAGAGGCCTGCCCTACAGTTTGGGCCCTGTTGCTCTGGTAAACCTAGGACTACCAGAGTGACTACATGGGCTAATTGGCTTGCCTCCTGATCAGAACCTCTTGAACCTACTTATGAACACAGCCTGCTTGACTCATAGCCCCCAAGTGGTGTCTCTCCTCCCCTGGAACCTTTGTGGTGGTGCTAAAGGAGCCCAACAAACTGCTCTGAGAACCGAGAGGAGACCAACCTGCTCATCTATCCGCCCAAGGTGAATCATCAGTCCGCCTGATTTCGGGGCAACTCCTGCTATTAAGCATGGACGGAAAATCCGTTCCGCTCGCGGATTTTGCGGATTTAAGGTAAATTCGCAATCCGCGAGACTTGCAAATTTCCCGCCAAATCCGCACGCAGTAGATTTTTTTCTTGGTGATACAATTTTGCGGCGTGCGGCGTTCACTTACCATCATTCAGCGTTTGCCGAGTTGTTTTTCTCAATATTTTGCGAGTGCTGCGCCATTTTGGATCTTGCTGCGGGATCCCTCGGTAGTTTGGCGACCGCGATTACGTAATCGCGGCTTGCCACCTTGCACAGCACGCATCGCGAGAGTTCGCAATTGCGAACACGTAGATGCGGCGAGCAGCAACAATCTCGCACTCGCGAAAGTAAAACATTTGAAATTCTGCACAAGAAATCCACCAGCAAGCAGCATAAACCTTCTGAAAAAGATGATTTTTATCAGAATAACTCCTCAGGTTGACATTTGCCTGCACTTTTTTTTGCAAGGAGTCCATTTTGGGGCGGAGGGGAGGAAGGAAGTGCCCCCCAGTCTCCAACTTCCTGTTCCTGTCCAGCAGGCTCCTCCCAGTGCTTTCTTTATGTGCTGGTCACTTTCATTCGGATTCTTCACCTGGAAGGATTACTTTTTGTGGATGCTGCTGGATATTTGGATTTGAGGCCTTTTTGACTTTCTTTGGATCACTTTTGGATTAGAAATTTCACAAGTAAGTTTGTTTGGGGCATTACAGTTGCTGCAACTACAATTTTGGAATTTTCGATTTTTGGGGCCTTTTGCCCAGAGGTACTCAGTGGTGGGTGGATTGAGTCTTTCTGTGGGGTCTCTTTAATAAAAACATCATGGAGGGCCTGGATGGCTTGGGATTGTGCTGATTTTTCTGTGAATTTCGTTTTTTTGGGCTGTTGTTGTGGCCTTTTCACCAGGGGTAGTGAGTGGTGCATGGGCCTAGTCTTTCTGTGGGGTGTCTTGAATTTAAAGATCATGGAGGGCTTGGGATTGTGCTGATTTTTTTGTGATTTTCGTTTTTTTGGGCTGTTGTTGTGGCCTTTTCACCAGGGGTAGTGAGTGGTGCTTGGTCCTAGTCTTTCTGTGGGGTGTCTTGAATTTAAACATCATGGAGGGCCTGGATGGCATGGGATTGTGCTGATCTTTCTGTGTTTTTCAATTTTTTGGGCTGTTGTTGTGGCCTTTTCACCAGGGGTAGTGAGTGGTGCATGGGCGTAGTCTGTCTATGGGGTGTCTTGAATTTAAACAGAATGGAGGGCATGGATGGCATGGGATTGTGCTGATTTTTCTGTGTTTTTCGATTTTTTGGGGTGTTCATGGGGACAGGCCATGTGGGTGGGGGCCATTTTGAGTGCTGCTACAGGCAGGCCCTGACCATGTGCTGGGAGGCAGGGGGCCATTTTGAATGCAGGCAATGTTCTTTGGTCTGCAACCATTTTGCCTAGCTTTCAACCTTTATGCCCAGGGGTAGTGAGTGGTGCATGGGCCTAGTCTTTCTGTGGGGTGTCTTGAATTTAAACATCATGGAGGGCTTGGGATTTTGCTGATTGTTCTGTGATTTTCGTTTTTTTGGGCTGTTGTTGTGGTCTTTTCCCCAGGGGCAGTGAGTGGTGCATGGGCCTAGTCTTTCTGTGGGGTGTCTTGAATTTAAACATCATGGAGGGCCTGGATGGCATGGGATTGTGTTGATTTTTCTGTGTTTTTCGATTTTTTGGGCTGTTGTTGTGGCCTTTTCACCAGGGGTAGTGAGTGGTGCATGGGCCTAGTCTTTCTGTGGGGTGTCTTGAATTTAAACATCATGGAGGGCATGGATGGCATGGGATTGTGCTGATTTTTCTGTGTTTTTTGATTTTTTGGGGTGTTCATGGGGACAGGCCATGTGGGCGGGGGCCAGTTTGAGTGCTGCTACAGGCAGGCCCTGGCCATGTGCTGGGAGACAGGGGGCCATTGTGAATGCAGGTAGTGTTCTTAGGTCTGCAACCATTTTGCCTAGCTTTCAACCTTTATGCCCAGGGGTAGTGAGTGGTGCATGGGCCTAGTCTTTCTGTGGGGTGTCTTGAATTTAAACATCATGGAGGGCTTGGAATTGTGCTGATTGTTCTATGATTTTCGTTTTTTTGGGCTGTTGTGGCTTTTTTACCATGGGTAGTGAGTGGTGCATGGGCCTAGTCTTTCTCTGGGGTGTCTTGAATTTAAACATCATGGAGGGCCTGGATGGCATGGGATTGTCCTGATTTTTCTGTGATTTTCGTTTTTTTGGGCTGTTGTTGTGGCCTTTTCACCAGGGGTAGTGAGTGGTGCATGGGCCTAGTCTTTCTGTGGGGTGTCTTGAATGTAAACATCATGGAGTGCCTGGATGGCATGGGATTGTGCTGATTTTTCTGTGTTTTTCGATTTTTTGGGCTGTTGTTGTGGTCTTTTCTCCTGGGGTAGTGAGTGGTGCATGGGCCTAGTCTTTCTGTGGGGTGTCTTGAATGTAAAAATCATGGAGGGCATGGATGGCATGGGATTGTGCTGAATATTCTGTGTTTTTCGATTTTTTGGGGTGTTCATGGGGACAGGCCATATGGGTGGGGGCCATTTTGAGTGCTGCTACAGGCAGGCCCTGGCCATGTGCTGGGAGGCAGGGGGCCATTTTGAATGCAGGCAGTGTTCTTAGGTCTGCAACCATTTTGCCTAGCTTTCAAACTTTATACCGAGGGGTAGTGAGTGGTGCATGGGCCTAGTCTTTCTGTGGGGTGTCTTGAATTTAAACATCATGGAGGGCTTGGGATTGTGCTGGTTTTTCTGTGAATTTCGTTTTTTTGGGCTGTTGTTGTGGCCTTTTCACCAGGGGTAGTGAGTGGTGCATGGGCCTAGTCTTTCTGTGGGGTGTCTTGAATTTAAACATCATGGAGGGCCTGGATGGCATGGGATTGTGCTCATTTTTCTGTGTTTTTCGATTTTTTGGGCTGTTGTTGTGGCCTTTTCACCAGTGGTAGTGAGTGGTGCATGGGCCTAGTCTTTCTGTGGGGTGTCTTGAATTTAAACATCATGGAGGGCATGGATGGCATGGGATTGTGCTGATTTTTCTGTGTTTTTCGATTTTTTGGGGTGTTCATGGGGACAGGCCATGTGGGTTGGGGGCATTTTGAGTGCTGCTACAGGCAGGCCCTGGCCATGTGCTGGGAGGCAGGGGGCCATTTTGAATGCAGGTAGTGTTCTTAGGTCTGCAACCATTTTGCCTAGCTTTCAACCTTTATGCCCAGGGGTAGTGAGTGGTGCATGGGCCTAGTCTTTCTGTGGGGTGTCTTGAATTTAAACATCATGGAGGGCTTCGAATTGTGCTGATTGTTCTGTGATTTTCGTTTTTTTGGGCTGTTATTGTGGCTTTTTTTTATCATGGGTAGTGAGTGGTGCATGGGCCTAGTCTTTCTGTGGGGTGTCTTGAATTTAAACATCATGGAGGGCCTGGATGGCATTGGATTGTGCTGATTTGTCTGTGTTTTTCGATTTTTTGGGCTGTTGTTGTGGTCTTTTCTCCTGGGGTAGTGAGTGGTGCATGGGCCTAGTCTTTCTGTGGGGTGTCTTGAATTTAAACATCATGGAGGGCATGGATGGCGTGGGATTGTGCTGAATTTTCTGTGTTTTTCGATTTTTTGGGCTGTTGTTGTGGTCTTTTCTCCTGGGGTAGTGAGTGGTGCATGGGCCTAGTCTTTCTGTGGGGTGTCTTGAATTTAAACATCATGGAGGGCATGGATGGCATGGGATTGTGCTGAATTTTCTGTGTTTTTCGATTTTTTGGGGTGTTCATGGGGACAGGCCATATGGGTGGGGGCCATTTTGAGTGCTGCTACAGGCAGGCCCTGGCCATGTGCTGGGAGGCAGGGGGCCATTTTGAATGCAGGCAGTGTTCTTAGGTCTGCAACCATTTTGCCTAGCTTTCAACCTTTATACCTAGGGGTAGTGAGTGGTGCATGGGCCTAGTCTTTCTGTGGGGTGTCTTCTTGAATTTAAACATCATGGAGGGCTTGGGATTGTGCTGGTTTTTCTGTGATTTTCGTTTTTTTGGGCTGTTGTTGTGGCCTTTTCACCAGGGGTAGTGAGTGGTGCATGGGCCTAGTCTTTCTGTGGGGTGTCTTGAATTTAAACATCATGGAGGGCCTGGATGGCATGGGATTGTGTTGATTTTTCTGTGTTTTTCGATTTTTTGGGCTGTTGTTGTGGCCTTTTCACCAGGGGTAGTGAGTGGTGCATGGGCCTAGTCTTTCTGTGGGGTGTCTTGAATTTAAACATCATGGAGGGCATGGATGGCATGGGATTGTGCTGATTTTTCTGTGTTTTTTGATTTTTTGGGGTGTTCATGGGGACAGGCCATGTGGGCGGGGGCCAGTTTGAGTGCTGCTACAGGCAGGCCCTGGCCATGTGCTGGGAGGCAGGGGGCCATTGTGAATGCAGGTAGTGTTCTTAGGTCTGCAACCATTTTGCCTAGCTTTCAACCTTTATGCCCAGGGGTAGTGAGTGGTGCATGGGCCTAGTCTTTCTGTGGGGTGTCTTGAATTTAAACATCATGGAGGGCTTGGAATTGTGCTGATTGTTCTATGATTTTCGTTTTTTTGGGCTGTTGTGGCTTTTTTACCATGGGTAGTGAGTGGTGCATGGGCCTAGTCTTTCTCTGGGGTGTCTTGAATTTAAACATCATGGAGGGCCTGGATGGCATGGGATTGTCCTGATTTTTCTGTGATTTTCGTTTTTTTGGGCTGTTGTTGTGGCCTTTTCACCAGGGGTAGTGAGTGGTGCATGGGCCTAGTCTTTCTGTGGGGTGTCTTGAATGTAAACATCATGGAGTGCCTGGATGGCATGGGATTGTGCTGATTTTTCTGTGTTTTTCGATTTTTTGGGCTGTTCATGGGGACAGGCCATATGGGTGGGGGCCATTTTGAGTGCTGCTACAGGCAGGCCCTGGCCATGTGCTGGGAGGCAGGGGGCCATTTTGAATGCAGGCAGTGTTCTTAGGTCTGCAACCATTTTGCCTAGCTTTCAAACTTTATACCGAGGGGTAGTGAGTGGTGCATGGGCCTAGTCTTTCTGTGGGGTGTCTTGAATTTAAACATCATGGAGGGCTTGGGATTGTGCTGGTTTTTCTGTGAATTTCGTTTTTTTGGGGTGTTCATGGGGACAGGCCATATGGGTGGGGGCCATTTTGAGTGCTGCTACAGGCAGGCCCTGGCCATGTGCTGGGAGGCAGGGGGCCATTTTGAATGCAGGCAGTGTTCTTAGGTCTGCAACCATTTTGCCTAGCTTTCAAACTTTATACCGAGGGGTAGTGAGTGGTGCATGGGCCTAGTCTTTCTGTGGGGTGTCTTGAATTTAAACATCATGGAGGGCTTGGGATTGTGCTGGTTTTTCTGTGAATTTCGTTTTTTTGGGCTGTTGTTGTGGCCTTTTCACCAGGGGTAGTGAGTGGTGCATGGGCCTAGTCTTTCTGTGGGGTGTCTTGAATTTAAACATCATGGAGGGCCTGGATGGCATGGGATTGTGCTCATTTTTCTGTGTTTTTCGATTTTTTGGGCTGTTGTTGTGGCCTTTTCACCAGTGGTAGTGAGTGGTGCATGGGCCTAGTCTTTCTGTGGGGTGTCTTGAATTTAAACATCATGGAGGGCATGGATGGCATGGGATTGTGCTGATTTTTCTGTGTTTTTCGATTTTTTGGGGTGTTCATGGGGACAGGCCATGTGGGTTGGGGGCATTTTGAGTGCTGCTACAGGCAGGCCCTGGCCATGTGCTGGGAGGCAGGGGGCCATTTTGAATGCAGGTAGTGTTCTTAGGTCTGCAACCATTTTGCCTAGCTTTCAACCTTTATGCCCAGGGGTAGTGAGTGGTGCATGGGCCTAGTCTTTCTGTGGGGTGTCTTGAATTTAAACATCATGGAGGGCTTCGAATTGTGCTGATTGTTCTGTGATTTTCGTTTTTTTGGGCTGTTATTGTGGCTTTTTTTTATCATGGGTAGTGAGTGGTGCATGGGCCTAGTCTTTCTGTGGGGTGTCTTGAATTTAAACATCATGGAGGGCCTGGATGGCATTGGATTGTGCTGATTTGTCTGTGTTTTTCGATTTTTTGGGCTGTTGTTGTGGTCTTTTCTCCTGGGGTAGTGAGTGGTGCATGGGCCTAGTCTTTCTGTGGGGTGTCTTGAATTTAAACATCATGGAGGGCATGGATGGCGTGGGATTGTGCTGAATTTTCTGTGTTTTTCGATTTTTTGGGCTGTTGTTGTGGTCTTTTCTCCTGGGGTAGTGAGTGGTGCATGGGCCTAGTCTTTCTGTGGGGTGTCTTGAATTTAAACATCATGGAGGGCATGGATGGCATGGGATTGTGCTGAATTTTCTGTGTTTTTCGATTTTTTGGGGTGTTCATGGGGACAGGCCATATGGGTGGGGGCCATTTTGAGTGCTGCTACAGGCAGGCCCTGGCCATGTGCTGGGAGGCAGGGGGCCATTTTGAATGCAGGCAGTGTTCTTAGGTCTGCAACCATTTTGCCTAGCTTTCAACCTTTATACCTAGGGGTAGTGAGTGGTGCATGGGCCTAGTCTTTCTGTGGGGTGTCTTCTTGAATTTAAACATCATGGAGGGCTTGGGATTGTGCTGGTTTTTCTGTGATTTTCGTTTTTTTGGGCTGTTGTTGTGGCCTTTTCACCAGGGGTAGTGAGTGGTGCATGGGCCTAGTCTTTCTGTGGGGTGTCTTGAATTTAAACATCATGGAGGACCTGGATGGCATGGGATTGTGCTGATTTTTCTGTTTTTCGATTTTTTGGGCTGTTGTTGTGGCCTTTTCACCAGTGGTAGTGAGTGGTGCATGGGCCTAGTCTTTCTGTGGGGTGTCTTGAATTTAAACATCATGGAGGGCATGGATGGCATAGGATTGTGCTGATTATTCTGTGTTTTTCAATTTTTTGGGGTGTTCATGGGGACAGGCCATGTGGGTGGGGGCCATTTTGAGTGCTGCTAGAGGCAGGCCCTGGCCATGTGCTGGGAGGCAGGGGGCCATTTTGAATGCAGGTAGTGTTCTTAGGTCTGCAACCATTTTGCCTAGCTTTCAACCTTTATGCCCAGGGGTAGTGAGTGGTGCATGGGCCTAGTCTTTCTGTGGGGTGTCTTGAATTTAAACATCATGGAGGGCTTGGAATTGTGCTGATTGTTCTGTGATTTTTGTTTTTTTGGGCTGTTGTTGTGGCTTTTTTTACCACGGGTAGTGAGTGGTGCATGGGCCTAGTCTTTCTGTGGGGTGTCTTGAATTTAAACATCATGGAGAGCCTGGATGGCATGGGATTGTGCTGATTTGTCTGTGTTTTTCGATTTTTTGGGCTGTTGTTGTGGCCTTTTCACCAGGGGTAGTGAGTGGTGCATGGACCTAGTCTTTCTGTGGGGTGTCTTGAATTTAAACATCATGGAGGGCATGGATGGCATGGGATTGTGCTGATTTTTCTCTTTTTTTCGATTTTTTTGGGGTGTTCATGGGGACAGGCCATATGGGTGGGGGCCATTTTGAGTGCTGCTACAGGCAGGCCCTGGCCATGTGCTGGGAGGCAGGGGGCCATTTTGAATGCAGGCAGTGTTCTTAGGTCTGCAACCATTTTGCCTAGCTTTCAACCTTTATACCGAGGGGTAGTGAGTGGTGCATGGGCCTAGTCTTTCTGTGGGGTGTCTTCTTGAATTTAAACATCATGGAGGGCTTGGGATTGTGCTGGTTTTTCTGTGATTTTTGTTTTTTTGGGCTGTTGTTGTGGCCTTTTCACCAGGGGTAGTGAGTGGTGCATGGGCCTAGTCTTTCTGTGGGGTGTCTTGAATTTAAACATCATGGAGGACCTGGATGGCATGGGATTGTGCTGATTTTTCTGTTTTTCGATTTTTTGGGCTGTTGTTGTGGCCTTTTCACCAGTGGTAGTGAGTGGTGCATGGGCCTAGTCTTTCTGTGGGGTGTCTTGAATTTAAACATCATGGAGGGCATGGATGGCACGGGATTGTGCTGATTTTTCTGTGTTTTTCGATTTTTTGGGGTGTTCATGGGGACAGGCCATGTGGGTGGGGGGCATTTTGAGTGCTGCTACAGGCAGGCCCTGGCCATGTGCTGGGAGGCAGGGGGCCATTTTGAATGCAGGTAGTGTTCTTAGGTCTGCAACCATTTTGCCTAGCTTTCAATCTTTATGCCCAGGGGTAGTGAGTGGTGCATGGGCCTAGTCTTTCTGTGGGGTGTCTTGAATTTAAACATCATGGAGGGCTTCGAATTGTGCTGATTGTTCTGTGATTTTCGTTTTTTTGGGCTGTTATTGTGGCTTTTTTTTACCATGGGTAGTGAGTGGTGCATGGGCCTAGTCTTTCTGTGGGGTGTCTTGAATTTAAACATCATGGAGGGCCTGGATGGCATTGGATTGTGCTGATTTGTCTGTGTTTTTCGATTTTTTGGGCTGTTGTTGTGGCCTTTTCACCAGGGGTAGTGAGTGGTGCATGGGCCTAGTCTTTCTGTGGGGTGTCTTGAATTTAAACATCATGGAGGGCATGGATGGCATGGGATTGTGCTGATTTTTCTGTGTTTTTCGATTTTTTTGGGCTGTTGTTGTGGTCTTTTCTCCTGGGGTAGTGAGTGGTGCATGGGCCTAGTCTTTCTGTGGGGTGTCTTGAATTTAAACATCATGGAGGGCATGGATGGCATGGGATTGTGCTGAATTTTCTGTGTTTTTTGATTTTCTGGGGGGGTCATGGGGACAGGCCATATGGGTGGGGGCCATTTTGAGTGCCGCTACAGGCAGGCCCTGGCCATGTGCTGGGAGGCAGGGGGCCATTTTGAATGCAGGCAGTGTTCTTAGGTCTGCAACCATTTTGCCTAGCTTTCAACCTTTATACCGAGGGGTAGTGAGTGGTGCATGGGCCTAGTCTTTCTGTGGGGTGTCTTCTTGAATTTAAACATCATGGAGGGCTTGGGATTGTGCTGGTTTTTCTGTGATTTTTGTTTTTTTGGGCTGTTGTTGTGGCCTTTTCACCAGGGGTAGTGAGTGGTGCATGGGCCTAGTCTTTCTGTGGGGTGTCTTGAATTTAAACATCATGGAGGACCTGGATGGCATGGGATTGTGCTGATTTTTCTGTTTTTCGATTTTTTGGGCTGTTGTTGTGGCCTTTTCACCAGTGGTAGTGAGTGGTGCATGGGCCTAGTCTTTCTGTGGGGTGTCTTGAATTTAAACATCATGGAGGGCATGGATGGCACGGGATTGTGCTGATTTTTCTGTGTTTTTCGATTTTTTGGGGTGTTCATGGGGACAGGCTATGTGGGTGGGGGCCATTTTGAGTGCTGCTACAGGCAGGCCCTGGCCATGTGCTGGGAGGCAGGGGGCCATTGTGAATGCAGGTAGTGTTCTTAGGTCTGCAACCATTTTGCCTAGCTTTCAACCTTTATGCCCAGGGGTAGTGAGTGGTGCATGGGCCTAGTCTTTCTGTGGGGTGTCTTGAATTTAAACATCATGGAGGGCTTGGAATTGTGCTGATTGTTCTATGATTTTCGTTTTTTTGGGCTGTTGTGGCTTTTTTACCATGGGTAGTGAGTGGTGCATGGGCCTAGTCTTTCTGTGGGGTGTCTTGAATTTAAACATCATGGAGGGCCTGGATGGCATGGGATTGTGCTGATTTTTCTGTGATTTTCTTTTTTTTGGGCTGTTGTTGTGGCCTTTTCACCAGGGGTAGTGAGTGGTGCATGGGCCTAGTCTTTCTGTGGGGTGTCTTGAATGTAAACATCATAGAGTGCCTGGATGGCATGGGATTGTGCTGATTTTTCTGTGTTTTTCGATTTTTTGGGCTGTTGTTGTGGTCTTTTCTCCTGGGGTAGTGAGTGGTGCATGGGCCTAGTCTTTCTGTGGGGTGTCTTGAATTTAAACATCATGGAGGGCATGAATGGCATGGGATTGTGCAGAATTTTCTGTGTTTTTCGATTTTTTTAGGTGTTCATGGGGACAGGCCATATGGGTGGGGGCCATTTTGAGTGCTGCTACAGGCAGGCCCTGGCCATGTGCTGGGAGGCAGGGGGCCATTTTGAATGCAGGCAGTGTTCTTAGGTCTGCAACCATTTTGCCTAGCTTTCAACCTTTATACCTAGGGGTAGTGAGTGGTGCATGTGCCTAGTCTTTCTGTGGGGTGTCTTCTTGAATTTAAACATCATGGAGGGCTTGGGATTGTGCTGGTTTTTCTGTGATTTTCGTTTTTTTGGGCTGTTGTTGTGGCCTTTTCACCAGGGGTAGTGAGTGGTGCATGGGCCTAGTCTTTCTGTGGGGTGTCTTGAATTTAAACATCATGGAGGACCTGGATGGCATGGGATTGTGCTGATTTTTCTGTTTTTCGATTTTTTGGGCTGTTGTTGTGGCCTTTTCACCAGTGGTAGTGAGTGGTGCATGGGCCTAGTCTTTCTGTGGGGTGTCTTGAATTTAAACATCATGGAGGGCATGGATGGCATAGGATTGTGCTGATTTTTCTGTGTTTTTCGATTTTTTGGGGTGTTCATGGGGACAGGCCATGTGGGTGGGGGCCATTTTGAGTGCTGCTAGAGGCAGGCCCTGGCCATGTGCTGGGAGGCAGGGGGCCATTTTGAATGCAGGTAGTGTTCTTAGGTCTGCAACCATTTTGCCTAGCTTTCAACCTTTATGCCCAGGGGTAGTGAGTGGTGCATGGGCCTAGTCTTTCTGTGGGGTGTCTTGAATTTAAACATCATGGAGGGCTTGGAATTGTGCTGATTGTTCTGTGATTTTTGTTTTTTTGGGCTGTTGTTGTGGCTTTTTTTACCACGGGTAGTGAGTGGTGCATGGGCCTAGTCTTTCTGTGGGGTGTCTTGAATTTAAACATCATGGAGGGCCTGGATGGCATGGGATTGTGCTGATTTGTCTGTGTTTTTTGATTTTTTGGGCTGTTGTTGTGGCCTTTTCACCAGGGGTAGTGAGTGGTGCATGGGCCTAGTCTTTCTGTGGGGTGTCTTGAATTTAAACATCATGGAGGGCATGGATGGCATGGGATTGTGCAGAATTTTTCTCTTTTTTTGAATTTTTTTGGGGTGTTCATGGGGACAGGCCATATGGGTGGGGGCCATTTTGAGTGCTGCTACAGGCAGGCCCTGGCCATGTGCTGGGAGGCAGGGGGCCATTTTGAATGCAGGCAGTGTTCTTAGGTCTGCAACCATTTTGCCTAGCTTTCAAACTTTATACCGAGGGGTAGTGAGTGGTGCATGGGCCTAGTCTTTCTGTGGGGTGTCTTAAATTTAAACATCATGGAGGGCTTGGGATTGTGCTGGTTTTTCTGTGATTTTCGTTTTTTTGGGCTGTTGTTGTGGCCTTTTCACCAGGGGTAGTGAGTGGTGCATGGGCCTAGTCTTTCTGTGGGGTGTCTTGAATTTAAACATCATGGAGGGCCTGGATGGCATGGGATTGTGCTGAATTTTCTGTGTTTTTCGATTTTTTGGGCTGTTATTGTGGCCTTTTCACCAGTGGTAGTGAGTGGTGCATGGGCCTAGTCTTTCTGTGGGGTGTCTTGAATTTAAACATCATGGAGGGCATGGATGGCATGGGATTGTGCTGATTTTTCTGAGTTTTTCGATTTTTTGGGGTGTTCATGGGGGCAGGCCATGTGGGTGGGGGGCATTTTGAGTGCTGCTACAGGCAGGCCCTGGCCATGTGCTGGGAGGCAGTGGGCCATTTTGAATGCAGGTAGTGTTCTTACGTCTGCAACCATTTTGCCTAGCTTTCAACCTTTATGCCCAGGGGTAGTGAGTGGTGCATGGGCCTAGTCTTTCTGTGGGGTGTCTTGAATTTAAACATCATGGAGGGCTTGGAATTGTGCTGATTGTTCTGTGATTTTCGTTTTTTTGGGCTGTTATTGTGGCTTTTTTTTACCATGAGTAGTGAGTGGTGCATGGGCCTAGTCTTTCTGTGGGGTGTCTTAAATTTAAACATCATGGAGGGCCTGGATGGCATGGGATTGTGCTGATTTGTCTGCATTTTTCGATTTTTTGGGCTGTTGTTGTGGCCTTTTCACCAGGGGTAGTGAGTGGTGCATGGGCCTAGTCTTTCTGTGGGGTGTCTTGAATTTAAACATCATGGAGGGCATGGATGGCATGGGATTGTGCTGATTTTTCTGTGTTTTTCGATTTTTTGGGGTGTTCATGGGGACAGGCCATGTGGGTGGGGGCCATTTTGAGTGCTGCTACAGGCAGGCCCTGGCCATGTGCTGGGAGGCAGTGGGCCATTGTGAATGCAGGTAGTGTTCTTAGGTCTGCAACCATTTTGCCTAGCTTTCAACCTTTATGCCCAGGGGTAGTGAGTGGTGCATGGGCCTAGTCTTTCTGTGGGGTGTCTTGAATTTAAACATCATGGAGGGCTTGGAATTGTGCTGATTGTTCTATGATTTTCGTTTTTTTGGGCTGTTGTGGCTTTTTTACCATGGGTAGTGAGTGGTGCATGGGCCTAGTCTTTCTGTGGGGTGTCTTGAATTTAAACATCATGGAGGGCATGAATGGCATGGGATTGTGCTGATTTTTCTGTGTTTTTCGATTTTTTGGGGTGTTCATGGGGACAGGCCATGTGGGTGGGGGCCATTTTGAGTGCTGCTACAGGCAGGCCCTGGCCATGTGCTGGGAGGCAGGGGGCCATTTTGAATGCAGGCAGTGACCTTAGGTCTGCAACCATTTTGCCTAGCTTTCATCCTTTATGCCCAGGGGTAGTAAGTGGTGCATGGGCCTAGTCTTTCTGTGGGGTGTCTTGAATTTAAACATCATGGAGGGCTTGGGATTGTGCTGATTTTTCTGTGATTTTCGTTTTTTGGGGCTGTTGTTGTGGCCTTTTCACCAAGGGTAGTGAGTGGTGCATGGGCCTAGTCTTTCTGTGGGGTGTCTTGAATGTAAACATCATGGAGTGCCTGGATGGCATGGGATTGTGCTGATTTTTCAGTTTTTTGATTTTTTGGGCTGTTGTGGTTTTTTCTCCTGGGGTAGTGAGTGGTGCATGGGCCTAGTCTTTCTGTAGAGTGTCTTGTATTTAAACATCATGCAGGGCATGGATGGCATGGGATTGTGCTGATTTTTCTGTGTTTTTCGATTTTTGGGGGTTTTCATGGGGACAGGCCATGTGACCACGCCAACTTAAGTCCAAGCCCTTGAGTGTTGCAGAGGCACTTAGTCTAGTTGTTCAATCACCATCGACCAGTGATGTTGGCTCATCGCAAGAAAGTAGCAGCAATGTCCCTCAATCAACACAGGTTGTTGTTACTCATCTGACGAGTGTTAAACAACCACAGCCGCAACAACAACCACATGTGCAAGTACAAGTGGAAGGAGAGGCAGCGCAAGGAGATGCGCAAGCAGAGGTGCATGGAGGGTCACAAGTGCCCACTATAGTTGTTCCTCCCAAAGTAGGGGCACATCAGGAAATCGACAATCAAGGCGAGGTATCATTTGAGGAAGCCACTCCTCCGGATGATCATTCATTGTCTTCCACACCCCTAGCAAGGAAGAGATCAAGGGTGGTGTCTACATCTTCTTCAAGCACACCTCCTTCTGATGATACGGATCAAAATTGGGAACCAGCACCACTGCCGTCTGAGAGTGAGGCACACCATGATCTGACAAAGGTAGTTAAGCGTAAAAGGAAGCTCGTCCAAAGTCTCATAGTTATGGAGTGTGATGAGGCTCAACAAGAAGTGGCAGATACTGCTGCTGATGAAGACTCTCACGACGACGACCCAGTCATCAAAAAGGTCACTGCAGCCCCAGCGGGCATGCAGCAAACAGACATTTTGACCCTAGCCCGAGAAGCTGCTGAGCGTGATGATGATGTTGTCGACGAGGAGGCAGTGGAAACACCCCAATCATTGGAGTTAACTAGTACACCAACACGTACCGCTTCCATGTTTCTTCCTCGCCAGAAGGGACCTCCATCCACCTCGACCTCAATTAGTGGTGGTGAAAGTGCACAACGTACTAAAGTTCGGCAATCCACATCCTCCACTTCATCTGGCATTAGCAGCATGACCACCACCACCAGTATTGCCGCCTCCTCCTGCCCCCACAGACAATTCAAGTCCCCAGTTTGGGACTTCTATAGTGTTTGCCCAAAAAAGGAAAACTTCGCCATTTGTAGCATTTGTAAGCTTGCAGTTAGTCGTGGTAAGTTTGGTACCAACTATGGTACCGGAGGCCAGAGAGGTCATCTTAGGATACAGCACGCTGTCCAATGGTTTGCGCACCTAAAGGAGATCAAGGAAGACCGAATTACAAGTCAAGAAAACGTTGATGTTTCATCTGATGATGACGAGGAGGAAGAAGACGTGTCAAACACTTCACTTACACCCAGTACCCCTGTCAGCAGCACACCCCATGTGAGCCACACTAGGAGTGTGGGAGAGAGTGAGACACCAATGCTAAAAAGTTCATCAGCGAGCGTAACTGGGTCAAAGAAGTCATCATCATCATCATCCCGTAAATGCTTGGTCCAGGGCAACATTAGAACCATGTTTTTTTCAGACGCGCCATATGAACGCAACCACCCACTGACGCGTCTGTATAACACTAAGCTGGCTAAAATGCTAGCTCTGGACCTTCTCCCTTTTTCTTTTGTAGAAGGGGTTGGTTTTCTAGAATTAGTGGCAGCGCTCTGCCTTAATGGAAGGTTCGTAGCCGGTTCTATTTTGCCAGAGTTACGGTTCCAGCACTACATGAAGATGTGCTGGAGGTGATTGGGGCAGCTTTGCAGAAGAGTGCTGTTCACACTATACATCCGACAACAGACATGTGGACCAGTGGCGCAGGCGCTGATTACATGTGCATCACTGCACACTTGGTTCTTTTTCAGGGGTTAAAGCAAAGCTAAATGCAGGTGTTGACCCGGACCAAGTTTTTAAAGCTGCTCTGAAACATGCAACACTAGCCATGTTTGGCTTGGAGAAATGTCACACAGCAGAAAACATTTTGAATGAGTTTAACACAAAGGTCTTTCACTGGCTGTCCCCAAAAAAACGCCAGATTGGTTATGTTTCCACGGATAATGGCGCCAATGTAGTTAAGGCCATGGAGCTGGGTCAGTATTTCAGAGTGCCGTGTTTGGCGCACTGTATAAACCTGGTTGTTAAAAAATTCTTGACTGATGAAGACAGTCCAGCGTGCGAGTTAGTGGCCACCTGCTGAAGAATGTGCAACCATTTCAGCCATTCTTTTAAGGCCCGGAAGCATCTGAGGAGCCTGCTACATGAACGTCGAATGCCAGTGAAAGCACTCATCCAGGAGGTGGCAACACGTTGAAACTCAACCTTCTACATGCTTGAGCATCTGTATGAGCAGTATACGGTACTCGATCACTATTTCTTAACACTGGGTACAGCTCAGAAGGACCTGAGGCTAGATGCGGCGCAATGGAACCTACTTAAAAGCCTGACAGACATGCTTCGTCCTTTTGAGGTCTTCACGCGTGCAGTCAGCAAGGAGGACTGTAATTTGGGAAAAGCTATCCCATTGTAGCACCAACTGAAGGCGGTGTCTTCTATGTTTCAAAAAGATGAAAAAAAGCAAGACGCTTTTGTTTTGGCGGAGAAATTATTAGAGCGCCTACTTGGTGATGAACGTCTTAAAATGATCCACTCAGAACAGCATTACATTTGTGCTACTATTCTGGATCCACGCTACAAAAAGGCGCTGGCAGGCAGAGCATTCTTTCCTTTTGGTGATGAAGATGTTACAAAGTACAAACGTTGGCTAGCCTTGTCAGCCAAGAGGTTTGAAAGAGAACGGCAGCAAATTGAAGGAAAAGGCAGTACATCAGCATCAGCAGGCCATCCCCAGTCAAAAAAATCCACTTCTGCACCTGTGGCTGTGGCACAAGTGACCTCTCAGCCGTTAAAGACACAGGCAACCGGATCATCTGCACCAGACACAACAGTAACATTGGATGCAGAAGAGGATTGGCTAACTCGGCTTGGGTTTGGTTCTCAAAAGGTCACAGCAAAAAGTAAGCAAAGTGGAGGAACCTTGGAGGACCTTGAGTCGATGGTGCAGGACTATCTGAATGACTCAACAGCGGTTTATGTTAATGCTGACCCATTGGCGTATTGGCATGGGAAATAAGAATTGTGGGCACAGATCTCCAACCTGGCTATAAACTACTTGTCTTGCCCACTCGCAAGCGTGTCTTCTGAACGTGTTTTCAGTGCTGCTGGTGGCATTGTAACTTCCAAATGGAGGCGCCTCTCGCCCAAAAATGTGGAGAGGTTAACAATGATCAAGATGAATCAGCACCTCATACCACCAGATTACAAAGTACGAGAAAGCACGCCGGATGAAGACGAGGTGGACAGCAACGTAGATGAGGGAATTTCTTCTCTGTTAGGTGACACTGACCTCATCCTGCCTGAATTCGCAGAGTATGATGACGAACCCTTATTCTTATTCCCTGACACCGAGCCCTGAAAATGAGACATTGAATCAATAACTTTCTATTTCGTCCTTATTCACTTTTATTCCTGTGTGTCTGTCTTTCTTTGTTGTGCACAGTTAATATAATTCTAACTTTAATCACCTAATCACAAAAACAAGCCCATCAGCAGAGCTGTCTTCACTTGTTTGCTTATTGATTTGAAGGTGCCGCAGTCTGCATTCCTCAGGTTCACAAGTTCACAAGAACATGCTCCTCTATCCTCCTCCTCCAGACTCCTATTTCCCTCAAATCAGAGGGCTGGATTACGCCCAATGAAGAAAGACTCTGCACTTGTGGGGGTGTTCTACTTCTTTTCGGGTGAGTTGACGGCTCTGGGGCCATTGCTGGGAAGCTCCAATACCGGATAAAAGTTGTTTGGACCAAATCGGAGGCGGAATTTTTTTTGCGTTTTTGCTGACTTGCTTGCCTTTGAGGTGCTCTTTGGGGGGGTTCAGGGTGTTTGTGGGTGAGTTTTGGGGTCTGGGAGCACTGCTGGGACAGTCTAATTTTGATTTCATTTGCTTTTCAGGAAATCCGTGGTGGAAAACGGGAGTTATGACCTAGCTGCACAGCGCGTTTGGACCGAAGGCCGATTAAATATTGTAAGTATGAGATTTTCCTTTTTGGCTGTTTGGGGGTGTTGTGCTTTTTTGCGGGTGGGTTGGCGGGTCTTGAGGCATTGCTGGGAAGGTCTAATACCGGATAGAAGTGGTTTGGACAAAATCCATAAGAAAAAGCCTTTTGGCACTTTTTGTAACTTAGGGTTCGTTAGGGTAAGCCCTAGCAGCAGGATTGCATCTGTTTCGGGGTGTTCTAGATTTTTGCAACTGAGTTCTGGGGTCTTAGAGCACTCGTGGGAATGTGTAAGTTTGGTTGCAAGTGATTTGAAGAAAATCCATGGTGGGAAAGGGGGGATTTGGCATAGTTAAAGGAAGCCTTTGCCACTATTCTTAACTTGGGGCTCATTAGGGTTAGCAGTATTTGTATTGCATGTGTTTGGGTGGGGGGGTTGCGAGTCTTGGAGCGATGCTGGGTATGGATACTTTTGCTTGCTTGCAAGTGGTTTGAATACAATCCACAGTGGGTAAGGGGGTATTTGGGACTACTTTTACTTTCAAAGTTCATTTTGTCACCAGTTTTCTACTAGGCCTCATTTTTTGAGATCCGATTGGGGGTCTTCTACATTTTTGCGACTGGCTTTAGTAAGGGTCTGGGTGGGAGCACTGCTGGGAATTTTGTTCTAAAACACAGTTTACAGTACACCTAGCTTGAGGGGAAAGATCCGCTAAATTAATTTGCCCATACTCATTTATCCTTCAAAAGGAGACTCAGACAGAGTATGCGCTTTCAAAAATATTGTACTGTCTATTAGGAAACTCAAAGTGTGGCTTTTTGCACTACACAGCGTACATACCTTATATTTATTTATCAGTGGTGTTCTAATATCACTTCCTGTTTTTCCGTCAATAATTACAGGCCGGGTTTCAGTCTGTGCAATGGGAAAAAAAGGATGGAGTCAGGCTTCACATTAGCGAGCCGCAATTCAGCATCCACCAGGCAGGCAGTGGACAGGGTGTCTTCTGGTCACCAACATTGATGGACGAAGCGTCAGCTGGAATGGAGGAGTGCCGCTAATAAGAGGAATTGTTTGATGCGTGCAACTTACTTACCAAATTCAACAGGACAACTACAACAACATACAGATACAGTATCCATTGCTTTCTTCTATGAGTGTGACTGCATTTCTTGGACCTCTCTCTGCTTCTAAATTGATCCCTACAGCCATTCTATAGGTTTTACTTTGGCTATTTTTTAAACCTAATTTAATGTAAGAAGTGTTTCTCTGAGTGCAGAGATAGGCAAGTGAAAACGCTGCAGCCCTGTACTTTCGCATTCTGTCATTCACGGTTGTCGAAAGTACTGCTTACTTTTCAGTAACAATGCATGCAGTAGTGCATGCCCTTCCTTTATGTCATTTAAAAGATTTATGGTTAGCTTTGTACCCAAAGATTTCTTTATCTACAATTATTGTTTGTCCATGCTGTGCTTTTTTTTTCTTCTCTCAACAAAACCTACCCAAAAAGAAACCGCCATTCCCATGCAGTTTCCAAACCCTAACCCTCTTCCCCGGGCTGTGTGGTTTTGATTGACGTGTGACTAAATGACATCAATAATTCCACACACTTGCTGGGGAGGATAAGGTCATAGCAACAGGCTGGTGAAGGAATCCGAGGATATATTCTAGACTTACTCAGCTTCAGTACTATTTCTTGTAGTAGTAGCCAATGTCAAAGAAATTCAACGCACTAGTTATACTTTCAATACTTTACCATTTGTTAGGCTACATTGTGGCACTGTTCTAGTGTACTGTCACCTGCTATATTCTCTATCTTACTGTTGTATTGCTACAGTAAGGACAAACCAGGTTTCATTTTCTTTTTTTCCGTAGGCATACAACTGCCACTGTGTCACACCACTAGTACCACCGCAATGAGGACATTTCATCCGCCCATGGATTGCCAACCTTAATCGCCATTTCCCGTGGAGCCAGCCCTGGGCCTAGCCCTACTTTCAAACACAAATTACAGGTAAGATAAGCGTTTGGTGGGGGGGAGTATAATGGAGTATTAGGAGAGACGAGAGATTGACGGTAGTACTACTAAAGTCCTAGGACTCTTGAATTCCCTTACTCTGTGAGAGGCACTTAGTGTTGAAAACATTTAGCCATTTATACTTAAAGGAAGAAAATGACACAGACTTAAGTTTCAGGAACACAAACTTTTTGTTAAACCCCCACCCACCAGACTCAAAAGCAGTAAAAAACAGGTATGCTCAGATAATGTTTCAAAAAGTATATTTTTGTAGCCCTATCAAAATAATCTCCCGCAAGACCCTCCCTAACCCCAACGATTGTCCTTCAAAAGTCCCAAAAACAACCCAACTCCCAATTCCCACCCCCCAAAAGTCTCTAAAAAAGGGGCAAGGGACACTACGGCAGGATGCTGTTCACTTTTGCGGCCAGGGCATCATACTCCTTGTGGAGGGTGGCATGGTCGGAGCTAGGCCCTCCACCAAGGTCTTATACGTTAGGACCTCCTGCTCCAGGTAGGACACTCTGAGGCATAAGCGGTACTGGCGTGCCTTGCGACTCCTGTGGGGGGCAGCTGCTGTCCTTGCTGCTCGGCGGTGGCGGTTGGCTTTGGTAGCCCGGCTCCGTACCGCTGGAGCACTGCGCTGGCTGGCAGCCCGTGGGGGCACGGAGGAGGATGCAGCTGTCCCAGTGGATGTTGTACCGGTAGTTTGCGTGTCCTCCTCCTCCAGGGCCACCAGCCGCCGATATTCGGCGACAGTGGCATCCAGCCTCCGTTGCCGGGCCATTCGAGCCAGCTCCTTCCTTGATGGTCTGTTTGATTTGGAAGGAGCAACTATATGAAGAAAGAAAGGCATAGTCTGTAACCAATGCTCCTTAAGATTAACACAAAATGATTGAGCAGAAAGTTGTGTCACAGTACAAGTAGCAAATTGAAAGAACAGTACATAACTATTGAGGACGGTATCTATCTAACCTCCCACTTCTTCATCCTTGCTCTAACATTAGTGGGAGTTTAAGGAACAAATTCAACGAGCACTATGGACTTCCATTACAGTCGACTATGACAGTACACCAGTCTTATTCTTCTTCTTCTCTCTTGTTTAGGAAAATTGGTACGTTATCTTATGCAAGTCGGCATAATGCCAGCGCAGTGAACTTGCACCCGAGAAAAACAGACGCACACCATGATGAGTGAGACAGACTGGTCCAGTACATGCAGGTGGGGAAGCTCTTACTTTTCTATTACGGGTGGCACTGAGAATACTCTGTTAAAAGGGCTACTGCTTAATTAATTTAGCTTTCACCCTACAGTGCAAATGAGTACTAAAAAAAGAAAATGAAGAAGCTAAATATTTGATGCATTTGATTACATATGGGATGACTTTAGGTGCTTTGCTTATTATTGAGTGAACAGTGATACACCCACACATGAATGACGTACTACTACTAAACTAGAGTTATTAAGAGAGGTAGGGAGTGTCCACCGTAATAACCGGATATATGCTGTGCTTGCAGTTGCAATACAAACTACTGCTACTATTCATGGTAGTATTTGGACAAAATTACAACTTCTTTTCCTTGCCTTTCCTACACTTGAACGGACGTGCGGGTGCGGTGTTACATGCTCTTCAAAGTAACACTTAGTTCATCCAGTAACCGTCTACTCTCTCTAGATACACATATGCTATCTAAGAGTCAGATAGTACTATGATCCAGGCATCCATCCATTCAAAGTATATGCACACATACAGTTTCTGTTTCACCCACCCAGGCTGTTCTCCTTCCACCCATCCTTGCTTCATCATTCACCCAGCCATGCACCATAACATATTCTTTCCTTCCCAGCCACCTCGGGGACCAAGCAAACACATATCATTCTTCTTTGCCAGTCATCATTAAATTTCCCGTCCTCCCACACTTACTTACACCCTTCTTTCGCTTTTCGTTCATCCCATCCATCAAGTTCATCTCAGATCTGATTGGGGTTCTTCTCGCCAAAAACTTCACAGCTAAGTCAAGTACATTTAGAGGAGGTTACTACCTGGTTGATTTATAATACACCCGTGCAGAAAGCACACTCTACAGTCTTCAATCTCAATAAGTAAGGAATATATAGGTTACCTCTGCCCGCCACCACCGTGTGAACCCTCACAGGCACATTGGTGTCGTCCGGCACTTGCACCGCATCCTCCCCAGAAGTGTTCCCCTCATCCACCACCACCACCTCCGCGCCGGCCCCGCCACCAGATGTTCCACCTGCAAAGTACATTTAAGAATGTTAGAATACACCACTCGCTACTATATAATATTTGGTCTAGGAGGAATAAAGAAATGTGAAAAAACAGAAAACAATGTAATAATTTGTGACTGTCTACTCTAAAGTAAAAATGTCCCTTTTTCCAGGGAAGGCTGTTGTCTTGCTGCACTTTTTGGCACAACTGATGAATGCTTGCTTTTTATTTTTAACACGCACCACTTTTTCTCCTAACAGACAGAAGCTTGACTTCTAAGAACACGAGCAAGATCAAGTTCAAACCAGGTGAGAGGTCGGCTCGACCACAAGAAATGTGTCCAATTAATCGTCAGCACTAAGCACTTTTCCATTTTCAGTTAAACGTTTAGTTTTATGACAAACTTGATTTTAATAAATGTGTTTACTTTTGATAAAGCTTTTAAACTTAAATAGACTCTGTGGTCCTCCAGACTAGAGTGGCTGAGCTAAAGGTTTTGGAATATTTGCAAGCATAAGTCTTTGCCTCTGACACTTCTTGACTCTGACTCCGTACTCTTGTCCTGCGTTGGATAATCTAATCATCATTGGGGATCAATCATCGGTGACTTTGGGAGCTAAATGACTCTGCCACACTATCTAGTCAGTAAGGAGATTGGGGGTTCAACTACAAAGTCTGTTAACACTGAGGTATGTGGAAAGTCTAACAGCGCCTGTTATAATTGATAAGCTAAGCAATGCATTATTTAGTGTCCATAGTTCTGTTTGTGCAGATTTGTCCCTGCAACAGTAGTAGAATGGATTGTCCTCCTATCCAAACCAAAAGTAAAGTAGTATCTTATTCTTTCTTGGTGGTCATTCACTTTTTTATTGTTGGCAATTGTCAAAGCATAAACATTTAGAAGACTTGAAAAGACATTATGGACAATCCCAGAGGACTGCACTCAGTGCATAGAGCTATTGCTGACTAGAATGGGAGTCCAATGGCATTGCCAAATGTGCAATCTTAGTTAGCTACACAGACAGACTAATAAGAATAATCTAGTAATACCGCAGGGAGTCATAGTCGAGGCAGGATAAGAATTTAGATCCAGTCTACAAGAAGATCAAAGACGATTTAGAAAAAATCGAATGAGGAACGCTAGGAAAAAATGGTACTCTATATTAAAATTAAAACTTACCTGGGCCAGCAAAGGAGCCCTCGCCTGCCCGATCCTGGCCTGCATCCTGTTGAACAGCCCCCCCCTCCTCCTCCTGTGTCCTCTTGCCCCTGGGGGGATCTGATGTACAACATGAAAGAAAGAAAGACCAGAAAACATGGATGATATTTGTCAACCAAATCAAACATTTCAAAAGAACAATAACAAAATATTTTGGTGAAATAGCAAATAGACAACTATTCCACGGGATATATTGACCGATCTCATGTGGTCTACTACGTTATTAGTATTGCTTGATTTGCGGACCGTCGACTTGGAAAGTTCTTATGTAACTCACTAAACAAAGTACTAAAAAGGTTTGCCTAGGACTGGCAGGCAGCAGTCCGCAGCACTCGAAGTGACAGACAAAGTCCATCGTGATTGCAGATCAGCGACAACACTAAAGTTTCCTACTACATTAACCAGTCATTAAAATACTCAAACTATCAATCCACCACTACTATTTCTTCTTATCGCCATGTGTACAAAGGAAGGACTGGACTTGAGTCTGTAGGGGCTGATTTAGAAGCCCCTTGCGGCTCTTTTGCTCCATTGTTGCGTGACTTTTGTGATGCAGCGGCAGAACAAAAGAAGCGCCATGGTGCGGCGTATATTAACAACGTGACTCATATGGGAGATGCATCACGTTGTGAAGCCCTGCGCCATCAGGGGGCGTTCCGGCGCAAGGGAGGGCGTTCCTGCGCAGGAACGCATCCTAAAAAGTGGCTGAGGGAAATCTACAAGATTTCAATCAGTCACTTTGAGGACAATGACGTGTGACTCAAACCCTGCGCCTGCTTGAAGCAGACGTACGGCTTGACGCAGCATTGGGGAGATAGGGCACCCCAGAGCATTGATGGAGCTGCGCCATCGTTGCGACGCAACTCCAGCAATGCGCCCCCTTTATGGCACAGATGCCTAACGCTTTGGTGACATTTTGGGCCCATAGTCCGCCGCATTGTAAATACGGCGCACCATGGGTGGTGGTGGCGTGGCGCACAATTACTGGCGCATCCCTGCTACTTTGCAGGGATGCGCCGGTAATTAAAAATCTGACCCTTAGTGTCTAGCATTACGCAGTTCTTTAAACTACACTCATACATAATTTCACAGGCCAACGAAATGAACACAAAATCGAAAACAAATAAGCATAGTAGCAACACTACTGAGAAGGAGAGCAGTGCACCTGAAATGCACAGAAGATTTTGAAATATAATTTACCTACAATGTAATCAGCAGCATTATTGCTCTTGGTAAAAAACAAAAATTTGCAATATAATAACACACAGAGCAGGAGAAAACTGAGTAGTAAAGAAATAGCTACTACTACTCACCAAGTTTGGGGATCTCAAGGCCGAGCAGGTCGAGCAGATCGCGTTCCGATGTCCAGGACATCCGTCTAGCGGTGGGTGGCCTGGTTGTAGGTGCGCCGGACCCGAGAGTGGTGGTACATGGCCCGGCACACCTTCTCCCACCACTTCCGGTGCTCCCGGATCCCGTACCCGCTACCGATCTTGCCGCCTGCCATGATGGTCCTGGTGAGGCGGCGCTGAACATAAAAATTTAGTGCGGCCACCTCCTCCGGAGTGAAGATCTCCCGGGGTGCGACCTGCTCCCCCCTCAATCGCCCGCACGGGAGCCGGGCACGGGGTGAGGAACCCTTCCCCTTCTCGGGATGCTTTCCTGCTCCCTTTACCATGGTCTGGGCAGAAAGGAAGCTAAATAATAAAGAAAATAGAATAGGGAAGAGAAGAAAAGAAAAGAGTTTAAAAAAGTAGTTTAAAATTAACCAAAAGTAGCAGAAAACACAAAAATATAGAGCTAGAAAAATAGAGGGATAGATAATAAGTAAAATAGATCAAAAAAACTTCAAACAAGCAAAGGATGGCAAAGACTCAGAGAGGATACAAAAAGCATGCCCAGAGCAATGAATGAGAAACAAGATGGCCGCGCCCGTTCACGACCGCCTGGGTAAGTTCGCGCAAGATTTTCCTCGCGATCACACGCGAAATTGTACTAGTGAACCGCACACTTTGCGAGATTACACATTGCGCCCGGAAACGGAAATACGTCATGCAAAGAAGATGGCCGCGCCCGTGAACGACCGCAAGGGTAACTTTGCGCTGTTGCGCTACAAGCGGCTCGCTAAAACGCACAAAACCTTGCGAACTAACACACCGCAAAAAAACAAATCGCATATTCGCACGAATTCGCGGCTTCCGAATTCGGTCTCGCGCAAGTTCGCGCCCCGCGAATCCCGCGAAATTGCAGAAAAACGAGTTTTGCAAAACTGAAAGCACTCAGCAGGTGCAAAAGTTCAAACTCATCATTAGTAACCATTCCCTGTAGTGCTTCCTGACTGGGACCCCTCCAGAGTTCAGTTGCTAGTTGCAACAATTGTATGACCCTGCTCTGACCCTCACAGCAGGCTCATAGAATAGCTACAAGTAGGCCACAAAGGTCCTGGAAAAAAAAATTGCGCTGCAACAGAAAGCAAATTACAGATAAGGAATCAGGTGCCAGGCTGGAATTTTAAAACAGTGACACATTAATAAACCAACCCCAAATTAATTCATATCAGTTGAAGCAGGGCAGGTGTGCTTGCTTTCCCCCCCCCCCCATAATCTACAGTGATGATGAACCAGAGGGTGGCATTGATGTACCAGAGGGTGGTATGGGTGAAACAGAGGGTGGCAGTGGTGAAACAGAGGGTGCTGGGAGCCTGTGATGATGAACCAGCTGTAGAAACAACATAGTCGCGACCGTTGCGAGCCGACAAGTAAGTTCGCAATTGCGAACTGGTACAAAACCCTCACGAACTGGCAGAAACCCTTGCGAACACAAAAAAAATCCGCAAATTTGCGAGAATTCGCGGATTTTGCGGATTGCGAGTTTGCAAATACGCAAATTCGCGAACACCAGATTCGCAAAATTCGCCCATGCTTATCTGCTATGTACTTTTCCAAAGCAGCAAATCCTGGTCATCAGTCCTTGGCCATAGGGGTATCTGGCCTTGTGGAACTCTCGTCAGCTACAGCCTCGTTCTGCTGGAAATTATCAGCTTCCCCAAAAAAGAAATCTTCACCACAACTTTGTCCAGCGGCTCCCCGATAACAACATTTCCTCCTCGGACACCATCCTCAGCCTTGGCCTGCGGAATTATACCTTATTAATCTGCTTTTTAATGACACTTCTTAGAAGTTAAGTGCCCACCAGGCCCAATCAACTTTTTGTATCAAATTTGCACTCTAACCCAGTCTCACACAACTAGATGTCTGCGGTTGCTGCACTGACATTCTAGTTCCTATCTTTTGACTTCAATGTCAAAAATTCATGACTTTAGTTCTACTGATTTAATTTTTAGTCGCGACCGTTGCGAGCCGACAAGTAAGTTCGCAATTGCGAACTGGTACAAAACCCTCACGAACTGGCAGAAACCCTTGCGAACACAAAAAAAATCCGCAAATTTGCGAGAATTCGCGGATTTTGCGGATTGCGAGTTTGCAAATACGCAAATTCGCGAACACCAGATTCGCAAAATTCGTCCATGCTTATCTGCTATGTACTTTTCCAAAGCAGCAAATCCTGGTCATCAGTCCTTGGCCATAGGGGTATCTGGCCTTGTGGAACTCTCGTCAGCTACAGCCTCGTTCTGCTGGAAATTATCAGCTTCCCCAAAAAAGAAATCTTCACCACAACTTTGTCCAGCGGCTCCCCGATAACAACATTTCCTCCTCGGACACCATCCTCAGCCTTGGCCTGCGGAATTATACCTTATTAATCTGCTTTTTACTGACACTTCTTAGAAGTTAAGTGCCCACCAGGCCCAATCAACTTTTTGTATCAAATTCGCACTCTAACCCAGTCTCACACAACTAGATGTCTGCGGTTGCTGCACTGACATTCTAGTTCCTATCTTTTGACTTCAATGTCAAAAATTCATGACTTTAGTTCTACTGATTTAATTTTTGTTATTTTGGTGTCAAATATTTTATTAAAATGTACTTTATATTTTTTAATTGGTGTGGGATTTTTCTTGTTTTGTGTTTTTTTTTTACTTTATTACTGTTTGTGTGCTGCATAATTACTTTAGACATTGCCTCTAAGTGAAGTCTGCCTTTTTTTGTGCTAAGCTACCATAGGGTTAAGCACAGGTTAATTTAGTGACTTTTGTGGTTCACCCAGACAGGAATGTGACTGTTGCTTGAGCAGGGTTAACACCCCACTCAAGTAACAACCCAATTTATTACAATGTTCCTGCCTACATTGTTTTCTGCAGTACCTGTCAGTGGCCTTGTGTGGCAAAAGATTTACTCTAAGGCAGGGCTGGGGTATATTTGCATATTTTTCGTGGCCTTTTGGGATGTAGAATCTTTAGAAATGTTTTTTGTGAATAGCAAGGGGCATACTCTTTAGTGGGTAGGTCCTTGAATTAGCATATCCTTCGCAAAGTCCCTTCTTATGTCTCACTAAGCCCCTCTTTACTGCCCCTAAACCACTCCTATGTTGTAGAAATTCATTTACCAGTTTGAAACCGCTCCCCACATCCATCCCACATTTACCTCAAAAACGTTAGCAAATAGCGTTTTGCAGTATATGAGTAGAACTTCTGCAGTCCTACTTAATGTATTACAAAATGCAGTTTGTTAAAGTGGCCAATCCATATTCGAGGGAGTTGAATGGGAAGACCCCAAAAAGTTTATGTGCCTCATTGTTTGGAGACACAGCAAGTTATGCAAAGCAGTGTTGCCTGTCGCCTTGCAATTGTTGTAACTGTGCTATATCTTGTGCTGCCTGTGATGTCCTGGAAGTCCTGGCTCTTGACCTAGATTTCAAATTATGTAGCCATCCCAATCCTGACATTGTAGCTGCCATGATACTGTCCATCAGAGATCCCAGTCTTAGGAATCTGCACACCACAAACTGGTTTACACAAGGTACCCCAGAGCAACAATGGTAGAAACCAGGAATGCCTGACAATCCACCCCATTGTCAATGCTAAACTAGGTTTCGGATTGGTTATATCTATATTCTTGCATATGGGTGGAGTGGGAATAGTAAATCTGACACCTCCAAGTTCCAGAACTTTCTGTAAAGTTGTTTACATTAAAGTGAGAAGAGAAAATCTGACTCCTCCAATGTCTAACACTTTCCACAATGTTGATCAGGTTAGAGTGGGAATAGTAAATATTACCCCTCCAAAGTCCAACACATCTCTTACTGTTGCTTACTTTGCAGTGGAAATTGTTGATTTGACCTCTACAAGTGTAATTTTTGTTTATGTAAATGTTGTGTTTTTATTTGGCAGAGATTTTTTATTTTATTTTTAAAACAATTTAAATTGTAAAATAGTTTTTACCAGATATTAGATTTGATTAACTTTTTTAATGATAATATTTTATTGTATATGTAGTTTTCTTTGTATTTGATATGATGTTTTGAATTATTGTTAATTATTATCAACCATTTGGGTGCTCAGGACGTCCGGGATCCGTCCTGAGCTACAGTGCTCATGTGTTCGGCCGTCCCGACACAGGGCACCGGGGATTTATTTTTCCCCAGTAAAGCCTCAGGAGCTGGGGAAGAGCTTCCCCAACTCCAGAGGCTGTCTATTTGGTTTCTGTGAAATGACGGTCAGCATGCAGGTCACCCTGAAGTCATATCATAGAAAGCAAAACTAAAATGAGCTAATAGGCTCATTAAAGTTTCACTTTCTATATGCTCAGGAGGCTATCTTAGCCCCCTGAACAGGTAGAAAGTCACAAGAGGTAGCGTTGGAAAGGGGAGAATCTCCTTACCCAAGCAGGGATCCACCCACTAGACACCAAGGAGGGGGAGAGGCCCCCTGGGCAAAGACCTTAGCTCCCCCAATGTCTTTTTGGGGCAATTCAGTTTTTCTGCCCCTCCCCCCCCCGCGGGGGGGGCAGAAATCCCACTAGATCCAGGGATTTTTGTTTGTTTTGCTATAGAGGTGGGGGCTGCCCAAGATGGGCATGACAATCGCCCCCACCCCCCAGCGAATTTCTAGTCTTTCCCCAATCTGACTGCTACGGAAACAGAAAGCCCACCAGAAGCCAGGAATTTGTTTTTGTATTGCTATAGAGGTGGGGGCTGTCCAAGATGGGAATGCCCATGCCCCCACCATCAGTCTTTCAGCCCTCCCTGGACAGTGTGATGGGGCAGTATCTTCTAATGATTTAGGGGTGGGGGCCACCGAAGATCGGCATGCCAAACTTTCCATCACGGAAATGTGAGGAAAATGTATTTTTTGACAAAGTTTGAGGTTTGCAAGGGATTCTGGATAACAGAACCTGGTAAGAGCCACACAAGTCAGCCCATCCTGAATTTCCCTGGGTGTCTAGTTTTAAAAGAAGTATAGGTTTTCTAGGTTTCCCTTGGTGCCGGCAGAGCCAGGGTTCAAAATTCACAGCAAGGCACTTTGGAAAAAAAGGGATAATTTTTCTCTGTAAAAATGCGGTGTGCCCACGTTGCGTTGTGGTCCGTTTCCTGTCACAGGCACTAAGCATATCCACACACATGAGGTACCATTTTTATCTGACAACTTTAGGGAATGTAGGGTGGGAGGAATTTTTTGGATCCCGCAGATCACAAAACTTTCCATCACAGAAATGTGAGGAAAATGTGTTTTTTTAACAAGGTTTGAGGTTTGCAAGAAATTCTGGATAACAGAACCTGGTGAGAGCCACTGAAGTCACCCCATCCTGGATTCCTTTGGGTGTTTAGTTTTCAAAAATGTATAGGTTTGCTAGGTGTCCCTAGGTGCTGGCTGAGCTGGGGTTCAAAATCCACAGCTAGGCACTTCGCTAAAAAAGGGTCAGTTTTCACTGTAAAAATATGGTGGGTCCATGTTTTGGGCTGTTTCCTGTTGCGGGCAGTAGGCCTACCAACACAAGGTAGGTACCATTTTCATCTGGAGACTTTGGGAAACACAGAATTGTAGAGGAACTGTTGTTACCTATTGACTTTCTACGCATTTCTGCCTTCCAAATATAAGACAATGTGTAAAAACGAAGTCACTTTGAAATAAGTCCTATAATTCACATGCTAGTATGGGTACCCTCAATTTCAGGGATGTGCAAATAGCTACTGTTTCTAAACTCTATATTTTGTTCCCACTTCGGAAATACATAGATGTCTTTGATACCAAATTTTCACTCTTCATAATTTACCAAATGAATTGCTATATACCCGGTACACAATGAAAAACCATTGTAAGACGCTGCTTAGTTATTGGCTCTGGGTTCTTGGTGAACCTACAAGTCCTTTATATAACCACACCAGAATGGTCCAGTTAATGTAATGGTATATTGCTTTCAAACATCTGTCATACTTAGAAGAAGTTACAGGTGAAAAAGTAGTCACAAATGGCAGTTTTTTTCAACTTATTTCCAATTTTTCCTAATTTCAAATGTTAGTTTCTGTTAAAAAAAACCTTGAAGGATCCTCACAAATGACCCCTTCCTGAATTCAAAATGTTGTCTACTTTTCATAAATGTATAACTTTCCGGGATCCATTATTGCTTTCACACCCATTTCTACCGCTAACTGGAAGGTGGTTGACAGCACAAAAGTAGCAAAAATAGGCTATGTCCTAGTAAAATGCCAAAACTGTGTAAGAAATTTTGGTTTTCTGACAAAAGTCTGCCTGTCCCTGAAAGCTGGGAAGATGGTGCTTTCAGCACCACAAACCCTTTGTTGATCCCATTTGCAGGGAAAAAAACAGACACTTCCTTCTGCAGCACTTTTTCTCCATATCCATATAAAAAGAAAATAATAATTTAGCTGGCTGTATTTTAGCTAATTTCTGGGTCCCCTCCAGGGGATTCCACAAACCCTGGGTACCTTTAAAATCCCCATGATATTGGAAGAAAAGGGCGCAAATTTGGTGTGGATACCTTATGTCAGTGATACTCAAAGTACGGCCTGGGGTCCCTATGTGGCCCTCCTGAACTTTAAATGCGGCCCCTTAGCAGTAGCAGCACTGGGCTGCTGTTAACTTGACTCAGCACTGAGCTTTAAAAATGTTAAATATACAGCAAGCACTTATTTAAAGGTTAATTGCAGTTAAACAAAATTAAGTAACCAGGCCCTTAACATTAGGAGCACCTTCATTTTTAAAGACAGCAAATGTGTAACAATACAATAGTCTTTTCAAAATTCTAAAAGTGTATTTCATTGACCTGTAGAACCATTTCACCTTAGTAAATCAAATTATAGCAGTGCATTCAGAAGTATTTTTTAAAGTGATGGTTTTCAAGCATGAATTTAGAAACGTTCATGCTCTGCCCCCGAAAACAATGCCATTAGTGATTATATCCAAGCACAGGAGATGTTTTTGTTCAGCACGCATCCTGAAGTCATGTATTTCGAGGTCCTCTTATATGTGATAATTAAGAAAAAAAGGAGGGAAATTGAAATAAAAAATTTGCCCAGAGTCACACAATTTGGACAAGTGGAGAAGCTGTGATTTATCCCAGGTTTTCTGGTTTCACATTGCACAATTGAGTTCAGCCAGTAGATATACATGCTTGGCTTCCACTACACCCACTTTACACCCCCCCTCTCCTGCTAACATCAGTGCTGCCCTTTGTCTCACTAAAGACCAAATATTGCGGCCCCCTGAAAAATGTTTGTGAGTACCCATGCCTTATGTTGACAAACAATTACAGGGGCCTAGGTGCAAACTAACCCAAATAAGAAAAAAAAGTCTTAGCACGGGGGAAGGCCTAGCAGCGAAGGGGTTAATAGTTTTTTTTTGTTATTGTTCATTTTAATCATCATTTTAATTTATATAATGTTTATTTTTTACATTTAATGTAAAGTATAGATTTTATTTTATGTTTGTGAGTTATATATATTTTTATGTAATAAATGTTTTAATAAATAAAGTTATAAATCTAGTTCATTGTCTAATATTAACTTTTTAATATACTTATCTATTTAGTAAGAATATTTTTGTGCTATATATTTTTGTAGTCAGTATTTTGTCCGTTAAATGGAAACTATAGGAAGATGATCTTTCTGTCCTCAATATTATTTTGACAATTTGTTTGCATTTTAATATTTTGAGTTTTCAGGGGTTTTTTAAGCGCTCCTTGTAGATATGCATTTTGATGGATCTAGACTATTCAGAGAGATGACTGACTAAGCATGTAGGCCATTCAAAGATAGCCGAGCTACTGCTTGATCCATGTTGTTATTGTGTAAATGTGTAAATGTGGGTCTTGTAAAGCGCACTGTGACTCCAAGGAGTATCCTGGCGCTGAAGACCGCTGGGGAACCCGTCCTGGTTTGCCCTGTGAGATGGTCCCTTTCTGGGTATCTCCAAGGTGAAACCAGGCATCCCCGGCGTCTGTGGGGGGGCCGTTGTAGAGATGAGGCAAGCTTAATGCCCAGAGTTGCCGAGTGTGTTCCCTGGTTAGAGTAGGCACCAAGGCGAGAATTATCAAGTCCGTTTGACCCTGGTCCACGACCCTGCCGCATCGGGAATTGAACCCTGGTCCCGGGCCGTTCTCTGATTAAGGGTCTGCCGCCTCTAACCAGTGAGCCACACCACTCCATTGTTCCTGCCAGATATCTCCACCAGCAGCATAGGAAGTTTAGGGGCTCTTCCAGAGGTATAGATTACTTTCAGTGTCATCAACCTTCCTATTCGGTCCAACAGTAAACGTAGAGCCTGATTTAGAGTTTGCTAGACGGGCTACTCCTTTGCAAATGTGATGGCTATGCCGGTCGCCTTATTATAAGTGCATTATATCCTTTGAACGTCAGGAATCTGTTCACCAAATTCTAAGTCAGCCCCTTAGTCCGGTCAAGGCAGAAGGTGTGTTGGTGGTGAAGGCCACTCACTATAGCTGGAACAGCCATCTGCCAGTTCTATGCCTTGGAGCAGCAGTTCTCTGCTTTACTTTGCCTTCAGGCCCACGATCAGCTTGTGGCAAATCGAATAAAGTATACCTTCCCCACCCCTAAATCTATCACATAAGACTAATGGGTTTTCGACATTGTTCAAAGGGTCTATGCTGTGTCTTTCATTGCATCCCCACTACTTATTTTCCCCCACACCCGAGCAGTTTTCAGTGGACACATCATTTATCTTGATGCCAGAAGTCCATCTCCTACTGGTCAAAGGCACCATGGGTTAGCTTCAAGACATGAGAAGGATAAAGGTTTTTATAAACTCATGCCAAAGAAAGACAAAGGCCACAGCCCTTATCTGGACCTCCAAAAAAGTATACCTTTTTGAAGAAGGACAAATTCAAGCGACTGGACTGAGTCACATATTTCATGAAGCGGTCCTACCCTGCAGCTCGACTTCATGGATGTTCCCAAAAGAGATGGTGTGGTGGCTTCTCATCTTCTGAGGTTGGGTGTACAAGTATTCCTATGCATCATTGACTGGCTGCTCAAGGTGGGCTTGCTATAGTCAGTCAGAGCCTATCTGCAGAGAACAGTTGGGCTCCTTATCTCTGTGGTATTGTTATTCATCTTAAAATATTTTTGGTATCTTCCAATGTGTCACATTTTTATGTATTGTTGGTATGTTCTTTATGGAATGTTGGCAATGTTATGGCTTAAAGGGAGACCGTTGCTGGGAGATTAGCAGAGGCAAGGCTGGTTTTGGATGGAGTTTCTCCTTCTTCCAATAAAGAAGTTGTTTAACCACCATTTTCCCCTTGATTTTATGCTGGCCACCTCTAAATTCACATTGGCAACATTTGGGTGGATCTACTTGTGCCCATAAATCTTCAGGAGAAACTTCCAAACTTTTGGAATGGTGGAGCGATCAGTTACAGCTCTTCTTAATTAGGCAGGGTACTGTATTTTAACCACACTCTACACCACTGTAGTACATCCAAATATCCCTTTATCCAGTTCATACAATTGGGGTGTTACAAGTGAAACTCAACTGTTAGTGCTGCTCGCGCCATTCAGTAGTCCTTGTGCATTTCGTCGTGCTATCAACTCGATCGCATCCTGCGGATCTTACGAGCAGGTGCCAACTCCTACTGGTGCACAACTTTTTCTGCACACGTTTGTCTCACACTCCCTGCAAACAATCCTCTATGTGTTGAATCTTCTGCCTTTACTCACCGTCTATTTGCTTTCACGGAGCTCCGTCATTAAGCACAGTGGTTTTAACTCGCATTAACATTCACGTAGTAGTGGACTGTGCCCACTTTTCTTCAGTCTCACTTAACTACAGGTATTTCAGGATCAAAGTTAGGGTGGTGCCTTTCCTCCCATTCACTCTGAACCTGTGATCAGACTGGACGCTCTTTATCCACTGCTGCTATTTGTATTGCTATGCTTAATTTCATTAGAACTCCCTTATTGCGACTCTGCAGACTACAGGGGCTACACATAGGTCAGGATTGACCTATTTGCCTGTACCAAGGGGGGGATCCAAAGGGGTGGGAAGTGGAGGGGAAAAGGGGGGGGCTGGGGGGGGAGAGACTTGCACTTAGGTGGTGGGCACAAACACAATACACAGAGGAGAGTAGAGAACGACTTGAGGGGTAAGCTAAACTACTGTGTTGTAAAAAAATCAACTGATAAGGAAGCAATGAAGCAGATTGAGAATTGTTGGTACAGGTGTAAGCAGAAAATAGGAAAGAATAAGAACTATAATGACCTGTAGGATAGTCTCGATAAATATTTGTGGATTGAATGAGTTGAATAAAAGGCTTAAAACTGCTGCCCTGCTAAAATCATTTAATCCCGATCTGGTGTGCCTTCAGGAAACACACATTGAAGGTACAAAGGCTTATTTGCTAGATCAGCTCGGTTTTAATGTATCAGCAAAAACGAATCAAAATACAAAGACGAGAGGAGTAGCCATTCTAGGCAAGAGGCATGACACACAGGTCAAAAGAAAGAAAGAGGACCAGTGGGGGAGGTGGGTCATAGCAGAATTAATATTTAGAGGAGAAACTATTACGGTTGTTTCGGTTTATGGATCCACAGGGGACGATCCAGATATCTTTCAATATTTAGATATAGAACTAGCACAATGGCCGGAGCCTATCATATTATGTGGGGACTTGAACCTACATGATGAAGATAGTAGTTTTTTAAACCCCGGTAGGAAATATTCAGGGAGGAAAAAAAAGACTTATATAGCTGTAGCAGATATGGCAATGAATAACTCGCTGGAAGATCCATGGTTAAGATGTCACCCCAATCTGGATGGGAGTACCTTCTTTTCAGCCCCACATCAGAGAATGGCTAGGTTGGATTATTTCTTAATCTCGAGAGACCTAATGGATAGATTAAGGATTGATAGGGAACCAAGGATTATTTCAGACCATAATCCGCTAGTCTTAACTGCAGAAGTTGGACAAAGGAGAAATAAAGAGATAAGACAATGGACTTTTGACAGAGCATTATTACAGGATCAGTCTTATAGAGAAAGAATGAATATTTGGATTAAGGAATTTTGGGAGATAAATAGGGATTCAGCAGCACTAGGGATAGTGTGGGACGTTTTTAAAGCTGGTGTAAGAGGGGAAACCCTGAGCTATGTTATTAAGATGCAAAGAAAGTCAAAGGTAAAAGCTGAAAAATTAATAAACTAATCAGGGAAGCAGAGGAAGCACTTATTTCAGCTATACTTAGACAATCCCCAATTGACCAGATATTATTGAAAATAATCGAGCTAAAAAATGAAGCTATGGATGGGATAGCGAAAACGACAGTGGAGAAGTATGTCGCAAATAAAGAGAAGGTATATGAACTTAGTGAGAGAGTAGGGCATATATTGGCGGTACGAGCCAGGCAAAGGGAGGGGTTGGCTGATATTAAGGAGATTAAAAATTCTCAGGGAGTCACGGTCAAGGAAGCTGATCAGATTAGAGAAGTTTTTAAATGTTTCTACACGGAATTATATACCTTAGATGGTCAGGAAAGGGATGAAGATATTAGGACTTATTTAAGTGAGATAGAGCCATCTGCGCTAACAGAGGAGGACAGAAATGGATTGGAAGAGGCAGTGCAGCTGAACGAACTGGTGGAGGCTCTGAGGGATTTACCATCTGGCAAGGCAGCTGGTCCGGATCAAATACCGGAAGAATTTTATAAAATCTTTCAACCATCCCTTCTGAATGAAATTTTCAATGTAATGTTGTTGGCACAATTGGGTGAGTCTGTTCCAGAATCATGGGGCGGTGCAGACATTATTGTAATACCAAAGAAGGGCAAACCGGCAGACGCTCTGGGGTCATATCGTCCCATTACTTTAATGAATGCAGATGTTAAGGTATTTTCCAAAATTTTGGCGAAAAGACTATCTAGGATAATCGAAACACTGGTAGTTCCTTCACAGCATGGCTTTATACCAGGCAAGGGAACAACTCAGCACACTAGACAGGTAGTCATGGCATTTGACGTAGCAAATATTCTAAAAGATCCCATGGCTGCCCTGTTTTTGGATGCTGAGAAAGCATTTGACAGGGTCTCCTGGAGGTATTTGTGGGAAGTCTTGAGATGGAATGGTATAGGACCAAGATATATAAAGGCTTTACAATCCCTATATATAAACCCGACGGCTAAGATAAGGGTTAACAGAGGTCAGTCTTCTGCAGTTAACATCCAGAGAGGTACAAGGCAGGGGTGTCCTTCTTCCCCCCTGCTTTTCGCTTTATACCTTGATCCTTATATACGAAAATTGGAAAATAATGTTCAAATTCCCCCACTAATGTTAAATGGATGTAGATTTAAAATGCTAGCATACGCAGACGATGTGGCCATTCTGACTGCAAGACCTACAGCTGCTATAAGTATAATTGAGGGTGAAGCAGGGCGATTTGGTCAATTCTCAGACTATAGTTTAAACAGCACTAAAACCCAGATTGTTAAAAACCAGTGGGTAGTATGCACTGACGATAGGGTGGTGGGAGAGGCAACGTATTTAGGGGTGCGAATTACAGCAGAAATTGATAAGATCGTTAAAAATAATATGGATCCTTTGATTGTTCAAGTTAAAAGGGACTTGGAAAAAATGAATAATTTACATCTATCCCTGGTAGGATGTACTAACATCATTAAGATGATGATTCTACCTAAATTTTTGTATTTCTTTAGGGCCATACCTCTGCTGTTTGAAGCCAGTTGGTTCAATGGTATAGAGGCCCTATGTAACAGGTTCATCTGGGCACATGGCAAGACCCGGAGAGCTTATAGATAAATGACACTTCCCAGGGAAAAAGGGGGCTGGGGTGCACCAGATTTCCGTTTGTATTATATGGCCTCTGTTTTGCAATATATACAAGGACTAATTGGGGGGGAATACGGATGATGTAAGAACGCAAACCATGTCTACTGAATTATATGCTGTTGTACTTGGACCAAATGCTTATAATTGTTTTCTAAAATGTACAGATTTCAGTTATTTTAAGAGAACCAGGTTTAAAACTGTTATGGCGGCAGTTACGGTATGGAATGCTTTTACAAAGAAAGTTAAGATGGGGAGATTTAACAGATATGTCTCCCTGATTAATAATAGATCGCTCCCAGCGGAAATATTTGCTGATCAAACTATGGCAGAATGGGCAACAAGAGGGATTACGCAAATAGGTGATTTTTTTACTCAGGATGGCTTTAAACAGTTTTCAGAATTACAAGAGTCATATGGTATAGATAACAGGGGCTTCTTCAAGTACCTCCAGATCAGGAGTTTTTTAAAGAACAAAGCAGGAGGCCCAGTAGGCTTTAATAAAATAGAAATAATGGAGAAAATAGAATTGATGGGGGATCGCACAATTAGGTCCTTTTACGCAGCTCTGCTGAAGGAAAAGCAGGATGATTTAGAGAAATTTAGTTAGATGTGGGCAGAAAAATTGGGGGTAGAAAGTAATTTGTTTTTTGATTCTTTAAATTTAGGATGCACAATACTAAGTGCAGCCCCTCTGCAGTCTCAGCACTATAAAACACTTTATTTTCTTTACTTTACTCCGGCTAGGATTGCAAAATGGGGTGGGAATACAGGAATTAATTGCCCCCGGTGTAATGAATTGGAAGCAGACAGCATACACATCTTTGCAACATGTCCTCAGTTGCAATCTTTGATTAAGGAGCTAGAGGGGTTCTTAGCAAGGTCTCTGGATATCGTGATCTGTCTTACCCCATCTTGGATTATGTTAGGATTGGCTGAGCAGGAGCATGAGCAGTACACAGAATTTATGTTTGTTTTAATGGCAGTTTACAGATTAACAATTGCCAGGGCTTGGTTAGATAAAAATCCCCCAAAATTCCAAAATTGGCTGGCAAATACGCCATACGCTCACAAGATAGAGGAAAATATTTATGCCCGGAAAGGGAGGAGAGGAAGACGTTTGGGGAAAAGAATATGGGAGCCACTAAGTAAATGGAAAGAGAAGCAAAGAAAGGATGATTAGAGGGTATAAGGGAGGACTGGTCAATTTGTGGTCGCTGTTTTTTATGTCTTTTATGTTTTGTATTAGACTCATTTTACTGTGTAAAATGTCTTAAATTTATTTTGGTGGGATCTACCCTCTGCATGGCATACTTTAAAGATGAGATTTAGAAACTAGAAATTAAGTAAATTACTGTAATTGTTAAAATACAACTTGTGCAAGTAGAATTGTGCTTATGTTTGTAAAAGAAAAATAAAAACTTTAAAAAAATAAAAAAGAACTCCCTTATTAATTTGGAAATGTTATGAACAGTAATATGAAATTAAGTTTTTGAATGATTTTATAGTATTATTTATGTAATATTTATGTGTTGCACACTGATATGTTGAATTAATTTGATCAAATATGGCTTGCAGGCAGGGGGAGTTAAAACGATGCTGGAGGATGATATATGTGTCGGGTCCTAAATTTTAAAGTGTAATCATGTATTTTGCAACAGTTCTTACAGTCTTTTTTGTATAGGTCTCTTAAGAACTAATTTATGTATATATGCAAACTTGTATGATACCCAAGAATCGAATAAAGGTATTTTGACTGACTGACTGGACCCTCCCTCTTCCCTCAGTGACATTGTTGTCAGACTTCTACTTCCAGAATGGGAAGAAAGACTTTTTCATTTTAATCACGTTTTATTAACCTTTTACTTTTCAGCAGGATTACGGGCACATTTTTGTGTCAGTGGTTACTTTTTCGTTGCGTTTTTTTGTCAGGTTCCTATCTTTCATAGTCACTTACGTCTTTCTTTTTCTTTTAGCCTGTCATGCAAAACATCTGCGCCTCTTTTTTCCTACCTTTTCCAGGCAAACATCATCTTCTTTGGACCAATTAGAAAAACATATTTAGAAACTATTTGAGAGTTTGTGTCCTAAATCTGTCTCCAGGCAAAAAAGCATCGATGTTACTGCAGTGCTGCGAGAGGCTGTAGGTCAAGAAATATTTGAAAACTCACCAGAAGTTGAATCTGAAGGTGATGGGGATGCTTCACAATTGCCTAACTATTTTGAAAAGTCAGTCAAACTTCTAGATAACCTTTTGCTTCCCAATTTTTTTTATAATTTTGCAATGTTAATATTTTGGCAAAAGAAAGCAGGGTGGTGAGGAATGGGTTGAGGATTTTGGCATGGCTGGGTGAAAATTGCCTTCTGCTTGCAGTTTTGTGGATAGCAATTATGAAAGGATAAGAGACCAATTCATGGCAGAGTTCAAATGTGACAAAATTTGTAAGGAACTTTGGTCAATAAACGATCCTGATCTTAATGAGGTTCTAATTATTGCCAAAAAGTTTGAACATTCCTTATTGTGTATCTAGGCGTTACCGAAACACAAGGATAGTGCATCTACTGTTCATGCTGTTACATCCATACAGAAGAGACCATCTTCCGCTGTTATAAAAGCGAAAAATATTTTCCCTCGAGTGCGCAAGTTCTAATCACTTTGCTAATTTCAAAGAGTGTCCTGCTTTAAAAGTCATTTTTAAACAGGTGGCATAGGGGCCGCTTGAGAAATGTTGTAAATCTAATGTACTGAAGGAGAAAATGTTTGAAATTGGAACAGATGTTCCTGAGGTAGTGTTGCACATTGTTAATAATGTCAAATGTGTGTATTGTATTATTTGTGAGCATTCTTCTGACCAAGTATCCCTTAATGGTATTGCGGTCACAATGATGATGGATTCAGAAGCAAGACTTTCCTTAGTTTCTGATAAAGATTTTGCCATTTGCCTTCGAGGAAAGGTCGCGCTACCCTACAGTTATGGAGGAAACCCATTGAATTAGTTATTTTGAGGCAAAAATATAATTTTGTGGAAATGTAACAGTGGGCAAGATTTATGTTCCCTGTTAAGGTTATGGGGATACACTGTTGAACTCCCCACATCAGTAAATGCCAGGAATTTATCTTGACCCTAAATCAGAGCCTCCGGTTCACGTTAGAAATATTGATTCTACTGTATTGCTATTTAGCAATTTTGTAAACAATTTTCTTCAGGAATTCCCTGCATCCACTATCCTGGGCTGGATGAAGCACCTAACAGGTCTCAAAGGACAACCTCTCACTGTCAAATCAGCAAAATCGCTAGGTGTGACTCTGGACAGTAACCTAAAGATGCAGAAGCATATCAGCGCTTCTACAAAAGGAGCTAACTTCCACATGAAGACCCTGCAAAAATTGAAACCCTTCCTGCCAGCTTACGACTTCAAACAAGCAGTTGAAGCCCTAGTAATTCCAAAAGTGGAAAATGGGGCTGTAACCTTATGCGACCTCCCAAGGTCGGCGACAGCCCCGCAAAAAGCCGCTATCAACTCAGCTGCGAGACTCATTACTGGCTCAAAGAGATTCTCTCACATCTCTCCAGACCTTAGAGCCCTCAACTGGCTACCGTTTGAAGCTAGAATTCATCTGAAAATCTCATGCATGGCGCACAAGGCCTTACACCACAATTCTCTGATCTACCTAGCTCAGAAACTGGGGCTCTCTGCTGGTAATAGAGCCTTCAGGAGTACCTAGACTCTTTTACTGAAACCACATTGTTTTGCCAAGAAAAAAACCTACAACCGATCCTTCCCTGGAATAGCTCCCAGGATCTGAATGCTTTGCCCACAGAAACAAGACTGAATCCTTCCACTGCCTCCTTCAAAAAAGAAGTGAAAGCGATTCTCATGGCTAAACTCACAGGAGTTTACTGACTTATTACTGTATTTTAATTATTAGTCTGTTTTATAGAGCTTTGTATTTTAATCACTAGTTTTATATCTATTTGAGTATTGTATATCTGAATCACCTATAACTGTGTTTTCTATGTCTATTCTTGTTTCCTACATCTGACATGTAAAGCGCTCTGATACCCGCAAGGGTCTTGTTCGCTATATAAAACCTTCAAATAAATGTTTTATCCAATAAAGTGGGCTGTGTCAAGGGTTATGTACAACATATTAATTTGAATTTGAAAGATGGTCCAACACAAGTGGTTTTTAAAGTTAGGAATATTTCAGTTACCCTTCAAAAGGATGTAAAGCTGGAGTGTTTATGTGTAGAAGGGATCATTGAAACTTTTGAAGTTACTGGATGGGTTTCCCCTGTTCTGGAAACGACTGAAAGCTCTGGTGCTATCAGATTATGTGTGGACAACTCTACAAAAAGGTAGGTGAAGGTACGTTTTTTATCTACAAGCGGAAGTCTTGCCTGAACCCAATGCACAGGATTTCCTTCGTAAGGGCTATTCTGGAAACAGTAGTGAGCAAGGCTTTTCCACAGCTGCAGTAAGTCTGGTGCATTCAAGATATAATCTTTTTATATCCGACTTTGTACTGAGTATTGGTGATGATGATTCTGGGGCTTCTGGCCTCATGTGTCCTCTTTATCCCATATACCAATTGGCACAGGCACTTTCTTGTTCAGATCTTGCAAGAGATGGCTCAGGACCTCGTGTGATTGCAGATGAGCACCAAACTGGTATTTATCAGGCCACTTTCCTTCCCCACCCAGATGTCACAGTTTCCCACCCAGATGTCACAGTTGCAATATATCTGTCGTTGCTGGGTTTGGGATGCCATTCGGGGGTGGTATCGGGAGTCTCCAGCAGAGAGCCAGCTCCATGTCAAGCTTTTTAAGCTTTGATGGTCAATGTCCTGCCGTACAACACAACCTCCATATGGTACTACAACAAGCAGGGCGGGTGAGTTCCTCGATCCTTTTCCAAGAGGCTTCAAGTCTCTAGAGGTGACTGGACCAGCAGAAGATTATATAATAGCCAACCACCTAGCAAGATCCTTGAACTCGAGAGGAGATGAGCTAAGCAGACTTCAGCTGGTGGACCACGAGTGGAGTCTCCATCCTGAGGTGGTACAAGACATCTTCAGGCAGTGGGGCTTGCCCTAACTAGGTCTCATTTGCGCTATTGAGAACGCACACTGTTGAAGATTCAGCGCATGGTCATTTGGAGATGCATTCCAACTGCGTTAGGACATTACTCTTGTGTAGGCGTCCCTGCCGCTACCTCTCCTTTCTCGAGTGTTGGGGAAAGTCAGTTGAAATCAGGCCCCAGTCATCTAAGTAGCCCCAGACTGAGACGGAAGTGTGTGGTACCCAGAACTCCTGAGCATTTGCCCTCCAAGCCGGTTAGCACCTCAGGAGAACCTCTGGTCTCAGCAACAGGGGAGGGTTCTCCACCCGGATCTTCACAACCTACACCTTCATGTATTGAGACTAAGCAGCAATCGTTGACTTATTTTGATATGCCGCCTGAAGTGGCAGAGGTCATTCTTGCAGCCAGATGCCAGAGTGCTGGGAAAGGCTTCTGGTCTTGTAAGAGTTCTGTCATTTCAGCCCTATGCAGGCCGAACTGTCAGATGCTTTGTTGTATGTTTTGTCATTGGTCTTTCATGGCTTTGCAGTTAGCACAATTGAGGTTTGCTTGTCCTCCCTTTCGGTCTTTTTAGGTTTGCCTTATCAACCCAATCTCTCTAACTCCCCAGTTGTGATGAGATTTCTTCAAATCCATTTGTCATCCATCTCTGGGATCTAAATCTATTCTCGATGTTCCTCATATGCATTCCTTTTGGGCCTATGCACAGTTGGTCGCTATATCTCCTTACAGCCTTACTTATCACACATGCAGTCCGCAAAAAGTGACGAACAACAGGCACACTCCATGCAATATATCTGCACAACTTTCTTCCTAGACAATTGGTTGAGAGCACTCAGGCTGCTTCCTGCTAAAGTTGGTAGCACCCTTCCATGTCAGTCAAGCAATTCTCCTGCCAGCCTTTTTTGTTCCATCACACCCCTCGAAACACGAGGCTCCATTGGTTTGATCCTAATCTCTACATTGACCATAAGAGAGACCATATTGTAGATGGTCAGCACTTCCAGAGGTTCACTGAAACCAAGAACGGTAAGGTGATGTAAATAATGAAGTGGATCGTCCTCTGCATTTATATCTGCTATTTGCTGGCCAAGAAGAACTCCCAAAAGAACTGCAGGTTCCATTCTACCAAGGCCAAGGCTGCTGCTACGCTATTGGCAATGAGCTGAGCGGTCTGTACAATGCCAGGCTCTGCATTGGTGCACACATTCACAAAGCCCTACTGCTGTGACATTGTGTGTAGCTGAAGGGCAAGTGTGCCTCCTCGGTCCTGCAAGATTTCTTAAGTCAGTTCCTCAGACCCTCTGTCTTTTAGAGGTACTGCTGTGGTATATATTGTAAAGGTGATGAATCTACTGTTAGAAGTATCCATTAGAGTAACAAGTTACTTCCTTCGGTAACTCTTTTTCTTGTGGCTACTCTAACCGAAAATTCCTGTTGTGATGCAGGTCGACATGTAGAAAGATGCAGGCAATGTTAGTAGATTTTTCAGGCACTAAGTGTTTGTGTTCTGCGTGTCGTAAATTTCTTGATGCAAAACCAACTGTACTCTAGCACCTGCCATCTGACTGAGATAAAACTGCGCCAGACCATACTCACAATCACCCACTGTAGGAATCAACGTTTTCCCTTCAACAAATGGTTGTAAAGCAAGAGCCTTCAAAATGTCTTCCTTAATCCTTTGAAACGTACGATCATACTCCTTGGACCACACAAACTCAGCACCTTTCTTCAACAGTGGCCTAAAGTATTCTGTCAAATTTGTAAAAATGTTCATGAATTTTGTGTGAAACTCGCAAAGACCTAAAAAAGATAACAATTACTCTTTGTTCTTAAGGAGCTGGAACTTCAATTATACTCTTAAACAAACTACTGACGTGACAGTATATTGTAGGTGAAGGGCAATTTGGCCTACTTGTCCCGCAAGATTGTCTAAGTCAGTTCTTAAGACATACTGTCTTTTAGAGGTTATGCGACAGTATATATTGTAAAGGTAACGAATCTGCTGTTAGAAGTATCCATCAGAGGAAGAAGTTACTTACTTTCAGTAACTCACTTTTTGTGGCTACTCTAACCAAAGATTCCTGTTGTGATGGAGGTAGGCATGTAGAAATAGGCATACAACAACAGTAGATTAGGAGAGAGTTTATGGTAAGTTATATTGATACATAAATGACCCCACCAGGTGCAGATGTAGTTAGATGCTCTGCTCCGGTCTGTGTAGCTCAACTGCCCTCCAGGGAACCCTCACAACCATGACCTCATTGGGTACCTAACATCTCCATTCTTTTGAAACACATAGGAAATGTTTCCCACCTTAAGAAACAGAATGGAAATATAGGCCACAAAAACACCAGACTATGCAAAATTTCAGAGCATCATCAAATGGTGCATGTAAAAAGAACACCACAAAAACATGCTGCATCTGACCACCGCCAAACTACACCACTCGGCCAGACGAGCTTAACTCACTAGTAGAACTCGGTACACCAAAATAATTAAATATCACAACACACCAACAAACACTGACACAACAACTCACACAAACAAAGAAACTACTAAACATTAAAAGAGGTATCTTTCAATATTCATAAAATGTTCACTTGCAAAAGATATGACTCAACCCACACACTCAGGCCACATATGGGCATTGTGTATTTTAGCAATGTGAATTTGTTAGCCCATGCACTCAACCCCAGTATTTTAGTAACAAGTGACTTTCAACCTACACATTTATAACACGTTAGGACAGCTAATCCTTTAGCTACAAGTATCTTTCGCTCCTCACACTCATCCCATGAAAAGGTATGTTGTGTTTTAGCACAGGGAATCTTTCACCCCACACACTCCTCGCCTGTAAGGGTGTCTAGTGTTTTAGAAACAGGTCTTTTTTCAACACACTCACTCAACCCACGTGAGGACATCGATGTTTTTGCAATAGGTATCTTCACTCCACACACATACACATCCTAAGGGCATTGAAAAGGGCATCATGTGTTTTATCAATAAAGTTCCTTACCAATGAGGAAGAATCACATGGAACAGTGTTCAGCTCCTCTCTGCCACTCAGGAAGGATCACGTGAAACACTGTTCAAAACAAACCTAGCTAACAGCCACACATCAACAACATTCTCATACATTGAGAACAAACAGCAAATGGGGCAAGCCACAATGCTTGCAACATACCAATAGAATAGAGTTCTATCCAATGTGAAACAGGAAAGAGACCCCCAGCAAAAATGAATACTAGGAAAGTGATATGTAGGTGCCTTATGCAGACCACAATGCTGCGACATACCAATTGAATAGAGTTCTATCCAATGTGAAGCAGGAAAGAGACCCCCAGAATATCTGAATACAAGGAAATTGAAATGTGGGTACATTATGCAGACTTCTCCTGTACAATGAAAATATTCATCAGTTTACCCCTGAAGTACTACACCAGCTGCACTGTGGAACAAAAGACTAGAAACATCAAGGAACCACATACATAATAAAATACAGTAATAAGTAAACTGCATAGCAAATGTAAGTGTATATGAATGCATCATAATGTCACCAATAGTTTTTTGGTTTTTAACTTGAGAGCTGTACAAATGTTTATGACGGTAACATGAGGTATAAAACCACCATAACATTGAACTGCACAGTCACAAAAATACATGCCTTTAACTTATCCAAACAATCACAGGACAACTTGAGAAAATTATTGTGTGATGAGAAATTTGCACACCATTTTTAATTTCAATTTGATAGCAAACTGAGTTTTACTCCCAAACCCGATTTGAGTCATACAGGGATTTGTAGACAAATTGGAAAAAAATGTATGGCATTTTTTGTTAAGCATTAAAGCTGTAGTCAAACAATGTCCCAGGTAGTAGTCTCCTATTGGTTGACACGTAAATTATAATTTTTGGACATGGCCTTTAAGCCAATAAATCTGCCACCAAGATGGCATCTACTTTGTAGTTTGGCAAGGACTTTATAGACCACCTCCAGCCATTTTTCTGCAATAGGAAAGGGTAAATTTCAGAAAATCACATCCACTAAAGCATGACACCGTGTTTGAGTTTAACGGAAAGTAGAAGGGATTCCTATGAGACTGAAATTAACAGAGAATAGAGCGTATTTGCACAGTACTTTTTGACAATCGGGCCAGAGGTTATGCTGTCACGACAGCAAATGCTTAGTTAGCAATCTTCAAGTTTCTGGCTGTACACATTATAGTGCAATCAAACGAGAATCACCTTTTTGTCAGATTAGATTAATAAAATAACATGGAGCCAGATTACTCATGGACACACCAGCAAAAAGTAGCCATTATGCTCTTCTAGTACTAGGCCTCACACAATCTGCCACTGTTTGTCATTTTTTGCCTTTAACCGGTTTTAGATATCTGCATGGTGTTTGAATTCCAAGGGTCTCATCTTCTCAAGTGGATTGTTAAATCGAACCACAAGGGTTTGCCAATACCTTGTGTTAAGACCATCATTAAACAGGTACAGTGACTTTTTAAGTGATTCAAAGTGATCTTTTTGTATTTTTAACTCTGCAAAGTGAAGTATTTCTTCTCGCTGTGAAGTTCAACAGAATGTTGCATTTCTTGTCTAATTTTTTAGGCCACTTTGGTCTCAAAGTGTGACACAACCTTTAATGACATGATCTGAAACACTTGGGGCCTGATCACGAGTACAGTGGTCCATTGGACTGTGGAACTCGCTGTGGCAGTCTGACCACTGCCATACTGCGGGTCTGTCTGCATTATTACGAGTGGGGCGGTTGGACTGCCACAGGACCGATGTGTCCGCCGGAGATCCAGGATTCCGCAGTAGTCATGCAGAGGTCAGGTGGCTGCAATATGCTGGTGGTGCCGCTGCAGCATTGACGAGCATATTACTAGTTACCAGTCCGCCGTCCCTTTTGTTTCCGTTAGCCTACAATGAAATGGTAGCGGAGAGGCAACAAAGGGGACCCTAACAAGGCTTTTGTGCCGCTCCTGGGCCTAGGGCCGCATTGCACTCTTGTTCCTGCACAGTGTGACATGCATGCCCCACCATAAAGGAACGTGCAGTCGGCGCTGTCATGGCTGTGGGCTGAATGTTAGGCTCTTCTATGAGCCAACCGATGTGAGACTGCCACAGCTCAGCCCGCCCAAACAGGATTAAACTCCTAATTGCGTGGGTAGGCGCACCACAGCTTTGGCGGTCCTCCAGCGGATGGTGCAGTGGCACCGCCACCAGCGGTTTGCCAAAGTTGAAATCAGGCCCTTCGTGTTGTCTGGTGTGCATTTTTATGTCACCACATACAGTGCACATGCCGATATGTTATTGTCAATGTTTCTTACTGGACTTCCATTAACAGTATATCAGTGAAGATTTTGACAAAATATGCTGTGTTTCTTTTCTCGCCTGTAGTTTTTTTTGCTGAGGAAATGGTGGCTTAATGCTGACCATAATCTTCACAAATGTTTGTTAACGCTGTTTCTGTAGTAGGGGATCTCTGTGTATAGTCATAATCTAGTGAATAGTCCCGCTCAAGCCCCATAGGCTGCCATTATGTGGCTTAAATAGGATACTGTGCCTTTAAGAGAACTTTCCAGACTTCTCCCAGTATCCCAGAATACATAGCAGGTCCAACTTACTTTCAGTTCTTTTTTCCGGCTCCTGCTTACAGGACCCTGGCATTGAGCTCTCCCTTTTTCAAGGGTTTATTGAATTCGTTTTTGCACTTTTTGACTTTTAAAAGTGTTGCAGTTACTGCTTGGTGTTCTCTTCTCACTTTTGTGCTGTTTTTTAGGCGTTTTGGGGCTCCGAAATGCCTGGCCTTTTTGTTAAGTGCCCAGCATGTGAGAGGAAGAAGGCCAAAAGCGACCCCCATGATGTCTGCATCGTGTGCCTTCCAGAAGATCATGGCCCTGAGGAGTGTGTTATCTGCCAGCAACTTTCTGCTAGGACCCTCAGGGACAGATTGAAGATCAGGCTGGCTGGCCTGGAGGATAGGCGTCAACGCGCTGCAGGTGGGTCTGGGCAGCCTGGGAGGGATCCCTCTGCCTCTGCTGAGGCCCCTGGGGGGCTCCCCGGGGGCAGGAAGTCCAGCCAACGATCCCATTCTCCGTCAACGTCGAGGGCTTCGACGACGGCGTCGAGAGGGATGACGACGGCGTGCTCCCCGTCTCCCCGGGGCTCCGGGTCGAGACGGCGTGACGGCTCGACGGCGAAGGAGAAGCCGACGTCAAAGCCGCCGTCGACGTCATCGTCTTCGTCGACGTCGAGGTCTTCATACCGACGCCGAAGGCGCAGGGACGTGTTTCGACGCTCGCCGTCGAAGCGGCACCGACGCTCGCCGTCGAGGCGTCACCGTCGGTCGTCGTCGAGGCGACACCGCCGATCGACGTCGAGGGGCTCCTCGACGTCGAGGACATCAAGGCGACGACGGCGGTCGACGTCGAGGACATCAAGACGACGGCGGTCGACGTCGAGGGCGGACCGCCCGACGTCGAGAGGGCGACGTGAGAGGTCGCGCAAGAGGAGATCGACGTCGAGGAGTCGACGTTCGACGCCGAGGATGAGAGGGTCGACGTCGAGGGGACGACGTTCGACGCCGGAGTCCAGGAAGCGCCATTCGACGCCGGAGAAGCGTCGTTCTGCGTCCAGCAGACTGCGGTCAGCGTCGAGGAGTAGGTCACCCTCTCCAAAACGACACAGAGGGGGCTCTAGCCCCAGGAGTCACGCCGCTTCCAGAGGACGCAAGAGGAAGCGGTCGCCTGCGGATGGGGATGGATCTCCGCACCCGTCACCTAAAGGGTCACCGGGCTCGGTGTACTCGGAAGTGTACACTCCGTCTCGACCCAGGACTCCTACTCCTCCACCCGTACCTAAGGAGGACCCTCCGCCCTTGCCACCACTTCCTGCAGGGGATCCTGCTCCACCTCCGTTCCCTCCGCATGGTCCCACCCCGCAGCCGGTGGTCCCTCCGCCGAGGTCCACTTCACTGCCGTCCCTGCCTGCTCCTCCCACGGGGACCCCGAAACCGAAGCCCCGGGAGGATCCGAAGAGGCCCCGTGAGGAACCACGGAAGACCCCTCCTCGCAAACCGAAGGAGCGCCCTAGAGCTGACAGGTCTCGTTCTCGCTCGAGGCGCAGATCTTCCACGAAGTCAAGACACCGCCATAGGAGGCGCGAATCACGCTCTCGCACGAGATCATCTGGGACCAGGGACTACTCACCTACGCTATCGGGGTCGCCGGACACCAGAGTGTCCCCGATAGATGACCTGGTTGCCTTTCAGGACGTCCTGTTGAGGGGCGCGGCGAAGCTAGGCATTACACTCACAGTGCCTACTCCGAAGACGTCCGTCATTTTCGAGACTCTACACCAGAGGCACATGTCTCGTCCCCTCCTGCCCTTGGTGCCGGGCCTGGAAGAACCGGCTATGGCGCTGTTTCTCACCCCGGCGGTGACGAGAGCGGCCCCGTCCAGATTGCTGAAGAAATACCGGGCTCCCGACTCGGAACCGGCCTTTTTGAGAGCGGAGCCTCCGCCTGACTCCGTCATCGTCACGGCGGCCCGCAAGCAGCATGCCACCACTCCGACCTCCACGGTTCCCCCGGACAAGGAGTCTAGGTGGATGGACTAGGCGGGGCGAAAAATCTGTGGGACTTCCGCGAAATCCATGAAAGCGGCGAGTGCCACGGCTCTGTTGGGGCGTTACGACCGCGCCCTCTGGGACTCCCTCGAGCGCTTTGCGGAGCATTTACCTCGGGAGCAGCGTGAAGACTTCATGGAAGTCCTGAGTGAGGGGACGCTGGTAGCCAACCAGATAATCAGCGCGGCTGCGGACTCTTCCCTGTTGGCTGCTCAAGGGTTCTGCCACGGGATCAACCAGCGGCGCCACGCATGGCTCCGGCTGACGTCCCTGAAACCGGACGCACAGCAGAGGGTGGCCAATCTGCCGTTTTCCGGGGAGACCCTCTTCGGGAAGCACGCAGATGATGAAATGGCCCGCATGAAGGCGGAGGCCGAAACACTGATGGCTGTGGGCCTGGAAAAGCCCAAGGAGACCAAGAAGCAGTACCGCCCTTTCCAACGACGGTTCGGAGGACAAGGCCGTGGACGGGGACAGGCTTCGGGGCACTCGCAGCAGCCGTTCCGGAAGCCGTTCCAGAAGCGGCAGAAGGGCAGAGGAGGCCAGCAGTCGGCTCCGGCGCCCAAGGGCCAGGCGGGGTCTAGGCCCTAGGAACTTACTTCCCCCGGATCCGTTACCCACTCCGGTAGGGGGAAGCATCCAACTTTTTCTGGCAGAGTGGAGAAAAATTACTCAGGACAAGTGGGTGCTGAATATTGTTTGCAATGGATACAGTCTTCGGTTCACCAGCCCTCCTCCAGCGATTCCCCCGGTCGGCTCGCAGTTTCAGCTGCGCGAGCTTCAGGCGGAAGCGGATATCCTGTTAAGGAAAAGGGCGATAGAAGACGTACCTCTGTCTCAGAGAGGAAGAGGTCTGTACTCCCGGTTCTTTCTGGTTCGCAAGAAGGACAAGAACGAGTTCAGGCCCATTCTGGATTTGCGACAGGCAAACAAGTGGATTCGCAGAGAAAAGTTCTGCATGCTGTCGTTGCACCAGATCTACCCTCAGTTGCAACAGGGAGACTGGCTGTGCGCTATAGACCTACAGGATGCTTACTTCCATGTGCCCATTGCACACAAACTCAGGAAGTTCCTGCGGTTCCAAGTCGGCACCAATCACTATCAATACACAGTACTCCCATTCGGACTGAAGTCTGCGCCAAGGACATTCTCGAAGTGCATGGCGGTGGTGGCGGCACACCTGAGGAAGAACAAGGTGTTCGTCTACCCTTACTTGGACGATTGGCTGATCAAGGCATCCTCCTTCTCGGAAGCGCGAGCACACTTCCAGAAGACGTGCGTTCTCTTGAACAAGCTGGGGTTGCACATCAACATGGCCAAGTCTGTCCCGACTCCGGTCCAATGCATACAGTACTTGGGAGCCTCCATCAATACGCTGTCAGCAAGCGTGTCTCCTTCGGAAGAGCGACGATTATCACTCCTTCGGAAGGCTCAGGCTCTTATGACGACTCCATCTACAACAGTGAGGACGGTGTCTTCTCTACTTGGATCGATGGCCTCTTGTATCTTCCTGACGCCACACGCACGGCTGCACATGAGACCGTTGCAGGAGTGCTTGGAGGACCAGTGGGATCAGAGGAAAGGATCTTGGGACGACAAGATTCGCCTGTCGCTGCATGCTCTTCAGTCCCTGAAGTGGTGGTGTTCGGCGGAGAATCTCCTCAGAGGGGTTCCCTTTCACAAGGACATTCCCACGCAGACTGTCGTGACGGATGCGTCTCTTCTGGGATGGGGAGCGCACTCCGGGACTCTGCAGATTCAAGGCACGTGGTCACCGATGGAGGCCACGTATCACATCAATTTCCTGGAACTCAGAGCTGTTCACTTGGCGCTGAAGGCCTTTCTTCCGTCCTTCCGGACCAACTCTCTGCTTGTACAGACGGACAATACCACCACGATGTATTACCTCAACAAGCAGGGGGGGTCGAGATCGCGCACTCTGTCACAGGAGGCGCAGGCGATCTGGCACTGGCTCCTGGCCAGAGGACTGACGATAACGGCCACCCATCTACCAGGTGTGCAGAATGTTCAGGCAGACGCACTGAGCAGACTGCTTCAGGAAAACCACGAATGGGTCATAAACGACGAAGTACTAGGAGAAGTCTTCGCAAGGTGGGGAACTCCAGACGTAGATTTGTTCGCCACCGCCGAAAACAGCAAGTGCAGAGACTTCGCCTCCAGGTACTTCCAGCAAGGGACGCTGGGGAATGCGTTATGGATCGACTGGACGAACAGCTTTCTGTACGCATTTCCTCCCATTCCCCTGATTCCGGCGGTGCTCATCAAGCTGGCCCGGTCCAGGGCTCGGATGATACTCATCGCCCCGGAGTGGCCCAGGCAGTGGTGGTTCACGGACCTACTTCACCGGTCTCTCCTTCCTCACATTCGGTTGCCGTGCAGGCCGGACCTTCTCACGAAGTTCGGGGGACGGATGTTACACCCCAACCTCTCGTCTTTGAGTTTGGCGGCATGGCTCCTGAGATAGTGCAATATGGCCATCTGAATCTGCCCGATGATTGCATGGACATACTGAAGGAGTCTAAGAGACCTTCCACTCGGACTTCATATGCTTACAAGTGGAAGAGGTTTTGTATCTGGTGCCAGTCTAAGAACCATGATCCTACGACCTGTAAGGAAGATGTCATCCTTCCTTACCTTTTACATTTGGCGCAGTCTGGCCTTAATGTGCATTCCATTAAGGTTCATCTGGCTGCATTGACTGCCTACAGGAAATGCCCTTCACAGACTTCCTTTTTCCAGATCCCTGTGATCAAAGATTTTCTGGAAGGATTGAAGAAAGTATTCCCTCCTGTCAGGCTTCCCTCGCCTTCATGGGAATTGAATGTGGTGCTGTCCCGATTGATGAAGGAACCTTTTGAACCTATTCATAAGGCTTCGTTGCAGCACCTGTCCTGGAAGGCGGCGTTCCTCGTGGCCATTACATCGGCCCGCAGGGTGAGTGAAATTCAGGCGTTGTGTTGTAATTAACCTTATACTGTATTTCATGCTGCTAAGGTTGTTATGCGTACTCACCCTAAATTTCTTCCCAAGGTTATTTCTGATTTTCATGTCAACCAGACTATAACTTTGCCTACGTTTTTTCAGAACCCTTCATCCCCAGCGGAGAGGTCTCTCCATTCCCTGGATGTTAGGAGGGTGTTGAAATTTTATCTGGATAAAACCAAAGATATTCGTAGGTCTGACCAGTTGTTTATCAATTATGGATCGGTCAGGACAGGTCTTGCGACCTCCAAGCAGTCCATCTCTAGGTGGATTGTGTCCTGCATACAATTGTGTTATCAGAAGGCTAATAAGACCTTAGGAGGTAAGCCTAAGGCTCATTCCACCAGGGGCAAGGCTGCCACGACGGCTCTGCTCCGTAATGTGCCGATTGCTGAAATCTGCAAGGCAGCCACTTGGAAGTCGGTTCATACCTTTGCTAAGCATTACTGCCTGGACATTGATGCCAGGGCAGACGCTCAGGTTGGACAGGCTTCGCTGCGGAATTTGTTCGCACAATAGTGGCATTATTTATTTACTCTCCACCGCCGCTTTGTTGTGGGGATGGGCTTGCCATTCTATTCACTAGATTATGACTATACACAGAGATCCCCTACTACAGAAGGAGTAGTTTCTGTCCTGTAACTCCAGTTCTGTAGTAGGGGTATCTCTGTTATAGTCATAAGCGCCCTCCCTCCTCCCCGGTGGAGAATTCTTCATGTAAACAATGCTGCAGGTCTGGCGTTTTATACGCCTTCAAAAAGAAATGAAAGTAAGTTGGACCTGCTATGCATTCTGGGATACTGGGAGAAGTCTGGAAAGTTCTCTTAAAGGCACAGTATCCTATTTAAGCCACATAATGGCAGCCTATGGGGCTTGTCTGTCCCTACCTTCCTCTCTATCATTCCTGAGTCTTTGACTGGGGGAGGCAGGTTTCTCTATGGTAGAAACTAGCAGGCTGGGCTGTGTGGTGATTTTTGGTGGAATTTCTAGTTGAAGTACTGGACAGTGTAGCCTGTGGATATAGGCTGCATTATTTGTCTTTAAATTCTCTCTTAAGTGTCTTGCAGTTTCTGCATTATTTTGGCAACTTGAGAGATTATTTTTGATTGCCGGGGTCCACGCACATGAGCGGGACTATTCACTAGATTATGACTATAACAGAGATACCCCTACTACAGAACTGGAGTTACAGGACAGAAACTACTCCATCTTCATTGTGGGGTCTGCATTGGTAGCCATAACGATTATAATTACCCGCTGTGTACAGGGACCAGGGAACACATTATATCCAATATAATATACAGCCTTCGGCGGGGCAATAGTTTGGTATGCCCAACGGTAGAGAAACACCCTTAAAAAGCCTATCAAGGCACCATTTTCCCATTTTTAGAATATTCAACAAATAAACTGTTTCCCAGAAGTGCATTGCAGCACCTATAGCATCCCATGCTGCCTAACATGTCTAAATATTGAGGAAAAGAGCAGCCTTACAATCTTGTGGGACGAGTTTAAAAAACACCCATCTCCTTTGAGGGTCCGGAGAATTCCCATTACCAAGATTGTTTTGTACTGGCAGTTGCCTCACAGAGTTAGTTCTTTTTTTATTTTGGCTTGTGTGAGTGAGGACCCTGCAATACTCTTAGGGCCTCATTATGATCACAGTGAGACCACCACCAAAAGGGTGTCTGTGGTGGTCTCACCGGCTTCGTAAGGCCATTTTCCACCCGCCAAATCACAATGACGGATGGCTCCATTGCAGTGGGAAACTCTGACCGCCATGCATCCGCCGGTGCGTAGGAGGCCTTCCTATCCCTAAAACGGTGGCTGTGCCTACCAGGCACCGCCGGCAGATTAGGATGGTCCCTCCCTGCCAGCCTTTCCATGGCACATCACCCTGGCACTCTGGGATGGACATTGGGGGCCAGAAGCGGGCGTCCCTTCATCACATGCACTTGATTATGGGTGTGCACCTATGGTGCCCCCCACTAGATGCCTGTACCAAGGGGCAGGCAGTGCGTGGTGCCTGTCACGTAGTACAGGGATGCGTTACACATCTCTTCTTTCCATTGCGGTAGGTGCTGCAGCCAGCAGCACCCGCCGCAATGGAAACAATGGACAATGTGACCGCCACGGCTGCACCGTAATTTGTCCTGTATCCGGCAGTCCCAATCTCCGTTAGGGAGGCAGGTGGCCTGGAGTCCACCCGCCATCCTTATCAGGCCATTAGTGTTTCTGCAGCTGTCTAGTGGAATTTTTTCTCTCGGATTTCATTCTTTTTTAAATTTTTATTGCACTTGACATATTTAACTCCTTACAAGTCATCTGCGGTAAATTGTGGGCATTTTAGATGTATTTTGACCAGTAGCAAGTGTGTTGTTTACTATCATCCTGCTCCATCAAGGATAGTGAGTTTTGTATTCAAACATCCAGTACGACTCTTAAAGACAGGGAAGGCTTCAGACTTTCTGAGATGTTAGAAGACGTGAAGGCGAAAGAGAAGGAAAAAGACAGATAAGGCATGTACAGAACATTCAGTTTCCATTGGGATTTACTGGCAACGGCCAAGGACTAAGCAAAACCAAATCAGTCTGACCCTGTGCCCCATGGGAACAGTCCAGCCCGAACCGCATATGGACATGTCTGAACTGGGGTTGCGGAGTGAGCTAAATAATGATGATGGATTAAACCCAGATTAGTTGACTGGGGGTGAGTGTTTCCAATGTTCAACACTCCGTCCGACATCCCCTTTGGTTTTGCAATGGCCAAGGACTCACAGAGAGAGATATATGACAAGTAGATCAAGGAGTCATGACAATCCAAAACATTGTCATCAACTCTACCATCGGATTACCATTGAACACTTTGATGTAATAGAAAGCATCAACCTAACTTTGTTTGCCATTGAGAACAGGCTTGCTGTCAGCGTCAAGACCACCAACAATGTCAGTCTTGTAAGTCTGTTGTTGACTTCACATTCATCATTGATTAGTTGAATAGCTTTAATATTGACATCTGGACATCGTTCCTTGTCTCACAGATCAATGTGGATTCTCTTGTAATAGAGGATATCTCCTGAATTTACTTCATGCCTAAGAAGCGGTTGAGACAGTCCGGGTCTTCATACCAGTCTCCGCCACCACGAGGACCCTCTCGATTTCTCAGTCCATCCTAAGATGAATTGCACACACTGCAACAACTTCTAAATCAGCCACTACCTCCTAAGACTGTTTCTAGGCAGACCTCTAAGTGGCCCATAAGTCAGAGGCCTTCAGTGCCCAGGAAATCGCCTGTATCCGGTGTACATACTCTTCCATAGAGAAATTTAAATCCACCATATACACTGAGGAAGCATAGACTAATCAGACTTTTTTTGTTCAACAGTATCTTCTTTATTTTAAATGATGGGCACTTGTTGTCTTCCTATCGACCAAATGTTTTGATGGTCACTCCCTGAAGAGTTTCACCTGTAGGCAATATTACCACCTTGCATGCTGTATTAGCATTAGGTGGTTTGATATTAAACATTCTTATGGAAACATAAGAGTCAGGGATAATAGAGACTCTGGAACCCAAAGCCTTTCAGTAGCCTCTATCTGATAGCTACTTCGACCTGTAGATTTCAAGTCTTCGGACAAGTCATATGGCTATCTGCGCTCAAGGCTTAACTCTCTGGTGGAGTCTGCGCCTGGGCAATTTCTGCGCTTTCCTGAGTTTCCTGGAGCCAAAGTGTCCCCCTTGCCCCACTAAAAGAATTTTATGAGGCCATACACCTCATCTTTGAGCAGCCTTGCCACTCTGGTGTGCCCTCAGGACCAGAGGGGCCCTACTGGTTTCCCACCAGCGAGCTGTTGGTGCAAGTCAGGTCCTGAGAATTCAGTGACAGATCTGGAGAGACACTGTTCAAGTGACCTCAAACTTTCCCCACCACCTGCAGCAGTCCCCATCCCCCGACACCAAGTATTGGTGCTTTCCCCATCGTCATTCCTGACTCCTACAAGGAGACGGATGGGCGTCGTCCAGATCTGGTTCTGGTGCCATATTTGGGGGAACTTCACGTGTCGGAGCCAGTGTCTTATTCCTATGACAGGCCTACATTTGGTGGTGATTGGGAGGGGTTTGCAGACTATTATGGATCCGAACCTTTAGAAGATCCTGGGAACACCTGGTATGATGACCTGGCGGATGCCACTGAAATGGACAGCTCCCAGACACTGTACTGGTCTCTCCCCCTATAGTGGCTGTAGAGGAGGGTGTCTCATTTACAGTGGTGGTGCAGAGGGTGGCTGAGGCCCTAGACCTTACGCTACCCACATTGGCCATCAAGATAAAGATCTTGACAAAGAATCTTTACCCCGGAGGTTGGTTGCCTCACCGAACCATTACTCCCATTTAATGGAGCCGTTACTGATGTCCTACTTAATCCAACCCTGCACAAGCACTCCTGTGCATAGGCCAATCCCCTGCTGCCATCGCCCGCCCTAGGGAACCCCAGTTTTTTCACCAAGCATTCCACCACGTTGAGCTTAATGGTCCAGGTCTCCACCTTCAAAATTGACCCCGGCACATTCCTTACCACCCCACTGAATAGGGAATCCAAAAGGCTGGATGCCTTCAGAAAGAGCATGTTCTCTTCTGCCAACCTGGCACTATGGTGTGCGATCACCTCGTGCTTCATGACCTTATACTCCCACACAGTCTGGGAATCAGTTGTGCAAGTGCTGCCCATGGTCTCTGAGGAGGCCCAAGCCATCCTCTCTCAAGCAATTGCTGAGGGGAGAGATGCAACCAAGTTCACCATAGGATGTGGGTTGTATGTGATAAACTCGCTGGACAGAGCAATTTCATGGTTAGTAGCCCTTAGGCGCCAGGCTTGTTTGGGAACCACAGGCTTTTCCGAAGATGCCCAGGCCTCACACTTGGAGATGCCCTTTGATGGCGCTGTCTGTTTGGAGAAAGGGCACACGCAGTGCTGGAGCGTTTTAGGGCTAAGACTGCAGAACAATAGCCAGGTCTTAGGGCCTTTCCAAGGACCTTCGCCGGGCATTGGTATGATATAGCAAAATGGTTATTGCTGCCACACCTGTAGCATTTGGGTCCTCTCTCCTCAGTTTCTCCTCTCACACTGTAATTTTCATTTGACTTCACCTTGTATACATCATTGCTGGTCTCATCTTTATTAATAGAAGCCACCACCTCCCTGTTAGGTTTCATTTCTTTTATGCATCTTTCTGTATGCTAAACTGACTTAGCTATTTCAATAGCTTCCCTTAACCCTGGGTTTTTAGCTAGCAACTTTTCCTGGATTCGTGGGTTATTAGTGCACCTTACCAGTTGGTCCCTTATTAGGGAATCTGTTAAATTACCAAACTCACATAGCTGAGTAAGACCCCACAGCGATGCAATTAAGTATGGGCGGAAAATCCGTTCCGCTCGCGGATTTTGCGGATTTTCGGTAAATTCGCAATCCGCGAGATTCGCAAATTTCCCGCAAATCCGCGAGCAGCGGATTTTATAGCTTGTTCGCACTGTTCGCGTGAGTTCGCGGCTTCCCAGTTCAACTTCGCGCCCCGGGAATAAGCGCTAAATTGCAGATATACGATCTTAGCAAAACTGAAACTACTTACCAGGTTCAAAAGTTCAAGCTCATCATTAGTAGCCATTTCCTGTAGTGCTTCCTGAGGGGCCCCTCCAGAGTTCAGTTGCCTACTTGCAACTATTATGTGACCCTGCTCTGACCCTCAGAATAGTTACACATATGCCACAAAGGTCCTGAATTACAGCTAAGGGAGACAAGCAGGAGCCAGGCTGGAAGTTCAAATCCAGTGACACATTAATCAGCCCCTAATTCATTATTGTCAGTTGGGGCAGGGCAGGTGTTGTAACTAATTTTGCAACAATGAAAGCACTTAGCAAGTGCAAAAGATCACTAATCAGGAAGCACTAAGGAAGCAGGTGCCAGCTAAAAAAATATGCTGTGACACATTAATCAGCCCCAAATTAATTCAGGTCACTTGAGGCAGGGGAGGTGTGCTTTGCTTTGCCACAATAATGTACACTGGACAACCAGAGTGTGCTGTGATGAAACAGAGGGTGGCATGGGTGAGCCAGAGGGTGGCATGTGGTGACAGAGGGTGGCAGTGATGAAGAAGCGTGTCCCAAACAGGCTGGACACGTAGAAACAACAAGTTCGCAAAACTTGCGACCCGACAGGTAAGTTCGAGTTTGCGAAATTGTACAAAAACCCTCGCGACCTGGCAGAAACCCGCGCGAACACACAAAAAAAAAAATTTGCGAGAATTCGCGGATTTTGCGGATTGCGAGTTCGGAAATCCGCAAAATTCGCGAACGCGAGATTCGCAAAATTCACCCATGCCTAGATGCAATGTAATGTTACACTGATTCTTGTTTACCTTGGCATCTCTTGAAAAATTTGTGACGTTCCAACACCACATTTGTTCTGTCCCGAAAATGTTTTTCCAATCTGCTCATGGTCTGCTCATACACATCCACATCAACTTCCTCCTCCCCTTCCTGTTCCTGCATAGGTAATGACTCATATACTTTGCGCCCTTGTCTACCTAAGTTATGCAGCAAAATGTGTTCTTTCCTTTCTGCCTTGTATTTCTCACCCCTTACCGCTATGAGGTATGATTCAAATAATTTCACCCACTCCTTCCAGCTAATCTCTGGCTCTCCTATATACTTCAGGAAAGGTGGGGGTTGACTCATGCTTGCCACCGCCATGGTTACCCAATGTAAATTACACCACAGGAAGATGACTTAGGAACAGACTTGTAAATACAAACAATGTATAGGATTACACTTGTGAAAACATTTGCTTATGGGACTACTATGTGAGATTTCAGCGGTAAAGAAGTAACCCAAGGGAAATTCTCAGGTACTTAAAGGTTCCTCTCAGCTTCTTAGTGTAGGTTCGTCGATCCTTGTCCAGGAATATTATTCATAGCCAGTCACCTATTTCATGAAGTCAAAAGTACATGCCATACACTCACCAACCTGTGTACCGAACGTCAGTATACATAGAAAGTTCCCTCAGAGTTTCTTGAGGTAACCCACACCTGTTTTTATTCGGATTTCAGCTATCCGGCTTCACAAAACCTGACACGCAGAGCTCTACGATGACACCGGCACAAAACTTTTCCACAGAAAGAAAACGCCGGCCCTCAGTTGCTGGTGCGCCGGGAGCGTCGATATGGTTCCGGTTTCAGTCAGCTGACGCCTCGAAGTATTCCTCAGGCGAACGCTGGGGCTGCTGGTTAGGCTTCCTTTTCCGAAACGTACAGCTTGTCAGGGTGTGCTGGATCCCGTGGGTGCCGACTGAAAAACGACGACAGCGGTGCTTCCTACAGATGATATCCCGCTGACTGACCGTCTGAGGCACAGCGCGGCGCTTCCCCAAGACGAGCCTGGTATTGACGGACACTTCCTTTCGCCTCCACACACCGCTCATGTGCAAACCCCCACCTGTTTACTGTCAGGTACGTGGCAAGGGTGTTTCTATACTGTCTTAGTGTAAACTCCACACTAATTGTAGGCGAAATCCACTAATGTACAGGTGCTCACTCGGGTTCCTACGAGACACTTCTTACATCCAATTTGCAAATAGAGTCATGATGACGACTGCACAGACTACCGGAGACACCAAAACGGCACACAGCATAAATACAGTCAGTCACTTGTAGTTCCTTTCGCTCTATGGGATGATTTATGATCCTCCCTTTGCTTTCCTTTTTAAATTTTCTCAGAAAAATTCCTCTTTAACTACTGCAGCCACAGTCTTACGCAAGGAGACCACTCTTTGCATTGATCAGCTCCTAGGACAGTACCTTTGGTTTTCTTCCATCTTCCAACCTTGCTTCTTTTCTTTTCTTTTTTTCCCTTCGTGTGGAGAGAGTACTCAAAGGGGAAATGGTCAACTTCTGCCCCCTGCGCAGTTCCGTCGCCAGTGTAGGAAGTTCCAAGAATGATGACAAGACTCCAGTATAGATAAGACTTGTTTATTGACCATCCACTCTCCTCACTGGAGAGTGTACCAACATTCCATTGTCAGCTTCAGGAACAGGGGATACCAACTGGGGCCGACAGGGAGGGGTGGACGGAATGTACCATTCTGGGTTGAAGTTACAACAGACATCCTGTAAATAGGAACATGGCCAGACACCACCGCCCGGCTCCGGGCGACTCTTGCTTCCTGTCCACACATCCCACCCCCAAGAGCCTGGTTATCCAGGCCTCTAATTTCCAGACCGCATTCCCGACGGCTCCCCCGATCGGGAATCAGAGAGGTACGAGCAATACGGAAAGAAGGTATTCTCCTCTCTAAGCTTAGGGCTGCGGTCAGTCAACACTGCGTGCCTCTTGGGCCGTTATACCCACTCTCTGTTGGACACGGTCGCGGACGTGCTGCCACAATTTTCCGGCGGAGGTCCAGACTAAACTCAACCAAGCCCCTGCGGAGGGTCGAGATGTAGCACTGTACTCCATCCGGTGTGGACTGGATACCACGGACTCACTGAGCAGAGCGATGGCAATGACGGCGGCGATTCGTCACCACACCTGGTTGAGGTCAGCGAACTTTTCGGCTGATGTCCAGAACCCCCTTATGGACATGCCGTTTGATGGCCGTCGCCTCTTTGGCGACAAGGCAGACCATGCGCGCTTTAAGGACTCCAGGGCTACGGCCAAGTCCTTGGGCCTCTCGGCCTCGCGCCAGCAAACGACTGCCTTTCATTCCTTTCGTGGCCAAGGAAGGGGCACCCCCACACGTCCTGCCAGCCATGGGTCGCAGACTACCATCCAGCACAGTGGCGACGTGGAAACCGCTGTGGCGCCAGTCGGGGACAACGGTGAGGCCAGTCCACACCCGCTCCCGCAGCATCCGCCTCGAAACCCTCCTAGTCCGAGCTTTCAGGCCCATGTGACGCCAGTGGGGGGCAGGGTTCACCATCACCACCTCCACTGGCGCACTGTCACATCGGACAGGTGGATGCTGCAGATCGTCCGAAGGGGCTACTCCCTCTCCTTCGAAGCTACCCCTCCAGCCATGCCACCGCGATACCACCGCGTGTCGGGGGATCACTTGACGCTTCTACGAGAGAATGTTACAGACCTCTTGGCCATGGGGGCCATCAAGCGCGTTCCTGAGCCGGAAGTAGGGTGTAGTTGTTACTCCCACTACTTTCTGGTACCCAAGATGGGCAAAGGGGGCCTAGGCCCTATCTTGGACCTACGGAACGTCAACAGCTTCCTGCGGCAGGAGAAGTTCAAGATGCTGACACTAGCTCAGGTCCTAGCTTCCCTGGACCCAGGAGACTGGATGGTAGTGTTAGACTTGCAGGATGCTTATTTTCATATCCCCGTCCTGCCGGCACACTGGCGTTACCTGCAGTTCACGGTAAGCCGGGCAGTGATGTGGCGTTCAGGAATGCTTTCCCGGACACTGTTGCCACCTTGGTCACTGACTGCGCTAATTTTTCCATTCTGGGCGATTTAAATTTGCATTTCGATGTCCATCCTGTCTGACAGCACGTAGTATTCTTATGGACTTAGAGGCCTTTCAACTTTCTCAGTTGGTCTCCCAGCCTACTCATTCCGGGGGACATATTCTTGACCCTTTTTTTACCAACTTGACCGAGGCTAAAGTCACGTCGGTGGCTCCTGTAGAGTGGTCTGACCATTCTTTGGTATCCATCTATTGCCCTATGACAACCAACATTTCCACTTCTTCAGCCAAGCGGGTACCCAGGAGACCCTGGAGTAAACTCAGGCTGGATGACTTTTACCATCTTCTGTCAGTGGAACCTCTGGGCCCATTTAACAACGTAGAGGAGGGGTATGATCTCTTCTGCTCTTGGCTCACTAGGGCTCTGGATGTTTTGATACCTGTTGTAACAACGAAGATCAACCCTCGAGTGTCAAGCCCCTGGTATGACAACGCTTTGCGCGCTCTGAAGGGAGCCTGTAGACGGGCGGAGAGGGCCTGGCGGAAGACATATGGGGCTGAGTCAAAAGCTACATATGTCGCGTCCGTCAAGCTCTATCACCGGGCCATCTGTTGTGCCCGAGCGGCATTTTATGCCGAGGAATTCCGGAACAGCACTAACCCGTCGAAGGCCATCTTCAAGGCGGTGAAAGATCTTATGTCTAAGCGGTCTATCTCTACGGCTGAGAGCTCTGTCACACATTGTGAATCCCTCGCTTCCTATTTCTTGGGAGAAGTCCAGTCTATATATCGGACTTTCCCGAGCACTGGTATAGCGCTGGGTAGCCCTAAGGAGACACCTCACCAGCCCGCTTTGCTCTCATTTCCCCCTCTCACCCTGGAAGGGTTTGACAAACTTGCTACGCAAGTTAAATCTGGGTCCCCATCCGATCCAGTGAGGCCTGCCCTCTTTCGAGACCAGACCTTTGTGGGGCGCGTGGCTATACGCTCCCTTGTCAATCTCTCCCTAGAGACGGGGGTCGTTCCCATCAGCTGGAAGCAGGCGGTGGTGTCTCCGATCATTAAAAAACCATCTCTTGACCCGTCTAAGCCGGAAAGCTATCGTCCCATCTCGCTGCTGCCCTGGCCAGCTAAGTTGACAGAGGCCCATGTCAACCTGGCCCTGTCTGAACACTTAGCCCGGTCCAATGCCCTCGATCCCACACAGAATGGCTTCCGTGCTGGCCACAGCACGGAGACTGCCCTTCTTGTGATGGTGGAACATCTCCGTGCTAGGTTGGATGCTGGTCAGACGGCGGCGCTGATTTTGTTAGACCTCAGCGCCGCATTCGATACTGTATCGCACAGCATCCTCCTTCGGCGGCTCGAGGAGATTGGTATCGGCGGCCAGGCGCTGCAATGGTTCCGCTCCTTCCTAGACAACCGCTCCTTCTGTGTTGCCGTCCCTCCCTTCAAGTCCGGGTTCCAGCCTCTGGCCATGGGGGTTCCGCAGGGATCCTCGCTGAGTCCCACGCTGTTCAATCTCTACGTGAGACCGCTGGCTGATGTCGCAAGGCAGTGGGGCCTAACCATGGTCTCATATGCCGACGACACACAGCTGGCGGTTACTCTCAGGGGGGAATGCAGAACAGGATGCCCCTAGGTTTCAGTCTGGACTGAAGGCGGTGGCCAGCTGGTTCGCAGGTAACTGTCTCCAGCTTAATGCCACAAAAACAGAGGTTATGGTTGTCGGGAAGGGAGTGGAGCTCTGGGGCGATCAGTGGTGGCCTTCGGAGTTGGGCCCCACTCCGACCCCAGTGTCGGAGGTGAAGAACCTTGGGGTCTGGTTAGACGCTGGTCTTACATTCATAGGGCACACCAAAAAAATCGCAGCCTGTTGCTTCGGTCTCCTAAGAGGGTTAAGGCCGGTGCTTAAGTTCTTCGATGCCCCTACCAGACAGCTTGTGGTCCAGGCAACCATCATCTCTCGTCTGGACTACGCCAGCTCTTTGCTGGCGGGGGCTAACCAGGCTGAGTTAACCCGTCTGCAGCGGGTGCAGAACGCCGCGGCGAGAGCCATTGTTGGACTTCCTAAGTTCTGCCCGGTGTCTCATGTCATCCGCTCCCTGCACTGGCTCCCGGTTAGGAAGCGTATTCTCTTCAAGGTCTTGTGTCTGACCTTCAAAATCCTAAGAGGCATAGGCCCTGAGATCCTGGCCAACTCCATTTCTTTCTATGTCCCTACCCGCAATCTTCGATCACAAGGTCAGGCCCTTGCTGTTGTCCCCAGATTTAGGCTCAGCAGGATGGGGGGCCGTTCCTTCAGGGTGAGAGCCGCGTCAATCTGGAACACCCTTCCAGTTGAAATTCGGCTGATAGAGGACTTGCTGTCTTTTCGTAGAGCCATAAAAACCTTCCTGTTTTAGCTTCCCTGTTTTAGCACTTTTCTGTGGCATTATCTCCATGTTGTGTTATGACTGCTCCGTGTCTCTGCGCCGGGATGCTCCTTCGCTGGAGTCGCTGTGCGCATAATAAATTGTTATAACATAACATAACATAACATAAGCCACGAGCACTTTCAGTTTACCGTGCTCCCCTTTGGCCCTACCAGCACCCCACGGTTGTTCACTAAAGTAATGGCAGTGGTCGCAGCTCATCTGCGCAGGTTAGGGGTTTCAGTCTTCCCCCTACCTCGACGACTGGTTGTTAAAGGCGGGCTCGCCCCAGACAGTCGTCAGCCACCTCCAGACTACGGCCGACCTCCTGCACCTGCTGGGGTTCTCCATCAATGTGCCGAAGTCACACCTGTGTCCCTCTCAGAAGCTCCTCTTCATAGGAGTGGTTCTGGAATCAGTGCAGTTTCAGGTTTATCCTCCAGAACAGCGGGTTCAGGATATTCAGGCTCTGATTCCGATCTTTCAGCCGTTATCCCGAGTCTCAGCCAGGTTGACGCTGCGGCTTCTGGGGCTGATGGTCTCCTGCATCCTTCTGGTGCATCACTCCAGGTGGCAGATGCGGGCTCTGCAGTGGGACCTGAAGTTTCAGTGGGCCCAGCATCAGGGCAACCTGTCCGACCATGTCTTGATCTCGGAGGGCACTGCAAGACAGTTGCAGTGGTGGCTCACGGACCGCGATTGGGTCAGTGGCAGATCCCTCTCCCTACCCCAACCGGAGCACGTAGTTGTGACGAACGCGTTCCTCCAGGGCTCTGGAGGCCACATGGGAGAGGCGGAGATCAGAGGCCTCTGGTCTCCAGTGGAGTCCTGGCTCCACATCAACCTTCTGGAGCTGCGGGCGATACGGGTTGCACTGAAGGCATTCCTCCCCTCTGTTCTGGGGAGTGTAGTGCAGGTGTTCACGAACAACACCACCGCCATGTGGTACTGCAACAAACAGGGCGGGGTGGGGTCGTGGACCCTTTGCCAGGAGGCTCTGTGCCTCTGGCAGGAGCTAGAACATCAGGGCGTGACCCTGGTGGTTCAACACCTGGCAGGTTCCCTGAACGCCAGGGCGGACAAACTCAGCCGTCGGTGCATGATGTATCACGAATGGCGTCTGAACTCGGACGTGGCGCAAGGCCTCTTTCAGCAGTGGGGAGAGCCTTGGCTAGATCTATTCGCCACAGAAGAGAACGCGCAATGTCATCAGTTCTGCGAGTTGGAATTTCCAAGGCGGCACGCGCTCTGAGATGCTTTTTGTCGCGAGTGGAGCTGCAGTCTTTTGTACGCCTTTCCGCCTATACCACTTCTGCCCAGAGTGCTGAAGAAGATCAGGCGCGACCGGGCCCAAGTTAGCCTTGTGGCTCCAGACTGGGCACAAAGATACTGGTATTCTGAGCTACTCAGTATGTCTGTCGATCCCCTGATTCGTCTGCCTCTTTAGGAGGACCTTCTGTCGCAGCAGCAGGGGACGGTCCTCCACCCGAACCGGTCCAGTCTCCACCTCAATGTTTGGAGATTGAGCGGCGACAGTTGAGGCCATTTGACTTGCCTCCTGAAGTTTGTGATGTTATTCTGGCAGCCAGGCGTCCCTCCACAAAGTCGATATACGCCTGCAGAATGAACAAGTTTGTGGCATGGTGCACAGCAAAGACTGTGGATCCCCTTTCTGCCCTCTTTCTGAGGTTATCCTCTTCCTTCTTTCTCTTGCCCAGCAGGGCTCTGCTCTGGACACTATCAAGGGCTATCTTTCTGCCCTTTCCGCCTTCTTAAGGCTACCTGATCAGCCCTCTTTGTTCAAGTCCCCGGTTGTTAACAGATTCTTAAAAGGCATCACTCATATGTTCCCCCCTGTTCCTTTCGTGATGCCTCAGTGGGACTTGAACTTAGTGCTTACTTTTCTGATGTGCGCTCCCTTTGAGCCACTTCACAACTGTCCTCTCCGTCTTCTTACTCTTAAGACTGCTTTCCTGGTTGCCATCACCTTTGCCAGGAGAGTGAGTGAGCTCCAGGCTCTTTCATCCAAGCCTCCCTTCCTTTCTGTCCATCCAGACAAGGTTGTGTTGCGGACAAGACCCTCTTTCCTGCCCAAAGTAGTCACAGCCTTCCACATCGGGCAGTCCATCACCTTGCCCACCTTCTTTCCGCCTCCGCATCCCTCTAAAGAGGAAGAGCGGCTCTACCGTCTGGACCCAAAACGTGCGCTCTCATTCTATTTGGATCGCACACGCCAGTTCCGGGTGGATGACCAACTCTTTGTTGGTTACGTGGGCGCTAAGAAAGGTCGGGCGGTGCACAAGCAAACCATCTCTCAGTGGGTCGTGCTGTGCATCAAGGTATGCTACTCTTTGGCTAAAAAGGAGCCTCCTGTTGGGCTGCAGGCCCATTCCACTCTGGCCACGGCGGCTCCTACTGCCCTGGGCCGGGGTGTCCCCTTGAAGGACATCTGTCAGGCAGATACGTGGGCCTCGCTGCACACGTTCGCAAGACACTACTGCCTAGACAGCCAAGTCCGGAGGAATGGCTTCTTTGGCCGTTCCGTCCTCCAGGACTTCATGGTGTGATTATTGGTTCGCAGACCCACCACCGGGGTTGGTATTGCTGGGGTATCTATTCTAAGGTAAGGAATCTAATACTAACCAGTTTCTTTCAGATGCACAAGTTACTTACCTTAGGTAACGATATATCTGTAAGAAACAGTAGTTAGTATTAGATTCCTTACCGCCCCACCCATCCTCCCCGTTCTGCGAACCGATATCTAGGGTTAAGGTCATCCCCTTTCAGGGCCCTAGTTTCTTGGCACCAGTGTTGGTTTTTATCATGGCTCTGCGTTTCTGGTGCGGAAAAGCTGTGTTTAAGAACTGAAGTCAGCGCGCGAAGGCGGCGTCTAAGTACTCCGGCGACGTCATCCCGGCACCGACGACGGACGCGGAGCCGCAGACGACGCTTACCGACGCGAAGGGGTATTGCTACGCAAAAGTTTCCGGATCCAGTCTGACGCCTGGGGATATTCTAAGGTAAGGAATCTAATACTAACTACTGTTTCTTACAGATATATTGTTACCGAAGGTAAGTAACTTGTGCTTATGTGCCTCTTGATATCTCTGCAATTAACAAGCATTCCTCATAATCCAAAATTAACAAAGCAGATCATGTGGGATATCAAGGTAATCTGATACCCACAAAAGATGTATTCCGTTGTGTGTAAAGATCCTCACAGGTAAGCATGTCTGTACCTCTTTTTCTCTAAAACCCAAAACGATTATTGTATCCTAAATTCACAAAGCCAACCCTGTAGGACATCATAATATTCTGACACCCTCCAGGATGAAGAGATGTAATTCACAATAAAAAGTAATAAGCCACTCATGGCATTTACCCTTTCTCTATCAATATAGTCCAAATCCTCCTTCATCAAAGCTCTGCATAATACCAGTGTTATTTTCACAGGAGATAATCCTGTTATCAAGAATATCAAGATGGTAGAGAGTCTCGGTCTCAGAAAGTAACAAAAACATCCAAAATACTTATTAAACAGCTTCCCTTCATTACAAAAGACGAAAAATAGGTCCTTTCTGAAACATACATTGATACATGTCATGTATTCTTACACAATAGCATACAGAGAGTTCGAGAGAATATATCCCAGATATTAAATCTATTCAATAGGTCCAAAGGTACTCTCACCCTTCTTTCTTCGTATCCACAACTACAATATTTTAAATCTTCGAACAGTCTCCAAACCCCATGTGTACGTGGTCTGTAAGATAGACCCAAAATTCCCTAAGTTACATGATCTCCATTTAAGAGCTAGTTAAACGCCTGCAAAAGACACAAGTCTCCCACTTACCCAATCTCCTTTGCAAACTTCACAATCGTTACAGGAAACCGGCGTTGAACACGGGCGCTATATTGTCACGGTTATATATATCCAAATGTGACAGGCGCCATCTAAGAGAGTGCAAATAACACGTTACATGGCACATAAAGCTCTGGTTTCCACTGTAGTTATATCAAAAGATCAAAATTAACCCAGCAACCAGCAATATAAGTCGCTAGACCAAATGAAAATTAAACTATGATAAAATCCAATATCGTCAATGTTCCATTCGTATGCAGCAGCCTTTTCAAAAGTCTAAGGTACCCAGTACATTCTAGCGCCATGTTTTTACCCTCATCTATTTTTTGAAAATTTTGGGCCGGGTCCTGTATAATAAGATCAGGTCATGGGTCAGTTGGGTTTCAGGAGTAATATCAGCACTGTGGAACAATGCCTCAACCTCAACTTGATTATTGGTAAATACAATATAGCTAAGAAAACACCTATATATCTGGTATTCATGGATCTCACGTCGACCTTCGACTTTGTTAACAGGTCTCGGCTGTGGACTACTCTTTTAAACTATGACCTGGACGAGTCCCTTGTATCCTTTTTAGCCTATTTGCATAAAGACCTACATGCCCGGGTGCGCATTAGCAGGGATTGTGAGGTCTCTAAAGTCATTGAATTTGGTATGGGGGTCAGGCAAGGGTATGTCGGGCTCCTCTCTTATTCATTCTGTCTATCAATGACCTGAATAAGTCTCTGGCAACACTGACCCAGGACGTCCCATTCATTAACGGTAATACACTCTCTGCCCTGTTATACGCCGATGATGCGGTGCTGATGGGCCGCACCCCAAAAGCTCTCCGTATTTTGATGCGTGGTTTTGTAGATTTCATGGCCGCCTTGGATTTATGTACTAACTTTAAACAAAACGTTTTAATGGCGTGTGAGTCAAAGAAGTATTTTAACTCATCAATAGTTTTAAATTTCAATAGTTGACAGAGCACACACACTTTCCCATATCTCGGTCTGTTATTTGCTTCAAATGGATTGTGGGCGGACCATGTGGCTTACTGCAGGAGGAAGTTCACAAACTCTACTAATATGATACTCGGGCTACCAAAGCCGAGGAACATAGAGGTGGTATCTGCCACTTTTAAAATTTTTAGACTCCAATGCATACCAATTGCCACCTTCGGTGCTTAAGTTTGGAGCCATACTAATAGTGGCAACATCCAGGAGGAAGAGAATAGATTCTGTTGCAAAATCCTGGGTGCACCTATTTCCTCTTCTAAATATGCTAGTCGCTGTGAACTTAATTTGCCATATATCGAAGGTTACATTAAAGCTCACCCAGCATTATTCTGGCTGAGTGTTTGGAGAAACCCTGTGGCCCAACTTACTAGAAAGATATCAGACTGTCTGAAATGTGACAAGTGGATGATCATACCTTGGTTGTCCACAGTACCTAAAAGTTTAACGAGTGTGAATTATGAACATTTATTTTTAAATCCCTTAGACCTTGGCACCATTAGTAATAAATCCCTTCAGATGGCCCTTTATGCATATTATAGGAATTCTAGACTTGAAATAGAGTGCAAAAAAGTGTCATGCTCACCTTCTAGCTATTTATTAAAACCGATTAGTCGCTGGGAAAGGGGGTTACTTTTCCGGCTGAGGACTGACACTATGAAATTTATGCTCTCATTCCCTGCAGGATTTATCCCTAACCTCGATCTCCTGCCATGTCCATGGAACAGCCAACATAAACAATCGATGCTGCACTTTTTATTTTTCTGCTGCTATTACTCAATACTCATTAAAAGGTTTTTGCTTCCGTACTTTAAAGCCTTACCTGATATTGACTATAAGGCAGCATATGGGTAGGTCATTGCTTTGAAAGACGATGAGCTAACCTTTCGGGTTGGCTCTTTCTTGAAGGCGGCGGTGCGCAATCTTAACTCTATGTGCCCCTGCTGAATAATTGCACTTCTTTTCGTTGTTTTAATTCTGTAAGTTATATGCTATTCTAATGAATTTTGCTCTTTTTATCACACTGTGTATTGTATTACTGGAGGACTAAATTTAATTTTAATTGGATGTCTTAACTGTTCTTTTGTCGCTGGAATTTTCTTTGAATATGTTGCTGTCTGTACTTGTATGGATATGTATTGTATCCGAATAAAGTTTAGATTGATTGATTAATTGTTTGATATTGAATAGATTTAATATCTGGGATATATTCTCTCGAATTCTCTGTATGCTATTGTGTGAGAATACACAACATGTATTAATGTATGTTTCAGAAACTACCTATTTTTCGTCTTTTGTAATGAAGGGAGTTGTCATATTTTTAATTAGTATTTTTGATGTTTTTGTTACTTTCAGAGACCGAGACTCTCTACCATCTAGATATTCTTGATAACGAGATTATCACATGTGAAAATAACACTGTTAATATGCGGAGCTTTGATGAAGGAGGATTTGGACTATAATAATAGAGAAAGGGTAAATGTCATGAGTGTCTTATTACTTTTTATTGTGAATTACATCTCTTCATCCTGGAGAGTGTCAGAATATTATGATTTCCTACAGGGTTGGCTTTGTGAATTTAGGATACAATAATGGTTTCGGTTTTTAGAGAAAAAGAGGTACAGACATGCTTACCTGTGAGGAACTTTACGTACAACAGAATACATCTTTTGTGGGTATCAGATTACCTTGATATCCCACATGATCTGCTTTGTTAATTTTGGATTATGAGGAATGTTTGTTAATTGCAGAGATATCAAGAGGCACATAAATGTTACTTGTTATGAGCTCTTTGCTTAATAGAATTAACATGAGGTAAAATTTGTGATGGGGTGATTATCTATTTTTTTTATTAGAATTCTTCTTATTTGAATTATGATTTTTGATTTTACAGATAGAGAGTAGTGCGTTTGATACCGATACGGACCAGTTTATATGTTCTGTAACTTGAAATCGGAACCTCAGGTGATTTTACGCTAACTTATTCTAAATAATCTTCAATAAAACTTGGATGTTTTGCTCTTGGGCTCTCTCAATTCTGGGTGTGAAATAGGGGATATGGGGTGCTATGACTTTTATAGCTTCCCTTGGAACTTTATTCTGTGTCACACTGGGTGATGGTTTACAATGATGCTTTGAATGCTATTCTGCAATTTTTTCATTAACTTAACACAGACTTAGGAGGAAGGAATTGTTTGCATCATTGCGTGTAATACCATATTTTGCTTTGCTTATACTGTGCTTATTTGGGATTGCAGCCCTGAAGAAGCCAAGGATGCTTGATCTAGCATGACAAAACACGTGTTGGCTGCTTAGGATTTGGTTTATATTGAAGAATTATCTAATTGAATGTTTTGGATGTACGGACAAGAGAAGTCTGCTGTACCAGCATAAGAATATTTGATTTAAAGATAAGAAGAATACATTTATGGACATTGAAATCTATATTTTTGGATTATATACATTCTGTGTGCGGGGAGAATTTTTTTTCAGTTTTATTATCCGCACATGCGGATAGGGGTAGGGTTATTTAGGTAACCAACCCTTCTTCCCCTGTGAGCACCCTTATATACTATTGTGATTTGATTCTCTGACCCAGATGTTCAGTTGATTCAGAAAAGGGGGTGGTGATGAACAGAGTGTCTGAATTAAGCAGATCACTCTTACCCAGTCCAAAGATCAGGGCTTGATCCATCACCGTTATTTATCTCACTGCACCATCCCAGCTTAGAACCTGGCTATATGCAAATCAGTCTGTCCCTCGCCCAGTGCATCATGAGAACAGGGCAGACTAAACTACCAAGCCAATTCTTCACCAGAAAGGAGACAAGCTACCGGGGACCGGTTTCTGGCATTTCAGCCTTCTTCGGCCCGGCTTGCTTGAATCCTGATGGTGCAGTGAGAAAGGGACTCATGTCTGAGTATACCCTGCCACACCTATAGTGGCCAAAAACGATTCAGAAAAGGGGGTGGTGATGAACAGAGTGTCTGAATTAGGCAGACCACTCTTACCCAGTCCAAAGATCAGGGCTTGATCCATCACCGTTATTTATCTCACTGCACCATCCCAGCTCAGAACCTGGTTATATGCAAATCAGTCTGTCCCTGGCCCAGTGCATTATGGGAACAGGGCAGACTAAACTACCAAGCCAATTCTTCACCAGAAAGGAGACAAGCTACCGGGGACCGGTTTCTGGCATTTCAGCCTTCTTCGGCCCGGCTTGCTTGAGTCCTGATGGTGCAGTGAGAAAGGGACTCATGTCTGAGTATACCCTGCCACACCTATAGTGGCCAAAAACGATTCAGAAAAGGGGGGTGGTGATGAACAGAGTGTCTGAATTAAGCAGACCACTCTTACCCAGTCCAAAGATCAGGGCTTGATCCATCACCGTTATTTATCTCAGTGCACCATCCCAGCTCAGAACCTGGCTATATGCAAATTAGTCTGTCCCTGGCCCAGTGCATCATGGGAACAGGGCAGACTAAACTACCAAGCCAATTCTTCACCAGAAAGGAGACAAGCTACCGGGGACCGGTTTCTGGCATTTCAGCCTTCTTCGGCCCGGCTTGCTTGAATCCTGATGGTGCAGTGAGAAAGGGACTCATGTCTGAGTATACCCTGCCACACCTATAGTGGCCAAAAGCGATTCAGAAAAGGGGGTGGTGATGAACAGAGTGTCTGAATTAAGCAGACTACTCTTACCCAGTCCAAAGATCAGGGCTTGATCCATCAGCGTTATTTATCTCACTGCACCATCCCAGCTCAGAACCTGGCTATATGCAAATCAGTCTGTCCCTTTTCCAGTGCATCATGGGAACAGGGCAGACTAAACTACCAAGCCAATTCTTCACCAGAAAGGAGACAAGCTACCGGGGACCGGTTTCTGGCATTTCAGCCTTCTTCGGCCCGGCTTGCTTGAATCCTGATGGTGCAGTGAGAAAGGGACTCATGTCTGAGTATACCCTGCCACATCTATAGTGGCCAAAAACGATTCAGAAAAGGGGGTGGTGATGCACAGAGTGTCTGAATTAAGCAGACCATTCTTACCCAGTCCAAAGATCAGAGCTTGATCCATCACCGTTATTTATCTCACTGCACCATCCCAGCTCAGAACCTGGCTATATGCAAATCAGTCTGTCCCTGGCCCAGTGCATCATGGGAACAGCGCAGACTAAACTACCAGGCCAATTCTTCACCAGAAAGGAGACAAGCTACCGGGGACCGGTTTCTGGCATTTCAGCCTTCTTCGGCCCGGCTTGCTTGAATCCTGATGGTGCAGTGAGAAAGGGACTCATGTCTGAGTATACCCTGCCACACCTATAGTGGCCAAAAACGATTCAGAAAAGGGGGTGGTGATGAACAGAGTGTCTGAATTAAGCAGACCACTCTTACCCAGTCCAAAGATCAGGGCTTGATCCATCACCGTTATTTATCTCACTGCACCATCCCAGCTCAGAACCTGGCTATATGCAAATCAGTCTGTCCCTTTTCCAGTGCATCATGGGAACAGGGCAGACTAAACTACCAAGCCAATTCTTCACCAGAAAGGAGACAAGCTACCGGGGACCGGTTTCTGGCATTTCAGCCTTCTTCGGCCCGGCTTGCTTGAATCCTGATGGTGCAGTGAGAAAGGGACTCATGTCTGAGTATACCCTGCCACACCTATAGTGGCCAAAAACGATTCAGAAAAGGGGGTGGTGATGAACAGAGTGTCCGAGTTAAGCAGACCACTCTTACCCAGTACAAAGATCAGGGCTTGATCCATCACCGTTATTTATCTCACTGCACCATCCCAGCTCAGAACCTGGCTATATGCAAATCAGTCTGTCCCTGGCCCAGTGCATCATGGGAACAGGGCAGACTAAACTACCAAGCCAATTCTTCACCAGAAAGGAGACAAGCTACCGGGGACCGGTTTCTGGCATTTCAGCCTTCTTCGGCCCGGCTTGCTTGAATCCTGATGGTGCAGTGAGAAAGGGACTCATGTCTGAGTATACCCTGCCACACCTATAGTGGCCTAAAACGATTCAGAAAAGGGGGGTGGTGATGAACAGAGTGTCTGAATTAAGCAGACCACTCTTACCCAGTCCAAAGATCAGGGCTTGATCCATCACTGTTATTTATCTCACTGCACCATCCCAGCTCAGAACCTGGCTATATGCAAATCAGTCTGTCCCTGGCCCAGTGCATAATGGGAACAGGGCAGACTAAACTACCAAGCCAATTCTGCACCAGAAAGGAGACAAGCTACCGGGGACCGGTTTCTGGCATTTCAGCCTTCTTCGGCCCGGCTTGCTTGAATCCTGATGGTGCAGTGAGAAAGGGACTCATGTCTAAGTATACCCTGCCACACCTATAGTGGCCAAAAACGATTCCACCATAAGCGTGGAAGGGTATACTCAGATGTGAGTCCCTTGCTCATTGCACCATCAGGATTCAAGCAAGCCGGGCCAACGACGGCTGAAATGCCAGAAACCGGTCCCCGGAAGCTTGTTTCCTTCCCAGTGTAAGAATTGGCTTGGTAGTTTGGTTTGCCCTGTTCCCATCATGCACTGGGACAGGAACAGACTAATTTGCATATAGCCAGGTTCTGAGCTGGGATGGTGCAGTGAGCTAAAAAACGGTGTTGGATCTAGCCCTGATCTCTTGACTGGGTGAGAGTATTCTGCTTAATTCAGAAACTCTGTCCATCACCACCCCTTGTTGTTAAATATTTTGTCCACCATAAGCGTGGAAGGGTATACTCAGATGTGAGTCCCTTGCTCATTGCACCATCAGGATTCAAGCAAGCCGGGCCGACGACGGCTGAAATGCCAGAAACCGGTCCCCGGAAGCTTGTTTCCTTCCCAGTGTAAGAATTGGCTTGGTAGTTTGGTTTGTACTGTTCCCATCATGCACTGGGACAGGAACAGACTAATTTGCATATAGCCAGGTTCTGAGCTGGGATGGTGCAGTGAGCTAAAAAACGGTGTTGGATCTAGCCCTGATCTCTTGACTGGGTGAGAGTATTCTGCTTAATTCAGAAACTCTGTCCATCACCACCTCTTGTTGTTAAATATTTTGTCCACCATAAGATTGGAAGGGTATACTCAGATGTGAGTCCCTTGCTCATTGCACCATCAGGATTCAAGCAAGCCGGGCCAACGACGTCTGAAATGCCAGAAACCGGTCCCCGGAAGTTTGTTTCCTTCCCAGTGTAAGAATTGGCTTGGTAGTTTGGTTTGCCCTGTTCCCATCATGCACTGGGACAGGAACAGACTAATTTGCATATAGCCAGGTTCTGAGCTGGGATGGTGCAGTGAGCTAAAAAACAGTGTTGGATCTAGCCCGGATCTCTTGACTGGGTGAGAGTATTCTGCTTAATTCAGAAACTCTGTCCATCACCACCCCTTGCTGTTAAATACAGATGTTCAGTTGAGCGCCCTTTCTGTTTACCTGGTTACCTAGTGTTCAATTAACTTTCAGTTTTCTGTTCTCCCCTTCAGCAATTACCAGCACCCGTCGGGTGTTCATGAAGGTGATGTTGGTGGTTGCAGCTCATCTGCAGAGGTCAGTGGTCCCAATCTTCCCCAACATCAACAATTGACTATTGAAGGAGGGCTCTCTCCAGGTAGTCTTGTCGCACCTCCAGGCTATGGTGAAAGTTCTGCTTTATCTGGGGGTCACTATCAACATGCCAAAGTCACAACTGACTCCTCAGTCGCTCCCCTTCATCAGAGCCGTTCTGGACATAGTGCACTTTCGGTTCGGGTCTGTTCTCCTGTCAGGCGAGTCAAGGATATTCAGGGTATGATACCGCTGTTTCAGTCTCGATCATGGATTTCGGTGAGACTGACTTTGAGGCTGGTGAGCCTCATGGCCGCCTGAATCCTGCTTGTGACAAATGCTCTTTGGCTTATGCGGCTCTGCAGTGGGACCCGAAGTTCTTGTGGGTGCAGCATTAGGGGAATCTCTCCAACATGGTCCAGATCTTAGATGGAACTGCAAAAGACCCACAATTCGGTCAGTGGCAGACCCCTCTCCCTTCTCCAACCATAGATGCCTGTAGTGACAGATTTGTCACTTCCGGGCTGTGGCGGACCATATGGGAGAGGTGGAGATTAGAGTATGCCGGTTGGGCAGAATAAGGGCGCCACATCAACTTGTTGGAGCTTGGGGCGATCTGGGTGACATTGAAAGCTTTTATTCCTTCAATCAGGTGAAGGCTGGTGCCGGTGTTCACAGACAACACAATTGCAGTGTGATATTGCAACAAACAAAGCAAGGTGGAGTCATGGACTCTTTGTCAAGAGGCTTTGTGCCTCTGGACGTGGCTGGAACGCCAGGGCATATCCCAAATGGTTCAACACCCATCTGGCTCTCTGGACCTTAAAAAGGACTAGCTCAGCTGTCGAAGTCTGGTGGTTCACAAAAGGTACCCACTGGTCCCTTTTAAAGTGGGAAGAACCTTGGGTATATCTGTTCGCCTGTGCCAAGAACATGTACTGTCAGTAGTTCTGTGTGCTGGAGTTTCCAAGGCAGCTCTCGCTTGGCGAGGCCTGTCATCTCAAGTGGATTACCGGCCTCCTGTACTCCTTTCCGGCAATGCCACTCCTTCCCACAATGCCACTCCTTCCCACAATTCTCAAGAAGTTCAGTAACAACCAGGCCCAAGTCGTTCTTATGGTTCTGGATTGGACATCGAGAGTCGGGTATCCAGAACTGATGATCATGAGCATCGGTCCTCCGAACAGGCTGCCTCTTCGCGAAGATCTTTAGCCTTGTAACTGGGTATCAGTGATGTCATCAGTGATGTCACTGACCATGTCATGAATGATGTAATATGTGTCATCATCAGCAGTGGATTGCGGGCGCGCGAGTAATAGTGAGTCCAACTAACTATAACGTGGGAATTTCAATGGTTTTGTATGAGTAAAATGTCCAGCTAACTATAACAAATGTGAAACCTATGTTTTTTTTAGTGAATTTCAATGGTTTTTTTAAATGCTAATTCCTAACTATAACGATTGTGAAACCTCTGGTTTTTTCACAGAATTTCAAAGGTTTTTAAAAGCGAATTCCTTTCTATATCGAGTTTGTAACCTACGATTTTTTATTTTTTTATTTGCTGTTTTGTGTAAGTATTAATTATTAATAATTTTTTTTTATAATATTCTTTTCCAAATGTTTTTTTAATTTTTTTAAATCATTTTTTCCTGGGGCGCTCAGGGTGCACGCACCGGTAAGCTCTCCGGAGAGCGCACCGAGAGCGCTATTTCTGCGTTCGTTTAAAAAAATATGTATGAAAAGTAAATAATAATGCAAGACATTTAGTACCATACTTATAAAATCAGTATTTTTGATTTACGAAATGAAAATGATTTTGCATTTCCGTGAAACTATCGAAACGTCACTTAGGCGCGCCGCGTAAGCGCCCCCGGAAGCGCCTACGTTCATGCCGCGTAAGCGCCCCCGGAGGCGCTTCGGTGCGTGCAGCGTAAGCGCGTCAAGTCATGTGACCTTAAAATAACTCTTTTCATTGGTTGTTTTTTTTTTACAAAGAATGAAATCCCCACCCATTTCCTTCACTTCTTCTTTCACTTTTGTGACTGCAAGACCTACCTTTTTGCTGTCGGATCTTTGTTGGAATAATATCTTGGATTATAATGGCTGCCAGACAAAAAACAAAAAAAATTAGGGCTGGGAACGGCAGCGATGGTTCTCCAATGCTCGAACCATGATCAGGACACTTTGCTCCCCAAAGGTAAGTAGTTGATCGCAGTATCTGCATTTCAGGACACCTTTGTTGAATGCAGGCTAAATGTTTGGAACCAGCTCCTGCGATCGCCCCCTCACAGAAGTAGTTGCTCCTCCGGTGGATGTAGAGGCCCCATCACTGGGAACCTCTTGTGCCAGAGCCCTGACACTTTCCCGGGCAAAATTCTGTGGGTGCTTCCTCTCCACATGGCGAAGCATTGTGGAGTTCCCAAAAGAATATTTTTTTTTGGGGTCACCCCGTGACAGGACTGTATGGCAGATCCTGCACTCCACTTTTGGAGCATTCAACTTTTTCTGGTCATCTGGTATGGAAAAAATTTTCCAGATGAAATGCTCTTTCACCTTTGGCTGAGGAGGCTCTTCATCGATGAATTCAGGCTCATCTTCACTGCTGGATGGTCTGGCAGCCAAGATTAACCAAGCAAGATCGAAGAGAAAAAAGGCAGGTCTTTCAGTCACAAAAGTGAAAGAAGAAGTGAAGGAAATGGGTGGGGATTTCATTCTTTGTAAAAAAAACTGTTAGCAACCAATGAAAAGTGTTATTTTAAGGTCACATGACTTGACGCGCTGACGCTGCGCGCACCGGAGCGCTTCCGGGGGCGCATACGCGGTGCGAACGTAGGCGCCTCCGGGGAGGCATACGCGGCACGAACGTAGGCGCTTCCGGGGGCGCTTACGCTGCGCGCTGAAAGGACGTTTTGATAGTTTCACGGAAATGCAAAATTATTTTCATTTCCTTATTCAAAAAAACTGCTTTTATATGTATGGTACTAAATGTCTTGCGTTATTATTTACTTTTCATTCAGATTTTTTTACACGAACGCAAGTAGCTCTCTGGGTGCGCTCTTCGGAGAGCTTACCGGTGCGCGGACCCAGAGCGCCCCAAGAAAAACTAGTAAAAAAAAAAAAAAAACGATATTATTATTAAAAAAAATAATTCTAATGAATACTCACACAAAACAGCATATTAAAAAAAATTGTAGGTTACAAACTTGATATAGAAAGGAATTAGCATTTAAAAAACCTATGAAATTCACTGAAAAAACCATAGGTTTCAGACCAGTTACAGTTAACTGGAAATTGTACTGACATAAAATCATTGAAATTCCACGTTATAGTTAGTTGGACTCACTATAACTTGCGCGCCTGCAATGCACTGCTGATGACGTCACATATTACATCACTCATGACATGGTCAGTGACATTACTCATGACATCACTGATGACACCATCCTTGTGACAGAGTGACAGACCTCCTTTTAGTGTAATGTAGCCCTTGAAACACATATTCAAAAATAGAAACTAACATTTTCAAAAAAATTGAGATACCCATACCAGTTACAACAACCAATTCAGTAATTCCACCATCTATATACAGATCTACTCATTCACCAACACTTCTATATAGTCACTCATACATATACTCACTCATCATATGTAGTGATACACCTTTCCATCCTGCTACACACTGACAGTCATCCAAAAGTTACTCACACATGCAAATAAAGTATTGAACATCCATTTATTTGCATATATAACTTTACACACACTACCAACTTACGTCTAAGTAAACTTACACATACTTCCTCTCTTAAACAATCACTTATAGAAACACATACTTATTTAAACAGGAACTCTTACAATCTCTCACTCTCACATATACTGTCTTATATACATCAATACTCACATATACTAGATTAAAACATATCGTGTTACTGATAAAGACACTAGTGAGACAGCCATTCACTCACTAACACACACATATATACACTCATCCACCCATACAGTCCTGCGCATATGCTGTATTCAAAACACATACAAACAGTGAGTCAGTCACCAACCCATGCAGCCACTTATTCACAAAGTGAAACACTAATACATATATTTCAATATTTAAAAGTTACTCGCTAATATATGTATTCACTAAGATACACTTAATAAGCCAGTTAACCAATCAATTTTTTTTTTTAAAAACATCCATTAAGACACTTATTTAAACATTTATTCTTCAATCGACCTTACATATACATATATAATACATATTTCTTTTTCAGAAAGACACACATTCACTGGATGGTGTCATCAGTGATGTCATGAGTGATGTCACTGACCATGTCATGAGTGATGTAATATGTGACGTCCGTCATCAGCAGTGCATTGCAGGCGCGCAAGTTATAGTGAGTCCAACTAACTATAACATGGAATTTCAATGATTTTATGTCAGTAAAATTTTCAGTTAACTATAACTGGTGTGAAACCTATGGTTGGTCCAAAGATTCATCTATGAAATCCAGTTCTTCTTTTTGTTCTTTTGATTTTCCACCTTTATTTCGAAAGAAATAACAGTTGATTGTTTTTCTCCTTCCATTTTCTTTCAGAAAATTGCATAAAAATTAACTATATTAGTAGAGTTAGGGTACTGTTGGGTTTAAGTTCAGACAGGTACTTCCGAGTTTTTAACAGTGAAGTAATTTTTGGGCAGTGTATGGTTTCAGGCAGGAAGTAGAACTATTAAAAAGTGCATGTGATGAAGCCGAATTAAATTCATAATTATACCAGAGAAGTCTAACTCAATCCATAATTAAAACAGAGAAGTCTATCTGAATCTCTAACTCTTACAGAGGGACAGTATATAACTATCAGAAAACGTTTTCCTAAATTAACTTAAAGTGCACAACATAGTTCCCCTTCCAAATTAACAACTTACCTTTATCAAAGTAGTTGAAGTTTTCTGTCAAAATTCTTTCAAAATGTACCTCAGGTAGTATTAGTCAAAATGGCTGTGTTTCCCTCTCATTTTTCATATATATTCATGTACTTAGCCAATCAAATGTCAGCACATAAAAGTACAAAATGTAAGTAACATTTTAATTGGTTGTAAATTCCAACAGTTTCATATGTGTTTTTGTCATGTAATTTACCTCAGGATATTGAGACAGGGCTACAGCCCAAATGGCTCAATGGAATTCCACCAAATTTGGGAAAATGGTAGGGACTGGTATGTAGTAGGGTCTATTCTATATTTGGTGAAAGTCTGTCCAGTGGTTTTTATGTAATTTTATTCCCCACATTTTTTGGGGGAGCGCTTACCGGTGCGCGCCCCGGTACGTGCACCGGGACGCTATGGGAGTCCGCCATTTTGTGTTTCGGTCGAATTGAGACACAAGATGTAGGACAAACAACGTTGGGAATGGGTAAAAAGGGGCACAGTAGACACCCCCTGACCCTCTAGGTTTTCTGAGGGGAGTTTAGGAGGGGCATATATGCCAAAAAAAAATAACATTAAATTTTGCAGGAGGAGCGCCTGGTACGCGCACCGGGGAGCGTACTATGGTGAAAAATTGTGAAAAAAGTTAGAGAAAGATAATCATTTTGAGTGATCAGAGATAGGGTAGCTCTGAAAAGAGCTTTTGGGTTCTGTGGCTGATTTAGGTACCTACAAGTAGGTTCCAATGCACAGTCTTAAATTCAGGAGGAATATTCTATTCCCCTCATCTGAGAAGTGCACACCATCTCCTCTGTAGATATCTTGCATGTTGAAATGCAAGTTATTGTTGTATATTGAACCCATTCCATAGTCTCTCATGTAAGCAGAAACAGATTTATTCACATGTTTCCGTGCTTTCTCAAATTGTGGACAAAATTGGTTGGACCAGTTCCATTTCTGTCTTTGACATATATTGGAATATACCAAGGCAGTTTGTGGAAAAAGTGTCATCAATTGATCAAAGGTGTCCTTTAAAAGCATTTCCAGACCTACCCCAGTCAAAGTGCCCAAGTCATTTCCTCCACAGTGCACTAATAAGAGGTTAGGGTTTGGCAGCTGCAAAAAGGTTTTCACCAATGGTATCAATTGGTGACATCTCAATCCTCTGGCCAATCCACTTGATTTCCACATTTGTTAAATCAAGGTTGTGAAAATTTCTGCTAGCTGCATACCTTTGAGCCCCGTGGATGTAGCTATGTCCAATAATCCACACAGAATACATGGTGAGAGAAGGTTCTGGTGCAGTCAGATGAAGTGTGGGAATGAAATGGCAGTTGGAACAGTAGGAGTTTAAAAAAAATAATTGTGGAGTTTCACTGCTGTTGAATCACAAGCAATGATTGGTGGATTCAGATTTATTTATTTATTTATTTTTGCAATTTGTTTAGCGCGCAAATACCCGGAGGTGTCTCGGCGCTGTAACGATCAGAAACTGCACAAACTAAAGCATCTATTGTGTAAACAACCAGGTTTTAAGTTGTTTCCTAAAGCTAAGTAGCGTGGGGCTGATCTTAATACACAGAGGGAGTGAGTTCCACAGTCTGGCAGTAGCCACTATGAAACGTCTGTCACCCCAGTTCACCTTTCTTGTGGGTGGGACGTTCAAAAGATGGGCTGAAGATGAACAGAGAGTTCTTGGTGCCTCTGGAGGTTTAAATGCTGATTTGAGGAACTGAGGCCCCGTATTGTTAATAACTTTATAAGCTATACAAAGGCCTTAAACTTTGTGCGAATTCTCACTGGAAGCCAGTGCAGATTGTGAATAAATGGGGAGATGGAGTGATGTTTTGGAATATTGAGCAGTACCCTGGCCGCAGCGTTCTGCACCAACTGCAGCTTATTAAGCACTTTAGCCTGAGCATTAAGGAGAAGGGCATTACAGTAATCAGTTCGTGAAAATACCAGGGAGGTGATAAGGCTTTTTGCCGCCGAAATGGGTATGTAGGGTAGAATTTTTTTAATTTTACTCAAAGTGAAAAAGGATGAGGAAACAACATTATTTACATGATGGTTAAAAAGAAGCCGATCATCGAAGATGACTCCAAGGTTTCTTACTTTTTTGACAGGTATAGGCAGGAGGCCTAGTTCACTTGGCCACCACTGAGGGGACCAGCAGGGTTCTAACTTGCCAAACAACATAATCTCGGTCTTGCTGGAATTCAGTTTGAGACAGTTGGCCGCCATCCATGAGCTGATGGACAACATTGCTTCCTGGACGTTGGCGGCCACCCTGTCTCCATCCCGGTGTATAGAAAGGACTAACTGGGTATCATCAGCATAGGTGGTAAGGCTGATGTCATGTTCCGTTATCACCCTCGCCAAGTCCGACACATAGATGTTAAAAAGAGTCGGACTTAGCGAGGAGCCCTGTGGAACACCGCAGGGAAGGGAAAGAGGAGATGAATAAAAAGAACCCAGTTTAACAGTTTGAGACCGGTTATGTAGAAAGGGTGCAATCAAGGCCTTGGCTTTGTATTTCACCCCTATGGCTGCGACACGGTCGATCAAGATGTTCTGATCGACCGTGTCGAAAGCCGCTGACAAGTCTAGCAATATTAGGACTGCCGCTCCTCCCTTGTCTAGTGTGTACCTAATTTCATCTGCTGCTTTGATAAGCGCTGTTTCAGTTCCATGTGCACTCCTAAAGCCGAATTGGGTGTCATCCAATAGGTTATGAGTATCAACAAAATCGGAGAGTTGTTGTTACATAAGGCTTTCAAACATTTTGGATGGAAAAGGTAAACATTCAATTGGTCTGAAACTAGCAGGGTCTGTAGGATCAAGGGAGGGTTTTTTTAAAAGGGGTCTGATGATCGCTTTTTTCCATACCGACGGGTAGGTACCTTCCTGAAACATATTATTGCAAATGGTGGCTATTGCAGGTGAGATAGCATCAGGAATGAGGTTGAGAATAGAAGGAGGACAAGGGTCTAATGGTGAGCCTGATTTAATGGTGGTAACAAGATGTGAAATTTGTTCAAGTGTGACTGAATGAAAAAAAGAAAAAGACGGAGAATTAGGAAAATAATTGGGGAATGGGGATTTAGCTGGAGACATAGCTTGAGGAGAGAAAGCAGCGAATATGGAGGTTACTTTGTCAGTAAAGTAATCCGCCAGCGAATTCCACAGCTGTTGGGAAGTTTTCTCTGGTGGAATAGGAGGATTAGTCAGGTGGTTGACTACATAAAAGAGCTTTTTGGTGGAATTTTCTGCTGACTCAATCTGAGTGACATAATAGCTACTTTTTTCTGTGACTAGCTGCTGCTTATATTTATAGAGAGCACTTTTGTATATGAGTTTATCTGTGAGGTTATAATGTCTCCGCCAGTGTCTCTCTAGGTTCCTACAAAATTGTCTCTGTAAGCGCAGGTTTTCAGAAAACCAGGGGGCTGAGGGCGAAGTACGATTTCGAAACATAACTTTTGGTGGTGCAAAAACATCTAGAGCATTATTAAGTTGTGAAAGATAGTTATTAGAAGCTATATCTGGGTCTGTTTCGGTTGTATCTAATGATGAGGCCAGAGTGGCTGATAAATGAGGGATATTGATGTTTTTCCAGTTCCTGGACGTAACTGGAAACGCAGATTTCGTTGGAGGAGCTGTGGGATTGTTGAGCCTAATGGCAAAAAATACCGCTGAATGATCTGTCCAGGTTAGAGGCAATTGTGAGGAATAGGAAATATCTAGATTGTTTGCAAATATCCCATCCAGGGTGTGCCCTGCGATATGAGTGGGTGCCGAGACAAGTTGGTTAAGTTCTGCAGCTGTCATATCTTCGAGGAGTGATACAGTGTCGTTATCTGTATCAGCCTCTAAATGAAAATTAAAATCCCCAAGAATGGTAAAATGAGTAGTTCCTGCTACACTTTCCAGAAGGTTATTAATGTTAGCAAGGAATTTGGTGCGTGGTTTTGGGGGACGATATACTAGATTCCCTGAGAATGATTGATTGGCAGTAATAGTAATCGTAAAAGAGAGTGCCTCACAACTCATATTAAGAAGAGGGGTTGTATTAATGCTAAGATGATCTCTATAGATAATAGCCAGACCACCTCCTCTTTTTATCGGTCTGTCTAGTCGATTTACACAGAAACCAGGTGGCAGGGCAGCTGTAAAATCCGGATCAACTGCTGAAAACTAAAAGTTAGGGCGCATGGTTGTGTTTTGTGAAAGAAGCAATTTGAATGGTTTAGAAAAAGTCATTTAAAGAAACATTTCATTGGATAAGCTGGTGTATTGAGAGGTCAAACATCCTTGCTTAGTTCTTTTGCAACATTGTAGAATAAACTTTTGAACCTGAGAGTTAAGTAAGGAGGGAGTTGTTATGGTAACAGATAGAAAGGGCTGAGGGGGGAAGGGTGTTGGTTTGAAAATAGTGAGGGAAGAGTTTTGATTGGTTGAAATGAGGCATATCTGTGTAGAATTAGAGGTTTTCTGTGCCAGTCATGGTTGCAATGTGTGGAGTGCATACCTTTTGCTCTGCTAAAGAAAAAATGGTGTGTGTGTCTGACATTGTTCTCTATCTCCTAAAGCATTTGTAAAGGTAAGAAATGATTCATTTAATTTAGATAGAGACTTGTATGCTCTATGGAAAAGATTTGGAAGCAGATTGTTTTTTTAATGTTGTTTTGTGTCATGTTTTTTGATAATGCTTGGTGAAAACATTTTAATGCATAAAGGAATTGTATTTTGTGAAATAGTGAAGTTTCAGTAGTGAAATTGAATGCTTGTACATTGAACCTGTGCTGTGTTTCTAAAATGTTATTTAAAAAACGATTTTGGTGTAAATTAATGCCTTTTATATTTTTGAGAAGGAATTATTAGTGTTTGGCTCATTAAATAAATATATTTGAACCTTTTACAATGATGTCACCTGCATTACTTCAGATTAGGATGCAGATTGAGCTTCTTTCTGGTTGGTTTGTGTCATGTTTTTGGATAATGCTTGGTAAATAGGTTTTGCAGCATAGGGGAATAGCATTATGTAAAATTGAGAAGTTTCTATAGTGACATGGAATGCTTGTACATAGGACCTGTGCTGTGTATCTAAAATGTTATTTAAAAATCGATTTTGATGTAAATGAATGCCTTTTATATTTTTGAGAAGGAATTATTAGTGTTTGCCTCATTAAATAAATATATTTGATCCTTTTACAATGATGTCGCCTGCATTACCTCAGATTAGGATGCAGATTGAGCTTCTTTCTGGTTGGTTTGTGTCATGTTTTTGGATAATGCTTGGTAAATAGGTTTTGCAGCATAGGGGAATTGCATTATGTAAAGTTAAGAAGTTTCTCTAGTGACATGGAATGCTTGTACATAGGACCTGTGCTGTGTTTCTAAAATGTTATTTAAAAATCGATGTTGGTGTAAATGAATGCCTTTTATATTTTTGAGAAGGAATTATTAGTCTTTGCCTCATTAAATAAATATATTTGATCCTTTTACAATGATGTCACCTGCATTACCTCAGATTAGGATGCAGATTGAGCTTCTTTCTGGTTGGTTTGTGTCATGTTTTTGGATAATGCTTGGTAAATAGGTTTTGCAGCATAGGGGAATTGCATTATGTAAAATTGAGAGGTTTCTCTAGTGACATGGAATGCTTGTACATAGGACCTGTGCTGTGTTTCTAAAATGTTATTTAAAATCGATTTTGGTGTAAATGAATGCCTTTTATATTTTTGAGAAGGAATTATTAGTGTTTGGCTCATTAAACAAATATATTTGAACCTTTTATAATGATGTCACCTGCATTACTTCAGATTAGGATGCAGATTGAGCTTCTTTCTGGTTGGTTTGTGTCATGTTTTTGGATAATGCTTGGTAAATAGGTTTTGCCGCATAGGGGAATTGCATTATGTAAAATTGAGAAGTTTCTCTAGTGACATGGAATGCTTGTACATAGGACCTGTGCTGTGTTTCTAAAATGTTATTTAAAAAACGATTTTGGTGTAAATGAATGCCTTTTATATTTTTGAGAAGAAATTATTAGTGTTTGCCTCATTAAATAAATATATTTGAACCTTTTACAATGATGTCACCTGCATTACCTCAGATAAGGATGCAGATTGAGCTTCTTTCTGGTTGTTTTGTGTCATGTTTTTGGATAATGCTTGGTAAATAGGTTTTGCAGCATAGGGGAATTGCATTATGTAAAACTGAGAAGTTTCTCTAGCGACATGGCATGCTTGTACATAGGACCTGTGCTGTGTTTCTAAAATGTTATTTAAAAAACGATTTTGGTGTAAATGAATGCCTTTTATATTTTTGAGAAGGAATTATTAGTGTTTACCTCAATAAATAAATATATTTGATCCTTTTACAATGATGTCACCTGCATTACCTCAGATTAGGATGCAGATTGAGCTTCTTTCTGGTTGGTTTGTGTCATGTTTTTGGATAATGCTTGGTAGATAGGTTTTGCAGCATAGGGGAATTGCATTGTGTAAAATTGAGAAGTTTCTCTAGTGACATGGAATGCTTGTACATAGGACCTGTGCTGTGTTTCTAAAATGTTATTTAAAAATCGATTTTGGTGTAAAATAATGCCTTTTATATTTTTGAGAAGGAATTATTAGTGTTTGGCTCATTAAATAAATATATTTGAAACGTTTATAATGATGTCACCTGCATTACTTCAGATTAGGATGCAGATTGAGCTTCTTTCTGGTTGGTTTGTGTCATGTTTTTGGATAATGCTTGGTAAATAGGTTTTGCAGCATAGGGGAATTGCATTATGTAAAATTGAGAAGTTTCTCTAGTGACATGGAATGCTTGTACATAGGACCTGTGCTCTGTTTCTAAAATGTTATTTAAAAAACGATTTTGGTGTAAATGAATGCCGTTTATATTTTTGAGAAGGAATTATTAGTGTTTTCCTCATTAAATAAATATATTTGAACCTTTTAGAATGATGTCACCTGCATTACCTCAGATTAGGATGCAGATTCAGCTTCTTTCTGGTTGGTTTGTGGCATGTTGTTTGGAAATACTTGATATCAACATATGCAAGATAGAGGATTTGTGTTTTGTGAAATAGTGAGGTTTCAGTAGTGAAATTGTATGCTTGTACATAGGACATGTGCTGTGTTTCTTAAATGTGATGCGAAAAAAGATTTTGGGGTAAATGAATAGTTTTTACATTTTTGAGAAGGAGTAAATAGTGTAGATGAAGTGAGGCCTGTCCATGGGGTATAGATGAGGTGAGGTCTGTCCAGGGGTGCAGATGAGGTGAAGCCTGTTTAGGGTTGTAGATGAGGTGAGGCTTGCACAGGGATGCAGAGGAGGTGAGGCCTGTGTTCAAGAGTGTAGTGGGAGAGAAGTCTGTTCAGGGGTGCAAAGGAGGTGAAGTCTGTGTTTTAGTATGCAGTGGGGGAGAGGCTTTTTGAAATCTTGTCTATTGCACTCTTCAACACAGGCCTCACCTCCTCTGTTCCCCTGGACAGACCTCACCTCATCTGCATTCCTGTTCAGGCCTCACTCATGTGCACCCTATCACTTTTAATTATACCCAATACATTGAGGTCTGTGAAGGGGGCACAGAGGAGGTGAGGCTTGCCCAAGGGTCAGAGAAGGTAAGTCAAGTTCATTGCACTATTGGACACAGTGCTGAACTCTTTTGCACCCCTGGATAGGCCTCACCTCATCTGCTTAATCTGTTTTCTAATCTGAGGAAACACAGGTGACATGATTGTGAAATGTGTTAATATATTTATTTAATGAGACAAACACTATTAATTCTTTCTCAGAAATATAAAAGCCATGCATTTACCCCAAAGTCGTTTTTAAAATAAAAAAATTCAAACACAGCACAGGTCCTATGTACAAGCATTCAATTTCACTACTGAAACTTCACTATTTCACAAAAGACAATTCCTCTATGCAGCAAAATGTTTTAACCAAGCATTATCAAAAAACATGACTAATCTGAGGAAACATAGATGACATGATTGTGAAATGTGCTAATATATTTTTTGAATCATGCAGATACTATCTAATCAACCTTTTTCTTTGTAATATTCTAGCCTTGAGTTACTCCCTATTACACCTTTTGTCTGTTTTATACCGTCTCTCTCCCTCTTTCGGACTTTTTTTCTCTCTTCCTGTTAGACCCTCTGTCTGACCTACTTCTTGTAACATCGTGTCTCTGATTTACTTCCTCTTACACCCTCTCTGAAACTTACTCTCTATCTCTTCCTTTACAGGCTCTCTCTGTTTTAGTCTCTTTTACAACCTTTTCCCTTCTAACACCCTCTCTCTGTGTTACTTCCTGTTACACCCTCTCTCTGTTTTACACCCTGTTACATCCTTTTTCTAACTTACTCCATTTTTTTTACTTACTCCCTCTCCCTATTACATCATTTTTCTGTCTTTCAACATATTATACACTCTCTCTGTCTTAGTCCTTCTCTATGTTTTACTCCCTCTACCTGTTTCTTTGTCTGAGTCTCTCTGTGTTTTTGTGTTACTCCCTCTAGCTGTTTTTCTTTGTCTTACTCCTAGTTATATAGTTGCTGTGGTATAAACTTAGATATGTTGCAAATTTGTGTTTATATCGTTTGCTTATTGTCATTGCTTTATTGTTTGCTAATAGTGGTCTATAATGTGTTATTTTTTCTTTACCACAGATTGAAATCAACATTTCAAAAGTAAGCAAAAATGCCATCAAGGCAAAGGAGAAGAAAAAATACCATACGGAAAAGAACAAAATCAGCAACGGAATTAAAGGAATCCTCTACAACAAGTAGTTCAAAAAACACCAAAAAGCTCCTGGTAAGACAACTAAGTCTTTTTTTCGCAACATATGTAGAACAAAAACAAATGTTAACGGGAATGTGAAGATCCAGAAGGAGAGAGCACATTTGAAAAGGAAGGAGAGGCCCTCAAAAAATGTTTCTACTGGAGCAGGAGAGAAGAGTATGGATAGCAATAGAAGGCAAAATCAATTTAGGGACATTCATAGACGAATGTTTCGCAATAGGGTAGTTTTAAATTTGCTAAAAAATGAAAAGAAAGGTAAAAAGAGAGCAGTTTTTTTCATGAACAAAAATAGAAAAGAGAAGATTGTTGATCAGGCTTTTTAAGTTAGGAAAAAAATATTTATTTTAGTAATCAATAGAATTAGGATACTTAACAAGGCAATTGATGTTTTCAAATCGAACAGTAGATGGAAAAGAATATTTAATCGGACTCATTTTTGTGAAGTATTTTCTGGAGAATGGATGCATAGTTCAATTTCTGAGCCATTTTTTAATGAGGAAAGTTACTTTCAGGAAAATGATTTGGTGCATGCAGTCGACACCAGTGGTCAAGCATATGAGGTGAAAGATGGTTGTCCGATGGAAAAAGAGAAACTTGTGTCTAGAGATGCAGAAGATGTGTTAGCTGATGAAGTTTTAGGGAGACGTACTAAGGGTCCAGTGTACACATGGAAGTGCAGTAGTATTTGTAGTGTGCAACAGGATTCAATCGATTTGCTTCGAAAATTCTTACGTACATATAGTAAGAAAAGTGTAAAATTGAAAATGAAAATCTTGCAAGAGTTACATCCTTTCAGAGTGAGAGAAAACACAGGTTTGCATGGGCATTCACTGGCTTGTCTTTCTAGAACAGTATGTCAGAGTGTTTTTCATCATTTTAGGATGTTAGCAGTGCATCATAATAAGGTGAGGAAATTAGTGAGAAGGTTGTATTATGCAAAAAGTCCAGCACTTAAGCTTAAACAGTTAAACAGTGCTCTTTTGTATGGATCTGAAGTAGATGTGAAGACTATTTGTGAAGAAATTGAGTTTTGTTATTTTGGGAACAAAGAGGACAGTGTAGAAATGGATATAGTAATGGATGGTAATGTGGAAGATAATGTACAGATTTCAAGTATAGAAAAGTTTGACGAGGAAATTACCAAGTTTAAGGTGAAATCAAGTGAAAGGCCTAATTTAACTTGTGTGTTTTGTCGACGGACTCAATATAAGATTCAGACTAGGTTAGTTGATTTATATGCAAAATGTGAATTGGAAAATAATAGTGAATGGAAGGATTTTGTAAGTTATTTGTTGGTGGAGAATTCTTTTAATTTGAATTTTGATCAGCTTATTTGTAATTATTGTTTGAAAAAATTAAATGAAAATAGAATGCCTGCTAGAGCTGTTCATAATAATCCTCAGTTGATAGATATTCCTTCTGAATTGATGGATTTAAATATTTATGAATCTATTTTGATTCAATGTGTCCATCCTTTTCAGGCTATTGTTCGCATGGAGCCTAGGATAGGGAAATTACCTCCTGCAGATTTACAAAGAGGATTAAAGGGAAGAGTTATTTATTCGCCTCTAGATGTCAAGAAAAATATTGATATAATTGGTGTAGAAAGAGTAGAAGAGGATCCTCAGGTTATTCTAGTTAATGGGGTTCCGACAAAGAGTAAGAAAACCTGGCAAGATTTAGTGGATGTTAGGAAAGTCAAAAAGGCAACGTTGTATTTGCTCAAAAACAATGAGTACTACAAAGATGTAAGTGTTGGAGCAGATAAAACAGCTACAGAAGAAGACCGTGATTGTTCAGTTGGCCAAATTGAAAAAGTTGATGTGTCTAGAAGTGAAGAAATATATGAACATTATACTGTTCATCCTTTGCATTCCAAAGAAGTAATGGCGAATGCAATTGACTTGTTTCAAATGAAAGCAGCGAAAGGAAGTCCTATTAGTGTATGGGAAGAAAGTTTGGAAACTCGTTGTTTTCCACAGTTATTTCCAACAGGTCGAGGTGGACGATATGACGATCGACCAGTTCAAATTCCTGCAGCTGAATACCGGACTTTAAGATTATATGCTGAAGATCCAAGGTTTCGTCAATGCATTCCGTATTTGTTTCATCTACTGTATGAAAGTGATTTGTCTGGGCTTTCTTATGCAGTTAATCATATACTGAAAAGTGGAGCTCATCTGCAAAATGTTTCGGCGAGGGACTTTATGGAGAAAGTCAATCTGCAAGACAGTATTTTGGAATCTCAGCTAATCAATCTCATGGCATGTCAGCGTGGAACAAACGAGTATTGGTTCCGTCATCATGGGGAATTAAAATGTATGCTAAGAAACTTAGGAACTCCTACATGGTTCCTCACTCTTAGCTTTGCTGAGTATGCATGGGACGACTTACTTCAATTTCTACGAGAGGCAAATGGAAACATACAAAATATAGAATTGAAAACACCTGGAGAACTGTGTTCTTTGGATCCAGTGAATGTTTGCAGATATTTTAATCATAGATTTGAAGCTATGATGTCTTTTATTACCAACAAAAAAAATCCTCCCCTTGGAGAGGTTTTGGGTTATGGATTAAAGATGCACCCAAATTTGGAACTGATTCGGATGACACAGTGATGAGTTTCACTGAAGAATATTCAACATGTGCTGTTCCGAAAACTACTGAAGAAAACATTTTAAGGCAACAAGTTTTACGTTTTCAATCTCATCGTTGTGGAAAGTATTGTCGTCGAAAATTTAAAAACAAGGACAAATTCTACACGAAATGTCGTTTCGCGTTTCCACGACCAGTGATTTCTAAAGGAAGAATAAATAATTTGATATCTTCTCTGTGACATACTGTGACAAGGAAATCACCAAAAAATACATACAATTTAAAAAGAAACGAAGAGTCCAAGTATATCAACGACTACAACCCAGTGATTTTATCCATGTGGAATGCTAACATGGATATTCAGTTCGTTGCTGACAACTCTATTGCTGTGGCTCGATATGTGACGTCTTACATCACAAAAAAAGAAAAGACTGAACTGAATTAAATGTGGGAAGACATTTCACATGAAAAGAGTATAAGTAAAAAATGATACAGTTTCAGTCTGAAGATGTTGTCACATCGGGAAATTGGAGCATATGAGTGTTCTGATCGGTTATCATCAGCAAGTCTCTATGCCAAATCAAGAACAATCATTTGGGTGAGTCTAGGTCTTGCTGCAACACGAAACCGAGTTTTGAAATCTGTACAAGAAATTGAATATTTGGCGGAGAAAGAACCAAACAGTACAGATATTTTGAAGACAAACATGTTGGATACATACTATCCAAATAGAAGTACTCACCTTGAGAACACTTGTTTGTATGAAGTTCTGCAAAACTACAGTTATAATAGGAACATCACAGAAGATATCAATAATGGAAAACATGCTGCCATTGGGTATGAAGGATGTCTAGTGAAGCAGAGAAAAGGCCATTTGATTAATCATCGAAAATTGAGTTGCGAAGCTCCAGACAAAAGAGAATTTTACTATTAGATCTTTTGCAACTCTTTAAGCCATGGCGTACAGAAGAGGAACTACTTGGAGATTTTCTCTGTTTTGAAGACTCTTTTAATGCAACAAAGGATACCATAGAATGTCCTGTTTTTCCAAATTATCTTCAAATGTTGAACGAAGAAATAGAGCAAGAAACCACAATTGCTGAAGAGATTGCTAGAGACAGTTCTCAAGACAGTCAGAGTTCTACTTCATTGAGTCAGGATCCACTAGGAGGACCAATTATCCAAAATGAAGCTGCAACTGCCATGGATGAGGTGGAAAGAGCTATGGAACAAGCTCAGGAGGATGTAGTTAACTTAAAAAGATTTGGTAAAGCAACTAAACATTGAGCAGAAAAAGATATATGACGAAGTCACAGAACAGATTGAACATGGATTCAGACATGAGAAAAAAGTGTGCTCATGTACATCATTTAAGCCTGTCCGACTGTACGTAAGTGAAGAAGCGGGAACAGGAAAAAGTTTTCTGATTAAAGCCATTGCAACTTATTTGCAGAAAAGGACTGAATCACCGCTGTCTTGTGTTGTAACCGCTGCAACTGGACTGGCAGCACATAACAAAAAAGGGATTACTCTACATCGTTTACTGATGCTGCCAGTTGAGCATGATAATAAATTGCATTACAACAAGCTATCTGGAGATGCTTTATATTTTTTTATATTTCATATTTTATTTATTTGTTTGATTAATTAAAATCTTACAAAAAAGCAGATAAAACTTTACCAAATTTAAAATTATAAAACAATTGGATTTTCAATCAGTTTTCGAAAGTTAGATATATATTATACACATAAATAAGAAAAAGAGCTGCATTGTATAAAGTCCTATGGCTGAGATACCCACCACCCCCTCTCAACACACTCCCCAAGGATGGGAAACCGGAAACCGTTCTTGAACTTTTGGAAGTCGGGAAGGGAGTTACCCTTCCCGGCCGTATTTATTAAAATATGAAACAAAATTAAAACATTAAAATTAACAGTTTCATATTATGTACAATTTCATTACCACATTGCGATGTTTGGCTAACCTTAACATATCCTCTAATACAAAGGTTCTCCTAGCCGAACTAACATCCTACAAAACATTTACTTGAAATTTTGAAATTGTACATCCTAACGTTTAAGGGCCAACGGCAAGGTCGTAACCGGTGTCAAGATCCCTAACCCAGACATATCCCCCTCCCTTGTGAGGGGCGGCACGGAGGCATACCTCAAGTGCAACTACCAATTTCCCTTGACTTGACGGGGGCCCCAGTAAAACTCGACGCCACTTAAAGGTCGTACGAGGCTCGTGTGAGGTATCTAGAAGGTAGCGTAGACCCCCCCCCACACCCCACACAACTTACCACATCTGCCGTCGCAGACGTCCTGGCCCCGGGAAATTCACCAGGAGGGGGCTGTAACACCTCCTACCCATGAAGGGGCCTTGACCGCCTTCCCTTTCCTTTCGGCGACCCATCCTTAGAAGGGACCGCCTCCCCGTTGAGGGGCCAATGGCCACCTCCCCCGAGCGCCCCCATCCGTAATGGGTAACGCCCACTCATAGGGATCTTCCAATTAGTGCTCACCGATCATGACCTTACCGCCCGACCAAAATAAATACGACAATGCTAACTAAATACTAAATGACTACATCTAACCAACAGTAGCAACAACAACTTTATTCAAACGCATGCGTACTGATGAACACTAAAGCAGAATTACTTTATTTGCAAAACATAACACAAATCGACCATTCTTTATTGCATACTCAAAATCTTCACGATAATACCCCAACCTGTAAACGAAAATCACAGTTATCCATCAATCTTAATTAAAACCACTCGCTGTCTTCAGGGGCTGGTGGGTGGGTCAAAATTGGCTCTTCGTTCCGTCTCGAGCTCACGTGCAGCGAGGAGGTGCAGCTTCAGAGCACAGGAACAAGAGGATGCCTTCCGGTCTTGTTTCTCCTTTTATCCGTCTTCAGGGCGGGCGTAAACCCGCCCCTGCCTGCCCCAAGGGTGTGGCCAGCCGCGTTAGTGTCTAGGCCAACCCACTCGAGGGCGGGAAAAGGCGCGCCCCGGCTACGCCGCTTCGGGCATACCAGCCGAGACTCGCCTCCCGCCCAAAATGGCTTCCCGGGGGGATCGTGGTACTCTGCCATACGTTCGGGGGGACCGATTGGTCGCCCCTTTCCATATGGCTGAGATACCCGCCACCCCCTCTCAACACACTCCCCAAGGATGGGAAACCGGAAACCGTTCTTGAACTTTTGGAAGTCGGGAAGGGAGTTACCCTTCCCGGCCGTATTTATTAAAATATGAAACAAAATTAAAACATTAAAATTAACAGTTTCATATTATGTACAATTTCATTACCACATTGCGATGTTTGGCTAACCTTAACATATCCTCTAATACAAAGGTTCTCCTAGCCGAACTAACATCCTACAAAACATTTACTTGAAATTTTGAAATTGTACATCCTAACGTTTAAGGGCCAACGGCAAGGTCGTAACCGGTGTCAAGATCCCTAACCCAGACATATCCCCCTCCCTTGTGAGGGGCGGCACGGAGGCATACCTCAAGTGCAACTACCAATTTCCCTTGACTTGACGGGGGCCCCAGTAAAACTCGACGCCACTTAAAGGTCGTACGAGGCTCGTGTGAGGTATCTAGAAGGTAGCGTAGACCCCCCCCCCACACCCCACACAACTTACCACATCTGCCGTCGCAGACGTCCTGGCCCCGGGAAATTCACCAGGAGGGGGCTGTAACCCCTCCTACCCATGAAGGGGCCTTGACCGCCTTCCCTTTCCTTTCGGCGACCCATCCTTAGAAGGGACCGCCTCCCCGTTGAGGGGCCAATGGCCACCTCCCCCGAGCGCCCCCATCCGTAATGGGTAACGCCCACTCATAGGGATCTTCCAATTAGTGCTCACCGATCATGACCTTACCGCCACAGGTCCGGATAGTTGACCGGCTATCCGGACCCCCCACCAAACTCCTATCTAAAGGTCATGTTTTAACATAACGCTCAAAATTGGCTCTTCGTTCCGTCTCGAGCTCACGTGCAGCGAGGAGGTGCAGCTTCAGAGCACAGGAACAAGAGGATGCCTTCCGGTCTTGTTTCTCCTTTTATCCGTCTTCAGGGAGGGCGTAAACCCGCCCCTGCCTGCCCCAAGGGTGTGGCCAGCCGCGTTAGTGTCTAGGCCAACCCACTCGAGGGCGGGAAAAGGCGCGCCCCGGCTACGCCGCTTCGGGCATACCAGCCGAGACTCGCCTCCCGCCCAAAATGGCTTCCCGGGGGGATCGTGGTACTCTGCCATACGTTCGGGGGGACCGATTGGTCGCCCCTTTCCAATATTCACGTAGACTATTGTTTGGTCAATCAAAAACATCCAATTTCTTCTGTACCGCGCGAAGGAATTTAACAAGCCCAGAACTCATCGGCAAATCTTCTGGGTTAAGACTTGCGATCAGTGCCTGTCTACATGTCCTTACACTACGCATGTTAAACATTCTTTTAATTGTAGTTTTTCTTTCAATTTCCAGATCCGGGCAAAGACACAATAGGTGTAAGATGTTTTCTTCTCCTAGGTTACAAAGCCTGCATATGTTATTTCCTTGTGGTCTCTTCCATGGTGGTAAGTGGCATGTGCCTGGATAGAAGCCAAATCTGGCATTAATGAAAATGTGTTTATTTTTCTTAGACCATGCAGTTTCTAGATAGGTTTGAACCTTTTTTTTCTTATATCCAGAGACAATTGACCATGCGTGGCTACGCTTGACCAGAATATCTTTATCCATAATCATGGAGAGGTAGTTAGTAAGTTTGTTTATTGTTTTTTTGAAGCTCTCCGACGTAATTGTGGGTTCCCAGATTGGTGTTATACCAAATTCTGCAATAGCGCTGTTTAAGCAGGAGCTGACGTTTGTGTTTGTTTTGTTGTTCACTTCCTGCCACAATAAGCAGGACATTTCATTATCCTTCTCATTTTTTATTCTGTTCCATACTTTTAGTATGTGCCCTTTCCTTGCTTAGCATTGATTGTTTAGCCCAAACTCAAGTCTCACTTGAGCTTGTGAGGCATTCTTCGGGAGAGAGAATAAGGATCTGTATTTTTTAGCTACAGCTTTATTAATAATTTCAGCATCTTGACCATTGAGTGCCTCACTATCTGGAGATGCGTGTTCTGAAGCATGGTCTCAAGTCTAATGCTTGCTTTTGTGCATTTGAGAATGCAAGAAATTCTTAGAACAGAGTATGATGTGTTATTTGGAGGAAAACACATTATTGTTTTTGGAGATCTACTGCAGTTAACTCCAGTAAAAGGACAACCAGTGTTTAAAATGCTCACGCATGAAGATACCAGGAAGTCCCTTGGAAGCATTGGAAACGTTAATATATGGTTACATTTTAAATATGCAGAACTGTTTCAAAATATGCGACAGGCAATGGATGAAGAATATAAAAATATTCTACAATATGTAAGAATCAGAAAAGTAAGTGAGCTTGCGAAAGAAGCTTTACATGCTTGATTAATTTCAAATTTGTATCCAAATGAAAACATTCTTCCAGAGAATATTTTTAAGAAAATTACTGAGAAGAAATCTGGGATATGTTTGATGCCAACTCTGCAAGAATGTTCCATCTTCAACAACAAAATGTTAAAGTTAGAAAATGAAGAGATTGTGAAACTGGAAGCAATAGATAAAATAGAGCATATGGGTGCAACAATTGTTTTGTCAGAAAATTTGAAAACAAAATTGGATTCATTAGAGAAAAGTATATCTAAAACAGCTGGTTTTGAAAAGACTCTGAATGTGTGTTTAAACTGTCGTATCATTTTGAGAAGGAATTTAAATGTTGAAAGAGGTCTGGTAAATGGAGCAATGGGTCATGTTGTTGATTTTGTGAATTATAGAAATAGAGATGGAATTGAACAAATCAGTCGTTGTTCTGCTAGATTTTTGCTTGTAAAAGACTTATATGTTCGCCGAAAACAGTTTCCTGTTTGTTTGGCATATGCGGTGACAATTCATAAATCTCAAGGTTTAAGTGTAGATAGTGCTTTGGTGAACATTGGAAGTTCTGTGTTTAAAGAGGGTATGGCATATGTGGCATTATCACGAGTCAGAACTTTATCAGGATTGTACTTGATTGAGTGTGATGAGACAAAGATTTGTGCAGATCTAGATTGTGTTAAAGAATACAATAGGTTAAGAAGAGAGTATGCTCCACATTTGCCTCAATATCCTCTGTTTTAAAAATGTGTGGTAGGCCGAAAAAGAAGAAATGAGAATAATTGCAGTGAGGTAGTAGCAAAAAATGTAATTGAAAACAGAAAGAAAAAGGATTCTGATGAAAATGTTGTTGGATTTCAGTTTGAAAACAGTTCTGGTGTCAACTGCTATGCTAATGTAGTGGTTAATGTTTTTTTTTTTCTTCAAAACAGATTGTTGAAAATCGGGATCAAAGATTGTGTTGTTTATTGAATTCTGTGTTTGAGAAATGTAGCAGTGATAGATCAAAAATAAAAAGTGTAACAGAAATTCAAAATATTTTAGACATGTGTTCAAGATAAATTTTCACAGAACATTCAGCAGGATTGTCAGGAATTTTTAATGTATATGTTTGGTGTTTTGGAAGATGAAGGTGTACATGTAGAAAATCTTTTTAGCCTTTCTTATCAATGGCAGCATGACTGCGAGAATTGTAGTTTATCAAGTACTACTAGAATAGACACTGAAAGATTTATATATTTGACTTTACCAGACTGCAAATCAGTGTCATTTAATAATCTAGTTAAAGCAGCTGATCATAATATGGTGTGTACCCAATGTAAGTGTCCAATGCTGTCCACATTATTTATACAAACTTATGGTCAGTATGTCATTTTAGTTTTTCAACGATGTAGACCTGATGGAACTAAATTGACGACTTGTATCAAAAATTTTGTGGCAGACCTCGAACAGTAACCCTAATGATCCAGGGTACACATTTTATTCAAATCTGCATCATACACATGTCAGGCTGGATTACTTTTTAATCTCTAGTTCATTGAAAACCTCCTCTAAATTAGAAAAACTACCACGTATCATGTCGGATTATAATCCTTTATTACTCACAGTTGAGATAACATCTTTGACACAGACACCACAAACCTGGACATTTGAGAGATCTCTTCTCCTTGAGAATGAATATTGTAACCACATGAGAAGCTGGATACCTAACTTCTTAGCGGTGAATACCGGAAGCACAACGGTAGATTTTGTTTGGGATGCCCTAAAAGCAGGAATTAGGAGAGAAACAATACAATACTCACTCAGGAATAACAAATGTGCAAGAGAATCATTAAGATTGTTACAAGAACCTTTAAAGGGGGTGGAAGAAGATCTTATAAGGGTAACAAGAGGCTCTTTTACCACAGAAGAGATAACTAATGCTCAAATTCAGGTTGCTATAGCCAAAGCAGCAATCACAAATGTATAAACCATCAAAGCAGTTCAAAACGCTACTGTTCACCGTGAAAAAATATGAGGTTAGCGAATCAGTTGGTCAGCAATTAGCAATCAGGATGAGACAGTAGACCTCACAGAATATTATACAGGAAATCCAGGACCCTATAGATGGCAGAGTATCCGACTCAGAGAAGATTAGGGAAGCTTTTTGGTGCTTTCATAGTGCTTTATATACAGAAGAGGGAGAAATAGATCAAGAGAAAATTACTGAATATTTAGATACAGATACTTGCAACAAACTTAACACAGAAGACCAGGAAAGCTTGGAAAAGGCCCCGGGCATAGAGGAAGTAGTAAAAACAGTAAAAGATCTCTCCAGTGGGAAGGCAACTGGATTAGATGCTATTCCATTGGAATTTTATATAGTATTCATGGATCAGCTTCAAGAAATATTGTTAAACTTATGCCTACATTTATTTAGAGGAGGGCAACCCCCTTACTCCTGGTCAAGGGCAAAAATTGTTATATTCCCTAAGAAAAACAAACCCCCAGACCAGTTGGGTACTTATCGTCCCATTACGTTAATAAACGTAGACTCCAAAATCTACTCTAAACTGCTCGCTAATCGTATCTCATTAATTATACATAAGGTTATATCTAAATTTCAGCATGGCTTTATCCCCGGGAGAGACACTACCAATCACACACGGAGGGTAATCAGCTTATTTGACAATATCCAGGTGACAGGAGACCCGATGGCGTTAATACTACTCGACGCCGAGAAGGCTTTTGATAGGGTCTCCCGGTCATTCCTCTGGCAGGCTATGTCCCGGGTCGGATTCAAGCATGTTTTCATACAGGCAATTCAAAAACTCTACATTAGTCCTCGGGCTATGGTGATGGTCAACGGCTGTATCGCTAAAGAACTAAAAATCTAGAGAGGAACTAGGCAGGGATGCTCGTGTTCCCCGTTGCTGTTCGCTATTTACATTGATCCGTTTATTAGGAGATTGTAATAAAGTAGGAATATAACTGCTATCTCGACACATGGATATTCAACAAAGACTCTTGCATATGCCGATGATATCGCCATTGTCACTGCTAATCCAAACTTGGCTATGCCTACTATTCAGCTGGAGGCTGTAAGATTCAGGAAAGTTTCAGGATATGCCCTGAATCAAGGGAAAACCCAAATAATTATCAATAACAAATGTGATATGGCAGATCCACGCATAACAGAATCAGCTACTTATCTAGGGGTCACTATTACATCTGAATTAGGGAAGTTAGTCGACCTGAACCTTAAACCCTCACTAAATAAAATACAAAAAGATCTCCGCCGTATTAATAATTTGCATCTCTCTTTGATAGGACGGGTGAATGCATTAAAAATGGTCTACTTTCCAAAACTCTTGTACATATTTAGAGCCATTAATCTAGAAATTTCAGACCAGTGGTTTAAAAAAATGGAGCATATTGTCTGGTCGTACACACAGCCCCGCCGCGCCTATAAACTGCTGACACTTCCCAAAGAAAGAGGAGGATTAGCCCTTCCAAATCTTAATTATATTACTGGGCAACAGTTTTGTCATATAGTCATGAACACTTTCATCTTGATGGGACAGGTACAGAAACGAATAATGATGCCCCTTCAATCCACCAAATAATACTGGGCGATAGAAGCACTGGCTATCTGTGGGGAATCTCTTCGATAGCTACCATAAAAAAGTGAGATTAAAAACACTCATAGGAACCTTCAGGGTTTGGAAATCTGTGAGGAAAATGATAGGTTTGGGACGTTTATCTTTTTACACCCCCATACAAAATAATCCCTCCTTACCAGAAATATTTAAAGATTCCTACATCAATAGGTGGAATACAGCCGGAATTACTCATATAGGGTGTTTTTTTTCCTCAGAGGGGCTACATTCTTTTGAATTTTTGAAAGATAATTATCATTTGGAATGGAGAGACTTCTTCAAATATCTCCAAATAAGAGATTTTTGGTCACGACGTATAGAGGGAGAGGGCACACCGACATTTTAAGCAACTCTCAGAAAAAACTCAGGATTGGGGGGTTGTATCAGCTGTTATTGATGCATGTTACGGATGATATGCAGAAAATCACTCAGAAATGGCAAAGTAAAATCACTATTTCCACAGAAGAATTTCATTATGCATATGGCCTTTCGCAAACTGTTCTTATGTTGATGAAACTACAAACACAATTTAAAAAAATATGTTTCTTTACGTATTATACTCCGGACAAAATTGCTAAATGGGGCAGTGGGAGAGGTACATGTTGTTTTCGATGTCATTTACCAAATGCGGACTGTGTACACATCTTCTCATCCTGTCCCGGTTTAACTCCTCTTAAGTCAAAAATTTTACATTTCCTCTCATCAATTCTCAAAATAGTGGTTACCCTATCTGATCAAACAGTTGTTCTGGGCGTAACAAATCGTACCAACCAGAATTTCGGCCATGAATTGATTTTTATCTCGATGGCAGTACTAAGAATTTGCATAGCATCAGCCTGGCTAGATCCCTTGGCCCCTTCGTATCAACAGTGGTTTTCAAGAATGTTAGCCATCTTTAATCTAGAAATGGCAATATATAAAACAAAAGGTAGGAAGCGTAGGACCATAGGGTTAAGAATCTGGTCACCTTTAATAGAATGGTCTCAATCTCAATTACATATATAGTAACAACCTGGTTGTAATGATTTAACTGTCACGTGTACCTTTGTAACCTGAAGTTCATCCGTTTTTGAATGATTATCTGATACTTTAGTTTACATTTTACTTTTATTACATATATGTTTTATGGTTTCCTTTTGTTCCATATACAACCTGCCCGACCGGAGGGGGGGGGGAGTGGGGGGGGGGGGGAGGCTGTTGTTATATGTGTTGTGTCGTCTTGTCTTTTTTTGTATAAAATCTAATAAAGATATTAAAAAAAAAATCAGTTATCAATTTCAGGAAGAACCTTTACTACTGTAGCTAATATTTATCATGACGGTCCTTCGACAACATCAGGACATTATACATGCTACTTAAAATGTCAAAAAGGTTGGAGTTACTGCAATAGTTCTCATTTGACTTATAAACAATGTTTGCCTTTTAACTTAAAAAATTCTTACCTAGTGTTTGTAGAACCAAAGTTTTAGTAAAGGTAATTGGCCTATGAAGACGGGAGCAGTTAATAAAAGTTAGTTAGTTAGTTAGTCTAATGTTTAAAATTATTTATCTCATATAGGTACTGTAAGTGGATCTCATAGTAAGTGATATCAGTTTTATAGGAAATGTTGAACATGAGTGATCAAAAAAGAGAATATGAATTTTTAAACATTGTGAAAATGTCATATGAGCTTTTCTTTGAAAACTTCGGGTTAACGGTAATTTCAGAGTTTAATTAGAGAAAATTCAAAATATACTCATATATCTGACACTATTTGACCGTAAGGAAAGTTGAAGGTATGAGTAAAATAAGTCATAACTTAACACAAGGAGGAAAATGAAAACGTTGAGAATTATTTCAGATGTTCTTAGAGCTTTTTTTATAGAAAGTCGATGAAATGGAAGTTGTAGAGAACAGCAGAGTATTTTCCTACGAAAAGGACCTTCACTATCTACTATTTGGCCTCAAGGAAAAGTAAGTGAATCAAAGATTAGTGTACATATATGATTTGTAAGTTTATATGGTTTTTTTAAACACCATCTTTTAGATTGTGTTTTTTTTCCCGCTGTTATATGATGAAGAGTTTGAACTCACTGTTTTAGTGAAATTCAATATATTCTGAGAACAGCAAAAATAAACTATGTAACATGTTGTATAAGTTATTCTATAGTTTGCATTGTGTAATTTATATTGTATTTCCATTGTCTCACACTCATTTTCCTTTTTCCACCCTTTTTCAGCTCTCTTTACTCACTTATACTGCCTTTCTTTCACTTTGTTTCATCGCTGTTCCTTTACTCCACTTCTTTCACACCTCCTCAATCCAATTTCAACTGTCTGCATTTCCTCTCTCCCTTGCACCACTTTTCAGCTTTCTCACATTCTCTCAGTACCACTGCTTTAGTTCTCTTCCCCTCTCTTTCCTTCTTTTGCTCCTTTACTCTTTTTCCTTTCTTCACTCATTGTACTGCACTTCACTCAGTCCTTCCCTTTGTCTTTCTGTGTACTTACTTCCTCACTCCTTTTTCCTCTATCGTTCTATATTAACCTCATTCCCTTCATCCCTTCACTCTGTGACTCCCCTTCACTCACTCTGTCATCTTCCATTCCTCTTTCTTGTAAATGGATCCTCATTTAGACTCCTTTCCCTTTCACTCATTTTCCTTTTACTTACTTCTCTTTCCTGATTTCGTTTTGGTATCTCACATTCTTTTAGTATCTTACTTACCTTCAGTAATTTGCTCTCCTTCTATTCATAAAGGATTCCATAGTATACTTAATAGATGAGTGGAAAACCTGTAAAGAACTTATTCCATTTAGAACACATTTATAGCAATTATAACCCTGACACCTATAGCAACCTTTTGTCTCTGTTTTTAACCATTGTCTCATTATATATCATCTTGCCATATTTTCTTGTGTCACTTGGGCACAACAATATTTGTAAAGTCTTAGCCCGCCTAAATATGATCAAAGGATGCTCAACTATATAGCTTTTAACATTCTAACCACTTAGTAAGATATTATATTCCTTATTATATCTGATGATGAATCTAATTTTGCTAGTACTGTCCCTAAACTTAATTCTGGGTTTTGCTTCCAACTGTATCTCTCGTTTCACTTTCTCAACTTTCTGACATACTTTACGTAGTGTCTTCTAGGATATCTTTGCTGGAGAAATCAATAAATGGCTAGATCTTCTTCATTCATACAAATGTCTTCATCACTACTATTTCTTTCCAATCTCAAAAGTTCTCTGTATGCAATAATATTTTTTTACTATATGAGTGATCCGAATTGTAGAGACTGACACTAGTGGAAGAGGAAATTTTCCTATCATGTGTACACAATATTTGGTACAGTCAATATTTTCTCCAAATCTAAACAAGCATTTGCAATTCAATAGGTCTCACCTTAAATTTAGAGATATTGATGTTGCAAATAGCAATGTTTCTTTATGAATGAGTTCACACTTAACCAGTGGCGGGGATCCCAAGATCAAATAAGCAAAGCAAATACATGCCAGACAAAGTAAACTGCAGCATGTTATGGGTGTTTTTTTAAAAAAAAATTTTTAATCCATATATTACAAAAATGAGCATCTTAATATGCATTCACCAAAATTAATCAATAACATCAGATTAGCAGGACATATAATTTAACATAGAACACCTAATCAGGAATTCAACAAGCTGACAAATCAAAATCCGTGTTTTAGATCCCACAAGATCAGACAAATATTGTTTTAAAACAAAGTCCATTGCCACATTTTACTATCAATTTAAACGGATCCTTAGTTCTTACATTCCTAAAATATGAACCAAGTTAAAACATATACAAAAAAGATATAACTCGATCCTATATCGCCACCTCCGATCAGCCAGCCACGCCCTCGCCGCCGTCCCACGCATCCGTAGAGCGACAACAGGAGGAAGGTCCTTCTCCTACCTGGCCGCCAAGACCTGGAACTCCCTCCCGGCCGACCTGCGCCTGACCCAAGACCACCTCGCCTTCAGGAAGAAGCTCAAGACCTGGCTGTTCGAGCAGTAACGGCACCCCCCCCTAAGCGCCTTGAGACCCTACGGGTAGGTAGTGCGCTCTATAAATGTCTTTGATTGATTGATTGATTGATTGTATAGTTTACTAAGATTGCAAAAGCTATTCTAAACAAAATATAGTGCAACTACTGTTTTCCCCGTAAAAGTCAGGATACCACTGATGAAAACCCGAATACCAATTCTGCAGATTAAGCATCACCATTAAAAACTTTTTGAGCCCGCCCGTTCGTAAGACATACGCTTGCTCACTTCTTTTAACCTGTGCCATTTTCGTGACCCATTCATATTTTGATGGTATTAAATCCGATCCCCATCTTTGAAGTAGCAGTGATCTGGCGACAGCCATTCCGATATATAAGAGTTTAATCGTTTAATCGTTTTGTCTGGTAGGCTGAGGTCTGGATCATAACCAAGCACTATCAACAGAGCATTGGGTCCCCTTATTAATATGTGTTCTGTTGCTAAATAATCAAAACTGTTGATCCAAAATTCTGGATCAGAGGGATCAGAGGGCACTGTAATAATAATTGGCAGAAGGGTGATTGTGGCACCGAAAACACTGCCCCCAATTGGTTTAGCCAGGCCTTAGCTACAAAGCTAGGAGTTCTATACAGAAGCCATCTGACCGTGCTGAAATTTAATTTATTAATTGTTGACCAAACATTTGCACTCATTTTCAACTCCTCATATTTTTCCCATTTAATTATAGCCTTGGCTTCTAAATCTTTCCCATTGATTGAGGTTAGACGTTTTTTCCATTCCCCAGATTTCTTTAAAACCGTATCTTTTAATAAGTCATGAACTAAACTTTTCTGATCTATAATCTGGGCCAAGTCCAGATTACTGATAAACTTCCTAAGAGCATTATACGCCCCCAGGAGAAGAAAATCACTGGGAATTAGTCAAGACATTTCGCTTATATTTAACCATCTATTGTTCTGCAGGAAATCCGAAAGTTTCAGGAACCCTGCCTTAGTACAATTTTGAATGATTGTAGATGAATCTTTAATTCCTGCAGAAACAAAAAGACCTGCTATCGGAGTTGAACTATTAACTACTAAAATAGAGTATCTTCTATAGAAAGCCTGACGTTTATGATAAAACCAATGTAAACACTTATAACGTACTAATTTAGGAGATCGAAAAATTGATAATGGGCAGTGGATCTGATTTTATTTACAGATAAAATTAATTAAAAAAATTACAAATACACCCAAATGTAATTCCTTCTTAAATCTAGACATATATTGTGCAACATATGCATAGTAATATTCCTTCAAATTAGGGAGAGCTAACCCGCTCTCTGCCTGCTCCTCATATAAAGTGCTCAGTGCAATTCGGGAGACGTTCTTGCACCAAGGAAATGATGTAAACATGGACTCTAATTTCATAAAAAAGGAATTAACTAAATCACATGGAATTGCTGAAAAGAGAAAGTTAAAAAGTGGAAGCACTGACATTTTAATCAAAGCCACCCTGCCTAGAATAGATAATAGGAGAGAGTACCATCGGGTAAACAGATCTTGAACTTTTCATAATAATGGAACAAAAGATAAATCATATCATTCTGAAATCAATTGTGAGAAGTAAACCCCTAGATACCTCTTCGGATTTGTGTTTAAATATGAGATGATATCAGGGTGCAGATCCCTGGAGGCCCCCCTGCCGCAATGTAATATTTCTGTTTATTTTAAATAAATGTTATACCCTCCAAATGCCCCGTAAGGTTAAAAAATCTGGAAGGCCTTTACCTGCCTTTACCTGCACTTTCTTCTTTATAATAAGCATGATGTCATCAGCATATAATTTTATTTTGTCCAAATTTGGCAGCGGAGGACAAATATCCATGTTATTACTAATAGCTATAGCAAGGGGCTCAATAAAAAAGGCAAATAGCACCGGGTATAACGGACATCCCTGTCTGGTTCCCGTTTTAACTTTTACTTGGCCGGCCTTAGCAGCTTTAATAATAATGTTGGCCTCGGCATTCGAGTATAACTTCTCAACCAGCCCCGTAATTTTGGAGGGAATACCAAATTTGCCCAGGATACAGAATAAAGATTCCCAGATCACCAGATCAAATGCCTTTTCGGCGTCTAAAAAAAGCACTAATGCTGGTATCTTCTGGGTGTCAAAATAGTCAAATACCTTCACTAAAAAATGCGTGTTCATGCCAAGTTGCCTTCCAGCAATAAAACCATTTTGATCATGGTGAATTAAATATGAAGCAATTCCATTAAAACGATTAGCTAAAGGTTTGGTTAATATTTTGTAGTCAGAGTTTAAAAGCGTAATGGGGCGATTTGAGTTGAGATCTTCACTATTTTTACCTTTTTATAAAAAGCTGACTACGCTTCCTTCTCTAAATGACAGAGGAATAGACCCACCCTCTAAAAGTGAATTGATAACTTTTAGTAGTTAGTCCCCAATTACACCTAAAAATGTTGTAAAAAATTCGGGTGGCAGACCATCCAGGCCGCAAGCTTTACCATTCGGAAGATTTTTAATGACCTCCCCTAACTCATCTTTTGTAAAAGGATTCACCATGGATCCTTTATCCTCCTCCGCCCAGGTAATTCATATTCCTGAAGAAAATCTTCCAATGACGATATATCAATTGGTAACTTTTGGACATAGATATTCCCAGAAAGTTAAACCATTATATCTCCTATTTCACCCGCATCCTCAGTACGAGAACCGGAGGTAGGGCATCGCGATGCCGATATTTGGTTCTTTGCTTCCCGTTCCCTAGCCTGCCGTGTCAAAAATCTTCCTGTGTAATTGCTTTTTTAATAAATCTTTTGCCTTTCCTGCTGGAAAAGGGTATCACTTTTAGCATAGTATAATTCAGTCAAGTTCCGCTTAGCCTGATCCCACTGACATTTATTTAAGGCCGAGGGATTATAGAAAAATCTATCCAAAGAACCTTGCACTTTTTGCTCTAGTACCCTCATTTCTTTCTTCCTTTTCCTTGAATTCTCTGCATCTTTACCTATTACTAGGCCTTGAAAGAAAGCTTTGAACAAATCCCATACCACATGGAATGTTGTTGAATTTTACTTGATGACACCCAGTTTTCTTTTAGAAAATATTGTCGGTTTAACAACCAGGCTGTACAGCCATTACCCAATGCTAACTCTACGACCACCAGTGCATGGTCTGAAAACCCATTTTGGCGAATTTTCTGCTGTAAAAAGACCAAATTCCTGGAAATAAGAATAAAATAAACGAGTGAAAAAGTGTGAAATCTCCCTGAGAAGCAGGTGTAAGCAATTTCCGTAGGAAATGCAGTTCACCTCGGGGGAGCAGTCTCAAGTATTGAACTATAACTATGTACAGTGTTAAGAGTTTTTCGGTTTAACTGTTTATTTGAGTTAGATGAGGAATCAATCTTGGGGCTCATTAGCAAATTAACACCCTTCCACAATCAAATCTCCCAGTACTTGGATTAATGATTGAAAAAGTTCCTCATATAGGAAGGGATTGTTCTCTACTGAGGCATATATACTAGCAAGCGTCAAAGCCAATGATCTACATTACAGATGACCCAGCACCATCTTCCACTTTGATCGCTCGCACAATTAACCACCTCAGCCTGAAATTGTTTACTAAGAAAGATCGCCGTCCCCCTAAGTGCTTCTGAGGATGAGGAAAACCTGCTATAGGCTGGCCAGGATCTAAACTTTGCAATATCTGAGATTTTCCAAGCTGGTATATGGGTCTCTTGTAATAGAATGGCTGAGGGATTCTCTGTTTTAATCCAAGCCTCAATGGCCCACATTTTCCTCTTGTTATTAAGACCATTCACATTAAACAAAACCACTTTCAGTATTTCCTTATTTCCCATTACGTGGACAGACCAAATTTCGGAATGTCTGCATTCTCAAAAGATATACTTTTTACCAGCTCAGAAAAAAAGCCTCCAACTCGAATCGTACCAAAGAGCAAATGAACGTGAACTTAAAATATGGATTTTATTTTTCCCCCATGCTCCCTTTCCACCCCTGTGACCAATTGTCGCCCGAGCAGATGACCGCCCCTGCTCGGAACCAGACAACCTATCCCACCCACCCACCCTTCTACTGGCACAATGACTTGGTCCCTAGTGCAGCTAAACAGCCCTCCCCCGCCCTACCCTACCCTTCCCATCCTAAACAAAAAAGCAATATTTTACCACCATTTTAACAGCATGAAAACATCTTGAAAAAGAGGAGAAAGAATAAAGAAGCCAAACTAGAATAAACAATATTAATCCTCTGTTGACAAGTGACTCTTTGCTTCCCCCCCAAAAAGGGTCCCCCAAACCGCCTAACTGAAGTCTAATTTAAAGCCATTTCTCCATAGAAATCTGTTGCAATACCTCCTGTGCATCTGGCACACTGCAGAAGATGTGGAATTTACCCTTAACTAACACCTACAGCTTACTCTGCGGAGCTATCATAGCTTTGGCCCCTTGTGCCTTAAACAAATGCAACATTTTGACAAATTCTTCCTGCGTTTTTGCTGCGGAGGCTGACATGTCAGAAAAGATGAGGCATGAAGGCACTTCTGCAGAGAAAAACTGTCTTTGTTTATTGGCTCTTGATAAGATCTGTTCCTTGACCCTAAAGTCCTCGAAGTTAACCAAGATAGTCCGTGGGAATTTAGCATTAAGTGGGAGGTGTGGTGGAACACAGTGGGCTCTCATTATAGTCAGATCACCATCAAGTTCCAGGATGCCATTTTTCTTTATAAATGTGTCAATCCATCGCAATGTCTGCTGACCCTCAATGCCCTCCGGGATGCCCAGGGTTTGAAGATTTGAGCACCTGGAATGGTTCTCTACATCCTCCAATTTAAATTCCAGCGTGGTTCTCTGGGACTGAAAGGTGGCAACTTTGAGGTTCATAGATGACACTTGATCCTCCAATTGGGAAATCCTGGTCTCGGGCCCCAAGAGCCGTAACAGGATCTGAGCCATGGTTTCCTCAATCTTTGTCAATAGGGCAGGGATTGCTGCGATCTCAGCAGATTGAGAGGCTTTTAGCTCACAAATTTCTTCAAGAATGAAATTAAGAAGACTCTTCGCGTCCCATTGCATAGAAAAAGAGCTACTGCCTAGAGAAGGATTAATCTGATTTACGTTAGGCCTGTCCTCCACCTTGGAGCACTCTTAGTCAACCTGCACGAGATCCTCAGATGAAGTCAAAATGGACACTTCTGGGCCCGTCAGCATAGAGTGATCCACGGGCCCTCTTCCAACTAATTAATTTCACATGCCTGAGGATGGAAAGGCGGGAAGGGACAAATGGCTGCCAGTCAGAGTTTAAAGTTTCTGGTCCTGAATCCAAATAATTATCCACGAATAGAAGGTCATTCCCTTCCATTTCCTGCTCTGCTTTGACCAAGGACTCGCCCTCTTTAGCCTTAAAAAAAAATAGGGTACTTTTTTATTTAACTTCTGTAGATTCCCCCACTATCCCCCCAGGTGTCAAAGTTACTTTGGTCAAAGCAGCAGAGATTGGTGAATCCTCCCTTAAGGGTGTCATCTCACTTGGGGTAATGGAGGAGTCCAGGTCGGCCAGACCTGCTTCGGGTGATCTTGTTTAGTGGCCTCAGCACATGCCATCTCAGCAAATTCAAATAGAAGAGGAAGGTCTTTTCTGAATGCGGCTGCGTGGTTTGACCGTGCTGTGGCCTGGCCTACTTGTTTTTTTGCTTTTTGACCCAGATTTGGAGACTCAGACTGCGCCATCCCTTTAGCTCCTTTATTAAGTTTTTGCATAATGTTCTGCTCGCGAAGTCCCTCTGCCAGTCTCTGACCAAACTTGCTGCCAATTTTACTTAAAGTTCTGTATGGGACCTTCCTAACGACCGTCAACCAAGGTGTGTAAGGAGAAGAACTTCACTTACCCCCTCTTAGTGAGAAACCTGGAGTCCCAGAAAACGATCTCCAATCCTCGTGCCCAGGGGCTGCAACGGTCAGCACCCATGAAATAAGACCAGAACCAAAGGTCTATAAAGCAGGGAGAGTCTTTACAGCCAGCCAGCCCCAGAGTCTTCACTTTCAGCTACACTACTGGCTCCTTGGGCTGAACAAGACTAGGAGCACAAAAATGGAGAAAAGAAACGGACGCCCAAAGAGGAGAAAAATAAAGATCCTCTCCTCCTCCAACAAAATCGCAGGCCACCGGTTACTGGAAGTCAGCCTGACAGCCGAGGAGTCAAAGAAGCCGGCTTTCTGGGGCATCGGCTTTGTCGGCGGCGGCAGCTTCGCAGCTCCTCTGCTGCTGCTAGTGTCTGGCGTCAAAGGGGAAGGGGAAGTGAGGGGGAGTTGTTGCGGCTGCTCTCTCAGCCGGTCAGCACCCCCCCCATTGCCATGTTCTAGAAGGCCTTGTTCCATGTTATGGGTTCTTAAGGTGGTGGGAAGGAGAAAGTGAAAGGGAAGGAAAGGAAGACTGAAGGGGTGGGTGGGGAGACAGTGAAGGGGCAAATAGACGAGAAAGAGCGATAATAAAGAGTGCTAAAAACTGTAGAGAGGCATAGTACAGTTAAGTATGCTACAGTGTTTTTTTAAAACAGCATGGATGGCGCACAACCCATAAACGTTAAGGTGCAGGCAGGTGGGACGATGATGCAGTCCTGTGATGTTGAAAACACACTGACAGCATATGATTGTAGATGGTGTCCTAGTACAGTGGGAGAGTTGGAGGAAGATGGATTTTTAGCTTCGCTAGGCGGTAATGTTTAGGTCTCAATGGAGGTTATGGTGATGTTTCCCAGAGCATTAGTGGTAGTGAATTACATAGGGAAGAAACAACATCCTGGGTAGAGAAAATGGGCTGGTAGTGAGTAATGCATGGTGGTGCATGTATTTTTTCACAAGTACCTCATTGCTCTACATGCTGAGTTTATGACACAGACAAGAGGTCTAGTTTTCCTCTAGGTGCCCTCCAGCTTTGCACGCGTTCCTTGTGCAGTGACGTCAGATGCCACACTGCTACTGGCTCATAAAAGTATGCCAATAAGAGCTTGAACCTCCATCTTTGAGGAGCTATTGAGTTCAAGTATGAAGAGATCTCAAGCCCTGCAGAAAGAGAGTGTCGGTGCCAGTAAAAGATTTTATTTTTACTTGTAGTTCTCTCTTCTAAGCCACATTTATGAACTATGAGGAGAAACTGCAGTTTACCTGTGAATTAGTCTGGTGATTTCAAATCTATGTTAAGCATTCTGATACCCAAGAGTCTTGTCTGTGCTATATAAAACTGCAAAAATAAATCAATTGATTATCTGTGACACAGTTCGGGAGTGCCTGTAACTTAGTAGAATTATCAGTGTGGCATATCCAAATTTGTAATTGATTTGGCCGGATGTGCCAAGTTCAGACTCTACTTCCTTTTATTTCTCTTTGATTATGATGGAGCACTATTTGTATTCTTCAAGTGCGCACATCTCCTCCTATTACATCAAATCTAGGGTCATCTAGGCCAAGAAACTGGGAGAGAGATACCACCCACTGGGCGTGAAGTTAGTGACCAGAGTTGGTCCATTTAAGAACAATACTGTGCATTACGGGAAAGTTAGAAACATAAAAGGGCGTCTTTGTGTGTAATAAATAGTCTATTCATAATATTCCCAGGAAGACTATTCAGATGTCAGACCATTTCTAGGCAGAGAAATGTAGCTTAGCCTGTGTGACTAAACATCTCAGCTAAAACTATTTCAGGACCAGGATCTGATGAAAATGAACTTACATTCATGAACATTTCTCTTCAAGCTGATTTTAAAGGTAGTGAAGCAGTTTACAATGGCCTGGCCTTTATATACATAGAAATTCTTTCTCCATGTTGACTTTATTACAAATGCTAAGGGTGTGTTCGTGCAAGCATGCCTGGCGTACTGGGCCATGATCCTCTTACTGGTGCAGAAGTACTAAGGAGCAAGTTTCATCCATTTACCTAGGCTAAATGGAGGCCCAACGCGAAAAAGGCATCCAGGGCTCTAACATGAGGCTAGAGAAAAGAAAAAAACTTAACAAGTGTGCATTTGGGAGGCCTGCACAGGAACCGTTTCTGCGATGTTTCCTTGACAACATTTATGTCTCTAGTACCATTACAATTACAATTATAGTATTGTGCGTAGGTCACTTGAGGGAGAGCGAGATGTTTTTATTAGACTGTCATTGAACATGGCCCTGGTATTGTGCCCATGTCGCATGTTTTTTTCAGTGACTGAAGTGGACTTTATATAGTGCTTCCTGGCGAGGCGTTGGTGTCAAGCACGAGTCTAGTGATGTTGACGTGGTAGCCTGTTCCATTATGTCCGGTTTCTCCCAAGTGACCCCCCTCCCCTCTCCCCCCTCCTATTACTACTCTTAACCATATATCTGTGTAGCTTGCAGCTAGGAGTGTGGATTACATTTCAACCACCATAAGTACACCTTCTTGCTTTTTTTTAAATAAAAGAATGGAATTATCTGTATTAAATATTTTATTCAGTGTATTAGCAAATTTTCTTCCCCAAAAAACGCCTTGACTGAGGTAATCAGTACTACATATATAAAATTTCAATACTAGATATTAAAAATGCAGTTAAGTGCAGGCAAGGGCGAGAGCTGCTGCTGCTCGCAGTCTGGCCTAACAAGCACTGTTCACTTTGAGGTTTGTCAAGTGGTTCTAATGAGTTCTGGTTACTTTGAACTCAATCCCATCTCATTTCTCCTAAGGCGCATCCTCCCCCCTCTGTGAATAGATGCTTAGCTTTGGAAATGTATCTACACCACAAGGGGATAAGACCAGCAAGCAGTTGTCACTTCAGCCAAATTTCTGTTAAATAAAAGAAAGCAAAAGAAAGGCTTGCCTCCTTGTTTACCCGCAATAATCACAGTGTGCTGAGGATCAAAGGCAAGTCGGCTCAGGACTGGGGGTGGATTTGAAACTAAACCTGCTCACTGAAACTACCTAAGAGGCAACCTTCCAAAACTCCTTATTTGTGTTGGCTCGTCGCTCGATGAAAGAGGGAGCGGGGTGTGGAATTTAATAATATATCTACTTTTCAATGGGAAAGGCTGCTTCATAAAACTACTTGTCCTGTAAAAAAATCCACTTGTCCCTTTGGTGCCATGTAGTGTGGCAACAAATTATGGCAGCAATCTCGTTATAAGAACTCTGATAATAGCCTCTCTGATTATGCCAGAGCTCCTACCATAGTAGGGTTTGAATACTAGCAATTCCCTTTTTTGCCACCTTTCCACAAGTCTGCATAGTGGCACTTGAGGTAGCGGTAAGCAATACTTCCCCGTGGTTGGGATGCTTTTTTCAGTCTGAGCAAACCTACTATCTTGTATGTTTTATGGTTTTCATCAGCTTGTCTCCAATATTTTCCATATATATCCCATTTCACACGCAACATCACAAAGTCTACAAAGGACATCTTTAGTGTCCTTTACATAAGTTCACAACAAGTGTTGCAAATAGATATCAATGTGCTCGGACAGCATTCTGTTAAAGAGCCAATCCCAGAGATTTTGAGCATCTTCAGAGGAAAATAATTTACAGGAAATGTAGGTGTTTTAAATCCAGATGTCTGTATAATGTTAATATACAATGTCTAACATATTTTGTTAAACCACTTTGTTAGTAATACATGACGATCCCCATGTGCCTTTTTTGTCCTCTGGATATCCATCCAACATTAAACAGACTTTGTATTCAATTGTCTTAATGCTTCACCATTGTAGTCCTCAAAATCCATCACCACTGCTTTTACTACCTTAGTCAGCTTTCCTGATGATAATGGACAAATTGTTTTGCAAAGGTTTCAATCCCATTTTTTTCTTTATTTATTAGATCATCATTGTGTCTGTTTCACTTCATTCTACTTACATTTTGTAGCACTGGTTTATGAAAGACCTCAATCAAATTATTGTCAGACAGTTGTGGTACAAAAGTTGCCTTTTTTTTAAAACGATTTTCTACTATATTTGCCTCGTCCACATTCAATGAAGGTGCTAGGTATTGCAACTCAGGAGTGTCACATCTTCCAAAATTCAGAGCAATTGTATATCCTCCAAATCACCTATTGTAACCTTATTTTTTAGTTTGATTTTCTGAACATATTTAGACAAATCCAATATGACATCTAAAAGCTTTATATGTTTGTTATGAGCAAAAGATAACCCATTATTTAAAAGACTTAGGGCCTGATGCAGATCTTGGCAGATGGGTTACTCCGTCACAATGGTGACGGATATCCTGTCCCCCCCAAATATAGATCCCATTGTATTGTAAAGGATTTATATTTCGGCGAACAGGAGATCCATCACCGTTGTTATGGAGTAACCAGTCCACCAAGATCTAAATCAGGCCCTTATTTCTGAGTTATACACACTTTTTGACAAGTTGATGGATGAGAAGGCTTTTATTCATTTCTACAACTGTCTTTTTTATGATCCTGCTTTTACCCAACCTTCTATCGATTCTCCTACTTTTGTTCTTTTCTTTCTCGGTATTGCTCGTTGCACTGTGTTTCCTGTTGTCTTGCATTCGACCTTGTCTAGAATATTTATTTTATTTTCTCAAGATGCATCTTTTTCAGTTCCTCTAAAAAAAGTGGAACTGGCTCAAGCATTGTCATCCAAGCTATTTGCTCCTGTTGAAGTACTCTCTAAACTAAATGATTCCACTTGGGTCACACTAAATATTATCCTTGATTCACCTTGATCAGTCTTTTCTTTTGGAAAGCTTTAAAATATGTTCTGGCTATGAATACGTTCTATTTCTGTTATAACCATGCTCATTCCATTAAAAAATTGTTTTCTTTCTCCTCTGTATTTATTCTTGATGTTTGTTAAGAACTTCCTCAAGAATAGCAATGTTCTTTTGTGTCCCTTTGGTAAGTTGAGAAGCTTTATGTTTTCCTAAACATCAACTATATACTTTTGTAATAGAATAATCTTATCTTCTTCCTTTTCTATAAGCGTCAAGTAGAATAGCCATTAAGTATGGGTTGGCAGTACTGTGGCAGTTATCAAGGTGGGCTAAGCCTGCTGATGCATCAATTCAATTAATTTAAATAATGTATTCATAAGAAATCTTTCTTGAGTTTCTGTATTTTTATTTTCAGAGTTAGAGGTCAATGAGCAGAGCAACTTAAGAGGAGTTAAAGTATTGATTGTTAATACACATATCGATTGGTAATGAGTTTTGTCAAATGAAATGATTGTCATGTACTTATGAATTTTGCTTAATGGTAAAATAAATCAGACTAAATACTGTACATAATTGTATTGCTTTTTTTTAGTCTCCACCTAGTTGTTACATTTATTGTTACAGTGGAAATATATGTTGTTAAACAGGGTTGTTTAGGGATCTGTCAACCTTGTGGATGAGGAAAGCGGGGCCACTGTTATTGCTTGTAAGTTTCTTATATTTCTTTACAGTGCTAATGTTCCCCAGCTTGTTGTATATCTTTTCAGGTGTATTTGCCTGCAGTCTATGGACAAGGCACAGTTTGCATTGCCTAAAAAAGAAAGCTCTCTCTACACCTATCCTGAAAGGATATCTGGGGAAATGAGATTGCCAGTTTCTCTTCCCTCGTAAGTCATATCCAATATCTCGGTGTGGCCCCAGCACATCGTTTGTCCTGGCCGGACCTCCAGGATCTATTTGTTCCCTTGTTTGGGCCCTTAATGAATTTCGAAAGAATGATGGCCATTTTCCCACCTCATTTAGGGGTCCAGGACACATTCACTGCTAGGTATGGTTTTGGGCATTCAGCCTTCAGTCTTCCTCAGGCCTCTTTATCTATTGATTTTTTAATGTAGTTATCACTTATTTGGCTATATTTTGCTTCCAGGACTCAACTGTGGAGCGCAGGTGATAAAGGTCTTTGGGATCTAGCATTCCCAGAGGCTCTTTGACCCCAGCTGGGGTGTCAGTAGTCAGCTCTTCCGCCTCCTTCACATGATCAAACTAATACAGCGCTTACTTCAGCTACTGCCTTGAACGTTTTGTGGCAATCCGTCAAGCAGGGCCGAGAAAAAAAGTGGAGGGGGCAAAATGCATTTTTCCCAAGTTAATTCCGATAGGAACTTTAGACACATCTACAGCCAAACTTCTGAGCGGAATCACACAAAATGTGGCGCAAAGGTAAGTATTGGTCCAGGGAAGTGCCATTTTGTGATTTGGCGTAAATCCGTTCAGTAGTTTTAGAGATATTAGGAGAAATCCAGATTTGTATGTATATAGTGACGTGAAGAGTCCATGAACCCTCCCGATCTCGAGCTGAGATCTGATTGGATGCCAACACTTCAAACCAGGAAGTGTTGGCAGCTGTCTTGGAACTTCGCTTAAGCCAAGTCCCACAAAAAAGGTTTACAACAAAGGGGTTGGGCAGGGTAGGAATTCCTCCAACCTGTAGGCCACTTGAGAGAGAGACCCACAGGGACCCCGCAGGGCCAAAAAAGCATTTTGTATGTTTAATTTTCAGTGGAAGCCGCTTTGGAACCGTGGCTCCCTCTAAACTTTTTAATAAAAAAGAAGTGCTGGCTCCCATGCTTCTTTACTAATAGGCCCCCAAGTGGGCCAGGTTCTAGGGCTATGCGGGAATTAATGGAGGGATAGCACACAGGCCCCCCTTTCTGGGGCTTATAAATGCCCAGTGGACCACCACCTTGTGTGGGGTATGTATTGTTAAAGAGGGGGTCTCTTGGAACCCTCCCAATGACCACCACCTCACTGGGGCCCCAATGAAAAAAATGTATTGGGGTACCCGCGGACCCCCTTGGCACTGGTGACCACCACCAACCCAGGGCTAAATTAAAGGTAATGGGGCAGCTGTACGGACCCACTACCTCCCTGGGGCCAAATTAACTTCTAAAGTAGGAGCGAGGCCATGTGGACCCCATCCGGGATCATAAACCCGGGGACCACCATCTCCCCGAGGGCGGCTCGTCTACTTCTAAGGAGGTGTGCAGCCCGGCCCTCTCCTGGAGCCAATAATGACCCTGGGCCCGGGGGCTTCCACCCCAAGGGCCGGCTCCTCCTATGTCCCGGGATGCTCACCCCCAAGATATAGCTGTTTGCTTTGGCTTGGCGGGAAGTTTACCTGCTTCTGCCAAACCACAGCAAACACTTTGTTTCCAGCCAGCGTAAGCAGAGAAATACTCTTGCTTGCCGCTCACAGCGTGTTGCTGACCGGGAGGACGACGTGGGATTTGTGCGCTTTGATAGCGCTTCTGATTTTGTGTGGGGCTTCGATCGAGAGGGGAAAGAACTGAGTCTGCACCACACGCCGAGGGACTGTGAGGACCAGCTGTCTCTGCTCCACAGCTGCTGCCTCTTCCCTCGGCGTTCCTGCCCCCCCGCCTGGACACTACTTCAACCTATCGTGGCCCCCCCTCCGCGGGTGCCGCTCACAGCGTGTTGCTAACCGGGAGGACGACGTGGGATTTGTGTGCTTTGATAGCGCTTCTGATTTTGTGTGGGGCTTCGAGAGGGGAAAGAACTGAGTCTGCACCACACGCCGAGGGACTGCGAGGACCAGCAGTCTCTCTGCTCCACAGCTGCTACCTCTTCCCTCGGCGTTCCCGCCCCCCGTCTAGACACTACTTCAACCTATCGCGGCCCCCGCTCCGCGGGAGCCGCTCACAGCGTGTTGCTGACCGGGAGGACGACGAGGGATTTGTGCGCTTTGATAGCGCTTCTGATTTTGTGTGGGGCTTCGAGAGGGGAAAGAACTGAGTCTGCACCACATGCCGAGGGACTGCGAGGACCAGCAGTCTCTCTGCTCCACAGCTGCTGCCTCTTCCCTCGGCGTTCCCGTCCCCCCCGCCTGTAGTGCATAAATCTCGCGCATAATCGCGGGACGCGCGTGGGACATAGCCCGGGCAAAGGGCGGACCCTCTACGGCCCTCAAAGGCCGGATAAGGACGGGACGGGCCACCTCCCTTTTGGCTGACGTAATAAAGGTATATTTGCCACAAGGTAAAGACCCCACCTAATCGTTTCGTTTCCACATTTGCGGATTTCTGCAAACTCCACGGCCCTATAGCCCATTCCCACCATGACCTCCAAGGGGGACCACACAACCGGTGAAGCTGGCACTGGGCAAACGTATTCTTTGCTAGATGAGTTAAACCTTCTATGCAAAACCAAATATGCCACACTGGAAACTCCACCCATGACCAGAAATGCTAGTACACCTTTAGACATGGCTACTCCTTTAGACCCCCTCATATTATCAAACAAATCCCCAAGCCCGAACACGCAAAGTACTGAACTCCCTCAGGTTTCATCTGTGAAAAGGAAACAAAACGACGTTAACCAAGGTGAAAATAACCCCCTAACCCAAAAACGGTGCTGTACCCCATCCTTTGCTAATTCCCCAACGATCCCACCGATTGCAGAGTTTCCTGAAGCTATAACACCCCCTCCCTTTCAGCACTTACTACCCCTCATAAAACAAATGGTTAGCGCTATGATAGCCCCACTGTTAGAAAAAATTACCATTTTAGGGGATAGGCTCTCTGGGATAGAGAAAGCCATTAAGTTAAACTCGCTGGTTGATAAATGCACTGACGCATCTAATCGCCCTAAGACAACTCCTACCCATTTAAGTTTAAATCCACCTGTGCAGGAAAAAATCCGTCAAATACAACTTGCTGGCCTTAGCGCTTCAGAGCAAAAAACAGTTAAATACCCTGCAAAAGTTTCTCGTCCCCATCCGACCGCACCTAGAGTACGTCTAAATAAAGTTAATTCGATCCATTTACCCCCGGAAGCGGCCCCATATGTGTGCATCCTCGCGGGTGTACCCGCCCTTCCATCTGGTAAAATTGAGAGACAATATGACCTACTTAATAAAACCAAAGTCTGGCTGTCAAAAAATAGGCCACTGCCCCGTAATTTATACGGAGCAATAAGGAGCGTTAGAAGGGTGGGTTGGTTGGGCTCTCTTCCCAAAGATGTTGCCGGGGATTTGGTACTTGTGCGATTCAGAGATCGAAATATTGTCCCTTACTTGAAAACTTGGCCGCCCCAAGTAAGAGACAGCCCAATATCATTATGGGATCTACATGATTTCTATCCCATAAACCCGTGTTTCCCTCCCTGAATATCTGGACATGTAACTATGACCAACTATGAATTCAAACGATTAATTATGAACTCTTCTGATACTGCCTTAACCCGGGATCGGGAACAAATTTTTATGTCTGGGACCCTATTTTATTGCACTTTGGTCTCTCAAAATGTATTTCAATATTTGGATTGTAATTTGTATTTATTGTAAACTTTTATGGTTTTTTATTTTCAAAAACTGAATAAAGTATTTGACTCTTGCTTGCTGAAAACGGAGCATTCGTCTGTTTCTCTGCCCTCTGTCAAGGGAGTAGGGACACAGGCAGATTTCTTTCAGATGCAGGGAGCGGCATGTTTAGCAGCTCCCTATGTCTGAACTCAATGTCAGATCCTGCAGGAGGCGGAGAGCCAGCAGGGACCATGGGGTCCTTCAATCTCTCCTCGCAGTTCCAGCAGAGACTTGGTGCCCTGGGGGCACCAAGAACTAATGGCCAGGCCCCAGGAATTGGGTCCCCAGGGCCAAAATTGGCTCAGGGAGGGGGGCCACTTAGCCCACCACCCCATTTCTAAATATGACGAGCCATGGGGGATGGGGTCCTCTGAGCTGAAATCTGCCTGAGGGAGGGGGCCCAGTGGACTTCCTTCCCTAATAAAAAGAAAACTAAAGAAAAAATGCCAGCCCCTGGGGAAGTCGCCGAAGCCCCGACTCCCTTTCTCAACCTCTCTGTAAAGGCACCTCCTGGCATACAACTTGTTGGTGGATGAAGTCCTCTTGGCTGGCGATGGCCCTTGGGGGCCTAAAACCCCTTGTGTCACCTCCAGTAAGTCCCACACACTGGGATTGCTGAGAGATTGTCGAAGGCCCTTCCCCCTTTCTCCACCACTCTGCAAATTCCCCTCCTGGTGCATTACTCGTTGGAGGATAAAGCCCTCTTAGTGCTGAAGGTCCTTGGGGGCCAACTACCACTCCTGTTACCTCCAGTAAGTCCCACACAACAAGATTGCTGAGAGTTCATGGGAGGCCCTGTCCCCTTTCTCCAGTCTGCAAACACACCTAGTACCACACTGCCGGTTGGGGGATGAAGTCCCCTTGTATGATGAGGCTCCTTGGGGGCCAAGAACTAATTCTGTTACCTCCAGTAAGTCACTGACAGCTGGAATGCTAAGAGCTCATACGAGGCCCGGTCCCCTTTCTCCACCACTCTGCAAATGCTCCCAGTAGAAATTTTCTTACAAAAACCAAGGTTACAGGGATGGTAAAGTTAGGAAATCGTTTTTTAAAGCTTAGAAATTCACTGAAAAAAATAAAGGTTACAGAGATGTTATAGATAGGAAATAGAGTTATAAAAAACAGAAATTCACGGAAAAAAACCAAAGGTTACAGGTACGTTACAGTTAGGCTCCGAGTTCCCTCGTACAAAACCATTGCAATTCAGCAGTTATTCCTACCTGAGCTAACTATAACTTTACGCCTCTGCAATGTACTGCTTTAGACCTTATATTACATCACTCATGACATGGTCAGTGACATCACTGATGAAATCTCAAATGACATCACTGATGACATAATCTACATAAGCACTCAAACACCCACTCACACCCCATACAACCTCGTACGGCCACTCACACATCCACAGCCACTCACATACCCATTCACAAACTTAAACAAGTGCTCAAACAACCACTCACTCCTCCTTAGAGCTACTCACACACCCATTCAGCCACTCACACACATACACTCACACACCCATTTTGGTCTAAGTTTAGACCAAAAGTCTAACATAGACCAAAAGTCTAACTTTACTACTACGAATGTTATACTTTTGGTATAAGTTTAGACCAAAAATCTAACTTAGACCAGAAGTCTAACTTTACTATTACTGTTCCACCTGCATTTCTCTTGGGCACACTCCCGTCTATTTGTAGAAGAAAGCTGACACGTCAAATTCCTTTGTATTACATCCACAAACATGTCTCCGTTAAAGAGACCCAGATCCAAGCAGGGCAGCTCTGGCGTGCTGCCACAACTAAATTGCAACAATTTCTTAAAAGAAAATACGTCAGCTCTGGTGTTCTAAAAGAATCCAAGTGCTTTACTACACCACAGAAGATAGGCGTTCAGTTCGCAAGAAGTGCCTGTTTATGAGTTTGGCAATGCAGGAGCGGACCGCCATGCTGGTTAAGCTCTTTTGTGCGGTGTATCTGAAAATGGGCATCGTGATGGAACTCCAAAACATATTCCTACACGGCATGGACAATAAAGTCCATGCCGTCCAGGATCTGGGGTGCATGCACCCAGAGAGCACATGTTGTGCCCCCTTGCATGCATCCCCATGCAAATGAGCAGGCCCCCTCTGTTTTAGGACCGCCAGTGTTTTCATTTTTTAATTTATTTATTGAAGTTTAAAGACCTCCATGACACCGCTGGCGGTCCTGAAACTTGCAATATGTATGTTGGTGCTGCACCACCAGCATATTACTGAAGCCTTGACCACCACTACCAAGGAACGGCGGCTTCCTGGTAGCTGCCGCGGTAAAATGGTGGTCCCACCACCAAAGTAATTATATGGCTCTCAGACTACTGGTGCGGCAGTGGCTGGACCACCACCGCCGCACTGTGGCTAGTCTGGTGGTCCTCGGACTGCCAGACTCGTAATTAGGCCCTAAGTAGCAATGGCAACAGTATCAATCAACAAAGGAAAAACACTTATCTGGGTGCTTTTCCTTTGAGGATATTTTTTGGGCAAGGAGTAAATTCATTGTCTGTTGATTGGTTTAAAGTTAGAAGAGTCATGGGACATGTAGTCTTTTTGTCTTTGGGGTATTTATGCCATGAGGTGCTGCTGAGCAACAAAGTTGGAGGAACAATGCATAATCTGAGCCTCTGGTTGTGCCATACAATCTGTGTTCAGTACTGGATGCCAAAGAGCCCTTCACCGTAGTATCAGACCCAACCTCTAGTATGTGTACCCTGAAGATATGTCGCAACTGAAGGTGGGTCCCATTGACATTGCTGCATGAATCCGATGTGATCTTCCCCCTCTTTCTGAAGTTTATGCTTGGGCATGTGAAAACTGTTCAGTCCCAAGTTGGTCTAGTGATGAGAGTTGAACTGTGGACTTGTTGAGGATGCTAGTTATACCTTACCACCCATCTCTAAAAATTCATTTGAGGGGCCTGAAAGATGTCCACTAACAATAATGATTCTTTTCAGATTGAAGCTCGAGAAGAAGGTTACCAGATAGAACGTTACCAGACTGAAACTTATTGTTAAGGACAGATATTTTATGGAAGTTATTGTTTTTCATTTATCAATTGAATGCACACAGACGGGGTACACGTTCCCGACCAACAACAGCACTACCAGCGCTGAAACTCGGGATACAATAAATACTGCTAACAACCCAATACTCCTTTGTGAGGAAATAAGCTAACAATTTTGAATTAATTAAGTAATATATTTTCCCCACTGCTGACGTGTGACTGTCACTGGTTTGTTATTTCTTAATGGTATATTCAGCACTTACACACCCAGGAGATGAGGAATGGGTTACGAAGGGTGGCTAAGTATTTGCAAATACGTCAGTCCAGTGGAAACATTCGGGGAATGAATTGTGATAGATTAGCGCCTATTCAAAAATGGTACATCATCATCGTAAATATGTTGATCCTTTACGTCTGATTATGATTTCCTTGATTAGGTGTTTATGACAGTTTACACTGACAATCACTATATGTCGATTTAGTTGGTAGAATGTGGTTGCTTCACTTGTACATTCTGACGTCCCTCCCGGCTCCATTATGCCGATTTCCATTTAGATTAGTTAGCGGGTAACAAAGGGCTCTAATTTGATTTTCCTTTCTTTTATTAGGTGCTGCAGGGTCTCACTTTTATTCATACAGCCTGTGGGATTATACACACAGACATAAAACCTGAGAATATTTTACTGTGTGTAGATAATGACTATTGTTGGAGACTCACCACTCAAGCTATTAAGTGGCAGGAAACCGAAGAGGCCTCCCCACCGAAATCTGCAGGTACATGTCTTTTATTGGCATATAATCTGTTGCATTATTTTATATACTTCCAGTTCAACCAGTAGCCAGAACATACTGTTAGAAGGAATGACAGCCACACGATGAATCTTGAAGAGCTGTGTTTATTCGCATCTGGTCTCTCGCACTCCGCTTGCCTCAGTGAACGTTCTAAGTCAAGCGCCCTACCAACATTCCACGGGACAAACAATGCCCGTTGCGGAGGGAGGGGGGAAATGGGAGCATACCATTAACATATGTCACCAAGGAAGATAACAACAACGTAATACATTGAACTGGAAGAGATTACAACACATCTCCCCTTGTACAGGGACAACTCAAGTTGAAGGTCCTGGGAGAGGGAAAAATACAAATGTTTATGTTGCATAGTCTTTAAGCCAACCGGGTGGCTGGCGCATCCTGGACGCTCTTGTTTCCTGCATGTCCACTGACTTTTCCTCTGGGGTTTGCTCACCAACGGCCGTTGGTACGCACACATTTGGGCATGCACTCACATTATCCATACTCCATGTACTACCATCCTCCAACACCAGCGAGTTATTGTTCACTTTCTGTATCCTTGCAGGTTTAGAGAAGGAGGGCACCTTAGCTCGACCCACGGCAGGTCTTTTGACCACCACCCATTGACCCACATAAAACTTCCTGGAGGATGTTCCCCATTTCTGGTCGTACTTGGTTTTATATTCCTTTTGATGTAGCTCCACCTTGTCTTTCACAGACTGTCTGTCCACCCACACAGGGCTACTCCCATTCAACCAGTTGGGGTTAAGCTTACACCCAGGGTTTCTCCCTTTGAGGGAAACAAATGGAGACACCCCTGTAACAGCATTGGGGGCAGAATGATAAGACCATAGTGTTTTTCTAACGGCCTCCTCTACCGGTTCGCACATAGTAACAGCCATTTGAATAGAATTCTTCACCATCCTGTTTGCCCTCTCCACCATACCATTAGCCTTGGGACAGTAAAGAGGTGTACATATGTGTGAGATGGCCAAATCTGACAAAAACTTTTTCATGACTTCTGATGTAAATTGGACCCCATTGTCTGTTACTAAGGAGCTGGGGATACCTTCTGTAGAGAATACTTCCTTCAGGAACTCTATCATATCCTGAGTGGTTATAGAGTGGACAAACTTGGTGCTGATCCAATGTGAATGGTAGTCTATCATTACGAACATGAATCTCTGGTTGGCACTAAGGAAATTCATGGGCCCTATTATGTCAATTCCCAACTTGTCCCATGGTTTACTGGGAACACCTATGGGAATGAGGGGGGCTTTGTGTACAACTTTGGACTTGTCACTTCTGCCACACGCTTCACAATCTTTGACCATGCTTTCTACCAACCCATCCATGCCTGGGAACCAATAGTGTTGTCTCACTTTACTCTTTGTAATACTCCTTCCCGGGTGACCCTCGTGTGCTAACACAATGATCCTGTTTCTCATGCCAGTGGGGGGAATGACCTTGTTTCCTCTCCACAGCTGACCATTAATGCTGGAGATTTCGTCCTTCACAGACCAATATGGCATGAGGTCCACAGGTAAATCTCTACTGTGCTCCGGCCACCCTTTTTCAACTAACTTCAACAGTTCCTTTAATTCTGGGTCACCTTGAGAATCTTTCTTCCATTCCTCTTCGCTTATGGCTGGGAGTTCCACCGCAAGTATAGTTTCATCTGGTGGTTCACTCACACTGTCCTCACCTTTTATGGGCAACCTAGACATACAATCTGCAATGGTATTTTTATCTCCAGCTACATAACACATGGTGAAATTGAACCCTTGTAATGCCAGTACCCATTTGGCAATGCGTGGAGTGGCCCTCTCCAAGTTCTTAGTTGAAAATAGGGGGATCAACGGTTTGTGGTCAGACCTTAGTGTGAAAGGGATACCCCACAGGAAAAACTTAAAGTGGAATATGGCCCAATAACACGCTAAGGCTTCCCTTTCAATGGTGGAGTAATTGGATTCAGGATCCTTCAGTGTCCTGGAAGCGAATGCAATGACCCTCTCGCATCCACCATTGGTCTGGGTGAGGGATGCCCCTAAGCCCTTACTGCTAGCATCGGTAGTAAGAGTGGTTTTTTCATTAGGATCAAACATCCCCAATGTGGGTGCTCTTGCAATAGCTGACTTGATATACTTGAATTCCTTATCGCACTCCTCACTCCACTTGAAAGTGATATTTTTTTTTAAAAGTTCCCTCATGTTGCTTGTGTGACTGGAAAAGTTCTCCACAAACTTACTCATGTACTCAACCAGACCTAGGAAAGATCTGACCTCCTCTTTAGTAGATGGAGGGGGTGCAAGAGAGACAGCATCTACCAAACTGGTCTTTGGTTTTATTCCCTCGCCGGATATAGAATGCCCAAGGTAGGTCACAGATTTGACTCCTATCTTACATTTGTCCTTTTGTGTGGTAAAACCTGCTTTACTCAATTTACACAATACTACTCTTAAGATAGAGTTGTGCTCGCACTCTGAGTCCCCATAAATCAATATATCGTCCTGGAAGCACAGGACCTTACTGAGGTCTTCCAGGATGTGCTGCATTATGCGTTGGAAAACCGCCGCCGCGGACGCCAACCCGAAAGGCATACGATTATATTGGTATGCTCCGAATGGCGTAATGAAAGAGGTAAGGTTTTTGGACTCCGGATGGAGGGCCACCTGGTGGTATGCCGCAGAGAGATCCAATACACTGAAAAATTTAGCCCCCTTTATCACACTGAGCATCTCATTTATTCTGGGGAGAGGATGTCTCTCTACCCAGATATTGGCGTTGAGATCCCTGAGATCCACACACAAACGAATACCTTTGCCACCACCTTTAGAAGCGACCACAATGGGGGCTAACCATTCAGAACTCTCAATCTTCTCAATCACCCCCAAAGACTCCAATTTTTCTAACTCTTTTTGCAAGGAATCTCTCACCACCAATGGCACTGATCTGGCTCTGTGTACTGTGGGCTTGCAATGTTTCTTAAGTTTTATTTTATGAAGGAAACCCTTTAACAATCCTAACTTACTGGAGAATACTTCAGGGAACTCTTCACACACCTCACTACCGATATTGGGTTGATCAATCAAATAGACAGGTTCCGAGGCGTTGGGATCTAATCTTATACCTAGGTCCTTCTGATGTCTCCATCCCAATAGGCACGACCCTTTCTTGGTTAGGTACACTTTACCCACAGTAGCTCTATCTTTAAAACTGATGTGCATAATAATCATTCCTACTACAGGTATGGTGTCATGGTTATAACCTCCAGGGTTGATGTCAGTGGGCAAAACTTCATAAACTTTGTCAACTGACCTGGTCTTAAACGTGGTTTCATCTATCAGAGTGTATGGTGAACAGGAATCCGCATAAACACTATACGCCACACCATCAAGCAAAATTTCACATTCTGGATAGCTACATCCTGTATATTCAAACAATTCATTAACCATAAATACGATATCCTCCCTTGGTTCATCATCATCCCAAATCATATGGGTCATTTCTTTCTTTATATCATGGCACACCTTGGTGAAATGTCCCCTCTTGTTGCATTTCCTGCACATGGCACCCCTTGCTGGACATTTTACATTATTCGCCAGGTGATTAGGATTACCACAACGGAAACATTTCATCTTATGAGACTCTTCCTTTAAGACAGTGCTACTTTTATGCGTAAATTTGCCTTTGTCATGTTTGTTGGACACTTTCAGGATTTCATCATCACATACTTGTTTTACCTCAACCGCCTCTTTCATCTCATTCATACAGAATGCTGTGTGTTCAATGCTTTTAGCTATGTCGATAGCTTGCTTTAATTCAGGGGCATCAGCAAGTAACTTTTCTTTTATTTTCCTGTCAGAAGTGCACCTGACCAACTGGTCTCTGATAAGCGAATCTGTGAGATTTCCAAAATCACAGGTGGAAGACAACCCTCTAAGGACAGCTATGTAATTCACCACCCTTTCTTGTTTCCCTTGATTTCTTGAAAAAAATTTGTGTCGCTCCAATACCACATTAATTTTTTTTCCAAACTGGACTTCCAATTTTTTCAAAGCAATACGGTAAACATCTGGTGGGACATCCCCTTCACCTACTCCACCTCTATTTTCCAACTCAACCTCAGGTAGATTATCATACATTTCTCTAGCATGCTTACCCAAATTGTGCAACAATATGTGCAACTTCCTTTCTGATGAAAACCTGTTGCCTCCTATAGCTATCAGATAAGATTCAAACACTTTCTCCCAATTCTTCCATGGAGTGAGAGGTTCACCATCATCATTAAGAAATGGAGGGGGTTGTGACATTGACATTGCAGTAGACATTGAAATCTATTTCACTTTATACCCCCAAGATTATATAAAGAATTGCTCTATAGAACTCCTCCTTATGCAGTGCACTTTAAAATGGCTCTAGGCAATATATATGATGAAGATGGTACCACAATGTCAAAAGACAATATTAGTCTAAATAAGCTGTGCCCATCAGCGTGACATGCACCAATTATTGACACGATGAATGCTGTGCTTGTCAGCGTGCACGCACAACAAGCTCTTGAAGTAATTGCCTTGTAACGTTGAAAATCTTTCAACAGCGTGAAGCGCACAGCACACTCTGACAAGCTCCGTGTGTAAAGCTGTGCTTGTCAGCGTGAGGAAATACCAACTCCAAATTACCGGAAAAGTCGGACTGTCGTTATATCTTTAATAGCGTGAAGCACGCTGCACACTCTGACAAGCTTCGGATGTAAAGCTGTGCTTGTCAGCGTGAGGAAACACCAACTCCAAATCACCGGAGCAGGCTCGAGACTTATGCTTCCAACGCCACATAAAGTCGGGCTGTAGATATACTTGGCTCCCACACTGGCTGTCACACTACATAAAAGGCTTGGTGTTCCTCATACACCCGACCTGGTGCAAGCGCCTTGTGACCGGAGGTGGCGTTATGACAGCCTATTTGTCACCCAGGGAAAGCTACAAGCGGAACATATGCTTGAAATGAAGCAATTGTGGTGACAGATGGCGCGCACTAACTTAACCAGTGCCCCTTAAACGACAGCTCCTTCAGGCTAACGTAGCGTGATACGCTCGCTGTGAAGCGCCGACCTCAATTAGTCTTCCACTGCAACGGAATAGCGCTAGAATCAGCAAAATAAATATCCGTCGGGAAGGATTCCACTTAGGATCGCAGCGGAACACAATGACAAAGTCAATTACGCGCAAATGTCAAAAGCGCGACAATAAACATTAAACGCCTGTGCTGAAAAAGCACGTAACTTCTCCAGGAACGAGTGAAAAGCCACGAGGAACAAAAGGGAACGCTGGCTCAAAGATAACTCGTAAGCAAAGCACAGTTCGCAATTCCTCGGAAGACTCACAGTTACTTGACAGGCGTTGTGGTTCACGGCAGTGCTGAATGAACGGGGGAAGACCAGATCTTCCCCCCGCGCAGCCCCGTCGCCAATTTGTTAGAAGGAATGACAGCCACACGATGAATCTTGAAGAGCTGTGTTTATTCGCATCTGGTCTCTCGCACTCCGCTTGCCTCAGTGAACGTTCTAAGTCAAGCGCCCTACCAACATTCCACGGGACAAACAATGCCCGTTGCGGAGGGAGGGGGGAAATGGGAGCATACCATTAACATATGTCACCAAGGAAGATAACAACAACGTAATACATTGAACTGGAAGAGATTACAACACATACCAACTTCATAAAACGTTGTTTAGATATGCTCTATGATCAACTATTATCTGACATCTAACCACAAGAAGAATAGTCACAAACATAAAGCAAAATATATTTGGCAAGACATATAACATACATCCAACAATAGTGATAAACCCCATCAATTGCTGTGACAGACCGGTCGCCCACCGACAGCCCTTTTCAGCAGGCTACACCGCACATACATTCCCAGCGGAACAAATTAACCAGTAGCCATCAGGTTTGTTAAAAACTTAAAGATGAAAACAAGCATTGGCAAAGCTAATAGGCTCAGCATATAACTGAAAGTGCGCTGATGCTTCATTCCCTGCAGTTTCTCATCCATCCGTCTGTGCACTCAAACTCTTATGATCAATACACTTAGTCTCTCATTTTTCCGCCCAATCAATTATTCAGCCTTCCATTGACTCATTTTTCCACTCCCCATACACAATACCGCCCTCACAAACTCACCAATCAATGAAGAGACACAAAGATCAGCCAGCCGTATTGACTTTGGGGCAAGGTTATGAGATTACTCTCAGCAAGGCATGTTTGTTAGTCTATAAGGGGTTTCAGAGTGCCGTTGGTAGTGGGAGATGCTAGTTTGTGAAGGATGAGACTGGTAGCTTGCGAGGCATGTGAAAGTGCTTCAGTTTATCTGATACTGCTAGCCTGTGAGTGGTGTCAGTCAGGCTGTTGTCCGTAGTGGAGACTACTCGTGAGTGGGGGCGTGAGAACGCTGTCAATAAAGTCAGACTGCACTTGTCTGAGTAGTGTTGATAGTGCATGGCTTCTAGTCTGTGACAGGTGTCAGAGTGCTTCCGATAGTGTGTGGCCACTAGTCTGAGGGCTATATTAGTGCTGTTGATATTTAGGGTGTTTTGCTTTTCCACCATAAAGGCTTTAACAGTTCCCCCTTTTCTTTTCATATAAGCCATGACTGCAGACACACTACGTTATTATTTAATGATGGACTAGACATACTCTTGAAATAATGCTGCAATAGTCATTCCTTAAGGGATTCTTTCTCCGCTTGTGAGCTTTGATTCCCTGCTTTCTCTAATGAAGATGACCAAAGATTGGCGATCTGGGGCTTCATAAACGATCCAGGATGTCTGTTTATTTTCGACAAACCTTGTCCACCGACCGCAGGCAGGCCAGCATTATGTACACAACCAGTTGTGTTTATTGGCTTCTCTGAGCACCAATACTACCAGTGAAGAAAGGCTCAGCACTCTCGTCCCTGGATGCCATATTGCTTGCAGATGCTCACCCTCTGCTCTGGGACTTTGCTTCCAGCCTCACACAGACAGCTCTACAGCAGTATTGACTAGCTGCTCTCCCGTGCTGATGCCAATTTCAGTGTACTTAAACTTGTAAGCTACTTTGGGCCAGATGTACGACCCTTACAATTTGCTACTCACAAATTGCTTCGCTTTGCAATGCAATGTACAACAGTGTCACAGACACTGTTAGCGATTCCTAATGGGGTCACAAATTGCTTGCCTCATTAATAATCATGAGACAGATGCTATTTGCGACCCCAATAGGAATGGCTAGCACCCCCAGGGAAGGTGGCCTGCTGGGGTCAGCAGACCACCATCTGGGACTGCTTTTTAAATAAAGCAGGTTTTTTTTTCAAATGCAGCCCGTTTTCCTTAAAGGAAAATGGGATGCATTTAAAAAAGAAAAAGAAAACGTTTCTGTTGCATTTTTTAAGAGTAGACCACTGCCTGCTCTTACATTTTTGCACAGACTCACAAAGGGGAAGGGGTCCCCTGGGGACCCCTTCCTGTTAGCCAGTGGCCAGCAGCGGTGCGCCCATTCGGGCGTAGGGGTGTAGCCCTACTAAGCCTGGATGCACCGTGACAAGAGCAGCCAGCACCTCCAATATTTTAGAAATAATTCTCACGAATTACAAATAATAAAGTGCTGCAGCGCAGCGCTTCAGTCCAGGACCGGGACACACCCGATGGAATGCTGCGGAGTGCGCAGGTGGTGGGGCTGGCCAGCTTGAGTGACAGTCTGAGTCTGCAGCAGGCCAGCAGCAGTACTGTCTGCGCATGAGGATTTTTAGGCTGTAACTAGCCCAAGCATGCGGGTTACAAGGCTGACAGTGAAGTTCCCCTGAGAGGAACCGAAGGGGCCGGGGTGCTGCTTTAGCCGGGCCCCGGGGTTTCAAAGGCGCCAGAGGGCGAGTAGTCAGTGTGCCCCCCTAGCCAATCCTGGCACTGCATTCAGCGCCAGGATTGGCTGGTCCACCGCGCATAAGGGCAGGCAATCCATTATTGGATGCCGCACATGGGTGGTGGTGGCTGGCACACTGCCTCAGCACTGACTGCATATTATGGCCAATCACTGTGTGACTTCAGCATGTGAAGCCATGCAGTGATTGGCCATTCGGGATGCGCGCACACCGTGACGTTTTCACTTTTCAGTAGTTTCTCTTTCCACTGTACTTTTAGTTGCTGGTCGAGTCGTCGCCACGTGCGTGCAGGCAGCTGAGCAGCAGACGTCCGACTCCGACACTTCACTCACTCGTCGTTGAGTCTTGAGATACAGTCAGACAGAAAGTCAGCTGTGACAGAAGACAATAGACTAGTAGGTATAGTGCTGCTCTAAAAAAGTTGACTCTGTAGTAGTATATGCGCAAAATTAATTTTAATGCTGCGCTTGTGCTGCCGCTGTTGTGTTTAGTGTCCTTGCTGTGTGTGGAATTCATTTTGAGCCCTCCAATTTCACAGTGGTCTCAAAACCCAATCAGACCTCCGAATAGTTAAGAGACAAACCGCACCTCCTGGATATTTTGAAATTTCAGCTCCAAAACCACTTAAAAATTATTCATGAATACAGATACCAGAGTCCACAGTTCACCCCCTTCCCATCCTCTTTACAGAAAACACAGCTGAAAATTAAGAAAAAACTCGAATTCCTCCGCAAATAACCAAAAGCAATAATTATTTGTAGTGATGGAGCATGGTCTCCCTTCAGCACCTGCAGAATTATCACAGCTAATGGATTCCTGAGCCTTCATTTCTTGTGAGGTGGTTTTAATTGGAAAATGCACAAAATGCATGTTTTATTATTAATGGTAAATTAAACAGTGCAGCCCTCTTATTGGGGGGGATGGTAGAGGCGACGCACGTGGCGTGGAGCTAAGAGTTGTGGTGGATCCTTTCCTGCAATGGTCCTGGGTGTTTCTGTCGCCTTGCACGGTGATCTGATCTCACTCGGTTAAGAAAATGCAACGCATGAGGCAAAAAATGTAGGAATGAGATGGAAGTCGGAGGGTGCTAGAAAAGATCAACAGCAATAGATGGCTGAGGCTCTTTCTCAAAAGAGTTGAGGTGAGGATTGGCGTCAATTTACCAACTTTTGAGGGGCAGAGGATGTGACATCATGCAGTCTCTGAGACTATTGATGACATCACAGGTTTAATCCTTGGACAAACCATTGGCCCTCAACTGTACCTATTTGCCTTGAAGTAAAAGTTTACGATGAGAAAATCACGATGAGATGAGGCAATATTTCTCTCCATGTGTTCCCATTCCTGACGTGTCACGCAGTTTGGTGCTTATTTCCCATGTTAAAGAACAATAGATGTTTCAGCACCCAGGCTAATGTGCTGTATAGCTCAATACATATAAGGTACTAAAGGCGGGACCGATTGTATTGCAAATGCTTGTTGTTGAGTAGGCTTGAATACAAATGCAAATTGCAAATGCAAATTGCAAATGCTTGTTGTTGAGTAGGCTTGAATACAAAAGGCCATGATTTGTGCATGAAAGAATGCGACATGTGACTTTGGACCGTTCAAACTCTTTCTTATCTGCACTCTTAACAAAGGAATGACTTGGAAGCTAGCCTTGTGATACGACCTCCGCATGCTTAGTCTTGTGGTCAAGATCATTAGGCTTGTGATATATTTTTAAGACACTATAGAATCTTTCAAAAAGAATATAATGGACAGGGAGGGTCATGGTGTACTTTTAAATTGTTTTGAGGGCGGGATGTATAAAAAAAAAGGCTAGAGGATGGTGGCGCTCGTGGGAAGCTTCCTCAAAAAACACTGGCGAGTTGTTTGTGAAAAAACACATAAATGGAGCAAGAGCATAAAACAGTTCCCTTGTAGACTGATTTAATAATTCTACCTGTAGAAGGCCATTGTGCAGGCCAATAACTATGTTTTGCATTTACTATACAATGAATTGTAGCTACTTTGCAGGCTTGAGACCACACTTCCCACAAAGATGAACAGTAGAGAGTGTGCATGCATAACACAGGATGTCCTTCTTATACGTAGACTCTGGTCAGTATGCAGGTCAAGGTTTAAACCTTTTTATATATGTGACCTGTGATCAGTTCACAGTCAAGCAATGTACATTTTCATAAATATGTCTTGTGGTCAGGGTACTGTTCTAGGACTGGATGTTTTGATAGATGTAATGTGTTGCAAATGTGCAGATCTGTTATTGGAAAAGCTCATACATGTGGCCTGTGGTCAGGTCCAGTAAAGGAGTGGAACCTTTTTAGGTGTGTGACTTATGCTCAATGTGTGGGTCTCAGATTGGACCTTTTCATATCTGTCACTTGTAGTCAGTCTGCAGTTCTCAGACTGGACTTATCATACATGTGAGTTCAGGACCATGTGCAGTCAAAATACTTGATCATTTCACATATGCGGCTTATAGTTTGCATGTAGGACAAACAATGGACGGTTTGATATACATGAATTATGGTCTGTGTGCTGGCCTAAGACTAGACCCTTCATATACAGTTAACTATGACTCTAATCCAGGGTAATGAAGCATGACTTTAATTCAGGGCCATGCACCATGTCTCTAATCCAAGGCAATGAACCATGATACTAATCCAGGTTCTGACAATAAATTATGTCGGTGAATTGAACTCAGACTTGCACACTTACCGTGACCACAAGTCACATTTCTGAAGTTGCCTAGTCCTAGTCCTGGACACTGACAACAGGATATATATATATATATATATATATATATATATATATATATATATATATATATATATATATATATATATATATATATATATATATACATATATATATATATATACACATATATATATATATACATATATATATGTGTGTGTGTATATTACCTACTGGCGGTCGCCAGTAGGTATATATAGTTAGGATTTTTTCCCTATGGGACTTTTGAAAATTCTATGTCTAATAACTTTGGCGTTTGTGGACGGAATTGGCTGAAATTTTCAGGAAAATGGCACATTTTGTTTCTGAGCAGCCCCTGAAAATTTGGGGGGTGTTTGTCAAGGGGGGGCTGAGATAAAAGGGGGGTCCCAAAATGCGTTTTTCCCATGTTAATTGCCATAGTGCGGTTGGCCTCACTTTTAGCCCGAATGGCTGAATGGATTTGCACGAAACTTGGCAAAATTGTAGGGACTGTTAGCCCGATGTGCCTTTGCTAGGTCTCAATATATGTGCTCCAGTGGATTTTGAGAAATTAACGTTCAAAAAAAGATATATATCTGTGACAGCGCTCCGGTTTGCGTACTTTTCGCGTTACGGAGCTTTGCGAAGCGAAGCTGATTGGCTCTCCGGTGTCTGTAAACATTCTAAACAGTCCGTAGCGGCCGCCATCTTGTCTCTCGGTAGGATCGAGATACAAGAGGAGGCCAAAACAAAGGGGGAAATGACCATAAGGGGGCATAGTAGATCCTCCCTGACCCCCTAGGTTTGATGAGGAGGTTTTAAAAGGGCCCTGCGGGGCAAAACATTTATTTTTTATTTTTTATTTTTTTGCGTGGGAAGCTCCCGGTTCGCGAACCGGTAAGCGGCCCGGGGAGTGTACTATGAGAGAAAAAGAATTATAGACTTTTCAAATATTGTATGTTAATTGATTGTTCGTTTTGTTGTTTTTTTTTTTAATTTATTTATTTATTTTGATTAAATACAAATTTATTGGTCAGAATTTTCATAGTTCAATAAAACTTCCAGCATTACATCATCTGGAATCTCCTCAAACATGCATGTTTCTATGTCTTGTAAGCTTTCAATAAATTGTTCATCAAAAGACTCATCCATAAAATCTTCATCCAAAATTTCTTCAGTTAAAATCTCTTCTGTTGTAATGTCGAAGGAAACATTGATTTTTTCGTGCTCCCCTTCCATTTTTTTGCTGTAAATTGCATAAAAAAATAATTATATTAGAAGAGTTAGGGCACTGTTGGGTTTAAGTTCAGACAGGTAGTTCTGTTTTTTTAACAGTGAAGTTAAAGTAAGTAAATTCATAATTATAGCAGAGAAGTGTAAGTCAATCAATAAATATAACAGAGGAGCCTATCTGTATCTATAACTATAGCAGGTGGACAGTAAATAATTATCAAAAAACGTTTTTACAAATTAATTTAAAGTGCCACTTACAAATTATCAATTTACTTTACAGGGAGGTGAAAAGGCTCTTGAAATGTAGTTCAGGAAGTAGTAGTGAAAATGGCTGTGTTCCCTTCTCTTCTTTTATATATATTCAGGTACATAACCAATCAAATGTCAGGAAAAAAAAAATTGAAAATGAAAGTAACATTTTCATTGGTTGTCAATTCCAACACTTCAGATGTGTTTTGTGAAGTAATTTACCTCAGGGTATTTAGATAGGTCTACAGGCTAAATGGCTAAATGGAATTCCAAACAAAGTCATGAAAATGGCAGGGAATGGTATGTAGTATGAGCTAATCTATATTTGGTGAAAGTGTTTCCAGTCGTTTTTCTGTAAATTACTTTCCCACCTTTTTTGATGGACCGCTTCCCGGGGAGCTCCCCGGTACGCGAACCAGCAGCGTTACGGGAGTCCACCATTTTGTGTTTCAGACGAATTAAGATACAAGATGGAGGGCAAATAATGTTCAGAATGGGTAGAAGGGGGCACGGTAGACGTATCTTGACCCCCTAGGTTTTCTGAGGGTGGCTGAGGAGGCCCATCTGTGCGGGGAAAAAACATTTTTTTTAGAAATTTCGCGCGGTTAGCTTCCGGTTCGCGTACCGGGTAGCGCTCCGGGGAGCGTAGTTTGTTGAAAATTAGAGAAAAAAGTTAGAGTAAAATAATAATTGTGAGTGATCAGATGTAGGGTAGCTCTGAGAAGAGCTTTTGGGTTTATGGTACATTTAGGTACTTATAAGTAGGTACCAATGCATAGTCTTAAATTCAAAATGAAAATTCTGTTGCCCTCATCTGAGAAGTGAACTCCATCTCCTCTGTAGATATCTTGCATGCAGTAACGCAAGTTATTGTTGTACATGGAGCCCATTCCATGGTCTCTCATGTAAGCTGAAACAGATTTGTTTACATGCTTCCTCGACTTCTCAATTTGTGGACAAAATTGGTTCGACCACCTCCATTTCTGTCTTTGGCATATATTTGAATATACCAAGGCAGTTTGAGGAAAAAGTGCCATTAATTGCTCAAAGGTGTCCTTTAAAAGCATTTCCAGACCTACCCCAGTCAAAGTGCCCAAATCATTACCTCCACAGTGCACAATTAACAGGTCAGGTTTTGGCAAATGCATAAAGGTTTTCACCAATGGTATCAATTGGTGACATTTTAATCCTCTGTGGCCCAACCACTTAATTTCCACATCTTGTAAGTTGAGGTTAGGTACATTTCTGTTCTCAGCATACCTTTGAGCCCAGTAGATGTAACTATGTCCAACAATCCAGACATAAAACATGGTGAGAGAAGGTTGTGCTGCAGTCAGATGAAGTGTGGTAATGAAAGGGCAGTTGAAACAGTAGGAGTTTGTAAAGAAAAAAAACTGTGGAGTTTCAGTGCTAATGATTCATTAGCAGTGATTGGTGGATTTCCATTTCTGAAAACAGAAAGTTAGGGTGCATGGATGTGTTCTTTGAAAGATGTAATTTGAATGGTCAAGAAAAAATCATTTAATGAAAGATTGCACTGGATACGCAGGTGCACTGAGAGTTCAGAGTTCAATTGAAACATTGTTATGTGAACTTGCAAACATCAGAGGTCTTTCAGGAGGTGGTTGCTATGCAAAAAAGGCAGAGAGGGCAGAGGGGGAAGGGTTTTGATTTGAAAAAAGTGAGGGAAGAGTTTTGATTGGCTAACATGAGAGATATGTGTAATGAATATCTGCATTTCTGTGCTTTCTATAGCTGCAGCCTCTGGAGTGCATACTCTTTGTTCTGCTGAAGACAATTTGGTGTATTTCTGAGACTGTTTTGAAACTCATAAAGAATTTGCTAAGGTGAGAAAAGATTTATTTAATTTAGATACACTATAGTATGTTTTAAGGACAAAATTATGAAGAAAGCTGTGTTTTTAAAATGTTGCTTTGTCTAAAGTGTTTTACAAATAGATTTTGTTTCTTTGAGAAATTGTAATTGAAAATAATCTGAAGTATTAGCACTGTCAGGGTGTTTTTGTACATAGGAGCTGTGCAGTGTTTTCAAATTATTACTTGAAAATCGTTTTTGAGGAAAAGGAATGCTTTTAAAATTTATCACAAGGAAAAAATGGTGTCTGCTTCTTTATAAGGCATTTGAGTATCTCTGATGTTATTTTTCCCATTTTAATTTAAGAGCTTTTGCCGTGGGGCTTGTTCCTTGTAAATATGCTCCCACCTGTGCTTGGCAAATTTAGATTTTGATTCTCTGAGTTACATAGCCATGTTAAAAGTGACCCAAAAATGGTGCAAGGGCAATCAAAAAACGCTTTAATGTGTCTTAAGGACATTTTAAGTCATTTCCTCTTGAATGTAGGTATACAATTAATTTATATGTTGTGTTTAAAAACGTTTTTTGAAATCAATTACATTTCTGGATATGTACTGCTAGAGCTTCATAGGTTGTTTGGGGCATATTTATAAGGCATTTGAGTGTCTATGATGTTATTTTTTACCATTTAAATTGAAGAGCTTTCTCCGTGGGGCAAGTTTCTTGTAAATATGCTCCCACCTGTGCTTGGCAAATTTAGATTTTGATTCTTGGAGTTACATAGCCATGTTAATAGTGACCCAAAAATGGTGCAAGGGCAATCAAAAAACGCTTTCATGTGTCTTAAGGACATTTTAAGTCACTGAGGAAACACAGGTGATGTAATTGTGAATTGAGGAAAAGAAACTCCACATTTTTCAATTACATCACCTGTGTTTCCTAAGTTTATATATAACATTGTGCAGATGAAGTTTAGGTCTGTCCACGGACACAAAAGAGATCTGGCCTTTGTTCAAGAGTGAAGTGGACATGACTTACTTCATTGGTAGGCCTTCACATGTATTATCTCCTCTGTATTCTTCAACAAGCGTAAATCTCATCTGCAACCGTGAGTAGGCCTCACCTCAAACAAACCTCTGGATAGGCCACACCTTATCGTCATCCTGAATCAATCATTTAAAATGTTAGGGACAGATTTATGATAGGGGTATGCCTGTTTTGTACCACTGTGCGTCACTTTTGTGACGCAGTGGTGGTGCAAAAGATTTGCTATGTGGCGACATATTTGCAACTTGATGCATCTAGGCAGATGTGTCATGCTGTAAAATAACAAGCAGGGTGTTAAGTTTTTGATGACTGTTATTGATTTACTGTTTGGTAATAGTGGTTAATAACATTTTTTATTATATTTTACCACAGATTCAACTGCAGATCATTTCAAAATTTGAAAATGCCAACTAAGAATCGAATTAGAAAGGCTACAAAACGTCAAAGACAGCAGGTTCATCTATTACTGCAGCAGTCCTCTACAAAAAAAACTTGTCAAGTCACCAAGAAAGCTCCGGGTAAGACCACGAAATCATTCATAAGAAATATTTGTAGTAAAAAAAGTATTTCTACAGAAAATGTTTCAGTCCAGAAAAAGAGAAGCAATTTAAACGGAAAGGAAAGACCAATCAAAAATGTTACTGCTAGAGCAAGAGATAACTCTGTGCATGATAGTAGAAGGAAACAACAATTTAGGGACATTCGAAAACGAATGATCCGCAACAGGATAATAGTCAATTTGTTAAAAAATATTAAGAAAGGCCAACAGAAAGTGGCGTTTTATAAGAAAAAGAAAAATGTAGAGAGAATTATTGATCAGGCTTTCGAAATTAAGCGAAAGTTATTTATTTTGGTAATCAATAGAATTAGGAAACTAAACAAGGTAATTTCTGATTTCAAATCAAATAGTAGATGGAAGAGAGTAGTTAATCGTAGTAATTTTTGTGAAGTTTTTTCCGGAGAATGGATGCATAGTTCAAGTTGTGAGGCATTTTTTATTGAGGAGAGTTATTTCCAGGATAATGATTTGGTGCTTGCAGTTGACACCAGTGGTCGAGCTTATGAAGTGAAAGATGGTTGTTCAGTTGAAAAAGAAAAACTTGTGACAACAGAGACAGAAGAGGTGTTAGGTAATGGGGTTTTAGGAAGACGTCCTAAGGGTCCTGTGTACATTTGGAAGTGTAGTAGTATTTGCAGTGTGCGACAGGATTCCATCAATTTGCTTTGTGATTTTGTACGGACATTTAATAAGAAAAGTTTGAAGCAGAAAATGAAGTTGTTGCAAGAATTAGATCCTTGCAGAGTGAGAGAAGTGACAGGTTTGCATGGTCATTCACTGGCTTGTCTTTCCAGGAGAGTATGCCAGAGTGTTTTTCATCATTTCAGGATGCTAGCAGTGCATCATAATAAAGTGAGGAAATTAGTGAGAATGTTGTATTATGCTAAGAGTCCAGCAATTATGCTTAAACAATTATGTGCTGCTCTTTTCCATGGTTCTGAAATAGATGTGAAGAATATTTGTGAAGAAATTGAGTTTTGTTACTTTGGAAGTAAAGATGAGAATGTTCAAATTGACCCAGAAGTAGAGGGTAATGTTGAAGATAATGTACAGGTTTCTAGTACAGATAATTTTCAGAAGGAAATTGCTACGTTTCAGGTGAAATCAAGTGAGAGGCCTAATTTCACTTGTGTGTGTTGTCGACGCACTTATTATAAGAATCAGATTAAGTTACTGGATTTATATGCAAAAAGTGAAAGGGAAAATAATAGTGAATGGAAGGATTTCGCAACATACTTGATGGTAGAAAATTGTTTTGATTTGGGATCGGATCAACGTGTGTGTACTTATTGTTGTAACAAATTAAACCAAAACCAGATGCCAGCTAGGGCGGTTCATAATAATCTGGAATTGGTTGAGATTCCTTCTGAATTGAAGGATTTAAATACTTATGAATCTATTTTGAATTCAAAGTATCCATCCCTTTCAGGCTATTGTAAGAATGGAGCCAAAGACAGGGAAGTTGCCTCCATCAGATTTACAGAGAGGATTAAAGGGAAGAGTTGTTTATTTGCCTCTAGATTTGAACAAAAACATTAACACAATTGGAGTAGAAAAAGTGGAAGAGGAACCTCTGGTTATCTTAGTTAATGGGGTTCCAACAAAGAATAAGAAAATATGGCAAGATTTAGTGGATGTTAGGAAAGTCAAAAAGGCAACATTGTATTTGAAAAAAAATAATAAGTACTATAAGAATGTATATGTTGCAGAAGAGGAAGTAAGTGATGAAGAGGATAGCGATTTGTGTGCTTGCCAAATTGAGAAAGTAGAAGCCTCTAAAAGTGAAGAAATATATGAACATTATAGTGTTCATCCTTTGCATTCCAAGGAAGTCATGGGGAATGCTATTGAGTTGTTTCAAATGAAACAAGCCAAAGGGAGTCCCATTAGTGTTTGGGAGGAAAGTTTGGAAGCTCGGTGTTTCCCACAGCTATTTCCAACAGGTCAAGGAGGAAGATATGATGAGCGACCTCATCAAATTCCTGCTTCTGAATACCGGACTTTACGATTGTATGCAGAAGATGCTAGGTTTCGACAATGCATTCCCTATTTGTTTCATCTCCTGTTTGAAAGCGATCTGTCTGGACTGTCATATGCAGTGAACCACATCTTGAAAAGTGGTATACAGATGCGAAACATCTCGGCAAGTGACTTTATGGATAAAGTCAATGTCCAAGACAGTATTTTGGATTCTCACCTAATTAATCTCATGGCGTGTCAGCGTGGTACTAATGAGTACTGGTACCGTCGTCATGGTGATTTAAAATGTATGCTGAGTAACTTAGGAACTCCGACATGGTTCCTCACTCTCAGCTGTGCCGAGTATGGCTGGGAAGACTTACTTGAATTTCTACGAGAGGCAAATGGAAACATTGAAAACATCGAATTCAAGACACCCGGAGAACTGTGCTCTTTGGATCCAGTCAATGTATGCAGGTACTTCAATCATAGATTTGAAGCTATGATGTCTTTCATCATGAATAAGAAGAATCCACCTCTTGGATAGGTGTTGGATTTCTTCTGGAGAAAGGAGTACCAAGCAAGAGGTGCTCCTCATATACATATGCTGCTGTGGATCAAGGATGCACCTAAATTTGGAACAGATCCGGATGACTTAGTGATGAGTTTCATAGAACAGTATTCTATGTGTGCTGTTCCAAACGCAAAGGAGAAGAAAAGCCTAAGAGAACAAGTTCTACGTTTCCAAAGCCATCGTTGTGGAAAGTACTGTCGTCGTAAATTCAGAAACAAGGACAAGTTCTACACCAAATGTCGTTTCAACTTTCCACGACCGGTGATTTCTAAAGGAAGAGTAAACAGTTTGATGTCTTCTCTGCGACATAATGTGACGAGGAAATCACCCAAAAATACATACAATTTGAAAAGGAACGAAGAGTCCAAGTACATCAATGACTACAACCCAGTGATTTTGTCCATGTGGAATGCTAACATGGATATACAGTTTGTGGCTGATAACTGTATGGCTGTGGCTCGGTATGTGACATCTTACATCACCAAAAAAGAAAAGACAGAATTGAAGGATATGTGGGAGGACATTTCCCATGAAAAGAGCCTCAGCAAGAAGTTGTACAGTTTCAGTCTGAAGATGTTGTCGCATCAAGAAATCGGAGCTTACGAATGTTCTGACCGGTTGTCTTCAGCAAGTCTCTATGCCAAATCCAGGAGTATCGTTTGGGCGAGTCTTGGTCTTGCTGCAACGCGTAATCGAGTTCTGAAACCTGTGCGGGAAATTGAGTATTTGGCGGAAAAGGAGCCAAACAGTACCGACATTTTGAAGACCAACATGTTGGATACATATTATCCAAATCGAAGTAGTCACCTTGAGAATGTTTGTTTGTATGAGGTTCTACAAAATTACATATTCAAGAGGAACATCAAAGAAGAAATTGAGAAAGGAGTGTATGCTGTAATTGGAAGTGAGGGATGTCTGGTCAAGCAAAGAAAATGCCACTTGGTAAACCATCGAAAATTGAGTGGCGAATCTCCAGAAAAGAAGGAGTTTTTCTATTTAGCACTTTTGCAACTTTCAAGCCTTGGCGTGCAGAAGAGGAACTGCTTGGAGATTTTCTCTGTTACGAAGACTCTTTCACTGCCGCCAAGGAGACCATAGAATGTCCTGCTTTTCCCAAATATCAAGAAATGTTGACTTTGGAAATTGAGCAGGAAGCAACAATTGCAGCCGAGATTGCCAGAGACAGTTCTCATGACAGTCAGAGTTCTGTTTCATTGAGTCAGGATCCACTAGGAGGACCTGTTATCGAAAATGAAGCTGCCACTGCTATGAATGAAGTGGAAAGAGCCATGGCACATGCTCAGGAGGATGCGGTTAACTTAGAAGACTTGGAAAAACAACTCAACGTTGAGCAGAGGAAAATATATGACGAAGTTACCAAGCAAATTGATCATGGATTAAGTCATGAGAAGAAAGAGTGCTCGTGTACGTCGTTGAAGCCTGTCCGACTGTACGTGAGTGGAGAAGCGGGAACTGGAAAAAGTTTCCTCATTAAAGCAATTTCTTGTTGTTTGCAGGAAAGGACTGAGTCATCGCTGTCTTGTGTTGTCACCGCTCCAACTGGACTGGCAGCACATAACATTAAAGGTATTACTTTGCATCGTCTACTGATGCTGCCAGTGGATCATGACAACAAATTACAATACCACAAGTTATCTAGAGATGCTTGTTGTGAAGTTTCAAGAGTCTTGAGGAAAATGAAACTTCTTATCATTGACGAAGTAAGCATGGTTTCCAATGTCATGCTTGCCTTTGTGCATTTGAGAATGCAAGAAGTTCTTAAAACTGAGTATGATGTGTTATTTGGTGGCAAACACATTATTGTTTTCGGAGATCTTCTGCAGCTGACACCAGTGAAAGGACAACCTGTGTTCAAAATGCTCACGCATGAAGATACCAGGAAGTGCCTAGGGAGCATTGGCAACGTCAATATATGGTTAAACTTCAATTATGCTGAACTGCATGAAAATATACGTCAGGCGAAGGATGAAGATTACAAGAATATTCTACAAGATGTTAGAATTGGAAAAGTGACCGAGCATGGGAAAGAAGCTTTACAAGCACGATTACTGTCAAATTTATATCCAGAACAAGACGTTGTGCCTGAGAATATTTTTCAGAAAATTACTGAGAAGAAATCCGGAATATGTTTGATGCCAACTCTTGCAGAATGTGCCATCTTCAACAACAAAATGTTGCATTTAGAAAAGCAAGAGATTGTGAAACTGGAAGCTATTGACAGAATAGAGCATATGGGATCAACAATTATTTTGTCTGAGAATTTGAAATCAAAATTGGATTCATTAGAGAAGACTATATCTAAAACTGCGGGTTTTGAAAAGACTTTGAATGTGTGCTTAAATTGCCGAATCATTTTGAGAAGGAATTTACATGTTGAAAGAGGTCTGGTAAATGGATCAATGGGTAATGTTGTTGATTTTGAGAAATACAGAAGTAGAGATGGAATTGAATTTTTAAAATTTAAATTTGATGGCATTGAGGAAGTACAGCTAATTGGTCGTTGCTCTGCTAGGTTTTTGCTTGTTAAAGACTTATATGTTCGCCGTAAGCAGTTTCCTGTTTGCTTGGCATATGCGGTGACAATCCATAAATCGCAAGGTTTAAGTGTAGACAGTGCATTGGTGAATATTGGCAGTTCTGTGTTCAAGGAGGGTATGGCATATGTGGCATTGTCACGAGTTAGAAGTTTATCGGAATTGTACTTGATTGACTGTGATGTCACAAACATTTGTGCGGATCTAGATTGTGTAAAGGAATACAATAGGTTAAGAAGAGAGTATGCGCCACATTTGCCTCAATATCCTTTGTTTGAGAAACGTGTGGTAGGCCGGAAACGAAGAAATATCAGTAATAGTAGGGAGGTTGTAGCAAAAAGCCCAAATGTCGATGAACTGAAAATTGTAAGCAGAAAGAAAATGGATTCTGTTGAAGATGTTGTCGGTTTTCAATTTGAAAACAGTTCTGGTGTCAACTGCTATGCTAATGTAGTTGTTAATGTTCTCTTTTCATTAGAGACTTTAAAAGAACAGATTGTGATCAATTCGGAACAAAGTTTATGCTGTTTGTTGAATTCTGTGTTAGAGAAATGTAGCACTGATAGAACAAAAGTAGAAAATGTGTCTGAAGTTCGTTATCTGTTAGACGAATGTTCAGGTCAAACAGAATTCTCTGAAAATATTCAGCAGGATTGTCAGGAGTTTTTAATGTATATGCTTGATGTATTGCAAGATGAGGGTGTAGATGTAGATCACCTGTTTGGAGAACTGTAGGGTATCAAGTACTACTAGTGTAGACTCAGAAAGATTTATATATTTAACTTTGCCAGACAGTAAATCAGTGTCCTTTAATAAGCTAGTAAAAGCAGCTGATCACAACATGGAGTGTAGCCAATGTAAATCTGAAATGATGTCAACATTATTTATACGAAGATATGGCCAGTATGTCATTTTAATGTTCCAACGATGTAGGCCTGATGGAACAAAATTGACAACTTTAATAAAAAATGTTGTTGCTTCGCAGTTGTCAATATCAGGAAGGACTTTTGTAACTGCAGCAATTATATATCATGACGGTCCTTCAACAACTTCAGGACATTACACAGCTTATTTAAAGTCTAGAAACGGCTGGTCATTCTGCAACGTTTCTGTTATAACTTTAAAAAAAAAATTGCCGTATGACCTTAAAAATTCTTACCTGGTGTTTTTAAAACCAAAATTTTAGGGAAAGAATCTCGGGATGTGCTCTGAGGAATTTCAAGAGGTTCATGGAGTAGAGGGAATGTAAGTCTGCAATGCTGTCTAGATTATTGGTCAAAATTTTTGATTATAATGTCATTTTAAAAATCCAACTATATAAACCTGATGCAAGTAAGTCTGCTTCATAGTAAGCAGTATCAGTGTCATAGGAAAAGTAGAACATGAGTGAGCAAGAAGGGTAAGATATTAGTAGTCCAGGATTGTGAAAGTAATCTTAAACGTTTTCTTTCTGAAAGTTGCGAAAATAGAAAATGACGGGATTTGCTTACAAGAATTCCAAGAGTTGTAAATCGCTCTAACATGATTTGGCCATGTGGAAACATGTGGTAGAATGTGAGACGTCTTTTATCGTATGTAACATATTTTTCAAAACGATGGAGGTTTTCTTTCAGAAAGTGGCGGGCTGAAAATATTAACAGCACAACAGAGTGTAAGCTGTTCATAGGACATCCTTCATGGAAAGTAAGTTTATTTTAAGGAGTTTTGAATTCTGATTTCTTATGTTGTATGGGTTTTTTAAACACAATCATTTTGATTGTGTTTTTTTTTCCCCGCTGTTACATGATGAATACCTTCAAGTCACTGATTTTAGTGAATTTGATACATTCTGAGAACAGCAAAAATAAACCATTTAACATGTATAATACATTTTCTACTTTTTGTACTTATGATATACATTTAGAAATGTGAGGTAGACATGGAGAAACTGAGGCTTCTATAAGTGTCAAAGTTAATGCATACAGTGCTGCACTTCTGGGTACTGTTTTATTTTGAAACCTGAGTAGGCCTCAACTCAAACAAACCTCTGGAAAGAACACATCTTATTTGCATCCTGAAACAATCATTTAAAATGTTAGGGACAATTTTATGATGGCTTTACATCTCTTTTGCGCTGCCATTGCATCACTGTTTTGAGACATCAGCAGTGCAAAAGATGCACCATGTTCCAAAATAGGCCTCACTTCATCAGCATCAAGATACTGTTAGTTTAAAATATATGTCTTAAGGACTGTGTAGGGGGCCTAGAGAAGCAGAGGCTTCTGTAAATGTCAAAGTTGTTGAAAAACTGTTTGTCCTTCAACCTTTTCCCTTGTCTTTTTTAATTTTTAAATACATGTTTTAATATTTTACAAATGTTTGTTCTCTCTTTCACAGATTGAAAGTATGAAAAAAAATTGAATAAGTTATCAAGAATTTTAAGGTATATGTTTTCTACTCTTTTCGTTACATTTCTATCACATTCACCTACTATAGGGCTTCAGACTATAGAGCTTTAAACAAAGTTTAACTAAATGTGGAAATTTGGAGCTGTGCCCGTGGCTTTTAGTTCAATGCGCAAGTGCATTGACCTAAAATGCGTGTGCACATTACCAAATCGCCGTCTGTTCCCTCAGGCGCACTCCTCCCACACCTTTGAAGTGAAGATTAGCTTCACTTCAAAGGCCCCGGCTGCTTTACACCCTCATTCTGCTGTCCCCGCTCGGTCCCCTCCCCTGTCTGCCGTGTGCATTTCTCGTCCCACCCCCCTCCCCCACAGTAACGCCACTCACACACGCAAGGTCACTCACACACGCAACACCACTCACACACGCAATGCCACTCACACACACAACGCCACTCACACACACAACGTCACTCACACACACTACGCCACTCACACACGCAATTCATCCACGCAACGCCACTCATCCACGCAACGCCACTCATCCACGCAACGCCAATCATCCACACAACGCCAATCATTCACGCAACGCCACTCATCCACGCAATGCCACTCATCCATTTGCAAAACCAAAAGGACAAACTCTTCTATTGTGAGACCTATTGCATTTTCAATGCTTGATTCTTTCACTTCCTTATCTATTTTGTTTTCCACAATTATATCCTCTTCCATCTTTTCTTCGGTAAATAAATCTATTAAACAGCATCTCTGGTTTAGTCCCTATAGCTGTCTTTCTTTTAACATTACTCTCTGTTTACTTCCCTTGTACTAACTCCTTTATTTAAAAAAAAAAAAATTTGGGGTTAGCTCCCGGTTCGCGTACCGGCGAGCGAACCGGAAAGCGAACTAAAAAAAAAACAGCTTGCCAGAGTGTTACACTTTCTAGCAATTTTTGTATAAAGGGGAGGTAGTTCTGAAAAGAACTTTTTTTATGTTTTTGTAGTTTTATATATTTTTTTCTTTTTGGAACATTATTTGTTTTTTTTGTATTTTTTGAACAATTTTAGGTTTTTTTTTGTTTTTTTTTACAGGGAAAGAACAAAAAACAGGCATTGAAAAGGGCTCAACAGGAGCAAAAAAAAAATTATTGCTTGGGGCGTTTAGAGCATTGGTGTTTTTCAGATGCTAAATTTATTAATTTTATATTAAAGTGCCACAATATAAACAAGTAAACTTCATATGAACAACATTTTTTGGGATATTTGGCACTGTTTCTCGTGCCTCTGCAACCGTCAGAGAAATATCAGCTGATGTCCTGGCCGCAGAAGTTGGAGGGTTCTCTTGCAGGTCACGCATCTCTGCCCGGCTATAATTTAGTGGATGCCACCTCTGCATATGACGGTGCATAGTGTGGTTCCTATAACTGTACTTTTTTTCAGTGCCCCTGGATAATTCATCTTGGCATATAAGGCACGTAACATAGCGTGCATTAACTTTTTTCTTTCCTGCTGGAATAGAAAAAAACTGCCAGATAAAACTATTTTGTAACTCTTTCAAAAATCGTGGTGCCTCTTCTTCCTCTTCCTCTTCTGGATCCTCTTCCTCCTCTGGGTTTCCAAGGAACTGTGGAGGTGGTCCACTCTTCTTATAAGGAGGTGGTGGTGGTGGTGGTGGGGGTCCAGCAGCTGAAGCTACTACTGAAGCCATTTTTTTCACAGAGCAAAATAGGTCTTCCTTTCTCAAAGTTGAAAGTCAGAGTGAGAAAAATGGTGGGGGCTTTCATCATTTGGGGAAAAAAATAGTTCTAAACCAATGAAAAGTGTTATTTTTAGGTCACATGACCTAGTCTTACATCATTAGGAAACCAAAAGTGAAATGAACCAATGAAAAGTGTTATAAACAAGTCACATGACCTGTCCCGCTCACGTTACGCGCTGCGCGCCGTGCCCCGGATCGCTTCCGGTTCGCGGTCCGGAGCACTTCCGGGAGCGCTAACGCGGCGCGTCATAAGACGCATTACGCGACAACGTGATATGTCGCGCTTCCGCGACGCGTCACGATGTTGATTTCTAATGCGGCAGTTGCGCAAACGGAACGTTTACCGGTTAGCGGACCGGGTCGCGGCATCAAATTGAGCTAACGGAAAGCTTCCCGGTTCACGAACCGGTAGCGAAACAAAAAAAAATAATAAAAAAATATATATAATTAAAAACATTAAATTACAAAAATTTTAAATATATTTTTGAATTAGAATAAAAATTCATTTTACAGCTTTTGATATTTGCTATTAAAAAACCATTGAAATTCACTGAAAAAACCATAGGTTATAGACCATATATAGTTAGGAATTAGCATTTGAAAAACCTTGAAAATGTCATCAGTGATGTCATTTGAGATGTCATCAGTGATGTCATCAGTGATGTCACTGACCATGTCATGAATGATGTAATATGTGACATCATCAGCAGTGGATTGCGGGTGTGCGATATATAGTTAGGGCAACTAACTATATATGAAATTTCAATGGTTTTGTGTGAGTAAAATATGGTTTTGTAAATGCTAATTCCTAACTATATATGGTCTATAACCTATGGTTTTTCAGTGAATATATATATATATATATATATATATATTACCTACTGGCGTTCGCCAGTAGGTATATATAGTTAGAATTTTTTCCCTATGGGACTTTTGAAAATTCTATGTCTAATAACTTTGGCGTTTGTGGATGGAATCGGCTGAAATTTTCAGGAAAATGGCACATTTTGTTTCTGAGCAGCCCCTGAAAATTTGGTGGGGTTTCGTCAAGGGGGGGGCTGAGAAAAAAGGGGGGTCCCAAAACGCGTTTTTTGCATTGAGTTTTCCATAGGGCGGTTGGACTCACTTTTAGCTCGAACGGCTGAATGGATTTGCACGAAACTTGGCAAAATTGTAGGGACTGTTAGCCCGATGTGCCTTTGCTAGGTCTCAATATATGTGCTCCAGTAGTTTTTGAGAAATTAACGTTCAAACCAAGATATATATCTGTAACAGCGCTCTGGGCAGCGATCCGGTCCGCTTACTTTTCGCTTATCGGAACTTTGCGCGCAGAAAGCTGATTGGCTCTCCGGTGTCTGTCAACATTCTAAACAGTCCGGAGCGGACGCCATCTTGTCTCTCGGTAGGATCGAGAGAGAAGAAGAGGTGGAAAACGAAGGGGGAATTTAATGAAAGGGGGCAAGGTATCCCCCTCTTGACCTCCTAGGAATGTTGTTGGGGTTATTAAAGGGTCCCGTGGGGAAAATAAAAAAAAAATGATTTTTCACGGTAGAAGCGCGGCCGCGAACTGGTAGCGAAACGGGAATTCGCCATTTTGTGCTTCGTAAATTAAATTACTAGTTATAAGTGGGTACGGGAGACGTATCCTAATCCCCTATGTTTCCTGAGGGTGGGTGAGGAGGCTGATATATGTTGATACATCTCTTCCAGCGGCTGTGCGTGAGCTTTTTTTTTTTTTTTGCTGCGTGACAGTCCGGAGCGGCCGCCATCTTGTCTCTCGGTAGGATCGAGAGAGAAGAAAAGGTGAAAAACTAAGGGGGAATTTAATGAAAGGGGGCAAGGTATCCCCCTCTTGACCCCCTAGGAATGTTGTTGGGGTTATTAAAGGGTCCCGTGGGGAAAATAAAAAAAAAATGATTTTTCACGGTAGAAGCGCTTCACGGGCCGCGAACTGGGCCGCAAACTGGTAGCGAAACGGGAATTCGCCATTTTGTGCTTCGTTAATTAAAGTACTAGGTATAAGGGGGTGCGGGAGACATATCCTAATCCCCTATGTTTCCTGAGGGTGGCTGAGGAGGCTGATATATGTTGATATATCTCTTCCAGCGGCTGCGCCATCTTGCCTTTTTTCGAATGCCACAATTTTGTCGTGCACGGCAGCCATTTTAGATGCCAGGCTGGTCCCAGGCTATCACCTACCCCTGCGGATGTAGTTTATGGCCCCAGCTGTAGAGAATTCAGACATGCCAATTCTCCTGATTCAGGCGTGTGAGTACTGATTTCAGTGCTAGTCTCCCGCCTCCCGATTTCTGCAAGCAAAAACCCGGGGGCATATTACTAACAACTAGCGATAATTTTTGTCTATAACTTGTTTAGAGACAAAAATTATCGCCGCAGATCGGCGATTTTTATCGCAGATAAACCTTGCTATTATCGCAGAAAAGTCAGCGATATTCATGTATTATCGACCTAATGCTCTTAGCCATGTTATCCACCTCCCATTGGATAACATGGCTAAGAACTGCTCAGGGCAGGTGTTAGATTTTGGAGATATTCGCGCTTAGCGCGAATATCTCCAAAAGTTGGTAATAGAAGGTAGCGATGTTAGGGACTGTTTCCAGTCGCTAACATCTTGGCACGCCACTTTGCATGTCATTAGTGATAAGTATCACTGACATGCAAAGCCGGGCCCAAGATGGTCGCTATCTCCTTTTAGGTGTCACTAACTGGTGTTAGCGACAGCTTGATAATAGGGAAATAATTTTATCTCCGCTTTCATGGTTTTTAAAGCCAAAAAAGCGGAGATAAACCCCCTTGATAATATGCCCCACGATTCCTTGGGGGTTTCAGCTGATAGGGCTTGGTATTGTGTTACATGGTAATTTTTCCATGAAACGTCAGAGGGTCGATGTAGCGGTTCTAGAAGAGGTGATAAACCATTTAAGCCTCATGAACAAGCGCATGGTCTTTTAAAGATTTGTGAAGTACTCGGGGCGGCGGTGTGTGTGTGCCCTCTTTCAGGAGCGGGCGGGGGGGCACTGCCAGCAACTTGCCAGGTCAGGTAGTGTTCAACACGTGCATCACCCTTTCTCTGCCTGCTATTGCGCTCCATGCTTCGGAAAGGTAAGAAAAAGAACGTGCATTTGAGTTTGAAATGTCCGATCCTGCAGCAGCACACTTCCAAAGCCCACACATGACAATAACCCGATTCAAGGCCCCATTCACCCGTTTTTCAAAAAATAGATAACACTCCAACAAAGTAAGGTTATAAAACTTTATTAACTTTTAACGATAATGAACAGAACAAAAACTAAAAACATTTAAACATTTATTAACACAAAAAGCAACAATGGTTAGAAGCTGTCTTTTGTGCGAATAGTCCCAAGGCAGCACAACGTGCAGAGTTCTGGACGGCACCCAGGTGATGTCGCCTGGGTGCCGCACTGGTTTAGGGATCCTACAATGCTGCTCCGAAAATTGGCGTGGGGCGTCCCGGGTGGGGCGGGGGGAGGCCTCGTCAGTAGCGGTCTGTTGTGCGATTAGTCCCAAGGCAGCACAACGTGCAGAGTTCTGGACGGCACCCAGGTGATGTCGCCTGGGTGCCGCACTGGTTTAGGGATCCTACAATGCAGCACAGAAAAACAGCGTGGGGCGTCCCGGGTGGTGCGGGGGGAGGCCTCGTCAGTAGCGGTCTGTGTCTAGTGTCACATGGCTGACACAACATGTACGACAGGCACCCAGGTGATGTCCAGTAAACTGCCGCACTGGTTTTGGTATCCTACAATGCTGCTCCGAAAATTGGCGTGCGGCGGCCCGGGGGGGGGGGGGGAGGCGGCGTGAACGGGCCTCCCCAGGTGGCGGCCATTCAGCTGTTTACCGCCCGCTCTTGCGACTACAGCGTCTCGCTCACCATGTTGTTGAGTTGCTCCCACTCTTGCAGTGCAGCGATAGGCGGCTGCCACATGACTCTTAAAATGGCGGACGGCTCTTCGGTTTTGGGCCTGGTCCACTGAAATGGCCCTGGGACACCTTGGAAGTCGGACGCTTGCCTGCTAGGGCTTGGGCTCCATTCTCGAAAAGCGTCCCCTCAGCCGTGAAGATTGTATAAAAGTCTTGGGGGCCCCCGACTCCCGCAGGCTTTCGGTGGGGAGCGGCTGCCATGATTGCTCGCGGAATGACCACGACGGAGCCACGAGATGGTGGTGCTCTCATGCTGACGCCAGCTTCAGTCTGAATGATCCAGAAACAAGGTGGGGCTTTCATCGTTTGGGAAAAAAAAATGTTCTAAACCAATGAAAAGTGTTATTTTTAGGTCATATGACCAAGCCTTCCATCTTTAGGAAACCAAAAGTAAAATGAACCAATGAAAAGTTTTATAAACAAGTCACATGACCTGTTATGCGACATAGGGCTACAAAAAGCGTAGAAAATCCGTTGGCACGTGAGGCGGCGTCAGTAGCGGACCGATGTGCGAATAGGCCGAAGGCAGCACAACGCGCCGAGATCCGGATGGCACCGAGGTGGTGTCCAGCAAATTGCCGCACTGGTGTGGCCATCCTACAATGCTGCGCCGAAAGACGGCGTGTCCAGCTGAATTGTGGTCACTGTTGCGGTACAGTGACTCGAACGCGCCGAGATCCGGATGGCGCCGAGGTGGTGTCCAGCAAATTGCCGTACTGGTGTGGCCATCCTACAATGCTGCGCCGAAAGACGGCGTGTTCAGCTGAGTTCCGGTCACTCTTCCGGCACAGTGACTCGAACGCGCTGAGATCCGGATGGCACCGAGGTGGTGTCCAGCAAGTGGCTGCACTGGTGTGGCCATCCTACAATGCTGCGCCGGAAGTCGGCGTGGGGTGCCCCGTTGGCTTATGAGGTGATGTCAGTAGTGGACTGATGTGTGAATAGGTCGGAACCAGCACAAGGCGCCAAGATCCGAATGGCAAGTCCTGGATGTTGAGTGCCTCAGTTGAGATTTCTGAGCAGTGCTTGTAGAACTGTCTGAAGCTTATTTGCACCTGCTGCAGCTTCACTAGGTCCGGCGGAACTTGTTGCCTTTTCCTTTCTGCTTCTTTTCCTACAATGCGTTTCTTCTGAAGACACGACCAGGTCCCTGAATGTGTGCAGGGGGACGCTATTGAATGAATGAACGCGCCGAGATCTGGATGGCACCGAGGTGGTGTCCAGCAAATTGCCGCACTGGTGTGGCCATCCTACAATGCTGCGCCGAAAGTCGGCGTGGGGTGCCCCGTTGGTTTATGAGGTGATGTCAGTAGCGGACCGATGTGTGAATAGGTCGGAACCAGCACAAGGCGCCCTGCACTGTTGAGCCTTTTTCAATGTCTGTTTTTTGTTCTTTCCCCTCCATCAAAAACAAAACAAAAATACAAGGCGCCAAGATCCGAATGGCAAGTCCTGGATGTTGAGTGCCTCAGTTGAGAGTTCTGAGCAGTGCTTGTAAGACTGTCTGAAGCTTATTTGCACCTGCTGCAGCTTCACTAGGTCCGGCGGAACTTTTTTCCTTTTCCTTTCTGCTTCTTTTCCTACAATGCGTTTCATCTGAAGACACGACCAGGTCCCTGAATGTGTGCAGGGGGACGCTATTGATTGAATGAAAATGGCGGCTTGACACAAAGCTGACTCAAGCGTTACTGTTGGTGCTATACAGACAAAAATTGGTTTTCAGTTTGTACATTCTTCAGGTTTTTTTTTCCATCCAAGTCTGATTGAGAGTTTGTAGAAAAATGGCTTCAGATTTTCCACATACTACTCTTCAACATTCTTCCTAAATGTAACAATGTGAAACTCACTAGGAGAACGGCTGTTTCTGTTTCCTTTCAAAATGCTGCCACCAATATTTTCTGAATGGAAGACATCATCTTGTAACATAAAGGGCCGAAAGGGGTTCTGGTCTGGCCGATGGTTGGTGGAGACATTTTGACTATATCTTGGACCTGCCCGGCCTCGCCCAAAATGGCGCCGGTATAAATGGGACTCGTAACTCTTTGCCCGCAAATGTATATCTAGAAAATGTTATTGTAAGTGGCCCTGTCGTATTTTAATTACAAAATGTACGTCCACCGATACCGCAACTGTTAGACACCTTTGTTCTTGTCACCTAATGGCCCGCTCGTTACGTTCTTCTACAGTGTAAATGTCTCCTCATCATATACGATTTGAGTTTGCTCCGTGGCCGGCCCACGTGGTTATAGGCCCGTATTTGTATACTGACATTTTCACAATAAAGGTTTTTAAAACAAAACACGGTAGTAGTATTTTCATTTGTAAAGTTTTTACTTTTAGTGACTGTTTTCGAATCAGTAAAAGGCAAGTGAAATAAAGCAGTCCAATTACATGACGGATAAAAGGTATAATATGTAGGAACGCAGTAAAGATAAATGGTCAAGGGCAGTTGTGTTTTTCATGTCTGCAACATAAAGTGGTCGATAAGAATCTGATAATCAGGCGTATCGGCGACTAAGACAGCAGGCCGAATCTCTTTTACTCAACGGCTCCGTCATGGAAGGAAGAAACGCCCTTTTTCTCGAAAAAGGAATATATTTTACTTGCAAGACAGTTGTAAATTTTCCGGGAAAGTACATTAGCCTGGAATATTATAACATATGTTTGAAAAAAAAATATTGTTCGAAAATAATAAAAAGCGTAATTTTTAGGTCATATGACCAAGCTTTTCATCATTAAATTAACAAAAGTAAAATGAACCAATGAAAAGTTTTATTAACAAGTCACATGACCTGTTATGCTTACGTTACGCGCTGCGCGCCGCGCCTCGGATCACTTCCGGGTGCGCTAACGCGGCGTGTCATAAAACGCATTACGCGACAACGTAGGTCAAGAATATAGTCTAAATGTCTCCACCAACCAGCGTTCAGAACACAACCCCTTTCAGCAGTCCAAAAAGTTCTGTTAAATGACAACAGAGGGGACAGGCAACAAGAACCATCAGTCAAAGAGGGGAGGGCAAGTTCTTCTCTTCCGGGTCATGTTGGGGCGCTACCGGAACTGATCGAATTGGTAGTCTACAGTGTTTCTGGATGTTTCAGACTAAAGCTGGCGTCAGCATGAGACCACTACCATCTCGTAGCTCCGTCGTGGCCATTCCACGAGCAATCATGGCAGCCGCTCCCCACCAGAAGCCTGCGGGAGTCGGAGGCCCCCAAGACTTTTGTAGAATCTTCACGGCTGAGGGGACGCTTTTCGAGAATGGGATCCAAGCCCTAGCAGACAAGCGTCCGAGTTCCAAGGTGTCCCAGGGCCATTTTAGTGGACCAGGCCCAAAACCGAAGAGCCGGCCGCCATTTTGAGAGTCCTGTGGCAGCCGCCTATCGCTGCACCGCAAGAGCGGGCGCATCTCAACTACATGGTGAGCGAGACGCTGTAGTCGCAAGAGCGGGCGGAAAACAGCTGAATGGCGGAAGAGGCACAGTGTAGCAAAAGCGGGCGGAATGGCAACTAAAACGATAAAGGGGCGCCTCACTACAGCTTGTCTTCAGGTCAAACGGATTGTGGGACAAGGTCCAGAATTGAAGAGTCATCAAAAGGCAAAAAGTACCGCCGGACCCCGGGAGCCGGCCGCCTATGTCGGGGGCGATCTCAGGCTACACCAGTGCTATAAGACTTGGGGAGGGTGTCGGAGCCAAGCGTCTTCTCCGAGTCCATGGCCATCACAGCGCCCCTCAGGGGCCTCCGTCAAGCTGTTTAGGAAGGTAACATATCATATTGTTTTCTAATGCAGTCAGGTCCACAAACGACACTCACTTACTTTGAGAATAGTGAAGCTGCAGTAGGTGGAAATAAGCTTCAGACAGTGTTACAAGCGCTGCTCAGAACTCTTAACTATGGCACCCAACATCCAGAACTTATGCTATTTGAGAATGGTAGTGACATCGAAGCATCTCAGGGACCAAAACCATTAACGTACTTTCACGTATGAAAATCTTACTTGGGGAGGGGGCAGGAGCGAAGCGCCCCCTCCCAGTCAGCGCCACCACACCGTATGTTGAAAATCTGAAGCCATCGTTCTACAAAGTCAACCAAACTTGGATTGAAAAATCTAGAAAAATGTACAAACTGAAAACCAGTTTTGGTCTGCATAGCATCAGTAACAACGCTTGAGTCAGCTTTGTGTCAAGCCGCCATTTTGATTCAACAAAGCACAGGCATTGAAAAAGGCTGAAATTCAGAACTCTAAACTATGGCACCCAACATCCAGGAGCTTGCTATCCGGATCTTGGAGCCTTGTGCTGTTTTCGATCTATTCACACATCGGTCCACTACTGACATCATCTTATAAACCAACGTTATGTAAATAGTTTTTTAATAAAATGTTTTACCCTATTTCTTTGCTGGTGTGTTGTCTATATTTTTAATATTTGCATAGGGTTTGTCATTATTTTGTGCGGGATGGGTGATGGAGCTGAGCTGTCTTGCAGCCCTCATGGTGTGGAGCTCAGTTCATCTCACTATTTTCGTATTTCTCAAGAAGGGTTGTTCCTAATATTTCTATTTTAGCGAGGTCAAAAAGAGATCCAATTAGTGGCCTACTGATTTTGCTCGATTACTTTTATTTTTTTACACGATTTTTCACTATCTGCAAAGACTAAACAGAGTATTGCGACTTTGTGCTTGTTTGTAAATAGAGAATGATCCAAAGAGAACCAATTCTAAAACAGTAAATGCTTGGACAACAATCAATCAAATGGAGAGACAAGGAGGTACGACGGATTACAACGGGGGTAAAGGCCTGCGTTAACTACCCTTCAGTATCTGCAAAGAGAGAGTACTACTAAGGCAAAAGAGGGGAGGGGGGGGGGGGCAGCGTTCAAAGCACATCAGCGTGCATAAATACGAAAATGTTTTTATCTATCACGTACTTGACATTTTAAAGCTTTTCATATTTGCTATTAAAAAACCAATGAAATTCACAGAAAAAACCATAGGTTATAGTGGATATATAGTTAGGAATTTGCATTTACAAAACCTTGAAAATTCAATGAAAAAACCATAGGTTATAGGCCATATATAGTTAGGAATTAGCATTTACAAAACCTTATTTTACTCGCATAAAACCATTGAAATTCCATATATAGTTAGCTAACTATAAGCGCTAACTATATATCGCGCACCCGCAATCCACTGCTGATGATGTCACATATTACATCATTCATGACATGGTCAGTGACATCACTGATGACATCACTGATGACATCTCAAATGACATCACTGATGACAACTCAAATGATATCAATGATGACATCTCAAATGACATCACTGATGACATCACTGATGACAACTCAAATGACATCACTGATGACATCTCATTTGTCATCACTGATCACATCACTCATGTGATAATACAATGAACCTCTTCAGACTCTAATATAATCTTACATACACTCAGTATAAACAGACACTCACAGACTGTCACTCATCCATGGACTTACTCACACACCTAGTCAGTCATGCAAAGAATCAATCACACCTCCATTTCCTCAACTATACAGTTATACACATCTTACTTATTCAAACATATAATAACACATATTTACTCTCTTATATAATCCCTGATACAAGCTCACAGTGATCGATACAGCCAGTCACACATTCACTGGCTCTTATGTTCAGTTATTTATATATCTCAACTCTCACATGTATTGTGTTTTACATACGTACTTACTTGCACATGTAGCAATGAGAAATCCATTCACTCACCAACACACCCATGCACAGTCAACCGCCCATATAGCTGTTTCCACATGCACTCTTGAACTCATACTCCTAGTGAATCAACTGCTTACACATCTATGCACAGAGTCACGCACCTCCCAGCCACCCACACACACACTCAGCCTCCCATTCAAATATTTGGGCAACCAATCAATAACCCATATGGCTACTCTTATAGCTACTGATCAACACATGCAGCAGCTTACACAACAACAAACATACTGATGCACGAATTAAGACAGTTTAGTCACTAACCCATGTACTCAGTGAGACACATTTAATCACTCACTCATACAGTCAGTCATGCACCTACTAAATTCTTCATCCAGACACTTATACATCCACTCATTCTTCAATATGTGAAACATATTTAAACTTTACAGACACATACAATCACTGGATGTTGTGATCAGTGATGTCATCAGTGATGTCATTTGAGATGTCATCAGTGATGTCATCAGTGATGTCACTGACCATGTCATGAATGATGTAATATGTGACATCATCAGCAGTGGATTGCGGGTGCGCGATATATAGTTAGCGCTTATAGTTAGCTAACTATATATGGAATTTCAATGGTTTTATGCGAGTAAAATAAGGTTTTGTAAATGCTAATTCCTAACTATATATGGCCTATAACCTATGGTTTTTTCATTGAATTTTCAAGGTTTTGTAAATGCAAATTCCTAACTATATATCCACTATAACCTATGGTTTTTTCTGTGAATATATATATATATATATATATATATATATATATATATATATATATATATATATATATATATATATATATATATATATATATATATATATATATATATATATATATATATATATATATATATATATATATATATGTATATATATCTTAACGAGCAAATGTCCCAAGATGAGAGGAGCAACAGTAGCTGGTGCTGGCTGCAAGGTTCAGGACACCCTCGCAGTTAATGTTTACAGCAAACACTCTCCAGAAGAGAAAACGCCGCACACTACTTCGATAGTTGAATTAGTGGTTTATTTTCTGTAGGTTCCCCACCTACGCGTTTCGGACATCAAGCTGTCCCTGATCACGGTAACAAACATTTGTCCATCATTAGTGTTTACCTTAAATAATGTAGACACCACTTGGCTGTTAAGATGCATTGTGGGCTCAGTAGTTTTTTGGATCAAAATTATTCCAAACAGTGCACTATGAATTGCTGGATCGCGGCATTTCCGCTGCACAATTAGAACTGTTTAGTTATATTTGAAAGGTGATCTCAATTGCGCATAATGTTTGTCCTGTGGACATTGTGTAATTACATTGTTGAGTCTGCTCATACTGACTGGCGCAAATTACCTCTGTATAGGAGATGAAGGACTGAGTGTCCATGTATGCAGGTTATGGCTGAGTGCCTTTTATTCCAATTGTGCCGTTTGATGCTTAGATCTACAGATTACAAGATATTTATCATAATGCTTGTGCAACCGCGCTGAGAAAGGAACCCGCAGACAACTCCTTAGATGAAGCAACAGATTAGACAAAAACAGTGACTTACCTGCCCTGAAGAAGTCCGTTTGGACGAAACGCGTAGGCACTGGCTACAACATTGCTTTTATGAAGATAGCCTTTTTTGAACAGAATAAAGACCTGACTACTCAACCATTGAAGACTCTTAACTTCCTTGGATGGAATGAATGAAATGTTGGAATTATATGGTGTTTATCCATAAAGAATATTGTTGTTTCCTTGGCTATTATACCATACAGAAATAGATCATTTCTATACTTTTGTAGAGTGCTGGACATTGTGTTAAATTGTGTTTGTTTGAGATTTTTTAGTCTCAGGGAGACCTAGGGGTCTGGATCTCCTGTCCTTAGCACCTAAAAATTGCAGATATTAATGTGACACTAGTGGATAGGTGCAAAATCGTATAGCCTCAAACCCCTGTGCTCGGTGTGTATTGTGTTTTGCGAACGCAAATGAGGTTGCAAAACAATCATGCTTTGCAATTAGACTCGCTATGAGGAAGGGACGCCATTGGCATGACCCATCTAAATAGCGAGTCTCAAACCATATTTTGCAAATCGGTAATTGGTTACTAAATCGCAAAATTGGGTTTGTACATGGAGCAGACCAATTTTGCGGTCGCATATGGGCTGAATTCCCGTTGGTGACATCAAAAAACGTCTTACATCTGCCCCTTCATCTCCTTTTTGTGTTCACACTTTATAGTGCAGAAGTGCAGCAAGGTGCTCGTCATGAGCAGGGCACACAGGTGGTAGGTAGTATATGTAATGTGATCCTGCCTGATGGATCAGGTTCACTATATTGCACTCTCCTGTTGTATAATCTGCCCATGAAGGGCACTCTCCAAAAGAACGTGTAGTCATGTATGCATGAAGGAGTGCAATAGTCCCACAACAGATAAATCCGCATAGTACAGCATATGCGGCATATACTGCTGTCATCTCCTATGTTTGTGAGGGGTGGCAGCTCTTGGACCATGCCAACAACAGTCAAAACAATACATAATATGGTCACCTCTGGTGAAAAAGCAGGGAGAACACCACAGTGGCTTGGTGGTTTCTTTATTTATTGCAATCCACTACTCTCACCGGACCCTGCTGCTGCTAGCACACATGGAATGATGTACTGCTGTTTTTTTCTCACCAGTGATTGACACTGCAGCTATTGAAGCTTGCTGTGCCACAGCAGGTGGGACTGGAAGAAAAGCACCTTAGTAGGGGAGGTTTTCTCTGACACCATAGCCACTAACAGTGCAACCCCATTGCAGGTCTAGTGAGAATTGGTTCATGGTAGTGGACCCATGGCAGTCAGGGGTCATAGGGCTACAGTTTTGCCATTTGGAGTCTTATACACCGATTGTCGGGGGCAACCTCATAATTGACCCAAACTGAGCGCCAAGTTCTCCCTTTTAGTTTTGACCCTCATGGTAGCAAGATTAAGCAGTTCAAGGCTTACCCTGGGAAGTAGTGTAGGTTAGACACTTAGCACAAAGTAATGATTCATGAATCAACCTCTAGCCAGTTCTTTTACTTCTTAGCAGAACAATAACTGTAATTAAGATACAGTTAAATGGTGGTATGCTAACATAAAATTGCAAATGCAGAGAATGAACAGCATACCTTGTGAGACGGTCCTAAACATCTGATGTGTACAAAGCGTTCTCAGTGTTAAACAATGTAAAGGTCCTTTCTTTGGAGTTTGTCAGCAAGTTTTCAATGTACAACCCCTTACGAGTGCAAATGGCATGACTGCTAAACGAGGTAAAGCCCCTTCCTACTTCCTTCAACCCAGAGTCTGCATAACTATGAGCTCTGAGCAGTGGAGTACTTTATAAGTGGGCTAACACAACCTTTGCTCAGTGAAGTCCATGGAAAGAAGAACATTAAAGTATTGGAGCTAAATCCTTTAGGCCATCTGAATATAAGACCAACAGTGAAATACCTGGTACACATCTTTAATGCTTGATTTTCAGGGTAGTGAGGCAGTCCACGACTTACCCAGTTACAGGGTTGGATTGCCAAAGCAGGCAATCATGCATGGGCCTATGGGAAGGTGCCTAAGTGTCAGTGGGAGAAGGGGGGTTTGGGCCTCTGTTAACTGCCCACAACGTGCGCTATTGTCCCACCCAGCAACTGCCACGCCCACATGTGCAGGTCACTGTCATATGGGGCCGACACAGACAGGCAGGCTAGAGACACTTGCTTTGAGGAGAGTGCAAGGATGGGGGTGGAGAGAGCGCTTGCAGCATTTTCATTAGGAGGATAGATTGTCCATTGTGAAGCTGGGCCTGACTCCATAAGCAGTGTTCTTCCCCAACTCCCCTCACCCAGATGCCACACTACATCCATGGTGAGCGGGGGAAGGAGAAGTGTGAAGACTTCAGGTGTTGTTGTGGCCGTTGGGCCATTCTCACCTAATTGTCAGTTCTCAACTCGGCCCCCGTGAGGCCAGCCAGGCCCAGAAGGGAAGCTATGTCATACACTGTTCACCTGACCCCCTCCTCCACTAGGACTTCACATTTAGGTCATAGTGGGAGGGGGTGGGGAAGTGCACAAAGGCTGAAAGTCCTAGCTGGAAGGTCAGGCCAGGTCAGGTGTTGTGGCCATTTTCACTTCAACCTGCCCAGTTCAAATTTCATCAAGTAATCTACCCAGCACATGCCCATTTTATTTTGTGTACTTGTAGCTTGTATTTGCTCGAGAGATCAATATTATCTCGTCAGGTTTAAATCATCAAAAGTTAGCAGAGAGGGTTTATATACCTGCTGCAAACATAACGTGTAGCTTGCAGATCACAGATTTGTATTTTATATAAAAAGGTCAATGGGTTACTGCTTAAAGGTCCTTTTGTTACTTGCAACTCATAAGTTATAATCAGGGCCATTGGAATAATGTGGCAGGGAGGACCAAATTATGGTGCAGAGTTGAGTACATTTTGGGGCAAGAAAAGACCAATTATGCAACTCTTTTGATGGTATTGTTTTGTCAATTTATACATTGTCATCCAAGTCTGGGAAACCCCTTCAACTCAGTAGTATCAGTTTAACTTTTATTTATTTATTTGAAGGTTTGTACCGCGCTAGAATCGACTCCCATTGGAGTATCTCTGCACCCACCGCAAAAGAGAGGTAACACTGTGCTGAAATCTAGGAGAGTTACTGAGCCTGGAATAAGAATGTTTTTAGACGTTTTCGAAAGATCAAATGATCAGTGCGAAGTTTGAGAGACTCAGGGAGTTTATTCCAGAGGCAGGGTCCCAGATAAGACAGAGCCCTTCCGCCCTGTCTTACTGTTTTTAACAATTGGGACTTGCAGCAGAGATTGATTGCTGGAGCGGAGGGTACGTACCGGGTTATAAGGGATGAACTTTTCCGCTAGGTATGAGGGGCCAAGACCAAGAATACCCTTATGAACCACACAGCAGGTCTTGAATTTGACGCGTTGGCAAATCGGTAGCCAGTGTAGTTTATCTAACAAGGGGTGTGAGGGGGATCTAGGTGGAGCGTTCAGCACCAGCCCTGCAGCCGTGTTTTGCACCATCTGAAGTCTGCTGAGAACACACTCATTTGCCGATGCCAGCAGCCCATTACAGTGATCCAGGCGGCTAAGCACCAGTGCCTGGACCAGCGTCTTCCTGGTTGTACCTGAGAGTAAAGGGAATACTTTACGAAGTAGCCCAATTACATGAAGACAGGATCCAACTGTCTGATTTATGTTATCCATAAAAGACAGATCTCGATCCAGCCGCACGCCCAGGTTCTTTACCACCTGTTTGGGAACAGGGAAAGGTCCTAACTCTGGGGGCCACCAGTCTGGTGTCCACAGCATTGTGGCTTCCCCGAAAAGCATAACCTCCGTTTTCCCCACTTTACACTGTAGGAAATTCAAAGCCATCCACTGAGAGACAGCCTCATACCTTCGGAGAAGGATTGTTTGACCATGGAGTTTAGAGACTTAAAAGGGAAGGGGAGCTGAGTGTCATCAGCATATGACAATGGGATAAAATTGTAAGATCTGATAATGCTGGCCAGGGGGGCCACGTAGATGTTAAAAAGGGTAGTGTTTAAACAAGACCCCATGTGGCCCCCCCTTTGTGAGTTCTACCAAGGCAGATCTAAATGAGCCCATAGAAACACTCCGTGTACGGTCAGATAGGAAGCTCCTCAACCAGGCCAATGCCAAACCCTCAAGCCCAACCTCTACCAGCCGCCTGAGCAAGATGTCATGTGATATGTTATCGAACCCTGCCGATAAATCCAGTAGCACCAGAATCACTGAATGCCCTTTATCCTGGGACATACGGATGTCATCGGTCACCGAGAGGAGAGCAGATTCGGTGCTATAACGTGGTCTGAAGCCTGACTGGGAATGATCCAGGCTTCCTGTGTGCTCGATAAAGCTAGACAGGTGAATATTAATGTGCTTTTCCGTTAATTTGCCCAGGTACGGAAGGAGCCATATAGGCCTTAGGTTGGACAGTTCAGTCAATGAGATGGAATAGTTTTTCCGAATAGGTCTAACCATTGCCGTCTTTCACTCTTGTGGAACCCGGCCCTTGGCAAGAGATAGGTTGAGGAGGGACTGGATTGTAGGACCGAGTACCCTACCCACCGATGCCAAGGTGCTTGCCGGGATAAGGTCTGAAGGTGAGCCACTCTTGATTTGACCAATGAGGTCCTCTACCTCACCCAGGGAGGCAGCAGGAAACTCGGTAACCATGATGGAATTGGCTGCCCTTCTTTGAGATGGTAACAGAAGCCAACCCATATGAAGGCTTGAGTCAGTGATTGTATCATAGATCCTGTCTATCTTGTTGGTAAAATAGAGGGATATGTTGTTGCAAAGTTGTTGCGACGATAGATCAGGACTCTCACAAGCCGTTGGTTTAGTAAATGTCTGGAGGATCCGATAGAAAACCTTGGGGGCATTACCTGCCTCCGTAAGTTGTGAGGCAATATAGGTCTTACGGGCTGACCTAATGTTCTTATGATAGGAAGCCAAGGCTGAGTAATAGCAATTCTTATCGACCTCAGAATGAGACGATCTCCAAGTTTTTTCAAGCTTCCTACAGGCCTGTTTATAAAATCTTATTATAATATATATATATTATCTATTCAAATACAACAATAGCAATTGAAAGACCAATTGTTTGTTGAAAAGTTGTTAATTTGTTATTTTTATTACTAGAACCAGGATTTCAAGATACAGTGTGTACTGGTTTTGTGGAAGCATACAAATCACTTTGCAGTCCAGAAAATGGGACACGCTCCTGGGGTAAGGTGAGGGCATAGGGGGTCCCAAGTTAGCACCAAGACTACACCACCAGCAGCTCAGGAGCAGACTGGTGCAGGGTGCTTGGACGGTGTTGGGAGCCCATGCAATCCTATGGGGGTTGCCGTCTTTGGATTTCAGCTACAGGCTCCGCCCAGGAAGTGTTACGGGAAGAACCAACAACTGGGCAGGTGAGTAGAGAGGTCCCTCGACGTGAGGACACTTTAGGATCGGTTCATTAGGATGTAGAGTTGGAGATTGCAGGGGTGCCTTTCGAATTCAGGAATCTGCTTACTGGTACGGTCACAGTGAAGGGGGGTCATCAGGAAGAGAATGCAGGTGTCGACACAGAACCTTGGAGGTGACACCTATGGACGGATTGACCCTCTGGACCCAGATCGTGGACGATGGGTGCAGAGGTAAGTCCTGGAGCAGGGTTTCTTGGTCCCACAGGGGCTGTAACTTGTTCTGTGGACAGGGCCGCTGTCCCCGGGAGTCTCAAGACTTTATTGACGTGGGGGACCACTCCTCACCAAATCTGAAGGCCGCTGATTCTTTTTGGAGCCGTTGTTTTCTTCTGAGCTTCGGGCAGGCCGGTAGGGATGGGGCCAAGTCAGTTAGGTAGGCCTGGAGTCTTCACTGCTGCTACATCTTTGGGATTCCAATCTTCTTAGGTCATCAATAACTGCAGGCTGGGCTGGATTCAGGGCTGCCCCCTAAATATTGTATTTAGATATCATTTTAGGGGTCTTGAGGTAGTAGCCAATGGGCCACTGACCTTAGGGTGAATTCACCCTTGGTGTGCTTATTCCACGTGGGGGAATGGGCTCAATCCCTAACCCTGATTGGAGGGTGCCTGCCATCTGCAAGATGGCGGGCACTGAAGAGAGGGCTTAATCACGCTGCCCCCAGCTGAGGGGTGGGGTTGACAGAGGTGGGCACATCTTCATGGCTGGACAACATTGCAGAGTGCTAAAAAATGCAGAAGCTTGTTGTTGAGAGATTATTTTTACATTATTATGTTTACATTTATTTATTTACTTATTTTACTTTATTTATTCATTTATTTTTACAATTATTTTTACATGTTACATTGTATTGAAGTACTTTTTGTGTTAAGTCAATGAAAATGTTTGACCACATTTAATGGAAAATGTGAGGCAGTTGCCCCTGTATGATAATAATTACCTCAATGTGTCAGGGTTAGAATCTTTGTGGTAAGGATGGGTCCCATCCGCCATGGGCACTCTGTTAATGCCAAGAATTACATATAGTATACCAGTGGCAGAATGTTGCCATTGACTGCATCCATATATATATATGATGGGTGACTCAGAGGTCAAAATTGCAACTAGAATGTCAAGGCCAGAATTGTGTTGTGGTTGCCTGCATCTCCCGCCAAATATGCCATGATTGTCCTCCCAAATCCCAGAATTATTTTGAATATGGTAGCACCAGCATTTTGCTATAGGTGTCCCATATGCAAAGAATGATCTCCAATATGTCAGTTCAAGCATTTTACCAATGGCATCCATAGCCAATAAATCACCTCTAGTGAAACAGCACCAACAATTTGCAATGGGTGCCGCCCCATATGCAAAGAATTGTCTGCAATATGCCAGTGCCTGCATTTTACCATAGATTTCCTGTGTACCAAGAATTATGCCCAATATGTCAGCCCCACCATTTTGCCACAGGTGTTCCATATGTCCGGAATTACAGCTTATGTGCCTGCTTTTCACCTAGGCACATCATATTGCAAGAATTACCTACTCCACTCTTCTTTATTCTCACTCACTCAGTCACTCTAGCTCACACTCACTTGCACTCACATTTACTCACTCTGTAATTCTAACAAAGTCTCACTTATTCCCACTTCCTCTGACTAACTCAATCTCACTTAGTTACACTATCCCTCATATACACAACACACATACACTCTCACACATTTCACAGGGTTTTATTTTACTAACTTACCTTCAGCTACCTGACTTGTTGTGCTTCAGATAATGGTATTGGGTAGACTCTCTAGGCCAGTCTACAGCTTCTTCCTGCTTTGAAAACTGAAGCACATAGTTGGAGTCTGCACAGTGATGAATAGGGTCCAGCTGTCAGTTTCTTGCATTTTCAACATGTCTTGTCATAAGGTGGTGTGGCTCTTGCCCTACCCTATCCCCATGATGAGATGAGAGAGGATGTGTTAATAGCATGACTGATGGGTAGCTCTGGGCACGGTAGGGATTACCACAAAAGCACGTAGGGCTACCTGCATTCAGTTACCTTACAGCATGTCACTCATAGGGAAGTCTTGAGGCCAGGTAGGATCCAGAGGCCAGGCAAGGACTTTGCTAGTCCTGGTCAAGCTTGCTGATGACTGTTGCAGGTGCCTCTGTGCGCCTTTGCCAGCCAAAAGGTGGACATATTTTTTATTATACTAGTGAATAATAGGTTATTATTAATTACTGATATTATATAGAATGGGGGCAGAAACGAGCAATCACTACTGAAAATTACAGGTTTTATTCTATGAAAGCGGTATGTAGGGAATCAAGAGGAGGAATTTCAGAGCCGCTTTTTCTCTTTCAATTGTCATGGCAGGTTCTTTTCCCAGGAATCCTGACCTAAACTCTTTTGCCCCTTGGATTTGTACTAGATTTCTGATTGATGTTATAATCTGTATCGAGGACCTAGATGATTGGGATCAGGATTCTTGCATCCTTGTACAAGGCGTTGAGAATTGAATAAGTGTTACGTTTTTACAGCTCCAGTTTTCCCAACCTTCACCAGTGCTATTGATCCTACAAGCTTAAAAAAACCTAATGTCCCACACAAATTTCTAAATATTTGCCTCCTGATGCTAACCAAGTAATTGTTTATGAAAGGTTCTGCTCCTCAAATGTGGGCAACGTTTTTTTTGGGCTGCCCGGGCCTATTTTTGGTCCCAATCTGACCCTGCCACTTAGATTGGGTGGGGAAGAAACTTCGGACTCTGCAAACCACACAATATCACTTTGTCCTGCGAGTGTTTCTACATACAACAGATGCATACAATGAAAACCAGACTTTTTGGATCACCTTGTTATGGACATTTTACTGTGGGTGAGTTTCACTACATGTGTCTCCCCCATGGTAATCACATGGTAAATTGACAGTGCATGTTTACCGCTAGTTTCTGCCTTTTACTAAAAGACTGCTGCAGCACAGCTAGGGTAAGGAGCATTTGGCTGGTTACACATGAACACAAGTGCACATAACGTAGTCTCACTGGTGCAGACTGGTAACTTTGCACAGGTAGCCTGGTGCAAAGGGGACTTTGCAGGGTTAGATATTTACCTGGGATAGACCTTATAATATTAGTGGGCACTAATAAGTAAAGTCTGTTTGACTAACTTGTTAGTCTGCAATGACTTTTTATTATCTGCCTTATAGTGCAGTTTTGCTTCCCTTAGGCCTACAAAGTCCTGTGATATATTAACCGCATGAGCGCTAGAGGGTTTTCCCGCTGCACGCTGAAATGTGAAAATCGCGGCTTTCGTGACAAAGCCAGCTCGTCATGCGCGCAGGTCAGGTAACGCCCATGACGAGCTGTCTTTGTCATCCGCATCGAAGGGGTTAAACTGGGATGAAAAGGTGTGCCCTGGTTCATATTCACCGGTCCCAAGACCATACATGTACATTTTATGGGTCATCCAGAATTGTCATATTTTTCTGGCTTAGTTCTGGGTCAGATCCCACACCTTTTGTTGCCCTGCTGGGCCAAGTTTATTATATTTCTCCCCAGCAGAGGGAACAAAGACTTCCCTACACCAAAGGAGAAACTAATAGTGCTTCCCTCAGCTCCTGAGGAGACTGAAAATCTACATCTGTTAATTCTGTTTAAGATTGTAACAGGGCTGGGGACAGCCCAGGCCCAGTGAACAAAAGAGGAAGCCCAGACAACTGGAGCCAACATCACAGGACGTTTTAGTAGAAAAGGCTCTGGCAGTGATGGTAACGAGAGGAGTTGGCACCTCAAGAGCAAAGGTGACCAGTGACCCTGGGATGAAACCATCTTAAGCTGTCCCGGCTTGCTGTGCAGGGGAGTTGGGGCAGTGATGGGAAGGGGATGGGCACCCTAGGAATGGCCAGGTTTGCCTGGCTTCTAGAACCTTCCACTCCCTATTAAAAACTCTTGCACAAGGGAGAGAAAGGGCTGATGCTATTTTTGTGCTTTTCACTGCTGGACCCTGCAACTGCAACAGCCATGGACTACTACAAGAAGAAACCTCCTGATAGCCAAAAGAACCATGAACTTTTCCCCATTTGACACCAGTGGGTCTCTCCAGGGGGTCAGTGAAGCTGGCCCCCTTATGCCCCCAAGGACCAGTTGAGGGGGGAAGATCTGAACTTCTGCCCCCAGAGACAAGAACCAGGAAGAGAGCTGGCACATGGAGTCGGTAGGATGAATTTCCTTACAAAGTACACCATCTTGAAGGGGTGGAGTTGTGCTAAAATAGCTTCTGCTGGCTAGAGCTCGCCCTCAGGAGTAAACAGAACCCAAGATCGTTCAAAGGGACCAGAGTTATGGCATTTTTAAAATTGTAAGATTGGTGACCTTTGACTCTTTACAAGACACAGAGCACTTGGTGCTCCACCGCACCTTCCTTCAATTACCCCTGGGATGAGTCCGGGCCTGTGTGTCGGAATTGTTTTGCCCCAGGGAGGGTGTGTGCATGGGGCACTCTCTTCTCATCTTTCATTTCTTCTGAGGGCCCCCATCTCCCTGGGGCCTGATGCAGCATGGATGCGACCTGGAGGGCCATGAAGCAGAAGGAAACGCTCTGCATGCGGAGCTAGCTGCAGACAGCAGTGGCCAGCTCTCACTGCAGCAGAGGAGAAGGCTAAACAAGCAGGGAGCTGGCTGGGGCAGCCAGGGGGTGGGCTTCGCAGCTGCCTTCAAAAGAAAAGGCATGCAGGGCACCACTCTCACCAAAAAACAAACAAAAGGAGGCCATAGGCCACCCGCAAGATGAAAAAGGAAAAGCGTCTCTGCCCAGAACAGCGGAAGAGCCGCTTAGAGCCGCTTATCAAATATTCATGGCTTTCCACGAGGAAGTGCCCCATAGTACCCTACAGGGCTATTTTACATATTGGTCTTCTACTTGTGGTGGGCCCAAAAAGGGCAAGGGCACCACCAAACTTAAGAAGAGGGTGTAGGAGGCTGCAGGAGTGCAGCACTACCTCACCAGGAAATTTTGAAAACCAACCCTAAATGTCTGGGGTCACAGAATTTAGGACCCTCCAAAGCTTTCTCTTTCAAAACACTCCGAAGAATGTAGAGTTTGCTCTACAGCTCGCAGTGTAGTGCCCTCTGGGGGCTAGTTCTATGGTTGCATTTTATTGTTGCCCGAAAGTGTATAAGAATGATACAGACTGATGAAGTGCAGCACCTTCTAAGGCCTGTTCCTATGATCTAAGGCCTGTTCCTATGATTGTATTTTATGGCCTGAAAATATATAAAGAGCCCACAAACACTATGTTCATTGTAAAATGTTTTATTGAAATAATAATGTGGACAGTGATTACAGATGAAGGTTGATATGTTTTATTGACATTAATAATTGAGTTTATCCATAGGTATTATTGACCATTGCATTAACGCATACAATGATAGCGTTTTTTAACTTGTGGATTGCTGTTTTTGTAATATAGTGAACTCTTGATAATGCCAAATGGCCTGTTATACCTAAATCGATGTCCCCACCCACTTATATTGTGATTTGATGTCTGATATATGTTGGGCAAGGCACCTTGAGTTTGAGTTATGATCCTTTGAGATCTATTTTGAGTTCATCATGTAATCCATGGTATTTTCTGCCATATGTATGCATTTGAAAATCAGCTAGTAGTATTTAGTAGTATATGTGTAATAAGTGTACTTTTCCTTTTCTAAAGAAGATGCACAGAATGCACAATCATTAAATAAGTGTTATTATTGTGTGCCAGCGAATGGTGATTAATAGCCTCCCCTAAGTTGGCCTTGACGGCTCTGCTCCGCTACCCTGAAAGAGTCAAACACTGCACTACAGTGGGGTGGTAGGTTCCCAGTAAGGGAAGATTATGGACCTACTACTTGCGCAGCCCTCACATCCTGTACAGCATATAACCAGGTTCCTACACCCTGCAGACTACTAAGTACACAAAGGAAAAATACAAGATGGCAGGGCTTTTACATCTACGTACTCAAGATCTGAACGACCCCAATACTGCTCCGATTTGGTAAAGATGTGAAGACTCACCTATTTAAAGAACACAACATTACAATACATTAACCGCCCACAACCCGTCTTCCTCTTCTAATACTCAGATGCTTGTCTTTAACAATGTACAGTGGTCTTCTGCCTATTGGCTATGTTCACATGTGTAGAAAATGAGGTCATGTTGTTGGACTTGTCCTCAATCATAGTCAGACAATGAGGACAATACTTCTGTGTGCTGTACAAATTGTGTATACCCCAATGCCTCCTGCTCCACATTTTTCCTTTCCATTTTTTGAATCAGATCCACTCGTTTTTTTTAACTTGATACTCTGATGAATTTGGGAGTAGCTGGTAACTATATTGATCAACGTTTTGCGCAACATCTCTCAATAATGTTGTTACAGAAATTCACTCCTGAACTTAATCAGTCTGTAGATGGTTTATTATTAACCTAAAGAACTATCATATGTGAGACTATAACATTATGCCTGGGGATACAAAAGTAGGAAGGACATGTGTGCTTCAAAGATATTGATGTCCCCAATTCAAAATCATTATATAAAAAAATTAATCTTTGATTGGTGAAAGAGAACTATTTTTTTTCACGGAACTGGCACTTTGCCTCTGATTCCAGAATCCTTTTATGTTGAAAGATATTGCAATTCCATGCAAGACATACCTGAATGTGATCAAGAGCTTCAACATGTGTTTTGTCATGTGGACACCAACACATTCCAATCAAATGAAACTTATGATTTATTTATTTATTGCATTTATATGGCGCAACAGCTACCCTGAGGGTTTCCCGGCGCCTTGGATCTGTGTTAGCCGAACAGAAGAACAGTGAACATTATTGATTAAACAGCCAGGCTTTGACTCCCTTCCGGTATTGGAGATAGTTAGGTTCCAAACGTAAATTGAGCGGAAGTGAATTCCACAAGACTGGGGCCATTTATGTGAATGAGCGTCCGCCCAAGAGTGCCCGTTTAAACCTGGGAACAACAAATTTGGCCTGAGACAAGGATCGAAGATTCCGGGGGGGGTTACATATTTCTGAGCCAGTTTACATAGATATGTAGGTGCTTCCTTCACAACGATCCGAAACATATAGCAGAGTGCTTTGAATTTCACTCTGTTGGCGATTTTCAACCAGTGCAGTTTTTTCAGATGTTCACTCATGCTCGTGCGCCCAGGGAGACGAAGGAGCAACCTAGCTGCTGCATTTTGAATGACCTGAAGTCGGTTGATGGTGTTTTTACTCGCTCCTAAGTAAAGGATGTTCCCGTAGTCTAATCTCGAACCTATTAAGGCCTGTACTACTGTTCTCTGTGCCCCTTTCGGGAGTTGCCACAATATTTTCCTCAACCATTTGAGGATTGCAAAACATGTTGAGGCCGTTTTGGCAGTTTGTGCTCGCATTGACAACTTCTCGTTAATTATTACCCCTAGGTTGCGAGCAGATTGTACCGCAACTGGGGTCGGGCCCATTTCTACCGGCCAATGAGAAGGGCCCCACAGATCCTTATGATCACCAAAGAGAAGCAGCTCTGTTTTTTCCCCGTTCAGCTTTAGTTTCTCAGAGTGCAGCTAGTTTGCCATTCTCAAGAGCCCAGAGTGAAGAGGAGAGACATTGGATTTGTCAGTAGTTGTCAGGGAGAACCCTGTGGTACCCCGTGGAGGGCGTCCAGGATATCGGAGGAGTTGTTTTTAGAAAACACCTGGAAGGTCCGATGTGAGAGGAATTGTTCCAGCCACCTCAGCGCTTTTCCTCTTACTCCTATGTCCTCTAGTGCCTGCACCAGGGTTTTGTGGGAGATGGTATCAAAGGCGGCACTCAAATCTAAAAGAAAGAGTGCCGCCATACCACCGCTATCCAGTTCCTTACAGATAACTTCAGTAACCCCTAATAGGGAAGATTCCGTGGAGTGACCTCTTCTAAACCCTGACTGAGAGTGATGCAGTAGATTTTTATCATTGACAAAATCTTCCAGCTATTTGTTCATATGCTTTTCCAGGATTTTCGAGAATATTGGCACTAGCGATATTGGGCGAAAGTTAGAGAAGACCTCTGGGTCGCCGTTTGCCTTTTTTAGTAGGGGGATTACAGTAGCGCGCTTTCAGTCATCGGGTACTACAGCTTCCTCTAAGGAAGCGTTTAATAACGATCTGATCACACCCAGGATGAAAGAATCCAGCTGCTTTAGAATAAACGCTGGAATCGGATCCTGAGGTGAGCCTGATCTGATGCTATTTAGTATTTGCACAAAAGTCGTGTTGTCTAGAGGTTGCCATCTACTAAGTACATTTTCAGAGGAGTTCTCTTACACTAGGGATTGAGGCAATTGCTAACGAGTCTGCAGCATCGTCATTTTTGCTAAAATTAGAATACATTTTGGTTATCTTCTCTTTAAAAAAAATTGCCTATGAGATTACATTGCAAGGGAGACCGGGACTGGGGTTCTGGTTGTAGAGCCGCTCCTGCAAGGTCTTTTAAAACTTTAAAAAGAGTGCCAGGGTTGCTTTGTGCTATTAGAATAGTTTTTTTTTTTGTATAGTTTCCCTTAGCTATTTTACAGGATAAATGGTAGTCATTAAGCACTTATTTATATATTTCTTTAGTGGCTGAAGCATAGTCTCTTCTCCACTGCCTCTCAAATTTTTTGCACTTACTTTTTTCTTCCCTTAATTTCTCTGTAAACCACGGAACTGGGGGATTACATGATTTTCGTTTGCTCAAAGTGAGCTGGACTATAGTGTGTGCAGCACTGGCTAGCCAGCTATTGATCTCTTTGTGGTCACTAATCACTAATGATTGCTGCATACATTTAGTTCCTGGAAAAGACATATCAAATAGAAATATATACTTTCTGTCCCCTAAAGAGGATATAGTACTTAAGAATTATATTGATGACAGTCTATGAAAATGATTTGTATGACCATTAGATTCTCCAGTGGCTGTTTCCAATTTTTTTGTACAGAAAAGGCTGTGATCTTTGTCCTTGCTTTGATTATTGTGAACTATATAATATGATTAATAATTATTTGCTTCCTTTTGTAGCCAACCTTATTGATGAAGTCTGTCATGCATCAGTTCTTATTATGGTTGACGTAAGAAAAGCAAATAATTTTTATTTGGATGAGGAGGGCTGATGAATATTCAAAGAAATAAAATCTGAGATATACTGTAATGCTGTTAAGCTTGTGCAATACACCCTTTTTTTCAGATTTAGTCCATAATGTTCTTTGTGACCTGCTAGGGGTGTGATTAGTTGGTTTGCTTGGACAGTATGCCTATCTACTCTCATACATTTTCTGAACACATTCAGCGTGTAAAAACAGTATTTCAATGGTTTCGGTGTTGGAAAATCTGCTACTAGGAGAAGAGTTTCTGTAAGTTAGCAATGTTTGGTCTTCTTGTTCCAGCTCCTGTCTTCTCTCTAGGTCCTAATTGGTGAAATCATCCCATTCTCTTCCTTTCTCATTCTCCTCCTCGTCCTTATGTGCCTTGTGTGCTCCAGCCCATATTGTCAGCATCAGAGTTTACCTTTCGATTAGGCACATTGGGGACAAGATTAGCATAATCCTTGTTTCCTGATTCCAAAATCAGGTCAGTGAGAAAGTCTCTCTGTGTTAATCAGTGTAAAGCCCTGTCCCATAATAGTTGCTGCAGTTGTAGCTGGAGACACTAACGGAGTTCACCAGGCACTAAGGAAGTTTAGGGAGTCAACACAGTGAATGAAAAGAACACTTGAAGTGTTTAAGAAGTTAATTCAATATGAGGTTGCATCCGGACACTTTTAGATTTGCCACATTTTTGTCTGCAGTAGAAATGTATTCTATAGCAAACCTGTAAATGTGGTGCTTTTCCCATCTTGACTGGCATTGAGTTATGTTAGCAGGATTAGTATGTCACTACTTGGTGGACTTTGTGTGCTGAGTCGACCAAAGATCTTATGAGTGATGGGTTGTCATTCTGTGTAGTATTGGACTCCTCTATTGTGTCTTATTTTGCCTAAAGTGTTAGAGTTAGGCCTCTTCTCATATTTGTTTCAGCTTTCAGGTTCAAATGCCTATGGTACCTCAAGTCATCATTTACCATGAAGCACACCTATTTTTGTCTTTGTCAGGCCTTTGGAGCTCTTTCATTTTGTGAACGGTACCAGTAGTTTGTATTGCTTTCTGATGAGAGCATGTGCAATTCCAATAAGGTATTTACATTTTTTTTCATCATTTTACATATTTTGTCAAATCATAGAGGCTGGGCAAAGGAAGATTCCTGATGTTTTTGCATAGTTGTTGTTTGCTTGTAGGGGTATTGTTTTCTTGTAGTTTACACCGCCACTTTGTTTACTATCAGGTTGTTCTCAGGGGGTACTTCTGAAGGGGCCTGAAAATGTGTTATATGGTACGGCTCTAATTTATTTATCCTTTTTGATTACAGTTTTTTTTTTCTCTTTACCTATCTAATGCCGGAAAACTTTTTTATACATATTCTGTTTCCAGTTTTCCTTTTTTGTAGCATTTGTTTATTAAGGATTATCACAGATGAACAATGTGCAGATATACAGACATACATATACATAGGAGGGCAGAGGATGTGGTTAGTAGCTGATCATGGCAGCCGCACTGTAACCGAGCTCAGCTAAATGCTACCTGAATCTGACATAGTGGCAATTCTGCCTAGTTGCTTGACTGAGGATGAGGACCCCTGTGGTGCCCCCTACTTGCTCTGATGTGGGGACATTGACATGTTCCTTGATGTGAAATGGAGGCCAATCAGTATTGATCCGAGGCTTAGTAAGTCATTGTCTGTGGGGCTTGAAGGGTGCGCTGAGATGGTGCCCTGTGAGACAGTGATAGGGGGGCCTGACTACTAGTGTGGTGAGACACCTCCCAGGCAGAGTCGGACTCCTCAGTATTGCCTACCTGTTTCCCTGACAGCCCATGCGCCTCGCCTACTTGTGAGGCGATGCTTGGACCTGAGGACTCTGCAGTGGCTGCACATGCCCCAAGTTATTGTCCGCTGGTTACATGCGACTCTGGAAGGGGCGGACTCTGTGCATACCCTGGTTCCCCCACAGATGAGGATTGCTATAGCTTGACCCTGAAGACTTACCAGAGACGTTTCTCCAGGGATTTTTCTTCCTACCAATTCCTTTATACTGGATGCTGCCATTGCTGCATGTGCCCCCAGCGCTCACTCCCTAGTTCCACGTGGTGATGGGAGAGGTGGACCCTACACCCACACATGAGCCCCCACCGATGAAGATTGACCATAAACCAACCTGTGCAGTGAGATTGGATCCTGGACAGTTTATTCCCTACTGTTCCCCCTCTGATTTTCCACAACTTCTCCGTATGGATGCTCAGGGATCGATTCTTAGTTCAGACTTCGAGTGCCCCCCAGTGCTTGCTCCCAAGGTGACAGCGCTTGGCAATGGGTGAGTCAGGACTTGAGCATAATGCTGGTTCCTGAGAATGAGGTACCTAATTATTTATGGATTCAAGACACATGACGCATGTCGTGCTCCAGGAATTCATCTGAATGGAATGTTCCTGTAACCACCGGAAGCCACAGCCGGGCGCAGACATGCAATAGGGACAGTCCAAACTACTGCACAACTCCTTGCCCCCACTGGCCCTTGAATCATCTGCGGTGCCACCCAAAAAGCTGGACCAGATACTAGCGGCGATAACAGATACTCGTTTGAGCCCTTGATTGACCCTGCGATATTCCAAGAACGCCAACGGAAGCTAGTGGACAGGGTCACAACCACTGAGCAAATGTTTTCTGATCTGAACCCGAAGACAGACGCCCACGCTGGACACCTGCAAATCTCAGAAATAGACTACAACAAATGGAGGATAAATTAGAAGATTTGGAGGGCCACTCACACCGCAATAATATTCTAACAGTGAGCTTACCCGAGCACACAGAAGGTTCATATCCCTTTCTTTATATTGAACAATGGCTGAAAATATACATAGTGCCTAATGTGCTCTCACCTCACTTTGTGGTGGAGAGACCACACTGAGTGCGAGCAAGACGCTTTCCTCATGGATCGCCCCTGATGCCTGTAATATCAAAGATCCTGAATTATCACAACCAAGACACCCTTCTGATGGCGACCAGGGGGTGTGACGCAATCACAGCTGCTGGCTCCCAAGTGATGCTTTTCCAATTTACTCAATTTGAGTGCTATGGCGCTGCTCTTTGTTACTCTAAGTGAAAAAGAAACTGTGTTCCTTGAGCTTGAAATATACTTTGCTCTTCTGCGCAAAACTGTGCGGACCAGTGCATTCACTTCTTTGAGGATCCAGAATCGGCCTGGTTTTAGCTTGACGATACCAAAGAGGATGATGGACGGAGAGCTTGAGCAAATCAAACACTCACCCCAGTCAACTGATCTGGGTTTAATCCATCATCATTCTTTAGCTCACTCCACCACCCCAGTTTAGACATGGCCATATGCAAATCAGGCTGACCCTGTGCCTCATGGGAACAGTCCATTCCGAACTGCCAAGCCATGTTTTCCCTGGACCGGAAACAAGCATCCTGGGACCGTTTTCTGGCTAATCAGCCATCATCAGCCAGGCTAGCTTGAATCCAGTGGCAAAGGGACCAACGTCTGGGCATACCCTGACAACTTAGGGCGAACAAAGCGATACCAAAGAGCATGATGGACGGAGCGCTTGAGCAAATCAAACACTCACCCCCGTCAACTGATCTGGGTTTAATCCATCCCCTTTGGTATCCCTTTCTTTGCCCTAAGTTGGCAGGGTATGCTCAGACGTGGGTGCCTTGCTCACCTTGACACTGGATTCAAGCTAGCCTGGCTGATGACAGCTGATTAGCCAGAAACATGTCCCAGGATGCTCGTGTCCGGTCCACGGCAGTCATCCAAAACCGGTGTCGTTTCACTGCATGTTTGGCTCATGAGTTCTTGGAGTTCAGTTATGTTAACATCCCTCAGGAGTGCAGGGACAGCCTTGCAAGATCTAGAGCTTAAAAATGTGTGCCAGCGAAACAACCTACATACATTTCAGGCTTCCCCAGACAGATATTGCCATGTCTCCTCTCCTTGGCAAAATCAGGGCTTTCATTCACCTCAGTCAAAGTACTCTTTGTCTCAATCTCTAAGTAAACATGAGCCTCTCAGGCTCATTTCCTCTGTGGCCTCTAACCTGGTGAAGCAATTCCTGAAGGGTCTTTTCCGCACCTTCCCTCCAGTGCGAGCCCCCCTCCAGAATGGAAACTTAACGTGGTTCTCGCACAATTGATAAAACAGCCATTTGAGCTGTTTGAAAGAGCTGAATAAAAATTCTTGACATGGAAGGTCACTATCCTCCTGGCTCTAACTTGAGAAAGGAGGGCATTCACCATCAAAACGCTATTTCTCCAGTTCAAGGAGGATTTTGAGATTCTGAGAACTAATCCTACATTTATCCCTAAAGTTCCATCTCAGTTTCACCTTAATGAGTCAGTTATACTTCAATCGTTCTTCCGGAATCCATCAACACTACCGGAGCAGACATTGCATATGCTTTATGTCAAATGATGTCCCAAATTCTACCTGCAAAGAACAAAAGACATTCGAAAGACAGATCATCTGCTTGTAGCTTATGGCCAGGAACCGCAATCATGAAAGCCACAGTGGCCAATTGGATGTCTGCGACAAATCAGTTTTGTCATGTTACGGCAAACAGGGCTTTGACAAGAAAGACTAAGGCTCATTCCATCAGATCAGTCTCCACGTCAGCCTTTTCGTTGGGGTGTCACATGAAGATTTGGTATGCTGCAACCTGGAGAAGTACCCATACCTTTACGCAGCACTACTGCCTGGAATCTGCACAGCCTAGACATGCAGGTGTCGGCCAGGCTGTACTACGTCATCTCTTCAACTAAGGTGAGCCTCTTTCTAGCAAATAGGGTATTTGTTGTAGTTACATACACATCTAGGAATACCAATATGTATGTATATAATGTGTGTACAATAATATTCATTATGGGGAATTTTTAAGACTTAAACGCACACACTCACCGATAGGCTGTGGGACAGGAAATACTCGCCACCTACACTTCCGCCGAGGCGGTTAGCGGTCCAGTTGAGGGTGGGAGGGCCTATTTAGCCCTCTCGTCACCTCGAGCGCGCAGCGGTCGCGCGCAGTGAAGCGCCGGAGAGGCGCCAGAGAGAAGCCCGTCTGTGCCCGTCCGTGACAGGACTGGGCCAGGGGCCTAGGGCCAGGATGGTGATCCCTGCATCAGTAAGTGATAACATTATGCACAAGATATCATACACTGCTGCCGCTCTACGCCATGTACAAACATCCATTTGTGGAGACTGTATGTGCAACCAAGTTCCATTTCTAGAAAGCCCCTTCTCATGTAAAAATTGCCGCTTTCAGAGTATGAATGCACCGCTCCGGCTGGAGCAATTAGTTACGCCCGCTTCCCCTGCCCCTATCAACACCGGTTCCCATAATAAATGCCTTCTATGTAACATTAGATCACTGCCTAAACATCACATGCCGATATGGGATCTTATCTCGGAGGCTGAACCTGACCTATGTTTCTTTACTGAAACTTGGTTAAAACCCCACACAGCACCTACCATTACCTTGGGAATACCGGTGGGATACAAAATTATCTGTCAGGACAGACCCATAAAAAAGGGAGGTGGCCTTGCCATCGTGCATAAAGACAATATCATGGTCTCCACTCTCGAGCAATATTGCTCAGCAGAGATGGAGATGTTGGTTTTTAAAATCAGTACCTCGCCTAAATGTTTTATGAACGGTGCTTTGGTCTATCGGCCTCCTGGACCTATGAACAATTTTTCCAACACTTTGATGGAATTATTGGCCCCCCATGTTAATGTCGAGAAAGACTTTTTATTATTGGGTGATTTTAATATACACGCAGAGCTAAAGGAGGAAAAAGAGACCCAGGATTTCCTAAATGATCTCTTTTCATTGGGATTTTTGATACGTAATAAAGGACCCACCCATAGGGCCGGACATACTCTGGACCTCATCTTGTCCAGGCGCCTTGGAGTGTTCTGCCCCTATTGCAAATCTATGGACGGACCATTTTACTGTAGAATTTTATATCCCTGAGATAGGACCAACTCCCAAGAGATCTATTCAGATCTCTATGAAACGGAGACAATGGCACAAGATAACCAATGAACCTTTTAGGGATGCCTTCTCTATCCAAGATTATGCCACAACCAATAACATTGATGCGGCGCTAGAGAGATATGAAAAGGCAGTAACCATTGCCATTGAGCACATAGCTCCTATGAAAACCTTTAAGACCCGCCCGACGAAAAATCAGGAGGTGTGGTTTTCAGAGGACCTGAGATCCATGAAGCGTAGAACAAGAAAATTAGAGAAAACCTGGCGTAGATCTCATCTGGAGTCAGATAAATTGGAGTATCAGAGGACATTACAATCATATCGCAAAGCCATTCGAACAGCTCGTAAACATCATATTACCTCAAAGTTAGAGGCGGTAGGAAATGCGCCGAGGATGCTTTACCAAATACTGAACTCCTTCCTGAAGCCGGCAGCACGTGAGAGTGTTGACACTTCATCCCAACAACTTTGTAATGATATTTCCTGCTTCTTTACGAACAAGATTGAAACCATCTATGAGAAGATTCATGCCTCCATTGCTTCCATTGGACATGTTACTCTTCCCACTGTTGTCCCAGCGAGTAAAAAGATCATCGCTTCCACTCTGTCGAACTTTTCTAACATCACCCTTGCTGAAGCGGAGGGACTCATTACAACTATAAAGAGTGGGAGTCCTATGGACCAGCTTCCACCGAGAGTGATGGTTTCAGTGAGGAGCATATTAGCACCAGAAATACAAAGTTTGGTCAACCTCTCCTTGGACACAGGCTGTGTCCCACTGGAGTGGAAGAGAGCCCAAGTGCGACCTATCCGCAAGAACACCGCCACTGCATGGGCTGACATGACCAATCTGAGACCCATTTCCCTTTTACCATTCATGGGAAAGCTCATAGAAAAGCATGTCAATAAGCACTTGTCCAATCACCTGGAACATACTGGTGCCCTAGATCCATCTCAGTCGGGCTTTAGACCAAAATACAGCACGGAAACAGCGTTGCTGTCGATTACCGATGATCTACGCATGCTCCAGGACAAAGGAACATCAGCTGTCCTGGTGCTGCTAGATTTATCGGCAGCTTTTGACACCATCTCACATGAGATTTTGGTCGAGCGTCTGACTGGGAGTGGACTAGGGGGCATGGCACTGGCTTGGCTAAAGAGCTTTCTTTCGGATCGGACCCAATGTGTCACCATGGGCGACTTCCAATCCGAGGAGACCAGGATTACTAAGGGGGTGCCACAGGGCTCCTGTTTGAGCCCTACATTATTCAACATCTATGTGGCCCCCCTGGCTAATATCCTGAGAGCCTTTGGTTTTTGCCCAGTGTCATATGCTGACGATACCCAGCTGCTCTTTCCCTTTGACCATCTTACTCCAGTGGTATTACATTCTTTCTCTGAGGGGATGAGAGCAGTTTCCCAGTGGATGTCTTTGAATATGTTGCAGTGCAATGTTTCAAAGACAGAGGTTATGCTTTTCGGTGAGGCTAAGATCTGCTGGGCTCCTGTCCTGACTGGTGGCCTTTAGATCTAGGCCCAGTCCCCGAGCCTAAGCAGATAGTCAAGAACCTAGGGGTATGTCTGGAACAAGAACTCAGCTTGAAGCAGCATGTTACCAACATTGTTGGATCTTGCTTTCGGACCATTGGATTGCTGCGCAGAGTTTTTCCATTGCTTCCAGACACCATCAGAAAGACCCTGGTCCAGGCGCTGGTTATCAGCCGTCTCGACTATTGTAATGGTCTCTTGCTGTCAGCTAATGAGGAGGATCTGGATAGGTTACAGGTTGTGCAGAACACGGCAGCCAGGTTGGTTCTAAATGCCCCTCCGAGAACACCTTCAAAACCTCTACTTGCCAGACTTCATTGGCTTTCCATCCGTCAGAGAGTTGTTTTTAAGATCTGTTGTACGGTCCACAAAGGACTTCATGGTTTGGGTCCCTCCTATCTGGCAGACAAGTTTGTGCCGTATGTTCCTTCTCGTGCTCTACGGTCCAGTGACCAAATGCTTCTCACGATTCCTAGGATCAAGCGGGTAAGGCAAGGGGGTAAGGCTCTGTCTGTGAGGGGACCGAGGATATGGAATGGTCTCCCTCTCCAGCTTAGGCAGCTTGAAAACCATCTGGCCTTCAGAAAGAAGCTGAAGACGTTCTTGTTCCAGGTCTAACCACACAGTTTAAGAACTAGATTGGAGCCAGGGAATTCGATCTCTTGCAGGTTCCGCAGTCAGATAGCGCGGAGATACTCCCTTGGGAGTTTATTCAAGCGCTCTATAAACCCGCAAATAAATATGCAGCACAGAGGAAGATCTGGCCAGTTGTACCTCACAAGCACTAGAAAGATTTAGACAAAGAGATTACAAAGAAGTAATTTTAAATCAAGCTGTGAAAAAAATGCAGACCAGACCGAGGGAATCACTACTCAGGTGTGATGAAATTATTAACACTGAGACAAAGGTAAATGACCTATCCTTGGCTCTCAGATTTATCACTACATATAACCGCCAGGAAAGAAAAATTAGGTCCATAGTTACACGCAGTTGGCCCATTTTATTAACTGATGCTGTGTTGGCTCCCAGACTTCCCAACACTCCAACAATTACTTATAGGAAGGGACCTTCCATTAAACTCAAATCAGCAGAAGCTTTCCTGAATTAAGCAAAAGTCAGATGTGGTTGCAGTCCCGGCCGGGATTTGCCAAGTGCTCCAGCTGCAGGACATGCAGATTCGGAGCTAACACTGCACAATATGCCACCCCGTTTAGTCCAGAAATGATTAACATATTAGGGTCTTACAACTGTAAAACTGAATATGCTGTCTATGCCCTGACATGCATCTGCGGCTTAAGATATGTGGGAAGCACCAAGCTGCAGGTGCATGTCAGGATCCTGCAAAAAACACAGTTGATGGACAGAATGTAGAACAATATCATACATTCACCCCAGTACAGGGATCTGGGCCTAAATCCATCGTTTTTTTGCACTCCACACCACCCTGGGTTAGGCACTGGCTATATGCAAATCAGCTCTGACCCTGTGCCTCATGGGAACAGTCCAGTCCGAACTACCAAGCCATGTCTTTCCCAGACCGGAATCAAGCATCCAAGAACCGGTTTCTGGCTATCAGCCTTCATCAGCCTGGATAGCTTGACTCCAGTGGTGTGGAGAGCCTGGGGCTCACGTCTGAGTATACCCAGCACACACGGGGTAAAAATTGCAAAATACACAGTTGATGGACAGAATGTAGAACAATGTCATACATTCACCCCAGTACAAGGATCTGGGCCTAAATCCATCGTTTTTTGCACTCCACACCACCCTGGGTTAGACACTGGCTATATGCAAATCAGCTCTGACCCTGTGCCTCATGGGAACAGTCCAGTCCGAACTACCAAGCCATGTCTTTCCCAGACCGGAATCAAGCATCCAAGGACCGGTTTCTGGCTATCAGCCTTCATCAGCCTGGATAGCTTGACTCCAGTGGTGTGGAGAGCCTGGGACTCACGTCTGAGTATACCCAGCACACTCGGGGTGAAAATTGCAAAAAACACAGTTGATGGACAGAATGTAGAACAATGTCATACAAAAAAAGTGCAAAAAAACGATGGATTTAGGCCCAGATCCTTGTACTGGGGTGAATGTACACTTTTTTTTTTGGATGACATTGTTCTACATTCTGTCCATCAACTGTGTTTTTTGCAATTTTCACCCCGAGCCGGGCTATTTGCCTGGTAAAAATACAACCCTTCTCTTAGTTTCTTAGGTGAAGTTAACCCCCACTTCAAGTCTCTATAAATGACAAAGCATACAAATCAATCCGTCAGAATTATCAGGTACACAGTTAGCAGACTGTCCATCAGTCTAGCTTTAGCCAGCCGAAGTTCGAAACCAACCTTAAACGTCACGGTCCCAAACGCATTTTTCATTAATGTCCTAATCGATGCTGTGCAAACTGCTCTGCAGCCGTGTCAGAAGCGTTCTGTGTTCTACTCGCACGACCAAGGGCTCTTTAACTACAAACGAGCTCTCCTAGTGTGTAAACGCGCAAGCAAAGCGCGACGTGACCTCTGGAGCTACAAAAATAGAGGAAGGACTCCTTACTACCTTACTATCCCCTACCAGTCCTTTGCTAAAAATAAAGGACAGACTATCGATATATTTTCTCAGAAGGAAATCGTAACCTTTTACAACCAGACTACAAAGGGAATCATTAATTTAATACACTAACCTCTTGGCTGCTAAGGCATTATTATTCTGATCATATAATTTCCATTGAAATCAATGGAAAGTCCATGACGAGTTACCCTTGTCATTAGCAGCCAAGAGGCTAACCAAGGCAAACACTACCCATGTATTTTCAAACGGCAGTCACAATCGTTAAAAACCAGACCACCAAGGCAATCGTAAAATATATACCAAAGCAACCACTTTTTGCTCTAAATAAAATACAATAAAGAAAATGTGAGAATTAAATGTGAAAATTAGACACATGTACCTTAATACCTTGTATCCCAAAATGTTGCCGGACCTCGTACAATCTAATAATACAATGTCAAAACACAATGCATCAATGGGAAACAATTCCACACTCTTATTGTGATAACACAGAATAGCAAGGTAGCAGAATCACCATTATTTCATAATAACAGCGCCCAGATCTCATCCCTGTCATTTAAACCCGTTTTTGATGTTTGGTACTTCTCTATCATCCTAGCCTCTAGATGATTAAGTTTGTTTTCAGTTTCTCCTTTATGCAAATTACTGACACTACATAATACTGTCCACTGTATGTCCTTTTCAGAGTGGTTATGTGCTTGGTAGTGACTAACCACTGGGGCTCCTGTTTTGCATTTAATCCTTGATTTGTGCTGGAGGATACAGGATTTGACTGTTTGAGTTGTGGCCAATATAAAACTTGTCACATGGACACTATATACAGTATATTATGTTTTTAGAAGTGTAATTTGTGAATGATCTCTGTACGTGAGTGATCCCATTAATCATCACGTTTTTGTAATCTTTAGTTAGACAACAAGCCACACAGTTCTGACACCTAAAGTGCCCCACCACTGGTGGTAATCCAAGTAGATCTCGAGTATCTTTAGGAGGGGCCACACTTTTCAGTGGTGTTGCTCGCACCAATTGGTTGCGAATGTTTGAACCTTTCTTAAAGGCGAAAAGTGGTTTTGGTATATTGAGTTCTCCTAATAATTCCCAATTATTTTGGATTATTTTCTTCACTTTATTAGCTCTAGGGTCAAACGTTAAAACGCATGTAAGTGGTGTGTTCGTATTCTTCTCCTTAGGTGTTGAAAGGGTTCCCCTGGGTGTGTACCAGGCCCTCTTAAGTGCTATTTTTACAAGTCTTTTTGGATATCCGCGTATTATTAACTTTTCTTTCAGTTTGTTTGCATGAAGAAAGTAATCCTCCTTATTGCTACAATTCCTCCGTACTCGGAGGAATTGGCCGTAGAGTAAATTTTCTTTTAATGTCCGCAGATGATTACTTGAAAAATGCAACAACGTGTTGCGGTCTGTTGGTTTGGTATACAGACTAACTATCAATTTTCCTTCCTCATGTTTAATGTACACATCAAGAAAATTAATTTGATTCCGATCATTTTGGGCAATAGAGTTTGGTCAAATTATTTTTTCAGCATTTTTGCAGTATAGAAATAAGGCAGGTTAACCACCATGATACAATTGAGTTTAGTAGGCCTTTCTTCCATCCCTTTATCCCAAAAAGCGTAATTTGCACATGATTTAATAAAGTTTACAAATGTTGCTTTTTTTGCACAGAGTAAAGCAAAAGCAATAATTTGCACAATAATAATTTGCGTTTTTTTCACATACGTATCTAAATAAGATATGAAGTAGCGAAAATTTTGCACATATTTATTGCATTGTTTGCACAAATAATTGCGATATATTTGCACAGTTTCTTTTAATGTAGGCTATTATCTCAAACATGGAGTGGTTTTACCAGTTTTTTATTTGAGTTTAGGACCAAATACTGTGAATCAATATAATATAAGCACATAGAAAGGTTAATAATAGGATTTATAAATTGTTGGTGATACCCCAAAACTAAGTTGCATTCATGCAGTTTAATCATCAAAGATTATTTTTAAATCATGGTAGCTAAAATCATGTTTTGTTTGAATGTCGGCTGATATTTGAATTACTAGAAAAAAGACTACTGTCGAAGAAAATGTAAAAAAGTATTTTTGCACAGTATGTTTTCCATGTCCATAATCACATGTGGTGTTTGAAAAGCATATATATGAAAAAATGGCGGGCTAAGAACTGACAATCTGTGAACAAGGGCGAACGCCCGAAACGCGTCAGATTTTGCAGCTCCAAAAAATAAAATAAATACCTGTGCAAGAAATTGGGATTCGTGTTGTCCTTGGTTCGCCAAGTGGAAGTGCAGAGACAGCGTGTTATATATATATATTCTATTTGATTTATATTGATGTTTATATGTAATCAAGTGTATATATGTGGATTACGTTGTTTTCTTGTATTTCTAAAAAACTGTTATAAGTACAAGAAATTTGTGTTTTTTTTCCGAATCTTCATGTAAGTTTTCTCATATTCTTCATTGTAGGATTTTGCTTAATTGGTAATGGCTTTTTCAACCCAGATATTCAACAACACGTGCAACTTTAGATAAGCATACAGACATCCACAAAAATATCTGTTGTCTTACCACAGGCAATGATTGCATACTTTAAATGTCTCCCACTATCTGCAACAGACAACATGATCCTTGATGTTACTGTTTGCTATTCTGATTCAAGCATGTGAATCTATGAAACATTCTCCAATACTGGATAAGAAAATAAGTTACTTACCTGTAACTGCGGTTATCCAGTATTAGTATCTTTCATAGATTCACATTCAACCCAGTAAAGGCTTCCCTCTTTTGTCTTATGAGATACTTACTTCTCAGTTGTGTTTGAAAAATCTGAGGGGAAACTGCCTCTGCTAGGAGTGTTCTATAGAGTGCTGACAGCTGATTAGCTGTACATAAGATTTAGCCCTTTACTACTGCTTGATTATATTACCGTAGGACTCCCATCTGGACGACGGGGAATGATTTGAGTATGTGAATCTATGAAAGATACCGATACTGGGTAACCGTAGATACAAGTAACTAACTTATTTTTGTCTCACATTAGGTAAGGCTTGACTAACTTATATGCAACTTTACCCCTGGATTACCAAGGACATAGACACAATGAATGTGCTTTTTGCAGTGCGTGTTCTGAAATCTTTTGATACAGCAATAGAGTTTTTATGACAGGTTTTAAGTGATTTTCAATGGTCTTAACAGTTTTGAAAATTTATATTTAAGTGATTGTTTTATTATCTGCAAATTTTAAGGAATCAATTAGCCGAAATAAACTTTATAACATTAATACAAGAATACAACAGTGTACCAGGTCAATTACTTCGCTACCAGCACATTAAGGTATTGCTTAGAAAAAACCTGGCAGATTCAAAACTCTGAACTTGTGACCCACACATTTCTTCATGCACTTTACAATAAGGGTCACAGCAGACATCCAATTAAATGGCTTTACATAGCCTTCCTCCAACACTCAAATGATTCCCGTACTACACTATGTATGCACTAAGAGAACGCCTTACCTAGGTCCCTTCACAAATCTGAATTGGCAATAATACTAGTTCACACACACAAGGCCTTCTGAAATGCATGCTTCAAGTTAGTTCAATTTAACATACTCAACAGAGCTTATCTCCCTCTGGTTAAGTTTCATTGAATCTACCCATCTGCTTTCCCCTGCTTGTCCTTGCTGTGGCACCCCTGAAGTAGACTTCTCGCACGTGTTAAGGTCTTGTCCATCCCCTTTAGTGTATTGAACAAAGATTATTGGTATCCTTGTTGAGACCTTGTGTCATGATTTACAATATTTTCTGCAAGCAAGTGCTGCGTCGAGTACAGGTTTGGATCTCAGAGCACAACATATTGAGCGACTTCCAAACAGACTTTTGTGCTAATATCAGCACATTGGATCAGGTTTTCCGCTTCTTGTGTATCTACTGGAGGGAGGTCAGCATTAAAGGGGGAAAACAATACGTTGCCTCTGTGGACTTCTGCACTGCATTCGACCTGGTACCAAGAGCCAAGTTGTGGAGGGTGCTGGCAGAGATTGGTATCCCACATAACCTCATAGAAATTCTAATCCAGCTGCACTCTTCAAATACAGCACAAGTTATGGGGGGGGATACCAATCAACTCACTGAGCAATTTCCAGTTGAATGTTGAGTGTGTCAATGGTGTGTCCAAGCCCCCATATTGTTTTTCCCTTTTCCTAAACAGAGTGATTGACTATCTAGATAGGGAAGGATGCGACGCACCAAAAGTGGGGGAGAGAAGAGCACCAGCCCTTCTCTTCGCTGATGACACCCGACTATTCTCTACATCCCCCCCAAGGTCTGCAACAACTGTTGAATAATTTCATGGAATTCTGCAATGGGCATGGCTTTGTACTAAACTAGTCTAAATCAAAATATATGGTCTTCTTGAAGGGGAACACCACGCCCCCAAAAAAGCATATGTATGTAGGAAATAGTCCCCTATAGCAAGTTCATGTGTTCGACTATCTGGGTATCCATCCAACTTCAAAGTTAAACTGGGTGCTATACATCAGAAAGTCTCAAATATCATTAGTAAAACAAACAGCCCACCTATGTAAAATTCACAAAAAAACAGTGACAAGGAAAGTGGCCCCAGCAGTAGAAATTTGCAACACCAAAATACTGGGGGGAGCCCTCTATGGTCCAAATGATGGGGCATTGGAAATCCAAACTCGCTCACTGCTGTAGAGAATTGTCTTTTTTCGCTCAATGTTAAACCTTCCCTCTAGTACCCCCTTGGTTTTCATGTTCCTGGGTCAAAAATTGCTATCGCACAAGTTGGGCTATAAGCGGCTTATGTTTTGGCACCGCATGTGGTCGGTAAATGAGCTCTTTCCATATGGAGCAGAGGCAATTGGTCTCATGAAGCATCCCCAGGTTAACTCTATCCTGTGGTTCAGTTCTCTGCAAAACTTATTGAAGAAGCGTGGGAGGGAGGAACATTGGTACACTGCTGAAAGATTGTGTCTCATCCCAAAATGTAGGGTCAAAAGATAATCTGGGATACTATTATGGTGAAGGAGATGGCCAAAACAGTGGGTACCCTGAGCCAGGATTTTATCAATTTTAGATTTGCTCCATTTTACAAGGAAACAATTGACGAAATTGTACCACCACTGGCACGTAAATTGTTTATAGAAAATAACAGTATCCAGGCAACAACAATATAAATAACTGGCAAAAAGAAATTAGTATAACAATATATAAACACAGGTAAAAGAAAGTAAGATAACCAATAATTATAGTCACATATAAAATGTAATAACATTGATAAGAATTGATAAACATGTTAAATCATGAGCAACGGATATATAAAATGGCAATAAAAAAGGGAGACTACAGTGTTCAGATATCGTAGTCTCTAATAACAAAGGGAAAGTTAAAAACTATGATGGTTCCCAGTGCTGATAGTTCGAGTTGATGTCTGTCTGTCAACGCGTTTCGACACCAAGTGTCTTCATCAGGACGTTATCAGCATATTTCAAAAATTTAGGAAAATAATAAGAACACTTTTACTTGTGTTTAGATTGATATAATTTTTCAAGTTTGATAATTCATACTAACAATTAATGCCAGGAAATACTTATGATAAATTTTACCGCAAAGTAAGGACACATACAGAACAAGACAAAGGAATGTACATGTCTAGTTTGGAACAATTGCTAAACATCTTTTTGAGTTCTCCATCAAATCAGAAAACATCTATATGACACAATTTAGTTAAACAATTGTATTAACTGCATCACATAAACATATTATTTGAAACAAGGATGATACTTAAGTCCCATATAAACATAGATAAACGTTTTATATTCCGATCCTTAGACTACAGAGAAAAGAAAAAGATTGAAGTTCAAAGTGCTGAATTCCTACCTGGTTTTGGGTTTATTTTAAAACAAGGGGGGATAGTTAACGAGAAAAAGGGTGGGTTTCTACTTTATATTGTAACCTAATTATTCATTCAAAAACAGTTATTTCTAATCATGACCACACTGTTTTAATTGTCGCTAGAATCTAAGTTGTTTACAGAAATCCTAAGGCTATAACTTTATGTAGGTCGACGTTTGTTATTCCTATCGTTATTTAGGGCACTCTTATTTATAAAAAGCATGCTTTATATAGTGGAATTAAGACAACAAGGCTGTAAATATTAGTGGTAATAACATACCCGGAAAAGTTTCTCATACGTTTCTTCAAAGTCTGTAAATTCAATGGATGTGAGAAGCAATACTCTATGTATTCAATACTATGCTATCAGAAACGGGAAGAAAAAAGAAGAAACCCACAAAGGCTAATTAAATCGGGCCTATACATAATATTTTGCAAAGATTCACATGTCCACCTGCTATTTTTTTACCCCCAATATAGCAGCTTCCGGGCAAATGTTTTTTTTTTTTTATCCTTATTCGCCGCCAACCTTACTTCACTTCGCGCAAAAGCTGTCTATAACCATACTCAGCAAGCTGAGAAAAGTAGGCAATTGGAAGTGGAAACCTCAGGGAAGACCCGCCTACAGGTATCATGACGGACTTGGGTGCTAATGAAACCAGATGAGATAACTCTTCCGCAAAGCTCCAAGAGCTTGATGACATTCATCATAATACTTCCAAAAGAGACTGGGAGTAACCGACTTAGCCTGAAGAGTATCTAGGAAGCATAATCATGGGACTCAGAAGAAAAAATAGAAAAGAAAGAAAAAGCTAGCTTGTTAACTCTGAACCCAGTCTGAACGGCATTAAGCCCCAAAATGCTGTCTTCTTTCCACTGCAAGATCTGACTACGTCTAACTTAAAGATCGCCAACACTCAAGTCAGCCAGTCTGAGAAGAAGGGAGGGGTGGATTCTGTCCATCTTTTGCATATTTGTCTCCTGACTAAGAGGATAGCATAAAAAAGCAATCATATGGATGGACCCGTAACTTGATGTGTGAAGCCAAAAATAATCACGGATAGGTCTATCTGCATTGGACAGCCCAAAGTGTTGGCAAAAAATTTGCCAACATTATCCCAAAAGGTAGTCAAGGCAGGGCATTCTTTAAACAAATGTATGTCTGAAGCTTGGGCCAGACCGCATTTCTTGCAGCTAACTGGTGGGCCTTTGATAATTTTAGAAAGCTTTTGAGGGGGGAAATAGGCCATGTGGATGGTAAACAGGTGGTTCCTTTTCAACCATGCTAGTTTGACTACGTCGTGGAGGATCTTACAAGAGTTCTGCCCTAGGTAGTCACAGTGTTGGTCAAGTAAAGATTCCCCCCACAGTTCCTTGGCCAGTTTGAATTTGCCGTCTACAGACTCAGCTATGGCTTGATACCAAAAGGAAACCTCCTTCCTCCCAGGTGTCTTAGCCACAAGCTGGTGTTCTAAAAAGTTGCCACTCCCTATAGAGTTCTTATGGTTCAGTTGTGATTGGGCCCAACCTTTCAACTGAAGGTATTTAAACCTTGACAGGCCTCCTCCGATTTTGTCCTTAAGTTGTTCCCATGAAACGAGAATGCCATCAGATGCCAGGTTCCCCCAGACCGTCAGTCCGATACTGCCAGTCTGTCTCTCTGGCACTCCGGGGTGCCAGGAGAGTCCCAGAGTGGGGCCAAGCTTGAAAAATAGCTACGGGCAACAGTGCTTTTAAGTTTAGCCCAAGTTTTTGCAAAACCATGAAGGACTTTCAGCTTCACCTTTTCAAAAAACTTTGGGTCTACAAATTTAAACAAATATCCCTCCTCAGGTAAGTTGGCTCCCCTAATCATGGCGAAAAACATCCCCCCATCTCTGGTGCTAACCGGCATTTTAAAAAGCATACGTGAATGAGTAAGTTGAAAAGCCCAAGCATAAAACTAGAAATCCGGCAAAGCTAGGCCTCCTTTTCTCTCTCCTGCGCCTCAACTTTTTCCAAGCTATTCTAGTTGATTTATACTCCCAGACAAAGAAATTGATATCCCGCTGTAGCTTGTCTATAGCCGATTTTTCGAAGGGTAGAGGGATACAATTAAAGAGAATGGTGACCTTGGGGAGTATCAACACCTTAACTAGATTGACCCTCCCAAGAATGGATATAGGAAGTTGAGCCCAAGATTTCATCAGCTTCTGACAGTCCCTAGCCACCATAGTTAGGTTTGTCTCTGCTATCTTTGTTATATCTTGCACAATTTTAATCCCCAAGTATCTCATCTTAGAACTGATCTGGTGCTGATGCTGGGTCCCCCAAGGGTTCCAAACCATGATTTCTGTCTTTGCGGCATTACTCTTGTAACCTGAGACAAGTCCAAAATCTTGAGCCAGGCTGATCACTGCTGGAAGTGCTGTTGACAGGTTGGCCGATAAGACTAGGATATTGTCTGTGTAAAGAGCGACCTTCCTCTCTCACTCCCCATACTTGAAAGGCAGAATGTTAGGATTTTCCCTGAGCCTCTGTGCAAATGGCTCAATATATAGGTCAAAGAGGAGAGGGGAGAGTGGGCAACCCTGCCTGGTCCCTCTAGAGATCTTAAAGGATTCAGAAATATTGCGTTAAAAAAACGTATGGCTGTTCGTTCCTGATATATCAACTGAACAGTTTGACAAAACTTTTTCCCTAGGTTAAATTTCCCCAAGACTACCGTCAGGTAGGTCCAGTTGACCCTGTTGAAAGTCTTGGTAGCATCTTAGGTCATGGCCGCCAATGGGAGTGAGTAAGATGAGGCCAAATCGATCAACCCTATAAGATCATGGGTTAGGTCAGATAGTTGCCTTCCCTTGACAAAGCCCTTCTGATCCCCATGGAGAATATCGCCCGCCACAAGTCCCAATCTGGCCGCCAAAATTGAAGCAAAGATTTTGTAGTCCACATTCAAAAGTGAAATGGGCCTATATGACCCACAACTTGATGGATTTTACCGGGATTTCTAGATTAGAATAATTGTAGCGTCATTCAATGAGACTGGGAGCTGTAAGCCTTACTGTAGTATCTGGTTAAAGAGCTTTGTCACGGTATTGTATTGCATTGTATGATGCACTTATATAGCGCAAGCTGCCACCCTACGGGTATCCTGGCGCTTTAGAAAACCTAATCAGATGGAAACGGCAGATAGCAGGGCTGGGTAAGGGGCACCGGAGTCTCAGATTTTAGCAAATAGCCAGGTCTTTAGGCTCTTTCTGAAACATATCAGAGAGTCGGCTTGCCTGATGTTCTGGGGCAGCTCATTCCACTGCCGGGATGCTACTGTGCAAAAAGCCCTGCCTCCCATCCTGGATTTCTTGAATCTAGTAGTTGTTGCCAGACTCACACTGGAGGAGAGAAGGAGCCTAGTGGGCTTGTTCCATGTGAATATTTCCTGCATTGATAGGGGGCCCATACTGTGCAGTGCTCTGTAGACAATGCACATTGATTTAAATGTAACTCTGTCCCTTATCGGCAGCCAATGGAGATCTCTCAAAGCCATTGTGGTGGAGGAACTGCGTGGTCTGTTGAGTGCCAGCTTAGCCGCTAAAAACTGGACTCTTTGCAGCCCCTTCAAGATGTATGAAGGGGCACCTAAATATAGGGAATTACAGTAATCCAGTCTGCACAAGATTATGCTCCTTACCACCAGGGGTCTAGCCTCATTGGGTAGGAGAGGGAGAATCTGTCTAAGTGCTTTTAACAGGCTAAAACATACGCTGATTGTTTTGTTGGTTTGCGATACCATTTGAAGATTTTCATCAAACAGTACTCCCAAATTACGCACTGTTTTAACTGGGACACAAAGATCGGTCCCCGGGGAAAACCTGAGCTCACACGGTAATTGCTGATTCAATTTAGCCGTCGAGCAGTAGACTACCTCCGTTTTCTTTAAGCCAGCCGGAGACCCGACGCATGAATTCCTGGAATGTTTCCATAGACACCGCATGTTTCCCTTCAAGGGAAAACACCAATTGGGTGTCGTCGGCATAATTGATCAAGTCGATCCCATAGGATTTTATGATAGGGATCAGGGGCCGCAGGTATATGTTAAAAAGGATAGGACTGATCGACGAACCTGTGGCACTCTGTGATGAACCAGGGGCTTTGGGGGAGGCATACAGAGTCATGGTCACTACCTGTTGTATATCTGACAGATACGATTGTAGCCATTTCAGAGCTTTGCCTTTCACACCCAGTTTCTCCCGTCTGCATAGCACGACTGCGTGGCTTACCGTGTCGAATGCGGCCGACATATCCAATAGCCCTAGCACTGATGAATTACCATTGTCGGCCCGCATTCGCAGTGTGTCCAGCATGGTTGCCAGCGCAGTTTCTGTCCCGTGGCCTGGACGGAACTCAAACTGATTCCTGTCCAGTAATCAGTTATCTTCAAGATAACTCGACAGAGACCCTCTAACAGCCTTTTCCAGAATTTTTATAGGGTAGGGCAGGAGAGATATAGGCCTAAAGTGAGCTGGGTTTGTTGGATCCAGCGAGGGTTTCTTGAGTAGGGGAGTTACCACTGTCTGCTTCCATACCTCCGGCACTACTCCTTTCTCCAGGGACTGATAAGCAGATTAATCGCATCCAGGGAAATATCTCTGGTCCATACTCCTTCCAGATCTTATGAGGAAGGGGGTCTAAGGGGAAATCAGAGGACTGTTAAAAAGCTCTTCTGTGAGAGGTTGAAAACTCTCAATGATTGATACTATCCGTGGTTCCTCCTCAGCAGTCTGGAGTAGTGCGTCCCGACTGCTGACCTTACCATGGACAAGCCCCCTCCCCAATTTTGGCAATCTTTTCTTCAAAGAAAATGGCGATTTCATTGCAAAGTTTTTGTTTTGAGACCACCCTATTGCTCGTACAGGCTCGGAAAGGTCTCTTATGATATTAAAGAGAGTTTTTGTGCTGTTCGGTGATTGAAGTATGGAGGTGGCATAGAAAAGAGCTTTTGATTTAGCAATAGCCCCTTTATATTCAGCCTGCACTAGCTTCAGCAGTCTCTTATCAGACTCTAGATAGAATCTTCACCACTTCCTTTCTGCCTGTCTGCACTGATTATGTAATAATTTCAGCTCCTCACTAAACCAGGGGGCTGAAGGTTTCCTTCTGTTCTTTATCTTTTTCAAGGGGACAAGTCTATCAAGGGTATCAGTGATATAGTTACAATAGGTATGATAATTCTGGCCCACCATATCACCTGGAGCAAAAAGTGTCTGGTTGGTGAAGATTGGGTCTGTTTTATCTTTTGGTAATTTAGACCAGTCCCTTCCCTTTCGGTAGGTTGCTGGGCAGGTATTTTTATTCACATGGGTAGATATAGTAATCTTAAAGTGAATCAGGGAATGGTCAGTCCAACATTGGGGTAGTATGCCAATCACCTATGTCTCAGTCTAGTTTGCGAACACAAGGTCCAGCACATGTCTTCCTGAGTGGGTTGATTCCAGTATCAGCTGATCAAGGCCGCAGTCCCCACATATGTGTTGTAGGTTCTTCAGGTGACTCCCTAGGGTCCCGTTGTCCCATAGGTTAAAATGTCCTAGAAACAGCAGTCTGGAGTGGGTCAGGGCAAGGGTGGCGATAGTGTAAAACAATACCTGGTATTGAGTATCTAGACCTGGAAGCCTGTAACAAATCATACCTGTTAGTGTCCTTCCTTTAGTTTCTTGCAGGGTAAAGCCCAGCAGTTCTATCCCTACGACCTCATCAATCTGTAGGGGGGCAAAGTTCCACCTCTCCTTAAATATAACCCTGACCCCCCCCCCCCCCACCTCTTCCCAGGGCCCTGGGTTTATGAAACATCTTATAACCTCCATGTCAGGCAAAACCCAGCTCAACAGAGGAGTCAGGACTGGTCCAGGTCTCTGTAATAAAAAGAACATCCAGGTGCATGTCTTCCAGCAAGCCTGACACCTCCTGATGGTGTTTAACCAGGGATCTTCTGTTGACCAGGCCACACATTAAGATAGCAGAGGTCTGTGACGGTTCTATTTGAGGCCCACCCCTTACCTTCTTCCCTATACTCAGTAGGACCTCCTTAGAGTAGTTTAATCTGGCAGTTATCAAACTGGCAGCATTCTTGGCGCTAGGCGCGGACAGGCGCAGACGGGCTTGTCTCTGGCGTGTCTCCGGGGCGCCACTGCGCGCATGGCCTGCGCGCCTGCATTACCCTGCTTAAGTAGGAAGGCAGTTGCAGGCAAGCCAGACACTAGAGCGCTAACCAAGATGGCGCAGGGGTGAGGTGTTTTCCCTGAATCCCGCTAAAGCAGCGGAGTGAATTGAGAGGTAATATTTTTATCGTGCGGGTAAGAGGTCAGTGTCTTGTTTTCTCCAGCAGCTAAAAGTAGTTTAAACAAAAATTGTGATAACGATTTCAATATCCCGCTAGTTCCCCCAGTTTTTATTTAGTTCCCTTTACCTTGTGGCAGCAGCAATACTTTCAAAAACAGAAACCAAGGTGCGGGTAAATTTCAGGTAGAGCTCATGCTAACACCACCAGCACACAGCGCTTTCAGAAAAAGACTGTTTTTTCTAAGAACGATCATATCACTCATTAGTTTATAGAGCTCGGCTGGGAGCCCATCGGGTCCCGCACCCTTTTCGTTCTTACAGAGTGATATAGCTCTCCTAACCTCTTCTTGGGTAAATTCCCGACCTAGGTGATCCTGCTGTTCGAATTTCAGGGAGGGGAGAGATATTTTATCCAGCCAGCCCTTGACATTAGATTTATTGACCAATTTGTATTCTCGGTAGACATCTTGAAAAAAATCAATAGAAGCATCACAGATTTCCTCATCCGAAGAGAGAGTGACATCCCCACCTTCATTGGTGATTTATTTGATCTGGTTTCTTACCCGGTCCGATTTAGTTTTCCACGCAAGGAGCTTTCCTGCCCCTTCTCCATACTCAGAAAGGGCAATCTTACTTGCCTCCCATCTTCGGATGAGCCTAGTGTGTAGGATATTCTCCAACTGACCTTTCAGATGTTCTTGCTGAATTTCAGAAGAAGCCTGGCTATTTAAATCGGCTTCCGCTACCTTCAGCTCAGCTTCAATTGATGCGATCTCCTCTTTATATTTTTTATTTCTGTAGCTCGTCCCACTTGTAATTTGACCCCTCAAGAAAGCCTTTAAAGAATCCCATTCGACTGATGTTGAAGCCGAGTCTAAATTAACTCTCAAAAAGCATTCAGTTTCCTGAGATAAAAAGATACTTTTCTCCATAAGTAAGTATCGGTCAAAAGACCATGACGTGGTATGGCTAGGTAGTGGCCACTCTAAGTCTAATAAAATGCCAGAATGGTCTGAGAGATGAGATGTCAAGTAAGAGATATTTTTAACTTTGCCTATTAGAGATTGGCTGATCAAAACATTGTCTATTCTTGATTTATGCCGGTACTTGTAGTTTCTGTAAGAAACTCCCAACTGCTGGCCTGATCTTTCTCTCCAGATATCAGAGAGGGCGGATTGCTTCATCATCACTAATAAGAAATCTAGGGCCAGATGTAGGAGCCCAACTACCGGTCGGTAACGGCCAATTTCGGCCGTTACTGACCGGTATTTGGGTATTGTAATGTAGGGGGCTAGAAAATTACAGAATCGATATATTTACCGATTCGGTAAATTTACCGATTCGGTAAAATACAGAATCGGTAAATATACCGATTCTGTAATTCAATATGTAGGTGGCACAGTTTACAGTGCCACAGGCCCTTAGAAATCCGTTATTTACCACCCAATACTATTGGGTGGTAAATTACGAATTTCTGTGTACATGCACATCTGTGCATGTACACCTGTGCCATGTGGCTTGTGTGCACATGGCACACGAGCCAGAAACAGGGGTGCAACAGGGTGTCAAAGTGACACCCTGTCCCCCTTGGAAATTCGGTATTTTTACCGATTCGGTAATTACCGAATCGGTATTTGCTATTGAATCCTATGGGCTTCAAGGCCTATAGGAATCAATGGCAAATACTGATTTGGTAATTACCGAATCGGTAATTACCGAATCTTACCGATTCAGTATTTTTACTGATTTTTTTTCCTACATAGCAATTACCGATTAGTAAATACCGAATCGGTAAAATTCGGTATTTACCATTCGATAATTTGCTATTACCTACATCTTGCCCCTAGAGACTTAGAAGGGACCACGGCTCTATTGTTTGGTGACTTATCTAATGAAGGATTTAGTATGATATTAAAATCTCCTGCTAGAACTACCGGTTCAGGAAAATCTAGCAAATGCGAAGAAATGGTCTTAAAAAAGAGGGATAGTCTTGATTGGATCCATAGTAACCAAACAAGGTAAACAGCAACCCTGAAATAATATCTTTCACAATGACCATCTGCCACATGGGTCAACTAATTGTAATAGGATCCGAGCCTTGGCAGATTTTTTAAATAGGATTAAAACCCCTCTGATATTTGCTGACTGATTAGTACTGACATAAGAGCCAACCCATCTTTTATTCTTAAGCAGGCTGTCAGTCTCTTCTTTAAGCAAGTGTGTTTCATGGAGAACAATGACCTGCACGGGGGAGTCCCCAAGATATTGCAGCATCTTGTCTCTTCTTGGTCTTACACGCAGACCATTGACGTTCCAGGACAGGATCTGTATAGAGCTCATGGCGGGTCAAATCAACAGCCTGTTACCGAGAGAGGAGATTGAAAAAGCCAGCACCAGCATCTGATCCAACTATAACTCTGGAGATTGAGATTGATAAAAATAATGTAAGGTGAATGAGGAAGTTTTTTGTTTTTTTACCCCACTGCTCCCCACTCCAAACCCTGTGCCCCCACCACCCCACCCCCCAACCCTGGAGAACCCTTAACCCAATTATCTGGCCAGATGGAGTCCAGAGATTGCATCCCAGAGCAACCCACCCCGCCCCACCTTTAAAAATGTGGAAAAAAACAAAGAAACCTCTAAACCCTCTAAACCACTGAAGAGAAAAAGGGAGAGGGCTAATTAAATGAAATCCTTATGATAACATGTGTGTGCTTATTTTTAGATAAAAAACATTTCATTTTTTTTCCTAACTCTTCCTTTAATCTCTAGTTTCCTTCTTTCCTGTTGATATATATTCTTTTTTTTTTTTTACAACTCCTGCTTCTTCTTACTCAGATTATCCAATCTCCCGCCCCCTACTACATGAGATTTTCCTGTAAGAAGTAAGAAGGAATTCAATAACCATTCCCAAGCCGAAATTCCCTCTTAAGGGCCCCCTTGCTAATTGTTTCGAGCAGCTCATCCACCTCCTGAATTGATCTTAAGTTATGCATTTTATTATTATGCATAACCTTCAGGAAGGCGGGAAACTTTAACTGAGCTACCGCACCATGCTTCTTGAAGTCATCTAACTTCCGTCCCAGCTCCCACTGCCTATCCAATGTGAACCTGGAAAGGTCAGAACGAATTTCAAAAGAGAACTCTTTAGCCTTCAATGATTTCACTTTCAGTGCTAAGTTAAGAATCCTCTCTTTTAAAGCAAAGGTGAGAAAGTTGATTAATATCTTCCTGGGCTTAGATCTATTAGGATTCCTATGAAAAGGATCCCTAGGCACCCTCTGTATGTCGCAACTCAATGAATCTTCTGAGTCCTCAAGCTGCAGGGAGACTTTGAGTAGAGATACAATATAGGATCTAAGATCTGATCCTTCGCTCCCTACCAGGATATTCAAGAGACGCAGGTTATTTCTGCGAGCATTGTTTTCTAATTCTTCCATTCTGTCACAGAGGTCTGCCCCTTCTTTCCTTAGCAATAGAATGTCCGACTTTGCCGTCCCAAGATGTTCTTTCAATTCACCGACGTTGTTCTCTAAGGTCTCAGTCCTGGTATTCAGCAGATCCACCTTCCTCCCCAAAGATTTGCGAAAGCTTCTGATCTCTCCCTTGTTGCCACCAGATACCGCAAAACCCTTCTTTATATCTTCAAATAGTGTGACAAAAAGAGCTTCCAAGGCTGTAGACGAAGACCCGGCCACTGCCTGTTCCTTAAAAGGATCGCTGCTGAAAGCAACTGATGTCTGCATCTAGGGCTAGGTTTGCGCTTGATCCACAGGGCTAGTGATAGAGCTGATTGCGGCCAAAATGGGCTCCGAAATTGTATTGGGATTGCCCTGCTGAGAAATCTGATTTGTTTCTGGCTCCATGATTTTATCGGCTAATGCAACACCTGCTGGCGAAGGAGTTGTTAAAGTAACTGGAATTTTCCACAAGGCTTCGCCCTGAGTTATAATAACCAGGACTTCCGGCTGAACCCTGAAGTATGAGCGCAATGATGGAGTAACCCCAACTTTAGTGTTGGAGGGGTTACTTTTAGACCTCCTAGGTTTAATAGATCTGCCTTTAACTTGATACGTCTGAAAGGTATAGCTGTAGTCAAAACAGGAGCTAAAGGAGTATCAAGTGACTCGGATATGCCTTTAGCAGCGCTTTGATCGACCCAAGAGCACTTATTAGAGCTATTTTTTTAATATCGACTTAGTGGGTCCCAAACAAGCCCCTGCGCCCTTTTTATGCCTCTTAATACCCCCCTTAGAAGCAATGGTAAGTTGCGACTTCACCTGAAAAGGGGACTGATCCTCCTGGAGGACTTGAAACTCAGGGACAGAAGCCTCCTGTGAATGCTGCAATTGCTGGTTATCAGGATCCTTTTCCACAACCACTGTACCTGACTCGAATGTTGGGGCGGGGAGCTCCTGCTGCCCCTTTTGGTCTCCCTTCAGGAAAAAAACGCTGATGCTGTCTCTGCAGCTGCTCACCCTGAGGTGTCCGCGAGCAACCGCTCTGCGGCTCCTGCAGAGCTCCAGGGCGGCCTCAAACCAGCGAGATTGGACCTGATCAGTACTTAGAGGTTATGAGAATCTTAGCTACCGATGCTCGCAGGGTGGTTGTATTTGATCTGGCCAAATTTTGGCATCCATTATGGATCCAACGTTTTAAATGCATTATGTAGTTTTTAATCTCTGTATACCAAACTCTTGGCCATTTTATGGAAAATCCTATTGAACTTTTAATTGTTTTAATCATTGCTGTGCATTGCAAATTGTAAATTGTCTCTTTCGCTGATTGTAATGTTTTTTATATTGTATGGCACTTTGCACTTTATAAGATCTGTGTGATTGAAAATAAAGTTGATGATGATGATTTACAATACACACTTGAGACATGTATACGTGGCATCTTTTCGTTTCCAGTTCCATGATAGGGCAGCTACAAAATATGTCATTTTAGCTCTACTACTGGCCCACCGCAACATCACTATCAACTGGAAGAGCAGTACTCCGCTGTCGGTCAACAGTTGGCAAAGGGCTAAAAACCATGGCTGGAGTCCAAGAGTGATCATTTACACAAAGAAGAAAGGGCTGTATTACGGGTGTGATGCTAGAGATCCTCAAAACATATGACAATGCCCCCCCGACCCCAAAAATCCTCCACCATTGCAATCTCACCACAGATGCCAACATTACATTAATTTGATTCTCCAGGTATAGTGCCTCAATTTGTAAACATGTGCACCCCTATTCGAGAACTGCATCACCCTTGGTTCTATCACTTTCTTATAAATCTGCTTTTAGTCGCCGGCTTCGGACAGCTCACAAGTATTGGACGGCTCACGAGTAAGGGAACCGGGGGACGCCCGATATGCCTGATAGAATTGTGTTTATATAGCACAGGATGAATACACTACTGGGACAATAATGAGAGTTTGATTCTTAGATTATGCTTGTTTTGGTGGCATGTTTTGAATTGTATTTGGCTATATGTAAAATTGATGGTACCTATGTTCCTGAATGCACTGCTGTAATAATACACTAAAGGACGGTTAACACTGCTCTTTATTCTTTTGGTCTGCAGTGCAATGACTTGCTTTCTGTACACCTACCATTTTCGAATATGTGACTTTACAACGCATGCCATTACATTGCATTCCCTTGCAATGCCAACCTTTACCTGGACTTTCTGTCGGGGAGCGCTGAAAGTTGGAATAGATTAATTTTCTATTCCAACTCCAGTGTGTGCATCAGTAGGGAAGGTGTTGGAGTTAAATCCAACACCTTCTTCCCACTGCTGCACACCTTTAACGTTGCAACGGCATGCAATGTAATGGTATGCGTTGTAATGGTTGCGTAGTAAAGGCTGTTTCCCGCCATTTTTTGTAACAAATGTCTTTGTTCAAGCCAATTATAAATATATTTGAAAAAAATCATGGGATGGCAAAAAGCTTCCTAGTAAACTATAATATGAAATCAGAGGAGAGGGAGGAATGATTGACAGGGTAAAGGGTATGCAGGGCACTAGAGGAGGGAATATGGATGGGACAACAGCAGAATGAACATTCTTTTTTTTCACAACAAATTTTATTGATAGGATTGGGCAAGTAGTCAATGTGGCTCCCCACAATCAGGAGAACACCACCAGGCATCTTGGTACAGTTAAATCACAGGATCACACGTCCAATCAAGACATCGAGAAAATACATTGATATGAAAGAAAAAACAGCTATACCCGCCCCTACCTCTGACAACCCCAACTACCCAACCCTCCCCACCCCTTCCCTATATCCCACCCTAACCCCGTGCACGTGTATACAAGTAGCTCCAGTGCTTAGTCGTGACATGGCACTCAGGACGTAATGCAAGGGCTCGCCAGGCACCTGGGGACTAAAGATCTTCCTCAGGTTCCTCTGGAGGGTCTAGTGTCAACCCCCTATAATCGGCCCATCTCTTCCACACTTTAAAATGTTTGCGGGGGCATCCTCGTGCTTCGAATATTGGTCGCTCCAGACCCATACAAAAGTCCATTCCAGCTCTCCATGCACTCAGGGGGGGGGGGGCCTCACGTCCTTCCAAGCTTGCGCCAAGTCTCTCTTGGCCACTACCAACCCTAGGAGCAGCAAATGGCGTTTGTATATGTTCCCACCAACCCCTTCCAGGATGTGCAGTAGGTCCAGGCGATGAGTACGGGGAAGAATCCAGCCCAGCACCTCAGACAGGCAGCCCCACACTCCCCTCCAGAAGCCAACCAGTCTAGGGCACAACCATACCGTGTGAAGCAAAGTGCCCACTGCAGCTCCACATCGCAAACATTCCGGGGACTCAATCAGGCCTGCTTTCCACAGACGCTCACGGGTGTAGTAGGCCCTATGGAGAATTTTGAATTGGATTAATCTAAACCGTATGGCAATTGCTGCCCCCCTAGGGGATTCCAGGGCCTCCCTCCAATCATCCTCATCTAAGGGACCAATATCAGCTTCCCAAGCTGTCTTCAAGGGAATGAGGGTGGAGGAGCAATGAGTGACCATCGTCTGATAAATACAAGAGACTTTTTTATCCCCCAGGTCGCCCATAAAGACCTTCGCCTCAATCGGACTAAATTCAGGAAGCGAGTCCAGGTTCGCAATGCTGGGTGTTAATGCGTGCCTGAATTGCAAGTACCGAAAAAATTGGGACTGAGGCATATTGAATTCCGTGCTGAGCGCTTGGAAGGACTTGAGCGTCGTCCCGGACATTACATGTCCCAGCTGCGAAATTCCGATCGCATCCCAGCCATCGAAACCTGATAAGGCTGATAGTTCAGGTAATAAACCATTATGCCACAGTGGCGTTTCGGCTGTCAGCCTACCCCACCAACCCATGCGGCGTAAGGCCTGCCGCCATACCGCAAAGACAAGTCTTGTGACCCTCAGTAACGTCCGGCGCAATCGGGCTGAATAGAGGATTGTGTGGAGCGTATTGTCGCCCATCAATGTGCGTTCCAGGGCATAGGCCGGATCCCCACCGTCTCCATACCACCATTCGTTCAGGATTAGCAGATGAGCGGCCTGGTAATAGGACAGCAGATCCGAGGTGGCCAGGCCTCCACAGTAAGTGGACAGGAAGCATGTGCGCAGTGCCACCCTGGCTGCTCCCCCGGCCCATAGAAAGCAGCCCAGGACCGAGTTAATCTGCCGAAACCACTGAGGTGCGATCGGATAGGGATGATTCTGCAATTGGTAGAGGAGGCGCGGAAGTGCGACAGAATGAACATTCTTAACATTCGGCTGACGTGATCTCAACTGCAACTCGCCAGTGATGTAACATAAATACCACAACAATACCCACATGGTATCTGTATCAACAACATTCCACTGCAACATTTCTACTCTTTCAAGCCAGAGTATTCTTCACAGTTCCCTTAAATAAAGAGAAATGGCAGAGGAGAGTGTTTTTTTCCGGCTTTGTGATGGGGATTTGCAGTGGGGCATGCCACTTCACTATCTCCCATACGGTTCCAATATCACATACAACTTAATCTAGTTTGCCCAGTGTTAGTGTTGGACGTCGGTCATCATTGAGCGCAGGGTTTCTCTGTGTAGCAAAGATACGTAAGGAGACAGTGCAGGAGATGGGCGGTGGGCGTGGTGGGGGGACCAGCTGAGATCGCAAACACATTACTGACACCTCATGAGTATACCAACCCTCAAAAAAGGAGGGGAAGGAGTAAACAAATAAAATCAAATTGTCTTTATTCGATCTTCCAAAGGCAGATCATAAAAGATACAAACAATAAAAACAAACTACATAGTAAACACACATGTTAAAAAAAAAACTATCACATTTTTTAAAATGAAACATTTCATTGTACAAGAACAGATATTAGGGTAACAGTCCAAGAAATGGAGCTCCAAGTGCGTCATGTCATGTAGATTACCACATTTTTAGACAAAAAACCCATTGTGTTATTTTACAGTGAATAAAGTGACAGTGCAAGAGTTCTGATTCCAGGGGCATCAAAAAGGTGCCTAATGAATAAAACTTTGAAAGCAGTAACAAACACTTAAAGGAATGTAAAATCAATGATTATTTTTAAAAGAGAATAAAAAAACGTTGTTATCAATACGGCAAACTTCTTTTAGCTAAAGTGCGCTTCAAAAAACTAGCATCTGCATGGCGGACATTACAATTGTTAAGTTGCAGTAAATAGAAGAGAGACACTTTACACTAAGAGAATTTGTGTCTGCGCAGCAACGGTAATAAAAACGTCCTAGTAAACGGCAGGTAAAATTGACAGAAAAAGACAAGATGTAAAATGGTTTGACTAGATTGCTCATCATCACATGGACAAATGGCAACAGCGTCAGAGGAGTATTGTACTAAAGGAAAACATATCGACCAGCGAAAGGAACCCAGCCTAAATCTTGCCAACAGTGTTCTTTCATAAACGTTGGTCACATATAATAAATACAGGGCAATTGTTGGAGTTGCTTGGATAATACAATAATCTCTGACTGGCGGTTTGGCCACTTCCATTTGTTCCCTAGTCATTTGTTTGTGCTTAGAAAAACGAACTCGGACCCACATTTTGTCCTTCTTTTGGATGAACTCTGGGTGCTCAAACAGAGAGGCACAGCCAAGGGCTGAGAAGCAATTGTCAATATATTGTAACCATGGAATGGCCAAACAACGGGCACAGGTTAGACACTGTCTAATGAAAACCCGATTGATTTCGGCTTCTTTGTTGGACCAAATTAAGCACCAGAGAGCCAGGGGGGCAGCATTGATGGCATCTTGGACATACTCCATGCCTAGCTCCAATTGTAGGCAGAAATGCGGGGATGAGGGAGGAACTCCTAATAACCGGCGGCAGAATCTATTCTCCTCTATCTACATCGCATTTGCATCCCTACAACCCCAGATACCCATTCCATATGATAAAATCGGCAGGTATTTCCGATTGTATATATCTAGTATAGGAGCAATGGGCTTTTTGCCAACAGACATAGCAAGCAAGGAACTAGTGCCTACAGCTTGAGTGTATCCGGATATTCTATTTTTAATACAGGTAAGCCAGGTACATCCTTTGTCAAACTCCAGGCCTAAATAGGGAAAGAAACTAACCATATCTATGTGTTTGCCTTCAATATTTAGAGTAAGGGTTTTAGTATTTCTTGAGCCACATATCATTGTTATTGTTTTCTTGAAATTTGGCTCCAGGCCCAGGTCTTTCATGTAGCTGTCATAACTAAACATACGTTTTTTAAGGCCATTGGCCGTCCTTGCCAAGAGGTCCGCGTCATCAGCATATAATAGTGCAGGTACAGCCTTTTTCTCCACAGACGGAACGTCAGCTCCAACGGGTACCACTGTTTTCTCCAGGTCGTTCTTATGGAGAAGAAAAAGGATTGAGGCAAGGATGCAACCATGGCGCGCCCCAAGCTTACTGCTGAACGACTCTAAACATTTGCCAGCGCTCCCTAACCTGACTGAAGCTGTGAGATCATGGTGAAGGTGCCTTAAAAGTGTAACCAGACCCACATCAACACCCATGCTCTCTAAAATGGCCCACAGCTTTGAACAGGAGACACAATCAAAGGCGCTTGACAGGTCCATAAACGCCAAGTGGGTGAAGACTACCTTGGCGTATTTGTATTTTGCCACAATGAGATGGAGATTAAGGCACTGTTCAATAGACCTGAGCCCCTTTTTGAACCCAATCAGACTTGAGGCAAATATACTATTGGCCTTAATCTAGTCAAGTAGACGGCCCAGAACAACTCCACCATTGATTTTTGCTCTAGAATCCAAGAGGGATATCAGGCAATAACACATGACATCATGCATGTTTACTTTTTTTTAAACTAGGACAATTGATGAACGCCACGAACTTGGCACACCCTGACTACAGACAGAGTTGAATACTGAGGTGAGGAACGGAGTCCAAAGCACTAGGTCTTTCCTAAATAGATGAAGCGGAATACCATCCGGTCTCGGAGCCTTCTTGCATCTACTGTCTATAATTGCTTTAAAAACCTCATCCTCATTAAAAACAATAACTGCTTTAAAAACCTCATTCTCATTCAAAACAAGATTTGGACACATAGGAATCATCGGGTCAGGGGCATTGTCAGCCCTGCAGCCTATAGAGTACAGACCAGAGAAATGCGCCAACCATGCCTCGGCTGAGATATGAACTGTTACTTTATCTTGGGGTAATATGGGGGATAAAACAGACTGCACTGCTTTTCAAAAAGCTTGTGGGTCTTTAGATTGGCAGGCACCCACAATGGACTCCCATTCCTCTCCCTTCAAGGCCAATTTCCTTCTCTTGATTGCTTGCTGATATATCTTTCTACTGTCCGAAATCGCTTTCTGGTCTCTGGGATTTCCTTTAAGGCCCTGCGTAAAGAATCATTGGCTGCTCTGCATGTTTTTTTAGCATGAAGGAAGTGGCCCATTTAGGGTCAACGGGTCACTTGCGACCACCTCTCATCCTTCCATACCAAATGAAGAGTTGGTCAGACAGTAGAGAATACAAACCAATATATATATGGGGGATAAAACAGACTGCACTGCTTTTCAAAAAGCTTGTGGGTCTTTAGATTGGCAGGCACCCACAATGGACTCCCATTCCTCTCCCTTCAAGGCCAATTTCCTTCTCTTGATTGCTTGCTGATATATCTTTCTACTGTCCGAAATCGCTTTCTGGTCTCTGGGATTTCCTTTAAGGCCCTGCGTAAAGAATCATTGGCTGCTCTGCATGTTTTTTTAGCATGAAGGAAGTGGCCCATTTAGGGTCAACGGGTCACTTGCGACCACCTCTCATCCTTCCATACCAAATGAAGAGTTGGTCAGACAGTAGAGAATACAAACCAATATATATATTCAGATACACTCGAGTTGAGCCCGGTCTGCCCATTCTCTTAGGAGTGCAGCAGAGGGACTGACTTCAGGGAACATGGAGATACATTATGTGCAATTCGGAACCAATGAAGGCACGCCCATGATGGAATTTTCCAGGCGTATGCAGCTAAACAAAGAAGTACAGTAGGATAGGTTTCGACTCTGAGGCTGGGCACACACTATCTCCTACTCAATGTCACTCTGTCCGTGTCTGCCACTAGACTGGTGGGAGAAGGCCTCTATCTAGTGGGAAAAGTATGTGCTAATAGGAATAGTGCATTCAATAGCAAATCAAGGTTTTGGAGAAATGAAACTCACCAGTAACCATTTTTGAGAGAGGCAGACATTAGTTTCGATCATGGTTAAAAATGGCTGCCAAACATAAAATGATGCAACGAATGCTAATTTACATAGACTAATGCACAGGCGAAAATGCCAAAACCCTTTTCATTGCAACAGACCCTCCTTATAGCATGATCTAAGTATTTTCAGGAAATAATCAAAGAAAATATTCATGTTCATGGACAAAGGAACATCAGTTTTCGGAACAATCCATATATTCTGTGTCAGGAATAGAGGCTGCAAGGAAAGATTTAGTCTCAAAATTACCTTCTTCAATCTGCATCAAAACATCAATATCCTTTTGTATCATAATTGTGGCATTAGTATCATGAATTGACATTTCTGTTTGGTAGTGAGGATACCGACACATTAGGAACAACAAGCCGGGAGACATTTAATTCAGAGGCAACATGTGAAGAAGATACTGGCAACCACAGCCAAGAAATTGAGAATCTTCCAACCCCAAGATGTGAGTGTGTTCCAAAACCACCCCGACAGTGTCCAAGTCCCCGTTTCCTGGTGTATGTCAGGCGAGTGTCTATGTAATTTTTATATAGCTGCATATACATTGGGAGCATTATCAGGTATGTAAACACAATAGCTGCTGCCAATGATGTAACAGGTCCCTCCCCTATCTGCAAGTATGATGTCTAGCACCATCTGGTTCTGCAAAGTGACTAATCTCATAGCCTGGAGCTCAGCAGTGATATTTGTCATTATACCAGCAGTTGCATTGATAACCCCCTCAACAACTCTTGCTAACTGACAAAGTTAAAGGCTATTATCCATGGGGCCCCAAAAAGGTAGTAGGCCCTTTATAGTGTCCCCAAACTGCTGTGCATTGGTGTCAGTTTGATCTATATCCTTTGTGTCAACAACCCTTTTGACTTTAGTCTGTAAGGTACTTCTGCGTTGCAGCTGATGATTTGTATGATAATTAGACGGGGCAACATATACATGGGGAAGAAGAAAAGAGAGATAACATATACCTGACCATCCCCTCAGGAGCCAAACATGAGCTTGTGAACCACACACAAAATAGACATGATGGGGCCGGATCAAAGGTGGTCTATTAGTCGTATTCAGCTTGTAGGTGAAATTACGATTACTCTCCCACACCTTTTCTTATCCAGTCTCCTGGACACAGAAGCTAGCTGTCGTATTGACCACTGACACAGGTATCAGTTTATCTTCAGTAATATTTTGAGCTTGAAAGGATTGAAAGTACTCGGATGTGTTAAACCATTGGAAATCAGCCATTTCTATTTGAAACCGGGCATTGTTCTTCACTTTGCGGTACATGTTCACACATGACTTTAAGAGCAGAGTCCCCAGAGCTGCTTGTCCTGCCGGTCCTCTGGGGTTAAAAACCCTTGATAGAAGCGTAAATATTTATGCACAGTATGAGAATCAGTGGATGTTATACCCAAAGTAGAAAGGTGAAATTGGATGTACACCAGCCTAAACAATTGATACCAACCCTCACAGCTGCCCATATACGACAGTGGCATTGACAACAAATTATCGCTTTTATGAAGGACTGAAGGGAGCAATTCACAAACCCCACAATTGGTTGTGTTGGGCACATTATGAGCATGATGCAACATTTGCATAAATACATTGTCAGTGTAAGACAGTCTGTGCGTTTCTTTGTGAGAGGCTAGAGTAACAACAATGTGCTCAGGGGAAGTGAAGTGGTAGTAGTACCTACCGAGGAATGTACAGGAAAATTCTCCTCTAGAAACCAAGATATCCCAAATATTGTCGCTAGTACAATCACAACAATTAGTATGCAAACTATTTTACTCTTTGTCGCCCAACCCCTCATTGAACACGATGGTGCAAATGGCTGTTCCTCAGCAATAGGCTGACCAAAGGGATGCATGATTAAGCAAGGAGAGAAATGCATCACTCTAAACAAATTCCGTTGTTACTATAGCAAAGTACACCTGACTAACGCAGTCCATTTCTATCTAATCGGACTTCTCCTTTTGTGCACAGTTCCTCAACCAAGGACACAAATTGTACCTGGCAGCCCCAGGCACCGTTGGATCAACAAACAACGGCTCCTCAAGTGCTCTTATTTCTGGTGGGACAGCTGCATTTAACACTTCATCACTTTCCTCATCTGTTTTGGTCCAGGTCAGCCTCACATCACTAAAAGGAAGAAACTGGGGTACTGGCTCGCATTCGCAGTCCCCAACTCCCCCCTTTACCCATTTGCCATATGGCAGAGGATGAGGGATCTTGCAGCAGTGGCTGGCGTGCACCCAGTTCTTCCGGCCAGCTATTTTAACGGCGGTACATGTTGATAAGAGGACCTGTTTGGGTCCCTTCCAGCGTCGCTCCAAACTCTTTCCGCTGGAAGTTCCTAATGAGCAGTTGCCAGGCTGGATATTGTGTCTGGGCCCCTCGGGTGTAGCTAGTAGGTCCTCCCTGACCTGTTGGTGAAAAGACTGCAAACTTTCAGTTAACTGGCAAAGGTAATCTGTTAACAGTGGGTACCCAATACCGGAAAACCAACGAGGGTGCCGGACGCCCCAGAAATTTCCCGGGCGTCCAAACGCGAATGTCCTAGAATGCGCCGTTGTTCTTATTGACAAAAGTGCTAATGGTAAAACATCTGGCCACTGTAACCCTGTGGTCTCCAGAATTTTCGTCGGTTTAAGTTTGAGAGTACCATTGTACTTCTCAACCAAACCTGCTGACTGTGGATGATTGGCAGCATGAAATATTTGTTTGATACTCAAGCCATCACAAATTAAAATGACTTGCGTTATCACTCCCGATCAAACGGGGCAAGCCGAAACGAGGAAAGATCTCCTTCAGGAGTACCTTTGCAGTCGTAACAGCTGTATTGTCTTTAGTGGGGTAAGCCTCAACCCATTTACTGAACGCACAACCACTAAAACACACTTCAATTTATTGCATCTGTCAAGTTCTATTTAGTCCATCTGAAGGACTTTCAAATGAAAGGTGGCTGGTGCAAAAGTACCGGGTGGTGTAGGGGTACAGTTTCCTAGATTTTGCATCATGCATGCCATACAATATTTCACTAAATGCGCAGCTGTTTTTGAAATGTGGTCATTCTGCCACACAGGGTCTAACAACTTGCAAATACCCTTATCACTGATATTAGCTGGGCCATGGGCCAGTGTGACTCCAGGAAAAACATATGCGTCTGGTAACATCCAGCTCTGCTTTTCTGACTTATCAATCCAACATCACTCATCATTAAATTTTGCTGCACTTACTTGCCATATTGCTAATTCTTCTATTGTAGCCTCACGTTGTATCTCGTTCACGTTCTCAAGCGTATCCCCAAACATAGTAACTTCAGGCACCCAACTAGCGGGACCTGCAACAAACATTCTCTTCATTTTAGTCCGTGCCGTTTTCTTAGCTGTCTGGTTAGCAAAAGCATTTCTCCTACCTACATCATCAATAATTTTACTATGGGCGCTACACTTTACTATTGCCAACTTCTTAAGGAGTGTCAAAGCTGACAAAAGCCTCAATATAAGGTGACTATTTTGGATTATTGAACCATGGGAAGTAAGGAACCCTCTCTCTGCCCAGAGTCACCCAAAATTGTGCACGACCCCGAAGGCTTACTGGGTGTCAGTTTAAATATTGACAACCAGTCCCTCGCTCAATTCAAAAGATCGAATAAGGACAGCTAACTCAGCTGCTTGGGCTGACTGATAAGGGACTTGTGACTATGACTGTACATAATGTGGGGATAACATAAGTAGCAGAAGTAGTGCCATCTGGTAGTTTGAAACAAGAGCCATCGACATATAGGTCCCCTTGTGGGTCAGATAAGGGAACATCAGTCAAGTCTACCTGTCCTTTAGTCTCTTCTTCCGTCCGGAAAATTCAATCATGTTTCTCAATTTCATCATTTTCGGATGGAGGAGCAGTAAGGTGGCTGGATTAAGAGTGGCACATCTTTTGATTGTGATGTGTTTGGCGAACAATGTTAATTCATAACCCGTCAGATATGCACTGGTGAGGTGCTGTGTCTTAGTCTTATTCAAAAGTGTATCACAGCATGAGGTACCATTACTGTGAGATCAGTATCAAGCATGAGTCCAGCCGATTGTCGTATCAAGACAGCCACAGCTGCGACCGCTCTTAGACAGCGCGGGAGGGCTCTTGCAACAGGGCCAAGAACAGCAGAGAAATAAGCACAAAGCCTTTGCTTATCTCTAAATTTTTTAGGTAAAACAGAAAGCGCACAACCAGTCGTCTCGTGTACATACAATAGAAACGGCTTGCCATAGTTAGGTGTACCAAGCACAGGAGCCGAACAAAGTGGAGCCTTCAATTGCTCAAAAGACTTCTGACATTCAGGCGTCCAAGGCAAGGGCTCATGCACATCTTTAGTGGTTAGTGCCAGCAAGGGTTCGGTTAGTAGTGAGTAGTTAGGTATCCACTGTCGACAGTAGGAAGTGATACCTATAAAAGCGCGCACATCTTTCTGAGTCTGTAAGATGGGCATTTTAACAATGGTACAGATGCACTCAGGAGCCATTCTCCTACCCTCCTTCGACAGTAGGTGGCCTAAATAGGTGACCTCCTGTCGACAATACTGAAATTTGGAAAGGGACACTTTATGTCTGTGCTGCGCCAAGTGCAAGTTGCTCGCTCACTTGCCTGCGGTATTTTATACTGAGGGACACGAGACAAAATAGCATTCTCTTTAACTAGGATCGAGACCAGCTAGAGGGGGCGCTAGAGGTCGTACTGCGGGATGGCTGGCTGAGAAGGCAGCTCCGCCAGACGGGCTCATGATCGGCCTAATTTGATATTGTTCTGGCAGTCCCTGTGGACCATAAAGATGTGTGCTTGATCGGAGCAAACAATGCATCTGTGGGTGTGGTGACAGCACTTCATCAATGGCTCATGAAGGAAAAATCGCCGATTTTGACTACTGAAGCGCCCAGACTGCAGACCGGTAAGATGGCGGTTGCCGCGCTGTCTTAAGGACCGTTCACACACCCCGACAACGTATGTCCCGTGATAAGCTGCATGGGCCGCACTGCATTCGGATGCGGGAGGAAAGGAGAATCATGATTGCTTAATCTGGGGGAGAATCGGAATAGCTGATCGCTGCTACGCTACGTGAGCAAGAAAACGGCGGAGAAATGACCTAAGATGGTGGCCCCCTAGCTGACTACTAACGTAAGAGTGTAATGGGTGCGAACAGACAACACTGCTAGCTACTGCGTTCCCCTGCTGGTATGCCCGATATGATTAAAAAAGACCGTTCTTTTGGGAATCTGATCCCGCTGTAACTGCGACTGCTCTGTGGGGTACTGTGTAAAAGGAGGTCTCCAGATTTGCGATATTGCACTGCCAGATGCGCCGGTAACTACGCGATCGATTGCACATGGCGCCAGCTTCCTGCTCCCACATGTGTTCTGTGTATAAGACCGGATCACATACAATCGAGCTTTGCCGGCAGCCCTGAGCAGTCCTCAAGTTGAAGGCGAGGCGCACCGCTATCTCCGCAAATCCACTAATTGCGCTTTGGCCCATGCAACACTCCTGCCTACCTGACGACCCCACTACACAAGACGGCACTTCTAAACTGCGGAACTGTAGCGGCTACACCTCTTTGATACAGCTAGGGGGGCTACAGGAGAACTACTCTGCCCACAGGCGCCGACATTGCAGAGACTGACCGCTTGACCTGCAAGCTATGTCACGTAGCAGACAGGGAACCGTTGCACGGAGCTAAGTAAGACATCCGCAACTTCTAGAACCACGGGCAGTTCCACTGGATGCTCCAGTAGGATGGGGCGACGTTGAGGCATTGTAGAAGAGGCGTGATTTGGATGTGACAATTGCAGGTGGCGGCATCAGGAAAGCTCACCGAGGCACTCCACCCCCCAGTTGGGTAATGGGGAAACCAGACAGACAACAGCCAAAGCTGACTTTTGAATCACGTCGTTCAGTACGCGGCCCCACGAGTGCGGCAGGCGCGGACATGGCGGAGGAGGGGGTCACGGAGAGTGGCATGGAGAGCATACTGAAGGCGATCCAAATTAGTCTTCAGGACATCAACGGTAAGCTGGATCATTTAACTTGTCGCATGGACAACATGGCGGCAAAAATGGACCGCAAGGTGAACAACTGGATGAGGCGGAGACGCGGCTGTCGGCGGTGGAGGATGAAGCGCACGGTAGCACCTCCAAATGTAGCAAGATGGAAAAAGTCTTAGAAGTGATTAGAAACAAAGCTGAAGATTTGGAGGCACGATCGAGGCGCAATAACGTCCGCATAGCGGGTATACCGGAGTCAACCAACACGGGCCGCATGGAGACCTATGTTGAGGACCTCTACAGAGCAGTCTTCGGTGCAGAACATCTATCATCCGTCTTCATAGTAGAACGGGCTCACTGATCCTTGGCGCCCCAGCCGCCGCCAGGTGCGACGCCTCGACCAATTGTGGCACGGATCTTGCACTACCGCGATCCAGATGGCATATTGCGGATGGCAAGGGAACGGAAGGACATCGACTACCAGGGCAACCATCTGGAGTTTTATCCGGACTACACAGTGGCAGTGCAACAAGCACGTAAGGAATTCACTGCTGCAAAACTCAAGTTACGGAATCTACAGGTGGAGTATGCAATGCTATATCCAGCACGTCTAAAAGTCACATGGAATGGCAAACCTACGATCCTGGCTACGCCAAAAGCGGCCCATGATTTCATCAAGAAAATCCACGAACAACGAAAATAACGACAACAGGCGGATAACCTGCAAGAGTCGGACTGAGACTTCGATGCTGACATGGCTTCATCAGCAGCACTACTTGTAAGTGTAGCGGGGATGCTGAATTTCAAGCTCTGCACTGATAAGGTACTGTACAAATGCTTACTGATAATGATGGGTTGAGAGATAGACTGTGCATTGCTACCACCGCAACAGCTAAGCAAGTAGGTGGTAACTTGGGATGCTCTTATAGACTTTGAGACAAGACATTGCACAAATGCTCCATTTGTGGAGCTGATGGAGCGTAATCACGTATTGACACTTTAGTACCTGCAGGATACCTGACCTGGAACTCTGGGCGTTATGACTTCTTCCAGACAATGGGGTGAAGTACAGGGTCCCTTACCGTATGCTCTATTGAACTGTAGTGCAAGATGGCATGGAAAACCACTTGCTGCCGCTGTGCCTTGTCCTCCTCTGCTGAACTAAAGGCACCTGAGGTTCTAAGACTCACACCGCTCTCTGAGTAGCCTCTAGATGCTAAGGGGGGAAGGAAAACCTCCCACCCAAAATATGATGCCTCTGTAATGGTGCAACATAAGCAGGGAGCACAGGGTGACATAGAGCAGATACAGAAAGCCATGTCTTCATCTAATGCGGGAAACACACTTAAAGCCCATTCTTTCTCTGATAAGTAACTATAACATGATTGTTTTTTACAGTTGCTGGTTTGCTCACCCATTTCGTTGTGGTTGGGACTGCTGGGGCTGAGAACTTGGGAATATACTGTCACATGTCTGATGAGTCGCACAGGGATAATGTCTATCACTCGATATGCCCCGTCCACATCCATTAAATTGGATGGTGATGTGTACCCTAGGTGGACCTCCAAATGGGTGATACCCAAACTGGTTATGTATTGTAGGGGAGTTTATGATTGGGAAAGGCTTTGGCAGGATTGGGCTGCTGAAGTGGGTGGGGGGTGGGAGGTATGGGGTACTGTTCTGGTTCATGTACTGACACACTTGAGAGGCGTTGCTGAGATCCGGGAAAGTACACATACAAGCGTTAATTTCTTGTTTTGAAGGTCTTGCTGGCACTATCAAATGACGGTAGTTGTACACACAGACACGGCACACTTACCTACAAATAAAATAGGGGACTATGGCTAATAACATGCCAGGTAAAACAGCACTAAACTTAATTACGTGGAACATCCGAGGCTTCACCAACCCGAAAAAAATAAGACAGATGTTTGCATGCCCGGACAGGTGGCACAACGACATAGTACTGCTGCAGGATACTCATGTCACTCCACACACATCATTAAATATTGGTAGACGATGGGCCGAAACTGTACACAACTCCACGAACTCTTCGTACTCTAGGGGGGTTTCCATATTGGTTAAAAAAGGCACGAATCTCCGAGTAGAAAACACAATCGTAGATGCAGATGGTCGTTTCCTGTTACTTAAGGGGGTATTACGTGGGCAACGGGTGACACTTCCTAACACATATGGACCCAACCCTGATGCTCCTGAATTCTATCATAAAATATGGCAGCACTTACAAGATGACCCAGACAGAACACTGATTTGGGGGGGGGCCTAAATCTAGCGCTAAATGATCAGATGGACAGATCAGGGTTGACGACGGAACCCCATAGGAAAGGGAGGAATAAAATAATGGACATTATGGCTGATTTAAAGCTGCATGACATATGGAGGGTTCGGAATCCGGATATTAGAGAGGCCACACATAATTCTGCGGCCTATAACAGCTGGTCCCGCATTGATTACTGGATGGGTTTGGAGTCAGCACTGCTCTGGACCACGGGAGTTAAACATCTGCCGAAGACTTTGTCAGGCCACAATCCTATCATAATAACCCTTCAAATACCACATTACACGCCACCTCCATACAGCTGGAGATTTAATGCTGCAGCACTCACTGACTCCATATACGCGGACACTATAGCTAAGGCTATTACAGACTACTTTTCACTGAATGAACGCTCCACCGATGACCCATGCCTACTTCGGGAGGCCTTTAAGGCCACGATGCGGGGAGTGTGCATGAGCACGTCCGTTGGGATACTGCGAGACATCAGGGCCCAAATTAAGCGCTGTGAGACCCGCCTCAAAACACTAGAAACTGCCTACGAAAACACTCAGGATCAATCCATATTAAGCGACGTTCGCCACACCCTCACGGAATACAATTCATTTGCTCAAGATGAGGTTAAATATAAACAAAAGCGTCCCATAGCTAGGAAATTTGGGGAAGGTGGTCGACCGGGCAAGATACTAGCAGCCAGAATCTGTGAAGGGCGCAAACAGCACACAGTCTTACAGATAAGAGATGACAAGGGTCAACTCTGCACAGATACCCAGGGGTTACTTAATGGCTTTGTACAAACTTATAGCAAACTTTATAAATTGCAGCATACTGCATCACCAGATGACATACTCCATTATCTGGAAGATGAAGAGATTGCGTGGCTCTCGGACGCGCAGAGAGAATACCTATCCTCACCGATTAATGTTGAGGATGTCACAGAGACAATTAAATCCTTGCCAAATGGTAAGACCCCAGGCCCTGATGGGTTTACGGGTGAATTTTATAAAGCACACGTAGACATGCTAGCGCCCCGACTGGTGGCGATGTTTGGCGAAGCCTTTGACAGCAATATCCTACCTCCCACCTTGCAAGAAGCGGTAATAATAGCATTGTTATAACCAACAAAAGACCCTGAAAAATGTGACTCTTACCGGCCCTTATCGCTAATTAATGTTGACTCCAAAATTTTTGCTAAAATCCTGGCCACCCGCTTGCAGCCCCTTACGCAAATTTAGTCCGTCCCGATCAATCTGGCTTTATACCCTCAAGATCCACATCACACAACACTAGAACGCTATTTGCCCTATCTATTATTTGACCCCAAATACCAAAGCAGTAGCGGTCATGTTAGATGCCACTAAGGCCTTCGATTCCATAGTGTGGTCTTATTTAATCACAGTACTGCATAGGATGGGCTTTCCTCCAATGTTTGTTTATTGGGTGAAACTGCTACATACGAAACCGGTGGCCAGGATCTGCATAAACTGATATCTTTCGGACACTCTGGCTATCGAGCGAGGGACACGACAAGGATGCCCATTATCCCCACTGTTATTCGCTCTTGCCCTCGAACCATTGGCATGTAAAGTGAGGCAACTCCATCACCCCTCAGCACTGCAGTTTCTGGGGCGGCCCTTGCATATCTCCTTGTACGCAGATGATATGCTACTCTATGTAAGAGACCCTGAACTACATCTGGGACCCCTGCTGCGGGAATACATTCGGTTTGGAGGGCATTCTGGCTTGCAAATAAATTGGGACAAGTCATCCATTATACCACTCACGGACACCACCACACCACATGATATTGATTTCCCTTTAGAGTGGCAGAGTGAGCCCATCAAGTATCTAGGCGTGTGGTATCATAGAGATCCCGAATTGGTCATCGGCACTAATTATGAACGGGTGATCTCCTCAATAAAAGATAAGGTAAATAGGTGGATACAGTTACCACTATCCCTAGCAGATCGTATTGGGATTGTCAAAATGGTGGAATTGCCAAAACTGCTTTACTTATTTAACAAAATCCCTAGTTGCCCTCCGCGAGAGGTTTTTAAAAGAATAACATCGGTAGTCTTGAAATTTATATGGGCCGGTAAAAAGGCACGCATTGAGATGCGCACGCTCACACTACCATACTCCAAAGGAGGGCTTGGTGTCCCAGATTTTTAGCTCTATTATCTATGCGCACAGGCACAATATGCTACCTACTGGTACCATGCAATTCCATACTTGACACACACAGCGGTGAAGGAAGGTGATGCGCATCCAATCCCCTTAACTGCGATAATCACACATCGCTGACCGCCTCTGCAGGAAAGAGACATCAATACCATTGACGCGACAAACGCAGCATGGCGCAAACTAGGACACTTGGCCAAGAAATTACCATTGTACGCACCAGCTCTCCCATTACACTATCATCCAGAACTGTCGGTTATGAACGAGGAGGTAGGAATGGGCCTACTACATCAGGTAGGAATAGTTACCATGGGAGACCTATACACAGAGGGCATATTTCGCACAACACGAGACTTATTGTATATTCAAAACCCGACCCTTTTGTTCCAATTCACATATCACAGGTTACGAGGGGCCATCAAGCAACTATACCCCAACTTCCCTAATGAGCCTGCACAACTGAATACCCTTCAGCTCTTGCTAACGTCCTCTAACACTATGCACCTGGTCTCAAGGCTGTATACAGCTGCACAAGACGAAATAGGGTACGGAAGTCAAAGAGCAATAGATAGATGGAATGAAGTATTAGAAGATCCTATCACGGAGGCGGAATGGGACACGACATGTGCGCTAACCCAATTACTGAGTCCTAACGGTAACCTTAGACTAATACGCGTCAAATATTTGCATCAAACATACCATACACCTATGAGACTTTACAAATATGGCCTCCGCACGGACGCAAGGTGTACGAGATGTGGTTGTGAAAATGCTGATTTTGTTCATCAGCATGGGGTTGCCAAGAAATAAATATGTACTGGGAAAAGGTAACGGCCATGCTGGCGGTGATGGTGGGGGTGGATGTTGCTTGCACAATCAAAATTTGCTTACTGGGGCTATTGCCCAATTTGCATGCTTTAAAACGTAAATTTTGTATGAAGGCATTGTTGCTGGCTAAACGTAGAATATCCATGTGCTGGAATAGTAAGAGTGTACCTACTGTTAAACGCTGGACTGAAGATATGACGCACTGTCAGGACACATTGCGCACTTATGAAAAGGAAAAGCCCGCCAGATCTCGGCCACGGGACTACAGGCAATATCATACGGAATATTTGCGTGTAAACTCACCTGTTGCTGATACTGATTGATGCTGTATTTCTTTATGAGCTACATTATATGCGTATAGCTGATTAATGTATGTATAAGTGCAGCAAGTAGATGTATTACCCGGATGATGAACGCTGTAGTGTGAAGGTTTGTTTAGACTTAATTCCTTATGATGCTGAGATGTCAACTGTGAAAATCAAATAAAAAGAATAAAAAAAATAAAACTAGGATCGAAACCGGCGGTATCGACAACAGTCCCACATCTGTATCGCCTTTTGCCCACAAAGTGGGTGGCACATCTTTAAATTTAACAGGAAGGGTTGCATCCTTGGGTAGACACTGTTTAACACGTATCACATCTGGACCTATTGTCATGTAAACACCTGCCAGGAAACAATAAATCATAGCATGCAGTTTCTTCAACAGATCCAAACCCTTCACATTTTCTCCCCAATTAGATGTCAATAAGAATGGCGAGTCCACAGTGAAAGGACCAATAGTCAATGCAAGAGGTTTTGAAATGGGGCCTACAACCAGTACACCAGAGAAACCTACCAAAACATTATTATGGCCAGACAGAGCCGCCCCAGGGACCAAAGAATGAGCAATAGAACTGTTTGTGGCACCTGTATCCACCCAAAATTCCTTAGCCGAGCCATGCAAATCCGCTGTAACGTAAGAACCTCGCTGATCGACAGGTATCGGAACTGGTCCCTCACTCTGTCCTGGCTGTCCTAGCTATAAGACATTACGGACACCTCATCTGTGTCATAATCATCATGATAGTACAGTCCCCCCAAGGGTCATCAAAGTAATTATTATCAGAACGACCCTGCGAGGCCGCAGTATGTTGCGCCCTGTCTTCCCCACCAGCTCCATGACCCAGTCCTCGAGAACCTCGTCCTCTAGGGTCTGCCACCTCCTATAACAACACAGGGCATTCGCTACGCCAGTGTCCCTTCTCCTTACAATACGCACACTGATTCAGCCCTAAAGGTGTACTGTTTGGCTGCCTGCTAGTGTGTGAAAGCTTTCAAGCCAAACCACCACGTCTTCTACCATTCCCTCTAGAAACCTGCTGCAACAATACCTTTGTCTTCAAATCCTTGTGCTTCTTCTCTTTTCTCTCCTTGTCTTCATTTTCCCTGTGCTTATAATACTGCACCATATTCAAAATAACAGAAGGGGAAGAGGTGGACCAAGTGCTTTCGTAAGCCGGCAATCGAGTCACAATCTCCAGAAGCAAATTTGAAACACATCTATTAACAAACAACTGGACACCTCCCTCAATCAATAAATCCTGCCCACTATAATCCAGAAACACATCTTCAAACCGTGTGAAAAAATCAGACACACTCTCATCTTTCTTCTGGCTTCAAGCCAATAACTTATCCCAATCAACCTTCCTCGGTGGAATAAGAGAATGCATATCTGTGAAAATTTGACCTGTAAAAGCAAGTATCTCTGCCTTAGGCTTATCACCAGGCTTCCTTTCCTGATCCCACACTTTATATGGTCCCAAGTACCACCCAGTTCTGCAACATGATCTTGTATGTGTACTTGCTTCTAAATATCGACCGGAACCATTAAACCAAAGAACATTTCAATATCTGGAAGTGTCATTACTGTTGAAGAGGCCGCTTCAGTCAATTCTTTATAATATGGCAAAGGATTTTTCGTAGGGTCGGGTAATTGGGTCTTAAGAGACAATTCTTCACTTCTTTTCCACTGAGTATAAACCCATTGCGCCTGAAACCTGGCCGTCACTGCCCCTCGAGTAACATTACCACGACCATCTGTTACTTCGGTATCTTGGGGTCATAAATAGGATGAACCTCTCTCATATACAATCGGTGGTGCTGTATCTTTGAAACACTGCTCCCCAAGGCTAATCAGAGTAGCAGACGTATGCTTAAGGGCATGCTGTAGTACAAAGGGCTCATAATCTTTCATCACATTCCACACATCTTCCACGCTGTAAATGGGGTTTCGGGCCCACTGCACAGCCTGGTTAGCCACTACCATTTTCTCTGCATCTCCCACTTCAGATTGCACATACGGACCCATGTGCTGTTTAAACTTTGCCCAATCTGCATCTCAAAACCTGCGCACAGGCGTCCCATCACTCAAGGAAACAGTAGGATGAAAAACCAGGGAAGGAGAGGCAACCCGAGTAACAGGTACCAACGATCCTGAGGGCTGCGTCACAGGAGAAAAAGCTGGCGAGAAAGATGCTATTACAATGGGCGTGAAGGGGGGTGCTAACAGTCACAGTTTCTGCGGACTGCAATAAAGCAGAAGGAAGAGAAAGAAGAGAAGGAGCCGATGCCACGGCTGTCAAAAAAGCATTCGTAGTTACTGGAACAGAGACAGTGGAAGCAACAGTAACAGTCGATTGTGAGGGCGCTGGAACAGGGGTATATCTTATGTGAGGCGTACGGGGGCTGGGGTCTATTATCCAATAACTCCTCCACAAAGTATCATTTTCTTCTCGAACCACATAGGATTCATCAATATGTAACTTAAAACCTCCTATCCTCACGTTCAATCCCTAGCTCTTGTTTCTCTCTATAATGCGTTACAGCTTTCTGAGTCAGTTTGCATTCTCCCCTTTTGTGCCTCCTTTTCCATCTTTAATCGTCTCTATTTAGTCTCTTTCTGCCACTTTAAAAGAAAATCAAACATATACTGCCTACTTCTTTTCGCAAACAATTTTTCATGTAGAAACCCAATTTTTGTTCATCAAAAGTGCCCGTCAATGGCCATTGCAGCTCAGCATTGTCCCTTGTATATTTATGCCATAATGTCCTAAACATAATAGGGCCAATACTATGTATCACATACATATCAAAATTGTGTGCCTTCTGGAGGCGCCGGCGGAGCTTTTGTCAATTGAGCATCTTCAGAACAACAAGGACAAAATGAAACCAAGAATCAACTAATTCCAGGCATTTTCAAAAGGTGTCCAAATTCGTTATTTTGCCTGGCAAAACAATTGGAAGTGCTTTAAACCCAAAGACGATCCTCAGACCATAGCAAATATAAACCAAAAGGGTAACATATCCACATAGAATCAAAAGCAACTCACCTGATATATGCTGGTCAAATTAATTTATTCTACACTGCCGACTTCAGACGAAACGGTCGGATCCAAGGGCTTCGCTTTTCAGGACTGTTGGGATGACCACTGGGCGAGGCACTGTCCGGTGGGAGAGAAGGGGCAGCTGCGAGTACAGGAACTCTCTCATGCAGAGATCCCTGATCTGGATGGGTCAGTTCCTGTTCGGGCGCGAACTGAAGGAAGTGACACGTTTAGGGTCATCCGGGTCACTCGCGACCACCTCTCAGCCTTCCATACCAAATGAACAGTCGGTCAGACAGAATACAAACCAATATATTTATTCAGATACACTCGAGCGGAACCCGACCTGCCCAGTCACTTAGGAGTGCTGCTAAGGGACTGACTTCTGCAAACATGGAGATACATTATGTCCAACTCAGAACCAATGAAACACGCTTATGATGGAATCTTCCAGGCAGATGCAGCTAAACAAAGAAGTACAGTAGGATAGGTTTTGACTCTGTGGCTGGGCACACATTATCTCCTACCCAAGGTCACTCTGTCCGTGCCCGCCACTATACTGGTGGGAGACGACCTCTATCTAGTGGGAAAGGTATGAACTAACCAGAACAGTGCATTCATTAGCAAAGCAAGGCCTTGGAGAAATGAAACTCACCAGAAACCGTTTTTGAGAAAGACTGACATTAGTTTCGATCATGGTTCAAAATGGCGGCCAAACATAAAATGGTAAGGCGAATGCTAACTTACATAGATTAATGGACAAGTGAAAATACCAAAACCTTTTTCATTACAACAGGCATGGTGGCGTGTCTCGGCAACAGGTCTAGAAAGCATCTCTTTTATCCTTTATAAAAGATTTGGGAAATTAGTTAAAATGCGAGTCCGGTCGCAAAGTATGAGGTTGCAGCAGTTCACCAGGGCAGTACTCTTGCATACTACCTGATAACTAATGCTCTTCAGGTTCGCATATCGCCATATCACCCTACGCCCTGTGTCCTTACTAGGTAAAATCTGTGAGGGCATAAACTTAGACTTATGATGCACATGTGGCAACAGTATTTGTGTAGTAATGGGGTTATGGTTGCTATAAATCTGGGTAAGGACCTCACAGGTATTATTATTCAAAGACATACTCCAAGAAGTAAAGATGTAATCTATGGTGCTCCCAGCGCCCCCCCACCCCCATGAAAGTTGGAATATGTTGATCAGTAAACTTAGGGACCTTGTTGGCCAGACCCCGTTCAGCCAGGACGGAAAATAGTACCTGCCCCCTAGTATCCATCAGATTACAGCCAATTTCTCAAAGGGCGCTAGGTGGCGCACAACCAATATGGCCGCACTGTAGTGGGGCACCTGCCGTCCAGCGGCATTATCCTTCCCGCAAGAGACTGAGCTGATCCTGAGATCGTACTGAGTATTCGTGACACCCTCCAATGCAAAAATAGTGGAGTGCGGGACCCTGGAGCAGTGACAGCGCCTGCAGAACTGGTAGCGTGGACATGCTGGTGCGTACTGTTGGACGGCGTACTGACAGAATCTGCCAAATTGAGTCCCAGGGCACAAATGGGAGCTGGGCCGCTCCGGAGGAGTCGCGCTGCTGTAGCGCGCATCGCCGCTTAAGTGGGATTACCCATGGAGTCTCCCGCTCCAAAGCACCCTGATCTTCCGAGCATGACAGAGACAATTCATAGGTGTGTGGATGGGAGCCCTGATAAAATCATTGCTGCTCTCGCTCAGGGCTGCCTCAACTGGTGCGGCCATCTTATGTGATGCCGCGGCCCTCCAACATAGCACCGAGTCACACAGCCTCAGCGAAATCATCTGTGACGCTCTCCGCCATCCACTGATGCCATAATAGTGGAGCGCAAAGCACTCAAGCTGTGCCGGCGCCTGCGGAACTAGTAGTGTGGGGACGCTGGTGTTCACTGCTGCATGGTGTACCAGCGCTCTCTGGCAAATTGTGCCCCTGGTGCTGAAGTGGAAGCTTGGCCGCTCCGGAGGAGTTACGCTGCTCTAGCACGCATCGCAGCTCAAGTAAGACCGCCGATGGAGCCTCCCACTCTAAAGTGCTCTGCATCTCCCAGCGTAGCAGAGGCAATCTATAAGCATGCAACGGGGAGTCCTGATACACTCATTGCTGCACTTTCTCCTGGCCACCTCAACTGCCATGGCCATCTTACTTAACGCAGCGGCCTTCAAACACAGAAAAAGCTGGTGCGGCCCCAGGAAATTATTTCTTAAGTGTTCCTGCCGAGCGCTGATGGAGACACTAGCAATGTAGTGCAGACATACCATTTACATACCTTCCATGGCCGTAACGACTAAGGTGAGACATTTGGGCTGAAAATCCCCCTGCTTTGCCATCATCCATGCAGCATATATAAAGTAGCATCTGGTATATAGGCAGAGGGAGTCAATTCCAGACAGCACTAAACTGTATTTTTGCACCTGTTAAGTCACTTTATTTGCTACATCCCAGTAGATGCGCATAGGGTTTGGAGCCTGATATAGGAGATATTGAATCCCACAACTGGAGCAACTGCCTTGGATTTGGTGGTTATTGCGTACGCATTACCTACTGACTGATGGATCGACCACGCAGTGTACCCCAACACAACCAGGCGACTATACAGATTTGACTCCACGCACTCGCATAGATTAAAGCATCTAACCACAAAGACCAGATACAATCTGGGGTGAGGGAACCAAGCGCACGGGGTGCTGTGGGACAGCAGCCTCCAACATAAACTATATATCACAACAAGCCACTCCCAGTTTAGTGTCGCTAGTGTTAGTGCTGTTTTAAATTTGTGAGTGCAGGCATCTCACAAAAAGTGAAGGACTGGTCTCACACACCACCTGGTGTCATGCTTCATCAGAGACCAGTCCAAAGGCAAGCCCATCTGCGCCCGTCCGCGCCTGTACCGCGCCCGTACCGCGCCCAGCGCCAGAACCCCTGGACCCCGAGCCCGCCACAACACCAGACTGCACTACGACTCCAGCACCTTCTACGCACACAACGCTGGACAAAACCACTCCTGCTACCAGGCCGCCCCGAAGCACACCCAAGGACTTCACCTGCCATAACTGCAGCTTCACCAGCATCTGGCCTGCCAAACAATCAACCAAAGAATCCCCCACCCAGAAAACAGTTGGATGCCATTGCAGTACACCAAACAAACTTACAGGTAAGTAGCCATCTTTACAGTGATGGTGTTTGGGGGTGGGAGGCCTGTACCACAACTCCCACCATGCCCCCTGTCCCACACCTGAACAGGATGGAGCACTCCCCCACCCAGGAGCAGTTGGAAGCCATTGCAGGACACCAAACAAACTCACATGTAGGTAGCCATCTTCACAGTGAGGGTATTTGTGGGCGGGATGCCTACTCTACTACTCCCACCATGCCCCCTGTCCCACACACGAGCAGGAAGGAGCACTGCCCCACCCAAAAGCAGTTGGAAGCCATTGCAGTACATCAAATAAACCTACAGGTAGGTAGCCATCTTCACAGTGAGGGTGTTTGTGGGTGAGAGGCCTGCTCTACTACTCCCACCATGCCCCCTGTCCCACACCTGAGCAGGATGGAGCACTCCCCCACCCAGAAAACAGTTGGATGCCATTGCAGTACACCAAACAAACTTACAGGTAAGTAGCCATCTTTACAGTGATGGTGTTTGGGGGTGGGAGGCCTGTACCACAACTCCCACCATGCCCCCTGTCCTACACCTGAGTAGGATGGAGCACTCCCCCACCCAGAAGCAGTTGGAAGCCATGGCAGTATACCAAACAAACTTATAGGTAGGTAGCCATCTTCACTGGGAGGGTGTTTGGGGGTGGGAGGCCTGCTCTACTACTCCCACCATGCCCCCTGTCCCACACCTGAACAGGATGGAGCACTCCCCCACCCAGGAGCAGTTGGGAGCCATTGCAGTACACCAAACAAACTTACAGGTAGGTAACCATCTTCACAGTGAGGGTATTTGTGGGTGGGAGGCCTACTCTACTACCCCCACCATGCCCCCTGTCCCACACCTGAGCAGGACGGAGCACTGCCCCACCCAGAAGCAGTTGGAAGCCATTGCAGTACACCAAACAAACTTACAGGTAGGTAGGCATCTTCCCTGTGAGGGTGTTTGTGGGTGGGAGGCCTGCTCTACTACTCCCACCATGCCCCCTGTCCCACACCTGAGCAGGATGCAACACCCCCCCCCCACCCAGAAGCAATTGGAAGCCATTGCAGTACATCAAACAAGCTTACAGGTAGGTAGCCATCTTCACAGAGAGGGTGTTTGGGGTGGGAGGCCTGCACTACTACTCCAACCATGTACCCTTGTCCCCTAATACAGGAAGATGGACCTCTCCATACCACCCAAATGAATGTGGCATCTAATGGATCACAACCCACAAACAAAGAGGTTGGTAGCCATCTTCCCTGGGAGGGCTGTTTGGGGGTGGGAGACATGTACCCCTACTCCCACCATGTCGCCTGTCCCACACCTGACCAGGATGGAGCACTCCCCCACCCAGAAGCAGTTGGAAGCCATTGCAGTACACCAAACAAATTTACATCTTCACAGTGAGGGTGTTTGGGGGTGGGAGGCCTGCACTACTTCTCCTACCATGCACCCTTGTCCCCCAGTACAGCAAGATGGAGCTCTCCATACCACCCAGATGCATGTGGCATCTAATGGATCACTACAAACGAACAGGTAGGTAGACATATTATTCTGTCTTGTGCCACCACTGAGCAGGATGTAAGCCTCCACCACGCACACACAGATGTGTCACTTAACAAAGCCAAATGCGAAAACATAACAAGTAGCCAGTATGTGCACCTAGCCATTCGTCACAATAAGAATGGTGCCATATGACAAACCCCCCCCCCCCTAATTGCACAAATATGCACACTGATCATATTTCCACGCACAGTGTGCACACAGCTAAGCAAAGGAAACTGTCACAGCAACCAACGTGTGACACACCAATGCACATATAGAAAAAAATCTGTGCACAATCATGAACAGCACTGATTGACATGTGTAGTGCCATGGGGCCAGAGCAACAAGGACTATATGAACAATAAGAAAGCATGGTTGGTGGTACAAATCCAGATATGCACATGACAAAGTCAAATGTATGCAGGAGATGAAAATGGCCTGTCCATGCCCAGATGTGACATCTGCCAGGTCATACAAATCAGCAAAAATTCCTCACTGAAATTATATGTTGCACTAGTATCCAGATGTCAACATGTCCCTGAAATCACAAATTATGCAAAAGTAATGCATGTCCCACAGCATCATGTCAGGAGGCACAGTAGTGCCCATAGAAAACAATGTGATGATCAGTCAACTGTGTAGTGTACAAACAGTGAATGATACACAGCTAACACGAAGCTTGTGGGGTGCACTACAATGACCATTCCCATCTGACTTACAGGTGACCAATAACTGACTGCAGAGGACAACACCAGCAACCTGCAGAGCCAGTCTCCCCCTCCCCCGGAACATCGACTCTCGGATGTTGACTCCCAGGATTCTTTGGACGAGGAGCCCAAAGCCGGCCCATCTGGTGTTTCAGGGCGCAACATGTCCCAGGACCCCATCGTCCCCCCACCACATCTGCTGCTACAACAACATCCATGTAGACTCCTGCTGTTACGGCCGTTGCGTCCTTCACTACCACTACCAGAGCTGCCTGCAACACTCTCCCTGTCCCACAGGATGACCACCCCACCCCACTGACAGGAGGGTAGGGAGAGGATGCGGTTGCCTACAGTGGAGAGGCAGTTCAAAAAAAGGGGGGAGGTAGAGGGAAATGCTAGGTTCACCCTCCTATTATAGCTGTAAACATTAAAAAAAATCCGTGATCACAGATAAAGGACCTAGCAGGGGTTGACATTCATCAGTATGATGAACAAAAACTGGAAAAGAAAGAAAACATTTTTTTCCCAGTTTTTGTTGAGGAGGAAATAGAAAGAACAATTGCCTCCATGCTCACGTTAGCAACAGCAACAGAAGCAGACTAAGACTATCATGAGGGGGACGCTTCAGGAACCGAGGCGGCCATGGCTTTGGCTGGCCAGGATATCAGGGACTACCACCATACGGTGGCCAACCACCATTCTTCTATGGCCCACCGATGTTCCAAAATCAAACATATCAACAACAACCTAACAGCTATTGAGATCAAACCCAAGCAAGTGACCCACCAAACCATTTTCTTCAGGATGCGGCAAAGGACCCCAGAGTGGAAAATCCAGAAGAGGACAGCAGGTCCAATGGGCTCAACCCCTGGAAACGTCAAGAAGCCACCCCAGGAGCATGGGCCCCCTAGTCTATCCAACAACCAGCAAACCCCCAGCTTAGTGGTGAATCTATCTAACACCGCCATTACTGAGCCTCAGAAAACAATCCTAGAAAAAGGGACTAAGGTTTGTGCCACACCCAGCATGGACAAATTCCAACTATGCTGTGAACTCAATGAGTTCATACGCAAAAGAAAACTAAAGTTTACTTCAAGGACAAACCTCCCCAACCAAAAAACAGGAGTGAGACAGGCCTCCACAAAAAATCTAACTTCACACCTCCTAACACCAGTATCCCAGTGGAATTACTAGCTTTTGAAAAAGCGGTTATGAAGGAAGTTTCTGAAATTGACCCAAGAGCCAATGAAGTTTTCCACAATACCAGTAAAAAGGAACACACAGCCTTCCAAGAACTAGCCACGGAAAAGAAAATCACCATAAAACCGGCTGACAAAGGGGGCACAATGTGCTACAAAACACCACAGCATACCCGGAAGTATGCCTCAATCTCCTGGCAGACAAAAGGAATTATACCATAATTAAGGAAGAACCAACAGAACAGAAATTGCCTACCTGGCAGAGGAATCAACAGCCCACAACTGGATGACCAAAAAGGAAGCAGATTTCCTAGAAAACACAAATACAACTATACCATACTTCTACACCATACCCAAAATCCATAAATCCCTGGAGAATCCCCCGGTAGACCTATAGTGTCAGGTATAGGTTCAATCCTGGAGCCCTTGTCCAAATTTGCTGACGCCTATTTGCGACCAATCATCCAAAGTACAAGCTCCTTTTTACAGGACACTAAGGCATTCCTGTGCCTTCTCCAAGACATAGATTTTGACCCAACTACGAATATCTTATTTGGCCTAGATGTGGAAAGCTTGTATACAAGTCTGCCTCACAAAGAAACACTACAAATCCTGGAAGATGTCCTTTTTGAAAACCCCTGGGTCAATCAGACACCCAGACATGTGATCCTTGAATCCTGCCGGCTGGCCCTAACCAAAAACTACTTCAAATTTGAGGATACACTGTTCCGCCAAGTGCATGGTACCAGCATGGGCAGCACTTTTGCGCCGAGTGTGGCGGGACTTTATGTCCACCATTTGGAGAAATAGAAAATTCTTAACGAGTCTAACCCACACATCAAACACCTGAAACTCTGAAAACAATACATCGATGATGTGCTACTAATCTGGGAAGGAACAGGAACTGGAGCTACCAACTTCATCATTTGGCTAAACCTCCAATACCCCTTTCTCAAATTTACTTACACCATGAGAAGGTCCCATTTGGTTTTTCTGGAGCTCAATATCTCAGCTACAGATGGAAAATTAAGTCCAACCACTCACTTTAAACCAACAGCCAGGAACTGTCTCCTTATCTACGACAGTTTCCACCCAAGACAACTGAAAGAAAATCTACCCTTTGGCCAATTTTTCCGACTGAGACGCAACTGCACAAAGACAGAAGATTACAATACCCAGGCCAACGACCTTTCAGAGAAACTTATAGCACGACATTATCCCAAACAACTAGTCTCAAAAAAGAGAGGGCAATAATCATAGAGATGCACTTTTGGAACCTAAAACAAAAGAAGGTGGGACACCAGAAAAGAGACCTATCTGCATCACGACCTACACCATCGCCTCTGACAGAGTGACCAAAATCATAAAAACACATTGGCGGACACTAAACAGAGGAAACCTTTAGATCCCTAAAGCGATGTTCAGCCATAGAAAAGGGAAAAATTTGAGTAATTACCTAGTTCACATTCGCCCCCAGAAAGAAACAAGAGGAGATGGACAGAGAACCCTAAATACATTACCCAATGGACACTACCCCTGCACCACCCCTGCAGTAATTGTAGTGTCTGCCATTTGACCTCAGCAACTAAAAAAGTTGAATTCAACAATAATATGACATGGGAAATACGCAATTTCACCAATTGCAATACAACAGGGGTAGTATACATGATCACATGTATCTGCAACCTACAGTATGTGGGGATGACCACAAGAAAAGCTAGCTCGAGGATTGTTGAACACCGCAGCAACATTAGGTGTAAAAGAAATACCACAAAAATGACATCACATTTCATCGAGAAACAACACACCCCAAATGACATGACATAGGTGATCCTCGAACATATAAATAACAATGACAACCTGGAACAAAGCGCAACATTGGGTGTTTGAATTACGCACTGACAGTCAGGGACTGAATGATAATATCCTGTGGGGACATTTTTCCAGATAACATTTTTTCAAGGGCCTCTAGCACTCGTTAATTTACTAACACCGCCATGCCAATACCTAGGAAACACCAGAACTGAGGACCAGCATTTTTTGTCAACATATAGTCTAAATGAAGAGCACAGCATTCCTATTTCATACCCTTCTCTGGTCTTCAGGGTGCCCACAAACTGAGAGCACGTGCCACTTTTTTAGTGTGCCTCACAACAAATACCATTTTTAAAAACATCTTCCACACTTTATGGGTGGCACTATACTCCTCCTGTTGAGAGCACCCTACTATCCAACAGGACCAAATGCCTGCATACACAGAGCTTATAACTGGTACAACTGGCTCCTTCATTATTGTTCTTCACCACCTGGACATATCACTTTGTTTTTTTTTTAAATCTTACATTTCTTTTGATTTCAACACATAATGATATTAACCCCTTCCCTGCTGCCACTACCTCGCTGGTGCTGCGAACGTCCAACGGCCGACACGGCCCCACCCATTTTGCGGAACTGCGATGAAATTGCGGCCGCGGCTAAGGGGTTAAGCCATCATAATGTTTTTACCATAGGTATCGCCTATTCCGTTTTAATCATGCACATAAATATTTGTCATGTTTTGTTATTTATATCAGGCACGTTATATCCAGATACTCCCACAGGGCCACCAGGACCATATGCCTACATACACATAGCTTCCCCTGCTTATAACTGGTACAACTGATCCTTCATTAGTGTCCATCACCACCTGGACATATCATTTTTTTTTATTGCTTTCAACACATAATGATATGCCATCATAATGTTTTTACCCATAGATATCGCCTATTCCGTTTTTATCATGCACACAATGTTTTGTCATGTTTTGTCATATGTTTTATATCAGGCACGTTATATCCAGATACCCCCAACAGAGCCACTCCATTAGCCAAAAAGCGGTGGTCATCTTGAGAAGTTGCCGCTCTAGTCATGACGCCCATGAATAGGCGGCATCACTTCCTTAAATACAGGCTCTCGGCAACGAAACACTAACATCCGGTCTCAAGGGAACCAAGCCAGGAGAGGAAAGATTCCAAGTAAGCCCGTTCCTTTTAAGCACGCAGACCCACGGTAAACTGTACGATATCCTCCGCAGGACTGCCCGGTCTGACTCCCTCGAAAGAACTACCCGGAACGGTAACCATTTTTATCTTCCATTTTCCGAATCAAAGTGGATCCCTCTCTTGCCCCACTTGAACGACCATGAGGCATAGTACTGCTTCTAAAAAAGTATGTCCATTCATGTTTTATGTCAATGTTTGTCATTCTGTATGTTTTGGCACAGTTACGAGGATCGTTTGTTCTTACATAAAATACACGCACCGCAACCAATCACAGTGCTTCTTTTCCTATTTAGGATTACAGGCAAGCGGTGCGGGACAGCTATATTATGTCTAAATTTTGTGCTTTTCTTCCTCACGAGTCTAGCATGGTGCTCAACACTTTTCTCTTACGAGGCGCACCATGAGGAGCAATTGTCTGTCGTGTATTATTCACTTTCCTACCCTATTAAGGGCTGGTTGTTTATTCTAAAACCATGTTGTTTTTCATCATTTCAGATATTTCCTTGAGTGTAAAACATTATTGAGTTTCGTATGTATTATTTTCCTTATGCTTATCAGACAGCATTTATATATTAATATATTTTTCACTGCAGTTTTTGGAGTGGTACACACAGGGCTGGTCCCTGTGGCACCCTGAAGAAGAGCTAAAGGCGAAGCTCGAAACATGTTGACCCTTTACGAGGTTCCCTGACTCATTATAATCAGATAACCTAGAGAACTCCCCCTTTTTTAATGTATCAGCTAGGAGCCTGAATAAAGTTAATTTCGCTCACTAGCTAGTTATTTTTAAAATCACCCCACTCCACATACACTATTGCACTACACATAGTTCCTCACCATAGTGTTCCTACGTATTGTCGCAAGTCGCAGCATGCCTCAACCTGCAGCGGGTTGGGATGGCCCCAATGATGAAGCAGGTCACCGTGGGGAAACCCTGGTGAGTGAGGGGACTCGAGAAAATACGTTTTTCCTTTATTTTCCAGTTTTTGTTCATCATACTCATGAAAATCAACCCCTGCTAGTCCTTTATCCGTGATCACTGATTTTTTGTATGTTTACAGTGGAGAGGCAACAGGTCCGTGGCAGCAGGGTAGGTGGGAGGGGCAGGAAAACCCACAGACTACCAGAGCCTGGGACCGAATCCCTGGAGCACATACACAGAGTCCTTGGGGCATATGAACGGGCTCAGGAACAAACGGGCAGGTCAGAACAAGATTCCCGTGAGCTCCTCCTGCTGATGAGGTCCATGGACACCGGCTTGGGAGAAAATGTGGACCTCTTGGGCCAGCTAGTGGCGGTACTGAGGGAGAGGCCTGCGCCACAACCAACACCTCCCCCTCCACTGGTGGTCCGAAGGATGACAGTTCACCATCCTCGGCCACAGAGAGGGGTGAGTCCTCAGACCCCACTAGCCCCCCAGCAGAAGCCCGCCTGCCAAGCGGCGAAGGGGCCATCCGAAGAAAACCCTGCGAGTAACTGTTGGCAAAGCACCTGCCAAACAACAGTCACTGAGCCAGCCATGATGGCAACCCTCTTCCCCACTGCATTGAATGTTTGGACTGCCCTTCCCCACACTGCCTTGTGAATGATATCTGTCTGTTGGACTGGGTACCACATCTGTGTTGACTACTTGATTATCTCATCCACCATAACTGTCAACTCACTGCTGCACTAATCACCTCACTGTAAATGTTCATCCCTTAACATGTCACCATTGCAAATAAACAACTTCTTACACACATGTTGTTGTACCTGCTCCGTTTTTTTCCCAGGATGTACAGTCTTCACCATGATTACAATGTACCAGGAGTCTGGAGTCTATGCAGGCAAGGAGAGGTTGAATGCACCTAGGAAAACACAACAGAACAACATTCACTAGTCTGGGTGTGGTATCACAGACATCACACAAGACTTCACAACAAGACAATCCCACATGCATACATCACAATGGGCAACAAGTGCCAACATACACATCCTGTAGATGTACCTAAATGAAATGTCCCAGAAACATTGTCAGCCATAACTGAGTCTAAAACCGGCTACTGTCACAAATCTTACATACACCTTCACAACAACAGCAGCATCATCAGACAATGGGTATGTTGTACATTGTCACCTAACTTCAAGTGAAGTAGCGGGTGATGAGCTGTTGACGCAGGTCAACACCTTCCTCTTCTCCACTGTCCTCATCACTGGAGACAGGTTGGTTTGCAGTCGGAGGCCTTAGCTGCTCATAATCATCCAGGATCGGGAGAATCTCCTTGTGAATTGCTAGATTGTGGAGCATGCAGCATGCCACCACAATCTGATACACCTTCCTGGGCTAGTACATCAGTGCACCTCCGGCCTTGTCCAGAACGGAAACGTGACTTCAGCAGACCAAAAGTACGCTCCTCCCATGGGCATCATTGTAGCAGACTTCAGCGGGGGTCCTGGGATTCCGCAGTGGGCTCAGCAACCAAGGACAGTTGGGATATGCAGAGTCACCTAGGTGTGACAAACACAAATAAACATTGAAATGTTGCTCAGTCAGAGGGCAGCAGGTCACACACACAGCACACCATATGACTAGGCATACTCACCCACAATCCATGCAAGCTCCGGAAGCAGATTAGCCATCAGCTGGGGTACAATGCTGTTACGCAGGATGTATGAATCATGGGCCGAGCCTGGAAATGTGGCACACACTGGTGAGATGATCATATCTGCCTGGCACAGCACTTGCAGATTTATGGAGTGGTAATGTTTACGATTCCTGTAGATGTGTTCACGTGCCTTTGGTGGGACAAGCCCAACATGGGTGCAATCAATGGCACCAACAACAAGGGGGATGTGTCTGAGGAGATAGAAATCTCCCTTCACAGCTGCCAATTCAGGCCCCCTGGGGAAATTGATATATCTGTCCTTGTAGATCATCATAGCAGACAGAACATCACGCAGCACCAAGCTGAACATAGGTTGTGGCATTCCACCTTCGCTGGACACTGTCTGCTGAAATGATCCAGTGGAAAAAAAATGCAGGGCTGCCATCACCTTATACGTCAGGTGAAAGCTGTTGGATATGTTTTGCGAGGCTGCAGGTGGGGCTCCAACATCTCACAAAGGGTTTGTAGGGTGGCTCTATCCAGACATGATTCCGGATGATCGCTTCATCCTCCATGTCTGCCAACACTGTCAAGTGACGATGCAGATTTGGTCCCCTCCTAGTTGAGATGAAAGTGGACACATGTCAATGCCATACATCATGAGATGGGTACAGCATCTTGCGTTCTGGCTGACACAACGCTAATAATGACTCATCAAAATTGAGACACAGACCAGCTTACATGTAGGGACACCTTCAGCTACACTAATCGCACAATTTTCAACTTACACACAGCAAGTACCTCAAACACACCTCGGTCAATGTTAATGCACATAGGGAGATGGCCACATTTACCATGGGCACGCCTGGGAGTATAGCAACCAGAATATGTGTAACAAAGCAACACCACTGTCTCATACCTAGCTGCTGTACCTGACACACCGGCATGCGTCATTTGAACCTGGCACATATCAGCAACACAATGACCACAGTCTCAGTATAAATGACGAGTGTGTGCATGATCAGACATAAGAGGACATGCAAAACCCAACAATATTCATTGAGACAAACATTGCTGTGATTGTCACCGCACCTCAACACATTGACATGTGCACACATTGTAGAGTCCATAACAACATTGTCCTGTGTCCAGGCCCATCAATATCACAAGTGACATGTGAGGCAGTACATGCCAATCCACGAAATCACATACACAAACATTGCATGGGTAGTCACCAGTGGAGAAAATGGAACATTGGCATTGTGTGCACAATGATGTGCCATTAACCATGTGGCCACTGTGCACTGTTGAAGTATGCCAGATGGCAATTGACACAGCATGATGTGTCCATTGGTGTTGTAAAAGTAATCCACCAACACAATCACGCACACCCATGTCACTGTATGGCACCCAAATTGCGGTAGCTACCACCTGGCCCCAGCGGTGTGTCACCCCCAATCCCCAATACACAAGTGCAGTAGTGATAGACATCTATGCATGCTCCGCCACCCAAATTGCTGTGCCTCATGTGAATGTATGACACCCAAATCGCGGAAGCTACCGCCTGGCCCAAGCGGTGTGTCACCACCAATACCCATTACACAAGTGTGGTAGTGATAGCCATAGAGACATGCCCAAATGGCGGTTGGCATGCTCCGCCACCCAAATTGCGGTAGCTACCGCCTGGCCCCAGCAGTGTGTCACCACCAATACCCATTACACAAGTGCGGTAGTGATAGCCATAGAGACATGCCCTAATGGCGGTTGGCATGCTCCACCACCCAAATTGCGGGGCCTCATGTGAATGTATAGCACCCAAATCGCTGTAGCCACCGCCTGGCCTCAGTGGTGTGTCACCGCCATGGAGCATGCCCTTACAGCCTATGGGACACTTAATTGCGGTGGCATGATGCAATTTTGAAAATCGGGGTAGGCGTGCTCCACCACCGCAGTGCCGGCCATTGGATGCAATTGAAAGATGCACCATCGCGGTAGCGGCCGCCTGGCCCCTGCCATGTGTCACCGCCATGGAGCATGCCCTTTCATCCAAAGGGAACCTTAATTGCGGGGGCATGATGCAATTTTGAAAATCGCGATAGTCGTGCTCCGCCACAGCGAAGCTGGTCATTGGATGCAATTGGAAGATGCACCATGGCCCTGCAGTGTGTCATCGCCATGGAGTGTGTATGTCCTTATAGCCAATGGGAACCTTAATGGCAGTAGCATAATGCAATTTTGAAAATCGCGGTAGGCGTGCTCCACCAACACGGAGCCGGTCATTGGATGCTTTTAAAAAAGGCAGACCTGAAACACCAATTGCTGCAGCTAGGCACCTTTGAAATGACCCCAGGGGGCTATATATGTGTAGGAGGGAGCCTCACATTTCCACTGCTGCCAGAGACCCCTCACCTGCTGCTGCCTCTAGGGACTGCTGCAAGAGACCCCTCACCTGCTGCTGCCTCCAGGGACTGCTGCCAGAGATCCCTCATCTGCTGCTGCCTCCAGGGATTGCTGCCAGGGACCCCTCACCTGCTGCTGCCTCCAGGGACTGTTGCCAGAGACCCCTCTCCTGCTGCTGCCTCCAGGGACTTCTGCCAGAGATCCTCCACCTGCTGCTGCCTCCAGGGACTGCTGCCAGAGACCCCTCACCTGCTGTTGCCTCCAGGGACTGCTGCCAGAGACCCCTCACCTGCTTCTGCCTCCATGGACTGCTGTCTAGGGACCCCTCATCTGCTGCTGCCTCCAGGGACTGCTGCCAGAGACCCCTCACCACCCAATTCCGCCGCTGCTGTCTCATGTCCACAGTGATGGCAAGGACTGATAAGATCCGTGTCAGTCCATTCACAAGCGAGCAGTTGGAGGTCCTGGTGGACGAGGTGCTCACACAGTACCCAAGGCTATATGGTGCCCCAAATGTTGTTGTAAGTCCTCAACAGTGGGGGGGGGCTGTAGGGGGGCACATATGTAGTTGGGCTGATGCAGTATGTGCCTGAGAGTGTTGGGTTGTGTCATGCAAGGCCTAACATGCTGTCTCCAGGGACAGCGATTGCTTGGCTGAACTGAATGGCTGTGTGTGCCCCTGTTCTCCATCTCAGTGTGAGCCCACCTGGCCTGAACATTCCCCGCCCAAAAAGACAAGGACACATCACTTCACTTACAGAGTATTACATCTATCTTTTCTCATTACACTCCAGCTATGAACCATCTGAGCACTGTAGATTGCACACGACCGGCCTTGTGAAAAGGATTTTGGATTTGTCAGATCATGTCCCTCAATGTGACATCCATGACACAGTTATCTATTCAAAGGGCCGGGACATTGAGGGCTGCGCAGTCTTAGACACAGTGAGTCCAACCCCAAACACATGTTGATATGTGATGTATGTCTTGCTCGACTGGAGATGTGGGCAGGCTACACAGGGCTTTTAGTGCTGGCATCCTGCATGTGTGTAAGATGTGCGGGGACTGTATTCCCCCTCACACCTGTATTCATTTACATCAGCTTTTCCCATGCAGATGTATCATGTGAGATGTATTCTTGTCTATGTTAGACATATCTGTGGATTTGGGATGAGTTTGTATCATGCTACTGTACTGAGAGATGTAGGTACATAACACTGTGTCACAGATCATTTCCCCCCTTGTCTCCCATGTCTGCAGGTCAAGATATATCAGCGTAAGCCGTATGGAGTGCCAGTACAGCCAAGGTGCGGGCTCTGGGTGTCTCAAACCGACTGCGCACCCACTGCCACAAGAGGTGGGATGACATCAGCCGGCTGGCAAAGAACGTGGCGGTGATGACCTTGGGGCTGCTTCCTCGCACTGGCCGGTTGGCACGGCACAGCATGACACTACTCATGGGCCGCATCTTGCCCGTGACACAGCCTGAGCTGGATGCACATTTGAAGGAGCATCAGCAGAAAGTCAGGGGTGAGTATTCAGGGAAGGGTGACTTTGGCTGTGAGTGGCTGCATGTGTACAGAGCCTGTGCCAGCACTGGCATATGTGATGTTGGTAGTGTGATGCAGTGGCTTGTAAGTAGCTGCTGGAATGGGTACAGCTGTTATGCATTTGCCCTACCTGTACTTACTAAGGTAATTTGAGTACTGTGCATTAAGCATGGGCGAATTTTGCGAATTCGCGATCCGTGAATTTGCGGATTTGCGAATTTGCGATCCGCAAAATTCGCGAATTTGTGCGAATTTTTGTTTTTTTGCGTGTTCGCAGGGTTTTTTGCGTGTTCGCGGGGATTTTTGCATCTTCGCGAGCCGCTTGCATAGCGAAGTTACCCATGCAGTCGTTTATGGGAGAGGGAGAGAGAGATAGATAGATAGATAGATAGATAGATAGATAGATAGATAGATAGATAGATAGATAGATAGATAGAAGGAGAGAGAAAGAGAGGGAAAGAGAGAGGGAGAGAGAGAACGAGAGAAAGAAAGAGAGGCCGGATCTCTGAAGGGCCAGATTCCTGAGTTGCCCCTACAGAACATACAGCTTTTTATTTTTAGCAAAATGCATATGAAAATTGTGCTGTAAAGGTCTCTTTTAGTTTAACCCCTCCTGACAACTCAAAATGGGTGTATTTGCCATCCTCTCCCTTCTTCCTGTTTTTTATATCTGTAAGTGCTTCCTGATGAGGTTTAATTCCTTGGACAGGTGCCTCGTTGCCTACTTGTAACTATTCTCTGACCCTGCTTCAAGGGTCAGAGCAGGGTCAGAGAATAGTTGCAAATAGGCAACGAGGCGCCAGGAAGCAGTTAGCGGCAGGTGTCCAAGTTGAAGTTAATTTGTTTGTAACCCTTTTGTAAAAGGTTACAAAGAAATTAGGTTCAACTTTTGCACCTGCTGCTGTAACCCTTGCTTGGCTAAAAATTCGTCCCCGCTGATTCGCGGGTTTTACCGCAATTTTGCGAGATTCGCGGATCGCGAAATCGCGGAATATCCGCAAATTTGCCCGCGAAACGGATTTTACGCCCACCCTTACTGTGCATTCCCATTGCATTCTGAGTCGTGGTCTTCAGGTATCGTCTGCATTGGGGTAGTGTGGGGAATCCCATGGAAGGTAACTCCGTGTGGCTAATCTGAGTGTGCCTTTATCAATGCGTCTACTGCCTGAACTCAGATTTGGGAGGCTTAGACATCTAACACCAATGTGCACCAGTCGTTGGGCCCCAAAGTACAACATGGCGGGTGGCATCGGCTCATGGCCATTGTGGAATCTCATGTTGTAGTCTGTGTCTGTGTTGTCCCTTCCTGCTCCATCCAGATCTGTCAGTGGCAACAAGTTGTGTGCCCCCATCATGGCGCTAGGTGTGCTCAGAGCTATTTGTGTGTCTGGTTGAAAGGAGCCACTAGCACTGTGTTGTGCTGTGTGGTCATCATATGGCTCACTTATGCCTAAATTTCCAGTTTCCACGCACTGTTTGAGTCAATAAAGTGAGTTAGCACAATGTAATTGCACAGGGTGGTGTGCAACAAGTATATTTAGTCATCTTCTGTGATGCTTTGATTGCATACGTTTGTTATGTTGCTAACACTGAAGTGGCCCTACATCTCTCTCTCTCATGCAGTATCTCCTGTGATCACGGAGGGACAGGAGTCGGACACCAGTGGGGGTGAAACAAGCACAACAGCAGCACAGGAGCCCAGTGAAACAGATGTGACCAGAAAACCCTGCGAGTAACTGTTGGCAAAGCACCTGCCAAACAACAGTCACTGAGCCAGCTATGATGGCAACCCTCTTCCCCACTGCATTGAATGTTTGGACTGCCCTTCCCCACACTGCCTTGTGAATGATATCTGTCTGTTGGACTGGGTACCACATCTGTGTTGACTACTTGATTATCTCATCCACCATAACTGTCAACTCACTGCTGCACTAATCACCTCACTGTAAATGTTCATCCCTTAACATGTCACCATTGCAAATAAACAACTTCTTACACACATGTTGTTGTACCTGCTCCGTTTTTTTCCCAGGATGTACAGTCTTCACCATGATTACAATGTACCAGGAGTCTGGAGTCTATGCAGGCAAGGAGAGGTTGAATGCACCTAGGAAAACACAACAGAACAACATTCACTAGTCTGGGTGTGGTATCACAGACATCACACAAGACTTCACAACAAGACAATCCCACATGCATACATCACAATGGGCAACAAGTGCCAACATACACATCCTGTAGATGTACCTAAATGAAATGTCCCAGAAACATTGTCAGCCATAACTGAGTCTAAAACCGGCTACTGTCACAAATCTTACATACACCTTCACAACAACAGCAGCATCATCAGACAATGGGTATGTTGTACATTGTCACCCAACTTCAAGTGAAGTAGCGGGTGATGAGCTGTTGACGCAGGTCAACACCTTCCTCTTCTCCACTGTCCTCATCACTGGAGACAGGTTGGTTTGCAGTCGGAGGCCTTAGCTGCTCATAATCATCCAGGATCGGGAGAATCTCCTTGTGAATTGCTAGATTTTGGAGCATGCAGCATGCCACCACAATCTGATACACCTTCCTGGGCTAGTACATCAGTGCACCTCCGGCCTTGTCCAGAACGGAAACGTGACTTCAGCAGACCAAAAGTACGCTCCTCCCATAAGCATCATTGTAGCAGACTTCAGCTGGGGTCCTGGGATTCCGCAGTGGGCTCAGCAACCAAGGACAGTTGGGATATGCAGAGTCACCTAGGTGTGACAAACACAAATAAACATTGAAATGTTGCTCAGTCAGAGGGCAGCAGGTCACACACACAGCACACCATATAACTAGGCATACTCACCCACAATCCATGCAAGCTCCGGAAGCAGATTAGCCATCAGCTGGGGTACAATGCTGTTACGCAGGATGTATGAATCATGGGCCGAGCCTGGAAATGTGGCACACACTGGTGAGATGATCATATCTGCCTGGCACAGCACTTGCAGATTTATGGAGTGGTAATGTTTACGATTCCTGTAGATGTGTTCACGTGCCTTTGGTGGGACAAGCCCAACATGGGTGCAATCAATGGCACCAACAACAAGGGGGATGTGTCTGAGGAGATAGAAATCTCCCTTCACAGCTGCCAATTCAGGCCCCCTGGGGAAATTGATATATCTGTCCTTGTAGATCATCATAGCAGACAGAACATCACGCAGCACCAAGCTGAACATAGGTTGTGGCATTCCACCTTCGCTGGACACTGTCTGCTAAAATGATCCAGTGGAAAAATAATGCAGGGCTGCCATCACCTTATACGTCAGGTGAAAGCTGTTGGATATGTTTTGCGAGGCTGCAGGTGGGGCTCCAACATCTCACAAAGGGTTTGTAGGGTGGCTCTATCCAGACATGATTCCGGATGATCGCTTCATCCTCCATGTCTGCCAACACTGTCAAGTGACGATGCAGATTTGGTCCCCTCCTAGTTGAGATGAAAGTGGACACATGTCAATGTCATGAGAAGCGTGGCTCAGTGGTTAGAGGCGGCAGACCCAGAAGCTGAGATCGGCGTGGACCAGGGTTCGATTCCCCGCCTCGGCGGGTCTCGGGCTCAAAAATTCCACGGAGTGACAATTCTCGCTCTGGTGCCTACTCGACTCACGGGGTCACACTCTGCGACTCTGGGCAATAGCTTGCTTAATCTCCACTACGGCCCCTCGCGGCGGGATGCCTGGCTTTCACCCTGTGGATACCCGGCCGGGGATATCACAGGGGAATACCAGGATGGGTTCCCTAAGCAAGCGCCTTGAGGCCCCTGGGTTACAGTGCGCTATATAAATCGAAACACATTTACATTTACATACATCATGAGATGGGTACAGCATCTTGCGTTCTGGCTGACACAACGCTAATAATGACTCATCAAAATTGAGACACAGACCAGCTTACATGTAGGGACACCTTCAGCTACACTAATCGCACAATTGTCAACTTACACACAGCAAGTACCTCAAACACACCTCGGTCAATGTTAATGCACATAGGGAGATGGCCACATTTACCATGGGCACGCCTGGGAGTATAGCAACCAGAATATGTGTAACAAAGCAACACCACTGTCTCATACCTAGCTGCTGTACCTGACACACCGGCATGCGTCATTTGAACCTGGCACATATCAGCAACACAATGACCACAGTCTCAGTATAAATGACGAGTGTGTGCATGATCAGACATAAGAGGACATGCAAAACCCAACCATATTCATTGAGACAAACATTGCTGTGATTGTCACCGCACCTCAACACATTGACATGTGCACACATTGTAGAGTCCATAACAACATTGTCCTGTGTCCAGGCCCATCAATATCACAAGTGACATGTGAGGCAGTACATGCCAATCCACGAAATCACATACACAAACATTGCATGGGTAGTCACCAGTGGAGAAAATGGAACATTGGCATTGTGTGCACAATGATGTGCCATTAACCATGTGGCCACTGTGCGCTGTTGAAGTATGCCAGATGGCAATTGACACAGCATGATGTGTCCATTGGTGTTGTAAAAGTAATCCACCAACACAATCACGCACACCCATGTCACTGTACGGCACCCAAATCGCGGTAGCTACCACCTGGCCCCAGCGGTGTGTCACCCCCAATCCCCAATACACAAGTGCAGTAGTGATAGACATCTATGCATGCTCCGCCACCCAAATTGCTGTGCCTCATGTGAATGTATGACACCCAAATTGCGGTAGCTACCGCCTGGCCCCAGCAGTGTGTCACCACCAATACCCATTACACAAGTGCGGTAGTGATAGCCATAGAGACATGCCCTAATGGCGGTTGGCATGCTCCACCACCCAAATTGCGGGGCCTCATGTGAATGTATAGCACCCAAATCGCTGTAGCCACCGCCTGGCCTCAGTGGTGTGTCACCGCCATGGAGCATGCCCTTACAGCCTATGGGACACTTAATTGCGGTGGCATGATGCAATTTTGAAAATCGGGGTAGGCGTGCTCCGCCACCGCAGTGCCGGCCATTGGATGCAATTGAAAGATGCACCATCGCGGTAGCGGCCGCCTGGCCCCTGCCATGTGTCACCGCCATGGAGCATGCCCTTTCATCCAAAGGGAACCTTAATTGCGGGGGCATGATGCAATTTTGAAAATCGCGGTAGTCGTGCTCCGCCACAGCGAAGCTGGTCATTGGATGCAATTGGAAGATGCACCATGGCCCTGCAGTGTGTCATCGCCATGGAGTGTGTATGTCCTTATAGCCAATGGGAACCTTAATGGCAGTAGCATAATGCAATTTTGAAAATCGCGGTAGGCGTGCTCCACCAACACGGAGCCGGTCATTGGATGCTTTTAAAAAAGGCAGACCTGAAACACCAATTGCTGCAGCTTGGCACCTTTGAAATGACCCCAGGGGGCTATATATGTGTAGGAGGGAGCCTCACATTTCCACTGCTGCCAGAGACCCCTCACCTGCTGCTGCCTCTAGGGACTGCTGCAAGAGACCCCTCACCTGCTGCTGCCTCCAGGGACTGCTGCCAGAGATCCCTCATCTGCTGCTGCCTCCAGGGATTGCTGCCAGGGACCCCTCACCTGCTGCTGCCTCCAGGGACTGTTGCCAGAGACCCCTCTCCTGCTGCTGCCTCCAGGGACTTCTGCCAGAGATCCTCCACCTGCTGCTGCCTCCAGGGACTGCTGCCAGAGACCCCTCACCTGCTGTTGCCTCCAGGGACTGCTGCCAGAGACCCCTCACCTGCTTCTGCCTCCATGGACTGCTGTCTAGGGACCCCTCATCTGCTGCTGCCTCCAGGGACTGCTGCCAGAGACCCCTCACCACCCAATTCCGCCGCTGCTGTCTCATGTCCACAGTGATGGCAAGGACTGATAAGATCCGTGTCAGTCCATTCACAAGCGAGCAGTTGGAGGTCCTGGTGGACGAGGTGCTCACACAGTACCCAAGGCTATATGGTGCCCCAAATGTTGTTGTAAGTCCTCAACAGTGGGGGGGGGGGCTGTAGGGGGGCACATATGTAGTTGGGCTGATGCAGTATGTGCCTGAGAGTGTTGGGTTGTGTCATGCAAGGCCTAACATGCTGTCTCCAGGGACAGCGATTGCTTGGCTGAACTGAATGGCTGTGTGTGCCCCTGTTCTCCATCTCAGTGTGAGCCCACCTGGCCTGAACATTCCCCGCCCAAAAAGACAAGGACACATCACTTCACTTACAGAGTATTACATCTATCTTTTCTCATTACACTCCAGCTATGAACCATCTGAGCACTGTAGATTGCACACGACCGGCCTTGTGAAAAGGATTTTGGATTTGTCAGATCATGTCCCTCAATGTGACATCCATGACACAGTTATCTATTCAAAGGGCCGGGACATTGAGGGCTGCGCAGTCTTAGACACAGTGAGTCCAACCCCAAACACATGTTGATATGTGATGTATGTCTTGCTCGACTGGAGATGTGGGCAGGCTACACAGGGCTTTTAGTGCTGGCATCCTGCATGTGTGTGAGATGTGCGGGGACTGTATTCCCCCTCACACCTATATTCATTTACATCAGCTTTTCCCATGCAGATGTATCATGTGAGATGTATTCTTGTCTATGTTAGACATATCTGTGGATTTGGGATGAGTTTGTATCATGCTACTGTACTGAGAGATGTGGGTACATAACACTGTGTCACAGATCATTTCCCCCCTTGTCTCCCATGTCTGCAGGTCAAGATATATCAGCGTAAGCCGTATGGAGTACCAGTACAGCCAAGGTGCGGGCTCTGGGTGTCTCAAACCGACTGCGCACCCACTGCCACAAGAGGTGGGATGACATCAGCCGGCTGGCAAAGGACGTGGCGGTGATGACCTTGGGGCTGCTTCCTCGCACTGGCCGGTTGGCACGGCACAGCATGACACTACTCATGGGCCGCATCTTGCCCGTGACACAGCCTGAGCTGGATGCACATTTGAAGGAGCATCAGCAGAAAGTCAGGGGTGAGTATTCAGGGAAGGGTGACTTTGGCTGTGAGTGGCTGCATGTGTACAGAGCCTGTGCCAGCACTGGCATATGTGATGTTGGTAGTGTGATGCAGTGGCTTGTAAGTAGCTGCTGGAATGGGTACAGCTGTTATGCATTTGCCCTACCTGTACTTACTAAGGTAATTTGAGTACTGTGCATTAAGCATGGGCGAATTTTGCGAATTCGCGATCCGCGAATTTGCGGATTTGCGAATTTGCGATCCGCAAAATTCACGAATTTGTGCGAATTTTTGTTTTTTTGCGTGTTCGCAGGGTTTTTTGCGTGTTCGCGGGGATTTTTGCATCTTCGCGAGCCGCTTGCATAGCAAAGTTACCCATGCAGTCGTTTATGGGAGAGGGAGAGAGAGATAGATAGATAGATAGATAGATAGATAGATAGATAGATAGATAGAAGGAGAGAGAAAGAGAGGGAAAGAGAGAGGGAGAGAGAGAACGAGAGAAAGAAAGAGAGGCCGGATCTCTGAAGGGCCAGATTCCTGAGTTGCCCCTACAGAACATACAGCTTTTTATTTTTAGCAAAATGCATATGAAAATTGTGCTGTAAAGGTCTCTTTTAGTTTAACCCCTCCTGACAACTCAAAATGGGTGTATTTGCCATCCTCTCCCTTCTTCCTGTTTTTTATATCTGTAAGTGCTTCCTGATGAGGTTTAATTCCTTGGACAGGTGCCTCGTTGCCTACTTGTAACTATTCTCTGACCCTGCTTCAAGGGTCAGAGCAGGGTCAGAGAATAGTTGCAAATAGGCAAGCAGTTAGCGGCAGGTGTCCAAGTTGAAGTTAATTTGTTTGTAACCCTTTTGTAAAAGGTTACAAAGAAATTATGTTCACTTTTGCACCTGCTGCTGTAACCCTTGCTTGGCTGAAAATTCGTCCCCGCTGATTCGCGGGTTTTACCGCAATTTTGCGAGATTCGCGGATCGCGAAATCGCGGAATATCCGCAAATTTGCCCGCGAAACGGATTTTACACCCACCCTTACTGTGCATTTCCATTGCATTCTGAGTCGTGGTCTTCAGGTATCGTCTGCATTGGGGTAGTGTGGGGAATCCCATGGAAGGTAACTCCGTGTGGCTAATCTGAGTGTGCCTTCATCAATGCGTCTATTGCCTGAACTCAGATTTGGGAGGCTTAGACATCTAACACCAATGTGCACCAGTCGTTGGGCCCCAAAGTACAACATGGCGGGTGGCATCGGCTCATGGCCATTGTGGAATCTCATGTTGTAGTCTGTGTCTGTGTTGTCCCTTCCTGCTCCATCCAGATCTGTCAGTGGCAACAAGTTGTGTGCCCCCATCATGGCGCTAGGTGTGCTCAGAGCTATTTGTGTGTTTGGTTGAAAGGAGCCACTAGCACTGTGTTGTGCTGTGTGGTCATCATATGGCTCACTTATGCCTAAATTTCCAGTTTCCACGCACTGTTTGAGTCAATAAAGTGAGTTAGCACAATGTAATTGCACAGGGTGGTGTGCAACAAGTATATTTAGTCATCTTCTGTGATGCTTTGATTGCATACGTTTGTTATGTTGCTAACACTGAAGTGGCCCTACATCTCTCTCTCTCATGCAGTATCTCCTGTGATCACGGAGGGACAGGAGTCGGACACCAGTGGGGGTGAAACAAGCACAAAAGCAGCACAGGAGCCCAGTGAAACAGATGTGACTAGCGCCTCCGAGGGGGACAGGAATCTTCAGGAGGAATCCCAGCCTGAGACGCAAAGTGTCACGTCATCTGAAGCCAGTGGTGATGCATCCATGTTGGCGGGCACAGGGAACGGGGACTCTGCATCATCTTCCACAACACAGCGGCCAGTGCCCACCTTCCCAGCCACTTCCTCTAGTGCTGCCTGTGTTCGCCCCAGTAAGAGGGGAAGAATGTCCTTCACCCCGGGCAATGTTGCCCCTGTCCCCCCTGCTGCCATCAGTGCTGAGTCTGTGGACATTTTGCACCAGCTGTGTGTAGGCCAGACAGCTCTCCTCAATGCCTTCACTGTGACCACGACAAAAAATTGGCACAGGTGGCTGCTTTTCTGGAGGGCATACTTTCAGACGTGGATGGGCTGCACCGGACTGTCCAGTCTTTGTCCTCCACAGTGAAGCAGCCCTTCAACAAGCACATATTCACAGTCCAGCTCCGGTCCCTTTGTCCACCCCCCTGGCAGTGGCCACGTCTGGTGAAAGCGACCACGCTCCACAGACCACAAAGTCACGATACAGAACACGAAGCACAGAGCAGCAGCAACCCAAGCGGTCCCGGGCGCAGACACCATCCTAACAGAAGACTAAAGCCACCCCAGAGTGCAAAGACAAAAGCCCGTCAGGCTACACCAGGGGCCAAAAAGCAAAGAAGGCCTCAGAGGCATCCCCAGCCAAGGACTCTCCTCTCCCTAAAGCATCTTGCAAAGAGAAGCATACAGTTTCTGTGCCCCTGAGAAGGTGGTGCATGCCAAGGGTACACCTAGGAAGGGCTCCAAGGTAGATTCACCCACCACCTCGACTCCCATTCCAAGCCCAGTGAAGCAGAGGAAGGAGGGCACAGTAGGGGTAACACCTGGTAAACACGGGATGGAGGGGCAGAGGCGAAGCTAGGCAAAGCGTTCCGCTTGATCCAGCACGTCCCAAGAGGGAGTGCCAGCGTCTGCACCTGATGCAGCTTTGGTGGTGAGTGTGCCTGTTGTGTCCACACCAATTTCCATTAATTCGAAGACAGGGAAGCCATTTAGAATTCCCAAGAAGTGGAAAGGCACCCCTTCACAATCTCCCAGCCACACTGTGTCTCACGTCTGCATGACTCCACCTCCACGTGCCATTACACCACCTGGTCCAAGCAGCCCTCTGGCTTGCCAAGCCACTGATAGCTCTACCTCAGCTGGGCAGCTCTCTCCCTGGTCAAGTGCTCCAACTGTCCCTGATACACAGCCATCTCCCAGTCCGCCTGACAGCCAAGTCTGAGTGGTAATCACCCTCACACACTTGTCTCCAACACAGGGGGGGCTGTACTGCACATTGTTACTCCCTGACTGTGTTGCTGACCATGGAAAGGTACAGTCGCACACATTCCCTGTGCAGCTTCTCATGTACCCACTCTACACTTTGTCCTGCCCACTGGCCTTGTCATTCACTGCTGTGTGCCCCTTGCCTGTGCAGCTTCTCATGTACTCACTCTGCACTTTGTCCTGCCCACTGGCCATGTCATTCACTGCTGTGTGCCCCTTGGCTGTGCAGCTTGTCATGTACTCACTCTGCACTTTGTCCTGCCCACTGGCCTTGTCATTCACTTCTGTGTGCCCCTTGCCTGTGCAGCTTCTCATGTAGTCCTGAACAACCCGAAGTATCTGGTAAAAGAACCTATCCAAAGGAGAGATGTTTTTCTCAATCTGAGTTTGAAAATTGTCAAGAAAGAAAACTTTCTTTCCTGAGTCCCCTCACTCACCAGGGTTTCCCCCATGGTGACATGCTTCATCATAGGGACTGAGGCGTACCACGACTTGCGGAGTTACATAGGAGCACTGTTGTGAAAAGTGTAGGAAGTGTAGTGGAGTGGACAAATGTGAGTTAAAAATACCTAGCTATTGGGCGAAATAATGTTATTCTTGCTCCTAGTTGGTATAGTCTAAAAACGGGGTAGAATACTGGAAGACCTAGCTAATTTGGGTTAGGTGTACCTAGTATTTCGTCAAAATGTTTCGAGCATACCCCAGAGCACTTCGTCAGGACTACACAGGGATCAGCCCTGTGTACGCCACTCCTAAGTTACCTAAATGTAGTGAAAAAACTTTAAATGACGCTGCAACTAATAAGCATGTTTAGTATATACATACGATTGAGCATTGTCACGTAGTATATTTTAGGAAGCAAAATAATGCCCCATGGTCTCGAAGAGGCTGTGGGTATCTCGATTACTTGGTGAGAGATACTCACGGTAAAATCTCCTAACTTCCTAAAATATACTACATGACAATGCTCAATCGTATGTATATACTAACGCATGCTTATTAGTTGCAGGGAGTGTTGATGTGTCTGTGCCCCTGCATTGTCAACCACACATATATGTCACCCAGTAGTTGAGTGCCTGGATTGTTCAGCCCTGTGGATGTGGTTGTATGCACATGTGTGAGTTGTATGTTGTGCACTATGCAGTATGTTTGTGTGTCCATGCAGTTCTTGCTGACTCCTACTTGTTGTTTTTGTCACAAATTGTGAGTATGCAGTGTGTGTGACTGGCAAGTCATTGTTGTGTTTTGTTGATCATCCATGTGTCTTGATACTGTTTGTGGAGACTGTGCAGATCTGCTGCTTGACACTGCCATTGTGGTTGTGTTTTCTCATGCATTGTTGTCACACGGTGCCTTTTTGCCTCCAGTATGGCATGTTGTGTGTGGTGTCATACCATCCCCTATCTGTGCTTCTGATGCCTACCCATTATGAGTCTGCACTCCCTCTATTTGTGTATGGTACACTCCTGCCATGTCCACTACTGACATGCAAAACACTTCACTTTGATGTCAGCTGTCCCCTTGGTTTACATGTGTGTGTGCCTCCCTATCACTTCATTTGTGACACTGTGCTTTTGATGCAGTTCTTTGGCCAGCCAGGAGCAATGTGCCACTCTGGATATTTCCCCAATTGGTTATATGTGATGTTATTGTGCTGTTTGACAGTCATGGTTGTTCATATGCACTTCAACTGTTTTTGCTGCCAAGTCCTCTGGTCAAGTTGTTTCCACCTTTCTGTCCCAGACTTGTGTATCTGTTGGAGTTGAGTTGAATGTACGTGTGTTTGCTGTGGTACTGCTTCACTTCCTGGGTGTGATGTTGTCTTTGTGATGTGCTGATTGGTGTTGTGTGGGTTCATTTTGTGTTCATATCTGTGTGGAGTTGGTATGCTTGGTGTGCACACACTGCTTGTTGTGCATGCAGTGTAGTGGGTGTATGTTGCCTTGTCATTGCCTGGTGTGCATCCCCCAATGTCCTGCTGTGTTTGCTATGTAATTTATTTTTCCTGTGCATCTGTTGTTTGTTTGGTGTGGCTGTGTTGTTCTGTGATGGTGCACTTCTTGTCTGTTTTGTGATATGTTGTCTGTGCATTGTTCCTGACTGATGAGGTTGTGCACTCCTGCTGTGTCTGTGCTCCCATTGCCTTTCCACAGTTCTGCTGCACAGGGCATGTCTGTTCTTATTGTGGTTCTGTGTGTGTTTCTGTTGGGGTATGTGTTTGTCTGTTGTTTTAGTGCAGACATTTGCTCTGGCATCCCTGTGTGTGTGTGCCATTTGTGGCTACCCCCAGGGTGTGTGATTGTCTGTGTATTGACTGTAAAATATTATGTTTGACACTGGTGTTGTGTGCTGCAGGTGTGAGGGTGGTATGTGTGTAGATTCCTAGTAGTGTTTGAGATCATGGAGTGTGTCAATGGGCCCTGTGTGTTGTGCTGCTGGCATACTCCTGTTAAGTACTTGTATATATATGTGTGGCTGTTCACAGTTTGACTTCTGGTCTTCATTTCATCCTTGTGCCTATACATGGGTTGCCTTGTTGTCTCCCTGTGTTGTTGAACTGAACTGTCTGTGGTTTGACTTCACTCACTGTACCACTCATGTGTGCTTCGATGGGCTGAGGGTGTTGTCCTATGTTCCTTGTCTTGCATGTGATGTACACATGCTTGGTGGTTGTCTCTATGGCCTTCCATTTGGATGCACCTCACTTTGGCTTTCCTATTTGTTGTGCTCCATTGCTAGTGGCATGTGGTCTGTGTATGTATCTGTGTGTCAGTGTGACTTGGCAGGCTGTGTGTCTAGTAGGATGTTTGTTTCTCTGTGCATGTACTCAGTTTTCTTGCCATGATTGTGGTGTTGTTGTGGTGTGTGTGTTGCCCTGGGCCTGTGCTTCTCTGCTGTGTGGTCCTCTGCAGCCATTCCTGCTGTGGCTGTCTCCCTGGTTGTTTGGTGTGTGGTGCAGGGTGTGGATTCACCTGGCTTGTTGTTGTGCATGGGGGAGCGCAGGAGGGGCACATGGCATGTCCCTTCAGGGGTGCGGTTGATAGTATGTGAAGGGTGGTTGTGTGGCCCTGTGGTCTTTGTGCCCTGCCCATGCCTAGCTCTGGCCCTGCCTTCTGCATTGTGCGCATGCATTCCCTTGTCTTCACCGCTGACGTGACCAGGAAATTGTTGCATGATCGCAAAAAATGTGTGTCCCGGATGCGGAGGGTTAACTTGGTGGCAGGTGGCTCATGTGTGGGTACAGTTGTGGATGTGTTCCTGTCCCCATTAGGGTGTCTGATGTAGATATGGGCCCTGTATCAGCCCATGAGTTGTGTGCTGTGGTTGTGTTATTGCGTACCTGCAGTGGCGTCCTTGGAGGTCCATAAGTTGCTGGTGATGTATCAGGTACAGCACCAGAAAAACGTATAGGGCTGGGTCCATTGCGGTCGTGTCCGGGTGGTGTGAATTGCGCTCTGCATTTGAGCTTCGGCTGTCTCTGATTGGTCGGTTTCTCCGCTGCTGTGCGACTGGTTGTTTGGGGCATCCTAATTTGCGGAGCGGAGTGGACGTCATTCCGCATGGCGGTGAGTCTCCATTGGCTCACACCGCCGCGGTAGCGGGCGCACTTTGATGGCAGTTCGCGTTGCACCGTGGCACATGGGAAATGGGCTTTGTTTGGCTATTATAATATGGCGGGCGTGAGGTCTGCGGCTCGCGGGTGGAAAATGCATTTTTCCGCACCACCAATGCTGCGGTTGTGCCGCCGCCCGCCATCCTAATAGACCCCTTGTTCTTCGCTGGGCTTCTCCTCGAACCAAGACTGTATCAAGGAAGACTCCTGCTCCTCCTGGTCTTGCTGTCTCCAAGTCTTCTTCGTCGTCTGTGTCTGTGCTTCATCCATGATCTTCAACAGACCCTAGGGCATCAAGGACACCCGAAGTAATCTGCCTTAGAGTGAAGGAGTCACTCCACTGCATCTGCAGGCACCTTAACAAACCTGATTTATCTGCTGCTACTGATGTCCGATGGACTTCAAAGGCCCAGCAACATAGGTAGTGGTTCTGCATCACCATCAAGGCCTGATCTCCCCTCTCTACGGTTTTAATGCCAGTATCCATCGTTAGAATCGCTGGGACTGAACCCTTGTCCACCGCATTGACTTGCCAATGCCAAAGCTTGTTGGCTTTGCACTCCGAAGCTCTTCGAGCTACAAGAAGCTTCAGCCTCCAGCATCATTTCCTGCCAAAATCTTCGTCCTAACAGCATCCTCTGCACCGTGGGCCTCCATCTTTGGTGACCTGCTCGAGGTCCTCTTGCGACGCGTGTACCTTTGGCCTGTGGGTCCTCTTGAGAGTCTTCTTTTGCTGCAGTGGGCTCTCCTGCTTGCTCTGTGCCTGCTCTGATTCTCCTGCACTTGGTGAGTCCCTTGGACCTTGCTGTTCCCAACGTGGCTCCTACATCGTTTTTCACGTCTGTTGCTGCTGCCAAGGCTTGATGGTGCTCCCGCAGGACATTGACACCCTGGTCTCGACTTCTGACGTAGGACAGCTCGTGCTTGGCACCTGGTCTTCCTCAGCATTACCTGGTTCCCACAGCTGCAACGACAAATTTACCATCCTCACTCCTGCATCTTCTGTCATGGTTGTCTTTGCTCTCGTGCCTCCTGGTCACCTGCGAGTGGCATAGACTCTGTCCCCTCTGCTTGCAGGTTCTTCTCTTCAAGAATCCACCATTGGATTCCACTGGACTCTTGCATAGTCTTTGCCAGCTGCATCTTTCTGAAGTCCTCCATTGTGGTCTTTGGTGTTTCCGACGTCAGTTCATATCTATGCACACAGCTTTCCTGGTGTAGGTATTCTGGTTCCTAGGGTATCCACGGGTGGATCACTCTCCAAACTTCTGTTTTCCACTGGGTTTCTTCAAGGGTCCACTGGGAAGGGTCTTTTTTCTTTAAAACTGCAACCACTGCTTTCCCGTTGACTTATATTGAGTGCGCTGCTGTGTTTCCACTCTTCACACAGAGTCTGTTGGTTTCCTGGGTGGTTACCTTGGGTGGGTCCGGTTCACTGACACACATCGATGTAAAAAATAGCAATGAAAAAATATAGACTACAAAGATATCGACTCCCTATACTTAAACAGGTAAGTACAAAACTATAGACAAAAAAAATCGATGTCAAAAATATAGTTGTACAAAATATTGTTTTTTATTTATAAAAAAAAAAAAAATTATGTTTAACAAAATACATTACATTTAATATACATCTTAACAAAAACCAACAAATATAATTAATTAAAAAGTTAAACATAATATTGTATACATATATAGTTACTTTAAAACAATTAATAAAGTATTAATTTGAATGTATTTTATCATTTACAAATAATATAAAAATGTGTATATATATATATATATATATATATATATATATATGTGTATATATATATATATATATATATATATATGAAACAGCAAGAATGCCCTGAGCATTCTGAGAGTACACAACAGCGCCTCCGCTCTTCAGCATGTTTTTTCATCCTGCCTTCATGCTCCGCATGAATCATTAAAATACCGACGCGTTTCAGGGCCACCCTGCCCCTTCTTCTTGAACTGAACAAACTGCAAGGGATGCACGCACTAATTGGCAAATCCGGTTTTATTAATTAGTACAAACCCCTCCGTGGGCGTTGGCTGAGAGCACTGCCCCCGATGCTTTATGGGGTTTAAAGTCCTTAGTGCAGGCTGACTTTCACAACTTTCAGTAAGCTCCCAAGTCAGTTTGTCATTAATGTTTTCATTTAAAACCTTAAGTAGTCTGCTTTGCATTCTGGCACAATGTTTGAAAATGAAGTGCTGCACTCTTGAGTCCTGCAAAGTCGGAGACTCGAGCCTCTACCTTCGGGAAGTAAGATTCCGCTCCCCGTGGGTGATGGTGCCTCTCAGCACTGCCGGGCCGCCGTGTGGAAAGTATGAAACAGCAAGAATGCCCTGAGCATTCTGAGAGCACACTACAGCGCCTCCGCTCTCCAGCATGTCTTTTCATCCTGCCTTCATGCTCCCCATTAATCATTAAAATGCCGATGCGTTCAGGGCCACCATGCCCCTTCTTCGTGGGCTGTACAAACTGCAAGTGCCCTGAAACGCGTCGGCATTCTAATGATTAATGCGGAGCATGAAGGCAGGATGAAAAGACATGCTGAAGAGCTGAGGCTCTGTCGTGTGCTCTCAGAATGCTCAGGGCATTCTTGCTGTTTCATATATATATATATATATATATATATATATATATATATATATATATATATATATATATCCAAATCAAAAGGTGAGCCCCAATGAGAGAGCCCGAGGTACGTGGTAATCTTCGAATCTTTATTTGAAAGCAGCTTGTGGCAGACAATTTCGCGCTGACATTCATCCGATAATGAGCCCTCCAGACGCGTTTCTGAAACAAAAGTTCCCTTCCTCAGTGGTTTAGGCTCCTCTGCAACATCGAGCCCAGTCCTGCACCAAACATTTATATAGGAACCTGCCCCAGTGGGCGTGGCCTGTACCATGGCCTTGTGGTCCTCGTAGTGTCAGGGAAAAAAATGAACCTCATGTGAGTTAGGTTCGACGTGCAGAAAAATAATTGTCAGTGTTCCCCAAGTGGGTTGACGAACTGCAGGCTCTTGTGTCTGTCACTTTCACCAGCTGCTTCCTCGAACACCGCCTCCCGTAAGAATGATGAAGCCAGTTTGCCTTCATTATCGGGACCCGCTTGCCATGCGGTGGGGCTCTCTCGCGGCTGAGCTCCAGCCGCTTTACATCCAAATCAAAAGGTGAGCCCCAATGAGAGAGCCCCAGGTACGTGGTAATCTTCGAATCTTTATTTGAAAGCAGCTTGTGGCAGACAATTTCGCGCTGACATTCATCCGATAATGAGCCCTCCAGACGGGGCTCCTCATTGGGGCTCACCTTTTGATTTGGATATATATATATATATATATATATATATATATATATATATATATATATATATATATATATATATATATATATATATATATATATATATATATATATATATATATATATATCCGATACCAAATGACTCGCTGCACTCGCCTTGGTTAAGTTGCAGTTTCTTTATTCAAAACGTGACAAAACACCTACGCGTTTCGAACCGTAGTTCATGTTCACGGTAGCCAAATCGTGTAGTCCCTTCATTGTTTTAATACAATTGCGCCTATAGAGCACGCCCCTATGTTTTAGGGCATGCTGGAACCTGTAGTTTTGGTTATTTTAAGCCATCACTTTTTCAGTGTTAGTCACGGGGTTTTCGCTGCATTGGGGCGAGTTTAGCGTTACAGCATCATAGAGCGGGCCCCCAGTTAACTAGGGCGATAGCGCTCTGTGACGCACATGATAACATGTGCGTATATAGTCAGCCCTCCATTTACTAGAGGGTTGGCTTTGTGATGCGTAACTAATATGGAGATTCTCCATTGATCAATAAAGGGCTGAGTGCCCTACGTCCCCAATGCTAGCTGCCGCCCCTGACTATACTTAGAATTATTTTAAATTAAATGGCAAATTTAAGAAATCAAAAAATATAAATGCTAACAAATAACAAAATGCAACTCAGGTATAGTGTCAGTGATGAGCGTAAAGGTAAACATTCATCAATTTAAGGAATGCGTTACAGGTAGAGTTTGAATTTGCTGGTTGTTAAACTAAATACTCGGTGTCCTTCATAAATGTACATAAAGTTCCTCATCGCCATTGAGGCCTCCAGGTTGTTTGGTCTTGAACCTCATGATAAGTTTCGATTCTAGTCTTCTTAATTGTTGAATTCGATTGCCACCTCTTTCATTTTGTGCGATCATGGCAAGGCTCGGTTCGAAACGCGTAGGTGTTTTGTCACGTTTTGAATAAAGAAACTGCAACTTAACCAAGGCGAGTGCAGCGAGTCATTTGGTATCGGATACAAATCTGGGACACTGCCCTGGTCCCGTCGCTGGCACCGGCTGTAAAGTGCTCCCGCTGCGACAGGACAATTCGTACGCAATATATATATATATATATATATATATATATATATATATATATATATATATATATATATAGCCTTCGTCAATGTCGATGTAAACAATGTTTGTCATGATTATATACACGTCATATCCCATCATGTGGGTTTTAGTTGATACTGAAAGGGGACTACAGGGAAGCTTCTCTCTCAGTTCACACAATTCTGACAGCAGCCATCTTAGGCTGAGTAAGAAAACAATCGTCTGTATGTCTTAAAATTCACATAGTATACAGGAAGCATGCCTTGTGTCTTAGATAATAAAGTAATCATGTGTTATTCAATAAATTCATTCCAATTCGTTTGTTTAGAATTTTTTAACATTTTATAATATCTCGTCCTGAATGGGCAATTACAGTCTCGACATCTGAATACATATCATTTGACTTTTTCTGTGTGGGACTTTGGCGCTAGTTAAAAAACAGCTCATGAGGAGGGGAACATATGAAATTCGATACAAATAGGCACTTGATGTGCAGCTTGATGGTACTCATTGTAACTATCAATCCTCCTAAGTCCACCATATATCAATTACTATAAAGAAGGCAAACAAAATTTCAATATTTCAAACAGCATATTGGCTAATTCACTCCTAATTCATCGTACCCACCAAGAGCACAAAACTGGGATTCCCATTCATTTCCTTATTTCTCATTATTTCATTTTTTTCTCCAACTTCTCAATATTTTCATAATTTGATCACTTCCTCTACCTCATAACTTATTTTGTTTTTAATTATGTATGTTTGAGGACGCACAATCTCTTGAAGCCCAAACGGAACATTTTTCCCCTCATTGTTCTCCCTCTTCCCCTCTGTATTTACAGAACTTCCCCGGGGACTGCTATCCCTTTAAATCTCTCGCTTGGTCTGGTCATGTGAAGGGGTTCACATGGGTCTCAAGGCTTGAAGACGGAAGACGCCGGAGCTGGAGGTCGTTCGTTGGAACCGGCTCATGAAAAGTAGAAGGAAACATTTGTGAGGACTTTCGAAGTGCTGCCTTGGAACGTCGCGGGACCAGCTCGGGAGAGCTAAGAATCACCCGTCCTCGAGGAGGCTTTCAAGGAAGAGGAGAAAGCGGACGACAGAATAGACGGGCAGCCAGACCCTACCTAGCAATGCAGAGACTCCCGTCACGGCCCAGGAGGAGGGCCGTGGCTGAACAAGGTACGAGGATGCCTTGGGCTGGCTGTGGGGAGCAACCAGGGTGAACCGAAGGGTGGGGGCGGAAAGGGAGAGAAAGCCTAGAACCGAACCGGGTTTAACTCTGCATATGTGAGAGCGCTAGCGACACTGGTGACGGTAGTGGTGGCTTTCCCTTACACCCCTTGGCATACCCGCGACATCAGAAGGAAGGAGAAACCATTCCTGACCTCTCTTGTTTTTTTCTTTTCTTTCCCCACGGTCCTGTCCATCAACATGCTAACCGCCAAACCAGCCACAGAAGGGAGGGAATACAGCGACCCACTCAAGTACACTCCAACAGAATACTGAGGAAGAAGGAAAGCGGACTACATCTCCCATAACCCCTTGCAGGAAGGACCATATCACCAATCCCTAAACCACCTATAAGAAGACTCCCTCCCTTTTCCCCATAGACCCCTACCTTGTATCCCTCACCAATAAACCTCAATCTGGTGAACAATCCATTGACTTGTCCTGGTCTGCTTCTCTGCCACGTCACAGTATGTTTTCCTATTTTATTTTTTTTATTTTTTTTATTTTGTTAGTTTATCTGATTTCACTAAGATTCACAGAATACTAGTTATTTTTCCAGCAGTCTCTAGCCAACATGCATCCACATTTCTTCTTCACAGTTTAGGCCATTAGGTGCTGAGGTGCGGAGTTCTATTATATACTTAGATTCTAACTGTCTTAGAGCTCTTATCCGGTCACCACCTCTCCTAAGAGGTGGAACTCGGCCCAGACAGAAGAATTTTAGTAAATTGCTGTAACTTTTATGCATTTCTTCAAAGTGCATGGCCACTGGATAGTTACCATCATTCTTGGTTATAGCTCACATATGCTCTAAGATCCTCTTCTTTGTCTGATGTATTGTGTTTCCCACATACCGTAGGTTGCACGGACACATCAGGCAATGGACTGTGAAGTCTGAATTACAACTAAGTAATTTGGTGATAACTTTGGCTTGTTTACTGCCAGGAATAGTGTGAGTTTTCACTGTTGTGCTGTTCTTACAAGCCCTGCATTTAAGGCATGGATAAAAACCTTTTACATCATGCAAGCTGGTGTCCTTTTTGGTAAAATAGCTGTGCACTGGCATATCCTTGAGAACATTTTTTTCCTATAGGTTATGCTTGGTTGTTTGGTTATGTGCTGGACAATGACTACATCTGCCTAGAGTATGTCCCAGTGATTCTTTAAAAACTGACGAACCTGTCCTGAATCCGAAGAGAAAGTTTAAATGAGTCTAGTTGTACGATCATTATTCCCTTTAGAGTTTTTTTTCAAAAGATCTTCTTTTTTGTGCTCTCCTGCCCTGGCAACTGCTGTCTCTAGAACCCGCTGTGGATACCCTCTCTGTTTGAAATGCCCCACAGCTTCTTTTGTGGCTATTTTATAGTTTTCTTTTGTTGTGTTGTTTCTTTTTAAACGAAGACATTCGCCATGTGGAATGCTGTTCACTAGACAGCGCTGATGTTGACTGGTGAAATGTAAAGTTGCATTGCCCGCTGTTGGTATGCGGAATTTTTAATGTGCCATTGTCAACATAAACTAATAAGTCTTAATATGGCACTTCTCGTTCACTGATAGTACCAGTAAAATGGAGATTCACATCATTATTGTTTAAATTGTCGATATATTCTTCTAGTTCTTGTCGACTACCTGTTCAGGTGAAGAATATATTGTCAATGAAGCAGGTCCAGATTCCTATTTTCTGTGCCCACACTTCATTGGTACCAGCCCAGGCCACGTGCTTCTCCCACCAGTTCACGAATAAATGTGCGTAGCTGGGGGCGAAGCACGTGCCCATCCCCGTACCCTGCCTCTGGATGTATAGTTGTTCACCAAAGGCAAAAATTTAATTGTTCAAACAAAATGATTGAAATTGTAGAATCATCTTATTGTGTTCTGTGTATTTGAGTGGTCTGGTTTTTAGGAAAGATTTAATGGCCACTTCTCCCTGGCCATGGTGAATACAAGCTGGTGATATCAAGAGTGACAAGCAAAAAGGATTCTTCCCAACTAGTATTAGCAATCAGTTTCATAAAATCAGTACTGTCTTTGATATAAGACACTAAGGGCCAGATGTAGGAAGGCAAATACCGGTCAGTAACGGCCGATAACGGCCGTTACCGACCGGTATTTGGTGTTTGGGATGTAGGGGCATGTTAAAATACAGATTCGGTAATTTTATCGAATCGGTAATTTTACCGATTCGGTAAAATACTGATTCGGTAAAATTACCGAATATGTATCTTGACATGTAGGTAGCACTGTAATCAGTGCTACAGGGGTTTAAGAATTCGTTATTTACCACCAACTAGAAGTTGGTGGTAAATAATGAAAACCCTTTAAAAAGCATTTTTTTTGCTTTTAAAACAGTGCCATGTTGCAGACATACATGCACAATTGAGGGGTGCAACAGGGTGTCAAAGTGACACCCTGCCACCCTTCTATGCTTCCCCCAATTACCGAATCGGTATTTACCGATTCGGTAATTGATATTCCTTCCTATGGGCTTCCAGCCCATAGGAATGAATGTCAATTACCGAATCAGTAAATACTGATTCGGTAATTACCGAATCATACCAATTCGGTAATTAAATCGGTAAAATTGCCTACATCCGATTGCCAGTTTTTAAATACAGAATCGGTATGATTTGGTATTTAAGAATTGGTAATCTGGGATTACCTACATCGGGCCCTTAGGCCCTTATTTTTCCAGAAATCAATCATTCCATAAAACTCAAGAATGCTTTGATTATAATTTTTAGTCGAGATTTTTTCAAAGCACACATGATCATTTCATTGTTTCCATTTCATATGAGACACTGTCCTGGAAAACAATGTTCCCGCCTTTGTCTGAAGGCATTATTACGATTGACAGATCTTCCTGTAAAGCTTTAATCGCTTTTTGATGTTGACCCTTTATTTCCTTTGGATCGGTTCTCAATTTATCCAAATCCTTGATTACCATCTCATGGAAGCTATCCATCATGTCAAATGCAGTTCTCTGTATGAATCTTGATGTTTTCGTTAAATTACTCACAATTCCTGCTCAAGCTATGTCACTTTGTTCAAGAAATTCTGTGTCACTCACTGCTTGTGTCATATTTTTGCCCTCTAGTTCTTCTCTTACACCATGAAGAGCTCTTAGAGCTGGTAACTCACTTCCAATTAGTAAATCCATCGGGTCGATTATCCGGTCTGGATCCCTAGAGGATTTTGATGTTTTTCCTTGAAACATTTTCTTCAATTTCGGTTTGCGTATGAAGAGATAAAGATCAATACGCGTCTGAACATAATCCTATTTATTTGTAGGACAAAATGACAATCCCTTTCGTAGTACCTGTTCCTCAATCTTTGTTAATTTTCTTTTTGACAGGTTAACTACTGTTAGATCTTCTTTATTCACTTTTTGTTGGTTCCCCTTTTGCTCCTTGTTACTCTTGGGGTATATTGTACATTTGCCTTTATTACCCCTTCTTGTTTTCCTTTTTCTGATTCTGGTGGTCTTGTCCTCTGTGGGAGTTGGCGCCATGACTATTGGATTATTTTGTACTCCCTGGGAAAATGTACTCTTCATCCTGCATTATCCGTCATATTTGACCCTCCTCTGATTCTGATTGATCTGTTTCCATTTCTGATTGTGATGTATCTCTTGTTATCACAATGTTAGTTTTTTTTGCCTCTTGAATTGATTTTCTTGGAATATCAATTTTGTTAGCAAATGTCAAGACCCTGCCTGATTCATAATAATGCTGGTCTCTAGGAAATTTTTCAGGTTTGCACTTTCTAATTACCTCTTTATATTTAATTAGACGTTGTTTCATTTACTGTCTTAGAGTTTCTGCTGTTTCTTTTGCCGAATCCTCAGCAACTAACTCTTCTAATTTCCTTATTTCTTCCATTCATTTTGCTCTGTCGCTGATTGGGTATTTTATCAAAATTTCTACCATCCCCTTTGCTGATCGTGTGGTGTGATCTGATCATTCTAATAACAGATTAGGGTCTGGATTCTCATACAATGGCACTGGATATATTCTTAGACCTCGAGGAATGCGATCAGCTTCAAGATAGCGTTTCGATGATGTTGATTCCCACCACTTGCGTACTTCTTTTTCATACGTTTTTTCCAACAATTTAAATACCCCTTTCAGTGAACTAGGGGGCACACTGTTCCCTTGTTTATTTTTTGCCTTCATTAGCTTCCACCGTGAAAACCGAGGCAGCCGCCTCAAGTCTCTCCTCCTCATTAAACATTGCTTCGATTGCATTGGACCTTATAGAAGATTTTAAATGCAGTCCGCTTTCGCCGCTTTTCCTGACGATGCGTGAAATTCTATTGATAATTCAAACGCAACCAGATAAGCTTATGAGCGTATTGACTGTGATGGCACGTTAGACTTACTAGAGCTGGTTTTCGATAGGTTTGCGCGTGTGCCGACCCGGTCGCCTCCGATCCTAATCCAGTTTCGGTTCCGTCTTGGCCCCATACAATCTCCGCGTCTCCACTCATTGGTCAGCTTTTTCTGCTCATCTGGTGGTGCCGGCAAATTTCTTACAGAGATTCTTCCAAGGTTTCACCGGGAGTTCGCCGCACACTTGCTGGGTGGGTGCCGCCACCTACGTCAGTGAGTTCGCCAATAAATTTCTCCAAACGCAAAGTGTAACAAAGCGTGGCGCACACTCTTGAAGATATTCAAAATTACTTTATTCCACTCCTATCGGCAGACAAATGCGTTTCGGCCATGCTGGCCTTCGTCAATGTCGGTGTAAACAATGTTTGTCATGATTATATACACGTCATATCCCATCATGTCGTTTTTAGTTGAGACTGAAAGGTGACTACAGGGCAGCTTCTCTCTCAGTTCACACAATTCTGACAGCAGCCATCTTAGGCTGAGTAAGAAAAAAATCGTCTGTATGTCACATAGTATACTGGAAGCATGCCTTGTGTCTTAGATAACCATGTAATCATGTGTTATTCTATAAATTCATTCTAATTCGATTACTTAGATTTTTTAAACATTTTATAATAATAAATATAATATATATGTATGCCAATACCATAAAATATAATTTAAAAAAGCATTATATTATAAATTAAAACATTAAACTATTTATTCACCCTCCAATGAGTGCAAGAGTAGGGAAAGTGTTGTATAGAGGAGTGGTAAAAACTTACTATTCCCACTCCAGTGAGTACAGCAGTAGAGAAAGTGTTGGACAGCGGAGGGGTAGAAATTACAATTTCCACTCCAGTGAGTGTAACCGTAGAGAAAGTATTAGATAGTGGAGGGGTAATAATTACTTTTTCCATTCCAATAAGTGCAACAGTAGGGAAAGTGTTGGATAGCAGAGGGATAAAAATTACTATTCCCACTCCAGTGAGTGCAACAGTGGAGAAAGTGCTGGCTAGCTAGGGATAAAATGTACTATTCACACTCAGTCAGTCAATACAAAAACATTTTTAAAAAACAACATAAGGGGCATGGTCTTGCTACACATACAGTGAGATGTGCGCCTTGAGAGCTCCGGGCCGCCGCCGCCACTGTCAGTGGCGATTTCAAGCATGTCCTCAACGCTGCAAGTGTTTTTTTTGGAGGAGCTTTTGCTGCGGGGTAACTTGTGCCCCCTTTCCTGGGACAGCGGAGTTTTGTAAGAGCTGGCCTACGCGGACTCGGGCACAGCGAGACGGAAGGCCTGCTGACGGCTGGGGCGCCCGCCATCTTAACAGCCCAGACCCAGCTGTCTTGTGCCTGTTACTCTACCCGAGGCTTGGGGATATCAGGACCATCCGCTGCTCCAGGAAGGCCCCTGCGGGCCCTGAAGGCAGCCTCAGAGCCGTGGGGTTTCCGGTGGCCCCCCACCTGTTGCAGAGTTGGCAATCTGGGAGGTGAGGTGGGACGTCGGATGGTATGCTGGCCGTCTTAGGGGCCTGGACGTGCACTCCCTGCCTCTGCTGACCTGAGGACCCGGAGGTTTGCGGCGACTCCCTGGAGGACATCCGCAGGGCCATGGTGGATCTGCAGCAGTAAGGGGCTTGGCTGTAAGCGTGGGCGGAAAATCCGTTCCGCTCGCGGATTTTGCGGATTTTCGGGAAATCCGCAATCCGCGAGATTTGCGGATTTCCCGCAAAATCCGCAAATTCGCACGCAGCGGATTTTTTGGGCGGCGCGCGGCGTTGGTGATACAATTTTTGCGTGATCCCGCGGGAATTGGCGAGCGCGATTACGTCATCGCGGCTTGCCAGCGATAGTTTGTCAACGCGAGTACGGCGAGATCACGTCTCGCGGTACTTCGCAATTGCGAGATTTGAGATGCGGCGAGCGAAAATATAAATTTGCAATTCTGCACAAGAAATCCACCAGCAAGCAGCATAAACCTTCTAGAAATGATGATTTTTATGTGAATAACTCCTTAGTTTGACATTTGCCTGCACTTTTTTAGCGAGGAGTCCATTTTGGGGAGGGGGGCAGGGGGGTGGGAGGAAGGAAGTGCCCCATAGTCTTCAACTTCCTGTTCCTGTTCAGCAGGCTCCTCCCAGTGCTTTGTCCATCTCCTGGTCACTTTTCATTCGGATGTGGACCTGGAAGGATTACTTTTTGTGGATGCTGCTGGATCTTTGGATTTGAGGCCTTTTTGACTTTCTTTGGATCACTGTTGGATTAGAAATTTTACAAGTAAGTTTGTTTGGGGCATTACAGTTGCTGCAACTAAAATTTTGGGATTTTCGATTTTTGGGCTGTTTTGGGGCCTTTTCCCCAGGGGTACTCAGTGGTGGGTGGACTGTGGTTGTCTTGAACTTAAACATCATGGAGGCCATAGATGAATTGGGATTGTGCTGATTTTTCTGTGTTTTTCGATTTTTTTTTTTTTGTAAAATTTTGTGTTTTTCGATTTTTGACCTGTTGTTGGGGCCTTGACCAGGGGTAGTGAGTGGTGCATGGGCCTAGTCTTTCTGTGGGCTGTCTTGAATTTAAACATCATGGAGGCCATGGATGGAATGGGATTGTGCTGATTTTGCAGTGTTTTTCGATTTTTGGGCCTGTACTTGTGGCCTTTTCACCAGGGGTATTTGAGTCTAGCATGGGCCTAGTCTTTCTGTGGGCTGTCTTGAATTTAAACATCATGGAGGCCATGGATGGAATAGGATTGTGCGGATTTTGCAGTGTTTTTCGATTTTTGGGCCTGTACTTGTGGCCTTTTCACCAGGGGTATTTGAGTCTAGCATGGGCCTAGTCTTTCTGTGGGATGTCTTGAATTTTAAACATCATGGAGGCCATGGATTGAATGGGATTGTGCTGATTTTGCAGTGTTTTTCGATTTTTGGGGGTGTTCATGGGGAGGGACATGCCATGTGGCTGGTGGCCATTTTGAGTGCAGCTACAGGCACTGGCCATGTGCTGGCAGGCAAGTGGCCATTTTGAATGCAGGCTTTGTTGTTAGGCCTCCAACCATTTTGCCTACTTTTCAACCTTTATTTATGCCCAGGGGTAGTGAGTCTTGCATGGGCCTAGTATTTCTGTGGGTTGTCTTGAATTTAAACATCATGGAGGCCATGGATTGAATGGGATTGTGCTGATTTTGCAGTGTTTTTCGATTTTTGGGCCTGTACTTGTGGCCTTTTCACCAGGGGTATTTCAGTCTAGCATGGGCCTAGTCTTTCTGTGGGCTGTCTTGAATTTAAACATCATGGAGGCCATGGATGGAATAGGATTGTGCTGATTTTGCAGTGTTTTTCGATTTTTGGGCCTGTACTTGTGGCCTTTTCACCAGGGGTATTTGAGTCTAGCATGGGCCTAGTCTTTCTGTGGGCTGTCTTGAATTTAAACATCATGGAGGCCATGGATGGAATAGGATTGTGCTGATTTTGCAGTGTTTTTCGATTTTTGGGCCTGTACTTGTGGCCTTTTCACCAGGGGTATTTGAGTCTAGCATGGGCCTAGTCTTTCTGTGGGTTGTCTTGAATTTAAACATCATGGAGGCCATGGATTGAATGGGATTGTGCTGATTTTGCAGTGTTTTTCGATTTTTGGGGGTGTTCATGGGGAGGGGCATGCCATGTGGCTGGTGGCCATTTTGAGTGCAGCTACAGGCACTGGCCATGTGCTGGCAGGCAAGTGGCCATTTTGAATGCAGGCTTTGTTGTTAGGCCTCCAACCATTTTGCCTACTTTTCAACCTTTATTTATGCCCAGGGGTAGTGAGTCTTGCATGGGCCTAGTATTTCTGTGGGTTGTCTTGAATTTAAACATCATGGAGGCCATGGATTGAATGGGATTGTGCTGATTTTGCAGTGTTTTTCGATTTTTGGGCCTGTACTTGTGGCCTTTTCACCAGGGGTATTTCAGTCTAGCATGGGCCTAGTCTTTCTGTGGGCTGTCTTGAATTTAAACATCATGGAGGCCATGGATGGAATAGGATTGTGCTGATTTTGCAGTGTTTTTCGATTTTTGGGCCTGTACTTGTGGCCTTTTCACCAGGGGTATTTGAGTCTAGCATGGGCCTAGTCTTTCTGTGGGCTGTCTTGAATTTAAACATCATGGAGGCCATGGATGGAATAGGATTGTGCTGATTTTGCAGTGTTTTTCGATTTTTGGGCCTGTACTTGTGGCCTTTTCACCAGGGGTATTTGAGTCTAGCATGGGCCTAGTCTTTCTGTGGGTTGTCTTGAATTTAAACATCATGGAGGCCATGGATTGAATGGGATTGTGCTGATTTTGCAGTGTTTTTCGATTTTTGGGGGTGTTCATGGGGAGGGACATGCCATGTGGCTGGTGGCCATTTTGAGTGCAGCTACAGGCACTGGCCATGTGCTGGCAGGCAAGTGGCCATTTTGAATGCAGGCTTTGTTGTTAGGCCTCCAACCATTTTGCCTACTTTTCAACCTTTATTTATGCCCAGGGGTAGTGAGTCTTGCATGGGCCTAGTATTTCTGTGGGTTGTCTTGAATTTAAACATCATGGAGGCCATGGATTGAATGGGATTGTGCTGATTTTGCAGTGTTTTTCGATTTTTGGGCCTGTACTTGTGGCCTTTTCACCAGGGGTATTTCAGTCTAGCATGGGCCTAGTCTTTCTGTGGGCTGTCTTGAATTTAAACATCATGGAGGCCATGGATGGAATAGGATTGTGCTGATTTTGCAGTGTTTTTCGATTTTTGGGCCTGTACTTGTGGCCTTTTCACCAGGGGTATTTGAGTCTAGCATGGGCCTAGTCTTTCTGTGGGCTGTCTTGAATTTAAACATCATGGAGGCCATGGATGGAATAGGATTGTGCTGATTTTGCAGTGTTTTTCGATTTTTGGGCCTGTACTTGTGGCCTTTTCACCAGGGGTATTTCAGTCTAGCATGGGCCTAGTCTTTCTGTGGGCTGTCTTGAATTTAAACATCATGGAGGCCATGGATTGAATGGGATTGTGCTGATTTTGCAGTGTTTTTCGATTTTTGGGGGTGTTCATGGGGAGGGACATGCCATGTGGCTGGTGGCCATTTTGAGTGCAGCTACAGGCACTGGCCATGTGCTGGCAGGCAAGTGGCCATTTTGAATGCAGGCTTTGTTGTTAGGCCTCCAACCATTTTGCCTACTTTTCAACCTTTATTTATGCCCAGGGGTAGTGAGTCTTGCATGGGCCTAGTATTTCTGTGGGTTGTCTTGAATTTAAACATCATGGAGGCCATGGATTGAATGGGATTGTGCTGATTTTGCAGTGTTTTTCGATTTTTGGGCCTGTACTTGTGGCCTTTTCACCAGGGGTATTTCAGTCTAGCATGGGCCTAGTCTTTCTGTGGGCTGTCTTGAATTTAAACATCATGGAGGCCATGGATGGAATAGGATTGTGCTGATTTTGCAGTGTTTTTCGATTTTTGGGCCTGTACTTGTGGCCTTTTCACCAGGGGTATTTGAGTCTAGCATGGGCCTAGTCTTTCTGTGGGCTGTCTTGAATTTAAACAGCATGGAGGCCATGGATGGAATAGGATTGTGCTGATTTTGCAGTGTTTTTCGATTTTTGGGCCTGTACTTGTGGCCTTTTCACCAGGGGTATTTGAGTCTAGCATGGGCCTAGTCTTTCTGTGGGTTGTCTTGAATTTAAACATCATGGAGGCCATGGATGGAATGGGATTGTGCTGATTTTGCAGTGTTTTTCGATTTTTGGGGGTGTTCATGGGGAGAGACATGCCATGTGGCTGGTGGCCATTTTGAGTGCAGCTACAGGCACTGGCCATGTGCTGGCAGGCAAGTGGCCATTTTGAATGCAGGCTTTGTTGTTAGGCCTCCAACCATTTTGCCTACTTTTCAACCTTTATTTATGCCCAGGGGTAGTGAGTCTTGCATGGGCCTAGTCTTTCTGTGGGTTGTCTTGAATTTAAACATTATGGAGGGCATGGATGGATTGGGATTGTGCTGATTTTGCAGTGTTTTTCGATTTTTTTGTGCTCTACAACTGAACTGATGTTCCTCTGTCTTCCATTTTTTTTAGGTGCACAAGACTCAAGAGAACCACCAGTGCCAGGAAGAAGTCCTGCAGCGGTGTGTGTGTGCAGCATAACGTCACGCGACGTCACGTCTGGCCTCAGACAACTCTACAATTCGTGCAACTGCGGCCTGCTGTCTGACCTGCTCTGAAGAAGATGGCCCCAAAGAAAGTTCTCCGTAGCTCCTCTAGCAAGAAAGTTGCTAGTAAGGAGCAGAAGAAGCAAGTTACCAAGGAGGCTGGTGTGCCACCCGCCACTTTTTTTGGGAGCAAAAAAAAAAGTACGCCTGCAGCAGCAGGATCTGCTGGGGACCAACCTGAGAGCAGCACCCCTGCTCCATTGGGTTCAGTGCCTCCACCACCACGCCAACTTAAGTCAAAGCCCTTGAGTGCTTCAGAGGCAGTCAGTGTACTTCTCCAATCACCATCGACCAGTGATGTTGGCTCATCGCAAGAAAGTAGCAGCAATGTCCCTGAATCAACACAGGTTGTTGTAACTCATCTGACAAGTGTTGAACAACCACAGCCGCAACAACAACACCATGTGCAAGTACACGCCCAAGTACATGTGGAAGGAGAGGCAGCAAAAGGAGATGCGCAAGCAAAGGTGCATGGACGTTCACAAGTGCCCACAATAGTTGTTCCTCCCGAAGTAGGGGCACATTTGGAAATCGACATTGAAGCTGAGGTATCATTGGAAGCCACTCCTCCTGATGATCATTCATTGTCTTCCACATCCCTAGCAAGGAAAAGATCAAGGGGGGTGTCTACATCTTCTTCAAGCCCACCTCGTTCTGGTGCAAGTGATCTGTCTTGGGAACCACAACTGCGGTCTGACAGTGAGGCAGAGGCACACCATGATCTGACACCGGTACCTCCTAAGCGTAAAAGGAAGGTCGTCCAAAAACTCAAACCTATGGAGTGTGATGAGGCTCAACAAGAAGTGACAGATACTGCTGGTGATGAAGCCTCTCACGATGACGACGAGCCAGTCATCACAAAGGTCACTGCAGCCCCACCGGGCATGCAGCAAAGAGACATTTTGACCCTATCCCGAGAAGCTGCTGAGCGTGATGATGATGTCGGCGAGGAGGCAATGGAAATGGAATCATTAGATTTGGAGTTAAGTAGTACACCAAAACCTACCGCTTCCATATTTCTTCGCAAGAAGGTACCCACCTCGTCCTCGACCTCAATTCGTGGTGGTGAAAGTGCAAAACGTACTGAAGTTCGGCAATCCACATCCTCCACTTCATCTGTCATTAGCAGCAGGACCACCACCACCAGTATCGCCGCCTCCTCCGGCGGCGGCCCCCGAAGACATTTCAAGTCTCCAGTTTGGGACTTCTTTAGTGTTTGCCCAAAAAAGGAAAACGTAGCCATTTGTAGCCTTTGTAAGCTTCGATTTAGTCGTGGTAAGCTTGGTTCTAACTATGGTACCGGAGGCCAGAGAGGTCATCTTGAGAGGAGGCACGCTGTTGAATGGTTTCCGCACCTAGAGGCGGTCAAGAAAGCCGGAATTGCACGTAATGAAAACGTTGATTTGTCATCTGCTGATGACGAGGAGGTAGAAGAAGACGATTCAAACACTTCACTTACACCCAGTTCCCATGTCAGCAGCACACCCCATGGGAGCCACACTAAGAGTGTGGGAGAGAGTGAGACATCAATGCGGAAAAGTTCATCAGCGAGCGTAACTGGGTCGAAGAGATCATCATCCCGTAAATCATTGGTCCAGGGCAACATTAAAAAGATGTTGTTTACAGAAGCGCAATATGAACGCAACCACCCAATGACCCGTCTGTATAACACTAAGCTGGCTAAAATGCTAGCTCTGGACCTTCTCCCTTTTTCTTTTGTCGAAGGGGTTGGTTTTCTAGAATTAGTGACAGCGCTCTGCCCTAAATGGAAGGTTCCTAGCCGGTTCTATTTTGCCCGAGTTGCGGTTCCAGCACTACATGAAGATGTTCTGAAGGCGATTGGGGCAGCTTTGCAGAAGAGTGCTGTTCACACTATACATCTGACAACAGACATGTGGACCAGTGGCGCAGGCGCTGATTACATGTGCATCACTGCACACTGGGTCTCTTTTTCAGGGGCTAAAGCAAAGCTAAACTCAGGTGTTGACACTAACATTGTTTTTAAAGGTGCTCGGAAACATGCAACACTAGCCATGTTTGGTTTGGAGAAACGTCACACAGCAGAAAACATTTTGGATGTCTTTAACACAAAGGTCCTTAACTGTCTGTCCCCACTAAAACGCAAGGTTGGTTATGTTTCCACGGACAATGGCTCCAATATAGTTAAGGCCATGAGGGACGGTTACTATTTCAGAGTGCCGTGTTTGGCGCACTGTATAAACCTGGTTGTCCAAAAATTCTTGGGTAATAAACGCAGTGCAGCGTACAGTGTATTGGAGAACTGCCGAAAAATTTGCAAGCATTTCAGGCATTCTTTTAAGGCCCGCAAGCAGCTGAGGAGCATGCTATATCAATGTCAAATGCCAGTGAAAGCACTCATCCAGGAGGTGGTAACACGTTGGAACTCAACCTTCTACATGCTTGAGCGTCTGTATGAGCAGTATACGCAACTCGATCAATATTTCTTGAAAGAGGGTATAGAGGAGCTGAGGATGGGTGGGCCGCAATGGAACATAGTTGAAAGCCTAACACGCATGCTTCGTCCTTTTGAGGTCTTCACGCGTGCAGTCAGCAAGGAGGACTCTAATTTGGGAAAAGCTATCCCATTGTTGTACATGCTGGAGGACCAACTGAAGGAGGTGTGTTCTGTGTTTCGAAAAGATGACAAAAAGAAAGACTCTTCTTTGCTTCTGGCTGAGCAATTATTAGAGCTCCTACAAGGTGATGAACGTCTTCAAAAGATCCACTCAGAACAGCATTACATTTGTGCTACTATTCTGGATCCACGCTACAAAAAGGCGCTGGCAGGCAGAGCATTCTTTCCTTTTGCTGATGAAGATGTTACAAAGTACAAACGTTGGCTAGCCTTGTCAGCCAAGAAGTTTGAAACAGAACGGCTGGAAATTGAAGGAAATGGCAGTACATCAGCAGGCCATCCCCAGTCAAAACAATCCACTTCTGCACCTGTGGCTGTGGCACAAGTGACCTCTCAGCCGTTAAAGACACCGGCAACCGGATCATCTGCACGAAAGACAACAGAAACATTGGAGGCTGAAGAGGATTGGCTAGCTCTGCGTGGGTTTGGTTCTCAAAAGGTCAGAGGCACAGCAAGAGCTACGCAAAGTGGAGGAACCTTGGAGGAGGACCTTGAGTCGATGGTGAAGGACTATCTGAATGACTCCACAGAGGTCTATGTTAATTCTGACCCATTGGCGTATTGGCATGGGAAAAAAGAATTGTGGCCACAGCTCACCAACCTGGCTTTAAACTACTTGTCTTGCCCACTCGCAAGTGTGTCTTCTGAACGGGTTTTCAGTGCGGCTGGTGGGATTGTAACTCCCAAACGGAGCCGCCTCTCGCCCAAAAATGTGGAGAGGTTAACAATGATCAAGATGAATCAGCACCTCATACCACCAGATATAAGAGTACGAGAGAGCGTGCCGGATGAAGAGGAGGTGGCCAGCACCATAGATGAGGGAATTTCTACTCTGTCAGGTGGCACTGACCTCACCCGGGCTGAATTCGCAGAGTATGATGACGAAGCCTTATTCTTATTCCTGGACCGTGATACCGACTTCGAGCCCTGAAAATGAGACAACGAATCAAAAACTTTCTTTTTCATCCTTATTCACTTTTATTCCTGTGTGTTTGTCTTTCTTTGTTGTGCACAGTTAATATAATTCAAACTTTAATCAGATAATCACAAAGACAAGCCCATCAGCAGAACTGTCTTCACTTGTTTGCTAATTTATTTGAAGGTGCCGCAGTCTGCATTCCTCAGGTTCACAAGTTCAGAAGAACATGCTCCTCTATCCTCCTCCTCCAGACTCCTATTTCCATCAAAGCAGAGGGCTGGTTTACGCCCAATGAAGAAAGACTCAGCACTTGTGGGGGTGTTGTTCTACCTCTTTGCAGGTGAGTTGACGGGTCTGGGGCCATTGCTGGGAAGCACTAAAAGTGGTTTGTGCCAAATCCGAGGCGGAAAATTTTTTGTGTTTTTGATGACTTGCTTGCCTTTGAGGTGCTCTTAGGGGGGGTTCCGTCTGTTTGTGGGTGAGTTTCGTGGTCTGAGAGCATTGCTGGGACACTCTAATCTTGATTGCATTTGCTTTTCAGGAAATCCGTCGTGCCAACCCCGACTTATGGCCTAGCTACGCAGCGCGTTTGGACCGAAGGCCCAGAAATATTGCAAGTATGAGATTTTGCTTTTGGCCTGTTTGGGGGTGTTATGCTTCTTGGCGGGTGGGTTGCCGGGTCTTGGGGCATTCCTGGGAAGGTCTAATACCGGGTAGAAGTGGTTGGGACAAAATCCAGGCCGATTTTTTTTTGGGCTATTTCTGACATTTTGCTCTATGTAGCGTTTTCGGGGGCCTGTTTGGGGGGCTTCCTGGTGTTTGCGGGTGAGTTTCGTGGTGTGGGAGCACTGCTGGGACACTCTAATCTTGATTGCATTTGCTTTTCAGGAAATCCGTCGTGCCAACCCCGACTTATGGCCTAGCTACGCAGCGCGTTTGGACCGAAGGCCCAGAAATATTGCAAGTATGAGATTTTGCTTTTGGCCTGTTTGGGGGTGTTATGCTTCTTGGCGGGTGGGTTGCCGGGTCTTGGGGCATTCCTGGGAAGGTCTAATACCGGGTAGAAGTGGTTGGGACAAAATCCAGGCCGATTTTTTTTTGGGCTATTTCAGACATTTTGCTCTATGTAGCGTTTTCGGGGGCCTGTTTGGGGGGCTTCCTGGTGTTTGCGGGTGAGTTTCGTGGTCTGGGAGCACTGCTGGGACACTCTAATCTTGATTGCATTTGCTTTTCAGGAAATCCGTCGTGCCAACCCCGACTTATGGCCTAGCTACGCAGCGCGTTTGGACCGAAGGCCCAGAAATATTGCAAGTATGAGATTTTGCTTTTGGCCTGTTTGGGGGTGTTATGCTTCTTGGCGGGTGGGTTGCCGGGTCTTGGGGCATTCCTGGGAAGGTCTAATACCGGGTAGAAGTGGTTGGGACAAAATCCAGGCCGATTTTTTTTGGGGCTATTTCTGACATTTTGCTCTATGTAGCGTTTTCGGGGGCCTGTTTGGGGGGCTTCCTGGTGTTTGCGGGTGAGTTTCGTGGTGTGGGAGCACTGCTGGGACACTCTAATCTTGATTGCATTTGCTTTTCAGGAAATCCGTCGTGCCAACCCCGACTTATGGCCTAGCTACGCAGCGCGTTTGGACCGAAGGCCCAGAAATATTGCAAGTATGAGATTTTGCTTTTGGCCTGTTTGGGGGTGTTATGCTTCTTGGCGGGTGGGTTGCCGGGTCTTGGGGCATTCCTGGGAAGGTCTAATACCGGGTAGAAGTGGTTGGGACAAAATCCAGGCCGATTTTTTTTTGGGCTATTTCAGACATTTTGCTCTATGTAGCGTTTTCGGGGGCCTGTTTGGGGGGCTTCCTGGTGTTTGCGGGTGAGTTTCGTGGTCTGGGAGCACTGCTGGGACACTCTAATCTTGATTGCATTTGCTTTTCAGGAAATCCGTCGTGCCAACCCCGACTTATGGCCTAGCTACGCAGCGCGTTTGGACCGAAGGCCCAGAAATATTGCAAGTATGAGATTTTGCTTTTGGCCTGTTTGGGGGTGTTATGCTTCTTGGCGGGTGGGTTGTCGGGTCTTGGGGCATTCCTGGGAAGGTCTAATACCGGGTAGAAGTGGTTGGGACAAAATCCAGGCCGATTTTGTTTTGGGCTATTTCTGACATTTTGCTCTATGTAGCGTTTTCGGGGGCCTGTTTGGGGGGCTTCCTGGTGTTTGCGGGTGAGTTTCGTGGTCTGGGAGCACTGCTGGGACACTCTAATCTTGATTGCATTTGCTTTTCAGGAAATCCGTCGTGCCAACCCCGACTTATGGCCTAGCTACGCAGCGCGTTTGGACCGAAGGCCCAGAAATATTGCAAGTATGAGATTTTGCTTTTGGCCTGTTTGGGGGTGTTATGCTTCTTGGCGGGTGGGTTGCCGGGTCTTGGGGCATTCCTGGGAAGGTCTAATACCGGGTAGAAGTGGTTGGGACAAAATCCAGGCCGATTTTTTTTTGGGCTATTTCAGACATTTTGCTCTATGTAGCGTTTTCGGGGGCCTGTTTGGGGGGCTTCCTGGTGTTTGCGGGTGAGTTTCGTGGTCTGGGAGCACTGCTGGGACACTCTAATCTTGATTGCATTTGCTTTTCAGGAAATCCGTCGTGCCAACCCCGACTTATGGCCTAGCTACGCAGCGCGTTTGGACCGAAGGCCCAGAAATATTGCAAGTATGAGATTTTGCTTTTGGCCTGTTTGGGGGTGTTATGCTTCTTGGCGGGTGGGTTGCCGGGTCTTGGGGCATTCCTGGGAAGGTCTAATACCGGGTAGAAGTGGTTGGGACAAAATCCAGGCTGATTTTTTTTTGGGCTATTTCAGACATTTTGCTCTATGTAGCGTTTTCGGGGGCCTGTTTGGGGGGCTTCCTGGTGTTTGCGGGTGAGTTTCGTGGTCTGGGAGCACTGCTGGGACACTCTAATCTTGATTGCATTTGCTTTTCAGGAAATCCGTCGTGCCAACCCCGACTTATGGCCTAGCTACGCAGCGCGTTTGGACCGAAGGCCCAGAAATATTGCAAGTATGAGATTTTGCTTTTGGCCTGTTTGGGGGTGTTACGCTTCTTGGCGGGTGGGTTACCGGGTCTTGGGGCATTCCTGGGAAGGTCTAATACCGGGTAGAAGTGGTTGGGACAAAATCCGCGCGGAAAAGCCTTTAGTTTTGGCACTTTTTGTAACTTAGGGTTCGTTAGGGTTAGCCCTAGCAGCAGGATTGCATGTGTTTCGGGGTGTTCTAGATTTTTCAAACTGAGTTCTGGGGTCTTAGAGCACTCGTGAGAATGTGTAATTTTGGTTGCAAGTCATTTGAAGAAAATCCATGGTGGGAAAGGGGGGATTTGGCATAGTTAAAGAAAGCCTTTGCCACTATTCTTAACTTAGGGTTCGTTAGGGTTAGCAGTATTTCTATTGCATGTGTTTGAGTGGGGGGGATTTCGAGTCTTGGAGCGATGCTGGCTATGGCTACTTTTGCTTGGTTGCTTGCAAGTGGTTTGAATGCAATCCACGGTGGGTAATGGGTAATTAGGGTACTTCGGCCTACTTTTACTTTCAAAGTAAGTTTTGTCACCAGTTTTCTGCTAGGCCTCGTTTTTTGAGATTTGATTGGGGGTCTTCTACATTTTTGCGACTGGCTTTAGTAAGGGTCTGGGTGGGAGCACTGCTAGGAAGATCTAATTTTGTTCTAAAACACAGTTTACAGTACACCTAGCTTGAGGGGCAAGATCCGATACATTAATTTGCCCATACATCCTTCAAAAGGTGACTCAGAGTACGCACTTTCAAAAACATTGTACTGTCTACTAGGAAAAACAAATTGTGACTTTTTGCACTCCACAGCCTACATGCCTTATATTTATTTATCAGTGGTGTTGTAATATTATATCACTTCCTGTTTTTCGTTGAATAATTACAGGCCGGGTTTCAGTCTCTGCAATGGGGAAAAAAGGATGGAGTCAGGCTTCACAGTAGCGAGCCACAATTCAGCATCAGGCAGGCAGTGGACAGGGTGTCTTCTGGTGACCAACATCGATGGACGAAGCGTCGGCTGCAATGGAGGAGTGCCGCTAATAGGAGGATTTTTTTTCTGCGGGCAACTTACTTACCACTTCCAACAGGACCACTACAACCACATAGATACAGTATCCCTTGCCTTTTTCTCTGACTGTGACTGCATTTCTTGGCTCTCTCTCTGCTTCTACATTGATCCCTTAACACATCACTTAGTCCACTCCACTATCACATCTGCACCACACATAGTCATTTGTAAGTGCTCCTACGTAATTCGCAAGTCGCAGCACGCCCCAGGCCGTAGAGGACTGGGATGGCCCCAATGATGAAGCATGTCACCAAGGGGCAACCCTGGTGAGTGAGGGGACACCTAGAAAAAAAGCAATTTCTCCTTTTCTATCTACTATACCTTCTTCTTGTATGTTAGGACAGCACTTCACTGATGCCTGTCTTGTCTTCTGTTACAGGTATCCTTTCCCTGCTGACCCTACCTTTACCCATCCCACATTTTTTATTTTAGTTTGTTATTTTTCTCCCCCGCCTAATGCCTCGAACACCCTGTGTTTACACTTCTGGGTGTTGGTGACATTTGGAAGTGGAACCATATTTGCATCGACTGGATCACGGGGAGTAAACCGGACACCTTCCAGACCAACCCCATTGAGTGTTGTTGTGAATGGATTTATAGTGACCAGCAAGGCTCTCGGGTATCTGGCTACAGAGACCTTATGTTGAATATCGTTATCAATAATTCCACACAGGCCCTGTACTGTCGCATTCTTTCTTTCCACAGTTGTCGATGATATATTCTTACTCAGCTTGACAAAGAACCATTGCTAATGTGAAAGAACTTCAACCGAATTAGTAGTTATACTTTACCATTTGTTAGGCTACAATGTGGCACTGCTCTACTGTACTTCTGTCACATGCTATATTCTCAGTTGTACCGTTGAATTGCTCAGGAGGACAAACCAGATTTCATTTTCTTTTTTTTCATAGGCATGCAACTGCCACTGTGTCACAACAATAGTACCACCGCTATGAGGAAATTTTATCCGACCAAGATTGCCAACGTTATTCGGTGTTTCCCGTGGAGCCAGCCCTGGGTCTAGCCCTACTTTCAAACACAAATTACAGGTAAGATAAGCGTTTGGTGGTTTGGGGGTATAATGGAGTATTAGTACGAGAGACGAGAGACTGAAGGTAGTACTACTAAAGTCCTAGGACTCTTGGATTCACTTCACTGAGTCTGTGAGAGGCACTTAGTGTTGAAAACATTTGGGCATTTACACTTAAAGGAAGAAAATGGAACTAAACTTTCAGGAAAACAGTCAACGTTAAACCCCCACCCACCAGGCAAGCAGTAAAAAACAGGTATGCTCAGATAAAGTTTGAAAAAGTATATTTATATCCCTAACAAAATAATCTCCCGCAAGACCCTCCCTAACCCCAACGATTGTCCTTCAAAAGTCCCCAAAAATCCAACTCCCAATTCCCACCCCCCAAAAGTCTCTAAAAAAGGGGCAAGGGACACTATGGGTGGATGCTGTTCACTTTTTGGGCCAGGGCATCATGCTCCTCGCGGAGCAAGGCGAGCTCCTGCTGAAGGCGGGACACCATCAGGGTGGTGCGGCGCAGGCGTGCCTTCACTGCCTTGCAGGTGCAATGCCTGTGAGAGGCAGCTGTTGGCCTTGCTGCTCGGTGGTGGCGTTTGCCTTTGGCAGCCCGGCTCAGTCTGGGTGGACCACTGTGCTGGGTGGCAGCCCGTGGGGCCACGGAGGCCGATGCAGACGACGTTGTTGTAGTTGTCGACTGCACACTTTCCACGTCCTCCAGGGCCACCAGCCGCCGATATTCCGCAACAGTGGCCTCGATCCTCCGTTGCCGGGCCGCTCTAGCCAGCTCCTTCCTCCTTGTCCGTTTGGAAGGAGAACCTATATGAAGAAAGAAAGACATAGTCTGTAACCAATGCTCTTTTAGATTAACTCAATCATTCAGCAGAAATTTGTGTTGCAGTACAACTAGCAACTTGCAAGCGCATTACATAACTATTGAGGCCAGTATCTATCTAACCTCACACTTCTTCATCCTTGCTCTAACATTAGTGGGAGTTTAAGGAACAAAGTCTACGAGCACTGTGGACTTCCATTGGAGTCGACTATGAAAGTACACCAGTCTTATTCTTCTTCTTATCTCTTGTTTTGGAAAATTGGTACGTTATTTTCTGCAAGCCGGCATAATGCCAGCGCGGTAAACTTGCACCCGAGAAAAAGAGACGCACGCCATGAGGAGTGACCTAGACTTGCGTTGCCGTTGCGTTACTGTACCCGTCCAGTACATGCAGGTGGTGAATCTCTTACTTTTCTAGTACGGGTGGCACTGAGAATACTCTGTTACAACTCAAGGGCTACTGCTTAATTAATTTAACTTTCACCCTACAGTGGAAATGAGTACTAGAAATGGAAAATTGAAGAAGATAAATAATCTGATTATCTATCACTTCACATGGGATGTTTTTGCTTATATATGGGATGACTTTAGGTGCTTTGCTTTTTATTGAGTGACCAGTGATACATCCACACATGAATGACTGAGTACTACTAAACTTATTAAGAGAGGTAGGGAGTGGCCACCATAATAACCGGATCTATGCAGTGCTTGCAATACAAACTACTGCTACTATTTATGGTAGTATTTGGACAAAATTAAAAGTTCTTTTCCTTGCCTTTCCTACACTGGAACGGACGTGCGGGTGCAGTGTTAGTGTTACATGCTCTTCAAAGTTACACTTAGTTCATCCACTGACCGTCTACTCTCTCTAGATCATGGGTACTCACAAACTTTCTCTCAGGGGCTACATTTACAGTGTAGTTTGGGGCCGAGGGCCGCACTGGTGGGGGCGGAGTCAGAGGGGGCGGGGCTAAAGCAAAACGATAACTTGTGACCATGAGGTTGCACACAGGTCCCTGCAGCAGATGCCCTCATCCACTGAGCCACCAGACCCAGCATTTACATACATCTCTCTCCCTCCTGCTCTCCCTCCTGCCCTCCCTCCATCTCTCTCTCCCTCCTGCCCTCCCTCTCCCTCCCCCTCTGTCATCTCACTGTGTGTGTGTCTATCTGTGTCAGCCTTCAGCCCGGGTTGAGACCGCTTCCTCAACGCGCACACACAGACAACAACACCAAAGTACTTAACAGGTCTTTAAAAGACCATTAACATATTATTGAGGCTTTGTTTGTTTTAGCGCCCCTGCTTCTCCACCCTGACAATCACTGCTTGCCCGGCCCCACAGAGCAGAGGCTTAGTTCTATTTCACCTCTTTGTGGCCTTGCATCTCCACTCTGCTCTGTGGGGGCCGGGGGAGCAGTGATTGTCAGAGTGGAGATGCAGGGGCGCTAACAGGTGAAATACAAAAAAGCCTCTGCTCTGTGGGGGCCGGGGGAGCAGTGATTGTCTGCAAGGTCAGCGCACCGCCAACGAAGGCTTGCCGGGCCACCACCGGCCCGCGGGCCGTACTAGGAGTACCCCTGCTCTAGATACACATATGCTATCTAAGAGTCAGATAGTAGCATGATCCAGGTATATGGACACATACAGTTTCTGTGTCACCCACCCAGGCTGTTGTCCTTCCACCCATCATTGCTTCATCATTCACCCAGCCATGCATCTCATATTCTTGCCTTCCCAGCTAGTCTTCAATCTCAATAAGTAAGGAATATATAAGAGCTTACCTCTGGCCGCCACCACCACCGTCTCAACTCTCACAGCTGCCGCCGCCGCCTCCTCCCCTGAAGCATCGCCCGATTCGCCCTCCGCCTCGGTGTCGAGCACCACCACCTCCACACTGGCCCCGCCACCAGATGTTCCACCTACAAAGTACATTTAAGAATGTTAGAATAAAGCAGTCACTAGTATTTGGTCTAGGAATGAAAACATGTGAAAACAATGTAATTTGTGACTGTCGTTAAAGTTAAAAAAAAAATGTCCCTTTTTCCAGGGAAGGTTGTCTTGCTGCACTTTTTGGCACAACTGATGAAGGCTGTTTTTTTAACACGCACCATTTTTCTCCACACAGACAGAAGATGGACTTCTAACAACAAGATCAAGTTGAAACCAGGTGAGAGCTCGGCTCGACCACAAGAAATGTCTTCAATTAATCGTCAGCACTAACCACTTTTCCATTATCAGTTAAACGTTTAGTTTTATTATGACTTCATTTTAATAAATGTGTTTACTTTTAATAAAGCTTTTAAACTTAAATACAATCTGTGTTTTTTGGTCCAGACTAGAGTGACTGAGCGAAAGGTTTTGCAATTTTTGCAAGCATGAGTCCAGATAGAACACTTCAAAAGACATTATGGACAATCCCAGAGGACTGCACTAAGTTGATAGAGCTATTGCTGACTAGAATCATGGGAGTTTCGCCAACCGTGCAATCTTAGTTAGCTACACAGACAGACTAATAAGAATAATCTAGTAATACCACAGGGAGTCATAGTAGAGGCAGGATAAGAATTTAGATACAGTCTACAAGAAGAGCAAAGACAATTTTGAAAAAAGTCAAATGAGGAACGCTAGGAAAAATAGGTACTAGTCTAAAATGAAAACTTACTGGGGCCAGCAGAGGAGCCCTCGCCTGCCCGATCCTGGCCCTGTTGATGAACAGCATCCGCCGCCTGCTGCTCCTGTGTCCTCCTCTCGCCCCTGGGGGGAGCTGACGTACAACATGAAAGAAAGAACAGAAAACATGGATGATTGTTGCTTGTCAATGTCAACCAAATCAAACATTTCAAAAGAACAATAACAAAATATTTCTGCGAAATTATATTGATTATGGTTACTTTTCATTTATATGCGGACCTGTGACTTCGAAAGTCACGTAACTCACTAAACAAAGTACTGAAACGTTCACCTAGGACTGGCAGGCAGCAGTCCGCAGGCAAGACGCAAAGTGACAGACAAACTCCATTGTGATTTCAGTCAGATCAGTGACAACACTAACAGTTGCCTGCTACATTACCAGTCATTTAAATAGTCAAACTATCAATCCACCGCCACTATTTTTCTTATTGTCAGGGTTACAAAGGAAGGGGCAGATTTAAGCCCTTGCGGCTCTTTTGCGCCGTTCTTGCGTGACTTTTGTGACGCAGCAGCTAAACAAAAAAGGGCGCCATGGTGCGGCGTATAATATTATAACAACGTGACGCATTTGGGAGATGCATCCCGTTATAAAGCCCTGCGCCATCAGGGGGCGTTCCGGCGCAAGGGAGGGCATTCCTGCGCTGGAACACATCCTAATAGTGGCTGAGGGAAATCTACAAAATATCAATCAGTCACCTTTAGGACAATGATGCGTCACACAAACCCTGCACCTGCTTGAAGCAGACGTACGGCTTGACCCAGCATTGGGGAGATAGGGTACCCCAGAGCATTGATGGAGCTGCGCCATCGTTGCGACGCAACTCCAGCAGTAAAGCTTCGGTGACGTTTTGGGCCCATGGTGCGCCGCATTGCAAATACGGCGCACCATGTTTGGTGGTGGTAGCGGGCCGCACAATTAATGGCGCATCCCTGCTACTTTGCAGGGATGCGACGGTAATTGCAATTCTGCCCCTTAGGGGCATACTTACTTACGCGTTCTGGCGCATCTCCAGAGATGCGCCAGATCAAATGCGTCACGCAAAACTACCCTTGCGACACGGCAGATGTGCCTCATTTACAATGCGGCGCGCCCTGGCGCAAGGGTAGGCACTTGCGTGAGGCATCTCGTCACGTAAGAGCGGCGCATCGCTGGAGTCACGTCGCCAACGCAATGCAACTCCAGTAATGCTCAGGGCCACCCAATACTTAACATGCTGTGTCAGTCCTTTCGCCTGCTTCGAGCAGACATAAGGAATTGAATTGACGTAGCAGCGTCGCAGAAGTGCCTGCGTTAAATCTTGTACATTTCACGCAGGCAATTTTGCGAGGCGCACAGCCGCTGGACCGCGGCGCCCACCCTGCGTACTAGGAACGCACCCATTGTGGTGCAGGCCCATGGCTTTATAACATGACGCATCTCCTAGATGCGTCATGCTGTAAATGACTCGCAGGGATGCGGCACGTTTACGCCGCTGTTGCGTCACGCAAGGCAACGTAAACGTGGCGCAAGGGGCTTGTAAATGTAATCTGCCCCCTAGTGTCTAGCATTACGCAGTTCTGTAAAGTACACTCATACATAATAGTTACTCAGGCCAATGAGACCACGAAATAGAAAACAAATAAGCATAGTAGCAACGCCACTGAGAAGGAGAGCAGTGCACCTGAAATGCACAGAAGATTTTGAAATATAATTTAACTACAATGTAATCGTCATCAGCGGCATTATTGGCTTGCTCCATGTAAAAAACAAATATTTGCAATACAACAACACAGAGCAGGAGAAAACATCATAGTAGTGAGTGATTAAATGGCTACTACTACTCACCAAGCCCGGGGATCTCCAAGCCGAGCTGGTCCAGCAGGTCGCGCTCGCGGTCCAGGAGGTCCGTCCAGCGATGGGTGACCTGGCTGTAGGTGCGCTGGACCCCGTAGAGGTGGGATATGGCCCAGCACACCTTCTCCCACCGCTTCCGGCGCTCCCGCATGTTGTACCCGCCGGCCGCGATCCTGCCGCCTCCCGCGATGGTCTTGGGCAGGCGGCGCTGGACGAAGTAGACCAGCGCGCCCACTTCCTCCGGGCTGAAGATCTCCCGTCGCGTCACCTGCTCCCCCCTCAATCTCCCGCATGCTGTCCTGCCACTGGGTCCAGCACTACTCCCCGCCGCCGCTGCGGCCCTCAAGTGCCTGGGCAGCTTCACGGCGCCTGGCTTGACCATGGTCTGGGCAGGTAAGGTAGGAAGAAGTAGAAAATTAAGAAAGAATAGGATAGGGAAGAAGAAAAGAAAAGAGTTTAAAAATGTAGTTTAAAAGTAAAGAAAAATAGCAGAAAAGACAAAAATATACAGCTAGGAAAAGAGAGGGATAGATAAGAAGCAAAATCGTAAAAAAAAAACTGAAAACAAGCAAAGGATGGCAAAGATACCAAGAGGATTAAACACCATGCCCAGACACAGGAAATGAATGAAAAACAAGATGGCCGGCGCCCGTTCACGAGCGCAAAAGTAAGTTCGCGCGAGATTTTCCTCGCGATCTCGTGCGAACCTCTAGATTTCCCGCGCGATCTCGTGCGACCCTCTACTCGCAATGCGCTTACTGCGCGAGATTATACATAGCGGGCGGAAACGGAAATACGTCACGCAAACAAAATGGCCGCGCCCGTACTCGACCTTGGGGTAAATTCGCGTGTTGCGCTGCAAGCGGCTCGCGAATACTGCAAAAAAACTCGCGAAACAACAAGCCGCAAAAAAATAAAATGCTCATTCGCACGAATTGGCGGCTTCCGCGGTCGGTTTCGCACGACGCCGCGCCCCGCGAATAGCGCGAAAAAAAACGAAAAACGATTTCAGCAAAAGCAAAAGCAATGAGCAGGTGCAAAAGGTCAACCTCATGATTTGTAACGATTCTTTGTAGTGCTTCCTGAGGGGGCCCTCCAGAATTCGGTTGCCTGCTTGCAACTATTGTGTGACCCTGCTCTGACCTTAACTGTATGCCACAAAGGTCCTGATTTACAGCTAAAGGAGCAGACAAGCAGGTGCCAGGCTGGAACTTTAAATTCTTTCAGTGACACATTAATTAGCCCCTAATTCATTATTGTCAGTTGGGGCAGGGCAGGTGTTGTAACTAATTTTGCAACAATGAAAGCACTTAGCAAGTGCAAAAGATCACTAATCAGGGCGCACTAAGGAAGCAGGTGCCAGCTAAAAAAATATTCTGTGACACATTAATCAGCCCCAAATTAATTCAAGTCACTTGAGGCAGGGAAGGTGTGCTTTGCTTTGCCGAAAATAATGTACACTGGACAACCAGAGGGTGTGGTGATGAAACAGAGGGTGGCATGGGTGGGCCAGAGGGTGGCATGAGTAGTCAGAGAGTGGCAGTGGTGACAGAGAGTGGCAGTGATGAAAAAGAGTGTCCCAAACAGGCTGGACATGTAGAAACAACAAGTTCGCAAAACTTGCGACCCGACAGGTAAGTTCGCAAATTGCGAAATTGTAAAAACCTTCGCGAACTGGCAGAAACACGGGCGAACACAAAAAAAAAAAATCCGCAAATTCGCGGGAATTCGCGGATTTTGCGGATTGCGAATCCGCAAATCCGCAAAATTCGCGAACGCGAGATCCGCAAAATTCGCCCATGCTTACTTGGCTGCTCCCCTCTTGGGGAAGAGAGGGCCTGAAAGCAGGGGAGATCGAGGCTCGGCCATGGGTGAGGTGCCCGCCATCGACGCTGCTGGGGCCTTGTACTGCGGTGTCTGGTCCCACCGCAAAGGCCACCTTGGAGTATATCCATCCTGCACTTCATCCCCAATGGTGTGTTATGCCTGGTCCAGTATCCCAGTCAGTGAGCTCCATGTACTGAAGACTTAGGGCCTTCTGCCACCCATTGGGGGGTCTCTGTGAGAGCTATAGAGCCATTATCTCCCGAAAGACTTCAGCTCTCCCCCTGACCTGGCTGGGGCCCGCAAGCAGTCACAAGAGGTGTCGGTGATAAAAGCTGCCTGGACTGCCTCGTTAAGGGAAGTACTGCCGACCGCGTTGTTTGGCTGGCAGTAGCAGGACCTGATGCAAGTGGACTCTGCCTGACCACCGGTGAATGGACGGCGACGGCCAGGCCCAGTAGAACGGGCCCTGGGCAGGTACGGGGGCACGGGGTATTAGCGAGGGCAATCTTTTGGCCTGCACTGTGTGAGTCCCCAGGCACCCCCAATGTCCCCCCAGGCCTAGAGTTCTACATCAGCGGTGACACCCCCTCCCCCCGCCTAACGTGAAGAACTTTGTTACTGCGTGCTTCCCCTGCATACTCAGTGTCCTGGAGGGATGCTTGGCCCGATTCCTCGCCTGTAGTCCTAGTTGGCGTTGTGTGACCCCTACGGATTCCTAGGCGGTAGTCCTAACCAGCGCTGGTGACTGATTGCGGGGATACAGCGCAGCGGGCAGAGCCCCTGCTTCACTGGGGCAGACTTGGTACATCGTCATGGCAGGGAGCCATCGCACACCTCCATTGAACACTCGCTCATGAAGGCGGAGTGGCTACTTGGGGTTTATCTCTTTGCAGGCGCTATCTCCTCACCACCTGCGCAGTTAAGGTACAGTGCACGAGGGTGCTGGTTCCTCTATTGCTTGAGGGTCCGGCCATTGGCTTGACAATCCCACAGTTCTGCTACAGCCTCTTTCGCCTCGAGAGGGGCCCTGCTTCCTGCTGGCTGTTTCTTCTGGGCCGTGTCTATCCTGAGGTGGTGGAGAGGTGGTGCTGCTGCACGGTCGGCTGGATCTCTGCCCTGCTGGCTGGCCTTTATCAACTGGGTCCCACGTCCACCCCACAGACATAGGAAACTATTTCCTGCACTGCTGCACTACTGGCCCTAACTAATAGTTGCTCTCTGCGTAGGCGGGTGCTGGGGCCCCATTTTGGGGCACGCTGCTTTCATAGATTGGTTGCAGCCCCTGCAGAGGTGGTGTCCCCGGAAGGGTCCACAGCGGCGGGACAATCCTCCTTTACGACCATGACGCAGTCAACGTACGGGAAAGATGCCTCAGCAGCCCCTAAAGAGTCAACATCTGCTACTGCAGCCGCGGGGGACAAGCCGGATCCAATCCCTGCTCCTGAGGTGGTGCTGGCGACTGGGGGCCCTTCGGAGCCGGACACGCAGACTTTGATGTCGCTCTTCATGCAAGAACTCAAATCTGAAATAGGGTCCTTGCGAAATGAAGTACAGGCCTGCGTTAAAGATCTTCGGAAAGATTTGGGGGAGTTGGGTGACCGAGTGGACGACATTGAAAGAACCCTAGACGCCCATACAGAACATCAGGATCACCTGTGGCAGCGCCTGGCCACTTTGGAGGAGCAGCAGATTGAGTTGCAGATCACACAGGAGGATTTGAAAAATAGGGGGCGCCAGAACAACATATGCATCCGGGGGGTTCCGATCGGAGCAGAAGGTGCTGAGCATCATGTCTTTTGTGGCGGATATGCTCCGTGATATCAGGGGAGATGATGACATTGCATCGCCGGCCTTGGACCGTGTACACCGAGTGAATGGACCTCCAGGGAGGCCTGGTCTTATTCCTGATACCCTAACTCGAGTCCATTTTTTTACCAAAAAGGAAGCAATCCTCAAGGCAGCGCAGGAGAAACCTGAGATCTGATTAAATGGTGTGCCCATCCAGCTATACCAAGATCTGGCCCCTAGACGCTTTGACGCCGCAGAGACTTTAGACCCATTACTGATAAGTTTCGAAAGCTTAACATTCGCTATCAATGGGGACATCCCTTCCCCCTCATATTCCAGTGGGAGTCTAAGCGGCGAGTGCTGAGATCATACAGAGAGGAGGCCCAACTGCTCCAGATCCCGGACTCCCCCCCGGCAAGCCCCACCCGACAGCCTGCTAAGACCCGGACCCCACTAAAGCCACAGTGGAACTTGGTGCGCCACTCTCAACCATCCCTGTAATTCAATACATCAAATCCTTAGAAGGTGGCTGTTCATCCTCGAGCTCCCAAGTGGCTCCCATTAAGTAGCTGGACTTTCTGATTGCTGCATGTCTCAAAAGTACTACTCGCCATGTTAAAATGCCACCCCACTCTTGACTTTCCACCTACTTGGCTGCCCCACTGACAAACCCTGAGCGCACGCTCTCGTAAGGCCGGGCCCAGCTAGTGCTGGACTAGATCCCAACACTCCTCCACAGATGTCCACTCGCAGAAGGTCGCAACAACACCATGCAATGAAGGCAGAAAGTGCCGCAGTGGACATGTCTCCTAAGCTTCCAGAAGCTAACTTCCACGCTGGAGGCTGTGTTAATGGCTTGACCACCTGTTACTTGTTTGGGGAGTTTTTCAGCCCACGAAGTTCGAGACACAGGGATCGTTCCGTTTCTGCTTGGGAGGTGTCTCGAACTAGTGTAGAGACAGCTTGGATGCTACATACCCCTTCTTTGGTGAACCCTGCAGGGAGCCTCCCGGAGTCAATCGCAGCACGCTGCGGCTGCCATGGAATGCGACAATCCATGCCGGACATCGATCCACGATTGACTGCGGCAGCTTGCTTCGCTGATACCAGGATCCATTAGAAGGAGCAGGATGCCCTGACGGAAGGGCTATTACTTCCGGATCTATATACGGCTGAAGCCACTTGACCTGCCCTAACTTTAATGGCCACGCTTGCTGTTTGCCCAGTGCCCTGCGATGGGCTATGAGCTGCTGATCTATAGCCGACGCGCTCTGCTGCTCTGTCCTCTGGCAGGCGCACTGATGGTTTTCCAGCTTTCACTACCGCAGCGGCGTTCCGGGCCATGTTCCGGAGTCTCTCGTACATTTCGCAGCGAGATGACCGACCTTCGCTCCTATTCCTGGGAGAGTGACATCTCCAGGACAGCCTGTGCTGTAGTGCATGGGTACTCCCTTAACTTGACTAGGAATATGTTGGCCTGGTTGGCCGTTACAGTATCTAAGTTGTTTATACCTCTTCAACCCTTTCCCCCTCTTTCCCATCCCCACCTACTTCCCTGGCGCGGGGGGTGCGCCTGGGCCACCGGGAGGGCTGTCAGCGGATACCCAGCTCGATACAACACTGGTCTGAGACGGCGACTCTACCTGATGATAGGTGATGATGACATCTGTACCCTGCTTGAAAGTCCCGTCCCTTAATGTGAAGGGCCTAAATTCCCCCAATAAAAGGCGTCAGATGTGGAACTACCTCTTGCTGCAGAATCCAGATATAGTCTTCCTGCAGGAGGCACACCTCGTCAGGAATGATGTCAAGCGTATGCATCACTCGCGTTTCCCTCATCAGTTTTGGTCTTCAGCAGCCACTAAGACAGCGGGCAATGCTTTCCTTTGCCGGGCAGGTGTTCCACAGGGTGACACTAAAGTAGTCCGGGACACTGAGGGCAGATTTCTTAAGGTGGGGGTCAGGAGAGGGCACCGCACACTTACCCTTTGCAATGTGTATGCACCAAACCAGGGTCAAGAGACTTTCCTGCGCAGAATTCTACAGGAGCATGTGGAACCGGTGGGTACGGACCTCATAGTGAGTGGAGATTTGAACTTGGTGTGGGACGCGGAATTGGATCGCAGTGGGGACGCGTTTCATGGGGTGGGAGCTATGTCGGCATCAATGGAAAAATCTTTTACTGCTTTAAACTTTATAGATGCCTTGCGCTATCACTCCCCGTAGAGTCGCGGCTACACATACTACTCTCACGTGCACTGCTCTTACTCTCGCATCGACTTCATCTTTTGGCCCATTCCATGGTTGAAGATACCCTCTCCGCGGACATTTCTGACATATCAGTATCTGATCACGCGCATGTGGAACTTCTAATCCATGAGCGCTTCACTCACCCCAAGCGGCCTACAAGCTGGCGATTCCCGCCCCACATCCTAAGGGACCAGGTAGAAAGAGAAGAACTCCAATCTGCCATCTCATGCTATTTTGAAACTAACAGAAACGCCTCTTCCTGTTCTGTGGGATGAGCTTAAAGGGACGATTCGTGGTACCCTTACGTCAATTTTTATCGCTAGGGCGCCAGAAGCTCGCCTCTATGAGACCAAACTTGTGCGTGAAATCAAAACGTTGGAGAAAATGGACCAGGAGTGGCCTTTGGCTGTGCATAAACAGCGCTTGGCTGTCCTCAGAGGCCAGCTTAGGGCCCATAGAACAAACATGGCGGAATACACTTTGCTTGCACTGCGTCAGAGCTACTGCGACGTCGGAGACAGGGTGGGTAATGTTTTAGTGCGTCGTTTGAGAATGCGGGCAGCTAAAACCCACATTGCGAAACTTAAGCTAGGGGAGAGATCATGGGCTACTACAGAATCTGATAAGCTCCAAGCGTTCCAAGATTATTACCCGTCTCTCTATGCTCTGGATAAACCCACCCCTGAACTCATATCGGCTGCCCTAGATGCCTGCGACTGGGATCCTCTGAACAACTACCACTCCAAGCTTTTGGAAGAACCAATTACATCAGAGGAACTAACTAGTACCCTGAAGGAACTTCCGCTCGGCAAAACGCCAGGCCCAGATGGGCTCCCAGTTTTATTTTATCGCACTTTCCTGCCGCAACTTCAAACGCATATACTGCGCCTTTTTAACTCATTTACAGATGAGGTAGGGCCATCCCCTGATATGGCAATGGCTGAAATTGCCGTAATTCCTAAGTCTGGGAAAGACCACACACTCTGCTCTTCCTTCCGCCCTATCGCCTTGTTAAATACAGATCTTAAATTATACACCAAAATCCTGGCAAAACAACTTAGCGTGCATCTGCCCAATCTCATTGAGCCGGATCAGGTAGGCTTTATTCTACAACGCCAAGGGGCGGATAACGTGCGGAGAGTTGCGGACCTTGTAGGGAGGGCGTGGCACTGGAGGATCCCCGTCTGCCTGCTGTCTCCGGATGCCGAAAAGGCGTTTGACTGGGTGGATTGGGGATTTCTACGTGCGGTGCTCCGGAAGGTAGGTCTAAGCCCGCGAATGATAGCGCGCATCATGGCCTCCTACATCTCACCCCTTGCTAGGGTCTGTGTTAACGGGCAACTCACTTAGCCCATTTCCATCCTTAGGGGTACCAGGCAGGGTTGTCCCCTGTCACCCCTATTGTTCGCCCTTGTGGTGGAACCGCTCGCTATTATGATACGCCGGTCACCTGATATTCGCAGACTTACACTTGGGGGCATAGAACATAATATTGCCCTGTTTGCGGACGTTCTTCTTCTTACCCCGTTGCGTTCGCTTCCAGCAGTACATACCCTGCTCCAGACCTATGAGCAAGCTTCAGGGCTTAAAATTAACCATACAAAGTCTTGGGCTCTTAACCTCACGATCCCGGCGGGTGAGATTGCGACCTTGCAAGCCCTCATCCCATATCAATGGGCAACCAACTTTATACGGTATCTCGGCCTTAATCTAACGTCAGACTTAGACACCTGGTCTCAAGCTAATTGGCCAGAATACAAAAACTCAGTTATCTCTGACCTACGGGCATGGAAAGCTCTACCGCTTTTCTGGTTGGGACGCCTTAACACAGTCAAAATGTCCGTCCTGCCGAAAATTCTTTAGCTATTTCAAACTCTGCAGACACCCATCCCAGAACACCAGCTCCAGGGGCTGCAACGCGTTGTTAATAGCATTTATATGGGGGGGGGGAGAAACCGAGATTCTCTAGTAAAATGTTATTGCTCCTGCGGGATAAAGGGGGGGCTCGCTTGCCCTAACCTGATGGAATACTACTGGGCATCTCACCTCCGCTTTCTCCCAGAATGGACGGCGTGGGAAAGGGAGAAGGTGTGGTTCCACAAGGACAAATCAGTCACATGTGGCCCTCTCTGGGACCATGCATGGTTGCCCCGGGAGGCGCGTCACCGCAGCGTTTACATGGCGGTCCCTACTAAAACAGTGCTTGAGATTTGGGATAGAGTGGCGGTGCATCGGGGCCTCACTACTTTCCCATTCCCACACACCCCAATTGCTCGCAATCCGCAGTTGCCTCCTGCTTGTTGTCCGCCCTATTTTGCAACTTGGACGGATAATGACTGCAGAACGATTCGCGACTTATTCTCAGGGGAAGACATCAAAACATTTGTCCAATGTAAGCAAGAATTTAAACTGGCCGAGAAAGACAAGTACCAGTATATACAACTTCGGCACTGGCTACAGGGATCCTCACTAGCGCAGGCAGCCACACGATCTTTCACACCGTTTGAAAAGCTAGCGCGTACCTTTAGCTCTTCGAAGGGGTTAATCTCTTGCATATACCACATCCTTCAGCATTCATGCCGCTCAGAACCCCACCAGTATCAATCGCAGTGGCAGTCCTTCTCCGATGCCAACATTGCTCCCTCACAATGGACGTGCCTTTGGCGCGACATTCCAAAAACTTTCCATAGAATCCTTCAACAGGAATCCGCCTACAAGGTGATGACCCAATGGTATTACACACCAGCTCGGGTTCAGAAGATGTTCCCTAACGCGTCTCCTATGTGCTGGCGCTGCACACAAGTGATTGGCGACTTCATAAACATTTGGTTGTTGTGCCCTCTCTTTGCTACCTGCTGGAAGGAGGTCCTTAGTAATGTTAAACGGGTCTTAGGGTACCACCTCCCCGAACGTCCACTCACTATCAATCTTGCCCCTAGGCCAGTGAACCTGCGAGCGATGACCCGTTGGGACCGGCACCTTAGTCTCCACATGCTGGGAGCAGCAAAGCAGACTATTGCCCTATATTGGAAGAAATCTGAATCACCCTCGATAAATGTATGGTTCACTCTCTTATGGCAAACAGTGGCAATGGAGCTACTCACGGCGCGCCTCCAGCTTCAGGAGGTCAAGTTCACCAAGCTGTGGAAGCTGCTGGTGGAGCACCTAGGGCGACTAGAACACGCTAGACTGCAACCACCAAGACTCCGAGCTCTGCAGCTTTTTGATGACGTAATACATCCCACTGACCCAGAGAGTTATTGGAACTCCACTGACTAGCCACCCAGCACAACCCCACAAGTATTCTTTAGGACTCTGACGTGTTCTTTACAGATGCACTGACTACGCTCAAAGTCCTTGACTTCTCCCTGCGGGTCACCAGAGGTCATATGTTTTATGGCCAGAGCAACGCTTTCCAACGGCGTGCAATGCTCTGAAATTATACCAAAGCACCACACACTCCCCCCCCCCCCCACCGCCACATTCTCCTTCCTTGCCCTCTAATCCTCCCCCACTTTCCATCCCTCCATCTTTGTTATGTATATGTTCCTTTTTTGTTTTCTCTTTTCTGTTTCATTGTTCACGTTCAGCAGTCCACTGTTGCAACAATGGTATCTTAATACAACATAAGCATGTCATATAGCGAAGGAGCGCTAACCTGTTGGTATGAGCTTTTTCCTCCACAGCAAAGGTTTGAGCCCGTTATTGAGTACTTGGAGCTCTAGGACATCAGCACAAGTGCTGTGGACAGCCATTGAAGACTTTAGTCATTGTCATGCCTGATGGACCTGGGTAAGGTGATGCCACCTGAATCCCTAGGCCTAATATGCCCCCATGGTGTGGGAATTTGGACTGCACATAGCCTCTCACTTTTCCTTCTTTGTAAATTGCCATGAAATATTTTGTATCTGTTTCCTGACAAATACCAATAAAACATTTTAAAAAACAAACAAAAAACAATATAAATAAATAAATATATAAATGTTACAAATCAAAATACAAATATATGTAATATTTGAAAAAACATAGTATAATGTTAATTACATATGACAAATACTTACAAATATCATATCATATAAAATAAAAAATAAACTTCAAAGAAATCAATATTTTTAACTCGAAAACATTTACAAACAAAAACATTAATTATTACATGAATGTATTTCTTTTATTTCCTACCCTATAACACCACACAAATCACCACCCTCATCAAAATTTTAAAAAATGTACTTCCATAATTAACATAAATAATTACCAATTAAAGAAATAGTATTCAATAAAAGAAATAAAACATTTAAAACATTATTAATTTACCACACTTTAACCCTATAATTCCCACAACACACAGCTAAAATTAAACTGTAAAAAAAATGAATTACACAATTAAAACCTGTTTTTAAATAAAAACCGATTTCTATTAAACAACTAATTATAACGTAAGTAAAATGTTTTAATACCTTCCCTTTACCCCCTTAAAAGTAAAAACCACACGCAAAATAAACAACTACCCTACATAAATACAATTAATCAATAAATAACTATTTATTAATTATATAGAAATAACTTCCCAACATTAACCACTATAAATCCCACAACAAACACCTAAAAGTAATACCACAATTTCAATATTTAATTTACAGTTATTTAATATGAATAAATATCTAATTATTAATTAATTAAACATAAATTGCATCCCACCCTTTACCCCCATAAACACTACAACCTGCACCTAAAATTAATTACACATTTACCATAAATAGTCACCAATTAATTATTATTAACAGCCAATTATTAAATAATTAATACTACATTACACTACACTACTAACACTATAAAATCTTAATGAAATAAATATTATTAAACAAAAAAATTATCATTAATGTAATATAAACTACTTCTCACCCTAGTCCCCTATAAACTTGCAACCCACTACAAAACTAAAAAACACAAAATTCAATTAAAATAAAATTAATAACTACTAAAAATGTAACACATATATTAGAAAATATAAACAATTCTTATACAAAAATGCTACATCACATACATTTAACATATATACTAAAATAAAGAACACTAATTGAACAATGAATATTTTAAACTATATTTTTGCAAACTATATTAATCACTTCTATATTTTTAAAATTGTTACTTTTTACCATAAATTGACATTCTTCACCACAATATTCTTTCTGTATATATTTCTCACTCACGATATTTAGGACTCGACATTTAAAATTCAATATTTTATCTGCAAAAAATTGGTTCTTTGTTTCCTCAGCTCATCTGAGTCTCCTGATCCACGTCCCGACTTCGGTCACAGTTCGCATTCCACTTTCTTGGTAAATGATTTGATATCTCCTTGGAGACAACTGTGTATTGTGCTTACATACCTATTTCCAATCAAAGTAGTGTGTGTATTTTTGTTTCTTATCTCCAGGTAGGAGATATATCAATGTGTTAGTGAGTGTTGTTAAATAAATAAATATATTTTTATAAATACACTGTGTGGTTCTTTTTCATTTAATCTACACTATCTGATTAGATCTGGTAAAACAAGGCGCATAACACTCCTGGACTAAGCCTGACATCTGCTTTCCACAGCTCTAACTTAGAGTGCTTTCTATGGTTGTCTAAAATCACCATAAGTGGTGTCTGGATTAGGTTAAGGTGCTTCACTTAAGTGTGCACCATATACTAAGCCAGCCTCCTACACCTACCTTTTATATACACGGCACCCTCCCCTTGGGCTTGCCTTAGAGGTGACTTACATGTAATAAAAGGGAAGGTTTGGGCCTTGCAAGTAGGTTACCTTTCCTGGTCAAAATGGTGTACAAATAGAGTAGAAAAAAATTCATTATGAAATCAGTTAAAGGAACCAAATGGGATTGTTAGAAATATGATTCTAAAATTTTGAAACAACTATCACATCTCATATACATTCCTTGAAAAAATCTATACACCCTAGTCTGATGTCAATTATTATTATTATGATTTTAAAAACCATTCCCTTTTCATGCGTGAAGTCAAAACCACTAACTGGGAGGTGAGGTTGTGATAATAGTAGCCTCTGTATATTTAATGTAATTAAGATTCTCTTGGCATTCAATTTTTAGAATCGCGATTTCATTACAAGTCCGGAGGCTACCATTATGCATGGTGGAAGCCCTCCAGTGCCACATCAGTCATGTGATCTATAGTTTTACAATAATGTTTAGTGGAAGCATTAGACCAATCTGCCGCTGTCATATTATCTTCCAACTTTTCCAGAGGGCTGAACTAGCAATGGCAACACTCAATGAATGTTCTCTAAATGTTTGCAAATCGACACCAGCTTGTAGAATAGTACATTTCACCCACAGCAATTGTTGCTGTGGTTATCGCTTGAAAGGGTTTGACAAAAGAAATCAGTAATTGCTTCACACCAAGAGGTCGAAAATCATTATACATATTCTCTTATGCTTTTCACTAATAACAATTTTCTGCATGAATCAAAACTTGGATAAAAGATGGTATCATACATAGGCTTAGTTCTTTTAGTAATATCAAAGTTAAACGCAAAGGGGTCATAGAGTCTCTTACTTACCTCCAATGCCTTGATGTCCAAAACAAGATAATAGACACACTAAGGTCGCAGGTTTTATAGTAAGTCTTTTTGTTTCCAAAAATGTATTACCTAGCCATGTTGAAATTTAGGTAAGCACCAGATTAATGTCCCACAAAGTTTGATATCTTTGTCTAGGCAGCCTCCTTAACCTGATTCTCTTAAGTACTTGACATACCAAAACATTCTTTCCTACACTCCTGCTATTAATCATACTGTGACTTACAGAGATTACAGATCTGTAGCAGTTAATAGTCCTATAACGTAGGCCCTTATGGAACTGTTCTACCAGGAAGTTAACAACTTCCCCTACAGGAGCGTCCACGTGATTGAAGTTCATTTCCATGCATCAACGTAACCAGATCCTCCAAATCCCCTTAAATCTGTATCGGGTACCTGGGGACCAAGATTTCTCAAGGAGCTCTTCTTGAGAGGACTAACATCTCTGAAGATCATCTGACAGTTTCCATGTAATAAGACTCAAATTCCCTTCCTGGACCAGAGGATCTCCATCTACGTCTTTCAGAAGACCCTACATAGCAGGAATAAAAAATGGAATGTTGCTAGTGAGTTCCAATATCATTGGGAGCCACACCTACAAAAACCCAGTATGGAGGAAGCATCTCTCATATCTCACTTTCTGAAGGACCCTCTGAATCAATGCGAAGGAAGGGACCATGTACCGGCTCGCCCACTTTCAGCTCTGAAGGAATACATTCACAGATCAAGTCCTCTGGTCCGGCATCCAACTGTAGTAATTCTTCATTTGAAACGCCAGTCTGCTTGCAAATAGATCTAACTCCAGAGGACCCCAAACATTCATTAGTTTCTTGAAACACTTTTTGTTCAGCTTCCAATCACTGTAATCCCTTAAAAATCTTGAATCCCAGTCTGCAGTAACATTTGCCTTCCCTGGCAAATATTCTGCCCTCAAGCTAATTTTGTGTTGTTAACAAAATAGCCAAAGCGTCTTGGCTAATTCTGTTAGATCAAGGGATTTCATATCTCTTTAACAATTTATAGAGGCTACGGTAGAAACATTTTCCATTTTCAATAAATCTGCATTTCCTTGTAAACAGTCTCTGGAACTCATGAGAGCATAGGGACCTACTTTCAATTCCAAATAGTTTATGTGATGCAACATTTAAATGAAATCTGGTGAGCAGCTAAAGATTACCAGGCCATTTCCGGATGTCTAAATTGCCCTAGCTTCCTGATCCAGTGAAACTTTGTCCCCATACCATAAGCCTCACCAAAGAGCCCTCGCCTTTATCCTTTGCAAAACACACTAGAGCAAGGGGCCTGAAAACATTTTTTTTAATGGGTATGGACAACAAACCTAAAGTCTCAATAGCTTTCTCCGAGTTAAAGAATCCTGTTTGAAGATGTGTAGTATCTCTCTCCTTATTTTGATAATCTTTTTCAAGAGAATGAGCAGTGCCGCACTGATGGTATCTATTGTGAACCCTAAAAATTCTAATGAGCGAGAGAAGTTAAGAATTGACTTATCTTTGTTTACTATGAAACACAAACTTTCCAGTAGTCACATGATCATAAAGCTAAAGAGAATAAGACTTCTTGCTACCTGTAAAGACTGTTTTCTGCTTGAAGCCCTTGACCATACTTTTTTCTTGAACCATGGCTGTACAAGTTGTTCCAGAGTGGTCAGGGAAGCTGAACTTCTGTAATCTATAGGGAAATTAAGGACAAGAGGCCATCTTTGACGAAGCCTAATGGGAAGGTTCTTGTGGCTATGGCCTTAAAAAGCAGGTGTGGAAAAGTATCCTACTGCATCCCCCTTAGATCTGTGGCCTGGATTAGTCAGGGAACCTCCTGGGAGGTTGATAGCATCGGGAGCATCCATGAAGAACCTATTCAATTTTTTGAAACGTTTGCATTTAGAATTTTTTCAGCCTCTGGAGATTTGGGTGAAGGCGCTAAAGCTACCTGACAAAGTCCAACTCAAGCACACTAGATTTCCAGGTTTGCCCTGCTATGACCTTTTTTATGCAAAGTTCAGGGGTGCTGCAGAATATTGGTAAGCCAGTATTCAGGCTCATGGAGCCCGGATCAGCCTCAGCTTTCCCTTGCTGAAGAATTTAAAGCTCCAAAAAAGTGACCAAGTTTGAATGTGAAATGAATGAGGGCGCAAAAGGGAGAAAGTGACTCCAGTGCTGATATGATGTCTTGATAGTAATACACAAGCCTTTAGTGGGGTCTCATATTCTATGTGTGGGGCCCTTGGACAGTCCAATTCCCTGCCTTAGCCTTCTGAAAGATTTTTACCTCCAGGAAAATGATAGTAAATCATTTGACCGGGTTGAACAGCTAGATTTTACCTGAACCAACCTTCGTCACCGTGCGCCTGTGAGTGCATTTAAGACCCATTGCTCCCACCCCTTTAACTAACTAAAATGGACAATGACTTTTCCCCTTGATTTCCATGGACACTTTCTGCCATTTCTAGAAAAATTCATATCTCCTAGCAGTGATTAAATTAGAAGGACGAGCATGGGCTAGGTTTAATTGCTTAATTAGATGCTCAATGTGTGGCTAAATAATATCTATGATCTCATTACGTGCAACACCATCTTCACAATTGGTGTATTCAGTCACGTAGAAATAATTTCTCTTAAATATGTCTCCTCTATTCGAAAACTATTGCATTTTCTTGCATTGTGAATTTTGATATGGAGCTAGAGTTTATTGGACCTACAGCGTCATGAAGGGAGTGAATGCGTCGCTGGTGACAGAATAACAATGGGTTAGTTGTGTGCCTGACACATACCTTATGACTTGCATAAAAAGTATGTATGTTCGCACTTGTGAATATAAGACAACAGACCACGGGCAGCAGCAGTATGGGGCCATTTACGTAGTTGTGACTATGTGAATTGAGTCACTGGTAGCATCATTAAATAGGTATGATTTTTCATATAAAACTACTAATTTAGTTTCTGGCCACTGAAAGGCAAGTCCCTTTCCAAATCATTGAACAATTGTGATAGTAACTTAAATAAACTGTTTTATTAACTATTTGCGATGAAAGTGACTGAGTATAGTGCTTGCCAACCCCTTTTACATGTATCTCTCTTTTATTTGCAGTGAGTTCAGTCTTGTACTACAAAAAGGTAATAATAATAATTTTATTATGCATGATTAATAAAAATTGTTACATGTACATGGCATTATGCACAATCATAAAAATGAATTAAGAGAGAAGTTAAACTGTAGGACTTTGATAGACTGCAAAGGTATTTGCCGCAAGAGTATAAAGTGCAATTGGCGAGAGAAGGTTAATACACATGACGCTCTGTGCTCTCACGGTATGTACAGAACTATGACATTGTGCTGTATACTCAGCCAGGAATAGGCTGAGGTGTGGGCCGAGTGAGTGCTTAGAATTAGGGGGATGTTTGAAAGATTGAAATGTGGAGAAAATGCCAATTAAAGTACCTAATACAGTTCATAAAAGCCAGTTTGAATGGTTGCTTTTAGACAAGGTTCAAGAACAACTTGGCCCACAAAGAGACCAGTGCTTGGAGTCAAATAAGCATTAATGTATAAAATAGGTTCCAATTAAAGTGTGTAGTGCAATTCATAGCAGCCAGTAAGAGTAAATGTTTTTAAACTGAGTTATTGAGGAGTTGGGCCCACAGAGTCTGGCTTAAAACTATTCAGAATAGTCTGTCAGGTCGGAAGTCTTTTATTAGTGTGTCCGGCCACTTTCATTTGTTTACTACAAAAAGGTGAGTATTGGGCATTTGACAAATGGTGATGTATTGCGTTTGTTTATAATGTATTGGCCCAGTTCAGAGCCAAGGGCTGAAATATTTAGTTCTGTAGAAACATAATTACAACATTTTCTGTTGACTTTGAGTGTCTAAATACGCTGTAATGGACAACGTTTGTGGGATCAGTGGCATAGATTGCACCTTCTGGTAAACCTATAGACAGCTAAATATTGGTATTGTTATTTGTTTGTGTTATTTGTTTTTCTAGCGTCTGTATTGCAGGGTTTACTTTGATGGTCTTAGCATCTTACTATAATTTCTTTAATTTGTGGCCCCTGTAGCACACATGCTGTGTTGCAGGCATTCAGTGTACTCAAAGAACTATGCTTGGAATTATGGGACCTTAGTAGGCAGGGACTGAGTTATCCTACTACCTTAGTACCCATGAGCCTGGGACCGATCAGCTATAGTGTCTCACTTGCCCTCTTACTTACTCAAAGGGGAACAAGTGATAAGACACCCCAGACCACAACACTCCCGACTCTCTCAGGAATCGCAGTTGCAAGACACACCCTTTTCTCACGCTCTTGTACTCGTCCACAATAAGATCTGACAGAGAAACAAAAAAAGTTGTATATGTTTATTTTAACTAACGTGCTCTATTATGCAGTATACGCGCCACAACCAGTAGAAAAATCCCTAACACTAATACGGTCAACATAGCAAGTACTCTGTAAATCATAAAAGGAGCTGTCATGATATACGACAGATTAGCCTAACCTTCTTCCCCTTGTATAAAAGCAAGATGATTATATATTAGAAGATCTCTGGGTGTTATCAGCAGACCCCCCGTACCTCTGTCTATAGATGGTAGATCTACATCGCAAGTACTGTCACGCTCTTCTCCCTGGAAAGGTCCCTCTCCAATTAAGTGTCTGTGTTACCTATCCGTGTATTCTCATTTGACCAAAGTACGTGTTCCAAAACAACAGCTGCATCTGCATATTTTGTCTAGGTGCTAGGACCTGACCACAACAGAATAACAAGGGGCATTTTTGTTCGACCTTGTTCACAATGTTCAGACTGTTCTTTGTGAAAGTTTCAGTGGGGCACAAGCAAAATAAATTTTTATAGTAACGTACGCAAAGCACCAGCAAATCAGCAACATGCTCATGCTAACATAGGGAAGATGACAATGCCAATACGGCCCACGTGACATACTCCCTTTGGTCAGGACGGTAACACCAAGTGATTACAGAAGTCAAAGGTAAGCAAAGTCAAAGCGTATCTGGAGAGTGTCCAATGTACAAACATGGCCAAAAGAGCGATAGGAAAAGGCGGGGAAAAATGTTAGTACGCAAAAATATGTTCAATTACAGAATATCCTCGGGCCCAATATTTAGGTCGCCAAATGGAATGCCATAAGCTCCAACAAAGCCTCCGAACCTTCCATAGTGAAAAGTGTTGCCATCCAATTAAGCAAGTCAAATGAACAGACATGCTCCCCACATCCATTTGTTGTTAGGAACATTGAGCATTCCTGGTGAACTTGTGTCGATTTCGATGAAACTCAGATCCAGGATGTGCTGCGCACTGGCACAGGATGTCACTTCGGTCGGTGGACCCAGTGATGGATAGTACACAAGCCGCATACCCAAGGAAAATTACATGTTATGGGACATCAACTGACCCATCAACAGTTCAAAATCCAGGGCAGCATGTGACGTGGTAGCCAGGCCGATGTCCATGGCCCATTGAAAGGGGCACCTGATGCAGGAAAACACAGGAGGCACATAGGTGAAGTAGGTTAGCCAAAAATTAAAAGGAAACCCTCCTAATACGCTGGAAAAAAAAGAGTGAATAAATGCAGGGTTTACTCCAAAAATAGATTTGAAAGAGTTCACAAGGCTGTATCCCACAAGTTTAAAAAATGGGCTAGGCCTTTCTTTTTAGACACATTAAATATTTTGTGTCTTAATTCCTCAAAATGTAGGGGGAGATTTGCGTTCAACAATGATTGTATTTCACTGGACGTTCTCGCCACCTGCAATTCAACGGTCTCACGAGCTGACATGAAAGCCACTTCTTTTTGAAACAATAGCACTTTGAGTCTGCTTAGCTTATTGAAATCTGTTTTCAAAGTTGGAATGGAAGGCCACAGCGAACTATCTACACTCCCATGTGATGGTTGACAGGACGTTATTGCAACAAGTAATTTGTTATGAAACCGTTACTATGTACAGGATACCTGTCTGTAAACCGCAGCAGTTCTGATTATTAAGGACAAGATATCTACCATTGAAAAGCAAAGTAAGAGTTGGAATAATAGCAGGAACAGGGGTTCCTTTTAGAAATCAAGTCAAATTAGGGGCAGAAACATTGCAAACGTCGTTACATTTTTTCTTGCTGGCACACAAGGGAATATCCAATAGTAGAATTACATTCCTCCCCTGTAAGAAAAACTTATTTTTCAGCACGCTGACAACAAAATGCAAAAGGCAAAGACCATAGCTCATGTATGAAACTACTCCCAAACAGTTCATACCTACCTACCGGATAATGTTTCATGCAAGCAGACAATTGAAACAGTGAGATTGGTAATGAAATAAATCCATGATTAGTTCTTGTTTTTCAATATGTAGCATAGTGTATGTAGCGTCTTTCATGGCATTAACTTTTGCTTGTCTGTCAAAATAAAAGGTAAAAACAATGCTGATGAATTCTGGTAATCCCATAGTACTTTCCCATTTTTAAATGTTAGGAGTTTCCACCCAAATTGCATAGCGGATAGAATTTGATTCTGACCATGATACAATGTTAACATTTCATTTTGAACAATATCAATAACAGAAGATACAATGTTATCTAAAGTGTATATACTAGGTGATAATGTGTTAATACTATTATCTATAATGGCAATAACTTTATCCAAATTATACTGATCTGTTTGGCATAAGCGTACAGCAGCTTCTATTTTGTGACAATTTCCAAAATTCATTATAGGCTACATAAACAAAACGTTTTGCACGTATGGGCTTTTGGCCCAGAAGGAAGTCAGAAAGCGCGATGTCTCCCGATAAAAGGGAATGATGTTGGTTTATAGAAGACAGCGTAGAATGTTCCAACCATTGTTGACACAATTTACCAACTAAATAAATGGTAACCGTATTGGAATTGGGGGAATGTGGGTAGCCTGAATCTGGTATATGTAGTTTAAACCCACTAGTAGTTTTCATAAAGTGAGCATGACAAGCATTCTTGTCTGTAGGCCATAATGCCTGCCCATGTGGATTTATCAAGAATTAATGGTACCATTTTTATCATATAATTAAGTTGATCTGCAGTGTAGTTGGTATATACCTGCATGTTTCATAAAGAGCCAGAAAAGTAATAGTGGGAGTATTCAAATTTGTAATTGTAACCAATCCCAAATAAGTAGTCTGCAGGACCGTTTGATTAAGTAATAATATTTGAGTTAGTATCAGACAAGCACAGTACAAGGACTCAGTACCCTGCACTTGCAAGGACTTAGTGCCCCATACAGATTTCAACTCAACATTCTCCTTCAATAATCATAACCTTTCAGGGCCAAATCGGCAATAAAGGACAAGGAATACTAACTTAGTCTGGGTAAGCATGTATTTTGTTTGTTGTAGGGATATTCAATCTGAACTAATATGAGGCTGGGTCGGAAAGGTTGTAACTGGTGAAATATGAATACTTTTGCTTTTGTATTTTAGAACTTCCTTTAGATGGAGTAGGGTAATGTTTCCATTGTGTATAATTTAAAGTGGGACGCTGTCCGCTGGTTCTATGGAGAAAGTGATGCCCATAATGTTGCTGAGAAAATAAATTGGCATAATTACTTGAATTCATATAATCTTCTGTATCAAAGACAATGTAATATTGCAAATTGGAAACAAAGAATTCCCAGCAGTAGCATCCCAATTATCTGAATGCAAACCAGGTATAACAACATCACCCAGTGAAACACGGAAGACATATGGTATCTGTAGGGTCTCTGGAGGACCATATACATCGAATGGCACTTTAACCTACACAATGCCATAAGCAATTGGGACTGCGGAAATGTTAACAAGGGCTTGGTCTAGTTTCATTTTATTGGATGATGATTGTGGGGCCAATACTCCGTCTACTAGTTCCACTGCAGAGCGTTCAGGGAGGTAGTGGCCATTAATTAAAAGGAAAAACAGAGTCACAAATCCAATCCACATGAAGATGAATACCATTGAAAAAAATGATCCAGACATAAGTCCAAGGTGGAACCAGATAAGTGCGTTTTAACCAAGCGATGAAAACACGGAATCAGTGCAGGCGGCAATGAGATAACTGAAAACAGTGAAGAACTGTCCGATGAAAAATTATCTTGATCAATATAATAACTGCTGGAACTCAGCTGAAACAACGGGGGCTATTCCGGATTAACATTTGAATCTAGTTCTACCACTGGGGGTTTAAAATGTGAGGAAGCATAAGTAATTTCCATGGTAGAATATGTAGAAGGTAAAACTGATAACTTGTCAACTGCAGACTCGGTCTCCCATTCTGGCATCCTGGGAGAAACAGAACAAACAGAATTCATAGTACATAACGAAACATCGCGATGGGGGACGTTTGCAGGTATACTATTGATTATCAGCCATATGGTGTAACTTGGCATGGTCAATTAAAATAAAGTGATTGTCTTTGGATCCTAGGAGCGGAGGTAAATTCACAGTTCGGGTGCCCATAAGACCAAGGACTGGGATCAGATCATGGTATGTGGGACCGCAATTCTTTCTTGTTTGCCACATTCTCTAATAACAGATCAACAATTTCCGGTAGCAAGCCAGAAACAGGAATCAGCACTGCTGCATCCGTTGACGAGGGCAAATGGGGTTTTGCCAGAAGGTCACGATTTATCTGTAGATCCTGTTACATAGCACAGTGGTTATCTACGTCAAATGTTGCGGCAGCCTCCACAACGACTAGACCATCAAGGTCCGGCACAAATATCTTATTGCCAAAGAGCCTCTCAGATGGCGTCCACCCACCCAGAGATCTTCGAAGGGAGATTGTTAAGAGCATGTTCAACCTCATACAGATGAAGTAACCAGCCACAGGCCGTTCGTAATACCCTTGCTGTTAACGACTGCTTTAAATCACGGTTCATCCCCTCCACTACAGAATGGCCCTCAGGCCTATGTGGAGACGAGAAATGCACCTGCACCCACATCAACTTCATCAAATCACCGTAAGCCTTAGAGGCAAAAGCCGGACCTTGGTCTGAATAGAAGGCGCCAGAGGCATAAGTTCCTACAAAGACATGGAAATATTTTATAACAGTACGAGCGTCAGCAGAGCGTTTCTGCCAAACCTAGAGAACCCTAGTGCATGAATCCACTGCAGCCAAAATATATTTGAAAGCATTATGAGATGTTAAGGGACCGTAAAGATCAAGATAAAAAAAACTAAATGGATGGTTCGAATGAAGAGATGAGTCTGTGATGTGCACGACACAGTAGAACTCTTAATCTGTTGACACATGTCACAACATACCACATATTTGCGAGTCTGCTGGTATAACCTGCGCCACCAATAGCATTACTGTAAAAGAGAAACTATATCCGATACCCCCACATGTGCAGAAGCCATGTCTTCATGGTCGGCCACAATGAGCGAAAGTCTGTGGTCATTGTTGGGAATGTAACGATCACCAATTGTAGAAATGGTAAGTTGTCTGTAGTCATCTGATAAGTATAGCGTGAAGGGAAACCCTGCGGAAATGGCATACCCTCCCTCGTAGCGGCAATAGCCACCAAAATGTCATTGGTAACTGCTGCTACTGTAACTGTGGCCACTGCAGATTTGGCTGCTTCATCAGCCATAGAGTTACCAACAGTACAGTAGGATATTGTTCACAATAGCAATCGAAACTTCAAGGTAAACATAAAAAATATAAATGAAAGCATTCTCAACTACATAATCATATGTCTGCAATAGATCCAATGTTTCTCAAGAAGTCAAAATAAATTGTTAAAGACATCACCATTGTCTATCTACTTAGGGGAATGGTGCTCAGGGCGGAAGAAAGGTAAAGTGCTCAGGATGAAAGTGCGTTTGGGAGGGTTAAGAGAAACGGAAAGGTAATGTGCAATATATACATTATATTTACATAATGAAAACCTGTTCAGCCTACAGAAGGCAAATCATTTATAACCAAAGCATAGCAATCTATGGACGCTGAAAACAAATCTCAGTTGTGTATGCTTCTTGTTGAAAGTAACCGAAGTCAACGTTTTGACCCCTTCCCAAAATCAAGGTTGTTGAATCCTTAGTATGGGGTCTTCATCAGGCCAGAAAGATAGAGCACCAAGTCAGAACACAGCAAGGAACCTCAGGCTGGATAAAATGGTTGTAGGGCTCCTTAAAGCTTAAAGTTGCCAACAGCATGCGCTCAGCATGCTGATGTCCTAATGTTTGGATGACATGTGTAAGTGGCAAACGGTCTTTAGGAGCGGCAACACTGTCACAGAGCATTTTATGCTTTATTTGCTACCTTTAAAATCCCAAAAGTCATTTTGTTCAGAAAAAACACATTGTAATTGAAAGACTGTACACAGTAAAGAGTCGCACACAACCAGTGTAGGCAACTCAAGATCAGCAAATTCAAGAGCTAAAAGTAGAGTTCGTAACTCACCCAATTGTGCGGTGCAATCCCCAAGGGACTGCCTATGAACCAACGAAGACTGAAAAGCACTATTCACAATTGTACCTACTAAAATTGCACAGACTACAGAATTAACTTGTTTAGAACCAATAACCTGCTGTGCGGAACCATCAGTGTAAATGATACATGTATACTGATCAGGAGGAAGAACCGAAGAAGGAAGAGGATGAACATGTTCACATGGAAGTAATTCCTGTGTTTGTAAAGAAGGATCAAAATCAAAACTGACATCTCCTGATATCAAGGATGTGGCCCATTGTATCCAACACGGATGTAGAGCTTTAGAATTTGGTACGCTAGCTTTCGTGACTGCCTCCAAGGCAGACACCAGCAAAATGACAAAAATGCATTTACCTTGAGCCAGAGGGCGTTACTTCAGAATCCCCATCTGCTGAGCCATTTATGTTTTTTCAGTGAAAGAAAATGCAACTCTGCTGGTGTATACAGATGTGATTTACATGCAATGGGAACTGTGTCCCCCTCATTGAAAGTAACATAAGTGAAACCGATTGCTCCTGGTACAATCCGTATGACCAAATTGATAGTATTCACTCTAGTTTGTAAGTATTGCGTTGCATACAAATCAGACTGCAAAGAGCCTAGTACAGCGGTGTATTCTTGAGAGCCAAGATGAAAATTAAGACTGTATCAAAGTGTATAGCTTCTTGACACGCTGATCATAATCTGGAACGTAAGTCCTGCCGAAATTAAAAAACCCAGCAGAGATTGGAATTTCTTGAAGGTAGACGGAGGCTGCAGTTGAGCACATTTCTCCAAAAAGTGGGGTGCTAACCTCCTACTCTCATTGGTCAATACATACCCAAGAAAAAGAAATGCCAATAATGCAATGTGCGATTTAGCAAAGTTTTATTTGTAACCTAAAGTGGCGAAATGCATGATAATGCAATCCATGCGCGCAAGATGAGGATTTATTTCATCATCTGTCAGTTACATGTCATCGACATATGAAAATGCATCAGGGTCCAATTCATTCAAAATGCACACTTTACGTGCTTTGAATACCCTGGGGCTATTCTTGTACCCCATAGCCAATTTCGCATAGCGCCTCTGATTGCTGAGAGCGCTGAATCCGGTCAAGTCTCGGCTCTCCGGAACCAAAGTGTGACTGAAAAAACATTCGAACATTTCAACTTTTTCCATACAATATTATTGACTATTGATGTACTGTGTGTGATCTGTATGGCTAAGGTACAGACATGACTATTCAAATGTCTATAATCCATACGATGCGAACCGTCCGGTCTCAATATCGGAAAAAGAGGATTATTCATGAAAGAGACACAGGGCCCAATAACACCCTGATATTCCAATTGAATGATAATGTCATTAATGGGATATTGAGGTTGGGGCTGCGGAGTAGACCGTAGTGGAAAATCCAAAGCAGTATGCAGGATCCACCTCAACCACAAAGACAACCGGAGACCTTGCATTTAGGCCCCCATGCTGTAACAAATTATGTAGAAGGCAATGTACCGGATTCACGATCTGTGGAGACATAGTATATATCAAAAAGGGACTGCATGGTTGTACACAATGGATCTAAATACATTTTAGAATTCAAGCTTGAAAAACCTACAGCAATAGCTGAATCCTAAAAACTGAGGAGGTAAAACCCTCCCACCACTGATGTCTCTGGAAACCACTGAGAGGGTATTGTGGCTAAGCACAAGCGCAACTCAGGGGTCCAGTGAATAAGTACCAGACCAAACATTGGTGGCGCCATTTTGCAAGGATTCTGCTTACTCACAGAACTATGCTTGGGATTATGGGACCTTAGGAGGCAGGGACTGGGTTATCCTACCACCTTAGTACCCATGAGCCCGGGACCGACTAGCTATATTGTCTCACTTGCCCTCCTACTTAGTCACAGAGGAACAAGTGATTAGACACCCCATAACACAACACTCCAGACTTTCTCGGGAATCGCGGTTGCAAGACATATCCTTTCGCTCATGCTGTTGTCCAACCCCACAAAAAGATCTGACAGAGACACAAAAAGGTTTAAAATGTTTATTTTAACTAATGTGCTCTAGTATGCAGTATACGTGTCACAACCAGTCGAAAAATGGCTAACACAAATACAGTCAGCAAAGCAAGTAGTCCGTCAATCATAAATGGAGCTATCATGATATACAACAGAGTAGCCTGACCTCCCTCCCCTTGTATAAAAGCAAGATGATTATTAGGTAGAAGATCTCTGATGTTATCAGCAGACTCCGTACTCAGTCTATAGATGGTAGATCTACATCACAGGCCCTGTCACGCTCATCTCCCTGGAAAGGTCCCTCTCCAAGTGTCCGTGTTACCTATCCATGTATCCTCATATGACCAAAGTACGTGTTCCCAAACAACAGCTGCATCTACATGTTTTGTCTAGGTGCTAGGGCCTGACCAGAACAGAATAACATGGGGCATTGTTGTTCGAACTTGTTCACAATGTTCAGACTAAATCCCAGGAACGAGCAAAGTGCAAAAACAACAGCCTGTTCTATGTGAAAGTTTCAGTGTGGCACATCTAAATACATTTGTGTATTACCATGCCAAAAGCAGCAGATAGTCCGCAACATGCTAAGATATGGCCACAATGAGCGAAAGTCTGTGGTCATTGTTGGGAATGTAACGATCACCAATTGTAGAAATGGTAAGTTGTCTGTAGTCATCTGATAAGTATAGCGTGAAGGGAAACCCTGCGGAAATGGCATACCCTCCCTCGTAGTGGCAATAGCCACCAAAATGTCATTGGCACTCTTAGTCATGGACCTCGTAACTGCTGCTACTGTAACTGTGGCCACTGCAGATTTGGCTGCTTCATCAGCCATAGAGTTACCAACAGTACAGTAGGAAATTGTTCACAATAGCAATCGAAACTTCAAGGTAAACATAAAAAATATAAATGAAAGCATTCTCAACTACATAATCATATGTCTGCAATAGATCCAATGTATTCTCAAGAAGTCAAAATAAATTGTTAAAGACATCACCATTGTCTATCTACTTAGGGGAATGGTGCTCAAGGCGGAAGAAAGGTAAAGTGCTCAGGATGAAAGTGCGTTTGGGAGGGTTAAGAGAAACGGAAAGGTAATGTGCAATATATACATTATATTTACATAATGAAAACCTGTTCAGCCTACAGAAGGCAAATCATTTATAACCAAAGCATAGCAATCTATGGACGCTGAAAACAAATCTCAGTTGTGTATGCTTGTTGTTGAAAGTAACCGAAGTCAACGTTTTGACCCCTTCCCAAAATCAAGGTTGTTGAATCCTTAGTATGGGGTCTTCATCAGGCCAGAAAGATAGAGCACCAAGTCAGAACACAGCAAGGAACCTCAGGCTGGATAAAATGGTTGTAGGGCTCCTTAAAGCTAAAAGTTGCCAACAGCATGCGCTCAGCATGCTGATGTCCTAATGTTTGGATGACATGTGTAAGTGGCAAACGGTCTTTAGGAGCGGCAACACTGTCACAGAGCATTTTATGCTTTATTTGCTACCTTTAAAATCCCAAAAGTCATTTTGTTTAGAAAAAACACATTGTAATTGAAAGACTGTACACAGTAAAGAGTCGCACACAACCAGTGTAGGCAACTCAAGATCAGCAAATTCAAGAGCTAAAAGTAGAGTTCGTAACTCACCCAATTGTGCGGTGCAATCCCCAAGGGACTGCCTATGAACCAACGAAGACTGAAAAGCACTATTCACAATTGTACCTACTACAATTGCACAGACTACAGAATAAACTTGTTTAGAACTAATAGCCTGCTGTGCGGAACCATCAGTGTAAATGATACATGTATACTGATCAGGAGGAAGAACCGAAGAAGGAAGAGGATGAACATGTTCACATGGAAGTAATTCCTGTGTTTGTAAAGAAGGATCAAAATCAAAACTGACATCCCCTGATATCAAGGATGTGGCCCATTGTATCCAACACGGATGTAGAGCTTTAGAATTTGGTACGCTAGCTTTCGTGACTGCCTCCAAGGCAGACACCAGCAAAATGACAAAAATGCATTTACCTTGAGCCAGAGGGCGTTACTTCAGAATCCCCATCTGCTGAGCCATTAATGTTTTTTCAGTGAAAGAAAATGCAACTCTGCTGGTGTATACAGATGCGATTTACATGCAATGGGAACTGTGTCCCCCTCATTGAAAGTAACATAAGTGAAACCGATTGCTCCTGGTACAATCCGTATGACCAAATTGATAGTATTCACTCTAGTTTGTAAGTATTGCGTTGCGTACAAATCAGACTGCAAAGAGCCTAGTACAGCGGTGTATTCTTGAGAGCCAACTGGAAGATGAAAATTAAGACTGTATCAAAGTGTATAGCTTCTTGACACGCTGATCATAATCTGGAACGTAAGTCCTGCCGAAATTAAAAAACCCAGCAGAGATTGGAATTTCTTGAAGGTAGACGGAGGCTGCAGTTGAGCACATTTCTCCAAAAAGTGGGGTGCTAACCTTCTACTCTCATTGGTCAATACATACCCAAGAAAAAGAAATGCCAATAATGCAATGTGCGATTTAGCAAAGTTTTATTTGTAACCTAAAGTGGCGAAATGCATGATAATGCAATCCATGCGCGCAAGATGAGGATTTATTTCATCATCTGTCAGTTACATGTCATCGACATATGAAAATGCATCAGGGTCCAATTCATTCAAAATGCACACTTTACGTGCTTTGAATACCCTGGGGCTATTTTTGTACCCCATAGCCAATTTCGCATAGCACCTCTGATTGCTGAGAGCGCTGAATCCGGTCAAGTCTCGGCTCTCCGGAACCAAAGTGTGACTGAAAAAACATTCGAACATTTCAACTTTTTCCATACAATATTATTGACTATTGATGTACTGTGTGTGATCTGTATGGCTAAGGTACAGACATGACTATTCAAATGTCTATAATCCATACGATGCGAACCGTCCGGTCTCAATATCGGAAAAAGAGGATTATTCATGAAAGAGACACAGGGCCCAATAACACCCTGATATTCCAATTGAATGATAATGTCATTAATGGGATATTGAGGTTGGGGCTGCGGAGTAGACCGTAGTGGAAAATCATGCAAAGGAGAATCCTTATCCCAACTAGCCTGATTGCGATATAAAGCAGGAGCCAAGGCTAGAGCCCACTCCGAAGCATAAGCTTGCGCAGTGTCATCCAGAACATACTGCTAAAAAGAAGGAGGTATTACATCCTTGCCTCGTAGAGAAGCATGGACAAAAGGGGAGGCCAATCAACCTCCGCCAATAATAAGTCTAAGAAGACGTCAGTTTGTCCCTAAAAACTGCATTTAGAGTGCGTTTAATAGCACCCTCAATCTGAAGGTCTACATGATAAAGTCTGTCCTGGGAGATGCGCTGGTGTCTGCGGTTTCAACAGTTATACAATTGTCAGTTCCTTTTGCCTCCAGAAACTGGCGGAGTGTCTGGCACACTAGGGTTACTTCTGCAGCGCTGTCAATGAGAGGCACTGCCCAACTCCTGCCCAGGAGGTGGGTTCTCATCGTCTGGGGCATAATTTGCTGTCCAGGCAGCAAACTTTTTTTTCTGAAACGGAGCATGATATGGAAGTGGTTCCTCCCATTTGACTTTGACGCCATGCTGTCGCTGCAGGTCTAGCTTTTGCTGCGTGGAATCGCCTTGTCTGTGATCCTGTCAGCCCCCGCTGCCAAATTCGATCCCCACATCCAAGGCAGGACCAACCTCTGTTCATTCTGTACTTGTTTTAGAACACTTGGAGGAACATTCATGGAGGAGGTGCCAAAACAATTTGAATACACTGAGGCAAACACTGTTCCCCAGGTGTTGCAGTCCGCTAAGGGAGGAATCGGACCACTCAGTAAATACATAGTAAGGATCCTGTGTTTCTTCACAGGACCAGTGTGTGGGAAAACTGTATAAAGCTGTTCAATTTTCTGAGCTATCCAAAATGGAAGGTCCTCACGATTTTGAGGACGTTTGCCCATCACCGAATTAATAAGAACTGAGCTACTCACAAGACCTCCGCCCTGTATCTGTAATGGGGGCGCAACTTTCGGCGGAGCTACTAGAAAAGCTTGAGAAACAAACTGGATCAAGCGTCGATAGAGATGAATCAATTGAGCATATACTAAATGTCCTTCCGCCACATTCGCATTAAAATATTTAGGATGTGGCGTAAAACCAGCTAATACCTGCCATGTGGCCCCATCAATACTTAAGGGGCCCATACAAACAAATGCGAAAGGATGGGGAAGGGTGCCATAAACCCAGTTTGGCGCTCCGAGGATGTAAGAGGAACTTCAATCACTGCACAAGGCCGATAACCTGACGGTCCTGCAATGACCGTATAAGCATGAAAAAATTATCATTCGCATCCTTTGGGAAATGTAACCCAGGAATAAAAGACCTCAAAGCAGTATGCAGGATCCACCTCAACCACAAAGACAACCGGAGACCTTGCATTTAGGCCCCCATGCTGTAACAAATTATGTAGAAGGCAATGTACCAGATTCACGATCTGTGGAGCCATAGTATATATCAAAAAGGGACTGCATGGTTGTACACAATGGATCTAAATACATTTTAGAATTCAAGCTTGAAAAACCTACAGCAATAGGTGAATCCTAAAAACTGAGGAGGTAAAACCCTCCCACCACTGATGTCTCTGGAAACCACTGAGAGGGTATTGTGGCTAAGCACAAGCGCAACTCAGGGGTCCAGTGAATAAGTACCAGACCAAACATTGGTGGCGCCATTTTGCAAGGATTCTGCTTACTCACAGAACTATGCTTGGGATTATGGGACCTTAGGAGGCAGGGACTGGGTTATCCTACCACCTTAGTACCCATGAGCCCGGGACCGACTAGCTATATTGTCTCACTTGCCCTCCTACTTAGTCACAGAGGAACAAGTGATTAGACACCCCATAACACAACACTCCAGACTTTTTTCGGGAATCGCGGTTGCACTTGACCTGGAGGCTACCTGTTGGCTTCACCGGGGGACTGCGAGGACCAGCAGCCTCTACACCTAACAGCTGATGCCTCTTCCCCCGGCGGCCACGCCCCCCATCTGCCTTATTTACTTTTCGGGACACCTGCTTCGCGGGTGCCGCTCATTTGTTTAAACTCTCTCTGCCATTAAGGAGGTCACTCTAACGCTGAACTTGGAGGGCGCTTTGCATCGTCAAACCTGCACAGGAAAGGTCGCGCCGCTGGTGGGAGCTTCTCCGCAATCGGCGGACAGCCTGCACGCTCCCAGCGTGCACTTGACCTGGAGGCTACCTGTTGGCTTCACCGGGGGACTGCGAGGACCAGCAGCCTCTACAACTAACAGCTGGTGCCTCTTCCCCCGGCGGCCATGCCCCCCATCTGGCTCACCATAAATTGAACAGTCCCAAACGCAACGCGGGACGCGCGCGGGGAGAAGCGCGGGCGAAACCCGGGCCAAGGGTGGGCCCGTTTAAGCCCGTTCAAGACTGGTCAGGACTGGACTGGGCCACCCTATTTCAGTTTGCTTTTATATTTTGTCACTGATAATACTTCTATCTAGGTCCCGCCAGTTTTGTCATTGGTCTTAGTAGTTTACATTGTACCTTACCACTGTTACAATTCTTTTGGTACAATGTCTCCAAGAACCACCAGGAACACTGTTAAGAAGCAGGCTCAAACTGCTGCTGAGGTCATTGGGCCAATAGACCAATTCATAACTAAAGCTAACCATGCCATTGAGCAGGGTATCATTCTATTAGAACGGAGGGTCTCACAGGACCTGATGATTGCCAGACGCTCTTCAATGGGCTTACTGGCTACTGCAAAACCCCCCCAACGTCCTGTTGATCTACCCCCTCCAGTGACAGTACATGCAGAAATGCACACCGTCCCTCGCACAGTGGACCTATCTGCATCCCTAGATCTTTCCGAATCCCATCTTTCTCTTGAAAAATCTCCAGTTATTTTTGTTACCCAATCAGACAATACCCCCTCTTCCCCAACAGCCAGGGGTATACGAGAAGGAGCAATTCCCAAAAAATTGAAGAAGAAGGTAATTACTAAGTCCCACCACACCATCATTCCTTCTCCTACAACTATCCTTGCAACTCCTTCTGTCTCTGATCTTCCCCCGCAAATCCTTAACCCCACAACCCCCCACCATCCTCCTTCACTGTCAAGTGTACAAACAGTGGATCCCATCTCGGTTAACCTGAATATCAGCTGTACTAGCTCTAGTAGCTACGACAGTGGAGGAGACTTGGAAATTGGTAACCTTACAACTAACACATGTAGCAATGATAGCTTACTGCTTACTAGAATTGGAGACCTATTTAAATCCTATTTACAACCAATAGAAAAGGCTCTACACTTGGTTCAGTCCCAACTAACTCAACTGTCTTTAGGACTAAACCAAAGTAAGGGAAATAAGAAGGATACCAACCTGGCGCAAGGTAGGCCCACCACCCTTAACACAAAAACATCAAATCCTGTAACCTCTGCGCAGAATCCCAACACCAACAAACAAAAAGCCCCAGAGAAGCCTATTCAAAAACACTCTTCAGCACCTACAACCAAGCCGCAACCACTTCCTAAATCCTCTAATCCCTTACCGTCTCATTCTGCAACCAACCCCAACCCAACATCATCTACCCAATTAAATCCTCTTTCTTCCCTTCCAACCCCTGCTGTCCCCACTCCTGCCCCTACCCATCCCAAAAACTCTACTGGATTTAACACCAATCCGAAAAACCGTAAGAGAAGGAGCCCCCCTATTCATCTTCCACCCGAGGCTTCTCCATATGTAGTAATATTGACGGGTGTTCCGGAACTCTCCCCAAACCAAGACGAACCGGTTTGGTCACTAAAAAATAAAGTAATATACTGGTTGTCCAACAACAGACCTCTTCCAATCTTTATGGACAACAGAGTTACTACTGTGCGCAGAGTGCCCTGGCTAGGTAACGAACCGAAAAACACTCAGGGCGACTGCGTCATAGTAAACTTTGCAGATCCCAATACAGTCGAGCACATCTGCTCCTGGGGTGATCATACCTCTACTGAAGGGATAGCCACCCACAACCTGACGTACTTCTATCCCCCGACCACACGACGTAACGCTGGTCCTCCGTGGTCCTGGAGGGTAGGGAACTGGGGTGGGATCAGAGATTGAGACCAGTGGTCAGGCTATGGTTTTAGCAATCCACCACCAGGCCACTTCAACAATTGGAGAGGCCCACCATTATCCAATAGATATGATTGTTTGGATTTGGTGGACTGACCACCAACTCTACCCACCTTAGACAAGGGCCCCAACAATGTTCCGCCTAACCCCAATCCCATCTGTAAGAGCACTCGGACGGTTGGCTTTATTTTGCCATCCCTGTCTGGTAACCACCCTGAGTCTTGTCCTCCCCAGCAATCCTTGACCCAACAGCCGTCACCTTCTATTCACCAGGATCCGTGTCACTCCTTGTCAGCTACCCCAGTTGACTCACCCCTGAGCCAACAACCTATTATTCCTCAACTCAGTGATCCAAAACGTACTTCCTCCCTTTCCGTCCCAACCACCCAGTCCCTGTCCCAACCCCCACATTCCTCTGACGAACCACAGCTTTCAAACCCTATTTTGTCATCAACCCAGGATCTTCCCGTCATTTACTGGAACGTAGCTGGCCTTAGATCCAAAATTCACCTACAGTCCTGGCTAGAAGTGACCAATAATTATAACCTAATCTGCCTTCAGGAAACCTGGGCAATTGACCCTATTCACATCCAGGGCTTCAAAACATTTTATCTTCCGGCCACACCGTCCGTTCATGGAAGACCCAAAGGTGGCTTAGCCATTTACATTTCCAACTTAATTCCATTCACGACCACGGAAGTTCCGCTAGTTTCTCCAATCTTTCAAATCCTCAAATTAGTTCCAGACAATAGTTCTTGTTATTATTTCATTAACATGTATAATAATTCCACGCCTGGCGACTGTGTAAAATCTCTGTTGGAAATCACTTTTTATTTGCAGGACCAGAAAGCCAAGAACCAGCAGCTACAATGGCATGTTGTATGGGGTGGGGATTTCAATGTTTATTTGTGTAACAACTACAACAAAGGTATTTGCGGGCTCCAAGACGAGCATGATGTCCCCCTGGCCCATTTTGCCCATAGTAGTGTTGGTGACGCCTTAAATAACTGTATTTTTACTTTAGAACTTGAATTCGCGAACCATCTAGTGAGTCCTGCTGTGGAGTTTAAGACGACTTTTCACGGTAGAGGTTTTTCCACTATTATCGATTTTATTTTATGTTCCCAATCTCTAAACAATCGATTGAAACATTTTATAACTGGTATTGATCTTTCAAGCGACCACTATTCCAACAGTATTACTATAGTACTTAATACCCCATCCCCAGCTTGTTCGAAAATTAGTCTTCTAACGCAGCATTCCTTGGAGATGAGTAAAATTAATGGCTATACAGTTAAATGGTCAGTGAAGTAGTGTGGCTCACTGGTTAGAGGCGGCAGACCCGAGAGCAGAGGACGGCCCGGGACCAGGGTTCGATTCCCGGCGCGGCAGGTTTCTGGACCAGGGTCAGCGGACTCGATAATTCTCTCGCTTCGGTGCCCACTCTGATCAGCGATCACACTCGGCAACTCTGGGCATTAGCTTGCCTCATCTTCACTAACGGCCCCACCAGACCGCCGGGGATGCCTGGTCTCACCCTGGAGATACCCATTAAGGGACCATCTCTCAGGGAAGCCAGGAAGGGTTTCGCAGCGGTCGAAGCGCCTTGGGACCCTCCGGGTAAGTAGTGCGCTATATAAATGCCTATACATTTACATTTACATTTACATTTACAAATGGTCGAAGATCAATCCCTCAGAGGCCACTAGCAAGATTATCCAAAAAACCCTTCCCTTAATCTATCACTGCTTGGAGAAATCATCATCCCCTCAGTTGATCCTATCTAGCTTTGTTAAAATCCTAGAAGCTATCCGACAAGAGCTTACTCATCAACATAAGACTCACGATAAGGATTCCAGAGGGTGGTTTGATTCCCACTGCCGTAAAGCCCAACGTGCACTAAAAAACGCTCTACACAATCAAGTCAGGGACCTGCCTCTAATTGCCTCTTTAAGAAAAAACTATAAGATGGCACAAAAATCCCGTAAACTGGAAATAAAAAATAATCTCTGGGCCCAATTACATCAGAGCACACTAAGCAAGGACTGTACCCTGTTTTGGAGAACAGTTAAGGCCCCTTTTTTAGCTGATGCGACTGCTGTACGGCATCTTGACGTGGCAGTACCCGCTGAAAAATGGGTAGCACATTACTCACAGATCTTTGGGGACCCCACCTTGATAACCGAGGCCCCCAGACCAGAGGTGGCAGCTGCCACCAGTAACAATATCTATCCTATTGACCTCCACTTCGACATAACGGAGGTAATCGCTGAGCCGACCTCCTCAAAGACCGATAAAGCGCCCGGTCCTGATGGGGTCTCCTTAGACATCTTTGTGAGCAATATAGACCTATGGTCCCCAATTGTCACGCAGGTCATGTCCGCAGTGACACAGGTCGGCCTAATTTATTCCTGGTCCACTTCTGTGTTACTACCCATATTTAAAAAGGGTGACTGTGACAATCCAGCCTGCTACAGGCCCATTTCCCTCTTGGATTCTCTGGGCAAGGTCGCCGGCAGACTAATTCTGGACCGTCTACGGGACTGGGCCTCAGAGAATAAGATCTTAACCGACTTACAGTTTGGTTTCCAGGAGGGATTGGGCACTGTGGAACAGGCTTTAAACATGACTCTGCTTATGGGTAAATACGCCTGGGCCAAAGGCCGTAATCTCTACCTAGTCTACGTGGACTTGAGTTCCGCATTCGACTGCGTAATTCATGCCAAGCTGTGGGCGATCTTGAGCAACCTGGGCATAGATCCTGCACTGCTGAATTTCCTCCGAGAGTTATACTCGGACGCAAAAGCTTGTGTGAGATATGGCATCAAAGGGGAGCTTTCTGAATCTTTTGACATTGTAAAAGGCGTTAGGCAGGGATGCGTCCTTGCTCCATTCCTATTTAACATCTACACCAATGGACTGGAGCAAGCGATGCTAGTGGACAGCAAAGACCTCCCCTGCATAAACACCCGCCCAATCCCTGCACTACTATATGCAGACGATTCTGTCATTTTAGCAAGGACACCCAACCAACTCCAGATTCAATTAGATAAATACTGCCAATTCATGCTTTCTCTTGGACTTAAAGTTAATAAGTCCAAGACTTTTGTCATGAATATTGGCAAGAAAGCCCAAAAATGTAAATCTCCTTATATTGAGAAGACCAGGTTAGAAACTGCTAACACCTACCCATATCTAGGGATTCTCATTGATAAACATCTGTCCTGGAAACCTGCCATTTCCAGCAAGAAATTGCAGTTTCAACGCACAACATCGGCATTGACTTCATTTTCAAGGAAACTGGGCAAGCCCGCCCCTGCTGTAATTTTGAAGATCTACCAAGCTAAATGCATGAGCGTGGCCACTTACGGGGCTGGTGTATGGGGCTATTCGCCTGCAGATGAGCTTCAAACTACTGAAAATGATTTTTTTAAATACATATTAGCCCCTCCCCGAAGTGCTCCTACTTACGGCACCCATATGGAGCTCGGCTGGGAGTATCTAACTGACATCATTAGATACCAGCCGATTCTCCTTTGGCATCGCATATGGACCCAGGAGCAATGTCATCTTACTAGGTCACTAATATCTGACTGTCTTACACTGACCTACTGGAAAAAGATTCCCTGGCTGTTATATGTTTTTAAATTTAAAACGATTTGAATTGCCCTGCATATTTTACTGACCCTGTATCACTATTGGCTATACCAAGAAAAACTTTGAAAAAACTATGTGTCGCCCATCTAAGCGATTTACGTTTATGCTCAGAACTTGGTAAAAAGTCAAATGTTCATTTAACGATGATTCAATCCTCCTATGGCATTCAACCTTATTTGTCTTTTTTTCTGTCCAATTACGAGAGATATGTTTTAACCAGATTTCGGTTTGATGTATTTTATCGTCTAGTTTCACTGCCTGTGCCCTCTGTTTGGTCATGCGAACTTGCTAACTGTCCATGTGATGGTCACACTCGCCAGTCAACCCTCCATGTAACCTTCTTCTGCAGTTTTTACGAGACCCCGCGCAAACGTTGGCTGGTCCCACTTCTCCGGCAGTTAGGATTGAGAAGATGCAGACCGGCTCTTTTTGCACTTCAACACTTAGACACTCCGTATGTCGCCAAAACCGTAGCCAGCTACCTCAAAGCCTGTTTGAAAATTCATTCCCAAATGCTGGCCACTGCCCCATAAGACTTCATTTCCGAGCAAATGACTACTATCTTAATATATTTGTCTATAGAGTGTCAATGTTTAGTCAAATTCGAACGATCTCTCAATGTTTCGAGTAAAAGTGTTTCGCTTCCTTGTGTAATTAATGAGCAAATGGTAATTTTTTATAAACTATTGTAAATATTTGTTTTTAAATGTACTTTTTATGATTGTAAATTCAATCGAAATAAAGTTACTTTTTTGGCTTTGACTTTGACATATCCTTTCGCTCATGCTGTTGTCCAACCCCACAAAAAGATCTGACAGAGACACAAAAAGGTTTAAAATGTTTATTTTAACTAATGTGCTCTAGTATGCAGTATACGTGTCACAACCAGTCGAAAAATGCCTAACACAAATACAGTCAGCAAAGCAAGTAGTCCGTCAATCATAAATGGAGCTATCATGATATACAACAGAGTAGCCTGACCTCCCTCCCCTTGTATAAAAGCAAGATGATTATTAGGTAGAAGATCTCTGATGTTATCAGCAGACTCCGTACTCAGTCTATAGATGGTAGATCTACATCACAGGCCCTGTCACGCTCATCTCCCTGGAAAGGTCCCTCTCCAAGTGTCCGTGTTACCTATCCATGTATCCTCATAAGACCAAAGTACGTGTTCCCAAACAACAGCTGCATCTACATGTTTTGTCTAGGTGCTAGGGCCTGACCAGAACAGAATAACATGGGGCATTGTTGTTCGACCTTGTTCACAATGTTCAGACTAAATCCCAGGAACGAGCAAAGTGCAAAAACAACAGCCTGTTCTATGTGAAAGTTTCAGTGTGGCACATCTAAATACATTTGTGTATTACCATGCCAAAAGCAGCAGATAGTCCGCAACATGCTAAGATATGGCAGACGACAATGCCCATATGGGTCTCGTGACAGCTGCAACACTATTTCTTTGAGAGTTGCCTGAATCCTCCTTGATCTGAAATGATGGTGGCTGGGGCTGCTACTGCTGGGCTTAACAAAAACTGTCTGAAGACTCTAGCTTGAGGGAGAAGTGGCACAGTCTTCCATTCATCCATAGGTGGACTGATCACACCTTGGTGAGCCTATCCCTATCTGACTGGTGTAACTTCGGTTTCTCCATACATACTGGACTCCGGCAGGAAGAAACTCGGGATGGCAGTTCCAAGACGTAGCGATGTTTTAGGTCCAAAAGGCGCCCTGTTTAAAAAACAGCCCAGCTTTGAAAGTAAACTTGCAAATTTATGTAACTTCACATACGTGAATTAGGCTTTTAAGGCTGCTAAAGAACCCATCAATGCAGAAATACATTGTTCCTCATGTTTTTATAGGGGTTTTGAGTCGAATACAGGCATCTGACCTTTCGTAATTTTTTACTAAATGTTTCCTTGCTTTTGTATTTTGTTGTTCTGGTAGCTATACAATTCAAGCCAATTCTCCTAATTATTTCTTCGGAGGTATAGACACTGTTCTCACTGACATATATTTGTGCTGAGTTTGCCCAGATAGGGGTATCTATATTTCTCTAAACGTGTTTTTTAGGTTTCGCCTGGATGCAAATCTATTGTATTAAATATATCTTAAAAGAGGCTTTCATGCTGCCGCCCTCACCCCCATTTCTTTCAGCGCTTTTCATTGGTTCCCGTCTCTGTCACTTACCTTTACTCCATCTCTATATGGCTGTTGCACACTGTTTCCCTGTTCCTCTTGTTCGTGGTCTTAGAAAGCTCTCTGAGTGGGAGCTGTGGAGAGCAGCCTTCAGGCTTAGTCCAGAAGGAGTGTTAAGCAACTTGTTTTACCAGTACTTATCATGTAGTGTAGGTTAAACGAAAAAGAATCACACAGTGTAGTTATAAAAATAGTCATATTTATTATACACACTCATTAATACATAGGTATATCTCCTACCCGGAGATAGAAACACAATACACACAGTATTTCAGAAGAAGAACAGGTAAGTAGCACAAACAATATACAACAATTGTACAAGGTTCCCCTGAGGAGGAGGAGGGAGGACGGGGAAAATTTTTTTTTTTTGAAAAACAGCCACTCTCAGGAGTGTGCAACAGGGAATTGAGTAAACCCTTTTCGGAATTAGGATGCCTCACACAATTAGAGGGTTGGACAACAGTAGCCATCCGTCCAAATAACTGTATCGTGTCATCATTGGCCTCCTGCTCCAGCGGCAAGCTGGCGGTGCAATGCTTGCCGGGCAACACGTAGTGTTACTCTTTTGGTGGAGATCTTCTATTCCTGGCCAATGGGTGCATGCGTGTGAGGGACCTAAGAGGTGGGATTGTGAGCGTGAGTGAAAGTTAAAAGTAAGTCAGTAGAGTCCATTAGAACATTTTTAATCAGGTGGCTCACTGCTTAATTAAAATTGATAAAGGGAGGGGTAGCGGAGCACAACAATAAGGGTGATGTGGCTTCGTTCGGCCCTCGCCTATAGTGTGGTCAACATGTTTCACACCAGTTGAGGCGATTCTTCAGGACCTATGGTTGCTCATCAATTAATGCGAAGTCTCCCCCAAATCGAAGAAACTTCCATATACAACCTGTATGTCAAGGTGGCAAGTGCTACTGCAATGGTCCTAGCCCTAGAAGTTGGGAAGAAACAAACAAAATCAGACCTGAATGTAATCAGGATCCTGTGCGCGGCAGCAATTTCCCAACATACTACTATGGTTAAGCTATACTAAGTCCAAACCCAGTGGGGTACAGGGAAAGGTGGAGGCTGTGTGTGAAAAGGGAAACTCGGGAAATGGTGTATCACGCAGAGCAAGTGCTACGGATGTCGTGGTTAGATCTCCACCAATAATTAATAAATAATAGTTATTATTATTATACTCAAGGTTGTGGCACCCATTTGTGCTATTTACAACATAGTGGTAGTATAAGGTGTATCAATTGTAACAATTCTGCAAGTACATAGTGAACAAAGTCCCGCGTGTATTCAATCTAGCCATAGTGGCGGTTTTGCCAGTTTATACATGTCTGCGAGATCTTACCTAAACCCATGAAGGTCGGGCCCCACCGACTGTCCCTGGGAAGGCCTGAGCGGCGGGAAGTCCCCTGCGTTGGAGGGTAAAATAGATGTTTATTTTTTGTCATTAATTATTGTCATGGTAATGCGTGTGATCGCCAACCACGCTTTATTTCAATATATGGCCAAAGTTGACATTATGGTATTATTGCTGTTAGTAGTCAAGGGTGGTCAAGGTAATCATGAGCATCATGCTTCTACAATTACTCCTATTGTTAGCATTGGGGCGGGCAAAAGCACGGATCAAGCAATGTTACAGAGGAATTTAAAGGAGTTTAACTAACCCCTCGGGTGCTTAATGTCAATGCTTATGGTAGCGTGTGACGATCAAAGGGAAGGATTACGCAGTGTTGAGAGGCAGCTAATTTACTAGTTTTACTGTTTACAGGCGATCAAAAGCCTCAATCTCGTAGTGTTTTAGCGGAGCACCCTGTAGTGCGTCTCGATCATATTGGCATCCATTGAGCCCAAGGTGCCCCCACCACTACCATCACCCCACCTTACCTGGATGCTCTAGGCGGATGGCGGGTCAGAACCTACCCATCCCACGGCGGCGGTAACACAGAACAGCCGGTAGACCACTGTGCACTCCGTGCTCTATTAAAAGCCGGTAGCCGTGAGGGTTGCGGCGGGATGGAGGGGCGTGTCCCAGGGGTTGCTAGGGGACGCACCCAGGCATCGTGTGGACAGAGAAAAGGGGCAAGCGGGAAAGTGCTATTTCAGCAGAGCTGAGATTGCGCGCCATCTTGGAGTGTAGCAAAAACCCCAGCGTCAGGGATTAAAACGCAAGTGGCATTGACGCTTAGCAATAGTTGCAAAAACATAAGACTAGTAAAGACGAGCCCCAAGTGTTGGGACGGTCTGGGAGGGACGTTTGACAAAAATGACAAAAAATAAAATAATAATGCGGGGGCAAGCAGTGCTTGTGTATGTATAATTCATAGATTGAACAAACACACAGTTGTCTCTAGGAGGAGAACAAACCATATACTAATAAAGTGGAATGTGAACTGCAACGGAAGTCGTGACTTGACCCAGAAGACATAGAAGAGCTGGGGACCCAAGGAACGACCCAAGGCAAGTACCCAGGAAACCCACGGAGGCTGTGTGCAGAGAGGAAACACAGCTGCGTACTCAATGCAAGTCAATGGGAAAGTCCGGGTTGCAGTTTTTCAAGAAAATCCCTTCCCAGAGGACCCCGAAGAAACCAGGGAAGCCGGGTGCATAGGTGAGAAGTGATGTCGGAAACGGCCATAGACCACAAGGGAGGACGTTTTTTTATTTGACAAGGATGCTCTATGCAGACTGCCTGCTGTTATGCTGCAATATGCAGAATAGGACAGGTACAGACAACCCACTCCCCATGCATGCCATCACCCGTATCATCTACAGTTATTGCTGACAGAGGTGCTTCAGCCTGTAACCTTCCCTTCTGAACCCCCCACTTTTGCCGTTCAATGACGCTCTCGCGAACGTCCTTATAGGCACTTGATCCAAGCCAAGAACAGGGGCTCCTGTGGATAGGACGATTGCCCGCTTGGAATTGCTGTTGGTTAATACTGCATGCCTCTTGGACTGATACTCCCACACTATCTAGAATACGGTCTCGCAGGTGCTGCCTCAGTGCCCGGAGGCGGCCTAGCCCGCCTGACGTGGTGGATGTTATTTTATCAGCCAGGCGGCATTCCACCAAGTCAATTTATTCTTACAGGTGGGCCAAATTTGTTTCTTGGTGTTGAGAGAAATCTATTGACCCCTTAAGGGCCCGTTTATCCAACATATTTCAGTTTGCTGTTTCTCTAGCCCAGCAGGGTTTTGCTGTGGCTACTGTAAAAGGTTATTTATCGGCCTTGTCGGCATTCCTTTGCTTGCCGGACCTGCCGTCTTTGTTTAAGTCACCTATTGTTTTACGTTTTATTAAGGGTCTTACCAACAAATTTCCTCCTTCTCCATTTATTGTGACTCAATGGGACTTAAATCTTGTTTTAACATACTTGATGGGTTCACCTTTTGAACCTTTCACAAGTGTCCCATGAGACTACTGTCTTTTAAGACTGTTTTTCTTGTTGCAATTACCTCGGCAAGGAGGGTTAGTGAGCTTCAGGCTCTGAGTTTGAAACCCCCATTCTTGACCATTCATGCTGAAAGAATAGTACTAAGGACCAGGGCCGCTTTTCTGCCTAAGGTGGTAACTCCTTTCCATCCATTCCCTTCCGTCTTTTTATCCTCCCCCTCACCCTTTAAAGGAGGAGGAGCGGCTTCACTGTTTGGATCCAAGGAGGGCGGTGATCTTCTACCTTGATAGAACTAAATACTATTGTGTAGATGACCAACTGTTCGTGGGCTTTGCTGGCTGCAGAAAGGCAGAGCGGTGCACAAGTGCACACTTTCCAGATGGATTGTCTTGTGCATCAAAATGTGTTACTTTATGGCCGGTAAGGAACCTCCAGAAGGTTTAAGAGCTCATTCTACCAGGGCAAAGTCTTCCACATCTGCCTTATCTAGAGGTGTCCTGTTGAGGACATTTGTAGAGCGGCAACTTGGGCCTCCCTCCACACCTTTGCGAAGCATTACTGCTTGGATTCCAAGTTGAGGAGGGATGGCCATTTTGCGCGTTCTGTCCTTCAGGATTTCTTGGTATAGGGGAGTGGACACCCTCCTCCGGGACTGGGGACTGCTGTGGGATTCTATTCACAAGGTGAGGAATCCACTGGCAAATGTATCCATCAGAAGAACAAGTTACTTACCTTCGGTGACGCTTTTTCTGGTGGATACAGTATCTGCCTGTGGATTTCTCACTGACCCACCGCCTCCCCGTTTGTCCACTCTTCTATACCTGCTATCTTGTTATGTTATGGTTGTTTCTTCCAATGGAAATGTTTAATTGTTCATGCTTTTTACATTGATTTCACACTGTGTGTTGTTTTGAATACTGTGTACTGTGTATACTGTACCTATTTATATCGGTCCGTCCGTGTGCCTCGGAGGCACGGAAAAAAAGGCGGAACTGACGTCATCACGCCGACGAGGCTCTCTTATGGATCCAGTGACGTCAGCGAGGTTGCGAGCGGAGTCGTGCCTTTGTGACGTCGTCTACGTCCTCATCGGCTTGGAGAGCTACAAAAGTTTCCGAATTTTGCTGGCGCAGGGGATATTCACAAGGTGAGGAATTCACAGGCAGATAATGTATCCACTAGAAAAAGCGTTACCGAAGGTAAGTAACTTGTTTGTCTCATTGGTGTGGTTTACGGAGGCTTCATTATGAATGATAGTGTTCAGTACGACTCGGTTGTGTTTAACATAGGATGCATCGTACTCCGTCGTAGGGAAGGCTGGTGGTCTGAAAGAATTCCGGATCTGAATCGGTTGGGAAGCTTTCCGACCGAGATGAGAATCGGGCCGTTAGTGTGCTAGAATGGCTAAAGGAAACTGGTAGATTGCAGGGTTTCACACTCTTTCATTTTTATGTTCTTGGTTGTTTGTACTGTGGAGTTCAAGACATGTAGTTGTTACAGGTGGCAGCAAATTTCTGGGTTGCATCTTACAACACATGTGCTATTTAGAATTTTCAGTTTTACAATTGTCAGCCAGACTTTGTAGAATTATTTTGGGTGAATGTTCAAATTGATTAAGGTTTTAAACTCCGTTTTATCTTCAAAAATTGTAGCTAGTGCAATTAATTTTTCATTTACCTGGTTGAAAAATTGTTCTCTAGATAAGTAAAGATCCAAGCAATTTAGGTATTCTTCATGTAGCCTGGTTAGGGAACATTCCTGTATGTAATTTTACTTCATCCACAATCCCTTAAAATACTTCAAATCATTAGTAACTTTAAACCCTGTCATTCATAGAGTGCCTGGAATGCTCTTCTGTGGGATCTGCAGTTCTCACCCTACCTCAGGAGCCTCATTCTGTTTACTCAGAAAGACGAGAAATGGGTTTTCCCTCGTGCATGCTGCTTTGCTTGAAAAAGAGCTTTCTTCTTACCACTTAAATATGTCATGCTTTAGCATCAACACTTAAAGCTTGTTGAGAAGAAAACAATGATCTGTGATCTTCTGTTGTTGAGGTGTTGTTTTTTCGACATATAGCTAGGGCACTTCTACAGTTTGGCATCTACACACAAATCTTTCGGCGTGATTCTGATGCACAGAGAACTTGATTGATGATTTTTTTTAATTTTTATTTCATATCCAAACATGAAAAGACATTTTGAGTGAGTCACGCACAAAAATCCACCTATAAAGAAGCTGAATGGCGTGGTAGCCATACTTTTGAAACAGCCATAGCGCCAACCGCTTTCCTTTGTTTGATGTTCTTGATTGAAAACACTGCCTTTCTGTAACCATCTTTTCTGATGGCAGATTTTTTACTCAAGACATGACAATTTTACAATGCTTGCTTACATTTTGACCATCTACTTTGTTCTAGTACCCTCTGACATTGGAAACAGATCATTTATGAGTGTTCTTAGTCTTTAGATTGATCATACAAGAGTTAAATAAAAACCACAGTAGGATTGTTTTCATTTGCTATTTTCTCATTTTCTCATTTGCTAGTGCCACGCAAAATGCTTCATATCTGAATTCTATGTCAGGCCTGGAGGCTCAGATTATGCCTCCTTCCTTCAGTTTATTTTTCACAACAGCAAATTTAAACACAACCACAAACTACATTTCCCATGTACAGCAGGAAAATAAAGAGTTTTCAACAGAAGTCCTTTCACACTGTCTGCACTCCAGAACCTTCCCTGCTGTTTCCTCTTCCTCTTTCTTCGCGACTCAGTAGCAATATAAGTCATTTTTCATTCTTTCTCCTGTTTGGGGGTTTTGTTTATACATTTATTGGGAGCGTTTTTGCTTGCGCTTGTTCTTACTTCTGTTCCACAGATTCGCCTTTAGTCGCAGGACGCATTTGTGTACCTTACCCTACTTATTTACCACCAAGGTGCTGTGAGGTCCTCCTGCTGCAAGGGGGCGTTGTGCACTCTCCATGGGCAGCCCGAGTCAGGCACTGGGGATAAAGTGTTGATGAGCACTGCCCTTCAGAGAGCCCAGCCTTGCCTCCTGCCACCCGTGTGACACCCGTAGAGGGTCTGTGATTTCCCCCCTTACATATTTACACCCCAGTGGGGGGTCTGTAAACTGTATTTAACATCCTGATGGGTTGTAATAGCACCTTGCGGTGCCGTGTGGGACTGTGTGTTGGGTGGCTGCCCTGTGATTGTTAGAGGGCTGTTGTGCCCCAGGGATCTGTCCTGCAAATTGTGAGCCTCTGGCCATCTAAATATGCCTGGGATCCCTCCCAGCTTCATATAGTGACACTCTGTGTGCTTAAAGTGGTGTCGCCAGCACCACGCTGTCTGTTACTCTCAGTGGGATTTTTCCTTGGGGTGTTGGTACCTACCTGCCATGCAGTCAGATGAGGATCAGTTCCAGGAGGAGGACCCTTGCCCTACCTCCCTTGGGACGACAATTTTGTATCAGGTAGTGGATGACTCCATTTATTGGGCTGTGAATCAAGCCATGGAGCCTTTAGAATAGCGTCTTTCAGCGCAGATTGCGAAGGAGTGTGCAAAGTGGGATGCTCCCGGGCCAGCTACCCCCAAGCCTCCCCAGGTGCTTCAGGATGTCAGGCCCCTCCTTCTAAGAAGCAGTGTCCTCAGGGTATGGACGTGGATACTTTCATCCGTTTAAAACAGGCTTCTAGCACAGGTTCCCCCGCAGCCAGTGCCCTCAGCCCCACCAGATAGCGCCTGACACCCCCTCGTACGGCCTCCCCTGACCCCCTATACACTGGCGAATCCCCTGGGGACACAGATGAGGAAGCAGCTCCCTCTAGACCATGGCTCCCAGCCACCACCTTCTCCCCTACCCCAGGGGGGTTTCTCAGACATGCTAAACCTAGATGACATTGTCCACCCCAGGTCAACGGACTGGATCCCGGGGGATAAGGTAGCCCAGTACGTCCCGAGCCATCTACGCAAGCCCATGGAGAAAGACGCTCGTAACCGCCTCCGGCGGAGTGCCCCGCCCCAGTTTGGTGGGGAAAGTTGCCCTTACGTCCGAAAAAAACCTCAACATGGCAACGTTCCTAGCAAAATTTGTGAAGGACCTTAAGAAGGGTATTGATAGGTCCTGGTGCTCCTGCCAGGACACGCTCTTGGATGCAGTGGGTCCTGTGATCAAAATCCTAGATATGGCCGAGCAGGCTAAAGCCTGTGGATCCCTAATTTCCCCAGAGGTGCTCTCAGGATGGGTGCAATGCTCAATTGTGTTTTTGGGGAACGCTAATTGCGCACTGTCGACTGAGTGACGTTTCTCTCCTTATAAAGGTGGACTCAAAGTTGGGAGATCTGGCTTCCTTGGAAGTTGGAGAGGTGGCCCAGGGTGGTCTGATTGGGGACCCGTTCGTCAAGGAGCTTAGCAGGTTCGTGACGACGTTCACGTCGCTGGACAAGGCCCAGTCCAACATAAGGAAAGTCTTTACCCTTCAAGGTTTACCTAGGGGCCGGTTGTGGCAGGGGCCGCTTGACAGGCCAGTTCTCCTCCAACCCAGACAGGGGGCAAGGCTCGGGCATGAGCAGTTTCAAGACAATGCTTGCTACAATACTTTCTACCCCAGAAGGGGACAGAAGTTCTGTGGCCGTGAAGGCTACTGAGGCCAATCAAACAACTCTGGAAAGATGAGTGGGCTACCTTTAGCGCACCTGCATGTGGGGGGCCGCATAACCCTCTTCTTATCAGCCTGGGTCTCGCTCACAAGCCATGCTTTGGTGCTTCAGACTGTGCAGGGCTTCCAGCTGGAGTTCCATGGCCATCCGCATCAGGTGACCCGGCATGCCCCATTTCGTTTTCCCAACGAGACACTGAGCTGATACACAAACAGGTCTCTGCTCTCCTCCAAAAAGGGGTGATTTGTTGCCCAGAGGAGCAAGCTGGTGGTTTTCTCAGCAACTTGAGCAGTTTCAACAAGTGGGTGGTCTATCGCCACTTCAAAATGGAGGGTATCCACCTACTCAGGGATGTGCTGAGGCAGCTCGATAGGATGGTCCGTCTCGACCTGAAGGATGCATACCGGATGGTTCCTATCTTCCCTCCTCATTGACGGTTCCTTCAGTTCAGATGGGAAGGCCAGGTTTTCAAATTCACAACTCTGTCTTTCGGGCTAAACTCCACTCCGTGGTGCTTCATGAAAGTCCTTAGGCCGGCAGTGGAGTTCCTTTGAGTGCTAGAAATTCAGATGATCGTCTACTTGGACGACATGCTTTTTGTGGACCAGTGCCCCAGAAGGCTGACCAGTCATTTGCAGACGGCAGTCGATCTGTTGCAGGGGCTGGGATTCATCATAAACGAGAAAAAATACCTTTTGGCCCCGGTCCAGCGCGCAACCTTTTTGGGAATTGCAGTAGACTCCATTACCTCAACCCTGAGTGTTTCGGCCAGGGAAAATGTCGAAGATCAGGCGCGAGCTATGCCAAACCTTGACAAAGTCACAGAATTCCTTGCTTCAGCTGGCCTGCCTGGTGTGCCTCCTCTCCTCCTCAATTTGGCCCCTTGCACTACCGTGTAAGCAGAGCTTCAAAGCGTACTATCTCAGGAGAGGGCTGACTTATTAGCTGTCTGTCCTGCTGATGGCAGAAGTGAGGTATCGGAGCAGGTCTATGTTTTTCCTCCTTTTTCTATGATCACTCAGGTGTCCGCTCTCCTTTGTTGCCAACAGGTGGAAATTGCGCTGATCACACCCCTGTGAAGGTCTCAAGTATGGTTTCCAGTTCTTCTGGAACTTTTTTTGGATTCTCCAATCCGACTCCCCCACTTTCCTCACATCCTCCTCAATCCCAATCTCGATCCTCATAGGCTATTAGTAGAGGCAACGTTGAAAATAATAATAATAATAATAATAATAAGGGAGTTTGTAAATCGCCTGGTTACGCCAGATGGCGTGTCCCCACGCTGTAGTGAGTGGAAGAGCAAGTCCCCCCCTACCCTGCAAGATACATCGTACTCCCATTATTGACGGAACAGATAGGTTTTGAGCGCTGTCCTAAAACTGCTCTCAGATGGCTCCAGCCGAAGCTGGATGGGGAGTTCATTCCATTTCTTGGCCGCCAGGAGCCTAAAAGACCGTCCGCCCATCCGAGCCCTCTTCACTCTTGGGACTAGTACCAGTCCAGTCCCACTAGATCTAAGGGGACGGGCGGGTTTGTACAAGGTAATGAGACTCCGAAGATCTCGGGGCCCCTCCCTTGAACAATGCAGTGGCAAAAACAGAGGGCTTTGAACATAATTCTCTTCCTGATAGGAAGCCAGTGAAGAGTATCCAAAGCCCTTTTAGACTCAGCCCGCCTAGGTTGCCGTAAAACAAACCGTGCGGCTGTATTTTGCATAACTTGCAGCCGGTTCAAACTTTTAATCGTTGCCCCCAGATATAGAATGTTGCCATAGTCCAGGCGTGACGTGACAAGTGCATGCACTAACGTCTTCCTGGCCTCAATCGAGAGGAGATCTATGGTTTTTCGCAGACTTTTCAGGACACCATAACAGATCCCCACCACACGTCTAATCTGGGATTCAAAGGTTAGGTCAGAGTGCACCCATACGCCCAAGTTCTTTGCCAGAGGACAGGGTATTGGAGCAGGGCCCATATCCGATGGCCACCATGATGGCCTGGTGGATCTCCGGTGTTGCTGGTCGCTCCCAGGCCTTTCCGGACAGGCTCAGACTCTACTCACCAAGGCATGGGCAGACAGCACGACCAAGCAATACTGAATAGCATGGAACAGATGGGGTCGTTGGTGTTTGTGACGGAATGTCGATCCTTGGGGCGGATGTAGTCCACATCCTTAGTTTCCTGGCGGGCTTAACCTAAGATGGTTTGGCTTACTGTTCGATCAATACCTTTCGCTCTGCGATCTCAGAGGGTCATGCACCTGTTCATGGTTCCCCAGTGGGGGAACACCTGTTTGATTGTTGGCTCCTCAGGGGTATTCGCCTTTCCATCCAATTGGACGTAAACTTAGTGCTGAATATTTTTCTTTCCTGGCAACTGAACAGGTTTCTGTCACGCAAGGAAGTGACTGCCAAATTATTAATGCTTTTATGCCTGGTGTCATGCAGGCGCGTCTCGGACATGCAAGCCTTGGACATTTCGGCCAGAGTGTTTTCCCTGAAGGGGGTATCAGCTACAGTAAGTAGAAGGACCAAGTGTATTACCAGGGTCATCTCATACCTGGCATTTCGAGACTCCCCAAAACTGTGTGTTGTACAGTGCCTCTGAGCTTACGAAGAATTGACTGAAGAAACTCACCCTCTGGGTAAGAAGCAACTGCTCATTGCACTACAGAAACCGTACAGAGAAGTCTCATCCCGACCATAGCCATATGGGTGTGTTGTCTGATGCAGGAGGCGTGGATTGATACAAAGAAGTTTGGTGCTCACTGTGATACCTGCCACAGGTTGGGGCTGGCCCCTCTGTCTTGATGACACCAAAAGAATACCCGGAGAGGCTCTCAAAGGGGGATTGAAAGGAGGATGTATTTGTATTATAAGAGAGCAAAAATTTACATATAGGATTCTTCGTTACTGGTCTCTTCGTTGGAAGCCGGAGGGGAGTTGGGGATAAGGAATGGAAAAGCACAGTTCACAAGCACTGGGGATAAGGAATGGAAAAGCACAGTTCACAGTCACTGCTAATATTTGTCCTCCGAATTGGTGTTGTCTCTGCCTTGCTGGGTTTCCTCAGGGTGAAACAGGGGAGGGATTCCGGCAAAAAGCGTCGGGGGGAAGAAAAGAAAATGAAGATCAGACCTCCCTTCACCGTTGTGTCCCTAGCGTGTGGTGCCTAGGTAAAAGGGGTTGTTTGGTGGTTTCAGGAGATGTGACCCTTAATCCCCGCCCACAGCCCCTTAAGGTAAAGAACCCAGCCCTAGGCACTTGCCTGGACCCACAACCCTGCTGGGCCGTGGGGGTAGGAGTCACAGCCTCTCCTTTCACGGTGGGAGTGCTGGACTTGATTGCTTTGCTCCCAGAGCGGACGTCGAAATGCTGCTGCTCCTCTTCTTCCTCGCGCACCGTCTCTTTGGCTGCTCCTTCTTCCTCCTTGTTCGTCTTCGCCTCCTCTTCTCTTGCCTCAGCTCCTTGTTCCTCGTTTGGCGTTCCAGGCACTGCCTCTTTAATTCCCAAGGTCCCCCTTGAGTGGTCTCTGATTGGCTCGTCATCAGAGTGGTCCTCTAGTCTGCTACGTAGACTTCCCCCTGGCCACTTAGCAGCCGCCATGTTGGATTTGTTGGGTGGCGTGTGTTGTGTCAGAGGGGAACCCTCACACCACTTAGCGAGAGGGGCGATGGCTTCAAAGGCGTTTTCTCTCAGTGGGTTTGGAAGATCTAATGGGCGCCGCAGATTGGTCCTCAGACTCTACCTTAAAGAGGTTTTATTTCATGCCAGTGCTGGAAGTGGTAGAGTTGGTGGTTGACAAGCTTTGAACTGGCATATTGTGAGCCTCCGGTCCTGACATAGAATGAAAATTTGCCCAGCTGTAGTACAGGTAAGTTTCAATTCTATTAAGGACATGGAGGCGAGGATTATCCCGCCCAATGACCACTGAAGACGTAAACCCTCCCCATTCTGGTGTAAGTAATTCTTTTGTGGTTCTCTTGAAATGTGGTGCATACTTACTGAATGACTTTACTCATGTTGAGGTGTCTTCTGCTATTGTTCTACAACTTAACTAGTTTTCGTACGGTTCTTTGACACTGCATATTTTTTCAGGAAACGATGGATCTAAACATGAGGCGTGAAGTCCGACAGGGAATGGTTTATGCGAATAAAGGAAACAGCGTGGAAGGACTAGCTGTGTTCTGGCGTGCTGACAGCGTGAAAGGACTTCTGTTGAAAACACTTTATTTCCCTGGTGTTCATGGGAAATGTAGTTTTTGGATGTTTAAATTTGCTGCTGCGGAAAGTGAAGGAAGAAGGCATAATCCTAGCCTCTGTGTCCTTACTAGAATTGAAACTTAACTGTAGTACAGCTAGGCAAATTTTCATTCTGCCACTACTAAAACACATCCATCTGTCCCCCTTCCCATAGAAATGTAGGGTTGTTCTAGCCATGGAGAGAGTGAGACTGTATTTTTGTATATGTCTGTTAGTGTGCTTTTATGAATGTAAGTATGCACATGTGCATGTGTGTGTCTACGTAAACATTTCCCCAACATAAATATTCAGAGCATCGTTGTGGGACTCTTCATATTGCTTTAGTAAGTATAGATGTTCACAATTAAAGATGCACATTTTTACCAGGCTGTTGTTGTGCTCACAGTGTCATTTCCTAGTTTTCGTATGCTTGGTAATCATCCCCCAAAAATTGAAATGTACAGAGGAATGTAAAGAGCTGAACTAATGGGCCCAGGCGGAGAGGAAGGCAGGCACGGCAGTCAGAGGGCGGTGACTCAGCGGTACCGGAGCAGCGGGGATCTCCTCACTGCCCTCGGAGCTGCGAGTGAAGGTATCGGAGGACCGCGGAGCACTTTTAGAGGAGGCGTGGCTGAAGTACTGCCGGCGGCGGGGAGTGGCGCAAGGACTGGTAGAGCAGGCCCGACAGCTCTACCTACCTGGAGCAGCGATGCAGAGCCGAACCACAGCAAAACGGCGTGCGGCCGCCTGAAGGGGTGCAAACGGACGGCAGCGCCTTCTCCTGGACCGGTGAGTGGGTGGTGGTGCGATCCTGGGCCCCGAGCTGCGGAGGTGGTAGCGGGGCACGGGGGAAGGCCACGGCCCGCGAGCTGGGACAGGGGAGGGGAGGCGCACGGGCACACAGAGGGACGTCAGAGACGGCGGACAAGGGACTTCCTGGGCCATTTTCTGAAGCCTTGTGCTGCGCGAGCCTAGGGGCGATGTGGGCCCGTGAGATTGCGGGGCACTGAGTGAAAGGAGCACAGCAGGTCACGGAGGAGGCCGGTGGGAGAGTGATCTGCTCCCATTTTAAGCGGATTGGTGTGGCCCTGGAGGATAGATGTAGAAGGAGTGACAGCACATGAGAGGGGGCACGGAGGTGCCCGCGGCCCAGAATAAAAAATAGGATTTGCATATTTTGACATACTGACTACCAGGGATGCACTGTGTGCTGAATCACTTGAACTACTAAGGGCAGCGTTCTTTTTTGGACTTGCCTGTTGCCACTGCCGCTGGGGAGCCCGGGTGGAGAGTTGCTGCCCTTTTTGCCCTTTCATTTTCTGGGGTCGCCGCCTGCCTCCCGCTGCCCGCTCCCATTTCCACCTCGGGAAGCGCCGGCCGCTGCGTGGAGTGCAGGACAGGGGACTGCAATCCCCAGCAGCCCACGTGACCACAGCACAGCGCCAGGAGGCGCATAAAATTACCGACAGTCCTCCCTCGCGGGACGCCGGGCTAAGCCCGGGCAAAGGGCGGGCCCTCTGTGGCCCTCAGAGGCCAGAAGAGGTTGGGTCGGAACACCCATCCTGGTCTTCCGGGACTAACGTAGTGAACTAAGGTATGCTTGTCTAGAGACTAATCATCTAGAGGATGACAACGAAAATCTTTGTCCTCTCCAAGTAGCCCCATTGATGATTAAGATACCCACTGGTCCCATACATAGGTGTGTGCTTTTGGGTTATTAGCTAGTTGCACCATGACCCCTAAAGGGCCCCCTAAAACAATCTTCTTCTCAGGGAGGGTCACTCAAGGGGACACTGGACCTGTATATAACAAGGGTAACATCGGCCATTGAGACAATAGAACACAGCCTTCCTAATGATACCACATGCTGCGTACGATCCCCTTCGATTCCCACCGATACACCAAACTCTTTACTACTTAGGGAACCTAATGCAATTTGCAATACTAGGTACATTCCTAGAGAGCAGGGAATTGAACAAACTGGTCCCCCAACGTGCCCTACTGGTATTGGAAGCCCCGAGCCTAGGAAATCATATCAACCCAATAAAAGTCCCCTCGAAACTCATATCGCACTAACAGATAAATCTACCATTCAAGCGACAGCACATCCCCAGGTCTCTTCCCAGAGCAGAAAACGTAAAGGTATGGAACATAATGGGAAACCAGCGAAATACAAAGAAATAATCTCAAGCCCCCCTCCGGTTATTGACACTACCACCCTCGAGACACCCGAAGCACGTCAAACACCGGAAACCCCTGTATCCCTCTTACCTTCTATTTTGCTGCTCCATCTAGAAGAACTGGTCAAAACCTTACTATCCCCGCTTATTGAGAGGATAGAGAGAATTGGGGAAAAGATTTCAAAAATAGATGAAAATACCAAGTCAAACAACCAATCCCAGAGAATGGTTCCCTCAAATAAGCCTGACACCGCTGTAAACAGCAACATTGCCCAGTGCCAGCTACTGGATACCATACCATTAGTTTTTAAAAGCAAGGAGGTACCCAAAAAATCGATAATGGCCCCTAGCTCTGCTCCCAGAGCAGGGTCGAACAAAGTAGGAATGAGTTGTGAGGGGTTAGCTGCAATTAATAAATGTATAAACTTACCACCGGAGGCATCACCCTTTGTGTGTGTGTCCTCTCAGGAGTGCCTGAGCTCCCTATCGGAAAGATTGAAGGTCACCAGGACCTTAAAAACAAAGTACAGTTTTGGCTGATGAAGAACAGACCCCTTCCATTTAATATCGACGGAAGAATTCTAAAAGTGAGAAGGGTGGGGTGGATAGGTTCCCGACCCAAGACCATAGCCGGAGACCTGGTAATTGTTAACTTCAGGGATAACCAGGTCGTCCCATATCTGCGTAGCTGGGAGCCACAAAGAGGAGATGGGCCAATAGCAACACAGGAATTGTGTGATTTCTACCCCAGAACTGCGTATTTTCCAACCACAAGTTGGAGTGTGGAGGAAAACCACTGGGTGGACAGGAGGGGCCCTGTATCGATCAGCTACCAGCAGATACCCACATATAATCACCAAAACCTACTTCCTGGCTTAGACATGGTGATCCGATAGGACAAGGATATTGCCCAAATCAGTAATCATTAATGCACAGTTATTATTCTTTTTGTATGATGTACAATATCGCTTTGCCAAAATGTAACAAACCTCAACTTTCGTTTTTAATTGCTTTTTCCTTTAACTTGTAACTATTCCTGGAGGTGTTGACTGTTTATTGTTTGATCGCAAGGAAAACTGATCTACATTATTGATTTTGTGTAATATTTTAATGTAAATGAATTTTGTACTTTGTATGGTTTTATGGTTATTAATTTTAACCGAATAAAGTACTTTGATTGATTGATTGAGTATCTGAAGATTCTTATCTGTATGATCCTTAGGTCACTGAGCTTCTTCCCACAGGCATCATGTATTATCAATCCCTGACTACTGTCCTGGCGCCTGGTAGCTGGAAAACTATAAGGCTGCATTTATGGAGATTATAGTAATGGCTTCAGTGGTTGAACTCGATCAACTGACTTAGCCGTTCAACTGAGCAGGTCTCAGGGTCATTGGTGCTAACGATTTTCATACCTGAGACAGGCACCATTTTTTGTTCAAATTAAATATTTGCAAAAGTTGTTATTGCATATCTGATGGACTGAGAATATTATGGATATTTGATCATTTTTTACATTGCAAACATATCATTTAATTGCAAGAACATGCAACCTAATATAAAAAGTGGGCAGCTGTCTTCGCATAAGATGCAGATAAGCAAAGGAGAAGTCTTCATCGGTTCACGTATAATGGCCAGAACGGGTTATGGGAAAAGGGTAGCAAATGAGATATTAGCCTTGTCTAACAACTGCAAAATCAATTTTGATGTGCATCTTTCATACACCAACAGGGAGTTAAAAGGACCAGGAATAGGAGTAAATCATTGACGACAGAAGATCAGAAAAAGACTGAACGCATTCAGGCTTTGAAGGAGATGCTCAAATTGCGAACAAAGGAAGAACGAGCAACCTGTTCATTCTTAGCCTCATCACTTCTATTTCATACTTGGAAGAAGCGGGAAGAAGGTATTGATTAGGAGAAGATGTTCTTTTTGTTTGAACAAGCTTGGTCTGTTATAATGAAGGACATATCTCTGTTTCCTGAAACAGAACTACCAAGAGTAGGATTCATTGGCTAGTCTAATAGCCAAAGATCTAAATTTACTGGTTAACCACACCATGACTGGACTTGTCATACAAGAACTCCCTTAATTTTAGATTTACTTACATTGATCTGTTTGTTATTCATGACATCAGTCAACAGTGGTACTTGCTTTATTGGATGGCTTGAAAGGAACTGAACACTGTGCATGGAGACATGCATGGAAAATGGTCTTTACCTAAATCTATTTTCCAAACCTGTTGCCTAATTACTATGTACAAATAGATGAAGGGCACCCTCACTTACCATAAAATACTGCTCAATTCATGTATTATAGCCAAATGTTGACTTTATTCACCATGCTGCTAACATTTTTTTAGGGGCAAATATTTAATATTAATTGGACAAGCCAGCTTATTTATTTCCACAGAAACTATTTTGCAAACATTACAACATAGATATATTTACAAAAGACAGAATCATTATGAACACTTAACATGGATAATTCCATCCACATTAATGGAACATTTTTAAATTGTCTTCCAGTGTGATTTAACATGTAGACGAGAGGCAGGGTGTTTCAGGTATTTGCTGCAAAGTAGGAGAAGTATATTTCCCCCAGCCATGGTCTTACGGATATGTGGGATGGCATCCAGTGCCAGTTGGGTGGAGCAGAGGTCTCTGGTGGCTGCGTGGAATGTGAGGCAGTGGTTGGGGCATGCAGGTTCCATGTCATGTAGGGCCATATAGGTGTGTGTGAGGAGCTTGAGGGGGTTCTCTTTTGTTGACTGGGAACAAAAGGAGGTGTCTCAGGTGGCTGCTGATGTGGCTACAGCAGGGGATATTGAGGATGAGTCTGGAGGAGCTGTTCTGAATGTTCTGCAGTTTTTGAGGAGTTTGTGGGTGGTGCGGCATAGAGTGTGTTGCCTTAGTCGAGTCTGCTGCTGACGAGTGCATGTGTGACTGTCTTTCTGGACTCGTGGGGATCCACTTGAAGATCTTTCAGGGCAGATGTAGCGTGTGGAAGCAGGATGATGAGACAGCATTGATCTGGCAGTTCATAGTGAACGAGGAGTTCAAGATGATGCTGAGATTTTGTGCAAGGTCTGTGGGTGTGAGGGGGATCCAAGATCTGCGGACCACCAGGAGTCGTCCCAATCGGAGGGGGTGGAGCCCAGGATGAGGACTTCAATCGGAAGTGGAAACTGGTTGTTACTCTTACTACTTTCTTGTGCTGAAGGACAGAGTCCTGTGTTCTATTTTAGATTCTTGCCCTCTAAGCGCTTTCCTGTGGAAGGACAAATTCAAGCTGCTCACGCTAGCCCAGGTTGTGTCTCCCATAGACCCAGGAGACTGGCTGGACCTTTAGAAAGCTTATTTCCATATTTCCATCCTGGAGGCCCAGAGGGACTACCTGTGGTTCAGACTAGGCTCAGAACATTTTTAGTATACAGTGCTCCCTTTTGGCCTCATTAGTACCCCTTGGGTGTTCATGAAAGTGAAAAGCGGAGGTGGCTGCCCTCCTGCAGAGGTTGGGAGTACCAGTCTTTCCCTACCTCAGTGACTGCTTTCTAAAGGCATTCTTGTCCTATGCAGTAATCAACTAACTCCAGACAATAGTGAAAGTCCTAACGTCTTTGGGGTTCACAATCAATGTGCCACACCTGACTCCTTTGCGGATTCTGCTGTTCATCTGTACTAATCTGAATACAGTATGGTTTTGTGCCTTTCTCTTGGAGCAGAGGGTCCAGCACATTCAGGCTATGAGCCGAATGTTTCAGCCTCAGCTCTGGATTTCAGTACAGATAACTGTGATGTTTCTGGGATTGTTGGCTTCCTACATCCTACTGGTCAAACATAGCCAGGTGGGGAAAGCACCCGAAGAATCTGTTGGACTTATCCTTATTTTGAAGGAGACTGCAAAGGATCAGCAGTGGTAACTTCTGCACTGCTATTAGGTCAATGGCAGATCAATCTCCTTATCCCGATTTGATAGTGGTGACAGTTGCATAATCTTTGGGTTGGAGTGGCCATCTGGGACCATTTGAGAGAGGTGGAGATTAGAGGCCTCTGGTCGCTGGCTGAAACACAACTTTACATCTTTTTGTTGAAGTTGATGATGATTCATCTAGCATTGAAGGCCCTCCTGCACACCATCAAAAGAAGGCTGGTGCAGCTGCTCACAGCTAATAGCACTGCCATGTGGTACTGCAACAAGCAGTGTTGGTGGGGTCTTGGGTCCTGTAACAGAAAGCTCTGTGCCTCTGCAAGTGACTGTCAAAAGTTTTGTTTTTTGTGTTGTCCCTGACCCAGCAAACACTTGTTTAGGGCACGGTAAAGATCTATTTTCTAGCCTTTTCAGATTTTTTGAAGACGCTGGATCAGCCTTCATTTTAAATAACGTGTTGTGATTAGCCTTTCGAAAGGTTTGCAACATTTGTTTCCACCAGCATCCTTTGTGATGTCACTGCAGGACTTGCAATTGGTCCTCACTTTTTTTAAGTGCGCCCCTTTTGAGCTGCTGTACAGTTGTCCATTGTAATGCGATTGTAAAATAATTCCTATTTGTAAAGAGGATGTATGCCGTTACAACGCATACTTTTACAACGTATACCTTTACAACGCATTTTTTACACCGCAACATCCATTACAACGCATTCCATTACAACGCATGCCATTACAACGAAATCTTTGAAACTACCTTTACAACGCATTCCACTACAATGCATACTACATTTACAACGCATACCATTACAACGCATACCATTACATTGCATATATGGTAAGTATTGGATAGTGTAGGGGTAAAAATTACTATTCTAACTCCAGGGGGTGCAACAGTAGGGTAAGTGTTGTATAGGGTAAGGGTTAAAATTACTATTCTAACTCCAGGGGGTGCAACAGTACGGTCAGTATTGGATAGTGTAGGGGTACAAATTACTATTCTAACTCCAGGGGGTGCAACAGTAGGGTAAGTGTTGGATAGTGTAGGTATGCATTGTAATGGTATGCGTTGTATTGACTGCACTGTAAAGGTATGCGTTGTAGTGGTATGCATTGTAGTGGCATGCGTTGTAATGGTTGCTTTGTAATGGCATGTGTTGTAATGGATGTTGCGTTGTAAAAGTTTTGTTGTAAAGGTAGTGCGTTGTAAAAGTTGCGTTGTAAGTGTTGTTTCCCTTGTAAAGTGCAAGCATATCACCCCCTTGAGGCTTTCAAGGCGCGGGGGCCGTCTGGCGATAAAGTGAGCTATTGCCGAGAGTCACATAATGCTGACTTGAGCTTCCGCCAGCGATCGAACCGTGAATCCCATGCTGCGGAGTCAGCCGCTCTTGCTGTTGCACCACACCTCTCTCACTCCATTGGGGATTATGATGTTGAAAATGGTCCTTCTCATCACCATAAAAATGACAAGGTATATGGGTGAGCTGCAGGCTCTTTCGATCAACCTATTTTATACCACAGTCTCTCCAGATAGGTTGATGTTGAGGACCCGAGTTTCCTTTCTACTGAAAGTGGTTACTGCATTTCATGTCAGGCAGGGTATCATTCTTCAGTATTAGTCCCCCCCCACATCCATCAAAGGTTAAAGAGAAACTTAATTATTTGAATCCTAAGCTTTTATACTGATCAACATTGGTGGACGATCAGCTGTTTGTGGGTTTCTCAAAAGGGCAAGACTACAAAAGAGTAAATATGTGCTACACACTGGCTAAGAGAAACAGATAATAATAGTAAAAAACATGCAAATAATAATGGACGTCCTGTGCTAGGAATAAGCACTGTCAAATGCAAAGGATAAACACTGTCAAATGCAAGAAATAAGCACTGTCAAATGCAAGTAATGAGCACTGTAAAAAGCAAGTAATAAGCACCGAAAAATATGTACACAAAATAAACAATCGAGAATAGAAATATATCACCATTGAGATAAACACATCAATCTGGTCAGCCTGACTGGGAAGTCCTTAGGACTCGTTCTACTAGATCCAAAGCGGCTACTACTGCACTGGCATATGGAATGTCTGTCCTGGATGTTTTCCATGACTGTATGTGGACGCTGCTACATACATTCCAGAACACTAAACCTTGTTCGTTATCTCTATTGAGAGTGGCACTTTGCCCACTCTGTCCTGCAGAACTTTTTGAACTCATCCAATTCACAGACCCCAAAAGACTCACAAATGATGGATGCAATGTAGAACAAATCAAACATTCACCCGCAGTCAAGATATCTGGATTAAATTAATTGTTCTTTTAGTCACCATGCCACCCCAGTTTAGACCCAGCCATATGCAACTCAGTCTTGACCCTGTTCCTCATGGGAACAGTTCAGTCCAAACAGCCAATCCAGGTCCTCCCTGGGCCAGATAAAAGCATCCTGGTACCGATTTTGGGCTATCACCCCTTATTATCCAGGCTAGCTTGATTCCAAAGTCACAGTAAGCCCGAGATCCACTACTGGGCATTCGCTGAGCACTTAGGGCAAGAAAGCAAAAGACACACAGATGAAGGACGGAATTTGTGTGTCTTTTGAGTTCACAGACCCAGGAATGCTATGGTATCTATATGATATCATAGGTATCTATGAGGAATCTGCAGTTAAAAGCATTCTTCAGAAGGAAAAATAGCTTGCCCTCTATAACTATTTTTCTGGTGGATGCTCAATCTAATCAATCTAATCGCAGATTTCTCACTGCCCATCATGCTTTCCCGTTATGTGAACTGTGTTCTTTTTTCTACCTGAAAAGTTCCCAATCGTGAAATAAGCACATCCGTCATGCCAATCTGCTGATAGGCTCTGTGTCTGAGGGTGCAGACATCCTCAAAAATCAACTAACGTCAGTGCACAGGGGTAGTAGCACTTATATGTGGTTCCACTCGTAACTTCTGGAGTAGAAAGGGTTGGTATTGAGATGAATGACATCACCTTTCGGCGCAGTAGTACTGCTTTAAAGTTTCCGAACCCAGTCTGATGCCTGTAGAATATTTGCAAGGTGGGGAATCTGAAGTTAGTTGTCGAAAGTAGGTAACTTGATTTTCTGGTCCTTATGAATGGACACATGAGCAACTACATCCCAAACTAGTTTTTGCCTATTTTAAGCGTTGCCAGTAGGAGGAAGTTTGATTCCTATGGCACATTGAGTTCAGGATCCATGTCTGGGTAGGTCCATAGCACTTAGGGCATGCATGACACCTAATGACGGACCGATTTCCTTGATGCTGTACACGAACATTTTTTACTATCTAACCAAGTTCTGCGCACCTTATTCAGTTCGGCTGAGTAGTCAATCTCTGAAGTCTGTGGCAGCATCTCCTTAGATCTACATGCTCCAAGCTGTGGATCTCGTGGATAACAAGTCATTTTTCAAAATTGTAAATTGACATTGTGCCCACCATTACTATTTGAGCGAGAGGGTTCAGTCTCAAATTTTTCTTAACTTCAACAGCAATATCAACAACAGTTAACTTTCCAAAGTTGATCTTCCATATGCAGAGGACAACATAAACAATATTCTTCCTAATCTGGTAAGGCATCAACTCACTTTAGACAGTGACTTCTGTATGTTCCCACTTTGTCAAGGGGAGTAGCTTAAAAAGTCTCAAAGAATGGTAAGCAATTACCTGTGGGTACTGGACATAATACAAAGTGAATACATGCTTTGGTTCTAGTCTTCTCCACTGTTAATTCCTCTTAAACCTGTACCAAAATACCTAATGAAATTGCAGCACAAAGATGCAAAACCTATGAAAGTGTAAAGTGACGACTCCCTCTTAAAGACAAAAAGACACGTGTTGAGGGCAATTTATTTTGTTTACTAAAGAGGTCCCAAACAAGAGATTAGATTCAAACTTGCCCAAAATATATCAAGAACGAAACAATTCATATGCTGGGTCTCCAACTACTCTTTTTCAGCTCCGAAAGGGGTATGCATAATTCCACATTGCACTGGCGAGAAAGCAGTGAAACGTCTTAACGCAGGCAACTGTCAATACCAGCATATAGTTCTTACCTCTGGTATGAAGTCAGCATCTTAGGCCTTTTGCAAGGGTATAGCAACAGTGGCAGCTTTTCTCCTCGGAGAGCACATCTTTGTTTACCCTTATCTTACTGATTGGCTAGTAAAGGCTCACACTGCAGAGAAAATACTACAAGGCTTAATATAATGATTACTGTGCTTCAATGCCTGGTCCTTCAGATAAATGTCCAAAAGCCCCTAAAGTCTCCTATTCATATTCTATCTTTTGTAGGAACCACCTTGAACACAACGGAGGGAGAAGTGTACATTTTTCTGAAATGTTTTTGTATTCGAACTACTCCAGCTCCGACCACTCATCAAATTTCTTCCCTTCCATGGCTGATGGTGTCTTGCTTTACACTCCATAATAAAAGAAATTCAGCACTCCAAAGATGATTCACTCAGTTAAGCAAGAAGACGCACATGGAAAAAAAACTCAGCACTCACAAAATAAGGCAAATGAACCTTCAAAAGGCAGTTTCAAAATGAAGTGTGGGTTTAAATAATACAAATAAGTAAAGAAAAGGAGGCCCCCTTAACTGTCAACTTTGGGACAGGGGAGATAGCGTAGGAAACTTGAGAACGTCCCACAGGGTTACCGCAAAATGGGTAGGAAATGGCGTAGTGAACTGCAATGCGTTCTGCAATACCTTGCAATACCTGAAATATACTTCTATTGTGCTTCAGGACAAAGAGTACAGCATATACTTTCGAACTTATACCTATAAAACCACCAGAAACTGTAAATATAATTGCATACATGCACACAAAAGATCAAATGTAGAAAAACAGATCAAACGATAATGTTTTAGAAAAATATATATATATATTTGTCAAATTATTCACAAAAAGTACATTATCAAAACATCATCATAACAAATCATTAAAAAACATACATATTGCATGTTGTTACATTTATTAAATTTTTTTTTATAAAAAACAACTCATAAGCATTCAGGTTAAAAAAGTTCAAAAGAACAGGGGTCGACGCGGCGTTTCGGTTACAGTGAGATAGACAACCTTCTTCAGGACCAAGTTCTAGAAGGAAACATACAATTACTAATCATTTCAAACCCAAAATTTTTCAGAATCATTTTCTAAAACAATACATTTTCTTCCGCTATAACATTTGAACAGGTGCTACTAGGTTTTATGCATAAAGACAAAAGTTTATTAAAAAATTTTTTTTAACAAAGGTGGTTTTTAGTCAGGTATTGCTAAAGTGCATAGCGCATTTGTACTAGTACCATTTCGTGGGTCACTATGTAAATTATCATAGTGAAGAAAGCCCATAATATGGGTCGGTGGAACTAATATGGCCCACTCTGAAGTTGTTAATGGGAGTGCCAAAGTCCTAGTGTGGGGCACTTACTGGCGGGTTGCCATTATGCAAGGCGAAAGGTTTTTTAAATATTACCACCCACTTAAGAAATTACCTTAATGGTTATAGTAGCCTCCAACTAAATCCAGGAGGGCAATTTGGCGGTTGTATAATCCGGTATGGGAACTGAAAGTAATTTCTGTTATGGTTCTATAGTTCTTCACGGTATCTGCAAATGGTAGTGAGATTATATTTTAAAATTGAGCACTTTAAGTGTTTAGAGAATTACATCACAAAATTGGAAGAAAACTACCTTGAGATTTTATGAGGATAAATCTTATGCGGGTAGTAGGAGCCACCGATAAATATTTCCTGTATCGCTGAAAATGAAAGCTCCTATTAGTTTATTGCAAATAGGGAGTGATAACCAACAGTCTACTGGTCTACTTAAATAGAATCACCCCATATTTGTACTTACCCAGGTATAAATTACTGGCAATAGTGGGTGATGCACTTGCTTTTCACTATGCTGATGTAGCAGCTATTTAGTATTCAATTCGTGCTGGGCTTTGTCTTGCCACTGGTTCTTTAGGAAAGGGATAAGAATAATTGTCTGTTTTAGTATTCCATTCTGGGTTCATGTTTAAAAACAGCCCTATCAGATAGGTTTCAATATGCAGACTTCAGGTGTCTAGTTTTATCAATAGTGCGTTATTGATAGACTAATTTCACTGTATATCGGCAATTTATAATTATATTATCATCTTTGTGCATAGCGCATGTACTGCACACGTCTATCCGGAAAATGTAATCATCCATATTATTTAAGATAATAGCCAGTGTTTGGTAAAAGACAGACAGATCAAGACCACTATGATCTTAGATGTCCTGCAGCGTTATACAAAATATATTTTAAAGTGTTGTAATAATTTTTAAGAAAGTAAAAGAATATATCAGGTTCTAACACTAATGGACCCGAATGCTGGTTAAGTAGTCCTTGATTCTGCTGAAATACACCGCACAACAGCAGTGATTCAGAGTTAAATTGGCGAGGTTCTGCCTTAAGGTCTTACTGTCACATGCGTTAAGAATAAACGAGGGGCGGGTTGCAAGCGTTCTGGCTATATTGTCTTACCTCAAGCGTTCTGTTCGGCCTCCCTGCTCCTACTCCCGTCGCCGTAACACGATGTGTGCTGAATGTAGACGACATAAAGAAATTATTATGCGTAAATCCATTGAACATCTAAATCGTATTGTGTGTTCTTTTATATTGTCGGCGTAATAATATTTCTCTCGCTGTAATAATATTTAATTTATTTCTCCCGCTATAATAATTTCTTTATGTCGTCTACATTCAGCACACATCGTGTTAATGTTTGTATACAATTTAAAACCCAGTCCTACTTTTATTGCACCGCCATATGCAGCGTCCATAAAGGTAAACAAACGACGCCAACGTATGACGCGACGCCACGTGACATTACGTCGTCCAATCAGGACGATTAACACTTACCGCCCAATAATAGTGAACTTAACATAAATAGGGACTCCCTCTGTAAGCAAAGATACTTTCGATTACACGACTGAGAGAAGATATACGGCGACGGGAGTAGGAGCAGGGAGGCCGAACAGAACGCTTGAGGTAAGACAATATAGCCAGAACGCTTGCAACCCGCACCTCGTTTATTCTTAACGCATGTGACAGTAAGACCTTAAGGCAGAACCTCGCCAATTTAACTCTGAATCACTGCTGTTGTGCGGTGTATTTCAGCAGAATCAAGGACTACTTAACCAGCATTCGGGTCCATTAGTGTTAGAACCTGATATATTCTTTTACTTTCTTAAAAATTATTACAACACTTTAAAATATATTTTGTATAACGCTGCAGGACATCTAAGATCATAGTGGTCTTGATCTGTCTGTCTTTTACCAAACACTGGCTATTATCTTAAATAATATGGATGATTACATTTTCCGGATAGACGTGTGCAGTACATGCGCTATGCACAAAGATGATAATATAATTATAAATTGCCGATATACAGTGAAATTAGTCTATCAATAACGCACTATTGATAAAACTAGACACCTGAAGTCTGCATATTGAAACCTATCTGATAGGGCTGTTTTTAAACATGAACCCAGAATGGAATACTAAAACAGACAATTATTCTTATCCCTTTCCTAAAGAACCAGTGGCAAGACAAAGCCCAGCACGAATTGAATACTAAATAGCTGCTACATCAGCATAGTGAAAAGCAAGTGCATCACCCACTATTGCCAGTAATTTATACCTGGGTAAGTACAAATATGGGGTGATTCTATTTAAGTAGACCAGTAGACTGTTGGTTATCACTCCCTATTTGCAATAAACTAATAGGAGCTTTCATTTTCAGCGATACAGGAAATATTTATCGGTGGCTCCTACTACCCGCATAAGATTTATCCTCATAAAATCTCAAGGTAGTTTTCTTCCAATTTTGTGATGTAATTCTCTAAACACTTAAAGTGCTCAATTTTAAAATATAATCTCACTACCATTTGCAGATACCGTGAAGAACTATAGAACCATAACAGAAATTACTTTCAGTTCCCATACCGGATTATACAACCGCCAAATTGCCCTCCTGGATTTAGTTGGAGGCTACTATAACCATTAAGGTAATTTCTTAAGTGGGTGGTAATATTTAAAAAACCTTTCGCCTTGCATAATGGCAACCCGCCAGTAAGTGCCCCACACTAGGACTTTGGCACTCCCATTAACAACTTCAGAGTGGGCCATATTAGTTCCACCGACCCATATTATGGGCTTTCTTCACTATGATAATTTACATAGTGACCCACGAAATGGTACTAGTACAAATGCGCTATGCACTTTAGCAATACCTGACTAAAAACCACCTTTGTTAAAAAAAATTTTTTAATAAACTTTTGTCTTTATGCATAAAACCTAGTAGCACCTGTTCAAATGTTATAGCGGAAGAAAATGTATTGTTTTAGAAAATGATTCTGAAAAATTTTGGGTTTGAAATGATTAGTAATTGTATGTTTCCTTCTAGAACTTGGTCCTGAAGAAGGTTGTCTATCTCACTGTAACCGAAACGCCGCGTCGACCCCTGTTCTTTTGAACTTTTTTAACCTGAATGCTTATGAGTTGTTTTTTATAAAAAAAAATTTAATAAATGTAACAACATGCAATATGTATGTTTTTTAATGATTTGTTATGATGATGTTTTGATAATGTACTTTTTGTGAATAATTTGACAAATATATATATATATTTTTCTAAAACATTATCGTTTGATCTGTTTTTCTACATTTGATCTTTTGTGTGCATGTATGCAATTATATTTACAGTTTCTGGTGGTTTTATAGGTATAAGTTCGAAAGTATATGCTGTACTCTTTGTCCTGAAGCACAATAGAAGTATATTTCAGGTATTGCAAGGTATTGCAGAACGCATTGCAGTTCACTACGCCATTTCCTACCCATTTTGCGGTAACCCTGTGGGACGTTCTCAACTTTAAATAATACAAGACAACATGCAAATGTGTGTGTGTGTATATATACATATATATATATATATATCTGTGTGTGTGTGTGTGTGTGTATATATTTGACAAGCATTTCACTTCCAGTGCATGCTGGGTAATAAGTATCTGACAACTACGAGGTACCTCAAAAATCTGCATTTGAGTCATGTGATTACTTACCTACATAATCCTTTTCACCTGTGAACAAGGCTCGTGACCAGAGCCAAAACATGTAATGTTTGAATAAGAGGAGAAGTATTTTGCTACTTTTATTTTGTGTGGAACTAATGCATGAGGACTCCTGAGATTTGGCCTCAACACTATTTGTTTGGTTATATTTCCAAGAAGCATCGCCAGATGCATTCCCCAGTTACCGGAGCCCATGGTCCTTCAGGGTGGTCTCACGAAGGTGAGCACGGGGCAGCTCACCAAATTCCTTCCTCGGACAACAAACAAGTGAGACCCAATGCTGCAACAGAAGGCTTTATTCAAATCACAGCGCCTGCTCCATATGTCTAACGTTTCGGCGTATGTGCCGTGCTCACAGACTGGAACGCAAGCGCGCAGGTGCGCTAGAGTCTTATAAATGCGGCGCAGCACGTGACTGTGGAGATGTACTACAATGTCCAGAATGCATGGTGCGGGAGAAATCAGTAATCGGCAACAGTTCCATTACAACGCACATGCAAGAAATATACTCAGTTTTGTAATTCAACAGTCACGTTAGTGCAAAGGTTACCGCTGCTCTTTTGTAAAAGCATTTGACTCCGAAGGGGCCAACGAATATATATATATATATATATATATATATATATATATATATATATATATATATATATACATACATACATGGATACATACATATATATGTGTGCGAGTGTGCACAAGCAAGTAATAATAAAACAGTCACAAGTAGTCAAGTAATCCAACTGTCAAATCCACGGGATAAAACCTAAACGGATAATAATAGTAAAACACATGTAAGTAATAATGGCTGTCCAATGCAAGGAAAAAAGCACTGTCAAATGGATGGAATAAGCACTGTCAAATGCAAGGAATGAGCACTGTCAAATGCAAGGAATGAGCACTGTCAAATGCAAGCAGTAGGCACAGAAAAATATGTACACAAAGTGAATAATCAAGAATACAAATACATCACCTATCAATCAATCAATCAATCAGAGTACTTGTAGAGCGCGCTACTTACCCCTGAGGGTCTCAAGGCGCTGAGGGGAGGGGGGTGCTGCTACTGCTCGAAGAGCCAGGTCTTGAGGAGTCTTCTGAAGGCGAGTAGGTCTTGGGTCTGCCGTATGTGGGTAGGTAGGGTGTTCCAGGTCTTGGTGGCGAGGTAGGAGAAGGATCTGTCGCTGGAGGTCGTTTGTTGGATGTGGGGACAGGGACGAGGGCGAGGCTGGCGGAGCGGAGCTGACGGATGGGGGTGTAGAAGCTGAGTCTGCTGTTAAGGTAGGCTGGTCCGGCGTTGTGGAGTGCTTTGTGTGCGTGAGTGAGGAGCTTGAAGGTGATCCTCTTGTCGACGGGGAGCCAGTGTAGGTCTCTCAAGTTGGGGGTGATGTGTCTGCGTTGAAGATCAGTCGGGCGGAGGTGTTTTGGATGCGTTGTAGTCATCGTAGGTGTTTGGATGGTATTCCTGCGTAGAGTGCGGTGCCGTAGTCCAGTCTGCCTGTGTCACCGTTCTTATTGTTTCGGTCGGGATCCACTTGTAGATCCTGCGGAGCATGCAGAGGGTGTTGTAGCAGGAGGAGGAGACAGCGTTGACCTGCTTAGCCATGGAGAGGGAGGAGTCGAGGATGAATCCTAGGTTGCGTGCATGTTTGGTGGGTGTCGGTGCTGTTCCCAGTGTGGTGGGCTACCAGGAGTCCTCCCAGGCTGAGGGGGTGGGTCCGAGGATGAGTACCTCCGTCTTGTCCGAGTTCAGCTTCAGATGGTTGTTCCTCATCTAGTCGGCAACGGCCTTCATTTCCTCGTGGAGGTCGGTTTATTTGGTGTGTGGGTCCTTGGTGAGGGAGAGGATGAGCTGGGTGTCGTCGGCGTAGGAGATGATGTTGAGGTCGTGCTGGCAAGCCACTTGTGCGAGGGGGACCATGTACATGTTGAACAGCGTTGGGCTGAGGGATGAGCCCTGGGGGACGCCGCAGATGATGTCGGTGGCTTCGGATCGGAAGAGTGGGAGGCGGAGGCTCTGGGTTCTGCCGGAGAGGAAGGACGTGGTCCAGTCAAGGGCCTTCTCTTGGATTCCGGCTTCTAGGAGGCGTGCCTTTAGAGTGCAATGGCAGACCGTGTCGAAGGTGGCCGGCAGTTCCAGGAGGATGAGGGCTGATGTTTCGCCGTTGTCTAGTTGGCGCCTGATGTCGTCTGTGGCGGCGATGAGGGCTGTCTCGGTGCTGTGGTTTCATCTGAATCCGGACTGGGACGGCTCTAAGATGTTGTCTTCCAGGTGGCGGGCCAATTGCCTGTTGAACGATTTTCTGGATGACCTTTGCCGGGAACGGGAGCAGGGAGATAGGCCTGAAGTTCTTGAGGTCCTTGGGGCCCGCCTTGGGTTTCTTGAGGGGGGCGTTGATTTCGGCGTGCTTCCAGCTTTCTGGGAATGTCGCTGTTTCGAAGGAGCTGTTGATGACCTTACGTAGTTGTGCTGCAATGGCTGCGTCTGCTTTGTTGAATACGTGGTGTGGGCACGGGTCTGACAGAGATCCTGAGTGGATGGAGTTCATGACCTTGCGTGTCTCGTCGTCGTTGACGTTGGACCAGGAGGTCAAGCAGATGGCGCTGGTGGTGTTCACAGAGGAGGAGGAGTCTGGCGTAGTCGGGCGGTTGTGGTGTTGAAGCTGTTGTGGATGTCAGCGATCTTGCAGTGGAAGAAGATGGCTAGTGAGTCGCACAGTTTTAGTGAGGGCGGGATGTCGTTGGCGTTGGCGCTCGGGTTGGAGAGTTCCTTTACCATGCTGAATAGCTCTTTGCTGTTGTGTGCGTTGTTGTCCAAGCGGTCTTTGAAGTAAGATCTCTTGGCTAATCTGATGAGGTGGTGATGTCTGCGGGTGGCGTCCTGTGGGCTGCGTGGTTGTCCGGTGTGTGTTCGTGGAGCCATATTTTCTCCAATTTCCGGCATGTGCGTTTTATAGGTCTGGAGTTCGTCGGTGAACCAGGTGGCTCTCTTGCTGGCGTGGCTGTTGGAGGGTTTCTTGAGTTGGGCGAGGGTGTTGGCGCAGTCGTTGATCCACTGTCTGAGGTTGCAGGCTGCGGCGTCTGGGTTGGTGGGGTCGGTGGGTGGGTTCTGGGCGAGGGTGATGATCAGCCGGTGTTCAGTGACTTTGCTCCAGCAGCAGCGAGGAAGCTTTTGGGTGCGGTGGTGCGTGGTTGGTTTCTTGAAGGTGAAATGAATGCAGCGGTGGTCAGTCCAGTGGAGTTTGGTGGTGTTTTCGAAGGTGACGTGGGTGCCTGTGGAGAAGACGGTGTCCAGCGTGTGCTCGGCGGCGTGGGTGGGTGCGGAGACGAGTTGTTTGAAGCCGAGGTTGGCGAGGTTAGCGATCAGGGTGGAGGAGTTGGCGTTGTTGTTGTTCTCGAGGTGGAAGTTCAGGTCCAAGAGGAGGATGTACCCTGTGGAGGCGAATGCATGGGTGCTGGCGAGGTCGGCGATGGCGTAGCTGAACTGAGCCCGGGGTCCGGGAGTCTGTAGATGAGAGTTCCTCTGAGGGTGGTGTTGGGGTTGGTGTGGATCCGGAAGTGCAGGTCGTCTGTGTGGGTGGCGACCTTGAGGGTAGACTTGTGCATGATGGCTATTCCTCCTCCGGTTCGGTTGGCGCGATCCCTGTGGGGATCGTGTAGCCGCCCGGGAAGGCTATGGCGATGTCGTGCGCCGAGGAGTCGTTCCACTAGGTCTCGGTCAGGAAGGCAAAGTCTGGGGCGGAGGTGTCGGGCAGATCCGAGAGCTCGTGGCATGTTTGTGAGCGGAGCGGGTGTTGAGGAGAATGCAGCGGAGGTGGTTGGGTCCAGTCCTTGGAGGTTTGGTGGTTCTGTCACAGGTGAAGCTGCAGGTGCGGCAGGAGAAGGGTGCGTGGGTCAGTTTCGGGGTGGCCTGGAAGCATGTGTGGTTTCGGCCAGCGTTGAGAGCGTGGAGGCTGCTGGCATCGTAGTGGATTCTGGTGTTGTGGCGTTTGTGGGGTCCAGGGGTTCTGGCGCTGGGCGCGGTCCAGGTGCAGACGGGCGCAGACAGGCTTGCCTTAGGTGCGCCCGCTGCACGCGCCCACTGCGCGGCTGCACAGCTGTTGCCATTTGAAGGGGAGCTTGGAGGTAGGAAAAGCTGGGAGGCGGGAGGCAGGGGATTGCGAATGGGCGCGGGGAACGGGGCAGCAGGGACAGCAGCAGCTGGAAATGGGCAGTGGGCACGGGGGGGGGACAAGGGAAAGAGCTGCGCCCAGGAATGGCCAGAAACCACACCAAGATGCGGGCACAAGCGCAGGTGGAGCTGCAGCGGGGGGAGCGACCTACCTGGAAGGTCAAGGGTCGCTCTCCTCACCGCGCAGCTGGCGCCTTTTGAAGTGGAGCTGGGAGGGAGGAGCAGCTGGGAGGCGGGAGGCAGGGGACTGCGAATGGGCTTGGGGGGGGCAGTGCAGCAGCGGCGGGAAATGAGTAGTGGGCACGGGAGGGCAAGGGAAAGAGCAGTGCCCAGGAATGGGCAGAAAACGACCAAGATGCGGGCACAAGCGCAGGTGGAGCTGCAGCGGGGTGGGGGGAGCGACCTAACTGGAAGGTCAAGGGTCGCTCCCTGTGTTTGAAATAAACACATCATTCTGGTCAGCTTGACTGGGAAGCCCTTTTACAGAAGTCTCAATGGGACAGCAAGATGGTCCCTGGGCTACACATCCACACTCAGAAGAGTTTCTGTCTGATTGCCAGGAGTTCCTGTCTTTAATACCTTTAATAACACGGACAGAGGCTTCTAGAAATCCCTCCTCCCTTAATATATTTCAAAACCAAGCCTGACCGTACCCGTCTGTGTCTAGTCAATCACCAAAGCTGGCCTCTAGAACTTTTAAACACACATCCCACACGTTCTGTTCCAAGCAAGGCTGTTTTGAAAACATCCCAATCTGAAGCCACAAGAAGGCACAAAATAAAACCATGCAAGAGCACAAAATGATGTTGTACATTCAAAATGGAGTCAATTGTCAATACACTATCTCACAGTGTATAATTGCATAGCATCACACTCCACCTCTTGACCTTTGACTTTCATAACATAGATATCTAAAATAAACTTTGTTTAGGTGAAAGCATGAATATGAAACAGTGACATAATATAATCATATCACATATTACTATGATTATTCCACCAAAAATAACTGCTATATATCTAATATTAACTCCACCACAGAAATACATGTGTGATAAATATTCAAACCATCAAACATGTTAACTTATTAATGCTCCTAGTGTTATAAATGGCTAATCCTAGAACTTCTACTATAGAAGGCTTAGTCCAGAAGCAGTGAAAACCAGCTTGTTTTACCAGAACATAATCTGATAGGTATAGATTGAGCGAAAAAGACCCACACAGTGTATCTAAAAAAATATGTATTTATTATAAGACACTCACTAACACAGATATCTCCTAGCCAGAGATATAAACAATGCACACAATATTTTACAATAGAAACAGGTAAGTAGCACAAAATAGACAGTGGTTGCCAAGAAGAGACCAAACCGTACATTGAAATAGTGGTATGTGAACCACAACTCGAGTCAAGACTATACCCAGAAGATGTAGATGTGCCTGGGACCCAAGGAGCCACCTGAGGTAAGTAACTAGGAGCCCAACAAAGTCAATGGGTAAGTCGCGGATGAAATTTTAAAGAAGAAGGTTGGAGAGCCACCCACCCATGGATACCCTAGGAACCAGGATACCTACACCAGGGAAGCCAGGTGCAGAGGTCTGAAATGGCGTCGGAAACCGCCTTCAAACTCAATGGAGGACTTCAGTAAGATGCAGCTGCTGGAGAAGGTGACAGTGTACGGTGAAAGCCTACAATGGATTCAAGTCAAGAAGTACCTGCATGCAGGGGGGACAGAGTCTAGGTCAGGGGTCTCCAACTTGCAACAGCTACTTCTGATCAGTGAAAACCATCATGAGCTACTAAAGGTGAGCAACTCATGATTTGTTCCCAGTATCCCCCACGCCTAGCTTCATTGACTAAAGGGCCCCCATGGAGAAAAGCCCATTTAGTATGCAATGGACAAAATGAAACAAGAAGACCTGGCATTAGTCCTGACTCCTCTCTTCAACAAATTGTGTGATCCTGAACTCTGAATTCACCAGCTAAGTAGACTACAATCGTACGAAGTTATAGGGACAGCAGAGTTGCCTGCGTATTAAAAACAATCAACTGCATGTCTGTCTCTCATACCTTGTCATTCACCACACTACCATGTCCCATCACATGGCAAGTGCACCTTGGTGGTCATCACGCATGACATGGAAACACTTCCCACATAGGATTACAAATAATGACAACACCATTTCAACACTTAACGTGGCGTAGTTTGCTGTGTAAGTGCTCCAATGCCCCAAAAGGGGGTAGTAAACTCAATTTAAATGCTGCAAAACAATTATTTTATTACATCATTCCTTCTTGTTCATTATCATCACATATGACGGCACCTTGAAATGCTTGAGTTCATGCACGTGTAACCTACGCCACATGTATGGTACACATGAGCTGCCTCTTAGTACATTAATATAGCATTGTCATCAGGGACTGTGGGAGCCCATGACAGTATCATGTTTAAACATTCACTTCTAAAAATGCATCTCAATGCAGTGGTATAGTTTGGTGTTCTGAAGAAAAGCTTCTCTATGTTGCATAAATAAAAGTTGCGTATTTGTTTTTAAAAGATAACATTTTTGCATGACTTTTGTGTCACTGTTTGCAATTCCTTTGAGCTCATGCAGGGAAGGGGCAGTACACCCAGATTTGGCTCATATCTCAGCTTTTTCTGTTTATTGGCCTCATTTACAGTAGAAATCTGAGCATTCGAGACCTCTTGTATATACTTTAGTACATACTTATATGTGTATGTACTTTATTAGCTCTGGAGATCAGCCCTAGGATTTGTCTAATTCCGCTTAGGGACTTTGTTCTTGTTCAACTGCCTCTATTTAACTGTCTTGATGGAAAACGACCAGTAGAGGTCAGTAAAATACCAGAATTGCTTTCTGTTTGATAACTGCTTCTATTTACCTGTCTTGATTGAAAACGACCAGTAGAGGTCAGTAAAATACCAGAATTGCTTTCTGTTGATGGGCGTTCTTTTTTTTTTTTCTGGCAACTGCCTCTATTTAGCTTTCTTGATAAAAAATTACCAGCAGAGGTCAGTAAAATACCAGAATCACTTCAGCATTCTCCAGATTCCAGTCCATGGAAATTGTCTTCCACGAGCACTCATAGACAATAATATTTTTTTTCAAATCTTGAATTTTCAGGGATATGACCACCAAAGGCCCTGATTTTATAATAAAAACAGCTTTGGACTATACTATTTTCTGCTGAAAGGCAAAATTTCTCTCCATGTGTTCCCATACCTGGCTTGTTATGCAGTTTGGTGCTTACTTTCCCTCCATGTTAAAGAACAGTAGATGTTTCAGCACCCAGGCTATTGTGCTGCATAGCTAAATACATATAAGGTCCCAAAGGCGAGACCGATTGCATTGCAAGTGCTTGTTTTAAAAATGGGATTCATGTAAGGTGATGTGTTAAGCCTTATGTTCATTGTGCCATAAACTTAACACTTCATTTTAAAATTCTCCCATTATTACAATAAATTAAAGCAGCGTTTTACAGTGATTAAAAAAAAAAAGTACCTCTTGCTAGTTTCCGTAGGCACAAACTGGAGCCAGGAATTTATTTGACATTTCTCTCATTATTTCATTAAAATGTTAGGAAAATAACATGGCCAATAAATTCCTTTGGGGGAGTCGGAGGTCCAGACTGGCCCTGGCCCAATGCTGAATCCCACCTTTTGACGGAGGTCTCGGAATGACGAACCTTTACCTCTACTACTTAGCGACTCGTCTACTCAAGATCCACGGCTGGTTTAATTGCGGCTGGTCAGACCCGCCGTATTGCTTGGAACTTCACATCTTGGGCTACTCCTCTATCCAGGGGATGCTTTATCGGGCCGTGGTTCCTCGAACTCTTCCTGAGGTCACACGCGGAGTAATCCTGGCTTGGCATGCATCATTACGTCATACTCAATGGGCAGGCAGGTTGACTCTCTACACTCCCTTGTGGTGTGGCACCAGGCTTCGCGAAGTTGTCTCTCTGTCAGGATTCCGGCAATGGGATCTTATCCGGGTAAACTTGTTGGGTGATGTCTGGAGCGGTACTCATATGCGATCCTTTCAAGACTTACAGGCTAAGAACTCCTTCCATCCCTCTCAATTCTTTCGCTACTTACAGTTGGAACACACCCTTCACTCCCACATTTCAGATGGCACGTTACTGCCCGAATATAGCCCACTGAAGCGCAAGTTCTGACTGGGGATTTGGGGAAAGGTGGGCTCTCTCGGATCTACCGCTCACTCACCAACAACACCCCCAACTCCCTTTCCCTGCTCCAAAAGAAGTGGGAGGGTTGGCTTGGGGCTCCGGAGGATGAGGATTGGAGTGACGCCCTGATGGCCCTTAGGACGATTGCGGTATCTGCAAGACTTCGCCTGGACCAAGTCTATTTTCTGCACGCTGGCTATCTTACACCCCTGCTCTCTACCGCGCTGGGTTTCAGCCTGATACCCACTGCCCCCACTGCTCCCACCCCCACTCTGACTTCTATCATATGGTGTGGTCATGTACTGCGATTCAGGGGTATTGGGAATCCTTAACACAAGACATGACGGGGTCCTGGGCTGGGAGGTGCCTCTTGATCCTATACGCGTTCTGCTGGGCGTCACTGACGGACTGGACGGCTCCAGGGCTGGGAAGCTCTTCCTCAATACTGTGTTGAGGGTTGCCAAGAGGGACATTGCTGCTCACTGGCTGGACACTGCCCCTCCCACTCTAGGGCCCTGGTGCCGGGGGGTGGACTGGTACTCTGCGCAGGAGCGGCCTCTATACGTAGCCAGGGGGTGTCCCGAGATATTCAGTCGTATGTGGGGGAAGTGGGTCGGGTACTCGACGACTGAGATGGTGTGGTCCGCTCCTCAGCTGCACGTGGGTATGCTATTCTTGACTTCTTTATGTTTTTTCTCCCTATTCTGCCAATGTACAATGTAGCTCTGAATGGTGCTGTTTGTTGTTCAATCCATCAAGCAATAAAATTGATTGTCAAAAAATAATTTTTATGAAAATAAATCTAAAATGATTTCCTGGCTCCAGTTTGTGGCCTGGAACAAACCTGCAATGTACTTTATTTAAAAATAAATAATCCCTGTGAAACTCTGCTTTAATTTAATGATTAAATTAAAACTGTGATTCAAATGGATGTAATAAAAATAAAAGAAGTATCTTTCGCATTTTGACGCCTCTATAAAAGCATTTCACAGGCATCTTTTTTTCATTTTCTTTCTGCCATCAACATTATGTTGGGAGTTTAGTTGTACCTAATGTGCTGAGCTTTTCACCTCCTGTGCGGCAGTTTGTTGAGGCAACAGGCATTCACGGCTGCTGTACCAGCCGCAGAGGTCGCACAGGATCAAAGCGCAGGTCTAGGCAGCAGAAGGCAGGTGTAGCGGTTCTCCATTGGCAGTCTAACACTGCTCATGCCAGGCCGACATCGCCCACTTCCCCCGCCCCTCCCAGCTAAGCTTACTAGCTAATGGGAGCAGTTGGTTTGTGTGATAGCGGGCAAGAACAGATAAGAGGCCACAAAGGCCTAAAAATAAACAAAATGACACTGACAGGGTACAAAGTGGGCATTAGGCAGCGATCTACTTACAGGTTGTAGGCAAGCTATCGGTAGCTCACAATCAACCGGTTGGAGACGTCTGGTCTAGGACTCTTGGAAGTGACCAGGAGTCCCAGAAGACGAATGCCCACCGAAGTTGTGTTGCAGGAGAGTTGACGCGACCCTGGAGCTGCAGCTGTGAGGACCAGGCGATGCTGTGAAAGACCAGGAGCCGTTCATGAGCTGTCCCACATCGGATGTTGAGAGTTGAGGGGTCAATGCCTGTCCACCAACAAGCCATGGCAACTGCAAACAATGTGGAAAGTGAAGAAGGTGCAGTGTCGGGACCAGAAAGGTCCAGGTGACTCACCCCAAGCAGGGAAGTCAGGGCAGGCCCGAGCAATCAGGAGGGCCCACAGAAATCAAAGAAGACCCTCAAGAGGACGCACAGGCCTATGGTGCAAGTGATGCAGTGAGGATGAAGATCTTGGTCACAGAAGATCCTTGAGGTGGGGGTTACTTAGAGCCCGAAGATTTTGATGGAAGGAAGCCAACAAGCCTTTACAACAGCAAGTCGACACAGTGCACAGGGGCTCAGTTCCTGCGGCTCAGACGAGGGATACCAGCCGCAAACTTGGTGAGAGGACAGGGCAGCCTCGAGGGATGTGAAAACCCCCCACCTGTATTGCTGAGACTTTCGAGTACGAGGGAGCCTAGGATCAGCAGACAGGTCAGCTTAGTTGCGGTGCCTACAGATGCAGGGAAATGACCTCTTCACTTCAAGAGAGATTCCTTCAGGTGTCTTAGATGCCCACAGGCCATGGAAGGTTTAGTATGATGCACAGCAATGGACATTTCAGCCTGATTAGATCAGGAGCAGCAGGAGTCTTCCCAGTTGCAGCCTTGATGCCCAGAGCGAAGTCCAGAGCGCCCAGACGGCCGAAGTAGAAGTGGTGTTTTGAAATTAATCTTGTCCCACAATGAATCTAGGGACCCACCCTCGGGTAAGCCCTTAAGTACCCTAAAGAAAGGGTTGGGACGATTCAGGGTTCCCTCCCAGGGGAGGGGTTGGACAGTGGGGAGGATACTCCCATGTACTTTGTCCAGTTGCGGACCAGAGGGGGAACCAATGGCTCCCTGAGCTGATTTGAACTGGTCTATGCAAGAAAGACACCAAATGTGCCCTTCAAGCAGACTGAGTGGTGCTGGCAAGCGCTCCCACTGGCCCCAATACACTAAACCCGGACGGAAGTCCTCATCCTGGGATCCTCACCCTCCACCTGGGACGACTCCTGGTGGCCCCCCGCCCTGGGCAGCGCACCCAAACCAACAGACCACGCACACAACCTGGGCTTCATCCTGGACTCCTCCCTCTCCATGACCAGACAAGTCAACGCCGTCTCCTCGTCGTGCTTCAACATCCTGCGCATGCTACGTAAGATCTTCCGGTGGATCCCCACCGAGACCAGGAAGACGGTCACCCAGGCCCTCGTCACCAGCCATCTGGACTACGGCAACTCCCTCTATGCCGGAACCACCACAAAACTCCAGAAGAGACTCCAGCGGATTCAGAACGCCTCAGCACGACTCATCCTGGACATCCCCCGTCGCAGCCACATCTCCGGACACCTGAGAGATCTGCACTGGCTCCCGGACAACAAGAGAATCACCTTCCGTCTCCTCACCCACGCACACAAAGCCCTACACAACCAAGGCCCAGGATACCTCAACAGTCACCTCAACTTCTACGCTCCCACACGCCAGCTTCGATCGACCAGCCACGCCCTCGCCGCCGTCCCCCGCATCCGAAGAGCCACCACAGGAGGAAGGTCCTTCTCCTACCTGGCCGCCAAGACTTGGAACTCCCTCCCGACCCACCTCCGCCTGAACCAGGACCACCTTGCCTTCAGGAAGCAGCTCAAGACCTGGCTGTTCGAGCAGTAGCGGACCCCCCCTCCCCTAGCGCCTTGAGACCCTCCGGGTGAGTAGTGCGCTATACAAATGCTTGATTGATTGATTGAACCCTGTCTGGGAAGTGGTCACACCTCCCTGTGACAGAATACCTATTGTTCTGCCTTCCCATGCTCGAGCTTGGTTCAGCAGCAGGAGAGCAGAATCGTGACTCTGGTCATCCGCATCCATGTTATATTGTCTGGGTCTAGAAGACTGGTACCGGGAGCAAAGAGGGCATCCCGTAGGAGCCTTACAGTATATGGATTATTACCTTACTTTTGGGAGGTATGATTCCAACATGTTTGGTACCAAACATAATAGAGTTTGTTACAGCCAGTTTAGAGATGGTAATCACGTAATGACACATGGCCACTCTAAATATCGGGAGAATGGACTCAGAGGGCTGTAGGGGTGTCCTGCTCATGCAGGGTCACCCTCATACTTAAAACCAAGCACCCTGCCTTCAGGATTGAAAGGCCTGCTTTAGGGGTGACTTATAGGTTTTAAGTGCTGTGACCCTAGATATAGGGAAACCTATATCTTTCGTAAGTGGTGCTAGCACCAGCGTACACAGGCTGCAATGGCAGGCCTGTAGTTACAGTTTGAGTGGTCCCTCCTGGGTGGCATATTACATGCTTCAATCCATGGGGGGCCACTGGTGTACCTATGCCTTGGGTACCTCAGTACCATACACTAGGGACTGACAAGGGTGCACCAGTGTCCAATCTGGGAGGTACCTAAGTACTTACAATACCAATTTAGGGGAGATAGCACAGAGATTGGGGTCCTGGTTAGCATGATCCCAGTCAGACCAGTCAGAAACAACATAGCACCAGGCAGAAAGTGGGGGCAACCATAAAAGCAGATCCTACTTTCCTATACTCAGATTTCTAGAAATTGAGATATAATTGATAATTGAGCCTAGAGCTGGATCCTAGACTTGCAAAAGTTGGCATACCAGATTTGGCTCCTACTAGCAGCTTAATGATGTAAAATAAATTGTGGTTCATTAATAGTTATTTAAGATGTTTCCCCTAGCATCTTGTGCTGGGGTCATTTCTCTGGGATCATTTAATAAAATTGATTCATGATTCAGTGACCTGTTTCCCAGCTCTGTTTCCCAGCTGGTTCCGAATAGCACACTCAGTCATGACTGTATATATCGTTGCCTAAAGTTACTGCAACATGACAATGTCAACTTGGTGAATATTATCCAGCCAGTTCTCTAATTTTTCTTTGGCTGTGAATCTGGCGATACTCCAGGATACCACTTTTAAGTTGTAGTGTGTCTGAGGCTTAAAGCTATTATCACCTCCTAAATTAGACTCGTTCTTAGCATTAGTGGCATAATTGCTGAGCACAGCTTAGAGTCACATTGTCAACCATTTTCAGGCAGATCTAAAAGCAGAGAGAACCGATTATGTATAGGATTCTGGGCCACAGGTCCAAGTTGGAAGATGGGTCTAGGATGTAGAGTGGGTCACTGCTTACCTCTACTACGGAGCCTACAAAACTATCACAATGGCAAAATCTTTAATTGGCTAAAATTATTGGTCCAATATATCTTTTGTTTTGAATCCCCCCTGCTAATGTGGTAGCTGAAGTTTACAATGACACAGTTTCCTTCACATACTTTCCCATAGGGCCTACCATTGAAATCATAGGCACCATCAAAAAAAAAAAAATTTAGGCCGGTGTGTTACCTTATTTTTTAGTTCTGCAATAGTTTCAGATGTCGACGATGTTAAAAGCGCAACATTTGCCAGAACAAATACAAACAGCAGCTGGCAAATTTATTCACAAGTTATATATCCTTAACCATCCCCTCTGATTCTTCACCCTTTCTCCCTCCCCTTCTTTTCTATAGTCCATATGCTATAAGGCAATTACTATTTTGTTCCACTTGGTTCCAATCAGGCATATGATATTCCTCTGGTCTACTTGGGTAGCCTGTCGTTGGGCTGCATCAGCAGGAACATATTTCATTTTGATGGCTTCAACCCCTACTCTCTCAGGCCCAAGCATTGCAAGGCATTTGTCAATTTCATCTAAGCTGTTAAATAATAGGTTAAACTAAGGTCCCGATTCACAAAGGTAAAGTTACACCAAAAGTCTAACTTAGACCAAAACTTCAATTTTACTACTTTTTGGTATTCACAAAGGTAAGTTACTACTAGTTACTTTGGTACTAGTAATTTTACTATTTATAAGTTTACTAGTATTAAAGTTACTAGTAGTAATTAACCTTTGGGAATATCAAAAAGTAGTAACCTTAGACTTAAGTAGTAAATTTAGACTTAAGTCTAAGTTTACTACTTTTTTTATTCAGAAAGTTTACTACTTTTTTTATTCAGAAAGGTAAGTTAATACTACTAACTTTACTACTAGTAATTTTACTACTAGTAACTTTACTACTCGTAAGTTTACTAGTAGTAACGTTACTAGTAGTAACTTAGCTTTGTAAATACCAAAAAAGTAGTAAAGTTAGACTTTCTTGTCTAAGTTAGACTTTTGGTCTAATTTACCCTTTGTGAATCAGGCCATAAGAATCTAACATAGACTGTGGTTTGTTGCATAATAAATCACAAATATCTGCAACTCTAACCCTTGGCTTGTCTTTTGCACTTCCTGCCGCAAGAAATCTGAAATTGGCTCCCCGTATTACATGCTTACATTCTCTTGGCACACCTTTCTTGCTCTTTGCTGCTGGGGCCAAATCTGGTAAGGGTGTTACATCACTTGAGGGAGTTCCATTAGAGGAAAGGGATTTAGTGCTGTTCATTCCAGAATCAGTCTGGTGGTGCTGAATAAAAGCCTCAGTCATACACCCACACTGTTGAGTGAGAGCAGGTGTCTCTTTTGAAAGAGAGATACGTCTTTATACAAGCTTGCTATCTTTAGAAATCACCCGTGAGGCACATTCTTGGAAGCTTTCTACTGTAGTGCTTTTACCTTCTTTCTTGGATTTTTCACTGATCTAGTGCTTGCCCATGTTTGTCAGAAGATAAACAAAATTAGGGGTAGCCTAGCCTCCGATGGGCTGATATGGGCCTGCTCTTGCTACGATCTTCCCCTAGGCAGTGCACAGCGTGAATGCTCTGCCGGATGAGAGTGGCGCTTTAACAGAGCTTCAGTAGGGAGCAGGGTGGAGGGGTCAAACACCTCTGCCCCCTCACTCTGTGTGTACCAGCAGAACTCTGGGTCATGAAGTTCTCCTCTTTATCGATAGAGGAGTCATGTTCTGTCTTCCTCTGAGTCTTCGAGGAGTTGGTGCCACACAGTTTTTTATTCAGGTGTCCTAATTTCCAGTCAGGAATGAATGAAGAAGAGTCCCTCACCTGTTCAGTACTCACTAGTTTTTATGCTGGTAATTGTTAGCGTTAGGTCCTAATCTGAACATTGTCAGATTCAATTAATGTGTGGATGGTTGCATTTGGGCGAGGATAGATTACAATGGCGATACATTTTGGCTTTTCATCCAAGAATGTTGCCACCTTTGTCAATAAAAAGTGTCGGTTTGCATAATTTAAATGTTATAATAGAAAGGCTAATTTGTGTAACTCCATCGAATGACCATTAGATTGTTTTGAACGCTTTTGGAGGGAAGGAACGTGAGGGATGATTTTTGGGACAGAGGGAGGTGTGGTATTAGAGTGCCATTATTTTTTATGTCGAGCATCAGCGCATGCGCTGTTTAAAAGACTTCCTGCAATTAATATTCCGACTTTTTTTCCGCCTGCTACTTACCTTTTGTTGACCCTCTTGTCACTCTTCTTTGGTGCCTCGTAACTTGTTCCAATTGCTGAAACTTCACTTCCTTTGAAGGCTAAGGAGCACCAGTAAAGTACCATTTCCTTACGCCTTCAGTGTTGATCTGTTGTTTGGAGAACTCTTTTTCTCCTGTTTCCTCTGCTGCATTGCCATTTATTTGTTCTTCTTTCTGCTGACTTGTGATCTTTCTTGTCTCTAGGCTCCTGAGGTGTTATTAGTCTGCACTAACATAAGCTGCACTAGCGTAAGCGCGGGAAATGCTGTGATGGGAAGTGGGGGCATACAAGGATGCTGCTTTTATTCTGGCTGCTTTGGCGTGAGAGGTCTCCCTGGCCTCATTAGGTTAGTCTATGTCCTTCTGCAGTTGCGGAACAGAATACAAATAGTCCGACTCTTACTCCACCGCTTTAAACCCACAACCTCTTCTTCACAGTCCAGGAAATCCATTTTTGTTCAAAAATTTTATTAATTTAAGAGAGAGAGTATAAATAATTAAGGTACTACAGCATGTAATACATAACAACCATCTTGAACAATAAATAATTAATAAAAAGAATAAATATGAGCAATATTATTAATAGTGGATAAACCTTAATAAGAACAGATATATAAGAACCTACTCATGTCAATTCATTTGTATTACATTTGGGTAAACATAATTCATTCTACAAAAGATAAATAAAAAGACCTGCAAGAGGAAACAAAAGAAAAGAATAGTAAGATAGAGAAACAAGAAAGAAAAAGAGAAAAAGATGAAAAGAGAGAAAGAGAAAGAAAGAAATTGAGAAAGAGAGAAAGGGACTCCAGCCTTACTAAATAAAAAGGAAAATCAATCAGCGGTGAAAAAAAGGATACTGAGCCACCAGACCCTGAGAAGCTAAATGGATATATATTTGTCAAGCGATCCCCATACACTAGAAGAGATAGAAGGGGAATATTTTCTCTCCTCCACCGTGGTGTGAGCACCGCGGAGAAACAATACCCATGCCCACCGTGTATGACATGATAAGGAATTAAATGATTTCCATTCTGATAGAAAAATCTTCACAGCTATGGGTAATAATAGATCCAGGAGTTGTAAATCTAACACATCTAAAGGAAGTAAAGGTGAAGCTGCCCAAGGACCCAACAAAACAAAAGGAAAAGAAAGCTCAAACTGGATATTAAAAATGTGTAATAAATGCTCATGAATTAACTTCCGAAACACTTGGAGAAGGGAGCATTAAAAAAAACAGATGTTGAGGGGTACCAGCAGCACTCTTACAGTTCCAGCAAAGATCATCATCTTTAAGTCTTAGTGTATACAGACGAGCTGGGGTCCAATGCAGAAGATTAATGGTAAAAAACTTTGATTGAATCAGAGAAGGAGCAACTTTATTACTTAGGGAAAATTTCCCAATGATTTTCCAAATGTGTGCGGTGTAATATGTTTGAATACAACAGCATCAAAGTAGTTTAACTGTTTGAGCTGTGTAACCGTATAAAGTGAAGACGGAGTTGTGAACAAAAACGTATATATCCTAGAAGCAATATGTCCTGCCTTACCCCAAAGCTGTAGGAGAGAAACAATATGTGAATCATGATGAAAAATACTATTGGACAAAGCTACCTTAATTTTAAGGAATGAATAGAAATGAATATTATTGAGCTTATATATTGAGGCTAACGAAGAGAAAGGTAAAGGTTCATTGTTAACATTATAAAGATGCTTGATCAATCTGACACCTTTGTTAGCCCAATTTAACCTCGTGGCTGCATCCACTTGAATCTTAATCCTAGGATTATGCCACAAAGAAGACCAACTAGAGTTTTGAATGTGTAAGGAAACTTTCTTATCAATCTTTTTCAATGCTAAAATGGTATCTGATATAGTACGTCCAGAGAAGGGAAAAGTCAATGTAGATGCCGTCATCAAAGCAGAGGTAGGTAAGGGAGAACAAAAATGTTGTTCAATATATAACCATGGCGGAATATACTGAGTATCAGATGGAAACCATAAAGTCCCTTGAGAGTCTAAGAACGCCAACTGGTATAAGCTCCAATCTGGGAAATTGCAACCCCCCATATCATAAGATTTCCTCAATTGATTGTACGCGATCCTGGCACGCTTGTCGCTCCAGAGAAATTTAGAGGTGATCACATCCAATTCATGAAAATAAGAAGAGGAAAGATTAATAAAGAGCATAGATGACACAAAATTGACAATGGGAGTTATCATCATTTTCAATGTCTGGAGACGTCCCCACCATGAGATAAACTTAGGCGACCAAGCCTCCACTAACTTCTTCACTTTATCTATTACCTGAGATTGATTGTAAGAGACAGTATCTGACAAAGTCGCACAAAACCAAATCCCTAAGTATTTAAGCCATTCAGACTGCCATTTGTATCCCGCATCTCCCATGTGAGAAGAAAAACATTACCGATTAAGACGAAAAAATTCGGTTTTGTCTTTGATTAAAGTATAACCTGAAACAAGAGAAAATTACTTGATAATGCTAGAAATAGCAGGAATTGCTCTTTCTATATCTTCTGAGAAGATAAGAACATCGTCCGCATACGCAGCCGTTTTGATGCGCTGTGAACCAAATTGAAAACCCCTAATGTCCTGATTAAGGTTAAGTAATCTAAGTAACGGGTCAATAGACAATAAAAAGAGAAGTGGTGATAATGGGCAACCCTGCCGGGTACCCTGGCCAAGATCAAAGAAAGATGAAGTAGTTCCATTAATTCTAATATTAGCCTTGGGTTGAGTATATAATGACATGACCATTCCAATGAACACATCACCTAAGTTATGAGATTGAAGTACTGCTTGAAGAAAAGACCAGGAGACCTTATCGAAAGCTTTCTCAGCGTCAAGTGCAATAGCTGCCGACGGCGAGCTAGATCCCTTTGCTTTCTCCAAGATGTGACAGAAAGGGCAAATATTATCCCTAATCAGTCTTCCCTTAACAAAGCCCGTCTGGGAAGGATGAATGAGTGTAGGAATATGGCGCGTCAAACGTTTTGCCAACATTTTTGCAAACATTTTTGCTTCCATGTTGAGCAAAGAAATTGGACAGAACTTCATGGTGTCCGACAAATCCTTCCCTTCTTTGGGGATAACCACTATAGTAGCCTCTGCTGCTTAGCCTGATACTTTCCCTGAGGAAACAAAAGTATCACAAACCTGTTGAAGATGCGGTACTAAAGATGATCTGAATTTCTTAAAAAACTCAATAGAAAAACCATACAGTCCTGGCGCTTTCCCTGATCTAGTTGCCTTAATAGCTTGAATGACTTCCTCAGACTCGATTGGTTCACTTAGAGATTCTATTTCCGTGTCAGTAATGGTGGAAGTAGTAATAGAGGCCAAGAATTGTTGGCACTGCGCCAAAGAAGATTGGTATTTAGGGGTATATAAATTGGAATAAAAATCACAAAATACCTCCAAAATATCCTTAGTCAGGAATTTCCGAGTACCCGCAGAATCTGTGATACAGGTGATCTGAGTAGATCGAATGTTAGTGTCCTGATACTTTAAAGTTGCTGCTAGAACTTTACCCGCTCGCTTTTTTAGTAGCAAACGTTTTGATTTTTGTAATTGTAACCCAATATGTGCCCTTTTGGTCAAGATAGAGTTATACTTATATTTAAGATTTTTAATTTCCTGCAGTAGCGTTTTCTCTTTAGAACCTCTATATAATGATTATTTATGTTTAATATTGGCTGTAAGCGAAAGGAGCTCTTTTTTAATAACACTGTTCCTTTGTGCCATTAATTGAATGATGTTGCCCCTAAGGGTACATTTGAAAGCGTCCGATAGAACTACAGGGGATGTTACGGATGATTCATTCTCTCGGAAAAGGTATGTATAGCTGCATCAACTTCTTTGTCATCATGTAAGATTTCTGTTTTAAGACACCAAGTACGTGATTCACAACAATCCGTCACATTAAGAAGAGTGAAAGAAACTGCCGCATGATCAGAGATAACTATAGGGTGAATTGTCACATTTGTAGTATGTTTCAGCATACTAGCATGGGTTAAGAGGTAGTCAATGCGAGAGAAGGTAGAATGGGGGGAATAGAAGAAGGTAAAGTCACTACCAGTGAGATTATGCATTCTCCACACATCAGTAAGCCGTTGTGAAGAACACATGGTAAGCATTTGTTTATGTGCCCGGAGTGGTCGAAATTTTAATGCAGAATATCTGTCCAAGAGAGGATTCATTGGCAAATTAAAATTCCTCCAACAATCAGTTTATCACTTATAGATAATTCCGACAGCTTCTTGGTTATTGTTCGCCAAAAAGATGGATCATCACTATTGGGAGCATAGAAATTCATAATATCAAGATCACATGATAAACACGTAAGCAGCCACCTACCCTCAAGATCATGTTCCACCGAAACAATGGACAAACCCGAATTTTTAGGAATTTAAGCCCGCCATAAATAGGAGAAATTAGTACAGATAAAAGAAGTCCGTGAATGAAAAACAACAAAGAATGTATACTGCATAAAAGAAACAACAAGGGAAGGAACTCATAGAAGTAGATGTAAGAAGGTAAGGCTGGAATCCTGAAGAGGAAAGGAGTGGAGAGAGAAAAAGAGAAATGTAAAAAAGAAAAAGAAAGAAGAAATAAGAAAAGAGCTACAAACTGCACAAAAGAGAAGAAAAACCCCACCAGGGGAATTCTATAGGAGACCAGAACCATGTACGAGGGGAACATGAAAAGGGCAGCCAAAGAGGCCATTGTTTACCACCAGCCATAGAAGAGATGAAATAGAATAGAAAATGAAAGCATTAGAGAAAGGAGAGCAACACAAACATAGAGGAACAGTATATATCAGAATCAGTTTCATTAAAAGCTTCACAGCTATCAGGTACTATACTCTCTAAAATAACAAATTCATAAAGGATTTGAATGAAAAGAAGAAATGTACCAATATTACAGATAGGAAAGGGAAGACAACTAGAAAAATTGATCAATATATAATCAACCTTGCCAATTGAGAGAAAACTGAATCTAGAACCTTATTTTACATATCATTAAATGCTATCAAATAAATACCTAGTAAAAATTTTAAATGAATGCATTCCTAACGCCTGTAAAGAAAAGGAATATTCAGGAGTCCCCAACAGCAAAAATATTCAGATTGCCTAAAAATCAAATGTCTTTTAGAACCTACCCTCCCGAGAAGAAAACTGGAATATTCAATCTATTTATCAACGCCATTCATGAAATATATAATATAGAGTACAAGCATACATTATAGAAATAAAACTGCAGCCTCCAACTAACCTTCAGCAATTCCTATGAGAAAATTAAGTCATGAAACAAGAAAGTGAAATACCTAAGAGAAATCTAAAAAAGCAATCAATATTCAATGGATTAATAAAGCAAAAATTCTTATAGTTGCTCAAGCTATTATCTGTGAAGAAAATATAGTTAGTGGAATACATAGATAATAATAAATTACCCTTTTTAAGCAGACCATAAATGTTACCAGCAATTCACATTTATATCAGGTGATAAAAATGATATCCAGAGACACCATTTAAATAATAAAAATAAAAGTACCACAGTGAGGAAGAAAAAAAAACAGAAGGATAATGAAAAAACCAATAAGTGACTGTAACATGTTTACTCAAATAAGATAGAACAGCAGACCAAAGGAAAGAAGGGGGTCTCATCTCCCTCAAAAGAGAAAAAAGAGATCCAGATCAGAGCATAAAGAAAGAGAGACCATTACATAAACTGTTTTACAAAGAAGAGGTAGGAAAAAAGAAAAGTGTAAGAGACGTCACCATAAACTGTAATTGAAGAGATGAACCTACAAAGGAAAGGTTAATACGAAGAAACATATGGAAATAACATGAAAAGCCCAAATACATGAATGAAATAAGGGGCCCTCTAACTTCCCACAGGAAAAAAGAAATCTCAAAAACTGTAAAGGGAAAACTAGGCACAGAGAAATTCCAATTTCCAGACATGAAAAAGAAATAAGATATCTCTTTCAAGAACCAGAGGAGACCGAGGGAGAGTCAGAATCCATTTGTGATTCAGATTGATTGTCCAGAAATGTTGTTAACTCGGATGGTTCATAAAAAATCTGAGAGCGACCTTTAAAAGTTATTCTAAATCGTGAGGGACCAGAGAAAGAAAAAGGAATGTTCATTTCCGAAAGCCTCCGTCGAAGATTCAAGAAACCTTTCCGTCTGATGATAGTATCTCTAGCAAAATTTTGCGATATAGCAATTTTGTGGCCCTCCCAGACAATCGATCTGATCTTGCTCATTTGAGATAGAAAAAGCTCCGAGTGTTGATGTCGTAGAGGCTTGAAAACTACAGGTCTAGGATGTGATGAGCAAACTCTATGAGCACGGTCTATTTCAAAGTCTTTCTGAAAGGAGATATGGAGAACCGCAGGGATCCATTCCAGTAAAAAAATCAAGCATTGTAGGAGCAGCTTTCTCCGCTTCCTCTCGTAGACCAAAAATACGTAAGTTACACCTACGGTTCCTATCCTCCTGATCTGTAAGGTCCGTCCGCAAAAAAGCTATAGAGCGTTCCAGACTCTGCACATGCCTAGCCTGTTGATGTGATGTGTCCTCAACTGAACAAGATTCTGCATTTAAAACACGCAATGACAAACTTTTGAAGTCACTCCTGATCGCTGCAACTTCAACTTGAAGTAGGTCCTTGTTTGTTTTAGTACTCTGCGCAATTTCATGAACCGTATTTAAACGTAGAAGAATTGTGTCTACAGTAGTAGTAGATTCCTTAGGAGTTAACTCTGGTGTGGGAGATGTTTGCTTGGATCTCTTGAGAGTTCCTTTTGCATCCTTATCCTTTACAGTGAGACCCATATTGTCTGCCATTGGAGTAGAAATATGTAGGTGATAAGAAGCCACCCCCAATGACAACTCACTGCACCAGACCACCAAATCACTGTCCGGAAAGGCCACAGAGAAAGCTCCTCAGGGGGCAGTCAGCAGTAATCAGACACTCAGCTGAGCCCCAGGAAGTGTCACCATCCGGAAGACTAGTAACACCCACCACATTCTATATCAGTTGCTCACATAAGTGCGCACCGCTGAGAAACTGGTGTCCAACCAGAGGTGGTTTTAGAAAAATAATTGCAGATAATCACAGACTGTTGTCACTATAGCAGAAGATAGGAGTGAACCAGTCAGTTAGATAGCAGATGCAGAGCAGTTACCTATCATAAACTGGTAACAGGGTGGTCTTCACGTTGGAAAGTAGGAACTAACATATACGTGTGAGCACAAAAGGACCTTTGATGTCTCTTCTTATAGGCCTCACACATTCATCTGATGAAGGATGAAACCGTCCAGTCACCGCACTCAATCAAAGTGCCTTCACACTGGATATACTGCATCTCAGGAAAAAAGTACCACAAATAAAAAGAGCAGAGTTTCATAAGTTACTAGCCAATATGGTGCAGGTATTCACAGCTGACGATCACTTGAACTTCACCTCCGGATAGGCAGCGTTGCACACCTTCAGTCGGTAGAGGGTTAAGAGCAGACCGTCACAGTGCTAAAACTTCCAACTGAATCTGCATCGTAAAGCGCCATACGTATAAAGAAACAACATTTTATACATTGTGGGATGAAATGCTCTTTCCGCCCTCACTGCCGTACCTCTGAACAGAAAGCCTTCAGTATTAACTGACCTGTACTCCTCGCGCCGCTGCCATCTTAACAACCGTGTCTGAGGAGAAATAAGTACATTCAAAACAGGGTGTTAGAGGCACTCCAAATGCGCCACAACTCTTCCTCCGTATCCCCGCAGCATTCTGCTTCCAATATTCAAATCGGGAACCGGCCTTATAAGACTCCGATCTTAGGAATCCGGACGGCCTCATAGAGGCTCACAGGAGCTCACAAATATGGGGCCATCTTATCTGCGCGCAAACCACGCCCCTCCAGGAAATCAATGTTTAACCCCATTGCTGAGCAGCAGAGTTGGGCTGGCACAGCGTCCAGACCCGAGCGTACGTACTTTGAGTGCAGACAGCAGCAGTGGCTTATCTCACCTGTCCCAGGGACTAGGACGTGATCTGCCCTGGACTCTCTGCTGCCACTGTGGTATCAAGCATTTGCAATGCAATAAGGCTTGTATTTGTGACACTTTGAGCTATTGCCATTGTAAATGACAATGTATAATAGCCATTGTCCTTTACAATACCAATAGGTCAAACTCTCGCAAATGCGAAACCTATTGTAGTGCAAATGCTTGTTTTCAATTGCTAAAAAAATTTGGCTGCGCCCAAGGGGCAAAGTGAGCCACTGTGACGTAACCGTATTATTTAAAGGCGCTAGTCAAACAGGAAACGGAAAGCGAAACACAAAGCTCTGTGACTTTTCCACAAGTGAGTTCTGTCCCTTTGCAGTTATGGCATACTCACGAGCAGGTCCATGACTGCTAGGAAGTCATGCACCTTTCTATGAAAAATTGCAGTTTTTTTTAGCTGGACAAATATTTGTACTAGACATGGTTTCTTAAAAATGTCTTTATTTTTATTTATAATGGACCCATTGTGAATCGTAGGCAAGTGGAATATCTTATATTCATTTGTTGACAAGCGAACAAGGTGCTCTAGTGTTTTGATGTGTTTTTTTGTAACTTTTGTCTAGGTTCCTTCGTGGATGCTGTACAATGATGTTGAAAATCAAATTATGATAAATGTAGCGCTCTAGTGCTCTGAGGGTCTCCCGTGAGCCCTGGAAGCACTATCACACTTTGTATCACCTTCTGGCCAGGCGTGGCCAGAAGGCTATAAATAAAAGGGCAGGAGTGGCACGGCACTTTCTGTCCAGACCAGCATTGTGTGTGTGTGTCTAATGCTTCAGGCTAGTTCCATGCGCTTAGGCCTAGCTGACCGACACAATTGCATGTTTAGGATCTGAGATCCCCACACTGGCGACGAGGGTGGGATCCACTTGATTCAGCGTAGCCCGCAGACGCTACACGTCCTGCGCGGCACCGCTCGAAGACACTGGCAGCCGCGCCAGAGCCAGAAGAAGAAAACCGGGACAGGCCCGCAACACAAATGAAGAAGTCGCTTACCGGTAAGCAGCATGTGCCAGGAACTGCGTGGTGCACCGGTGATCAGGACTCGAGGCAGCGCAAGCAGCGAGAGACGAGGCGCTGCATCGGGAAGAAGCTGCCGGCAGGCCCAGCAGTGCACGCATGCGCTGAAGGAACAAAGCCAACGCCCAGAGGTAACTAGGCCCGCGCAAGCACACGCGAGCGAGAGAAGCACACGCGCTCAGCACAGCGCGAAGCCCAGATCAAGCCAGACGAGGCATCGACCCAGAAGAGGTCCACGCGAGGAACAAGCACACGCACACGCACATAGCGCATCAACCACAAGCAAAGCAAACACAGCCCATGACCAATCAAGTAGTTTAAATTGGTTGAATGAGATCATAAGGCTAACAGTTTGAAACGACACGACTGAGGGCCAGACAGCAAGCACAACCCAGCTGAGACGGTGCCACAAACAAGCACCAGCAAAGGCAAGGAAAAAAAATAAACAGCGTCAATAAAAGTCAAGACAGGCAGACAAGAAAAAGAGTAAATCACCGACACCAAGCCCAGATATGTCGGTCAACCAAGGAGGAGCAGCGGGAGGAGCGCTGCAAGCAGCAGCCCCAGTACAACAACAAGCAGGACCCCCAGCTTAAGCAGTAGTCCCAGCTGCCCAGCCTCCTATCCCATCAGCTCATTCACAGATACAAGCCTTTCCACCGTTCAGTGAGTTAATCGACCCAGGCACAGCAGCGCCACGGTGGGCAGTGTGGCTGGGGCAGCTCAACAACTACTTCACCGCCACAAGAGAGAAAGACAACGAGGTGAAGAGGTCACTACTATTACACTTCGGAGGCACAGAACTGTATAAACTCTTTAAACACCTGCCAAATACCGACCATTTCGCCGGACCTGCCGGTCGCTGCTGTCTTTCTGGACGCCACCAAGGCGTTCGATTCCGTGGAATGGGACCATCTCCTGGCCATACTAGGCAGGATGGGCTTCCCCCGGATTTTCATTGCCTGGGTGACATTACTTTACACCTCTCCAGTTGCCAGGGTCATCATCAACGGAGTGTTGTCGTCGCAGATATCCATCACGAGAGGGACTCGTCAGGGCTGCCCATTGTCGCCCCTGCTTTTTGCCCTAGCTATCGAACCCCTGGCTTGCAGGATCCGGCAGTTGCATAAGGACAGCGCCTTTAACTGCAACCAGAGACAGATCGGCATATCCCTCTATGCGGATGACGTTACCTTATATGTGCGGCGCCCGCAAGTACACCTCAACCCCCTACTGAGAGAATTCGTGTTATTTGGTGGAATCTCCGGCGTTCACATCAATTGGAAGAAGTCGCAGTTCTTCCCCCTCACGCCCTCGGTGACCCCTTTCCCGCTTGATTATCCGCTGGAGTGGTGTAGTACGGATTTGAAATACCTGGGAATTGTTGTGTCACTCGCTAAGGAGGACACGGTCCGCCTGAATTATGGGGTGGCCATCTCCAAATTAGCCGATACTGTGACTCGCTGGTTGGCCCTCCCACTGTCAATGGCGGGAAGAGCCTCCCTGATAAAAATGGTCATCCTTCCACGCTTCCTCTACCTCTTTCAAAATATACCCTATTACCCGGGAGCCTACTTCTTCAAAAGACTTCGGTCTGAACTGCTTCGCCTATTCTGGGGCGGGAAACAACCGCGCCTCAGCTGGAAAGTGTTGACGCAACCGTATGACCGGGGTGGATTCGATGTGCCTGACTTGGAGGTGTATTACCTCAGTGCGCAGGCTCAACATGCTTATTACTGGACTCACCCCACTCCCTTCATGCCTCAGGTGGCAGCTGAGGACTGGATAGTTCACCCGCTGCCGCTTAAGGGCATGCTGCTGGGCCAGATCGGGGACGTTGAAACGCCTGCCACCACTGTAACTTGCACCATGGACGCTTGGCGCAGAGTGACTAGACTACTGGAAGCCCCCATGCTCTACTCACCGGCGCTGCCCCTTTCATATCACCCGAAATTGTCGCTCCTGACGGAAAATGGGTTTCACTCCATGTGCAACCGCATCCAACTTCATACCTGGGGGGACTTATTTCATGAGAAGCGGTTCCGCACTAAGGAGCAGTTCTTCGGTGCTACTCCCCCCACGCCAATGGAGGTCTTTTATTACATCCGGCTTCGACAGGGTATGAAGGAGATAATTCCTGGCTACCCGGAGGAACCGGGCGCGGTCCTGCCGCTGCACATCATGCTTGTTTCGGACGGCAGACATTTGGTGTCGAAGCTGTATTCGGCCATTCGAGAGCAACGGCCCCCTGTTCCGTCCAAGGCACGTACTGCCTGGGACGCTGACCTACCCATTGCTCTCACTGATGAACAGTGGGGATACTGCTGCTCGGTTACCGCACGAGTCTCCTCTAGTTGCAGATTGAAAATTATCCACTATAAATTTGTGCAACGGTATTACTATACCCCAGTTCGGAAACTGCGATTTCGACTGTCGGATGACGACAGATGTGCGCGGTGCCGTGTGGAGGGCGCAGGTTTCCTCCATCTGGCCTGGGAATGTGGAGTAATTCGGGAATACTGGGAGCAGGTACATGCCGCGTTGCAGGTGATGATCGATGGTCCTCTTGCCCTTGAGCCGGTGATGATGCTGCTGGGTTATACCAAAAACATTCCCAAATCGGATCGCAAGTTTGTCGATCTCGCGCTCCTACTAGCTAAACGGAGGATTGCATGCAGATGGGGGAGAGGGAGGGCACCTAAGTTTAAGGAGTGGCTGGACGACCTTAAGTACTGCCAGGATCAACATGGCGTTTATGCGGAACTTATGCCTACCCGCTGTAGACCCAGGGACTTCTGGTCCCCCCTGCAGGTTTACTGGCTGTCCCAAGCTACCGGCAGCGACTCCTCTGGTGAGGACGAGCCGATTCCTGGCCCATGAACATGAAAATGCACATTACACTACACTCACCTTGATGCACACCACCCGATGGATTGGCCCTTGACCAGTAGTGCTCCACCCCTTATACTCCTCCCGTGGTTAGCTCCCTGGGGCGCGCAGCGGCTCCCTATCCACCTGGGCACACTCATAACATATTGATACACCGGGCGCCGGGGGTGTCTCACGGGGCGACGATAGGGAGACTTCGGACTGATGACATCACGAACTCCTGGTTCTCCTTGCTAAGGGGTTGCCTGACTACGAGGGTGGGGGGGGTCCCCCCCTTTGCAAATTGCACAGCCACGATGGCGGGGGGAGGGATGCGGGAACAGTGGCTTCTGACTCCGGAACATTGTTGGAATTCGTCTCTGTTGTACCTTGCCCGCTGCAGATGATGGGTGTCCGCTGAATGTACCATGATCGATATTGATGCTGTTACTGTCATGACTATGTGATGCACAAAGTTAATAAAAAAAAAGGTTTAAAAAAAAAAAAAAACACCTGCCAAATACCGGAGCTGACACAGACTATGATGCAGCAGTTGCTGCGCTCAATGCTCACTTTGATCTCCAATTAAACCCACACTATGAACGCTTCAAATTCCGGCAATCCAACAAAGGGAAGGAGAAACAATGGATGCGTTCCACGCTCGCCTGAGAGACCTCATAGGCACGTGCACATAAGACGATGAAAAGAAGGAAGTAACTGCGCAGCTCATTCAAGGGTGTCAAAACAAGCATCTGAGGACCCTTATCCTGAGGCAACCCCGCATATCCCTTGAAGAAATATTAATCCTCGCCAGATCGCATGAGCTATCAGATGCCCGCGCCACTGCGATGGAAGCAGCTCTAAACCCACGCTCAGAAGCAGGGACAACGATAAAGACACAAAGAGTAGACGCAGCTTGCAGCTTTAGCCGTGGAGGCAGAGGAAGATGGCCAACCAGGACACAACGCCGAGCGCCATGCGGATACTGTGGCAGAGAGGAGCATAACCAAGATGGCTGCTCGGCTCATGGGAAGACATGTTCCAAATGCGGAGTGCCCAACCACTTTGCGACGGTATGCAGAGGAGGTTTTCGCGGACGAAACTTTTCAGGAAAGAAGACAGCCACTGGGTCCATAAAGCAGTTATCGCTGGAAGACGCCGCGTCATCACGATCGGCTAAAACACAAAGACAACCACAATCACAATTCGACGAATCTTCCACTGATGACGACAATGAATGTTACTACGTGTCGTTCGTCAGCGAGCTGAAGAAAATACGAAGACCTCAGCCGAAGTGCCGGATACAAATAGACGGGTCACCAGTGACCGGAGTAATTGACACAGGGGCTACGGTCAATGTAATGGGCATCCAGCACTACAAGTCCCTGAAACCAAGTCCGAAACTAGTCCCTTCCAAAGCCCGAATCCTCACCTTAGGCAGCCAAGAACCACTTCCGCTGTGAGGGAAGATGTTGGAGCAGGTCAAAGCGGAAGACCAAGAAGTGACAATGACATTTCATGTGATAGACAAGGAAGCAGACTTACTAGTAGGAAGCAACACTGCGGAGGACCTCTGCCTCATTGTGTTTGTGAACGCAGTAAAAGCACTCCAGACTGAAGACATCTTACAAATGTTCCCTTCACTGTTTGAAGGCATTGGGACCATCAAACGCTCGCCTATCAAGCTACACATAGACCGTGCGATACAAACAGTGGCACTGAGACACCGGAGGATCCCGTTTCACTTGCACACAGCAGTAGAGCAAGAACTGAACCAAATGAAGCCACAAGGGGTGATAGAGAAGGTATCTGGACCAACGCCATGGGTGTCCCCCATGGTAATAGCAGAGAAACCGCGGCAGCCTGGAAAAATCAGGATATGCATTGATATGAGGATCCCCAACAAAGCCATACGGCGAGAGCGACACCTCAAACCCACAGTAGACGATATTTTGACGGACTTGAACGGAGCCCAATGGTTCTCCAAGCTAGACCTCAATGCGGGGTACCATCAGCTGAGGCTAGCAGAGGAGAGTCGATATATAACAACCTTCTCAACGCATCTAGGATTGAGAAGATACAAAAGACTAAATTTTGGAATCTCGTCCGCTGCGGAGATCTTCCAGAATACCATCAAGGAGATACTATCTGGACTACAAGGAGTGCTGAATGTCAGTGACGACATTTTAATCCACGCCAAAACGAGTGAGGAACACCATCACAGACTGAAGGCCACACTGCAAAGACTTGCACAACACTGCGTAACGTTACACAAAGAGAAGTGCCAGTTTTAAAAAAAATCTATCGAATTCTTTGGCTACGTATTTGACTCAGAAGGAGTCAAGGTTGACCCACGCAAGTCACATGCCATCAAAAACGCCCCTGCACCCACCACCGCATCGGAAGTGAAGAGCTTCCTAGGGATGGCGCAGTACTGCGCGAGGTTTATCCCCAATCTAGCCACGATTGCGGAACCATTGAGAAACTTAACAAAAAAGGAGAACCCATGGAAATGGACAGATGTGGAAGACAAAGCATTCCACCAAATCAAGACGGCCCTATTAGACAGCACCACTATGGCGTATTTCAACACTGCCAAACCCACTGAAATATTAGTAGACGCCAGCCCAGTCGGCCTAGGAGCCCTAATCTCACAGTAAACAGAACCCGGGGTATGGGCCTCTCTAGCTTTTGTGAGCAAAGCCTTAACCGCGACGGAATCGAGGTATTCTCAAATTGAGAGAGAGGCCTTGGCTGTCAAATGGGCCTGCAATCATTTCCACCTCTATATCTCTGGACATCCTTTCAGAATGGTGACGGACCACCAATCGCTAATACCTCTATTTATGGGCACGGCCCCTCACCCCCCGCCAAGGATAGAGAGATGGGCCATCCAAGTCCAACAATATCAAATGGACCTAGTATACCGCCCTGGAGCAAGACACCCGGCGGATTTTCTCTTTCGCCACCCGTCACTAGATGGTCATCACACCACGGAGCAAGAACTTCAGGCAGAAGCATTCGTAAACATGCTATCGACTGGATCATGCCCCCGAGCCCTCACAGCAGACACCATCATAGCTCAGTACGACACCAATGTGGTCATCCAACGCGTGAAGGACGCCCTACAATCAGGCTCGTGGGGAAACTTTTTAAAGAACGTTGGTGGGTGGAACGAGGCGGACAGAACACGCCTGACTCAGTTTTGGGGAGTACACAATGACCTAAGCAGCGCAGACAATGGATTGGTACTTAGAGGATCCCGAGTAGTAATTCCAAAGGCATTGCAAGAGAGAGCGACAGTACTAGCTCACAAGGGACACCAAGGCACCAGACGGATGAAAGCTCTGATGCACGAGAAAGTATGGTTCCCCGACCTGGAAGATAGTGTTGACACAGTAGTGCGGCAATGTCGAGCATGCCAGATAACCAGCTACCCCGACGCTCCAGCACCAGTGATTACAGAGGACCCGGCCCCATCCCCATGGTCGTGGCTCAGTCTAGATTTTGGGAGCTTCCCGGACGGGAGAATCACTGTGGTGTTAATCGACAGCTACACAAAGTATCCCATCGTGGATCTAGGGGCATCCACCAGTTTCGCGAACATCCTCCCCATTCTGAGCAAGTCGTTTGCCATGTTTGGAGTACCACTCGTCATCAAAACAGACAACAGACCCCCGTTCCAGGGCAGCGAGTTTAAAGACTTTCTACAGAGCCTAGGCATAAAACACCAGAGGATCACGCCTCAGTGGCCCCAGGCCAACGGCGAAGTGAAAAGATTTATGAGGACAATAAACAAGATTTTACGAATAGCCACCTCGGAAGGGAGTGATCTAGAAGAAGCACTGCAGCTATTTCTAAGGGAGTACCGAAGCACCCCACACAGCACTACACAACGGTCACCATTGGCATTTATGCTAGCCGGACCGAGAAGAGACTTACTCCCCATGGCTGACAACTGGACTCCCGCGCCATACTCACCAACAAACACCCAAGAAGGAAGAAAAAGAACTAATGAAAAGGCAAGTCAACAACGACGAGCTCAGACGAGAGTCCTACATCCCGGAGAGACAGTATTGATCCGGACCCGGAGACCAGGAGGCAAGTTCTGAACACCGTTCGAACCAGAACCCTGGACCATTAAAGAAACAAGAGGCACAACAATAACTGTCAACCGGAATGGAGAAGAGGTGACCTGAAACATATCATGGTTCAAGCAAATTCCGCCAACTCAAGAACAACCTGAGGTCCATGAAGAACTTGCAGCAAGGGAGGAAGGAACAGGAGGGCGAAGAAACAAGTATCACTTCACCCCTAGCTGCACCGGACGAGGCAGCCCCACTGTCACCAGGGTATCCTCAGTAATCGACACCCACAAGAGGCCGGTGGCGATATAGCCTCAGGCCCAACCCCAGGCCAAGCCAAAGATTGGCGGACTTTGCATGTTGAACAATTCATTCATAACTTTTCAAAATTCCAAGTTGGGAAGGGATGTAGCGCTCTAGTGCTCCGAGGGTCTCCCGTGAGGCCCGGAAGCACTATCACACTTTGTATCACCTTCTGGCCAGGCGTGGCCAGAAGGCTATATATAAAAGGGCAGGAGTGCACGGCACTTCCTGCCCAGACCAGCATTGTGTGTGTGTGTCTACTGCTTCGTGCTAGTTCCATGCGCTGAGGCCTAGCCGACTGACACAATTGCATGTTTAGGATCTGAGATCCCCATAATAAACATGGTTAGTTTACCAATCTGTTATCGTTAAAAATGTAACAAGAAGTTTTTAGCACTAGCTAAAAAAAGGAGGCCACGAGTCCAGGAAAATGGCTCTTTTAACTGATGTCTGGAAAATAAAATACAGCAATTACAGGGTGCAATTATGTGCCCCCGATTGTTCTGGGTCCCAGTGGAACTGCGCCTTCTTCACCAGTGCTAGCTGTGCCAGTGGCCTCGTGATGGAGACGATGCTTCTGTTTGTTTATTTATTTTTGTAACTATAGTTAATGCCAGGAATTACACATAAATGTTTTTAAAAAAAAAAAAATGTATTGAAGTCTTAGATAATAAAGCAAAATCAAACACTAACATATCATATGCTAGGCAAGATATACAGATACCAAAACGAAATCAGAAGACACACATCAGGCCGTCTCATAAAGAGGAATCACAGAAAAAAGAAAAAAAAACAAAAAAACAACATAATCAATTTGAATCATTAAAACCAAAGTGCGAACCCCAGATTTTCTCAAATTTAGGAATCGCCCCAACTCTTTGAGCATACAAATGTTCACTATTTCTTACTTTTTGCATTTTATAGCACCATTCATATAGATTGGGGCAATATTGTGAACGCCAGTTTTGTAGAATTAGCGATCTCGCTACAGCCATAGCTATATATATTAGTTTAACTAGTTGCCCCTCTAACATCAATTCAGGATCAAATCCAAACAAAATCAATTTAACATTAACCAAAATTGATATTTTACACTGGTTTTGTATATATGCAAATATTTCTTCCCAAAAAGGTACAATTTTGGAACAATAAGCAACAACGTGAGACCAATTAGCAGGATTATAATGCAGACATCTATAACAGTTGGAAGAGCAGTTAGGATACATTTTACTAACCATTGCCGGAGTGAAGTACAGAAGCCATTTACTAAAAAACAGCATTCTGCGCCAATTGGCACCTCTTAATACGGAAAAATTCAGAACATTAATTCTCTTCCATATAGCAGGGGATAATACCATATTTTCCTGCCCTTGCCACTTATTGGTTGCTTTTAGACACAAATCCGGGTCCCTATTCACGGTTAAGCATCGTTTCCACTCCCCCGGCTTTCTTTCTTGTATTAAACATAATTAATCATTAAATAACTGAGCAGTGGCAAAGAGGAGTGAAGGGTCCAGTTGGATCAAGATTCCATAAATCAACTTATACGATCCCAGCAATAGGAAATTACCTTGAACCAGGGTTGACATATCAGACATCCTAATCCAAGCGCCATCTTTCATAAAATCGCTTAACATCTTAAACCCTATCTTCTGCCATTTTTCTAGCAGATCCATGCTAATATCCACTCCGAAGAATGAAAATGCCGAGCAGAGGGAAGAGGATGTATTAAGAAACGAAAGGGAGTATCTCTTTAGGAGTGCTGAACGTCTCTTAAAAAACCAGTGCAGCACCTTATACCTGACTGTTTTTGGAGATTTAAATAGTTTAAGTGGGGAGGGAATCTTGGATTCTTCACAAATCAAATCAATGAAAAAATTTATAAAGAGTTGCTGATTATTATCCTTGAATCTGGTCATGAATTGAGCCAAATATGCATTGTAATAGTCTTTAAGGTTGGGAAGGGCCAGCCCACCTCGTCCTTTATCTTTGAATAACGTATTCAAAACAATACGAGGCGTCTTTTTGGCCCAAATAAATGAAGAAAACAAGGCTTCAGCTTTAGAAAAAAAAGATCCCGGCCGAGCACAAGGTATTGTTGAAAATAAAAAATTAAATAAAGGGAGGACCGACATCTTAATTAGTGCAACCCGACCAATAATAGTTAATGGTAGAGGATTCCATCTTTCGAACATTGCTCGTACCTTCTGCAACAATGGTATAAAATTCAAGCTGTAAAGGTCTGAAACTGCGGGAGAGAACATAACCCCCAAATATCTTTTCGGTTCGTTATTAATGCATGATCTTAAATCAGGGTGAATTACAGGATTAATGCCCCCGCATACTAAGATTTCGTTTTTTTTTTTTGTTTATCCTATAGCCCCCCCAACACCTCAAACTCTTCAAATATTTGAAGTGCAAGTGTTTGGCATTGCAATTCCGGCTTAATTAACAAAATTATATCGTCTGCATAAAGTTTAATTTTAGGCATCAAATTAATTGGGGGGAATAAAAGAGGAGCTTTCCTAATTGAATTGCAGTTGCTAAGGGTTCGATAAAAAAGGCAAATAAAACCGGAGACAGTGGGCAGCCTTGTCTAGTACCATGTTTAACCGATACTAGCCCCACAGACTCGGCATTGATTATAATATTAGCCCTAGCCCCTGAATAAAGACTCTGAATTAAATTTATAACTACCTTTGGGATAGCGAAGTGCTGTAAAATAATAAAAATTGTCTCCCATACCACCAAATCAAAAGCTTTTTCGGCATCAAATAATAAAATTAAAGCGGGGATCTTGCGTGACTCAAAAAAATCCAAAGCCTCTGCTAAAAAGTGAGTGTTAGTCAAGAGCTGCCTGCCTGCAACAAAGCCATTCTGGTCTGCATGAATCAAATCTGAAGAAAAAGACTTAAATCGTGTAGATAATAATTTAGTGGTAATTTTGTAATCTGTGTTAAGAAGCGTGATGGGTCTATAAGAATTTGGGTCGTTGGGGGGTTTACCTTTTTTAAGAAAACTTACTACTGTACCTTCCCTGAAAGAATCCGGGATATGTCCACCCAGCAACATAAAGTTTGATAATTGGACAAAAACATCTGAAAAGGCAGTAAAAAAGACTTTAAAAAACTCTGAGGGAAACCCGTCCGGTCCAGCCGCTTTCCCTAGTGGAAGCTGTAGTACAACTTTCTCTACTTCCTCTCTAGTGAATGGAGTTGCCATACTAAATTGATCTGCAGGGGAAAGAGTGGGAAGAGAGTACTTTTCCAAATAATTCAATAATTTTTGATAATCTATCGTCGATTGAGTATTATAGATCCTTTTATAGTGAGCGGTCATTATTTCTCCAATTTCAGCTGGGACCGATGTATCCCTAAGAGTATCTGGAGAATATAGGGAGTGTATGAGATTAGTCGAGGCTTGCTCTCTGGCCTGCCACGCCAGGAGTTTGCCAGTGAAGTTACTCTCTTCATAAATTTTTTGTGAGCTCTTGCGAAAGATCTCCTCACTCTGAGTATAGAGCTCCTGAGAGAGCTCACGTTTGGCCACTTTTAATTGATCTTGAACCGATCTAGCAGAATTTTGTTGCCTGAGTTCAGTGAAAGCCTGAATTTTTTGTTGGAGCAATTTATTTTTATTCTTAACTGCTGAAAAATCTGCTGCATCTCTACCAATCACCAGGCCGCGAATATATGCCTTAAACGAGTCCCACACATAATTGAGAGGGGCAGTTCCTATATTCCGAGAAAAAAGGGTTGATATCTCAGTTTTAATAGCCTCCACCCAGGTGTCATCAGTCAAGTATTTTTTATTAAAGACCCAACGTTTAGGGGTTCTTGCCCTTTCTGCCAATCCCAATTCCATAATGATCATAGCATGATCCGAGAACCCGTTGTGAAGCATCGTCTGTTTAGAAAAAATGATTTGACGTGAGATTAGAAAAAAATCAATTTGTGAAGAGGATTTAAATCTACCGAACCAACAAGTATATTCTTTTTTGTACATTACCTTGTTCTACTTTTGACGCGGCCGGCCCGATGGGGTTGTAGGCGACATGCTGTGTCTAACGAACTGTCTCCACCTAATAGTGCTTTGATGCTGTGTTACTACTCTAAGCTGCTGCCGGCCTGATATCTCAGGTTGTAGGCTGACGAGGCTGTGTACAGTTCCCCTTTTTTACATCTAATAAAAGTCTTGGAAAAAAAAAAAGTATATTCTTTTTTGTGCGGATTTTGATTTCGCCAAGGGTCCCACAGGTTAAATAGCAACATATTATTCATAATAGACCTAAGAGATTTAGGCTTGAATTGTGTCTTCGATTTGCTGGATGAATCCAGCTCTCTGTTCATTGTAATGTTGAAATCCCCACCAATAATAATCTCACCCTTGACCATCAACAAAGAATGAAAAAACTCCTCATAAATCTCTGGAGAATCCTCTGTTGGAACATAAAAACTCACTAACGTAACAGGATTAGTTCTATTTGGGATCAAACAGGTGACCCAGCACCAACGGCCCGACCCCCCTTGTTCCACTTGACCCAACTGGGCCTCTAATTTTTTACTAACAAATAATGCCACTCCCCTCCGTGACTCTGAACATGAAGAGAATACTCTACAAGAGGCCCAGCTTTTAAACATAGAGAATTCCTCAATTTTTAATCTAGGTATATGGGTCTCTTGTAATAGAATCGCATCAGGTTGTTGCGTTTTGGCCCATAATTCTATTGCTCTCATTTTTTTCTTATTATTTAGACCATTTACTTTGAAAGAAATAATTTTTAGCCCCATACTAAAGAGTAAAGGCAGAAAGCACCCCGCACCAAAACTTTCAAACTGATTGTGAACCATTTTTCAAAAAAAGCCCCATTCCAATATTCATAACGTACTTAGCCCAGCTATAAAAAAAGAAATTATATGCACATATCCAAGACTTCTTTTTTTGATTTCGTGCCCCCTGCCCTCCTCCAACCCCTGTAAGCCCCCCCTCCTTTATGGCCCTTACCCCACGCTGGCCATGCTGGACCACCCCTACCCTTAAGGTGCCTTGGATTAGCACTCCTTGACCTTCCTATGAGTCCAGTCCTGACCCCGCCCCTCCTCCCCTATACAAACAAAACAGACTTAAGAGCATATATTGGAAACCTACTAGTTTCCATATCTCAGGAAGAAAAAAAAAGAACACACCCATTACAAGAGTTCATTAGGCAGCCTCGCAAACAAGGAACATTAATCCTGGGAGATCAGACGTAGCAGCCCCTGTGCTTCATCAATGTCCGTAAATAAATGGAATTTGCCCTTCACCAAAACTTTCAATTTTGATTGCTGAGCAATCATTGCTTGCGCTCCCCTGTCTTTAAACATTTGCAGCATTTTTACGAATTCCTTCCTCCTCCTAGCTGCAGCAGCAGACATGTCCGAAAAGATGCGACATTTAGTGGAAGAGTTAACCGAAAATTGATTTTGCTTGAAGGCCTTAGAAAGAATAGTCTCTTTTACTCTGACATCTGAGAAATTCACAAGAATAGTCCGAGGTAAAGTGGAGTTGGGAAACGGTTGTGCAGGGACACGATGGGCGCGTGTAATCGTTAAATCTCCCTTGAATTCTGGAATGACCTCGCGGAGAAAGAAGGCGGTAAGCCACTGTTTCATATCAGAGCCCTCAATTTTCTTGGGTACTCCCACGATTCTAAGGTTCGACCTCCTATTATAGTTTTCAATTTCGTCCAGTTTAAGCTCAAGAAACTTAGAGGTTTTGGAAAGAGATGTAACCTCTTTTTACACCGCTCATATGATCCTCCAGGCCCGAGATCCTAGTCTCTGCTTCTTGTAGCCAGGCAGGAAAGGAGGAGATCGTTTCTTCAATTTTGTCTAGTCTTTGATTGATAAGGGCCAGATCAGATCGTTGTGACTGCTTCATCTCCCTCACTTCACCTAGTATCATGTTAAGCATGTCTTTAACCGAGATCTGGAATTCTCCTGTGGTCTCAGTCGCCATTCCTAAAATCGGACTTTTCACACCAGGGGGAGAAGAGACTATGAGATCCATCTGGGGAGAGACTTCGTCTTGTATAAGATTACTTTCTTGCGAACCCATTAAGTCCACAGAGGAGAACGTTTTGACCCCATTTATAATGGTGGATAGACTGGAACCACCTCCTTCTTGCACCATACCTTCAGGTAGGCCCGTAGGACTTGAGTTTGAACCCATCGATGGAGAAGGAACAGGCTTTGAATTATCAGTTTTTTTCTCAAATAATGGGAAGTTTTTAGCAACTTTAGGGGCCACCTCAGGCACCCCGCCTTTGGAGGCCCCAAGCTGCGAACTATTATTCAGCGCATCGCTCATCTCACTCCCATTTACATCGTGTGCTAAGTCATTTTGCTCTTGAGGCGGATTTTTCAAAGGCGTCAGTCTAGATGGGTTAGGGAAAACCGAATCCGTTGTCTCCTCCTCCTCGTGGCCCGAGGTTCCAGAGATCTCAACCAGCGAATCTTCTTTTCCAGCGCCTATATCAGCATTTTTTTGAGCGGCGGCATCGTCCTTTAATTGCTGGCGTCTTATTCGCGCTTTGGCGCGGGCGTTTAATTGTTTGCCCATCCTGCCAAGAAGTCAATAAAGTTTTCTCCAACACTGCCTTGAGAAGCCAACTGAAGAGTTGGATACCTCCCGAAATTAATTTGAGTGGGAAAACAAAACAAAAGCAAAGGACTTTTAACCGGATAGCCTCAAAAGTCTTTCTGTCCTTCCCGCTTCTTAGAGCTTGCAAATCCCCCAAACCGCATCCGCTGCGCACTTATCAACAGCAGGGAGAGGCTTTACAAGGCAAACGGGGTCTCACCGGGCAGTGCTAAGCACGCACCACCAAGCAGCGCAATCTTCTGCCCGCTCATATACCACCAGCCCAAAGTTAGTAAGTATCCAGCTCTCCGTCACTTTGTGTCCTGCATCAGCATAAATCGTAGGATCGTAGGAGATCAGATTAGGGCAGTAAGTTCCCCAATCACTGGAATGCTGGGACTTGTAGTTTTTTTTTTCTTTTTTTTTCTTTCCTCCCCCATCGATTCTTAAATGCCTACAGCACCACTCCGAGATTATACTGTATTTCAATTTCAAGCCAGCCTCCAAGCAAAGCTGTGAAGTTGCAGCGCGATTCCAGCACATCCAGCGCCCAAACACTTATTCTGCACTTCAATCAGTTCCGACGCCACAGCCACTGTTAAGACCGCCGTGAAGCACCTCCGATGCCATCAACCTCGTAGAGCCGAGTGAAAGAGAGGAGCAAAGAACAGAAAGTCCAGGTGCTTACCGGCTACAATTGCCTGCTATGAATACCAAACACAGAGTTAGCCCAACTGCGGCCGCTGCTAGATTGTGTGCAGCTTCAGCGGCGGAGGGAAACTCGCAACAGGCAGCAAGACAGGCCCAGCTGCGGCATACAGCCAGTATGCAGCCAGAATGTAAGCAGCAAGTAGACGGGGGATGCAGCGTGAGCGTTATCGGCAACAAAGATTTCTTTCAGTCCACCCTGATACAATGTATCCGGGGTCCGTTGGAGATGCAGTGCCCCTCACCTTGCATCCCTGTGAAGAGCAGGCTTCGTCTCCGTAGGTCTCCGTAGGTCTCTCGGCGTGAATGCCGAACAGCAGGCTCAGCAGGCACTCAAAGCACTCTCGGCGTGGACACAAACACCTAGCGCAACCCGCCAAACCGCAGCAGTCGCCATTGACCTCGAGGTGAGGGGGGGGAGCCAGGAACAGGAACTCCGGGCTACGTGGAGGCGTGGAACTCCACCGTAGCGGCCGCCACACATAAATGTTTTTCAATATTAGAATTTTAAAGTTTCTGAGGGAAGTTCTGCTGTTTTGCTGTGCAATCCCTAGGTTTTATTATCTTCACTCTATAGCTGAAAGGTTTTTCTAAACAATATCTTCGTAAGCTTTAATAATCACTACAAAATTGGTTCCGATAGTTAGTCACCGTTTTTTTCGGAGCACTGCACCTGCTTTTCCATACCTTCATTAGGCCATGAACAGCCCTTCTAGTTCTTTACTTTATGTGTTCTAGAGAGTAGCCTGGTGCTGATTAGTTTAATGCTAATAAAGTTTCTTTCAGGCAGGCTATTTCTTTCAATTCTATTTTGGCTTAAGGGGCTTTTTAATGCAGCCTTCTGCAACAGCCTGCCTTATTCTCGATTGAAAGTGCCTTTCCTAAAGTTTTAAGGCTGCTGATATGAGTTCTGGCTTGTAATATCTCTTTTGAAGTGTTCTCTGTCTAGTTCACTCAACTCCGGTTGCCAACTAGTTTATTTTAACAACTTTAAATTGTTATTTGTACAGAAGCACTCGTCCTTGATAGCACTGTTATTAGAAAGCTCTTAGAAGCTAGTTTTGTGCTCTAGAACACTTACAGAGATGGACGCTGTCCACCAGTATCTCATTGAAGTACTAGTGTTGGCATCTGAGAGACCATCTGCTAGAGTTAGAATCCAGACAGACGGACCCAAACCCCCTCCAATTCTTACTCTGGTACATTTAAACACTGGACAATTCTTTTCTACAGGTCTTACTACAGATTCTTAGTCAGCTTCTTCAGTCATAAAACACCTCGGAACCTTCTACGTGTCACCTAAGGGTGGCACATTCCAGTCCTCTGTTTCTTTGTTGGCTGTGCCACAACAGAAAGAAACCAATCATATACAAATCTGTCTTTGCTTGTTTAAAAGGCACAGTGTAACCCAAACTGCCTAGCCATTTCTAAATAGAAACACAACATCTCCTCATGTTTATAAAAAAGAAGTGACTTCATTATTAATTAGAATGAAATAGAATTGCACAATGTGAAACCAGAAAACCTAGAATCGATCCCGACTTTCCTCACTTGACCAAATTGTGAGATCCTTGGCAATTTTTTTTATTTCATACTTTGCCTCCTTTAACTTCATTATCACATCTAGGTACACGTTGAAATACATGCATTCAGGATATGCACTGTATAAAAACTTCTCTTGTGTCTTAAAAGATTAATGTGTTTCTAAAGTTATGTGGTGCAGGGTACCTTAATACTGTTTTTTCTTTTACTTCACTTAGCTTGGAAATAAACTGCTTGCACTTCCATTTAACACATTTCTGAATGTTAGTACTCCCTCAAGTAGCATACAGCCCAGTGTAGTCGTTCAGCAGGGTGCTGCATGTGAAGGTCATTTGCAAGGTTCCTTTGTGGATGCTGTATAATGATATTGAAAATCAAATTATGATGAATGTTTCGTTCGTTAACAATATGTTATCGTTCAAAATGTACCAAAACGTTTTTGGCACTAGCTTAACAAAAGGTGGCCCCGAGTCAAGGAAAGTGGCTCCTTTAACTGGTGTCTGGAAAATAAAATGCAGCAATTACAGGGTACAAAGTGCTCCTGATGGTTCTGGACCCCGGTGGAACTGCGCCTGCTTCACCAATGCTAGCTGCCCCCCTGGTCTCGTGATGAAGACGATGCTTGTATTTATTTCTTTATTTTTGTAACTATATTTCATTACCAGGAATTATGCTGTAGCACGGGCACAGTGAAAGAGGCTCAGCGGAATTTCTTTAATCCTTCTCTGAGTGGTGGTCGTAAAACATATATTCACTCGTGCCCCCAGGGTATATTCTGCACGATGTGCCTTAAGTCTTTTTATTGGATGCTGTGGCTAGCCTTGCGTCAGAAGCCAAAAGCAATAGTTACATTGAGCCTAGCAAGCGCATGCACTGCTCTGCGAGCCATGCTGTATTGCAGTATAGACTTGAAGCCCCACCCACTATCTGCCCATATTTGTCATTAGCTTGTGTAATTGTCTTTCATAAATGCTGGCTTCTGATTTATTTATAGGCTTGTTAGTCCCTTCTTCGTACTGCCTTGTCTTCGTTTGTAACCTCCCATGAGGATTGGCCCTTTTACTTCGTTTGTTACACAGTAGTCTTATTTACTCTGCAAGCACTATTTTCTTTAATTGTTCCCCTACTGCAGGTACTACATGCTTTCCTGTAACATTCAGCGCACCATGCACACCTTCACTGGGCGCTGTTAGAACAAAAAGCATTTGTATGTCAACTTGACAAACAAATTCTTTTTTTGGTAAAAGCGCCCCAAACGGCTCTTTCACTTTAATCCCAGCCACGTAACTTTCTTTAGACGCGGCTTATCTAAAGAAAGGGGCGTGGCCTGTAGTGAAAGTGCAGCATCGAGCGCTTGTTAACAACAAGCATTTGCAATGCAATAGGTCTCGAATTTTAGAACCTTTGACCTATTGGTATTGTAAATGACAATGCCTTTAAAGAATGCAGGTTTTTTAAACACAAATAAAATGCATTGTCATATAAAATGCCATTAGCTCAAAATCTCGCAATTGCGAGACCTATTACATTGCAAATGCTTGTTTTATCTGTTCACAAACTTATGTTTTACCAATAATTAGCATGTAAAGAAATGGGATTCATTTTTTTGTAATTTTAGAGCTGTTAACATAGCAGTGGGAAAAGGTTCACACAATAAAGTTGATTTAAAAAGTGGAAGTTTTCAATGCAAACTCCTTTGGGTACCTGCTTGATTCAGTGTGCAGGTCTATGATACTACATCGCTTGGATGTTCTTTATTGATATTTGGAATGTTAATATTGTGGAATAGAAATTAGAGTTGATAATAGCTTCAACGTGGGCAATGCAAAGCTTTTATCTCAGTTGGAGCGGCGCCATACTGCATTTTGCTTTGGATTTGTTACAAGCACAGATGACATTCATCTAATTGAAATTAAAGCAATATGCAAGAGTAATTATAATAGTTTTCTTATTTAGGAACATCAGCTTCTGCGGACAGTCTTCTGAACCCACTTGATCCCCATAATGCAATGAGAATAAAAGTAAAACTAGCCGATCTTGGCAATTCCTGCTTCGTTGTAAGTACTTTACCTTGCCTTTGTCTCTGCGTTTCAATATGTCTGAAAAAACTAAGATGTTTGATATGAGGAAAACCCCCACCAGCCCACTTTCTGATACACTATCAATAAAGTGTTGGATGTATCTGAATTTACCTTTATGTGAGATATTCTTTTCTTTTTAAAATCTTTAATTTAGGTTTTTGATGATAGAATACTATAAAGATTGGAAAAGCCTAAGCAACTTTGCAAAGACTTTACAGATGTAGTGGAAGGACACTTATGTGTCACTGACATTTTTTTTTCATTGATTTGAATGTCTTGTGCACTGATTAGATACCCCACAAATTCTACAGGAGAAGTATGAGAGACACAAATCTGTTTTAGCACAAAAGTGATGTTCTTTTAACCTTCCCAGGTATTGTACTTCAACTTGATGTACATGTGTCTCCAAAGAAATCAGAGTGAAACAGATTGTCATCTAAATACTCTGTAGAAAATATCCATGAACCACACAAGTGAAATATTGGAATGCTGATTGGAAATTAGATTCTGACAGGCATAACTTAGTATTCATGCAGCCTTCCATTTTCTGACCAGATGAGTGTCTCCACGGATGTCTACCTTAGTGAATGTATGTGCATGTTTAACCTGATGTGAAACAACAGATATCAAAGATAACATATATCTTTTTTCTCAGTAATTCTGTTGATTGACCTAAAATCAGTACATGCTCTTAGCTCCTCTCCCTTTTTGACACTAAAATCATGGGTGAGGATGCTAGCGGCTAGATTTTCATGTATATACTGCCTACGGTGTTCTGTTTGAGACTCATTAAGTGCATATATATGACTGCAGTTCCAGGTTCTTTATCACTCTGGCAATCAGTCAGTCAGTCAAAGAGCTTTATTCGGTGCAATGCCATAAGAAGAAGCATAAACGCATATATAAACAATCAGTTAAAAAGTTAAATACAATAACGTTGTTAAGACAGGGAATTCAAGCACCAAACCTCACATATTCCTGCGACATGGCTCCATGCATGCCCCAACAAGACATTTAGGGCCCGATGTAGGTACCAAATACCGGTCGGAAACGGCCGATTTCGGCCGTTTCCGACCGGTATTTGGCCTACTGAGATGTAAGGGACCTTTTTTTGTCCGATTCGGTATTTTACCGATTCGGTAAAATTACCGAATCGCAAAAATACCGAATCGGTAATTTTACCGATTTTTTTAAATTTGGGATGTAGGTGGGACTACTTTCAGTCCCACAGGCCCTTCAGATTCGGTATTTTAACACCCAATCCAATTGGGTGTTAAAATACCGAATCCAGGTGTGCATGCACATGTGTGCATGCACACCTATGCCATGTGACAGACAGACATGCCCTTAGGGCATGTCTGTGTGCCACATGGCTCACATGCCTTTTTTTGGGGTGCTGGAGGGTGTCAAAGTGACACCCCCTGCACCCTTGCACAAATCGGTAATTACCGAATCGGTAATTACCGATTCGGTAATGCCCATTGATTCCTATGGGCTTTAAGGCCCATAGGAAGCAATGGGGGATACCGAATCGGTATTTACAGAATCGGTAAATACCGAATCTTACAGATTCGGTATTTACCGAATCTGAAATACCTACATCTCCCCCCCTCTAATTTACCACTTCATAAATACCGATTCTGTATGATTCGGTATTTATGAAGTGGTAAATGTAGATTTACCTACATCGGGCCCCAAAGAACTCAGTATTTTACTATGATTAAAATATAACAGAATGCTATTTTATGCAGTGAATTTTCTAATAATAAGTACATGACGAACATAACATAAGACAGAGAAACAGCAAAATTCTGAATCTAAACTTAAGAGACAATGTAAATAATCAATGTGAGAATTTGAAGCAAAGGAGCACAACAGAGGTCACAGAAATATAAGTCTAGGCAGAGTATAAAAACTGCAAAAAAATATAAAACGCACCAATGATCTGGTAATCATATTCCCATTTGCAGGTAACATACTTGCTTTTTTATCAAACACATCATGAAACCATTTATTTCAGTCAAATAAGGAGGTTACACATGTAATGACATAAGATGTTACAATGCCAACTAATGCCTTAGCAGGGTGACTATCAAGCGATTCATTGTTTGGTAAATTATGTTTAACACAACAGTCAGAATCCAACTGTAAGCTTTTAGGTGCTCAACTAATGTAAGGATTATACAGGGTCAACCATGGTATGCCGAAGATCACTTTAAATTGAGGCGCATCAATGAAATGAGCACATTTAATGTCTATATAATTTCCTGAGGCTCCTGAATCTCATTTCTTTGCTCGTAAGAATAGTCTCATGAGCAGTTGAAGACTGCATAGTATTTAATAGCCAAGCTAGAGCTAACTCAAGTTATATACATGACAAGGTAGCTCCCTTAATGCGAGTGGAATTACATTTTTTGACAGCTCTACCCTTTCTAATTGTTTGATTCTTAGTAACCTAAGGTTTATTCGTACAGTCTTTTACAAAATTTGAAGTTCTACCACAATACCTGCTCAATGTTTGGACAGGTCTTCTTTACTTTTATTCTTTATGCAGCAGACCTTTGAAACTACCTACTTGCATAGGTCCTGGATCTTTAGAATTTCTATTTTAATTTGTCTCACAGTCCTTGGTATAATTTATTAGATCTCTTCTATTCAGGCCAAGTAGTGTTGATCACTAATGGCCTAATTACTAGTCTGGTGGTCCGAGGACCGCCAGACCCGTGGTCCAGCCACCATTACACCAGTGATCTGACTGCCCTACACCAGACCATAACTGGACCGCCGGCTCTGCCAGGGAACCACCGCTCCTTAGTGGTGGTGCGAAGGTAAGAAGCTATGTAGTAAGCAGGTGGTACCACTGCGGCACAGCCATGCATATTACAAGTTTCAGGACAGCCAGCAGGTTCATGGAGGTCTTTCCTCCATGAAAAGGCTGGTGGTGCTAAAACAAAGGGGGCCCTTAAGGGCCCCCTGTGCCACCTCAGGCTGATAATGCATGCAGGGCACAACATTTCCCCCCTCTGTGTGCATGCACCCAGGTTCCTGCACGGCATGGACTTTTGAGTCTGTGCCGTGCAGGAGCCCCGTGTGGCGTTCCCATTGCAGTGCCTCTTTCAAAGTCACCACTGCCTTTGAAAAACGCACTGCAGCAGGACCGCCACACCTCTCCCCTCAACCCCTGCCAGGCCACAAAATGACATGTAATAATTCGGGCAGCACTGGCTCCTGGCGGTGCAGGGCCCAGCAGTGGCCGGTCACCCACACCTCCAAAAGTAGTAATCAGGCCCTAAGCAATTTAAAGTTTATTACGTAACTTATTAAGGGCCTGACTTATACTTTGGTGGAGAGGGTACTCACAGCAGTGGCAGCTGAGTATCCTTTCCACCAAAGCTTTGTTCCACCTACCTCATTTGGAGTCGGTGGATCTTCAGTATGTAGACGGGGGAGACTACTTTTTCTCTGCTGCCTACATATGCCTCTGATGGCATAATGAAGTAAAGGCTGTCGTAGATGTAGCTATGGTCCGCCCAAACTACTTAGGGCAAGAATATCCCTGTGTTCACTGTCTGTTACCACTGGGTAAAACTTGGTGGTAAAGTGCAATGAAAACTGCAAATGACCCCCACACCTTGGAAGAAAACTCCCATGGCAAGAGGTTAATTTTCTTTTCATTTTCAAAAACGAAATCCCTTTTTGAAAATAAAAAAAATGTTGAAAGTTTGATGGACGGCTCTATCTTGTTGACAGAGCTGTCCGTCAAGCTTTCAATGTATTTGAGTTCCTGGAATTGCAAGAGATGTCTCCTGGGCCGGTGGACATCTCTAAATTTGGCAGGCGGATTACCCTTGCCTGGTTTTTCTCCTTTGCCTGGCTATGGAGGAGGGTGCCTCATTCGCAATGGTGTTGCGGAGGAATGCTTAGAGCCTGGAACTTACGCTACCCTCAATGGCAGTCAAGACAAAGGTCTTGATGAGGTGCTTCAGACGGGAGTTGCCTCCACCAAACCATTACTCCCATTTATTGAAGCCCTTACTGATGTTCTACTTGGTATATGACAATTGCCCGCCGCCATCACTCTGCCCCAGGTGAACCCAGTTTTTCACCCAGCAACCCATCCTGGAGAGATTGGTGATCCTGACCTTCATTTCTATAATCAACCCCAGTGCATTCCCTACCACTCTACTGGATGGGGAATAAAAAAGGTTGGATATCTTCTCAAAGAGGATCTTCTGCCAGTCGGGCACTACAGTCGGTGAACACCGCGTGCCTCTTGGGCAAGGACTCCTACATGACCTGGAACTCGGTTGTGCAAGTGCTGCCCATGGTCTCAGGTTAGGCCTGAGTTATACTCTCTCAAGAAATTGCTAATGGGAAGGATGTAGCCAAGTTCACCATACGTTATGGGCTTGACACTACAGCAACACTACAGACTTGCTGGGCAGATTGATTTCATTGTCGGTAGCCCATAGGCACCACGCCCGGTTGAAAACCACTGACTTTTTGGGGGGCTCCCATCTGTTTGGAGAAAAGGCGATCTCAGTGCATGTTGGCCTTTTCATGACCCCTCCCCGAACCTAGTCCCCCTTCCATCCTTTTGTGCCCACAGATGGGGCTTTCGAACGCTTCTCTACACTCCTAACCACCTCAATCAGCAAGTTTCACAATTTTTTTATGGCAGAGGATGCTGTTCCCACAGACTATGGGGGACAGGTAATCAGAAGTCAGGACAGGCCAGTTTACCACCCCACTGGCAGCCGTCAGAACCTTTTAGTTTGCCCTCAGACCATCATGGGCACCCAGTGGGGGGCAGATTACGCCATCACCTTGTTGCATGGGTAAGTGACCAGGACAGACACCAAGTCGGGGCAAAGAGGGTTTTATTGATTTTAACAGGGTTTTCCGTCTTGTTGTCAGGCTTTCTGTTGAATGTTGGGAAATGTCCGTCTTGTAAAAAGGGCTCCGTTCTCTCCTAGTTTCTCTTCTCATTTGTTCCCTTTTGGACTGGCGGCGGCCTCCCAAAGACTCCGGGTCCCTGTGGCAGGAACCATTAAGAGAAGGAGACAGGTGTAAGTATTATTGTCCCGCAATCTTAAAGTGCAAGGGAGGGTAGTGAGGGGTCAACCGAACACACGTGGCACACTCGTAATTGATTTACGATAGGTGAAGTGCTCAAGTGGATGTGCCCCAAAAAACAAGCAAAAAGAAAAAAAAAACAGAAACAAGGACGCGGCTTCTAGGACTACGGTGGCACACCATCCCGCCTACCCATCCAGCCCGCGAAGCGTTTGCGTACCTGCACAAGCCATGCTCCTCCAGGAGCGTGGCTGGGCGGCTCGTGGGGTCGTTCGCCTCCTGTCTCCTCCAGACGTCCTCGGTTCCCGGTCTCTGTGTCTTCTTCTTTCTTGACGGGTCCGACCTCTCCAAACAGCACCGGCCTCTCTCCTACCAGGATTGCACCCTTTCCGGTATTGGGCCACACCTCCTTCCAGGATTCCCTCTGACTTAAAGACGCATAGGAGGTGTCATCAAGGGGAGGAGTCACGTCCTTTGGGATTCCCCATTCGCAGACGCTTCCCTCCAGCGAGTTGTCATGGCAGGACGGGCTTCTGGTCTCGGTAGTCCAGGGGTCCTGTTGGGGAGTAACGAGAGCTACAGAGGGAGATTTAGCGATCCACCATTCCACATTGTCTGCGCTTTCATTCTTGGGTAGGTCCGTCCTGTCACACACGTCCCCACCTGGTTTCTCCCGATTGGGGAGAGGGAAGACCCTCAATAGTTAATCTGCCCTACCGTTGTCCTTCCCTTTTCTATGGCGAAGTACAAATGAGAAGAGTTGAAGTGCCTGGAACCAGCGCAGTACCCTGGGGTTTTGTGACTTGTTGTTATACATCCACAGCAAGGGGGCATGGTCCATGTACGACGTGAATGGATTTCCTTCTAAATAGCACCTCAACTTATCTACTGCCCATTTAACTGCCAAACACTCCATCTCTATGGTGGAATACTTAGTTTCTCGACTGAATAATTTGCGGCTGATGTATAGGATAGGATGTTCTACTCCTTCCTCAGACAGTTGGGATAAGACGGCGCCTAGGCCATAGTTAGAGGCATCGGTATGTAGGATGAAGTGTCTGTTGAAATTTGGGGAAGCTAGTACTTGGCTGGTGGTGATTATTCTTTTTAGGATGTCGACAGCCTGTGTATTGGGTTCACTGGGGTTTTGGAATTGTTGTGGTTGTCCATTCTTGCGTAGCATGTCTGTGAGGGGGGTGGCAATCTCTGCGAATTGGAGTATAAACCTCCTGTAGTATCCGATTAGGCCTAAGAAGGCCCTGGGATCTCTTTGCGTGCCTGCACAAGCCATGCTCCTCCAGGAGCGTGGCTGGGCGGCTCGTGGGGTCGTTCGTCTCCTGGCTCCTTCAGACGTCCTCAGTTCTTGTCTCCGCATCTTCTTCTTTCTTGACGGGTCTGACCTCTCCAAACAGCATTGCCTCTCTCCTTCCGGCATGTCTCCCTTTTCGGTGTTGGGCACACCTCCTTCCAGGATTCCCTCTCACTTAAAGATGCATAGGTGGTGTCGTCAAGGAGAGGAGTCACGTCCTTCGGGATTCCCCTTTCACAGACGCTTCCCTCCAAGGAGTTGTCATGGCAGGACGGGCTTCTGGTCTCGGTAGTCCAGGGGTCCTTTCGGGGAGAAACGAGAGCTACAGAGGGAGATTTAGCGATCCACCATTCCACATTGTCTGCGCTTTCATTCTTGGGTAACTCCGTCCTGTCACACACCTCCCCACATGGTTTCTCCCGATTGGGGAGAGGGAAGACCTTCGAAAGTTAATCTGCACTACCGTTGTCCTTCTCTTTTCTATGGCGAAGTACAAATGAGAAGAGGTGAAGTGCCTGGAACCAGCGCAGTACCCTGGGGTTTTGTGACTTGTTGTTATACATCCACAGCAAGTGGGCATGGTCCATGTACAATGTGAATGGATTTCCTTCTAAATAGTACCTCAACTTATCTACTGCCCATTTAACTGCCAAACACTCCCTCTCTATGGTGGAATACTTAGTTTCTCGAGAAAATAATTGGAGGCTTATGTATAGGATAGGATGTTCTACTCCTTCCTCAGACAGTTGGGATAAGACGGCGCCTAGGCCATAGTTAGAGGCATCAGTATGTAGGATGAAGTGTCTGTTGAAGTCTGGGTAAGCTGGTACTTGGCTGGTGGTGATTATTCTTTTTAGGATGTCGAAAGCCTGTGTCATGGGTTCACTGGGGATTTGGAATTGTTGTAGTTGGCTATCTTGCGTAGCATGTCTGTAAGGGGGGTGGCAATCTCTGCGAATTGGGGAATAAACCTCCTATAGTATCCGATTAGGCCTAAGAAGGCCCTGAGATCTCTTTTAGTTTGCGGAAAGGGGGTTTCTGCTATTGCCTCTACTATGTCGGCTTGGGGAGCTATGATACCCCGTCCCAGCATATACCCTAGATACTTCACTTTTTGATAGGCCACCCTGGATTTTTTTGAGTTTATGTGTAGCCCTGCTGTTACAAGGTGGTCAAGATGGTGTGCAAGTGGCTCAGTTGATCGTCCCATGTTTTACTGAAAATTACGATATCGTCCAGGTAGGCTGAACAGTAGGAAGAAGGGGCGTGTAGCACCGTATTCATGAGCCTCTGGAAAGTGGCAGGCACTCCATGCAAGCTGAAAGGGAGAAAGGAAGAATGTTTAACTCATATAGGCCCTCTGCTGTGGCGAATGCGGTCTTCTTTCCGTCTTCCTCCCTCAGAGGCACCTGCCAATATCCTTTGGTCAAATCGAGCGTTGTTATATATTGGGCTTCTCCTAATTTTTCGATTAGGTCATCGATGCGAGGAATGTGGTATGCATCAAATAAAGTGATGGCATTTAAGGCTATGAAGTCCATACAGAATCTTGTTGCTCCATCTGGCTTGGGTACCATTACTATTGGTAATGACCAATCACTGGAGGAGGGACGTATGACACCCAATTCCAACATAGTTTGGACTTCCTTTCTTACTTCTTCTCGCTTGGCTGCAGGTATTCAGTAAGGTCTTATTTTAACGATTTTTCCTAGAATAGTCTGTATTTGATGTTCCGTTAGGGTGGTTTTCCCTGGGAGGTCCAAAAATAAGGAAGAAAAGGGTTCTATTGTCATCTGTAGAGAGGCATTTGCTTTAGTTGTTAGGTCTTGGTTGATTACAAGCTGATCCAGGGTATTCAACTCTTTGCCCGCTGATGGTTCGGTCAGATGAACACCTTTGGGAGGGGTCCCTAACCATTTTTTTAGTAAATTTATGTGATATGTTTGTTGTCTACGAAGGGTCATTTGCAGACGGTAGGTCATTTTCCCTAAGACTTCTACCACTTTGTAAGGCCCTTGCCATTCAGACCGTAGTTCTTTTGTTTAAGAGGGGAGCAGTACTAACGCCCAATCACCTTTGGGCAGGCTTCTCCATCTCTTTCCCTGGTCATAGTAGACCAAATCCCTCAGTTTCCATAGTTTAGATTTTACCTGCTGGGTATACTCCAACGTTCCTTGGTTTTCTTCCTCAACTTCTTGCTCCCATGCTTCCTTCGTCATCTCTAGTAAGGAACGGGGTTGAAGTCCATACAACAGCTTGAAGGATGAGCAACCCAAACTGCTTTGGACTTGTGCCCTGATGACGTAAAGTGCTAATGGTAGAAGCCGGTCCCATTCTTTGCCCTCTACTGCCAACATCTTCTTTAGGGTGGCTTTAATAGTTCTATTGTACCTCTCTACGAGGCGGTCCTTTTGGGGGTGATAAACCGAGGTCCGGATGTGGGAGAGATCTAGCACTTTGCACACTTCATTAAGCGTGACACAAAGGGCGTCACCTGATCCATAAGGATCTCTCTAGGGAATCCGACCCTTGTTAAGAGTTCCACTAGTCTGTCTGCAATAGCCGAAGAGGTAATGGCTTTCAGGGGGATAGCCTCTGGAAACCTGGTGGCATAATTCACTATCACAAGGGTGTACTGGTTCCCTTTATTGGTCCGAGGCAACGTCCCGATTAAATCCATTCCAACCCTCTCAAACAGATTCCCAACAATAGGCAGGGGCTGTAAAGGTACTGCTGGGGGTCGTTGTGTGTTCTTCCTTTGACCCTCCTCACAGGTTTAACAATATATTTTGATGTCTTTATATATATCAGGCCAATAGAAAAGGCAGAGAATGTTCTGGGTAGGTTTCTCTGCCCCCGTATGTCCTTCAGTCAGGTGTGAGTGAGAATAAAAAAGGATTTGTTCTCGGAACGACTTTGGTACTATGAGTTGTTCTGGGTCCTCGGGGTTGCCCTGTCTATAGAGTAAATCGTTTTTTATGAGGAATGGAGGGTATAGCTGGGTATGGGCATCTTGTCCTGTGTAGGCTGTTTCTCATGCGTTGAAAAGGGTGGGGTCGTTGGATTGGGCAAATATAAAGCTTTTGTCTAGCACCCATGGCTCTAGGGTGGTTAATGCCAAAGGGGTTTGGTCTTGTTCCCTCTTTTTATGGGACTTCTTAGATTCCCTCTCAATGGTGTTAGTGAACAGTCGAAGGAAATCAGGGTTATCGGTTCCCAATATGAGCTCCTCTGGAAGTGCTAATAACACCCCAACCCATACAGTGCAAGGAGGACCCTGGGGAGGAAGAATTGGGATGACAGCTAAAGGATACGGTTTGATAGCCCCATGCATGCATTTGATATGGACCACAGTATCCATGACATTTTGTTGTGTTTTTACTAGGAACTTACATATTACGAACTGTTTACACCCTGAGTCTAGCAAGGCTTTAACCCTTTTTCCATTCTGGTGTACACTTACATGAAACGCTGGCCCCATCTCAGCGGTGTATAGGATTGACCGTGGAACGTAGCCCACTTCCTTGGGCTCCTTACTCGTCTTCCGTTTTGGACACATTCGGCCGATGTGACCCCAATCACCGCATTCAAAGCACTATGGTCCATGAAATGGTGGGATCTCAATTCTTGCGGATTTGTGCCTGGGTGGTTCTGTCACCGGGCGGGGTTTCTTCTCCTGTTTGTCGGATAGGGTTTTGCCTTTTTTATCGCTCTCCCAGGGCGAGGTGCGAGGCTGAGCTCTTGAAAAGGTTGTGGCCATTTCTACCGCTTTCTCGGGGGAGAGGTGGGGGTGTTGCCTTAACCATCTTTGTGTCCCATATAATAGTGACTCCAAGAACTGTTCCAAGTAGATGTTTTTCATTGTATCTTCCTTGGTACTGGAGTGAGGTTTTAACCATTTATCGGCAGCCATTTTAAGGCAAAAATAAAGGGTTTTAGGGGTTTTAGGGCTCTCCCCGGGTTGCCCACGTTCCTTCCGGAAACGAACTCGATATGCTTCTGCGTCTAAACCGAGGTGATCCAGGATCATGTCTTTGATCACGTTGTAAGGGGTATCGCCCGTGGCGTTGGCCACCTGGTATGCTGACTTTGCTTCCCCTGTTAACAGGGGAGCTAAGAAAAATGGCCATCTATCCTCTGGCCATCCACATGCCCTCGCAGCTCGCTTGAAATTTAATAAAAATGCGTTTGGGTCCTCGCCCGGGACATATTTTTGTAAGGCAATCCCGGAGTGACCATGTGGCACACTTCGGGGTTCTTTCGGGGTGGCTACTTGTGGGGCTCTAAACATCTGCTGCAGTCCTTCCATCTGTGCAGCAAAGGTACCCTTAAAGGGGTCTCTGTCAGCTTGCACAGAAGTAATTTGCCGTTCAATGGCCCATTCGAGTTTTTCTTGCCCCTTTGTCAGATGCTGTATTAGGACTTCCATCTTTGGGTACAGATTGATTCGACAGGGGATCCGACTTCTGACACCAGTTGTTGCATGGACGCGGCTTCTAGGACTACGGGGGCACACCTTCCTGCCTCCCCATCCAGCCAGCGAAGCGTTTGCGTACCTGCACAAGCCACGATCCTCCAGGAGCGTGGCTGGGCGGCTCGTGGCGTCGTTGGCCTCCTGGCTCCTTCAGATGTCCTCAGTTCCTGGTCTCCACGTCTTCTTCTTTCTTGACGGGTCTGACCTCTCCAAACAGCACCAGCCTCTCTCCTTCCGTCACGTCTCCCTTTTCGGTGTTGGGCCACACCTCCTTCCGGGATCCCCTCTGACTTAAGAACGCCTGGGAGGTGGCGTCAAGGGGCGGAGTCAAATACTTTAGGATTACCCATTTGCAGATGCTTCCCTCCAGCGAGTCGTCTAGCCAGGCAGGACGGGCTTCTGGTCTCGGTAGTCCAGGGGTCCTGTCGGGGAGGAACAAGAGCTACAGAGGGAGATTAAGCTATTCACCATTCCATGTTGTCTGCGCGTTCATTCTTTGGTAAGTCCGCCCTGTCACATACCTGCACCACTGGAGGTCAATAACATCCGACCATTGGGTTTTGCCACCCGTCCAAAGGGGCTACTCCCTCCCCTATTTAACCACCCCTCCAACCATGCCACCCACTTACGACAGGCTGACAGAGGACTACCTATCCTTACTCCTTCAGGCAGCCACAGCCGGTACATTGGGGCTGAGGGGCCACACATCCCCACCTTTTGCTCCTCACGAAAAGTGTCTGTCAAGCTGAACAAAGGTCAGGCTGACAGACCCTGTTCATTTTCAGGTCAGGCAGCCGGGAGCCAGACATACGCTAAACGTGCAGGCTCCTGGCTGCCTGAGATGAAATTTGCTGGACTGAGGAAGACACTGCTCCTGTGATGTGAACTCCTCATCCCAGCAAAGGTCGCTAAGGCCCTCAGTGATGAGGGGTAGAGACACTGATTGGCTCGCACCTGGGCAATTCAGTTGAAAAGTTCTGAAGTGCTCAGGTTCGAGTGTCAATAAGTGACATTTCATGACAGAGTGGTGTGGGGTCAGCAGTCTCATTGACCCCATCCCACTCTGATGACATTGGGACTGCTTAAGGCAGCAGTCCCAAGCCTCCTGGGACCTCCGAGGCAGCGCTGCAGGTAAGTGTGTGTTTTTTTTATTTATTAATGTTTGGTGCATGTGTGCGTTCATGTATGAATGTTTGATAATGAGTATGTTGTGGTTGCTATTTCCACCACTTTCTGGTGCCCAAGGAGGATGGGGGTCTTTGTCTTTTTCTAGACCTGCGCCTTCTCAACCTCTTCCTGGAAACGGAGAAAATCAAGATGCTCACTCTTGTACAAGTCCTGTCTGCCCCAGACCTGGGAGACTGGATGGTAGCATTTGACTTGCAGGGCGCATATTTCCACATACCCGTCCTGCTTGACCCCAGACATTAGCTATGATTCACAGTTGGTCAAGAGCACTTTTAGTTTGCCGTGCTGCAATTCGGTCTTGCCAGTGCCCTTCAGTTGTTCACCAAGGCGATGGCAGTGGTTGCAGCGCATCTCTGGAGGTCAGGGGTTCCAGTCCTCCCCAACCTCAACAATTGGCTTTGAAGGCAATCATCTCCCACCCCCAGACTACGGCAAACCTTTTGCACTTGCTAGGGTTCACTATCTTTGTGATGAGGGACACTAATAGTAGCACTCAGAGCTGAATTGGGAATGACATCTGTGGCAGATTGCATTAATGTACACCCCCTTAGTTACTGGATACTTCTCTGGTCTATGTCTGCTCTTGAGTACCAAAACAGCCTGAGGGATATCATGAGATGCCAGTACTGCATAAACCTGCAATGGCCCAGATACATAGAGCACATTTTAAAGTCAATTGACTGTTTAGACCTGTGACCGTTTTCAGAAAACATAATTAAAAACACTCTGCCATTGATGAAAAAGAAATTTTGGGATTCCACTTGGCAAAAGCGTAAAAATGCACGCAGTGCCTTGCTAACTAAATACCTTGACATAAAAGCCGAACCCGGCTGGGAATCTTACCTTGATTTTATTTCACCACTGAGAAAAGGGCTTTTTCTCACTTTCAGGTTAGGCACACTACAGGTACATTCTTACTCCATATCCTAATCAAAGTTCTACAGCCGGAGAGACAGGACGTGCAACTGCCAAGAAACTTTGAATCACTTTTTGTTACTCTGTATCAACTCTTGAATTTTTTTATGAGGAGTTGTAAGGGCACTCGTAAAGGAAGACGTTTGGTCACATCATAGGAAAGGGGAGCAGCAACTCCTAAGATGGTGATCCTACGGATTCCATCCACATCATTATTTCAGGTTATTTATGTCCAGAGCACCAGCTTGATGTCTCGACCAAAACTGCTGCCAACACTTGCTATTGATCCAAATTGCATTTGCACTTTACAGGTTTACAGGTGTTACCTCGTATCTGAACAATAGGCTTAAAAGTTCAAAGGGCTTTTGTTATTGGCATCATTACACCCTTTTTCCTAAAAGGATTTGTTTTCGATTGCTGTACTTTAGCTGCCCTTCATAACCTCTTCTTGCTTGGAATTGGTTATATCTGATAGAGACTACTAGCCGCAGATTCCTTCATGTAGAATTACTCTCAGGCGTGGGACTGGATCCAGAATTTGTTTTGCCACAGCATCCCTGCGCGCTGGGGGCAGGACGACATTGCGCGACTCCGTACCAGGCGTCGTCCACGCACGTGACGTCAGCGAGGTCACATAAGACCCGCCCCGGCGCGCCTACGTCAGTTTTTTCCTTTTCTGCATGCAACGCGGATCCGGTCCTTGCTACGGGCCGGTTTCGGGCCCTTTTTTCTCCATTTCTTTTGGTGAAACAGTGTGCAAATGCCTTCGGGCTGCAAAACTTGTACATTTTGTGGGTGGGTTATGTCAATGACAGACCCGCACCTCATTTGTATGTGGTTCTTGGGGGAGGATCACAGCACCACTGACTGTGAGGCATGTCAACAGTTGAAGCAACTGGTCTTTACCATTGATTCCTCTGACGAATCAATCACTACTTTTCAAAACACGCTCTGCTTCATTAGCAATTGGATGAGCTCAAACCACCTGAAGCTCAACCCCGACAAGACCGAGCTGGTTCTTGACGGGGGACCCTCCAATCCTTGGCAACCTTCCTTTTGGCCGGCAAGTCTGGGCAGCCCTCCTTGCCCAGTTAATTCAGCCAAAAGCCTGGGAGTCGTCATTAGTAACGATCTTTCTATGACGCCCCAGATCAGCGCAGTAGTGTCCTCCAGCCACTTCCAACTCAGGAAAATTAGCAAAATCTCTCGCCTACTCACTACCGAGGCCCTCACTCTGGCCTTGCTTGCGTTAGTCATTTCTAGGCTTGACTACGCAATAGCACTGTATGTAGGCATTCCTGACTACCAACTCAAGAGACTTCAGTTGATCCAAAATCAGGCTGCCCGCCTGATTTAGCACCAACCTAGAGATCAACACGTCCGTCCTCTCCTAAAAAGTCTCCACTGGCTCCCGGTATCTGCTCGCTGTAAGTTCAAGTTAGGCTGCATCATTTCAAAATCTCTTGCACGCCACGGTCCCCTTTTTATTTCCTCCCTTCTCCACCCCTATGCTCCTCCTCGCAATCTTCGGTCATCCCATATGGCCCTGCTATCAGTTCCCAGATTTAAGAGGAAGAAACACAGTGGCCTTGGGTTTTCATTTTTAGCTCCATCTTTTTGGAACTCCCTTCCCCTTCCTCTTAAGTTGCCTTCTACATATTCCAGGTTCAGATCCCTTCTTAAAACCTTCCTCTTTACCGAGTCCTATAATTAGTTTCCGCTCTCACGCTCTCTTCACTGCTCCCTCAGCACAAGCGCCAAGAAACCTAATGGTGTTAGTCGCGCTCAATAATTTTTTTTAACATAACATAACATTGAAGCCGAAGTCGTGGATGGAGCGGCGCATGAAACTTCTCTCAGCACGTCTCTCCAGGTCGATGTCCTCCCCTCTGTCTGCTTTGGCGGACGGCTTCAGGTACGGCTGTGGTCGTCGTCCTCGCCCTTCTCCGATGTCACGTGAGCGTCGCTCCTAGGTGGGTAAGTGTCGCAGTTTGTCCCCGGGGGCTGGTTTCTGGCCTGCTGCGGACGTTGTCTCTCCACAGGTGATGTGGCCCCACGTGTCATCCTATCCACTGTTTCCCGGTGTTGGGGCGTCGAGAGTCCAAATGGAAATATACGCGGCGGCTTTGCAGGCCTCGCTGGTGGCTCCCCCTCCTTCCCCTCCTGGGGCGTCGGCGGACCCCTCGCTTTGCGCAGGGCCCTCCGCAGCTCCGCCAGTGGCTCCAGCCCGGGGCCGACTGGTCCAGATCCAGGCTTGGAAGATGTGGTGCTGTTGGGGTGCGGCTCCTCTGGGGCACCTTCTTCAAGCCACAGCGTCTCTGCTTCGCCGCGAACTACTGCGGGAGTCCCTGTGGTGTCGCGGGTGGTCGCCGAGGCTCGGGTCCCATCCCCGAGCCCCTCTCGGTCCTTTGACAAGGTGGTCCTGTCTAAGGTCGAGGTGACGCCGCTACGGCAGCGGCTGGACTGCGCAGAGCCACAGGGGTCATGAACCCTTCTCGTCCCGCTCCGGGTTGAGGCTAGGTGAAGACCCCTTGTCCCTCTCCGGGCCCCTCTCATCCCTCCCCACAGGCAGCTGCCTCGACGGAGGGCGAGTCGGAGGTTGGCTCTTCTCTGGCACCGCCACGTGGGTTGCCGAGCGATCCCGCCTCATTCTGGACCGCGGTTGACGGAGGGCTTTGTGCCACTCCCCAGGCCCGCCTCGTTCCCCCAACGCTGGTGGCTACCTCGGCGGGGGTCGGGTCGGCGCCACCCCGGGGCCGAGTCAACTCCAGCTCCACTCTGGTCTCCTCTCCGGTTTCCGGTGCAGGTTGACTTGGAGGAACCTCATCCGGCGACGCCGGATGTTGCCGACAAGCTGCCTCAGGCAGCGGACTCTACGGCTCCGCGCAGGGGTCGTACCGTGGATTTGTCTTCAGATGCTCCTTCTTCCCTGGAGGCAGGCTGTATCTTGGTGTCGTTTTCCCCGGAGACTGGTCGCCGTGTGGTGTCTTTTTCACCGGCGTCGAAAGGCGGCTCCCTGCCCTTCCTGATGCAGAGGTGTTCGTCAGAAGAGTGGCAGATCCCTCATTGTTCAGCTCCTTCTGACTTCCAGGTCTGACCCTTGCCCATCCCGCTTGGCCTCGGGGACTGCCGACTTAGTTTGCAGCCGTCGCGCACGGAGGAGCTGCTTTCCCCACTGCGGGCCCTACGGAGGCGGGTGCGGCCTTCGCTCACACGGTGTCCACGGCTGTGGGCATCCTGCGTATGGGTGACCCGGTGGCTCACTTTCCGGCGGACCATCTATTGGAGGTCCTCCACCAGGGCTCTGTTGGGAGGGAAATCTTACTTCCCTTTGAAGGTTCCCTCCTTTCTTCCATGACAGGGGCTTGGAGGTGTCCTGCCTCAGGGGATCCTGTGCCTCAACATCTTCTGCACCGGCACCTCCCGGTGCTGCGTCACCCGGCGTGCCTTTCTCTCCACCCCTCTTTTGCCGACTGCTTTTCCCTCCCTGCCACCGCTGTTGACTCTGCCATCCGGAGAGGCCTGCTGGCTGGCTGGCTGGACATGTTCGCCTCGTCCAGCGCTGCCCTGCGGGCCCTGAACACCTTGTGTGTGCTGGGTCGGGCCTCCTCCTGTTTGTGGGACTCAGCTGAGTCTCTGGGATCCACAGGGTCCCAGGAGGATGGTCAGGTGGACTTAAGGCATCATGCATTGGATGGCCGGGAGCTTGCGGAGTTCATCCTCCGCTCTGCTCTGGACATCTCAGAGGTGCTGGGCCGAGCCATGGCTTCCTCGGTCGCTCTCCATCGCCATGCTTGGCTTCAGGGTGGAGTATTCCCTGAGAATATTCGGGAGTGACTCCTTGACCTTCCGTGTAATGGCAGCCTGTTGTTCCCTGCCCCGGCCGACTCCCCCATTCAGAGGCTTTTGGCAGGGCTCCGTCCTCCTCCTCCGCCTTACCGTCCCCTCCTCAGTGACTCCTGAGTTGGGATGATTCTGGGCCTTCTTAGGCCGGTTGTTCTGGCTGTGGAGTGTGTTTTCTGGCCTATGCGTCCTTCCTTGTGACTTTGGCGTTGTTGTCTGCTGGACGGCCCTTTTGTTGATTATGTGTGTTTGGAATTGTTGAGCAGACTTGACCCTGAGAATAGGCCTTCTGCTTGCTTGGGCTGTTTGTCAAGCCTTTCGCGGGGGTGTTTTGTTCCCAGTGGCTGTTTTATTTTTCCTCTGCTGCGGAAGTTCTTCCAAAGAGGGTTCCCATATTTTGGGACTTATCGTACCCTAGGTGGGATAGTGGTAGCTGTCATATGGGTTCTGGTCACCTTTGGGTGCCTGTTCTCCATGGCGTTTGTGTAGGTTGCTTTGCTCCTTGAGGTCGTGTGCGCGGCCACTCGTAGTGGTGTTGCGGGGCATCTCCTCCTCTCCCTGCTCCTGCCCCGAGGTCTGGGATGATCTATGTTCTCTCTTGCCAGGCACCGCTTACTCTGCCTTCCTGGGGCCTCAGGCTGTTCTTCTTGCTTCTGGCCGCTTTTTGACTGCCAGCGCTGTTCTGGCTGGCCGGTTGTTCTCCAGCTGGAGTGGGTTTGCCTTCTTTTCCCTCGCTTCCTTGGGTATTCTAGGCTTCTTCTTCTTCTTCCTCCCTTCCTGTCTTGGCATTGGGTGGAAGCTGTGTTGCCTTGTGGGGCAGTGGGGTGCTTCGGCCTCTCCGACCTTGCCCTTCGTTCCTCTTCAGCCTTTTTCTCCCTCCTACATCCTTTTGGGGTCGGTGGGGGTCTGCTTGGGGGGTTTCCCTTGCATGGCAGGGACGAGGTTCTACCTGGTCCACACATGTGGTTCCCTGTGGGGCCCTCTGTTCTGTGTTGACTGGTGGGGTCCTTTCGCAGACCCTCCTTCCCACAGGGTATTGCTAGAGTATCTATTCTACGTGAAGGAATCTGAGGCTAGTAGTCTCTATCAGATGTACGAGTTACTTACCTTCGGTAACAATGTATCTGGTAGAGACGATTCTAGCCGCAGATTCCTTCACGGCCCTCCCTTCCTCCCATATTCTGCGAGAACCCTTAGGTTGGTGTTCAGTACACGCCTCCCGGTGGGGGGCTGTATCTCCTGTGAGTGCCTCTTTGTTCTTGACGGGTGGCTCCATCTGGGGTCCTTTCATTCCTCCTTTGGTTCTTTGGAGGATGGGTTCCCGGTGTTTTGGTGCCCTGCTGCTCTGGCTACTCCAGGTTTTGGGGGGAATGCTTTCTATCCCTGTCCTCCCTCCCCTACCTTCCTTCCATTGCTCTCCTCTGCTTAAGGGTCATCTGGCCATGTCTTGCCTTTGTCCCTTGTGGGTGGTTGCCCTTTATGTTGGGGTGGCTCTGAGGTTTGTTTTCCCTATCTGTGTGGGGACTGGTCCCCTTCCTTGCTCATCACGTAGGCGGACGACGCCTGGGAGGAGTCGTGTGATGTCGCCCCACCCCCGGCGCGCAGGGTTGCTGTGGCAAAAAAGTTTCCGGTTCCAGTCTCAGGTCTGGGAGTAATTCTACGTGAAGGAATCTGCACCTAGAAATCGTCTCTACCAGATACATTGTTACCTATGGTAAGTAACTCATTCTTTAGGACATCATTACACTACAACTGACCTTGCTGGTGAGAGCACACAGCACTTTATTTTGCGTGTTGCCCCGATATTAAGATCCTTTCCAACTAACCCTTCCTTTGCATAGTTGCACTTCTTGCAGTCTTTGCACATACAAACTTATGAGGTTAAAGGCCTTTGGCTGCCTCTGTTGGCAATCATATCATGAACTTTATCTTGCATGTTGTATGGACATATATATATATATATTCCACGTAACCAACTCCACCCTTGTACACTTGCATTTTTTGCAGTCCCTGCCTATATACGCTTTTAGACATGACCTTCCTGCATGGAAGTCATACCTTTGTTTTATGACTTGACTCAATGTTCCTCCTTATAAAGTCTACCAGTAGTTTGTTATCGGTGTAGCAAAGGACAGAGGATGTAGCCATGTTATTGAGGGAAGCCACACAACTTCACTGTTTGTCCTCTAAGGCATCTTAAGCCAAGTAGATAGCACTTAAATCACCAGAAAATAATGAAAGGAGGTATGCTAGCAAAAAGGGCTCATTTGGGCAGGAATGTCTTCTTTTTAGTCTTGTGTATTGTTTGAGCCTTATACTGGACAATGTTTACATAAGTTGGGGGTTCTGTTGTATTTTGCAATGTATGTTTTCATTATTGTATGGCTTTACTGTAAAGCTGAAACAATAACATTGAAATTGTGCTGAAATTACACCTGACTTCCTCTCAGGCACATCCTTTTGTCGGAGCTGTTAAGGACGCAGAGTAGTTTCAGGTCAATCCTCCTGAGCGATGAGTCCAGGATTTTCAGGCTTTGATATCGATGTTTCCGCTTCTATCTTGGGTTTCAGTGAGCGTGAGCCTTAGGTTGTTGGGCTTAATGGCCTGCTGCATTCTGCTTTTAACACATGCCCGTTGGCATAAACAGGCTCTGCAGTGGGTCCTGACGTCATAGTGGGCGCAGCACATGGTCCTGATCTCAAACGAAGCGGCAAAAGACTTGCAGTGGTGTCTTACAAACCGCGATCGGGTCAGTGGAAAAACCCTCTCCCTTCCTCAACCAGAGCTGACTTTAGTGACAGGTGAATCACTCCAGGGCTGGGGCAGCCTATAGGGGAAGTGGAAATCAGAGGACCCTGGCTTTGGGCAATCAGGGCTACATATCAATCTGTTGGAGCCTCGGGTGATCTAGTCTGCATTGAAAGCCTTTCTTCCTTCAGTCAGGGGAAGGCTGGTATAAGTGTAAACAGGGTAGAGTGGGGTTCAGACACCCTGTCAAGTGGCTTTTTGTCACTGGACATGGCTAGGACGCCAGGCATATCCCTACTTGTTCAACAACTGGTGGGCTCTCTGAACCCCGGAGAGGACAAAGTTATCTGTCAGTGCTTAGTGGTTCACAAATTGCTTCTGGAGGTGCCACTAGGTCTCTTCCAAGAATGGGGAGATTCTTGGTTAGATCTGTTTGCCACCTCTGAGAATTTACAATGTCAGCAGTTTTCCATGCTGGAGTTACCAAGGCAGTCCTCGCTTTTTGTCTCAAGTAGAGCTCCAGCCTCCTGTAGGCCTTTCCGCCAATACCACTTGTGACCAGAGTTCTCAAGAAGATCAAGAATGACTGGGCTCAAGCCATTCATTAAGCGTGGGCGTAAAATCTGTTTCGTTAGCAAATTTAAGGATTTTTGGCAATTTCGTGGTCCGCAAATCGCGCCAATTTGCCCAAAAAACCGCAAATTCGCAAGCTGTGAAATATTTTGCTTGATCGCGCTTGAAATACAATATTGCGCGTGCGGCGTTGACTTACCATGATTCTGAGTCCGCCGAGTTGTTTTTCTCCCGGTTTGCATGTGCTGCGCCATTTCCGATCTTGCTGCGTGATCGCGCGAGAGTTTTTCGAACGAATTTACGTCATCACGGCTCGCCATCTTGCACGAGAGTTTGACAACGCGAGTACGTTATGACGGCCCGTGATCACACATTGCGAGAGTAAACAATGGCGAACACGTACATGCGGCGCGCAGCTAACTTCCGGCGGAAGATTTGAACAGCTTGCGCTCCCGAAATTACAAAAATTGCAATTCTGCAAAAGAAATCCACCGCAGGAAGCATTACCCTTCTGAAAATTATGATTTTGATCAGAATAACTCCTCAGATTAATATTTGGCTGCACTTTTTGGTGCAAGGAGTCCATTTTTTGGTAGGGGGTGGGAGGAAGGAAGTGCCCCAGAGTCTCCAACTTCCTGTTCCTGTCCAGCAGGCTCCTCCCAGTGCTTTGTCCTTGTCCTGGTCACTTTTGATTTGGATGTGAAGCTGGAAGGATTACTTTTTGTGGCTGCTGCTGGATATTTGTATTTGAGGACTTTTTGGACTTTGGAGTTTGGATTACTTTTGGACTTGAGATTTTACAAGTAAGTTGGTGTTGTTTGTTTGGGGCATTGCAGTTGAGGCAACTACAGTTTTAAAACTTTTTTCACAACTTTAAAAAAATATATATTGTGGGTAGCCACAGTATCCAGTAGGCCCAGGGTTAGTCATGGGTGCATGATACAACTGTTTCTGTGATTTCTTTTTAAAACTTAATTCTCATTTATGTCATGGAATTTAAGCTCACTGTTTTTTTATTTTGGGGTGCTTTTAAAGCCTCACTTGCTAGTAGGCCCAGATGTAGTGAGTGGTGCATGGCCCTAGTCTTTCTGTGGGGTGTCTTGAATTTAAACATCATTGAGGGCATGGATGGCATTGGATTGTGGTGTTTTATGTGTGTTTTTTGACTTTTGGGGTGTTGTTGGGGCCTGGCCATGTGGGTGGGGGCCATTTTGAGGTCTGGTACAGGCAGGGCCTGGCCATGTGGTGGGGTCAAGGGGCCATTTTGAAACCAGGCAGTGTGCTCAGGCCTGCACCCAGTTTGCCTTGCTTTCAACCATTATGCCCAGGGGTGCTCAGTGGTGCATGGACCTAGTCTTTCTGTGGGGTGTCTTATTTATTAATTTATTTATTTATTTTTCCCATTTGTAGAGCGCTCTGTTACCTGGAGGTGTCCTGGCGCTGATGTGATTGCACTGGTGTGTGGGTAGGAAGCATTTAGTGAGTAAAGAGCCAGGTCTTAAGCGCTTTTCTGAAAGATAGCAGGTTAGCCACTTGTCTGAGATTGAGTGGTAGTCTGTTCCAAGCAGCAGCCGTGCCTAGGGAAAAGCTCCTGCCACCCCATCGCGATTTCTTAACTCTTGGAACTGATACCAGCGCCTGCTCTCTAGATCTTAAGTTTCTGTCTGGCTTATGCCAGTGGAAGAGCTGCTTCATACATCGAGGGCCGAGGTCGTGTAAAGCTTTGAAGACCACACAGAGTGCTTTGAAGACTATTCTTTTCCGGACTGGTAGCCAGTGGAGTTTCACCAGATCCTGGACTACCGAGACAAACTTAGGGGTGTATGTGATCAGGCGGGCGACAGAGTTCTGCAGGATCTGGAGTTTGTTAAGTTGACTTTGTTGGGCATTGAACATAAGGCTGTTACAATAGTCCAGACGCGAGAGGACCAGTCCAGTAACAACTGTTTTGCTGTGCTCCATCTCCAAAAATGGCAGCACTTTCCTGATTGTTTTCAGGATATAATGCGTAGATGAGGATAGTGCATTAACCTGTGGTTTAAAAGATAATGAGTCGTCCACCAGTATGCCTAAGTTTTTTACCTTTGCCACCGGGGAGGGAGGGGAACCCATTTCTTCTGGCCACCATCTAGGGGACCAGAAGTTGTCCTTGGAACCAAAGAGTAACACTTCTGTCTTTGTGGAGTTCAGTTTAAGACAGTTTTGTGCCATCCAGTTGCCCACCTCTCGCATGCAGCCTCTGAACCTATCTGCTGTGCTGTCTAATTCACCAGGCAGCAGTGATACCACTATCTGCGTGTCATCTGCATATGCTGTGAGGTTAAAACCAAAGAATCGAATGACCGGCGCTAGGGTGGCAACGTACACATTAAAAGGGTTGGGCTCAGTGAGGAACCCTGGGGGACTCCACACGGGAGCACAAAAGGACGCGATTCAAAGTCGCCCAGTGCCACTGTCTGCGTTCTGCTGAATTTAAACATCATTGAGGGCATGGATGGCATTGGATTGTGGTGATTTTTGTGTGTTTTTCGACTTTTTGGGGTGTTGTTGGGGCATGGCCATGTGGGTGGGGGCCATTTTGAGGCCTGGCCATGTGGTGGGAGTCAATGGGCCATTTTGAAGCCATGCAGTGTGCTCAGGCCTGCACTCAGTTTGCCTTTCTTTCAACCATTATGCCCAGGTGTAGTGAGTGGTGCATGGACCTAGTCTTTCTGTGGGGTGTCTTGAATTTAAACATCATTAAAGGCATGAATGGCATTGGATTGTGGTGATCTTTGTGTGTTTTTTTTCGACTTTTTGGGGTGTTGTTGGGGCCTGGCCATGTGGGTGGGGGCCATTTTGAGGCCTGGTACAGGCAGGTCCTAGCCATGTGGTGGGGGTCAAGGGGCCATTTTGAAGCCAGGCAGTGTGCTCAGGCCTGCACCCAGTTTGCCTTGCTTTCAACCATTATGCCCAGGCGTACTCAGTGGTGCATGGACCTAGTCTTTCTGTGGGGTGTCTTGAATTTAAACATCATTGAGGGCATGGATGGCATTGGATTGTGGTGATTTTTGTGTGTTTTCCGACTTTTTGGGGTGTTTAACTGATGTTCCTCTGACTTCCATTGCTTTTAGGTGCACAAGAGAACCACCAGTGCCAGGAAGAAGTCCTGCAGCGGTGTGTGCAGCACAACGTCACGTGACGTCACGTGTGGCCACAGACAAGACAACTTTGCAACTCGTGCAACTGCGGCCTGCTGTTCTGACATCTGAAGAAGATGGCGCCAAAGAAAGGTGGCCGTAGCGCCTCAGCGAAAAAAGTTGCCACTGCCAGTAAGAAGGAGCAGAAGAAGCAAGTGGCACCACCTACCAGGAGACTAGTATACCCACAACACCTTTTTTGGGGAAAAAAACTACGCCTGCAGCAGCAGCGGTGACCGCCGGGGACCAAGCTGGAAGCAGCACCTCCGCTTCTTTGGGCTCAGTGCCAACACGCCAAGTTAGGTCCAAGACTGCTGAGGCAGCCACTTTACTTTCTCAATCACCATCGACCAGTGATGTTGGCTCATCACAAGAAAGTACCATCCAATCAACGCCGGGTGTAACTCAGCTGACGAGTGTTCAACAACCACAGCCGCAACAACAACCACAGGTGCAACTAGTACAAGCACAATACATGGGCAAGGAGGGGCGCAAGGAGAGGCGCAAGGAGAGGCCAAAGTAGAGCCGGAAGGAGAGGCGCAAGTAGAGGCGCAAGGAGAGGCGCATGGACAGGTACATGGAGAGGTGCAGCTAGAGGTTCATGGAGCGGCACAACTGCCTACAACGCTTGTTCCTCCAGAAGTAGGGGCACATCAGGAAATTGATATTCAAGAGGAGGTATCATCCGAGGAAGCCACTCCTCCTGATGATGATCCATTGTCTTCCAGATCCCCAGCAAGAAAAAGGGCAAGAAGGGCTACTACTACTACAAGTTCTTCTTCAAGCCCTCTTCATTCTGATGACCTTGATCCTGATTGGAACCCACTAATGCAGTCTGAGAGTGAGACACGCCATGAGCCGACAAAGGTAGCTAAGCCTAAAAGGAAGGTTCACGCAAGGCTTCGACTTATGGGTGATGACGACGAACAAGAAGTGGTGTCTTCTGCTGCTGATGAACAGTCTGACGATGACCCAGTCATCACAGTCGTCACTCCAGCCCCACCGGGCATGCAGCAGACAGACATTTTCACCCTATCCCGAATGGCTGCTGAGCGGGATGTGGGCCTCGTGTCACTGGTACCACCACCAACGCAGTTAACTACAACACCAACACGACCTACAGCTTCCATATTTTTTATTCAGAAGGACCGGCAGGGACCTCCATCCAGCTCGACCTCAAGTAGTGGTGCTGTAAGTGAACAACAGAAACAAATTCAGCCACGCCCATCCTCCAATTCATCTGGCATTGAAACTCAAAGTAGCACCTCCACCACCAGCAGACATCTCCAGTCCCCAGATTGGGACTTCTTTACTGTTAGCCAAAGTGCGGAAAACATGGTCGTTGGTTCGATTTGTAAAACATTAGTTAGTCAGGGTAAGCGTGGTACCAAATATGGTAGCGGAGGCCAGAGAGGTCATCTCAAAAAACACCACATTATCCAGTGGGAGTCGCACCTAAGTAAGATCGAGGAAGCCAAAAGAAAAACACATCCAAATGTATCCATTGATATTGCATCTGATGATGACAAGAGGCTGATCGTGCAGGGGGGAAGTGAACCCCACTTGACAACAGACATGTGGACCAGTTGCCAAGCCCTTGATTACATGTGAATCACTGCACACTGGGTCTCTTTTGCAGGGGTTAGAGACAAGAGAAATGCAGGTGTTGACCCGGACACACTTTTTCAAGCTACTCGGAAACATGCAACATTCGCCATGTTTGCCATGGAGAAAACTCATACTGCACCTAACCTTTTGGAGCAGTTTGATAGGAAGGTCTCTGAATGGCTGCATCCAAGAAATCGCATAGTTGGTTATGTTTCCACTGATAATGGCAGTAATATAGTTAAGGCCATGCATGATGGTAACTACTTCAGAGTGCCGTGTTTGGCGCACAGTATTAACATTGTTGTTCAAGATTTCTTGAAAAATGAAAACACAGTCAGCAAGTTACTGACCACCCGCCGAAGAATCTGTACACATTTCAGCCATTCTTTTAAGGCCCGGAAGCAGCTGAGGAGCATTCAACATGAACGTAGACTGCCAGTCAAAGGACTTATCCAGGAGGTGGCAACACGTTGGAACTCAACCTTTTACATGCTTGAGCGTCAGTCTCAGCAGTACATGGTAATCAATGAGTATGTCTTTCAATGGGGTTTTACTATGAAAGACATGAGGCTAGAGTTGGAGGAATGGGAGCTAGTTGCAAGCCTGACGTCCTTTTGAGGTCTTCACACGTGTAGTCAGCAGGGAGGACTGTTCTTTGGGCAAAGCTATCCAATTGTTGGTCATGCTAGAGCACCAACTGAAGGCGGTATCTTCAGCGTTGCGAGATGATGCTCAAAAGCAAGACGCATATCATTTGGCGGAGAGGTTATTAATAAGCATGGGCGGAAAATCCGTTCCGCTCGCGGATTTTGCGGATTTTCGGTAAATTCGCAATCCGCGAGATTCGTGAATTTCCCGCAAAATCCGCGAGCGGAACGGATTGGGTCAAAAGTTCAAGCTGACTTTTTGTAACTATTTTATAATGGCGCTGCCAGAGCCTCTAAAATAGTTACAAAAGTCAGCTTCAACAGGAAGCACTAATAGATAAAGTAAAGCAGGTGCTAGAGTTGAATCTCAAATTCAGTTACACAATCCTTAATCACCCCAAACTTGGGGTGATTAATGACTGTGTAACTTAATTTGACCTTCAACTCAAGCACCTGCTTTACTTTATCTATTAGTGCTTCCTGTTGAAGCTGACTTATGGCTGAGGGCAGAAGGGCACAAAGTGAGACAGAGGGCATGAGTTAGGCAGAGGGCAGAAGGGCACAGAAACCAGTGGGGCAGAGGGCACAAGGGCACAAACAAGAGTGGGGCAGAGGGCAGAAAGGCACAAAAACAAGTGGTACAGAGGGCAGAAGGGCATAAAAACGAGAGGGTGGCAGTGATGAACCAGGCAAAAAAAAAACGCAAACACGCAAAGCGCCCCGCGAATACGCAAAGTTACCCGCGAACACGCAAAAATAAAAAATCCGCAAATTCGCGCAAATTCGCGAATTTTTCGGATTGCGAATTCGCAAATTCGTGGATCGCAAATTCACAAAATTCGCCCATGCTTAGTTATTAAGCCGCCTGGTTGACAATGAAAGGCTTAAAAACATACGTACAGAACAACATTACATTTGTGCCACTATTCTGGATCCACGGTATAAAAAGGCAGTGGCCAGCAAAGCATTCATTCCTTTTGATGAAGCAGATACATCAAAAGTACAAACATTGGCTAGCTCTGTCAGCCAGTCGGTTCGAAAAAAGAGCGGCAGAAAATTCAAGGAGCCGACAGAAGGACAACTGAATCAGCAGTCACTTTCCCTCACAGCCGTTAACAACACCAGCAGCAACTGTATCATCGCCCTCACCTCCACCAGGCCGAGCCATAATATTGTCGGAAGAGGATTGGCTAACTCATCAAGGGTTTGCTCGTTACAGTGCTGCACAGGCCACAGATGGTACGCAAAGTGGAGCAACCGTGGAAAACCTTGAGTCGATTGTGCAGGCCTATCTTGATGACCCAACAGAGGTCTTTGTTAATAAGAAACCATTGCTGTATTGGTGCAGGAAAATGCCTCTATGGCCACTGATCACCAACCTGGCTCTAAATTATTTGTCTTGCCCACTCGCAAGCGTTCCTTCTGAACGTGTTTTCAGTGCTGCTGGTGCCATTGTAACTTCAAATAGGACCCGCCTCTCGCCCAAAAATGTGGGGAGGTTAACACTGATCAAGATGAATCGCCACTTCATACCACCAGATTACAAAATACGTGAATGCGCGCAGGAAGAAAAGGACACCGACTTAGGTGACAGAAGTTCTTCTGTTAGCTGACCTACTCCCGTCTCAATCATCGAGTTTGAGGACGAGCTCTACTTCCCTGACACCGAGGCCTGAAAATGACTTCCTTTTTTTCGTCCTTATTCACTTTTATTCCTGTGTGTCTTTCTTTGTTTTGCAACTTTTACCACAACAAAACTCTAATCACCTAATCACAAGTCCATCAGCAGCGCTGTCTTCACCTTATTTTCCTTATTCAGTTGAATGTGCCGCAGTCTGCATTTTTGAGGTTCACAAGTTCACAACTCAATCATGCTCCTCTATAGTCCTCCTCCAGACTCCCCCTATCCATTTACCTCAAGGATGGATTATGACGAGTACCCTCAAGTGGGACTGAAATTACTGACTAACTACATGCTTGCTGATTGCTGTCAGAGTTACTTCTGATATTGACAGGAGAGGCTGCCCTATGGGCCCTCACTTTCCAAAGAAGATGCGGACAAAAAGTACAACAGGTAATGAATAATTGAGAAGATGGCATGCTGTGGACAGCAATGGCTGTCTGGCTCTGATGAAACCAATTGCTGTTTGTTTTTGTGCATGAAATGATGAATCATATGTCTTGTCTTAGTTAATATTTAATCTTTTGCACAGTAATTGTAACTGATGTCAACTACTGTTTTTTTTTACCTTGTTTAATTCAAATTTTACTTCAAATTCAGGGGCCACTATTTTGCATTTTACAATATGCAAAATGTCCTTGGAGTGGACTCACTAGTCAATATACCATGATGATTGATTAAATAATATATCTTATTTCTTTACAGTCACTCACTGGGATGGATGGATCATCAGCGTCGGTTTACGGAAGAACTATGGCCAATTCGCGAGTGGCAAACTGGTAAACCAGTCTACAGCAACTACTACAGCAGAACTACATGTCTGTCTATTCATGGTAAGTAGTGGTCAAGGGCGAGGCAGTGTACTGTTGTTGTTATGCCAGGCAGAGTCCACTCCAGACAGCAGTTCATGTAAAATTGGAGCTATGGGGCTTGTTGCATACAATTAGATATGCTTGGTCTGTCTGACAAAGAGTCTAGGTATGCTACATCAGGTTGCTTCACTCAGTGGTGCCTGCCTTGACCGTCTGCATGGCACTGCCTCAAGCTTGGGCCAAACATCCGTTATGTTTGCGAAATGTGCTGTTTTTCAGTTTTTCGCAAATCTCGCGAAATTATCGAAAAATGGCAAATTCTTGAGCAGAACGGATTTTTGCCCCATGCTTGCGGCAGGGCCATGCAGACGGTCAAAGCAGGCACCACTGAGTGAAGCATCCTACTGATGTAGCATACCTAGGCTCTTTGACACAGACAGACAAAGCATATCTAGGGTTTAGGGTTCAGTGCGATTTACTAGGGTTTTTGCGTTTCAGTTGGTAGCGTTCCCGCTGAGTCTAGGACTCAGGGCCCGATGCAGGCTCGTTCATAATGATGTTGGCAAGGTTTTAGGGGGGTTTGGTGTTCTTTGGTCCAGAATTGGCAGAATTTTGGCCTTTTTTGGTGTTTTGCGGGCGCGTGTGTTTGGGTGAAAACTAAGTGAAAACTAGTTGTAGACCTTCTTCTTCTTCTTCTTCTTCTTCTTCTTCTTCTTCTTCTTCTTCTTCTTCTTCTTCTTCTTCTTCTTCTTCTTCTTCTTCTACTTCTTCTTCTTCTTCTTCTTCTTCTTCTTCAGTGGTTCGATTTTGTTCTGCCTTGCTGAGATTCTTGGGAATCGCTGGAACAAGTGTCCAGGTAAGTTTAAAGAGGATCGAAGTAGTGTAAGTGCTGAAAACAGCAATTTTTTGTGAGCAGCGCAATTTGCCATGTTTTAAATATACCAGTATTGCATGTTTTTGGGGGGCTGTTTGGGGGTGTTCTAGATTTGTGGAGGTGGGTCGGGGGGGTCTGGGAGCACTGCTGGGATAGTCAGTCTAATTTTGATTGCGAGTGTTTGAAGAAAATACATTGTGGAAAAGGGGGGTTTGGGCCTAGTTGCAGACAGCGTTTTGGCAAAATTTAAACTGAGGCCTAGCAGTATTGCGTGTTTTTTGGGGGCTGTTAGGGCGGGTTCTAGATTTGTGGGGGGGAACTGGGGGTCTGGGAGCACTGCTGGGATAGCATAATTTTGATTGCAAGTGATTTGAAGAAAATGGCACAGTTTAATTTTGATTGCATTTGTTTTTCAGAAAATCCATGGTGGAAAAGGGGAGTTAGCGCCTAGTTGCAGAGCGCGCATGGAGTGATCTGGGAAATAGGCCTAAATTTTTCTAAGTGTGAGTTTTTGCATTTTTGCTTTTTGCCTGTTTGGGGGTGTACTGCTTTTTTGCGGGTGGGTTCAGGGGTCTGGGGGCAATGCAGGGAAGGTCTAATATCGGAATCAAGTGGTTTGGAGAAAATCCATGGTGAAAAAGTTTTTCACTTTTCAGACTTTTTGCTCACTTTCGTGTTTTCGGGGGGCTGTTTGGGGGGGTTCCTGGTGTTTGGGGGAGTTGGGGGTCTTGGAGCAATGCTCGGCATGCCTTATTTTGGTTGCAAATGGTTCGAAGAAAATCCATGGTGGGAAAGGGGAGTTAGGGCCTAGCTGCAGAGCGCGCATGGAGTGATCTGGGAACTAGGCCTACATTTTTCGAAGTGTGCGTTTTTGCATTTTTGATTTTGCCTGTTTGGGGGTGTACTGCTTTTTTGCGGGTGGGTTCAGGGGTCTGGGGGCAATGCAGGGAAGGTCTAATATCGGAATCAAGTGGTTTGGAGAAAATCCATGGTGAAAAAGTTTTTCACTTTTCAGACTTTTTGCTCACTTTCGTGTTTTCAGGGGGCTGTTTGGGGGGGTTCCTGGTGTTTGGGGGGGTTGGGGGTCTTGGAGCAATGCTCGGCATGCCTTATTTTGGTTGCAAATGGTTCGAAGAAAATCCATGGTGGGAAAGGGGAGTTAGGGCCTAGCTGCAGAGCGCGCATGGAGTGATCTGGGAACTAGGCCTACATTTTTCGAAGTGTGCGTTTTTGCATTTTTGCTTTTTTCCTGTTTGAGGGTGTTCTGCTTTTTTTGAGGGTGGGTTCAGGGGTCTGGGGGCAATGCAGGGAAGGTATAATATCGGAATCAAGCGGTTTGGAGAAAATCCATGGTGAAAAAGTTTTTCACTTTTCAGACTTTTCGCTCACTTCCTTGTTTTTGGGGGGCTGTTTGGGGTGTTCTTGGTGTTTGGGGGGGGTTAGGGGGTCTTAGCGCAAAGCTGGGCATGCCTAATTTTGCTTGAAAGTGGTTTGGATAAAATCCATGGTTGGAAAGGGGAGTTAGGGCCTAGCTGCAGGGCGCGCATGGAGTGATCTGGGAACTAGGCCTACATTTTTCAAAGTGTGAGTTTTTGCATTTTTGCTTTTTGCCTGTTTGGGGGTGTTCTGCTTTTTTGCGGGTGGGTTCAGGGGTCTGGGGGCAATGCGGGGAAGGTCTAATATCGGAATCAAGTGGTTTGGACCAAATCCATGGTGAAAAGTTTTTCAGTTTTCAGACTTTTCGCTCACTTTCGTGTTTTCGGGGTCTGTTTAGGGGGGTTCCTGGTGTTTGGGGGGGGTTGGGGGGTCTTGGAGCATTGCTGGGCATGCCTAATTTTGGTTGCAAGTGGTTTGAAGAAAATCCATGGTGGGAAAGGGGAGTTAGGGCCTAGCTGCAGAGCGCGCAAGGAGTGATCTGGCCTAGGCCTAGTGAACTAGGCCTAAAATTGTCTGTGTGAGTTATTGCATTTTTGCCAGTTTGGGGTTGTTCTGCTTTTTTGCGGACGGGTTCAGGGGTCTGGGGGCAATGCGGGGAAGGTCTAATTTCGGAATTAAGTGGTTTGGAGAAAATCCATGGTGAAAAAGTTTTTCACTTTTCAGAATTTTTGCTCACTTACGTGGTTTCGGGGGGCTGTTTGGGGGGGTTCCTGGTCTTTGGGGGGGTTGGGTGGTCTATGGAGCAATGCTGGGCATACCTATTTTTAGTTGCAAGTGGTTTGGAAAAAATCCATGGTGGGAAAGGGGAGTAGAGCGCGCATGGAGTGATCTGGGAACTAGGCCTAAATTTTTCTAAGTGTGAGTTTTTGCATTTTTGCTTATTCCTGTTTGGGGGTGTACTGCTTTTTTGCGGGTGGGTTCAGGGGTCTGGGGGCAATGCAGGGAAGGTCTAATATCAGAATCAAGTGGTTTGGAGAAAATCCATGGTGAAAAAGTTTTTCACTTTTCAGAATTTTTGCTCACTTTCGTGTTTTCAGGGGGCTGTTTGGGGGGGTTCCTGGTGTTTGGGGGGGTTGGGGGTCTTGGAGCAATGCTCGGCATGCCTTATTTTGGTTGCAAATGGTTCGAAGAAAATCCATGGTGGGAAAGGGGAGTTAGGGCCTAGCTGCAGAGCGCGCATGGAGTGATCTGGGAACTAGGCCTACATTTTTCGAAGTGTGCGTTTTTGCATTTTTGCTTTTTGCCTGTTTGGGGGTGTACTGCTTTTTTGCGGGTGGGTTCAGGGGTCTGGGGGCAATGCAGGGAAGGTCTAATATCGGAATCAAGTGGTTTGGAGAAAATCCATGGTGAAAAAGTTTTTCACTTTTCAGACTTTTTGCTCACTTTCGTGTTTTCGGGGGGCTGTTTGGGGGGGTTCCTGGTGTTTGGGGGGGTTGGGGGTCTTGGAGCAATGCTCGGCATGCCTTATTCTGGTTGCAAATGGTTCGAAGAAAATCCATGGTGGGAAAGGGGAGTTAGGGCCTAGCTGCAGAGCGCGCATGGAGTGATCTGGGAACTAGGCCTACATTTTTCGAAGTGTGCGTTTTTGCATTTTTGCTTTTTTCCTGTTTGAGGGTGTTCTGCTTTTTTTGAGGGTGGGTTCAGGGGTCTGGGGGCAATGCAGGGAAGGTATAATATCGGAATCAAGCGGTTTGGAGAAAATCCATGGTGAAAAAGTTTTTCACTTTTCAGACTTTTCGCTCACTTCCTTGTTTTTGGGGGGCTGTTTGGGGTGTTCTTGGTGTTTGGGGGGGGGGTTAGGGGGTCTTAGCGCAAAGCTGGGCATGCCTAATTTTGCTTGAAAGTGGTTTGGATAAAATCCATGGTTGGAAAGGGGAGTTAGGGCCTAGCTGCAGGGCGCGCATGGAGTGATCTGGGAACTAGGCCTACATTTTTCAAAGTGTGAGTTTTTGCATTTTTGCTTTTTGCCTGTTTGGGGGTGTTCTGCTTTTTTGCGGGTGGGTTCAGGGGTCTGGTGGCAATGCGGGGAAGGTCTAATATCGGAATCAAGTGGTTTGGACCAAATCCATGGTGAAAAGTTTTTCAGTTTTCAGACTTTTCGCTCACTTTCGTGTTTTCGGGGTCTGTTTAGGGGGGTTCCTGGTGTTTGGGGGGGTTTGGGGGGTCTTGGAGCATTGCTGGGCATGCCTAATTTTGGTTGCAAGTGGTTTGAAGAAAATCCATGGTGGGAAAGGGGAGTTAGGGCCTAGCTGCAGAGCGCGCATGGAGTGATCTGGCCTAGGCCTAGTGAACTAGGCCTAAAATTGTCTGTGTGAGTTATTGCATTTTTGCCAGTTTGGGGTTGTTCTGCTTTTTTGCGGACGGGTTCAGGGGTCTGGGGGCAATGCGGGGAAGGTCTAATTTCGGAATTAAGTGGTTTGGAGAAAATCCATGGTGAAAAAGTTTTTCACTTTTCAGAATTTTTGCTCACTTACGTGGTTTCGGGGGGCTGTTTGGGGGGGTTCCTGGTGTTTGGGGGGGTTGGGTGGTCTATGGAGCAATGCTGGGCATACCTATTTTTAGTTGCAAGTGGTTTGGAAAAAATCCATGGTGGGAAAGGGGAGTAGAGCGCGCATGGAGTGATCTGGGAACTAGGCCTAAATTTTTCTAAGTGTGAGTTTTTGCATTTTTGCTTATTCCTGTTCGGAGGTGTTCTGCTTTTTTGCGGGTGGGTTTAGGGGTCTGGGGGCAATGCGGGGAAGGTCTAATTTTGGAATTAAGTGGTTTGGAGAAAATCCATGGTGAAAAAGTTTTTCACTTTTCAGACTTTTCGCTCACTTTCGTGTTTTCGGGTGGCTGTTTGGGGGTTCCTGGTGGTTGGGGGGTCTTGGATCAATGCTGGGCATGCCTAATTTTGGTTGCAAGTGGTTTGAAGAAAATCCATGGTGGAAAAGGGTGGATTTGTCGTAGTTGCAGAAAGCGTTTGGCACTATTTTTAACTTATGGCTCGTTAGGAATAGCAGTATTGCATGTGTTTGGGGGTGTTCTACATTTTTTGCGACTGGGTTCTGGGGTCTTGGAGCACTTGTGGGAATGTCTAATTTTGGTTGCAAGTGGTTTGAAGAAAATCCATGGTGGGAAAGGGGGGATATTCCTAGTTGCAGAAAGCGTTTGGCACTATTTTTAACTTAGGGCTCGTTAGGGTTAGCAGTATTGTATGTGTTTGGGGATGTTCTAGATTTTTGCGACTGGGTTCTGGGGTCTTGGAGCACTCGTGGGAATGTCTAATTTTGATTCCAAGTTGTTTGAAGAAAATCCATGGTGTGAAAGGGGGGGTTTTGGGCATACTTTCTGAGTGTGTTTTGGCACGACTTGGAATTAGGCCTGTGCGAGGTAGGCAGGTAGCAGTATTCTGCACGTTTTTGGGAGGGTAATGTGGGGTGTTCTAGATTTTGGGGAGTGATGCAGTCACCTCTGAAACTGAAAGTGTTATTTTTGCACTTCACAGCGTACCTTATATTGTTTTTAATTCGTGGTGTTTTTTATCACTTACTGTTGTGTTTTTCCATCAACAATTACAGGCAGGCTTTTACCCTGTGCCATCGAACGATGTACTCAGGCTTACCATTAGCGATCCACAATTACGCATCAGGCAGGCAGTGTACAGTGTGTCTGGTTACCAAGATTGATCGACGGAGCATCCAATGGAATGAAGGAGTACTGCGAATAAGAGGAATGGCTGGATGCATCAACTTCACCCAAATTCAACAGGACAACTACAACATACAGTTACAGTATCCTCTTAAATTCTCCTTATCTTTTAAATTATATTGTTGTGAACTTCAACTTCCTTCTACGAGTGTGACTCTGTGCGTTTGTTTGATCTCTGCTTCAAATTCATCCCTCCAGCTATTTGATACGTCTTTGCTATTTTTAAAACTAATTTAATGTTCTAATAATAAGTCTTTATTCTCTCTGAGGGCAGAGAGGCAAGTGAAATTGCGTAAATACTGCAGCCCAGTACTGTCAACTTGTTTCTTCGTAGTTACTAGACAGTTGCAGTGAGTAGTAGTACTACTTTCAGTAACCTAACCATCCATTTAGCAAACAACTTCATGCATGCAGTAGTGCACTTCCTTTATGTCCCTAAGATTTATCAATATCTTCAAATTCTAAGATTTGTTTCTCTTCATTTGTTGTTTGTCCATGCTGTGTTTTTTTTCTCTCTACCAAACTTTCCCAAAAAACCCCATTCCCATCCAATTTGCAAACCCTAACCCTCTTCTTCTGTGTGGTATTTCATTGAGGTGTGACTGACAACAAGAATAAATTCCACACACTTGCTGTGGAGGATAAGGTCAAAGCAACCGAAATCATTCCAATCAGAAGTTCATGTGCGCCATCGTGGATTGATGATCATCAAGAACATCCTCCTCCTACATGACGTGAAGAATCAAATGCTTAATGCTTACGTTACGTTGATGTGTCCTTTGCCTTAATTTCTTATAGCAGTCAAACTCCACGCAACTACTACTTATATTTACATTAATTTAGCACTGCTTAGACTACAATTTATGGCACGGTTCTCTACCATACTATCTATTGTACTGTTTTTAATGCTACGCTCAGGCCACTCAATGTTACATTTCCTTTTTTTTCATATGCTGCTACTGCCAGTGTGTACCACTACTACTACCAGCACAACAATGATATTGCATCCGTTGAGGATTCAAGTCAACAACCAACCTTAATCAACATTTGCAATGCAGGCAGCCCTGTGGCTACCCCATTCTCAAACACGAATCACAGGTAAGATAAGCATTTTGGAGAGGTAGAATAATGGGCTAGGACTTGGAGGAGAGCAGAGACTGACAGTACTACTAGTAAAGTACAGAAGTAGGGCTACTGAATTCACTAACTCTGTTACTTGAATTTTGGTACATTTCAGGACTAGATGTTTCATTCATGCTGGTAAGTTTGAAGAAACTAAACATCCAGTAACCACCGCCAACCCCCACACAAAATAATATAAACGCGTATACTGTGTTTTGGTATGAAAAATGTAATTATTAGGAAATATATATTATTGATGTTGTTGCCACAAAAATAAAATAAATTACCCCAACTCACCCCCCCTCACTAACCAAACCAATGTCCAAAAGTCCCCTTTCCCAAACACCCAATTCCCACCCCCAACAGTCTATAAAAAAGGGGCACGGGACAGTCACTTCCTCCGGTGGCGTAGTGTGGACAGCTGGTGCTTCATGTCCCTCAGCTCTTTGCGGAGGTCCCGGAGCTGGCGCTGATGTTTTTTGCCCAACCGCTCCAGGTATTCCACTCTTTTACGGAGCCGGCACTGACGTACCATCCAGGATCTGGGGGGGGCAGCTGATTTTGTTGCTGCTGTGCAGCGGCCGAGGGAGGCTGTCGGGCCACGGCTCCGTTTGGCTGGAGGCTTCTGGCTGGTGGACCCGAGGGCACTGGAGGAGGATGTAGTGGTTGCTGTCTCCTCCTGCTCCCGAGCCCACAGCTGCCGATACTCGGCGCAAATAGCCTCCAGCTTACGGGCCCTGGCCCGGACAGCCATCTCCTTGCGGGTGAGCTTTTTTGGAGTAGCATCTATGAAGAAAGAAAGAAAAATACTGTAGCCAATAGTCTTTAACATAAAGTTAAAATAATTCAATGGAAATTTGACTCTCAGTAACACCAGCAAGTAGCAAACACAGTATAACATTTTGGCATGTATCTTTCCGCCGTCTTTGTAAGCCTGTGACATTACTGGGAGTTTCAGGAATTACACTAGCAGCACTATGGGTGGACTCACTACTAAATACATAGTCAGAGAGTACTAAAATAGGTCCTTTTTAACTTTTTTCTCTTGTTTTGCAAAAGAAATTACTAGTACGTGAACTTGTGGTAGCCGGAATTATGGCAGCTCACTCCGCTTACACCCAAGAAATACAGACACAAGGCATGATGACGCAGACTCGCAGTACTTTAAGCAGTACATGCAGTTGGGGATAGGAAGGTCTTACTTTTCTATAGGGTTGGCACTGCTACTGGCCTTACTTAATCCACTCAGCGTCTGCTCTACTACATCATACACCTCTGCTATCGATGAGGAAAAAGAAGGTAACATCCAGGCTTCCAAAGTACGTCTATGATTCTTCTTAATGTCTCAAATGTACCAAAATGTATTTTTGTCAACAACCAACTAACACCCTTTTCATTATATTTTGGAATCCACCGTCTTCTTATCTTGACTTGCATTAAAAAAAACATTATTTACAGTCATAAATATTAAGACTCGATCGTCCTTCGTTTCACCCTTCTTTCACTTTTCTCTCTTCACATCCCTAAACTACATCTGATATGACTTGGCTTCACAATAAAAATTTGCCAGCTGAGTTGAAGTGAATTAGAGCTGGCCATTGCTTACCCGAGAAGTACCGCCGCTAATGCTATTACAAGTCAAGGTTGACTGTCTTCTCCGTGATAGCCCAAAAAGTAGTTCTAAATTAGTAACTGTTCTTAACAGTACTGTGTACTTATACTAGTGTACTGTGTACTACTGTACAGTACATCATACACTCCTTTGCGAGCCTACTCAAAACAATTTCAATAAATAAGGAGCCACCGCTGAGCCTTCCCCCCAGCTCCTCCTGTTGGTGCCGCTGCATCCAGCCCTAGAGTGGACCCCTCCGCACTGCTGGCCCCGGCACTGGTGGTCATATGTGCCGCATCAGATGTTGTGACATCTAGGAAAAACATGGCATATTTTCAGATGCATACACAACCCCCTATTTTGTCTCGTAATGGAAGAAAATGTTACATAACACATTTTTTATTATTGGGATTGAAAAAAAAAGTAACGGTTTTGGGGAGGGTGTTCACCTTTTATATGATTATTCCATTAAATGCTACACTTCTTATGACAACTGATGAATGCTTGCTTAACGTGCACCATTTTTCGAATTACAGAAAGAAGATTCCATTGCCCTTCTGCCAACAGGACGATTCACCAACTACTAGTAAGTCATCACCAGCAGTACTTTAAGTACTTTGAAGAAGGTGGGGGCTCCCGCACAGTTATTCTAATAATTTCATGTGTCTGTTAACTATTATTAAGTTTGAGTAATACTAATTTCATGGGAATGGGAATTCATGGGAATGCATCTTCATCCATCACCATTGCTCGCTCTGAATACTACGCTATTAAAAATAAAGAAATAATGTTTTCATTTCTTAATTGAAAATACAACTTTAAAACTAACAAACACTGTGTGGTTTTTGTTCATGAGTGAGTGAGCGGAAGGGTTTGAACTACTGCACTTAACAGTCATGTTTCAGTGACTCAGATAGGCTGGGACTCGGCGGTAGTCTTCTTCTGTTCTTCTGGGTCGTAAAATCATTGGTCAGACACACTAGATAGTCGGTCAGGAGATTGGAGGTTCAACTTCTGTTCGGACTGAGGTTTGTCGAAAGTCGACCTGCACCAATCATCAACAATGCCCTATTTCTCTTGTCCATACTTCTTTATGTGCAGAATAGTCCCTGAAACACTAGCGGTATGGGATGTGCTCTTCTCAAATCAAAAAGGCAACTGCTACCTTTTACTTGGTGTAAACAATGACATTTTGTTGTTGGAAATTGTCAAAGCACTTACATTAAGAAGACTGGAATAGACAGCAAGGACAACTCAGAGGACTGCACTCAGTGCCAAGAGCTATTGCTGGATCAAAGTTTTGTTTAACACCGTTTGCCGACAGGGCAAGCTTAGCTACCAACACAGACCGACTCATAATCGTAAATAGTAGTAGCACAGAGAGTGATGGTAGAGGCAGGGTAAGAATGTAGAAAGTAGTCTAGATTAGAAGAAGATCAAAGACTATTTTGTAAAACAGAAATAGGAAACAGTTTGTAATGAATACGAGTTGTAAAAGTTAGGGAAGTATAAGTATTAATATAACAATAGAACAACTTACTGGGGCCAGCAGAAGAGCCTGCAAGGGACCGATCCTGTCCACCTTCTTCCACCGGAGTATCAGTCGCCTTGCCCCTGGCAGGTGCTGATGATCATGAAATAAAGAAACACGACATGGATGATTGTTTTTTTGAAATATTTGATTTCTTTTAACACAGTCTAAAATTATCTTGGGGAAACAAATTAACAACAATTGCATCAGATCTGGTCAACTAGGTGGATAGTAGTACAGTATTGCAGGATTCGCAGACCGTCTAATAGGAAACTTATGTAATTCACTAACTACACCAACAACAAAAAAGGTTCTACTATTACTGCCATCACTCAGCAGCACGAGACGTCGCGTGACAGACACAGTCCGTCATCCTGATTGCAGACCACTAACAAATGTCCTATAACAAGTAATAGGTAATATACTCAACGTATCAATCCACCACTATCTCTTCAAAGTGGCAGCAGCAGGAGTACAAAGAAGGACTAGACTTGAGTCTACTGTCTCTAGCATTACGCAGTAATGCTCTCAAATGAGCAAAAAGGTGCAAACAAGTAAGCATAGTAGCAACGCCAATAACCAGGCGAGCACCTGCAATGACAGAAGCTATTTAAACATTAATTTACCTGCAATGTAATCGAATCAGCAGCATTCGTACTCTTCAGGAAAAAAATAGATTAGCAATATAACAGAGCAGAAGAAAACAAAGTAGTTATTAAATAGCTACTCACCAAGGCCAGGGATCTCAAATCCTAGCAGGTGGAGCATGTCCTGCTCCCGGTAGAGGATGTCGGACCACCGGCGCGTCGCTTGCTGGTAAGTGCGCCGGACCCCAGACTCCCTATGCATGGCCCGGCACACCTTCTCCCACAGCTGACGATGCTCCCGGAAGACATAACCAGAAGCAATCCTCCCACCTGCTGCCATGGTCTTAGGGAGGTTTCGCTGAACATAAAACATCAAGGTGGACACCTCCACCGCAGAGAAGATCTCCCTGGCCTGAACTTGCTCCCCCCTCAAACGCCCGCAAGGGAGCCGGCCACGGGGTGCTGGGCCCTTCCTCTTGCCCTTGTCGGCTATCCATGTAAGACCGCATGGGTAAGTTTGCGGTCTATGCGCTGCAAGCGGCCCGCGAATACGCAAAAAACCCCGCGAACACACAAAAAAAAGAAATCCGCAAATTTGCACGAATTCGCGGATCGAGAATTCGATTTCGCCCATACTTACCATTCATGGGGCTCCGCATAGGGCATAGAGAGTCTGGTATCCCATGATGTTGAGCATGAGCTTTGATCCTCCGATCAGGCTGTCTCTTCGTGATGATCTTCTGTCTCAGCAGGGCAGGGTTCTGCACCCAAATGTGAAAATGCTTTGCCTACATACGTGGAGATTGAGCAGCAACAATTGACAGCTTTTGACCTTCCTCCTGAGGTCTCTAATGTTATATTGGAATCCAGGGATACCTCCGCATACACGGTATATGCCTGCCACTGGAGCAAGAGTGTGGTATGGTGTATAGATTGACATGCTGACCCTCTAGGTGCAGGTTATTTTATTTATTCTTATTGTAGCCCTGCAGAGCTCTGCTTTGGGCACATTGAAAGGTTTTCTTTCTGCCAGTATGGCATTTCTGAAATTAACAGATCAGCCATCCTTTTGCAAATCCCCAATTGCATATAGTTTCCTGAAAGGTCTTCATCATTTTTCCCACTAGTGCCTTTTATTTTTTGTTTAAATTTGTTTATTAGACATCTTATTTATATAGTGAACAGAACAGGGTGAGCATATCACTGAGTGTTGCAAATACTCCAGTAACAGGAGTAGTAGATTTTCCATCCTGATTGCTTTCTCCTTGTTTTCTCTGTCTTCACTTCTTTCTTTTCAGGAATCCTGCTCTGGCTCCTGCAATCCTTCTCTAGCTCTTAAAATCATACTCCATCTCCTGGAACCTTGCTCCCTCCAGATCCGGACCTCACCCGCTTCAGTCTGGGCTTTGTGAGTGTCCACTTCCTCAACAAATCAGTACTTTAGATATTCTGGCTGTCTGGAGTTTTTTTATGCCTCATGGCTTTTTCTTCCAATCATTGACCTTTCAAGGAGATACTTGTTTCATCCATTTTATATTGCAAGGTTAAGCAACAGAGTGGCTACAGTTAGGAGTTGCCCTCATCCTTCCTCTCCAGTGACCTCTGTCGTAACTGATGCCTCCATGTTACAATTATAGGCAAATTTCAGGCTCTCAAGGCCTTTGCTGTCGGTCGTTCCAGATTCAGACAGATAACACTACTGCGATGTGATACATCAACAAGCAAGGGGGAGTAAGGTTGTTTCTTCTCTCCAAAGAAGTTCTATGACTCTGTTCCTGGGCTCAGATTCATCATATTTTTGTGGTAGCAAATCACCTAGACAGAGTACTCAGCTTATGTGCAGACAGTCTCAGTCAGAGTTTTGTAGCCGATCAGGAGTGGTGCCACATCCCAAAGTGGTATACTCCATTTTCCAGCAATGAGGGTCCTCACAGATAGATCTCTTTGCTAGTCAGGAGAATGCACACTGCCTGCTGTTCTGCACCCTCCATTAACCAAAGCAAGGAGCATTGGGAGACGCGTTCCAATTGAGCTGGAGCTCCTAGCTGTTTTACACATTTCCTCCCGTACATTTGATTCCTTGGGTGCTGAAGAAGATTCACCTCTACCAGGCCCAGGTAATATGGATTGCCCCAGACTAGCCACAAAGGGTGTTGTATGCAGACCTCATTCATTACTCGCTCTGTCTGCTACTCTGTCTCCTTCACAGCACAGACCTCCTCTCATAGTATTATGGACAGATTCTACACCCCCACCTCCAGAGCATGCAATTGTACATGCCTGGAGATTGAACAGGGCAACTGAAGTACTTTTTCACTCCTCCCTGAAGTGGTAGATGTTATTTTATCATTCAGAAGACACTCCTCCAACTCCGTTTATGCTGGCAGTTGGGCTACATTAGATAATGCTGTGATGATAATTTGTTACATACTTTAAAAGCTCATTTGTCAGATATTTTGCACTTTGCCCTCTTTTTACCCCAGTAGTGCTGCACAGTTGCCATAGTTACAGGTTATTTAGGATCCCTTTTGGCTTTTGTTTGGTTACCACACCAACCCTCCCTATTTAAATCTCCTATAGTTTTGAGATTCATTTAGAGTCTTACAAATAAATATTCTCCTATTCCCTTCGTAATGCCTCAGTTCTTACATATCTAATGTGTTCCGTATTTGAGTCCCTTCACTGTTGTTCTTTGTGACGGCTGACATTTAAAACAAGTTTTCTTATTGCCAGCATATCTGTAAGGCGTGTTAGTGAGCATTAAGCAATTTGTGTAAGTCCTCCTTTCAGCATGTTCTGTCCAGATAATTTGGTGTTGTGACCAGGGCTGCCTTCCGGATGAACAATATCACTTTCCATTTAGGTAAGTCCATCATCTTTTCTGCATTCTTTCCAGCTCCCCATCCACCAAAGAAGAGAAAAAACGTAATTGATTGGATCCCAAAAGGGCTGTCAGTTTCTACTTGGACAGGACTCATGAATTCAAGCTTGATGACTAGCACATTGTTGAGTATATTGGAAACATGAAATAAAAGGCAGTACACAAGAGGAATCTATTGAGATGGACTGTTTATCTATGTGGCGGACTACTTTCTCCCTTTTCCCTCCTCCCTCTGGGGGAGGTTCTCCTACCCTCTCTTTTTTGGGTGGGGGTATTTCATTTCCTTTTCTGTCGGCACATCCTATCTTTAGTTCAATTACGTATTTCTCTTGCTCTCTCATACATTGTTGGGGGCTTCCTCCCCTTTCTGGGCTTTGTTTCCCTTATACTCTGTTCTCTCAGTTTTCATCTAGAGCTTAAGTTTGGTTTCTCACCTGTTTCTCAAGTTTACATGAGCATTGGTCAGGTTTCTCACCTGTTTCTCAAGCCGCCATGGGAAGACAATGTGTGATTGTGTACATCAACTATGTGTTGCCTTATTTTCCATCAATTTACAAAAGGGGGTGGTGATGAACAGAGTGTCTGAATTGAGCAGACCACTCTTACCCAGTCCAAAGATCAGGGCTTGATCCATCACCGTTATTTATCTCACTGCCCCATCCCAGCTCAGAACCTGGCTATATGCAAATCAGTCTGTCCCTGGCCCAGTGCATCATGGGAACAGGGCAGACTAAACTACCAAGCCAATTCTTTACCAGAAAGGAGACAAGCTACCGGGGACCGGTTTCTGGCATTTCAGCCTCTTCGGCCCGGCTTGCTTGAATCCTGATGGAGCAGTGAGAAAGGGACTCATGTCTGAGTATACCCTGCCACACCTATAGTGGCCAAAATCGATTTACAAAAGGGGGTGGTGATGAACAGAGTGTCTGAATTGAGCAGACCACTCTTACCCAGTCCAAAGATCAGGGCTTGATCCATCACCGTTATTTATCTCACTGCCCCATCCCAGCTCAGAACCTGGCTATATGCAAATCAGTCTGTCCCTGGCCCAGTGCATCATGGGAACAGGGCAGACTAAACTACCAAGCCAATTCTTTACCAGAAAGGAGACAAGCTACCGGGGACCGGTTTCTGGCATTTCAGCCTCTTCGGCCCGGCTTGCTTGAATCCTGATGGTGCAGTGAGAAAGGGACTCATGTCTGAGTATACCCTGCCACACCTATTATTATTTTCCATCAGCCCTTTTATTTCAACCTGTCGGTCTTCTTGAACTCCTACCTGCTGTTTAGTCTTCGTTTCACCTGTTATCGCCTGCTGGCACCCTTCCTCAGTCGGTGGCGTTCGTTCTTGGATGGTTACCCTTATTTTTTTGTGTTGAGCAATACCCTCCACTTCCTACTCTTAGGAGGCATTGTGTTGCTGTTTTCCAGCCTTGTCTTTCTGTATCCACATCAGTTACTATCGTATCTTCCTCTTTACCACAGTAGGTTGTACTATCTCTGTCCTTCCTTGATTAGCACTTTTCTTGAAGGTCGTCCGCTTCTTGTCCTCCCGCTCACTGACGGAGGTCGTGGGTTACCTTTGGTAGAGTACATATACTTTTGCACACTTGTATGAATTTTTGGGTCTACGGGAATTTCTATGATTTTTCTATGCATATTTATCCTTATGTACATTTATATTTTTATGTATTTGTCTCTGCATATATATACCTATCTCTTGTAGATGTCTTTTGCTTCTGGTATATATATATGTGTGTGTGGTTGTGCACTTATGGTTGTCATGCCTTTTATACGGTGTACGTCGCTGCATTTTACCAACACCCTTCTTGGTGGCCTGGTTCAGCATTCTTGGTTGCACTTGTCTGTTTTCTTCCTTCTCTTCAGTGAGCGTCTCAGTTTCACTTGGTTAGAGGATGCCTTACATACCTTCAAGGTTCTCAAGTAAGACCGATTTTCCTTACTGTTTTTGTTGTGTCCAAGCGATGCTCTTCAGCATTCATTGTTCTCTTTATCTTTTTTCCATCATTCTATCATTGGAGGTTTATTTTTTCGAAATATGTTTCTCAGGATAGTTTCCACAGCTATCGCTGGATGCTTTTTATTAATTGTATGTGGTGTTGCGGCTGGTTTTGAGCCTGAACTGTATGGATGATTGTCCTTGGTCCCTTTGCATTCTTCGATCTTATGCTGCATCCCTATGGGGCTGTCTCTTTACTGGTTCTAAACCGTGTTCTTATGATCTTATAGCTTTCTTCTCCTTATGGCCTTCCCATAGTCCTTCCTAGAGATCAGTCCTCTCTGTAAGCATCTTGGTTCACCTATTATTTTTAGATAGTCTGGTCCCTTTCTATTTTTTGGACCAGCTTTTCCTATTAGGGGATCTTTGGTGAGGTCAGTTTGTAGCCCTCCTCCAAGGATGGTATTGCTTGGGTATCTGATTTTAAGATACAGAATCTGTGGCTAAATGCCACTGCACCCTACGCACACGCCTCCAAAACTCTGGAATCCGAGACAAAGCCCTGGACTGGATCGCCTCCTTCCACTCCGGCAGAACCCAGAGGGTCCCCCTCCCTCCTTTCCGTTCTGAAGCCACCGAGATCATCTGCGGCGTACCCCAAGGTATTTCCCTCAGCCTGACATTGTTCAACATCTAATGGCACTACTCGCTCACGTGCCCGACTGCACAATCTCAACATCATCTCCTATGGGGAAGACACCCAGCTGATTCTGTCCCTCACCAAGGACCCCCTCACCACCAAAACCAACCTTCACGAACGAATGAGGGCCGTCGCATAGTGGGTGAAGATCAGCCGCCTGAAGCTGAACTCAGACAAGACTGAAGTCCTCCTCCTGGGCTCCAATCCCTTGCTGTGGGACTACTCCTGGTGGCCGACCACACTGGGAGCAGCACCAACCCCCACGGACCACGCACGCAACCTGGGTTTCATCCTCAACTCAACACTCTCCATGACCAAGCAGGTCAATGCTATCTCGTCCTCCTGCTTCAACACCCTCTTCATGCTCCGCAAGATCTACAGGTGGATCCCCACTGAAAAAAGAAGAACGGTCACCCAGGACCTCGTGAGCAGAAGGATAGACTACGGCAATGCCCTCTACGCAGGAGCCTCGGCAAACCTCCTGAAATGACTTCAATGCATACAGAACGCTTCCACACTCTTGATCCTCGACATCCCTCGCCGCAGCCACATCACACCCCACCTAAAATACCTGCTCTGGCTTTCTGTCAACAAGAGGATCACCTTCAAGCTCCTCACCCACGCACACAAAGCACTCTACAACACCGGACCGACATACCTGAACAGTGACTCACTTTCTATACCCCGAACCACCAGCTCCGTCTGACCAACCTCGCCCTCGCCACCATACCCTGCATCCAAAGATCGAACACCGGTGGCCGATCGTTCTCCCACCTTGCCGCCAAAACCTGGAACACCCTTCCCATCCTCCTTCGCCAGACCCAGGACCTTCTCACCTTCAGGAGGTTACTCAAGACCTGACTTTTCGAGCAGTAGCAGCACCCCTCCCCCCTCCCTCCCCTCAGTGCCTTGAGACCCTCACGGGTGAGTAGTGTGCTCTACAAATGCTATGAATGATTGATTGATATCAGATGGACATGTTACTTTCCTTCGGTAATGCCTAATCTGGCAGAGACAGGATCTAGCCGCAGATTCCTTACCGACCCACCCATCCTCCCCGCTCTGCGAACTAAGGGCCCTGTTGTCTCCTAGATCTCCTTCTTGAATACTACTACTGTTCGTTCATTCTGTACTTGTTGATACAAGATTTTTTTCCTTTCTGGCACACTGTTTATAGTGACTGTTTCTCTGCGTTCTTGGCTTGAAATTAGTTGGGGAGGGATTATATGGACTCCGTTGACGTCACTTTTGGGAGATGAGGTTGCTGTGGCGTCGCTTGATGGTCTCTACCGACACACAGAGGTACTGCTGGGAAAATTTCTGGATCCAGTCTGGCGCCTGGGGAGGATTCTAGGATAAGGATTCTGCGGCTAGATCCTGTCTCTACCAGATAAGGCGGTACTGAAGATAAGCAACTTGTCCATCATGATTGGCAGTTACACTTGGAGGTGGCACAGGACGTCTTCTAGCAATGTTGAGAAACCTGCCTCGACCCATTTGCCACCACAGAGAATGCGCAAATATATGACGTTACAACGCAAGCCATTACAACGCAATCTTTTACAACACAGTTTGTACAACGCAAGTACCATTGCATCAAATTTTTTTACAACACGTACCATTACAACGCAAAATTATATTAACGCATCAAATGAACCATTATAAAGCATTCTGGTACAGCACATACAATTACAACGCATTTTTTTAAAATTGTATAACAAACCCTTGGGACGGGATGCAGGGAAAATAGGGGTTTTAGGTGGGGTAGTGTACTCGGATAGTTAAAATTAGTATGAAGCATTAAAATTAATACTTGAGTACTAAAATAAATACTTGTGCTTTTTTATTTTAAAAATCTTATACTAACAAATGGGTTAGGATGCAAAGAAAAAAGGGGTTTGTGTGGGTTACTGTATTAATACACAGTTTTTGTAAAAAGTACTGAACATTGAAATCAATACTCAAGTACTAAAATTAAATACTCATGTATATTTTTAATTCTTGAACAATTAAAAAAATGCATCTATTTTATTTTATATAATAAAAATATATTTAATGCACAAAAAATGTATACAAAGAAAAAAAAAAATTACAATATAATTTATCGAATATTTTAATTAAATACACATCATATCAATTTTTCAAAATTATTTTCAAAAAGACGACAAACGCAAAAAACAAACATTAACACACTTTATTATACCAAAATATCTACCATTATTTATTTCAAATATTAGACATAAACGCCAATAAACGCCAATAACATAAAACTAATCAAAAACCAAACACATATTCCACCATTTTAAACTTCGCGAAAAAGAAAGTCCTACAACACTTTCAATGAAATCACCTTGACCCGCAGGTCGCCAAATGGCGGACATAACATATATTAAAAAAATAATGAACATTAATGAATTTAAAAGAATTACAGTTTTACACAGCATTAAAAAGAGACAAAAGAATAAACACAAACAATATTTTGTTAATAATTAAGGTACACCATAAAAAAACATAAAAGCAGCCACCCACCATTTTCAAAACAGTGGTTAACTGACTGCAAGACACACCACACGCTTTTTGCCTGCCACAAAATTATAGACTTCAAAAAGTGCCACCTACAATTCCAAGTAAGTGAAACCTACATTAAATGTAATAAATTAGCAAAGTAGTCCAAGCATGATTTTAATCACATATACCGTTTTAAATATTTGACATCTTTTGTCAAAAAATTGTCAGCATTTCAAGAGCGTCTTGGAGAAGGGCCTCGGGTTTGTCTGGACGCCCACCCCAGACAGCTTCCTAGAGATGATTGAGATCAGACAACTGTTTAGAAAAGTACTCTTACGTGCCTTCTTTGACGACAAACCCGAGCCAACCAGTCAAGACACTGGATTGAGAAAACCCTCTAACTTTACTCCCACTGATGGGATGGTCCCCCCGGAAGTCTTGACATTTGAACGACCAGTCCTGACTAGCCTGAAGAAGAAACCACACGTCAAACAATTTCAAAACTTGACGATTGCAGAAAGACAAGCATCCATCGCCCTAGGTAAGGATGAATCCATCGTCATCAAACAAGCGGACAAGGGTGGAGCCACGGTCATCCAAGATTATGAGGACTATGACCGCGAATGCAGACGACAACTGTCTAATAACACTCACTACAGACCCCTCACTGAAGATCCAACTAAACGGCTGACAACTACCATCATGAGCCTAGTAATCGAGGGAGAGACAAATGAATGGATTACTAAAAAAGAGGCGGACTTCCTTACCACCATGGAACCCGTTACGCCCTACTTCTATACCCTTCCTAAAATTCACAAGGGTACCACCCCAGTCCCCGGGAGACCCATCGTCTCTGGAATAGGGTCACTTCTGGAGCCATTATCCCAATTCTGCGATGCCTTTCCACAACCCCTGGTGAAGAAAATTCCATCATACCTCCAAGACACCAGAGACGTCCTTCGTTTAATTAATGAAGTGGACGGCAGAGAAGATGTTGACCTCCTCCTAACCTTAGATGTAGAGGCGTTATATACCAACATCCCGCAACAGGCAACCTTGGAGGCCGTCGTATCCACACTGCGGTCGGAAGAATGGTCATCCCCCACCCCAATCTCCTTCATTATGGAACTAGCCCACATAGCCCTAACAGAAAACTTTTTCAAATATGAGTCGCAGCTTTACCATCAAATCCGCGGGACTTCGATGGGTTCTACGTTCGCACCGAGCTTGGCCTGTATCTACATGGCGACTTTCGAAAAACATTACATCTACCCATCTGATCATAACCCGTTCCTCGAAAACCTTACTCTTTGGCGTCGCTACATCGACGATATTTTAGTCTTCTGGAAAGGTGATCGAACCAGCTGTGAGGCCTTTTGCGCGTGGATTAATCTTCAAGATCCCTTTTTTAAATTCACGGGTACGATTTCTGAACAGTTTGTACCCTTTTTGGATCTGACAATCCAGTTGAATCCCACAGAAATCACCACTACCCTTTTCAAAAAAGAAACTGACAGAAACAGCCTGCTTCTGTATATTAGCCACCACACCAGAGCCTTAAGGGACAATTTGCCTTTTGGACAATTTTTAAGGCTCCGCAGAAACTGCACATCAGTAACAGACTATAAACAAGAAGCCACCACCCTACAACATAAACTTCAGGACAGGGGGTATCCGACAAGACTTCTCAAGAAATCAGTGAAGAGGGCGCTCAATAACAACAGAGACTCGCTCCTGGAAATCCACACGAAGGAAAAAGAGGACACCATCACGTGCGTTACCTCCTACACAAAAAACTCTGCGTTTATCAAAAAAACAGTGAATTCGCATTGGGGAATTCTGAACACGGCAGGCCTGGACATACCTCGGCCCCGATTTGCCTTTAAAAGAACATCAAATCTCAAGGACACCCTGATCCATACTCGTCCGAAAAAGACGAGCACCCGTCCTCAGAATACCCTCTGGGATTTGCCCCCTGTTACGGGCCACTACCGATGCGGATCATGTGTGATATGCCCTCAGACAACCCAAGGTAAAACCATAGTGCTGCCAAATGATTTTACCTGGCATCTAAATAAACATACGAACTGCAATAGCTCCAAATGCATCTACATGTTGACCTGCCCATGCAAGTTGAACTACATCGGTATGACGATGCGCACTGTAAAACTGCGCATTATGGAGCATAACAGTAATATTTGCTGCAAGAAGACACACACCCGGTTGTATGAACATTGCAGACAACATAGCCACTCTGCTGAGAGCATAGAATGGACTGTCCTTGAATGTCATCCATCTATCAACCAACAAGCACTATACAGAATGGAACAACGTTGGGTGCATCGTCTACAGACAGACATACATGGTCTTAATGACTCTGTTCCTTGGAATATGCTAGCCAGATAAACCATGCTTAGATTGCCCTAATATCTATAAAGGCAACGCAATACCCCCTCTTGCTGAAATAGAGGACCCACACCTGCTTGGGAGTTGCCCCCCTTGACCTTCTGATGTGCTTTCATGCCGCATTGCATGCATCCCTTGAGGCATCATGCCCCGGGACGCACGTCGCCTTTTTGTAGGAGCGCATCAGTACTGTATCCATATCCAATCCTTTTCCTAACCAGGGAGGCTGCCCCTCGTCATCTGACCAAATCGGCTCAGAACAAAGACATAACCCCCGGGCTATCTGGGCGACAGTACAGCCCAGGTCCTTCCTCAACCCCTTGCATAATCCAACTTACAAGGACCCTTAAACTTCACTTGACTCAGTGCCATAAGGATTAATTAACCTGACAACATCCCCTACTCTAACTGCTTGATACAACGTTGTACTCGCCACAACGGGGGACACTCCACTTAAAGATGGCGCTCCATTCGGACGCTTTCTGGTTAGTACTGCCTTCCGCCCTCGCTTGCCACACCACGCTTGGCTGCGTTACCTAGTAACGTTCCCCAAACCACGCCCACTCATGGTGCCCGCGGAAGCCGGCTTTCATAAGCAGCTGAGCCTCTAACTGATCCACCGGCTGTCCTGTGATCACGCCGCCGTGGTAGGGGTACAAGCCTAGTGCCTCGAGCCAACCAGGTAAGGTGGGGTGACATACATTATGGGGTCTGTCTTCGGCATCCATTGCGTGGCAATTTCTCCGGCAAGACTTTTTGCCGTTTGGTTCCGGGTGCCCTGGGGCGCTTCCACGGGGGCAATCCTTTCCCCGGCCGTCGCTGGTCTGCGTAGCCTGCCGGCCTCCGTCGGGCCCGGGGCAGACTCGCCTTCTGCAATGGGGCATTTACGGCGATCACCTTTCGGGAGCAAGGCCCCTTTGGTGAGCTGACCGTGACCGACTCCGGGCGGGGAGGATGTCTGGTGTCCGGTTGGTGCGCGCGGGAGCGTGGCCTCCTCGGCGTGCTGGGTCCGGATTGCACCCCCTGGGGCCCCTGGGGGCCGCTTGCTGGACTGCATAGGGCGGGTCAGACTAATTGGCAACCCTTGGGGCCTTGTAACCACATGGACTCTGTAATACAGTTTACTGCTGGATCCTTCGGCGATCCTTTGGGTCTCACAACCTAAAGGATTATGTAACACTGTTTTTTCCCTCCACCAATATTAAAAACAACCCCCCCCCTCTCATGCAGGTAACTACCTAACAGCTCAGGCCCCACAAGGACAGTCTGTGGGGACCATCCACCAGGGATTAGGGGTAAGAATTTTATGACTAGTGTCCCCCATTGAAGTGCTTATGGCTGCTTTTACTAGTAATTACACTACCCCTTGGCTGTGAAACACAAATGAGTGACAAGCATGGAGTGTAACACATTATGTATATTTAATTAATGCATTTGTAACTTATCTTTGATTACACATGACACACATGGTGTAACCCCCTTGTTTTCTCTCTCTCACTCTCACTGTGTATAGGTGTGAGTCTTTGAGCCATACCAACCACTGGATAATTTGTCCATGTGCGAAGTCCTGACCTACAATTCCCATTTGATGGTGCCAGGAATGATTTAGTCTTTCTTTTCTCCTCCTCTCCCACCTAGGGCGGGAACCCACGCAGGACTCCTTCCTGCCTTGGTACATCCACCACGCAGGTTGTATGCGAAACTTCTTTCAAATTGTTAGAATTTTCTTATCAGTTGATGAGCATATTTAGGTCCTGAAGAATTGCCTCAGAGGTATGAAACATGTTGACCACACCATGGGCGAGGGTTGAACGAAGCCAAATCACCTTACCTTTGTGCTTCTGTACCCCTCCCTTCACCAATTTTAACTAGGCAGTAAGCCACATGAATAAAGTAATCTGAAGTGGACCCTACTGACCTCTTTTTAACCTTCCATTCACGCTCACTACTTCACCCTTTAGGCCCCTCACACGCACGCATCTATTGGCCAGGAACAAAAGAACTCCACCAAAGAGTAGCACTCTGTGCTACCCGTCAGGCATTGCACCGCCAGCCTGTCGCTGGAGCAGGAGGCCAATGATGATACAATACAATCATCAGGTAGGATGGCAACAGTCGTCCAGCCTTTTAGTTGTGTGAGGCATCCTTAGTTCCGTTAAGGGATTACCTTTATTCCCTGCCACATTTCTACACAACTTTTAGTGAGAGAGTTACTCCCTTAATCTATTACCCTTCTTTTGGGGAACTCTGTACATTCTATTGGTATCTAGCATTTCATAAAGCACAATAGAAACACTGTCATCCCAAAAATATATAATGTGAGTAAACAAAATGTATATGTTTAAATATTTATTGTTTCTAAGTAAAACAAACATTTATTAATATTAAAAAAGAGTAGAATATTATAAATGTTAACTAACAATACTACTCTAACAAGTGCTTGCCTCAGAGAAATTAATATATAGGGCCTGATTCTGATGCGGTTAGGAAAGCATTCCCACCTAGGGCCTGATTCTGATGTGGTTAGGAAGGCCTCCTAACGGCATTTGCTCCTTCCAAATCGGATCGGGAACATGTCGTACCGACTGAGGGCCCAATTATGATACGGTTAGGGGCATATATTCCCATTGAAGTCAATGGGAGTCCAACCAAATAGTGTCGGGAAGCAGCCGAAAGCATCGTACTCCGTCGGTCGGACTCTCCCGATCCGAGTGGGTCGGAAACCATTTCCAAACCGATTCGATCGGGAAGCTGTCCAACCCGCATCAGAATCGGGCCCTACCTTGTGGGTGCAAAACTACTGTTCCTACTCCAATGGGTGTTTACCTCTGGAAAATTAATGGATAGTGGTAGGAGCACAATTACTATTCCTACTCCAAAGGGACATTACCTCAGGGAAAATGCTGGATAGTGGTGGGGACAAAATGACTATTCCTCCTCCGACGGGTGCTTAGCTCAGGAAATTTAATGGATAGAGTAGGGGGCAAAATTACTATTAATACTCCAACGGGGGTTTGCCTCAAGAAAACTGCTGGATAGTAGTGGGAACAAAATTACTATTTCTACTCCAACGAGTGCTTGCCTCAGGGAAAGTAATGGATTGTTGTGGGGTTAAAATTACTATTCCTACTCCAAAGAGTGCTTACCTCAGGGAAAGTAATGGATTGTTGTGAGGTTAAAATTACTATTCCTACTCCAAAGGGTGCTTGCCTCAGAGAAAGTGCAGGATAGAGGTAGAAATAAAATTACTATGCCTACTCCAAAGGATGCTTGCCTCAGGGAAAGTGCTAGATAATGATGGTGGCAAAAATACTATTCCTACTCCGAAGTGTGCTTACCTCAGGGAAAATGCTGGATAGTGGTGGGTGCAAAATTACTTTTCCTAGTCTCATGTGTGCTTGCCTCAGTGAAAGTGTTGGATAGTGTTTGGAATAAAAATACTATTCCTACTCCAAAGGGTGCTTACCTCGGGAAAAGTGATGAATAGTGGTGGGGTTTAATTTACTATTCCTACTCCAAAGGGTGCTTATCTCAGGGAAAGTGCTTGATAGTGGTCAGGATAAAATTACTATTCCTACTCCGACTTGTGCTTGCTCTTGGAAAATGCTGGATAGTGGTGGGGGCAAAATTACTTTTCCTACTCTGACATATGTTTACCTCAGCGAAAGTGATGGATAGTGGTTGGGTTTAAATTACTATTCCTACTCCAAAGAGTGCTTACCTCAGGGAAAGTAATGGATTGTTGTGGGGTTAAAATTACTATTCCTACTCCAAAGGGTGCTTGCCTCAGAGAAAGTGCAGGATAGAGGTAGAAATAAAATTACTATTCCTACTCCAAAGGATGCTTGCCGCAGGGAAAGTGCTAGATAATGATGGTGGGTACAAAATTACAAATCCTACTCCAACATGTACTTGCCTCTGGGAAACTACTGGATGTTTTTTTTTTTAGGTTATAAATATTTTTACAAAATATAAGTCTTTTTTATACATTTTAATATATCATCAGGTAACTACAGCATCCAGAAACAGCTGTGAAAAAGAACACTATATTTCCTTGAAAAAAGAATCAACAGAAGACCTTCTGAAAGTTATTTTAAAAGGTAATTATTTTATAAATATTTACACGAAGGACTAAAGCAATAATATTGCATAAAAACCATGCTTGCAAAATAGAATAACATCCCATTTACATTTTTTAAAACAATGTAAAGATATTTTTTCTTCCAGATTTTACAACTTCAAACATCAAAACATTTCTAAAATTCAAGCATCAAAACAAGAAACATCACTAGGTAATTTTTACATCACAAAAATATGTCCTAGAGTTTTTGAACCATTAAAGAAATTATAAATATTTTAAATCAACAAAATGCTCTTTTCAAAATAATAATCCTGTTTGAAGGTAAATAAATATGTTAATCTTCACATAATAAATATTGTAAAATAAACACAAATGTATTTGTTCTGTAAAACGACAAAAAGTATTGTAAAAAGCCAAAACATTAACCTGTTCTTCCATAACCAAAAATATGCTACTCTATTTCACGTAAACATTTTACAATTTTCACGAACTCCTAACAATAATTATTTTTCTACTATTTCAGACCACAATAAAATTCAACCTGGTCAAGAAGCAGAAAACCACAACTTAAACCTTTCCTAAAAGGTAATATTATAAAAAAAATAATCAATACAATTACTTAACCATGTTTCTCTCCTTAGTAAACTTTATAGAAATAACATAAGACTTATAAAACACATAACATATTTTTCCTTTTGAAATCAACTAAGAAACAAAACCATCCACCAAAGTAAAAGCATCAAGCAACATCTTGTAAAAAGGTAAGAAACTAGAAATATTTATCAATAAAACAACTTAACCGTTTTTCTCTCCCCAAAAAGTTTTATATTAAATAACAATACATCATATTTAGAAATGCAACACATTTAAAACATTAAATATACCTTCAAAAAGCATTAACTTTAAACTGTTCAATAAATTGCATACATTGTACTGTATATTTTTTCTTCTAATCAGGTAAACACAACAAATTAAAAATAAACTAACATTTTGTTTTCTTTGTTTCTTTTTCAATCCATAACAGAAGATGACTTCAAATCAAGCCAAATATATAACATCCAGCCGGGGAAACCGTTTACTCAATCATACTGAGTATGTTTATTGTAAGGATCGACTAAGGGGGTGATTATAATGCCGGGCTCGTGGCGATCCGCCCGCCATCCTAACTTAATTTACCCCCGCCATATAATCATGGCGGGGTGTACAGCGGCGGATGGAAAGTCTGTCCGTCACTTTGCTGCCGGTCGGCAATCGTTACGATCACCAGCCGGGCGGAGCAGGGGCATAATATGGTGGTGGTGCCTGGAAGGCACCGCCACCCATATTATGATGCCTGGTTGAAAAGGCCTTTCCATAGAGGCAATGCCGCCATGGAAAGGCTGGTGGGGATGTTCTTTGGGGGGGCGTCTTGGGTCTCTAGGGAGTGTGGGGGTGCACTTGGGGGGTACCCATGGTACCCCCCTGCATTCCCATGCAGAAGGTGGCAGGCACCGCGCAGCGCCTGCCACGTTGTGCATGGTATTGCACAACATGTCAATTTGGCATTGCGGCGGGTGCTGCTGTAAGCAGCACCCACCACAATGTCAAATATGTGGACTACGTCTGCCAGGGTGGCGGTCACATCCTAATCAGCAGTGTGGGACCCCGCACGTATGGTGGCCGGTCTCAGCATTAGTCTGCCCGCCATCCTAATGGGCCCCTAACTGAGCCCAGGTGTCATTGGAGGTGTTTGCAATACTACTCAACCCATTGCACAGGCAGAGCTGTTACTCTTGGTGCAATGAAGAGAAACAATACATGAATTTAAAGATATTACATCCACCTCCAATGAACCCTGTGGTGCTGTTTTGAGGGAGGTAGCCCAACACATTCCACCACATGTTGCAAGTAGTATGCCCACAATTCCGAATCTGAGAAGAATTGTTCAATGTAGAAAACAGGCAAGTAGCCCACAAAGAGTAACACCCCAAACCTATTCTGACATATTCATTCCACCTGAATTCTAAGTAATGAACCATTCTTTTGCATGACGACACAAACCCTCAAAAGAGAATTCTAATCTTTAGCACACCCCATAATCTTGTAATGTTTGAGAACCTTGATATTTGGATGAACAGTAGTTCCCTTAGTTTACAGTTTACTCCCTGATAAACAATCCTCAACATACACTGAATTATTATCAGTGATAAAACCTAAAATTTCAAACAAAAGTCCTAGAAAAGTACTAATTGACTTTGAATTATCTATGAATAATACTATTACCAAAGTGTACACGGATACCCAAATTCAAGGATTTGTTTCCCTTTTTACAGGCATATTGGCGAAAAATTCAAAGAATATCCTTAATTGAGGATTATATATCAGATAGCAGACTACACTTTGAAATAAAAAAACTGACCACCCTTTGCTTTGTTCCTCCTGACAGTGTAGACGAATACTACACTTCACTTTCAGAATCGGAATACTTTACCTCAAACGAAGATGAATTGGCACCTATTCTAAATTATTTTGAAGACAGATGGATTGGCCTATAAGCAGGTCGGGTCGCAGTAGGAAGCTACGTTTCCATGTGGAGTGGTGGAACTGCTACATGACCTGCTTAGAGGGAGGAGCAAAACAAACAATACCATAGAGGGGTGGCACAATTCCTTCAATAAATCAGTTGGCAAAGCTCATCCAAATTTCTATTATTTCTTGGAAATTTTGAGGACGGAGCAAAGTTTCCAAGAAATAAGAAATGCAATCATTAACAGGCAGTCTGAACCCATGTATTTCTAAAAGAACAAAGGAAATGTCTGAAAGACTATTGGGTGTAATTCAACAGTTTACGTTGATGGTGGCTTCAGACTACCTTGATAATCTTACACACATCCTCCATTTCTAACCTACACTGTCTTCTTACTTGCCTGTTTGCCCTAAAAAAATATCACTAATACATTTGGCATGTAAAAATAATATTAAGTCGGGTCTCCTTACCTTCAGATGTCTTCTTTTTTCAACTCCTGGACTTACGTTCCATCCATTTTTTCACCAAGATTCGATAACTCGATTTTTACTTTTTTAATATGCACATAATCTGTGCATACCTAATTAAAAAAGGCACCCCTAAAAAATAGTTTTTCTGCAAAAAACGCAACAAAATCCAACAATGCAATCCAATCTATTTCTAAAACAATTCCATTTTGATTCCAAGTTTCAACATCCATCGCCAAAAATCCGTCTTGAGAAAAAGTAATTCGCACATCCAAAATCCAAATACCAAAAAGAAGTGGATATGTAAAAATATCCAATCTTCTATTCTCCTAAATGGAAATCTTTTCTTAAAAATCATATTAAAAATACATCTAACCTCAACAACGATAAATCCTTCCTTTAAAAAAAAAAAGTCACAAAAACATACACCTTTGGAAAAACTTTTGTTTATTAAAGTTATTAATGTATCTATTTTTAATAACGTTATTAAACAAAATAAACAAAAATTGTTTCTAAAAAAAGAGAACCGAGGTGGGCCTACTACTGCAACCTGTAATGGAGTGAAATAGTTTGTTAACAAACCACAAAAGTACCTAAAACACATTTACTACATCTATCTACCTCCATCCTCTCTCCTTACAGTAAACATTACAACTACGCTATGGGGCTCATTAGGATGGCGGACGGAAGCACATCCGCGGTGCTGGCGGTGGCGGAAAATGTAATTTTCCGTACTCCAGCAGCGGTCCTCGCACCCGCCATATTGCAATGGGCAAACATAGCCCATTTCCCGTCCACTGCGGTGCGACGTGAACCGCCACAAATATGTGCCCGCCACCGCGGCGGTGGGAACCAATAGAGACCCACCGTTGTGCGGAATGATGTCCCGTCCGCCATACAAATCAGGATGCCCCAAACAGCTGCGGAGAAACCAACCAACCAGTGACGGCGGAAGCAGGACAGCGGAGTTCAAAACCAGACTCCCGGTCCCCTCCACCCGGTCCGGACCGCAATGGATCCAGCTCTACAAGCCTTTCTGGTGCTGTACCTGATCCACTACCAGCAAATAAAGGACGTCCGAGGACAACGCCGCAGGTATGCAATCATACAACTCCCCACACAACTCCTGGACTGATATACGGTTCCTGTCCACATCAGATACTCTGGTGGAGACAGGAACACATCCCCAAGTGTACCCATCCATGTCCTACCTTTAAGAAAATCACCCCTCCGCATCCGGGTCACCCATCAACCACAAAATCACTGCAATGTCCCAGTCACGTCACTGCAGCGGTGCAGACGTGGGAAACCCTGAGTAGAATGTAGTAGGCAGAGCCAGAGCCAGGCATGGGCAGTCCAAGAATATTTACAGTGCCCCACCTCCACCAAAGCATAGTGCAACAAATGAGGTAGTGGGGAGGCTCACACACTGGCAACCAAGGGGTAGGTGACATGAGATTGAAGTGGTGTGTACGTCAGTAGTAGGCAGGTCAAGAGTGCACTGTACACAAACACATAGAGGAGTCACTCACAATGAGTATGAATCAGAAGCACGGATAGGGGATGGTATGACTCCACATCCCACATACCATACTGGAGCTAAAAATGGCTCAGTGGCAGCAATGCATGAGAAAACTCACCAACAATGTCAGCGTGGCTGAGCAGGTCCGCACAGTGAGCTCAAACTGTAGCAAGACTCATGGCTGATCAACACAACATAGACTTGGCAGTCACACACTCTCCATACTCACAACTGGTATGAATAATACTATTACCAAAGTGTACACGGATACCCAAATTCAAGGATTTGTTTCACTTTTTACAGGCATGTTGGCGAAAAATTCAAAGAACATCCTTAATTGAGGATTATATATCAGATAGCAAACTACACTTTGAACTAAAAAAACTGACCACCCTTTGCTTTGTTCCTCCTGACAGTGTAGACGAATACTACACTTCACTTTCAGAATCGGAATACTTTACCTCAAACGAAGATGAATTGGCATCTATTCTAAATTATTTTGAAGACACATGGATTGGCCTATACGCAGGTCGGGTCGCAGTAGGAAGCCACGTTTCCATGTGGAGTGGTGGAACTGCTACATGACCTGCACAGGGAATGGGCATTCAAATTACAAACAGCAAGGCCAGTGGCCAATCCACAGTGCAAAGGAGGGAAATGTGTGCAGGAGAACCTGCACAGGGAATGGGCATCCAAATTACAAACAGCAAGGCCAGTGGCCAGTCCACAGCTCAACGGAGGCACATGTGTGCATAAGAACCTACGCAGGGAATGGGCATCCAAATTACAAACAGCAAGGCCAGTGGTCAGTCCATAGTGCAAAGGAGGGACATGTGTGCATTAGAACCTGCACAGCGAATGGGTGACACCATACACTGCCATGGTCGGCAAGACAGCTAGGGGATAACAATGTGCAGTCCAGGCACCGCTGGGAGAGAGAGGTTTGGGAGGGGGACTGTTCCTCAGAGTTGAACTGGGAGGTGGCTGATTGTCTGTGCCAGTTGGAGGACTGGACCTGGGAGAGAGAGGACCAGCTGAGGTAGAGGTATCAGTGGCTTTGGGAGCCGGAGGTCTGCTTGGACCTGGTGGTGTGGTGGCACATGGATGCAGAGAGATGCTGCCATGAGACAGTGTGTCAGGGAGAATGTGGAGGGCTGTCTTTCCACTTCTTGGGGAATCGATAGGGAATGATTGTCTTGGTAGGAGTAGGAAATTGGGTGGAAACAACAGCCTCACTCTCCACCACAGGTGCATCAGATGCAGGTGGTGGCCCTCCCTCTGAGGATCTGCTGGATCTGGCGGTACGCTTGACCTGGCCTTGCCTTTTCCCCTCTGTCCCCTGTTGACCACGTGAACCCCCAACAGTGCCCTCCTGTCCCAGTTTCACAGGGGTGTGGGTGGGAGTTGAGGTTGTGGGTGAATCTGCCTTAGAGGGCATTTTCTTTGGACTCTCAGCAGGCACCAGCTTCACAGCAGGCACATCAACTGTTTGCCTGTCTTTGGGAGACACATCTGGGACAGGAGTGTCCTTGGATGTGGCAGATTTCGAGGCATGTGAGCCTGAGGCCTGCTTCTTTGCTTGATGCCCCTGAGTGTCTCTGGAAGGGCTTTCGCCTTTGTGCTCCTGTGTGACTTTAGTTTGTTTGGGGGATGGTGTCTGCGCTCTGGCCTGCTTGGGGTGCTGCTGTTGTGTGCAGCGTGTGGTGTACCAGGAGCCTGAGGGCGGTGCTGTGTAGTCACTCTCGTCATATGTAGCAACTGACAGGAGAGTTGCCGAAGGGACCGGACCTGGACTCTGAGCCTGTGACAGCTGAATGGCTGCCGTCACGGTGGAGGACAAAGACTGGATAGTCCTGTGTAGCCCACCCACGTCTGAATGAATGCCCTCTATGAAGGTAACTACCTGTGCCAACATCTTGTCATGGTCTTGGAAGGTATTCAGGAGAGTTGTCTGACCCACATGCAGCTGGTGTAAAAGGTCCACAGCCTCAACACTGAGGGCAGCAGGGGAGACAGGGGCGATGGTGCATGGGGCGACGGACACTCTTTCCTTCTTACTGGTGCAAGCACGTTTAGCACTAGTTGAAGTAGCTGAGAGGGTAGGTATTTCACGATGTGTGGTGGAAGAGTAGGCAGATTTCCATCTCCCTGTGCCCGCCAACATCGAGGAATCACCGCTGGCGTCGGATGACGTTGAGGTTGGTGTTTCTGGGCGTGATTCCTCAAGGGCACTCCTGTACCACTCCGAGGCAATGGTTACATAAGTGTCAGTGAGCTCATGTGTAGCAGTCATGCCCGAAGCTTCACCACTGGTGTCCGTCCCATGTCCTTCTGTGCTCTTGGTAGATGCTGCAAGAGACAGAGACATAGGTTCAGTTTAGTGCCATACACACATACATGATATGCAAGCAAAGCACAAAACAAGATGATGATACCGCCATGTTGCACACAACCCTGTGAAGTCTGCATGTGCCACCTTAATTCAAAACTCAAACCATGCATGGTAACATGTACACTTGGCATGAATGACCAATGTGATATCCACACAGCCAAATAGCTTGGCTGTGCCTCCATGTAACCTGACATGCAGATTCCTGTAAGCATACTTATCTGCCTGTAGGTGAAAAAGATGTACATCTCAACATGTTGTCACAGTCTCATAAGGAGTCACCATAAGAGGACAACACAGATACAGACTCCAAAATGACATTTAGCAATGCCCGTGACCTCCTGCCATCCACCATGTTGTGCTTTGGTGCGCAACTACAGTTGTACATTGGCGTCAGATGTGTAGTTCTCAAATTTTGTGGACAGGCATCGCACATATCGACGAAAGCATATTCAGCTAAGGCTCACTGCCGTTCACTAGCCAGTGATGTCCATGACTCCCCTGATGTAGCAGATGCCATAAGACCACATCTCAGCATGCAATGTCAAAGTCCATTACATTAAAGACACGAGAAAGTACATGTGGCATAAATTCCTGACAGCTGCACTCAACACAGAGGCCACTTACAATCCATTGCATCACACTAGAAACATAACAGAGCTACGCACAGGCTCAGGGTTCGAATACATTCAGTCATTTACACCCAAAGTCACCCTTCCCAGAATACTCACCCCAACTTGCTGCTGATGGGCCCTCAAACGTCAATCCAGCTCTGGCTGTGCCACTGCCAAGATGCGGGCCATTAGTGGTGTCTTGCTCCTGCGTCATAACCTGCCAGTCCGAGAGAGCAGCCCCAGCGTCATCTCTGCCACGTTTTTGCTCAGCCGGCAGATCTCATTCCACCTCTTGTGACAGTGTGTATGCCTTCAGTTGGAAACAGGGCTGGACTGACTACCAGGCGTTTTGGTGTGCTGCCAAGCTGGGGGCTGATTTCGCTGATGGGGACCTGTGTGTGCTTAAAACCATTTGTTTTGCTTTGTTTATTTAGAAGCACACGCAGGTCCCCATAAACGAAATCTGCCCCCACAGCAGTTATATCAGCCACCAGCTTGGCAGCACACCAAAACGCCCAGTAACCAGTCAGGCCTTGGTTGGGGACACCCAGAGCCCGCCCCATGCTTGCAATGGCCCTCCATACGGCCTTACGCTGGTGGACTTTGAGCTGCATGGGAGATAAGGAGAGGAAATTTTAGTGACACTGGGTTATGTACATGTACCACTGTGTCCCAGTATAGGAGCATGAACACACTCTGCACAGCCATTCAGATATGTTTAGCAGAGACAATACTGCATGACAGGTAGTATATTAGCATGAGATAATCATACTTAGATGCATGCAGGGATGAATATGGACACAGGGCCCGGCCATCTCATATGCATGCAGAATGCCGGCACAGAGAGCAAGGTGAAGATGGCCCACATCTGCAATGCAGTATGTGAGGTAGCAAGACATACATTACTTTTCAAATGATGTTTTGGGGCAGACTCACTGTGTCCAACACTGCACACCCCTCAATGTCCTTGGCCCGTGAATGGCTACCTGTGTTAAGGAGGTCACATATAAGGACATGATCTTACAATCTCAGACCCTTATCACAAGGTCTGTCTTGTGCAATCCACAGGCCTACGATGGCTCATTGAGGAATAGGGTAGCAGAAAACCCATATGTCTCACTCTGTCCATTCAGTGATGGGTCCTTGACAAATTGGGCCGAAACTGTGCATACAAGGGGGCTCACACTGCAGTCTAATGTGGGCCATCAGAACGATCACATGCATGTACAATATGAGAGGAAAAACAGTTCCTACACATGCAAGTCAGTACACATTATGTAGAACATGGAAGGGGGATGTTTCATAAGTACAACAATCTGCTGTGTCATAGGTGAATTTCCATCAAGAGTGTCAACCTCAGTCATTTCACTCTTGTGCATAATCCTGACATATTCATGGTGGCAATATATAGTCAAACACACTTCCATCACTACTCTCTGGAAGGACATTCTTTGTAATATCACAGATGAGCTTGTGAAGAACCTCATGGACCCAAACATCCATTTCTGTCCTGACTCCCACTTACCAAACTTGCAGTGTCACTGTATGGCTGCAAGAACACTGCATGTCCCTCCCATCCTGATATGCAGCCAGGGAAATGTGTAAAATAGGCTAAAAACCCCTTTACCCTGAAGTCAGCATGCTAGGCAGTGTATCACACAAACCCTCACTCTCAGGCACATACTGCAGCAGATCAACGTCAGTAGTGCACTCCCTGCACTCCCCTACTTTCACTCAGAAACACTATCCATGACATCAGGAGTACCATATAGCTTCCCATACTGTGTGAGCACCTCATCCACCAGGACATCCATCTCCTCTGTGGTGAAGGGACGGGCCCTGATGTTCTCAGTCCTCGCCATCACTTGATCCATGAGCCAGGAACAGCAGCAGTTGGTGATTAAGTGTGTCAGTCAGCAGTGTCTGGAAGCAGTGGAAATGTGTGACTCTTTCCCACACATATAGCCCCCTGGGGTTGTTTCAGTGGTACTAAGCTGCTGTAATTGGTGTTCCAGGTCATCTTTTTTCAAATGCATCCAATGACCGGCCCGCTGTAGGGGAGCACCCCTACTGAGATTTTAAAAAATGCATTTGGCTACCGCGATTGCGGTTCCCATTGGCTGTATGGGCATGGCCATTGGTGGTGACACACCGCAGGGGCCAGGCAGTTACTACCGTGATCGTGCATCTTCCAATTGCATCAAATGACAGGCCCGCGGTAGCGGAGCACACCTACCGTGATTTTCAAACTTGCTTTTGGCTACCACGATTGCGGTTCCCATTGCCTGTATGGGCATGGACATTGGATGTGACACACCGCAGGGGCCAGGCGGTCGCTACAGTGATTTGGCCACTTGATATTGGTGCCCATGGCTGTGATTGCAGTGGTGGAGCACCCCAACCGCCATTTTCTAATGTGTATATCCCTACCGTGATTGCGGTTCACATTGGCTGTGAGGGCATGGGCACTGGCGGTGACACACCGCAGGGGCCATGCGGTCGCTACCGTGAATTGGCCGCTTGATATTGGTGCCCATGGCGTTCGTGGCAAACCAAACCTGGGGAAGAACTCTTTAAGCAACACTTTAGCAGTTGACAGAGCAGTGTTATCTTTCAAGGGGTAGGCCTCTATCCAGCGGGAAAAGGCACATACCACCACCAGAACATACTTAAGGTTGTTGCATCGATCCATATGAATGTAATCGATCTGCAACACTTCAAAAGGATATGATGGGGGGGCAAAATGACCTGCCGGAGTTGGGGGTACCCTTTCCTGGGTTATGCATTAAACAAACAATAAAATGCTTAACCACATTCTCTGCACATTTCGGGATTCCTTCATTCTGCCACACAGGAGCCAAGAGCTTACATATGCCTTTCGCACTAATGTGGACTGGACCATGAGCCACAGTTACAACCGGCAACACCTAAGCGTCCGGTAATAACCATCGCTAATGTTCCGACAACTCCGTCCAACAACCCATCGAGTCTAACATTCCCGTACTTTCTTTCCACGTACTCAATTCCTTCTCAGTAGCCTCTCCCTGAATCGTTTTCACACTCTGAATCGTGTCTTCACACATTCCAATTTCCCTAACCCAGTTTGCAGGACCTGCCATATACATTCGGCTAGCAGTGTCTCTCGCTGTAGTTTTTGCTACCTTGTCTGCAAAAGCATTTCCATGACCCACATCATCTTTGACTTTCCTATGTGCGCTGCACTTTATGGTACCCAACACTGGAGCAGAACACAGAGCAGTACGTAGGTCAACAAAGCTTTTCTGACATTCATCCGTCCAAGGGAGCGGATGGGGTGTATCTTTCAACGTTAGTGCCAACAATAGCCAAAAGTGAAACATTGGGAATCCATTGTCTACAGTAGGAAGTGATACCTAAAAAGGCACGCACTTCTCTCAGTGTGGTAGGTACAGACATCTGTGAAATAGCGTGAATACGTTCTGGTGTCAATCGCCTTCCCTCCTTCGACAAGAGATGACCTAAATAGGTAACCTCTTGGGGGGCATATTGCAGCTTAGAGAGTGACACCTTATGATGTAGAGCAGACAAATGATGCAACAACGCAACAGTCACACTCTTACACACATCTTTCGTATTAGCAGCCACCAGCAAATCGTCCACATACTAAATAAGCGTAGCACCTGGAGGCAAAGAGAAAGCATCAAGTTGTGACTTAAGAGCCTTGCTATAGATGGAGGGACTTTCACAATAACCTTGAGGTGCTCTTTAAAATCGAAAACTTCGGCCACCTAGAGAGAAAACAAAGATATCCCTACTTTTTTTAGCAATAGGAATACTAAAGAAAAGCGTTCTTGAGATCTATGACTGAAAACCAAGCTGCCGAAGCGGGAATCATCATCAACAAAGATGTCATGTCCAGAGCAACAGGAAACTGTGGCACAACAATTTTATTGACTTCTCTAAGGTCAATAACAAATCGATAAACAGGAGACTGTGAAGGATCAGTTCTCTTAAGAATCGGAAGAACAGGACTGTTACAAACATTGCCTCTCGTTTCTTCAACCACACCCTTCTGAATAAAATCATCAACAATAGCCAAAAGTGCTCTCTCTCCATCACTAGAGATATGGTATTGGGGAATGCGTGGCATTCTAACATTCTCTTTAACTGTGACAACATACGGTGGAATGCCAAGATGACCCACATCATTTGGGCCTGTAGCCCAAAGACTTTCAGGAAAAGAAAGCAACTCAGGTGGAAACTGGTCTCGGGACAAATATATGGAAGACGTCAATTTCTTCCCCAACGTAAAATGCACGCCAGAAGGGGAACAATATAATGTTGCATGTAGTCTTTTCAACAAATCCAGACCCAGCAGGTTCTCGCCAAAACCAGTTGTCAAAATAAGTGAAGCATCCAAATCATAAGGACCAATCGAAACGGGCAAGGGACTAGAAACCGGATTACGGACTGGGGCGCCAGAAAATCCTACAGAAGTATTCATTAAGCCAGACAAAGGTGCCCCAGGGAGTTTAGAATGTATGATAGAACTTCTCATCTCACCAGTATCCAAAGGAAACCGTTCTGAAACACCCATAGTATTGACAGTGACATACGGCCCATTTTGATCTTCTGGAATCAACACAACTCCCTTACTTTGTCCATGGCTGTCCTATTCGATATGAAAATCGTCAGCCCTATCTTCAACACAATAATCATCATTATAATACTGTGCAGACTGAATTCTCTGCTGATCAAAGTAATTCATAGTAGATGGAGGAAAAGAACGCTGCTCCTGAGAGGACACACCTTGTCCTCTACCTCTAGATCCTGTCTGGAAATTACCACGACCTCGTGGAGCAGACATCCCATTATTACACTGTAATAAAACCGGACAACTATTCTTGAAATGTCCCTCTTCCCTACAATACGCACATTGATTAGGACCTAACAAAGGTTGTGGTACAAAAACCTCAGGCTTCTGGAACACTTTCTGAAACTGTGGGGGTTGAAAAAACTGAGGCTGTGCAGAACGCGGAGGATAAGCCTGCTGTAAAAGAACCTTCGTTTTCAAATCTTTATTTTTCTTCTCTTGTTTCTCCTTCTCCTACCTATCTCTATTCTCATAATACTGTGCAGTAGCCAATATTTTAGCAGGGGAAGAGACAGCCCATACACTTTCAGAACTCTTTAATTTATTTGACAATTCGGGAAGCAAGTTATATACACACTTATCCACAAACAACCGCTGGCCACCCTCTACACTCAAATCCTGACCACTATGATCAATAAACGTCTCTTCAAAACGAGTGAAGAAATCCGAGATGCTTTCATCTTTCTTTTGCTTGCATGCAGCCAGCTTATACCAATTTACTTGCACCGCAGGCATCATTGTCTTCATCAATTCAATTATTCTGCCTGGTAGGGCCGTAATCAGATCATCGGGTTTCGCACCACCCACTTGATTTGCATCGGCAGCCCTAGTAGCAGCCCAATCACCACCTAATTCACCAACATGATTTTCCCTACGAATCCGTGCCCATAATGCTTGCGGAACAACATTTCCAAATAACATATCAATATCTGCCAAATTCATAATACAGGCTTCAACTGTTTGAGACAATTCCTTGAAATATCCAGCAGGATTTTTACGGGGGGCCGGAAGAGTTTGTTTAAGCGCTAATACTTCAGACCTTTTCCAGGGTTCGTGGACCCATATACGCTGGAAATGAGCAGGGACAGGATGTGGACCATTCACTGCATCTCTCCATATGGGGGAACTTCACGCATCAGATAATTCTTAATGCCTTGTTTATTAGCAGGATCAGCCTCAGAAAAACACAGGGACAAAAACATGGCTCCAAACGCAACAAGTTTATTCACCGCTTCTTCAACTCGTGGTCCTACAATAAAACCTTTATCAAAATCAGCTTGTAACTTCAGTAGCTCTGAAGGGACTGTATCTAACTCCATATCTTCCCAACCTTTAATAAGAGTTTGACACATGACATGAAAAACATATCTCTGCGTGGGCTCTACCCATTGATGGAAGGAACTCATAATGTCTTCTGTACTATATTCTAGTCCATTCTCAATCCATTTACGAGTGAGGGGACCCAAAACTACTTTCTCGTCCGTAAGAGGAAGTTGACAACGAGATTGTCGTCTAGAGAAAGCTGGGGACAGATTCAAAGACCCAAGAAGAGGAGAAAAGAAATTCAAAATGGCATCTGCTATTCTCCTATGTGAGGTAGGAGAATCCCTTAAGAGAATAGGAGGCATTATAGATGTAGAAGGCAACGGAGACTGAAACGTGGCCGACTGAGGAACAAGAGCGGGGGATTGTAGAGGAGGTGGGGGCTGAATTACAGGATGTAAAGTCGGAGCAAAGGTAGGCAAAGGAGCATTAGTAGGCTGAGTCGGTTGCTGAACAATCAGCAATTGAGCAACCACTGGTTGAGCAATAGGAGGGGGTAATGGAGGTGCATTAGGATTTTGGGCATAGGGCGGAGGTGAATTCAATAAACAAGACATTAGGGAATCTTTTTCCAATTCCTTACTTTTATCTGGAGAGGAAGTAGGCAGCATCGGATAGCATCTATCTATCGTCATGCGATGTTGTCTCTCCAGTATCTCATTCGCACCGTCTACTTTGTTATTTTTAAACTACTGAGCAGCCTGTATAATTGACATGTTTTGTGTTTTCTTATCCTTTTTTGCTTTTTTAATTTCTTTCTGTTTTGCTCCCTTACGCCAAAGGCGAAAAGAGTCAAACATTGCCGGCCGGGCTTTTCTTCTAAACAGAATCATTTCCAAATTATCTAGTATGGCGGGGTCAAAACTACCATTCTGGGGCCATCTCAAAACTCCACTATTCTTCGTGTATCGGACCCATGTCTCGTTAAAGGTAATGGGACCAATACCATGTTTCGAATAGAGCTCATAAGTGGGAGTTCCAACTGGAGGGATCGGACATGATTCCTCTAACTGGGAATCCCTCATACAACCTAAGCAACAAATTCTTTTGAACTTACTCAGTCCAGGCATCGTTACTTCTCTAGACTGCTCACAAACAACAAGGGGTGTAAATCAATGGAACAGTACAAATGTACTTACCCCTTGGCTTCGGCTATTGTAATACCCGAATAAAACCCCCCAAAAAAAACAAAGTTTTGTGGGAGCGACCCACCAAATACCTAACTAAGGATCGTCCTACACCAGCGAAGGTCCATCTCTCGTCTCGCTTTACCAAACATCATCAGAAGGGTCCAAGGCAGGGCGACAGTCAGGGCAGCAGTCATCAGCAGCTGTCAGAGAGGAGTAGCCATGCTGTAAAAGAACCTCGGTCCACTTCCGACATACAGGGGTCGATCACGTGGTCCGCCTCCTCCGGAATTTTCTTGCTGGGCTCCTCACGACCCTCCGGCTCAACCGCTACCGCTGAAGTCGCCCCACGTTGGGCGCCAGTTGGAGAACCGCAGCCTTAAGGCCCAGTGGCGCAGGGTACGCCTGAAATCCCCGGGATTCACCTGGCTTGTCAGAAACAGAGACACGGTCTCTTCGTCTGGCGTAGAAGATGGTATTTATTAGCTGCAGCTAGTACAGTGGTCTTAGAAGTCGTTGGTATAACGAGGTTCAAAAGAGACTGCCACTTAACTCTGTGGCGCACAGGTTTATATACGATACAATACAATGCAAAATGCAATCACACAAGAGCATGAGCTATAGGCAAACGTTATAAACAATGTTTTAAGTCCAAAGCAACTCAAGTTCCCGGTTATGTTTGTCACTCGACCCCTTAAGCAAATTACAAATGAATCCACACAATTCAATTTACGAGTAGAGAAAACACAGCTGCATGTTTAAGAAGGACAGTCGTGAAACAGGAGAATGCATGAGACATGTAGCGAAGGACAGCAGATAAGATAACTTAGAGGAAAGAATGGTGTGAACCAACAAATAGTCCGGACGGGGATTAATCAGCTCAGACAGGAATTAGTGTACTTGGCCAGACCCTGACACTTGTTAGTAAACATAGGCAAAGAAGCCAACTGACACGTAAATGCAAAAACGACAAAAACATTGCGTTCGCCGCGCTGCCTGAGTGAGGGCAACACAAAATGGCAGCGACTACAAAATGGAGGCTGAGCACGAACGAATTCGTAATTTACAGAACCTCAGTCCCTCCTTTTGCCATTACTCAGGGAAAAACAAACCAATTTATGCTAATCTGAGTCGGAATCAGCATCGATGTTCATAAAATCCTCAAGCTCTTGCTGCACCATCATCCTAATATTCTCTGTCCTCTGAGTTGCAGGTTGCGGAACACATAAAGTAGCCAGTAGGCCACAAACTGCATGACCACATTGAACACACAGACAACAAGAGAATATGATGGCCAAAATTGCTCCACGGAACGTTAAGATCTTCCATCCCCAAGTTGACAATATTCCCCAAAACCATCCCATAAAAGACCAATCCCCTTCTTCCTGATGAATCGACTCTGAGATGGTATGCAATTTGGAAATGGCTTGGTATACTGCCGGAGCATCATCTAGAATATAAATGCAGCAGCTAGATCCGATCAATCTACAGACACCTCCTCGGTCTGCTAAGATCACATCTAGCGCAATCCGATTTTGCAACGTCATAAGACGGTCAGCCTGAAGCTCTGTTGTAATGTTACCTATCGCACCTGCAGTAACATTAATAGTGGTCTCAACCACACGAACCAATTGCCTGATGTTTCTGCTGTTGACCATCGGGCCCCAAAAGGGAAGGAATCCTTTAAGGAAGTCTCCTCCCTCTTGTTCTACCGTGTCCTTGGCATCGAATATACCTCGGCTATATCTAACTCTGTGGTGGTCTGAAGGAGCCGTATATGTAGGGGGAAGAAGAAAAGCTATATAACAGGTTCCAGAAAAGTTGGAAGGGAGCCATGTATAAGCTCCGTCGTTACACACAAAATATGTTCCTTGAGACGGAACTAACGGAGGAAAATCAGGTGAGGAGAAAATTTAGGTGTACAAACAACTCTGCTTGATGTCAGGTTTCTTACTGTTGACTTGGAGACAAAAATTTCCTTGATGGGGTACAGTCCATACGGGAGAAGACTCACCCTTTCTAGTTTTGTCACCAAGGCTAGAAACATAGTGGGTAACAGTCCATCCTTCATAAGCTCTTTTCTTGTCTAACGGAATCTTGTTCTTCTCTACAATCTTAGCCATTACCACTATACCTTTAATCAAAGAGCTGTGGCTGAAATCCAATCCATTCCCAGAAGTCTTTACAGGGCTTCTAAGTCTGTTGTGGTATGCGGCCGAAAACATAGTCAAATAGGCCCAAGCTGAACCTTTATATGAGAAAGGAAGGACCAAACATGGCATTCCCTTTCGTGTATTGTGTGGCATAAGTCCGCACACCCAACAGTCAGTCATATTAATAGCCAGCTGATGTTGGTGTAACAACTGGATAAGCGTATTATTCATATATTCGGCTCTCCTAATCTGTTCATGAGGAGGTAGAGCATTCATTTTATGTGAAAAGACAGAAAGACGAGAAGGCAAAGAAGTTATAGAATTAACAACATTTCTCTGTTGCAGAACATGTACGATCCAACCTGTGCAGGCTAATAAAATACACAAAAACATAAAAATGCACAAAGTTACGCCAAATCGACTACGCAATAATTTACAATACTTCGACCTCATTTCCTGCTTCCTATTTTCCCTACCTATGGTTGTTGTAAAATCCATCTTTATCTAAAAAAAAATGTCGCTCACGGCAATCTTCCTCAATCACTCAGCTACTTACTTCTGTATATCCTGAGGCACTAGCCACTAACTAAAAGAACGAAAACCAGGTTACAGTCTGAGTCCCCTACCGTGACCCTGCGACGGAGACAGATGGCACATCTAATACTAAATATCACACAAAAAAACAAAAAGGCAAATAGACCCCCCCCAAAAAAATGTCTTTGAGTAATAAGGAAAAAGGTGTTCAAAGTGTTCCGTTCCTTTGGTCAGCTCTCGGCCTCAAGTTGTAGCGTATTTTGCTTGGCACGGTCTGGTCCTTAAATAAAGTTTCTGCATTGGTAGTGTCTATTCGAAGATGCGCAGGCACAGCAGCTTGAAGAATGTCGTCATCCACTTTCTCAGACTGAGTTCCATAAATTTGAGCATCACTGAAAGGCACAAAGCAAGGAATCGCTACAGAATCAGATTCCCTTACGCCACTGCAGATCCACTGGTTGAAGGGTAATGGCAATGGCACCTTTTTACAGTTCACGCCATGCACCCAGTTCCTCTTTCCGACCACTTTCACAGCTGTGCGGGTGACGAGCAAAACTTGCGTAGGCGCAGACCAACGAGGCTCCAAGTTCTTAGTCCGATGAAAATTTTTGATGCAGACCTAGTCACCGGGCAAAATGGTGTGACCTGGGTCTGTGGAGGCCTCCGGCAAAGCACTTTGTACCTGTTGACGAATAATACTTAATTTAGCAGTCAAGTCATGCAAGTAGTCAGTTAACAGAGGATATGGTATGTCTGAGTATTTCTTGGGACGAGGGACACCCCAAACATTTGCTGGGCGTCCGAAAACCACTTCATATGGGCTACGTCCCATATGAGAGTGCACAGTAGTTCTGGTTGACAAAAGAGCTAGGGTCAAGGCATCAGGCCAAGCAAGGCCCGTCCTGGCTTGAATCTTGGCTAGTTTAAGCTTGAGTGTACCACTATAAAACTCAACCAAACCCGCTGACTATGGATGGTTTGCCGCATGGAACTTCTGTCTAATACCAAGACCAGAACACACTTTCTGCATAATTTGACCCACAAATTCACTTCCATTGTCACTCAAGACAATTCGTGGCAAACCAAACCTGAGGAAGAACTCTTTAAGCAACACTTTAGCAGTTGACAGAGCAGTGCTATCTTTCAAGGGGTAGGCCTCTATCCAGCGGGAAAAGGCACATACCACCACAAGAACATACTTAAGGTTGTTGCATCGATCCATATGAATGTAATCGATCTGCAACACTTCAAAAGGATATGACGGGGAGCAAAATGACCTGCCGGAGTTGGGGTACTCTTTCCTGGGTTATGCATTAAACAAACAATACAATGCGTAACCACATTCTCTGCACATTTCGGGATTCCTTCATTCTGCCACACAGGAGCCAAGAGCTTACAAATGCCTTTCGCACTAATGTGGGCTGTACCATGAGCCACAGTCACAACCGGCAACACATAAGCGTCCGGTAATAACCATCGCTGATGTTCTGACAACTCCGTCCAACAACCCATCGAGTCTAACATTCCCGTACTTTCTTTCCACATACTCAATGCCTACTCAGTTGCCTCTCCCTGAATCGTTTTCACACTCTGAATCGTGTCTTCACACATTCCAATTTCCCTAACCCAGTTTGCAGGACCTGCCACATACATTCGGCTAGCAGTGTCTCTTGCTGTAGTTTTTGCTACCTCGTCTGCAAACGCATTTCCATGACCCACATCATCTGTGACTTTCCTATGTGCGCTGCACTTTATGGTACCCAACACACGAGCAGAACACAGAGCGGTACGTAGGTCAACACAGCTTTTCTGACATTCATCCGTCTAAGGGAGCGGATGGGGTGTATCTTTCAACGTTAGTGCCAACAATGGTTTAGCCAAAAGTGAAAAATTGGGAATCCATTGTCTACAGTTGGAGATGATACCCAAAAAGGCACGCACTTCTCTCTGTGTGGTAGGTACAGACATCTGTGAAATAGCGTGAATACGTTCTGGGGTCAATCGCCTTCCCTCCTTCGACAAGAGATGACCTAAATAGGTAACCTCTTGGGGGGCATATTGCAGCTTAGAGAGTGACACCTTATGATGTAGAGCAGACAAATGATGCAACAACGCAACAGTCACACTCTTACACACATCTTCCGTATCAGCAGCCACCAGCAAATTGTCCACATACTGAATAAGCGTAGCACCTGGAGGCAAAGAGAAAGCATCAAGTTGTGACTTAAGAGCCTTGCTATAGATGGAGGGACTTTCACAATAACCTTGAGGTGCTCTTTTAAATCGAAAACTTCGGCCACCTAGAGAGAAACCAAAGATATCCCTACTTTCTTCAGCAATAGGAATACTAAAGAAAGCGTTCTTGAGATCTATGACTGAAAACCAAGCTGCCGAAGCGGGAATCATCGTCAACAAAGCTGTAATGTCCAGAACAACAGGAAACTGTGGCACAACAATTTTATTGACTTCTCTAAGGTCAATAACAAATCGATAAACAGGAGGCTGTGAAGGATCAGTTCTCTTAAGAATCGGAAGAACAGGACTGTTACAAACATTGCCTCTCGTTTCTTCAACCACACCCTTCTGAATAAAATCATCAACAATAGCCAAAAGTGCTCTCTCTCCATCACTAGAGATATGGTATTGGGGAATGCGTGGCATTCTAACATTCTCTTTAACTGTGACAACATACGGTGGAATGCCAAGATGACCCACATCATTTAGGCCTGTAGCCCAAAGACTTTCAGGAAAAGAAAGCAACTCAGGTGGAAACTGGTCTCGGGACAAATATATGGAAGACGTCAATTTCTTCCCCAACGTAAGATGCACGCCAGAAGGGGAACAATACAATGTTGCATGTAGTCTTTTCAACAAATCCCGGCCCTAGCAGGTTCTCGCCAAAACCAGTTGTCAAAATAAGTGAAGCATCCAAATCATAAGGACCAATCGAAACGGGCAAAGGACTAGAAACCGGATTACGGACTGGGGCGCCAGAAAATCCTACAGAAGTATTCATTAAGCCAGACAAAGGTGCCCCAGGGAGTTTAGAATGTATGATAGAACTTCTCATCGCACCAGTATCCAAAAGAAACGGTTCTGAAATACCCATAGTATTGACAGTGACATACGGCCCATTTTGATCTACTGGAATCGACACAACTCCCTTACTTTGTCCATGGCTTTCCTATTCGATATGAAAATCGTCAGCCCTATCTTCAACACAATAATCATCATTATAATACTGTGCAGACTGAATTCTCTGCTGATCAAAGTAATTCGTAGTAGATGGAGGAAAAGAACGCTGCTCCTGAGAGGACACACCTCATCCTCTACCTCTAGATCCTGTCTGGAAATTACCACAACCTCGTGGAGCAGCCATCCCATTATTACGCTGTAATAAAACCGGACAACTATTCTTGAAATGTCCCTCTTTCCTACAATACGCACATTGATTAGGACCTAACAAAGGTCGTGGTACAAAAACCTCAGGCTTCTGGAACACTTTCTGAAACTGTGGGGGTTGAGAAAACTGAGGCTGTGCAGAACGCGGAGGATAAGCCTGCTGTAAAAGAACCTTCGTTTTCAAATCTTTATTTTTCTTCTCTTGTTTCTCCTTCTCCTCCTTATCTCTATTCTCATAATACTGTGCAGTAGCCAATATTTTAGCAGGGGAAGAGACAGCCCATGCACTTTCAGAACTCTTTAATTTATTTGACAATTCGGGAAGCAAGTTATATACAAACTTATCCACAAACAACCGCTGGCCACCCTCTACACTCAAATCCTGACCACTATGATCAATAAACGTCTCTTCAAAACAAGTGAAGAAATCCGAGATGCTTTCATCTTTCTTTTGCTTGCATGCAGCCAGCTTATCCCAATTTACTTGCACCGCAGGCATCATTGTCTTCATCAATTCAATTATTCTGCCTGGTAGGGCCGTAATCAGATCATCGGGTTTCGCACCACCCACTTGATTTGCATCGGCAGCCCTAGTAGCAGCCCAATCACCAGCTAATTCACCAACATGATTTTCCCTACGAATCCGTGCCCACAATGCTCGCGGAACAACATTTCCAAATAACATATCAATATCTGCCAAATTCATAATACAGGCTTCAACTGTTTGAGACAATTCCTTGAAATATCCAGCAGGATTTTTACAGGGGTCCGGAAGAGTTTGTTTAAGCGCCAATACTTCAGACCTTTTCCAGGGTTCGTGGACCCATATACGCTGGAAATGAGCAGGGACAAGAGGTGGACCATTCACCGCATCTCTCCATACAGGAGGAACTTCACGCATCAGATAATTCTTAATGCCTTGTTTATTAGCAGGATCAGCCTCAGAAAAAGACAGGGACAAAAACATGGCTCGAAACGCAACCAGTCTATTCACCGCTTCTTCAACTCGTGGTCCTACAATAAAACCTTTATCAAAATCAACTTGTAACTTCAGTAGTTCCGAAGGGACTGTATCTAACTCAATATCTTCCCAACCTTTAATAAGAGTTTGACACATGACATGAAAAACATATCTCTGCGTGGGCTCTACCCATTGATGGAAGGAACTCATAATGTCTTCTGTACTATATTCTAGTCCATTCTCAATCCATTTACGAGCGAGGGGACCCAAAACTACTTTCTCGTCCGTAAGAGGAAGTTGACAACGAGATTGTCGTCTAGAGAAAGCTGGAGACAGATTCAAAGACCCAGGAAGAGGAGAAAAGAAATTCAAAATGGCATCTGCTATTCTCCTATGTGAGGTAGGAGAATCCCTTAAGAGAATAGGAGGCATTATAGATGTAGAAGGCAACGGAGACTGAAACGTGGCCGACTGAGGAACAAGAGCGGGGGATTGTAGAGGAGGTGGGGGCTGAATTACAGGATGTAAAGACGGAGCAGAGGTAGGCAAAGGAGCATTAGTTGGCTGAGTCAGTTGCTGAACAATCGGCAATTGAGCAACCACTGGTTGAGCAATATGAGGGGGTAATGGAGGTGCATTAGGATTTTGGGCATAGGGCGGAGGTGAATTCAATACACAAGACATTAGGGAATCTTTTTCCAATTCCTTACTTTTATCTGGAGAGGAGGTAGGCAGCATCGGATAGCATCTATCTATCGTCATGCGATGTTGTCTCTCCAGTATCTCATTCGCACCGTCTACTTCGTTATTTTTAAACTGCTGAGCAGCCTGTATAATTGAGATGTTTTGTGTTTTCTTATGCTTTTTTGCTTGTTTAATTTCTTTCTGTTTGGCTTCCTTACACCAAAGGCGAAAAGAGTCAAACATTGCCGGCCGGGCTTTTCTCCTAAACAGAATCGTTTCCAAATTATCTAGTATGGCGGGGTCAAAACTACCATTCTGGGGCCATCTCAAAACTCCACTATTCTTCGTGTATCGGACCCATGTCTCGTTAAAGGTAATGGGACCAATACCATGTTTCGAATAGAGCTCATAAGTGGGAGTTCCAACTGGAGGGATCGGACATGATTCCTCTAACTGGGAATCCCTCATACAACCTAAGCAACAAATTCTTTTGAACTTACTCAGTCCAGGCATCGTTACTTCTCTAGACTGCTCACAAACAACAAGGGGTGTAAATCAATGGAACAGTACAAATGTACTTACCCCTTGGCTTCGGCTATTGTAATACCCGAATAAAACCCCCCAAAAAAAACAAAGTTTTGTGGGAGCGACCCACCAAATACCTAACTAAGGATCGTCCTACACCAGCGAAGGTCCATCTCTCGTCTCGCTTTACCAAACATCATCAGAAGGGTCCAAGGCAGGGCGACAGTCAGGGCAGCAGTCATCAGCAGCTGTCAGAGAGGAGTAGCCATGCTGTAAAAGACCCTCGGTCCACTTCCGACATACAGGGGTCGATCACGTGGTCTGCCTCCTCCGGAATTTTCTTGCTGGGCTCCTCACGACCCTCCGGCTCAACCGCTACCGCTGAAGTCGCCCCACGTTGGGCGCCAGTTGGAGAACCGCAGTCTTAAGGCCCAGCGGCGCAGGGTATGCCTGAAATCCCCGGGATTCACCTGGCTTGTCAGAAACAGAGACACGGTCTCTTCGTCTGGCGTAGAAGATGGTATTTATTAGCTGCAGCTAGTACAGTGGTCTTAGAAGTCGTTGGTATAACGAGGTTCAAAAGAGACTGCCACTTAACTCTGTGGCGCACAGGTTTATATACGATACAATACAATGCAAAATGCAATCACACAAGAGCATGAGCTATAGGCAAACGTTATAAACAATGTTTTAAGTCCAAAGCAACTCAAGTTCCCGGTTATGTTTGTCACTCGACCCCTTAAGCAAATTACAAATGAATCCACACAATTCAATTTACGAGTAGAGAAAACACAGCTGCATGTTTTAGAAGGACAGTCGTGAAACAGGAGAATGCATGAGACATGTAGCGAAGGACAGCAGATAAGATAACTTAGAGGAAAGAATGGTGTGAACCAACAAATAGTCCGGACGGGGATTAATCAGCTCAGACAGGAATTAGTGTACTTGGGCAGCCCCTGACACTCGTTAGTAAACATAGGCAAAGAAGCCACCTGACACGTAAATGCAGAAACGACAAAAACATTGCGTTCGCTGCGCTGCCTGAGTGAGGGCAACACAAAATGGCAGCGACTACAAAATGGAGGCTGAGCACGAACAAATTCGTAATTTACAGAACCTCAGTCCCTCCTTTTGCCATTACTCAGGCAAAAACAAACCAATTTATGCTAATCTGAGTTGGAATCAGCATCGATGTTCATAAAATCCTCAAGCTCTTGCTGCACCATCATCCTAATATTCTCTGTCCTCTGAGTTGCAGGTTGCGGAACACATAAAGTAGCCAGTAGGCCACAAACTGCATGACCACATTGAACACACAGACAACAAGAGAATATAATGGCCAAAATTGCTCCAAGGAACGTTAAGATCTTCCATCCCCAAGTTGACAATATTCCCCGAAACCATCCCATAAAAGACCAATCCCCTTCGTCCTGATGAATCGACTCTGAGATGGTATGCAATTTGGAAATGGCTTGGTATACTGCTGGAGCATCATCTAGAATATAAATGCAGCAGCTAGATCCGATCAATCTACAGACACCTCCTCGGTCTGCTAAGATCACATCTAGCGCAATCCGATTTTGCAACGTCATAAGACGGTCAGCCTGAAGCTCTGTTGTAATGTTACCTATCGCACCTGCAGTAACAATTATAGTGGTCTCAACCACACGAACCAATTGCCTGATGTTTCTGCTGTTGACCATCGGGCCCTAAAAGGGAAGGAATCCTTTAAGGAAGTCTCCTCCCTCTTGTTCTACCGTGTCCTTGGCATTGAATATACCTCGGCTATATCTAACTCTGTGGTGGTCTGACGGAGCCGTTTATGTAGGGGGAAGAAGAAAAGCTATATAACAGGTTCCAGAAAAGTTGGAAGGGAGCCATGTATAAGCTCCGTCGTTACACACAAAATATGTTCCTTGAGACGGAACTAACGGAGGAAAATCAGGGGACGAGAAAATGTAGGTGTACAAACAACTCTGCTTGATGTCAGGTTTCTTACTGTTGACTTGGAGACAAAAATTACCTTGATGGGGTACAGTCCATACTGGAGAAGACTCACCCTTTCTAGTTTTGTCACCAAGGCTAGAAACATAGTGGGTAACAGTCCATCCTTCATGAGCTCTTTTCTTGTCTAACGGAATCTTGTTCTTCTCTACAATCTTAGCCATTACCACTATACCTTTAATCAAAGAGCTGTGGCTGAAATTCAATCCATTCCCAGAAGTCTTTACAGGGCTTCTAAGTCTGTTGTGGTATGCGGACGAAAACATAGTCAAATAGGCCCAAGCTGAACCTTCATATGAGAAAGGAAGGACCAAATATGGCATTCCCTTTCGTGTATTGTGTGGCATAAGTCCGCACACCCAACAGTCAGTCATATTAATAGCCAACTGATGTTGGTGTAACCACTGGATAAGCGTATTATTCATATATTCGGCTCTCCTAATCTGTTCATGAGGAGGTAGAGCATTCATTTTATGTGAAAAGACAGAAAGACGAGAAGGCAAAGAAGTTATAGAATTAACATTTCTCTGTTGCAGAACATGTACGATCCAACCTGTGCAGGCTAATAAAATACACAAAAACATAAAAATGCACAAAGTTACGCCAAATCGACTACGCAATAATTTACAATACTTCGACCTCATTTCCTGCTTCCTATTTTCCCTACCTATGGTTGTTGTAAAATCCATCTTTATCTAAAAAAAAATGTCGCTCACGGCAATCTTCCTCAATCACTCAGCTACTTACTTCTGTATATCCTGAGGCACTAGCCACTTACTAAAAGAACGAAAACCAGGTTACAGTCTGAGTCCCCTACCGTGACCCTGCGACGGAGACAGATGGCACATCTAATACTAAATATCACACAAAAAAACAAAAAGGCAAAAAGACCCCCCCCAAAAAAATGTCTTTGAGTAATAAGGAAAAAGGTGTTCAAAGTGTTCAGTTCCTTTGGTCAGCTCTCGGCCTCAAGTTGTAGCGTATTTTGCTCGGCACGGTCTGGTCCTTAAATAAAGTTTCTGCATTGGTAGTGTCTATTCGAAGATGCGCAGGCACAGCAGCTTGAAGAATGTCGTCATCCACTTTCTCAGACTGAGTTCCATAAATTTGAGCATCACTGAAAGGCACAAAACAAGGAATCGCTACAGAATCAGATTCCCTTACGCCACTGCAGATCCACTGGTTGAAGGGTAATGGCAATGGCACCTTTTTACAGTTCACGCCATGCACCCAGTTCCTCTTTCCGACCACTTTCACAGCTGTGCGGGTGACGAGCAAAACTTGCGTAGGCGCAGACCAACGAGGCTCCAAGTTCTTAGTCCGTTGAAAATTTTTGATGCAGACCCAGTCACCGGGCAAAATGGTGTGACCTGGGTCTGTGGAGGCCTCCGGCAAAGCGCTTTGTACCTGTTGACGAATAATACTTAATTTAGCAGTCAAGTCATGCAAGTAGTCAGTTAACAGAGGATATGGTATGTCTGAGTATTTCTTGGGACGAGGAACACCCCAAACATTTGCTGTGCGTCCGAAAACCACTTCATATGGGCTAAGTCCCATACGAGAGTGCACAGTAGTTCTGGTTGACAAAAGAGCTAGGGTCAAGGCATCAGGCCAAGCAAGGCCCGTCCTGGCTTGAATCTTGGCTAGTTTAAGCTTGAGTGTACCACTATAAAACTCAACCAAACCCGCTGACTATGGATGGTTTGCCGCATGGAACTTCTGTCTAATACCAAGACCAGAACACACTTTCTGCATAATTTGACCCACAAATTCACTTCCATTGTCACTCAAGACAATTCATGGCAAACCAAACCTGGGGAAGAACTCTTTAAGCAACACTTTAGCAGTTGACAGAGCAGTGCTATCTTTCAAGGGGTAGGCCTCTATCCAGCGGGAAAAGGCACATACCACCACAAGAACATACTTAAGGTTGTTGCATCGATCCATATGAATGTAATCGATCTGCAACACTTCAAAAGGATATGACGGGGAGCAAAATGACCTGCCGGAGTTGGGGTACCCTTTCCTGGGTTATGCATTAAACAAACAATACAATGCGTAACCACATTCTCTGCACATTCCTGGATTTCTTCATTCTGCCACACAGGAGCCAAGAGCTTACATATGCCTTTCGCTCTAATGTGGGCTGTACCATGAGCCACAGTCACAACCGGCAACACATAAGCGTCCGGTAATAACCATCGCTGATGTTCTGACAACTCCGTCCAACAACCCATCAAGTCTAACATTCCCGTACTTTCTTTCCACATACTCAATGCCTACTCAGTTGCCTCTTCCTGAATCATTTTCACACTCTGAATCGTGTCTTCACACATTCCAATTTCCCTAACCCAGTTTGCAGGACCTGCCACATACATTCGGCTAGCAGTGTCTCTTGCTGTAGTTTTTGCTACCTCGTCTGCAAACGCATTTCCATGACCCACATCATCTGTGACTTTCCTATGTGCGCTGCACTTTATGGTACCCAACACTGGAGCAGAACACAGAGCGGTACGTAGGTCAACAAAGCTTTTCTGACATTCATCCGTCCAAGGGAGCAGATGGGGTGTATCTTTCAACGTTAGTGCCAACAATGGTTTAGCCAAAAGTGAAAAATTGGGAATCCATTGTCTACAGTTAGAGGTGATACCCAAAAAGGCTCGCACTTCTCTCTGTGTGGTAGGTACAGACATCTGTGAAATAGCATGAATACGTTCTGGGGTCAATCGCCTTCCCTCCTTCGGCAAGAGATGACCTAAATAGGTAACCTCTTGGGGGGCATATTGCAGCTTAGAGAGTGACACCTTATGATGTAGAGCAGACAAATGATGCAACAACGCAACAGTCACACTCTTACACACATCTTCCGTATCAGCAGCCACCAGCAAATTGTCCACATACTGAATAAGCGTAGCACCTGGAGGCAAAGAGAAAGCATCAAGTTGTGACTTAAGAGCCTTGCTATAGATGGAGGGACTTTCACAATAACCTTGAGGTGCTCTTTTAAATTGAAAACTTCGGCCACCTAGAGAGAAACCAAAGATATCCCTACTTTCTTCAGCAATAGGAATACTAAAGAAAGCTTTCTTGAGATCTATGACTGAAAACCAAGCTGCCGAAGCGGGAATCATCGTCAACAAAGCTGTAATGTCCAGAACAACAGGAAACTGTAGCACAACAATTTTATTGACTTCTCTAAGGTCAATAACAAATCGATAAACAGGAGGCTGTGAAGGATCAGTTCTCTTAAGAATCGGAAGAACAGGACTGTTACAAACATTGCCTCTCGTTTCTTCAACCACACCCTTCTGAATAAAATCATCAACAATAGCCAAAAGTGCTCTCTCTCCATCAATAGAGATATGGTATTGGGGAATGCGTTGCATTCTAACATTCTCCTTAACTGTGACAACATACGGTGGAATGCCAAGATGACCCACGTCATTTGGGCCTGTAGCCCAAAGACTTTCAGGAAGAGAAAGCAACTCAGGTGGAAACTGGTCTCGGGACAAATATATGGAAGACGTCAATTTCTTCCCCAACGTAAGATGCACGCCAGAAGGGGAACAATACAATGTTGCATGTAGTCTTTTCAACAAATCCAGACCCAGCAGGTTCTCGCCAAAACCAGTTGTCAAAATAAGTGAAGCATCCAAATCATAAGGACCAATCGAAACGGGCAAGGGACTAGAAACCGGATTACGGACTGGGGCGCCAGAAAATCCTACAGAAGTATTCATTAAGCCAGACAAAGGTGCCCCAGGGAGTTTAGAATGTATGATAGAACTTCTCATCGCACCAGTATCCAAAAGAAACGGTTCTGAAACACCCATAGTATTGACAGTGACATACGGCCCATTTTGCTCCACTGCAATCGACACAACTCCCTTACTTTGTCCATGGCTTTCCTATTCGATATGAAAATCGTCAGCCCTATCTTCAACACAATAATCATCATTATAATACTGCGCAGACTGAATTCTCTGCTGATCAAAGTAATTTGTAGTAGATGGAGGAAAAGAACGCTGCTCCTGAGAGGACACACCTCATCCTCTACCTCTAGATCCTGTCTGGAAATTACCACAACCTCGTGGAGCAGCCATCCCATTATTACGCTGTAATAAAACCGGACAACTATTCTTGAAATGTCCCTCTTCCCTACAATACGCACATTGATTAGGACCTAACAAAGGTCGTGGTACAAAAACCTCAGGCTTCTGGAACACTTTCTGAAACTGTGGATGTTGAGAAAACTGAGGCTGTGCAGAACACGGAGGATAAGCCTGCTGTAAAAAAACCTTCGTTTTCAAATCTTTATTTTTCTTCTCTGTTTCTCCTTCTCCTCCTTATCTCTATTCTCATAATACTGTGCAGTAGCCAATATTTTAGCAGGGGAAGAGACAGCCCATGCACTTTCAGAACGCTTTAATTTATTTGACAATTCCGGAAGCAAGTTATATACAAACTTATCCACAAACAACCGCTGGCCACCCTCTACACTCAAATCCTGACCACTATGATCAATAAACGTCTCTTCAAAACGAGTGAAGAAATCCGAGATGCTTTCATCTTTCTTTTGCTTGCATGCAGCCAGCTTATCCCAATTTACTAGCACCGCAGGCATCATTGTCTTCATCAATTCAATTATTCTGCCTGGTAGGGCCGTAATCAGATCATCAGGTTTTGCACCACCCACTTGATTTGCATCGGCAGCCCTAGTAGCAGCCCAATCACCACCTAATTCACCAACATGATTTTCCCTACGAATCCGTGCCCATAATGCTCGTGGAACAACATTTCCAAATAACATATCAATATCTGCCAAATTCATAATACAGGCTTCAACTGTTTGAGACAATTCCTTGAAATATCCATCAGGATTTTTACGGGGGTCCGGAAGAGTTTGTTTAAGCGCCAATACTTCAGACCTTTTCCAGGGTTCGTGGACCCATATACGCTGGAAATGAGCAGGGACAGGAGGTGGACCATTCACCGCATCTCTCCATACGGGAGGAACTTCACGCATCAGATAATTCTTAATGCCTTGTTTATTAGCAGGATCAGCCTCAGAAAAAGACAGGGACAAAAACATGGCTCTAAACGCAACCAGTCTATTCACCGCTTCTTCAACTCGTGGTCCTACAATAAAACCTTTATCAAAATCAACTTGTAACTTCAGTAGTTCCGAAGGGACTGTATCTAACTCAATATCTTCCCAACCTTTAATAAGAGTTTGACACATGACATGAAAAACATATCTCTGCGTGGGCTCTACCCATTGATGGAAGGAACTCATAATGTCTTCTGTACTATATTCTAGTCCATTCTCAATCCATTTACGAGCGAGGGGACCAAAAACTACTTTCTCGTCCGTAAGAGGAAGTTGACAATGAGATTGTCGTCTAGAGAAAGCTGGAGACAGATTCAAAGACCCAGGAAGAGGAGAAAAGAAATTCAAAATGGCATCTGCTATTCTCCTATGTGAGGTAGGAGAATCCCTTAAGAGAATAGGAGGCATTATAGATGTAGAAGGCAACGGAGACTGAAACGTGGCCGACTGAGGAACAAGAGCGGGGGATTGTAGAGGAGGTGGGGGCTGAATTACAGGATGTAAAGATGGAGCAGAGGTAGGCAAAGGAGCATTAGTAGGCTGAGTCGGTTGCTGAACAATCGGCAATTGAGCAACCACTGGTTTAGCAATATGAGGGGGTAATGGAGGTGCATTAGGATTTTGGGCATAGGGCGGAGGTGAATTCAATACATAAGACATTATGGAATCTTTTTCCAATTCCTTACTTTTATCTGGAGAGGAGGTAGGCAGCATCGGATAGCATCTATCTATCGTCATGCGATGTTGTCTCTCCAGTATCTCATTCGCACCGCCTACTTCGTTATTTTTAAACTGCTGAGCAGCCTGTATAATTGACATGTTTTGTGTTTTCTTATCCTTTTTTGCTTATTTAATTTCTTTCTGTTTGGCTTCCTTACACCAAAGGCGAAAAGAGTCAAACATTGCCGGCCGGGCTTTTCTCCTAAACAGAATCGTTTCCAAATTATCTAGTATGGCGGGGTCAAAACTACCATTTTGGGGCCATCTCAAAACTCCACTATTCTTCGTGTATCGGAACCATGTCTCGTTAAAGGTAATGGGACATGATTCCTCTAACTGGGAATCCCTCATACAACCTAAGCAACAAATTCTTTTGAACTTACTCAGTCCAGGCATCGTTACTTCTCTAGACTGCTCACAAACAACAAGTGGTGTAAATCAATGAAACAGTACAAACGTACTTACCCCTTGGCTTCGGCTATTGTAATACCCGAATAAAACCCCCCAAAAAAAACAAAACAAAGTTTTGTGGGAGCGACCCACCAAATACTTAACTAAGGATCGTCCTACACCAGCGAAGGTTTGTCTATCGTCTCGCTTTACCAACCATCATCAGAAGGGTCCAAGGCAGGGCGACAGTCAGGGCAGCAGTCGTCAGCAGCCGTCAGAGAGGAGTAGCCACGCTGTAAAAGACCTTCGGTCCACTTCCGACATACAGGGGTCGATCACGTGGTGCGCCTCCTCCGGAATTTTCTTGCGGGGCTCCTCACGACCCTCGGGCTCAACCGCTACCGCTGAAGTCGCCCCACGTTGGGCGCCAGTTGGAGAACCGCAGCCTTAAGGCCCGGCGGCGCAGGGTACGCCTGAAATCCCCGGGATTCACCTGCCTTGTCAGAAACAGAGACACGGACTCTTCGTCTGGCGTAGAAGATGGTATTTATTAGCTGCAGCTAGTACAGTGGTCTTAGAAGTCGTTGGTATAACGAGGTTCAAAAGAGACTGCCACTTAACTCCTTGGCGCACAGGTTTTATATACGATACAATACAATGCAAAATGCAATCACACAAGAGCATGAGCTATAGGCAAACGTTATAAACAATGTTTTTTTGATCAAATATGTTTTTATTGACAGTTGCATTCAAATAAAACAATACAGTAAACGGATAGACGTAGCCCCGGTGCAGTACCGCCCCAAAGTCCGCTGCACACATCAGAAAGCTGGATCCTGGGCCATGTGCCATGAAGACCCGCGTGTGGGCATGAGTCCTGTTCGAAAACCAACTGTCTTTCACATTCCCCCTCCCTTGCCTCCCCTTAAGCCTCCCTAACCCGAACTACCTTGTCCTTAGAACTAACCCCTACCCTCCCTCCCCTCCCTGTCCGGTGTGTGTAGCCGAGTGTGTGCGTGGTGTACCAGTGTGACCTCCCCTGACCCTTCACGTCCCCTTACCCAATGACCCATGGAATTCATCGGCTAGTCGAAGGACCTTAGGTCCTTCGGGCAAGTGAGCTCTCGGAATTCTTTGGACAGTAGGGATATCAAGGGTGCCCATGTTTCTCGGAAGATGTCAGATGTCTGTGTGAGGGACGCTTGTATCCGTTCCATACCCAGTGTGTACCATAGTCTGTGGAGCCACCCGGTGTGTGTGGGCTTCCTAGGGGTACCCCAAAGTGATAGAATATGTTGCGACGCTCCCCCTATCGCCAGGCCCATCTGACGACCCCGAATGGATTTGAGCGGAAAGGTGAGTTTGTTAGGCAGGCCCAAAATTGCATATGCTGGGAAGCGGGGGATTTCTGTGTCGAAGCATTCGTCCACGTCCCGAAGGACCTCCTCCCAGTAATCCAGTACCATTGGGCAGTCCCACAGTAGGTGTAGCATGGTCCCTACGTGGCCACAGCCCCTCCAGCATAGGGGGTCTCGCCGGGGGTTGCTCTTGTGTAAGCGCTCCGGCGTCAAGTGCCAGTAGTAAGCCACTTTTACCGCCGCCTTACGGCTAGCCACGTTACGGGCCGTGTGATGTGCCCAATAATAGACGTCCTGCCATTCTTTAAGTGAAAGCTCTCGTCCCAGTTCCCTCTCCCAACGCTGCTGTCCCTCGGATTTAGTCGTTGGTTGGTGTGGGGTTAACATCGTATATAACTCCGTGATTTCCCTTTTGTCTGAAGTTTTGGCCAGGAGCCATTTCTCATAGGGTTTGAGAGCACGGCCTACGTGCGGAATGATGTCTTTCTTGGTGAGCCAATGTCTCAGCTGGAAATATTGAACATTGTGAGGATTGTTGATTGATTACCCCTCCTGTATGTCACTCAATGTCATAAAGCCTTGGGTGTCGAATAGGTGACCTGCGGAGTTGCATTCGGTTAGCTTCCACTGTGGGAAAGAACCAGGGGCCAATCCCGGAGGAAATGCTGGGTTTTTGAACAGTGGCATCATTGGAGACGGGAAGAACGTGAGATCTTTTGTCACTGCTACCGTATCCCACACTTGTAGGAGCGTTTTGGTTATGGGCGACTTCTTAATATATTCCGGTCTGTCTGTGCAAGCTAAAAATTGAATCTTCCAGAGTGGCATCCCGGCCATGGCCCTGTCTTGGAATAGCCAGCGCTTCTCTGACATCGGCCTGGCCCATTCCAGAAGGTATCGCATCTGCGTAGCTTGGAAGTACCGCCGTATGTCGGGGACCCCCAACCCGCCCTCCGTGGGAACGCGAGTGAGCAGGTCTCGCCGCATCCTAGGGCGCTTGCTCGCCCACACATACTGCTGCATGATGTCTTGCAGCTTCTTGAGCATGCCAATTGGGGGGGTGATGGGAATGGTCTGGAACAAGTATAGTATTTTGGGCAGCAGGGACATTTTGACCGCGGCTATCCGGCCTAGCCACGAAAGCGGTTGCTATTTCCAGCGCCAGATATCCTCTTGGATGTTCGCAAGTAGATTAGTGTAGTTAAGCTCTACCGTTTGAGCCGTATTAGGTGTGAGGTCGATCCCCAAATAGGGAAGCACAGTACAGGTGGTCAGCCCGCCCTGGCTTAACAAACCCCTGTTAGCCTGGGGGGAGGACGACAGATTTGCAAACGTTCATTTTGAAGCCCGACACCTCCCCGAATCGTGTCATTTCCTCTAGGAACACTGGTATCGAGACTTTGGGGTTCTCTACAGCTACCAAGATGTCATCTGCGTATAAGCTTATCGTGTGTTCCTCACCCCCGAATTTGATTCCCTTAATGGCCCGGTTGTCTCTCACGCGCTGAGCAAAAGGTTCTATATATAAAGCGAACAGTAGGGGCGACAGCGGGCATCCCTACCTCGTGCCACGGCGTATAGCGAATGCTTTGGAGCTTGTGCCGTTGACCCTGACCGTTGCTTGAGGGGAGGTGTAGCAACTCGCCACCCACGCCCTGAACCGCTCGCCCAGTCCAAACCTCCACAGCGTCCGGTCAAGGTGTATCCAGTTAACCCGGTCGAACGCTTTCTCAGCGTCGACTGAGAGAAGAGCCGCATCTGAGGCATTAAAACACGCTTTGTCGATCAAGTGCAATAGGCGTTTGGTGTTATCTGCACTTTGGCGAGTGGGGACGAAGCCCGCCTGGTCCGGCTCAATTATGCCGGGAAGACACGGGCCCAGTCTCGCGGCCAGGATCCCAGTAAAAAGTTTCAGGTCCGCGTTTAGGAGGGAGATAGGCCTGTACGCCGCGCATTTGGTCTTATCTTTGCCTGGCTTTGGAAGAATGATAATGGCCACCTCGAGCATCTCTGGGGGGATCGATCCCGGTCCCTGGAAGGAGTTAAACAGTTTTGTTAATACCGGGGCCACCAGGGGGCAGAAGGACTTGTAAAAGCCCGCCGAGAATCCATCCGGGCCAGGCGCCTTGAGCCGCTTGAGGCGTGCTATAGCGGAGATCACCTCGTCTAAGCGTATAGGGGCATCCAATGCTAGGGCGTTCGCCTCGTTGAGGGCTGTCACATTGGCTCCCTCCAGGTATGCTGCTCCTGCGTCCGCAGACGCATGAGGATCCGCTGCATATAGTGTAGCATAAAATGTCTTAAATGCATCAGCTATATTATCGTCCTCCCGCAGCTCTCGGCCACCTTCCTCACATATGAGTGGGATTGTGGCCCTGACATTTCTCGCTTTGAGCTTATTGGCGAGTAAACGACCCGTCCTGTCCCCCCCCACATAGTATGTATGCTTAAGGCGCAGTGCGGCGTATTCCGCCTGATCAAGATCCAGGCTGGCCAGCTGAGCCCTGGCCGCTTTGAGTTTGCGCCAGATCCTTGGCGCCCCAGTACGGCTATGTGCTTGTTCCAATTCCATCACTTGCGCTGCTAACTCCTGGCGTCTTTGTTTCCATTCCCTGTTTTCTGCCTCTGAAATTGCGATCAACTCCCCCCTAATTACCGCTTTGAGCGCCCCCCAGACCGCTGTTTGTGCCACTTCCTCGGTATCGTTCTGGGTCAGGTAATCTTTGATGCTCTGGCTGATCTGCTCAATGACTCCCTTGCGGGAAAGTAAGGTGTCGCGTAGACGCCAACTGCCTCTGTGTGTACGTTGTCTAGGTACCAGCAGGCGCAGTACCACTGCGTCGTGGTCCGAAAGGGCCGCCGGGGCCACCTTGACATCCCTTGTCATAGGGGCCAGTTCCGTGGCGCTGAGGAAATGGTCAAGTCTAGCGTAGGTGTGGTGCACATGTGAGTAAAGGTGTACCCCAGGCCAGTGTGGTGGGCCTCCCTCCAGGTGTCCAGGAATCCCGATCTGCGAGCCACCGCTTCCCTTCGTTGGATAGTGCTCCGAAATCGCCAAACCTGCGACCTGACCGGTCCAGTTCGTTATCCATGACCAAATTGAAGTCCCCTCCGATCAGTATGTGCCGTTTGCTAGTGCTCAGAACGTCTGAGAGTGCCCCGGTCAGAAACGCCTCTTGTTTTGTGTTGGGGGAATAAATGGATCCCACCGTGAGTGATAAGTCCCCTATGTGTATCGTGTGGGCCAGGAGCCTTCCTTTAATCTCTGCGACTTTGTCCCCCACCCTGCCCCAAAAGTGTTTAGCAAAAAGCAGGGCAACTCCCGCCTTCTTCTCGGTGGTGGAGGAGTAGAGCTGATGCGGGAATGCCCTGGATCTCATGCGATGCCAGTCTTTAGCCAACAAGTGTGTCTCCTGTAGGAGGCACACTGCTGCCCCAGAGTGTTCCAAATATGATAGCACCACTCTCCTTTTGATCGGGTTGTTCAACCCTTTAACATTAAGGGTGAGAATCTGGAGGGTCTCTTCAGCCATATGAGTGTGTGAGGATCCCTGCTCTTCGGCCGCGTGCCAGGGGAGGAGCACCCACCCCACCAAGTCTCTGAGTCAGAACCAACGGAACACCCCCGGACAAAACCCCAAAACATTCCCCCCATTCCCCTACCCCCTTCCCTTCCCCCATCCCCGTTCAAACCCGAAACCCCAACAGATGAACATTGTCCCAGGCCTCTAAATTGTCTGTCCAGGCCTGTGGTGAGTGAGTCAGTGTATGGGTGTGTGGTAGCGGCGGCTCAAGGCCCCACGTCCCGCCCCCGACCAGGTGCCACAACTTAGCTGATGTCGACCGTCGCTGTAGTCTTCTCATGAGTCTGCACCAGTGTCCTTGGAGACCTCTTGGATCGCTGCGGCCTGTTCCTGTGCCATTGTTTCGGGATTAGGCTTGAGGCTTTTCTTGTGTGGCCTGCCCCTTCGTACCTTTTGCCAGCCATCGCTAGCCTTTCGAGGGGATCCGGACGCAGTCCCAGACAATCGCCCTTCGTCGTTGTCATCTGGTGGAGTCTCCTCGTGCTGGATGCCCAGTATTGCGCAAGTGTCTCGCAAGGAACGCAGCTGGTGTAGGGCTCCATTCCACTTGAAGATTAGGCGAAATGGGTGTCCCCAGGAGTAGGGGACCCCCTCTTTGCGAAGGAAAGCGGTGGCCACCTTGAATGACCTCCGTTTCTGTAGGGTGATTGCCAACAGATCCTGGAATAATTCCACTGCATGGTCTTGAAAGCGAAGTGGTTGTTTGAGACGCGCCGCCTTCAGTATGCGTTCCTTCAGGGGGTAGTCCGGCAGGAAGGCCAAGATGTCGGGGGGGGCCCTGAGTCCGGCGAGCCGGGCCCACTCGGTGTGCCCTATCAATACGGATCACAAAGTCATCATCTTCATCAAGCACCATCCGGAATAATGCCTGTAGGTATCCTGCCACGTTGTCTCCCTCCGCCCTGGGTGGTACATTTCGGACGCAAATGTTGTTGCGCCTTGAGCGGTTTTCTAGGTCCTCCGTATGAGATTAAAGGTCCGTTTGTTGGTCGTGGAGTCGAACGATTTCTTGTCGTAGGAGCTCTATCTCCTCGCTTCTGGCTTGACCCAAAAGCTCGTTTGCGGCCACTCTTTCCCCTAGATCATCGACATCTAGTCGGAGTTCTTTATATTCCCCTGCCATTTCTTGCCGGAAGGTTTGAATGTCCTCTTTAAGAGAGGTGAAGAGGGCTTCCATGAATGCTTTGGTCGCCGGGCCTCGCCTTCCATGTGGTCTTTACCCTTGGGGGGGGGAGCACTTGAACCGGCTTGTCCGGGCTTTTGTCGACCTTAGAAGTCCCCTTGGACAACATCTCGGAGATGGTGCGGTTCCCTTTGCGGTTGTTGGACGCCATATCTCCCCTTGTCGCCGGCTGGAGACCCCAGTTGAGGTGCTGCCCCTGTCGGGTTCGTAGGTAGTCCACGATGTGCTCGTACTGGGGGGAAGGGGTTGTCTTGCGTCCGCTCGGCGTCTCGTCTCCGCAGAGGCCTCGCACCTCCAGGCTCCGGGTCTCAAGAGATGCTGGTGTGGACCGTCTCGCTGCAGCCCATTTCACTGCGCCCCGGGGGCTATGGAGTCCGATACCGACCCTCCAGGCCTCTGCTGAGCTCCCCAAGCTGCCACTCCTTCAGCCCGGTCACTACCGCAGTCTGCCGCCGCTTGCTGGGCCCTTCCTTAGTCTGCGCTGCGGCCTGTCCGACTATCCTGGACACCCCCAGGTCCCCTCACAGGTGCCGCAGAGTCCACTGCTTCCCTCGACCCCCGCTCCAAGCGCTCAGACTACGTGGGCAACGGGGTGGCAGGACAGCGCTTACGTCGTCTGGGCCGCCCGCCTCCTCTTGGTCGGTGGCCCTGGACTCCGGACTCGTCTGGTGATCTTTAACCCCTCTTCTCCACTGTGGGGGTACTCCTGCTCCTGCTCTCACCCGTGGTCAGGCTATGCTGGGCCTCTTAGCGCCACTTTGTGTGTTGCTGCAAGTTTTGGTGCCCCGCAGTGTCTCCCAGCGTTTATTGGGTCTGGAGGGCTTGTGGGCCCGCTCCCAGAGCCGCCCCCGCTGTTCGCCTCCCTCCTAGCTCTTCCCTACTGCCAGCTGCAGTGCCTGCTCCGGCAGCCAGGCCCAAGCCATGGGGGTTGCGTGCGGCCAGACGCCCAGGGACCGCTGCTCCTGACCTGGGGTCCACACTGGAGACACGTGCCTCTGATCCGCTGCAGCCTTTGTCCTCACCCCGATGTCTGCTGCGTCGCCTCCAGGTATCTGCGGGGCCCAGGCCGTCCGGCTGATTTTGGCCGCTCCTCCCAAGACTAGGCCCAAGCCGGGGCCTTGCGTGGGGCCAAGCGCCGGTGGACCAGGTGCCCCTCCACCGGTATCCCTTCTGGCGGGCCCGCCGTCCACTGCGGGTAGACTCCGCACCTAGACCTCCGCACCCGCCGCCGGAACCGGGAGACGCCGTGTGAGGCCCACCTGCTTAGTTTTGCGCCGGAGCCGGGATCTCGGCTTTCGCGCCTTTAGGCCGCCGTGAGCAACGCCTTCGCTCCGCGGCGCCCCTCTTTGCCTCTGAGCCTTGCCACTGGCCCTGGATGCCCAGGCGGTGGTCCGGTCGCTGCCTGCCGTCTGTGGCGGGCTCGGTAGGGGGTAGGTCCGCTCAGAATCCCGGTCGGGGGATCGGATACGGGGAGCCTCCACGGAACACGTCCTACCGAACCGCCATCTTGGCCACGCCCCCATAAACAATGTTTTAAGTCCAAAGCAACTCAAGTTCCCGGTTATGTTTGTCACTCGACCCCTTAAGCAAATTACAAATGAATCCACACAATTCGATTTACGAGTAGAGAAAACACAGCTGCATGTTTTAGAAGGACAGTCGTAAAACAGGAGAATGCATGAGACATGTAGCGAAGGACAGCAGATAAGATAACTTAGAGGAAAGAATGGTGTGAACCAACAAATAGCCAGGACGGGGATTAATCAGCTCAGACAGGAATTAGTGAACTCCGCCAGACCCTGACACTCGTTAGTAAACATAGGTAAAGAAGCCACCTGACACGTAAATGCAGAAAAGACAAAAACATCGCGTTCGCCGCGCTGCCTGAGTGAGGGCAACACAAAATGGCGGCAACTACAAAATGGAGGATGAGCACGAACAAATTCGTAATTTACAGAACCTCAGTGGGTGCTCCATCCTGGTGTGCTTTGTGACAATGGTGCCTGATTGGAGTTGTGGTGCCAGTTTCCTAACCACAACCCCCCCCTCCCTGGGAAGATGGCTACCTACCTGTAAGTTTGGTTGTTGAAATACAATGGCTGCCACATGCTTCTGTCTGGAGGGGAGTGTTCCATCTTGCTGAGCTGTGGGACATGGGGGGCTGTTGGGAGTTGTAGTGCTGGCCTCCCACCCACAAAGCCCCTTCCCTGTTAAGATGGCTACCTACCTGTAACTTTGGTTAGTGAGGTACAATGACTGGCACATGCTTCTGGCTGGGAAGAAGTGCTCCATCCTGCTCAGGGGTGGGACAAGGGGGCCTGGTGGGAGTTGAAGTGTTGGCCTTCCACCAACTAACACCCCTCCCTATTAGATGGCTACCCACCTGTTAGGTAAAGGTGACCAATGCAATGGATGCCACATGTTTGTGTGTGTAGGGAGTGTTCCATCCTGCTGAGCTGTGGGACAAGGGGGACTGTAGGGAGTTGGAGTGCTGGCCTCCCACCCACAAACCCCCTTCCCTGTTAAGATGACTACCTACCTGTTAGTTTGATGAGGGTAATATAACGGCTGCCACATGCTTCTGGGGAGGGTGGGGTGGGTGTTCCATCCTGGTGTGCTTTATGACAAGGGTGCCTGGTGGGAGTAGTGGTGCAAGCTTCCTAACTACAAACCCCCCTCCCTGTTAAGATGGCTACCTACTGGTAAGTTTGGTTGGTGAGGTAAAATGTCTGCCACATGCTTCTGGATGGGGGAGTGCTCCATCCTGCTCAGGGGTGGGACAAGGGGGCCTGGTGGGAGTTGTAGTGCAGGCCGCCTATCCACAAACACCACTCCCTGTTGAGATGTCTGGCTCCCTGTGGAGCTGAGGAAGGGAATGGTTACACAAGGCTCTTGGGTGGGGGAGTGCTCCATCTTGCTGAGCTGTGGGACATGAGGGCCTGGTGGGAGTTGTAGTGCTGGCTTGCCACCCACTAACACCCTTCCTGTTAAGATGGCTACCTACCTGTAAGTTTGATGTGAGCAAACACCCCTCCCTGTTGAGAGGGCTACCTACCTGTAAGTTTGGTTGTTGAAATACTATGGCTGCCACATGCTTCTGGGTGGGGTGGAAGTTCCCCATCCTGCTCAGCTGTGGGACAGGGGTGCCTGGTGGGAGTTATAGTGCTGGCTGCCTATCCACAGATACCCCTCCCTGTTAAGATGGCTACCTACCTGTGAGTTTGTTGGGAGCACTGCAATAGCTGCCTCATGGTTGGGGGTCTGGGGAGTGCTCCATTCTGCTAAGCTGTGGGACAAAGGGGCCTGGTAAGAGTTGTAGTGCAGTCTTCCCACCCACCAACACCCCTCCCTCTTAAGAGGCTACCTACCTATGAGTTTGGTTGTTGAAATGCAATGGCTCCCACATGCCTCTGGGTGGAGTGGAAGTGTTCCATCCTGCTCAGCTATGGGACATGTGTGCCTGGTGGGATTTATGGTACTGGCTGCCTATCTACAGACACTCCTCCTTGTTAAGATTGCTGGCTCCCTGTGGAGCAGAGGGAGGGAATGGTTACACATGGCTCTTGAGTGGGGGGGAGTGTTCCATCCTGCTCAGCTATGGGACAGGGGGCCTGGTGGGAGTTGTAGTGCTGGCTGCCTGTACACATGCAACCCAGGGCATGTTGCGAAATACCTTTGGGGTGAATGAGAGAGAGTGAATGTTGAATTTGTGAGACATGTGTTGGGGAGTGTGTGGTGTACAGGAGGCCTAGGAGGTGTAGCTTTGTAGTTGTGCAAGACTGTACATAGCAGTGTGATGGTAGATGTTTGTTTCTACTTACCAGCCGCAATCCCCCGGCTATTCCTGTGAGACTCTCTGGATGCAGTATGGCAAGCACCTTCTCCTCCTATGCAGTGAATGTTCTTGGTGGAATGGGAGGGCACTCGCCAGTCTTCTGAGCCAGCTGATGGTTCTTGTTGTTCTTCTCTTTCACCTGCCGCTTGAGGTCATGCCACTGGTTCATGATCTCCTTGGTGCACTGGGTGGTCTCTACTGCATTGACTTTGCTGACTATCCTTCCCCACATTTGTGCTCTGGTGGCTAATGGTGTCTGTTGGACCAGGTTACCAAACAATTGTGGTTCTACTCTGATTATCTCATCTACCATGACTGACAACTCATTGTTAAAGAATTTGGGCATTTTCTTTTGTGCCATGGTGTGTGATGTGCAAATGGTTTGAGGTGCAGGTGTGAGGGTAGTGAGGCTGATGTAAGTAGTGTGTGTGTGTGTGTTGTTGTTGTTCTGGTGAGATGTGTCCTGGTTTGCCTCTTCTTTGTGCTGTAGGGTGTAGTTCCTTCAGGGCTGGAGTATTGCAAAGGATTCTGGTCAGGGAAAGGGCTGGTTTTATACTCAGCTATTTCGGTGTGTCAAAATGGAGTATTGCTGTCAGGTGTGTTGTGTGGGTTGTCCTGGGATTGGTATTTTGTTAGTTGCCATGGGGTGTGCCCTTGGGGTGTGTTGGGTGTTTTTGGGGGCTGAGCTAGTTTGATGTGTACACTCGGTAGCCTTGGTTTGTCACCTCAATGGTATCTAATTGTGCGTGCTGTCAATCCGCTGGCCTTGGTGCAGGTTTGGGTTTCTCCGCCACGAATCCGACCGCCACGAATGGATTTTCACCTGCTCCGCCGGCTACCGGCGGTCTTTTGTGGCATCGTTCCACCACGGTTGGATTTTTCTGGCGGTTGAGCCTAATCCTACTGCCGATTTTCCCGCGGTGGCTGCAGATGATTCACTTCCGCTACCATGGCTGTCGGAATGGTTTTCCGACTGCCATCCTAATCAACCCCTATGTACTTTAATTACGCGGCAACGCCATGTCTTTCTGTAAAAATGAAAAAATTACATTTTCTCCCATTGACTTGAATGGAAAAGCGTGGGAATATGTTGAAAAAATGTGTTAAACACGTAAATGTACATAATAAATTACTAATTTATTTTTGTCAATTATTTAAGTATTTAAACAATTTTATGAATATTTTTTCAAATTTTTTTGAATAATAAAACAGCATTAAAAATGTTAATACAATGTTTTTATTGATTAATTACTTGTAGTTCTTTCTTCGTGTTATATTATAATAAATTAGTATAAATATTAGACAATATTTCTTAAATTATTTGCTAAATAATGTCTCTTTTTTATAATTTTTTTCAACTTTATAAATAGTCTTTAATTATCAAATACCTCCTGCCTGATTCTAATGCGGTTAGGAAAGCATATCCACCTAGAGCCTGATTCTGATGCAGTTAGGAAGGCCACCTAACAGCATTTGCTCCTTCCAAATCGGATCGGGAACATGTCTTACCGGCGAGGGCCCAATTATGATGCGGTTAGGAACATATGCTCCCATTGAAGTCAATGGGAGTAGAACCAAATCGTATCGGTAAGCATCCGGATGCATCGTACTCCGTCAGTCGGACTGTCCCGATCTGAGTGGGTCGGCAACCATTTCCAACCTGATTTGGTCGGGAAGCATTTCCAACCCGCATCAGAATCAGCCCCTAAATTTAATATTAAATTCCTAAAATTATTGTAACTTTTAATATTAATTCCTTACCAAATTTATATTCACATTATCAGTACTATTTTCACACAATTTTCAGTTTAATGTTTTTTGTAAATATATACTCCATTAATTGTATTACCTGTGTACTATTTTAAAATTCAACAAACAATATTTCTTCAATTTAATTGTTAATTTAATGTAATCCTTCCATTTATTCTCCAATTAATAGTAAACAGTTTTTTTTTAACAAACACTAGTTTTAAATTTAATAGATATATATTTTATTTAATATCCACAAAAATATTTGTGAATCTATTTTTAATAATATAATACACTACCTCATGATAATATTAATATATATCAATTATTTTATTAAGTATAAAAATACTCCATTACTTATTTTAATACCCGAGTATTACATTAAATCTTCTAAAAATTACTCATTTTTTTCACATTTTTAAGATTAATCTATTCTCTCTGATAATATTATTATATCACAATACTTAGTATGTATTTATGAACCAATTTTTTAAAATAATTTGCACAATAATTTAGTAACATTTTTAAATATTTATTAAACATTCACCCTTTTGTATACTTATAAATTAATTTCAAATTTTTATTATAAAAATACTTGAATGTTTAATTGAAAACCTAAGTATTAAAATAAACAATGACCCCCTTTTTTAAAATCGTAATTATTATTTGTAACACATATTAAATTTACTTTATCATCACATTTAATACCTGAGTATTAAAATAAACATTAACAAACTCTTTTTTACCTATTGCATAATTTAAAGACATATTAAAATTACTTTAGTATTAAATGTAATACATGAGTATTAAAATAATCAATAACAACCGTTTTTAACATATTAAATATTTTAAACACATAAAAAATATAAAGTAATATACATTATGATACCTGAATATTAATTAAAAATTAATACAACTACCAAACAAACACTTCCTATACTTACAAAGCATGCATTGTAATAGTATACATTGTAATGGCTTGCGTTGTAATAGTATATGCGTTGTAATGGCATGCGATGTAATGGTGTCTGCGTTGTAACAGTTGTGTTGTAAAGGCATTGCATCGTAATGCCTGTGTTGTAAAGGATGTCTCCCGAATGGGCAATTGTGCATCGGAGTTCCCAAGGCAGTCCTCTCTTGGAGATGCCTTCCACAAGCACTGGGGTTCTGGACTCCTATACGCCTTTCAACTCCTTCCTATTCTGCCTAGAGTACTGAAAAAGATCGAGAGAGGCTGGGCCCAAGACATCCTCGTGACTCCAGATTTAACAAGGGGAGTTTGGTACCCTAAACTTCTTGGCCATGAGCATTTCTCCTCCGATCTGGCTGCCTCTTCAAGAGGACGTCCTATCGCAGCCGCAGTGGGGAGTTTTGCACCTAAGCCTGTTCAGCCTACACCTCCATTAGAGGATGATGAGCGATGACAACTGATGGCTTTCAGTCTTCCTTTCAGCCTTCCTCCCAAAGTAGTTGGTTTCATCTGGGCAACCGAGCATTCTGTCACAAAATCTGTCTTTAAAGGACGTTGAGAGAAATGTCTTGCTTGGTGTTCCTCTCGATACATCCAACCTCTAAATGTGTAGTCATCTGCCACCTGTTTTGTTTGCCACTATCCCAGCAAGACCTTGCTGTGGTAACAGTTAAAGGATACATTTTGGCCCTTTCGGCCTTCCTACTTTTACCAGATCAGCCATTCCTTTTCAGATCACCTCCTGAGATGCCTTTTTTGAAGGGAGTGGCCCATATGTTCCCGCCAACATGGTTTGTGATGCTGCAGGGGACCTTAATGTGGCCCTCACTCAAGTGCACTCCTTTCAAACCCATGCTCAGTTGTTCACATTGCCTTCTAACAATTAAGTTGGCATACTCATCGCTGGCATGTGAGTGAACTTCAGGCTTTTCCTGTAATTTCATAATTTCTTCCTGGACAAATTAGTTCTCTGGACAAAAGCAGCATTCCTGCAGAGGGTAGTCATGCCCTTTCACATAGGGCAAACCATCACCTGGTCTGCTTTCTTTGCATCGCCTCAATCCCCCAAGGAAGTATAACGGCTTCCTTCACTGCCTTGATCCTAAAAGAGCACATAGCCTCTATGTAGACCGAACTAGAGACTACTGATCAACTTTTTGGAAGTTTTTGTGGGGCTAAGAAAGACAGAGTGGTGCACAAGAGACCATTTCAATGTTGGATTGTGTTATGCATCAAGATTTGCTGTGGGCTGGCCAAGAAATAGCCCCCAGAAGGCTTGCACGCTCTCTCCACGAAAGCGAAAGTTGCTACCATTGTGCTAGCTCAGTGTGCTATTTCTTGATATTTTTCAGGTTGCAACATGGCTGTTTCTCGACATGTTCATGACATATTACTGCCTGGATTGCAGGCACAGTGGGACAGGGACTTTGACTGATTTTTCTTGCAGGACTACCTGGCCTGAGCCAATCCACAGACCCACCACCAGAGGAGGTGTACGTCTTTGCTATCTATTCAAAAGGTGCTGAATCTGTGGTGAAAAAGTATTTTTCAGAACAACAAGTTACTTACCTTCAGTAAAGCCTATTCCAGTAGAGACTCACCGCAGATTCCTCATCAACCCTCTCTCCCACCTACCCGTTATGTGGACTGGAGTGATGCTGTCCACTAATAAGTTGCCATATCTAAAGAACTGCACACTGCACAATCTGACTTCCATTGCTCCACATCCAACAGTGCTAAGAGTGATCAGAAAGAAACTGACACCAGCGCACAGATGACCGATGTATGGGGGCTCGTACATCCTATCCAGAGTGGACAGATCTGACTCAGAGCTGCACAACACCATCTGTTGTCTCATGAGGGATTTGCTGAAAAGTTTTGCGGATCCAGTCTAGCACCTGGGGAAATTCACAAGTTTAGAAAGCTGTGTTTACAGTCTCTACCAGAAAAGACGCTAGTAGAGGCAGTTAACATGTTCATATATGATTTTGCGTATGTTTATAGCAAAAACAACTATTTATACCTGAAAATGGATAGTTGTATCTGTCACACATAATGTTTTTTATGTTTGCTGCAAATTGGCCACCACACATGGTTACTGGAACTTAAAGCACCTGTTACGTCTTTTCCAGCATGAGCACTACTCCGAGGCAATTCAGACAATGCCCTATCGCTCGCTAGAGGTAATTATTCGATCAAGCTACCACACCTCAGCAGATATCTGGAGCACAGCCTGTACGGTAAGCATTTTTCATGGCAGTCTTAATTAATTATGGATTCAGCCTAGGAGGACTTTGTCAATTTTAATCTGTTCTGCAGATAGTCTACTAACCGTTAACTCTCCACTAGACGTAAACATGTTTTGAACATATGCTACCACCATCTATTTCTTTGATTGATTACCTACTTACTCTGTTTCCAGGCATTCGAATTGGCTACAGGTCATTGCTTGTTTAAACTCAAACCTGTTGAGCATATATCTCAGGAAATAGGTATGTATGTACCGTTGCCTAAAATCCACTCCTTTCTTTTTTATCCTTGATGAAATAGTGGCATCAGTTTTGCTTCTTGTGCCTACAAATTAGCCAGTTAAATAAGAAGATTATCAGAGTCGCTGAGGTTAGAAAGTTGGTGAGAATGTTGTTGAGCACCTGGCAAAAAAAAACAATTAGAAGCATTCACTGAGGATTATTGCAAGGGGGGCTGTTTTGTGAGAAGTAGAACAGATAAAAAGCGAAAATTTCAAAATTTTGAAAATGACCAGCTTAATATAACCTCAACTTCGATACAGAAAATGCAAAAATAGAATATAAATAGACCAATTTTTTTCTTGGAATCGAAACACACCAAACAAGAGTAAACTTTAGTGTCAGGCTGGGTGCGAGAGAGGTTCCATAGATCAGGGAAGAGTGAGGGAACAATAAGATGGAGTGCCCCTTAGTGTGCTGTCTTCTGAGACACATTCAGTGAGAAGCACAGCTTAGTATGTAATGTCAGATCTATAGCTTCAGTGAAATGTGAACTTAAGTACACATTAGTTCATTGGTTACATGTACCGGAGTGATCTGGACGGCAGGCATAGTGAGAGGTGAGTTAATGACAAACACAAGGACTAGTTCTTAGTTTATTGCTCTTTCTCCAGGTGTATATGATATATCCTTTAGAGGTAATTTTCTTTCCACTCTTTATTTTTTAGATCACATTGCTCAAATGATAGCACTGCTAGGCAGTATTCCACGCCACATTGCCCGCTCAGGGAAAAAGTCAATGGAGTTTTTTGACCAAAGAGGTAATAACAAATCTCACTCATTATCTACCTTCTTTCTCTTTTCCAAAATTGTTAGAATTTCACTCAATGAAAAGAACATCCATGTCGGATCCACTATCTAACAATAGATTTTCTTTTTGTTGTTGTTATACTATCTCATTGTTTCTCCTTGGCTCCTCTACCATTGAGCAATGTTTGCATATTATGTATTGTGGGTATGCATTCATGGTTCACATGAGTCCTCCAAAGTCTAAGAATAAACTAAACAGGAATGTAGAATCACATACATCTGTATATCTGTGGCTGGCACCCAGCGCTTAATTTATGCAGGTGGTTGCCAATGAGACCTACTGGCACACATTTTTGGGGACCAGCACATATTGTTCCTCAACATATTTTTATGGAGTTCAATAGAGAGAAAAAACAATGTAGGGAACTAGGATCTGCTTTCATGGTAAGCCCCACATTTTGCTGGTGTTATATTGTTTTCTGACTAATCTGACTGGGATCCTGCTAATCAGAGCCCCAGTCACTGTGCTCTCTCCCTAAGTTTGACCTTGGTAAGTACTTTGGTACCTTCCCAATTGGCTACTAGTTTACCCTTCTAAGTCCCTAGTACATGGTACCAAGGGGCCAATGGCATAGTTACACAAGGGGTCTCCCATGGGCTTCAGCATGTATTATGCCACACATGAGAGATCACTCAAACTGTGACTATAGGCCTGCCTTTGCAGCCTGTGTGACCTGCTGCTAGGACCACTCAAAACAGATATATGTTTCCTTATATCTGAGGTCACTGCACTTAAAACCTATAAGTCACCCCTAAGGGAGGCCTTTCAATCCTGAAGGCAGGGTGCTAGGTTATAAAAGTGAGGGTGCCCTGCATGAGCAAGACATCCCCTGCAAACCCGGGAGTCGATTCTCCAGGCTTTGTAAGTGAGGTCAGCCATTTAAAACATTTAGTGGACATCAAGTGAATTACGAGATGTCTAACTATATATTGGTTAACCTAAAACAACACCACTGGGTTTGGGCTCCCAACAGCACAGCTTGCCACAAGCTAGTAATAAACAAAAGAAGATGCCCGTGCTGCTATCTAATTAATTGCCCTATTTTTGGCTAAACATAAGAAATAGAACAAATGTTTATTTCGATCAAACAGTATAGTTTTTTTATTTTATTTTAATTTCAGTCATTTATCCATTTTTTTGTTTGGAAAATTAAATTTGACCAAGTTTATCTTTAAAGACCTTATGTGCAAAAAAAATAGAATAACATATATTCGAATGTCTATTTACAATCAGAAAATCAGAAAATACATATTAACGTGATCTCATTCAAACAGTCAGTCAAACCACTTTCACACCGCAATATATACAAAATATATACAGACAGACAAAACAGAAAACATAAATTATTTCCAAATTGTAATCTGATAAATTACAATAAAGCCATGAGTATTTCTTATATTTTACAAAAACCTGTTGATATTTTTACAATTTGTGGTTCTTTTAAGGCTTATAGAGACTACGCGTTTCAAACTCATGTGATTATTGAGTTCTCATCAGGACCATAGTCTGTAAAAGAGAAAAAATGAATAAATGACTGAAATTAAAATAAAATAAAAAAACGATACTGTTTGATCGAAATAAACATTTGTTCTATTTCTTATGTTTAGCCAAAAATAGGGCAATTAATTAGATAGTAGCACGGGCATCTTCTTTTGTTTATTACTAGCTTGTGGCAAGCTGTGCTGTTGGGAGCCCAAACCCAGTGGTGTTGTTGTAGGTTGTATTAGCAGGCCGCCTGTGTGGTCCTTTGTCTTCCGAAGAGGATAAGAATAAGTAGGATTGTGCTTTTGTTGTCCACCACTGAGCAGAACTACAGGTTCTGCGTCTGTGGTTGTCTATGTGGTAGATTGACCTTGTGTGAAGAAAGTTGTTGTGAGTATGAGTGAAAATGAAACATTTGCGTATAGTGAGGAACATATAAAAAATTTGCTCGCTGCCCCACCCCTATTCGCTTCTGCATCTTTGAGCGTCTGCGCCCAAAATCAGAACGAAATAGACAAGTTAACACGCTTAAAGAAAAAACAAATTCGTACTGACCTGCATGGTCATTTTTTGCTTCAACATTTGAGAGGTGGAACGATTCCAGGAGGACTACAGATTAAAAATGTTCCTGTAATTTTTACAGAAGACCCCATATATAAAAAGGGATATAGTTACATCGAGGCGAAATGTAGCCACGACCTAATGGTGCTAACAATCGAAACAGCCCAAAGACTTTCGAAGACACAATTGGAAGAAATTGAGGCTCTTGAAACGGCGATTTCTACAAACCAGTTAATCACAGATGCTAAATCGTTGTTAGAAAAAGTTCAGAAAGATATTGGTGAATTTAAGGATTACACAATCAATCAAAAGACAGTACAATTTGAGAAAGATAAAAGAACTTCAACCTAGAAAAAGTATACGCTTTTCTCCAATCAGACTTCTACACGAAACCTGACTCTAGGAAACTTTTACAAGAGTACCAAGGAAGGTCATTTAACAAATTTATAACCTTTTCTGATACGTCATCATCTGGAAGTGGGAGTGACGGAGACGATCCGACACCCAGAAGAAATAAGAATAGAAGAGGAGGATTCCAACAAAATCAAGGATTCCAACAGCAACATCAGGGAGCTTTTTTAGGCAGGGGCCAAACAAAACCACGCGGAAAAACACGATTTGCCCCCCAACCATGGAAGATGTCGACAAGACGACACAATTACAAGAACTAGTTCCCTCACCAATATTCAATCTGTCAAACAGAACTCTGACACTTGAAGAAGAAAGGATCTTAAGAAAAGGATTAACATTTGTCCCAACTAGACTTACAGATTTTGTTAAACTCAAGACAGAGGTCATTGAATTCTGTAGAAAAATAAGACTTACACGTTCTTTGCCGAGCATATTTACCAACCCATGCTAGAAACGACGGGACTACTGAATAAATCATCCTTCTGTGCGCCAACAAGTAAAGTACCGAAGGAAGTGGTCACATTCGAACTGACTATACTTTCAGCTGTGACGGAAATGGAGACAAAGAAAAAATGCATTAAATATAATCTATCTAAAGAAGAGTCACAGGCTTTAACTAATCTCAAATCAGACACCTCGGTCATTATAAAGCAGCTTGATAAAGGTGGATCCATTGTCATTTGGGACAAAGAATTATATACAAATGAAGTAAGAAGACAACTCAATGAAGAAACCTGTTATCGGAAAGTCAACAAAGATCCTACATTGGAACTAAAAAACGAACTAGGCAAAATTATTGACGAGGGTTTTGAACAAGGATTCCTAGGCAAAAAAGAGAGTGAATACTTAAAAATAAAACATCCCAGGATACCCCTATTTTACGTATTGCCTAAAATACATAAAAACGAAAAAACACCCCCAGGACGCCCAATAGTGTCCGGTTGTGAATCCCTATTGGAACCAGTTTCTAAGTTTGTAGATTTCTCTTTGAAACCATTTCTGCTTGAAGTTAAATCCTATATACAAGACACCACGGATTTCATCAATAAGCTCATGACAATTAAGTTCGACAAAAACTCCCAGTTAATGGTCACAATGGACATAACCTCACTATACACCCAAATCCCGCAAGATGAAGGTATTTATGTTCTGGAGGCATTCCTTGAAGAGAGACAGAGACCACACAAAATACCAACTGAATTCATCTTAAAACTCGCAGAATTCACCCTGAAAAAGAATTATTTCAACTTTGATGGAGAATTTTTCTTCCAAGTAGGGGGCGTGGTGATGGGATGCCCATTTGCCCCTGAACTAGCTGTGTTTTTCATGGCAAAATATGAGGAGGCATTCGTCTATAATAACAACCCTTATGTACAATGGATATCCCATTGGTATCATTATATAGACGATATTTTTTTCATCTGGTCTGGACCGGAGGACGAACTCAAAAGATTCCACGATTGGATCAACAACAGAGTACCAACAATAAAATTCAGTATGGAACATTCAATGGATAAAATGCCATTTCTTGTTGTAGAAGTTTACCCCTCTGAAGGTGGTTTGATAACAACACTTCACAAAAAAACTACAGATCGAAACAGGGCTTTGCACTTTCGAAGCAATCATCCACGCAGCCTTAAAGACAACCTCCCATATGGACAATATTTAAGGATTAGACGCAATTGCCAATGCAAAGAGGAATATTGGAGACATGCGAACAATCTTACAGCTAATTTACTACAACGTGGGTACCCGAAAAAATTACTAAAAAAGTCATCAAAACGAGCATGGTGGACTCCACGTGACACTCTCTTAGAGAGAAGAGCAAAAAAAGATACAGACAGGATGGTTTTTGTATCCACTTTTTGTCCCAACTCAAACGCCTTGAAGAAGGTAGTGAAACAAAACTGCCATTTGTTACGCAATTTAGATCAGACCTTCAAAAATGAACCACTTTTTGCTTTCAGAAAGAATCATAGTGTTGCCAATCAATTGGTTAGAGCTGCATTACCACAAAGAAAAAATCCAAACCTACGGACCATGTTAAGTTTACCACCAATTCAGGGACACCATAGATGTGGAACATGTACATGTTGTGATACCACGAAGGAAGGAGCAGTGTTCACACACAGTCAAATTAGTTGGAAACATGACAGCTTTTCGAATTGTAAATCGTGCTACGTGGTGTATGGAATTGTATGCCCATGTAATTTGGCAATCAAGAAGTTCGTCTTCGAATACAACAACACAAATCAAGAATCCGTAACAATGTGGCAACAGCACCCCTAGTCAACCATTGGCGAGAAAAACAACATAAAGAGAACGACCTAATTTGGACAGTTATCGCAAAAGTGGAAAATTATGCCAGAGGTGGAGATCTTGATGCAAAACTAACAAGAATGGACGCGATGTTAATTGTCAAATTCAATACAGCATTATCAGGATTGAATGAGATGTCAGAAATGTTCAAACTCTGAACCATTAATTCTCAATATAGCATTTTCAGGGTGAAATGAGATGCCAACTTCTGTACCATCAATTGACTACATCCGCTAGAGCTGAGAGCTGACGTCTGCCACACTTCCAAACTAATACAAACATACATACTTGAGCCTGAATGACAGCTCTGATGCCACTAGGCATGTGACAGGAATAGAGCTTCCATACGACAAGGGCAACCACAATACCATCACAAGGTATTCGGGATAGAAAAGGCCGTGGTTTGACTCACTCTTGATCATTCGTATAAACCAATACTTTGTATCATGGTACATGTGATAATCAGCAGACGTGCAACAGGCACACACTACAAGTACCAGAATTCATCAGATGAAACTTCAAGATATCTATTTTGGTAAACAAACTTCTGAATTATGTTTGTAGTGGCTAACCTAAGATTCTTCAATTATAATCATTGATATTTCACCATAAATACAACATTTCAATTGACAAACCCCAGTTTCTGGCAAACACAGCCTGTCGATTTTATCGCGCTACATGGTATTTAAACCACGGAAGCAGACCAAACTACATGCCCCATGATCCTTTGCGGACCCGGAAGCATCCGCGAACGAGGACGCCAACCAAAACTCACGAAGAAGACCGCTGTACATTGCCACGCCAAACGAAGGTAAGAGCAAGCGCTCGATATACCGTAATACCCGACATAGAAACCTGCCAGGCTCGTCCCGCTGTCTGTGTCTAACGGGAACATTAATATTTCCTTTCAGATTCACCGGTGCAGGCTAGACACTTCAGTAATACAAGTCCGACTTCCCGATCTAAGGTAAACACTGTTGCGTTGTCTTCAAGTGCCCAATCGCGACCCACTGTGAATTGGAGGACTGATTTTCCTCCTTCGCATTTTACCTTGCAGAGCACAGAAGCCAACACTCGGATTTCCAAAACACACGCTGGTTCCGTTTTTCCAAACACCAAGTAAGCCTAAGCAGGAGTGTATGACTGAATGGCTCATGTTGACTACTAAAATTGGCAGCTGATCAATTGCTATATATGTTTTCACAACAGATGGTTGTTTTATCAACGGAGACATCCGCACCCCTTCTGGTTTCGAATTGATTGAGAGGTAAGATGCAGTGGCTCGCAGTAGGAAAGGGCAGGGTAGTATTAGAGAGAACGTTAAAACCACAATTTTTTCTTTTCTCTTTTACAGACTATGGTCCTGATGAGAACTCAATAATCACATGAGTTCGAAACGCGTAGACTCTATAAGCCTTAAAAGAACCACAAATTGTAAAAATATCAATAGGTTATTGTAAAATATAAGAAATACTCATGGCTTTATTGTAATTTATCAGATTACAATTTGGAAATCATTTATATGTTTTCTGTTTTTTCTGTTTTGTCTGTCTGTATATATTTTGTATATATTGTTGTGTGAAAGTGGTTTGACTGACTGTTTGAATGAGATCACGTTGATATGTAGTTTCTGATTTTCTGATTGTAAATAGACATTCGAATATATGTTATTCTATGTTTTTTTGTACATAAGGTCTTAAAAGATAAACTTGGTCAAATTTAAGTTTCCAAACAAAAAAATGAATAAATGACTGAAATTAAAATAAAATAAAAAAACGATACTGTTTGATCGAAATAAACATTTGTTCTATTTCTTAAGTTTAGCAAAAAATAGGGCAATTAATTAGATAGCAGCACGGGCATCTTCTTTTGATTATAACTATATATTGGTGGCACCAAAACCGGTCATGTTTGGTATCAACCATGTTGGAATCCTACCCCAACACCGATTCCAGTGTTCAATACAGGATTCCATGTACTCTGGGGCTTTCAGGGTATAATAGCAAGCTAGTGTTGCTGCCGACCACACACAAACAAATCTGTCCTCTAGCTATTGAGCTGAGCTCGAGCAGGTGTAGGTAGAACAATAGGTTTCCTGTTACAGGGATGTGTGACCACCGCCCAGACAGTACTTAGTGAATTGTGCTGGGGTATGGGCGCTTGTCAGTGCTACCTGCCTGCTCTGACCTGCAGATTTGGAGCCTTCCTTGAATACTCCAGTTGGAAACAGTTCAGGGAACCATTGCCTCCCGCTCTGGCGTGAAACTGGGCAAAGGACATGGGGGTAACCTCCCCTCTGTCCAGCCCCTTTCTTTGGAGGTATCCTGAGTTGTCCCAACCCTTTTCCTAGGGTACTTAAGGGCTTACCTGTGGGTGGCTCTTCAGATTCTTCATGGGACAAGATTCAGATGTGTACCCACTTCAGCTTCTGTCATCAGGGCACTTTGAACTTCATCTAGGACCTGAGAGTGCACCAAGGAAGACTCCTGTTGCTCCTGGTCTTATCGTCCTGCCAGTCTTTTGCGTTGCCTGTGCTGCATCCAAGTTCTTCTCCAGGCCTGTGGGCTTCAAAGACACCTGAAGGAATCTCTCTTGGAGTGAAGGAGTCATTCCCTTGCATCTGCAGACATGGCAACTAAATCGACCAGTCTACTGCTCGTGACATTCCACGGACTTTGAAGTGCTTAGCAACACAGATTGTGGTTCTGCAACTCCCTCGCTGCCTGCACTGTCTTCTTAGGAAGTTTGAGGCTATTATCCCTCGTCAGAACTGCTGGAACAGAACCCCTGTGCTCTGTGTTGACTTGACGTTGCCAAGGATTGTCGACTCTGTCCTCCAGAGATCTTCGGGCTACAAGAAGCTCCATCCTGCAACATCTCTTGCTTCAAAGATCTTTATCCTCACCACACCCTCTGCACCGTGGGCCTGCATTTTCGTGAGCTGCTCGAGGTCCTCTTGCAACCCCTGTGCCTTCGGCCTGTGGGTCCTCTTGAGGGTCTTCTTTGGCTTCAGTGGGCTCCCCTTCTTGCTTGGTTATGCTCTTACTTTCCTGCATGTGGTGAGTTCCTCGGACCTTGCTGGTCCCAACGCAGCAGCTTTTTTGTTTACCCTGTCTGTTGCTGCTGCCAAGGCTTGTTGCTGCTCCCCCTGGACACCGACCCCCTGGTCCTCGACCTCTGACTTGGGGCATCTCGTGAACAGCTCCTGGTCTTCCACAGTGTCACCAGGTCCTCAGAGCTGCAGCGACAAGGTCATGTCAACTCTCCTGCATCATCCAACATCGGTGGTGATTGGTCTTCCGTGCCTCCTGTTCACTCCTGAGTGGCATAAACTCTGTCTCCTCTGCTTGCTGGTACTCCTCTTCAAGAATCTATCCTTTGATTCCACTGGACCCTTTCTCCTTCGCCAGCGGCATCTTTTCTGGAGTCCTCCATTGTGGTCTACAATTGTTTATGACATCAATTTGCACCTATGCCTCTGGCTTCCCTGGTGTAGGTATCTTAGTTCCTGAGGTTCCCACTGGTGAGATGACTCTCCAACCCTCCATTTTCCACAGGTTTCTTCAGGGTCCACTGCGAAGGCTCCTTCGTCTCAAAAACTGCAACTGCGACTTTCCTATTGACTTGCATTGAGTACGCTGTTGTGTTCTATCTAGGACCCCGATCAATATCATGACCTCATGGCCCTATACGGCTATAATCAATAGATATCCCTATAACGGCATAAACGATCAGAGACATATTTCAGTAACTCGTCTCTGCAGCTCATTACTGTACATGACACAGCAGAAGCCTCTTCCTTAGATTCCTAGATAACACACCGAGTTCTTTCGACAGCTCAAACCTCCAGCAACCTGGGAAAGAACTGCTTGCTTTGTTTTGATTAGTAATAGAACTCTAACGAGCACTGTAAGAACGACCAGTTCTTAGTGACATCTTTATTGACGTCTTATGTCTAAAAACTTACGTCAAACTCTGCACCTTTCAGGTATAAATAATACCGACGTTGCCTTAAGCAAACACGACGGTGGTGGTGAATACAGGAGCAGAACAGCTGTCCCTTGCAGAAAGCCCAGCAGATGCGAGAAGCCCACGGACGCTGCCCCTCCTCCTTGACGCGCTGAGAGAGACGCTGTCTTTTCTCCTGCCGAGAAAATCCAACTCCGGCGTTTCGAGCCTACCCTTGCGGGTGACTGGAATATCGAGTCCTGAGAGGAGATACCAGACCTCCAACATTCTATTCCAGAGGTACGGTGCTGACTAAACCCTTAGAGAGAATTCTTGAAGCAAACCCTTGGGAAAACCAAACTTAACTTAAACTGCTACTCACTTACTCCCTCCCACGTATTAGGCTTAGGTCAGGTACACTGGGGTAGGCGTAGTTAGAAGCGCCAGTTGAGTACGTTAGCCAAATGTATAAATGAATGTATATAGTTTATTCATTTTAACTATCTTATGGCTAAGAAACCATATCCATGCTTTTACAGTATTATTTCGTAATACTACTTTTACTGTACGCACTTTTTATAATAACAAGTCTTGCAATTATGGCAATTCATTTCTCTTGCATGAGAAGAAAGACTGCTCAATAAATAATATCTTTTATTGAAGAACGCCCGTCTCTCTATTCTCTGCATACTGGTGAAAGTAATTCTGCACAACTGACTGAGTTAAATAGCTGTCTATTGTTTCACACGACTCTAGAGATTGACTCTTATTCTGAGGAGCAAAGTTGTCATGTTAATGCGGTTGTTGGAAAACTGATCACTTCCTATTCAGTCAAGAAAGTTTCCAGTGACCTCTGAGCTAGCTGGTACAAACCCAATTAAGTCTAACATAGTCAGTAGAGACCTAGAAGACCGCACTCTTACGTCTACACTGCTGTTTATGTTATTCCAATGCGCAGGGCCTATAGGGAAAATAGGAACTACACTACTTGGCGCCCAACGTGTGGTAAGGCGATAAAACTATCGCAAGACATTAGAGTAACTCAGTCGTGCTTTTTCACACAGACCCTTTCTCCCGTAAATACTCCAATAGACGTCTGGAGTGGGTGAAAGGTTAAAATCCGCCTGAACTTAGTAGGAAGAGATTCCTATGTAGAGCTTCTGGTTTATTCAACGTTGAAGGATACAGTGTTCCAAAATATTGTGCACCTAATCTTTGTTTCCTTGAAACCTGATCTGCAACAAAAACCTCTCCAGTAGAATGGTAGAAGGTGCAGAAGAAACGGAGGCTTTGAGAATAGCAAATCAACTCCTAGAGGAAGACACAAGTCTCCTACAGACTGACCGGGATGCTATCATCATTCTGGTCAACATAAGAAAAACTATAACGTTAAAACTTATAGAAAATGGACTGACCTCACGAGGCGGTACCGTCATTTTCGTGATAGAGGCACACGAATATCGGCAGACAGAGGTATTCTATTCATGGATAAACTTTCCAGCGGCAAACGCTACAACACACGAATTCCACTATTACAAAATAGAGGAACCACCGGATGAGTACGCGCCTTTCGAGGAGATTGAAATCCCATTAAAATACCAAGAGCACCTGCTCTGGTTTAAAGGCGCCCTAAAACACAATGATCACATTACCAGGCTCGGTCCACTAGGTAGACCAGGAGCAACGTGGCCGGTTCTAGCCAGCTACACACCACATCCGGACATTGAAAAAAATGTCAAAAGAAGAACTTTTAGCACAGCAAAAATTACTGATTAAAATACATAGACAGTTAGTCCAATATGTAATGAGGACTGCAACAGTCCAAACAGCTGTTAATATTCCACAGCTGACCCCTCATCAGGGGAACACAAATAAAATCACACCACAGAACATACAATCATGTTTTGGAAAAACACCCATAAAACGGGAACAAGTTCCTTTCTGGTTAACACAGAAAATTACTCAAATAGAGGCAGTATTCCCGAATACTACCCCTATTGAGAAACACAGAATTCTGACCATCTGCCTTCCAATGGGGGTCGCACCACACGTGGAGGACTGTGACACTTGGGGTACAGTCTTTGCTTCCATTTACACAAAAACACATGGTGTTCCGTCCATGGCGGTAATACCAAATGTGCTGAAACAAATTCAGAATGAATATGGTCCTGAACCTGCTTTAACTCTTGGTATGAAATTACTGAAAGACTTCAAGAAGGTCTCGGCTATATTACTAGCCAACATAAAAGGAGAAGCAGCATCTGTGGCGATCCGCCAGAAATTGAAAGAAACAGATATAACAGATCAACCAATTGAGCGTGCCAGAATTATAGAAAAATGCTATGAAGAATTAGGTAGAGATAGTTTGGGTGGGAAACCTGTAAAACCACAACTACTCAAAAATCCTGAAAAATTATTTATTAAAAATAATCAAAATACTCCAAAGAGAAATTGGGACGGAAATAAACAGTCCGCTCCCAAGGAAAAAGTTTTCCAGCCGAGAGGAGGGTCTCCTCGACGGAGGGAAAGAACTCCGACTCGAGAACACCAGTCTCCCCAGAGGGAGCACTCTGAGAAAAGATACAACCTTAGAAATAGGGATAACTTGAAAAAACCTGATAGATATCAAAGTATTGATACACGTCCCTCTCGATCTTTTTCGCAGAAATCGGAAAGAAGAGGACGGTCAGACCCAGGAGAGCACACCAAGTCCAAAGACAAGGAACCTGCTCAAAGTAAAAAGTTACAATTTCCAAGAAAGAAGGTAGCCAGTATTAGAGTAATCGAACATTCCGAGAATACTGAGGACACAGCTGAAAAACGGAGAGTGGGCACAGACAATGCCAGGCAGTGCAGCCGAAATCAGCATAGCTCGCAAGATCCTGATGAGTCATCTGGAGACAGTGTAAACGAATGAATACATTCAGGTAGAAACTGCATACACCTGATTTAGCGAACCTCATAAGATATACGAAATAACACTGCGTATAGAGGGAGATAAGACTAGGAACATAAAGGGTCTATTTTGGGATAATCTCTCAAAAGGCTAAGACATCCTGTTAGCTGAAAAAGATTGGCCCCCGGAGTTTGTCAGGGAGTGCCCTCATGGCGAAGAAATTATTATGCCTGCCTTCTCAAATCACATTCCAATTCTCACTAAATATGTATATACAAGGAAATGGGCAGTAGCCCAGGCACCAGCATTATATAAAAATCATGTAGGATGGGATGAGGACTCTACTCCTCACAAAATCCAGTTAAAAAGTTAACCTACTGCACAGAGGCAGTATCCAATTAAGCAAGAAGCTAAAAAACAGGTCAGGGAGATTTTAGATCAACTTGAATACCAGGGGGTGATTGAAACATGCACCTCTCAAATGAACAATCCTTTGTTTCCTGTCTCCAAACCAGACAATTCATATTGTCTAGTCCTGGACTACAGACACCTTAACACGTGTTGCAAAACCTTTGCGGTACAGAACTCGCATAGTGCGGCACTGATGAATACCCTAATTCGGAAAAAATACAAAACAACATTAGACATTTTTAAAGGGTTCTTTTGTCAAGGTACTTGACCGCTTTCTCAATAATGGGGTCACAGAAAAATTTCTGTAGGCTCCCACAGGGGTTCAAGAATAGCCCGGGATTATTTTCAGCCAGAGTAACAGAGTTACTACAAATATATGATGATGAGGCATTATCTTATGTCGATGACATCTATCTCACAGACGACGACTTGGAGACTCACTTGAAAAGGGTGAACACCATAATACTTGGGTTCGCAGCAGAGGGTTACAAATTCAACTTTAAAAAGTCTTGAATTGCCCATCTAACAGTACTATTTTTAGGTTAAGAATTATCAAGTGAAGGAAAAAGCCTAGCGGACAACTTCTTAGAGAAGTGCGCTGTACTCCAAGCACCAAAATGCTGAAGAACTTACAATCGATTCTAGGCTTCCTGAATTTCGGAAGAACTTACATACTAAACTACGCAGAGAGGATTAAACCTCTCTAAGAATCAATTAAACCTGATTTTAAACCAATCAACTGGACTCAAAAACACACAGAAATTTTGACATCACTGCAAACAGACATGTTAGCAAAAACAAAATTAGAAACATGTGACAACACATGCAACCTTGTAATCCGAGTCATCCCAGGAAGATGCGGATTCACGTACCTGACCTCTAATGAGGGAGAAACGGTACCAATAGCTTACAAATAACATTTGTACACAAAAGCTGAAATAAAATTTAGTTCAACAGAAAAAATTCTAACTGCGGTTCAGACTGCTGTAGCAAAAGAAAGGGCCCTAGCACAAGGTAAACGAATAATAATCGTTACACCTATACCTGCTTTAGAAGCAGTGACGAAAGCGAGCATTCCAAATTCTAAAGCTCTGCATCCAAGATGGATCCAATGGGTTAATTCTCTTGCTGCAACAGACGTAGTGTATGAATTTTATCCTAACCTAAAGACACAGGAATTTTTACAATATGAATACGAATGTCCTCTGCCAATTGAAATCCTGCCTTTAGAACAATATGAATGTATCATATATACAGACGGATCAGCACAACCCGCAGTTGGGGGTAAACAAGCTTATAGTACTGCGTGCACGATTGTTACAGGTCGTTGGCACAAAGGAAAATTTAGACCACTGGTCACTGAAACGCAATCTCTAGGAGACTGTACAGCTCAGCGAGCTGAAATACTAGCATTTAAGATGGCGCTTGAGAATACCGATCGCGAATTCCCCACACTTATAGTGTGCGATTCATATTATTGCGTTCAATCTTATAATGAATACTTGCAGAATAGGGTTGAAAACGGGTACAAAGATGACACAGGTGCCGCAATCAAGCATAAGATGCTTTGGAAACAAGTCGTTCTTTTACAGAAAGAACTACAAAAGACTCACGTGATACACACTCTGAGTCATCAACGTGATGGTGTTCACGTTGCAGGGAATTTATTGGCTAATACAGCCACAGCGGAAGCAACTAAACCGGCTTCCGTAGCCACAAAAAAGCGTTCAGGAAAATATATAGACGGGGAAACCATGCTGGCAGTAAAAACGTCCTTAAAAGGCGACTGTGCAGCCCTACCCGTGAACTATCCACTCAATTATGCATATGTAATTGATGCAAACTCCGTTACTTTTGCTCGAATCCCTGGAGTGGGGGATAGGGTAATTCCAAACACGAACCGGAGAAAGTTATTAATAGCAGACGCACACATGGGTGAAGGTCCAAGGCACAAACAGATGAAGGAATCTCTGACTGAATTACAATTAGGGTACTGGTGGCCGGGGATGAGCCTGCACCACTATAAATATGTAAAGAACTGCCCGGACTGCGACAGAGACCGCAGTAACGAGTCAAGCTGAGTAATGCCATGGCCTTCTATGAGTATAGCATAATGCTGTCCATATGCAATCCAGCGTCCTATTAATTGTTTAAGACTACATTCACTTTAAAAATGTGGCCCCAGCGCTCGGCTGACGCCAAAACTGTTATAAAAGATCTGCAAGTCTTTATCGGCACATACGCAATTGCCATGCTTCATTCTGACCAGGGTCCTGCTTTTAGCTCTCGAGCTTATAAGGAGGCCATGACCAGCATGGGCATTGGATTGTGATTCTCTTGTCCATTTCACCCTGAGGGAAACAGTGTAGTGGAAAGAAAAAACTGAGACATAAAGCAATCTATAACAGAAAAGGTATTAGGTTCGGGTGATGGGTGGGTCAAACATTTAACAAGTGTCCAACGTAGTCTTAATAATTTGCCAAGAAATTCTCTAAAAGGTTTCAGCCCGTACGAACTATTGTTCGGAACTATAATGTATGTTCAGGACCTTGATAGTCAGGCTTCAGTGGTAAAAGATAAAAATAAAGACTTTGACATCAAAGATCGTTTGGCTGTTTTACAGGACTTAAATGAAACAAGAAAAGGCCTGAGCAACATAAAGTTAAAACAACAGCCAACAACCACTGAAGACACACCACCTGTCCCAGCAAGACCTGTCTGGATTCCAAAGATTGGGGCTCTGGTCAGGGAAAAAATAGCGGTGAAGAAGGAATTTGGGCCTTCTTACAGAAAAGCAGTACCTGTCTTAAGTATCAACGGAACAAGATCAGTAGTACTACCGCCCCTTGCTGGTAAAAAGGAGAACCGAGTTGTATCAATCGACCTGGTAAAACCGCAATCATGTGGCCTATATTAAATAGCAGGCCCAGTGGACTCCCAAGAAGTAACAGAATACCCAAATTTGCAACAATCCAAGAGGTTCAAACTGAAAGACTAACCACATTTGATAAACCTGCAGTGCACAAAGAAGGACTATGCAACAAAGCCATGGAACTCGTGCCTCTTGGAACCCATATTGAATCAGTTTGTCATGAAACACCAGTCTACAATGATGTGGCATCAGAATGTGCTAATGAAAATCAAATGGGAAATACTATTCCTACAATCGACAGAACTGCCTCTGGCTACTTCATCAATTTCGATAACTTTTCAGAAGATCAAAGCGACCCTGAAGTAACGCCAGAAATAAAGACTTTTAAAGAAAAAGCAACAGAACTTTTTCATCAACTCAAGGAAACTTATCTTATTTCTCCATGGTTAGAGTTCTGGTTTGGGCTAGGTGTATTTTTCCTGCTACTTTGGCTCATCATGATTCTTTGTTTAGGAAAATTCATTGAGGGAAAATACAGTTCAATGGACACAGCAAGTCAGAACATCAACTTAGTTCTAAAACCACACAAGTCATCTCACATCGAGGAAAGAGAACTATCATCAGTGAATGTCACAGCCATTCCTATACCCAGCGGGGTAGTTTGGGACAAGACTGACTATGAAATATATGGCCCGGTCGAGATCTTGAAATATCCTCACTAGTTCAAGGTTTCATTAAGGGACTTTGTAAAACCAAGTACATTCTCTGATGATTGGGATTTTGAAAGTATAAATAATATGATGTCGGATTTAGTGTTGTCAGCAAAATTTACAGAACATGATTATTTACAAGGTTCATCTAATAATGAACAGATGTACTGTTTTTCACGTTACGCAGACCACTTTTTACATAAATCTGCTCAACCTAGAAATGTTTATAAATATAGCCAATGGGAACATTGTGCAACACCACCCAAAAGCAGTTCAAAATCGTTTTATGAGAAATTCCAATACTTCTCAGGGTTTAACACAAGTAATGCTGAAACATTTTATTATAAACTGTTGGATAAGACAGGGACAAAAACAATGTTGACAAATACTAAATTGATATATTCAGAAGCATTTTATGAAAAAATGATTACATTTGGTTTTGATTTTTGGAAAAACAACATTGAAACAAAAACAATCTGGGGTACAAAAGATTGGCAGGTACAAGGCCTAGAAGCATTATTTCGAGCCTGCATGATCCCAGAACAAATAATGTTCTTAAATGGCATAATTCACCAAACAACCTGTCTTGGCCTAGCTAAGATTAAGGACCTAAACAAACCGTCTATTCCAAAACCAATACCTGAGAATACTACCACAGATATTGAAATAGACATATACCAAATTTTACATCTAAACAGAACACATCCTGATTGGAAAAAGTGGTTAATCTGGTCAACAGACACTAATAACTGTCAAGATAGATTCCTGAACAAAACACAGGGGTTAACAATGACCAGACCAGACCCTAGATACTCCCAGAGACAACATCCAGGGATAGTAACAACATTCAGTGTAGGAAAACTCTGCCTCGAATGGCTAGAATCATCCACACTGGCAGAAATTAAGCAACACTTATCTTTACTTAAAGATGGTGCTGACTTGCGTGATTTCATTATGGGACCACGCAAACAGCGTCAAAAACGTTTCATAGCGGCAAGTGTATATGCGGCTTACAACGAGGCATGGAAAGTAATGAAAATTGAAACAGCAGAAAAAATACGAGAAATTGATCGTATTAATTTGGAAAAATCACTTTCTGTTGTGGACAATGGGTTAATGACTCTGTCCTCCAGAATATATTCACTGGACAGTATTGTATCATCTGCCATCGATATAATAAATAAAGACTTGCTAATGTTACAACATGGCCAGTCCCAATTACGTTCTATTGTACAGCTAGGCTGGACGTTGCAAAATCTGCATTCGGGCTATGTGCCATGGCGTCTAATCAACACAACGTCATTGTTTTCTATCTTTAACCTCACTGATAAACAAATCAGTTTGGCACAGAAAGGAGCAGACTATACAATTCTGAGCATCGAAAAACTTGAGAGATTACCATTGACAATGTCAGAAAGACCTGTCATTGAATGGATAATACACGGGATTATCACAATTCCGATAACAACTTTCCATTTTAAAAATTGCCTTGAGTATATACCGGCAGGTCAGTATGAAAGGTTGGGTAAAGGGTACATTAAGTCATCATGGAAATTACCATATACACACACATGCTACAGTGACAACAACAAAAATTTATTTCTTAGTGGTGAAAATTGCAAACATTCACTAAGCGGTATACTTTTGTGCCAAGGTATTAATTTACATGGGGCCTGTGAAGGGACTTCAAACAACCTTTCATGCCACCAGCACGTCACACCTGCAACACAGATAGAGCCTTTCTTTAAGCAACTTTCTAACTGGAGTTACATTCTAATAACGGATCTCAGCTGTTGTGGCTTGGTGCAAGGGAAAGCATATCTCGTAAGCGTGACTTCCATGGTCGCTTGCTGTATGCAAGCATTGTTTCCAAACGGCCCTGGAGACTTCGAGACACTGATTTGGCCTCCTTTGAAAATCTCTTCTATACGAATTGATACTTTAAGCAGAATGAAGTCTGTGCTTTTGCAGACAACAGTGCCCATCACGTCATCAAAAGAGACGTATGATCTCCAAGGTGCAAGGACACCATCAGAGATACATGAACTTTTATCAACAAATTGCCCGTGCATTTCACAGAAATGCTCAGCCAAATCCTAAATATGTCGGATGCCGTAGGTATCTCGAATGTATTTAAGACTATTTTTTCGGGACTGCTAACACCATTCAAAGCAATTCTGGGCATTATTCCCAATTTTGTCCATTCAGTCTTTGGTGGCCTACCACTACTTTTGGGACTCGTAGCAGGCATTTTTTTTTTTACCCTTCTGCTCCGATATGGCAAGCCAATACACAGACATGACTCTGGCAAGGATGGAAGAAACGATCCTAGCAATGCGCTACCGGGACCGCATAACGAAGGTCCTTGGATTGGCCCGGCTGAGAGATCTGAACATGACCTGGTTTCTTTCATTCAGACCTATATGGCAGACCTGCATCTTACCTGTGCTTCGATGTATGCTATGCGGAGAAGAATGCGTGTTAGACACCTGTCTTGCACTACCATCAGCAGTACCAATGGATATCGATACTTTGCTAAGTCCTGTAACAGCTCACGCATCGTGTTGTCCCCAGCGGCTACCAATCCTGATGACGGCATTCGTTGAGACTCCTGCGCTACGACTAGGTGGTGACAGTGAAGTAAGAAATGAAAGCAGCATCACCCAGGTACGACCTTCTGTGAGTATTGCTGATCCAAACATCGATGATAGCAATCATTCTCACAACTGCCAGGTTACTGCACTATCGAACCTGGTAGAACTGTCACCTGAATATGTAGACCTATTCTTTGCAAGCCTGTCTGATATGATGTTCTCCCCTGAACAAAAACAATAACTTTTGGAACAGAAGAGAGCTCACAGCGTTCCCATGAACTCTGAATTCGGCCTTCAGTTTTGATAAACATAAAACTCCTGAAAAGCGTTTGGAACTCTATTTTTCCGCTCCCCATGAGAATTTTTTTTTCTGAATCAGACAATTTTTTCTAAATATTTACCTTTTTTCTGGCACAAAAACTTTTGCTTAAAGTAGAACTATTCATAAAGAACAGAACTTCTATTTTTAGTAAATCTAGAGACAATATATTACAAGGACTCTAGCAAATTTTACAGCAATTGTATTTACATGTGATGGAATAGTCTCGCCCTTCTTTTCTGTATTAAGAGACATTTCATGTGTAATTTTTTCTCGCGAAATCGTTCAAACTGATTACATATGCAATAATTTTTGAATGATTACTATGCTTAAAAACGTACAGTACCTATCATCATTTGCATGTATCTCATATACACCATTTCAAATGCAAAATGTATTTTGGGGTGGGTAGGAATACACGCGCATCCTATTGCTTTAGTTTTTAGTAATTTTATGGACATAAATTCGTGGAGTGGGTGTTGTGTTCTATCTAGGACCCCGATCAATATCATGACCTCATGGCCCTATACGGCTAAAATCAATAGATATCCCTATAATGGCATAAACGATCAGAGCCATATTTCAGTAACTCGTCTCTGCAGCTCATTACAGTACATGACACAGCAGAAGCCACTTCCTTAGATTCCTAGATAACACACCGAGTTCTTTCGACAGCTCAAACCTCCAGCAACCTGGGAAAGCCCCACTTGCTTTGTTTTGATTAGTAATAGAACTCTAACGAGCACTGTAAGAACGACCATTTCTTAGTGACATCTTTATTGACGTCTTATGTCCAAAACCTTACGTCAAACTCGGCACCTTTCAGGTATAAATAATACCGACGTTGCCTTAAGCAAACACGACGGTGGTGGTGAATACAGGAGAAGAACCGCTGTCCCTTGCAGAAAGCCCAGCAGATGCGAGGTGTTCCAGAAAATAGGCAAAATATAGCAACATTTTGGTTTCTGAGGGTGAAAAAAATGGGAAAAAGTGCTCTGTTTGGGCATGTTTCTAAGAGGTAGCCATTTTCTCTCATGTTTGTGTTTTCAACCTATTTCCAGTTTGTGGTGGGAACCAGGGTGAAACCCCCTGGGTGATCCTGGAAAGCTATAACTTTCTGAAAATCAGACTCAATTCTGAATTCAGCAAAGGGCAATTTATGTAGATCCATCAAAGTTTTCCCAAAGAAACTAACTGTTGAAATGAAAAACATATTGGAAACGAGTAGGAAAAAGTGGCCATTTTTGACAAAATGTTCATTTGTTACTACTTGTCATGATTGCTGATTTACAAAAGCAATATACCATTACATCCGCGAGACCTTTCTAGTTTTTGGGATATATATAGGATTTTTAGATTTCCTACGAACCCTAGGTACCCAGAGCCAACAACTGAACTGTACCTTACAATGGGTTTTCATTGTGTACGAGATATATAGAAATCCATATGGTAAAATATAAAGGCCCTCATTATGATGTTGGTCAGATGACGGTTGAGGTCCAACCGACAACTAGCTATGCAGTCTCACTGCTGCATTATGATCGGTGCGGTACAAAAGGGGGTGGTGATGGACGGAGCATCTGAACCAATCAAACACTCACACCCAGTCAACAGATCTGGGTTTAATCCATCACCGTTCTTTAGCCCCCTCTGCCACCCCAGTTCAGACATGGCCATATGCAAATCAGTCTGACCCTGTGCCTCATGGGAACAGTCCAGCCCGAACTGCCAAGCCATACCTTTCCTGGACCGGAAACAAGCTTCCTAGGACCGGTTTCTGGCATTCCAACCGTCTTCAGCCAGACATGCTTGAATCCAGTGGCAAAGTGAGCAAGGGACTCACGTCTGAGCATGCCCCGCCAACTTATGGCAAACAAAACAGTACAAAAGGGGGTGGTGATGGACGGAGCATCTGAACCAATCAAACACTCACACCCAGTCAACAGATCTGGGTTTAATCCATCACGTTATTTAGCCCTCTCTGCCACCCCAGTTCAGATATGGCCATATGCAAATCAGTCTGACCCTGGGAACAGTCCAGCCTGAACTGCCAAGCCATGCTTTTCCTGGACCAGAAACAAGCTTCCTAGGACCGGTTTTTGGCATTCCAGCCGTCTTCAGCCAGGCTTGCTTGGATCCAGTGGCAAAGTGAGCAAGGGACTCACGTCTGAGCATACCCCCCACCAATCAAACACTCATACCCAGTCAACAGATCTGGGTTTAATCCATCACCGTTCTTTGGCCCACTCTGCCACCCCAGTTCAGACATGGCCATATGCAAATCAGTCTGACCCTGTGCCTCATGGGAACAGTCCAGCCCGAACTACCAAGCCATCCCTTTCCTGGACCGGAAACAAGCTTCACACAGGGTTTGCTAAAGAACGGTGATGGATTAAACCCAGATCTGTTGGCTGGGTGTGAGTGTTTGATTGGTTCAGATGCTCCGTCCATCACCACCCCTTTTGTACCGCTTTGTTCGCCATAAGTTTGCAGGGTATGCTCAGACATGAGTCCCTTGCTCACTTTGCCACTGGATTCAAGAAAGCCTGGCTAAAGACGGTTGTAATGCCAGAAACCAGTCCTAGGAAGCTTGAATCCGGTCCAGGGAAGGCATGGCTTGGCAGTTCAGGCTGGACTGTTCCCATGAGGCACAGGGTCAGACTAATTTGCATATGGCCATGTCTGAACTGAGGTGGCAGAGTGGGCTAAAGAATGGTGATGGATTAAACCCAGATCTGTTGACTGGGTGTGAGTGTTTGATTGGTTCAGATGCTCCATCCATCACCACTCCTTTTGTACCTCATTATGATCGGTGTCAGGGGGCAGAGCGACAGACTGCTACTTTTCCGATGTGTTCAATGAGCCGTCATGACAGCGGTTGGTAAGTAATACCCTACAATTGGGTGCGCCCGCTAGGCACCGCCGTATGGATTACAATTTCCCTTTCAGGAAGCCTTTCAATGGCAGTCAGACTGCTATTGAAAGGCTGTCGTAAATGGACTTTTGGAGCCTCCAGCAGGGCCCAGGTCAGTTTTCAGCCTCTCCTATAATGGCCCGGGGGCACCTGTGATGCCCCTCAAAACATCCATGCCCGCATGCCTGGCATCACATGATGCCTGGCACATGGTGCATGGATGTTTGTAATCACCCATTTTTCTAATGCGGGTTGTGCAGCAGTCCTTTTCCGGCTGCTACACAAGCCGCAATGAAGAAATGGATATTTGCAACCGCCCACTACTAGTCTGTCGGTTTCCATTCCGACACGATGCCGGTCAGACGCTCGTCCGACCGGCATCGTAATTAGGGCCAAAGAGTAAAAAAATAATATTAAGGAAACTTATATATTTCTAAAATTGACACTAGACACAAAGTTCTGGAGCAGTGGTTCTCCAGTATTGTATGTATTATAGATTCAAATGCTTGAATCTTTCCTCTTGTCATGGTGGGGGTCCCATGGTAACAGTAAAATAGCAGTATTAAGACTTAACATTCAAATGCCCGTAAGAATTCACTAGCTTTAGCAACCTATTCCCATTGTTATAAAACATCCCAACGCTAGCCAATCAGAATGTAGACCATAGAATCTCCTTTCCCTGCAGGGTCACCATACCTCAGATTTCCTACAGCATGTCATGTGTTAGGGAGTCTCCCTGAGCTCTGCTCAGTCACAGCGTTTCTACTGTTGCCCTATTGAACTCCAGCTAGCTGTTCTTCTCTATACTTCATATTTCTTCTAGGGTACTAGTCTGGAGTGTGAGTACCTTTTTTTTCTTCATAATGTCAGAGTCTAAAAAAGGGTTGGTTAGGCCCTGTAAAACTTGTGGAAAGTCCAGACTTTATTCTGAAGACCCACATAAAGAGTATCTCTACTGTCTATATCCAGAGCACAAGCCCAGAGAATGCAAGTACTGTTGTACTTTTTCTTCAAAAACTCTCAATGACCATGAGGGTAGGGTGCTTCTCGGGTTGCAGAGGAAAAAGCAGCAAAAGACCCTTACTCTGAGGAGAAGCCCCATGCCTCCTCTAAGAAGAGAAAAGAAGGGTCTTGCTTATTGCTTAAGGACCCAAAAAAGTCCAGATCTCAAAGTAAGGAGAGGATTGAGGAGAAAAGAGTGAAGAAAGACCATCCCAGTCCCTCCTCATCATCTCGCCAGAGGTCAGGTGCAGCCCCTCCGTCGACGCCTCTCACTCTTTCCAGAGATTCTTCAGCTGACAGAAAACGCTTGTCGATGGGCCCGTGGATGAAGAAATCAACGCCTACGACCGCCGGCTCCACTTCAGTGGGCGCTCCGCAGACAGTTTCGTCAGCAACACCTTGTGGGAGCGCGGGTCTAATATACAGGCGAGGAGGCTGAATAAATTTACAAACAGGTAGAGGTTTATTTTGAATAAGTGTAGGATCAGGTAAAACAGATGTCCGGGCGTCACTATAGTCTTCTTCCTGGGAGTCCTCTTCAGTATCTGGCAATGGTCCTGGCTCTTCGTCTTTGGAATCGAAGGGTGTTCCCCGGAGGCTCATAAACAGAGGAAAGATAGGGAGTCGTCAGAGCACTAGTTTTATCTTTTATCAGGGAGTTCTAACCCGTCACCGCACCACAGTTGTGCTCAGCATAAGCTCATTGGGGTTGTGAATTTAAACTAGGGTAGTGTTGGGGATACGGAACCATGGGAAGTAAAAATATAAATCAAGGGCCTAGTGAGAATCCCTCACTTAAAGAAATAGCTTTCACTTATTTATAAGTGATTGTAAAATGGAGTTTTGTGATATTTTATACGTAAGTTTAATCAGATGTCAGGGTATCTAGTCTCATATATGCAGTATTCCTCCTATGAGTCTATTTCAGGCATACTCAGGTGTACTAATCCGTTTTATAATCACTGACTGTAAAAGGATATTGTTGCAAAAACTTTTAACAGGTATAACGTGCGTTTCAAGGATGATAGCGGTTCACTGCGCAGAATAGTGACATGTACATACACCAACCGCCACCCTATAGTGTCTACGCCACCCTCCAGTGTCCACGCCACCCTAGAGAGTCCACCCGCTATCCTCCCGTGCAGTAGAGTGAAAACCCTTAACTCACCGACTCCTGCCGCAAACTCTCCTGAGTCCGCGGCCGCTCTTCAGCGTCCTCCGGTGGAATCCACCACTCCTCACTCCAGGGCTCGTCTGCTTCCTCGTCCTGGGCTTCTCTTTTCTTGGACTTCTCCTCGCAGTCCTCTCGGCTCCGGTGTAGCTTCTCTCCTAGCGTCACCTCACCCGACGTCTTCTTCCTCTCTACTCCTTCTTTTTTAAACCCGCCTCTGTGCTCCGTTTTCATTGGGTTCCGTGCTCCTCTTCCGGGGTTACCGCCGTCCACTTCTGTCTTTCAGCTCTCTGTAAGGAGAGGAAAAGACGGCATGGATCCGGATCAGGTGTTGTCAATTTTGATGACTGTTGGAGGTTATCGGCCCACGGGACCGCATCGGTGAGTACTTCCTCACACACCTACTATGACGACGGTCAAGTCGACGAAGGCGGCCGCGTCGATGACAGCAGTGGCGGGATCACTGTCGTCAGCTGTGGTTAGGCCATCTCCGTTGGCAAGGGCTTCACCGTCGACGGTCTAGCAAGTTTGTTCATCATCAACGACTATTCAACCGCTGTAGTCGTTGTCCTGTCGACGACTCTGTCGACAATACTATTGGCGATCTCATTGGCGATCCCGTCGACGAGGTAAAAAATTGGTCTACTGCTAAAACCGATGCCTTCCCTTATGCAGGATTATTCAGAAGTGTCTCCTCTGCCTCCTACTCACCTTCTAGATTTTCAGGAGTCTGAAGATGAGGAGCCTTTCGGTCCTGCTTAAAGTCCTTCGCAACTCTGAGTTAAGTGCCAGGACTCATAGGAAGAAGAGATGATGGATAACCCATCCACGTTTTTGGAGGGGGACCATTCTTTTGAGGATGGGGGACATCCTACTTACCAAAGCTTGGATGCTTTCCAAGAACACTAGCCTCATGAAGAGCAGGCAGCGCAAGCTCAAGAATCCTCCCATAAATATCCCGGTGTCATTGGTGTCTGATCTTCAGCAAATGCTGAATGAGTTTTATAGGATATTTCATGTGGCAAATTCAGCTCCACCTCCACCTCCCGTTCAGTAAGCCACCACTCATGTATTGTGGGTAGTACCAACACTGCAGATTGTAGCACCTCCTGTACAAATTCCTGCGCAAAGTCAGGATGATGACGACCAGCAGTTAGAAGAAGGGGAATTACAGTTGGACCAGGATGTCCATGAGTCGGACAACTATGTGGCTCCGGCTCCACCTTCTCCTACCCTGCCTCCAGCCTACTCTCCGCTTGCAGATATCGGCGGGTTTCACAATCTGCTAGAGTGCGCTTCCAGGCTCTTTGACCTTCCCCTGCCTGTCAAGCAGACAAAGTGTTTTTGATACGATCTCAAACCTACTATGCAACGCTCCTCTCAATACATTCCCATTGTAGACTTCTTATCGCAAGAAGGTCTGAAATTTATGAAAACTCCAGCTTCTATTCCGGCTGTGGTACCGAATGTTTGACAAAAAATACAAGGCGCCTGAGGACTCTCCCTCATGTCTGATTGGGCACCCCGGACTTATTCATTATGCAGGCAGCTCCAAGGAGATCAAAGAACCCTTCCTCTCAGTGTACGGCTCCACCTGACAAGATAGGGCGCCGATTGGACAACATCGGTAAAAGGTTCTCCGCTTTGGCAGCCACTGCCACTAGAGCCTCCAATGCCTTGGCTATTCTTGGAAGGTATGAATGCCAGATGTGGTCTGACATTTCGGTTTTACTGGAATTCCTTCCTGAGGATAAAAAGAAAGAAGCACAGGAAGTGCTGTTGGAAGGGGAAAAAGCCTCTTCCATAATGATCGTTGTGGCTATGGACGTTTCATCGACAGCCTTCATCAGATGGTGGGAGCAGTGGTTTTGAGACGGCAAGTGTGGCTAAAGGCCACGGCATTTCCACCATAGGTTCAGGGAAAAATTTTGGACATGCCATTAGACTGTGAATTTCTCTTTGGGAAACATGTAGATGAAGCGTTGCAATCAATAAAAGCGAATACGGAGACAGCTAAATCTTTAGCTAACCTACAGCAAAAAAGATTTACTTCCTTCTGAGACAGAGGTCTATATCTCTCTCGCCCCCAGCTTCAACAGCATTTCCAGCCGTATCATCAACAGGGCTTTTGCGCCCGGTACTCTTCTCAGCCCTTTCGGAAAACCTCAACACCTGCCTATTTTAGACCATCAGCACGTTGACGCCAACCAACAGGATGTAGGACTCACGACTCACAAGAGACAATGAGGATCCACAGGCCCCTGCTACCGTAGTCCTACTTCAATTTGGCCTTGTTTGCTCCAAATTCTTCGATCAATGGAAGCTTATATCTTCCGACAAATGGGTGTTAGATGTATTTTGCCATGGTCACACCCTGGAATTTGTTCAACAGCCTCCAAATGTGCCTCCGCAAAGGACTTCCCATCCTCATCTCCGAATTCTCAAGAAGGAGATCCGATTGCTCTTAACCAAGCAGGCAATCAAGTGCTGCCCAATCAACACAATCTGGGGTTCTATTCCCACTTCTTCTTGATAAAGAAAAGGACAGGAAAATGTTATTGCTCCAGGAGATTCTGCTTCCAATGGATACAGGAGACTATATGTCTTCGCTGGATCTTCTGGATACATATGTTCACGTTCCCATTCACCCAAAACATCTTTGTTTTCTGAGGTTCGAGGTGGAAGCGCGCCATTATCAATTCAGAGTACTACCATTCAAGCTGAAGTCAGCTCCAAGAGTCTTCACCAAGTGCTTGGCTCCACTGGCGGCCTTTCTACGGTGAGCCGGTCACCAGGTATTCCCTTATCTGGACGACTAGTTAGTCGAGGTCCTATCGCTCTAAGCCTCCAGAAGATCGACGGACACCTGTGTTCGACTCTTTCAACCCTTAGGGCTCAGAATCACCGGGAGAACTCCTCCCTGGCTCCCTCCAGGTCAGTAGTGTTTCCAGGAGCAACTTTGGACACTACGCTTTTGTAAGCATTTCCCACAAAAGAAAGAATCTTACGACTGCCACGGACAGTGAAGGGCCTGTACGCAAAAAAGTAAGCTTCAGGAAGGACATACAAATCAATGCTAGAGATGATGTCATCCGGTATCCCAAACTATCGCCTAAGGATGAGGCCTCTCCAAGAGGAGCTTGACCCTCAATGGAGGCAATCTCAAGGCTCATTCGAGGACGTGATATCAATCACTCCAAGGATGGTCTCAGCAATGTCCTGGCGGATGGTCAGAGACAATTTTTCCCAAGGCCTCTCTTTCCTCACAACAAAACCAAAGTTGGTCATGACATAGGATGCTTCCATGGACGGATGGGGGGGCCCCCTACGGCAAGGATTGAAGGTCCACGGAGGATGATCGTCTCAGGAAGCACAGTGTCACATAAATCTCTTGGAATTCAAGGCAGTTTTTCTAGGACTCCAAGCATTTCTGCCAGGAATCAGGAAGTCGTCGATCCTGATTCGTATGGACAACACCACCACCATGTTCTGTCTGCTGAAGCAAGGTGGGACAAGGTCTCAGGCTCTCTCAATCCTGGCTCAGCAAATCTGGGAACGGTTGATAGCCCACAAAATATCGATACAGGTTCAGCATGTGCCAGGAGTCCAGAACGATTGGGCCGATTCCATCAACAGGGATGCAAGGCAGTGTCACGAATGGAAACTAAACAATGAACAGTTGCAAAGGGTTTTACGCTGCTGGAGGTTTGCAACCCTAGATCTGTTCGCTACATCACTCAACAAAAAATGTAGATTCTTCGTCAGCAGGTTCCCTCAGCCAGGCTCTTTGGGAAATGCCTTCCACTTCTCTTAGGAGAGAGCGTTCGCCTTCGCATTCCCTCTGTTTCCTCTCAGTCCGAAAGTTCTGCACAAGATCAAATGGGAACCTTGCCGTGTCATCCTGATCGCCCCTGCTTAGGCGCAACAGTACTGGCTCACAGAGCTGTTTTGCCTATCAAGGTTTTCTCCAATTTTCTTCCAACCAAAGGAAAATCTCCTCTCTATGAGCCACGGTCAAGTAATTCATTCTCAAGTCTTCACACTCAATTTGTCGGCTTGGCTCCTCATCACACAGGGCTCAGACAACTAGCTATTTCTGAGGAATGTCAGACAATACTGCAGACTGTTCAAGCTCCTTCCACGATCAAATGTTACCCGGCCAAGTGGAAAAGATTCTGTATATAGTGTGCCACAAACTCTTTCGATCCTCTTTCTTTGCCACCTGAGGGCATTTTGCCTTATCTCTTATCTCTTGAAAAGGCTGGCCTGGTGCTTGCTTCCATCAATGTGCACTTAGCAGCATTCTCCAGGTACAGAAGACATTCTGGTTGTTTGTCCCTGTGGTCTAGTAGGCTGATAAAGAAGTTCCTGAGAGGACTTTTCAGGGTCTATCCTCCAGTAAGACCTCCTGCAGTGCTGTGGGAATTAAATACTGTCCTGTTGCAACTTATGAAATCATCCTTTGAAACTATTCACAAGTGTGACTTAAAGTACCTCGCTTAGGAAGGAGGCTTTCTTGTTAGCCTTCACATCAGCAAAACGCATTAGTGAAATTCAAGCGTTCACAACAATGGAGCCCTACCTGCAATTCTTTCCAGACAAAGTAATTCCCCGGGCCAACCCATCTTTTATTCTCAAGATGCCTTCTGCATTTCATCTAAATGAGCCAGTGGTTTAGCCCCCTTCTTTGCAGCTCCTTCTTCACCAGCTGAGAGGGCACTCCATTCTCTGGACATTAAGAGGTGTCTAAAATTCTACTTGCAAAGGACTCAACCTTTCAGAAAATCTACTCAATTACTTGTTGCCTTCTCTTCCTCTAGGAATGGTCAGGCTTTGATGTGGGCATCTATCACTCGCTGGGTCTCAACCGCTATTCTCTTTTGTCATGAGAGGGCTGGCTGCCTTCTGGTTTCCAAAGCCATAGCACACTCTACACGTAAGGTGGCAGCTTCCTCTGCCCTGTTCGCTGGAGTGTCCTTGCCTGATATCTGAAGGGCAGCGACATGGGCGAATGTCCATACCTTCACAAAGCATTCCTGCCTGGATGCCTGGCAGAAGGCGGATGTGGCAGTTGGTCAAGCTACTTTGCAATGTTTATTCGCATAAGGTATGATATTCTAAGTTTCTTCTCTACAATATAAGTGTACTGTTGTTATGATGGTATTTTATGTTCTCAAATATTTTTCCATTTGATATTTTAGCATTCATATTCATTATTGTGGGTTCATGTTAGATGCTCTTTTTAATTACCTTAAGTGGATAGTTTTTTGGGTCGCATGGTGGGATGGTTCACTTCACCCGCCGCCTCTAACCCTTTGGTAATGCTTACTATTCTGATTCAAGAATGTGAATCTATAAAAGCTACAATACTGGAGAAAAAACAATTTACTTACATGTACACAGTGGTTCTCCAGTATTGATATATTTTATAGATTCACAGGTGACTGTCCCTCCTACCCCTTTTCAGGTTCACCTTCCATACCTATTTTATTACCTCGAAATCTGAGGTATGGTGGCCCTGCAGGGGAAAGAGACTCTATGGTCTACACTCTGATTGGCTAGAGTTTGGATGTTTTATAACAATGGAAATAGGCTGCTAAAGCTAGTGAATGCTTATGGCTTTTGAATGTTCAGTTTTTATACTGCTATTTCACTGTTACCGTGGGACTACCACCATAAAGACGCAGAAGATTCAAGCATGTGAACCTATAAAAGATATCAATACTGGAGAACAACAGTGTAGAGGTAAGTAACTTGTCTTTTATTCGTACATCTCTGAGTTTGTGGGTCACCATACCAGCATGTGATTCAGAGGGGATTTTTCAAACTGTCTTCTTTCTTACACACTGGCTTACATTTGGTAGGAACAAATGCTGGGAAATACAATTGATCAAAAATATGTTCTACTATTCTGTATTCCCACGTGTCTCTTGATAAAAATGCTGACTCACTTGTGTGGGTAGACCTTGTAACCGCAACAGGACAGTGCTCAAAACACAACATGGACGCATCAAATTCTTTGCACTGAAAACTTACCTTTTTTTAATGTGGGTAACTGTGGGTAGCTGTGGATTTTGGGGCCTACCTCAGGTGACCCCTAGGGAAATCAAGCAAACATGCTCATTTTTTAAAAGTAGACACACAGGGGAATCTATGTTAGGTGACTTGTGTGTCTCTCACCAGTGTTTCTTACCCAGAAATATTTGGGGGGTCCGCGACGAACAGAAAGACCACCCACGCTTTCCCGCTGGTCGACTCATCGACTAGGCGGAAAACACATATAATATCGTGGCGGTGTGTGCAAGACACCGCCATCCATATTAGGCTGTAGGCGGAGAGCAGCCTTTCCATGGTGGCATTGCTGCCATGGAAAGGCATGCAGTCTTTGCCATTGGGGGCCTGGTGCGGGCACCCAGGGTGTTGGGGGGGTGGGGTGCACATGGGGGTACCTATTGTACCCCCCTTCATTTGAATGCACAAGGTGGCAGGCACCGCGCGGTGCCTGTCACCTTGTGCATGCAAATGCACAGTGTGCATTTCCAGCATTGTGGCGGGCAGTGCTGTGAGCACCGCCCACCACAATGCTGGGAATGGGGGATGCCACCGCCACACTGGTGGTGGCATCCTAATTGCAGGTGCGGGACCGCCGCACCCCTGGTATACGGTCCCGCATTCCATTACAGTGGCGGGCGGACTTGTTCCGCTCACCGTTGTAATGACCCCCTTTGTGTAAAGGAAAGTTCTAGAATCTGCAGACATCCATAAATTTCCTACCACCTACCAATTCCCTAAGTGTCCTGATGAAAATGGTACCTTACTTGCATGGGTAAGGCAAGTGCCCGCAATAGGAAGGCCCCAAAACGCAACATGAACACACACAATTTTTCCAATGCAAATTGATCCTTTTCTTGCAATGTGATTAGCTGTGGATTTTGGGCCCTAGCTCAGCCGGCTCCTAGGGAAACCTACCACAAAAATCAGATTTTGCAATGGGGTGCTGCAGTTTTTGGGCCATAGATTGACAGCCACCATGGGAAATCTACCATACCCAGACATTTCTGAAAATGGGATGCACAGAGGCATCCAGGGTTGTGTTCCTCGCATGGATCCCACTAAGTTTTCTTACCACAATGCCCTGCACACCTCAATATTTGCTTACAATTACACATGTTCCATGCATTTCTGCAACCTAAACTTCCAGAATGAAAGAATCCACTATTTTGGGAGTGACCCTAGTATCTAGTGTTTCCCCCCTCACCCCTTCTTCGGGCCAGATCAGCCTAAAAAATTACTGATATGCCCCCAGATGGGTGGGAAGAGTCCAAAACATGTGGTCATACAAGTGGGGAGCTACCCTTAGCAAAAGGCCCCTCCCCACCACGTATCAAAAATAGATCTGTGGTGTATAGTGGTTTTCCACCCCACCTCCCCTTTGAGGGCATTTAAGCGTAAAAAATGAATGATCTGCTGCCAGGGGGTGAAAAACAGCCAAATCTGTGGTTATAAATATATTAGGGGTGCCCCCTGACATGTATCTAGATACATTCCTAGTGCCTAGTGGTTTCCTACCCTCCTTGGGGGCAGGCAAGCCTAATAAATGGCTAATTTGCACCCGGGGGGGGGGGGGGGGTAGAGAGGGCTAAACAGCCAGAACATTTGCCCCCAAAAATGGAGAGCGATCCTTCCCCAAGAAGATCACTCCCCACACCAAAGAGGTATCCGTGGTGTATTGTAGGTTCATTCCTTCAGGGTAATCTTGGTCCCACCTGTGATTCCACTGCAGGAATGCATTAAAGAGAGACACCGATGGTAAGGGAAAACTGTTCCCTTTCCCCAGTGTCTCTCTTCCCACATGATCCCACCCAGCAGAGGACTTACCCTGCAGGATGTCCTCTTCCATTACCGTGCTTGAAGCAAATGGCTTCTAGAGTGGCCACAGTGCTTCTTGATGACGTTGGCACACTTTGTGCGCACTGACATCATCAGATCGCGGTTGGGAAAAGTAGCTCCCATCCCAGTGAAATCAATTATTGGGGGAGGCCCCACGGTTTGATGCTAGGATGTGCTGCAGATGTCCTCAGCACACTAGCGCTGGTGCTGAAGATGTGTCCAGAACGTACTTAGCACGTAAGCGGTTAAAGCGCCACCAAGGTTCACTGACACAATATTGACACCTATAATATCGACCTACACAAATACCCACACACTAATATCACATACAAAAATATCAACTACCTATACTTACCATTAAAAATACAAAAATATATACAAAACATATTGTGGTAAAAAAATCTATATAACTAATATTGACTACAAATATATTGTAAAGAAAAATATTGCAATAATTGAATAAACAGAAATTAGCAAAAATATAAAAACTCATGATATCAACAACATAAATCTCTAAAACATGAAATACACACATTAAAATATATATAAAAACCTACATAAACATACCACATATAAAATAGTATCAATAAACAAAAGAAAACATATATATTAATTTTTCAATGAAAATGTATATATATCACATAAAAATGATTAACAAATTACAAATAACAATTACATTTATTAACTATAAATACAAAATGATTTAACAAATAACATTTACTACCATTACAAAATTATTAAACATATCAAAACATTTATTTTTCTTAACGTTTATTCATTTAATATGACATTCTCCTTTAAATAAATATAAGATTTGTTTTCTAAATACACTCATAACTGCCAAAATAATTTAACCAGCACTGTAACATCCAATAAAATAAAAGTATAAACAACAAAAACCAATTAACTAATTAAAACAACAGAATCAAAGAAGCCAATTAATTAACAAAAAATTACCTCGGAACCTGCAAAGGTTGAAGGACGAAATTCTGCGGAATGCTTTCAAACTGAAGATCTTCTAAATCTCTACATCAAACAACCTGAATGCAAAGAAAGTACAATACATAATATTTCTAAACATTACTCTAACTCAACTTTAAAGCAGTAAAACGTGCCAAATTAAATAAATAAACGTATGCCTTAAAATAACAAATCTGACCCAAAAAGAAACACGGCTGAGAAAACAAACTGTGCAACGTTGTTCCAAAACATATTACAGTCACAAGAAAAATAACTATACATCTACAAAACAAAGTAAGTATGACAGCTAACTAATCTTAATAGCAAAATGTTCCAATAAATAAAACTAATGCACATTTCCAGACTATCTTCCTCTCTTCTACAGCCTTCACCAACTGCAAAGAATCAAACTACATTGAATGAACAGAAATATCCAACTAAAATAGTAAGTATTATTTTAAACAATCTTAAAAAGAAAAGCAACTAAATGCTAACTACCCTTAACTAAACTTAACTTTAGTAACATTTCACTCAGACTAATAAATAAAAAATGTTCTCCACCAACAGGTCCAAAGAACAATGTTAAAGCAAGAAAAAACAACAGAGAACGTCAAAGAAAAGTAAGAAAATCCTAGCACAGCATAAATGTAAGTGTTATAAAAAAACTAAAATGTATTATATAGCTATTGCATTTTTTTATAAATATCTATACATATACAGTAAAACTCAGAAATGACAGAAGGGGCTACATTCATATCCTCACAAAAAGGGAAACTTCTGCTTTGTTACATGGGCCACACTTACAGCCAGGAAAGAACATCATCTGATCATATTCATTGTAAAAGTACCAAATACTACTCTAATTCCTGCTATGCGAAAGCAACAAATAGGGAAACTACAGTGATTAATGTAAATGAACAAAACCACCCCCCCCCCACCTCCAACGTCACTGAAATAGAAGTCAGAGATATTTTCGAACATTTTGAAGAAGCAAGCACTAGGTCCCAACCACCAAGTATTAAAAGGTATCTTAACCCATGTCCCAGAGCACGTAACTGGTCAGTTACATGCCATCCCAACACTAAAATGCCTATTAGCCCGAACCAAAAAATTCACCACCCAAACCACCAGACTCTATTACGAGCCCGCCTGTCAGACTATGAAAAAGTCATAATCTGGCAGGTGGCAAACGCGAGTTTTGACAGAGTAGTGGCTCGACGGATTGCACCGCCACGCCACCACTCCACCAAAAACTCATAATCAGGGCCTTGGAGCAGTAGAAATCCTATCTGAATTCACAATTACAGACAAAAAAGATCTGTTCCTTCTTTATGACTACAAAAGTAATGAAAAAATAATTATTGTCTTTGCCCCCCCTACTAATATACAAAAACTGGGACAATGCGAAACCTGAATGATGGATGGAACATTTAAAATATGTCCCAAACCATTTTACCAACTATACACTGTCCATGGGAAATACCACAACACCAATATACCTTTTACATACGCATTACTTCCGAATAACAATCCTAACACAAATGAAGAAACAAACTAATAATTACTACCCCCAAAATATTATCATGGCTTTGAGCATGCAATGATACAAGCTATTTTTAAAATGTACGCATATACAGCAATACAGGGATGCTGTTATCACTTTTACGAAAGTATATGGTGCCATCTACAAACGTCTACCTTTAGGGCCTTTTACGAGTTTTTGATGGAGCTGTGGCGTAGTGGTGCAAACATAAATTACAACATAGAACAATAACATAACTAATTAATTACTACACTATCCACTAGTAACAAAACTCACGCTAAGGGGATTATTACAATGTCGGGCGGACTTGTATCCACCTGACGCCGTCGCAGATACGGGTCCGACCAACCTCCAATCGGTGGACCCATCTGTGTGCGGTCGCAAGCTCCCGTATCTGTAAGGGAGCTTATGCTGCAGTTGGAAACCGGCTGCAGCACAAGCTCCCATGCAGAAAAAGGAGCATGTGTTCATCCCTGCACCACGTGGCAGTCACTTCACGGTGCCTGCTACATGGTGCAGGAATGAACAGTCGACCACTAACTTGAGGCCACTGGTTGAAGCAGGCCCTGGTAGGGGCCCCCAAACTCACTTTCTGACAGGCTTTCCATGTTGGAAAGCCCAGCATGGAAAGCCTGCCGGAAAAACGAGCACCATAAACCTGGCGGCGTAAAACGCTGTCCATAAGGATTATGGACCATTCTCCCATTGGCCGATGGGTTCCTTGAGCCTGTTGGAATCCATCCGGAATGACCAGCTGGTTTCATTTCCGACCGCCTAAATTGTAATTAGGCGGTCAGAAATGAAACTGACGATCGTAGTCGGAAAGCCTCCAACCTAAGGTCAGAGGCTTTCCCACCGAGATTGTAATGAGGCCCTAAATACTACACTGCCAAAACTACGCAACACTACACAATAAAATTGAAAATAAAAACGACCTACTCTAAATTCATCTCTACTAACTCCTCCCTACCCTTGCATTACATAAAAAATAGTTTAATACAAACTTATTTTAACCAAAGAGGCGCAGGTCCCAACCATGAGTTTCCCTCTTCAAAACTAACCAAACAACAACATAGCTATATAGCAAAACATAGAAACACAAATGACTGCTTAATTGAACTAGAAAAAGAGTCTATTTCCCCATAGAGAAGAATGGGAAAATATTGGAATTTACAAAATATGCTCAGTGTTTTTTTTTTTTTCAAAAATAGATAAATGTTAAATATATTTTACAATGCATAAAAAAATATAAAATATACATTAAATATTATAATATCATATCAAATAATATGTAATATATATTTTATATTTTATAGCATAAAATACAATACATTTTGTTTTACATATCCTATCAAATGTGTAAGAATTTTACATGTTGTAAAAAAATATACCAATGTATAATTACTTAAAAATATTGGGCTTCACTATGATTTACATCTGACCGCCATCATATTGGAGATGGGACCGCCCACCTTACTGTCTGCGGTCCTACCAATGGTATTACAATGCGACCGTCTTCAAGGCTGTCGCAAAGTGTATCTTTTGTATTGTTCCGTGTGCTGTGGCTACGGCACACACCGCAGTACAAAAAATATACTTTTAGCATATCCCTGCACTATGTGGCAGGCACCATGCTGTGCCTGCCACATGGTGCAGGGATATGGTGCCCCCCAAAACTAAGGGCCAGGGGAAAGGGGGCCCGCTACGGACCCACAATGTCCCTTTCAGCCAGCCTTTTCATGGCGAGTAAATCGCCATGAAGCGGCTGGCGGGGAGGGAACAGATATTTGGTGGATAAAAGGCCCCTAGTGGCAATACGTTTATTTCATCATTACTAAAGGTGACATTTAATTACCTGTTTAGGATTGTATACACTAATCTGAGATAACTAAACGTCAGAACCACACAATCACCCTATAGCACTTTTCTTTCTTTGCCCACCCACGCAACCCATCTAGCCATTGTGAAGTGTTTGAATAACACCTCTGTGAGGTCGCTACGCCTTCCCAACCAATGGAGGGACATGTTTCAGAGTTCAACCCACGTTTCTAGATCAGGAGTTTTCAATACTCAACCCACGTTTCTAGATCAGGAGTTTTCAATACTGGGGCATTAGCCAAGGTTACGACATATGGTGTGGCATCCGGTGGCAATTCAAGGCAGGTTTGTGTATGTGTCTCCCGAGTTTGCTTTAGATCCATTCCATTTGATCCTAATCTGTTTTTATGTCCATTCTTTTCCCCCACCAACCTGTAAATCTCAGAAAAGGCATGTTGATCGTTCCTACCTGCATTAAGTCATAAGCTGTACTGCCCTGCCTATTTGTACACATTTTCCCATTAGGTTTCCCTCTAGGTTTACCACTCTCTCCATTAGTTTCCCCAATGCACTCTCCACAAACCTATGCAGTACCTCTATACTTTTGGGGATTTTATCCAAAGCTAAGGATTGATTCGCCAACTGTGCATGGATAGTAGATTTTCTTGGGCCTAGTGTGTTGTTATGAGTGGATTGTGATGACAATATGCCGTGGCCTGCCCTTTTCTTGCCTTGTACACTCCTTTTACAATTTATCGAGTCTTGCCCTTTAGTATTCTGTATAAGTGAGCCCTCCACGTTTCCTGGGTTTTTGCTACGCTTCAGAGGTGGTTGAATGTCTTCTACGAACTTGCTCAGATCACTCTGGACTATAAGAGCCGAAATATCCTGTGCGGAGCCATTTCTGGTACCTATCACAGAATTATTATCTATTTGGGATGAGGTAATGTTGGAAATAAGTTCGCCCTCCTCCCTTGCTGGCCCCCGGCTTTTGCCTTTGATATGGATTCCTCAACTGTGCCTATTAGTTCTTCAATGGCCCCCATAGCCCCTGTGAGATAGGACAGTAGAAATGTTTGTCCCACTACTTTCGCCTCTACATTAGCTGTAAATTCTGCTCAATTCATCTTCCTTTTAGGCATGATTAAATACTTGCCTATGGCAGCAAGGCTAAAGAATTCGCTAAATTTAACAGCACACAAGATAACAGTGTAATGGGCTTACTTTTCTGATTAATTAAGTCCTTAGTCCTCAGTCCGGGATCCACAGGCATGCGACCGCTTATGCCAGATTAGGGGGTGTCCCAGCCCAACCCCTGTCGGGCCCTGTTGGGCACAGATGGGCCCGCCCTTGGCCCGTGGTTCGCCCAGGCGCCTCCCGCACGCGTCCCACGTTGTAGGAGCCTGGGGATCATTTTGAGCACCTTCTGGCGCGTAGGTCACACAACGGCGGAGTGCGCGCTGCGGGTGATGCTGGGAATTGAAGTCCTGGTGGGCTGCGATGACTTCTCTGGCGATGGCGGCCTTCAAGCACAAGTGGCAAGAAGCGAATGGCAGCACAGGTCAGTATTGCAAAGTTAGTAGCGAGCTCCCGCCCTGTGGGAGCCCGGGGATCCTTTTGAGCACCTCCTGTCGCTTAGACGATGCGACAGCCGTGTGTGCGCCATGGGTGATGCCGGGAAATGAAGTCCTGGTGTGCCGCGATGACTTCTCTGGCGGTGGCGGCCCCCAAGCACGAGCGGCAGCAAGCAAATGGCAGCACAGGTCAGTATCGCAAAGTTAGTATCAAGCTCTCGCCCTGCGGGAGCCCGGGTATCCTTTTGAGCGCCTCCTAGTACTTAGACGACACAATAGCGGTGTGCACGCTGCGGGTGATGCCCGGGAAATGAAGTTCTGGTGGGCCACAATGACTCCTCTGGCGGTGGCGGCCCCCAAGCACAAGTGGCAAGAAGCAAATGGCAGCACAGGTTAGTATAGCAAAGTTAGTAGCGTGCTACTGCCCTGCGGGAGCCCGGGGATTCTTTTGAGCGCCTCCTGGAGCTTAGGCAATGCGTGTGCACCGCGGGTGATGCCGGGAAATGAAGTCCTGGTGGGCCGCAATGACACCTCTGGTGGTGGCTGCCCCCATCAGCACCTAAATCTTTAACTAATATAAACAGTATAAAATAGCAAAAAAAAAATAATTATTAAAAGAATTTAGGAAAATATTCCCAATTAAAATTACAGAAATGTAAAATACATTCTAAATAATAAGAAACTATAGACAATAATAAACATTCTATAAATATACACATTTAAACCTAAAAACTTACAACCAGATTGGAAAAAAACATATTATATTAATATAAGAAAGAATAATTTAAAAATGTTTTTTAAACATTAAAAAACGATCACATTTTCACATAAAACATTAAAATGATTACTTGATAATATGAAAAAATATCATGAAATTAAATGAAATTTTATTGATTGATGTAGACCTCTTCCGAGATCCACAATATGTTAAAATAATATATACAGATTTCCAGTCCCATAGTATTACAATATATCATGAAATTCTTTATAAGCAAAAAAGATTATTGTTCTTATCTTATATATCTCTAAAATAGAGGGAATAACACTTTAAAAAAGTTAAAAACTTTGTAACATACATATTCATCAGGTGGGGTTCTTATAATCTTAATATATTAATAAATAAACAATCCTTGAAAATTCCATAACAAATTCCACAATCAAATAAACACTATTCAAATTAATCTGTAAACATATATCCTTTTTCATAAAAAATTGTAATATTCATATTTTAATCAAATAATTTTGGACATTTCTTTTTTCAATTTTTTGTCGGGATTATGATGGCACTTTGCGAAAGCCTTTCAGTGTCGGCCTTTCCAACATTGTATTACATTTTTTCAATTTAAAAATTGTAAAGTTTTTTAATTATTCCTAAAAAACAAGAGTTCAATACAAAAACATATTTTTTTATATGAAAACATTAATAAACCACAATTTCTTTTTAATTACTCTCCACTCTTACCCTCGAAACGCAATACCCCTTTCTTAAACATTTTTATCTTCTAAAAATATTACATAAATATTTTTTTAAATGACATAAAATATTCACAAATTTTTTAAATTACTCTCCAACCTTATCCCACATAAAACGAATATCCCACTCCTAAAACTGTTAACATTCTAAGATGTATATAAATAAATATAACGAATTTGATAAAATCATAACATATTTAAAATTACTCCTCACCCTTTTCCCCTTTAACCCTAACATACCACTACAAAAAAATATAGTATGCAAAAAAATATTATTAACATTACAATTAGTATACAACACTAACAAAACTTTTTATAAAATAAATAAAACTTAAAAAATATGAATTGCCATCGCTAAAAAAAATATTATTATTCCATACAACTATGGGGCCTATAACGATGGAGGTCGGAAAGCCTCTGACCCATCGTTGGTTTCACTTCCAACCAGCTGATTATGTATCAGCCGTCGGAATTGAAACCAGGCGGTCATTCTGGATGGCATCCGCTGGACTCAAGAGCCGGAACCGGTCCTTGACCTCAAAGGATGGGCCTTTCCACCCTTGGTATTACAATGCATAGTTTCTGTGCTAGCCAAGTGTGTTTGGATGCCCGCTTGTGTGTTCGGGCTCCGGTTGGGGGCCGAGGGGGCTCCTATGGTGTCCCCCTGTTGATCCCTGCACCTCCTGGCAGGCACCTTAGGGTGCCTGCCAAAGGGTGCAGGGATGAACAACACCTCCCATTTGCCTATGGGAGCATGTATTACGCCCAGTTTACACAAAATGTCAGAATGGGACCGAACAGTGTTCAGTCTCATCCTAATAAGGCGAGCGGTACCTCCGACCGGAGGTCGGTCGGTCCCATTTACGAGATGGTGCTGAGCATACGCAAGTCTGTCCGACATCCTAGTCGCCCCCTACATTTTTCCCATCAATATTTTTGAGGCACAGGGTCAGACTGATTCGCATATGGACATGTCTGAACTGGGGTGGCGGAGTGAGCTAAAGAATGATGATGGATTAAACCTAGATCAGTTGACTGGGGGTGAGTGTTGCAATGTTCAACACTCCGCCCATCATCCCCTTTGGTTTTGCTTTGTTCATCCTAAATTGGCAGGGTATGCCCAGACGTGTGTCTCTTGCTCACTTTGCCACTGGATGCAAGCTAACCTGGCTGATGACGGCTGATTAGCCGGAAACCGGTCCCAGGATGCTTGTTTCCGGTCCAGGGAAGACATGGCTTGGCAGTTCGGGCTGCACTGTTCCCATGAGGCACATGGTCAGACTGATTTGCATATGGCCATGTCTGAACTGGGGTGGTGGAGTGAGCTGAAGAATGATGATGGATTAAACCCAGATCAGTTGACTGGGGGTGAGTGCTTGCAATGTTCAACACTCCGCCCATCATCCCCTTTGGTTTTGCTTTGTTCGCCCTAAGTTGTCCGGGTATGCCCAGACGTGGGTCCCTTGCTCACTTTGCCACTGGATTCAAGCTAACCTGGCTGATGACGGCTGATTAGCCAGAAACCGGTCCCAGGATGCTTGTTTCCGGTCCAGGGAAGACATGGCTTGGCAGTTCGGGCTGGACTGTTCCCTTGATGCACAGGGTCAGTCTGATTTGCATATGGCCATGTCTGAACTGGGGTGGCGGAGTGAGCTAAAGAATGATGATGGATTAAACCCAGATCAGTTGACTGGGGGTGAGTGCTTGCAATGTTCTACCCTCCGTCCATCATCCCCTTTGGTTTGGCTTTGATCACAATAGTCTTGTCTCGATATTAATGTCACTTGTTATTTTACACTCAATATTCTGTTTCAACACCTGGACAAATTAAGCATGACTGGCACCAGTGGAATTTTAATGCTATAGAAATACCCATAGCAGAAGAAATGTGTGTAAACAAATGATGTGTTTCTAATTTTTTCAAAATATTGCTGCAAACTCTGATAAAACAAGAAAAGTTTGTAAATGGTTACCAAAACTACAAGGATGAGAAATGCATATTATTCTTCAAGTCCCTACTCCTTATGTCTACCACATGCGTGATTTCTATTAACTGTTTTATGTAAGCGCAAGAGGATTGGAAACCTTGCTTTCTGGGGTTTTAGGTCTGTGCACAGATAGATTGTTTCTGTCTTGTAAGGGGCTCATGACGATGTTGGTCAGACTTGCCTCCGATGGACATCATAGTGGACTTGAACTGTCCTACCATAGGCCCATTGGGTGGTAAGAAACATCCATTTCTCAATGGCAGCTTGTGTGGTGGGTGGACAAGCCCCACAGCACAAGCTCAAATAACACAAAAAAGGAGGGTCCTAGGGAATATTTAAAGACCTGGCATGAACACAATCCCAATATTCAACATGTACTACACCCGTGTACTACACCTGTTTTAGACCCGTGGACCTTCGTCCACGGGTCTAAAACAGTCACCGGATCTACCTCACTGATAAATCAACTCCAAACCTAAATATTATGAGAGATCTACTTGGGAGTGTGGATTACCATCAGTCACCAACTGGTGCCATCCTTAGTCATCATCTAGGTCTCCTCTTAACATTTACATAGTGACACGTTGATAGTAAGCCTGGGACCTGTTGATCGTATCCCACACCAACTTACGAATCACTGGATGACCTACAGATATAAACTGATTACCATTTGTGATGGCCGAAACTATATTGCAGTGCAAAACTCAATTACAAAAAGTGAATTAAAATTGGGCAAATGAGAGAAAAATTATATTTATTGACATTGCTAAGTGCCCATAGCTAAAAACAGTGCAAAAAAGGACAGCTTTCAACAAATAACTGCCATCAATAATTGTGGGGTCGACATGTTTCAGCAAACATGAGGAAAAAATATCCTCTGCCTTCTTCAGGACCTCCATTTAATTGCTACTGCAATGTGCACAACAAATAATAAGTGAGTTAAAAAAGTACAACCATGTCACCTGGGATCCTGGGTGTACATCAAATCCTCTGCACGTGAAATAATTAGCCACTGTAACATGAACAAATTAGATTATCAAACTCAGTTGTTTTTATCTTTAAGGTAGAGACTAACAGGAGTCCACAAACTATCAACATCCTGTCATGGCTTCATGTCCATCTATTTTAGCACTAGTAAGTCTTAACATCATGTGCATCATTATATAGTAATGTATTATTACTCCCAGCTTACCTATTCAGCAGGAGGATTAGACCTCACCTCACCTTGCTGCGGCTCAGGGAGACGAAACACCGCTCTATAAAAATCAGAAAAAACACAGAACTCCTGTAAACAGTGCCCTATTTCTCCTGAAATGCCCATATGAGTTTGTTTGCATAAACACATCAGTTAAATGTTCAAATGACACAATCATCATACTACTTAAACCAAGCAAACTCATTGTTAGCAATGACTCCCATATTCAGGTATTGCAAATCAAGCTCCTATTTCCACCCTCATTAAGCACATCGCAATGAGAGGTTTCTATAACTGATTGCATTAGCAAGTGTAGTCATCCTGGGGTTATCTCCGCGAGTATACTATTCTGTCTCGCAAGTATCCCCCAGGCACCTAACACCTCAAAACTTTCTTAACAATGCCCTCAACAACCAAAGACCGGTACACACGATACTTATAGGTCACTGGCATTGGCTAAACCTTTACACTTAGAGCAGATCCTAGAGCCATCACTTAGTGAGGCTAGCATACATAATTAGCAACAAAAGTATACCAGCGTGTATGATGTCTTCTAACACCAAATTCCCACATCATACCTTTAAAGATAATGAAGTCATGTATAGAGACGGTTCTTCCTTCTCTTCTGCAAGTTATGAACATGGCTATAGATGAAGGGTCCTTTCCTACCCCTTGGAAATCAGCGGTTGTCAAGCCCCTTTTAAAGAAACCCTCCTTAAACCCTGAAAACCTAAAAAATCTTCGGCCAATATCTTTGCTTCCTGCCCCAGCAAAGATACTTGAGGCTCACCTCAATTTCCATCTAACCACCCATCTGGAGACGATGGGTCTTCTTGATATTTCCCAGCACAGGTTTCGTGCTGCTCATAGTACAGAGTCTGCCCTCATTGTCGTAGCTAACAACATCCGCTCCGAAGTGGACAGCGGGCAGACCGCACTATTGGTGCTACTTGATCTCACAGCAGCATTTGACACCCTATCCCCTTCCATTCTGGTTGATCGTTTGAAGGGGATAGGAGTAGAGGGAACTGCTCTGAGCCTCCTGTCTTCTTTTCTCTCTCAGAGACAACAGAGCCGTGCAATGTGGGGTTCCTCAGGGCTCTTCCCTGAGTCACCTGTTATTCAACATCTATGTAACCCCACTTGCCGAGGTAATAAGATCTTTTGGATATCATATACTGTCTTATGCAGATGATACCCAGATTATCATTTCCACCACCTCACAGGCCTCAGCGGCTGCCTCCAAGTTTCGATCTTGTATGGAGGCAGTGTCGCAATGGATGGTGCGTAACTACCTTAAGCTCAATGGGGAGAAAACGGAGGTCCTAGTCTTTGGAGGTAACCATGACATCTGGTCCAAAGACTGGTGGCCCCCCTCCCTAGGTGACTGCCCTAAACCTTCCAACTCGGCTAGAAACCTGGGTGTCCTCATTGACTCGACCCTCTCCTTCGACCTTCAGGCCAAAAAAACTGTATCCCTACCTGCTGCAATACCATCCGCATGCTGAAAAAAATTGCCGCCTTCTTGTCATCTGACGCTCGTAAGCAGGCTACAGTCGCCCTGGTATCTTCCAGGCTTGACTACTGTAATGCGCTATATGGGGGCATAAATAAGAAATCCCTACATCGTCTCCAGATGGTTCAAAATTCTGCAGCTAGGATGGCCCTAATGCTGCCTAGGCTTTCATCGGCAACACAAGCTAGGAAGGACCTCCATTGGCTTCCAATGAATGCCAGGATTTCCTTCAAACTTATCTGTCTGACCCACAGGGCTGTGTTTGGATCTGCCCCCGAAGGTATAAAGACTTTTGTTAGTCTTTATTCCCCTAATAGATCCTTGCGGTCATCCTCACAAAATCTGCTTGTTATTCCCAGATTCAAGAAGGCTAGATGGGTTGGACGAGCTTCTTCCTTCCTGGCTCCCAAATTGTGGAATAGCCTCCCTCCCGAACTCTCTGGCCAGCCCTCCCTGGCTATATTTCGGAAACTTTTGAAGACTTGGCTTTTCTCTCAGGCCTATCACTAAATTAATTTTATTTTGTATGAATGTATATATATGCACTGCGCCTTGATGCCCGTTGGGCTGTGTTGGCGCATTACAAAATACATTTCATTCATTCATTCATACCAAACGCAAGAGTTTCTAAATAGTACCCCCAGCGTAGTAAGACTAGTGCATTTAGTCATATAGGCCTCTAACAACATTCTCTAACCCACGCGATGAGGAATACATTGAGACAGCGTATAACCCTCAACCGGCCGGCGGTACTCCAGACGGTCATCCAAATTTGTCTCGGGGAGGTGTTCATAATCTGTAAACGCCATGTTTTATTACCGGGCACGTCTCTTTCTCCCGGCGTGCAGACACCTGATCAAATCATGTTTTCTCTCGTGACTTTGGGTAATGTAGTTCAGAGTCATTCAAGGCATCCGTAGTTGTGGAAAAACGGGAACGTTCTATATGTCCGGTGTCATAGTCACAAAAGTCTTTACAGCCTTCGTCAGTATTCTAAAAAAGCCTACTTCCGCTAAAGGGCATAACTCTAGGTACTGTAGTAAAGAGTCATTATTCTTCTCTGTTATTGTTCTAAAAGCCGACCCCTCTTTTTTGTCGGATGTCATGATTAGCAGATATTTCAGGCCTTTGTCAGTGTAGTAACAGATCCACCCAATTATGCTTAAGAACCGTTTTTATTTTATTATTTTTACTTTTATTAGTAAGTGGACTAAGTCTTACTATCAGGTATTCCAATAGAGTGCCCCTAGTCATGCAATGGCTTCTGACTCTGGGTAACGTAGTTCAGAGCCATTTTCATTAGAAAGAGGACCCAGTTTGACTGTCAAATACGCCAATTGAGATGTGTTCTCAGTGTTCGTCACAGTTTCCATAAACCACCCTATATCGCTAATAGGCATATTCTAATAGTTCTAAATCTATTCCCTAGAATGCAAGTACATTAATCATAGAAGCATCAGACCTAGATTCTCCATACCTTGACCTTTCAACCCTACATCATTCTTGCGGAGTAATAAACAATGATCATTTATCATCCCACATCTAATATATATCAACCAGACAAACTCTGGGAAGTGTCACTTGGGATGTAATTTCTATTTGGCAAAACAAGGAGAGAAGAAGGTGTTTTCAAACAAAACTTTATCGACAACTCTCATTGTAACAAAAAAGAAGACCAATTACTTCTAAGGAGACACTCTGGTCATCTTAATATCATCTTGGTCTCTCATGATGTCTTAGATATGTGAATAGTTAACAGGACAGCTCAGCTATAGTAACACCCAAGGAATTTCATCATTGAGACCAATTTTGTCACATCCTAATTTGAAAACCCATTTCTGTTCTTTAATCAAAAGAAACTTAGAGATATCTGTTACGTGGTCCGGAATGAATGGTTGTTCTAAAACCGTCCATTGAAAGTCAGTTGGGCCATGATTAGCCTCTAGAAAATGTCTGGTCAATCGTGTTGCCCGCTTCCTACATCTCACAGTGCTCTTGTGTTATGAAATTCTCAGTTTGACTTTTCGAGTCGTCATGCCCACGTATATCTACTTACATGGACAAGTGATCATATATACATAAGTCTGTCGCTGTTACAGTTTGTGAACTTTTTCTGTATCCAAGGTCGACTAGTGCCTATATCGATCGTCAGTGATTTTTGTATCTGAGGGCATGCTGCACATGTGCCACAGGGATGATGACCTTGTACTTCAGGCAAATCCCAGATTGTGCCTACTGAGTGAGATGTCCAACTTCTCAGTCTTGTATGGACCAACTGATCCTTCAAATTAGTGCTTCTTTTGAATGCAAATAGAGGGGGCCGAATAGAATCCTGCCCAGTATTTAGTATAGACCAGTGTTTCCTCACGATCCTCTGAATGTCATTGAACATTGTACTAAATGTGTTGACAAAAGTGAGCCTGGGCAGATCTTCCTTCGGCAGCGGAAGTTCCAAAAGAGCTTCCCGGTTGTTATTCATTGCACACCTCAAGGAGCGGCGTACCAGCTTCTTTGGATACTTCCTTGCGCAAAGTTGTGATGAGAGTAATGTTGCGTGTTTTTCAAACCCTTCTCTAGTGGAACAATTTCTCTGAACCCTCAGAAATTGACCATACGGGAGATTATCTCTCAATGATTTTGGGTGATGACTGTCATAGCATAACATTCTCGACATTGGTTTCTTATAAAGTTCAGATTGGAGACCCAATGGAGTTGCTATGATTAATAGGTCCAAAAAGGCAATTTTTTTTATCATACTCCACCGTGAACAGCATGAAATCATTTCTGATGTTCAACCATGTCAGAAAAAGATGTAGATCTTCAATGGTACCTCGCCAAATGACGAGGATATCGTCTATATAGCGTCTCCATAAACGCACTGACTCACGAAAGGGATTGACTGAGGTTAATAAATGTTCCTGCTCAAAGCCGTGGACCTAAAGGTTTGCTAGGCTAGGAGCAAAAAGGCTTCCCATTCTCGTACCAGAGATCTGCAAATAGACTGTGTCCTCAAATTGAAACAAGTTCTCTTTCATAGCACGATTCACACATGCCATAACGAATTGGACAGGTGTTATTGAATCCAAATCTCTCTCCATCAATAGAATGGTGATGGCCTCCAAGGTCTCATCCTGAGGAATCGATGTATATAATGATTCTACATCAAAAGATACTAGAAAGTCTGTTGTCATGTCAAAATCAATCTCGGGTAATAACCGTGGGACATCTTTCGTATCTTGTAAGAAGGTGGGCATCTCTTTCACCATTGGCCGCAAGAAATAGTCCACAAACGTGGACAAGGGTTCTAAAATAGAGCCCAATCCTGAAATAATAGGGCGTCCAGGCGGAGGTCTCTGTGTCTTATGCACTTTTGGTAAGACATAAAAGTAATACATAACTGCGTGTTCTGTTTGTAAAAATCCAGCCTCTTGTGCAGTTATCCATTTTTCTGTTACAGCTTCTTCTACCATATGGGCAGTGATAGTTTTTATTCTGGCTGTTGGGTCGACTTTCAGGGGGCAATGTGATTTCCTATCGCCAAGTTGTCTTAGGCATTCAGCTCGATACGTACTGGTGTCCAACATCACGATCGCACTGCCTTTATCGGCCGGTTTGATCGTTAACTCATCGTCTGATGTGAGTCCGAGAAGGGCCTGATGCTCAGATTTCAGTAGATTACAATAGGGTCTGCTATTCTCTTGGCAAAGTGTCATCACATCTTTTTCCACCGCCTGTTCAAACGTCAATACTTTTGCCAGTATTTCATGTGTTGGTGGATTGAAAGAAGATTGCTGTTTTAGGCCCTTATTGGTGTCTACTTGTTCATTTATGTCTCTCGTATTCTTAGAGAAGAGAAAGTGTAATCTGATTTTTCAGAAGAACTTGGCCATCTCCATATGTGTCTGAAAGGGCTCAAAAAACAAACAGTGCGGCTGACTCTGGTTAGGCTTTTCAATTTCTCAGTCAAACAAATCAAGCTTGATTATGTGCAACACACGTCCGGAGCTTGCCACACTTATGCTCCACTGTACGACAGATACCAAACGTTTTTTTCAAAAGGGACGCTGCACAAAGAAGCAATATTCAGAACGTTTCCAAAGTCTTCAATTATTCAGTTCTTTATTGTTCCAATCTTTTTTACAAAAAGGGGCCTCAGCCAACGCATTTCGTTCCAATGGAACTTCGTCAGGGCTGAAATAAGCAAAAATAAAAGTATACTAAGTTTACAGACAAATACAACATAAAACAGGTACCCACTACATAAAAAAGTGTTATGTACAAATATATACAATTATATACACACATTTTATATACATTAAAAAACACACTAGACTTCAGGAAGAGACTGCTAAGACCACAGTCTCATGCATTACTGTTACACAAATTTATCAAGAGAAAATCAAGATTAAAAAAAACACATTGTGGACAAGCACAGTAAGAGACATACAAATTAACAATTATACTAATAGTATACTGTACAATGCATTGGTAGTAGGAAGATGAAACACTAGAAACTTCAGATAATAAGTCAGAATTAGTAACGTGACTAGAAATTTCAATAACATCTAACGTCCAGTAACAAGAGAAGGGGAGAAAAGGAAAGAGTAAATTGCAAAAGACTGTAAAGTCAGCATAATAACCATCAAAGTAGAAGAGCACACAATGTGCAAAATTAGTACCCTTTTCCCTAGATATAAAGTATTGAATGTAAATGTAAATGTGTTTCGATTTATATAGTGCACTTTAACCCAGGGGCCTCAAGGCGCTTGCTTAGGGAGCCCGTCCTGGTATTCCCCTGTGAGATACCCCGGCTGGGTATCCACAAGGTGAAAGCCAGGCATCCCGCCGCGAGGGGCCGTAGTGGAGATTAAGCAAGCTATTGCCCAGAGTCACAGAGTGTGACCCAGTGAGTCGAGTAGGCACCAGAGCGAGAATTGTCGACTCCGTGGAATTTTGAGCCCGAGACCCGCCGAGGCGGGGAATCGAACCCTGGTCCACGGCCGATCTCAGCTTCTGGGTCTGCCGCCTCTAACCACTGAGCCACGCATCTCCACGGTCATTGAATGAGAAAATGAAATGAAATAGAACAGAAGACAAAAGAATGGAAGAGTGAAAAGCGAAAAAGGAGCAAGAGGAAAAAAGATGAAAAAGAAGAGAAGGGAAAAGGAAAGAAGAGGAGAGGAAAAAACAAACCGCGATCTCACCTCTAAGATATCGTGAAATTTAATACAAGGAGTCCCAGGTCATGGTAGGCCAAACCAATTCATGCATTCCATCTGAATGAAAAGAAACATATCATTTATCTTTGTATCTCTTCGTTTGTATGCACAATGGTGCTAGTGACCAACATACTGATAAATGCAGACAACAATGTCTTAAAGCCACTAACGCATAAAGACCAAAGAATGATAATTAAAGACTTGTGTCAAATTTATAGCACCCATATTTGGCAGCTATAACCAAACGTATAGAAAAAATATGTGAAAGAGGAAGTAGGGTTATAGAATAATATTTACAGGTCTCACCTTTACCCAATCTTTATGTACATCGAAAGAATGAAGATTAAATCTTTTTTATCAGCGAAGGCCAGCGGTTCCTCTAATTCTGCCACACGGGCCTAGGGCACAAATCATAAGACCAATAGATAAACCAAAACGTACAGGTCTGTCACAGGCAAATAATCACAGGCAAGTGAAGACGTTCTGAATATTGCTTCTTTGTGCACCGTCCCTTTTGATAAAAATGTGTCTGAAAGGGGTCACCCTTAAAGGTGGACACAAACTCCAAAGCCCTGTTCAACACAGTCTTTTCAATCGTCGTCAAAGTCCTAGAGCTCAGGTTGATTATGAGCCTGTCTCTGTGCTGGTACCTGGTTGGCCTAGAGTCTTCTTCTTGTTGCTCCGCAGGCTCCTGGGCGAAGGAGGAGGGCTCCAATGCACTTGGGCCTGTTGGTTCCGTCTTCTTCCTCTGGACCGTCCCCGGCAAAACCTAAAAAAGGCTGGTTATTAAAGTTGCCCGGGAATTGTGGTGGTTGGTAATGTCCCATTGGTGGAGGCAAAGTTGCACCTGGAATGTTCCAAGGATTTGGTGGCCACCATTGTTGAAATTGATGTCCACTTATGTTGAAAATTATTGCCCGTCCTCTATTGGATGGGCCTTTTTTAGCAGAGGAATCTGAATCGCTAGAGGCGTCTTCTGAACTGGAGGTGCCATACGACGAACCTACCCTTCGTCCTTTATTATTGAACTCTGGTGGAACATATTAGTCACTGGTATACAGGTAGATTCTTTCATGGGAAAACCGTGCTAGGTCCTTCCTGATTTTTTCTATTTTTTATTTTTGCAAATAAAACCGAGTCTTTAAACTCCTTGTTGTTTTTATTGGTTTCATCTTGGCTTTTTTTTAAGAAAGTACTAGTAATATAGAACGTTTCAATTTTTCCTCAACTATGGATGCCTTGAATCACTCTTAACTACATTACCCAGAGTCACAAGCGATCACATGATGTGATCCGTGTCTGCATGCCGGGAGAAAGAGACGTGCCTGGTAATAAAACATGGCGTTAACAGATTACGAGCACCTCCCCGAGACGGTTTCGGATGACGGTCTGGAGTACCGACGGACAGGTTAGGGTTATACGCTGTCTCAATGTATTCCTCATCGTGTGGGTCAGAGAATGGTGTTAGTGCCCTATACGACTAAATGCACTAGTCTTACTGCGTTGGGGGTACTATTTAGAAATTCTCGCGTTTGGTAGGATGTGGGAATTTAGTGGTAGAAGACACCATACATGCCGGTATACTTTCGTTGCAAATTATGTATTCTAGCCTCACTAAGTGATGGCTCTAGGACTCGCTCTCAGTGTAAAAGTTTGGCCAATGCCAGTGACCTATAAGTATCGTTTGTACCGGTCTCTGGTTGTTGAGGGCATTGTTAAGAAAGTTTCGAGGTGTTAGGTGCCTGGGGGATACTTGCGAGACAGAATAGTGTGGGTTATGAGCAACAGGTCCTAAGCTTACTATCAACGTTTCACTATGGAAATGTTAAGAGGAGACCCAGATGAATATAAGGATGGTATCGGTTGGTGACTGATGGGTATCCACACTCCCAAGGAGATCTCTCATAATGTTTAGGTTTGGAGTTGAGATCCACAGCATGAGCTGCCATTGAAAAATTATTGTCTGTAAACATCTCTGATCCATGTGGCAGGCACCATGTGGTGCCTGCCACACGGTGCAGGGATGGTTAGGGGGCACTATAGGTTCCTGCAGACCCTATAGCGGATGGCCGGGGGAAGGGGACCCAGCTAAGGGCCCCCAAAGTCACTTTCCGACAGCTTTTCCATGTCTGAAGGGCCGATATGGAAAGGCTGTGGGAAAGTACCATCATAATCCTGACAGTGGAGGCGAAGCTGGCACCGACATCATAATAAGCCCATAAACCTCATTTTACCGGAATATTTGGGAACAGACCTATAATAAGTAGTACAGAGAGGGTAAGCTTTAGGATTAATGAATTAATTAATATTTATAAAGCACAAATGGTGTCTCTACCAAGCCAACCTTTTCGGTAGAAAAAGAGAAGTCAGTAGGTGGGTATGAAAACACTTAAACTGCTGGATTAAACAGGTGATTCTTTAGGTGTTTTCTGAAGATTCCATGATTGGACTGAGCACTGAGAACGAGGTTCATGGTATCCCATGCTTTTGAAGAGAGAATAGCTAGTGATCAGCCGCACACAGTTGTTTTTTTATATCTTGGGACGAACATCACATGTTGAGAGATAGAGTTCAAGATGCAGGTGGGATAGTAGCATGCAAAAATGGAAGATATGAAGGCCCCTATTTCGATGTCGTATGGAAAGCCACCCAACAGCTAGTCTGAGACTTACAGCCCGACATAGATGGTTTCTTTCTGACCGCTGTATTACAGTACCGGCGGTTGGAGGGAAACCCGTGGGAGCATTCCGCTGAGCTACTGATGGGCTCATGGAGCTCGTCAGAGCATTGGAAGGACTCATAGTGACGGCAAAGCCACTCTCAGCTCCGCCATCGGGATTTTGATGTAGCTTTCCACCTGCCCTTTCATGGCGGTCTGTCTGCCATGAAATGGCAGGCAGTTGGTGACTTTGGGGTTCACCTGGCCCTCCTCTATGGGGCCTGGGGTAAACATTCCTGCTCCGTGTGGCATCTAGTCAGACAGCTAGTCGGAGGCTTTATGCCTGACATCAATGGTTTCCCTCTGACCTCATATTACAATACAGGTGGTCAGAGGGAAACCCGCGGGCAGATTCCACTGCACTCCCAACAGGCTCAAGGAGCCCATTGGAGCATCAGTAGGATTGATAATCCTTAAATGGCGGCGGTGCCTGCTGAAGGAAGTGGCTCGATTTGGGTCAGTCAACTCACTAATGACCACCTCTCAGCCTTCCATACCAAATGAAGAGTCACTCAGACAGTAGAGAATACAAACCAATAGCTGTTCATTAGATACACTCAGAGTGGAGCCCATTCTGCCCAGTCGCTAGGAGTGTTGCAGAGGGACTGAAATCGACAAGCAAAAAGATACATTATGTACATTTTGTAACTGGATTAAAACACACCCATAGTGGAACTCTCCAGGCAGGCCCTGCTAAGCAATGGAGTACAGGGAGAAAAAAACAATCTCAGTCCTCATATTGTACACAAAGTTGCAAAGTCCAGTTGGGCCCGTCACCAGACAAGTGGGAGAAGGCCTTTATGTTGTGAGAAAGGTATGTGCTAATAAGAACAGCCTATTCATTAGCGTAGCAAAACCCAACCTTGGAAAAACGAATTCCAGCAGAGGCCTTCTCTCAGAAATAGGTAAGGATTTGTTTTGATCATGATTCAAAATAGCGTCTAATAAGAAAATGGTACTGCGAATGCTAACTTAACCCCTTCCATGCTCATGACGAGCTCAGCTCGTCATGATGCACGGGTGAGCTGTGCTGATGACGAGCTGAGCTCGTCATGAAACAATGGGAATAAAGCAAAGCCAGCACAGGACGGGAAAACACCTAGCAGCCAAGGTGTTAAATAAGATAATGCACAAACAGAAACATTTCTATTCTAACAGACCCTCCTTTTAGAATGAGCTAAAACATTTTCTAACAGCAACAAGAAAAATATAAAATCAGAAAAACAACAATAATAACATAAGTATAACTCCTTATGAACATTCCATATTCTCTGTATCGCGAAGGGAGACTGTAATGAGTCTTGAAAATGCCCTCATCTATCTGCATTAGGTTGTCTATCATTTTCTGCACCATAATTGCAGATTGGTATCATGAATCGATATTTTCCTCTTAGGAGTGAGAAGGGTGGTGCAATAGGAGCAACAGAAGGGGAGGCACTGAATAAGGGCACATCAAAACACCAAAATCACAATCAAGTGAATCACCTTTTCAAGTATCCAACCCCAGCGACCAAAAAGAGACAAACTCCAATTTCTACTTTCCAATCCCTTGACATTCTCGAGGATGTCTAATATGTGTTTGGTAATATTCTTTTCCATATTTTTTATCCTGGCTACACACTGGTCTCCCTCTACCGCGCATACACCACCACTCTTGGCTAGAATGAAATCCAATGCGTATCTAGTCAGTTCAGAAAATATTTGCATACTCTTCACATGAGTATAGATGCTGCGTAAAGCAGGCACAGTGGTGTTAGATAATATTTGTAATTTGCACCCAAAATATTCTCTACCTTTCTCACCCCGGGCCATAGAGGTACAACCCAAAGTGAAAACGGAAGAAAGGATGTATCCAAAAGTATTCCCATTACTATAATTATTGACCTCCATATCGGTCACTCCCTCATAAAATTCTTTGGTCAAGATCTTTTTAAACCAACGGACATTAGGCTGAGTCTATTTACAAGGGACACCTAAGGGCAACACCATCCCAAGAGCTACATCGTCAGTACCATAAAGCACATTAGAATAAACACCTTTAGACAAAAAGTAAAACTCAGGGTGTGCATAAATCGATCCTTCATAATCTACTGCATCATATCTAGTGTTCATTCCAAAGGAATTTGGGTCTTTGTCATTCAACAGGGGCATTGTATTTTTGTACAGCACTATTCCAGAACAATTGATATGCAAAGACATGTCCGTACTATTCACGATAGGGCAACACACAGGATAATAACCAGCCTCCTGAGTGACTATCAGTTCCTTATAATACCAACCCACCAGTGTGACATTCTGTTCTTCCATATAAAATGTATTGCATTATGTATTGTTATCACACCCTGGATAACCCCTTCCCAAGGGCTTTCTATAATATAAACAAGGACCTGGATAGCCAAAACCTAATACTCCATTCACTTCTGTAAACTGCGGTGGACGAGTATAAGTATAGTTCACAAGAGATAATGGGTATGCAGTCCATAAACTAGTGACAGACTCAGTAAGATAACAAGCGGTCCCTTCTCCAAAGAATCTCTTGTGCATATCTAGAAACACAATCCTCGGGCTGTTCTTTTCTTTCTTGGTGGGGAAATAACTTTAACCGTAGCACTTTACGGCACATCCTGATCATTTTCCAAAACCCATGACACCCCACACAATATTGTCAGCAATAAAACCACAAAAGCAACACATATCATTTACTGTTTACGAGTCCACACCATATTATGCTGAGCAACAAGAATCACTGGCTTCTGTTTCTCAGCAACCATTCTACCAAAGGGATGCATAACAAATGATGAAATGGGGCAAAATGCGAAAGAAATATACAAGTTCCCAGTGTCTGTCAGAGCCTCACTGGTACAGGCTCCTATTGTTCATCTATACATTGGTGCTTTTGAGCACTAGCGGTGAAGCTTGCTCGGTCCTAAGCTCATATCCCACGTCAATCACGATGGAATACCTCCACGGTATACTTTGGTCTTCCCTATCTAGTGTTCAAACAACTACCTAAAGTAAGCAGAAATCCTTCACCAAGCTTAATAAATCTCTGTTGGACTATCTTACGCAGTACATCCTTAATATCTTTTATACTTAGATGCAATTTCCCTCAGCTGAGGGCTGAAATTGTACCTGGTAGCCCCAGGTACTGTAGGATCAGTGAACAACGGCTTTCAGGTAGCTCCTATTTCTGGAGAAACAGCCGCATTCAGCACGTCGTCATTTTCCTTATCCGTTTGCGTTTCCGTTAGTTGGGCATCACTGAATGGGACAAACCCAGGGACCTGCTCGCACTCGGAGTCCCCGATGCTGTCCTTGACCCACTGATCGCAGGGTAGAGGTAAAGGAACCCTCGAACAATGGGTGGCATGCACCCAGCTTTTAGGGCCAACAACCTACACAGCAGTTAGTGTCATCAACAGGACCTGTTCAGGCCCCTTCCATCGCAGCTCAAAACTTTTCTTTCGCTGAAAGTTCAGGAGAAGCACAAAATCACCAGGCTGAATACCGTGGCTGGGTTCCTCTTGTGTGGAAGGCAGGGACTCCCGCACCTGTTGGTGAATAGAATGTAAACTTTCTGTTAACTGGCCAAGATAATCCAACAACACAGGGTACTCAATATCAAAGAATCAACAAGGGCGCGGGACGCCCCAGACATTTGTCAGGAGTCTAAACATGACCTCATATGGTGACAATCCTGTTCTATGATGAGCTGTCGTTCTTGTTGACAAAAGGGCTAATGGTAAAGCATCTGGCCTCTGTAACCCTGTTGTCTCCTGAATTTTTGCCGTAATTCAGTTTGAGAGTACCATTTTACTTCTCAACCAAACCCGCTGACTACAGATGATTGGCAGCATGAAATGTCTGCTTCACATGAAGACCCTCACAAATCAATTGAATCACTTTTGCATTCAAATTACTTCCTTTGTCATTCCAGATCACTCTGGGCAAGCCGAAACGAGGAAAGAACTGCTTCAGGAATACATTTGCAGTTGTAATGGCTGTATTACCTTCAGTGGGATAAGCCTCAACCACTTTACTAAATGCACGTACAACCACCAAAACATACTTAAGATTATTACATCTCTCTAATTCAATGTAGCCCATTTGAAGGACTTCAAAAGGGAAAGTAGGTGGTGCAAAGTTACCGGGTGGTGTAGTGGTACCCTTCCCAGGATTATGCATCATGCATACCATGCAGTATTTTACTAAGTGTGCAGCTGTCTTGGAGAAGTTATCATTCTGCCACACAGGGTCTAACAATTTGCAATTGCCTTTAGCCCTAATATGAGCTGGACCGTGAGCCATTGTAACCACAGGAAGAACACAGGAAGAACATAAGCATCTGGTAACATCCATCTCTGTTTCCCTGATTTATCATTCCAACATCCCTCCGCATTCAACTGTGCTTTACTTTCCTGCCACACTGCTAATTCTTTTTCTGTAGCTTCGCTTTCTATCTCCTTTACACTTTCAAGGGTGGCTTCAAACATGACAACCTCAAGAACCCACCAAGCTGGACCTATCACAAACATCCTTTTCATCTTTGTCCATGCCGTCTCCTTAGCTGTCTGATCAGCAAAAACGTTTCCCCTACCTAAATCATCAGTGACCTTCTTGTGGGCACTACACTTAACTATGGCCAATTTCTTGGATAGGATAGGATAGGATAGGATGTGAATTTATAGAGTGGGAATTGCTGCCCGGAGGCGTCCAAGCGCTAGGAATACCGTAGATCCGACCCGGAGGACCCAGAGGGGAGAGAATGAGAGTTAGTTAGACTGGGTGAAATAGGAAAGTTTTCAGCTGTTTGCGGAAGACCGTGAGGTTGGAGTTAGCTCTTAGATGCAGTGGAAGGGCGTTCCAGGCCCTGGCAGCATTGGAGGAAAACGTCCTATCTCCAGATCTAGATCTTTTAATTCTGGGGGTCACTGCAAGAAAGGTCTGATTAGAGCGTAGGTTTCTGTTGGGCATGTAGTGAGTAATTAGATCCCGCGTAATCCTGGGACCAGTGTTCCAGAATGACTGGTGAGCTATGCACATGGCTTTAAACATAACTCTCTGGCGCACCGGTAGCCAGTGAAGGGTTGCTAGTCCGGTCCTTACTGACTGTCTGCGGGGAAGGGCGAGTAACATGCGTGCTGCGCAGTTCTGAACTATTTGGAGCCTTCTCAGAGTAGATTCCGGAGCATCGAGGTAAAGTACATTATTAAAATCAAGGCGGGATTGAATCAGACCTTGTACAGCTGTTTGTTTGGCTTCCATGGGGAGGAGAGAGAAAATTTTCTTGAGCATCCTCATGATGCCGAAGCAAGTAGCTGAAAGTTTCATGGCTTGTACACTGAAGGACAGGGATCTGTCCATCCAAATACCAAGGCTTTTAATGCTGTTTTTGGGGGTTGGTGGAGGGCCCAGACTGGGCGGCCACAGGGAGATGGGGAAGCTGAGGTCCGGATCGCCTAGGACCATGAGCTCGGTTTTGTCCCCATTTAATTTTAAGGACGATAGGGACATCCAAGTCTTCACTTCCTCCAGACACTCTCTAAGCCCGCCCCGCACAGGAAGATTGGCTTCCTGCGTCAGGGAGACCACCAGCTGCGTGTCGTCCGCATAGGAGATGATCTTAATCCCGAATGGGCGGACGACATCGGCCAGTGGCCTCATGTACAGGTTAAAAAGTGCAGGGCTTAGAGAGGAGCCTTGGGGGACACCGCATTTCAGAGGTATGCTGGTGGACACAGACTCGCCTTCGAACACACGGAAGGATCTGTCCTCTAAAAAGGACTGGAACCAGGACCACACTTTGCCCTTAATCCCGACCTGGGACATACGGTACAGCAGGGTGTCATGGCTGACCGTATCAAAGGCCGCGCTAAGATCAAGGAGGATCACTGCCACTGATCCTCCTTGATCTAGGATGATCTTGGGGAGCGTCAAAGCAGATAAAAGCCTCAATATGAGGTGTCCATGCTGGATTCTGGTGCCATGGGGTGTAAGGGACCCTCTCTAAACCCGGAGTCACCCAAATGTATGTGCTACCCCGAAGGCATACTGGCTGTCAGTATAGATGTTGACAACCAGCCCCTCACTTAATTCACAAGCTTGAATAAGGGCAACAAACTCAGCAGCTTGAATCGACTGATAAGGGACCTGTGATGTCTCTACTACTGTGCGCAGTGTGGTAATAGCGAAGGCTGCAGTGGTGGTACCATCTGGTAATTCAAAACAAGAGCCATCAACATATAGTTCTCCTTGCGGGTCAGCTAAGGGAACATCAGTCAAGTCTACCCGTCCTTTGGTCTCTTCTCCTGTTCGAAAGATGCAGTCATGTTTATAAACTTCATCACTCTTAGAAGGGAGGGGTAGTAACGTGACTGGATTCAGAGTGGCACATCTTTTGATCATGATGTGTTTAGCAAATAATGTCAATTCATCGACTGTAAGACCTGCACTGGTGAGGTGCTGTGTCTTTGTCTTATTCAAAAGCTTGTCCGCAACATGGGGTACCATGACTGTGAGGTCAGTATCATGCACGAGTCCTGCCAATCGTCTAATTGAAGTGGCCACAGCCGCGACCGCTCTTAGACAACTCGGGAGGGCTCTTGCAGTTAGATCAAGCACAAAGAGAAATAATCACACAGTGGTTGCTTATCCCCATATTTTAGTGTTTGGACAGAAAGCGTGCAACCAGCCATCTCATGGATGTAAAGCACAAACAGCTTGCCATAGTTAGGTGTACCAAGCACCAGAGCCAAACAAAGCACAGTTTTTAATTGCTCAAAAGACTGCTGACATTCAGGCGTCCAGGGCATACGCTCATGCACTTCTTTCGTTGTTAATGTAAGCAAAGGTTCGATTAGTAGGGAGTAAATAGGTATCCACTGGTGACAGTAGGAAGTGATACCTATAAAAGTGCCCATTTGTGGAATGCGCATTTGAACATTGGTACTAATACGCCCAGTGGTCAACATCCTACCACCTTCGACAGTAGTTAACCTAAATACATTTTAACAATAGTACTAATACGCTCAGGGATCAACTTCCTACCCTCCTTCGACAGTAGGTTACCTAAATGGATGACCTCCTGTCGACAATACTGAAATTTAGAAAGAGATACTTTATGTCCATGTTGGGCTAAATGCAGCAATAATTTAACAGTACTATCTTTGCAAACTTGTTCCGTGTCAAAAGCAACAAGTAAGTCATCGGCATACTGCACTATTACATTACCTGGGAGAAGCGAGAGGGAATCCAATTGACCTTTCAACACTTGGCTATAAATACTCAGACTCTCTGTATAGCCCTGAGGAGCTCGACAGAACCTAAGGCTCCTACCAGCTAAGGTGATCCCAAACAGATATCCACTATCTGGATGAATAGAAATACTAAAGAATGCATTTTTTAAATCAATAACTGAAAAGAATTTAGCAGTAGAAGAAATCATTGTCAAAAGCGTGTTGATATCAGTAGCCACTGGAAACTGAGGAACCACTATTTTATTAACTTCGCGCAAATCAATCACAAAACGTTAAACATCCTCATGATCATCAGAGGAACCTCAGGGTGTCCGTTTAGGAATCAGAAGAATGGGACTACCACAAATGTTGCAGAGGTCTCTTTTGTATCAAATATTGACTAATCTGTAGAAGGACTTGCTCTCTCGCCTGAGGTATCTTATACTGAGGAACACAAGGCAAAATAGCATTATTTTTGACATGTATCAAAACTGGCGGTATGTGCAACAGTCCTACATCTGTATCACTTGTCACCCATAGTGTGGGTGGCACATCAGCGAATTCAACGGGAAGAGGTGCATCCTGAGAGAAATTCTATTTAGCACCTATACAGGGTTCATCGTCATATAAACACCTGCCAGGGAACAATAAATAGTAGTGTGCAATTTCTTCAACAAATCCAAACCCAGCAGATTTTCTCCACAATTTGAGGGCAACAAAAACAGGGAATCCACAGTAAAAGTACCAACAGTCAATGCAAGGGGTCGGGAAATGGAGCTTACAACCGGTACACCTGAAAAACCTACCAAAACATTATTATGGCCAGACAGAGCCGCCCCAGGGACCAAATGTAGAGAAACAGACCTCTTCGTCGCACCTGTGTCCACCAACAATTCCTTAGTCGAGCCTTGCAAATCCGAAGTGACTTAAGGACTATGCTGAACTAGAGGTATTGAAACTAGTCCCTCACTCTGTCCCTGGCTATCCTAGCTGTAAGACACCCCTGTCACCTCATCCATATCGTAATCATCATGATAATACTGTCCATCACGAGGGTCATCAAAGAAATTGTTATCAGAATGACCCTGTGAGATCACAGCATTCTGAGCTCTATTGGTCCCACGACCTCGTCCACGAGAACCTTGCCCTCTAGGGACCGCAACCTTCTGCAGAAGCATAGGACACTCGTTACTCCAATGGCCCTCCTCCTTACAATATGCACACTGATTCAGCCCCAAAGGTGTCGTGGTTGGCTGCCTGCTTGTGTGCGGAAGCTGTCTAGAAGGACCACTGCATCTTCTACCATTCCCCCTAAACGCTTGTTGTAACAGCACCTTCGTCTTCAACTCCGCATGCTTTTTATCTGTCTTCTCTTTCTCCTCTTGGTCTGGATGTTCAGAATATTGAGCCGTATTCAAAATAACAGAGGGGGAAGAGGTGGACCAAATACTCTCAAACACTTGCAAACGAGTCGCAATTTCAGGGAGCTGATTAGAAACAAATCTGTCAACAAACAGCCAAACTCCTCCCTCAATAGACATATTCTGCCCACTGTAAACCAAAAATGTATCTTCAAACCGAGTAAAGAAATCAGACACACTATCATCTTTCTTCTGTCGACAAGACGTCAACTTATCCCAACTAAGACCTGGCAAAGCAAGTATCTCAGCTTGGGGCTAATCACCTGGCTTCCTTTCTATATCCCATCCCTTAATCTGCTCTCAGGTGCCACCCAACTCCACAACATTATCTTGAGTATGAACCTGTCTCAAAATATCAACCTGAATGAGAAGACCAAAAACATTTCAGTATCAGCAAGAGTCATTACAGAAGGAGAGGCAGCTTTGGTCAATTCTTTATAATAGGCAGTGGGAATTTTCCTCTAATCAGGCAAATTAGTTGTAAGGGATAGAACCTTACTTATCTTCCACGGAGTATGAAGCCATTGTTCCTGAAAACAGGGTGCTACACCCGATCTGGTGACAGTACCACATTGATCCGTTAACTCTGGTATTTTTGGGTGATATATAGGATGAACCTCCCTCATCAGAAACTAAGATACCGACTTACGACTATTCTCATACAACCTTCCCATGTAAGAAATTAAAGTCATAAGATTTCCAAAAACCTGACCTGCCTCCAAATCACTAACATACTCACAATCTCTAACCTCAAATAAAATTTGTGGTGCTTCTGTCCCAAAGTGTTGCTGCCAAAGACTAATCAACGTAGCTAACATATGCTTAAGGGCATGTTGCTGTTTAAAAGGATCAAATTCTCGCATGACTTCCCAAACATCCTCCACACTATAGATTGCATTCTGAGCTCACTGCGCAGCCTGATTAGCTATTACTTGTTTTTCTTCATCCCCCGCCCGGGACCTCACTAAGGGGCCCATGAGCTCCTTAAATTTCGTCCAATGTCTAACCTCAAATCCGCTTGCTGGCGTCTCAATACTCAAAGAGGTCGGAGGATGAAAGACCATAGGAGAAGCAACAGAAGTGCCAGGTACACTCGTCGCTGGACCTTGTACTGGAGGAGGGAGAACAGAGCATACAGTAGGTGTACTAATAGCCTCAGTTGCAAAAGATGGCGAAGCCAAAGAAGGAGCAGGGGGTGCTGTGGCCAAAGCCGTCCAAACAACAGCTGTAGATACAGGAACAGTCAGAGCAGATACAGCAGGCTGCTGCAACTGTAAAGGAACAGAAGGGTATATCCTTTGCGGGGCATATGGAGGCGGGAGTTGAGTGTCTAACAAGTCCTCCACAAAACTATCTGTGTCCTCTTGGGCCAAATAAGATTTAGCAATATGCAACCAAAACCTCCTATCTTCACATTCAACTCCTTCCTCTTGCTTTTCCCTATCATATGCTACAGCTTTCTGGGTTAGTGTTTGCATCCTCCCCTTCAGTGCATCCTTTTCCATCTTCAATCATCTTTGTCTAGCTGCTTGTTGTTTTTCTTGAGGGGGCTTTGGTTTTGATGCTCTCTGAGCCACATGCAACTCAGTATTGACCTTGCTCCCAATGGGAACAGTCCAGCCCGAACTGCCAGGTCAGGTCCTCTCTGAACTGTAAACTAGCATCCTAGGACCGGTTTCAGGCTTTCAGCCCTCACCAGCCAGGATAGCTTGACTCCAGTGGCATGGAGAGCACGGGGCTCACGTCTGGGCAAACCGGTCCCACTTGGGGCGACAAATGCAAAAAGAACAATTGATGGATAGAATGCAGAACAATGTCATACATTCACCCCAGTTCAGAGTGCTGAGCCGAAATCCATTGTTGTTTTGCTCACAATGCCATTCCAGTTTGGATCCAGCCATACGCAAATCAGTCTAGACCCTGCGCCCAATGGGAACAGTCCTGCCGAACTGCCAGTTCAGGTCCTCCCTGGACTGGAAACAAGCATCCTAGAACTGGTTTCGGGCTTTCAGCCCTCATCAGCCAGGATAGCTTGACTCCAGTGGCATGGAGAGCATGGAACCCACGTCTGGGGGTATCCGTCCCACTCGGGGTGACAAATGCTGAAAGAACAATTGATGGACAGAATGCAGAACAATGTCATACATTCACGCCAGTAGAGATCTGGGCCTAAATTCATTGTTTTTTTGCTCACCTTGCCATTCCAGTTTGGACCCAGCCATATGCAAATCAGTCTTGACCCTGAGCCCAATGGGAACAGTCCAGCCCGAACTGCCAGGCCAGGTCCTCCCTAGACTGGAAACAAGCATCCTGGGACCGGTTTCAGGTTTTCAGCCCTCATCAGTCAGGATAGCTGGACTCCAGTGGCATGGAGAGCACGGGACCAACGTCTGGGCATAACCGTCCCACTCGGGGTGACAAATGCAAAAAGAACAATTGATGGACAGAATGCAGAACAATGTCATACATTAACCCCGGTAAAGAGATCTGGGCCTAAACCTATCGTTCTTTTGCTCAATATACCATTCCAGTTTGGACGCAGGCATATGCAAATCAGCCTTGACCCTGCGCCCAATGGGAACAGTCCAGCCCGAACTGCCAGGCCAGGTCCTCCCTGGACTGGAAAGAAGCATCCTAGGGCCGGTTTCGGACTTTCAGCTCTCATCAGCCAGGATAGCTTGCCTCCAGTGGCATGGAGAGCACGGGATCCACATCTGGGCATACCCGTCCCACTCGGGGTGACAAATGCAAAAAGAACAATTGGTGGACAGAATGCAGAACAATGTCATACATTCACCCCAGTACAGAGATCTAGGCCTAAATCCATTGTTTTTTAGCTCACCATGCCATACCAGTTTGGACACAGCCATATGCAAATAAGCCTTGACCCTGCGCCCAATGGGAACAGCCCAGCCTGAACTGCCAGGCCAGGTCCTCCCTGGACTGGAAATAAGCATCCTAGGGCCGGTTTCGGACTTTCAGCCCTCATCAGCCAGGATAGCTTGCCTCCAGTGGCATGGAGAGCACGGGATCCACATCTGGGCATACCCGTCCCACTCGGGGTGACAAGTGCAAAAAGAACAATTGATGGACAGAATGCAGAACAATGTCATACATTGACTCCAGTACAGAGATCTGGGCCTAAATCTTTTTTTTTTTTGCTCACCATGCCATTCCAGTTTGGACGCAGCTATATGCAAAATAGCCTTGACCCTGCGCCCAATGGGAACAGTCCAACCCGAACTGCCATGCCAAGTCCTCCTTGGCGTGGAAAAAAGTATCCTAGTACCGGTTTCGGGCTTTCAGCCCTCATCAGCTGGGATAGCTTGACTCCAGTGGCATAGAGAGCACAGGACCCACAGCTGGGCATACCCGTCCCACTCGCGGTAAAAAGTACAAAAAGAGCAATTGATGGACAGAATGCAGAACAATTTCATACATTCATATTCCCAGTACAGAGATCTGGGCCTAAATACAGACCCACTTTTGGGCATACCCTGCCTACTTAGGGCGAACAAAGCAAAACCAAAGCCTAAATCCATCGTTTTTTTGCTCACAATGTCATTCCAGTTTGGTCCCACCCATATGCAATTCAGTCTTGACCCTGTGCCTCATGGGAACAGTCCAGCCCGAACTGGCAAGCCATGTCTTCCCTGGACCGGAAACAAGCATTTGGGACCGGTTTCTGGCTAATCAGCTGTCATCAGCCAGGCTAGTTTGAACCCAGTGGCAAAGTGAGCAAGGGACCCACGTCTGGACATACCCTGCCAACATAGGGCGAACAAAGCAAAACCAAAGGGGATGATGGACGGAGTGTTGAACATTGCAAGCACTCACCCCCAGTCAGCTGATCCAGGTTTAATCCATCATCATTCCTTAGCTCACTCCGCCACCCCAGTTCAGACATGGCCATATGCAAATCAGTCTGACCCTGTGCCTCATGGGAATAGTCCAGCCCGAACTGCCAAGCCATGTCTTCCCTGGACCCGAAACGAGCATCCTGGGACTGGTTTCTGGCTAATCAGCCGTCATCAGCCAGGCGAGCTTGAATTCAGCGGCAAAGTGAGCAAGGGACCCACGTCTTGGCATACCCTGCCATTGAACTTTTCTGTGAAGGGTCACAACCGTTTATTTACTTTACTGTCCTGAGGAAGGTCTTACGGATTAACTCTACTGAAGACCGAAACGTCGACTATATAGTCCTTCTCCATTTGTCTTTGATTAATGCACATTGATGATTTTCCTATTATGATGTAATAGATGTCATCCTCTTTGATTGTTTTAGGATTGGACTTTTTCTACAAATGAATTATAGTTTTAGTATATAATTCTCTATTTCATTTGTATAATACTGTGTTTCTACCAGTAATTGTTGATCTGTACCCTATTTTTGACTTGAATAAGCAACATATAAACGATTTACCACTCCATGTCTTTCTCATCTTCATTTTTTGAATATTTACACATTCAAGTTGATTGAATGCTCTTTTTACTATATTCATTTTGGAAAAGAAATCGTTACAGTTTCTGATTAGTCAGATAAGATTAAAAGATTGTTGTAACACAGAATCTTTAACTGGAAAGCAATTTTTTTAAACGAAGTCCCTTGCTGGCACCATTAACCTTATATAGATTCAGTCTAGACACCAGTATGTATACTTCAGTCTCAGCGTGAAATTACAGTCAGAGATTGTTTCAGGTACTTCAAACTAAAAAACCTTACATGTCATTGACAACCACTGGGCTCCTGTAGCTAACACTACAAAACCTTGCAACACAAGGAATACACACACAGAGTCACATGGCAGGACTGCACTATTGCTCCAAAGGCTCGACTCAATCCAGTGTAACAAGCATCCAGTGTTATCACCAAAACCAATGTCATTGATGTGTCACAATCACCCCAGCCCACATTGAGGATACACTTCAGATCAAACATCTAGACCACAGACATTGTAGAGGAACATATGGAAAATGCAAGTTTACATGCACTTGCCACAATACCAGCACCTGTAATTTCAAATTTTGGGACACAACCAACGCAGCTCAAGACAGATGTACAATGGAAGCCAAGGTACAGACACCAATTTCATGTGCAAACTGTGTAGTGGATTTGGACTGCCAACCTCTAGGACACACTATTCCCAGAAACATTCATTGTCCACTACGTACATCAGAATTGCAGTACATACTTACTCAAGTCACGACTCCAAAATGTCCAAGTGAAGACAACATTGTGTAGACATCTAGAGCAGACTAACACAGAGACATCATAACGTTATACAGACAGTTGACTCAAAGCACATTGATCAATGATGTTGGACTATGGACCACACAGCACTTAAAATTGCATGTGTGTACACCTCTTATTACATTCAGGCTATGCCGTCTGTCCCATAACTCACATTGTCACACTCACTACCAACGAGCCGTGCCTAGTCACATCAGCACATCACTGCTCAAATATCCGTATCAACACATTGTACAACATATGTGAGAGGCTGGCTTAGTATATGGTGCTCACTTATATAAGTGTAGCACCCTGCACTAATCCAGACAACCCTTATGGAGATTTTAACGGTCTTGGACAACCTTAGAAAGCTCTCTCAGTGGTAGCATTGTGATTGTGCCATTTGACATGGCCATGAGATGTAGTTTGTATGTCAGAACAAAAGGCTGCAAGAAATCCAACTCGTAGACAAACTATGTGACGGCTGTAAAAAGAAAAAAGAGCTGTGGAGAACAGCTTTTGGGCTTAGTCCAGAACGTGTGTAAAGCAGCTTGTTTTACCAGTGCTTAATCTTATGTTATAAGTTAAGTGAAAAAGAATCAAAAAGTGTAGTTATGGAAATATGTATTTTATTACAAACACTAACACAATGTATTATCTCCTACCTGGAGAAATAAACACAATACACACAGGGGGATATTCTCAAGAACGTGTGATAATTACCGCAAAATTAGATTGACACAATTCTTCACTTCGCAGTCTATCGCAGGAAAATAACGCCATGTTAACGTTGTATTCTCAACATGGCGGTACCATGCGATAGTTTCACAATAACGAGTCAAATGTCCGTGATAAAGTCACTGGGACAGCGATAAAAAAGTAAACCCCAACGCGAAATAAGTTGCAATGGGCCAAACCACCATAAAAATATCATCGATAATCTTCCCCAGGCCTGCAATTCACACACGTCAGGATGGAAAAATCATTATAAAAGAAGAAAAAAACATACAAACAAAAGCCACACAACAGCGAAGCACAAAGGAGGTAGCCGGAGCAAGTACAGAGGACAACCAGAACCCCACAAGCCCCTCGGAGGACCAGCCTGGGACTTCGGGGTCATGGAAGGGCAAGGACAAGAATAGTAGGAAGAAGCGGTTAAGTCCACAGGAAAACAAGATCCTGATAACAGAGGTGGTAGAAAACCATCAACTACTGTTCGGCACCTCCACTGTGTCATTGGCAACAAAAAATGGAATATGGCAGTCCATTATGGACAGGGTGAGTGCAGTCGGAGTGCTGAAGAGGACAATGGAAGAGGTCAAGAGGCGCTGGAATGATGTGAAGCGCAAAACCAAGCTGAAATTCGCCAACAACCGGAACTCAGCAATGCAGACTGGAGGTAGGAGTCAAGCGCCACAGGAGGACCTGGACGAGTTGGAGGAAATGGTGCCCACAGTCATCAGTGGGGAGACGGTTGCAGGAGTTGGGGGACCGGACACTGCTCATCATGACCGTACACAACAGCACCACAGTGAGTAATGATCAGGGACTGGGGAGGAGGGGGGAAGTGGGCACAATGGCACACATGCAAAATTAAGTATAGCACATCTGCTGACAAACCATGCCCCAGACCCCCAACTCCCACCAGGAGACCAATGTACCCAAGTATGCAACATCTCAGCTCTGTTTAAGAACAGAAGTCAGAGGTACACCGCATGAAAGGGATAAGGGGCAGCAAAATCAGAGCTGCAGGGGCGACTCCCCCAAAATGCCACACCCACATTTAACATGCAGAGCACATCAACATTGACAATGATGTGGTACAAACCGCAACACATCCACAACAGAACAGAGGACACAACTGGTGCTGCTTGTGTGTAGAAACTTCCCAATCACAATTGGCATTGCAGGGAAATGTGAGTTGACAATGTACAAGTACAAACACACATCTATGAAATGTCCACTGTCCCCCATCAAATAGGCAGATACTCCCAAACAGTCACAATGTACACTGTCATGCCGCCTGAATGTAAACATGTAGAGTGTGTCAACATACATGTGAACACAATGTTAAACTTCATCTCCCCTTCACATTGCAGAAGGAAATTCAACACCTCCTGCTGAGCTGGTGAACCTCTCTTCTCGGATGACGAAGAAGACCACCACACCTTCAACTCCAATCCCTCCAACAGCTTGTGGAGAGCCTCCGCACCCCACCTCCAGCAGCAGGGCAGCCCAGCTGCTATGAGGAGACCACACCACGTGCACGGAACACACAGCAAGCAGCACTCACCACCACGGCTGCCTCCCAGGTCTCCCATGAACAACATATGGTCTTCCAAAGCTGTGTGTTGGGGTGCTAGGAGAAGCTGGCTGAACAGGTGCGGTTGGGGTTTGACTGGATGGCAGCCAAACTAGAGGCCATACGTGGGTGTCTAAGTCCCATCAGGGACCACTAACAGTCCCTAACGGACACCCACAGTCCGCTCCATGCTCTCCAATGAACCATGGCCGACATTGCTGACTCAGATACAAGAACAACTGTCTAGTCAGAGTGGCTCCAGCAATGTCACCCGTAAGTTGGGACACGTGGAGTATCATGAAGACCATGGAGTGAACGCAGGCCGAAAGAACAGCTGCCATGGCTGCACAGCAGCGAGAGGTAGCTGGGTTCCTCAACACCCTAACGACCATCTTCATGGCATTTCTGCCACAACGCCTGGCGCTGATGCATGCTGCTGCTACCACTCCATCCACATCTCCTCCCCCTGAAGTGTCAGTGCCACACAGTGCGACAGACATTCCACCTCTGGCCCCTAAGGTATCACTGGCACACAGTGCTGGAGACAGAACACCACCACCCACACGTGAGGTACAGCAGTGGACGAAGATGCTGATGGATCTGCCGTTGTGGTAAGAAGGACGCAGTAGCATTCTTCTCCGCCAAATAGCCCCCTCTGCATCATCACCTTCCACTGTCCCCCGATACACTCTGCAACACTCATCTTGGACCTTGACATGGACTGCCATATTCTGTTTGGTCACCAATGACACAGCAACCAGACTGTGGACTGAGCTCTTTCCCTTCCATTGAACTTGCCATTTTCTGAAGGACTCTGGCTGGCCCTCCACAAGCCAACAATGTAAAGTGTGATTTGCATGGCCCTGTACTACTCCAGCTACAACACTCCACTGAATGTAAATTACACATTCATATTCACACAGATATGTCATGTCTATGATCTTTTAAGGGTGGAAGTATGGATGAATGTAGGGTCAGTGATTCCCCCTTATGTCCGTATTGCTCATGTTGTGGGACTTGGGTCACAGGGTGACACATTGCCGATTGCAGTCCGGGTGGCACCAGTTCTACAACAGGGACACATGCATTAGTTACTTCCTTGTCTAGCCCAGGATGGAACCTCGCCCAGAGCCCCAGGGTCATTGTTCACACCCTTGCACTGGACTGGCAAACGCCAGGCCTGCCCTCTCTGCTTACACTCACGGGGTACGACAACGCTACATATCCCAGGCCTTCCCTGTAGTGATCTGGTCTAGTTGTTAGCATTCCCCAGCCACTCCATCATGGCTGGTTTACAGCGACACCACACCCATCCAGCACATGCGTCACAGGACATGTGACCCTCCCAATAAAAAGGGTCAGGTGCACGTGCTAGACGCCATTTCCACTCTGTCTGGGTGTATCCGTGTGGTTATTATTTATGCATGAGGGACTAGGGCTCTGCCACTTCACATTCCCCAGTGCCGGAGGTGACATGATGGCATCCACACCACAAGATTCAATCATAAAGGGTCCATGATTTGTGTTGCACAGACTTTGTGGCACCAGATACACTGGGGCCGGCACAGGCACACCTCCACGGCAAAGTGAATTTTGGTGCACTGAGACAGGGGCACCTTATGTGCTGAGCGGGTGTGCAGCCTGCGATGATGCCCCGTCCTGGCGGTCCGGACTGGTGATGATATGTGTGAGCCTTGCTGGACCGTAGTTTAGGCCTGAGCCAGTGGGCAGTGCTGGCCTACTGCCATGTGGCGTTGTCTCGTGGGTCACAGAGTTAGTGGCACATAAAGGGCTGAGTGGATGGCAGCCTGCGATGATGCCGTGTGAACTGATATGATCTCTGCCATAGCAAAATCAAGACCCAGAATCAAGTGTGTGACCTGGTGGCCCGCGGTGCGGGCTGCACGATGTGGAGGCTGCTAAGGTTGCGGGCCCTGGGCACCATCACGTGGTGGGCCCTCTTGGAGACACACCGTGGCGGAAGGTAAGCAGTGAGGCCTCGGTGTGCAGGGGCGGGCAATGACCGCTGGGCGGCGGGAGGGGCAGGGGTACAGCAGTCTGTGTGCGCAGGGGCGGGCAAGCGATGATGGCGTGTGCAATTGTATGTACTCTGCCATTCATTGATCTGGACTTAGTTTCAAATAAGGGACATGGTGAACTGCAGTACATACCCGCACATAGTTGGAAACATACTGGTGGCAGCAGGTGAGCAGTGAGGCCTAGAACCGCAGTATTGGCACTCTCTCTCCCTCTCTTCTTTTCACTGTCTCTCCCTCTCTTTTCCTCTTTCTCTCTCTCGCTATGGAGAGCAGCCTTCAGGCTAAGACTTGAAGGAGTGTAAAGCAGCTTGATTTACCGGATTATAACCTCTTGAATGTCTAAATGAATGGAAAACCACTCAAGGTATATATATTACATATGTATCTATTACTAAACACTCTAGTAATCTCTTTATGAGATTACAGAGCAAGATACACAATATAAACATGACAGAATGTCAGTAAATAGCACAATACACAATGGGCCCCAGGGGAGACCAAACTATCTATTAGGAAAGTGGTATAAGAACCACGACTTGACTAGACACAGTGCCTAGAACACCTAGAATCACTGGGACCCCAAGGAACCACCCAAGGTAGTGACACAGGGGACCCATGAGGGACGCGTGCAGTGTGGGATCACAGCGGCAAGCACACTTAGCTTCTATGGGGAAAGTCGCGGTTGGAATTTTAAAGTTAAAGGACAGTTAGGAGAGGACTTTGAGCAAACCCCTTTAGACGTAAGGGGTTCTAGGGCCAACACCCATGGGAGAACTGGAGTACTCAAGTTACCTCACCCAGGGAAGCCGGGTGCATAGGTGTCAAATGGTACCGGGAATCGTCGTTGTTTTCAATGGCAACCTGCTGCAAAGTGCTGCTGTCGTGAAGGAGAAAAGTGTCCAGTGTGATCCAAACCTGGATTGAAGATGTGAAGAACCTGCGGCGTCGGTGCTCGGATTGAACACAACAAGCCTTGGTAACAGCAACCCACGCAGGAAGAGAAAAGATGCTTCGGTGTGGACCAGCAAGGTCCAGGGTTCTCCCCAAGCAATGGAGAGTCAGGACACATCTGGATCAACCAGGGTAGCCCACGGAAAGTTAAAGTTGCCTTCTCAGGGACCCACAGGTCGACGGACCAGGGATTGCAAAGGTACCTCGAAAGAAAACACAAAGGGCCGGCTCACGGAACACTCGTGGAGTGTAGGCCGGCAATCTTCAGTGGAATTGCTGCTCGGGGTCTGGGCTACAAGTATCCTAAAGCACAGCCTCAAGGATCGCTAAGAAGCATATGCACTTGCAAATGTGCACAGTGTCCAGGTGTTCCGGTTCCACAGTCCCGACGAGGGCTACAGGTCTCAGCTTTGCTGGGAGCTCGGGTCGGCCTCTGGGAAGTCTGGGAACCCACCTCCTGTGTTGCAAATTCCCTCAGAGACTGGCGGGTTCAGAGATGCAAACCGGTCAAATGCGTCTTTGGTGCCTGCCATGCAGGGGAGTAACTCCTTTACTCAAGGGAAATTCTTCAGTCATCTAGCACCTTGTAGATCGTCGAAGTTCCAGGATTCAGTATCAGAGTTTCGTCCAGGTAAATCTAAAGTTCTGTAGTCAGGGGTTCCTACTTTACACCCAAGGAAGGAGTGGGTCAAACTCTGGGGACCCACCTATGTGAGGGTTTGGAAAGAGGGTTTGGAAAGAGGGGTGGCTACACTCATTTCCTTTGTCCAGTTTTGTGCCAGAGCAGGGGCTGATAGCCCCTGCAACTGGTTTGAACTGGGCTATGCACAGGGGCACCAAATGCCCACCCAGTGCAGACTTCAAACCACTCTTGGAGTGTACCCATCCAGTCCTAATACACTAAAGCCTGTCTGGGAGGTGGTTACACCTCCCTGTGACAGGAAACCTATTGTCCAGGCCTCCCCAGCTGGAGATTTGTCCAGCAGCAGGAGGCCAGACTTGTGTCTGTGGCTGCAGCATCCATTATGTGATGCTAGGGTTCTGTTAAGCTGGTACCGGGTGTACCGGTGTGGCCATATTTCTCCCTCTAGGAGGGTGGAATCATACCTCTGCCGCCAGTACTGGCAGGGAGGTATGGTTCCAAGGTTCCAAACACAACATGTTTCCTTGCAGCCATTCCAAAGTTAGCATAGGAAAATAGATACTGAAGGCTGCAGAGGGGCCCTGCACATGCATGGGCACCCTCTCACACAAAACCCAGCACCCTGCCTTCAGGATTGATAAGGCATGCAATAGGGGTGACTGATAGGTTTATATGTGGAGAGATAAGGTAGATATAGGGAACCTATATCTAAGTAAGATACAGAAAACAGAAGTACTCATCATGGGCCCAAACCCCGACGCCTGGAGCGACACCTGGTGGCCCACCGCCCTCGGAAACCCGCCAACACCCACAGACCACGCACGCAACCTGGGAATCATCCTGGACTCCGAGCTCAAAATGGACCGCCAGATCAACTCTGTCTCATCTTCCTGCTTCCACACCCTCCGCCTCCTTCGTAAGACCTTCAAATGGATCCCCCTCGAACACCGAAAGACAGTCACTCACGCCCTGGTCACCAGCAGACTCGACTACGGCAACGCACTCTACGCCGGAATAAACAAAAACCTCATCCGCAAGCTACAGAACATCCAGAACGCCGCCACAAGACTGGTCCTCAACCTGCCAAAACACTGCCACATCTCCCAGCACCTGCGCACACTCCACTGGCTCCCCATCGAGGCGAGAATCACCTTTAAGATGCTCACCCACGCACACAAGGCCCTCCACGGCACCGGACCAGCATACCTGAACAGCCGACTCAAATTCCACGCACCCCAAAGGACCCTACAATCAGCCCAGCTTTCCTACGCCGTGGTCCCCCGCACCAGAAAGACCAGATCGGGAGGCTGCTCCTTCTCCTTCCTCTCGGCCAAAGCATGGAACGCCCTTCCGCTCCACCTCAGACAGACAACATCGCTCCCCATCTTTGCAAGAAACCTCAAAACCTGGCTCTTCGACAGACCCCTTCCTTGATGGAATGGAACCTGCACCCCCCCCCCCCCCCCCCACCCCCTACCCCTAGCGCCTTGAGACCCTTACGGGTGAGTAGTCGCGCTTTAACAAACTCCTGATTGATTGATTGAGTAAGGGTTGCATACACCACCTTACACAGGCTGCTGTAGCAGACCTGTGGTGTCCTTTTGGGAGGCTGCCCAGGGTGGCATAATACATGCTGCAGTCCCTGGTAGGCCTCTGGGGTACGTATGCCCTGGGTACATAGTGTACCATATATAAGGGCACCCCAGTATCCAATCTGGAGTGTACCTAAAGTACATGGAATCATTTTGGAGAGGAAGCAGCTACGCTGGGGTCCTGGATAGCAGGGCCCCAGCCAGACTAAAGTCGAAAAACAGTGAAACATCAGCAAAAAATGGGGGTATCTATAAGAAGCAGATCCTACTCTCCTACATAATCTCCCCTCCACAAACACAGGGCCATTAAACTAACCTTGACCAGTTGAGTCTTCATGTTCTAAGTGGAAATATCTGGAGATTCCATCTCCATTGGTATGGTTACTCTCAGGTCTATGTTCCACTGTATAGTCTATCCCCTGTAGGAAAATAGACCACCTCAAATGTTTGGGGTTTTCACCCTTTATCTGTTTGAGCCATAAGAGGGGAGTATGATCTGTCTGAACAATGAAGTGAGTGCCAAACAAGGATGGCCTCAGCTTCTTCAGAGCTCAAACCACCGCAGCAAAGGCCTCCCTCTCAATGGCTGACCAACTTTTCTCCCTGGGGGTCAGCCTTCTGCTAATAAAAGCTACTTGCTGATCCTGACCTTTATCATTCAATTGTGATAACACAGCCCCTACCCCCAACTCAGATGCATCCGTTTGAATAATTAATTCTTTGGAGTAGTTAGGACTTTGCAGAATGGGAGCAGTGCACATGGCCTGCTTCAGGTCATCAAATGCTTTTTGACAGCTAACTGTCCACTGAACTTCTTTTGGCATTCTTTTAGAAGTTAAGTCGTTCAGGGGGGTCACTATGGATCCATACCCCTTGACAAGTCTTCTGTAGTACCCGGTGAGGCACAAGAAAGCTCTGACCTGAGTCTGGGTGGTTGGAGCAACCCAGTCCATGATGGTCTGGATTGGTTGGACCTGGCCTCCACCCACAAGGTGGCCAAGGTGCACAACCTGACTCTGCCCTATCTGGCACTTAGTGGCCTTGATAGTTAGGCCTGCTTTCTGCAGGGTCTCCAAAACATTTCTCAGGTCGACCAGGTGTTCCTCCCAGGTGGAGCTAAAGACAGCAATATCATCTAGACATGCTGCACTATAGTCTTCCTGTCCTGTAAGGACTTTGTTCACCAACCTTTGAAAAGTGGCAGGTGCGTTTTACAAACCAAAGGGCATCACCACAAATTGGTAGTGCCCACTAGGGGTAGAAAATGCTATCTATGGCTTTGCATCATCAGCTAATCATATCTGCCATTGGCCAGCTGTCAAGTCAAATGTGCTCAGAAACTTGGCTAAGGCCAAAGTATCTATGAGCTCATCTGCCCTGGGTATTGGATGGGCATCAGTCCTAGTGACTGAACTGAGACCCCTGTAGTCTACACAAAACTTCATCTCTTTCTTACCACCCTGGGAGTGAGGTTTGGGCACTAAGACTACGGGACTAGCCCAAGGGCTATCTGAGAGATCAATAACTCCCAAATCCAACATCTTCTGGACTACATTCCTGATTAAATCCCTGACATGGTCAGGTTGCCTGTAAATCTTATTTTTTTTGTTATTCGGAAAGGTTAATTGGAAAGTGCAAATGCTTTTGTACGAGAGATCAATGTTAACCGTTTTAGTTTACTTTTCACTAGTTCCATCAGTGGTACTGAAGTTAATTTCTTTTTCTTTTCTTTTTTATAAATCTCTTTTATTTTGCAATAAAAAGAGACAAAGTTAAGTGGTGGTCACACACAAGGAATATCTTTGTTACACAATATACATATATGGAAGTCACAGGAATCAAAAAGCTGGCAAATCACATTAAATCATGGGCGTAGGTCATTTTCCCAGTTTACCAATTAGCTCCTCCATGGGGGCAATCATGGGGAGCTCGCATATACTTCCCCTGTACTCATTCCATTTGGACCACACCGCTACTCACTTCCTCGGACATCCCCTTGCCACATAGACTGTCTTTTCCTGAACCATGCTCCAATCCATGCATTTCTGCCATGTGCTGAGCGTTGGTGGTGTGGCGGCCCCCACACCCTTGCAATATTCCTCTTCGCTATCACAAGGCCCAACATTACCCACAGTTTGCCTTTCGCTGGGAGGTCTGAGGGCTCCCAGATGTTAAGGAGGCACCTCTTTGCCTCAGAACGCAATTCCACCCCCACACTTCCCTCATACAATTGAGCACCCGAGTCCAATAGGTCTGTATCTCCCGGCATTCCCATAGTATATGTAGAAAGGTGCCTACCTCCCCACACCCCGTACGACAGAGTCCATCGTCGCTTCGCCCCATCAGGATTAGCCTGGTACCAGAGATGTATACTCTATGCAGGATCTTCAGCTGGATCAATCACAATTTGGCCGATATTGCTATTTCCTTGGGGGATGCCAGCGCCTCTCGCCATTCTTCATCATCAATCTCGAGTCCGTCTGCTTCCCATTTCCTCCTAAGAGCTAGTTGTGGATCCGGAGTATTATTAATGAGCTTTTTGTATGTGAGCGATATGGCCCTCTCCTGGAGGTGGCCATCCAATAGTCTATCTTCGAGTGCGATGACTCCGGGAGGTGTGTCCCAGGAGGAATATTGGCCTGAAGTGCATGCCGAACCTGCATGTAGCGGAAGTGTTCCTTCCGGGTTAAATCATAGGTGTGTTGAAGGGTGTCGAATGGTGTTACTCCCCCTGGGCCCCATAAGTCTTTGATACGAGATATGCCTATGAGGTCCCAGTTTCGAAATCCTTTTGTGCGGCTAAGAGTGCCTAGCGTCTCTGAAACCCACAGCGGGGTTGCTAGGGTGAGCCTGCCAGCCCAACCCAATTTCTTTTGGACTATATGCCACAGCTAGACTGAGTGTTTGGTGGGTCCTGTAAGGCAGTACATTCCCGGTCTGAAGTAGAGAGCCGCTTCGAAGTTTCCACCTGCAAGAAGCCATTTGTCAATCTCGTATCCTGGATCATTCCCTGCACAGTATGTACACTGGTTAATGGCTGACAAATGTGACGCACAGTAATATTTCCAGATATCTGGGAGTGCTGTCCCCCCATCAAACCAATCCAGTGTGAGCTTTTGGAGGGAGATATGGGGCACTCCGGACCAGAGAAGGTCTCTCTGGGTAGCCACAATAGTGGCGAAATACTTTTGTGGGACTAAGTCTGGGTGGTACAGGAACCGTGGCAGTGCCATCATTTTAATAGCACTGCTCGGCCCAGCAGCGACAACGGGAGGCTCTTCCAGGTGGTAGTGTCCCTTTGGAACCTCTGTAGGGGTGGCAAGAGGTTCTGCTCGTACCACGTGGCAGGGTCCTTAGAAATGAAAAATCCTGGGGGGAGGGGTAAAAACCAAAAAAATGGAGATAAGGAGTTTTAAAGAGGAAATTGTCAGAGCTAGCAGTTTTTCGCAGAAAATAATCATAATCCAGATCCGACAGGGAATATTATATCAAAATTATGGCAAGTATGGCAAGCATTAACATTTGCACAGCTAATGTAGGCGGCCTGAACGACCCGAGGAAACGACATAATGTGGAGTATTTTGCAAAGTTTAACAATATTGATATCCTCTGTATGCAGGAGACCCATCTCCCCTGGGCAAAACAAAATCTGATGAAAATGAGGGGGTATGAAATTCTATCTTGCTCCACACAAACGTCAAACATCAGGGGGGTCGCCATATTGGCTAAATCTTATTTGGGGGGGCCAAACGCCATAAAGCTGATAGTGGTGGTAGATGGGCGATTGCAGAACTCAACCTTGGGTACACTCTTTGTGTGGTCTATGGGTCAAACCAAGATGACCCGGAAGCCTTTGATTTTCTGGAGGGAGAGTTAGCAAACTGGCCAACACCCATGATAATCTGTGGGGATTTTAATACATTGGTGGATTGGAATGATCCGGCGGGCTATTCTGAGCAGAAATCAAGGGTATTCCGAGCCTTGGACTCCCTCAAGAATTCCCATAGGCTTAAGGACGTCTGGGGGGAAAAGGAGCCTCTAGACCCAGGCTACACCTATTTCTCTTTCCCTAATGCGAAATATACCAAGCTAGATTATTTTTTGATCTCCTCCTCGGAAATGAATAAGGTTGGCATCAGGAAACTCCCAAAATCAATTTCTGATCACAACCCTCTGATTATGACCTGTAAATTCCAAGCATGGAGAGGAAACAAAACTGCTGGTCGTTCGAGCGGAAGCTACTGTTAGATACCAGATTTGTAGAACATCTTAGAAAATGGGCAGAGGAGTTTTATGATGTCAACAGGTATATCACATCCAGAAATTTGGTATGGGAAGCCTTCAAGGCCTCTCTGAGGGGGGAAATAATTAGTTGCTCAGCTAGGCTTAGGAGGGAGGATAGGAGAGAGGTCGAGAAGCTGATGGATGGACTTTCAACAGCGGAAAAACAGCATATTAGGGAAATCAGCTTGGGGCAGGAGGGTCATGGAAGCCTTACAAGAATCACAAATATCAAAGCTAACCTCCAGAAAATAGTTACGGAGAAGGAGGCTAGAAGTTATCAAGTAGCAAGGGCAAGACGGTACGAAACAAGGGAGCAGGCAGGAAGAGCTTTAGCCCTGCAGATAAGACAGGAGAGAACTAAAAACCTAATTTTGTGTATACAGGAAGAGGGTATAGAGTTTACAGAGCCCAAAGAGATATTGAAAGTATTTCATTATTTCTATCAAAAATCTATATGATGAAGAAGAGCAGACCAGAGAGCCAAGTCCGGGCTATGCAGACAGTGGTCCCAGATTAAGTGTGCAGGATCGGGAAGAACTGGAAAAAGATCTACAGATTAATGAGGTAACAAAAGCCCTACACGAGCTAGCCGCAGGCAAGGCTGCAGGTCCCGATGGGATACCCCTAGAGGTATATGTGTGTTTAGAAAAACAGATTGCCCCTATTTTGCTTGACCTATTTAATGGGATTCTACACACAGGGAGAGTACCAGAATCATGGAAAGAGACAAAAATCAATATCTTTCATAAGAAGGGGAAACCCAAGGAATTACCAGGATCATACCAACCCATATCACTCATAAATGCAGACACAAAGCTATATTCAAAGATCTGGGCGAGTAGGTTGGGGGGGATGATTGGCCATCTCGTGTCTCCGTGGCAGCATGGGTTCGTGCCAGGTAGGGGCACCACGGACCATATTAGAAGGGCAACAGCATTGTTCGACGCTCAGGGTGCCGCGGGGGGGGGGGTGGGGGGAGATGGCCATGATCCTCCTCGACGCGGAGAAAGCCTTTGATCGTGTGGTCTGGGACTATCTCTGGGGCATCTTGGTAGGCAGAGGGTTTGGCAGCAATTTTTTGAGGGCAATTAAAGCCATGTATTGTAATCCGGTGGCTAGGGTCTCAGTTATGGGGCATTAATCTGATAAAATAATAATTAAGAGGGGGACATGCCAGGGGTGCCCCTGCTCCCCGATTCTATTCTCTATGTATATAGACCCCTTATACAAAGAATCCTGGCCTCAAGACAAATAAGCCCGGTGGTGGTCAACAGATTCACCACTAAACTATTGGCCTACGCAGACGATCTGGCAATAACGACTGTGGACCCCCACCAAGCAATGCCGGAAATAGTACAATTGGCCAATGAATTTGGCATCTTCTCTGGGTATAAGTTGAATGAGGGGAAAACCCAGATCATCTGTACCAAGAATATTAGGAAGAGCGATCATAGGTTTGTAGAGTGTGCCATATATCTTGGGGTTAAAATTAATTCATCAGTCGAGAAGATGGTTGAAGAGAACTATCTTCCACTGCTGGGCTCAATTGAAACAGAGCTGAGAAGAATCAATGTGCTGCACCTATCACTGATAGGTAGGGTGAATGCCCTAAAGATGACTATGTTCCCTAAAATATTATACCTTTTTAGGGCTATTCCCCTATTTATAGGGGAAACAATGATCAAAAAAATTGAATCCACGTTTGTTAGATTTGTGTGGCAGTACGGCAAAATCAGACGCTCTATTAATTATCTATCACTACCGGCAGATAGGGGCGGTCTGTCGTTGCCGAACCTAAAATTTTTACCATCTGGCTTGCCTTCTCACACAAATGAATATATTGATTCAATCTGAACCCTTGCCAGCAGTAGGATCTAATGAGAATCAAGATCCCCCCTCCATATATGAGCTATTGCTGGGTAGAAAGGCATATGGATTATTGCAGTGTGAAGTGGATCGGAGATTCTATAGTAGGACGAGATATAAGATTATTGAAAGGGTATGGTGGACGTGGAAATCCATATGCAAAACTCTGGGAATCCCTAAAATAAATACTAATACTAGTCTGTGGAAATCAAGTCTATTCACCCATCTTGGACAGAATGAGAATAGTTTAATTTGGAGGGCACAGGGGATAAGATGTGTGGGCGATATCATGTTGGGAGAGGATATATATAGTTTTAATGAAATACAGCGGAGGTTTAGGATCCCAGGAAATCACTGGCTTTTATATTGGCAAGTCGCTCAAACTATTTCTGCAATAAGACCAAAACTAGTGTTGACACCAGACAGCCAACTGATCGAGTATATAAAAAGAGGGGAAAGGAAGATTGGTACAGCTTATAATTTTCTGGCGTTCGGGCTCCCAGACGATCTGGATGAAACTGAGCTGGCTTGGTCACATAAGTTGGGGGACCCGGACGTAGATATAGATTTGGCCTTACTCGTAAGTAATAAAATATTTCGAGCATCAAACTTAAGGGCCCAACATTACAAGACGGTGTTTAACCTCTATTATACTCCCGCGAAATTGTATGGGTGGGGGTTAAGGGAAGACGATAAGTGCCCAAGATGTAACACAGGTACAGCAGACTTGGTGCATATGTTTCATGGCTGTTCTAGTCTGGCCCCAATCTGTGGTGAGATAACAACTTTTTTGAGGGGGCTGCTAGGTAATAACATCAACCTATCCCCCACTTTGGTTCTTTTAGGAACGGACTTCAAACTTAAGGTTGGGAAACACGCACAAGCATTGTTATTTATTGCTGTTGCAGTACTCCGAATGTTGATCTCTGCTGGGTGGAAAGATTCTAATGCCCCCACGTTTCAGATGTGGCTGTCTAGGCTGTTGGGTATTCACAATCTGGAAGCCTGCCTTTATGAATTAAAGAGAAGAAAGAAGCAGGAGTTTGGTAGGAATATTTGGGCACCGGTTAAGATCTGGAGGAAAGCAGATTCATGAGTCTTGTTGGGATGAAGTCTTTTTGTTTTTAGGAACGCCGATTGTATGTTATTAACTTTTTTATAGCTCTGATTAATTCTATTGCATACTATGAATTTTTATATTCCTCAATATATATTGTATTATCATTGAACTACGTCAACTAGATTATTGCATATGATGAATGTTGAATTTATATTTTTCTGGATACGCATTGATCTTGTAATTGTAACTGCCTTATCTCTAATACAATAAAAAAAAAAATGAAAAATCCTAGGTATGTGAAGCCATCGCTAGCTATTTGGATCGGGCAATCAACCGGTGTCCGTGGGTCACCGTGCAGGACATATAGAAGGGATTTTCCCCAGTTAATGTTGTAGCCAGAGTAATTTCCGAGCCTGCTAAAGATATCCAATGCTGTAGTAAGGGATCATGCTGCGCTGTAAGGTACAGGAGGATATCATCCGCATATAGCGAGATCCTGTCCTCCCATCCGTCAGTCCACTGTATCCCTTCAGAGAGGGGGTCTGTCTAATCCAGGCTACCAGCGGTTCTAGAGAAAGAGCAACGAGCAGAGGTGAGAGGGGACATCAATGTCACGTCCCTATCTCTAGTGTGAAAACCTCCGAGAGTTTATTGTTGACAACTACTTGAGCCAATGGTTCTGTGTGGAGGAGTTGTACCCAGCTAACAAAGTTTGGACCAAACCCCAACTTTTGGAGGACGGCCATCATGTACGATCATTCAAGAGTGTCAAACGCCATTGCTGCCTCTAATGACACCACCACTGCATCCTTGCGCAACTGGTGGCAGCATCCCAACACCCCATGGAGATGGCGCAAATTAATTGCCGTGTTACGGTGAGGCATAAAGCCTGATTGGTCCGGATGTACAAGGGTATGCAGGACCGGCTTGAGCCTGTTGGCCAGCACCTTGGCTAGGAGTTTCGGCTCCACATTAGGCAGTGATATTGGTCTATAAGAGGCACAGGACTCTTTGGGTTTCCCCGCCTTGGGGATAGCTATGGTAGTAGCTACGTGCTGGTCCTGGGGCAGTATACCCTGCTCCCTACTATCTTCGAACATTCGTTTCAGGTGAGTATCAAGACTGTCGGGTTTGAGCTTGTAAAGCTAAACTGGTACACCATTGGGCCCGAGAGCATTTCCGGGATGAAGGTCATGAATGGCCTTGACTATCTCGTCCACGGCCAGGGGTGCTTCCATAGTCTCCTGTTCCTCCACGGAGAGGGTGGGAAGGACGATGTCGCCCAAGGAGGCTGCCGATTCCTCTTCCGACCTTTCGGATCTCCTAGTATATACCCATTTAAAGTGTGATGCAAACTCCTTGACAATCTCTTGGGGCTCCGTAATAACGGTCCCTGCGTCCACTTTAAGTTCAGCCACCACCTTCTGAGCTTGCTGTTTCTTATCCAACCATGCTATTAATTTGCCTGCCTTGTCACCCTGGTTGTATAGTCTACCCTCCCTGTCTCTCGCCAATGTCTTGGCTGCATCAGTAGCCAGGTCCTTGTACTCTGCGACCTTCAATTGGAGTTGGTGGATCATGTCAGGGTTCCCATCACTCTGCGCAGTACGCTCAAGTGCCCGCAGGTTACTTTTTAAAGTCACCAATTGTGCCTCTCGTTCCTTGCGGGGTCCCGCAATCACCAAGAGGGCTTCTCCCCTCAACACCGTCTTTAAGGCCTCCCACAAGACCACCCCCGAATCAACAGTTCCCACGTTTTCCTCAAAGTATCGATCGATCGACTGAGTAAGGTATCCTCGCCCTTTATGTGCCAGGCCGCGATTGGAGCGACATGTCCAAACTTCCTGTCACCAAGTGTTATGTGTGCCCAAAGAGGGAAATGATCCAATATACCTGGCGCCAAGTGGGTGACCTCACGGATCGTCGCATCTTGGTGCATTGGTGCAAGGAGGTAGTCCAGGCGTGAGAAGGTGCGGTGTGGACCCGATAGGAAAGTGTATTGTTTTTGTGTCGGGTGTCGGAGGCGCCAGAGGTCAATAAGTCCGAACACCTCCATAAGGTTGGGAAGCCACCTTTGTCCTGCCCCAATGTCTCTCGCCGGATGCCTATCTACATGACCGGAAACAACAGCATTGAAGTCCCACCCACCAGGAGCAGACCTTCTGGAAGGGACGATTCAGAAAAGGGGGCTGTTCCCATGATGCACTGGGCCAGGTTCTGAGCTGGGTTGGGGCAGTGAGAAAAATAACGGTGATGGATCAAGCCCTGATTTTTGGACTGGGTAAGAGTGGTCTGCTTAATTCAGACACTCTGTTCATCACCACCCCCTTTTCTGAATCGCTTCTGGGAGGGACAGCAGCATCTCCCCCCAGATCATGGTATGATTGCGTTTGGAGGCCCGGTGGAATGTAAACCTTTACTAAATTGAGTCTGCGACCCTCCAATTTCCCTGAGATCGCCGCAAAGCGCCCCAGGGGATCCACATCTGTACGGTCAACAACAGTGGGAAAGTTGCGGCGCAGAAGGATTCCTACGCCTCGGGACCCTGATGTGAAACCGGCAGGTGCCGTCATGGTGTATCCCCATCTGTTTAGTGCCTGACACGTGTTTCCCCTCAGGTGGGTCTCATGCAGTAACACAGCATCTGGGAGGTGCCTCTTAACAAACTGTAGCATGATACTCCGCTTGAGTTTGTCCCCCTACCCATTGACGTTCCAGCTAATCAATTTAAGACTTTTATCCCACTTCATAGCCATATGTACTGTTTCTTGCCAAGTTGTTCCTGTGCTCCCCAAGTCTCTGTTCCAGAATATGTGCCTGACCTCGGTGTGACCTTACCAACCTATCCCCCCTCCCTCCCCACCCCGTCATTGCACCCCCTTCCCCCCTACCCCAAAGAACTAGTGTCCCCCGACAACAAACCCCTTCCCTGCTTCCCTGCTCCGTAGGCTTTGAACTACCCAAAACTTCAATTAGCAGAGCACCTTTCGCCTGGAACCAAAACCTGGAAAAGGGAAAAAAAAAATCCCCCTCCCGAAAAACCTTTCCTAAGAAGAGCGTGCGCCGGCCCAGCTCCAACTGCCGCCCACGGCCACCCCTCATAGAATAACAGTGTACTACTACAGCTTACACTCCTCAAGGATTGAGTTTCAGTCACTTCAGTTCAGAGCCTGACCCTAATCAAGTCAGTGTTGCAGCCCGTTTTGGGACAATATGTACCACAAAGTCACAGGAAAGAGGGGAGGACCACCAACAATCTCTTCCCATCACAGCAAAGGCCACATGTCCCTTCAGGATGGGATAGCTTCCCCCCCCGCCAGGATCCACCAGAGTGAGCCGGACCCACACTCAAGCACTGGAACCCATAATACGTTACAGTTCGTAGTGGTCCACGTCAGCAGGTCCATCATCACTAATGCTCAGCCGCCTCTCGAAGAGTCCCCCATCTAGGACTGTCCGATCTCGACCTCCAGGAGCGCTGACTCTGCCCATCCACATCCGATCTCCCGGCCATCGATACCGGCGACGCAGCCGGATTGTCTCTCCAGCTCTCTCCTTCCGCCCGGTCCAGAGCTCGTGACAACTCCCTGTCAAGCCAATATTGCACATCTGACGGCGTGGTAAAGAACAAAGATTTGCCCCCCGCAAGGACCTTGAGCTTAGCAGGAAAAAACATCATATATCTGATACCTCTGCACCCGCAGTGCTGTCTTCAAGCCTGCAAATGAATGCCTCTCCCACTGTACCTGAAGCGTGAAGTCGGGGAAAAATCGAATTGTGGAGTTTTCGTATTGCAAGTCCCCCGTCTGCCTGGCTGCCTGTAGGATTGCATCGCTATCCCTATAGTTCAGGATTTTCGCTATTATTGTCCCGGGCGGCGCCCCCGGCTTGCGCTTAGGGATAGGTGCGCGGTGGGCACGTTCTACGGTGAAAATGTTGGACAGGCTCTTAGGCTTCAGGCGGTTGAGGATCAGGTCCTCCAGAAAAAGTTCCACGCTAGGCCCCTCTGACTCCTCCGGAACGCGTACCATGCAGATATTGCTCATGCGGACTCTTCCTTCTTGGTCCTCCAACCTCAGGCCACCTGACGATGCTGGTGCACCAAATCGTTGACGCGTCGTTCCAGTGCCTTACTGGATGTTTGGAGCTCCCGGATATCAGCTTCATTTGCCTTGGCCTTCTCTGAGGTTTTACTGAGGTCAGTGCGGAGAAGATTAACCTCGATGGAGATCTTGTCAATTTTCGTCTCCAGGTTAGTGCCCAGTGTCTGTATTGCCATCATGATGGAAGCCAGTGACGGTTCTTTAGGGGTGGTTTGGTCTCCTGATGCACCCTCCGCCTGGGGACTCCCCATCTGGACTGCATACTTGTCTAACTTGTTAGACTGCGTGGCTGTATTATTTTTGGGCCTCATTGTGCAACACACTCACTCATTCCGCTACGGTCCAGCGGCGCCTACAGGCCCGTCTGAGAGACCCCCCCTTTCTCCACCGTTGGGCATGTGGCACACTCCAGGGGTCCCGCTCTTCCACACGTGGCTATAATCCGCGGCACACCTGCCAGTCGCATAGTCCACTTGGGCACTCAGTGTGGTCCTGCACCGCTGGTTTGGGCCCCAGGTAGCTTCCTCCCATCCAGCACGCCCTCCACTGAGTCACTGCTAACAGTTTGCGCAGTTTCTGGCAAGGGCACAGTCCCTCAGATAGCGGTCCCTGGATAGTTCTGCATTCCGTTGGCCGCAATACTCCCGACTGACCTCCCATCCGTATATGGCTCCAACAACGTCACTGTGACCGTTTCCCTCCGCTACGATTGTCTCCCAGATCGTGCAGGAAGGCCCACACTTTCTGAAGTGGCCGTTTATGCTGTTGTACGTACTAGCACCGTGCCCGCTATCATGCCTGAATCGTCCCTTCTTACTTCTGGGGGCGGGGGGCTGGGCGGGCCCGATGTCTCCTCTTTTGTCATGGGCCCCTTCCAGGGCTACGGGCGCCGCCTTCTGCCTGGCCTCCCCACTCTGCACCCAGGCGTGTCTTGTGGTCGATGACGCCGCCAATCATCCAGGCCCACCGCTGGGCCTCACACGCTCTGGGCCTTCCCCCAACACACACTGGGACGGTCCACTCACCAGCACCCGTCATTGGCGCTGGGTGCTAGCGTCAGTTCTCAGTCCTTTCCACTGGCCAAACGCCAGTGCCTCTCCGCCGCCACCATTTTTGCTTTGGTTGGGGAGCGCGAGCCCCGATACAGGCCCCGGCGTGCGCCGTCTTCTTCAGCCCAGGCCGTCAAGCCGGGCCCTCTCATGAATTCCCGCCCCCGTGCGCACCTCCAGCTCACCCAGCCGGTGCCCGGGTCCAGTCGGCAGGATTGTAGCTCGGCGTAGGAGACAAGCCGAGTCTCCGAAGTTGGTAATACCAGCACTGCTGATAAGCGCCAGACTATACCTGCATGAGGAGTGCAGTTATACACGGATTCTGTCCGGATTATATGGGGTAAGGGCTTGGCTCCGCGGAGCTCCCGAGTCAGGTGGCCATCTTCGCTGGCACCTAGCCACGCCTCGTAAATCTTATTTTTAACAGGCAGACTGTCCCCAGTGGCTACTTCATGAGTGCACCAGGTAGTCTGACTTGGAGTCAGAGAAACATATGCCTATACTGATTGAGCACCTGTCTGCTGGGCCGTGAGGCTGCCTGCCAAGGCTACACCATCTACTGACCCATCATCAGGGTTCCGTGAGAGCAGGTCAGGGAGGGGATCACTCTCCTCCTCCTGTCCCTCATCAGTGGCCATGAGCAAGCCCATGTCTGCCTTGTCAACATACAGCCTGCTGACATGTAGCACCCTATGGGGGCTCCTGGGAGTTCTAAGGTCTGCCACGTAGGAGACCTCTTCCTTCTGTTCAACAATTGTATGGGGGCCACTCCACTTGTCCTGGAGAGCTACTGGGGTCACAGGCTCCAACGCCCACACTTTCTGCCCTGGCTAGTAAACAATCAGTACAGCCTTTTGGTCATGCCAGGCCTTTTGCAATTCCTGGCTAGCCTCAAGGCTTTGGTGGCCTTCTTCATATACTCTGCCATCCTGGAGCTGAAACCAAGTACATATCCTGTTTGGGAGGTTTGAGAGGTAACTCCCATCCCTCCTTCACTACACACAATGGACCCCTAACAGGGTATCCAAACATAATTTCAAAAGGGCTGTAACCAACCCCCTTCTAAGGAACCTATTGTAGGCAAATAGAAGGCAAAGCAAAAGGATGCCCCATCTGTGCCTAAGCTTTTCTGGGAGACCTTTAATCAAGCCCTTTAAGGTTTTGTTGAATCTCTGAACTAAACCATTGCATTGTGGGTGATAGGTTGTGGTGAATTTGTAATTCACTCCACACTTACATAGCAGTCAAGTAACTAGACATGAAGTGTGCACCCCTGTCTGATACTAACTCCTTAGGGAAACCCACTCTTGAAAATACTCCCAGGAGGGCCCTTGCCACCACAGGTGCTGGAGTGGTCCTAAGGGGAATGGCTTCTGGGTACCTGGTGGCATGGTTCACCACCACCAATATAAACCTGTACCCAGATACTCTCTGAGGATCCATGGGACCAACTATATCAATCCCAACCCTCTCATAGGTAACCCCCACCACAGGTAGTGGTATCAGGGGGGCCTTTGTGGTACCACCTGCCTTAACCCTGGCGTGACAGATAAAACAGGAGCGACAAAACTCCTTGTTGTCTTCAGACATGTGGGGCCAATGAAAGTGAGGGACAATCCTGTCCCAAGTCTTGTTTTGGCCCAAGTGACCTGCTAAGGGAATATCATGGGTTAGTGTTTATAGGAAGTCCCTAAACTTCAGAGGTATGGCCGACCTCCTGGTGCCTCCAGGCTTGGAGTCTCTACCCTCTGAGTATAGGAGTCCATCATCCCAATAGATCCTATGGGTTTCACTAGCATTCCCAGCAGCCTCAGCAGCAGCCTGCTGTCTGAGGGGTTCAAGAGAGGGGCAGCTCAGCTGCTCCTGGCTCATATCTGCCCTCGAAGGGCCCCCTGTCCCCAAGAACTCAACCTCATCAGGTTCAAGCTCATCTGGGACAGTTCCTTTCTTCAGGACTAAGATCATGTCCCTCAAGAGACTGATCGGTACTCTGAGACGGGGAGCAAGGCACTGCCTTAACCCATCTGCTCTTTCTCTTGGGAGGCATCTGGTCCATTCTTCCTGAATCCAGGGCCTGTTCATTTTAGACATTTTGGCCTGTGCCCTGGTCACAGCAAACACATGTGCAGGGATTCCTAGCATTTCTGCATGAGTCCTGAGCTACACTTCAGCCCAAGCTGAGAATTCTAAATCATTACCAAGAAAGCATTTAACAGGGAGGTCTGCACTTACCACAACCTTTTTAAGGCTAGATACCCCTCCCCAGGAGAAGTTAACAACTGCCAAGGAATGGTCACTCCTGACATTGCTAGCATTGGTCACTTGGTACATCTCCCCAAGTATGATCTGCTCAGGAGTCACATGATCTTGTGTCACTATTGTCACACTTGCTCCTGTGTCCCTGAATGCCAAAGCCTCTTTTCCATGTATCAAAGGCTGCTGTCTGTATTTGCCCAGATTACTGGGACACAAAGGAAGACATATCCATGCCTCCATCACAGATCAGTACAGCCTGAGTTGGAACTCTGACTAGGCCAGAGTCCACCTCAGAACCCAGCATTAACCCTACTACACCCTTATTCAGAGTACCACCACTTGCAGCTGAACTAGGGGGAACAGTTGCCTTAGTGGCAATGGTGGCTGGGGTTGAGTCTTTGGACTTGGTACAATCACTAGTCCAATGGGTGTTCTGTTTACAGATTTTACACCATGGTTTCTTTTGGCCTTTTCCTTTCTTAGATTGGGATTACCCACCAGATGCAGATTTGTGGGGCCCTTGAGAAGACTTCTGATCTTTACCTTTTTTATCAGGGTTCTTAGAATCTTGCTTCTGGGAGTCACCTTGGTTCTGGACTTTCTGCTCCACCCTGGTTCTGACCCATTTGTCTGCCTACTGACCCAGTTCTTTGGGAGAGGTCAGATCAGAGTCCACCAGGTGGACTCTGATACAACAGCTGATTTGGACAATTATTAAGGATCTGCTCCTTCATAACTAAGTTGTACAATCCTTTAAAATCACACACCTTACTGCCAAGTAACCAGCCTCCAGAGCCTTAGTAGCACAATCTACAAAGTCAACAAAGTCTTGAGTCTGTGCCTTTTGGGTTTTTCTTAACTTAATTCTGTATTGGTCAGTGGTTAAGCCAAACCCATCAACCAGAGCACTCTTTGTAGGAAGGTGGATATCTGACTATGGTTACCCCCAAACTTTTTGCCTGGTGTTTAGCTGTTTTTTGACATAGTTGGCCTGGGATCCTGCTATTCAGGGCCCCAGGCTTATTGCTCTCTCCTTAAAATGGACTCCATGTACCTTAGGTGCATACACAATTGGAACTGGTTCACCTTATTGGCCCCTGTAACAGTGTACCCTAGGTACCCAGGGCATAGGTGTTTCCAAGGCCTACCTGGGGCTGCAGCATGTATTGTGCCACCCTTGGCCTGGCCTCCATATTTCACACAACTGGCTGATCACTCAGCTGGGGTAAGTTGGTGTAATCGCCTCTTACTTAGATATAGTATCCCTATATCTAACCTTAACTGGACACATATGTTCCTATCAGCCACTCCTATGGAAGGCCTCATGAATCCTGGAGGCAGAGTGATTGGGAATATGTGAGATGGTGCTCCAGCATGAGCTGAGCCTGTCTGCCGCTGTCGGGAACAACTCCCTTAGCTGTTCCGGGATATTCCCATACCATATACTCTTAAGTGCATTATAATCCTCGCGGTTATATGCTAACTTTGGTTTGGCTTTATCAAAACATGTCGAGTAAGGTGTCATACGATTTGAAATACTATCCCCTCGACAGTTCTGTCGACGGGGATAGCATTCCACCCTTCTAGAGGGACACGACATGTGTGTAGCCTTAACCCCGGTTAAAGTTAACCAGAGCCTCAGCATCACAAAATGGATGCTGCCACCACAGACACAAGTCTGACCTCCTGCTGCTGGGAGTCCTTCCAGCGAGGGAGGATTGGACAAAGGGTTTCCTGCCTTGACAGGATTTTGTGTATTGGGTAGGACAGGGCTGAATAGATTGAGACATGCCCGGGGCACACAAGGTGTCCCCGTGCATAAGCCAGTCCAAACCGGTCCTGGGACTTTTCAGACCCAGGCCTGGCGAGGAGCTGAACAAAGGAAAGGGGGTGTAACCACCCCCCTTCCTGGTCCCACCCAGAGGAGGGACCCAGCAGGTGATCCACCCCTCAGATTGGGAATAAGAGTGGGAGCAGTGCCAGAGCACCTCAGATCATCCTGAATCATCTTTAAACGAAGAAGACAACTGGACTTCGACATTCTGCTGCACAGAAGACTGAAGAGAATCTCCCTTGTGGCCTAGGAGTGGCCACCCTGTGAACACAGGCACCAACCAGCAACTCGACGCCTGCTTTGCCGCCGCCTCCCGCCCGAGCCCAGAGCCTGACAAGACCCAGACTCCCAGACTTCTCTCAGCCCGATCCACAGTCCCTGCAAAGAAGGGACCCGTGGAGGCACCGAGAGACGTGGGACCGGACCTCTTGAAGACACTTGAAAAGCTGACTGAGCAGCATCAAAGGCACCCTCGACGTTGTGATTTGGGGACTGAGAACCCCCACCACCAAGCAGCCCTTGCACCGAAGATCAGCCCCCCAGCATCTCCAGGATCTGCGTGGGGCCCTTTTGCATTGTGCCACTCGACGCGCCATCCCGGCCACTAGCCACGTGGTCAGCGGCCATCTTGGCGACAAAACCTACAAACTACAATGCGGGTCTGATTGCTCCAGGCTTGCCCTCGCTCCTGTAAAAGGGAGCACCCGCTCTGACCTTGCTGGTCCGAGTGACAAGCCTTTTTCGATTCCTGCGTGGCTTGCATTAACCAAGGCCTGTTTGCTCCAATCAAGTTGCCGACACCGCCAACAGCGAGAAGCCTGCGTGGGACAGCTCGTGATCGACTCCTGGACGTCCTCGACTCCTCGTGTCCACTTGGCTGCAGAGAGAAGCTACACCTCATCGCCTGTTTGCACCCGACATCTCCTGGTTCCAATCTGGTTCCACGGTAGTCACTGGCTAGTGACTTTGAACATTGTCCCCTCTGCTTTTAGGTCTTCACAACTTCAGGTCCACCTTTGGGTCCACCGGAACTCTTCACATCGAGCCACCTGCAGCATCTTCAGCTCCAAGCCCCATCGACCAGCGTGACGAAACCCGACACTACTTCGACCCTATGCACCCGCTTCCTGTGGGTGAGGTAACTCCGCAGCGCCGGTGTTCCCACACTGGTACACACCTCTAGGGCCTGTGTCTTAAGTTTCAGCTTTCTAGGTCACTCGGAAGGTTCCGAACTAATTAACTTTATAACTTTTACGCACCATAGACATTGCATTGGTGAGTGAGTGCACTTTAAACACTGCACCCGAGTCCCGCGGGCCTTTCCCGACTTAGTCACTGCTAGTCCAGATCAGCTCCAGCGATTCCCAAGGCCTTAGGCATGTTTCCTTTTCGATTGTATCTCTTATACCACTTTCTTAGTATATGGTTTAGGTGGCCCCTAGGGCTCATCCATATTGTGCAACTTTTGTGTATTTTAAACTGTGTTTTGTTTAACGCTTGTGCTTCTGTGCTCATAAAGAGTTCAGGGGATATTTGTAGTTAATAAATATATATATTTTTTCAATATATATCTGTGTGGTGTCCTTTCATTTGGTATTCAAGGGGATTGTGTATGGTAATACAGCTGGCTTCACATGCCTTTCAGAGTTTAGCCTAAGACTGCTTTGTCCACGTTACCACTAGGATAACTGGTCTATAAGGTTGACTTACAACCGATCATCATAAGGGTTGCTTGGCATGGTACAAGGTGATCACTAGAACTAGTGAGCATCATAAACCAGGCCAACGTCTCACACTCTTCAAGACAGTATAATTATCAGCATCCTCTTCTCTTTCAGTGAGGAGCTTGTCTCTGCCTCTGTCTGCAAAGGAAAGCCACAAGATTGCTGCCCACTGCTCCTGAGGTATCCTCTGTACTTTACAGGTCCTCTCAAGTGCAGTTATCCATTTGTAGATGTCATCCCCACTCTGTTAGGGAGGGACAATCTTGTTCAGGTTCCTATGGTCATGAGTATGTTCTCTACCTCTAGGGACACTGTAGCTGCCACCATGGGGCTCTAGCCCCAACATTTTACAAGCTCTCTGGAGCTCCAGGGATTTCCTGTCTAAATCCAACTGCTCTTCTTGATCCTACGTTTTTCTTTCTCAAATTCAAGCAGTCTGCACTTTCTTTCATGAAAAGACTCCCTCCTGTAGGAGGCTGAGGTCCTATGAGAGACAGAGGTCCCTACAGATGAACCAGAATGGCTTAATTCCTGAGAAGGAGATCTAGACCTTCTAGGTACACTGTTAACTCTTCCTGGAGGGGAGAAGAGAGGGCCACTGGGGCTCTCTTCTTCATTCCCAGGGAGAATCGGATTGTCCAGGTTAGAATCATCATGTTCTTCCTGATCAGAATCAAGGTCTAGGTCTTGGACGTTTTCACCTCTTGCCTTTCCTCTTCTGCTGCCCCACCCAACCTGCCTGCCTCATTAGACCTTGGGGTCTTTCTGAGGTCATCTAAAAGCAATACCTTAGGGTCTTAGGGTTTTTCCCTGTCTTCAATTTCCTAGATGCACACGTTTCTCAGTTCCTGAAGTGGGACATGGTCACACTTAGTTAATCTGCAGCCACTGGCTTCAGCCCTTGAAGACATACTAGTGTGGTGTGGTGTATACACCTACCTACTCTAGTGGGACTACTAAACTCTCTCTTGAGTTGTAGAAAGGGTGTGCTAAGCCCTTGACACACAACTCGAAGTTCAGTAGAACGTACTTTATTCTGTTCTTGATTTTTATGTACCTATAGTGGTTTTCAGTTAGTCACTCAATGAGATTATCTGGTAAAGTAGTAGCAAGCTTGAATCCAACCGCTGCACTCCAATGTGAGAAGTTGGCCTGGCATATGCTGTCCACTAGTTATAGTGGTCAACCCTTATTGATGATAGGTTTAAAGACAACCTTTATTGAAAGCTATCCTAGTGGTAGCAATGGAGAGCAGCCTTTAGGCTAAATCTTGAAGGACTGTAAAGCAGATTGGTTTACCTGATTATAAAGATTATAACCTCTTGAATGTCTAAATGAAAGGAGACCCACACGAGGTATATATAAAATATATGTATTTATTACTAAACACTCTGTAGTAATGTATTTAAGAGATTACAGAGGAAGATACACAATATAAACACAATAGAACTTCAGTAAATAGCACAATATACAATGGGTCCCAGGGGGAGAGCAAACCATATATTAAGAAAGTGGTATATGAACCACGACTTGACTAGACACAGTGCCTAGAGCACGTAGAATCGCTGGGACCCCAAGGAACCACCCAAGGTAGTGTCTCAGGGGACCCTCGGGGGACGCATGTAGTGTGGGAACACAGCCGCGAGTGCCCTTAGCTTCTATGGGGAAAGTCGCGGTTGGAATTTTAAAGTTAAAGGACACTTAGGAGAGGACTTTGAGCAAACCCCTTTAGACTTAAGGGGTTCTAGGGCGAACACCGATGGGAGCACCGGAGTACTCGAGTTACCTCACCCAGGGAAGCCGGGTGCATAGGTGTCAAATGCTGCCGGGAATCGTCGTCGTTTTCAATCGACCTGCAGCAAAGTGCTGCTGGCGTGAAGGAGAAAAGTGTCCGTGTGATCCAAGCCTGGATCGAATATGTGCAGAACCTGAAAACAAAGGGGACAGAGTCTGGGTCACTTGCCAGTGACCAGGGGCACAGTAGACAAATGCCCACCCATGTTTGGTGTTTTAGGTGCGAAGAGGTGAAGCTTGACTCTGCAGCGATGAGGACCAGGAGGCGTCGACGACAACCAGTTGCTAGATTTGAGCTGTCCCATGAAGGATGTCGAGTTCTGCGGCGTCGGTGCTCGGATTGAACACAACAAGTCTTGGCAACAGCAACCCACGCAGGAAGAGAAAAGATGCTTTGCTGTGGACCAGCAAGGTCGTGGGGACTCCCCAAGCGATGGAGAGTCAGGGCATGTCTGGAGCAACCAGGTAAGCCCAAGGACAGTTAAAGTTGCATTCTCAGGGACCCACAGGTCGACGGACCAGTGTTCACGAAGGTACCTCAAGAGAAAACACAAAGGGTATCTCAAGGAACACTTGTGGAGTGTAGGCCGGCATTCTTCAGTGGAATTGCTGCTCGGTTCCACGGTCCCCACGAGGGCTACGGGTATCAGCTTTGCTGGGAAGTCGGGTCGCCCTCTGGGAAGTCTGGGAACCCACCTCCTGTGTTGCAAATTCTTCGGAGTCCTGCGGGAGCTTTGGAGATGCAAACCAGTCAGATACCTCTTTGGTGCCTGCCACGCAGGGGAGTAACTCCTTTACTCTAAGAGAGATTCTTCAGTCATCTATCGCCTTGTAGATCGTCGCAGTTCCAGGATTCAGTATCAGAGTTTCGTCCAGGTAAATCGAAGGTCCTGTAGTCAGGGGTTCCTACTTTATACCCAAGGAAGGGGTGGGAGAAACTCTGGGGACCCACCTATGGGAGGGTTTGGAAAGAGGAGTGGCTACACCCATTTCCTTTGTCCATTTTCGCGCCAAAGCAGGGGCTTGTAGCCCCTGTAACCGGTTTGACCTGGGCTATGCCCAGGGGCACCAAATGTCCCCCGTGCCAACTTCAAAGTACTCTTGGAGTGCACCCACCCATCTCCAATACCCTGAAGCCTGTCTGGGAGGTGGTTACACCTCCCTGTGACAGGGAGCCTATTGTCCTGGCCTCCCCTGCCGGAGTTTCGTCCAGCAGCAGGAGGCCAGACTCATGTCAGTGGCTGCAGCATCCATTTTGTGATGCCAGGGTTCTGTTAAGCTGGTACCGAGTGTACCGGTGTGGCCATGTTTCTCCCTCTACATAACATAACATAACATAACAGGCGTATTTGTAAAGCGCAGGTTCACCCCAGCAACGGGGCATCCTGGCGCTGAAATAACAGATGTATATCTAGGAGGGTAGAATCGTACCTCCGCCGCCAGTACTGGCGGGGAGGTATAATTCCAAGGTGTTTTGACACCAAACGCAACATGTTTCCTTGCAGCCATTCGAAAGTTAGCATTTACCGTGAGGTTATAATGCACTTAAGAGTATATGGTCTGGCTGCATCACAGAATAACCCCGTACAATAGATTCCGAAGGCTGCAGAGGGACCCTGCTCATGCATGGGCACCCTCTCACACAAAGCCCAGAACCCTGCCTTCAGGATTGATAAGGCCTGCCATTGGGGTGACTGATAAGTTTATATGTGCAGTGATAAGGTAGATATAGGGAACCTATATCTAAGTAAGGGGTGCATACACCACCTTAGACAGGCTGCTGTAGCAGACCTGTGGTGTCATTTTCGAAGGCTGCCCAGGGGTGGCATAATACATGCTGCAGCCCCTGGTAGGCCTCTGGAGTACATGGAATCATTTTAGAGAGGAAGCAGCTAGGCTGGAGTCCTGGATAGCAGGACCCCAGCCAGACTAAAGTCGAAAAACAGTGAAACATCATCAAAAAGTGGGAGTAACTATATTATGGTGTATACAGTTCGATCACTGATTGCAGCCACGAGAGGGCAGCAGAGAGCAGCGGACAGCAGCGGACAGTCCAAGAGCCGCAGCAACCGGTGTGCAGCGAGGCCGCCGCCGCCGCCATCGCGATCAGAGAAAGAACCGGGTGACAGGGGACCGGTGCCGGTGCTAGAGCCGGAGCAGGAGACCAGAGCCAGAGCTGCTGCGGCCGCCGCAGCCGCAGCCCGCAGTCATAACGCGGCCGTGACGCGGCGGCAGTAAAGGGGGAAAGGAGAACGGAGAACGGATACAGCGGAAACAGCGGTGAAAAAGCGGAGCGTGGGACTGCGGTAAGCACACAGTAACACCCCTTCCCCGCCGCAACCGCCTGCAACCACCGCCACCGCTAACTGCCCACCGCGGCCTCACCTGTCACGCAGCCGAGCAGCCAGCTGATGTACTTGACGGGCGGCCCCCACCTTCACTTGCAGTTACTGGAGGCGCTTTAGAAAAGCGACATAGAAGGTGGGGAGTGAGAAGCGAACGGCAGGTAGGCAGGCAAAATCCTGCAGAACATTGCTTCACCCCCTGCTCCCCCCGCCGCGACCGCACGCCTACCACAGCTACCTGCCACAGCGCCTGTCACCTGCCGCAGCGCCAGTGAGAGAGATCGACGAGCAGATCAAACGGATCCCACGTGCTGCCAGCTGAGGCCACAGAAGCCACAGAAGCCATAAAAGCCTCAGGCAAATAGCAGGCAAATGATAAACAAGCAAGCAAGCGATAATAGCTAACCGTTAATCAGCCAAAGCAGCCGTGGGTGTATCCGGCGTGAGTCTCCCACTTGAAGTCGCCAAACACCACTTGCAACTTGTATCCCTCCCCCAGCACAAGCCCTGGACTCGCAGCAGCCGCCGCAGGGAGCCCAGTGCATGCTCCAATCCAGCAGGAAACTCTAGGAGTCTCCTATAGACTATAGACTCCTATAGACTCCCACAGACTCCATCCTCTACCTGGGCTCAACCGAATAGCAGCAGCCTAGGAGCCGGCAAGCCACTCAAAACCAACCCTAAAATGAGGACCAGAAACTCAACCCTACTCCAACCCCAGGAGAGGCCCCGACCACATAGCTCCGCCAAGAGACGGAAGGCGAAGCTATTTTATCCCCCAGTATTAGAACTAGGAGGATCTTATCAAGGCCCAGGGCCCTGGGATGGGGATCACCCAGGTGCAGCAGGAGCAACAGGAGCAACGCCAACTTTTCCGGTATCTCACATTGTCTTCAACGTGGAACCGCCGGCCCCTTCCTCCCCAGTCCATCGCTCGACTGACCACACGGGGAAGCCCCATAGCCCCCCGAAGCTGAACGCGCACAAGGCCAGGCCCTACACCAAAGAACACCCAATTTGCTCCGCTGGGATTAGAGACATAAGAAGCTTTTTGAACCCTAAACCGTCCTCTCCCTCCGCTTGCCCCATGTCTCTGGCCAGCTCACCCACTACAAAAGCAAAGGAGGAAGGGCCGAGCCCCACACAAATAAGTCCCCGGGCCAATAGGATTCCCCTCTCACCAACAATACTCACACTCCCGCACGGATTACCCCCCAAATTTAAGACCTCGGACACGGTGGCACTTGGGCCCACCCACGCAAACATCACGGCCCAGACTCTTCCCCCGCCAGAGGACCGTCCGTGGAGCAGCCCTCCTTCAACCAAAACGAATATGCACAACATTTCCGATAGTACCCACTTCGACAAGAAAGGAGGCACAATTTCCTCCACCACAGAGATGCATACAGATCTGACCTCCGGGCCCCCCGACACAAAGGAAGGTGCAACCCGACAATCATTCGACAGGACCCTAACCCACCCATTGAACATACCAGTACCAGGCCACCCGGTACACGACAAAACGCCCCTGGCATCGCCCTCTGACAGCGGTCCCGCAAACACAAGCCACCTATCACTTATTAGTGAAGCCCTCGTCTCAATGACAGGAGCAGCGATAATGCACGCGGACAAGCTTGATGTGCAGATTAACATCCTACAAATAGTGGCAAACTTGATATCCGGGATAGACTCAAAACTGGACAACTTGAATGCCCTGATACGCAGAGCACAGGACAGCACACAATTCAAGCCAGTGCAATGTAGCTGCAGCCCGATCCTGCACAGCCTTGAAAAACTTCCAAATATCATGACCACCTTGATAGAGGATCTCAAGGGCGAGGTAAACAAAAAAAACTGCCAGAAGAGCATGCCACTAATCACACAGGGTCTCGCCCAGGCACACTCCATGGATAATACCCCAGCATATCCTTGCCCAAGCAGCTCGGAAAAGCATGCTCAACTGGCTTCGCCAAATGTTGGTGGAACAAGAATCACCCGGACCAAGGCTGAAAGCCACGCCCCGCAACAAACTCGCAAGCCACTTAGTCCTGGGTCACAAAACCTGTCAAGGAAAAACAAGAAAAAACTGAGAAAACTCAACAAGGAGAAGAAAAATAACGCATATGCAACCAGCGCCATTCACAATTGGTTACGACCCAATAAGCAGCCCCCCGATAACACCTTCACAGATGAAACACCTAACCTGGCAGACCCAAAACACACCGCAGAAGCTATCGGCCCATCTACCGGAAACTCACACACACTCACCTCAGCTAAGGAACCAAGCCTGCCACCTCTCTCAGCGGCCCCTCAACCGGTCACAGCGCCAATAACACAAAAACAAGCGCATGAATCACAGCTAAACTGCCATGATGAAGCCACTCAACACAAGCAGGAGCCCAGCCAATCCAACTTCCAGAACATAGCGCAAACCAAGTTTCCAGCGAGTGGAGCATTTGACTCAGACAACTCAAAAACCACCAACAACACCATTGGAGACTTCCAGAGAGCCCCCCTAGGGTCAACATCCCTTAAAATGGAGCATGCCGTCTACAGGCCACTGAATAAGAACCACCAACCCAGCATAACGCCCACGGAGGCATCTCAACTCTCAACAGGACCAAACCAGCAGACAAACTCTTATCAGCCCGGTCTGACAATGCCACCTCCAATTGAGACCCTGGGAAAAATTTGGCTCAACGAGGCCAGCTCTAGTCAAGCAAATGCTAAGGACCGGAAAATACTGTTATATCCTGAATACACCTCGCAAGGAAAATGGGACATCCTCAACCGAAGTAACCTTTTAACACTGTGCGCAAACATCCCGGGACTGGAAGGTATAAATACCACAGACATCGAAACCATCTCCTTCCTGCCCCCGGATGCGGAGGAAAAAAACGAAACCACGGAACTAACCTTCAACAGCCCAAACCAGGCGGAGGCACTGAGGAACCAACATTCCCTACTGGAAAGCTGGGGCATAAAGATAAAGGCAAAGCCGGTACAAAAATACCCTTCAATCTTAAAAACCTTTAACCCACACTTTAAGCCGGACAACCAGGAACAGGGAGTGGCTGATTTTACACGCATAAACGCTCATTCCACCCACCGGCCAAAAGCCGCGTCCGTTCTTCAGGGGTGCAAAGGTAGCACAAACAACAGCTCAATCAATGGAACCCCAGTCAAGATCACAACCAACCCCAGTCAAGGGAAACGACTGTGCATAACTAGGGGTCACGAAAGCAACGACTGGTCCTGGCTGTCATCAGCACTAAGTCCCAGCCCCTAATACACTTTGCAGTGCAAACTTAGACGGAACCCCTAAACACACTGCCAGCATGCGAGTAAAAACTTTAAATAAAAAGAAAACTACAGAGAGTTTAAAAATACTGACGTGGAACGTCTCCGGACTCAAAAAGCTGCTACTAAACCCAGTTGCGGTGAAATTCCTGGAGGAAGCAGATATCATATGCACACAGGAAACTTGGCTGATCCAACCGCTATCGCTAAGAGGATACGCAGAATATAGCAAAGCAGCAAAAAAGACCAATATATTCGGAAGACCCTCAGGGGGGTCTTGCATCTATATAAAACACTCATTGAATACCGAATTCAAGGAACTCCATAATCAACCAGACAACATGCAGGCGGGCATCCTGAAATTCCCCCTCTCCACCGATGGTATTGCCCCCATACTATTAATCAATATCTATCATAACCCACAGGAGAACACATCTAACTCGCTCTCACTCGCAAACCATCTCGAAACTTTACTGCTATGCCATCCATCATTAGACAGCATTATCCTCGGCGACTTCAACATCCACAACATAGGGGCCTCTACTGAGAAAAACCAACAGCGTGGGGCGACTAAAGCATTGAATGATCTTTTGAAATCCTACAAACTGGCGACGGCCCACACACTGCTCTTAAAGAACACCCCGGGAGCCTTGATCGGTCACACGTACAACAATAAAACGACGATCGATTATATCATCTTAAGCGACAAATTGCATGACAAAATGACAAACTTCACGGTTCACCATCGCAACGACAGCGACCACGCAGCTCTAACAATCACTATGAACCTATCAGTGAAATTACGCTACAATCCCGCATGCATCGGGGCATCGGACGGCCAAGAATTAATAAAGCTGCCTAGAAGAATCAAATGGGGACAGGTAGCCACCGCAACTTTTAACAACTGGGCAAATACGTGGGCAGGCTGGCCCCCGCGCAAATACAACCAGGAGGCAATAGCAACATGGGAAAGATCCACCATGACCCTAGCGGCAGAACTCCGGGGTTGCGGGGACAAACCTAGGGCAATTCACTGGCACCCCCCGACGGCCTTCGGACTCAACGTAGAAATTAAAACAAGTGCTAAGGACTTAAACAAAAAACGAAAAGCCCACAGCAAAAACCGTACAACCGAAAATAAACTTCAACTGCAGGAGGCCGCAAAGAGCCACTCCAAAAAAGTGTGGGCTGCAAAGCGTAATCACTGCGAGGCACAGTGGCTGAAAATCTTCGAACTATTGAGCCCTGGCAAATCACAAGAGTTCTGGAGCTACATAAGCCATCTTGGCCGAGGCACAAACCATAGAGAAAACTCCCTTGAGGCATCGGTCTGGGTCTCTCACGTAAAAGCGCTCTACTATGAAGAAGGACCAACCACCCAGCCACACAACACAACCCCATCAAAAGTGAATCCAGTCACAATCACCGACCTAATGCCTCCCCCCGGAAAATCTCTAGTGTCTAAAATATTAAAAAAAATCAGAGCAAACGGCGCACCGGGCCCTAACGGCCTCCCAGGCCACTTGTTTAAATCAAACATTGAATTCTGGTCCGAAAATTTGACCTACTTGTTTTCTGACTGCTGGCTATCGGGGGCCGTGCCCGCTTCATGGCGAGGCTCACTCCTGCACCCAATTCACAAGAAAGGGACCAAATCGGATCCAATAAACTACCGCATGATCGCCCTGTTGGACATCGAGGGCAAAGCCTATGCAAGTGCCATCTTGAAGGACCTCACAGACTGGGCAAGTAATGAAAATCTTCTGCCATTCTGTCAAACCGGCTTCAGACCAGGTTCCTCGACTGTAGATAACATCACAGCACTCTCTTACCTAGTCAATCGAGCACGGCTACGCAAAAGCCTCCCATTATTCGCCTGCTTCATCGATTACTCAGCCGCGTTCGACGGAGTAGACCGCTCCATCTTATGGAGAAAGTTGGTCCATTGGAACATCGACCCTTCTTTGCTAAGAGCGATACAATCCCTCTATCAAAACACCTGGGTAAGAATCAAACTCTCTAATGAATCTGCAACCGACAAGATAGCCACGAACCGTGGCTTAAAACAAGGGTGCGTGTTAGCACCCCTGCTGTTCAATTTATATACAGCAGACATGGAGATGGCCTTGACTGGGGCCGCCTTAGCAACTCCAAAGATCGGGGCAATCAAAATACATTTCATGCAGTACGCGGATGATCTCGTAATCCTTGATCACACAAAAATAGGACTTCAAAAGGCACTCACCGCTTTGGCAATATATAACAACAAAAACAGACTGGTAGCAAATCCGACAAAATCAAAAATAGTCATCTTCGGGCACTATCCCAAAAAAAAAAGAGCAAAATGGAGCCTCGGCCAGCTGACCCTGGACAACATCCAGAAATACGTGTACCTAGGGGTCACCTTCCATGAATCGGGACTGTGCGGGTCACATCTAAAGAAAATCCAGGGCAAAGGGAAGACCATCACCTTTGCCCTTTGCAAACTACAAGCTTCCCTACACAGCCCATCAGCAGTTGCCATCCAAAGAGTCCTCAAGGCCAAATTAATTCCGGCCCTAAACTACGCACAACAGGCGTATCCAGGCAAACTTAATAAGGAGATGGAAAAAATCCACTGCGGGGCATACAAGAGACTATACCATCTACCGAAATGCACAAGAAACACCTTAATTCGCCTGGAATTCGCCCTTAACCAACAAACGCTGGAAGAGATGGCGGCCCTAAGTAAATATTACTACCTCACAACAGCGGCACGCGACAACACACTGAAGGCCGTCTTGAAATACATCTTTATTGAACCAGGGAACCCTTGGTCAGCCATCCTTGAAACAGCCAAAACGCAACTGAACCTGGCGATTGAGTCGTGGAACCCAGATCTGGTCAATTACACGACCATCAAACACGTGATAAAAAAGCAAGTGCGTGCACGCTCCCGGGACCTGGACCTGGAGTCCCTCACGAAAAGAGCCTTTCACGAGTCCCTATGCCTGCCGCACACCGTGCATAACCCTCGAAACCATCTCACGCAGGCCGTGGGCCTCTCAGCACTCCACAAGATTCTCGCCTACAGACTGCACCCCCTGCCGCTCAAAGAACTATATCACCCGGGAACAGCGGGCATGGGGCCTCGGGAATGCAGACTCTGTAATTATAAACGTGAATCATTGGCCCACCTACTTTTCTGCTGCCCCGCCCTACGTGCACCCCGCACCCTCTACCTCAGGCCCATTCTTAGGGACGCCGGGTCACGTACAGCTAAGGAAGCAATCCATCAACTATTCACCTTGAGTATACCGAAACAGATGGCCTCATTTGGAAAATTCATACAACAGACTCGGACCGAGTTGATGGCTGCCAAGGCCACGCAGGAATAGAGACCTTGTTGTGGGGCACTGGGCGTCCCGCCTCGATCACGGACTGAGTGTGTCCTTCTGAACTTTGACAACTCGCCCGCAGAAACACCTTTGGTTTTAACTTTTGTAATTTTATACTTTGGTTTTAATGTAATGGTTTTAAGTAACCACACAATAAAAGTTATTCATTCATTCATTCATTCATTCATTCATTCATTCATTCATTCATTATAAGAAGCAGATCCTACTCTCCTACATTTCCCTCTTTCTCTCTCTCTCTCTCTCTCTCCCTCTCTTTTTCTCGCTCTCCCTCTCTCTATCTCTCTATTTCGCTCACTCTCTCTGTCCTTTGATGAGCGCAGGACACACCTTCTTTCCTAGATGTTTGTCTTGCAGGCTGAGACCTACAGATTGTCCTGAGGAGACCCGCCATAACTCTTCTAAATGGTTGTTTTGTGTTTTTTTGAACAAAATGTTTTGTTTGGTAATTCAAAGATGAATGAGTGATTCTCCTTTTTCTGAACACACATGCATGTTAATTGTTGTAATTGTACGACATCAAGTGAATTGTATTGTGCATGATTTCGTGGAGTTGATGTAACATATCTTTGTCCGAGGGCGGGGTCCTGGGGGTGGTGGGTGTTGTGGCCCTCTTGGGGCTCCGGGCTGCATGTTCAATAGCTCCATGGCATCTGTTTTTCTTCAGGTGTGGCTCTGGGCTCCCTTTTCTGGTGCAGGTAGTCATCCGACTTTACACCAGGTCAGAGCAGGTGTTAATTTCCTGCTGCTAACGTGCCTTATCGCCTGTTTTGGGATCTTATCGCCGAACTAGCTGGTCATTGAGAACGTTGCGGAGTGGTGATGTTGCGACTTTTTGCATGGGAACGCCTACTCTGCATCTCATTCGCGATAATTGACGGGCTTATCTGTGGTGATGTTTTTTGCGGCTCCTATCGCAGGTAAACTGGTGATATCAGCTGTTAGCACCAGCTCGTGAATGGGGCGATAAATGTATTGCTGCTTTGGCTGGTATAAAGTGCTGATAACTCAGTGATAAATCCTTGAGAATATACCCCACAATACTTATGAAATAGAGCACGTAAGTAGCACAAATTCACAATGCTCTCCAGGGGGAGAACAAACCATATACTAAAATAGTGGAATGCTAACCTTGACTCAAGATAAGAGTGGACCCAGAAGACGTAGAAGAGCTGTGGACCCAAGGACCACCCAATGTGAGTATCTAGGAACCGGTAGTTGCTAAACAGCCCTACCCCACAACCCCCTTTTTAACATTCCCAGCCAGGGAAGCGAATAAAATTATTTTTTCCACTAGCCAGGGAATTTTTAACCTTTTTTAATCACTTCTTTAGGTCCCTACACCTCACCACCTCCACTGTCGCTGCACAAACACATAGTCTTTCACCACAAAACTATAGTGCTCCCGCGTAGCTCGTAGGTCGCAGCACGCCCCGCCCCGTAGAGGGACGGGAAGACCCCCATGATGAAGCATGACACTAAGGGACTCTTAGTGTGTGAGGGGTATTTTAAAAGCACATAGTGCCTTCATCCCACCGGTTAGATGAAGAGCCAACCTCCTTTTCAAAAATATATTTATAAAAAACCCTTAAAAATAAACACTTGCACTTTTTTCTTGATAGAATCTTTTTGTTTATATGAGTATCTAGGAACCCCACGGATTTCGTGTGCACAGTGGGTAAATTACCTCATGCTCAATGTTAGACCTTGGGTAAGTCGCAGTTGCATTTTAAAAGAAAAAGGACCCTTCCCAGCGGACCCTGAAGACACCCTGTGGAAGATGGAATGTTGGAGAGTCACCCCGCCTGTGGATACCCCAGGAACCAGGATACCGGGTGCATAGGTGTCAAGTGATGTCAGAAATTGATGTAGGCCACAGTGGGGGACTTCAGGAAAGTTGCTGCTGGAGAAGAAGATGAAGGAGTCTGGTGGACCCCAGAGGTGGATTCAAGTTGAGAAGAACCTGCAAGCAGAGGAGACAGAGTCTATGCCAGTCAGGAGAGAACAGGAGGCATGGAAGACAAATTCCCACCGATGTCGAATATGCAGGAGAGGTTGAAGGTGCGCTTGTAGTTGCAGCTGTGTGGACCAGGTGATGCTGTGGAAGACCAGGAGCTGTTCACGAGCTGACCCACATCGGATGTGGAGAGCCAGGGGGTCAGTGTCTGGCAGGGGCACCAACAAGTCTTGGCAGCGGTAAACAACACAGTAGATGCAAAAGTTGTAATGTTGGGACCAGTCAGATACAAATGACTCACCATGAGCAGGTAAACCGGAACAGGCCCATAGAAAGCAGGGGAGCCCACTGGAGCCAAAGAAGACCCTCAAGAGGACCCACGGGCCTGCGGCACAGGAGTCGCAAGAGGACCTCGAGCAGCTCACAGATGAAAAAGGCCTACGGTGCAGAGGAAGTGGTGAAGGCTAAATCTTGGCTGCAGGAGTTGCATGATGTTGGAGCTTCTTGGAGCCCGAAGATCTCTGGAGGAGGGAGCCAACAAGCTTTGGCAACGGCAAATCGACGCGCTGCACAGGGGTGCTGTGCCAGCGGTTCCTACGAGGGATACTGGCCTCAAATCAGTATGAAGATAGTGCAGGCCTCGAGGGAGTTACAGAATCACCAGCTGTGTTGCTGAGCCTTTCGGAGTCCGTGGGAGCCCTGGATCAGGAGACCGGTCATCTGTCTTGCGGTGCCTGCAGATGCAGGGGAGTGACTCCTTCATTCCAAGGGAGATTCCTTCAAGTGTCTTGGATGTCCACAGCCTAGTGAAGAACTTGTATAGAGCACCGACAAAGATGTTGCAGAAGACCAGCAGGATGATAAGACCCGGAGCAGCATGAATCTTCCCCGGTGCAGTCTCGTTTCCAAAGTGAAGTCCAGACTTTCCAGACGGTCAAAGTTGAATTAGTATGTGAATTGAATCTTGTCCCATGATGCATTATGGGACCTACCCATAGCTAAGCCCTTAAGTACCCTTAGGAAAGGGTTTGGATGATTCAGGGGTCTGTCCCAGAGGAGGGGTCAGACAGTAGGGCGGATACTCCAGTGTCCTTTGTCCAGTTTCATGCCAGAACGGTAGCCAATGGCTCCCTGAACTGGTTTGAACTGGAGTATGCAAGGGGGGCGCAAAATGTGCTCTTCAAGTAGTCTCAATGGCGCTGGAAAGCGCCCCACCCTCCCCAATACACTAAACCCTGGCTGCGAGATGGTCACACCTCCCTGTGACAAGATAGCTATTGTTCTGCCTTTCCCTGCTCGAGCTTGGCTCAACAGCAGGAAGGTAGAATTGTGTCTCTGGCCAGCATCAGCCCTAGCTTGCTGTCCAGTTATGGAAGACAGGCACCGGGAGCGCTGAGGGCCTCCCAGAGGAGCTTTACAGTACATGAAATCATACCTCTCACACCGTTTATGGTGTGGAGGTATGATTCTAACATGTTTCATGTCAAACATGACACTGTTTGATGCAGCCAGTTTAGAGATGGTCATCGCATATTGATGCATGGCCACTCTATATGTTATTATGGCTGGTGCACTTGCAACCCGGGATAATGGACTCTGAAGGTTGTAGGGGTGCCCCGCTCATGCAGGTGCACCCTCACACTTAGAATCAAGCACCCTGCATTCAGGATTGAAAGGCCTGCCCTAGGGGTAACTTATAGGTTTTAAGTGTAGTGACCTCAGATACAAGAAAACGTATATCTGTCGTAAGTGGTGCTAGCACCAGCTTACACAGGCTGCAATGGCAGGCTTGTAATCACAGTTTGAGTGGACTCTCATGGGTGGCATAATACATACTTCAGCCCTTGGTAGACCCCTGGTGTACCTTTGCCCTGGGTACCTTAATATAGTATACTATGAACTTATCTGGGTACACCAGTAGCCAACCTGGAGCATACCTAAGTGCTCACCATGTCCATGGAAGCATAGAGACTGGGGTCCTGGTTAGCATGATCCCAGAAAGACTAGCCAGAAAAACATAATGCCACCAGTAAAACGTGAGGGTGACCATGAAAGCAGATCCTACATTCCTACAACATACCTGCTATTGTGAGAAGTAGGTCTGGATAAGGTGCTGTCTGACATCTTCACCTTCATCTTCCTCACTATCACCTTCTCGAAACGGCATTTCCTGGTCCCCACCTGATGGGTTTTTGTGGCCTGCATCATCATCAATGAGAGGGACGTTGTGTCTGAGGGCAATGTTGTGGAAGATGCAGCAGGCCACGTTGATCTGACACACCTTCCCAGGTGAGTAGAGGAGGGCCCCACCACTCTTGTCCAGGCTTTGGAATCTGGCTTTCAGGAGCCCGAAAGCCCACACCACTGGCCGACGTGTCCTGCCATGAGCCTCTTGGTAGAGGACTTCCCCTGGGGTTGTGGGATTTCACAGTGGGATGAACAGCTGTGGCATGCTTGGATACACTGAGTCATCTAGAGGTCAGAAATATAGTTGTGCGCAATGTTACCACACGCACTTAGAACATCTTGCTTGACATTACCCAATGCAGAGCTTACACACATAACACTTACCAACAAGTTAGGCCCTCTCCAGTCTGAATAGTGACAGCAGCTGTGGAATGCTGTTGTTCCATAGTATTAAGCTGTCATGTGCAGATCCCGGGTACTTGGCACAGGCCACGGTGATGTACAAATCTGCCAGGCAGACAACTTACATGTTATTGGAATGAACGTGCTTCCTATTTTGGTATACCTGCTGACGGGTGTGTGGTGGTACTAAGCCAAAATATGTGCCATCTATGGATCCAATGACATATGGGATGTGACCAAGCCCAAACATATCTGCCTTCACAGTGGCCAAATGCTTAAGCAGTAGAAACGGGATGTAAGTGCCAACTTGTTTCAACAGAGCTGCAAGCACCTCTGTGAGCACCATACTGAACATCGCTTGCAACATCCCACCAGATGTGGCAACTGAATTGGAAAGTACCTGTGGCAAAAAAATGCAAGATGGCGAACACCTTCACAAGTGGGGTGATATTGTGTAGGTTTTTAAGTTCAGGTGATACGTCTGGCTTAAGGTGATCAGTCAGGTCCAAAATTGTCTGGCGATCCAAACGGTATCCATGAATGACATGTCGAGTTTGTTTGGCCCGCCGGTATTGGAAAGGGCGATGAAGCAGAGGAAATTGTCTCCTCCTCCTATGGTACCTAGGTGAGAGACAGAAGCAACATTTAAAGTGAAGGCAGTCAGATGAGTAACATTTGTGTCAGCTGTGTTGGAAATGTACTGTGACAGCACATTCTAAACAACTTATAGGACAACACATGTGGCACCATGTCAGTTCAACTTAGCTGAACTGCCCTTGTTTGACAAGCTGACATTTTACCACGGATGCCACTGGATTCTGGGCAACTTCTTATCCAAGTAGGTACACTGTGGCATAAGGGGACGTAGCTTACTTGTGTCAGTGCTGCAGTTCCTCTACGATTAGCAGACACTTATGATAGATGTGCACAACACAGAAATCGTGTAACAGCGGCCATTACATGTGTTTACTGCCTGTGCAATGTGTAGGTCTATGTGACGATGATGTTGACGTGATGTTTCTGTACATTAAGCATTTCACAGTTCCAAAATCGCTAAAATTGCAGTTCGTAAAGAAGTGCATACGACTGCTAGGATGCTGGCAGGCTTACATAGCGATGATAACTACTAGAGGCGTCTACCGCCGGTGGTCGAGGTCCGCTGTTCTGATGCTTGCTTCCTCAGTGGTCTTTCCACAGGCAAACGTTGGGGGATGTGCTTGCAGCTTTCCAATGGCTGTGGGAATATATACCCATGGGCGCATCTGCGGCGTACAAATACTCTGCGGTTCGAATTCAGACTCATTTGCCTACAGACATTGCTGCTATCCACACCTCCTCACCATCTGCTGCTGTGTGCCACCTCTGAGAGTAACAATGCCAGGCCAAACAGGTATGAAGGCCCCGCCCTTCACTACAGAGGACCTGGAAATCTAGGTCGGAGAGGTCCTTCCCCTGTATGGCCAGCTATATGGCTCACCAGAGGAGCAGGTAAGATGGGAATGATGCTAGCAGCTCACTGGTGTCTGTTACTGTACATGCCCCAGGCAGACTAATTGCTCATCAATGTCAAGTGGAAAGTACAGACACTAACTTAATGTCCTGTCCTCAAAATCAATGACATGGCCATGTTGGATGATGTTTTCAGAGTTCAACGGCAGCAAACTATAAACGACATTAGGTCCGACTTCCACCATCTCCCAAGTCAGTGCCATGCATAGTTGACTGCATGCATGTGTCAATGTAAGTTAAGATGGCCCTACCAAGGCTGACGTGTGCCAAACTTCCATGTATGCATCATTTCGACATGTCAAAGGTTAGACAGATATCTATGTCTGTGTGCATGTCCATCAATGAAATCTCTTGATCTGTGCAAAACCCCAGGGCCACTGGGACATGTCATTTCAATGTCTAAACATATATGCTACAAATATGTGACCACTGTAGGGCCTGTCCACTCATTTGCTCCCTCTGTTGTATCTATCTAGGTCACCACCGTCTCATGTGGCGCCATTGGAAACCCATCACTTGGAAGGTGAGGCCCATGGGAGTCTTATCTTCAATGTAGCGTCCATTGCCGCAAGAGGTGGGAGGACCCACAAAGGAGTTGACACAAGATTGAACAGTTCATGCTTGGGAGGTCCTCCCCACATCATAAGTGCGCGGGCCGGACCCTGACTCTCATGATGGGCTGTATCCCGGTGGTGGCCTACCCAGGGCTAGATGGTTTTTGAGAGCCCAACAGCAGCTTGGAGGGGTTGAGTAGTGTGCTGCGCATAATGCCTAATGCCCGACCACCTTTTAAGTGTTACAAGTCAAGTCAAGTCAAGTCAGAGAATTTATATAGCGCACTACATACCCAGAGGGTCCCAAGGCGCTTAGAGAGGGGAGGAGGATTACTTGTCAAATATCCACGTTTTAAGTTGCTTTCTGAATGCTAGGTGGTTCTGGGTAAGGCGAAGGTAAGCGGGGAGTGAGTTCCATGTTTTAGCAGCCAGGCATGAGAAGGATCTGCCTCCCATGGTGGTCTTGTTGATGCGAGGTACAGTGGCGAGGGCTTGGCTGGAAGAACGTAGTTGGCGGGAGGGGGTGTAGAAGGACAGTCGTGAGTTGAGGCATTCTGGTCCGATGTCGTAGAGTGATTTGTGTGCGTGGGTTAGCAGTCGGAAAGTGATCCTCTTATTGACGGGTAGCCAGTGGAGGTCTTTAAGGTGACCGGAGATGTGTTCGTTGCGTGGGATGTCTAATATGATCCTGGCTGAGGCGTTTTGGATTCGTTGGAGTTTCTTCTGGAGTTTAGCGGTAGTGCCTGCGTTGAGGGTGTTTCCGTAGTCCAGTCGGCTCGTGACCAGAGCATGGGTGACTGTTTTCCTTGTTTCGGTGGGGATCCAGCAAAATGTTTTTCTAAGCATGCGAAGAATGTTGAAGCAGGAAGAGGATACGGCGCTGACTTGTCTATTCATTGAGAGTGAAGAGTCCAGGATGATGCCTAAGTTCTGTGCGTGGTCTGTCGGGATGGGTGCCTTTCCGAGGGCTTCCGGCCACCAGGAGTCGTCCCATGCAGAGGGGGATGTACCTAAGATGAGGACTTCTGTTTTGTCTGAGTTCAGTTTCAGACGGCTTTGTTTCATCCATTCGGCAACTTCTTTCATTCCTTCGTGTAGGTTAGTTTTGGCGGTGCTGGGGTCATTGGTGAGAGAAAGGATAAGTTGAGTGTCATCCGCGTAAGAGATGATGTTGAGGTTGTGTTGGCGGGCGATGGTTGCGAGGGGGCTCATGTATACGTTGAAGAGGGTGGGGCTGAGTGAGGATCCTTGTGGTACTCCACAGATGACTTCAGTGGCCTTGGACTTGAATGGTGGGAGGCGGACTTTCTGAGTTCTTCCGGTGAGGAACGAGGTGATCCATTCAAGTGCTTTTCCTTGGATTCCGATGTTATTGAGGCGTTGTAAAAGGGTGCTGTGGCAGACTGTGTCAAATGCTGCAGAGAGGTCGAGGAGGATGAGGGCGACTGTGTCTCCATTGTCCAGTAGAGTTCGAATGTCGTCTGTTGCTGCGATGAGGGCGGTCTCAGTGCTGTGTTTTGCTCGGAAGCCAGATTGTGAGGAGTCGAGGGATTTGTTGGCTTCGAGGAAGGCGGCGAGCTGGTTGTTGACAGCTTTCTCGATGACTTTGGCCGGGAATGGAAGGAGCGAGATGGGGCGGTAATTTTTGAGTTCAGTGGGGTCCGCTGTGGGTTTCTTCAGAAGGGCGGTGAGTTCAGCGTGTTTCCAGTCTTCCGGGAAGGTGGCGGAGTTGAGGGAGCTGTTGATGACGTCTCGGAGGTGCGGTGCTATGACGGAGTCTGCTTTGTTGAAGATGTGGTGAGGACATGGGTCTGTGGGGGATCCTGAGTGGATGGAATTCATCAGGCGGATTGTGTCCTCAGTGGAGATTGGGTTCCAGTCGTTAAGGGTGTTCACAGGGGGAGAATGTTCAGCAAAAGGTAGGGTGGGTTGGTTTCCGGGTTGGTTGTCGAAGCTGTTGTGGATGTCTGCAATCTTGTTGTGGAAGAATGAGGCTAGGGAGTCGCAGAGGGTTTGAGAGGGGGTGATGTCGTTGGAGTTGGCCGAGGGATTGGAAAATTCCTTGACGATGTTGAAAAGTTCCTTGCTGTTGTGGGGGTTGTTGTCAAGTCGATCCTTGAATGCTGTTTTCTTGGCCTTTCGGATTAGTTGGTGGTGGGTGCGGTTGGCGTTTTTGAAGGCATCCTTGGTGCTAGTAGTTGGGTCTTTTTTCCAGGCCTTTTCGAGGGAGCGGCAGAGTTTCTTGGACTTCTTAAGATCATCGTTAAACCATGAGGCCTTTTTGCTGGCAGGTTTGTTTTGACGTTTCTTCAGTGGTGCTAAGGTGTCGGCGGTGTTGGATAACCATAGGGTGAGGTTGGCGGCGGCTTCGTTTGCGTTAGAAGAGTGGGCTGGGGTGTTTAGAAGGAGCGATGCGGAGATCTGGTCCTTGGTGATTTTGTTCCAGTTTCTTTGCAGAGTTGGTTGGAGGTGGTTGGTGGGTTTTGGTTTGTTGTAGGTGAAGTGAACGCAGCTGTGGTCAGTCCAGAGGAGCTCCGTAGTGTGGTTGAAGGAGACATGATTGCTGGAGGTGAAGATGGGGTCGAGTGTGTGACCTGCGATGTGGGTGGGGGATGTGACCAGTTGTTTAAGTCCGAGGTTGGCGAGATTGTCCAGGAGGGTGGTGGTGTTGCGGTCGTTGATCTTTTCAAGGTGAAAATTGAGGTCTCCCAGAAGGATGTAGTCTTTGGAGGGGAGCGCGTGAGGAGTGATGAAGTCCGTGATGTCTTCACTGAATTTTGCGCGGGGTCCTGGTTGTCTGTAGAGGAGGGTGCCTCTGAGTGTGGTCTTGGGGTCGATGTGGATCTGGAAGTGAAGGTGTTCAGAGTTGGTGAGATTGGCGTCAGAGCTGGTTGAGATGCGGATTGACTTCTTATGGACGATAGCGATTCCTCCTCCTGTGTGGCCGGTACGGTCCTTGCGTATGATCTTATAATCTTCTGGGATGGCAATGGTGATGTCTGGGGCGGAAGAGGCGTTCATCCAAGTTTCTGTTAGGAAGGCGACGTCCGGAGAGATGGTGTCCAGTAGGTTCCATAGGTCAATGGCGTGTCTGTGGACTGATCGGGTGTTGAGAAGGATGCATTGTAGGTGGTTGGGGTCGGGGTCTGTGTTGTGGTCGTAGCGGAGAGGTTGTCGGTGCCGATGAATTTGCAGGAGTAGCAGGAGAAAGGTCCATGGGTGTGTCCGGGAGCGGCTTGGACGCAGTTTGGGGCGCGCCCGGAGTTAAGGGCTACGAGGGTGGCGGCATCGTAGGTAATGCGGGGGGGCTGGGCAGCGCGAGGGGCAGGAGGTATGGCGCTGGGCGCGGTCCAGGCGCGGACGGGCGTAGACGGGCTTACCTTTGGCGCACCTTCGGCGCGGATTGGGCGCGGTCGCTGCGCGTGAACGCTGCGCGCGGGAACTCCTGTCATATATGGATAGTGGAGGGGGAGGGGCGAGGGCGTCTCAGCTGGGAGGCGGGGCGGGCTAGGTAGGAGCACAACAACAACAAAATGGAGGGCGCTTGGGGGGACTACGCTTTACAGGTCGGAAAGTCGCGCTGGCAATCAGAACAGTGAAACAATCAAAGCGGAACACAAAGCGCACAGCAGGCAATTCAAATGACACAGTTTGAAGCAAGAAGCGCTAAGCAACGATACCGCAGCCAAAGGGAGCGACCACTCAGCTGGCAAGCGTTGAGTGAGTCACAGCGCTTCCAGGTAACGGAGCGCTGAAGTAGTCTGTGGGAGGGCGTCTCAGCTGGGAGGCGGGGCGGGCTAGGTAGGAGCACAACAACATCAAAATGGAGGGCGCTTGGGGGGACTACGCTTTACAGGTCGGAAAGTCGCGCTGGCAATCAGAACAGTGAAACAATCAAAGCGGAACACAAAGCGCACAGCAGGCAATTCAAATGACACAGTTTGAAGCAAGAAGCGCTAAGCAACGATACCGCAGCCAAAGGGAGCGACCACTCAGCTGGCAAGCGTCGAGTGAGTCACAGCGCTTCCAGGTAACGGAACGCTGAAGTAGTCTGTGGGAGGGCGTCTCAGCTGGGAGGCGGGGCGGGCTAGGTAGGAGCACAACAACAACAAAATGGAGGGCGCTTGGGGGGACTACGCTTTACAGGTCGGAAAGTCGCGCTGGCAATCAGAACAGTGAAACAATCAAAGCGGAACACAAAGCGCACAGCAGGCAATTCAAATGACACAGTTTGAAGCAAGAAGCGCTAAGCAACGATACCGCAGCCAAAGGGAGCGACCACTCAGCTGGCAAGCGTCGAGTGAGTCACAGCGCTTCCAGGTAACGGAGCGCTGAAGTAGTCTGTGGGAGGGCGTCTCAGCTGGGAGGCGGGGCGGGCTAGGTAGGAGCACAACAACAACAAAATGGAGGGCGCTTGGGGGGACTACGCTTTACAGGTCGGAAAGTCGCGCTGGCAATCAAACTAGCTGGAGCGTGAGCAGTCTTCATGGTCAGGTCTGCTTGGATTTTGCAACATGTCATTTGACTGCAAGCATTGGCACAAGTGCATCCAACCAGTTCCCTGATTGTACGTAGTGCCCCATCTGGCAACCTCACAAATTGAGATTATGGCCACAGCGTAAATGACGAATGTGCTTGATGATGGACATGCATGTCAGGCCTCATCAGTGACAGGGTGGTATTGACATGGATGTGTGGCTCACACAAACATTATCACTGCAGTCTATGCTAGACAATTGATGCAGATGGATAGCTGAGTACACACATGGTTAGAGGATTGACAGTACTGTCCCACACATTGTGAAGTACCATGCTGGTGAGGTGCTAATACTTATGAGCGGTTGTCACGAGGATTCAGAAAAACAAGATGGAAGGAGGTTCAGAATAAAACTATGCAAACTAAATGTATACCGGTGTAAACAATGTGAAGCTTTCTGAGTTAGTTCTGCTCGTAGTGGAGTTAGGCTTTTGGTGACAGCGTGAATTTAAAGCCCACTCTTTCATCTTTTTTGGAACTGCTGCCATCTGGTGCCCTTTGCTTTGCTCCTGACCTGGACCCACTGCTGGCTTGAACTTGGGCTACCTAGGGGGAGCGGGACTGCGAGAACCAGAGGTACTTGCGCTTCATGACCACGCGCACCTGGTGCCTCTTCCCGCCCCCTCCTCCCTGCTGACCATTAAAACATGTCTCGCGGCCCCCGCTCCGCGGGAGCCGCTCGTAGTGGAGTTACGCTTTTTGTGACAGCGTGAATTTAAAGCCCACTCTTTCATCTTTTTTGGAACTGCTGCCATCTGGTGCCCTTTGCTTTGCTCCTGACCTTGACCCGCTGCTGGCTTGAACTTGGGCTGCCTAGGGGGAGCGGGACTGCGAGGACCAGAGTTACTTGCGCTTCATGACCACGCGCACCTGGTGCCTCTTCCCGCCCCCTCCTCCTATTTAGTAACGCCCAAAGACCCGCACGCGGGGCGCGCGCGGGCGTGCGCCGGGTGAAGCCCGGGCAAAGGGCGGGCCCGTTTAAGCCTGTTAGAGACCGTTTAAGGCCGGACTGGGCCCCCCTCTAACTTTTGAGCCCGAGTTGGACTGAATGTATGTGCACTTTCTATATATCATAAATCTATTGTCATTGGGGTTTTTTGCATGTGATATCTTCTGTTACCTCTTAAACCATGAGTACACGTGGGAGCAGGAGTAAAACGGCTGCGGGGGGCCCCATTAACGGGCACTCTGGATAACTTCATTATAAGGGCAAACACTTTTATAGACCAAGGGATTTCACCAATGGAGCGCAGAGTGTCCCAAGATCTTGCCTTGGCAAAAAGATCATCTATGGCCAATCTTGCTACAGCTAAAACCCCCGAAATATCAAAGGGCGTGGGCCCTATAGAAATCCATGCAGACATTCATACTGACAGATATAGTTTGCCCAATACGATAGATCTATCAGTGTCTCATCTTCTATCTGAATCACAACTGAGCTTGGATTTGGAAAAAAACCTGGACTTAGTCGCTATTACTACACCTGACGATCTGAGTGCTAGCCAGCTGAGGGGTAAGAAGGAGGGGGCCATCCCTAAAACACTCAAGTTAAAATAAGTAAGGGGAAGGGGCGACCAATTGAAAAGAACTAGTGGGGATTCTGTCCGAACTCTGCATACAGAACATGACCATCCTTGTAACGTTGCCACTGAAGAGGCTTTGAGTAGAGTGACTGCAGAGGCTTCGACTAACCTGGTCAGGAAAAGTGTCAGTGGTGACGAGGTTGATATTTCACTCCTATCTGGAGACCTCTTCAAACTTTACCTCTCGCCTATTGAGACAAGACTATCCTGTATTGAAAGACAGCTAGCCGACCTATGTGTTATGCCTAAAAAGCAAAACATTCCGGGGGCTCAAAAAGTAGGGGGAAATAAGTCAAATAGTAACAAACTTCCCGACCATGTTACTAAAAATCCATCAGCATTAGTGACAAACACAAATCCCAAGCCGGCTTTAGCCCCTGAGAAGAAAGCTGTAGCTAAAACTAAAGTCTGTGCTACCCCCCCTCGAGAGGGGAAGACTCCATCTAGGGCTCACATCTCTCAACCAATTGAGAATAAGAACAATGGAGGTCCAGTTAGGAGAAGAGAGGTGAACTTACCCCCTCAGGCAAGTCCCAACGTGGTGGTTATGACGGGCGTTCCGGAATTGGGTGACACCGCTGAGGAAGCAAATTGGTCATTAAAAAACAAGGTCCAACATTGGCTAAACTCAAATCGGCCTTTACCACCTTACCGGTCAAGCAAGATTTTGACGGTGCGTAGGGTGACGTGGGTGGGACATGAGAGGAAATCCCTACAGGGCGACTGCATCCTGATTAATTTTGCGGATCCTCACACGGCTGACCATGTTTGTTCATGGAACACTCAGGATAGATACGAGGGAATTGCAACCAGACGACTCTCCTTCTTTTATCCCTCTAGGAGTGGACCAACTCGTGATTGGGATATTGATAGAAATTGGTATAGAGCAGGGCATCGAGATTGGGGTGGAGATTTGGGGACGTGGGGGTGCAGCCCACCACGGAGCTAGCTTTTAGGGATAACTGGGGTGGTTTTCCGATCACAAATAGGCTTAGTTGCCTGGAGACGGTCGACTGACGGTCAAAATCCACCAGTTCATCAAAAAGTGAAAAAATGGATCTTATAGCTTAAAAACAAGAGACAGTGGGTTTATAAATAGTTGCGCTATTCTGTTAGATACGCAAACGGTCAAAGATAAAAATGCAGTCTATACCACTCTTGACCCACCATCTGCAGGTACAGACAGTATTGTTGAATTAGTGACTAATCCCATTAGTGATAGTGAAGGAAACAATTAGGCTCTGACTTGTTATACTCGCCCAGTTGTAGCGGAAGAGGTTGTTGGAGAAGTAGTAGGGGGTGGTATAGTAACTATACCTCACCTAGATGGTATTTGTGAGACAAACCCATCAGTAGTAACAACTGTCCTCACATTGGTTGACCATAGGGGTAGGCTGGCCCTGTTATCTTGGAATATAGCGGGCCTGTCTAGTAAAGTGAAGGACCCTGACTTCCTGGCATTTATAGATAGCTTTGATGTAATTTGCCTCCAGGAATGCTGGGAATTATCTGAGATACATCTAAATGGTTTCCGCACCTTTTTTACCCCAGCACAGCAGACTAGTAGGGGTAGGAGTTCAGGTGGGTTATGTACCTTTATATCCAACACTGCCAACTTGTCAGTTAAATGCCTACCTGGCAAGGGCAACAATCATTATTATCAGACACTAACACTTGCGATGGGAGGAAATCAGTATATTACCCTGATTAACCTTTATAATAATATCCCAGGGGAAGATCGGATCAGGATAATGGATGATTTAAAAGCAGATTTGGGTAGGGAAACTGGCTTAGAGCAAGAGGTAAGGTGCTCTATAGTGACAGGAGATTTTAATTGTCACCTCTGTCCTCTCAGTAATTTTGATACATGTGGCATGGTCAACCTGAAGGGAGATCCCTGTACTCTCTTTGAACACTCTACGTTTAGGAATCTATTGAATAGCTTGCTATTTGAGTATTATTTAGGCTTCGCAAAGGAGCTTTGTAACCCCCAAGTTGATTTCTCACCAACCTTTATTGGGAGGGGTTCAAAGTTGATGATTGATTTCATGCTGATCACCACAAGTTATCACTGCAATGTCCGATCGTTTAATCGAGAGGACATTGCTCTCAGCGATCACTTTCCTATCACCGCAACTTTCAGCAGGGTAGTGGGACGAGACCAAGGATCCAACGTAGAAGAAAATCTATATAGTCATGGGATCCACTTAAATAGAACAAATGGCTATTCAATAAAATGGTGTAGGGTTGACCCTATAGGATTCCTGCAAAGCCTAGTAGTAGATCATTTCCCTGACTTTACGATTTGTCTTGCGGAAAATCCTAACTTTTAAGAGGTTACGGCAGTCTTCCAGAAAATTAGCGCACAAATTAGCAGCAAATTAACAGGGATTGCCCGGGGGGGGGGGGGGGGGGGTAGCTTTAAATTGAAGGGTTGGTTTAACTCTGATCGTAGTAAGGCGCATGCCCTTCTTAAAAGAACCTTAAAATCAGTGCCAAGAATCCCCCTAGAAATAAAGTCTGCTAGAGCAACTCATAAACTCGCTCTGAAAAAACGTAAAAATGAACTGAAAGAGGCTGCGTGGGGAGATCTGCTTAAGGCGTGTGCATTAAGAGATAATACTGCCTTCTGGAGAGCAGTAAATGCTCCTTTTTTGTGGAAAGAAGTTGCGACATGATGGAGATTGCCATCGAGGAGACGGTTTGGGGAAACTATTTCACCGAGATCTATAAAAGAGACGGTACTGTCAGATCAGGTAGGACTAACACAAATGAGCATGTAACCTTGGAGTCTATTTCCCATGAATCATTCCCTCTCGATATATAGTTTTCTCCTTAGCAGAGGTGGAATTGGCTATCGTAGAAAGTTCTAACAGCAAGGCCCCAGGACCAGATGGGATTCCCATTGACATTTATAGGGAAAACACCGCCCTATGGGCACCGCTCCTGACTAATGTACTAAACAGTTATAATAAATTTGGATTTCCGTCCACTTGGCAGGATGCGATAGTAGTGCAAATTTTCAAAAAGGGCGATCGTAATGATCCTAAATGCTATAGGCCTATTTCACTGCTTGACTCCCTCATGAAAGTAGCAGGTCGAGTTATACTAAATAGATTACAGGGATGGGCCAAGGATAAAGGCATTTTATCTAAATTTCAATTTGGGTTCAAGTCTGGCTTGGGTACTGTTGAGCAAGGACTTAACTTGGCATTGTTGATAGGTAAATATAAGACTGCCAAAAAGGGAAATTTATTTATGACATTTGTTGACCTCAGTTCAGCATTTGACTGTCTGAGTCACGATGTCTTGTGAAACACTTTGTTATGGCTGGGAGTGGATTCAAATATTCAACATTTTTTAACCCCTTCGATGCTTGTGACGGAACCATTCCGTCATCAGTCACGGTTGGGCTGTGCAGATGACGGAATGGTTCCGTCACAACCACACCCATTTCAATGAGGGGCAGCACTGGAGGGGAATTCCATTAGCAGCGATGGTGTTAATCGAACTATACAGAGGAGCAGGGGCAAAGGTGCGTCACGGTAAGAAAGGTGAATGCACAGAGAAGTTCCCAATAATGAAGGGTGTTCGCCAGGGATGTATCCTGGCGCCCTTTCTTTTTAACCTTTATAATAATAGTGTAGCAGACCACCTAACACAATTGGCTGTGTATTATCCTCAAACTAATGGCACTGCGGTGCCTATTTTACTCTACGCAGACGATGCGGTTATTACGTCAAGAACCCAAGTAGGCCTCCAGAAGGCGTTAACCAGATTCTCAGTATATATGGGATCTAGGGGCCTAAAAATAAATACGGGGAAAACCTTCACTATGTGCTGCTCATCCAAAAATAAGGTTTCAGTCAAATATAGGAATAACAAGTACTTTTTCTTATTTGGGGGTTGTTTTTAATAAAAAAAGGTACATGGACTACAGCTATCACTACCAGGTGCTTAGATTTCTTGCGAGCTATTGGGGCATTAATGCAGTTCGCAAATAAGCTGGGTGGCAGGCCTGTACGCATTCTGCTTGATATTTACGAAGCTAAGTGCGTATCGACTGCCATATATGGGGCCGGCATTTGGGGCATCTCAGACTGTCAGGAAATCCAGGTGAAGGAAAACAGCTTTCTTAGATATTTGTTAGCCGTTCCTAGGTCTACCTCAACCTACGCCTGCCACAAGGAACTTGCCTTGGTCTATATCACTGATTTAAATAGGATCAGTCCAGTGCTGCTCTGGCATAAGATCTGGACCTCCACTGAAACTGATCTTAACAGGGCGATCATTGTAGATTGCATGAGCCTTGAGGGGTCTAAAAATATTCAGTGGCTTTCTTATGTCAAGGATTTCCTAACAAATAGGGCACCCAGAACTTTACTATACGCCTTTACTGATAACTTCCATGCCCAAAAAAACGCTTAAAGAAAAATGTACCTCTTTTCTGGCTGATCAACGCTGGTCAGTTGAGGGAAAGAAGGCCTCTGTCCTCCACCATCATTCATTACTGCAGGAGCATGGTCTGCAGCTTTATTTGTGCCCCGAGCTGGGTAGCTATGACAGAATTCTATTAGCACGGCTGAGAATGGGTAACTTCTTTAGGATGGTCACCTTCCCAGCCACAAATGATTGGTGTAAAAACCTAAGTAACTGCCCATGCGATGACCTTTCAGTGCAGTCTACCATTCACTGTATTCTCTTTTGTAAATGTTATGGGTGGGGAAGGACAAGATACTTAATCCCCTTGTTAAAGCGCTGGGGCTTAAGGCAGTGTAGACCGGCTCTTTTTAAGATTTTTCTACTCCAGGATGAAATAACTATTATTACTGTATCAAAGTTTTTAAAATTCATCATTAGATGTAGAACTTCCATGAGCTAATGAATTTTTGAACTGCACTTGGCACTTTGTGTAAAAAGTCTGGAAATGTATTGATGTAGTCGAACTGTATTTGTTTGTATCAAATCAAAATTGAATTTTAAATGTTTTAATGTTTAATGTTTTAATGTTTTTATATGTGCTTTTGTGGTTTTTATGAAATCGAATAAAACTATCTTTGACTTTGACTTTGAGTACACACATGGTCTGAGGATTGACAGCACTGTCCCACATTGTGAAGTACCATGCTGATGAGGTGCTAGTACTTATGAGTGCAAAAAAACAATGGATTTAGGCCCAGATCCTTGTACTGGGGTGAATGTATGACATTGTTCTACATTCTGTCCATCAACTGTGTTTTTTGCAAGTACTTACGTATGTGACATGCAAATGTATGGAAGTGGGAGTATAGGTAAGGAGTACATAATCATGATACATGTGTGTCATTTACACCATGACAAGAAGTATTTCATCCTACATCTGGCGCTGTGATTGCTTTGGTCTCAGCCCTGCCAATACTTACTTTTTGAAACTATGCATTTCACATCCAAAGCGATGTAGTAGGTACATGTACCTATAGCCATCTATAACCATCTAGAGTCATGTTGGCTCAGCACATTTATATGTAATAGTCCAACTTGGCCAAATATTGGTGCAACATTGATCATAGGGACAACTGCTTTTTGACACAGGTGACAAATCTATGGTCATGAGGACATACTTGGTAAGTTGAAGTTTATTATATCCAGGAAGATCTTTGGGCTTTGTCAGCAGACCCAATCCTTAGAGCCTAGATAGTGGCTTTACATAATAGGAACAGCATAGCTCTTCTTCAAGGAAAGGTTTCCCTCTAAGTGTGTGTGAACAACATGCATCACAGTAATATCAAAGCACAAGTCTTCAGCATTGCAACTGTGTTTAGCATGTTTTGTCTAGGTGCTAGGGACTGACCAGACAGAATAACAAGGGGCATGTTCATCGTCCTTGGACATCGTGTTCAGACTAAACTCCAGGAATAGCAGAGAACGCAGAAAGCAGACCGTTCTCATGTGAAAGCCACAAACAGAGCCTTTCGAAATTAAAGCATATAGTAACATGCACAAAAGAAGCATCATGGCAGCAGAGCTCATGCTAACTTAGCAATGTCGAGAATGACCTTAATAGCCATATAACATGGTGACGTGCTGTCAGAACATCAGGAGTTGTTTTAGCTAAGGTGGTCTTTTTGAAGTTGTTGTCAATGGATGTTGGATGGCACTGGAGCCTGCAATAGTTCCATAAATGTAGCTGTTGCTAAACATGTACTTGACTGGAAGCTCATATGGTGTAAGTCAATGTAGCTCATCAACAATGTTGACCAATGAATGCTTCAGAATCAGATGTAATTATGTAGTGGCCATGTTGGAGATGTGTGCTTTCATTCCCACACTTGGCTGGATGGACATAGGACTGTAGGTGTTGGGGCATATGTGTACGTGTGTCCACGTATGTGTATTGCCCTTTCACTAAGCCGCTGCAAGAAGATTGAGCGGATCTGGTGAAAAACCTATAACATAGAAGCGAAAAACACTTACAGAACAGCACTAAAACAATTCCACAGGCTAAAACAAAATTCCATAAGGGATCGTATTGCCAATCAAACTAAATTGTCAGACAACTCCGCTAAAGAAGTTTTAAACATTTTCCAAGGTTTTATTAAACCAGGGTCGATGAAAAGCCAAGCATCCCCCTCTGCCACTCTTTGTGAAGACCTCTCGGTCTTCTTTCAGGAGAAGATCCAAGACATTTGCGCTTCATTTCCCTGGAGGGAACCACCAAGCATACCATTGCCTTTCCCTTCCCCAGCAAACACTTGGTCTGAATTCAGCACTTTTAACCCTGATACTTCCCTCATGCAGCTGGAAAAAAATGAAATCCGGATCTCCAATTGATCCCTGCCCGGACAGGTTTTTCAAATTACTTGCCCCACTGCTCAATCCTTCGCTAAACCTGCTCTGGAGCCCATCTCTAAAATCAGGCACATAACCGTCCATTTGGAAAACTGCACCCATTCAACCTATCCTCAAGAAGGAAGATGCAGATCCAACAGTACTGACCATTTTTAGACCCATCTTCCTCCTGCCAGTACCAGCCAAGATCCTTGAGAAAGAAGTGCAGAAACAGCTATCCAACTTCCTAGAATGCAACAAACTTCTCCATGACTCCCAGTCCTGCTTTAGATCAGGATATAGCACAGAGACAGCACTGCCTGAAGTAGCAAAAACAGTCCGGGAGACCTTGGATAAGGGTAACTGCAATGCTCAATCAATCAATCAATCAATCATTGCATTTATATAGCGCGCTACTCACCCGGAGGGTCTCAAGGCGCATCGGGAGGGGGGGGGGGGGGGGGTCCGCTACTGCTTAAACAGCCAGGTCTTGAGCTGCTTCCTGAAGGCGAGGTGGTCTTGGGTCAGGCGGAGGTGGGTCGGGAGGTGGTTCCAAGTCTTGGCAGCCAGGTGGGAGAAGGATCTTCCTCCTTTGGTGGCTCTTCTTATGCGGGGGACGGCGGCGAGGGCTTGGCTGTTCGAACGGAGGTGGCGTGTGGGAGTATAGAAGTTGATGCGGCTGTTGAGGTTACTCGGGCCTTGGTCGTGTAGGGCTTTGTGTGCGTGGGTGAGGAGGCGGAAGGTGATTCTCTTGTTGACAGGGAGCCAGTGCAGGTCTCTCAGATGTCCGGAGATGTGGATGCGTCGGGGGATGTCGAGGATGAGTCTGGCTGAGGCGTTCTGGATTCGCTGGAGTCTCTTCTGGAGCTTGGCGTGGTTCCGGCGTAGAGGTGCTGCTGGACCTGTTGGCGGCATTTGATAATTTGATATGCTGTCTCATAGGATCCTCCTACACAGACTCAGGCAGCTGGGAGTGATGGGGACCACCCTAGCCTGGTTCAGCTCCTTTCTTGAGGGTCGGTCCCAGAGAATACAGCTGCATCCTCATACCTCCTCCCCTCGCCCCCAAAATGATCTGTGGAGTCCCTCAGGGCTCAGCCGTTAGTCCAATTATTTTTAATATCTACCTTACCCCCCTTGCCCCACTTGTAGCACAACATGGTGTAAATGTGATCTCATATGCGGATGATACACAGCTTGTGTTCTCCTTCAGAGATCACTCTGAGCAGCATTTACAAATTTCAGGCAATGTCTCATGGACATATCAGCCTGGATGACCGACAACTGTCTAAGGCTGAACACCGATAAAACGGAGGTATTGTTTTTCAATCAGCCATCCCCTCCACAATATGTTCTCTGGTGGCCATCTGAGCTTAATCCTCCCCCTCTTCCGGTCTCCTCTGCCAGGAACCTAGGGTTCAAATTCAACACCACCCTCTCATGCAAGACCCAGATAGGCCATATTTCCTCATCATGTTTCAGGAAAATGAAGGCTCTACGGAGATTCCTTCATCTCCTACCTATGGACTGCAGGAAAACAATAGTCCATGCACTGATCACATCACAGATGTACTACGCAAATAGTTTGTATCTGGGTTTGCCAGCCTACCTGATCAGGAAATTGCAAACTATACAGAACGCAGCCGTTAGGCTTATCAGAAACGTCCTGCTTCAGCAGCACATTTCCCCCCATCTACGTAGTGCTCACTGGCTGCCTATTAAAAGGAGAACAGAATTCAAGGCACTGACACTTGCCTACAGAGCAGTTAGCGACATGGGCCCTCACTACCTAAGGAAGAGACTCCGTAAATCCCTTCAGACAAGGAACCTAAGGTCTAATCATCGTGATCTAGTCATTCCCCGCTTCGCAAAGGCCTGGCTAGGAGGACAGTCTTTTTCCGTCCGAACTGCGACACTGTGGAACTCCATGCCCGAACACATAAGAAAGGCCAACTCAGAATCTACCTTCCAGAAATCCTTGAAGACCTCGCTCATATGCAAATACTGAATAAGATACATTATGAACCATGAAGGGCTTGATCAAAAAGTTGTTCCCAAGTTGTTCGACAAACAGATTCATAAACAGAGCAAATAATAGTGGGGAACAGGGACACCCCTGTCTAGTACCTCGAGTGATTTGTACTTCTTCCGAGAGTAAGCCCATTGAAGCGATCCTGGCGACCTGTGCAGTGTACAACACTTGTAGGGCATTTATAAACCCTCTGCCAAAACCCATCCTTGATATCAGTTCCGACAAGTAAACCCACTCAATCCGGTTGATTGCTTTTGCTGCATCCAATAAAATAAGACCTAACTCACGCTTCTCCGTTTGGGCAATATCAAAAAGTGTCACCACTTTATTGACATGTGATACTGTACTACGTTCCAGGATAAATCCATGTTGATTTTGGTACACCAAAGAAATAATAATTTGAGACAATTGATTAGCTAAAATTTTGGAGTATATTTTGCAATCACAATTCATTAATGAGATTGGCCTGTAAAACCCCGCCAATTCTGAGTCTTTGAATTTTTCCCAAAAACCACTATGGTGGCTTCTGCCCAGGTTTTAGGGGGCAATCCACTCTGTGCAGCCCTAAATGTGCATAGCATATCTTCCTTTAAGACTCCAAAAAACAGCTTATATATTTCTGCCGGTAGTTTGTCAGGTCCAGCAGCTTTCCCCCATGCTAATCCATTAACAGCTGTTTCCAGTTCATCCAGTGTGATCGATTCCTCTAGCCTCTCCCTTTCGCTACGCTCAAGTTAAACGACAGGCCAATCTCTACTATCTAGAATGGGCGTGCTAGGAGATAAATCTTGTATATATAATTCCGAATAAAACTGGTGTAAAATAGCTAAAATCCCTTTAGGATCCTGAGACAGTACCCCAGCATTATCCCACATCCCAGCTATATGCCTCCCAGATTCTTTCATGCGTAGACGAAGCGCTAAACATCGTCCGACCGATTCACCAAATTCATGAATTTGTTTTTTGTGGACCAAATATTTCCTGGAACTATCCATATTCCAGATTCCCTTAATTTGGGATTGCAGAACCTCCACAGCCTCCTCTAGCTATTGTATATAAACTGTGTGCGTAGTAGCTCCCATAATTAGTCTGTTTTCGCATCCCTCAACCTGGCGTATAAATCCTGCATCTCCTGCTTTCTCTTCCTATTCTGATAGCTCATAAAACCTAACACCTCCCCTCTAAAATGTGCTTTGAATGAATCCCACACTATTGCTGGTTGTGACGAATTCCAGTTAATAACAAAAAATTCCTTAATTCACTCTGACATATGTCTCTGAAAATCTTCATTCAAACATAATTTCCGGTCGAAGGAAAAGTTTAAGTTTGGAAGTAAAAAGGAGAGAGCAGGAACCCCAAGCACAATTGAAGAATCATCAGATGTAATTCTTGGCATAATTTGCATTGACGCCATATTAATTAGTGAGGCCGACAGCAAGAAATAGTCTAAGCCTACAAACTTTTTTGGGGAAAGAGTAATATGTGTATCCCGGATCTACGATATTTAAATGACCCCAAACATCAACTAGTGCATAATCTGTTACCAGATTATATAATGCTTTAAACAGTTTTGGCTTGCGCCCTTTATAATGTCGGGCCCCCTCTTCAATGCATCGAGGGATAAAGATATAATAATATCTCCGCACACTATGAGAGGTGTCCCCCAGGTAGCTAACTCATTATTTAGTTCTATTAGGGTGGTAGCATCATCCAAATTTGAGCCATATATTGTACACAAACTGTATTTACTCTCGCCTATCAAACACTCCGCGATAGCCCACCTGCCTACTTTATCAGCTACACTTCTACCCACACTAACTACATTGGGTTTGGCCAGAATCGCTACCCCCCTGATAATTGATGATTGCTGGGATGCCACTATTACAGAAAACCCCAGTGTTTCTAAAATTGCACGATGCGACTGAGGATTATGAAAGACCAAATCGGGAGACATACTACGCAGCTCTGCAGCGATTCTATTTCTTTTATGCCAATTGTTTAAACCGCTTACATTTAATGAACAGATCCTAATTCCGTTAGCTATCCTAATAAAGAATTTCTTAACACCATCAACTTACTTAAAGCTTTGTCACATTTTATTTGAAAACCCAGCGAAATGAATTTAGTTTTATTTTGTCCTTGAGTTACTTGAGTTACTGTGATTTTTTTAACCCTTTTCTCCCACCTCAGTGCTCCCACCAACCCCTCCCCCCTGAGCTGCCCAACCCTCCCCCCCCCACCTCCTGAACAAGGCTTTAGGACACATGGTCCTGTAGATGAAGGTGATCGTACTACCCTATGCCCCTACTCATGACTATATCATACCACAAAAATACCAAAAAAATGAAAAATAACACCCTAATTCAGCTAACCTTCATTGAGCAAAAAAAGACAAAATATTTAGCCCAAGCATAAAGCCCCCTTGAATTATAATGATTTCAAAAATTCATTAGCAGAATTTTCACTAGAGAAAAAATGTGTACGATCTTTAAATCTTACTTTCAATTTAGCGGGATTCAACAAATATGCTTGAGCATTTTTATCTTTAAATCTAGTTATCATCTCACAGAGTTTCCATCTGAGTTCCACTGTTTGCTTGCTAAAATCCAGCTGTACAAAAAACTCAAAATCCCCGCCAGATCTTTTTTTGTTAGGCCGTGCTAATCGAAAGATGTCCTCTCGTGCCAGGAAGCTGTTGAATGCAACTAAAAAAGCTCTTGGGCAATCATCTCGTTGGGAGTTACTAGATCCAGGCACCAATCGTCTGTTAAACGGAAAACGATGTGCTGTCTCAATTTCGCGGTCCCGTTCCCACTTAGATAGTTCCGGAAAAGATTTAGTGAAGAGTTCAACCATGAACTTCCGTGGGTCCTGACCTTCCTTCCCTTCAGGAATCTGAATCACTCTCAGATTGTTCCGGCAAGCCCGGCGCTCGACCTCGGACCTGGAGGAACTGGGTTTGAGTCTCGGTAACGACGCCAAACTTCCTGTGATTCTGGGCAAATCACTTAATCTCCCGGTGCCTAACAAAAATGAATGTGTGTCCTAATGTAACGTAACTGGTGCTATGTAAAGCGCTCCGATACCCGATTCGGTTCGGGTCTAGTTCGCGCTATATAAAACTCTGCAAGAAAAAAAAAAAATATCGATCAACTTCCATTGCAAATCATCCTTGACCAACTGTATGGAAGCAGTCTTAGATTTTTGCTGGGACAGCTCATCCTCCAAATTAGAAATTTGCCTTTCAACTTCACTGACCCTAGAAACAAACTCCACCTGTGATTTAGACATGCGTCAAACAGAATTCTGTAATTTCTTACATATATTCTGGACTCTCTGGCTCTCTTCCCGTGTCTCAGCCCGGTGGGACATGATGGATTGATAAATGAGAGATAAAGAATTTCTTCTTAAGCTGGCAGCTGCATATATTCTGAATATTCCAGCCCTTTACCACATTTGCCCGTGTTTTATTCCGCACAGTATGAGAGTGCTCTTCATTAAGCCCCGCAACATCCTCAAGAAATGAGCTGCTATGCTCACTACCATCATTACCATTCATCTGTGCTGTATATTGTAGTTCCAACTCATCGCCAGATGGATCAGAGTGCTCAGTCAGTGAATAAAAATCACGGACTCTGTATCAGGCATCAGTGTTTGATCATCAAGTGCAGCGTCCGCAGTGGCAGCATAACGATGACCATGAGAGTCTGCTGTCTCTGCTAGAAGCGTAACAATCACTCCCTCCATTTCTACGCTGGCCTCCTCTCCCGAATCAGGATTTCCGCCAGGATTTACTTCAGTGCCCCCATTTCAGTATCACTACCGGCCTCCAACATAGGACTTCTGAATGACCCCATACTCTGTGAGCGAGGCACACGAATCTCAGATGCTTGCGATTGTACAGAGTCATTAACTGGGAGAAGAGGTATTTTGCCTTTACGTTTCTCTCTAGTCGTAGAAAAAATTGCTGGAATTTTTTTCTCCATCCCTTCTTTTTTTTTTAACTGGGGCCGACCCCATAGTAGAGCTGCGCCAGAACCAGTACCGGCATCTTTCGCCGTTGCTCCAGACTTCTCCCCCATGTTATTTTGCACCTCTATATCTAGACTAGGTCCCTCTATATTCTCCATCTCCTTCTCTTTATCCTGCGCCTTGGGTTTTCCACGTGACCCTTTAGGGGGCATACTTGTCTCTATGATCAGTGTTATCAGCGTTTGTTAAAACTGTCAGTCAGTCAGTCTTATCAGTGTTATAGATATAATGACTCTCCCCAGAGCAGAAACACAAGCACCACTGAAAGCCACTGAAAGACCACTTAATACCTCTTTATATAGAGCGCCACAGCCCGTCCTATCAGTATTTGCATATGCAGATGATATCGCTGTAATCACCTCTGACCCTGTTCCAGCGTTACAAGAGATAGAGCGGCTTGCATTTTTGTTTGGTCAGAGGTCTGGCTATAAATTAAATGTTGTGAGTTTTAATTACTGATCAGGTGATTCTGCAAGATCCACGGGTGGTAAAAGAAGTGATCTACCTGGGTTTCAAAATTAGACTGTCTATGGAAAAACGGGTTAATGCTAATTTGAATTCGCTATTATGTAATATTCAATATTCACTAGATAAATTGTCTAGAATGCAATTTACTTTGATTGGTAGAACTAGTATTATAAAGATGAATGTCTTGCCAAAGGTGTTATACATTTTGCGAGCTGTCCAGGTAGAGATTTCTATGGCACAATTGCAGCATTTACAGTCGATTTGCTCCAAGTTTCTCTGGGCCCCGGGGAAACCCAAACGAGCAATGAAGCTCCTGACCTTACCCTGATTTTGGTCTTTATTTTTATTCTTGTTTTTTTGTTGAAAATGAGGATCTTATTAACTGGAGAAGATGTGAGTAATATGGCGGAGGCTCTGTCTATTTTTCAAATATTGTTGGGTCCTGAGGAACGTCAATGCTTTTTTAAACAAATTGATGGTGGCTACTACAAACGCACAAGGTTTAAGGTTCTTATATCTGCTTTTAACGTGTGGAAAAAAATAAGTAAGTTTTGTTCAGTAGGAAAAATATCTTGGTATACTCCAATCAATGCTGTAAATATTCTTCTGTCTATATTCTGGGATACTATTGCTAGAGGGTGGAGGGTAAAGGGTGTAGCTTCACTTGGGGATTTGTTTAGTGATCACGGCTCCTTGATGTCGTATGAAGAAATATCCTGACTGTTTAATTTACCTCAAAACCAATTTTTCAAGTATCTCCAGGTTAGAGATTTTATTTTTCGGAAAAAGGTTAGAGCAAATTTTAGCCCAGTGGTTACTGCGGTTCAATGTCAGGTCAAAATTGGGGCCGTTTATCAAATACTATCATCCTGTAAAAAAGACGATCTTGATAAACATAGTACAAACAAAGTGGTCTGGGATACTGAGTATTGAGCACCTGAATTTAAAGGATGCGATTGTTAGATCTAGGGAGACTCTTCTATCTGCGAACCTGAAAGCTCAATGCTTTAAGACCTTTTTCAGTTTATATTATACACAGGCTCGTATGAAAAAATGGGGATCTGAGCAGGATGGAAAATGTTTTCGATGTAGGGGGGACAATGCAATATGGTGCATATTTTTTCATGTGTCTGTTTGGCAAATTATATTCGATCTATTGAGCATTTCTTGTCAAGTGTACTAAAGGTTCCCACTGATATAACACCCGTTAAGATGCTTTTGGGTATTGGTCCGGAACTTTGCAAGGGTACTCCCTTATATAAACATCGACATTTTTTGTTTATTGCTGTGGTGTGCGCTCTAGCCTACCGGCGTACACGTGATGACGTGCCACGCCGTAGGCTAGAGCGAGGAGGCGCGCATGCGCACAAGTGGAAAGGAGAGAGGCGCGAAAGTGATTAGACGGCAGTTGGCGACCGGAGCTTTAGAAGTTAGACGCTCGGCGCCCTTAGCTGATATCCTGCAATTGTATTTCAATAAATGAAGTCCTGAACACAAAACCTGCATCTGAGTGTCCTGTGGGGGAAGATAGAAACATTACAGTGGCGACGAGGCTGGGATCCGGACACCATCTGGTGCAGAGACAACGGCAAGGAGATCAAACCCCCACAGCCCACACCCACGAGCCAGTGAAGGCACAGGACCTGCAAAGGACAGCAAGGGCGCGGCAGCAGCGCAGCAGCACGGCCAAGAACTAAACACCAACCTCACTATCCAGGTCAGTGTGGCCCAAGTCCCTAGGAGCCCCCAGGCAGCAACCTGGCAGCCAAGGGAGACACCCCCAAGCCAGAGGAAGGGGGGAGAACAGCGCAGGCAGCGCACACTACAAGGGACAATACACCAGGGAGCCCAAGGGGTCAAGGGGACACGGCAGACAGCGCAGGAGCGTCCGGTGAACCCACCCATAGAGCCCAGGAAGGAGGACCTAGAGGGGAAGCCAGAATGGCGAACCAGGCGTCGGCCCTAATGGCACCAGTTCCGTTCCTAACCAGGCCAGGTGAACCCCAACTAAAATGGGAAGACTGGAAGGAATATTTCCTCAACTACATAGAAGCCCTGGAAGATGAGAGCGAAGGGGAATACAAGCCAGAAAGAAAAAAGAGGCTGTTGCTCCACAACTTAGGCCCAGAAGGAGTCAGAGTGTTTAAGAACCTGGTGCCCAAAGAGAGGGGTGCGGCGGAGACGGACGTTTTCGTAAACGCACTGGACGACCTAGACAGCCATTACCGCCCAGCAGTGTGTGTCTCGATAGACCGCTACAACTTTCAACAGAGAAAACAAGAGGCGGGAGAATCCATTGATGACTATGTGGCGGCCCTCCGCCGGCTAGCCATCACGTGTAGATATGGGAATTTACAAGATGAATACATCAAAGACCAAATAGTGATGCACACCACCAGCAGAGCAGTCCAAGACAAGCTGTGGGCGATGAATGAAACTACCTTAAAAGAAGTCGTGGCGATGGTCAAGAAGGCGGAAATGTCGAAGAGAGGCGCAGACGCGGCAAAAAGAGACAGTGGGCCGAGACAGATGATCAACAAGATCGATGAGGCGCCGCAATCCAGCAAGCCCAAAAGCACCTACGGAGACCCGAAGAAGGACGGAAGAGGGTCTGGAAGGCAGACGCCTCGCCCCAATCAGGGAACGAAATTTGCGTGCTACAGATGCGGCAGTGCAGCGCACGCGGCCCAGGACAGGCGTTGCCCCGCGTTTCGCGCCAGGTGCTCATTCTGCGGGTTGACCGGTCACTTCGAAAAGGTCTGCCGAAAGAAAGGAACGAAGTCCACGGTAAAGTGTATCGACGCGGCAACGGCAAATGTGAGTGAAGAAGATGAACAGGAAGAGGATGACCTGGTGCTATGTATAGAGGATCAAGTGCTGGACGTATCCGGGAAGCGCAGGGATAAACCCCGCACCGACATGCGCATCGGGGGCATCAACGTATATGTGGCCGTGGATTCCGGGTCCCCATGGACCATAGTGCAGAGATCGATATGGGAAGAGGATTTCGCACCAGTTTTAGGACCCGACCTGGAGCCGCCGGACATCAGACCCATCTCGTATACGGAGAATTCCATTCCACTGGTCGGATGCAAGGACTTGGAGTTCGAATTCAGAGGACGGTCAGCCACGTGCACCCTGTATGTAGCGGAAAAAGGCCCATCGGTACTAGGATGGAGAGACGCGGGTGCTCTCGGCATCATTCTCAACCCTGGAGGGAAAGAACAAATCATGCTAACCGACGAATGGCCCCTCTCGAGGGAAGAAGACTGGAAAGCAGCATACCCCAAGGTTTTTGAGGGCACGGTTGGGAAACTGGACAAATTCGTGCATAAAATGATCCTCAAGGAGGGAGCAGTTCCAGTGGTACACAAGGTCCGGAACATACCGATATCCACGAGTGAGGCAGTGCGTCAGGAACTACGGAAGTTGGAAGAGCTGGATATTATCGAGCCGGTGGACAGTGCGGAGTGGCTATCGCCCTTGGTTGTGGTAAAAAAGCCCAATGGAAAGGTCCGGCTCTGTGTGGACCTGAGGGAGCTCAACAAAAACCTCATAGTGGAGAGGTTCCCGCTCCCCAGAATAGAAGAGATGCTGGCAAAGAAGAAAGGCATCACCCATTTTTCCACCATCGACCTCACGTCCGCATACTACCAGATAGAACTCCACCCATCGAGCAGGAAGTACACAGCTTTCATAACGCCCTTTGGATGCTACCAATTCAGGAGAATGCCCTTCGGCCTAGCATCCGCTGCGGCCGTTTTCCAGAAGTTGATGCACAGGTTGTTTAAGGACATCTCGGGAGTGCAATACTTCCAAGACGACATCTTAGTGATGGGCTCCAATAAGGGCGAGCACGACAAGAAACTACACCAAGTGCTGGGAGTGCTGCAAGGCAAAGGAATGACGGCGGAATGGAGCAAGTGCAGAATCGGATCTCGCACAGTGACCTACCTAGGGCACGAGATAGGAACGCATGGCATCTCGCCGAAAGAGCAAAATGTGAAGGCAATAAGAGACGCCAAAGCCCCAACCACCAAAGAAGAAGTGCGGTCATTCCTGGGAATGGCCGAGTATTACAGCAAGTTCGTCAGACATTTTGCCACGAGAACACACAAGATGAGACAACTAACCAGGCACAATACGAAATTTGAATGGGATCAGGAGGCCCAGTCCGAATTCGAATCCATTAAAGACTGTATCAGCCATGCCATCCCCTTGCAGGGGTACGTCCCCACAGGAAAGACTATGGTAACAACGGATGCAAGCGACAAAGGCTTGGGGGCCGTCTTGGCGCAGGAAAGGGAGGACGGAACAAGAGAAACCATCAGTTTCGCTTCCCGGGCGCTGTCCCCGACGGAACAAAGGTACAGCGTGATTGAAAAGGAGATGCTGGCGGTCACATGGGCATTGAGCAAATTTCGTCAGTTCATATGGGGCACGAGATTCAAGCTCCAAACGGATCATAAGCCACTCATTAAGGTATTAACGTCCTCAGGTCATGACACAGCCACCCCGAGAATAGCAAAAATGACCCTGAAGTTACTGGATTATACGTACGACGTAGAATACCTTCCAGGTACACAGAACAGGGTGGCTGATTACCTCAGCCGAGCATCGGCCATGGAAGAGGCGCCGGGAGAGTCTCCGGACACAGAGGAGATGGTCGCCAGTATGGAGGATCATGAGTCATCCATCAGTGCACAGGAATGGCAGGCAGCCTACGAGCTCGATGAGGAGAAGATGGAAGTGAAGAAGCATCTCACGCTGGGGTGGCCGGACAAGAAGAAGCTAGCGGAGGGTGTCCGACGTTTCTATGAGATGAGAGAAGAATTGTCCCTGAGTGACTCGGGGATCTTCTTGTACAGAGGAGAGAGAGTGGTGCCCCCAGTGACGATGATACCCCGACTGCTGAAAGTGCTCCACGAGGGACATCTGGGCATAGTGAAAACCAAGGCGTTGGTTAAACAGATGTATTGGTGGCCAGGAATGGATGCCCACATCGAGAGACAAGTGCGGGAGTGCGGACAGTGCCAAGGAGCGGACAAAGTGCTCCGCCCACTCCGTCCTGCACTAGGGAAGTTCGACACTCCACATGGCCCATGGGAGGACGTGGCCATAGATATCCTGGGGCCCATCCTGGACAGTAGAGGCGTGAATAAGTACATCTGTGTGCTAATAGACAAGTATTCCAAGTGGCCAGAAGCAGACATACAAGAAGCGATGGACACAGACACGATCCTAAAGTTCCTAACCGGGGTGTTCCTCAGGGAGGGAATACCCAGAACAATCCTCAGTGACAACGGACCGCAATTTGTGTCGGATAAGTGGGGGAGATACATGAAGAGGAACGGGATCGAGGTGAGACACACCGCTGTATATCATCCAGCTTGCAACGGCCAGGTCGAAAGGTTCAATAGAGTGCTCATGGGCTCCGTACAGGCAGCCATATCGCAAGGAAAAGACTGGGAAGTGGAAATGATGAACATGATATGGGCCTACCGGATAACGCCCTCAGTAGTGGGGTACAGTCCGTTTCAAGAGTTGAGAGGACGGCATCCCTTCACCCGGGACAATGTAGCATGGAGGGAGAAGACCATCACCAGCAAGTGGTCCCCAGCCGTGGTGCAACACAATCTGGAAAAGGCCCAGAAGATCTATGCAGCACACTATAACAAGCGACGCAGCACGAAGGAAACGGCTCTGGAAGAAGGGGAGTGGGTTAGGATCAAACTTCCCACTCTACAAAAGAAGGGCGAAAGCAAATTCAGCCAGCCGCTACAAGTCAAGGAGGTGCGTGGCAGGGCGGCTCTCCTCAGTGATGGCAAGGTCTGGTCGCAAGATCGCATGGCCAGGGTCAACAAAATACTGGTCTGGCCCAAGGCTGAGGAAGTCGAAAGAGACACGGATCATCAAGAGGATAGACCGCTTCCTGAAGTCGGGACAGACAACCAAGTGGAAGGTGCAAGGGAGGACAATGGAGAAGATGCCTTGAGAGCCAGGCCGACAGATGAAGGAGGAATACAAGCGAATGCGGAGCAGGGAACAGACGCGAGAGGAGCTGGGGTGTCCCAAGGAGAGACAGCGGCGAGAGAGAACATGCCGGTAAGACACACCCGCAGCAGAAGGGCAGTTGTAAGGCCCTCTCGCTATAGTGACTTTGAGATGGACGGACACTAGCCTGGCACCGGCCCCCCGGGCGCCCCACATAGACTATGTTTACTGTTGGAGGACACTTACCGTTGGGGGGGGGATTGTTACATCTTGGTGTTTGGGTAAAGAGGGGAGATATGTGGTGTGCGCTCTAGCCTACCGGCGTACACGTGATGACGTGCCACGCCGTAGGCTAGAGCGAGGAGGCGCGCATGCGCACAAGTGGAAAGGAGAGAGGCGCGAAAGTGATTAGACGGCAGTTGGCGACCGGAGCTTTAGAAGTTAGACGCTCGGCGCCCTTAGCTGATATCCTGCAATTGTATTTCAATAAATGAAGTCCTGAACACAAAACCTGCATCTGAGTGTCCTGTGGGGGAAGATAGAAACATTACAATTGCAATGACTGTAGCTCGACTCTGTATTGCAGCCGAGTGGCTACAGGTCGAACCTCTGCCTTTTGAGCGATGGAGGGCTAAGATGTTTAATTTATTTTCTTTGGAGTTCAGTATGTATTAGGTTAAAGGGATCAAGAAACGTAAGATTGGTTTGGGTTTTTGGGGGATGTTTTCTTACTATGTGTCTGATTGACATGATTTTGATTTACTATTGTATGTAATGGTTCATTGGTTACTGTGAAAAAAAAATCCATAAAAGAGCGTAGTCATACAAAAAACACAATTCCATAAAATCACAGATTAAACGACTGTCTAAGAACCATAGCAGAAAATAAAAAGCAGGCAACAGAAACAAAAGACCTCGCTCTTTGATCTTCCATAGCACCCTGAGGCACCCTACAACCTGCCCTCACCTTTCTGTCTCCGTTCCTAGCGTCGGGACACCCCTGTTGAGGGGCAGCCGTGCACTCTACAAGCTACAAAATAAATAAACTAAGCCAAACTCCATATTGTACAAAGTCACTACCCACTATGTTTGTTATACATTTGTACAGTCGCACACTTCCTTTTTGTGCCTGTCTGTAGATGGTGTTCAAATGTGTACCATCTGTATGCGAAACACACTTCTACAGGGCACATGCTGTTTAATTGCTAAATGCTTCGTTGGCGGTGGACCTAACCCTCCAAGCTGTACATGACCACATGTTTTAACGAGTGACATCATTTCCTAGGATTCACTTGAATTTGTGCTATGCATTGTTACGCGTTCATTTACATGAGTAGTAGGTCTGGAGTTGAAATGGAAGGTGTGACATACAGTGTAGACAATGAGCAAGGCTAAGCATATATATGCATTACATATGTCCTGTAATGTGTGCGAGGGTCAGCTGGGACAACAATGCTGAGCGAACAATGTAACAGTATTGTGCACAGAAACCCCTGCAATTTTTAGTTCAACTCATACATCCAGGATGCTCATGGCTGACACCATCACAGTGGATGTCTTCAATAACTGACCGCCGCTTGTGTGCAACTCAGTATGGTATGTGTTGTAGATCTACTGATTCATAGAGCAACACATACCTGTCTCAGGTATGAAGATTTGCACACCATACCTGCCGTCAGCAAGGTGCTTCTACTTATGGTGGAGTTGATGGGAACATGAGAGGCAATTGAGTGAACATCAGAGTGGGTGGATGGGGTTTACCCAGGGATTAATGTAAAAACATTAGTGGACATGTCTGTACATGGCTGAGGGTATTGTGTTGTAGTGGATCTCACGATGTTCACTCTGTGGCCTTGCTTAGCGTTCATTTGTATTTCAAATCGTACAAGCGGATGTTTACCACGTGGAAGGCGGTCTTGACCGTAATTTGAACTTCCTGTTGAATGACATTAGTGGAATCCAATCGCGGCCCAATGGCCGGGTGCTGGAATGACTAAGGATGTGTATGTGGCTTATTTACTTGTGACAGTGCCCTGACCTCTTCACTTGCCATCTGACACTGCTGCTATACAGATCTCCTCAACTGTTACTGCTTTTGCCTTCTCTGTGAGCCATCCTGTCCCGTTCAAAAGGGTAGAGGGCCCCGGCATTCTATCCGGAAAAGCTAGAAAAACTTGTGGAAGACGTCCTCTCTGTGTATGAACAATTGTATGGCTCAGCAAGTTTGTACATAAACTCGGCAATTTCAATTTCCTTGGATGCATGCTTTCCTGTGTCACGATATGAGTTGATGAACATGTGTGCTAAGTGTCATGTGATATGTGTAAGCATACATGTGACACATATATGTGATTTAGAGAGAGAAGTGGCATTTCTCTATGAATTGATCAGTCCTCGTTAGCAAGCACAATGATTTGCCTGGGTAATATTGTTGCTGGACGTAAGGATTTTACTTTGTGGCCATGGTGCAGGTAATTCATGGGTCTTTGGCTCACTGTCTGTTCTTTTGTATGTTTCCTGTGATGTGAAGATGGTGATGACATCAGGCATGTGTGTAGATGTAATGCTGAAGCCTTTGTGATCAGTGCACGTTACACCATGTTAATGACAACAGACATGGCAATGGTCACCTCAGTGCAACTCATTAGGCTGAAATGACATATGGAGGGACACATGTACCTATACGTAGCCTGTGTACTCTCTTATTGATGGATACATGTAGTTTGTTGTGAGAACACTGGGTGCAGCTGCCAAGGGATGGTGCAAGTTTAGGCACATCCTTTCACATAACAGCGGCAGGGTTACATCATTAGTAGGGCCTGGTCATGTGAGTCCATTGTAACAACCTGGAGTAATGAATTTGATCTGCATGTTCCCATTCAGACTCCCTCCCCACAGGGCTCTCTCCCATTCTTGTGTACATGTTGTACTATGGTTGTGTCGAATAATGGCAGCCCTTGAACATGGAGTTTCAATGTTGTCCCAAACCGTGATGAATATGTATTAGAAGAAAATCCGGCCAGAATGGTAATCTGGCCTGTTCTTACAAATATTAAGGCCGAGTGAATACTGGTCTATTGCTCATGTTCATGTTTGACAGGACTTATCCTAGACTATGTGTGCCCTCAAAATCTTGTGTGGTGCTCCTGCTCATTCAGACTTGTTCATTGCAGATGGATTTAATGATGCATGGGGGCGTCTTTCCTGTGACAGTGTTGGCAGGGGGGTTTTCCTGTACAAGTATCGAAATGATTTTAGATGCTGAAATACATTCAATGTTTCACCTTTAGGTTATACACATGGCCATTGCTTCCCAGTATGGCACAGGCGTGGACACACCTTGTGCATCTTGTTTTGCTCGTGTACATTTTGTTGACTGTCAGGCTGCATGTGGCATATGCTGGTTGTGTGAATTTGCCAGATGGGTACTGGGTGTGTTCAGACATACCCAAGTGGGCAACCCATCATGGGATTTTGTCTGATATTGTGTTGTCTCAGTTACACACAACTGACTGCAATGTGTCAGTCCATGGCCTATATGATCATTAATCATCATGCAACATGAAGTGATGCTTTACTTCAGTTGGTACTAACACATTGGTGTACTTAGGTGGTAGGAATAAGTGGTTCTTTCTCACTAGTGATTGTGAGTTGAGCTTTGCACCTGTTCAGGAGATATCGTGGACGAGGGGATATGTGAATGAAGTCGATGTGCGGGATCAACACCTTCAGGTTGTGCCATTGCATTGTGTGGGTTTATGTTGGGTAAGTATTTCACCTTGGCAGATGTCTGCCAAATTGTGCTGGCCTTCTCCCAGTGATGTAGCTGTGATATGTGTGCTGTGTGTTGGATTGAGATGTTTGTGTTTCCACACGTGGAGGAAGCAGGTTGTCTTACTTTTTTTGTGTTTGGCTTGCATTGTGTCCATTTATCTGTGTGTAGGTTAGTGCTACTGCCTGTAGCTGTGGGAGATGTGTGTGCTATCCTAAGTAGACATTACACTTGCCCACACATGGGTGGGACTATGTGATGCATTTGACTGTCCCAGATACGCTTGATTCACCAAATCTGCTGCCAATGTTGTTAATGGGCATGTGCTATCTTGTGTAGTGTCAAACTGTCCTCAACTTTATGCTTTGTACTTTAGATGGTGTGGTTGCTATCCTCCCAGAGGTTCTTTAGATGTGCCCTTGGTTGTATTTGCCATGATTTGGTGCAGTCTCTTTAGGTGACATCGGCTTTTGATATGTGTGTGAGTAAGGTTAAGCTTTGGGGCTGTGAAGGTCTGTTGGATTTTTAGGACCCTACCATAATGATGGGTTATTTTTGCTTAGGACAGGAGCAAGTATGTCAATTATAATTGGGAGCTGCTGACTATTGCATCTTGTCCAGATTTCTGTGCACAATGCTGGTGTGGTTTGCATACTGACTTGGTGGTGTGTGGGGTAATAATGATGTGCAGGACTCGTGACGTTAAATGTGTACCTGGATCTGTGGTGTCTTACTTGCAGCATAACAAGTTGAGATTTTGTGGGGTCGGTGGTGTGGATAGCCTCTTACCTCAGGCAACTTTCTTTGTTGACTGATGCCTGTCCTTTAGTGTGCGGTGTGTAGTGGTTATGTTAGGACTGCAAGGGCACCCTTCGACCTCTATTGGGCATGTCATTGAGGTACAACGACATGCAGGGCCCATATATAAATGGATTTGTTTTTTTCAGTGAAATGGGGGTAGCTTAAGCTTTCCCTGCAGTAGTGCTGGGAAATGGCTTGTGAGACTATACACGACAGGCAAGGTGCCTGAGGGAGGCCTAATGGACAGTGGTTAGTGTGAGGTATGTGATAGGTAGTTTGATGAGGTGGGTAAAGATGATATTTTGTTACATGACCCATTTAAATTATGTATTTTTTATGGACAGAGTGTGCGAATGCGTGTGTGTTTAGGTCTGTGTGTCATGACATTGTCCTGCATGAAAACTTAGGACTTCTCACACTGACTTACTAAAGGCCTCTTTACTCAGATATGTTGCAGTGGTATGTTACTGTTACATCGCAATTTTTACATCGCAATGCTGTTACAACGCAGCTTTTACAACGCTGGTTCCATTACACCGGATGCCATTACAACGCAGGATATTACATAGCAGATGCTATTACAACGCATACCATTACATCGTAAGTATTGGTAAGTATATAATTTTTTTTATTTTATTTAATAATATATAATTAATTTAATTATTATTAATTATAAATAAACATATTTATTTATGTTTTTAATATTATAAATTAAATATATTAATTTAAGTAATTTTTTAAATAAGTAAGAGTATAGGAGTATATGTTTTGGGGTACTGAGGTATATGTTTTGGGGTGTTTGGGTATTTTTATGTTTTAGGGCAGGGTTTGGGTTTTGGGGTACAGGGGTGTTTTTGGGGTACAGGGGTGTTTTTAGGTTTTAGGGCAGGGTTTGGGTTTTGGGGTACAGGGGTGTTTTTAGGTTTTAGGGCAGGGTTTGGGTTTTGGGGTACAGGGGTGTTTTTAGGTTTTAGGGCAGGGTTTGGGTTTTGGGGTACAGGGGTGTTTTTAGGTTTTAGGGCAGGGTTTGGGTTTTGGGGTACAGGGGTGTTTTTAGGTTTTAGGGCAGGGTTTGGGTTTTGGGGTACAGGGGTATTTTTAGGTTCAGGGGTAGGTTTGTGTTTAGGGATAATTAAATTATATTTACCATTTATAAATTAATTAAAATATATTTATTAAATTAAATTAATTATATTACATTAATTACATTTTTTAATTTAATTTAATAAAATAAATAAATTATTTTAATTAATTTAATTTATTTACAATTTTAAAAATATTTCAATTAAATTAATTTCATTATAATAATTAAATTAAATTAATTACAATTTTTAATAAAAATAAATTAAATAAATAGATTTTATTTTATTAAATTAAATTAATTACTATTTTAAAATGTATTTTAATTAAATTAATTAAATTAAATTAATGAAATTAAGTTAATTACATTTTTTTTAAAAAGGTATACTTACCTATACTTACGATGTAATGCCATGCGTTGTAATAGCATCTGCTATGTAATGCCATGCGTTGTAATGGCATCCGATGTAATGGATCCTGCGTTGTAAAAATTCCGATGTAACGGAATGCGTTGTAAAAAACCGCGTTGTACTGACACCAATCCCTTGCAGTAGATAGCTTGTCTTGGTAGCAGGTTACACACCATGGCCACACCCACGGTGCTACATACTAGCATCTATACGATTCATACACTTGGTGTACACATCATGATTGGCTAGCCCACAGTAACGCCTCATTTTCATTGGCAGCCGGCACAGGTAAGAAATGGGGGGAGGGGTAGGGTCGAAGTCCAGGAGGTCAACATACGACGAGATAAGTTAAATGAATTGTTCAAAAAATAAAACCACTTACTTTGCGCTTGCCGCTTCAACGATGCCCCGAGGCAAAGGAAAGGGCTTTGCTTTTTATTTAATTTAATTTAACTTATCCTGTCATAAGTCACGTTTCCCGACCCCCAGCCTGCCCCGCCTCACTGCTCTTACCTGTGCTGGCCGCAACTGCTCATTTTACTGAGGGCTAAGAATGTGTGGTGGTGTGACTTAGTGTAGATGGAACCCGCAACACCCCACCCCCACAAATACAGCAATCTCTCGATAAATAAACACACCAGACACCTTGTTTGTGGAGAAACTTTGCTGCAGGTTTATTTGCATAATGAAATATGCTAACATGGTGGGTCAACTTAAAGGTGATCCAAAGGCAGGCAGCAGAGACACACCTAAGCTGCACTGCCCACCTGAAGAGCCAAGTGTCACCGTGGCCCTAACCAATTGGTGCTCACCAATTTTGAGGGGTTACCCCTTATCATCTGTGGTCTGCCAGTCCACCTATTTACTTAAGCCACTTGAGGGGGCGTAGCGTATCCAGGTAAGCCTGCGGTTGATCAGGTTTACAACCGCCTGTAGTACTAATGGGACGCCGTTGTTCCTCCAGGGTCCTGGCATAAGGACTTCCTGGGACTATTTGGCATTTGCACCCTTGTTGTGCTCCTGAAGAGAGTACCCCTGTGTATCATTCAGCCTCTGGATCGCCCTGTAACTCTGCCACAGCTCTGGGTGTGGCCCCCGTCACACCCTGGGCCCCCCACCAAGGCAGGCATTCCTACTTACACCCTGCTGATTCCAGGGTGTCGCCCAGGTTCAACAGGAACAGGTCCATGCCTACTCTAATAATATAACCAAGTGAGAGAGGAAGGAAACATGAGGACTAGTCCACATCCCCTGGTTCATAAGTAAATATCAAACCAAAACAATTGAGCAACCTGAGGAAAACCTCCTCTCACAATAAACGCATCTTAGCGCGTGCAAAACATATTGGTCCAACAAGCTACACTTGACCACCACTATTTCACCTCACACATAGATCATGAAGAAAGCCAGCACACCTTCTAATCTGGCTGAAAAATGTAGACCTCATAGGATATAGGAGACATATCCTAACCTCCACATATATCCGCCGATTTGTTTTAATACTGCCAAGGGCCTGCAATTACATTTCCCCAAATGCTCTGGACCCATTGGACCGTTTTTAATCTACACCCATTCACTTCACTGCACTCTCACTGCACAAAAGCCCGCTCCGCTGTAGTCATGCATTGAAGTATACCCGAGGTGCACTCTGCACCATAGGTGGGACCGGATGATGAAGCATGCCACCAACTAGGTTGGTGGGTGAGTGTCTTCATAAAAAACAGTTTGTTTTTCTCTCAGACATGACCATCTAGCTTCCATGCCTACTCTATACAGGTGGACCCCATCCTCCTCAAAGCACCCCGTCGACTTGGCATGCAACAGCCTGTGCCTAATGAAACCAAAACCCCTCTGTTTGGTAAATTTGCGCATGGCACTGTTAACTCTCCTGCGTGAGGTTTCCATGGCCTCCCCTGACCAGACCCCCTGCCACACTAAATATGGGGTAATCTCTGACTAATTTAATTTGCATGGCCCCAATTGGTTACTTAACTTACACATTGAGGATTTCTTCTCTTGCAGCAGGACCTTCCTACCCAAGAAAGTCAAATCATTGCCTCCCAAGTGTATGACCAGAATGTTCGGAGTGGAGTTACCTCCACTAGTCTGTGCCGCAGCTTCTTCTGCAAGCTGTGCATGCCTGGAAACCCCAACCAAATTATCTCAGTGGCGGAAAACCCATGCCTCGAAGCTTGACACAAAGAGAACACCAGGTGGGTGGGGGTGGTACATATACCTGGTTCCCCGCCCACAGGCGCACCGGAAATGATGCGGGCGTGCCGACCCATAGAGGGTCCAAAACACTATGGGGTAGTCGTGTGCCATCTTGTGGCACTAAAGCGGAGCCCTCTAATAGGGGCTCCCTGCGAGGGCCCCTGGCAGCCACAGTTGCGCAGCCTTCAAGGAGCTGTGCAGCCTTTGTCCTCAAGTCAGCATGGGCTTGAATGACCTGTACCGCCTGTGCTCTCTAGGCAGGATGATCTTCAAAGTGCCACAGCAGCCTTTACTCTTTCTGTAGCACAGGCTTTAAGGACCTGCATCGTTTTTACTCTCTAGAAAACAAGCACTTCAAGGAGCTTCAGCGGCTTCTGCTCACTGCTTGGCTCAAGGTTCACGGGGCTTGTGCTCTCTAGCCCGGAAGATCATCAAGAAACTGCAGTGGCGTATGTTTTATAGGCAGCAAGGGCTTCAGTGAGCTGCAGCAGCTTGAGCTCCTTGCTTTAAGTAGCTTCAAGGAGCTGCAGCGGGCTGTGCTCCATGCTCAGTGCAACCTTCAAGGAGCTAAAGCGGCCTTTGTCCACCGGACAGGAAAGGTTTAAATGTTCCCTCTAGGCATCACAGACTTAAGGGAATTAGCTCTTGCGTTATGCGAGCTCCGGAGCCTCAGAGAGTTGCAGTGAATTGCTGCTCCTTCTGTTTGTGCTCTCACGGTCTTCAAGGCGCTGCACAGTCACATCTGAAAGAGACACGTTAGTGATAGATTCCTTACCTTACCTTAGAATATCCCCAGGCGTCAGACTTGATCCGGAAACTTTTGCGTAGCAGTACCCTTGCACATCGGTAGGCGTCGTCTGCGGCTCCGCGTCCGTCGTCGGCGTCGTGGGCGCCGTGATGACGTTGTCGGAGTACTTAGACGCGGCCTCCGCGTGCTGACGTCAGTTCCTCTTTTTTCCGCGCCAGCCAGCGCAGATCTGGAAAGAGCAGTTACCCTAGTCAATTTTTGACAAACTTTTTGGATCAATTTTTGACCATTTCTCGTAGTCTCACGACTCCGATCGGTGCCTTAGGGATGCCCGGGTTTAAGCACTGTGAGGAGTGCGACCGCACGATGCCGGTCACGGACCCTCACCGCCTATGCCTAACTTGTCTGGGTGTCGATCACGACGACGAGGGCTGCCCTGACTGTCGGGCCCTCTCGAGGAAAGCCAGACAGGAGTGGTCCCGCAGGCGGCTCGAACTCTGGCAGTCGGCCCCGCGCCGAGTGAGGTCCAGGTCCCGGTCCCACGGGAGGTCGAGGGACAGGTCGCGGGGACGGAGCCATCACAGCTCCGGGAGTCTGCACCACTCCTCTGGGTCCAAGCTGTCAGGTAAAAATCACAAGAAGTCGAAGAGGCGTCATCGCTCTTCTGACTCCCCCCGACGCTCGCGCGATGCGGCCGGGGGTTCGGGCCCACACGGCTCCTTTGAAGTCGCGGGCGTCTCGTCCCGCCCCACACCCTCCGGTCCCTGGGCAGGGCGCGACGCCGGAGGAGATTGAGCGCTTCCTCATGGCCATGAGGTCCCTTTCTCCTCCGACGGGTTCCGTGACGCCTTCGGGCCCAGCGGACCGGTCTAGGGGCCCTAGCGGGTCGGGGGTTTCGACCCCGACGCCGTCGGGTGCTTCGGCTACGACGCCGCCGGTGCCTTCAGGCCCGGCGCCGCAGGGCCCCACGATCCTGACACCGCCAGTGCCTTCGGACCCGGCGCCGCCGGCGCCTTCGGGCCCGGCGCCGCGGGACGCCGCTGGGCCTTCCTCGGGGTCTGGATCGTCACCGGTGGACCTTACGACCCCCCCGGCGCCGGCCCGTCAGGTGTCACCCGAGGACGGCGCCGCCCCCGATACCTCCTTTGCTTCGGTTTTGACGTCACTGCATCCGACGCCGTTTGGAGGATTCCACTTCTTCGAACCGAACCCATTCAATTACAACCCTGAGTCTCAGGAGATGGGTGATGAGGAGGATTGGGAGGGGTCTGAGGACCCTCTGACAAAGGAGTGTCAGTCTCATGAGTACTGGGCAGGAGCCCTTGGGGAGGCCAGTGGCCTGGACACCTCTCCAGACACTGGGTTTGTCTCCCCTCCTACCGTGGCTTCGGAGGAGGGGGCTCCCTATGGTGTGGTGTTGACGAGGGCTGCCAAGGCCTTGGGCCTTGAGCTCCCCGTCGCGGCCGTGAGCACTAACCTCCTCACAGAGGTCCTTAAACCGCAGTCATGCTCGGCTGAGCCTCTGCTGCCCTTTAATGAGGCCTTGACCGACGTTCTTTGGGGCACTTGGTCCAGGGCCGCTATGGGTTAGATAGGCCGTAGATAGGAATGTGGCCAGACGCCACCGCCCGGCTCCGGGCGACCCATGTTTCCTGTCCTCACACCCCACCCTGAGAGTCTGGTCATTCAGGCCTCTAATTCCCAGACCGCATTCCCGACGGTCCCGCCGGACAGGGAATCCAAGAGGTATGAGAATTATGGTAAAAAGATATTCTCCTCCCTTAGTTTGGGACTGCGGTCTTCCAACACCACATGCCTCTTGGGCCGCTACGCCCACTCTCTGTGGGAGACGGTGGCGGAGGTGCTGCCAGAGTGCCCGTTGGAGGTACGGGCCAAACTCGGCCAAGCCCTTGTGGAGGGCCGAGATGCAGCCAAGTATTCGATCCGGTGTGGGCTGGATACCACCGACTCGCTAGGCAGAGCGATGGCTACGACGGTGGCGGTGAGACGCCACGCCTGGCTGAGATCTGCCAATTTTTCGGCAGATGTCCAGAACGCTCTGATGGACATGCCGTTCGATGGCTGTCGCCTTTTTGGCAACAAGGCAGACCACACGCTTGAGCACTTTAAGGACTTCAGGGCTACGGACAAGTCCTTGGGCCTCTCGGCCCGCACCATCAAACGGGTGACTTTCGCTCCTTTCGTGGCCAAGGAAGGGGCGTCCCCACACGTGCCGCCAGCCACTCACCGCAGACTGTCATCCAGCGCGGCAGCGCTTGTGGAAACCGCTGTGGAGGCGGTCGGGGAAACCGGCGAGGTCAGTCCACACCTTCCCCCGCGGCATCCGCCTCTAAACCCTCCTAGTCCGTGCTTTTCGGCCCATGTGACGTCAGTGGGAGGCAGGGTTCGCCATCACCACTCTCACTGGTGCACTGTCACTTCGGACAGGTGGGTGCTGCAGATCGTCCGGAGGGGCTACTCCCTCCCCTTCGAGACGACTCCTCAAGCCATGCCACCCCAACACCACCGCCTGTCGGGGGATCACTTGCGGCTCCTACAGGAGGAAGTTTCGGCCCTCTTGGCCAAGGGGGCCATCGAGCGCATTCCTGGGCCAGAAGTAGGACATGGTTGCTACTCCCACTACTTTCTGGTACCCAAGAAGGGCAAAGGGAGCCTACGCCCTATCTTGGATCTGAGGAACGTCAACGGCTTCCTCCGGAAGGAGAAGTTCAAAATGCTGACTCTGGCTCAGGTCTTAGCTGCCCTGGACCCAGGAGACTGGATGGTAGCGTTGGACTTGCAGGACGCGTATTTCCACATCCCGGTCCTGCCGGCCCATCGGCGTTACATGCGGTTCACGGTAGGCCACGAGCACTTTCAGTTTACCGTGCTCGCCTTCGGCCTTACCAGCGCCCCACGGTTGTTCACGAAGGTGATGGCGGTGGTCGCAGCTCATCTGCGCAGGTTGGGGGTCTCAGTCTTCCCCTACCTCGACGACTGGTTGTTGAAGGAGGGCTCGCCCCAGACAGTCGTCAGCCACCTCCAGACTACGGCGGATCTCCTGCACCAGCTGGGGTTCTCCATCAATGTGCCGAAGTCACACCTGTGTCCCTCTCAGAAGCTCCTTTTCATCGGAGCGGTTCTCGACTCGGCGCAGTTTCGGGTTTACCCGCCCGAACAGCGAGTTCAGGATATACAGTCTCTGATCCCAATCTTCCGGCCTTTATCCCGGGTTTCGGTCAGGTTGACGCTGTAGCTTCTGGGGCTGATGGCCTCCTGCATCCTTCTGGTGCATCACGCCAGGTGGCGGACGCGGGCTCTGCAGTGGGACCAGCATCAGGGCAACCTGTCCGACCATGTCCTGATCTCGGAGGGCACTGCGAGACAGCTGCAGTGGTGGCTCACGGAACGCGATTGGTTCAACAGCAGATCCCTCTCCCTTCCCCAACCGGAGCATGTAGTTGTGACGGACGCGTCCCTCCAGGGCTGGGGAGGCCACATGGGAGAGGCGGAGATCAGAGGCCTCTGGTCTCCGGCGGAGTCCCGGGTCCGTATCAACCTTTTGGAGCTGCGGGCGATTCGTCTGGCACTGAAGGCATTCCTCCCGTCTGTCCGAGGGAGTGTAGTGCAGGTGTTCACGGACAACACCACCGCCATGTGGTACTGCAACAAACAAGGCGGGTGGGGTCGTGGACCCTTTGCCAGGAGGCTCTGCGCCTCTGGCAATGGCTGGAACCTCAGGGCGTGACTCTGATGGCTCAACACCTGGCAGGTTCTCTGAACGCCAGGGCGGACGAGCGCAGCCGCCGGTGCATGATGGATCATGATTGGCGTCTGAAATCGGACGTGGTGCAAGGTCTCTTTCTGCAGTGGGTAAAGCCTTGGTTAGATCTATTCGCCACCGAAGAGAACGCGCAATGTCATCAGTTCTGCGCGTTGAAATTTCCAAGGCGGCACTCGCTCGGAGACGCTTTTCGTCGCGAGTGGAGTCTGTTGTACGCCTTTCCGCCTATACCACTTCTGCCCAGAGTGCTGAAGAAGATCAAGTGCGACCGGGCACAAGTCATCCTTGTGGCTCCGGACTGGGCACGAAGGTACTGGTATCCCGAGCTACTCAGTAGGTCAGTCGATCCCCTGGTTCGTCTGCCTCTTCAGGAGGACCTTCTGTCACAGCAGCAGGGGACGGTCCTCCACCCGAACCTGTCCAGTCTCCACCTCCATGCTTGGAGATTATGCGGCGACAGTTGAGGACATTTGACTTGCCTCCTGAAGTCTGTAACATCATTCTGGCAGCCAGGCGTCCCTCCACAAAGTTGGTATACGCCTGCAGGTGGAACTGATTTGTGGCATGGTGCACAGCAAAGGCTGTGGATCCCCTTAATGCCTCTCTTTCTGAGGTTCTCCTCTTCCTTCTTTCTCTTGCCCAGCAGGGCTCTGCTCTGGGCACTATCAAGGGCTATCTTTCAGCTCTTTCAGCCTTTCTGAGGCTGCCTGATCAACCTTCTTTGTTCAAGTCCCCTATCGTTAATTGATTCCTGAAGGGCATCACACACACACGTTCCCTCCTGTTCCCTTCATGATGCCTCAGTGGGACTTGAACCTGGTTCTTACATTTCTGATGTGCGCTCCCTTTGAGCCACTTCACAACTGTCCTCTTCGCCTTCTCTCCTTGAAGACTGCCTTCCTGGTAGCCATCACCTCTGCCAGGAGAGTGAGTGAGCTCCAGGCTCTATCCTGTAAGCCTCCTTTCCTTTCAGTCCATCCGGATAAGGTTGTGTTACGGACAAGGCCCTCCTTCCAACCCAAGGTAGTCACGGCCTTCCACATTGGGCGATCTATCACCTTGGCCACCTTCTTTCCGCCTCCGCATCCCTCGAGAGAGGAAGAGAGGCTCCACCGTCTGGCCCCAAAACGTGCGCTCTCATTTTATTTGAATCGCACACAACAGTTCCGGGTGGATGATCAACTCTTTGTTGGATACACGGGCGCTAAGAAAGGGAAAGCGGTGCACAAGCGGACCATCTCCCGGTGGATCATCTTGTGTATCCAGGCGTGTTACTCCTTGGCTAAGAAGGAACCCCCTGTTGGGCTGAGGGCTCATTCCACTCTAGCCACAGCAACTACAACTGCCTTGGGCCGAGGTGTGCCCTTGCAGGACATTTGCCAGGCGGCTACGTGGTCCCCGCTGCACACGTTTGCGCAACATTATTGCCTGGACTGTCAAGTCCGGAGGGATGGCTACTTTGTCTGTTTCGTCCTCCAGGACTTTCTGGTGTGATTATTGGTTCGCAGACCCACCACCACGGGGTTGGTATTGCTGGGGTATCTATTCTAAGGTAAGGAATCTATCACTAACGTGTCTCTTTCAGATGCACAAGTTACTACTTGTGTAACGATATATCTGTAAGAGACATTAGTTAGTGATGGATTCCTTACCGACCCACCCATCCTCCCCGTTCTGAGAACCGATATCTAGGGTTAAGGTCATCCCCTTTCAGGGCCCTAGTTTCATGGCACCAGTGTTGGTTTTTGGCATGGCTCTGCGCTTCTGGCGCGGAAAAGCTGTGTCTAAGAACTGACGTCAGCACGCGGAGGTGGCGTCTAAGTACTCTGACGACGTCATCACGGCGCCTACGACGCCCACGACGGACGCGGAGCCTCATACGACGCCTACCGACGCGCAAGGGTACTGCTACGCAAAAGTTTCCAGATCCAGTCTGACGCCTGGGGATATTCTAAGGTAAGGTAAGGAATCTATCACTAACTAATGTCTCTTACAGATATATCGTTACACAAGTAGTAACTTGTGCACTACTCCCAGAAACCGGGAGCGGAGAGGCCAGGGAAGCAACATAGAGGGCAGCATCAAGAGACAAAGGGAGGAGCCAGGGGAGAGAGAGAGATCCAGGGAAACATTCTCCTGCTCAGTATCAAGAGACAAAAGAGAGCTACCTTGGGAAACACTCTCCCGCTCGGTACCATGATACGGTGTGGCAGTAAACAGGGGAGAGACCTGGGGAAACACTGTACCACCCTGCACCCTGAGACTACGAGAGAAATGGCCAAGGGAGAGACCAGGATTAAACACTCTCAATACTACTACTAAGATAATTAAAAGAAATAGACACTTACCTTGCTTGCAGCATGACATGTCCTCCTTGCTCTAGTGTTCTTCTTCTCTGATCCAGGCTCCAGGCAACTCCCCTTACCAGTAATCCTGGTGCTGCTTCCATGTTAACCAGCGTGAGAGAAAGACCAGGATTGGAGGAAGTGGCCTTTCTCAGCAGTCTTAAACTTGCTGCAAACCCAGCTGTCTAAGACAGCTGGGTTAGAGAGATTTAAACTTATCTTACTGGCCGTTGCAAGACAACTGTCCAAAGTGACATGTGCACTTTAAATTTAAGTGCACAGCCCACCACTCCATTGCTGCTGCCACTCAACAGCAATGGCCCCACCCTGACGCTCGGTTCTGGATGGGTTGGTGAAAAATAAAATGATAATAAACTAACTTTATCACCATTTTATTTTTTATCTCTGGGGCTTTTCTTAGGGGCATTTTAGTCAGTAGGGTGCCGCTCCTCTAATCTAAGGGAGGAGCCACTCCTGAGGATTTGGGCTCCAGACATGTTATTTATGGGGCAGAGTGCATATGTGATTTACTATCCAGTAATCATTATTCTAATGTACATTCCTGACCTATGGAAATTTGTTATCTCTGACACTGGATGTGGGTATAATGAATAGCAAGTTAAATGGTGATTTTATGTACCTTTTCATCTCAAGTGCTCCTTTATCATTATGCTGATAAAGCAAAATACCAAAACAAAGGTAATAAAATGTTCTCCACGCAGGTGCGGCGATGCGTTGATTCTGAGTGGGAAGCGATAGTACCGAATGCGAAGCGCAGCTGCTGCTCCCGCAGTAGGCAATGCCTTGATTCTGAAGGGGGAACAGCCTTTACGACGCGGCTGTTACACCGTGTGCCGTTACAACGCGTTTTTTCAACGCAGGTCGTTACCACGACTTGCGCTGGAGGGCGCTGCAGGACAAGGAATTTTTTAATTTACTATCCAACACCTTCCCTACTGTACGTAGGCTGGTATTGGAATAGTGAATAAAAAAATTCCTAAGTCCGCACCCCCACCAACGCAAGTCGTGGTAACTGCGTTGTAATGGCATGCAGTGTAAAAGCACGCATCGTAAAGCCGTTCAACCTTCTGAAGACGATGTGCTGGTTCCGAAGGTGATACACCAGGTCCGCCCAATGCAAAGACGATGATGCGCTGGCTCCGACTCATACAAAGGCAAAGATGCTCCATTTCCGATGAGGATGCTTGGGTTCTGGGTGTGGTTTCACCATGGGGCTCGCTTCCAGGGGTCAAGGGCTGGGGTGTCACCACTCAGCAGGGCAGACTCACAGTTTGTACAGTCCAGATGCAGATTGGGGTCGTTGAAATCTTTGATATCCCTGAGACTTAGAACAGGAGGCTAGCCAGCAAGCCCTTTGTGCCAGTCTGGGTTCAAGGGATGCAGGTCAAGTCCTTTTCACCTAGGCAGGAGAATAACAGGCAGCAGGGCAGCTCAGCAAGGCAATAGTCCAGCAAAGTAGCAATTCATCAGAGTGGCAGTCTTTTTAGCAGCACAGCAGTTCTTCTTCTTAGCAGAGTGGTCACAGGTCCAGAAGGTATGGTGTCAGAGGTCTAGTACTTATACCCTGGTTGTGCCTTTGAAGTGGGGTAGATTTCAAAGTAAGCTTTGAAGTGCAGAGTGACCCTCCCTTCCTGCCTTGGCTCCAGACTTACTACAGGGGGGTATGCAGCCCCTTGAATGGGGACAATGTAGAAGCTTCTTATAGTTACCCCCACTTTTTGCTGATGTTTCACTGTATTTCGACTTTAGTCTGGCTGGGGCCCGGCTATCCAGGACCCCAGCCTAGCTGCTTCCCCTCTAAAATGATTCCATGTACTTTAGGTACACTCCAGTTTGGTTACTGGGGTACCCTTATGAGTCCCTAGTATATGATATACTAGGTACCAAGGGCATAGGTACCCCAGAGGCCTACCACAGGCTGCAGCATGTATTATGCCACTCCTGGGCAACCTTCCAAAATGACACAACAGGTCTGCTACAGCAGCCTGTGTAAGGTGGTGTATGCGCCCCTTACTTAGATATAGGTTCCCTATATCTTCCTTATATCACTACACATATAAACCTATCAGTCACCCCTATGGCAGGTCTTATCAATCCTGAAGGCAGGGTGCTGGGTTTTGTGTGAGAGGGTGCACATGCATGAGCAGGGCCCCTCTGCAGCCATCGGAATCTATTCTCCGGGGTTGTTCTGTGATGCAACCAGACCATATACTCTTAAGTGCATTATAACCTCACAGTAAATGCTAACTTTGGAATGCCTGCAAGGAAACTGGTTGTGTTTGGTGTCAAACACCTTGGAATCATACCTCCCCACCAGTACTGGCGGCGGATGTATGATTCCACCCTCCTAGAGGGAGAAACATGCCAATACCAGTACACCCGGTACCAGCTTAACAGAACCCTGGCATCACAAAATGAATGCCACAGACACGTCTGGCCTCCTGCTGCTGAACGAAACTCCGGAAGGGGAGGCCTGGGCAGTAGGTTTCCTGTCAGGGAGGTGTCACACCTCCCAGACCGGCTTTAGTGTATTGGGGCTGGATGGGTTCACTCAACGAGTGCTTTGAAGTCTGCACTCGGGGCACTTTTGGTGTCCCTGTGCATATCCTAGTTCAAACCTCTACCAGCCCCTGCTCTGGCGCGAAACTGGACAAAGAAAATGGGTGTAGCCACCCCTCTTTCCAACCCCTCCCATAGGTGGCCTCCAGAGTTTGTCCCACCCCTTCCTTGGGTATAAAGTAGGAACCCCTGACTACAGGACTTTAGATTTACATGGACGAAACTCTGATACTGAATCCTGGAATTTTGACGATCTACAAGGCGCTAGATGACTGAAGGATCTCCCTTGGAGTAAAGGAGTTACTCTCCTGCGTGGCAGGCACCAAAGACGCATCTGACCGGTTTGTATCTCCGAAGCTCCCGCCGAACTCCGAAGAATTTGCAACACAGGAGGTGGGTTCCCAGACTTCCCATAGGCCGACCCAAGTCCCCAGCAAAGCTGAGGCCAGTAGCCCTCGTGGGTACTGTGGAACTGGAACCCCTGGACACCATGCACATTTGCAAGTGCATATGCTTCTCGACAATCCTTGAGGCTGTGCATTGGGTTACTTGTAGCCCAAACCCGAGTAGCAATTCCACCGAAGATTGCCGGCCTACACTCCATGAGTGTTCCATGAGCCGCCCCTTTGTGTCTTCTCTCAAGGTACCTTCGCGATCCCTGGTCTATTGACCTGTGGGTCCCTGAGAAGGCAACTTTAACTTTCCTTGGGCTTCCCTTGATGCTCCAGATGTGCCCTGACTCTCCATCGCTTGGACCTTGCTGGTCCATACCGAAGCATCTTTTCTCTTCTTGCGTGGGTTGCTGTTGCCAAGGCTTGTTGTAATCAATCCGAGCACCGACGCCACAGCACTCGACATCCTTCGTGGGACAGCTCGAATCCAGCTCCTGGTTGTCGGCGACGCCTCCTGGCCCTCGTGGCTGCACAGTCAAGCTTCACCTCTTCGCACCTGTAGCACCCGACATCGGTGGGCATTCGTCTACCATGCCCCTGGTCACTGGCAAGTGACCCACACTCTGTCCCCTCTGCTTTCAGGTTCTTCACATCTTTGATCCAGGCTTAGATCACACCGGACACTTTCCTTCTTTACGGCAGCAGCACTTTGCAGTAGATCGCCATTGAAATCAATGACGATTCCCGACATCATTTGACACCTATGCACCTGGCTTCTTTGGGTGAGGTAACTCGAGTATTTCGGTGCTTCCGTGGGTGTTGGCCCTAAAACCCCTTAGGTCTAAAGTCCTCTCCTAAGTATCCTTTAACTTTAAAATTCCAACCGCTACTTTCCCCATAGAAGCTAACAGAGTTTGCGGCTGTGTTCTCACACTGCACACGTCCCGGTCCCCTGTGTCACTACCTAGGGTGGTTCCTTGGGGTCCCAGCGATTCTACGTGCTCTAGGCACTGTGTCCAGTCAAGTCGTGGTTCTTATACCACTTTCTTAATATATGGTTTGGTCTCCCCCTGGGGCCAATTGTATATTATGCAATTTACAGAAGTTCTATTGTGTTTAAATTGTGTACCTTGCTCTGTAATCTCATAAAGAGATTACTAGAGAGTGTTTAGTAATAAATACATATATTTTATACATGCCTTGTGTGGATCTCATTTCATTTAGACATTCAAGAGGTTATAATCTGGTAAAGCAAGCTGCTTTACACTCCTTCAAGACTTAGCCTGAAGTCTGCTTTCCATAGCTATCACTAGGATAGCTTTCAATAATGGTTGTCTTTGAACCTATCAACAATAAGGGTTGTTTGGACAGGTGGAAGGTGCCCACTATAACTAGTGGACAGCATATACCAGGCCAACTTTCACATACAAGACCTAGCCTATTCAGGTGTAAGCGTGAGGCTGTGCCCAGCTCCTCCCTCCTATCAGCCAGGAAGGCTCATCAAAACACACATCGGCTCTCTTTGTGTCTGGTTGTCTAGAGGGAATACACAAAACCCTGCTGTCACCGTTAATTTCTAAGTCCTGGGCACATGTAGGACCCTTTACTAGGGGCTTATAAGTAAATTAAATATGCCAATTGGTTGTAAACCAATGTTATCATTTAGAGGAGAAAGCACATGCACTTTAGCACTGGTTATTTGTGGTAAAATGTAAGGGTGGGCAGTTAACTCCTCTCTACTGGCAGAGCTCACAGAGTTTTGGCACTCAGTACTCTGCTTCGATTGTGAAATTCGGTAAAAAAAGCTGAACCACCGGCGGAGCGGAGTTTACCGACACACGTGCTCACAGTATGCACAATAAATAGAGCGGCTACTTACTCGACCACTCAGAAAGCATACCGAGGAGTCAAGTACGAAACTCCTTTACAAACACTACAGTACCATATAATCATCCAGACACTCGTTCTTTTGTCCAACGCCAAGGCACTGCATCCATCATTACAGTGTCCTGCCGTACCTATGTATGCATCCTACGCTGCACATCACTAAAACCATTGATCACGTCAGGATTCAGTTACCTATAACAAAATCGCTTATCCTCCACTTGACCAGTTACTCAGCCTTTCATTCCTCTATTCCTTGTTATTAGAAAAGAAAGAGGTGAGACACCAAGGAATCATCTTAAAGCCCTGATAGTTCCCGCTGGCCCAATCAGTATTATAAGGTTGACAGTGACACCATAGATCCAGGTGAAACGTAAAAACATCATACAAGAATTGGTTCAGAATTAACGACTCTTGGATGATATTCCCAAAAACATGCATGAATGAGTATTTCCACCTTCCCTAAATTATAATTGCATTTGGTATATAATGTATTTGTTATTATAAGGCTATTTGTTACTTTACAACAGGGCGATACGCCCATCCATTTCATTATTTAAAGAGGCGGTACATTCAGGACCTATTCTACAAGCGCCCAGGGCCGGCTCTAGGGCGGTGCGATGGGTGCCACCACACCGGGTGCTGACTTGGGGTAGGGGTGTCTTTTTTTGCGAGTATATTATCATTTTTAAAACACCTACTGCTGCGTTTCTGCCATCAATTAAACTGTCAAGCTAACTCCGCTGATTAATCGTCTTCCTGGAAAGAGACAGGAGGTTTGTCTAGTGGAAGTTTTGACTCATTGTAAGGTAGCACACAAGGTTAAAACGCCTGCTGCTAAGAACGTGTACCATACAGATCACAAAGGGCATATAATGTAAATAGGTCAGTGAGTTATTGCTTCTGCAAGAGGGATCCTTTTGTTACTTGTAGTTTATAAGTCCAAATCCTTATATAGAACATTGAGCTATTAACTGTCATCAAAGAGCTGCATGCAATCTGCGTATGTTAGGTCTACATGTTTTTTTCTCAGTCTTTCAATATCCTAATCTTCCCAAAAGGGTTCATTTGGGTAGAAAACAATTCTTATTATTGAAGAAAGAACCCCTGACAATGGTGTTACGTTTTATATCCTGAATTTTTGCTTTACCAGAATAAGGACTCTTAAATTATTTTGCCTCCCAGTATCATGGACATGTGACTCATACACTTTGTATTCCTGGCTGATGTAACATTTTGCATACACTGATTTAAACTCATATGTTTGTCTCTGTGCAATGTGTGTGTGATGTAAAGTGCTCTGACACCTTAAACTGTTATGAGTGCTGCTATATAACTAAGGGGCATATCATCAAGAGGGGGCGATAATTATCTCTAGGTGCACTTAGCGCTAGGATAATTATCGCCTGCTATCGCTGAGATAGCGCGCTATCAGCAACGCTTATCTCAAAAACGATAAAAATACCAGCAATAGCTACAAAATGTGCGATTATCGCTGGGAATCCAGCGATAATTGCACAGCGACAGGCGATACCTTGGTGATAGGGCTGGGTGGTCTCAGCCCTATAATCCACCACCCATAGGCTAACATGGTTTAATCAAAAGGAAAGCAGGCGTAAAGAAACCTTCGATGAGCGGGGTTAGCGCTCCTTTTATTTTTGCTGCATAGGTTAGCGTGCAGATTGAGAATAGGTGTAATGTCGCTTAGCAACATTTTCCAGTGAATATCTGTGTGTTACGCCCACTTTGCATCTCATTAGCGATGCAAAGCTGGGCGTTAATGTGACAGGCGCTAAGTCAGCAAAACAGGCGATAGCATGCCTTTGCTAATAAGGCGATAAAATTATTGCCGCATTTTGCCTGAAAACAGACGCAAAAGCGGCGATAATTTTATTGCGCCGCCTTGATAATATGCCCCAAAATTATTCTGAGAGACGGTGGTTACGGAGACTAGGGGCACTGTTAAAGGGTGCTAGTGAGGGAATCCGTGGCAGAGGTGGTCATTGGGGGGCGTGCCAACAAACATTGTCGCACAAGTTGCCACCAGTGTTAAAGCCGGCACCTCAAGCGCCACTCCTAAATGTTCTGGCGCATTAGGTGGTAGTTTAAATTTTTTAGTTTGGGAGTCGCAAGTCCCACTTTCGCTGCTAATGTGTGCAGCGGTGCCAGAAAAGTGTATGGTTAAGCCTCCTGCCTTGATTCTCTCTCATGGTGCGTGAGTCAAGGAATGCTCTGTGCAGGCCTCTGAGGGTCTCTATCTGCGGACATCACCAGCTACTGAGCCGAGCACTGACCTGAAGAGGTCAGTGAGCTGTGAGGGACACCCATCCCTCACTCCTGGGCCTCAGAGCCGAGGGGTGCTCTGTGCAGGCCTCTGAGGGCTTGCCCTCTGTGGACATCACCAGATTCCCAGCCGAGCACTGGCGGAGAAGGTGAGGGAGCTGTGAGGGACACCCAGCCCTTTCCCTCTGTCCCTGGGTAACTCACTTTTCTCCCTCTTCCCTCCCTCCTCATCACCCTTCACACTTAATCCTCTCCCCGCCACCTTCACTCTTCTTCCTCTTCCCTCCCTTCTCACCACCTCTCACACATAATCCTCTTTTCTCCCTCGTATTATATCTTTCAATTCTGTTCTTTTTTATGCTGTACATTAAATGGAACTACAGAAAGAAAATTTGGATTAAGGTTCCAATGCAAAGTTGCTTCAGAAGAGTCCTTTCTTTCTGATTTCCATGTTACCTAAAATGTAGGGAGTCAATCCCTTCCCCAGTGGTCACCTACACTGAAAATACACACACATTTCTAATGGCAGCGTATTCGCACCTTGTTTAAAATAACCATAGTGCACTGCAGGCACAGCTTTGGCAGCGTATTCGCATCTAGTTTAAAATAATCATAGTGCACTGCAAGCGGAGCTTCTGTAGATTGAAGAATCCTAGCGTCACAGCAAACTTGAGGTGTTGCTGCCATCTTGTGGACTAGAATGGCGGCACTACACAATATTTTACTAATAGGCACCAGTGCAAATGGGTTTCATGGAACTCTGTAGAATTTGGAAGAATGTTCCAGTAACTCAGCGAAATTTCATGTAATGAAACTCTGCGATCTCCGCCTTGGTCTAAAATGCGCAGACTTCTAAAACCACCAGAAACGAGGTTAGAAAAAGAGGTGGAGGAAGGCAAAAAGTTTGGGGTGAACCTTCAGAGAGGGCCATTTTCCAACAGCCCCAGAATCTTATATGGAACCTTTTCCAGTGCTATGCCCCCAAGCACAGGATAAGCTGTAATGTTAACAGGTTAGAGAGCTCTTCAAGTTCTGTGAGAAGTGGGGTTGTAGTTCAGTAACCACATGTAGGGCAATTGTTCCTGCAGGGACAAAATGCCCGTTAAATAGCAGTAGAACTATGAGCATTTTGACAACCACAAGATGAAAAGAAAAGTTCTTAAATGATCCAGGCAAATGACTAGCCAGGAATCAAATACTTGTCACTAAACCATTGACAAGTGTGAAGCAGCCCCTGGCAGTGAGTGATTGTAGAAGGGGTTGAAAAATCTCTTGTGAAATAACCAGTCATTTTCAGTGTTACTGGTCTCTCTCAGCTGGCGAAAGGGAACCGTTTCAAATGATGTACGGTCAAGTGGATTTTCATAGTAAACCATAGAATTGCATTGGATAATAGCCATTGTCATATTGGCAGCATCAGCTGTGTTTGTTGCACTCAGTGTTCTTCATAGTCTCTTAGCCTCACAATCCTTGGCTGAGAACTGGAGCCAGGAATAATGTTACTACTTTGTTCAGGGGGCAAGGTATTTAGAGTTGGGGGAGGCTTTGAGGCACTAATCCTAATCCTTCTTGGTGTCTTTGACGGTCGGCTGTAGAGGATTGTTTACATAATGTTTTTTAACGTGGTCAATAGACATCAGTTTGTTTCTCCTTGGGCCAGACAAAGGATGGGGGATCTGTAGGATGCTTCAAAAGCTTGATTGTTGTGGATTTTTTTTCTGAACTAGGTCTCCAACTTTAGGAACCTAACCGTTGGTAGCAGTGATAACCTCCTTTTTACAGATGACGTCAGAGTGGTTTGTGTGGGACAGCTTGCCTCTGACTTCTTGGATACTCTGCAAAACATTCAAACATTTCTCAAAGTCAAATGGATCTTTTTCTGCCATCTTGCCAGAATTATCTAAACCAGGCACATACATGAGAATACAGAAGAGAACCTTGTATAGAGTGTGTCCTTACTCTTCTAGCAAGTTACTTAATGCTCTAACTCGATACGATTGTGGTACCAACTAATACCTGAGCTTAGCACCCTAGCAGTTATAGCTTGTTTACTCATGCCATTAGCACGTTCCACAACGCCATTTGATTTAGCTTTGAACTAGTTGTTGAATTGCAGACACACTCCCTGAGCCAACATTGAATTCCTATAAGCGTTACAGCCTAATGTAGGACCGGTATGTAAATGAACTGAACGAACTTCCCTAATCACTACCAGGCATCAAAATCTTGTACTACTGCTGAAACACTTGCATTTCTCTGCGGACAAACCCATAGGAATTGAGAAAATGAATCAATTGCAACAAAAAATGTACTTATATCGGTTGGTTGAGTGGAGGGGACCAATGTTGTCCAGATAAATCACCTGCAATGGGATATTTGAAATCATGAGTTGGCGTGGGTCTTTTGACAGTGGAGGTTTAATCTGCTGACAAATATCACACTGCCTAATATAATCCCTAGACAGTTTACATAACCTAAGCCACCAGTAGCTTTGCTTCTGATAGATACATCTGCCAGTGGATTCCTCACCTTGTAAATATTCCCTTGCGTCAGCAACATTCGGAAATTCTTTTTGTAGCTTCGCGCCGACGTGGAGGACGTCATAGAGTCACGGCATCGCACGCGACTCCGCTGACGTCACCGACACCATAATAGGCCTACGCCGGCGTGATGACATCAGTTTCCTTTTTTCCGCGTCGTCGACGCTAACGGTTTTCAAGGGATCGTCTGTAGCTGTACAGTAACTTTGTTACTTTGTGATTCTTCTAGTGTTTCTTGATCTTCTGTCGGGATGTCTTCGAAGAAGACTGGTTTTAAAGCGTGCGGAGAAAGTGGCAAGATGATGTCCATCACTGATCCACATGAGTGCTGTGTTTGGTGCTTGAGCTCTGACCATGACGTCGAAGACTGTTCTTCTTGCAAGAAGATGACTCCGAAGGCTCTTCGTGAGAGGGAAGCAAAACTCCTCGTGGCAAAATTGAAGAGTAAGAAGGAGAAAAAGAGTTGGAAGTCGCAAACTCGGCGTTCGAGGTCTCGTTCGAGGTCGCACTCGGCGTTGTCTTCGGCTCATGCTTCGAGGGCTTCGAGGAAGAAGCACAAGAGGAGGAGTCATGAGTCTCGCCATCACTCAGAGAAGGACTCGAGTTCAAGGCCGAAGTCGCAGGTGAAGCTACTTCGTAAAGAAGTGGTGGCTTCGGCTTCGGAAGCCCGGGACTCCGAGGGTGAGGCTTCACGTGCGGATTCGCCTGAGTCTCCGAAGCAGCTAGCGAATCCGTCTCCGGACCCGTCCCATTCTTCTGGTCAGGAGGATGAAGGTGAGGTGGAGGAAGTTGGAGAGAGCGAGGCTCCATTGCCTGCGGGTTCCTCGACCCCGGTGCACCAACCTGAGGAGGAGATCGATGTTGAGACGACTCCACTCCCTCGAGAGCAACCTGGGGGCTCCTATCCGCCTTTCCGGCTCCAGGTCAGGATCCAACTCAGTTCCTGAATGCTATGTTTGGAGTTTATTCCAGGGCAATGTACCCCGCTGGTGCACCGGTTGGTCCCACGGGTCCATTAGCATTTAATCTGGGTGTCCCCCAGGCTTATGCTCCTGCGCCCTTTATGCCTTTCATGCTGGCTCCAGCACCGCATTGGCATTTTCCGTCACCGACTAAGCCTTCGACGCTGAAGCCTTCGACGCCGAATCCATTGACGCCAATTCCATCGACGCCGGTACCCTCGACTCCGATGCCAAATCCGGTTCCGCCTCGAGTTAAAATGCCTCGTCTGATTACGGGTTTGACACCGGCTCCGGCTCCGGTGGAGTCGGTCCTGGATCCATCGACTTCGTTTATAAAGGAGAGGTCGAGGTGGGAGGCCCAGAGGCTTCTGGAGGAAGAGAGGTATTGGAATGAAGATATGGAGGAAGGGGAGCTACAGGATTCGTAGGATCCTTTTGATGACCTGAGAGAGGCTAGTGGCCTGGAACATTCTCCTGAGCGGGATTTGGCCTCTGTGTCGGATGTGCCCTCTAAGGATGTGACTCCTTATCATGTGGTGATAAGGAAGGCTCCAGACCTGTTAAATATTACTCTTCCTACTGCTTAATACAAGTCAAATATTTTAACTGAGGTCCTTCACCTGCCTTTCTCTGTTATTGAACCAATGCTCCCATTTAATGACGCTTTGGCTGAACCTATTTATGAGGTTGGAAGAAACCTCTGACAGCCCCTGCTGTTTCGAGGGCGGTTGCGAGAAGATATAGAGTGGCACCTGGTGACCCGGACTTTTTGTCATCGCACCCCCTGCCCGAGAGTTTGGTTGTGCAGGCTGCCTGCTCCAAAAAGTCTGCGGGTGCTTTTCCACAGGTTCCTGGGGGAAAAGAGTCAAGGAAACAGGACCAGGCGGCAAAGAAGGTCTTTTCCTCAGCCAGCATGGCGCTAAAGTCCACTAATACAACTTGCCTGATGGGACGGTACATCCATGCTTTGATGGATTCTGTCAAACAATTGGTGCCTAAAATCCCTGAGAGCGATAGAAAGGATTTTTAGGAGGTGGTTTCTGACATTCAGGCAGCGGCAAGGCAGGTGATACAGAGTGGGCTGGACATAGCTGATTCAGTGGAGAGAGTCATGGGCTCTTCAGTGGCCGCTAGGAGTTGCGTGGTTGAAATCTTCCGAGTTTTCTGCGGATGTTCAGTCTGCCTTGATGGATTTGCCCTTTGATGGGTCAGGATTGTTTAGCAAGAAGGCTGATGCTGCTTTGGAGCAGTTTAAGGACAGCAGAGCAACGGCAAAGTCTTTGGGCCTTCAGACCAGGGGCACTATTGGAAAGCGCTTCAGAGGTTTTGGCAGGTCTTCCTTTCGAGCCTACAAACAATCTCAGCAGCAGCCACATCAGCAGCAAAATACGCTGTACAAGTCGTACAGGGGCAGGCAGAGAGCTTGTCCCAGAGGTTGTCAAGCCTCCTCCCCCTCCTCTTTCCCTTCCCAGCCCCCTGCCAACGCAGCAAAGCAGCCCTAGATCCGCCATTCAGGATCATGTGGGTCCAGTGGGGAGTCGGCTTACCCATTTTCTGCTAGATTGGGAATTGATTACATCAGATCTTTGTGTTCTCAATCTAGTGGAGAATGGGTTTACTCTTCCCTTTCAGGAATTTCCCCCAAATTACCCTCCTTGCCAGGGTTATTGTTCATAGGACCACCTGCTTTTCCTGCAGGAAGAAGCCCTGGCACTGTTCAGAAAGGGTGTGATAGAGGTGGTTCCAGAGCAGGAAAGGGGTCAGGGATGCTACTCCCGGTATTTTCTGATCCCCAAGAAGGATGGCAGACTTCGACCAATCTTGGATCTCAGGATCTTGAATCTCTACCTGAAGCAGGAGAAGTTCAAGATGCTCACCCTTGCGCAGGTTCTTCAAGCACTGTTGGAAGAAGACTGGATGGTGTCGATCGATTTACAGGATGCGTATTTTCATATTCCCATTCTGAAGAAATGAAATGAATGAAACTTATATAGCGCACGAATTACCCTGGGGCATCTCCGCGCTTGCTTAGGGAACCCGTCCTGGTATTCCCCTGTGAGATAACCCTGGCAGGGTATCCACAAGGTGAAAGCCAGGCATCCCACCGCGAGGGGCCGTTGTGGAGATTAAGCAAGCTATTGCCCAGAGTCGCAGAGTGTGAACCCGTGAGTCGAGAAGGCACCGGAGCGAGAATTAACGAGTCCGTGGAATTTTGAGCCCAAGACCCGCCGAGGCGGGGAATTGAACCCAGGTCCAGGGCCGAACTCAAGCTCCAGGTCTGCTGCCTCTAACCCCTGAGCCACACTTCTCCAGACGCATAGGAAGTATCTCAGTTTCACGGTTGGGTCGCAACACTACCAGTTTGCGGTCCTTCCGTTTTGTCTTACTACTGCGCCTCGAGTCTTCACCAAGGTGATGGCTGTGGTGGCTGCACATCTCAGAAGATCGGAGATACCGGTATTTCCGTATCTGGACGATTGGCTGATCAAAGCAGAATCTCCAGAGATAGTGCTCCATCATCTGCAAGAGACAACTCAGTTGTTGCACAGGTTGGGTTTCTGGATAAATGTACCCAAATCTCACCTTGTGACCTCCCAGCGCAACCTGTTCATAGGTGCGGTACTGGACACTACTGTGTGTCGTGCATTCCCTCCTCCTCAAAGAATTCACGACTTACAGGAAATTATTCCTTTATTTTACAATGGAGCGGTCGTTCCAGTCCTGAAGGTTCTACGTCTGCTCGGTCTGATGGCTTCTTGCATTCTGTTGGTCAACCATGCACGCTGGCACATGAGGGCACTCCAGTGGTGCCTCCGCAGGCAGTGGTATCAGCACAGCGGAGATCTCAGGGAGTCAGTCAAGATATCCAGAGAAACTGCAGCGGATCATTCTTGGTGGAGCGTGGAAGGCAATCTGTCACAAGGAAAGCCTTTTCAACTACCTCCATTGGAGACCACAGTGCATCCACTCTAGGGTGGGGTACTCATCTGGGGGATCTGGAGGTCAAGGGTCTTTGGTCTCCAGAGGAAAGGTTGCTTCACATCAACCTTCTAGAGTTGCGGGCCATACGTTTAGCGCTCAAGGCCTTCCTCCCTTCCCTTTGCAGTCAGTCGATTCAAGTCCTGACGGACAACACGACCGCAATGTGGTATATCAACAAGCAAGGAGGAGTGGGGTCGCAGTGTCTCAGCAGGGAGGCTCTGCATCTCTGGTCCTGGGTTCAGGACAATCAGATTTGTCTGATGGCAAATCATCTGGCCGGGGTTCTGAACGTACGTGCAGACAGTCTCAGTCGGCAGTTCTCTGCCGACCACGAGTGGAAGCTGTATCCGGAGGTAGTTTGTTATGTCTTTCAGATGTGGGGGACGCCTCAGATGGACCTGTTTGCCACTCACGAGAACGCTCACTGCCCGTCATTCTGCAGTCTCCAGTATCTAATGCAAGGAGCACTGGGGACGCGTTTCAGTTGAGTTGGGACTCGCAACTCCTTTACGCGTTTCCTCCCTTACCCTTGATTCCTCGAGTTCTGAGGAAGATTCGCCAAGACCGGGCCCAAGTTATATTGATCGCCCCTGATTGGCCAAGAAGGGTGTGGTACACAGATCTTCTCCACCTCTCCTCGTGCCCCCGCTCCATCTCCCTCGCAGGGCAGATCTCCTCTCCCAGTTGGAGGGGCAAGTTCTAAACCCCAGCCTCCAGACCTTACACCTTCATTCCTGGAGATTGAGCGGGGCAACCTGAATTCCTTTTCTCTCCCACACGATGTGGTGAATGTCATATTATAGGCCAGGCGTGACTCCACTAAGTCCATTTATTCTTATAGATGGTCTAAATTTGTTACTTGGTGTGGGGAGAAATCCGTAGACCCTTTAAGGGCTTGTTTGTCAATATACTTGAATTTGCACTTTCCTTGGCATAGCAGGGTTTTGCGGTGGCATCTATCAAAGGTTATTTATCGGCCTTATCAGCTTTCCTTTGTCTGCCGGACCAGCCCTCTTTGTTTAAATCTCCTATTGTATTGCGTTTCCTTAAGGGCCTTCCCAATAAATTTCCTCCTACACCTTTTATTGTGCCTCAGTGGGACTTGAACCTTGTTCTTACATTCTTGATGGGTTCGCCTTTTGAACCTTTACACAAGTGTCCCTTGAGACTTTTGTCTTTTAAGACTATTTTTCTGGTAGCAATTACCTCGGCAAGGAGGGTAAGTGAGCTTCAAGCTCTTAGTTCTAAGCCCCCATTTTTGTTCATTCATGCTGAACGAATGGTTCTCAGGACCAGGGCTGCTTTACTGCCTAAGGTGGTAACTCCTTTCCATCTGGGGCAGTCCGTTACCCTTCCTACCTTTTATCCTCCCCCTCACCCTTCCAAGGAGTAGGAGAGACTTTACCGCTTGGACCCTGAGAGGGCGGTGAGCTTTTACCTGGACAGGACAAGAGAGTTCAGGTTGGATGACCAGCTGTTTGTTGGTTTTGCTGGCTGCAAGAAGGGGAAGGCGGTGCACAAGCGCACGCTCTCGAGATGGATCATATTTTGCATCAAGATCTGCTACTCCCTGGAGGGTAAGGAACCTCCAGAGGGTATGAGGGCTCATTCTACTAGAGCAAAGTCTTCAACATCTACTCTTTCCAGAGGTGTACTTTTTGAGGATATTTGCAGAGCCGCAACTTGGGCCTCCCTCCACACTTTTGCGAAGCATTACTGCTTGGATACCGATGTGAGGAGGGATGGCCACTTTGTGCGCTCTGTCCTCCAGGATTTTCTGGTATAGGAGAGTAGACACCCTCCTCCGGGAGTGGGGACTGCTGTGGGACTCTATTCACAAGGTGAGGAATCCACTGGCAGATGTATCGGTAACGCTTTTTCTGGTAGATACAGTATCTGCCTGTGGATTCCTCACTGACCCACCCGCCTCCCCGTTGTCCGCTCTTCTATACCTGAGTTTATTGTAATGTAATTTTTTTTATTGTCAACGAAATATTTTATTTCAATTGCATTCCTGCTTTTGCTTCACACTGTGTGTGTTAATCTTGACATTTGTGTACTGTGTATACTGTGTATATATCTACTGTCATCGGTCCATCCGTGTGCCTCGAAGGCACGGAAAAAAGGGCAGAACTGATGTCATCACGCCGGAGTGGGCCTATTATGGTGTCGGTGACTTGCTCTTTAGCATTACCACGGTTGCATTAATTCCTGCATTAGCAGATGCCAATTCCTCATGGGCTTTTTTGATTACGTCTAATCTAAGCAGACTTTTTGGTATTTTTCTTTCTCCCACACCTAGTATTGTGACTTCCGGAATGTAATCTGAAGTAAAGGTGTAGCAGTGTTTGGAACGAAAACTTGCAAGAGGTTTTCCACTTTGCTTAGTTGCATTTATGGCTGTTCTAGTTAGGACTGTTACTCTAACAGTCTGAATTGCAGCCTATGCCTCTGGGTTGGCTGCACAGTTTCCTTTTGCGTCACGCTGATGACCCAATGTTGCCTCACATGAATCAATCGGAGCTTAATTTGAAATACAACTACTTTTCCTTAAAGCTGTTTATCTTTTATAGGTTTTCCCTTCGAATCCTTGAATCCATTATACCGCCAATGCTGTAAATCAACATTGGAACCTTGCACACAAAAGGATGAGTCTGAGTGACAAGTCAGCCTTTTGCAACCCAAGGCATGTAATTCTGCATGTTGTGCAGTACTGCCACCTTAAGGTTTAGTGTGGGTGCGCTATGGGATGAACTCTCCATCCTCCACTACACCTTGTACTGTAGTGTAGGCTGTGCAGTATTTGTATTTTGTTCCTTCCACAGGTTGGGCAGGGTCATCCATATAGAAAATGCTTTAGTAAGACTCAATGGATAAAGTGGCTGGATTCGAAGTAAAATTTTGTTCATATTGGAGAAAAGGTTGTGTATGAAGCGAAGGATCATACTGAAAGTTTACATTCACTGCACTTAAAGAAGAGGCACACTGTACCCATATTGGGTTTAGGGTGCAAGTATTAGGAATGCTTTAGACACTAGGGGGCTAGCAGACAAGATGGCAGCACACTAGCAAGGCTCTGTCTGCCCAAGATGTAGTATCCACCATTTATCCTGCGTCCGGGTGAAATCTTCACCATCACCGCGATATCTGACTCCGGAACACAGAAGGAGGTAGAGAAAAACTTTAGCGAGCCACGGAAGAGGGCAGAGGAGCCAGACACAAACTGATCCCCGCTGGGACTGAGACAATGTACTGCGGCACCAGGGCCTTGTCAGAGGCGGCCGCTGCATAGCTCGGGACCCATCAACGGTACAAGCAACCCTCTGCAGACGCCTGTGGCAGAGCGATCGAGGCAGCGCGTGTCGGGCGAACTGCCCGGCTGGACAGGAGAGAGGAGAAATTCCGGATCGGCTGAGTCGTCGCGGAGGGGGCCCGAGCTACACGGGCTGGGGATCGTGGCCTACTCCACGTAAGTGAGGCCTAATACTGCGCACTGACCATGCCGCCCCCTCCCTGGCGGGACGCGGCAGAGAGCAACACAGAAGCCATGAGGGCAGACTCACCAAGCCCATCTCGCCTGCCAGCCGCCTTCCCCTCCTGCCGCGACTAGGCGGGGCAGGGGATCGTTGCCTACTCTATGTGGGCGAGATTAACCACAGTGGACAGACTCCACCGTTCCGCCCCCCCAGTTGTCGCACCCTACCTGGCATGAGACTGACAAACCACATGGCAGAGAGTAACAAGGAAGAGCAGACTCACTCCCCTGTTGCCTTGCACTAGACCCGCACCATGGGAGCAGAGCCTGGGAGTGTGCACGGCACCGCCGTTCCCCCTCCAGCTGCCGAACACCTCCCAAGTGAGCACCAGTGAGCCGCAATAAAGAGAGAGATACGAGGAGTATAAATACTGGCAAGTTTACTTAGGCTGCTCTGATCGCTGGCTGCCTTCCACCCGCAGCCTCACACTGAACACAGACAACTGGTGCCCTACAGGTGCGCATGGCCTACACCACGCTCTTTGTAGCTCCGAAAGAGGGAGAGCAGTGGGACTACCCAGAAAAAGGGCCTTTCTGAAGTAGGAGGTATTGACGGGGAGCGGGCGCTGGGGAATAACGTGAGAGGCAGCTCTTGGTCTCCCCTGCACTGAAACCTCGATCTGGCTCATACAGCAAGCCCAGCTGGTGGACGCACCTAACCTCGACCTTAGCCACTGCGGGCAGCTGAACCTTGCCACCTCCAAGTGGCGTGACGGCGCACTATTGGATCAGCGACCGGAGACACACCATTGTAGTGCCTGGAGAAGAAGGTGAACAACTGTGAGAACCGGGGGTGTTTCACGGAGGGAAGAGGCGGGCCACACTCCTTCCACCCAGCCACCTGGGAATAACCAGCTTTGACATATGCCCTTCCGCTTGGTGCCTTTCTTGGACCCGTAACCCTCCACGGTATTTCCACCAGGTGGCTCAGGGGTATGGGCATCGTGAAACTGCTCCTGCCCAGCTGCCGGGGAGACTACCTACATCGCCTCACATTGTAATTCATCATCCCACTTCAGACTTTGTGTAGGCAGCGGCGAGACCTTCCAACGTAACTAGTCGCTACAACGGGCAAGCCAGACGGCAAGCAGCTGAAACTCAATTTTGACACCCGAAAGACACCCAGAGGACAACCACCGGAACCGGACCAGGATGGCTCCAGCCAAGGGTCACAATCTGCAGATAAAGTAGACATGAAAACAATTCTCCATACAATAAAGACTAGTTTTGCTTCAATAGAGGGAAAAATGGATTCCATATGCGCCAGAATGGACCAGATAACGCAGAAAATTGAAAAACAGGACGGAAGACTCACAGAGGCTGAAGTACGCATTTCCACCTTAGAAAATTACCACACTCAGGCAACTGGCCACCTTACAGAAATGGAGAAAGTGCTTAAGGTGATCACAGCCAAAAATTAGGACATTGAAGCCCGCTCGAGACAAAACAACATTCGCATAACTGGTGTCCACAAATCCACTCACATAGGACGCCTAGAAGATTATGTAGAGCGGTTGCTCATCATTTGCTTTGGGCAGGAGGCCTTCTCCAAGATGCTCACAGTGGAAAGAGCCCACTGTACCCTGGCTCCCAGGCCTCCGCCGGGTGCGCCGCCCAGACCCATAGTCGCGAGACTGCTTAACCAACGCAACCGTGACACTGCCCTCCGTAAGGCAAGAGACTTTAAGAATGTGGTCTTCGAAAATAATGTCATCTCCATATTCCCAGATTTCACTCTAAATGCCCAAGAGGCAAAAAACAAATGTGTTCCCATTAAGAAGAAGCTCCAGCAGGAGGGGGTTGAATACGCACTGCTCTACCCAACTAGACTTCAGATCACATACGATGGCAGCACATATGTGCCTCTTCACAACAGGCGGCAGACTTCTTCAAACGCAATGTGCAAGCTGCCAGGAAGGCGGAGAGATCTATGGCAAGCAGTGGAAGCAGCCATGAGACTGGTGACAGGTAGCCATGCTGCCCTTATTGGCTTGATAAATTGCTTCTGCGTACAGGTAAACGTTAATGCGTAACACAGTACTGTATCCTGAATATCCCTAGCTCTATGGACTTGGATGGTGAGGACCCCATCGGATACAACACCCGCAGTGCAGGGCCCCCTCCCTCACGTAACTACATTGTGGGAGGAGTCACACGCCCCTGGACCACAGGTCTCTGAGGGAATACCCCTTCCCCTCATGTGTGAGGGTTATTTTGTTAAACTTTTACTTCTTCTGTTTTATTAGAGGAACATTGTCACCACGATCCATTAATGGCTGCAACGCATATTTTCTATTGAATTTGACCTTACATTATGCCAATTTGTTTGTATATTGGAATTACACGATGCTGCAAAGACACACAACATATGTATATGTCTAATGCACAATACACTGTGGCAAATTATGCTTCCTATGTTCCTATTGTACTGGGGGTTATTGGGAGGGGATTGGAGGGTGGGTACAGTGCACGGCAAATCTGATAGAGACATCTAGCCGCAGATTCCTTAACTTAGAATATCTCCCCGGGTGTCAGACTGGATCCGGAAATTTTTTTTCCCCAACAATACCTCTGCACGCCGGGAGGCGTTGTCGCCCGGCTCCGTCCTGATGTCGTCCACGGAAGTGACGTCAATGGAGCCATATTGGCTCCTCCCGGTGTGCTGACGTCAGTTTTCATCTTTTCGATCCGGGAAAGTAATACCAACGGCCTGTTATTGTTTATTACAGGCCTTTTCGACGCCCTTTCGCGTCCAGAAACAGTGTGTTTGATGCCCTTTGTGGGCTTCAACCGTGCCGGTCCTGCTTGCGACAGATGCTAGTGACGGACCCTCACGAACTCTGTATATGGTGCTTGGGAGAGTACCATAACTTTGTCTAGTGCGACGTTTGCCGCATGGAGCTGCTGTCTGCCCAGATGTCCTGAACGGACCCCTTGCGACGCGGTTCTCCTTCTCAAGCGGAGTCGTCCTCGTGGCGGGTCGGTCCCAGCACCATCGCTGTCATTCACCTACCTCAGGTGAGCATTGCCCCCCTCTCCCAGGCGCTCCTCCGGGACCCACAGGGGGGTAGGGACTCAGGTTGGGACACCGCAGGCCGGTTTACCCTCGGCACCAACCGAGCACCCTGACTCTGACACTAGAGTCGCTGCAGGTAAGCATTCCCCCCCTCCCTGGTGCGCCTCTGGGCCCCATAGGGGGGTATGGACTCAGGTTGAGACACCACCGGCGGGTTTATCCTCGGCTCCAACCGAGTGCCCTGACTCTGACACCAGAGTCGGTGCAACGTCGGGACATGACCCAGAGGGGCATCCAATGACATTTAGCCCTTCCATAGCGCACAGCCTTCCGAGGCTCCCTGCGGCATCGCTGGAGGTGGCTGCAGCGCGGTGCATGACACCGTTTTGGCGTACTCTCTCTCCCCCTCGGGGAATGATGAGTGTAGGCCGGTCCAACTCTGACCGGTCGACGCCGGTTCGACTCGAGGAGTCGAGGCCTACAGAGTTGGCCGGCTCGACTCGAGGCCTTTTTTGGAGATCGCCCATTCAAAGGGTCGAGGCCTGTTCGGAGGTTGCCGCCTCGACTCGAGGAGTCCAGAACTTTTCGGAGGTCGTCGAGGCCTTTTAAGAGGTCGCTGACGCCAGCTCAACTTGAGGAGTCGGGGCCTCTTCTAAGGTCGCCAACTCTGGCTCGACATTAACAAACCTATTTCGATATTCATAGTATCACACACCCATTGCATTAAGAAGAATGGATGCTTTTAAGTAATAAAAGATGTATTCCTACAGGAACAACCTGTTTCTCAGTACATCAGAAACAACTACACTGAATATTATAAAAGAAATCAAGGGACGTTATAAATAACGAGAATAAAATGAAAATTTCTAACATGGTTAAAATATCATCTAGAATCTAACACACTATTATCTCCTTCAGTTTGCTACACTGAGAGAGCATGGACAGCAGAGCAACTTGCAATCCAGGCTTTCATAGGGAGAAGAGACACACTGAATACCTGTTGACAGCAAAGGCTGTCTTTATCAGCGGAGGCGTGAAAGCAGTGTTTCCTGTGAAGGGCAAATACAGGCTTCAGTTGTGGTCTTCTCCCGGGGACTAGACTTTATCAGCTTTAGGTAAGATGTAGCATCTGCAAAGTACAAAGTGTGCTGGCAGTAGGTGAGACTGTCTCTGTTAGAATCTCATGCGATAATGTAGACAAAGGACCTCTTCTTACTAGTGGTCAAATGGTTGGCCTTATAAACTAAATGTTATACGAAACTTGATTTTCTGAAATAAGTTTAGTAATCTCTGACATAGGTTATGTGCATCAAGATATGCATCCCAGACATTTCCTTATGAATATATAAGGTAAAAACATGTCAATTCAGACTATACTGTTCCAGCTATATATCTGTATGTGTTCTTATTTAACCATCGCATAATGAAAAGTAGAAATTTGACCCAGGGGTTAGGGTGTACGACCTCGGGGACAAATCTGGGAAGCTCATAGCCTGGCTGGAAAGGAAAGAACTGGCATCCAGACTGGTACCTGAATTGATTGATTAAGATGGCCGATACATCACAGACCCTCAGGCCATTGCTAACATGTTTGCTCCCCATTACAGTAGCATACATCGCACACACACACATCTTACACGGAAGAGGATTCCCAGTCCATGCTCAGGGTCATTGCCCTTCCTGTCCTAAAAGTGGATGAACAGGAACTATTAGACAGTGACTTCACCAATGACGAAATTCCGACGGCGATCAGATGCCTCCATTCCGCGAAAGGCATTGGGCCCAAACGGCCTACCAATTGAACCATAAAGACTGGCGCCGGACAAACTAGAGTTACCTGGTCAAAATAATTGCCTGTATGTTGTGTCGCGCCAAAAGACCGCTAGACCAACATGTCATCACAATGATAATGCTGGGTTGGAAAAAATTCCCATCAGCTCACCCTTTATGGTGGAGTATCGTCATGTGGGATACATGTCATAAACCCAGATCTCTCCCAGCGCACCTGATCATGATGCGGAGATGGATTTTGAAAATTACTTTTCCAAACCACAGTATTTCAAAGGAAGGACTGATGGAGTGCAGTGCTCATGAAAAAGAAAGGTGAAATATACATAAAATTGGCTCCTGAGACAAAAAATATGTTTATTAAGTATTATCTCAGGGTCAAGATTAAAAGTGGCGCCCAATAGTCTTAAAGAATGACTACATAACGGCGCAGTGCATAGAGGTCAACATGTTTCAGCTTATATGGACCAAGAGTCCAAGCTTTCTTCAGGACCTATTGATGTTAAGCATCTGCATTATGTGAAAATTAAGTGTATAAAAAATTTGGATTAATCCTACCGGAACTTTGAGCCCAAATGTTCTCAGGTATTTATCCAACTATTCGTTATTTCTCCTAAAGTGAAAAAAACAACAAAGTGTGAGAGACGCATGTGGTATATTGGTGATTAGAACACAACACAACAAAAACTGGCAAGGAGACAGAGAGATTCTCTACGCCCTTCAGAAGCTGTACAGTTCTCCTGATTTAAGTCCCATAAATTTTTAGGATATCAACATTTAGTTGTAAATTATCACTCACCCAGCGTTCTGTGGGAGATCACCTCACCTCACCCGGCACCTACTCGGGAAGAAGGAGGCCCCGCTCTGTCAGAGATGGAAAAGTATAGGAGGACCTCAAAAACTTTTTAAGGTACACAGTAATCATACTCATCTAATCCAATATTATGTACTGACGAATACCAGTTAATTAAAAAGGAGACTCAACCCCTAAGGAAAACATGGTGATGACCGAGCATAGACATGGCAAATGTTTATAATGTACAATCCAATTTTTTTTAAAAACTAAAAAAACTCCAATTTATAAAGGCATCCTCTAGGTCTAATTGAGGAAATGTTTACCAAGAGCCTATGACAAGTTGATTGGGCTCTAATAAGTTTTTGCATGAAAGCTCAGTATCCAAATATTAGTAGCACTAAAAAAAGGCACAACTCCCTTCTTGTAAGGTGGTGAATGGTCAAGGAGCCCTACCTGTCCGTCGGTACCTCGATGGCCAGCGTCCGAGCAGGAGTGGAGGTAGTTGGAAATGTGCCTGCCTGCTCCTTATATACCCGCATTCATTGGGTAATTAATTCCAGCTGGCCGAGGGGTGGAAGATAGCGCGAGGCTACCGCGCATGCGCCAGCATTCTGATATTGACAGGGCCAGTGTTTAGGCATCTACGCGCTCGGATAGAATAAGTCACGTGCGTGCGTAGGGTTTGTTATTGTATTTGCGCTTGGCACATGCGTGGAGCAGCGAAGCCCTACGCGATGCGCATGCGCGAAAGAGTAGCAAGGTTCGCGCATGCGAGCTGGCTATTCTAGCGGCGCTAGTGTGTTTGGAAAGAACGAGGGAGTCGCGCATGCGTGCTAACTCCTCAAGCAGCGCTTAGTGTTTTAAAGAGAAATAAATAGCGCTCTGCAGTTTATTACCAGAATTAATGTGGAAATAAATGGGAATTTACAATGAATATCTTCAAGAGGAATGGATGGCGCGCTACAGTTACTTCACAAAGATATGTGGAAATATATGAGGATTTGGACGGATCAGGACATTAGATAGAACAGGGCCAAGCTTGTGGTTATAGGATACTGAGAGGTCTCGTGTATTGCATGGTATAGTGTAACCTCATTATGCTCTTCACAAATTATAGGGGTGAGAGTGAGAGCTCATGTCTAAGGTGGACATAGATGGACTCAAGATGTAATACACTAATATGCTTTATTATAGTAAAAATAGTTACTATTTGAGTTGTGACACTGTGTTATGGAAATACAGATTTATTGTTCAATGCCCAAAAAGAGACGATTAAATATGATTTAAGGCAAAAATGTGTGCAGTATCCTGATAACCGATTGAGATCAGGTGGAGCATAGTTAAGCCCCTTAGAATCGGTTTGGAGCTGGAAGACCCACTTCTGTTCTTTCTTGAAAAGGAATTTGGATACGTCACTTATATGAGAGGGGATATAAGGGTGTTCTAGAACAACCCATCTCATTTCATCTGCTGTATGTTTGTAATTCAGGAAATGACTGGTGAGTTTTGTCGCCTGTTTGTGGCACCGGATGGTGCTTTTATGTTCCCCAATCCTTAATTTGATTTTACGAGTAGTATATCCAATGTATCTGAGGGAACACGGACAAGTGATCATGTAGATGACATTTTCTGTGTTACAATTTGTGTGTTTCTTGAGAACCCAGGTCCTCCCTGTCCCTAGATCTATCGAGTTGGTTTTGCTAGTCTGGGGACAAACACTACATGATCCGCATGGATGGTGACCAGTAACCGGAGGTAAATCCCATAGTGTCGTCGGTCTCTCAATGTTCTGTATCCTTGGTCTCGTATGGACCAATGTGTCACGTAAGCTGGGTGCTCTTTTGAATGAGAATAGGGGTAAGGGGATATTAGCATCCGTGGTGTTCAGGATACCCCAGTGTTTACGCACTGTTTTTTGGAGTCTGTTGGATTGTGCAGTAAAAGTGCTGACAAATGTTAGTCTTTCAAGAGGTGGTTTGGGTGGACGTCTGTCCAGCAGAGCCTCGCAGTTGTTGTTCGAGGCTCGTTTCCACGCTCTTTTCGCAAGGTGTGAAGGATACTTGCGTTCCTGTAATTGGGTAGAGAGGGTAGTGGCATGTTTGTTGAATAGTGTCTGAGATGAACAATTCCTCCTGACTCTGAGGAATTGTCCTACTGGGAGGTTCTCTTTTAAGGAGCGTGGGTGGTGGCTGTTGAAAAGTAGCAGGGAATTCCTTGCCATAGGTTTAGAAAATAGTTCACTCTGCAAACCACCTGCTTCTGGGAAGATGGACAGATCTAAAAAAGAAAGTCTGCCCTGGCTGTATTCCAACGTAAAGTTAAGATACTGATTACGCTCATTCAGCCATTGATGAAAGGACTCGATCTCTCTTTCAGTCCCTCGCCACACCATCAAAATATCATCTATATATCTCTTCCATAGTACCACTTGATGGAAGAATGGGTTACTATGGTTGAGAATGTGATCTTGTTCGAATTGATGGACATAGATTCGAACAAGATCACATTCTCAACCATAGTAACCCATTCTTCCATCAAGCTTAGCGCGAATATCTCCAAAAGTTGGTAATAGGAGATAACGATGTTAGCGACTGTTTCCAGTCGCTAACATCTTGGCCTGCCCACTTTGCATGTAATTAGTGATAAATTTCACTGACATGCAAAGTTGGGCCCAAGATGGTCGCTATCTCCTACTAGCTGTCGCTAACTGGTGTTAGCGACAACTAGGTAATAGGGAGATAATTTTATCTCCGCTTTCTTGGCTTTTAAAGCCAAAAAAGCGGAGATAAACCCCCTTGATAATATGCCCCTGAGTTCACTACTGGATTGGAGACGTCTGGTAGAAGTTTGAGAGGTTGGTGTCACTTACCCACTCAGTTGATGTGAGTTCCAGGGCTCCCAGAGGTTTTCAGCTTCACCCGAAAACATAGTGCTTATGCCTGGCAAGCTTTGTAGACATAGTCTTAGCATTGAGGAGGAACTGAATTATTTCAGGACTTGACACCATTGCTTCTGTCTTTCTTTTATTGAGCATTAGCTCTCAACCTGTGCACTGATTTATCTAAACTTGAATTTAGTTTTTACAAAGGATTCAAATGGATTCAATATATTAAGATGAACATGATGTTCTCCCCACAAAAGGTATTGTGAGGTCTTTGGTCTAAATCTATTAAAATAAAAGTCTCAGATATATTCTCAACAACAAGTGGTAAGTGAGGATTTTTGAAGCACAATAAATAAACATATTTTTGTGACAACTGATTGGAAGGTCCTAATATCATCAGTGACAGCTTCAACCGGAGTGAGTGGTGTCACTGTTAGAAGTTGGACACCCTCATACCACAAAGGGATGATTTAGACTGATCTGCACTAAAGCATCTTACCAGAAACTTCACCAAGGTAGTCTCAGTGCCATACTTTGGGCTAAGGCCCATCTAATTAAGGTCCGCTCAGGATGTTATGTTCCTCTGCTGGAATTCATAAATGAACTCAGATCATTTGTTTTAAGACTTTCTCCATCAAAACAGTTTTCCAATTGTTTATTGGTTGGTAGAGGAGACCGGCTCCAGAGGTACCTTTTTCAGCAATGGAGGCATGAGAAGGTTTGGTTGGGATGGCATGATTAGACCTGAAGAAGTTGATTACCTTTGCTATCAATGCTGCCAGAAATTCTGCAAGCCTTTTGGCATCAAAGGGCAGGAGAGAGTCTTTTTTCCCACATCCAGGTTTCCTTATCAACCACAAAAACATTGTGTAACTAAAATATTGTTGTGAAACACCGATTTACAAAATATCAACTTTCTAAAACCCCTAAGAAAATATAAATAAATATTGTCTAGAAGAATAATCTTCTAAAAATATATTGTAAATACAGCAATTTCGAGATAAAAAAACAGAATGCCAAAATATTGAGAAAGAATTGCTATGAACAACAAAAAATATATATCCATAGAATTGTGTACTGAAACTCAAAATAAGTAGTTAATTCCTCCAAAATATATTCTAAACAAGAGAACGAGCAAAACTAATAGTTTAATTAGCATATTCCATAAAAGGTAATACCTAAAACGAATTCTAGGTAAATGAATACATCCTCAAACACACGGACTGATGCACAACTAACCAAACAAAAGGAGAAAACATCACCCTGTCCGAGTACAAGTCCTCCAGCACCTTGGAGTCTCACTGTGCATGACTAAAGGAATTGCTTCCAGAAGCGAAGTCAGTTTATAATTGTTTTTTAATAACACATGCTCTAACCCTCCTTTAACTGCAGTTAACAATAATGCTCAGAAGAAAAGCCAACTAAATTAACTTTCTCTTTAAAATGCATTTGGAATACAGATTAAGGGCCTGATTATGAGTTTGGTGGTTTTACCGCCATGCCTCCACCACAGCTGTCCTAAGACCACTTTAGAGGAGGTTTCCTGCCTGCCATATTACAATGTCACTGCTGGGCCAGCAGCGTTGTTTCTGATGGCGGGGAATATTTGTTCATATGTGTCGATGGCGGTATGTATTTTTTGACTGCATAAGTGTTGAATGTACACAGATACATGACACGTGAAAAAATACTGACCATTGCATTGCATTTTGCGATGCAAGGCGCACTACGAAATTCGTTTTATTAATTAAATTGTTTACTTACCTGCAATTATCCATATGCCGGTTTTTAGCAACCTCCGCCCTGCCCCTCCCCCTCCCCGCCCTCCTGCCCCACCGTAACTCCCTCCACGGGCCGTCGCTGCATGCATCTAATTAAACATCTATCCCAAGAAAGCACTTATTCATCTGCACCCATAGGAATATTATTTCATTACTGTACTACAAACTTCATTTTGTAGTACATAAAGTAGTATTACTACTCAAGTGCTGCAAAATCATGGTCACAAACCTTTGGCCGGAGACCTCCGCCTCCCCTGTCCTTTCTGTGCAGAGAGCTATGACACGGTGGCATTGGAGTAGTAAATATGAGAGGGACAATTGGGAGTGGCTGTGAACTGTGGAACACTTACTACTAAATGGAACAGGGTGAAGATAAATTTCAAGAGGGGTATAGAGTTGGACATGCTAATAAAAACACCCCCCACCAAAAAGTAAGATCTTAAACTACACTTTTAGATTTACTTCAGCACTAAATCTGCATAAAAAAGGTCTAAATGTACTCCATTCCAGGCTTGGAGTAAGTTAAGCACCACATTCTGGAGGTTTAATACACTCCGAAAGAGAACAATGGAGGCAGTGAGATCAAATAACATCATTAGGAACTAATGTTTAATAAATTGAACTATTTTGACATTCAAATTATATGTAGGTTAGTGTGTAGTGATATATGTATATATAATTAATAATTATTTAATTTAAACAAATGAATACATTAATAAATTATCATTTTAAACTTATAAAACTAATACAAAAAATCTAAATTATTGTAGTACATCATTTTTAAGAACATTTAGTAAATATTAAATATGAATTAAAATGCTAGTAATGGTGGAATTTATTTTAACTTTTGTTTTCAAATTATTATTTGCACGCTAAATTACTATATTTAATCTTTTCACTACTAAAGGCCTGATTATGAGTTTGGTAGGGTGGGAGTGCGCCGCAATGGCAGCACACTGCTCCCACACTGCCAAACTCGTCTGTGCACTGCCTGCCAGATTACAAGTTAATTCGTAGTCTGGCGTACAGTGCTTTGGAGGTCCCACGGCAGTGCCTGTTAGAAAGGCACCGCAATGGAATCTCCAAAGCATGTTCCTGCACAGCATGGACTGTGAGGTCCTTGGCGGGCAGGAACTCGGGTGCATACAGACAGGGAGCACACCATGTGCCCCACTGCATGCATCCCCTGGCCCAGAGGCAACTGAGGCTTTCCTCACTCCACACTTTTCATGGTGGGCATTGGATGTGAGGAAACCTGCAATATGCTTGGCGGTGCCGCAGCAGCATATTGTCGGCCTCAGACCAACACGCCACCGCAGAGTGATCACGGATGCCTGGCAGCTGTGCGGTCTGACCGCCAAACTCATAATACGGTGGTCGGACTGCTGGAGCAGTGGTTTCTGCACTGCTACCATGAGTTTGGCGGTCTACTGGACCGACAAACTCATAATCGGACCCTAAGTCTTTTCCCCCTAGAATGCTAAGCCTTTTTTTTGCTATTTGGGGTAATTTGCACATACTCCTTCATAACTTTTTTTCAACATAAAGTATCCATGCCAAATTTGTCTCCTTCCAGCATCCTGTGGATTTTTAGATTTACTCAGGGTTTGTAGTTTCCATGTTTAGGAGACCAAGAACATAGCCAAAATATAGCAACATTTTGACCTACCTGCAGTTTGTGATGGAAACAGTTGTTAAACACTAGAAACAGATCATAAACCCATAACTATGCATTTACGAAAAGTAGACACAATTCTGGATTCAGCTAGGAGTCCTTTGTGTAGATCCCTTAAGGGTTTTTTCAAAGAAACTAAGGGGCTAATTATGAATTCCTGTGGTGGTGGTCTTCCTGCCGTTTTATGATAATGGCAGTATGACCACCCCAGGCACGCTGCAACCACCGGGTATCATGGATCCGGTGGTGGCGAACGACCCATATATGGTGGCAGTGCCGCTGCAACACTGCTGAGAATATTAGGAGTTTCATCACACCACAGTTTTCATGGTGGTGAGCATCCCATAAAAAATGTGCCAGTGAGGAAACAAAGAGGAGGCCTCCAGGGCCCCCTGTTTCCTCAGGGCCATGAGTTGCCTGCAGAGGGGCTCATGTTCTCTCCTGCAGACATTCACCCCCTTTCTGTGCGGCATGGACCATTGCTTTACCTTTTTATTGGGCACCGCTGTGGGACAGTTAAAGCATCGCCCGCCAAACACAAGGAAGCTCGTAATCTGGTGGGATGTTTCAGTACAGGTTTGGTGGTGTAGGAGCAGGGCACTGGTGTGGTGGCCCTCTAACATGTAACAAGTAGTTCCCGCTAATCCATAGGATCTGTGCGATTATTGGACAAAATAAACTTTTCTCCATTGTTTCTCCGTGTTCGGACATTGCTTTTGAAAGAAGTAGGTAATTAATAGATTAATTTATGAGATAGGGTAAGCACAATGTGGGAGATTTTATCTTACAAGATTGAATAACCTATAGCCAATGCATAAGGTATACCTACTCAGCTGAGAATTTCCCTACCACAACAGAAGTCTCCGGTTTAGGGGTCTCTGAGAAAAGCACATCTGAACTACTCAGCTAGACCATTAAGTAAGAACTTAACCAACGTTGGCATCGCCATGTCGTGTAGTTTCCACTAATCCGTAGGATCTGCGCATTTGTTGGACAACATAAACTTTGGGCGAGGAGCTTAGATTGATTCCGAGCACCCCCGCAGGATATATTGGCCTAGAGACCAGCTAACTCACAGTACCACCATCAGCCCGCTAACCCTACCAGGGAGGGAATGGTTTCTGGCAACCGCTGAACATGATAACCCTGACCCCTTAGGGATCGTGGTAACGGATCAGAACCTCTTGCTCAGTCTTAGTCTGTTGTGCTCTTTAATTCTCAGAAAAATATACAGAGAATAGCACACTGGGATGTTTTCAATATATTTATTGACCCAAAGTTATTCTTGTATTAAATACATGTGCTGCGATAATCAGTAGACAGAAGCAAATTAAAGTGATTACAAGCACCAAGAGATTAAATAGTGGACATAGTCATACCATGGTGCGAATTCTCGCCAGTTAGCAGCTTCTGTCATCCCTGCCGTGAGGGCAATGACTTCCACTCAGCTGCTTACCTTTGGAACGCCATGAGGGCAACAGCCAGAACCACACCACAACTTCCCCAATACAGATGGCCTGAAGACTCCATATCCCAGGTGCCCCGGGGACTTTCGGCGCACCCGGGACGTCACCACCTGCGCCCGGAGGCGCTATTAAACACCGGAACGCCGAGCGCTCTGTGGGTGGTGAATTCTCACCAGTTAGCAGCTTATGTCATCCCTGCCGTGAGGGCAACGGGTCCCACTCAGCTGCTTACCTTTGGAGCGCAATGAGGGCAACGGCCGGAACCACATCACAACTTCCCCAATACAGCTGGCCTGAAGACTCCATATCCCAGGTGCCCCGGGGACTTTCGGCGCACCGGGAAGTCACCGCCTGCGCCCGGAGGCGCTAATAAACACCGTAGTGCCGAGCACTCTGTGGGGGGCGAATTCTTGCCAGTTAGCAGCTTCTGTCATCCCTGCCGTGAGGGCAACGGCTTCCACTCAGATGCTTACCTTTGGAGCGCTGTGAGGGCAATGGCCGGAACCACACCGCAACTTCCCCAATACAGCTGGCCTGAAGACTCCATATCCCAGGTGCCTCGAGACATTCGGCGCACCCGGGACGTCACCGCCTGCGCCCGGAGGCACTATTAAACACCGGAACGCCACACATCCCGCGAGACGCGCACGGGCGGCGCCGGGCTAAGCCCGGGACAATGGCGGGGCCGTCTACGGCGGTCAGCGGCAGGAAGAGGCTGGGCTGAGCACCCCCTCTAACAACTGTACTCTATGCCCTGGACGAAAAGGTACTGCACAAAATCTCAAATTGGAGATCTTGCTAAATCAAAACCCTTTATCCAGTGTTTGTTCACATTATAGTCTATGTAAACAAAGGTATATTGTGTGGCCATATCTTGAGTAACTTATCTAGTGGGCTAATTATTTTGCTATCACAGATAAGTTACAAAATTGTAAAATGGGGAAAAGGGCTTGCGTGGAAAAGAAGCAAGTGTCAATTGGGCCAAAACCAAACCTCAAACCTACATCAATAGACCAGATGTTGGCGAAAGCTCTGGGTGCAGTCGCTACAGAAATAGAGAGGACGGAGAGACGATTATCCATTACCCCAAACCTCGATCTAGTAACATTGACCCATAGCCCCACTGCAGATTAAGAGGTAACACCTCTAGAGTCTCCTAATACCCCAATAGTAGATCTAGAGTCTACCTTAGAGTCACCTGGGCAGAAGTAATAAAGTTCGAACAAAGCCCAAAGCTAAACCACCGGCTAAGCGGAAAAAACAACATCAAGACCACCCCCAATGGAAGGGCCCAGGGCTGATGATCCCGTAGGGGTGCCCAATGTCCATACTAACGAACAGCCCGGGTTGGGTGTCAATACTGGTGAACAATCTACATACCCAAGTGAGGGCTATTATCAAGGAGGAACTCTGTAACCTAAAGGACAGGATGGATGGGTTAGTCGTAAGGGTGGACCATTTTTTAAAATCTAAAGAGTCAAATGTGGCTACTCCTAATATAGAAGACAGAACATGCCAACAGGTTACTGGGATACCCACTTGTCTGACCCTGTCTTAATAGCCATAGATCAACTTCCTATTACAACCCAGGCTAATGTACAACAGGATAGGAGGCTGAAGGACCCCGAATCCCCTGTGGCACAGGCAAGCCTAGTGAATGCTAGTCAACCTATGCTCGGAAAAAACAGGGAAGCCCAGAAACCCCCAAGAATGGATGCCCAAGGAACTGACTTAGCCTTGATCCATAAAAACAAAACTTATGTTCCGCCAATTAATATCCTCCCACCGGCCTCTTCTCAATATGTAGTGGTGCTTGCAGGGGTACCGGCCGTAAGAGAAGGCCTCCTGTTGGAAGCCCACCAAGAACTGAAAAATAAATGTGTTAACTGGCTAGCGAATAATAGCACCCAGGGGTTTGATATTTCGGAAGAGATCCTAACAACTAGAAGGGTGGGCTGGATAGGCGATCGAAGCAAAGACATATCAGGGGAATGCATAATAATTAATTTTAGGAATCCTTATATAGCACAAAGTATTTTAGCAGCTGAGCTTGGGAGGAACACGGTAGCATTTTACCACTTCATCTAAGCTACTTTTATCCCCCCAACAGACCACGGAAATATAATTGTGACCAGAGGAGGGGTAGGAGTTTTTTTCCTATACACTGCAGACCAACTGCACGAGAACATCACTGGACAACCTAACCCTATTTTAATATACCGACAGGTAACAGATTTAGCCCATTAGAAGGGGTGGACTGACTACTCAGAGTCCCCCCCGCAACAAGGAGAGTAACCCCCCTCCACCCCAGTAGTAGGGGACTAAGCATAGTTGGGCATACTCTCGTAAAAGGGACAGACCTGCTAGTAGGAGCACGAACGGCTCCCCTAGCAACAATAGTACTATCCCTAAAGGAGTTTGCGCCCAGTGGGAAACGCCGGATCTGCAGTCAACTATAAGGTCTCCAGCTGAGGCTGATACTGGGGTGACAACCTCCCTAATGAAGTCACCAAATTTAATGCCGCCCAAATCTCCACTACAAGACAGAAAAATAACCAAGGTCTTGTCTTGGAACATGACAGGCATTAAAAACAAACTGGGTGACCCTGACTGGGGGTCTTTTATAAGCCTACACGAAGTCTGCATGTTTCAAGAGACTTGGGCTTGTGAAGAGGCGACTAACCCCGGCTATGCCATTTTTAGCATCCCGGTCACTAAAGGCAGTGTAGGGAGACGATCTGGGGGGCTTATGATCTGGATAGGGACCCATTTAGGCTGCAAGGTTATACAACTCGAAACAGGCTCTATTGATGTTCTTTGTGTCCAATTACAGTTTCCCTCTAACCCTCCCATTACTCTAATTAATCTGTACTCTAGACCATCCCCCAGGGGTAAAGAATCTAATACGGTAGGGATTCTATCCAATTTGTTATGCCTTATAGACCGAAATCAAATGATTATTGTTGGTGGGGACTTCAACTGCCAGTTTGAGCCCCTTGAGGGCTTGTCCCTGGAAAATATAGGGGATGAGGACCTCTTTCTGGCAATCACAGAATCTAGATGTCCATTAGTTAAAAACTAGTCCCCCCTTAGCAATCCAGATGAACTGTCTTGTTCTAAGACACTCATTAAGAGAGTGTAATGGGAGATCATGCTCCGACTCATCCAATGGCTATACTTTTTATAGCAAGAAACAGGGGTCTGTACTGGATTATATTTTAATTAATTCAAACTCCTGGGATAGGATGATTGATTTTAATATTACTACACGACTGGATAGTGACCACTACGCTTTAACAAAGGAAATAAAAGCTTTAAATCCCCAAAATACTCCCATAGAGGGTCTGAATAACCCAGGCTTAACCATCTCTAACTGCAGGAGGAATGTACGCTGGACCAATTTCCTTCAGTCACAAGACAAGATGAGTAATCTATATGTCCTCTGACCCTTCGGGCCGGTCACCCCGCGCACCGCGCTCGCTACTCCTGTGTGAGCCCAGGCTGCCCCCGAGTGCCGCCGCTGCCCGCAGCTGTACCCCTGGTTCCCGCCGAGGGCCGCCGCTGCCTGCAGCTGTGCTCCTGGCCCCCGACCGCTGCTGCTTGCGCTGCCTTGCTCTGTAATCCTCCGTTTTTCGTTCCGATTTGTGCGCTGATTGTGCTTGCATTTTATTCTGTTTCTCTGTGATTGTATCCCCTCCCTGTGGCTTATAGTTTTATTTGTTCGTCGCCTTTGTCCCCCGTTGCCCCAGTTGTGCTCAGCCCCAGCTGCGTTTTCCCACCCCTCCCCGCTCCCCGCCGCTGCCCCCCTGCGGCCCGCCCCCTTCCCTCGGCCGCCCTTCCCATTCGCCGCCCCGCTCCCGCCTCCCAGCGGCTCCTCCCTCGCTCCGCCCCCCCACTCTCCACTTATGGCAGAGTGGCAAACGCGCAGCGTTGACGCGCAGCGGGTGCGCCGTAAGTGTGCCAAAGGCGCGCCAAAGGTAAGCCCGTCTGCGCCCGTCCGCGCCAGGACCCCTGGCCCCCGCAAACACCAGCCCATCCGCCGGACCTACGACGCCACCGAACTCTACACACTCAACAGCGGCCGAATCCCCGGATGCTATCGAGCCACTCCGAGACGCACCCACGGACCCTTCAGCTGCCACTCCTGCAAGTTCACCTGCAACCGGACCTGCACTACACCAGCACCCAACAAACCGAACACCAGCAGCAACCACCTGAAGTGCATCCTGCTCAACACCCGCTCCGTCCACAGACACACCATCGACCTCTGGAACCTCCTCGACACCACATCTCCAGACGTTGCCTTCCTCACAGAAACCTGGATGAACACCTCCTCAGCACCCGACATCACCATTGCCATCCCGGACGGATACAAGATCTCCCGGAGGGACCGCACCAACCAGACTGGAGGAGGCATCGCCATCATCCACAGGAACACCATCCGCATCACGACCAACACCGACGACACCCTCACAACCGCCGAACACCTGCACTTCCAGATCCACACCGACCCCAAGACCACCCTCAGAGGCACCCTCATCTACAGACCCCCGGGACCTCGCACACAATTCAGCGAAGACATTGCCGACTTCATCAGCCCGCACGCCCTCCCCTCCACTGACTACATCCTCCTCGAGGACCTCAACTTCCACCTGGAGAACAACAACGACCGCAACACCACCACCCTGCTGGACAACCTCGCCAACCTTGGTCTCAAGCAGCTGGTGACCACCCCCACCCACTATGCCGGACACACACTCGACGCCGTCTTCTCATCCAGCAAGGACATCGTCTTCAGCCACGCCACTGGACTCCACTGGACGGACCACAGCTGCGTCCACTTCAGCTTCAGAAGAACCACGACCCACCATCACCAACAACAGGTTGCACGCAGAAGCTAGAACAAGATCACAGCCGACCAGCTCGCCGCATCCCTGAGCCAGCACCCACCCACCAGCTCAGCGAACCCTAGTCAGGCCGCCAACAACCTAACGAAGTGGATCAGCAACTGCGCAGACGACCTCGCCCCACTGAGGACCCCTCTCAGCAGACCCGGCAGCAAGAAAGCATCCTGGTTCACCGACGAACTCAAGAGCTCCAAGCCCTGGTATGGCTTAGGAATTTCCTCAGCAACAGACGTCAGGTCACTGTGCTGGGCCCTTTCCAGTCGGAAGCAAAGGTCGTCAGCTCTGGGGTACCACAGGGCTCTAGTTTAAGCCCTGTACTTTTTAATCTGTACATGGTCCCACTTATGGAACTGATCGCATCTTTTAAGATCAGTACAATTTCTTATGCTGACGACACCCAGCTAATCCTGGTGCTGGACAGGGACAGGCCAGGTGCTGAAGAAAATCTAAAGGAATGCCTAACAGCGACATTCAACTGGATGACCAACAACCATTTGAAATGTAATGCCGGGAAGACAGAGATCATGCCGTTTGGGAAACACAATCTGTTCTCCCCAAAGAGGTGTTGGCCTGCTGAAGCAGAAGCGCCACCCAACACCATCACATCGGCTCGGAACTTGGGTATCAAGTTCGACGACCAACTGTCTTTTACAAGTCAAGCAGTAACTATAGCTGGGACCTGCTTTCAGATTATAAAGGCACTAAGGAAATTCTTCGATCTCCTCCCGCTGCCAGCCAGAAAAACGGTGGCAGTGGCTTTAATTAACTCAAGGTTGGACTACTGCAACGGCCTGTATGCTGGAGCTAACAAGTCAGTCCTGCACCGACTGCAGATGGTCCAACATGCCACTGCGCCCCTAGTACTACGCTGGCCACGTAGATCCTCAGCCTCAGCGGCCCTGAAGGCGCTACATTGGCTGCCTATTAGTAAAAGGATCTTATTTAAGATACTTGTCATCACGTTCAGGGCGTTCCAACAGCAAGGACCTAAATACCTCTGCAACGGGTTTAAGAAATATCACCCCACCCGCTGTCTGAGATCTGCTAGCCAGAACTTGCTTACCATTCCTCGCTTTAAGCTGACTACAAGAGGTGGCAGATCCCTCTTCTTTCTGGGCGCTAAGGCCTGGAATCAGTTACCACCCTCCCTAAGAGCATTATCCCAGGAGACCCACTTCAGGAAAGCATTAAAAACTTGGGTCTTCTCTTTAACTGATGTAGCCTGCAGAGCCTTGATCTAATAGTGTGATGTAATAGGGCACTCATCATCTTGCCCCCTACCCGTCCACCTGGGTTGGTTAAGCGCCAAGATACTCCCTGGAGTGATAGGAGCGCTATAGAAATGTGCTTTACATTACAAGAAGAACTGCCGAGCCCTCGAGAAAGCATGGCGCAAAGACCCGACACCAGACAACATGACCACCCTCAAGCTTGCCACCCGAAAACACCACCAATTGATCCACGCCACCAAGAAAACTGCATTCAAGGCACGACTGGACAACAACGCACACAACAGCAAGGAGCTCTTCAACATCGTCAAAGAGCTCTCCAACCCCAACGCCGGAATCAACGACATCACCCCATCTCAAGACCTCTGCAACTCCCTCGCCTCCTACTTCCACAACAAGATCGCAGACATAGACAACAGCTTCAACACACAACCGACGCACCCCATGACCGCACCAATGCCCCCCACCACCACCGTCCGCGCCTGGACCCCGACCACCACCGAAGACACCATCCGTACGATGAACTCCATCCACTCCGGATCTCCAACCGACCCCTGCCCTCACCACGTGTTCAACAAAGCCGACGCTGTCATCGCACCCCATCTGCAGGACATCATCAACACCTCCTTTGACACCGCCACCTTCCCGGAGAGCTGGAAGCACACCGAACTCAGCGCTCTACTGAAGAAACCATCAGCGGACCCCACCGAACTCAAAAACTACCGTCCCATCTCGCTCCTCCCGTTCCCGGCCAAAGTCATCGAGAAGACCGTCAACAAGCAGCTGGCCGCCTTCCTCGAGACGAACGGATCCCTCGACCTCTCGCAGTCTGGCTTCCGGGCCAACCACAGCACCGAGACCGCCCTCATCGCAGCCACGGACGACATCATAGCCCTGCTGGACAACGGGGAAACATCGGCCCTCATCCTCCTAGACCTCTCCGCGGCGTTCAACACTGTCTGCCACCGCACCCTAGTGCAGCGCCTCAGCAACGTCGGAATCCAGGAGAAGGCACTAGAATGGATCATCTCCTTCCTCGCCGGAAGGACACAGAGAGTCCGCCTACCCCCGTTCAGATCAGAAGCCACCAAAGTCATCTGCAGCGTTCCTCAAGGCTCCTCGCTCAGCCCCACCCTCTTCAATGTCTACATGAGCCCCCTTGCGGCCATCGCACGCCAACGCAACCTCAATTCAATTCAATTCAATTCATTTATATAGCGCGCTACATACCCAGAGGGTCTCAAGGCGCTTGAAGAAGGGTGGGGAATTACTTGTCGAATATCCAGGTTTTAAGTTGCTTTCTGAATGCTAGGTGGTTCTGAGTGAGGTGAAGGTGAATGGGAAGTGAGTTCCAGGTTTTAGCCGCCAGGTAGGAGAAGGATCTTCCTCCCATGGTGGTTTTGTTGATGCGAGGTACAGCAGCAAGGGCTTGGTTGGAGGAGTGTAGCTGGCGGGAGGGGGTGTAGAAGGAAAGTCGTGTGTTGAGGCATTCGGGTCCAAGTTCGTAAAGTGCTTTGTGTGCGGGGGTTAGGAGGCGGAATGTTATCCTCTTATTGACGGGGAGCCAGTGGAGGTTTTTCAGGTGACCAGGAAATGTGGTCTTTACGCGGGATGTCTAGTATGAGTCTGGCTGATGCGTTCTGGATGCGTTGGAGTTTTTTCTGAAGTTTTGCGGTGGTACCGGCGTATAGGGTGTTTCCGTAGTCCAGGCGGCTTGTAACCAGTGCGTGGGTGACCGTTTTTCTAGTTTCGGTGGGGGATCCAGCGAAATGTTTTTTTGAGCATGCAAAGAATGTTGAAGCAAGATGATGAAACGGCGTTGACTTGTCTGGTCATCGAGAGTGACGAGTCCAGAATGACGCCCAGGTTCCGTGTGTGGTCCGTCGGGATGGGTGCTTTTCCAAGGGCCTCTGGCCACCAAGAGTCGTCCCAGGCGGAGGGTGAGGTACCTAAGATAAGGACTTCTGTTTTGTCTGAATTCAGTTTCAGACGGCTGTGCTTCATCCACTCGGCTACTTCTTTCATTCCTTCATGTATGTTGGTTTTGGCGGTGTTAGGGTCTTTGGTGAGTGAGAGGATCAGTTGAGTGTCATCAGCGTAGGAGATGATGTTGAGGTTGTGTTGGCGTGCGATGGCCGCGAGGGGGCTCATGTATACGTTGAAGAGGGTGGGGCTGAGTGAAGATCCTTGTGGCACGCCGCAAATGACTTCAGTGGCCTCTGACTTGAATGGTGGGAGGCGGACTCTCTGAGTTCTTCCGGCAAGGAACCAGGTGATCCATTACAGTGCATTTCCTTGGATTCCGATGTTTCTGAGGCGTTGTAACAGGGTGCTATGACAGACTGTGTCGAAGGCTGCGGAGAGGTCGAGGAGGATGAGGGCGACTGTGTCACCATTGTCCAGTAGAGTTCGAATGTCGTCTGTTGCTGCGATGAGTGCGGTCTCAGTGCTGTGTTTGGTCCGGAAGCCGGACTGTGAGGAGTCGAGGGATTTGTTGGTTTCGAGGAAGGCGGCGAGCTGGTTGTTGACAGCTTTCTCGATGACTTTGGCCGGGAATGGAAGGAACGGGATGGGGCGGTAGTTTTTGAGTTCGGTGGGGTCAGCTGTGGGTTTTTTCAGAAGGGCGCTGAGTTCGGCGTTTTTCCAGCTTTCCGGGAAGGTGGCGGAGTTGAGGGAGCAGTTGATGACGTCTCGGAGGTGTGGTGCTATGATGGAATCTGCTTTGTTGAAGATGTGGTGAGGGCATGGGTCTGTGGGGGATCCTGAGTGGATGGAGTTCATCAGGCGGATGGTGTCCTCAGTGGAGATTGGGTTCCAGTCATTAAGGATGTTCAGGGGGGTGAAGATATGGCAGAAGGTTGGGTGGGTTGGTCTCCGGGTTGGTTGTCAAAGGTGTTGTGGATGTCTGCGATTTTGTCGTGGAAGAACGAAGCTAGGGAGTCGCAAAGGGCTTGAGAGGGAGTGATGTCGTTGGAGTTGGCAGTGGGGTTGGTAAACTCTTTGACGATGTTGAATAATTCCTTGCTGTTGTGGGCGTTGTTGTCAAGTCGGTCTTTGAAAGCGGCTTTCTTGGCAGTCCGGATCAGTTGGTGGTGTATGCGGGTGGCGTTTTTGAAGGCGTCCCTGGTGCTGGTGTTTGGGTCTTTTTTCCAGGCCTTCTCAAGGGAGCGACAGAGTTTCTTGGATTTCTTAAGATCATCGTTGAACCAGGGGGCGTTTTTGCTGCCTAGTTTGATTTGACATTTTTTCAGGGGTGCTAGGTTGTCGGCGCCTGTTGGTTAGCCATTGGGTGAGGTTAATGGCTGCTTGGTTGGGGTTTGAAGAGTGGGCAGGGGGGTTTTGAAGAAGCGATTAGGAGATTTGGTTGATGGTGATTTTGTTCCAGTTTCTTCGCAGAGTAGGTTGAGGATGGTTGTGGGTTGTGGTCTTTTTGTAGATAAAGTGAATGCAGCTGTGGTCCCTCCAATGGAGAACTGTGGTGTGACTGAAGGAGATATGTTTGCTGGAGGTGAAGATAGGGTTGAGTGTGTGACCTGCGTAGTGAGTGGGGGTATTAAAAAGTTGTTTGAGTCCGAGGTTGGCGAGATTGTCCTACGCCGACGACACCCAGCTGATCCTTTCCCTCACCGACGACCCCGCCACCACCAGAAGCAACCTACACGAAGGGATGAAAGACGTAGCCGAGTGGATGATGAACAGCCGCCTGAAACTGAACTCAGACAAGACGGAAGTTCTCATCCTGGGCTCCTCGCCCTCCGCCTGGGACGACTCCTGGTGGCCTCCGCCCTGGACAGCGCACCCAAACCAACAGACCACGCATGCAACCTGGGCTTCATCCTGGACTCCTCCCTCTACATGACCAGACAAGTCAACGCCGTCTCCTCGTCCTGCTTCAACATCCTACGCATGCTACGTAAGATCTTCCGGTGGATCCCCACCGAGACCATGAAGACGGTCACCCAGGTCCTCGTCACCAGCCGACTGGACTACGGCAACGCCCTCTATGCCGGAACCATCGCCAAGCTCCAGAAGAGACTCCAGCGGATCCAGAACGCCTCAGCAAGACTCATCCTCGACATCCCCCGACACAGCCACATCTCCAAATACCTGAAAGACCTGCACTGGCTCCCGGTCAACAAGAGAATCACCTTCCGTCTCCTCACCCACGCACACAAAGCCCTACACAACCAAGGCCCAAGATATCTCAACAGCCGCCTCAACTTCTACACTCCCACTCGCCAACTTCGATCGACCAGCCACGCCCTCGCCGCCGTACCCCGCATCCGAAGAGCCACCACAGGAGGAAGATCCTTCTCCTACCTGGCCGCCAAGACCTGGAACTCCCTCCCGACCCACCTCACCTGACCCAAGACGACCTCGCCTTCAGGAAGCAGCTCAAGACCTGGCTGTTCGAGCAGTAGCGGACCACCTCCCCCAAGCGCCTTGAGACCCTCCGGGTGAGTAGTGCGCTATATAATGTCTTTGATTGATTGATTGATATCTGAAGCGCTTATTCCTGTGTTTGAAGAGGCATCAGTATTGCACCTTAGCAGTGCGGTCCTAGATTTGTGAGCAGTTAATGCAAACTACAGTAAACTAATGGAGGCATCATTGACCTTCTTTTTCTACAATGCTCCCCCCAGACCTAGTAGGCCCCCCAGTCACCCATGGTATAACAGCGAATGTCGTAGGGCCAAGAAGGCACTTGTGGATTCTTTTAAAGGTAAAAACCACCCCTTACCAAAACCTCAAGGAAGTCATATAAACTAACGATCCAAAAGGCTAAACAGTGCTGGGAAAGGGAGAACTGGGACTTACTCAAAACGGCCCTGGGGGATAGAGACATGAGGACGTTCTAGAGCATTGTTAATACAGGTGCTCCTATCCCTAATTCCGCAATTGAACCAAACCTGAATGAAGAGGTATGGCGGGTGCACTTTAAAATCCTCTATACTAATGAAAAGGCCTGTGCAGGACCCCCAACTCTTCGGTCACCTATCGAATTGGCTCTGTCCGGGGATGGCACTGCAAGAAACCTAGAGCATGAAGTAAACCCAGGTATTAGCACAAGCATATCTATAACTCTAAAGGAGATCGAAGGCGCCCTACTAAAAATAGCACCAGGTAAAGCCCCAGGCCTGGATAAGATTCCTGGGGACTTATATAGGAGCGAACCAGCCTTCTGGACCCCATACTTATTTGGTCTTTTTAACACCATAATCCAGGGTATGAAGATACCATATAGCTGGCTGGGAGCGGAGATTATTCCAATCTTCAAAAAATTATCCGCACTACTGCCAACAAACTATAGACCTATAAGCTTAATAGATATATCCCAAAAACTATTTGCAAGGGTCTTGCTAGCCAGGCTACAATCCTGGATGGAAGAAAAAGGGGTACTGTCCCCCCTTCAGGCGGGGTTCAGGGAAAAGATATCAACTCTGGACCAAGTACTAAGGCTACAGCTCTTGTACTGGAAGACAGACTGCCTCCAGGGGGGCAGTTTATATCTTATTTTTGTTGACCTGAGGTTGGCATTCGACCTGGTGCCACGGGAAAAGCTATGGTCAGTTCTTATTGAGATGGGGATCCCGGCATATCTCATCAAACTCTTTAGGAGATTGCATGAAGATAACTACGCCCAAATTGGATTTGGAAAGGACGGACAACTCACAGCTCCAATACCCGTTAATCGTGGTGTACGCCAGGGATGCGTTCTAGCACCGACACTATTTAGTCTTTATATCAATGGGCTAATTAATTAACTGGCAACTGTAAAAGACCTAGACGCTCCCAAGCTAGCCTCCCGTCAAATGTCAGCAATGATGTTTGCTGATGACACTCTTTTGGTTTCAAAATCACCCATGGGGATCCAGAGGGTTTTAGATACATTTGAACTTTTCTATAAGGAAAGAGGTTTAGATATAAACTTACAGAAAACCAAATACATGGCGTTAAATAGCCCAAAAAGTTCTCGCCCTAACCCTCAACTAAATGGCAAACCCTTGGAAAGAGTTTCATCTTTTATTTATATGGGTCTTACCATTGCTGAAAATATGAAATGAGAGGCTCATATTACTAAGAGTACATTAAAACTAGCTCAATCAACTGGCAGCATAATGAAGGTCTTCAGCAGATCTAGTAAGTGAGCTGTTAGTCCAGCCCTAGAAATGTATAAGTCCCAAGCTCGAGGTGGAGTACTCTATGGTGCTGAATTATGGGGTCATTCCAAACTAGATTCCGTTCTAAAGGTAGAAAATTGACTCCTCACGCAGTTGTATAGACTACCAACGACTACCCCGCTGATCCCGCTACGATTAGACTCAGGGTTGATGGCAATATCAGACACTTCGAGCCTTAGACCTACATTATATTGGCGTCGCCTTTGGTCCACACCTGAACAATCGACATACAGGGAGGAGTTAGTGGAGGTTATGTCAGTTCGGGTGCAGTTAATCTGCCTTGGTTTGTACACATAAAGTCTCTGCTGACCTATTTGGGCCTGGGTGATTGTTGGACAGACCCAGATCGTGCCTGACCCCAAACTACAAGGAAGCTAATTAAATCCCGGTATGAAGAATACAGAAGGGCCCAACTATACTCTTGCCCCAGGACGGACATACTATCCATGGCTTTTTTGGAAGTCAAGGATGTTGCCCGTTTTAAGCCAACACTAGACATGATTACACCGGTGAAGGCAAGAAAGATTTTCCTACAATTTAGGTTTGGGGTCCTTCCGCTCCGCTGCTACATGGCAAAGTGGAGCAAGGACCAAAAGGTACAGTGCCCTGCCTGTGGTTTTACTGATGAATCAGTGCAGCATGTGTTCTTTGCCTGCCCTGGCTATCGCAAGGCTCGGAAGCACTGGCTGGTCCAGATTTGCAGAAATATTGGTACCAGGAATTATCTGGAGGCATTTTGGATATTGAAATCTGACCTTGGCATTCCAATTGATGTTTTCAGTCTCCAGATTTTTGTTTTCCATGTGGTGTACTATAAGGGCTTTACTGAAATTATCCAATGAGGTCTAGGGTACGTGGCAATGATTTTACTGAAACCCTTTATATATTTGTGTATTTTAAACTATGATTAAGTTTTTACATTGTGCTATCGTTTTTAATATTCCCTCAGATTAGTCTTGTTATTTATTTATCTATTATAATGCACTTCCCGATTTGTATTGTATAGCTCGCCTGTCTGTATTATAGCTTCTGTTTTGTACTTTGTATACGAGGTCTTCAAGATTGTTGATGCTGTTTTCATCTCCTTAAAATCTCCATTTTGACATTTGAGAGTAATTATGCTGCTGTATATGATTTTAGAGCTGTACTTTTTTAGGTCGTAATGACCGAAATAACGTTTTTCTGAACTGACCATACCATGCTGCTAAAGCAGTGTATATATGCAGGCATATAAAACAAGGTAGTAATCAGGTTACTCCTGCTATGCAAATCCTACTCTGCGTGTGAGTGTGTGTAGGTGTGAAGTCAAGAATCCCCCTCCAAGAGACAATACAACCCCATTACTTGGCGGGAGAGAATGAAGGACCTTGCCCTGGTCACAAACTGGACACCCCTCACAGAGATTTCAGACAGCTGCATGGGGAAGTCTCAGCATGCAGGGACCCCTGTTGTCAGCTGAAGCGCCTCCTCTGCTAATCCTGTTAGATGCCGATTATTTATAATAAAAAGTATCCTTGCGATGTATGTATAGATTAGCAGTGTTATGGATATGCAGATTGCCCTATCTCCCCGTGGATGAAAATAGAAAGACATTTATACATTTGTACTTACAGGCCTTGTACATGGTGTTCGAGGCATTGTGATAATGTTAAACGAAGTCAAATGGGTAAACAGAAGTAGTTTCATAGATCTAATCCAACATTGTCATGCATGTGAATACGTGCAAAAGGTCACAGCAGAATTGTTATTGTGAAAAAGAGGACAATGTAAGAAATGATCAGCTTCCCTTCATGGGCTCATAATTGTGTCTCACCCCACCAAAGTTATACTTAGGCCCTAAGGACCATATATAGGTAATCCAAATTTACCGATTCTAAAATACCGAATTTTACCGATTCGGTAATTCTGAATCGTAAATGGTATGTAGGTATTGATTCGGTAAATTTTACTGAATCGGTAAAATTCGGTAAATACCAAATCGGTATTTACCGATTCAGTAATTCCCATTCATTCCTAGGAGCCTGGAGGCCCATAGGAATGAATGGGATGCCATTCACTATTACCGATTCGGTAAATACCGAATCGGTAATAGGAGGTGCATATTCAAGGGTGGCAGGGTGCCACATTGATACCCTGTTGCACCCCTGAATCGTGCATGTGTGCACATGTGGCACACATACATGCCCTGTATGTCTGCCACATGGCACTCTTGGAAAAGCACACATTTGCTTTTTCAAAGGTTTTGGATATTAACCACCAACTTTTAGTTGGTGGTAAATACCGAATCCTTAACTCAGAAATGCACTCACTTGAGTGCTTCCTACATTACAGATTTGGTAATTTACCAAATCAGTATTTTAAGGATTCAGTAATTTACAGATTCCTTAAATTACAGATTCGGTAAATTACCAAATCCTTCAATTTGGCCCCTACATCTCAAATGCCTAATACCGGTCGGTAACGGCCGAAATTCGGTAATTTAGGCCGTTACCGACCGGTATTGGGCTACCTACATATGGCCCTATGTCTTGGAATAAAAAAATATTTAAAATTAGTATGAAATTGTGACAATATTTTAATCTGTAACTTATTGTCACAATGGCTCAATTACAAAAGCAATCTATTGTTACGCCCAACAGACTCTTCTTGTTGTGGCAATATATTGGGTTTGTAGGTTCCACAAAAACATGCAGTACCCAGAGCCAATGTATTGTTGCAGGGATTCTGCACAAGCACAGAACTATGCGCAGGATAATAGGACCTTGGTGTATAGGGACTGAGTCTTCCTACCACCTTAGTACCCACGAGCCCAGGACTGACTAGCTATAGTGTATCACTTGCTCTCCTACTCACTCACAGTTTAACAAATGGTCAGACACCCTAGAACACAACACTAACAGATCGCTCAGGAATCACTGTAACAGGACACACCCTTTCACTCTCACTCTTGTCCACAATAAGATCTGACAGAGACACAAAAAAGTTTAAAATATTTATTTTAACTAACTTGCCCTAACATGCAGTATACGTGCCACAACAAGCAGGAACATGCATAGTACAAATACAGTCAGCATAGCAGCTAGTCCATAAGTTATAAAGGGAGATGTCATCATAGAAAGACAATGGAGCCTAATCTCCCTCTCTTTGCTAAGAAGATCTCTAGGCTAGCCTATAGTTGGTAGATCTACATCATAGATGCTGTCTCGCTCTTCTCCTTAGTAAGGTCCCTTTCCAAGTGTGTGCTACCTATTCGTGTATTCTAATAAAACCAGAGTACGTTGTCCAAACAACAGCTGCATCCGTTTGTTTTGTCTAAGGGCTAAGGCCTTGCCAGAACAAAATAACAAGGGGCATTGTTGTTCGACCTTACACATAATGTGCAGTCAAAATCCCAGGAACATGCTGAGTGTGAACACAGCAATGAGTTCTCATGTGAAAACAGCCGTAGACGTTATTGCAAAAATAAAGATGTGTAGTAACATGTGCAAAGCAGCAGACAAACTGCAGCATACTCATGCTAACTTAGTAAAGACGACAATGACCCTATGGGCCACGTGACACCCTCCCCTTGGCCAGGTCGGTAGCACTATGCTAAGACAAAAATCAGAGGTAAGCAGAGGCAAAGCGTCTCAGTCAAATCACAAGTAGGATATTCGTGAGCCAAAAAAACTTTTTTTTGCTGTGCTAATTTAATAAATAGCGAACTGGGTACCCAAAAACATATCTACTCATTGCAAATCTTTAGATTCAGAAATGTTGCGGGAAAATCAGAAAGCCATAAACTCCAGTAGGTTGTGTTTACCTTCCATGGTAAAGAGGTATGCCATCCAATTGAGCAAGTTAAACGAGTACACATGCTCCTCATATCCAGAAGCTTTTTAGGAGCATATCAGGGCAACCTACGTTAACTTAGATGAAACTCCGGTCTGTGAGGGGCTGCATACAAGCACAGGTACTCAAGTCTGCCATTGGTCCAAGTAGAGGATTCCCAGGCACATACCTGTGGAACATTCCTGGGTATGGGCCTTTAACTGACCCATTAGCAGTTCTTAATCCAGGGCAGCGTGTGATGTATTGGAGAGGCAGACATTCAGGGCCCATTGAAAAGGGCACCAGATGCAGTAAAACACAGTTTGCACATTGGTGAAGTGGGCATATCGGAAGATCAGCCAATAGTCTATGTCAAGAGCGTTCAATGGCACTGCCACATGAAGCTGAAGCATCCGGTCACGGTACTGCTGTAACTGGACCTGGTTTGGCCGCTCCACAGATCGAGCAGCCATTTTGGAGCAGCAATAGAAGAACCAAAACGCCGCAAATGAGCAGGGCACCATGGGAAACCCTCTGAAGGCACGGGAAAAAATAAAATGAATAAAAGAGGGGATTATGCCAAAAATAGTCTAAAAGGTGGTGGCAAGGCCGAATCATACGACTTTAAAAAAGTGGGCTAGGCCCTCAGTATCAGACGCATTAAATATTTGGTGAATTAATTCTCCAAAATGGAGTGGAAGGTTCATGTTCAGCAGTGAATTAATCTCACTTACGCTTCTTGCCACCTACAAGTCAAAGGTCTCATGAGCTAATGTGAGAGCCACTTCTTGTTGAAACAATAGTGCTTTGAGTCTGCTTAGCTTATTAAAATCTGTTTTCAAAGTTGGAATGGAATCCCAAAGTGAACTATCTACAGTCCCATGCGAGGGCAGGAACAGGATATTGCTGCAACATGTAACTTGTTGGGAAACTGTTACTATATACGGGATGCCAGCCCGTAAGCCGCAGCAGTCGTGGTTATTCAAATCAAGATGACTTCTGTTAAAAAGCTAAGTTAGCACTGGAATAATAACTGGGACAGGGGTACCTTTTAGAAAACAAGCCAGATTGGGGGCCGACAAGTCTAACTTCTTTACAGAGTAGGGAATGTCCTCCTGTGGAATCGCAATCCACCCCTGTAAGGAAATCTTCCTTATCCGCGCGTTGACATCTAAAGGTGAAAGGCAACAACCATAATTCATGAATATAGCTCCCGTCCACGGGCTCGTATCTACCAACCGGATAATGTTTCATGTAAGGCTGTAAACTGAAAGAGTGAGATAGGCAGTGAACTAACCCCATGTATTAACCACACAGCTGTAACAGTCTCTGCCACAGAAAATGGTAAGTGTTGTACTTGTTCAGTATGTAATAATGTGTATGTGGCATCTTTCATTGACATTCATTTCTGTTTATCAGTCAAATTAAATGGCAAAAACAATGCAGAATCAATCAGGTAATCCCACAGTACTTTTCCACTTTTGAGCTTAGTCAATTTAGTGCAGGCGCACCGCTGCTTCCATTTGCAATACCTTTCAAAATTCAGTATAGGCTGCGCAAACAAAACATTTTGCACAAGGGGGCTTTGGACCTAAAAGAAAATCAGCCGGATCAATCTCACCTGACAAGAGAGAAAGGTGTTGTTTCACAGATGACAGTGTGGAATGTTCCAACCATTGCTGACACAATTTACCCACTGAATATGTGGTAACAGATGTGGAAATATGGGCAATTTGCATCATGTCTACTTTGTGTAAAGCCCTGTGTAGTATTCAAAAACATAATTGAAATGCTTCAGAGCTGGTTGGCCCCAATCACCATCACAAGGGGTCAATAGTGGAAGAGTTAAGTGTGCCATTTTGAAACTTGACAGCTAAGTCTTTAACTGTATAGTTGGTATGTGTTGGCCATTTTTCATAAGGGGCTGAAGATGGAATTGAGGGAATATTCAAATTGTTGGCATTGGCTAAACCAAAACAAGTAGTCTGTTGTACCGTCTCATTTAAAAATATGAGCCGAGACGGTATCAGACATGCACGATGCAATGATTCAGGGCCCTGCACCTTCCAATTTTTGGTACCCCAGATGGATTTCAAATCAATCGTGTCCTTCCAGTACTAATAACGTTTTACAGACAAACCAGTTATGAAGGACAAGGAGTAGATTAATTTAGTATGGGTCAGCATAAATTTAGTACGGTTTGGTATCTTTAATTTATAAAAATAGGACTGAGGGGCAGACAAATTGTAACCAGTAAAATACATTACTTTCCTCTCTTGGGTCTTTAAACTCCCCTGTAACTGTTTTGGGCAATGCTCTCATTGGGTACAATTAAAAAATGGTCTCTGAGTATTTGTTTTGTGTAAAAAGTGATGGCCATAATGTTGATAACAGAATAAACAGCATAGTTGGTGGAATTCACATACAAATCTTCAGCGTCAAAAGCATTGTAATATTTCAAGTCAGAAAACAAAGAATGGACAGCATGAATATCCCAGTCATCAGGTTGTATGCCAGGCAAAACCAAATCTCCTAAGGCAACGTGGAAAACATAGGGAATGCTCAAAAGTTCCATCATGCCATGGATATCGTATGGTACTTTATCCCAAACAATGCCATCAACAACTGGGAATGCAAAATATTAACTAGAGCTTAATCTTGCTTCATTTTATGAGATGACGTGACCAAGTTCACAGCAGAGCATTCAGGTAAGTAATGGCCAATAATCAAAAGGAAAAACACAGTCACCAACCCAATCCACATCCCAATCATTGCCATCACCATCCAGAAGTATGTACAGGGCGGAACCAGGTAAGTCTTTTCGAACCAGGAGATGAAAAGACTGATGCGTGTAGGGGGCTCTGCCACAGATGTTGAAAAAGAAGACATATCCGAAGAAAAGCTATTACAGTTTATGTAGTCACCACTGAAACAACGTAGGCTGTTCTTCATTGGATTGTGAAAGAATTGTACTTTTAGGAATGTCAATGATAACATCAGCTGGAGGAGTAGCATACTCAGTATCCACAGTTGTGGATGTTAAAGGTGAAACAGGCAACAAATCAATTGAAGACTCCATCTCCCATTCCATTTGTTGGGGACTAGTCAAAGAAAAAGAAGCCATTGGATTCAGTAAAAGATCCCAGCGTGGAATGCTCAGAGGCATACTATTCAGTATCGGTCATATGGTGCAGCTTGACATGTTCGATGGAAATGTAATGATTCTCCTTACGCCCAGGTAGTGGAGGTAGAATCACAGTACCAGTGCCTTTCAAACCAAGAACTATGACCGGTGCATGATATGATGGACAAAATTCTTTTTTGTTTTCCACCTTTTCTCGTACCAGATCTCCAACTTTAGGAAGACAGCCAGAAACAGGAATCAGCACCATAGCATCCGTGGAAGAGGGCAACTGGGCTTTTGTTTGTGAATCACAAGCCTTTTGTAGATCCTGTAACATAGCAGAATAATTATTTACATCAAAGGTTGCTGCAGCCGCCAAAACATCTAGACCATCATGGTCTGGCACACACATTTTAATGCCAAAGAGCATTTTGTATGGGGCCGCCCACCCATAGATATTCTTAGTAGATTATTAAGAGCACGTTGGACTCTGTAAAGGGTAGTCAGCCAGCCCCGACCGGTACCTAATACCCTCACTGTTAAAGATTGTTTTAGGCCACAGTTTCATCCGCTCCACAACAGAATTGCCCTCAGGCTGATATGGAGACGAGAATTGCACCTTCCCTCCCAGAGACTTCATCGCAAAAATACATCAATCCTCTCAATAGCCCCGTGTGATTGGTCGGATCACTATGCAATAACATTCCTGATACCCATATTGAAAAAGGGCAAGACCGTTCAACCTGCCAATTTCAAAAAATGGATCCGAGACACAAGAGAGGCTAATATTGAGCTCCTAGTAGAAAGTTGTGAGAGAGACTTAAAGCCACCTAGCAACATGCAGAATGTAAATGAGTTGACAGAACAATATATAACCTCAGTCGGGAATATTGTCAACAACACCTTGCCATTAAAACTAAAAAGAATCACGGAGAAGATGAAAAATCCATGGTTTGATGGATCACTGAACGAAGACAGGCGCAAACTGAGAATGGCCGAAAGAAAATGGAGAAAACACCCATCATCCCCTGAGCTGATAGCCCTCAGAAAAATTAGAAACCAATATAACGAAAAGATCATCAACTCCAAAAAGGAATTTATAAGATCTGAATTGGATAATGCCAAAAACAGACCACGGAAACTCTTTGAAATCCTGAAGCAACAATCAAACAAACTAGCCAAAACCGCTCATGAAAACTCAAAAACATCTCTAAGCAGCGAGGAATTTTCAACATTTTTCACGAAGAAGGCCAAATCGCTTGAAACAGAGCTCTTAAGCGCAGCGATTAACCTCCCCATCCAACCACTGACTACGAGCGATCCCAACCTGACTACAGTGTGCAGCAAGACAAAAAACAAGGCAAATTGGGACACATTAGAATTATATGATGAGGACACGAACGCCAAAATGCTCTCGAAAGTCAAACCTAACAACCACTACCAAGATCCTCTACCCGCGAAATGCTTAAGATAAATCAGCCATATTGTGGTGCCAATCTGGACCAAAATATTAAACGCATCATTATCACAAGGGATCCTCCAAGACTGCCTAAAAACAGGTCAAGTTGTTCCCTTGATCAAAAAACCGACTGCGGATGCTACAGATCCAAATAACTTTCGCCCAGTGACCAACATCCCTTTATTGGCCAAACTAATTGAGAAATGCGTGCAGGGCCAACTGAGCCAACACATCACTAAGTTCTCCCTACTAGATGAATGCCAATCAGGATTCAGATCAGGGCATAGCACGGAAACAGCGATCCTCCATATTGTTGATGACGCGCTTCAGGCTCTTGACCGAAATCAAGCATGCTTACTAATTCTCCTGGACCTGTCATCGGCATTTGACACAGTAAATCACGAAGCATTACTGGCTAGGCTACAGGACAGGATGGGATTGTCTGGAAATGTGCTGAAATGGTTCAACTCTTTCCTACCGAACAGAACACAACGATTCCTAGTCAATCAATCAATTTCACCACCATGCCCTAACTCAATCGGAGTCCCACAAGGATCGACACTATCCCCTGATCTGTTTAACTTGTATGTCGAACCTCTTACAGAAATTCTCAGAAACTCACAGATAGCCTATCATATGTATGCGGATGACACGCAAATATATATAAAGATCGCCTCCCTTGAAGACATTGAGCTAATGAATGAAACTTTAAAAATGGCATTGCAATGGTTAACTACCGATCATCTGAAACTAAATGCTCACAAAACAGAGTTCTTACTAATTTCTCCACCAAGGAGCATTACGGAAATAAAGGAATGGACCAAGTTGGTGACTGCGCTCAACTGCACTCCGACTCTAGTCAGATCAGCTAAGTCGCTAGGAATTACTTTAGACGAGAATCTTGACATGAAAGCTCATATTAATTCAATGGCTAAAAGCGCCCGCTTCCACTTGAACTACCTAAGAAAATTGAAACCATTCATCTCTGAAGCAGATCTGAAACTGGCAATCCAATCTTTAGTCATCTCTAGGATTGAATAGGGTTGCACGACCTTAGCGGGTTTACCAAAAACATCCAAGCTTGCCTCAACGCTGCGGCGAGACTCATCTCTGGATCAAGGAAGTTTGACCACATATCTCCTCACCTGAAAGCATTGAACTGGCTACCCTATGAGGCCAGAATTCAACTAAAGATAGCATGTATCACCCATAAGCGCTCCACCACAATACTCCTGGATACCTATCCAAGAAAATTGAGCTATCAGGAGGCACCAGACCAGCTAGGAGTGCCAAGGAGTTGGTGCTGCGTCCAGCCATCTTCAGAAAGAAAAAAACTTATGACAGAGCGTTCTCAGGAGCTGCCCCCAGAATCTGGAACTCACTCCCTCCGGGCATTAGGAAGACTCCTAATACTTCAACATTTAAGCGAGAAGTGAAGAGGTTCTTGATGAGTAAATACCTTACATAGAGAAGTTTATGGATCATTATGTGATCTAATTCTGCCCTCATACAGAACACTTACGTCATCAGAAAGAGAAGGATCGACGTGAATTAGATGAAAGATAAATGATGGTTCGAGACTGACGCCATTCCTTGTGATTAAACTGTATACCAACTGCTACCTCATGTCAATGTGAATTCATATATTTATCTCACATCCTGAAACCATATAACCACCTACCTCATATGTATGATGAAAATGGCAAATGATATAATCTCATGCTTTATAGTACTTCATATTGTAAAGGACTACTTGAATGGAATGTAGATACATAAGCACCCCCCTAAAGCCATATAATTATCTACCTCATATCTATATGTCGTTTAATGGTTATCATCTTGTTAATCTTTATCCTACTTCTATGTAAAGCACTCTGATACCCACGGGTCTTGTTCGCTCTATACAAAACTTTTTAATAAATAAATAAATCGCATCCCGGTAAGCCTTAGTGCAAAAAGCAGGACCTTGGTCAGAATGGAAGCTGCCACAGCCAAATGTCCCCACAAAGACACGCAAAACTTTTATAACAGTTTGAGCGTCAGCACTACGTTGCGGCCAAACCCAAAGGAATCTAGCGCACAAATCCACTGCAACCAGGATATATTTAAAAACATTATCAGATGTTAATGGGCCGCAGTGATCAAGATAAATACAACCAAATTGTTGATTTGAAATATACAGTTGAGCGTGGGGTGGAGGTAAAACCCCGGCATGCACAGAAGCAATGTCTTTGTGTGCAGCTTTGATCAAAGAAAGTCTGCAATCCTTTTTGGAAATCAGCCAATCACCAACGGATTGAAGAGTCACAAATGGCATTTAATCAGATGTTAAATGATAGATATAACAAGAGCGGACACCTTGGTAAACTGCGTTCCCTCCTTCAAAGCAGCAACAGCCACCAAAATATCATCAATTTTAGTCATAGACCTTGTGACTGCTGCTACTGAACAAGTGGCTACTGCACTTTTGGCTGCCTCATCAGCCAGTGAATTACCAACAGCCTGCGCTCCCACATGTTGCTTAATTGTGCTACCTTTAGAATCCCGAAAATAATTTTGTGTCCAGAAGAACAAATTGTCATTGAAGGATTGTACAAGTAAAATGAATTGCACACCACAAGTTTTGAAACTTCTGGATCAGCAAACTCCAGAGCCAAAACCAAAGCACGTAGCTATGCCAATTGAGCCGTGCAATCTCCTAGAGACTGTGTGCACCAAGGAGGATTTAAAATCCCCATCGATCTTACCTAACACAAACGTGTAGGCTGCAGTATAAACATGTTTAGAACCAATGGCTGGCTGCGCAGATCCATCAGTATAAATTCTGCATTTGTAATCATCAAGAGGAAGTAAAGGAAAAGGAGGAGGATGAACATATTGTAAAAACGCATATGGTTGCAAAGAAGGGTCAAAGACAAGTTGACAGCTGACATCAAAGAACTTGCTAATTGTAAACAACGTGGATGCAAGGCTTTGGAATTAGGAACACTAGCCTTTCTGACTGCTTCCAAAGCAGGTACAGGCGAAACCATCATAATGCGTTTTCCCTGAACCAGAGAGCGTGCCTTAAGAATAGCCATCCTCACAGCAGTCAAAATCTTTTCTGTGGAAGAGAAATGCATCTCAGCTGGAGTTTACAAATGCTATTTATATGCAATGGGGACAGTGTCCCCTTCATTGAATGTCTAGTAAGTAAAGCCTAATGCCCCTGGTACAATCCTTAGGAATTGTCTGTTCTTAACAAGAAGTTGGGTGCCAGCAGATCAGACTGCAGTGACCGAAGAATTGTGATATGTTCCGGAAGCCAAATGGAAGAAGAAAAATAAGGTTGTATCAAAGAGTAAAGAGGTTTGATACGCTGGGCATAATCAGGAATGTATATCCTGAAATTGCAAAAAACCCAGCATAGATTTCAACTTTTTAAGTGTAGATGGAGACTGCAATTATGCACCTTTCTCCTGAAAGTGGGGGGGCTAACCCCCTACCTTCATTATTGAGCTCGTAACCTAGAAAAAGAACCACCAAAAAGGCGATGTGGGACTTAGCAAAATTGAATTTGTAACCAAAGTTTGCAAAATGGGTGATAATGCGGTCCACCCGCAAGAAATGCAGCTGTAATTCATCACCCGTCAAGAATATTTCAATGGCGTTCGAGAAGGCACTGGGTCGATCTCATGCAAAAAGGACAGTATGCCTGCTGCAAACACACCAGGGCTATTCTTTTATCCCATAGGCAATCTCACATAACGGCGCTGATTGCCCAACGCACTGAATGCGGTCAAATCACAGCTCTCAGGAGCCAAAGAGTGGCTGAAGAAGCTGTGGAAATATCCAAAGTAGTTTTATATTTTTTACGAACAATGTTGTTTACTAATGCAGAGCTATGTGTGATCTGAACCGCAAAGGTACGAACATGACTGTTCAAATTTCTGTAGTATAAAGCTATACGATATGAACCATTTGGTTTCAATATCGGAAAAAGAGGATTATTCATCGACGAAACACGGGGTTCATTCACACCCTGATATTCCAATTGGGTTAAGATTTCACTAACAGATGCTATAGCATCTCGTTTGATTGGATACTGTGGTTGGGGTTGTGATATAGAACGCAAAGAAATCACATGAACGAGGGAATCCTGGTCCCAACTTCCTGATTGCGATTTATCGCCAGGTCTAAGGGTGAAGCCCACTTGGAGGCGTAAGCAAATTTATCGTCATCAGAAATATATTGTGAAAAACTGGGTAGAATAACATCTTCCCCTCTAGAAGAAGCTAAGACAAAAGGGGGAGGCCAATCGACCTCCACCTACAAAATACCATAGGAAGAAGTGACATTTCCCAAAAGCCTCTCAAGAGGGCAACTCCAGTGTATGCTGTTTCTATAGTAATTAAAGTGTCAGTTGCTTTCACCTCTAGATGCTGGTAGAACCTTTGCTGCACTATGATAACCTCTGCTGCGCTGTCAAGGAGGGTTACCACCCAACTCCAGTCAAGGAGCAGTGTTCTCACTGTCTCAGGCATACTTTGCAGTCAAAGCGGCAACCTTTTTCTTCTAAAATTGGGGTCGATATTGAGGTGGGTCCTTCTGCTTGACTTTTAGATAAAACTGGCGCTGCGGGTCAAATCATGCTTGAGTAGACTTACCTTGCCTGAAAGGAACGAGGAGAACGAGGATCAGGAACCTGAAATCTATCAGGTGTCTTCATTTTAGAGCGGCCACGCGAATCGTATTTACGTTCAGAAGTGTCAGGTGGAGACGAACCTGCAAGTGAACCAGGCTTCTGTTGTTGCTGCAGCTTCATCCTATACCAAGCCTTTTCAGGAATGACTGGACGACCCTTCTTTTCTGGGGGGGGTTTATTTTGTACCTGTACAAATGGTTGAATCCCCAAGCTATTGCGACCTAAAGAGGTATAACATCTGCAATAATAATCAGCAACTGTCGCTGCCGATCCACGTCCGGCACCGCTGTTAGGCATTGACGAACTTGTAAGCAAACTGCTTCACCATTAATATTGGCCAGAATCATATCGGAGACAATGGGCAATATTGCCACTAATTTCATCCCCAAATCCAGGGCTTGATCAGCCCCGTGCTCATCCAGTACTTTTTTCAGAACACTCGGGAGAACGCTCATGGAGGGAGTGCCAAAGCACAGTGTATACACTGAAGCAAACACCGTTCCCAGGTGGTGCAGTCAGCTAAGGCGGGAAACAGACCCCTCAGAAAACTCATTGTAAGGATCCTGAGTTTTTCAAGAGGAGTTGTGTGTGGAAAAACAGCTTCAAGTTGCTCAAGTTTTTGTGCAAGCCAAAATGGCAAGTCATCACAAATTTGAGGATGTTTGCCCATCACTGAATTAATCATGAACCTGGTGGTGGAGGAATAGCACCAGCCCGAGCAACCTAAAGTGAATGTGACATATACTGTATGACACTTCTATGAATATGAATCAACTGTGTATATAACAGACTTAGCTCTGCGACAATAACACCAAGATAATCCGAATGTGGAGTAAAACTAGCAAAAACCGGCCAGGTGGCCCCGTCAACTGATAAGGGGCCCATGTGAACAATAGAGAGTGGGTGAGGAAGGGCGCCATTAAACCAAATAGTATGCTCCCAGGCTGTCAACGAAACTTCAAGTAATGCATAAGGGCGATAAGCCACAGCAGCAGCCCTCCTATATTAATGAAACAAATTATCATTCCCATCAACCGCGGGGAATGTAACCCAAGAATAGAAAATCTCGAAGCAGTAAGCTGGGTATGCCTCGACAACAAAATTAACGTTAGCCTCTGCAGGGGGAACTCCATGAAGCATCAAATGTGCTGTAACCGCCGCCAGGTTAGGTGCCGCAATAGAGACCGGTTGTGCAATGTCTATAAAAACAGGAATAATGAAACTAAAAAAACAGTAGCGCAAAAGAGGGTAAAGAAAAACCTTTTAAATTTCAAGCTTTAAAAATGTATAGATACACAAATATAGGAGTCAGAAAAGGGGGTGGTGATGAACAGAGTGTCTGAATTAAGCAGACCACTCTTACCCAGTCCAAAGATCAGGGCTTGATCCATCACCGTTATTTATCTCACTGCACCATCCCAGCTCAGAACCTGGCTATATGCAAATCAGTCTGTCCCTGGCCCAGTGCATCATGGGAACAGGGCAGACTAAACTACCAAGCCAATTCTTCACCAGAAAGGAGACAAGCTACCGGGGACCGGTTTCTGTTCATCACCACCCCCTTTTCTGAATCACAAATATAGGAGGTCAAACCCACTTACTATGGACGTCACGGTAAACTGGTGAGAGGGTACTGTGGACAAGCACAAGTGCTACTCAGGGATCTCGTGAATAAGTACCAGACTAAATGTTGGTGCCTCTATGTAGCAGAGATTGTGCACAAACACAGAACTATGCACATGATTATAGGACCTTGGTGCATAGAGACTGCGTCTTCCTACCACCTTAGTACCCACAAGCCCAGGAGCTATAGTGTCTTACTTGCTCTACTACTCACTCACAGAGAAACAAATGGTTAGACATCTCAGAACGCAACACTCCCAGATCTCTCATGAATCATGGTAACAAGACACACCCTTTCGCTCTCCCACTTTTACTTTATTTAATTTATTTTAAAAGTTTGTGATCGAAGTGGGTATCAGAGCATGTTACAGATGTACAGAGGTACAAACAGAGTTGCAGGAAAACAACAACAACAATGATAAGCAAGGTAATGTAGACACTAGAGGAGCAGTAAAATATGCAAGAGGAAATATTGTAGCAAATAAGTGCAACAAACAAAAAGCGGGGTTGAACATAAACCAGCAGAGTGGGCCGAGTCAATGGAGGTAGGTGCCGTCAAACAAGGGCATCTATCCACAGGGCTTTCACTGCTTTTTTGTAGGCATGGGCGGATTTTGCGGATTGGCAATCCGTGAATTTGTGGATTTGCGAATTTGCGGATTGCGAAAATCCGCAAAATCCGCGAATTCTCGCGGATTTTTTTTTGTGTTCGCAAGGGTTTCTGCAAGTTCGCGAGGGTTTTGTACAATTTCGCAAATTGCGAAATTGTACAAAACGCTCGCGAACTTGCAGAAACCCGTGCGAACACACTGTGCCCAGTAGGGTATGTGCCTCTTGTGTGTAAAAGGTCAGAGAAAGATCAGTTCAGCAGATGAAGAGAAAGAAGCTCCTGGTCACAGGAACAGCACGGGTATTGCGCTTGTGAAAGTCAAGGATGCAAAGTCTTTCCAGCATCACAGCTGATTTTCCACGGTAGATTTGGGAAGAAGGCACACCTGTCCAGCTTCGACGACGCTCACGATTGTTTTTGGGCTAATGAATGAGTCACTGAATTTGAGCATCAACTACTTCGAGCGACCATGTGTGTGTTACTATGCAATCGCCCCGAAGGGCGCAGGGGTCCCTTGAGTGGTCCATCAGCTGATTTTCCACGGTAGATTTGGGAAGAAAGCAGACCTGTGCCCAGCCTACTCATGCAACTATTTTACAATGGCGCCAGCAAGCTGCCAGCGCCGTTGTAAAATAGTTACAAAGTTAGCTTGCACAGGAAGCACTTAGATAAAATAAAGCAGCACCTGCTTCGTTTTATCTAGTGGTTCCTGTGCAAGCTAACTTTGTAACTATTTTACAACGGCGCTGGCAGCTTGCTGGCGCCATTGTAAAATAGTTGCATGAGTGGGTGTTCAACTTTTGAACCCGTTACGTCGGCGGATTTATTTTTGCGGATTTTGCGGGAAATCCGCAAAATTCGCGGATTGCGGATTTCCCAAAAATCCGCAAAATCCGCGGGCGTAACGGATTTCCCGCTCACCCCTACTTTTTTGAAAGACGCCTTAGAGGGAATCAGTCTGATGAGCGGAGGCAAAGAGTTCCAGATTCTTTGGGCAATACCCAAGAACGCCGGTTTATTCGTTTTCTTTTTCTGGATTTTTTGGGTTTCAGCAGCAGAGTGCTGGAACTCCTAGAAGAACGGCTCCCCCAGAGAGTTCCAGCTTTTGGAATAGGTACATTGGGGTGTTAAAGTGAAGGGCCATGTGCGTCATGCACTCAATCTTGAGGTCAATCTTAGCCTCCAAAGGTAGCCAGTTTAATGATTTCAGTATTGGCGTGATGTGGCTATTTCTTCTGGAACCAGTGATGAGCCTTGCAGCTGAATTCAGGCAAGCCTTGAGCGGAGCCAACTTGTACCTGGGTAGCCCACATAAAGTTGCACAGCCATAATCTAGCCTGGAGATTACTAGAGCTTGAACAGCAGACCTGAAGTTGTCCGGGGGGAGGAATGGTTTTATCTTTCTTAGAATACTCAAGTGGAAGATGGCACGTTTGGTGGCAGAGCTGATGTGTTCCTCCATGCTCAATGACTTGTGAAGTATAATTCTAAGAGACCTAGCAGAGTCAATAATGTGAGGGGTACAGTTGAGAGCTGTTAAGTGTTTCAAGTACTCAGCGATGATGGTCATCATTTTGGTTGGATGCTATCAGGAGGAATTCCGTTTTGGAGGAGTTGAGCTTAAGATGTTGGGTAGTCAGCCAGTGTTGAGTTTTGAGAAGGGTAGAGTTCACTAAATTGATGTCGTCTGAGGAAGAGATTTTCAGGTAAAGTTGGGTGTCATCGGCATACATCTGATACTGAATTTTGGAAGAATTGAGTAAAACCGTTAGAGGCTACATGAACAAGTTGAAGAGCGTGGGAGAGAGAGCAGATCTCAGAGGAACCACAAGAGTGGATGGCAGGGAGTTGGAAAGGGAGTGATTGACTTTGAATCTTTGCGTTCTGTTGTTGAGAAAGGAGACAAACCAGTTTATAATTTGGCCAGAGAGTCCCATCCTTCGTTTTAGTAAGTCAAGGAGGTTATCACGCTTGACAGTATCAAACGCTGAAGATAAGTCAAGGAGGATTGGAAGGCAAGCTTCATTCCGATCGAGCATTTCTAAGGCATCCTCTACTATATGAGTAATAGCCATTTCAGTACCATGGCCCTGGCGCAAACCCGATTGGAATTGATCTAAGAGCTGGAATTCATCATTGTGTTTACATAGTTGGACATGAACACATTTCTCAAGGAGCTTCGTTAGAGTTGGGATGCTAGTGATAGGACGAAAGGATACTTGTCCACAATAAGATCTGACAGAGACACGAAACTGGTCAAAATATTTATTTTAACTAACATGCCCTAACATGCAGAATACGTGCCACAACAAGCAGGAAAATGCATAGTACAAATACAGAATACAGTTGTCCCTAGAGGAACCATTTCAGCGTAATTATAATTTAAATTCAATGTCATATTCATGATCATTAGTTCAATGTATACAGGAGAAAAAATATATATGTACATATACCAGTATGTATCAAAAGTGATATGTATTTTATTCAAATGCACTTATTGTATATCATTTGATGCCTGACAACGGACACAACACTGCAATTCACAGACCTATTAACAGTAGTGTAAAAACACTTTTTGCTAAGGTTATGGACAACCAAAATACCATATCAAATGAAGATCAAACATAACATTTTATCGGATATACAGTCTAAATAATAGACATATGATGAAAACGGTGTTGGGCGTCGACATTTCGATCCCCCGTTGGTCTAATAGATCCACAGGACCATCATCAGGACGATGTAGTTGCACATGTAAATCTAGTATGAAAAGAATACACTTGTCACCCCTGTATCAATAGGGTATCATCTTGTTCCACACAAAAAGACAACAAACCAACCACGGTGAAATCATAACCAAAAGGTGTCAACTCCAAGTATACACCTATAAACATGCCACCACATGTATGAGTGCCAAATCCATGTGATAAAACGAAGTCACCCAAAGCTTTAAAAACCACACTCACTTGATCACAATACTTCCAAGGAAGTGTGAAAGGGGAAATATCCTCTCTAGGATGTTAATCCGAAGGATCTAGTCAAGACAATATTGAAAGCGTCCCTTAATCAGTATCCTGTAGAAGCTTAGGAAACTTTTCAACAAACACTATCCAAAATTAGAGACAGTACTTACATCTTCTTCAACAATGACATATCATCGCCTGAAAACGTAATGCAAAACACGAAGTCATCATTAACTATGCCTTCCAATAATGTGAAGAACCTTTTTACAGCCAAATAGCACCACGAGTGTTAAGGTACAGGGAGATACTCACAAGGTAGTTAGTAAACAAGCGTCTATTAGCCTGAAACAAAACAAAACAAAACATACAATATCCTAATGAATTCCGACTTCCAGCCTCTAGCTAACGTAACCAAAAACCAAAGTTCTTAAACAATGTTCTTAAACAATACGGTGGCTCTCCACACTTACTTTAGATGAGGACCTGCTACTCTAAGTCTGTGTGCCCAACTTCAAAGTCCGAGTACAACGCGCCGTCAAGCAGCAGCTCAAAAAGGAAACCGGGAACTCTCTCCCCACAGTGACGTCACATTGGGAGAAACTATAGCGGCCATCTTTGAATGAACAATAAGTTACAGGGCGTCTTGCCCCAACATTCGAAAATGCTATAAATCTTGTATAGGATGACCCAGTTATCATGTGCCTTAACGTCATCTGCATGGTTTAAAAGACATCCAACAAATCCAGAACTGGCACCTCATTAGAAAGGTTGAGCCGCAGTTGGAAATACCTTGCTTCACCTTCAAAAGGGCCAGAAATTTGCGTGATCATTTAGTGAGGGCTTATAACGACCCAGTACCTACTACGATACAAAACCTTTGGGGTTTATCTCCAGTCACAGGACACTACCCCTGTGGTAATTGTACAGCCTGTGCTACTACTAGCAGGGGAAAGAGTTGTAATCTGAATGGCAGAGAATTGGTTTTACGTCAGCATTCCAATTGTTTAACAAAGAATGTAATATATTTTTTACAGTGTCTGTGTTCTCTAACTTACATTGGGAAAACAACACAAGAAGTTAGGAAACGTATTTTACAACATCAGTCACGTATCCGATGCAATGTGATTCCTGCTCCTCTTGTTGAACATTACCAACAAATGTCTCATACGCCTTCACAGATGAAATGGTTTGTATTGGAAGTGGTGAAGAATACAAATAGATGCCTTAACGTGGATCATTTGCTCACACAAAAAGAGAACAAATGGAGCTGGACCTGTAATACAGTTGACAATGGAGTGAACTCGCTGATAGAGTGGCATACTTTAGCAATATTGTAGAATTCTTTGATCTCCTGTATGGGTTGTTGTGCATCACTGCTCTGAAGTCTGAAAATGTTTAAGTTTATTCTGAGGTACTATATCTGGTTTATGTGCAATTTGCTCTGGGATTTCTAGCCTTTAATGGCATGTTAAAATCTCCAAATATAGATGCGGTTAGCAAACACACCCTTGAGTCTGTAATTTGTCATCACGACAACCAATAGAGTACACTACTGTGGAGTTTGAATTGTAAATACCGAATAATATAACAGTATGAGCCCTTTACGTTGTTCGAGTCCTTTGTCTTATTAATGAAGTTTTCACAGCACATAACTATAAGCTGTTAATCGATAGTAATGGGCAGCTGTGACAACCTGATGAAATTTAAACTATGTTTTGGTACTAATTTTTGGCATTTTGGTAAATCCAGCAACAGAGACAGAAAGCAAAGAACCAGTACAATAAACAGGGGTAGATACAGTACAGTGATATAATAAAAACGATAACAGATCACAATGAAAACAATGGCAGAACACAAAATGGGGCAAAAAAAACAATAGCAGAGCACAAAATGGGGCACAAAAAACAATAGCAGAGCACAACATAGAGCACAATAAGAACAGCAATGACAAACCTGCCATAAGGGATGAGGCGGAGGTGGTGGCCTGTGGGTAGAGGAGGGCCACGAACTCGGCACCTGTCAGCAGCTGGGCTCAGGAGCTTGGGCACCATTGTTAGACAGCATTAGACTTTCTACACGCAGATGTCACCATTGACGAATGCGGTCCCACAACTATTAGGACAAGATTCATTTGGATGTGGCCTCAGCGCTCGGCTGCCGCTCGAACTGTTATAAAAGATTTGCGAGTCTTTATCGGCACATACGCAATCGGCACGCTACATTCTGACCAGGGCCCTGCGTTTAGCTCTCGAGCTTACAAGGAGGCCATGGCCAGTTTGGGCGTTGCATTGCGGTACTCAAGTCCATTCCATCCTGAGGGAAATTTGGTAGTGGAACGTAAAAACCAGGACATAAAGCAATCTATAACAGCTAGGGTATTAGGCCCGGGTGACGGGTGGGTCAAGCATCTAATAAGTGTCCAACATAGTCTTAACAATCTGCCAAGAAATTATCTGGGTGGAATCACTCCATATGAAATCCTTTTTGGTACTAAAATGATTTTCGAATACCTCAATCATCATACTTTAGTGGCAGAACAAAAACCCTTTGATATCAAAGACCGTTTGGCTGTTTTGCAGGACTTAAATGAAACACGAAGAAGTCTAAGCAACACATTACAGAAGCCAACGACCACTCAAGAAAAACCACCTGTCCCAGCAAGACCTGTCTGGATTCCAAAGATTAGGGATATAGTCAGAGAAAAAATCGCGGCTAAAAAGGAATTTGGGCCTTCTTACAGAAAACCAGTACCTGTCTTAGCAATCCATGAATCAAGAACAGAGTTACTGCTGCCCCTTGCTGGAAGAAAGGAGAACCGGTTCCTATCGATCGACCTGGTGAAACCACACCGTGTGGCCGATAATAAGTAGTATTTATTTATTTATATTCTTGTATAGTGCTGGAAGTCAACCCCCGAAAGGGTATCTCCGCGCTTACGCATAACCAGAGAGCCAGATACCTGTAGCTAGACAGTGAGATGAGGGGGAAAAGACTAACAGGTGACAAATAAAAAAGTTTTCAGGGACTTCTTGAAGAAATGAAAGTTGTTTGTATTTTTGAGAGCAGGGGGCAGTGAGTTCCAGAGGATGGGGCCTTTGTGGGACAGGGCTCGCCCTCCCTGCCTTGCTTTTTTTATCCTGGGAACCTGGAGTTGTTGCTGACTGCTGGAGCGCAGGGTTCGGCTGGGTTTGTAGGGTATAAATATTTCTTTTAGATATTTAGGTCCATTGCCAAACAGACATCTATGAATTATGCAGCAGATTTTAAATTTTACACGCTGTCTAATTGGCAACCAGTGGAGTTTAGTCAAGAGGGGAAGTGAGGCAGACCTTGGCTGGGCGTTGAGAACTAGTCTCGCAGCAGTGTTCTGGACCACCTGTAGTCTCTGTAGTTGTTCTTCATTTGCCAAGACCAGCAGGCCATTACAGTAGTCCAGCCTACTTATAACCAAGGCCTGGACGAGAGTCTTTCTATAAGAATCTGATAGGAATGAGAAGACTCGTCGTAGCAGACCAATGACCTGGAAGCAGGAACCTGCTACTTGATTTGTGTGCTCTTTAAACAGGAGTGTTTTGTCCAAGCGCACACCGTGATTTTTGACGGTCTGTTTGGGGCTTGGAGTTGGTCCTAATCCAGAGGCCACCAATCTGGGGACCACAAAAGTGTAGCCTCCCCGAACAGCATTACTTTAGTCTTGCCTACATTACACTGGAGGGGATTAGTAGCCATCCAGTGAGATATTGCCCTCATTCCGTCCGCAAAAGATTTTTTTATTGAGGGCGTTAGAGTTTTAAAGCGGAACAAAAGCTGAGTGTCGTCAGCGTACGACACAGGGGTGAACCCATAGGATCTTACAATATCCGCCGAGGGGGCCACATACACGTTGAAGAGTGTGGGGCTTAGGCAAGAGCCCTGTGGCACTCCCTTGGTGAGCTCCCTTGAGATAGAATGGTGGGAGCCCAACCTTACCTCTTGTTGGCGATCTGAAAGAAAGCTTTCCAGCCAAGAAAGAGCCACCCCTTCTATTCCCCTCTCCTTCAGACGATCGAGAAGTATCTCATGGGACACAGAATCATTGAGTTTCCTCCATCCAGTGACATCTTGATGTTATCAGTCACTGAAAGGAGGGCAGATTCTGTGCTGTGATTGGGCCTAAATCCGGATTGAGAGGGGTCTAGGACCTCCGCTGCCTCGATGTATTTGGACAAGTGAGTGTTAACGTGTCTCTCAGCCATCTTGCTGAGATGGGGTAGGAGGGAGATGGGTCGAAGGTTGGAGAGGTCGGTCCATGGGATTGCTGCGTTCTTTCAGATAGGGTTCACCACTGCTTTTTTCCATTCCATGGGCACTGATCCTTCCCTAAGAGAATGATTGATCAGTGTTTGAATATGGGGCCTGAGCACATTTTGCAGAGAGGCAGTTATTTTAGCTGATAAAAGATCATCTGGAGATCCAGATTTTATATGGCTCATAAGGGAGGTGAGATCTGAGTCATTGACTGCTGGGAATGCCGTAAGTGTGGTTTTACTCCGTGTGGGCAGGATGGAAGGGGGGAGAGAGTTGTTACTATTTTGATTGGAGACCAATAAAATGTTGTCGTAAATCAAGTTAATTTTATTTTCGAAAAACAAGGAGATTTTGTCGCATAATTGTTGGGAAAAGTCATCAGGGCTTTTGCATGCGGTAGGTTTTACAAATTCCTGAAGGATTTTAAATAATTCCTTAGATCGATTTCCCGCTTCTGCGAGTTGTTGAGAGAGGCTATTCCTCCGAGCAAGTTTGATGTTTTTGTAATATTTAGTCTGGGCCTCTTGATGTGCCTTCTTGTTTTCTTCGGTTCGTGTTTTTCTCCACTTCTTTTCCAGCCTCCTACATTTTTGTTTTTCTGTTCTAAGCTCTTTGGTATACCATGTTTCCTGTTTGGTGGCAGGGTATTGTTTGTGTAATTTTAAAGGTGCTATTTTGTCAATTGCTTCTTTGAGGGAATTGTTATATTTGGTTAAAACAGTCTCTATACTGTCTGTCTCTGTGGGGATGGGCTACTTCCATACCTTTTGCAATTCCTCTACGGTGACTTTATGCCATTGTCGACGCCAGACGGGAGGTAGGGAGTTTTTATTAGAGGGCTTGTCCGCCTTAGATATTGAGAATTCCACGATGAGGTGGTCGGACCAAAGTATTTGAGCCGGGGAAAGGCATTTTATTTTGGGGAAGTTAGTGAAAACCAGATCGAGAAGGTGGCCACCTGTATGGGTGGGCTCGTGGTTTTGCAAAGTCAGACCGAGGGAAGATAATTCTGAAACCAGGGAAATTGTTTCAGGAAGTGTGGGATTATCAACGTGAACATTAAAATCGCCAAGAAGTAGGAAATCTTCTTTTGCTTTGAAATCTGGGGCCAAGAGTTCCAATAGTGCAAGGGAGAAGCCTGTAGAAGGCCCCGGAGGGCGATAGACTAAGGCTCCTTTCCAAAATATGTTTGTGGCATATTGCATTTTAAAAATTATGATCTCAAAGAGAGGGCTTTGTTTCTGTTCTAATATCGTGATCTTCAGATGTTCTTTATGCACGACGGCTAAGCCACCACCTATTTTCTCTGGACCGTCAAAGTGGACAAACTTATAGCCAAAATGAACCCCTACAGCAATAGCGGGAACCGTATGAGGTTTCAGCCAAGTTTCCGTTAGGAAGCAGAGGTCGGGTTGTTTAGTATGTATTAGGTCCCATACCTCTAGTTGATGTCTAGGTAGGGAGCAAACGTTTAGGAGGAGGCACTTTGTCCCCTTTGTCCCTTTAGGTGGAATTTGCTCCCTTTTATCTAACATCTCAGTAATAGGTTTTATGTGAGAGGCTTGATATTTGCAATTTATGCAGGAGAAAGGGCCCTCAGGGCACGGCCAGGAATCTCTGAAGCATTCTGTGAGAGGGGTTGGTCTAAGGTGTGACAGAGTTTGCGCCGAATACCTGATATGAGGGGCCTTTGCTGAAGTAATAGGCGTGAGTGTAGGGTCCATGGTCCCTGGTCCCGTCCTGTCGCGGACGGGCGCAGACTGGCAGGACTCTGGCACGACTCCGCGACAGGTCCGGCGCGTCTGCAGTACGCATCCGCTGCGCGGAGTCATGACCGTTCTTTTTAAAGCGCTGCTAGAGCGCGTCACCCGCCTGGCCCACACCCAATATGGCCGCCAAAACCGGGATCCCAGCCCTCGGCGTCGATACTCGGCCGACGGCGGTACGGAGGCAGGGGTGGGGGGAAGGAACACAAAGCGCTTAGGAGCGCTGAGGGAGTCTCAAAATCTCTAACGCTTATTAATCAAGCGCTGTAAATCACACGAAGTAAAAATGCAGGGAAAATGCTAAAATATGCAAAGTAAAGAGAGAGACCTCCCGGCTTCCGCCTTAGGAGGGGAAAGGTTGCTTCTGTTGGTTATCACTGGGAGAGGCTGCCTATTTCCTTTTTAAAGCGCTGCTAGAGCGCGTCACCCACCTGGCCCACACCCTATATGGCCACCAAAACCGGGATCCCAGCCCTCGGCGCCGATACTCGGCCGAGGGCGGTCCGGAGGCAGGGGAGGGGGGAAGGAACACAAAGCGCTTAGGAGCGCTGAGGAAGTCTCAAAATCTCTAACGCTTATTAATCAAGCGCTGTAAATCACACGAAGTAAAAATGCAGGGAAAATGCTAAAATATGCAAAGTAAAGAGAGAGACCTCCCGGCTTCCGCCTCAGGAGGGGAAAGGTTGCTTCTGTTGGTTATCACTGGGAGAGGCTGCCTATTTCCTTTTTAAAGTGCTGCTAGAGCGCGTCACCCGCCTGGCCCACACCCAATATGGCCGCCAAAACCGGGATCCCAGCCCTCGGCGTCGATACTCGGCCGAGGGCGGTCCTGAGACAGGGGAGGGGGGAAGGAACACAAAGCGCTTAGGAGCGCTGAGGAAGTCTTAAAATCTCTAACGCTTATTAATCAAGCGCTGTAAATCACACTAAGTAAAAATGCAGGGAAAATGCTAAAATATGCAAAGTAAAGAGAGAGGCCTCCCGGCTTCCGCCTCAGGAGGGAAAAGGTTGCTTCTGTTGGTTATCAGTTATAGTAGGCCCAGTGGACTCCAAAGATGTAGCAGACAACCAAATCTTACTACTATCCAAGAGGTTCAAATTGAGATACTCATCACCTTTGAAGAATCTGCAGTGCAAAAAGAAGGACTATGCAACAAAGCCATGGAACTTGTGCCTCTTGATACCCAAATCACAGTTCATCAAGAAACTCCTGTCTACAATGATATAGCCTCTGACTATACTAATATGACAGGGGATCAAGCAGCTCCAGTGATTTCAAGTAATCCGGATGCAATTCCAACAATTGACAGAACTGCCTCTGGCTAGTTGATCAACTTTGATACTTTTTCTGAGGATCCCATTGAGCCCTAAACAACGCCAGCAAATAAAACTTTCAAGAAACAAGTAAGAGAACTTTTTCACCAGCTTGCAAATGCACATCTCGTTTCACCATGGGTTGAATTTTGGATTGTGTTACGTGTACTTTTTCTCCTCCTACTATGGCTCATTCTTGTGTTAAGTTTGGGAAAGCTGATAGATGGAAAATATAGTAAAATGGACACAGCAAGTAAGAACATCAACTTGCTCCTGAAGCCATACAAATCATCTCATCGTGAACAAAGAGACCTGTCATCAGTAAACATCACAGCCATTCCTATACCTGGTGGTATAGGATGGGACATAACTGATTATGACATTTATGGTCCTGTAGAGCTGTTGAAGATTCCACATCAATTTAAGAATTCCTTCAGTGACTTTGTTTCACCCAGCACATTTTCTGATGATTGGGACTTTGATACTTTTAATAATATGATGGCAGACTTAGAAATGTCAGCAACATTTACAAAACATGAATACTTAAAAGGTTCATAAACAAGAAAAGAGTGTCCAATGGTTTTATTCGACCACAGTAAGGAGCAGGTAAACAGCTTTACTTAAGATGTTAAAGAAAGCCCTCACTCACCACCTAGTGATGATATGCTTCATCATCGGGACCCACCAAAGAGACCGAGTGTCTCTTTGGTGTGCTACAACACCAGATTTACTGCAGAGCGGGTTGGTGAGTTCAGGCAGTGTTGTGCAAAGAAAAGAAACTAGTGAGTGGTGGATGGTTAAAAATTAGTCCGTAGTGTATCAGAATTAACTTTATTCTAATGATCACTAAGGACAGGTTAATAAAAACTTATGTGTTGGAAATTCGTCCACAATTAGTTGAGTGGTAGTTTCCTAAATATCAGTCGACATGTTTCAGCCACGAAACGGTATGATTTTACCTGGCATTCATCAGGACTCTGCGTGTGCTAAACCCTGGTGGAATGGACTCGCTAAGGCCCACCCTTACCTAGGGACGTGAAAGTGAAAATTAACAAAAAGGTGTAAAGTGCAAAAATATTAGGAAGAAAAGATTGTCTTCCTAATTACTCCTGGTTTAGGAGGCTTCCAGCTTTAAGGTTTCTGCACCTGTAGATAGAAATGACAAGGACGTACATATAGGACAAAACATACATTGAGTAATGATGCTGATGACTTATGTCAATCCATAGTGCTCCAGTGTGTAGTTTAAGAGACATTTGTGGTAAAATAAAAGTATAGTTATCACCACCATGGCCCCTGGACTTTTAGCTGCTAAAAAGTGGGTAGTGCTGTGTATTATTCGTGCTATGAAATAATAGTGATGGTTAAAAAAGGAAGGATATCTCCCTTATTGCTATCAAAGTAAAATGCAGGCACGATCGCGCTAACAGATTAAAATATCTCACTTTTGTGGTGTTAAGGATTCACACCATGGGTCCCAGGAGGGGGGTGGAAACGTAATTGGCACACCCTGCGATTTGTCAAGACAAAGGGAGTAAACATACAATAAGTCACATAGCATTAAATAGGTACTTAGCTTAGTGGTGAAATCCTAAGCAGATTTCTGCTTCTACTCTCGACCGGACCCCGAAGATGTGGACGCGGGGCCAGGAGAGCATTAAATGGATGTCTGAGGTGATCGGCTTCCGGGTGGGCGTGGCCGAATTCTGTTGATGCCCACGTGTGGGCCAATCGGGGAGTTCTCACGTCATCTGACGTTACAGCCACATGGTCGCGAGGTTGTGCGGGCCAATCAAGGAGTCCTCACATATCCTGACGCAAGGGTATTGTCTGTTGTTATGGTGACCACAGGCTGTTGGACCGGAGCAGTCGCTCTCTCCAGTGGAATGGAGGCTTGGTCATGTGCTCCAATCGGAAGCCCGTTGTTACGGAGCCCGGGAGCTTGTTCACATACACGATCAGTTAGGGATGTCAAACACCAGCACAGCGCGCGGTAAGAGCGCAATAGTTTGGAAGGTCTAACCTTGATGGTAGCAAAAAGTTATTAAAGTTCCCAGATGCTGGTGTTAGATTTACCATGTCGAGGTGCTGAATGGAGCTCTCCCCTACTTCCCATATGTCAGTAGCCAATGGGCCCTCGTGACACAGAGGGTGGGTCTCATAAGGCAAATAGCTACAGATAAGCCTAAGGGAGCAGTATATGAGAGATGTCAGTGATGGACGGAGTGAAGCTCATTGTGCTAAGCTGTCCAACAATTATATGGGTGCCTGAGTGACAAGGGTCTCATCGTATTCACTTGATCACAGAGTTCCATGGGATATCGTCGTTTAATCCAAGGAGGTGGGTCCCAAGCCTATAGACCCACCGCTGTTCTTTTTCAAAAAGACGGTGATTGATGTTATTGCCACTACTCACATGTTCGATAACTGTCCATTGCATGTCATTTGTTGTGTGGTTGAGTTCGAGAAAGTGTCTGCTCATTTTGATTGTAGATTTCTTGCATATGATATTTGATCGGTGTTCGCAGATTCTCTGTTTGACCCTTCTGCTGGTCATGCCAACGTATCGCAGTTCGCAGGGGCACGTGATAAGGTATATCACGTTTTGCGTGTTGCAGTTAGTGTGATCTTTCTGTATTCACGTCTTGCCAGGCTCGAGTTCTAACGTTTTTGAGGGTATCGTCAGGTGGCAGACGCTGCAGTTGGAGCATGGGTAATGGCCAACCACTTTTGGTAGGCCCCAGGTGTCAGTGACTGATATTACTGTCTCTGTGGTTTTTGGTTTTGGTCGTGTGTGGACCAGGGCATCCTTTAGGCTGCGTCCTTTCTTAAAGGAGAAGAGCGGTTTCTCCCAAGTTTTGTTAGTACTGGACAGTATTTTCCAGTTCTTATTAATTGATTTCTTCACAAAGTTTGACAATTTGCTGTGTGTAGTTCCACATGTCAATGGAATGTCTTTTGTGTTGCTGACCCTGTCCTCAAGGAGCACTTCCAAAAAGGTTGCCTTAGTTTTGCTGGTGGCATATGTAAATTTCAGGTTGGGGTCGAGGGTATTGACCCAGGTAAAGAAAGCCTGTAGCTGTTCGTCGTCGCCGGTCCATATGACCACGACGTCGTCAATATAGCGCCTCCAGACTTGGATGGACGTAGAGAAAGGGCTATCTGGTTGCAAGATGTATTTCGGCTCAAAGTCTGCCACATAAAGGCCTGCCACACTGGGGGCAAATGTGCTGCCCATTGAAGTCCCAGTGCATTGAAGGAAAAGGTTGCCTTTATAGGAGAAAAAGTTCTCTTTGAGGGCCAAAGTTGCACACTCCAAGATTAATTTTTTTGAAGCCTGGTAGTTCCAAGTGATAGAATCCAGAGCTGACCCCTGGACCTTGATGGTATGGTCCTGGGGGTTGCTGGTGTACAGGCTTTCGATGTCAAGCGTAACTAGTGTCACTGCACTTTCAGTGAAACTAAGGTCCTGGAGTAACTGAAGGAGGCTCTTGGTGTCCTTGAGATAGGTTGGGGTGCTTTGGACTATCGTCTTCAAGTAATGGTCACAGAAGCGCGATAATGGCTCCAGCAAGGAGCCAATCCCCAACACGATCGGACGTCCAGGTGGGGGCATCCGATTTTTGTGCGTTTTAGGCAGTGTGTAAAAGTAGGGGGTTATGCTCTGATTAGTAATGAGAAAATCCGCCTCATTTTTTTAGATTTGCCCGTCTTCTTCTGCTCTCCTGACTAGTGCTGAGATTTGTGTTCTCAAATCCTCTGTAGGGTCTATTGTCAGAGGTTTGTAGTTTTTCTTGTCATCCAGAAGTAATTGACATGCCTTGTCATAGTCAACAGTGTTCTATATGACAAGCCCACCGCCTTTGTCTGCTGGCTTAATTGTAATGCTCTGGTCGTTTTGCAAAGTCTGTAGTGCATGATATTCTGCAGTGCTGAAATTATTGAAAGTTGTTGGGTCTTGGCAAGTTTCAAGGTCCAGAAATACTGCCTGTTCAAAAGCAGTGATAGCTGCCGGCACTGTGTGCGGCGGAGGGGACAAAGTGGAACTCAGTCTGAGGCCGGTGTCCCCATTTCGAAGGGCTTCATTGGGGTCTTCCTTACCCTCAAAGAAAGCCTTAAGTTAAGTGGGGCCCGATGATGAAGCATGTCATCACTAGGTGGTGAGTGAGGGCTTTCTTTGATGTCTTAAGTGTTTACTTGCTCCTTACTGTGGTCGAATACAACCATTGGACACTCTTTTCTTGTTTATTGATTATTATCGGGGAATAAGAGTGTCATTCTACTCTCCCTGCCTCTCCTTTTGTTTAGACGTATTTAGCAGCGCAGAGCTGTGGGAGCTGTTCTTGTTGTTGGGATGCCGTCAAAACCGTGGTGCAAGGTCACTGTATACACACACAGGTGGGGGTGTGTAGCACAGTAGAATGGGAACTGGCTGACCTTGAATGCTCTCCAGGAGACCTTGAGCGAGCAGGAATCAAGAGCGACTCTTGCAGAGGGGACCTTCTGGCAGCCATGGAAAAGCTAAGATAAGCTAGGACTCATGCTGAAGGGGACAGGTCAGGGAGGCTCCTGGCATGATTGAAAAAACAAGATACTGATAACGCTTCCACCAGAGCGATCCGCTTGCCAACCAATGACATGGCCTTCACACAAACAGAGATCCAAGATACCTTCCAGACACACTACTGTACACTATATGGCCCCGCATGATCCCCCTCTCATGCCCAGATAGCTGGCTTCCTAGATAAAGCTGAAATGCCTCAGCTCAAGCAACTATTCTGGAAACACAATCACAGAGCATGAAATCCGAGATGCTGTTTGCAGCTTCGGCACAGGTAAACACCCTGAAATCGGCGCCTACCAATCGAGTTTTACGAAACTTACACAGACATGCTGCCTCAGAGGTTAGCTGCGGTATATAATGCAGTGCTTGTTAGTTGCCACCTTCCATATGGGAGTTCCTGCTGGTCTCCCTCCTCAAGCCAGGCCTGAACCCTTGGATGTCACGTCAAATCAGAAGCTGTCCATGTTTGCCTGTGATAACAAAATATTTAAGCCAGATTCATGCACAGTGCCTGATGGACGCCATGCCAGAGCTGATACTCCCTCAATATATGCCGACTCCACAGGCTTCTGGAGGAGGCGCTGCCTCTATGACCATATGCTAATTGCCTAGTATTGGACCTGGAAAAGGCCTTTGACATACTTGATTGGAACTATGGGCCAGATGTAGGTGGCCATTTGAGGCCATTTACCGAGCGGTAACGGCCGATTATGGCCGTTACCGATCGGTAAATGGGTGACAGGTATGTAGGGGGCATTATTTTACCGAATCGGTAAAATTACCGATTTGGTAATTTTACCGATTCGGTAAAATAAAAATTTGGTAATTTTACCGATTCTGAGGCACCCAGATGTAGGTGGGACTCTTCAGAGTCCCAGAGGCCTTACTGAATCGGTATTTTACCATCAAATCCAATTTGATGGTAAAATACCGATTCCGGTGTGCATGCACATGTGTGCATGCACACCTATGCCATGTGACAGGCAGACCTGCCTTTGGGGCATGTATGCCTGCCACATGGCACCCGAGCCTGTTTTGGGGGTGCCAGAGGGTGTCAAAGTGACACCCCCTGCACCCTTGTGAAAATCGGTATTTACCGATTCGGTAAATACCGAATCGGTAATGCCCATTCATTCCTATGGGCTTCAAAGCCCATAGGAATGAATGGGCATTACCGATTCGGTATTTACCGAATCGGTAAATACCGAATTCTCCCGAATCGGTATTCCAGCACATCTGGAATACCTACATATCCACCCCTTAGATTTAACGATTTTTAATTACCGAATCGGTAAAATTCGGTAATTAAAAATCGGTAAATCTATTTTACCTACATCTGGCCCTATATGTTTGCAGTACTACTCAAGGTGGGTGTATTTGCCCATAAGATGCTGCGCTGATCAGCCTGCTGTATATAAAGCCCTCGGCTAAGGTCAAGACGGGCAGGCTCACAGTCTGACCCCTTTCATACTCATAGGGGCTTGTGGCAGGGGTGCCGACTATCACTCATGCTATTTGTGCTGGCAGTTGAACCTTTAGCTGTCTTTCTGCATCAGATACAAAAAGCCAAATGATGAACAGAATGCAGAACAATGTCATACATTCATATTTATGGGTACAATTTTATTTCTAAATGATAAACTGATTTCAAGAGAAAATTACTGCTGTTTCAAAATATATTTGAATCTGATCATTGAATCATCATTCATGCTCGGTTTATGTAGAGGGGGCATATTGCTAGTGTTATTTACTGGGTGCTAAAGAGCACATTCATCTGTGCTTGTTATTTAATTACTCAGGTACAGAAATAAATTGGTATGAAAATGTTGGTTTGGGATAATATTACTAGTAACTTGTCTGATGAGTTTGTTGAACTAAGCGTGTATTCTTTCATAGAGAAGCCATTAATCTGCCATTATTCTGAGCATATCACTATTAAAAATAGATTAAGTATTGGAGTAGCTTGTAATGATTTTCACTGGAACAAAAAGGTTTGATACTCCCTTCTCTAGATGCTTACTTTTCAGCGGGGGTGATGGGCAGGGAGTGATCAGTTCCCAAAGACTGTTCTTTCGTATTGTGTGCTATATGGAAGTTCACATCCACACATCCACTCACAAGCATGGCATCATATTGCAGTGTCTCTAACTACAAGCCCTGATCCATTACAAGTAAGGCAGTGATGGCAAGAATGAATCATACCCAGATGTGTGACTTCTCATGTGTCAGAAAAACTAGTAATAAAACCCATGCTTGGCTAGAATGCTAAAAACTACACAAAAGTAAAAAAAAAACTATAAGTCATGCTTTGCCTGAGTATGCCTCCAGGTTCTGGAGTGAATTCTATTTCAAATTGCACCCCCCTCGCTCACAGTTTGTAAAGAACAAATCTGTTCAAGTAATACCTGCTCCAGCACAACTAAAAATATTGGCTCACAGTCCACTTGAGACTACTGGCTTTCTCCCCACCCACCTTTATTCTACTGTTGTAGATGATCTTCTGATTCTTGTCTTATATCAACACGTTTGTTTTCTGGATATATTTGAAATTCATTTGCACAACTAGAGTGTAAGAAAGATTCTCAGGTTGTACGATTGGTTTACTAAAAAGACTACCTATACTGCTAAACCATTAGGGACCCAAGATGGAAAAAATAACCATGACAAAAAAGTTGTTATTTCTTCTTCACCATCTTTTCCATTTTCCCTACTCCTGCTACCATTTCTCCCTTTTTATAATAATATTTTATGGTTGTGTTTTGTAAAATACATAGCATACTAAAAATATATGTTAGACGTGGTCCTCTCTGTAGGGTCTCCTCCACACATTTTGCTTTCAGCCCTCCAATTTTTGCTGCATTCGTTTTTTTGGCTCTAGGTCTTTGTGCATTTTCCTACTGCTAACTATTGCTAAAGTGCTTGTGCTCACTCCTTTACACATGACAAAACTGGCTTACCCCCAATTGGCATATTTAATTTGCTTTTAAGTCCATAGGCCTGTGGGGAAATGGTACTAGTGGGTCTGCAACACTTATTGTGCCACCCACTTAAATAGTTATTTAAGACATGGCCCTGGTATGTCATTGCAACCTGAATGTAGTTTTGAACTGCCAATTCGACTTAGCAATATAACGCCTTTCCCAACCCTTAACCTCCCCTTTTATTGCATATATGTCACTCCTAAGGTAGGCCCTAAGTAGTCCATGGAGCAGGGTGCATTGTGATTGGAAGGTTGGGCATTTACATTTACGTTTTACATATCCTGGTAGGGAAAAAAAGTCTTGAATTCGTTTTTCACTACTGTGAGGCCTACCTCTCCTATAGAATAACATTGGGGTGCTTTATTACTTTTAATACATGCTTAGGTTTGATTGGGAACAGATGAGCATTTCATGTTGAGTGTCTCAGAAATTGTAATAGAAATCATCTTTAATGGTAAAGTTGGATTTTAAAGTACAAGTTGGATTTTGCCATTTTTAGAAAAGTTGGCATTTTCTTGCACTACCTATTTGGCTCTTTGCAGCCTGTCACTGGGTCATATGACTGGGAGTAGTTGGCACTTGGACTTTGCTTATTCCTTCCAGACAGCCACACAAGGGAGGGTTTTAGGTGTGCATCATGGGCTATCAACTGGCAGGATGGGGGTGTTGAGCTGGGAACAGGCCCACTAGCAACTAAAAAAAGGCTTTGCTCTGCCTTCACACAAATGACTTGTCACCCCTGAATTGTTAATGCAGCCAGTTTGGAGCTAAGGGAGTTAGGAAACGTCCAGAACTTCAAAGTGAATTATGTGGAACTTATCGTACTTCAAAAAGGCACCAGGTATAAAAAGAGGACCCTCAGACCCATTCTTCAGTTCACTTTCTGGACTCACAGAAGGACTCTCAGAGAACTGCCTACTTCTGTGGCCCGTTGCGTACTCCACAAGACTGCTTTGCTGCACCTGGAATGAATGCTTTGCTGCCTGAAGGCTCCCTTGAACCCTTAGAGGCCTGATCTCCTGCTTGAACCCTGTTTCACTGCTTGATCCCTGGACTGCCATAGTTACTCCAAGGGCTAGTTGGCTAACATCCTGATCAGAGTCTTAGGGACAAAAAGGTTCCAACCATCTTCAACCCACACCTGGCACAGCCTAAGTGAGTCCAAACCCTCCAATTGTTGCCCCTCACGCTGGTACCATTGGTGGTAGTGTTAAAGGAGCCAATATAACCAAATTCCAAAACCTGGGACTTAAAACATGTTTGGCTAAAGACTGCTCTGAGAACCAAGAGGAGACCGGAACCAACCTGCTCGTCTATTCACCCAAGGTGCATTGCCTTTCGGCCTTACTTTGTGGCAGCTCCCACTACGTTCTTCACCACAGCAGAAAATCCCGTTCAGTGGTCCTTCATCAAAGTGGTATCGGGCCTCATGGAACTCTCATTGGCTACAGCTACATCGCACTGGGGATTTTCGACGTCCAAAAAAGAAACTTACCCCCAGATGCATCAACAACCCAATTTGCGATTCCTTAATAGTGAAAAATACCGATTCGCTATTAAGGAATTGCAAAATGGAATGCATCTAGAAATCACTTAAAAAATAGAGATTTCTTACAATTCCCTAATTGCGACTCGCAAATTGCCTAGAGGCCCATAGGAATGAATGGGAAGACAATCTCAATTTGCGAATCACAATTAGCGATTCGCAAATTGAGATAGCGATTTCAAGGGTGCAGGGGTGTCCGAGGGGTGAGCCGAGACCACACCTGCACGCGTACGCGATACCGACCTTTTGGCGGTTCAAAGCGTCCCAGTACTGAGACAGGGGACGATACACGTGAAGCAGTCTTCCACGGGGGCCGGGTAGGCTTACCACAGAAGGCCACCTGGTACAATAAGGGAAGACTATGAAAGTTGCATGTTAAACGCTGACCCACCAAGAAACCCTGAAGAAATCACTGTAACGTAAGGCAAAGTGATGAAACATGTCGGTTGACTTTTAATCAGAGTGAGCTAACAGCACAGAATAAAGTCACGAGTTGCCAGTTAGCCTCACCCTTTTTATAGAGGTATATTTGTTGTTTTTTCACCTAATTGGGCACGGATATATCACATCGGGTCTCAGCACACACAACACTTTACGGTTGCCTGACCTATATGCACTTTCTTTATGTTTGTTTCTCTCCCATTCTTTTAAGGTTGACAGTAGCCGATGATGAGAAGTGAGGAATCAGGCGAGTACCAGTCTGATACAATCCTCTCCTTGGTGTTGCTTCCGTGAGGCACTGTCAACCTCCCCTCCCCCTTTTTTTCACGTGTGGAAGGGAGGACATATATGTAGCTCTGTGGTGGTACCGTTATACAAACACACGCCCTGGCAATATTGCCAGACTCAAAATTGCAACGGTGTGCATGACTGTGGCTAGAAGGTAGATAATCCCTCTACCACAAGAGGAAATTCTTCTTTTTTCAGCCTTCGAGCTGTTCAGGAGCAGGCCACTGTTGTATGAGAGTAATTTGAGTGGGGGGCGGCCTGCTTCTTATCCCCCTAGGCTCCTGTTTTTTGAGAGTGTCCAAAGGACACCCTGTTGCACCCCTGAAATTGATATATGCACATATGTTGCGCACACAGATGCCCTTAGGGCATCTGTGTGCACAACATGAAACTTTGAAAAATGCACTTTAGTGCATTTTTCAAAGTTTTTGCAAATTACCATGAAGTTGTATTTCATGGTAATTTGCGTGCCCTATTAGCGATTTCGCTATTTTAAAAACTTTCATGCGATGCATTTAAGGAATCTCAATTTGAGATTCCTTAAATGCAATTAATCGCAATTTAGCGATTTCTAAAATTGCGATTTTTGCATTTGGGATGATTTTTTTTTTTTTAAATTTGTATTTATTGCAGAATTAGAAACCATTGCATACAATAAATCAACCAGCTCACTCATGGTGTCCCCCCGCAGAGTTCGAGTAATAGTGTATACACAGCCATTCAGCCCGTATCCCGGAGGCCGGGCGGCATAATGTTCTAGATTGCCAGTGAGACATCACAGTGCGCATCCCTGAAGGACAATGGTCGAAAAACTTTCATGTATCTGCATTTTACCCCACCAACCCTGAACTCAACCCCAACACCGTCCAGCACAAGCTAGCAGCCCAGTCTCATGGGGATACTGCGGTCCCGCCCCCCAGACCCAGCGGGGCCCTGTCACGACAGAACCATGTGCCTCCACACCTGCGCCGCTATCTATCCCTGCTCCACAACCTTAGAGGCGGTCACAGCCCAGAAGTGCCTCCGTCCCCAACCCGGGTCCCGGTGTCTACCCCACCTCCCAACAGCTCTAGAACAACACCCGCGCCCTCCCCCCAGCAACCGCTAATGATGTGTGCTGTGCCCCTAGCTCCGGTATGGGTCTCGCTACAGATCTACATATACACCTCCATACTCGTAAGCCTCGCAGTGTCCTCATGCCGCAACATTCAATCCTCATCATCCACCAGGGAGTCACGCAGAGCTTGCACTATCAATTCCCACGCCCGTGCCGATTCCAGGCTCTTTTCGTTGTCAAGCTTAACTGCTTGTCTCATACGGAGCACACTCTCGCATTCAGACCACCTCAGCAATTCATTCGTCCACCTCCTCACCGATGGCCCCTCCCTGGACTTCCAGTGCCAGGTGATCTCCCTTTGCGCTAATATCAGCCCCAGGTCAATAAATTTGCTGGTCACCTTAGTGTTTTTCGTATGTGGGAACCAGAGCAACAAGCACGCCGCCATATCAAACTCCACTTCCCTGTCGGTCACTGCGTTGAGGAGTCCCCCAACCTCCTCCCAGTAGTCCTCCAGTTTCGGGCAGCCCCATAACAGGTGATCCAAATCCGCCTCCAACGCCATACACCTCGGACATCGCGCCTCCTGTACCTGAAAGTATTGTTTGATTTTCTCCGGCGTCAAATAGGCCCTATGCAAAACATAAAAGTGCACCTGCTGAAAGCGCGCATTCCTCGTGCCCTTCCACGTGCGCTTAAGGATATGACCCCACACAGTGTCCGGAATGGGCCTGCCTATGCTCACCTCCCATTTCGCTTTCAGGCCTAGGAGCGGTTCCAACCCCTCATGCAACATCCTATTATAAAGGCAGGTCACCGCTTTAAAGGTGCCGGCGGCCATCACTACATACTGGCAAGCCATAGTCGTGCCCGGTTCAATGAGCCCCTCTCTCCAATGCTTTTGCATGGCCGCCACCACAGCCGCATGCAAGAGGAAGCTCCCCTCCGGCAGCCCAAACTGTTCTTGTAGCGTGCGGAAGGGTACCAACGTACCATCAACGTACAAGTCCCCCACCACTTGCAGTCCCAGCTCCTCCCACTCCAACAATGGAGACCAGTCACCCCCATGCGGCAGCGCAGTCAGCATGCCTATCGGTATCTCCGGGGCATACGGCCGGGCCGCCTTCGCCCTCCTCAGACTCCTCTGCCAGCACAACCTGAGCGTCCGCTCCTCCATAGTAAGACCTCGCAAATCCAGTTTCTGCTGCATGATGATATAGGCCAAGACATGGCGCTGTATCCCCTGCTCTCGATCACGTTCCGGTCCCCTATACACCCTAGCCACATGCTGTGCGAGAACCTGAAGCTGCGCTGCCAAATAATACAACTCAAAGTCCGGGACGGCCATCCCCCCCTCAAGCTTAGGACGGAGCAACGTATTAAGTGCCACTCTGCGGCGGCCGTGCCCCCAAAGGAAGTCAATGACCATCGTCCGCAGATCCCTGAAGACCCTCTGGGGAATCCAAACGGGCAACGTGCGAAAATAGTACAAGAGCCGCGGAAGCGCCACCATCTTCAGCAGCGCCACCCTACCCAGCACTGATAGGGGGAGGGACGCCCAGAAAGACATGGAACCCCTCAGGGCCCGTACACACCGCCCAATATTGCCCTCTAATAAGTCCGCAACCTCGTGGTAAATACGGACTCCCAGATACGTAAAGCAAGATGGCTCCCAAACCACCCCTATATCACGGGCAGGGCAGGGCGTGGTCGCTCTAAGCGGGAAGACACACGTCTTCGTCCAATTGACCCTGAGGCCCGACAGCCAGCCAAACTCAGTCAGCATCTCCACCGCTCCTTCCAGAGCCCGGTCCATATCCTCCAAATACAGTAGTAAATCGTCCGCGTACAATGATATGTAGTGCAACTGGCCACCTCTCTCAATCCCTGCGTACATGTATTTGTAAAGTACATGTCTCCCGACCTGGCTCGTACCGCTAGTGGCTCCATCGCCAGTGCAAACAGAAGGGGGGAAAGGGAGCACCCCTGTCTCGTCCCCCTACCAACAGGATAAGCCGCTGACACCAGATTGCCCAGTCGTACTCGCGCCGAGGAATATAACACCTTCGTCCATTTGCGGAACCCTTCGCCTATGCCGAACCTCACTAGGACTTCATCCAAATAAACCCATTCCAAACTATCAAAAGCCTTCTCGATGTCCACAGATAGCACCGCCTGGGTACCGTCCGTTTCCACCGTGCCGTCCAGTATCCCTATCAGACGGCGAATATTCAACGCCGTATTCCTCGTGGGGATAAACCCCGCTTGGTCCCTGTGCACCAGGCTGGTCATGTGTGGGGCCAACCTGGTGGCCAAGATCCGGCTTAGTATCTTATAGTCCACCGTCAGCATGGACAGGGGCCTATAGGATCGCACGTCAGTCGTTTCCTTCCCAGGTTTTAGCAATGGCACTATCAATGCCTCTCTCAGCGATCTGGGCTTTTGCATTTGGGATGATGAATCCCAAATGCAAAACTACCGCTCGCAAAGGGGCAGATTCTGAGAATCTGCCCCTTTGCGAGCGGATTTTAGTTTGATGAATCCGGGCCTAAGTCTGAATGTAGAAATCTTCACTGTGACTTCGTCCAGCAACTCCCTGACAACGATATCTCTTCTTCGGACACCGCCTGCAGACTTTCCCTGTTGAACTTTACCATCTGACGAAACTCTTAGTCGAAATTTCTTCTAAGTGTGAAGGTAAGTGCTGACCAGGCCTAATCCAGTCCTTGTGTCCGGCTCGTGCTCCATCGCAGTCAGACATATTTTGCAACTGTGAACCCGGCTTCCACATGATTGGAGGTCCGTGGGTGGCACTTTGTTCTGTTAGGGTCTAGTTTTACCTTAAACAAAAAAAAAAAACATATCTCCTTTTAAACTGAGGGGAATTTTTATTGTTATGTTGTCAAAAAATGTATTACCACGTCACCTATTTTTCTAAATTGGTGTGAGATTTTTCTTGCGTTGTGTTTTCACTTTATTACTGTTTGTGTGCTGCATAAATACTTAACACATTGTCTTATGCCTTTCGACTCCTATTCCATATCAGTGCTGATTGTAAAACCTAAATAAACAAAGTCATTTAATTTCTTCCAGGCGGCTTCGAAGAATCAAAAATGGGCAGGATGGTGTGTTTGGTATACAGGAGTGATGGGGCTTACGATAGACAAAACGGATGGGCTCCACATTCTCTTTAAACGTTCTGACTCATTAAAGAACCTGAATCTTTCATTTGCAGCTGCTTCTCACTTGACCATGTGTCATATCCTCTCATACATGACTCCACCCTTTCTCCTTTTCTCCTTCTTTTACTCTCAGGTGTTCTCTAGCTATGTGCTTATCACATTATCTCTACATTACATCACAAATTTCAACACATAATAATTATATAATCTTACAAATAAGACCATCCCTTTCGAAATTAAAACTGTCTGGCGTCTATTTTATTGCGATATGTGTTTGATTCCTTGTGGGACAGGGAGCCTCCTACCTCATAACTTCAAATGTGTATTATATTTTCTGAAAAGCCATTGTTTTTCTTCTCTGCACTTTGATTTGTATTATGCTGACGTAGACTGTTTAATGATGTATTATTGTACAATCGGTAACGGGTGTACTGCAAGAAGGCCCGGGTGTGCAGTATAAGGGAAGTTTGTCAATCACTTAACTATCACTACCTGAGAATATCTGTCTTTCTTCTGCAGGAGAGTTCAAACACAAAAACCATACGCCTTTGCCACTTTTTAACCTGCTGAAGGATACATACCATTGGAATAGAGAGGACGCAGCAACGTTTGCAAATTTTCTCCTGCCAATGTTGAATATGGATCCTAAGCAAAGAGCCACTGCTGAGGAATGTCTAAGAAACCGCTGGCTAGAACATCCAGTTGTTATTCCAGAGCCCTCCTTGCCACCACTATCAAGATGTAATGGGCCCAATCCATCCACGTTCTCTTCGCTGCCAGCAACAAACCAGGTGATCAACCAGGCAACAATCACCACTGCACTAGTTGAAAATGAACTGCTGTCTCCAGCATCACGCAGCTCAACTCCAATTAGAAACAAAACCCCCACTCAGGCAGCAACATGCTGTTCGACACCGATAAGTTGTCAGGTCCTCACTTCGCCTGAATGCTCTGCAACATCTTTAAGGAACCAGACACTCAACCACACAACAAGCAGATCAACGTCATTAAGAAAACAAGCGCCTACGTCTACCATATGCTCCACAACATCTGCAAGACAGCATGTTCAGCCTCTAGCCTCAAGCTCTTTTGCACCTATGAGAACCCAATTAGACACTCTAGCCAACTCCTTTTCCGCAGCATTAAAAACTAATAGCACACTCGAGCCACATGCTCCTGAATTCAAGTAAGAATCCATAACTGTACTCTGACCACACATCACTCATCCCATGAAAAAAACATTCTCCTCACTCCCATCTCTCAAATGCCAGGCACTCATGACAGCCACGTGCTCTTCAATCTTTCACTATCTTTGTCCAGCCGCATGCTCCTCACCACTACCAAAGAGACAGCCCTCACTCTGACAATATTTCATTAACACTAACAAGAAAGCTGGCTGTAGCTTAAATAACTAGCTACACAGCACCACTAAGAAACAAGTGTCTCGCTTCATCCTCCTGTTCTTCAACACTATTAGGAAACCAGGCAGTCTCCCAAACAACATGCTCTTCTACGTCAATCAGATATCAGGAACTCATTTCAAAATCACGATATGTAACTCCAGTAAAACAGGTCACTGCTTCAACTAAATGCACCTCACAACTAGTAAGTAATCAGGTGTTTATTCCAAAGTCATGATCCTCAGCAACAGTAAGATATTAAATTCCCAATCTGTACATGTACTTCCAACACAAGTAAGAATCTAGACACTTGCTTTATCTAGATGCTCCTTTATACCGGGAAGGAACCAGGTGCTTATCCCAACCTGCTTACCAGCAACCAGGAGTGGGAAGGTGCTGATGACTTTCAAATGTTTCTCGTCACCAGTAAGAAACCAGACTCTTACGCCACCCATATGATATTGAACACCAGTGAGACATTTACTGCTTACTTTAGCCACCTGTCACGCAAAGAGATCAGGTACTAATTCCAATATGCTCCCCCCTGGTAAGGGGGGAGCATATTGGAATTACTGGTAAGGGCTCAGCGGCTAACTCTGAACTTGCGTCCACACCATAAGCAGAATACAGGAAGCTGTGTGGGGGACACATGTTCATCACCACTAGGAGGAAACAAGGACCCATTATCAGAATGCATGCACATCAGCAGGGCACAAAGAATCCACCCTGGCATCTCAATCCTCTTCAACAATAACAAGAATCCAGCAGCCAATTCCTTTCCTTGCATTTCATCACTTGTAGGGACCCTGTAACCAACACAATCCCAGCATAGCTCTGTACCACTACAACATTATCAGGGGCCTACAGTTCTATCCCATTCCTCATCTTTGTCAAAAAATCGGAGACCTACAAAAGCACAGTACTCCTCTCCGCCACCATCAGGGATTCACTAGTCTACTTTTGATTATCTCGATCAGTGTTCCCTCTTATGACCAGCGGGTAAAAAGCAACCGACCATAATACAGTTTTTTATTTAACTGGTTGAGAACTGAAGGCACACCCAGCACTAAACCCTATCTCCCTGCTTTTGAACTTCACCAATATTGTTGCAGGATCACTTCCACTTCACTCTCAGTACGGCTAACTAGTCTAAGGGAGTTTATTGTATCCATGAACTTTTAGTTACTAACGTTTTGGAAATGTTATGTTGCCACAGTTCTGTTGGGTTTTCCTTGGCTAGTAATTGGGAACTAACCCTCAACACTAACAGACAAAGAGAAACTTATTTGTAGCCCGGTCTACACCTTACCTGCTCAAAGCGATCACCTGTCTTCTATGAGCAAACTTGGATCTAACAAGTCAAATATTCCTTTCCAATATTTGAAAATGAGGGGTTCCTAGTTATCCTTGAAGAATTTAAACCCCAATGCATCTGGAGAATATTTAGCTTGTGCCGTTTTTCAGTACATTAGGGTAAATAGACACTCCCCTTTTCGCAAGCTAAGTAGATGTACCCAGAAGCTGATAGTGACCCTTTACTTGGTCCCAGGTGAGCATGGAAGGCACATTACAACTCTACAGCCCTTCACCAACCTCACTCAGGCCTCGGTTGTTTCTTTACAGAAAGTGAAAACTAAATTCGAAGACCCTTTTTTCTCTTGCATTGTTACATGCTTATTTCTAAAGCCCAATTAGGCATCTCTAGCCTTAAGAGTGGGGAATCGCTTTAAAATATATTTCATTTTTAGAATTGTTCATGTAAAATGCAACTGCTGTCAATACTGACTGTGGATTCGAAGTCTGATTATAACCCCCTTGAAAAGGATCACTGTACATAGCATAAAATTAAGCAGTATATGTGTGATGTGTTACCTACCGTGTTTCGACGATAAAAAGAATTTAAAAATAAATTATTTCATATTTAAAGTCTTACAATAATATATACCAATTACAAAAGAAAACAAAATGCAAGACGGGGAGTGACAAGTGTAAATTACTTGATCATAATAAATTGTCATATTTTGTGATGATAACTCTCTCAATTTAAATCTCTTTATAAGTGTTACACAGAATATCCTACCATGAGCAAATACTGTGCATTGAGCTCAGCTTAAACCAAATGAAAATAAAACCTGCACAATAAAATGTGAACGGCATAGTAATTATGATGTGTGTAAACATAAAGAAGAAACTGAATAAAATATGTCATAAATGGTCTTTCTACTAAAATGATTTGTAGTTCTATAGTTGAAATATAAAATGTGAACACTTTTCCAGGATCATTTTGGGATCACAGTCTTATTTGAAATGGATTGATAAAAGGTGCAAGGATGTTTCTAAACAAAGCACGTATATTTCTTAATGTATAATGGCTCTATTTGTTGTTTTTCCACAAGAAATCTTTCGTATCCTCCTAATAAAGTAAGGTAGTACCAATGCTCTTCTTCACATTTGTTCCTCTCGACGCACATACCCTTAAATTATTCGGTTCTGTTTGGTATATTTAGTACTGTGTACACAGTGTAAATTGGCATAATATCAAAGAATAAAAAAAATACATTATGGTACAGCTACCATATTAATTATTTCTGTTCATTCTATCGTTAATAGAAGATGTTACCCTTTACTTTACTAGTTGCTTTGAAAATAAAGTATTTACCTTTGGTAACATTCTTTCTCATGGATACGGTTACTCAAGCAGATTACTTACTTGAACTCCTTCCCAGGCACCAGAATGGATACTAATTGAAGGCGGCAAATGTAGTGCTGATTACAGTTTATTCTGTTTTCCATTCCCCAAAGATACAAGGGCTTACAATGTTGGAGCACATCATTGAAACCATATCAGCCAGTATCCTCATACAGGGAGGCATAGGTAATCTGCAAGAGTAATCATATCATATCATGGTCACAACTTGGCTCGTCTGAGTCTTTCTCTTATTCTATCTTTCCTGTTTATATGCTAAAGCGCCACGTGACCCTTTCGGGGATGATTGGTCCTGCGCTGAATAAACCTATTAACATACCATAACACAACAGAAAGAACATTAACATAGGTAAGTATCTTTGTATCGATATTAACTCACACATATTACTAACGTGAACTGTCTTTCACATGTGGGTAGATAGCCATTTATTTCCTTACGAAATGAACGGTCCCAACAACTGTGATGTTTGTGAACACGCTTAGAGCAAAAGTCAAACCAAACAGAAGTACATTAAACACCTACTAAAGGTTCTTTAGCGGAGAAACATCCTTTGTGAATGGACTATGAGAACGCTTCAATAGGTGTCATGAAAATCCAGGGATACAAATAAATCCTGTTTCTGCAACTCTGCCAGAACCCGACACAGTGTCAGCATTTTGAATTTCTTTCTTCATTAGCTTCTTCAGAAAATGCAAATCGAAGATTGGACAAACCCCCTCTCTTTTTGGGCTCAGAAAATATTAGGGGGCGGATTTATGTCGGACTTGCGCCGCCGTTGCGTCACGCAACGGCGGCGTAAACGTGGCGTATCCCTGCGACCCATTTACAACGTGACGCATCTAGGCAGATGCGTCACGTTGTAAAGCCCTGCGCCACATGTGGACGTTCGGGCACAGGGTGGGCGTTCCGGGGCAGGTACGCCTCGCAAAAGTGGCTGGGTGAAATCTACAAGATTTCACTCAGTCACTTTTAGGCCAATGCTGCGTCAAAACCCTGCGCCTGCTTGAAGCAGGCTTAAGGCTTGACGCAGCATTGGACAGATAGGGCACCCCTGAGCCTTGCTGGAGCTGCGTCGCGCTTGCGACGCAACTCCAGCAATGCGCCACCTTTACAACACAGATGCGTCACGCATCTGTGCCGTTTTTGCCCCATGGAGCGCCGCATTGTAAATGCGGCACACCATGGGTGGCGGAGCTGCAGCGCACAATAACTGGCACATCCCTGGGGATGCGCCAGTTATTGTAAATCTGCCCCAGCGAGTAGAGACACTTTCCTATCTATGAAGGATGAACTAACTTTTTAGTACCCTTCTCTGTCAAGCACCGTCCATCAAGTTGGATGTTTTTAGGAATAGGGGAGGTGAAAGGTGAGTGAAAGAATGTATTGTGATGGTTTACTCATGAATGGTAGATCATACCCTTTCTCTGTCAATTACAAGATTCACTGTTCCATGAAAATTATCTGTCATTTCTGACTAAATTGTGCCCCTCGAACCGACAACCCCCCCACCCTGCATTCCCTCCCCCCTTTTAAAGGGTGTCAGATGTACAGAACCTATTTATAAAATCAGTACAATTTTGCCGCTGGATGAGTGGAGATAAATCACTCTTTCACTAGTGACCTGTTCTTGAACCGCACCCTCTACATTCAGGATAAACTGCTGATTATGTTGCTGCTGCTGTAGCTGATGCATAAATCCTCTGAAGTGCCCATACTACATATAGAATTACCTCAACAGTGAAATCGAATCTAAAACCCTAGCAGTTGCACTGCTTCATCTGTGGGGCTGAAGCCTAGGGCGTGGCCTTTGGATAGGATGTGAGAAGTGTGGCTCACCAGTTAGAGGAGGCAGACCCGGATGCAGAGGTCAGACCCGGGACCAGGGTTCAATCCCCGACGTGGCAGGGTCCTGAGCTCAAAATGTCCACGGACTCGATAATTCTCGCCTCGGTGCCTACTCGAATCATGGGTTCACACTCTGCAACTCTGGGCAATAGCTTGCTTAATCTCCACTACGGCCCCACTGCGATGGGATGCCTGGCTTTCACCTTGGGGATGCCTGGTAGTGGTTATCTCGCAGGGAAAAGCCAGGACGGGTTCCCAAAGCAAGCACCTTGAGACCTTATGGTGAAAGGCGCTATATAAGAACGTATGATTTACGAAGAACGTGGGATTTACGCTGTCTGCCGAACCTCCTGCAGACTTCCATTCTGCCCTGTATACAGGTATCTCTATGTAACAGCGGTTGAGCTTGGTGGGTTCCCCAATTCTGCTCTGGACAGACTTAAGGCTTCGCTGAGTATTTGTTTTAAATGTTTTTAAGGACTTGTAGACCCGGCTTTTTGAGTTCATGAACGCAACTTTGGTACAGCAGAACCTCAATTAATGTCAGTGGTACAGAGTTTCCTTTTATTCTTAAAATTTGATAGAGACATCTACCCACAGATTCCTTAACTTTGAACTTCCAGAAATAAGGGCTGGATCTGGAAGATTTTCCTTAGCAGAACCCCTACGTGCCGGTAGGTGGCGTCGGTCGACTCTGCGTGATGTTGTCTGTTTCGTGTTCATCGCTGTAGTGACATCTGCATCGTCAATATAACCACCACTTCGGCATGCTGATGTCAGTTCTTGTCTTTCGCATCAGCCAGCGGCAATCCGTTAAAGAGAGCTACCCACTGTCATTTTTTGTTAACTTTTTGTTAACTTTTTGTCGACTTCTTATGGTGTGTAGGATGTCAAATAAGAAGACCTCGGGATCAAGCTGTGTGGCGCCAGTTACTACGCCATGTCGGTCACGGACCCCCACTTAGTGTGTCTCTGGTGCCTGGAGCGCAACCACGCCTCAAAGTTGTGCTCTGACTGCCGGGCCATGGCCCCAAAGGCATTGAGGCCTCGTGGCCTGGTGTCTGGCACTGTGGAGGTCGCCTTGATGGTCTCGATCGTGGTCCATGTCTCGGTCGCGAGGAAGGTTCGAGCATCACTCCGGTGAATCGGAGTCCTCTTCGTCGAGGTCAGGTAAGAGGAACCACAAAGACACAAGAAGTCGAAGCACACTTCTCACTATGCGGCGCAGAAACCTTGGCGTTCAAGGCCCAGCTAAACTGAACAGGTGCCTGGGTCGGCCCCGCATTTCCCTAACTTTGTGGGAGTGAACCCCACCCGGGAAATGTCCATTACAACACAGGCATTACATCACAATGCCTTTACAATGCAACTTTTACAATGCAAGTGCCTATACCTCTCATGCCATTACAACGCATGTCATTACAACACATGCCATCACAACACAATATAAGGTTAGAATTTTATGTTTAAGGGTGGGTATGTGTTTTGGGGTAGTTGGGAATACTAATATTTACCCCTACGCTATCCAACAATTTCACTACTTTTGCTCTCACTGGAGTGAGAATAGTAATATTTACCCCTACGCTATCCAACACTTTCCCTACTGTTGACCTCACTTGAGTGGGAATAGTAATTTTTACCCCTACACTATCTAACACTCTCCCTACTATTGCCCTTACTGGAGAGAGAATAGTAATTTTTCCCCCTAAGCTATCCAAGACTTACCCTACTGTTGTACTAAAAGTATTATGTGTTGTAATGGTATACATTGTACTGGAATGCGTTGTAATGGTAGTTTTAATAAATGCGTTGTAATGGTATGTGTTGTAAAATCATGCAATGTAAAGGTAGTTGCATTGTAATATATTCGCCCCGTGCAGCTTAAGGAGTTCTATGACTCCATGTGCTCCATATTAGGGCAGCTTGACCCAAATATATGACGTTATAACACAAACAATTATAACACATGCTTTTACAATGCGGTTTTTACATCCCAACTACCATTACATGGCATGATTTTACAAAGCATGCTATTAAAACGCATTTTTAAAAACTACCATTACAACACATTCCATTACAATCCATACCTTTACAACGCATAACATTACAACACATAATACTTTTAGGGCAACAGTAGGGTAAGTATGGGATAGTGTAGGGCCAAAAATTACTATTCCAACTCAAGTGAGTGCAACAGTAGGGAAAGTGTTTGATAGTGTAGGGCTAAAAATTATTATTCCCATCTACCCCAAAACCCATACCCACCCTAAAACAAAAAAATCTTCATTTCATACCTTGTAATGCATTGTAATGGCATGCATTATAATGGTATGCTTTGTAATGACGTTTTGTAGTGAAATGCATTGTAATGGCATGCATTTGATGTAAAGGCAATTGCGTTGTAAAAGTTGTGTTGTAAAAGCAGTGCGATGTAATGACTGCGTTGTAATAGATGTTTCCCCCTGACGCGCATCTTCGTGCCCCACAAGCTCGCATGATGGAGGAGTCCCCGTGGTTCCCGCACCTGCGGCTCCGACCCGGCGCCACGGCCTCCGATTGGACCCATTCCTTGGTGTGGAAAGGTGCCGTTCGCACCTCCGCAGCGACCCGCCCCGACGCTGCATCCAGCACCAAGGTCCTGGGTGTCACCACGCCCACTGGCAGCACCTCCCCATTCCTCATTTATGACGACATGGAGCTGGTTGGGCATCCTCTGATGCCGAGACCGGCACTGGCGGAGCCGTACGACTCCATGCTGCTCAACCTGCCCTATTCTGAAGGGTTAGGATGGATGAAGAGGATTGGGAGGAGGAGCAGGATCCCTTAGAAATCCTAAAATGAAAAGATATGGACTGATACCTGTAACTGGGTGATGCCAGTGGTTTTGTTAGACTAGAAATATTCGTGTTTGTGCATTGCCTATGTAAAGTTAGCATTCGCTGTACCATTTTCTATTCAGACATCATTTTGAACCACAAACTAAACTAATCCTTTGCTATTTCTGAGAAAAGGCCTCTGTTATGTGGCGTTTCTGAAATGTTAGGTTTTGCTTCTCTAATGAATAGATTGTTTATATTACTGCATACCTTTCTCACTAGATAGAGGCCCTCTCCCACTTTTCTGGTGGCGGGTACAGGTTGAAACGACCTTGGGTTACATAAGGTGGTGTGAGATATGAGAATCAAAACTTATCTTTTTTGTATTTCATTTTCCAGTTGCATCTGCTTGGAAAATTCCATTGCAGCACTCCTAGCGACTGGGAAGACATGGCTCCGCTCTAAGTGTATATGAATAAACAGTTATTGGTTTGCATTCTCTACTGTCTGACCGACTCTTCATTTAGTATGGAAGGCTGAGAGGTGGTCATTAGTGACCTCGGGCCACGTTGTTCAGTTTGTGCCCGAACAGGGACTCCTTCGGGTGATTGATCCATCCCCTTTCCACAGACAGAGGGGAGGCCGAGGACATCGTCAGGTTGGACTTACGGTTTAGGGATCCCTGCACGAGGAGTATCATTTGCTCGCAGCTGCCCCTTCTGTCCTACCGGACGATGCCTCGCCCAATGGTCATCACAAATGGAGTCCTGAACTGGGAAACCCTTGGATCTGACCTTTTGGTCTGAAGAGTCGGCGGTGGAGAATTGGTCTGTTTGTGCTACTCATATCAGGTGAGTTTGTTTTGGTTCTTTGTGGATATGGTACCATTGTGGTTTGAGTTTGGTACGGTGTGAGGGCTGTTTTTGATAAAAGTATTTGCAACTACTTTGCTAGGTAAAAATAACAAACTAGTTTTCCTTTTAAAATGCCTAGTCTTGGTAAAATCTTGTGTTTGTGTTGTCTTTGTTGTTCTGCAGATGCTCGACTGGAAGAAGCTTAGCCAGCGCCTCCTGAAGGTAGCCCTAATTTTGATATGTATGTGAAGCATGGTCTTGGCCCTATTATGTTTAGTACATTATGGCCCAAATATACGAGGGACAATGCCGAGTTGCAGTGGCCGTTGACGGGTACTTTTGATGAACAAAAATTCATTTTTTACAGGAGCAATTAATTAAGAAAAGAAGTACATATTCCATGTTTGACTCACTCAGGACTAAGCAGAAGGAGGCTAGACAGAGACGGGTAAAGATGGAGAGAGATGCACGGAAAGGAAAGATGCAAACATTGACACAGAAATTGTGGCATCTGACAGAGAAAAACAAGAGGCTGGAATGTAATGTGAGGATAGGAGATTTCGATTGCATATTGATAAATCTTATTTCACCAAAGAAGAAGACAATACATTTGTAGAGAAGTTGTTAGACACTCGACCCTGCCCCCTTATGGCCCGCAGAGGATATTTATCGCTATTTCCTTATAGTCACAGCAGCCTGTTAAGTCTGTTCCGGCTGTTCCTGAATCCACGTCTGTTGTTTCGATGGCTATGGCTACAGCACCCCCGCTCCTTCTTTACCCTCGCCGAATTTGGCAACTGTGACCCTCAGCACATCTACTATTCCGACTCCTGTATCCTCTGCTTTCTCTCCTCTGGCGCAAGCGACAACTGTACCTGTCACTTCTGTTGTTTCTCCTTCCATGGTCTTTCATCCTCCGATACCTTTGAATGTTGAGACACCAGTACGTGGATTTGAGGATAGAGATTGGATGAAATTTAAGGAGCGAATAGGCCCGTTAGTGCGATCTGGAGTGGGGGATGAAGAGAAACAGTAATAGCTGAACAGGCTGCGCAGTGGGCCTGTAATGCAATTTATAGTACGGAAGATGTTTGGGAAGTCATGCGAGATTTTGAACCCTTCATACAGCAACATACCCTTAAGCATATGTCTGTTTCATGGATTAGTCTTTGGCAGCAACACATCAGGACAGAAGCGCCTCAAATTTTATTTGATACTAGCTTACTCGTCACGCGTTGCTGCAATCTCAGAAGAAAGGAAATTTAAGGAAACTTGTTATGATAACATTTAATTTACATTGTGTCATTTTTATTGAAACTTATGCATTTTAATATGGAAAACATTTTAAAGTGTTGTTTTAATTCTGTTTATTTATTCGAGTGCTTGTGGATACACGGTATTTTTTGTTTTTCCGCCTGGTGCATACACAAATAAATCAGAAGGTTTTCCGACGCGTGAGCTGGCCACATACAGTTGTCCATGTGAGAAGCACGGATCCAAATCTAGTCCACACACTTGCAGCGATTGTCCTTTTGCTTTGTTGATGGTCATTACAAACGCGAGTCACACCGGTAACTGTAAACGTTCAGTATTGGAAAGATTATGAGGGCCCTGGGGGGCCGGGGCGCAGATATTTAACACATTTTTTTTTTTTTTGCCAGAAACCTTCGCGGGAGTGTACTCAACAACTTTTAACACATTTTTATAATTTTATTATCAACAACTTCCCAAAGTTTCATCACGATCGGATGAATGGTGTAGTAATGCATAAAGGACAAACAGACATACTTTTGTTTTTATATATATAGATTAGAGATTGTGTGTAAGCTGCTGTCTTGGAGCCAGGCCAAGTATTTGGAAAGGTTACAACTTTGGTTGCTTACAGGAGTAGATCACATAAAAGGGAGCCCTATCCGGTATCTTGATTTCCGATGCTGGAGGTCCATCTTATATATCACCCAGAAATACCTGCAATAATGGACCAGCACAGAAATGTTACTAGACTGGCTGAAGCAACCCGTTTTCAGGAACAATGGGTTTATACTCCATGGAAAAGGAGTGAGGTTCTGACCCTTAAGGCTCATTTGCCTGATCCTAGGAAGAATACTACAGCTTATTATAAAGAATTGACAGAGGCTGACTCTTCTACTGTAATGAATCTCGCTGATATTGAAATGTTCTTTGGTCTTCTGGTTCCAGTTGATGTTCGGAGACAGGTTCATACTCAAGACCATATCATGGAGATGGGTGGTACATGGGATGGGATTAAAAGATCGGATCAGGAAAGGAAGCCATGTGATAAACCCCGAGCCGAGATTTTAGCTTTGACAGGCCACATTATTACATATATGCATTCCCTTATTTCGCCCAAGAAGGTAAGCTTGGATAAATTGACGGCTTGTCTACAGAAGAAGGATGAAAGTGTGTCTGATTTCTTTACCCTGTTTGAAGATACATTTATGGACTATAGTGGGCAAGATATGTCTATTGAGGGAGGAGTTCAGTTGTTTGTTGACAGATTTGTTTCTAATCTTCTTCCTGAAATTGCGACTCGTTTACTGGCGTCTGAGAGTACTTGGTCCACCTCTTCCCCCTCTTTTGTTTTGAATATGGCTAAGTATTTTCTTTTTTTTTTTTAATGAACATCAAGATCAGGAGGAAAAGGATAGGACTGATAAGAAACATAAGGATTTAAAAGACAAAGGTGTTGTTACAGCAAGCGTTTAGGGAAAATAGTAGGGGATGGGGTGGTCCTTCAAGACAGCTTCCTCGTACCAGTAGACAGCCTTCAACTACAACTTTAGGGCCAAATTAGTGTGATTATTGTTAGGAGGAGGGTCATTGACATAGCCAGTGCCCTGTGCTTTTACAGAATGTTGCACCTCCTAGAGGGCGAGGTTCTGGTGGGAGAGGCCGTGGGACAGAGAGAGCTCAGAATGCTACTGCTTCACAGGGTCGTTCTGATAATAATTACTTTGATGACCCTTGAGATGGCCAGTATTATCATGATGATTATGATATAGATGAGGTGGAGAGGGACCAGTTCCAATACCTGTAAATCAGCGTGGTCCTTATGTCACAGCAGATTTGCAATGCTCAACTAAGGAATGTTTGGTGGACACAGGCACGACGAAAAGTTCTGTTTCTCGATATATGATACCTGGGGCAGTCCTGTCTGGCCATAATAATGTTTCGGTAGGTTTTTCAGGTGTACCTGTTGTAAGCCCCATTTCATGCCCCTTGCATTGACTGTTGGTCCTTTTATAGTAGAGTCTCTGTTTTTGTTGACATCCAACTGTGGTGAGAATTTGATGACTTTGGATTTGTTAAAGAAGTTGTATGCTACAATTTATTGCTCTCCTGTGGATGTCTATATCACAATGGGTCTGGATGCGAGTACTAAACAATGTTTGTCCCAGGATGCACCCCTTCCGGCTGACTTTGATGATGTCCCACCCACTCCTTGGGCCACAGGTGACACGGATGAAGGACTGTTGCATATGCCACCAGTTTCTCCACAAGTCAAAGAGAATGCTGTTTTGCCTCGTATTCCTCAGTATAAGATAGGGCAGGCAGGAGAACGGGCTCTTCTTCAGATTATTCAGGATTTTATACAAAATGAAGTAGTTGGGGAAACGTCTGGCAATATTGGTAATAGTCCTATTCTCCCGATTACTAAAAGGGCACCCTCAGGTTCCTCTGAGGATGCTGATGATGTTTATCACTTTGTGATTGATCTGCGTGAGGTTAATAAAATAGTGGTTCCACAGATCCCTGTGGTTCCTGATATTACTGTGTATTTGATGATGATTCCTTCTACAGCTAAATTCTTTTCTGATATTGATTTGAAAAATGCTTTTTTTAGCATTCCTATCCATTCAGAGAGTAGATATTTTTCTGGGTTTACACTGGCTGGTAGGAGCTTTAGATTTTGTTGTGCTCCTATGGGCTATACGGAAGGTCCTAGTATTTATAGTCAAGCAATAATATGTCAGTTGGATTCCTTATCACTTCCCTCAGGTAATGTATTTCTGCAGAATGTTGATGATTTACTCATAGCTTCTGATACGGAACAGGGTTGTAGAGACAGTACTGTTAAATTGTTGTTACATTTGGCCCATCATGGAAATAAAGTTTCCCTTTCTAAATTTCAGTATTGTCAACAGGAGGTCACCTACTTAGGCAATGTACTGTTGAAACAGGGTAGGAGGTTGACCCCTGAGCACATCAGTACCATTGTTAAAATGCCCATTCAACAAACTCAAAAAGATGTACGCACTTTTATAGCTATTACTTCTTACTGTCGCCAGTAGATCACAAACTACTTGCTACTAATCAAACCTTTGCATGCATTAACAACGAAAGAAGTGCATGAGCCTTTGCCTTGGACGCCTGAATGTCAGCAGTCTTTTCAGCATTTGAAAACTGTGCTTTGTTCGGCTCCAGTGCTAGGTACACTACACTTAACCATAGCAAGCAGATTGTGCTCTATGTCCGCCGGAGAGGGCCGGCCACATGTTTTCTGCCATAACACAAAAATGTGGGAATAAGCAACGTCTGTGTGCCTATTTCTCTGCTGAGCTTTATTCCATCGCAAGGGCTCTCCCGAGTTGTCTAAGAGCTATCGCAGCTGTGGCCACTTCAATCAGACAATAGACTGGACTCATGCTGGATACTGACCTCACAGTTATGGTACCCCATGCTGTGGATACACTTTGGAATAAGACCAAGACACAGCGCCTCACCAGTGCACGTCTTACCGGCTATGAATTTACATTGTTTGCTAAATACATTACAATTACAAAATGTGCTACTCTGAATCCGGCTACGTTACTACCCCTCTCTTCTGAGAATGATGCAGTCAATAAGCATGATTGTATCTACCAGACAGAAGAAGAGACAAAGGGACAAATAGACCTGACTGATGTTCCCTTATCTGACCCCCAAGGAGAATTATATGTTAATGGCTCTTGTTTTAAATTACCAGATGGCACCATGATGGCAGTTTATCACCTTCGACGCTCATGACGAGCTCAGCTCGTCATGAGGTACACATCTCGTACACTGATGCCGAGCTGAGCTCGTCATGATTAGTGGGAATTCCAGATTTTCAGCGCAGGGGGGAAAACCATAAGTGTTGATGGTGTTATGCTGTCACTACGCTACGCACAGTGGTAGAGACATCAAGGGTCCCCTATCAGTCAGCTGAAGCTGCTAAGCTTGTTGCTCTTATTCGAGCTTGCGAATTGAGTGAGGGACTGGTTGTCAACATCAAGACTGGCAGCCAGTATGCCTTTGGGGTCGCGCATAACTAAGGGCCACTATGGGCAGAGAGAGTGTTCCTTACTTTTCATGGCACCAAGATTCAGCATGGGCACCTTATATTGAGGCTTTTGTTCACTTTAACGCTGACCGAGAAGTTGGCCATAATCAAGTGTGGTGCCCACAGGAAGGTTACTGATGACTTGGGTAAAGAAAATGCTTTTGCAGATCAGACAGCTAAGGAAACAGCCAAAACAAAGATGAAACACATGTTTGAAGCAGTTCCAGCTAGGTGGATCCCTGTCATGTTTGCAAATACCCTTGAGAATGTAAAGGAGATACAAAGTGAACCCACAAGGGAAGAATTAGCGGAATGGCAGGAAAGTACAGCACATTTAAATGAGGAAAGACTTTGGATTGATAATTCAGGGAAACAGAGATGGATGTTACCAGATGCATATGTTCTTCCCATGGTTATTATGGTGCATGGTCCAGCTCATATCAGTGCCCAGTGCATGGTCCAGCTCATATCATATCAGTGTCCACTGAGGACACCATCCGCCTGATGAACTCCATCCACTCAGGATCCCCAACTGACCCATGCCCTCACCACATCTTCAACAAAGCAGACTCCATCATAGCACCACACCTCCGAGATGTCATCAACTGCTCGTTCAACTCCGCCACCTCCCCGGAAAGCAGGAAACATGCCGAACTCAGCGCCCTCCTGAAGAAACCCACAGCTGACCCCACCGAACTCAAAAACTACCGCCCCATCTCGCTCCTTCCATTCCCGGCCAAAGTCATCGAGAAAGCGGTCAACAACCAGCTCGCCGCCTTCCTTGAAACAAACAAATCCCTCGACTCCTCACAATCCGGCTTCCGAGCCAAAAACAGCACTGAAACTGCCCTCATCGCAGCAACAGACGACATTCGAACCCTCCTGGACAATGGAGACACAGTCGCCCTCATCCTCCTTGACCTCTCCGCAGCCTTCGACACAGTCTGCCACAGCACCCTTCTACAGCGCCTCAAAAACATCGGAATACAAGGAAAAGCATTGGAATGGATCACCTCGTTCCTCACCGGAAGAACCCAGAGAGTCCGCCTCCCACCATTCATCTCAGAGGCCACTGAAGTCATCTGCGGCGTACCCCAAGGATCCTCACTCAGTCCCACCCTCTTCAACATATACATGAGCCCCCTCGCGGCCATCGCACGCCAACACAACCTCAACATCATCTCCTACGCGGATGACACTCAACTGATCCTTTCACTCACCAACGACCCTAGCACCGCCAAAACCAACCTTCACGAAGGAATGAAAGAAGTTGCCGAATGGATGAAACACAGCCGTCTGAAACTGAACTCAGATAAAACAGAAGTCCTTATCTTAGGCACCTCCCCCTCTGCCTGGGACGACTCTTGGTGGCCAGAAGCCCTTGGAAAAGCACCCATCCCGACGGACCACGCACGGAACTTGGGCGTCATCCTGGATTCCTCACTTTCAATGAATAGACAAGTCAACGCCGTCTCTTCATCCTGCTTCAATATTCTTCGCATGCTCAAAAAAACATTTCGTTGGATCCCCACCGAAACTAGGAAAACGGTCACCCACGCTCTGGTCATGAGCCGACTGGACTACGGAAACACCCTCTACGCCGGTACTTCCGCCAAACTCCAGAAAAAACTCCAACGAATACAGAACGCTTCAGCCAGGCTCATATTAGACATCCCGCGCAAAGAACACATCTCTGGTCACCTGAAAAATCTCCACTGGCTCCCCGTCAATAAGAGGATCACTTTCCGGCTCCTAACCCACGCACACAAAGCACTCTACGAAATCGGACCAGAATGCCTCAACACACGACTGTCCTTCTACATCCCCCCACGCCAGCTACGATCATCCAACCAAGCCCTGGCCACTGTACCTCGCATCAACAAAACCACCATGGGAGGCAGATCCTTTTCCTACCTGGCAGCTAAAACCTGGAACTCACTTCCCACTCACCTTCGCCTTACTCAGAACCACCTAGCATTCAGAAAGCAACTTAAAACGTGGATATTTGACCAGTAATTCCCCACTCCTCTTCAAGCGCCTTGAGACCCTCTGGGTATTTAGCGCGCTATATAAATTTTCTGACTTGACTTGACTTGCCAGAGGCATTTGTAAATTATTAGACCCCATATGGCAGAATGACAATATTTCTAAGGCAGCCGCGCATTTGGTGAAATATTGCATGGTCTGCGTGATGCATAATCCAGTGAATCCCTACATCACCTGGTAATTTTGCACCACACACTATTCCTTTTGAAGTCCTTCAAGTGGACTATATTGAATTGGAGAGATGCAAAAGTATGTTCTGGTGGTTATATGTGCATTAGTAAATGAGTTGAGGCTTATCCCACTAAAGATAATACAGCCATTATGACTGCAAAGGTACTCCTGAAGGAGTTCTTTTCTTGTTTCGGCTTGCCCCGAGTTATCTAGAGTGACAACAGAAGTCATTTTAATGCAAAAGTGATTCAATTGATTTGTGAGGGTCTTCATCTGAAGCAAAAATTCCATACTGCTAATCATCCACAGTCAGCGGGTTTGGTTGAGAAGTACAATGGTACTCTCAAACTGAAATTGGCAAAATTATAAGAGACTACAGGGGTAAAATGGCCAGATGCTTTGCTGTTAGCACTCTTGTCAGCAAGAATGACAGCACATTCTATGGCAGTATTGTCTCGTTGGCAGGTTGTGTTTGGTGCTCCTTCGCTTATACTGTGAAGACATTCTTCAGGTAAGGCCCTCTATATTTTCATCATCGAAGTGCACACATTGTTCCTTCATAGCCAATACTAACAGTATTCTGTTGTCTACAGTGAACCACTTCCTGTAGCACTATCGGCTATCACACCTGTCCTGCTTCATCCGCCAGTGCCAGCCCCCATCTTGCCCTCCCGCTTTCCTCACACTGAGTTAAGCAATTCCTCTGCTCACTGAATACCTCATCATTAATTACATGTAATATCTGGATTTCACTCATTCTCTTTCCTCTCACTTCTGTTGCACCCGGCTGGGTCCATTGTGAGTATCTTTTTCTTTTCTCTCACTTGACCGGTGTTCTCACGGAATCCACGTGGCTGTGTGCACACATTGTTTTTGCTCCAGGTATTGTCCCCTTGACAGCCTTCCTTTTATTTACCCTAGAACAACGCTCCCATCAAACTAGATCTTATCTCACTCTCCTTTTTGAGTTTACAGATGTCCCTATATCATTAGGTCCTGAAGAGACCCTATAAATGTTTTAAAGGGTCGAAACGCAGTCGACACTGAAGAGAACGAATCATTATACCAGCACTAATTATTGTTTACAGTGCTGTAAGAAATTGCTGAAAATATTAATGATTGTTTGTTAAGAATAATGGAAACCACGCTATAATTTTCCCAAATGTCACTACATTTCCTTGTTTTGGTTTCAATTCTGCACTGGGGACACTATGCACCTATCTTTTTGTAGTTAAGAAATAGTTTTTCTCAAATAATTGATATAAACTTTCAAAAAAAGTAAGGACGGTGTACTCGGCTACCTCTTTGAAATCCGCTTGACCCAAGCATATTGCCATTGTGCTTTTTTAAAAATCATCCATGTACCCAGCCAATGTTTCCACAAGAGCCACTGTTTCTTGATATATACGGCAACATCTGGGGCATCCCACGTCCTCTTAAGTTCTCAGATATTGAGTATCCTGTATTTCTTGATTACCTTGGCCAGTTAACAGAGAGTTTGCGTTCTGTTCACCAACAAGTGTGATAGTCCCCACCTTCTACACCAGAGGGACCCGGCCACGATATCCAGCCCAGTGATTAGGTCCTGTTGCGCAACTTTCAGAGGAAGAAATGGTTGGAGCCGCGCTGGAAGGAGCCTGAACAGGTTTTATTAGTGACACGTACTGCTGTGAAGGTTGCTGACCGTAATAACTGGGTTATGCGACCCACTGTCGGAGGGTTCCTTTACATCTACCCTACGATCAGAGGGTTGAGGAGGGCATCGGGTACTCAGAGTGTGAGCAGGTGCCTCGGTTTGTCCCATTCAGCAATGACCTGCCAACGTGGACGCAGGCGGATAAGGAGAATGCAGATGTGTTGACTGAGGCTGTTCCTCCAGAAATCCGAGCTATCCGAGAGCCTTTGTTCCCTGATTATACAGTGCCTGGGGCTGCCAGGCACAATTTGCACCCTCGACTGAGGGAAACTGAATCCAAGGAGAAAAAAGATTAGGGATGGACTGTGTAAGGTAGGTTGTACTAAATTATAGTACCAATGGAATTAGTTGAGATTGTTGAGGGATTTCTGCGTATTTAATTTTAGTTGTTTGAACGAAATTATGAAGTTACAATGCATGCAATTACAACGCATGCTTTTACAATATTACAATGCATGCTTTACAATGCAGTCTTTACATCGCAACTTCCATTACATTGCACGATTTTACAATGCATGTCATTACAATGCATTTTTAAAAACTACCATTACAACGCATTCCATTACAATGCATACCTTTACAACACATACCATTACAACGCATAATACTTTTAGGGCAACAGTAGGGTAAGCGTGGGATAGTGTAGATGTACAATTACTGTTCCCACTACAGTCTACAGTGTAGGGGTGAAACTTCAAAACTGGTCCTAGGTTGCTTGTTTACAGTCCAGGGAGGACCTGGCTTGGCAGATCAGGCTGGACTGTTCCCATTAGGCGCAGGGTCAAAACTGGTTTGCATATGGCTAGGTTCAAACTGGAATGGCATGGGGAGCAAAAAACAATGGATTTAGGCCTAGATGTCTGTACTGGGGTGAATGTATGGCATTGTTCTGCATTCTGTCCATAAATTGTTCTTTTTAAGTTTTTCACCCCGATTGGGATGGATATGCCCAGATGTGGGTCCCAAGCTCTCCATGCCACTGGAGACAAGCTCTCCTGGCTGATGAGGGGTAAAACCCCAAAACCCCAAAACCGATCCTAGGATGCTTGTTTCTAGTACTCTAGTTGGAACAAGTTCTAGGAGCCCTTCGCTCCTGCTCTAGCATGAAACTGGACCAAGGACATGGGAGTATCTTACCCTCTGTCCACCCCCTCCTCTAGGAGCAACCTCTGAGCCATCCTAACCCTTTTCTTTGGGTATAAAAGGGCTTACCAGTGGGTTGGTCCTCAGATTCGTCGTGGCACAAGACTCAAGCCTGAAACCACGTTACCCTTCAACCGTCTGGATACTTGGACTTCGCCTGGAACCGAGACTGCGTCAAGGAAGACTCCTGCTGCTGGTCTAGCTGCTCTGCAAGTCTTCTGAAAGTCTTCTTCATCGTCTGTGTCTGTGCTTCTTCCAGGATCTTCAACAGACTGATAAACGTGCGCTCTCTTCCCAAACACAAAACTGAAATATCCGAATTAATTGATTCACATAATCTGGATTTACTATTCATTACGGATGACTCCTCCGGCCCAGATTTCAGAGCAGCCACCCCAACAAACTACTGAGTATGTAGACTAGATAGATCGAAAAGAAAGGGTGGAGGTATAGCCATGATTTATAAAGATCACTTCAAAGTCACAATTGTAGAATCAAATTATTCTGAGTGTGAGGCTTTTCTCTTCACCATTGGCCTCTCTAGTAGAGTATTATTCAAAGGTATGTTAATCTACCGCCCCCCCGGGTCTAGATCGAAATTCCTTACGAATGTGGGTAACCTAATTGAGGCCTCAGTGGGATCCCCACACTTCACCTTACTGGGAGATTTTAATTTTCATCTCGAAGCTACTGATGACCCTGATACATCGCTGCTAATCAACGATTTAGCTGCAGCCGGTCTCCTGCAAATTGTCAAAGAACCCACTCATCAAGCGGGACACACCTTAGATGGACTATTTACCAGCAATCCAAATATATCTGTCTCTAAGGTAATCCCCCTTGTTTGGACGGATCATGCAGCCGTACACTTCTCCATTAAAATTAATCCCATCTCATCCCCTTCTACATCTTCTTCCCCTATCACCTTCAGACACTGGAAAAATATTAATCTTGACCATCTTGTGGAGATGATGCTTGACAGTACTATCCCAAATGAGCAGGATCCTGCATTAGCATCCACCAACTATCTGAGCAATCTAAACACAGCTTGTAATAAGCTAGCTCCCATCAAAACATCCTACCGCAGTAGAAAACTCCCCTCGGCCCCTTGGTTTACAGAACCACTACGATTGCAGAGACAATACTGCAGGAACCTGGAAAGGCAGTGGCGCCGTAATTTCCATCCTACTGATAAAACTGCCTACAAAAACGCTCTCTCCAACTACAACAAACTCATTGCATCGGAAAAAACTCTCTATTACACCTCCCAAATTAACGAGGCCAAAAACTCTGCAGGAAAACTATTTCAGGTGGTCACTTATTTGTCCAACCCCCCTGCTCCGCGCTTAGAAGGATCACAGTCCCTATCAGACTCTTTAGCCAAATTCTTCGAAGATAAAGTTAGTGCCATCTTCTCGACCTTCTCCCAATCTCCCTCTTCCCCTACCCCTATGGCATCCCCTACCAATAACGCACCAAACATTTTGGCCTTCGAAGAGACTACGCAGGAACATATCCAACAGCTTGTTGTTTGTACTAAATCTGGGTCACCCCTTGACCCTTGTCCACCCGCCATCCTTAATCTCATCCCTGAAGCCATTTCCCCTTCTCTGACCACCATCTGCAATGCAATGTTCTCAACAGGCATTTATCCATCTGTTTAGAAGGAGGCTATTATTAAACCACTTTTAAAAAAGCCCACTCTAGACAATCTTCTTCCCGCCAGTTACAGACCTATTGCCTGTCTCCCTTTCCCTGCAAAAATTTTCAAAAAAATCATGAACACACAACTTTCGAACTATATAAATGACAACAATCTACTTGACGACACCCAATTTGGGTTCAGACAAGGTCACGGAACGGAGACAGCGCAACTAAAAGCAGCAGACGAGATAAGGACCACAATGGATAAGGGAGGATCTGCGGTATTAATACTTTTAGATCTCTCCGCAGCTTTTGACACGGTCGATCATGTCACCTTGATCGACCGTGTCTCGGCCTTAGGAATAAAAAACAAAGCCAAAGAGCTTCTTGCCTCATTTCTGGCCAACCGTCCTCAGACAGTGAAGATGGGCAATTACATCTCCCAGACCTTTTCTCTGCCTTGCGGAGTACCACAGGGCTCCTCGCTAAGTCCAACACTTTTCAACATTTATGTCTCGGACTTAGCGAGGGTTATAAAATCTTATGGAATCGCCCTAACAACATATGCGGACGACACCCAATTGGTGTTATCGGTATACAATGATGGTATATCGGTTGCGGCTAACTTCCAAGAGGGAATGATGGCAATAAGCTCCTGGATGTCATCCAACTGTCTTAAACTAAATTCTGACAAGACCGAGGTGATGACATTCGGGAGATTTCAACCTAGCTGGTCCCCCCAATGGTGGCCACCTCAGATGGGAACGCCCCCCCAACCAGTTACCAAGGTACGCAACCTAGGAGTCATATTTGACAAAAAAATTACTTTCCAACAACACGCCAACTCTGTGGTTTCCTCATCCTTTTACATTTTAAAAAGGATAAAAAAATTAATTCCATACCTACCTCCGTCTGCGGGCAAAACTCTAATCAGTACCTTGGTTTTCTCAAAAACAGACTATTGTAATGCCCTTTTATTAAACGCCCAAGAAAAGGTCCTCAACAGACTTCAGACGGTGCAAAATGCGTCGGCCAGGACTCTACTAACTATCCCCAAATTCACATCCATTTCTCCCTACATCCGACAGCTGCATTGGCTTCCTGTGAGGAGTCAAATTAAATTCAAGGCTTTATGCATAGCCTACAAAGCCATCCACAACCAAGGCCCACTATTTCTAAAAAAAGCCTTCTGCCCGCTTGAGCATTCAACAACTTTACGCTCATCATCAGCCCATCTGCTGAGGGTTCCACGTACAAGAAGGGCCAATTGGGGAGACAGATGTTTCTCCACTTCGACAGCCAAATTCTGGAATACGTTACCCCTCCACATTAAAACTGCTCCCACACTCATCAATTTCAGAAAAAAACTCAAGACCTGGTTGTTCTCAGCATAATTTATTTTTTTCCTTCCTCAGTGAGAGTTCTGTTACGATAGCGCCGAGACACCCATCTGGGTATTTGCGCGCTCTAAGAATCGCATAAAATAAAAATAAATAAATAAATGTAGGCAACATAGGACCTGCACATGCGTTGGGACGGCATTGGTCCTACGTGTCTGTCATTGCAGGATGGAGTCCAATTCATTAATGAGATCATGGATCATTGCCGCATTCAGCCTAAACTTATCGTATATCTCATCCTCTTGCTGTCCTAGCAATGTAATGCGGACTCTGAAATTGCGCTCATTTATTCGCCTCCGTCTGTGTCCAGCAGCCTGCAGCCTCATCCTCCTCCCCATCAGGTAAAGCCCTGCCATTGTGAATTGTGGGAGCACATTCTGGGTGTGTTTAAATAAGTTTGAGTTGATTTGCAGCTGTAGGTGATTTGCACTCATGATCACCATCTGGTTGTGATCCTTCTTATTTTGCGATTGCAATTTTGCAATTTTCAAGTAAATCGCAATTTGCGAATTTTCATGCATTGCATTTGCGATTCTTTATTTGCGATTCTCTATTTGGGAGGCACAAATACAGAATCGCAATTATTTTCTCAGAATTATTTGCAATTCTTTATTTTTGCGAAAAAAAGTGTTTTTCACAATTATAACATTGATGCATTGCTAAACTGTATTTTGCAATCGCAAATGCCATTTTTTTGCGATTCACAATTTGGGCGATTTCTAAAACGCTTGATGCATGTGCCTGATAGTCCATAGCAGGTGAGCATTGGGACGGTTTTTGAAGTTACAGAAAAATTTCCACTTGCTCAGCTTACGGCTGCCCTTCTGAGAGGGCATGGTTGCACAAAAAAAGGAGATGGCTGCTGGCCTCGACAAGATCCCTGTGGACCTTTTTCGATCAAATTTGGGTGTTTTGGGCCCTTATATTAACACAATCTCGAACAACATTCTAGCAGGTGCTCCTTTATCTCAAACTTGGAAAGGTGCGGAGATTGTCATTGTATATAAAAAAGGATGCATGGATGTGCCACAGAATTATTTTTCCATTAGTTTGATAGATTCAATAAAAAAATTATTCCGTAGACAAATTCTTGATAAACTTAATGGGTGATTAACTGACAGCAAAGTGATAACCCATTTTTTCAAGCTGGCTTCCAAGATAATGTGGGCTCTGTCATCCAATCGTTTAAATTCTTGATTACCAAGTGGTAGACGATGTACATCAGTGGCAGAAATATGTGTGTCACCTCAGAGACCTCTATTCTGCCTTTGACCCAAGAGAGAAACTGTAAGGTGTATGAGGAAGCAGAGGATGCCCCATTACATTTTAGCGTTCTAGTTAGATTGCATGCTTGCACTTATGATGCCCAGGTCAGATTGAACCCTGATGGGAAAATGATGAGTCGTATTCCTGTAAAACAAGCATTTGCAATGCAATAGGTCTCACATTGACACAAGTTTGAGCTATTGACGTTGTAAATAGCAATGCCTTTTATTTATGTTTTGGGTTTTAAAACATTGGTGGCATTGGTGATGGGGTGGTATTGGTGGTGGTGATACTGGCGGTATTGGTGGTGGAGGTACTGGTGGTGGCATTGGTGGTATTGGTGCTATTGGTATTGGTGGTGGTGGTGGTAGTGTTGGTATTGGTGTTTTTGGTGGTGTGGTATTGGTGGGGGTGGTATTGGTGGTGGTGGTGGTGGTATTGGTAGCAGTATTGGTATTGGTGGTGGTGGCATTGGTATTGGTGGTGCTGGTAGTATTGGTGGTGGTAGTGTTGGTATTGGTGTTTTTGGTTGTGGTGGTATTGGTGGGGGTGGTATTGGTGGTGGTGATGGTATTAGTGGTGTTGATGGTATTGGTGGTAGTGGGAGTATTGGTGATGGTACTGGTGGTGGTGGTGGTATTGTTGGCATTGGTGGTAGTGGTAGTGGTATTGGTGGTGGTATTGGTGGTGGTGGTGGTGGTATTGGTAGCAGTATTGGTATTGGGGGTGGTGGCATTGGTATTGGTGGTGCTGGTACTGGTGGTGGTACTGGTGGTGGTGGTATTGGTGGGGGTGGTGGTATTTATTGTGAGCCCTGTTCCTGCTCCACACCCCGCCCAAGCGCAGGGCCCTCCGCTGAGCTTGCTGACTGTGGTGATTACTTTATAAATAAACAGGAAGCCACACAGCCTAGCAGATAGTCTGTGGCATGAATGATACTACCTCTAACCAGCCTGTGATCCAATAGAACAAGACCACCCTGAGGTGCAAAAAGACATGAAAGTAGTCTCACAGCAACCACAAGCTGGGACCCTGGGTGAGGCGGGAGTGGGTTTCCATTCTGGCTCCTGGGTAGTACTGGCACTTTATAAACTGCACTAGTGTGCGTTCTGCGTAGTTTGTGTCAGCGCTTTACCATACTCAGGCATTACGAATACCTGCCTGAGGATGGCTCTTAAGATAAAGAGCCTTTGCCAGACAAGGTTTAGCTACTAGTCTGTGAAGGTTGTGATTGTTTTTCTGGTAGTGTCTGACTGCCAGCATGTGAGGGAAGTGAAAGGATGTCACTGGTGTGACAGTGCTTCATACTGTGAGCTTATGAGGCGTGTAAGAGTGATGTCTGTGAAGGGTGTGTGAGAGTGCTTGAGTGAGTGTGTCTATGAAGGGTGTGCAAGTACTGTAGGTAGTGTGAAGGTGTGAGAGTGCTGTTGCTAGTGGGAGACTACTACTCTATGTGATGTGTGCAAGTGTTGTTGGTAGTGCAAGACTGCTTGTTTGTGAGAGATATGGCTGTTGTAGGTATTGTGGAACTGTTAGTGTGGGAGAGTTGTGAGAGGCTGTTGATAGTAGGAGGATAAGAGACTGTTGAAAGCTGTGTGTGACTGCTACTTTACAGGTTACCCACGTGTTGTGACCTGTGTGAGACTGCTACCTTACGAGGCCATGCAAGTGTCGTTGATAGTGTGAAACTGCTTGTCAGTGTAAGGGGCGCGAGAGTGTTGTTGGTAGTGTGAAGGTGTGCAAGGGCTGTTGCTAGTGTGAGACTGCTACTTTATGAGCTGTGTGTAAGTGGTATTGGTAGCGTGACTGCTAATTTTTGAGGGAGGTAAGAATGTTGTTGGTAGTGTGTAGTGACCTCTTCATAAATAAGACGTGCTGCTTGAAGTGGTATTTAAGTATTTATTTGACACGTAGTTCAGAAGATAGAAAGTGCATGCAGTAGAACAAGCAGGAAACAGTATAATGAATCATGACATTCCTACTATGCTCAGAACAGCACACAAGGTTCCATTACATATAACAGTTCTAAAAGACCTTAAAGCAACATGCCATCACAACACATCCCCATTCCTTAAAACACAAAAGAAAGAAAATAAATAACAATTTACAGACGAACAAAATCATCAAATTTGCTAGGAATGCGAATAGGTCTACCAAAACTGCTAGACTTAGTAACACCAGCATTATGTGTGTCCTCTGCAGAAGGAAGATCGGAAACAACATCTGCAGGATTTTCTGGATCAGGACTTGGACCAACAATAGTGTTCACATCAGGACAGAGAGGTACGAGGGAACCATCGAGACACTCAGGAACGGAAGAGCTAGTACCAGGCAAGGCTGTATAATCAAAAGGTTCAGCAACATCCTGCACATCCCCCTCCTTTAAATTTGAAAAAACATTCAACCACCAATAATCTCTACATTTATCCTCACAATTTTTTGAGGTAAAGCCAGTCTTAGCTAAAGCTATGCGACTCATGTGGCGAATGCTTCCATCCTCAAATTGAACAGTGTTCCTCATAACCTTAGTGATACGCATAGGATCCAAAAATCTGGATTCCAATTTTCCTGATTTTCTTCCAGATTTTACTCTCGCCCTTTGTCCAACTCTCACAGACACTTCTCTAGTACCATGTTTGTTATCAAAGAACTCCTTATTCTTATCCTGAGAGATACTAATGGAGTGTTTAACACGATCCACATCCCAATTATACCTTTTGCTCCTGCCCATCCATCCTGGATTAATTTTGCAGTGGGGAAATCTTCCACGCATTAAACCAAAAGGACTCTCACCAACAGTGTCATGAATAGTTATCCTATACGACCAGATGAGCTTGTTCAGTTCATCCTCAAAAATTTTATTGGCTCTTTTTGCCAATTGCAAAACCCCTTTAATAACTCTGTTGACCCTTTCAACGACAGAATTACCCCTAGGGTGATACAAAGCTGTAAATTTCTGCTCAATTCCAATATTGCCCAAAAATACTTTCATAGCCTCAGACTTTAATTGGACGCCATTATCCGTTAAAATTGAGGCTGGAAAACCTTCTTTCAAGAAACACCCTTCCAGAAATCTAATTACTGTTTTAGTATCCACAACATGGACAACTTCCACTTCCAACCATCTAGAAAAAAGATCAACTAAGACCAAAATGTATCTTAAAGAACCATCCTGCCAATAGACAGGTCCAAGGATATCTAACGCAACACACTCCCAAGGTAAATTCGGACATCCTAAGGACGACAAAGGAGGATTTAAAGTCTTCTGGCTTTTGTCTGCATTCTCACAACTGAAACACTCACAAACTTTCCTTTCTATATCAATATCAATTTTAGGCCACCAATACAAAATTTTTATGTTTCTCTTGGTACGAGCTATACCTGGGTGCCCTTCATGACCTATATCGATGATCTTGTTTCTAATGCCAGAAGGAGGTACAATCCTTCCTGCCCTACAAACAAAATCCATCTCAACACTTAACTCGTCTCTAACCTCCCAAAATGGCCTCAATTTTGGAACGACCTTAGCTTCATTTGACCATCCATTATCAATTTTCTCTTTGAACGCATGCAAAATTGCGTCATCCTGGTATTCCTTCTGCCAGACTTGTTTAGAAAGACCAGGAACATCATCAAATACCCCAGCTACACAGTAATCTTTCCATGGATCATTGTCTAATTCTTTAAGCGGTAAAGAGAACCTGCTTAGAAAATCCGCTAAGACATTTTTGGTACCAGGAACATACTGAACATCATATACATAATCCTGTAATCTCATTGACAATCTAGCAATCCTGGCAGATGCTCTGGACAGACCCTCTGTGTTGAGCAGTTTTGTCAAGGGTTTATGGTCAGACCTCAGTAAAAATTTCTTTCCCCATACAAATTTTCTGTAGTGCTCCATGGCCCAGACACACGCCAATGCCTCTTGTTCTATGACCGAATACTTTTCTTCGGAAGGAGATAACGAACGAGAGGCAAAAGCTATAATCACTTCATTCCCAGAACTGGCCATCTGTGTAAGGACACCACCAATACCAGTAGCGCTTGCATCAGTGGTTATAATGGATTCAGCATGAGGATCAAAGCCTTGTAATGTCGGTGCTTGTGCAATATCTCTTTTTATGTTTTCAAACGCCTGTTGGCATGCATCACTCCATTCAAACATTACCTTATTTTTCATCAAAAGACGCATTCCGTACATCTTTTGGGAAAAATTATTAGCAAACTTCGCATAGAATTCTGCTAAGCCCAAAAAGGATCGCAGATCATCCTTGGATTTGCGTGCAGTTGCTTTTAGAATGGCCTCAACCAATTCCGTCTTGGGTCTGATACCAAAAGTGCCAATCTCATGTCCCAAGTATGTAAGGGACCTTTCTGAGAACTTACATTTAGTTCCTTCAGCTACTAGTCCATTGCTTCTGAGTATTTCTAAAACCTCTCTAAGGATAGTGTCATGATGTGTCTTATCTCTTCCCATAATCAAAATATCGTCCTGAGAAACCACGACTTCAGGGATATGGCTGAACAGATTAGACATCATACGCTGAAACACTGCAGTGGCTGATGCTAGCCCAATAGGCATTCGCTTAAACCTATAACAGCCAAAAGGTGTGCAGAAGGATGTCAGATGCCAACTGTTCTTGTCCAAAACCACCTGATGATAAGCAGCTGATAAGTCAAGGGTAGAAAACCATTTCGCATTTCGCGTCAAGGAGAGCATTTCATCAATCCTTGGTAGGGGAAACTGGTCAACTAAAATGTTATTGTTCAGATACCTCAAATCCACACACAAACGGGCCTTGCCATTGGATTTGCGAGCTACGACCAATGGCGAAACCCATTCAGCTGCCTCAACAGGTTCAATAACCTTATTTGCTAACATTTTGTCCAATTCCCCTTTAACCTCATCACGTATTATAAAAGGTATATTTCTAGCTTTATGGACTTTCGGGATTGCACCTTCTTTCAAATGAATACAATGAGTAAAACCCTTCAGTTTTCCCATATGATTCGAAAATACCTCAGGAAATTCCTTAAGTACCCACTTCTTTGTATCCTCAGACTCACATGAAATCAAAACTTGTTCTTTGCTATTGGGATTAAGAATGATATCTAGCGATTTATGGTCCTTCCACCCTAAGACAGATGGACCAACTCTCGCCACATACAGTTTTCCTATTGCTTTTCTTTCTTTAAAACGAAAAATTAACGTTCTAAAACCTAAGAAATCAATGTCATTCCCCGTGTAGCTTTCAGCGGAAACATCATTGGTTTCTAACCAGGGACCTATTTTGTCAACAAACTGATCCCTCCAAACATCTTGTGAGACAATTGTGTAAGGAGACCCCGAATCCGCAGCCACCTGGATGACAATACCTCCCACTGATATTAAACACAAAGGTTTAGATGAGGAAGAGCCTATAATGTTTAGTACAATATCTTTTCTTTTTATAAGATTAACAATTGACTCATTCTCTGATGAAGATGAATTGTTATCACTATCTTCTTGAACACAAGCTATCTTGCTTTTCGGTTTTTGTTTAGATTTGCGATTAAAGACCCTTGAAAAATGACCAATTAAACCACACTCAAAACACTTAGCAGCTTTGGCTGGACATCTTTCATAAGTGGCGGAATGTGCATAACTGCCACACCTGTAACACACAACATTACTAAACGTTTTCTGTTCCCTGCTCTCATACTTTTTCTTGTCAAAACTATTTGGTTTCTTTTTTTCGAATTTTTTCTGATTGGTGTAAAAATTATTTTTTTCCACAATCTTACCAACCACCTCCTCCTTCTTATCTTGTGAAAGAGTAACTTTGGCAGATCTTTCTGAGAGTTCAGCTTTTTTCACTAAAGCAATAATATCCTTCAAGCAATTATCACCTTCCACCCACAATTTCTCTTGCAACGTTCTATTTTTAGAGTACATAACAATCTGATCTCTAATTAAATCGTCATGTAACTGTGCAAATTTACATTTTGCAGCTAATTTTTTTAAACTAGAAACATATTCTTCAATGGACTCGTGTTTTTGTTGCTTCCTGTGGAAAAAAGAATGTCTGGTGACAGCAATACAAACTACAGGAGAGAAATGGTCATCAAGATCTACAATAGCTGCTTTAAAAACATCCAAATCTCCTTCCGCACTTTGATGTTTATGCATTTCAATAAAAATGCGAAGCCCTTCAGGACCTAAAGAGTATAATAACATTCTTTTTTTTCTTTCAGGAGTAAAAACGCCATTGACAACTTCCAAGTTCGCTATATAGTTCAAAAAGTACTCCTTCCAGTCTAACCATGACACCACTGGTTCTCCCGGGATTGATAAAAATTCTTTAGGAGAATTAATTTGTAGGTAAGATAGATGGGTGTCTCTATTTAAATTGGTATCTCCTGTTGGGTTGGATCTTGAAGGAGTAGCTTCAACAGACATGTTGAAAAATGTCACGAAATAAGGTGAATATTTGTAGAAATACTGAAAATATAAATGTTGTCTTTTATTTTAAAAGAAAACGAAAAGAATGGGCTTCAAGAATAAACTTCACGCTGCATGCACTTAAAAATAATCAAAAAGAAATGATAAGCTTCATGTAAAATGCGCTATCCGATTTGTTTGCTGTAGAAAGCGCTTGAAAATTCAGTGAAAGTAAGTCATAAATACCCACACGAAGATCGGAGAAAACGCTCTTCGTTTCAGTGGTCGCATTGTCCTAGCAACCACAAGATGTAGTGGAGAGCGTGATGACGCTTGAAACGTCGATGAAATACACGTAGGTGCGCGTAGATACAATACACGTATGCGCGCGTAGAATTCAGTTGTCCAAGGCGTCGCTGCTGCGTGAATCAAAGCTGTGGAGAACGAGGCTGAGAGCGAGGCACTCGTGCATTCGGTAAGCGTGAAATACTTTTTAAAAGATGCACAACGCTAACAAACTGAATCGCACGGTAAAGCTATTACAGTCAGGAAATATTTTCTCAAAACAATCAGGCTTTCATTAAAATACGGTCTGGTTTTCCCTTTTTAAAAAAAAAAATAGTCAATTGTGGATGTACACGCGAGGTTAACCGGTTTAAATTCAGTTTAAAAGTTCATTAACGATGAACGTTGGAGCTACAACGTTGTAATTATCCACAAACGAATTAGAAGAACAGGGGTGCTTCCAAGACAAAATTCCTTTGAGTTACTCACGATTAGAGTTGAGCAGAAAAACGAAGGTGTAACGGTGAATTTTCGAAGAAGAAGAAGAAATCGTTGTGGCAGTTGAGATTATAAGTTGTGCCCATCTCGTTGCCAAATCTGTAGTGACCTCTTCATAAATAAGACGTGCTCCTTGAAGTGGTATTTAAGTATTTATTTGACACGTAGTTCAGAAGATAGAAAGTGCATGCAATAGAACAAGCAGGAAACAGTATAATGAATCATGACATTCCTACTATGCTCAGAACAGCACACAAGGTTCCATTACATATAACAGTTCTAAAAGACCTTAAAGCAACATGCCATCACCACATAGTGTGGAACTGATATAGTGTGAGAGTTCTGAGAGGCTGTCTGTAACTTGAGAGTAAAACAGTGGTGCCAGTAGTGTGAGACTGCTACTTTACGGGTTGTGCATGTCACTCGTGTGCGTCAGCTAACCCACAAGACTGTGCGAGTGTCGTCAGTAGTGTGAAACTGCTACTCCGTGAGAGGTGCGAGAGTGTTGGCAGTGCCCTGTTAAAACCCATTGTGCAGGAAGGAAACAGAGGGTGCGGGTGGCGGGCATTCTCAGCCCCATATCTCAATCCAGCTCTCCCCCCCACTCCACACCCTGGTGGAATGAAGCCTGAAGACACACGGACAATTACACCTTTAAGTTTAATTGTGTTGTTCCAATAAACCGTTCTCTAGTGAAGACAAAGGTCCTCGATTAATCGAAAAGAGGTCAAGGCACGCAACATCAATCACAGGATGTAAAACTGGCGATTTGAAATATAACCCATAGCGACAATATTTCATTATTTGCATGCCATTTGGAAATTAATAGGCTACTCTCGAGATCGAAACCACGATCATTTATTACACACACACACACACACACGTTTTCTTACAAATATATTTCTATGTATATGTACATCTACATATTTGTTTTGCCTGAGTGTATGTATCAATAAATACGCAGAAATACAACAATTTATCTGTATATAACGAATATAACATACATACACAAGTGTGAGTGCGATTGTGTCTGTATGTGTTAGTCTCTCTCTTTCTACGTATAATTAAATTACAGTCTTTCTTGTAGTACCACACCACCTTTGGGAAACTTTTGAGGGTCCCTAGACTCTTAGAAGACTCATAAAATGTAAACACATATGAAATGAAGACATGCAGGATAGAAAAGAGTAGAACTACAGAAAGCGTTTGACAGAGTGAACGAGATCCCATGCACTTTCTAACCCAAAACACAAGGGGGCAGATTTACAAGCCCCTTGCGCCTCTTTTCCGCCGCCGTTGCGTCACTTTCATGATGCACCGGCGGCGCAAAAGATGCCCCATGGTGCGGGGTATTTACAACATGACGCATCTGAGAGATGCATCACACTGTGAAGCCCTGCGCCACATGAAACCTGCGTCAGGTTTCATGTGGGCGTTTTCACGAAGGGGGGGCGTTCTGTCGCAGGAACGCCCCTGGAAAGTGACTCTGTGAAATCTATAAGATTTCACTGAGTCACTTTACTAACGCTGATGCGTCAAAACCCTGCGCCTGCTTGAAGCAGGCGTAAGGCTTGACGCACAACGTTAACAGATAGGACAAGTTGGAAAAGTGCTGGAGTTGCCTGCCGCATGCAACACAACTTCAGCACTGCATCAACTTCACTCCCTAGATGCGACCCGCATCTTTTTTTTCTTGCGCCACGGTGCGTCGCATTGTAAATGCGCCGCATCATGGGTGGCGCAAGGATAAACTTGCCTGCCGTATCTTTCCTGCCGCACATCTGCTGATTTGCAGAGATGCGTCAGGCAACATAAATCTGCCCCAAAGTGCGAACATACACACACGCAATGAAGGCAGGCAGCGCACTGTCTAACTGTCAATCGCAGCAGGGCGCCGGACTCATCCTGGTGATGACGGCCCATCGTGAGGCGCTCAGCAGCAGCAGCAGGGTGCAGACCTGCAGGGGGCTGCTAAAGGCTTGAGCGGAGGTGAAGCTCTCTTCAGAGCTCAGGGCCAGTGAAGCTTCAGCGCCATAGGAGAAACTCAATAAAGGAAATAGAATACTTGCAGTGTAACAACTAAATAAAGGGGCCAGTAGCCATGGGAGATTTCAAATGACGACATGGCTGTACTAAGGAGGGACTAATAAGCCTATTAATGAATCAGACACCAGCATTTACAAAGAAGAAACAAGCCAATGAAAAATAAGGGCGGGGGAGTGGGTGGGGCTTCGCTCCCATACTAAACTACAACAGGTCTTTCCCAGAGCAGCGCTTGCATGCTTGCTCAGGCTCGAACTAAAAAGGGGTTCACATGGGTTGAGTCTTGGCCCCCACCCTCTTTTTATTATTTATTAAACGTTATGCGGATTTTCTACTTGAATGTCTGAATGATTTTCATTCTCACATTTTTGCTGGAACTTAGGTCCCTGCCTTGTTGTTTGATGAAAACACCCTCTTGCTGGCAAAGATTGCTAGGGGGCTATCAACCTTATTGCAGCAATTTTCCCTCTCAGTGGAAGATCATGGTCTTGAATAGAGATAGCTTAGACCAAGTGCATGGTCTTTGATCCACGCAAAAGCATTTGGGGGAGAATATCGTTTTATGGCGGTTTGAGGGGGGCTCTCAGCAGTTGTTTGTTGCAGAAACACCACTGGGAAATGTGTCAGTTAGTTTGTGATCACAGATGTGATTTCCTATTTCACACCTAGAAGCGGCTTCATCCTATACCAGCCTGGACATTGCCATAACCTCACCTTATGTTTATAAAAAGCTGTCATGTAGCAGGGAGGGGTAAATGGGCGAAGGTGTGGTTATAGTCTACAAGGACTGTTTTACTTGCTCCTTATTCACTACATGGGAGGCAATTTGTGCTGATTTACTACTTTGCTCATGTCAATAAGCCCGAAACAGTTCTCTAACACTACTAGTGGTTTTGGTATATCACCTGCAGCAATTGACAAAGCTTATCACGAAACCCTAGTAAATAACATAGGACAGAGCATTACTTGATTTCCAAAGATATGCTTTTCCTCTGCATATTATTGATGCATTTTGTTTGTTTGCAGCTCATTTCTAGAATAGTCTGCCTACCTTCAGTGTCTTGCATGAAGTAGTGTTCCCATGCACTTAGCATGGCAACAGCTGGACTTTGTTTTTATATCTGATGTACAGGTAGCATTAGGAGATATTTCTCCACTGTGGTGGCCAGACGATTAATCTTTAACCCCTTTAGTACTGCCGTCAGCCATGGTCGTCGCGAGCACTACCTTGCCAGTGCTGCGCATGTCCGTTGGCCAACGCAGCCGCACCCGTTTCTTCGAGCGTTCTGCACTGGCGCAGAACATTCGAAGCAGCAAACGGGTTAAGGACTATTTGTGCTCCCCCTTAGCCTCCTAGAGTTCAATTTCCCAAACCGCAAATTGATGCTTGGTCTAAAGTTAGCATCGATTTAGTCATAATGGGTCTACAGTCAGCTCTGATCTGTATCGAGAAAAAGACACAATTAGACCAGCTCCCACTAAATAGCATAACTGAAATATACAAGCCCTTAGCACATGGGTCCTTAGCAGACCGGCTCGGTATAAAGCAGGCCATCTAAGAAAAGGCTGGTCAGCAGAGAGGACTAGATAGGAGAATATTTGTACATGACAAGTCGAACATTATTATAGGGTGGCTATCTTTGATTGTGACTTACTTGAATGAATGAATACTTTCTTTTATAGCGCATGGCTACTCTTGAGCATCCCAGCGCTGTAAGACAAGGAAAGTAAAGACACTATTGGAAAAGGTGCGTCTTTAAGCGCTTCCTGAAAGCAAGATGGTTTGACTCATGCCTAATGGCATCTGGGAGTGCGTTCCATTCTTTAGCTGCATGCACCGAGAGTCGACGGCCACCCATCCGGGCCAGCTTCATCCTGGGAACTACCAGCAAATTCCGCTGGTTGGATCTCAGAGATCTCACTGATTGGTGGCGACGAAAAAGGGGATCCAGGATAGGCGGGCCAGCCCCATGGATGGATTTATGCACCATGCACATGGTCTTAAAAGTTATCCTTCCCTTGATGGATAGCCAGTGCAAAGATTGAAGTGCGGCTTTTGCTGAACATCTTTTCGGGACTTTCATGAGTAGTCGGGCAGCACAATTCTGTACCGATTGCAGAATTTTTATGGTGCCGACCGGGGCCCCCATGTAGACAGCATTTGCATAATCCAGCCGTGACATAATCAAAGACTGGACTAGCAATCTTCTGGCTTCAAATGGCAGAAGGTCTAGCACTTTTTTTAAGACTCTCAGCAGCCCATAGCAGGTTCTGGCTACCTTTTTTGCTTGGTATTGAAATCCTAAAGAGGAGTCTAGCCAGATCCCTAGGCTCTTTATATGAGTCTTGGGTGCTGGGGGAGGTCCTAGGCAGTGAGGCCACCAAGGATCAAGATTAATTGGGGCCTTGTAACCTAGGAGCATGATGTCTGTTTTGGCCCCATTTAACTTTAAAAAGGAGGAAGTCATCCATTCCAGAACCTTGGTGAGACATGGGGTCAGATTGTTGATCCCCGGATTTGAAACATTGTTCCTCACCAAGGAAACCACCAGCTGCGTGTCATCGGCGTAGGTAACAAGTTGGATTCCCCAGGGAAGCACCACCTCAGCCAAAGGTCTCATATAGATATTAAACAGAGTTGGGCTGAGGGAGGAGCCCTGGGGGACGCCGTGATTCAGTTGCAGCTGGCTGGATGACACCTCTCCCTCAAAGACAGAGAAGCTTCTGTCGGATAAGAAAGAATGGAGCCATTTAATGGCCAATCCAGAGACTCCTGTAAGATGCAGCCGATGCAGCAGAAGAGAGTGGTTTACTGTATCGAAGGCTGCGCTGAGGTCCAACAGGACCACCGCAGCACAGCCTCCTGCATCCACTATACCTCTAACTGCCTCCACTACTGCTACCAGGGCTGTCTCCGTCCCCTGTTTTGCTCTAAACCCGGTCTGGGTGGGGTGCAATCCTTCCGTGGATTCAATGAAGGAAGAAAGGACCCGATTCACATATTTTTCAGCTATTTTGCTGATAGTTGGTAATAGTGAAATAGGCCTGTAGTTGGCCAGATCTTCAGGGTCTAAGCTAGGTTTCTTAAGCAAAGCTCTGACCTTGGCCTTCTTCCATTTGGGGGGCACTACACCGGAGGCCAGTGATGCGTTAATGACCTGCGTTATCACAGGGCATACTGTCCCTGATACCTGTTTAAGAACTGCCGGGGGAGCAGCGTCTAACGGGGAGCCAGATTTAAGAGACTTTGATTCCGAACCACTTCAATATAGCTAACACTTCATGACAACGTAATCCCTCTCCTTGAGCAGCCACATTCAAGAAGCTAAGAATTCATCCCACCAACTATTCACTGTAATTAGACATTTTCTATACCATCAAGCCTCTCTGGGGCCATGCCCATCCATTAGGAGTTTTTAATCAGTTGGCAGCTCATTTTGTTCAACCAATTCAAGCAGTTTATGCAAAAACTTAAAGTAATTTACATGGCACAGCACATATCTATACCTTGTCTCACAGGAGGTTCACTACTTCGAATGGGCAGATTTTAGAATGTTAACCATCAGTGAGGAGACACTACTCCCACACCTACGGTGCTTCAAGTTTTAGCTCTGTTAGTGGCGGAAAAATTCTCTCCACTCTTTAATAACTGTGGTAAATGGCATCAAAGTCACAGTAGATGAAAATGACTTAGTGGGAGTGATGCAGCTGATAGATACTTCTAGCCGAAGCTTCCTTACCTTAGAACATTTCAAGCAGCACCACAGACCACCAGTAGGTAGTGTCTTCAGTTCTGCATCATCTGCGCCAAATGTGACGTGCACAATGCTTATATAGACGCCGTCACAGTGCACGGACATCAGTTCTCTTCTTTCCACACCAGTCGATTTTTTACTGTCTTTTTTCAACATTTTGTCAGAGCTATTTTTGAGATTTTCTCTCCCGGTGAAGCATACACAAGCATAAAAACATTTTAAAACATTTGGTATGATCTTTATACATTATCTAGTGCAAAATGCATATTGTGCATTCAATTAGTTTGCATAGTAATAGTGGCCGAGCAATAATCACATCCATTTAATTCATTTAAGCTTTTCCTAACTCTGAAAATATTTTTCAGAAAACCAGACATAGCAAAAATTGTTTAAAAAACGATCTAAAAATTATAAATATAAAAAAGCTGGTCTACATTGTCTCAAACCTGCTTATTTTAGTAAAGGAAGAATCCATCTAGTTCTTTCTCTTGCATACAATTTACAGAACAGTATCACATGAATTGCAGATTGGGGTGACACTTTATTACAAGGGCAAGGGTTAAGTTCTCTGGACCAATCATTAACTTTTGGATAACTAACAAGTCAGTGAAAGCTATTAAACCTGAATCGAGTCAGGAGATATCTATTGTATCCCTTAATACAGCATACAAGATAGGGTTGAATGTTGAATGTAATCAGGGTCATTTGATATTGGTCTACCGTCCCTTGATTTATTTCCAAGGCAGCGCTGAGACTCTAAGTGGAATAGACAAATTATTTTGAGCTCCTTTCTAGGGATGGTACACATTTTCTCTCGTGAAAAATAGTAGTCAGGATGTCCTATGTCGCAAAGACATTTTTTAACATAGCTCAACTGTTGGACCTAGATTACCCAAGTCTACATAAGGTAGCTTGGCACAGTAGTGGCTACAGCTAACTCAAGGCGTTGGTTGAGTACTTACAACTCTCACTCACAGTAACTCAGTGATAAACCACTAAAATGAAGACACAACACCACTGTTTGGAAAAATACCGTTACCTTTTATAAAAATAATATGCTTTTCTTGTTATGCTTTTTAGTCAGGGATAAAAGACAATCAAATTACACCTTTTACATGAAATTCAAATCACACTTCAATATTTTTCCTGTTCAGAATTTGAGAATCAAAGGTACATTTAAGGTTTAGAGTTATTCAGGACACAATACACTTCACTAGAACTTTACAGAAAGGAAAATGCAGCCTGACAGTGCAATATATGTTTAAAGACTCATTAGCAGGTACATTACCCCACAGCTCTTAAGCACTGCTCAACTCACAGAATGACCTGGTTGTAGTTCTTCACTGCATAACCCACCAGTTATGTAACTAAAAGGGAAGATACAATAATATTAGCCAGGTTCCCCTCACTCTAGGTCACAGACTACACCTCTCTAGTGGAGGAACAACTCCCTCAGTTACCAATAGACTATTAGGGTCTTGACGCAGGAACCCTGTTGTCCCTTTCACACTTTTCTCCTCTGTGGTAAGTATTGATGTTTTTGTTGTGGCTGTTTGAGTCACTAACCCACTCTCCCCATTCCGTTTTCCAGGTATTAAGCAGTTAAACTCCTGGGGCTTAGCCCCGATGTCCCGGTTCTCAGGCACTTGGCTCTGCCGCCTCCCGCTCCCTCTCTACCCGGCTTACTTGTGGGGTTGAAAGTGTCCCAGCGGTTGTGTTCTCCACACTCGATGGAGCTGGCAGCAGTCGGGCTGAAGGGGGAAGGCAGGGAAGGCTTTCCCAGCCCAGGGCTCCCTACCGCGTCGTCCGCTGTGGCGCTCCTGCCTCTTCTGAGGGAATCGACGACTGGCTCTCCAACGCGGCGCTCCTCAGCTGACTCGATGACTTCCCTTCCGATGGCACTACTCTGCTGGGCATGCGCGGAAGCGCTCGCTCTTCTTCCGCCTCGGCGCACCTGCTCCCAGGAAGGACGCTGTTCTCCACAGAGACGCTGCTCGGTCTCTTCTGGGCCTGCTCGATCCTAGGCCCCTCCTGCCTCACAAAAGCGTTTAGTCGCCGGTCATGCGCGGAAGCGCCTACCTCTTCGTTTGACGCAGCCGGTGCCCCCGGGGTCCCGACGCCGATCGGAGCAGCGCCGCTGCTTCTCCTCAGACACTTCTCACTCCGGCCTCACAGGAAGGATGTGCACACACGGCGCCCTCGCTCCCCAGGTCGCCAGGGTGTCACAGACGCCCAACTTCACTACAGCTGCTCCACAACACCGGTAAGCTCAGCGCTGGGTATGGGCAGTCAGGTGTACCCTCAGTTAAGGATGCCCTGTGAGGATTTACTGGGGCTCCAAGATAGAAGGATCTTCTTCCTCAAGTAGCTCGATTTCTTGATCAGCAATTGTTGTCTTGAGAGAGGGATCGGTCAAAGGTTAAAGGGGGAACAACCTCTGAAGAAACTGTCAGCCTCAGAGACAAACTAGCTGCTCTCAGTGTGTCCACCTCCTCTCACCACTGCCTCACTCCTCTACTCTGGGGTCAGCACAAAATGGCTGCTGGTCACTGGCCTTATATAGGGTGGCCTGAGACCTGCAGAAGTCTCTAGTCAATTCCAGAAAGTTCCCTAATGTTATCCTATGGACCTGTCCTCCAGTTGTGTCCGTTATGGCAGTTGGTGGACACCATTTTAGGTCTCTGGAGATCCCTAGATTTTCAAGGGGGTGACTAGGCCTCACAAGTGATGAGGGAAAAATGGCGTCATCGCCAAGGAACACCTAGCCCCCTGACAGCATTAAAAACTCCTGATGGACACATGTAAAAAATAAAAAATAGAAACTCTGGGAGGCTAAGGGGGACAAAAATAAATCATGATGGTTAGAGTCTTCCCAGAAGCAGACAGGTCTAACACGCGTCCCCCCCAGCTGAAAGTGGGGAGAACTACCCAACCCCTTGGGAGTCCTCATCACTAAGGCGGAAGTACCTGGATAGACCGTCTGCGTTGGCATGGTCCGCCCCAGGTCGGTGTTCCACCCTAAAGTCCATTCCCTGTAGGGAGATGGACCACCTCAGCAACTTGGGATTCTCCCCCTTCATTTGCATCAGCCAACGAAGGGGGCGATGGTCAGTCTGAACTAGGAAGTGCGAGCCAAACAGGTATGGTCGCAGCTTCTTCAGAGCCCAAACCACCGCAAAGGCTTCTCTCTCAATTGTACTCCACCTCCTTTCCCTGGGGAGTAGTCTCCTGGACAGGAAGACCACGGGTTGATCCAAGCCCTCATCATTTAGCTGCGATAACACTGCCCCAATGCCATGTTCTGACGCATCTGTTTGGACAATGAATGCTGTAGCAAAATCAGGGGCCTTGAGAATGGGAGCGGAACACAATGCTTGTTTCAAGGTCATGAAGGCTCGCTGGCAAGCCTCCGTCCAGACTACCCGTCGGGGTTGCTTCTTGGAAGTAAGTTCAGTGAGGGGTGCCACGATAGTGCCATACCCCTTCACGAAGCGACGGTAGTATCCAGTGAGGCCCAGGAAGGCTCGGACCTCTGTTTGAGTCTTGGGGGGCTCCCAGGCGATGATAGCCTCAATCTTTGCCTGGAGGGGCTGCACCGTCCCTCTGCCCACCAAGTGACCTAGGTACACCACCGACCCCTGTCCGATCTGACACTTGCTGGCCTTGATTGTCAATCCAGCCTGTTGCAGGGCATGAAGAACAGCTTGCAGATGCTGCAAATGGTCCTCCCAGCTGCTACTGAAGACAGCAATGTCGTCCAGGTATGCAGCAGAAAAAGCTTCCATTCCAGAAAGGACCCTGTTCACCAGCCGCTGAAAAGTGGCAGGGGCATTCTTGAGTCCAAAGGGCATCACACGAAATTGGTAGTGTCCCTCAGGTGTAGAGAAGGCTGACCTTTCCTTCGCCTCCTCGGTAAGGGAAATCTGCCAGTACCCTGAAGTTAGGTCAAAGGTACTTAGGTATTGAGCAGCTCCCAGCCGGTCAATGAGCTCATCCGCCCGTGGGATGGGATGTGCATCAGTTTTGGTTACTGAGTTCAAGCCTCGGTAGTCCACACAGAATCTCAATTCAGGTGTGGTGCCTGGGGGGGCAGCCTTGGGTACCAAAACCACCGGGCTAGACCAAGGGCTTCCAGAAGGTTCAATCACTCCCAGCTCCAGCATCTTGGCGACTTCACTCTTGATGCTGGCCTTCACCTTGTCCGACAGCCGGTAGATTTTAGACTTCACAGGTGGGCTGTCTCCTGTGTCCACGTCATGGGTACACAGGTGGGTCCTACCCGGGACAAGGGAGAACAGAGAAGAAAATTGCTCCAGGATCTGGCGGCAATCACTCTGCTGTTCCGGAGTTAGGGATGGCGAGAGAATTACTCCCTCCACCGACCCATCCTTTTCTTGGGACGAGAGAAGATCAGGGAGAGGTTCGCTTTCTTCTTCCTCTGCTCCATCGGTTACCATCATTAAGACAACCGCGGGCCTCTCATGATGTGGCTTGAGGCGGTTGGCATGCAGCACCCTGTGGGGCTGCCTCGGGGCCTTAAGATCCACCAAGTAGGTAGACTTCCCCTTCTTCTCCAAAACCTCAAAGGGGCCTGTCCAACGGTCCTGGAGGGCATTTAGCTCTCCAGGTTCCATCACCCACACCTTCTGTCCAGGCTCCAGTTCCACTGGGTGAGCGTTGTGGTCATACCACTCTTTCATAACTGCTTGGCTGGCCTCCAAGTTGTCTGAAGCTTGCTTCCACAACTTAGCCATTTGGCTCCGGAAGGCCAGCATGTAGCTCACCACGTCCTGGGGAAGCTTCCTGGGAGTCCGTTCCCATCCGTCTTTCACCAGGCTGAGAGGTCCTCGTACAGGGTGCCCATACAAAAGTTCAAAGGGGCTGAAGCCCACTCCCTTTTGCGGCACTTCCCTGTAAGAAAACAAAAGACAGGGTAGGAGGATGTCCCATTTCCTCCGCAGGCTCTCAGGTAGACTCCGTATCATACCTTTCAAGGTTTTGTTAAACCTTTCCACAAGACCATTGGTTTGTGGGTGATAAGGAGTGGTAAACCGATAGGTAACTCCGCACTCCTTCCACATAGCCCGCATGTATGCTGAAAGGAAGTTAGTCCCCCTGTCGGACACAACCTCCTTGGGGAAACCCACTCGGGTAAAGATCCCCATCAGGGCCCTTGCCACCACAGGTGCAGTGATGGTCCTCAGAGGTATTGCCTCTGGGTACCGTGTGGCATGATCCACCAAAACCAGTATGAACCGGTGACCAGCTGAAGTTGGTGGATCCAATGGCCCCACAATGTCGATGCCCACCCTCTCAAAGGGGGTGCTAACGACAGGTAGTGGTTCCAGGGGAGCTTTAAGCTTCACTCCTGTTTTCCCACTAGCTTGGCAGGACACACACGTCCGGCAATATGTATCAGACGCCACTTTCATTCGAGGCCAGTAGAAGTGGGGGACAAGCCGGGCAAAGGTCTTGTCCTGTCCTAGATGTCCTGCCAATGGTATCTCATGAGCCAGTTCCAGTAGAAAGGCTCTAAAGCATTGAGGGACCACCAAGGCTCTGGCTGATCCGTGGCCAGGTGCCTTGGGCTCACTGTAGAGGAGTCCATCCTCCCAGTAAATCCGGTAGCTCCCTTCAATGTTTCCTGCTGCCTGGGCGTTGGCCTGTTGCCGCAGCCCCTCGAGAGTAGGACACTCTTTCTGAGCTTCACAGAATTCTTCTCTGGAAGGACCTCCCTCCACATGCCATTCAGTAGGGATGGGTAGGTTTTCCAAGGAAGCAACATTCTCCCCTGTGGACTCCAGATCCACCTCCGCAGGTGGTCCATCTGTCTCACGAGGTGGAGATGTCGAGGCAGGGTCCTCCGGCCTCCTGTCCTTCTCCTCTCTGGCAGCCGGCTGGGCCATTGTTCCAGGCTCCAGCATAAGCAAACTTCCCCTTCGGGCAGTCGCTGACCTTGTGCTGACACAAGTCCAGTCAGGGGGTCCCAGCATCGCAGAGTGAGTCTGGTACTCCACCCTCCTCCAAGCATTGTGCTCCATATCATTCCCTAACAGGCAGTCAACAGGCACGGCAGGGCTTACGGCAACTCGAAGTGGACCTGCAACCCCTCCCCACTCAAAGGGAATCTCAGCCACAGGGTAGTGGCCCAATCTGCCGTCAGCCATTACGGCGGGATGGAGTACATCTGGGATGACCTGCTCTGGAGACACCAGCTGACTCCTTACCATAGTCATGCTGGCTCCTGTGTCTCTCAGAGCCTCCCCTCTACGGCCATTGATGGTGACCCACTGCTCATACTTAATAGTATTAGAGGGCAGCTGGGTCTTGGGAACCATCTCCTTATCTCCCAGGGACACTAAGGTGACACCCGCCCGCGCCCCTCCATTAACCAAAGGCATCTCCTCCCCGAGCACTACACTAGTGATTCCCGGGGCTTTTCCTCCAGTGGGAGGGGGTGGTCTTTTTGGGCATCTCACATCTCCTTTATAGTGTCCCACACCACCACACTCAAAACAATGAACAACCCTTGGCTGCTGGCTTTGGCCAGGGGTAGGGTTGCGAGGGGGGTTACTCTTAGGGATGAATCCTCTGCCCCTTCCTTGCGAAGTATTTTGTGGCCCTTTTGAGGACTCCCTCTTAGTTTCCCCTCCCTCTTTCTTCTGGGGGGCGCTCTGTCCTTGCTTCTGGGAATTCCCTCCAGTCCCCTTAGTCGACACCCGGGTACTAACCCAGATGTCCGCCTCCTCAGCAAGCTTCCTGGGGCTGGTCAGCTTGCTGTCCACCAGATGCTGTCTTAGTTCGGGAAGACACTTCTCGAGTAGGTGTTCCTTGAGTATGAGGTCATATAGTCCCTCATAGTCTCCTACTTCGCTGCCTCTTACCCAACCCTCCAGGGCCTTCCTGGAGTAGTCCAAAAAATCTACCCAGTTTTGCGTGCCCAGCTTGTAGCTGCCCCAGAACTTTTGCCTATATTTCTCAGGGGTCAACCCAAACTTCCTGAGCAGCGCTGATTTCATAGCCGGGTAGTAGGTCTGTTCACTCTGATCAAGGGCCAACAAAGTATCCCTGCCAGTGGGGGGCATGTATTTGTATAACCCACCTCCCCAGTGGACTTCCAGAATCCCATGGGCCCTCAGCGAGACCTCGTAGGCGGCTAACCATTTAGCAATGTCGTCACTGGGTACATAACAAGCCATAATATCTTTTGGTAGGTACGGTCTAGGTTCCCTGGTGTTGGTCTGGATATCGCTGCCACCATTCTCTGGTTTGGGGGTACGTAAATTTAGGGCTTGCAAATCCATCTCTTTGATGGTCCGCTCATGCTCCAACCTCTTTTCCTCCCTCACCATGTCCATCCTGGCTAGTTCTATTCTCATCCTCCTCTCCTCCCTCCTATCTTCTAACTCGGCGTCGGTCAGGCCCCTCTTTGACACACTACTGCCCACTCTGGAAGGTGTTCTAGGACCTGTCACAAGGTTCTCCCCTCCCGCCTGGTACAGTGTCGCGGTCTCCAGGACAGTGTCCTTGTCACTCTCCTCAGGATCTACCTCCTCCCCGGAATGAGCCTCTACCCATGCCCGGATACTGGTCAGCAGCTCAACTTTCCTGGCGCCTTTCTTGAAAAACACCCCCTGCTGCTGACACCATTCCTTCAATTGGTTCACAGTATAATTTTCCAGCTCTTCCACATTTATCTCCATTTCTATATGGAGAATAAACTGCTACACAGGAGAAATCCACAAAGTGACCTGAGGTCAACCTCCACCCACCGCCAGAAGTCAATTTAGAAAAATCAAAATGTAAATTAGGAGGGCCGCAGGGAGAAAACTCCAGGTGAGGTCTCGTGGTTGGCACTGCGTTACTAATAAGTGAGTGTAAGTACAAATCCGTGATCCCACCGCTGCCACCAATTATGTTGGACCTAGATTACCCAAGTCTACATAAGGTAGCTTGGCACAGTAGTGGCTACAGCTAACTCAAGGCGTTGGTTGAGTACTTACAACTCTCACTCACAGTAACTCAGTGATAAACCACTAAAATGAAGACACAACACCACTGTTTGGAAAAATACCGTTACCTTTTATAAAAATAATATGTTTTTCTTGTTATGCTTTTTAGTCAGGGATAAAAGACAATCAAATTACACCTTTTACATGAAATTCAAATCACACTTCAATATTTTTCCTGTTCAGAATTTGAGAATCAAAGGTACATTTAAGGTTTAGAGTTATTCAGGACACAATACACTTCACTAGAACTTTACAGAAAGGAAAATGCAGCCTGACAGTGCAATATATGTTTAAAGACTCATTAGCAGGTACATTACCCCACAGCTCTTAAGCACTGCTCAACTCACAGAATGACCTGGTTGTAGTTCTTCACTGCATAACCCACCAGTTATGTAACTAAAAGGGAAGATACAATAATATTAGCCAGGTTCCCCTCACTCTAGGTCACAGACTACACCTCTCTAGTGGAGGAACAACTCCCTCAGTTACCAATAGACTATTAGGTTCTTGACGCAGGAACCCTGTTGTCCCTTTCACACTTTTCTCCTCTGTGGTAAGTATTGATGTTTTTGTTGTGGCTGTTTGAGTCACTAACCCACTCTCCCCATTCCGTTTTCCAGGTATTAAGCAGTTAAACTCCTGGGGCTTAGCCCCGATGTCCCGGTTCTCAGGCACTTGGCTCTGCCGCCTCCCGCTCCCTCTCTACCCGGCTTACTTGTGGGGTTGAAAGTGTCCCAGCGGTTGTGTTCTCCACACTCGATGGAGCTGGCAGCAGTCGGGCTGAAGGGGGAAGGCAGGGAAGGCTTTCCCAGCCCAGGGCTCCCTACCGCGTCGTCCGCTGTGGCGCTCCTGCCTCTTCTGAGGGAATCGACGACTGGCTCTCCAACGCGGCGCTCCTCAGCTGACTCGATGACTTCCCTTCCGATGGCACTACTCTGCTGGGCATGCGCGGAAGCGCTCGCTCTTCTTCCGCCTCGGCGCACCTGCTCCCAGGAAGGACGCTGTTCTCCACAGAGACGCTGCTCGGTCTCTTCTGGGCCTGCTCGATCCTAGGCCCCTCCTGCCTCACAAAAGCGTTTAGTCGCCGGTCATGCGCGGAAGCGCCTACCTCTTCGTTTGACGCGGCCGGTGCCCCCGGGGTCCCGACGCCGATCGGAGCAGCGCCGCTGCTTCTCCTCAGACACTTCTCACTCCGGCCTCACAGGAAGGATGTGCACACACGGCGCCCTCGCTCCCCAGGTCGCCAGGGTGTCACAGACGCCCAACTTCACTACAGCTGCTCCACAACACCGGTAAGCTCAGCGCTAGGTATGGGCAGTCAGGTGTACCCTCAGTTAAGGATGCCCTGTGAGGATTTACTGGGGCTCCAAGATAGAAGGATCTTCTTCCTCAAGTAGCTCGATTTCTTGATCAGCAATTGTTGTCTTGAGAGAGGGATCGGTCAAAGGTTAAAGGGGGAGCAACCTCTGAAGAAACTGTCAGCCTCAGAGACAAACTAGCTGCTCTCAGTGTGTCCACCTCCTCTCACCACTGCCTCACTCCTCTACTCTGGGGTCAGCACAAAATGGCTGCTGGTCACTGGCCTTATATAGGGTGGCCTGAGACCTGCAGAAGTCTCTAGTCAATTCCAGAAAGTTCCCTAATGTTATCCTATGGACCTGTCCTCCAGTTGTGTCCGTTATGGCAGTTGGTGGACACCATTTTAGGTCTCTGGAGATCCCTAGATTTTCAAGGGGGTGACTAGGCCTCACAAGTGATGAGGGAAAAATGGCGTCATCGCCAAGGAACACCTAGCCCCCTGACAGCATTAAAAACTCCTGATGGACACATGTAAAAAATAAAAAAATAGAAACTCTGGGAGGCTAAGGGGGACAAAAATAAATCATGATGGTTAGAGTCTTCCCAGAAGCAGACAGGTCTAACATCAACCATGTAATTTTACCAGCATGGTCCAAATTCATTGCGTCCCAGATTATTTCTATAGTTAAGCATGCGCTGCTACTGATCCATACGAGGTGCCATAATAATACAGATTGCATTTTTATAATATCAGAGGTATACGAGATACCCAGCTCACTGTGACAGTTAAAAACCGGATAACTAGCCAGAACAGCTAAAATAAATCTTAAAAAAGAGTTTTCTACTCATTGGATCAGAGAAACATCATGGAAACCCCACACTCCCGACCCAAAAATTGCAATGCTAATACATTTAGCCAAATAAATCTTAAGAAGTATAGCAGGGGGGCTATTTCCCATTTTCTTAAAAAAATTAATGACGGCAGCGGCTGACTTCATAAATAACAGACTCCTGCTCCTCACCGCCGGGCACCATGAGCCTGACTTTGAAAATAAAACACCCAAATATGTAAAAATGTTTGTGGAGTCTACCCTATTAACCCCCCCGGATGAATGCTGTTGCATTTGTTTCTCCCCTTCCCACTTGTCATTACAAATGTCTTTTTAGCATTTAGTTTTAGTCCTAAGTTATCCATGAAGCAGGAATACAAACCCATACAAACGTCTGTGACAGACCCCCAGCTGGTCTGTCTTTGGTACATGGAGCCGGACCACAACTTGAGGACTGCCGCACCTAAAACCTCAAGACACTGAAAGAGTGCTCCTTGAAGCACCATGACTCTTGAGACCGGTTGCTTCCTTGACGCTTCCGGTCATGAGGTAGGTCGCATGCCCATTCGTGGAGTAAATACAGGGGCTAACCTTCACGCTCAAAGTCACTGGTTGAATCCCACAAGAAATCTAAGAGGTCAAAGAATTTAAGCACTCATGGACTTCACCTCTCCGGTCGAATTCTTCTGATGATGCACAGGAACAACATCACTCTAGGGCCCCCTCCCAAGCAAAACCTGTCTCTGGGTCTGCTCCACTCCTCCCTAAGCGTCCTTGCGTCGGACCAACCCCAACCCAAGTTTGTGAATTTTATGTGGCCATGTACCTCATCTTGGGCGGGTCAACCCTCTGGAATGCCTTTGTGCCTCCATCTACCGGATTTCCACCAGACGACTCTAATCATGAGACCATGACCTTCCCTGGAGCTGGTTCCAGCAACATTGTTTCTATAATCATACTCAACTTCGATGGGGAGCTTGCTTGCCATTGGCCGACGTCAACTCTGGAGCTGGCTGGAACTTGACCTTTGAGTTAGAGCCAGATCCTGCTTTTTTCGACAAGTCTGAAGAGGAGCATGATTTGGAAGGATTTGAGAATCCTTATGGCTACACCAACCCTTGATGAGGCTGGTACAACTGGTACAAGGTACTGGCAGAGGCAATTGATCTGGCCACTTCCCCAGAGCCTGGTCTTGTCTCCTAGTGTGTCTCCTAAGGAAGGGGCCTCAATGCTATGGTGGTTAAGAAGGCGTCTGAGGTTCTGGACCTTACACTGCCCTCAGCGGCAGTCAAGACGAACATCTTGACAGGAGCGTTTCAGCTGGGAGTCACTGTAGATGAAAATGACTAGGTAGGGGTGATACAGACACAGAACCTCTCCTCCCTTTATTAAAGCCCTCACTGATGTCTTGTTTGGGCCTGGGCCAATCCATGCACAGGGGTGCCAGTGCACAGAACAATTGTCCACCACAGTCACCCTGCTCTTGGAAACCCAACTTTCTTCACCCAGCACCCCAACCTGGAAAGCCTGGTCATTTAGGCCTCCACTTCCAAAGTTAGCTCTGGCCTATTCCCTACCACTTTACCAGATAGGGTATCCAAGAGGCTGGATAGCTTTGGTAAGAGTATGTTCTCTTCTGCAGTCTTTGCACTGTTCCTTGTGAACATTGGTTGCCTTTTGAGCTGATACACTTACACAGTTTACGATTTAGCTGCGCAAGTGCTGCCTATGGTCTTGAAGAAGCCCCGAGCCATATTGATGCAGGCTATTGCCCACGGCAGAGATGCAGCAAAGTTCACCATTCTTTGCGGACTAGATACAAACGACTTGCTAGGCAGAGTAATTCCATTGTCAGTGGCACTCAAATAACACACCTGACTCAGGTCTATTGGCTTTCTGGGGGATCCCAAGGCATCCCTCATGGACAGGCCCCTTGATAGCACATGCCTCTTCAGCAACAAGGCAGATTCAGCAATGGAGTGCTTTAGGAATAGCTGGGCCACTGCCAGGTCTTTGGACCTCTCCATGGTCTCCTACCTTCCCCAATCTACCTTATGCACTTTCCGTGGCAATGGTAGAGGCCACCAGCTGTGCCCATTCGTTCCCAGTCAGAAAGGCTAACAGGCTCCTGTTCTGACCGACTTTTTCCGCCCTCCTTTGAGGGAGGATGATTGGAAGTGACTCCAGTCTATTATCATTCTAGTGCAAGGATTAGAACCATAGACAGGGCCTATTCATAGGGCACAGTAATGCACTTTCATACTCCTTAGATCAGGGCTTATAAACTTATATTAGGGGATAGATTCATTAGTATTAGTGATAATCCGTCCTTTTGCAAGAGTGTTAGTATACCTTCTATGGAGTTAAGCTTATTTCGGGCCTTGTAGGCCTCAAACGGGAGAGACTCCATCTTGCTTTCTGCCCCGGCAGCTTGAGATGCTTCTAGGTCAAATGCAATGTTTTAGTTTCGAAGTGTTGTTCGCTTGGAGAGAACCGGCTCAGGCTGGCCCTTATCGAAAGACTGTATTTTTCTCCATTTCGTAGACACAACATCAGGCCGGCCGGCTGGGAACGTGTCCTTGGTACGGGGAGGTACAAGAATTTGATGGGCGGCAGGTTACTGGCCGTAACTTTCCATGAAGGGACAAGCTTCCATATTAGCGAAAGCATGAGGCAGTGAGTCAGTCAGTCTGTAGGCGGCAGCTAGCCGTTAGCATCAATGCCATTAATTATTTCCAGGCAGACAGTCGCCATTTTGAAGTCCGAGAAAGACCAAGAAGCTGATACTCTCTTAGAAAGATTGAATTTATTTTAATTGGAGCAGCTGGCGAGCTTTGACCTACACGATCAGAGCATTCCGAATGAAGCAGTTAGTCAGGAGAACGAATACCAGAGTGGCTGAAACTGAGTTATAAGATCGAAGCCGAGAAGTGGAGATGGTTCGTGATTGAGAGGAGAGAGGAGTAGCGCAGAACAGCCAGAGAGAAAGCAGCTAATGAAAGGAAGGTTCCAGTGACTTGGAGGGAAGCAGAGAAGGCAGAGCATAGCGGTGCAGACGTGTACCCGTGACTGCCGGAGTGTGACTTTAAGACGAGCCAAGGCACAGACGAGAAGGGAACCTAGATGACTGCTGAATCCAGACTTCACATTAATCAGGTGACGTTGACCTTTTTCTCATAGTGTGCACATTCTAACCTTTCACTTTCCTTTGCAGGATATATATATATATATATATATATATATATATATATATATATATATATATATATATATATATATATATATATATATATATATGTATGTATATATATATATATATATATATATATATATATATATATATATATATATATATATATTAGAAAATCGAGGGTGCCTGGGTGGAGTCGTCACACCAAAGGGAGTAAACGCACACCACAGCCGGTAGCTGCACACACGGCCTCTCACCACTCCCCAAGTCCATGTAGAATTGTAGAATTACTTCCATGGTAATGGAATTTCCGAGTCTGCCTTGAAGCACGGAACTAAAGAGGGCAGTAGTGCTGAGGTATTCAGACCTCAACCAGGACGGTGCGCAACGGCAAGCTGTCCCCTCTACACAGGTCCGGACTGAAAGGTTGAAGTGGCAAACGGGGACCGGAGGAAGCGCACTTCTTGCAGCGGGACATTGGTTCTTATGTGCGGATATTGAGACCGTGCACCTCCGTGCAATACCAAGATTCAAATTGCAAAAAACCCCTCACGTCACCTACCTGGTAACAAGATGTTGGATTCTGGGTAATGCAGTCCACAAGGATACCGGAATCACATCAGGTGAGCTGACACACAAAGGGGCGGAGTGAACCTAAGACTATAACTAAGGAGGCAGGACTTACCAGCAGCTTGCCAAGAACCTCCTGCTATTGGGCGCTGAGGAAGGCTGTTTCAGCAGCCGAAATGCATTCGCCATTTCAAAAGCATGTAAGAAAATAAAGCTGCTTCCAAAGGTTTTCCCTGTTGTGGCCTCTGCTCTCTGCTCAGGAGGGGTTCTGCTCATATATTCAGCGTTTGTTAGGGACGCTCTACAGAGGCCTCCACTTCCTCAAAAGACTCGGAGAAAAACCTGACACGGCTGCGCCTTCGTCTTACTTCCATGGTAATGGAATTTCCGAGTCTGCCTTGAAGCACGGAACTAAAGAGGGCAGTAGTGCTGAGGTATTCAGACCTCAACCAGGACGGTGCGCAACGGCAAGCTGTCCCCTCTACACAGGTCCGGACTGAAAGGTTGAAGTGGCAAACGGGGACCGGAGGAAGCGCACTTCTTGCAGCGGGACATTGGTTCTTATGTGCGGATATTGAGACCGTGCACCTCCGTGCAATACCAAGATTCAAATTGCAAAAAACCCCTCACGTCACCTACCTGGTAACAAGATGTTGGATTCTGGGTAATGCAGTCCACAAGGATACCGGAATCACATCAGGTGAGCTGACACACAAAGGGGCGGAGTGAACCTAAGACTATAACTAAGGAGGCAGGACTTACCAGCAGCTTGCCAAGAACCTCCTGCTATTGGGCGCTGAGGAAGGCTGTTTCAGCAGCCGAAATGCATTCGCCATTTCAAAAGCATGTAAGAAAATAAAGCTGCTTCCAAAGGTTTTCCCTGTTGTGGCCTCTGCTCTCTGCTCAGGAGGGGTTCTGCTCATATATTCAGCGTTTGTTAGGGACGCTCTACAGAGGCCTCCACTTCCTCAAAAGACTCGGAGAAAAACCTGACACGGCTGCGCCTTCGTCTTACTTCCATGGTAATGGAATTTCCGAGTCTGCCTTGAAGCACGGAACTAAAGAGGGCAGTAGTGCTGAGGTATTCAGACCTCAACCAGGACGGTGCGCAACGGCAAGCTGTCCCCTCTACACAGGTCCGGACTGAAAGGTTGAAGTGGCAAACGGGGACCGGAGGAAGCGCACTTCTTGCAGCGGGACATTGGTTCTTATGTGCGGATATTGAGACCGTGCACCTCCGTGCAATACAAAGATTCAAATTGCAAAAAACCCCTCACGTCACCTACCTGGTAACAAGATGTTGGATTCTGGGTAATGCAGTCCACAAGGATACCGGAATCACATCAGGTGAGCTGACACACAAAGGGGCGGAGTGAACCTAAGACTATAACTAAGGAGGCAGGACTTACCAGCAGCTTGCCAAGAACCTCCTGCTATTGGGCGCTGAGGAAGGCTGTTTCAGCAGCCGAAATGCATTCGCCATTTCAAAAGCATGTAAGAAAATAAAGCTGCTTCCAAAGGTTTTCCCTGTTGTGGCCTCTGCTCTCTGCTCAGGAGGGGTTCTGCTCATATATTCAGCGTTTGTTAGGGACGCTCTACAGAGGCCTCCACTTCCTCAAAAGACTCGGAGAAAAACCTGACACGGCTGCGCCTTCGTCTTACTTCCATGGTAATGGAATTTCCGAGTCTGCCTTGAAGCACGGAACTAAAGAGGGCAGTAGTGCTGAGGTATTCAGACCTCAACCAGGACGGTGCGCAACGGCAAGCTGTCCCCTCTACACAGGTCCGGACTGAAAGGTTGAAGTGGCAAACGGGGACCGGAGGAAGCGCACTTCTTGCAGCGGGACATTGGTTCTTATGTGCGGATATTGAGACCGTGCACCTCCGTGCAATACCAAGATTCAAATTGCAAAAAACCCCTCACGTCACCTACCTGGTAACAAGATGTTGGATTCTGGGTAATGCAGTCCACAAGGATACCGGAATCACATCAGGTGAGCTGACACACAAAGGGGCGGAGTGAACCTAAGACTATAACTAAGGAGGCAGGACTTACCAGCAGCTTGCCAAGAACCTCCTGCTATTGGGCGCTGAGGAAGGCTGTTTCAGCAGCCGAAATGCATTCGCCATTTCAAAAGCATGTAAGAAAATAAAGCTGCTTCCAAAGGTTTTCCCTGTTGTGGCCTCTGCTCTCTGCTCAGGAGGGGTTCTGCTCATATATATATATATATATATATATATATATACATATATATATATATATATATATATATATATATATATATATATATATATATATATATATATGTATATATATATATATATATATATATATATATATATGTATATATATATATATATATATATATATATATATATATATATATATATATATATTAGAAAATCGAGGGTGCCTGGGTGGAGTCGTCACACCAAAGGGAGTAAACGCACACCACAGCCGGTAGCTGCACACACGGCCTCTCACCACTCCCCAAGTCCATGTAGAATTGCCAGACGCGTTTCGAGCGTATTGGTTGCTCTTCCTCAGTGGCATAAAATAAAGTTCAGCAGAAACAGCGGTATATAACAGATCGCCATGTTTATTCAATCAGAAGGTCCCGCCTGTGTAGGCGCTAGGCATCTTGGTACACGTAGTCCCCCCAATAGATGCCCCAGGACTCCCGATCTTATACAGCCCCCAGTGGGTCCCGCATGTTGCTGAGGGGAAAATAAGAATGCAGATATGCAGCCAATGTCATTCCAGCTGAGAGGCCCCCCTTAGTCCAGATGGTGCCTGCGGTTGCGAGCACACAGGAGCCGCCTTTACAGCGGCGGGATTTCTCCGCGGCCAGGCTAGCCGCTTTAACTTTAGAAAATCGAGGGTGCCTCGGAGGAGTCGTCACACCAAAGGGAGTAAACGCACACCACAGCCGGTAGCTTCACACACGGCCTCTCACCACTCCCCAAGTCCATGTAGAATTGCCAGACGCATTTCGAGCGTATTGGTTGCTCTTCCTCAGTGGCATAAAATAAAGTTCAGCAGAAACAGCGGTATATAACAGATCGCCATGTTTATTCAATCAGAAGGTCCCGCCTGTGTAGGCGCTAGGCATCTTGGTACACGTAGTCCCCCCAATAGATGCCCCAGGACTCCCGATCTTATACAGCCCCCAGTGGGTCCCGCATGTTGCTGAGGGGAAAATAAGAATGCAGATATGCAGCCAATGTCATTCCAGCTGAGAGGCCCCCCTTAGTCCAGATGGTGCCTGCGGTTGCGAGCACACAGGAGCCGCCTTTACAGCGGCGGGATTTCTCCGCGGCCAGGCTAGCCGCTTTAACATTAGAAAATCGAGGGTGCCTCGGAGGAGTCGTCACACCAAAGGGAGTAAACGCACACCACAGCCGGTAGCTGCACACACGGCCTCTCACCACTCCCCAAGTCCATGTAGAATTGCCAGACGCGTTTCGAGCGTATTGGTTGCTCTTCCTCAGTGGCATAAAATAAAGTTCAGCAGAAACAGCGGTATATAACAGATCGCCATGTTTATTCAATCAGAAGGTCCCGCCTGTGTAGGCGCTAGGCATCTTGGTACACGTAGTCCCCCCAATAGATGCCCCAGGACTCCCGATCTTATACAGCCCCCAGTGGGTCCCGCATGTTGCTGAGGGGAAAATAAGAATGCAGATATGCAGCCAATGTCATTCCAGCTGAGAGGCCCCCCTTAGTCCAGATGGTGCCTGCGGTTGCGAGCACACAGGAGCCGCCTTTACAGCGGCAGGATTTCTCCGCGGCCAGGCTAGCCGCTTTAACATTAGAAAATCGAGGGTGCCTCGGAGGAGTCGTCACACCAAAGGGAGTAAACGCACACCACAGCCGGTAGCTGCACACACGGCCTCTCACCACTCCCCAAGTCCATGTAGAATTGCCAGACGCGTTTCGAGCGTATTGGTTTCTCTTCCTCAGTGGCATAAAATAAAGTTCAGCAGAAACAGCGGTATATAACAGATCGCCATGTTTATTCAATCAGAAGGTCCCGCCTGTGTAGGCGCTAGGCATCTTGGTACACGTAGTCCCCCCAATAGATGCCCCAGGACTCCCGATCTTATACAGCCCCCAGTGGGTCCCGCATGTTGCTGAGGGGAAAATAAGAATGCAGATATGCAGCCAATGTCATTCCAGCTGAGAGGCCCCCCTTAGTCCAGATGGTGCCTGCGGTTGCGAGCACACAGGAGCCGCCTTTACAGCTGCGGGATTTCTCCGCGGCCAGGCTAGCCGCTTTAACATTAGAAAATCGAGGGTGCCTCGGAGGAGTCGTCACACCAAAGGGAGTAAACGCACACCACAGCCGGTAGCTGCACACACGGCCTCTCACCACTCCCCAAGTCCATGTAGAATTGCCAGACGCGTTTCGAGCGTATTGGTTGCTCTTCCTCAGTGGCATAAAATAAAGTTCAGCAGAAACAGCGGTATATAACAGATCGCCATGTTTATTCAATCAGAAGGTCCCGCCTGTGTAGGCGCTAGGCATCTTGGTACACGTAGTCCCCCCAATAGATGCCCCAGGACTCCCGATCTTATACAGCCCCCAGTGGGTCCCGCATGTTGCTGAGGGGAAAATAAGAATGCAGATATGCAGCCAATGTCATTCCAGCTGAGAGGCCCCCCTTAGTCCAGATGGTGCCTGCGGTTGCGAGCACACAGGAGCCGCCTTTACAGCGGCGGAATTTCTCCGCGGCCAGGCTAGCCGCTTTAACATTAGAAGATCGGGAGTCCTGGGGCATCTATTGGGGGGACTACGTGTACCAAGATGCCTAGCGCCTACACAGGCGGGACCTTCTGATTGAATAAACATGGCGATCTGTTAGGCACTGGGGGTTGTATAAGATCGAGAGTCCTGGGGCATCTATTGGGGGGACTACGTGTACCAAGATGCCTAGCGCCTACACAGGCGGGACCTTCTGATTGAATAAACATGGCGATCTGTTATATACCGCTGTTTCTGCTGAACTTTATTTTATGCCACTGAGGAAGAGCAACCAATACGCTCGAAACGCGTCTGGCAATTCTACATGGACTTGGGGAGTGGTGAGAGGCCGTGTGTGCAGCTACGGGCTGTGGTGTGCGTTTACTCCCTTTGGTGTGACGACTCCTCCGAGGCACCCTCGATTTTCTAATATATATATATATATATATGTCATAGTGTAGTATTGTATTTTTATGATCATTGTAATAAAGTACCCCAGTTCTTAGTGAACCAGCATGTGCCTCGTATTCTTGTTCAATCAGGGTAACCTGTTCTTCTAGTCAGCATTGTTTTCATGAACGGATGTAATTCCCGGTCAGGTAAGAAGTGACTGAGCAATGAGGGAGAGAGGGACCCCTTGATGTGAAGAATAGATTGTACATCATCTTATTCGGTAAACGGTTGTGCAATTCATAATATTGTAGTATCATATCCCGAGTAGCCAATGAAAGATTCCTTCCAAAGGTATCCATAGGAAAGTGATCGTCGTTGGTAGGCGGCGTTAATGAGAACACCAGGCAGGACACTGGTGCCGATACCCGCAGGATTGCGGCTTGGGATGTAAGTAACGAGAACACCAGGGAAGATACTGGTGCTTAGATCCGCCGGATTGTGGATCGGAATGTGAGTGAGAGAACACCAGGGAGGAGACTGGTGCTTAGACACGCAGGATTGCGGCTTGTCTAGCGAGCACTGACCGTGGTCAGTGTGTAATGGTAACTAATCAGAACTGTCCTAGGGTAGACTAGTCTGGGCCTAAGTTGCCGTGAGACTAACTGGTATGAGTGGGATATTGTAGAAAACCTATGCATGTATATTGCTAATTCCCCATCCTTAGGTACGAGGCATATACATACCTATTGTAAATACGTCCTGAGGAGGGAGGTGATTACGTTCCGGCTGGGTTGGAGGTGCTCTGAGGAGCTGATCCTATCTGGTCCGAGAATCCGGCCGTTACAGCTCCCCAGTCCTTTCGTGGCCAAGGACGCATTTCCCACAACCCTTGTGGGACACACAGCCAGAAGACTACCCACTTTGCTACCCCCAGCAGCCGAAGCCTCAAAATCCCTTTAGTTTGCCCATGTACCATCATGGGCACCCAGTGGAGACAAGATCTGACATCACCTGCCTGCTGGCAGTCCATAACTTTGGACAAGTATTCACTACAAATTTTAGAGTGGGGTTACTCCATCCATTTCCTGAAAATCAACCACCCATGCGACAATCTGTAGACCAGCTGATAGGGGATCACATCTCCCTTGCTCATCAGAACATTCAGGCTCCTTTAGCCCAAGGAGCAATTGAGAGAGTGCTGACATCACAAGTACGTCGTGATGGCTATTCCCTCTATTTTTTGGTGCCCAAGAAGGATAGAAGCATCCACCCTATTTTAGATCTGTGCCCTCTCTGAGGCAAAGATTGGTGCTCACCAAGATGGCTGCACCCTGCTAGAGCTCATGCCTGGCTTATCCCCTTAAAGCCCCAGTGAGCTGGCAATTCAGGGGCCTTTGAATCCCAGAGCCGGGGTTGAGCGTGCACTCCTCACGTGTGCCCTATGAACTGGATCATGGCTATAGTAACTGGCAACTGATCCCACACACCTGCAGGAGTAGGACGCAGTCTGATCATTCTGTTTTGGCTGTGCTGCTTCGGCGTGCCTGACTTCTCTCATGGCTGTGGTAGCTGCCTCTATCTCTGCTCATGCCCACATGGCCACCCTCCATCTCACCATCACTGGGCGCCATGACCTTGGCCTTCACAGCCCAGCAGTCCCCCACTGATGACCAGAGCCATGCCAGCGCACCCGGCGCATAGCTCTGCACTGCTGCCGGGAGGGCTGCTGACCTGACACGCCGCACAGAGATGGCTGTGGACTTTTTCCATCCTCTCATTTGAGACTTAATTGGGGAGCATCCCGCTCTCACTTGCAGCAATATCTGGACTGCCTGCAACCTGAACATGCAGCTCTCCGAACGCCACAGAATCCCCTCTGGCTTCCTCACCGATTTAAAAAGCTTTCAGCATCTGCGTCTTTTTTGCGCAATGGCTACTGCTGACACTAACCTCGTCGGGAGGCCGTTCCACCTAAGGAGGTGAAAGGTGAGTGCCCGGGCCATGCCCTACTGTACATGCGAACTACCCCACAAAGCTTAGACAATGCTCATTAAGGATTGCTCTCCACTACCTATAGATCCACTCTCTTGTAAATCCTTACTGTGACTCCTGTTATTCTGGCTGAGAGGCCCCCAGGATCCGTGCCTGCCTGCAGCCGGACCTCACCCAGGACATCGCCAGTCCCAAGGTGCCTATGGGCACTACGGGGACATGCAAGAGTGCACCACATGGCATTGTGCAAGGGTCCAACAATGCAGATGCTCACTATGGTGCAGGTAACACCCACTTCATGTAACTGGGCCCCTGCCTGTGGTGGCTGGACACTTGTTTGATTTCCCAAGGCATGGGCCCTTGGCCCATGGACTCATCGCAGAGGCACCTGGCAACCATCACCAGCCTAACGCAATTCAACCTCAATATCGACCAATGGACAGACCACCCAGACACCCCTAACACCCTTAGATGCAGCAACCTAAATTGGTAGCCCACTAACTGCTTTTCTCGGAGTCAGTAGTGCTTTGTAGTCTCAAGCAACCTGTGCAATGCCCCCTTAGCAGCACCCCTTTTCCTCTAAGAACATTGAGGCCTAGATGAAAGCGATCTCCACTATTGAATCCACACTTTCCACCATGAATGACAAAATGACAGACCTCACTACGGAAGTAACATCCCTTCAGACTGAGGTGACTGCCTTCCATACCCCCCTAGACACCCGGGTGGACCTACGGGACACTCAGTATAATGCCCTACTGGATTGGTGCAAGAACAGTGATTTCAATCTCCACAAAGTGACAGACCTGGAAGATGGGTCCTGTAGAAACAATATTCATATCTTTTGAGATCCCGGAGGGGGCAGAGGGAAATCAGATTCTGACTTTCCTGGGAGATTTCACACTCAAGCTGCTTGATATTCGCTTCCTGGAACCTCTGGAGTTCCAAAGGATACACAAGGTGTTCTCCCACACTACAGCACAGTAAAAGCCCCGCCACCCGATAATAGCCTGTGTCCTACGTCATCAACACCCACGGACCATCCTTAGAGCAGCAAAGCACGTGACAACACCACTTCTCTATGAAGGGCACTGTATGACCTTTGCCATGGGCTACTCATAGACCACCAACACCAAACCCAAAAAATTCTTGGTGCTGTGGCATTAAATATGGCCGTTTAGACCCAGCACAAGTTCACCTGGGATGGGAAAACTCTGGCATTTCTTGACTGTTTAGGCTTTCCTAGATGACTTTGACAACTCCTCCATGGACACAAATACTCTCCAGGATGCCATGATCGACACACTTTAATGCTGATCTCATCCTCCACCATGCCAGAAGCGCCACCATTCCCCAGCCTGTGGTGCCTGGAATCAGATCGTCTTGGCCTCATAAGGTGGTTAAAGCCCTTAGTAAAGGTAAGGAGAGGGACAAGTACTGTTCTCCTCTAAATCAGGTGATATCCCAGGCTATGGAGGAACCACCTTCCACTTGACCGAACCCGCTCTCTTCAGCCCTCCTTAGCTAGTCCACTATCCTTGTCCTGATTGCCTCCTTTCCCGATCTGGGCGGTGGGCTGCCCAACTGACCTCCCCCCGGTGTATCTGTACCCTGTGAAGTGGCTTCCAGATCACCACTTACTTCTCTAGGCTCATGGCCCGGACGTCTGCTCTTCATAGCACAAACCCCAAGAACAATTGCCCTCCTCATGCTCTGGCGCTCTTCCGACCCCTATTGAATCCACAGGTTCCCTTCCTGCTGTGCTCTCTGGAGCAGGTTCCACACTGTACTAGACACTGCTCCATCACCATTGTAGGGGATTGTTACTATTTACTGTTTCTTCCTTTACTCTCCTGACACCTCACTCCAAGCACTGGGGTTTATCAAACAGGGCGCCTCCTTCCCCTCTTCTGCTCCTGGTAAATTTATTAAGGGCCGGGGAGTGCGCAGCGCCACTGGGCACAGGTTTAACCTTAAAACACAAAAGAACTTATCCCTTTCCACCTATTTCTCACACCCTTCCCTCCTCTACCATTACTCCCAGCCACCTCCCTCTACTTCGCACTACCAAATGCCTTTGAGGCCCCTATCCTGATCCCGTTAATAGTGGGAAGCTGACGAACCTATTCCAGACCACCGCCTCCACTCCCACTGGCGGATACAACTGCACCTCACAATCGTCTCACTGAATGATACTGGCCTCCTACACTTGATTAAATGAAAGAAAGTCCTCCACTATCTACACACAAAACAGGTCAACATTCCCGCCCTTCAAGAAACGCACCTGAACCCATCTGAATCCCTGAAGCCCAAACATAACTGGTGGGCAATATCATCAGTAGTAGTCGTATTCAGACAACTGATACCTCTCTCCCAACTCCCTATGCCTGCTCTAAGAAATGCAGGGTAACCGTCCCGATTAGAAAGAATCTTACCTGCAAACTGCTTAAGTCCTAGACTGATGGCGAATGACAATGGGTCTTTGCCAAATTGTGTTTCCCTGACCCGATACTGATCTTGGCCTAGATCTATGTGCCTAACACAGATAATAACCGCTTTCTAGCTGATCTCTTTTGCAGACTCCTAACCTTCAGTCGTACTCCTGCACTGCTAGGTGGTGATTGAAATCTAGCCCGACCCACTCCTAGATGAGGCAGGATGACTGGATGCCTGCACAAGCACAGACAGCACAGTCCTGTGTAATCTATGTCAGACCACATTTTTAATAAACACTATGGGCAGACTTACAAGCTACTTGCGCCACTTTTGCGTTATTTTTAACATGGGGAAAATGACGCAAAAGTGGCACAAGCATCCTGTCAAGCATCCTGGGCTTGAAGTTTGGTTTCAGCTGAGTCCTTCATCAAGCCTTCCTGGAGGCCCAGATATTCGGTTTGAGATCATGGAACGCACATTGGGGCATATTACCAAGGGCCATTATTGCCGCCTTAGCGGGACTTTTTTCCCGCTAAAGCCGCGATAATTTTATCACCCTATTACCTAGCTGTCGCTAACACCAGTTAGCGACAGCTAGTAGGAGATAGCGATCATCTTGGGGCCCACTTTGCATGTCAGCGATATTTATCGCTAATGACATGCAAAGTGGGCGTGCCAAGATGTTAGCGACTGGAAACAGTCCTTCATCATAGCCTTCCCGGAGGCCCAGATATGCGTCATATTTAATGTATGACGCATCATGTCGCAAGGACTTACAGATACATCAGTATTTCTGACGCATCTGTAAGCGCAAAAGTGACGCATTGCTGGATTGTGTCACAAAAGTGACGCAACTCCAGCAATGTGTCCTTTCACATGGAGAAAGCCCCATTTGAAAGGGCTTGCGTCAGTCTTACGCCTGCTGTGAGACAGGCGCAAGATTTTGACGCAACAGCATCCTAAAAGTGACGCAGTGAAATCTCATAGATTTCACTGCGTCACTATTAAGAGGCTTTTTGCGGGGGAACGTCCCCTCTGCATACATTATACCTGACGCAGGTATAATGTGGCGCAGGGGTTTAAAAAGTGACACATCTACCTAGATGCGTCACTTTTTAAATATGGCGCAACAAGGCGCATTTTGTACGCCGCTGGTGCGTCACAAAAAGTGACGCACCGGCGGCGCAAAACTGGCGCAAGGCCTCATAAATAAGGGCCCAGCTTCCTTATGACACCCTGGCTTCAAAGGTCATCTGTGGGGCTTTATGTCCAGATGCTTTCAGCTTCACAGGGGGACGCAACAGGGTTGCCACTTCTCGCTGATACTGTTTCTCCTTGCAATGGAACCCCTCTTGGCTACACTGCGCTTACCTTCTGAGGGGTGAGGGCTCTCTGTAAGTCCTGTAGAAGTAAAGACCTTCCTCTACGCAGATGAGATTCTCCTCCGCCTATCCCTTCCGCACTCATCCGTGGCCTCAGCCATGTCCATCATCCAGGGTTGTAGGATTTGTGGGGCCCTGGGCAAAATGGGAATGTGCGCGGCCCCTCTAATTTACATGTGACCCCTTGCAAGGAAACCATTAGAGACACTGTAGGAGGCCCATAGTCCAGAATTTTAGCGCCCCACTGTTTTAACTTTCAGCCCCCAAGCAATTCTCACACCTTCAGCCTCATGGTTTGAACATTGCTTGTGGGCTAAAAGTTAGAACTGTGGAGGCGCTAAAATGCTGGACAGTGGGCCTCCCGCAGTGTCTCTGAATGGTCTCCCTCCCGTAGGCCTCCAGACACAATCCCGAAGAGGCCCGGGGAGAGGACCCCTCCCATCGACCCTAATTGCAAGTAAACACCTTTCAACAAGAAGACACACCACCGGTGCGGGCCCCATGCTGGTGGGCTTAGTGTGAGGCCCTGGGCAGCTGCCCACACTGCCCATGTCTAGCGCCGGCTATATAAAATAGATTAATTGGCCAAACAGCGAGGCCCTGTGCCTATCAATAGTGTCAACCACACCTTGCCTACACACAGATGATGTCTGATAGGTCCCCAATAGGCAATTACCATCTGAATAAACACCAGACTCCATAGGATGGTGAAAGACAACCTCCTGCTACTCTGAGAATGGTCTAGATATGACTTACTTAAACAGGAACACTTGAACCTCTCCTTATGGGGTTGGGTACATATCGTAAAGATGACAGTGGCACCCAGGTGCAACTACATCATTGCCATGCTGGCCCTGAGGATACTCTGAGCATTCCTGCTAGTAATAGAGGCAGACACTCGTTCCTATATTTGGAGCGGCAGATGCCCTAGGCTCTGAGCTTCTACACTCTGGGATGACAAGAGTGCCAGATACATTTGCCTCCCGTCATATCCCTTCGTACCAACTGGCTTTTCAAATATCCCAGGTAGCTCCCTACTTGGGTGATCCTACGACTGGGTAGCCATGGACCTCCACCTCATGGACTCGACCTGTTCTGCCCCACCATGCTGACTTCCTCTGTCTTTCATACCGCGGAAGAATATTCTGATATTGGAATATACTGCTATTGCTTGGAAACACATCTTATTGGGATTGTTCCCCTCCTCACACAGCGCCACACCGGTGTGGCACAATGCCTCCCTCCACATTGTTGCTGTCCCTTTCTACTCGGTGACTTGGAATAACGGTGGTTTGACCCTGATTGACCACACTCCTTGGCAAGTGTACCCTCAAGACCTTCCCCCTACGAGGGTAGTCTGCCTGGGTGAGATTGTAAACCCTAGGAGGGTTTACAATCTCACCCAGGCAGACTACTGGAAACATTGTCAGCTCTCCCAATGTCTCCATTCTATCCTAGGTCCTCTTCCAACAGAACCCCTGACCTCTCCCATTGAACCTTATCTCTGCTTATGGGGCAGGTTTAGGTGACTTGTCTTGGGACTGTATGGTGTGCTCATAGGGAAAACCCATTTGAAACCTACCATGACTTTGACCACAACCAAGTGACAAACCATCCTAGGTAGGGAATATGCCCCAATGACCTGGCCAAAGTTAATCCGCTCTCATGTTCAAGGTCTTCGAAGAAATGACATCTGGAGGACTTCCTGCTTCTTTGCAACTGTTGGAGATGCCAAGCGGATGACTGTGACCTATTTCCTGTCTTTTGGAGCTGCTTGAAGATACAGTCTTATTGGACTGAGGTGTAGGCAAACCTCTGGGGGTTGCATCTTGTGGAGCTCCAGAGGGCACAGGTGGGGGCTGAGAACTCCTAACTAGGTCTGGGAGCGTGGGAAGCCCACTCTATGCATTTTGCACGTGGGCCCCTAAGGTTATGTTATGCCACAGGCTTACTTTCATCTAAGCTGTTCTGGATACAGTGCAGTTTCTGGACTATCTTCTGGAATAGGTAGTCCAGGATGTTCAGGCTAAGATTCTAAAGTTTCAGCATCTATGCTGGATACCAGTGAGAATGACTTCGAGGCTACTGGGCCTCCCCAAAATTTCAGCCCTTCTGCACACTTGCCCTCCTCAATGACATAGACAAATCTTCTGAAATGGATACCCACTCCAACCAGGGGTTGGCCACTGCACTAGCTGTGGCTAAAATATGCATTCTACGCCACTGGTGCCAAAACACGTTCCCCACCCTGACAGAATGGGTAATAGAACTCGATAGAGTGGCCCTCCATGAGCAATTCATGGTCAAACTCTATGACAATTTGGAAGTCTTTTAACACCTTGGGTGCTAAGGGGTTTTCCCGCTATGCGCTGGAAAATCCAAAATAGCAGTGATCATGACAAGGTCAACTCGTCATAAGCACAGCCCAGGTAAAACCCATGACGAGTTGACCTTGTACATTAGCATGGAAGGGGCTAAAGAGTAAGTCGTGCCTTCATAAAAGCAGTTGAAGACCGTCTAAAATCGACACCGTGAGGCGACCCTCAACCTATTCCCCTTCTTCACCCTAGTGACCTAGAGATCAGCCTACCCCATAGTCCGTAGAACCCACTGCCATGAATAATGCCCATACACCGTACATCTCCCTCCAGGCATCATAAGAGCGGGTCCTACCACACTGGTGCCCACACCACTGTAAGTGGTCTCCTCACACCAAAACATCAGCCTATCACCAGGAAACCTAATTACCCCTGACTGATCCATCCCACAGCTTGTATCATCCCCGGAGACAGTGATTCTAGGCATCCCATTCTCTTCTTGTCAGCTCTCACCCCACCTAGGCATACCCACTACTCCCTTCCTATCACCCCTTCCCCAATTTTATTACTTTTGGTTTGATATTAATATATGCCTGTCAAAGTCGACGGCCATTTCATCCCACCATAGTCTTGCCCCCCATGGCATAGCAGAGCCCTGACATCAGAGGTTTGCCTTGTACGGAACTGTTATTTGCTGTTTGAATACTCAGCTTATGGCTCCCCTCCCAACACTGCCACTTAACTTGGCCTGCCTTTTTTCTTGGGCCCGTGTACCCGGTCTACATAAAATATGGTGATGGAACTCACTCTTCTTTTTTTTCTTAGCTGTCAACTTGTTATTGTTTTTGGTGTTTTCATTCTGTATTTTCTCTGAAATCAAAAATAATGGCTGCAGAAGAAAAAAAGATCCGCGCCCTCTCAATTTCTTCCTGAAGAAAGAGAAATTCAAGATACACAGGTTATCTTGGGTTCTGTTTGCCCTTGAACCTGGAGACTGGATGGTAGAACTAAACTTGAAGGACGCCTACTTCCATAATCTTGTCCTGCCTGCCCACACATTGTGTCATGTACTTTCCACTTCCCAGTAGGAAATGCAAGTTTGTTGGGCAACATAAACTTTGGGATGGTGCCAGACTGATTTAGAGCACCCACGCAGGATATGTTGTTCTATAGACCACCTAGCTCACAGTGCCACCATAAGCGTCCCTAAACCTAGACGGGTAGTAAATGGTTTGGGCACCCATAGAACATGACAACCCACGGGAATAGTGGTAAAAGATGTAGAACCCTTTTGCTCAGTCACTGGTGCTCTCTCTTGAAGACAGATACAAGAAATACACAGAGGGATGTTTTCAATATTTACTGAACCGTTGTGATTCTTGTTTGGAATATATGTGCTGCAATGATCAATAGACAAAAGCAGATAAATGTAATTAGCAGTATAAGGACAGTGAATAAAATGAATAGTTCCGCCATCTTGCTAAAACAAAGTATACATGTAAGCATACAAAACAGTATATAGCATGCTCCTACTATGCTTTCCGTAACCTAGATGTCTTAGGTGTGTGCAGATGTTCTGCCAGAATCGCCTTTTGGATGATCCTACCCCCGTTACCAGAAGGGAAAGTATATAGGTCTTGGTCACAGGTTGGACATCTCTCCTCGCAGAGGGATCAGTAAGCAGCTGGGCTGAGGTTTCAGCGTGTAGTGACCTAGAAATGACAGCAAGTGCTCCTCTGCCCCAACCCAGAAAGGCTTTCTTTCTTTATAACAAAAAGCATCCTTGCGCCCAAGCTGAGTCCTTAGTCAGGCCGCCATTGTTTATGATCTATTGACATCAACTTTGCCTCATGGTCGAATAATAAACAATTACATTTGCACAATGTACGTTCGAACCTTGTACGGGATGTTCAAGGTGTCATGATAGTGGTCTTACAAAGTGGAATATGTAAGCAAATGTAGTTTCATGGAAACTAATCTTGCACTGTCACGCAGGCAAATGTGTGCCAAAAGTCATTGAGTGAAAGAGAGGGCAACTTAGGAAAACATGTGCATGCTAAAATGAGAGCTTTTCTCCCAGGGCCAAATTGAGCCATATGACAATAGGGCCATGGGCATTATAACTTTGCTGTGCTCCATTTTGCCCTTTTCAACACCTCTGGGGTGTTCACCAAAGTGTTGCCAGTAGTTGCAGCTCATCTGCGGAGGTCAGGGATTCCAGTCATTCCCTACCTTGATAACTGGCTGTTGACGTCGGCCTGCTGCCAGGCAGTCATCTCCAATCCCTAGACTATGGCAGACCTTTGCATTCTCTGGGGTTCATATAAATGTGTTGAAGTCATACCTGACTCCCTCTCAGATGCTTACTTCAGTAGCGTAACAACTGTCCCCATAGCCCTGCAGGGCCAGGGGGCTCTGAGCTCCAGAGGGCCCCATCAGGCACTGTGCATAGGTGGGGGCTGAGAGCTCCTGACTTGGCCCAAAGCATGGGAAGCCCCCTCTATGCACTTTTCAGGGGGGGGGGGCTCGAGTTTTGTTTTTGTTATGCCACTGGCTTACTTTCATTTAAGCTGTTCTGGATACAATGCAGTTTCAGGACTATCTTCTGGAATGGCCAGTCTAGGATGTTGGGGCTAAGATTCTAATGTTTCAGCATCTATGCTGGATTTCAGTGAGAATGACTCTGAGGCTGCTGGGCCTCATGGCCTCTGCATCTCTCTGGTGAAATGTTTGTTGGCACATGCAAGCTCTGTAGTGGGACCTGAAGTCCCAGTGGGTGCACCATCACATAATCTCTTCGACTTGTTCCTGATATCGGAGGCAACTATGAAAGATCTAGTGGTGGCTGACAAACCGTGATTGGGTCAGGGGCAGACCCCTCTCCCTTCCCCACTCAGAGCTGACTATAGTGATCAATCAATCAATCAATCGCTAATTGTAAGGGTGCTACAAACCTGTGAGGGTCTCAAGGGGCTGGCTGGTGATAGATGTGTCACTCTTGGTGTGGGGTGGCCATCTGGGGGAGGTGGAGATCAGAGGACTGTGTTTTTCATCATTCTCAGCTCCACATATGCATGTTGAAGCTGATAGCTATCCAACTGGTATTGATAACCCTGCGTCTTTAGACATCGATGGAACGTCAGGGCCTTTCTCTAGTCATTCAACGACTAGACTCTCTGAATGCCAGAGTGGACAGACTCAGCCGGAACACAAATGGTGCCTCTATCCGGAGGTGGTGGAAGATCTCTTTTGAGATTGGGGAGAATCTTGGATAGATCTCTTCCCCACCACTGAGAATGCAGAGAATGTGCAATTTTAGTATGGCATCCCAAACTCCTGATTATGAGCAGTGGTCCTCCAATCAGCCTGCGACTTGGGTAGGATCTATTGTTGTAACACAGGACAAAGTCTTGCACCCGAACCTGGGCATCCTCTGCCTTCTGGTGTGGAGATTGAGTGGCAGTAGTTAACAGTTTTTGATCTCCCTCCAAAAGTCTGTAATGTCATTCAGTATCTTTTATGAGTTGCAAAAGTTTGCATTGGTAAATGAAGCCATTTGTACTTGCAAATCTGATTACAGATTACAGAGCCCATACATCCCACAGAACGGGCAGACTCAGTGCAGGTCCGACAGCTGGACTCAAATCCAAATCCAGATTCCCCAATATTCATCACCTATCACATATCGGTACATAGTTGTAAAATAACCAATTGTGTAAAGGCCCTGATGAAGATGGAAATTAATAACTAGATCCATTGAAACGTATGTCGGCCAGGAGTGTCTGATATCCCAGATTCCAGCACAGCAATAGAGGGAAGATTATACCTCCTCTATGTTTATTTATATGTGCATGTAGTGTTGGTCTGGGAGTGAGTATGATTGTGAGAGTGTGCAGTATGACTGTAGAGTAGTAGAGAATGGGTTATGCATGAAGGGGATTATATATGTTATATTGTTATGTTCATCTATTGTATGTACTAAATGGGCATTTGAAATTGTACAGTATGATTAATTCAAATTTTGCATTGGTCTGATCAAACCTACTGATAATTGTATCATCTATACTACTATTATAAAGAGAGAACAGAAAGCTTTTGGCAAGGTAAACTCGGGAACCACAGCACCAATCCACACACCCAATACATTGTTGTAATCCTCAGGGTTTGTAGATGGACATAGGCTGCATAAAATGACAAAAAAAACGTAAATTAAAAAATTTAACTTCAAAAACAAAGGAATCCTCTAAAAGTAGCGCCGGCCGCGACCTAGCGCTGGCCGCGACCTAGCGATGTCTGCAACGTGCGTGATGACGACAGGCGGGGAGGAGCGGTGACAAGCAGCGAGGAGTGGCGGTGAAGTCCGGAGCAGGGGGAAGAGCGGCGGCTCAGGTAAGGCAAAGGCAAGGCAAAGGCGAGGCGGGTGGCGGTCTGGGCAATGTCGGGGCGGGCGGGGTAAGGCAAAGACAAGGGCGAGGCAGGAGGCAGGCGGGAGGCGGGCGGGAGGCGGGCGGGAGGCGGTCTGGGCAATGTAGGGACGAGCGGGGGCCGGGGCTGGAGTGCACCTAAGCCTGAACTGTTGCCCCCAGCCCCCTTCTGCCCCGGGCAACTCAGCCGCAATTCGGAAATGCTGCCCCCAGCCCCCTTCTGCCCCAGGCAACGCTGGGGCGGGCTGCTAGTTATGGATAAATGTATTTGAAAATATTTATATAACTAAACAAATGTGGATAGACCTTATTTTTGTACTAAGAAAAATATACAAATAAAGAAAAAAAGAAAAAAATTAAAGAAACTTATGTGGTTAAGAAAATCCATGGAGATTGCCCTAGACTCTATAAAGTTGTATTTAGAGCAAATGGTAAAGCGATATAGGTCGGGTGGGAGCTTGTTCTTGTGACAATATTGCGCAGAGTATCCGGTGCCACAAAGTCTGTTCACCTCAAGTAATGGACCCTTTATGATTGAGTTTCGTGGTGCGGATGCCATCATGTCACCTCCTGGCACAGGGTAATGTGATGTGGCAGGACCCTAGACCCTTATGCATAAATAATTACCACACGGATACACCCAGATTGAGAGTGGAAATGGCATCCAGCATGCGCGCCCGGGCCTTTTTATTGGCAGTGTCACATGTCCTGTGATGTGTGTGCTGGATGGGTGTGGTGTAGGTGTAAACCAGCCGTGAGGGAGTGGCTGTGGCATGCTGACAACTAGACCTGTGATCAGCAGATCACTGCAGGGAAGACCTGGGACATGTAGCGTTATATTCCCTTCCTGGGAGCGTAAGCAGAGCGGGCTGGCCTGGCGTATGCCAGTCCAGCATAAGGGTGTGAACAATGACCCTGGAGCTCTGGGCGTGGTTCTGTCCTGGGCTGGACAAGGAAGTAACTAATGCATGTGTCTTTGTTGTAGTGTCAGCGCCACCCGGACCGCAATCTGCAATGTGTCACCCTGTGACCCAAGTCCCACAACATGCGCAACATGGACGGACCCTACATTAATCCATACTTCCACACTTGAAAGATTATAGACATGACACATCTGTGTGAATATGAATGTTTAATGCACATTCAGTGGATTGTTGAAGCTGGAGCAGTACAGGGCCATGCAAACCCCACTTTACATTGTTGGGCCGTGGAGGGCCAGCCAGAGTCCTTTAGGGAATGACAAGTTCATCGGAAGAGTACAGTCCTCAGTCTCAGTGCTGTGTCATTGGTGACCAAACAGAATATAGCATTCCATGTCGGGGTCCAAGGTGAGTGTTGCAGAGTCTTTCGGGGGACAGTGGAAGGTGATGATGCAGAGGGCAGAACCAAGCAGAAACTGGCCATATGGCGGAGATGAATACTACTGCGTCATTCTTACCACGACGGCAGATTCATCCGCATCTTCGTCCTCTGCTGTTACATGTACCTCACATGTGGGTGGTAATGTTCTGTCACTGTGTGGCAGTGATACTTCAATGCCCGGGGGGTAGAATGTCTGCCACACTGTGTGGCACTGACACTTCAGGGGGAAGAGAAGTGGATGGAGTGGTAACAGCAGCATGCATCAGCACCAAGTCATATGTCAGAAATGCCATGAGGAGGGTCTTTGGGCATTGAGGAACCCAGCTACCTCTCGCTGGTGTGCAGCAGTGGTAGCTGCTCTTTCCGCCTGCTCACTCCATGTTCTCCATGATCCTCCGCATGTGTCCCAACTCCCGGGTGACATCGCTGGAGCCACTCTGACTAGACAGTTGTTCTTGTCTCTGAGTCAGGACTCCAGCGATGTCAGCCATGGTTCGTTGGAGAGCATGGAGCGGACTGTGGGTGTTCCTTAGGGACTGTGAGTGGTCCCTAATGAGACTTAAACACCCACGTATGGCAATTCGTTTGGCTACCACGTGGTCTAACCAAACCCGCGTCTGTTCAGCCAGCTTCTCCTGGCACCCCAAGACACGGTGTTGGAAGGCCATGTGTTGTTCGTGGGGGTCCTGGGAGGCAGCCGTGGTGATGGGTGCTGCCCTGCTCCTGTAGGTGGTGTGGGGAGGCTGTCCACGTGCTGTTGGAGGGCGTCAGGGTCGAAGGTGTGGTGGTCCTCTTCGTCATCAGAGAAGAGAGTTTCGGCCTGCTCTGCAGGAGGTGTTATATTTCCCTCTGCAATGCGAAGGGGAGATGCAGTTTAACGTTGTGTTTACATGTATGTTGACACATTGTAAATGTTTACATTCAGACTGCCTGACAGTGTACATTGTGACTGTTTGGGAGGAGCTCCCTATTTGATGTGGGACAGTGGACATTTCGACAACATCACAGATCGTCAACTCACATTTCCCTGCAATGCCAAATGTGACTGGCCAGTTTCTACACACAAGCGGCACCAGTTGTGTCCTCTGTTCTGTTGTGAATGTGTTGTGGTTTGTACCACATCGTTGTCAATGTTGATGTGCTCTGCATGTTATGTGTGTGTGATGCATTTTGGGGGACTCGCCCCTGCAGGTCTGATTTTCCTGCCCCTTATCCCTTTCATGCGGTGTGCCTTTGCCTTTTGTGCTTATACAGTGCTGAGATGTTGCATACTTGGGTACATTGCTCTCTTGGTGGGAGTTGGGGGTCTGGGGCATATGGTTTTTCCACAGATGAGCTATACTTAATTGTGCATGTGTGCCATTGTGCCCATCTCTCCCCCGTCCCCCCAGTCCCTGGTCGTTACTCACCCTAGTGATGTTGTGTCCGGTCATGTTGAGCAGTGCCCAGTCCGCCAACTCCTGCCACTGTCTACCCACTGATGACTGTGGACACCATTTCTTCCATCTCGTCCAGCTCCTCATGTGGCGCTTGACTCCCACCTCCAGCCTGCATTGCTGCCTTCCAGTTGTTGGCGAGTTTCTGCTTGGTTTTGTGCTTCACATCATTCCAGCGCCTCTTGACCTCTTCCATTGTCCTCTTCAGCACTACGACTGCATTCACCCTATCCACGATGGACTGCCATAATACAATTTTTGTTGTCAATTACACAATGGAGGTGACGAACAGTAGTTGAAGGTTTTCTACCACCTCTGTTATCAGGATCCTGCTTTCCTGCGGACTGTACCGCTTCTTGCTACTCTTCTTGTCCTTGTCCATCCCTGACCCGGAGGTCCCAGGCTGACCCTTGGGGGGCTTGTGGGGTACAGGTTGTCCTCTGTACTTGCTCCGGATGCCTCCATTGTGCTTCTGTGTTGGGTGTATTTTTTCTTTCTACTTTTATAGTGATTTTTCCCGCCTGACTTGTGTGAATTGCAGGCCTGACGAAGATTATCACAGATTTTTTTATCGTGGTTCGGCCCATTGCATCTTTTTGTGCGTTGGAGTTTAAATTTTTATCGCTGTCCCGGTGACTTTATCTCGGACATTTGATGCGTTATCAGGAACATATCGCATGTTATCGCTGAGTTGTGAATAGGAAGTTAACACAGAGTGATTTTCCCGCGATAGACGGCGATGTGAGACATTGCAGTAACCAATTTTGGCAATGATTATCAAACGTTCTTGAGAATATCACCCAAAATGTGATATTTCATTGGCCCCATTGCATTCATGACACTGTATACTAAGATGTAATATTGTTCAAAGTTTTGATTGCAAATTCATGTTTAGACTTTAAAGAATGCTACCAGTTATGAGTTTTTTCTTCAGTTTGAGTTTCATCTGTGTCATGTAGTTAATTTTAACTCAACATCTGGGCTATATTTATGCCTTATATGTCGGGTTAATCCCACATTTCTCTTTTTGTCTTGCATGGCAATTAACAACTGAAGCGATAGGTGGGTGACTGAATTTCTGTATTATATTTTATCCGAAAGAAAACTACCGTGCGCAAGATTTACTGATACTCATATCGCAAACCTTGTTTGGAATATTCGGGATTAAGGCTATTATCCATTTTACCGTAGTTTCATTTTCACATCGTAAAGTATCTGTATTTTAAGTCAAAACAGGTTCATTTAATTGAGAGAGGTTTGGTAACCGGCGGATAATAAGAATGAATTATGAACATCTGTAGAGGTCTGGCACTGGCGTATGGGACCGGTTACCTTTTGAATGACATTAAAAGTGCTTTGGGTCCTCAGCTTCATTCCCGAAATGATTATATGAAAAGGTTCTTCTGTTCTCAGCTGGTTGCAATGTGCGCCTTCTGTCAGGGGTGACTGATATTTCAGCACTATGACACCGCAGCAGTGTGTCTGTAGGAAGAGCTATTGTGCTTGTAGTTCATGGCCGCAAGTCTCTACTGACAGGAAGATATCGGAGAGTTGACCTGCGTTCTATAAATGCTAAACTACACTGACAAATGTTCACGATGGGCAATGTCCGTGGTGGGGAGTCCAAACACTGTGGCGGCTTGAAAGTCAGCCGAATTGGAAGAGGGGGAGCGGTCCCATGCATCCTGGCATGTGATAAAACACATGCTCAAAAGAGCTGCATTCCAACCTAGCAGCCTCTCCATTACAATTATGGCCCTTATTTATGAGGCCTTGCGTCAGTTTTGCGCCGCCGGTGCGTCACGTTTTGTGACGCACCAGCGGCGTACAAAATGCGCCTTGTTGGGCCATATTTAAAAAGTGACGCATCTAGGTAGATGCGTCACTTTTTAAACCCCTGCGCCACACTATACCTGCGTCAGGTATAATGTATGCAGAGAGGGCGTTCCCCCGCAAAAAGCCTCGTAATAGTGACGCAGTGAAATCTATGAGATTTCACTGCGTCACTTTTAGGATGCTGTTGCGTCAAAATCTTGCGCCTGCCTCACAGCAGGCGTAAGACTGACGCAAGCCCTTTCACATGGGGCTTTCCCCATGTGAAAGGACGCATTGCTGGAGTTGCGTCACTTTTGTGACACACTCCAGCAATGCGTCACTTTTGCGCTTACAGATGCGTCAGTAATACTGACAGTTCTGTAAGTGCTTGTGACAGGATGCGTCATACATTAAATGTGATGCATCATTGGTGTCGCAAGGAGTGCGCAGTGAAAAGTGACGCATCGCTGTTTTCACGCAGCGATGCGTCACTTTTCATAAATGAGGCCCCTAGTCTCAAGCAGGACTCAACCATAATTTTGGAACACTTGAAGCTCATAGTGCATTTGAGATGGCAGACAATTTGCCAATATGTTGGGTTTTCCCTATCTATGTACGTTAATGGTTAGAGGCAGGAACTGGGTCATTTGATAGGGGGCAAAATGTTGGTAACACACAACTCTTTAGGATTGTTGGTATTCACAAACATTTTCGAGACAGTTTTCCAGTTTAAATACTGCATACATAACTACTATATTAAAAGCAGTCCTAAGTATATTCATCAGGTGGAGAAGAAAAGTGCCAATCTCCATATTTCTGGGTGGTGCGTGGCATGGGATTCTCCTCCAGAAACAAAATCTTTCACTATGGAAAATTGTCATATGTGTAAGATATTTTTTTTAATGAATTATGTGAGTTTCCTCACCAGGGGATACAGATCAAGGCCACTCTTGGTATTGCAGTTGTTCTGGGCCCTGAATTTCAGGATCTGAAAATACAGGAAGTGGTAATAACGGTGCAGTGAATTCCAGACATGGTAATTACAGTCCTGAAGTCATAATTCCCAGTTTAACCAACTGCGATCCTCCGATGGTTGCCAGGCAGTGATTGTGGACTGTATACAGCCCTGTCTCTACTGGTCCCAAAAGCACCACGAGGGAAGCTGCCTCTGGTCCCCAAGACTCTTCTCCCACAGAAATCCGCTACCCCAAAACAAACACGATGACATTGTCAGAGCTTAAGAGTGACACGTGACTTTGAAACCAACACCCTGTAAGGAGGAAAATGGCATGCGAGACCACCCTCTCCACAGACCCTGCACCCATTTACCACCTCTATTATGCAAAGAATAATTCATGATTAGGAAATATAGGTGTGGGGATACCAGCCAGAATGAGATTTTCTGACTCTGGTATATCTGCACCTACAGTTAAAAGATTCTCCAAATCTTAAGTAAGCTCACACAGAAAAGGATTACGTGCTTCAATATTACCCCAAAGACACAACAGATATTGCACAGTTGCATTGTCTCTGAGATGCAAGCTGCACACACGTCCACCCAGTCTACACAGTCCAGCACCCGTTTACACAATGGTGGGTGAAATGATTCTAACTTACCAGATTCCCATTTTAAGCCCTCACTTAATTCATTACTGAGTAGAGAAAAGCCTTCACAGCCCATGCCATTTTTCACCATCCCCTGCCACTCCGAGATAACTGCAGGCAGAAAGCAGATCGACGACCTGCTGCATGCAGCTCAACCCCCGTTGATAGCTACTCAGAATAAAACATTCATTCATCTTATATCTTTATGACTCATCAATGTGAAAGTGTTGTAATCTGGCATCTACACTATGGGGGAGATTTACAAGGCCCTTGCGCCACTTTTGCGTCATTTTTAACATGGGAAAAGTGAAGCAAAAGTGGAGCAATGGCCTTGTAAATAAGCCCCTGTGTATTTCTGTATATGGTATTTCTATGGTACAAACCAAGCCAGAAGGCTTCGGCGCGCTGTACATGACCAACGACGAACTTAAATTCAAAGAGTAATAGGAGAGGAAGCTGAGTTGTGGACGGTTTATGCATTCTGAAGTAGTGTTTTTTAAGAGGTGGGTGTTCAGCTCCTTCCTAAACTGGAGCAGCGTTGGGGTGTTCCTGAAGGATACAGGGTTATTGGTCCACGTCCTGGCTGCATAGTTGTCCTTCTTTTTTTTTTTTTTACAATTTTTAGTCTGTTGTGCAAAGAACCATCAGAGATTGATTGTAAGATACGTGGGGGATGCTGGTTGTGGTGGCTTTGAAAATGATGCAGCTGGATTTGAAGATGCTGCATGCTGCTAAGAGATTCAATGGAGTTTTATCAGGATAAGGATGATGTGATCATATTACTAGGGGTGGGCGGTGAATTCTGCTCTACCGGAGGAGTTCTTGGAGTTTTTGTCACTCCACTCTCCACTTGAAGAACAGAGTTCGGCCATAACTCTGCCTTCGGCGCATGGCGGAGTGTACAGTCCACCAGTATGTTGAGAGACAACACTGTTTACCATAGAACTGATTGGGGCTGTAAAGGTTTTTGCTTTTTGTGCCTAGTCAATTCTTTTAATTATCTGGGTTAGTTTTCAGTTCCTTTTCAATAGGGGACAGGACTTCTATTGTTGACTTGTTTGCCCAGGGCACATGATGAGACCCGCTGCAGCCCACTCATAGATGATGGATGGGCAGCTTTGGCAGCCGATAGGTGTGGTACTGAGCATCAGGCAGCAGAGGGGGCAGAGCGGTGCTGCCCTGCCCCCACCCCCTTTGGAGCTTGTGCAGGTGGCAGGTTGAGGAGCTTAAAAGGTGTGGGTCCATTGGCTCTGCCTGATAGATCCCACTCTGCCACATTCTGCTCCATAGCAGAACTGACACCACCTGCATCTGTAACCCACAATGCTCGCCGAATCAGCCACTGTCCCGTGTCGCCTGCAGCCATGCGGGAAAGGAGACGGTGACTAGAGTACCGTATAATTTAATGTATTCACTTTTTGCTCACTGGAAGTGGGAAGGGTGGAATGGTAGAGAGGACTGCTTCATTGCTTCGAAGTGGACTCATTGCCTCCTCTGGGAGCTGTGCCTCTGTGTGAGGCAAGATGATTGCTCAGTGTAGCAGCATAGTATAGGAGGGCAGCATCACAGCTGCCCCTCGCCCTTGCCAGACTCCCTAGGGCTCTTATTTCCAAACCTCGGAATGGTGGGTGGAACTCCATGGATTCTCACTGAGTTTTTAAGTTACTCTGAGAATTTACACGGAGTGGACCTCCTTGAGCTCCTCCCACCCCTACAAATTACTACTAGCCTCGGATGAGACAAACTGTGGCATGCAATTGGCCCTAAGGGGTGCCAGTGTGGAGTCTGGGAGGCCATGGATTAGCTCATTTCCACGATATGGATGCGAGAAAGAAGGGCTTAAATAGCAGTTGTGAAGTTGCTATATAGAAAAGACAGCTTGACTTTCTTTAGAAGAAAAAGCTGGTAGCAATTCATCCTAGTTTTTTTCTGGCAATGTGTTTCTTGAGTGTGATATTAGTGTCCAGGGGGAATCCAAGTAACTTGTCATTCAGTGAAAGTTGGGGTTCAAAGACATCAAGGTTCATATGATTGAGCCAGGTTTGAAATTTATATTGTTTGTTGTTCTTGGTAAGCAACAGGAATTCTGTCTTGGCTCAACATCAGGCAGGCGCTGGACTTCCAGGTCTGGGTGATACACTAGCATTATTTCAGATGTTGGATGACTGAAGCAAAGGAGACTTGCAAGTAGAGCCATACATTATTGGCATATTGATGAATCTTACTTCTGTTATTTGTGAGTAGATCACCAAGCGGCTCCATGAAAAGGTTGAAGATGACAGGTGCCAGTAAGAAACATTGGGGAGCTCCACACGTGAACATGGTCTTTGTAACCTGGAACTTCCCATGTGAACAGGTGTGTCTGTTGGAAAAGTGGGGGGAGAACCAGTGAACGTAATTTCCAATGAATCCCATTCGTAAACCAAGGCTACTTATTAGGGGTGGGTTTTGCAACTCCCCATTCCACTAGGAGGGTGGAGTTCTGCAAAAAACTCTGGCTATGAAGAGGGGTTTACTGGAGCACATGCACACTCACTCACCCCCGGGCCCTAACACAACTGTTGGGAGACAGAGCAAGCGCTCTCCTAGAAGGCAGGCCATTTGTAGGAAAGCTGAGAAAGCAGAACTCACCCTCTGATTGGATAGTTAGAAATAAATTCCCCTCTACCAGTGGGCGGGGCCTAGTGACTCTCGCCATGATTGGCGGCTGTGTGGATGACCTATGAAACCTTGTGTCTCTGTCAGAAATCTTCACATGCCTAAAGGCTGGGTATGCTAAGGCTTCCGAGTTGTGTCAGTGGAGGGCAAGCTGAGTGTTCTGTGCCTCACTCCCTGCTGCAAGTTGCTTCGAGCTCCGTCAGTGTCCACGCTGGCTGGTGCTTGTTGTCTCACACTGATCTCTGCCTGACCATACCCCTGTGCCTCTTGCTGCCATGGCAGAGAGTTCCTGGGCCCGCAGCAGGTGACAGAGGGTGGGCTGGCTGGAGAGCAGGTCGCGCCCCGCTAGCGACGAGGACCTATGGGATGGCAGGGCAGTGGGAGGCCCTGCAGAGGAGGGGTACCATTCCCCCGGGGAGCTGAGGTGAGAGCCTGTCGGGGTTGTGGCAGCTGCCCTCTCAGCTGCTTGCAGATGCCTGATGTGTCTGTATTTGCATGTGCATGTTTTGATATGCACATGTGGAGCAGTCAGGTTCATGCATGACTAATGTAGACCGGGGCTTTGCATTCTGGGACACGTAGTCCTATTTGTGCAGGACTGCAAGGTCATCAGTGCTCAGTGAAAACGTGGACTGGCATAGACCTGGAAAGCTGCAGTGTGATACACCAGGCTTGTTAGACATGGCTGTAAGTAGTTAAAGATGAAATGCAGAATTCTATAAACATCCCTCTTAGGGTAGGGTGGATGGGGTACCTAGTGCTCTGCTTTTGGACAGCGACAATGAAGCTAAAAGTGCTACATCCCAATAGGTGGGGCACTAACACCCAGCATGGTGTGACCTGAGATGTGTGAGTTGCCCCACTGAGGGTACCTGCCTCTCTGACTCGGGTCTCACCGCTCAAGTTTTCGCAATTCTTAGAAGCGAAACATGATTGCAAGACAGTGTGTGACAGTGCACTATCCTGATAGTCCTGAAAAGCCCCGCTAAGGGAAATACTGCATGATGGCAATCGCTGTTAAAATAGTAGTTAGTGCAATGAAGAGTGCCTTTTGGTTGGCAACAGTTCATTAACATTAGAAAGATACTACATGTCTGAGTTCCGCAAAGCGCCTTATTCATTTTGTGTAAATGTCATGTGATCTTAAATTACCCTCAACACTGGAGGCTTCTTAGAACCGAGGCTGAGAATTTGTTGAGGGTCACACGCTGAGCCCACTTGGGTGAGACCGGATGATCACTCCAGTATCTATGCACAGCCACTGAGTCTCCAGAACACACCAAAGTTATATCAAATGCACCTGTCATATCATGCTTTGCCCATGATCACACACTAAGTCCACTTGGGTTATCACTCTAGTTGTCTGTATCCACACATGGCAACTGACAGAAGTCACTCATCTTCAACTAATATGAAGAAACCATTAGTTGAACATAGAATAGCACATTATACTCATGACCGAGGGAGCAGCGAGCACGCAGTGTGTCTGGGGGCCAGAGGGGAGAGGTTCAACAACCATGCCGCTAGCACCTACCATTCTGTTTGCACATCATTCAGCATGTGTGTCCCTATCACGCACATGTGCACAAACACTGCACATCACACAAGGGTACTAGTCCCACAGGTGCAGCATGACACAGGCACCAGGCAGTGTGTAAAAAAGCTGCATTTAGCAGTTATGGACAGAGTAGCAGATTCAGCTCTCTGCAAGGAGCTCTAACATCTCACCAGGCAAGTTCTTCCACTGTTTTAGGCGCTTTGCACATAGACACGCAGCGTATGCACTCCTTTCTCCGGGAAGAGCCACCGAATCTTCAGTGAGCACTGTGTCCAGACTCAGAGCCTGACAAACTGCATTTCACCCAACAGTTACGAGCACATCCTCCCCTCCGCAGTGGGGGAGGGCAGGCAGCGCTGGGGTCTGGAGTGGGGGATACAGGGCGTTACAGCGGGCCATGGTGGACTGGCTACGGTGGGAGCTGGGTGAGTGAGGAGGAGATGAGGCTGCGAGGGATGGAGGGAGAGAGTGAGTGAGAGAGATGGCGAGAGAGGGAGAGCTCTGCATACATCAGATGCAGTCATAGCTACAAGCTCTGCTTGAACAACCAGGAATTGACAGATCCAGGCAGCTTGCAGCAGGCACAACACAGAGTCACATGAGTAAAGCCATGGGTAGAGGCAGCATGAAGAATACACTGAAGACAGAGATAGACCTTTGAAACATAGATGTATATTCATACTGAAAGCAGCCATGGAGCCAAGATCCATCGGTTTATACATATGGATGCGAAAAGCACCACAGAAGAAGACTGCCTCTCACGGCTGCCGACCATCTTTACAAGATCCGAAATAACTGCTTCAGACTGGGGGGCTCAACTGAGCTCAAGTCTTTGGAAAGGCAAGCAGGCTATCGAGTCCCAGGTGGGAGAGCTGATGTGTAAGGTGATGGTCTCTGTGTTGCAGCATGATCTGAAGCCAGACTGGAAGGTGCAGGAGATGGTTAGCATTGATGTGATCATAGAGTTGAAGATAGAATGCTTTTTCAGTGATCTTGCAAATGAATGGTAGGTGAATGATTGGCTGGTAATTGCAGGTTTCTTTCGGAGTGGGAGGATCTGGCCAGTCTTGAGAGCTTCTTGGAAGATGCCTTGATTGAGCGAGCCATTGACAATGGTAAGTAAGGATGAGAGAGCATCCCCAGGGAGAGCTTAGATGAAGGATGATTGTAAGACATCATCTTCATACCAAAGTGGCTTTGAGGGATTCACGTACATCAACCAGATCTGGTAGAGATAGGGCTTTGAAGACTGACCATTGCAGAATTTTACTGAAAGGTGGGGGTGTAAGAGGTTAAACAAATTTGGTAATGTCGATGTGCTGGTGAATCTTCTTATGTTTTCACTGAAGAAGAGGTTAATGGTATTGCACTTTGCTGTGGAGTGAGGAATAGGGTTGGGTCCGGGGCAGAAGGTTGATGCAATGCTTGATTGCTTTAATTGTGTTAGGCTTCTGTTGGTCCCCGTGAGGAAGAATTATTTATAAACAACCAATAACAAATTAAAAAATTGAAGAGACTAAGGTGGTATTCAAAAAAGGAGAGAATGTTGTCATTTATTCAACAACACATCATAACGATTGGTAAAGCATTGTTACAATCATTAGAAGAGAAACGAGAAATCGGAAAGTGAAATGGCCCCAAAATGGGAAGAGGGAAGGGGGTGTGCTCAAAGGGTGTGAGAAAGATTTTAAAGATAGTACACAGACTTAAACATGATGTACATAAATCCAAAAATCAACAAGGAATTAGGAATTATTCCAAAAAACCAAAACGGCCTACATCAATTAAGGCAAGCATTGAGCATGTATTTCAAATATGGACATTCTACGGTCACATGTATAGTTCAATCGGATACAGGAGATGTGCCGGATGTCCCAAAGTAAAGAGGCGTCGACGTTTCGACCCCTATTTGTAGGCTAAATTCAGTCCTTTGCCGGGGTCTTCATCAGGACCGTTACAGTGGGGGAAGGGACGGAGAGGGGCCGTCCTATCTGAAAAATTAAAAACCAATATCAGGAAATGGGGTATGGAATTAAAACCATCACAGTCACTGTCCTGTACACCTTAAAGGTGGCTTATTGAAAACGAACTAATGCCATGGAGTCCGGGTCATACGGACCTCTGGACAGGAGGGACCAGGAGCTGAGTAGGCGATAAATCATACTCACGCTCAATAGTATATTAATTATACGTCGAGGGAAACATTAGCCAACAAAATAATAATGTCCGCTCAAAGTGAGGGACAAGGTACCGTTGATGTATTGATACAGAACTGAGATTGTCTATAAACCCAATAATGAACTTAGTTCTAGAAATAGGTCTCAAGGTGATTCACCAGTACAGGAACACGGTAAACAGATAAAATGAATTGTAGGTAATTACCTTAAGTAAAATTAAACACACTCCATCAAGATCAACATCAGCAGGACCAAATGGCAACGTGCTGGTATGGAAAAATACAGCTGGGCAAGTCTAGATAAAACCAAATGCTTCAGGTTAATCGATATTAAAAACCTGGTGTTACAACGTGTCTAGCCTCAGCGGGTACTGGTACTGTGCTATAACACTTCCAAGTATGGGATTACCTAAGTTTGAGTTAAACACCTTCCATTCGGAGGAACATCAGCAGGAGTTATAACTTCCAACAAGGATAGGCGCTGTGCTGGTTCAATGGCAAAATGGCTGTTGAATCAAGGTGTAGACCAATTTTTACATTAAATTAAATTCGGGCACAACATGGTAGTCTGACAGACAAAAGCCACATTTGCGTGGGTCCATACCTTTATGGGGTCCGCATAATACTTTATGAACCGGAAAAGCTGAGTGCAAGCGGCGGTCGCCAAAGGGAACCGGTCGACTGAGTGCCGTCACAATCAATTCCTAAAAAGATGAAGGACCGTGTTACCTCCTCGGATAACCGTCACAATCGGGACATGAGAATACCACACTTACTGGGTGTAAAAGACGCGGAGCAGCAGGACTTCTTGCTGCTAGCGATACTCCAGACTCCGTCAGCCGCTACGCGGAGTTTCGGGGCGGAGCCTATGACATAGCGTAGTGAGTAGAAATAGAAGAAAAACTGTGTGGTATGGTCAAGGGGCGAAATATAATAATGGGACGTCATCCTCTCCCCAGTGTCTAACAATTATAGGTGACTATTAAGCTAACAATAGCAAAAAGTTACTTAATCCTAAATTACGTTTAATGCCATCTGCTCGGGAAACAGCCATTTCACGCGAAATTTAAGGGCGGAGCCTATGTCAATATCTAGCTGAGGGAGCGAGTGGAATCAAAATTAGCCACCTCTCGTCTTAGTATGTAAAATTACATAAACAATTTAGCAGAATTGTTAACAATAGCTATCCATCTGGGAAATTGAAACGTAATACTCGCGCACTACCCATGCAAGGGAGTGAAGGCGAGTGGGCACATGATTATTTGCCTTTGAAAATGTCACATAATTAGGTGTAGCTAGAAAGAAGATGAAAACACACAATACTTATACTCAAAGTTCTACGGCACCCAGGGGATGAAACTACTCGTGCACCTGTCACGCAGGATGGTGTAGACGAGTTACCCAGATGTTCCAAAAAATAAATTAGTGGAGATAGTCAGATAGGTGTGTTGAATTGTCAGTATGGCTTATGTGCAACTTAAGGGATTCTATCATCTCAGTGCAGCCAATTGAGCAAAGCTGCCATCCTGCTCGTTCAAGCCATTTTTAATGGAGTCCAGGAGAGACATCCATTTGCACTCTCGTAAGTTAAGCACAGCTGCTAAGTTTCCACCTCTCCTACCTAAGGAGACCTTCTCGATTACCAGCCACCTTAGGTCTTGCAGTGTGTGTCCAGCGGTCTGCCAGTGGTCTACCAGGGGGGCGCCTAGAACCTTGCAACGTAGTCTGCTGCTATGTGCAGAAATACGAGATTTGATTTTTGCTGGGTTTGCCCTACGTATACTTTGCTACACGGGCATGTAATTATGTAAATCACACTGTCGGTGTTACAATTGGTGTGGTGTTTTAATCTGAAGGTCTGTTGTCCATGGGTGAAGGTCTTTGTCTGGGTGGTTGTCTCGCAAGCAGTTCAGGTCCCACATCTAAAGTGACCTATCACAGGTGGTAAGTGCCATAGACTTGTAAGTGTTGGAGAGCTCTCGGGTTCCACAATATCTCGAATATTTTTGGATCTCTTGAAAGAATGGAGAGGAAGCTGTGGTTGGTCAATCTCGTTGGCTATTAGAGGCCAGTTCTTATTGATCACTTGTTTAACCTCATTACTCCTTGTAGTGAAGGTAGTGACACAAATCATCCGGTTCATCTCAGGGTCTATGCGAGCTTCAGGGTTCAGCATATTCACTCTCGGGTTATACCAAGCTCGCTTTCTAGCACATCTCACCATGCGAGCTGGATAACCCCGTGAGACGAGGCGCTCCTTGAGGATCTCTGACTCCTTAAGATAGTTGGTCCGAGAGGAACAGTTTCTTCTAATTCTCAGAAACTGTCCTACAGGAAGATTGTCTCTGAGGCCTCTCGGATGGTGGCTGCCATATTGTAACAGAGAGTTCCTCTCTGTCGGTTTTCTGTAAAGAGTGGTTAGAAGATGCCCGTTTTCCACATAAATGGAGATGTCAAGGAAGGGTATAGATGTATTGCTTGATTCAAGCGTGAATTGGATGTTGGTGTTCCGTTGATTCAACCAAGTGTGATACTCATTTAGTTGATCACTGTTACCTTGCCAAATACACAAGACATCATCGATGTATCTGACCCAAAGGGTCAGCATGGATGAAAAAGGATTATTTGGTGAGAAAACATGTTCCTGTTCAAAGTGATCCATATAAATAATGGCCAGATTAGGGGCAAATGTTGCGCCCATGGCTACGCCCTTGGATTGTACGTAGAACTTTTCTTGAAAAATGAAGAAATTTTTCTTCATGGCTATGTTCAGTAGATCGATGATGAACTCCGTTGGAACTTGAAAAGGAGCAGGTCTTTGATTCAATGCTACCTCCATGACATCTAGGGCCTCCTGTTGGGGGATGCTGGTATAGAGTGATATAATATCACAAGTTACCAATAGTGTAGTAGTGGGATCAAAGGGTCTTTCATCAATCATTTGGATGACTTGGGTCGTATCACGTAGGTAGGCTCTAGTGTTCAGGGCAAGTGGCTTCAGAAAAAAGTCTATGTATTTACATAGCGGCTCTAGTATAGAGCCACACCCAGATACTATAGGGCGCCCGGGAGGACTGTCAAGGTTTTTGTGGACCTTTGGCAAGGTGTAGATGGTTGCCAACCTCGGAGATTTCTGATTCAGGAATTTAAACTCTTGGTCACTCAGAAAGCCTGATTCCAAACCTTTTTGTGTAATTGATAGAATCATACGGGCTATGTCTCTAGATGGATCACTGGGTATCTCTTGATAGCTGACTCCGTCGTACAGTTGTCTATGGATTTCTTCTTTGTACTTGGACAGATCCTGGACAACGATTGCCCCGCCTTTGTCACCCATGGACAACAGACCTTCAGATTAAAACACCACACCAATTGTAACACCGACAGTGTGATTTACATAATTACATGCCCGTGTAGCAAAGTATACGTAGGGCAAACCCAGCAAAAAATCAAATCTCGTATTTCTGCACATAGCAGCAGACTACGTTGCAAGGTTCTAGGCGCCCCCCTGGTAGACCACTGGCAGACCGCTGGACACACACTGCAAGACCTAAGGTGGCTGGTAATCGAGAAGTTCTCCTTAGGTAGGAGAGGTGGAAACTTAGCAGCTGTGCTTAACTTACGAGAGTGCAAATGGATGTCTCTCCTGGACTCCATTAAAAATGGCTTGAACGAGCAGGATGGCAGCTTTGCTCAATTGGCTGCACTGAGATGATAGAATCCCTTAAGTTGCACATAAGCCATACTGACAATTCAACACACCTATCTGACTATCTCCACTAATTTATTTTTTGGAACATCTGGGTAACTCGTCTACACCATCCTGCGTGACAGGTGCACGAGTAGTTTCATCCCCTGGGTGCCGTAGAACTTTGAGTATAAGTATTGTGTGTTTTCATCTTCTTTCTAGCTACACCTAATTATGTGACATTTTCAAAGGCAAATAATCATGTGCCCGCTCGCCTTCACTCCCTTGCATGGGTAGTGCGCGAGTATTACGTTTCAATTTCCCAGATGGATAGCTATTGTTAACAATTCTGCTAAATTGTTTATGTAATTTTACATACTAAGACGAGAGGTGGCTAATTTTGATTCCACTCGCTCCCTCAGCTAGATATTGACATAGGCTCCGCCCTTAAATTTCGCGTGAAATGGCTGTTTCCCGAGCAGATGGCATTAACCGTAATTTAGGATTAAGTAACTTTTTGCTATTGTTAGCTTAATAGTCACCTATAATTGTTAGACACTGGGGAGAGGATGACGTCCCATTATTATATTTCGCCCCTTGACCATACCACACAGTTTTTCTTCTATTTCTACTCACTACGCTATGTCATAGGCTCCGCCCCGAAACTCCGCGTAGCGGCTGACGGAGTCTGGAGTATCGCTAGCAGCAAGAAGTCCTGCTGCTCCGCGTCTTTTACACCCAGTAAGTGTGGTATTCTCATGTCCCGATTGTGACGGTTATCCGAGGAGGTAACACGGTCCTTCATCTTTTTAGGAATTGATTGTGACGGCACTCAGTCGACCGGTTCCCTTTGGCGACCGCCGCTTGCACTCAGCTTTTCCGGTTCATAAAGTATTATGCGGACCCCATAAAGGTATGGACCCACGCAAATGTGGCTTTTGTCTGTCAGACTACCATGTTGTGCCCGAATTTAATTTAATGTAAAAATTGGTCTACACCTTGATTCAACAGCCATTTTGCCATTGAACCAGCACAGCGCCTATCCTTGTTGGAAGTTATAACTCCTGCTGATGTTCCTCCGAATGGAAGGTGTTTAACTCAAACTTAGGTAATCCCATACTTGGAAGTGTTATAGCACAGTACCAGTACCCGCTGAGGCTAGACACGTTGTAACACCAGGTTTTTAATATCGATTAACCTGAAGCATTTGGTTTTATCTAGACTTGCCCAGCTGTATTTTTCCATACCAGCACGTTGCCATTTGGTCCTGCTGATGTTGATCTTGATGGAGTGTGTTTAATTTTACTTAAGGTAATTACCTACAATTCATTTTATCTGTTCACCGTGTTCCTGTACTGGTGAATCACCTTGAGACCTATTTCTAGAACTAAGTTCATTATTGGGTTTATAGACAATCTCAGTTCTGTATCAATACATCAACGGTACCTTGTCCCCCACTTTGAGCGGACATTATTATTTTGTTGGCTAATGTTTCCCTCGAAGTATAATTAATTTACTATTGAGCGTGAGTATGATTTATCGCCTACTCAGCTCCTGGTCCCTCCTGTCCAGAGGTCCGTATGACCCGGACTCCATGGCATTAGTTCGTTTTCAATAAGCCACCTTTAAGGTGTACAGGACAGTGACTGTGATGGTTTTAATTCCATACCCCATTTCCTGATATTGGTTTTTAATTTTTCAGATAGGACGGCCCCTCTCCGTCCCTTCCCCCACTGTAACGGTCCTGATGAAGACCCCGGCAAAGGACTGAATTTAGCCTACAAATAGGGGTCAAAACGTCGACGCCTCTTTACTTTGGGACATCCGGCACATCTCCTGTATCCGATTGAACTATACATGTGACCGTAGAATGTCCATATTTGAAATACATGCTCAATGCTTGCCTTAATTGATGTAGGCCGTTTTGGTTTTTTGGAATAATTCCTAATTCCTTGTTGATTTTTGGATTTATGTACATCATGTTTAAGTCTGTGTACTATCTTTAAAATCTTTCTCACAGCCTTTGAGCACACCCCCTTCCCTCTTCCCATTTTGGGGCCATTTCACTTTCCGATTTCTCGTTTCTCTTCTAATGATTGTAACAATGCTTTACCAATCGTTATGATGTGTTGTTGAATAAATGACAACATTTTCTCCTTTTTTGAATACCACCTTAGTCTCTTCAATTTTTTAATTTGTTATTGGTTGTTTATAAATAATTCTTCCTCACGGGGACCCTCCCTATACATTTACCACATAACGCCCAGGTCCCCGCGATTGCATGGGTTCTACCCCCCTTTGTAAAGGCTTCTGTTGGTGGCTTCATTGATGGTGATGACATACTACTTTGCTTTGTCTGATGTAATTAGCGGTCTGTGTGAGGCACAGATGGACTTCAGTATCAAGAGGTCCCCTGACGTACTGTTGTAATTTCATTTTATTTCCTTCTCCAAATGGGTCATGAATTGTCAGCAAGGTCTTTAGAATATCAGGGTGGTGAAGGCTCTGGCTTGCTCCTACGTTTTGTAATTGGGTCATGGATGTTCATGTAGCTTTCCCAAAAGCTGTAGTTTTGGCATCATACATGGAAATGAGGGGGTGAGAGATGAGTTCAAGGATTATGTTGGCTATGGAGCAGTGTTTGTAGGATCTGAGCATTAACATTCTCTGTTGCAATTTCCTTGGTTTGTTGGTAGTATGCTGAGCATGGAGATAGGTGTGGCAAAGTGGACTGTCAAATCCAAGGGTATGGGTGGTTCTCTTTGGGTTGTTGCTGATGTTTTGAAAACAAGGATGAGGATGTAGCCTGTTAAGTGTGTTGGATGTGTGACTTGTTGTACCACCTTGACTGCATTGATGAAGTTGAAGAGGGTGTATCGTGTCGCTTTTGAGCTTTTGTTTTCTGGGAGGTTGAAGTCACCCAAAAAAAAGTGTTGGCATGTTGGTTGGACGAGGTAGTGAGGAGATCCGAGAATTCATCAATGAAGCCCTTGTTCTGACCGGGAGGCCTGTATATGAGATGGAAGGTGGTGTTCTGATTTGCAGAGAGAGGCATCTGGCATGTCAGCAGTTCCATTAAGTTGAGTGTTGGTTGCCTAGGGTACAGGACCAGAAGGAATACTCCATACTCATGTGCATGTTCCACACAATAGATTTTGTAGACTGTGGGAAGGAGGATGTCTGTGATGTATGTAGGGATGGACATGTTTCTGTGATGAAGTGGGCTTCACGTTTGTGATAGTTGATGAGGCCTTCAGCATCTGGTACGTGGAGTACTGCAGCTTGAGTGTTAATGAGCATGAGTTGGAATGTGTGTTGTGTGATTGTGTGTGATAGTTAGAGGGATGTTTCCAAGCTTGGGTCCATGTGTTGTGCGAATGCTATATGAGTGAGTTGCCTACATCTGGGTGTAATCATGGGATTGGAAGTATGGGGTGCTAGGTTAGGTACGTGATTGTATCGTACCATGGAGGTTTCAGTGGAGCAGCGGTTCTAGCACAAGACCTTCCAAGGCTTTAACAGGTCAATGAAAGTCCATGCCGTGCAGGAACTGATGTGCATGCACAGATGGTGGCATATATTGTATTCCCCTGTGTGCATCCACATGGGGCAGAGGTACAAAGGGGCCCTGTAGGGCCACCTTTGATTTCTCTCTGCCAGGGTTTCGAAGAAGGAGCGACCGCCATGAAAACCCTGGCGGAGAGGAAACTCTGAAGATGCCTGGCGGGACTGCAGCAGTCCCACCAAGCATATTGATGCCTCTACACTGCCGCAACACCACAACACCGCTAGTGGATGGCAGTTTCCTGGCACCTACGCCAGGGTGGTCCCACCGCCCATCTCGTAATAGGGCGGTGGGGAGACTGCCACCATCGCGCCCCCGTTTGTATTTGGGGCCTCGGTGTTTACTGTTACTTGTTGTGTTCGGCTGGAAATGGCATTAACACAGTTCTTGCTCAGGTGAGTTGTGATTTTTGTGGCTCTACTTCTGCTCACTCATCCGAGCACTCATGCATTAAAGATGCACATAGAGCTTTGATTCTCTATGCCCTGCTTGTCTGATTCTTACTTGAACCTTTCTGTACGCTGAGTCTGCTTAAAAAAGACATGCATGTTTACATTAGGAAATACGTGGTGTGTGCTTCCAGAATTGCCTTTGCAGGATGCTATCGCCAAGTTTGTGATCATGTGCGTTATGTATTGAGAACGCTGCCTTAATCAGGGTAAAGCTTGGTGGTTGCTTTTAGGGAATTTTGCATTTAGTGTATCAAGATTTGTCCAGCTGACAGTGTACTTTGCTGCTAGTTGTAGCCCGCAGAAGAGCAGCCTTAGAACCACTATTTTTGAAGACTCAGCGGTCATTTCAACCCTGGCAATACATCCTCTGGTCTGCCAGCTTGGTTAAGACTTGTTCATTATTGAATGACTTTCCTGTCTGTTTCATTTCCATGCTCCCTATTCAATGGCTTTTCCCCTATTGTTGTGTTTGTCCAGCCCCTGCATCCTAGCTTCTATACCATGATTTTGATTGTCTGACTTTTTATTCTTCCACTGATGATATGAGGGGACAATTTATTCATTTATTATTTGCACACTGTAAAAGCACAAAGCTTTTCTTCCTGTCTTCACTGTTCTGTTCTTTTCCGTTACTAACTTATTATTTTTGTCCACTGGCCCAGCAGGTGTACAACACTAGCATGCCTTATTTATCAGCATTTGCTTTACACTGTCTATCATATTTATCCTACCGGCCTCCCCTCAAACTGTTAACTTGCGTGCACATGCAACACTCATCATGAGGATAAAATGTGCTCTCAAAACCAATAGGGTTCACCGGCAAGACCTATTAGCATTGCCATTCTTCATTTATTCAAGAAGGGATGTTGTAAAACAACAATTAAATGTTGATTGCATTTTGATATGTCTCACACAAGTAGAAGCAGCATAATAAAGATTTTTTTGAAGCGCTTTGTAGCACCTCAGGGTGTGAATGATAGTCGATCTGACCCTTCAACACTTCACCCACACGATTTATATATAGCGTCATCCAGTACTACAACCACCACCCACAGGTTGAACTTGGAACACCACACAAAACCATAACACTCAATCATCAGCATGTGCATGCAACTTCTTTTGAGACTATGGCATTTAAATCTCAGGAAATTCTTAACAATGTTTCTTAATACGTCTCTATCTGAGTCTTTAACAACAAAATATCACAATGTATGCGAAACTCAATTTAAAGTTAAAGCACCCAAATCATCATGATATGATTAATGCACGTTCATAATGAATGTAAACAAGCTTTCCTAAAACAGAAGGGTCTTACTTGTATAAAATGTATGGGATCTTTGCTCTAATGTTACACAATAAAATTTAAAAAATAGTTATACAAAGCTGAAAGGCCTGTCATTATTCTGAATGCATTTCGCATTTTTCTTCACTTAATGTTTTCCAGCCTGCTGCCTTGAATATTCTGAGTCACGTATGTCTGAGTTTCTAAAGAGAAAATGTCAGCGTGGAAAAATGTAACCCAATAAAAAAACCAGAAATCATAAAAGCTCAAACACCAGTGCCACTGCCAACTACCTAAAGCTTACAGAATTAGACAGGTTACCCACTTTACTAATAAATCAAAATTCACTAAATAGTGCACTAGTCAACAGCAAAAGTAATGGTAGAATGGAAGGAGACTAAAAGCTGGCAAACAAAGACATAGCACACAGTCCTCATATTTCAGGAAAATAACAGTACAGCACTGTAGCTAGACTGAAAACTTCAAGCACACCATGCCGAGGAATGGCAACCATTGTTCAGATACTTTCACCATAAAGAAACAGAAGAAGTTGAGTGTAATTAATAGGAAACAAATCAAAGTAACATTGTAACTGGTATGTTCAGAGAAGATAATACAACATTGAGAAGTCTAGGGCTTTCCTTTTTTTTCACAAATTGTTTATCACATTTGCTCAAAATTCAGTCAGCAAACAAAAAAAGTTAAAAACTAAAAGGACTCAAGAGGATGCATGAACACATGTACATGGTGAAAACATCTGCGTAATGTCTGTGCAGGTCTGGCCAGCATAGCAGAATCATGTTGCTGCTTATTCTCACAGCATCTGGAATACCAGCTTTGGCAACTCAGGATGATTGTAACACACTATATCAAGTAAAACAATATCACAGACACAGATATTGCCAAACAAATCTTGAAAACATAAATATTGGGGCCCTATACTTAAATAATAAATGAACAAATATTGATGACAAAAATATTGCAGAAAAAACATCTAAAATATAACAATATTTTAAAGAAAAACAAAGAAAAAGCATATATCACCTACACATTAAAACTAAGGAAACATAACAATTGAAAAAAACTAAATATCGAACACCAGAAAATTGACATAACTCTAAATTAAACAAACAGTATTACATTACATTTATCTACACAGATAAAAATAAGGCGAAAATACAATTAACTATCATTAAATAAATATCAAAAACACTCATTAGCATTTTGCATAAATGGTGCAAAAGAAAATCAAACTAGTATCCAACCTACCAAATTAAACTTAAAAAGAGTTAACAAATAGAAATACTTTTACAAATCCCAAACAGTATCAAAAGGTCACAAAAATACACAACAAAATGCACCGTCACTCTGCCAGATTGCAAAGCTACAGAAGAAGGCTGCATCACTTCAACAAAGTTCTATACAATAAAAGCAAAGTACATCTGACAATCAATAAAAGGTAAAAGGAAATATTAAACAAATAAAAGTATTTTTAAATAACAATTAATTAAAACTGTGCCACAAGATTATTTTTTAAATTACAGGCACATCCTCTACTAGAAGGAAAAACCCAAAAAAGAAAAGAAAATAAAGGCATTGAATTATTCGACATAAAAAAACACATCGAAACTAAGCACAGTAACCAAAGCACAGAACTAACTTTAAAGTAAAAATAATACTTTAACAGATTAAAAAGTAAAATGAAGCAGACAAACTCCCAACTACATTTTTGATTAAATAAGTAGGCCGACACAACTAACAACATTTTCCTCTCAATAGACTGCAAGAAAATAAAACTGTGCCAAATTAAATAGACCAGCAAAGCAATACTGCTAATAAACTACTGTAAATACAGCATCCAAAAAATAAGTACAAATCTGAATGTGCAATGCAAAAATGTCCAAATAAAATATAAATGAATATAGCATCACATATTTTTGAAATACAATTAATGCATGTTTTCTATACTCTAAAAACCACAGATAGAATAACAAAAACCACAAAATACATCAAGTCCCAAAGAAAACGAAGCTGTTATTCAACTATAGAGGATATACATATATTATGGAGAGCACCACCATGGAGAAAAAACACTGGCAATGCACCAAAAATTATTCAAAGACGTTATGGCTGGCCATCCACTAAATATTAAGGGGCAGATTTACAAGCCCCTTGCTCCACTTTTGCGTCATTTTTAACATGTGAAAAATGACGCAAATGTGGCACAAGGGGCTTGTAAATCTGCCCCTAAATAGTTAAAAGCATCAGGGAACATAATGTTACTGAAATAGACATCAGAAATATTTCACAGGACCTAAAAGAGGCACGTATATGCTCATAAGACCCAACAGGAACGATATGTAAAATATTATCCCAAACAGCCAACTCTCTGATGTACGAACCATAAAATCAATGATTGGCATGTAGAACACCCAGAGACACACCGCTAGGACCTAACAATTATGAAGCTATTAACATACCCTACCACTTACTAATCACATTTAAAAAATACACCTTTTTACTATATAACACCCAAAATACCAATAAAAACCATAATCATTTATGCTACCAAAAACAATTTTCTTACCTTAACTCAATGTAACACATAGATAATAGATGGCAATTTTAAGTCGTTCCTTCCACCATTCAATCAAATGGTTTATACAATGCATGGTCAATATCAAAACACAAACATTCCATTAGTGTATTCACTTATACCTAACAAGCAAAGTTTGAATTACAATGAAATGTTAACACATATAAGACAACAATTAATAAATGTAACGCACAAACAAATCATCATAGATTTTGAACAGACAATGATTTCTACCAAACCCAGTCGGGCTGCCCTGGGACCACTGGCTCTGCTAGGGAACTGCTGCTCCACCGCGGTGCCACTGCGGTGCTGCCAAGCATATTACAAGTTTCCTTTCATCCAAGGATTGCATGGATGAAGAACCTCCATGTAAACCCCGGGGGGAGGAAGCATCATGCAAACCATGGAGTAGAGAAAACAAAGGGGGCCTTACAGGACAACCCTGTGCCTGAACTGCATGAGGATGCACACAGGTGGGCATAACATGTGCCCCCTTTGTGCATGCACATAGGTTCCTACACAGCATGGACGTTCAAGTCCATGCCATGAAGGAACCTTGTAGTGCGGTCCCATTGCGGTCCCATTGCCGCCCGCCAGACCACTGAAAAGTTGTAGTCTGGCAGGCGGGTGGCGGCAACCTTTGACGGAGCGGTGGCGCAGCGGTTGGCACTGTTGCACAGCCACTCCGGCAAAAGTTGTAATCGGGCCCTTTGTGTTATTCCCTTCAACAGAATTCACTAAAGAATTTACACATAAAATAGAAAAGTTGATAGCTTTATCGTTTGCCACTTAACAAAAGTCACTAAACATTATGACATGCTACTTGAATCCACCATTACCACCAACATGAAACCAAAATAGCCTCTCTATTAGAGGAAGTCTATGACAGTAGCAAAGTCTCTGACTACACCATTTCTCAAAAATCAAAGACAAATAACGCAGTGGAATGGTGGCACAATTCCTTACAAGGAACACTTGAAAGAAGACACCCTACATTCTACAAAGTCCTAGAAATATTTCAAATAGCACAAATCTACCAGGAGCTAAGACTGGAACAATCCCTAATCCAACTCAAACAAAAGGGGGCACAGTAGGATGGCGGGCGGTCTTTGTCCGCCCGCCATCACTTTGTAAAAAGGGACCGCCCGCCATATGGGGGGGGGTCCCATGGGTGCCATTAGGATGCGCCCACCACAGTGGCGGGTGCATCCTGCATTCCTAACATTGTGGCGGATGGTGCACTCAGCAACGCCCACCACAATGCCAGGAACGACTGTTGGCAGGAATTGCACGGTGCCTGCCATGTTGTGCATGGAACTGCCCCCCATGTGCAACCCCCCCCCCCCCCACCCCTGAGGGAGTCCCTAGGGGCCCGCAACAGGCCCCACAAGCAGACTCAGCATGCCTGTCCGTGGCAGCAATGCCGCCATGGAAAGGCATCTTAAAACCTACATTCTAATATGGCCGACGGTGTCTTTCACACACCGCCACCATATAGAACACTTTTCCGCCCGGTCGACATGTCAACCAGGCTGAAAAGGGGCGGACGGTCTTTACATCTGCCGCAGACACCCCAGCCATTGTAATATGGTGGGGGTCATTTCTGCACAGATGGTGGGCGGATCGCCCCTGCCGGGCTGGCGGTAACTACCGCCGGACCGGCGGGGGCGATCCGCCCGCCATTCTAATAAAGCCCAAGGTTTTTAAACAAAATAAAGAAATGCTTGAACTCCTAGCATTCAAATTAAGACTAACACAGTGCTCGTCTGCCTTTTGGCTTTGTTCATGCAAGAGAAATTGCAAATACATACACAGATACATAGTAATAACCCCGGCCTACCATATCTAGAACCTAACTGCAAAAATTGTACTTTATAAAAAAACATTATAAAACAACACCATTTAACCTCCGTAAAACACAAACTCCCATGCTTTATAAACATTTATTTCAAAATATTATTAAAGCAAATTTAAAAGAGGAATCAGATGAAAAACAAATTCCAAAGACAAACCTTCAGATTGATAATTACAAATGACCATGATAAATACTTAAATATATATAATCCAAAACAGCTTGCATTCATTTTACCCATCAAACACTTATCTATTACTTACCTATTAAAATATACACCTAACAATGATGTATATAGTGAATAAATAAAGAAAAATAAGGTAAAACAAATTAATGCTGACCACCTAATAACATGAAATAATTCAATAAAACTACACGTACAGTTTCGTAGTTGAAGTCCTACTAAGTGAAATGACAATTCAAAATAAAAACATCCCAAAAAATGTTGACAAAAAAGATCATAAAAAGTGTTAAAATAAACTTTAAAAAAAATATAGCATTCAAAATCAGTACAGTAAATCAAGGAAACCCTCCCAAACCCAAAACATTAAAAAATAAAATAAATGCTCCAGGAAAACCATAAATCAAGGAAAAAGTGAAAAATTATTTTAGTTACAAAATAACCTTGAAAAAATATAACCATCCATGTTAAATCTAAAGTCTGGCATCCAAAAATAAAACCATTTAAAGGGCAACCCATATAAGCCCACTGAAACAACACTTACAACCCTAGTACAAACCAAACAACCACCTGTAAGGAGATTTTTTCAATTGTACGTGAATTCACCAGCCCCCGGACAACCTCTACTCAGGGTGCCCCGGTGGAGACCTGGGCTAACACTATTGCCAATTTCTTCACCACCAAAATCAGGCTAATTCAGGATTCTTTCCCGTCGAGAGCGTTAGATGATTTATCTACGATGCCGACGGAGACAGCCTTCCTGTCTCCTCCTGGCCCAGCTTTGCTAGACTTTCCTCCCCTTCCGGTTGCCGCATCCTTAGCCTTGATGAGGAACCTTAAATCAGGCTCACCGTTAGATCCGTGTCCAGCAAAATTCTTAGCGAAAATGGCAGATGTCATTAATCCCATAGCTAATCCTATCCTCAATTTATCCCTGAGTCAGGGTTTTCTGCCCCAGGCCTGGAAGCAAGCCATGGTCATCCCCCTGATCAAGAAGCCCAATCTTGATCCAGAGGCGCCTTCTAATTATAGGCCAATCTCGCTCCTTCCAGCACTGACCAAGATCCTGGAGAAACACGTGCACAGCGTGCTTTCTAACTTCCTGGAGTCTAATGAGTTACTTCATGAATCCCAATCGGGCTTTCGTTCCAACTTAAGCACCGAGACGGCGCTCTTGGAAGTCTCGGAGATCGTGAAGGAGGTGCTGGACACAGGAGGCAGGGTGATGTTAGTCATGTTAGACCTGTCGGCGGCGTTTGACACCGTCCCCCACGAGGATCTCCTCACTAGACCTCATAACATCGGTCTAGGGGGGACGGTGCTCAACTGGTTTCGTTCCTTTCTGGCCAACCGCCGGCAGACGGTCTGGGTCCCACCCGGGTCCGCCGAGATGCCGCCATTGGGAGTCGGAGTGCCTCAGGGCTCTGTACTGAGCCCCACTCTATTTAACATCCTTATGACCCCTCTGGCGACACTGGCGGAGTCCTACGGGGCCCGGATCGTCTCTTATGCTGACGACACCCAGCTTCTATTCACCTGTCGTAAGAGCGAAGAGTTCGATGGAGAAAGGATCTGCGAGTGCCTTGGGGCTGTCTTTAGCTGGTTTTCACACAACAGCCTCAAATGCAACTCGGACAAATCCGAAATACTATTCTTCGGATGCCCATCAGAACCAGATTGGCAGGGATGGTGGCCTGCTGACATGTTCCCTCCCACTCAGTCCTCTAAGTGGGCTAAGAACCTGGGGGTTAAAATTGACAACGAGCTCTCGCTCAAATCCCAGGTTTCCACTCTTACGGGAACATGCTTTGGGATACTCAGAATGTTGCGCAAGTTCTTTCCCCTTCTCTCGGAGGAACATCGGAGGATCACTGTTCAGGCACTCATAGGGTCCAGATTGGACTATGCAAGTGTCCTATATCTGGGTCTGCCTGAATACCTCCTCCAGCGTTTGCAGGTTACTCAGAACGCTGCTGCTCGTGCAATTTTTGGCCTGCACCGCCGCACCAGTGCCTCCAATCTCCTTGTATCCCTTCACTGGCTTCCAGTGCGGAAGAGGATACTTTTCAAGGCCATGACTCTTGCCCATAAGGCCTTGCATGGCAATGGTGCCAAATATCTTCAGAGGAGGCTGGACTTCTATCGACCTGTACGATCCCTCAGGTCAGAAGCTTTGGCTTTGGCTCGGGTGCCACGCATCAAAAGGGCTCGGCTAGGCGGCCGGTCCTTTAGCTTTCTTGCTCCGCAGCTATGGAATTCCTTACCGGTGTCCTTGCGAAACACCGCTAACCTGCTTGCCTTCAGAAAAGACTTAAAAACCTGGCTGTTCACTGGATAATCTGCCCCCTCTTTTAGGCCCCTGCTCTTTTTCCTGTATGTTTTCCAGCTCTTTCTTTGGTCTGGAGCACAAAAGCGCCGGGACACTCCTTTGGAGTAGCCGTTGCGCTATAAAAGTCCCATTTAACATAACATAACATAACATAACAAAAATGAAAACATAACAAAATCAATGTTAAACACCTAGAACACATATATAAAATTCAATAAAACATTACATTTCCTTATAATATCTTCTGTACTAAACTAGGTAAAAACATACAATAAAACAACATCCAATTACATACACTGCTCTAATTACGTCTTAACACCTCCCCCACCTCTAAACCATTATGAACTAAGTTCAAAATAGCCTTAGCTAGACCATTGACCAGCAACAGGAAACCACACCGTCAGCTCCTGGAAGAAATCAGTGTTACAAAAATATTTTATTTTAGAATGGTAAAAAATCCTATATTTAAAACAATGTTCACAAATGTTTTATATTTAGATATATATTACAAAATACTTATGGGAAAATATAACCATTTTTTCAAGTATCACAATATTTAAAAATTACAAATAATATTAAGAATGACATGTTTGCTAAAAAGTAATGTACAACATGCTTGAAAAAAATTGATAACTACAAAAAAAGAAATGTAGGTTCAGTACAACTATATACATTATTTTTAATTAAATACATTTTTCTGGGAATAATATCTCAAAGAGTGGTTGTTTTCATTGAAAAATAATGTATGCTAAACATGTTATATATTAAAAGAGAACTTCAAAAAATGTATGTAGCATTCCAAGCTTTACCTCACTGGAGAAAGTGTTGGAGTATGCTGGGAGCAAATATATTATTCCCACTCCAAACCTTAAAGCCATTAGAAGAAATGCCATACTTTAAATAAAAAAATTAACTAATACCACAAATTTATATTATACATTTCATTAAAAATATTACATTGCCAAAATACATTTTAACTATCCAAAAATAAATTAAAGAAAAATTGGAATAGCTAATAACACATTAAATAAATCACAATGATTTAATATAAATATAAAAGGAATAACTTATAACAAATGGAATTATTAAACATAATCAAAAATGGCGGCATAGCGGAGAGTTTAGTCTTCTCTATCTTGATATGGGTAAGCACAGTGAATATTGGGGACATCTCCACTTTGAATAACTAATGTTGGTATGCCCTAATCTTGCAGTTTTGTGTCAACTTTTGGACAGTTTTGGACTTTGGAGCAGTCACGGGCCAGACTATATATGAGATTGACAGCTTATGAAGCGCACCATTACAGAGAATGCTATATTAGAAAGATCATGAATGCTTGGAGCCATAAAATACTTAATTTTAGATGTTCGGTGATTTGGTGAGTTTGTAGATTTTGGCTGTCAAAGTGTGGGGGCAAAATACATTGAGGTGCACTGATTGACCAAAGTAATTTGGTGAACCTTATGAGAAGGGATAGGATTAGTGCCCACTATTCATTCTTGCTTGTATGGAGACACAGTTGTGGTATCTTCCTTTTGCATTATGGGTGCTTGAAGACTAAGGGCCTTATAACGACTACGGCGGTCAATGGGACCACTGTGTCGTGGTTGGGGTCCGACCACCACTACATTGCGGGACCAACCTCGGCATTATAACTATGGCGGTCAGACCACCACTCAACCTCTTCTTTCTCTGCAGATCAAGTCCAAAATATGCTGGCTGTGTGGCAGTGGCACAGCTGAGCATTTTTTGAGTTGGCTCAATGCCACCCCTTTCATGGTGGTCACATTGCCATGAAAAGGGTTGCGGTGTGGCAACTGTAGGGCCGCCTTATGCCTCTGTGCACAGGGGTACATGCAAGAGGGCACATGTTGTGTCCCCCTGTAGCTATGCACCCCTAGTTCCTGCATGAGAGGGAATGCACAACATGTTCCCTTCCTTTCCATGCATGAATGTGCACTGGGGGTACCGATGCTGTGCTATTTAAGGCTCACAATGACAGCACCGCTGCGAGACTGCCACGCTGCCTTCCCACAGGACCACAACATTTCTTGTAATCTGGCGGGTGAGTTGCATTTCAACATGTCTGGTGCAGAACAGTGGCTGCCACCCGCTCCAGGACGCCATAACTCATAAAAAGGCCCCAATACTCACGGTTAGAATGATCAGAGTTCTATACAGATAAATCTGGTAATTTGGTTGATTTGGTCTATTGTAAATTGCGATTGATTCCATCACATTCAAGGTAGAGAGTAATAATGAATATCGGATGTCGGTCATACAGAATCATCATGTAGCCAAATGACTGAAGATTTCTTCCTTTTCCTACATGTGCAGATATGGTAGTCAGATTATTACGTCCTGTGGAGATCCCTTAACTTGATTAGGATTGAGATGTCGACAAACCCTCCTATTTGGTTGCCACACACAAGTAATAGGATGGGACTGTGAAGCTGGACAACTACCTGGCCTATTAACAAATGGAATAATATATGCAACCAGTGGGCATTGCAGAGTGTATTATACTGTACATTTTGTAAAAATATTCACTTTTGAGCACTGTGCCGTCTGCACTGTATTCACTACTGTCACTCTTTTTTTCTGCACATGACTTGGCATTCAGCATCCTTTTACAGTATCTATGGTTGTTCAGTGCCTATTAATTAATGTTCTAAATTAATTATGTCAAATAGGGTGTGGATCCTTCAATAACCAACTATTCCCAGAAACATGCAAACCTCCTTTTGGGTGCACGTGGATTCATCTGCAAAATAGCAGTGATCTGATCCTGTGACACCTTCCTCACTCCTTTTGCGATCCGGTGTCCCAAATAGAGAACTTCTCTTTTGCAAAATTGGATTTTTATAGGTGACACATTGGGGTTGATTCTGATTCGGGAAAAACTGCTCCGAATAGCCGTTCGGAGCGTTTATCCTGTACGAATCGTACCCTGCAACGTCCCCCATACGTACGACGAAGTACGATTCGTACCAGAAGCTGGACTCCGTACGAAACGTACAGAGACCGTACGAATCAAATCCCCATATGAATCTCCCTCGGAACCCGCTGTACGCGACATATGTACGGCTCGCGGCTGGTTTTTCCGACCCAGCAAGTATGATTCGTGTTGGGTACGTACTGTACGACCCTTTTTCTACGGGAGCTGAAAACAACCGTAAAAGCAGAGTTCGCCCCAAAACAGGTACGGAACGGCCCCCTCGGGTACTGTGCATACACCCCATGATCGCAGGGGTACGGTGCGTACCCCTGCGATCATGGTGTGTACGCACGGTACGCCTGCGATCATGGGGTGTACGGACCATACCCCATGTTTGCTGGGTGTACGGTGTGTACACCCTGCGATCGAAGGGGTACGCACCGTACCCCGCGATCATGGGGTGTACGGACTGTACGGTTTGTATGTGATTGTGTGCTTTTCCTTACGAATCGCCCTTACCTGACATGGACCGGATGAATAGCGTCCTCATACCCCGGGACGGATCGTACTCGTCGGGTCGTATGGCATGTTTATGATTCGTACGGAGAGGGCTCCGGACACGAATCGTACAGACTTTTTTTCCAGGATCGGAATCGACCCCATTATGTCCACTTATTGCCAAATTATTCAATAAGGCAATAGTGCCATAAACGCAAGCCTCTTTAGTACCAGATGCGACCAGCAAATCATCTATGTTTCGCACCAGCACAGAGTGATTTGGGATTTCCAATGATTCCCAATTTCTTTTATTTGGTTGAAAATTGGAGGACTCTCTGTATACCCTTGTGGAACTCTGCACCATGCCAAGACAATTTTCTGAATCGGAACGCAAACAAATATTGGCTATCCGGGTTCAAAGGTATCGAGAAAAAGGCTTGATATAAGTAAATCACCGAAAACCATTCACCCTCACCAGGAATCTGATATAGAATCATAGCAGGATTTGGTACACTTAGTCAATATGGGTATCAAAATTTGAATTATTTTTCTTAAATCTGGGACAATTCTATATTTCCCGTTTGGTTTTCGAATTCCCATGACAGGTGAATTACACTGACTTCCCAAAATCTCTCTCAAAATTCCTTGCTTAATCAGGGCTTCGATCAAAGGGTTCTGCCTGCAACGGTATGTGGACTGTGATTATACGCTGGAGTTCTAGGAAATTCTGCATTTGGCTTCACTGTGATTCGAATTGGAGATACTCTTTCATCAAACCAATATATTTTCCTGTAAAGTCCCACACTCCTGGTAAGACTGTATCTCCCTTTTCAAGTGGTAAATTATGTTCCGTAAATAATGGATATAATCCCTCTACTTCTGACTTTTGCTTGGCCATTTTAAAAACCACATCTTCGTGGAATTCTATTCTCTTTGGAGTACAATAAATTAAACAATTCACTTCGCACAAAAAGTCCTGCCCTAATAAATTCACTGGAATAGAATCACGCACCACAAACTTATGTAAATCTTCAAAAGACCCAATTTGTACTTGTGCTGGTCTGTCACTGGGGTCGATATCAATTGGCTGGATACTCCTACAACTTGAATTCTTTCTCCCTAGAGGGGTAGTTTGGTAATTTCCACAGTTCTCATAGTGGAATGTGTAGCACCAGTATCTACAAGGAATGATATAGGCATTCCATGTACCTTGCCATCCACATAGGGACCATTCTGATCTACCTCTAAAGATGTGCCAATTGCAAAAACAACAAGTGATGGACTGAATGTGGATCAATGTCACACACTCCCCCAGTCAAAAGATCTGGGCCCAAATCCATCGTTTTTTTGCACTCCACACCACCCTGGGTTAGACAATGGCGATATGCAAATCAGCTCTGACCCTGTTGCCCCATGGGAACAGTCCAGTCCGAACTACAAAAGCCATGTCCTTCCCAGAACGGAATCAAGCATCCGAGGACCGGACCGGTTTCGAGGTAACACCTCTCATCAGCCCGGCTAGCTTGACTCCAAGTGGTGTGGAGTGCCTGGGACCCACGTCTGGGCATCCCCAGCACACTTAGGGCGGCAATTGCAAAAACAACAAGTGATGGACTGAATGTGGATCAATGTCACACACTCCCCCAGTCAAAAGATCTGGGCCCAAATCCATCGTTTTTTTGCACTCCACACCACCCTGGGTTAGACAATGGCGATATGCAAATCAGCTCTGACCCTGTTGCCCCATGGGAACAGTCCAGTCCGAACTACAAAAGCCATGTCCTTCCCAGAACGGAATCAAGCATCCGAGGACCGAACCGGTTTCGAGGTAACACCTCTCATCAGCCCGGCTAGCTTGACTCCAAGTGGTGTGGAGTGCCTGGGACCCACGTCTGGGCATCCCCAGCACACTTAGGGCGGCAATTGCAAAAACAACAAGTGATGGACTGAATGTGGATCAATGTCACACACTCCCCCAGTCAAAAGATCTGGGCCCAAATCCATCGTTTTTTTGCACTCCACACCACCCTGGGTTAGACAATGGCGATATGCAAATCAGCTCTGACCCTGTTGCCCCATGGGAACAGTCCAGTCCGAACTACAAAAGCCATGTCCTTCCCAGAACGGAATCAAGCATCCGAGGACCGGACCGGTTTCGAGGTAACACCTCTCATCAGCCCGGCTAGCTTGACTCCAAGTGGTGTGGAGTGCCTGGGACCCACGTCTGGGCATCCCCAGCACACTTAGGGCGGCAATTGCAAAAACAACAAGTGATGGACTGAATGTGGATCAATGTCACACACTCCCCCAGTCAAAAGATCTGGGCCCAAATCCATCGTTTTTTTGCACTCCACACCACCCTGGGTTAGACAATGGCGATATGCAAATCAGCTCTGACCCTGTTGCCCCATGGGAACAGTCCAGTCCGAACTACAAAAGCCATGTCCTTCCCAGAACGGAATCAAGCATCCGAGGACCGGACCGGTTTCGAGATAACACCTCTCATCAGCCCGGCTAGCTTGACTCCAAGTGGTGTGGAGTGCCTGGGACCCACGTCTGGGCATCCCCAGCACACTTAGGGCGGCAATTGCAAAAACAACAAGTGATGGACTGAATGTGGATCAATGTCACACACTCCCCCAGTCAAAAGATCTGGGCCCAAATCCATCGTTTTTTTGCACTCCACACCACCCTGGGTTAGACAATGGCGATATGCAAATCAGCTCTGACCCTCTTGCCCCATGGGAACAGTCCAGTCCGAACTACAAAAGCCATGTCCTTCCCAGAACGGAATCAAGCATCCGAGGACCGGACCGGTTTCGAGGTAACACCTCTCATCAGCCCGGCTAGCTTGACTCCAAGTGGTGTGGAGTGCCTGGGACCCACGTCTGGGCATCCCCAGCACACTTAGGGCGGCAATTGCAAAAACAACAAGTGATGGACTGAATGTGGATCAATGTCACACACTCCCCCAGTCAAAAGATCTGGGCCCAAATCCATCGTTTTTTTGCACTCCACACCACCCTGGGTTAGACAATGGCGATATGCAAATCAGCTCTGACCCTGTTGCCCCATGGGAACAGTCCAGTCCGAACTACAAAAGCCATGTCCTTCCCAGAACGGAATCAAGCATCCGAGGACCGGACCGGTTTCGAGGTAACACCTCTCATCAGCCCGGCTAGCTTGACTCCAAGTGGTGTGGAGTGCCTGGGACCCACGTCTGGGCATCCCCAGCACACTTAGGGCGGCAATTGCAAAAACAACAAGTGATGGACTGAATGTGGATCAATGTCACACACTCCCCCAGTCAAAAGATCTGGGCCCAAATCCATCGTTTTTTTGCACTCCACACCACCCTGGGTTAGACAATGGCGATATGCAAATCAGCTCTGACCCTGTTGCCCCATGGGAACAGTCCAGTCCGAACTACAAAAGCCATGTCCTTCCCAGAACGGAATCAAGCATCCGAGGACCGGACCGGTTTCGAGGTAACACCTCTCATCAGCCCGGCTAGCTTGACTCCAAGTGGTGTGGAGTGCCTGGGACCCACGTCTGGGCATCCCCAGCACACTTAGGGCGGCAATTGCAAAAACAACAAGTGATGGACTGAATGTGGATCAATGTCACACACTCCCCCAGTCAAAAGATCTGGGCCCAAATCCATCGTTTTTTTGCACTCCACACCACCCTGGGTTAGGCACACATTCTTCCTCCCTTCGCGGGCACTGTCATTGGGACATTTCCGAGTCACTGTCATCATTCTGCAACAAATACTGTGATGCCACTTGTACATTCGAATTTGCCTGATCATTGGTGGGAAACCCCATGTTAGCATTGTATCTCTGTACCTGTCCACTCAATCGAGGCATAGGAGCTTCAGGATATTCAGGTTTTTGGCCTTTCAGTCTCTGTACTGATTGATTCGGCAATTCACTATTTACCTTGGGCTGTACAACTCCACTTGTAACAGTCTCTCCTTCTGCCTGATTAACTGTGTTAAACTTACACTCATGTTTCCAATGCCTAAACTTGCCTCAAATGTGACATGGATCAGTCGATTTTAACGCCTCTATTTGTGACCCTTTTCCTCTTCCCTGATGCACAAAAGTCTGGAAAACATTTCCTGCTACACTGCGCATTCCAATAGTCATCTGACCATTTCCCTGTACCATATCTCAAAAATCAAAATGAATTCCACATATCCTATCTTGGCTGCTCTCATTTGTGCTAACATCAATTTCTCGTTTAATTTCTCATGACGCGAATCAAAGTCATCTCTACAATATTTTGCATAATGAAGAATCTCATCAATGGGCTTACTTTGCCAACTGACTCATGTTTTTTTTATCATGGCACTTATTTCAGGTCTTAAGCCATACACAAACTGATACACAAAATGTCCTGTGTCTTTTTCTGACACATTCTCCATTCCGCTATATTGCTTGAATGCCTGGAAAAGCCTTTCGTAATATGCATGCACTGTCTCCTTTAATTCCTGTATAGTTCTGTATATTTTTACCCAATCGTTTTCTTTTGGCGATATCTTTCCTTTCAGATAAGTAATACCCTGATTATATTTTTTCATAACTTCCATCGATGGCGCACCAGTTTTTGAATCTCTCGCAGGCTCTATTTCTGACTAATCAACAGCAATTTTACATTCAGTTCACAAATTAATTGGTACTATAATATCAAACAGAGTGTCCAAATCTTTCAACAAAACTTTTGAACCCTTTACAAATCTTGCCACTTTTACCATTTAGCTGGCTTCTCCCTCAATTTTGGAAAGTCATTTGTAAAAGGCAAAATATCCTGTCTATTCCAAGGGACATGAACATATCCTCCTCCTGGCACTTCTCTCATAGGATATGCTGTTGCTTCTGCCTCTCCCTTCTCTTTTTCCATCATTTGCTATAGATGCAAAGCCATCACCACATCTTCTTTCTTTTTGGGCCATCTGCCTTTCCATCATTCTACTTCTCTCCATCGTTTCAAGGTAGTTAACAGGTCTTTAATCTGTAACCTCTTTCCTGATGGATTTAGACTTTCTAGTACTTTGTCATTAAAATCCAATCAATATGTTTTTTGTGAGGCCTTAGATTTCTCTACATCTACTCCATATTTTGAGCTACCTCAGCAAGTCTTTCATGAGTATTCCTGGCTTTTCGTGTTAGATCCTTGCACATGAATAATAATTCTTCATCACTATAATTCGCCAACCTTTCTGGACTAATTGTTTCCAATATAATTTCTTCCAAATCCACTTTTAGTCTATTTAGGTCTTTATAAGTATTAGCATCATTTTCCACTGATTTTTCCGTTGACCCACATTATCCTTTGCATTAGCTGTAGGAATAATTTCTCTAATCCAATCATCAAGTTCCTCTGGTGATGGCCCTATTGGCATATCTATCTCCTCTCTCTGAGACTTCCCCACTAATTTCCCCTGTTTGTTGTGTTATGTGAGCATTTAATTTTTGATTTTCCATTTGTAAAACCTTTCCTGTTATTACCTGGGAACCTCTAGTTGAGTGTTTCAAAACTTTTCTGTAAAATGTTAATAAATGATTTTACTTCCCCCTCTAGGGTGGAATTCACTCTGTTCCTTATTCCCTCATCACTCCTCCATGTAACAGGTTTCTCTCTTGTAAATGATGTATTCTGATCCTGATTCGCCACCTTCTTATTTAGCTCTTGTGAGGGATGATTCTTTCCTACTGTCCCACAAGATATCGTTATAGCATGTACTTGTGAAACTCCTCATCCTGACTAATATAATGCGACAATTGGATCTATGGTAATTGGAATGGATTGTGCATCTGGACTATTTGTTTCCAGAAAAGAGATATTTCTATGAGCCGAATCTAAGGTTATAGGTGGTGCTTCTGGGGTCTTACCCACAACCAGGTTTGTTTGTATATTAATCTGTTCTTTATTATAAGGTGGAGGTCTATTCAACAATAACTCATTCAACAATTCGTCTTCCATTTCATCCAAACTCTCTTGTATGAATGTGAGAACCTGTGTTTGTGGCTCCTCAATATGTTTCTTTTTCTGTTTACATTTTTCTCCTTCATTATTCTTAGCTACCCATTCAGGATACATTCAGGCACCCAAGGCAACATCCTTCCTCTACATATTTTTCTGTGAATCCCATTTTGCATCTGCATATCTATTTAAAGTGTTCCTATATATGCCTTGATATTTCGCTTACTCTCTCCGATGGGCTTCATGTTCCCATTCTTCAAGAGCTTCATATTTCATGGGTCTAGGTGTCGGTTTCATATCATTCATCTGTCTTTTCAAATGTACTAAAATCCGTATGCCAAATGTTCCATATTGTGGAAAAGCTAAGGAACCATCTTTTTCAGTTTATTTTACCCAATTCTCTTACCAGGTATAAATGTGATATCCATTTTTTTCTAGAGACATATGCAGCACTGGTGTATCCTCCAGAGCTACAGGAACTCCTTCTCTAGCAGGAATAAGCTCATCCTTGCACATTAAAACCCTTAATCGCTTAAGAAATTTCATGATTTCTTCTTTTCACTTCAGTCTGATTTTATTTTCTGCAGAACTCTCTTCCATGTTAATGTTTCAGCTTCCAATCACTACTTGATTTCAACAACAAAACCCAGCTCTGCTCCACACCAACCAACCAATCTCAGTGCAGCGCTTGCACTTCGTCAGTCTAACTCCTCACAGCAACTGACCCTCCCTTTACAATTCTTGTCATCCTTTTTTTCTTTAGTCAATTTCATGCAAAGCAACACAAAACATAAAACAACTCTTGTGTGCTCCACTAAGAAGAAATATAGATGCATATACAACAGAAGATTTCGATTTACTCCCAGTAAAATATCAACCAGTGTAATTTCCTCCTGTAAGTAAAAATCCTTAGAAGTCCTCCTGGTGCACTCAAGAAGAAACCCCATTAAGATTTTAACTCGATACACTTTTAAAAAGTTCCCTTCACTGGTGGTACTGGCAACTCTGTCTCACTCACAGCACCCTCAAAACAGCAGACAAACTTACTCAGTGGATGCCACACTGAGACTAACCCGTAGGTGCATATCCCGGAATCTCAGGTCTCGATCGACCTGTATTCAACTTCAATATAACACAAAAATACACATTTCACAATATGACATGACACTTCTGTAATCACAATTCCACACTAGAATCATTAAATCAATTTTATCGTCCATTGAAAACTCACTGAACCTCTACGCTAGAAAGAAATCTTTATGACCATGTCTCCTCATATACCAATTTCAATCAGTCAAACTAACCATCCTCTGCTACCAGAACACTCATGCAGCGCTAAGCTTACCAAATGTGTCTTCATCCTACAAACAACTTTATATAACTAGGTCCATTTCATTAACTACCCCTCAGTCTCATAATAGTCTCAATAATTTCCTTGATTTCCTCAAACCATGGTCCTCTGATGGATCTTTTTGTTGAGTTGTTAAGGGCTGGAATACTAAGAAATGTAAATAATTATTCAATGAGGACCTGGAATAAAATAATTGCTTCCTCAAACTAAATTTAAAAGAAAATACAAATGGCTTGAGACAAGAAATATGACCAAAAAAAAAGAGACAGAATCGATAAAGATAATTCATGGAAAATATTTATCTAATGCCTCGTATTGCATAGACAAGTCAAGAAGATACATTTCAAACAGATTTAATGACAAGGTATTATTACAAGTAACTTCACATCACGAAACAGACCATTTTTAAACAGCTGGAAAATCCCTTGTGGTGAGAAACAGGATACATTTGAGGTTCAGTTATTAATCATACAAACCAAGTCAAAGCTGATCGCTTCAAGCTCGTCCTCAGTTAGATCTGGTCAAATCTGATCTGCAGCACCATATGCCACAGTCTGAGTCAGATAATCTCTTGGCTGAAAGGTTATGTCCCTGCACACTTTACCAGCCGGAAAAGTACTGGATTTGAGGTCGCAGTTTGATATAGTTCAGTTCATTAAAGTCTACTCCACCCAGAGTGGATGGAAAGATATTAGGGATCAAACGTCCGTCAGACAGCATGCCAGGCAAGAAAGAAAAGGATAGCCAACCCCTGACTCCTCCTATGGGGCAAATATACCTCCAATGTTCCAGGTTTACACCCCTTAATGTATCAATTCCATCAGTCCATGGGGTTCTGACTGGTTACTCACAGTGGGCTGTTGTGGGGTGATCAGTGAATCACACAATTCTGAGAGAATTATGTAATTCCTTTTGCAAATTTCATTAAGATTCATGAAGTTCAATTGTGTTCCCATTTCGTAATTTCCACATAAGTAGGTGGAACTTTACTTTACTTTGCCAAGGAACTGTCCGTTCCCAGGCACCTTTCCCTGGGTTTGCAACAATACTGTTACATTTCTATTGAAATGCGTCGTAGCAAGAAGTGAGTCTTTTGTTAGCAGCTACAGAAATGAAACTCTACAGAAAGTTCTCATATGGCTTAGGTGACTGTCTCACATGATTTTACATTAACGCAGAGTAAGAGAAGCATTTGAGGCCTAACTTAAAATTAGCTGAATCACTACCGCTTAGTTCCATTATAAATCACACATTTTCATAAATGCTATTCGATTCTCTCCATTATAGCAGTTATAGTTTCTTTCAGGTACTCGATCGCAATATTAGGTACTACTAAAAAAAATCCTACGCCTTATTTGTACATTATCTTTTTTGAATTATATAATTAACATGCCCCTCTCACTACATGAGTTATTAAGTAGACGTTACAGAAGCTCAGATTTATGCTACATCATATCTCTCTAGTTTAATCAGTTCTGTGCTCGCGTTGGTCAACGGGTGACACGAGCACTACCTCCCAGGTGCTGCGCATGACCATTGGCCGATGCAGCCCTGCCCACCCTTTAGAACGCCCGCACCACGGCGGAATGTTTGCCGCGGTAAACGCGTTAAACAATTTTTGCATTTCAATAACTTCATTTTATGTATACATATTTTTCAGGTAAAATGCACATTTGAATGTTATCATCACACAACTCTCTATGTTTACAATGTTTTATTTTCACACAACTCGTAAATATGTACATGCGTAGTTCTCATAGTATCTCTTTATTTTGTTTACATTTTCGTATCATCATTTTAGAACACTTTGAATGCTTTTACAATGCAGTATGTATTCTCAAATTTTCCGACTTAGCAGCTTAACATGTCTTCATCAAGAAATATTTGTCGTAATTACCTTTTACAGGTGAGAATTCATAAAGGTAGACATCAAATAATATCCACACTTCATTACTGTGATCATGGGTGTCACAAAGTGAAATTTAAAAGAGAAACAAAATCTTGAGACTTGAAAATCTTATCTTACAAGATTTCGTGGTAGCAGCCATATAAACAGCGAAAATTAAGCGAATCAAATTGCTTCCCAAACTTACAGCTGGACTCTTGAAAACCCTGGAGTTTTTTGGAGCCATGCTTTACGATTCATGTAGCCCTGGATGTCTGTTTCTGTTGCCTCTACTACTGGTCTTGGGAATACAACAGGACGGTGTGCTGTCAGCCATGATTGTCTTTTTCTGAACTAGAAAAAGCTGCAGAAGCCAAAGACTGTACTTTCTGCATATTATGTGAACTGTACTTGGTTGTGAGTGTTGTGAACTTACTTCCTTTGATACCATAACATTTCATTTGTTTATATACAGAATGTTAGAAGTGGGGTGAGTTCTTTTACACAGATTTTTATTATTATTGAGGTCATTTACAAGTTGTATCTTTACGTCCGCAGTCGGGCCGGAATATCAGGCTTCGGCTGTACTCTCCTCACCCGGGTCTTACTCTAAAGGGAAGAATTACAAGAATGCTATGCTCCTGCCACCCAGCCGCCACCTCAAAGGCCATTGCTCTGCAAATCATCTGCCCTAGATAGAAACAAAAACCACTGCTACCAGCTGCATCTGAGAAAATGTGTATTAACCACTCAACCTCATTTCCCAAATTGACCAAAGAGACACCTTTGAAACTTTTCAGAAAGGCTGTCAACATATACAGATCAGCCTGGAACCTCCCAACAGATGTACTCTATGATGCAGTAGTTACAAACCAAACTGTGCCAACCCAGTGGGTCTACAAAATGTCTTGCTTGCACTCTCCACATGATGGGTGAAATTCAGATGCCCCAGCAACACCTGCATCTTCTTCACCAGCACTTTCTTTGTTCTTAACATCTTGTTAAGCAACTCCAACATTTTCTTCTTCTTTTCATACTGCCACCTTCCCAGCATCAACACTGAGTCAGTCTCAATTCTTAGAAAAGTCAGAACTATTGCCAGGCCCAACCTTCTCCAAGGTGAAAGGGACACAAACATCCTCCATTAAGTAACAAAAAAAACTTCAAATACTCCTAACCTTTCGGTAAAACCAGACAGCCCTACAAATAAGAAATCATCCAGATAGTGAAGGACTGAATCTACACCAGTCACAAATGAAAACAACGACTACTTAAAAGAGCTGAAAGTCTCAAATAAAGCACAATATATTAAGCAACCCATAGGCAGCTCCTTATACCAAAATATATGTTCCTTAAACTGAGTGCCTAGCAATTATAAATCCTCACAGTCAATCAGAAGCAACGTAAAGGCTAACTCAATATAAATCTTGGGCTTCAAGGCTCCAGGGCCCACGAACCACACCAACTGTACTGCATCATCCACTGTAAGGTGAGCCCTTCTGCTTTAAAGTTATTCACTGACACCCCCTGACCTCTTTGGGCCAGGACAAGTGCTGAATTATACAAAACTCACTCAGCTCTTACTTGGGAACCACCCACAGCAACTCCGAGAAGGGGCTCACCAATCTCCCTTCCTTGACCTCCTTCATTTTGCTGCATACCAATTCCTTGTGTCAATTAACTGAATGCAAATTCTCTGCCCAGCTAATTTCCCGGGGCACTTCATAATTCAACCTAAAACCAAACAGAAAACCGCTTGCCAGTAAATCAGTCTCCTCTTCTTAGTCATAGAATTGTAGGCAGCATAGCAATCTACTCATCTTATTTGGTGTAAGAGACCTTTCCCAAATGTCCATGCATTCTGTCCTGCCTGACCTTGCGAAGTAGTCTTCTGTCTAGGCTTTGCACTTCCATCTGTCTCCCTTGTCCTCCTCCAAAAGCCTGGGTGCACTGTGTAAAAGGTTGCTTTCTCCCACATTTTGAGCAGTCATGCCTCAAACAGCAATGCTCTCTAGGGCAGAAGACTGTATTAAAAGACCAACACATCTCTGCCCATACCTCCTCTCCTCTTCCCGCAATGCCCACCCCTCCCTAGGTGGACTTACCTAGAAAGGCTTCTAGAACCCGCTAGCCATGAAGGCGGTAGGAACTAGCTAGGAAGGGGCCATCAATTTAAGCCACAAATCATTATCAAGTTCCCCCACTTACCTTCTGCCCTAACCTTCTCATCTCATCATACCCAGTCCAAACCACTGAATTAAAGCTGATCCCTCTGGAAAACATCCGTGAAGAAGCCACTGGCAGCCTTGGAATCTTTTCACATTAAACATTTGTGTAGATCATAAAGGCTGCTATCCACTTCTCAATAGTTATATACACCCTAGGCCACCTTCACAGTCATACTCCTCTTGCTAAGAGACCTCTTTTGCTCTAACCTCCCTGTGTCAAAACTTGAACACCTCAATGTACTCCCCTCTCTAAATTCTCTCTTTAATGTTGCTCATTAAATGAGCCCCATGGGTTTTGTGATATCAGTGTAAGGTAATACACTGGCATCTCTGTTGCCTGGTCAAGCACATATTTTCAGGCACGGCCGGTAGTAGGTGTAACTGCAGGGCGGTGACGTAGGGAGGGGGAGGAGCAGGGTGGGGGGTTGTAATGTATGGATTACGGACTATAACAGGTAAGTAAACGTATAAAAATTTAAAACGAATTTCGTTATGTGCACTGCATCACATTTGGTGATGCAGAGCACACACGAAATTCGTTTTATTTATTTATAAGTTTACTTACCTGTTATAGTCCGTAATCCATACATTACAACCCCCCACCCTGCCCTTCCCCTCCCTACGTCACTGCCCTGCAGTTACACCTACTACCGGCCGTGCCTGCATATTTTCCCTTACACAACCTTGTGTGGTGAGTGTCCTAACTGCCTCACCCCAGCACCAAACAAACTGATGTCCTAGCAGACTTACCACCTGGGATAACCCGAGCCCCAACTGAAACATCCACCGTCTGACGATGCCTTCCTGGCTACAAACCAATCCTTCTCCAGCCCTGGGGGACCACTCTTCTGCTGTCCTGCAAAACACAAGCTCTCTACTCACCCCACACCTTAGTGCCGCATTCCAGCATATCCCTGCGCTCCACTCACTGGGACCCCTACGGGAGTCCACCACATCTAGCGCCTTAGCTGGGTCATTTCTAGCACGAAAGGGGCAGGGGTCAGGGTTTTATACCTGCACCCACCCACTGACTGTTCCCGGGTCGGGAGGTAGCGCAGGCGTGGTTTGGTTGTGGTGAGTTCAGGCTTTTAGAGCCTGTTGTCCCTGCTAGTGCATATCCCCCCTTTGGGGCCAGTGCCCAGCCTCCATCCTGGCGGTGTGATAGTGTGGTTCGAGAGCAGGGGGAGCAAATGAGTAACGGGGTAGGTGGCTCGCTTACATGCGGTTGCAGTAATGTTCACAAAATGCAGACTGGGTTAGTCTTTTTCTTGCGGCCTGGATGTAGTCTATAAGCACATACAATCTGCCTGCTTCTCGGTAGGAGCAGGACGCAAGTTTTCACATCCCTCTGGGTCTCTTAGCTGTGCTTTACTGCTGATGGCTATTGCATGCTTACATAGTATGTGTGGCGGCTTCACTCAGGTGCTCGGCAAGAAACACACAGGCAGATTTCGGCATGCGCTCTCTGTTTCAGCGCAGGCTATTTTGTGCATTTTGGGGCATATTACCAAGCAATAGCGATAATTATCGCTATTGCTTGGTTAGAGACAAAAATTTACAGCTGAGCTGCGGCGATTTTCATCGCAGATAAACCTTGGTATTACCAAGGTTTATCGCAAATGCGATAAAAATCGGCCGCAATGCATGAATATCGCTGAAAAGTCCGCGATATTCATGCATTACCGAGCTAATGCTCTTAGCCATGTTATCCACCTCCCATTGGATAACATGGCTAAGAACTGCTCAGGGCAGGTGTTAGCTTTTGGAGATATTCGCGCTTAGCGCGAATATCTCCAAAAGTTGGTAATAGGAGATAGCGATGTTAACGACTGTTTCCAGTCGCTAACATCTTGGCATGCCCACTTTGCATGTCATTAGTGATAAATATCACTGACATGCAAAGTGGGGCCCAAGATGGTCGCTATCTCCTACTAGCTGTCGCTAACTGGTGTTAGCGACAGCTAGGTAATAGGGAGATAATTTTATCTCCGCTTTCTTGGCTTTTAAAGCCAAAAAAGCGGAGATATACCCCCTTGATAATATGCCCCTTTGTTTCTTCCATTTTCTGCCTAGAGAACCGACTCAGTTATTTCCATGCATAAATTATCCTGTGTGAATGAAGGTCATCGCTCTCCCTTGTGCTTCAGTCCTGCCAAGTATCAAGCATCAGGTGCGACGCTAACGCATTTCGGAATGGTGCTCCGCATCACCACACTGAAATGCATTGTCACACATATGATGCATTCTCTAAAGTGTCTAAGCTGAAGCGCTGCCTAACTGGAGCGTAGCAGGTGGCAATGGCATCACGACCGTGGCCTGTGCGCCTGCTCTTGCAGGCTTGGTATTCTCGCCACTGAGCTTTGGGCTGCTGGTAGGTTGATGCCTGCAGTGATACAATGTATCAGTCTCAGGAGATTCCTGTGGTGCTTCGCTGCTCTGAGTCAGACAGCCTGCCGCCTGACATCACGAGGTAGTGCCCTAAAGACCGTTCCATTAGTTTGTATGTGGCATGGTGCCGTAGTGGACATCATCACGTCTTGAAGCCAGAGCTTGGAGTCTGTGAGCGAGAGGGTTAACCCAAAGTAGTCACTGGGACCTGGGTGTTTGGCGTTGAGAAGAAGGGGTCCCAGTAAGAAGGACGTATGAATGAAAAAGAATTTAAGACAAAGTAAAAAGGAATAGATACATCTATAATGTTTTATTCACATTATAGGAAAGAAGTTTGTCAAAACCAAATGTACAATACAAAATCGTATCAGTGCCCCTGGGGGTAAGGGGGACGTGCAATCGTGAGGGTAGTGTGAGGAGGGAATTAGTGACAATAAAAACACGTGTTATTCAGACATTCTCATAGGTTAAATGTCACTTGGACAGCATATAGGCATTAAATCAGCCTGAAAGTTCAAAATACACATGCCCCTAAATCCATACTATACACAATTTGGGGTAGGAGGAGGCTGTGTAGGAGTTGAGAAAGTCGACGTTTCGACCCAAGGGAGGCAGGAAACCTTAAAATCCTTGCAGGTGGGTCTTCATCAGGACGGGAAGAGGGTGGCGGGGCAAACAACCTAAATTTGAGTAAATATATTAGGATTTAGTAAATTATTTATAGAACTGGGTACTCGTTGAGTTACATAAGGGTGTACACACTAGGTCAGACTAACCTGTTTTAATCAGTGTTGCTGAGTTAAGTTAATTTGCTGGGGTCGATATAAGCAATAAGTTCTAAATAAAGAAATTTGAAAAATACCCATTAGTATTAGAGAAACGGGGGCATGCTCGTGTTAAGAGCTGGAGAAGAGAGAATATCTCGGAACTTACTTGGAAAAGTACAATACATATCCCAGAAGGGTAATAAGGAACAAAACGATCCGGGTGCTGGGCTGGGGACCACTCCAAAACTCTGAATAGAGGAGGACATATTTTAGATTGAAGAATGGGCCGTTATAAAAATCACTGAGAGTGACAAACATACAATGGTGGTGATCGGATTTGAGGGAAGTCAGTCTCGTGTCCCCGTAGCCGGAATGGATTAATCCATTCCGGCTACGGGGACACGAGACTGACTTCCCTCAAATCGGTGAGCATTACCGATCACCACCATTGTATGTTTGTCACTCTCAGTGATTTTTATAACTTTCTCAACTCCTACACAGCCTCCTCCTACCCCAAATTGTGTATAGTATGGATTTAGGGGCATGTGTATTTTGAACTTTCAGGCTGATTTAATGTCTATATGCTGTCCAAGTGACATTTAACCTATGAGAATGTCTGAATAACACGTGTTTTTATTGTCACTAATTCCCTCCTCACACTACCCTCACGATTGCACGTCCCCCTTACCCCCAGGGGCACTGATACGATTTTGTATTGTACATTTGGTTTTGACAAACTTCTTTCCTATAATGTGAATAAAACATTATAGATGTATCTATTCCTTTTTACTTTGTCTTAAATTCTTTTTCATTCATACGTCCTTCTTACTGGGACCCCTTCTTCTCAACGTGGAGTCTGTGAGCGGCAGGCTATTGGTTTCCGGCTGCAATTATGGCCTCTGCCCGCAGCACTGCCTTCTGCTCGCACAGGCCCTGGCGGGCAGCCCTTCTGACGGCTGCAGGACAGGTCGAGTTTTCTTGTGAGTTTATCTGCAGTGAAAGTCTAATTTCCTGAGGCCTCACTCAAGGTTTTGTCTGTGATTGTGTGTTTTTTTGCTGCCTGGCCCCATTTGCAGATAATGACCTCTGGAGACCGGCCCCAGTCTTTCACTGCAAACGAGTTTAAAATGTTACGTGCTGAAACATCGATACGCTGGAGTATCAATTAAACTGTTTAAAGGTGGTTTGATTCCATGCAAGTTTCTAGGAGTGCGTCATTGTTGGGGCTTTTTTGGGGATGTGCCTGCAGCCGTCATCGACCAGAGCTTGCTTCCCGGGTCTACTGGGCACGCGCAGTTGGAAGGCTGATTAGCAGGTTTTCATCCGTTGTGCTTTAGGCAAATCCTCCGCTGTGTAGTTTTACGTTTTTTTCTTAATTGCCCAGTGATTCAGTCAGGGACGAGCAGGCCCACTGTAATAAAATATCCTTGTGTTGCACTGCAGAAAGTGGCGCCTGGGAGCTTACTGCAGTCTGAACCTGCCAATCTCACGACCTGGGAAAGGGGCGCAAAAGGATACACCTGCTATAATGCCATCACAGTGGGGTGGGCGGCATTAACAGAGTGGTTAGTGCTCTTCTATTTACGGTGCTTTTCAGAAGTTGAAAGATCTCCTTGGAGTTTCTTTTGCTCCAATGGGTGTAATTTATGGTATTTATGTTTCCTTCGTTTTCATTGTTTGATTTCGTTGCTTGATCTTGCAAGTAAGAAAGTATCACTCGTAGTCTTTGAAATGTCACTCATAATTTCACTGAAATTATGAAAATGTCACACATAGCTATCTAAAACCTTGGCAGCTAATGTGTTTGCGGTGGGTTGTGGGATCCCCACTCAGCGCTACTATTTTAAAACTTCCTTTCTGGTATTTTGGTTAATTTTGCATTGTATTATCCCTTGTTTTTAAACGTGCTGCTGCATAGTGCTAAGCGCCTTTTGTACAGCGCTACTATTTTAAAAACTCCCCTTATTTGTTTATTTGCATTCTATTATTCCCTGTTCTTAAACGGGTTACTTTAAACGCCCTCACTTGCACTCTAAATTGGATCCCCCACCGCTTTTTGGCGGGCCAGGCTCCTCGGGTGGGATTTGTATTTGGGCGCCATATTGTAGTGGTGCTTTCAGGATCAGGGTAGTTCGTCGAGCGCTCTAGCGCTCTGGCTGAGGCGAGGGACGCCGACTTATAGCTCCCTCAACCGCGCAGCGGATCAGCGCAGCGGGCGCGCCTTCTCTGCGCCTGAGTCGCGACAGAGTCCTGCCCGTCTGCGCCCGTCAGCGCTAAGGAAGCGCGGGGCGCGGCAGGACTCTATCTTCTACGTCTTACAACATGGCCTCATCTACTATCAGGTATTACAGAGAAGATTTGTTGGCTATTCGAAAGCGTCTCTCTACCTGCTCCTTACCGCTAGTAGCACCGCTAAGTGGCACTTACCGCTGCACTTGCTGCTGCTGGCGACTGCCTTCCCCCTCCCGTATCCGCTCTTTAGAAATACCATCCCGGCAGATTTGCGTGTCGGGGGTGAGCGCTATTAGCATATATAGCTTAAATGTCAGATCTCTGGTCAAACATCATGCGGAGATCTTTGACATCCTTACTAATGATTCTCCGGATGTGTTTTTTATGACCGAGACCTGGCTATAGGATGCAGATACGTCGATACTAAACTTAGCCTTCCCCCCTGACTATGCCGTGGCTACCCTTAATCGCGGCTCGAGAGGGGGTGGAATTGCTATGGCAGTGAAGCGCCGTTACCCCTGCGAATGGAAAGAATTACAACTTCCGGGATGTGAATGTGCCCAGTTCAAAATCTCCTTCACTCACTGCTATAGCTTTACTGGTCTTTCAATATATCGGCCTCCGGGTTGTGATGCCGCCTTTAGGGCCGCTCTCCCGGATGTTATTAGCTCAGAAGCTCTTGGCTGTGCGAATTTTAATGTGCTAGGTGACCTTAACCTGCACTTTGACTGCTCATCTCAGCCCTCCATTCGGAGCTGTCTGGCCAACTTAGAAGCCTTACAGCTTTTACAGAGGGTGACTTTCCCCACCCATCAGGGCGGACATATACTGGACCCGTTTTTCACTAATTTAGAGGAAATAACTATATGCTCACCTATCCAGCTGATATGGACTGACCATATGTTGGTGAAAGCATCTATACCTATGTCTGAACCCCTCTTTTTGCTGCAGAATAAAATCACCCTCATACGACAGTGGCATAAATTAAAGTTAGAAGACTTCTATCTTCTACTGGAGAAGGTACCCTTGCCTCCCTTCTCCGATGTCAATTGTGGCTACGAATCATTCTGTAACTGGATTGTTACGGCCCTTGACTCCTAAATTCCTCTGGTCCGATCTAACTGTCGGAATAAAGTCCACAGTCCTTGGTACGATGAGACCTTAGCGTCTCTTAAGAGAGACTGTAGGCAAGCAGAAAGACGGTGGAGAAAATCTTTTGACCCTGCGCTTAAAGCCTGCTATCTAACTCAAACTAAGGTATACCATAGAGCGGTCTGTAGAGCCCGCGCCGCCTATTATGCGCAGGAGTTTCGGAATAGCCCCAACCCCTCTAAATTGATTTTTAAGGTCCTAAAGAACCTCATGACCAAGAGGGCTACCGCTGCGGAAATATGCACAGACTCCCACTGTGAAAGTCTGGCATCTTTTTTCATCGAAAAGGTACAAGCAATTTACCGCACCTTTCCAACCTATCTGCAACATTCGGTCCCAGCTGGTTGCCCTACGGATAATGATGTGATCTTGGACCTGCTGGCCCCCCTCTCCGAGGAGGGGTTTGAGTTATTCAGCCAAAAAATCAAATCCGGCTCCCCTGCGGATCCACTTAAACCGGCCCAGTTTAAGAACATGCAGGCGACATGTCGTACACCAGTGCTAGATCTCATCAACCTGTCACTGGCCTCAGGGATCGTGCCCACCAGGTGGAAGCAAGCGGTAGTGACACCCATCCTAAAAAAGCCTTCCCTAGATCCGGTAAAACATGAGAATTATCGCCCCATTTCACTGCTGCCGTGGGCCGCCAAAGTCACCGAGGCCCACGTGAATGGGATCCTGGCTGACCATCTCGCCAAAGCTAACATCTTGGATCCCACTCAAAATGAGTTTCGTGCGGGCCACAGCACGGAGACTGCCTTGTTGTTTATGGTTGAACATCTGCGCTCCGTGCTGGATACCGGTCGAACAGCGGCACTCCTGTTATTAGATCTGAGTGCCGCGTTTGACACGGTTTCTCACGAGATCCTTTTGCGGCGGCTAGAGGAAGCAGGCGTCAGGGGGTCCGCCTTGTGTTGGTTCCGGTCCTTCCTTTCTGACAGATCTTTCCAGGTTGCTATCCCACCCGGTAAATCTACCTCTTACCCGCTGACACTGGGGGTCCCACAGGGATCATCTCTGAGCCCCACTTTATTCAACCTGTACGTTAGACAGCTGGCTGCGGTAGTCAAGCCCTGGGGCCTGACAATGGTATCCTACGCGGATGACACGCCGCTGGCGGTCACGTTGAGTAGGGACTTAGATGTGGAGGCCCTCAGGTTTTGCGAGGGTCTACGTGTGGTGGCCAATTGGATGAATCAGAACTGCCTCCAATTGAACACTAAGAAGACAGAGGTCATGGTTGTGGGAAAGCAGGCAGGATGGTGGAATGATAACTGGTGGCCTCCCGAATTAGGAATGACCCCTTCTCCTGTAATGGAGATAAAAAACCTTGGGGTCTGGCTGGACCCTACTCTTAGTTTCACCTGTCACACTAAGAGGGTGGCAGCCTCTTGCTTTGGCATTATCAGGGGCCTTAGACCTGTACTTAAATTCTTCGATGCCCCCACCAGACAGTTAGTGGTCCAAGCCTCAGTACTATCTAAGATAGATTATGCCAGTGCGTTGCTAGCAGGAACAAACCAGGCTGAACTCACACGGCTGCAGCGATTGCAGAACGCCGCAGCCAGAGCGGTGGTGGGATTGCCCAGGCATTGTCCGGTTTCAAGAACACTGCAAGTGCTCCACTGGCTGCCTGTTGGTCGGAGGATCGAGTTTAAGGTGCTTTGCCTGGATTTTAAAATCTTAAAAGGCACGGCCCCTCCAATATTGACTAACCTACTGACCCCTTATGTCCCCTCTCGACCCTTGAGATCGATGGGTCAGAACCTGTCTGTGGTCCCACGTTTCTTGTTGAGTAGGACAGGTGGCCGCTCCTTTCGAGTAGTGGCCGCAAAGCTGTGGAACTCTCTTCCTGCTGAAATTCGGGCACTGGATGACTTACTCCAGTTTAGACGAGCCATTAAAACCTTCCTTTTTAATAAAAATCTCTGATTGAGTATTTTCTATGCTGTGTTGTTTATACCTTCTTATGGCGCCAGGACGCCCCTTTGCTGGGGCAGCTGTGCGCGGTACAAAAACAGTTAATATAACATAACATAACATAACATAACATTCACGGGTTGGCGGGGTGATGCCAGTAGAGGGAAGTGCGCTTCGTTTGGAGTAGTTTTGTGTGATATCATTGATTGATAGTTTCGGCAGGTGGTGCCGTGGTTTTTATAATTTGGTTTCTGCAAGGAGGGCAGTTGCATGGCGACGGGTATGTACCTGGTTGGTGTACAGCCAGTGAGAAACAGGTTGGAGCAGCCGCCTTCGCTCTTGGTTTGAGTGTGGTGTGGTGGGAATGACCTGCAAGCACACTCTTCTGGCCCTGTGTATGCCCCTCTAGTGGGTGTGATTGTTAGAAGGACCCGGTTGTACGGTTGCGTTCTCAAGCACAGTGTCTGGGCAGACCACAGTCTATGCTATTTTCAGGGTGCACTCAAGTTTCCTGGAAGTGGTGCATATTTTGGCCTTATGTCACGTAACCCAAGTAACTAAATGTTTGTAAATATTTCACAGGATTGTTTTGAAGCTCCAGGGGCCTCATTTATTAGAAGTGACGCATCGCTGCGTGAAATATTTAATGTATGACGCATCATGTCGCAAGGAGTTACAGATACGACGTATCTGCAGGCGCAAAAGTGACGCATTGCTGGAGTGTGTCACAAAAGTGATGCAACTCCAGCAATGTGTCCTTTCACATGGGGGCCCTGCGTCAGTCAGTGAGTTTTTGACGCATTTGCACCCTAGAAATGATGCAATAAATCTCGTAGATTTCACTGCGTCACTTCTACGAGGCTTACTCACATGGGAACGACCACCCTGCATACATTATACCTGATGCAGGTATAATGTAGCATAAGGAATTACAAAGTGACGCATCTGCTTAGATGCGTCACTTTGTAAATAGGGTGCACCAGGAGGCATGTTTTACACCACCGATGTATCATAAAAAGTGATGCAACTGAAGCACAAAACTGTCGCAAAGCCTCATAAATAAGGCCCAATATGTCGAATTGCCGCATGGGAAGTTATTTCATGTTCATATTTTCCCCTATGAGTCATTCAGTGTTTAGCCCACAAGATGGCAATGCTGTACTGTTCCTCACCCTGTCCGAATTGTACTAGGTTTTTCAACTCACAAATCCCTCACTCGGGCCACGCACTAAGATGTTTAGTAACAAATCCACACCTGGTTTATGATATTGCCTCCTTTTACCAGTGCATGTCTCAAGCACTATTAATGTCCCAGCTCGGGCTCCGCTACTTGCTGCTGTCAAGGGCCAGGAGAATCGTGGACTTGTTTGAATTGTCTCCGCCTTGCCGGGAGCTTTTGCTTTGGGTGCTTCTAATCGTCACCCCCCCCCCTGCCCGCCCCCCGGTGTGTTCTTGTTGACAGCGAGTCTGCACATTTATTGGCGTGACTGGGGTCTTGGCTCATTTTGGCCCTTGGGTGCGGTTGCCACTTGCTAACCGTGAGAGAGGTTTGAGGTAAAGCGCACACAATCACATGTTGGGGACCTGTGGCACAGGGGTGGTACTGTCAGGAGAATGACGGGATATTGATCCTTCCTTGGTTTGCATTCCTTGAGCTTGTGTGACAGGGGTCTTGTGCTCTCCATCGCAGATTGCGCCAAAAGGCGGGCATTATATGTAAGTTAATGTTGCGAGGGGACTTGGCGCAGCCATCGCTCGGATATTCTTGCTGAGGCCCATGGTTGGATTACTCCTTCCTGTTTCGCTCGTATCGCATGACCTTGGGAATCAGGGTTATTGCCTCGAAGGACTGGTGTTGGGGACCTTGTTGGGGACCTTGTTGGCTCATGAACTAACATCTCAGTTGTGGAGTGCCATGGAGGATTGCTGTTGGTTTAGTGCATAAAATATAATATTTTTAGAACTATGGATCTGCTCGAGCTTATAAGAACTCCACCTGATGAACTTGTATGTTACAAAGTTTTTAAGTTTTTTAAAGCGTTTTTTCCAGATATTTTAGAGATGTGTAAAATAATAATAAAAATCTCTTTTGCATATAAGGTATTTTGTGATATATCGTGGTACTGTGGAATTGGAAATCTGTATACTATATTTTAACATACTGTGGATCTACAAAGAGGTCTATATCAATATATTTCATTTAATTTAAAGTTCATTTTATTTAATTTCATGTTGAGAAATATGGGTGTGGTGCAAAAATGCTGGCAAATACTAGAACACATTTGCTTTCCCATATTTAAGAAGGTGCAGGTAAATGTGTACACGTTTTACTTCATGTTCTCACTATCCTAAAGCATTAGCATCTTTTGCCTGCACTCTGGTATACATTTAGCAGAAGTCTGGCTATGGGAAACATACGTTAGGGTGGGGACACCAGCATGGTGACACAACATCTGAAGATAGCAGTCAGACTAATGGGTTTTGTAGGCAATAAGGACATGGAATGTAGTAGAATATTTGGAGTACATTTAGGGGACCTCCGGCCTCACCTCCGGTTTTTAGACCCACCTTTGTCTTGCTTTAGGTGGACGATGATCACCTGGACCAAAGGACATGACAGCTTAAATTCAATGCATGTCATATGATTCCTATGAGTGAGAGGGACATGCCTAAAGTGCTAGCTCAAGCAGGGGGAGGGCACCATTTATCACAAGGCTACCCTGTCCCTGTCCACTAACCCTTTCCAGGTGATACATATTTCACTTGCTAGTGAGGCACATGGTTATCATTTTGAACCCTCAAATTTGGGACTTGTGAAATAGGAAGTAAACAAGTGCTTAGTCAGCCCCCAAATGTAAAGGCACACATTTGCACACAGTGCAAATGGATCATATAACACAGAACTGTGGTTATGAAGAGAACAGTAGTTTTAAATCGGTCCGGGGTGGGTCTGCTGTGGAAGCTGGCAAATGGCGGTAGCTGGTAAGATAACAGAATTGGCCGACGTTAAGCTACATTTCTTCGCGAATAAACTTTTGACATGTTGAAGTGCTCCCCTTCACTCTGACAGCAGGGCTGGGTCACCCTGCATGTACCGTTGCAGTTTGGTCACAAAGTGGCAGCAAGAACCAGCGGAGAGCGGGCCCCCAGCTTTCAAGAAGGACATGGTTATATAGGGCATTGCCTCATTAGTGCAAACACTACTGGGTACTCTGATAGGGACAGGGTACACCGGAGGTGAATAGGGACTTGGTCCGGCTAGCAGGACTGGTAACTGCAGGTTGCAGGAAGTTATTGAGCCTGGCATGATGGGGGGGGCCGGATATGACAGCGGTCACATCCAGGGCATTGGCGGACTTGCAGGGTGATCCAGAGGCTGATTGGTACTAAGGGACACCCTTTTAATGAGCACAGTAAGGGTGCTCTATGTCAAACCCCAGGAGTCCTTACGTTGGCACCCTGCTAGTCCTTCGGGTGGTTGTAAGCCTGAGCAAGCGGGGACCTTGCCTTCCAACGTTCCGCCCCAAAAAGGTGTAAGTAAAGTCATCGACTGGTGGTCCACAGTATTTCAGGGGGATAGTGCCAACATAAAGTGTAGCATCAATTGGGTTGGCCATGGTGCCGTTTTGCTTATCAGGCCAGTGGGCAGCTAAGGTTACTTGTCGCTGCCTGCCCTTGAATCACCCGTAAGTTAATTCACCACATTAGCATACTTCATGTATGAAAAAAACCGCAGCAAACTGTTTTCCAACAAAATGTGTGTGGCATGATTATTTATTGCAGTGTGTACAAAGTACCTTACTATGCCTCAGGGGAGGGATGTTAATATCAACACTATGTGACTGCCCACGGCACAAGTAGTGTGCCCTCTTAAAAGGGCAGCCACCTTAGTGCTGCATTCAGGCTCATCCCCGAACTCCACTCACTGGTATCCCCTACAGGTGTACCCCATGTCGGGTGCCTTAGCAGGGTAATTTGTCGCTCGCAAGGAGTGGGGATCAGGAAATGATACCTGCCCCCACCCAATGGCCATCCTCTTCGTTCCCTGCTGGAAACGCAGTCACCCTCCCTACCGCATACTATGTGTGCCGCAGGTGGAGTTACAGGGTGATCCAGAGGCTGATTGGTACTAAGGGGTACCCTCTCGATGAGCACAGTAAGGGTGCTCTATGCCAAACCTCAGGAGTCTTTACGGCAGGACCCTGGATAGAAACCGGCGCCCCGCTAGTCCTTTGGACAGTTGTAAGCCTGATCAACTAGGGGCTTGCCTTGCAAATACTCTGCCCCTAAAATGGGGTGAGTGAAGTCATCGACTGATGGTCCATGGTATTTAAGGGGGATAATCCCCACATAAATGGTAGCACTGATTGGGTTTGCCACGGTGCCATTTGGCTCATCAGACAGGTGGCAGCTCAGGTTACTCATCGCTACCTGCCCTTGGATCGCCCAGAAGTTAACCCACCATGTTGACATACTTCATGCATGAAATAAACCTGCAGCAAACTGTTTTCCAACAAAATTTGTGTGGCATGATTATTTATTGCAGTGTGTACTAAGTACCTTACTACGCTTCGGGGGAGGGTTGCAAATATATGCACCCTTTGCTCCTGTTGGAAACCCTAGGGGCTGCTGGGCCTGCTACTTTTACCCCACATGTCAGTTTATCCCTGACTGTCCACCTCACCACTCCTGCTCTTGAAGGGCATCCCTCCCCCAAACACTCCCCAGCCTTATCAACGCCTTCCCTGCCTGCTCCCACTTCACTGCACTTCATCTTGCTCCGTGGTGGGTGGAAGCAGGACAAAATAGCTGCTGCTACCGCCTCAGATGATCTCTCCACGGGGTGCCCGCTCCTCGGGACCGAAGCACTTCAGGCTTCAACAGGACCTCCCTAGATGTTTCCTGTAGCTCCAAAAGTGCCTCTACCACAGTCTTAAGACGAGATGTAGCTAGGCGCTAGGACCTTGCACACACTGGAATGCAGGGGACCGGACACCAGACACCACTTCTGTTCAGGAATGGGTGAGACAGAAACTGGACACACTTAGAGTCTGGACACGTGGCATGGAAGAAGTGCCTGCATGAGTGGGAGTGTTGGCTGCGAATAAAGAAACCTCTTACACTCACCTGCCAGTCTCACTGTGTCGTTATTTTGGGACCTGGGCAGTTGGACATGACAACTACATTGGAGGTCAATGTGTCCATAACCTCTAATTGGTGTTAAAATTAACACAACAGCCTTGCTATAAAACTGGCTGCTAAAAAGCTCCTGTGACCCTCCAAGGTGACCAATGTGTTGTCTAAATCGCAAGATGGCTACCCTTCAGGGATCTTCAGATGTAACCCCTGCTAACACCCCACCCTGCAATCTCTGGCCTTCACCACCATGCCCGAATAGCCCCTTCGTCACCTGCCCCCCTGAGCCCCCAACGTCGAAGTGACATCGGACTCCCACCTCAGAACTAGCACTTTGTCAGCACGACATAATTGACTCTCCAGCCAGCCCACAGAAGCGGGCAGCAATGCTTTCCACCAGATATGTAACACAGTAAAAAAAATGACTGAAATATGTAAAGCATTTGGCAATCCTATATGGCAGGTGTGAATGTGAAACAACGATTCTGCTTCGCACACCCATAATAGTGCGTATAAAAAATAGTGGACATGCAGCTGAGCTTTTTAAGATAAGAATCGAAAGCACGCATTCTTCGCAGCTTTGTCGTTAATGCTGCAAGGGAAGAGCCAAAGAATGCTCTCGCCCAGCCCTCCCCTGTCAAACACATTCAGTGACCTCTGTGGGAGAAGAGCAGAGCACTGTTTATCCAGGTGCAATTGTACTAATCTATGAGGGCTGTTCTCTGGTCAAAAAACAAAGAGGATTCCAAAGAATGCAAGCTGTGTGTTCTTGCAGAACTCCACTGTATATATGTTCAGTAGCCAGTATACAGGTGATTGCCTCTGTAGATCCTCTCCATAGTGCCAATAGAGGCGACCAGAAAGTCACAGATGTTAGTCGAGCCTTGCCTGTGAAGGATAGGCAGAGATCTGGCTCTGAGGGTTTAGAAGAATGGTCCAGCAAACCAAGGGTTTAATTTGAGGGAAGCTGGCAGCACCAGCAGCACAGCAGCGAATCACCATCCCAGCCAGAGTGCACTGCACACACTGCCATCTCTGGGGCCAGTTACAACGAAATGCCGGAGACATCAGTGGAGAGGAGAGCGCACCTGTTTCCGCAGAGATGTCACAGACACTTTGACAAAACCCAGGACAGTTTCCCATTTACTATGCTTTAGGAAGGGCGCCTTTTAGTCATTTAGTATAACGCTTTCCATTGTTTGCTTCTCTGTCCCATGGAAACCGCTCAGTGGCACTGGCTGGTGTTGTGGCGCTAGACATCACCCCTGTGTTAGTACTTACCGCTGCTTTCAGTTGAGTGTTAACTGGAGAAAAGTCTTTTAATGTTGAATTAATGGGAAACAATAGCAATTAGTCCCTACTGATGTGCATCACCCTACCCTCACTATGACAGTATTTTACAAACATTTCAAAATAACTCCTTAGAGCAGAGGGTCAAATTAGTGTTTCTGTGATGGGACCTAAAGGTCTCAGTTTATACAAACGCTCTTCAGTCATCCTGTATACATCCCTCTCTTTCAGTCTGGGATTCGGCTGCCATGTATTTTGTTTAACAGGCAAGAGGTGATGAGAGGAATGCTTGTGGTAAGCCTAACCACTGGTAGTTGCTTGGGGTAACCAACCTATAGTTGTTTTGCTCACCATGCCACCTCAGTTTGGACCCAGCTGTATGCAAATCAATCTTGACCCTGTCCAACAAGAACAGTCCAGCCTGAACTGCCAGCTTAGGTCCTCCCTGAAATGGAACACAAGCAATCAAAGTCCAGTTTTGCTCTGATTGGGGCTCTTCAGTCAGGTGTAGTTTGGTTCCAGTGGCACACTGACCTTAAGACACATGTTTGGGCATACCCTTGGCCACTTAGGGAGTCACATCAAACACACTAAAGGTGATAGAAGGAATGTTTCATTAAGCTAACCACTGGTAATCACTTGGGGTAGCATTCCAATACATCGCTGTTTTGCCCACCATGCAGTCTCAGTTTTGACCGAGACAAATTTATTTTGAATCATACAATTTTAAGAAAGAAAGTTATAACAAGGCCCTGACGTTCTTTTCTTCTGGAGGGAGAGCTGCTGTGGCTGTCGGGACTGCCGGTAACTGTGGACCCTCTTTGCTGACAACTGCAACTTCTCGCGGCCCTCTCTGCGCGGGAGCCGCTCGCCTTGGGACCTGTGTGGAGAACCGATCCCTAGACTACCCGCGGGACTGCGAGGACCAGCGTGCAGTGCGGCGCTGATCTGCCGCAGCTGGTCCTCTTCCCGCCCCCACCTCCTGCCTGAATAAACTCTGTTTTGGAGTGCGCCTACTTGGTGCTGACGTTCTTTTCTTCTGAAGGCAGAGCTGCTGTGGCTGTCGGGACTGCCGGTAACCGTGGACCCTCTTTGCTCACAACTGCAACTTCTCACGGCCGCCGCTGCGTGGGAGCCGCTCGCCTTGGGACCTGTGTGGAGAACCGATCCCTAGACTACCCGCGGGACTGCGAGGACCAGCGTGCAGTGCGGCGCTGATCTGCCGCAGCTGGTCCTCTTCCCGCCCCCAACCTCCTCCTACTTCATCACCACTTTGCACGCGTACGCGGACGCACGCGGGCGGGCGCCGGGCTAAGCCCGGGCAAAGGGCGGGCCGTCTGTGGCCATCAGAGGCCAGAAGAGGCCGGGCCCGGCCCCCCCTCTAAGATCCTTTATACCATACTGGATTTTCTCTTACCTGTTTTGGTTGTTTCGCCATCGATTTAAGGCTAATTGGTAATCTGTCATACCTTTATTATATTGCATACCATCTACATTCTCATCAGGGTATTGGTTCAAATAACATGGCCGCTCAGCCGGTCAAAGGGGGAAAGTCGGGACTTAAATCTATCAGTGGTACTTATGGGAACACTTGATAACTATATTACTCAGGTCTCAGCTGCCTTGGACCAAGAGATAGTTGATGTAGAAAAAAGACTGTCAACCGAAATATTCTGTAAACGGTCTTCCCTGGGATTATTACAGTATTGCATAACCCCGGAGAACCGTTTAAGTCAACTGTTAAGTGACCTAGGATTGCCTGAGATCAGCATAGAGTCTGATTCACTCAGTAATGTCTCCCTGGAGATTAGCTCACTGATTTGACAGACAGGTAGCGCCACTCAGGTAGAAACTGTCCCTTGTACGACATCCCCCCATTTAAATCCACTAGTCATATAGTGGACTTGCCATCTTCTAGTAACATGCTGATAGGTAAAAGAAAGCGTGAGGGTGGAAGACAGAAAGGTAAACGTGCAAAAATCCCAAAGTTAGTGAACAAAGGGGCCAAATCCCTGGGTGTTCTGAACCACACACAGGCTGACACTTTGTTACAGAATAATAAATGCATACCTCTCCACCCGAAAAATGCCCAACTACAACCAATGCTAAAACCTATAGCTGCCGCTCATGGAGATGAGGCCTTGATAGGGCAGATGGAACAGATAATTAGATCTCTAATTCTCCCTATAATATAGAGACTGAAAATAATCACTGCTAATTTAGGCAAGCTGGAACAAGTCTCTACTGATAATTCTAAAATGTTACATTCTTTAAATGATAACAAGAAGGTGGGAGTTGATACTACACAAGCAATTGAACGGGTGGATAACATCGATCCCCCTATATTAGTCCCATGTGAACCTGCATCGCAATTAGATAAAGGGCCTGTGGCTAATAATGACAATAGATCGATAGACCCAAGGGGTAGAGCCCCGGTTAAAGGGGGAAGTCAGCATCCCTTAGGGGGCCGTTGCATCAGGAGGATGGTGTACCGTCAGCTAGACGGATGTCTGGCCCTACTCATTCCAACAAGCCAGTCCAGGGTACAGGTAATCGATCTGTTCTAGATTTACCCCCTCAGAGTACTCCTCTAGTGATAGTTTTGGCCAACGTCCCTCCTCTACGGCAAGGTGAAAGAGAGGATTTCTTTCAACTGAAGAATAAGGTCACCCATTGGCTCTCACAAAATACTGTTGGTGGCTATGCGGTAGGTCAAAATATTATCATGGCCCGTCGTGTTGCATGGTTGGGTCGCTCTAGGAAGACCAGAGAAGGTGACTGCATAGTCATAAACTTTAATAGTCCCATACCAGTAGCTAGGATCCTATGGGAGGTAGAGTGCAGTACAATGTTGGGGGGTCAGGGCATTGAAATATTGCCTCTTGGTTTTTTTTTTATAGACCAGAGAATCAGATCACTTCTAGTAATAGGAATTATATGAATCGGATGCCTGTTAACAATACTTGTTTTCCTAGGGAAACAGGAGGGTGGAATACAGTACCTATGAAATTCAATAGAGCTTGGTTGAGAGGTGGCCCAGGAGATATCGCAGCTGTTGAGGTCTCAAACAGATTCAATGCTCTTTCGGACCTCAACGTCTGCGATTGACTGGGTGGTAAAACAGCCAGCTGTCATCTGCAGGACGACCCTATTATCCTATCTGTCCATCCCTTATCTTTGGCTGACATGGGGGATGGAAACATTGATCAGGACACAGCTATCACTAATACCATCGCTCTTACCGCTCCCCCTATAGAAATTCCCCTAGGATCATCTGCCGGTGTTAGGGATGGTGTGGGAAAGCTACTATCATAGAATATCGCTGGTATGCGAACCAACTAGGAATCTCAGGAGTGGCTAAACTTTGTTAAAACTTATGATGTGAGCATTTTTCAGGAGACATGGCTCTGTGAACCATCTTTTGCACATGGGTGGCTTAACCATATGGGTACGTCAGAGCATGTCCCTTACTGTTAAGGTGGTAGACGTTGGCAGTAATGATATCCAATATATTAAAGTGGACTTGGGCCCTCTAGGATGGCTCGATATCTACAATGTCTATGCCAGGGGTAACAAGGGTGGGAGGTCGGAAGTTTTAGCGGCTTTGAGTTCCCTCCTTGAAACCCATTCTTTGGATAATATTATCACAATAGCTGGTGACTTGAACCGTACCTTCGAACCTCTGGCTATCTGCAATGATTTTGCAGGGGATGAAAAGGATAGGCAATGGGTGGTCCCCAAATTAGATTTAAATTCTGTTACTCGTTGGACCGAGGATATCATATGTTTAAATGCTATTTGCTTCTAAAGGGGTTTAAGGGCATTAAATGGCAGGACCACGAGTGACAAGGCTGTGGCATGCACCTTCGATAATGGGCGACAAAGGAGTAGAATAGACTATGTTTTGTGTAGCATGGAACTTTGGAAACTAGTCTGTGATATGGAAGTTAAGTGGAGGATCGAAAGCGATCATAATCCGCTGTGCGTAGTGCACAAGTGGTGGACACTTGACAACGTGACCCCGACTTTTGAGAAGGATAGCGCCCCTTTGATTGTCCCTACTAATGATATGCTTAGGTTAAAAGGGCCATTTGTTTTGTCCAACCAACAGTCCAGGGATAACATTAATACTGAGGTGGACAGAGCTTTAAAAGCCATGGAGCAAGTTAACATAACCATATCAGGTATGGACAATGTAACTAAAATCCACGAAAACCTCTTTTGTACCATCAGGAATCATTTTTTGAAACCGGTAAGGAAGTCTAGAGGGGATATTGTTAAGCCAGCAAAGTGGTATAATACCTAGTGTAGGAGTGCCCGTTTAGCCTTAGGCACTGCAATTAAGAGGAGAGAATTGGCGGCTATTCGTACAGATGGAAAAGAGTATAAGAATAGCATATCTACAGCAAAAAAACTGTGGGACGAGCTCCACTGGAATGAGCTAATGGATGCCAGTGGTAAAAAAGACTCCAGGCTCTTTTGGAACATCGTAAAATGGGGTAGGGGTGGAGTATCCGACCCCCCAGATAACAACATAGCAGAGGAGTATTGGGTCAACTATTTCAAACCCCAGTATGCCGAAATGCAACCAGGAAGTGAGATGGTTGGCTTCAGGCCGGTTTACTACAAAGAAAACTCCTTTAGTAGTAACGAAGTAATGACGGCACTAAGGACAGTGACAAGTGGTAGAGCCCCAGGCTTAGACGGGGTGCCGGCGGATCTCTTTATTAATGATAAGGAGCGCTGGATTAAGTACATCGCCCTCCTTGTTAATGCAGTGTCACAGGGGGCTCCTGTGCCGACATCTTGGCAAGGAGCGGTTATAATACCTGTATTTAAGAAAGGAGATTGATCTCAACCAGGGAATTATAGGCCCATAAGCTTAATTGACACCATTCAAAAGGTGGTCGGGAGGATGGTAATCAACAGGCTATTAGACTGGGCTGAGGAGAATAACGCCCTGTCTCCATTCCAAGCGGGGTTTCGAGCATCCACTAGTACGGTGGACCAGGTTTTCCGATTTACACTACTGCAGTGGAGAACTGTGTTAGTGGGCAAGGGCAGCCTGTATGCAGCTTTTGTCGACCCGCAGTCGGCCTTTGACCTGGTTCCCAGGTCTAAGCTGTGGTCAGTACTGAAGAACTTGGGTTTACCTGATGAACTACTGTCAATGATAATGCGGCTGCATGAAGCAAACTTTGCCAAAATCCAGTAGGGAGGGCAGGGAGTGGTTACAGCAGACTTCCCGGTAGAGCGGGGAGTCCCGCAAGGGTGCTCGACGGCTCCAACGCTCTTTACCCTGTTTATTAACGGAGTTGTGGCTCGTATGTTATCTGTTAACGTGGATACTCCTTCTTTAGCTGGTATAAAGACACTGATTTTAATGTTCGCTGATGATACTTTGATTTTATCAAAGACTCCAAGTGGTCTACAGCGTGCATTATCTATTTTTGATTAATTCTGTAGGGAGCACGGCTTAGAAGTCAATGTGGCCAAAACTAAGCTTATGGCTTTCAATCCCTTTTGTAGTTTCAGATCTAAGCTAGTAATGAATGATCGCCCTCTAGAGATAGTCAACGCCTTTATGTATCTAGGTATCTATGTAACAAATGATCTTAGATGGTCCCAGCATATAGACATCGCAGTCCTGCGACATAGACAATTGGCTGGTTCTCTTAGTATAGAGCATAGAAAATCGAGAACTAAACCAATTAAACCGGCATTGCAGGTCTATGAGGCCAAGGCCTCGGCTCTGCACTATATGGTGCCGAGCTGTGGGGCTTTGAGAAGCTACAGTCCTTACAAACATCGGAAAATAAGTTTCTCAGGAGTATCACTGGCCTTCCTAAATGTACTCCATTGCTCCCACTCAGGTATGATTTGGGCAGGAAGGCGGTAGTAGATCTGGCTAGGCTCCGTCCTATCCTATATTGGAGGAGGCTCTGGACTACACCCGAGCTCTCTCACTACACTGAGGGGTTCTTAGACATAATCAAAGCGGATGTGTTCCACAAAATTGGATGGTTGAATGTTCTTAGAGTAACGCTGGGCGATCTCGGCCTTCAAATGCTCTGGGATAACCCGACGGGAGCCTCATTCCCTTCAAAAAAAGTCCTAAAAGAAATATATTGGGAGAATGTGGCCACTCAAAATTGGAGAGGCACCAATGCTGCGTCTATGGCTGGTGGATTTCTAGAAGCAAAACTGTACCCCAGTCTAGAACTTTATTGGGACGCCATAACCACGCCTAGGGACAGGAAGCTCTTTTTTCAAATCAGAGTAGGAGCCCTCCCCCTTAGATCTTTACAGGCAGGTGGGGGGGGGGTTCATCCAATAGCAATTGTCCAGTTTGTGGAGCACATAGTAAACAACTGGCCATTTCCTATTTGCTTGTAAGTTCTATGCAGAACCCAGGCGTATTTGGTTATCCCCAGTGTGTAAGAATTTAGGTGCTACCAGTAGTGTTGGAGCTTTAAGAATTATACGTTCTAGCACTTTACTGCCTTTAGCAATAGCTACAGCCAAAGGATGGGCGTGGACTATCAGACAGAAGTCTCTAGGCAGCTGATCGCCTTTTATTGTATTCTAAGATCGTCTGTATTTTAAAGACTTGAATATTTTTATTTGCTAATTCTTAATTGTAAATGTATATGTTACTATGGCTTTCTATGTTTAAAATTATCTGATTGTCATTCAAGTCTAACTTCAATTGTTGTGCTTTTAATGGTCTTTTTATATTTGTGATTGTACGTGCTTTTATGAGAAAAAACTCGAATGAAGCATTTTTTACTTGACTTGACAAGGCCTATATCGCCTAGCCGGTAATGGCACCTTGACTATACTGGGCCTGTACAGTTTACCTTTGCATTGTCTGTCTGTTTACTCCAAAGTGAACTTCGGTAGCTTCAGGCTCATCTATTGGTTCTCCTCAAACAAGGAATGAGTTTGGTTGCATGCGTTTCGTACAGCTTCTCTTAAAATATTTCCTATTTTTACTTTTGCGCCGCCTTCAAGATTTAGATCCATTGAGGACCACTCATTATATTCTGTAAACTATAAGATGGCTTTTGTAACAGATATTTACATTTGTCCAATGGGGCTCATGTCCCCTCCGTGCACATTCTTCACATTTTGAGGGTCTTCTCAGAGTAGTGATCTTGGCCCTTCACTGCACTATATCATAGCTGTGACGTAAAAGACCATTGTTTTATCTTTTACATGTTTTCCTAATTTGTTCACCTCACATGAGGCGATTTTACTGTCTTTTTGTAATTTGCTAATCAACATGCTTTTCCTCATATTTTTATAGCAGCTTGAACGTATTTGAGCAGCAACATTTTTCTTTACATTCTTTCAACTCTTGCCCAGTTTTTCACACTACTTCCCAGGATAACTGAAACACTGTAAAGTAATCTAATTAGATCCAATCAGTGTGTCTCCCATTTGTTCTGGAAAATAGATGCATTTTATGAGGCTTGCCTCAGTGAAACCTTGCTGCTGGGAAAACGAGAACTCGCCGGCTTAACAACATTACACAACCCTTGTCTACATGATCAAGACACTCATCTAACTTTCCTTAACATGAGGTTAAGCTGACGATCCGGTACTTTTTCCAACTCCCTAGTATGGTGGAAGTGATGACCTCTTAGGTTGCCCATGCCACAGAATTAATCTGCCTGTAACGCCATGTGGGAACTGCGATATTTATTAAAATATTAGTGTACTTCTCAAGTCAAGTCAATGTGCTTCTCACATGGGCTCAGTTACTTGTAACTGAAATTGCTGGAGGGACATGTGAAATATCTGTCAGGTGGCAACCCTGCACTTTCATCATATATTTCCCATTTCTGCAGCTCAGCCAACCTCAGGCAAAAAGATGATACAAAAACATGATCCCTGATCCTTAGACATTATTGGAATCAGCTGAAGATCCCCACTATGGTATGCAGTTCTGTTACTAAGGGGCCCATTAGGATAGCGTGCAGAAAATCACCCCGACCACCATGGAGGCGGAAAACAACCGCCCGCCTGGAACGCAGATAAACTGGTGGTCAAATTAGGATCAACCGCCAAAAAAGACTGACTACGGCAGTAGCGGACTAACAAAAACCACCCGACGCGGGCGGTGACGAACCAAAACCGACCGCTGCGGTCGGAAAAGCAGTGGAAAAGCTACACCCCGCTGCAAGCATAGCGGAGACACCACATGGGAAATTAGGATTTCCCCGATGGTCCCGCGTATGAACCGCTGTTTCCGACTGCCGGGGTCGCACACTGCAGTGAATGGGAGAGACAGCGGAAGAGCTGCAGCATAGCCACCGCAGCGGACGGTACATGAAAAACATGGCGGACGAAGCCAAAACACCGCAACGATGCCTAACTGAGCACAAATCAAAGCCATGCCCCACAAATACACAAAACATATACCAATGATAAAACAAATGCAAACAAAAATAATTACTATTCCCAGGACAACACCCACAATACACCTCACAGCAAAGGCCCAATTGGACACACCCACACAACTGAGTATAAATACAGTCCCTTTACTGACCACAATCCTTTGCAACACTCCAGAAAAGAAGGCCAAACACCACATCTGACAGGAGAGGCAAAAGAACAAACACAACACACACACCACCACCACCACCACCACCATCACCATTACACCAGCACCAACAATCCCCCAGCACACAACACACCTCACACCTCAACACCACACCCACCACACACACCCCTGCACCCACAAACACTGCCACCACCAACCACCATGGCAGCACAGAAAATGCCAAAATTCACAGAGGGTGAGTTGACAGTCATGGTCAATGAGATAGAGAGAGTGGAGCCACAACTGTTTGGTAGCCTTGTCCAACAGACACCATTAGCCACAAGGACACAAATGTGGGAAAGGATAGTCCAAAGGGTCAATGCAGTAGGGACCACCCCGCGATCCAAGAAGGAGATCATGAAGCGATGGCATGATCTCAAGAGGATTGTCAAGGAGAAGAGGAGCAAGAACTGGGAGCTGGCGAACTGGACTGGCAGTGGCCCTCCAATCCCACAGAAAACATTCATACCATGGGAGGAGAAGGTGCTTGCCATACTGCATCCTGAGAGTCTCATAGGAGTAGCTGGGGGAACGGAGGCTGGTAAGTACAAACAAATGGCAACCAACACACTGATAAGTACTTCCTTGCACAACCCAAACACCATTGCACTGTCCACCCTCACCTAACAGGGAGGTAGCCATCATGTATTGGAGGACTGTTTGGGGTGGGAGGCCTGTATCACTGCTCCCAGCTTGCCCCCTGTCCCACACTCCAGCAGCATGGAGGCCTCCCCCACCCAGGAGCATGTGTCAGCCATTGCACTGTCCACCCTCACCTAACAGGTAGGCAGCCATCCTCACTGGGAGACATGTTTGGGAGTGGGAGGCCTGCACCACCACTCCCAGAATGCCCCCTGTCCCACACACCAGCAGCATGGAGGCCTCCCCCACCCAGGAGCATGTGTCAGCCATTGCACTGTCCACCCTCACCTAATAGGTAGGTAGCCATTGTGTATTGGAGGACTGTTTGGGGGTAGGAGGCCTGTACTACTACTCCCAGCATGCCCCCTGTCCCACACTCCAGCAGCATGGAGGCCTCTCCCTCCCAGGAGCATGTGTCAGCCATTGCACTGTTCATCCTCACCTAACAGGTAGGTAGCCATTTTGTATTGGAATACTGTTTGGGGGTGGGAGTCCTGTATCACTACTCCCAGCATATCCCCTGTTCCACACTCCAGCAGCATGGAGCCCTCCCCCACCCAGGAGCATGTGTCAGCCATTGCACTGTCCACCCTCACCTAACAGGTAGGTAGGCATCATCACAGGTCTGGCTGTTTCTGGTTGTGAGACATGCAACACTACATACAGCACAAATTGCATGCAATGCATCGACACAGGACATGTTTGAGTATTTACTGTTTTCATGCACCATGTAATAACAGCCAGTATTGCATGTAACAATAATACAAAAGTTGTCTCAATTGTGTAGTGTACAGACATCAGATGACATGCAACTAACAGAATACTTGCACATTGCCCTACACTGACCATTTCCCATCTAATCCACAGGTGATGCAGATCTTGCTGCTGAGGACAACAATGACCAGCAGAGCCAGTGTCCTCCCACAGTACATGGACTCTCGGATTTTGACTCCCAGGAAGTTTGGACGATGAGCTCCAGGCTGGCCCATCTGGTGTGCCAAGGCCCAACAGGTCAAAGGACCCCATCCTCTCCACCACCACGTCTGCTGCACCAACAACTGCACAGCAGACCCCTGCAGTCACGGCCTGTGCCTCCACCGCTGCCACCTTGGCCACCACCACCACCACCCTCCCTGTCCCCGGGGACAACCAGGACACAATATCAACTGTGGAGGGCAGGGAGAGTGTACGAGGACCCACCGTGGCGAGGCAACAGGTCCGTGCAGCTGGGCAGGTGGGAGGGCCAGGGTCGCATCCCAGACCTCAGGAGGTTGGCACACCATCCCTGGACCACTTCACCAGAGTCATCGGTGTATATGAACAGGTCCAGGGACAAAGTGGCCGGTCGAAAGAACGTTTACGTGAGCTCATCCTGCTGATGAGGTCCATCGACAAACGCATTGGTCAAATGGTGGACCTCATGGCCCAGCAAGTGGCGTTTTCTGAGGGACAGGCCTGCATCACAACCAGAAACACTACGGTGAGAGAGGGCCTCGGGGAAATTTATAGACCTGGCTCTGGGTACAATCCCCAATGAATCTGAAAACAACAAAAGGTACCAGAGGGTCTGAAATCAAAAAAAGTTCAAACGTGTACGATAGCCACCTAACCAACCACAGTCCCTCATTCACCCAGGGGTCAAAATGATCGACACAAAGGCTCTCAAGGGATGAGGAAAATACCCATCAGTCACCATACGGATCCGCCCTTCATCATTTGGGATTTTATCCGGACCACCCGTCCGAGAAAATCAGTGCCACAATCAAAGGATGACCTGGTGGTAAGGAGGTCCCTTATGTTGTTTTTAATAGCAGTGTGGTCTACCACTCGATATTAATGAGTGGAAAAAAGCATGGGACTGGGGTGTGCAGTGCAAATAACTGTGAGTGAGAAAAAGAAACCAAAACAAGAAAGTGTGTTAAAATTGGTCAAAAGAGCACAGAACAACCTTTATTCTGTGTATGCTCTCAATACCAAGATTAAAAATATATAACCTTAGGCAGTCAAATTAGGTAGACCGTCTGAGGTGAGGTCGACATGTTTCAGCAAACATGGACTATTGCGTCCTTGCTTTCATCAGGACCAGAAATATGATGCTAGTGCTACTGCACAATGTGAAAATAAATCATAAAGTGACAGAGTGACAAAAGGAAAAGAGAAACAAGTGCAAAAAGTCACCTGTATGATCCAAATGCCATTACAGTTAGTGCTGTTCACTTAATCTGTAAGGTAGAATTGCCTCACCCCACCTGGCAGCGGCTCAGGGGAAAATGAAGCACCGCTCTATCCGTCGGTACTCCGTGGCCGGCGTCCATCACAACCAACACCTCTGCCCCCTTCTGTTGTGCTGCAGGATGACAGTGCACCATCCTCCCCTGTGCCAACCGAGAGGGCGAGTCCTCAGGCGCCGCTGGCCATTCAGCAGGCCCCCCACCACCAAAAAGATCAAGGGGGCGTCCAAAGAAGAGCCTGGGAGTCTCCGGAGTCAAAGCACCAGCCACACGCCAGTCACTGAGCCAGCCCTGATGGCAACCCTCTTCCTCACTGCATTGACTGTTTGGACTGTCCTTCTCCACACTTCCGTGACAATGGCACTTGTCTGTTGGACTGGGTCACCACATCCATGTGGTGTCTACTCTTGCATCTCATCTACCATGACTGTCAACTCACTGCCCATTCACCACCTTCATGTAAATATTCCCGCACCCCTCACATGTCCACTTTGCAAATAAAAAACCTGACACACTAGATTGTTGTGCTGTATCGTTTTTAGTGCAATATTTACAGTTTTGGAAATGTCCAAGATGTGTCCAAATGATGTACAGTATGTAGGGCAGGATTATTCTGAAGCACCTAGGGAGACACAACAGAACAACAGTCACTGGTGTCATTGTGGCATCACAGACATAACACTACACAAAACATACACATGAGACTACAGGCATACAAGACTATGTGGAGCAGGTGTTAACAAATAGAGTCCAGCATACGTCCACGTATGGAACGTCAATGCCACCTTTCCTACACACAGATGACTCAACATGTGCCTGTCTGTACCATCCGCAGATAGCCCTGCACAACAACAATAACCACAACAGACAATGTACAAGTCGTACATCTTTACACACCTTCAAGTGAAGTAGCGGTTGATGAGCTGTTGACGAATGTCAACTCCTTCTTCCTCTCCACTGTCCTCAACACTGGACTCAGATCCTTGGGCAGGGGCGGGCCTTGGTTCCTCTCCATCATCCAGGAGCAGGGGAATCCCCTTGTGAATGGCCATATTGTGCAGTATACAGCATGCCACAACGATCTTGCAGACCTTCCCAGGCGAGTATGCCAGTGCTCCTCCAGTCCTGTCAAGGCAGCGGAATCTTGACTTGAGTAGGCCAAACGTCCGCTCAATTACACGTCGGGCTCTGCCATGGGACTCATTGTACCTGATGTCTGCCGGGGTCCTGGGATTTCTCAGTGGACTCAGCAGCCATGGGCGACTTGGATATGCAGAGTCACCTAGGAATGACAAACACACATTGCAATGTTGCACAGGCAGATGGCAGCAGGTCACAAACACAGCACGCCATATCACTGGGCATACTCATCCACAATCCAAGCACGATCGGGATGCAGGTTAGCCATCATCCGGGGCACCATGCTGTTCCTCATGACGTATGAATCATGGGCAGATCCGGGGAATCTTGCACACACATGTGAAATCTTCATGTCCTCAAGGCACACCACCTGCACATTTATAGAATGGTAATGTTTGTGATTCCTAAAAATATGCTCAGTGGCCTGTGGTGCCACCAGATCGACAAGGGTGCAATCGATGGCACCAACAACATGGGGGATGTGCCCAAGGGCATAGAAGTCACCCTTCACACCTGGCAATTCTGCTCCCCTGGGGAAATGTATGTAACGATCCTTATATCTCATAATGACTGCAAGAACATCCCTCAGCACCAGGCTGAACATGGGTTGCGACATCCTGTAGTGCCGGCAACGGTCTCCTGGAAGGAACCAGTTGCAAAAAAGTGGAGGGCTGCCATCACTTTGCATGTGGATGTGAAGGCTGTTGGGTAGTCGCAACGAGACTGCAGGAGGGGCTCCAAAAGATCACAAAGGGTCTTCATGGTCGCAGTGTCGAGGTGGAATTTTCGGATGATCCCTATATCCTCCATGTCCCCCAGCACCGTCAGGTGACGTATGAGATTTGGCCTCCTCCTAGTTGAGATGTACATGGACACATGTCAGTGACAACCATCATGAGGTGGGCTCAACACATACGGTTAAGCATGTCACGCAAAACCTCAAAATTACATTAGAGATGCGTGGCACACAAGGTTACATGTGTTCAAATTTGAGACACACAGAGGACACAGCACTCCATTTTCACACACAGGTGCCGCAAACATAACATAATGTCAATGCAAATGCACAGTTTCTGAACACGACATTCTACATGTGGACGCCACATCCCCTAGCCATCCACAAAAGTGTGTAAGATGGCCATGAATGCCTCACACACATCTGCTGTACCGGTCACACCTCAATGCATCATGTGAAGCAGGCGCACATCAAGAGCACAATGATCACAGTAGATGGTAAACTTGTGTGCATGGGCTGATATGGTAGTATAAGTATGAAACAGCATCATACAGTGAGACAAGCCTTGCCAAGGTCAGCACTGACCCACAACACATTGATTGTTTACACATTATTGACACCAGCTTAACATTGTCAGGCATCATCAACCATCAAATGCATCAGTGACATTGCAGCAACACAGACCAATGTGCGTCAAACATATTGTGCAACCACCTGTGCATGAAAACAATAAATGGCATTGTGTGCACAATGATGTGCCATTATACATGTTGCTGCTGTGTACTGATGCAGAGTGCACGATTGAATTTGCCATTGCATGTGACCAAATTTGCAGTTGCTACCCCCTGTCAACAGCGGTGTGACACCAGCACCACTCCCTACACAAGTGCAGTAGGCATTGGCATGGGTTGCTGGCGGTGGGCATGCAGCGCCACACATATGGCGGTTGATACCGCCTGTCCACGGCGGTGTGACACTAGCACCACTCCCTACACAAGTGCGGTAGACATTAGCATGGGTTGCTGGCGGTGGGCATGCAGCGCCACATACATGGCGGTTGCGATCACCTGGCCATGGTGGTGTGACACCAGCACCACTCCCTACACAAGTGCGGTAGACATTGGCATGGGTTGCTGGCATTGGGCATGCAGTGCCACACATATGGCGGTTGCTTCCACCTGTCCACAGTGGTGTGATACCAGCACCACTCCCTACACAAGTGCAGTAGACATTGGCATGGGTTGCTGGCGGTAGGCATGCAGCAGCACACATATGGCGGTTGCTACCACCTGGCCACGGCTGTTCGACACTGCCATGGGGCATTGCCTACAGCCAATGGGAGTGATGATTGCGGTGGTATGATGCAGGTTTGAAAATCGCGGAAGGCGTGCTCCGCCACCGCGGAGCTGGTCATTGGATGCTTTTGAATGATGCACCATCGCGGTAGTGCACCCCGGGCCCCTGCGGTGCATCACCACCATGTAGCATTGCCTACAGCCAATGGGAGCGATGATTGCGGTGGTATGATGCAGGTTTGAAAATCGTGGGAGGCGTGCTCCGCAACCGCGGAGCTGGTCATTGGATGCTTTTGAACGATGCACCATGGCGGTAGAGCACCCCGGGGCCCTGCTGTGCATCACCGCCATGGAGCATTGCCTACAGCCAATGGGAGCGATGATTGCGGTGGTATGATGCAGGTTTGAAAATCGCGGAAGGTGTGCTCCGCCACTGAGGAGCCGGTCATTGGATGCTTTTGAACGATGCACCATCGCGGTAGTGCACCCCGGGCCCCTGCGGTGCATCACCACCATGGAGCATTGCCTACGGCCAATGGGAGCGATGATTGCGGTGGCATGATGCAGGTTTGAAAATCACGGAAGGCGTGCTCCGCCACCGCGGAGCCGGTCATTGGATGCTTTTGAATGAGGCGGTCCTGCACAACCAATAATTGCAGCTCTGCACCTCACAAACAAGCCCAGGGGGCTATAAATCTGTGGGAGTGAGCAACACATTTCCACTGGTCACAGAGACTGCTGCCTGGGAACCTCTACTGCTGCTGCTAGAAGGGCCTGCTGCCTGGGACCCTCTGTTGCTGCTGCCTGGGACCCTCTCCTGCTGCTGCCAAAGTGCCTGCTGCCTGGGACCCTCTGCTGCTGCTGCATGGGACCCTCTCCTGCCGCTGCCAGAAGTGCCTGCTGCCTGGGACTCCTCACCACTCACTTCAACCACAGGTGTTACATGTCCACAGGGATGGCAAGAACAGAGAAGATCAGTGCCAGTCCATTCACAAGCGAGGAGCTGGAGGTGCTAGTGGACGAGGTGCTGGCACAGTAACCGAGGCTGTATGGTGGCCCCAATGTAGTGGTAAGTTATCATTGAGGGTGCTGTTTGGCAGGGGGGGTCAGACATGCATGGGACTAGTGATGTGTGCGACACACAGAGGGGTTCAGTGCAGTCATCCTGCATGTGTGTGTGATTGGCATGTAGCCTCTACGCCCTCATGCATGCATGCTATGATAACTATTTGGGACATGCAGAGAGCCCTTGAGAGGTGTCCCATAGTTTGGGAATTAGGGGGTTACAATTGGTCATGACTCTGCATATTGCTACCGTTGTGACAGATCTTGGTACATGACACTATGTAACTGGTCACTTACCCTACTTGTCTCCCATACCTGCAGCTCAAGGTACACCAGCGTAAGGCTGTGTGGAGGGCCATTGCTGCAAAGGTACGGGCCCTGGGGGTATCCAACAGACAACGCACCCACTGCCACAAGAGGTGGGATGACATCAGCCGGCTGGCAAAAAACATGGCCGAGATGATCTTGGGGCTGCAACAGTGCACTGGGCGTCTGGTACGGCACAACTTAACACCACTGGTAGCCCGCATTTTGGCAGTGACTAATCCGGAGTTGGATGCACGTCTGAAGGAGCATAGCCAGCAAGGCAGGGGTGAGTATTTGGGGAGGGTGACTTTGCCTGGAAGTGGATGCATGTGTACAGAGGCAGTGGCAGGGGTGAGCCATGTTATGTTTGCGGGGTGGTGCAGTGATGTGTCATTTGAGTGGCTGCAGGGATGTGTGCTAGTGTCAGGCATTGTGCCAAACAGCTCTTACAAGGCTGATCATCTCTGCTATGCTTTATCATAGCAAGGTGTTTTGGGATCCACATGGTCCACATTCTGCATTGTGATGGTGTGTGAAATGTATTAGGGGGGTTAACATAAGGGTCCACTATCTGAGTGTGAGCTCATATATTTCGACTTTGCATACACCATGATTGTTGAGGGTCACACATCTGACAACAAGGTGCCCCAGAGTGCCACATGGTGCTTGGTATGGCCTACTTGACATTGTGGACTGTCATGTCCTAATAGGTGTGTGTATTCTCCCATCAGGTTCCCTGAAGGCCTGTCAGTGGCAATGAGTGTTGGGACATGATAGGTGTGGGAATGTTAAGCTGTGTGTGGTACACTTCATCCACGGGCAAGGTGTTGTGCTGTGTGGCCTAAACATGGCTCAGTCATGGCAGGTAGTCAGTAATGCAGGCACTGTTGTGGTGTATGTAGTGTGTTGCTGCAATGTTTATGCAGGGTGTGGTGGTCAGCATGTTGATTTGGGCATCCCCTGTATGCATGATTTAATTTGCTTTGGACTGATGATGTAATTTATACAACCCTGCATCTCTGTCTCATGCAGAATCGCCAGTGGGCACAGAGGAACAGGAGCCGGAAACCAGTGGTGGCGAGAGTAGCACTACAGCTGCACCGGAGGCCAGTGACACAGAGCTCACCAGCGCATCTGAAGGGGACAGGAGGATGCAAGAAGGGATTAGTTTCTGACAACTGCATAAACATGACAACTTTGTTTCCCCAAGATAAAACTGATGTTCAGAGTCGTGGAAACAATAGATAGATATTTTACTCAGTCAATCGTGCATGCTTCGTTTCACCAAAGGTGCAGAGAAATAGAGAGACGGGCATTTTCAATCAAAGGTATTTATTGAACAGTCTTCTTTCTCATGCAGAAGAAATTAACTGCTACAATCATAATACTGGCTGCAAAGTATAATGCCTACAGCAAAAAGAGTATTATGAAATAATACGGTAAAAGCATGGTATGGTTTCTAAGCCGTAACATACATAGAATACATACATGAATAAATAAAGACTAAAAGTACTCAACTGGTGCTCCTAAAATACGCCTACCCCGGTGCACCTAACCTAAGTCTAGTATGAGGGAAGTAGTAAGTGAGGTGTAGCATAAATCTAGTATTCTTTTTGCCAAGAATCTATCCAAGATTTCTCTTAGGGTCTAATCAGCTCTGTACCTTGGTTTAGAATGAAGGAGGTCTGGTATCTCTCTGTCTCAGGACTCAATTTCCCAACAATCCACAAGGGTCGCTTGGAAACACTGGAGCTGGATTTCTCGGCAAGAGAAAAGACAGCGTCTCTCTCTGTGTGTCTGCTGGAGGGTCGGCTTCCTTCAGCACTTGCTGTAGCGAGCTGCGTCGGGCAAGTAGATAGTCGAACTGCTCCAACCCACCAGGTGTTTGCTAGGACAAGTGTGGGCATATTTAAACCTTGAAGGTGCCGAGTTTGTCATAAGGTTGGACATAATAACGTCATCAAAGAGTCTCAGTAACTCCATGATTTCTTGGACAAATCAATATTCAAGCAAGGGGAAGTCCATGACTGGTGAAGGCGATTTTTTTCCAAGAAATCGCTGTGGATTTTCGGAACTAGTGGAAGTAGCCATGCCGTATTTGGACTGCATGAGCTATGTCTAAATATGGTTATGATTTCTATGCCTATATAAGGATAGGGTGATTTATACCTATATAAGGGCATGAATCGGGGGGGGGGTGTTGCAGGTTCCAGTCCATCAAGGAGTAGGTCTGTCGAAGAGCCAGGTTTTGAGGTTTGTAACGAAGATGGGAAGCGATGATGTATGTCTGAAGTGGAGCGGAAGGGCGTTCACAAACTCATAAGTATTGAAAGCAGAGATGAAAGAGCTGAGGCTTGAGCCATGGAAGAGTCAGGTAAGTTCTATTGAGCCCAATCATTTAAATATGATGCAATGCAAATTATAGCTATTAAAATGCACATTGACTAGCCTTTCCCATGGATACTACTTTCTAACAGTAGATTGCAAGGTATCCAACAGTTTGCAGTTGTGGACCTCCAGCAAGTATATCCACCCTTACTCAAATACATGTGTTAATCATGTTCTCTATTAGGTAATATATAAATTCAAAAGACTTGTTATTCACCAACGCACGTACGCAGGATAATTTTCTTTGTGATAATGGCCTTAGTTTAGCATGTAAAATGTGAAAAAATAGTTACTTTTCAACAACTATTTCTTTGCTTACTGTCCACAGCAGATGCCTTGTACCCAAACTCTATTTGCAGCTAGCATCAGGAAGCAGGCCTCAAGTAGCCAAGCACCACAACCAACAGTTAGAGGGTGATACCACGGAAAGAGTTCAATTACACTCACCAGTACAAGTTCAACCTTTTACTTACAAGAATGGACTCCAATTTAACTCTATAATTTCTGCTAGACCATTGCCACTGTGTACGAATGGAACCAATCTCAAATCAATCATTGGCACAGTTTACATTTAAGTTCAGTCAATAATGAGAGTTTTAGGAAAATTTAAAATCTTTATTTCTCATTAAAATTTTAGTAAGATTTTTTTCTTTTTCTTTTTATTAATAGGTAAATAAAATATTCTGATGACAGTACTCATCAAGAAAATATGGTTAGAGTCATTAATTTAATAAAATAACAGTGTTTTCCATAAAGTATGTAATTCCTATTCTATCTAAAAGGAATCTAACCTAACAGAACCCATGAAGAGTTCCTGGAAAAGAGCAAGATCAATGGAGCATCAGGTCCAAGTTTGTATCTGTGGCGAGAGAAGATCTAAGACAACTGGCAAATGGTGAGAGACGTTAGCTAGCTAGAAACACTCACTATTATGAAAGGCAGAAAAACATGTTATTACAATGTTGCCGCTCTGAACGTTCCCATCCAATGAGACAACACATACTGACTATAGACATCTTTGTTTCTACTTTCCCACAACAAACATGTACAACTCAATATCCACTATCAGAAATGTATTCTACCATGTTAATGTTTGTACAACTGGGACCAGATATCCTTGGTTCCCAGTGAAGAACATTGCAGTGTTCAGTCTATCATTCATTAAATGTTTCACTGCGAAACAATCAACTGTGCTAAAGACTGAAACATTTACTTGCAAATCTCTTGTTAATAAATGGCAGTTCATCTTCTTATAAGCCTACGTATATTGTTATATTAGACTTGGCATCTTTTTGTGTTGTTTCCACAAACTTTTTGCTTCTGACCTCCTTTTTTAGGTCTCGCCTTCTCAGCACACATGCGCTGCATAGGAGGAGACCTTTAGCCATCGGTCCCCTTTTTCACCCACAACCGTGCACACTTTCCATTGCCGTCAATGCGAACGCCACCATATGGTAGCAATTATTGCTCCCGCAAGTGACTCGCGCAGGCCCCCATTTCTTCCCCCTCCTGCTGCGCGAGGCGCGCCCGCCTCCCCCTACAGCCTGCCGTGCGAGCTTTTGCTTTCCTGGTCTGACCTTAGGTACAGGCGCATGCCACCAATCCACCGATTGTATTTCCAGCTTCATCGAATGCTAATTGCCCTGTGGACACGCAGCTGAGGGCGCCACGTCCCGGGTACAAACGTGCAAGTGTGATTCATTAAAGGAAGCCCTATTTGCTGCAGCCACGCCAGCCTTTCCCCGGTACTCGGAAGTCGTAGAGTATGAACAGGCCACAGTGTCTGCGTGTCACTCGCCAGCAGAGTCGGATATTTTAGCAGTGATAAAATGAATGCCCGGGGGGAGGCCTGTTTTCATAAGACCTTGCTGTGTTCTCAGGGTTATGAGAGGGCGACGCAGCCAATTAGCGCTATTTACAGCACGTGAATGTATTCTCTGACAACTCGCGAAAATTCCCCGGCAGTCTGTCTGCCCAAACAGACGTACCAGGCTGGCTGAAAACACGACTGGCCTGAGGCACTTTACTGAGGACTAGCCCTGCATGACTGGCCTCAAGCACGCCATGGAAGCACCCACGGTACCACTTCAGCTACACCTCGTGCCAGACCCTATCTAACTCAGAAGACATACACCTCCCTTTAGGCATCAGATCACCCCGTGAAACAAACAACAAAGTGAGTATTTTAGTGTCGGGCTACGATCCTGCTGCCCAGCCCTTCCGTCCTTTGTTAATGCTAAGACGATACCTCTGGTGTATCACTCGGTCTCCTGTTCCTGATAAGGTATCCGCCACCATCTGTTCGTGGAGACCTGCCTAGCCCACCCCCCACCCATGTACCCCTCCTAACATCCCTCTCTGCACTAACGTGCACACAACCTCTCGTTTTGCTAACCTGTCTCTCTCTGACCTGGCCAGTGGGCACTATTTCAACAAACATATCCCTGCCTGCATTTTGATACTGCTAACAAGCTTGCTCGCGCCCAGATGCTCTCTAACCCAGCCAACGTGTCCCTGCGGTAATGTGTCCAGCTGACCTCTTTCCTTTTAATATTCCCGCTCGCGTCTCCTCTGATTCAATCAACGTGTCCCGCTTCGCCAGTGTGTCCGAGCACTGACATTATTCTGAGCATCTTGGCCTCTGTTCCTGATAATGCGCCATTATCTGCCCTATAATTCTCCTAATATGTCTCTTTGATCACATGTCCACATTAGTTCCTATTAAGGAGCCCCCTCCTCTCTGATTCTGCTTCTCCCCTCCCTCCGTCCCCTCAGCCCTTCCCAGCCTTCTAATTTTTAAACACATCTTTGACCAGCATGCTATAGACAAGCATTGGCAGAGCCAATAGGTCTAATCTTGCATTTTGAGGTCAGATTAAGCCCTGCACTGAAAAAGCAAAAAATATGATTCTTTGATCGAACCTGCTATAAAATGCAAAATTTAACATGTAATTCAGTGTACTCTTAAGATGTAAATAGGACCTCATGCATTACAAAGCAAGCACTCCACAGGGGGCAAAATGATGCACCAAATAGCCAGTATCATGAGGAGAGGGTAATTCTCCTTGGTGAAGCCAAATCCCACTATGTCTATTTTATAGATTTGGTCGCTAAAGGTTGCGGCTTCAGCTGCGTTGTCAAGCCTGGCCTAAATGAAGAAGCACCTGTCTGAAGCAACTGAACTGGTCGGGCAGTGAAACTTGTCATTGCATTGCAAATTCACAAAACAATCGTTAGTGGGGGCGCCAATGAGGGTAATAGAGCTCCCACTGGCTAGATCAACTTAGAAACCATCAAAAACAAACAGAAAGAGCATTATAGAGGATAGGTCCCCCCCCTCTGCGACAGCCCTCAGCTGTCATCTCACATCTTACTGAATCTATTCCTCATAGACCTTGAGAGCCTCTGAACTACAAAAGTACACCCTTTAAAAACAAGCATTTGCAGTGCAATAGGTCTCGCATTTATACAAGTTTGAGCTATTGGCATTGTAAATGACAATGCCTTTTATTTAAGTTTTGTTTTTTAAAACATGAATAAAAGGCACTGTCATTTACAATGCTAACAGCTCAAACTCTCGCAAATGCGAGACCTATTGCATTGCAAATGCTTGTTTTACAATGTGCTGAGCTCTGTTTTCAGGTCAAGCCTTGTCAGTGTGCATGCGCTATATGTAAGACCTGCTGTAATTAATAAAACCACTATATTACCGCCTCCTGATTACTACTAGTTCATTTCAGCGTCACTCTTCTTGGCTGCCTCTGGTCTTGTACCCGCAGCCGATAGCTCATTTCCTTTGAAGGATCAGGAGCACTGCTAGGGTAGAATGTACTTATGCTTGTCTTCGCTATCTCCTGTGTGTGAAAACGTTTTTGCCCTTATTGATGCTTTTGGCCCATCACTGCTTCTGCCCGTTTTGAGTCCCCTTTTGCTTCCCGTTATAAGCCCTCTCCCCATCCACCGAGTGCACATAGGCCCATCAGGAGACGTCTTTTGGCCTTTTGCTGCTTGTTTTTAAAGCCAAGTACCGAACTCTTTCCGGTAGATGGTTGTAAGAAATAACAAGCCGTCATGTCCACGCCCCTACCACTGTGCCTTCTTTTTTAGTGATCCTAGGTGCAATTCTGCCCGCCCGGCAGAAACCAGATTGTTTATCAACCTTGAAGTGGAGATTTTGCATCAGATTTGCTGTTTCAGCGACATAGTGCGGTGTGTTTTCCTAGTTATCATTGTTAATCCAGGTAATGAGGTAGCAACTGCTCCGTCATCAGGTTTGGGTTTAACTAAGGTGGAGTCTCACACAGATATTTCTGCATAATGCAGTGAAAAAAGAATAGATTAAAAAAAAGCGTGCTAACATCTCTCTTAGGTAACAGATAAACAGGGCTCAGGTTAACGCTCCTTCATGCACACATAATCCCTCCGTCCTGCCCTCTGTGCGAGGCCTTGCATCCCACACTCAGGTAAAGAAGCCCGCAACTACTAGTATTCCCCGGCCGTAATCGGGACACATCTGTAAGCAGAAAACAAAGGCAAGGAATGCAGCTGAACTGGCACTACAGCCAGATCAGATTACGGCAGGGCAGAGATGTGTCCAGGGTACAAATAGCGGAAGCGCTGGTTATAAAAAAGAAGTTTTGTTTCTTCCTTTGAGTGAATGAGTGAAACGCCATTTGTTCTTCTTTAACAGAGCTTACCGTTTTAAAGTCTAATCAATTACAAGGGAGTGCAATAATAGCACATTTGAGGCACACAGAATATTTTGAGGAAAACGAGGATATGTGATTAAAAAAAATTGCACCGTAAACAACATTGGTTTAGAAGGCAATCAACTTTTTTCAATCTGATTTATTCACATGCTTTGTATATTTTCTTTCTCTGAAGGATTTCTTCAGCAATGCTAAATTCACTTGGATGCAACTACATAACATAAGAACATTACCCACTTATATATTGAAGGACACATTTTCTAAACAAGGCCTTATCATCAAGTGTCTATGTAGTAACTCATTACCAGAATCCTTTGTCTATAACGTTTGTCTACATATTTTAAGGATTACTTATCATGGAAGAATTCACTGCTTATCCTTACCGCTTACAATGAAACACTTTGGGCCAGATGTAGGTCGGCAATTACCGGACGGTAACGGCCGATTTCGGCCGTTACCGACCAGTAATTGGATTTTGACATGTAGAGGCCATTATTTTACAGAATCGGTAAATTTACCGATTCAGTAAATTTACTGATTCTGTAAAATACAGAATCGCTAATTTTACCGATTCGGTAAAACCCAGATGTAGGTAGCACTGTTGACAGTGCTACAGGCCTTCAGAATTCGGTATTTTACCACCCAATCCAATTGGGTGGTAAAATACCGAATTCAGGTGTACATGCACATCTGTGCATGTACACCTGTGCCATGTGACACACAGACATGCCCTTAGGGCATGTATGTGTGCCACATGGCACACAAGCCTGTACTTGGGGTGCTAGAGGGTGTCAAAGTGACACCCCCTGCACCCTTGCAAGAATCGGTATTTACCGATTCGGGAAATACCGAATCGGTATTTCCCATTGATTCCTATGGGCTTCAAGGCCCATAGGAATCAATGGGCAATACCGATTCGGTATTTACCGATTCGGTAAATACTGAATCATACAGATTCGGTAATTCTCAAATTAGAATTACCAACATCTGCCCCCTTCGATTTACCGACTCTTAAATACCGAATCGGTATGATTCGGTATTTAAGAGTCGGTAAATCGGAATTACCTACATCTGGCCCTTTGTTCTCTACTTATTGCATTCACCTTCTAGTCCACTGTTTATATTATAATCCTAATGTAGCCAATAATTAGCAACTCTGCCTGCAGTCTAGTCCCTTGCAATACTTTTTCTACAATGAGCACCCTACTGTATTAAAAACAAGCATTCCCAATGCAATAGGGCTCTCATTTGTTAAAGTTAGAGCTGTTGACGTTTTTTACTTTTGCTTTTTATACCAATGACAGTACCACTATGCAAATATAATTACTCCATGCAAATAAAAAAGCTAAAGTTAAAAACTGTCATTTTCAATGCCAACAGCTCTAACTTTAACGAATGAGAGACCTTTTGCATTGCAAATGCTTGTTACTGTTGTTAGGACTCTGGGCACTTTACCACCGCTCACCAGTGCTAAAGTGATGTGCTTTGTGTCTAACGGTAATGCCATTTGGTTTCTTCATGATTGGCCTAATTGATTTACTGGTAAGTCCCTAGTACAGTGCACCACATGTGCCTGGGCCTGTAAATCAAATGCTACTAGTGGGTATGCAGCACTGATCGTGCCGCCCACATGAGTAGCTCAAAAAATATGTCTCAGGTCTGCCACTGCAGAGCTTGTGAGTGCAGTTTTAAACTGCCATGTCGACCTGGCAAGCTCACCTACTTGCCAGGCCCAACCCTTCACTTTTAGTACATGTAAGCCACCCCATAGGTTAGCCCAAGGTAACCCCACGGACAGGGTGCAGTGCATTCAAAAGGCAGAGCATGTGCTTTTAAGTTTTACATCTCCCGGTAGTGGAAAACTGCTAAATACGTTCTTTAATACAGCAAGGCCTATCTCTCCCATAGGTTAGCATTGGAACTGCCTTGTAGAATTTAACAAGTGTATCTTACAATTAGGAACAGATGGAAAATTGGAGTTTGGTGTCTCTCGACTCATAATTTAAATACACATCTTTTAGTGGAGTTTGTTTTTAAATTGCAGGTCTGAAAATACCAGTTTTAGAAAGTTGGCATTTTATTACTTTAACTATTCAGTGACTCTGCCTGCCCCTAGAATATATATGTCTGGGACAGGGTGCCAGCTGTGATTTGTGAATTCACTCTAGACAGTTACACACAAAGGAAGCTGGGGTGTGCCCTGCATATCCTGATGGCCTACCACCAAGCTGATGGGTCGTCCTGAGCTATAGTGGTGGGAGGAGTTGACACTTGCACCTGAATAGGGCTGTGCTTGTCCCCACACAAAGAGCTGTCTATCTTCCTTCAACCGTAGTGTATCTGGGGCCAGGTCCAGGAAAGGCAGAACCTTGTGTACTACAAAGGGCAGTCTTTGAAGTCACCCTACCTCAAAGGCTAAATTGGGTATAAGTACTGGACCTCTGACACCATATACTCAGAACACTTGTGGACTGGGGAAATTTGGCCTGGAAGAAGAGGTGTTGTACTGCCAGGAGGGACAGCCACTTTGCTGCTTGCTTTGCTGTGTTAGCCTGCTGCTTCTTGCCTGGGAGTAAGAGGACTGGATTTTGCTCTCTGCATTCTGCTTTCAAAAGTTTTTCGAAAGGCTTGAGTTGATCTTACTACTGTTGGAGCCATGAAAGACTTCACCTGTAACACCTGAGCTCATCTGCTGAGAGCCTTACTTTGCCAAGTGATGCCAAACCCAGTCCCTTGACCCTTGGAAGTGAGTTTTCTGTGTTAAAAAAGAAGAAATCAGCACATCGACTTTGAGCGTCATCTCAGAACAGGTGCTGCTCTCCGACACCGGGCTGCTGTCTGCACTGAAGCTGTGGTCCCCGCTCAATGTAACAACCGTGACTTGCAACGCAGGACCTGATGTTACCACAGTGCTCTAAAGTACCGCCACAGCATGAGTCTCCAGTACTGTCACCAACATCCATGGTGCCTGACTCCGCAGCAGCACCCGTGGTCCCCATTGGTGTTACCTCGACACTGCGAAGTCAATGTCTCACGACTTGACCCTCTGAGCTTCATTGACACCGCACTGCCATTAGAACCGCCGTATTCCCACAGCCACCGCATCACCTCCCCTGTGCCTTGCAACATCCCTGGATGCCAGCGGCTCTATGACTAAGCACCGCCTCCAGGAACTGATGCTTCACTTGCTTCAGTGATGCCTCACCTCCATTGTGCAAGGCACCATCCCCGCGTGCCGAACTGACAACGACCTGCATAGCAGTAAGGAACTGATGCCACACCGGCCTCCGCTCGACTCACCTCCCCGGTGCCTTGCACCCTCTTTGTTTCTCAGTGTTTCCAAACTACTGTACTGAGTTCAATGCAACTCTGTAGCCGGCCTGTGCTCCATCGCTGATGGCCCAAACTTATTGATTCAACTCCATCAAGCACGTTGTGATAACCCCGACTGGAGCTATTGTGTTTCTAAGTGTAATAATTGCACTTAATACCGAAAATTCATATCTTGTCTTGTGTCTGATGGACGTTTGTCATTTTAGTCTTTTTTTACTCAGATAAATATTGTCTATTTTTATACACTATGGTGGAGTATTTTGTGGTGTTTTCACTGTGTTACTGCATGTGTGTGCCCACATACTTTACACATTGCCTCCCTAGTTTAGCCTGACTGCTCTCAGCCAAGCTCCCAGAGGGTGAGCACAGGAAAACTTAGGGGTATGTTCACAAGAACGTGTGATAAGTACCGCAAGAGTAGAGTAACACAACTTTCAACCGGGAACATCACTTACAACGCAAGCATTACAACGCACTACCATTACATCGCAACCATTACAACGCAAACCATTACAACGCATTGCGCTGGGGGGCGCTCTAGGATAGGGAATATATTTAATTTACTATCCAACACCTTCCCTACTATCCACGGGGACTGGAGTTTGAATAGTAAATTAAATAATTCACTATCCAGCGCCTAAAAGCACTATGCGTTGTAATGGTATGCGATGTAAAAACCGCGTTGTAACAGCAGGCGTTGTAATAGCCTGCGTTGTAACGTCATAGATCCCTTTCAACATCGCAGCCCATCGTGGGAAAATAACCTGTGTCAACGTGGAATTCACAACAATGGGAAAGCATGCGATAGCCATTAGATAACACGTCAAAAATCACCACACTGCAAAAATGCAAAATGCGGACGTAAAAAATAATGCGATGAAGCCAATCACGGTACAAAAATCAGAGAAAACCAGCCACAGGCCTGCCAAACCCACGCGTCTGGCCTGAAAATGTACTATAAAAGAAACATTGGGAGAAGTTTGGCTCACTGGTTAGAGGAGGCAGACCTGGAAGCAGATGTCAGCCCGGGTCCAGGGTTCAATTCCCCGTTTGGCGGGTCTTGGGCTCAAATATTCCACTGACTCGACAATTCTCGCTCCGGTGCCTACTCGATTCATGGGTTCACACTCTGCGACTCTGGGCAATAGCTTGCTTAATCTCCACAACAGCCCCCCGCGATGGGATGCCTGGCTTTCACCTTGTGGATACCCTGCCGGGGTTATCTCACAGGGGAATACCAGGACGGGTTCCCTAAGCAAGCGCTTAGATATCGGGTCGGTGATTTGCGCTATATAAATACATGTACATTTACATTTAAAAACTGCATAGCACCATGGATGCACCCGGACCGAGTGCAGAGGACAAGCTGAACCCCACAAGCCCCACGGAGGACCAGTATGAAACCCCGTGTTCGGGGAAGGGCAAGGACAAGAGGGAGACGGGTTCAGTGCGCAGGAAGACTGGACCATTGCCACAGAGGTCATAGGACACTACCAATAACTAACAGCCACCTCTACTGCGCCACTGGAAACCCAAACAGAAATATGGCAGACCATCATCAACAACGTCAATGCAGTTGGAGTGGCGAGGAGGTCACTGGAGGTCAAGAGGCTCTGGCATGAAGTGCACAGCCAAACCAAGGAGAAGCTCTCCGCCAACAGGAAGGCAGCAAGAGCGACTGGAGGTGGGAGTCCTGCGACACATGGGGTGACTGATGAGTTGAGGAAATGGTGGCCACAGTCAGAAGTGTGGAGACGATGGCAGGAATTGGGGGCCTGGACACAGCAGGCTACGACCTGACCCAACAACAACAGGGTGAGTAACGACCAGGCACGGGTGGGACGGGGGAGATGGGCACAATGGCACACATGCACAATTGTGTGTAGCACACTGCACACCCACAATGACCCTGGATCATGACACTGAGAGCCGTGGCACACCGCAACACACATAGAAACTCCAAGTAGGCCCCCGTCCATAATGTGCACAAAGGGGCCCCCTCCAGATCACCAATAACACAACGACCCATGCACATGTGATGAATCCAGCAAAGCAGCGGCTCTGTGACCCACACTGACTATGCAAGTAACACTACAATTCCAATAGCATTGCAGCCGCCCAAAAACATGACATGGGCCATGAATCGACATAGACGTAGCCTAGTGCGGATCACATCCGTAAAGGAGCAGGTCACCATCCAACATGTCCACGTGCACACACAACCCATTCACGCAGCAGACGAACAATACATCAGGTCACAAAATCTGTCCGAGAACACATATGACCCAAGTAAAAAACAAAACAGGCCCCGAAAAGCACACAATTCGAAGGCACTCCGCCTCAATTGGAGTAGGCTACACAAAATCAAAGCGGCAGGGGTAACGCCACCACAATGCAGCATACAAATAGCAATCACAGAACATCAGCAATGATGGCAATGAGGTGCAAAGTGCAACACCAGCACCATAAGCACGACTCACATAGGTCCCGTACGTGTGTAGTAACTGTCCATGCATTGCCTGACACTGAGTGATGGCAATGCATGGGTACTACCACATATTCGTCATGTAGTTGAAAAACGCACTGACTGTCATCAAATAGCCAGCCACACCAAAACAGTCACAATTGTACATTGGCATGCAGTCTGAACGTAAACTTCTGCAAATCTCCAACATACATGTACAACTCTGTTAACCTGCATCTCCCCTATCACATTGCAGAGGGAAAAACAACACTTCCTGCAGAGCAGACCAGACATATCTTCACTGACGATGAAGAGGACCCCCTGGTCATCTGCACCGACACCCTCCAACGGATCATAGATAGCCTCCGCACCCCATCCCCAGAAGCAGGGCAGGTTAGCAGCTCCGAGGTGAACCCACCACCTGCACAGACCACGCAGCAGGAAACACACATCACCACAGCTGTCTCCCAGCACCCCCAACCAATTCATTGAGTTACAACAACGTATGTGGTTTTGCCAGGTGGAGTTGGCTGAGCAGCTGCGGGTGGGCTTCGAACTCATGGCAGTCAAACTTGATGCCATACGTGGGTGTCTGAGTTCCATCAGGGACCACGTACAGTCCCTATCGGCCCCCCTCTGTATGCACCATGCTCCACCACAGACCTTGGCTGACCTTGCTGGGGCAAAGAATCGAATACAAGAACTGTGTGGTCAGACAGGCACCAGCGATCAGAGTACAGATTTGGCACAGATGCGGAGGTTAATAGAGACCATGGAGCAGATGCAGACCGGAAGTCAGTCTGCCACGGCTGGACACCACGGAGTAGTAACTGGGAACCTCAATGCCCTGCAGTACTTCATCTTGCCATTGCTGCCACTGAGCCGGTCCCAGATGACTGCAGCAGGAACATCAACACACACAGCTCTGAGCCCTGATATGTCCGTGGCACATAGTGATGCTGCACCATCACCTTCACAGTCTGTTATGTCAGTGGCACACAGTAATGCAGCCATCATCCCGCTACACACTCCGGACACACCGGATACAGAACTCGTATCAGGGGAGTAAGAAGGGAATGGGAATTACTTAGTGAGGAAGGAGACAGTAGCATCCATCACCGCCATATGCCCGGTCCCTGCCTGGTTATGACCTATGCATAATGCCCTGAGAAACACCTCATACTGACCCCCGGAACACTCTGTGACATGCACCCAGAACCGCATTGACACTGTACCGCACCGCCAACTTCTGGCTCGGCTGTCTAACATCGGCATCTCTGGTCAGGTATGGGAGTGGATAGAATCCTTTATGGCAAATAGAACACAGCAAGTATGGCTCCCCCATTTTCCTCTACACCGAAAGGCTTGACCACAGGAGTTCCCCAATGCTCAACTCTGAGTACATTATGCCGCTTGTCTATCTGGCAGAGGAGCTGGGTGCTAAGATCATAGCTTATGCTGATGACACCCAGCTGGTTAGAGCAGGCCCAACTTAAATGCAACAAGGGTAAATCTGAGGTGCTCCTCTACGGGTCCTTCCCTCCCCATTTTAGAGAGGACCTTTGGCCCTTGGGCTACCCCTTGCCTAAGTCAATGGGGAGTCTGGTTAAAAATTTGGGGGTCTGGTTTAGTGAGGACCTTAGATTTTCATCGCAGATTAACAAAGCAGCCGGAATGTGCTTCGGCACACTGAAACTTTTAAAGAGATTTCTGCCCCTACTGCCCAAAGCGGCTAAAGAAATGGTGACCTGCGCCTTCATTCTTTCACATTTACATTACGCCAATGCCCTTTATATCGGACTTCCTACCTACCTGATAAAAAAGCTTTGGATCATTCAGAACGCGACGGCCAGAGCACTACTCTGTATTCCTGGTAGGTCTAACTCCAAACTGATGCTACAGGAGTTGCACTGGCTTCCGGTAGATCAGCATGTGTTGTTAAAGACTCTAATGCTTGATCACAGTCCTCTTTATAATGCAAGGCCTCTGTATTTGAGGAGATGTTTTTATTTCTATGTACCGTCTAGGCACCTTCGCTCCACGGGGCAATGCCGTGCTGTTATACCCAGGTACCGTCCTGTTTGAATGGGAGGTAGCTTCCTCTCAGTCAGAGCAGCTAAGACCTGGAATGTCCTGCCTTTTGAGCTTCGGAACACCAGCGACCTCAGTCTGTTCAAAAAGCAGTTACAAACTTTGCTTTTCAATTAACTTCCCAGCCCCAGCCTACGCCCCTCCATCTCTTCTATCTTGGCTTTCGTGCCAGGACACTTCCGAGTATCCGTGAGCATTATAAATCTGGCTTAAAATAACATAACCTAACCCAGACCCCGACACGGACTGGCATTTCATTACTGCTGGCCAATCACACAGCAATCCTGCTGCGTACTGCACTCTCCTACTTCCTAATCACTTCTCAATCCCTAAAGGACTGTGTTTGGCCCACCACTGGGCTTCCATGTGATGTGGGCTTGGATGGCCATGTACAGCACCAGCTCCGCCACTCACCTGAATGTGAAAAAAACATTCTAAATCACACAGATGTGTCATTACTTTGTACACTCACGTATAGAAGTATGGCTGGAAGTTTGGACAATGATTGCACATGAAGGTACACTATGGTAACTTACATCTATGTGCATGTCTATCCCTGAGACACGTGGCAAATTGGTTGACTGCGAAGGTGAGTACTAGCTGTGTCCCCATTGCACATCAACAATAATCTCCCAACCCCCCAAACTAGGCACACGTCAATGTGTTGAATATGGCTGTGGGTAGGACTGACCAAATCGGTATCAGGCCAGGAGTTGTGGCCTACATCACATGTGACAACAGAACAGCATGTCGCATACCCACTTACACTCTTCTGTGTGGACACATTCTGTTATGAAGTATGACATTGCTCCACATGGTCAGAGGTTGCACACCGTACTCAAATTCCTGTAGTCACGTATGTGCACATGTCGGCCAGCACCTATCCCAAAACCATGTCTAGCTCACAGAGGTTGAACTTGCAAAAGGGACACACCACCGTTGCACATGCGTCAGTCAGTCCCTCCCTGTGTAGGGACGGTGCTCATTGGGGCACATGAGTGGACAATAAAATCAACACACCTCACAGTTAGACACCAGTGGGTTGCATGGACTTTATTGGCATGTGCGTGTCAGTATGGACAAGGCAACGTCCACAACAGGCAGGGACATGCTGGTGACACTTGCACGCAGCATGGGTACATGTTGAGGTTCATACATTGTTGTTGCAACAATGGACGGAAATCAGCACGGATGGCAACGCTCCCAGCACACCTTGCCTTGCTGGATGAGTCAGGTGTTATTTGGCGTTTGCCCATTGTCCCATGTGAGGGGGCACGTCTCACTGCCCATGGGATCTGCATAGTGCTCTGCCACCGGAGTGCGCCTATTGTCTGCCCCGCTGATAGTGCTCAGATGAACGTGTCCGACAGGTTTACATGTCAATCAATCAATCAATCAATCACTGCATTTCTAAAGCGCGCTACATACCCGTGAGGGTCTCAAGGCGCTGGGGGGGGGGGGGGGGGGGGGACCTGCTACTGATCGAAGAGCCAGGTCTTGAGAAGTCTTCTGAAGGCCAGCAGGTCCTGGGTCTGTCGCAGGCTGGTAGGGAGAGGGTTCCAGGTCTTGGCGGCGAGGTAGGAGAAGGATCTGCCGCCGGCGGTGGTCTTCCGAATACGTGGAACTGAGGCGAGGGCGAGGCTGGCCGAGCGGAGGCTGCGGGTGGGGGTGTGGAAGCTGAGTCGGTCGTTGAGGTATGCGGGTCTGGTGTTGTGTAGCGCTTTGTGTGTGTGGATGAGGAGTTTGAAGGTGATCCTCTTGTTGATGGGGAGCCAGTGTAGGACTCTCAGGTGGGGTGTGATGTGGCTGCGTCGGGGGACATCGAGGATCAGTCATACCAAGGCATTCTGGATTCGTTGTAGTCGTCTCAGGAGCTTGGTTGTTGTTCCTGAGTGGAGGACATTCCCGTAGTCGAGTCTGCTTGTGACGAGGGCCTGGGTGACGGTTTTTCTCGTGTCGGAGGGGATCCATTTGAAGATCCTGCGAAGCATTCGGAGGGTGTTGAAGCAGGACACGGAGACGGCGTTGACTTGCTTGGTCATGGAGAGGGCGGAGTCGAGGATGACCCCCAGGTTGCGTGCGTGGTCGGTGGGTTTCGGGGCAGTGCCTAGCGATGTGGGCCACCAGGAGTCATCCCAGGCTGATGGGGTGGGTCCGAGGATGAGGACCTACGTCTTGTCTGAATTCAGCTTCAGTCTGCTGTCCTTCATCCAGTCGGTGATGGCCTTCATTCCTCTGTGGAGGTTGGCTTTGGCGGTGTGGGGGTCTTTGGTGAGGGAGATGATCAGCTGGGTGTTGTCGGCGTAGGAGATGATGTTGAGGCTATGTTGTTGTGCGACGTGGGCGAGTGGTGACATGTAGACATTGAACAGCGTCGGGCTGAGGGAGGATCCCTGAGGGACGCCGCAGATGATCTCAGTGGTTTTTGAGCGGAAGGGTGGGAGGCGGATGCTCTGGGTTCTGCCGGAGAGGAAGGATGTGGTCCAGGGCAGGGCCTTCTCTTGGATTCCGGCGTCATGGAGGCGTGCTGATAGGGTGCAGTGGCAGACCGTGTCGAAGGCTGCTGATAGGTCTAGGAGGATGAGGGCGGCTGTTTCTCCCTTGTCCATCAGGATCCTGATGTCGTCGGTGGTGACGATGAGGGCGGTCTCGGTGCTGTGGTTGCTGCGAAAACCAGATGGGGAAGGGTCCAGGATGTTGTTGTCTTTGAGGTATTGGGTTAGCTGTTTGTTGACGATCTTCTCTATCACTTTTGCCGGGAAAGGGAGCAGGGTGTTGGGCCGGACGTTCTTGAGGTCCTTTGGGTCCGCCTTGGGTTTCTTCAGTAAGGCGTTGATCTCGGTGTGATTCCAGCTTTCCGGGAAGGCTGCTGTCTCAAAGGAAATGTTGATTGCTTTCCGGAGGTGGTGAGCGATGGTTATGCTGGCTTTGCTGAACACGTGGTGAGGGCAGGGGTCGGATGGGGATTTGGAGTGGATGGAGTTCATGGTTTTGATGGTGTCTTCGCCATTGATGGAGGTCCAGGCGGTCAGGTGGCTGGTGTGGGCAGGGTTCGCTGGGGTTATAGTCTCGGTGGTAGGTGCGGGGGTGTCGGAGTTGAAGCTGTCGTGGATGTCGGTGATCTTGCGGTGAAAGACTGTGGCCAGGGAGTCGCACAGGACCTGTGATGGAGGAATGTCATTGGTGTTGGAGAGTTCTTTCACGATGCTGAAGAGCTCTTTGGTGTTGTGTGCGTTGTTGTCTAGGCGGTCCTTGAAGGCGGTCTTCTTGGTGGTCCTGATGAGTTGGTGGTATCTGCGGGTGGCGTTCTTGTGGGCTGTGTGGCTGTCTGGGGTTCGGTCGTGGAGCCATTTCTTCTCCAGCTTCCGGCAGGTGCGCTTGGATGTCCGTAGGTCTTCGGTGAACCAGGCGGCTTTCTTGTTGGTGTGGTTGGATGTGGAAGCCTTGAAAGGGGCGAGGGCATTGGCGCAGTCGTTGATCCACTGTTTGAGGTTGGTTGCAGCGGTGATGGGGTCGATGGGGTAGGAGGGTGGTTTCAGGGTGAGGGTGGTTGTCAGTTGGTCCTTGGTGACCTTGCCCCAGCAGCGGCATGGCAACTGTTGGGTGCGGTTGTGTGTGGTGAGTTTCCTGAAGGTGAAGTGAACGCATCTGCGGTCGGTTCAATGGGGTTCGGTGGTGTGGTTGAAGACGACGTAGGGGCTTGCGGAGAAGATGGGGTCTAGCGTGTGTCCAGAGGCGTGGGTAGGGGTCATCACGAGCTGTTTGAGTCCGAGGTTGGCGAGATTGCCGATCAGGGCGGAGGAGTTGGCGTCGTTGTTCTTCTCGAGGTCGAAGTTAATGTCTCCGAGGAGGATGTAGTCCGTGGAGGCGAGGGCGTGCTTGCTGATGAGGTAGGCGATGGTGTCGTTGAACTGTGGTCATGGTCCGAGTGGTCTGTAGACGAGTGTTCCTCTGAGGGTCGTGTTGAGATCGGTGTGGATCTGGAAGTGCATGTGTTTGGCAGTGGTGAGGGTGTCGTCGGTGTTGGCCGAGACTCTGAGGGTGTCTTTGTGGACGATGGCGATTCCCCCTCCAACTCCGTTGGAGCGGTCTCTGCGGGAGATCTTGTAGCCTTGTGGGATGGCTATGGCGATGTCTGGTGCTGAGGTGGCGTTCAGCCAGGTCTCCGTCAGGAAGGTGACGTCGGGGGCGGTAGAGTCTAGGATGTCCCAAATTTCGATGGCGTACTTGTGAGTGGAGCGGGTGTTGAGGAGGATGCATCTGAGGTGGTTGGGTTCTCTGGTTGGTGGTTTGGCGGGCTGGATGCTGGTGTAGCTGCAGTTCCGGAAGGTGAAAGGCCCTTGGGTGTGCTTCGGGATGGTTTGGTAGCAGGGATGGTGTTGTCCGGTGTCGAGTGCGTGGAGGGTGCTTGAGTCGTAGTGAAGTCTGGCGTTGCGACGAGCGCGGGGTCCAGGGGTTCTGGCGCTGGGCGCGGTCCGGGCGCGGACAGGTGCAGACGGGCTTGCCTTTGGCGCACCTGCGGTGTGCCTGCGGCATGCCCGCTGCACGCCTCTGCTGCGCCTCCGCGCGGTGCCCTCGATAAGAGGCGAAGTGGGAGGGAAGAGCAGCTGGGAGGCGGGAGCGGGACGGCCAATGGGGACGGGACACTGGAGAAGGGGCGGGGCCACAGGGGAGCAGTGGCGGGAGGCGGGAAGCGGGGAGCGGGGAGGGCACAGAGGGCAAGGGACAGAGAAAAAAAAAGGCAAAAGGCCAAAAGGGATAGAAATGATTAAAAAAGAATAAAGACCCCGAAATACAGGACAGAAATGCAGGCAATACAGGTGCGAGGAAGGAAGCTACGACGTCACCTAGACCGCGAGAGCGCACCAATGGCGAGCTCCTGGCAGCGGCAGCGGTGAGTCAGAGGTGCACTGGAGGAGCCATGCGGCGTGGGGAGCGACATGATCCGAGAACAGGGTCAAGGGTCATGCCACAGTGCTGTCTGTGTGCTGTACCCCAGCAGTGTGTCCGAATTGGCAACATTGCCAAAACGAAGCTGTGTTGCTACGACCATGGACCTGCCTCACCTTGCACAGTGTGTGTACACACGCTTTGCTTCACGCACATGCATGCAGAGTTCGGACGATGGCAGACGTGTCCTCTGTTGTATCGGGATATGTCAGCCATCCCAAAGATGCAACATGTTGTTGGGACCTGTGTTGTGGGTGGTAATCAGTTGTGGCTGCAGGAACGTAGTTACTCGTCCATGAATGCCAGTGCAGCTTCATATGCAATGTGTTTCAATAGTAAGTCGTTGTCATGTTTAAGAAACACCAGAGTGAGCCAATCCATTAACAGGTCCGGGCAGGTGTGCTCAGCCCATGATGTTTCACCAATCCGCAAGGCAGACCAATAGGATAGGGCCTCTATGTGGTCACTGCACACAAGGAATTGTGCAATCTCCCATGCACAACTGCCAATACATGCGCAGTATGTCAAGGCATCCCATGCACAGCTTTCTCGGTTACACTCCTGTTCATGATCCAACAGGGGGCACAGACACATGTCATAATCCAGTTCAGCTACTTTTGTGTTGGCTAGGCAGACATCCATGGGACACTTGAATGTGCATGTTCGGCAGTGGAACCAGGGCTGGACGCAGGTGACATAGGCAATGCGGAAGCTGAGCCGGTAACTGATCTGCAGCACTGCTTGTGGCATTTTACCCAGTAAATGCAGCATATGTGCACGGTACTGTTCCATGTGACGGGGGTTGTGCATGTGCTTGGTATGTACTGCCATTGACTTGGTGGGTCTCGTGGAACCAGCACTCTTCTGTACTGTGGCAGTTGTGTGGAGGATATGCCACAGCTCTGAGCAATGATTCGAAAGTGTGTGCAAAGTTGGGCAGAATGGGTTGCTGTTTCCGTGACAGTGAAGGCCATCCCATGCGGGGGTATCTCAGGAAGGGACTTTTGTGTGTTGGGTGTGGGTGAGTTGAATGGCTGCTTTGCACAATGCGTGGTGTGGGAGTCGTCCACATCTGCCATGGCATCTCTCTCAGGGTGTTCTAGGGACGTTCAGGAACAAGGTCAGAGGTGCAGCTGTCCTACCGCCTTCTGCATTGGAACAATGGAGCTTTCATCCCTGAGGTTTGTCTGACTACTACTTGCGGCTTCGAAATGTGATGTGGGTTTGAGGCTGAGATTGGGACACAGCCTTGGGCTCATGGCGTACGGATGGCGATACACATACACATGTTGGCATGTGGTGTCAGGTGCCCTGCAAGTCCTTGTGCTGCTTGTGCATTCTCACTCCATCTCTCTCCCTCACTCTCTCCCTCTCTGTCCTTTGTTGGATGCATGACACACCTTCTTCTATTGGATTTCGTCTTCCAGGCTTTGTCCTACGGATTGTCCAGTGTGGACCCGGTAGGACTCATCAGGATGGTTGTTTTGTCTTTTGTTTGTATGTATGGTGTTTTGAGTTGGTGATTGGTTTGCTGTATGACTGGTTCTCCATTTTCTGACGACACATGTATGTTGATTTTCCTGCTTGTGCGACCTCAGGCAACATATTTGTTTTGTGTTTCGTGGTGTTGGTGTGCAGTTTCTTGGTCAGGGTTTTGGGGTGGGCCCCGGGGGGTGATGTTGCTGGACTGGGTGTGGTGTCAGTGGGTGTTGTGACCCTCTTGGGTGTCCGTGCTGCATGTTCAGTTGCTCCATGGCATCTGTTTGTCTTCAGGTGTGGCTGTGCTCCCTTTTGTGGCTCAGGCTGCCGTCCGACTTTACAGCAGGTCAGAGCAGGTGTAAATTTCCTGCTGCTAGCGCGGTTTATCGCGTATTTTGTGTTTTTTTTTGCGGTTCTGTCTGGTCATTGTGAACGCCTACTCTGCATCTCATTAGCTATATTTGAGGGGGTCCTCTGTGGTGATGTATTTTGGGGTTGCTATCGTGGGAAAACTGGTTCTGTGGGCTGTTAGGACCTGCTTGAGAATGGTGGGGTACATTTATCGTGACTATGGCTGCGCAAAACTGCCATTAATTCGGCGATAGCTCCTTGTGAATATGCCCCATAATGTGTTCTACACTTGCCCTGACTGGAGTGTGAGTCCCTACTTGGACAGGGTGAAAACCACTGCCAACTAGGCGTTAATCTACATGCAAAAACACAATTCTCTACTCAATATTATATAAACATGTGACAAAGAAGGAAGTTCAGTCCTAGGATATCAAGAATATGTAGCTGACAAAAGAAATATATTTTATATTACATATTATAAACTCGGCACATTCTACCGTTACAACAGCATCTAAAGTATGTCATTTTAGAGTCAATCCATTAAATTTACTCATGCACGATTGAGCATTTTCTAAAAAAGCATCTGTTTTCAAGGGTAAGGGCCTAGTTGAGGCTTGGCAGTAGGAATGAAAGAATAGTGCATTCTGCACAACTTTTCTGCGTGACATTGCACTTTTCGTGTTGAACCTAAGGCAAATTAATATTATTATTGATTAGTTTTATAGGCAATTTTCTGCATTCTCAAGGGTAAGGAAAGATATCTAAATCATCAGCAACTGCCAATACTACACACCCCTTTTCTTCCGCCATTATCACTATCAGTGTCAGCAACATCCCACTGCCAACCGCTGTGGCAACTAGAGCATCAACTGTTACTTCCTAAGGAGCAACATGCACCACCAACCCAGTGACTGCTGTAAGTGTCACTGATGCTTCGTAAATCCACCCTTGTGCCCAAAGACACAGCTGCTGTATCTAAGCTCATCATATCTGCAGAGTCTGCTTCTCTGATATACAATACGTACCCTGGTTCTCTGTGAGTAGGGTTTCCCTTGTGCTTGTTGAACAAGAGTCTGCTGCAGCAGATTTTCTGTCGCAATCACTTAGGGCATGATTTAGCAGACACTGTATTGTCCGTTGGAATGATGGAGTTCATTAACTCGTGGTCTCAGTGGTACCCTTCCCTCGATCATCTATGTATATCGAAGGGAAATGCCAACAATATGGTTTCCCTCAATGTACAAAACTTTGCTGGACGATCGTCATCGGTTTTGACTTCTATTCAAGAAACTTTTGATGTTTTTATGTTATTAATTTCTGTAATATAAAAAAACTAATGGCCCCACATACTAAGAATGTTTTACCATGGTGTGGTGGTCGATGTTATGCTTTTTCCTGTCCCTTGCCATCAGATGCTTCCCAGAGGAAAAAACACAGGCAATACACCCTCCACTCTAAAAAGGGTGAATGGTGAAATGTCCTTTCTCCAACAGGGGTTCTTATGGTAGGATATATATGGTCTACCCATTTCTGAATGAGGCAGGGGGGCCTAGGATTTGGAGGACAGGTCACTCCGTCACATTTACAACAAAGCAAAACTTTAAATCCGGCCCTGAGTCTCTGATAACTGTACTTCGCACTCACCCACAAGTATGAAATGTTGTGATGGTGCACCAATGAGGACTGTCTCCTTTCGACGCAACATATGAAAATCTTACAGCGTTTCAATCTTCCATTCAGTCATCAGAAAAACGATAATAATAACCTACATATCTTTAACCTTAGGAAAGTCTTGTAGAAATGAAGGGGCAGATTTACAAGCCCCTTGCGCAACTTTTGCGTCATTTTTAACATGGGAAAAATTACGCAAAAGTGGCGCAAGGGGCTTATAAATCTACCCCCCCAGTCTTGTATACGTTTTCAATTTACTTCCACCTGTTTGCAACTAGCCTACTTAGAGATGAAGTAAAAGCTAACATAGAAGATGAAATGCAGAAGTACAACCATGAAGGCATGTTTGAAGCTTGCAAAGAGTCAGCCCTGGCACGGATGGCGCAGTTAGACGTCCATTTACTGCTCCATAAAGAGAGACTTGTTAGTCAAGCCGCTTCATTCTCATTGTATTAAACTTGAAATATACCAGTTTCAGGCTTAAACTGCGCCATGCAACCGGAAAGGCTTTGTTACCGTCGAAGAGATATTAACCGATGTATATACAGCATCTAACATCATTATTGTGTTGCGGTTTCTATCCTGGCGTGCCAAGGGAATTTGCTTGTATAAAATGGCGAACGTCACTTGAACCACAACTTTTGTTTTCCTGTTCAAACAGTTTAGAGGCGTTCATTAAAAAAACATAAAACGATATGTTGAATACGGAACAACGGGCTTCTTTTCCAATGTAAACCTTTGAAATCACTTCTGACAAAGTCATGGAGTCACATAGCTCTCCTTTCTTCTTGACTGCATTAGGGGAATACACGGATCTCAACGGTATTACACACTTATTTATTCACACAATCATTTTCTGCGTTGGAAGTATACAGCTTTAGTCTGGAAACTGAAATCAAAGAATAGAGAAATGATAAGTTTACAACAATTCCTCAAGGGGTTAACACCACCCAAGTTGTAGTCATGTGGGATAATCAAAGTATACACAGGTCTCACTTGCAAAAAACACAAGATTGACACGTGTATGACATTTGTTAAGGTTTTCGAAAAGAAAACATGTCAGTGAGGCTTCAACTTCAGATGTAGGGTTTTTTTCAAGGGCGAAAATGGGAAAAAAGTTAAAGTTCTTCAGGAAGAAATAAAATTAACTGAAATATGAAATTCACCTTAGGCCACCCCAATAAATCTATCCTGCCGGCGATGGGACACCTTTAACCCGGTTTTAAATGCGTGCAACAGCTTTAAAATGATAACAGTTAGGCCATTTATCTTTGCTGCCTTGAACCAATTCGGTCTTCCATTAATACAAACAATACTATTGTCAATGACGGAAAGAAATGCATGTGCCTGAGCATCAGAGAAGTTTAATACCTGGGAGTTGGGATTTTTAGGCTTCATTTGCAGGTCCCAGATGTTTGGACGTAGAATTCCACACATAAGCTGCCACTTGTGGTGGTGCCTCTGACAAGTGTAAGCGTCTCACCCTGTCTGTAGCGACGCCAAAAAAGTATGAGCCACAAACATACTCTCAAAGTGTGGCATCACGGGAGGGAGGAGGTTCAATAGCACTCAACATTCACACAGGTAGGTGGGGATGCTGCCCGATCCTGTTCAGTGCACCCCGACAACTTCCTCTCCAATAACAATAGGTAGTGAGCGTGGACAAAGACCCTACACTGTCCCTGTAGAGAGCATGCACGGGCCAAGAGAGATGAAAAGAGGGGTCACAGGAGGCAGATGGTGTTATATCAAAAGCGGGAAGGGAGATGTTAATGTTCTTTTGATATGTATGTGTATCAATTGAGGAATCCACATAGGGTTTCTGCACAAACGCAGAGTTGGGCATTTATAAGGCAGGGAGCTGAAGATGCAACACACATCGAGGAGTGTATTTGGTAAAATAGAACAGATTTTTTAGAGTCTGAGGTCGAGTGCTGTAGTGTAGCGGTCTAGTTCTTACGTGAACGCGATGACGCGACACGCAAGAACGGGACCGCGGGAGCAGTGCGCATACGCCGCGCGGGCAATTGGTGAGCGGACCAGAGCGCGATTTATAAGACGCCCGGCGCTCCTTTCTGTACAGGAGTTAAATGAATAAATAATAACCCTACTCTGACACTCTGGAGTCTGTCCAGTTATTTGGGGGCAACTACTAACACCACAGTGGAGACGAGGAGTGGGATTCCCCATGAGAAGCCCCTATCTGCTCACAGGAGACCGAAGACATGTGGAAAAGGACAGACAGGGGAGAAAGACAGCAGTGCACCAGTCAAGAGGACAAAAAGGGAGAAGCACAGTGACGGAGAGTACAGAAGGAGCGCGGCAGAGGCGCAAGAAGGTGAGAGTCCCCACCACGTACACCAGGACTAGAAATTGAAAAGATGGGAAGCAAGATAGGAGGGTAGACACACCCCACTGAGGCCCTGGCAGGACGAGAAGGAAGAAGAGAAGGTGGAGAAGGAGAACCCCTGCCCAATACAGCACAAAGTGGGAACGCAAGCGCGCCAGGGAGCCCTAGAAATCAAGGAGGGGAACCCGAGGAACAGGCAATGATGAGTACACAAGCCTCCTCCCTTCAGTGCCAATTCCGTTTCTGCCCAAACCAGGTGGACCCCAGATGAAATGGGAAGATTGGAGGGAATATTTCAAGAATTACCTAGAAGCATTAAAAGATGAAAATGGAGAACCTTATCCAAGTGCGAGGAGGAGACGGATTCTATTACATAATCTAGGTCCGGAATGGATAAGAGTGTTCACAAATCTTGTGCCCACACCTAGACCAGCGGCTGATGGTGACGTGTTCAAACATGCATTGGAAGATTTAGATAATCACTACCGACCTGCGGTGTGTGTCTCCATTGATCACTTTAATTTCCAACAGAGGAAGCAAGAAGTGGGAGAATCTATTGACGATTATGTTGCGGTGTTGAGGAGGTTGGCAATTACATGTAGATATGGAGTGATGCAAGATGAATTTATAAAGGACCAAATAGTAATGCACACCACCAACAAGACGGTGCAAGATAAGTTGTGGGCGCATGGAGAGGCAACGCTAAAAGAAGTAATAGCAATGGTGAAGAAAGCAGAATTTTTGAAGCGATGTGCTGAAGCAGCAAAAAGGGAAAACAACCAGAGAATAATGGTGAACAAGGTGGATGATGCGGAGAGTTTGGGACGAAACAGAATGATGGCTGGAGATACCAAAGGGATCACAGATGGTCGGAAAAGTCAAATCAAGCAGGAAGAGCGTCTTCAGACAGCAAAGCCACGTGTTACAGGTGCGGTAGTGCTAACTATGCGGCCCATGATAAACGATGCCCAGCATTCCGTGCAAAATGCATGTTTTGTGGTCTGATTGGCCACTATGAGAAAGTATGTCGAAGGAAAGGGAAGAAGACATTTTTGAAGTTTGTAGTACAGGACCGGCCAGGAGAAGAAGAAGAAGAACTGGAAGAAGAAGACCTGGTGTTATGCATTGAGGAACAGGTGTTGGGAATCGACAACAAGCACTCGTGCAAACCAAAGGCTGACATGCTGATAGGAAGAGTGAAGATAAGAATTGCGATAGATTCAGGATCGCCATACACCATAGTTCAGAGATCTGTATGGGAGGAAGAGTTCAGACCCAGCCTAGGCCCTGACTTGGAACCACCAGATATTCGGCCGTTATCATACACAGACACTCCAATCCCCATGGTGGGCTACAGGTGTCTGAAATTTGACTTCAGGGGAAGGACAGCTGACTGCAAACTGTATGTAGCAGAGAAGGGCCCATCGGTATTAGGATGGAGAGATCAAGGAGACTTAGGGATCAAACTGGACCTGGGAGGCAAGGAACAAGTGTTGCTGACAGATGGTGAGTGCTGGCCAAATGTGGAGAAAGTGAAGAGAGAGTTCCCAAAAGTGTTTGGAGAAAAAGTCGGCAAACTTGAGAAATTCACGCACAAAATTGTGCTCAAAGAAAACTCCCGCCCAGTATCACACAAAGTTCAGAACATGCCCTTAGCGGTGAAGAAAGCGGTGCAACAAGAACTACGCAGATTGGAAGAGCAAGGGATAATTGGGCCCATAGACAGTTCAGAGTTGCTATCTCCCTTAGTCGTGGTACGCAAACCCAACGGCAAGGTGCGTTTGTGTATGGACCTGAGGGAGCTAAATAAATGCTTAATAGTGGAGAAATTTCCGTTGCCCAGGATTGAGGAAATGCTGGCTAGAACAAGAGGAGTGAAATGGCTCTCCACTATTGACTTGGCGTCCGCCTATCATCAAATAGACCTACATCCATCGAGTCGAAAATTCACATCCTTCATAACACCCTTTGGATGTTATCAATTTCGCAGAATGCCCTTCGGACTGGCATCGGCGGCAGCGGTGTTTCAAAAGTTGATGCACCGCCTGTTTAAGGATGTAAATGGTATCCAATACTTTCAGGATGACATCTTGGTGATGGGAATGGACAGAGAGGACCATGACAAGACGCTGAACAAGGTACTGAGTGTACTACAGGAGAAGGGCCTCACAGCTGAATGGAACAAATGTCGACTAGGGATGACATCCGTCACCTACCTAGGTCATGAAATTTGAGGAAATGGGATAACCCCTAAAAGAGAGAACGTGAAGGCAATCTGCGATGCCAGAGCCCCTGTCAGCAAGGAAGAGGTGAGATCCTTCTTGGGCATGGCTGAATTTTATAGTAAATTCGTTCAGCACTTCGCAACAAAAACACACCAGTTGAGACAGCTCATAAGAAACAAGACGGCGTTCCTTTGGGATGAAGAAGCACAGAGGGAATTTGAAGTATTGAAGAAAGACATAAGTCAAGCGGTGCCGTTGCGCGGACATGATCCCATGGGACAGACCATACTAACCACTGAAGCCAGTGAAAAAGGGCTAGGGGCAGTGCTGGCACAGAAGAGAGAAGATGGGACTGTGGAAACCCTCAGCTTTGCATCCAGGGCGTTATCCAACACTGAACAAAAGTTCAGTGTAATTGAGAAGTGTCGGGATTGGCAGCAGCGCAAGAATAGGAAATCGCCACTAACCTTGTTCGGATGACCAGCAGAAACGATGTTTGGCGATAAGCCCCCCAGTCCCGCCTAGACACGATCCCAGCAGCGGAATTACTAACTCTCTGTGGGAACACGTGCCAAGGGGGGAAAAAGGGAAGTGCATAAAACAATAAACTGGTTGTGACGGTTTTCTGTGGGTCCCTCTGAGGTCGGGCCAACGGACTGCGTGATATCAGAAGGAGTGTCCACACTGCATAGGGAAAGGATGAAACAGAAGGATTAACATCAATCCTTTGGAGAGCTATAGTAAAGCCCAGAAACCTTTTCTCGTTACTCACTAAAATGTCACACAACCCAACCAGGTAATTCCGGCATTTTGCATTACTGCAGACAAGACAGTCAGGGAAGATGTTTTTAATCCGTAGGAGAAATGCTGATTTATAATCCTTCCCAAGGGACAGTCTACATATGCTGCCAGAAAACGGAGTAACAGGAGCGCACTAGAACGAAGTTCATCAAGATTATAGTTCCTGTAGTTAATTGCACAACACGAGTCCAAGTAAAATCTGTTCGTAATGCTCCTCTGTGAATTTAACAAAACACACTGCAATCATTCAATTCGGATTCCCCTGTTTACTTCACAACACAGTACAGAGTCAAAGAGGAACTCGACACTCCAAACGCGACTCCTACTAGATCTGAAAGGTATTTCAGAGAGCGCGTCTTTAAGCAGCATGCGTTCCCTAACTATGACCTTCCTTAACCTGCGAATGTCAGATAAACGCAAACTGCGCGTTTATAAGACACCGCGGCTACTATTCTAAAAAAGTAAACAAAGGAACAGAAATAAACACGACGGAGGCGAGCCCGCACTACTGTCATTTCAGTACTTATCGCGATTCGCGAACTATACACTATACACGAGTTCCAGGAAACAAAGTCCGTAACGTAGTCCAGGCAGAGCAGGCTTCTATCTTCCAGCTGAAATCCGGCGGGGATCACCATCCGCCATCTCCATACGATCCAAGTTGATTGAAAAGCACCTTCCTCTTGCGAGGGAGGTGCTTTTGTAAGAACTGCCATGTGACTCCGTGTGCCTGCCCCTTAGCATGTCGGTAGTTGTAGTGCTTCCGGCCATTGTCATTCATACTATATTGGACGTACAAACAACGGGGTACCCTAGGATGGTATGGCATGCGCCCCCTTGACCATGAAACCACTACAAGAAGGAAATGTTGGCAGTAATATGGGCCATGGGGAAGTTCAGGCAGTTCCTGGTGGGCACGAGATTTCTTCTGCAAACGGACCACAAACCACTGGTCAAGGTACTCACCTCGAGTGGGCATGCGACAGCCACCCCACGCATAGCCAAGATGATGCTGAAGTTGCTGGAATATAGGTATGATGTGGAGTACATACCGGGGACGTGCAACAAGGTAGCTGACTACCTCAGTCGAGCCTCAGCGATGGAAGAGGCGCCAAATGTGCTGCCGGAGAAGGAAGAGATGGTAGCGGTGATGGAGGATTCAAAAAAAGCAATCAGCAGGCAAGAGTGGGCACAAGCATACGAGGAGGATGAGGACATGAAAGAGGAATGTGTGTTCAGTGGGTGGCCAGAGAAAAAGAAGTTGAAGGAAGTTCTCCAGAAATTCTACAAAGTACGAGAAGAACTGTTGGTGAGTGACTCGGTGGTACCCCCCACTAAACTGATACCACTTCTGCTGCAGCAGCTCCATGAAGGGCACCTCGGCATTGTAAACACCAAATTGCGAGTGAAGCAGATGTACTGGTGGCCAGGTCTGGACAAATAAGTTGAAAGGCATGTGAGGGACTGTGACCAGTGCCAAGGAGCAGACAACATATTGAAGCCATTGAGACCGGCGTTGGGAAGGTTTGATCAACCACGCAACCCATGGGAAGATGTGTCGGTTGACATTTTGGGACCGATGTTGGATAACCAAGGCATGCCGAAATACTTATGTGTGTTGGTGGACAGATAGTCGAAGTGGCCAGAGATACATGTACAAGAAAAGATGGACACGGACTCAATCATCAGGTTTCTGACTACAGTGTTCTTGAGGGAAGGGATTCCGAGGACGATCCTCGGTGACAATGGCCCACAATTTACATCAGAGAAGTGGTGCAAGTATGCAGAAAGAAATGGAATCAAAGTGAAACACACCTCAGAGTACCACCCCTCAAGCAATGAACAAGTGGAGAGATTTAATCGAGTTCTCATGGGATCCACACAAGCGGCAATCATGAAGGGAAAAGACTGGGAGAGAGATGTCCAAAACATGTTGTGGGCGTACAGGATAACCCCCACTTCTACGGGGTACAGCCTTTTCCAGATCCTAAGGGGCTGGCACCCGTTCACGAAGGACAATGTAGTCTGGAGGGAGAAGACTGTCCCCAGTAAATGGTCACCTGCAGTTGTTCAGCATAATCTTGACAGAGCACAGAAAGTGTATACTGAACACTATAACAGGAGACGCAATGTAAAAGAAGCGCCTTTGGAAAAAGGAGAATGGGTGAGAGTCAAGTTGGCGGTGCTAAAACGTAAAGGAGAAAGCAAGTACAGCCCACCCATGCATGTGGAGGAAGTATATGACAGAGCAGCGTTGCTCAGTGATGGAAACGTGTGGTCCCAAGACCGCATGGTGAAAATTAACAAGATTTTACGGTGGCCTGAGGAAAAAGAAACAGGCCAACAACATCAAGGATTGTGTGGCAGACAGGAGAGAATAATGGAAGAAGGTGAAGACCCTGCGGAGGGACACTTGCACGTTGAAGGAGAACATCTGGAAGCCCCGGGGGTAGAGGAAGAGAGATGTGAAAAGGATGTAACACCCAAGAAAGATGAACTGAGTCAAGAGGGGAGCAGACTGTTGAGCCCGGTGAGAGAAGGTGTCCGAGGTGCTTCTACCTCGGTAAGGCGTACACGTGCAGGGAGAGCGGTGGTTCGACCTGCTCGATTCAGAGACTTTGAAGTGGGACAAAATTGTAGATTGGACTCTCAGCTTGTTTTTGTGTGTATATGAAAAAAGTGAGCTATGTAGTGTAGCGGTCTAGTTCTTACATGTACGCGATGACGGGACAACCAAAAACGGGACCACGGGAGCAGTGGGCATGCGCAGGAGCCGCACGGGCAATTGGTGAGCGGACCGGAGCGCAATTTATAAGACGCTCGGCACTCCTTTCTGTACAGGAGTTAAATGAATAAATAAGAACCCTACTCTGACACTCTGGAGTCTGTCCAGTTATTTGGGGGCAACTACTAACACCACAAGTGCATTTCTTTGCTTGTAGAAAGGTTATTGTCATACAACATGCAAGGCTGTTTTGTAAAATGTTAGTTATGGAAAAACTACCATAACAAAAGACTTTCAAGTCAACAATTAGGGAATGATAGAAAATATCAATACATACATTCAAGCTATCATGTCTCAAGCCTCACCAACTCTAAGTTCTTAGCTACAGATTCAAAGGAAAATGCAGCAACTGTGATGGTGGTCCCTTGGCATCTCAGAATTTAGGTAAAAAGCTGTTTATGCATCCAGAAATGAGGAGCAAGTTGAATTGATGACTGGATCTTGCTCACATTGAGAATGGCGTTCTCTTGCTCATCCAGAGTAGACAATAATGACTGTAGTCATTTACGGAGAATATGGATGGAGGTACATACGATTAATGGCAACTGGATTTTAGTAGAAAAGAGGTATTCCTCTAATTGGAGGTAAGTTGATGGGGTTTACCCCCTTGCTGATGGATAAGGCTGTTTTAGTAAGATTTCATCAGCAATATTTTAGTGGACAGAGAAATATTTGGCAAATCAGCCTATTTGTGATATAATGTTTTAATACATTTAAATAGTATAATTAGTAAATGTGATTAGTACGTGACAATGATGGGTAATGTACCCCACGTTTATATTTAGTAGTGGGTCACTGAACATTTTTCTCCAAGTCAGGGAAGGCGTTTACATCAACTCTCATAACATACACTTTGGCTTCAGAAAAAATGTGTTCTTCACTCCTAAGCAGTCAGGCTTCCATCCCAAACAAGGGATGGAGACGACCCATAGGAATGTGTGAATGTTCTGTTAAGACAGGCAAATATGGAAAATACCTGTATGTTGATGATGCTCATGCTTTTCCACGGTTTCTATGCACCACTAGTCCTACCTACGTTGGTTAGAGTTGATAGCATATATTACAAAAACCTCATACATCTGTTCTCTTCATTTCTAATGGGAAGTGTCGAGGCAGACATGTTTGGACCCTTTAATTATTTGCATGGGCGTCCGCAGAAATGTTTCCAGGGGAGGGGGAATTTTTTACTTCATCACCATCCCCCTTGCACACTTCTCCCCTCTGCCTTGCACCCTTCTTGCCCTCCCCCTTGCACCCTTCTCCCCCTCCCCCTTGTACCCTACTCCACCTCCGCCTTGCACCCTTTTCTACCTTGCACCATTCTCCCACCTGCCTTTCCCCATTCTCCCCTCTGCCTTGCACCCTTCTCCCCTCTGCCTTGCACCCTTCTCCTCACTGCCTTGCACCCTTCTCCTCTCTGCCTTGTACCCTTCTCCTCTCTGCCTTGCACGCTTCTCCCCCTCCGCCTTGCACCCTTCTCCCCCTCCGCCTTGCACCATTGTCCCCTCTGCCTTGCACCCTTCTCCTCTCTGCCTTGCACCCTTCTCCTCTCTGCCTTGCACCCTTCTCCTCTCTGCCTTGAACCCTTCTCCCCTCTGCCTTGCACCCTTCTCCTCTGCCTTGCACCCTTCTCCTCTGCCTTGCACCCTTCTCCTCTCTTACTTGCACCCTTCTCCCCTCTGCCTGCACCCTTCTCCTATCTGCCTTGCACCCTTCTCCCCTCTGCCTTGCACCCTTCTCCTCTCTGCCTTGCACCCTTCTCGGCCACCCCCTTGCACCCTTTCCACCCTTTCCACCCAATGGAGGGGGCTGCCACCTGGAACAATGGCACCATTTCAGAAGCATGAGGGACTAGGGCCGGCCCTGAATGGGCCCACACCGGACGCACTGGCGATCCAGGGAGGGGCAAGTGCCCTCCCATACCCCCCCCCCTGCGGACGCCAATGATTATTTGGACGCTTCACATGTTTGACCACATCATCATCGTGTGGTGTTCCACACGGTTCTTTATCACAATGCATATTGCAGGTGGAGCAGTTAGCTCTAGACTTGTGATTCTGGGTTTAGCCCTTCATCAGTAGAGAGCAGAAGCAGTAGAGAGCAGAGAAAAGTCATCTGGGGTTGCTGAAATGCTGCTCAAGTCTTCACAGGTCACAGTATCACTCCACAGGCGCACAGCTGCATCCCAGGTGAGCTCATCAGCTCATTAGCTCCAGGAAGCCTTTTGAAAACAAGTGGGGAGGGAGCACACTACCTCTTATTTCACTTAAATGTTAACAACCTCTTTCAGTCACATGCTGATAATGAGCTCCTGCTAGAGAGCATTACCCAGCACCAAGAATAATTTGATACATTTTACAAGCATCTGGAGAAAATCCGATATTGGCTGAGTTAGAGTTGGTTGCAATTCATCACATCTAAAATTGAAGTGATTTTATGGTAAAGTAAATCGTTCTGGGATGCCTAAGCTGTTTTATCAATATTATCCCCGTCTATTTCATTTGTTTGGATCTATGTTCTACAGTGCCAAGAAACCGCCTGGTCAAGGTGCGCTTAACAAATCCTTTGAACTTCAACTTCATATATTATGCCATCAGTCTACACTTATGCATTTCCAAAAGGCGTCTGGGAAAATATAAACACAGAGAATGAAGGTATCTATTTAATCTTGGTTTCCTGGCAGGAACAGCACTGGCTTAATGTGGAAGCCAGGGTAAAAATGAGTTCTCGCTATCTACAGAAAAAAAAATCCATAACAATTTGTGGCAGATTACCTTCGATAACTAGTTGTAACCTGTCCCGTGAGTGCACTAGACTCTGGAATGCTGCTCCAAAGAATTTGCACAATGCAGCTAATCTTACATAATTCATTTAGGGCCATATGTACTATGATTTAGCATTGCAATTTCCTAATAGTAACTATTTGCTGAATTCAAATTTAGAAATAACAATTCCTAATGTATCATAGTGATGATCAATTTGCGATTCCATAGAATTTGCATTGGCTAATTTGCAATTACTAAAGTGTGATTCTCTAAATCGAGAAACGATATTTGGTCATTGCAAATTAGCTTAAATTGCTTTTGGAAGCAGAATGAGCCTCCTAATGAGGAAGTGAGTCTTTCCATGGTATTGCTAGATTCCAGCTTCACAAAGGAGGGCAGGCTGTGTGAGATAATTAACCGATACCTGGATTGGAAGCATTTTCTCTACATTTTAGTCACTATGGGCTATATGTATGTTGGAAAAGATTTCCGAATCGGAATTAGCGATTTTTACCGAATCGCAGATTCCGAATCGCAAATCGCGATGTATCAATAAATTCGCAAATAATTAGCGATTCGGTAAAAATCGCTAAATATCTGCGAGAACGTGAAAAGCGATTCCTTAAACCGGAAAAAACCCTAAATTGCGATTCCTTAACGGGAAAAATTGCAATTTAGCGATTTTCGCTAAACAGCCAATCGGAACACTGGTGCAGTCTGATGACATCACCACCAAGAAGTAACAGACTACCCATGCTGCAACACTGTTTGTAGAGGGAGACTCATAGAGAGGGAGTGAGTGAGACTGAAGACTGCTCCAGGCACACCATGGCTGATAGTGGCAGCAAGAAAATGGATGCAACACAGCAGCAGGATGGAGAACATGCCAGAAAGCGGAAAATGAAGTTTTCAGAGGCAGAAATTGAGACCCTCATTCAGGAAATGGTGCACAACCACAACTTGCTATTTGGCAAAAGTTCCCTGAAAGTTCCAGAGGCCAGGAAAAGGAGGATTTGGGCAGAAATACAGGCAAAAGTTAATGCCCTGGGAGTAACTCACAGGAGTGTAGAGGTGCTTCGCAAGCGCTGGTATGATCTGCGCCAGCGCTCCAAGGAAAGGCTAGCTGCCAGGATGGAGCAGTCACACATCACCAGTGGGGGAACATCATCAGTGCCTGATTCTACACCACTGGAGGGACTTGTGGAGGGTACACTTGCACCTGAGACCGTGAAGGGCGTGGCTGACCTAGAGAGCTCGGAGCAACCACCATCCACTGCAGGTAAGAATCATGCCATCACAACCCCACCCCCCTGTGGTTCTGTGGTTTACGAACTGGGTTCGATGGTTCCGAACCCTTTCAATGAAGATCGTCAGAAATGGACGATTTTGGTGTCAGCAGACCGCAAATGGCGAGTGTAGCGTGTCTGAGTGTTTTCGTATGAATCGATATAGGAGAACACTCTGTATTCGAGGATCTAGTTCGAACCTTCGGGTTCCATTTTGTATACGGCAGCCATTTTGTGTGGTTGCCCTAACATAGGTCCGATGATTGTGGCCGAACAAGTCCTTGAGACACGTACGCCTTAGCTGACTCCTGGGTGACCTGGCCGAACTGACTCCTTGCCCGAGGCTGACCTCGCTGAGCCAGTTCCTTGTTCAACAGCTGGTCTGATAAAGATCAAAGAGCAGGACATGCCTGAGTTTATGGTACACTGCTCCCACCTTCTTATCTCCTCCCCAATCTGTTTCGCCTTTCCTTTACGACATAATCATTGATTTGGGTTGAAGGGTTTATGATGGGTTTGTCCGGCCTGATCGAACAGGAAACCGGGAATTTGCTTGGTCATTTCTGGTGGGCTGGACAACGGAAAATGGGATTGTCGTTGACTGTCGTCATTCGCTACTTTTGAAATGTTACATTGTCATTGGTCAGTTTGTAGGCACCGAATGTAAATGTGGAATGCTGCCTGAGGCTTGATTTTTGGCATAAAAGACCATGCTCCGCTTATTGAATTTGTGCAGTCTCTGACGAACTACCCGTGTGTACTTCGTAGATCTCTGTTCCTGGTTGCAGCCAATAAACTTTGGTATTTGACGTCATCAAGAAGTATCCCGTGTCTCTGTTTGCCAAGACAGGGGAACTCGAAGGTATCAGGCGTTCTCCCTGACGCCACTGGGTTCTAAAACCCGGTCCTTCACCCCCACCCCCACCCCCTGCATCATCCTAGAGGGTAGGGGAAGCACATTCAGAGCCAAAGCAGTCCCAAAGGCAGTCAGAGTAATGCATTATGGGAGATGTAGTGAAATGTAAATCTGAGTTGTGTTACGCAGGCCCGCTAAGCCAAATTTTCTAGTGCAGGTCAGGAAAGGGAACTCAATCAGTGATGTAGACTTAGAAATGTATTCACAAAGAACAAATGAAACTGATAATAATGTGTGCTGTTCTGTCCACAGCACCAGCAATTACCCAGCCCACACGCAGTGGAACATTGAGGGACCATCCAGAGTCCGGAGATGCAGGGCAGGAGCCAGAGACAGAGGGGGAGGACATTCCTGTCAATCCTCCCAAGAGACGTAGGCGACACGTAGTGAGGCCACTTTCACCAATGGAGGATGAGGCAGAGGACAGTAATGCTAATCAGCAGTCCCAAGGAGCACAGCCACAGTATGAGTCCAGGCCTCAGGACAGGCAACGTCCACAGGGCATAGGAAGACGCACACAACGCAGAGCTGGCAGCGTGGCTGAACAGGAGGATGATACGGTCTTTGCAGGCTTGGAAATAAATATGCTCTAGGTGCAGCGCCTGCAAGCTAAAAACATAAAGTCATTACAACGTGAAATGAGGGCAGGGCTCAGGGGCATACAAGGAGAGGTGAGGGACGCCATGCGCGATCTATGTGGGGAGCTGCGAGCAGAACGTGCTGCACGGCACAGGGAGCAGGACCGCTTGGAACATTATACACGGGCCATCAATAGATTGTCCTCTGCCATCAACGTGTCTTCCAGGCGCAGCATACTCATGCAGTGTGAGTTTGCACATGGCATGCAAAACATCGCCACAGCAGTCGTGCAGGCAACATCCGCTGTGGATGAGCTGAGGGCACTCCGTACAGCTGGGCCAGGAGTACTCACTCCCAGTGAGGAGGATGCACAGTCTGTGCGGAGCAACAATACCCCACCACCCAGCCAGGAGAGGCGCCGTAGTGGCCGGGCGGTCGCCCTACTACGCACAATTAGGAAGACTTTGACATCACACTAGTTATATTTTAGCACTGTGACTGGAACATGTGCTCTACATTTTGAGTGTGACTACTTGCCACAGAGGATATGTGGCATTGTTTATTTAGTTAAATAAAAGCATTATCAAAATTTGAAGTTGTTGTCGTCTCATTATTCCTTACCTAGAAGTAGTTGCGCATTATCTCATCACGCCTCTGTCGGCCAGCTGCAGCACCAGCTACACCAGCTGCCATGCGTCCTGGTCCAGGCCCCTCCACGTCAGAGGAATAGGATTCTGTCAACTCCACTGCCGTGCCTTTCCTTGTGGCGATGTTATTCTGCAGCATGGCACATGCTACAACGATGTTGCAGCAGGTTTCTGGGCTGTATAGGAGCGCTCCTCCGCTTTTATGGATGCAGCGAAATCTGCTCTTCAGTATGACGAATGTTCTTTCAATGGTGCCTCTTGTGCTAATGTGTGCCCGATTGAATCTCCGCTCACCAGCAGTTGTAGTATTGAGGTAGGGTGTCAAGATGAAGTCCCGGACTGCATAGGCACTGTCACCTGTGGTTGTAAAGGTAAATGGCTAGTGGCTGTAATGGACATGCAAGTCAGTGGTAATGTACCCTATGTGGACAAGCATTTACCTAGTAAGTATCCCTCGCCAAACTCTCCTCTGGACAGTCTACAGTATAGGCTACTGTGTCTGAACATAAATGCGTCATGTGTGCTGCCAGGATACTTTGCTACTATATCAGTTATGATATTTTTAGCATCACACACCACCAGTATGTTTAGTGAATGGTAGCATTTCCTGTTCCTATATATATATATACTCATTGTGTGCGGGGGTGAAATGGCGATATGTGTCCCATCAATACATCCTATGACGTGGGGGAATTGGGCAATGCTGTAGAAGTCCAGCTTGGTCTGGGCAAGTTCCTGTGGGGTGCTGGGGAAGTGTATGTGGTGTGGCATTCTGTGTACCATGGCATCCAGGAATGCATGGAAAAAGCGCGACAGTGCACTTTGTGATACCCTTCCCACTGAGGCTATCACCCCCTGAAAACTACCTGAAGCCAGCAGGTGTAGTGAACACAGGACCTGAATGTGTGTGGGGATGGCTTGTGTCCTACGTGTGGGGTGTTCTAGATAGGGTCTGAGCTCTTCAATTAAATCCATTATACTGTCTTCCTCCAGTCTGTAATGGCTGTAGATGTCCTCCTCTGTGCGCTGGTAGATGGTGATGCGGTCACGGAATGTCCTCTCCTGGCGCCTCCTCCTCTGTGCAGCAGCTCTCAGTCTTCACCTCTTTGCAATGACGTACAGCCCAGCTATTGTGTAAAAGAGTCTGTTGCATTGTGGGATTCCTTATATACTTTGCACCTGATTACCACCTGCTCCCACTTGGTGGTAATTGCGATGTGCTATTTTGCGATTTTGGTCATTTCGCTATTGGCGAATTTTTGATACATACCATTGCGATTCCTTATTTGCGATTGCTTCATTTGCGATGTTCGCTAACTGCATAGTCGCAGAATAAGGAATCGCAATGATAATCGCTATTTTTTGCATCACGCAATTTTAGGAATCGCTATTATTGCGATTCCCAAAATTGCGATGCATTTTTCCTTCATACATTGGGAAATGCTGTTTTTTTGGTCGCAAACGCTATTTTTTTCCGATTCGCAGCGTTTGCAACCAAAAATTGGCTTCATACATATGGCCCTATGTCCAGGTATGATGAGGCTAACGATGCAGGAGGTCGCAAAAAGAAGCTGAAGTTTGGCGGAAAAGAAGCTGAGATGCTCATGAAAGACGGTGTGGCACAGAGTGATTAGATTTTATGGAAAAAGCTCATTGCAAGCTCACGAAAGTGGCAAACTCAAAAGCTGGTGTGATTGGAGTGACCCAGTGTACTTTTAAAGAGATTTCCAAGCACAGGCACAAACTGCTGTCACGTACAGTGGAAAAGGTGGCTAGCAGACTTGCAGAGGCACAGGAAACAGGATGGGGACTATCCACTCTGCCACCTTCTACAGCTCCAGACGATTGAGATTTAGATTTAGACGGAAAGCATTGTTAGAGTTTCTGACATTGATTCTCCTACCTTAAAAGGTGAGATTTTTACTGTTTAGCATAAATACATGTTCTTTCTATTATTTTATCTATTAAAAATGTCAACTTAATTAAAACTTTGCACCCACTCCAGACCATAAAATAATATTACATGACTGATGCAATATCATTTGCAGATGGAGGATATATGTGTACGAGTCTCATCGATGCAGTCAATTCCATGAGGAAATTGTGATTTCCGATAAAAATTCAATTTAGTAAACTGCCGATAAAGTGGCGATAATGGGCTTGATAATATGCTCTATGGAATTCCAATTGAAGCTCATCTCATGTTAAATGTGAAGGACAACTAACACGAGCTTCCATTGGAATTCCATAGAGCATATTATCAAGCCCATTATCGCCACTTTATCAGCAGTTTCCTGCCGATAAAGCGGCAATAATTTTATCGCCCAGGCTTGATAATATGCCCCCTTGTGAGCATGTTACCTGCACATGTGTGGGTGTTGAGTTGCTCCTCTAAGTAATACATCCCATCTGAGGTTACATTTCTGCTATTAAATACATCCTCATTGGACTACTTAGCCTGTACTTGTCATAAATTCCACCCACTGTTTGGTCAAAAAGAATTTCTCTAACTCTAAATATGCTCTCCTGTCTCTGCCTCCTCCCCCTCTTCCGCAACCTGGCAAAATCATCATTCTCCTTGCCATAAAGTACAAAGTAGCCAGTGTGAAAAATGCAGATGCATTCTGGGACTGTTAATATAGTTTGCACCTGTTTCGACTTGGTGGTAAATTGCGCATGCAAAGTGTGGTTTTTCGAATTTCACGAATGCGAATGTTCATAAATACAATTTGTAATCTAAAATAGATATTTGCAAAATGTGATTATCAATTTGGATTTGGAAAAAAATGCAAAGGATATGTCTTTAGAACATAGAAAAAGGTCATTTTGCATTTACAAATGGCAAGAATTAGCTGTTCGCAAACACAAAAAGCCTTTGTACATCTGGCCCCAAATCAAGTCCTCCCTGTTTTATGATTTAACTATCAAATCAACTAAAATGCCAATTCGGTAACTAGCGCTTAGATACGGCTTGCTGTATATACTAGTACAAATTATAAGTGTTTCATATAACTGAATTTAAGATGTGCACCCTGAGGTTGTTCTTTATGTTTCCTTAAAGATGCTAATAGCTAAAACACTGCTCATCAAAGTCACTTGTAATACCCCATACTTTCACTGTACCTATTACCTCAGCCTAACACACCACCACTCATAACACCACTCAAGCTGCCATCAAATCACAAGACCACTTATAAATACCCCACACCATCACTGGCTCACAAAATTCACTCATCCTCAGCTGAGTCCTTCACATGAGTCACTCACATCACTCCCTCTTCTTACCCATAGCATAACTCAGCTACATTCATATACACCATTTCACTCACCATTCACTCACATCAACTGAAATCATCCTTGTGTCATTCATAGCTAATGTCAGTGAATTATTCACTGTTAATCACACTGTTAATCCTTCACAGTGTGCTGTCATCCTTTGTGACACACTCTGCTCACCTACAATATTGTTCATTCATAATACATTCAGTCAATCACAACAGTCAAAAGGAGGGATACCATCTGCAATCATGAAAATAGTGCCAGTTGTCCCGTCCTAGAAGTGATGTTACTTCTGTTACTGGGACATCCAGGCACCTGTGGTCCTTCCCCGGCAGTGAAGTCACTTCTGAGGGGTAAAACACCTTTACAATGAATCTTTCATCCCGCATACTATCACTCTGCATACTTTTACAACGAGACTACCATCTCTCGGCAATGGGAAACATCCTCAACCACGAATTTTTTATAACTACTTACTAGAACAACGAATCCTGAACCACGACCAATCCAAAACAACGACAATTCTAAACCATGACTTTCCTTAACTACGAGTCTCTTCCCCTCCTCGAAGGTCAGGGGGTTGGAAGCAGAGCAATTATTGTGCGTGATATGTGCTTTGAACTGGCACCGGAGTGCCTGTCACTGGAGCATAACTGATAATTAGCCTCTGAAGTTTATTGAGATAGAGGGCAGGAGGGCAGAGGCAGTGGCAGCAGTTTTCGTTCCTTGGTTTCCATTTGGAAACTATCATTATACGGAGGTCTGCTGTTACCTTGAAACAAAAATAAACCTGTGTTCCTTCTAGCTCCAGAGATTCGTCCCATCCCAACAATATTAAAATGGGAGTTAGTATGATTGTACATCCCATAATCTTACTAAGGAAGGATTCAATCCCCATTTTAGTCAGCCCCAATTCTGAACATTCAGCAAACATCTGAATCATGTGGGCCGGGCCTTTCCCGCATCTTGGGCATTCGTTTGAATCCCTCTTCCCCCAAGTCCAAAGTTTGGCCGGTGTTAAATATAAACTGTATATAGTCTTAAATGTTGTGCCTTTAGGTTAGCCGATAAAAGAACCGTTTTGGACAGTTCAAGGTACCTACATAAGTCCACATCCTAGTTTCCAAGTTTAGCTGCCCAAGCACATTCTACTTTGACTATATCATCCTCGCTAGCTTTGATCATCAACGGGTATACTTCCTTCACTTGGGGATGTTACCGGACCAGAATATCCAAGAACAGAATGCTTAAATGAGAAGTAAGGTGAATCATAGCTGTTTTAGTGCATTCCCTTAGTTGCAAGTATGTAAATAAGCTTCAAGGGTCTATCTCAAATCGGTCCTGAATCTCTGCAAATGTCATAATGCCAGTTGAATTTATGATGCCACTAACAGAGTTAATTCCCGCCTGTTGCCACTTACTACCGATCTTGTCAATTAGAAAATCTAGGAAAAATGATGACCGCCATAATAACAGGTGACGATGAATTTTAGGAATATTCAACAATTTACTGGTTTTCTGCCACACCCTCCATGCTGCTCTAAGAGGTTTGAAGCAAGTTCTTTTATAGTAGCTATTATCCAATTGTCTAAGTAGTAGACCTGGAGCTTGATTACCCATAGCTAATTCAAAGATAGATGGTGGAGTCTCTGTCTCATGTATTACCGGTATTGGTCTAAACAATATAGTCATTTGTTGAAGCATAATAGCCCAATAATAACATAGGATGTTTGGCACTGCCAGACCCCCTCGGTTTTGGGGGAGGGACATAAATCTCAGAGATCTCCTTACCTTCCCATATCCCCAGATAAACTGTGAAAAGATCGCTTCAACTTTTTTAAACAAGAAATTAGGGGGTTCTAGTGGTATACAATGAAATAGGTAGAATATTTTCGGGAACATTGTCATTTTTATGACATTTGCCCAACCAATGATGGATAAATGTAGATTATTCATCCTCTTAAGGTCTGCAGTTATTCTAATCAGAAGAGGGTCTATGTTAATATTCCAGATGGTATCGACGTCAGCTGCAATTGAGATCCTTAAATAGGTTGCTGCCTCTGCCCTCCTGGGATCCTGCAACAGAATTGAGCTCGAACAGATGATCTTGGTTTTATCCACATTTAACCCATACCCGGATTCCTCCCCAAACTCCCGGGCTAGATCTTCTATTCTACCAATTGTCACCTGGGGGTCAGGGGTAACAACTGCGATGTCATCTGCGTATGCTAGCACTTTAGTACAGTAACCCCTGACCACCATTGGTGGAATCACCGGATCATTTAAAATAGCTCTAATTAACGGGTCTATGTATAATGAAAAAAGGATTGTGGAGCATGGGCAGCCCTGCCTTGTCCCCCTTGCAATCTTTACCTGTCCAGAATGCTGCCCCATCAGTTGTATTTTTGCGTATGACTGTACATAAATTGCGCTTAGTAAGTAAGTAAGTAAGCTTTTATTGTTTTAGGTTAATTAAAACCGTTACAAAAATACATTTGAGCACGTATCCTCAGGTGAAAGTTAAATGAAAATTTTTAAAACAAGAATCCTTTAGTTATAAAAGTGGTTGTGCTAAAAACAGTGGGGTATGGGAGGTGAGCATTGTTCGTTTCGTTTTGTCATGGCCATAACTCCTTAGGTCTAATCTGGGCCGAAATCTTGGCTTGTTGGTTTCAGCTCCACCAGTTTCAGGAATTTCACCAGCTTCCCATTTAGTGGAGGAAGACCTGGATTAAAACAAGCGAGAACTGCTCGTCTGCATGTGCGAATTCTTTGTTTATTAAGGGAAGTTTTTAGCAGGGCTACTCTTTCCCCTTTCAACCTCGAGCAGGTGCATAGTAGATGTTCAAAGTCTTCATTCCCTGAGCCGCACAGCATACATTTTGTCCCGCAGTTCCTTCTCAGCCATGGTTGTAGATGTGGTATGGCTGGTAGGATTCCTAGCCTTTGTTTTAAAAAGGCTTCTTTAGTTTTCCTGCCATACCCCAGACCAAAGTACGCTTGAAGCCCCAGTGATTTGTATGTGCACAGAGTCATCCAGGCATAACGCCTGTGGGAAAAGGTAGCTTTATCTTCCACATGCAAGTGACTCTTTATGCTCTTATTTACTATGCGCTTAAATTGTGCATGCGATAGTGGAGTTTCCCATAATTCTTTCAGTCCTGTGACAGTTAGGGACTCCTCCAAGTATTTTTTCGCCGGCATTTTGGAGAAGCGGCTCAGGTCTTGCCAGAGCTGATGGTTCAATGTATTTTCTGGTGCGTTCTTTATTGTGTCCCAGCACTTTATATATGACCCTCTTCGTGCAAGCATTTGGCAGGTCAGTCCAAATTCTAACCGGATCTGGGCTTGTGAGGTATAGGTTGGTAGGTTAAAAAGGAGCCTGTAGGCCTTTGAAATAATTAGGTCCAGCAGTTTCGCATCTGTACCTCTTAGTGCCGCACTACCATATGTGATAGATGACTCTATTTTGACTTGAGCCACGCGGAGCAGTGGCAGAAGAGTGGGACCATTCAAGTTTGTCTTTAGTTGTTTGAGTGTCGTAGCTATTAGCATACCTTTCCTCTTAATGGCCTCTAGATGATTTGAGTAGCGACCTCCTTTATCGACAAGGATTCCAATGTATTTGTATTCCGAGCAGTTTGTGACTACCTTTGTTCCTAGGACCCAAATGTGCGGCTTTTTCTTCCCAGATATTGACAAGACTTTGGTCTTAGAATCAATGTGGAGGGAAAGAGGAATTTGTGATCCAACCAATTTCCTCGAGTTATATATTCTGATCAGGGGGGGGGAAGGATCACTTGTCCTGCATAACTTTGGGTATGCCGTAACTGTTCCGAGTAGTCCCAATGTTAACCCTCATGCACGTGCTGGTAAATGATGTGGTATTAAGCGGTATATCTTGTTTCTCCGCCGTCCCTCGCACTTGTGTGCATAATCATCGGGTTGTTTTTTCATGCAACCTCCATCCAGGAGGCATTACCCATTGTTAAAAACAGTAGTGATTAGTGATTGTGACGTGAAAAAGTGATAGAATAAAATTGTCTCTCTTGATCAGAAAAATTATTTATTAGTTCTGTATAGGAGGCAATGGATTTAAAAATTAAATCGGTGAACGTGAGTGATTATGACTCGTTCACACTAAGTGAAAAAGGTTGACATGTTTCAGCCCTTTCTTATGCCTGGTAGGTCATTTGAGCTTTCTTCAGGACCGTGGTGTGAAATAGAGACCTCTCACGTCTCTATTAGTGATAAGAAAAAGGGTTTAATTAATGGAACATATCGTTATGTTGCTCCATAGGAGGTCAAATTATACCTGCAAAGAAAGAGGACATAGTAGACACAGGGTAAAGGGTAAAGGGAAACATACAAGACTATGCGACTAGTTAAATGCACCAGGAACACATAAATCGCACTGTGGCGTAGCAACTAAAAAATGGCAATACTTTGCACTGACTGCCCCACTCAAAGAATAGGGTCGACTATCTCTTAATTGGCATAGGAGTTCTAATGATTCAATTGGTTTTTCAGAAATGGCAAGTGATGGGAGTATGGTGAGAGTGGCGTATGGTTACAGGTGCCGGTTTTCAAGCGCTTTCGTAAGATGTCCTTAAGAGTGCGGGTTCTCTTATTGGCAAAACGGGGTTTAGGCCATTGAATGTTGGCTGAAGTTAAGATCCTCCAATTTTTATTGACTATCTTCTTTAGTCTATTACTCGCTGGACCATATGTGGTTACACAAGTTGTAATGTCAGCCTCTGGTTCTATTGGTGTGGATTCCAAGAGACTTTCTCGATGTTGGTTGCGAGCTCTGTTTTTGCACTTTTCAATAATTCTCTTGGGGTAATGTCTTTCTTCCAATTTTTCGCTCAGCTCATTGGCTTGTTCTTTGTACTCCGTCAATTTGCTGCAATTTCGTCGTAATCTCAGAAATTGGCTGAAAGGGAGGTTTTCCCTTAGAGGTTTCGGGTGAAAACTCTGATAGGAGAGTAAGCTGTTCTTGGATGTTGGTTTTGAATATGTTTTAGTTTGTAAGATTGGACCCTCAGAGTAGATAGTGATGTCCAGGAAATCAATTTGTTTTTTATTGGCTGTATAGGTGAATTTTAGCCATTCATCCCGAGTATTGATCCAGGTGTGGAAGTTGATGAGGCTAGACATATCTCCTTGCCAGATGAGATTCACGTCATCGATATATCGACGCCAGAACAGAATCTGTTGATGAAAAGGATTGACCGGGTTATGGATGTGTGTTTCCTCAAATTGACTCACATAAAGCCCCGCCACACTAGGCGCGAATGTACTTCCCATGGAAGTTCCATGGCATTGTTGAAACATGGTGTCGTTGTATTTGAAATAGTTTTCGGTCAATGCCAGCCTGCAACATTCCAGGACAAAATGTCTGGGAGTCTTATGTTCCCAGTCAATGTTGAAAACTATGGTCTCAAGTGTTTCCAATGTTTTTTCTTGAGGTAAGCTCGTGTAGAGGCTTTCCACGTCCAATCCTACGAGTATCATGTTGTCTTCTGAATATGTGAAATTCTGGAGCAGGTTCAGGAGATCCCTTGTGTCCTTCAGGTAGGTAGGGGTCCTTTGGACTATAGGTTTGAGGTATTGGTCCGCAAATTGTGATAGTGGTTCAAAGACCGAACCTATTCCTGACACAATGGGCCTTCCAGGTGGAGGTGAGCGTGGTTTGTGTATCTTTGGGAGCGAATAAAAATAAGGTATTCTAGGGTTGTTAGTCTCCAAAAATTGTGCTTCTTTTTTTGAGATCCAGTTGTTTGTTTCAGCTTCAGTTACCATTAATGTTATGGTCTTCTGTAGTCTGGGTGTTGGATCTACATCTATTCTCTTGTAGAATTTCTGATCTGAAAGTAGTTCTTTGCACTATTGATCATAACCTTCTTTTGAGAGGAGTACTACTCCGCCCCCTTTGTCCGCTTGCTTTATGACGAGATTCTCATCGTTCTTAAGTTCTCTCAATGCCTGTTGTTCTGCTCTTGATAAGTTTTGGAAGGGTTTCGTTGTGTTGTCTTTTAAGCCATCAATTTCCTTCATGACAGCTTGTTCAAACGTGACTATTTCAATGGGTACTTGTGTGTTCAGAGGACAGAAGGTGGACTTTTTCCTTAGAGTGGTGTCTCCGTCCGGGGGTTGAGTGGTTTGGTTACTGAAGAAGGCTTTGAGTTTGAGCTTTCTGCAGAATTCAGCAATCTCGCATTTCATCTTGAAGGTGTCCAGATTAGGTGTCGGAACATACCCAAGACCTTTGTTGAGTACTTCCTCTTGGTCTTTTGTCAGTACCTTTTCTGTAAGGTTTATGACGAGGGAGTTGTGTTGGTTCCTGTTTTTCCTCTGGTTACGCTCCTGGTTTGGACCTGGCGCGTCTGGTCCTGCCAAGTTACCCCTTTCTGTTTCGGGCCTCGACTGTTCTGGCCTCTCCCTACAAAAGGCGGCCCCTGTTGGTAATTGCCTCTCATCGGTTGTTGCATTTGATGTAGAGGACCTTGATAGTATGGGTCCACCCAACCTTGGAAGTGGGGGTTAAACGGGGGAAATGGCATCATGGGTGGATTCATAGGGAACTGTGGTGTGCGCCAGTAATTACGGCCACGTCGGTTCCCTCTTTTGTTACGAAACCTACCTCGTTGGTTATTGGAGAAATCATCTCCACTCCAGTCAGAACCATCCGTAGAAGAATCGCTGTTGGAACTATTGTTAGACGCATTGTCATTAGGCTTGTAGTCCTTGTGGCTGTAAGGATGTATGCGTTGTAAGGAAAACATTTTCAGTTCTTTTCCCAGTTTTTGTAATTTCTGCTGGGTCAGGAATTCCTGAGATTGACGCATCTCTTTATTGATTTCTTCTAGTCGTTGTTTGTACACGGTTACGTGCACCATGTTATTCAGTTTGGTCTCAATAATCTGGATCTTGATGGTTAGTTCATCTGTGATCTTGGTAGCTGTTTTTATTATTAACACAAGATAGTCCCTTGTGCACTTCCAAGGCATTGCTGACCAGTCTTTGCGAAATGCTAGATCTTTTAAGAAGATGCGTGGTGCATTTGTCACCCATAGTCCTTTAGGTGCGGCATTCACTCTGAGATATTCGGTCATTATGATCCCATGTACAGCTGTTCTCACTTGCTCTTTTTTTAGTTCCGAAAGTTCATCCCAATCATCATTATTAGCCAATGTTTGAGTTAGGTCCCTATCTAAAAGTAAAGGTGGTCGAGCTAGTATTTCATCAATCTCTGCTGTTGAGTAACTCAATCCTAGGTTGTCAGTCATGTTGAATACCCTTCAGTTCAAGGGGAATCACAGGTAGCAACTTGTGTTTCCCACAGCTACACGCTGCTAGTTACCAGAATCAATGTGGAGGGAAAGAGGAATTTGTGATCCAACCAATTTCCTCGAGTTATATATTCTGATCAGGGGGGGGAAGGATCACTTGTCCTGCATAACTTTGGGTGTGCCGTAACTGTTCCGAGTAGTCCCAATGTTAACCCTCATGCACGTGCTGGTAAATGATGTGGTATTAAGCGGTATATCTTGTTTCTCCGCCGTCCCTCGCACGTGTGTGCATAATCATCGGGTTGTTTTTTCATGCAACCTCCATCCAGGAGGCATTACCCATTGTTAAAAACAGTAGTGATTAGTGATTGTGACGTGAAAAAGTGATAGAATAAAATTGTCTCTCTTGATCAGAAAAATTATTTATTAGTTCTGTATAGGAGGCAATGGATTTAAAAATTAAATCGGTGAACGTGAGTGATTATGACTCGTTCACACTAAGTGAAAAAGGTCGACATGTTTCAGCCCTTTCTTATGCCTGGTAGGTCATTTGGGCTTTCTTCAGGACCGTGGTGTGAAATAGAGACCTCTCATGTCTCTATTAGTGATAAGAAAAAGGGTTTAATTAATGGAACATATCGTTATGTTGCTCCATAGGAGGTCAAATTATACCTGCAAAGAGAGAGGACATAGTATACACAGGGTAAAGGGTGAAGGGAAACATACAAGACTATGCGACTGGTTAAATGCACCAGGAACACATAAATCGCACTGTGGCGTAGCAACTAAAAAATGGCAATACTTTGCACTGACTGCCCCACTCAAAGAATAGGGTCGACTATCTCTTAATTGGCATAGGAGTTCTAATGATTCAATTGGTTTTTCAGAAATGGCAAGTGATGGGAGTATGGTGAGAGTGGCGTATGGTTACAGGTGCCGGTTTTCAAGCGCTTTCGTGCATTTTCTCAAACGCGCTCACTCCACACCAAACATTTTGTGTCATTCGGCAGCGTGATCATACTGTGCTGCATTCCCTCTACAGTTAAAGCTAGAGGACATCTTATTCTCTCTGCACATAGTTATATAACATACCTTCGTTCTTGGCTACATTAAGCCTCTTGGGTATCAGGGTGGGTCAGGGAGGCACACTACAATGGTAAACATTCGATCAGAACATGGTGTTTTTGTTTAGTAATACTTTACGGTTTCGCCGCGTTGTGGTCCTCGTGGTACCTCTGGCTCTCCATTCATTCCTTGTGCTGACTCTGCCACCTCTGTCCCGGAATACGAGAAGCGTTTCTGGGCTATTGTTTTTATAGGTAGTGAAGGCAATGGAGGTAGAGGAAAGACTTTAGTTGTTGCTCGAAATGGTCTATTTACTAAAATAGGACGTTAACTAAATCGTCGATTTGAGATTAAAGTAAATTAAGCTTTTATTATCTTGTGGGCGAATTCAATAATCTGAGATTTGTTTTGGCTCAGTTATAGACCAAATGTTGAATCAGTAAGATGAATGGTGATTTTTAATCTGGTTATTTCTATGATGTTTGGTATTAGGCTCTATACTGAGAGATTTCGATCAAAATAGTGTGATTATTCATATGTCTCATCCACTGAAAATGGTGCCCCACGGTATGTTATCGTTCAAACCATTGTAGAGATATCAATATAGGACTAGCTAGGTTGTGTTAGTGAGACTCAGGAGGTACATCTGCAGACAAACCATTAGGTTTGGTCATGAAGCCCTCACACACCAACCTAGTTGGTGTCATGCTTCATCATCGGGCCCACCACAGTGACACCGAATGTGTCCCGGGTGTTAAAAGCTATACAGGTGGTCCCAGTTCCCGAGGGTGAAAGGTAAATTTTAATATCTGCGGACGATATGGAGTGTATTAAGAGCTCCTACGTCCTTTGTGGACCACAAAGGACGTAGGAGCTCTTAATACACTCCATATCGTCCGCAAGCCTTTTTATCTTGCTAACAGGGGCCCAGATATTAAAATTTACCTTTCACCCTCGGGAACTGGGACCACCTGTATAGCTTTTAACTTCTCACGTTCATTCTCACTATCACTGCACACTCAGTAAGCATACCAGCTCCTCAGTAATCTGGAGTCGCAGCACACCCGGGACACATTCGGTGTCACTGTGGTGGGCCCGATGATGAAGCATGACACCAACTAGGTTGGTGTGTGAGGGCTTCATGACCAAACCTAATGGTTTGTCTGCAGATGTACCTCCTGAGTCTCACTAACACAACCTAGCTAGTCCTATATTGATATCTCTACATATAATCAGGGGACCCGGACTAGCTTACCTAGTCCTCTCTCTCCCTTTTGATTTGCTGATCGTTCAAACCATTAACATCAGTGCCGAGTCTGTGCACCCATTGTTGCTCTTTTTCAAAGATGATTTTTTCTGCGTTGTGGTCTTTATTGTGCAGTGTTTCTAAAATAACCCACTGTAGATCTTTTACAGTGTGGCCAGCTTCCAAATAGTGGCTTGACATCTTAGTGGTCGCCTTCTTACATTTCACATTACTGCGATGTTCACACAGTTGTTGTTTTACCTTCCTACATGTCATGCCTATATAGTTTTTCTTGCAGGGGCATGTGATCATGTAGATGGCATGACTTGTGTTGCAGTTGGTGTGGTGTAGAATTCTCCAATTCAAATCTGGGAGTAGTTGTATCTCTTTTGTCGCTTTTGTGAGGGGACAAACTGAACAGGTTCCACATGGGTAATGATCAGTTACTGGACTCATGTCCAGTGGTGAATTCACTGTTGTCGGTTGTTTGACAGGTTGAGGTCTGGTATGGACCAAGATGTCCTTAAGATTGCGGGTTCTCTTATTGGCAAAACGGGGTTTAGGCCATTGAATGTTGGCTGAAGTTAAGATCCTCCAATTTTTATTGACTATCTTCTTTAGTCTATTACTCGCTGGACCATATGTGGTTACACAAGTTGTAATGTCAGCCTCTGGTTCTATTGGTGTGGATTCCAAGAGACTTTCTCGATGTTGGTTGCGAGCTCTCTTTTTGCACTTTTCATTAATTCTCTGGGGGTAATGTCTTTCTTCCAATTTTTCGCTCAGCTCATTGGCTTGTTCTTTGTACTCCGTCAATTTGCTGCAATTTCGTCGTAGTCTCAGAAATTGGCTGAAAGGGAGGTTTTCCCTTAGAGGTTTCGGGTGAAAACTCTGATAGTAAGCTGCTCTTGGATGTTGGTTTTGAATATGTTTTAGTTTGTAAGATTGGACCCTCAGAGTAGATAGTGATGTCCAGGAAATCAATTTGTTTTTTATTGGCTGTATAGGTGAATTTTAGCCATTCATCCCGAGTATTGATCCAGGTGTGGAAGTTGATGAGGCTAGACATATCTCCTTGCCAGATGAGAATCACGTCATCGATATATCGACGCCAGAACAGAATCTGTTGATGAAAAGGATTGACTGGGTTATTGATGTGTGTTTCCTCAAATTGACTCACATAAAGCCCCGCCACACTAGGTGCAAATGTACTTCCCATGGAAGTTCCATGGCATTGTTGAAACATGGTGTCGTTGTATTTGAAATAGTTTTCGGTCAATGCCAGCCTGCAACATTCCAGGACGAAATGTCTGGGAGTCTTATGTTCCCAGTCAATGTTGAAAACTATGGTCTCAAGTGTTTCCAATGTTTTTTCTTGAGGTGAGCTCGTGTAGAGGCTTTCCACGTCCAATCCTACGAGTATCATGTTGTCTTCTGAATATGTGAAATTCTGGAGCAGGTTCAGGAGATCCCTTGTGTCCTTCAGGTAGGTAGGGGTCCTTTGGACTATAGGTTTGAGGTATTGGTCCGCAAATTGTGATAGTGGTTCAAGGACCGAACCTATTCCTGACACAATGGGCCTTCCAGGTGGAGGTGAGCGTGGTTTGTGTATCTTTGGGAGCAAATAAAAATAAGGTATTCTAGGGTTGTTAGTCTCCAAAAATTGTGCTTCTTTTTTTGAGATCCAGTTGTTTGTCTCAGCTTCAGTTACCATTAATGTTATGGTCTTCTGTAGTCTGGGTGTTGGATCTACATCTATTCTCTTGTCGAATTTCTGATCTGAAAGTAGTTCTTTGCACTGTTGATCATAACCTTCTTTTGAGAGGAGTACTACTCCGCCCCCTTTGTCCGCTTGCTTTATGACGAGATTCTCATCGTCCTTAAGTTCTCTCAATGCCTGTTGTTCTGCTCTTGATAAGTTTTGGAAGGGTTTCGTTGTGTTGTCTTTTAAGTTATCAATTTCCTTCATGACAGCTTGTTCAAACGTGACTATTTCAATGGGTACTTGTGTGACGTGAAAAATTCTATCACTTTTTCACGTCACAATCACTAATCACTACTGTTTTGAACAATGGGTAATGCCTCCTGGATGGAGGTTGCATGAAAAAACAACCCGATGATTATGCACACACGTGTGAGGGCCGGCGGAGAAACAAGATATACCGCTTAATACTACATCATTTACCAGCACGTGCATGAGGGTTAACATTGGGACTACTCGGAACAGTTACGGCATACCCAAAGTTATGCAGGACAAGTGATCCTTCCCCCCCCGATCAGAAGACTTTGGTCTTGTCAATGTTTACTTCCAGTAGATTTTCTTCGGCGTATCCGTGCAGCGTGTTGATAAGATTCTGGAGACCTACTTTCGTGTGGCTAACCAAAACCACATCGTCTGCATAGGATACGCTGGGCAGCGCTTTGCCCCCCAATCACGGAGTGTGAGAGTTTCAAGCCTCTATAGCAGGTGGCAGGTCAACTGTAAATAAATTAAAAAGGGTGGGCGCTAAAACGCACCCTTGCTTTAGGCCTTTTGCGGTCAGAATACACCTAGACAGCGACACCTGAACCCACGTGTTAGTGTGCAATTCAATCAAAAGGTTTAGTAGAGGCGCAGGGATCCACCAGGAGGCCAGTTTTCTCCTAAGGTTGCCTCGATTTACATTGTCAAATGCCGCCTTGAAGTCCACAAAGCAAAGGTGGCGAGCCTGTTTAGTCACCTTTGCCCTGTCGATAAGTAGCGATATTGCCAGGAGATTTGTTGTTGTTCCTGTGTCTCTGCAGAATCCCTTTTTTACTAGATGGAATTATGTTGCAGTTTGTTGCCCATTCGCGCAGCTGGGTCAGCAAGAGCCCCGCAAAGTATTTTGCCTCAATATCCAGAAGTGCTATCAGACGGTAGTTCTTAGGTAGTGTTCTGTCACCCGCCTTATAAATTGGTGAGATGATTGAGCCCCTCCATGACGCCAGAAGGCACCCAGATTGGCTGATGACATATAGAGGGGGCTCAGCGTTTCTGCCCAGTATTCCGGCTCAAGTTTAAAGAGAGCCGGAGGAATCCCGTTTGGCCCTGCTGCGCCATCCTTCCTTCCTTTGGAGATTAATTTCCTGAGTATAGCCACAGTATTTTCGATTTTGACTTTTTCACATGGTGTTGTTATTTGTGGGGGTTGGCCCTCCAGAGCAACCTGGGCCTTGCTCGTTATAGCGGCCTGTTGGTTAAAATGTGTGTCTAAGAAAGATTCCCATGAAGATTTGGTTATGTGAGATGTTATTCTGCTTTGTTTAGGAATTTATATTTTGTTGTGGACCAGAACTGGGCGCTGTTGCTTCCCTTTGAGTCATGGTAAAGTTTGGCCCAGAAGTCTTCTTCGTTGGATCTTTTGACCACCCATTTCACTTTTTTAAGGGCCGCCCGGTGCTTGTGAAGCTGTGAAGAAGAACCCCATCACCCGGACTTTTTCTCAATAGTCTTAAGGATTTATTGATCGCTTTTTTGTAGACTTTAAGTCTAGTTTCTGAGTGCTTGAGGTCTTCCATGTGACACTGGAGCCAGAAGATGGGAAGTGCCGTACTGTTGTTGAATATTGCTCTTAGGGCAGTAAGTATACGGGGTCCAAAGCCGTTTGATCTTAAGTTCTGCCAGAGGTATCCCCATTCCACTTGATCGTACGCTTTTTGGGCATCTAATAATATTAATGACATTTGTTGCCCAGAACTCTCTGCAATGTTAAATAATGAGTTTACCCTTTTAATATGGTCAGTTGTACTATGACCAGGTATAAAGCCGTGTTGCCACAGGCTTACTAAAGAATCAATGACTCGCTAGGATTTTAGAGTAATGCTTCTTATCTGTATTTATTAATGTAATAGGCCTATAGGAGGCCTGATCGTCAGTCGCCTCCCCTTTTTCAAGAAAATAACTATGCTGGCCTCCTCTCATGACTTTAGGAGGAATGCCTTTCTGCTGGACTACTAAGAACAGGTCCCACAACAAAGGGCCAAGTTTCTTGTGCAATATCTTATAAATCTCCATGGGTAGGCCATCTGGACAGTTTTTGTCTCAATAGTGTCTTTCCAAAAGTCAAAACCTAATGTAGACAGCTGAGCATAAAAGGCCGCAGAATAAATGTGCTTTGTATTCATGAACATACTTTTCATTCCTGTCCTATTAACATTTTTAAAGTAAAATTATTCTGGATTTGAAACACTAAAACCTGAAAAGTATGGAAATTTGTCATAGAATATTTTTTAGCTACCCTTCGATGGCATTGGACAATGTTCCCATTGGTTATAAGTTAATACATTTCTAGGATTTGCAGATTTATGGAAGAAATTATGACCATAGTGATTATAACAGTACATTTGTTCATAATCTGATGAGCCTTCTAAGTATTCATGATTTGTAAATTATTCAGACATTTCTAAGTCTGACATCATATTATTAACAGTCTCAAAAGTCCCAATCATCAGAAAAGGTGCTGGGTGAAACAAAGTCACTCAAGGAAATCTTGTACTGGTGTGGAATCTTCAACAGCTCCGCCAGACCAAGAATGTCCTATTCAGTTCTGTCCCAAGCTATACCTCCTGGTATAGGAACAGCTGTGATGTTCACTGATGACAAGTCTCTTTGTTCACGATGAAATGACTTGTGTGGCTTGAGGAGTAAGTTGATGTTCTTTCTTACTGTGTCCTTTGTACTATATTTTCCATTGATTAGCCTTCCCAAAGTAAATACCAGAGTCAACCAAAGTAGAAGAAAAAGTACACCTACGGCAATCTATACTTCAACTCATGGTGAAACTAGATATGTTTTTCCAGTGGGTGAAAGAGTTCTGTTGCTTGTTCTTTAAAAGTGTTTTTAGCTGGCGTCGTTTCAGGCTCCCTTGGATCCTCGGAAAACGTATCAAAGTTAATGATATAGCCAGAGGCAGTTCTGTCAATTGTAGGGATTGCTTCAGGATTCGATCACTTGTTATATTAGTATACTCAAATGCTATTTCATTGTAGACAGGTGTTTCTTGACAAACTGCTATTTGGTTCTCAAGAGGCACAAGTTCCATGGCTTTGTTGCATAGTCCATTATTCTGTACTGCAGAGTCTGCGAATGTTATCAGTCACTCAGTTTGAACCTCTTGGATAGTACCCAGATTTGGGCGTCTGCTACATCCTTGGAGTCCACTTGGCCTACTACTTATGATTGGCCACATGATGTAGTTTTACCAGGTCGATGGATATGAACCTATTCTCCTTTCTTCCAGCAAGGGGTGGCAGTAACACTGTTCTCGATCCATGGATTGCTAGCAGAGGTACTGGTTGTCTGTAAGAAGGCCCAAATTCCTTCTTGTCTGCGATCTTTTCTCTGACTAGATCCCCAGTCTTTGGAATCCAGGCAGGCCTTGCTGGTACGGGTGGTTTCTCTTCAGTGGTCGTTGGCTTCTGCAATGTGTTGCTTTGACTTTTTCTTGTTTCATTTAAGTCCTGCAAAACAGCCAAACGGTCTTTGATATCAAAAGGTTTTCGTTCTACCACTGAAGTGTGACGATCAAGGTCCTGGACAATCAATCTAGTTCCATAAAGGATTTCATATGGAGTGATTCCCCCTAGAGAACTTCTTGGCAGATTATTAAGACTACGTTGGACACTTATTAGATGTTTTACCCACCATCACCCGAGCCTAATATTCTAGCTGTTATAGATTGCTTTTTGTCCAGTTTTTTTCTCTTCACTACCAAATTTCCCTCAGGATGGAATGGACTAGAATACCTCAATGCAACGCCCAGATTGGCCATGGCCTCCTTGAAAGCTTTTGAGCTAAACGCAGGACCCTGGTCAGAATGTAGCATGCCGACTGCGTATATGCCAATAAAGGCTCTCACATTTTTTATAACAGTTTGGGCGTCAGCTGAGTGCTGGGGCCACATCCAAATGTATCTTGAGCACAAATCTACTGCAACCATGATATATTTATAGTTACCATCCCTCTGTAAGGGACCGCAGTGGTCCAGGTAAAGGCAAGCTAATGGTTTGTCTGAAGTCAATAGGGGCATCTGCGCAGGACGTTTCACAGTGGAGACTTTCATCTTTTGGCAGATTTCACATTCCAAAACATAGTTTCTGGTTTGCTTCCTCATGCGCGGCCACCAGTATCGCTGTTTTAATAATGATACTGTAGCAGAAACACCTGAGTGTGCAGAGGCGAGCCCTTCATGTGCTGCTAAGATTAGTCCTAATCTATGTTCCATGTTTGGAATTACTCTATCCCCCACTCCGGGGATTCAAGCAAAGGGAACATTATTTGCATCAGTTATATATGAGTATTTGAGTGGAAAGCCTTTTGGTAATGTTTTACCACTGTCTTTGCTTGAAGCATTGACAGCTTGCAATATTTTGCAGTCTATTTTGAACGAGTGATTTCAGCTACGGTAGCCATTTGCACAGCTGCCTTTGCGGCTTCATCAGCCAATGAATTCCCTGCAACGTGAACGCCATCACATTGATGACTCAGTGTATGGATCTCGTGAGCTTTTTGTAGTTCTTTTCATAAATGAACTACTTGTTTGCAAAGCAACTTATGCTTGATTGTCCCACCTTTTGCATCTTTGAAACCGTTTTCAATCCAGTTCTGCAAGTATTCATTATAAGATTGAACGCAATAATAGGAATCGCACACTATGAGTGTGGGGAATTCGCGATCAGAATTTTCAACCGCCATCTTGAATGCTTGTAGTTCAGCTCGCTGAGCTATACAATCTCCTAGAGATTGCGTTTTTGTGATCACAGGTCAGAATTTACCATCAGCCCAGCGACCTTTAACGTCCGTACTGTTCTAGAGGCAGAATCTCAGTGGGCAGAGGACATTCTAGTTCGTATTGTAAAAATTCTTGGGTCTTCAAAGGGTCAAAAACGTATTCAACGTCTGTTGCAGCAAGAGAATTAACTCATTGTATCCATCTCGGATGTAAAGCCTTTGCATTTGGAATGCTCGCTTTTGTCACTGTCTCTAAGGCAGGTACAGGAGTAACGAACATTATGCTTTTACCCTGTGCGAGGGCTTTCTCTTTTGCTACTGCAGTTTGAACCGCTGTAGAAGTGAATTTCATTTCTGCTTGTGTGAACAAGTGTGATTTATAAGCAATAGGTACTTGTTCTCCTTCAATAAAGGTTAAATACATGAATCCGCATCTTCCTGGTATGATTCGGATCAATAGGTTGCATACGTTTACGCGTGTTCGTAAATGTGTTGTTACTAACATGTCTGTTTGCACTGAACGTAAAATTTCTGCGTGTGTTTGAGTCCAATTAATTTTTTTGAAATCTGGTTTGATTAATTCGTAGAGAGGTTTAACCCTTTCTGCATAATTAAAAATATAAGTTCTTCCGAAATTCAGGAAACCTAGAATTGACTGTAAGTTTTTCAGCGTTTTTGGAGGTTGGAGCAGCGCACATTTCTCTAGAAAGTTTGCTGCCACTCTTTTGCCTTCACTTGATAATTCATATCCTAGAAACATGACGTTGATGTGGGCAATTCGTGATTTCTTAAAATTGAATTTGTAATCTTCAGAGGCGAATCCCAATATTATTGTGTTCACCCTGTTCAAGTGCCTATCCAAGTCATCATCTGTTAGATAGATGTCACCGACATATGATAATGCTTCATCGTCATAGGTTTGTAGTAACTCTGTTACTCTGGCTGAAAATAACCCTGGACTATTATTAAATCTCTGGGGGAGACAACCGAATTGATGCTGTGTCCCCATGATCGAGAAAGCGGTCAAATACCTACTTTCTGGTGCAATGTTTTGACAGAAAAAAACGTTAGAAATATCTTAAGTCGTTTTGTATTTTTTACCCACAATGTTATTCATTAGTACTGCACTGTGTGCATTTTGTACTGCAAAAGTTTTGCAACAGGAGTTTAAATGTCTGTAATCCAAAACTAGACAATATGTATTGTCTGGTTTGGTGACAGGAAACAAAGGATTGTTCATTGACGAAGTGCATGTTTTAATCACTCCTTGGTATTCAAGCTGATCTAGGATCTCCCTGACTTGTTTGTTAGCTTCTTGCTTAACTGGATACTGCCTTTGTGCAGTTGGTTGAGTTTTTAACTGGATTTTATGTTGAGGAGAATCCTCATCCCATCCTACATGATTTTGATATAATACAGGACCCTGAGCTACTGCCCATTTCCTGGCATAGGTGTATTTTTCATGAATTGGAAGATGATTGGAGAAGGCTGTCTTGTTCAGCTAGAAGAATGTCATAACCCCTAGAGAGCTTCTCCCAAAAGAGTGCTCTTATTTTTCTAGTTATATCCCCCTCCATCCGGAGTGTTACTTCATATAACTTGTGTGGAACACTAACCCTGGTATCAGCAGTTTCAACTTGGATGTACTCATTCAAGTCCACTGTCTCCAGATGATCCTTCAAGATCTTTCGAGCTACGGTTACTTCTGCTGCGCTGTCCAACATTGTCTGAGCCCACACCCCGTTCTTGAATTGGACCTGAGCCTTATACTGACCTGGGAGGTCACTTTTGGGGGTTGAGGACAGCTGCAGACCGAGCGCTGCTCCTCTGTGAAACCGGACCTTGCTGCCTGCCGCATCCCGATCACCGCGGCGAGGCGGTAGATCGGGAACTACACTGCCCAGCACCCCTTGCGCCCAGGAAGGCACGCATCCAGCATCCTGTCCCACCCCCGGAGGTGCGCTTAAGGCCAGCGCGAACCCCGGGGGAGCGGGGGACCTGAGCCTTATACTGACCTGGGAGGTCACTTTAGGGGGTTGAGGACAGCTGCAGACCGAGCGCTGCTCCTCTGTGAAACCGGACCTTGCTGCCTGCCGCATCCCGATCACCGCGGCGAGGCAGTAGATCGGGAACTACACTACCCAGCACCCCTTGCGCCCAGGAAGGCGCGCATCCAGCAACCTGCCCCGCCCCCGGAGGTGCGCTTAAGGCCAGCGCGAGCCCCGGGAGAGCGGGGGACCTGAGCCTTATACTGACCTGGGAGGTCACTTTTGGTGGTTGAGGACAGCTGCAGACCGAGCGCTGCTCCTCTGTGAAACCGGACCTTGCTGCCTGCCGCATTCCAATCACCGCGGCGAGGCGGTAGATCGGGAACTACACTACCCAGCACCCCTTGCGCCCAGGAAGGCGCGCATCCAGCATCCTGCCCCGCCCCCGGAGGTGCGCTTAAGGCCACGGCGAGCCCCCGCGTCGCGGGACCGCGCGCTGGCTAAGCCCGGGCAAAGGGCGGGCCCTCTGTGGCCCTCAGAGGCACGAAGAGGCCGGGTCGGGCCACCCCACTTGGCTGCTACGAAGTTGGAGGTATTTTATCTATTCTTTATCGATTCTGACATTGTACTGTGTTTCCATCATGTCCATATGGGAGGAGCTGAACGCCCTGTGTGGTACGAACTACACCCAGAACGTATCTACCCCCCCTATAGTGGGTAGATATGCTGACGAAGTAAACGACGAAGACAATGAGAATACTGACAAAATGTGCACTAGTCCCTCACTACAACCCTCCAATCCACCAATAATATTGCCGACTGAGGAGGTGAACAAAACACCTGTCCCAGTATCACCACTTCAATTGACCCTACTGGCACAGATCGAGCAATTGTTAACAACTGCACTATCACCCCTGATCACTAAAATCAATTATCTGGGAGATAGGTTGACCAGCATCGAAAATAAATTATTAAGGAACCATATCTCAACTGAAACAACAGCCACACCCATTGACCCAACTCTCCCCAGCAACAATGACAATTTCAAACCTACGACACTCACGACAGCTCGAACTCCTGAACCCCTCATCTCTCTACCTAATTCAAGAGGACGGAACATTATTTCTAACTCCATACCTGTACCCCACAGAGTTCCCAGGCTTGTACACGAAAGCAGGAATTGGATCAACTTACCGCCAGAAGCTGCCCCTTACGTGACTGTTCTTTCTGGGGTCCCTGCACCTAGTCAGGGCAAATTTGAAACTCACCAGGACTTGTTAAACAAAACCATCTCCTGGCTTCAACAACACAGACCATTGCCACCTGCTTTAGATGGCGGCATCTTGAGAGTCAGGAGGGTGGGGTGGCTAGGTACGTCACCCAAAGACATCCCGGGCGGCCTTATTCTAATTAAATTCAAGACTTTGAACATTGTCCCCTATTTGCGATCCTCCCAACCCAAAGAAAGAGATGGCCCCATTCGCATCTGGGACTTGTACGATTTTTACCCCGGCCCCCGACCCTATCCGTCCCTAAGGCAAACGACATGGAACCATAATTCTTGGTAAAAGGGGATGCCATGTACCCTGTGCTACCAACACACTACCCTTTTCCTGATGTTTGCATGTACCATTTTATATAGCTGAATGGACAAACTGATTTTAGTTTGCTTTTAATAGTTGGTTCTTCTTTTTATTTTGCAAATGATATGTCGAGTCATTTATACATGTTTTGTATTTCTTTGCTGCTTTTATGGTTTTAAACAAAAACCGAATAAAGCTTATTTGATTTGATTTGGATCCTCAAGATCCTCGGCATGTCTGATTTTTAGACCTGCTACCTTCTTTTTGGTGAATTGGGTTTTCCTATTTTTTGGAACGTGCTGATCGTTTTTGGACTTCACGCGTTTTTCCTTGTGTTCTGATCGTCCTCTTCTTTTGGATTTCCGTGATGAAGTCTGAAAGGTACGAGAGGAGCGTGTATCAGTATCTTGATATCTATCAGGTTTTCTCAAATTATCCCTATTCCTCAGGTTATATCTCCTTTCAGAGGGCTCCCTTTGAGGAGACCTACCTCGGGATTGAGAATGCTTCTCTTTGGAAGTTTGTTTAGTGTTCTCCCACTTCTTTTTAGGAAGAGTGAGAGTGTTTTTAATGAGACCTTTTCAGGGCTTTCAGTCAGTTGGGGTTTCACTGGTTTACCACCCAAACTGTCTCGACCTAGTTCTTCATAGGATTTCTCGATTATTCTGGCTAGGTATTGTGGTTGCTCGGTTACATCAAATTCTCTTAGCTTTTGGCGGATCGCCACAGTTGCTGCTTCACCTTTAATAGTAGCTAATATTATTGTTGAGACCTGTTTGAAATCTTTCATTAACTTCATACCTAGATTTAAAGCAGGCTCTGCCCCTTATTCATTTTGAATCTGTTTCAGGATGTCTGGTATTACCGCCATAGATGGAACACCATGTGTTTTGGTGTACATTACAGCAAAGACTGTACCCCAAGTGTCGCAGTCCTCCAGGTGTGGTGCGATCCCCATTGGTAAACAGATTGTTAAAATCCTGTGTTTCTCATGAGGGGTAGTATCAGGAAATACTGCCTCGATTTGAGTAATTTGTTGAGCTATCCAGAATGGAATTTGTTCCCTTTTTGCAGGAAATTTACCAATGACTGATTGTATAGTCTGTGGTGTAATTTTATTTGTGTTCCCCTGGTAAGGGGTGTGTTGTGGAATCCTTATAGGAGGTTGGACTGTTAGAGTCTGCATGACATATTGAACCAATTGTCTATGTATTTTTATTAGTTGTTTTAGTTGAAGAAACCATTCCGCACCTGACATTTCTTGAATGACAGGATGTGGTGTATAGCTGGCTAATAACGGCCATGTAGCCCCTGGTCTACCTAGTGGACCGAGCCTGGTAATGTGATTTTGATGCTGTGGGCGCCTTTGAACCAGAGTGCATGCTCATGGTAAGTTAGTGGAATTGCAACATCCTCGAAAGGAATGTATTCCGTTGGAGGTTCCTCTTCTTTGTAAAAGTGAAACACATGTGATACTGGATTTGCTTCAGGGAAGATAATCCATGAATAGAATACCTCTGTCTGATGATATTCATGTGCCTCTATTACAAAAATTACCCTACCACCTCTTGATGATAGGCAATTTGTTATAAGTTTTATAGTGATGGCTTTCCTTAGATTTTCTGGGATGATTATAGCATCCGCATCGGTCTCTTGGAAACCTGTAACGTCAAAGCCTGGTAGGGCTGCATCTGCCGCAGCTCCACCAGTTGCACTGTTGTCGTCGTTAACCGACATTGTTTAATGAAAGTTGCAGAGAAAGTTTCAAGGAAACAAAGATAAGGCGCACAATATTTTCTAACACTGTATCCTTCAACGTTGAACAAACCACAAACTAATACATAGGATTTTCGTCCTACTCAGTTATGGCAGATATTTTATCCTTTTACCCACTCCAGACGTCTATTTGATTATTTTACGGGAAAAAAGGGGTCTCTGAGAAAAGCACGACTGAGTTACTTCAGTATCTAGCGTTAAATTAGTGCCTTTCCCCATGTTGGATGCCATGTAGTGTAGTTCCTATATTCCCAATAGGCTCTGCGCATTGGAATAATATATCCTATAGATTAGACGTAGGACTGAGGTCGATTAGGTCTCTATCGAATATATTAAACTTAATAGTGAGTGTCAGCTAGCTCAGAGGTCACTAGAAACTTTCTCAAATTCACAAGAAGGGATTAGTTTCTGACAACCGCATAAACATGACAACTTTGTTTCCCAAGAATAGGAAATGTTTCTCTAGAATCGTGGAAACAATAGATAAGTATTTCACTCGGTCACTCGTGCATGCTTTGTTTCTACAGAGGTGCAAAGAATTAGAGAGACAGGAGTTTTCAATACAAAGGGTTATTGATCAGTCTTCTTTCTCATACATAAAAAGTGAACTGCTACAATTGTTATGCAGACTGCAAAGTATAATGCGCACAGCGAGAACAATGTTATAAAATAATATGGTAAGAGCATTGTATGGTTCCTAAACCACATATAAATACATACATAAATAACAATGGCTAAAAATACTCAAGTGGTGTTTCTAAAATACGCCTACCCCAATATACCTAACCTAAGTCTAGTACGCGGGAAGAAGTAAGTATTGTGTAGCATAGGTTTTAGTTTTCTTTGCCAATAATCTATCCAAGATTTCTCTAGGTTCTAATCAACTCCATACCTTAGTTTAGAATGAAGGAGGTCTGGTATCTCAATCTCCGGACTCGATTTCCCAACAACCCGCAAGGGGAACTTGGAAACACTGGAGCTGGATTCTCGTGAGAGAAATGCAGCCTCTCGATCAGTGCGTCAGCTGGAGGGTCGGCTTCCTTCGGCACTTGCTGTAGCGAGCTGCGTCGGGCAAGTAGACAGTCGAACTGCTCCGAACCACCGTGTCTTGCTAGAGCAAGTGAAGGCATATTTATACCTTGAAGGTGTCTAGTTTGACGTAAAGTCGGGCATAATATTGTCAGGAAGGAACGCCTAGGGAATAGTAGCTCTTTGCAAAGTATATGAGTTCTTAGACAAATCGATATTCAAGCAAGGGAAGATCCCTGACTACTTAAGCCGATTTTCCAAGAAATCGCTGTGACGTTTGGTACGGGTGGAAGTAGCCATGCCTGTATTTGGTCTGCATGGGTTATGTCTAAATAAGGGCTTGGTTTCTCTGCATATATTAGAGCAATGTGAATTTAACCTATATAAGGGCTTGAATCAGGATAATTCACTCAGAGCCTAAAACGCCACACAACAGAGTGTTATATACACTCTATGTGCATAGTGACATTGTAGAGCCACAGAGGATCGGGATAGTTATTCCCCATTGTTAAGATGGGTCCAGGTGAAGGGGGAAAATAACACAGTGATTAATATTCAATATATCACACCTGACTACATCGCAATTTTTAAAACCATTTTGACACTATGAGGGTCATAATCTTTGATGATTAGTCTGAGTCGGTGTCCTTTAAATATCTGAATGTTATTGTTAAGTATCACTATCACAGCAAAAGCAAATATTGAAAAGTTAGCATGGTGATCATGAAAACATACGGCAACCCTGCTCTGTACAGGGACTATTATAAACACCGGGCCTGATACAGAGGGTCAACATTCTTTCAAGTGCCCTTATTATGTACGGGGCAGGACTTGGAAGTTTTCTCTGTTGATTGTCCAGAGGAGCTATGCCTTTCTTGAGAAGAGGCTATAAAATTGCAAAACCCCACGTTAAAGTGGCAGCTTCAAATAATTCTCAGGATGTGGTGGGATCTGTGACTTCAGCTGTCACCAAATGCATAAACAAACAACCCCAAGAAGGAGCGGGATTTGTGTACAGGCCAAGTCCAAGTAGTAAAAGGAAGCTAAGGCTTTTTCGGCGTAAGAGTCAGCCGGCTCCCCATAAAAAAAGGGGTGCTCCTTAAAAATAATAATAATAATAATACAGAATTTTGTATAGCGCGAACAGCTACCTCACGAGGAGGTGTCCCGGCGCTGAGAGAACAAGTGTATCAGACCATGGAGGCTGGAGAGGGTAGCATTTAGCGAGACTGGGTAAACAGCCAGGTTTTCAGCAGGTGTTTAAAACAGGCTTCAGATGGGGCCTGTTGGAGGGTGATGGGTAGTGAGTTCCATAGATTGGCCACATTGGCCGAGAAGGTTCGTCCGCCCAGCCGGGCTCTTTTTACTCTAGGGGCTGTCAGACGCACATGGTTGTTGGATCTGAGCGAACGAGATTGGGAATACCTTGGAAGTCGAACTTTCAGGTAATTTGGGCAGTTTCCATATAAGGATCTGAAGGCCAGAGTAAGTGCTTTGAATTTTATTCTACTAGCAACTGGTAACCAGTGAAGGGAGAGTAGGTACGGAGAGACTGAATGCTTGAACGGAATCCTCATTAAAAGTCTCGCAGCCGCATTTTGAACCAGTTGTAGTTGCTGTATAAGGTACCTTGGTAGGCCCAAATACAGACCGTTGGCGTAATCCAGCCTGGATGTGACTGTGGCGTGGACTACGGTTTTTCGGCAGCTGACTGGTAGAAGTCGAAGAATCTTACGTAGATTCCTCAACTTGCTCATACAGCAGCCAGCAACTTGCTGTATGTGTGAAACAAAGGACAACTTATCATCCCACCGCACACCTAGATTTCTTGCAGAATGGCTAGGCGAGGGAGCTATACCCATCTCTGCCGGCCACCATAAATCAGATGGTGGGGGGGGGTCTCTGCCAAAGAAGATCACCTCAGTTTTATTAGTGTTGAGTTTTAATTTATTGGTGTTCATCCAGCAGGCTACGTCTTGTAGGCACCCCTTAAAATTTGAGAAGGATGCCTCTGATACTTCTGAGTATGGGAACACCAATTGGGTATCGTCGGCGTATGAGATTGCCTTGATCCCCCAATTGGCGATCAGCGTAAAGAGTGGAGCCAGGTAGACATTAAATAAAAGTGGGCTCAAAGCCGAGCCCTGTGGAACGCCACAGTTCAGTGCTTTAGGTGTAGAAAAGACGTCCCTTAATGCCACCTTCTGAGTTCTTTGAGTCAGATAGGACTGTAGCCACTTCAGTGCCTGACCCTGGATGCCTATCTCCGCTAGTCGAGACAGTAGTATAGCGTGGTCGACCGTGTCAAAGGCGGCCGACAGATCCAGGAGCACCAGCATCGCTGAGTCTCCCGAGTCCATCGACCACCTTACTGACTCTGCCACCTCAATTAAAGCTGTTTCGGTGCTAAAACCAGGTCGGAAGCCTGATTGCGTCTCATGTAGAGTTTTGTTGTATTCAATGAATTGATTTAATTGCCGCTGGATAACTTTTTCAAGCATTTTGCCTGGTGCTGCAAGGAGGGAGATTGGACGGAGATTATTGAGATCCTTAGGGTCCCCATTAGATTTTTTCTTTAAGGGGAGAAGAGTGGCATGTTTCCAAATATCCGGGAACACCCCCGATGAGATGGACAAATTCCAAATGCGTTGAATAGCGGGGGCCACGAAAACAGCTATGCGGCTCCAGAGTTTAGGAGGGCAAGGGTCGTCTGGCGAGCCCGATTTGCAACGACTTAGTTCCTGCTTGACCGTATTTAGGTCTATTGAATCAAATTGTGTCAGGGTAGCATAGTTCGGTGTTAAGCCCGCTAAATCGGATTTAACCGTGGTCTTCACTGGCCCAAAAGACTCATATACTTTCTTGATTTTAGAGTCAAAAAATGCCGAAGTGCTGAAAAAACTGCTCACAAAAGAAGATCCGTAAGGCAGAAGAGATCCGCAAAGAGCAAGAGAACACCTGTCAGCATAAATCTTTTTTAAAACATAACAAACTGAAACAAGACCTTTGTACATTGTGCTTCAGGAGAATGTGCCAAATCAGAGTTAAACTTGTTTTCTCTAAAACCCACTCAGATCAGAATTGGATACAGTTTTTTCATGAAAGTATCACCTCTATCAGCTTTGAGGCCATTGGCACCTGTAGAATATTTTGTGTCAGGGTCCACAGATATGTATCAGGATCACAACAATACTCTCCTGCATATGGTTTGTAAAATCATAAAAGCGGATGGTGCCAAAATACCGGCCACTGCTAAAGTGGCGTCTATTGCTTACCACATTGCAACCATATGGTGGACATTACCCTTGGCAATCGACTCATAGTGCAAAGTAAAAACTTGTATGCTTATAGAGCCTATATCAAGAGTATTCTAAATTATAGCTGTGACTCCCTGGACACCCAGCTTTCAACAGGGCTCTTCTACAAGGATACTTATGAGAAATTTGAAGACAAGAGCTGGATGGTGACAATAAAGGTTTTGTAAAAACAGCAAGCTTCAGCGCTGGCAGTAGACAGTTTGACAGGATGTATGACTTTACAACGCATGCTATTACAACGCAGTACTTTACAACGCATTTTTTACAACGCAAATACTTTTACAACGCATCCTTTTACAACGAATACTATTACAACGCAAGATACTGTTAATAATAGTAAAGTGCTATTACAACGAAAACATTTACAACGCATACCATTACAACGCAAATATAATATATATATTTTTTTTGTAAAATAAAACCTGGAACGGGATGCAGGGAAACTAGGGGTTTTGGGTGGGGAAGTGTCTTAAAATGATGAGAAAAACTAAACGTAAGGGAAAATAAATGCTACCATTTTTTAAATTAATACGCAAGTATTAAAATTAATACTCGAGTATTAAAAAATAATACTCATGTAATCTAAACTGTAGAAAATTTTACACATGCAACGAAAACAAAAAATAAAATATACTAAACATATATTAGAATGAAAGAAAATAATTATTTGAAACCAACAAAATTATACATACACATAGGGCTCGATTCCGATCCGGTAAAAAAATCCACCGTATGATTCGTATTCGTAGCCCTTTCCGTACGAATCGTAAACACACCGTACGACCCGGCGAGTACGATCCGGACCGGGTGATCAGGACGCTATTCGTACGGTCCGCGTCAGGTAAGGGCGATTCGTACGGAAAAGCGCTCAATCACATACACACCGTACGCCGCGTACCCCCCATGATCGCCGGGGTACGCGCCGTACCCCTGCGATCATGTGGGGTACGTGCCATACACCCAGGGTGCATGGGGTACGCACCGTACACCCGTACATGGGGTACGGTGCGTAACCTATGTACGCTGGGTGTACGGCGCGTACCCCACATGATCGCAGGGGTACGGCGCATACCCCAGCGATCATGGGGGGTACGTGGCGTCCCAGGGGGGGGCGTTCTGTACTTGTTTCAGCGCGAACTATGCGTTTACGGCTGTCCCGTAAAAAAAAGGGTCGTACGTTGCGTAATTGACACGAATCGTACTTGCTGGGTCGTAAAAACCAGCCGCGAACCGTAGCAATGTCACGTACCGCGGCTTCCGAGTGAGACTCATACGGATATTTTAGTCGTACGGAGTCCTGTACGACTCGTACGGTCTTTGGCTCCTGGTACGGATCGTACTTCGTCGTACGTACGGGGACGTGTACGGGTACGATTCGTACGGGGAAAATTGCTCCGTACGACGATTCGGAGCGCACTTTACCGGATCGGAATCGATGCCATATTCGCCATTTTAAAATATGTAATTCAAACGTTAGTCCTACAACTCTTTCCATGAAATAATACCACAACACTACTTTCAAAATTGATGCCAAAACGGCACGGAAAACAAAAATAACATATCTTTTAATAAACTTTTAAATTATAACTTTCCACAGAAATAAAACGTACGTAAAATAATCATACCAACGCTGTGTTTAAGGAAAAAAACAGTGACACTGACCAAAACGTATAAATACGAGGCAGACACCATTTTTAAAACAGTTGATTCTCAACTCCCAGAGTGACCAGACACCAAAAGCTGACCCTCTCACCTCTTCACCTAAACTAAGACCAGATCGGATCTCAGGAGTAATATTTTTCCGAATACAAGTGAGTTAGTTAAATTATTTTCAGAATAATATTCTGAAACAATTACAACGCTGCACCTAATACGTTTGTGTTTTCTATTTAAGGAAAATATTATACCACCAAGATATTACTATAATTATGTATACATATATCCATATATACAAAACCCTACATTTTTCGTTTACGTGAATACGTCATCGAAAGCTGCAAAGATTGGAAAAGGACTATTTAATACTTAATAATATTGATTTAAGTATTAATTGTAATTAAATAATATATTACATGTAATAAAAATGACAAATATTTTAAAAAATGTAATAACATTTTTGCTATTTTTATATATGTTTTGAATTTAAAAAAAGCAACTATGCTACATGTGTTTTATTAATTTATTTAATTTAGATTGTCATCTTTATAAAATGTATTTACTTGTAAATTAATGATTATTTATCCTTACTTTCATCCTTATTTCTTTTCCTTTCAAATCTTTCGCTTTCTTCTTCTTTCACACCTTCCTTTTCTTTTCTGCGGGATGACCAGCTTCAACTATGGAAATAAATGAAGGACAATTACTTCCATTAAAAACAATGAAAAGCGTGGGAACTTTTTTTCAAAAACTAATGTTAAATTATATGTCACCTTTATAAAATTTCTAATATAATACTAAAATGTAATATCACCAAAAATAATTAAATACATTTATTTCCAATTTTTTAAATTATTATTTTTATTATTAAAAAAACATTTATCCAAAATGAATAATAAAATTCAAAAACATAATTTATTCTTCAAATTAATCAAATTAAAGTACTAAATAAAAATGTTACACATTTTTTTAAAATAATTCTTTAGTAAATTAAAAAAAGTACTAGAGTATTTATTTTATTTAATTATTATTTATATTTATAAAAAATACTCATAATATATTTAATTAATAAAAAGAATATTTATTACAAATTATAAATAAATATTTAAGTACTATATATTTAAACATTTTTTTAATATTGTTTAAAAAATAAAAATAATAAAAATACTAGATTATTTTTTTAATTTAAATAATTGTTTATTATAAAAAATACTCATAATATATTAAAATTAATTAAATAACATTTTTTACAAATAACAATTACTTTTTTTAATACTATAAATTTACTTATTTTTTTAAAATGTATGTTTATAAAATAATAAATCTAAAAAACTATTTTTAAATACTCAAATTAATATATCTATTAAAGAAATATTTTTTTAAAATTTTAACAATAAATTACAAACATTTAAATTATAAAATATTATTTAAAAAAATATTTCATTAATATATATAATAATATAATACTTACAAAGTAAAGGTACTTGCGTTGTAAAAGTTCTTGCGTTGTAAAACCATGCGTTGTAAAAACATGCGTTGTAAATACACTTGCTTTGTAAAAGTTTTGTTCTAATGGTAGTGCGTTGTAAAAGTTGCGTTGTAACGGTTGTTCACTGTTTGACCTCCTCCGGCGTATACAGTCATACCTATTTTTCCAAGGTAAACTGCTCATCAAGTATATCGATCTTAAGATCAAACTTAACAGGGACTCATCCTGGGAATGCAGAACAGTATAAACTGGTCAAACTGTCTGGTAGTTTGTTTGTAAAGAGAGTGAAAGTGTCCCCAAACATTAGACTAGCTCAGGCCGAAACCTTACAGCTATTGAACACCAAGTATGCCTTTGAAGGAGCAGCTCTGAAGATATACAGCATCCCAGTCAGTACCAGATTAACCAAACAGCAACATTTATTTTTGAGGCAAAAACCGAAACTCACTATCATAGGTTTAGTCAACAACACTGTTTTTAGCAGTCTCAATACCTCAAACCATTTTAATTTAAAACACTACGAAATCAACTCTGCTGCATTGTTCCATGAGAGGGCTGTGATTCCTGTAAAACCATAGACACACAGATTTAGAGATGCTAATTTTAGCAGGGAAAATCTGGGCTTGATTTCAATAACTGGGAAGCACCTGTGTGACTCTGGACTCGTTGCGTCAAGAGAAGGATATGAGACGGGCTGCACGCTATTTGTTTTTGATCTGACCCCTGACATGGAAGACAACAACCAGTATAACGTGATCCAACATGGAAATCAAAAAGTAAAAACACGTTTTAGTCAGGCAGCGGCTACTAATGTGAACATGGTTGTATTCTCTGTTTTCGACAACGTCATTCTGATCAACCATTCGAGTGTTTCCTGCTTTTGTAAACGGTTTTTGCAATGCTTAATAAAAAGGTCATATGCACTATTGAGTAGCCCACACCTTATGGGCACAGAATTCTACAGACAGTGTTATGCTTTATTGCAATTAATCTGGGACGATGAGTTTTGTCTGGCTTAGCGGCTCGTTATTGCTGTACTACCTGTTCCAGAGTACAATGAGCAGTATTTTTCCGGGACATTAAGAGTCTCTTCCAGAGTGACAAATCAATGTGTAGCAAATCCCATATTTATCAGCAGGTGTGTCCTCTGAGGATTGCACAAAACTGTTAAAAAAAAGAATATGAATTTCAAAATGTGCATCTCTATTGAGAAGAGGACATTAAACAGCAACTAGTGCTGCAGCTGGGGACACAACATATCTACTAGCAAAAAGGCTGCAATCATGAGTAATGTAACAAGTGCATTCATGTTAAGCCCAGTAAGGCCGGTTCTGTTTGGACCGCAGGGAGCAGTTTACTCCCTCAAATATTTTCATTTATGTGCCTCATTAAAAAAAAAAACACTGCTCGCAAATTGCATTGTGTACAAATGATGATGATTAAAAGTATCAATGCGTGACAGAGAGACGTGCATTCCCCTACTCCGCTGAATGTGTTTTAGGGCTAGGAGACTGAGACAGGAGTTTTCTATGACATCATATTTGAGGTCTTAAAGAGGTGCACGCATCCAGCCCGTACACTTTGTTGATTGACCTAAAAAATACACCAACTTCACCAGCTTGCGGAACTCTGCCGGATTGGGTGGAGTTTTTTGATAGATTGATTGAAACTGCTTCAGCTCTGCCCAGTCCTAATCAAAACCTACATGTAAAAAAACGGCTGATAGGGAAGACTGTAACAAAATATAGATACAGGATTCTCTTGCCATCACATGTGGGGAGCATAAAGTGTCTGAGAGAATATAGTTTAGAATTTTTTTTAATCTATATTTGAATGACCTAGTTAACAATGGCAGTATTTTTATGAAATGTGTGAAAGAAAACTCTAGGTCTACATGAAACACTGTTAAACAGAATCCACAGTTTATCAAACGTTTAAGGTCATGTAACACCTCTTATGTGTAAAGGTTTATTACATAGCAGTTCTTTTGTAGTACAGGCATCACACTGATAAACTTACTAAAGAAATAAAAGAAGAAAAACATACAATTTTTAACTATGGCAAAACTAGACACACAGGCACACATATACATAGGTTCAAATTCAGACGAAACATCAGACAGTTAAGTACATGTTAATTTTAGACCATGTCTCTTTTTTTAGGTTTCAGAGGCAGTTCCTGGTGCTCCAACAGGGGGATTGCTGGGTAAAGAAATGGGATGCTGGCATCTTAGGGAGGGGGTTAAAAACAATAGATGTAATAGTATTTGGGGGCTGTAAGTCAGATCGTTTAAACTTTTAAGCAGCCGCCCATGTTCAGCATTACCGACAATCGTCGTAGTAATGTTCAAGCTCGCAGAAACTCTTCCTAACCTCTAGGCGCTTTCTGGACTGATAGTGTTCTGGGGCACATAAGACCATTGACTAAGTCATACATGTGTGATACAACAACCGGTTGACCTCTGTAGAGGAAATTGTCTTGCTCATTCCATGAGTAGAGGTCTTTAGAAAGTGACATTTTACTTAGCAACATTTTCGTAGAGTGAAGACCTGCTTTATCGTAAGGAATTAAATCAGAATGGTTCAAAATGTCTTTAATCTTGGCATCAGGCACTGCTTCTCATTTTTCTGGATATCCCAGGCATCACCCATAGAAGTCCCCAACTGTTCCAGCTGCTGTTGTGGTACCTTGTACATTTTCCAGACATGATCCATCAGTTCCCCGTTAGATAGCTGGTAATGAGCAGTATAGCTATGCACAACAAAGAACCTATAAAACCTCCCAACTGCTTTACCAGTTTCTTCTTAGAAATTAGATAAGTCTTTTTTATTATTGAGCTTCTTGATAAGGTCAGAACACAGAACAGGTGCTCTGATATATGGACATTACCTTTTAGGATGTTTAGGGTGATTTCTAAAATGGCTGTTACTAAGTTGTCCAAAGCCAGACACAGGATGACCTTTCTTTGCTGAGGGCTAGCTGTGACGAGCATTGTTAGGAGGGCTAGATTACGACGTAGATGTGCCAACATGGTCAATACTGGGTAATGTAAGGTCTAGAGTGTAAATGTTACTGGAGTCTCTTCAACAATTCTTTTTATAGGTTTTGGACTTGGTTTTAAGTGTGTAAGTGACGTCGAGACCAAGTGGGAAAATACCAGCATGCAGTCTTTAGTCTTCTAGAGTATTGAGTTTTAAGTCTACCAGCAAGTAACCTTAGCGTTTTTTGTAGTTAAAGGCTTACAAGAAAAATTGTGTGTTTATGGGGTACCACTGTTTCGCAATAACGGATATCTGTTGTTTGTCTCTGGCGGTTTCAAATAAAACCAAGTATGTAAAACAAGTTGTGAATGATGTAACATGTGCTTAGATTTTGATGGTGTGAATATTAGGTAAAAGCTTTTTCTATGTCAGTGTGATCCTCATCTTTGCTCCTAAGGTTGTCTACAATCACCATGTTTACAAGGCCTGTAGGTAACAATGCATCGTCGTTGAGTTTATTCGGTATATCTTCTATAAATTGGATGTGGTGGAACATTAGGGATAGTTCCGTATGCAAATCTTGCCAGCACCAATAAAGCCAAACATTATTGTTAGGGGTTTGGAATAAAACACTAGAAGCATTTTCTGATAGTTTCTTTATAAAATAGCTTTTACCGTAATTTATGGGGCCTGTTAAAACGCAGGAGAATGGGTGCTGCAACTTGGTGTCCATGGTCGGGGTTGCGAGACTCTAATGCACCTTCAATGCCAGTATGGTAGGGTTGTATAGTCTTCAGTCTGTACCCTTTAATTAAACACTACCTGCAAGGTTTTTTGCAATGGCTCAATTGTAATTTCCCACCACTTTTGGGACCAAAATATGCTAGTTTGTTTTACAGAGATTGTTTTGTCATTTTCATGGCCTCTTGAGGTAGAGTATTCATTTATCAGATCCTTTAGACTGTTAACATTTATTTTGATGCTTTTGTTTACATTTAAGGTGATGCCTTTGACTTTCGTACATACTGCTTCGTTAGAAGTTCTGTAAGAATACGTTTTGGGCCGGGATGACATGTACTCGTTCGTTTCGAGCTCGCTGGTAAAATTGCCTAGATAGTCACTGAGTTGGGGAACTTCATCCCCTACTTTGTTTCCAAAAATAACAGAGTCAGTATTGTGATACAAACACCGCTCCTGAAGTTTATCTATCACATTGAAAAGCTCGAAATGAGCATTAGCAGTTGTGAAACAGGCTATGAAGTTTTTTATATGGTTATACCTTGTGGGGTACTGTTTTGTGTATTTCCAACACACCACTGTGGTTTCGTCATCGATAAACTTACAGCTGGACACCTCATAACACGCCGCAAAAAGATATTTAAACAGTTCATCAGGATCTGTGATGATGGTCATGTTTGACAAGTTTCTACATAAGGAATTGAGGCACAGCTTGGTTAACTGTCATCTGGCCGGGCTGACTTCGATAAACTCGGGCCTCGAGCAGATACCTTTGTGAACGTAGTAATGATCTATGTATTTTTGCTTTGAGACCTCGTTAATGCACCATTCTGGAAACCCCAATGCATCCTGCTTGTCTCTAAGAAATAAGTTAATATAAAAGTCTTGGGTTGTGGTCCTCTCAAAGTGCCAGATTATTTCATGCATTTGTCCAAGTTGGTATTCTTTCTCTAGGGCTGCCTGTACCTCAATGCTACACCAGGTCCCGGTGAACACCCTTTGCTTGTCAGTGTGTCTGCATTCATTAGTCTTTTTACTTTCCTCGCATGTTCGACACTGGAGGGACATTAGCTTACCATTGACTCTATATGGTAGTACTGGGAAGTAAAGCCTACTAGGTGGATATACTTGATATTTAACTAACCCAAATTATTTGGCTAAGGCTTTAAAGTCCCTATATATGATGTTGAGGTGGCCTAAGGGGAATAACTTCATCTTTTCAAAAATGGATACAGACTCATTAAATCATAGCAATGTATTTTCTCGCTCACTCCCAGGGCCATGTACAACAGCATAGCATTTGCACGACCCCCAAATAAGGTGTTGAAGGAATCCAAAGGTTACGGTAACTCATTGTTCTTAATGAAGGAGCATGGTGCTGCATCTGACAGTAGCATATCTAGGGATACAACGTGATCTCAGAACAAAACCAGAGTTTTCAACATATTGCCCCATTAGGACATTGCGCCTGTGCATATGGCCTGGCATTGACCGAGTCCTCTCCCTCTATATTATCAGTTAACCACTGCCCCCAGACCTCACCCCTCATGAAGCATCAGTAATAATATCCAACACCAGTTTTTTGGATTACGGGTCGTATATCCCCGGCCGTATTTATTACTAATTAATAAAAAATATTATTAATAATTCATAATAAAAACTGATTTTTGAACATATACGCAGAAAACCCAAAATACATTCAATTACATTTTTCATTGCAGAGATTGATACATTTTTATGGCTAATCTTAACAACAGTCTAATACAAAGCCATTCCTATCTTAAAATTGGTATGTACAATTTGTTTTCAGCGTATCCTGGATGAGCCTATGTGCAAGGTCATGACTGTTCCCAACTAGTTGCCAGGTCCCACTTTACCAGAGTGACCTTGAGCAGGAGGCCTGTGTGCCCACGAGATTCTGTGGGTGCCCCCCACACCCTTCCATTGTATCTCCCAGGGGCTGATGTTGTGCTAGGTTGGTGTTAAAAGCACCTGCACAGGGGTTTGCCCAAGCGGCCTACCGGAAGCGAGACTTCATACCCCGGTACCCTTCAACCTACCCGCCTAAGTGCCCCCAAGAGTGTGATGAGGGACCACAGTCCCCCCTCAGGCATCCCAATTAACCAATGGAATGCCTACTAAGATAAGTAAATATTTTCTAGTAATCTTGACCTTACTGCAGACCAAGGATACTCAGAGACATAAACACGACAACATTAATATTACCTGTAACGGCAGCATAATAGAAGACATTCTTTAAAAACTAAACGTGACAAAACCATTTACAGAAACCTGTCATAACAATTTCTAAACATTGCTGCCTCAGGTGGATGGTTGGTGGGGCAAGAAAATTACACGGAGGCTCCCTGGAGTCCTCCAGGGTCAGTCGGGCAGCTATGTATCCTGGCAGAGCGGCGGAGAAGGAAGAGGCTCCCTCGCCACTCTGCTGGGGCTCTTAAAGGGGTCCAAACCCCTGAACCAGCTGAAACAGGTCCCGACGAGATCCTGGACGCATTTGCATTGCATTTACCTCAGAAGCACTTGAACTGCTTCCAGGGCAAACCCCCTTTCAGCCAATAGGCGAGGGTGGGGAGGGCAGAACCCCAGCGAGCCATCAAGCGTGGGCCGTGCCTCCTCCTCCCTCGCCAGAAAATTTCACCAGGGACCGGCACAACCACCATATTGGCAGCGCAACCGAGTTCCTCAGTGTTGCCTATGAAAGTGTTCAAATTTGGTACACAACAGCTTATTATACTTGGGTTGTTTGTGGTACTGGGGACCACGTTGGTAAAAGCAACTGTTGTAATTAAAGGCCGTTGACACACTGTTAATCACAGCAACACATCTAGGATATAAGAAACCAGACAGTATTCACCACCCTGTAAGACGTGTTGGATGAAGATGTTTTCCTTGTCAGAGACGTACATGCTCCACTGAATAGAGGGGGTAGAATAACGCTCTCTGTTTGTCGCTATAGAGGTCAAGTGGCACTTTCAGATTTTAAAAACATGTGCTTGTAGATAGACATGCACATGGAAGCCAGCGTGGTGTGTTGAAAAGGGTCGATGTACTCTATGGATTTTGTCATCTTTGAGGTATTGGGTTTCAGAACTTTTTCTTGTTTTGTCATCTCTACAGCAATGTCTCTGAAGAGATTGCAAGCTTTTCTCAAGCTCATTACATCTGCCTCTGAGTAAGCTTCCAACTTGGTTTGAAAATGAAACTTCTTTTCACAGTTTTCACCATACCACTGTAAAAATCTCTCTTTCCTCTCCGGCCTTATATACTCAACACCCTAGCTGTCAGGTGGAGGCATGGGACCCTCATAATTCTCATTCGCCCAGGTGTTAAAAAAGTATGAGAAATAAGCTTTGCAACCTGGAAAACTAAAGGCTTTTGGTAACTTGCTGAATTTCATGGGCAGAACATTCAAAGTATCTATGAACCTTATATGTAAAGGTACAATGATTAGCAACATCAGATTGGAGCCCTGGGTGATGAGTTCTACAGGCATCTTTTCACAAATCATATTTTGCAAAATTTTCGCCTGGTGAACAAGGGGCTGCCATTACTCTGCCTGTGGAAACAGAGCTGAAATAAATCATTTGGCCCACATTGTGTAACAACAGCTCTACAAACTTTTGTACAGCCAGGTTGAATAGCTAATCAGAATAGTTTAACAAACTGGAATTCTTCATAATACTCTATAATATTTAAGCTCTCTACATTTCACCAATACCGTCTGACGCTTTATAAAAACACCATCTCTGAATCTTCAGATTGGGGTTTGCATTGGATGTTGAACTCTCCTGCAAATCATTTTGGTGGAGCTAACTCTGATTCTCAGGCACTGTATTTTAAGCCTCCTTGTAGCACAAATTCTGTCTTTTTTTGATTTATTGATTAAAAGCCTACACTGATTGACTCAATTAGCTCACTTTTATTTCTAAAAAGCCCACCTGTTTTTAGGCAGCACACCAGAGGCGGTTTGAAGGGTCTCAGGAGTATTTGCTGAAGATGCCCGCCCTGATCCCCTGGCTACAGCCTTTAACTCAAGACCGTCTTCATGTTCGGTGTAACCGTGTCTCTCAGCTTTGACCTGTGAATGCTTGAAACCTCTGGAGCGCCTCCGGCCCTCTCTTATATTTGATTTTGGGGACCAATCTGTGCCATTTTAGGATGTGCTGTTTTGTTATTTGGAACTTTTATGCCCTTTCTGCAGGGTTCTGAATTCTTTTTGATTGTGCAGACTCGTCAAAACAGTTGCACTTTAGTAAGGATATCTTGAACCTTCTTTTTATATTTAGAATCAAACGATTTATTGTACGGCAAATTCCATACACAGCCCAGCTGCCTACATCGAGTCGCCGGCAGGGCGTAAACAGGCAATAGGTTAACACAGCATTTGTACCTACAACCCGGAGGGCAGTCCTGCGCATTAAGGTCCATGAACAGTCCCCACCGGCATAGCAAAGTCCGCATTTTCCAAGAATAAAAACATCGGCCAAAACCAACAAAGAAAACCACAAACAAACCCCCCCGAATCCCCTCCCACCCTCATCCCCTAGAAACCCCCCCCACGACCCCCCCATCCCCCCTCCCTACTCCGCGTCTACCATCAGCCCACGCCCATATCTCACTCACAATGTTCCATCTCATCCATACCCATCCCAGAATCCAGGAATTCAAGACCCCGGGACGGCTCCTCTTGGACCCAAAGGGATAAGCTGTAGGACCTGTAAGTACTTTGGGCATGTAATTTCTCTGAATTCTTTAGATAGGAGACTCAAGAACGGAGCCCACAGGGTGGCATACTCAGATCCTCTACTATCTACATTCAAGGTAAGTCGTTCCATTGCCAGGACATGCCACATACGCATCCACCAATCACGACTATCCGGGACATCCGGGGAGCCCCAGCACGCTAGCAAGACCCGTCGCGCAGTCAGCAAAGCCAGCACCATTTGTCGTCCCAGTGGAGTGCGAAGAGGGTAGCAAGCCGGATGCGGGAGGCCCAATAATGTGTGCTAAGGCAGTCTGGATAGTGTGATCCGGAACGCTGCATCCAGTTTGTCAAGAACCGTGTTCCAATATCGTTCCAATTTAGGGCAGTGCCATAGCAAGTGCAGAAGGGTGCCCGGCATGCCGCAACCCCTCCAGCAAAGACCAGACTTCACTTTATCCCAAGATGCAACGCAAGACGGCGTGAAGTACCAGTAGGTCGTAAGTTTGTATGCCGACTCCGAACCCACTGTGTTAGCTGTCGTGTGGTGTGCGCGGTAAAAGACCTGTTCCCATTCCTTCTGCGTAAGCGGTCGTCCCAATTCCACCTCCCAACGTACCTGCGCCTTTGTATGAGGCCTCTGCGCTTCGCGTAAAATCATGGCATAGATTTCAGAGATGAGACTCCGAGCGTTCTTTTTAGGCATGAGCCATTGTTCGAATGCCGTAAGGGGGCGCGACATCAAAGCCATGTTAGCCGGACTGGCGATAGGCGTAGTCATCTGAAACATCCGTTAGGGAATGCTCAGCACGAAGCTCCGCGAAGGGGACAAGCCCCTCTAAATCAAAAAGCATGCCCACCCTCTTACAGTCCTTCTCTCGCCAGCGATGAAAAACCGGAGAGGCTAGGCCAGGGGGGAAGGCGGTATTGTCTATTATCGGTGTCATCGGTGAGGGAAAGGTAGTCCACCCTTTACGAGTTGCTGAGTGATCCCAAGCCGTAAGTGTCGGTGACGTTACCGGTGAGGAATACAGTCCCCACGCTCTATCTTTGCGAGGCAACCAAAGCTCCCGCCAGATGTTGCAACCTGCCACTGTCTGATCCATGAACAGCCAGTGCCTACTCGATTCCGGTCTATTCCATTCGACCACAAAGTGAAGACAAGCAGCCTGAAAGTAGGCCACAAGATGAGGGAAACCCAAGCCGCCCGCAGCTTTGAGGAGTGTGGTTGTCACGAAGGGCGTCTGCGGCCGCTTATTGTCCCAGAATAATCAGTTCAACAAGCCCTGGTGTTTTTTCAGTACCCCCCTCGGCGGAGTAAGAGGCAACATTTGGAACATGTACAGTATCATGGGCAAAAGAGTCATTTTAATGGCAGGTAGCCTGCCAAACCACGACAGATTAAGGCGCGACCAAGCAGTAATAGATTTGGTAGTCTGTTCCACAAGGTTTGTGTAGTTCAGTGAGAGCGTCCGAGAGATGGTCGGTGCAAGGCGGATGCCCAGGTACGTGATATCTGAAGGCGCCCAGCGGAACTCAAAATCCCGCTGCTGGTCAGCGACCTCCTCCGGAGGGATTGAAATATTAAGAATTTCTGATTTTGTGAAGTTGACCTTAAAACCGGCCGCGGCCTGAAAAGCCCAGATCTCCGTCGCTAGGCAGCGCAGGGAAGTAGCAGGGTTCCGTAACGCAAGGATAACGTTGTCAGCATATAGGCTTATTTAATGTTCGTCAGCAACGAATTGAAGGCCCGTGATGTCTGGATGGGATCTAACACGCTGAGCAAAGGGCTCCATGTAAAGCGCGAACAGGAGCGGCGAGAGGGGACACCCTTGCCACGTTCCCCTGGTGATGGAAAATGGCGCCGATTTACAGCCATTGACCCTAACAACCGCTTTTGGGGAGGCATACAGGGCCTGGATCCAGCGCAAGAAGTTGCCTTTGAGACCGTAGGCCCGAGGATTCGAAAGAGGAATCCCCACTCAACCCTATCAAAGGCCTTCTCCGGGTCTATGGATAGGAAGAAGGCCTGGGTCTTAGCGCTGCGTGTTCCATCCAACAGATGCAGCAGCCTCTTGGAGTTGTCGCTGCCCTGACGGGTGGGAATGAAGCCTGATTGGTCCGGTTCCACCACTCCGTCCATGAGAGGGCTGAGTCTCGACGCAAGGATGCCCACAAAGAGCTTGGCGTCAATGTTCAGGAGGGAGATTGGCCGGTAGGAACTACAACCCTCAGGATCTTTGCCAGGCTTAAGTATGACCGATATGGCAGCGTCCGACATCAAGGATGTGACCGATCCCGTCTCAAGGAATGAGTTGAACAAACGGGTTAGAAAACGGGGCAATTCCCGGCAAAATGTTTTGTAGAATAGCGCCGAGAAGCCATCGGGCCCAGGGGATTTAGCTAATTTTAGTCGTGAAATAGCGGAAATGACCTCCTCCACACGTATTTCAGAGTCCAGCTCTTCGACCGCGCTCTCCAACAGAGGGGTGACACCGGCTTCCTCGATGTACCGATCACACTCATCGGGTGATGAACCCTCCCCAGTGTACAGGGATTGGTAGAAGTGGCGCTAGGCAGCCGCGATCTCAGTGTCCGTGACGCATGACACCATGTGGCAATCTCGAATGGCGGGAATGGCCCGCGATTGGACCTGTGCCCGCAAGCGATGCACAAGCATTTTACCCCCCTTATCTCCGCTTATATAGAACTTATGACGCAAGCGCAGCAACGCATATTCAGCCCAGTCGAGATCCAGGTGTTTCAACATGCGCCTCTTAGTCTCAAGCTCTCTCCAAACCCTGCGGGCCCCAGTGCGTTTATGTACAGTCTCCAAACCCCGAACCTCCTTCTCCAATTCCTCCCTCTTATCCTTCCTGAGCTTGGAGTAAGTGGCCGCCAAAGCAATGAAGTCACCCCTGACCACTAGCTTCAATGCTTCCCAAACAGAAGTGATCACCGTGTCCCCGACGGGGTTCTCGGCGAAGTAATTTGTGATAGTTTCCCTGACCTTATCGACAACAGACTCCGCGGGGAGCATGGAGACTTGTAACCGCCAGCCAGCAGACGGAGTACGTGCACCGCCAGGGGTGAAAATGACCGATAGGGGTGCGTGGTCTGAGAGGGATCGGGGAGCAATATCAGCGTCATGAAGGTGGGGCAGCAGGGCAGAGGAGGCTAAGAAATGGTCAAGGCGCGTATGTCTGGTGTGCCGCGGAGTAATATGTGCAATTGTGCTCTTGGGGGTGATGCATTCGCCACACATCATGCAGTCCTCCATCCGTCAACCACTGCTTCCCTTCTGTTGACCATGACCCTGAGCTGTGCGACCTATTCGCTGACCTATCCACAGCATCCTCTATTACCAGATTGAAATCACCCCCCACCAAGACGAAGGCGTCAGGGGAGGCCAGGACCTGGGCTAGCGCCGAGCGCAGAAAGGACTGTTGTGTGTTTGGAGCGTACATGGACCCAACAGTAAAAATTGTGTCCCCCCAGTGCACCCGCACCGCTAGGAACCTACCCCGAATGTCCATCAAGTGTGCCAGAACCTTACAGCGCAGCCGGGAGCTAAAGAGGAGGGCCACTCCATTTTTCTTGGCCGGACCAGACGACCACAGTTGAAGGGGGAATCTCTTGACTCGCATCCGGCGCTCAACCTTAAGTAGGAGGTGCGTCTCCTGTAGAAGGCAGACATCTCCCCCAGACTGTTCAAGTAGGGATAGGACAGCAGAGCGCTTCACTGGGTTGTTTAGGCCACGGACATTCAGGCTCACCACCTTCAACTCCCTAGCCATCGCATTCAAGCTAGATCAGCACCACAAATTCAGGGCAGTGCCCGACTCCCGCCAACATCCAGAGCACACACCCATCAGTGCAAGTGGAGTGAGCAGGAACACACCTCCAGAGACATATGGCAAAGGTCCGACGCGGAGTCCCCCCCCAACATTCACTCCCCCCCTCCCTGCACACATACCGAACCCCCTCCCAACAGAACCAAATAAAAGGAACAAAGGACAAGTTTGAGTACGCAAGTTCGTAGTCCAAGCAACATAGGCAAGGGGAATAGGTACCAATCCACAGTCGTCCTCATCCCGATAAGGGACCCACTCAGCCCACCAAACATATCAGAGTACCTGTAGGGGATACCTCCACTCCGACGCCCTCTGTGTACCCTCTCGGGACTCACGGCGCCTCTGTTACATCCTCCTGGGTGGCCTCCGTAACCTGGGCCACAGAGGCTACCGCAGCGCCCCTCTCTTGAAGATGTGTCGAGGAATCGGGGCCCTTCTTGGGAGCAGAGCGACCCACCTTCTGCCACTCCGCAGAGCGCCTTCTTCGCCTGTGAGAGTCACCACCACTTGACGACTCTGCGTCCGTGCGGTCAATACCCAAGAGGTCCATGGCCACCTCAAGCGACCGCACCTGAACCAGTTTATTTTGCCAGCGGAAAATGAGCCAAAAAGGGTGGCCCCACATGTAGGCAACATTGCGGTCTCGTAGGAACGAAGTGACTGGACGGAAGTCCCTGCGCTTCTGTAGCGTGGAGGCTGCTAGATCCTGGTAGAGTACTGGTGCCTGCCTTCGGAACTGTAGGGGACCTGCATCACGCACCAGCTTGAGAATGCTTTCTTTCAATTGAAAATCATGCACGCAAACAAGGATGTCCGGTGGCGGCGCTTTCGATCCTTTGGGTAGGCCCACACGATGCACCCTGGTCATTCGAATGTCCTTGGGTTCCTCATCCTGTAGGATCTGCTGAAAGACGGCCTCGACGTACACACGAAGATCCGACCCCTCGCTCTTCCACGGCACCGCTCTGATCCGGATATTGTTGCGGCGGGAACGGTTATCCAAATCCTCCGCATGTGCCTGAAGGTCGAGGTTCTGATCGGTGAGCCTGATAACGTCTTGCTGAAGTCGATGAATGTCGCCCCCTGTCTCCAGGTTGTGCTCTTCCAAAGTGGCTACATGTTCCCCAACTTCCTCCACCTCCCTTCGCACCTCTCTCAAATCCGCTGCGAGCTGGTTGCGCAGCCCCGCGACGTCCTCTTTGATAGCTGTGAAAAGCTCCAACATGAAGGCCTTAGTCGCGGGCTCCTCCGCCTGGCTCCGGCCCGGGGACTTGTCAGCCAATGGGGACACAGCTGTCCCGGAGCTCTTCGGCACTCCGTCCTTGCCCAATTTGTCTTTCTTTGTCCTGGCGGTGGCCATGGTCGATCTCCGGACTTCCCCCTTCAACCGCCACGTGGCTCAACGTCCAGACCCGCGCCAATGTGCTTCGCTAGGGCCCCCTCCGGTCACCCGGGTATATTCGGTCTCAAACCCAGGAGTCTCGCAGGCCCAGGGGGAAACCAGATAGTCCTGCGCAAGAGGGGAGCAGCCCGCAACTCAAATCACCACCTAGCTCGGTGGCATGTAGGGCCGGGGTACAGGACAAGGCAGTTCTGGGTGAAGGCCCTGCTCGTCTATGGCAAAACGCCACGCGGGGTGAGCTGGCGCCAAGGCAGGGTTCCAATGAGCCGTGAAAAGCACCCCAGGGGGCCCTCACAAGCATCGTGCAGCTGCTCAGTCAGACCTCCGTGGCCACTCCAGCGGGCCGCAAGCCAGCCGGTGCTCCTTCGCCGCGATCTCCAGGCACCCCCAGCTGTTGTGTCGGGGTTCCTTCACACTCCCGTCACCTGGGCCAGCACCCCCACACCAAAGTCGCTTTCAGGGAGTGCGCCAACCCGACAGTGGGACAAGGGCAGCAGGCGCCTCAGCAACTTCCTCGGTGCCAGGTCCGCACAGGCCTCGAAGCCCCGGCCTCTCATAGGCAGCGCCGCCGGGCCTCGGAGCCCCGCTCTGGGCAGACTCTCTCCGTGTCGCTCCGCGGCGGACTGTGAGCACCGCCGATGTCCAGTCTCCCCTCGTCTGCGTCAGCCATGCGGGGCACCGCAAGGGCTCCGCCTCCGATCCCTCCACCCTGGGAGCTGAGCCCGTGCCCCATCTCTTGTGCACCGTTCTCTCGCGCCTCCGGTGCCCGATCCGGCTCCCGAGTCTGGTGCGTCACAGGCCTCACCTCCGGCTCGACCCAGGAACGGTGCTGGCGGGCCAAACGAAACTCACAGCGGTCCGCCGATGCAGTAAGGCGGCCGTGAGGCAACTATCCCTGCTGGAAGCAGGTCCCAAGAGGGTGCTAGGCAAGGCTTTAGGGCTCGTGGCGCCGGAGGGACTCGGATCCACGTCCTACTCCGCCGCCATCTTGGCCACGCCCCCTTCTTTTTATATTTAGAACTTTGGACTGAGGGATTATATGTAACAGCTGGGATCATATATTACCCTGAATTGCCCTGAGCACCGCTCTTGGAATACCACCACTAACACCATTCTGTAGGTCTGGAATTGGGGGGGATTAAAATAAGCGGTTCCCAATCTGAACACTCTACGGAGTATCCTTCGGTTGCAACTGAAGATGCCTCACCACTATACTTTGTTTCAAAGCTCTGAATATGACATTCGCTCCATACTGTACTGCTGTCGGGGTATGCTGAGGTGGGTGATGGAGGTTTTACACTTGATGCAGGGCTGGTGGGATCATACACGCCTAGAGGTGTAACCGGTGACATAGGACTTGGTGAATTTAAATGTTGGTCATAATAGCTCTGCGTGGTAGAGGTGTAGGAATTTCTGGGCCTTGGAACAAGTTGCTGTTGCCCCTCAGGATCTACATGGGAAGGAACAATGTGGGCAGATGCAGGGCCGGCTGATGTTTCAGAAGTCACAGGCATCCCTGTGTGGTCCTTGAGAAACCCTGTACCTATATAAGATGTGGTCATTTGGAAATTTTTGTTTTCAAACGCTTCATCAACTGGGGTACATGACATTTTTATATGAGGTTGTGGCTCACCGGTTAGCCCCCTAAGAAGCCCTAAACATGCAGAATATGGGCCATGGCCTGGATAATAGTTTTCAAGCCCTTCGTTAAATAGAGTATATGTGATTTTTATAGCTGTGTCCATTTGTGGATGATTGTTTTCAAGCCTTTTGTCCCAAAGGCTGTGTGACATATGTATAGTTAATTTTGAGGATCCTCTGAGGAGCACATCAACATTTACCCTCTTAGACAGTTAACATTTACCTGCATGAAGAATATGGGGACATGGCTGAGCGGTAACTGTGTTTTTTAAGAACATACCTAAAGGGACGGTTTGTAGGTCCGGGACCGTGGATTTCTTCTTTTTCTTTAAGTAAATGTGACTCAATTTTGGTTTGTTTAGCATGAGCTCTAGTTCCTGGTTTTTACATGATACTGGTTGTTGTGTGTCTGCATCTGGAAGGGTGCACTCCTTGAGGTCTGCACCCCTAGCCAAAAATGGACTTTCTGTATGTGTGTTCACCATTCTGGTTGTGGATTCTGCTGGTAAAGCTGTGTAAGACCTACATTTGCAGAGTCTGGGCGTCTCTCGCCGATTCCTGGCATAGTGGTGTTTTGACTTCCTTTAGCAATGTTGACAAACGCTTATCCATGTGTGGTACTCTTGCACTGGTGCTTTGTGTTGGCTCTACTACTGAAACAAAAGAAAAATACACATTAGAAAAACAAAGAAAGTCTAAACAACTCTTTCCAGCCTTATGATTGTAACTGCCTATCTAGCTATTGCTTTACATTTTTTATATCCCTTACTAGATGCTGGAGTAACATGATGCTTGAGACAAAAAATACATTAGAGTTCTCTTGGCTCTACATTTTGTAAAACACACCTGCTTTGCCCCTGTGTGGAACCCCTTTCTAAATAGCCAATCTGTCTATAGGTTCCAAAGTCTTCCTTTTTTGAATGATGTTGTGACCTTTTCAGGACTCGTTAAGGCTCCGAACAAAAGTTTTGCTTGAGGGTCTACCTTTTGCTGAGGTTTGGCATAATTTCAGGGAAACTGTGAAGAAAAAAAACCACTATCATATTTCCAATATCACACTCTCTGAGGGCTCGCCGGAGTCTTGGAGATTTTGGAATGTACAAAATTGCCCCCCACTCCTAGTGCTCCCGGGGTAATCTTGACACATCATTTATACAAGCCCAAACGATAGCATGCGATAGCAGGATTATGCTGCCCACTGTCCGCTGCATCTTTAGACTCTAAAATATGTTTTAGCATTTCTATAGCTAGCTGCCCTTCCACGTCCTAAGCTGTAACAACACATGCACAAGAATACATTCTTTTTTAAAGTCTGCGATGTTGAGACAATAAGGTTAGCAACGGTCTCAGAACTATAGCGCTCTAAATATCTGTAACTTGCTGAAATTCAACCATGTTAATTCGGTGAGATCCTGTGTGCGGAGCAGATACATTTGCTTTAAAAACTACTCTAACAAATAGCACAGATCATAGTTGATTGAGTCATTTAAAAAATATTCTAGACATGTGTTGTTTCATAATATAATGCATCTTGTAAAGTTGCTGGAACTGGCATTCTTATTGAACTGTGTAGGACAAAAGGCTAATTAAGGCATGGGCCTTTGAAACAGCGCTAAGCACTTCTGGGATCTAAACATAGGAGCTGCACTAGATTCTTAACTCCAACATTACATAATTGTTCAAAGGATATTTGAAATAACTCCTAATCAAATGCTGAGGCTAAACACATAACAGTTTTCCTTCTCCACCTCCACCCCTCCAACCCGGGTCCTGTTGCTCAGGGGCTTTTGAAAGCCCATTCAAAGCATGCTGCTGACCTTTAACCCCCGGCAAACTCTTAGTTTAAACCACAGATTTTATTTGTAATTTTTTTGTGAAAACACAGATTTCCACGCAGCCTGCAACCTCCTAAGCAACTGCCACACAATGAAACAAATTATATGCTTCAGCTAACACATGGTTAAAAAAAACAGAAACAGTGTAATGCAATACATTTTAAAGCTAAATAAACATCAAAATGCTATAAGTTAATTTTTTTTTACCTGCAACAGCAGTTGTCCAGTGTTGCCCTGCTGCTCCCTGCACTTCATCTCAAAGCTTTGCTCCATGGTCCATGCTTCTCTCCAATTACAAACTTAATATAAGACTTACACTGCTGTGTCTGATTGTGTGTGTGTGAGGGGGGGCTTTGGGACTGCATTTTATACTTAGGAGAGCTTGCTAATTATGTACAGTCACATTTTGCTGAGGTAGAGCAACCATATGCGTTTGGGTTCCATTTCATAGCAGATTTCTGAGAGTATGTGCGTGTAGCCTTTGGGATGGCATTTTATACTTAGTAGAGTTTGTCACTGATGCGATGGAAGCACTTTGCTGAGGTGGAGCAATCATCTGTGTTTGGGTTTCAAATCATGACATATGTCTGCTTCTGAGTGTATCTGTGGGTGTGTGTGTGTGTGTTTGTGTGTATGTCCTTTGCGTGTAGCCTTTGGGATGGCATTTTATACTTAGTAGAGTTTGTCACTGATGCGATGGAAGCACTTTGCTGAGGTGGAGCAATCATCTGTGTTTGGGTTTTAAATCATGACATATGTCTGCTTCTGAGTGTATCTGTGGGTGTGTGTGTGTGTGTGTGTGTTTGTGTGTATGTCCTTTGGGATGACATTTTATACTTAGTAGAGTTTGCTACTTATGCAATAGGAGTATTTTGGGAAGTTGGGGGATGCCATCCATATGCCTATGGGTTCCAGTTTAAAGCAGTCTTGATTCAATTATGAATTTATCTAGACATTTCTAACATAATACCTTTTTAAGTCAAATATAAACCGTCCAAGATAAGACATATGGGTTAGGGAGTCAGGGGGGCTGGGGGTTCCATCGGTGTATTTCCCAAGAAAGCCTCTAATTGAGTAGTCCTCCATTTGTCATCAACATTTCATGACTGCAGCTGTCTGAGCATGTTAGCGACTCACATACTGTGCACCCCCGAGAGAGTTGCCATTTTACCTGACAAAGCACTAGACACAGGACAATGGGGACCGTACCGGTTCTGACCGCATCCTAACCACATTTTAGGACCATGATCACGTGACTAGCATGTGATCTGGGTGATGTCACAGTATACTTGACTCAACACGGTCATGTGACCCTCAGAAGTGATGTCACTGCCGGGGAGGGACCCCAAGGGCCTGGAAATAATCATAATCATGCAACCACAAAAGCACAGCTCCTTAGTAACACTCACCCTTATGTGCAATATTCATGCAGTAAACACCATCATCTTTACGTTTTCATAGTATCATCATAGTGTTATCTATCCTAGTCTAACCTATATGAATGTTTCCTTAAATCAGCTCTGATTAATCCATCCTCATCTTGAGGTTTTCTAGGAATCACTATGCAGTATCCCACCCTCATCTGAAAGCTTTCATCCTAAACCTAGCCCACCTCAAAATTTTCTTGGAATCATTATGGACTAATCCACTCCATCTCAAAGTAGCATGCAGTCATCCAGCAGTTATCTATCCCCAACCCCTTGTTATCATGGAATCATTCTGTAATAATTCAAAAGTGATGTGTCTGTTTTTAGAATCAAGTCTCTCCTAAATGTGACCAGATTCCCAAATTCCGGGATAGGTTTAATCAATTTTTTTCTTGGAATGGCATATGACCAGACTGTGGGGTTTTAGGTTTAAACCTATAATAACTGATAAAACCCCACTGAAAGAGAAATAGCCCTCACCAGTGAAAATATATAAACACTGAAAAAAAACCTGCACAAACACAAATTAAATGCCATTCAAAGAAAGGAAAAAGAGAGTGAAAGAGTAATTTATTTTCTTCCTGACGGGGCCAATACAATCTAACATTGTTACACAAGCTAGCAGTAACAAAGCCTGGGCTAACATTATTCTGCTTGAGTTTTGTTGTTTAGGGATGCCACTAAAATATTGTTTCTTCTTCCATTTGCTTTTTTCAGTTTTGTGGTCTTTGGTCTAAAGATGCAGGGTTTAGAAGCATGTTTTAGGTCTTGTTTAATTATTTTATAAACTGTAGAGAATCAGGAAATATCAAAATCATATTTGATATTTTGGCTGTGTTTGATTATTTCACTGTTAGGTAAAATGGCTTGTTTCATATGAAGCTTTCCTGATATGTGTAATCACATTTACCCACAGAAAATGGTTAAAAACCCTAATACATCAGCCCCCAGTTTCTTGTGAGTCTGTATTGACAGTAGGTGAATTGCCAACACCTCAGGATTTAAACATTTAATGCAAGGTATAGTGACAAGTATATGTATAAAGAGTGCAATCACCAAGCATCAAGGATATTGATGAAAACATGACAACAGACTTTTGGATAACATGGAACGCAGTGTCACTTGGAATGCTCTGCTAAAATGTTCTTTCCAAGTTTAACAAAGATTGGAGTGATATTGTTTGTATTTGCAGTGATTCAGCTACATATATGAAAACGTTGTGTGATGACCTGTCAAAATTGATACCTGAGCTGAAGTGATTCCCTGTTGGAGATCCTTGCCACTTGTTAGATGGTATGCTGAAAACATCTTTGCAATGTTCAGAGTTAATGAGGGATGCTATTGACTTTTTAGTCCATTCTGGTGCACTGTTTCCTCAAAGATTTATAATGTTGTGCTTTGTGTGGCATCAAAGAAAGAGACATCTCAACTGGGTCCCTTAGCTGATGGTTCTCACTCCAAGGGCCTATGAATGGTATATTATCTATGTGGCAACCGTTTACAGAATGTTTGCTGAGTGATGGTGCCAAAGGCAAGAGATGTGAGGATCTTTGGTCGCATAAACATAGTGATGTGAAAAAAGAGCACTCTACTGCATTATTAGATTTTTACAGGAAAACATGACTTCTGTAGTGGACATAATATAAAAAACTAGAGCTTGAAAAAAGCCTGGGCGACACCTTTAGTGACTTTGGCACAGCATCCAGTATTGGCAGGGAAAGCTATGTCAGTGGCCAGAGTTAACAAATTGTGTACTGGCTGTTTTGGAGTTGCCCGCCTCAAGTGCCAATGTTGAGAGGGTCTTTTCACAGAAGTTTACAAGGGAAGGAAAGGGCGAGTGCACATGAGCAAAGACTCACTGAACAAGTATTGTATGGTGTATTACAATAAGTTTAATTTGCAAAACTCTATTTGGACCTCATATACACTATATGTCATTGTCTATATATCATGTTCTATAAGTGCAGAAAGCAAGCAATAACATAAGCAAAACGTTCCATAAACACCGGGAAAAAACTTTTTCTGTTGTTTTTAGTGGCGTGAAAATGTGTAATAACTGATAACAACTGTTTTTTAAGGTATTGAAAGCACTGAAAAAACCCCACCAGAATTTACCAAAAATAGAAACTGAAAACAGGAAAGCCTACATATGACAGACAAAAAAATAGAAGATGGGAATTATTTTCTACTGCATTTGGTTGACATAAAGGGCAGTAGACCTCGCTACCATTTTTGCGTACCCATTTTGCTGTATTAAAATTAACTTGCAAGATGTCAAAGCGAAACTTCACAAACAGGGATTTAGCCTATTGCGGTTGGACTTTGTCCAGATATTGCTCAAAAAAGGGAAATAGTTTTATTAAGAGGAACTGTGATGTCAACCTACCAATATCTGGGCTATGGGATATACTATTTTGCATAAATGCCCAAAATGTACCTTTCAAGATATTTTTTGAGGACATAATAAGTTTAGTGCATCCCAATAATGGTTATTTAACCCTACTTTGCAAAACTAGAAGCGCACATGCCTAACCCACTTGAGGGTGACATGCTGATCAAGTCTTAAGATCTCAATTAACCCCTCCTTGTAATTTGTGAGTTCTTTCATGGTCCAAAAGCGGACCCAGAATAGCAACGGTCTCAGTATGGCTTGATGGTCTATATGCTTTTATATTCATATATTTATATATATTTCACAGTGGTAGTGACCACAGTGTAGTTATAATTAGCTCAGAGTTTCCATAGGAAAGAGCATTTTTTGTTCCTTTCTTCTAATAACATGCTGATCCATTGAACGGGGGCCACACAAATGGATGAGCAAGGTTCCAAAAGTGCAATTTCCAATGTTTGATACCATAGGACATTTTGCTCTCTGATACAGAAAAACAGCTGACTAGATATTCACCAAATGAGGAAAAAGTTATAACTTCTCTCAGAAAGCATGCTTTTTGTGATTTAGTGTAAATCAGTTCAGCCATTTTTAAGAAATTAGCATTTAAAGAGGGGCTCAGGTTGGACATTTAGGGGTTATGCAGTGAAATAAGTTAGGTACATGTGAATATTGGTCCTGCAAGAGATCTGTGGGACTCTGGTGGTACCAAAACACTTAAAAAAGAGTCTTTTTGACTAACCAAAAGAGATTTTTCTCCCACAGGTTCCAGTACTGTGGTACCAAATGAACTGACTGGCGACCGCCACACTAAGAAAATGATGCAGTCACCATTGTAGGACTCACAAGGACTCTGTGGCCAACGGTAAGCAACGTTAATGACAATTTCTTTCCCCGCATGCAATCACAACACGGTCGTTACCACGACCGCGTTGTGATTCCGCATACCATCACTCCGCAAGTCGGAACAACGACTTGCGGAGGGGAGAGGGAGGTGTTGGATTTAAAATCCAACACCTTCGCTATTGTCCGCACAGACTGGAGTTGGAATAGTAAATTATACTATTCCAACATCCAGCGCGCCCCCTCCGCAAGTCATTGTTCCGACTTGCGGAGTAATGGTATAAAGAATCACAACACGGTCATGGTAACGACCGCGTTGTGATTCCATGCGGGAAAAAAACTCTGGGACAAAGAGCTATATTCGTGGCCAACCGCCATTGTGCAGTCCATTAACCATGCATCGTGTGCTTTGAATCTCATGCAGTAGGTTGGGAGCAGGGCTGTGCGTAGCATGGGTTGGCTACTTCTGCAGGTAGGTGTCTGGCAAACTTTGAATATGATTTAAAAAAAACTGAAATTTACTAAAAAAACAGATGCTAATGTGATGTTATATTTAGGCATGGTAATAAGATATTAGCTTATGTTAAAGAAAAACACAGACATGCACTGAAAAAACAAAGGTTAAAGTGATGTAATAATTAGATGTTGAAACGAGATAAGAACTAATGTTTAAGATTAGAAAACCCTTGCAATTTGCCAGTTATTGTTTAATGAACTGACTATAACTTACACCCTCGTCACAAAATGCTTTTGTCCTTACTTATTAGTAATTACATCACTCATGGCATATTAAATGACATCACTGTTTCACCATAGGAGGCTTTGCTCACACTTACAGCCTAAACCCATGAACAGGGTTACAACAAACCTTGCATCAAAGTAAAAATGTACTCAGTAGTATGCGTTTGTGGGTTTGGTGTAAATGCGGTAAGTAGTTTTTAAGATAAAATCATTTTCAAAATTTGCAGTGTGGATTTTAAAGGGTGAATAGTTTTCTCTGTCTATGATATTTGGAATTTTCAAATCCTGTGCAAATTCACAAATGTAAGAAAATGAACCCAATTGGATGAGGGAGCCTTTTTTCCCTTCATCCCTTTCGGTTCAATGGTTGCAGTTAGTACTTCAGATCCAAATGATCTGATTTGCTGCCACAAAAGTAAAAAGGACAAAGGCAGCGTACAGCAGTGGCTTTACATCCACAGTGGGTTTGGTGTCTGTGGTCGGTTGGCCATGTGCAATGGGCATTGGCTGCCTGCGTCTTGCTCACAAGGCTCCTATTTGAGCTTAAATTCTGTCCAATTTTCTTTTCTTGAATAGGCTTCACCATTTGCCACTTAAAAGCACACCTTCCTTGTAATTGTAATTTTTGCGGAAAAGCTGCACAAAACTTTCCAATTAAAAAGCTCACTCACTTTAAATTTGGCATACCAAGTTTCATGCCGATCCGTCAAGTCCTGCCATAAAAACTAACCCTGGGCAAAGCACTACGCTACGCTCGTGTAGTTTGCGAAGTTTGCGCTACTTCGCACTACGCGAACTGCACGTAGCACAGTGCAAACACGCGTTGCGTAGGGTAGTGGAGCAGTCATTTTTTGCTTGCTTGCGGTCCTCAACGTCAAGTTGGCGACCGCGAGCTAGCAAAATGACATCCCGGCAAGACTTTTTCCTTGTTCGCGATCAGCAACATCAAGTTGCCAATCGTGAGCGTGGAAAATAAACCGCCCGCCGAGATTCTCAATGCAGGGAGGTCAGGTTTCTCATTGCGAGTGGTCGCGTATGCTCGCAACTGCTCGCGATGAGAAACTAACAGTCCGCGTTGAGAAAGCTGCAGCTCGAGTAAAAATCTACTCGAGCGGCAGAAAACTACAGCTCGCACTGTGCAAGATGATGTTTTCAATGATTGCACAGTGCCGGATGCTTGTCCGCCCTGTGCAATCATTGAAAACGGCATCTTGCACAGTGCAAACAGGGTACTATGCAGTTCTCGTAGTGCTACGCGTTGCTCGCGTAGTGCGAAGTGCACTTTGCGTAGCTACGCGTAGCGCTACTTCGCTAACTACGCTCAGCCCTAATAAAAACTGGGAAGGTGCAGTCTAAAAAGTTACTTTTTCCTTTTTTCCTTGTTTGATTTCCAATACAGAAAATACTGCTGAACAGAATTAACCAAACTTTAAGTAAAACTTTCTTCAAGGAAGTGCCTTTTCTTGGTTTGGTGTTAAAAAATGTATGTGGGCATAACCAGGTTAAATTATAGAGATATCTGAACTGTTAATCCAGGGAGGTCTGCAAACTGGGGTTTGCAAACCTACTGTGGACCCAAAATAAAAAACAAAATTAAAATGTGATTGGTTGAGGAAGCTTTTTCTCCCATCGTCCATAGTGGGGCTGTGAACCTAATGCCGGGCTTGTAGCTTGGTGTTCTCGAATTACCTGGCTGCAACTTCAAACATTTTTTTGCAATTGCCTTTACAGGTAATTGAGACTCTGCGCTCACATTTTGAAGAAAGAAATTAAAGGGGCGTCTAGGGAGATGGGGATGCCTCAAAAGAAACCCTTCTGTGAGAAAAAGTTTTTAAAAACCCACTGATTTTGCTGCTGGGCTTTCAAACCCCTTGGCTGTGTTTGTGAACTGAGATTTGTGAAACATTGCCAAGGGACTGCCAAACCATGGCACGCTACGTCACCAGGGGGCCACAAACCCACAACAAGCTAATTAGACCTGTTTTGGGTCTTTCACTGGGTTCCTGATCCTGGAAACAGATCCATTGTTTCATGGAAGGTCCAACACAGGACAATGATGCTGGTCGTAGGTACCTGCTCCTTTGCCATGAAGCTTGCTACAGGTTAGCAAACCCTCTGATAGATTTGTAAAAAAAACAGGACCTGACAATAGGGGATTGGCCATCTACATCTGGTTGGTTGTACAGCCTCGTCAAAGGATAAGCTCTGTAGCCAACAAAGGACCTCACCAGACATGTGCAATGGAGGTTTGTAACCTGCAGAATGTTGGGCTTAGGGCCTGGCTATAGGCCAGGCCTGCAACCAACACCCACTGTGCATGGCTGAAGGCTTGGTACCTGCAGCGGGTTAGGCACAGGAAACTATTTGATATGGTATGAGGTAAGGGGAAAAGTGAAGTTTTGATGAGCTTTGGTTATTACACCTGAATGTAAGTGTAAAACAAGCTTAGAAAATGTAATGAAAAAAAGCAGTTACTGTGCAATTATCGTTCCAAATTAAAACTGAAGAACCAATAAAATTCTTGCACAAAAATTGCAATGCTTAGGACCTCACTCTATTTATATAAATAACACCTAAAAGCATGGTGTAATTAAATAACAACACATACTCAAAGCAATAAATAATAATACACTAATAGTTTTCTCTTTCATAGTGTTATGGGAAATGTTGTATGTAATCTTTTTTGTAATATTATTTACAACATTTGTAGTATCTGTTACATCAAGGGTGTGACAATGAGCATTACATTTGGTGGGGGTAGGTTATGGTTTGCATAGCTGTTGTGCAAGATATGGGTTTTAGTTGTATCCATACCGTGTGAATTTCAGTGTTTTTATAAATGTATTTGTATTGTATTGTACTGTAATTGCATTTATATAGCGCTTACTACCCCATACGGGGCGTAAAAGCGATTTTTTTGGCGAGTAGCACGCTACTCTGGGACCCATAGAGGATTAGTGTTGAATTAGTATAGTGAAACATGCAAGTACATTTTAAGTGGTGGATAGGTTAGTCAGTTATTTGGATTTGGAATGATAGCAGAAGGATAGAGGTGGACAAAGGTTTGTATTTATATAGCGCTTGTTGACGCACGCTATTCAGGAAGCCTACAAAGGATTAGTGGTGAATTAATATGGTGAAATATGAAGTCATTTCAGTGGTGGATATTAGTCGGTTACTTGGAATGAGAAGGATAGTGGAGGGATAAAAGGGGAAGAAAGATTTGCATTCATATAGCACTTGTTACCCCTGATGGGTGTGAAGCGCTTTTCTGGCAAGTAGCACGCCACTCCGGAACCCATAAAGGATTTCTGTTGAAAATTAGCATAGTAAAAAATATGAAGTAATTTGAGTAGTGGATATGTTATTCAGTTATTTGGGTAGTAACCGTGTTTCAAAAAATGATTTCAGAGTTTTTTTTTAATCGTACCTTTAAGTATTATAACCAAAGCTTACAATAACCTCACTTACATTTTTTTCACAGTATATATTTATTTGCCTGTCCCCCCACTAACCAATTTTTATTTGGCACCATTTAATGATGCAGCTGTAGAAAGGCGGGATCAGCAATCATGTTTACAGCTGAGATCTGTGATTTCCAGGTGGTCAGCTATTGTCTGCAAACTAAATAAGTTTTGATTTTGACTGCCTATTGATTTTAACTATATATATCTGAGGAACCAGATTCAGAATTCTTTATCCCACCATGGATTCCATTACAAATTGGTAGTCAGCTAAGTAAAGAGAGACATTGTGAGTGATCATCATAGTTCCCAGGTGCTCTCTAGAGCTGATTTACAGCGTTGATGTTTTTCAAGTCCTTCCAATGTCAAGTCAAGTCAAGTCAAAACCACTTTATTGGATTAATAAAAATCATAAAAGTATGCTATACTTATACAATACAATTAAAAATATTTAAAAGAAGTGTATATACAAGGTAAAAAATACTGTACAAATTCATTTTACAATCATTAACAATCATTTACAGTGCAATTGGGTAATATACTTCAGCTGTTTTTAGGAGGAATGGGTTTCTTGTGCAGCTTTCAGTCTCACCCTCCTACTTCTAACCGACATGGCAAAAAAGCTGGCAACACAAAACATAGTTAAAGGGGATTCCAACAATTGTAAAAACAATAAGGCTGGTCTACACTGAATTAAGTTCATATTCTTCAGTAAAGGGAGAATAAACATTTTCCTTGCATCATGGTACAAAGGACAAAAAAATGTAAAATGCAAAGTATCTTGGGGGAAAAAGTCATCACATTTGCACGGAGCTGCAACTTCAGGTCTACTCCAACCATGCAAATCCCACAATACCGTATGTATTTGGTTAAACCGGAATTTAGTCAGTAACCATCTATGGAAGGAATTAGTCACTGTAGACAGATAGGGAGACATCATTAATGGCATGGTAACCAGAACATGGCCCCTAACCGATGGTTTACTTAGTTCTGTAGCTTCCCGCTCTGCCTCCCTTAGCATAGTAAAATTAGTTTTTACCCACACAATATCTGACTTACATAGAGATTCTGGGTTGTGGAAAATCTCCGGTCTCCCCAAATATACTGCTAACATTTTTATGTAGGCCAGCCACTGAATTTCCATTGTGTTATCTAGGTTATCTAGGTCCTTCCAATGTATTTTAAGTCCTTCCAACACATTTCTTCAACTTCCAGATGTCCTTTCTTTTTTTGAATGAAAAATTGAGAAATTATGAAGGAAATAGTTTATTGGAAGCACCTTACCTCCCCCATCCCAGCAAGATTTTAAGGATGTGAAGTAGTCAGATAAAGAGAGGTGCAGTGAGATCCCATTATCTTCCTTGTCACCTGCCTGCCTGGTTTGATGAATACCTATTGTTCCAGTATGGCACTTGTCCGACGACCTCTCGAGTGAGCCTGCATCATGCATCTACCTCCCACGGATGATATGCTAACCTTATGAATTGCCACCATCTGTTCTAGGTCTGACTGCTCCATACTGAGCCATCATTGCTTAAGTGACTGTGGCAGTTAACAGCTGCCTGGCCTCAACAAACTTTGGCCATGGCCACTGTGCTCACCTCACTTCCAACTCTAAAAATCTTGGGACCACCAGTCTGTGGCATGACACAGAACTGCCACATCACACTCACCTGCTCCAGGTGATCTGCCATTGCTTTGTAGAGGCTTCCTTCATTAAGGAAGTCTGTGAAATGTGGTGAGGGGCATGTCAGGACATTCTGATGCCAGCACCCTCTGACACCTTATTGGCAATGCTCAGGGGTTGATCCTGCCATGATGCCTCACTTTATGGCTTATCACCTCTTGGTGCACTTGATTGTCATTTTGTAGTCTCTCACTGATGACATTCATATTTTAGGCATTAGAGAGTCATTCCCCAACAATGAAAATAACAGATGCACTTTTGGGCTAAGGAAAAATTTCTAGTGCCTTTACTCATAACAGCGGTGCTTGGGGTAAGCTGAAATTGCCTGTTTGCTTCAGCATTGGAATCAAACATTAAACAAATTATCACATCGAGGTCAGAGCTTGTTAATCTTTCTGTGATCAGGAGACTGACAAATCAATCCAACGTCATCAACCACTGAATAAATGAACCTCCAAATAAATAAATATCAATCTACTGGGTTTGCCATACCCTAGCTCTCCAGAAACAATTTATTAATAGCCTTTTCACAGGTGCACCCACCTGTTAGCCTGCAAGCACGCAACAATAATGCTCTGCTCAGAACAGGATTGATTCCAACCCTTCCTCTCCTTTACCCTGGTTGCATCATTGAGTACTAGGGAAAGAAAATTACCCCTTTTACTGCAGGGAGGCCCAAGAGCTTTTACATCTTGTTCCCAGCTACCTCAGTATTTAAAAACGCCCAAAAAAAGAGTTAAAAGTCCTACTGTGAGATCAAAACCAGAAACACTGATTGGTAATATTTACTGTATTCCAAAGACAAATGTCCCCAAGACGGATTCAGAATCCACCTAGATGTATGAGAAATGCATTCCAGGCCAACTCACTGCCAGCAAGTGCTAAGAAACCTTAGATAGGTACAGATTTGACTCTCACTTACCACATAACCAGAACATTCAACATCAGCGTTGAAATTAATGATACCATCATGATTCAAGCTATTGATAGGAACTTGCTGCCATTAAAGGGAGCCTTCTAAGCCATAAAACCAATTCATCATCTGAGACAGGGTATTCTTTATACTCACCTACACCTCATCAAGCATTTCCCTTACTCATGTGTCAACTAAACATTTACCAGTCTCTATGTTGGCATGTTCCACTACCCCTACTCCATGCCAACTCTACCCATTACCTCAAAATAGCCTTTGCCCCCAAACTGCCTAAGATAAGGCCTTGACCCGCCTAAATTAAACTTAAAGGATTACCACGATCCACCACAAGACCCATGCTGATAAATTTGGCCTAATAAAACATCTGATAAGCGTTGATGGATAACCTTGACATTAACAACCTTGTATCTGAATCAAAATGTCATATGTCTGGTCTAACTGACACCTGTTTCTAAGACAATGCAATAATCACATTCAACAGTCAATTTCTCTGTCCTACAAAATCATCCTGCAGAATAGAGAAAGTAAGTTGGGTGAGGGGTAGTGATAGCCTCTATTAACAAATGGTCCTGCCTCGTTGAGCTGAACAGCACAATCCACCTTTTTTAGATGACTTCTTTGCAGTCACTCTAAATGTGCAGTCGGCAGAAAATAAAATTGTGACTATGGGGGACTTTATTTGCTTGTCGTCAACTCCGCTGCTAAAACTGCTATTGACATCCTCCACAATAAATAGGACCTTGGCTTTAACCAAGTAGATCTCATGTTCACATACGGAGTGCAAACTTAGGTTTAGTCAGACTATTTCTTTCTTTCTACCAACTTTTCCAAATTAAATTAGGAACACAACACCCGCTTTTACAACCGTTATATACCCACCTGCGTCAGACACTCAAGCACATGAGCGCTGATATATTTATGCCAACAAATAGTGCTAGATGAAGACCCATCCACCCCTTTATCCGAGCCAGACATTCTGCTCAGCTTCCTCTACATAAATCCATATTCTTCCCTAAATATTCAAGCTCCAACCAAATCCCAAAAAATCAAGGGGAAACAAATCCGCCAGCCAATGTTTCTATAAGGAACTTTTTAAGCAGAAATGTGCCACTTAAAACCTGGAACTCCAATGTTGCATGTTGTATGTTTTAGATGACAAGGACTGTTACAGAAGAAACAGGAAAGGTTACTACAAAGCCTTCAAGAGAGCCAGAAAAGTTGATCTTGTAAAACACAAACTCAAAGAACACCAGAAGTTGAAAAAAATCTTCAACATCTGCTAAGAGCTAATACATAAGAGCACAGGTGCACCACATAAATCCAGAAATACAATATCAATATTCACAGACGTAGGTTTCTCTTAGTTGCGATTTTCTTTATTCCAAAAAAGAAGGTATACAGTCAAAACACGGGTGCTTGCAGCCGACGCGCTTCGTCCTCAAGGGACTTCTTCAGGGCAAGGTCTTTTGAATTTGTGCGTAAACGATGGAGAGTTTCTTTGCGGGTGGGCGTGTCCAACCGATTTCTAAATGGGAAGTATTGAGAAGCCAACGAGTCGTCTATATATGCAGATAGGAAGTCACAATGTATTTCGTCTTCAAAGTTTTTCAAAATTTTGCGAGTAGTCCTCTCTAATTATAATATAAGTTAGAGTTCAGAGGAGGATGGACTGAAAGATAAGTGTTCCATCAGGGATGACTCTTGATAAAATGTAACAATCCCCACATCCTCCTCCTTAGTACCGCATCACGCAATGGATCGGCTTCCTCACAACTAAGAGAAACCTTCGTCTGTGATTATTGATATTGTATTTCTGGATTTATGTGGTGCACCTGTGCTCTTATGTATTAATTTACTGAGTTTTTGGATGAACTATCTCTGTGACAGTGGGTGTTAACAAGTGTGCACACATCTCGCCCATACAAACTATCTAGGGCTTGTTTTGAAAATCTTGGGGTGATTTGGGTTAGGTGCTGTAATCAGGAAGTTTCCACTGTCTCCTCAGTCCTTGGAAATCTACTAGGAGCTGTCCAACACAGATGCCATCAAAAGTAAATTCATGGAGTCCAAAGTTGTCACAATTCAGAAACCAATAATAAGTAACCCAAGAGTGGACATTTTCCCGTTCAATGTGGTATAGTTTCTGACTTCATGAAACGCACAATTATCGTTGGAAAAAACATCTGCTGATCCAAAACTCAAAACTAACAACAAGCTTATCTTGAAAATCCCTTCCAATTGACAAATAATTAACCCTGGGCAAAGCACTACTCTAAGCTCGCGTAGTTTGTGAAGTTTGCGCTACTTTGCACTACGCGAACTGCACGTAGCACTGCAAACACGCGTAGCGAAGCGTAGTGCAGCGGTCATTTTTGCTCCCTCGCGGTCTTCAACGTAAAGTTGATGACAACGAGCAAGCAAAATGACATCCCGGCGAGCCTTTTTTTCTCGTTCACGATCACCAACATCAGGTTGCCGATCGCGAGCGTGGAAAATACACCTCCCGGCGAGATTCTCAATGCGGGGAGGTCAGGTTTCTCATTGCGAGTGGTCTTGTATGCTCGCGACCGCTCGCGATGAGAAACTACCAGTCAGGATTGAGAAAGCTGCTGCTCGAGTAAAAATCTACTTGAGCAGCAAAAAACAACAGCTCGCACTGTGCAGGATGCCGTTTTCAATGATTGCACAGTGCCCGATGCTTGTCCGCACTGTGCAATCATTGAAAACGGCATCTTGCAGAGTGCGAACATGGGTACCACGCAGTTCGCATAGTGCGAAGTGCACTTTGCGTAGCTTCGCGTAGCGCTACTTTGCAAACTACGCCCAGCCCTACAAATAATGATGAGGGAGTTGAAGACGTAACTTCAAGACTATGCAGAATTAAACCACCTCCACCGTATCCATCAGGCTAAATTAATTCCTTCAAGGGGCTCCAAAACTACTTTGGCTAACATAAGGGAGCAGTTCCTTCTATCTCTGGATAAGGACAGCAAAACAGCAGTCATACTTCTTTCCACCATGAAATGATCAACTACACTAACCAACTGAAAAGACTTGAAAACTGCACATTCTAATGGAGCAACCTGTTCTCACCAACCACTGCTGAAAAGGCAGGATCAGTTCATTGGAAACAACTACATTCAAGTGTTTTGCTGTATTGCTCAAAGATTATAACTTTTGTAATTTTTTTCAAATATTTACATAGGCCCACAAGGTTAGCTGCTTGAGCAGTGCTAAGTGAAATTACAAGTGTATTCTGCCAGCAGACAAATCCACAATCACCCGGATTGCGGCCCACCAGTATCACTTCATGTATGGATAACTTGTTCTGCTAGATGAAGGAGAACTTCCTGTACCACCAAGATACAAGTAATCTAAAACAACCAGGGCCACATCACCACCCCACACTTTTCCTAAAGTTAAGACACTGGTTATTCGTCTTGATGCAGACTTCTTTTTGCCCCCCTTACCAATGCTGTTTTCAAAAGTGTAGCTGCATGTCTTTTTCTCGAGTGAAAACTCTTTCACTTCTCCACACTAATCTCGGAGTTCAGCCTTCACCCTGGTAAACCTTAACTGCTGCAATTATTTATTTATTTATTTATTTAAAATATTTATAGAGCGCGGCTGTCACCTGGCAGGTGTCCTGGCGCTGGTAGCTACTCCTGGGGTTTATTGCCGGGGGGGGAATGGACTGTGGCTGGCCGGTTTAAAGGGGTGGAGGAAAGAGCCATGTTTTGATTCGTTTCCTGAAGGGGAGGAGATGGGGGATTTGGCAAATATCGACAGGCAGACTGTTCCACAGCTTGGCTGCAGCTACTCTGAACGATCTTCCCCCCATCCTGGCCTTCTTACATCTGGGCACTCTCACAAGGCTGGCAGTTGTGGACCTGAGTGTTCTGCTGGGGGTGTACCAAGAGAACAGACGTTGAAGAGGTCTGGGTCCTGCACCATGTAGTGCCTTAAAGACCAGGCAGAGGGCCTTGAAGGCAATGCATTGCTTCAAAGGCAACCAGTGCAGCTCGGCCAGTGCAGCGGTGGCCGAGGATCTCCTGGTCCAGCCAAGAGCCAGTTTGGCTGCTGCCGACTGAACTCGTTGGAGTCTGTCCAGTAGTGTCGCAGGAGATTCAAGCAGCAGGGCATTACAGTAGTCGAGGCGACTAAGAATAGTACACCTGACTACTAATGCTCTGGCGGAGGAAGGTAGCAAAAGCAAGACCTTGCGCAGTGAGCGCATAAGGCCAGAGCAGGTAGCGACTGTTCTTGAGACCTGCGTTTCCATGCTCAGTTGGTGATTTAGCATGACGCCCAGGTTGCGAACACTGGTAACAGGTGGCGGGTTGTTAGAGTTTTCCGGGGGCTAGAACTCAGCGGGCAGAGGGCGGGGTATGCGACTCGCAGGACAGAACAGCACCTCGGTTTTCGAGGCGTTGAACTGAAGGGAGTTCCGGTGCAGCCAGCTCGCGGTGTCTCTTAGACACTCATGGAAGGCTTGCAAGGAGATGGAATCTTCACCTTCCCAAGAGAAGAGGAGCTGGGTATCGTCCGCATAGTTTACTGTGGTCATGTTATGTGATTTAATTAACGTGACCAGTGGTTTCAAGTAAACATTAAAAAGAATCGGACTGATAGAGGAACCCTGGGGAACACCGTGAGGGACAGGGGAAAAGACCGATTGGAAAGGGGGGAGGGATACGGCCTGTTTTCTTTCGCTGAGGTAGGAGTGAAACCAGATCAGGGCCGTGCCGTCGATCCCTGCCTCTCTCAACCGCTCGAGCAGAATCCCATGATTAACAGTATCGAATGCAACATAATCTGATCCCAACTCCCAAAACCTCATTGCTAGGCTCCAATCTATGCAACACAAGTATGCTTCGCCAGTGTAAGCAGGATCAGATCAAACCAGTCTATTAAAGACTCTTAACTTTCAGTCATTACCATAATTAATTTCAAGGTCTTGTGCACAATCTTTAAAGTATACTTAGGAAAATGTCCTGCAGAACTACAGCAACTGGCACCTTGCCCTACCCAACCATAGCGCATTGCTCTAAGTCTTTGTCAGAGCTGCCAATAATCATTCAAGAGGATGTAAGGCATACAAGCAACTCAATGAGTATGTTACACCTGACATCCTTGGCTTGATAGTCCCCATATGTTTAGCCTTAATCCCTCCTGTTTTGCTGAATTGGTTTTTTGTTGGCTTTAGGACTCTGTGCAATGTACCACTGCTAACCAGTGCTAAAGTGCTTGTGCTCTCCCATTTAAACATGGTAAAATTGACGTACTTAATTGCCACACTTAATTTAATGTAGGTCCCTAGTAGTGGTTAATACATGTAACCCGGGCCTGGATATTAAATGCTAGTTGTAGGTCTGCAGCACTCATTGCGTCATCTATTGTCTATCTACTGTCATCTTTATTTTTTTTTTCATTTTATAATATTTATTAGACACGAGACAATAAACTTGATACATTTCCAAAATTTAAAAAAAAAAAATCATGCAGTTTAACATGTCAAGCGTCACTTTTTACACAATTTTCACCCCCACCCAGGACCCGGAAGAGGGAAAGTTTGAGAGAGAAAGAAAGAAAACAAAGCTACATAAACCAATAGTAACATCCAAGCAAAAAAAAAAGGGAGAAGAATCAAAACCACAAAAGACAAACCCCAAGGAGGCATAGCAGTAAAGTCTGATAACCCCAACTCTCTCAATTACAAATTACCCAGGGGGATATGAGTCTTCGCCCTCAATTCCCACCAGACATCCATTTATTTAATGGTTCCCAAATAAGTTCTCCCTCCCTGCGAGCCCGCGGACCCCTTTTCCTGTACACCAACATTTCCCATTTAGAAACATTAACCAATTTAGCCAGCCATACAAATACATTTGGGGGAATGGGATCCAGCCATATAGTGGCGATTGCAAGCCGCAAGATTGCCATAGTTATAAAAAAGAATTTACATTCAGATTCGGATAAGTCCTGATCTGTTACACCCAATATTATTGCCTGTGGAGTCAATGGAATCCTTTGTTCTAGCATTTGCGTCAGATATTGTTCTATCTTATTTACCCATGGAGTCAAACAGGAGCAAGATGCAAACATATGAATACTGTCCACATCATGTTCTCCGCACCTGGCGCAAACAACCCCGACTGTACCTCCCTATTGAAAAATACGATGTGGAGTAATGTAAAGATTAAACCAAGTCTTGTAGCACTGGACCTGAATGTTAGCTGAAATAGATGCTGTTTGCATATAACCTAAAGATTCCTCACATACCCCCTGTTCAGCATTTAAGCCAATCAGCCAACGCCTAAAATGCTTATCGAGATCATCCTTCCAAGATTCATTTATTAATTTGTATATATTAGAAATCGTAGGTTGATCCATTTTAACAGCTTCGATAAGCGGAATTTGGGTCCAACTGGTTGTTTTCCTGGAAAGAAAATCTCTAATCTGTAAGAATTTAAAAAACTGTCTATTGTTGACTCCAAACTTTAATTTTATGCTATCAAATGTTAGAAGGCCAGCGGGAGAGACTAAGTCTCCCATTACAAAGACTCCTCTTGAGAGCCCTTCTTTAAAGTAAGCATCATGAAAAATATCAGGGAGCAGAGTATTCCGTGCCAGAGGAGAGTAGATATGCAACCGTCCAATATTGCATAACTTCCGTATCCTAGACCAGACTTGAAGGCCCCCAATAGTACCTTAAACCTAACCCGTTTAAAATAGGCAAAATCAATGTGTGTAAGTAAAAGCCCCCGCGCCTCCTCTCCAAGAATTAAATGATAAATGGAGGTATCCATAGACTCTGAATCTTGAGAATCTAAGAGTTCCGCGCTGTACCGGACCATGATTGCCCAATAGTATATCTGAAAATTTGGAACGAACCATCCCCCTCTCCCCCGAGGCAATGTCATATATTTCATGGCCCGTCTGGGCCGTTTCCCGGCCCATAAAAACCAAGAAATAATTCGATCTAGTTTGGAAAACCAAATTTGTTCAAAAAATAAAGGGATGGCTCTTAAGAAATATAGTACTTTAGGTAAAAATATCATTTTAACCACATTACAGCCCATTAATGTTAATTGGAGTTTATTCAGTCGGCGGGCATCTACCTCAATTTTGTCTAAAAGAGGATTTAGATTGATCGATATTATTTGATCCGGATTTGCACAAATCTCTACTCCCAGATATTTCGCGTGATGCAGCACCCGAGAATCTAGCAAATCCAATTTATCATTACGTATTATTTGCGTTTTGGCTTCATTCAATAAATAGCCAGAGATTGCTCCAAACTGTGATGTTAGGATCTGAATTTCTTGCAATGCCACCTGAGGGGAGTTAGTTAGTATAGCTAAATCATCTGCATAGCCAAGAATTTTGGTGTCTCCCCCTTTTGCACAGATTGGATAAATCAAATTATTACAAAGCAGTTTTATAATTAAAGGATCTATGTAAATAGCAAATAATAAAGGCGAAACAGCCTTGCCAGAAGGGAGAGAGTCTATAGCCTGCCATAATTCCTCCATCCCTATATCAGAGTCTAGCATATCTCTCTCCTCTGTAGACAAAGCCTCCACCTCTATTTCTCTCAGATAGTTTAGAGTTTCTTCCTGTAAGATCTCATCTTCGTAGATATCCTCTTTATATAATTTTTGGTAAAATTTATGAAAAGTAGCAGCGATAGCATCTTCCTCAGATACTAGACCAATGCCAGGGTCAACAATGTTTTTTATCCGTGTTACCTGTTCTCTATCCCGAATTCTGGAGGCAAGTAAATGACCAGCTCTTTCACTGTTTTCGAACATCTTCATCCTCCAAGCCATAAATTTATTAGCCGCTTTTCTCTGTGATATTTCTACGATTGCTGCCTTGGCTAGGACAATCTGGGTTTGAGCTGGATCACTGTCTATCTCCTCAGCAAGTGCCTTAGCCAGATTAACCTCAGCCTTCTCTAAATTTACATATAACTTGGCTAGTGCAAATTTTTCCTTTTTTTGATTCTCCCAGCCAAAGCGAGTAGTCTCTCCCCTGATCCCAGCCTTTAATGTATCCCATACATTTTGTTTCCCCGTGCTGCCCAGATTGTCGTCGAGAAATCTAGTAATCCATACGGCCATACCCTCCACAAAGCTACAGTCCTTTAACAACCCCCGATTGAACGTCCAGACATCAGGTTTATCCCTTCTACATTGCCCACCAATCTCTAATATAAGCGGATTATGATCTGACATAACTCTAGGGTAACGGAAAATATTAGATTTATCAGTAAGTGTAGGAGAGATAAAAAAATAATCTAATCTAGAACATCTTTTGTGTGGGGCGGAGTTATAGGTGAAGCCGGGTTCTTTAGATCTGAAATAAGCCCAAGCATCAATTAATCCATGCAAATCCATCATGTGGCGGAAGGCCCTATACAACCTAAGTTTTCGGCCTACATAGGTTGTTCCCATTTGATTCATCAGGTCACATTCTATATTAATATTAAAATCGCCACAGACTATCAATGGTGATGGCCAGCCTAACAATTCTAAGCTTAACATTTTGTAGATTGCTGGATCGTCCAGCACAGGCCCATATATTGAACATAAAGTAAATTCTTTATTTAAAAATTTGCCATAGACAATGACCCATCGACCATACAGATCTACGTCTGTCCGAAAAATGTTTACTTTTCCATGTCTAGCCAAAATAGTGACACCTTTGGTCTTAGATTCTAATTTGGTCCAAGAGACTAACTGAAACCCCTCAACCTCCATACATTTATGACGGCTGGCCTCAATATGAGTCTCTTGGAAACAAATAATGTCGGCCCTTAGAAACTTCAGATCTTCACTAATACGCCTTCGCTTATTAGAATTATTCAGACCACATATATTAATAGATGCTACGCGTATAGCCATAACACTAGAAATGTCCTACTACATTTGAACCAATTTAAGCAAAAATTACAAATCAGATTACATTGATACATATGATCCTGTATTCCTTCCCTCTGTCCCCTCCCCCTCCTTCCCATCCCTCCCTCAGGAGCCCCCACCCACAAAAAAGGCAATAGGGGTCCGTGGACCCGTGTGAAGCCTCCCGCCTCCCAAGTGCCCGTGGTCAACCCCTGTCTGTAGAGCATCCAACCAAAAGTTGAGAAACAACACCTAAAACATGAAAGAAAAATGTCAGAGCTAAAGAAAAGAATGAGAACACATAAGAAACAGAGATGCAACTCCTATTTTCTCAGATTCTTAATCCAAATCCAAAATTTGCTGTTGGGCAGTTCATTCAAGTATACTTCGGCTTGTATTTCAGAGAGAAATACCCGAGTTTTGCCTCTGAAAATAACCTTCAGCCTTGCAGGGTTCATAAGATACACCTCGCACCCCTTCTTTTGAAAAGGACTAATCAGGGTACGGGGTCGGCACCTCCGTTCCACCGTGGCATGGCAGAAGTCAGGGCGAACAAAAAATGAGTGCCCCTCTGAGTTTCTTTGGGCATCCCGGCGGGCTTTTTCAAAGATAGCTTGTCTAAGCAAAAAATTTCCCCCAAAAATTAAAATAGCCCTTCGTTTGGATTCGGGACCTGTATGCTTTTTTACCATAAAAGGGAATCGAGAAGGTAGCCCTGCCACACAGAAGTCCAGTGCAGAGGTTGTCCGTACAGGTAGCAGACGCTGCAGGCACAGAGAAAGCATTATAGCAGCTCATGTGGAGGGTCCCAGTGTCTTCTGTGGGCTTGAGGATAGCATGGTGAAAATCCAAAGGATGCAGGGGAAGGCCATCCTGTCTGTGCAACGCCAGATGAGGAACCTGAATACAAATGTGGAAGATATAGGGAAGGGCATTAGAGAACTGGTCGATGTTAACAAGGAGATGGCTGCAGGGATGCGGGACATGACACAATCAGTGCAGCTTCTGTGCAGCAAACTGTACCAGGACATGTTAGCAAGGCGCAAGGAGAGGCAGCGTGCGCAGCATCAAAGTAAAGCAATTAACCGCCTGGCAACAGCCACTTGCCTGCTATGCAGACGATGCATTAACATGCAAGAGGGACTCACACACAACAGCAATGTCTAGGGTCATTGCTAGTTTTACCAGTGCTGTAGAGCTGATGATAAATGCACAGACAGCACAAACTGCTGCCGTGGACGTCCCAGAAAGTGGGGAAAGCACCAGTAGGAGCAGCATGACAAGCCCACATGTTGTGGAGAGACGGAGGAGCAGCAGGCGCCATGGTGAGCCAACAGCCCAAACGCACAGTGAAGAAAGCCAGCCACTTACATCTGGCACTGGTAAGCGTGGGCGGAAATGACATTTTCAGTTAATGGGGAAGTGACCCAGGACTACCATTATTACATGGATGACATTTGTGTTGCACATTTGTGCTTTTGAATACCTGCATAGTGCCAAATATTAAACTATGTTGGGTGCATACTCCACCTGTCTGTGTCTCTTTACTTACTTGAAAGTAGTTGCATGTGATCTCTGCCCGTCTGTGTCTGCCATCTTTTGGTGTAGCCACTCCAGCTGTGTTGGTTTCAGGCAGTGCATGGTCATCATCATGGTCCTCATAGTCCCTCAACTGCACCTCGGTGCCCTTCTTAGTTGCCAGATTGTGCAACATTGCACAAGTTGCATTCATCTTACAGCAGGTAATTGGTGTATACTGGCGTGCCCCTCCACTTTTGTGGAGGCAGCGGAACCTGCTTTTCAACAGCCCAAAGGTGCGCTCCACAATGTTCCTGGTTGATTTGTGTGCCCTGTTGTATCGCCTCTGGTTGGGGGTTGAAGGGTTGAGGTAGGGTGTCAGGATAAAGAAGCGGACGGCATATGCACTATCCCCTATTTGAAAATGAAAAAGACATTACTCACATGCACACATACACATACATCTGCAATATGTATCAATGGAGTGTCACACAGTGTTTTACCTAGCAGGTATCCTTCGCCAAATTCCCCCGCTGTCAGGCGTGTATAGATCCCACTATTCTGGAAGATGTAGGAGTCGTGGGTACTTCCTGGGAACTTGGCCACTATGTCCGTGATAATGTAGTTTGCATCACAGATTACCTGTATATTTATTGTGTGGGTCGACTTCCTGTTTCTGTAAATGTACTCTGTGGCAGCAGGTGGGCAAATTGGGATGTGGGTGCCATCAATACAGCCGATGATGGTGGGGAAATGTGCTATTTGATAGAAGTATGTCTTGGTCCTGAGCTGGGTGCTCCAGAAGTGGGTGCAGGTCCCTGATCAAGTCCAGGATGGTTTGGGGGTGTAGCCTGTAACTTTGTAGGATCTTTGCCTCAGTTAGTTGGAATAGGGTGATCCTCTGCCTGTAGACCTGCTCCTCCCTTCTTCAGACCCTCTCTCCTTCTGCCTGTAGCCGTAGCCGCCTCTCTATCACGTAGAATGCCACTATTCCGGTCAAACTGTTTCACTGTTTACTTTTTTATAACCTGCACCTGGTTACCACCTGTTTCAATCCATGGTAAATACAGAATCCTAACTACCGAATTTGATGCAAATTCGGTATTTTAGAGGTTACCTACATCTCAAAAGTCATTTTTTACAATTTCTTATTTACCGAATTGGTAAATTTACCGATTCAGTAATTTTTCCGATTCGGTTAATTTACCGATTCAGTAAATTTACTGATTCGGAAGTTTTTTTGACCCCTACATCTCAATATCCAAATACCGGTCGGTAACAGCCGAAATTCTGAATTTTCGGCCGTTACCGACCGGTATTTGGATACCTACATCTGGCCCTTAGTCTTTACCTTTGGAGTGAGATTAGATAGAAATATGCTATTTAGTCTCAATTGAATTATAATTTAAATCCTCTTTAATGGTGACATTGATTTTTAAGTTACAATTCTGAAAATGCCAGGGTTAGAAAGTTTGGATATTTTGCTGTCCCAACCATTGGCACCTTCTGTCAGTGTCCAGGGTCACATGACTGTCAATGGCTCTGATACTGGAGTTTGTGTAGTGGTTTCAGACAGTAATACAAAAGGTGTGGACAGGGTGCGCTATCTTGGCAGGATGACTAGGGAGGGGCTGTAGGCAGCAACACTTAGACTTCTTTGCCTCACACATCAATGAATCTGACACCAGGCCTGCCCTGAGTTTTCTCACCCCATACAGTGTGGAGCCTTGACAAGGGAAGAACTTTCCAGATCCAAATGTGGAGCTGGACTGGAAGACCTCCAACACAAATGTAACCAGCAGGTGTAAATATTAGACCATCAGAGACACTCATCAGAAAACTCATGGACTGGTGTAAGTTACAAGAGAAGGACTGCCAAGGCAGCCAACGGACTGCCTGCTATGTGAAGGACCGGTTTGCTGTCTGAAAGAGAAGACTGGGACTGCTTGCCTTCATTCAGGCTAACAAAAGTGACATTAAAGGTCAGTTGGCGGACCTCCTGTGTGAGTTACAGGGACACAACAAGCTTTAGATTTTTCCTCCCTGTAACTTTCCAGCTGGACTTTCTAAGCCCTGCTGCTGGCCTCTGCTGGAATGACTCCTGATCCCAAGAGGTGTCCTCTAGACCTGGACCGTTGAGTGGAGTCTTCCCGGGGCACCTGAAGGTTTCATTGGAGTCGATCCAATGGAATGCAACCAGACACGGAACCCCAGAAAGCAGCACCTGGCAGCTCCTGATAAGCAGCTTTATCAGCACTGACTCAGCATGATGCAACTCAACGCAGGACCTCACATTGCAGCACCTTGCAGTTCCTCATAAGTGGCTTTATTGGAACTGGCACAGTGAGATGCAAGCCTACGAAGACTTTGCACCACAAAACCTCATAGCTCCAGATCAGCAGCTTCATCAGAAACCGACGCAGACTGACACCGACCAATGGAGTACCTCGCATCTCAACACCAAGGACACTAAGGGCCTCGTTATGATGTCGGGCGGAAAGTTTCCGCCCCACACCATCTCGGATTTGGGTACCAACCGACTCGCGATCGGCGGTTCCAACCGACCGATTACAATATGATGGAACACTTTGGTCAGATTCTCATTGTTCCCCATGGGAGCCTGTGTCCTGCCCAACAACACAGGCTCCAATGGGGAAATGGGGTAATTGTGTGAAACCCTGTACCCTGTGGCATGTACCCCTTAAGAACCCCCTCGGCCCCCAACCAGAACCACAGGATGAAGGGGGCCCTGCTAGGAGCCCCCCAAGTCATTTTTCAACAGCCTTTTTGTGTCGGACAGGCCAACACGGAAAGACTGTTGGAAATCGACATCATAATTGGTTGGTTGGAAACGCTGTTCGTAGAACTGCACAATGCCGTTCCAACCGACACAACTTCTACGAGAGCCAGTTGGGACTGATTTGGAAGGTCCGTACGGTTTACAGTCCTACCACTAACATCGTAATTAGTCAGGCGTATTGTAAACTGACCGAGTCGGTCTGAGGGGTTCTGACGCGATCTAGGAAGTTCTGACTTTCGGGCGGAGACTTTCTGCCCCACATCGTAATCACGCCCTAAGCTAGAATTTCCAGTGGGTTGAACGCAGTGCAGTACCTGGCCTGTGCTACACCGTGGTTGATCTAAACCTGGGACTTTTTTCATTGTCTCTTGCCACTTCTTAGTGCTATTGAAACTTAAAACTTCTACAGTTCTACTGGTTGGATTTTTGTTGTCTGGTACCATTTTGTTTATTAACCCTTCTTTTATCTTTCTAAGTTGGTTTAAGATTTTTCTGGTGTTGGATGTTCACTATATTACTGTTTGTGTGCTGCATACATACTTTATATATTCCCTCTAATATAAGCCCAACTGAGTTTGTGCCAAGCTATCAGAGGGTTGTTCACAGGTTAATTAAGTGACTTTTGTGGTTCACCTTGACAAGGATTATTGCCTGTTTGGGGCTTCCACCCACCCCTCAACCAATAACCCAATTTCTTACAGGATTCAAGAACCTAGACTTGCAAACACCCTCAAGTATTTAGACTTGACTTTAACTGAACTCCTCACTGAAAACAGCATACTAACAAAAGAACAAGTGAGGGTCACTACTCCAAGAGTAAAGTAATGTTAATTAGTCAAACAGTAGTGACAATTTCAAAAGGCCAACACGTGCTTCACAAAATGTATCACTTCATCAGGGCCATCCAGTGTATTTGTAATTCACTAAAGTATAAACAGAAAAATTAACCATTATAAAAAAGAATTGTTTACTAAGTTATTATAGCCAATGTATTTAAACCAAATATATAAAATATCAAGATATTTTAAAATATTTACACTGAGAAGGTTTCCACCACAAAAACAGAAACATCAACCATTTCTGTGATGAAGTATCCCATTCGCCAAACCCTAAATAAGGCTGTTGAGTTTTCAATACTCTTTAACACATTCTTAATAGAACACAAAATTAGAGAGATTTCTGAAAGACAACTGTACCTCTGCAGATTTTGTCCTGCCTTCAAAATTGCCTTTGATCAATATTTCAAAGTACTAGGAAGAGGAGGAAGCAGGCAAGTGAAATTCTGGTGTAAGGTTTGTGCTTGTTATGTGTTATGTTATAACAATTTATATAGCGCACTAATACCCGTGGGTGTCTAGGCGCATCCGGTCTTCCAATACTGTATCAGGAAAGCTAGTTTCTGAAAAGCCATGTCTTGAGTAGCTTTGTATACTCAAGCAAGGAGGAAGGCCTCCTAAGAGAAAGTGGAAGAGAGTTTCATTCCTTGATAGTATTGTAGCTGAAACTCCTACCCCCCAGTTTTTCCTTTTAAATCTGGAGGTGGGCATCAGGTAGGCATTGGCTGAGCGTAGCAGTCTATTTGGTGTATACCAATGAAAGGAATCCCACAGAAATTGTGGTCCTTCTCTCTACAGTGCCTTACGTGCAATGCAGAGATCCTTAACTTTAACTCGTTGACCAACCTGGAGCCTATGCAGTCGCTGCATCCCTGATCTAATGGAATAATATTTGGGAACATCCAGGGCTAGTCTAGCTCAATGATTAGCCCTATGGCACCCCACAAGGCAAAACAAAAGGTATTGATTTAAAATTGGCCAAGTGAACTGTTTGAGTTCTATCTGACGACGTTAGAAGGGAAAGGGCCTTTCCTCCAATACCAATGGTCTTTAAACGTTTGATCAAAAGTGTATGGTCCACGGTATCAAACACCGCAGATAAGTCGAGGAGAACAAGGGCCGCCGACCCTCCACCATCCAACTCCATACGGATTTAATCTGTGGTCTTTATCAGAGCCATTTCGGTGCTATGACTAGTTCTGAAACCAAACTGTCTATGGTCTAGGATTTGATTCTCTGCAATGAAAGCGGAGAGTTCAACATTTATTAATTTCTCAATGATTTTTGCGGGAAGGGGAGCCTTGCGATAGCACGGTAGTTGGCCGGGTCCATTATGTCCAATTTGTTTTTTTAGGAGTGGCAGTATACAGGCCTGTTTCCAGATAGAAAAGTATCTGATTGAACATGCTAGATAGCAGCGGGCTAATCAGATGGCTAATGTTTTGGAGGATCCTGGGAGGGCAGGGATCATCTGGGGATCCTGATTTGATCGTTGAAAGAAGCGTCGCTATTTCAGTTGACCAAAGGGCGCTTTGACTGGGCTTCTTGTTCTATACTGCTAGCGTTTGTTTTATAGTTGGCAAACTGATCGTATATTTGGTCCACTTAAAATTTAAAGGATTAGGCAAGTGTGTTGCAGAATTTTTGGTTACAATTGGAGGAATCATCCTTTTTAGCTGTTGTCAGTTTTTTATGGTCTTAAAGAGTTCCTTGCTGGTATTACCCACCCTTTCTATTTGTGATGTGAAGTATTAGCTCTTCTCAGCAATTAGATTTTTCTTGTAATCTGCCAACATAGCTTTACACAGATCTTTTCTAGTGTTTCATAATTTTTCCGCCAGCTTCTTTCTTGCCTTCTGCAGGCTTGTTTATCTAGTCTTAGGGCTTTAGAGAACCACGGAGCAGAAGGGGTTTTCTATTTTTAATAATCACTGTTACTGGAGCTAATTTGGCAAAATTGGACTCCAACCAGGTTGTGTAATTTCTAGCAGAGGCCTCAGCTTCCAATTCCAGATCCAGTTGACTTAAAGCAAACCATAAAAGAAGCAAGCACAGGATCATAAATTTCATTTATAAATAAAAGAGCATATCAGTAAACAATGTGCAAATAAGAAATAAAAACGCTCAAGTTGACATTAAAATGATGCAGCATCATATAAATAAAACAATACCCACAGAGGTCATGACTTGGGTCTCACTAAAATAATTATGTGGCAAAAGTGCAAAAGTGTTGTTAATATTGATACAACTCAATTTCCAGATTGATACCCTGCACATGAAACCCTTAATCAAAAAAGCAAGATGCCAAGACTAATCATAGAAACCTGGTTAATGCATAAAATGGAGTCCTAAAACAATTAAAAAAATTTAGAAATGTAGAAATTGGTCAGAACAATGTTAATTGGTCAGCACAACCTATTTTATATATTCATGCCAGTTAGCCTTATGGGTTGTGCCCTACGTTCTGATCACCCAGGAGTAGCCTATAAATTATGCAGTGGCACAGGCGAAGAAAGGCCTGGCATCTGATTTTAGTATCCGTAGGGCGTCTTTAGAGCTCCGGGTCCCTAATTGTCTGCACACAAGAGCTAACCATTTGCTTCTTGGCTTTGCGTATGCTTTACAGGCAACAAGTACATTGTCAATAGATTCAAGTGGACATGAACAAGAAGGGCAGCCCTTAGGATGAGATCTGCTATTCTGCCAGGAGCTTATAAAACCATTAAATGGTAAGCTACAGTGTCTAAACTGTGTGTACAGCTTCCTGTCGTCTGGGACCTTAATAATATCAAAGTAGCTTTCTAAGTGACAATTAGGTTTCAGATTGATGAAAGCGTATGTTAGGCTGCCATGATGGTTTTTCCAAAAGTTGTTCTCATCGACCAAAGCCCAATACAAAAGTTTAACTTGACTTCTGGAGTATTAGGGTAATTGACTGATGGCCTGGATTGGTAAGCCAATGTTAGACCGTAAGGCATTCACGTGTTTGATCCAGGTAATTTTATTTGCGGTGTCCAAATTTGAGACCTTGCAAAAAGCAGCTGCATAATGTGCCAGATCAGGGGTGGAGGCCAATCTATGCCAAAACAACAATGGTCGAAGCCTCGCAAGATCGTTAATAGACTTAATACCCAGTTCAAGCTTAAGAGGGAGAAGAGGTGTGCTTAAAGGGAGGGATATCAGGTTTCTAAGGAACTTCTTTTCCGCAGCAGCAAGGTCATTAGAGGATGCTATTCCCCACAGCTATCCCCCATAAAGGGCACTGGTCACAGCCTTGCAATTGTACAATTTGAGAGCCGGGGCTACGGGCCTGGTGAACGACTAGCGATGCTCTCTACTCAGCGCCCCAGTGAGCTTAGAGAACTTCAAGGAAACCTTCTCTAAGTGTCTCTTCCAGGCCATTTCCTCCAACAACTAGTCAAAAAGCTACTTCTGGGGCCAGATGGACGGTAAATCAATATTCCTTTGAATGCCTCTTGTTTAAGGAGTGATTCTAAAAAGGATTGCCTCGTAGTCCAATTAAGTTAGAATTGAGCAATGTGATATAAGTTTGCTCCTATGGATTTAAGCGAGCCCCCCACCTTTTTTTAATTGCCTATTGTGTCTAAACACTTTATACCCATGAGGTACCACAATATTACAATCAGGATCAGATGTTTTCTCACCCCAGGTTTCAGTCACAATCCTCATGTTATAAGTCAAAAAAATAACAGCTCTTCCTTATTCTATTTATAGTGTGGTTATCATGTGAGCATACTATTTACATTGTTATCTTCTTCAGGACTGGGGCCTGGGTTTTGACTATATGTAGAAAAGGGATTGGTGGAAGCTGGTTTATATTTGGATTTACTAATATAATGATTTAAGCTACTATGGGCCCGATTATGATGGCGGTTTTCCCGCATCATCCGGGCCGGCGGAAGCCACCGCCGGCCCGGAGGATGCGGGAAAACCGCAGCGGACTGAAAAAGACCCCGCCAGATTAGGATGGCTCGGGGATCGTTTTTCAGTCCGCAGCTTTTCAGCCGCAGTCGCCTCCCGTCCGCGGCGGAAAATCACTAACATGGCTGGCGGTGTCTATCAGACACCGCCAGCCATATTAGGATGTCTGGAGGAACATGATTTTACACAACAACATTTCCGCCGTGCAAAGGCATACAGATTTTTATTTGGGGGCCCGTTACGGGCCCCCAGGTGTGAACGGGGGTGGGGGGTGCACATGGGGGGTACCTATGGTACCCCCCTACATTTGCCTGCACAAAGCGGCAGGCACCGCACGGTGCCTGCCGCTTTGTGCAGGCAAATGCACAACTTACATTTTTATCATTGCGGCGGGTGCTGCTTCAAGCAGCACCCGCCGCAATGATAAAAATACAGGATGTGACCGCCAGGGTGGCGGTCACATCCTAATTTGCACGGAGGGACCGCCGCTGCCCCTGCCGACGGTCCCTCCTACTCTATGGTGGCGGACAGACTCAGGTCCGTCCGCCATCATTATCGGACCCTAAGTGTGGTAGCCTCCTGTGCTTGGTATTTCCCTGTTTGCAATTTAAAAAAGGAGGTGAGTTACCTTGAAAATGAGCTCGAATATGCGAAGTTTATTCATTACAACAATGTGAACAAGTAAGTGCTTACCACTGCTCTTATGTAGAGACATACATATAAAGCTAAGGCATTTATGAGGAGTTAATGAGTGTAGCTTCATGGTATCTTATAGTAGGTTGTAGTGGAATTCAAATCCTACTGTCACATTATCCTTAAATCATTTCAGTGTCCTCTAAGTTATGTCCTGCTGCATTGGACTTGTGTTTCCTTCTGTGACCTCCAGTTGGCCTCTGTTGGAATCCTTTTTTTCTACAACACAGATGCAAACTCATACTAGCAATGGGGTAAATCTCTTAATATACTTCAATTTCCTGTAAACAATAGAGACACTTGTCACCTTGATTTAAAACATATGGAGTTTGTTTCTGTCTGTATTATTTGGCATAAGTCTGTGCTTTGTCCTTTTTCTTTGGAAGTGCTTCCTGCCCTTCATGAATTTAGAAAGTCAGAGGCCCATTACATTACTTATGGATTTTCTTTCAACTGGATCTTGAGTTTATGTAGCTAATATCTGATGACTGGGTGGTTTATTACACACCAGATGGCGTTACAATTGAAACTCAAAACTAACACTCTGGGGCCCATTAGGATCATGGGCAGATCACCACCGCCCGCATGGCCCCATGATCACCCAATTCCCCCTGACATATTACTATGGCGGGGGGGAGGGGACCGTGGCGGAGGGAAAGACCGACCACCGCTTTTCTGCCCGGGCAACGATTTGACCGGGCAGAAAAGGGTTTAATGTGGTGGCGGTGTCTTTATTTATTTGGGATTTGTAATGCGTGTAGCTGCCTCAGCGATGAGGCGTCCCAGCGCAACTAGAAACCCCATGTTAGGCACCACCATCCATATTACTATGTAGGAAAGGCATTCGGTGTTTGACATTGGGGGCCCGTTGCGGGCCGCCAGAGACTCTGGGGGTGGGGGGTGCACATGGGTGTACCTATGGTACACCCAGCAGTTCCATGCACAATATGGCAGGCACCGCGCGGTGCCTGCCATGTTGTGCATGGAAGTGCACAACATGCCTTACTGGCATTGTGGCGGGCGTTGCTGAGTGCGGGTGCATCTTAATTGCCCCCATGGGACACCCGCCCTTATGGGGGTGGTCCCGTTTCCCGATAGGGTGGCGTGCGGACAAAGTCCACCCGCCATCTTAATGACCCCCTCTGTGTTTAGAATTAAATCACAAGATTCAAGAGTTCTGTTGTTCCTGGTTTTTACTAAAGAGGACCTACCTCTCAATTTAAGACATACTATCAAAGAAGAGGCATTGCATTTCTCAGGTAAAGAGATAGGATTGATAAAAGTGTGAATCTTGTTAGCATTAATGTTAAACCAAATGCAGTTTTCTCTAGGATTAGGCAATAAACACTTTCAAAAGGAGCAGAAGAAGAAATTAAGCCAGTCAAGAAAACAATAATAGAAGGAGGTACACTATGATAGTTGCTTGTTAGTCCTAGCAACTCTCCTGTGATGGGCATTGAAAAATAAGTGGTAAATGTAGAATGGTGTAGGACTTGAGAAAAATAAATATAATAGTGATTCCATGTTGTCCAATGGTACCATATCCTCCAGTGATGAGAAAAATAAATGAAATAGTGATCCCATTTTGTCTGGCGGTACCAAATCCAGCATTACTCCATGTTCCTGTAGATGCAGAATGATATACAATCATTGGCTTATGCCAAGCTCTCCTCTCCATTATTCTCCATGAGGAAAGGTAATGTCTTTTCACATTTGTGTTAAAAAATGAAGTCCTTGAGGGAGCGTGGCCATCTGCCGAGCAGAATGGCAGCTTCGTGAAGCGGCTCGAGTCCCGTACCGCTAATCATCATCCATCCAGAACCATAATCTGCATCCAGCATCCCAAAAGATAGGGATACACTACTCACCCAGTGACCGGCGTGCTGCAAGACTAAAGAAGCAGAGAGACTGCAGCTGGAGCTGTGACTTGATCTCCAGGACTGGGGTGTCCAGAGGCCTGATGTTTCTTAGACCAGGCCTTTGTCATCAGAGCTGCCGAGCTGTGAAACAGCGGAATTGGAGACGCCTGGAGTGAGGTTGCTCCTCCTGTATCGACCGGCCGGACGCCGTTGTGTGCTGGGGCTGGGTTGGAGGCTGTGCCTGGAGTTGTGTCGGCGGTCCCCCCCACCCTCCTGGGTAACCTTGAAGGTGAGGGGTTGGTAGCAGGGGAGGGACAGATACTGTGGTACGGGTGCCTTCCCGCTCGCTGCTGTTGGAAACGTGCGGGCATCTCTCCTTGTGAAGCAGACCCAACTAGCTGAGCACCGAGCCACGCGAGCACTCGACCCGATCCCTTTGACGATCCAAGACCTAACAGGGTGGCCTCCCTCTCCTCCGGATGGCATGCCGACATCTACAGGGGCTCCAGCTATGAGAGGTTTGAGCAGTAAACTGCGGCAGTGAAGGAGTGGGGGAGCACCCCATAGGACTGTGATCTTTTCTGGCCCTGCCATCTGGGCTGGTCGAGGAAACCCGTTGGGGCACCCACAGGCCGTGCGGGCAAGGCAGGGCTAACGGCAGAGGATCGTAGCTGAGGTGCTCCCCAACTAGTTCTAGCAGTGAGGACTATCCATCCTCCTGGCCGGCAATCCATTGACCACGGCGGGACCCGGGCCAATTCAGACATAAATACTCCAGCCACCCCCCAGGGCTGTTACCTAAGGAATAAACTGCAGCAACGGGGATTGGCGAGGCATCCATCAACTTGTGATTGTGCTCCATCCAGTCACTAACTTGATCAGAGGGAGCCTGTCACAACACCAACATGCCGTGGAAGCTGTGGCACTCCCCAGCTAGACACTAATCTCCTCTCAGGCAGAGGCAAAAGGAGGGAGACAAAATCCTGCCCCATAACCATTGAGGACGCCGAGGGTTGCACAAGACTGAACAATATCTGTATTCTTGGTGCCCCTGAAAGAGCGGAGGGCCCAGTGACTGATCTCTTTGTGGAAGACCTGATAATTTCAATCTTAGCTTTATTCGATTTCAGTATAAAAATCATAAAAGCAACAACCGTACATAAAAAACATCAGTACATTTAATCAAAATTACTTCTGTTAAAATAAAATCAAGTCGATAAAATAAATCAGCTAATCATTTTAGAGCGAAATAATAAGTCAAATTGGTTAGACGTGGAAATGATACGGCCACTCGATACAAGAGACACTCCTGCCCGTCAAAAGGTTGCTCTCTGCTTTTTGAAATTTCGACGGGACATATAATGATCTAGGGTGAAAGTCACTTATGCTCCAAATAGATATAAGACCATCTCCTATTTGTGGCAGCCAGGTTTGGAGAAATGGAACAGCGTGTTTAGACCTGAATTTGACAAGTACCAAATCGCCCGCTATATCCTTAGGAAGAGGTCCTAGCCAACCCACCCTTCTGACATTTAGTATGGTGGCATCGATGTTGGCTGGTAGGGGTCTATTTTTGGTTAGCCAAAACACAACCTTGTTTCTTAGGTCCAGATGACTTTCATGTTTCCCCTTTTTTAAGTTCTGGTACTCCCGAGAGGACGCACACAATAGGAGCGGCCTCTGGAGGCAAATGTAGATGCTCGGTTTTAAATAACATATTACCATGAGTAACCGTTGTTCCTTTATGTAATGTCAATTCTTTGTTTGGCCCTACTCTAGGGTAAGAACTCCGTACAGTTGTGGCAGGAGGATTAAAAGTTTTCATATGTGGGGTTGCTAGTTGGTTGCGGGTGATCTTGCTTTGTGTGGAGGTTTCAGACGTTTCTATGGAGGCTGGGCACTGTGGCTGAGTGGGTACTGCCATAGTTTTTACAAGTAATGAATTGGCCTTGATTGCTTCTTCAACACCCGTGAGCCTGTCCCCTAAACTTGCCATTTTATCAATCAGCGGAATATTATAGACTTAATCATTTTTTCAATCGAGGCCATTAAAGAAGCGTGGATATGGGCATTCGAAATGCCATTGCTGGGAGTGTTGGGCGATTGGGGATTTGGGTTTAGTTTTTGATGTTTGGCCCGACTCCCCAATTGTTTGGCCCCATCTCTCTTCCTTTTAGCAATAGTGATCTGAGGGGTAACTGCAGATTGCGATTTCTCCTTCGGTCGTGTTAAAAGGGGAGTATCCTGTATGCTATGGGTTGGTTGAAGTTGACTGTTAGACCGGGGAGTAGTCGTTGCTATAGCGTAGATAGGGGGACTAATTTGTACATTGTCTGATTCCACAGGAGCATACGTGGATTGGCACATTACGTTTAGTTCCTCCAGTAGTGATATATTTGGAACTACATTGGCGGTCTGTGAGGGAGAGCACATAGTGGGAAAACTTTCCATGACTGGGGATCGCTCTATTCTCTCTAATTCTCTGACAATGGGGAGCGTTACCCTCTTTATATAATGATCCATCGTTCCCCTGAACAAGTCACTCTGGGGGGAGGTATTTCTGGTATCCCCCTTGCAGGTCATATCAGCATCATCTGCACAAACTTGGACAGTTCAACAAATCCACTATGGTGACAGTTGGGAAGGACCTATGAGAAAACAGGGGACAGACATAGAGTATCAGTACCTTTATTATTTTTTCTTCCTCTCTTAGATCAGAACCAAGGGGAATGGCCACGTCCTGGCCTCCTCTGGCCTCTGATGGCCTCAGATGGCCCCGCCCTTGTCCTGGGCTTCTCCCGGCGTCACCCGCGTGCATCCCGCGATGCGGAAGGGGCTCTGTCTTTTTCTGCGCCTTCCGGGCGTGTCAGTGGGCGGGACAAAGGAAGCAGAGGTTTGTGGGGGTTGTGGTCCCCCCGCTCAGCGGCCACGTGTAATTCCGGTCGCGGCGGCGGGGGGACCAGCTGCCAGCAAAGATGATAGCACCAACTGCGCCCTGCACGCCCAGTTCCTCAAATCCCCTGGTGAGTTTTCTGTTGTAGATGACCGCCCGCTCCCCAGATGGGGCTCAGCCTTTTTCTGCGCCTTCCGGGCACGTCAGTGGGCGGGAGGGGGCGGGGCACAGGAAGCAGAGGTTTGTGAGGGTTGTGGTCCCCCCGCTCGGCGGCCGCGTGTAGTTCCGGTCGCAGCGGCGGGGGGACCTGCTGCCAGCAAAGATGATAGCGCCGACTGCACCCTGCACGCCCAGTTCCTCAAATCCCCCGGTGAGTTTTCTGTTTTAGATGACCGCCCGCTCCCCAGATGGGGCTCTGTCTTTTTCTGCGCCTTCCGGGCGCGTCAGTGGGCTGGAGGGGGCGGGCAAAGGAAGCAGAGGTTTGTGCAGGTTGTGGTCCCCCCGCTCGGCGGCCGCTTGTAGTTCCGGTCGCGGCGGGAAGGACCAGCTGCCAGCAAAGATGATAGCGCCGACTGAGCCCTGCACGCCCAGTTCCTCAAATCCCCTGGTGAGTTTTCTGTTGTAGATGACCGCCCGCTCCCCAGATGGGGCTCTGTCTTTTTCTGCACCTTCCGGGCACGTCAGTGGTTGGGAGGGGGCGGGGCAAAGGAAGCAGAGGTTTGTGGGGGTTGTGGTCCCCCCGCTCGGCGGCCGCGTGTAGTTTCGGTCGCAGCGGCAGCGGGGGGGACCAGCTGCCAGCAAAGATGATAGCGCCGACTGCGCCCTGCACGCCCAGTTCCTCAAATCCCCCGGTGAGTTTTCTGTTGTAGATGACCGCCTGCTCCCCAGATGGGGCTCTGTCTTTTTCTGCGCCTTCCGGGCACGTCAGTGGGTGGGGCAAAGGAAGTGGAGGTTTGTGGGGGTTGTGGTCCCCCCGCTCGGCGGCCGCGTGTAGTTACGGTTGCGGCGGCGAGGGGGACGAGCTGCCAGCAAAGATGATAGCGCCGACTGCGCCCTGCACACCCAGTTCCTCAAATCCCCTGGTGAGTTTTCTGTTGTAGATGACCGCCCGCTCCCCAGATGGGGCTCTGTCTTTTTCTGCACCTTCCGGGCGCATCAGTGGGCGGGAGGGGACGAGGCAAAGGAAGCAGAGGTTTGTGGGGGTTGTGGTCCCCCCGCTCGGCGGCCACGTGTAGTTCCGGTCGTGGCGGCAGGGGGGACCAGCTGCCAGCAAAGATGATAGCGCCGACTGCGCCCTGCACGCCCAGTTCCTCAAATCCCCCGGTGAGTTTTCTGTTGTAGATGACCGCCCCAACTTAAATCCTTGCAGCCCCGTAGGCTATCCAAATTCTTCTCTGTGGGGAGGGCACACAGGGTGTCAGGAGCTTGTTCCCGTCCGAGGGTCCCCGCGTCCTATCATCATGCGAATATTCAACTTTAGAGACCGGGATGTAATTTTACGCACAGCAGGGAGTGCCCCTCCACTGAATTACGATGATGCCACCATCACATTCTTTCCTGACTTTACCCTCAAGGTCCAAAAGATGAGACGTTCATTTCTAGAGGTCAAGAAAGCCTTGAGGGAAAAAGGCATGCTTTTCCCTGCCTGGCTGAGAGTAGTTTCGCAAGATGAAACATGGTTCTTTGCCTCGCTGGAAGAGGCCTGCTAGTGCTGGATGGAAGGAGAAGAGCACCGGGTGCTAACATGGGACGCCATTGAGACAGATCACACCGAAGAGAAGAAAAGAGGAGTGGTCAACATGGAACAATCGGACGTGGAGGCCGGGATGGATCACCCCACCCCGAAGTCACCTGAATAACAACTACGGTCTCCGAAAGTGTAAGACCCTGTAGAATGCTGGAAACAAATTTATGCAATTGGGTTGGCTGGACGGGGGAGAAGCGGTGACTGTTTCCCCTCAGCAAAGTTATTTGTATCATAACTAAGGGATGAAAGGCGCTCTGCATAGTTGGGGTAGTGGGCCGTTTTGGGCCTGCGATGCAGGGAGTCAGGGAGAGGGTATAATGTTGGGAATTTGTTACTGGTTCTATTTTTCTTACACTGAGCAGCGAGCATTGAGAGTCTTATTGCACACGATGCACGGCCACATAAGACGTTCTGGAGCAAATGATAAAACCTACCCAGACACTAATGTGAGACACCCATGCTGGACATATTAGATTAAGCCCAATTGTGTATAGTGTCATGGAACGTTAATGGGTTGGGTGACAAAATAAAACGAGGAATTGTGCTACAATACATAAAATGTAATTCGCCTAGCGTTGTCTTCCTGCAAGAGACACATATGACCGACAACAGGAGCAAAGCACTTGATAGATGGGGATATTGAATGCTGGATCATGCCAGCTACACATCAGGCTATCGTGGGGTGAAAATACTGGTTAATAAGATGCTGATGTTCCAAACTAACACCACTCACACAGACACACAAGGTCGCTATGCGGTTGTCTTGGATACATGGGAGGGAACACCCATCATTTCTGATCAGCTTATATTGCCTGCTGAAACTCCAGGATGCTAGTCTGAAGGAGCTGACCAAAAAATTGCTGGCCCTCTCTGAGGGTGCGCTCTGTATGGGGGCAACCTGAATCCTGCCCTGAACGATGGCATAGGCTTATGGTCTGCTCAACAGTGTTTAGGGGGACAATCTAGTTAAGAGACTTTCACAACACCATGGGCTTAATCGACATATGGTGAGTCCTTCACCCTGGGGAGCAACAATGTAAGTTTCATTCAGGAGAACACGGCTCCCTTTCCAGAATATACCATCTCCTGACGCTATCCCAAGACTTGACGCATGTCTGTACCATTAGACATCTGCCAAGAGGTATCTCAGATCACTTACCCATATGGGCGGTTTATGGGGGGACAAAAGTATAGCCAACGTATGAAGCTAAACCCATACATACTCAAAAACCCAACCATCCGAAATGCAATAGAAATAGCCACTGAACAGTATTTGACTGAATCAATAGATTCAGCCGTGGTGCTTTGGGAGACATACAAACCGGTCATTAGAGATCAAGGAATATCCTTAGAGGTAGGGCATAAAAGAGATAAGAGGGGGAAAATAGAAGCTATTGAAAATGACATTAGCATACTTGAGGCCCAACTTATAAACACCAATATACCTGAGACTTCCCACAGACTGACCCTCAAGCAGATGGAATACTGTGAGCTCACAAGACAGGAAGCCATTGAAAAACAAAGAGAGAGACTCTCCATCGAATCTATGGACATGGAGACAAGGCTGGAAAGCTTATCGACTGGTTAGATAGAAGAAGGGCAATAGCTGGGTACACAAGCTGCAATCCAAAGACGTTGTTGACATAACTGACAAGGTAGAGATAGTAGAAGAGTTTCCCACACACTACAAATAGATGTAGTCCTCATCCAGGAATGTGACCCCTGAAGAGTGCCATGAGTTTCTAAAAGACATTCTACTCCCGACTCTTACAACAGCAGACGAGTCCCTACTTGAGAATGACATAACCCAAGAAGAAATAATACAGGCAATTCACGGGCTAAAGACGGGAACAGCTTTAGGGCATCAACAGCTTACCAGTGGAGCTGTACAAACATAATGACACAAAACTAGCTATTTGCTGGGGATGTGGGAAGAAAGTAGGGATCGGGGAACCCTCCAGAGGGACAAGTGCACGGCCACAATCATTGTCATTCATAAAAACTTTTGAAACCACCAGAAGATTGCGCCTCATATAGGCCCATATCGCTCCTCATTGTAGAAAGTAAAGTACTGGCAAAACCTCTTGCTTCCCGTCTCTTAAAAGAAATCACAGGATTGGTCCACCTTGACCAATCCGGATTCATTCCGGGTAGAAGCACTGCACATAATCTTAGGAGACTCCATGGTGTACTAGGCAGGGCGCAATTCGTATAGGAAGATGCTGTGATCCTATCGTTTGATACCATATAGTGGCCATATGTCTTTGAAGTGCTGTTAAAACTGGGGTTTGGACCACGGTTCCTATGCTGGGTGCCTCTCCTATATATGGAGCGGTAAATGGAGAACTCTCCAAAACCTTTGTATTGCAGCGTGGTACCTGTAATGGGTGCCGGCTCTCCCCCTTCTATTTGCCATGGTTCTGGAGCCACTCACAGCATGGATACGGGTGGATCCCATATTGCGAGGACTCCGCTGGGCCCTGCAGTGGGAGGACGGAATATCCATCTATGCAGATGACATTCTTCTTTACCTAGTGGATCCTAGGCACTCCCTGGTCTGAGTCACTAATATAATTGAGAACTTTGGCAAAATATCTGGTTACATGACTAATTGGGGGAAATCTCTACTATTTATACTACGCAGAAACCCGCCCACACTCCCTAAAGGCTGTGCCATCCGAATAACTGTGGATGGCTTCACGTACTTGGGAATCTTTGCCACCACGGACCCTATCCTATTGTATACTAAAAACATGTCCCACCACTGGAACAGATAAAGGCTGTTGTCCAACATTAGAGGTCTCTGCCACTTAACAATGCACCATATCCAGTCCCCGTGAAATACTTTAGAGCACAAAATTCAGCACTACTGACTCTCCTATGGGATGGAGGTGCAGCATGCATTGCACTTAAAATGTTAACATGGAGTGGTATGAAGGTGGGATTGGCTTATCTGATATACAGAGGTATTACTGGGCCACGCACTTGTTAGAAATGGGATCCCTGGCTGGCCAGGGCTTGCGCCAAAGTCAGTCAGAGACCACCATTCCCAGTCAGGGCAAGGAAGTTACACACCAAGATAACCCCTGCTCACCCCCTTGGTAGCTTGACACGAGCAGTAAGGCTTACCCCGGAGGCAATGTAAGTTAAGTATTTGCGCACGCACCCACCAGCAACAACATACAAGGCCCCCCACAAAAGGAACTCCACACAAGGTATATGTAAAAATAGCCTTTGTATTGCAAAACACATTAGATAAGAACACACACTTTACAATGTGCCAACGGCACGGGCAGAATTTACAAGGGATATGTACAGGACAGGGCCAGATGGACCACGGTCAGGAATAGGCACTTTTAGAACTAGCACTTAGGACATAGAGTATAAAATCACTGTAGCACAAAATAGGACATAAAGCACACAACCAGTAACTACTGGTAACAGGTAAGTACCACCTACGCAACCCTAACCACTTTAGGAATATGTCACGCAGCGAACCAGGACCTCACTAGCCACACCTGTACTAGCAAGAACAACCACCTAAGTATTACCATACATTTCGGGGTATAGGCATAGGAACATTTTACACATGATGCATCCTAACATTCAGAGGTGTAGGGAAGGAAAACACATGATGCATAAAAACACAATCAGAGGTGTAAGAACAAGGCACATGACGCATAAAAACACATTCAGAGGTGCAGGAAAACACAATTGCGCCAAACTCACATAAGTCATCACCTGTGACTGTCCCTAGGCCAACTGGCCTTGTTGGGCCTAGGATGCCCTGTGTCCCAAAGTCAGGGGGTCCTAAACGTGGCGGCTGCCCACTAAGTGCTGGGCAGCTGTGTAGGTACTAAGGGCCAACGCTGGAGCCTCGCAGGCTCTGCGCCACTGACTGGGCCCTCAAGAGCCTCTCTGGGCTCTAAAAACAATGTGGACTGTCAGCCTCTCTGGGCTCTAAAACAACAATGGGGCCCTGGAGCCTCGGGGCTCCTAATTACAAATGCCCCCGGGGAGCCTTCACGGCTCTTAATACAGAAATGCCCCCACAAGCCTCTCTGGGCTCTCAAAAACAACTGGGGCGCCTGAGCCCCTTGTGGACTCCTTAACTAATGGTGCCTTTCTCGTTGGAGTCCCGCTCGGGGACTCGGAACCAAGATCTGCCCCCGGGGGTCCTCGTGGGCCTCGGACATCGGAGTCCCGCTCGGGGGACTCTCACACAGTATGCCCCCAGAGCCTCGTGGGCTCCAACCACCAGAAATGGCCCTGAAGCCCTGGTGGGCTTCACAACAACCATGCGCCCGAGATCGCGCTACTGGGGGGGGCGGACACCTTCAATGTGTCCTGACGCCCCTTCTCCTCTGCAACACTCACCGGTCTGGCGGTGGCTGGGGAAGGAGAGCTCCCACTCCTCGGGACTCTACAATGCTGCAACCAGACTTTTCCCGCTACGGTGCGGAGCTTGGAGACACGCTTGGCCCTGTGGAGGCGGGGTGGGCTCCTGTCCTCCTCCTCGGTGGCGACGCACCCTTGACCGCAAGCGGGGCTCTCCCAGGGCACGGGAGCCCCTCTAGGGGGTGCGTAGTACTTCCGGCCGCCTTCCCTTCGCTTCTGGGTCGCAGCTGTGGGAGCCAATTGTAGCGCGGCCCGGGGATGTGGAGGCGGGCACTTCCGGATTGCACTAGGCAGCGGGCCGGCAACGCTTTCGGAACCCCTGGGCTGCGGCGGTGATTTTTTTTCGGCAATACGGGGTGGGCTCCCGTGAATTAACAGAAGATGAGTGCGCTACGTGGGTACGTGGGCGCATCCCTGTATAATAGGCACACTTATAAAAGTTCAGGTGACCTGACTCAAATGAGGGTTCAATCGAAAAATAGTTCAAAAGAATAATGCGTTCAAGGTTTCATCATTGTTTGTATTTCGTGGATTCACAAAAGGGTACAATCAAGCGTTACATCACGCTGTGTTCAATATGAATCAACGGTAGTTCAACAAATGCTCCAATGCATTTCGGACTGGAGTAGTCCTTTATCAAGGAGCGCTGCGGGAGGATACAAAAAATGCATTTAGATCAACGGTAACTAATGCGGTAACGTAAAGAGATGTTTAGACAGTATGGAGTCATGCGGGTGGTCGAGGGTTTTTCGTGCACTACGGAAAGTGTGGGGAGACAGGGTTGGGTGGTGAGGATCCAGGGTGTGATGGGAAATTATAGTAAAGGTCCGTGATAGCAGGTCGAGTGGTCAAGGCGGAAGTGTTTAGACAAAAATACAAATAAAAGAGCTACTCTTACGCTTCAGACATTAGAGATGTGCTCACGTCGGTGCTGCAAGAAAAACCAGTGAAAGGCCATCAGGTTTACCGAACGGAAAGGCGTTCGGGTGAAAAGTAAAGAGCATGCAATAGGCGTACTTACTGAGAGTGGTTCGGGTGGTGAACCGAGTGTCACGAACTTCGCGGAGTTACTGCGGAGTTCCGGGAAGGTGAACAGGTGATAGAAATAGATAAAGGACCCAAGGTGTGTGAAAAAATAGAGGCGGCCATCTTGTAATGGGGTAAAGTGATCAGAAAGAGAGTGTGTAACTAAGGTGAAATGCAGAACGAGGGTACATAGCATCAAACAAAGTTATTACAAATAACAACTTAATTCAGTTCGATCATTGAGCCCGAAGGGCTTCAAGGATTGGAGTCTGTAGATCCATGAAGTCTCCCTTTGTAGGAGAGTTTTGTTGTTGTCTTTTCCTTCTTTGTGGGTAACCATCTCAAGTACAAGGTACTTAAGTTGAGCCACGCTATGATGGGCTTCATTGAAATGTGTGGCCACGTTTGATTTAGAGTTTTTTGTTCGAATGTTCGATTTATGTTCATTCAAACGGGTTTTTATTTTTCGGCTGGTTTTTCCCACGTAGATCTTCCCACATGGACATTTGAGTAGATAGATCAGGTTAGCAGAATCACATGTTGCATCCACTTGGAGATTGATCACAAAGCCTCTCATGGGGTGATTAATCGTGTTGCCACTGATGACATTGTTGCAATTGCTGCAGTGATGACACGGACGTGTGCCCGTGTATGTTCTTGAGGTGGCAGTTGGTTTGGACAGTATTTCTCTGATGTTCATGGGTCTGCTGTAAGCAAAAATGGGAGGTTCTCTGAAAAGGTCTTCAAAGTCTGGTTCTGATGATAAAATTTGCCAGTGTTTTAATATAATCTTTTTGTAGGTTTTGCTCGAGGTGGAGTATCTGGAAACCAGTGCCATTCTATCATTGGGATCCTTTTGTTTACTTTTCAAAGCTTCAGTCCGAGAGATGGTGTTTACTCTTTCTGTTGCCTCTTTGATGATGGCTTGAGGGTATCCCCTGCTGGAGAATCGCTTGGCCATGGATTGCATTTGCGAGTTTCTTGTGTCGTTGTTGGAAACTATGCGAGTGACTCTCAGCATTTGGCTAAAGGGAAGGTGTCTTTTCAGAGAATCTTGATGAAAGCTACTGTACAGTAATGTATTATTACGGTCAGTCGGTTTTCGGTAAAGGTCAGTTTCAATGCCCTCAGGGGTAACTTTCACGAGTACATCCAAGAATGTTAGGGCTTTGTCGGAAATGTTCCATGTAAATTCAATGCGGTCATCTCTGGAGTTTAAGGTGGTTAATGCTGTTTCTAAGTGATCACGTGAGTCTTTCCAGATGAAAAATAGGTCATCAATGTATCTTGTGTATAGCTTCAGGTTATCTTTCCAGTTAGCGTTGGTTAGGATGTGGTTGAGTTCAAAGTTGCCCATATAAATATTGGCATATGTCGGCGCGGCGCAATTGCCCATTGCCATCCCAGACAATTGTAGGTACCACCGTTCTTCAAAAGAGAAATAGCTGTGGTATAGGGTAAAGATCATAAGCTCCAAAATGAAGCTCTTCATGGGGTCTGTCAAATTAGTTTTTAGTAATGCCAATTCAATCGCTTCAATTCCACCGTCATGGGGAATCGAGGTGTACAGGCTTTTCACATCAGCGGTGCACAATAGTATTTGTTCGTCCTTGTTGATATGGATGGAGTTCAGCTTGTTGATAAAGTCAGTGGTGTCTCTGATGTAGCTCTCAAGGTTAATGACTGAAGGTTGTAAGTAGCGATCGATAAACTTGCCGATCGGTTCGTGGATGGATCCTCTCGTGGAAACTATGGGGCGGAAAGGTGGATTCATGAGGTCTTTATGAATCTTGGGGAGCATTGTGATGGTGGGACTTCTCGGATGGTTTACTGTAAGATAACGTTTAGTACGGTCGTCAATGATGTCGTTTTCTGTGGCTTTATCAAGGATTTTGCATAAGATCGATCTGTATTCGTTAGTGGGGTTCCCTTCAAGTGGCATGTAGGTATTGGTGTCAAAGACATGTTCCCTGGCCCTCCGGTTGTACAGATCAGTGTTGAGGATGACAAGGGCGCCTCCCTTGTCCGCTTTGAGACATTTAATTGCTTTGTTGTTAGCGATGTTTTTCAATGTATCTTGGTCTTTGTTGGTGATGTTTCTACGTGGTTTTTTCTTGAAGTTGATCTTAGCAATGTCTTGGCGTACTAAAGTTTCAAAAGTATCAATGCTTTTGTGGCTGCTCGGAGACATGTAATTGCTGGACGGGCGTAATCCAAGTAACAGGTCAGGTTTGGTTTCCGCGGGGGGTTCTAGGACTTTCTCAAAAAAATGCTTCAGTCGCAGCTTCCTGGTGAGCTTAAAGGTGCTGACCTCAAGTTCAAGTAAATTTGTGTTGCTGGTGGGGATGAATGACATGCCCTTCTGAAGAGTTTTGGTTTCATGCGCGGTGAGGATGGTATCGGAAATATTAATAACTAGCGATTCCTCTTGGTTTTTGGTTTGGTCTGAGGTGGTTGTTGGGTTTTTTCGTTGTCTTTTGTTTGTCCTTTTGCCCCGTCTGGGTCGTCAATTCTGTCTGGGCGTGGATCTAAAAGCTACATTTCAATGAAGCCCATCATAGCGTGGCTCAACTTAAGTACCTTGTACTTGAGATGGTTACCCACAAAGAAGGAAAAGACAACAACAAAACTCTCCTACAAAGGGAGACTTCATGGATCTACAGACTCCAATCCTTGAAGCCCTTCGGGCTCAATGATCGAACTGAATTAAGTTGTTATTTGTAATAACTTTGTTTGATGCTATGTACCCTCGTTCTGCATTTCACCTTAGTTACACACTCTCTTTCTGATCACTTTACCCCATTACAAGATGGCCGCCTCTATTTTTTCACACACCTTGGGTCCTTTATCTATTTCTATCACCTGTTCACCTTCCCGGAACTCCGCAGTAACTCCGCGAAGTTCGTGACACTCGGTTCACCACCCGAACCACTCTCAGTAAGTACGCCTATTGCATGCTCTTTACTTTTCACCCGAACGCCTTTCCGTTCGGTAAACCAGCATTTTTTTGAGAAAGTCCTAGAACCCCCCGCGGAAACCAAACCTGACCTGTTACTTGGATTACGCCCGTCCAGCAATTACATGCCTCCGAGCAGCCACAAAAGCATTGATACTTTTGAAACTTTAGTACGCCAAGACATTGCTAAGATCAACTTCAAGAAAAAACCACGTAGAAACATCACCAACAAAGACCAAGATACATTGAAAAACATTGCTAACAACAAAGCAATTAAATGTCTCAAAGCGGACAAGGGAGGCGCCCTTGTCATCCTCAACACTGATCTGTACAACCGGAGGGCCAGGGAACATGTCTTTGACACCAATACCTACATGCCACTTGAAGGGAACCCCACTAACGAATACAGATCGATCTTATGCAACATCCTTGATAAAGCCACAGAAAACAACATCATTGACGACCGTACTAAACGTTATCTTACAGTAAACCATCCGAGAAGTCCCACCATCACAATGCTCCCCAAGATTCATAAAGACCTCATGAATCCACCTTTCCGCCCCATAGTTTCCACGAGAGGATCCATCCACGAACCGATCGGCAAGTTTATCGATCGCTACTTACAACCTTCAGTCATTAACCTTGAGAGCTACATCAGAGACACCACTGACTTTATCAACAAGCTGAACTCCATCCATATCAACAAGGACGAACAAATACTATTGTGCACCGCTGATGTGAAAAGCCTGTACACCTCGATTCCCCATGACGGTGGAATTGAAGCGATTGAATTGGCATTACTAAAAACTAATTTGACAGACCCCATGAAGAGCTTCATTTTGGAGCTTATGATCTTTACCCTATACCACAGCTATTTCTCTTTTGAAGAACGGTGGTACCTACAATTGTCTGGGATGGCAATGGGCAATTGCGCCGCGCCGACATATGCCAATATTTATATGGGCAACTTTGAACTCAACCACATCCTAACCAACGCTAACTGGAAAGATAACCTGAAGCTATACACAAGATACATTGATGACCTATTTTTCATCTGGAAAGACTCACGTGATCACTTAGAAACAGCATTAACCACCTTAAACTCCAGAGATGACCGCATTGAATTTACATGGAACATTTCCGACAAAGCCCTAACATTCTTGGATGTACTCGTGAAAGTTACCCCTGAGGGCATTGAAACTGACCTTTACCGAAAACCGACTGACGTAATAATACATTACTGTACAGTAGCTTTCATCAAGATTCTCTGAAAAGACACCTTCCCTTTAGCCAAATGCTGAGAGTCACTCGCATAGTTTCCAACAACGACACAAGAAACTCGCAAATGCAATCCATGGCCAAGCGATTCTCCAGCAGGGGATACCCTCAAGCCATCATCAAAGAGGCAACAGAAAGAGTAAACACCATCTCTCGGACTGAAGCTTTGAAAAGTAAACAAAAGGATCCCAATGATAGAATGGCACTGGTTTCCAGATACTCCACCTCGAGCAAAACCTACAAAAAGATTATATTAAAACACTGGCGAATTTTATCATCAGAACCAGACTTTGAAGACCTTTTCAGAGAACCTCCCATTTTTGCTTACAGCAGACCCATGAACATCAGAGAAATACTGTCCAAACCAACTGCCACCTCAAGAACATACACGGGCACACGTCCGTGTCATCACTGCAGCAATTGCAACAATGTCATCAGTGGCAACACGATTAATCACCCCATGAGAGGCTTTGTGATCAATCTCCAAGTGGATGCAACATGTGATTCTGCTAACCTGATCTATCTACTCAAATGTCCATGTGGGAAGATCTACGTGGGAAAAACCAGCCGAAAAATAAAAACCCGTTTGAATGAACATAAATCGAACATTCGAACAAAAAACTCTAAATCAAACGTGGCCACACATTTCAATGAAGCCCATCATAGCGTGGCTCAACTTAAGTACCTTGTACTTGAGATGGTTACCCACAAAGAAGGAAAAGACAACAACAAAACTCTCCTACAAAGGGAGACTTCATGGATCTACAGACTCCAATCCTTGAAGCCCTTCGGGCTCAATGATCGAACTGAAGTAAGTTGTTATTTGTAATAACTTTGTTTGATGCTATGTACCCTCGTTCTGCATTTCACCTTAGTTACACACTCTCTTTCTGATCACTTTACCCCATTACAAGATGGCCGCCTCTATTTTTTCACACACCTTGGGTCCTTTATCTATTTCTATCACCTGTTCACCTTCCCGGAACTCCGCAGTAACTCCGCGAAGTTCGTGACACTCGGTTCACCACCCGAACCACTCTCAGTAAGTACGCCTATTGCATGCTCTTTACTTTTCACCCGAACGCCTTTCCGTTCGGTAAACCTGATGGCCTTTCACTGGTTTTTCTTGCAGCACCGACGTGAGCACATCTCTAATGTCTGAAGCGTAAGAGTAGCTCTTTTATTTGTATTTTTGTCTAAACACTTCCGCCTTGACCACTCGACCTGCTATCACGGACCTTTACTATAATTTCCCATCACACCCTGGATCCTCACCACCCAACCCTGTCTCCCCACACTTTCCGTAGTGCACGAAAAAACCCTCGACCACCCGCATGACTCCATACTGTCTAAACATCTCTTTACGTTACCGCATTAGTTACCGTTGATCTAAATGCATTTTTTGTATCCTCCCGCAGCGCTCCTTGATAAAGGACTACTCCAGTCCGAAATGCATTGGAGCATTTGTTGAACTACCGTTGATTCATATTGAACACAGCGTGATGTAACGCTTGATTGTACCCTTTTGTGAATCCACGAAATACAAACAATGATGAAACCTTGAACGCATTATTCTTTTGAACTATTTTTCGATTGAACCCTCATTTGAGTCAGGTCACCTGAACTTTTATAAGTGTGCCTATAATACAGGGATGCGCCCACGTACCCACGTAGCGCACTCATCTTCTGATACTAGCCCAACGCACCTGGACAGTTGCGTCGCCTGTTAGAGCACCTTCAACTTACCTCAACCCTCTTACCAAATCTTCCTCAACTTTTTGAGCAACCTCTCGCTGTGCGCCTGTGCCTATTTTTTCAACTTTATAGACGTAACCCTCCCGTGAATTAACCCTTACAGGGGGGTATGCACCACGAAAGTCGGCAAATAAGCGGGGTGGCCCCCCACGCCGCTAAACCTTGACCAAATGGTGGGGCAAATGGCAGGGTGGGCACCTGCCTTAAAAATAAGCAACAAGGGGGGATCCCCACGCCGGGGAATCCCTCGTGAGGGGCAAAACCAGCTCCGGGCTGCTGCTCAGAAAGGGCAGCACTGCCCCAGACATCAAGCGCTCCCCAGCACCACAATCCAGCGCTCCTAAGCGCTAGGGCAAAGTCCAAGAGCCAAGTCCTCAGGAAGGTGGGGGGGCAAGACTGGGCCCATAGCCAGCTCCAGGGTCCTCCTAGGCAGGGAGGCAATCCCCAGTGGCGGTACTCCTGCCGCCCAGCCACAGCAGCAGCCCCCCTCTAGATAGGATCAAGAAGAGAACAAGATTAATGGAGTCACATCCCCTCTTTTATACACCTTTTCCCTTTGTCTTTGCTCAGGGTGAGGGGAAAAACCAGTCGCAGCTGGTTTGTGAGCACCTTTGATGTGCTCAGCCCCTCACTCTATTCACTGGCAGGGCAAGGGACATTAAACGCACCCAAGGGGGCGGAGCCAGCATTGTGTGGGGAAAGCCCAGCCCTATTCAGGAACCAGGTACACTCCTCCCCAGCCATCAGCATGCTAATCTCCACACTCACCACCGGGCAGACCCATCCAGACTCCTGGAGCCAGGCACACCAGCCATCTCCAGCCAATCACATGCCAGCACATTCACTGCACAGACAGGCACACTTCTAGAAGTGGCATTTCCATATTAGACTCAAACATTCTGCATACATCATTGCGCAGCATTCAATCACACGAGTTCGTACATACCAAACTCGAGCCTGCACACCTCACGCATCAGGAACTACCAGGTACACATACATTCCCCATGCATTCCTATGGGAGAGCAGGCCAACCTTACTCCACGCACTCGGAGTCAAGTCAAGTCAAAGAATTTATATAGCGCACTACATACCCATAGGGTTTCAAGGCGCTTAGGGAGGGGGGGAGGATTACTTGTCAAATATCCACGTTTTGAGTTGCTTTCTGAATGCTAGGTGGTTCTGGGTAAGGCGAAGGTAAGTGGGGAGTGAGTTCCATGTTTTAGCAGCCAGGTGTGAGAAGGATCTGCCTCCCATGGTGGTCTTGTTGATGCGAGGTACGGTGGCGAGGGCTTGGCTGGAAGAACGTAGTTGGCGGGGGGGGTGTAGAAGGACAGTCGTGAGTTGAGGCATTCTGGTCCTATGTCGTAGAGTGATTTGTGTGCGTGGGTTAGCATACGGAAAGTGATCCTCTTACTGACGGGTAGCCAGTGGAGGTCTTTCAGGTGACCAGAGATGTGTTCGTTGCGCGGGATGTCTAGTGTGATCCTGGCTGAGGCGTTTTGGATTCGTTGGAGTTTCTTCTGGAGTTTTGCGGTAGTGCCTGCGTAGAGGGTGTTTCCGTAGTCCAGTCGGCTTGTGACCAGAGCATGGGTGACTGTTTTCCTGGTTTCGGTTGGGATCCAGCGAAATGTTTTTTTGAGCATGCGAAGAATGTTGAAGCAGGATGAGGATACGGCGCTGACTTGTCTGTTCATTGAGAGTGAAGAGTCCAGGATGACGCCTAGGTTCCGTGCGTGGTCTGTCGGGATGGGTGCTTTTCCAAGGGCTTCCGGCCACCAAGAGTCGTCCCATGCAGAGGGGGATGTACCTAAGATGAGGACTTCTGTTTTATCTGAGTTTAGTTTCAGACGGCTGAGTTTCATCCATTCGGCAACTTCTTTCATTCCTTCGTGTAGGTTAGTTTTGGCGGTGCTTGGGTCATTGGTGAGGGAAAGGATTAGTTGAGTGTCATCCGCGTAAGATATGATGTTGAGGTTGTGTTGGCGGGCGATGGCCGCGAGCGGGCTCATGTATACGTTGAAGAGGGTGGGACTGAGTGAGGATCCTTGTGGTACGCCACAGATGACTTCAGTGGCCTCGGACTTGAATGGTGGAAGGCGGACTCTCTGGGTTCTTCCGGTGAGGAACGAGGTGATCCATTCCAGTGCTTTTCCTTGTATTCCGATGTTACTGAGGCGTTGTAAAAGGGTGCTGTGGCAGACTGTGTCGAATGCTGCAGAGAGGTCGAGGAGGATGAGGGCGACTGTGTCTCCATTGTCCAGAAGAGTTCGAATATCGTCTGTTGCTGCAATGAGGGCGGTCTCAGTGCTGTGTTTTGCTCGGAAGCCAGATTGTGAGGGGTCGAGGTATTTGTTGGCTTCGAGGAAAGCGGCGAGCTGGTTGTTGACAGCTTTCTCGATTACTTTGGCCGGGAAAGGAAGGAGCGAAATGGGGCGGTAATTTTTGAGTTCGGTGGGGTCCGCTGTGGGTTTTTTCAGGAGGGCGGTGAGTTCAGCGTGTTTCCAGTTTTCCGGGAAGGTGGCGGAGTTGAAGGAGCAGTTGATGACGTCTCGGAGGTGCGGTGCTATGACGGAGTCTGCTTTGTTGAAGATGTGGTGAGGACATGGGTCTGTGGGGGATCCTGAGTGGATAGAGTTCATCAGGCGGATGGTGTCCTCAGTGGAGATTGGGTTCCAGTCGTTAAGGGTGTTCACGGGAGGAGAATGTTCAGCATATGGTTGGGTGGGTTGGTCTCCGGGTTGGTTGTCGAAGCTGTTGTGGATGTCTGCAATTTTGTTATGGAAGAATGAGGCTAGGGAGTCGCAGAGTGCTTGAGAGGGGGTGATGTCGTTGGAGTTGGCCGAGGGATTGGAAAATTCCTTGACGATGTTGAAAAGTTCCTTGCTGTTGTGGGCGTTGTTGTCGAGTCGATCCTTGAATGCTGTTTTCTTTGCCTTTCGGATTAGTTGGTGGTGAGTGCGGGTGGCGTTTTTGAAGGCGTCCTTGGTGCTAGTGGTTGGGTCTTTTTTCCATGCCTTTTCAAGGGAGCGGCAGAGTTTCTTGGACTTCTTAAGATCATCGTTGAACCATGAGGCCTTCTTGTTGCCCGGTTTGCTTTGTCGTTTTTTCAGTGGTGCTAAGGTGTCGGCGGTGTTGGATAACCATAGAGTGAAGTTGGCGGCGGCTTGGTCTGGGTTCGAAGAGTGGGCTGGGGTGTTTAGAAGGAGCGATGAGGAGATCTGGTCGATGGTGATTTTGTTCCAGTTTCTTTGCATAGTTGGTTGGACTTTCCACTGGGACACAGTGGAAGTGCGCAGAAACCAAAAATCACTACCACCAATTCACATTCACAAAGCAAAAAGTTTAGGGGTGAACCTGCCAGAAGGGCCAAGTCCAACAGCACTTAACCACTATCAGCCAATGGGTGTACCTACCAGATGACAAACCTTCAATCCGCATGGACCGTTTGAGGATGTGTCTTGGTGGATACCCAAGAACCCTATATGTGACATCTCCGAATGTGCAGTGTGGCATGCAACCAACGGGGCGCTGGGTTAAAACAACAAACTGACGCAACTTATCCCATTATGAGACTCGAATGCCTTAGGGACATTTGGTAGATACCGGGATTCGACAAATGGGACCTTGTAGGCATATCAAAAATTGGAGATTTGTGAGTACGGGGCACAACGCTCCCTTTCGCAGACCTCCAGAGGGAATATAATTTGGCAAACTCCGAATTTTTCCAGTACCTACAAATTAGATGTGCACTACATCCGGCAATCCCCAAGGGTGATGAACTTCCAGAGTACTCCACACTATTAGACCGACTGCTCGATGGGCATATGACTTGTAAAGTGACCTCACTTACGTATAGAAAACTAACAAATAATCTGCCCGACACACTCTTACAATTACGGGAAATATGGGCAACAGACGTAGGTGGCTTAGATGGGGATGAATGGTTGGAGGCGCTCGCCTCACCCAGAGTGGTAGCCATTAAGGCAGGATTCAGGTTGATCCAACTGAAGATACTGCATAGGGTCTATTACGCCTGCACTACACTCTTGAAAATGGGTAGGGCATACACTGAAAACTGTCGCCGCCTATGCCATCAAAAGAGCACCTTCTTCCATATTATTTTGGAATGCCCAGTCATACAACCCTACTGGAGGGCCGTGGTGGCAAGGATGAATGAGATTTGGGAGACATCATTGGCCTTAACGCCAAAATGGTGCCTCCTGAAGATCTGGGAGGAAGTTTCTATTACAGCAATGGGGAAAATATGAATGAGGTTGAGTCTGATTGTTGCCAAACGCAATATAGTTCGCAATTGGGGAGTGGCAACACCTCTATGCCTCAAAAACGGGGTAAAGGACATGGACACATATATGGTGGCAGAAAAGAAGTGTATACTAATAGAGGCCGCCCCAGGAAATGGGTAAATGTATGGGGTAAACAGAACAATGTTCATGAAGGGCTGTAAACACCTCCATATCCCACTAGAAGGGAGCCAAGAGATTAGTCTTGGTCCAATACATTGATGACCTGTGTGCGGCATCAAAGATAAAAATTGTAAACTTGATACCATTCGACTTCTGAAACATCTTGCTGGCATTAGTCACAAGGTTTCACCCACAAAGATATAGGACTGTAAATACAGACGTGATTTATCTTCATCATCATATTGAAAAAGGAGCAAGAAAAGTCTCACAAGAATGCGTTTCTGCAGTTCCTCCAAACACCCAGAGATATGTTAACATGTTTCTATGGAATTGACTCCAAACTTTTGCCTGACTGCAAAGACTTTAATAAGGCTAACTAACAGTGATGTCAAGGATCCAGTACCATATAATGGTGAATGCATGAGGGCCTTCTGAGAATTTGGGGAAAATGTAGGTAATGCACCTGCCCTCAGAATGCTGAATTAAGATAAAGAGTTCTACCTCTTTTACTTAAAAAAGAGTGTGTGCGCTTTGCCGGTTTGAGCCGAGAAACACGAAAGGATAATGAGGCTTGTGGCATAATTTTCATCTGTGTTAGATCCGGTAGCTGGAGCTCTTCCTCGTTGTCTGAAAGCAGTTGCAGTTGAACAAAGTGAAGGGATTACAAAGGGACACACACTGATTGGGTTTGTCCGTCATTTAGTTGAGATTTTGCTGGCATGTACCAGAACTCAGAACTCAGAGCACATGACAAACAGCCATCTTACAAGGTATGAACAAATCATAATGACAGCTGAAAACATTTCTATCGGAAGATATAATTTTTTTGATCCTGCAACGTGAATGATAATGATGATGCAGAAAATGATTGTGTGAATGTCACATAATTATGTACCAAACAAATACCAGACATCAATGATATACGTCTCGAAATGGCTGTTCTGAATTTGTTTGTAGGTCGGTTCTTGTCTGAGAGACTATTGTGGAATGTTGAAAGATGCTTATGCAGTTTGTTCCAATTCTGAAATTGTTGAAGCATTATACCAGCCTAATATAACTTCAGCACATGTGGTGGAGTTGATTGCACTGACAATAGCTCGTTGCCTTCCAAATAATTTTAATGTGACAATTATTTACAAACGGCCGCTTTAGAGTTGGAGTGGTACATTATTCTGGGGAGCTGTGGTTGCAAATGGATTTTATGACATCCAATTGTACCCCCATAGAGAAGGGTTCTTATATTCTTGATTTGTTTGAAACAATACAACAACCAGAATTATAAAGGTGAAGATTCTGTTACCTTTACCTGTGGCCAGTTTCAATCCGAGCGATGGGCTTTTGCAAAGTCACAAGCAGCATCACAAAGAAATAGTTTCTGATACAAATAATGAAAACATCCAATTGAGCATTCAACTCTCGAGAATGCCCAGAGGAAGAGAGCAGTTTACAGCGGGATAGGTCGCTGATGCTGGCCGAAGCCCAAGTTCATCAGCGAGTAAAGAAACATTCTTTACATTTTAAATTTTGATCTCAATATAAATGGCCTACAGCAGATGCTATAAAACTGTTAGCACAGTGTAATTGATAATGATATTAATGTCATAGTTGGTCTACTATTGTGCCTTACTTCCAGGGGTATAGCTTCAGGGGGGTGTTACAACCCCCGCTCAGTAAATGTACTTTGTGATAAATAGATGGGTACAGGTGTTTTCAGTCGGGCCTGCTGAGAGGTCTGATGTATTTTACCAGGAATTTTTACATACACACAAACAATAACGCACACACACTCTCTCCCTCTGAAAGTACTACAAAATGTTGGTTATCACAAAATATTGTGATTTTTTTCTTAGTACTTCTACCAATTCTTATTCCTCTCCCTTTCCACTGCCCCTCAAGAATGCTGCTTGGCATATAATATATTTTAACATGATATGCCAGTCTGATTGTTGAAAAATCTGACGTGCACCACCCCAATCCTACTGATCAAGATAAGCCCCATGCTTATTTCTCCAGTAGGATATGTCTCAACAGAGGATGAATTACCTGCAGAACATATTTAGGTGGAGTCCAATATACTGACACATAGTGAACATTTATTTAGTGGATGTAATGATAAAATGTATACAAAAATGTTGGGTGCAAAAGTAGTTATCATGGGGGTTAAGCATTGGATGGTGTGTACATTTCTCCCTTCATCTGCAGGTGAAACCACAATATATTTACAAAAAACGATCTCATATGGATTCTCATATGGTCTGTATGTTAGTATATTTAATAAGCAGGAGTTATTTTCACTATATCTGTTGGACATCAACATTTCAATGGAGAATTATCTTGTTTTCAAAGGTGTTGGGAATAGGGTAACTTATGGTAAATATTTTTATAAAGTTGTTCAAACTAATCATCATACTAAAAAGACTAAAAGAGAGTGTGTTTGAGAAAATAACAGCATAAATTAGTTAAGGTATGTATGAGAGGAGAGTAAAAACTTTGAGAGATTTCAACGATGATAAGAAAATCAGATCTCAGATTAAGGCTGAGGAAGAATTTAGGTTTTTGAATTTGCGTCGAAAGTTGAAAATGGAGCATGAGGGAAAGGGTGAAATGTGTATGGTGTGTTATCAGTCTACAGCAGTCAGGTCAATGGAATTTGTGGGTGAGAGTCAGTATGAAAAAAGGTATGTTGTTTGTGGTGATATTCTGGTCGGTAAAGAACCAATAGTGAGAGGAATTTGTTATGCATGTGGGAAGCTTGATTATTTCAACCTGCTTCATAATTGAGTGTTTTTTTGCTTTAGTATCTCCTCACATGAGCGGGGTAGTTGATGCTGTTGGTTTGACGAGAGTAAAATGTAGTTTTGGGCAGATAATATCAGAGCTGTGATTTCATCTATAGGATTGGCTATGAATGATGTGAATATTAGAAGATTGTGTACGCTTGTTGATAGCCTTGCTTCTAACACTGCCCGGAACTATAACACAGAATAATATGGAGTCATTTGTTATGTGTGCAATGATAATACAAAATTGCCTAGTGCTAGATATCCTTCTTGCAAAGCAAGATGGTGTTTGCAGAGTTATGTAGGAAAAAGAGTGCTGCATCTTCATTCCCAATAACAGTAGGATTATTAATGCTTATGACTGTAATATTACTAACATTGCTTGTGAAGTCCAATCTTTACAAAAGTATGGCTAGTGGGAAGCAGTGGGTTTCCTGGTTAATGAGATACAAAAAGGGCTTAGAAGTTTTGTGAGTAGATCAATAGCATGGGAGGGTATATGTTTAGTATAGTAGTAACACATGTAAATATTGTGTTGATTTGTGCAATTGTCTTGATTCCAATGTTCATATTTTCTGACCTAATGTGTCCAAACTGTGGTTTAAAGTGAAATGAAGAGAATATAAGAGAAAGTGGGATGATATGAAATGAGATAAAGTGATATGCCCAGAAACTCAGAATGTTAAGCCGAGGCTAGATCTTGAACTTTCACCCCCCAATTTCAAGTTTGGCATCTCGGGTCATAAAGCCATATCTCCTCAAGCAAGACACTGATGGTTCCTAATATTGTGGGTGTTCCTTACGTGTAAAACCTCTTATCATATTAAGATATGCTTCTACTTTGCATATACATAGGTAAAGAACATGGTGACATATTTGGCTAAGAATTTAAGGAGTGAGTCCGGACCTCTGACAGTAGTACTATGATCAAGCAGGACATTGATGGTTACTAATATTGTAGGTGTTCCTTACATGCACAACCTCTTATCTTATTAAGATATGCTTCTACTTTGCACATAAATAGGTAATGAACATGGCAACATATTTGGCTAAGAGTTCAAGGAGTGAGTCCAAAACAGTAGCACTTTGCTGTTTGTTTGTTGGATGCTTGTATATTATGGGTGAAGTATAACTCAGTGGTAGGTATGGGTGTTGTCTGGCTAAGAATGCCCCTCTTTAGAGCGCAACCATCCTTTGTTGGGGCACTCTTCTAGTAATGTCTTTATTTCAAATTTAATTCCCCAAAAGGTTGTAACTCTATTCACCTAGTGTTCTCAATACCTCTTAATTGGATGACTCTGTATATTGTGTTACAGCGACCTCACATTTGTTAACTGAATTTATGACTATAGATTCATCTTGTTTTAACTCCTTCAGGGCTTTCAATTGTGATTTAATTATATTGGGTGGAACGCATTGCTTATTCTTTTCCAGTATAGAAATATAATTAATTACGTCCTTTTAAAAATAAATACTTCCTGTAGAATTTCTGTTGCAGGGGTGTGTCAATCCTGTGCTTTTTAGGTGTAGGAATTTACATTTGGTATTGAAACCACATATTTAATCACATTTTAATAAACATTTTCTTAAAGATTTCTACAGAAGTTCTCTTCATCTAGGTAGTCAGTGACTTCTTAAAGATAATAATTGCTGGAATTAAAATCAGTTGCCAATAGTACATACGTCTGGAGGTACACAATTTTACAGAACTGTATGCCTTCCTATAGTGCCCTTTTCCTTTCTATTGCTTTTTCCAAGAAAATGGTCTGGTCGGTTGGTTAGTTGAATTCTCTCCATTAGCCACTGCTACGTCCACTGTGTGGATTTGTTTCCATGCTAGAGTCACTGGATAAACGGATCAATCTCTTCCATGATCTTCCCAGGTATTGGTGCAACAGCTATGTATTTTCCATTTTTTCGTACCGCTCTATTGGAGGTATGGGTAAATAGTTTTAGTGGAAATCATTGACGCTTCCTTTCTTGGCTTCTGCATTTTCTGTGCTTATGTGTTCACAGATAATTCTTCAATTTGTTTTGTATTCTGTATTCTGCATTCCATGTTGTTGGTATCTTGCAGAGCATGCTTAATGAACATATTTCTCATAATTTATGCGCACCTCCTGATCACTGTAATTTTCTCGACCACTATAATTATCATAAGTAATATTCTAATGTATACAAATATGTGTTTTTCTTTTTGCTACCAGTCAATGTAGGTACTGATTTGCTGTCTTCTTTTGTACAACACACTGAAATCTGTTTCGGTGCAGTTCGCCCTTAATAAGCCAACAAAAAAAAACAGTGCTTATAATGCATGCCATTTTGTAGTGACTTCAGGTCTCAGCTGTTACCCCTGTATTGCGTCTTCTAGTCCATGGTACTGTAACCTCTGATGTGGCAACATCAGTGCCAGGAAAATGGGTGGGCATTGAGCCTTCATCCTCCTTGTTTTCTGCCCAGTTTGTGTTACACTATTGGTGAATAATACTCTATTGTTAACTATTGGTTCAATAAAAAAATGGGAGCACTAGGAGTTGAATGAGACTTTTGCTGGTTGTTGTGGAAAGAAAAAAGAAAATACTTTTTAAATGTAAATTGTGTGCACACGTATAGGTATTATTTGCATTCTGTGAGAGAGTGTGTATATGGCTGAGATACCCGCCACCCCCTCTCAACACACTCCCCAAGGATGGGAAACCGGAAACCGTTCTTGAACTTTTGGAAGTCGGGAAGGGAGTTACCCTTCCCGGCCGTATTTATTAAAATATGAAACAAAATTAAAACATTAAAATAACAGTTTCATAATATGTACAATTTCATTACCACATTGCGATGTTTGGCTAACCTTAACATATCCTCTAATACAAAGGTTCTCCTAGCCGAACTAACATCCTACAAAACATTTACTTGAAATTTTGAAATTGTACATCCTAACGTTTAAGGGCCAACGGCAAGGTCGTAACCGGTGTCAAGATCCCTAACCCAGACATATCCCCCTCCCTTGTGAGGGGCGGCACAGAGGCATACCTCAAGTGCAAATACCAATTTCCCTTGACTTGACGGGGGCCCCAGTAAAACTCGACGCCACTTAAAGGTCGTACGAGGCTCGTGTGAGGTATCTAGAAGGTAGCGTAGACCCCCCCCCACACCCCACACAACTTACCACATCTGCCGTCGCAGACGTCCTGGCCCCGGGAAATTCCCCAGGAGGGGGCTGTAACCCCTCCTACCCATGAAGGGGCCTTGACCGCCTTCCCTTTCCTTTCGGCGACCCATCCTTAGAAGGGACCGCCTCCCCGTTGAGGGGCCAATGGCCACCTCCCCCGAGCGCCCCCATCCGTAATGGGTAACGCCCACTCATAGGGATCTTCCAATTAGTGCTCACCGATCATGACCTTACCGCCCGACCAAAATAAATACGACAATGCTAACTAAATACTAAATGACTATATCCAACCAACAGTAGCAACAACAACTTTATTCAAACACATGCGTACTGATGAACACTAAAGCAGAATTACTTTATTTGCAAAACATAACACAAATCGACCATTCTTTATTGCATACTCAAAATCTCCACGATAATACCACAACCTGTAAACGAAAATCACAGTTAACCATCAAACTTTATTAAAAACCACTCGCTGTCTTCAGGAGCTGGTGGGTGGGTCAAAATTGGCTCTTCGTTCCGTCTCGAGCTCACGTGCAGCGAGGAGGTGCAGCTTCAGAGCACAGGAACAAGAGGATGCCTTCTGGTCTTGTTTCTCCTTTTATCCGTCTTCAGGGCGGGCGTAAACCCGCCCCTGCCTGCCCCAAGGGCGTGGCCAGCCGCGTTAGTGTCTAGGCCAACCCACTCAAGGGCGGGAAAAGGCGCGCCCCGGCTACGCCGCTTCGGGCATACCAGCCGAGACTCGCCTCCCGCCCAAGATGGCTTCCCGGGGGGATCGTGGTACTCTGCCATACGTTCGGGGGGACCGATTGGTCGCCCCTTTCCATATGGCTGAGATACCCGCCACCCCCTCTCAACACACTCCCCAAGGATGGGAAACCGGAAACCGTTCTTGAACTTTTGGAAGTCGGGAAGGGAGTTACCCTTCCCGGCCGTATTTATTAAAATATGAAACAAAATTAAAACATTAAAATAACAGTTTCATAATATGTACAATTTCATTACCACATTGCGATGTTTGGCTAACCTTAACATATCCTCTAATACAAAGGTTCTCCTAGCCGAACTAACATCCTACAAAACATTTACTTGAAATTTTGAAATTGTACATCCTAACGTTTAAGGGCCAACGGCAAGGTCGTAACCGGTGTCAAGATCCCTAACCCAGACATATCCCCCTCCCTTGTGAGGGGCGGCACGGAGGCATACCTCAAGTGCAAATACCAATTTCCCTTGACTTGACGGGGGCCCCAGTAAAACTCGACGCCACTTAAAGGTCGTACGAGGCTCGTGTGAGGTATCTAGAAGGTAGCGTAGACCCCCCCCCACACCCCACACAACTTACCACATCTGCCGTCGCAGACGTCCTGGCCCCGGGAAATTCCCCAGGAGGGGGCTGTAACCCCTCCTACCCATGAAGGGGCCTTGACCGCCTTCCCTTTCCTTTCGGCGACCCATCCTTAGAAGGGACCGCCTCCCCGTTGAGGGGCCAATGGCCACCTCCCCCGAGCGCCCCCATCCGTAATGGGTAACGCCCACTCATAGGGATCTTCCAATTAGTGCTCACCGATCATGACCTTACCGCCACAGGTCCGGATAGTTGACCGGCTATCCGGACCCCCCACCAAACTCCTATCTAAAGGTCAGGTTTCAACATCTTTAGCCAAGCTATGAAGTCTCCTATGAGTAACTCATTCCCCACCCGAGACAAATGAACACCGTCCCCCAAATACATACTGTCATCATTAATACACCCATGCGAAATAGAATGCAGTGCATTGGACCGGAACAACCTACTCACTTTGTTATTAATTTTTCTCACCGAGTGATTTAAGGCAGAAACAGAAATAGCCCCCCGCCACACTTTTCGTGGGATCATATGGGACCACGCAATTGTGCACCCTGGAACTCTCCTCGCTAACCAACTGACAGTGGAAAGCATCGCCTCCAGGAGAAGTCGTCTACCAGTGGTGACCAAATCATTGCCCCCCAAGATGTACTATGACTACCGACGGCGGTGACCTCGTCCGCCCTAGCAAACCCTCGAAAAATGATTGAAACTGGTCAATACAGAGACCGCCCCTTCCGTAGAAGGACACACTGTACCCGTATTCCCCAGCCATGTGCACCATGTCACCTGCCTTGAATACGTCCGCGGCACGCCTCACGTATGAGTGGCCCACGACCCACACCTCCTTTTTCACAGCCGGTGATGTCTGACCCCTGTCCCGGTGTTGGGTCGACTGCATAGTCCGCCCCGCCTCGTAGGCTTGCGTAACTGAAAACCAAACAAAACAAGAAGCGTGAGTACATCATTACAGCTTCACAACATGTGCAAACGCACATACCTTTTATAACAATTGGAGGACCAACGCCCCACACGTTTAACTTGTTCTACATTCAGACCCCTGGCTGTAGCCTCTGTAGCAGCCCCTATCCGAAAGGAATGGGTCCCAAACTCGCCCGGGTGCAAGCCCGCAGCTGTAATTGACATCGCAAGCACCCGCTGAAACTGAAACCTTGTCAGTGGGGTGGCGTCCGCGTGTCTCAACAAGGTCCCCCCCCATGATGCCAACCTTCGTGTCAAATAATCCTCTAAACACTTCACTGGGCACATGGACGACCCGGGAATCCTGTGTATAATTATGCAGTCGCCCATCCCGCTTTGATCGGTCTTGGACCTTACAAACAAGACAGTCATCGTCTCCCCTCTGATTTGAACGTGCTCTGCGCACAGCCCTCCCGTAACATCCTGCTTGTTCCTTGCCACTAATTCGCTTACCCGCATAGCTCCATGAAATGCCAGCGTAAAAGCGGCTCGGAATAACACTGTCTCAAAGTGAGATGAACATGTTGTAGGGAGTCTGGATAATAACTGGGCCAACCTATCCAAACCTATCGGGCGCCTCTCGTCTACTCTGCGACCCTCAAGGCGTTGCCACCCTCGTAGCGCTTTTTGCACAACGAAAGACGCTGTCGGGTCCTGTATCCCATGAGCCCTAGCAACAAAGGAAATGGCAGCCCGATGCCTCTGGGCCGTGGCCACCGATTTCCCTGCCAGATGTAAAGACATCAGAAAGTTCACTACCCATTCCTCCTGACCCCAAAGCTCCTCTCTAGCAGTCCCCAAAAAGGCTAAAATAGGATTGGAACGCCCCTTCATATGCCTTCCTCGTCCTGGGTGCTAAACTCTCTCCCACGAGGTTACGAAGTTCGGGGCACCGAGAGACCAGAGAGCTTCGGGAAAGGGTGCTGGCTCCGGGTCCGCTGTGGGAAGAAAACCCCAGAAGGCCTGCATACGAAAACGAGAAAGGGCATCAGCCGCCTGGTTCATTATCCCCGGGACATGTCTTGCTTTGAATAGCACATTCAATTGCATACACAATAATACGATTTCCTTGAGCAGTCTCAAAATCCATTTGCATCGTGCTGCCTGGCTATTGATACACTCAACCACGGTCATATTGTCAGACCAGAATACCACAGAGTGATCTCTGAACCCTTCAGGCCACGTTCTCAGGGCCACCAAAATGGGGAAGAGTTCCAGGAAGGCAATGTTACTTGTCAGTCCACTGTCGCGCCACCATGCCGGCCATTTTTGTGCAGACCATCGAGTACCGAAAATGGCACCAAAACCTATACTCCCTGCCGAATCTGTCCACAGCCCCAGCTCCTCAGAGGACACGGCCGGTTTATTCCAGACGACTCGACCATTGAAATCCGCCAGAAATGCCAACTAAATGCGCATGTCCTGGCGGACCTCGGCCGAGAGCCTTGTGCGATGATGGCCCTCCTTCAGTCCGACCATGGCTTGAGCGATCGAACGGGAAAAGGGGCGGGCCATTGGTATAACTCTCAGGGCAAAATTCAACTGCCCCACTAACTGCTGTAACTGATGCAGCTTAACCTTAGCTTCACTCATACACATTTGCAGGGATGCCCTGAACTTTAACACTTTATCACCTGGTAAACGGAAACAACCTTCTCCGGAGTCTAACTCGATCCCCAGAAACTCGAGGCAAGTCGAAGGACCCACCGTCTTACCTGGTGCCAATGGCACGCCAAACTGATTCATTAAAACACAAAATGCAGCCAAAGCTTGCCCACATTCCGGATCCCCGGCTGCCCCCAGGAACAAAAAATCATCGAGATAATGCATCACATGTTGAAAACCCGTCTTCTTAGTAAAGACCCATTGTAGGAAACTACTGAATTTCTCGAAATAGGCACAAGAAATAGAGCATCCCATCGGCATACACCTATCCATGTAATACTGACCCTGAAACGTGAAACCCAGTAGACGCTGATCGTCTGGATGTACCGGGAGCAACCGGAACGCTGACTCGATATCAGATTTTGCCATCAGCGCACCGGGCCCCAGGCGATTCAAAATGGCCACGGCCTCATCGAAAGATGCGTACCGTACCGAACACATTTCCGGGTCTATCGCTTCGTTCACGGAAAGACCACGTGGGGCTGACAAATTATGTATCAGCCGAAACTCACCCGGGTCCTTCTTGGGGACCACTCCTAAAGGCGAACAAACAAAGTTAGCCACCGGGGGTACACTAAACGGACCGGCGACTCGACCTCGAGTAACCTCCTTCCGGATCTTTTCCTGTACCACGGTCGTATGCTGCAAGACCGATATCTGATTTTTGCATTTTTCCACACCCTGAAAGTCCCCCACTGGGATGCGGAAACCATATGAAAACCCGTTCCGCAACACCCCAGCAGAAGCACGATCCGGGTATTCACTGAGCCAGGGAATCATTGCCAAGGTATCAATCGGGGTAGGTAAAGGCGCCCCTCGGACTATGTTAGACCTGTTTGGCACCTCCTCTACCCCCGTTATCACCCGTTTTGGCTCTGCACGTGGACTCAGGATGGGATGATTGCCCACACCCACTACATTCGTGTCTAAATTTGCACGATCCCTGGGGCCTAGTACATTTACCCCTGTTAAAGTTCCAACAAACCCCCTTTTTACCTGCATTACCGGTAGGCCTCGAGTGATTGTCGGTACCCGTACCTGATCGAAAGGGCGTCCCCGCATACTGACGGGAGGATTCGCCCACGTTACTCCCTACTAATGGCACTTTCAACATACCAGTATCCTTCAGTTTGGACCAGGACACAGAATCATAACAATCCCAAGTTAAGTTTTTATCATGTTCTTTTGCTTTTCTGAAAAGATTATCATAGCAAAACCAATGATTACCCTCGTGTGATACCGAGTACCCCATGATCCGTGACTGATAACTCGGCAATTCGGGTAGCAATTCGGGCCTCCGTTCTCCCAAGATCGATGTGAAAATCCCCCATGCCTTGCCCCAATTGCCAATGTTTTCATTAACCTTAAAGGCGGCCATCTTTGCGCGCCAAACACTCGGATGCATGAGGTCCTTCTGACTTTTAACATGCTCCATCTCATAATGATCAGTAAGCAACGAGAAGATGTTTACATATTCCCCTGCCCATATCTCTTCTTTAATAGCTAAAGGGACATGCTGACCCAACCTCTCCCTTCGAGAGGGTGCCGACTCTTCCCTCGCAATCGGCAATGGCCGCTTACCTGAACCGGACGCTGTCTCTGCGACTAAAACCGTCCCCTGTGGCTTCTCTACGGCCGTGGCCGGCGTAGATACCCCCGCTGCTTCTCGAGTTTCCCGCAGTTGCTTCATCAACACCTGCGCGTCGACAGCCGTGGCGCCCTCGCTACCTTTACCCAACCACACTGCTAATTGTGCTGCCAGCTCGGGCGGCATATCTTCCCCGGACACGGGGGTGACCACCACGGGAATCGGATTCCTTTCCTCCGGCACAGGAGTGGGTGCTTCGAGCGGGACACTGGGACCCGGGATATCTCCCCCAGCTGCTCCCCTCCTGGGCCTCTTGCCTTTTCCTCCCGGGGCCGTTCCCTCCAAAGGACGTTTCGGGCCCCCTTCCTCATTTTTATCCATTCGCCTCTTTAGGTCGGTCACCTCTTTCATGAGAACACGCAGCATCTGGTCGGTAGTCATTCGCTTTCCCGCCTTCTTCGGCATTCTCCAGCAGATTATCTAGAAAACAAACAAGAGGATTACAACGCTCAAAATTGGCTCTTCGTTCCGTCTCGAGCTCATGTGCAGCGAGGAGGTGCAGCTTCAGAGCACAGGAACAAGAGGATGCCTTCTGGTCTTGTTTCTCCTTTTATCCGTCTTCAGGGCGGGCGTAAACCCGCCCCTGCCTGCCCCAAGGGCGTGGCCAGCCGCGTTAGTGTCTAGGCCAACCCACTCGAGGGCGGGAAAAGGCGCGCCCCGGCTACGCCGCTTCGGGCATACCAGCCGAGACTCGCCTCCCGCCCAAGATGGCTTCCCGGGGGGATCGTGGTACTCTGCCATACGTTCGGGGGGACCGATTGGTCGCCCCTTTCCATAAGTGAGGGTGTGTGTGAGCATGTGTAAGTGAATATGAGTGATTAAATGTGAGTGACAAGCAGTGAGTGAGAGTAATTGAGAAAGAGTAAGACTGAGTGTCAGGAAGTGGGCTTTGAGTGAGTGAATACAAGTAAGAGTAACTACATGTGAGGGAAAGTGAGTGAGAATAAATTAGTGAGAATATAGGAATGGGGGAGTGTGATTGAGAATGAGTTACAGCTACTGCAAGTGAAAGAGTGTAAGTTTGAATGAGACTGGGTGAATTTGAATACGAATATTAAGTGAATGATGGGCCTGATTCACAAAGGTAAACTTACGATTTTGTGTAAGTTTACGATTTTTTGCTATTCATTAACGTATTTTACTACTAGAATCTTTACGGCTGCGGAGTCTCCGCACATCAAGAGATAGGACTGTCATATCCTTTATGTGTGCGTAGACTCCACAATTGTAAAGATAATACTTGTAAAATATGTTTGTGATTAGCAAACAGTTGTAAACCTACATAAAAATGTAAGTTTACCCTTGGGAATGAGGTCATAAGTGTGAATAAGTGACTAAGAGTAAGAGTTTGTGCAAGGGACTGTGTGCGAAAATGAGTGAGTCATAGTGAGTGTGGATGAATGAGAATGAGTGAGATAATTCTTGATTTCATGAGAGAGTAAGAACCAATGAGTGAGAGCAAGTGAGAATGAGTGAATGTGAGTGAATGTAAGTTAGAATGAGTGAGAATATGGTGTTATGCTTGTGATTCTGTAGTTTGCTCCGGTAGAGTGCAGGTAGTTCTTGGCTTATACGGGCACCAATAGCTGATGCTAACAAACAGAAGGCAAACCTTATCATGACAGACACCAAAATATTGCTTCTGGCATTCTAGAGTTAATACGTGGTGTTTGCATACTAAAGTTAATACTTGGAACTTGCATATTAGAGGAAATACTTTTGCATATGAGAAACCAATGGCAAAATACTGACACTGCTCCTTTATTTTGAGATGCTTTTAGTATTACTGTCACACACACAACCACACACAACCACACACACAACCACACACACAACCACAACCACGCACACACAACCTCACATACAATCACACACACACACAACCACACACATACACACAACCACACACACAGCCACAGCCACACACACACACAACAACCACACACAAAACCACACACACAGTCCCATACACAACCACACACACACAACCACACACACAATAACATGCACAACCACACACAACCACACACAAAAACACACACAGCCCCACACACACAACCACACACAACTACACCCTACCACACAACCACACACAACCACACACAACTACACACACACAACCACACACAACCACACGCACAACCACACATACAACCACACACACACACAACCACACACAGATACAACCACACAAACACACACAACCACACACACAACCACAAATACAACCACACACAACCACACCCAACCACACACACAAACACGCAACCACACACACACAACCACACACACACACAACCACATACACACAACCACAACCACATGCACAACCACACGCACAACCACACAAGACCACACACACACAACTACACACACAACCACAAACACACACACAACCACACAAACCACACCCAATCACACAACCACACACATACACACAGCCACACACACACAATAACACACACAACCACACACACACAACAGCCACACAACCATACACACAACCATACACACACAACTCCACACACAACTACACACATACACACAACCACAACCACAACCACCCACAACCACAACCACACACACAACCACACACACACACACAACCACACACACACACACAACAACACCCAACCACACACATACAACCACACCCAACAACACCCAACCACACACACAACCACACCCAACACACACAAATACACAACCACACACACACACAACCACACACACAACCAGACACAAACAACCACACACACACACAATCACACAACCACACACAACCACACCCAACCACACAACCACACCCAACCACATACACACAACCACTCATACAACCGCACACACACAACCACGCACACACACAACCACACAACCACACACACACACACACCCAAACAACAACCACACAACCAAAAACACAGCCACACACAACCACACACAACCCCACACACAACCACACACACACAAAAATACACACACAACTACACACACACACAACCACACACACAACCACACACACACAACCATAACCACATGCACAACCACACACACAATCACACACACACACACACACAACCACACACACACACAACCACACAAATACACACAACCACACACAACCACAAAACCACACACACAACCACACCCACAGACCCACACACACAAACACACACACAAACAACCACACACATAAACACACATAATCACACACAACCACAACCACACACACCCACACACACAGCCACACATAGAAAACCACAACCACACACACAACCATACACACATAAACACACATAACAACACACACACACAACCACACACACACAACCACACCCACAACCCCACACACACACACACAACCACACCCAACCACACACACACAACACCTCAACCACACACACAACCACACATACAACTACAACCAAACACACACACACAGAACCACACACACACGCAACCACACACACAACCACAACCACACACACAACCACACAACTACACACCCACAGACCCAGCCACACACACACACAACAACACAACCACACACACAACCACACACACAACCAACACACATGCAACCACACACACAATCACACAAACACACACACACACACACAACCACACACATACACACACACACCGCCAAACACACACACAACAACCACACACAACCACACACAGCCCCCACACAACCACACACACACAACCACACACACAACTACACAGAGACACAGCCACACACACAACTACACACACCACCATAACCACACGCACAACCACACACACACAGTCACACACACACACAACAGACAGGTCCAAGACCGATCAAAGCGGGATGGGCGACTGCATAATTATACACAGGATTCCCGGGTCGTCCATGTGCCCAGTGAAGTGTTTAGAGGATTATTTGACACGAAGGGTGGCATCATGGGGGGGGGACCTTGTTGAGACACGCGGACGCCACCCCACTGACAAGGTTTCAGTTTCAGCGGGTGCTTGCGATGTCAATTACAGCTGCGGGCTTGCACCCGGGCGAGTTTGGGACCCATTCCTTTCGGATAGGGGCTGCTACAGAGGCTACAGCCAGGGGTCTGAATGTAGAACAAGTTAAACGTGTGGGGCGTTGGTCCTCCAATTGTTATAAAAGGTATGTGCGTTTGCACATGTTGTGAAGCTGTAATGATGTACTCACGCTTCTTGTTTTGTTTGGTTTTCAGTTACGCAAGCCTACGAGGCGGGGCGGACTATGCAGTCGACCCAACACCGGGACAGCGGTCAGACATCACCGGCTGTGAAAAAGGAGGTGTGGGTCGTGGGCCACTCATACGTGAGGCGTGCCGCGGACGTATTCAAGGCAGGTGACATGGTGCACATGGCTGGGGAATACGGGTACAGTGTGTCCTTCTACGGAAGGGGCGGTCTCTGTATTGACCAGTTTCAATCATTTTTCGAGGGTTTGCAAGGGCGGACGAGGTCACCGCCGTCGGTAGTCATAGTACATCTTGGGGGGCAATGATTTGGTCACCACTGGTAGACGACTTCTCCTGGAGGCGATGCTTTCCACTGTCAGTTGGTTAGCGAGGAGAGTTCCAGGGTGCACAATTGCGTGGTCCCATATGATCCCACAAAAAGTGTGGCGGGGGGCTATTTCTGTTTCTGCTTTAAATCACTCGGTGAGAAAAATTAATAACAAAGTGAGTAGGTTGTTCCGGTCCAATGCACTGCATTCTATTTCGCATGGGTGTATTAATGATGACAGTATGTATTTGGGGGACGGTGTTCATTTGTCTCGGGTGGGGAATGAGTTACTCATAGGAGACTTCATAGCTTGGCTAAAGATGTTGAAACATGACCTTTAGATAGGAGTTTGGTGGGGGGTCCGGATAGCCGGTCAACTATCCGGACCTGTGGCGGTAAGGTCATGATCGGTGAGCACTAATTGGAAGATCCCTATGAGTGGGCGTTACCCATTACGGATGGGGGCGCTCGGGGGAGGTGGCCATTGGCCCCTCAACGGGGAGGCGGTCCCTTCTAAGGATGGGTCGCCGAAAGGAAAGGGAAGGCGGTCAAGGCCCCTTCATGGGTAGGAGGGGTTACAGCCCCCTCCTGGGGAATTTCCCGGGGCCAGGACGTCTGCGACGGCAGATGTGGTAAGTTGTGTGGGGTGTGGGGGGGGGTCTACGCTACCTTCTAGATACCTCACACGAGCCTCGTACGACCTTTAAGTGGCGTCGAGTTTTACTGGGGCCCCCGTCAAGTCAAGGGAAATTGGTATTTGCACTTGAGGTATGCCTCCGTGCCGCCCCTCACAAGGGAGGGGGATATGTCTGGGTTAGGGATCTTGACACCGGTTACGACCTTGCCGTTGGCCCTTAAACGTTAGGATGTACAATTTCAAAATTTCAAGTAAATGTTTTGTAGGATGTTAGTTCGGCTAGGAGAACCTTTGTATTAGAGGATATGTTAAGGTTAGCCAAACATCGCAATGTGGTAATGAAATTGTACATATTATGAAACTGTTATTTTAATGTTTTAATTTTGTTTCATATTTTAATAAATACGGCCGGGAAGGGTAACTCCCTTCCCGACTTCCAAAAGTTCAAGAACGGTTTCCGGTTTCCCATCCTTGGGGAGTGTGTTGAGAGGGGGTGGCGGGTATCTCAGCCATATGGAAAGGGGCGACCAATCGGTCCCCCCGAACGTATGGCAGAGTACCACGATCCCCCCGGGAAGCCATCTTGGGCGGGAGGCGAGTCTCGGCTGGTATGCCCGAAGCGGCGTAGCCGGGGCGCGCCTTTTCCCGCCCTCGAGTGGGTTGGCCTAGACACTAACGCGGCTGGCCACGCCCTTGGGGCAGGCAGGGGCGGGTTTACGCCCGCCCTGAAGACGGATAAAAGGAGAAACAAGACCAGAAGGCATCCTCTTGTTCCTGTGCTCTGAAGCTGCACCTCCTCGCTGCACGTGAGCTCGATACGGAACGAAGAGCCAATTTTGACCCACCCACCAGCCCCTGAAGACAGCGAGTGGTTTTTAATAAAGTTTGATGGTTAACTGTGATTTTCGTTTACAGGTTGTGGTATTATCGTGGAGATTTTGAGTATGCAATAAAGAATGGTCGATTTGTGTTATGTTTTGCAAATAAAGTAATTCTGCTTTAGTGTTCATCAGTACGCATGTGTTTGAATAAAGTTGTTGTTGCTACTGTTGGTTGGATATAGTCATTTAGTATTTAGTTAGCATTGTCGTATTTATTTTGGTCGGGCGGTAAGGTCATGATCGGTGAGCACTAATTGGAAGATCCCTATGAGTGGGCGTTACCCATTACGGATGGGGGCGCTCGGGGGAGGTGGCCATTGGCCCCTCAACGGGGAGGCGGTCCCTTCTAAGGATGGGTCGCCGAAAGGAAAGGGAAGGCGGTCAAGGCCCCTTCATGGGTAGGAGGGGTTACAGCCCCCTCCTGGGGAATTTCCCGGGGCCAGGACGTCTGCGACGGCAGATGTGGTAAGTTGTGTGGGGTGTGGGGGGGGGTCTACGCTACCTTCTAGATACCTCACACGAGCCTCGTACGACCTTTAAGTGGCGTCGAGTTTTACTGGGGCCCCCGTCAAGTCAAGGGAAATTGGTATTTGCACTTGAGGTATGCCTCTGTGCCGCCCCTCACAAGGGAGGGGGATATGTCTGGGTTAGGGATCTTGACACCGGTTACGACCTTGCCGTTGGCCCTTAAACGTTAGGATGTACAATTTCAAAATTTCAAGTAAATGTTTTGTAGGATGTTAGTTCGGCTAGGAGAACCTTTGTATTAGAGGATATGTTAAGGTTAGCCAAACATCGCAATGTGGTAATGAAATTGTACATATTATGAAACTGTTATTTTAATGTTTTAATTTTGTTTCATATTTTAATAAATACGGCCGGGAAGGGTAACTCCCTTCCCGACTTCCAAAAGTTCAAGAACAGTTTCCGGTTTCCCATCCTTGGGGAGTGTGTTGAGAGGGGGTGGCGGGTATCTCAGCCATATACACACTCTCTCACAGAATGCAAATAATACCTATACGTGTGCACACAATTTACATTTAAAAAGTATTTTCTTTTTTCTTACCACAACAACCAGCAAAAGTCTCATTCAACTCCTAGTGCTCCCATTTTTTTATTGTACCAATAGTTAACAATAGAGTATTATTCACCAATAGTGTAACACAAACTGGGCAGAAAACAAGGAGGATGAAGGCTCAATGCCCACCCATTTTCCTGGCACTGATGTTGCCACATCAGAGGTTACAGTACTATGGACTAGAAGACGCAATACAGGGGTAACAGGCTGCGGAGTCTCCGCACATTAAGAGATAGGACTGTCATATCCTTTATGTGTGCGTAGACTCCACAATTGTAAAGATAATACTTGTAAAATATGTTTGTGATTAGCAAACAGTTGTAAACCTACATAAAAATGTAAGTTTACCCTTGGGAATGAGGTCATAAGTGTGAATAAGTGACTAAGAGTAAGAGTTTGTGCAAGGGACTGTGTGCGAAAATGAGTGAGTCATAGTGAGTGTGGATGAATGAGAATGAGTGAGATAATTCTTGATTTCATGAGAGAGTAAGAACCAATGAGTGAGAGCAAGTGAGAATGAGTGAATGTGAGTGAATGTAAGTTAGAATGAGTGAGAATATGGTGTTATGCTTGTGATTCTGTAGTTTGCTCCGGTAGAGTGCAGGTAGTTCTTGGCTTATACGGGCACCAATAGCTGATGCTAACAAACAGAAGGCAAACCTTATCATGACAGACACCAAAATATTGCTTCTGGCATTCTAGAGTTAATACGTGGTGTTTGCATACTAAAGTTAATACTTGGAACTTGCATATTAGAGGAAATACTTTTGCATATGAGAAACCAATGGCAAAATACTGACACTGCTCCTTTATTTTGAGATGCTTTTAGTATTACTGTCACACACACAACCACACACAACCACACACACAACCACACACACAACCACAACCACGCACACACAACCTCACATACAATCACACACACACACAACCACACACATACACACAACCACACACACAGCCACAGCCACACACACACACAACAACCACACACAAAACCACACACACAGTCCCATACACAACCACACACACACAACCACACACACAATAACATGCACAACCACACACAACCACACACAAAAACACACACAGCCCCACACACACAACCACACACAACTACACCCTACCACACAACCACACACAACCACACACAACTACACACACACAACCACACACAACCACACGCACAACCACACATACAACCACACACACACACAACCACACACAGATACAACCACACAAACACACACAACCACACACACAACCACAAATACAACCACACACAACCACACCCAACCACACACACAAACACGCAACCACACACACACAACCACACACACACACAACCACATACACACAACCACAACCACATGCACAACCACACGCACAACCACACAAGACCACACACACACAACTACACACACAACCACAAACACACACACAACCACACAAACCACACCCAATCACACAACCACACACATACACACAGCCACACACACACAATAACACACACAACCACACACACACAACAGCCACACAACCATACACACAACCATACACACACAACTCCACACACAACTACACACATACACACAACCACAACCACAACCACCCACAACCACAACCACACACACAACCACACACACACACACAACCACACACACACACACACAACAACACCCAACCACACACATACAACCACACCCAACAACACCCAACCACACACACAACCACACCCAACACACACAAATACACAACCACACACACACACAACCACACACACAACCAGACACAAACAACCACACACACACACAATCACACAACCACACACAACCACACCCAACCACACAACCACACCCAACCACATACACACAACCACTCATACAACCGCACACACACAACCACGCACACACACAACCACACAACCACACACACACACACACCCAAACAACAACCACACAACCAAAAACACAGCCACACACAACCACACACAACCCCACACACAACCACACACACACAAAAATACACACACAACTACACACACACACAACCACACACACAACCACACACACACAACCATAACCACATGCACAACCACACACACAACCACACACACACACACACACAACCACACACACACACAACCACACAAATACACACAACCACACACAACCACAAAACCACACACACAACCACACCCACAGACCCACACACACAAACACACACACAAACAACCACACACATAAACACACATAATCACACACAACCACAACCACACACACCCACACACACAGCCACACATAGAAAACCACAACCACACACACAACCATACACACATAAACACACATAACAACACACACACACAACCACACACACACAACCACACCCACAACCCCACACACACACACACAACCACACCCAACCACACACACACAACACCTCAACCACACACACAACCACACATACAACTACAACCAAACACACACACACAGAACCACACACACACGCAACCACACACACAACCACAACCACACACACAACCACACAACTACACACCCACAGACCCAGCCACACACACACACAACAACACAACCACACACACAACCACACACACAACCAACACACATGCAACCACACACACAATCACACAAACACACACACACACACACCCATACACACGACCACACACACACACACACACACACACAACCACACAAGCACAGACACAAACACACACACAACCACTTACAACCAGACACACAACCACAAACACAACACAGGCAACCACTACCACACACACAACCACACACACATAACCAAACACACAACCACACACACAACCACACCCCACACACACAACCACACACTCAACCACCCACACAACCACACACACAATCACACACACAACCACACACACACAACCACACACACACAACCACACACACATGTTAACGCATCCACAATTAACTATTGTAGCAATTGCAGTGTGGTGCACTTTACTTTTAAACATATTCATGTAAAGTGCAGCATGCCACCATTGCTACAAAAATAAATACACCATTTTTTGGCCTACAATTTATAGACTTTTTTTGCAATTGGTGTTGCAATATTTAGCAATGCCAATATCTCAAACATAATTAATGCGAGACCTATTGCATTGCAAATGCTTGTTCAAACTTTTTTCAGGGAATAACCCCCCCCCCCCAACAGAGCCCTTCTTAGAAGAGATCATGCTTATTCTTCTTGTTGCTCATTCATTACAATTCAGTGCAGCTCTTACACCACAACACTTTCAAAGATCACCCACTGCCACCACAAGAACAGAAAGTAAACAGTGTCTTGGAGAGCACTAGTTACTTTCGATAATTTTAGGTTTTGTAAAATAAATTCAGCAGTGAAATGCACACTCTTCTTATTAAACAAAAAAATAAAAACAAATACCTTTTTAAAGAGGTTGTTGCCAGGTTTTATTACTGGGAATACAGGAAAAATGTTGTATTTGAATAAAGACTTCACCTCTGTGCATCTCCTCAGTGATGGTGCCTTGTAAATGATCATAAATCCAAATATAGTAAGAATAACAATTTAAGCCAATAACTTCATATTCAAGATATGGTCTATATCAAATAATGCACAGGGACATTACTAATATTTTTTAATCTCCTTTTCCCCTCTCCTCATGATTTATTTATACATTTCTTTTTTTGCCATATACTATGGTAATTACAGTATGTGGTATACATATTTTTGGTTCTCAATGCTATTCTGGATTTTGTGGCACTATATATTCTTCAGACAAATACATATTTTTGATGTAATATGAAGAGAATGAGTAATATTCCCCTGCCATATCCTATCAGCACCCTAATGTAGGTGGAAACTACAACAGACGTTTGTCTGTTTTGTGTGGTTATATGAATTATGCTGTTAATGTTTAACTTTAGCAATGCCAATGCAATGCCATCAGGGTTAAGGTATTGTGACCACTTCCTGGGAAGATTCCTAGACAATAGTCATATGATGACTTTTCCTGTGATGTAATTAGGCACCCTAATGTAGGTGGAGACTAAAACAGATGTTTGCCTGTTTTGTGTGGTTATATGAACTATGCAGTTAATGTGTAACTTTGGCAATGCCAATTGCGATGTCATCAGGGTTAAGGTCATGTGACCACTACCTCAGAAGATTCATGGTCAATGATCATATGATGATCCTTCCCGTGATGTAATTAAATTCAAGGGGTGCATGCCGTTACTGCTGCTAGCCCTAGCATTTTAGTGAATCAACGTCCATGTTGCTGCGCCATGTAATCAGTCTATTTTCGGGGTTCAAGGTCAGATGGTGTGTAATGCCAGATTAAGTAGTTATAGTAAAGCCTCCATCTTAGCATGTGAAGGCACAATACCTGTGACTTCTCCTTTGTACATCGGTAGTCTTTGGTGCTTGCTCTCCTAAACCTCTGATACTTGTTAGAACAGGTATTGTGGTATGCCAGAAACTGCTATTTCTCAGAGATTTCGGGCACTAGTGATTCTAAGGCTGGTGGTCATTGTGTTCCTCCCATATGGTAAATGGTCTAAATATCAATTCCAAAATATCGAGTAACCTTAATATCGAGTCCAAAATATAGAATGGACAAAATATCGACTGGACAGAATATAGACATCCAAAATATCGTTTTGAAAGTAATGTAATATCGAATTTAAAAATATACACAGTGAAAATATCGAAGTACATAATATAGGTTATTAAAAATATCGACTTTTTAATAATATCGATTTTTTTAAAGTGTTTTGTATGTTAGTATATGTGTGAAAAGTGTATATTTATTTGTAATTTATTGTAAGTAATTAATTTTATGGTATTTAGTTTTTGCGTAATTTAATTCTGTAGCGGGTTGTGGGTTTATAGGGGAATAGGGTGGGAAGTAATTTACTTATAATTAATTAAATATGTTAATTAATTAATTGGTATTTATTTTGAATAAATTGTCAATTAATTTTTATTGGTATTTAATAATTTGTTAATTGACCATTAATTTTATATATTGATTAATTGATAATTATGTGAATATAATATTTTATTTTCTGTAGCAGGTTGTGGGCTTATAGGGGTATAAGGAGAGAAGGTATTTAATTATAATTAATGTAATATGTTAATTAATTAATTGGTATTTATTTTGAATAAATTTTCAATTAATTTTTAATTGGTAATTAATTATTTGTTAATTGATAATTAATTTTTATAAATTGATTAATTGATAATTATGTGAATAATATAATTTTATTTTCTGTAGCGGGTTGTGGGTTTAAAGGGGAATAGGTTAGGAAGTAATCTAATTATAATTAATTAAATATGTTAAATAATTGGTATTTATTATGAATAAATTGTCAATTAATTTTTAATTGCTAATTAATGGATTGTTAATTGATAAATCATTTGTATTAATTGATTAATTGATAATGATGTGAATAATATTTTATTTTTTGTAGCGCGTTGTGGGTTTATAGGGGAATAGGGTGGGAAGTAATTTATTTATAATTAATTAAACATGTTAATTAATCGATTGGTATTTATTTTGAATACATTGTTAATTAATTTTTAATTGGTAATTCATTCTTAATTGTTAAATACAATTTATTAATTGATTAATTTATAATTATGTTATTTATATCAATTTATTTTCACTAGAGTGGTGATAGTAAAATGTACCCTTATGCTATCCAACGCTTTCCCTACTGTTGTACTCTCTGGTGTAGGAATAGTAATTTTTACCCCTATGCTATCCAACGCTTTCCCTACTGTTGCACTCTCTGGAGTGGGAATAGTAATTTTTACCTCTACGCTATCCAACGCCTTCCCTACTGTTGCACTCTCTGGAGTGGGAATAGTAATTTTTACCCCTACGCTATCCAACGTTTTCCCTACTGTTGCACTCACTGGAGTGGGAATAGTAATTTTTACCCCTACGCTATCCAACGCTTTACCTACTGTTGCACTCTCTGGAGTGGGAATAGTAATTTTTACCCCTACGCTATCCAACGCTTTCCCTACTTTTGCACTCACTCAAGTGGGAATAGTAATTTTTACCCCTACGCTACCCAACGCTTACCCTACTGTCGCACTCTCTGGAGTGGGAATAGTAATTTTTACCCCTACGCTATCCAACGCTTTCCCTACTGTTGCACTCTCAGGAATGGGAATAGTAATTTTTACCCCTACGCTATCCAACGCCTTCCGTACTGTTGCACTCTCTGGAGTGGGAATAGTAATGTTTACCCCTATGCTATCCAACGCTTTCCCTACTGTTGCACTCTCTGGAGTGGGAATAGTAAATTTTACCCCTACGCTATCCAACGCTTCCCCTACTGTTGCACTCTCTGGAGTGGGAATAGTAAGTTTTTACCCCTACGCTATCCAACGCCTTACCTACTGTTGCACTCTCTGGATTGGGAATAGTAATTTTTACCCCTGCGCTATCAAAAGCTTTTCCTACTGTTGCACTCTCTGGAGTGGGAATAGTAATTTTTACCCCTACGCTATCCAACGCCTTCCGTACTGTTGCACTCTCTGGAGTGGGAATAGTAATGTTTACCCCTATGCTATCCAACGCTTTCCCTACTGTTGCACTCTCTGGAGTGGGAATAGTAAATTTTACCCCTACGCTATCCAACGCTTCCCCTACTGTTGCACTCTCTGGAGTGGGAATAGTAATTTTTACCCCTACGCTATCCAACGCCTTACCTACTGTTGCACTCTCTGGATTGGGAATAGTAATTTTTACCCCTGCGCTATCAAACGCTTTTCCTACTGTTGCACTCTCTGGAGTGGGAATAGTAATTTTTACCCCTACGCTATCCAACTCTTTCCCTACTGTCGCACTCTCTGGAGTGGGAATAGTACTTTTTAACTCTACGCTATCCAACGCCTTCCCTACTGTTGCACTGTGTGGAGTGGGAATAGTCATTTTTACCCCTACGCTATCCATTGCTTTCCCTACTGTTGCACTCACTGGAGTGGGAATAGTAATTTTTACCTCTACGCTATCCAACGCTTTCCCTACTGTTGCACTCACTGGAGTGGGAATAGTAATCTTTACCCCTACGCTATCCAACGCTTTCCCTACTGTTGCACTCACTGGAGTGGGAATAGTAATTTTTACCCCTATGCTATCCAACGCTTTCCCTACTGTTGCACTCTCTGGAGTGGGAATAGTAATTTTTACCCCTACGCTATCCAACGCTTTTCCTACTGTTGCACTCTTTGGAATAGGAATAGTAAATGTTACCCCTACGCTATCCAATGCTTTCCCTACTGTTGCCCTTCCAGGAGTGGGAATAGTAATTTTTACACCCCGCTATCCTATGGTAATAACATTGTGTATTTTTTATTAATATTATGTTTATATATATATATATATATATATATATATATATATATATATATATATATATATATGTTTTAACAGATATGATTGTATATTTTTTTATAAGGTAAATTAAATATTTAATATTTTTAAGGTAATTTAAGTATTTCTAAGTATATTTTAGCTATGTATTTTTAATATTTTTTTAATTTTACAATATTTTTAACAAATTCGATATTTTTACAATGTATATATATATAAACGATATTTTGGATTCAATATTTTGGTACTTACCTGTTTGTAGAAGGAGTTCGATATTTTGTCTGTCGATATTTTGGGTAGTCTATATTGTGTCCGTCGATATTTAGTCAGTGATCCCTCCCATACACCTCCTATATGCTATAATATTTTACTTAGTTATGCCACTTCTATGAACAATTTGTCTTTAATACTTTCAGGAGCCTACAGGGCTGTAAAGCCAGATGGAAACCAGTGCGTATTTTCCCTTTCTCCCCTCCCTCAGAAATATTTACTAATGTACACTAAGGATCAACCATTTTTGCTGGAGTGACTAGTTTGGGTAATGTCAGGTCGTATCGCAGTTTGGGAACATAAGACAAGCTTTCCATGTTTGTTCCAAATCCTTAAACCAATAAACACTGCCTCATAACTAAATACAATGGGGCAGATTTATGAGGCCCTTACGCCACGTTTACGCCGCTGTTGCGTCACGCAAGGCGGCGTAAACGTGGCGCATCCCGTTGTAAAGCCCTGCGCCGCTTGTGGGCGTTCCGGCACAGGGTGGGCGTTCCGGGGCAGGTGCGCCTCGCAAAAGTGGCTGAGTGAAATCTATGAGATTTCACTTAGTCACTTTTCTTGACACAGCATTGTTAAAATGGGGCACCCCCGAGGCTTGCTGGAGCTGCGTCGCGCTTGCGACGCAACTCCAGCAATGCGCCACATTTCCTGCACAGATGCGTCACGCATCTGTGCCGTTTTTGCACCATGGTGCGCCGCATTATAAATGCAGCGCACCATGGCTGGCGGAGCTGTGGCGCACTGTGGCGCATGTTAACTGGCGCATCCCTGGGGATGCGCCAGTTAACATAAATCTGCCCCAATATATTTAAGAGAGCAACGTTTTACATCATTCGTTATAAGGTAAACAAACGTTTGTCCAGTTCAGTAGTTAAACGTAGACTTCTTTGCCCTGATTCACATAGGTAAACTTACATTTTTGTGTAAGTTTACTATACTTTTTTGGTATTCACAAACTACTAGATTAATTTTACTAATAGTAATGTTATGGGTCGGAGAACTCCGCACATTAAAAGATAGGACGAGCCTATCTTTTTGCGAATACCAAAAAATAATTCACTTACACAAAAGTGTAAGTTCATCTTTTTGAATCATGACTATTGTGTCCCAAAAAATTGATATCCGATCAAGACCAAGGAATGTCTCATATCACATTTTCTGCGTCATTGGCACCTAGAAAAAATACAATTTAAGTCTATAGGGTACGGAGGGTGCAGGTCTTACAACAATGAAATGCAGCTTTTCCAGTTGAGGTTTTATGACTACAATAAATACCGAAGCGAAATATTTTCATAAATTCATAGTTTCAAAGTAAACCCAGCACAATCCACTTTTTTATACAGCTGTTTTCTTGCCAACTCGCCTGCCAGAAACATTGTGTGGTCTGCTCTGTTTTATAGGTGTTGGGCCAAAGAAACCAACACAGTTACTCTCAAGTGTCCGCCAATCATCTTCTCTCAACACTATCTGATATGTGCAGAGAAGCCGAGGAGCTATGTTTGTTGGGTAGATTAAGAGAAAAAATAATCAAAGAAAGGTAAAACTCATGTTCAATTCTAGACACTGTTGGACATGCCTCATATTCAACCAAAACGATAATTTCTCATCCATTTATGAGGACAATTTCTAAAGTGCGAAAGTATGGTATGTCTCATTAGGAAATAGGAAACAGGAAACACAAAAAGGAAAACTACATTTACTTAGTCTAGTCTCAGTATGATGACGTCATTTTGAAGGTGATGAGACAGGCAAATTCTCAAGGACTTATCGCCGAGTTAGCGGCACTTTATCGCAGCCAAAGTGGCGATAAATATATTGCCATATTCACAAGCTGGTGCTGACAGCCGATATCACCAGTTTTCCTGCGATAGCAGCCGCAAAAAACATCACCACAGATGACCCTGGCAACTAACGCTAATGATATGCAGGGGGAGAAAGCTAAAACCACGGGGTGTTGCCGCGCCCTTACCAGTGGACTTTGACCGCCGAAAGGACACCACAGGACCGACACTGCAGCCAGCCTCCCGCCGCCGCACTCCCTGACTCCCGAGTGCCGGCGTAGAGGGGAGAGCAGACCTGGTTGGACTACATATCCCAGCACCCTCAGCGGCCGGACGCCGCGCACCACAATTTCACACCAGGAGGCGCTTAAAGAGCAGCGCTACTCCCGGTAGAGCGGGGGAGAAAGCTAAAACCACGGGGGTGTTGCCGCGCCCTAACCAGTGGACTTTGACCGCCGAAAGGACACCATAGGACCGACGCTGCAGCCAGCCTCCCGCCGCCGCACTCCCTGAATCCCGAGTGCCAAAGTGGAGGGGAGAGCAGACCTGGTGGGACTACATATCCCAGCACCCTCAGCGGCCGGAAGCCGCGCACCACAATATCGCGCCAGGAGGCGCTTAAAGAGCAGCGCTACTCCCCGCGTCGCGGGAGCAGCCCGGGAGAAGCCCGGGACAAGGGCGGGACAGTCTAAGACAGTCATAGACAGGAAGAGGCAGGGCTGGGCCATATACTCTGGCACAATTGTGTCGGGACCTTTGGAGATTTCGGACATACATATCTGGTAAAGAGTTTACTCGATATAGTGTTTCTTATCGACTTTGTACAGCTCCGGACACATATTCTGTTTCATTTCCCCCCTGTATTACTATTTTAGGAAATAACATATATCATGCCAAGTGTCACAAAGGAGAAATTCACTTTGGGGGTAAGACCTATTGGTAATTACCTGGTGAAGATGGTAAACAATATCAATAATGATAGAAGGGCCTCTCTAGGTAGGGGTAGCTCACCCGTTTCTGCCCAAGATCCCCCGATCCCTTTGGAGAATCCCCCAGAGGTTGCTACCCCTGAAGGGGATCCCACTGTGGTTACCACGGTGGTAGCCCAGGTCCACACTGAACCCCCCTTCAGTAGATTTAAACATAGTAAGCGATGACAATGAGGAAGCTCCGCCTATCACTAGACCTGTCAGAACCTGCAGGAAACAACAAAATAAAAGGGGGGGGAAGCATTCAAAAAGAAGGGTAGATACCCCCACTAGTAAAGAACAACACAGATGAGTCCATTAAAGTCCAGGATGAAAGCAATGTGGCTAATAACACATTAAGTCCAGACCAATTTTCCCAACTACTTCACTCTTTGGAAGCCAAGTTTGAAGCTAAATTAGAACAGTATGTTCAACCCCTAGTGCGTAAACTCGACAGTGTCACTGCCGAAGTAAAGAGGCGAGGAGGGTTGATATCCAAACAATTAGCAGTGGCTGACAGTAATAAACAGGCTGGGAAGGGCACAGAAGGGATAGAGCAGGAAGTTAGAGCTGAAAACCAGCAGCAATCTACCCAGCACACAACTAGAACTGACTCAGTATCAATGGCCACTACCACTGCAGTGAGTGTAGTCACACGACCGACAACAGGGCCTGATGATACATCTAGCAATAATTTGGCAAGGAGGAGTAAATTTATAAACCTTCCCCCGGAGTGTACGCCTTACGTAGTTGTCTTAACCAATGTTCCGCCCAATGATATGCAATCAGCCCAGACACTCGAGGAATCGCATGACTCCCTTAAAAACAAAACTGTGTCATGGTTGAACAGGAGGTGTGGTTTCCCTATAAAATTTGCCCCTGACATCTTAACAACTAGAAGGGCAAACTGGATTGGGCCCTCCAGAAAGACGTGTAATGGGGACTGCATAATTGTAAATTTCAGACACCCACAACATGTGGCTACAGTTCTGTTAAGGGCAGGCTCCATGACGTACGATGCCAATAGTATTTGTTTGTGACCTCTTGGGTTCTTTTACAATCACCTCACCAGAGCGCCTCCACATAGTGCGAGAATGAGACCATACACACCTGTCATGGCTCAGACGCCAGGCTCATTCCAGGGACCCGGTGGAGAGAACTATTTTAATTATAGACCTAATATTGCCACACATAACAGATTTGATGTACTCTCTGGTTTAGAGTTGTGCGATTGACGAGAGGTTGGTGAGGGACCTGGGGAAGAGTCTCCCCCAGTCTTGGTTCCCTCGGTACCTGATCACCCCACTTTGATTCCTCTTGTTACTCACTGTAACCCCGTAACTATGTGCAATGTTGAGGGGGAAACAGTAAAGATGTTAAGCTGGAACGTTGCTGGTCTGCGTTCCAAGAGAGAGGATAGCAACTGGCTAAATTTTGTTAAACAACATGACATTGTGGCTCTCCAAGAGACATGGGATAAGGATTGTGACTTTTGGATGGATGGTTTCACCTCGTATTTTGTTCCTGCACTAAGATCGTCAGCCGGGAGAGATAGAGGGGGACTTGTGTTATTGGTATCTGTGAATGTAAGGGGGAAAGTTAAAAGGGTAGACTGTGCCTCCTACAATTTTCTTATCCTGGAACTAAAACTCACAAACAACACCAAACTAATCCTAGTGAACTGCTATAACTCACAGCAAGGGGATTCCCCAAATGAACACTTAGGGGCCCATTAGGATGTCGGGCGGATTGCCTCCGCCAGGGTAGCGGTGGCCACCGCCACCCTGCTGGAGGCAATCCGCCCGACATCCTTCCCTGCATTCCCCCCCACCATATTACGATGGCGGAGGGGACCGCAGCGGTGGGAAACACCGCCCACCTGTTTTCCGCCCCGGTCGCCTTGCGGCCGGGTTGGAAAAGGGATAACATGGTGGCGGTGTCTATCAGACACCGCCAGCCATATTACAATAGGCATTTCTCAATGCCTGTCCGTGGCGGCAATGCCGACACGGAAAGGCATGCGGTGTTCACTCTGGGGGGCCCATGTGGGCCCCCAGAGTGCCGGAAATAGGGGGGTGGCACACGGGGGGTACCTATGGTACCCCCCTTCATTTGCATATACAAAGCGGCAGGCACCGTGCGGTGCCTGCCACTTTGTATATGAAAATGCAAAAATGCATTTTTAGCATTGTGGCGGGCGGTGCAGAGTGCACCGCCCGCCACAATGCTAAAAATGAAGGATGTGCCCGCCACTGTGGCGGGCGCATCATAATGCCAATATCGGGACACCCGCCCTCTAGGCGGGTGGTCCCGATCTCCGTTAGGGTGGCGGGCGGACTTTTTCCGCCCGCCATCCTAATGGACCCCTTGGTGTGGTTGACAGATTTTTTAAACACTTATAATGTAAAGCAAACCACCTTCTGCCAATATATCTTGTTGGGCGATTTTAATGTGCATTTATGTAGTCAGAATTGTCTATTAATTGATAATGATGGGCCAGACTTCACATCCCCGCAGCATTTCGAGCATACCCACAAGGGGGAAGCTCTGGAGAAACTCCTGTCTAATAACGATCTGTTTGAAGCAGGGTTTTTTGACAAAAGTACCCGTGTTGCCACGTTTATAGGTAGGGATTGTGAAACAATAATTGACTACATATTTCTTTCGTCTGGACTTTTAAAATACGTAATCTCCTATAATACTATACCTTCTTCTTTTAGTGACCATAATCCAGTGGTGATTGAGCTGGTAATTGTTTTTTTTCTTTTAAATAAAATTGTTTTGCCACAGGCTGTAGTGGAGATTAAAGCCAAAGATCAGGGGAGGAGGTTAAATTGGAGTAAGGTTGTGCCAGAGGAGTTTTTCAATACCATCACCATTAAGGCTGCCCATGATTTAAACATCTGTGGAGATCCCCTCTCAAATGGGGAGGAAGTAATAACTTCATATGAAGCTATCTGCTCCCAAGTGGCTAAAGAACTTACGTCCAAAAGCCGACCAGCTAAAAATAAACCGGTAATGGGCTGGTTTGACCATAAATGCACTAAAACCCATAACCTCCTCAAAAAAGCTCTTCAGGAGCAACCAAGGAATAAAGCTTTGGTTGCCCAGCTCAGAAGAGAGTATTCAAGAGCAGTACAGGAAAGGAAAAATGAAATTAAACATGATGCATGGGTTGAGCTTATGGATAAAGCAACCCTAAAAGATAGTGCTAAGTTCTGGTCTATTATTAATACTCCCTTGTTCTCCAGTATTCAAAATAATGTTTTAGAAGTAAATATTGTAGAGGAGGACTGGTTGAGCCACTTTGAACAAATTTATGGAAGTCATCTAGAGCTAGAATCCTTTGTGGCCCCAGCCTCAGAACCTCCTATTCTGCCAGTAAGGTTTCACTTGGCGGAAGTCGTTAAAGCATTTGAGGGCACAGCAGGACGAAAGGCACCAGGCCCTGATGGGGTACCCTCAGATATGTACAAGGCAAATCCGTTGTACTGGGCAAATATCTTGACTAATGTCTTTAACACCTCGGCCTGTGTAGGATTGCCTAAATCTTGGTCTCGATCAACAATAATTCCAGTGTTTAAGAAGGGTCAAAGGGGAGACCCTAGATGCTATTGGCCTATATCCTTGCTAGATTCTTCCATAAAAATATTGGGGAAGGTTATTCTAGCAAGGATAACGGGGTGGGCCTCGGACAATAACATACTGTCCGATGCCCAGTATGGCTTTAGAGCGGGGAGGAGCACGGAGGACCAATGTCTGAACCTGCACCTAATTATAGCTAAATACACGAGGGCAGCTAGAGGCTCTATTTTTCTGGGCTTTATGGACTTGTCCACGGCCTTTGATCTAGTTAATAGGTCAAGGCTGTGGACAATGCTCCTGGAGATGGGCCTTGATCGGCCCCTTGTGTATTTTTTGGCCGAGTTGCATAAAGACCTAAATGCCTCAATTAGGATGACAAATGAGGGGAAATGTACGTCAAGTTTTAAGTCCGGTAGAGGGGTGCGTCAGGGATGTATCTTGGCCCCTATGTTGTTTACACTGAATGTAAACTCGTTGGAGGTAAATTTGTTAAGAGCGACTCCTGACATCCCATGCATGGGAGGTACACCGGTTTCGTTGCTCCTATGTGAGGACGACACTTTCCTATTAGCAAGGACCCCGTTGGGCCTACAAAGATTTCTGGACTCCTTCGGGGATTTTATGAAAAGCCTGGACCTGGTGGTTAACAATGGCAAATCTCATGTTATGTCATTGGGTGTCTCAAAAAATAAAGTTAAGACCTTTTACTGTGGCAGTGAAGAAATCACCAGAGTAAAGGTATTTACCTATTTGGGAGTAGTTTTTGATGATAGGGGTTCATGGTTCCCACAGCTCTCAATAAAGGTAAACGCAGTGAGAAGTTCTTCAGCTGCAGTGTTAGGTTTTGCTAAAAGGTTGGGGGGGAAACCCTACGAGGCGATCCTGGCAATCTATAAAGCCAAGACTATATCTATCACAAAGTATGGGGCTGCAATATGGGGGTTTACCAAACCCGACCCCATCCAAACAGAAGAAAATACATTTTTACGGTCCCTCCTAGGCTTTCCGCAATCTACAGCTACCCACTCTGTCCATCTTGAATTGGGGATAGGTTACATAGCAGATATAATTAAAATAGCCCCCATCCTGCTATGGATCAAAATTTGGTTGAATTCGAATCTTTCCCTAAACCACAAGATCTTAAAGGACTGTATCAACCTTGATAATATGAGGGAAATCCAGTGGTTGTCTTATATAAAAATGCTAGCTGTGTATATGGGGCGACCCGAGATTTTTTACAACCCAGAATCTATATGCAAGGCTGACCTAGAGTGCGTAAAAATCAATTTCATCAAATTAAGGGAGGCAGAGCGGGAAGCACTAGAACTATGTAAACCATCGGTCAGGGGGCATGTTCTGATTACTTTGTCATTAGCGATGTCACCCTACCTGTCTATAGTGACTAATTCTTTTCATAGCTGGCTATTAACAAAATTCCGGTTCAACCAAATACATTGTACTTTGGGATTTGGAGGGCTGGAGTAGACCTGAGGATGCTGCTCCGTGCAAATGTGATGATTTTTCCCCCAAGACACCTTGCACTTTATGATCTTTTGTCCTCTGTAAAATGACGACAGGAAAAGGTTTATTCTCCCATTACTGAAAAAGATGAATTTTATCCAGTGTAAACCTGCTTTACTGTTTTTACAACTGTTGGAATCCCCGGTAACCATGTTTTGTGTCGCCAGCTTTCTTGCCGCGTCTGTTAGAAATAGGAGGGTTAGACAGAAAGTCGCACAAGAAATCCAATCCTCTTAATAAAATGACAATGTATACCAATCAAATGGCTTTAAATTCAGAAATGACTGTTTATGTTTTTTAAATGAATTTATACTGTATTTTTACTCTGTATAATATATTTTTAACAAATATTTTTTTAACGTTTTTGTATATATATAGCATACTTTTATGATTTTAAGTAATCGAATAAAGTGGTTTGACTTGACTTGACTTGATATGCAGTGTAGGAGTTCCCGTGCCCAAAGCCGCGAAAACACCACTTCGCTACATTCTCAACGACCAGCCAGATCAGCAATAAAATCCCAAAACATGCGATAAGGCATGTTAATAGTAGGGATTTAATACCTGCTTGTGTGAATTCAGACAACAACCTGCACCAACAAAGCGAGCCAGCCCAGAGCCACACCTGAAGAAGAACAGATGCCATGGAGCTACTGATCATGCAGCTTGGACACCCAAGAGGGCCACAGCATCCACCCCCACCACCCCCAGGCCCGCCATCCCCCCGTGCTTCACTCCCCCCTCACAAAGATATGTCACATGGTGTTCCACAGGGCTCGGCCATCAGCACCATTTTGTTTAATATCTACCTGCAACCCCTGATGAATGTTATTAAGCGTCATAATATTGAGATTGTTAACTATGCGGATGACACTCAATTAATTCTTTCTCTGGAGGGAGCTCAGTCAACCTCTCTTGATGAGTTTGATAGATGCATGCTAGATACTACATTGTGGCTGAGAGAAAACTCGCTGCAATTCAATGCATCTAAGACTGAGTTGCTATACTGCTATCCGGAAAGGATACCCTCCGGGCTGCCTAGCAACTTTTGACCCTCTGATCTCTCCAACTTGGTTCAGCCTGTGAAGTCAGTCCGCAATTTAGGGGTAGCATTTGACTGGATTCTCACCTTGGAGGTGCATGTGACGAAAGTAGTGGGTTGTTGCCAGGCTATTATCCGCTCTATTCAGAAGATTTTTCCTCTGCTGCCTCCTCTGGCGCGCTCTTTGATAGTTCGGTACTTAGCAGAGTTGACTACTGCAATGCCCTTCTCCTCGAGTCACCAAAGTTTTTACTTGCTAGGATGCAGAGGTTACAGTCAACTGCAGCTAAATCAGCATTAGGCTGGTCTAGAAGGTCCTCTGCCTCTTAGGCCTTGGCGGAGCTACAGTGGCTGCCTGTGAAACAAAGAATTCAGTTCAAATCTCCCTGCCTGATATTTAAGGCCTTGCATGGATGGGCTCTACCTCCTTGCAACGTAAATTTGAGTGGTATTTTCATGCTCGAACAATACGCTCTTCTGGGGCAAAACTGTTAAAAATCCCTAGATTCAAAAAAGTTAGAGCTGGTGGTAGATCCTTCAAGGTCGCAGCTGCAAGGCACTGGAACACCCTACCTTTGGAGCTGAGACAAATTAGTGATCTCCTGACATTTAGAAGGAAGTTAAAAACATGGTTATTTCCTAAGATCTAGGGCTCACTAGGTTCTGAAAGAGGTAGGCTATGCCAACTCACTATTAGCGCCAGGATGCCTGACAGGTGACAGTGCACTCTAGAAATGCAATAAATAAAAAATACATAAACCTTTCAAAATCATGAACAAAACAATTTGCCTGATGTCGCACAATTACAACACTTAACATTCATGTGAGGTCAGAAAAAGGAGAATCATTCATTCATCTTTTAATTTCCAAACAAATCATTTTATTCAAATTAAACTCAAACAACTATTTGGAAGAGTCATGGTGGGTCTTCTCTGGACAAACTGTAAGTTACAGCCGGCAAGACAAAATTCAAGATAAGGTGTGTCCTGCACTCAGCAAATGACAGAGAGAGAGAGGAAGAGAGAGAGAAAGAAAGGGAGAGCGAGAGAGAGAGTGAAAGGAAGAGAGGGAGAGAAAGAGAAAGAGAGAACGAGAGAAAGAGAGAGAAAGAGAGAGAGAGAGAAAGAAAGAAAGGGAGAGAGAGAAAGAGAGGGAGAGAGAAAGAGAGTGAAAGAGAGAGAAAGAAAGGGAGAGAGAGAGAGAGAGAGCGAGAGAGGAGAGGGAGAGAGAAAGAGAAAGAGAGTGAAAGAGAGAGAAAGAAAGGAAGAGAGGGAGAGGGAGAGAGAGTGCCTCCACATCATGCAGCCCCCACCGCAGGCCACCAGGTCACACACTTGATTCTGGGTCTTGATTTCGCAATGGCAGAGATAGCATATCAGTGCACACAGCATCCTCACAGGCTGCACACCTGTTCAGCTCTTTAGGTGTCACTAACTCTGTGAACTGCAAGGCAACACAATCATTGTGGTTGGCCCGCGCTGACTGCTGGCTCAGGCCTACACTGCGGTCCAGCAGGGCTCACAAAAATCCTTACCAGTCCAGGCATCCTACCTCAGTGCACCGAAAGTCACCGTCCCGTGGCGGTAGGCCCATGCCGGCCGCAGTGTATCCGGTGCCACCAAGTCTGTGCAACACAAGCCATGGACCCTTTATGATTGAGTCTCATGGTGCAGACGCCATCATGTCACCTCCAGCAGTGGGGAATGTGATGTGGTAGGGCCCTAGGCCCTCATTCATAAATAATAACCACACTGATACACCCAGATAGATAGTGGAAATGGCGTCAAGCAAGTGCGCCCGGCCCATTTTATTGGCGGCGCCACATGTCCATGTGCTGGATGGGTGTGGTGTGGGTGTAAACCAGCCGTAAGGGAGTGGCTGTGGCATGCTGACAACTAGACCTGTGATCAGCATATCTCTACAGGGAAGACCTGGTACATGTAGCGTTGTCCTCCACCCCTGTAAGCGGAGTGGGCTGGCCTTGCGTGTGTCAGTCCAGCGTAAGGGTGTGAACAATGACCAGGGGGCTCTGGGCATGGTTCTGTCCTGGACTGGACAAGGAAGTAACAAATGTGTGTTTCTCTGCTGTAGGGTCAGTGCCACCCCGACCACAATTGGTAATGTTGCACCCTGTAACTCAAGTCCCACAACATGAGCAACATGGACGTAAGGGGGAATCACTGACTCTACATTCATCCATACTTCCACACTTGAATGATCATAGACAAGACACATCTGTGTGAATATGAATGTTTAATGCACATTCAGTGGAGTGTAGTAGCTGGAGCAGTACAGGGCAATGCAAACATCACTTTACATTGTCGGCCTGTGGAGGGTCAGACAGAGTCCTTTAGGGAATTTCAAGTTCATCAGAAGAGAAAGAGTTCAGTCCGCAGTCTGATTGCTGTATCATTAGTAAACAAATATGGCAGTACATGTCGATGTCCAAGGTGAGTGTCATAGTGTATTGGGGGGCAGTGGAAGGTGATGAATTGGAGGGCAGAACCAAGCAGAATCAGGACATATGGCGGAGATGAATGCTACAGCTTTCTTCTTACAGTAAGGCAGATTCATGTTATGTTATGTTATGTTATGTTATCCTGATTTATTGAGCGCACAGCTGCCCCAGCAAAGGGGCGTCCTGGCGCTAGTGCAGAACAAAACCGGACAGGAGGTGGGAAACACAACACAACGGCAACAAGAACTAAGGGGCTAAGGGGAAAAGAAAAGTTTTAACCGCCTTCCTAAAAGCCAGGAGCTCATCGATGGCACGGATGTGGACGGGCAAGGAATTCCACAGTTTGGCGGAAAGGACTCGGAAGGAGCGGCCGCCAATCCTGGATCTCTTGAAACGGGGAACAGTGGCAAGGTGGAGAACAGAAGACCGCAGAGAACGAGCTGGAACATAAGGAGAAATGAGTTGCTGCAGAATCTGAGGAGAGGAAAGCTTAAGGATTTTGAATGTCAAAATCAAAGATTTAAACTTTATTCTCTGTGCCACCGGGAGCCAATGGAGATTAAAGATGGTTCTCCTAGCTGAACAAAATTTAGGCAAACCAACCAGAGCCCTGGCGGCAGCGTTCTGGACGCGTTGGAGACGGGAGAGCTCAGCCTGATTGACTCCAAGAAAAAGAGAGCTGGCATAGTCTAATTTAGACAGAATCAAAGCTTGCACAATGAGTTGACGTGTAGGAGCGTCAGAGTATTTGAAGGTGGACCGAAGCTGACGCAAGATTCCAAAGCAAGATGCCGCGGTCTTTTTAGTGTGAGTGGAAAAGCTCAGTTGGGAGTCAAACCATACCCCGAGGTTTTTGACTTCAGTGACAGGGGTAGGGGTAGGACCGAGCTCGCGTGGCCACCAGCTGTCACCCCACAGATGAATTTGTTTTCCCACAATGAGCACCTCGGTTTTTTTAGCATTCAATTGTAGGAAATTATCATTCATCCAGTGGGCCACAGATATGAGTCCCTCACGGAACTTGGCTGCCTCAAGATCGGAAGCCCCACTAATCGCAACCGCAAGCTGCGTGTCGTCTGCGTAGGACACGATGGAGAGGTTCCCACGCATGGCGACATCAGCCAGCGGCAGGACATAAAGATTAAAAAGAGTGGGGCTTAAGGCCGATCCCTGGGGGACGCCCTGGGCAATCGCATGAGGTTTGGATTCAAAGGGGGGAGTGATGACCCTGAAGGAGCGATCAGATAGAAAAGATCTGAACCATTCAAGGGCCAGCTTATCCACCCCTGCCTCAACCAGACGTTGGAGTAGAATGTCATGGGAGACAGTGTCGAAGGCGGCACTTAGATCGAGGAGCACAAGTGCCGCCGTGTGACCTGAATCCTCTAACATGCGAAGATGTTCAGCCATATACAGGAGCGCCGTCTCGGTGCTATGGCCGGGCCTGAACCCATTCTGCGAGGGATCTAAAATATTCGCAGAATGGAGATGTTTTGCTAGAATAGTATTAACATGGGCCTCAGTCAGCTTAGCAGCCCACGGGAGGAGAGAGATGGGGCGATAGTGTTCAGCTTTTTTAGGGTCCAAAGCAGGTTTTTTCAGGATAGGAATTACCTGCGCCTGTTTCCAGGCAACTGGTACAGAGCCAGAGGACAGTGATAGATTAATAAGTTTACAGAGCGGAGGAAGGCAGACGGAGGATTCTCTAAATTGTGAGGGCCGCAAGGGATCTTTCGGGGAACCCGATTTCACCCTAATCGCGAGTTTGTCAAACTCCTCCGTAGAAAGCTCCGGAAGATAAGATAGCGAGAGAGTAGTTTTGGAAGTGGCTGTAATACGCTTCCGGGAACCTGTAGAGCTGGGAAAGGCTCGATAAATTCCTTCCACTTTATTGATAAAAAAAGCGGCCAAATCCTCACAGTGGGAGGCAGAGCAGATCTCAGCGGTAGAGGCTCTACAGGCAGTGAGATCTTTCAGTGCTTTAAAGATAAGTTTGCTAGGGTTGGAACTAGCACTGAATTCACGTGAGAAGTAGGCGGCCCTGGCCCTGCAGATGGCTCTATGATAGGTCTTGATGGTGGCGAGGTACAGAGCTTTCCTAGCCGGGTGATAAGACTTGCGCCAGGCTCTTTCGGCTTGTTTGCAAGATTTTTTTAAAAGTCGAAGAGCATCATCATACCAAGGACTGGGATGGCTGCGCTGTTGTTTAGTCAAGGCATGAGGAATGAGCTTGTCCAACGCATTAGTGAGCCAGCGGCAGTATAGATTATAGCCGGACTCCACATCCGTGAAAGGAGCCAGAGGGGCTTCAGCTAAAAGCAGATGGAAATCATTGAGTTTCAACTTTTTCCACGGGCGCCTAGAAAATAATAGGAGTAGGGGCAGCTGCAGGAGGATCTTCAAGTGAGAGATGACATTCAATTAGGTGGTGGTCAGTCCAAGCCATAGGTCTTTGACCGATGTAAGAGAAGTAAAAAAAGGGTCAAGGGTATGACCACCAATATGTGTGTCATGAAGAACTAGTTGAGAAAGTTGGAGAGCCTCCAGATCAGCACAAGTGCTACTGGCCGCAGAGGGACAGGGGGAATCAAAATGGAGATTGAGATCCCCTATTATGTTGAAATTGGCCGTCTTTAGGGCCAGGGAACTGACTGCCTCAGGGAGAGCAGCCCTGAAAGCAGCATCAGGGCCCGGGGGTCGGTAGATAAGTAAGCCAGAAAAAGAAAAATGCGGGTTAGCGGAGACAGAGAAGTAGGCACTTTCGCAACCCACAATATCCATAGGTTTCCATGTACAGGGATACCTAGTTTTAATAGCGGCAGCAATGCCGCCCCCTCTAGAGTCGCGGTTAAGAGTATAGATGGTATACTCAGGGGGAAGAGCCAAGTTGATAGCAGCAGAGGCATCATTGTGAAGCCAGGTTTCCGACATAAAAAGAATGTCAGGGGCTTCATCAAGTAGATCGTGGACCTCAAGATGGTGTTTTACCAAAGAGCGAACATTGAGATGGTATATCTTGAATATTGTAGGTTCTGGAGACAAACGAAGAGCGGGGCAATGAATAGAGATCGGGATAGGGGTAGGAAGCGCAAAGGCGCAGTCAGGGCATCTAAAAGGGCCACACAAAGGATGGAGAGAGTGAGCTGGGCAAGGCCCTAACGGAGAGCGAAGGCGAAGAAGGTCAGTTTTAGAATACATGGGAATGAAAGGCCAGTGGGGAAGGACAGGAAATGACAAATTACCGGCCAAGAGACAGAGCCCTGCCCTAACGCTTCCTCAGCGCTGACGGGCACAGACGGGCTGACTCAGGCGAGACTCCGGCGCAGGGACGGCGCCTCTGCAAACGCGACCGCTAGCGCGGTACACCGCTGTTTTCTTATATCTGGTACACTAGAGCGCTCCCACCACTCTAGTCCCCACTCAAGATGGCCGCCGAGTACAGGAAAGCCTGACCCCGGTTTGAAGGTCTAACAGCAGCTATCGCCGTGATAAATGAGCAAAAATGCGTGCAAATGTGCCCAGAGTATGCTGAGTGCAATTACAAATGAAAATAATACATTTTAAACAATTTTAAAATTCGGTAAAAATCAGCCAAAAAACGATCCGTTTTGATCACGGAGCGCAGAATACACTACACGTGCTCTGTGCTACCCCAATGTCAATTCTAGCTGGTACAAAGGTTAGGTCTCGCGAGCGCAGCAACAGGGCTCCTTATATTGGGTACACTAGAGCGCTCCCACCACTCTAGTCCCCACTCAAGATGGCAGCCGAGTACAGGAAAGCCTGACCCCGGTTTGAAGGTCTAACGGCAGATATCGCCGTGATAAATGAGCGAAAATGCGTGCAAATGTGCCCAGAGTATGCTGAGTGCAATTACAAATGAAAATAATACAATTTTAAACAATTTTAAAATTCGGTAAAAATCAGCCAAAAAACGATCCGTTTTGATCACGGAGCGCAGAATACACTACACGTGCTCTGTGCTACCCCAATGTCAATTCTAGCTGGTACCACATCCACATCTTCGTTCTCTGTTGTTTTTATGTGCCTCACATGTGGTACAAAAGGGGGTGGTGATGGACGGAGCATATGAACCAATCAAACACTCACACCCAGTCAACAGATCTGGGTTTAATCCATCACCGTTCTTTAGCCCACTCTGCCACCCCAGTTCAGACATGGCCATAAGCAAATCAGTCTGACCCTGTGCCTCATGGGAACAGTCCAGCCCGAACTGCCAAGCCATGCCTTCCCTGGACCGGAAACAAGCTTCCGGGGACCGGTTTTTGGCATTTAAGCCGTCTTCAGCCCGGCCTGCTTCAAACCAGTGGCAAAGTGAGCAAGGGACTCACGTCTGAGCAAACCCTGCCAACTTCATGTGAACAAAGCGGTACAAAAGGGGGTGGTGATGGACGGAGCATCTGACCCAATCAAACACTCACACCCAGTCAACAGATCTGGGTTTAATCCATCACCGTACTTTAGCCCACTCTGCCAACTCAGTTCAGACATGGCCATATGCAAATCAGTCTGACCCTGTGCCTCATGGGAACAGTCCAGCTCGAACTGCCAAGCCATGCCTTCCCTGGACTGGAAACAGGCTTCCGAGGGGTGGCAGAGTGGGCTAAAGAACGGTGATGGATTAAACCAGGATCTGTTGACTGGGTGTGAGTGTTTGATTGGTTCAGATGCTCCGTCCATCACCACCCCCTTTTGTATCACATGTGGGTGGCGGCATTCTGTCTCCACCACTGTGTGGCAGTGATACCTCAGGGACTGGAGGTGGAATGTCAGCCGCACTGTGTGACACTGACACTTCAGGGGGCAGAGATGTGGATGGAGTGGTAGCAGCAGCATTCATCCTCGCTAGGCCTTGTGGCAGCAATGTCATGAGGATGGTCTGCAGGGCATGGAAGAACCCAGCTCCCTCTCTCTGGTGTGCTGCCGTGGCAGCCGCTCTTTCCGCCTGCGCCTGCTCCATGTTCTCCATGATCCTCCACAGGTGTCCCAACTCCCGGGTGACATCGCTGGAGCCACTCTGACTAGACAGTTGTCCTTGTCTCAGAGTCAGGACTTCAGCGATGTCAGCCATGGATCGTTGGAGTGCATGGAGGCGACACTGGGTGTCCGTGAGGGACTTTGAGTGGTCTCTGATGGGACTTAGACACCCACGTATGGCATCTAGTTTGTCTGCCTTGCGGTCGAAGCCCACCCGCACCTGTTCAGCCATCTGCTAGTGGCATCCCAACACACGGCATTGGAAGGCCATGTGTTGTTCGTGGGGGTCCTGGGAGCCAGCCGTGGTTGTGGGTGCTGCCTGTTGTGTGTTCTGTGCAGGGGGTGGGGTCCGCTCATTGCAGCTGGGCTACCCTGCTCCAGGAGGTGGGTTGACGTAGAGGTCTATGAAGTTTTGGAGGGCGTCGGTGTGGTGGTCCTCTTTGTCATCGGAGAAGAGGTTCGGTTGTTGGTTTTCCTTCTGCAATGTGAAAGGGAGATGCAGTTTATCATTGTTTTCACATGTATGTTGACGCATTGTACATGTTTACATACAGACTGCATGACATGGTGCATTGTGACTGTTTGGGAGGAGCTGCCTATTTGATGTGTGACTCTGTACATTTCAACAACATCACAGATGTGTGTTTGTACTCGTACATTATCAACTCACATTTCCCTGCTATGCCAAATGTAATTGGCCAGTTTCTACACATAAGCGGCACCAGTTGTGTCCTTTGTTCTATTGTGGACGTGTTGCAGTTTGTCCCACATTGTTATCAATGTTGATGTGCTCTGCATGTTATATGTGTGTGCTGCATTTTGGGAGAGTCGCTCCTGCAGCTCTGATTATGCTGCCCCTTATCCCTTTCATGTGGTGTTCCTTTTACTTCTGTGCTTATACAGTGCTGAGAGGTTGCAGACTTGGGTACACTGGGGTAATGGTGGGAGTTGGGAGTCTGGGGCATGGTTTATCCGCAGATGTGTTATTGACATCAGGGGTTGTTTGTGAACGTGTCAGTGAGTGACCTGCTCATTTATGGATGTGGTCCACCTCACTGTTGTGACGTGCAACATTTCATGACATGTTAACTGCAGCAATGCTATTCATCATGCAGTGTCACTTGCATTGTCAGTGTTGCTCACAGACACGCTGCTTTGCTGGGTTTAACACATGTGCATGGGTTGGTTGTGAGATTGGTGATGTGTGGGGAGGGCCCCCTCTGGGCACATAGTTGATGGGAGCCTACTTGCTGTTTCTAGGTGCGCTGGAGTGTGCCAAGGGGAACATGCTCCAGAGTCATTGTGAATGTGCACTGTGGTCTGCTTAATTGTGCATGTGTGCTATTGTGCCCATCTCCCCGTCCCCCAAGTCCCAGGTCATTACTCACCCTGTTGCTGTTGTGTCAGGTCATGTTGAGCAGTGTCCGGTCCCCCAACTCTTGCCACCGTCTCCCAACTGAAGACTGTGGACACCATTTCCTCCATCCCATCCAGCTCCTCCTATGATGCTGGACTCCCACCTCCAGTCTGCATTGCTGCCTTCTGGTTGTTGCCGAGTTTCTGCTTGGTTTTGTGCTTCACTTCATTCCAGCACCTCTTGACCTCTTCCATTGCGCTCCGACTGCATTCACCTTGTCCTCGATGGTCTACTTTATTCCATTTTTTGTTGCCAATGAGACAGTGGAGGTGATGAACAGTTGTTGGTGGTGTTATATCACCTCAGTTATCAGGATCCTGTTTTCCTGCGGACTGAACTGCGTCTTCCTCTTCTTCTTGTCCTTGCCCTTCCCTGACCCCGAGGTCCCAGGCTGGTTCTACGGGGGCTTGTGGGGTTCTGGTTGTCCTCTGTACTTGCTCCGGCTGCCTCCATTGAGGTTCGCACTTGTTTTGCTTTTGTTCGATTCTTTTTTTCTACTTATATAGTGATTTTTCCCACCTGACGTGTGTAAATTGCAGGTATAGTGAAGATTATCGCCGATATTTTTATCGTGGTTGGGCTCATTGCAAATTTTTGGCATTGATGTTTACATTTTCATCGCCGCCCCGGTGACTTTATTGCAGACATTTGACGTGTTATCGGGAACATATCGCGTGTTAACGCTGTGTTGTGAATAGGACGTTAACACAGAGTTATTTTCCTGTCCTTGACGGCTATATGAAACATTGCATTTACCGATTTTGTCAATGATTATTGCACGTTCTTGAGAATCTCCCGCTGCATTTCTTAAATAGTTTTCAACTATCAAAGTATCTGAGTTATTTGCTGAAGCGATTGCAAGGTTTTCATGTAAACACACGACTTCAAAGAAATGTGACTATTAAGGCTCAATGCAACCCTAACATTTCTGCCCCTGTTTTACTCAATCATGGTTGATGGCCGGCCAAGATATAGGTTGTGGTGAAACTTTAGCTTATTTACCAACAGATTCTCATACAGAGTAAACCTGTTTTTCATCTATCTCCATTAGGTCTCAGAAGTACCCACTTATACTTATTTCACTCTATATACACACACCTTTGGCACCTACATTTCACATCCTGGTGCCATCGTATCAGTGCCAGTGTGGTTTCCGTCCTTCACTAGCCATCTATTAGTTCTGGTTATTCCTGGTGTCAAGTAGCTGCTCCTCGTTGCCTCCACTTTCCCCATGATATATAGCCTTCAATTAAGCTTGAAGGTAAATTAGAGCTGTGCCACCCATTTTGGACAGGCAGTTCAACCCCCTTCATTCAGCCCATGTCCAAATAGCCCATGTGCCTCTGGTTTCTTCAGTCCCGCCAGAAACACGGAAAGAAGTGGGCTCAAATAACTGACTCTGCACCTAGCCGCGCATGATCCGACCTCAGTATCTGGGTGGAAGAGCTAGACTAAAACTATTTCAGAGAATTGCCAAAAAACACATACCCCCTTGAAAAGCATGCATCTGGCAAGACCCTTCAGAATCAGATGTGAATGACTTAGGATCATTCTGATAAATTTTCCCACAGCATCCAATCATTTGCTGGAAATCTGCAACTTGATCCAGGAGGAGGAATGTGCTTTTGAAGGGCCGACAGACACTTGGTTTCATTATGATGTACCAACCCTTTCGAACATATAGCAGTGCAGTTTTCACAAAGCCTTCTTTCCTCATTCATCATTACATTAATCAGGTTACAATTCATCCTTTATTGAGGATATTTTGAACTTAGCACTGTCTGGCCAAGTTCTAACAAACAGAGTCTGCACGTTATGTGTTTTATCCAGACAGTTTCCTCTCCCACTCTCTGGGCAGGACACACCTAACATGGTTTTCTCGTGTAGGGGCAACACTTAATAACGGTCCTACTCAAATCATGGATAAACTACAAACTGATTACACTACCTACAAAATCTGCAAGACTGAAGTCATTCTGTACGTCCGAAATGCCAGAAACCGGTCCCCGGTAGCTTGTTTCCTTCCCAGTGTAAGAATTGGCTTATGTAGTTTGGTTTGTCCTGTTCCCATCATGCACTGGGACAGGAACAGACTAATTTGCATACAGCCAGGTTCTGAAACTGGGATGGTGCAGTGAGCTAAAAAACGGTGTTGGATCTAGCCCTGATCTCTTGACTGGGTGAGAGTATTCTGTTTAATTCAGAGACTCTGTCCCTCACCACCCCTTGTTGTAAATATTTTTGTCCACCCTAAGCGTGGAAGGGTATACTCAGATGTGAGTCCCTTGCTCATTGCACCATCAGGATTCAAGCAAGCCGGGCCGAAGAGGCTGAAATGCCAGAAACCGGTCCCCGGTAGCTTGTTTCCTTCCCAGTGTAAGAATTGGCTTATGTAGTTTGGTTTGTCCTGTTCCCATCATGCACTGGGACAGGAACAGACTAATTTGCATACAGCCAGGTTCTGAAACTGGGATGGTGCAGTGAGCTAAAAAACGGTGTTGGATCTAGCCCTGATCTCTTGACTGGGTGAGAGTATTCTGTTTAATTCAGAGACTCTGTCCCTCACCACCCCTTGTTGTAAATACCCATTTTGGACAGGCAGTTCAACCCCCTTCATTCAGCCCATGTCCAAATAGCCCATGTGCCTCTGGTTTCTTCAGTCCCGCCAGAAACACGGAAAGAAGTGGGCTCAAATAACTGACTGTGCACCTAGCCGCGCATGATCCGACCTCAGTATCTGGGTGGAAGAGCTAGACTAACACTATTTCAGAGAATTGCCAAAAAACACATACCCCCTTGAAAAGCATGCATCTGGCAAGACCCTTCAGAATCAGATGTGAATGACTTAGGATCATTCTGATAAATTTTCCCACAGCATCCAATCATTTGCTGGAAATCTGCAACTTGATCCAGGAGGAGGAATGTGCTTTTGAAGGGCCGACAGACACTTGGTTTCATTATGATGTACCAACCCTTTCGAACATATAGCAGTGCAGTTTTCACAAAGCCTTATTTCCTCATTCATCATTACATTAATCAGGTTACAATTCATCCTTTATTGAGGATATTTTGAACTTAGCACTGTCTGGCCAAGTTCTAACAAACAGAGTCTGCACGTTATGTGTTTTATCCAGACAGTTTCCTCTCCCACTCTCTGGGCAGGACACACCTAACATGGTTTTCTCGTGTAGGGGCAACACTTAATAACGGTCCTACTCAAATCATGGATAAACTACAAACTGATTACACTACCTACAAAATCTGCAAGACTGAAGTCATTCTGTACGTCCGTATTAATCCATTAGAGGTTATCAAGTGGAAAACATCAACCAGATTTCACACAGTGCTTAACTCTGCCAGTCTCCATGTGAGGGCAATGATGACCCAGACATTCTGTTTGACTTCCTTTATAACAAAACATCAAAAATACGTAGACACTCATTACCTCCTCGTCCTGTCTCCCCGTCCCATTCCTGATGAAGTGAGCAGCTAGTCTGCTCTACAGAACCCCTACCTAGCTGAGCTGTTGGCACTTCCCCCTAGGATGACGTCACCATCACGTGACTACAAAGGGGGAAGTGCCGGAAGAATCATCCTGTTTTTTCTTTTCTGCAGTCTACGACCGCGTTCCTGGCTGTGCTGTTTAGAGTCTTCCTGTGTCCTGGTAAGTCTCCTTGCTGTTTTATTTTGTTTTTGCGGCGGCCTGCTCAAGCGGCCGCCTGTGCTTTATGCGCTGCCGTTTCCCCCGCGCTGGCTCCGTTTTGGGGCTTCTTTATTTCACGCGGCTCGCGTTAGCAGCCGCCTCTGTTTGGGGGCACTAATTTACACGCGGCTCGCGTTAGCGCCCGTTTCTGTTATCTGTGCTTGCAGGTGCTCACCTGGCTTGGGTTGGCCTGCTCCAGCGGCCGTTCCTGGGCATTCTCCGGTCCATTTTCGCCCTGCTCTAGCGGGCAGGGGCTTTTATATGGAGTAAGCATGGGCGGAAAATCCGTACCGCTCGCGGATTTTCGGTAAATTCGCAATCTGCGAACGCTCGCAAATTTACCGAAAATCCGCAAATTCGCACGCAGCGGATTTTTTTTCTTGGTGATACAATTTTACGGCGTGCGGTGTAAGTTCGCAATTGCGAACGTGTAGGTGCAACAATCTCGCACTCGCAAAATTACAAAAATTGCAATTCTGCACAAGAAATCCACTAGCAAGCAGCATAGACCTTCTGAAAATGATGATTTTTATCAGAATAACTCCTCAGGTTGACATTTGCCTGCACTTTTTTGGATTTGAGGCCTTTTGACTTTCTTTGGATCACTTTTGGATTAGAAATCAACTTTCTCAAGTAAGCTTGTTTGGGGCATTACAGTTGCTGTAATGCTGTTCTGCAGAAAAACGAGTTTTGCAAAAGTGAAAGCATTCAGCAGGTTCAAAAGTTCAAACTCATCATTAGTAACCATTCCCTGTAGTGCTTCCTGACAAGAGCCCCTCCAGAGTTCAGTTGCTAGTTGCAACAATTGTATGACCCTGCTCTGACCCTCACAGCAGGCTCATAGAATAGCTACAAGTAGGCCACAAAGGTCCTGGAAAAAAAAATTGCACTGCAACAGAAAGCAAATTACAGATAAGGAAGCAGGTGCCAGACTGGAATTTTAAAACAGTGACACATTAATAAATCAACCCCAAATTAATTCATGTCAGTTGAAGCAGGGCAGGTGTGCTTGCTTTTTCCCCCCATAATCTACAGTGATGATGAACCAGAGGGTGGCACTGATGTACCAAAGGGTGGCATGGGTGAAACAGAGGGTGGCAGGGGTGAAACAGAGGGTGCTGGGAACCTGTGATGATGAACCAGACGTAGAAACAACATAATCGCGACCGTTGCGAGCCGACATGTAAGTTCGCAATTGCGAACTGGTACAAAACCCTCGCGAACTGGCAGAAATCCTTGCGAACTGGCAGAAATCCTTGCGAACACACAAAAAAAATCCGCAAATTCGCGACAATTCGCGGATTTTGCGGATTGCGAGTTCGCAAATTCGCAAAATTCGTGAACGCCAGATTCGCAAAATTCGCCCATGCTTAATATGGAGTTTGGTGTCCTGCATCCTTTAAGGGGGTGATTTTGGCGGCTGGCTGGGCTTCTTATACCGGCCCAGTTTTTTTCCCCTCCCACAGGTGTTCGGGTCCTCGGCTATATCTGGGGTCCTTGTTGGGATGTTTTTTGTCCTTGTTTATGCCTGTTGGGAGTGTTGTTTGGTCTTTTTGCTTCCGCAATGAATTTGGATGCTTCTTCTTCTGCTGCCCCTCTGGATGCCCTACGCCTCATTATTAATGAGGCTGTGGCTGCTGCTTTCCTGGCTAGGGACGCGGCTGGGCCTCCTCCCAAGGTGCCTCGTGTTTCTTTGGATTCGCAGGCTGATCCTGTGGATGACTTGGGTCCTGATGAGGAAGAGGGTATCCGTGGTCGTTTTGTTCAGGGTGCTGAGCTCACTGAACTGTTTGCCCATGTGAGGTCTAACTTGGGTTTTTCTCCTCCTGCGGATGCTGTTGTTGAAGATAACTTTTTTACGCAGTATGTCCAGCCTGCTCCGGATTCTTTACCTTTGCATGGTGCGGTGCGCAATGTGCTGTCTCACGAATGGAAGGAGGTGGACAAGTCTTCTTTTCCTCGTTTCCTGTCCAGGCGTTACTCTCTTGAGGGCTTTGCGGATGAGTTCCCTCAGGCTGTGAAAGTGGACAATTTAATGGCTGGCCTTTCCTCTCAGGGTTTGGTGGTTTCTGAGGACGCCCTTCCTGCGGACGCTGTGGATAAGCGTGTTGAAGGGGCGGTGAAGCGTTCCTATGCTGCTTCTAATTTCTCTGTCCGGGCGACTGCGTATTCCAAATATATGGTTCAGTCGCTCCTTAGGGACTTCTAGTCTCTGTCTGTTCTGCTGAATGACGGCGAGGATGCCACTCCTCTTCTGTCTTTGATGGAGTTGCAGGTGCGTTACCTGTCGGACATTTCCTTTGACAATTTGGGGGCGGCGGTCGCTGCTTCTGGTGCGTCCATTGCTGCCCGTCGTCATATTTGGATGCGTTCATGGAATGCAGATTCTTTCCAGAAGTCGGTTCTCCTTAAGTTGCCCTTTGAAGGTTCGAAGGTGTTCGGTCCTCAGCTGGAGGGCATGGTTAAGCAGTCGGCGGAGAACCGCAAGCTGGTGGCCCGATCCGTCCTCCTTCTCGGGGGCGTGGATTTGGTTATCGTCGCGCTTTTCGGCCTCCTGCTCGTGGCGCTTCTCAGCCCTTTCGAGGCAGGATCGTGGCCGGGGGGCCCCTGGAAGTGCCAAGCCCCGGGCCACTGCCGGTGTTGCCGCCACCGCTTCCTCCTCTTCTCAATGACTGTCTGCCTTCTCCCGTTGGTGGTCGCCTCCAGTACTTCCGTGACCAATGGTTGTCGATCCCGGATGCCTGGGCGGTTCAGACTGTTTTGGAGGGTTGCCGGATAGAATTTTCCTCTCCTCCTCCTCCGGGTTGTGTTCAGACTCCCCTGCCCTGTCTTCCTCGACGAAGAGATGCTTTGTTGGCAGGTGTGCGGCTCCTGTTGGAGAAGAGAGCTATTGTGGAGGTTCCTCAGCCGGAAAGGGGCTTGGGGTGCTACTCGATCCTTTTTCTGGTTTCCAAGAAGCACACTTCGGATCTTCGTCCTGGTCTGGATCTGAAGCGGGTCAATCACTTCGTCATCCATCGCCCATTCAAAATGGTGACCCTCCAGTCCATCCTGCCTCTAGTCCTTCCGGGTGGCTTCCTGGCGTCCCTGGATTTGATAGATGCATATCTGCATGTTCCTGTCTATCCGGGCGACCAGGGTTTTCTGCGATTTGCTGTGGGGACCCTTCACTATCAGTTCTGTGTGCTGCCTTTCGGCCTGTCATCGGCACCCAGGGTGTTCACCAAGCTCCTGGCCCCTCTGGTGGATATTCTTCATTCCAGGGGGCTGCTAGTTTTTCCATATTTGGACGACTGGTTGATTGTCTCTCCCTCTTTTTCACAGGCTCTGTCGGATGTGGAACAGGTGTGTCATCTGCTCGGTTCCTTTGGGTTCCTTATCAACCACCGGAAGTCTTCCCTGGTACCCTCTCAGTCCCTGAAGTTCCTGGGGGCTCTCTTCCGGATGGACCTGGGCATGGTGTTCCTCTCCCAGGAGCGCCAGTTGACTTTGTTTCGTCACCTCTCTTGGCTTCTTTCCCAGTCGTAGGTGTCTGCACGTCTCTGGCTACGGAGTCAGGGAGAGATGGTGTCCACTCTGCATCTCCTTCCTTGGGCCAGGCTACATCTGTACCCCCTGTTGCATCATGTCCTATCGCACTGGGATCCGGCCTCCTTGGACTACGAGACTCTGATCCCTGTCACTCCGGGGATTCGGGCGGATCTCCAGTGGTGGTTGTCCCCTCTCTCCCTTTCCGGGGGTTTTGATCTCCTTCCCCCTCAGTCTGTGGTCATGTTGTCCACGGATGCGAGTGCTTTGGGGTGGGGTGCTGTTCTTGGTGCATCCAACGCTCAGGGTCGGTGGTCCAGTTTCGAGTCCCTCCAGTCCTCGAACTGGAAAGAGTTGAGGGCGGTTTGGTTGGCTCTTCTTTGGTTCGCTCCTCTCCTTCGGGTCGGGCGGTTTCGGTTCAGGCCGACAATCAGGTGGTTCGTTCCTATGTGTATCACCAGGGGGGCATGTGTCGGGCTCTGTTTCTCCTGTCCCGGGAGATCGGCCTTTGGCCCGAATCGAATCTGTTGTCTCTGACAGCGGTCTATCCTCCGGGGAAGGAGAATGGGCCTGCGGACTCTTTGAGCAGGGTGTTCCCCTCCTCGGTGTCCCTCTGTCTGTCCCCGGATCTGTTCGAGCTGATTGTCCTCAGGTTCCGCCTTCCTTGGATGGATATTTTCGCCTCGCAGGAGTCCGCCCTTCTTCCCCGGTTTTGCAGCATCATTCCCTCGCCATTGGCGTGGGCCTCCGATGCTTTCTCGATTCCTTGGTCGAGGGGTCTGCTGTTTGCCTTTCCTCCGTTTGCCTTGATCCCGAGGGTCGTCAGGAAAATTCGTTGGGATCGGGCGGAGGTTCTCCTGGTGGTTCCGGAGTGGTCCCGGCAGTCTTGGTATCCCCTTCTCCTGGCCTTCTCTGTTTGCCCTCATTGGAGGTTTCCCCTGTCTCCCTCCCCCCTGCGGGCTCCTCTTCTCAGTCTTGCCTCCCTGCGACGCCTCCGGCTGGGGGTTTGGCCCTTGAGAGGTTGAGTCTACTGGATTTGGGTTGCTCGATGGAGGTTGCCCAATGTCTTCAGCTTTCCAGGCGTCCTTCCACCTTGAAATCTTATGCCCGCCACTGGAAGCGTTTTTCCACTTGGTGTCTGGGGAAGGGTCTCTCTTCTGCCTCCTGTGTGGCCGTTGTGATACTTCTTAAGGGATGGTTTCGTCCTGGGGCTTGCGGTGTCTTCCCTAAGGGCGCAGTGGGCTGCCATTCTTGCCTTTCGGGGTTCCTCTGTTTCCTCTATCTCCCCGTTGGTGGCTCGTCTTCTACGGAGTTTCTTGCTTCAGCGTCCTGTGTCCCGTTCACCTGTGCCTCCTTGGGATCTTCCCTTGGTTCTGCGGGCTTTGACACGTCCTCCTTTCGAACCGTTGGACTCCGTGGCCCTGAAATTCCTTTCTGCGAAGGTTATTTTCCTGGTGGCCATTACTTCTGGGTGGAGGCTTGGTGAGATTGGTGCTCTGATGGCTTCTCCCCCCTTCTTGCGTTTCTGCGCTGACAAGGTCATTCTCCGCCCAAGTCAGTTCTTTGTTCCTAAAGTGGTTTCTTCCTTTCACTGTCAGGAGGATATTGTTCTCCTGGTGTTTTTTCCGGTTCCTTCTTCTCCTGAGGAGGTGCTCCTCCATTCATTAGATGTGCTGAGGGCTCTCAGCATCTACTTAGAGCATACGGCTGGTTCTCGCAAGGTGGATTCCCTGTTCGTCACCTATGGCCTGTCGGGTCTGGGGCTTCGCCCTTCTCTGTCCACCTTGTCTCGTTGGGTCAGGGGCGCTGTGGTTGCTGCTTACGATTCTTCCCACTGTCCCCTGCCTTCTTCGGTTCAGGGTCGGTCGACTCGGAGTGTTTCTTCCTCCTGGGCCATGTTCAAGGGGGCCTCGTTGAAGGACATTTGCAATGCTGTCACATGGGCTTCTCCCCACACTTTTGTTGCCCATTATCGTTTGGAGTTGGGGATGGCGGCCTCTGCTGCTTTTGGGGCTTCGGTCCTGTCTGCTGTACATGATTTATGATTTGTACTTACTTTTGTTGATTAAATGGCCCTGTTTACTGCATTTTTCTGGTCTGTTTTTTCTTACAATCACCGTGTGCTTGGGGATGGGCTCACTTCATCAGGAATGGGACGGGGAGACAGGACGAGGAGGTAATGCCCGGTTACTCACCGGTAATAACCATTACTCCTAGTCCTGGTCTCCCCGTCCCATTCCTGAGCCCTTCCCTCCCTCCCTGGTTTGGGGTGTCTGAGGGTGATTGTATGTATTTCGTTCTGCTGTCTTTGGTATTTTCAGGATGATTCTTCCGGCACTTCCCCCTTTGTAGTCACATGATGGTGACGCCATCCTAGGGGGAAGTGCCAACAGCTCAGCTAGGTAGGGGTTCTGTAGAGCAGACTAGCTGCTCACTTCATCAGGAATGGGACGGGGAGACCAGGACTCGGAGTAATGGTTATTACCGGCGAGTAACCGGGCATTATGAGCAGTTAGGAAAATCAGCTGATATTTTCTTGCCACCAGAGTTAGTGATATCCGCATTACCAGTATCTCTAGGGGTGGAAAAAATACAGTTCATTATGAGCTGCATCCTACATAAAGAGTTACTGGGGGAATCCGTAATCCAAGATCCATCTCCTCTAGTAATTCCTGCTTTACCATAGGACTTTCACCTGGAAATTTTCTTGGGTGAAAGTAAAGTGATCTGCAGTGCTCCCGTGCATCTCGTAATTTTGATGGAAATGGAGACGGCAGTTACCAGAATTAAGGAACCCTCAGGGGCCATTCATAATAACGCCGCTGAAATACAATACCCAGGGGCAGGCAACATATGGGTGAGAGAGTAGCTATGATAACTGTTTGACTACAACAGGCTATCCCCCCTGTGTAAGGCTTGTGGGGCTCTAATTAGGCTACAAACGTATTGCGTAGACAAGTTATACCGATTGGGTATTGTCTTTATGCATGTCTAAATGCACATCGTTCCTTGACATTGATCAGGGTGACCAATTAGGTTAAATGTTAAATGTCGTATACTTGTAAAGCGCACAGCTGCCCCAGCAAAGGGGCGTCCCGGCGCTGTATACCGCTGGGGAACCTGTCCTGGCTTTCCCTGGGGGATGGTCCCTACTGGGAATCCCCAAGGTGGAGCCAGGCATCCCTGGCGTTGATGGGGCCGTTGTGGAGATTAGGCAAGCTAATGCCCAGAGTTGCCGAGTGGGACACCAGGTTAGAGTAGGCACCGAGGCGAGAATTGTCAAGTCCGCTGGCCCTGGTCCATGACCCTGCCGCGTCGGGAATTGAAGCCTGGTCCCGGGCCGACTTCTGCTCCCAGGTCTGCCGCCTCTAACCAGTGAGCCACACCACTCCACAGGAGTGGTTATAGGGATCATTTATCTTGGTCCTGAGGAAAAGCCTATGGGAAGGCTTGAAACATGTAGACCAAGAAGAAATCCGCTCTTAATAGTGCACATTTCTCCTCCCCCCATTTTAACAATGCCAGCAATAGGAATTAATAAAGTGTAGGTTCCACATAGCCAGGTATTTTTTAGACCCATTCTTTCTTCTGACCCTTCCACTCTCACCACATCACATAGTATTACTACACAAAAGTGCTCCCAAGTCTCCCTTGGTCGTTGCACGCCCCGTCCTGCAGCAGGGCAGGAAGAACCTGATGATGAAGCATGCCACCAAGGGACTTTTTAGTGGATGAGGGTTATTTTAAGAAAGCATATCGTTTTCCTTAAGGAAACTTAACATTTTTCCTAATACTTGTTGCAGTCACTGGAAGGTTCGCTTTTTCCTGCGAGAAGGTAACCCATAATTGAAGGGTGGACTTCCCTTGTTTTTTCGTAAAGTATTTGTGCAACACTTCAATCAGCAAAACAGTGAAAATATGCCTCAAGAATATACCACACCTATTTAGAACAACAGAGCTTAATTTAATGAACAAAACAAGACCAAAATGACATACATCCAATAAGTTGAACCGGAGTTATGAATTTCTAAAGAATAAACTGAAGTGTAGTGCTTAAGAACATAAAGTGCCAACCGGGGAAATCTGCTCTCGCTAGACCGGATCAAATCCAAAAAAAGCTGACTGAGATGGAGACGGGTCGGATACCGTCCCAGATAAGTCCTGCTGATTTTAGGCTCTCAAGTGTTGTGCTAAGAGTCTCGCTTGAAGGGGAAGACGTTCAAAAGGGGCAGGGAGAGCATTGCCGGCGGTGGTCCGTAGGGCACGAAGAGCCACTGGCCATCACTGACGGATGGGCTGGAGCCTCGCGGTCATTAGGAGTGATGCTTGCTGTGCAAAGAGATGAACTTACGACCCCCTTGCGCTGATCCTTTGCGCGAGCGGTGCGGTTCTAGAGTGAACAGGCCCGGTCGCAACCAGCTCAAAAGCTTGTTTTTAGCAGCCAAAAGCTACGTCCAAGGGCCCAGGACCTGAAAGGAGTCTCTTGGGGGTCAGGATCTTATTATAGATGTGGGAGCTGTGGGGAGGCTGTTATGTTCCTGAGGCTTAGATCAGGAGGCCAGCAGACTAATCCTTTGAGTCAGTCTTGGGTCCTGGGTTCAAGATGTTGTGTTCCAGGTCCAGTTCTTCTTTCCCAAGCAAGAGGGCAGAAGGCAGCAGGTCAGCAGAGCAAGGCAACAGCTCCTTCGGAGTGGCAGTCCGTTCAGCAGCACAGCAGTCCTTCTTCCTGGCAGAGTACCTACAGGTCCAGAAGTGTACTGAGTTGGTGACATCAGAGGTCCAGTACTTATACCCAGTTGTGCCTTTGAAGTGGAGGAGGCATTTTAAGTGCACAGAATCCCTACCCTTCCTGCCCTGGCTCCAAACTCACTACAGGAGCGATACAGGCCTTTGTCCTGAGACAGGAAACAGCCCATTCAGATGTAAGTGTCAACTTCTCCCTCCCATCCTGCCCAGGGTGGCCTATCAGGATGTGGATGGCTCATCAGTCACAGCTAGGCTCCCTTTGTGTGTGGCTGTCTGGAGGAATACATAAAGTCCAGCTGTCACCCACCGCAGATATATATTCAAAGACAGCCAGAAGGCACCAAATGGCTAAAGTAAGAAAATAGCAATGTTCTAAAAGTGGCTCTATCAGAATTACAATTTAAAATGTAACTTCACCATAGGTTGGATTTTAAATTGTGATTCCAGAAACACCAAACTTGTTAGTTCCATCTCTTCCCAATTGGAAATGGCACGTATTAGATGTAATAAGGTAATCCCAAAATTAACCTATGGGAGAGATAGGCCTTGCAATAGTGAAAAACGAATTTAGGTCTTTTTCACTATAAGGACATGTACAACTTAAAAATACTTGTCCTACATTTTAAATAATCTGCCCCCTGCCCTTGAGCTGTCCAAGGCCTACCTTAGGGGTGACTTATATGTATTAAAAAGGAAAGTTTGGGCCTGGCCAGATGATTAACTTGCCAGGTCAACATGGCAGTTTAAAACTGCAACACAGGCTATGCAATGCTTTAGTTGTGTTTATTTCTTCTTCATGTTCTAGTACTTTGGAAGGGATGTTTGGTGTAGTATGGGTGTACGTGAAGGGGCATGAATTGATCTTGCTGGGTTATGGGTATTTTCTGGTTGTGGCTTTTGGTATAGGTGAAAGGGGAGTTGTTTGGTTAGAGAAACTAGAACTATTAGATATGTTTGTAGATAGGCATGCTGTGGTGGATAGTGGTGTTGTACCTGCTATGTTATCTGGTGATTTGGGAAGACTGTGGGGAGTTGCAGTGGGATGGTACCGTTAGGCAACCTTGTGATCATATGTTTGTGCCTTCCCTATGTTTTTTGTTTCCTTCTGGATAGTCACATTGGGTTGTGGTTATGGAATTGTTGATTTGTTTGTGATAGGCTATGTGGTGTTGGTGTTGTGTTGTTTTTGTTTATGATAAAGGGTTTTTGTTCATGGACAATACATTGAAGAGTAGGCATTTTAGCTAAGTTTCTTTCTTCCTTATGTCCTGGTACTTTGAGGGGGCTGCATGGTGTAGTATAGGTGGAGGTGAAGGGGCATAGGGCGTTTTGATATGACTGGGTTGAGCATGTTTTGTGGTTGTGGGTTTTGATGGAGGTGGAAAGGAAGTTGTTTGGTTAAAGAAATGAGAATTCTGAGAAATATGTTTGTGTGTGGGTAGGTTTTTTGAGGTGGTTAGCTGTGTTATAACTGCTGTGGTATCTGGTGATTTTGGGAGACAGTGGGGAGTTGCGGTGGTAAGTTAGGGTTAGGAAACCCTGTGTTCATACGTTTGTGCCTTCCCTTGATTTTTAGTTTCCTTCTGGCCCATCACATCTTTATAAATGTATTCTCCCTAAACTCCACATCTATGAAATACACACCCCTCATATAAAAGTGACTTGAACTACTAATAAATCTCCCCATCAACCATTCCAACTTTTCAAAAACAAAACCAAACACAAAACCAACCCACACAACTTATCATTAACAATACAACAATTCAGTGGTTGCTTACCTGAAATTCTTACAGTGGAGATGTGGAGGCCCTAGGTCCTTTCCAGGCAATGACAGGCCCAAACCAGCAGCACCCTTAGCCTGGTCCCTTGGACAAATGGGAACCCTCACCTTAGCACTAGCAATTCAGAACTGTAACCCTATATACTAGAGCCGATAAGAAACCTTGCCCTAGCACCTAATCAGAACTCTACCTCCAGCAACCAATCAGCAGCCAAGCCCTAAGCTCTAGGTCCACTAAGAACCCTAGCCCTAGAAACCAATCAGAGTCCTATCTCTAGCAATCAATCCACTAGGAACCCTAGCCCTAGGAACCAATCAGGGCCCTATCTCTATCAACCAATCAGTAGCCAATCCCTGAACCCTACAATAAGCGAGAAGCCTAGTCCAAGAGGTGAATCAGAAACCAGGTAGAGAAGCCAGTAAAAACCTTGGGCCCAATTCACAAAGGTAAAGTGAGACAAAAGTCCAACTTTACGAGTTTCAGTATTCACAAAGAGCATTTCCTACTTGTAAATGCCCTTTGTGAATACCGAAAGTCACAAAGTTCAACTTTTGGTATTCACAAAGAGCATTTACAAGTAGTAAATGCCCTCTGTGAATACCAAAAGTCGTAAAGGTAGTCTTTCGTCTCACTACCTTTTTGAATCAGGCCCATAGTGTCTATAGATCATCTGACCTCAGACTCAAGGGGCTGTGCATGGTGGGATGGAGGCCTGCTCAGGTGACTCAGGTCACAGGCCCAATCGCTAGGCGTGAATCAGGTGTACGAATGGGGAAGGAGATACTGCTTCAGCTCACAATATCCTTCTTTATAGCCTGGCATTATATACACTTGCCAGTTCCTTGTCCAAATCTACAGGTAAGGCCAACTTTAAACTACCGAGCAATTTTTTCATGCGCTTCCAAAACTTGCTCTTTCCCCCAAAAATGAGTTGCTAAACCCACTGTTAAACACAAATTAAATCCCAAAAAGGAGATTAAAACACTCTGCACACTCAAGCTCGGGTTTGTATTCTGTTAATTAGTGGGGTAGAACTTGCCTTTTAGTTAGGGGCGGGTCCTCCATTGGAGCAGAGGAGCATTACCCCACTTAAAAACCCCAGAGATATTTTATTTTTTATCCACCCATCCTGAACAAAGTGTCAGGACAGGGCGGGGCCTGCTGAGTGACAGAAGGGAGGAGGGTGGTCTGTCAGTGCACTGTTTAAAGTGTGCATGTATTAACCAGCGAGCCACAACTGCACACTTTAAACATCTCTAACCCAGCTGCGTTAGAGCAAATGCAGGCCTCAAGTGCACTGTGGAGCACCAAGTGAGGCTGCTTCCTCCAAGCAGGGCGCTGCTGTCATGCAGTGAGCAGCACCAGGATTGGTCAAGGGAGTTCCACGATCCAGTTCCATTTCCAGAAGACATCCGAAGTGGAGGACATCGTGTTTGTGTTTATTTACATACTATTTGCGCGTGCACCTGCCCCTTCCTCCCTGTAGATGCCAGCCCCCCCTGCTTCTAGTAACATTAATACAGTGTGTGGAAAAAGAAAATCAATTTAAACAGTTGCATGCTCACCAAAACAGCTGATTTAAAGTGAAATTGCACAGCAGAACCTATCTGATCTTATCACCTATCACTCTATGTTTTCTTTCTGGGCTGCACAGGGCTTGGAGTGGCTGGGGGCTCCAAATGGAGATGGCTACTTGGGATTCATTCCCCCTACTTAAGGAGCTGTGCGGGGGTGGGGTGGCCTGCTTATGTGACTCTGCGCCCAAACCCAATCAATAGGTCAAAATCAGGTGCGCAGTATGAGAGGTGAAGGAGAAGAGACTGGTTGCCTCCTATGGTGATTCTACTGCTGCACCGGGCAATATTCGCCTCCAAGAAGGAGGCGTGAGTCTGGTCCAGAGTGTGCATGCAGCATCACTCAGTAAGTTAGGGGTGCTGAGCTCGGCCGTCAATGGGTAGCCACAGAGGCAAAGTAATGCAGAAAACAGAGAATGCCCCACTACAGAACCAACCCCAGAGGGCAAACGTGAGGAACTACCTGACTCTAGTGGTCCTCCCTGCAACCCTACCCACCCAAAGAGACAGCTGCTGTGGTGGGAAGATGATTGGCACCTTCACAGCAAAGACGGAGCTTGGCACATGTCAACTCGTGAGAGGAGAAGCCTGAGTGCAGGTAACCACCACTGGCCTCTGTTGCCCCCCACCTTTACAGAGACCATCTTCTGCCAGGACCGCAGATGAGCTGAAGCACCTAGCAGTGAATGGCCTCAGAGGTCTCCAGGGATGGAGACAAAGAAAAGAGCTATGCCAGGAGTTGAGGCTCTAACACAATGAACTAGCAGGAGAGACTGGAACAGCTCTGCGGTAACGCCTAAACTCACTAGAGGGTACCCAAGCTCCATGGCAGGGCTGTAAATGGGCTCACATGGTGACAAACAAAAAAAGCACAGGCGGAGAGCACCAGGGCCCCTGGTGTTTCCCTGTCATCCCCACAAGCACAAGAGGGAGCTTTCATGTACGAGAGGAAGAGTACAATAAAGAAGAGACTCCAAGCATAACAGGTAATGTCTGCAACCAAAAGGACATGAGAGTCTGGGTATAGAAATGCATAAATAAACTGCAGCACTACACCTTACATGATGCCCCTGAGACAACCATGCACAGTCACAAAGGCAGCGCCATGCTCACTGGCAGCTGCTAGAGGGCATAGTTGGTTTCAAGACAAAGAGATAGCAGTCCTACCATAGCACATGGGCGCAGAAAAATGAAATACTAGTGCACCAGTAGCACGCTGGCAAAGACCAGCATCATGGTGGCAAGGGAGAAACAGCGGTAGAAGGTTTGATGATATTTTCCACAGCCCCAGAGCTCATTCGCTCTTAGCACTGTTCAATCGTTTGAAAAGACAGGAGAGACCACATCTATACTAAGATGCAGCCAGAGCCCTGGCAGAGGGCGCACCACCACTGTATGGCTGCACGGCACATATGCCATGCCAGTTTACTGCTCCAGCACCAACCGGCCTCCACCGGCCATTACTCGAAACTTCTGTGAAACCTGATATCCCCATGAGGTGAGGAGAGTGTCTGTGAAACCTGATATCCCCATGAGGTGAGGAGAGTGATGAGGAACCAAGTCAGTCAAAAGGGGAGAAAGCTTCAGCTCTGATTCCGTTGAGGAAGGAGAGGGGGCATCACAGAAGACATCCACACCACGAGGTGCAACTCACAGACTGGCACCCAACAAAAGGCACTCACTTTCACAACCTCTCCTTTAGCCAAAAATCCCCAGAGACAATGCTCTGATTGTCCAAGCCTGCCAGGCAGACATGACCCCAGGAAGTGCGAGACCTATCAAAAGTGTACTCAAACTGAAAGAAGTATTGTAACACACTGCACCTGAGACAAAGACATAGTCCAATCACAAAGGTCCTACTGTCTACACGCTAAAGGCCCATGGTGCCCACACATACAAACCAAGCCCAACTGCAAAGCCTTAAAACACACACCCACAATGTTAAGACAAAGTGAGGCAGAACTATGGTTCCCTACTACTCCAAGAAGGTCCCAGATGAGGGAACATGCAACACGTGTCTGCACACAACACAACAATAGGGAAGAAGAGGAGAACGGGATCAGCAACTGTCCTAATCAACAACAAACTGGAGCCCAACACCCGAGGCTGGGCCAGACTACATAGATAGTTGACCACCGAGAGGCCCTGTTGGCTGGTCCCGCGGAAGGTGTACACCACTTTACCCAGAAGAAAGGGAAGAGCCTCAGTGATCTAGAAGTCTCACTGGAGTAGTCAAAAAGAAGTTGCATGCCTAAGCACTGAGAAGAAGGAAAGGAAAGGAGGGTGACCAGCCAGTTCACTCTTGGTAACCCGACAACTGACCAAGCCTGAAAGGAGAGATCAAGTGGATCAGGACTGAAAATAGCATTTGTAACAGACTCGTAAGAATGACTGTGAGTGCATTCAACAAGCCAGCCGCCAATATGGAGTAGCAGCTACCTGGTGACACTGCAGCAGGAAAACGAAGATTAAGCTCCATGCATGCGAGAACCGATGCACCAGCAACACACAATGTCTTGAGGCTATGAATGCCGTCTAGTCACCATCACTCCAACAGTCGATAAACCAAGGAACTATCCATGCAACCATGAAAGCAAGTCATAGACTCCTGTTGTGAAGTTTCACCCAATTAGCAACATCATCATACTAGTCCCTATTGACCCCACTACATGTAGAGTATCTTACAACCAGACTGGAGTCCGACACCGTAATTACATCAAAAGCCAAGAAGCACCAGTGACCCTCAGAAGAACCAGTCAGCTAGCAACTATCTGCTCACCCCATTCACATCCTGATCCTGTTGGATGTAGCATGCTTTGACCATGATTTGTCTATCCCTGCTGTTGCACAAATGACTAGGCAATAGCTTCTTGGTGGTCTTGCAGTGGCCCAGATCCAGCACACATGGAGCCAGTGGAGACCACACGCAGCCCTCTGGTGACCTGTCCAAGGGGCCTCCCTAAGCGAGAGATGGATCTGATGCTGCTTTCTCAATAGATACCAAATGGTTACAATTTGCGGGTAAGTTAGGCATTGTCTGCTATGTGCCATAGCCACCTGGGAAACTTAGCTTAGCTTAATTTAGATACTTTAAGGGTTAACCCTGACAACAGGTATGATTATTTCTTGAGGTGGACAGTCGCCCACCCCAAATATTAATCAAATTTCTTATACCTTATGAGTGCTGTGAAAGACATGTCCTATCATTCAGTTTTGGTCGCTGATTACTAGGGGCTTCATGGAAAGGATGTTGTATAAGCCAGGTAAATATAAGGTAACTTCTGTTTGTCTAAAATGGCTACGGGATAGAGAATCGTATGTGGGAAACATCTCATTTTCTGTAAATCCATCACTTGGGTTTCTATTCCACTCTTCGCATTCAGATAAAAACTCACATTGCGTGGGGTCCTTTAGGAGGTGTTACTTTTCAGTTATAAAGCTTCATTTATCACCATAATACCAATACCAAGAAATATGGAAAGAATCCCCTGTTCTGGTCTGGGTAGAATACAAAATATTATACCACTATTAAAAAATAACGTAAATAAAGGATTTTTCGCAAAAAGACACTTGCTTTTTGCAGTGTACCTGAAGTAAGAGCCATTTAGTGCATTATTAACCTATTCTTATGTAGTTGATGGGAATGGAGTTGATAAAAGACAAGTCCTTCTTTGACTACATAGTACTTGTGACTGTATCTAAGTAATCAGTATCACCTTATACATTTAGAGGCAGATTTACAAGAAACTAATGCAGCTTGGTGCCGCAAGTCATTTTGGTGCGCCACACTGGATTTGTTTTTGAAGCACAGGTTTGGGACATATTCACAATGATATGTTGATCTCTCTGCTTCCCCCAGCGCTGATTATCAAACTGCTGCCATGCGCCGGCGTAGGCACCCTTGCTCCATAGTGCAAGGATGCCTTCGTCATGGGGAGATTGTTTTTATACAGGAAGTGGCACCTTCCTGCACAAAAACAATCAATTGATGTGATTTCCTCTTCCAATACGTACTGTAGAATACAGCACGCATTGAAAGAGAAAAAAAACAAGGCGAAATGAAAACATTTATCCTCGTTCCAGCTTGCTTCGCCAGGGTGGCGTAGCATTCTGACGCATTTCCAGATTTAAGATTGCTCGTAAATCTGGAAATTTATCAGTGGACATTGGTGTTCCGTGGGAACATCCACAGCAACACCGGTGTTAGGTCCCTAGCACTCGAAATGTTGTGTGAAAAAGGGCGATATTTACTATCACAGGTAAAGTCATGCAGGGTGCCTTTACCTGGGCTTGTAAATATCACTTAGAAGGTTGCGCCGCCGGTGCGTCACGCAACGTGATGCACCAGCAGCGAAACGGGCTTGTAAATCTGCCGCTAAAGCTCAAGAACATTCTTAGTAGCCTCCTGTTAGAACCCTACATTGATGCAAAGTGAAAAATGTATCTCCACTCCATCTCACATGTTCACCATAGTATTTCACACTTAATGTTCTCAAGACACAATATAGCTTACTGCAAAGCTCAGACACTCAAACCATAAACTTCTGAACCTGTTTATCTGTAACCTCTGCTATGATACTTGTAAATGTTTCCATCCTGAGATATGTGTTATGTAATATAACTTGTGTTGTGTACAGTATACCATTGCGAAATATGTGGTCTCCTAATACTAAGACAAATGTATGTGATGGTGGGTTTACGTTATGAAGGCCTACGGACTGGAGGTATGGACTTTCAAACTTCCCCCACCCTGAGTAAGTTTGGGGGTCATGGTTTGTAAGATGGGGTGGTGTTCTGTATGGGTGAGGGTGGATATTACAACCCTCCAAGGTAATCTGTGTGAGAGATAAGTGTTGGGTTATCCTTGTGGTGTGCCCTTTTGGGTTCAGACCTAGCAGTCTTTCATGTAACAGTTATCAGCAATGCCAATGTTGATCTGAAGGTGTACGTATAAGTGCCAGACAGTCTTACTCAAATTTATGGAAAATAAATTCGTGTCGGGTACTTTTCACTGCCTTCTAAATGATATCAGTGACCATGTGCTCCACCTGTTTCTGCTTGGAAGTCACCCAAGGCTGTCCCATATCAATATATGGATTGATCCAAAGTGTTGTGCCAGTGGACAGCACCATAGGCGAGCTCTCCAAGCTCATTCATGGTTCAGCAGTAATACAGCAGCCAGAAGAAAGTCAGAAAGGCTACATGGGAAAATCAAGAGGCAGGACTGAAAGGAAAGATATTCTGGTGGGCATGTAGCATATTCACTACATTAGAGACTTAACAAACACGTTTATGAAGTTTATCTTTGGGAACCTGTGTATATAAATGTCATCAAAACACCAATACTTTGTATATATGCTGTGGTCTGATTTATTCTTTCGACACATAAAACAACTTACATAGGATCCATATGTTAGGCAAATCCAGAGATTATGACATGCTGCATCAAAGCCACAAAAGGGACCAATTCAGGCACCAGAGACACCCACAGTCTTTGTAGCAGGATGGGAACACCTCAGAGCGACAGCAGCCATTTGCCCTACTCCCACTAACACCAGTGCAAGACCTTCCGTGACCGAGGTCCTGTCCAGCGACCTCTCAAGGGCTCAAATAGGATATGGGAAGAATCTCTGACATGCACCGCAAGGGCAAACATTCACCCTCTAAATCTGCGTCTCATATTTGTTTCATCTTCCGATTACATTTTGGAGATAGTGATTGTTTGTCTTCAGCTTACTGTATGTACTTTGATACATTTCAAGCACTACACTAACACTGCCTCTGGCGCTAAATGGGTTCTTTGGAAGTCATGTCTTTGAAGTTACTAAGCTGCTGGTTTAGAACCGGAAGATCCAGAAATGTATCATATATTGCTGTCCTGAGAACTACTCCACTGGCTCCGTAGAGCCCATGTAAAAAACTAAGTACACACACAGCAAAGCTTATGCTCCTGAAAAGCCATTTTTGAATAACATCCCTGGCTTTTATTTATTGAACTAACTTTGCATCAGCAAGCTATTTCTTAAATTTGATCGCCATTATTTTTTATGTACTGGCATGCTAAGCAGGTAGGAAGTCCGAGATCTGCATGGTACACAACGTACTGTAAATGACCCCCACATTTTGCTTATTTTATGACAATGTTATGGTGAATTACAACATTCGAAACAACATTCACTTCAATTTGATAAATCCGACATTTTCCTTTGTTTCCAAAATGAGTTTATATAACTCCTTTCGCTAGTCTTATCGCAGAATATGCTAGAGAGTCTGTAAAATGATATATTTATTCATTTATTAATTCATTCATATTTATTCATTTACATTGATACATGAAGACCTCCAGTATTTAACTGAGAGTGGCTTGTATTTTTGTTTCTCATAGTTAAAGATGTCAGGCACACAACAACTTATTCAGATTCTTCAGAATGTCTATCATCTTTTGGGCAGATGGTTATCCCCCTGACACACTGGTGATGGAAAAACCTGCCTCGTTTTGAGTTGTTTGCTGTGCCATTGTAGGGTTCTCCACTAAAAATAATACTCTCTGCTATAGAATAAACCTCTTTTGTAATAACGCTCTTTGGAAATGAAGCATTTCCATGGGAGAAAGCTGGCATTTCCACAACCAATCGTGGACACTTAAAATGTTCTGTGGGAGTGGGGGGTACATAGTCAATACCCACTTATACAGTCTCCATAACTTGGAGTATTGGTGTATTGTTATAAGCCGAATAGGAACACTGTACCTACTTTGTGAAGAATGTTCACCACCTTATTGGCTTTCATAGACTAATCACCCCCACATATAATGGTGAGCCAAAATCTAATGTAGGTGGTTATTATCTATACCACCATTACTGGTGGATTTGCTACTGTAACATTGGTGGATCCGATGGTGGACCGTAGGAGGATTACCAACAGGATGTCTGGTATTAAAGAAACTCCACATATGGTGGTTCGGCCACTAGAGGTGCAGATTAAGATCACTGATCCTTTCGTCTCCTAGATAAGGCTCTTGACATGAACAATGACTACTAAAAGGAACTTTATTTCAGAAAGCAGTTATACAGCTTGATTGAATGTCAGAAACTCACTGCACTAACTATGAGTTAGCATTGTAACATTAGCAGGGAAGAGATATTTGCTCTATACTAAGAATGAAGCGGTTTCATATATAATACAGCTGTAACTTTAGTACATAAAATAATTATTTAGTGATGATTGCTTTGGGCTGTGACACAGTAAATATATGACAGCTGATATTACAAATCCAACTTTGAATATTGAAAAAAAAAACTGGGGCTGGTAAGGATGGGTAAAAGGATGTTTATTCTTGTCATTTTTAGCTGGCTTTAGGCCCCAATGAGCCTCAAATATCAGATCTCATCTACAGTGAGATCATTACCTTCAGCTGGAAATCCTAAGAAAAGAAAACCTTTATAACTCAGGATAATCAAGGAAAGCTTGCTAAGGCTCTATTATGACTACAACTAGATACAGCATGCACCAGGGACAAGTCACTCTCTGGAATCCTCTCTGTAGCGACCATGGTACAATCTACCACAACCTGTCAATGTCAGACTCATTTGAATTGCATTTTCCATTGATCCTCTAAAGCTGTGAATGGTGGTCTTAATCCTTGAGTGTATTTCCAGACTTGTCCACTCCCACTTGCCCCTTGGGCAGCTGGGAGAGTTGCTGGAGAGATGAGTTTGGGATAGAAAGTGACAATTATACTAGGATGTTGCAACAGTTAATGGCGAGATTGGGCATTGATTGGTGAAAAAGCTTCTTGATACCCTTAAACATTGGCTACTGTGAATACTGGGTGTGGATTTTTGCAGTCAAGTATTAGATTGCAGATTTGTTGCTGCATTACATAGTGTAGTAGATGCGGTAAGTGGCAAGGATAGGTCCCATCAGTTTTTCAACATTATTTTCTGAAGAAATGTACATATTGTCAAGAGGTGAACACTAGGTCGATCCTTTACCTTATTGAAAATAGGAGGATATGTCCTAGAGGCTAAAGTGTATGTCAATGAAAGTAGGATAGGTTACAAAAGGATGATCCATGGTTAGTAGCGTCGAAAAGCACTGGGATGAAAAACACAGAAAGCCAAGAAAAACACCTTTGGGTTCCGGTACAACTTTCAAAATGGCACATTCAGGACTGTAGCTACTGGACTAAAGTTGTGAGACAGTAACCTGATTGTGATGCTTACCGTAGATAGTTTTGTTTATTGCTATGTAACTGCTTTATATTCAAGCTTGCAAATGTGGACTGCAGAAAAAAGCGGACAAAGCTACAATAGCCTGCAGCTATGTGCCTTTATATGGTCATAGAATGCTTTGTTTGCTTGCAAGATCTGTATAATTTAAAGGTGACTATACGTTATCTTACACATACCAAAAAAGGCCTAAATACGATGTTGCCTCCGATCGACACCGTTTCGGGGAAGGAACCCGCAGACATTAGGTCGCTGGATCTGACAACCCCATTAGGATGCAACTGCACATGGTGCGGTCGCAAACTTCTATTTTTCAACAGGAGGTTTTGCGGCAGGCTGAAACCGCCCGCAGGAAAAGCTCCCATTAAAAAATGGAAGTTCGGGGGGGGGGGGGGGGGGGGGGCGTGGCTCGGACGGCAAGAGGAATGGCCGCCTAAATCAACCAAGGCCGGGCAGTGAAGAGGACACCTTTCGGGGCGCTCCAGGCACCGACGGAGTTAACAACAGCGAGGGTCCCTCAGGAGATTGGAACAGCTCACCCGACCTGATCCGAAAATGGCAGAGCAGATGCGGTGCTCCGTATGAGAGAACCGAGGTCCGTTACCACCAGCCACAAAGTGAGCTCAAGCGCAGCGCAGAGGGACCCTGATAATGCCCGCCAACAAGAGTGACATAGCAAATGAAAGAAAAAAAAATGTGTTAAACAGCCTTAGGCGAAAATGAGAGGGTGGGCCAGTGAAGAGAGGGGAGAGGAATTGTGAGGAAAACTCTCCGAAAACTGTGAGAGCAGTCACCCAGACCCCAAAACACAGCGTGCGCAAAGGAAGGCATATAAGAACCCAGAGGGGATCCCCAGAAAAGAGTGCGCAGACAGCGGACATAAGGGCCACCCTCGCCCTGGTGGGGTTCAAGAACGAAACCGAAACCAAGGCGAAGGTGAAGACAGAGGCAGCCAACTTAATGTGCACTCAAACCTGAAAGAGCGACGCCGCGCAGCTCAATGCAGCAGACATAATCCCTGCACTCAATGCACCAGAGCCATCACCTGACGAACCCTCGGCACCCTTGGGAACAAAGAAGCGATCCCGGATGCTACAACAGCACCGAGGCAAACGTGAAGCCCAAGGATGCCACCGTGCCCGATAAAAGTGAAACCAGAACGAGAGTAGCGGCGGACTGAAGAGAAAGAGCAAAGCGGCCATTTTAGAGAGCACACACCGTGCTGAGGGAGTCAGAGTAGACGTGCTGGAGGAAGAAATCCGAGGACCAAGAAGTGTTCCATCATCGGAGGCCCACAACAGTAAAAGGAGGGGCAGCCAACTTGATGAGCGCACATGAGTGGTGTGGCTCACTGGTTAGAGGCGACAGACCCAGAAGCAGAGGACGGCCTGGGACCAGGGTTCAATTCCCGACGCGGCAGGGTCATGAACCAGGGTCAGCGGACTCGATAATTCTTGCCTCGGTGCCTACTCTAACCAGGGATCACACTCGGCAACTCTGGGTATTAGCTTGCCTCCTCTCCACAACGGCCCCCCACAAACGCCAGGGATGCCTGGTTTCACCTTGGAGATACCCAGGAGGGAACATCTCACAGGGAAAGCCAGGACGGGTTCCCCAACGGTCTATAGCGCCAGGATGCCTCCGGGTAGCAGTGCGCGTTACAAGACACACACATTTACATTAATCAAAGGAGGAACGGAGGAGGCAGGCAAAACGGGAAAATCCAGACAGCGAACAGCATCAGGACTGAGCCCTGAAGGCGAGGCGGCGCTGCCCCACACAACAAATCTGTGGCACTGTGAGAGAGGGGGTGAACAGCACTACAGATGGCATGAAACACGGAAAGCGGGGGTCAGGGGAACTATAACAGAGAGACACCATACCCAACAAAACAGGATCAGGAACAAAGGCAGCGGAGGGGAAAGATGGGCGCCAGAGGCAGCAAAAAGTGAGCGGAAGATTCCGCGAACAACTGCGCGCACCAAGTAACTCTCCCACACCGCCTATTCAAGAGCACATCAGCGAAAAGGTAACGGCATATAAGGCACCATAGCTAACAGTGCTAATACAGACCATAGAAACCTATGCCATAAACACTGCGCAGCTCTACGCTAAGCACGCTAGACGCTCTGCCTGTGATCAGAGTATCCGAGGGTGCAGAGTGTGGGGCCAAATCAAGGGAGTACATGAAAATAGTTCAGGGGGGCTTAAGTGGTCACCAGAGAGCCAAAAACAAGAGGGGCTAACGTATCCGTATTGCCAAGTAGGGCTGGCTGCACATGGACAGGAGAGAAGTGCAGCAAGCACGGCGAAGCTCAGGAAAAGAGGTGCTTAAGACAGAAGCAGGCTGTACACGCGACAGAAGTGGCACTCCCACTGACAGCAAAACGCGACAGAGGGCAGGTGAAAGAAGACGCTAACCCTGAGGAAAGTCAGACCAACAACGTAAAGTGCTGCCTTCACCTACCAACAGGCACAGTGTCCAAGGTAAAGCCAACCAGCACCCCAAAACGTTGCCTTTGACAACAACAGAGGCTAGTGGGGGGAAATAAACAACCTCCAGTAAGGGAGAGGTTAGATTTGAGCTCTACCAGAAGAGGGTTAGCGACAATGGCAGGGAATGAAGGAAAAAGCCAACAACAACAACAACAGCAAAAAAGGAATAAAGGAGATCTTCTAACTGACTCTCCAATCAAACAAAAATCAGACATGAACAGCACCCTGGAGTCAATCCTCAAAAAACTAGCTGAGGTCCACGACCTAGCCAAAACAATGAAGCAAACCACAGAAGCAAATCAGTTTGAGCTAGCAGCGGTAAGAGTGGATATCCACGCTGCGAACAACAGAATCGTGATTGCGGAACAGAGAATCAGTGACATTGAGGACGCTGACCGAAACTTGTGCAAAGAATTAAAGGCAATCCCTTTGGCAACAACAACCCTACAGAGACAAACAGCTGACCTGGAAAACTGCAACAGAAGGGGCAACATACAAATCTTGGGAGTGCCAGAAGGTGAGGAGGACAAAGCATCTCCTGCCTGGCACTGATCGAAGACATGATTCCAAAGATCAAGAACATTAAATTTGATCAACCGTTCAAACTGGAAAAAGCCTACAGGGTTCCAGCTTTTAAAACATCCACGAATAGGGGACCATGATCGATAATCTGCAAACCTCTAAGATCGCACCAAACGGAAAGTATCTTCGCAGTAGCAAGGAAGAACCAAAACATTGCATGGAATGGACAGAAAATAATACTGACCCAAGACTACTCTAAACCAACAGTGGATATCAGGAAGGGGTTCCTAACCCAAAGTGATAAATTGAGGAGGAGGAAATCCTTTTCTCATTCACAGGCCCGACGAGATTCAAGATAAGCGACAGAGGAAGGTCACAGAACTTCAACGGCCCGCAAGCCCTGGCAAGATACCTGGACGGCCCGACGCACCAAGATATGGAAACGTTTCAGGCCACAACAACCAGGAAAAACGCATCTCCAGAACGGACAGGGGAATAAACAGAGAGAGACCACCTGGACGCACCAAGAAGACACTCGAAAGAAAAAACAGAATTGTGTCACTCAGGACTATACAACAAGGCTACCTCAGCACGATACACATGCTACCTCAACCAATCAACGGCACTGAGGAAAACTCAGGAGTACAGCAACAATCATGTCACTATACCTTGGATCCAACACTTATGAGTACAGCTCTAAAAAACGCGAGAAGGCCCCACAAAGGAACCAAGCTTATCTACCTCATGGTGCAAAATGACCACAATACACAAAGATACCTCAGCTGCTCCACCGGCAGGAGACCGAGAAGTCCGAAGCGAAATGATCATCAACAAGAAAATGGTCTCCATATCCTTTTGTACAAACAGGAGGGAGGGGAAGGAGGGAATTGAGAGGGGATAGAGACTTACAAAAGCAATGACTCAAGAATGATAGTCATTATGGGGACAATAGCCAAGAAGCAGGGGAAGCACAGAGGCCTTAACACAGAACATTCTCCCAGGGAACGGTGCGGCGATCATGCCGTCGCGCGCTCCGCACACGAGAATATGTACATGGGGGGAGGGGTGAGAGGGTGAGAAGGGGAGTGAGGGGGGTGTCTGTTTTGTATAAATGTTCTACTTCTTTCTATTATTTTCTATAATTCTAACACCCAACTGTCTTTGCGCAGCTGCACCGGGGTAAGCGCTACGAACGGGGCAAAAATAGGGGCCGCAGCCAAACATACACAAAGCAACAAGAGGGATCAAATCTGCCAAAAAAGCAAGGAGGGCCAGAATGAGGAGAGGTCACACACGGGGCACATAAGGGGGAACACAAAACAAGAGAATATAGCAACTACGCCAATCATCAATGACACAGACTAGCACACAAACCCTGGCAACAAGCTTAAAAATAGTCTCCCTTAACGTAAAAGGCCTTAACCACCCAGTCAAAGGGAGGAAAATTCTAGAACACCTTGCTAAGACCAAAGGGAATATTATTCTACTGCAGGAAACTAAACTATCTACAGAGGACTCAGAGAGAATGAAGGCAAAGTGGATAGCCGCGGCAGCATGCTCACCAGCAGTAAGGAAAAAACGAGGGGTGATCACCCTAGTTACAAGGAACTCTAAGCTATCTATTATAGCTCAAGACCACGACGAAGAAGGGAGAACTCTAATAACCCACCTGAAAAGGGGGGAGGAGGTCATACACGTGGCAAACATATATTACCCGAACACAGATAACCCCAAGTTTTGGGAGCGAATAACACGTAAATTGGGCAACATTCCGCAGAACGATCTCATGGTGGTTGCTGGGGACTTGAACATTGTGCTTGACCACACGTTAGACAGGCAAACTCAAAGCCATTCCCAGCCCCCGATGGCACAGATTACGTTAAGGAACATGTGCTCCAACCTCAACCTCAAAGACACATGGAGACTCCAAAACCCGGACACTCAGGACTACACCTTTTACCCTACCCCACACAACTCATACAGCAGGATAGACTACATACTGATTACAGGAACACACACTCATCTGATAGAGGACACAACCATAGCCCCAAGACTAGTCTCAGACCACTCTTGCATCAGCCTGAAGCTGAGTGATTGCCACATAGAGTACACCCCCGGTAGATGGAGGTTCAATAGTAATTTCCTGAAGGACCAAGGAAACAAAACTAGAATAGAAAAGGAGATACAAGAATACCTATGGCATAACAACACCAAAGACACTGACCCTAGGGTTGTTTGGGCCACCCTAAAGGCGACAGTAAGGGGGGCAGTAATAAACAGCAAAGCCAACATCAACATAAACTCAAACCAATACTGATCTGAACTAGAGGCCGAAATAAAAAAACTAGAGAGGATACACGCAGATGACACACAAGGTATAGCAACATTACAGGAGCTCACCAAAAATAAATACAAATACAACAGAATACTGAGCGAAAGAGCGGGACTATGGGTGAATAAGTATAAGGCAAGCAACTTATTCAAGGCAAACAAAGCAGGGAAACAACTGGCCTCATACTTAAAATACAAACAAAGACAATTCACAATCACAGCTATCACGGACCCACACAATAAAACCCACACCAAGCACAAAAAAATCCAGCAGACATTCCAGGACTTCTACCAGGACCTCTACAAGGCAGACCAGACCCTTGACCAGGAAGGATGCGTAGACTACCTAGACAAACTCAGTATCCCGAAAATTACGAATGACGTGGCACAGGCGGTAGGTCAGGACATAAACACTGCAGAAATAGAAATGGCGGTCAGGTCCCTGAAAGATAACAAGGTGCCAGGGCCGGAAGGTATACAGCCGCCTTCTACAAGGCACTACTACCAACCCTGCTGCCATCCATGAAAAAGGTATTTAACTTGTCTCTCTCTCTCTCTCTGTCTCTCTCTATATATATATATATATATATATATATATATATATATATATATATATACATATATATATATATATATATATATATATATATATATATATATATATATATATATATATATATATATATATATATATATATATATATATATATATATATATATATATATATATATATATATCCATTCACGTAAGTCCCACCATGGGAGTACACACACTCTCAAGACAAATCCACATGACAAGGGGGTGATGCTCAGGAAGGTTTACTAGCTTCCACGAAATGCTTTTTGGCTGACCTGCAGCCTAGATCACACGTAAACAAGCCATTATGCAATAGGTTCTTATGTACAAGCAGGCAAAAATAAACATGAACATAAACAAAGGACTCTGATAACAGTCAAATGCATTGAGGGAACTTGAAAAAGTACAGTTAAAAAAACAACACGAAAGTAAATGTACATATACATACGGGATTTACTCCGTAAATTTGTGTAAATACAGATGTACATGTATGTAAAATCATGTGAGTCAAAAGGTCTCTCCGTAAAAGTCTCAATGACCAACATGCTTGGAAGCAAAATTAATGGTAAACACTCTCCCTCGAGATACAGTGTCGTCAAATAGCGGGACACATCGCCGGCGGTGTCTGTGTCATAATCTGTTCCTAATAAAGTTTTCCGCTACAAAAAATAGAATGTAAACTCATATACAAGTGCATATAAATGAAAAGTCACAGTAACGCATTATCGACTCGCAAATGCGAAGTGGTGGAGTTAGTAAAACAAAACAATTACAATTTTCCGATAGTCCTTGCTACAAGAAATAAAAGCCATTAATGAAGAACTGGAAAAAAACTACGGAGCAGGACGCATACAAAAAAGAGATCAACATCATTAAGAAAAGAGTCAACAACCCTGAAGAAGATATAAATAAAAAAAACAATGGAAACTTCATTGTGATTGTGAAGACGACAAAAGTGGCAGAATTTGAACTTTCAGCAAAAAGTACGATCATGTCTTCACATCACAATCAGGCAAGATACAATCACAGGCCTAAAAATCAGAAAGGTCCATGTTTGCTGTCTCCGTGTGTGAAGTTGAGAGCCAGTGATCAAGGGCAGTTCAATGCTCGAAACGTGTTTGGCAGATTTTATAAAAAGGAGTGAGGTGAAACGCTGACTTTGCAGCTGCCGGCAGCATTTGTGTGAATACCCATTCGTGAGAGGCGTTTCCAGGTGGCAACCTTTTTTTTGGACATACAATGCTGCTAGCCCAGCCGTGGTGACACCCCGCCACCGGAAAAGCGGCTCTCCAATGCTTGTAGTCGCGAGCTTGGTATGGAACGAATGGGACCTGAGCTGCCGGTACATATGGTGGTTTGGCAGCTGTTTTTTCATTGCTTCTACCCACTGGGGACAGTTATTGATTTTTATTTCCCACTGTGGCAAAATCGAACACGGAGCAAGCAATACCCACATGGATTTGATTAGCGGGGCTGCAAATTCTTTCGGCAGCAGATGAGTGGACTATCAAGACCAGAATGCCATTTTTGCCAACGCCCATTGAGGCGGGGCTTAAATTTCAAATGAATTGGTTGTCCTGAACTCAGTTTGCTGTCTCCGTGTGTGAAGTTGAGAGCCAGTGATCAAGAGCAGTTCAATGCTCGAAGCGGGTTTGGCAGATTTTTATGGAAAGGAGCGAGGTGAATGGAAAGGGGCGACCACTCGGTCCCCCCGAACGTATGGCAGAGTACCTCGATCCCCCCGGGAAGCCATTTTGGGCGGGAGGCGCGTCTCGGCTGGTATGCCCGAAGCGGTGTAGCCGGGGCGCGCCCTTTCCCGCCCTAGAGTGGGCTGGCCTAGACACTGACGCGGCTGGCCACGCCCTCGGGGCAGGCAGGGGCGGGTTTACGCCCGCCCTGAAGACGGATAAAAAGGGACGCAAGACCAGAAGACATCCTCTTGTTCCTGTGCTCTGAAGCTGCACCTCCTCGCTGCACGTGAGCTCGAGACGGAACGAAGAGCCAATTTTGAGCGTTGTAATCTTTCTTTTGTCTTACAGGTACTCTGTCGGAGAAATGCCCAAGAAAGGCGGGAAGAGATTGACGACCGAACAGATGGTTCGGGTCCTCATGAAGGAGATGACCGAGCTGAAGAAGCGGGTGGCGGAGAGAGACGGGGAAGTGGGGCCGGAGCATCGGCCGGCTGGACCAGCTCCGGGAGGAAGAGCCAAGAGGCCAAGGAGGGGACCAGCTGGGGGAGACGCCCCGGTTCCCGGTACCCCGCTCGAAGCGCCAACTCCAGTACCAGTAGAGGGGAATCCGATTCCTGTGGTGGTCACCCCGGTGTCCAAAGAGGATATGCCGCCCGAGCTGGCAGCACAACTTGCAGCGTGGTTGGGCGACAGTAGCGAGGGCGCCACGGCTGCCGAGGCCCAGGCGCTGATGAAGCAATTGCGCGAGAAACGGGATGCAGCCAAGACGTCCTCGCCGGCTGCAGTAGTTGACAAGCAACAAGGGACGATTGCGACCGCAGATGCAGCGTCCGGTGCAGGTAAGCGGCCATTGCCGATTGCGAGGGATGAGTCAGCACCCTCTCGTAGAGAAAGGTTGGGTCAACATGTGCCTTTGGCAATTAAGGAGAAGATTTGGGCGGGGGAATACGTGAACATCTTCTCGTTGCTTGTTGATCATTATGAGGTGGAGCATGTTAAGGGTCAGAAAGATCTTATGCATCCGAGTGTTTGGCGCGCAAAAATGGCCGCCTTTAAAGTAAATGAGACTATCGGCAATTGGGGCAATGCATGGGGAATTTTTACGTCAATCTTGGGGGAACGTAGGCCCGAGTTGCTTTCCGAGTTGCCGACCTATCAGTCAAGAATCATGGGGTACTCGACATCATACCAGGGTAACCATTGGTTCTGCTACGATAATCTTTTTAGAAAGGCAAAAGAGCATAATAAAAGCTTAACCTGGGATTGTTATGATTCTTTGACATGGGATAAAATGAAGGAGACAGGTATGTTAAAAATGCCATTGGTAGGAGGTAATGTTGGCGAGTCCTCCCGCCATTATGGGGGGACGCCCTTTCGGTCAGGTACAGGTACCGACGATTACTCGAGACCTGCCGGCAATACAGGAAAAAGGGGGTTCTGCTTCAATTTCAACAAAGGTAAATGTACCAGGCCCCAGGGGTCGTGTAAATTTAAACATGAATGTAGTGGGTGCGGGTCGTCCCATCCTGAGTCCACGTGCAGAGCCAAAACGGGTGATAACGGGGGGAGAGGAGGCGCCAAACAGGTCTAACGTAGTCCGAGGGGCGCCTTTACCTACCCCGATTGATACCTTGGCGATGATTCCCTGGCTCAGTGAATACCCGGATCGTACTTCTGCTGGGGTGCTGCGGAACGGATTTTCGTATGGTTTCCGCATCCCGGTAGGGGACTTTCAGGGTGTGGAGAAGTGTAAAAATCAACTTTCCGTCCTGCAGCATACGACCGTGGTTCAGGAAAAGATCCGGAAAGAGGTTACTCGAGGTCGGGTCGCCGGCCCATTTAGTGTACCCCCGGTACAGAATTTTGTGTGTTCTCCTTTAGGGGTGGTCCCCAAGAAGGACCCGGGTGAGTTTCGACTGATTCATAATTTGTCAGCTCCACGTGGTCTTTCTGTAAACGATGCAATAGACCCAGAAGTGTGTTCGGTGCGGTACGCATCCTTCGATGAGGCCGTAGCCATTTTAAATCGCCTGGGGCCCGGGGCGCTGATGGCGAAGTCAGATATTGAGTCAGCGTTCCGGTTGCTCCCGGTATACCCGGACGATCAGCGTCTCCTAGGTTTTATGTTTCAGGGTTGTTATTACATGGATAAGTGTATGCCGATGGGGTGCTCTATATCTTGTGCCTATTTCGAGAAATTCAGTAGTTTTCTACAATGGGTCTTCACAAAGAAGACGGGTTTCCAACATGTAATGCATTACCTTGATGATTTTCTGTTCCTTGGGGCAGCCGGGGACCTCGAATGTGGCCGGGCCTTGGCCGAATTCTGTGTATTGATGAAGCAGTTCGGTGTGCCATTGGCACCAGGTAAGACGGTGGGTCCTGCGACTTGCCTCGAGTTTCTGGGGATCGAGTTAGACTCCAGAGAAGGTTGTTTTCGTTTGCCAACTGACAAAGTGTGGAAGTTCAGGGCAGCCCTGCAAGTGTGTCTAAATGGATCTAAAGTTACGCTGCATCAATTACAGCAGTTGGTGGGACAGTTGAATTTTGCCCTGAGAGTTATACCGATGGCCCGCCCCTTCTCTCGTTCAATTGCCCAAGCTATGGTCGGCCTAAAGGAGGGCCATCATCGCACGAGACTATCGGCTGAGGTCCGCCAGGACGTGCGTATTTGGTTAGCATTTCTGGCGGACTTTAATGGTCGAGTCATCTGGAACAAACCAGCCGTATCCTCTGAAGAGCTGGGGCTATGGACAGATTCAGCGGGTAGCATAGGTTTTGGTGCCATCTTCGGCACAAAATGGTCGGCACAAAGGTGGCCGACATGGTGGCATGTCAATGGTCTGACAAGTAATATTGCTTTCCTGGAACTTTTTCCCATTTTGGTGGCCCTGAGAACCTGGCCAGAAGGGTTCAAAGACCACTCTGTGATATTTTGGTCCGACAATATGACCGTGGTCGAGTGCATCAATAGTCAGGCAGCACGATGTAAACTGATTTTAAGACTGCTCAAAGAAATTGTTTTACTGTGTATGCAACTGAATGTGCTGTTTAGAGCAAAACATGTCCCAGGGGTAATGAATCAGGCGGCTGATGCACTGTCTCGTTTTCATATGCAGGCTTTCTCGGGTTTCCTTCCCTCAGCGGACCCAGAGCCGGCACCCTTCCCCGAAGCTCTCTGGTCTCTCGGTGCCCCGAACTTCGTCACCTCGTGGGAGAGAGTCTAGCACCACGGACGAGGAAAGCATATGAAGGGGCGTTTAGGTCCTATGTAGCCTTTTTGGGTACTGATAGAGAGAGGCTTTGGGGCCACGAGGAATGGGTAGTGAATTTTCTGATGTCCTTACGTAGGGCTGGGAAATCTGTGGCTACGGCCCAGAGGCATCGTGCTGCTATTTCCTTTGTTGCCAGGGCTCATAGTATCCAGGACCCGACAGCGTCTTTCGTTGTACAGAAAGCGCTGCGTGGGTGGCAACGCCTTGAGGGTCGCAGAGTAGATGAGAGGCGCCCGATAGGTTTGGATAGGTTGGCCCAGTTGTTGGCTACACTCCCTGCCACATGTTCATCTCAGTTTGAGGCGGTGTTGTTCCGAGCCGCTTTTACGCTAGCATTTCACGGGGCGATGCGAGTAAGCGAACTGGTGGCAAGGAACAAACAGGATGTGGCGGGGGGTTTGTGCCAAGAACACGTTCAGATCAGAGGAGAGGCAATGACGGTCTCCTTTGTCAGGTCCAAGACCGATCAAGACGGGAGGGGTGACTGCATCATCATACGCAGGATTCCCGGGTCCTCCATGTGTCCGGTGGAGTGTTTAGAAGATTACCTAGCACAAAGGGTGGCATTATGGGGGGGGACCTTGTTGAGACACGCGGACGCCACCCCACTAACGAAATTTCAGTTTCAGCGGGTGCTTGCGATGTCAATTGCCGCTGCAGGCTTGAACCCGGGCGAGTTTGGGACCCATTCCTTTCGGATAGGGGCTGCTACGGAAGCTACAGCCAGGGGTCTTAATGTTGAACAAGTGAAACGAGTGGGGCGTTGGTCCTCCAATTGTTATAAGAGGTATGTGCGGTTGCATATGTTGTAAAGCTGTAATGATGTACTCACGCCTCTTGTTTTTGTTTGGTTTTCAGTTGCGCAAGCCTACGAGGCGGGGCGGACTATGCAGTCGACCCAACACCGGGCCAGCGGTCAGACATCACCGGCTGTGAAAAAGGAGGTGTGGGTCGTGGGCCACTCATACGTGAGGCGTGCCGCGGACGTATTAAAAGCAGGTGACATGATTCACGTAGCTGGGGAATACGGGTACAGGGTGTCCTTCTACGGAAGAGGCGGTCTCTGTATTGACCAGTTTCAAGCATATTTTGAGGATTTGTTAGGGCGGACGAGGTCACCGCCGTCTATAGTCATAGTGCATTTAGGGGGCAATGATTTGGTCACCACCGGTAGACGACTTCTCCTGGAGGCAATGCTTTCCACTGTAAGTTGGTTGGCGAGGAGAGTTCCGGGGTGCACAATTGCGTGGTCCCATATGATCCCACGAAAGGTGTGGCGGGGGGCTATTTCTATTCCTGCTTTGAATCAGTCTGTTAGAAAGCTTAATAACAAAGTGAGTAGGTTGTTCCGTTCCGGGACATTGCATTCTATTTCGCATGGCTGTATTAATGATGACAGTATGTATTCGGGGGATGGTGTGCATTTGTCTCGGGTGGGGAACGAGTTACTCATAGGAGACTTCTTAGCATGGTTAAAAACGTTAAAACATGACCTTTAGGTAGGAGCTTTGTGGGGGGTCCGGATAGCCGGTCAACTATCCGGACCTGTGGCGGTAAGGTCATGATCGGTGAGTAGTAATTGGAAGATCCCTATGAGTGGGCGTCACCCAACACGGATGGGAGCGCTCGGGAGAGGTGGCCTTTGGCCCCTCAACGGGGAGGCGGTCCTGTCTAAGGAGAGGCCGCCGGAAGGAAAGGAAAGGCGGTCAAGGCCCCTTCCTGTGTAGGAGGGGTTACAGCCCCCTCCTGGGGAATTTCCCGGGGCCAGTGACGTCTGCGACGGCAGATGTGGTAAGTTGTGTGGGGTTTGGGGGGAGGTCTACGCTACCTTCTAGATACTCACACGAGTCCTCGAACGACCTTTAAGTGGCGTCGAGTTTATTGGGGCCCCCGTCAAGTCAAGGGAAATTGGTAGTTGCACTTGAGGTACGCCTCAGTGCTGTCGCCCCTCCCAAGTGGGGGGGGGGTATTTCTGGGTAGGGATCTTGACACCGGTTACGACCTTGCCGTTGGCCCTTAAACGTTAGGATGTACAATTTCAATATTTCAAGAAAATGTCTTGTAGGTTGTTAGTTCGGTTAGGAGAACCTCTGTATTAGAGAATCTGTTAAGGTTAGCCAAACATCGCAATGTGGTAATGAAATTGTACATTAATATGAAACTGTTTTTGTTTTAATAAATACGGCCGGGGAGGGTCACTCCCTCCCTCTTCCAAAAACTTCAAGAACTGTTTCCGGTTTCCCTCCTTTGGGGATTGTGTTGAGAGGGGGTGGCGGGTATCTCAGCCATATGGAAAGGGGCGACCACTCGGTCCCCCCGAACGTATGGCAGAGTACCTCGATCCCCCCGGGAAGCCATTTTGGGCGGGAGGCGCGTCTCGGCTGGTATGCCCGAAGCGGCGTAGCCGGGGCGCGCCCTTTCCCGCCCTAGAGTGGGCTGGCCTAGACACTGACGCGGCTGGCCACGCCCTCGGGGCAGGCAGGGGCGGGTTTACGCCCGCCCTGAAGACGGATAAAAAGGGACGCAAGACCAGAAGACATCCTCTTGTTCCTGTGCTCTGAAGCTGCACCTCCTCGCTGCACGTGAGCTCGAGACGGAACGAAGAGCCAATTTTGACCCACCCACCAGCCCCTGAAGACAGCCAGTTGTTTGTAATAAAATGGATCGATAATTCTATTTCGTTTACAGGTTGTGGTATTATCGTGTTGATATTGAGTGTGTAATAAAGTTGGTCGATTTTATGTATGTTTTGTGATTAAAGATAGTCGGTTTTTAGTGTCCATTTATAAGCATGCTTATTTTGGTCATAGTGGCCAATGTATTGTTGGTTTAGTTAGCATTGTCGTATTTATTTTGGTCGGGCGGTAAGGTCATGATCGGTGAGCAGTAATTGGAAGATCCCTATGAGTGGGCGTCACCCAACACGGATGGGAGCGCTCGGGAGAGGTGGCCTTTGGCCCCTCAACGGGGAGGCGGTCCTGTCTAAGGAGAGGCCGCCGGAAGGAAAGGAAAGGCGGTCAAGGCCCCTTCCTGTGTAGGAGGGGTTACAGCCCCCTCCTGGGGAATTTCCCGGGGCCAGTGACGTCTGCGACGGCAGATGTGGTAAGTTGTGTGGGGTTTGGGGGGAGGTCTACGCTACCTTCTAGATACTCACACGAGTCCTCGAACGACCTTTAAGTGGCGTCGAGTTTATTGGGGCCCCCGTCAAGTCAAGGGAAATTGGTAGTTGCACTTGAGGTACGCCTCAGTGCTGTCGCCCCTCCCAAGTGGGGGGGGGGGTATTTCTGGGTAGGGATCTTGACACCGGTTACGACCTTGCCGTTGGCCCTTAAACGTTAGGATGTACAATTTCAATATTTCAAGAAAATGTCTTGTAGGTTGTTAGTTCGGTTAGGAGAACCTCTGTATTAGAGAATCTGTTAAGGTTAGCCAAACATCGCAATGTGGTAATGAAATTGTACATTAATATGAAACTGTTTTTGTTTTAATAAATACGGCCGGGGAGGGTCACTCCCTCCCTCTTCCAAAAACTTCAAGAACTGTTTCCGGTTTCCCTCCTTTGGGGATTGTGTTGAGAGGGGGTGGCGGGTATCTCAGCCATAACGCTGATTTTGCAGCCACCGGCAGCATTTGTGTGAATACCCATTTGTGAGAGGCGTTTCCAGGGGGCAACCTTTTTTTGGACATACAATGAGAGATTACAAGATGTCAGACAGATCATTTGCAAGAACTGGGATAGATTGACAATTGATCCCATAATAGGCAATCTCATACAAGATAAACCATTTATCACCTACCACAAAGGTCGTAGTTTGAGGGACAACCTAGTCCACAGTGTGTTCTCTACTAGAACCAAAGAAAGTGACCATGGGTTAAACGTTTTTTTCCCTGTAGCCACTGTAAATCTTGTAAAAACAGCACCATGAAAAAACATCTAAAGTTGTATAATGGCACAGAAAAGCCCATAACGCAATTTCTGACATGCAGTACGCCTTTTGTTGTTTACATACTCGAATGTCCATGTAAACTTAAGTATGTGGGTAGTACGACCCAGATGGTGAAAAAAGGGGGTCCTGGGCACATGCGTGCGATTAACAACAGAGATCACCAATATACCGGAGCTCGCCACTTTGAGAGTTATCATTTCTCCAACTACTCACTCCTGACCTTTTCAGTTATTGAACAGGTTGCCCAAATGCCCAGGGGGGAATAGAACACTCAAACTGAGACAAATGGAATCGAAACACATCATTGATCTCCAGACAAAACACCCGGGAGGTCTCAACAGTGATGAGGAATTGGGAGTCCATTTACATGATGGATGATTATCCATGTTGGGTCCCCTCTTACCTCCATGATTGTCCGATCCAGTAAGCTGTTTCTTAGATTAAATGTTCATTACATGCTTTTATTGTATATATATTGTTATGTACTAGCTATTCATGTTTTCACCTACTCATTATGTTTTCTTTTCTTTCCTTTTACAGGAGAAATGGAAGGGGCCCACATGGCAATTTTTTATCACGTTCACGGGCTGCCTAACCTGTTCTTCAGCAGCATCTTTGTGAGCACATATCACAGATAAGACACTTTTTCTAGTTTTTTTAATGTACTAGCGGTAATATGATCGTTTAGCTAATATATCACAGTCTTCTGCAGCTCTTGGCACACGCAGGCTTTTGCCCACTTCTTTATATTTAAGGCCCAGGCTATTATCTTATAGGTTAGATAGTAGAACTAGGGATGCACAACAGTACTCGTCTCTCTTTACAGCCCACTTGGGAATTATGTAACTACGGCTTGGTGCAGCTTTCATTTAACATCTTGTTTGGAGTACACTCCCTTTTTCTCACATTTGTGATTGAACAGTGCAATGCTCATTTTGCTCTAGGCCCACTATCAGAAAATTGTAATTGTTTTGTGTTACTAACTCCACCACTTCGCATTTGGAAGTCGACAATGCTTTACTGTAATTTTTCATTTATATGCACTATGTATTTGAGGACTTTACATTCTATTTTTCGTACCGGAATTTTTTTTATTAGGAACAGATTATGACACAGACACCACCTGCGATGTGTACCGCTATTTGAAGACACAGTATCTCGAGGGAGAGTGCTTACAATTAACAATTAATTTTGCTTCCAAGCATGTTGGTCATTGAGACTTTTACGGAGAGACCTTTTGACTCACATGAATTTACGTACATGGTCATCTGTATTTACACAAATTTACTGAGTCAATCGTGTATGTATATGTACATCGACTTTCAGTGCCGTTTTTTAACTGTACAAGGGATCTAACAGTTTCATAACTCTGATACAATATTTTTCGGTATGTTATTTATTCTTTGTACGGAAACTGTGATATTCTCATGAGTCATTGCATGATTAACTATATACTACAGGATGGCCGTATCTTTACAAAGTTTCCTCAATGCATTTGATGTTATCAGAGTCCTTTGTTTATGTTCAGGAGCCAGCAGTGCTTTTGGATAGAGGGAGCTGCAAACATGAGGAAACTGTCCAAAAGCAATATTGCTCCGCTTCGTGGAGCTGAGTTTGCTATGGCGTTGCAGAAGCAACCTCTGCCAAACCATAGCACACTGTAATGTCCCAGGAGTTGGCACCCTGGCACATTGCTGGAGCCTGCCCTGTGGGGGTGGCGGTCCCAAGGACCATGCAGGGCTCTAGGATGGGGGCTGCTTGGCCCACCTCCCACCTTGTATATAGCCCCGGGGAGGTGGCCGTCCCCAGGGCTGCATTGTGGGGGCCGTAGCCCACCCCCAAACAGTATTATGGTAGGTGACAGTCCCCAGGGTAGGTGCGATCCATGAGGCACCCCATATAGTTTACATCAGCCCTGGGGAAGTGGCGATCCCAATGGCAGGGTGGTCCGCGAGGCCCCATATTGTTTCAATAGCCCTGGGGAGGTGGCGGTCCCCAGGGCTTTGTTAAGGAGTGGGGCCGTGTCCCCCTGTTATAATAATCATATGCCCCTGGGACCTGGCCCACCCAGGGGTTAATTTAAAGGAAGCGCACAGCGGCCGCCGCATCTACTCGAGGCCGGGGACTAGCGGCCTAGGTTGCAGGTTGTCTCTCGTCCGCCGCAGCAGCTCCCCTCTTCTGGGTTTTGGTGGCGGAGGTTCCGGGGGCTATGTGGCTACCTCTCTGACCCAATTTGGCCTTTACCAGCAGGATATTTTAATGAATTTTCAGGGCATTAGTGCGGAGCGTCTTTATCAGGCGTCCGCCATCGGCCGTAGCTAGCTCCGCCCCCCCAAGAATATCATTTGTTCTGGGATCATGCAGGCCATAAATAATGCTTCTAGTCCTTGTACTTGCCAATCTTTGGAACCCCAGATCGTTTTTGTTTCAATGGTCTTTTTCCAAAATTCGAAACCAAATGTAGACATTTTGTCATAAAAATTTTCAGAATAAATCAATTTAGTATTTGTCAACATTGTTTTCATTCCTGTCCTAGTTAACATTTTAAAATAAAACGTTTCTGGATCACTATTGTTAAACCCTGAGAAGTACTGGAATTTCTCATAAAATGTTTTCGAACTGCCTTTTGGCGGAGTTGGACAGTGTTTCCATTGGTTATAAGATAAAACATTTCTAGGCTGAGCAGTTTTATGCAAATAGTGATCACCATAATGATTATAACAGTATACCTCTTCATAATTCATTGAACCCTGTAAGTAATCATGTTCTGTAAATTTGGCTGACATTACTAAATCTGACATCATATTATTAATGTTTTCAAAGTCCCAATCATCAGAGAATGTACTTCGTGTCACAAAGTCACTTAATGAAACCTTAAACTGGTGTGGATATTTCAAGAGCTCAACCGGGCCAAAAATGTCATAATCAGTTCTGTCCCATGCTACCCCACCGGCTATTGGATTGGCTGAGATGTTTACTGATGTCAGTTCTCTTTTCTCAATGTGGGAGGATGTGTGAAGCTTTAGGACCAAGTTGATGTTCTGACTTGCTGTGTCCATTGTACTATATTTTCCATCTATGAATTTTCCCAAACATAGAACCATGATGAGCCAAAGCAGGAGAGTAAGTACACCTAACACAATCCAAAATTCAATCCATGGTGAAATCAGATATCCTGGTAATAATTCCTTTATTTAGATATAAAACATATCTTTAAAAGATCGCACAAATCGCATTGTATACAATTTTGTGAAATAAAAGAATGATTAAAAGAGTAGGAAACAATCAAATGTGGCCGTGAGCATGACAGTTAAAACATAACAATTTGTAGATTAGCCCTCCCGGTCTTTGCAAGTTCTGTTAGAATACATATTCAGACTTAGCGATGAGCAGAGACCTCAGCAGTGTCCATTTTATCTAGGTTGCGGTATGCTTCCTGAATGAATTTGGCCAAATTTATATTTAAAATAATATTATCTAAAGACAAAGCAGCAATAATGGCATGCCTACAGGACCGAACCCCCAGCCTGTTCCATTCTGGCTTAAGCAGACAATTAAATGTGGGGCAGATGCAGAGCACGTGCAAGATTGTTTCGGTTGCTAACCCGCATCCTCTACATATTGTGTCCTCCTTCTTGCGGCGCCAGGTGGGTAGATTTTGAAGAAAGCGCCAATCTCCCATTCTTAGGGCAATCCGACTGCGCTTTAGATGAAGTGAAAATGTCGTGGAGAGGTAGGCAGCAGGGGTTAGTCGTTTGTAGGAATTGACTATTGCCCAGGAATGACTATGCTTTGTAACAAGAGCTTTGTCTGCAGCCAGAGATTTCATTCTTACACATTTTTTGATTATATTTTTAAAAACAGTCTGACTGGGGTTAAGAGCCCAAAGTTCGGCAACTGACATTTGGTGGATATAGTCATTCGAAAGGCAGCCGCATGTTCCCCCTGGGTTGGTTTCATTGATTTCTTTCCAGGTTAGAGATTCTAGTGTACCTGGTTTGGCCTGTCTTAATTTGTGACACAGCTTAAGATAGGTGCCGACATTAGAGGCTTCATAGTTAATTAATCCCAGCTCTAATCCAATCTGGGCCGGGGAAGCCGTGCTCGGCAAATGAAGTGCCTTTCTGTAGATTTTAGTAGTGTGTTTGTTTAGGGCAGTATCCATTTTGCCTTTAAAGATCTCTATGCCATATGAGAGTGTTGGCCCGATCTTTGCTCTAAGGACTTATAATAAGGGGGCAAGGGTTGGACCTGAAAGTTTCTTTGATAGTTTGGCCAAAGATACCACTAGAGCCGTAGTTTTGGCTGTGATCACACTGCTTTGCTTTGTGAAACTGCCTCTGGAGTCCAAGTGGACACCTAAATATTTGTATGATTGGTCAATCGTAAGACTTGTTTTATTGATTGACCAGCCACCGCCACTGTAGCGTTTCTTACCGAATGGGGCTATCAGGGTTTTCTCCATATTAATTTCTAGTTGGTTGTCAAACGTGCATTGCAATAGTGCATCAAGAAGCCTTTGTAACCCTACTCTAGTGAGGCTAAACAGGGCCAGGTCATCGGCATATAAAAGGTTGCATATTGCCGCACCTCCTATTTTAGGTGGATGACTATTTACCTTGTCTAGGGTGCTTGACAGGTCGGCTATAAATAGGTTAAAGAGAAGGGGGACCAGTACGCATCCCTGTTTGACACCACGTGAGGTCATGATTTTTCGCAAGAGATGTCAGCCGGACCCTAACTTCACTCGAACCCAGGTGTCAGAGTAGAGTTGAATGATTGGGTTCAGTATCTTGTTTGGAATAACCCACTGTGTCAGTTTTTTCCAAAGGGCCGCCCTAGGTACTCTATCAAATGCTGCTTTGAAATCGACAAAGCAGCAAAAGACCAACCTGCGTGTTAATAAAGCTTTGTCGATGATAGTGGAAACTGCCAATAAACCCTGTTTGATTCAGAGGAATCAGATCGTTATCCTTTGCCCATTGCCTTAAATCCTCCAGAATGAGTCCTGCAAAATGTTTCGCCTCTATGTCCAGTAGGGCGATTAATCTGTAGTTGTACGGCATAGCTCAAGATCCAGCTTTGTGAATGGGGGGAATTATTGCACCCCTCCACGAGTCCGGGATTGTCGATGTCCTCAAGATGTAATTAAAGAGATTTAATAGGACCGTGGACCAGAAAGGGATGTCTGATTTAAATAGCCTTTGTGGCAGGCCATTCGGGCCTGGTGCTCCGTCTTGTCTTCCTTTTGTCACTGCTTTGACCACTCGTTCCTCAGTTAGTACAAGTACAGGAGTGGGGCCAAAGGTTGTACTGAGGGCGGTGTTCAATGATACATCAGCTCCAATCCCGCATACCCTCGGTGGTCTGGTGCAGTCGTGGTGGTATTGTGCCTGAAAATGAGCTGTTAAGTATGTTACCCATTCTGCTTCCTGGATGTTTGCTGAGCCAGAGTTTGTTAGGTTCAGGTTGGTGTGGTTGACAAGGGACCAGAATTTCCTTGAGTTTTTTTGCTTGCTTTCCCACACCAATTTTGCCCAATATTGGTTTTCCTGAGCCTGTTTCTCCTGGGAGACTGCCCTCCTAAATGCTTTTTGGGCATGATGATATGTGGCAAGGAAGGCACTGTTTTCCGGGAATTTTGAAGCCAACCTCAATGCATTGTTCCTTGCTCTCTTTAGTGGTTTTAAGACGGTGGCGGTTGCAACCCCTGCTGGTGGTGAGCGATTTGATCTCTGCGTAGTTGCCGGATATGATTTGATCAAGTGAAGGCACAGCTGCGACCATTTCCATGTCGGGTTGGCATCTTTGCCGAGGCTGCCTATTGTGAAGTCCTTGCTTGTTTTTAAAACACTCTGGCTGTTGGATTCATTCCATTTGAGGCGCTTTAGATTTTCAGTGTGAATACCCTTGTAGGTTATAGGTGCCACTTTGTGGAGATCCTGGTTTGTAGTGAAGGTGGTGACCTGCGGCCTGTGATCGCTTTCAGACTGTTGGTGGATGCAAAAACTGTTCAATTTAAACAGTAGTTCTGAATTACAGATGTTAAAATCTAGATAAGACTTTTTTCTTCCATTCGACCAGGTCCAGTTTGGAGGTGAGTCACTTGTTGACCTTCCATTCGCTACCAGGTAGCCTGCGTTGTAAAATCTCATCACAGTGAGCTCACCTAATATATTTGGGGCTTGCTTCAGGGGTTTAGATTGAGTCATGGCCTCAATGAAGTTAGTAGGGTCCGGCCCTTCCATGTCTGCAGCATTCCCCTGAAAAAAGATTTGTGTTGAAATCTCCTGTGATTATGAGGTTCGAGTTGGGATATTCAGCGGCGATGTCATCCATGATCTCGCACAATCGGACCAGATGGTCTTTTTTTGTACAGGTGCTGGGGTTGATGTACACATTGACGAGGAGGAGTGAGCGCTGCCTCCTCCATGGATGGATTTTGACCCCGAGTAACCAATCTTCTTCAAAATGGAATTGATTAAAGGCTCCTTTTAAGTTGTTTGAGATGTATATGGACAGTCCGCCTTTGGGGTGACCAAATCGGCTGTCCCTGAGTGCTGGTTTTCGGAATTCAATGTATCCTTCTATGGGGTGGCCCTCCATTGCCCAGGTTTCCTGTAGAGCGATTGCTACATGTTTACACAAGAAAGCCATGGTATCATCATTTGAGGTTTTTTGGTGAACTCCGCTGATGTTCCATGAACACAGTGAAAATGGAGGCCGCCCTTGCTTGTTCTCTCTTTTGTGCTGTGTCCGCCACTGGGAGAGGTTTCTTAGAGGGATTGTGTGGTTCTGCAAGCATTTCACCAGCTGGCGGTCAGTTTAGGTGTTTTGATGACAGGATTGCTGGCAACCACCCCCAGCTGAAATTAGATTTTGCATTGTCCCCGCCTTTTTCGGGGCCTTTTGATTCAGCGTCGGACCCTGAGGCATTTTTTAAGACTGAGTAGGGTCTCATGCGTCCTGTTTTGTTAGTTGTTGCCAGATAGCTGGGTGAAGTCGATCTTGTTAGCTGGGAGGTGGGATACCCGGGGGTGAAGTAGGGGTACACCCTAATTCCCCAATTCTGCAGAATAAGCTTCTGTTCAAAAAAAGCTCCTACCCAACTGGCCGAGGAGAAAGTCACCACCATGACCTCGGAGGGTTGGTTTCCTCGAGGGGAGAGAAATTCGATGGATTCTATGTTGTTCGTGGTCAGGCCAGCTAGTCCCGGGATTCCTTCTGCTAGTTTTAACAGATTGGATCTGTTAAGAATGTCGTGCCGCCCTTTAGATTTGTATTCGGGGGCCAGAAGAATCTGATGGCACAGTGGGTCATTATTGATTGACTCCGGAACACTTGTGGGCTTAATGTTGGAATTTTCGGCTATCCTATCTGGTTTGGTTTCGTGTACCTGTTGTGACAGTCATTGCGAAGCCCTCTTCAAATGTAGACTGATCTGAGCTACAGGGTCGTTGCAGATGGTTTTGGAATAATTAAGTCTTGCCCATGTGTTTTCTTTTCCCGGGGAAATGAGAGCCATCGATGGCCTAGATTTTTCTGGTGTTGTCTTGGGCCCGGTTGTACTTGCCGTCTCTGGGCTCTCCCTGGTGATTTCTATGTGGGCACTGCCCTTGGTTGTTTCTGGGGCTATAGTTTGTTTGCTTTGGTCCTGTGAGCTCGTCACTGATTCTTGGGTGAGTTTTTCCAAGGTAACTCCCTTGGGGGTAGTCCTTTGCTCCACGGCACTGCTTTTGACCGGGGATTTTTTGTTTTCGGGTTTTTTAAAGATAGGATAGAGATCCTAATGGACCATATTGGAGTTTGCCCTAAGTTTGTTTCTGGCTTTGCGCTGACGCTTACGCTCTCTCTTGCTACGTGGTAGGACTGGCCCTGGAAGGGCCACCACTGTTGATTCGCTTTGAGAAACGGGACTGTTTGTTTGCACAGGCTCAAGTTGATCATGCCTAGTTGTTTGTCCGGTTGGTGACAAAGGGGGGCCGTTTTCCGCCATCAAGTTTGATTGTGGTTGCGCGCTCTGGGGATGACCGTTCAGCTTCGTTGGCCCAGTCGTTGTTCCTGTAATTGGCGCCTCTCCTTCATTTGTGTTTATGTTCTGCTTGGCAGGGGCCTCAGTGGGTTTTAGATGTTCTTGCTGTGTAGAGGATGGCGGTTTGGTGAAAACGTTTCCTCCCCTCAACAGCTTTACTTCCCTTATAACAGTGGTTAAGCATTCTGGGAGCAGAGAAAGGGAATATATGATTGGGGAGCAACAGCAGGTTGATTGGGCAAGCTTCGTAGAGGCTTGCGCCCGTAAAATTAAGGAATTAAGTTTGTCTAGTTTGCTGTCGATCCCAGATGTAAATAGTGCCAGGGTGTTTAATAAGTCAACCTGCACCTCCAGTTTTAACGTGTGTTAATTAAGTGCATTAACTGTTTGCTGCAGGGTCTGTAGAAGTTGTGACCAGGCACTGGTCCCAGGGTTTTCTTCAATAATTTTTTTTTCGTTTGGGGTCGGGCTGGACCTTGGGGAACTTTGAGACGTCTTGAAAAAGAGGGACAGGTCCATCAAGAACTGATCGTTCTGGGCAGGCAGTATTGGCTGGCTTTGCAGTATGACCTTTGTGTGGCCAGATGGCGAGAATAACATGTACTGGGGACTCAAAGCAGGTGGTGCTGTTGGTGGTGCTGTTGTGGAGGTTATTGTTTGTGGGGTTGAGGATTGTTGGCTGCTATTAGAGTGCTCGGGTTGGCTTGCCCGTGGATTTGTGCTGTCGCTGTTTGGTGAAAGGAGGCCACAGGAGGGTTAATCGAGGTTGCTACACAAGTTGCAGTGGGTTGAGGCGACATTAATTGGACCTCTGTTGGGCACATAGTATTCTCCGGCTGGGTTTGAGGAGTTTGATAAGACCAGTGGTCCTCTGCTACAGGCACTGAAGACTTGTCCGATAAGAGGTGGACAGGTTGAGCGTTTTTATTGTTGTGGTCGATACAGGTAGACCCAAAAATATAGACCTCTGAAGGCTCAATTGCCCTCGTGGTTTCAGGTGCCCAATGTTGCGCCGAGGTCAGATTAAACAGCCCTAGTTGGGCCAGGGAAATAATAGTATTTGTTGCCTCCGGAGATTGCGCTTGTGGTTGTGGCGATTCCGCGGGCTTTGATGACGTTTTTTTAAAGAAGTCCCGTATGCTTGGGGGTTTTTGTGTTATTAGGCTCTGGTTGGCGTTGGCCGAGACCTCTGCGGTGTCAGGTCGTGTGGCTGTCCTTCTTTTGGGCGCTGTATACTTCCTCACTTTTCCTGATCTCATTATTTCCCGAAGGCCTGGGCACTTCTAGTTGCTCTCGGGTCCAGCACCACTGGAACTTTGTTTTGTAACTTTTTTACAGCAGCGAGTTTTCGGAATTTCTGAGTTCTGGAACTGTATGAACTGTACTCTACTGAACTGTATGTAGGTTGTGCATTGTGTGGCTATCTTCAAGTGTGGCACCCCCCTGCTCGCCCCATCCCTCCTGCACTAGGACCCCCTGCCCCACCTCCACCCGCTGACACCACCACCTCTCCACCACCACCGGAGTCCGAGGCAGCTAGGGCAGTGTACTGGATGAAAATGGAGCCAGCAGGGTCTGGGTGGGACAGTCAAGGCCTAGGGGAGCAGCCCCAGAGCTGGTGGGTACCCGTGACCAGCCAGATAGTGAGCAGCAAGTGAGGGGTGACTGGGGGCGTGGGCGGTAGAAGACTGAGGCGCCGGCCAGAGCCCCAGCGAGAGCACCAGGCACACTGCAAGCCGTGAGGCGCGAGGGCTACCGGAGAAGGCAGAGTGGGGAACTCGGGGAGGGACTCAGGAGCTCTAGGGCTCTGCGTGCTTGAACTGCAAGCACGAACGCGAGCAAACGCCGGGCAGTCAGCGCGTCAGGGGGGGCGAAGAGGACCAGAGAGAAGCCGGCCGCTCACCGGAGTGAACGGCGGTGATGGTGCGGGATGTTAACTCTCGTATTGCCTCTCTCAGTCAACCCCCGTCAATCCTGCACCCCCCTCGCGTGCACTGGGTGCCTTACCGTGAGTCTCCCGCGGAATTTCTCTGGTCTCCCGTCAGCCTCACTGCCTCACTGCGCCTTTCACCGAACCCGCAGCGCGTTCCCAGCTCGTCTCCGGCTCTCTGCACGGCAACCCCCGCACACTGGGCCGCCGCCGCCGACAGCCTCTCCTCTCACTACGTCGCCACGCCTACCTGACAAGCCTGGTAACCACGCTAGTGGGACGTGGCCAATCTGCAAGAAAAACCTCTGTGGTTGAAATCAGATATGTTTCTTTTAGTTGGTGAAAAAGTTCAATTACTTTGTCTTTGAAAGTTTTTGTTGGAGGCGTTTCTTCATGCTCGTTTGGATCTTCAGAGAAGTCGTCGAAATTGATGAAGTAGGCAGATGCAGTTCTGTCAATTGTTGGAATTATTTCTGGATTTTCATTTGCTTTTGCATTTTTCTTTGTTTCATTAGCATAGTCAGAGGCTACATCATTGTAGACTGGTGTTTCTTGACGAACTGTTGCAATTTGGGTTTCAAGAGGCACTAGTTCCATGGCATAATTGCATAGTCTTTTTTATTCACTGCAGGTTTATCAAATGTGATTAGTCTCTCAGTATGAGCCTCTTGGATTGTAGCAAATTTCGGAATTCTGCTATTTCTTGGGAGTACACTTGGCCTACTACTTATTATTGGCCACATGATTGTGGTTTTACCAGGTTGATGGATACAACTCTGTTCTCCTTTTTACCAGCAAGGGGCGGTAGTACAACTGATCTTGTTCCGCTGATAGCTAAGACAGGTACTGCTTTTCTGTAAGAAGGCCCAAATTCCTTCTTCACCGCGATCTTCTCTCTGACCAGATCCCCAATCTTTGGAATCCAGACAGGTCTTGCTGGGACAGGTGATTTTTCTTCAGTGGCTGTCGGCTGTTGTTTCAACTTTATGTTACTCAGGTTTTTTCTTGTTTCATTTAAATCCTGTAAAACAGCCAAATGATCTTTGATATCAAAGGATTTTTCTTCTACCACTGAAGTGTGACAATCAAGATCCTGAATGTGCATTCTAGTTCCAAACAATAGCTCGTATGGAGTGAGACCTTTTAGAGAATTTCTTGGCAGAATATTAAGACTACCTTGGACACTTGTTAAATGTTTGACCCACCCATCACCCGAACCTAATACCCCCGCTGTTATAGATTGCTTTCTGTCCCAGTTTTTTATTTCCACTACCGCATTTCCCTCAGGATGGAAGGGAGAAGAGTACCGCAATGCAATGCCCATGCTGTTCATGGCCTCTTTGTAAGCTCGATAGCTAAATGCAGGACCCTGATCAGAATGTAGCATGCCAATTGCGTATGTGCTGATAAAGACTCGCAAATCTTTTATAACAGTTCCGGCGTCAGCCGAGTGCTGGGGTCTACGTTTTTAAGTGAATTCAGCCTTAATAATTATGGGGACGCATTTCTTCGACTGGATTTCTGCGCTATAGATAGCCTGATGCTATCTAATAGTGGTATCTGGGCTATTGGCTGGTCCGGTTCACAACTGCGATCTCTGTTGCAGTCCTCACAATTGTTTGCAAAATTGTAGATATCTACGCTAATTCCCGGCCACCAGTAATTTGATTGTAATTCCATCAGAGATTTCAGGATCTCTTGGTGGCTCAGATTCAATCCCATGTGTGCTTCTTGTATCAAGAAGATTCTCCGGTTCGTGTGTGGAATTACTCTATCCCCCACTCCAGGGATTTGAGCAAAAGGAACGGAGTTTGCATCAATTATGTATGTATTACTGAGTGGATAGTTGAGAAGTAATGCTGCATAATCACCTCTTAATGAGTCTTTTAACGCCAGCATGGTTTCCCCATCTATTTGTTTTTCTGAACGCTTTTTAGTGGCTACGGAAGCCGGTTGAACCGCTGCCGCTGTGTCTGTGTTAGCCAATGAATTCCCTGCAACGTGAATGCCATCATGTCGATGACTCAGTGCGTGTATCACGTGAGTCTTTCGTAGTTCTTTCTTTACAAGAACTACTTGTTCACAAAGTGTTTTATGCATTATTGTGGCACCTGTGCCATCTTTGTAACCATTTTTACTCCATGTCTGCATGTCACTGTTGTATGATTTGACGCAGAAATACGAATCACACACTATTAGTGTGGGGAATTCGAGATCAGCATTTTCAAGCGCCATCTTTAAAGATCTTAGTTCAGCTCGCTGAGCTGAACAGTTTCTGAGTGATTCAGTTTTGGTGATCATCGGATTACAAGATTGCGTATTTTTTCGCGAGTTTGTAATTTTGTTTTAGTTAACATGTCTGTTTGCAATGATCTCAAAATCTCTGTGTGTTTCTGAGTCCAATTGATTTGTTTGAAATCAGTTCTTATTAATTCATAGAGAGGTTTAACCCTCTCTGCATAATTTAGTATGTATGTTCTTCCGAAATTCAGGAAACCTAGTATTGATTGTAAATTCTTCAGCATTTTTGGTGCTTGGAGTACAGCACATTTCTCTAAGAAATTGTCTGCCAGGCTCTTGCCTTCACTTGATAATTCATATCCTAAAACAGGACAGTTGGATGGGCAATTCATGATTTTTTTAAAGTTGAATTTGTAACCCTCTGATGCGAACCCAAGTATTATGGTGTTCACTCTTTTTAAGTGAGTCTCCAGGTCATCATCTGTGAGATAGATGTCATCGACATAGGATAATGCCTCATCATCATATATTTGTAGTAACTCTGTTACCCTTGCTGAGTATAATCCTGGGCTATATTCAAGAATATTTTGCAATCCCATTATTGAGAAAGCAGTCAAATACCTGCTTTCAGGTGCAATGTTTTGACAGAAGAATCCATTAGATATATCTAATGTTGTTTTATATTTTTTGCGCACAATGTTATTCATTAGTGCTGCACTATGTGAGTTTTGTACTGCAAATGTTTTACAACAGGAGTTAAGGTGTCTGTAGTCCAAAACTAGACAATATGAATCGTCTGGCTTGGAGACAGGAAACAAAGGATTGTTCATTTGAGAGGTGCATGTTTCGATCACCCCTTGATATTCAAGTTGATCTAAGATCTCCCTAACTTGCTTTTTAGCTTCTTGTTTAACTGGGTACTGCCTTTGTGCAGTGGGCTGATTTTTTAACTGGATTTAGTGGTGAGGCGAATCCTCATCCCATCCTACATGATTTTTGTATAAAGCAGGAGCTTGGGCCACTGCCCATTTTCTTGCCAATGTGTATTTTTTATGAATCGGAATATGATTTGAGAAGGCAGGCATAATCATTTCTTCGCCATGAGGGCACTCCCTGACAAACTCTGGTGGCCAGTCTTTCTCAGCTAACAGGATATCATAGCCTTTAGAAAATGTTTCCAAAAACAGACCTTTTTTTTTCCTAGTTCTATCTCCCTCTATACGTAATGATATTTCATATAGTTTATGGGGCACACTAACTCGTGTGTCTGCAGTTTCCACCTGAATGTATTAATTTGTTTCCACTGTCTCCAGAAGATTCATCTAGATCTTGCGAGCTATTGTCACTTCTGCTGCGCTGTCTAGCATTGTCTGTGCCCACTCTCCGTTTTTCAGTTGTGTCCTCAGAATTCTCGGCATGTTTAATTTTGATACATGCTACCTTTTTTCTGGGAAATTGTAATTTTTTACTTTGACGAGCAGGTTCCTTGTCTTTGGACTTGACGTGCTCTTCTCTGTGTTCTGACCGTCCTCTTCTTTCCGATTTCTGTGAGGAAGATCGAGAAAGATTGAGTGAGAAGGATCGAAAGGGACGTGTATCAATGTCTTGATATCTGTCAGGTTTTCTTATTTTATCCCTATCTCTAGGGTTATATCTTTTTTCAGAGGGCTCCCTCTGGGGAGACTTGTCTTCTCGGCCTGGAGATCTCTCTCTCCGCTGAGGAGATCTTCCTCTGGACTGGAAATGTTTTTCCCTGGGAGTGGATTGTTTATTACCATCCCAACTCTTTTTTGGAGTTTTTAAATTATTTGTAATAAATGTTTTTTCAGGATTTTCAGTTTGTTGGGGTTTTACCGGTTTCCCACCCAAACTATCTCTTCCTAGCTCTTCATAGGATTTTTCTATGGTTGGTCTGCTATATATGTTTCCTTCAATTTCTGGTGGATCGCCACAGATGCTGCTTCTCCTTTTATGTTGGCTAATAATATAGCCGAGACCTGCTTGAAGTCTTTCATACCCAGAGTTAAAGCAGGTTCTGGACCGTATTCATTTTTAATCTGTCATAGTACATCTGGTATGACCACCATAGGCGGGACACCATGTGTTTTTGTGTAGATGGAAGCAAAGACTGTGCCCCAAGTGTCACAGTCCTCCACATGTGGTGCGATCCCCATTGGAAGGCAGATAGTCATAATTCTGTGTTTCTCAGTAGGAGTAGTATATGGAAACACTGCCTCTATTCGGGTAATTTTTTGTGCTAACCAGAATGGAATTTGTTCCCGTTTTGTGGGTAATTTACCAAGACATGATTGTATGTTCTGTGGTGTGATTTTGTTTATGTTCCCCTGATGAGAGGTCTGCTGTGGAATATTAATTGTGGGTTGGACTGTTGAAGTCACAATGACATATTGGACCAATTGTCTATGTATTTTAATTAATAGTTTTAGCTGAGCTAAAAGTTCCCGGTCTGGCATTTTATCAATGTCTGGATGTGGTGTGTAGCTGGCTAGAACCGACCACGTTGCTCCTGGTCTACCTAGTGGACCGAGCTGGGTGATGTGATTATTATTATGTTTTAGGGCGCCATTAAACCAGAGCAGGTGCTTTTGGTAATTTAGTGGGATTTCGATCTCCTAGAAAGGAGTGTATTCTTCCGGAGGTTCCTCTATTTTGTAATAGCGGAAGTCTTTTGTCACAGCGTGTGCTGCTGGAAAATGTATCCATGAATAGAATACCTCTGTCTGCCGATATTCATGTGCCCCTACCACGAATATGACTGTACCACCTCGTGGTGTCAGTCCATTTTCTATAAGTTTAAGAGTTATAGTTCTTCTTATATTGACCGGAATGATTATAACACTCGGGTCATTTTCTTGGAGGGTTGTGTCTTCCTCTAAGAGTCGAGCTGCTAAGGCTTCTCTTTCTCTTTCTTTGTCACTTTCTGACATTTTACTGACTGAAAGGTTTTTTTTTGTTGCAGATCGATTTTCAAGGAAACAAAGATTAGTTGCACAATATTTTGGAACACTGTATCCTTCAACATTGATCAAACCAAAAACTAATACATAGGATTCTCATCCTACTAAGTTCCGGCGGATATTAACCTTTCACCCACTCCAGACGTCTTTTGGAGTTTTTACGGGAAAAGGGTTCTGTGTAAAAAAGCACGACTAAGTTACTCTAGTGTCTTGCGTTAGATTATCGCCTTACCAAACGTTGGGCGCCATGTAGTGTAGTTCCTATTTTCCCAGTAGGCTCTGCGCAATGGAATAACATAAACAGCAGTGTAGATGTAGGACTGAGGTCATCTAGGTCTCTACTGACTATGTTAAACTTAATTTAGGTTTGCGCCAGCTAGCTCAGAGGTCACTAGAAACTCTCTTGAATGAATAGGGAGGGCTGAACTTCCCTGATTCAGACGAGAAGGGATTCAGTTTCTGACAACCGCATAAACATGACAACTTTGCTCTCTCAAAATAAGAGTTTATCTCTAGAGTCGTGTGAAAACAATAGGCAGCTATTTCACTCAGTCAACCGTGCATACTTAGTTTCACCAGAGTGCAGAGAAATAGAGAGACGGGCGTTTTCAATAAAAAGGTGTGATTTATTGAGCAGTCTTTCTTTCTCATGCAAGAGAAATGAATTGCCACAATTGCAATACTTATCATAAAGTAAAGTGCGTACAGTAAAAGTAGTATTATGATATAATACTGTAAAAGCATTGATATGGTTTCTTAGCCATATGATACTTTAAAATGGATAAAATATATACATACATAAAAACATTTGAGTAACATATTCAACTGGTGCTTCTAACTACGCCTACCCCGGTGTACCTGACCCAAGCCTAATACTTGGGAAGGAGTGAGTAAGTAGCATTTTAAGTTAAGTTGATTAAGATTGTTTTGCCAAGAATCTGCATCAAGAATTCTCTTAAGGGTTTAGTCAGCTCCGTACCTTGGTAATAGAATGTGGGAGGTCTGGTATCTCTTTCCTCAGGACTCGATCTCCCAGCAACCCACAAGGGTAGGCTGGAAACACCGGAGCTGGATTTTCTTGGCTGGAGAAAAAGACAGCGTCTCTCTCAGTGTGTCAAACGGGAGGGGCGGCTTCCGTGGGCTCTCGCATCAGCTGGGCTCTCGGGCAAGTAGATGGCCGCTCTGCTCCAAACCACCGTGTGTTTGCTTAAGGCAACTGTTAGTATATTTATACCTGAAAGGTGCAGAGTTTGACATAAGGTTGGACATAAGATGTCACAAAGAACTAGCAGTTCTTTCTGGACTCCAGGAGTTCTTGCTCAAATCAAAACAAAAGCAGGGGGGGATTTCCCGGGCTGCTGGAGGCTTGATTTGTTTAAAGTACACGTTGTGCTTTCTAGGAGTCGATGGGAGTAGCCGTGCTGTGCTTTGGACTGAATGGGCTATTACTGAATATGGATATGATTCTTATGCCTTTATCAGGATATTATTGATTATAACCACATAAGGACATGAATCGGGAATATCGAATTAGGGTCCTAGATAAAAACACAACAAGTTAATTACAAGCTCCTTGGTAGCAGAGCGGCCTCTGCCCTGGAGGAGAAACCTAACCTGACCCTGCCATCGATCAGGGTACCAGTACTCTCCCTGGCTACAGAGAAGTGCCGATACTGTCAGCAAACCAATTGGAAGTGCCAGCACCGGCCCATTTAAAACACTGATCCAGATGTATAATGCAACAAGTAACATTACACCTATAATAAGCCAGGACTATTGGCTTTGGTGATGGGTGTTAACAGCAAAATGAAAAAAAAGCAACTTCCCGTCTTTGTTGGATATAATATTGAAAATTATTCAATTCTGAAATGCTGAGACTGTGAAATAATTAAAACTAGTCTCTTTGAAGTTAAATCAAAAGCAGTGAAGGGTGGTACTATTGCAGAGTTAAGAAAAAATAGAGAGCCCAATAGAGACCTGTCTCAGCTGCATTTTAGAACTGCCGGTGCTGAGTGCTGGCAGGACCCAGCCCACTTAAAGCCCTGGCTCAATACCTGCATCTCACACATCGAGCGCCAACATTGCTATGCACCTCTGTCCAGGCCCATCAGTCAACCGCATGTCCAGACTAGGGATCAGTTCCCTAGTCTTGACTAGGCGCTGCTGTGCTCCATTATCGCTGCAAATTGGCTGCCCCCATTTTTTTTTTCTCGGGTCGGACAAGCACAGCTGCACTTACCTCCCTGTTCTATCTTACAGCAGGCCATTGTCTTGTCCAAAAGAGAGTTTAGAGTTCAGGTCTTCTACATCCCTCTTTGAAGGGGCGTGTCCTTTATTTTAGTGGACAGGATGAGGATACCTGCCTTAACAGTGCGTCTTCCCTGGAGCTTAGGAGCCTCATTTATGAAGGCCTTGCACCACTGGTGCGTCACATTTTCCCATTTTAAAAGTGACGCACCGGTGGCGCAAGACCTTCATAAATAAGGCCCCAGGTACGCATGTTTTGCTCCAGTACAGCCTTGGACACGCCCCTTAAAACCTTCAGTTATTATATAATCAGTTTTCATCCTAGACATGAAAATCTCTTCTACCAACCCACTATTTTGTGTTCTCGTTTCCATAGCTCAAGGGGTCGGCAGATACGTGCAACTAGTTAATCATTGTGGATCTTTTAACTAACAATAAAGATAAAGCCACAAACTTAAAGCCGACATTTCCTCTCTGTGGTTTAGACTGCAGACCCAATATACAGGGGCAGATTTACAAGCCCCTTGCGCCACTTTTGCGTCATTTTTAACATGGGAAAAGTGGCGCAAGGGGCTTGTAAATCTGCTTTACAGTGTTTTAGGGAGAGAGTCATTATGCATCCGCCACTATCCTCAGGCTACATGTTAAATGCCTCATGCGTTAGGAAACATTGATTTGACGACGTTGGGAGACAAGGAATTTCTTAATTTAGCACACTTCTAGTGCATTCTCCCCTTTTTTTCTTAAAAATACACAAGTGTATTCACTGACAGATATTAAAAGGTGTTTAGTTCCAATAATTGTGGGGCCATTCTGTTTCGCAGGGGAATTTCGTGAAACATGGTTTGTAGGATTATTTTATCTAATTTGGTTTGTAAATGTTATTTTTTGATGATAGAAATAATGTGTTGACTTTGTCTCCAAAATGAACTGATCTGTGTACGAATTATTAGATACACTATTGGTTTTCGACTAGCATACGGCTGATTCTTTTACTATGCAGCAGGCGGCTTAGATCCCCAAAAGATCTTGCAATATCTAAAATGAGATCTAGGTGAGCTTTCCTAAGCTCATGGAAAAGGTATTATAGGTTCTGGGTGTAGAACTTGAACAGAAGCCCACACTCTTTCCGGCGACCCCTAGGCCATCAGAAAATTCGAAGCAATTTAGATAGCATTTGCTCACTAAAGCCTCCATTCGGGAAAAAAAACAATTTTGGTTGCTGTGACCACATGCTTTCCACTGTTTACCTCGTCACTGAGAAGCCAAGTATTCCGGAGTCACAATATCGCAATTTGAAAAATCTCAACGTATAATGTTTTTCCTAATATTTGGCACAAAGAAGGTTGTGTTAAATGGGCTCACAATTTCATTTACCAGTCAGCTCTCCGGAATGGTGGCACTAATTTTGCAATTAAGCAGCAGGCTAATAGGAGATTAGGTATAATTTCGAAATGATGTTAAAAAAAGGCGTCTGTATGGTTATTGCACATATGAATTGCATGGCCGGAATTATCACTGCACTTGCCAGATTCGAAATAAGTAATTGCAGAGGGAATTGCTCCTTTCAAATCCATAACATTCACCGAGGACAGTGAGTATGTGGTAATCCGAAATGTACAGGCACTGGTTGTGTGAACGGCAGCCAGGGGTGTCCCTTCGATGCTGCAGGCACTGTGATTGCCACCCCTGGGTTGAAGGGTTATGAATGCAGGGGCAGGAACAGATACTATACATGGCTATAATAGCCTCGGTTAATTTTTGCAGCTCGCATCCTATGGCAATTCACCATGAGCATACATTATGAGGTTGAGGGCCCAAGGGTGGGCGATTGCCATTCTCTTTCCCTTAGCATTATGGGGAATTGATGTTCCTGAAAGTCATTGATCACATCAAATCAGTACAGTAGTGTATTGCCCCCTCAATATAGGCAAAATGCGCTGAAGATAGCTGCAATATGTACTGAGAAATGAAGCCACGGGCATGAGTGGTATGTAATTGTTACAGAGTTAGTGTGGAGGAGAAGCACTGGGAAACTGTGGAAGACATATAGGGTCTCTGCAAGAGCAAAAGGCTGATGGGCCAATGGATTCCCGGAGACCTCTTCTCATATGAATGTCAGTGCTTCTATGACACTGTAAAGTAAAACCTCAGATAACTTAGGGAAGGGAAAAGGGGAACATTATACGACCAAGGTCAGCTTTATTGTACAGTTCATTAAAACCATAACAAACGGACATCTCAATAATACTTAATCAAAACAAAAGTCAAAACTGAAAACACGTTATAAAAGCGGACAGTACAAGATAAAATGTCAATTGCAAAGCAGAGTTTTTGATAAATGACAAACACATCAAAGTCGTTATAGCGTCACAAAAAAGTGCAAGGTGCAGAAAGGCAATAACGGAATATCCCACAGTTGCTTCAGATGCGATCACCTGGCTTTCAGCAAAAGGCATTTATTCTGTGACTACAAAGGAGGTAAATTTGGGTTGCTACAAAAAGCTGTCACTAAGTACTCCACGACGAGAGTACATTATTAAAGTCTACTAGCAATACATAAAATGTGTGCCAAAAGTGTGATGACATTCATTTATAGCGCACATGGGGCCCGATGTAGGTAATTCTAATTTACCACTTCTTAGAATCATACCGATTCGGTATTTAAGAAGTGGTAAATTAGAGGGGGTAAATGTAGGTAATTCAGAATCGGTAAATACCGAATCGGTAAGATTCGGTATTTACCGATTCTGTAAATACCGAATCAGTATCCCCCATTGATTCCTATGGGCCTTGAAGCCCATAGGAATCAATGTGGAATACCGAATCGGTATTTTCCGAATCGGTAAATGCCGATTGTTGCAAGGGTGCAGGGGGTGTCACTTTGACACCCTCTGGCACCCCAATTCCGGAATTGTGTGCCATGTGGCACACAGACATGCTGTCTGTGTGTCACATTGCACAGGTGTGCATGCACAGATGTGCATGCACACCTGTATTCGGTATTTTACCACCCAATAGGATTGGGTGGTAAAATACCGATTCGGTAAGGCCTGTGGGACTCAGAAGAGTCCCACCTACATCTCAAAGTTACAGAATCGGTAAAAATACCGAATCGGTATTTTACCGATTCGGTACATTTACTGATTCGGTAAATTTACCGAATTGGTAAAATAAGGCACCTACATCAGGAATGACCATTTACCGGTCGGTAACGGCCGAAATCGTCCGTTACTGGTCGGTAAATGGCCTCCTACATCTGGCCCTAAGAAGTTAGGGCCAGATGTAGGTGGCCATTTCAGGCCATTTACCGACCGGTAACGACCGATTTTGGCCGTTACCGATCGGTAAATGGGTGACAGGTATGTAGGGGGCATGTTTTTACCGATTCGGTAAAATTACAGATTCTGTAATTTTACCGCATCGGTAAAATACAAATTCGGTAAATTTACCGATTCTGAGGCACCCAGATGTAGGTGGGACTCTTCTGAGTCCCAGAGGCCTTACCGAATCGGTATTTTACCATCAAATCAAATTTGATTGTAAAATACCGATTCCGGTGTGCATGCACATGTGTGCATGCACACCTATGCCATGTGACAGGCAGACCTGCCCTTAGGGCATGTATGCCTGCCACATGGCACCCAAGCCTGTTTTGGGGGTGCCAGAGGGTGTCAAAGTGACACCCCCTGCACCCTTGTGAAATTCGGTATTTACCGATTCGGTGAATACCGAATCGGTAATGCCCATTCATTCCTATGGGCTTCAAAGCCCATAGGAATGAATGGGCATTACCGATTCGGTATTTACCGAATCGGTAAATACCGAATTTTTCCAATTCGTTATACCAGCACATCTGGAATACCTACATATCCACCCCTCAGATTTACCGATTCTCAATTACCGAATCGGTAAAATTCGGTAATTTTCGGTAATTCAGAATCGGTAAATCTATTTTACCTACATCTGGCCCAAAGTTTGTTAATGTTGCTCAGTTAGTTAACCCTTTGCAGCGCCGAAACTTTGCAAAGTCTTATTAAGAATTTCAGTTCAATTGCAAAGCACCCTAAAATAGTTACTGCGTTAGTGTCAACAGATGCAATTAGAAGCAGAGGAAAAAATAGAATAAAAAAATGCAGACGGGGGTTAAAAGCAGGAAGGCTGCTACCGATCAGGAGTGGTGGGAGGAAGCGGGAGAGGGTGGGGTGCAGGAAGGAAATGAAAAAAAACGAGCACTTACCTGGGCCGGCTGTCCGCCGCCTTTCCTCCGTCCTTTTCTTCCTGTCTCCGCTGGCAGCAGGAAGCAACAGGAAGCACCCGGGCTCCCCATAGCCAAACACATGCAGCGTTGTGATTGGTCTAAGCGCTGAATCACAGTGCTCAGACTGGGAATGGGAGGCTTTGCATGTTCTTAGTCACAAAAGATCTCTGGGGACCAGAAATCAAGAGCCTAGCTACTAACTATAGTCCCATTCACAACATTCATTGGGGTTGGAATGGTGGATATAGTGATAGAAAAAGAGAATTTCTCTTTTTCTTGGTGTCCTCTCACTCACCAGGGTTGCCCCACGGCGACATGCTTCATCATAGGGGCCATCCCAGTCCGCTACGGACTGGGGCGTGCTGCGACTGATGAATTACATAGGAGCACTTATAATTTTGACTATGTGTGGTGCGGGTGTAGTGATGGAGTGGTATATGTGAAATGGTTAAAAATACCTGCCTAGTAAGCTTTAAATAGTTTATTCTTGCTTCCAGGTGGTAACGTTAAAAACGGGGTGGCACTATTAGGATACCCAAAAAGCAATGTATTTAGGTGTACCTATCAACTCCTGTCAACATGTTTCGTGCATCCCCCAAGCACTTCCTCAGGACTACACAGGGACCAGCCCTGTGTTCGCCACTCCTAAAAGCCGCTATAACGAGCTAGTTAGTGAAAAATGCTGCAATCAAAATTGATGCATGCATGTGGTACCTATGTAATCAATTGAATCACGTGGTTCCTGTAAAACAAAGAACAACTTAAATAGTCAAGGGGTATAACCCACAAAAATATGCACACATAAATCACATATGTAGAACAACACGAGAAGAATGAGTGATTCCATTTCCCGTGGTCCTAAACAGGACGTTTTCATATATAAAAAACGTGGTTGTTTTCATGCACAAAACGTGGTTGTTTTCATGCATAAAAAAACGTGGTTGGCACCTTGCAGTGTGAGACAGGCACTCATCTTGCTTACACACTCATACATTTTTTACATACATGTGGTGGGGCCTAACTGCGCCCCATGTACTAGGAGGGGTTCAGTATCCCAGCGATCTAGAAAAGTGGAAGTAAAAGGCGGATATTTTATCTGCTTGTCTCGTTGTTCGGAGACCTACGAAACCGTGTGTCACGGGCTTGTTGATCGACACACAGGCGGGATTGGAAAAGGCACTCCGTCTGCCACATACTCATATCACTTACTTGCTAACAGGATACCTCCCTCATTCAGCACCTAGTCGCGCCTCTCCGGTCCGAATGTTGTTTGACCGGGAGCGCCGGGTTTGTTTTAAACTCCCTGCTTGCCTCGCACTTCCGCATTGTACTCTGTTTGGAACTAGGGCGCGCCGGGAAACGGCGCGATCGGTAGTTGGCGGCCATCTTAGATGTATTGGATCAGTTTTAACAGTTTTAACAGCAAATAATTCCAGAAGGAGTTGACCATTGCTGTAGTTACGTAATTTATAGCAATCTACAGTTATTCGATTTTTTTATCAGTCAGTTGCTTAAAAAAAATGTAGAAAATTTTATACATTGTCAGGATTCATGGGTAATATGTACAACTATATCCAAAAACTATCCAGTAAGTAGGTCATGGTTTCTGTTCATTTTAATGTTCTTAAAATCATAGTTTTGGATGGCATATTGATGGAATCAGTGTCTAGCTCATTAGGTTAGATAGCCATTTTAGTTCGGTCACGTGAATTGTCCCCAAGGGATTTCATCATTCAGGCCCACAATATGAGAACGGAGTTTAAAAACTCAACGTTGTTCTTTCTCAAGAAGTTTTTTCTCCATGTCAGTGTGTGGCTGTTGTGTTTCAAGGACCACCCAACGCATATCATTTGGGGTGTGTCCTTTCTCCAGGAAATGTGTGGTCATTTTAGTGTTGGAGTGTTTGCACCTAAAATTACTACGGTGTTCAACCATCCGTGTATTGACCTTCCTGGTGGTCATGCCTATGTAGTGTAGATCACATGTACAGGTAATCATATAGACCACCCCTGTTGTATTGCAATTGGAGAAGGCCCTCAAATCCCAGGTCAAGCCATTGTTACATGTGACTTGTTTTGTTGCACTGGTTAAATGACAAACACTACAATTTGAACACGGGTAGTGTCCTATTGGTAGTGGGTGTAGGCGATGTATTGGGCCTTCTATACCTTTGGGGCATGTGTGGACTAACAAGTCCTTCAAGTTTTTACCTTTACGGTGGCTGAACATAGGCTGGGTCAGTTTTAGACCACCACTAGTAAGTGTCCTCCAATGTTTCTTGACAATGTTTGTCACTTTTTCCGAAGCCACATTGTAAGTGGTAACACAAATCGGCCTCCTGTCAATGTCATTTTTGGGCTCAGCTCTAGGCTTTGATTCTAAAAGGGCGTCTCTGTTGTTATTTGACGCTCTCTTTTGACACAATCTTGTGGGGGTACTGTCTCTGTAGTAGTTTTGTGCTCAATTCTTTGGCTTGTGTCTCATAATCCCGTTTCTCTGAGCAGTTTCGCCTTAGGCATAAAAACTGCCCGAAGGGTAAATTCTCCCGTAACTGCCGTGGGTGGAAACTGTCAAAATTCAACAAACAATTTCTGGCCGTGGGTTTGAAATGTGTATTGGTGGTCAATTTCCCACCTTCTGCTATTATATTTAGGTCTAAGAAGACCAGTTTTTCTCTACTCATTGTGGAGGTAAACTTCAGAAAGGGTTCTTGTAAATTTAACCAGGTAAGGAATAGGTCGGCTTCCATCTCATTTCCATTCCAGATGAGGAGGACGTCATCAATGTAACGCCTCCACATCTGGATATGTGTTGAGTGTGGGTTGTTGGGAATTAGAATTCTCTTTTTTTCAAGTTGGTGGACGTACAACCCAGCCACACTCGGCGCAAATGTACTTCCCATGCTGGTACCATGGGTTTGCCTATACAGAGTGTGTTGAAATAGGAAAATGTTTTCAGTCAAGGCTAAGCGGCAGCATTCCAAGACAACATGTCTGGGTGTCTTATATTGCCACTCACTTTCAAACAGAATTTCCTCCAGGATTTCTAGGGTCTCCTTATGGGGCAAGCTGGTGTAAAGACTCTCCACATCGAGTCCGACTTATATCTGTGTGGTGGGGTCAAAATCCAGGTCTTTGATTAGGCATAGCACTGCTATGGTGTCTTGTAAGTATGTTTCAGATTGTTGCACTAGAGGTCGCAGGAAGGCGTCTGCAAACTTAGACAGGGGCTCCAGGATCGACCCAATCCCTGAGACGATTGGCCTCCCTGGTGGATCCTCTATTCTCTTATGGATCTTTGGGATTGTATAGAAGTATGGTGTTCTTGGGTGTTTGTTTTCCAGAAAATCAGCTTCTTTTTTAGAAAGCCAGTCGTTTATTAAGCATTCTTCCACCATCCTCGCAATTTCGATTCTCAGACGTTCCGCAGGGTCCACAGTTAGGATCTCATAATTCCGCTGGTCTGCCAAAAGTCTGAGACACTCAGAATCGTAGTCTTTTGAGGTCTGCACCACCGTTGCTCCGCCCTTATCAGCCGGTTTGATTGTAATGTTTGTATCATTTGACAATTCTTGTATTGCCTCCTTTTCGGATCTGCTGGTATTGTAAAAAGTTCTCAATGACCCAGTATCCTACTCCGTCACATCCTTTAGAATAGACCCTAGAAATCCTGGAGGAAATTCTGTTTGAAAGTGAGTGGCAATATAAGACACCCAGACATATCGTCTTGGAATGCTGCCACTTAGCCTTGACTGAAAACTTTTTCCTATTTCAACACATTCTGTATAGGCAAACCCATGGTACCAGCATGGGAAGTACATTTCCGCCGAGTGTGGCTGGGTTGTACGTCCACCAACTTGAAAAAAAGAGAATTATAATTCCCAACAACCCACACTCAACACATATCCAGATGTGGAGGCGTTACATTGATGACGTCCTCCTCATCTGGAATGGAAATGAGATGGAAGCCGACCTATTCCTTACCTGGTTAAATTTACAAGACCCCTTTCTGAAGTTTACCTCCACAATGAGTAGAGAAAAACTGGTCTTCTTAGACCTAAATATAATAGCAGAAGGTGGGAAATTGGAAAGGGGCGACCATTCGGTCCCCCCGAACGTATGGTGGAGTACCACGATCCCCCCGGGAAGCCATCTTGGGCGGGAGGCGAGTCTCGGCTGGTATGCCCGAAGCGGCGTAGCCGGGGCGCGCCTTTTTCCCGCCCTAGAGTGGGTTGTCCTAGACACTGACGCGGCCGGCCACGCCCTCGGAGGCAGGCGGGGGCGGGTTTACGCCCGCCCTGAAGACAGATAAAAGGAGCAAGAAGCCAAGAAAGCATCCTCTTGTTCCTGTGCTCTGAAGCTGCACCTCCCCGCTGCACGTGAGCTCGAGACGGAACGAAGAGCCAATTTTGAGCGTTGTAATCTTTCTTTTTGTCTTACAGATATTCCGTCTGAGAATGCCCAAGAAAGTCGGGAAGCGGGTCAGTACCGATCAGATGCTCCGCATGCTCATGAAGGAGGTAGCCGATTTGAAGAAGCAGATGGCGGCTAAGGACGGGGAGGGAGGACCGAAACGGCCTTTGCCGGGAGCAGTCCCCGGTGGGAGAGGCAAGAGGTCCAGAAGGGGGGCACTCGGGGGGGAAACCCAGGTTCCCGATACCCCACTTGAGGAGCCAACCCCGGTGCCGAAAGGAGGGAACCCGATCCCCGTGGTGGTCACCCCCGTGAACGGGGAGGATATGCCTCCCGAGTTAGCGGCACAATTGGCAGCGTGGTTGGGAAAAGATAGCGAGGGCACCACGGCTGACGACGCCCGCGCAGTAATGAGGCAACTGCGGGAATCTAGGGAGGCTGCGAAGGCACCATCTTCTGTTAACGCATCAGGCCCAGGTTCGGTGGCAGATGCAGCGTCTGGTTCAGGTAAGCAACCATTGCCGATTGCGGGGTAGGGGTCTGTACCTTCACGAAGGGAAAAGGTGGCTCAGCATGTTCCACTGGAAGTTAAGGAAAAGATTTGGGCGAATAAGTATGTGAACATTTTTTCTTTGCTTACCGATCATTACGAGATGGAGCATGTAAAGAGCCAAAAGGAGCTCATGCATCCGAGTGTTTGGCGCGCAAAAATGGCCGCCTTTAAGGTTGACGAAAACATTGGTACTTGGGGCAGAGCGTGGGGCATTTTTACCTCCATCATGGGCGAGCGCAGGCCCGAGTTGTTGACCGAGTTGCCAATTTATCAATCGCGTATCATGGAGTATTCCGTAGCATATGGGGGCAATCAGTGATTCTGCTATGACAATCTTTTTAGAAAAGCTAAGGAACACGACCCTTTTTTGACTTGGGATTGTTACGACTCCGTGTCATGGCAAAAAATGGAGAGTACAGGAATGTTGAAGGTACCATTGTTAGGGAGTAACGGGGGGGAATCTTCCCGCCAGAACTCTGGGACACCCTTTCGGACGGGTGCAGGTAACGAGTACCACTCGAAGCCGAGTGGCAACACAGGTAAAAGGGGGATCTGTTGGAATTTTAACAGAGGGAAATGTACGAGGCCCCAGGGGTCATGCAAATTCAGACATGAGTGTGGGGGGTGTGGGCAGCCATCCCATCCTGAGTCCATGTGCAGAGCCAAAACGGGTGATAACGGTGGTAAGGGAGGCGCCAAACAGGTCTGATATAGTCCGAGGGGCGCCTTTACCTACCCCGATTGATACCATGGCAATGATTCCTTGGCTCAACGAATACCCGGATCATGCTTCCGCTGGGGTGTTACGAAACGGGTTTTCATATGGTTTCCGCATCCCAGTGGGGGATTTTCAGGGTGTGGCAAATTGTAAGAATCAACTGTCGGTCTTGCAGCACACGGCGGTGGTACAGGTAAAGATTGGGAAGGAGGTGACTCGAGGTTGCGTCGCCGGTCCATTCGATTTGCCACCGGTTGCTAACTTTGTTTGTTCCCCTCTAGGGGTGGTCCCCAAGAAGGACCCGGGTGAGTTTCGGCTGATACATAACTTATCAGCCCCACGTGGGCTTTCCGTGAATGACGTGATAGACCCGGAAGTGTGTTCGGTGCGGTACGCATCTTTCGATGAGGCCGTGGCCATGTTGAATCGCCTGGGGCCCGGGACGCTGATGGCAAAATCGGACATCGAGTCAGCGTTCCGGTTGCTCCCGGTACACCCGGACGATCAGCGTCTCCTTGGTTTTCAGTTTCAGGGTCGCTATTACATGGATAGATGTATGCCAATGGGGTGCTCGATTTCCTGTGCCTATTTCGAGAAGTTCAGTTGTTTTCTGCAATGGGTATTCACAAGGAAGACAGGTTTTCAACATGTTATGCACTATCTCGATGACTTTCTGTTTTTGGGGGCAGCCGGGGATCCTGAGTGTGGACAGGCTTTACATGAATTTCATGTCTTAATGAATCAATTCAGAGTGCCATTGGCACCAGGTAAGACTGTGGGTCCCTCGACCTTGCTCGAGTTTCTGGGGATCGAGCTCGACTCGGTAGAAGGTTGTTTTCGATTACCCAAGGAAAAAGTGTTAAAATTCAGGTTATCCCTTGAGACATGTATTCGTGCAACAAAAGTAAACCTGCATCAATTGCAGCAGGTGGTGGGTCAGTTGAATTTTGCCCTGAGAGTGATGCCAATGGCGTGCCCCTTTTCCCGCTTGATTGCACAAGCCATGGTCGGCCTGAAGGAAGGCCATCATCGCACGAGGCTCTCGGCAGAGGTTCGCCAGGACATGCGCATTTGGTTGGCATTCCTGGCGGATTTCAATGGTCGAGTTGTCTGGAACAGGCCGGCAGTGTCCTCCGAGGAGCTGGGGCTGTGGACAGATTCTGCGGGGAGTATAGGTTTTGGTGCCATATTTGGTGCACAATGGTCGGCTCAAAAATGGCCGTCATGGTGGCACGAGTGCGGGTTGACAAGTAACATTGCTTTTCTCGAACTTTTCCCTATTTTGGTGGCACTGAAAACTTGGCCCGATGGGTTCCGTGATCACTCTGTGGTGTTCTGGTCTGATAACATGACCGTGGTTGAGTGTATCAATAGTCAGGCAGCACGATGCAAATTGATTCTGAGACTGCTCAAGGAAATTGTGTTTTTATGCATGCAACTGAATGTACTGTTTAGGGCAAGACATGTGCCGGGGGTAATGAACCAAGCGGCTGATGCGCTTTCTCGTTTCCGTATGCAGGCCTTCTGGGGTTTTCTGCCCACAGCGGACCCGGTGGCGGCCCCCTTTCCCGAAGCTCTCTGGTCTCTCTGTGCCCCGAACTACAAAACCTTGTGGGAGAGAGTTTAGCACCCAGGACGAGGAAGGCATATGAAGGGGCGTTCCGTTCCTATTGGGCCTTTTTGGGTACTGCTAGGGGGGAACTTTGGGGTCAGGAAGAGTCTGTAGTGAAATTTCTGCTCTCTTTACATCAGGCAGGCAAATCAGTAGCTACGGCCCAGAGGCATCGGGCCGCCATTTCCTTTATGGCAAAGGCTCATGGGATCCAGGACCCGACAGCGTCTTTCGTTGTGCAGAAAGCGCTACGTGGGTGGCAACGCCTTGAGGGTCGCAGAGTAGATGAGAGGCACCCGATGGGTCTGGATAGGCTGACCCTGTTATGGTCCGTACTCCCGGTAACGTGTTCATCCCAGTACGAAGCAGTGTTGTTCCGAGCCGCATTTGCACTAGCATTCCATGGGGCTATGCGGGTAAGCGAATTAGTGGCGAAGAACAAGCGGGATACGATGGGGGGACTGTGCCGGGAGCACATTCAGGTCAGGGGGGAGACAATGACGGTCTCGTTTGTTAGGTCCAAAACCGATCAGGGTGCAATCGGGGACTGCGTAATCATTCAGAGGATCCCCGGTTCTTCCATGTGCCCTGTGGTGTGCGTAGAGCAATATTTAGCACAGAGGGTGGCAGCATGGGGGGGGGACCTTGTTGCGACACGCTGACGCCACCCCACTGACGAGGTTTCAGTTCCAGAGGGTGCTTGCGATGTCGATTTCGGCCGCGGGCTTGAACCCCGGTGAGTTCGGGACCCATTCCTTTCGGATAGGGGCTGCTACTGAGGCTACAGCCAAGGGTCTGAGTGTAGAGGAAGTAAAACGTGTGGGGCGTTGGTCCTCGAACTGTTATAAAAGGTATGTGCGGTTGCACATGTTGTGAAGCTGTAATGATATACTCACGCTTCTTGTTTTTGTTTGGTTTTTAGTTGCGCAAGCTTACGAAGCGGGCGGACTGTGCAGTCGACCCGATACCTGGGGACCAGCGGTCAGAAATCACCGACTGCGAAAAAGGAGGTGTGGGTCGTGGGCCACTCATACGTGAAGCGTGCCGCGGACGTATTCAATGCAGGTGATATGATTCACGTGGCTGGGGAATACGGGTACAGGGTGTCCTTCTACGGAAAGGGCGGCCTCTGTATTGACCAGTTTCAATCCTTTTTCGAGGGTTTATTAGGGCGGACAAGGTCACCGCCGTCTATAATCATAGTCCATCTTGGGGGCAACGATTTGGTGGCCACTGGTAGACGACTTCTTCTTGAGGCAATGCTTTCCACAGTAAGTTGGTTGGCAAGAAGAGTTCCAGGGTGCACAATTGCATGGTCCCATATGATCCCACGAAAAGTGTGGCGGGGGGCTATTTCGGTTTCTGCTCTGAATCATTCAGTAAGGAAAATAAATAACAAAGTGAGTAGATTGTTTCGTTCAAGGACACTACATTCTGTTTCGCATGGTTGTATCAAAGGGGACAGTATGTATTTGGGGGACGGGGTTCATTTGTCCCGGGTGGGGAATGAGTTACTCATAGGAGACCTCATAGCTTGGTTGAAGGGTTTAAACCATGACCTTTAGGCAGGAGTGGGGGGTCCGGATAGCCGGTCAACTATCCGGCCTGTGGTGGTAAGGTCATGATCGGTGAGCAGTAATTGGAAGATCCCTATGGGGGGGCGTCACCCATTACGGATGGGAGCGCTCGGGGGAGGTGGCCATTGGCCCCTCAACGGGGAGGCGGTCCCGTCTAAGGATAGGCCGCCGGAAGGAAAGGAAAGGTGGTCAAGGCCCCTTCCTGGATAGGAGGGGCTACGGGCCCTCCTGGGGAATTTCCCGGGGCCAGGACATCTGCGACGGCAGATGGGTAAGTTGTGTGGGGTGCGGGAGGGGGTTTACGCTACCTTTTAGACACCTCACACGAGTCCTCGGACGACCGTTAAATGGCGTCGAGTTCATTGGGGCCCCCGTCAAGTCCAAGGGAAATTGGTAGATGCACTTGAGGTACGCCTCTGTGCGGTCGCTCCCCTCACAAGTGAGGGTGGTATTTCTGGTTTAGGGATCTGACACCGGTTACGACCTTGCCGTTGGCCCTTAACGTTAGGATGTACAATTTCAAGTCAAATGTTTTGTAGGATGTTAGTTCGGCTAGGAGAACCTTTGTATTAGAGATCTGTTAAGGTTAGCCAAACATCGTAATATGGAAATGAAATTGTACATAATATGAAACTGTTATTTTAATGTTTTGATTTTGTTTCATATTTTAATAAATACGGCCGGGAAGGGTAACTCCCTTCCCGCCTTCCAAAAGTTCAAGAACTGTTTCCGGTTTCCCGATTCTTGGGGATTGTGTTGAGAGGGGGTGGCGGGTATCTCAGCCATATGGAAAGGGGCGACCATTCGGTCCCCCCGAACGTATGGTGGAGTACCACGATCCCCCCGGGAAGCCATCTTGGGCGGGAGGCGAGTCTCGGCTGGTATGCCCGAAGCGGCGTAGCCGGGGCGCGCCTTTTTCCCGCCCTAGAGTGGGTTGTCCTAGACACTGACGCGGCCGGCCACGCCCTCGGAGGCAGGCGGGGGCGGGTTTACGCCCGCCCTGAAGACGGATAAAAGGAGCAAGAAGCCAAGTAAGCATCCTCTTGTTCCTGTGCTCTGAAGCTGCACCTCCCCGCTGCACGTGAGCTCGAGACGGAACGAAGAGCCAATTTTGACCCACCCACCAGCCCCTGAGGACAGCTAGTTGTTGTTGAATAAAGTTTTGATGTGGTAACTCTGTTTCTTGCAGGTTGTGATGATCGTCGTGTAATTTTTGAATATGCAATAAAGAATGGTTATTTTCAGTATGTTTTTGCAAATAAAGTAATTTTGCACTAGTGTTGATCAGTATTCATGCTTGTAATAAGTTATGTTTGTTTTGTAATCTTAGTAAGTTAGGTAGAATTGTCGTATTTATTTTGGTCGGGCGGTAAGGTCATGATCGGTGAGCAGTAATTGGAAGATCCCTATGGGGGGGCGTCACCCATTACGGATGGGAGCGCTCGGGGGAGGTGGCCATTGGCCCCTCAACGGGGAGGCGGTCCCGTCTAAGGATAGGCCGCCGGAAGGAAAGGAAAGGTGGTCAAGGCCCCTTCCTGGATAGGAGGGGCTACGGGCCCTCCTGGGGAATTTCCCGGGGCCAGGACATCTGCGACGGCAGATGGGTAAGTTGTGTGGGGTGCGGGAGGGGGTTTACGCTACCTTTTAGACACCTCACACGAGTCCTCGGACGACCGTTAAAGGGCGTCGAGTTCATTGAGGCCCCCGTCAAGTCCAAGGGAAATTGGTAGATGCACTTGAGGTACGCCTCTGTGCGGTCGCTCCCCTCACAAGTGAGGGTGGTATTTCTGGTTTAGGGATCTGACACCGGTTACGACCTTGCCGTTGGCCCTTAACGTTAGGATGTACAATTTCAAGTCAAATGTTTTGTAGGATGTTAGTTCGGCTAGGAGAACCTTTGTATTAGAGATCTGTTAAGGTTAGCCAAACATCGTAATATGGAAATGAAATTGTACATAATATGAAACTGTTATTTTAATGTTTTGATTTTGTTTCATATTTTAATAAATACGGCCGGGAAGGGTAACTCCCTTCCCACCTTCCAAAAGTTCAAGAACTGTTTCCGGTTTCCCGATTCTTGGGGATTGTGTTGAGAGGGGGTGGCGGGTATCTCAGCCATATGACCACCATAACACATTTCAAACCCACGGCCAGAAATTGTTTGTTGAATTTTGACAGTTTCCACCCACGGCAGTTACGGGAGAATTTACCCTTCGGTCAGTTTTTACGCCTATGGCAAAACTGCTCAGAGAAACAGGATTATGAGACACAAGCCAAAGAATTGAGCACAAAACTACTACAGAGACAGTACCCCCACAAGATCGTGTCAAAAGCAAAAAAGAGAGCGTCAAATAACAACAGAGATGCCCTTTTAGAATCAAAGCCTAGAGCTGAGCCCAAAAATGACATTGACAGGAGGCCGATTTGTGTTACCACTTACAATGTGGCTTCAGAAAAAGTGACAAAAATTGTCAAGAAACATAGGAGGACACTTAATAGTGGTGGTCTAAAACTGACCCAGCCTACGTTCAGCCACCGTAAAGGTAAAAACTTGAAGGGCTTGTTAGTCCACACACGCCCCAAAGGTATAGAAGGCCCAATACGTCGCCTACACCCACTACCAATAGGACACTACCCGTGTTCAAATTGTAGTGTTTGTCATCTAACCAGTGCAACAAAACAAGTCACATGTAACAATGGCTTGACCTGGGATTTGAGGGCCTTCTCCAATTGCAATACAACAGGGATGGTCTATATGATTACCTGTACATGTGATATACACTACATAGGCATGACCACCAGGAAGGTCAATACACGGATGGTTGAACACCGTGGTAATTTTAGGTGCAAACACTCCAACACTAAAATGACCACACATTTCCTGGAGAAAGGACACACCCCAAATGATATGCGTTGGGTGGTCCTTGAAACACAACAGCCACACACTGACATGGAGAAAAAACCTCTTGAGAAAGAACAACGTTGGGTTTTTAAACTCCGTTCTCATATTGTGGGCCTGAATGATAAAATCCCTTGGGGCCAATTCACGTGACCAAACTAAAAAGGCTATCTAACCTAATGAGCTAGACACTGATTCCATCAATATGCTATCCAAAACTATGATTTTAAGAAAATTAAATGAACAGAAACCATGACCTACTTACTGTATAGTTTTTGGATATAGTTGTACATATTACCCATGAATCCTGACAATGTATAAAATTTTCTACATTTTTTTTAAGCAACTGACTGATAAAAAAAATCGAATGACTGTAGTTTGCTATAAATTACGTAAATACAGCAATGGTAAACTCCTTCTGGAATTATTTGCTGTTAAAACTGTTAAAACTGATCCAATACATCTAAGATGGCCGCCAACTACCGATCGCGCCGTTTCCCGGCGCGCTCTAGTTCCAAACAGAGTACAATGCAGAAGTGCGAGGTGAGCAGGGAGTTTAAATCGAAACCCGGCGCTCCCGGTCAAACAACATTCGGACCGGAGAGGCGCGACTAGGTGCTGAATGAGGGAGGTATCCTGTTAGCAAGTAAGTGATATGAGTATGTGGCAGACGGAGTGCCTTTTCCAATCCCGCCTGTGTGTCGATCAACAAGCCCGTGACACACGGTCTCGTAGGTCTCCAAACAACGAGACAAGCAGATAAAATATCCGCCTTTTACTTCCACTTTTCTAGATTGCTGGGATACTGAACCCCTCCGAGTCCATGGGGCGCAGGTAGGCCCCACCACATGTATGTAAAAAATGTATGAGTGTGTAAGCAAGATGAGTGCCTGTCTCACACTGCAAGGTGCCAACCACGTTTTTTATGCATGAAAACAACCACGTTTTGTGCATGAGAACAACCACGTTTTTATTATATATGAAAACGTCCTGTTTAGGACCACGGGAAATGGAATCACTTATTCTTCTTGTGTTGTTCTACGTATCTGATTTATGTGTGCATATTTTTGGGGGTTATACCCCTAGACTATTTAAGTTGTTCTTTGTTTTACAGGAACCACGTGATTCAATTGATTACGTAGGTACTACATGCATGCATTAATTTTGATTGCAGCATTTTTCACTAACTAGCTCATTATAGCGGCTTTTAGGAGTGGCGAACACAGGGCTGGTCCCTGTGTAGTCCTGAGGAAGTGCTTGGGGGATGCATGAAACATGTTGACAGGAGTTGATAGGTACACCTAAATACATTGCTTTTTGGGTATCCTAATAGTTCCACCCCGTTTTTAACGTTACCACCTGGAAGCAAGAATAAACTATTTAAAGCTTACTAGGCAGGTATTTTTAACCATTTCAGATATACCACTCCATCACTACACCCGCACCACACATAGTCAAATTATAAGTGCTCCTACGTAATTCGTCAGTCGCAGCACGCCCCAGTCCGTAGCGGACTGGGATGGCCCCTATGATGAAGCATGTCACCGTGGGGCAACCCTGGTGAGTGAGGGGACACCAAGAAAAAGAGCAATTCTCTTTTTCTATCACTATATCAACCATTCCAACCCTAATGAATGTTGTGAATGGGACTATAGTTAGTAGTTGGGCTCTTGATTTCTGGTCCCCAGAGATCTTTTGTGACTAAGGTATTTTGGAGGGTGAGCCTATGCCCTTTCTTCCCTCTAACTCCCTTCCTTCTGTGTTAAAGGCTTTGCATGTCCCTCACCAGGCTTTGTAAAGCAAGCCTGGTGTGGAAGATACAAAGTGCGCAGCACTGTTTGGCTGGCCCGAGAGAGTCAGCCATGCAGTCATGAGCACTTGAATGCAAAACCTCCTCACCCTGCTCTGGCCAGCCCAACACCTTCAGAGAGCCACTGACTTCAAAAGGAAACATAAAATGATAATAACAATATGTTATCATTTTATTTTCCCTTTTGAGCAGTGGGGCGACACTTCTCCGCTTTAGTGGAGGACCGGCCACTGGCTAAAAGTGTATTTTAAGACTAAGGGATGACAGTTTACAACCCATTTAGAGCCTGAAAGTAAAAATGTAACAAGTGAATTGTTGGAGGGACAGTCAAGGACAGTAGCACCATGAGCCTATTAGAGGGTTACCAACTTCATTTGAAAAACAGAGCAAGTGTTTAAAGGAGGCATATCTAGCCTTAATGAGCATGTTAAAAATCCATTGTCCAGGACTTTCATAGGAAGTACCATCCAAGAGGGAGAGTCCAGGCAGTCTGCTTGGTCTTAACCAACCTTTATCACATTGTCACTTGCTTTACTAGGTCCTTGGAGTTCCTATGGACCGACATAGGCTTTAGAAGGTGGTTGATTTAAACAGGATACCATGATGGACATCGGGATGATCTCAAGTGAAAAGGGAAAACAAACATAGAACGAATGACAGTTTAGGGCTGCAGTACGTCACAAGCGCTCAGCCTTTTTTCTATGAGCTATAAGAATTTTGTTAAACGACATTTCAAAATGGAGTCCATTGCCTTAAGACATGCAATCACAGCCTGCCTGCAGGACCGGATGACTCATTAGTTAAAAGGGGCTCTTAGTAGTGACTTTGTTTCTCTCAGTAGAGCAGGGCACAAGCATATATTATGAATAATATTTTCTTCCCCATAATTACACAATCAACAGCAAACCTTTTCTATGACCCGGTTCCATGGCATGGCCATGGAAAGAGTGCAAAGCTAAAGAGAAAGTAGGAAATACAGAACTAAAGATGGGACAGAGAAGTAGAATGAGAGACAAAGAACAGGAGAGGCAAGGAGTGTCAAGGGGACGGAACACAGAGGAACCAAGGCAAAGTTACTGTGTGCTGGTGCTGATATGTGATGTCAAGCTGGAAGTATGCGTTTTGAGCACAACAACACGACATTCCCTGTGTTAGGTGACTGGACAGAACCCATTGCCATATGGTGAATGCTTTCACACAACTTGTATCCATTCAGCTTGATTGCATTTCATCACTCATATCACTGTCCATGCACTACAATGGAAGTAGTTCTTTTCATTGATGCAGTGAGATATGATTGAAATGGAGGTGAAAACATAATCAGTAACTGAAGTGGGTCCACTGACAAAACATTGATGTAAAAAATAATAATGCAAAAAATATTGATTAAAAAATATAGACAACAAAAATATCGACTCCTATACTTAAACAGGTAAGTACAAAAATATCAACTTAAAAAAAATGTAAAAAAAAATAGATGTATAAAATATCAATTTTTATATAAATTTAAAATAAAATAATATATAATAAATACATTACATATTTAATATAATATTACCAAAATACAATAAATGTAACATACATTTTAATAAAGTATAACAAATAAACTTAATTAAAAAAATAAACACACAGACATAATAATTTGTACATATATATTTACTTTAAAACAATAAATGATTCTTTTTAATTTATGTTAAAAGTTTAAAATATGATAACAAATAAAATATATATATTAATGACTTAAAATATAAAAACAAAAAATTATAATAAATTAAAACATTAAACTGTTAGAAAAATATTTAAACTTACATTTCACAATACAATCAGTGCAAAAGTAGGGTAAGTGTTGGATAGCGTAGGAATTAAACTTACTATTACAACTCCAGTGAGTATAACAGTAGGGAAAGTATTGGATAGCGGAGGTGTAAACATTACTATTCCCACTCCAGTAAGAGCAACAGTAGGGAAAGTGTTGGATAGCGGAGGGGAAAAACCTCAGTTTCTTTGGGCGGGGAATAATGTTGTTTCTTCTTTGCCAAATGTAAAGACTCTTCTTGTTTCCCCGCTTGTATATGTTCTGAATTTTTTAAAACATCTATCAGATTCCCAGCCACGCAGATAGGCAGGAATGGTGTTAAAAGCTCATCTAGGAGAGTATTGCATATTGAATCAGTACTTAATTTAGTGGCCCGGTTTCTTGGCTGTTCCTCACAACAGTCTCCCATTCCGCCTATAATTTCATAATTTTTAGTTAGTGATTTTTGCCGCATCATGCAGGCAGTCCCCACCTCCAGAGGGAATTTTTTGCCCCTGGGCCCCCTAGGGTTCGTCATGCTCCCCTCTCCCTATGTTGGTATTTATCAGCTCCATTTGAAATGCAGATTATTGCAGTAGCGGGGGGTGAATGTATGAAATGGTATTGTTATTTACTTTCTCATTTAACAATGTCAAAACTGTGTGGCTGCATGTTTGGTTACCTTGTAGTGCTGTGGCGATTGCCTCCTGCTGCGTCCAACCTTCAACGTCTATCAATCCACCGTTTTCGGCAGCGGCAGCAATGACAGCAGTATATTCGGCACGGACTGCCTCCAACAGAGTATCCGCCATTGCCTCCTCCTTGATAACGGGCCTTCACTGTCTATGATTCTTCAAGTACTTCATGATCATAGGGCAGAGGCACAAGAGCCCTTTAGTCAGCCAGAGCAGACAGTAACTCAATTCAACAAGCCCTGTCTGAAGTATCGGGCAAAGTGGCTGGGCTGATACATGACATAACAGAATTACAGCAACGGGTTGCGGACACGAACGACCTAACTGCAGCAACGGCTAAAACAACTAAGATAGATGATGACCAACTCCTTTCTCTCGAGGATAAAGTTGAAGATTTGGAAAATCAACAACGAAAGAACAATCTGAGACTTTTTGGGATACCTAAGGAAAAGAGGGGGCGGACCCGTAAGCATATCTAGAGCAGCTATTTCGGAAAGCGTTTCCTGATTTATCAGACTGGGACCCTCAGATTCAACAAGCTCATAGAATTTTCCTAATCTATGAATCTAGAGCTACTAGACAGCACCCGCGCCCTCTGATTATTTATTTTGGCAACTGCTTGCTACAAGAAGCCGTTTTCTTTTATGCTCGCCCAGCCGCCTCTGCTTCCTTTGTCTTAGTCAAGTTTGGGTCTAAACTGCGCAGTAGGGCAGTCTGGGGTTTTTGCGCTCTCTTCTGGCTATCACTTCCATCAACAGCTTGGGTGGGGCGTGATTCCTTTTGCCAGAATACAGAGGGAGAGGTGGGTTTTTCTGTCCTTTTTCTTTACTCACAAAGGAAGGATTCTTTTTTTTTTCGGGGTAAGTAGTTGGGTTGCAGGGAAGAAGGGGGTGGTGGGGGCATTCAAAAAACATCAAAGGGAATAAACTTGAGAGTAAACAAAATAATCTATGGAATTATCACTAGGAAAGTATGTAGATCTGAAATACTAATTCTGCTTGTTTTTCTAGGTGTCAACGAAGGCAAGGGGTAAAGATATTTCATTTACGGAGGCTTATTACGTATTCTCCAATTCAGATAAATAAATGTCTCTGATGGAATGTTGCTGGCGTATAAATGCCAGGTGGTCCAGAAGGAGTTGAGAATCTATAAACCCCAAATAATTTCTCTTACTGAGACCCACCAGGCATACAAAAATAGACATTTTCTTAAACAGCTAAGCTATAAGGTAATAAACTGCACATCTCAGACTGTATCCATCAGAGGAGTTGCTATCCTAATGGATAAATCATTTGATTGCACTCTTCTTAAAGCTTCCCACGAAATTAAAAATACATGTCATGCACTGTTTATGGATCTAATTCTGATGACCCTAAAATGTTTGATACCTGAGTACTAGAGCTGTTAGAATGGCAGGGGGAGTTAGTAGTCATGGAGGATTTCAGTTGCATTATTGATTTCAATATAGATTTCACTATCCGGGGCACTTCAGTTAGGATGAAGAAAGAAAGGGCCTCGATATTAGAGATGGCTCTTTTACACTGCCTTACGGATGCATGGCAGGTATTATTTCCATCTAAGCCCAGGAATACATATTATAGCGCTCCGCGCAAGCACTATTCTAGGATCAATATGGTTTTTGCAAATAACAGAATTCTGAACGAAGCAGAGTTTGAGGTATACCCTAAGATTATATTAGACCATAATCCTATTTTATTTTCATTTCAGTCAGGTGTAGCTAACAAGAAAACACGTCTATTTAATTTTCTGCTATATCTTCTTGTAGATGTTGAATGTATTTCCTCGATTAAAAATAATATTCGGAATTTCCTTCAAGACAACAAAGGCTCTGCTTCACCACTTATAGTTTGGGATGCATTGCAAGCCTTTATAAGGAGTATTACCCAACAATATACCTTTCTGTAAAATAGAAGCAAAAACAGCGCTCTCAGAACAACTTGTGATACAATCTTACAATTAGAGATTGACCATACTGAAGAAGCTAGACAGGGAGTTCTTTCTCAAACAGCGATACAAACATACTCACAAACTTATCTTTCCCTGATTGAAAAATATATTATGCTGCGGAAGGTGTTAAAAGAAAAGAACGTGGCTAGATATAATAAATATCGCACCCTGCAATATGAATATGGGGAACAATGGGGAGAGTGCTGGCCCATCAGCTTACTGATAAAAAATCAAAGTGTGAGATAAAGGCTATTAAAGTGGAGAATGGTTTATTATACACACAACCTGAGCTAATAGTTGAACAGTTTGCCCAGTTTTATAAAAAATTATATGGTCAATCTGATATGTTTGATGCTGAAAAACATGCTGAATATGTAGAAAGTGTGAACTTTCCAGCCTTAAGGAGGAACAGATGAACTCTCTTAATAAAAAATAGATTTTAGATACAAAAGCAGCCCTGCTTTCTGGTAAAGCAGCAGCTGATGATGCGATACCAGTTGAGTTTTATAAAACCTTCAAAGGTTGTATTGTTTCTACAATGAGTAAGGTTATACAATATATAAATGGGAGCAGAGAATTTCCTACCTCGTGGGTGATGACAAATATTGTCTTTTTACAGAAGAAGAATAAACGATCAGAAGAGTGCGGATCTTACCGTCTAATATCTCTCAACAACGCAGACGCTAAAGTATTCTCAAAGGTTTTGGCAACACGACTGGCACCTTTGATGCCAGAATTAGTATCAAGCCAACAACATGGATTCATTTGGGGCAGGGATACTGCAGCTCATGTGAACGCTGCCTTAGTAGCCTTTGACGTAGCGAAAAAATAAAAGCTAGAAATGGGAACGGTACTGCTCAACGCAAAATAGCGTTTGATCGCCTTATTTGGGAATGTCTATGGGCTACACTTGAGGAGCTTAAAATTCACTGCCAATCTTGTACATGGATAATGGCCTTATGTTATCAACCAAGAGCCAGATTAATCTAGTTACCATCACAATCCACTTATTTACGGATATTTCAAGGCACCCATCAGGGCTGTCCCTTTTCTCCACTACATTTGCATTATATATTGAACCATTTATAAGATCACTGCTTTTAAATACACATATACTCCCGGTTCAATCAGGATTTGGTGAATTAAAATAATGGTATATTCAGACGACAGCTCTCTTTTCTGCAGACCCAACTACTGCAATAGACATCATCCAAAGTGAGGTTATCAAGTTTGGCACCTTCTCTGGCTAAAAGCTAAATATTAATAAGACGCAGGTCCTCCTTATTTATCAAACTAACAGGGAATCTTGAGGGCCTGCTCGTTGGCTACTTACTTGGGGGTACAGATTTCTTCAAAGATGGAACATGTTATAAGATTGAATTATTACCCACTGCACTACAGATTGTTGCCCAAAAGATGAAGAATTGGCATAAATTACCAATTAGTATTATAGGGAGGTGCATCATTATTAAAATGAATATTTTATCTACATTTCTTTATTTATTTCAAGCTATACCATTATGCATCCAAAACAATTTGTTCAAAAAAACTAGAAGTTTTATTTGGGGTTACAAGCAACCGCGTGGGGAATAAAATATATAACATTTCCATATAAACAAGGGGGCTTCAGCTCCCGGATTTTAGTGGGCTTCCTTTGCAGGACGGTTTCGAAGTCTTCTCTCTATGGGTAGTCAAGATTACTGCTATACTTTTGCAATAGGTTCTGACAGTAGAATATTTGTGTATAAAATAAATGACTAACTATTACAAAAGAGTACGTTTTAAGATGTTTCTAGATATTGTTTATATATGGGGAGAAATAGTATATAAATGCTCCCTTCCTTCTATGCCTACTAGTTTTCTGCTATGGGAAAACCCTTTGCTTCCAGATAATTTCATACGAGCAAGGTAAATCATAGGCTAACTGTGGGATTAGCCAACTTGGTCATCTATATAACTTTAATGGGTTTTGAACATTTGCAAACTTACAGATGTCATTTGGCCTTCACAAGCGGATGTTTTATGAATATCTACAGGTTAGAGGCTGCCTAAGGGACCGAAAGGACATAAGAACACCTGAGAAATCTGATATGATGATATGCTGATATGATGACATGCATCTAAATGGAGTGAATAACTTGGCAAGGATATTACTTCTTCAGCTAGATGCATCAAGTACTCTAGATGAGGCTGCACATTCTATTAGTTTAAAACTGAAGCAATTTAAAACTATATGTATGCTATATTACACCCCCAACCGAATAACTCGCTGGTCAGTGAACAAGGGAAGAGACATAGGGGATATGGGTACAAGCCTTAAATGTGGATTAGTTGCCAAAGATAGATGACATATGTTTGCCACTTGTCCCGGATTGACATCTTTCTGGAAAGAGCTGTGTCAGATAACTGCAGATAGCCTAGGCCTATATCTTCAATTAACGGAAGGGGTAAATCATGCTAGGAAATACATTAGCAATGTATTCAGGTTTAAGATCTCTTTTCTCCATTATTATAGTCACTGCACAACTTTGGATTTGCACGGGCCTGGATATCCACAACCTCCCCAGGCATTAGAGTGGTGGGCAAATCTGAGAGAAAAATATAAAAGAGAGATGGCTTTAGCTAAGACTAGAGGAATTCGTTCTGGGAAATAATTCTTACGAATATGGGGGCCCATGGATAAAGGAGATTAGTAAAACTTAAAAATTACTACACTATGCTTAGGGTTCCTATTTATTTAATTTATGTTTTCTGGTGCTAATGGTGATGATGTCTTTCTTTATTTTGTCTCTCATTTGTATCCATATTTGTCTTGTATTCTCATGAAATGTAGTAGCCACACTGTCATCATACAATTATGTATATATTTGTATACACTTTCTATATTGTTATATCTCTTGTTTATTCCCTGAGATAAATAAAAAAAATGTAAGTGAGTGCAACAGTAGGGAAAGTGATAGTTAGCGGAGGGGTAGAAATTACTATTCCAACTCCAGTGAGTGCAACAATAGGCAAAGTATTGGATAGCGGAGATGTAAAAATGACTATTCGAACTCCAGAGAGTGCAACAGTAGGAAAAGTGCAGGATAGTGAAGAAGTACTAATTACCATTCCCACTCCAGTGAGTGCAGCAGTCGGGATGGTGCTGGATAGCGGAGGGGTAACAATTACTATGCCCACTCCGTTGAATGCAACAGTAGGGAAAGTGCTGGATAGTGGAGAGGTAAAAATTACTATTCCCACTCCAGTCACTGCAACATTAGGGAAAGTGTTAGATAGCGGAGAAACAATAATTACTATTAACACTCAGTTGAAAAAACAATAAAAAATTAAAACAAATAGTAAAAAAAAACAATATATAAAAAATAAAAAATGTAACAAAATAAACATATATAATGAACACATAGTATAATATTAAATACATATAACAAATTGTTAAAAATATTATATACAAATAAAATAATAAATAAACTGATGCCTGGCACCGTTCATTGGATAGTTGACATCACCATCATTGTAAAGGTGTTTGGGATCTCAAGTGACCCTCCCTCAGGGACGCTACCAGAGACACTGGAGACCGAGCGCCTCTAATCTCCAGCATCACCCGCAGCTGGAGGGCCGCGCATTACCTGTTTCCACACCAGGAAGCACATAAAAGGGGCCACTGTATTCCCCCAGTGTGGGACGCCACCAGAGACAGCGGGGACCGAGCGCTTACAATCCCCAGCATCACCCGCTGCTGGAGGGCCATGCATGACCTGTTTCCGCACCAGTAGGCACATAAAGGGGCCACTGTATTTCCGCAGTGCGGGATGCCACCAGAGGCAGTGGGACCGAGCGCCTATAATCCCCAGCATCACCCGTGGCTGGAGGGCTGCACACAACCTGTTTCCACGCTAGGAGGAGCATAAAGGGGCCACTGTACTCCCGCAGTGCGGGTCCCACACGGACGGGCCGGTCTGCTCCCGTCACCGGCTGGAGGAGGCTGGGCTGGGCCCCCTCTCTTGGATTCATCACACCGTGAGTGGAGACACTAATTCTGGAATCTATTCTGAACTTTATATATTTGTTTAGAACAATTGCTAGTGGACACTTGTTTTTTGTGGTTACTAAATGAGCACACAGTGAGAGGTTGTACATAGACTGGAATTCTGAAAATGGGGAAAAGGAAACTACCCAGCACTAATTCAGAAAAACAGCTTAACAAACCTAAAGTGGCAAAAATGACTCTGCTAAACTATCTTACAGGCACAGTGGAAGTCATCAAAAAACAGATCTCCTCAGTACAAGAGACATTAAGCATTGAAACACAGGGGTTATTAGGGAACAGTCAAGCTAAAATTACACCTGGCAAAGAGACTGTGGAGGAACGCCCATCCGAAAATCTAAGTTCAAGGCAAAACAGAAATGCTTGTGTTCAAGTTATTATTGATGAGATTGATGATGTCTCAACTAGTTATCAAGAAACTGATACCCTTCCTCCTCACAAAATATCTTGTAACCCAAGGTTGCCAAAGACCTATGAAATGATTCAGGTAGAAACATATCAGGCCCCCCCTGCGAGTGGTCTGTCTAAGACCAGACTAATTAAGCAACAGGGGAAAAAGGGTAGCCTGCAGAACCAAAGGGGAAAATATAATGTTCCATGCCTAAAAAATAAAACCAAGGTACAACCCATAACCGATAATAACAGGATGGAAAATCTACTTAGAGAGTTAACAAGATATGTAAAACACTCTGTAGGTATCTTGGAAGCTAGATTAGACCGTATTGAAATTGGTCTAAAGAAGGTTACTGAAATACAGAACATCCCCTCACAGAATGAGAGCTAATGTAAACCAGCACAGTTATTTCAATTAGAAGCCAAAGCCCGGATGCTACCACTAATACAATGGATAAACCAGCAGAAAGTGGTGGGGCACTAAAGAACTCTGCTGTACGCACATTTAGCAGCACAACCAGAGGTGGCAGAGGGGCATGTATATCAAAGAAGAGTACTTCAGAGAGACTCCAGGGGGAAAATATATTATGTGATTCACAAATAAGACCTCGGTCTATCTTACCTAGCTCCCATGAAAGTCTCTGACACGAACATAACCTATGCCTTCCCCCAGCAGCAACGCCCTTTAGAGTGATCTTGACAAATGTCCCTGCTCCCCAGATAGGAGAAGATGAAACATGGATTGCATTGAGGAACAAGGCCATTCACTACCTGGGGAGCAGAGTAGGCCTGACCACGGAAATGTTAAGAGCTTGGGTAGGGAAAAGTAGGAAAAACTTTTGAGGGGATTGCGTAGTTCTCTCCTTTGGTCTATCATCCCTGGTCAGAGAAGTGTTGAATAGAGTAGGAGATAAAAACATCACTAAAACAGACATACATGTTCTCAATTTGGGCTACTTTCATCAACCTAATTGGATTAAGAGGCAAAATGAGAGTTCCCCCAGACCCCAGCCCAATGCCCAAATGTACTATAACTTGGAGGTGTCAAATATATTTGGGCCCCTCCAATCACTAGATGAGAATGATTGACTGCCTGCAAATAGAGAGCAGTTCCTTGATGTGAGGGATCATGATAATTTAGTGGTCAATGAGGCATGTAGGACCAATCAGATAAAAATCTTAAACACAGGCAGGAAGGAGTATATGGATATGAAGGCGGGAGTCTCTGGGTTCAAACCTAAAATTAGTGGAACCTCTAAGTTAAGCCAGGTCAGCCCCGAAAATAGGGATCGAGCTGGCTTGCCAGACTGACTATCCCCCCGAAATTGCCATCACAAATCCAATCTTTCAAAAGATGATTTGGGTGCTCTTCTGGAACTTAGCAGGCCTCTTCAGTAAAGCAAACAATTTAGCTTGGCTTGATTTTATTAATAAATTTGAAATTCTGTGTTTTCAGGAGACTTGGTTGATAGAGGAAGTCCATATTGAGGGTTTTTCGGCATATCACACACCACCAGTAAACTCAAAAAACTGCAGACAAAAGGGGGGCTCTGCCTCTACATTTCAAATCTGTTAGAGGTACAAAAAATCACTTTGATAACATGTACAACCTACTATCAGATAGTATCGATTCAGGTGGATCCAAATTGTATACTAATTGTAATAAACTTTTACAATAACATAGAAAAGGGCCAGCTGGTTCACATTCTAAGACAGTTTAGTGATGACGTTAGTAAATTAAGGACTGTAAAAAATACTGATATGATTATTATCTGGGGTGAGATTTATGCCCAAGGGTAGGGCTAGATGTTTGTGGTTTAACTGCAGTTGTGGATGATCCATTAATACACTTTGATCACTCTGAAAGCCGGGAAAAGTTTAACGAGTTCCTGTTTTCCCATGACTATGGCTTTGCCAATCGGCTGTGTTCCCCTAGAGTGGATTTTGATTACACCTTTATAGGTAGTGGCTTCCGATCTATTATAGATTTTATAATTGTCAAATTGGGTAGCAAATTATAACATCCACCCAAACATTATGAGTTACCATTTGCCTCATAGTATTGATATAGTTCTCCTAGACACCATCGACCAGCAAATAAATAACAAATTGGTTTCGACTCAGGGTATATCCCTTGCTCGTCAAAATGGTTAAATCTTGCGTTGGGATAGATACGACCCGGTTGAGTTGAATAAGCATATCATATGAAAGTCTTATGAATCAATCTTGGTATGCTTGCAGGAACGCACCTCGCACGAATTAATTCTGAACACCTTCTCACAGATCACCCTGACTATTCAAAAACTGCTCAGAATCAAAAATAAGGGCACTCAAACAATAAAAATGGGTGGTTTGACTCAAACTGCACAAAAAAATATTCTAGACTAAAAGAGGCCCTTCATAGGACAGAAAGAGTCCAAGGCGAGATTTGAGAATGTAGAAAGATCTATAACTTGGCTTGAAGAACCCAAAAGAAATAGTTAAAAAATCAAGCATGGGTGGCACTCCATGAAGCATCTGAGTATAAAGATAGCTCCTTTTTTTGGCTGGAGGTGAACGCAATGTATTTTGAAACTAAGGTTGTTGCGACAATAGCGGTCGCAATAGATGAAAAAACATGGGTAGACTTTTTCTCAAGGGTCTATAGTATTCAGGGGCACATGGAAGCCGTCCCGATCCCCAAAACCAACAGGTGAAAAATACTACTACTTTCCTACCCATTGACCTTCAAATCACCTATGACGAGGTAACTGGGGCAATAAATGCAAGCAAGGGTGGCAAAGCCCCGGGGCCCGACGGGCTCCCAATCGATCCATTTAAATCTAACCACCTATTCTGGGCACCGTTATTAACAGGGGTCCTTCAAGCTAGTTGCTCAAAGGGCTTTTGTAGACCTAGTCAGAGTCAGTATTATAACAATTTTTAAAAAAGGGGATCGAGAAAACCCGGCCTGCTATTGCCCAATATCCTTACTTGACTCTCTAATGAAGGTAATGGGAAGAGTCGTCCTGAACAAATTGCAAGCCTGGGCAGACGAGAACAATATAATAAGTGATGTACAATTTGGTTTTAGGCAGGGATTAGGGACAAATGAGCAGGTTTTAAATCTTATTATTTTAATCGGAAAGTACACCCAGGCAAAGTCTGGGAAGCTTTATGTGGCATTTTTAGACCTTACAGGCGCATTTGACTGTGTGATACACAGTAAAATGTCAAACATTTTGACAAAATTGAAGATAGATCTGGTACTGGTCCGGTTTTTAAAGCAACTATATTCTGGGGCCACAGCAAAGGTGCGCTATGGATCTAAAGGGGAATGTACTGCGCCATTTAGTGTGGATAGGGGGATGAGACAAGGTTGTGTTCGAGTGCCGTTCCTCTTCACCTTATATACCAATTCTCTGGAACAGGAGCTAGAAGGAATGGCACAAGATCCTCCATATGTCAACAAGCGGCCAATATTCTCCCTCCTCTACCCTGATGACGCAGTACTCATGGCCTGCAAGCAATTAGGTTTGCAGAGAGCCCTTACTATATACACTAGTTTTATGGACAAACTAAATGAAAAAAAACTTTTGTGATGACCTGTGGGCAAGGGAGAAATAAATGCAATGGACTCCCTCTGGGGGATAAAAGGATAGACTTCACAAACACCTTTACCTACCTGGGCGTCCTTTTGCAAATACAGGCTCTTGGGGCCCAGCGGTGAAGAGTAGGAGTCTACTATTTATGACGTCTGCTGCAGCGGTCGTTGTATCCTTGATTCAACGGGTGGAAAACAAATTTTTAAGGTTTATCCTAGCCGTACCAGTAAATTCCCCAGTTTTTAATTGTCATAGTGAGCTGGGTAACTTTTATGTCTCCGATGTCATTAAAATGCAACCGGTCTTGATCTGGAACCAAATATGGACCTCTAGTGGCACGGGACTTAACAGAGAGATAATTAGGGACTCAATTAACCTGGACCACGCCAGTAAGATTGCGTGGTTGAATTATGTCAAACATTTTATGATTGATATAGGGCATCCAGAATATTATACCACCCCAGAAAAAATGAACTCTATTCCAAGGAAGGAGCTTAAAATAATCTGCTTGACCCATTTAGAGTCACTTAGAGCAGCCCTGGAAATGAATAAAGGTATGGTACCCCAGCATCAATTGACCTTGATTACGTATGACATCCAACTGTATCTCTTATGTTGTACCGAGGGATACAATAGATATCTCTTAACTCAATTCAGGTTTAATTGTTTTCATCATCTGGTTAACTACCCAGGGATTAATGATTGGTCAAGAGAACTTTCCCTTTGCCCATGTGACAATGAGTCACCACAATCCACCATCCATGTGACAATTTTGTAAACTCTATGCAAAGGAAAGCGCTAGATGGATTTTACCAATTTTAAAGCAGGGGGGCTGGAGGCAATGTAGACCTGCCTTTTTATACTTACAATTCTTAGATAGTTTTTTCCCTGTATGTGCCATGACTATATTCCTGAAAAATATATTGAAAGCCAGGAAAACAGTGAATGGATACATTTACATTGAACATAGCTTGGTTTGCACAAATCTTGTAGGATTGACCTCCATTGAATGCACTCTACGCACTTTGTGAAAATGTTATGTTCTCTTAAATCAATGCATATATCAAATGTTTTTATTTGTTTTTATGAATTGCACGCTTTTCTGATTTTAATTGACTAAAATCGAATAAAGCTTATTTAGAATTTGAAATAAATAAACTTTAAAAAAAATAATATTTTTTTCTATGAAATATTTACAAACAAAAAATTATTAAATCATAAATGTATTTATTTTATTTTGTACCCTATAACAACACACCAATAACACACTTCAACATTTTTTATTAAATATATTTCCATGATTAACATAATTAATAATCAATAAAAAAATATTATTCATAAAAAACGAATAAACATTAATTGACTACACACACTTTAACACTATAATATCCACAACACATTTCTAAATTAAACTATAAAATAATAAAACACAATTAAAACTTATTTTTTTTATTAAAAACGATTACTGTTAACAACTATTAATTAAACAATTGAAATGTATTTAATACCCACCCTTTACCCCTTTAAAATTAAAAAGAACGCATACAAAAATAAACAATTACCCAAAATAAATATCAAATAATTAACATTATTAACAACTATATATTGATTAATTATATACAAATTGCTTCCCAGCCTTTACTCCCATAACCACCACAACACACACCTAACATTTATTACACAATTACCATATTTTATTACCAATTAATTATCTAAAGTTAATTAACAACCAATTATTAATTCATTAATTAAAAATATGCTACTTCCCACCCTTTACACCTATAAGTACCAAAACACAACTAAAATGTATTACACAATTACCTAAATTAATTACCAATTAATTCATTACAATCAATTACCAACCAATTATTAATTATTAATAAATTACTTTACACATTTAACCCTATAACATTTCAAACAAATATGAATGAATAAATAATAATCAATAAATGTAATATCATTAAATTATTTCCCACCCATAAACCCATAACCTGCTACTGAACAAAATGTAACACATATATTAAAAATAAAAACAATTTTTATACAAATGAACACATCACTTACATATAAAATATATACTAAAATACATAACATACAAAACAATATTTTTAACAACTATAATATTTTTGCAAACGATATAAAACACCTCGATATTTTTAAAATCAATATAACTTACCTTAAGTCGATATTCTTGACCACAATATTCTTGCTGCCAATATTTTTTTTTTATATTTTCATTGGTTTGAAAAACATATTATTCACAATATTTTATATTCATACATTGCAACACGGTTTTATCAATTGTATATACAAATAGAAGTCAATATTAACTCAGCCATTTGCACCTATACTATCTCTGCTATTCTTTTTTATCTCCATCTCCTTGGTAGGCTAGATACACAATTCCTCCCGGTACATGTTCCATTTGTTCCATTTCTTATCCCACTTTTTAGGAGAACCTCTGGACTTGAACACCTCCTTTTCTGCTATCATACATTTGTCTAGATCCTTCATCTAACTCTTCAGCGATGGCCCCTCCGCCACCCCCCATTTCATTGCTATTGCGAGTTTCACTAATGTGTATCGTAGAGTAGTCATTTGTTGCTCCACGTCTGTAAGGTCTGTTGCCTCCCATATATTAAGGAGCCCTAATTGTGGTGTTAGGTTCATCTCTTTTCCTAGAGCTCTCTGCGTGAGCCTTGTTGCCTTTTCCCATAGGTTTTGTACCTGAGGACATTCCCATATAGTGTGGTAAAAGGTTGCCTCTTGATGACATTGGCAGAGACACAACATATCTTGTTGACTCCCCATTTTTGCTAGTGTAACACCAGTAACATAATTTCTATGCAAAATTTTTAGTTGAATAAGATGGAGCCTAAGAGGGATGGCTGTTTCTCTTAGGGACATCAATGCCGTTTGCCAGTTGTCATCTTCAATTTGCCCTATATCGGCTTGCCACGATTATCTGAGAGTATGAAACTGATCTGGCAGGTTATCACACAGTTTTTGATCTGTTAATGATACGGCTTTTCCTAATATAGGTTCAGAAAGCAGTCGGTCCTCCAGGGGGGATGATTCCGGTATGTTTTCTGTGCCCAAAAGTGCTGCTTTAAGGGCATGACAGACCTGTAAGAAGCTGAAGACCTACCCCTGAGCTAGTTCAGCTTTCTCCCTTAATTCCGCAAATGTTAGTATTTTTCCATTTTTCACTACTTGGCCTATTGTGGAAATTCCAATAGTGTCCCATCTATCAAAGCCAGGTTGGTTACACAATAGTCCTAGTTTTTGAGTGGATCATAACAGAGTGGCCTGACCAGCTGCTAGCTTGGTGCCAGATCTTCACTGCGTGGGTTGTTGGGCCCAGGTATTGACCTTTATGCACTTTTGAGTAGAGAGCTCCAAGGCAGCCTTCCCTGCCCATTTGATATTTATCTAACAGATATGCAGGGTCCATCGGGGAGCAAAGCACCCAGTTATTCACAACTACCCACTGTGAATCCCAATAGTATAGTTGCAAATCTAGGAGTGCAATACCTCCATCGTACCAAGCCTTGGTCAATTTATGTAAAGCTATACGGATGCTCCCTCATCCCACAGTAAAGTTCTAACCTCACTCTTGATGTTCCTGAAGTAGGAGTCGGTGACTTTGTAAGGGCAATTTTGAAGGATGTACAAACAGCCAGCATCTTAAATAGGGCAGCTCACCCCAGAAAGGAGAGAGGCAGTGATCTCCAACGTTTGACGTCATTACGCAGTCTCTCCAGAGGGACGGCTAGATTTCTGGAGTAAAAGATCTGAGGATTGGGGTTATATAAAATCCTAGGAATAGGAATACTTCAATAGCTATCTCCACCTCGCATCCTGAGGGGAGTTTTGGAATTGGTCCCTGATTAGCAAAGATCACTGATTTGGACCAGTTATTCAAATAACCTATATATTTGCCGAAATTTGTGAAGATATTTGGAATTCTGTGCACGGATTTTGTGCTGGGACGCCAGATATAGCAGGATATCAACGGCATAGGGAGATATCCTATCTTCTTGTCCTTCAGCCCATTTCAACCCTCTGAGCAGTGGGTCGCCCCTCACCCATGAGGCCAGTGGTTCTAACATTAGTGAGAAAATCAAGGGGGATAGGAGGCAACCCTGTCTTGTACCCTTTCCCAGTGAGAATGTCCTGGACATGCAGTTGTTGACCTTGACCTGGCCTTTTAGATCCATATAAAGCAGCTTACTCCAGCCCAGAAATTTTGGGCCAAACCCTAGGCGCCAAAGCACCTCAAAGTGATATGGCCATTCTATTGAATCAAACCGCATGTTGGTGTCCAGGGTTAACATCACTGCATCTTCCTCTATTTTTTGTTTGCGACCCAGGACATTGTGGAGGCAGCAGATGTTTAGTGCAGTATTCCAGCCTGGCACTAAGCCCGATTGGTCCGCATGAACCAATGAAGGGATCCTTGAGAACCGGCGAGACGCCAGGAGTTTCACAAGGATTTTCGCTTCCACGTTTATGAATGAAATTGGCCTATAGGATCTGCAACTCTCCGCGGCTTTCCCCAGCTTACGAATTACAACAACAGAAGCCAATCGTTAGTCTTCTGGCAGGACTCCTTTTTCATAACTTTCATTATACATTTCTCTTAAGTGGGGCGCAACATGTGAGGCTGTTGTTTTTAGGAATTCATTAGGGACCCCATTGGGTCCCATCGCCTTCCTCGATTGTATACTATTCATTGCCAAATAAGTTTCATCGTCAGTGAGATCCTCCTCCAGTGTATCTCTGTCTTCAGTGGACAGGGTAGGCATATGAATATTGGCTAGCAATAGGAGTCCACTGCCATAGTATTAACCGAGGAGGTATGGACCTTCTCTAGATGATCTGCAAATGGATCTGCAATAGCTTGCGTGTCTGAAAGATGCTGTGTATTGCTGAGTGTTAATCTGGGTAACAAATGCTCTTCCTGTTCTCTTTTGTCCAACCATGCCAGCATTTTACCAGCTCTATCTCCAAGTTCATAAAGCCTTTGCTCTGTGCCAAGCAATCGGGCTCATACCCTCTGTCTAGCCAGGGTTTTATATTCTATTTGCTTAATAGTTAGTTGATGTGTAGTGATTTCGCTAGGTGACCGTGTGTGCTCTGTTTCGAGCTGCAGGAGTTCACTCTCAAGCTGTACTTGTTGCTGTTGCTGCTTTTTATTATAACCCACTTTGAGCGCCAGCCCCTGCCCCTTCAGCACTGTCTTAAAGGCTTCCCACATTACCCGTGCTTAGTCCACAGAACCGACGGTTTCATTAAAATAATTTTCCATATGGGTTAGTAGACTCTCTTTTATATCTGGAATTTTGATCAGGGTTAAGGACTATTGTGTACGCTGTCTTTGGTTATAGTATGCAAGTTCCACCCCTGCTGGAGAGTGGTTAGAGATGCCTTGTTGTAGGCAGCGTGGGTTCCGAAAATCGCCAATATCTGCCAAGTGTGTAAAAAAATAATCTATACAGGACAGGCTTTTATGGGTATTCGAGTAATAGGTGAAATGAGTCAGGTCTGGTTGAAAGTGTCACCATAGATCAGTGGTCCCAGGGCCTTCGTAAATTTTGACATATGTGTACTGGGGCGCATCTGGGGGCATATTAGTTGTCGATCTATATGGTCGTCAAGGGTCATGTTAAAATCCCCACACAGAATAAGGGTTCCTATCGGGAGATCTACCATGATTTTCCCTTGGTCACTAAGTGCCTCCTTACCAAGCGCTGGTGGAAGGTATACTGAGTTTACATTGAGTGCCTTTCCTTCCCAACTTGCCTCCAGAAGGGCAAATCTACCTTTTGTATCTGCCCATGCACATGTCGGAGTGAGTGAAAGACTTTCTTGACTAAGATTCCTGTTCCCGCGTGAACCAGGAGTATATAAACTAATCTCATTAGGGCTTTACATTTATTCCCCACTAGATGCGTTTCCTGTAACAGGACCAAGTCAGGGGCTTGTCTTTTAAGCTATTGTAACACAATGCCCTGTTTTATTTTATCCCCTTCCCGTTAATGTTCCAGGTCAGGACGGAGAGTGACTTTTCTACCAATCTTCCAGCCACGGCTCCTGTAGAAAGGTTTTATATGAGCCCTGGGACAAATCGTACGGAGCAATGACTTCGATATTCGATATTTCTCGCACAACTCTAGACATTAAAAAACATTCAGGCATACAGATCTTAAATTAAATAGCAATGTGATCTCATTCTCTTCAAGTGTGGAGAGGTTATGTGTGGCTGATTCCATGTTTTCAAACCTTGTGGCCGGGATACATGAACAAAACATTCCCCCCTGCGCATCCAACAACTCCCCCCTCCCTGCCCCTCTGCCAGTGGATTTTGAAACACCCACATCTGTTGCCCCTACCCCTATTTAAAAGGTGACTGGTCTACAGCCCCTCACCCCGCCTAAATCTAACTATTTCAATAGAGAAATTCTATTGTGAGGGTAGACCCAAGACCCCATTATGAGGTTCCTATCTATCCCCCCAGCTCTGGGAGTGCGTACATGAATCTAATAATCAAACTATTCCATTGAAGGCTTCCATGCATTTTCTTACGTGTACTACTTAACCCCATCAGAGTCACTTAACTGTAGCTTGTGCTATCCATGTCTTAACGAAAAATGTTGTTGCTTCAGCTTCGAGATGTCAAGTCGGTCTCTTTGTTGGCAGAGTGGCCTTGCGGCCCATTGAGGTTTTCCATTCTATTGTTCGGTGGTCCCACGTGTCTCTCCATATGGGTTTTCTCTACTCATCACCAGCCCTCTAGCCAGTCCCATGCTTCCTCAGTGGAGGAAAAGAACCATGCTTTGCCATCCGATTCTACTCGAAGTTTTGCTGGAAAAATCATGGTGTATTTCATGACTTTTCGACCACCAGAAAAATATGACTTTGATTTTGAACTTTCGGTGTAAAGTCTAGAAAAAAGGAGACCACACTATCTTCGAGTTTAACAGGTGGATTGGCCTGCGCGGCTTAGAGTATGACGTTGCGATCTCTAAAGTTAAAAACTCTGGCTATTATCAGTCAAGAGGAAGTTCCCAGCTTAGGCCGACATCTGAGACTCGATGAGCCCGTTCAATAGAGAAGTAGTTTGAGAGTCTCTTTGGTTGTAAATATTTCAAGATTAAGTCCTCAACAAAGAGATCCACTGCAGGACCTTCTGCGCGTTCTGGGACACCCATAATGCATACATTATTTCTTCGCAGCCTACTTTTGTATTCATCAAGTGTCAGATTTCCGAGTCAGACCACAGGAGTCGTCGATGTTTTCCAAAGCCCCCTCGCCTCAACCGCCACTCAAAAAGACAACATTCCTAGTCATATCTAAAGTACGTGGGAAAGGGGAATGGGAGAAACAGAGAGACAGCCTCCGCGTGAAGAACGTGAGTTCTCGTCGCTTGAGGTCTGTTCAGCTGGGTGTTGTGTTACTGCAGCTGTGGAAACAACATGCACTGAATATACACAGTCAAACCCTTCCTGGTCTTATATCACATTTGGCTGTCTTAGATTCTAATATTTACCCCTTAAACCTTGGCTATTGCTGCTCTATATGTAGTTGTGGAAATGAATGATACTCGGTATTTCTGTATAAATGAAATAAAAAATATACATTTAACTCTTACTCTTTTCTTGACACTGCGATTCTGTTACTTTTAGTCATAACCTTTACCTCTGCATGTTTGGTTAACTCTCTCATTGTAATTATTGGTAGTGCAGCGTTATTCTCATTTTATGTCTTGCAGTTCTCTTCAGAAGAATTTTTGATGAGTCATGGGAAAATGAACATGAGGAAAATACTCTGTACCTTTTCTTCAGAATGACTGGTTGCCTGTTCTCAGCAGCTTCTAGAATTCTACCGTTACCTCCCAACTGTCACAGTGGTAACTCTATCGACTTGCCTCACGACGCTCTTCAGAATGGGAAAAAAAGAACTCTCCCAGGTTGCGCATGAATTTGAGGTTCTTGTGGACACCCTACAACTAACCAGAAATAAGAGATGCTGCTCGTGCCTTGATAAAAAAAGTATTTTAGGCTCACAAGTCTCTGTGCGAAGAGGAGACACTTGCTCCTCGCACAAAATCGGTTGAAGTGCGCAGTTCCTTCACGGAGCGTGCGCATAACTGGCTCTGCTGATCGTGAGCTCGCAAACACTAGACCGCTGACCTTGATGTCAGCGGTGGCGTTCGCTCCGCTTCTCTTGGGCAAGAATGCTTGATATGTTTTCCACAATGGCGAAGGAACAGGATTGAAACCTGATGTCGCCGGACCTTCCTTGTGGGTCTTCTCTGTAACTTCAATTGCCGATACCTTGGCTTTCCTATTCCTGGTTTCAGTTCTATGGCCGCAGAAATCCTGACAGTTCCTCCCTCCAAAGGGGGTCCCCCAATTTTTGGTTTTGTCGGATGTTCTTTGTGGAATTTTTTGATTAATCAGAGGGCATGAACATTCGAGGAAGGTTCCCAGGATCTTTTCTCTGGGCCGAACCCCTTCCATTCAATCAAATAGTACAGCTTGTTTCTGGAGATTTTGGAATCCAAGACTTTGCTGACCTCAAACTCTTCCCCGGATTCTTCTGAGACTGGCATTGGTGTGTCCTTGAGTCTGGCATTTGGTGGGTTCTTTTTTGAAAGAGAGATGTGAAAGGCTGGGTGGATTCTCAACCGGCTAGGCAACTGTAATTTAACCTCCACTGGATTTATTACTTTCAGAACTTTGAATGGGCCTATGTATCTGAGTTGAAATTTCCTGTTCCCTTTTAATTTTAAATGTTTAGTGGATAACCAAACCAGATTTCCCTCCTCAAACTTGGTCCCTACTCTCCTTCTTTTGTCAGCTTGTTTCTTATAGGATTCTTTTGCTTTTTGTAAATTCCTCTGAGCGTGTTTATAAGAATTCTCCAATTCTGATACTAAGTCTTTAACCGCTGGTGCAAGTTCATCTTTTTTACCCACGACTAAGCTAGGGTGGCTTCCTGAATTAAAATAAAATGGTGTGTACGCTGTGGAATCGTGTATAGCGTTGTTGTAAGCAAACTCAGCTGTCCACAACAGCTCTGACCAACTTCCTTCCTGTTCTAACAGATACAATCTTAAATAGTGTTCCAATTCTTGGTTCACATGTTCTGTTTGGCCATCTGTTTCAGGATGGAAGCTGGTGGAGTACTGAGTGTCAACTCCTAAGCTATGCATAAACCTTCTCCAAAACCTGGACACGAATTGAGTACCCCTATCAGAAATTATTATTTGTGGGACTCCATGAATTCTGACAACATGTTGATTCAAGGTGCATGGATGAAGGATGGTGCACCAAAAAGAAGTCCGTAGCAAATAAGGTAATTTGGAAAAAAGTTCCTTTATTATTAGAAATCATTAAAAGGCCTCAGCCATGCAACTTGGTATCTGCCCAGACAGTGGAGCTTCTGTGCGGCTAGCCCCGGATGTGATTTGCACAACCACTTAAACACTTCCTACTGCGAAACTTGAGTGCGAACCTTAGTCAGCCGCAGTTTTCTTTTTCTGACACATGTTGATTAAAGATTTGTACTAAGTGGGATGCTGAAGGAACAGTTTTTAATGAAATGAAGTGACTCATTTTGGAAAAAGTCGACTAACACCAATATGACGGTGGAAGATCCACAATGAGATCCAGGGACACTGTATGCCACGGATGAGAAAGCATTGGGCAATGGTTGCAACAACCCTTGCGGGGCTTGTCGACATGGTTTTCCTTTTATGCATATCTCTCAGGTTGAAACATACTGCCTAACCTGAGCAGCCATGTCTGGCCACCAAAAGAACCTTTTTGCCAAATGCAAGGTCTTTTTTGTGCCCTTATGATCAGCCGTACGATCATCATGACAATTCCTCATGGCCTTTTCCTGTAGATTATTTGTGGGTAGGTACAACAGTCCTTCAAAGGATGGAAAACCATTTTCCAAAGTTCTTCTTGAATCTCCTTCCACCCATTTTTCTAACTTTTTCTGTACAGTTTTCTCGTATTTCCTTGGTAAAATCTTCAAAGTGGATGAAGCCTATGATTTTATCTGACGGAATGATAGGATCTTCAGAGATTGTCCTTGTTTCCTTTGTTATGTTCATTCTGGATAAAGCATCAGCTTTCCCGCTTTTAACTCCTGGCTTGTACGTGATGACGAAATTGAATTCTGAAAAATACAATGACCACCTCAATTGACGGGGGGTACGCGTTTTAGCTGACTTTAGGAACTGTAGATTGCGATGGTCTGTAAAGACTGTCACACAATGCTTGGCCCCTAAGAGGTAATGGCGCCAATCCTGAAAGGCTTCCTTCACTGCTAACAACTCTGTCAGCTATTGAATAATTAATTTCAGGTTCAGACAATTTTCTGCTTCTGTAGGTCACTGGATGTAGTTGTCCTGAATGTTTGTCTCTCTGGGACAGGATTCCTCCTGTGGCAAATTCGGACGCATCAGTTTCCACGTAAAAGGCCTGTTCTGGGTCTGGATGCATTAATACGGGAGCGGTGACAAGCGCTCTCATTAGGAGTTGAAATGCCTCTTCCGCTTCGTCTGTCCAGTGAAACTTCTGTCCTTTCTTTAGTAGTCGGGTGATCGGTGAGACCTTCGCAGAGAAATTGGAGATAAATCTTCTGTACAAATGAGGAAATTCAATAAAGCTTTGGATTTCTTTTACATTCTTAGGTGAAGACCATTCTTGAATGGCCTATACTTTGATGGATCCATAGCCACACCTTCTGCAGATGATAATAATCCAAGAAATTCCACTTGAGCGGCATGAAAGACGCATTTTTCCAGTTTTACGAAAAGATGGTTCTCCAGCAATCTTTGTAAAATGGCTCTTACATGTCTTAAGTGAACTTCTATATCATCGGAGAAAATTAAAATGTCGTCTAGATAAACAAGAGCTGCTCGATCCAGAAATTCTCGCATGGCATCGTTGACCAGATGCTGGAAGGCTGCAGGCGCATTGCACAACCTGTATGGCATCACCTGGTACTCAAAGAGGCCATATTTCATTCGGAAGGCTGTTTTCCTTTCGTCACCTTCAGCAGCTCTCACCAAATGATAGGCGCCTCTCAAGTCCAGTTTTGTATAAATCTTCACAACTGTGACCTGGTCCAATAACTGAGATATTAATGGTAGAGGGTACCGGTTTTTAATGGTCACCTGATTTATTGCTCTATAGTCGATACAGGTGCACAAGGTTCCGTCCTATTTAGGCCGAAAGAATAGGGGTGAAGATACTGGAGATTGAGAGGGTCTAATAAATCCAATCTCATCAAGATATTCTTTTAAGTAAACGTTCTCCGCTTCTGTCAAAGCGTATATACAACTGCACAGTAGAGTGGCTCCAGACTCCAATTCAATTTTGCAGTCGTATTCCCGATGTTGGGGAAGTTACCCCACGAAAACACCAGCCAAATCCAGATACTCCTTAGGAATTTCTTTTGACCCGATTACGCATAATTGATTTGTCAGTTGAGCTAACTCCATAGCTGGGGAATCTTCTAGTTTTTTTGTTGAAGTCAAAAAACAATTCTCTCTACAATGCTCGGACGTCATCTCCACAGTTCTTCTCTCCCAATCAATCTTAGGATTGTGAACAGTCAACCAAGGTAATCCCAAAATCATTTGGAATTGAGGGGCACCAATTAGGTTAAATCGTAAAAATTCTTGATGTCCCTGTAATCCCATTAGTCCCAAGGTTTCAGTTTCTTCAGCAATGGGACCTGAGATAGGGTTGGTTCTAACCACCGCTCTGACCACTTTACAGTGCTCTTTTTTCACAGCGTGTATCCCTATCTCTCTCGCATATTTTAAGTTGCAAAAGTTGCCCGTAGCGCCTGAGTCGATCATGACAGACACTCCTTTCACTTCCTTGGATCCGAATCGTATTGTAAATGACACTATCAGATGTGGAGCAGCGACATGCAAGGTGTTGACTAACTGTTGGGGTTCACGAGTTGAGTCTTCCTTAACTCCTGCCAGGGCAACTACCTCTACTGGTGGGTTTTGTCTTTTAAACCGTAATTGGTCTTTGGTTTCTTGGAACAATCTTTTACGAAGTGACCGGAAGCTCCACAGTGCATATATACATTTTTAGACCATCTCTGCTCTCTTTCTTCTTTGGAGAGTGGACCTCTAGTTGAACCGATCTGCATGGGTTCTTCTCCAGAGGCAGGTTCTAATTTATTACCTTATGATCTGACTCGATCCAATCGTGGAATGTACGTGCGGATTTCTTTTCTCTTTTCTAATCTTCTCTCATAAAGACGATGATCAATTTGAAGGACCAAGACTCTCAATTCAGAAATTTCTTATGGTCTCTTGGTTATCTGAGCTAGGGGATCCTTTAAATCATCCTTTAAGCCTCGATAAAATATGGCTGACCGTTTGTACTCTGGCCAGTCTGTCTCAACGATTAACTTATTGAACTGAGCAATGTAGGCTACCAGATCACGATTTCCTTGTTTAAGGTCTAACAGTTTGTTGTCAGTAGCTTGAGTAGCTGTTCTTCTGTCGAAAATTTGTAAAAACTCTTTTTAAAGAGTTCAAAATCATATGAAGCAGGGTCATTTCGAGATATTAAGGGCATAGACCAAGCAGCGGCATCACCACTCAGATAGGACAGCGCAAATGCAACCTTTGCCTGATCTTCCTTGAACACCACGGATCTTCACAAATAGTGCAAAGAGCACAGTGTAAGAAAAATCTGAGCCTTATGCGGGTCACCATTAAATCTCTCTGGGTTGGCTAGAGGAACTATGGGCGCTATTGAGTGTATTACTTGAGATGCTACTCCTGTTACCCCACCTGAGTTAGTTTCTGATCCCGGCAATGAGAAAACAACTGCCAAAATTTCATCCATTTTAAGTCTAATTTGTTGGGTTTCTTGCTGGGATCTCCTGACTTCTTCTCTCAAACTCCTATTCCCCTCAGCTGATTGTGCTAACTGGTTTTGTAACCCTTCTAAAACCCCCGCTAAGGCCTTGAGGTCTAAAGCTCCCTCCATCGCAACTCAGGTGGCAATTCTGGCACTTCAATCTGTCAGATTTACGAGTCAGACCACAGGAGTCGTCAATGTTCCCCAAAGCCCCCGCACCTCAACCACCACTCAAAAAGACAACATTCCGAGTCGCAGCTAAAGTACGGGGGAAAGGGGAATGGGAGAAACAGAGAGACAGCCTGCACGTGAAGAACATGAGTCCTCGTCGCTTCAGGTCTGTTCAGCTGGGTGTTGTGTTACTGCACCTGTGGAAACAACATGCACTGAATATACATAGTCAAACCCTTCCTGGTCTTATATCACATTTGGCTGTCCTAGATTCTAATATTTACCCCTTAGACCTTGGCTATTGCTGCTCTCTATGTAGTTGTGGAAATGAATGATACTCAGTATTTCTGTATAAATGAAATAAAAAATATACATTTAACTCTTACTCTTTTCTTGACACTGCGATTATGTTACTTTTAGTCATACCCTTTACCTCTGCATGTTTGGGTAACTCTCTTATTGTAATTATTGGTAGTGCAGCGTTATTCTCATTTTATGTCTTGCAGTTCTCTTCAGAAGAAGTTTTGACGAGTCAGGGGAAAATGAACATGAGGAAAATACTCTGCAGCTTTTTTTTCAGAATGACTGGTTGCCTGTTCTCAGCGGCTTCAGGAATTCTAGCGTTACCTCTCAACTGTCACAGTGATTCTGACGACTTGCCTCACTACGATCTTCATAACATGAAAAAAAGAACTCTTCCTCATTGCGCATGCATTTGAGGTTCTTGTGGACAACCTACAACTAACCAGAAATAACAAGAGACGCTACTCGCGACTTGACAAAAAAAGTATTTTAGGCTCACAAGTCTCTGTGCGAAGAGGAGGCACTTGCTCCTCACACAAAATCAGTTGAAGTGCGCAGTTCCTTCACGAAGCTTGCGCATAACTGGCTCTGCTGATCGCAAGCTCGCAAACACTAGACTGCTGACCTTGATGTCAGCAGTGGCGTTCGCTCCGCTTCTCTTGGGCAAGAATGCTTGATATGTTTTAGACAACACCGAAGGAACAGGATTGAAACCTGATGTCGCCGGACCTTCCTTGTGGGTCTTCTCTGTAACTTCAACTGCCGATTTCTTGGCTTTCTTATTCCTGGTTTCAGTTCTATGGCCGCAGAAATCCTAACAACAAGTTGCACTTCCATTTTGGATTGCTTGTCTTGCAGTTGCAGCACTTGTTGTTTGAGCAGGGAGGTATCTTTATTGAGTTCGGTAGTGGGTCCCTCCACCTCCTTGAGTCTTGTGTCCATCTTTCGAAGGTCCGCCCTTATGAGGGAGACCCCAAGATTCACTGTGTCAAGACGGGATTCCAAAGAAGTGCCTACACAGTAATTGCTGCCATGATATCTTGAAGCGTTAAGTCTTGTTGCGTATGGGGGGATTACATTTTATTCTGGACCTCTTGGTGGGTGACATCCTGGTCATCCCGAGTGTTAGTCCAAGCATAGTTAGCAAGTTTTCTTTGCATCGTCGTTCTGTTTCCTTTCTCTCCTGCCCTTTTTGTTGTCACTGGATAGACGAGTGCTGAGTGACCAGGGATCAGACCAAGTAGTCCCGCTGCCTGCCTAGGGGACACTATCCTCCAGCAGAATATCGGGTTTCCCGGTATCGTTACCCCTCAGTAATTGAAAGAGAGGAAGAAGTGGTACTTTTGTGAGACGGGTGTATAGATGTTACAATTATATACACCAGCTGTCTTGTTGGAGCACACCAGGTCCCCTCCCATCCGCTTCTGAGGTGGGGAAGGGATTGTAGGTTTGGTGGTATTTACTGCGCAGCGAATCCACCTTATTATTATTACGGACACCTATGCACCTCCTCTTCTCACTGCTATTCGTCCCTTGATGATGTGTCTTAGAGGAGGTCACATATCAGTGATTCACTTCAATGATGTGATGCAGTTTGTGGGTATGCGGCAGATCTCGTGAGCCACTGCCCTTAAAGTGTAGGATAGATAGGCCCACTTGAGCAGATCTCCTCTCTCTCCACAGGTGGTGCCCCGCCGCTCTCAATGCACAGGGCCAGCCGCCCCTCTACGGCCTCATATGCCCACCCCTGCAGCAGATCTCCTCGCTCCTCCCAGGGGGTGCACTGCTGTTCCCAATTCTCTGGGCTCGCTGCCCCTCTCGGGCCTCATGTGCCCGCCCCGGCGGCCCACAGAAGATAGATTCTTTGGTGACCCCACCTAGGATCCAGCGGTCTTCTCCCTCACTCACTGCCTAACAGATGTTGAATGCCGCATTCTGCCCCTTGGCTGCGATTATCTCCCGCTGGACCCTCAGTGCTGGCTCCTTCGTAATAGCGCCAGACCGGCACGCTGCTTCTGTATCACTAGTGCAGAGCCCACCTCACCTACGTAGAGGGGCGTGGGTCGTCCACCACCGATCCACACGCGGTTATGCTCAGCGCTGCCTCAGCCCTTTAATCACACCCAGACATTGCTGCTGGCTATCCAGGCAGTTGCACCACGCCGCAGCTCTCCAAAGCTTCGGCGAGCAGCACAATACAGCTCCACCATTTTGTGCAGGTCTCCGTCTGCTCGTACAGTCTTTCTTTCCCGTTACTTTTCCTGGCAGGAAAATGTTTAATTCAAGATGCCCTTGAGATCGGGGGCTGGGTTCCCCACAATGCAGGGTTGGTGTTGGGAATTACATTCAGGATTATTGCAGGATATTGAGCCAGGGCTCCGGAGCCACGATAGTGTGCGGCAATCCCGTCGGCTGCTAGCCATGCCCCGGTGCTGTCGATATTTATGACCCACTATATTAATAACTCGATATTTGTGCAACTCGATATTTTTTCTCGATATTGCGTCTCTGCACCACTTAAGTGTGAAGGTTATCGTCAAACACTTTTTCATAGTGAAGCTTGCACACCTTTTTGCTAAAATACAGAAGGGACTTATATTAACCGTGAATACCTGAAATCTTGTGACCATTCTTCATTTTCAATTTGTTTGCCTATGCAAACACACATACATATGGGCAAGCAGTAGGCATTCTTTTCAGTTTGGCATAAGCAGAGATGATTCTCATCCTAAATCCACCTTTGCTTGTGTCTGCTTCCTCAAAAAAAAGAGATTTAGCACTCAGTAGCACCAAGGGTTCCATAGTCTCCTGCTAAAATGTTAGCCCCATATGTAAGTTTTGGGCAGTATGTATCACAGTAATTCTGATTGCCTGCTAGTAGCATTGGCAGTGTACCTAACGTGGAGTTCTATTCTGATCGGTTGAAAGGGAGGTTCTTAAATTGCTGAAACAACATGCTGTTTCAGGACTTCTGATTTGCCAGACTTTCACCAATGAAAATAGGCCCCTGTGTTAGGACTGAACTGGGGGGTTCAGGCAGCCCAAGCGGAAGCCATTTTCTGTGTTTAGATACGAACTCCGCTCTTTTCTACATTCTGACTATGGAGTTGTTTTTCACTCTTCTGTACAAATTGCACTCCACAAGCCAAATACAAATGGCAGATTTGGCCCACTTTAAATATTGCATGAACAAATGTTTCCTTCATCTTGTCCGGACAATCAAGAATAGGGACACAAGCAGCAAGTGGAACTGAGAATTTAGTAAAACCAGGATCCAGTATCAGGGCAAGATGGATTGTGAATGACATTCTAATGACATACGATCAGGAGCTGTTCCTCGTTTACGTATGTTAATGAAGAAAAAACACATAGCTAGAGGAAATGGCATTCTGATCCTTTGTGAGGGCATGGGTCAGACGTTAAACGGATGAATTGTTATAGAAGAAGGGTATTTTTCCTGGCTAGAAATTGTAGGGAGCGCCAATAAGTGAACACACCAGTCATAATTTTTCAAATGTTTGGCAAAACATACAATTAATTTTCAAGTCTGGGGCTATCCAAGACCTACTGATTTTACTAAAATGATTTATATAATATACTTGTACTGGCTTGAAGCCAACCTTCTTTGTTCATTTATCTGTTATTGTGTCAGTCATGTTTTCTTCAATCCAATACAGCATGAGGTAAAGGATTACCCTACTTCAACTATTGGTTGACTTCATTATGAGTGAAGAAACACAAGGAACTTATCCACAATCAAAGTAGTTCCCTTCAGTGCCAGACACAACTACTGCAACTATGTTCTTTATGAGGCCCAATTTTGTTTCCGCTTTTATGTCTATGTTTTTTTTAGATTGACGAGGGTCTGGCTGCTTCCTCAACAAAAACAAAGCTTTTCAAAAACCAAGACAAAATACAACAAGCACTTATAAAGCCAAAAGGTTGACAGCCAACCCTGTATTGTAAGGAAAGGCATGTTTTTTATAGTCACCGCCAAGTTTTTGGACTGATGCTGCTGTTTTTTTAATCAGACACTGCACAGAGGCCTGCTAACCAGGCTTCAGTGCCAGTGGACTGACCCCAAAACATGTATGTTACATTGACTATACCCAATTGGCGTAGGCTAAGTTACTTATAAGTCCCTAGTATATGGTACCCAGAGCATGTAAGTTCGACTTTGCTGTTTAAAGCAGCAGCAAAGCCAAACCTCCCTTTACAATACATATGCGTCACCCCCATGGCAGGCCCACCAAGCCTTAATGCAGGGCGCAGCATATTTTAATGGGCAGAGCACAGATTGTGCATGTTCAGGCAGTATAAAATGCAAACTGGTAATTTTTACTTTGGAAAGACTTGGTCGTTTTATTGGCGAGTACAGGTTACATGCTGATCCCTCAAGTCTGCTAACTCCTGAATGGTGAGACCAAAGTCCAAGGTATCAAACAACTCGTCAAAATTAATGTAACCGGTGGCAGGGTGCAACTTCTACAAAGTAGTCACTTTGTTGCATTTAAATCTCCTTGCCTCTTAACGGTTGCACAAGAAACCTGACCCCCGTTCAGCTTTTTGCTCTCCCGGGGAAACATGCTAACAACTCCCATGAAAAGAGGCAATAGATGCCTGCCCCGGAGAGAGGTGTTACCTCCCTCCTGAAGGAAGACCCATGCATCTTGGCCCAGTAAGCAAGCTTTAAAGGAGAACATTTGGGAGAGGAGCTGCTCCATTGTAGACTGGCACTACACGAAGAAGGGGAAGGGGAAACCAGTTGCCAAACCTGTTTTCCAGGAGAGTGTAGCCCCCTTGGTATCCACACCTTTGGGTTGAGCTCGATAGCTTTGGATGTTGAGAAAGGGGTTCTCCCAGTGGGCAGATAATACATCTTCAGATAGCCAGATGCTACACTTCACAGGAAGTAGTCATCAGGAGGGAGGGAACCTAGTAGCCCATTGGCTACAAACCTCATCCTACCCTGAGTGCATTTTCTGAGCTTAAATAGCGCACTCCTGGCAGCTCTAACTCAGATCTTCTCTAGACTGCAAGAAGGGCCAAAGAAGGACTGCCCTTCTGCATTATGGAACAGGAAAAGAGGGGGTGCACTGGAATGGACAGTACCCGCTGAACCTGGTGGCTAGCCAAGGAGAAGGACTGTGCCGGCTGGGTGCTGCTCGTGGGGAAGTCATCTTCAGATCCCAGCCAAATCAGGAGACTCCAAGATTCAGTTGGCTTACCTTGTGTTCACAGCAGAGGGCCACAACAGATGACAAAACCTTCTGGGGTGAGTTAATAGCCCAAATGTGCATTCCCTTCTTGCTTATCGCCGTGTAGCTCTAGAGGCCCGGACCCAACGCTCATATAGTTTCACCTGAGTCTTCTGGACCCTGGAGAAATGTCAGAGGGCCACTTGGTTACCCAGAACACAAATTATTGCCAAAGGAAGGCTTTGGGTGTGAATGGGATACCGCGTGACTGGACATCTGCCAGGACTGACATTACTTAGAGGGACATCGTCCCAAGGCCAGCACCGCCTCACCAATGAGTAACCGCAGGAAGACCCCTGTCAACCGCATCGCATCCACAGCATCCTTGAGCATCTTCAGCATTCTGTTTCCGTGCATCAGCATCACTTCCATAGGAACCGATTGCAGAGGGATAAAATTGACTGGAACTTCCTGAAGATTGCTTCTACCTTTGACGTAATTGTTTCTGAGGACTTTCCGGTCCCTCTCACGGGGTGCCTGCCGGAGTTGGTCACCTAAAGTCAGTAACTGCAATGACACTTGCTCAAATTTTTCTTGAAAACGTTTGTTTCAAATATGGTGAATTTGCCCATGCTTGTTTGCGGTTCAGTGAAAAATTGTATATTTACTGTATCATGTAAAATATATATTTATGGAACCCTCTGGTGGATCTTTTTCGTTGTGGTGTCTAAAAATAGCTAAAAATACAGTCAATTTTTATAACTTGGCATCGGATTTCTTGAGAGTCTTGTGTGTTTCTTCTTCAATTCTTTTGGTGCTGTTTAAATGCTTTACATTTGTTTCTATGTGTAAACCTTGCTGCTCTGAGCCACAGCTACCCAGGGTTGAGCTACAGGGTTTAACAAACAAAACCCATTGGTTCTAAATTTATTTATATTTATTTAATTTCTTGTATAGCGCAGGAATCGACCTCCTAGAGGGTATCTCCGCGCTTATGCCAAGGCTATGTTACCCAATCTTGCGCAGGGAAGTGTGCTGTGATTACACGGATGGGAAAAGATGGGTTTTAAGGGATTTCTTAAAACTCTGGAAGTTGGTGCCCTGTCTCAGAATTAGGGGGAGTGAGTTCCATAGCATGGGGCCTTTATAGGACAGGGCTCAACCTCCCTGTCTTACTTTCCTTACACGTGGTACCTGAAGAAGCATTTGGTTGCTGGAGCGTAGAGCACGTTCAGGCCAATAGGGAATAAATATTTCTGTCAGGTATTTTGGTCCAGAGCCAGAAAGACATTTAAAAATTGTACAGCAAATCTTAAACTTGATACGTTGGCGTACTGGAAGCCAGTGGAGTGTATCAAGGAGGGGACGGGAGGGGGATCTGGCCGGGGCATTAAGGACCAGTCTTGCTGCGGTGTTCTGGACCACTAAAGGGGTTAATAAGTGTATTACGTGGTGAGGTTGCACAACCACACCATGTAATATACACCCAATTTTCTCATGCAGATGTGCTGGCTTTGCTAAAATTTGTGGTTATCTTGCTATAGGTCACCACTAAATGGTGCTGAGACACTAACAACTGGAAGTAAGTGATGGACACAGTGTCTTCCATCAATTAACCCCTCCGCTGCGCTGATCATTCTGCTCTGGTGCGGAACGTTCTATTGCACGGGCGGGGCCACGACGTTCAGCGGATGTGCGCAGCACTACCGAGGTAGTGCACACGATGTCTGCTGAACGTGCGCCGCACTTAACGGGTTAAAATAAGTAAAAACAAATATTCACCTTCAAAAACCTACTCAGATTATCAATGTGATTCTACCAGTGTTTGACCAAAATATCGAGTTAGAAATATTGTGAAACTGAAAAATCCGAAATGAAATATCATGACACACAAATATCGCGATACACAAACACTGTTGACAAGAATATCGTTTTTAAGGTAAGAAATGTTGTTTTAAATAATATTAATGTTTTAAATATTGTTTTCAGTATTATACTGGTTAAAAAAAGTGGCCCACATGCATCAAAGAATGGAGTTTCGATTCCTAAATAGCGATTTTTAGGGAATCGCTATTTAGGAATTGCAATTCCTTATGTATGAAGGAATCGCAAACAAAAATTGCGATTCCTCTGAAAATGTTTTTGTTTAAAAAGTATAGGTATATAAGTTTACTACGTATATTATACCAAAAGATTATTTCACATAATTGTAAATATCATATATTTGTAACTGCAATAAAGATATATTATTGTTAAATATAGTTTTCGAGAATCCCGTGGGTGTGTGTCGGTTGCACGTCGGGTGTTTGCTGCTTGCACGCCTGGTGCGCGAATACCATGTGACCTCAAAAGAGAGTATTTCATTGGTTAAGAAGCTTTTGATTCTAGAATTTGCAGGACCCCACCAAAGTTTCTCATTTTTTCAACTGCATCTATAGAGACACAGCTTTTGTGTTTTCCTCTTCTTCTTTCGATTTTTTGTGTGTTTTTTTTTCATAAAAAATAATGGCTGCTTCCAATCCAGCACAACAGCTTTGACCTAAAGATGAAGAAGAGTTGGAAGAACCAGTGAAAGTGGGATATGAGAGCATAGTATGGTAGTTCTTCTCAATTCAAGCTGGGGAGAAGAAAGTAAATGCAAGGTTACATGCACAATTTGCGAGACGGTCCTGTCACGAGGATCTGAAAAAAAATAATTGTGCAGCACCTCTTCGATGCTTAAGCATCTATAAACAATGCATCCACAGTGTTGTGCATGGGAACAACAGCGATGAGACCTACAGAAAAAGCCAAGTCAGGACAACAGTGCAGAACCTAATACATCATCTGGTTCCTCAGCAAAAACAAGACCTATACATAATTCCTGAATTTGCTGGAGTGGAGCAGCATTGTGTGAAATGCAAAAAAGTATTATGGTACGGTGAACAGTCAGTGGATGCCATCGTGGTTGCTATTATGAACCACCATTTCTAATTTGATTTTTTTTTGCATTGACTTTCTAATTGCGTAATGTTTACAAACTTTTCACTGTTAATTTTTTCATTTTTTCTTTTAAAAAAATCAAAAAAAATACAAAAGGGAGTTAAAAAACACAGAATAATTATAAAATAAAAAAGAAGAAAAAAACACCTATTTACTACCTGAGTGAGTATATGGGTAATGCTTGGGTGATAGTAAGAGTGCATGGGTACTGGCTGGATGATTGCATGAGTGCAGGGGTAGTACATGCGCGATTAGAGAAGTGCATAGTTAGTGCCTGAGTGATTAAAGAAGTGCATGGCTAATGTTTTGGTGATTGCAAGAGTGCATGGGTAGTTCCTGAGTGATTTGAGGAGTACAAGGGTAGTACCTTGGTGATTGGAGGAGTGCATGGCTAGTGCTTGGGTGATTGGAGGAGTGCAAGAGTAGTGCCTGCGTGATTGAAGGAATGCATGGATAGTGCCTTGGTGATTGGATGAGTGCAAGGGTAGTGCCTGGGTGATTGAAGGAGTGCATGGATAGTGCATGGGTGATTGGAAGAGTGCATGGATAATGCCTTGGTGATTTTATGAGTGCAAGAGTAATGTTTGGATGACTGCATATGTACAGGGATAATGTCTGGGTGGTTGCATGAGTGTAGTGGTTGTGCCTAGGTGATTGGATGAGTGCATAAGTAGTGCCTGGGTAATTTTATAAGGGCATGTGTACTGCCTGAGTGATATAATGATTGGAGCAGATTGGAGCAGTGCATAGCTAATGCATTGGTGATTCCATGAGTGCAGGGGTAATATCTGGGGGATTAGAGGAGTGCATAGGTAATTCCTGTGTAATTGCATGAGTGTGGGGTAATATATTGCTGATTGCATGAGTGTAGGAGTAGTGCCTAGGTGATTTTATAAGTGCATTGGTACTGGCTGGGTAGTTACATGAGTACCGGGGTAGTGCCTGGGTGATTGGAGGCGTGCAAGGGTAGTGCCCGAGTGATTGGTTAATGCCTGGTTGATTGCATGGGACACCACAACACAAACACATGACCCTACACCTACGAGACCTCCAGTGGTCGAGAAGAGAGTGACCTTCAAACTTCTCACCTATGCCTACAAAGCCCTCCACAACATCGGACCCAAATACCTCAACAAGAGAGTCTCCTTCCACATACCCAAAAAGAACCTCCGCTCCACTCCGCCGATCTCGACCTGGCAGAGACCTCCTGCATCTGTAGAAGCAGAGCTGGCAGATGAGCCTTCTCCTACATCGCAGCCAAGACCTGGAATGGTCTCCCAGCAAACATCGGACGTCCCCGAACCTGAACACCTTCAGGAAGAACCTCAAGAAGTGGCTCTTCAACTGAACCGGAGCTGCCTACAGAGCCTTGGGTCCTTTAAGGGTGAGTAGTGCGCTTTATAAGCCCCCTGATTAATTGATAGCATGAGTGCAGGGATAATATGTGAGTGTTTGGAGGAGTGCATGAGTAATGTCAGGGTGATTGCATGAGTGCAGGGGTAATGTCTGAGTGATTGCACACGTGCAAGGGTAATGTCTGGGGGATTAGAGGAATGCATAGATAATGCCTGGATAATTGCATGAGTGCAGGGGTAATGTCTGAGGGATTGAACAAGTGCAAGGGTAATGTCCGGGGAATTAGAGGAATGCATAGATAATGCCTGGATAATTGCATGAGAGATGGGGCAGTGCCTGGGTGATTGAAGGAGTGTGTAGGTAGTGCCTGGGTGATTGAAGGAGTGCATGTGTAATGAATATATGAGTGCAAGGGTCTGGCTGGGTGAATAGAGGAGTACAGTGGTAGTGCCTGGGTCATTAGAGGAGTGCATAGGTAGAGCCTGGGTGATTGAAGGAGTGTAAGTGTAATGACTAGATGATGGCATGAGTGCAGGTGTATGTATGGGTAATTGAAGGAGTGTATGAGTAATGCCTGGGTGATTGCATGAGTGCAGGGCTAATGTCCAGGTGGTTGCATGAGTGTAGTGGTAGTGCCTGGATGATTGGAGTAGTGCACAGGTAGTGTCTAGGTGATTTTATAAGTGCATGGTACTGGCTGAGTGATTAAAGGAGTGCATAGACACTGTCTGTGTGATTGAAAGAGTGCAAGGGTAGTGCCTGAGTAATTGCATGAGTGCAATGGTAATGTTTGTGAGATTGGAGAAGTGTATAGGAAATACCGGAGTGTTTGCAAGAGTGTACGGGTAATGTCTAGCTGATTGCATGAGTGTACGGATAGTGCCTGGGTGATTGGAGGAATACATAGGTAGTGTCTGGGTGATATTGTAAGTGTATGAGTACTGGCTAGGTGATTGCAGAAGTGCATGGATAGTGCCTGCGTGATTGGAGGAGTGTGGGAATAGTCCCTAACTGTACAGATGAGTGCATGTGTAGTGTTTGAAAAAATGGATGAGTGCAGTAAAAGCAGCTGTAAACATTAGTTCACATTATCATTCTTATTACATTATTTCATCTTTCCTTTTTTACTAATGACGATACAAAACTCAGTCGCACTATTTTACAGTAGTTTTGTTGTAAACTGAATATAAAATCTTTCAAACTTTACCATTACCTTCTGTAAAAAAGAAGAAACCCTGGTATTGAGTATAATATCATAGTTTACGAACACAGTATAATTTTAGAATTACATAACATTTTCAGTTTCCCATTTTTGCTATTCTCAGATTCTACTGAATTTCACCATGTACAGTGATATCAATGTAGATCATCATACAACGGCGGGAAACAAAAAACAATCAATTAGATGGTAAAAAACAAATCTGCGTTGAAAATATTTACAAGTTTAACTATCTGTTTACCTATCTACTGTTACTAAATTACATTCTTCAACTACATTAAGTCTTGTATTTCTCTCAAGTACTTTTTGTAACATTGCGTATAGTATAAAGATCAAATATACAAACTACTTCTTTCAAACACAATTTTTAAAACGCAATATGAATTAGCACAAACAATAATCCAAACAGTAATTGTTCACATCTTTCCAATAGGCCGAATAATATTTCCAAATCCATTTGCATTGAAAATATCCAAAATAAACTTGTTAATTCATGTTCACATCTTCCCAATAGGCCAAATGATGTTTTCAAAACTTTGGGATCAAAAATATCAAATATCAGATATGAAATTGGTAATTCGTAAGGCAACCTACATTTGAATTTCAAAAGGGCATCATTGCAATATGTCCCTCCTTTATTGCACTTTAAATACACAGTATAGTGTCTAGATGTTGTCGTAGGTCCATCATGGAAAATAATAGCCACTGCTTTAAAAGTTCTTCCTGAAATTGATACTTGACTTGCCACAACGTTTTTAATTTTGGTTTCCAATATTCTTCCATCTGCTCTACAACATTAAAATGACATGTTGTCCAAATATTTCTCTATGTAATGCTGACAAGATATATGATTTACAATGAGTACATTTCATATCTTGATTAGCTGTTTTTACTAATTTGTTAAAAGACACTGATTTGTAACCTGGTAGTGTCAAGTATATGAATCGTTCAGTATCTATTTCAGTGGTAGAAGAAATCACATTTATGATCCCATCTGTAACATAGTCCAAACACATTTTCAACTTCTATTCCTTAATTTTCCAATACTGCAAGCATAAACATTAGAGATTCTTGTGCATCTTGTTGTCCATTCAATGTAAATTTCAATGATCCAGTACATATATCCAAAAGATGACGAATGCCAGAAGCAGTATAGATTTTAGTTCTATCAGTTACCAACTTTTGAAAAATATAATCTAGTAAGAACAAAATCTTTTTTCTCAATTTTCCATAATTTCATGATAAAGATCCTCTAGATAAAGCACAACATTCACAATTACATTAGCATAGCAGTTGATGCCTGAACTATTTTCTAACTCGTATCCTTCAATATCATCAACAGTGTCCATTTTTATTTTCTTTGCAGTTTCATCATTCTCTTGAATTGTTTTCTTTTTTTGAATCTCAGTGGAATATTTGTCATATTTTCATTTTGGACATACTACATGTTTCTCATATATGGGATAGGAGCATAAAGACTTCTTAACCGATTGTACTCTCTTACACAATTTACATCACCACTAATCTTTTTCTCATCAAAATCATTCAAATACAAACCAGATAATGTTCTTACTCAAGAAAATGCAACGTATGCCATACCTTCTTTAAACACTGTACTTCCAATATTTACCAAAGCACCATCTACACTTAAACCTTGAGATTTATGAATGGTTACTGCATATGCTAAAAAAAGAGAAAACTGTTTTCTACATACATACAAGTCTTTCACAAGTAAAAAACGAACAGTACAACGTCCAATCTGTTTTAGCTCTTCAATCTGATCAAATTTAATCTTCAAAAATTCTATTCCATTTCTGTTCTGAAAATGTACAAAATCAACAACTTTTCCCATTGTTCCATTTACTAAACCTTCTTCTAGAATCCAATTATGCGGTAAAATTACCCAGCAGTTTACACATACAGATAAATTCTTTTCTAAACCTGCAGTCGTTGACACTGAATTTTCTAAAGATTCAATTTTGACTGTAATTTCTCTGAGAAGAATAGTAACTCGTTCGTGTTCCATTTTATTGATAGCTGCCATTTTTAGTATTGATTGTTTTTCCAATTTCAAAATCTCTTTAATGAATATAGAACACTATTGAAGTGTATGCATTAGGCAAACTATAGACTTCTTTTCTCCAATGTTTTTGTATATTATTTCAGGTGCTATGTTTTCATTTGGAAACAAGTTCATTAAAATCCGACTTTGTAAAGCTTCTTTTCCATGTTTTGTTAAAACACCAATTTATATCTTGAAGAATGTTTCCATAATGTTCCTCTCTTGCTTGTCGCATAATCCTAATAAGTCCTTTTTATTCAAAATGAGACCAAATGTTGACATTTCTAATACTTCCCACAGATTTCTTAGTGTCTTCATGGAGAAGTGTTTTAAAAACAGGTTGTCCGTTTACAGGAGTAGGTTGTAGTAGGTTGCCGAATAGAATTACATGTTTTCCTCCAAATAGAAGATCATAATCTGTTTTTAACATATGTTGCATTCTTAAATGTACAAAGGCAAGCATTAAGTTTGAGACCATGCTCACCTCATCAATGATTTGAAGTTTCATTTTCTTGAGTACACTTGAAACTTCATAACAAACTTCTCCAGATAGCTTGTGATATTCCAACATATTTTCATGTTCAACTGGTAGCATGAGTAATCTGCACTGATTTTTTATTAACAATGAGTTTTAGAAGCCTCATGAAGAGATGAAATGATTGCATGTTTAATTCTCTTTTAACTTGTTTGCTATAACATTGGTCTAACTCGCTTTTTGCTACTTGTTTTTAATTGTTATGGGTTTAATTACCTAAACAATAAAATTTACTTTTACTTTACTTTTTACATGAGTAATCAATGTAATGTAATCCCTTTAATGTGTGCTGTGAGCTATTACAACACAAGATAAATGTGATTAAGTGGTTTTGTGTAGATAACTGGACAACATTTTTTAATTAAGAAACTTTTTCCTGCTCCAGCTTGCCCTCTGATGTACATTCAAATAGGTTTAAATGATGTGCATTGGCATTACTTTTTTTCATGCAGTAAACCATACTGTATCTGTTTTGTTACTTGCTGATATATTTCTTTTTGTTCAATATTTCGTTTTTCTTCCAAGTTTCCCAACTCAATAATGTCCTGTTGTGCTTGTTGCATTGCAGTTTCTACTTCATTCATGGCTATTTCTGCTTCATTTTCAATAATTGGTTGTTCTAGTGGATCGTAAATTCGTGGAGCAGAACTTTGACTATCTTGAGAACTGTCTCTAGCTATTTCAGCTGTAATAATAGTTTATTGTGCATTGAATGCTATCTTTACATGCATCAAAAGAATCTTCATAGCAGTCAAAATCTCCAAATAATTCCATTTCACTACACCAAGGCTTGAAGATTGGCAGAAGTGCTAAATAGAATTCCCGTTTATCTGGAGTTTCACAACTGAGTTTCTAGTGGGGAATATTATTTATTTTGGCTTGTTTTACCAAACATCCATCATATTTTTCTTCAGTTATCTTTTCTGTAACATTTCTCTTAAAACTGTAATGTTGCAGTACTTCATAGAGACATATGCTTTCCAGATGTGCACTCCTTTTGGAAGAGTACATATCCAACATATTAGTTTTAACAATATCTGTACTTTCTGGTTCATTCAGTTTCTTGAAGAGATTTCAATACTCAAGTTCATGTTACTGCAAGAGCTAGACTTACTAAAATGATTCCTCTTGACTTTGAATATAAACTTGCGGGAGTCAACCGATCCGAACATTCAAAGCAGCCAATGTCTCGATGGGAAAGCATCTTCAAACTGAAGCTGTACAATTTGTTACTGAGTCTTCTCTTGTGAAATTTCTTCCCACATATTTTTCAACTCCGTCTTTTCAGATTTAGTTAGATATTGCGTAACATAGTGGGCAACAGCAATCGAATTATCTGCAACATACTGGACATCCATGTTTGTATTACACATTGTCAAAATCACTGGATTGTTGTCATTAATATACTTTGAATCTTCAGTTCTTTTTATGTTATAAGTATTCTTCAGAGATTTTCAAGTTATAGTATGCCTTATTGCTGACATGAAACTATTGACTCTTCCTTTTGAAAGTACTGGACGTGGGAATCAAAAACAACGTTTTGTATACATTTTTCTCTTTGACGTTTATTTTCGTCGACAATATTTTCCATATCGATGATTTTGGAACCATAAAAATTGTTGGTTTAAGCTGTTTCTCCTCTTTTTTGAAATGGCGCAGGTAACATTGTCTTCAATGAGGGAGAAAACAGTTTCATCAGAATCGGTTCAAAATTTAGGTGCATTCATGATCTATAATTGCATGTGTATATGAGGAGCACCTCTGGCTTGGTACTCCTTTCTCCAAAAGAAATCAATAACTTCTCCAACAGGTGGATTATTTTTGTTGCAGATAAATGACATAATAGCTTGAAATCTATGATGAAAATATCTGCACACATTTGCAGGATCCATGGAACACAGTTCTCCAGCTGTCTTGAATTCAATGTTTTTACATTTGAATGTGCTTGTCAAAAATATTCAAGTAAATTGACCCATGCATATTCAGCACAGCTGAGCGTAACAAACCACGTAAGGGTACCTACGTTTCTTAACATAGATTTAAGTTCTCTGTGATGATGATACCAATACTCATTAGCACCATGTTGATAAGCCATCAAATTAATTAGCTGATATTCTAAATGATCGTTTCTTTGTTGAACTTTGTGCAAGAATTCCATTGCAGAAACATGTGTAAGATGAACTCCTGTTTTTAATATGTGGTTCACTGCATATGAAAGTCCAGACAAGTCACTTTCAAACAGAAGAATAAATAAATATGGAATACACTGTCGAAATCTTGGATCTTCTGAGTAAAATCTTGTTGTACAATATTCTGAAGATGGAATCTGTACTGGTCGTTCATCATATCGTCCACCTTTTCCAGTGGGGAAGAGCTGTGGAAAACAAAAAGCTTCTAAACTTTTTTCTCATACACTCATGGGAGTTCCCTTCGCTTTCTTCATGTGAAATAATTCAATAGTATTTCTTATCGCTTCTTTTATATGTAGCGGATGTATACTGTAATGTTCATACATTTTTTCACTCCTGGAGTTGTCCACTTTTTCTATTGGGCCAGTTGAAATGTCTGTTTCATCTTCTAAACATATTTCTTGTTAGTCCACATTTACAGTTTTATAATAAATATTGTTTTGTACAAGATATAATGTAGCCTTTTGAAGTTTGATGACACCTACTAACTCTTGCCATATTTTCCTACTCTTTGTTGGGACACCATTAATTAGAATAACTACAGGTTCACTTTTATCTTTCTCTATACTAACAGTTTCAATATTTTTCTTAAAATCTAAAGGTAAATACACAACTCTTCCTTTTAGACCTCTTTGTAAATCTGTTTGAGGCAGCTTACCTGTTTTAGGCTCCATACGAACTATAGCCTGAAACGGGTACAGAGATTGAATAAGAATGGACTCATATGTATTTAAATCTACCAGTTCCAGAGGAATAGCTACCAACTCTAAGTTGTTATGTAAGCTCTAGCAGGCATTTTGTTCTCTTCTAATTTGTTGTAACAATATTTACAAATACGTTGATTACTACCCAACTCAAAACGACCTTCTACTAACAAATAAGCACCAAAATGCTCCCACTTAGCATTATTTTCCTTTTCACTTTTTAAATATAGATCAACATTCCTAGTTTGACTTCTAGAGTGAGTACGTCGACAACAAATACAAATATGGTTTGGTTTTTCACATGAACCTACGAAGTAGTAATATCTTCCACCTCGTCTTCAACACCTTCATGTATCACAACTCTCACTTTCTCTACACTTCTCTTGTGAACCAAAGAAACAAAACTGTATATCATCCGATTTTTTTTTTTAAATCTGATACTGAACCATGCAAAAGAGCTGTGTTTATTTCACTTAAAGATTATGCAGGACTTTTTACGTAGTACAATCTTCTTACTAACGTTTGCATTTCTGAATGATATACTGCTAACCTTCTTAAATGATGAAAAGTACGTTGACATACTTTTCTAGAAAGACAAGCCAGAGAATGACCCTGCAAGTTAGCATAATTTCTTACTTTACATTGATCTAGTCCTTGTAACATCTTCTTTTTAAGACTTTTTTTTGCTTATTCTCGTAAAAAACCTTGTAATATGTCAATCGATTCTTGTCGAATAGTACAAATACTACCACAATCCTACTTATACACTGGAGCTTGTGGACATTTCCATTGAACTTCTTCAGCTATTACTTCTTCCACATTTCTTGGAACCATCTTTTCTTTTTCAAATGGACAACCATCCTTTATCTCGTAACAACGACCAGTGGTATCAACTGCATGAACTAATGTATATTGTTGAAAATAGCTCTCTTCATTAAAAAAAGGCCCAGTATAGAAGTGTGGTTCCATTCACCCGAAAATGGTTTGCAAAAGTTACTTCTATTAACAAGTTTTTTCCTTTTTCTTTTCCCCTTCCTAAAGTCCATTATTTTATCCAATGTTTTCATCCTCTTCAATACCAATATAAATTATTTTCTTTACAATTCAAAAGATTTTTGTACTACACTTTCAGTCTGTTGTTTTCCTTGTAAGCTGCTGATCTTTTTTTTATATTTTTGACAACCTTTCAATAAATTTTGTAGTACTCTTTTTTTCATTTCCTTCCCTTTGGTTGTACAACTTTTCTTTCTATTTTCTACATTTTGAAATTAATTACATTCTTTAAACGTCTTTTAACACATTCTTTAGTTCGCTTACCGGAGGTATTTTTCTTCAATGTCACATTTTGAACTTAATCAAATTTCTGCTTTTCTCTTTCCTTTAAATAGTACTTTTTTTTCTTTCGATCTTTTGTTGCCATACTCAATCTTTATTACTAATAATGGTTAATATCTGAAAACAAAGAAAAGTTTAAATAGTTTTGTTAAATCATTTTTTATTATTATTATCATTATAGACAACTATTTTCATCTTTAAATAAATGAATATTTTAAATTGCATTGCAAAGCTATGTCAGACACTGCACAATTCCTATAATTAGAAGACATCACAACCTCTACAACAGAATCACAGAGCACAACTAAAGATTTCTCTTCTGCTACCCAAATCAAATGTAAAGAGCAGTCTATCACATTTTAAGGCTTGCATGGTGTTGTGATTGAGGTATGTCTCTACTTGCACATGTATTGTCATATGTGTCACACTTTTGAATATGCTTTACATATAAAACAGAAGTCTATATATTTGTATGCTTCTTTTATATATAGTACACTAGCAAACAGTACAGACTCATGCATGCATGCTTTCAGAAGATGGTGAAACTTACAGTAGAAACATGTGAAGTGTTGCAGCTTTGTTTTTGCCTTTACTCAATACCTAACTATTGCCCCTTTTTGTACCCTTCTTTCTGTACCTCTTTTGCCTCTTTCTGTACCCCTGTTCCATCTTTCTGTACTTCTCTTCACTCTTTCGGCACCTCTTTTGAATGTTTCTGCAACTCTATTGCCTATTTCTGTACTTATCCTGCTTCTTTCTGCAGCTCTGCTGCTCATTTGTGCACTTCTTTTGCCTCTTTCTGTACTTCTCTAGCATCTTTCTGTACCCTTCTTGCCTCTTTTTGCACCCTTCTTCCCTCTTTGTGCAACTCTGTTGCTTGTTTGTGCACTTCTCTTGCTTCATTCTGCATATCTCTTGCAGATTTCTGCACCTCTGTTGATTCTTTTGCACTAGTCTTGCTTCTTTAAACACCCCTCTTACTTCTTTCTGCACCCCTCTTCCCTCTTTCTGTATTTCTCTTGCCTCTTTCTGTACTACTGTTGCTTCTTTCTGTACTTCTCTTGCCTATTTCTCCACCTCTCTTGTCTCTTTCTGCACCCATGTTCCTTTTTTCTGTACCTTTCTTGCCTGTTTCTGCAATTCATTTGCCTCTTTCTGTGGTTCTCTCCCTCCTTTTGTACCTATGTTGCTTCTTGCTGCACATCTCTTGCAAATTTCTGTACCCCTCTTGCCTACTTCTGCATCTCTATTGGTTCTTCCTGCACTGCTCTTGCTTCTTTATGCCCCTCTTATGCCTCATCTGTAACTCTCTTGTCTCTTTCTGCACCCCTCTTGCCTCTTTCTGCATCACTGTTGCTTGTGTGTGTACTTTTCTTGCTACTTTCTGCATCTCTCTTGCTTCTTTCTGTACCCCTCTTGCCTCTTTCTACACCCTTCTTTCCTTTTTGTGCACCTCTGTTGCCTCTTTCTGCACCCCTCTTCCATCTTTCTGCACTTTTTTTTGCTTCTTTCTGCACTACTCTTGCCTCTTCCCACAGCCTTCTTACTTCTTTCTGCATCTCTTTTGTTTTCTTATGCAACACTCTTGCTTCTTTCTGTACATCTTGTGTAACTTTCAGCACCCCTTTTGCCTACTTCTACATCTCTGTTTCATCTTTCTGTACCTCTCTTGCCTGTTTCTCCACCTCTCTTGTCTCTTGCTGTACCCCTGTTCCACTTTTCTGCACCTCTCATGCTTGTTTCTGCAAATCTCTTGCCTTTTTCTGTAGTTCTCTTTCCTCCTTTTGCACCTCTGTTGCTTCTTTCTGCATATCTCCTGCACATTTCTGCATCCCTCTTGCCTCTTTATGCAACTCTCTTGCCTCTTTAGCACTCATATTCTTTCTTTCCTCACCCTTGTTGCTTGTTTGTGCACTGCTATTGCTTCTTTCTGTACCTCTCTTGCTTCTTTCTGTACACCGGTTGCCTCTTTCTACACTCTTCTTCCCTCTTTGTGTACCTCTGTTGCCTCTTTCTGTACCCCTCTTCCCTCTTTCTGTACTTCTTTTGCTTCTTTCTGCACATCTCTTGCCTCCTCCTACAGCCGTCTTGCCTCTTTCTGCATCTCTATTGTTTCTTTCTGAAATGCTCTTGCTTCTTTCTGCACATTGTGTGTACATTTCTGCATCCCTCTGGCCTACTTCTACACCTCTGTTGGTTCTTCCTGTAATGCTCTTCCTTCGTTATGCACCTCTTTTGCCTCTTTCTGCATCCCTTGTACGTCTTTCTGCACATCTGGTGCTTCTTTTTGTTCTTCTCTTGCTTCTTTCTGCACCTCTCTTACTTCTTTTTGCATCCCTCTTGCCTCTTTCTGCATGCTTCTTCACTTTTTTCCACCTTTCTTGTCTCTTTCTGCACCCCTGTTTGCCTTTTTCTGTACCTCTCTTGCCTGTTCCTGCAACTCACTTCCCTCTTTCAGTAGTTCTCTTCCCTCCTTTTGCACCACTGTTGCTTCTTTCTGCACATGTCTTGCAAATTTCTGCACCCCTCTAGCCTAGTTCTGCACCTCTAATGGTTCTGTCTGCACTGCTCTTTCTTCTTTCTGTACCTCTTTTGCCTCTTCTGCAACTTTCTTACCTCTTTCTACACCTCTGTTGCTTATTTTTATACTTTTCTTGCCCCTTTGTGCACCTCTCTTGTCTGTTTCTGCACCTCTGTTGCTTCTTTCTGCACTAGTCTTGCTTCTTTTTGCATTTCTCTTACAAATGTTGGTACTCCTCTTGTTTCTTTCAGCATACCTCTTTCTCCCTTCTGCACCTCTGTTGGTTCTTTCTGGACTACTCTTGCTTCTTTATACACCCCTCATGCTTCTTTCTGCATTCCTCTTCCCTCTTTCTGTATCTCACTTGCCTCTTTCTGTAACTCTCTTTCTTCTTTCTGTGCTTCTCTTGCTTCTTTTTCTACTTCTGTTACTACTTCTGTATCCCTCTTGCCTCTTTCTACATCCTTCTTCCATCTTTCTGAACCTCTCTTGCCTCTTTCTGCAACCCCCTTACCTCTTTCTGTACCCCTTTTCCCTCTTTGTGCACCTCTGTTGACTCTTTCTGCACCCTCTTGACTCTTTCTGTGCTTCTTCTGCTTCTTTCTGCACTACTCTTTCCTCTTCCTACATCCTTCTTGCCTCTTTCTGCATTTCTCTTGTTTCTTTCTGCAATGCTGCTGCTTTTTCTGCGCAGCTTGTGTACATTTCTGCACCCCTCTTGCTTACTTCTACACCTCTGTTGGTTCTTTCTGCACGGCTCTTCCTTCTTTATGTAACTTGTTTTCCTGTTTCTGCAACTCTCTTGCCTCTTTCTGCATTCCTCTTGCCTCTTTCTACACCTCTATTGCTTCCTTCTGCACTTCTATTGCCTCTTTCTGTATCCCACTTGCCTCTTTCTGTACCTCTTGTACTTCTTTCTCCACTGCTTTTGCTTCTTTCTGCACTTCTATTACCCCATCTGCACCCCTCTTGCCTCTTTCTATATCCTTCTTGCCTGGGTCATTGGAGATGTGCATAGTTAGTGTCTGGGTGATTTTATAGTGTACACGTAGCGCCTGGGTGATTAGAGGAGTGTATAGATAGTACATGGGAGATTGCATGAGTACAGGGGTAGTGCCTGCATTATTGAAATTGTGCATAGGTAGTGCCTGAGTGATTACATAAGTGTGGGGGTAGTGCCTGACTGATTGAAGCACTGTATATATATGACTTAGTGCATGGATGAGTGCATGGGTAGTGTCTGCGTCATTGCAGACTTACAGCATCCTGAGTAGTTTGAGAATAGTGAAATTGCAACACAAAGTGAGGTTTATGAAATGGTGTACACTCTTCTAGTACAGCTTCACCATTCTCTAACTGCTCAGGGTATTGGGCCTACCCAAATATAAAGCATCAAACCTACACATGACTCTGTTATAAATCTCACCATGTTCCTGAAAGCATGTATGCATGTGTCTGTAACTTTTACTAGTACTACATATATAATAAAAACATACAAATAGAGATGTATCTCTGTTTTATACATGTAGCATCTTTAGATGCATAACACATATGAGAATACATATGCAACTAGAAAATACATCAATCACATGACCATGCAGACCTTAAAACTTGACAGACTACACTTAATAATTAAAACAGATACCTAGACTACTCAGATGTACAGCCTACCAAAATACAAAGCAACTACCCTTCACATATCTCTGCTGTAAATCTCCCCATATTTCAAAAAGCATGGGTGCATGTGTCTGTACCTTTCCCTAGTACCGTCATATATAAGAGAAACATTCAAATACATATATACCTGTATTATACATCTAGCATCTTTACATGCATTTACATATGAAAATACATGTGCAAGTACAGCCATACCTCAGTCACAAGATAATTCACACCTTAAATTTTAAGTAGCTGCACTTTTCATGCCAAGTAGAGACCTAAAATCATATTGTGTATTTCAAGCACTTCTCGTTTCAGGTAGCGACCTAAAATCATATGGTGTATTTCAAGCATACCTTTCCAGAGATGATTAAAGGAGTGCATAGGTAATGGATGGGTGATTGCATAACTGCAGAGGTAATGTGTGGGTGATTGAAGGAGTGCATGGGTAGTGCCTGGGTGCATGGAGGAGTGCATGGGTAGTGCCAGGGTACATGGAAGAGTGCATGAGTAGTGCTCAGTGATTGTAGGAGTGCATCAGTAGTACCTAAGTGATTGCATTAGTGCACGGGTAGTGCCTTGATGATTGGAAGACTGCATGGATAGTGTTTGGGTGTTTGCATGAGTGCAGAGGTAATACGTGGGTGATTGGAGGAGTGCATAGGTAGTACCTGAGTGATTGAAGGAGTGTACGGGTAATGCCTGGGTGACTGCATTAATGTAGGGGTAATTTAATGTTTAACATATGTTGGGTGACAAATTAGTGATTATGATACTTTTTTAGAATCTCTGAATGATTAAAGAAGTAAATGGGTACTACCTGAGGATTGAAGAGTACATGGATGATACCTGGGTGATTCCTTGAGTATAGGGGTAATGCCTGGGTGATTGGAAAAGTGCACGGGTAGTGCCTGAGTGATTGCATGACTGCATGAGTAGTGTTTAGGTGATTAGAGGAGTGCATGGGTAGTGCCTGGGTTATTGCATGAGTTCATAGGTAGTATCTGGGTGATTGCATAAGTGCAGAAGTCAGACTTGGATGATTTCATGAGTGCATAGGTAGCGTCTGGGTGCTTTTGTAAGTGCATGAGTACTGCCTGAGTGATTGAAGAAGTGCATGGCTAATGTCTGGGTGATTGCATGAGTGCAGGGATAGTATCTGGGTGAATGGAAGACTGCATAGGTAGGGCCTGGGTGATTATGTAAGTGCATGGGTACTGATTGCATGATTGAAGGAGTGCATGTGTACTGCCTGGGTGATTCGAGGAGTGCAAGGGTAGTGCCTGGGTTATTGCATGCCTGCATTGGTAGTGCCTGGGTGATTGCATGAGTACAGGGGTAATGCCTGGGTGATGGGAGGAGTGAATAGGTAGTGCCTGGGTGATTTTATAACTGCATGGATAGTGCCTGGGTTATTGCATGACTGCATAGGTAGTGCATGGGTGGTTGCATGAGTGCAGAGGTAGAGCCTGGTAGATTGGAGGAGCGCATAGGTAGTGACTGTGTGATTTTGTAACTGCAGGGATATATCTGTACCTTTTCCTAGTATCATCATATATAAAAGAAACATACAAATAGATCTACACCTGTATTTTATAAATCTAGCATCTTCGGATGTATAACACATATGAAAATCAATCTGCAAGTAAAGACATTCCACAGTCACAAAACCTTGCAGATCTTAAAACTTAAGAAGCTGCACTTCTCATTTCAAATAGTCAGCTAAAATCATGTGATATATTTCAACCATACCTTTCAACAGACTCATACAAAATACTAAGCGTGGGCGTAAAATCCGTTTCGCGGGCGAATTTACGAATTTTTGACGATTTCACGATCCGCGAATCGCGCGAATTTACCCAATAATTCGCAAACTACTAATTATTTTGCTTAGTCGCGCTTGAAAAATACAATATCGCGCGCGCGGTGTTGACTCTGAGCCTGCCGAGTTGTTTTTCTCCAGGTTTCGCGTGTGCTGCGCCATTTTCGATCTTGCTGCGTGATCGCGCAAGAGTTTTTCGAACGCATTTACGTCATCACGGCTTGCCATCTTGCACGGCGAATGCGAGTACGTCATAAATGCCCGCGACAGCGCGCAGCTGACTTCCGGCGGGAGGTTTGAGCAGCTCGCGTTCCCAAAATTGCAAAAATTGAAATTCTGCACAAGAAATCCACCGCAGGAAGCATAAAACTTGTGAAAATGATGATTGTGATCAGAATAACTCCTCAGATTGACATTTGACTGCACTTTTTAGTGCAGGAGTCAATTTTTTGGGGTGGGGTGGGAGGAAGGAAGTGCCTCAGAGTCTCCAACTTCCTGTTCCTGTCCAGCAGGCTCCTCCCAGTGCTTTGTGCATGTACTGGTCACTTTTCATTTGGCTGTTGAGCTGGAAGGATTACTTTCTGTGACTGCTGCTGGATTTGTATTTGAGGACTTTTTGGACTTTGGAGTTTGGATCACTTTTGGACTCGAGATTTTACAAGTAAGTTGGTGTTGTTTGTTTGGAGCTTTGCAGTTGAGGCAACTACAGTTCTAAAACTTTTTTCACAACTTTAACTAAATATATATTGTGGTGGGTAGCCACAGCATCCAGTAGGCCCAGGGTTAGTCACGGGTGCATGATACAACTGTTTCTGTGATTTTTTTTAACTTAATTCTCATTTATGTCATGGAAATTTAGCTCACTGTTATATGTTGATTTTTTTTTAAAATTTGGGTTGCCTGTAAAGCCTCACTAGCCAGTAGACCCAGGTGTAGTGAGTGGTGCATGGGCCTAGTCTTTCTGTGGGGTGCCTTGAATTTAAACATCATTGAGGGCATGGATGGCATGGGATTGTGGTGATTTTTGAGTGTTTTTCGACTTTTTGGGGTGTTGTTGGAGACTGGCCATGTAGGTGGGGGCCATTTTGAGGGCTGGTACAGGCAGGGCCTGACCATGTGCCGGGGGTCAAGGGGCCATTTTAAAGGCAGGCAGTGTGCTCAGGCCTGCACCCAGTTTGCCTTGCTTTCAACCAATATGCCCAGGGGTACTCAGTGGTGCATGTGCCTAGTCTTTCTGTGGGGTGTCTTGAATTTAAACATCATTGATGGCATGGATGGCATGGGATTGTGGTGATTTTTATGTGTTTTTCGATTTTTTGAGGTGTTGTTGGGGACTGGCCATGTGGGTGGGGGCCATTTTGAGGGCAGGTACAGGCAGGGCCTGGCCATGTGCTGGGGGTCAAAGGGCCATTTTGAAGGCAGGCAGTGTGCTCAGGCCTGCACCCAGTTTGCCTAGCTTTCATCCATTATGCCCAGGGGTACTCAGTGGTGCATGGGCCTAGTCTTTCTGTGGGGTGTCTTGAATTTAAACATCATTGAGGGCATGGATGGCATGGGATTGTGGTAATTTTTATGTGTTTTTCGATTTTTTTGGGGTGTTGTTGGGGACTGGCCATGGGGGTGGAGGCCATTTTGAGGGCTGGTACAGGCAGGGCCTGGCCATGTGCTGGGGGTCAAGGGGCCATTTTGAAGACAGGTAGTGTGCTCAGGCCTGCACCCAGTTTGCCTAGCTTTCATCCATTATGCCCAGGGGTACTCAGTGGTGCATGGGCCTAGTCTTTCTGTGGGGTGTCTTGAATTTAAACATCATTGAGGGCATGGATAACATGGGATTGTGGTGATTTGTATTTGTTTTTCGATTTTTTGGGGGGGTGTTGGGAACTGGCCATGTGGGTGGGGGCCATTTTGAGGGCTGGTACAGGCAGGGCCTGGCCATGTGCTGGGGGTTAAAGGGGCCATTTTGAAGGCAGGCAGTGTGCTCAGACCTGCACCCAGTTTGCCTAGCTTTCATCCATTATGCCCAGGGGTACTCAGTGGTGCATGGGCCTAGTCTTTCTGTGGGGTGTCTTGAACTTAAACATCATTGGGGGCATGGGTGGCATGGGATTGTGGTGATTTGTATGTGTTTTTCGATTTTTTGGGGTGTTGTTGGGGACTGGCCATGTGGGTGGGGGCCATTTTGAGGGCTGGTACAGGCTGGGCCTGGGCTTGTGCTGGGGGTCAAGGGGCCATTTTGAAGGCAGGCAGTGTGCTCAGGCCTGCACCCAGTTTGCCTAGCTTTCAACCATTATGCCCAGGGGTACTCAGTGGTGCATGGGCCTAGTCTTTCTGTTGGGTGTCTTGAATTTAAACATCATTGAGGGCATGGATGGCATGGGATTGTGGTGATTTTTATGTGTTTTTCGATTTTTTGGGGTGTTGTTGGGGACTGGCCATGTGGGTGGGGGCCATTTTGAGGGCTGGTACAGTCAGGGCCTGGCCATGTGCTGGGGGTCAAGGGGCCATTTTGAAGGCAGGCTGTGTGCTCAGGCCTGCACCCAATTTGCCTAGCTTTCATCCATTATGCCCAGGGGTACTCGGTGGTGCATGGGCCTATCTTTCTGTGGGGTGTCTTGAATTTAAACATCAGGGCATGGATGGCATGGGATTGTGGTGATTTCTGAGTGTTTTTCGACTTTTTGGGGTGTATAACTGATGTTCCTCTGGCTTCCATTGCTTTTAGGTGCACAAGAGAACCACCAGTGCCAGGAAGAAGTCCTGCAGCGGTGTGTGCGGCACAACGTCACTAGACGTCACGTGTGGCCACAGACAAGACAACTCTGTAACTCGTGCAACTGCGGCCTGGGGTTCTGACATCTCAAGAAGATGGCCCCAAAGAAAGATGACCATAGCGCCTCAGCGAAAAAACTTGCCAGTGCCACTGCCAGAAAGAAGGAGCAGAAGAAGCAAGTGGCACCACCTACCAAGGAGACTGGTGTGCCCATCAATACCTTTTTTGGGAAAAAAACTACGCCTGGAAGCAGCACCTCCGCTTCATTGGGCTCAGTGCCACCACGCCAACTTAGGTCCAAGACCATGAGTGCTGCTGAGGCAGCCACTTTACTTTCTCAAACACCATCGACCAGTGATGTTGGCTCATCACAAGAAAGTACCATCCAATCAACGCCGGGTGTAACTCAGCTGGCAAGTGTTCAACAACCACAGCCGCAACGACAACCACAAGTGCAACTAGTACAAGCGCAAGTACATGGGCAAGGAGAGGCACAAGTACATGGGCAAGGAGAGGCGCAAGTACATGGGCAAGGAGAGGCGCAGGTACATGGGCAAGGAGAGGCACAAGTACATGCACAAAGGGAGGCGCAAGTAGAGGTGCATGTAGAGGTGCAAGTAGAGGTTCATGGAGCGGCACAACTGCCTACAATGCTTGTCTCAGGAAATTGATATTGAAGCAGAGGTATCATCCGAGGAAGGCACTCCTCCTGATGATGATCCACCATTGTCTACCAGATCCCCAGCAAGAAAAAGGTCAAGGAGGGCTACTACTACTACAAGTTCTTCTTCAAGCCCACTTCATTCTGATGACCTTGATCTTGATTGGAACCCACAAATGCAGTCTGAGAGTGACCCTATCCTGAATAGCTGCTGAGCGGGATGATCATGTGGGCGGCGTGGCACTGGTTACCACCAACGCAGTTAACTACACCACCAAAATGACCTACAGCTTCCATATTTTCTCATCAGAATGGCCGGCAGGGACCTCCATCCAGCTCAACCTCCATTACCTCAAGTAGTGGTGCTGTAAGTCAACTACAGAAACAAATTAAGCCACACCCATCCTCCACTTCATCTGGCATTGAAAGTCAAAGTATCTCCTCCACCACCAGCAGACATCTCCAGTCCCCAGTTTGGGACTTCTTTACTGTTAGCAAAAAGGCGGAAAACATGGTTGTTTGTTCGATTTGAAAAGTATTAGTTAGTCGTGGTAAGCTTGGTACCAACTATGGTACCAGAGGCCAGAGAGGTCATCTCAAACAACACCACCTTATCCAGTGGTTTAAGCACCTAAGTGACATCAAGGAAGCCAAAACAAATCCAAATGTATCCCTTGATATTGCATCTGATGATGATGAGAGGCTGATTGTGTAGGGGGGAAGTGAAGAAGCAACATCCATTTTTTCTGGTACACCCAGTACCCCTGGCAGCAGCACTGCAGTGGTAGCGCCCACCCCCTCTACCCCTGCAACATGTATGAGGCACACTAAGAGTCTGGGACAGACACCAATGCCAAAAACTAAATCACTGAGCCTCACTGGTTTGAAGTCTGCATCATCATCCCAAATGCAAAAATCGGTAATAGCGTTTTCGCAAATTTGCGATGGATTACATTTAAGGAATCTCTATTTGAGATTCCTTAAATGCAATTCATCATCCATTTAAAAATTGCGAAATCACAATTTCGGGCCGCTATTTACCGCGAGGTCAAACCTCGTGGTAAATAGCGATAACTCAGAAAAATGCTTTTAAAAGCATTTTTCTGAGTTGCATGTTGCACACACACATGTCCAAAGGACATGTGTGTGCGCAACCCCTGTTCATATTAGCATTTAAGGGGTGCTACAGGGTGTCCTTTGGACACCCCTGGCACCCTTTCAATCGCCATCTTATTTGCGATTAGCTAATTGCTAATCGCAAATAAGGAATTAGTAGGAATCGCATTTTTTTTGCATATTCCTACATGAATCCCGTTTTGCGAGTCCTTAATAGCGATTCGCTATGAATCGCTATTAAGGGCTCGCAAAACGGGAGTATGATGAATCAGGCTGTTTGTCTTCGTAGACGAGTCCCCTCAAGTGGGACTGAAATAACTGACTGACTACATGCTTGCTGATTGTTGACACCCCTGGCACCCTTTCAATCGCTATCTTATTTGCGATTAGCTAATTGCTAATCGCAAATAAGGAATTAGTAGGAATCGCATTTTTTTTGCATATTCCTACATGAATCCCGTTTTGCGAGTCCTTAATAGCGATTCGCTATGAATCGCTATTAAGGGCTCGCAAAACGGGAGTATGTTGAATCAGGCTGTTTGTCTTCGTAGACGAGTCCCCTCAAGTGGGACTGAAATAACTGACTGACTACATGCTTGCTGATTGTTGACAGACCTACTTCTGAAATTTAAAGGAGAGGCTGCCCTGTGGGCCCTCACTTTCCGAAGAAGATGCGGACAAAAAGTATAACAGGTAATGAATAATGAGAAGATGGCATGCAGTGGACAGTAATGGCTGTCTGTCTCTGTTGAAACCAATTGCTGTTTGTTTTTTGTGAACAGCGCAATTTGCCATGTTTTGAATATACCAGTATTGCAGGTTTTTGGGGTGTTCTAGATTAGCGGTGCTGGGTCGGGGGGTCAGGGAGCACTGCTGGCACAGTCTAATGTTGATTGCATTTGTTTTTCAGAAAATCCATGGTGGAAAAGGGGAGTTAGGGCCTAGCTGCACAGCGTATTTGGACTGAATGGAAGGTAGTAGGCCCATTCTTGTTTTTGCCGGTTTGGGGGTGTTCTGCTTTTTTGAGGGTGGCTGCAGGGGTCTGGGGGCATAGCTCGGAAGGTCTAATACCGGAATCAAGTGTTTTGGACCAAATCCATGGTGACATTTCTTTTGCGTTTTTGCTCACTTGCCTGTGTTTGGGGTGCTGTTTGGGGGGCTTCCAGGTTTTTGTGGGTGGATGTTGGGGTCTGGGAGCACTGCTGGCACAGTCTAATGTTGATTACATTTGTTTTTCAGGAAATTTATGGTGGAAAAGGGGAGTTAGGGCCTAGCTGCACAGCGCACTTGGAGTGATTTTGGAATGAGGCCTAAATATTTCAAAATGTGAGTTTTTCCGGTTTTGCTTTTTGCCTGTTTGGGGGTCTTCTACTTTTTTTCGCCTGGGTTGACGGGTCTGGGGGCATTGCTAGGAAGGTCTAATACCGGATAAAAGTGTTTTGGATAAAATATACGGTGAAAAAGTTTTTCACTTTTTAGAGTTTTTGCTCACTTTTGTGTTTTGGGGGGCCTGTTTGGGGGGGTTCCTGGTGTTTGGGGGTGGGTTTTGGGGTCTGGGAGCAACGCTGGGTATGTAGATTTTTGATTGCAAGAGGTTTGAAGCAAATCCATGGTGGCAAAGGGGAGTTAGGGCCTAGTTGAAGAAAGCGTTTGACACTATTTTTAACTTAGGGCTAGTTAGGGTTAGCAGTATTGCATGTGTTTGGGGGTGTTCGAGATTTTGCCAACTGGGTTCTGGGGTCTACTCTTGGTGGAGCCCTTGTCGAGAAATGTCTAATTTTGGTTGCAAGTGGTTTGAAGAACATCCATGGTGGGAAATGGGGGATTTCCGATTTGGGCCTACTTTACTTTCAAAGTACGTTTTGTCACCATTTTCCACTAGGCCTCAGACAGGTAGCAGTATCGCATGTTTTTGGGGTCTGATTGGGGGTATTCTACATTTTAGCATCTGTGTTTAAGGGTCTGGGAGAACTGCTGAAAATGTCTAATTTTGTTCTAAAATCTTAATTTACACTACACCTAGCTTGAGGGGAAAGATCCGCAAAATTCGCCCATACTTATTTATCCTTCAAAAGGAGACTCAGAGTCTGCCCTTTCGAAACTATTGTACTGTCGATTGTGAAACTGAAAGTGTGACTTTTTGCACTACACAGCGTACGTACCTTATATTTTTTTCTCGGTGGCGTTTTAATATCACTTCCTGTTTTTCCATCAACATTTAAAGGGCGGCTTTCACCCTGTGCAATGGTACAAAGGATGAAGTCAGGCTTCACATTAGCGACTCGCAATTCAGCATCCACCAGGCAGGCAGTGGACAGGGTGTCTTCTGGTCACCAACATTGATCGACGGAGCGTCAGATGGAACGGAGGAGTACCGCAAATAAGAGGAATGGCCTGATGCATGCAACTTCCCAAATTCAACAGGACAAGTACAACAACATACAGTAACAGTATCCATTCATTTCTACTTACCTTTTAAGTAATGTTATTGCTGCAAACTTCTTTGTGTGACTATGCATTTCTTTGCTCTCTGCTTCTAAATTCATCCCTCCAGCCATTGTATACTTTTACTTTGCTATTTTTCAAACTAATTTAATGAACAAAGTGTTTCTCCGAGTGCAGAGATAGGCAAGTGAAAATGCATAATCACTGCAGCCCTGTACTGTCGCATTCTTTCATTCATTAGAAAGTTCTACTTAGTTAAAGTAACCTAACCATTCATGTAGCAATCAACTTCATGCCTGCAGAAGTGCAAGCAATTCCTTTATGCCCCTGTATGGATATCTTCGTATCCAAAGATTTGTTTATCTTCATTTGTTGTTTGTCCATGCTGTGTTTTTTTTCCTCTCTCACAACAAAACTTTCCCAAAAAAACCCATTCCCATCCAATTTCCAAACCCTAATCCTCTTCCCCCGGGCTGTGTGGTTATCATTGATGTGTGAGTAAATGACAGCAATAATTCCACACACTTGCTGGGGAGGATAAGGTCATAGCAACTGAAAATGAATTACATTTCAAGGCTGGTGAAGGAATCGAAGGATATAATCTTAGTCAGCTTGACACAGACCCATGACTATTGGCAAATCAAAGCAGATTTTCATGGGCGCCATGAAATGGATTGATCATGTAGAACATCCTCCTCCTACACGTGGCAAATGATTACGCTGCTGTGTCCTTCACCATCAGTACTATTTCTTGTAGTAGTAGCCAATGTCAAATTTCACGCAAGTAGTAGTTATACTTTCAATACTTTGGCATTTGTAAGGCTACATTTTGGCACTGTTCTAGTGTACTGTCACGTGCTATAGTATCTAATGCTCCGCTAAGGCCAATCAAGGTTTCAATTTCTTTTTTTTCATATGCTGCAACTGCCACTGTGTACCACCACTAGTACCACAGCAATGATGCCATTTCAACCACTAAGGATTGCCAACCTTAATCGCCATTTGCCATGCAGCCACTCCTGTGCCTAGCCCTAATTTCAAACACGAATTACAGGTAAGATAAGCGTTTGGGGGGAGCAAGAATAATGGAGTACTATGAGATGCGAGAGACTGGCAGTAGTACTAGGAAAGTCCTAGGACAATTGAATTCACTAACTCTGTGAGAGGCACTTACTTTTCTAAACATTTGGGCAATTACTTACACAATTTGAATCAAGAAGCCACTTAAGTTTCCGGAAAACAAACTTACAGTTAACCCCCCCCTCCAGCCTCAACTACAGTAAAAACACGTATGCTATGTTTAAGTTGAAAGTAATAATTATTTATATCTCTAACAAAAATAAACTATCCCGCAAGACCCAACTCACCCCCACTCCCTAACCCCAAAGAATGTCAGTGAAATAAAAAGTCCCCAAAGTCCAAAAAACCCAACTCCCAATTCCCACCCCCCAAAAGTCTTTAAAAAAGGGGCAAGGGACAGTCTCTCTAATGCCGCCGGCGTCGTACTTTCTGGGCCAGGTGGTCATGCTCCTTGCGGAGGTTCTTGAGCAGGATTCTCAGCTTCTTCTGCTCCTGCTCAAGGTAGGACACCCTGAGTGTTAGGTGGTGCATGCATGCCTTGCACCTGCTGTGGGTGGCAGCTTATTTTTTGGCTGCTTTGCGGTGGCGGCGGTACCATGGCTCCGTACCACTGGAGGCCTGCACTGACTGGCTCACCCAGGGAGCACGGAGGAGGATGCAGCTGTCCCTGTAGATGTTGTGGTGGTCTGCGACTGCGTTTCCTCCTCCTCCTGGGCCACCAGCCACCGATATTCGGCAACAGTCGCCTCCAGTTTCCTTTGCCGGGCCCGTCTAGCCAGCTCCTTCCGTGACAGTTTGGAAGGAGCATATACATGAAGAAAGAAAAACATAGTCTGTAACCAATGCTCTTTCAGATTAACACAAAATAATTCAGCAGAAAGTTGTGTCACGGTAGAACTAGCAACTTGCAAGCACAGTACATAACATTTGTGGCCTGTATCTATCTAACCTCCCACTTCTTAAACCTTGCTCTAACATTAGTGGGAGTTTCAGGAATCAATTCTATGAGCACTATGGACTCACTACATTAGAGTAGACTATGACAGTACACTAGTCTTATTCTTCTTCTTCTCTCTTGTTTAGCGAAATTGGTACATAAACCTCTGGAAGCCGGCATAATGCCAGCGCAGTCAACTTGCACCCGAGAAAAACAGACACACGCCATTATGACACAGGCTTGCGTTACTGTACCAGTCCAGTACATGCAGGTGGTGAAGCTCTTACTTTTCTATTACGGGTGGTACTGAGAATACTCTGTTACAAGGGCTACTGCTTAATTAATTTAACTTTCACCCTACAGTGCCAATGACTACTAGAAAAGGAAAATGAAGAAGATAAATGATATGATTATCTATCCCTTCCCAGGATATGCATTTGATTACATATGGGATGACTTTAGGTGATTTCTTTTTTATTGAGTGAACACTGATAGGCCACACACCAATGACTGAGTTGTACTAAAATTATTAACTGAGGTAGTGAGTGGCCCCCGTAATCGCCGGATATATGCTGTGCTAGCAACACAAAGTACTGCTACTATTCATGGTAGTATTCGGAAAAATGACAACTTCTTTTTCTTGCCTTTCCTACACTGGAACGGACGTGTGGGTGCGGTGTTACATGCTCTTCAAAGTAACACTTACTTCATCCAGTGACCGTCTACTCTCTCTACATACACATATGCTATCTATGAATCAGATAGTACCATGATCCAGGCATCCATCCATTCAAAGTAAATGTCAATCATTCTTCTTAATGTCTCAAGTGGACAAACCTTACTTTTTCTCACGGGAAAACAACTTTTTCATTTTATTTTGGAAACCGCAAGCCATGCATCCGTGCTTGACTTGCATTTGAATTTCAACCAAAGGATATATTGCGCACACATACAGTTTCTGTTTCACCCACCCAGGCAGTCCTATTTCCTTTCTCCTTCCACCCATCCTTGCTTCATCCTTCAACCGGCCATGCATCCTATTCCCAGCCAACTCGGGCAGCATTCAAAAACACGTATCATTCTTTGCCAGTCATCATTACTTTTTAACTCGCTCGTCCTTCCACACTTACTTACACCCTTCTTTCCCTTTTCGTTCATCCCATCCATTAAGTTCATCTCTGATCTGACTTGGATTCTCGAAAAAACTTTCACAGCTGAGTTGAAGTCAATTTAAAGGAGCCTACTACCTGGTTAATAAAAATTTAGTTCTAAATTTGTAAGTCTTCTTAACAGTTTAGTATACTTGTACTGTACAATATACACCCGTGCAGAGAGCACACTCCGCAGTCTGCTATCTCAATAAGTAAGGAATATAATAGCTTACCACTGTCCGCCACTACTGTGGCATCCCCCACAGCAGCTGTCGCTGGCTGTTGCACCACCTCCGCCCCAGGAGTGCCCACCTCCGCACTGGCCCCAGCACCGGTGGATGGTTCTGCCGATGTTCCGCCTAGAAAATACATTTCAGATTCTTAGATGCCATATACACCACTCCCTAGTATTTTGTCTAGGAATGAAAAAATTTCACTACGACTATACAAAGAAATGTAATAATTTGTGACTGCCTAGTCAAAACTAAAAATTGCGCTTTTTTTCAGGGAAGGGTGTTGCTTGTCTTGCTACAGTTTTTGGCATAACTGATGAATGCTTGCTTTTTAACATGCACAGTTTTTCTCATAACAAACAGAAACTTCCCTTCTAAGAACAAGAGCGACATCAGATCATCATCACTAGGACGGAGTCAGCAACAATTCAGCACCACAAAGAAGATTTGAAGTTCCAACCAGGTGAGGGCTCGCCCAAAATTAATGTGTGAAATCACTAAGCACTTTTTCCATTTTCAATCTACCGTTTATGTTGTATGATGAACTTGATTTTAATAAATGTTTTTACTTTTTATAAAGCTTTAAAACTTACATAGACTCTGTGGTTTTTAGTCATGAGTGAGTGAGCAAAAGGGTTTGCAATTTGCAAGCATCAGTCCGTGGCTCTGGCAGTTCTGGACTCTGACTCCGTAGTCTTATGTCCGGGGCTGGATAATCATCATTGGGGATCAATCATCGATGAATTAGGGAGCTAAATGACTCTGTCACACTAGCTAGTCAGTGAGGAGACAGGCGTTCAAATTCTGTTATGACTGAGGTATGTGGAAAATCTAACTGCGCCTATTATAAATTGATAAACAATGCACTATTTAGTGTCCATTGTTCTGTTTGTGCAGAATTGTCCCTGCAACAATAGTAGTATGGATTGTCCTCCTATCCAATCAAAAAGTAAACTAGCATCTTATTCTTTCTTGGTGGTCATTGACAGTTTCTTGTTGGGAATTGTCACAGCATAAACATTTAGAAGACTTCAAAAGACATTATGGACAACCCAGAGGACTGCACTCAGTGCATAGATCTATTGATGAATAGAATGGAAGTTTCATTTAACACCTTTTGCCAACTGTGCAAGCTTAGTTAGCTACACAGACAGACTAATAATAATAATCTAGTAGTACCACAGGGAGTCATAGTAGAAGCAGGATAAGAATTTAGAAACAGTCTAAAAGAAGATCAAAGACGATGTAGGAAAAATCAAATGAGGAACGTTAGTAAAAAATAGGTACTCTAAATGGTAGGGAAGTATAATTATTAATATTAACATGAAAACGTACTGGGGCCAGCAGAGGAGCCCTCGCCAGACCGATCCTGGCCTTTTTGGTCCTCGTCCGCCGGCGCCGCTACCTCCTCCTCCTCTGTCCTCTTGCCCCTTGGGGAGCTGATGTACAACATGAAAGAAAGACCCAAACATGGATGATTGTTGTCAACCAAATCAAACATTTCAAAAGAACAATAACAAATTATTTTGGGGAAATAGCAAATAGACAACAATTGCACTACATTTATTGACCTATCTGGTGTGGTCTACTAGCATATTAGTATTGCTGGATTGCGGGCCGTCGACTTGGAAAGTTATGTAACTCGCTAAACCAACTACAAAAAGGTTCGACTAGGACTGGCAGGCAGCACTCCGCAGCATGCGAAGTGACAGACAAAGTCCGTTGTGATTGCAGACCAGTGAGAATACTAAAAAGTAAGTTTCCTACTACATAACCAGTCATTAAAATACTCAAACTATCAATCCACCACCACTCTTATTAGTGGCAGGTGTACAAAGGAAGGACTGGACTTGAGTCTCTAGGGGCAGATTTACAAGTCCCTTGCGACTCTTTTGCTCCGTCGTTGCCTGACTTTTGTGATGCAGCGGCAGCGCAAAAGAGGCGCCATGGTGCGGGGTATATTAACAACGTGACGCATCTGGGAGATGCATTACGTTGTAAAGCCCTGCGCCATCAGTGGGCGTTCCGGCTCAAGGGAGGGCGTTCCTGCGCAGGAGCGCATCCTAAAAGTGGCTGAGTGAAATCTACAAGATTTCACTCAGTCACTTTTAGGCCAATGCTGCGTCACTTTAAACCCTGCGGCTGCTTGAAGCAGACGTACGGCTTGACGCAGCATTGGGGAGATAGTGCACCCAAGAGCATTGCTGGAGCTGCGTCGTGGTTGCGACGCAACTCCAGCAATGCGCTGACTTTAGGGCACAGATGCGTGAGCTTCTGTGTCGTTTTTGCCCCATGGTGCGCCGCATTGTAAATGCGGCGCGCCATGGGTGGTGGAGGCGTGGCGCACAATTACTGGCGCATCCCTGCTAATTTGCAGGGATGCGCCAGTAATTGTAAATCTGCCCCTTGGTGTCTAGCATTACGCAGTTCTGTAAAGTACACTCCTACATAATTACTCAGGCCAATGAAATGAACACAAAAATCGAAAACAAATAAGCATAGTAGCACCGCCACTGAGCAGGAGAGCAGTGCACCTGAAATGCAATCACAGAACATTTTGAAACATAATTTACCTACAATGTAATCAGCAACATTATTGCTTTTTGGAAACAAAAAAAAATTGCAATATGATAACACATAGAGCAGGAGAAAACAGAGTAGTGATTAAATAGCTACTACTACTCACCAAGCCCGGGGATCTCGACGCCTAGCTGGTCGAGCAGGTCGCGTTCACGGTCCAGGATGTCGGACCACCGGTGCGTGGCCTGGTTGTAGGTGCGCCAGACCCGAGAGTGTTGATACATGGCCCGGCACACCTTCTCCCACCGCTTCTGACGCTCCAGGAGCCCGTACACGCCAGCGATCCTGCCGCCTGCCGCAATGGTCTTGGGGAGGCGGCGCTGGACATAAAAAACCAGTGAGGCCACCTCCTCAGCGCTAAAGATCTCCCCTTGACTGTGACGCTCCCCCCCGCAATCGCCCGCATGGGAGCTGGGTACGGGGTGCGGGACCCTTCCCGTCTCCCTTTGCCATGGTCCTGTACAGCAGGAAGGTTCAAAGAAAGGAAAGAATAGGGAAAAAGTAAAGTACATTTTTTTTTTAAAAAGTAGCTTTAAAAGTAACGAAAAGTTGAAAAAAACACAAAATATAGATCTAGAAAAAAAGGGAGAGATATAGAGTAGAAAAGATAAAAAAAAAGTCCAAAGAAACAAAGGATTGCACAGATGAAAGGAGGATTTGAAAGCATGTACAGAACCATAGCAATGAATGAAAAACAAGATGGCCGCGCCCATTGAGGACCGCGTGGGTAAGTTTGCGAGCACACGAAAACGCCCGCGAATACGTAATCGCGCACCGCATACGACGCGAGCATGCAACTAGTGGCCGGAAACGGAAACACGTCACACAAACAAGATGGCTGCGCCCATACACGACCGCATGGGCAACCTCGGGATCGGTGCGCTGCAAGCGGTCTGCAAATAAGCAAAAAAACGCGCGAACACGCAAAAAAAAGAAATCTGCAAATTCGCACGAATTCTCGGATTGCAAGTTCGATTTTGCACGAATTCGCTCCCCGTGAATCTCACGGAATGGGAGAAAAACGAATTTTGGAAAACTGAAAGCACTTAGCAGGTGCAAAAGTTCAAGCTACTTTGTAACCATTCCCTGTAGTGCTTCCTGAGGGGCCCCTCCAAAGTTCAGTTGCCTACTTGCAACTATTCTCTGACCCTGCTCTGACCCTCAAAGCAGGGTTAGAGAATAGTTACAAGTATGGCACAATGCTCCTGTAAAAAAATTTAACTGCAACAGGAAGCACTTACAGCTAAGGAAGCAGGTGCCAGACTTGAAGCTCAATATCAGTGACACATTAACCAGCCCCAAATTAAATCATCTCAGTTGAGGCTGGGCAGGTGTGCTTTCCCCCCATAATCTACAGTGGTGAACGAGAGGGTGCTGTGATGAACCAGAGGGTGGCAGTGCTGAACCAGAGGGTGGCAGTGGCAAACCAGAGGGTTGCAGGGATGAATCAGAGGGTGGCAGTGGTGAGTGCTGAACCAGAGGGTGGCAGCAGGGGTGAACGAGAGGGTGCTGGGATGAACCAGCGGGTGGTAGTGATGAACCAGAGGGGGACAGTGATGATCGAGAGGGTGGCACTGGTGAACCAGAGGGTGCTGTGATGAACCAGAGGGTGGCAGGGATGAACCAGAGGGTGGCAGTGATGAACCAGAGGGGATGGAAGCCTTGAACCAGATGGTGGCAGTAATGAACCAGAGGGTGGCAGTGATGAACCAGAGGGTGGCACTGGTGAAGCAGAGGGTGGTAGTGATGATCCAGAGGGTGGCAGTGATGAACCAGAGGGTGGCAGTGATGAACCAGAGGGTGGCAGTGATGAATCAGAGGGTGGCAGTTGTGAACCACAAGGTGATGAACCAGAGGATAGCAGTGATGAACCAGAGGGTGGCAGTGGTGAACCAGAGGGTGGCAGTGATGATCCAGAGGGTGGCAGTGGCAAACCAGAGGGTGGCAGTGATGAAACAGAGGGTGGCAGGGATGAACCAGAGGATGGCAGTGGCAAACCAGAGGGCGGGTGCATAGGTGCCAAAGTGCGTTGGGTTTCTTCGTGGAGTTCTATGGAGCCTGGAAGTAAAGATGCTGCAGGCAGCCAGGAGAGAAGAGTCCGGTTGGATCCAAAGGTGGATTGAAGATGTAGAGTACCTGAAAGCAGAGGGGACAGAGTCTAGGTCACTAGCCAGTGACCAGGATGGAACCAGGACGGAACCAGGTAGTGTCGGGTTGCAATCAGAAGCTGTTGAGTAGTTTGTCTCCGCTGCCACGTGGACCAGGAAGGATCGAAGATGATCAGCTGGTGGACACGAGCTGTCCCACAAAGGCTCTTGCTGTCGGCGGTGTCGGTTCTTGAATTGGAGTCACCAACCCTTGGCAAATGCAACCCAAGCAGGACTCAAAGATGTCTTCTGGATCGGACCGCGAAGGTCAGATTGAGGGCTCCTTTTCAGGGGAGCTAGGGCCAGTCTGGAGCAACCAGACCAGTAGTGTAGTTTTTATGGATTGTTGTCACAGAGGCCACCAGCCAACAGGCAAACGACCGGACAACGTGGCAAGCAGGAAAAGTGCAAAAGGACCCCACGCAGCACTCTGTGAGTGTGGAGGGGTGATGTTTAGAGCACAGGCTGCTCGGGGCTATGGCTTCATAAACTCCAAAGCACAGCGTCGAGGGTGCCTCGGGAGCTGCACAGGAAGCACTTTGTTGACTCTTCAAGATGGCCGGTCCCACGTCTCTTGTCGCCTCCACTGGTCTCAGATTTGCCAGGACTGTGGATCAGGCTGTTGAATTTCTGGGAGTCTGGGTCTTGTTGATCTCTGTCGTTCGAGCTCCGGCGGGAGAAACGGCAAAGAAAGTCGATGTGCTGATGGTGCTTGCTTGCACAGGGTGGCCACTCCTGGACCACAAAGGACATTCTTCAGTCTTCCACGTCGAGTGGGATGTCGAAGGGTCCAGAGAATCATTTCAAAGTTTCAGTCAGGATGATCTGGTTTGCATTAATTGCGGGTTTCTAACGCGCTAGAATCGACTCCCGAAGTGGTATCTCTGCGCCATAGACCGCTGGGGAACCCGTCCTGGCTTTCCCTGTGAGTTGGTCCTTACTGGGTATCTTACAAAACAGAAAATAGTAGTGGGTCTAACAAGCAAGCGGCTCAAGTATGTGTCTGGAAGGTAAGCTATGGACTACGTAAAAGAAAAAGCATCTTTCCTGTGTGGAAAAATACCCATCAGCTGTCGATCCTGGACGCCCTATTCATCATATGGGTTTCCTTCACACCAGGAAGGTAGATTTTAAACCAATTAAGATGGTAGATATGAAAACTTAATGTGTGTTTCCATGTGTCAGGGTAAGGAAGGACAGCTCAAGAGCAGTGCATGTGTGAAGTGAAAAAAAGGGGTGAACTGTGATGTGAACAGATAAAATTGGGTAATAGAATGGAAAACTGACTTTAATAACCACCTTTCTATTCCCAAAAATAAAAAAGCGTGCAATGCTAGAGGTTTTAACAAATAGCCTCTAGGCTTAGTATGTGGTTGTTAGACCCACTACTATTTTCTGTTTTGTAAGTTTGTAATAAGGGGCTATAGTAGTGTGGGGTCTTTAAACTTCCCCTTGGGCCCTCCTCCCTCCCTTTGTATTATACCCTACTGGGTATATCAAAGGTGAAACCAAGCATCCGCGGCATATGTGGGGGCCGTTGGGGAGATGAGGCAAACTAATGCCCAGAGTTGCCGAGTGTGATCCCTGGTTAGAGTAGGCACCGAGGTGAGAATTATCGAGTCCGCTGACCCTGGTCCACGACCCTGCCGCATCAGGAATTCAACCCTGGTCCCGGACTGTCCTCCGCTCCCGGGTCTGCCGCCTCTAAACAGTAAGCCACACCACTCCACTACACAGCTCCTTCCTTTATTCAAAATCTGCGGGCTGGATCTCCTGCTAGGTCCCTCCTATGGGTGGGACCCAGGAAGGGGGTGGTTACACCCCTTTCCCCTAGTCCAGTTTTGCACCAGAGCTGGGGCTGTGTGCCCCAGGCAGTGTCTAGTTTCATTCAGCCCTCCCTGCCCCAATCCACAGCCTTGAACCAGAGGGTGGCAGTGATCAACCAGAGAGTGGCAGTGATGAACCAGAGGTTGGCACTGGTGAAGCAGAGGGTGGCAGGGATGAACCAGAGGATGGCAGTGATCCACCAGAGGGTGGCAGTGATTAACCAGAGGGTGCTGTGATAAACCAGAGGGGGGCAGTTATGATCCAGAGGGTGGCAGTGGCAAACCAGAGGGTGGCAGTGATGAACCAGAGGGTGGCAGGGATGAACCAGAGGGTGGCAGGGATAAACCAGAGGGTGGCAGTGATGATCCAGAGGGTGGCAGTGGCAAACCAGAGGGTGGCAGTGATGAACCAGAGGGTGGCAGTGATGATCCAGAGGGTGGCAGTGGTGAACCAGAGGGTGGCAGTACTGAACCAGAGGGTGCAGTGATGAACCAGAGGGTGGCAGTGGTGAACCGCAAGGTGATGAATCAGAGGATAGCAGTGATGAACCAGAGGGTGGCAGTGATGAATAAGGGTGGGCGTAAAATCCGTTTCGCGGGCGAATTTGCGGATTTTCCGCGATTTCGCGATCAGCGGGGACAAATTTTCAGCCAAGCAAGGGTTACAGCAGCAGGTGCAAAAGTTGAACCTAATTTCTTTGTAACCTTTTACAAAAGGGTTACAAACAAATTAACTTCAACTTGGACACCTGCTGCTAATTGCTTCCTGGCGCCTCGTTGCCTACTTGCAACTATTCTCTGACCCTGCTCTGACCCTTGAAGCAGGGTCAGAGAATAGTTACAAGTAGGCAACGAGGCACCTGTCCAAGGAATTAAACCTCATCAGGAAGCACCTACAGATATAAAAAACAGGAAGAAGGAAGAGGATGGCAAATACACCCATTTTGAGTTGTCAGGAGGGGTTAAACTAAAAGAGACCTTTACAACACAATTTTCATATGCATTTTGCTCAAAATAAAAAGCTGTATGTTCTGTAGGGGCAACTCAGGAATCTGGCCCTTCAGAGATCCGGCCTCTCTTTCTTTCTCTCGTTCTCTCTCTCCCTCTCTCTTTCCCTCTCTTTCTCTCTCTCTTTTTATCTAACTATCTATCTATTTATCTATCTATCTATCTCTCTCTCTCTTCCTCTCCCATAAATGACTGCTTAGGTAACTTCGCTATGCAAGCGGCTTGCGAAGACGCAAAAAGCCCCGCGAACACGCAAAAACCCAGCGAACACGCAAAAAACCCAGCGAAAACGCAAAAAAACAAAAATCCGCAAATTGCACAAATTCGCGAATTTTGCGGATCGCGAATTTGCAAATCCGCAAATTTGCGGATCGCGAATTCGCAAAATTCGCCCATGCTTAGTGTTGAACCGGAGGCCGGCCGCGATGAACCACATGGTCGCAAACAGGCTGGACACGTAGAAACAACATGGTCACGACCGTTGCGACCACATAAGTAAGTTCGCGTTCCCGAAATTGTACAAAACCCTCGCAAACTGGCAAAAACAGCAAATTCGCAAATTCACACGAATTCGCAAATTTTGCGAATTGCGAGTTTGCTTTCGCGTGAATTGACGGATCGCGAATTCGCAAATTTCGCCCATGCTTACAAAATACCCTAATCCCTAATTCCTCTGCCAACATGTTTTAAACCATAGTTTTGAGCTGCCACCTCACCATTCTGCAACTACTTATGCTATTGAACCTACACAAATATTAACTAGCAACTCTTCACAGGTCTTACCATATTCCTAAAAGCATGCATGCATATGTCTGTACCTTTTGGTAGCAGCATGCTATATAAAAGTGATATACAGATAGATGTATACCTGTGTTTTATAAATATATCATCTTCAGACGCATAACATGTACCATGATACATGTGCAAGTAGAGATATACCTCAGTCACAACACCATCCACGGCCTAAAACTTCATGGACCACACTTCAAATTTCACACAACACTGAAAATTATGCAGAATATTTGAAATGTAGTTTTTCACACACTCATACAAATTGCTCTAATAAATGATATCTCTACAAACATATCTCAAACCTCACTTTTGTGCTGCAGCTTTGCCATTCTACAACTACTTACAATGTTACATCTAGCCAGATACAAAGCAGGAACCCTTCATATGACTCTGCTATAAGTCTCACCATATTCCTGAAAGCATCCATGCATATGTCTGTACCTTTTTCTAATAGTATCATATATAAAAGAAATATATAAATAGATGCATACACGTGTTTCGTACATCTAGCATCTTCAAATACATAACACATATCAGAATATATCTCCTAGTAGAGACTTTCTTCTATCACAACACTATGCACACCTGAACAATTCACAGAACAAACTTCAAATTTCAAGCAAAAACCAAAAATGTTGTGGCATATTTCAACTGCACCTCTCTGGAGACTTATAAAAAGTAGCCTAATCACTAATACCATATGTCAACATATTTTAAACCAGACTTTTTTGCTGCATCTTCACAATTCTACTACTCCTCACAGTCTTGAGCCTACCACATACAAAGCACCAACACCTCTTTTTTCTACATCATGTACCTTCAATTGTATAAGACATTTGAAAATACATATACAAGTAGAGAATATTTCAGACACAAGTCCATGCACACCTTAAAACTTGACAGACTGCACTTCCAATCTGAAAGTGACACCTAAAATTATGTGGTATACTTCAATTGTACATTTCCACACACTAAAACAAACTACCATAATCACTAATCCATCTTCCAATATACGCATATTACTATACAGAATCTATTTCAAACAACATTTAAGTACAATAAAACAAACTATAATACACACCTCTACATTTAAAAAATTTTAAAGTTTAAAAATAAAGCAAATACATAATACACCTCACAAATGTATAAGTCGCCTTCCAAATTGATTTGTAGAATATGAAATATTAGAAACTCATAAAACATTTTCTTATTTAATGCACTACTCTCAAACATGTAAAACCAGTAATGGCAAACGTTCTCTCTCTTTCCCCACACAAATAAATGTAAGTAACAAATCACATTGCTTCCCACATCATTTTACATTTTAAAACACATTTCTATTGATTAGACATATTAACCCTTACCAACTGACAACTAAAAGTGGCCAAACTGGTTCTGGAATTTTGTGGAGTCGCGACTCTACCGTGCACCATCTCGATGAAGCTGTGAATCTATACAGGAGTTCAAAAATATATTACTAATAATAACAGGACTATTTTTTGAGAACACGCCACTTCTAAAGATAGTACTGACTTGGGACATCTTACTTTAATAACATATCACTTATAAATCAATTACAATTCTATATTTTAAAACCACAGATAACATTCAACCTTTCCCTCATTCTGCTTAATCCCAGTATGCAACATTCAACTGAAGAGGCTGTTCACAAGTTCACGATATGTTCACGTTCAGCACGCAAGGTTACAAATAAAAACAGCAGGTGTGATTGACTTCTGAAAAATATGATCTTATCCTATCTAATGTACCTTTCAAACATGTTTTTCTAACCAATAAGAAACATGCTTTCTTAAAGAATGTAACATGCACCCTATTTTTGAATGTACAATGTTCTTGAACAGTCAATCATGTCTCTACTTTTTAAAAAAGAGTATCTTGTCCACCATTTTAGATACCTCTCATTCTACCAACTGACTACCTCAGCTACAGACATATTTTCATTACTTCCAGACATCGCCTTTAGATGTTTACAGTATGGATTGATGGACACAGCTATGTTTTCTGATGCAAAAGGTATGCTGAATGCAGAGGTTTTGACAAAGACCCAGCTTTGCAAAATGTGGATATTAAATGGATTGCACAGAGAGGATTAAAGTGGCACCAATTGATGCCTTTGGTTAAAACCTTTTTGCATCTCCAACCCCCTGACCTCCTGATTGTGCGCTGCGGTGGCAATGACCTAGGCACATTGACTGGGGTAGGTCTGGAAATGCTAATGAAGGACACCTTTTGACAATTGATGTTGCTTTTCTCTCAAACGGTCTTAGTATACTCTAATATATGCCAAAGACAGAAATGGAAGTGGTCAAATCAATTGACAAAGCAATTCTGTCCACAGATTGAGAAATCTAGAGAGAATGTTAATAAAGCTGTTTCTGCCTAACTCAGAGACTATAGGATGGGCTCCATCTATAACAACAAATCTACATTTTGATATGGATGACATCTACTGAAGTACAAGGGGGGTGCTGCTGACATGCAGCTCCCCTTGTCCAAAAGCAAATCTGCTTCGCTTTATGGAAGTGAGAGCAGGTTTTATGCTCTCGCTTCCATGAAGCGAAGCAGAGTTTGCAATGACAGGGTGGATGCTGTACTCCCGCCTGGTCATTCCAAACTGCAATGTCCCATGGGTGGGCACCCTGGGACATTGCTGGAGCCGGCCCTGGGGGGTGGAGGTCCCCAGGGTCCTAGAGAGGTCCAAGAGGGGGGCCCCACGGCCCTCCTCAGAACATGTGAATGGCCCTAGGGAGGTGGTAGTCCCCAAGGCTTGGGGGCCTGTGAAGCCCCCACCCCTAATTACTTCAATCCCCTGGAAGGTAGCGGTCTCCAGGACTTGGGGGGGCCTGCAAGGCCCCCCCCCCCAATCTTTTTTAAAAAATGTTCTGACAGATTCACGCATTCGGCCAAAAATATAAAAATAAGATGCTTTTTTGGGCCCTGGGGTTCCTTGTAGGACCCCCTGAGCAGGCCTAGGGTGGCAGGGCATTTCTACCCTCCCCCTTTTCTTGTTTAGTATCCTTTGTTTAACACATTTCTTGTGACTCGGTTTCAGCCGGTTGGCGCCGGTTGATGATTCTTCGCGAATTTCTCAAAGAAATTCCCCCATTATAGTTAGTTCAGTCTTTTGAAACCTTGTGCCAAACGCGTTTCTTTAGCAGTTCTCCCTTCATCAATGGCAGGCTAATGAGGGGAAGAGACAGCTGCTTTGCATCTTTTGCTTCTTTTAAATTTTATGATCCCGCCCCGATGGGCGTATGCATACTGTGCATTCTGGTTAATGTGGTCTTCAAGTAAGTAAAAACCTTCCGTGGTAGCAACTGTAACTCGCACCTTCCAAAATACAAAATCCTCCAGGTTGCTGGGTCATCGTTGCGCCGTATTTCTTGCCTTTTTATGTGCCATCCAATTAGGTAACGTCATTCTTGGTGGTGCTCTCAACATGAGAATGACCAGACCTGCACCGTCAGCAGGGGGACAGCTTTGTGGCCAGAGCGGGCCATTAAATATCCAAATAAAGGTTGCTCAAAGAGTGAATCGCTTCACACAACGTATTGTTTCAACCTTTTATTAATCGGAAGGCAGCAGGAAATCACAGCACATTTGCCCCCGCAGTCTTTTGAAGACTTGTGCCAAACGTGTTTCTGGAGCAGTTCTCCCTTCATCAATGGCAGGCTAATATATATATATATATATATATATATATATATATATATATATATATATATATATATATATTGCGCTCACAGGAATGAAAACAGCACTCAGGAGGTTCCTTGTCACAGAGTTAGTTTATTGATCGCAAACTACACCACAGACGCATTTCGGCGATTTGCCTTCATCAGTGTGTGTGTCCACACGCACAACAAGGTACATTTATCTCGGTCAGTGTTCAAATCGTGTAAGGGTGACACCCCATGGTGAGCATAGACAGAGGACTATATCCCTCCCAACAACTGCGAGCTCCATATTGTAATGGTAAATATACACCATATACATAACTCAAAACAGATGCAGTGAGACATGATGCAACCTACAGATAGGTGAACACGCTATAGTGGGAGGTAACATACATCACTATGCTAAGATTGCATGACAAAATACAGCCATGGATCGGCAATTGTCCTCTGAAAATATTCCAGCTCACTAAATCTCAGAAGAGACTACCCGTTGTCATGGGAAAACGGTTAAATAGGGGAGTTCAACTCTTACACAAAACCGGGTACATACCCAAAATATTAAAGGAGGTCTGTGTCAGCAGGAATAAACTAAGAAAAGCACCAGCAAGGAAACAGTGCCTATCTTAATCATACTAGAGTACAAAAAGTATTCTCCTATTAGGAATCAAAGAGCCCTTTGAACCTAGAATTCATCATAGAAAATACATTGAACCATAGCTAAGCATTCATGTGCACAGTATCTGTACGACTGCAAATATCTAGTCAAAATTTATCCGACTGTTAGTTCTGACAGTTATTACTAGCACATGAAATATATACAATTCATGCAGTTGATCCACAAAAGTTCAACAAACAGAAACTTATCTTATAGAATGAGACTTGTAGGAGACGTATACATCATAAACCTAAATGGAATACCATCTCTTCCCCACTGTTCATACCTTTAGGCCATTTTGTAGAAAGATTTATAATATAACGTGATTCTAGCCTACGTAATCGTCGTAGGCGATCTCCTCCCCTGACGTTATTTCTGATGGTATCAAGGCCAAAGTATTGCAGCTGACTACGGTCTCTGTTGTGTTTCTCTGCAAAATGCCGGGCGACTGGATAAGATGGATCTGCTTTATCGATCACTCTTAGATGTTCCAAGATCCGTAGTTTCAGCATATTGATGGTACTCCCTATATAGCGGAGGCCACATGGGCAGTGTAGGAGAGTAGGGTCTGCAATCCTATGATCACCCAGATTTTTCGCTTTTGTTTCACTAGTTTACGACTTTCTCTGGCTGTGGGCCTGCTAATCAGACCCACAGCCTGGCTGTTCTCTTTCTAAATTACGATATGTACCCTAGGTGCATTTACCAATTGGTACTGGGCCACCTTATCAGACCCTGTAACTCAGGGCATAGGTGTACCCAGGGCCGCCAGGGACTGCAGCATGTATTATGCCACCCCTGGCTGGCCTCCTAAATTTGACACAACTGGCTGCATGACAGCTGGGGCGAAGTCGTGCAATCACACTTTGCTTTAGATATGGTAGCCCTATATCTAACCATACAATGGACACTCGAGTTCCTATCAGTCACTCCTATGGCAGGCCTTGACAATCCTGAAGGCAGAGTGCATGGGCTCGTGTGAACTAGGCTCTGGCCCGAGCCGAGCCCGGTTGCAGCTTGCGGAATCAAGACCCAATGGCTGTTCCATGATAACGCGTACCACATCGGTAACTTCGGTGTCGCGTTATCAAGACATGTCGAGTAAGGTGTCATACGAATCGGGATGCTGCCCTCTCACCAACTCTGGCGACGAGGTTAGCATTCCGCCCTTCTAGAGGGACACGACATGTACGTAACTGTGAACCCCGGTTAAAGTTAACTCAAGCCTCAGCTCCACAAAATGGATGCTGCCACCACAGACACGAGTCTGACCTCCTGCTGCTGGGAGTCCTTCCAGCGAGGAGAGCTTGGACAAAGGGTTTCCTGTCGAGGGCGGTGTTCGCACCGTCCCAGACAGGGTTTGTGTATTCTGGGTAGGTAGGGCTTTTGCGAGAAGGTGACTGCGGAGTGGCACCCCGGTGCTCACTACGCATCTGCCGGTCAGAACCAGTTCCAGGGGCACCAACCCTGGCCTGGGGAAAGTCCGGCAGGGGAGAGGGGTGTAACTACCTCCCTTCCTGGTCCCACCCTTAGGGCAGGACCTAGTCATGTACCCACCCCTTTCTTTAGAATAAAGGCCGGAGCGGGGACCCTTCCAAATTAGATCATCTTTGAATCAAGAACTACTTTCTACGAAAGGACACTCAAGACTCTTCTCAAGATTTCTCCCTTGTGACTAAGGAGTAGTCACCCTGCATCAGCGGGCACCACCTAAGAACTCTGCGGTTTGCTGCAAGTCCTTCCTCAAGGATCCGACGGCCCAGCTCGACGAGAACCGGCTTCCCTGGCACCTCTGACCTCTACCCACGTCATCAGCTCAGCTGTGATCTGTGGGTGCGACGAGACCTCGAGGGACCGGCCATCATCAGAACCTGCACGCTCTTAACCAGCACGGCCATTGAAGCGATTCCCTGGTGAGTGCTCTGGGGTCCGAGAAGCCCCGACCCTGAGCCGCTCCAGCACCGAAGTGCAGTCTCCCAGCATCTCCACGATCTGCGTGGGGCCCTTCTGCTCGCTGCTCAGCCCGTTGTCTGGTCACTAGCCGCTGGCTTGTGCCCTTCTGTGACGACATCCGACAATCAACACTGCTGGTCTGGTTGCTCCAGACTGGCCCTTGCTTCCATCTTTGCGAGAAGCACCCCGGACCCTCCTGGTCCACTCAAGACGCCATCTTAGGCCCACCACGTGGCCCCGAGATCTGCCAAGGCTTGTTGCCCCATCCTGGGCCCAGCGACGCCGACAGCATCATCCTTCGTGGGACAGCTCGCACCTCCACCGTGGTCGCCGACAACGCCTCCTGGTCCGTGAGACTGCAGAGCCTAGCGTCGCCCACTCACCTGGTCGAGGTGACGACCAACCGGTGCCATCCTGGTACCCTCTGACTACTGGCTAGTAGTACGAACTTGGTCCCCTCTGCTTTCAGGTATCAACAATCTCTGATCCAGGCTTGGATCTCTACGAACTATTCATCACTGGTCGCCGGCCAGCAACTCCTTTTCTTCCGGCTCCTGGCTCGTCAGCGAAGACCCCGACGCCTGTAAGACTTGCGCAGCCGCAGCCCTCGTGGCTAGGTAACTCGGCATTTCGGTGCCTGCATAGTCTCTTTACTCTAAGGGTCCCGAGTCCCTCGCTTCCGACTTGCCTTATCGGGTCCGCCCGAGACCTTAAACTTTCCGTGTCCTCGGACACTTGTTTTAATTGTGCACTTGAAGTATTTTCCAAAGAGATTTGGTTTGTGCTTAGTACCCTGTCCTCATAAAGAGTCCAGGGCTGTTGTGAATCTTAATAAATATCCTGTTTATTTTCATAACACTTGTGTGGTGTCCTTTCACTGGGTGTTCAAGGGGTACATGTGTGGTAAACAGCTGGCTTAACGCGCCCTCTCGAGTCTTTAGCCTTAGACTGCTCGTATCCACGCTACTAGGATAGCTGGTCTATAGGTTGACTTACAACCAAACACCATAAGGGTCGTTGGAGCGATACATAGCGGTCGCTAGAATAGCGAACGTTGCATATCGGGCCAACTTCTCACATTGGTGAGCAGCGGGTGGGATTTGAGCTTGCTGTTGTTTTACCACACGTATCCTAAGAATATCTTGTTGAAAGACCACATAAGTACTGTTAGTACATATAACTAAAGCTTAGAATACTCTGAGTTCTACTGAACCAGCTGTTGCAGCTCCTCAAGGCTTAGCACACCTTGGCTGCAACTCTTAGCAAGGGAACAGTAGGTAAACACGTAGTGTAGGTAGGTGCATCACTTACACCACACTAGAAACAGTATGTCGGACAAAGGAGGAAACTCTGAGTCTCCCCTTGTGTCAGTTGACCCTCCACAGGTCATACCTTCAAGATATACTGTGCTGAGCTTCAAGGAGTTAAGACAGGTGTGTCACTCCCGGAAGATCAAGCAGGGGTCTAACCCCACCACGTCCTTTCTGATTGGTCTCTTGGAGACTTATGATGCCAGAAAAGCTGAGACCCGTCTTAGCTCTTCTAATCCAGAAGGAGACATGCCTCCCCTCGAGGGAACCAGAGACGATCCTGACCTCATCCACCTCGCAACTGAGAACGAAGATGTGGAGGATGATGAGGACGAGGATCCCTCTGGGGATGAGGCAGATAAGGGACAGGTAGAAGTCGTTAGACTAAGCAGGTCCAACTTAAGCAAACATGATAGTGGTACTGGGGGACCCCCAGCGCTACTGTCAGGTCCGCTTAACATTGGGAATGGACGAGCCCGATCTCTGTCGAGAGACTCTGGCAGATCCCTTCAAACCAATGGCTCTCACAACTCTTCTCAAAGAGGGATAACGTCCCCTCAGAGGAGAGTGTACGAAGCTAAGGAAAGGGCAGCTAATCTGAGGATCGAAAGGGAAGAACTTGCCCTGGCCAAAGAAAGGCTTGCCTTTGCGAGAGAGCAACAGTTAAGTGGGGTAGTCCCCACTGGTGGCAGCAATGTACCTAGCAATAGGGAAAAGAGTTTCGATACGAAACACCTTGGTAAGATAGTGCCCCCCTTTAAACAAGGGGACGACATCCACAAATGGATTACTGCTTTGGAGAGGGCCTGCACGGTGCAAGGTGTTCCCCAGAGCCAGTGGGCAGCTATCTTGTGGCTCTCCTTTGAAGGTAAAGGTAGAGACAAGCTCCTCACCACAAGGGTGGAGGATGCGAACGATTACCAAGTCTTGAAAAATACACTCGTTGAAGGGTTCGGCCTAACCACTGAGCAGTACAGGGTGCTGTTCAGGGATACCCAGAAAACGCAGTCTCAAGATTGGTCTGACTTTGTCGATTGTGCCACTAAGGCTTTTGAGGGCTGGTTGCTGGGCAGTAAGGTTACTGATTACAAAGGATTGTATAATTTGATGATGAGAGAACAAATTTTAAACAATTGTCAGAACCAGTTGTTGCATCAGCATCTTGTCGACTCGGATCTGACCTCTCCCCAAGAATTGGGAAAGAAGGCAGACAGATGGGTTCGTACGAGAGTTAAACAGAACCAGGGCCAGAATCAAGGTGGTCAGAAGAAAGCAGACCAGAAGGGTAAAGATTCTAAGGGGGAACAAAATGACCAGAAGTCTTCGACAGGTCCCCAACAACCCAAAGAGGGTGGGGGTCAGGCTCCCCAAAAGAAGAAGGAAGGCCAATCCAAAAGATGGTGCCAGTACTGTAAAAGTAAATCTCACTGGTTTAGTGAGTGCACCAAGAAAGGAGGAGGGCAGACTCCTGCCACTGCAGCCCCTAAGGCACCTGTGCCCCCTAGTACAGTCAGCAGTGGTAGTGCGCCTCCCAAGGGTTTAGTAGGGTTAACCCTGGGTTCTGAGGGGCGTGACAAATTAGTTGGCACACTCACTCAGGCTGTCCTTGTCAGTACAGGGGACGCGGACGTGTCCCCTGACATAAGTCCCAATACCTTGGGCAAATACAGACAGACGCCTTTCATAAATGGAAAGATGGCTCAGGCCTATAGGGACACTTGTGCCAGCGTCACCATGGTGACGCCTAACTTTGTGGACCCTGGACAGATCATGCCAGGTACAGAATTCCTGGTGACCAATGCAAGCAATGTCACTACCAATCATAGTATGGCAATTGTAGCTTTCTCCTGGGGAGGGGTAACTGGCCAAAAGAAGGTTGTAGTTAGTCCAGACCTCCCAGTGGATTGTTTGTTGGGCAATGATTTGGAGTCATCACAATGGTCACAAGTGGAGCACCGGACTCACATGGAAATGTTAGGTTTGCCAGCACATGTGTTCGCTGTGACCAGGTCACAGGTCAGGAAATGCCCCACTGAACAGGTGCTGGATCCTGGAACAATGGACCAGACACCTCCCAAGAAAAAGAGCAGTAGAGTTAAGGCTGCGCCTTCCCCCTTGCCCCAGGTCGTGGATCAAGTCTCAGAGGAGGCTGACCTACAGGAATTGAGGGAAACTGAGCCTAGGGAGTTCGAACTTGATCAAGTTGAATTCTTGGGTTCAGGGGGACCCTCAAGGGAAGACCTGGGGAAGGACCAGTTAGACTGCCCTTCTCTTGAACCCCTCAGACAGCAGGCTGCTGCTGAGGCTGCTGGGAACGCCACAGGTACCCACAAGGTATACTGGGAAGATGGACTCCTGTACACTGAGTCAAGAGACCCCAAGCCTGGCATGACCAGGAGGCTGGTTGTACCCTTGTCTCAGCGTGGTTTCCTACTTACCTTGGCCCACGAGATTCCCTTAGCAGGTCACTTAGGCCAGACGAAAACGTGGGACAGGCTTGTCTCACACTTTCACTGGCCTCACATGAACGAAGATACCAAGGAGTTTTGCCGCTCCTGTGTCACTTGCCAAGCCAGTGGTAAGTCAGGTGGCACGACAAAGGCCCCCCTTATACCAATGCCTGTGGTGGGGGTGCCCTTTGAACGGGTGGGGATCGACATCGTCGGTCCCATGGAACCACCAACAGCATCAGGGCACAAGTTTATACTGGTGGTAGTGGATCATGCCACCAGGTATCCTGAAGCTATTCCCCTTAGGACCACTACAGCACCTGTTGTAGCAAGAGCCCTAGTTGGAGTATTCTCCAGAGTGGGCTTCCCTAAGGAGGTCGTCTCCGACAGAGGTGCAAACTTTATGTCGAGCTACTTAACTGCTATGTGGAAGGAATGTGGTGTCAACTACAAGTTCACTACACCCTATCATCCACAATGCAATGGGCTTGTTGAGAGATTCAACAGGACCCTTAAAGGGATGATTCATGGACTACCTGAAAAGCTTCGGCGTAGATGGGACGTCCTGATCCCCTGCCTCTTGTTCGCCTACAGAGAAGTCCCACAGAAGGGGGTTGGCTACAGCCCTTTTGAACTTTTGTACGGGCATCCTGTAAGAGGACCCCTGTGTTTGGTGAAGGAAGGATGGGAGAGACCTCTCAAAAAGCCTGCAGCCAACATAGTGGACTATGTGCTTGGCCTCCACTCGCGGATGGCTGAATACATGGAGAAGGCATCTGAAAACCTTAAGGCCAGCCAAGAACTCCAGAAAGCTGGGCATGACCAAAAGGCTGTCTTGACTGTTTACCAGCCCGGACAGAAGGTGTGGGTGTTGGAGCCAGTGGCCCCAGCAGCACTCAAGGACAAATGGTCCGGGCCCTACACCATCCTGGAGAAAAAGGGAGAGGTCACCTACCTGGTCGACCTGGGAACTCCCCGGAGCCCCCACAGGGTGCTTCATGTCAACAGGCTCAAGGCATATGTCGACAGGAAGGACATGAGTTTGCTCATGGCCCTAGGTGAGGGACAGGAAGAAGAGAGTGACCCTCTCCCCGACCTGCTCACTCAGAATCCTGACGATGGATCGGTAGATGGTGTTGTCTTTTGTGGCAGCCTCTCCGAACATCAACAGAGCGACTGTAAACAGGTTCTTCAGTCGTTCAGACATATGTTTTCTCTAACACCCAGCCAGACCGATTGGTGCACCCATGAGGTTGACACTGGTGACAGCTTGCCCGTTAAGAGTAAAATCTACCGGCAGCCTGATCACGTTAGAGACTGCATCAAGAGTGAAGTGCAGAAAATGTTGGAGCTGGGAGTCATTGAACCCTCGGATAGCCCTTGGGCTAGTCCCGTAGTTCTAGTGCCGAAGCCTCACACCCAGGGTGGTAAGAGAGAGATGAGGTTTTGCGTAGACTACAGGGGTCTCAATGCAGTCACTAAGACTGACGCCCACCCAATACCGAGGGCAGACGAGCTTATCGATAGATTGGCCTCGGCCAACTACTTAAGTACGTTTGACCTGACAGCTGGGTATTGGCAAATCAGGTTAGCTGAGGACGCCACGCCTAAAACCGCATTTTCAACCCCTGGTGGGCATTATCAGTTCGTGGTGATGCCCTTTGGTCTGAAAAATGCACCTGCCACCTTCCAAAGGTTGGTGAATCAAGTCCTTACTGGGCTGGATGACTTCTGTGCGGCGTATCTTGACGATATTGCTGTCTTTAGCTCCACCTGGGAGGATCACCTGGTCCACCTGCGGAAAGCGTTAGAGGCCCTGCAAGCAGCAGGCCTCACTATCAAGGCCACCAAGTGCCAGATAGGGCAGACACAGGTTGTATACCTGGGCCACCTTGTAGGTGGAGGCCAGGTTCAGCCACTGGAGAGCAAGATACAGTCAATCAGGGACTGGGCTCCTCCAACCACCCAGACTCAGGTTCGAGCTTTCTTGGGCCTGACTGGTTACTATAGGAAGTTTGTCAGGAACTATGGTTCCATCGTGACACCATTAAACGAACTGACAAGTAAGAAAATGCCAAAAAAGGTTCAGTGGACAGCGAGCTGTCAAAAAGCATTCGATGACCTAAAGCAGGCCATGTGCACGGCGCCTATCCTCAAGAGTCCGGACTACTCCAAACCATTCATTGTCCAAACAGATGCTTCTGAGTTGGGTGTGGGAGCTGTTCTTTCTCAACTGAATTTTGATGGTCAAGACCAGCCCATTGCTTTTATAAGCAGAAGGCTGACCCCTAGAGAGAAGAATTGGTCAGCTATTGAGAGGGAGGCCTTTGCTGTGGTTTGGGCCCTGAAGAAGCTGAGGCCATACTTGTTTGGCACTCACTTCAAGATTCAGACCGACCATAAGCCCCTCTTGTGGCTAAATCAGATGAAGGGTGAAAACCCCAAACTGCTAAGGTGGTCCATTTCCCTACAGGGGATGGACTTTACAGTGGAACATAGACCTGGTACTGATCATGGCAATGCCGATGGGCTCTCCAGATATTTCCACTTAGAACAAGAAGACTCACCTGGTCAAGGTTAGCTTATTGTTCCGACGTTTGGGGGGGTCATGTAGGAGAGTAGGGTCTGCAATCCTATGATCACCCAGATTTTTCGCTTTTGTTTCACTGGTTTACGACTTTCTCTGGCTGTGGGCCTGCTAATCAGACCCACAGCCTGGCTGTTCTCTTTCTAAATTACGATATGTACCCTAGGTGCATTTACCAATTGGTACTGGGCCACCTTATCAGACCCTGTAACTCAGGGCATAGGTGTACCCAGGGCCGCCAGGGACTGCAGCATGTATTATGCCACCCCTGGCTGGCCTCCTAAATTTGACACAACTGGCTGCATGACAGCTGGGGCGAAGTTGTGCAATCACACTTTGCTTTAGATATGGTAGCCCTATATCTAACCATACAATGGACACTCGAGTTCCTATCAGTCACTCCTATGGCAGGCCTTGACAATCCTGAAGGCAGAGTGCATGGGCTCGTGTGAACTAGGCTCTGGCCCGAGCCGAGCCCGGTTGCAGCTTGCGGAATCAAGACCCAATGGCTGTTCCATGATAACGCGTACCACATCGGTAACTTCGGTGTCGCGTTATCAAGACATGTCGAGTAAGGTGTCATACGAATCGGGATGCTGCCCTCTCACCAACTCTGGCGACGAGGTTAGCATTCCGCCCTTCTAGAGGGACACGACATGTACGTAACTGTGAACCCCGGTTAAAGTTAACTCAAGCCTCAGCTCCACAAAATGGATGCTGCCACCACAGACACGAGTCTGACCTCCTGCTGCTGGGAGTCCTTCCAGCGAGGAGAGCTTGGACAAAGGGTTTCCTGTCGAGGGCGGTGTTCGCACCGTCCCAGACAGGGTTTGTGTATTCTGGGTAGGTAGGGCTTTTGCGAGAAGGTGACTGCGGAGTGGCACCCCGGTGCTCACTACGCATCTGCCGGTCAGAACCAGTTCCAGGGGCACCAACCCTGGCCTGGGGAAAGTCCGGCAGGGGAGAGGGGTGTAACTACCTCCCTTCCTGGTCCCACCCTTAGGGCAGGACCTAGTCATGTACCCACCCCTTTCTTTAGAATAAAGGCCGGAGCGGGGACCCTTCCAAATTAGATCATCTTTGAATCAAGAACTACTTTCTACGAAAGGACACTCAAGACTCTTCTCAAGATTTCTCCCTTGTGACTAAGGAGTAGTCACCCTGCATCAGCGGGCACCACCTAAGAACTCTGCAGTTTGCTGCAAGTCCTTCCTCAAGGATCCGACGGCCCAGCTCGACGAGAACCGGCTTCCCTGGCACCTCTGACCTCTACCCACGTCATCAGCTCAGCTGTGATCTGTGGGTGCGACGAGACCTCGAGGGACCGGCCATCATCAGAACCTGCACGCTCTTAACCAGCACGACCATTGAAGCGATTCCCTGGTGAGTGCTCTGGGGTCCGAGAAGCCCCGACCCTGAGCCGCTCCAGCACCGAAGTGCAGTCTCCCAGCATCTCCACGATCTGCGTGGGGCCCTTCTGCTCGCTGCTCAGCCCGTTGTCTGGTCACTAGCCGCTGGCTTGTGCCCTTCTGTGACGACATCCGACAATCAACACTGCTGGTCTGGTTGCTCCAGACTGGCCCTTGCTTCCATCTTTGCGAGAAGCACCCCGGACCCTCCTGGTCCACTCAAGACGCCATCTTAGGCCCACCACGTGGCCCCGAGATCTGCCAAGGCTTGTTGCCCCATCCTGGGCCCAGCGACGCCGACAGCATCATCCTTCGTGGGACAGCTCGCACCTCCACCGTGGTCGCCGACAACGCCTCCTGGTCCGTGAGACTGCAGAGCCTAGCGTCGCCCACTCACCTGGTCGAGGTGACGGCCAACCGGTGCCATCCTGGTACCCTCTGACTACTGGCTAGTAGTACGAACTTGGTCCCCTCTGCTTTCAGGTATCAACAATCTCTGATCCAGGCTTGGATCTCTACGAACTATTCATCACTGGTCGCCGGCCAGCAACTCCTTTTCTTCCGGCTCCTGGCTCGTCAGCGAAGACCCCGACGCCTGTAAGACTTGCGCAGCCGCAGCCCTCGTGGCTAGGTAACTCGGCATTTCGGTGCCTGCATAGTCTCTTTACTCTAAGGGTCCCGAGTCCCTCGCTTCCGACTTGCCTTATCGGGTCCGCCCGAGACCTTAAACTTTCCGTGTCCACTCCTCGGACACTTGTTTTAATTGTGCACTTGAAGTATTTTCCAAAGAGATTTGGTTTGTGCTTAGTACCCTGTCCTCATAAAGAGTCCAGGGCTGTTGTGAATCTTAATAAATATCCTGTTTATTTTCATAACACTTGTGTGGTGTCCTTTCACTGGGTGTTCAAGGGGTACATGTGTGGTAAACAGCTGGCTTAACGCGCCCTCTCGAGTCTTTAGCCTTAGACTGCTCGTATCCACGCTACTAGGATAGCTGGTCTATAGGTTGACTTACAACCAAACACCATAAGGGTCGTTGGAGCGATACATAGCGGTCGCTAGAATAGCGAACGTTGCATATCGGGCCAACTTCTCACAGGCAGGTCAGGCAGTAAACCGCTAGGGGCGTGCTACATGTAATAAATTGCTTGATCTGCAATCTCTTACCGGTGTCAGGCACCTCAATAGAGAGGACCCTTCTGCTCCCTGCACAGGCCTTACATTTGCCACATGGGTAAAACCCGCTCATGGTTTTTAGTGTATTGCTCTTCGGTGGAGGTTTATCTAAATGGCTGGTTATTAGATGGTCCCCCAGAGATCTGGCTTTGCTAAAGGTAATAAGTGGGTGGGTAGGTAAATCCTCCCTCAGTACATTATCCGTCTGGAGGATGTGCCAGTTTCTACGGAGCATGGCCCTCAGATCATCAGCTCCAGCGGAGAAGGGAGTTATTAACCTAAACTTCCCGATGTCAGCCAGTGATACTTTGGGATCCTTCCTTGTGTTGGATCTTGGTGTGAGCAAGGAATCTCTTGGGATTGCCCTTACTCTTTTCAAGGTATTGTTCAGTAAGACTTCTCCATATCCCCTGGCTACGAACCTGCTCACACATTCCCCCGCTGCCACCTCAAAATCCTCTAATCTCGAGCAGTTTCTCCGAAGTCGGAGTAACTCTCCGTAAGGGATGCTCTTAATGAGTTGCGGGGGATGACTGCTACTGGCAAAAAGTGTAGAGTTACCAGCAGTGGTTTTTCTATGTAGGGCTGTGTGAATTTGGTTATTTTCTGGAAACACCTTAAGGTCAAGATAGTCCGCTGCCACCGGACTCACCGTCCCTGAAAAGTGTAGGTTATAATCATTCTCATTGAGTAGGTTGATGTAAGCTTGTGCTGTCTCAGATGTGCCCTGCCAGAAAATAAACAGGTCATCAATGTACCTGAACCAACCCTCCGTCCTGCCCTCTGAACCATCTATATTACAGCTCCTGGGTACCTGCTCCTCCCACCAGCCAACGAACAAGTTCGCGTAGCTGGGAGCGAAGCAGGTACCCATCGCCGTTCCAGACACCTGCCTGAACAATTGATCCTCGAACAAAAAAATGTTATTGTTCAAACATAACTCAGTAAACTCGATGGTCATGGTATTGTGCTTGGTAAATCTTAATTGTCAGGAAGTGCTGTATAGCCTCCAGGCCATGCCGATGTTCTATAACTGTGTACAAACTTGTGATGTCCAACACAATTAACTGGCAGCCATCGTCCCATTTCATATTTCAAATTTTGTTAAGAAAGTCCTTGGTATCCTGGACATATGAGGGTAAAGTTAATACCAAAGGACACCAATACTCACATATAGTAGTTTAACACATATGTACTTAGTCATAAAGACAGTATTGAGACAGTCATTCACTCACTAACACTCCTATACACACACTCATCCACCCATACAGTCCTGCACACATGCTGTCTTCAAAACACATATAAACAGTGAGTCACTCATTAATGCATCTATGTGCTAAGTAATATCCCCCACAATACCATGTAAACACTCAGACACTCATACTGATACTCAAATAACCAACTAATAACCTATATAGACACTTATGTAGCTACTATAGTTAGCTTAACTAACTATAACGGGGGAATTGCAAAGGTTTTGTATGAGTAAAATGACCAGCTAACTATAACTGGTGTGAAACCTATGGTTTTCTCAGTGAATTTTAAAGGTTTTTAAAATACTAATTCCTAACTATAACGTGTGTGAAACCTATGGTTTTTTCAATGAATATATAGATGTTATGTATATACATACATATATATATATATATATATATATATATATATATATATATATATATATATATATATATGCTAAAAAGAACATAGGTTTCAGTTATAGTTAGTTGAACATTTGACTCAAATAAAACCAGAAAAATACACCTGTCATAGTTAGTTGAGCTAACTATAACTCACCCGCCCGCAATGCACTGCTGATGATGTCACATATGACATCACTCATGACATGGTCAGTGACATCACTGATGATATCACTTATGACATCTCAAATGACATCACTCATGACATCACTCATGGCATCATCCAGTGAATGTGTGTTTCTGTAAAGTTTAAATATGTTTTATATATATATGCCAAGGTTTATTGAAGAGTGAATACATTTACAAGTGTCTAAAGGATTTATTTCGTAGGTGCGTGAATGACGGTATAAGTGAGTGATTGCACATGTCTTACTGAATGCATGGGTTAGTGACTAAACTGTGTGAAAGTCTGTATTAGTCTCTCCATTGGTGTGTAAACAACTGTAGGGGTTGCTGAATAGCTACATGAGTGTGTATATTGGTTATTGATTTCTTGTCTGAATATCTGAATGGGTCCCTGAGTGTCTGTGTGGGTGGGTGTGTGTATGACTCTGTGCATAAATGTCTGACTGGGTGATTCAGTGGTTTTATGGATTAAAAGTTAATCTGGGAAGGGCAGTATGGGTGAGTTAGTGTGTCTATGGGTGTGTTGGTGAGTGAACAAATGTCTCAGTGGTATATCTGTGACTACCTACATATTTTTTAAGCCACTATATGTGAGTGTTGGAGTATATAAATGAGTGTACCTGAGAGCTATTATTTGAAGAGTGGGTGTCTGCTTCTATCAGTGATCGTATAAGACAGTAAATATGTGTTAGTGTCTGTATAAATATGTGATGTGGTATGTCTACAAATAACGGAGTTGGTGTGCATAACTGTATACATGATTAAATGGGTATATGATTGATTCTTTGCATTACTGGCTAGGTGTGTGAGTAACTCTATGGATGACTGGAAGAGTGTGATTGCAAGTATAGATGTATGAGTGAATATTATAGTCCTGTATTGATGAGTAACTACATGTATATGTGACTGGATGTGTGTGCAGACCTAGGAAATAGTGAGTGCTATGTAGTATATGGCATTCTTCGTGTATGGTTTCAAAGACAGTAGTCAGCATTTTTGAATGGGTGTATCAAAGTTTATATTAGAGCATCAGTATGTGCATCAGATTGTCACGTAGATGATGTCAGGAGTAAATTCATCAGTGATGTAATTTGAGATGTCATCAGTGATGTCACTGACCATGTCATGAGTGATGTAATATGTGACATCATCAGCAGTGCATTGCGGGCGCGCGAGTTATAGTTAGCTCAAATAACTATACAGGTGAATTTCTCTAGTTTTATATGAGTCAAATGTTCAACTAACTATAACGTCCCTGAAACCTATGTTTTTTTTCAAATTTCATGTCAAATGTGAATCTGAAAGTCTCACATATGACACACTACTATATAGGTAAAGCCTGACAACAGACCGTACAGAAAAAGAAATCTACACATTGCTGCTTACTGTTTGTCACATGTGATCTAGGATGTGCACTCTGCCCGTGGCTCCTGATCATTCTTAGAGCCAACATTGCTTGACTGTAATGAGTGTTATCACTGTGTAGCCTCACTGCTGATCCTCTCTCCAGCCGATCACATTCACATGTGTACGCTTCCCGATAGCAACACTTTCAATACTACTACACACAATTAACATGCGTGTCTGCGCATATCCATAACCTTGACAACGACATGTAATGTTCACCATTCAATCTTTTCAAACACCATCTCATTAACAATAGTTTCCGCCCTCCCGACACATGCTACACTAATCTTAATTGCACATTCTGTGAGATCACAACTACAAAAGAAACACACATAAGTACACTTCCTGGCCAGACAGGAACTGAACAACGCCCAGGTCCCCGGAATAATTATTCGCACCCCTACACTGGCCTGGCGTACGCAAGCCCAGCCCACTTTGCGTACGTATAAATAGGATAACCACGACTCCACACGTCCCTCTTCTTCCACACTGCCTCAGGTGATATGCTGCATCCTCCACGCATATCAAATGTGCAATAAAAAAGAGAAACGGATCCATGAGATGTACACCATCCTGGCAATCAACACGGGGTCTAAATTGTGAGCCCTACTGCCCATCGTCCACGAAAGGGATCCATGAGATGTACACTATCCTGCAATCAACACTCCATCTGAATTGTGAGCATTGCTGCCCGTAGTGTTTGCTCACGAAACAATGACAGCAGGTAAGCAGAGTGGCCTGGGTGCACAGGGCCTCCAAGTGAGCGCGGTGCGGCGAGGCGGGTGGGGTGCATCACCCTGGCTGCGCAGGTGCGAACAAACGATGTTGCCATGCGTAATGATGTTATCTATGACTTCATTCAGTCTCTTCTCTGTCCATTTTAAAGACCTGCTGGACCGTACTGTAGGCCTGAGACAGCGGGCAGCACTGCCCTACAGACACCTCTTGAGCGAGGTGCTGCGGGAGGGGTGGGGTGCATCAGCCAGAGTGCGCATGTGTGAATAAGCGATATTGCCGTGTGTAATGATGTGATCTCTGACTTCATTCAGTCACATCTCTGTCTCATTTCATTTTAAAGACCTGCTGTATCATACTGTAGGCGTGCGCCTACAAGCAGCGCTGCCCTAGAGACACCTGTTAAGCGCGATGCTGCGGAAGGGGTGGGGATTTGGGCCCAGATCTTTGGACTGGGGTGAGTGTGTGACATTGATCCACATTCGGTCCATCACCTGTTGTATTTGCATATTCCGCCCTAAGTGCGCTGGGGATGCCCAGACGTGGGTCCCAGGCACTCCACACCACTGGAGTCAAGCTAGCCGGGCTGATGAGAGGTGTTACCTCGAAACCGGTCCGGTCCTCGGATGCTTGATTCCGTTCTGGGAAGGACATGGCTTTTGTAGTTCGGACTGGACTGTTCCCATGGGGCACAGGGTCAGAGCTGATTTGCATATCGCCATTGTCTAACCCAGGGTGGTGTGGAGTGCAAAAAAACGATGGATTTGGGCCCAGATTTTTGGACTGGGGTGAGTGTGTGACATTGATCCACATTCGGTCCATCACCTGTTGTATTTGCATATTCCGCCCTAAGTGCGCTGGGGATGCCCAGACGTGGGTCCCAGGCACTCCACACCACTGGAGTCAAGCTAGCCGGGCTGATGAGAGGTGTTACCTCGAAACCGGTCCGGTCCTCGGATGCTTGATTCCGTTCTGGGAAGGACATGGCTTTTGTAGTTCGGACTGGACTGTTCCCATGGGGCACAGGGTCAGAGCTGATTTGCATATTGCCATTGTCTAACCCAGGGTGGTGTGGAGTGCAAAAAAACGATGGATTTGGGCCCAGATCTTTGGACTGGGGTGAGTGTGTGACATTGATCCACATTCGGTCCATCACCTGTTGTATTTGCATATTCCGCCCTAAGTGCGCTGGGGATGCCCAGACGTGGGTCCCAGGCACTCCACACCACTGGAGTCAAGCTAGCCGGGCTGATGAGAGGTGTTACCTCGAAACCGGTCCGGTCCTCGGATGCTTGATTCCGTTCTGGGAAGGACATGGCTTTTGTAGTTCGGACTGGACTGTTCCCATGGGGCACACGGTCAGAGCTGATTTGCATATCGCCATTGTCTAACCCAGGGTGGTGTGGAGTGCAAAAAAACGATGGATTTGGGCCCAGATCTTTGGACTGGGGTGAGTGTGTGACTATGATCCACATTCGGTCCATCACCTGTTGTATTTGCGGAAGGGGTGGGGTGCATCACCCTGAGTGCGCACGTGCGGAAAAGCGATGTTGCCATGCGTAACGATGCGATCTCATTCAGTCACATCTGTCTCATTTTAAGGGCCTGCTGGACCATACTGTAGGCCAGAGCCAGCAGGCAGCGCAGCCCTACAGACAGGTAGCATTGGCTTTTAGGACACTGTAGTGAGCTCGTTACTACGTGTACATGCACACAGGCTTCCGCCACTGCATTACACACGCACATTATGCTTCTAGCATGCGCTCTGTTCCTTTCTATATAAACCTTCGTATAACGTATAATTATTTAACCTTGTGAATTCTCGAGCACTCCATCTCCTCTTTGAACCACGATTACCACTAACAGTTGGTAGATCGTACTTCAAAAACGAAGGATGCACTCAATTCCTATTTTCTATCAAGCTTGAAATAAACCTTCATTTACCTCCAGACGTTGCCACTATTAAATTGTTTCTCCCTTTTGAGACATTCCAGTGATTGCCTCAAGAAGAGCGGAGCAGGAGCTGACCCCTCAATGATGCCCTTGGCATTCCAACACCTTCCCTCGTGGTATCAAGACACCGTCCCCGACCGGAGACCTGGTCTACCGTACAAACGTATCCCGGACTCGGAGCTTGCACCAACACGTCGTGGGACACACCGGTGGTGGCAGATGAGCAGTGAAGCCTTGGTGTGCAAGATGTACAATTGAGCATAGTGCAGAGAAGGGGCTGGGGTGCAGCACCCTGGGTGCAAAGGTGCATGCAAGTGATTTTCCTGTAGCTAATAATGTAGGACTATATTATCAAAGAACAGCGATAACATTATCACCACTTTAGCTGCAGGAAACTGCCGCTATAGCGGCTTTAACAGGCTTGATAATATGCCGTTGTAAATTCCCATAGAAGCCCAGGTTCACACCAGAACTTGGGCTTCTATAGGAATTCACAAGGGCATATTATCAACCCCTTATCGCCGCTTTAGCTGCAGTTTTCTGCTGCTAAAGCCTTGATATTATGGCCCATAATCTCTGGCCTCATGTGTTTCATTTTAAGGACTTGCTAAACCACACTCTTTCTCACAGACCCCAGCGTCCTAGACAAACTAGTGACGGGAGGGTAAACACTACGGGCTGGGTGCAGTAGGCTGATGCTCTGTCTCCTCCTCCCTCTCTTCCTTTGACACTCCCTCCCCTTCTCCCATTCTCACTATTGTCCTTTCATTTGGACTACCTTTCTTTACCTCTTCCATATAGCACACATACTTATGTTTCATTTTTGTCTTGCAGGTTTCCAACGCTGCTTACACTGGAGTCCAACCCATGTTTTTTTATTATACTGTTTCTTCTATTAAAGTTACATTTCTATTTATTTGTGTTTTATTAAAGGTTACTTTTTTTCAAATAAATAACTGAGCGTATAGGTCTTATTTTTCTGATAACACTTGTTTATTATTTATTGTGAAAATTATCTCTTTATAGGAGATTTTAAGGACAAACTTATCTAATATTAGAGTGCACCTACCAAACATAATCTAACTGACTATTAGACAAATGAAGCATGAGTAATTGCACAACTGCAAGAGTTCTATGAGTGTATCACTTTATAACTTTATAACACCATAAGTACTGACCGTGTGATTACCTAACAAATAAGGAACTGCCTAGGACCACCAAGGCTTCAGGGACTGCCAAGGCCCACCCTGCATATTTAAATAAAGCCCCGGAGTGCGGCGATCCCCGGACTTCAGTTGGCCTTGAACCCCTGAACAATTAGTAAACAATACCCGGGAAGGTGGCGGTCCGCTAGGCTGTAAAACGTCTCTGTGCCCTTCTGCGCCTAATTTACAAGTGACATTAAGATCTTCAGTCCTAAAGAGATCCCGCAATATAATAATTGGATTGGCCACGGAACATTACCCACCAGGGGCCTAATTTTGCTTCTTTTTTCTCTCAATTTTTACCACACGCATCCTCTCTATTAAAGCGATACAAGGTTTTCCTCCCCTCGCTTCAAATAGTCAAACAAGTATTTGTTATCACAAGGTGGAAGCCATGCACCAGCCCTCTAATAGCAAACACAAATGTCCTGCAAATGCACACCCCGGGACATTGTATGCCCTGGGCCTGACATGTCGCCCTCCCAAGGACCATGATGCATTTGTTAGTATAAACATATACTAATACTACTTACACATGTGTAGTACAGCGACCAGAATGTAGTGAAGAAGCTTTGGAAGCGCAAAATATAAATACTACCAGAAGTCGGATGAAGGTTAAATGAGCCAACGACCCTGTCATGAGTAGACACAGCTACATGAAGAAAACGGGTCTTCAGCACTACGCAAGCAATTTTGAAATACTGCTGAGAGGTGCTATCTTTTTACCTTCTCCCGCTCGTCGCCAAATTTATGTAGTGAAGAGGCAGAAAGCAGTGGATCCAATAAGTATATTGTTTAGAAGAAAACAAGACACCTGAAACAACAACCAACATGAGGAGACAGCAAGGCAACCGTCTTCTCCACCAACATGTAAAAACTCTGCAAGGTTCCCCTCATGACAGCCCTACATTCTAACATTACATACTTAGATTCTAGTAGAATTACATACAAACATTCTACTATGACTTACATTGGAATACTACACAGAACACATGACTTTACAGCAATAAGGTAATGGTTTCATCCACGAGTCTTGAGACCGGTAGGGGTAAGCATTTTGCTTCCCACTCCCTATATTGTATAAACGGAAACTAACACTTCTTCCACAGGTATGCTACAGCGCCCAGAGCACATCACTTTACAACAATGAGCTCACAATTTAGGCTCAAGGTTTAATCCACAAGTCTTCACACCAGTAGGGGTGAGTACTTCGCTTCCCACTCCCTATATATTATAAAAGCATACAAACACTACTTACACACTTATACTACAGCGGCTAGTATCCTACAGTGCACAGAGCCCATCACTTTACAGCAAGATAGCAAAAGATGTCCTGAGCACAACTCCACATATAATACAAAGAAGTTCAGTCAATCTTCTTTATCCACAATGATTTTATTCTTGTTGTTCAATAAAATCTTCTGTTAGTCACAAATGGATCTCCAGATCACATATAGCCAACACGTGTTTTGTGAGATCCGATGCCTCCGCATCTCTTACTTCATAAGGGCTATTCGAATATCAGTCCACAGTCTAATTATAATCATCGTAGTTCAGGTTCAAAATCGTTAATACCACAGAGTATTCCACGACAATTTATCTTGTAATCCCCTCCAGAGTATTAGCAGAGTATATAGTCTGTTACCCGAGTAGCGGAGAGTATTCACCACTCGAAGTACAGCAATCAGCTCGGTTCGATCCCCGAGTTTTCACACCGGTAGGCATGAGTACTTCGATTCCCACTTCCAGTATAGTATAAATGCACGGTACTGGTCAGTAGTTTGCTTCCCACTCCCTGTATGGTATAAACGCCAACTAAAACTACTTACACACATATACTACAGCGCCCAGAGCCCATCCTTTTACATCAATCACCTCAATTTCATCCCCAAGTGTTCACACTGGTAGGTGTAACTACTTTGCTTCCTGCTTCAGGTATACTATCAACACACAGTACCGGTCAGTAGTTTGCTTCCCACTCCATGTATGGCATAAATGCCTAGTTACACTACTTGCACATGTATGCTATAAACACCAGACCACATCACTTTACAGCAATGACCTCATGGTTTAGACTCTCGGTTTCATACCCGAGTGTAGCACCATATCATATCAGCACTATATTTTCCGTACCCCAGGACTGTCAGACCAGTACGGGTCAGTAGTTCGTCCTAGTAGTTATAAACACATGCTGACACTACTTCCACAACTGTAGTGCAGCGGCCACGGCACATGACTTCACAGCATAAAACGCACAATTTGGGCTCACGCTTTAATCCCTGAGTCCCGCACCAGCTCACCTTACCAGCATCAGACTCCAGGCAATACCTCACTTAATTTCGACAGCCTAGCCCTTTCACACTGGTAGGGGTGAATACTTCGCTTCGCACCCCCTCTATAGCACACCCTAAACACCCCACAGAGGTTACAGTGCTCCTACCCTACCCTTTCCCACTTTTTTCACCCTTTTTTCCCCTTACTTGCGTCAACTGAATCACAAAATGGCAGCTAACACTTCCTAGTTGCAACTGCTCGGACCGCTCGCAGCCAATCAGCAGCAAGCTCGTGCTCATAACGCCTCAGTCAATCAGATGGCAGAATTCCCAAATATCGATATCAGTAAATTTCGATATTTCTCAAAAACTACTGAACGAATTTACACCAAATAAACAAAAGTGTGCTTTCTAGACCAAGACCCTTCTCCCTGCCAAGTTTGGGGTAATTCCGTTCACCCGTTCGACCTGTAACCTTGTCTAAAGTTTCCTATGAAAATTAACATGGAGAAAACACGTTTTGGGTTATCTTTTTTTCCGGACCCCCCTTAACGAATCACCCCCAAACTTTCAACATAGGAGCTGATATCAACAAAGAATTTGTTTTTAAATTTCACGAAGATTCGTCAATTGGCGCCAAAGTTATTGGAAATAGAATATTGCAATTTTTCTGTGGTAACTAGGTCCTAACTATAACTACCTACTGGCGACCTATATATATATATATATATATATATATATATATATATATATATATATATTCACTGAAAAAACCATAGGTTAGAGACCATATATAGTTAGCTGGACATTTTATTGACATAAAACCAATGAAATTCCATATATAGTTAGTTGCACTAACTATATATCGCGCACCCGCAATCCACTGCTGATGATGTCACATATTACATCATTCATGACATGGTCAGTGACATCACTGATGACATCACTGATGACATCTCAAATGACATCACTGATGACATCACTGATGACATCTCAAATGACATCACTGATGACATCATCTAGTGTCTGTGTGTTTTTGTAAAGTTTAAATATGTTTTACATATTGAAGAATGAGTGGATGTATGGAAGACTGAGTGTGTGTGTGGCGGGCTGGGAGGTGTGTGACTCTGTGCATATCAATGTGTACTTGTATCAGTGATTGTATAAGAGAGTAAGTATGTGTTAGTATATGTGTGAAAAGTATGGTGTTCTGTGTTTAACTGTATAGATGAGGAAATCGAAGTGTGATTGATTCTTCACAGGACTGACTAGGTGTATGAGTGCATATGATAGTGTTGTAATAATGAGTGACTGTATGTATGAGTGATTGTATGGGTGAATGAGTGAATGTGTGTGTAGACGTAGGAATCAGTGAGTGCGTATGTAGTAACTGGTATTGGTGTGTCATGATGTCATCAGTGATGTCATTTGAGATGTCATCAGTGATGTCATTTGAGATGCCATCAGTGATGTCATCAGTGATGTCACTGAAGTATGGTGTTCTGTGTTTAACTGTATAGATGAGGAAATGGAAGTGTGATTGATTCTTTACAGGACTGACTAGGTGTGTGAGTAACTCCATGGATGAGTGGCAGTGTGTGAGTGTCTGCATAGGTGTATGAGTGCATATGATAGTGTTGTAATAATGAGTGACTGTATGTATGAGTGATTGTATGGGTGAATGAGTGAATGTGTGTGTAGACGTAGGAATCAGTGAGTGCGTATGTAGTAACTGGTATTGGTGTGTCATGATGTCATCACTGATGTCATTTGAGATGTCATCAGTGATGTCATCAGTGATGTCATTTGAGATGTCATCAGTGATGTCACTGACCATGTCATGAATGATGTAATATGTGACATCATCAGCAGTGGATTGCGGGTGCGCGATATATAGTTAGTGCAACTAACTATATATGGAATTTCATTGGTTTTATGTCAATAAAATGTCCAGCTAACTATATATGGTCTCTAACCTATGGTTTTTTCAGTGAATTTTCAAGGTTTTGTAAATGCAAATTCCTAACTATATATGGTCTATAACCTATGGTTTTTTCATTGAATTTCATTGGTTTTTTAAAAGCTAATATCTATAGCTGTAAAATATATTCTTTATTACGTGACGTATCACGTAGCCACGTGAGACGCCTCATGACGCGTCGCATAACCGTGACGTATCGGTTCTGCAGCGCAAACAAAACCCATAACGTAAGCGTGCCGGAGCACGCTTACAGATATATATATTTTTTTTAACCTTAATTAGACAAAATCCACACGTGCACATATCTTGAGGCCTTGCAAAGGCACATCAAACAAACAGTCCCTACAATTTTGCCAAGTTTGCTGGAAATCTATTCCCTTAATTTTTTTTTTACTGTTTCTCTTGGTTTTCCCCTTGTTACGCTTACCGGGACGCTACCCGGTACGCGAACCGGACGCTCCAAAAACACAAGATGGCGGACTCCCGTTACGCTGCCGGTTAGCTGCCCGGTTCGCGTACCGGGAAGCGCCTCTACCGCGAAAAATCGCGGGGGACTTTAATATCCCCCTCATCAATCCTAGGGGGTCAGGAGGGGTTTACCTTGCCCCCTTTCCTTCATTTCCCCCTTCTTTTTTCACCACATCTTGTCTCTCGAACCTACCGAGAGACAAGATGGCGGCCGCTCCGGACTGTTTACAATGTTGACAGCTACGCTGCCGGTTAGCTGCCCGGTTAGCTGCCCGGTGAGCTGCCCGGTTCGCGTACCGGGACGCGCCTCTACGGCGTAAAATCGCAAATTTTTTTGCCCCGCGGGGCACTTTAATATCCCCCTCATCAATCCTAGGGGGTCAGGAGTGGTCTACCTTGCCCCCTTTCCTTCATTTCCCCCTTCGTTTTTCACCACATCTTGTCTCTCGATCGCTCCGGTTTGTTTAGAATGTTGACAGACACCGGAGAGCCAATCAGATTCGCTTCGCGAAGTTCCGTTACGCGTCAGGTACGCGAACCGGGGCGCTAACCGGAGCGCTGTCACAGATATATATATTTTTTTAAACGTTAATTTCTCAAAATCCACTGGAGCACATATATTGAGACATAGCAAAGGCACGTCGGGCAAACCATATCTACAATTTTGCCAAGTTTCATGTAAATCTATTCAGCCGTTCGAGCTAAAAGTGAGTCCAACCGCCCTATGGAAAAATGAATGGGAAAAACGCGTTTTGGGACCCCCCTTTGTTCTCGGCCCCCCATTGACGAAACCCCACCAAATTTTCAGGGGCTGCTCAGAAAAAAAATGTGCCATTTTCCTGAAAATTTCAGCCAATTCCGTCAACAAACGCCAAAGTTATTAGACATAGAATTTTCAGAAATCCCATAGAGAAAAAATCCTAACTATATATACCCACTGGCTATCGCCAGTAGGTAATATACATATATAAACATATGTAATCTGCATATCTATATAAATATAAATGCATGCATACATATACATATATGCATACATATGCATGTTATTTACATGAAAGTTTTTAAAACACTAATAAAAGCAAAGCTAAAAAGCCGCCTCATTACAAACAGAATGGCTTTAACTTAAACGAGGGCGAGATCTATTGCATTTTCAATGCTTGTTTACTTTGGTTCTATCAAGAAGGCATTCAGATGTGTCACACATTTGCCATGAATTCTGAATGTTAGCACTCTAGTTGCTCATTAGATCACTGTAGTAAAGCTAGTGCTCACCAGGGAAGTCTGCTGCTAATCATGGTTTGCAGCCATTTTCCCGCATTTTTTATCCCGCAGACTTTCAGTCCGCATACCATTATCCCGCAAGGTCATTGAGCTCGCATACCATTATCCCGCATTTTTTCAAAACGCATGTGCATTTATCGCGCATGCCTTTACAAAGAATTACGTTTTAAAGGCATGTATGGTAAATGCATTTGCGTTGTGAAAACCACGATGACGAGAGAGGTAAGTGGGTTTGTGTTAATTTTTTCGTGGGTTAGTGATTGTGTAGTGTAGTGTAGTGTTGTGTAGTGTAGTGTTGTGTTAGTGTAGTGTAGAGTTGTGGTGGTTGTTTAGTGTAGGGTCATGCTGGGGGTAGTGTTTTAGGGTTTAGGGTTGTGTTGTAGTGTTTGCGTAGTGTAGGGTCATGCTGGGGGTAGTGTTTTAGGGTTCAGGGTAGTGTTGTAGTGTTTGCGTAGTGTAGGGTCATGCTGGGGGTAGTGTTTTAGGGTTTAGGGTTGTGTTGTAGTGTTTGTGTAGTGTAGGGTCATGCTGGGGCTAGTGTTTTAGGGTTTAGGGTAGTGTTGTAGTGTTTGCGTAGTGTAGGGTCATGCTGGGCGTAGTGTTTTAGGGTTTAGGGTAGTGTTGTAGTGTTTGCGTAGTGTAGGGTCATGCTGGGGGTAGTGTTTTAGGGTTTTGGGTAGTGTTGTAGTGTTTGCGTAGTGTAGGGTCATGCTGGGGTGTAGTGTTTTAGGGTTTAGGGTAGTGTTGTAGTGTTTGCGTAGTGTAGGGTCATGCTGGGGGTAGTGTTTTAGGGTTTTGGGTAGTGTTGTAGTGTTTGCGTAGTGTAGGGTCACGCTGGGGTGTAGTGTTTTAGGGTTTTGGGTAGTGTTGTAGTGTTTGCGTAGTGTAGGGTCACGCTGGGGTGTAGTGTTTTAGGGTTTTGGGTAGTGTTGTAGTGTTTGCGTAGTGTAGGGTCACGCTGGGGTGTAGTGTTTTAGGGTTCTGGGTAGTGTTGTAGTGTTTGCGTAGTGTAGGGTCACGCTGGGGGTAGTGTTTTAGGGTTTTGGGTAGTGTTGTAGTGTTTGCGTAGTGTAGGGTCATGCTGGGGGTAGTGTTTTAGGGTTTTGGGTAGTGTTGTAGTGTTTGCGTAGTGTAGGGTCATGCTGGGGGTAGTGTTTTAGGGTTTAGGGTAGTGTTGTAGTGTTTGCGTAGTGTAGGGTCATGCTGGGGTGTAGTGTTTTAGGGTTTTGGGTAGTGTTGTAGTGTTTGCGTAGTGTAGGGTCATGCTGGGGGTAGTGTTTTAGGGTTTAGGGTAGTGTTGTAGTGTTTGCGTAGTGTAGGGTCATGCTGGGGTGTAGTGTTTTAGGGTTTTGGGTAGTGTTGTAGTGTTTGCGTAGTGTAGGGTCATGCTGGGGGTAGTGTTTTAGGGTTTTGGGTAGTGTTGTAGTGTTTGCGTAGTGTAGGGTCATGCTGAGGGTAGTGTTTTAGGGTTTAGGGTAGTGTTGTAGTGTTTGCGTAGTGTAGGGTCATGCTGGGGGTAGTGTTTTAGGGTTTTGGGTAGTGTTGTAGTGTTTGCGTAGTGTAGGGTCATGCTGGGGGTAGTGTTTTAGGGTTTAGGGTAGTGTTGTAGTGTTTGCGTAGTGTAGGGTCATGCTGGGGGTAGTGTTTTAGGGTTTAGGGTAGTGTTGTAGTGTTTGCGTAGTGTAGGGTCATGCTGGGGGTAGTGTTTTAGGGTTTAGGGTAGTGTTGTAGTGTTTGCGTAGTGTAGGGTCATGCTGGGGGTAGTGTTTTAGGGTTTAGGGTAGTGTTGTAGTGTTTGCGTAGTGTAGGGTCATGCTGGGGGTAGTGTTTCAGGGTTTAGGGTAGTGTTGTAGTGTTTGCGTAGTGTAGGGTCATGCTGGGGGTAGTGTTTTAGGGTTTAGGGTAGTGTTGTAGTGTTTGCGTAGTGTAGGGTCATGCTGGGGTGTAGTGTTTTAGGGTTTTGGGTAGTGTTGTAGTGTTTGCGTAGTGTAGGGTCATGCTGGGGGTAGTGTTTTAGGATTTAGGTTAGTGTTGTAGTGTTTGCGTAGTGTAGGGTCATGCTGGGGGTAGTGTTTTAGGGTTTAGGGTTGTGTTGTAGTGTTTGCGTAGTGTAGGGTCATGCTGGGGGTAGTGTTTTAGGGTTTAGGGTTGTGTTGTAGTGTTTGCGTAGTGTAGGGTCATGCTGGGGGTAGTGTTTTAGGGTTTAGGGTAGTGTTGTAGTGTTTGCGTAGTGTAGGGTCATGGTAGGGTGTAGTGTTTTAGGGTTTTGGGTAGTGTTGTAGTGTTTGCGTAGTGTAGGGTCATGCTGGGGGTAGTGTTTTAGGGTTTAGGGTAGTGTTGTAGTGTTTGCGTAGTGTAGGGTCATGCTGGGGGTAGTGTTTTAGGGTTTAGGGTAGTGTTGTAGTGTTTGCGTAGTGTAGGGTCATGCTGGGGGTAGTGTTTTAGGGTTTAGGGTAGTGTTGTAGTGTTTGTGTAGTGTAGGGTCATGCTGGGGGTAGTGTTTTAGGGTTTAGGGTAGTGTTGTACTGTTTGTGTAGTGTAGGGTCATGCTGGGGGTAGTGTTTTAGGGTTTAGGGTAGTTTAGTTGTTTAGTGTATGCTAAAGGCATATTCGTTCTAAAAGTTTTCGTTATTTTAATTTGCGGCCTAATAGTACATGCGGGATTTTTTTTGCGGACTGATGGTATGCGGGATTTCGTCATATATTCGCTAATCATACTTTCTATGGCAAAATGAACCCCCTCATTTTGTTCCTTTTTAAATTAAATGTTTTAAGAGTTACCACTTTATTCCAATCAAGATGGCTTCAGGTGTGCCATACCTTTGTAATAAGTAGGACTGTTAGCACTCTAGTTGTTCTTTAGAACACTCTGGGACAATCTGTCATTGGGCTATAGTTGGGCTACATCTGGCTGATATTTGGGCTACATTTGTTTTTTTTTGTCTCTGGTGGCCATCTTTGGGCTACATTGGGCTACATTGGGCTACATTGGGCTACATTTGGGCTCCAACATATATATAGCCCAATGTAGCCCAATATATATTTTTCAAAGTTAATTTTCGTAAAAACCACTGGAGCCTATATCTTGAGACATAGCAAAGGCACATCGGGCTACCAGTCCCTACAATTTTGCCAAGTTTGGTGTAAATCCATTCAGCCGTTCAGGCTAAAAGTGAGGCCAACCGCCCTATGGAAAATTGCATGGGAAAAACACGTTTTGGGACCCCCCTTTTTTCTCGGCCCCTCCTTGACGAAACCCCCCCAAATTTTCAGGGGCTGCTCAGAAACAAAATGTTCCATTTTCCTGAAAATTTCAGCCAATTCTGTCCTCATAAGCCAAAGTTATTCGACATAGAATTTTCAAAAATCCCATAGGAAAAAAATCCTAACTATATATACCTACTGGCTATCGCCAGTAGGTAATATATATATATATGTAAAGAACTCCGCTGAATTCCAAAGCAACGCTTAGAAAAACATCGAAACCAGACCCATTAGGAAATTTGCAAATCTTTATTTTCTTATCCTTGTGCAGACACACACGCCGCCATGACGCGTTTCGGGACCTTGATCCCTTGATCACATGACATGGTCTGGCAAATCACCCATCAATTTAAAGTGCGAGTGCATAATCAGCTGACCCCACTGCCTGTGGACATAAAGAACAGAATTCAGTCTGGTCAGGGATGAAAGCACGACATATTCATATGTATAATTTCAGTGCCAATTCAGTTCACTTATTACAAGGTCGTTGTCATTTAAAACACAGCATGTACAAATAAAGGGACTAAGCAAGACGCAAAATTTAAAATTCGTTTCCCTTTCATCTTGACCTACACCTCCTCCTCTTATGCTCAAGTGTATTCCATTAATTGAATTGATTAATTATTATCTTAAAAAATCAATTAAAAAAAAAAAATATATATATATATATATATATATATATTGCGCTCACAGGAATGAAAACAGCACTCGGGAGGTTCCTTGTCACAGAGTTAGTTTATTGATCGCAAACTACACCACAGACGCATTTCGGCGATTTGCCTTCATCAGTGTGTGTGTCCACACGCACAACAAGGTACATTTATCTCGGTCAGTGTTCAAATCGTGTGTGGGTGACACCCCATGGTGAGCATAGACAGAGAACTATATCCCTCCCAACAACTGCGAGCTCCATATTGTAATGGTAAATATACACCATATACATAACTCAAAACAGATGCAGTGAGACATGATGCAACCTACAGATAGGTGAACGCGCTATAGTGGGAGGTAACATACATCACTATGCTAAGATTGCATGACAAAATACAGCCGTGGATCGGCAATTGTCCTCTGAAAATATTCCAGCTCACTAAATCTCAGAAGAGACTACCCGCTGTCATGGGGGAACGGTTAAATAGGGGAGTTCAACTCATACACACAACCGGGTACATTCCCAAAATATTAAAGGAGGTCTGTGTCAGCATGGATAAACTAAGAAAAGGACCAGCAAGGAAACAGTGCCTATCTTAATCATACTAGAGTACAAAAAGTATTCTCCTATTAGGAATCAAAGAGCCCTTTGAACCTAGAATTCATCATAGAAAATACATTGAACCATAGCTAATCATTCATGTGCACAGTATCTGTACGACTGCAAATATCTAGTCAAAATTCATCCGACTGTTAGTTCTGACAGTTATTACTAGCACATGAAATATATACAATTCATGCAGTTGATCCACAAAAGTTCAACAAACAGAAACTTATCTTATAGAATGAGACTTGCAGGAGACGTATACATCATAAACCTAAATGGAATACCATCTCTTCCCCACCGTTCATACCTTTAGGCCATTTTGTAGAAAGATCTATAATATAACGTGATTCTAGCCTACGTAATCGTCGTAGGCGATCTCCTCCCCTGACGTTATTTCTGATGGTATCAAGGCCAAAGTATTGCAGCTGACTACGGTCTCTGTTGTGTTTCTCGGCAAAATGCTGGGCGACTGGATAAGATGGATCTGCTTTATCGATCGCTCTTAGATGTTCCAAGATCCGTAGTTTCAGCATATTGATGGTACTCCCTATATAGCGGAGGCCACATGGGCAGGTCAGGCAGTAAACCGCTAGGGGCATGCTACATGTAATAAATTGCTTGATCTGCAATCTCTTACCGGTGTCCGGCACCTCAATAGAGAGGACCCTTCTGCTCCCTGCACAGCAGAGGAATCCAGTATACTCTACGTTCAGAATACCTTTGACTTCATGTAGTGTACACAAGAGTAGATCTACCCTTGATCCCTCCGGTATCATAACCATGAGGTCGGTTTCTGTTCCCGTAGAGCGGGGTCTCACATATCCTGAGCCAGGTCCAGGAAGAGGTGAGGTCCACTCCCCGGAAGTACTGGGTGAGTATTGAAGGCTGACATAGTGTTTGACTTCTTGCACTGTACTATACAGACCAGAGTTGCTGGAAGTGTCTCACTTGTATGTTTGTCCCCCGACTAAGTACCAGCTTCCGAAGCGGAGTCCGCACAGAAGAAGGAACACTATATCCTTTTCTGTTTTTTCCACTTGTGTGTTTTTTGTATAATTTTTCACACACGTTAATACACATATATAGGCAGTAGCATATCTTAGAACAGAGACCCTGAAGAAAGCCTGAGGCATCCCCCTCCGTGGCTGAAACATGTTGGTCCCTTCGTAGTTATTTGTTATTACTGCGACAATTTTGCTAAACTGTTCTTGTTTTTAATCAGGAAGGGGCTACCGCCCATTAAAAGTTTTCTGTTAGTTCCCTATCCTATTTTAAATCACCACTTTTTCTTTTTGCACTGCACTTTTCCCATCAAATCCACATCATTTGGGATATCTGTGTGATTGTGGTCGCTACCCCGAACCATCCGAGAGGGTATGCATGTGATCGCAATGATCAAGAGACACAATACCCGGCAAGGATTACCAAATGATAATATCGATCTAACAAGACTTTGATGGGAATCCTAACCACTGGGGTGACTCACGGTTACAGGTGTTTCATTTGTTGGCGATTTGGTCTGTTACTCATTCTGTGTATTCCTATAGTACTCATTAGACATAGGTCTTACATTAGCAAACACATATCTGGTTTAGCTCTCAGACCCCTAAGTTTATTGTGTATAATTCAGTCCTTTGGGGGACATTACTTAGGCACTGGTCTTTAAACGTCCCTCTAGCCCTCTAATACTGGTTGTTTTTTCATGTTCTAGAGCAGCGTGCAGCTGCGGGCTTTATAATGTGCTTACATTATTAAGAGCACTTCTATTCTATAGACTAAGAATAGTGTAAACACTGCCATACACCTACTGTTCCCTACTGTGGGTTTCCGGCTCCGACTCACGAGTTGACCATGGAAGAACGCCATGGTTTAGCCTATGATGACGCCATGTATAATTCGATACTTGAGAACATGCCAAGCATTCTGGACACAATCCCCACACCCACAGTCAATAAAACCGATGACTGGACCAAAGTCTTAGCTATGAAGAAATCACACTCCCGTACAGAGACTCATGGGATCATCATGGCGGAGTATATGAGAGCAAGTTGTGCACCGCCAGGGCTTATAGTAACTAACGCCCCCCCGACTTTTTCTCAATGATAATAAATTTCTCGGTGACTGGTCTTTGATTGCCTGGCGCTGTACCCGTGACTGGCTCATTCTTATTATCAGTACAGCCAAACGGGTAGCAGACGCTATACTGGTAGAAATACAGGTTCTCGAAGGACAAATAAAAGCTTCAGTCACCTCCAATTTCAAGAAAAACAAAGACGAGTCTGACAGAGTCAATAAAGAGTTTGCAGAATCCATACTGCAAACCAAACTAGAGAAGTTCAAAAAGGACTTAGCAAAATTTAAACTGGAGATGGTGTACCCTTACACCAGTGACAACTATAAAGCTCCTGACTTCACCAGACAGGGGAGGAGATATGGATCTAACTACTCTGGATCCAGTTCAGATGCCAGTAGTGACTCAGATACCAGTAATCAGTCACCCAATGCCGGCCCTAATCGGGGCAGAGGGGGTGGAAGATACCAAAACCATAGGGGTCAATATAACATGCCGAACCAGCCATGGTGGCCACCGGGACCATGGGGCTATACTGGCACCTTCCAACCACCACCAATGGCCCCTTTCCAAGGTTTCCCCAATTTCAATAACCAGTCTTTTTTAGCGCGTGGCCCCAGACGGTCACGGGGCAAAAGAAGACCGACACAGGGACAACCTCAGGTCCAATGGGAAGACACAGCAGGTCCGCATGCAGGGACCAGGAGCCACACGAGGAGGGGTGCTCAAGAATAACCAATACCCCTGGTGAGAGTCTGGTAGTTAATCTAAGCCAACGAACACTTACAGACATGGAAGAGGCAGCCCTCAACAAAGGGCTAGGGTTTGTTACCACAGACGAGGGAGACCCGTTTCTACTTCAAATTGAGCTAGCCCAGTTCTTCCGGAAACTTAGGCTACACTACTTTTTCAAACAGAAAAATAGTGAGGACACAGGACTCGAAACTGACAACAACACTGGTCTTAGAAACAAATCCACCTTTCTTCCACCCACTCATGCTATACCACCCCAGTTACTTGCTTTTGAGATGGCCGTAAAAAATGACATCGACCAGATTCAATACTCTACCCGATCAGGTTACAGCAACTTGCCAACAGCTGAGAGGAAAGCACTGCAGAGTATACTGTCATATACTGTCATACACCATCAAACTCCCACACATGTGCCATCTACCGCACCGACTAACATCCAAGATCACAAGTGTGGACATCGGAACCGACCGACCTTGGGAGCTGAGACAATTTTCTAATTGCAATAGCAATAACTTGATCTATCTCCTCACCTGCAGCTGTAATGAACGATATGTGGGCATGACCACTAGAAAAGTACGAGTGAGAATGCAGGAACATAAAAGCACTTTCCGATGCAAAAAAGACATCTCCAAACTCACTAAGCATTTCATTGTACACAACCATAGTGAAACCGACTTTAAATGGCATGTTCTTGAGAAACCATTCATTCCTGCTCATGTCAGCGATGTGTCAAATTTCCTGTTTCGTAAAGAGCAGAGATGGGTGTACAAACTGGGCACTGACCAACACGGACTGAATGACGACATACCGTGGTTCAGCCTATCCTGAACACCGCAACAGGCAATCTCGACCAGCCACTGAAAAAAAGCGGGGTCCTTTGAATTCCATTAGAACTACTCGAGAGTTGAGTACGACGTCATCGAGTAGTCCAGGCTTCAGTATGAGGTTACGTCCTTGCAGCTCTTGCTGATTGGTTGGGAGTTTCTCTACTAACCATTCAAGTAAGAATGACGCACACAGGTCTGAGCCTCCCCCTGACTCAGTCACAGCTCAAGACAACGACGGACAGGTAAGACGCCAGCTCCACTAGTCCATCTTGTGAGTTGCGTACGATACTGATCTGGATGATACCTCCAGTCACTCTAGTCTAACAGATTTGAAACCTTTAACTATGTTGAGTCGGTGCGGTAGATGGCACAGGTGTGGGAGTTTGATGTTGTATGACAGTATACTCTACGTTCAGAATACCTTTGACTTCATGTAGTGTACACGAGAGTAGATCTACCCTTGATCCCTCCGGTATCATAACCATGAGGTCGGTTTCTGTTCCCGTAGAGCGGGGTCTCACATATCCTGAGCCAGGTCCAGGAAGAGGTGAGGTCCACTCCCCGGAAGTACTGGGTGAGTATTAAAAGGCTGACATAGTGTTTGACTTCTTGCACTGTACTATACAGACCAGAGTTGCTGGAAGTGTCTCACCTGTATGTTTGTCCCCCGATTACAGCAACTAAGTACCAGCTTCCGAAGCGGAGTCCGCACAGAAGAAGGAACACTATATCCTTTTCTGTTTTTTCCACTTGTGTGTTTTTTGTATAATTTTTCACACACGTTAATACACATATATAGGCAGTAGCATATCTTAGAACAGAGACCCTGAAGAAAGCCTGAGGCATCCCCCTCCGTGGCTGAAACATGTTGGTCCCTTCGTAGTTATTTGTTATCACTGCGACAATTTTGCTAAACTGTTCTTGTTTTTAATCAGGAAGGGGCTAACGCCCATTAAAAGTTTTCTGTTAGTTCCCTATCCTATTTTAAATCACCACTTTTTCTTTTTGCACTGCACTTTTCCCATCGAATCCACATCATTTGGGATATCTGTGTGATTGTGGTCGCTACCCCGAACCATCCGATAGGGTATGCATGTGATCTCAATGATCAAGAGACACAATACCCGGCAAGGATTTTTGGGTATTGTGACCAATATTTGGACCACGAGGGGGGTTCGTCGAACACTTTGGGTCCATGTCTGGAGGCTGTAGCTGGGTGGATGCAACTCTCCCACCTCAAGCTCAATGGGGAGAAGACCGAGATCATGGTGCTTGGTAATTCCTCCCCTACCTCCTTCCTGGATGATTGGCCTCTGTGTCTCGGTACTCCCCCCCCTCCTAAAGAGCAGATAAAGAGTCTGGGAGTCTGGTTGGACAGAGCGCTAGACTTCTCGTCCCAAGCTACTATCACTGCCTCGGTATGCATAGGGCTAATGAAAATGCTCCGGAAAGTGCTACCTCTGCTCCCATTCCAGGCGAGGAGGGTCATGGTCCAGGCCCTGATTCTCTCCCGCCTGGACTACGGAAATGTTTTATATCTTGGGGCCCCGGCAACAGTGACAAAAAAACTTCAGGTCACTCAAAACTGCGCCGCCCGCCTACTGTTTAATATCCCTCGCTGGCAGTCAGCGAGAACCGCCCTAAAGGAGCTTCACTGGCTTCCAGTAGCCTCAAGATCACTATTCAAGGCCATGTGCATCCTGCACAAATCCCTTCATCAAACTGGCCCGGCAGTACTGTACCCTCTAATACCGCCGTATGTGCCGCTTAGAACCCTACGTTCAGCTTCACTGCACCTGGCAACCAAAGTAAAAATCAAGAGAGCCCGATGGGGCGGCCTCTCTTTCACCTATTCAGCGGCGAAGGCATGGAACTCCCTACCCCTGTCCCTCAGGAAAAACAGCAACCTGATGTCATTTAGGAGAGAATTGAAAACCCATCTGTTCTCAAAAGCGCATTAATCTTTCCCTGCAGTCGCACACAGAATTCAGTCCCTAGCGCTGCGAGGCCTTCGGGTGGTTATGCGCTATATAAATGGAATTTTCAATTCAATTCAATTCAATTTCAAGGATTACCAAATGATAATATCGATCTAACAAGACTTTGATGGGAATCCTAACCACTGGGGTGACTCACGGTTACAGGTGTTTCATTTGTTGGCGATTTGGTCTGTTACTCATTCTGTGTATTCCTATAGTACTCATTAGACATAGGTCTTACATTAGCAAACACATATCTGGTTTAGCTCTCAGACCCCTAAGTTTATTGTGTATAATTCAGTCCTTTGGGGGACATTACTTAGGCACTGGTCTTTAAACGTCCCTCTAGCCCTCTAATACTGGTTGTTTTTTCATGTTCTAGAGCAGCGTGCAGCTGCGGGCTTTATAATGTGCTTACATTATTAAGAGCACTTCTATTCTATAGACTAAGAATAGTGTAAACACTGCCATACACCTACTGTTCCCTACTGTGGGTTTCCGGCTCCGACTCACGAGTTGACCATGGAAGAACGCCATGGTTTAGCCTATGATGACGCCATGTATAATTCGATACTTGAGAACATGCCAAGCATTCTGGACACAATCCCCACACCCACAGTCAATAAAACCGATGACTGGACCAAAGTCTTAGCTATGAAGAAATCACACTCCCGTACAGAGACTCATGGGATCATCATGGCGGAGTATATGAGAGCAAGTTGTGCACCGCCAGGGCTTATAGTAACTAACGCCCCCCGACTTTTTCTCAATGATAATAAATTTCTCGGTGACTGGTCTTTGATTGCCTGGCGCTGTACCCGTGACTGGCTCATTCTTATTATCAGTACAGCCAAACGGGTAGCAGACGCTATACTGGTAGAAATACAGGTTCTCGAAGGACAAATAAAAGCTTCAGTCACCTCCAATTTCAAGAAAAACAAAGACGAGTCTGACAGAGTCAATAAAGAGTTTGCAGAATCCATACTGCAAACCAAACTAGAGAAGTTCAAAAAGGACTTAGCAAAATTTAAACTGGAGATGGTGTACCCTTACACCAGTGACAACTATAAAGCTCCTGACTTCACCAGACAGGGGAGGAGATATGGATCTAACTACTCTGGATCCAGTTCAGATGCCAGTAGTGACTCAGATACCAGTAATCAGTCACCCAATGCCGGCCCTAATCGGGGCAGAGGGGGTGGAAGATACCAAAACCATAGGGGTCAATATAACATGCCGAACCAGCCATGGTGGCCACCGGGACCATGGGGCTATACTGGCACCTTCCAACCACCACCAATGGCCCCTTTCCAAGGTTTCCCCAATTTCAATAACCAGTGTTTTTTAGCGCGTGGCCCCAGACGGTCACGGGGCAAAAGAAGACCGACACAGGGACAACCTCAGGTCCAATGGGAAGACACAGCAGGTCCGCATGCAGGGACCAGGAGCCACACGAGGAGGGGTGCTCAAGAATAACCAATACCCCTGGTGAGAGTCTGGTAGTTAATCTAAGCCAACGAACACTTACAGACATGGAAGAGGCAGTCCTCAACAAAGGGCTAGGGTTTGTTACCACAGACGAGGGAGACCCGTTTCTACTTCAAATTGAGCTAGCCCAGTTCTTCCGGAAACTTAGGCTACACTACTTTTTCAAACAGAAAAATAGTGAGGACACAGGACTCGAAACTGACAACAACACTGGTCTTAGAAACAAATCCACCTTTCTTCCACCCACTCATGCTATACCACCCCAGTTACTTGCTTTTGAGATGGCCGTAAAAAATGACATCGACCAGATTCAATACTCTACCCGATCAGGTTACAGCAACTTGCCAACAGCTGAGAGGAAAGCACTGCAGAGTATACTGTCATATACTGTCATACACCATCAAACTCCCACACATGTGCCATCTACCGCACCGACTAACATCCAAGATCACAAGTGTGGACATCGGAACCGACCGACCTTGGGAGCTGAGACAATTTTCTAATTGCAATAGCAATAACTTGATCTATCTCCTCACCTGCAGCTGTAATGAACGATATGTGGGCATGACCACTAGAAAAGTACGAGTGAGAATGCAGGAACATAAAAGCACTTTCCGATGCAAAAAAGACATCTCCAAACTCACTAAGCATTTCATTGTACACAACCATAGTGAAACCGACTTTAAATGGCATGTTCTTGAGAAACCATTCATTCCTGCTCATGTCAGCGATGTGTCAAATTTCCTGTTTCGTAAAGAGCAGAGATGGGTGTACAAACTGGGCACTGACCAACACGGACTGAATGACGACATACCGTGGTTCAGCCTATCCTGAACACCGCAACAGGCAATCTCGACCAGCCACTGAAAAAAAGCGGGGTCCTTTGAATTCCATTAGAACTACTCGAGAGTTGAGTACGACGTCATCGAGTAGTCCAGGCTTCAGTATGAGGTTACGTCCTTGCAGCTCTTGCTGATTGGTTGGGAGTTTCTCTACTAACCATTCAAGTAAGAATGACGCACACAGGTCTGAGCCTCCCCCTGACTCAGTCACAGCTCAAGACAACGACGGACAGGTAAGACGCCAGCTCCACTAGTCCATCTTGTGAGTTGCGTACGATACTGATCTGGATGATACCTCCAGTCACTCTAGTCTAACAGATTTGAAACCTTTAACTATGTTGAGTCGGTGCGGTAGATGGCACAGGTGTGGGAGTTTGATGTTGTATGACAGTATACTCTACGTTCAGAATACCTTTGACTTCATGTAGTGTACACGAGAGTAGATCTACCCTTGATCCCTCCGGTATCATAACCATGAGGTCGGTTTCTGTTCCCGTAGAGCGGGGTCTCACATATCCTGAGCCAGGTCCAGGAAGAGGTGAGGTCCACTCCCCGGAAGTACTGGGTGAGTATTAAAAGGCTGACATAGTGTTTGACTTCTTGCACTGTACTATACAGACCAGAGTTGCTGGAAGTGTCTCACCTGTATGTTTGTCCCCCGATTACAGCAACTAAGTACCAGCTTCCGAAGCGGAGTCCGCACAGAAGAAGGAACACTATATCCTTTTCTGTTTTTTCCACTTGTGTGTTTTTTGTATAATTTTTCACACACGTTAATACACATATATAGGCAGTAGCATATCTTAGAACAGAGACCCTGAAGAAAGCCTGAGGCATCCCCCTCCGTGGCTGAAACATGTTGGTCCCTTCGTAGTTATTTGTTATCACTGCGACAATTTTGCTAAACTGTTCTTGTTTTTAATCAGGAAGGGGCTAACGCCCATTAAAAGTTTTCTGTTAGTTCCCTATCCTATTTTAAATCACCACTTTTTCTTTTTGCACTGCACTTTTCCCATCGAATCCACATCATTTGGGATATCTGTGTGATTGTGGTCGCTACCCCGAACCATCCGATAGGGTATGCATGTGATCTCAATGATCAAGAGACACAATACCCGGCAAGGATTTTTGGGTATTGTGACCAATATTTGGACCACGAGGGGGGTTCGTCGAACACTTTGGGTCCATGTCTGGAGGCTGTAGCTGGGTGGATGCAACTCTCCCACCTCAAGCTCAATGGGGAGAAGACCGAGATCATGGTGCTTGGTAATTCCTCCCCTACCTCCTTCCTGGATGATTGGCCTCTGTGTCTCGGTACTCCCCCCCCTCCTAAAGAGCAGATAAAGAGTCTGGGAGTCTGGTTGGACAGAGCGCTAGACTTCTCGTCCCAAGCTACTATCACTGCCTCGGTATGCATAGGGCTAATGAAAATGCTCCGGAAAGTGCTACCTCTGCTCCCATTCCAGGCGAGGAGGGTCATGGTCCAGGCCCTGATTCTCTCCCGCCTGGACTACGGAAATGTTTTATATCTTGGGGCCCCGGCAACAGTGACAAAAAAACTTCAGGTCACTCAAAACTGCGCCGCCCGCCTACTGTTTAATATCCCTCGCTGGCAGTCAGCGAGAACCGCCCTAAAGGAGCTTCACTGGCTTCCAGTAGCCTCAAGATCACTATTCAAGGCCATGTGCATCCTGCACAAATCCCTTCATCAAACTGGCCCGGCAGTACTGTACCCTCTAATACCGCCGTATGTGCCGCTTAGAACCCTACGTTCAGCTTCACTGCACCTGGCAACCAAAGTAAAAATCAAGAGAGCCCGATGGGGCGGCCTCTCTTTCACCTATTCAGCGGCGAAGGCATGGAACTCCCTACCCCTGTCCCTCAGGAAAAACAGCAACCTGATGTCATTTAGGAGAGAATTGAAAACCCATCTGTTCTCAAAAGCGCATTAATCTTTCCCTGCAGTCGCACACAGAATTCAGTCCCTAGCGCTGCGAGGCCTTCGGGTGGTTATGCGCTATATAAATGGAATTTTCAATTCAATTCAATTCAATTTCAAGGATTACCAAATGATAATATCGATCTAACAAGACTTTGATGGGAATCCTAACCACTGGGGTGACTCACGGTTACAGGTGTTTCATTTGTTGGCGATTTGGTCTGTTACTCATTCTGTGTATTCCTATAGTACTCATTAGACATAGGTCTTACATTAGCAAACACATATCTGGTTTACCTACAAACCTGCTCACACATTCCCCCGCTGCCACCTCAAAATCCTCTAATCTCGAGCAGTTTCTCCGAAGTCGGCGTAACTCTCCGTAAGGGATGCTCTTAATGAGTTGCGGGGGGATGACTGCTACTGGCAAAAAGTGTAGAGTTACCAGCAGTGGTTTTTCTATGTAGGGCTGTGTGAATTTGGTTATTTTCTGGAAACACCTTTAGGTCAAGATAGTCCGCTGCCACCGGACTCACCGTCCCTGAAAAGTGTAGGTTATAATCATTCTCATTGAGTAGGTTGATGTAAGCTTGTGCTGTCTCAGATGTGCCCTGCCAGAAAATAAACAGGTCATCAATGTACCTGAACCAACCCTCCGTCCTGCCCTCTGAACCATCTATATTACAGCTCCTGGGTACTTGCTCCTCCCACCAGCCAACGAACAAGTTCGCATAGCTGGGAGCGAAGCAGGTACCCATCGCCGTTCCAGACACCTGCCTGAACAATTGATCCTCGAACAAAAAAATGTTATTGTTCAAACAGAACTCAGTAAACTCGATGGTCATGGTATTGTGCTTGGTAAATCTTAATTGTCTTAGGTTCAGGAAGTGCTGTATAGCCTCCAGGCCAGGCCGATGTTCTATAACTGTGTACAAACTTGTGATGTCCAACACAATTAACTGGCAGCCATCGTCCCATTTCATATTGCGAATTTTGTTAAGAAAGTCCTTGGTATCCTGGACATATGAGGGTAAAGTTAATACCAAAGGAAATAAAAACTTATTAATGAAACGGGACATATTTTCAGTGAGGCTTCCAATGGATGGCACGATAGGGCGGCCCGGTGGGTATTTACTGTCTTTGTGCAGTTTAGGCAGATGGTAAAATGTCGGGGTAAGGGGTTGGCTATTACGGAGAAAGAGAAATTCATCTTTGCTCAGCATGTTGGATTCATGCCATTTACCTATTAGCCTGTCATAACTCCGGATACTTTCTTGGTATACTTCATTGGTACATTTGGTGTAAAAGTTAGTATCGGAGAGCTGGCGTAGTGCTTCATATCTGTAATAGTCTCTTGTTAACAACACCACATTCCCCCCCTTATCCGAGGGTTTAATTATGATGTTGTTGTCCTTCGTGAGGTTGTGTAGAGCCAGTTTTTGTTGCTCTGTGATGTTGTGCTTCACAGGATGGTTAGCTTTTCTATACTGCATGAGTTCTTGGGTCATGGCCTCAGTAAAAGCGTCAATAGCATCCCAGGGCATCTGTGGGATGAAAACCGAAGGGGGTTTATACCCGCTCTCTTCCCGGTCTTGCTCAATTCCAAGGGCCTGTGCTCTCTGCGCTCTATTGAGGATCTCTGGTGGACTGTGCACGGAACTTCCTTCCTGCAGTTCCTCAAGAGTTTCGAGAGCTTCCATCTCTCTGCCCGTCAGGGCATCCGTAGCTGTAAGTCTTGTGCCCTTGTCACCAGTTTCTTTTAGGTGAGGTCGTAGCTTAAAATGTTTATGTAATTTGAGCTTACGTGTAAAACGAAAGAGATCGATCCGGGTTTGGGTATATTCAAGGAGGGTGTTGGGGCAAAAGGTGAGTCCAAGGCTAAGTAGATTCTTTTCACATTCTGTTAGAGTTCTGTCTGTTAGATTGACCACCGTTAGATTATGGCTTGTGTTGGTGTGCTGGCCAAAATTTACTTTCTGTTGCTGCGGGTTTGATTGCTCCAGTTGTTGGGTTTCGCTCTGCCTCTGCCCTTTGCGCCGCCGCTTGCCGCCGCCTGATCTCCTTGTCCGCCTTGTTTTTTTGTGTGTTGCTGTTGGGCCGTGTCCGGTGGTTTTGTTTTGCCATCTCGCAACCAAGTTCCCTTGATTACCTCGAATTCCTGATGAAAAGGAGTTTTCTCACTGTCATCGGAGATGTCAGCCTGTGCTCTCTGTCGTGTTTTTGCTGCTGCTCTTACATTCTGATGTTAGTCCCCGGATTCATTTTCAGTCACATCGGACTCTGATGTGACAATTTCAGTTGTTGGGGCCGGGCTGGATTGAAGTGCTTGACGCGAGGCATCGTATTTTTTGGCCTACGTTAATATACGGCCTTGCAGGTAGTCATCCTTGTCTCTTTCGTACTTTTCTTGCTTCCTCGTACGAATTTTCAGTTCGTATTTGGTAAGACGGGATTTCATCTGGGTTTTAAGTTGGACCACAAGCTCTTTGTCCAATTCCTTATCCAGCTCATCTTCCAGATTCTTTATCTCTTCCAGCGCTTTCTCTCGGTCACTCCAAGCATATTTAATTAATATCTTGAGTGTACCCTCCGTGTAAGAGGCTGTATGTATTTCCCAGTCAGTCAGCAGCTGCGGATCCGGGTTCTCGTACGATGGTACGGTATGGACCCTGAGACCACGTGGCACCCGTTTTACTTCCACATAGCTAGTGAGACTAGTGGCCTCCCACCACTTGCGGATCTCACGTTCATGCAGTTTTTCTAGTTTGACCATCATTTCTTTTAGTTTCGTGGTCTGTAGATCAATTGGTGGCACTTTTTCGATGACCTTTTCTCGTTTATCACACATGCTGACACTACTTCCACAACTGTAGTGCAGCGGCCACGGCACATGACTTCACAGCATAAGACGCACAATTTGGGCTCACGCTTTAATCCCTGAGTCCCGCACCAGCTCACCTTACCAGCATCAGACTCCAGGCAATACCTCACTTAATTTCTGCAGCCCAGCCCTTTCACACTGGTAGGGGTGAATACTTCGCTTCGCACCCCCTCTATAGCACACCCTAAACACCCCACAGAGGTTACAGTGCTCCTACCCTACTCTTTCCCCCTTTTTTCACCCTTTTTTCCCCTTACTTGCTTCAACTGAATCACAAAATGGCAGCTAACACTTCCTAGTTGCAACTGCTCGGACCGCTCGCAGCCAATCAGCAGCAAGCTCGTGCTCATAACGCCTCAGTCAATCAGATGGCAGAATTCCCAAATATCGATATCAGTAAATTTCGATATTTCTCAAAAACTACTGAACGAATTTACACCAAATAAACAAAAGTGTGCTTTCTAGACCAAGACCCTTCTCCCTGCCAAGTTTGGGGTAATTCCGTTCACCCGTTCGACCTGTAACCTTGTCTAAAGTTTCCTATGAAAATTAACATGGAGAAAACACGTTTTGGGTTATCTTTTTTTCCGGACCCCCCTTAACGAATCACCCCCAAACTTTCAACATAGGAGCTGATATCAACAAAGAATTTGTTTTTAAATTTCCCGAAGATTCGTCAATTGGCGCCAAAGTTATTGGAAATAGAATATTGCAATTTTCCTGTGGTAACTAGGTCCTAACTATAACTACCTACTGACGACCGCCAGTAGGCTATATATATATATATATATATATACAAAAAAGAAGGAGAGAACTCTGGGTAGTTCATAAGTTTTGTTGGAAAGCAGCTGCTGTTAGAGCACTCTCAACTCCAGCGACACTCTAGATCAGCTCACCTCACCACAGTGCTATCCACGCCAAATTTATGAGTCACTCTATACCTGAAAGGGTTTTGTTTTGACTTATACTGGGTGCTCCCTTGTGTCTGGACAAAGTTACATCTCTCTGAAGAGCTCTAATTAGAGCAAAAAACACTTTGTCTGGGGTAGCTTTTATAAATTTTAGGTTGGCTTGAGTTGGTATTTTACCAATTCAAAGCTGTAATACTGTGCCTGGAGTGATAAATGTCTTTTGTCATTGTACAGCTCGGCAAGGACAGCACTGTGCTAGTCCTATGCTTAAAGACTTTGCTGTATAAATGGCAAAAGACTTTGTCCGTTTCTATCTCGGCGTGGATAGCACTGTGCTAATCCTATGCTTAAAAACGTTAATAGAAAAAAAAAAATTTGAGGTGAGCAGATCTAGAGTGTCGCTGGTGTTGAGAGTGCTCTAACAGGAGCTGCTTTCCACCAAAACTTGAGAACGACCCAGAGTTCTCTCCTTCTTTTTGGCATCATTTATGCGTCACTCTATGCCTGAAAGGGTTTTGTTTTGATATATATATATATTCACTGAAAAAAACATAGGTTTCACACACGTTAGAGTTAGGAATTAGCATTATAAAAACCTTTGAAATTCACAGAAAAAAACATAGGTTTCACACCAGTTATAGTTAGCTGATCATTTTACTCATACAAAACCTTTGAAATTCCCCCGTTATAGTTAGATTAGCTAACTATAGCTCGCGCGCCCGCAATGCACTGCTGATGACGTCACATATTACATCACTCATGACATGGTCAGTGACATCACTCATGACATCACTCATGACATCTCGAATTACATCACTGATGACATCATCCACGTGAATGTATGTTTTTCTGAAAACTAAATATTTTTTATATATGTATATCTAATGGTCGATGGAAGAATAAATGGGTAAATAAGTGTATAAATGGATGACTTTTTTGTAAAATTGATTGTATAACTGACTGATTAATTGTATGTTAGTGAATACATGGGTTAGTGAGTAATGTTTAAATATGTAAATATCTGTATCAGTCTCACACATTTTTTGAATAAGTGGCTGCATGAGTTGGTGAGTAGCTACATAAGTGTCTATATAGGTTATTAGTTGGTTTTTTGAGTATCTGTATGAGTGTCTGAGTGTTTACATGGTTTGGTGGGGGATATTACTTAGCACATAGCTGCATTAATAAGTGACTCACTGTTTATATGTGTTTTGAAGACAGCATGTGTGCAGGACTGTATGGGTAGATGAGGGTGTGTATAGGTGTGTTAGTGAGTGAATGACTGTCTCAATACTGTCTTTATGACTAGGAACATATGTGTTAAACTACTATATGTGAGTAGTGGTGTATATAAGTGAGTATACATGAGAGTTAGCGATTTGAAGAGATCCTGTGTAACTAAGTATGTGTTTCTATAAGTGATTGTTTAAAAGAGTCTGTATGTGTATGTTTGTGTGTATAGCTGTATATGCAAGTAAATGGATGTTTGATAGTTTATTTGCATGTGTGAGTATGTGTAAGTAACTCTATGGATGAGTATCGATGTGTTTCAGGATGTATAGGTGTATGAGTACATATGATGATTGAGTACATGTATGAGTGACTATATAGAACTGTTGGTGAATGAGTGGATGTGGAAGAAGATGTTGGAATAGGTTGTTGTAACTGGTATTGGTATGTAAATGTAAATGTAAATGTGGTGTATTTGTATAGCGCGAACAGTGACCCGGAGGCATCCCGGCGCTTGTACTCCTACCACAAGGAAACCCTTCCTGGCTTTTCCTTGTGGGGTGTCCACTCCTGGGCATCCCATGGTGAAATCAGGCATCCCTTGTGTATCAGGGGGCCTTTGTGGAGACTAAGCAAGCTATTGCCCAGAGTTGCACGTGGGACCCATGCTTAGAATCGGCACTGAGGCGAGAATATCCGGTCAGAGGAAGTTAAGCCCGAAACCCGCCGAGGTGGGAAACGAACCCTGGTCCCTGGCCAGCGTTCTGCATCAAGGTCTGCCGCTCTAAGCATTGAGCCACACTTCTCCATTTTCTTGAAAATTTTTGTTTCCATTTTTGAATGTGTGTATCAAAGGTTATATTAGAGTGAGAGGAGGTCTGCCACTCTTTCACAAGGATGATATCATCAGTGATGGGAAAAGGTAGCTTTATCTTCCACATGTGATTGTCTTTTTATGCTCTTGTTTCCTACCCGCTTAAATTGCGCTTGAAGTAGTGAATTTTCCCATAAATCTTTCAGACTTGTCGCAGTCAAAGACTCCTCTAAGTATGAGTTTGCCGGCGTTTTAGAGGAGGAGTTGCTTAAATCTTGCCAGAGCTGGTGATTCAGTGTAGTTTCCGGTGCGTTCTTCATTTTATGCCAACACTTTATGTAAGACCCTCTTCTCTTGCAAGCAGTTGGCTGGTCAATCCAAATTCTAATCGGATCTGGGCTTTTGAGGTGTAAGTTGGCAGGTTAAAAAGAAGTTGATTGGCCCTTACAATGGTTATATCCAGTAATTCCGCGTCTTTGCCTCTTAGAGCCTCACTGCCATAAGTCAAAGATGACTCTATTTTAACTTGCGCCACGCGAAGCAGTGGCAATAAGGTAAAGTTTGCCTTTAGCTGTTTGAGTGTGGTTGCTACCAGCATCCCTTTCCTCTTGATGGCCTCTAGTTGGTTTGAGAAGCAACCTCCTTTATCAACCAAGATTCTGAGATATTTATATTCCGAGCAATTTACAAGAGCCTTTGTTCCGAGGAACCAAGTATGTTGTTGTTTGTTCCCAGTTATAGATAGAACTTTGGTCTTGTTGGTGTTTACTTCTAGTAGGTTAGATTCAGCAAATCCATGCAGCGTATTGATCAGAGTTTGCAGACCTACTTTCGTGTGGCTCACCAGGACCACGTCATCAGCGTAGGATATGCTAGGCAGCGCTTTGCCCCCCAATCGTGGGGCGTGCGCATTACAGGCTTCTAGGACAGGTGGCAGGTCGGCTGTAAATAAGTTAAAAAGGGTCAGCGCTAAAACACAGCCTTGCTTTAGGCCCTTTGTGGTCGGAATTCACCCAGAGAATTGTGCCATTGCTGAGCTTTACCTGAACCCACGTATTGGTGTGCAGTTCAATCAGAAGGTTTAACAACGGTTCCGGGATCCCCCAAGAGGCCAGTTTTCCCCAAAGGTTGGCCCGGTTGACATTGTTGAAGGCCGCCTTAAAATCCACAAAGCAAAGGTGTAAAGCTTGTTTAGACACCCTTGCCTTGTCAATAAGTTGTGAGATTGCGAGCAGGTTTCTTGTTGTTCCTGTGTCTTCGCAGAATCCCGTTTGGCTTGATGGAATTAAGTTGCGGATTTTGGCCCATTCACGTAGCTCGGCCAGTAGGAGCCCCGCAAAGTATTTGGCCTCGATGTCTAGGAGTGCTATCAAGCGGTAATTTTTTGGCAAGGATCTGTCGCCCGCCTTATAAATAGGTGAAATAATTGAGCCCCTCCAAGAGGCAGGAAGGCATCCAGATCGGCTGACAGACATATATAGAGGGGTCAGCGTTTCTGCCCAATATTCCGGCTCCAGTTTGAAGATGGCCAGGGGAATTCCATTTGGCCCTGCTGCGCCATCTTTCCTTCCCTTAGAGATTAATTTCTTTAGTAAAACTGCCACGGTTCCAGCTTCAGCTTCTGTCCATGTCGGAGTTGTTTGTGGCAGTTGGCCCACTGGAACGACCTGGTTCATACATGTTGGAGCGGCCTGTTGGTTGAAATGAATATCCAGGAAAGATTCCCAGGAGGATTTAGCTATGTAAGATGTTATTCCGCTGTTTTTCGGGTTTAACATTTTATTTATTGTAGCCCAAAATTGGGCACTGTTGTTCTCAGTAGAATTGTGGTACAGTTTCGCCCAGAACTCCTCTTCGTTGGATTTTTTTACTGCCCAGTTCAGTTTTTTTAGGTCCGCCCGATGCTTGTGAAGCTGTGCAAGGGATACCCCATCCCCCGGGCTTTTTCTCAGAAGTCTTAATGATTTATTGATTGCTTTTTTGTGAATATTTTGGGCTGATTTCTGGGCGCTTGACATCTTCCTTGGAACCCCGAAGCTAGAGGATGGCCAATGCCGTACATTTGTTGAATATGCTTTTGCAAAATTGACCGTGAATTTTTCCCAATCTTCTGCTGGGTTACCTGAGGGATAGTGTAGACTGTTTAATTGGAGTTTATCTCCCAGTTTTTGTGTAGTTTGTAGACGCACGTTACAACGCGCGCCACGTGGGTCCTCGTAAGGGACTAAGAGTAAATAAACTACATCTCCCGTTTTTTTGTAGTTTTTAGACGCACGCGACAAACGCTCGCCACGTGGGTCCTCGCCGACCAATTAGGTTTGGTTCAAAAGTTCCGCTTCCTGCCCGTTCGGTACCTCCCACTGTCAGCCTAGAGGAAGGCGAGGAGTACCGACGGACAGGTAAGCGGGTGGGGGCCACAAGACTAACGTAACGGAAGGGGCAATGTTTGACGCTTCGGTTTACAAAAGGATTCCAGATTACAGAGGGAGAACCTTTCTTTGTATGTTAAAATTGGTCGATCCTTCACTCAGAACAGAGACACGATAGACATAGATGGGTACTTGGTTTCAAAGCGATGCAGCACTAACACATCAATTAAGCATGAAATCTAGTTGCACTTGAGACAAGACTAACATAACGGAAGGGGCAATTTTTGACGCTTCTGTTTACAAACGGATTCCAGATTACAGAGGGAGAATCTTTCTTTGTATGTTAAAATTGGTCGATCCTTCACTTAGCCCAGAGACCTGATAGACACAGATGGATACTTGGTTTCCTACAACAAAGCGATGCAGCATTAACACCTCAATTAAGCATGAAATCTAGTTGCACTTGAGACATTAATATGTTATATCGTAAATATCATCCACTTTCCCATGCACCGGACTGGAATTCAAAACAACGGTGGAACTAACAGGTTGGGAAAAGTATGTGTGTTTCTGATGGAGTTCCAGCGAACTCTTCCTCTTTCAAAAGCTTTTTTCTTCTCACATTTATTAGAGCGGTGCTCCATCTGTACCTGAGCTGTAGCCGGGTGAGGTGGTGAGTTCATTCCCCAGATTGTGGGTGAGTGTTTACAACCTTTTTCACTCCAGGATGTCTCTACCTGGCCATTTTAGTTGATTTCTTAAACAACCTTTGACCAATATTACTTGGCAATATAACTAACGACATGAGAGATTCTCTGTGTATCTGTACCTATCGTTATTAACTGTGTGTACTTTATTTGTGTATATGTTTGTTTGTCCTTTGGTGACCAAATGGATCATTTCAACCGGCTATTTCAGGTGATATGATTTTATACACTTCTTTCACGTTAAGCAGTAGCATTCGATCATAAAGGTCCTGATGAAGCAGATGGGTATCTTGTGAACCAAAAAACTGCAGAAACATGTCGACCTAGATAAAGACCTCAGTAGTTATTTGTTAACACTACTTGGCACTGTTTTTAACCTTGGGTGTGGGTAGGATGCTAATAAAATCCTTTTTTCCACTCCCACAACCCAATATTAATTTCACGTTATCACACGCTACAGAGAGCACTTTCTGCACTGCTAATTTTTTGCCCCCTGATACCACCACATAGTCTTCATTTATACATCACCAATTCCTTCATATAAGATTAGGACACAATCTACCTAATCTATAGTGGATTCAATTCCACTTCCTTCAGGTGAAGGATCCCAAATGATGTAGGGTGGCACAGGACGGGTATCTGATGGGAACAGTTTTTCACCAGGAATACCTTGGATTCAGGGATTGTGTCCTGTCAACATACACACAGTTTGTTTGATAGTTACATTAGTTTTTTTCTGACCCGTTGTTATATCTGTTTTTTCAGTATTCACAGGAACCATAACAATGCTAGGTCAATAAACATTTCCCTCACATGCCCCCTTATTGTATGAATGTTTAGCAAGATGTCCCACGTGTTTTCCACGTCCGTAGCATGAGTCCCGGGTGAAAGGCTTCTTTGAGTTGTCAGTTTGTTAGGTGTTGACGAGAGTGAGGAATTTGGTAAAGTGATTGAGCTTGTGGGAATGACCTCGCAATTGAGGCCCCTTTTGGTTAGCTGAATTTTGTTAATTGATTCTTCTTTGGGTGGGGAGGTTTTGGCCTGAGTTAACGGAATGTATGAGGCGACTAGGTTGGCCCACTCCTGTGAGCCAAGATAAGTTAAATTGGTGGGGCTGTCACTCCCAAGGTTTAGCGTGTTTACCCCGTCCTCGGTTGGCAACACGTCCGATTTAGAACTATTCACTTGACTTTTAGTACTTTTGTCAGTGGTCGGCGAGTTATTTTGATTGACTGAGTTATCCAGGTTTTCACAGCTTAGGATTTCTTGCCATTGGGAGAGGTCCTTCCCACTGCAGGTTGTATGGTTATTCGAAGAATACTTTGGGCTCTGCCTTATTGCCAATAACGGTAAAGATAAACTAGTTGGTGACGATAAGGAGTTGATGTGCATGGGGAAAAAAGATAGATGTGGCTCACATGAAGCACCACCGTCGCCTGACCGCGGGGCTAATGGACTGCAGATAGCCGCAACAGTGGGCTCGCCTTCACCCTTCACCCTTAGGCCCTGGTGACCTCTCGACAGATGGACTTAGAGCAGGTTGGCCTCCAGGTATTGCAGTGTGGTTCGTAGGCCCACTTCCTTGACCCAAGGATTGGGCTTTTTGCAATTCGCAAGGGGATGACAGGGATAATGGGAGAAGTGAGTCCTGGGGACCCAGGATTTTGACACTGGTTGAGAAAATGGTCACAGTGGATCCTTCAGATAGTAACATTTTGATGTAATTTTAGGTTGTCTGAGATCGGGGCAAGAATTCACAGCCAGTAAGGCCTGGCCGCTGGCCCCTCCATTTTCTCCCAGGGATGAGTCCTGGCACCCCCTGACTTCACTTCCATTGTCCGTTTTGTTAATGGTAGCTTCAGCTTTCTGCTTTGCCTTAGCCTTGGTTTTCGGCTTATTCTCAAGATGCACACTTTTTTTTTCCTGACCTCATGCTTAATTGGCCGTTGGTTTAACCAATATGTTTAATACGGGCCTGCCTGTACGGGGTTTTGCAGCTTTTGCAGCGAGGCTCAGTGGCTGGCCTCAAGGTTCCAGGTCCCGAAATACAGGGGGAAGGGAGCAGAGGGAAGCATAGGGAAGCAGACCAAAATCCCACGTCCCAGGACGTCTCTCCCCCCCCCCGTTCCACTGCCCTGCCTGGATTGCTGCGTGGCTCTGTGGCTCAGTGGATGCAACTACAGTTCAAAGTGTGCCCTCGTAGTTTTTTCCGTACTGGTTGTCTCCGGTTTCTCACCTGGCCTGGGTCACTGTTTCCGCCCCCTATAGTTCCTGGTGCCGCAATAGTGCCTGGAATCTACAAGTACTTTAGGTCTCGTCAGAGCTGATTTTACGAGCTGCTTTTCACACCGCAACAGGCATCGATACCACAGCCCGGAGCTCAGAGCACAGAGCACAGTCCAGAGCACAATCCAGGGCAACCCGCTGCGGTCGTGACTCACGGCTCCCGTCTCCAGGCTGCACCGTTACAAGGATACTGGGGTCGGTGGTGTCAGGAAAACGCCTACCAGTGCTAGTTGCAAGTAGGCAACAGAACTCTGGAGGTGCCCCTCAGGAAGCACTACAGGGAATGGTTACTAATGATGAGCTTGAACTTTTGCACCTGCTGAGTGCTTTCAGTTTTGCAAAAATCGTTTTTCCGCAATTTTGCGGGGTGCAAATTTGCACGAGATCGAATTCGGAAGCTGCGAATTCGTGCGAATATGCGATTTGTTTTTTTGCGGCATGTTAGTTTGCGCGTGTTTTTGCGTTTTCGCAAGCCGCTGGTAGCGCAACGACGCAAAGTTACCCTAGCGGTCGTACATGGACACGGCCATCTTGTTTGCGTGACGTATTTCCGTTTACGGGCGCTATGTGTAATCTTGCAAAGTGTGCGGCTCGCTAGTACAAGTTTGCGTGTGATCGCAGGGGAAATCTCGCACGAACTTACCCACGCGGTCTAGAACAGGCGCGGCCATCTTGTTTTTCATTCATTGCTATGGTTCTGGGCATGCTTTCTGTATCCTCTCTCAATCTCTGCCATCCTTTGCTTGTTTGAAGTTTTTTTTAATCTATTTTACTTATTATCTATCCCTCTATTATTCTAGCCCTATATTTTTGTGTTTTCTGCTACTTTTGGTTAATTTTAAACTACTTTTTTAAACTCTTTTCTTTTCTTCTTCCCTATTCTATTTCTTATTTATTATTTACCTTCCTTTCTGCCCAGACCATGGTAAAGGGAGCCAGGAAGCAGCCCGAGAAGGGGAAGGGTCCCGCACCCCGTGCCCGGCTCCCGTGCGGGCGTTTGACGGGGGAGCTAGTGATGCCAAGGGAGATCTTTAGTGCGGAGGAGGTGGCCGCACTAGTGTTCTATGTACAGCGCCACCTCCCCAGGACCATCATCGCAGGCGGCAAGATCGCAAGCGGCTACGGGCTCCGGGAGCGCCGGAAGCGGTGGGAGAAGGTGTGCCGGGCCATGTATTCTCACTCTCGGGTCCGGCGCACTTACAACCAGGCCACCCACCGTTGGGCAGATCTCCTGGACCGGGAACGCGACCTGCTCAACCTGCTCGGCGTCGAGATCCCCAGGCTTGGTGAGTAGTAGTAGCTATTTCTTTACTACTCTGTTTTCTCCTGCTCTGTGTGTTATTATATTGCAAATTTTTGTTTTTTACCAAGAGCAATAATGCTGCCGATTACATTGTAGGTAAATTATATTTCAAAATCTTCTGTGCATTTCAGGTGCACTGCTCTCCTTCTCAGTAGCGTTGCTACTATGCTTATTTGTTTTCGATTTTGTGTTCATTTCATTGGCCTGAGAAATTATGTATGAGTATAGTTTACAGAACTGCGTAATGCTAGACACTAAGGGGCAGATTTGCAATTACCAGCGCATCCCTGCAAAGTAGCAGGGATGGGCCAGTAATTGTGCGCCACGCCACCACCACCCATGGTGCGCCGTATTTACAATGCGGCGCACCATGAGCCCAAAACGTCACCGAAGCGTTACGCATCTGTGCCGTAAAGGCGACGCATTGCTGGAGTTGCGTCGCAACAATGGCGCAGCTCCAGCAATGCTCTGGGGTGCCCTATCTCCCCAATGCTGCGTCAAGCCGTACGTCTGCTTCAAGCAGGCGCAGGGTTTGAGTGACGCATCATTGTCCTAAAAGTGACTGATTGAAATCTTGTAGATTTCCCTCAGCCACTTTTAGGATGCGTTCCTGTGCAGGAACTCCCTCCCTTGCGCCGGAACGCCCCCTGATGGCACAGGGCTTTACAACGTGATGCATCTCCCATATGCGTCATGTTGTTAATATACGCCGCACCATGGCGCCTCTTTTGTTCTGCCGCTTCGTCACAAAAGTCACGCAACAACAGAGCAAAAGAGTCGCAAGGGGCTTGTAAATCTGCCCCTACAGACTCAAGTCCAGACCTTCCTTTGTACACCTGGCAATAAGAAGAAACAGTGGTGGTGGATTTATAGTTTGAGTATTTTAATGACTGGTTAATGTAGTAGGAAACTTTTTAGTGTTGTCACTGATCTGCAATCACAATGGAGTTTGTCTGTCACTTCGCGTGCTGCGGACTGCTGCCGGCCAGTCCTAGGTGAACTTTTTTAGTAGTTTGTTTAGTGAGTTACATAACTTTCCAAGTCGACGGTCCGCAAATCAAGCAATACTAATATCGTAGTAGACCACATGAGATAGGTCAATATATCCCGTGGAATAGTTGTCTATTTGCTATTTCGCCAAAATATTTTGTTATTGTTCTTATGAAATGTTTGATTTGGTTGACAACAATCATCCATGTTTTCGGGTCTTTCTTTCTTTCATGTTGTACATCAGCTCCCCCCAAGGGCAAGAGGACAGAGGAGGAGGTGGTATCGGCTGCTGCTGCTGTAGAAGACCAGGATCGGTCAGGCGAGAGCTCCTTTGCTGGCCCCGGTAAGTTTTAATTTTAATATAGAGTACCTATTTTTTCCTAGCGTTCCTCATTCGATTTTTTCTAAATCGTCTTTGATCTTCTTGTAGACTGTATCTAAATTCTCATCCTGCCTCTACTATGACTCCCTGTGGTATTACTAGATTATTCTGATTAGTCTGTCTGTGTAGCTAACTAAGATTGCACATTTGGCAAAAGGTGTTAAACGAAACTCCCATTCTAGTCAGCAATAGCTCTATGCACTGAGTGCAGTCCTCTGGGATTGTCCATAATGTCTTTTCAAGTCTTCTAAATGTTTATGCTTTGACAATTCCCAACAATAAAATGTAAATGACCACCAAGAAAGAATAAGATACTACTTTACTTTTGGTTTGGATAGGAGGACAATCCATACTACTACTGTTGCAGGGACAAATCTGCACAAACAGAACTATGGACACTAAATAGTGCTTTGTTTATCAATTATAATAGGCGCAGGTAGACTTTCCACATACCTCAGTGATATCAGACTTTGAAGAACCCCCAATCTCCTTACTGACTAGATAGTGTGGCAGAGTCATTTAGCGCCCGAATTCATCGATGATTGATCCCCAATGATGATTATCTAACGCAGGACAACAGTACAGAGTCAGAGTCCAGAAGTGTCAGAGGCACGGACTCATGCTTGCAAATTGCAAAACCTTTTGCTCAGTCACTCTTGACCAAAAACCACAGAGTCTATTTAAGTTTTAAAGCTTTATTAAAAGTAAAAACATTTATTAAAATCAAGCTTGTCATAAAACATAAACAGTTGATGAAAAATGGAAAAGTGCATAGTGATTTATTTCACACATTTATTGTGGGCGAGCCGAGCCCCCACCTGGTTTGAACTTTAATTTTTCTTTTTGGTGCTGAATCGTTGGTCACTTCATCCTAGTGATGATGATCTGATCGTGTTCTTGTTTTTAGAAGTGAAGCTTCTGTCTGTTATGAGAAAAATGGTGCGTGTTAAAAAGCAAGCATTCATCAGTTGTGCCAAAAAGTGCAGCAAGACAACACCCTTCCTTGGAAAAAGGGACATTTTTACTTTAGAGTAGACAGTCACAAATTATTAGATTGGTTTCTGTATTCACATTTCTTCATTGCTAGACAAAATACTAGTGAGTGGTGTATGTCTATGACATCTAACATTCTTAAATGTACTTTGTAGGTGGAACATCTGGTGCCGGGCCCAGCGCGGAGATGGAGGAGGACACTTCTGGGGAGGAGGCGGTGCAAGTGCTGGAGGAAACTGCTGTGAAGGTTGCCACGGTAGTGGCGGGCAGTGGTAAGCTCTTATATTCCTTACTTATTGAGATTGCAGACTGCAGAGTGTGCTCTCTGCACGGGTGTAGTATATATGTTCTACAGTTAAGTTACTATACTGTTAAGAAGACCTTCAAATTTAGAAGTTTTTATCAACCAGGTAGTAGCCTCCTCTAAATTTACTTCAACTCAGCTGTGAATTTTTTTTCGAGAATCCAAATCAGATCTGAGATGAACTTGATGGATGGGATGAACGAAAAGCAAAAGAAGGGTGTAAGTAAGTGTGGAAGGACGAGCAAGTTAAAAGTAATGTTGACTAACAAAGAAGAATGATACGTGTTTGATTGGTGCCCGAGGTGGCTGGGAAGGAATATGATGCATGGCTGGGTGAAGGATGAAGCAAGGATGGGTGGAAGGAGAACAGCCTGAGTGGGTGAAACAGAAACTGTATGTGTGCGCAATATATCCTTTCGTTGAAATTCAAATGCAAGTCAAGCACGGATGTATGGCTTGCGGTTTCCCAAATAAAATGAAAAGGTTGTTTTCCGTGAGAAAACGTAAGGTTTGTCCAGATGAGAGACATGAAGAAGAATGATTGACATATAGTTTGAAAGGATGGATGCCTGGATCATGGTACTATCTGACTCTTAGATAGCATATGTGTATCTAGAGAGAGTAGACGGTCACTGGATGAACTAAGTGTTACTTTGAAGAGCATGTAACACTGCACCCGCACGTCCGTCCCAGTGTAGGAAAGGCAAGGAAAAGAAGTTTTAATTTTGTCCGAATACTACCATGAATAGTAGCAGTAGTTTGTATTGCAAGCACAGCATATATCCGGCTATTACGATGGCCACTCACTACCTCTGTTAATAAGTTTAGTAGAACTCCGTCATTCAACGCCGGTAAAACGGAGGTTCTGCTTTTAAGCAAGAAGGTGGTAAAAAATCTAGGAGTTTGGGTAGACTCTGCTCTGAACTTTACCCACCACACAAAAATAGTTGCTGCCACATGTTTTGGGATTCTTCCAAACCTTCGGCCCATCCTAAAATTCTTCGACCGCCAAACCCGCCAAGTGATAGTACAGTCGGCTATTTTATCACGGCTGGACTACGCTAGTTCACTTCTGCTGGGAACTAACATAGCTGAGAAAGTGAGACTACAAAGAGTCCAAAACGCCGCTGCAAGAGCTCTTACAGGGCTACCCCGGCACAAATCGGTCTCCTCCACCCTCAGGAACCTACACTGGCTACCTGTTGAAAAGAGAACCCATTTTAAAACTCTCTGTCTTGCTTTTAAAATCTTGAAACTCTGCTCTCCACCTATGTTATGTCCTCTGCTCTCACCCTATGTCCCTAGGCGGTCCCTTCGGTCAGAAGGTCAGAACTTGGTCATCATCCCCCGCATCAAGTTATCCAGAATGGGCGGCCGCTCGTTTGGATACTTAGCCGCCAAACTTTGGAATGGACTTCCAGCCCACATCCGCGCAATGAATGAAATTTTATCCTTTCGCAAAGCCATAAAAACTTACCTTTTTAACTAGTTTTGTTGTGTACACCTCTGGACCTCCTGCAATTCCATCTTGCTGTCCCCTGGAAATAGGCAGCTAGCGCCGGGACGCCCCTTGGCTGGGGCAGCCGTGCGCTATACAAGCACATCTAACATAACATAACATAACATAACATAACATAACATAACATAACATAACATAACATAACATAACATAACATGTGTGGATGTATCACTGTTCACTCAATAAAAAGCAAAGCACCTAAAGTCATCCCATATGTAAGCAAATACATACCATGTGCAGTGATAGATAATCAGATTACTTATCTTCTTCATTTTCCTTTTCTAGTATTCATTGGCACTGTAGGGTGATAGTTAAATTAATTAAGCAGTAGCCCTTGTAACAGAGTATTCTCAGTACCACCCGTAATAGAAAAGTAAGAGCATCACCACCTGCATGTACTGGACTGGTACAGTAACGCAAGTCTGTCTCACTCATCATGGCGGGCGTCTGTTTTTCTCGGGTGCAAGTTGACTGCGCTGGCATTATGCCGGCTTGCAGAAGTTAACGTACCAATTTTGCTAAACAAGAGAGAAGAAGAATGATAAGACTGGTGTACTGTCATAGTTGACTCTAACGGAATGAGTCCATAGTGCTCGTAGAATTGATTCCTTAAACTCCCACTAATGTTAGAGCAAGGATGAAGAAGTGGGAGGTTAGTTAGATACTGGCCACAATAGTTATGTACTGCGCTTGCAAGTTGCTAGTTCTACTGTGACACAACTTTCTGCTGAATCATTTTGTGTTAATCTTAAAGAGCATTGGTTACAGACTATGTCTTTCTTTCTTCATAGATGCTCCTTCCAAACCAACACGGAAGGAGCTGGCTAAAAGGGCCCGGCAACGGAGGCTGGAGGCGACTGTCGCCGAATATCGGCGGCTGGTGGCCCAGGAGGAGGGGGACACGCAGTCAACCACACATCAACCGGGACAGCTGCATCCTCCTCCGTGCTCCCTGGGTCAGCCAGTAGGCGCAGCAGGTCTCCAGCGGTACGGAGCCGGGGTACCGCAGCCCCCCGCCACCGCCGAGCAGCAAACAAATCAGCTGCGCCCCACAGCAGTACCAAAAAAAGGTTGCACCGCCTTTCACTCAAGGTGTCCTACCTCGAGCAGGAGCTGTTGAACACCAAAACCCTCCGCAAGGAGCATGCCGACCTGGCCCGGAAAGTGAACAGCAGACAGCAGTAGGAGGAGACTGTCCCTTGCCCCTTTTTTAAAGACTTCTGGGGGTGGGAATTGGGAGTTGGGTTTTTTGGACTTTTCACAGACATTCGTTGGGGTTAGGGAGTGGGGGTGGGTTGGGTCTGGCGGGAGATTATTTATGTTAGGGATATAAATATACTTTAAACTTTATCTTAGCATACGTGTTTTTTACTGCTTTTGAGGCTGGTGGGTGGGGATTTAACAGTAAGTTTGTTTTCCTGAAACTTAAGTGGCATCTTGAAATGTGTAAGTAATTGCCCAAATGATTTCAAAACTAAGTGCCTCTCACAGAGTAAGTGAATTCAATAGTCCTAGGACTTTACTAGTACTACCGTCAGTCTCCCATCTCTCCTAATACTCCATTATCCTACCTTCCCCCAAACGCTTATCTTACCTGTAATTTGTGTTTGGAAATAGGGCTAGGCACAGGGCTGGCTGCACGGGAAATGGCGATTAAGGTTGGCAATCCTGGGCGGATGAAATGTCATCATTGCGGTTCTACTAGTGGTGTTACACAGTGGCAGTTGCAGCATATGAAAAAAAAGAAAATGAAACCTTGTTTGTCCTTACCGTAGCATTAGAACTGTACGATAGAGAATATAGCAGGTGACAGTACACTAGAACAGTGCCACAATGTAGCCTAACAAATGGTAAAGTATTGAAAGTATAACTACTACTTGCGTTGAATTTCTTTGACATTGGCTACTACTACAAGAAATAGTACTGAAGGTGAAAGACACAGCAGCGTAATCATTTGCCACGTCTAGGAGGAGGATGTTCTTGATGATCAATCAAGTTGATGGCACACATGAAAATCTGCTTTCATTTGCCAATAGTCATGGGTCTGTGTCAAGCTGAGTAAGAATATATCCTCGGATTCCTTCACCAGCCTGTTGCTATGACCTTATCCTCACCAGCAAGTGTGTGGAATTATCGCTGTCATTTAGTCACACATCAGTCAAAACCACACAGCCCGGGGGAAGAGGGTTAGGGTTTGGAAAATGGATGGGAATGGGGGTTTTTGGGAAAGTTTTGTTGAGAGAAGAAAAAAAAAGCACAGCATGGACAAACAATTATTGAAGATAAACAAATCTTTGGGTACAAAGCTATCCATAACTCTTTTAAGTGATATAAAGGAAGTGTATGCACTACTGCATGCATGGTTATTGAAAAGTAAGCAGTACTTTCGAAAACCGTGAATGAAAGAATGCAACAGTACAGGGCTGCAGAAATAATTATGCGTTTTCACTTGCCTATCTCTGCACTCAGAGAAACACTTCGTCCATTAAATTAGGTTTGAAAAATAGCAGAAGTAAAACCTATACAATGGCTGTAGGGATGAATTTAGAAGCAGAGATCAAAGAAATGCAGAGTCACACTCATAAAAGTTCACAGCAATACCATTACTTAAAAGATAATTAGAAAAGAACGGATACTGTATGTTGTTGTGGTTGTACTGTTGAATTTGGGAAGTTGCATGCATCCAACCATTCCTCTTATTAGCGGGACTCCTCCATTCCATCTGGCTCTCCGTCCATCAATGTTGGTGACCAGAAGACACCCTGTCCACTGCCTGCCTGGCGGATGTTGAATTGCGGCTCGCTAATGTGAAGCCTGACTTCATCCTTTTTTTCCCATTGCACAGGCTGAAACCCGGCCTGTAATTATTGATGGAAAAACAGGAAGTGATATTAGAACACCACTGACAAATAAATAAAAGGTATGTACGCTGTGTAGTGCAAAAAGTCACACTTTGAGTTTCGTAATAGACAGTACAATATTTTTGAAAGTGCGTACTCTGTCTTAGTCTGCTTTTGAAGGATAAATAAGTATGGGCGAATTAATTTAGCGGATCTTTCCCCTCAAGCTAGGTGTACTGTAAACTGTGTTTTAGAACAAAATTAGACCTTCCCAGCAGTGCTCCCAGACCTTTACTAAACCCAGTCGCAAAAATGTAGAAGACCCCCAATCCGATCTCAAAAAACGAGGCCTAGTAGAAAATGGTGACAAAACGTACTTTGAAAGTAAAGTAGGCCCAAATCCCCCCTTACCCACCATGGATTGTATTCAAACCACTTGCAAGCAAGCAAAAGTATCCATACCCAGCATTGCTCCAAGACTCGCAAACACCCCCACAAACACCAGGAACCCCCACAAACAGCCCCCCAAAAACGGTAGAGTGAGCGAAATCTCAGAAAATGCAAAAACCTTTTCCCCAGGGATTGTCTCCAAAACACTTTCTTTCGGGTATTAGACCTTCCCAGCAATGGCCCCAGAACTGTCAACCCGGGTGAAAACAAGTTTAACACCCCCAACAAGCCAAAAGGCAAAACCCGGGAAAAGCCACACTTAAAAAACTTTGGGCCTACCTGGAATTCAGTCCAAATGCGATCTGCAGCTAGGCCCCAACTCCCCTTTTCCACCATGGATTTCCTGTAAAACAAATGCAATCAACATTAGACTGTGCCAGCAGTGCTCCTAGACCCCAAAACCCACCCACAAAAACCTGGAAGCCCCTCAAACAGCACCCCAAAGACAGGCAAGTGAGCAAAAACGCAAAAACTTTTTCACCATGGATTTGGTCCAAAACTCTTGATTCCGATATTAGACCTTCCGAGCTATGCCCCCAGACCCCTGCAGCCACCCGCAAAAAAGCAGAACACCCCCAAACAGCCAAAAAGCAAAAATGGGCCTACCTTCAATTCTGTCCAAATGCGCTGTGAAGCTAGGCCCTAACTCCCCTTTTCCACCATGGATTTCCTGAAAAACAAATGCAATCAACATTAGACTGTGCCAGCAGTCCTCCCAGACCCCAAAACCCACCCACAAAAACCTGGAAGCCCCCCAAACAGCACCCCAAAGACAGGCAAGTGAGCAAAAACGCAAAAACATTTTCACCATGGATTTGGTGCAAAACACTTGATTCCGATATTAGACCTTCCGAGCTATGCCCCCAGACCCCTGCAGCCACCCGCAAAAAAGCAGAACACCCCCAAACAGGCAAAAAGAAAAAATGGGCCTACCTTCAATTCTGTCCAAATGTGCTGTGCAGCTAGGCCCTAACTCCCCTTTTCCACCATGGATTTCCTGAAAAACAAATGCAATCAACATTAGACTGTGCCAGCAGTGCTCCCAGACCCCAAAACCCACCCACAAAAACCTGGAAGCCCCCCAAACAGCACCCCAAAGACAGGCAAGTAAGCAAAAACGCAAAAACTTTTTCACCATGGATTTGGTCCAAAACTCTTGATTCCGATATTAGACCTTCCGAGCTATGCCCCCAGACCCCTGCAGCCACCCGCAAAAAAGCAGAACACCCCCAAACAGCCAAAAAACAAAAATGGGCCCACCTTCAATTCTGTCCAAATGCGCTGTGCAGCTAGGCCCCAACTCCCCTATTCCACCATGGATTTCCTGAAAAACAAATGCAATCAACATTAGACTGTGCCAGCAGTGCTCCCAGACCTCAAAACCCACCCACAAAACCCTGGAAGTCCCCAAACAGCACCCCAAAGACAGGCAAGTGAGCAAAAACGCTGAAACTTTTTCACCATAGATTTGGTGCAAAACACTTGATTCCGATATTAGACCTTCCGAGCTATGCCCCAGACCCCTGCAGCCACCCGCAAAAAAAGCAGAACACCCCCAAACAGCCAAAAAGCAAAAATGGGCCTACCTTCAATTCTGTCCAAATGCGCTGTGCAGCTAGGCCCCAACTCCCCTATTCCACCATGGATTTCCTGAAAAACAAATGCAATCAACATTAGACTGTGCCAGCAGTGCTCCCAGACCCCAAAACCCACCCACAAAAACCTGGAAGCCCCCCAAACAGCACCCCAAAGACAGGCAAGTGAGCAAACACGCAAAAACTTTTTCTGCTCCGATTTTCTCCCAACCGCTTTTATCCGGTATTAGACCTTCACAGCAATGCCCCAGACCCATCAACTCACCCGCAAAGAAGTAAAACACCCCCACAAGTGCGGAGTCTTTCTTCATTGGGCGTAATCCAGCCATCTGCTTTGAGGGAAATAGGAGTCTGGAGGAGGAGGATAGAGGAGCATGTTCTTGTGAACTTTTGAACCTGAGGAATGCAGACTGTGGCACCTTCAAATCAATAACCAAATAAGTGAAGACAGTTCTGCTGATGGGCTTGTTTTTGTGATTAGGTGATTAAAGTTTTTATTTATATAGATTTTGCAAAACAAAGAAAGACAAACACACAGGAATAAAAGTGAATAAGGACGAAAAAGAAAGTTAGTGATTCATTGACTCATTTTCAGGGCTCGGTGTCAGGGAAGAAGAGCTCGTCCTCAAACTCTGCGAATTCAGACGGGAGTAGGTCCATTAACAAAGAAGAACTTTCCTCATCATAGTTGGTGTCCTCCTGCGTGCATTCTCGTATTTTGTAATCTGGTGGTATGAAGTGCTGTTTCATCTTGATCATTGTTAAACTCTCCACATTTTTGGGTGAGAGGCGGGTCCTTTTGGAAGTTACAATGCCACCAGCAGCACTGAAAACACGTTCAGAAGACACGCTTGCGAGTGGGCAAGACAAGTAATTTATAGCCAGGTTGGTGATCTCTGGCCGCACATCTCTTTTCCTATGCCAATACGCCAATGGGTCATGATGAACATAGACCTCTGTTGAGTCATTCAGATAGGCCTGCACCATCGACTCAAGGTTCTCCAGAGTTGCTCCACTTTGCTTACTTTTTTCTGGGACCTTTTGAGAAGCAAACCCAAGCTGAGTTAGCCAATCCTCTTCTTCACACAGTATTACTGTTGTGTCTGGTGCAGATGATACGGTTGCTGGTGTCGTTAACGGCTGAGAGGGAAAATCACTCACTTCTGCCACAGCCACAGATGCAGAAGTGGATTTTTTTTGACCCTGGATGGCCTGCTGATGCTGATCTACTGCCTTTTCCTTAAATTTCCTGCCGTTCTCTTTCAAACCGAGTGGCTGACACAGCTAGTCAATGTTTGTACTCAGAAAGTATAATATAGACTATGATAAGCACGCCAAAATCCTTACAGAGAAATTCTTAGAAAGAGGATACCCCAAAAAATTGATAAGACACTCCTATAAAAGGGCCAAATATTTTAATAGAGAGGATTTTTTCAAGAATAAGACCACTATCAAGGAGAAAATTACACCATTGATTTTTGTCACCAACCACAGCAGTATTAACAACAAAATTAAAAACTTAGTAAATCGCAACTGGCATCTAGTGGTGAACCAAAATGGTATCATTCTCCCAAAGCCCATGTTCTCATATAGACGTAACAAAACAATCAGGAACAGTCTGGTTAAAACATACAGAGAAATCAATCCCCCAAATCAACTAACTTTGGACAAGGCCCCACTCCCTAAGGGTACATTCCCCTGTAGTGGATGTGGTAACTGTAAAGATATTATCAAAGGCCCAGAAGTTAATATAAATAATAAGATACACAGATTCTCAGAGTTCCATAACTGTAGGTCAAAGAACTTAATATACTTGAGCAAGTGGCCCTGTGATTTAATATACATAGGAGAAACAGCGAGAGAAGTAAGAATAAGACTAAATGAGCACTGGTCTGCAATTAGAACGCAGAAGAACACTGCACCACTAGTAGAGCATTGGATAACAGCTAAGCACACCAACCAGGATATCAAATGGTGTGTCTTGGAGTCCTTAAAAATGAATATGCGAGGAGGAGACATAACTACCAAACGGAAAAAGAGAGAACAATTTTATATGTCCAAATTTAACTCTGCCCGTAAAGGATTAAACAACAAAGAGGATTGGGAAAAGATAATATAAGTGAACCCAATTCCTTTAGTAACTCCTTCCGTGTAAACTTTATTTTATTAAGTTGCTGAATCGGCCTGTTAATTTTTAATTTTTAATTTTTAATTTTGAAACGAAAGCTCATTGGATACGTACGCACTCCAAGATGGCGGACACATATAAATTGTCCGGAGAAGGTAAGTGCAGTATGTAACAAACTGTATTTCCCAGAGAATCTAGGATATATTATTACAATGAATGAGGGCGTAATATGAGGCAAAATAGCAATTGAGAAGAATGAGAGTAAAAATCAAAAAGTTTAAATAACACTCTTAAAATTTGGGTAATAAAGGATATAGGTTGTCCTGAAAACAAGATCCGTCTTAAGATGGCGGACAGGTAACACGCGACGGGTGATACTGTAGACAGAGTCGATCCTTCGAATTTACCAGTTATATCTCGTGAATAATCGGTAATATATCCATTTATATATCCACTTTATGACACATTAATATTATCTATAATTGGGAGTCAAGTATACAATATAATGCATTTCGGATAAGACTTAATTTTTAATCAATCAATCAACCTCAGATAAAACACGTGGTGAAATAACGATAAGGAAAAACGGGGTTAAAAATTATAAACCCCAAAGAACATTTCTATAAGTTTGAGAACGAGGTTCTTTCTAAACAACAATTCCCGTCCTAAGATGGCCGACAGGGAACATGTTATCGGGGAGTCTTAAGTGACCCTTGACCCGGAGGGAGACATATAAGCAGCAGAACCACTAAACCCCTCAGACACCAGAAAAGCTGTACCAAGACCCGGTGACAGGGAGGCCGCTGCAATATACAAAGGTATGTGAAATAGAACTGAGAGCCATTTAGACGCCGAACAAGCTGAAGGTTTTTGACAGATTGACTTGCTTATAGGTTAACTTTATGTTAAGCACTACCAGCACTCTAGAGCGGCGCTTTTGGCGATTCAGCTAAAGGGCATGATTGGTTCTCATCTGGATTAGAGTTAAACAAAGCAGTACACTTGGACAGGGAGGCCGCTGTAATATACGTATGTATGTGAAATATTGCCGTTTTAGACGCAGAACGAGCAAAAAAATGTTTTGACAGATAAATGCACATGTAGGTTAATTCCATGTTAAGCGTTACCAGCACTCCAGAGTGACGCCTTTGTCGACTCGACTAATGCCTAAAGTCAAATGGGAGGCAGCTTAAGGATATGATCAGGTCATATTTAAACAAGTCAATCAGAGACAAGCAGAGCGACGCCTTTGTCGACTCGACTAGTGCCTAAAGTAGAATGGGAGGCAGCTTAAGGATATGATCAGTTCACATTTAAACAAGTCAATCAGAGACAAGCAAAACAGTGCACTGGCGTTGTCCCATCTTTATCTTTTTATATTAAAATCCTCCACTCAAACGAAGGCGGGTGGAAATATCAATCGTGGGTATTTAATTAATATGATTAGAGACAAACCAGTTTGAGGCCGTTTTCTTAGGGCCGATACTAACGTGGGGTAACTTTCCTCGTAGATCAAAGCCGTAATGCGGAGATAAACAAAACAGCGAAAGGAAGCAAGAATCAAGACGTGTCCCTCCTTTATTTGTGCAGCAGTCCTAAGACTTCCCTTAAAATGACTCCATGATGGTATTGTATTCAGGATTATAAAAAAGAGGTATAGAATTTCTTGACTTTATTGAAAGACTCCTGATTATTATCAAATGAATGGTTGACAGGATAAACAAAACATTGTGTATTCTGTCCATTTTTAGCACAATTGTGTCTGATCCTATTATTCAAACGGTGGTCACCCTTGGTACAGCGATTAACCCGTTATTGCAACAATTCAACCGAGGTAGGATGCCTATTTGATTATTGTAATATCTAGATATATAAGTTTAGATTAACAAAAGAAGCTTTTGCTCATAGAGGTTTGAATAAACATTTTTGACACAATTTATCATTTAGGTGGAAAATTTCTAAAAAATCCATCTCTAAAACTGCAAGATACGCCACTAGAAGGATAAGAAGCAGTATCTTCTATGTAAAATCTGTTACTTTAAATCCCTTAAATCTCGAGGTATGTGATGTGATGTCATTGAATGTTTAAAAGAAGGACATATAGACTAGAAAGTGTACTAGTAAATTAGAGCACACGTAAAGAGTTAGATACGTGTAAATAGAAACAAATGCAACATAGCCGAATTGTATATAACAAAGGGTGATCAATTGGCTGTGTAGGTGCCATTTATAGAAAACATAGGTCATTTGTATATAAAGAATGGTGATCAACTAGCTATGTAGGGGCCATTTATAGAAAACAGTGATCAATTGGCCAGTGGATAAATGTTTGTTCCTTTTGTTCCTTATGTATGTGCATGAGCCATTTATAGAAAAACAATGATCAATTGGCTGTGTATAACTTCTGTTCCTTTTTAAATTCAATATCTGTACGCTATAGGCGCTGCAATAGGTGATTGTAAATGATGAGACGCTAGAAGTTACAGTGCAATGACTAACGTCAGGATGTATTAGGACTCTGTTGTAAGTAAGTGAATTTTAATTGTTGTATTTCTTTTTAGTGATTTTAACAAAACCGTCCTGAAGAAGGTGTACTCATCCACATAAGACACCGAAACGCTGCGTCGACTCTTAGTTTTTTTATTGTGTATTGTGCATAATTACTTGATGAAATGTTTGAATTATGTATTTTGATATGTTTTTAATTTTTAAAGAAATAAACTGATGGTTTTAACTGTTCTTCATGGTATATTTTTCTTTGTTGCATGTATTGATGGAGTTTCTAAACTGACGTTAGTCACTATCTTCAAATTTAGTGAGTGAAGACAATTTTAACTAGATTGTTCGGTTATTCTTTGTGTCGAGTACGGCCTTCCATATTATTTTTTTGGTGGGTTGTATGACGACGTAAGGAATATCCTTATGCTGAGGGACTTCTTTTCTTTTAAATTTGTTCACCCAGTCCCGCATTGGTGCTGAGGGTACCTCCCTGTTTGGTTTTTGTCTCACTCTCTTCCACACTCTTAGTGTGGCTCATATATCTTCCAGGGGGTGTGCTGCTGACAGGGGTACTGGGTGTAACTGAGGAAATGTTTGACGCTTCTTCCTCCTCGTCATTATCAGATGAAACATCAACGGATACAATTTATTGACTTGATCTCCCTTAGGTGCGCATGCCATTTGACAGTGTGCTGTCTCTCAATATGACCTCTCTGGACAAATGGTACAAATGGCTATGTTTTCCCTTGTAGGGCTAACACTAAAGAAGTCCCAAACTGCGGACTTCAAATGTCTGTGGGGGGCGGAGGAGGGGATACTGGGAATGCTAATGCCAGATGAAGTGGAGGATGTGTGTTGCCGAAATTTACTACGTTGTGCACTTACAGCACCACTAATTGAGGAAATGGAGGTCGAGGTGGATGGAAGTCCCTTCTGGCGAGAAAATATGGAAGCTGTAGGTGGTGGTGTACTAGTTAACTGCATTGGTGGTGGTCCCATTGACAAGTCGCCAACATCACGCTCAGCAGCATTTCAGGATAGGGTAAAAATGTCTGTTTGCTGCATGCCCGCTAAGGCTGGAGTGACGTTTATGATGACTGCGTCGTCGTGGTGCGTGTCTTCATCAGCAGGAGTATACGCTACTTCTTGTCCAGCGTCATCATCACACTCGATAACTATGAGACTTTTGGGGACCTTGCTTTTACGCTTAGCTACCTTTGTTAGATCATGGTGTGCCTCACTCTCAGGCGGTTCTGGTGGTTCCCAATTTTCATCCATATCAACAGATGGAAGGGGGCTTGAAGACGATGTAGACACCATCCTTGATCTTTTCCTTGCTGGGGATCTGGAAGACAATGAATCATCAGGAGGAGTGGCTTCCTCAAAGGATACCTTGGCTTGAATGTCGATTTCCTGATGTGCCCCTACTTGGGAGGAACAACTATTGTGGGCACTTGTGCCGCTCCATGCACCTCTGCTTGCGCCTCTCCTTGTGCCGCCTCTCCTTCCACATGTACTTGGGCTTGTACTTGCACATGTGGTTGTTGTTGCGGCTGTGGTTGTTGAACACTCGTCAGATGAGTTACAACAACCTGTGTTGATTGAGGGATGCTGCTACTTTCTTGCGATGAGCCAACATCACTGGCAGACGGTGATTGAACAACTATACTGGCTGCCTCTGCAGCACTCAAGGGCTTGGACCTAAGTTGGCGTGGTGGTGGTGGCACTGAGCCCAATGGAGCGTAGGTGCTGCTCCCAGCTTGGTCCCCAGCAGACCCCGCTGCTGCTGCAGGCGTACTTTTTTTTTCCAAAAAAATGCGGCGGTCGACACACCAGTCTCCTTGGTAAGTGGCGCCACTTGCTTCTTCTGCTCCTTACTTGCAACTTTCTTGCTAGAGGAGCTACGAGCAACTTTTTTTGGGGCCATCTTCTTCAGATGTCAGAACAGCAGGCCGCAGTTGCACAAGTTGCAGAGTTGTCTGTGGCCACACGTGATGTTGTGCTGCACACACCGCAGCAGGACTTGTTCCTGGCACTGATGAGGAACGATGAGGCTGATGATTCGTCTTTCTACACCTAAAAGCAAATGAAGCCAGAGGAACATCAGTTAAATAAATGTTGCATATGTAGCACTTCAAATAATAGTTTGCAAGTAAGCATTTTTATTATACCCACCCCCCAAAATGGAAAGACCAATAAAATGCACCACTGACAGAGTACCCCTGGGCATAATGGATGAAAGCATGGCAGAATGGGTGCAGGCCTATGGCACAACAAAGCACACTGCCTGGCTTCAAAATGGCCCCTAGACCGCCACCACATGGCCAGGCCCTGCCTGTACCAGTCCTCAAAATGGCCCCCACCCACATGGCCATGCCCCATCAACACCCCAAAAAATCGATAAACACACAAAAATCACCACAATCACATGCCATCCATGCATTCCATGATGTTTACATTAAAGAGACCCCACAGAAAGACTCAGTCCATGCACCACTGAGTACCCCTGGGCAAAAGGCCCCAACAACAGCCAAAAAATCGAAAAACACACAAAAATCACCACAATCCAATGCCATCCATGCCCTCCCCAATGTTTACATTAAAGAGACTCCACAGAAAGACTCAGTCCATACATCACTGAGTACCCCTGGGCAAAAGACACCAACAACAGCCAAAAAATCGAAAACACCCAAAAATCACCACAATCCAATGCCATCCATGCCCACCATGATGTTTACATTGAAGAGACCCCACAGAAAGACTCAGTCCATGCACCACTGAGTACCCCTGGGCAAAAGGCCCCAACAACAGCCAAAAAATCGAAAAACACACAAAAATCATCTCAATCCAATGCCATCCATGCCCTAAATGATGTTAAAATTCAACAAAACAGTTGTATTATGCACCCATAAATAACCCTGGTCCTACTGGATACTGTGGCTACCCACAATATATTTTATTTAATGTTCTGAAAAAGTTCCAAAATTGTAGTTGCAGCAATTGTAATGCCCCAAACAAACAACATCAACTTACTTGTGAAATTTCTAATCCAAAAGTGATCCATAGAACGTAAAAAAGGCCTCAAATCCAAATATCCAGCAGCATCCACAAAAAGTAATCCTTCCAGGTCAAGATCCAAATCAAAGTGACCAGGACATGAATAAAGCACTGGGAGGAACCTGCTGGACAGTAACAGGAAGTTGGAGACTGTAGGGCACTTCCTTCCTCCCACCCCCCCCCCCTAAAATGGACTCCTTGCAAAAAAAAGTGCAGGCAAATGTCAACCTGAGGAGTTATTCTGATAAAAATCATCATTTTCAGAAGGTTTCTGCTGCCTGCTGGTGGATTTCTTGTGCAGAATTGCAAATTTTGCAATTTCGCTAGTGTGAGATTGTTGCTGCCCGCTGCATCTACGCGTTCGCAATTGTTTACTCCCGCGATACGTGATCACGACCCTTTATGACGTACTTGCAATGACAAACTCTCGCTGTGCAAGGTGGCGAGCCGCGATAACGTATTCGCGGTCAACAAACTCCCGCGGGATCACGCAGCAAGATCCAAAATGGCGCAGCACACGCAAACATGGAGAAAAACAACTCTTCAAACGCTGAATGACAGTAAGTGAACGCCGGGCGCCGCAATATTGTATTTGTCAAGCGCGACCAAGCAAAAAAATCCGCTGCGTGCGAATTTGCGGATTTTTGGCAAATTCGCGAGAATTTGCGGATTGCGAATTTGGCGAAAATCCGCAAATTCCGCGAGCAGGACGGATTTTACGCTCATACTTAGTCCAAACTAGTACATGTGTTGTAGTGAAATGCAAAGAATTCTGGAACACTCAGTATATTTATCTTTTAAGATTTTCTAATCTGTATAAAAGATACAAACCATCTTTGTATCATTGACATGCATACATAACGGAAATAACAAAGAACAATTATTTAATAACCTTCCCCACTCTATCTCTATTCCTTATCTATAATTTAGTCTACCGCTACTAATTACCTACTCCTTCGTCTTTTGAACTAGCCTCTCCTCTAGTGTTTATCTGCAACCTTTGTGCTTTCTCCTCAGGAATATCTCTGAAGCAATTCAAAACGGGTCTGAACTCCGGAACGTCGTAGGAGAAGTACGCACTCGTTAGGGAGCGTGCGTCTCACCAAGGATTCCACACAGGTGTGTGATAAATGACTAGACCGTCACCGCTTCTTTCCTCGACACGACCATATTTGAATTCCTCTATTGCACTAAAGCACTCCAAGTCTATTTCCTTGCGGATTCTTTATCTCTCCTGCTTCAGCTAGGGTTTAGATAAGCCATTATCGTATCCACTGATTAAGTACGGGTACTGACAGGTACACTCACTGTATAATTTTTTTAAATGTCTTTAAAAAATACAAACCCTCTTTACACACTAATGTTCTCCAATCATTGTTTTGTTACTTCAGCTCGGTTGATGCACATTCCATCGACCATTTTCAACAGTTCTTTGTACTTACCTTAAGCATAATAAATATTAAAAAAATTATACATTATAAAGTTACCATCTGTGGAAGACACAAAAAAAATACAGTTACAAAATATCTTTCACAATACAAAATAATTTGTAAACTATTACATTTGCCGTTTTTGCTGTTCTCAGAATATATTGAATTTCACTAGAAACAGTGACTTCAACACTACTCATCACATAACAGCGGGCAAAAAAAGACAATTTCTTACGTAAATATGACACATCACAAACAATCATAAAATAACAAAGCATTATGATTAATTTCCATACACTGTAAATAATGTTACTTACAAATATATGCTGACAAAATATACAACAAAAACTCGTTATTGCTTTCACATACTTTTCCGCACAGCCAAATAGTATGCGTCAAATTCTTACTTTGCAATCTGTCCAATAGTAATCCTGAGCATCTGCCTCCCAACCTTCTGATCCAAAACCATCAAAATCAATTGCTCAGTCCGCCAGTCTTCATCCCTCAACCCGACGCTATTCAACATCTACATGGCCACCCTCACACAAGTAGCCCACCATCACAATTTAACAACATCTCCTACGCCAACTCATCCTTTTCCTCATCAAAAAGCGACATACCACCAAAAGCAACCTCCACGACACAATGAAGGACGTCACCAACTACATAAAGAGCAGTTCTCTAAACATGAACTCGAACAAAATGAAGGTACTCATCCTCAGACTCACCCCCTCAGCCTTGGACGACTCCTGTTAGCTACCCACACTGTGGACAATACCAACACCTACCAACCATGTCCACAACCTAGGATTCATCCTCAACTCCTCCCTCTCTATGTGTAACCAAGTCTATACCATCTCCTCGTACTGCTATAACACACTCCACATACTCTGCAACATTTACAAGTGGCTCCTAACCAAAAGAAGAAGAACAGTGACACAGGCCCTCATCAGCAGCAGATTACACTGTGACAAAACACTCTACACCGCAATTCCAGCCAAACACCTGCAACAACTACAACAAATCCAAAACACCTCCACCTGAGTGATCATCAATGTCCCCTGCTGCAGACACATCACCCACCACCTGATACACCTACACTGCCTCAATATCAACAAGAAGATTACCTTCAAGCTCCTCACCCTCACTTACAAAATACTATACAACACCAGACTAATCTACCCTAACAGCAGTAAGCCAGAAAGGCCACATTTTGATCTTAAAATCTTGGCTTTAAACATATTAGGTAAGAATTTGGTAACTCTTTAGGCAAACGTTGCTTAAAAACGAATTGACTATAATTACAATGTATCCAACCTTTCTGACATCTTAAATAAACAGTGTAAGGTCCAGATATTGTAGAAAGTCCATCATGAAAAATAATTGCAACAGCTACAAAAGTTCTTCCTGATATTGAAACTTGACGAGCTACAACATTTTTAATTAAAGTTTCCAATTTTCTTCCATCACCTCTACAACGTTGCAGCATGACAATTACCTACTGTCCATATCTTTATATAAATATTGTTGATGACATTTCTGATTTACATTGGCTACACTCCATGTTTTGACTTGCTCCTCTAATAAGATTGTTAAAAGACACTGATTCACAGTCAGGTAAAGTCAAATATATGAATCGTTCAGTGTCTTTGTTAGTACTACATGTAAACAAACAATTTTGACAGTCATGTTGCCATTTATAAGAAAGGCCAAAAAGTTTTCAATATCTATACCTTCATCTTCCAGTACAGCAAGCATAAACATTGAAAATTCCTGACAATCTTGCTGAATATTCGGCGTAAATTGACTAGAACCAGAACATATGTCCAAAACATTTCGAATATCAGAAACACCTTGTATTTTACTTTTATCACTACTACATTTCTCATAAACAGAATACAACAATGAACAGATTTTTTTTTTGTCCAGAATTTCAACAATTTGCTGTTGTAAACTTTCAAGAACAAAAACAACATTAACAACTACGTTAGCATAGCAGTTCACACCATAACTATTTTCCAACCGATAACCAACATTCTCTTCAACACTGTCCTTTTTCTTTTTGCTTGCAAGCGCAATTTCATCTTGTTTTTTTTCTTTCTCTACATTTTCACTACAGATATTCACAAATCTTCTTTTTCTACCTACCACACGCTTTTCAAATACTGGATATTGATATAAATTAGGTGCATATTCTCTTCTTAACCTATTATACTCTTTCACACAATTTACATCTGCACTAACCTTTGTCTCATCAAAATCAATCAAGTACAATCCAGATAAAGTTCTGACTGGAGACAAAGCAACACATGCCATACGCTCTTTAAACACGGTACTTACAATATTCACTAAAGCACTATCTATACTTAAACATTGAGATTTATGAATGGTCACTGCATAGGCCAAAGAAACAGGAAACTGTTTTCTGCGAACATACAAATCTTTTACAAGCAAAAACCGAGCTGAACAATGACTAAATTGTTGTACTTCTTCAAGTTGATCAAATTTGATTTTCAAAAATTCAACACCATCTCTATTTACATAATTAACGAAATTAACAACTTTACCCATTGCTCCATTTACTAAACCTTTTTCCACATTCAAATTACGTTGTAAAATTACCCTACAGTTTACACATGCATACAAATTCTTTTCTAAACCAGCAGTTTTACTTATCGATTTCTCTAAAGAATCCAATTTCCTCTTCAACTTTTCACTCAAAATAATAGTGATTCCTTCATGTTCTATTTTATCAATAGCTTCCAATTTTAAAATGTCTTCATTTTCCATCTTCAACATTTCTTCATTGAATACAGAACATTCACGTAGTGTTGGCATTAAGCAGATTACAGATTTATTTTCTGCAATTGTCATGTATATTTTCTCTGGTACAATATTTTCATTTGGAAAGAAATTGGAAAGTAATCATCTCTTTAAATCTTGTTTGCCATGTCCAGTCATTTTTCCAATTATTATATCTTGAAGAATAGTTCCATAATCAACATCATTTGCTTGTTGCATATTTGTAATAAGTTCCTTAGACTCAAAATTTGACCAAATGTTTACATTTCCAATACTCCCCAAAGACTTTCTAGTATCTTCATGCAGCAGTGTTTTAAACACTGGTTCTCCTTTTACAGGAGTAAGTTGCAGAAGATCTCCAAAACCCATGACGTGCTTTCCTCCAAATAATACGTCATACTCTGTTTTAAGAATTGGCTGCATTCTTAAATGCACAAAAGCAAACATTAAGTTTGATACCATGCTTACCTCATCAATAATATGAAGTTTCATTTTCCTCAAAACTCTTGAAACTTCACAACAAGCTTCTCCAGATAGATTGTGGTATTCTAATTTGTTTTCATGCTCTACTGGTAGCATTAATAAACAATGTAAAGTAATTCCTTTAATATTGTGGGTTGCTAATCCAGTTGGAGCAGTGACAACACAAGACAAATGCGACTCAGTTGTTTTCTGTAGAAATCTTCTGATTACTTTAATTAAAAAACTTTTGCCTGTTCCAGCTTGTCCACGCACGTACATTCGGATAGGTTCAAATGATGAGCAAGACATTTTTTTTTTCTCATGAAGTAATCCATGGTCAAACTGTTCTCTCACTTGCTCATATATTTCTTTCTGCTCAAGATTTAGTTGTTCTTCCAAATTTCCTAAGTTTCTAACATCTTCTTGACCTTGATACATTGCTGTTTCCACCTCTTCCATAGCAGTTGCTGCTTCGTTTTGAACAATTGGTTCTCCTAGTGGGTCCTGACTCAACGGAGGGAGCAGAAGTTTGACTCTCTTGAGAACTGTCTCTAGCAATTTTAGCTGCAATTGTAGCTTCTTGCTCAATTTAATCATTCAACATTTTTAATAATTCCAATTCTGAACGCCATGGCTTGAAAAGTTGCAAAAGAGCTAAATAGTAAAATTCCCTTTTGCCAGGTGTTTCGCAACTCAGTTTACGGTGATTAATCAAATGTCCTTTTCTTTGTTTCACCAGACATCCTTCGGAACCAATCACAGCATATATACCATTATTGATGTTTTCTGTAATATTCCGTTTAAAAATATAGTTTTGCAGCACTTCATAGAGACAAATGTTCTCTAGATGATGACTTCTATTTGGATAATATGTATCCAAAATATTTGTTTCCACAATATCCGTACTTTGTGGCTCTTTTTCAGCTAAATATTCAATTTCTTGTACAGATTTAAGAACTCGGTTACGTGTTGCAGCAAGACATAGACTCACCCAAATGATTCTTCTTGATTTGGGGTATAGACTTGATGATAAGCGATCTGAGCATTCATATGCTCCAATTTTTCGATGAGATAACATCTACAAACTGTAAGTATATAATTTCTTACTTAGACTCTTCTCGTGGGAAATCTCTTCCCACATTTCCTTCAATTCCATATTTTCTGATTTTGTTATGTACGATGTTATATATCGAGCAACAGCAATGGAATTGTCTGCAACATATTGAATATCTATGTTAGCATTCCACATGGACAAAATGACTGGGTTATAGTCATTTATGTATTTTGACTCTTCGTTTCTTCTTAAATTGTAGGTGTTTTTTGGAGACTTTCTTGTGATAGTATGTCGCAAAGATGACATAAAACTGTTTACTCTTCCTTTCGATATTACTGGACGTGGCAATGCAAAACGACATTTGGTGTAGAATTTGTCCTTAGATTTGTACTTTCGACGACAGTATTTCCCACAACGATGGCTTTGGAATCGTAAGACTTGTTGTCTTAAGTCCGTTATCTTGTGTACTTTTGGGTATATCACGTGTAGCATATTCTTCAATAAAAGACAACACAGTATCATCTGAGTCTCTACCAAATTTGGGAGCATCTTTGATCCATATTAGCATGTGTATGTGAGGAGCACCTCTTGTTTGGTACTCCTTTCTCCAAAAGAAGTCCAAAACCTCTCTAAGAGGAGGATTTTTTTTATTGGTGATAAAAGACATCATAGCTTCAAATCTATGATTGAAATACCTGCATACATTGACTGGATCCAAAGAGCACAATTCTCCAGGTGTCTTGTATTCAATTTTTAGTATATTTCAATTTGCCTCTCGAAGACATTTAAGTAAATCATCCCAAGCATATTCAGCACAGCTTAGAGTAAGGAACCATGTAGGAGTGCCTAAGTTCCTTAGCATACATTTGAGTTCTCCATGACGACGGTACCAGTACTCATTAGTACCACGCTGACACGCCATGAGATTAATTAGCTGAGATTCCAAAACATTATCTTTCTGCCGTACTTTATCCATAAATTCCTTTGCCGGAACATTTTGCAGATATACACCGGTTTTCAATATATGGTTTACTGCATAAGAAAGTCCAGACAAATCACTCTCAAACAAAAGATGGAACAAATACGGAATACATTGTCGAAATCTTGGATCTTCTGCATATCATCTTGCTGTCCGGTATTCAGATGTAGGAATCTGCTCAGGTCGGTCATCATATCGTCCTCCTTTTCCTGTGGGAAACAATTGAGGGAAACAACGAGCTTCCAAGCTTTTTTCCCATACACTAATGGGACTTCCTTTTGCTTATTTCATTTGGAATAACTCTATAGTATTCCCCATCACTTCTTTAGAATGCAGTGTATGAACACTGTAATGTTCGCAGATTTCTTCAGATCTGGACACATCCACTTTTTCAATTTGTCCAGATGGCAAGTCACTATCTTCTTCTACAGTTATTTCTTCTTCTCTCACATACACATTTCTGTAATATTCATTATTTTTTACCAGATACAACGTTGTCTTTTTCACTTTCTTAACATCCACTAATTCTTGCCAGATTTTCTTACTCTTAGTAGGAACGCCATTAACAAGAATAACTAAAGGCTCATCCTCTACATTTTCTACACCAATTGTTTCAATATTTTTCTTTAAATCTAGAGGAAAATATACAACTCTTCCCTTTAATCCCCTCTGTAAATCAGAAGGAGGCAATTTTCCTGTCTTAGGTTCCATACGAACAATAGCCTGAAATGGATGCACACATTGAATTAGAATAGACTCACAGGTATTTAAATCCATCAGTTCAGAAGGAATATTTACCAACTCAAGAGTATTAAGCACAGCTCCAGCAGGCATTTTGTTCTTGTCTAATTTGTTATAACAATATTTACAAATATGCTGATCAGAACCCAAATTAAAACAATTCTCTACCAACAAATAAGTTGCAAAATCCATCCACTCATTAATATTTTCCTTTTCACTCTTTAAATACAAATCAACACTCCTAGTCTGATATTTATAATGAGTTTGTCGACAACAGACACAACAATAATTTGACCTTTCACCTGAAATCACCTTAACCTTTGTAATTTCTTGCTCAAAATTATCTGTACTACAATGTCGTACATTCGCTTCTACATTTCCTTCTATTAATATCTCAATTTCTGCACTAACTTCCTCAGGACCAAAATAACTAACCTCAATTTCATCACAAACGTTCTTTATATTTGATACAGATCCATGCAAAAGAGCACTGTTCAACTGTTTTAACAGTAGAGCTGGACTTTTTGCGTAATACAATCTTCTGACTAATTTCCTCATTTCAGAATGATGTACTGCTAACATCCTGAAATGGTGAAAAACACTTCGACACACTTTTTTTAGAAACACAAGCCAGAGAATGACCTTGCAAACCAGTATTTTCTCTTACTCTGCAAGGGTCTAGTCCTTGCAACATCTTAATCTTTTGTTTCACACTTTCCTTTGTATAGTTACGTAGGAAATTGCGTAAAAAATCAATAGGTTCTTGCAGTTCACTACAAATACTACTACAATTCCAAGTGTACACTGGAGCTTTAGGACGTCTTCCTAAAACTTCATCAGCTAACACCTCTTCTGCATTTCTAGGAACAATTTTCTCTTTCTCAATAGGACAACCATTTCTAACCTCATAAGCAGGCCCACTAGTGTCAACTGCATGCAACAAATCATTACTCTGAAGATAGCTTTCTTCATAAAAAAAAGGCTCAGAACTTGAACTACGTTTCCATTCACCCAAAAAAACTCACAAAAATTACTTCTGTTAATTACTCTTCTCCACCTACTTTTGGCCTTCATTAAATGGATTGGTTTATCTAGTGATCGAATTCTATTGATTACTAAAATAAACAATTTTGCTTTCAATTTCAAAAGCTTTCTCAACTACATTTTCTATACCTTTCTTCTTCTTATAAAAAACTGTTTTTTTCACATCCCTTAATTTCTTTAATTAAATTTAACAGAACTCTATTAAAAAATATTTTGTTCCTAATTTCCATAAATTTGTTTTTCCTCCATTTACTATACACTATTTTTTCTGCAGTTGACTTTCCATGATTGTTCTTTTTCTTCTTTTTCTTTTTTGTTGCAGACACACTAATACCATTTTTTCCTTTGTGCACACTACTCTAAGGGCCAGATGTAGGTAGGCAAACAACGGTCGGTAACGGCCAAAATTCGGTAATTTCGGCCGTTACCGACCGGTATTTGGAAAATGTTATGTAGGTGGGCATTTTACTGATTCGGTAATTTACCGATTCGGTATTTTAAGGAAGCAGTAAATTACCGATTCCTTAAAATACCGAATTGTTAAATTACCGATTTTGCTATGTAGGGAGCACTCAAATGAGTGCTTTTACCCTTTTAGGATTCGTTATTTACCACCAACTACAAGTTGGTGGTAAATAATGAAAACCTTGGAAAAAGCATTTTTTTTTGCTTTTCCAACAGTGCCATGTTGCAGACATACATGCCCTATGGGCATGTATGTAGGGCATGTATGTCTGCAACATGTGCACCCATACACAATTGAGGGGTGCAACAGGGTGTCAAAGTGACACCCTGCCACCCTTCAATGTTTCACCCTTTTACAGAATCGGTAAATACCGATTCAGTAATTGGCATTTATTCCTATGGGCCTCCAGGCCCATAGGAATGAATAGCAATTACCGATTCAGTAATTACCGAAACTTACCGATTCGGTAATTTTTTCGGTAAAAATACCTACATCCCATTTGCCTGTTCTTAAATACCGAATCGGTATGATTCGGTATTTAATAATCGGTAATCTGGGATTACCTACATTGGGCCCTAAGTCTTTAATATTTTCCTCAGAAAAGTGTTCCTTCTCTTACCAGGACTTTTTTTCTTTTTCCTAACACATGGTTCTTCATGTAAATCTTGTGGATGGCTTCTCTTCAAATGAACACCTTTCTTTTGTTGTTTCTTCTTTTGACATTTGGTAGGCATGATACCGTTTTTTCAGTATTGATAAACAGAATCGAAAAAAATATATATGTATAACATTACAAAAATAAATATATGAAATATTCTATAATATTACTTATAAGAATAGAGGAAGGATTATGACTAGAAACGTGAGACTATGAAAATAAAAGTACTTACAACAAGAGAGGAAGAAGTATGAAACAAGGGAAAATATAACGAAAAAGGGGAGCATAAACAGACACTGCAATATAATGGGATAAAGGAAGTATGAATAAACTGGAAAGTATCAATAGGTAAGGGAAACTATGAAGAGAAAAATGGAAATATGACAAGAGAAGAAAGAGTATAAGAAGAAAAAAGAAACTAAGAAGACAGAGGGGGCACTATAATAAGACAGAGAAAGACTAAAGAAAAAAAAAGGAATATGTGAAAAGACACACAACTATAAAAACAAAAAACGAATACTAACAAAGGACAGTGTGTATAAGGACAGACAGAACAGTACCAGAAGAGAGCACGAAAAATGTGGGGAAAAGTGGAGCATAAGGAAAAAAGGGATGTACAAGAACAGAGGATACAGTCTGAGGAGAAAAGATGGAGTTTAAACAGATGGAATATTATGAAGAGTGAAAAGTGTATGAGGAAAGAGGCAGAAGTATGACAAGAGAAACAAATATAAAAAGAGAGATCAGTATGAAAACACCAAGAAAATGAGGAAAGTGCTGCATAGTGTATGCAGGGAGTCAAGGAGGAGTAAGAGAAGAGAGCAAACAATATCAACAGACTTAAGAAGTATAAACAGAGAGGACAGAAAATGAAAAGAGAAAAGGAATATGAAGAAAAAGAGGAAAATATGAACACAGAGAGAAGGAGTATAGGACAAAAGGAAATATAAGAAAAACTCAGTACTACAAGGAGACATGCACAAGTAAGAGAAAACAGAGGAGCGCATGAAAACAGGGGGGAGTATAGGAACAGGGGGGAAAATGAGGAGACAAATATGACAATAAGAAAAGACGGCAATATCAGTAGAGAATGCAAAGTATAAGAAAAGAGAGGAGAAATGTGAATACAGAGAGAAGAGTATTAGAAAAAAAAGAAAAGTGTGAGAAAACAATAGGGAGTACCTACAAAGAACAGCGAGAATAACAAGAAATAGAGAATATAAGAACAGAAGAGTATATATGAAGAAAGAGGAAAGACTGTAAAAAGACACAGACACAAAAATGTAGACAAAAGACCATTATAAAGTAAGACTGACCGTATAAGGAGAGCGGGAGTACTATGAGAAGACAGTAAGAACTATGAAAACAGTGCTGAATATAAAGACAAGAGAGAATATAAAGAGGAGGACAAATATGCAAAAAGACGAGCAAGTATAAAAAAAAGTATAAAAAGAGAGCAGAGTATAAGAAAAACAAGATAGTATAATGATAGAGGAAGGAGTAAGACAAGACAGGAGGGAGTATAACAAGAGAGTGTATAAAGTATGCAAAAATGTTCGAATATAGGGCCATATTATCAAGTCTGGGCGATAAAATTATCGCTGGTTTATCGGCAGAAAACTGCCCCTAAAGTGGCGATAATGGGCTTGATAATAGGCTCTATGGAATTCCAATTGAAGCTCATGTTAGATGTCCTTCACATCTAACATGGGCTTCGATTTGAATTCCATAAAGCCTATAATCAAGCCCATTATCGCCACTTTAGTGGCAGTTTCCTGCCGATAAAGAGACGATAATTTTATCGCCCAGACTTGATAATATGGCCCATAATTCCTTAATATACACACATGCACAGTGTTCATATTACCCCAAAAATTATAAGACCATACATTTTACCAAAACACATTCACTACTGTAAAACGATTAAAAAGGTGTGAATATAACTCCCTAATGTACACACATGCACAGTGTGATATTAGACGCAAAAAATTAGACCTTGCATTTTACCATTTACTACTGAAAAACGTTTAAATGAATATACATATTCCATATAGATACTTACAACATTTCAGTGAACAGCACTGTCTCATTTTCCAAATACATATGCAATTTAACACATTTTTTCTGCCACTATTACATCAAAATAACAAAGGGGCATATTATCAAGGACCGGTGTTAAAATTATAGCTGTTTTATCGGCAGGAAACTTCCGATAAAATGGTGATAATGGGCTTGATAATACGCCCTTGTTAATTCCCATAGAAGCCCATGTTAACATCAGAACATGGGCTACTATGGAAATTAACAAGAGTGTATTTTAACACCGGTCCTTGATAATATGCCCCTAACACAATAAAACAACAAAGACACACAAGAGGGTAGTAAATCGACCCAGACTATATACAGAGGGAAAGAAACAAGAAAGAGGACAGAACCGGGAGTATCAAGAAAAAAATTAAATATGAAGAGAAAGGGAAGAGACAGAAGGAATAAGAGAAGAAACAGGAAAATATAAAGACAAAAAAAGGGAAATATGACCACAGAGCACAATATAAGAAAAACACAGTAGTACCGAGAGAGAGAAAGGAGTAAGAAAAGAGAGCGGGAAGTATAAAAAGAAAGGCTAGAAATTATGGAAAAAGGGTAAAATATAGGGCCATATTATGAAGAAAGGGCGACACATTATCGCCGCTTTAATCCACAGGAAATTACTGCTAAAGTGGCGATAATGGGTTTCATATTATGCCCTTGTGAATTCCCGTTGAAACCCAGGTTAACACCATAACTTGGGGTTCCATGGGAATTCACAAGGGCATATTGTCAAACCCATTATTGCTGCTTTAGCAGCAGTTTCCTGCCAATAAAAGCGGCGATAATGTATCGCCCTTTCTCTATAATATCGCCCATAATTCCTTAATGTACACAGACGCACAATGTGATATTAAAAAAAAAAAATAACAGCATGCATTATAGCAAAACACATTTACGACTATAAAACGTTTAACAAGGGACGAATATAGGGGAATATTATCAAGACAGGCAATAAAATTATCGCCGCTTTATCGGCATAAATCTGCCGATAAAGCGGCGATAATGGCCTTGATAATATGCTCTATGGAATACCAATCGAAGCCCATATTAGATGTGAAGGACATCTAACATGGGCTTTGATTGGAATTCCATAGAGCATATTATCAAGCCCATTATCGCCGCTTTATTGTCAGTTTTCTGCCGATAAATCTGCGAAAATGTCATCACCTGTCTTGATAATATGCCCGATATTTTCTTAATGTACAAAGATGCACCACACACATTCCCATACAATTTATCAATGGACCTTTCAGTGTTTCCAGCAAAACCACGAAATGGGACATTTTCCCTCTCATTTTACACATACATACATATAAACAACCAATTAACATCCTTCACACATTAATTCAAAATGAAACACACATTTCTATTGCTTTAACATTGCAAACCTTTCCAACTGACATAACTTTCCACCCTACCCCCAACATATCATGCAAAAGTCAACTGTCAACAGGGGTCAAAAGTTCAGCACTGAATAAAACACTGCTCCTCAACAGCGTATCCTTCACTACAAACGTGACCCTATGTATAAAAAAGACAGAGCGCACGTGTTGTACGCCATTTTAGAGTTGTTCCCAAAGCACCGAACAAGGGGCCCACTACCACATGCGTGGCCTCTTTGGTCACTGAGTTAGTGGTGCCCGAAGCACTGAGCGGGTGAAGAACCTGCGATGATGATGATGGGAGCACGAATATGTCATTAGCCATAGAGATATCAAGACTCGGCACCATATATGAGACTTCTTTGTTGGAGATCGGAACTACCTCATGAAGAAGGTGTCTTTTCCACGAAAAGGTGAGCAGTGAGGCTTGAGTATGCATCGGAAGTAGTCAAAGGGTTGTAGCTGACTATATACAAAAATGCGACTTAGTATTTTAGACGAACGCACTCCTACATAATGTATTAATTTACATGTTGAATTTTTTTCACAATACCAGTAACGTTTTTATAATCGCTGAAATGTCCGGAATATATTCACAATACAAACAGTTTGTAGAAATCTGACAATCAACTTCTATAAAAGCGCAATATTATCTAACTCCAAATTAATATAGCAAGAATTACCAATCATAACATCTTTCTTTTAATATCTTTTAGATGTACAGCTTCAGGATGGATTATGTAACACAGACAACGGCAATAGCACAAGGTGAGCAAACAAGCTTGTTTCTGAAAAAACAACAAGTTATCTGTCAAAGGAGAGAATATGTAGTATCCAACAGGCGCAAAAAAACATTGGGCTACCGGGGCTTTAGCTAGGATGAGATAGCTTCCTGGGCCCACAAACAGTCGCACCCGAGTACGTCACAGGTCTTTTAAAGACATTGTACTTGTTAATGAAGCTTTGATAATCCCCCCCCTGCTTACAGCATCTACAGCTACGCTCTTCTCTTTGCTTGAACTAAAGCCCCCACCCCAAAATTTTTCTAGCTCCCCCACCCCGATATTTTTGACTGTGGTTGCGCCTCTGGCTTCACGTACCCCTCCCCTGTCGTGTGTGTCTCTCCCACGCTTTAATGTCCTTTTTTCTCTTTCTCTTTCTTACTCTCTCACATCATTTCTCTTTCTTTTTTAAAGGTTTGGATGCTGCTATCTCCACTCTGCTGTATACAACCATATCTGAATTGAAATGTTTAACTTTCTTGATTACAGTGAAGGCTTCTTCCACACATAGAGCACCATCTTTCAATAACGCCAATGGCACTAGGTGACAAAGAATTTTGCTTCCGAAACAACAAATTATCTATGAAAGGAGTGAGTGGGTAGTGTGCACCAGCTTCACTGTGTAAAATATATAATTACCTCCCAGGAGTGACAACAGATAGGTTACAACAGTCTGACAAACAGATATACAAGCTTATTACGCCACTTTTGAGTCACTTTTAACATGGGAAAAGTGATGCAAGCAGCTTGTAAATCTACGTCTAACTTTTCAAGAAAAAAATCTCAACTCCATACTCTGTGAGACAGTTTTAATGTTGTTTTCTCTCTCTTTCTCTCTCTCACTCTCGGTGACATCATTTCTCTTTCTCTTTCTCACTCTCTGTGACATCATTTCTCTTTCTCTTTTAGTTTCAAATGTATTTTATTGAATATTTCAGCAAGCATATATCGAGACATCTCAGCAAGATGTACAGGCATGAGGCATAAATAGCGGACGGGACAGACAAGCATGTCTTCCCTAGCATAAAGGAACAAAGCAAGATAAATATGCCAGAGGAACATTACGACATCGTAAGTGCGAAAGAGCTGCATAGCAATCAAATGACATGAGAAGAACAACAACAACCAAGAACTCCCGCCCCCCCCCCCCTGAGCCCCCCACCCCACCCCGACCAGTGTGCTCTGAAGTGTCAGTGGGACCATCAATGTGCCAGTAAGGTTTTAGTGTGGCCGTCCGGAAAGTCACAGAGAGTCTTCGGTGGCATTGGTAAGACGTAGGACCCGAAGGTATCTAGGGCATGTGATTTCATTGAATTCAGTGGACAGGAGGGTCAGTAAAGGAAGCCACGTCTTCCGAAAGGCTTCGGTAGAGTTAGTGAGTGTGGCGTGAATTCGCTCCATCCCAAGGGTGAACCAAAGCTTATGAAGCCATCCCTTGTGTGTAGGCTTAGTTGTAGATCCCCACAGTGATAATATGTGCTGCGTGGCTGCTTGCATGGCGATGCCCATTTGCCGACCCCACAGCGACTTTAAGGGGAATGTCGGTGCGTTAGGTAGACCCAACAAAGCGTATGCAGGAAATCTCGGGACTTCAGTCTCAAAGGTGGAGTCGATATTGTCCAGGACCACTTTCCAGAAGTCTCCGAGTTCCGAGCATTCCCAAAGGAGGTGGGTCAGAGTGCCCCTTTCCCCACATCCCCTCCAGCAAAGCTCGCTGCGCGCCGGGTTTCCCCTGTGTAGTCGGACTGGGGTGAGGTGCCAGTACATAGCCAATTTTACTGCTGTCTCCCTCGCTTTGGTGTTGCGTGTGGTGTGTGAGGCTCTGTAATAGACGTAACCCCATTCTTTGAATGTCAAAGCCCTACCTAATTCAGCCTCCCAGCGCTTCTGGCTTGGTGTTTTAACCGGGGCGTGTGGTGGTGTGAGCATTTTGTAGAGTTCAGAAATGAGGTGTTTATCCGTATCTTTAGTAAGCAGCCATTTTTCGAAGGTCGACATGGGACGGCTCACCAATCCAGCGATTTCCGGGTTAGTGAGCCAGTGTCGAAGTTGAAGGTATTGGAAGAAATGAGGATTCTCTATGCCACACCCCTGTTTAATGTCCGCGAAGGGGAGAAATCCCCGCAAGTCAAAAAGGTCGCCTGCAGCTCGACATGCCGTGTCTCGCCATTGTGGGAATGTGCCTGCGCCATCACCCGGAGGGAAATCAAGGTTATCTAATATGGGAGTGAATGGGGAGGGAAAAGTGGTCAAACCGTGTTTGTGTGCCACCCTATCCCATATCTGTAGAGTCGTGCGCGTGATAGGGGACCTCAACATATACCTCGGCCTATGCTGTCTAGCAAGGAATGGAACCCTCCAAAGTGGCGTCCGTGCCATGGCTCTGTCCTGGAAGCGCCATCTCTTCTCTGTACCATTCCACTAGGTACCGGAGTTGAGATGCTTGGAAATATCGTATAAGGTTTGGGACATCGAGACCGCCTTCGTCCATGCTCCTATACGCCAGTAGTTTGTGGATTCGTGCACGCTTTCCTTCCCAGACGAAGGCAAACAGGTTGTCCTGTAGGGTTTTCAGAATGCCTGCCGGGGGCATAACTGGGATCGTTTGGAACAGATATAGGATCCGCGGCAGGATCGAAATTTTCACTGCCGCCACCCTCCCCAGCAGGGAAAGAGGCTGTTTGGACCATCTCGCCAGGTCCGTCCGGATCTGGGCGATGAGAGTGTTATAATTAGTGGATACCGTGAGGTCCGTTGAGGGAGTTAGAGTAATCCCCAAGTATGGTACTTGGGTGGCTAGCTGAAGACCGCTCCCCTGATCTACGACGGGGACCTGCGAGCATGCATTTTTGCCTAAGGGCAAAATTAAGGATTTATCAATGTTGATTCGGAACCCTGAGACGGCTCCGAATGAGGCAAGTTCCTCCACAAGGGCGGGTATAGAGTAATTAGGTTGGTCCAGGGCGGCTATGACGTCGTCCGCATATAGACTGATAGTATGGGGTTCGCGCCCAAACTCGAAACCCTTAATCCTTGGATTGTCCCGGACCTTCTGCGCCAACGGCTCTATATACATGGCAAAAAGGAGGGGGGAAAGAGGACACCCCTGCCTGGTACCTCGCTGGATTTCGAATGGTTGCGAGTGCAAACTTCCCAAGCGGACCTTAGCCTGCGGTGATGATAACAGCTCGCTATGCGAGAGCAGAAGTGGTCGCTTAGGCCAAAGCGACGGAGAACATGTTGTAAGTAATTCCAGTTCACGCGATCAAACGCTTTTTCTGCGTCGATAGCGAGCAGCGCCGAGTCAGAGGCCTGAAAATGCTATTTATCAATAAGGTGTAGCACCCGCTTAGTATTATCGCTACATTGTCGGTTGGGGACAAAGCCTGACTGATCGTGTTCCAAAATTCCAGGAAGGCACGGGCCAAGACGCGCGGCGAGAATGCCCGTAAAGAGCTTCAAGTCAAGATTTAACAGTGAAATAGGACAGAATGCCGAGCAGTGCGTGGGTTTTTTACCGGGTTTTGGCAGCACCACCACCTCCGCGGCCAACATGTCCGGAGGTATGGCGCCTACTCCCTGAAAGGAATTAAAAAGGCGGGCGAGCACTGGGGCCAGTTGCCAAGTAAAGAGTTTGTAAAAGCCCGCCAAGAAGCCATCTGGCCCTGGGGATTTGAGCGGGCGCAATCGGGATATGGCTGCCAGGACCTCATCTTGGCGAATAGGGGCGTCTAGAGCCTCTGCAGTGGTCTTGGAGATCGCGGTGATAGTCGTCGTAGCCAGATAGGCCTCGATGTCCTCCGAAGAGGTCTTTTCTTCCCCATATAGGGAAGCATAATAGGAGCGAAATGCCTAGGCTATCTGGACGTTGTCAGTGAGCATCGCCCCGTCATCGCCCACGAGGTTATTGATCTTAGCCCGCTGGGTCTTGGCCTTTAGAGCGCTGGCCAGTAAGCGGCCTGTTCTATTACCCCCGACATAGTAAGTATGTCGAAGACGGAGAGCCGCGAATTTTGCCCTATCTGTATCTAGACTGGCTAATTGGGCCCGAGCCGCTTTTAACTGTTTCCACAGGCGTGGGGCGCAGGTGCGGCTATGAACCCGCTCTAGTTCCGCGCCGCGCGCCGTGAGGTCGTCCCGTTTACTTTTGCGGTCCTTGGCCTCCGCTGCCGCAATGGCTATGAGTTCACCTCGTACAACCGACTTCAGGGCTCCCCAGAGGGCTGTCACAGAAATGTCGGGTGTGTCGTTGGTGGCCAAGTAGCTAGTGATGCACTCACTGATTCGTTTAGTGACATCAGGGGACGGCGGGGACGGCGGGCCGCTCGAAGTGTGAGGGAGAGCTCCACCGCATCATGGTCAGAGATGGCCGCCGGTACTATGGTGACCTCCTCAAGAATCTTGAGAAGATCCGAGGAACCTATGAAGTGGCCGAGTCTGGCATAGGTGTGATGCACATGTGAGTAGAATGTGAATTGCGAGGCGTTCGGGTGCTGGGTTCTCCAGAGGTCTATTAAGTCCCTATCTGTGAGCAATTCATGACCACTGGGTGAAAGAGCACCAGTCCCTCGATAACGGTGCCCCGATCGGTCAGCGTGTGTGTCCATAACAATATTGAGATCCCCGCCCAGGAGTAGAGGTGCATGCGGGGTCTGAAGTGCTTCCGAGATAGCGCCTTTCAGGAAGGCCTCCTGTCCTGTGTTTGGGGCATAGAGGGAGCCAATCGTAAGGGTTGTATCACCTAGCTGAAATGTATGTACCAAGAGGCGACCCTTGATCTCCCCTACCTTGTTGCCCACCCTCCCCCGGAAAGTTCTAGATATTAAAATTGCAACACGCGGTTTTCATTGGGAGGGAGGAGAAGAATTGTTGTGGGAAGGCTCGGGAGCGCATCCTATGCCAATCTTTCTGCAGGAGGTGAGTCTCTTGTAGTAGGCAGATATCTGCTCCAGAGTTCTCTAAGTAGGAGAGAACAGCCCTTCTCTTAATCGGCTTATTCAGCCCCTTTACGTTAAGTGTTACTATCCTAAGATTAGTGTCCGTCATGGTGCAGAGGACATGTAGCGCAGCGCAGAGTGGACTTCCGTCACGTTACAGAACCGTGTGGCAGCAGGTAGTAGGCCGTGTGTTCCCCGGTAGCCTTGTAGGTCCAGTCCCCGACCCTGTATGCAGATGGGTGATCACCTTGGAATCGGCACAGCAGTGAAGTAACCCCCGCCCAATGATAAATCTAGTCTGGCACACTGGTCCCCATCCTCGAACCCCCCCTAGCCCAACAAGCACCCCCAAAACAACCCAGAGCCACCATTGTTTGCAGCTTTGCACATGTAAGCGAAATTTTTTGTGAGCGGAGGCTCTGCAACTACCCCCCCAACTCAACCTCCCCCCTCCCAGCCCCAACCCCCTTGAAACGTGTAGTCCCAATCCTGTTCTTCCGCACAGGATCGTGGTAGAAAACATTGAAGGGGTCATCTCCGACGGCGGCCTCTCCGGCCTCCCCACCCGACCCACCCACCGCATGAGCAGAATGTGTGCAATGCAGAGTCTCCCTAATGGAAGTGTCTATTACTCTGGGGAAGAAGTTTCTTTGGCCACCTCTGCCACTGCCGTCTCGCGCTCCCTGGAGATGACAGAGGCATCTGGTTTAAGGTGGTGAGATGGGGACCGTTTATAACGCACAGTTTGCCAGCCCCCCCTGGTTGATCCTTGTGAGTTTCTGAATACTGGTTCAGTATCGACTTGGTCCAGACCCAGGAGGTCACATGTGTCTTTGAGTGACCGCAGCTGCTGTAGTCGTCCATTCCACTTGAAAATTATCCGAAATGGGTGCCCCAATGAATAGGGGACCTCTTTCTGCCGCAAAAAGTCTGTCACTTGTTTGAATTCCTTCCTTTTTTGGAGAGTGATGGAAGAGAGATCTTGATAGAGGGCAAAGGCATGACCCTGAAACTGAAGGGGCTGGGCTTGCCGGGCCGCACGGAGAATCCGCTCCTTCAACGGAAAATCCAGGAGGAAAGCCAGGATGTCTGGTGGCGGGACTGGGGCTCTACCAGGCAACCCCACCCTGTGTGCTCTATCTATGCGAATGTTAAAGTCCGCCGGCTCCCCCAAGATGCTCCTGAAGAGGGCCTGCAGGTACGCAGTGACATCAGTCCCCTCCTCTTTCTGAGGGACCCCCCGGACCCGTATGTTGTTTCGCCGGGAACAGTTTTCAAGGTCCTCAGCGTGGGCCTGGAGGTCCAGCTGTTGGTCGGTGAGACGCAGGACCTCCTGCTGGAGCTGTTCAATTTCGGCACTTCTAGTTTGGTCGGCTTCCTCGACAGCGACCACTCGTTCACCAAGGTCCTCCACATCGCGTCGGAGTTCTTTGACTTCTCCTGCAACTTCCTGCTTTAAGGATTTGAAGTCTTCTCGGAGCGAGTTAAATAACCTTTCCAGGAAGGATCTGGTGATGGGCACCTGGTCATCCATGGCCGCAGGCGGTGCTTTCCCTGTCCCCGGGGACGGCGGGTCTTTGCCAAGTTTGGGCTGCGACTTAGCTAGTAGTTCAGGGAGCGTCTGTGACCCCCTCTTCCCCCTCTGCCCCGCCATGGTGTGGGGGGGCGTAGGGCAACGGCAGGCGGTAAGTCTCAGGACCCTGGACCGAAGTAGGGGGACAGCTATGTAGCGTTGCCTGAGTGGGGAGTCCCCAGCCTCTAGTAGATCACCCCTTATACTACTCGGGGTCAGGGCAAATGTGGTAGGCTACGCAGCCTCCAGCCGGTGAAACAGTGAAGACGGCGCCCCCCCAGACCGCCAGCCACTGTGCAGGGTGGTATGTCAGGGCTCAGGGAGTGTGGCCCCACCGTCCCACGGAATGTGCCCGGACCAGCTCCTCTCACAGTTCAGTGTCGGCCCCCTCAGTCAGTCCTCCGCCGGGGCTCGATCGTGCCCACGAGCTTTCCCCCGCGCCCTCCTCCACTCTCCTCACCTGTGTGGTTGCAGCGTGCCCAGGGATCGTGGCCCTCCAGGCCCCTCCAGCTCCGGGAACGCGGCCCGCTAGGCCCCTCCAGCGTCCGTCCTTGCCCAGTGTGCTGCGGCTGTTCCCGACTGTTTGGGGCTTCTAGAGGTCATGGAGGATCAATGTCTTATATTCCGCCGCCACTGGACCCCTCTCAAATGCTCAGGGTCGCTCCAATCTGCCGGGGAATGCGAGGTGTGCAGAGTCTAGGCCCAAAGCCGGGGCCTCAATTTTTGCGACCGCCGGCCGGGTCTTCTGGTCACCGGCCGGGTCGCCTGGTTGGAGGTCGCTGCTTGCCCCGATAGTTTAGCTGGCGGGGGGTGTAAACCAGACCACCCTGCTGCGTGGGTAGGCACCAGCACACAGCCGGCAGGCCCGAAGCCGGGGCCTCAAGTTTCGCGATGGCCGGCCAGGTATGTCCTGTATCCCGGGCGAGCCGTTAGTGGGGCGCAGTGGCTCTCCCCGAACCCTGCAGCCCTAGAGGTGGTGGCGGAGTCTGCTGATGTACCGCTGTGTTGTCGGTGCTGTCTGCACCCTAGGATTGACTCGTAGTCCGCCGGGTAGCTGCTCAGGACCTGCTTAGCTCTTGGTGCGGTCACCGCCACAGAGCGCCGGGCGCCAGTCCCCTTTCCGGATCTCCCATTGCAATTCTTGGGGTATCGGCTGCACTCCAAGGTCGTCACAGCTGGGCAGCTGTCCCCCTATGTTACGCTCTGGTATCTGGAGAGATTTGAGCGATATTCATGGCGTTTTGGCGGGATCAGGCAGGGAGCTCCGGAGACCTGCGTCCGATCACGCCGCCATCTTGGACACGCCCCCTCTCTTTCTCTTTTAAATTTATAGAAAATGCTGTCTACTTTGACCTGTAGAAGCAAATGCGTCTTCAAGTTGTGAATTCCACTGGCCGCGGTGTTAGGCCGCAGTGTTTATACAACGGTAAGCACAGAGGCCTAAATATACAATGCCTTCATTACAATGCATTTTTTATTTTGCAGATTACCAATCCAACGTCCACTTCACAATTTGTTTATATTATTGTTTTTTTAAAGTTATTTTTCTAGTTCTTTATAATATATTTATCATTACGTTTCGTTTACAGTTATTCTTTTAATAAAAGTTAATAAAAAAAACTACATACTTCTTTTTTTTGTGGGGGGGTTGACGGTCCACAATAAAAATAATATTTATAATGTTGAAGTACTATAGTAAGATGTTCAAGAGTAAGATTGAAAAGTACTGACTTATATTTTTTCTGGATACACTACAACATGGTAAAGAAATCAAACTAATACGAAACAATGTGTACCACATTTACAAACCTCTTGCGACATTTTCCCATGCAAACCTACCACCGTACAAAATTAAGTGTGGACCTCAATAACGCCCCTCAAACCACGGAAACAATCACCCCACAAATATTTCTATATTGTATGAGAGGGGCTGCGTGCCCTCTGCCTGGTGCCCTGGAGTCCACCACGCCCAGATCCGCTTCCTGCAGTGTCCTAGGGGGAAACAGCCATTACAACGTGGTCATAACCACGCGTGATCGTCACCACGAAGCCATTAGCACGCATATGGCTTTCCCACACATGCTTTTACAACTAGTGTGCATTTACCATGCATGATAAACGCATAATCTAAATAATATCTTTGTGTTGACGAACACGCGTTGTAATGGCTCTGGCTTACGTCCTTCAAATCAGTTTTTAGGAATACGTGTGACCAAGTCATAACATCGGAGGCCAAGGACAAACACCATTGTGTCTATGCCAGGAAATCTCATGGATCTTAGAGAAGATAAGCGGAGAGTAAAATGAAAGTAACAGGTATAATAAAAATAACGGGAAAAAACTATTAAAATGGCGGTGGACGGAGTATGTAATCAACATTTGGCACCTCGACACTACATTTCAAATAAACATAGATACAATATATTTATTAATCTATTACAAAAGTATAGCATTGGATGACACACACGGCCCGGGAAAAGAAAGCGGAAAATTTAATACCTGAAATAATGAGCAGTTTGCTTGGCGAACTTGAAGAAAAAGAAAAAAAACGTGACCTTGGAAACGAGGCTGCGCATGCGTAGAGAGTACAACTGGTGCACAAAAAAACCCCAAAAAGTTTTACATACTATCATAGAAATATAGCTCTTTTTTTTGACCAGTAAAGTAAGTTCTTAAAAAGAACTTTTTTTAGCCCCAATGCCCCCACGATCCTCCCCGCGTCCTTCGAGAGCCGGCATTGCTTTGTCAGAGACATCAGCTTCTTTGCTGCTCTCTCTTTTGAAAAACAATCAGCTTTCTTGAAAGAAAGAACAGATTAACTTGCTCTCTTTTTCAAATAGGAAAACGGTTTCCTGTGGTAAAGTGGGAGCAGCGATGGTACCGCCCTACCATACCAAACAACAGTGTCCCGGAAGTATGCACCCCGAGACACTGCAAGAACCGACCCTGGGAGATGGTGGACCCCAGGGCCACCAAGGGTTCCAGGAGGGGGGAAGCGCGAACCCCTCTGAACATTAAAAAACCCCGGGGAGTTCAGGTACCTGGCGCTGGAAGGTCATTTTACATATTACTGCCCCAGGAAGGTGGCAGTCTCCACGATGTGAGTTGGGAAGAAAAATAGCAAACCAATTGATAATATTAGTGCCCTTGTTACAACCTCATTTTACATATTCATTACATTGACAGTAATAATTCGCTTAGACAGCAATGTATGAAAAATATATGATTATTTTATTTTTCTTATTATTTATTTCATTTTTATGTCTTTTTTTCCCATTTTGAGCAACAAGATTTTATATTTCTTCTTTGAAATGTATATTCATTAAATTCATAGAACAACAATTATAATTCATACCAGTGACAATAAATAACATGCAATATCTATTGTAAACAAAAACACACAACAATATACACTTTAATACAAAAAGGTGCTGTACGATATGTTCGGTCGATGGAAAATTTTATGAAGGCAAATGCGGTAGAATAGAGCACAACGCGTTTCGGCCTGAGGCCTTCATCAGGTGACCGTCATTTCGTTTTATACACAGAGACAGGTGTACAACAAATTCCTATATAGACAGGGATAAAACACATAGAGTACATACATCAATATTTTATAAAGATTGATATACATTTACTGTCTAAGCAGACATCGCGAGGTTGAATAAAAAAGGAAGGGAGTCTTGTTATAGCAACCTACTGATGCTCTAAGGGTCAATCGTTGTTTTATAGACATGTATTATAAATTATACTTGATTACATGATACATTTCCAATATGTGTACAAAGTAGACTAGCAGTTCTATATCCCATGTTATCCTAACAATTTTCAAGCAATATATAACAGATTGTTATAAAGCACTGACAGTTAAAGTCTTATTATATCACCCATCTTACCTATGTGAACTAACTAGGGTTTTCAGTGTTTCTGATAGATATAGTTATGAACAACGTATAAAGAGGGGCAAAGAAGTGAGAGACTAGGAATATATATAACAAGTAAAAACTAAGATTTTAGTGATATCATAAACACAGGCAGAGAAGAGAGTTCATGAGCTCTAAGTGAGGATGTTATCTAAAGAGGGATGAAAAGGAAAAGAAAAAGAAACAGGTACTGAGAGGCTAGTTAACAGCTACTTATTTACTCACTTAGATTAGTTATCCTGTAGAGTAGATTCCAGTTATTTCATAAAACAGAGGTTCTGTTGTTTTTAATCTTAAGGAGGTTTCAGCAGGAATTATGTAGCACTAAGGAAATAGATATGCTCAGTTTTATATCACAAAAAATATATATAGACGACCGTTTTTTATTATATGTGGAATAGTGAGTTATCTAGAAATACCTGATATTTGCTGTTTCCACTTCTTATTTTCAATCAAGGTTACTCATAGGTATATTTTGGATTGGGTAACGATTCATTTGCATAACTTGTTTCGCTCCAAATTTGTTCCACAGTTATGATCTACAGGAAAAAGCCACTTTTAGATTCTATATATATATATATCTGTTTCTGTCCCTTCAGATTTATAAAGACCACTTCCACTAATTAGTTAGAGCCTGGAGTGTTACTCTAAGTAAATGTTCTCTCCATGGGATAGAGCTTATATGGAAGACTGTATGCTGCGTGGTAATTAACCTGTTTTAGTTATCAAGGACATGTTTATTAGCGGTACCCTGTGTCTGAGATCTTTAACGCTTTGTTTAGAAATTCCATTTTACCTGGTATTCAAAAACTATATTAAGGGATTCTTACCTTCAAAATAACTACGTTGAAGGAAGGATATTTTTCTAATTATGGCATCGTTGTTTATATTTTCACACACATCATTTCTGAAAAAGTTATTAGAAACGCAAGGTTACAATCTTTACTTTCTATTCACATACTAGGTTTTAATTTTTTCTATTGGGTTCTTTTGTTTAAAAGAGTACCTTATTATGAATTGTAGAGAGGATTGGTCTCACTAGATGGCCTCTTCCAAGTTTTGGTATCTGAAAACAAAAAGCGGGATACATGAGTATGGAATGAGTCCATCTCTTGTATAGGAGTATTGTGGGATAAGGGGGTTCTGTGCTAAAGCCTGCCTTGATCTAAATGAACTCACCTTTTAGATGTGCGCGCTTCTCCGTAGTCAGGGGGGTCTGCTGGTGTGCACTTCCAAACGTGCCGGCGTGAAACTGATGGAAAAGTTACCCGGTATTTATAGGTCAGGTAAGGGCTTTAATTAGTGTCAGCTGCATGGCCTCGTTATGGATTGGTTACGTATTTTTAAAGGCAAAGGGTTCCTTTTTGATCTTGTAGAAATAGAGACTAAAGACGGCTAAAATGTAGTTCCATCAGTAACTAGTGGACTACAATAGAAAGCGACGATAGTTTTACCGGGCGATCTTAACCCAGATTTCTTGACGCATATAATTTCCTTTGTGATAGAGAGCGTCAATATTAGTATATATTTCCTAAACATTTTTTACTTTTAACCCCCGAGCGTTTATTTTGGAAGACAACCTATTTTTAGAAATAAAGGGAATAAATTGCTGAAACACAGAGAATAGTTATAGACAAGGTCAGGATGTATAATGAGAAAAAAGAAAAAAGTCTGTATGGTCATATATTCTTAAGAGAGAAATATTCTAAAGAACAAAGAACCATATATGTTCTCATTATTCCAGAAACAGTATACTTTATAATTTGTAATGGACTATGTTGTAAGGAGAGGTAGAGGTGCACTTTCCTATAAGGGGACAAATGGCATCACATGTGTTCGGGGAGAAAGAGAGGGGTGACGGTCCCTGAGACTGAGGGGAAGAGGACCGATACCCCCCCCGCATACTTCAAAATAAAACCACAGAGGGGTGGCATTCCCCGGTGCTCGGGGCACCTCACAAGCCCCACACTATGAGAAAAATTGTCCCCGGAATTTGCCCCCCGGGACCTAATGAATAAAACAAACTTCTTTTTTTAATTCCCCTTTTCCACCGCGTACGTATACCATACGCGTACCCCCCGATTTTTTATTTAAAAAATAATAAAATTGAGCCTAAAGATCCATGTATGACCCCCTGCGAAAGCCTAGAGGGTCAGGATGTTTCTACCCTGCCCCCTTTCCTTATTTCTCAACTTTGTTTTACTGTTTTCTTGTGAGTCGCTTCCTGGTTTGGAGTGTTGATGCACAGTTGACAGCCAATCAGCATGAAGCTAGTGCTCGTAATTGTAAGGATTTCCGTACTCGTGCTGTACTTCATCTCTAGATATCGCTAGGATTTCACTTTTAATTTTCTAAGGTACTACTGAACGGATTTACACCATTTAACAAAAAGCACAATCTGCAAACCGAACTTTACCTCTCTGCCAAATTTGGTGTAATTCCGTTCAGCCGTTCGGGCTGTAGCCCTGGCTGAAGGTCCCTATGGAAAATTGCATGGGGAAAACACGTTTTGGGACCCCCCTTTTTTCTCAGCCCCCACTTTACGAATCACCCCCAAACTGTCGGGGAAGGAGCGGAGCCGAGGAGGCCATTTTCTTGAAAAAATTCGCAAAGATTGGTCTACCGACGCCAAAGTTATTCCAAATAGAATGTTGTGGATTTCCTACGGAAAGTAGGTCCTAACTATAACTACCTACTGGCGACCGCCAGTAGGTAATAAATATATATATATATATATATATATATATATATATATATATATATATATATATATATATATATATATATATATATATATATATATATATATATATATCCTACTGGCGGTCGCCAGTAGGTAGTTATAGTTAGGATTTTTTTCAATGTTAAATCTCAAAATTCTATTTGGAATAACTTTGGCACCGGTTGACGAATCTGCCTGAAAATTTCCTGAAAATGGCCTCGCGGCGCCCCGGTCCTTCCCTGAAAGTTTGGGGGGGATTCGTCAAGCGGGGGCCAAGATAAAAGGGGGGTCCCAAAACACGTTTTCCCCATGTTAATTTCCATAGGGCGGTCGATTTCACTTTTAGCCCGAACGGCTGAATGGATTTCCACCAAACTTGGCAAAATTGTAGGGACTGGTAGCCCGATGTGCCTTTGCTATGTCTCAAGATATGTGCTCCACTGGATTTTGAGTAATTTAGGTTCAAAAAAATATATATATCTATAGCAGCGCACCGGTACGCGCACCGGTGCGCGTACCGTGCGCGTCACGCGACTTGCGTGAGGAAAGCTGATTGGCTCTCGGGTGTCTGTAAACATTCTAAACAGTCCGGAGCGGCCGCCATCTTGTGTCTCGGTAAAATCGAGACACAAGAGGTGGCCAAAACAAAGAGGGAAATGACCATAAGGGGGCAGAGTAGACCCCCCTTGACCCCCTAGGTTTGATGTGGGGGCCATAAAAGGGCCCCGCAGGGCAAAAAAAAAAAAAAAAATTTTTTGATTTTCGCGGGGGGAGCGCCCGGTACGCGCACCGGTGCGCGCACCGGTGCGCGTACCGGGGAGTGTACCATGGGGAAAAAGAAGGACAGTTTTATAAGTAGCTGTTTAAAAAAAAATGTTTTGTTGTTTTTTTATACATACACATACATATATAAATGCATATGCATATATATATGCATATATGTGTATATGTGTGCGTGTAGAGAGAGGTAGAGAGGTAGAGGTGTAGAGGTAGAGAGGTAGAGAGGTAGCGGTAGAGAGGTAGAGATTAGTAGAGAGAGAAGAAGAGAGAGGTAGAGAGGTAGAGAGTAGAGAGTGAGTAATAGAGAGTAGAGAGTGAGTAGTAGAGAGTAGTAGAGAGCAGTAGAGAGAGTAGCAGAGAGTGAGTAGTAGAGAGTAGTAGAGTGAATAGTAGAGTGAGTAGTAGAGAGTAGTAGAGAGTGAGTAGTAGAGAGTGAGTAGTAGAGAGTAGTAGAGAGTAAGTAGTAGAGTGAGTAGTAGAGAGCAGTAGAAAGTGAGTAGTAGAGAGTAGTAAAGAGTGAGTAGTAGAGAGTGAGTAGTAGAGAGTGAGTAGTAGAGAGTAGTAGAGAATGAGTAGCAGAGAGAATAGTAGTGAGTAGTAGAGAGTGAGTAGTAGAGTGAGTAGTAGAGACTAGTAGAGAGAGAGTAGTAGAGAGTGAGTAGTAGAGAGTAGTAGAGAGTGAGAAGTAGAGAGTGAGTAGTAGAGAGTAGTAGTGAGTAGTAAAGAGTGAGTAGTAGGGAGAGAGTAGTAGAGAGTGAGTAGTAGAGAGTAGTAGATAGTGAGTAGTAGGGAGTAGCGAGTAGCGAGTAGTAGGGAGTGAGTAGTAGAGAGAGAGTAGTAGAGAGTAGTAGAGTAGTAGAGAATGAGTAGTAGACAGTGAGTATTTGAGAGTAGTGGAGTCGGAGAGAGTAAGTAGTAGAGAGTAGTGGAGAATATTCCAAAGTTTGGCACAGCACCACTTTCACAATGAGTCCAATCAAATCATATCACTTAGAGTCCTTATTGAAGCGCTGAATCTTGGTGTATATTCAAATGCTTTTATTTTCCTTAAGTTTATGTACCACAGCCAGCCGAAAGGTTTCGTTCTGTACAACAGAACTTCTTCAGGGCGTTCTTATTTCCTTCAAGTTATGTCGGTATCCAGTTGTCATATAACTAGATATTTCTTCCAAATGTTAGACGAGACATAAGTATATTCTTATTCAAAGTGACTAGGTATCAATTTTACCCACACAATTCGGGCAGACTTGAGTAATTTATAGCATCCTGAAAGTCAGTCTTTCAAAAATTCCAAAGTATAGGACATGATAATCCAAATCCAAATGTTTCTCAAGAAAAGTCATTTACAATCGTTCGGAATATCGGTGTTTGGGCAGATATGATCCAGGGACCCCCAGTATGCAAGGGGAATTAGTCCCCCCTCTGCAAACGCGCCAGTGGCCTGTATTGCAGAGAGGTGTAACAAGGGTGTGGCCTCATTACACTTCTCTGCAATGCAGCTCCCTCGCGCATACTGGAGGCTCCTGGTGGACTAGTTGACCCCGGGACCCCCAGTATGCAAGGGGAATTAGTTCCCCCTCTGCAAACGCGGCAGTGGGCTGCGTTGCAGAGAGGTGTAACAAGGGGCATAGTCTCATTACACCTCTGCAATGCAGCCCCTGGCGCATACTGGAGGTTCCAGGTGGGCTAATTGGCCCCCAGGGGCCCCCAGTATGCAAGGGGAATTAGTTCCCCCTCTTTAAACATGCACGGGGGTTGCGTTGCAGAGAGGTGTAAAAAGGGTTGTGGCTTCATTACACCTCTCTGCAATGCAGTCCCCTGGCGCATACTGGAGATTCCTGGTGGGCTTTCAGGTCTTATATAGTTAGGAATTAGCATTAAAAAAACCTTTGAAATTCACTGAAAAAACCATAGGTTTCACACCAGTTATAGTTAGGAATTAGCATTTAAAAAACCTTTGAAATTCACTGAAAAAACCATAGGTTTCACACCGGTTATAGTTAGGAATTAGCATTTAAAACACCTATTAAATTCACTGAAAAAACCATAGGTTTCACACCAGTTATAGTTAGCTGGAAATTTTACTGATATAAAACCATTGAAATTCCCACGTTATAGTTAGTCGGACTCACTATAACTTGCGCGTGCAATGCACTGCTGATGACATCACATATTACATCACTCATGACATGGTCAGTGACATCACTCATGACATCACTGATGACACCATCCTTGTGACACAGTGACAGACCTCCTCTCAGTGTAAAGTAACCCTTGAGACACATATTCAAAAATAGAAACTGAAATTTTTAAAAAATTGACATACCTATATCAGTTACAACAAGCAATTCTGTACTTCCACTATCTATATACACATCCACTCATTCACCAACAGTTCTATATAGTCACTCATACATATACTCACTCATCATATGAAGAGATACACCTATACATCCTGTTACACACCGACATTCATCCAAAAGTTACTCACACACATATTCACACGTGCAAATAAACTATTGAACAACCATTTATTTGAATATAGAGTTATACACACACTTCCACCTTACTTCTATTGAAAATTACACATATTTATTATCTTAAACAATCACTTATAGAAACACATACTTATTTAAACAGGAAATCTTAAAATCTCTTACTCTCACATATACTCACTTATATACATCAATATTCATATATACTAGATTAAAACATATGTAGTTACTGATAAAGACACTAGTGAGACAGTCATTCACTCACTAACAAACACATATAGACACTCATCCACCCATACAGTCCTGTACATATGCTGTCTTCAAAACACATACAAACAAAGAGTCAGTCACTCATGCATCTATGTGCTAAGTAATACCCCCACCAAACCATATAGACACTCATACTGATACTAATAAAAATATCAAATAACCCATATACATACGCATGTAGCTACTTATCAACACATGTAGCCACTTATACACAAAGTGAAACACTAATATATGTATTTAAATATTTAAACATAACTCACTAATATTTATTTTTCAGAAAGACACATATTCACTGGATGGTGTCATCAGTGATGTCATGAGTGATGTCACTGACCATGTCATGAGTGATGTAATATGTGATGTCATCAGCAGTGCATTGCACGCGCAAGTTATAGTGAGTCCGACTAACTATAACGTGGGAATTTCAATGGTTTTATATCAGTAAAATTTCCAGCTAACTATAACTGGTGTGAAACCTATGGTTTTTTCAGTGAATTTAATAGGTTTTTTAAATGCTAATTCCTAACTATAACCGGTGTGAAACCTATGGTTTTTTCAGTGAATTTCAAAGGTTTTTTAAATGCTAATTCCTAACTATAACTGGTGTGAAACCTATGGTTTTTTCAGTGAATATATATATATATATATATATATATATATATATATATATATATATATATATATATATATATATATATATATATATATATATATATATATATATATATATATATATATATATATATATATATATATATTTATCCCACCTGTTGGAGACACACTCTGACATCCACTACAACAACCTTCATGAGGTAAAAGCCGGATTGGCGGGCAGATCCAGTTTACAGCATGCCTGTCGATTCACGCCGGACGCGTTTCGTGCTCATTGCACTCTTCAGCGGCGCGACAGTCATTTTGGCATAGAGGCCACAACTCCCACTTAAAAATATGAGCCTACCAATGGGTAACTCGAATGAGTCCGCGTTGGTTTGTGGGTCTTGTAGTGTGTGCTTCAGTTATGTGCCACTGTCTGAACTGTTTCAAGCCCACCAATGGGCCTTCACTCGCACATCCGGCTTGTCAATCCTCCATGGATGCCTCCACATTGAGACTCTGTGATTCGGAGCTCTGTGGCCCCAAATTTCCGGGTGGTGCATCTCCGGCGGCTGGGAGCCAATGTATAAATCAAAGCTCCAAGGTTATCACCTGTTGGAGACGCATTCTGACATCCACTACAGCAAACTTCATGAGGGAAAAGCCGGATCGGCGTCCAGATCCAGTTTACAGCATGCCTGTCGATTCACGCCGGACGCGTTTCGTGCTCATTGCACTCTTTAGCGCCACAACAGTCATTTTGGCATAGAGGCCACTCCTCCCACTTAAAAATATGAGCCCTCCAATGGGCGATTCAAATGAGTCCCCGTTGGTTTGTGGGTCTTGTAGTGTGTGCTTCAGTTTTGTGCCGCTGTCGGAACTGTTTCAAGCCCACCAATGGGCCTCCACTCGCACATCCGGCTTGTCAATCCTACATGGATGCCTCCACATTAAGACTCAGTTTTTGAGCTCCGTGGCCTCAAATTTCCGGGTGGTGCAGTCAGGACTTTCACTTAGCTGTTTAAAAGAAAATTAAAAGTGCCCTTCATCAATGGACTTCAGGCTTTCAAGCACTTTCCGGTATTGAAAAGATAAACAGCATCAAGATTATTGTCCCACTGGGGTTTGGAAAACAATGTTAAGGACTTCGAAATTGCACTGATCCCACTGTGGAGAAACAGCGCTTGAGGAATAAACTACAGGTACCAGCATGCTTGACGTTTTTTGCTCACTTGAGACGCCCACTTGGAACATTTAAATTATGAGCATGCAGCTAATGGCACCATGACAAGTAGCACAGTGCACTTCGTATCGTCATCCTATGAGGAAGGGGCTATGTAAAGCCCCGAAACGCGTCAGGACTTTCACTTAGCTGTTTAAAAGAAAATTAAAAGTGCAAGTTACTACCTGAGGTCTGGTCAGGCGTACTTCTTTTCGCTAGAATGGGAGTTTGGTTGGAGTTATAAGGAGGTTGTCCGCCCCCTGCGCCCTGACCGCCCTGAAAGAGGTACCTGCTCCCTGCAGACGAATGGTGGTTGGATTTTTGTTAAAAGGAGCGGGGCCCGCCAGCAGTGTTCCTTTCAGTCAACGGCACGGAGTTTCCAGCCAGGAGATTGTTTGTGAACTTTGCGAGGCAAGGGAAAGGTGAAGTGCATTTGCCCTTCATCAATGGACTTCAGGCTTTCAAGCACTTTCCGGTATTGAAACGATAAACAGCTTCAATATTATTGGCCCACTGGGGTTTGGAAAACAATGTTAAGGACTTCGAAATTGCACTGATCCCACTGTGGAGAAACAGCGCTTGAGGAATAAACTACAGGTACCAGCAGAATGTCTGACATAATATCGACAGACAGAATATCGAAATGCAAAAATATCGGAGCAAAAATATCGACAGCAAAAATATCGGAATCCTATCTTCATTAAGGTAAGTACAAAAATATCGAAAAAATAATATCGAAGTACAAAAATATCGGAATCAAAAATATTGTTTTTTTAAATGTATTATTAATAATGTAAAAATAATTTTAAAATACATATAATTTTACAAATATTAAATAAAAATATTAAAACAAAATTAAAACTAATACATATACATTTAAAATAAATAAAACACTTAATAATTTAATGTAATTTAAATTTTTATCATGTAATTTATTTGATTTAATGTAATATATTTTTGTTTTTACCCTGTACGCCTGTACCCCAAAAACCCAAAACTGACCCTGAACCCTAAAAATATCCCTGTACCCCAAAAACCCAAAACTGACCCTGAAACCTAAAAATACCCCTTTACCCAAAAACTGAAAACTGACCCTTATCCCTAAAAATACCCCTTTACCCAAAAACTGAAAACTGACCCTGAACCCTAAAAATACCCCTTTACCCAAAAACTGAAAACTGACCCAGAACCCTAAAAATACCCCTTTACCCAAAAACTGAAAACTGACCCTGAACCCTAAAAATACCCCTTTACCCATGAACTGAAATCTGACCCAGAACCCTAAAAATACCCCTTTACCCAAAAACTGAAAACTGACCCAGAACCCTAAAAATACCCCTTTACCCAAAAACTGAAAACTGACCTTGAACCCTAAAAATACCCCTTTACCCAAAAACTGAAAACTGACCCTGAACCCTAAAAATACCACTTTACCCAAAAACTGAAAACTGACCCTGAACCTTAAAAATACTCCTTTACCCAAAATTAATTAATATTATTTAATTACCAATTAATTATTAATTAACAATAACAATAAAGTAAATATATTAGCACATTTGCTGTAATTATTTTAATTTAATTAATTAATTAATATTAACAATAAATTATATATAAAAAATTACTATAATTAATGTAATTAAATAATTAATATTAATTAATTACCAACTAATTAATAATTATAAATATGTACAAAATTATATTAATTATTTAACTAATTAATAGAAATTAATTACCAATTAATTATTAATTAAAATATGTACAAACATATATCAATTAATTAATTATTATTAAATTACTTCCCACCCTATTCCCCTATAAACCCATAACCCACTACAGAACATATTTATCAATTAATCAATTAATTAAAAATTATTAAAAATTATTTCTCAATTAATTAATTCATAATTCCTACTAATTAAAAATTAATTTAACATAATTAAATTACTTCCCACCCTATTCCCCTATAAACCCACAACCCGCTACAGTAGTAAAAGACAATATTTAATTAAATTACATTAAAAATAAATATTAAAACATAATAAATACAATATAATATACACTAAATGTATTTAAAAATTGATATTAGTAACATCGAAGTTATTAATTTCGATATTATTGACATCGATATTTACAACTTCGATATTACTGATATCATACCAATATCGATATTAAGACTGTCGATATTACTTACCTTCGATATTTTGTCCCATCGATATTTAAACTTCGATATTTTTGTATATCGATATTTAAAAATCGATATTTTGTCTGTGTACCGTACCAGCATGCTTGACATTTTTTGCTCACTTGAGACCGCCACTGGGAACATTTAAATTACGAGCATGCAGCTAATGGCGCCATGACAAGTAGCACAGTGCACTTCGTATCGTCATCCTATGAGGAAGGGGCTATGTAAAGCCCCGAAACGCATCAGGACTTTCACTTAGCTGTTTAAAAGAAAATTACAAGTGCAAGTTACTACCTGAAGTCTGGTCAAGCGTACTTCTTTTTGCTAGAATGGGAGTTTGGTTGGAGTTATAAGGAGGTTGTCCGCCCCCTGCGCCCTGACCGCCCTGACCGCCCTGAAAGAGGTACCTGCTCCCTGCGGACGAATGGAGGTTGGATTTTTGTTAAAAGGAGCGGGGCCCGCCAGCAGTGTTCCTTTCAGTCAACGGCACGGAGTTTCCAGCCAGGAGATTGTTTGTGAACTTTGCGAGGCAAGGGAAAGGTGAAGTGCATTTGCCCTTCATCAATGGACTTCAGGCTTTCAAGCACTTTCCGGTATTGAAAGGATAAACAGCTTCAAGATTATTGGCCCACTGGGGTTTGGAAAACAATGTTAAGGACTTCGAAATTGCACTGATCCCACTGTGGAGAAACAGCGCTTGAGGAATAAACTACAGGTACCAGCATGCTTGACATTTTTTGCTCACTTGAGACGCCCACTGGGAACATTTAAATTACGAGCATGCAGCTAATGGCGCCATGACAAGTAGCACAGTGCACTTCGTATCGTCATCCTATGAGGAAGGGGCTATGTAAAGCCCCGAAACGCGTCAGGACTTTCACTTAGCTGTTTAAAAGAAAATTAAAAGTGCAAGTTACTACCTGAGGTCTGGTCAGGCGTACTTCTTTTCGCTAGAATGGGAGTTTGGTTGGAGTTATAAGGAGGTTGTCCGCCCCCTGCGCCCTGACCACCCTGAAAGAGGTACCTGCTCCCTGCGGACGAATGGAGGTTGGATTTTTGTTAAAAGGAGCGGGGCCCGCCAGCAGTGTTCCTTTCAGTCAACGGCACGGAGTTTACAGCCAGGAGATTTTTTGTGAACTTTGCGAGGCAAGGGAAAGGTGAAGTGCATTTGCCCTTCATCAATGGACTTCAGGCTTTCAAGCACTTTCCGGTATTGAAAAGATAAACAGCTTCAAGATTATTGGCCCACTGGGGTTTGGAAAACAATGTTAAGGACTTCGAAATTGCACTGATCCCACTGTGGAGAAACAGCGCTTGAGGAATAAACTACAGGTACCAGCATGCTTGACATTTTTTGCTCACTTGAGACGCCCACTGGGAACATTTAAATTACGAGCATGCAGCTAATGGCGCCATGACAAGTAGCACAGTGCACTTCGTATCGTCATCCTATGAGGAAGGGGCTATGTAAAGTCCCGAAACGTGTCAGGACTTTCACTTAGCTGTTTAAAAGAAAATTAAAAGTGCAAGTTACTACCTGAGGTCTGGTCAGGCGTACTTCTTTTCGCTAGAATGGGAGTTTGGTTGGAGTTATAAGGAGGTTGTCCGCCCCCTGCGCCCTGACCGCCCTGAAAGAGGTACCTGCTCCCTGCGAATGAATGGAGGTTGGATATATATATATATATATATATATATATATATATATATATATATATATATATATATATATATATATATATTTATCCCACCTGTTGGAGACACACTCTGACATCCACTACAACAACCTCCATGAGGTAAAAGCCGGATTGGCGGGCAGATCCAGTTTACAGCATGCCTGTCGATTCACGCCGGACGCCTTTTGTGCTCATTGCACTCTTCAGCGGCGCGACAGTCATTTTGGCATAGAGGCCACAACTCCCACTTAAAAATATGAGCCTACCAATGGGTAACTCGAATGAGTCCGCGTTGGTTTGTGGGTCTTGTAGTGTGTGCTTCAGTTATGTGCCACTGTCTGAACTGTTTCAAGCCCACCAATGGGCCGTCACTCGCACATCTGGCTTGTCAATCCTCCATGGATGCCTCCACATTGAGACTCCGTGATTCGGAGCTCTGTGGCCCCAAATTTCCGGGTGGTGCATCTCCGGCGGCTGGGAGCCAACGTATAAATCAAAGCTCCAAGGTTCCCACCTGTTGGAGACGCATGCTGACATCCACTACAGCAAACTTCATGAGGTAAAAGCCAGATCGGCGTCCAGATCCAGTTTACAGCATGCCTGTCGATTCTCGCCGGACGCATTTCGTGCTCATTGCACTCTTTAGCGGCACAACAGTCATTTTGGCATAGAGGCCACTCCTCCCACTTAAAAATATGAGCCCTCCAATGGGCGATTCAAATGAGTCCCCGTTGGTTTGTGGGTCTTGTAGTGTGTGCTTCAGTTTTGTGCCGCTGTCTGAACTGTTTCAAGCCCACCAATGGGCCTCCACTCGCACATCCGGCTTGTCAATCCTACATGGATGCCTCCACATTAAGAGTCCGTTTTTTTGAGCTCCGTGGCCCCAAATTTCCGGGTGGTGCATCTCCCGCGGCTGGTAGGATGCGTATAAATCAAAGCTCCAAGGTTCCCACCTGTTGGCGACGCAGTCTGACATCCACAACAGTAACCTTCATGAGGTAAAAGCCGCATCAGCGGACTGATCCAGTTTACAGCAGGCCTGTCAGTTCACGCCGGACGCGCTTCGTGCTCATTGCACTCTTCAGCGGTGCAACAGTCATTTTGGCATAGAGGGCACACCTCCCACTTAAAAATATGAGCCCTCCAATGGGCGACTCGAATGAGTCAGCGTTGGTTTGTGGGTCTTGTAGTGTTTCCTTCAGTTATGTGCCGCTGTCTGAACTGTTTCAAGCCCACGAATTGGACTCCACTCGCACATCCGGCTTGTCAATCCTTCATAGATGCCTTGACATTGAGACTCCATGATTCCGAGCTCCGTGGCCCCAAATTTCCGGGTGTTGCATCTCCTGCGGCTGGGAAGCACTGTATAAATCAAAGCTTCACATTTCCCACCTGTTGGAGACACACTCTGACATCCACTACAGCAACCTTCATGAGGTAAAAGCCAGATCGACGGGTGGATCCAGTTTACAGCATGCCTGTCGATTCACGCTGGTCGCGTTTTGTGATCATTGCACTCTTCAGCGGTGCAACAGTCATTTTGGCATAGAGATTGGTGCTCCGGTTAAAGGTTTAGCGGGTGAACATAGTTAATGAAGGTTGCCCTCCTCTTTTGCTGAAGGTGTAGGAAACACACCTCCGTGTTTGTTTTTTCATACACCTCTGGAGCCATAATGTTTTGGACCTAGAACTGCTGTTTTTGGAGGAGAGTCCGATCCGTGAGCCACGTAAGAGGAGGTTGGCTGCACCCCTTCGGGGTGTGTCCCCCGTGTGTAGTGTGGGGGTGATATCGTGAGCCATTTAAAGTACCCTTGTCCTGATGATGCCACAAGATACTGTTGGCGGAAACGCGACCGCGACTGCGTCGACATCTGATTAAGGAGTCCGACTATACTGTATATACTGTGTAAATATTACCAAGCGCTTTGTATTAAAACTATATTGTTTTTTTTTAGGAGAAATTATAACTTTTGCGCTTTAAGGACTACCTTGGTTTTGATACTCCACCCAAATTGAGGAGTGGGTATTTACAGAGAATTGAATGTGTTCTTCTCCGTTTTCTCCTTGTTGAGGGTACACACTGTTGTATATATAATGTATATATTGCTTTGATATGTTTTGTTGTTGTTTTTTACACTGTACACTTGTTGACCTCCTTGTCTTTTGACTTTGAATACTGTCCGTTTTTACTCATATCATTTAATGCAAACAGAAATTACTGTATAAAACAGGATAATAAATTGTATCTTGTTTTGAAATAGCATATATGTCATTGATTCCTCAGTACCTTTTTTTCTACTTTTTCATCTTTGATGCTCCCTGCCTAGGTATGCGAGGGTAATTTAGGCAGAACCCCCGTTCCTTACATAGTATTTTGGCATAGAGGCCACACCTCCCACTTAAAAATATGAGCCCTCCAATGGGCGACTCGAATGTGTCTGCGTTGGTTTGTGTGTCTTGTAGTGTGTGATTCAGTTATTTGCCAGCTGTCTGAACTGTTTCAAGCCCACCTATGGGCCTCCACTCGCACATCCGGCTTTGCCAATCCTCCATGGATGCCTCAACATTGAGACTCCGTGATTCGGAGCTCCGTGGCTCCAAATTTCCGGGTCGTGCATCTCCCGCAGCTGGGAGGCCGCATATAAATCAAAGCTCCAAGGTTCCCACTTGTTGGAGACGCACTCTGACATCCACTACAGCAACATTCATGAGGTAAAAGCCGGATCAGTGAGTGGATTCGTTTTTTTTTTTTTTTTAGTCCTCATTGTGCAACAATTATAGTAAGGAGATCTCAGGGTCCCTTTTTTCCCTCCGAGTACGATCTGTGCCATCCCTGCCATCAAGGATGGAATACGGGCAGGCCTTTTTTAAATAAATTGTGCGTGCTTGAATTTCTGTGTCGTGTTTCTGAACTGTGTCAAGTGCTTTAGCCTGTATTGTTATAAATAGTGTGTTCATAATAGTATTATTTTTTAACTGCATCAAGTGGCCCGCCCAGCTCTGTTATACTTTATTTTTTGTGGGGTACATGCTTTGTGCCTTATCGTATTTGCTCCCTCCTAATCCTCCCGTAACTTTTAATATTTATTGCTACCTCACGTGGCCTTCCCAGGCCTCTATTCTTATTGATCATATATGGTTAATGGTAATATTTCCTTCTGCGTCACGGAGCCCTCCTAGGCCTTTTTTAAAATAAATTGTGCGTGCATGAATTTCTGTGTCGTATTTTTGAAGTGTCACGTGCTTTAGCCTGTATTGTTACAATTTGTGCATTCATATTAGTATTATTTTTTTACTGCATCACGTGCCCCTCCCAGCTCTGTTTTGCTTTATTTTTGTGCACCACGTGCTTTGTACTTCATCGTATTTGCTCCCTCCTAATCCTCCAGTGACTTTTAATATTTATTACTACCTCACGTGGCCTTCCCTGGCCTCTATTCTTATTGATCACATATGGTTGATCATAATATTTCCTTCTGCGTCACAGGGCCGTCCTAGGCGATTTTTTTAAATAAATTGTGCGTGCACGAATTTCTGTGTCATGTTTGAACTGTGCCCCGTGCTTTAGCCTGTATTGTTACAATTTGTGCATTCATATTAGTATTATTTTTTACTGCGTCACGTGCCCCTCCCAGCTCTGTTCCGCTTTATTTTTGTGCTCCACGTGGTTTGTACCTCATTGTATTTGCTCCCTCCTAATCCTCCCGTGACTTTTAATGTTTATTGCTACCTCACAAGGCCTTCCCAGGCCTCTATTCTTATTTATCATATATGGTTGATCATAATATTTCCTTCTGCGTCACGGGGGCCCTCCTATGCGATTTTTTTAATAAATTGTGCGTGCACGAATTTCTGTGTCATGTTTGAACTGTGCCCCATGCTTTAGCCTGTATTGTTACAATTTGTGCATTCATATTAGTATTATTTTTTTACTGCATCACGTGCCCTCCCAGCTCTGTTTTGCTTTATTTTTGTGCACCACGTACTTTGTACTTCATCGTATTTACTCCCGCCTAATCCTCCTGTGATGTTTATTGTTTCCTCACGTGGCCTTCCCAGGCATCTATTTTTATTCATCGTAATTCCATGATCCTATTATTTAATTCCTTCTGCGTCACGGGCCCCTCCTAAACCTTTTTTTAATAAATTATGCGTGCATGAATTTCTGTGTCATATTTATGTTACTCTTTATAGTAAAGTATTCTATATATACCAGGGCTGCTCATGTAAATGCTACTAGTGGGCCTGCAACAGTAATTGTGCCACCCACACAAGTAACCCTAAATAAAAAAGTCAGGCTTGGCACTGCAGTGCCTGAGCGCCCTTTCTAAAACTGCCATGTTTTCAAACTGCATCCATTTGGCAGGCCCAACCCGTCCCTTTGTGTGGACTGTACTCTGTATCCTTCACTTAAACTTTGTGGGTGTATTGAGCTGTGAAGACAGGGTGACAATTGTTTTACTAATTATATATTTAACCATCTTTATAGTCTTATATGTCTTTATACTTGAATGTGAGCATATAAAATGTGTTCTTTACATCTATAATGCTTTTCTTCTAATGTTTTTTCCCGTTTATCTTAATTTTGCATAGAAATGAATGTCACTAAGTACCAAGAGCTTCTGGATTATATAAGCCATAATGTGTATCCTGATGGTTTCAGTAAATTCCACAAGCATGGATTGCGTAGACTATCTAAACAATTGTCTGTTGATGGTACTATAATTTTTTCAGTACTGGCACATAATTTGAATGTCTACATTAATGATGTTCCATTGACTGGTGTAATTCTCTCCTATATAGGTGAAAAGTTATTACATTGCAGAACAGTACGTGATTATATCTTTCAGCACACAACATATTTTACAAACTACATTAATATAAGAAAGGTATTTCTGATGAACTTTTTGTGTTTGAGAAAGGTTTGTGGTAGGTTATTAAACTAATTTCTTCTTTAAGAAATGTTACTTTTTTTGGATACCTGTTGAGGTTAGTTTCTGCTACATGTAAATTGTGTATATTATGGTTAATAACGTATGATGTACATATTCATTCTTCTTTACAAGCTCATGTGCTTTCTTATATTTTTACAGGTACTCCATATCTTCCTCTCAAATATGTTTCAGAAGACCAGATGTATGTATATATCCATTCCTAATACAGTTACCTATCTTTAAGTAATAATTTCAAATCAATTTGTGTACTGAAATCCTTTAATTTTAACCTTACTCTTTAGTAATATCAACAACAGTGTCTTCTTGTATCTTCCTCGACAAATATCGCTCTTCTACTTTTCAGGTAAATATTTGTATCTGTTATGTGACTTTATAGTGTTACTGATGAAAATACTGATTGTCATTGGATACTTTTGGTAAGTGGATTTATCAATCTATTTTGAAAGTTCTTGTTCGAAAATGACTGGTTGAATATTTTACATGCTAATTTTTGTAAATGATTTTGTAATGTATCTAGAGCACTGAAAGCTATGATTGCTTTTCAACCTCAAACCTTTTCTGATTAATTGTTTTTATGTACAATAACATTCAGGCTGGACTTTTGCTCAACATATACATTGCTTATTATGTTTTCAGTTTGAAGAATGCTACCTAACTCAGCAGCAAGTTGCCGAGATTTTTACTAATGTGATATTTCTACGGAATTATCTACTGAAAATTGCAATGGACCTAATGAAAACTTCAGGTTTGACTTTAACATTTCAATGATAAATAAGTTGTCACACTGTAGTGTTGTCCTGAACATTGCATTATTCTGTATTTTCTTTTTTCATAGAAGGTCTTTTATAGATAATGGCATATCATACATTTTTAACATAGTACAGAAAGATATTGTCATTTTAGTTGTGAATTTTCAATAATGTTCGTAGTCAACCCAGTTGAATATGTTTGCAACAGTTGTGGCTATCTCTATTCCTGCATCTGAAAACACCTAGAATCATGAATGATATATTGCAAAATAAGTTTTGAATTGTTAGCATTGCTGTTATGTTATTTACATTTAGAGTCTATTGAAAAGTATTGTGGTGTCTGCAACCATGATACTTTAATTTATATGCAAAACTTAATGGTAAGTACCCTCAATGATTATAGATGCTGAAGATCCAAATTAAGTGATATAAGTCGGGGGCGTAGCCAGCCAGGCAACATGGCGGACGCAACTTCTTAGAGCTCCGTCTGCAGGGCCCTGAAATTCTCCTTTAATTATCCTGATTGCGAGATAACATTCCCCATGCTGAGCGGAATTGGTGCAGGAACGTCTGTGAGAACCGCCAACGAGATCTGCAGCGATCTACGAGGCAGCGGGGACATAGAAACAGTCACTGACCTGCAGAGGCGCGGAGAGCCGAAAAAAGGCCCGTAACCCACCTGGGCTGCGTTGAGCAGGAAACGTCCCGGCGCCGGCCGAGAGCAGAGGCCGGAGAGTGCCGATTCCCCAGGCTAGCCCTAGAAGGCTGAAATATGCCGAAAACAGCAGCAGCTGGGAGGCGGCCGGTGGGGCCGAGAGCGAGAGGGCTCCTAAAGGACACCTGGCGCATCTGGCGGCATGGTGGTGCGGCCCAGGGTGCCAGGACGAATCGTAGGAGAGCCACGGTAGTCCATCGCTGAGATGAGGAGTGGGGAAGAGGGGGCCCCCATCGAGCGCGCCTCCAGGACAGCATCGCCAGGGCAGAGGGAGGCAGAGACGAGGACCCAGACACCGCCGGCCCCCTAACACATCCCCCCTGTTGTCTGAGAAGAGGGAAGCTGCAACACCAACTGCAGACAGACCAGACAAGGCCCCCCACGAAGCACTGCGATGCTTCCCACGCAAGTTGCAAGAGTACGCTGCGATCCTGGTGGGGAGCTCATTGCTCGCCATGGACTGCTGAGGCGTAGCGCTACTGGAGCTGCTCGCTGCTGTTGAAGGGGTCACTGGACAGTGAGGAGCTGCTCGCCCACCGCACGCCGGACTATTTAAAGCTGCAGGGGTGCTGGACATTGGCTCTGGGCCTCTAAGTAACTGAAGGGTAGCAGCGGCTGTGGCCTGAGAGGAGAGGAGAGTGCCCCCAGACAGAAACTACAGCAAGTGGGCACCATCTTGCTCAGGGCGCCATCTTGGTGGTCCCTGCACCGCGCGGCCATCACCCCTGAACAGTCTGGATCGCTCTCCTCCCTCCTGTCACTACGGACGGGCTAGGAGAAGAGGGTCCCCTGAGCTGATGCAACCGGAACAGGCCTAGGATAAAGTGGCTATCCATCCTCACGAGTCTAGGCGGGGGAGTGTGCCACGGTGCTGATCTTGGCGACGGACTGCCCTTGAACGTCTGGACAGTGGCAGCTGGAGGGGAGAGTCGGGCCCAACTGCTGTTCCCCACACCCCACGTATAACGTTGACTACCTGGGCAGAAGGTCCCCTCTGCAGCCGCCGCCAGGTACGGAGTCAGATGCATTGATGCCCATGGTGCAGCAGCTAGCAATGGGCAGGCTTCGGGACAAGATGCAGGCGAAACAGCAGGAGGCGAGCGGCCCTGACCACATACAGGAGCAGAGGCGAGAGGCCATGGAGCCCACAGCTACCCTGGCGGCCAAAATGGACACGGTTCTGGCGGCAGTGGAATGCATTGAAACTACCCTAGCGCAAACCAAGACCTCCCTGTAAGCACGAATAGATAAAGTCACATCTAACCTCACGCTGCTCCATGCGGACCACCGCAAACTGTCGGAGTCAGTCACCGTGCAGCGCCAAACGGTCCAAGAACTCCAACCTGTAGTGCACAGCCATGCCTCAGCACTACAAGACCTGATCGACAGAGCATTGGAGGACCGAGCAGAGGATGCTCCACCGCATTCCTCGAGAGTTGCGGACACGTTACACTAAGAGGTAGATACACCACCTAGTTTGGATGCATGCCCCGTTGGGAACTCGCCCATAAAGTTTACTTGTTAGTTCTGGTTCACATGTTTCAGAAGCGGCACTTAGAAACCCTCGCCTGGGGGTCCGTCCACTGGCCTAGCATGGCACCCCCCTTGACCCCCAGAGTGACTACACTTCAACTCAGACTATGGCGTGCACCAACATCATGACCTGGAACATCCGCGGCATGCATACCCCGTTGCGCAGGTATTCTGTCTTCCCCTACATGCAGCGGCACAAGGTAGGGATAGCACTCCTGCAGGAGACCCATATGTCCCCAGTGGAATTGGACCTCTCCGTAGACGCTGGAGAAGGCAGGTGCATGGTAAGACTTACTCAGCGCAAGGGCGTGGCACCTTGATTTGGGCAAGAGCAGGCGTCCATTTATATGTACTGACACCCAGGTAGACCCAGAGGGAAGGTATTCTCTTGTAAGGGAGAGGCTCATTGGGCAGGAGATATTGCTAGGTTCCACTTACGCCCCCAACACAGACCAGCCTGCCTTCCTGGTGTCCTTAAATCATGTCCTCCAGCGGTATATGGGCCTTCCTTGCCTACTGGGCGGAGACTTCAACATGGTCCTTGACACGCATTTGGATCGCTCCTTCCCACCCCTACGCGCAGTGACAGTGACATGGACAGCGAAGGCTCCGCAGGACTGGTTATTGCACTGGGACATACACGATCTCTGGCGTGAGCAGCACCCTACAGACAAAACATACTCATACTACTCGTCAGTGCACGACCTCCATGTCCGCCTGGACCGAATAGTAGGCTCCCAGTCCCTGCTTCCACTTCTGACTAAGTCGGAGTACCTAGGCAGAACACACTCAGATAACAACCTCCTCTGGTTCCAGCTTAGCTGGGAGGCGGACCGACCTCCGGTACCCACGTGGCGGCTGCAGCCGGCAGCGTTGGAGGATGCCGAGTTTAGGTCCTCGCTGGGTACGGCCATACTGACTTACTTTGAAGAGGACTCCACAAGCGACCCAATGTTGGAGTGGGATGCCCGTAAGGCGACAACTCATGGGCATTGCATAGGCGCGACATGGAACATTCGTGCACAAGTGTCAACCTCTTTGACCCGCATAGAGTCTGAGTGCCTAAGATATGAAAGGGAAGGGGAGGGGACTGGCAGGCATGCGAGCAAACTCGGGGACCTTCATGGAGAGCATGCGGTCCTCATCGAGCGTCTGAGCGGCCACAACTATACAGCAAACACCGCCAAGACGCATGCCAAGGCGGATAGAGCTGGCCGCCTACTGGCCTGGCTGATACGGAAAGCAGAGCGTAATACCCCAATCGGTACAATTCAGGTGGGGGAAGGAACAGTGGTATACACTCAACGCGAGATCCATCAGGCGATGACAGGATACTACCGGGACCTCTACAGAACTAGAGGTATGGCTGACTTCCTGGAGTCGGTCGCACTACCCACAACCATGGAGAGTCAGAAAGCAGACCTAGGCACTCCACTCACATTGGAGAAGGTGGGAGACGCGATCCAAGCACTGGCGACCGGGAAAACGCTGTGGCCTGACGCCCTGCCGGCCGAATACTATAAGGCGTACAGGGAGAAACTTTGTGCTGGAGAAACTTCAGCACACGCAGAACTGTGCAGCTCGCACACTGCTCCAGATCCCTTGCAGAGAATCAGCTAAGGCAGGGATCAGGTCACTCCACTGGCTCCCTATCAGGGACAGAATAAAGTTCAAAACCCTGTGCATATCGCACCAAGCCTTCCATAGAGCTAGCCCTGAGATTAACCACTCACTTCTTTCCCCCTACTGTCCCGGTAAATCACTTCGATCCACAAACGCATTCCTTGCTGCAGTCCCCAGAGTCAAAAAGTCCAGAGCAGGAGGCAGGTCCTTCATGCTCAACACTGTAAACTATGGAACTTTCTTCCCTTCTCACTAAGGTCCAACCCTACTCTCTCGTCCTTCCGTAAAGAGCTAAAAACATTCCTCTTCAGAAATTAGCTCCCCACCTGGATTTCTCCCCCTGTCCCTCAGAGTTCTATTACCCCTACTTAGCGCTTGGACGCCCTCGGGCAGCAGTCGCGCTCTACAAAACCTCTACACTTCACTTCACATCCTAGCGCCTCATCTCCTCCGGGTGTACAGGGCGTCGGTCGACGCGGGCCACCTACCAACGTCCATGCGGGAACCGTTTCTAGTGACCCTGCCCAAACCCGACAGAGACCCAATGTCTTTAGGATCCTACCGCCCGCTGGCAATGCTTAATACCGACTATAGGGTGCTAGCCAAATTCCTTGCGGAGCGCCTGGCACGAATGGTCCCGCATTTAGTCCACCCAGATCAGAATGGATTCGTCCCGGCAAGGTCCACATCCCCTGAACCTCAGGAGGTATTTCAGGGTAGCGGCGGAAGCGACAAGGGCCTGGCCCAGGGCAGGGTGCCTGGTGCTGGACTTAGAAAAGGCCTTTGATTGCCTAGAATGGGGTTACTAGTCGCTGGTACTGGAGAAGTTTGGGTTGGAGGTAGGAGGCAAACTTCCTACAGATGGTGGGGCTCCTGTACAAGAACCCTGTGGTCCGTGTCAGGCTGGGTCCCTATATTTTGGAGGCAGTGGTGGTGGGCAGGGGCCCCCATCAGGGGTATACTCTGTCTCCGCTACTCTTCTCGCTGGCCATGGAGCCCTTAGCTGCGGCCATGAGACAAACCTTGGCTGACGGGATCCCGCTGGGCAATGGTGTCCATCAGGTGTCTTTGTATGCAGATGACTTATTAGTCTTCGTCCGCAATGTGAGCAGTGTACCGGAGCGACTGGCCCACCTACTGCATTGCTTTGCCGACCTATCGGGCTCCGAGTAAATGAAGGCAAGTCATGCCTCTATGCGTTTAGTAGCGACGTGGCCGATCCGGAGTATAGCCTTCTTGGCACCCGGGTCAGCGGACACGTTTAAGTATCTGGGGATCCAGATCTACCGCCAGCCGGCGGACCTTTTTCGACGGAAACCTGGGTAGAGCGGTGACGGCACTACGGGCTCTGCTTGGCTTCAGGTCCATGCTCTCCCTGACACCCACAGTCAGAGTGGCCCTCACCAAAATGGTGATGCTTCCTCGCCTTCTGTACTATTTCACGAACTTGCCCCTATTCGTGCCCGCGTCCTTTTTCTCCAAACTTAACAAGATCCTGCGCGACTTTGTTTGGGGAGCGTCCCGCCACCGGTTGGCGCTCGGGAAGCAATTCCTGCCCACGGACAAAAGCGGATTGTCCGCTCCCTGCTTTGAGCATTACTACCTGGCGACGCAGCTGCAGTGGATCGCCCGATGGTTAGCGGACAGGGGCAGAGAAGACACTGCCACAAACGACCCGCCCTACACTCTGGAGCGGATCAGTGCACTGTTTCACCCCCTGGCGGCACCGGTGCGTCCCACCCCACTGTTGCTGGTGGTGGCATTTAAATGCTTTCGCAGGTCATTGCAGCTCACGAGAACAGTGCTTCCGTATGCACCAGCGGTGCCACTGGAGGGCTCAGCAGGAGGCGAGGGGGTCCTCACACGCTGCATGCTAGATCAGTGGTGGGAAGTGGACATCCATACGTTGGGCGACTTGTATCAAGATGGAGAACTGATACCCTATGAGACCCTGGTCACGGACGTTGGGCTACCCCCTGGTGGGTTCCTCCTGCATCGCTCACTCGCGGCTCGCATGGCAGCTTGGTGGGGCACATTGCGGAGGAGCCAACGCAGCATCTGACCGTACAATACCTACATGTCATGGGCAGAGGTAGGCATCTGATCAAGTGGTTTGCTGCATCCCTAAGGGTACACACAGAATTGGACATGACCCTGCTCCGCGGAAAGTGGGAGCGAGACTTAGGGCGAGCACTGGTGGACAAAGAATGGGAAAAGATTCTTAAAAGTCCGGTACGCATCCCCAGAAATATGCGCTTCCGCCAAACTCAGGTATATATAGTTCACAGGGCCTATGTCACCCCTAAATAAGTACTTCCACAGGACGGACGCTTCCTGCCCTAGGTGTTGTGCGGTGAACACAGATCTTCTTCATCTTTTGTGGCACTGCCCCGGGCTTGACACTTACTGGAGGGATGTTAGTGACTTACTTGCACGGTGCAGAGGTCGTACCATCCTGTGCGACTGGCCTGAATACCTTTTGCACTACTTTAGGTGCTCACCTAAGGATAAGGCATCATCCCGCTTCTTAGATTTGGGGATGGTAACAGCAACGCGCCTCCTCACAAGAAGATGGAAGGCGAGCACTGCACCAGGTGTGCGGGCATGGGTTCTGTCTCTCTGTCTCTACAGTCGTGGGCCTGAGCGGAGTGGACTGCCATATGGAGGGAGAAAACAGTGGGACTCCGCAGGGAACCCATGGCAGAACAATGGGAACACATGCTCAATGCTTTACAGACAGCAGACAACGCCGCAAGCACAGGGGGATAGGAGACTAGTCAGACACAGCGAGAGGTGGTTGGGCACGAAGCGGACAACGCATCTGACACGCAGATTAGTGCACAACATGAACATACGTAGGGAAAGCAGCACAATTGAGACACGTAGGCTAAGGGGGCTGGGTAGGGGAGGGAGGAGGAGGGTGGGCTCTGGGGCTGGGTATGGGGATGATCAGCAATGTATCTATGTAACGATGCCGCAGTTTATTGTTTCTGTTTTATTACAAACGACCTTTTGCAGTTGTTATATGCATATATGATTTGTCACTTTACACAAGACTAAGGCGCATTGACTTCTTTATGCTGCAGACATTCTCCGGCGCCCAAGGTTATCGTGCATATTACCTGTGTGTAATGCTATAATGCCTCATGATTATGTCATGGTGATTATGTATTTTAAGCCGGGCACGGCTGAAGAACCTTACTGTCTATGATGGCGCCCCTACTGCAATGTTGAATTGTTTTCTTTTTCAAAAAAAAAATGCCAATAACCAGAGTTGACAAAAAAAAATTAAGTGATATAAGTCTTCGGGCTGTTTTGGAGGCATCAAGTCTCCAGTTCACATTCGTCTGATGCAGAGTCTATGATAGTATGACTCAGATAACTGAGCCATTTGCAAGAGTCTTTTCAGAGTTACGTCCACCATGTTGCTTAACTGGTTTTGCACCCTTCATAATTATAGACTCATTCCCACTTTTCCACTGAGTTTTGAGAGGTTACTATGTTAAGTATGTAAATACATATAAAGTTTTCATTTCAAAAAGCTATTGACCTTTAAATAATACAATGTTAATAACAAGTTACTTTTCACTATCTTCCCAACAGGCCCAATGTTTCAAATGCAGCAAATGAGTCCACCTTAAATGTAACAAACAAAACATAACATCCGAGTTACCTTTTACTGCTTACAAATGTACAAAATGTATATCTTAAACTAAACATGTGATTGCATGCAAGATGTCTAATTAGATGTTTTCAATAATCCTGCAATCTAGTGTTGTGTCTGGATTATCATAAGAACTAATCATGCTAAGTTTGCTTTGGCTGCATGGAAACATGTAGTGTAACCTGTCAAACACTTTCAAATGCTACCCTCCCACTAGTCTTAGAGGTGGATGTAGAATTTAACAGTTCTACATCAAATAGAATTAGATGTCACTAAGTACAAAGTGTTTCCGTATTATGAATGCCCTAATGTGTCCCTTGAAGATTCCAGCGAAGTCCAGACACATACTAACTGAAACACACCAACCATTAGTAACCTGTACAATTTGCCAAACAACTCTTTCAAGGGGTGATCAATGCAAAAAATACTCCTTTGGCATAGCAAATATAGTGCAACACATAAACAACTTGCACCCCAACAACTTTGCTTGAGCTGCTACAGAGACATTGCAGGACAACCCAGTTGCTGCTGCACCAAGCACATCAACTGCTGCAACAGCATCTTCTGCAAACAAACCATACTCACATATGGATCTTGATTTTGGTAAACTTAAATTTCTATGCATTTAATGCGATGAACTTTTGTGTTACGTGAAATAGTCTATCGACCTCATACAAAACAGGAAACAGGAGCATCGCTATCCTCCACATTAGTCAATAGACATTTATCAAGCTTTTTTGTTGTAACAACTAACCCGACCGAAGGCAGTAGGAAATGTGCACGCTTGCTGCCTTTCTTGGCTGGAGTTATCAATTATTGTTCAATTTCATATTCTGATTCAAAGTCAAGCCTTTTTGTTGTAACTACTTCCCCAGCTAAAGACAGTGGGTAATTTGCACACTTGCAGCGTTTCTTATTTTTTACATTATTCATCTTCCACTCAATCAACACATCATCTACACGTACACACACCTACTTGCTGCCTTTCTTGGCTATGGTTATCAACTATTCTATTTCATATTCGTATTCAAAGTGTAGGCCCTTTATCAAGCCTTTTTGTTGTAACAACTACTCGGCCGAAGGCAGTAAGAAATTTGCACACTTGCTGCCTTTCTTGGCTGGGGTTATCAATTATTGTTCAATTTAATATTCTAATTCAAAGTCATGGCCCTTTATTGAGCCTTTTTGTTGTAGCTACTACCCCAGCCAAAGGCAGTGGGAAATTAGCACACTTGCTGCCTTTCTTGGCTAGGGTTATCAATTATTGTTCAATTTCATATTCTGATTCAAACTCATGGCCCTTTATCAAGCCTTTTTGTTCTAACTACTTCCCCAGCTAAAGGCAGTGGGTAATTTGCACACTTGCAGCATTTCTTATTTTTTACATTATTCATCTTCCACTCAATCAACACATCATCTACACATAGACACACCTACTTGCTGCCTTTCTTGGCTACGGTTAACAACTATTCTTCTATTACATATCCGTATTCAAAGTGCAGGCCCTTTATCGAGCCTTTTTGTTGTAACAACTATCCCGGTCTAAGGAAGCAGGAAATTAGCACACTTGCTGCCTTTCTTGGCTGGGGTTATCAATTAGTGTTCAATTTCATATTCTGATTCAAAGTCAAGGCCCTCTATCGAGCCTTTTTGTTGTGGCTACAACCCCGGCCGAAGGCAGTAGGAAATTTGCACACTTGCTGCCTTTCTTGGCTGGGGTTATCAATTCTTCTTCTTGTAATACAAAGTCAAAGAGCAGGCCTTTTATTCAGCCTTCTTGGTAACTGATTCCCGTGAATAGCAGTGGGTAATTTCCACACTTGCATCCTTTCTTGCTACGCACAGTCGGTGTAATGAGCTGGGTATCCAAAGATCTTCTTCCCTGATAAAGCTGCGGTTACTTTGCGCGTCTGCAGCCTTTCTTACATTTTATCTTATTCATCTTCCATTCAATGAACACATCATCCACACATACACACACTTACTTGCTGCCTTTCTTGGCTGGGGTTATCAATTACTAACCAATTTCATATCCTGATTCCAAGTCGAGGCCCTTTATCGAGCCTCTTTCATGTAGATACTACCCCGACAGAAGACAGTGGAAAATTTGCGCACCTGCTGCCTTTCTTCGCAGGGTTTATCAATTATTTTTCAATTTCATACTCTGATTCAAAGTCAAGGCACTTTATCGAGCCTTTTTGTTGTAGCTACTACCACGGCTAAAGGCAGTGGGTAATTTGCACACTTGCAGCCTTTCTAATTTTTCACCTTTGTTATCTTCCACTCAATCAACACATCATCTACACATACACACACCAACTTGCTACCTTTTTTGGCTGTGGTTATCAATTATTCTTGAATTTCATATTCTGATTCAAACACGTGGCCATTTATTGAGCCTTTTTGTTGGAGCTACTGCCCCGGCCGAAGGCAGTGGGAAATTTACACACTTGCTGCCTTTCTTGGGTGGGGTTAACAATTATTGTTCAATTTCATATGCCAATTCAAAGTCAAGGCCCTTTATCTAGCCTTTTTGTTGTAGCTAATACCCCGGCCGAAGGCAGTAGCAAATTTGCACACTTGCTCCTTTCTTGGCTGAGGTTATCAATTACTCTAAAAGTAGCTACAAGCTCAGGAACAATATTTTCATTTGGAAACAAATTAGAAAGTAATCGTCTCTGTAAAACTTCTTCGCCATGTTCAGTCATTTTTCCTATTCTTATATCTTGTAGAATAGTTCCATATTCAGCATCATTTGCTTGCTGCATATTTGTAATAAATTCCTTATATTCAAAATATGATCAAATGATAACATTTCCAATGCTACATTACATCGTTTACTTATACTCCCTGTGGAGCATGACAACAAATTGGAAAACCACAAGCTATCCAGAGAATCTTGTTGTGAAGACTCTTGAAGAAAATGAAACTTCTCATTATTGATGACGTAAGCATGGTATCAAACTTAAGGCTTGCCTTTCTGCATTTAAGAATGCAGCAAATTCTTAAAACAGATTATGACATATTAGTCTCAATTTACTTAAGGCAGAGACAATAGTACTATGTCCTCAGATTCTGTTAACTGTACAAAATAGCATTCATCGATGTTTATGTCGAGTAGTACCTTCGATATACATTGCGGACAGCAGGGTTCACAACTTCAATTCAGCTTTACGGCTACACTATGGACAGCATTCAAATTAGCCTTGATTTATGTACAGCAGAGATCATTTTGTTACTGCATGCCACAAAAAACATTCCTCAATGGCTACACTAAGTACTGCCTTCAAATGTATACTGCGATCAACAGAGTTTAACGCTTGATACCAGGAGCGCATAAGCACTACAGACAACATTGAATTCAGCCTCGATTTATTTAAGGCAGAGACAGTTGGACACAACTTGATTTATGTAAGGCAGAGACAATTTTGTTAATGGATGCCACAAGAAACATTCCTTAATGTCTGTACTAAGTACTACCTTCAAATGTACACTGTGAACAATAGAGTTTACCACTTGGTACCACGAGCACATCAGTACTACAGAAAACATTGAATCCAGCCTTGCTTTATATAAGGTAGAGACTAATGGATTCTATGTCTTCCGATTTTGTAAAGGAATGTGACAAATAGCATTCATCTATAACTGTGCTCACTAGAGCCTTCAGTCTACACTGCGGACAGCAGGGTTCACAACATGAATTCAGCTTTCCATCTACACTAAGGACAACATTGAATCCAGCCTTGCTTTATTTAAGGCAGCGACAATTGTACTGTGTCCTCAGATTCTGTTAACTGTGACAAAATAGCATTTATCGATCTTTGTGTCAACAACTGCCTTCAATATACACTGCAGACAGCAGGGTTCAGAACTTGAATTCAGCTTTGGATCTAAATTTGTCTTCAGTATCTGTGTTGAGAACTACCTTCAATCTATTCTGCGGTCAGTAGAGTTCAAAACTTGATACCAGGAGCGCCACTACTACAGAAAACATTGAATCCAACCTTGTTTTATTTAAGGTAGAGACTAATGGATTCTATGTCTTCCGATTTTGTAAAGGAATGTGACAAATAGCATTCATCTATAACTGTGCTCACTAGAGCCTTCAATCTACACTGCGGACAGCAGGGTTCACAACTTGAATTCAGCTTTCCATCTACACTAAGGACAGCATTGAATCCAGCCTTGCTTTATTTGAGGCAGAGACACTTGTACTGTGTCCTCAGATTCTGTTAACAGTGACAAAATAGCATTCATTGATCTTTGTGTCAACAACTGCCTTCAATCTACACTGCGGACAGCAGGGTTCACAACTTGAATTCAGCTTTGGATCTAAATTTGTCTTCAGTATCTGTGCTGAGAACTGCCTTCAATCTATTCTGCAGTCAGTAGAGTTGTATATATGGGAGAAGAAGAAATACCTGTAGAAGAAGAGATTCAACATCTGGACAAATTGAAAAAGTAGATGACTCCAGAGCTGAAGACATCTACGAACATTATAGTATTCATCCAGTTCATTCCAAAGAAGTGAAGGAGAACACTATAGAGTTATTCCAAATGAAAGAAGCAAAGGGAATTCCCATTAGTGTATTTGAAAAAAGCTTGGAAACTCGTTGTTTTCCTCAGTTGTTTCCAACAGCAAAAGGAGGACGATATGAGGACTGACCTATGCAGAATCCTGAATCTGAATACTGGACATCAAGACTTGTCTGCATTTTCTTATGCAGTGAATCATATATTGAAAACAGGTGTACATCTGCAAAATGTTTCGGCAAAGGAATTTATGGATAAAGTACAACAGAAAGATATTTTGGAATCTCAGCTAATTAATCTCGTGGAATGTCACCGGGGTACTAATAAGTACTGGTACCGTCGTCACAGAGAACTTAAATGTATGCTACGGAACTTAGAAACTCCCACATGGTTCCTTACTCTAAGCTGTGCTGAATATGCTTGGGATGATTTACTTCAATTTCTTCGAGAAGCAAATCCAAATATACAAAGTATTGAATACAAGATACCTGGAGAATTGTTCTCTTTGGATCCGGTTAATGTATGCAGGTATTTCAATCATAGATTTAAAGCTATGATGTCGTTTTTCACCAATAAAAAAATCCTTCTCTTGGAGAGGTTTTGGATTTCTTTTGGAGAAAGGAGTATCAAGCGAAAGGTGCTCCTTACATACATATGCTAATATGAATCAAAAATGCTCCCAAATTCGGAACTGAGTCACATGATACTGTACTGTCTTTTTATTGAAGAACATGCTACATGTGACATACCCAAAAGTACACAAGATAAGGACTTAAGACAACAAGTCTTAGGATTCCAACGCCATCGTTCTGGGAAATACTGTCGTTGAAAATCCAAATCTAAGGACAAGTTCTACACCAAATGTCATTTTGGATTTCCACGTTCTGTAATATTGAAAGGAAGAATGAACAGTTTTATGTCAACTTTGCGCCATACTATCACTAGAAAGTCTCCAAAAAATACCTACAACTATAAAAGAAATGAAGAATCAAAATACATAAATGACTGCAACCCAGTCCTTTTATTCATGTGGAATGCTAACATAGACATTCAATATGTGGCAGACAATTCTATTGCTGTTGCTCGATATATAACATCCTACATAACAAAATCAGAAAAGACAGAATTGAAGGAGATGTGGGAAGAGATTTTCCACGAGAAGAGTATAAGCAAGAATATATATTGTTACAATTTGAAGATATTATCTCATCGACAAATTAGACCGTAAGAATGTTCAAATGGCTTATCATCTGCAAATATTTACTCCAAATCTAGAAGAATCATTTGAGTGAGTCTAGGACTTTCTGCAACACGAAATCGAGTACTTAAATCTGTACAACAAATTGAATGTTTAGCTGAAAAAGAGCCAGAAAGTATATGTATTGTAGTGTATTGGTTCATAACACATCCTATACCAACTGTTGAAAGATCCCTCCCATTTTATTCATTCTACTTTGACTTTCTAACAAGAACCATCTCTTCTGAGAATCCTGTCAAATAGAAGAAAGACAACCATAATAACAGCAATAGACTCATCTTCCACCTATTCTTCAGAAGTAGATTTCATTCCGAAGAGCCTCCAAAGAAGAAAAAAAAAAGTTCTAATTTGGAAGTTATTTACTTTCCCTGAAAGGCAAAAAAACGTTAATGCTCCGTTAGTAACCTGTAAAATGGTACTCATGAACTTTTGTGTTACGTGAAACAGTCTATCAACCTCATAAAAAACAGGAAACAGGAGCATCACTATCCTCAACATTAGAAATTAGACATGTGTAATGAGATGGGTATCCAAAAATCTACTTCCCTGATAAGGCATTGGTTACTTTGCGCATCTGCAGCCTTTCTTACTTTTTACCTTATTCATCTTCCATTCAATGAACACACCATCCACACATACACACACTTACTTGCTGCCTTTCTTGGCTGGGGTTATCAATTATTGTTCAATTTCATATTCTGAATCAAAGTAATGGCCCTTTATCGAGCCTTTTTTGTTGTAGCTACTACCCCGGCCAAAGGTAGTGTAAAATTTGCACACTTGCTGACTTTCTTCGCTGGGGTTATTAATTATTGTTCAATTTCATGTTCTGATTCAAACTCGTGGCCCTTTATCGAGCCTTTTTGTTGTAACTACTTCCCCGGCTAAAGGCAGTGGGTAATTTGCATAATTACAGCCTTTCTTATTTTTTACAATATTCATCTTCCAACCAATTAACACATTATCTACACATACACACACCTACTTCTGCCTTTCTTGGCTGTGGTTATCAACTATTGTTCTATTTCATATCCATATTCAAAGTGCAGGCCCTTTATCGAGCCTTTTTGTTGTAACAACTACCCCGGCCAAAGGCAGGGAGAAATTTGCACACTTGCTGCCTTTCTTGGCAGGGGTTATCAATGGTTCTTGAATTTCATATTTTAATTCAAAGTCAAGGCCCTTTATTGAGCCTTTTTGTTGTAGCTACGACCCCGGCCGAAGGCAGTAGAAAATGTGCACACTTGCTGCCTTTCTTGGCGGGGGTTATCAATTGTTCTTCTTGTAATACAAATTCAAAGTGCAGACCCTTTGTTCAACCTTCTTGGTAACTACTTCCCGTGAATAGCAGTGGGTAATTTCCACACTTACATCCTTTCTTGCAACGCACAGTCTGTGTAATGAGCTGAGTATCCAAAGATCTACTTCCCTGATAAGGCAGTGGTTACTTTGCGCGTCTGCAGCCTTTCTTACTTTTTACCTTATTCATCTTCCATTCAATGAACACATCATCCACACATACACACACTTACTTGCTGTCTTTCTTGGCTGGGATTATCAATTACTCTTCAATTTCATATTATAATTCAAAGTCAAGGCCCTTTATCGAGCATTTTTCATGTAGATACTACCTCACCAGAAGGTAGTGGAAAATGTATCACTTGCTGCCATTCTTCGCAGGGGTTATCAATTATTCTAAGAGTAATTCAAATTCAAAGTGTAGACCCTTTATTAAGCCTTCTTGGTAACTACTATCCGTGAATGACAGTGGGTAATTTGTACTCTTATGTCCTTTCTTACGTCCTTTTAACTGCACAGTGTATGTAATTTATACAGTTGCTTGCCTCCTTAGATGTACTGCCAGTTTCTCACTACGGAATCCCACTCACAGTCTATATTGGCCTGGAAAACCAAACACCCACTTCTTTTACAAGGCAGTGCGTAGTTTGCACGTCTGCTGTCTTTCTTAATTTTCACCGTTTTCATCTTCCAGTCAATCAACACATCATCCACACATGTACACACCTACTTCCTTCCTTTTTTGACTGGGGTTATCAATTATTCCTGAATTTCATATTTTGATTCAAAGTCAATGCCCTTTATAGAACCTTTTTGTTATAGCTACTGCCTCAGCCAAACACAACACAACATAGCAGGACTATGAAAAGCATTGAAATCTACAGCACTACATGCCAAAAAGAAATGCTTACTCTGTAAGTGACATTTTCCATCTGTAAGATATAACATCTGTCAATATAAAAGAAACATTTTCTCAGTGAAGTTAAATGAGTTTTTATGACATATTGAAACTCTTTTCACAACTTCTTTACTGTTGTTTGTTGTAACACTGTTTTTTTGCTCCTCACGTTCAATATTTTAAGCTACACTGCAACTATTTTCACAACTTCATTACTGTAATATCGAAGTTTGTAGTGCTCACAAGAAATATTTTGTGATACCTTGAAACTATTTTTAAAACTTGTTTACTATAATATCAGTGTTTCAACTGATTTCATAAAACATTTTTTGATACATTGCAACTATTCTAAAAAATTATTTACTGTATTATCAGTGTTTCACATGGTAACAGAAAATAAATGTGATACATTGTGCTGTGTGACTCACTACAATATTTAAAAAGAAGTGTGGTAGTGTTTGCTGGAAGTGTAAAGATACACACTGAGGTATTGAAGGTATAACACACAAGTTTGCTGGTGCATGGAAGAGTGCATACATAGGGCATGGACTGCTTCAAACCCCTATAGACTAACACCCACTTTCAATAATGAGTACTTCAGTACTATTAGAATGACTACAATTCTGCAACAAGAGTGTCTCAAACCATTATTATTATATCATAATAAATGTTTTCTTGTAACATCTCAGAATTTATTAGAGCTTCTAAAATAATTTCATCATGTGTTCCATTTTCCTGATTATCAATTTCAGAAGTCATATGATCATACTCGATGTCATCTAATGCTTCCACAACATTATCATCCAAGATTTCGTCTAGGAAATCACAACTGATATATGCAGCATTCATTTCTTCCTCTTCATTATCGCTACTTACAAAAAAAGTATCTTCAGCTCTTCTATGACACTATTACTAATTTCGAAACCGTCTTCCAAATTGTTTTGTTGATTTTCCATACTGAATTTCTTATGTTGTAGCTCCTTGTACAAAAACCTAAACACTTAATTTTATGAAGCAACAATATTTAGCACATGAGTGTATATTATTTTGAAAACAGTCGAAAATTAAATACAATAAATACAGTGTCACTCTGCATTGTGTCAAGTGCTTTTTTTACAATATACAGGAATATGTTACCTTTGATTGTAAGGACATACAAACCAAAACAACATACAACACAGCAACAAAAGCACATTACATAATAGTACAAAGCATGTCATTGGAATGTTGGGTATTAGGATAACATACACAACTCGCATATAAAATGATTTCAGAAACGTACTACTTTTTTGATGATAAGGATTAGTAATGTCTTTCCAAGAAGATTTGAATATTTAAAACGGTAAAGTAGGTGATGAAGAACACAGGTAGGAGATTACATCTCAGGATGCAAGAATGGATGAAAAGGGTGGTCCAAGGTCTCCATGTACAATGGCCAGTGGAGACGTTTTGAGGGCGGGTACACTCAAGGTATTCTATAGTGTGCAATAAGTGCTGACGATACCACCACACAGAATGGGCAAGAACAGATAAAATGATGGATTGTATGTGCTTGAACTATGATGAAAATACACTGCAGGAGGACCACGGTCAAGTGCAAATATTAAATACTTAAGACATATCAAACAAGGTGGCAACAAGGGCCAGAAGGGTCCAACAGTGGTGGAGACTGGGTTTCTTAACCCGTATCCTACCTACTGTGTTGCAAACTTAAAACAGTGATGACAGCAGTCCCTTAGTTTGACTCACCCCATTACGTTGTCAATTAGGGTCGAGGGAGGCAAAGGAAAGGAGTAAACTACATGTCTACAGATGTACTGCTATATTCAGAACACTGGATGAAGCACTGAATAAACAAAGTCAGATACAAAAGAAGATACACAAAAGAAGGCAGCACAAAAGATACACAAAGGAAAGCTCCACAAATAGGACATTGAATCTTGAACACAAACTGGTAAGTCAGGAAAAGAACAAAAAGACTAAGAACACTGCAACGGACGCTACGCTGTGAAACTCATTGTGAAGAGAGGTAGAAACATACTGTAAATAAAGCGGAATTCAAATAAAGAAAAAGTAAAAAAGATACATGGATGGCAAAGTGACTAGAGTAATACTCTGTTCCCCAACAAAAAAAAAGATTTAGCAGAAATTATATGTACAAATGTTTAAGGAGCTGCAAAGGGACCCCATCCCCCGGTACTCAAAAAATAACATTGTGGACCGTGTGGGGAACACCAATACCCCCACGATCCCAGCCGGCTCCCCGCGTCATTCGAGAGCCGGCATTGCTTTGTCAGAGAGAGCAGTTTATATGCTGCTCTCTCTAACGAAAAGCAATCTGCTTTCCTACTTGTAAGAGACAGCAGATTAACTTGCTCTCTCTTTCAAATAGGAAACCGGTTTGCTGTGCTAAAGTGGGAGCCGCGACTCTCCCGCCCTACCATAGCAAACAGCAGTGTCCCGGGGGTAGGCACCCCGGGACACTGTAGGAGCCGGCCCTGAGAGATGGTGGTCCCCAGAGCCATCAAGAGCTCCAGGACGGAGGCCGCGCGACCCCCTCCCAACATTAAAAAGCCCCGAGAGGTGGTGGTCCCTGGAGCTGGGAGCTCCGTGCCATCACGGACCCCCTATTTTAAATATTACTGCCCCAGGAAGGTGGCGGGCCCCGGGGCATGTAGGAGGGCCATGAGCCCGCCTGCATACTTCAAAATAAATGATGGCTGCCAACACTTCCTGGTTTGGAGTGTTTACAGACAGTTGACATCCAATCAACATGCAGCTCATGCTCGTAATTGTACGGTTTTCGGTACAAAGCCCCGAGGGGTGGCGGTCCCCCGGGCTGCGGGGAGGGGCACCGTAACCCCCCGCATACTTCAAAATAAAACCACAGGGGGGTGGCATTCCCCGGAGCTCAGAGCACCTTACAAGCCCCCCATTATGAAGAAAACTGCCCCGGGAAACATTTGACATCCAATCAACATGCAGCTCATGCTCGTAATTGTACGGTTTTCGGTACACTTTCTGTACGCATAGCGGGGGCCGAAAAGAAAACATACTTTAAAAAAAATAAAATAAATTAAAAATCCCCGAGAAGGTGACGGTCCCTGGGGCGGCGGGGAGGGCTACAGTAAACCCCCCCCCACATACTTCGAGATAAAACCACCGGGGGGTGGCGTTACCCAGAGCTCGGGCACCTTACAAGCCCCCCATAATGGAAAAAATTGCCCCCAGGAATTGCCCCCCTGGGAACTAATTAAGAATAAAACAGACTTCGTTTTTTTCCCTTTTCCACCGTGTATGAGTACCATATGCGTACCCTGCGATTTTATATTTACAAAAAAAAGAATTGAGCCTAAAGATCCATGTACGACCCCCTGACCAAGCCTAGAGGGTCAGGATGTTTCTACCCTGCCCCCTTTCCTTATTTCTCAACTGTGTTTCACTGTTTTCTTGTAACTAGGTTTTAGTGACGAACAAGATGGCTGCCAACACTTCCTGGTTTGGAGTGTTGACAGACAGTTGACAGCCAATCAGCAAACAGCTTGTGCTCGTAATTGTACTGATTTCCGTACGCGTGCGGTAATTCGTCTCTAGATATCGCTATGATTTTACTTCTAATTTTCTCAGAAACTACTGAACGGATTTACACCATTTAACAAAAAGCACAATCTGCGAACCGAACTCTACCTCTCTGCCAAATTTGGTGTAATTCCGTTCAGTCGTTCAGGTTGTAGCCCCGGCTAAAAACCCCTATGGAAAATTGCATGGGGAAAACACGTTTTGGGACCCCCCCTTTTTTCTCGGCCCCCACTTGGCGAATAACCCCCAAACTTCCAGGGAAGGAGCGGAGCCAAGCAGGCCATTTTCTTGGAGAAATTTGCGAAGATTCGTCCACCGGCGCCAAAGTTTTTCCAAATAGAATGTTGTGGATTTCCTGTGGAAACTAGGTCCTAACTATAACTACCTACTGGCGACTGCCAGTAGGTAATATATATATATATATATATATATATATTCATGGTAATGTATGTAAAATATTAACAAAAATATTATAATTTAAAATACATATTTATATTAATTATGTTACTATAAACATGTGTATGTGTATGTGTGTTTATGTAAGTGTATGATGAGTATAGTGTTAAATATTAGTGGAAATTATTTATGGTAAATTCATATATTTCATATATATCATATATTTTAATATTTAACATTTGCTAATTTAAACTCTATATTAAAAATATTGATATTTGTGTATATTAGTGCCAATGATATTTTGACCGATATTTTGGTACTCAACGTTATAAGTATAGGAGTACGATATTGTGATAAATGATATTTTTGACACAATATTTTTGTCAACAATATTTTTTACCACAGTATTGTGTCAGTGATATAGCTTGCAGTATGTTGCTGGCCAGTAAAGGGTCTATTGAAACTCCATCCTATCTATGACTGAGGGTGGCTTACACCCATTGCCAAATGCTTCCGTCATGAGAGATGTGCCGAGATGACATTGGGTCAGTTCTATGAGTCCTGCACTGGCAGATGGCCAACAAGTGGTTCACATCCTTCAAGATCCCTTGCATAATTAAAAACACACATCCTATTCTGGGAAAAGCTTCTTATGCAAAAGCTGTCCGTTTACACTACAAGCTCAAAAGATTTGGCAGTTCTTTGTCGTGAATGGAAAAGCCTACACAATAGTTTTCACTACACTCATTCGAAAGGTACACAGAACCCTCACAAAGCTAGAAGGCCATATTTCCTGGCTTCCACGGCACTAATAGACAACTGATGTGTAGTATGAGGCACCATATAAATACTGTAGAAAACTAGAACTGCATCAATTACAACTTGGCACTCATTTCTTAGGCACAAAGAAAGACCAAGAGGTCTGGTGGGCAGCCAAGACGATCATAAGTCCCTTCTGTTTCCATGTTGCACCATTGTGTATCAGGAAACCAAGCACAATGCTTAGCTTTATGCTCAGTTGTAATAGGCAGCCCATATATCAGAATGACCGACTCCAGTGTAAAATGTCATGTACACTGTGGCATGAACCCCGGAGGCTGCATGAGACTCCTTCCACCGCAGAATAATTCGACCAATAAACAAGACTGATACTGGCCCATGCCCAGCGGCCATTAATGCTTCCAGGTCCAAGGGGGTGGCTGGGGGAGTTAACGATCTCCACACAAAGCAATATTGTTTCTGTGAGACAGATAATCTCTTCTGTGCCCTTTCCTTTCACTCTGTCCCACGCAACTATGGTTGTTTCTTTGGCAGAGTAAACACACGCAAACCCGCGCCTTTCTCTCCTCTTCCACCCAAGGAACATACACGATCTTGTTCTTGGACATTCGCAGTTATGCCTCCTTGGCTGGTAGCCCATGTCCAGAGGCAAGTGTGCGACTCCCTCACAATAATCAGCATTTGTACTCTGGGCCTCGCTTTGTGCTCGAGTCTACTTGAGGAATGCGCCCTCTTTGTAAGACAGGTGAGGATTCACAAAGGGTATTCATGGCCGGATGATGCTGTAACCATGCATGGACGGGTGATGTAAACAACACAGGGCAGATCCCAAGTCAAACCCCGATTATCAAATCGTTTTCAAATCATTTTAGTAGCGAATCAGGGACTAAAACAAATGATCCATGCCACAAGATTAAAAAAGCAACTGACGCCCGTGACGTTTGCCATCATTCTTTCACTAACACATTGCAATAGTTATCAAATGTAACATTAAAATGTGATCAGGGCGGAGGTAATATCAGATGCTTTACTAGGATGGTGACTAATTCTAGAGCTGTCTGCTGCGTAAAATAATTTCTATCTCTGGATAGGGGGTTTGCACACGCTGATTATATAGTATTGTATTGGTAATTATGTAGCGCCTCGCTGACAAAACGCTGAGGCGCTTTACGGATGGCCACTATCAGGGGTTATGAGTTTATAGGGTAACATTTAGTCATGCTTTGCTTTTTTGTCATGCAATTGAACTCTTTTCTTATCCTGTTAATTTCTATAATCTGAGCACGTTTCAAGTGCAAAGGTGTTAAAGAATTGTGGCTGGGTTAGTGTGTGTTTTTGGTGTAGGAGGTAATCAGGGCAACAAAGAGAGGACGTATGAGAGAAAGGTTTTAAGAAGTATTTCAAGCAATAAGTTGAACAGAATCTGACGCTTACTACATGCTTAGTATGAATCCTCTGTAGAGCAGTATTTGACTCAGAACATACGACGGTCATGCAAGAATGGGTGGTTTTCCTGACATTCTATGACCATTAGTTTAGATTGTTAATAATAGTTTGACATGGCTTGTTCAGTGAAGGCTTTTCATGTCATGGTTTATGCTCTTATGGTCGAACGAGAGGTGCTAGCAGTCTATATTCCTAGATATATTTGAGCAAGATAGTCTATGGCTAAACTTTTGTATTAATTGTTCCAGATTGGTGTTACAGAATTTGCAGCATTAATGTGCATAGTCCTCTTTATACTTGTACATCTAAAATTATAGAAGCAAGCAGTGGTTCTCCAGTACGATAAGCTGAATGAGTGTCACCCACGAGGACATTTAGTCTATTCTTTGCATGATGAATATTTTAAGGGCCTGGACAGGGACTGCCCCCCCATGGGGGTATGGCATGGCTCTATTTCAATGTTTGACTATCAGTGCCTACGTACTAACCAACTGATGCAGCTGGAACTGCCCTAGTGTGTCTGCCCATGTGCATTAATACCCAGCTTTTCGGGCATTACTGTTAGAAATGGGGGTCTCTAGTTGGCACAGGCTGGAGTCACTGTCCAAATAGAGACCCTTCTTCCTAAGTCAGAGCAAATGGGTCACCCCCTTTGACAACCCCTGCTCAACCCTGTGGTAAAGTAGCACGAGCAGTTAGGCATATCTCAGAGGCAGTGTGTGAATACACCACAAAAGGACACAACTCAAGTAGATATAGAAAAATAATATCTTTATCTAACAGTTTAACTCAAAACTCTCAAAGCTTTTCAGCAACTACAATTCACATCTCAATGTCTCGAAGAGACAACAACATATTCATCAAAGCGTAACACTGACTGAGTTCAGGGCCGGGGCCAACGCGACCCATTGCGAATCAGAAACCTGTCGTTGATAGGGGAGATAGCACGCAGCTTCTCGAAGAAGAAGCGACATTTATAGGCGGACTCCCAGCGACCCCAAGTCTTGGAAGCTGAGGTCCGCAGTGTGCACTCACAGTGATTCAGGCACTCGGGTACAGGAGGACGTTCAGTGGCAGCAGCGCACAGCTGCGGCGGCCCGGGCTGGTGGTGGCGATGACTCTCGTCGTGCAGCTCCGTGATGGGCGCACAGCGGCAGCAGCTCTCTCTTTAGCTGTGGCGGGCCACAGGACAAATCCCAAGGATGCAAAGTTGGCAATGGTGCAGGCACTCAGCGGCCACAGCGCTCTCTTAGCTGCGGCAGCCCGGGGGACAAATTCTGATGATTCAAAGTAGCAAAAGGGTGTGGGTGCTCAGCGGCTACAGCTCTCTCTTGGCTTCAGCGGCCCACAGGACAAATCACGATGTTGCACAGTAGCAAAGGGTGTGGGCTGTCAGCAGCTACAGCTCCCTCTTGGCTGGGGCGGCCGACAGGACAAATCACAATGGTGCACAGTAGCAAAGGGTGTGGGCACTCAGCGGCTACAGCTCTCTCTTGGCTGCGGCGGCCCACGGGACAAATCACAATGGTGCACAGAAGCGAAGGATGTGGGCACTCAGCGGCTACAGCTCTCTCTTGGCTGCGGCGGCCCACGGGACAAATCACGATGGTGCACAGTAGCAAAGGGTGTGGGCACTCAGCAGCTACAGATCTGTCTTGGCTGCGGCGGACCATCGGACCAATCACGATGGTGCACAGTAGCAAAGGGTGTGGGCACTCAGCGGCTACAGCTCTCTCTTGACTGCGGTGGCCTACGGAACAAATCACGAGGGTGCACAGTAGCAAAGGGTGTGGGCACTCAGCGGCTACAGCTCTCTCTTGGCTGTGGCAGTTCACGGGACAAATCACAATGGTGCACAGTAGCAAAGGGTGTGGGCACTCAGCGGCTACAGCTCTCTCTTGGCTGCGACAGCCCACGCTTCAAGGGATGGCCTCAACCAGGCTGGCACCACGGTGGACGCTCAGTGGTTACCACTCGCTCTTACTGCAGCGGTCCAGGCAAATTCAGCGGAAGGTCAGAAGGTGCAGCTTCCAGCGGCTCTCAGCGGCGGCAACTCTCTCTCAGCTGCAGCGGCCCACAAGGATCCTGCGAAAGGTTTGAAGGTACAGATTTAGGCGGGCTCTCAGCGGCGGCAGCTCTCTTCTTAGCTGCAGTGGCCCACACAGGTTTAGCAAAAGTTTAGAAGGTCTCAGTTCAGATCCGGGCGGGCTCTCAAAAGCGGCAGCTCTCTCTTAACTGTAGCGGCCCGCACAGGTTTATCGAAAGTTCAGAAGATGCCCAGTTCGGGTCCCCACAGTAGAACTAGAGGCTCTGGCTTACTCAACTGAAGCCTCACCTGCAAGCAGATTCCTCGCACAGGAATTCCGATGGCTGACGGGGTGAAGTCTAATGTCCCTGAGACTTCTGCAGGAGGCGCTCTCGATTTAGGCCCTCGGGTAGTTTCTTTGGCAAGCTTGGTGAAAGTTGCAAAGTCTTTTCCACTGTTCACTCGGACAGAGTTTCCTCCTGACATCCAGAAAGAATACACTTGGCCAAAGTTCCAGCGCAGCATTTTATACCTACAAATTCTTTGTTCTCTAATGTTGCAAATCACTGACTCGAGTCCGAACCAGTTCAATGGGGTCGGGGAGCACTTGGTTTATGAGACAAAATCCTGCCCTTTCAGAATGAGGGTGTCTGCTACCAGACACCCAGTGGGAGGTGGAGCCATCATTCACCTTGCCAGGCATGGCCCTGCTCGGATCAAAGAGTCTCCCCTCCCCACACTTGGAATACCGATCTCTCTCTCCAGCCAGGTCTGACCTAGCTGGCCCTGCTGCTCCAAAATGAAACGGCCAATATGCATACTTTGCAACAGCCTGGAGTAAACCTTTAGGCAAAAAATACCACATATTTAGGAAAGACATTTTATAACATGTGATATCTAAACGGTCCTTACCAAAAGGTGGCCCTCACTGGCCTGAGCATATACATATCAAACTCAAAGTTCCTATCAGGTTCCTAGGGCCAGATAGGGTGGTAGTAAGTAATCCCTAACAAACAGGCTATACAGATATAAGCATTAGGGATATCCATATTCACACAGTCATTTATATACAGGGAGCATTCGCGCTGTGGCACTGATTAGCAGTGGCACGGCACCCAGAACATTTACATCCATCCAACAAACAAGACAGGAAGAGTAAAGGGGAATGGAGACCCACGGCAAGGATGCCAGGTCTAACAATTACCAATTGTGAGTCGGTGTAATACTGTCTGGAACTCATCCTTAAGGGATTTTAGACACCCTTCAATGCTAGGATGGCTTGAAACTTCTCCTCAAAAGGCAGCAAGTAAACATGTCTCTCCATGTATTATTTTATAGGTAAGTGCATTTTGCAATATATATATAACGATTGCAGAATTGCAATACACATACTGTAGTATTTATTTACATACAATTCGTATTGGACACCACTGCTGCAACAGAGCCATGACAATTTGCCATGTGAGCCCTCATCAGGGCCACCCAGATATGCAAACTTACTCCCTGATATGGCCACCGTGGAAGAGAGTGGTGCAGCACAGACCACTGACCATTTGTATTTTATGGAAAAAGCTGCTTTATTAAAAACAGGTGCACATCAGAAACTTTACCTGCGAAATCCACCTTACAAAATTAAAACTCCTCTATACATCAAATGATCTATCCAATACCCTGCCCCACTCCTACGTTCCCACCCAGACCCCACCCAGCAACTATCGCATTTGAATTGTAGAGCATTTTAATAGTTTTCAATTTTGACTTTCCCCTGCATCCTATGCTTGTATGTATCAACTTCTAACAAACCAAACTTCCTATACTTAACCTTGAACTTCCTGCCTTTACTCCCTTTCCACATGATTCACCAACTGGCAACTGCAACCAAACTTCTGTAAACTCATGCAAAACTTTGCAAGCCACCGCCAAGCACCTGTTTCAAGCGAAAACTATACACAAATTACCCACGGTTCACCTGTCTCAACAATGGGACCCAAGTATGATCAAATTAACTGACAAAGAAAAACCTCAAGTTTAACTAATGGGGACAAGCAGGTAGGGAAAATAGCTGCTAATGTCTCCCTGCCACCAGTCACCAGGTCACCTGTACCTAAAATGGTATTCTATATAACCTTATGCTATAATGGGCTATGAATGTAGCCCAAATACAAAATGGTCGTCCTGGACTGTACCACTCTCCCAGTCTGCACGGGGAGGCAGACCTCCTTGGGGTCAGCTGCCCCAAAGCCCTCTTTGGGAGAGAGGTGTGCAGCACAGACCACTGACCATTTGTATTGTATGAAATAAGCCACTTTATTGAAACAGGTGCACATCACAAACTTTACCTGGGCAATCCGCCTTACAAAACAAATGTCTTGCTATACATCAAATGAACTATTTAATATCCTACCCCCACCCCTATGGTCCCACCCACATACCCCACCCTGCAACGACCTCCTTTGAATTGTAGTGCATTTCAACAGTTTTCAACTTTAACTTTTCCCTATGTTAAGTTATGTTATTAACATTTGTAATGCACACGCTACTCTGGAGTGTCCCCGCACAGGAGCCACATGATAATATGGGAGCAAGAAGAGGAAACTGCAGATTAAATAAACAAAAGAGTTTTAAGTCACTTCCTAAACAGCCTAGGATCTTGGGTGCTGCGTAGTGTCTATGGCAGAGAGTTCCAAGCTTCTGCAGCCTCTGACTGCAGTTATCATCTTCTAAGCAGCCAAACTTCCCGTCTACCCCCTTTCCATGCTGTTCACTACCTAGCAACACCAACCAAACTTCTGTAAACTCATGCGAAGCTTTCCAGGGCGTTGCAACCAGGAAAACAGAGCCTATTAACTTTTTCTGCCCCCCCCTCCAGCTGCGCCGCTTCACAGTCTACTTTATCTCCTAATGTTCAAAGACCTTGCACGCACTTCCCTCAGCTTCAACAAACACTACTCCATCCCAACATGCAACATGTGGACACCATCACCTCTAAAAAACTCCCTGTTGTATTTAATATCTGCATAACAAATGCCCCTGAAACCAATTTCCCTGCAGAAACTAGACATTTCCCTATTCACTTTCCTACGTGCCCTGTCTATAGCTGAGGGCCCTTTCCAAATACTCCTTGGTATAAACTCTGTCCACAGCATAAAGCACCAGCCTACTGGGCCTTAATCTGCAATAAATCCTATTTTATTTACCACCAACAGTACCACACCTTTCTCCCTCACAAGATCATTCTCCCCCAAATGAAGAACTAACACGTCCACACATCTACGGCCTTCTAACATGCCATTAAAACACTGTGACAATTCACACCAACACATACTCACCTTCCCCCATTAAGTAATGAGAAACAAATGCTTGTAAAAATCAAAGTTCACCCAAAACCCCACTGTGTAGATTGTCTCTCAGCCCACTTGATGAAAGAGTGGCCCAACTTCCAAATGGACACATCCTCTACTGCTGGGCCCGCAACAGAACCTGCAACCAAACAATACAGCAGTAAGGACTCATAAAACATGCCCTGCAGCACTTCCCTCAGCTCACAGAACACACACACATAACACCTGTAGCAGTCTGAAGACCAGCACCCCAAACTCATAATGTCCTTATGTCCTCATGAACCCAGCCTGTATTACCCGCTTTAGTCGCAGTTCCAATGTGGAAGGAAATATGACCATATTCAACTGGGAGAACCCCCAAAACTGCAAGTACTTTACAGAGAAGTGATAGCAATTGAAACACCAAAAGCTTCTCCACAGACTGATGCCTAAAAACCATACAGTTGTGACCACCACTGCAAGCTGCCCATTGATTGCACCAAACCACCGGGCAGTGCCCCGGGGACATTAAAGAGTGCAACACTACGCTCAATCCCTGTGCTCTCTGATCAGTTTTTGAGCTTTGAAGTCAAATCTCCAACATACCCTCCCTTTTAATTATGTCCTCCCACAGTATCCCACCCTGGCCCCTGCCAACCACCAACTCCGGCATGCAGAACACACCAAAACACATCCAGGACATGAGTGCAGAGAACAAGCATTTTTCCATCAACATCTGGCACACCACCGGCAATAACTGTAGAGGCTTGCAAAACAATGGCACTTTAGCGGCTTCCCAAGCAACCCAATGCATCCCTTCTCTCGTTCCCAACCCTTAAGAATCCTTTGAACCAATTCACCTGCAGATGCGGCATACTCCCACAGCAATTTCCCCACATAGAATGGAGACAATGTTTAATTTATCTCTGAGTCTGAAGCCCGTTGGCTATGCAATTAAATGTCAGCTCACTGAATACCTAGGCTGGTAGTCCTAAACCCCCCTCATGCCTCTTTAATCCATTAACAGATACTCCCTGCCCCTTTATCTCATGCTTGCGGGTTCCTGCATTTTCTCTTTGTAAGGGTTTTACCTTCTTTCTCTTCCTCCCTCTTTCAGATCTGTGTTGGTTTCCCGCTGGAGCTTTGTAAATGTAAATGAGTCAAAATAAGAGCCAGTCTCTGAAAATAAGTGTCGGTGGACCCCACTGGCAACCCCCGGCTTAATTCTTGAAAGAAGCGATACCAAAATAGATGATGGACGGAGAGCTTGAGCAAATCAAACACTCACCCCCAGTCTACTTATCTGGGTTTAATCCAACTGCCAACTCAGGGTGAACAAAGCGATACCAAAGGGGATGATGGACGCTTAATTCTTAAATTAAGCACTTGAGAAATGTGTTAGCCCCCTCTCAGCCACTGGTTTTAATGCCAGTGTCATTCGCATTTCAGACAGCCCAAGCTGGGTAAGTTTAAGGACGACCTCTTGGCTATCTCGGACTGGATGGCGGCTAACTGTTTACAATTGAATGCCAGCAAGTCTGAGATTCTCCTCTATGGCAAGGACCGTGAGCTTTGGTCTGAGCAGTGCTGGCCGGATCGCCTCAAACCTGCCCCCCGCCCTAAAGAGGCAGTAAAAAACCTGGGCGTGTGGTTCGACAGTGACCTGACATTTGATAAACAGACAAAAGCCGTCACAGGGACCTGCTTTGGGCTATTGCCTGTTCTAAGACCATTGCTCGGTTTCTTTGCCCCTAAGGTGCGACAGACTATCATCCAGGCATCTATCATGTCTAGATTGGACTACGCAAACTGTCTTTACCTGGGCACCAATAAAGCGAGCATTAAACGCCTTCAGAGGGTTCAGAATGCGGCGGCTTGGCTTTTGGTTGCATTGCCCAGATCTCACTCGGTTGCCCATGTCCTTCCAAGGCTCCATTGGCTGCCAGTTGACCGGCATATTGAGTTCAAGGCACTTAGTTATTCACACAAGATCTTGACACGACAGGCCCCTCCAGGGCTATTCCACTTATTGGTTTACTATGTGCCGGGTCAGCTGTTTCGATTTGCTGACCTTGCACTGGTCCATGTCCCACGTGTCTAGAGAGCGAGGGCTGGTTATTTGGCCCCAAAACTTTGGAACACACTCCCTCTCACCGTGAGAGCAATGCCGAATCATTTGGCATTTCGCAAAGCCTTAAAGACCTGGCTCTTTCCCTCGCAAGTAGTTTAATCTGTTGTTGTTTACTGTTCGGCCCGGGTCTCTTGGGGTTTCTGGTTGCGCTGGGACGCCTCGTTGCTGAGGCAGCTACGCGCATTAAAAATCCAAAATAAAATAAAATAAAAAATAAAACAGAAGCATTCCTACTTGGAGAGTTTGGCATTTTGTGACTGCGTCTACCCGCATTACACCTGTCTCTGCCTGTGGAAGAAAAGAACATTGACAGGCAAAATATGTGTCCTCCTTCTTTACTTGTTCGGTTTCAACCTTTCTTTCAAAGTATGAGTATGTGCCTTCCAGTTACAGTGCAATGAAACCGTATTCATGTGGGCTAATTATTTGCTTACTAATTTTGTGTTTTTTTTTTGTAGCTAATGCAGACCTTTTACTTAGTAGGGATTGCAAGTATGTGATGTTTGCAAAAAGGCCAATCCCCCAACTGGAATGCAAATAATCCATTGTTTTCGATGGGATGTTCCAATGGGCACTGTTACGAAAACAAGACTTGACTTACTGCGCGCATGCGCATGCACACGTGCACACACACACACACACACACTCTCTCTCACACACACAAACAGACTCTTTCTCTGTCTTGGCCCCATAGCACACTTTAAACTGTGTGAGCACACAGTGAGGGTGATACACAGGAGCGCGCTCTGGGGCACTTACGAAGAGTACAAACACCCACAAGGAGACATAAGTAGCCTTTAGATTCACGGGTTAATAGGTTACGGAAACATAAATAACAACAACATGGTGCATTTGGCATACTATCAAGCTTGTGTACATCTCAAAGTATGGTCCAAGTTTTTCATCTAATCTACGTCTGGGTCACAGAAGCCCTTCAGGCTCAATGAACGAGACTAATATGTGTCTGGCAACTTTGTGTCTTGCTAAGGTTTTCCACTGATCATACCATTTCACAGCAATATCTTGGAGGGCCTTTATTTTATTTTGTTCCTCTCTCTTGGTTTCCTCAGGGCTAATTCCATGGGTTTGTCTTTTGGCTTGGCAGGTCATTGTAGTTGTTGCTTAGGCTGACCATGTGGATTTCTGGTCCCAGAGACCAAATTACACTCTTCCTCAGAGGGGCGTTCAGAATGAACTCTTTTTTCCTGCAAACTTCTCAAAAATCATTTGCATGGGAATGAATTTTAAGTGTTCTCCTTTCTCACTGTACTGTTTGGTTATTGTAAGAAATTGGAGTATTAGTTGAGTGAGTTGAGAACCCACCTCAAACAATAATGACAATCCTTGTCAGGGTGAATCACTAAATTCACTTTATAAACCTGTGTTTAACCCTCTGATAGCTTGGAACAAAGCAGTCAAGCATAATTTAGAGGCAACGTGTAAAATATTTAGTGAGTACTCAAACAGCAATAGTGTGAAAACACAACAAAGAAAAATTCCAAATGGATTTGGAAGAATATGGAATATTTTAATAATATGTAATAAATACAATGACACCAAAACAACAAAATTCCAATAAGTAGAACAGGAGACATGAATTTTTAAAATTTGAATGAAAAATTGTGCCAAAATGCACAGAGCACTAACAGCATTTATCTGGTTGTGCTAGACTGAGCCAAAGTCCAAAGTTAAGGCTGACAGCGATGGAGCTGTGATATAGGGACCACGTTCATCCCAGTGGAAAGTTTACCATTTGACTTAAAAGCATTTATAGAGGAAAAGTGGTCACGAAAAGTCGTCAGCAGTGCAAGCAGGAAGTTGTAATTGAAGTGGGGCTCAATGACTGAAGGTTGCTGAAGAGGGCAATCCCAGTGCGGTCAACAGCGAAGGTGGAAATGTTCTGGGCAGGCAAAGTCCACAGTCCATGCCCAGGAAGCCTCAAGGTCAATTACCTATGGCTCTGTGAGGGTCTTGGTGAAGCCCTCTATGGTTGGACTTACAAACTTTTCTGGAAGTGGGATCAACAGAGCTTGAAGAAGTCACCTGCTGAACCAAAGGGAGAATCACCTTAGCTGACCAGTTGCAACTAGATTTGTCCTGGATTGTGCAGGTGCATTGTGGGAAATCGAGTCCCCCCCCCTCCCCCAAGAGGCAATTCAGTGTCTCGGAACCATTGGCTGGTGCTACTGGACCCCTATTTTCCCCAAAGGACATGAGAAGCTGCAAGAACTAAACGTTTGGAAACTTTCTGGAAAGTTCAGCAGAAAAGCTCCTGGAGGAGATAGGCTCGATGCCTAGAGTAACGCTGCTGATGTTGACTCACCAATCGGAATGATCTTGCTGATTAAGCATGGGCTGAAAATTCGTTCCGCTCCTGGAATTTGCGGATTTTCCGCGATTTTGCGATCCGCGAATCTCGCGAAATCGCTGTAAAATCCGCAAATCAGCGGGCCGAATTTTCAGCCAAGCACTTACAGGGTTACAGCAGCAGGTGCAAAAGTTGAAGCTAATTTTTTGTAACCTTTTGCAAAAGGGTTACAAAGAAATTAACTTCAACTTGGGCACCTGCTGCTGTAAGCCTGTAAGTGCTTCCTGGACCCTCGTTGCCTACTTGCAACTATTCTCTGACCCTGCTCTGACCCTTGAAGCAGGGTCAGAGAATAGTTACAAGTAGGCAATGAGGCACCTGTCACGAAAATTAAACCTCAACAGGAAGCACTGACAGATATAAAAACAAGCATTTGCAATGCAATAGGTCTCGCATTAGGAAAGTTTGAGCTTTTGGTCTTGTAAATGACAATTTTTTTTATTTATGTGTTGGTATTGACAACAGCTAAATTAATAGCTTTGTCATTACAATGCCAATAGTTATAACTTTCGCAAATGTGACACCTATAGCATTTGTAATGCAACATGTTTTGTATTTACGTGACTTAGCTGTATTGATATTACAAATTCCAATGGCTTTCAATTTTTTTAAATAATTAATACTTAAATAAAAGTGATTTTAATTTATAATGGCAATAGCTTAAACTTTTGTAAATAAATTTTGTGAAGATTATGTTCAGTGTATTTTATTTTGACGAAAATCCAAGAACAGAAGTGAAATATTAACATCTTTTTGTGACATTTGTAATACAGTTTGAAACATTGAGAGAACATATTTGAACCAGTTGTTGTTGAATTGTTGTGCAGATTGATGCTGTGGTGGCGCTGCGTGGTGCTGTGGTTGTGCTGAGTGGTACTTTGGTGATGCTGAGTGGTGCTGTGGTGGTGCTGAGTGGTGCTGTAGTGGTGCTGAGTGATGCTGGGATGGTGCTGAGTGATGCTGTGGTGGTGCTGAGTGATGCTGTGGTGGTGCTGAGTGATGCTGTGGTGGTGCTGATTGGTGCTGTGGTGGTGCTGAGTGATAATGTGGTGGTTCTGAGTGATGCTGTGGTGGTACTGAGTGATGCTGTGGTGGCGCTGAGTGGTGCTGTGGTGGTGCTGATTGGTGCTGTGGTGGTGCTGAGTGATGCTGTGGTAGTGCTGAGTGATGCTGTGGTGGTGCTGAGTGGTGCTGTGGTGGTGCTGAGTGATAATGTGGTGGCGCTGAGTGATGCTGTGGTGGCGCTGAGTGATGCTCTGGTGGCGCTGAGTGGTGCTGTGGTGCTGCTGAGTGGTGCTGTGGTGGTGCTGAGTGATGCTGTAGTGGTGCTGAGTGGTGCTGTGGTGGTGCTGGCTGATGCTGTGGTGGTGCTGAGTGGTGCTGTGGTGGTGCTGAGTGGTGCTGTGGTGGTGCTGAGTGATAATGTGGCGATGCTGTGGTGGTGCTGAGTGGTGCTGTGGTGGCGCTGAGTGGTGCTGTGGTGGTGCTGAGTGATGCTGTGGTGGTGCTGAGTGATGCTGTGGTGGTGCTGAGTGATGCTGGGGTAGCTCTGAGTGATGATGTGGTGATGCAGAGGGCAGAAAGGCACAAAAAGAAGTCTAACAAAGGGCAGAAGGGCAGAAAAACAAGGGAACAACAAGTCTAACAGAGGGCAGAAGAGCACAAAAAACCAGTCTAACAGAATACAGAAGGGCAGAAAAACAAGGGAAAAACGAGTCTAACAGAGGGCAGAAGGGCACAAAAAACGAGTCTAACAGGGCAGAAAGGCACAAAAACGAGTCTAACAGAGGGCAGAAGGGTACAAAAAACGAGTCTAACAGGGGGCAGAAGGGCAGAAAAACAAGGAAAAAACAAGTCTAACAGAGGGCAGAAGGGCAGAAAAACAAGGGAGAAACGAGTCTAACAGAGAGCAGAAGGGCACAAAAAACAAGTTCAACAGGGGGCAGAAGAGCAGAAGAGCAGAAAAACAAGGGAAAAATGAGTCTAACAGAGGGCAGAAGGGCAGAAAAACAAGGGAAAAACGAGTCTAACAGAGAGCAGAAGGGCACAAAAAACAAGTCCAACAGGAGGCAGAATGAATCCCGCCCTTCCTGTTTGTCCACGAAGATGCCACCTTTTTGTGCAATACCTCTACTCAACTGGAGTACTTTCTACTGTCTAATCAATAAGTGCTCCCTCGTTGGCTAAATGTATAGGGGCAGATTTACAATAACTGGTGCATCCCCAGGGATGCGCCAGTTATTGTGCGCCGCAGCTCCACCACCCATGGTGCACCGCATTTATAATGCGGCGCACCATGTGGCAAAAACTGCACAGATGCGTCACGCATCTGTGCCGTAAAAGCAGCGCATTGCTGGAGCTGCGTCGCGCTTGCGACGCAGCTCCAGCAATGCTCTGGGGGGCCCTATCTCCCCAATGCTGCATCAAGCCTTGCGCCTGCTTCAAGCAGGCGCATGGTTTTGACGCAGCATTGGCCTAAAAGTGACTGAGTGAAATCTTGTAGATTTCACTCAGCCACTTTTAGGAGGCGTTCCTGTGCAGGAACACCCTCCCCTGCACCGGAACGCCTCCTGATGGCGCAGGGCTTTACAACGTGACGCATCTCTCAGAATCGTCACGTTGTTAATACCCAGCACCATGGTGCATCTTTTGTGCTGCTGCTGCGTCACAAAAGGTCTCAGTAGAGGGTGGCAGTGGTGAACCAGAGGGTGGCAGTGAGGAACCAGAGGGTGACAGTGATGAACCAGAGGGTGACAGTGATGAACCAGAGGGTGACAGTGATGAACCAGAGTTTGCCAGGGGTGAACCAGAGGGTGGCAGGGGTGAACCAGAGGGTGGCAGTGATGAACCAGATGGTGGCAGTGATGAACCAGATGGTGGCAGGGGTGAACCAGAGGGTGGCATGGGTGAACCAGAGGGTGGCAGGGGTGAACCAGAGGGTGGCATGGGTGAACCAGAGGGTAGCAGTGGTGAACCAGAGAGTGGCAGTGGTGAACGAGAGGGTTGCAGTGCTGAACCAGAGGGTGACAGTGGTTAACCAGGGGGTGGCAGTGGTGAACCAGAGGTGATGTGATGAACCAGAGGGTGGCAGTCGTGAACCAGAGGGCGGCAGTGGTGAACCAGAGGGTGACAGTGCTGAACCAGAGGGTGGCAAGGGTGAACCATAGGGTGGCATGGGTGAACCAGAGGGTGGCAGGGGTGAACCAGAGGGTGGCAGGGGTGAACCAGAGGGTGGCATGGGTGAACCAGAGGGTGGCATTGGTGAACCAGAGGGTGGCAGTGGTGAACCAGAGGGTGGCAGTGGTGAACCAGAGAGTGGCAGTTGTGAACCAGAGGGTGGCAGTGCTGAACCAGAGGGTGTCAGTGGTTAACCAGAGAGTGGCAGTGGTTAACCAGAGGTGCTATGATGAACCAGAGGGTGGCAGTCGTGAGCCAGAGGGCAGTGGTGAACCAGAGGGTGACAGTGCTGAACCAGAGGGTGGCAGGGGTAAACCAGAGAGTGGCAGTGCTGAACCAGAGGGTGGCAGTGGTGAACCAGAGGGTGGCAGTGGTGAACCAGAGGGTGGCAGGTGTAACCCAGAGGGTGGCAGTGGTGAATCAGAGGGTGGCAGTGATGAACCAGAGGGTGCCAGTGGTGAACCAGAGGGTGCTGTGACCATACACGACTGCATGGGTAACTTCGCCATACAAGCGGCCCGCGAACATGCACAAAGCCCTGCAAACACGCAAAAAACCCGCGAACACGCAAAAAAGCCCGCGAACACGCAAAAAAACAAAAATCCGCAAATTCGCACAAATTTGCGGATTTTGCGGATTGCAAATTCGATTTCGCGTGAATTTGCGGAACGCGAATTCGCAAATTTCGCCCATACTTATTGCTGATATGGTGTGCTGAAAAGCTCGAGGCAGAGCCCAACCTGATTTTGAGGGAAGACGTTGACAACCACTTTGAGATCCTCCTCATCATTGATGCCGAGTACTCGAAACCCGTCTTTTTACCAAGCTGCAGAGTTGCAGCAGACTGCTGTCATCAATTTAAACTTTGGATCTGAGAAACTCAAGGACCCACCAATGAGCTTGCTATCGAGAGAAGAGCCCCAAGAAAAAGACTGAAGACCTGATTTAGATCCTGGCGGACGGGTTACTCCATCACAATAGTGACAAGTATCCCTTCTGCCGAAATATAAATACCATTATATTTTATGTATAATGAGGAAACGAGATATCCGTCCCCGTTGTGGCAGAGTAACCTGTCCGCCAAGATCTAAATCAGCAGATTGCAAGTGTTTTCCAGGAGATAGTGTTATTTTAAACCTAAGGTATCCGGGGTTGGTATGTGATCTCCTCACCGAGTGCAAGGGGTCCCACTATGATGAGGGCGGCTCAAGTATTAAAATGCTCTCACTGGGATTTTCTACAGGGATATGACTTGTGCAAACAGTTGCGATGAATACAGGGGACACCCAGCAGGACTATACCGGGGGGGGGGGGGGGGTTCGACTGTCCCGGTAATTAACCGATATGCCCCTCTCAATAATGTATCAGCCCTAAATGACATTGACTGACTGGGCCGGAGGATGACATCTAAGAATGATCATAGTTTTGCGAGATTGCCCCTTAATGCTCACATGGGAGGGATAGTCATGACAAAGTAAATGAAATCACTAACAACACATTATTTGGAGAGCCTTTTGAGCCCAGTATGCAGGGACATAGTAATGTACTTAATTCACCGCACAGTCCTCTTACTTGCCCTATATCAGATAGTTCTGATGATATCAGACAGGGCAACTTTGAGATTATCTCCTGGAACAGTTCAGGGGTTTCGGCTAAATTTAAAAATGATGACTGGCTAGCCTACATAAGGAAATTCCAGGTCATTTGTCTACAGGAAACATGGGAGGTGGATAGTAGTGTGTTTCCTCTAGAAGGTTACAAAATGTATTTTGTTCCAGCACATAAGGCAGTTATGGGAGAGCAAGGGGAGGACTGATTACATATGTGGATCTGAAGTTACAGGGAAGATGGAATGACTTGGCTGGAATTCAGATTTTATGCAAGGGATTAGATTTTATAACAAGGGTCACAAGCTAATGTTTATCAATGTTTATAATGCTATTTTAGTGGGACAGACCACAATAAGATTGGACGAGTTGGAGTGTAGGTTGGCATGTATACAGAATCAAGGGGCGCTGATGCCCCAGTTGGTGTCACTTAGTGATTTTAACTGCCACCTGTGCCCACATTTGAAAGTAAAGAAGGGGATTTGGTCATCTTGCTCCCTGGAAGAGGGTCCGCATATGGAGCATACAAGGGAGGGAAGGGTGTTAAGTAAGGTGTTAGGCACACATGCCCTCACACATACTATGGATCTGATTAAAGTTGAGGAGGATAGAATGGTCCATCCAACTTTCAAATGCAGAGAAAGTGACTCCTTCATTGATTTTATCTTCGTTTCCAACACGCTAAAACATTGGATCATAAGCTTTAAAATATATGCAAGCATTTTCAGTGACCACAACCCTTTGGTCATGTCGCTCAAGGAGTTAAATTCCAATAAGCACTCATTAAGAGTGGGGGGTGCGGCATGGCAAGTGCCACAGATAAAGGGAGGAGGCTCAGATGGTCCCAGATTAATGGTGAAGCCTTTTCTAGAGCTTTAATGTCAGACAAAGAACAGCATGAAATGCTTAAATCTAAAAGTAGGGGGCGCAGAATTGGTCAAGGCCTTTGAGGGCCTCACCTAGCGAATTGATGTCCTACTCAGGAGTAAAACGCATAAAGAACGAACGGATGATCAAAGATGGTTTGACCATCAATTCTCCATTGCCCTGAGGGAGCTGAAATCAGCTTTAAAAGCTGTTCCAAAAGATAAAACAAGGGTGACCACATGTAGGACCCATTATAAACGGGCAGTAAAACGACATAAAACTAGCTCGCAACAGCAGGCGTGGGAGAACTTGAGGGAAGCGGTTGAGTCAAAGAACTCAGCCGCCTTTTGGAAAGTCATAAATGATCCTTGCTTCCAAGACGCAAACAAACCAAAGGTAGTAAACCATATTCTTCCAGAGTCTTGGTATGCGCACTTCCATGGCCTTTACAATCATTGCAGAACTGATGCCAGCCCGAAGCAGAGGGTGAGGGGGAGATTATCGCCCAGATAATATTCACCATGGGTGAGATTAAGGCGGGCATTGAGGGTCTGACATGTAATAAGGCCCCGAGTCCCGAAAGGATTCCCCCAGAACTCGTTCTGAGCCAGGTAGATCTTTGGGGGCCTATCTTGACCAGACTTATTAATGCTGCTGTGTACAGGCATGCCAGCATCCTGGTCCACAGCACAATTGTTCCCATTTTCAAAATGGAAAATAAGGACAACCCATTATGTTATCGGTCCATTTCCCTAATTGATGTGACAGCAAAAGTATTAGGAAGGGTTATCCTCAATTGGTTAATGGACTGGACTGACGAACACCACATAATTACTGACACTCAGTATAGCTTTAGGCCAGGACGGTCAACCATCGACCAATGCCTCAATTTATATTTACTCGCAGCCAAGTACACTATTGCCAGCCAAGAAACGGTGTACCCGGCTTTCATGGGCTTGACGGTGGCATATGACCGGGTGAATCACAAGAAATTGTGGGAAGAATGGGGGGCTCTTGGCGTGGACCCGGGATTGGTTAATATTTTAAGAGTGCTGCAGCGGAATACTACTGCTAATGTCAGATACAATCAGGAGGGAAGCACCACCGATCCTTTCCCATGCACAAGGGGGGTGAGACAGGGTTGTATCCTGGCCCCTTTTTTATTTACTTTGTATATAAATGGCTTGGATCAGGCACTCAGTAACCTAAGGGTTGACACACCAAGGATAGGCTCGAGAGGGATCCCTGTCCTGCTTTACGCGGATGACGCTGTTCTCCTCGTGCGTACTCTAAAAGGGCTTCAGGGCTTGATAGATAGTTTTGTCCGCTTTATGGAGAATTTAGATTTGTCCCCCAATTTATCAAAGTCATATATTACGGAAGTGGGGAAAAAACCAGCCAGGAAATATGATTATCTGATTGGATCTCATCGTTTGGAAAAGGTGCACTCTTTTTCATACTTGGGGATTTTATTTGACACACGCCTCACATTCAAAGCGCTGTTAGAAGAGAAATCCCGCACATTAGCTATCTGTTCGAGGTCAATCATGAATTTCTCATGAAGGCTGGGTCGTTGGTCCCCGAAGCAAATTTTGAGATTGTATAGTTCTATTTGCTGTGCCAAAATCCTTTATGAACGTGAGGTATGGGGTTTTATCGACTCCCAACATCTACAAACCAAAGAGAATAAATATCTCCGGCGATTGCTAAAAGTGCCCCAGAGTACACCATCCCACATTATCCATGAAGAATTGGGTGTTAGTTATGTTAGAAACAGATCGGAACTCAAACCCCTAACATGTTGGGTTAAAATTTGGACAAACCCAGAGGCCTTACTGAGCAAGCAGATCATAATAGATTGTCTTGCCCGTGACCGGGGCTTGTACATCCCATGGCTTGAGTATGTGAGGGAGACTCTAACAGGCATGGGATGTTCATACTTTTTTAATTATCCCACAAAATTGCTACCCGGGGACAAGGCTCAGGTTAAGGATCGATTCCAGAAGCACGTTGTCTCCCTCAGCGAAGTTAGGAAGGTGACTAAACTATCAGTTAGAGTACACCTTCTGACCAAATCCTGTCTGGACATGGAGCCTTATTTGTCTTAATTCACAATTAAACACGCAAGATGATGGACGGAATGTTGCACAATGGCAAAACATTAACCCCCAGTCACAGATCTGGGTTTAATCCATTGTTATTTTGCTCACCAAGTCACCCCAGTTCAGACATGGCCATATGCAAATCAGTCCTGACCCTGTGCCTCATGGGGACAGTCTAGCCCGAACTGCCAAGCCATGTCTTTCCTGGCCGGAATCAAGCATCCTAGGACCGGTTTCTGGCTATCAGCCGTCTTCAGCCAGGATAGCTTAACTACAGTGGCTTAGTGAGCACGGGACCCACGTCTGGGCATACCCTTCCCACATAGGGTGAACAGCAAAACACACAAGATGAAGGACGGAATGTTGCACAATGGCAAAACATTCACCCCCAGTCACAGATCGTGGTTTAATCCATTGTAATTTTGCTCACCAAGCCACCCTAGTTCAGACATGGCCATATGCAAATCAGTCCTGACCCTGTGCCTCATGGGGACAGTCTAGCCCGAACTGCCAAGCCATGTCTTTCCTGGCCGGAATCAAGCATCCTAGGACCGGTTTCTGGCTATCAGCCATCTTCAGCCAGGATAGCTTGACTCCAGTGGCTTAGTGAGCACGGGACCCACGTCTGGGCATACCCTTCCCACATAGGGTGAACAGCAAAAAACACAAGATGAAGGACAGAATGTTGCACAATGGCAAAACATTCACCCCCAGTCACAGATCTGGGTTTAATCCATCATTATTTTGCTCACCAAGCCACCCCAGTTCAGACATGGCCATATGCAAATCAGTCTTGACGCTGTGCCTCATGGGAACAGTCCAGCCCGAACTGCCAAGCCATGTCTTTCCTGGACCGGGATCAAGCATCCTAGGACCGGTTTCTGGCTATCAGCCGTCTTCAGCCAGGATAGCTTGACTCCAGTGGCTTAGTAAGCAAGGGACCCACGTCTGGGCATACCCTTCCCACATAGGGTGAACAGCAAAACACACAAGAAGATGGACAGAATGTTGCACAATGGCAAAACATTCACCCCCAGTCACAGATCTGGGTTTAATCCATCGTTATTTTGCTCACCAAGCCACCCCAGTTCCGACATGGCCATATGCAAATCAGTCTTGACCCTGTGCCTCATGGGAACAGTCCAGCCCGAACTGCAGAGCCATGTCTTTCCTGGACCGGAATCAAGCATCCTAGGACCGGTTTCTGGCTATCAGCCATCGTCAGCCAGGATAGCTTGACTCCAGTGGCTTAGTGAGCACGGGACCCACATCTGGGCATACCCTTCCCACATAGGGTGAACAGCAAAACACACAAGATGATGGACAGAATGTTGCACAATGGCAAAATATTCACCCCCAGTCACAGATCGGGGTTTAATCCATTGTTATTTTGCTCACCCAGCCACCCCAGTTCAGACATGGCCATATGCAAATCAGTCTTGACCCTGTGTCTCATGGGAACAGTCCAGCCCGAACTGCCAAGCCATGTCTTTCCTGGACCGGAATCAAGCATCCTAGGACCGGTTTCTGGCTATCAGCCGTCTTCAGCCAGGATAGCTTGACTCCAGTGGCTTAGTGAGCACGGTACCCACGTCTGGGCATATCCTTCCCACATAGGGTGAACAGCAAAACACACAAGATTATGGATGGAATGTTGCACAATGGCAAAACATTCACCCCCAGTCACAGATCGTGGTTTAATCCATTGTAATTTTGCTCACCAAGCCACCCCAGTTCAGACATGGCCATATGCAAATCAGTCTTGACCCTGTGCCTCATGAGAACAGTCCAGCCCGAACTGCCAAGCCATGTCTATGTTTATATTCACAATGCCCAAGACAGATTCATAATGACACACTTCAGGCTAAATTTTTTACACCATATTTTAGCGGTTCCGGCAGGTAACACTACATCTATAGAGTTGAAGGGCCCATGCGGCTGCGACCATCGGTCTTCGCAGGGTACCCTTCATTTTGTCTTATCATGTCCATTTTATTTGCGCCCAAGGAAACTGTTTTTAAAGAGTATTTTAAAGAATGCTAGCTTTAAAAAGGCAAAGATGGCCCTATTGTTTCTGAAATTGTCCACAGATGTTTTAACACTCTTTTGCATTGTAAACTTTTTATGGTCCGCTGTGAGACTTATAAATACAATAGGCGAGGGGTGAATACATATGGCTTGCAGTATTTGCTTGCTAAAGGCCTTAACATTGAATTGGATGGGGGGAGGGTAATTTTAAGTATGGAGGGAATGATCATTTATGCATTTCATGTCGCTGATTTTATATGTTATCCTTTTAAAACCTTCTATGAATTATCCAACCCAGACCTACCCATTAATGACCCTAAAAATGAATGATATATGAGTAGTGGCTCTACCTGGGGACGGATTGTACACGTATTTTCCCTACCCTTTTGTACAGTTTCTCTGTTTTTACATTGTGATTTTTTTTATCTGTACTTTTATGGTATTTTGTTTTATGCCGAATAAAGTATTCTGAAGAAGATGAAGATCTCTGAATGGACAATCCAGTGCATTAACCACCAAACTGGTCACTGATTACAGGAAATATCATAGAGAGCCTGCGGAGCTGCTCCTTGCTGCCAGCTTACTCAAAACTATGGAATGCGCTCCTGTCTTTCACACTTCATCCAGCTCATTGCTAGGCACTTCGCCACATAACTGCCTCTTAGGGTCGTCACGCACAACATGGAAGCACTTCCCACATTGGATCAAACCAAAGACAACAGGATTCCAAGCACACAAACTAAATTGTGGAGCATGCCACCCATGTTGGCAAGTGCTTTAGCACCCCAGATAGTAGTATTAAGCACTACATAAATGTTGCACTACTTACAATACAATTTATCTTTTTGTCTCACAAGACTCAGAGGTCTTCAACTTTTCCAATCTCTTCCAGCAGCCTTGCAATTGAAATACTGTGTTATTTGAATTCAGTATACCAGCACAATGCATCAAATTGTCCTTAAAAGGACTATTATGGACTGTAGGAGCTAATTATTTTCTCAATGAATTATGTTTATTTATTTAAAAATGTTGTTCATGTTTGCTTTAATAAAATATATAAACATGGATAAAAGGACTTACTTTCTAAATTACCAGCGATGACGTCACTCTAACTAATACAACAACCAAGCACATTTTTGTCATTTTATTTCAGCAAATGTGCAAAATCTATTTATCGAATAAAATACATCCATAGACTCGTACTAATATACTGATACTATGTGTTCTCCATTCCTCCAAAGAGTTAGAGACCAGCAGCAGGCCTTCCAGCGATTCTGAATCTATAGTACATAAGCAATACAGCAGTTGATTATTGGGAGAACTTCTCCAAGCCCCAACCACCTGAAGTTCAGGTAAATGGTTGAATCTAACCTGAAAGAACACACGCTATTTAATTGAAGTATTTCAAGAGATGCCTTGGATCAATAACACAGGCAACAGTACATTTCAGTATGGGCTAGGCCCTGCCATGTCCCCACCACTTCAAGTAGCAGTAGGTGAATCAACCTTATCCATACTAGTGTAAGGTATCTTCCTTGTTATGTAGTTACAAGCCTAACTAGAGATCTATGGACAATTTTACACAATAATAGGGAAGGGGAAGCCTATTCCGAAAAAGGGAAGGATACATTTGACACAAAATTCACTTCCATTATGGAATGTAGAAGCATATTAACAAGCAGCAGCGAAAATTATCGCTGACCACTGTTAGCGTTAACAAATATATCGCAGAAGATAATTGCCATGGTAGCACAGTATTATCTACACTGAGCGCCATGGTGATAAAAAAAAACATGGATAACAGGAATGTCGCCGTTTTACATTGAATAATGCTGGATTTTCAGCGATATTCAATGAAAAACAGCGATAACCTTGGTGATAGTGACTGTGGTTGCAGTAACATAATACACCTCCCATTACAGGTATGCCTAAGTCTGAAAAAAGCAGCGTTAACCGTGGTTAGCGCTGCTTTTTTTTTATCACTAAGAGGGTTAGCGTGAAGCTTGATAATAGGAGATATTATTTTGCTCTGGAACGCCCCCTTTGCATCTCATTAGAGATGCAAATGGAAGCGTAGAGAAAATGGGTGCTAACATGCGATTTTGCATGTTAGCTCCCTTTTGTTGATAGGGAAATAATTTTATCTCCGCTTTTTTGGGTTTTAATATGCCCTGTAATCCTTTTCATGCAAGAGGGATTCGCCAGCTTTGTTATGTGGCGGTGACAATTGGAGACATTTGAGGGGGAAGTTGACGGCTGATGTTGCAACCTCTAAAAAATACTTTCGTTCATGGCATTTATTTATTTTTAACAAATTAGGCACAAACCAAAACATTATTTGGATGTGTTCTTCCTATTTTTTTTTTAGTACCCTTTGTTGTGTCAATGTTACAGCGCCACCAGTCATCTTACTTTAATTATATCACTTATACAGGATTACTATGTAAACTGCGCATGCATTGAAGATGACTGCGTGGACTTTACAAGGCACTATTGATTTCCTAACATGTACTTAGTTGCTCTGTTGAAGAGTCTTTACTCGGGGATCAACCAGAATGAAACACAGGAAGTGTGTCAATGTCAAAGGTTTGCTTTGTGTAATTGAATCCCAGGCGATAAGAGCTTTCATCGTCTGTCGTCTGCGACAGGAAGTTCCTCCCACTAGTCCCTGAGTCTACATTAGTGTCAACATGGCAAGAATGGGTGTTTGTTTGTAAGAGTTTACTGTCCTCCTGAGAATATAATAACAGGACATTTAATTACCCTTCAAGCCGAGTGATAGAGACATCAAGGATGCCACCTGGACGAATATATGTTTTAAAATAGTATAATCCTGCCTGGCTCCAAATTTACTACTGTGATGAAACATTGTTTGATTTATCTCGATTAAATCTAATCTAAACAGTGCTGTGGTTAAATGCTTTTTCATATCCGGAAGCGCATTCAGTAAACACAGTTTGGTGATCTTAAATTGGCTAAACAGTAATATAATTGCATTGGCTACACGTGCATATTTTTACTGTCCCAGCAAAAAGGCTCAAAGCAGTTCATGTAATCAAATGCAGGTGGAGACGAAAGTGCTTACTTGACCTTAGGCTGAGTGGACAGAAATAAAGGCTGAGCCTGTAAAAGAGAGCTGTTGGGAGAAGATTCAGCCACTTATGGAGAAAGAGATAGGGACAGGAGGAGGCATAAAATGGAGGGTACTGGACGGGGTGTAGCAAGGATGGCACGGGTCGGGAGACAGAACAGGATTGAAAAATAAACAGATTTTAAAACTACGCTAGAAGAAGGATAGAAAAAGTAGTAGTGAAAAAGAGGCTTGACTCTACTTTAGTTTACAAACTGAACATCTTCTACTTGCCTTACAAAACAAGGATAATCGGTGTGCTATGTTTAAGCTTCATGCTAAGCATTCTCTTCTGATTGGGGGCTAAGCTTGTCTTGGATTTATATTGTAAGGGGCTGGGCATATTTTACCACTTGGTACCTGAATGATGTCCATTCCTCCTTTTGTCGGGGGATGGGCTCTTGTCTAAAGGCCCCAGTGAAACAGCAGCTCTTTGTAAACAGAGTATCCCTGCATTGAGCTTCCCATCCCAGCCGCTCCACGCTTGCACTTTAAATCACGCTCTCACTTCCTAAACCTGATGCTTATAACAATTGATGACCCTTCAATGGAGACACCTCTTTTGGCTCTGGATAGTTATGCTGGCAATGTGAGAATAGAGATACTAAAAACGACACTAACGGCAGCCAGAAAACCCTCTTGAAAAATGAGTGTATAGCTTTTTAGGTCTCACTTACGTCAGCGCATGCGCTGTTTGTTTGAGGGACGTATTGTGTACAATAAGGTGCATGCAGTCCTCCCATTGTTTATCTTTCATTGGCTTCTTTGCTTCAATTTAACTGGGTAGCTTGGGCCAACGTCACCGCCTCTTCCTCGGCTTGAGCATGGGCCAAGTACAGACTACTTCAGCTTGATTGCTGCCCTTCTGCTTCTTCTGCTTCTTCATGTTGCTTCTTTACCTTCACACCCTCCACGGTGAGAACTGAAAATGGATACAGCTCAACCAGATCTGGCCGTTCCATAGCACTTTTGTAACCCTATGTTTCCACCCTTCCTCATGTTGTTTGGGCCCCTTCCCTCCCAATGCCCTTCAATTGTCCCTTTTTCCTACCCCTAACCACTATAGCAAATTTTTTCTTTAACTTTTTGAGAAAACGCTACTTTATAATCTCACATCTACGACGAGGCATGCCTGCGCTTGTTTTACACACTGTGGGGTATATTTATCAGATTGTTCATGCAGGACTGGGAAAGGGCAGGAATGCACCATAGTTAAAAGAATACCGCCCATTTCTGTCTTTTCCCTGTGCTGGCACTGTTTTGGCACTGTTTTAGCTGCCTAGCGCCAATGCAGGCACCCTTCCACCATGGTGCAAGGGTGCCTGTGATTCATGCAGTATTGGTTTTGAGCGGGAAGGGGCACTTACCTGCATAAAAACAATCCTGAGAGGCATATTCCTCTATCTATGTGTGCTGCATTCTGAGGACACATATAAAGAGGAAGTAACAAGGAGAAATAAAGATATTTCTTCTCATTGCACCGAGCGCAATGCCTATGGAACATCTGCCTAGCGCAGAGCAAGGCAATGCAGTGATTTGTGCTGGGTTGCTTTATTCGAGATTTATGAAGCCACTCAGGGTCACGCAAAGCGGCATTGTGTTGCTTCATAAATTTAATTTTTCATTTGCGTCGCGCATGTACCACACCGCGTGGTGCAAGCTCAACGCAACTGGAGTCATAAATATGGCCCTCTATTTACGGAACCAATTCATCCATGTCCTGCGTTGCACCAAAGATAAAAACTAGAAATAAATTACTTCTCAAATTACTGTCAGTGGGATTTATTGTAGCCTTCAGTCCACTGCAAACGGATCTCTTTTTGTCGATCTACATGTTCATCCTCAGATTCCTAGTCAGGGCACAGTAAAACTCGATGGATGATAGAAGTTGGAGCATGGGATGCACAAGACCTGAGACTTTGTAAGAATATTCTTGATACAGATTAATGTATTAATTAATTTGCCATTTCGAGCTCGAAGTTGATCCTGGTTTTGAGTGCCTCGAACTCACACATTCTTTATTATAAAGAGCAACACGTTATTACCTTAAGAAATATCTACCTTGAAAAATCTGTGTCAAATTTTTCATCCTCAAGTACAGCGAGGAAGATAACAAGCATTAGTAATGTATCGGTTTCGACTATGTAATGAAATAATGATCTCTTTTCATCAATCATCGTCAGGTAGAAGGAATGAGATCCCTGACAGATACCTCTGGAGTGGAGAGGATGTGGTGCAGCAGCCAGAGCGGCTGACTTGAGAGCTGGGGACGCAAAGTGATTCTATGCTAATCACTTAATCTCTTCGGGTGATAAATTGCTATGTAATATGCCGCAACAGTCAAAAGCAAAACTTTATGGAGATATAGTTCCACCAAAGTGGATGTTTACAGTATTTTGGGAGCGGGAAGATGCAGATGAGGAACAAGCATTGGTTAATGCAGGAAAATATGCTACAGCCAATAGAAATGGAGGAAAGGTATGTAGCATTCACAGGAACCAATGAGAAGCCAGGAAAAAGAGGAGGTGGGATGAGATGTAAGTCTCTTTGAAGTTTATATCAAAGTCAATAGATTTCTCAAGCACAGCGTAAGTGCTGTGCAGACAAAGCCTAAAAAAGCTCAAAAAGCCTAAAAAGACCCCTCACTTGTGGTACTGACCAGTCTGTCTGCTTGAGAGTCCAATGTCCGAATGGGGAAAATTTGTTTTTGGAAATGGGCTGCTATTACCTAGTGTAATTTGCTTGCTGTTTCCCTTTCTGAACTGAGATTAGAATTGATTTGTGCTCATGTTTAAAAATGAGAGCATGTGGTAGGAATATGTTACCAAAATAACACAGATTCTTTTAAAAACAGAAAACAAATAGTAACTACGAATATCATTTAGTCATATATGTGCAAGAGTTAAACTTACCTGGAGTGATGGGAAGGTGCATTTATCCTAGTTTGAAAACGTCACCATGCTTCGCTACGTCCTACAATACCATACATAGAAAATCACATACATTAACCTCCTCTCAAAGATAATGCACCTTTACCCTGTACCCCAATTATCTTGCTGGCCTTCTAGTCTTTATTTTCCTAGATGATCTTAAACACTGAAACCAATTCCGGTTTATATGGTTCTGCATCAGAGCTTCTCACTCTTTCACATTTCAGCATCCAGTTCCTACCAGTGAGAAGACATGAAGAATATTAATAGTTGAAAAATCAAATGTTAAAGTACTGTGAGGTCAAAAGCAATGTTTCATCGTCTATCCATGCCTACCATTTGTAAATTATCTATGTGCCTCACATGGTTCTGTACAGGGTGTCTCTCTGTGTGATAGGCTCTTTCCTGTGACGCCAGTATTTAAGAATCATTGGTCTTTTTTTTTGTTTTTCTTTTTTTTTAATCCTCATTTGCCGACTCGCCACCCAGTTCACTAACTGTTCCACCTGCTGGGTTTTTTGTATCTCATACGCTAGTATATCGAGGAAGAGATATCAGGCTCACCTCTACCGAGTCCGGCCAGCGTATTATCCAAGCCCTTATAGCCATTTGACCCGTCCGGTGTGCCCATCTAATCCTCCTTCCTGGAACCTGAGTGTCAACCCAAATACTAGCGAGATAGGCGTGGGGGTTAATCATGGGATTGATGTTGTTTTGTTCGATAAACGATTCATAACAATTCAAAATTTCCCCATATGCCAATCACCCAAAATGTAAAAGAAACAGTACCCAAAATGTTAGTTTTTTTTTGCTAGTGTGATTCAACATATCTAATTTAGCTGTATATCACATTGACTTTATCCAGTCCAAAACATTTGGGGAGAGGGGGGAGACCCACAATTTACAAAGTTCTCTGCGTGCCAGTAGTATAGCATAAAAAATCTATTTCACATTGTCATTGATTCTATTTTCCTCTAGGTCATTCCTCCCGGTAATTATGAGTTCGGGGCTTACCTCTATTTGTAGGTTCAGAGCTTGAGATAGACAGTTACTCACATCTTGCCAAAAGCTTCTTATTTCCGAGCAAAAGACAAACATATGGAGGTCATCGGCATTGGGGGTCTTACATTTTGCGCACTCCACCACTCCACTTGATTTAAGTTTCGTCAATCTACGCGGAGTCCAGTAGGCCCTGTGGATTGTGAACAGAAGGTTTCTTCTTAAATTTGCGGGTTTAACCACTCTGTATAATATAGCCATAGATACTTGCCATTGGTTTTCTGTTTCAATCTTTGGCAAGCTTTGCTTCCACAGGACCTCCAGAAGTGAGAAGGGGCCATCTTCCATCTCCAACATTGACCAATACCACAAGGCCACCTCCTTCTTAAAAGACCCCTCCATCGCCAATTTTGCCTCAAAGTCATTCTGTATCCCAATTCGAATGTCAGCGCCCTTCGCCCAGCTCTGAATCTGTAGGTATTTCTACCTTGAGAGAACTTGCCCCCACCTTTGTTGGCATTCACTCCATGCCAACAAGTTGCCCTCCTGAAACAAGTCATTCCATCTCCGAACTGAACCCTCTCTCTTCAATGAAATTGCCAATTAGTCCTTTGTCCAAGGCGGAGAACCTGGAGAGTCCCATATTGGAGCCATACAACTCAAATAAGGTATCTTTAGGAATGTAACCCTCATTAACCTCAAAAAATGCTTGAATCTCACTCCTCAAGATACCAACATATTCCATATCTAAGAGGACTGTACGATCCATCCTCCAAGTTGAAGTCGAACCCTCTGCTCCTAGTATTAACTTCAAGGCCACAGCCGAATGGTCAGAAAGATGCGCCCCCAGGTGCTCCACATCCACCACCTCATCCTTCAATCTTATATCAACCAAGAAATAGTCTATACGAGACTTATGGTTATATTTCTTGTTGTGAAAAGTGTACCCTACCTTCTGCCCTGCTTTTATTCTCCAGATATCACACAGACCCTGCTGGGCATTAAAGAGTTTTATCCTGGCTGCCATCTTGCTATTTACTACTGCCCTGCTATTATTTGACCTGTCTAGTTTATGATCTAACACAACATTGAAGTCTCCCGCCATGATTACTTTACCAGAGAAATCCAGCAGTTCTGCAGCTAACTCATCCAGGGGTGTTTCATCATCTACATTTGGCCCATAGTAACCAACCACTACTAGCTGTTCCCCGGCTACCCTCAATTTCACAATTGCCCATCTTCCACTCTTATCCGCCACTTTATCTTCCATAGAAATATTAAATCCCTTTCTAACCAGTATTGCAACACCTTTAGTCACTATCTCTTGAGGGGTATAAAAAGCATTGGCAATCCACCGCTGAGCAGAAAAGATCTCTTTACTCTCACTTGCAGATAGGTGCGTCTCCTGTAAAATTATCACCTGTGCTGGGGAGTCTTCAAGATATTTCAGAATCAGCTGCCTACTAGACTTCACTCGCAAGCCATTAACGTTCCATGTAAGGAACCTTAGCTCCACGGGCTTAACCCCATTCATCCCTGCTATCCCATCTTTTCCTTAGACTGGTGGCCAGAGTGCTCCTGAGGATATTTTTTCGTTTTTCTCCCACCCCACCCTCTCCCCCCTCTCCCAACCCCAACCCCCAACCCCCCCTCCCTCCCTCAACCAAAGCCTAACCCCTCCCCTGGAAAAACCCAACCAAGACATCCGTGGCCAATAGGCCCATTGGATGCCCTCGAGTGGCGGTGCTTCAACACCAATTATATTTTTAGTTAAACATTAGTGCTGAGCTTACTATTCTCCTTGGCACTGCTCCAAAAACTCATCCACCTCCTCAGTACTCCGAAATGTAAACATTTTATTCTGCCACATAACTTTCAGGAAAGCTGGAAACTTCAATTGAACTGTAGCCCCTAGTGCTCTGAGCGGTTCCATACGTTTTCCCAGCTCCCATTGTTTGCTGTAGCAGGAGATAGGTCTGATCTGATATCTACAGAGATTCCATCTATTGTTATACTCTTCCTTTTTAGAGCCAATGCTAAGATCTTTTCCTTCAAGTTGTAGGTCAAAAAATTTACCAAGATCTTCCTAGGTTTGGAGCAGTTCGGGTTCAACCGGAAGGGATCTCGGTGAATCCTCTGTATGTCTTTAAGTAGAATTCCTTCTGACTCTGCCAGCTCTAACTCTGTTTTTAACAGATGTGTACTATATATGTCTTGATATCCGTCCCCTCCTTTCCTTCGGGTAGTTTTAAAATTTTCAGATTATTTCTCCTCTGCATATTTTCTAACCTTTCAACCCTTTCTTCTAACTCGCACTCTCTAGACTTAATTGCAACAATCTCCTTATGATTATCAAAGACCCTCTCCCGCATCACTTTCACTTCTGACTCCAGGGCACTCAGAATATCAAACTTAGCCTCTAGCTGGCTGCAATAGGCTCTAATACTCTCCTGATTTTTCTTTGAATCTTCAAAGCTTCTATTCGACGCCTCAAACCCCTCATGAATATCCTTCTCCAGTTTCCTGAGAAGCGCCACTACCGAGAGATCCAAAGTATCAAGTTCAGGATCCACATGCCTCTTTTCTGAATCTGTGTGGATTAAGTCTACACCTCCTCCCGCTGCCTTACCTGTCTCGCCCCGTGAGCTTACTCCGACAGTTAATCCCACACTTAACTGCGGTGAGGTATCAATTCTATCCGCTGCTGAAACAACGCTTGACTGTATTGACTTATCCTGATTGTCCATGCCAGCTACTTGCACCAGCCCTCCTTCATCCGCCATAGTGAAGACCTGAAATCTATTGGGAGTTGTGTGTCGTGACCAATCTAGAGCTGAAATATTCTCTAAATTATTTACTAAACTAAAATCCTCTTCTGGATCTGGTTGGGATTTTAGTTGATTATTTTGAGTGTCTTGCGGTTTTAGGACCCAAATTTTTGGAATAGGTTTAAAGAAGGTAGTGAGGGAAGGAGTTGTTACTAACTGATGATTAAGCCTCTTTTTCCAACTTCTTTTTTTAACTGACTCTACCCAATTCTCATCTCCCCTGTCAACCACCTTCTGCAAATTCTTCAGCTTATCCGAGGTAACCCCCAACTCTACTTTCTTAATGCTTCTTAACGGGTACCGGGAGGGCTCTACACTGCTTATTGCTTTATTCTTCCCTCTTCCTGCTTTCTGTTCCACCTCGAACTCCTTTTCAGCCGCCTCCGACTTGCCTACCAACTTCCCAGTCTCAACTAACTTAAGTGACAGTCCTTCCAAGGATTCCACCAACTCCTCTCGGAGAAGACCTGGCCACGGCTCGGCGACCTCTATTCAGCTCTAATGCTGCTCTTCTCCAAGTAGCAGACCGTGTAGATATTACAGGGCGCTGCACGCTTTCATCTTCATCCAGCCCCTCCCAAAGATGTGCAGATCCCTCAGCCTCCGCCATGCGACACTGGGAAGAGAGTCCGAATCACTGAAGTACCGGTTCACAGTGGCGATAGCAAAAAATTATCTAGGATATGCCAGATTGTCTAACATTCAACTCCCTAAAACCATACCTCGTCCCAGTGCCTCCAATATCAAGCCGCTACAGATAGCCTCTCCTCTCTCTCCAAGCTTCCGTTATAGGGGCAACATTACAGAGGCTGTTTTACCAACCCACGGCCGCCATCCGCCAGTCACATCCAGCACACACAGCCTGCAGGGCGACGGACCGTGCCAAACAGTTCACGAGAGTTCACAGCTCCTCCTCCTCGAGACCTTCCGCGACGGCTACCGGTGCTCGGCAGCCATCAAACAACAAACAAGCACAATGACACGATAGCTGAGCTGAGCAAAAACTTAACTCCCAATGAGAAAAAAACCACTGCTGCCCAAACGCTTGACAGGCTATGCGCGACACCGACTGTCAGCAAATGTCCGAGACAAATGTCCGAGACAGCTCACCGTTCCACTCCTCTTACCCGCTGCCTCCTAGAGGGAGCAGTGTATGGCAGCCAAACGAGACAGAATATCGGAGCCGCAGCCGCAGCTGCAGCCGCCGCCGAGCCTCAGCAGAGCCACGGAGCCTCAAACAGGACCGAGAAGTCACTCTGTAGCACCAGGTATGAGCTTGAAACGCCCAGCACTCTCAGTGGCACCGCCACTCTCCCGACACCCGCGACCCGCTACCTAGCCGGCCGCCATGTTTTTCCCCCCTTGTTTCTGCCAAAGAATCATTGGTCTTGTTAGAGGCTCATCTAAAATGTTAAATGCCACTGATGTCAGTGTCCACTAACTTGTATGCCAGCACTTTCTAAACCTGCATTTATTGTGCACAGATCAACAAACCTATACTCCAGAAATTCAGTGTCTTCTTTTGCAGAGGTAAGAATTTCCAAATTTGAGATTTTTATGACATTAACCTAAGCCTCCATGGCCTCAGAGTCAGAAAGCTGTTGCTCTTTTAGGCAATACTTTGTTCGGGCTCGCCTGTGACAGGGCAAGCGCTCGAGCATATGCTCTCACTTGCTAGAGATATTGTATCCTACAAGGGGCTTGGGGCTCGTCCATTGCTTACCATTCAGGCGCTCCATTTTCGCTCTCATTTGCTGTCTCTACATTGGGTACCACATGCCATCTTCACTTCCTCTTCTTTGGTCTGCAACATAGAGCAAGTACATATTGCCTCATCTTAATTAGCGTCTTCAGCTCTTGGCACTGTGACTGAGATCCGATTATTCTTTCTAGCTAGCACAGTTGTGCTTGTTGCTTATTACCTCCCATTCCTCAAGTCATTCTTGTCCTGTTCATTCTTCCCTCCTAACCCCACCATGTTGTCTGTGTTGCCTCCTAAACCTCCCCTTGTCCGTGCTGCCTCTTCTCTCCCATCACCCCACCCTTCGGTTCTCTGTATTGCTCTCCACTCCCATTCCTCAGTAGAAAACAAGCATTTGCAATGCAATAGGTATGATATTTGTTAAAGTTAGAGCTGTTGGCATTGAAAATAACAAATATTGTTTTTATTTATTTGCAGTGGAGTTATTATATTTGCATGTGCTATTGCCAATGGTATAAAAAAACAAAAATACCAACAGCTCTAACTTTAACAAACGCGAGACCTATAGTATCGGAAATGAAATCGATCTCGTATTTGTTGGAGTTTGAGTTTTAGGCATTATAAATGCCAATGTTTTTTACCTCGCCATGTTGCAGGGTGCAGTACCATAAGTGACCAAAAGAGGTCTAATGGGACTTCTTTTGGTCATATATGGTACTGCACCCTGCAGAAGATATGATAAATCTACCCTACTCATAATGCATTGCATGCAAGACAGTACCACAAGTACATTCAAATAGCTATGTTCATCTATACAATTAGTAGCTTTGAAATGTGACAAAATAATTATTATATTCATTCCTGATTTGGTTGTAGTCTGTGTGGAGCTGATGAAGGGGCATTTATAGAAGGTCTCATATAAATGTGAGATGTGCTAGTGAGTAAAGTTACCACTGACAGTGTTGCTTCGGACCAAGCATGTGTCCTGCCTTATACCCTTTAAGAAAATAGTGCTCTGAGGCTGTAATTAAAACTTAGAGAGTAAGAGCAAATGCAACAGGGGGTGTCCTGATAGGAGGTTATAAGAGGGGACAAGGCAGTACTAAGGAGGTACTACTAAGCCTATTGGCCAATAAAAAGCCACCATTTACAAAGGACAGGGACAGGAGGCAATTACAAGATGGGTGGAAAGTGGATGGAGCTTTATTCGCATATCTCGAAGAGACAGCTCAACTGCTGCTTAGGCAGGACCTAAAAAGGGCTATGATGCAGCCAGCACTGGCTGCCATAGCACCTTTTCCTATTTTCCTGCTCCTACGTTATAGTCTTTTTTAAAGAAATAACTTTTACCCATGCTGCACAGCATTAATGCTGCTCTACAACACGGCTTAAATATATTGGCAAAACCAATAGCTCTGACATAGGCGAGTCCTATTGGCTTTGCCATTGCTGCTTGTTTGGCTTGAGCAATGTTTGGGGCACAAATCTTCCCAAGCCTTTCATCATAGTGTGCCATCAGTCATAAAAAGAGGAGACGTCGAATTTTCTAGTGCATGTTCGTTTAGCTTCTGTACTGTCCCTCAGCAAACCCTGACAAAACTATTAGGACTGACTTCAATGTGCTATCACAGACAAGCACCATTTGTGCATGCCTGTGTGTATATGTGGTAGCATATGGACGCCAGAACTATTGGCTTGGCTAATGATTTTTTGAATAGTCTAACTTCAGTCAAAGCTAAAATATGGATTAGTACATCAGCCAACAAAGTTGTTAATGCAGGATGTAAACATTATATTTTCTAAAGTGTTTAGGAGGATAGTTTACCTTCACAACCTGTAGAGGAAAGAACTTAACCTTCTTAGTCACTCAGACAGCACTTAGATTTACTTGAAATAATATTATCATACACACTGATGCTGAGACTATCATTTCAGTACTACAAAAAGAGAGAGAAAACCCACAGCATAAATCTGCTTTGATGTCTGCAACAGAGAAATGTGTCATCTGTATTCTTTCATCCAGGTGCCACGACACTGCTTGGGCTCTGTATTTTGACAGTTAAGAGGCTGCGTCCCTGCAACATATCACTAAAACGTGCACTGAGGTTTCTGAAAATGCAGATCTGGCCATGTAAAATACTATGAGGCTGGAATTGTAAAACTGCATCTTTCAGAATTGCTAGCTGACATGTTACACAACTTTCGGAATACTTCCCTGTCAGCCATCTGGGTCATGGGAAAGATAGACGGTAATTAATTCATTGAATTGAATAGAAGAAAAGCAGCACTGCATGCCCCTGTGAACTGTTCTTCAGACTACACATAGGTGTATCACCCGGCTCTGAAGGAAACTCTGCAACTGGTGCACTGAAAGATTTGTATGAGACAGAGCCATCCTCTACTTTAGGGTATGTGCTATGACGAAAGTTGGGGCATAGGGCGACCAACTATAATTTGGCAGTGGTTGAGTTGGAGTTTTCGTGGAAGAATTGAGTGGAACATTTCACATCTAGAGATAAAACAATGCCCTAATTGCTTACCAGTACTTGCTTTACTCTGAGCGCTACTCCCTCGCTTCAATTAATAAAAACAATTAGGCTGCCTCACCTCACCGGACGACAATCACAGCGTCAATTGCTTGAACCAAACAGAAATTGTATTTCATCACTCAAAAAGGGATTACCATTATTACTCCAAAGAGGATAACATTTAGAACCAACAATGTGTTGGCCCCTAGATTTATAAGCCGAGGAGATCTAGGACCTAACCCACCTACTTAATTAAAATGTAGAAGGTATTTCAACCTTTTATACTGGTTTAAAATTCATAAAGAATCATTCTTAAACCCTAAAAGAAACTACTCTTTATAAATTAAGCAGAAGAGCTCCTCTAGCATCTATAATATGCATTTTGATATCTCCATGCACCCTAGGAAAAGCAAACATGCTTGGTCTTCTGGCTTACTAGTACTTCTGGTGTGCATGGACCATCCATTTGTGTAAACAGGAATGAAGAAATATTCCCTGTTGATGGATTAATGCCACCAATAGTACTATTTCAGCCAACAAGGGGCCCCAATAGTATCAGCGAGGGACCTCAGGGAGCTTATTATACAAACACAACAATGGTCCCAAGCAAGGAGACAGAGGATAGTTGAAAATAAATATAGACTCAGTCAGTTCTATATTGCTGAAGACATGCCCAGCCGGACAGAGGTCTTCAAAGTTTATACTTAAATAAGGATTTGTAACACAAAATAACACCTTGAACAATTCACGTGCGTGGGGCACAAGCCTGTACCCAACCACAACAATACATAGACACAGACAACACATAAAAGGGCTTGCAAGGCAAGAGCAGCAGTCTCTGTAGAATTCCAGTCATACAGAAAAATTTTTGTAGGTACCATTACATAGCATTGCATAGAAATTCATTACACAAGTATATGGTACTCAAAAAGTCGGCGACGTTTCGGACCCCCTACTAAATGATGGGGTCCATCATCAGGACAAAACAATAATTGCCTTTGAATATAAGCCTCTTTTGCCTAAGGAGGGAAGGAGAAGGGGGGAACAGAAGTACATTTAGTTTAACCAATTGCATATTATAATCCTGAAAAATTGGTGACATTGTGTTGTGATTATACTAGTAACCGCGGTTTCCGAGGTGGGGACCGCGAGTGATATTTACACTGAAGTGTTCACAGGCGTGCGACCGAGTGACAAGAAACATACTTTTTGGTGATTCTTGGTAACAGACATACTACTATGATGTCCGATTTGTGAAGTGTGTTGGTGAGTTATTTAAAAATGGACACCAATGAGCACTTATATCAGTGCCAAACACAACCGGCGCAGTGATAGAGTTGAGTTTCAGAGAAGAATCTTAGTCAGAAAAATGCGTTGGCTCACCAAAGGGCGTATTGGTGAGAAGCTCACAAGCGAGCTTGAGAGAAATCCGATTCAGCAGGGCCAGGGTCTTGGAATGATTGTACCAAGGGCTTGGGTAGCTAAAGGGGAAGAAAATATGCGGTAAAAATTCAGTGAAAATTCAGCAGGGTACATCGTGGGTTTGGAGGAGGAAAGCCGCTATTATACTCTGGAGGACAGATCACTGATGTGAACGTAGACCGAAAAAATTCGGGAGACGGTCACGTTACAGGGGGAATAAGTCAAACCAATTAAAGGGATTGCTTACCGAGACATTTGTGACAGTAAAAACAAATTACGCAAAGTGCATTAAGTCATGGAGGCGCATTTCGGAAGCCTTTTAAAGTACACAGATTTTTTATCCAATTGAGTTCTTTAAAGAGGAGTTCGTGAGAATGCAGAGCAAGATCAAATTAAAGTGGTCCATTCCTCTTGCTGGTTAAGACCAGAATTAAGACTGTCAGTCCTTATTATCCATTTCAGCTCTTCCTTGTTGAGCAGTAGATTGAGGTCACCGCCTCGAGGTGGCATTGTCACTTGATTTATCACTGTCCAACGAATATCATTTTCTGTGTGTTGCTTGGAGGTGAAATGCTCGACCAAAGGAGCATTAGGAGTCCTGCATCGTATTCTGCTTCGGTGTTGGGATATGCGAAGCTTGATTTTTTGTTTGGTTTGTCCCACATAAATGAGATCACAAGGGCATAAAATTGCGTATATAACATTGCAGCTGTTACAGTTGGTGAATGTTTTCAATACATTTTTAATCTCCTTGAATACAAATTCTTTACCCTCAATAGTAAAATCACATACCACACATGTACCACACTTAGAATGGCCCTTAAGAGGTGTTGTGGCCCAGTGGTCATCAATCCTTCTTTTTAGGGGAGTGGTGGATGGTAAAGCTGCTCTCACTAGATGGTTTTTAATGTTTTTGCTTTTTTTAAACGCAAAAAGGGGGCGTTCCCAGTTTAGTTGTCCCGAATTCAAAATATGCCAATTCTTTTTTATAGTTTTCTTGATTTTGTTGGAGACAGTGGAAAAGGTCGTCACACAGACCAGCTTGTCTGCAGTTGGTTTGGGTTTTTGTTCCAAAAGGGCATCGTGCGGGCAGTACCATGTGCGTTTCATAGAGTTCTTAATGAGGCGGCGTGGGTAGCCCCTTTGTTTTAGTTTGGCAGCTAGAATACTGGCCTCAGAGAAATAGTCCTCTTTGTGAAAATTATTCCTTCTCAAGCGAAGGAACTGTGAATATGGCAAGCTATCTTTCAATGCCCTGGGATGGCAGCTATTGTAACTCAATAGAGTGTTTCTCTCCGTTGGTTTGCGGTATAAGGATGTATAGAGTAGCCCAACCTGGTGCTGAATGTTTAGGTCCAAGAACGGGATGTTTGTTTTGCTGTGGGTAAGAGTGAATGTCAAGCCACTGCAGTTATTATTTAGCCAGTGTAGCAGGGCAGGAAATGTGTCAGTGTCACCACCCCAAATCATGAAGACGTCATCTATGTAACGTCTCCAAGTAAGGATCCCTTGGTTGAATGGATTACTGTCAATGAGGATGGTATTGCATTCCAGCCAATCCATATAAAGAATGGCTAGAGTGGGAGCAAAAAATTGCTCCCATGGAGGTGCCACGGACCTGTTGATAGTATTGATTGTCATATGTGAAGAAATTTTGTGTGAGACAGATTTCAAGCAGTTGAATTATAAACAATGTGGGTACCCTATGGGGGCGTGTTCTTTGGTCAAGGATTGCCTCCATCACAGACAGGGACTCTCTCTGTGGTATATTCATATATAACGATTCGACGTCGAGAGTACATAAGGTCTCGGTGTCGTGATTGAAAGCCTGATTCTCAACAAGATTTATCATATGTGTGCTGTCTTTTATATAGCACTTGGTGACTGGAACAAAGTCTTTCAAGAAAAAGTTTACATAATGACCCAATGGTTCCAATACCGAACCGCATCCTGACACAATCGGGCGGCCAGGGGGTTGGTCAAGCCTCTTGTGCACTTTCGGAAGAGTATAGATAACTGGGGTTCTTGGAGTGAGAGTGTTTAGAAAATCATACTCATGTTTGGTCAGATAACCATTTTCCAAGGCATCCGTGGAGATCACTCTGATCAAGGCTTGGATTTCCCTTGTAGGATTGGTGGGAAGTCTACAATAGTGGTCAGTGTTCGATACTTGACGTAATAATTCGTCTTTGTAGTTATCAATATTTTGCAACACAATTCCACCACCCTTATCTGCTGGCTTGATAATTAGATTGGAGTTGTTTTTGAGTGTGGAAATGGCAGATTTTTCTTCTAGGGAAAGGTTGTACGGTATGAAAATGTGTGATTTCGCCAGATCAGAGGTTTCCTTAAGGACTACCTTCTCAAAGGTTATCACCTCCTTGGGAATCATACCCGCCGTAGGGGAAAATTTAGAGGGTGGTCTGAAAGGTGTAATCACAGGTTTTGGTTCAGTGGGGTTGAGTTAAAAAAAAGCACGTAGCCTGATTTTACGGAAAAAAGTCATAAGCTCAGACTGTAGGTCAAGAAAGTCGGGGTAGGTTGTAGGAACAAAAGAGAGGCCTTTGCTCAAGATAGATATTTCCTGGGAAGAGAGCGTGTGACTAGATAGGTTGATCAAAGGGATGGTGAGTTCTGTGTTCGGGGCCTCTGTTACCATTGGTAGAACCTGTTCCGGGTTTGTCGTTCCCCGGGAGGGTTCTGCCATCGTGTTTGTTGCTTCACCCGGCCTTTCCTGGGGGGTTCTTCTTATCTGAAGATTCGGCTGATGAATCAGAAAATTCCAACAACCGTATTCCTTCTGTTAAAACGCCGAATCTTCAGATAACTCAGACGCCGGGGAGGGCCCGAGTGGCGGACCCCAACGTCACCAAAATCATTTTTTAGCCAGAGGCCAACAAGAACCCCCCAGGAAAGGCCGGGTGAAGCAACAAACACGATGGCAGAACCCTCCCGGGGAACGACAAACCCGGAACAGGTTCTACCAATGGTAACAGAGGCCCGACTTAATGCATTTTTACTGTCACAAATGTCACACGGTTGCACCTTCTATCTGTTTTCTACCTATTCTTCTCCCTCCATAATGAGTAACCACCACCTCCAATATGGTTACTGTTCCATAGTCCCTCTTCTATTTTTATGCCCCCAACCAGCTCCAATGGCCATCCGTGTTATAATGGTGTCGGTCACATGACACCTTCAGCCAGGAAATCTATTGCAGCCGACTGACCCGGTAAGATTGCACCTCGCTCTATGTCCACGCTCCTCTGGTTCTCCAAACCCAAAGCCCGGTTGCTCTAATGGGCTTTATTTAATCCCTCACAGGCCACCCCTGGCTCCATGACCCCAGCGCGACTCGGCGCTGCCGGTAGTTTCCGGATTGCGGTAAGCTTCTCTTAATTTTGGCCACACTCGCCACTGGTAATCCCATTCTGCTATCTAAAATTCGTACCTTTACTAATATGGGTTACAAACGGAAGCTAGGCACCTCGCATGCTCCGTCCCTGGGTCCGAGACCACAAGATTTTTTACTTTCTCTCGGTAAGCAATCCCTTTAATTGGTTTGACTTATTCCCCCTGTAACGTGACCGTCTCCTGTAATTTTTTCGGTCTACGTTCACATCAGTGATCTGTCCTCCAGAGTATAATAGCGGCTTTCCTCCTCCAAACCCACGATGTACCCTGCTGAATTTTCACAGAATTTTTACCGCATATTTTCTTCCCCTTTAGCTACCCAAGCCCTTGGTACAATCATTCCAAGACCCTGGCCCTGCTGAATCGAATTTCTCTCAAGCTCGCTTGTGAGCTTCTCACCAATACGCCCTTTGGTGAGCCAACGCATTTTTCTGACTAAGATTCTTCTCTGAAACTCAACTCTATCACTGCGCCGGTTGTGTTTGGCACTGATATAACTGCTCATTGGTGTCCATTTTTAAATAACTCACCAACACACTTCACAAATCGGACATCATAGTAGTATGTCTGTTACCAAGAATCACCAAAAAGTATGTTTCTTGTCACTCGGTCGCACGCCTGTGAACACTTCAGTGTAAATATCACTCACGGTCCCCACCTCGGAAACTGCGGTTACTAGTATAATCACAACACAATGTCACCAATTTTTCAGGATTATAATATGCAATTGGTTAAACTAAATGTACTTCTGTTCCCCCCTTCTCCTTCCCTCCTTAGGCAAAAGAGGCTTATATTCAAAGGCAATTATTGTTTTGTCCTGATGATGGACTCCATCATTTAGTAGGGGGTCCGAAATGCCGTCGACTGTTTGAGTACCATATACTTGTGTAATGAATTTCTATGCAATGCTATGTAATGGTACCTACAAAAATTTCTCTGTATGACTGGAATTCTACAGAGACTGCTGCTCTTGCCTTGCAAGCCCTTTTATGTGTTGTCTGTGTCTATGTATTGTTGTGGTTGGGTACAGGCTAGTGCCCCACGCACATGAATTGTTGAAGGTGTTATTTTGTGTTACAAATCCTTATTTAAGTATAAACTTTGAAGACCTCTGTCCAGCTGGGCATGTCTTCAGCAATATAGAACTGACTGAGTCTATATTTATTTTCAACTATCCTCTGTCTCCTTGCTTGGTACCAATAGTACTAGCATCTTTTTGCAGCAATTGGGGCCAATTTCAGCCAGAGTGACTTAGACCTGGCATCTTTGGCGTGGTTTCCCCTGACTTTTGCCCCTACCTCCTGTATTTTTGCTGGTTTAGATGCTTTGGGCACTTTGGGCACTTTGCCACTGCTGATCTGTGTCAAAGTGCAAGTGCTCCCTGAGTAAATTGTTATTGTGTATTTGTTTTACCGGTAAGGCCCTAGTAAAGTTCACTGAGTGTGCTAGGGCTGGTGATTCAAAAGCTACTAGTGAGCCTGCTGCACTGGTTGTGTCACCCGCACAAATAGCTCTAAAATGGTGCCTCAGGCCTGCCACTGCAGTGCCTGTGGGCAGTTACTAACTGCCATGCTGACCTGGCCATTGTCCTCACTGGCCAGGCCTAACCCTTCCCATTCTGTACACATTGGACAGCCCTATGAAAGGCCCAAGGTGCCCCCTGGGCAGGTTGCAGTGTATGTGAAAGTTAGGGCACATTCTGATGTAGGTGACATGCCCTGATAGTGAAATACTGCCAATTTCGTTTTTCACTATTGAGAGGGCTATCTTGCCCATAGGCCATAATGGGGAATGCTGTTTATAATGTTTACCTGCATATCTTCCCAGAGGAGCAAGATAGAAAATTAAAGTGTGGTATCCCTGAACTCAGAATTTAATAACCTATCTTTTTGGAAGGATGGTTTTTAAATCCTGTGTTTGAGAACAGCACTTTTAGAAAGTAGCTGTTCTCTTGTCTGACCTTTCTGTGTGCTTTGTCCTGTTTGTGAATTGACTGTCTGGTTTGTGAGTGACAGGGCCTGGGGAGCCCCCAGGAGGCAGGATGAGTCAGCCCTAGGCTGAATAGCTGCATCTGCATCTTGAGTGGTGGAAGCGGAAAGCACCTGGGTCTGAATAGGGCTGTGCCTGCCTTCCACAATGCTGGTTCCACCTCTTGCTGGGCGGCTGACAACCCTGCCCCTCTCTCTGAAAGGAAAGAAGAAGTCAGGAAAACAAAGTGCTCCAGGACTGACCAGAACTGGTTCTGACTAAGCTAAGGCGGTAAAGGCAGAGACGGTGGCAGAGTCTCCCCTTTCCGCTTGTAGAACCAGCTAGCGCCGCTGCTGTGCAAAAGACTGCATGACTGCATGAAATGGTAGAATTATTGTGCCAATTTTAAACAGATATATTTTAAAATCGCTATTACTTCAGCAATATTGTTATTTTACTCACTTATCTGCACTGATACTCCCAAGGAGTCTGGGCTCAATTGTCAGCCTGCACTCCTCGTTCCGACTCGGTGATTAGCACCGTTGAGCGGAGGGCGGACAGGCAAGAGCCAGACACACTTCCGGTTTGCGAGCGGTTAGCGCTCTAGCTTTCACAAGAGCGAGGGACATAAAGCCCTCCTCCCACTCTGAGCGTGCAGCGGTCACGCGCAGGGGATCACCTAAGGGATCGCCTAAGAGGAGCCAAAGAGTAGCCCGTCTGCGCCCGTCGCTCCAGGACGGGGCCAGGGGCCATGGGCTCTGCTCCTCGAAGATCCTCTACAGTTACAAGGGCGCCTAGATTAAGGTACTCCAGCAATGCTTTACATCACTTATGTCCTGCCCCTCTTAAAGGATGTAACAGAGACTCTTGGCCATGTCCAGAGGGTCCGTTCTCTTGCATAAATTGTCAGTTTCAGGCATCCTATACTGTACCAACTGCTGGGGTTAAACCATTAAAACCTCTGCCAGAATGCGGCCTGAAGAGCTTTTTATTGAATGTGCGTTCTTTGCCCAAGCATCATTTGGAACTGTGGGACCTTGTGTTTTCCTTACAGCCTGATATATGCTTCCTAACTGAGTCCTGGATGACACCCCATACAGTTCCCGCAATAACACTGGGGGTTCCTTTAGGCTACAAATTTTTAGATTTTGATCGGCCCAATAAAACCGGGGGTGGATTAGCCATCCTACACAAGAAAGAGTTGAAGATTGTTATACTGGAGCAATTCCATTGTTTATCTATGGAAACAATGAATTTTAAAATAAGTTCTGATGCTAAAACATTTTGGAAAGGTGCCCTAGTGTATCGCCCCCTTGACCCATATCGGGTTTTACCCTATCCCTGGTGGAAGCACTAGCACCACATTTTAAAGCTAAAGAAAACTTTATTCTCCTGGGTGATTTTAATGTTCATGCCGATATTCCCTCACACAAAGAAACCTCAACATTCTTAGCAGCCTTGAAATGTATAACAAGGGCCCTACACATAAAGGAGGCCACACACTGGACATACTCTTCTCCAATTGCCCTGACATACGATGCTATCCTGCAACCCAAATAAGCAGGTCTGACCACTATTTAGTGGAATTTTCCTTATTGGGTATCTCTAAACCCTCCCTTAAGCCACCGCTCCCACCCATCTGGAGACGACAGTGGCATAAAATAACAGTAGAAGAGCTAGAGATTGTATGGAAGAGACCAATCTTCACTGAGACAGATAACGTGGATTCGGCCCTCTCCAAACTTATTGATTCCCTCACAATGGCAGTAGACACTCTAGCACCGCTAAAACTGCATAAACAACATCCCACCTCTAAGCAAGAAATATGGTACACCGAAGCACTTAGAGTAGAGAAACAGGGTTGTAGAAAAATAGAGAAGAAGTGGAGGAAAACCCAAACAGAGGAGAATAAAAGGGCATATAAAGAGGCTCAATCGAATTATTACAAAAATATAAGGCTGGCCAGGAAGAACAGTCTCATCCAGCAACTTGATGAAGCAGGCAACTCCTCTAAAGAGCTTCACAAAATACTACAGACCTTTGTAAAACCAATGGCCTGCGAAAGTTTGGATGATTTTTCACAGCCCCTCTGTGATGACATCTCCCTGTTTTTTGAGAATAAAATCAATACGATCTATGATAAAATCATGATAGCCTCCAGTAATATGAACAGCTCTCCTAGTCCACCTAAATCATCCATACTTGGGAACCATTCACTTACCACCTTTCCACCGATTAATGATACTGATTTCTTCAATCTTATCAGTCATATAAAATCTGGCTCCCCGGATGATTTTCTACCTGCCAAAATGATCGCCCCTTGAGTACTTTGATTGGACCTGAGGTCATATCTGTATTAAATCTCTCACTCAAGGAAGGGCAGGTACCTATGGAATGGAAGAGAGCGGTGGTGAACCCTATTCGTAAGAACACGGCATACCCATGGACGGATCTTTCCAACCTCCGACCCATCTCCCTTTTGCCATACTTTAGCAAGATGGCCGAGAAGCATGTGAACACCTGTCTGTCAAAATACATCGAGACAGCGGGAGGACTGGACCCCTCGCAATCAAGGTTCAGACCCAATCACAGCACCAAATCTGCCCTCCTCTCAGTGACCGATACGATCAGGATGACACTAGATGGAGGGGGCTCAATGATTCTGGTGCTGTTAGATTTGTCCGCGGCCTTCGACACGGTGTCACATGAGAGTCTTCTCGGCCGCTGCGGGAGGTGGGCATAGGGGGTGTGGCGCTGTCCTGGGTAGAGAGTTTTCTCACAGGCCGCTCACAAGGTGTCAGATTGGGCTCCCATCAATCCATCTATAGGGATCTCACCAAGGGAGTGCCACAAGGCTCATGTCTAAGACCTACACTATTTAATATGTATGTGGCACCCTTGGCTGACATTGTGAGAGAATATGGGTTCACCCCGGTGTCCTACGCTGACGACACCCAGCTCTTGTTTCCTTTCCAGTCCCTTACTCCAGCAATAAGGAAATCTTTTGCGGATGGTATGAGGGCAATTTCTAACTGGATGGCTGCAAACTGCCTTCAATGCAATGTAGGCAAAACAGAGGTGATGTTATTCGGAGAGGCCCCGCTTCTGTGGTCCCCAGAATAGTGGCCTCTAGATCTGGGGCCAGTGCCAAGTCCAAAACATACCGTTAAAAATCTTGGAGTACGTTACTTTGGAAATCTATGATTAATCTCGACTCCCTTTGGCGCAGTTTCAGAACCCTATTGCCCCCTCTCGGATTCTTGGGTATCTGTTCCAAAATTAAGAAACTCAGGTATTTGGCATTAGAGAAATGTTGTTCTCTAAAATGTCGTGCCACCGGGTATTTTGTGTCAAAATTAGTGATGGCCCTAGTATGCTCCAGAATGCGTTTCTTAGCCATACATGTTGTGCTGCCTATGTACCATTTGTTGCATGTACATACAATTGCATAGACAACAAATGTGGAACTGCACGTGAGAAAAGACATGGGGCATATTACCAAGCAATAGCGATAATTATCGCTATTGCTTGGTTAGCGTGAAAAATGTACCGCTGAGCTGCGGCGATTTTTACCGCAAATAAACCTTGGTATTACCAAGGTTTATCGCAAATGCGATAAAAATCGCCGCAATGCATGAATATCGCTGAAAAGTCAGCAATATTCATGCATTACCGAGCTAATGCTCTTAGCCATGTTATCCACCTCCCATTGGATAACATGGCTAAGAACTGCTCAGGGCAGGTGTTAGCTTTTGGAGATATTCGCGCTTAGCGCGAATATCTACAAAAGTTGGTAATAGGAGATAGCAATGTTAGCGACTGTTTTCAGTCACTAACATCTTGGCACGCCCACTTTGCATGTCATTAGTGATAAATATCACTGATATGCAAAGCGGGGCCCAAGATGGTCACTATCTCCTACTAGCTGTCGCTAACTGGTGTTAGCGACAGCTAGGTAATAGCCAAAAAAGCGGAGATAAACCCCCTTGATAATATGCCCCCTGATTTTCTTGTTTATCCCATTGTAGGTGACTTCTTTGCATGATTTGCTATTGGCACAAGCCTTGCAATGGCCACATGGAAAGAAGTCATCTAGGCCCTGTACGTTCGCCAGAGTATATGTGGTGATATCACTGCGGACTAGCAAGTCCCTAATGCTTTTTCCACGTCTGTATGTGATGCTGGGTCTTTTGGGTAGTTCCTTGCCAATGACATTGTCGGCTTTGAGTACGTCCCAATTCTTGGTTATTATTTTCTTAATAGCTTGGGAGTCGGTACTGTAAGTGAGAATGAGTCTGGTGACATTCTCCTCTTCCTCATCTGTGTTGGGTTTGTCACAGATCGTATCGGCCCTTTTGATGGTATTGGCTCTCTCCCTGGCTTTCTTGAGCCCCCAATTAGGGTAACCTCTGGCTTTAAATCTGTTCAATATGACCTTGCTTTCTTCCTATGTTAAACATCACAGGAATGGCGTTATGCCACCAACTAGGTGTTTTTAACCTTCTTTTATTTGTTATGTTTCAGGAGCAAGAGAGGGGGCCCACTTCACCAGCACTTTACCTCACAGGACCTCTCCCCTTCTCTGTCTCCTTACCACATGGGCACTTTGCATGTTTGAAAGACTGAAAGTTGAAGGATGGTAAATTACTGTTATGATGTATTCGAGCACTTGCGAATACTGTAGTTCTGTACATTGACATATCACCAGGTTGTCTTGTAATTTTACATGTACCACACAAAGTGTGCCTTCCTTTGCCAACCCGGACTCTGTTTTACTTGGGCACTTGCCATTATCCTTGTTTTCAATACCCACATGTGGGGAGGACTAGGGATACTCTGTCTTTATACAGCCCGGATATTTTGCCATTCGTTACGCATTATGCGTTAGTAGTGGTGGAGTTGAGGCTCATCCCGTGATCATAAGTTGAGAGTGGTGAAACACGCTGGTTGCGTACTGTTGGTTAAATTGACACCAGTCTGACTCTGGAGGATTGTTTTTTGAGTCGATGCACACACACACGTATGTTTCCGTTTTATTTCATACATTCATTGTAATATCTTATGAATTATGCAAACAACAACAACAATATGATTAATTAGATTTGATTTGTGGTGTCTAGTACACACAATGTACCTGAATTATGTGACCTCATGTATTTAAACAGTCATACGCTTCATTTTACGTATAGATACAAGATTTATATTCAGTTTTCTATGTTGTTTACAAGTCCTGTTTTCATGTCTATGATCTGAATAGATATAACCAATGTCTTTCTAACATATTTCCACGTGATCAAGCCGTCTTCACGGCGAAACGTGTTGTGGATTAAACAGCACTTCCTGTATACCGGTGTTCGTCTCGTTCTTGCCCTGAGAGCGTGTTTAAGACTTTTTTGTGTAAGAAAAAATAATACGTGTCGGCTTCACTCCGCCGACGTGCACGCCACCTTTCATGGGTCGCGGTGGTCCAGAAGGAGTTGCCTCTAGTGTGTGGATATATATATGTATATATATAATCAAACCCTCAGACAAGGGCGGTAACGTTGTTTTTTGGGATATTAACCTGTACAAACAGGAGGCCAGGAAACAACTAGAGCTGTCAGGCAATTACAGAAGGGCGAACAGGGAGGAATACATGTTGAGTATTTCAACGTATCATGACAAACTAAGAAATTGGAGAGACAGGGACCTGTTAGCTGAATCAGAGTTCAGATTCCTGCATGTACAACATCCCATTTCCCCCTGTTTTTATATGCTACCCAAGGTCCACAAGGACAAAGATGACCCACCAGGTAGGCCGATAGTATCGGCAAATGGTAGCTTGCTTGAGAATACTTCGATTTTTCTGGACACTTTTCTTTTTCCTTATGTTTTGAATCTTCCCTCGTATTGTAGAGACAGCACTGATTTTATCTCCAAAATTGAGGGTATCAGATGGGAGGACAGCTACTGTATGATTACCATTGACGTGGTCTCATTGTATACATGCATTAAACACAGCGATGGTCTGAATGCTTGTAGACATTACATGAGGGACCGGTCGATTTTCTGCCTTAACCAAACGAAAATGCTTTTGGAGATGCTAGAATTTTGCCTTACCAACAACTTCTTCCTGTTTGATAATATCTGGTATAAACAACAAGTTGGGACTGCTATGGGGAGTTGTTTTGCTCCTAGTTTTGCCTGTATGTTAATGGGATGGTGGGAGGAACAGATTCTATGGTCTGAAGACAATGCTGATACAACCCGTCATATTGTGTTTTACACCAGATACATAGACGACATCTTTCTGATCTGGGATGGTTCACGATCTGACCTAAACAAATTCCTCATTGACAACAATAAAAATGATGTGAATCTCAGATTCACCAGTAAGATAGATCCCTTGGAGATGGACTTCTTAGATGTTACAGTGAGGGTAGTTGGAGGTGAAATTGTAACAGACGTTTACAGGAAACCCACTTCGGGAAATAGCATCTTACATGCCAGAAGCCATCCCCCTAACAGTTTAAAAGAAAGCATATGGTGCAATCTTAAGGGCAAAAAGAAATTTTAGCTCCAATGACAACTTTGAAAAGGCACAAGTCAACATGATTCAAAGGTTCAGAGCCAGGGGTTACTCAAACCAGACACTTATGACAGCGAAAGAAAAAGTGAAAACAAGGAACAGGGCATCACTCCTAACCAAGAAGGTTAGTAAACATCCCGATAATTCGGGGTCTAGCAATGTAAGGATGATAACATCGTATAATGTTGAGGCAGGCAGTGTACGAGGTATTCTCAAGAAACATTGGCACATTGTGAAAAGTGATCCGACCATTGGCAAATTGATCAATAGTTCACCGCAGGTTAGCTACAGAAAGGCACGTTCTCTACAAGACATGCTTGTCAGGAGTTACTTTGAGAGTCCCACAAAAAAGAATCACTGGCTCAAAGAACAAAAAGGGTTCTATAAATGTGGCAAATGTAAAGCCTGTGCTACCAGTAGAAATGTGAAGTCCTATCTACTCCCTACGGGCAAAACTGAATGTATAGGCAAATTCATGAACTGTAACACTGATCATTGTGTCTATGTAATTGTGTGTCCATGTTCAAAGCTCTATGTAGGCAGTACCATCTTCCCTATAAAAAAGAGGATCCTCGAGCACATGCGAGCTATCAGAAATGTTGATATGTCCTATGCTACTGCAAGACACTGGTTTCGAGTTCACAACAGTGATGTTAACCAATTTTCCTTTTTTGGCATCGACAGGGTCCCAGCAAGCCCCAGAGGGGGTAACCGTCTTAAACAACTATGTGTCCTGGAATCCCGCTATATCATCCGCCTGGATTCGATGAACCCCTTTGGCCTGAACGAAGATGAAGAACTGTATGTGCACATTGGCTAAGACCCTATGTTGAGCCGAAAGATCTGCCTTCACTCTGCACCAGTTCAAACCGTGTCCTTACTCCCTCTGTTACCCAGATCCCTCATCGTTGGTGTCTGTGTTTGTCCCCTCCTTCCCTCACTAACCTGTTCAGAGAGGGCTCTCTCTGACACAGGTGGGTTTATCACATCAGTACCCCTATACTCCAAATGGGATCTGAGTTACCATACTAGGCTCAATCCGTCTCAAATGTCTGTTCTTGTACTATGGTACAATTGATCATGTATAATGAAATGTTCCCTGTCCGAATGGGGGTACCTATGCAAATACCATTGATTTTATATTTTTTTCACTATCACACCATTGTGCTTGTCCTCAACAAGCCTGGCTAGGCAAGTTTTTCAGGCAACACAAGGGTTCACTTTTTTAGCTCACAGGGCTGAAAGAATTATTTCAGTACCTCACCCTTTAATTTTGTTTACTCTTTTAGTTTGTTTGAAATGACTCCTATATAACGTTGGAAACTCCCGTTATATACAAGGGGGTATTTCCCCATCCTACCTTAGAGGTAGAGAAGGTTTGACTGCTCTAATCCTTATTAGCTAGCAAGACTACCATCCTGGCTTAATTCGGATATTATGATTTGGCCACTTGGCCGTGTTGTGTTAACCTTCAACGTGGTTGTGAATTCGGCCACTTGGCCGTGATGTCATGAATTCGACATTGTTGTGCATTTAATAGTAAACTGAGATACCTTTAAACGGTCTTAAAAATGTTGAGCAAACAATTTAAAAGGACATGCGGGTAAAATGCAGTGGAAAATGAACTGTTTTTTTGTATATAAGGAGCTCATATTTTCAAGTATATAATATGATGTAATGCTACCATTAATAGTATAGTGATCTATTTTATACTATTCATTCTGTACCCTTTATACGTGTTTAACAAATTGTCATCCTTAATTTTGATTTTAATTTTATTTGAGACCGTTTTTGCACAGTCTGTCTTCCACCTTTCTGGTAGTTCATTCACAATGTAGTTTGGAATAATGTAGCAGTCCTACCTCAGTTTCCGTTATTGTGTGGAACACTTTTTGCATAAAATGGTGATTTTGTTTATTTGTGGTTGGCTTTGGAAGAAGACCGTTTGGTCAAAACGCGTCGCCATTAAAGACATTTGAAATCACAGACCCTGGAGTGCGAGTCTCTTTGTGTGGTTCCTGCTAGGACGTTAGCTGGGAGCCCTTTCTCACATATATATATATATATATATATCCATACTAATATAATAAAGAGAGAGCCCAAACCTTTGAGGCCGGTAATCTCAGGAACCACAGCACCAATCACAACACCCAATACAGCGTTGGAAAGGGCAGTTGCAGCAGAAGGACATAGGCTATGCAGACGCTTACCATAAATATTTAAAAGGTAAAAGAACCGTGCCAGCAAAGTAGTTCCTTGTGGGCGTGTCTGCGTTGTGCTGTGGGCGTGTGCTGGGGGTGTGACAAACGCTGGGGGCATCTGGTATGTTCCGCCCTTCATGACATGTCTCATATCGTTTGCTAATCCCACCCTGCTCCCTTTAAATATCCCTGCACCCCAAAATCATAACCCACCCTTACTCCTTAAAATACCCCAACACCCTTAAACACTTACCCATCTTACCCCTATAAATATACCCTGTACCCCAAAACTCAAACCTATCCCTAAACCCTAAAAATACCCCTGTACCCCAAAACCCAAACCTACCCCTGAACCCTAAAAATACCACTGTACCCCAAAATCCAAACCTACCCCTGTACCCAAAACCCAAACCTAGCCCTAATCCCTTAAAATACCCCTGTACCCCAAAACCCAAACCTACCCCTGAACCCTAAAAATACCCCTGTACCCCAAAACCCAAACCTAGCCCGAAACCCTAAAAATAACCCTGTACCCCAAAACCCAAACCTACCCCTGAACCCTAAAATACCCCTGTACCCCCAGACCTAGCCCTGAACCCTAAAAATACACCTGTACCCCAAAACCCAAACCTAGCCCTGAACCCTTAAAATAACACTGCACCCCAAAATACAAACCTACCCCAGAACCCTAAAAATATCCCTATACCCCAAAACCAAAACCTACCCCTGAACCCTAAAAATATCCCTGTACCCCAAAACCCAAACCTATCCCTAAACCCTAAAACTACCCCTGTACCCCATAACCCAAAAGTATATCTGTGCCCTTAAAATACCCAAACACCCCAAAGCATATACCTCAGTACCCCAAAACATATAACCCTATACCCATACTACCTTATCCAAACACTAAAAAAAACATGCCTTTACCATTCATGCATTTACAACGAATTTCGTTTTAAATGTACGCGTGGTAAAAGCATATAAAATGTAATGCCATGTGTTATAATGGCATTGCGGAGTCATGGTACTTTCGTAATGAAAGTATGCGGAATGATGGTATGTGGAAAGAAAGTTGCGGAATAATGGGTGTTTACCTCACCCGGTAAGTACATTGGTGGCACGGCGGCCCACATCTCCAGCAACATAGTCATATTTTTTCCCCACCCATTTGAAAAATGCACATGTCTCTCTCATTGATGGCCACCACCGACATACACTTTTAGACACACCTCCCGCCACAAGTTCTAGAATTGCGAACTTTAGAGCTGGGGAGCTATTTTCGAATCTCGGCATCAGCTCAACATCCTGTGATTCCAGGCAAATCGCTTTGTCTCCCCGTGCCTACCACAAATGAATGTCTTCTTCTCCATTGTAAATTGTTCTCATGCCATGTTGTCGAGTTCGCGCTATATAATATTGCAAGGAAAAATAAAGTAGGGAAACTCGAGTTCACACACTACTGAACGCGCACTCTTAAGTGCATCAGCAGTGCACTATGAATCGGAGCGTTTCACAGTCCTGTCACAAATAAGAAATGCTATCAAAACGAAATCCTACAAAACAATACACTACTGGCCGGCAGCAATTCATACCTGGACAACGTCGGGATGGGCAGCTAGTATATATATATATATATTTATTCCTTCTCAACAATACCCGTCACTCAGTATGTCGGTGCCCGCGTTGGAGACCGGGAACGTGTCTCTGTTAATTGCATAAACAAGGAAACACGCAGCATACTTCTTGGCAGTAAAGATGTTGGTTTATTCACAGGTCAAACGCAAAACTTTTGCATTTGACCTGTGAATAAACCAATATCTTTACTGCCAAGAAGTGTGCCGCATGTTTCTTTGTTTATGCAATATATATATATATCCACAGAAAAGGTCCCCGTGCAGTAAGCCCCCAACCCTTCAGGGCGGTCTCTAGACGGGCACGGAGGGGCCCGTTGAAACCGAACAACAAAAGCAACAGCAATTAGAGACCCATTTCGAGAGGAAAGCAATTTATTTCAAAGTGATGCCGCACACATGCTCCCTTCAGTCCTACATGTTTCGGCGTATTGACGGCCTTGATCATGGACAGGAAGTGGTGACAAAGTGCTTCCGTGCTGGCAATTTCATAGTTTTTATACACGTGACTGTTAGGTGCCTCCAACTTCCACAATGCACCACAAAGCACAAGTAGTCTGATGTTCAAAAGACAGTGCTTAGAAAGTTCAAACATATTTTCTTCATTAATTCATTTACAATCATGGTGCTTCAAATCTGCTGTCTAGATGGAAACAGTCACGAACATAACTGTTAAAATTGTTATATATATATACATATATATATATGTATATATATATACATATGCTTTAAAATGAATAATAAACTATTCATTTTATTTGTTTTTATAATTTTTAAATTATATAATAATCTAACAAATATATATATATGAAAATCCAACGCATTGCTGGCGGCAGCCGTCAGCCAGCAAACAGGTACACAGACTTCTTAAGTAATCACTAAGTGAGCAAGGCAGGTAAAAAAATATACATGCGTTTTCCGGCATCCTTTCACTAGTGAGCATGATGCATATTGTGTATAAAATAATAATCTAAGTGTGCTTGGGGTGGAAACTGTGGGCATGGAGGATGGTATTCCCTGAGGTTGTTTTCCTAAACAAACCTGTGGTAATTTTACCATCAACAATCTTAACATGCACATCAAGGAATGTAGCCACATTCTTGCTGATCTCTGCTGAGAATTGAAGATTCGTATGGTTGTTATTAATATTCTCAACAAATGTTTCAGCTTCCACAACGCTTCCCTGCCAAATGATGAATATATCATCAATATACCTCCAGTATTTGATGATATTACTTTTCCACCATGATTCATGGGTAGTTTTTAGGACATGCTCCTCCCACCACCCTACATGGAGACCTGCATATGTGGGGGAAAAACAAGCTCCCATCGCCACCCCTCTTTGTTGTTTGAACACCTCATTGTTAAATACAAAAACAATGTTGATCAAGCATATTTCTATCATGGATAATTGCATCTTATTGTGGCAGTGAAATTCAATTGGTCTCTGATCAAGAAAATGTTTTACCGCTCTGATGCCATCCTTATGATCAATGCTTGTATAAAGCGAGGCGATGTCCATGGTGATGAGAAGATAATCAGCAGACCAAGTACATTGATTAAGTTTGTTTAAGAAATCTGTGGAGTCTTTGAGGTACGCAGGTAGTTTGAGAACAATGTCTTGTAGGTAAAAATCGATGTACTTTGAGGTGTTTTCAAAGATGCCATTTATGGCAGACACTATCGGCCTTCCCGGTACTGGTGTGGTCTGTCTGTGCACTTTCGGAATAAAATAAATGTTGGGAATTACCGGATGTAGTTTGTGCAAAAATCTCAGTTCATCCTTGGAAATTAAACCATCTCTTTTCCATTGTTGTAATCTCTTAGCATATTCGTCTTCAATCGTTTTCACGGCTCTGATGTCAATTTTGCTATAACAAGTAAGGTCGTTGAGTTGACGATATGCCTCTTTAATGTAATCTTCTTTTGCCCAGAGCACGATATTACCACCCTTGTCTGATTTGTTGACAACAATCTTTGTTTCCTTCTTTAGCTTGTCCATCAGGGTGTGATATGCTCTCATTTTGTGGTCTTGTTTTTTTCGTTGTTTCATAGTTTTAGTTTGTAGATTTTTTAACTCAGCCACAAGTCTGTCTGCATAGATGTCAATTGCGTCTCTGGGCATATTGGGAACAAACGTGGATGGGGGTTTAAAAGGAGTACTGATCGATTGTGCCACATCAATTTGTTCATACTCGGCCATGTCCTGTGTGCTCATAGTATCATCCATATCCATGTTCAGTTGGTGCATTGTCTTCATAAGGGTGATGTCTTTAGCTGCCACGCCACTAGAATTTGAACCTCTGTTTTTCTCTAGATATTTTTTAGTATTAGTGTTCTTTTTTATGGCATAGTATTTCTTGAGTTTGATTTTTCTGATATATTTAAAGATATCCACCCTGGTAATGAAGTAGTTAAAGTTGCTCTCAGGGCAAAATGAAAGGCCTAATGAGAGCAATTGTTTCTCAGCATCATCCAACTGGACCGTAGATAGGTTAATGATGGTATTCGCGTTTATTGATTTTTGTTCTGCCACTGTTTTTTCTTCGATGGTCTCCCTCTTGGCTTTGGCGCATTTGCGGCATTGTTTGCGTCTCCTATTGCGCCTTTGGACTGCGCGGAGTTTGGAATGCGTGCTCGTAGTGTCTGTTTTCTCTGGAGTCTCACGTATTCTATCTCCTCCGCCAGTGTTAATTGGCCCAAGTCTTCATCACAGACATTAGGCGCGCCATCATCAGAGCCATCACTGTTGGAACCAGGTTTAGGTCTGACCCTGATAAGCTGGATCCCATCGCTGGTACATTCGTGTGTGAGGTTGGTGTCGCCCCTTTGTTTGATGCCGTTTTTCTCTGTTTCCGTAACTGGTCATATTTCCTAGCAAAGGTATAAATCTTCCCCAGAGCGTAGTCCTGCTGGTCCCGGGCAAATTTGTTAGCCTTTCTCGCCTTGATTGTTGCCTCTTGTTTTTTTCAGGCGTTCTGTTATTTCATTTGAAGTTTTGTCAATGTAGGCTTTGTCTGTATTGTAAATATCTTTTTTGAGTTCTTCATTGATCCTTGTTATTTCGTCCAGATTTTTTTGGCGATCTACCTTTGCATATTTGACAAGTAAACATAACAGGCACAAAGACGCCTCAAGATTGCTCTCAGCCCAGTCCTTCAATAAATCGGGGTTTGGATTTTCAAAGCTGGGAACCAACATGATCCTGAGGCCACGGGTCACCCTTCCAACTTCACGATATTTTTCTAGGGAGCGGATCTCCCACCACTTGGTGAGCTCCCCCCTCCGGTTCTTTTCAAGTTCCCGCATCAGTTTCTTAACCTCAGTGTCACTTTCAATTGCTTTGCTCGTTCCTGCTCTTGCGTCTTGTTTAACCTTCGGCAAATTTAAAAAGAGTTTCTCAAATGCCTTTTCTCTTTCCCGCTCCTCCGACATGGCACCACCACACCTAAATATTTTCCAAGGTACTAAGTGCTATTACAACTCAGCACCCAGATTGCTGGCTTATCGCGGTACCTCCACAACCTGCAACTTTCACTCGTACGACTTAACTTCACCTGGATACCTCTTCCGGTTGATGTCCTCCGACGTCTCCCTCAGTTGTATCCCCGTGATTGTTGCCGCTTGTTACCGTGTCGTGCAGGGGGCTGACCGAATTGCTCCTCACTGGAACATAACATCCAAAACAGTCCGCGTCAGGTCAGCTCACTTCTTAGTGGAGGGGTCTGTGTCTTCGGGAAGCCGACCTCGTCCCGAATATATGAAAATCCAATGCGTTGCTGGCAGCAGCCGTCAGCCAGCAAACAGGTACACAGACTCCTTAAGTAATCACCGCAAGCCAGACTTCAATTCGAAAAAGTTATTGATTCAGCATATGGTGATGGTGGTGCCAGTCATCAGACGCGTTTCGGACTTGTGTCCTTGCTCACTGATGAGCGGGTGAAGTGGAGGTCATGTATATATACAAGATAGACACACATTCAATTTCGCGCCTTAACAAAAACTAAACATAGAAGGTGGACTAACATTGAAAGTCTCATCCTAAACCCAATAAACGGGCGCCATTTTGTAATGGTAAAAGGCAAAAAATCGATGTGTGCCGTAACCATCCCACAAGTGAAAATAAATACACAGCATCAATTTAGCTCAACTTAAATCACATCCCAACAACATTGTAATATTGCGTTTTTGAATTGCAGAGAATTTCATCACGTATCCAAATGACATTAGTAACATAGTGTCTACGTGTGCAATTACAATCTGTACCAATACTAGAAATGTATGCATGATAAGATGATAAAGTGCATAAATGCTGGGTACAATAAAGCACTATGATAATAGGAGATGTGAGCAAGGCAGGTAAAAAAATATACATGCGTTTTCCGGCATCCTTTCACTAGTGAGCATGATGCATATTGTGTATAAAATAATAATCTAAATATGATTGGATGATATATTCATGTTAAGTGGGCCAATGTCCGTACAAATACGCCAACAACATGCTGCAATTATGAATTTACCCTCTTAAAGACTGAAGAGTCTACTATGGAGGAAATTACAAAATTCAATGTTGGACTGGTCAGCGTTCGGGTTAGTTCCAATGCTATACTGTACCATATGGTACCTGCTGTGGAATTGCTTAAACACACGAACCTGAACACGTAGTGTAGGGTGGTCATGGTGGTATGGTCATAAATGGAACTAGACCTGCCTCCTATATACCCTACAGTATCTAAGTGATCATGTGTTGAACAAAAGAAAAGCCCAACTAAACTTAATTACACTTGCGGATGGTATATATATTACCTACTGGCGGTCGCCAGTAGGTATATATAGTTAGGATTTTTTCTCTATGGGATTTTTGAAAATTCTATGTCTAATAACTTTGGCGTTTGTGGACGGAATCGGCTGAAATTTTCAGGAAAATGGCACATTTTGTTTCTGAGCAGCTCCTGGAAATTTGGGGGGGGGTTCGTCAAGGGGGGGCCGAGAAAAAAGGGGGGTCCCAAAACACGTTTTTCCCATGTTAATTTCCATAGGGCGGTTGGCCTCACTTTTAGCCCGAACGGCTGAATGGATTTCCACGAAACTTGGCAAAATTGTAGGGATTGTTAGCCCGATGTGCCTTTGCTAGGTCTCAATATATGTGCTTCAGTGGATTTTGAGAAATTAACGTTTAAAACAAGATATATATCTGTAACAGCGCTCCGGGCTGCGCTCCGGTCCGCTTACTTTTCGCGAAACGGAACTTTGCGATGCGAAGCTGATTGGCTCTCCGGTGTCTGTCAACATTCTAAACAGTCCGGAGCGGCCGCCATCTTGTCTCTCGGTAGGATCGAGAGAGAGGAAGAGGTCAAAACAAAGGGGGAAATTACCATAAGGGGGCATAGTAGATCCTCGTTGACCCCCTAGGTTTTATGTGGAGGTTTTAAAAGGGCCCAGGAGGGTCAAAAAATAATTTTTTTTTTTTTTGGCGTGGTGAGCGCCAAGTTCGCGAACCGGGAAGCGTTCTGGGCAGCGTAGTATAAGGATAAAAGAATGATAGACTTTTCTAATACTGTATGTTAATTGTTTGTTGTTTTTGTTGTTTTTTTTTGTTTTCTTTATTTTTAAAGTATTTTTTTATTTTGATTGTGTTTCATAATTCATTAAATTTTCTAACATTTCAGTGTCAGAAATTTCAAAATTGAATATAGGGTGTAAATTGTCCTCATTTTGAAGCAGGTTATCCACTGCTTCAACACATTGTAGTAGTTCCTGGTCTCTACTTTGATCCATAAAATCATCATTTTTTTCTTGGCTGCTCTCCTCCAGTACAATTGTAAATTTAACTTGTTGCTCGCCTTCCATTTTGCCTGAAATTTTGATTAAAAAAATATATATTAGTAGAGATAGGGCACTGTTGGGATTAATTTTAGATAGGCAGTTTTTATCAGTGAATTTATCTTTTGGCAGTGTATAGTATCAGAGTGGAAATAGGACTATAAAAAAGTGTATGTGATTTAACCAAGACAAGCCTAACTCCATTCATAACTATAACAGAGAAGTCTATCTAAATCTATAACTACTATAGAGGGATAGTATATATCTATCAGAAAAAGTCTACCATATTAAGTTATAGTGCACAATATATTTCAGTTTTAAAAATAACAACTTACATTCACAAACAAGTTGAATTGTTTGATAGCTATTCAAATGTGATGTACAAGTCCAACAAGAAGTAGCAGTCAAAATGGCTGTGTTTTCTTCTCCTCCTTTATATATATACAGGTATATAACCAATCAAATGTCAGATAATAAAAGTAGAAAATGAAAGTAACATTTTCATTGGTTGTCAATTCCAACACTTCAGATGTGTTTTGTGAAGTAATTTACCTCACGGTACTTAGAGAGGTCTACAGGCTTAATGGCTAAATGGAATTTCAATCAAATTTGTGAAAATGAAAGGGATTGTTATGTAGTATGAGCTAATCTATATTTGGTGAGAGTGTCTCTAGTCGTTTTTCTGTAAATTACTTTCCCACCTTTTTTTTGGACCGCTTTCCGGGAAGCGGCTCGGTTCGCGAACTTTAAGCGTCACGGGGGTCCACCATTTTGTGTTTCGGTCGCATTAAGATACAAGATGGAGGACAAATAATATTTAGAATGGGTAGAAGGGGTCATGGTAGACTTATCTTGACCCCCTAGGTTTTCTGAGGGTGGCTGAGGAGGCTTATATGTGCAGAAAAAAAACATTTTTTTAAAACATTCCGCGAGGTTAGCTTTCGGTTCGCGAACCGGGTAGCGCCCCGGGGAGCGTAATTTGGGGAAAATTAGTGAAAAAAGTTAGAAAAAAATAATAATTGTGAGTGATCAGATGAAGGGTAGCTCTGAGAAGAGCTTTTGGGTTTATGGTACATTTAGGTACTTATAAGTAGGTACCAATGCACAGTCTTAAATTCAGAATGAAAATTCTGTTGCCCTCATCTGAGAAGTGAACTCCATCTCCTCTGTAGATATCTTGCATGTAGTAACGCAAGTTATTGTTGTACAAGGAGCCCATTCCATGGTCTCTCATGTAAGCTGAAACAGATTTGTTTACATGCTGTCTTTGGCATATATTGGAATATACCAAGGCAGTTTGAGGTAAAAGTGCCATTAATTGCTCAAAGGAGTCCTTTAAAAGCATTTCCAGACCTACTCCAGTCAAAGTGCCCAAATCATTACCTCCACAGTGCACAATTAATAGGTCAGTTTTTGGCAAATGCATAAAGGTTTTCACCAATGGTATCAATTGGTGACATTTTAATCCTCTTTGGCCCAACCACTTAATTTCCACATCTTGTAAACTGAGGTTAGGTAAATTTCTGTTCTCAGCATACCTTTGAGCCCAGTGGATGTAACTATGTCCAACAATCCAGACTTTAAACATGGTGAGAGAAGGTTGTGCTGCAGTCAGATGAAGTGTGGTAATGAAAGGGCAGTTGAAACAGTAGGAGTTTGTAAAGAAAAAAAACTGTGGAGTTTCAGTGCTAATGATTCATTAGCAGTGATTGGTGGATTTCCATTTCTGAAAACAGAAGGTTAGGGTGCATGGATGTGTTCTTTGAAAGATGCAATTTGAATGGTCAAGGAAAAAACATGTAATAAAAGATTGCACTGGATACGCAGGTGCACTGAGAGTTCAGAGTTCAATTGAAACATTGTTGTGTGAATTTGCAAACATGAGAGGTCTTCCAGGAGGTGGATGCTATGGAAAAAAGGCAGAGAGGGCAGAGGGGGGAAGGGTTTTGATTTGAAAAAAGTGAGGGAAGAGTTATAATTGGCTAATATGAGAGATATGTGTAATGAATATCTGTATTTCTGTGCTTTCAATAGCTGCAGCCTCTGGAGTGCATCCTGTTTGATCTGCTCAAGACAATTTGGTGTATTTCTGAGACTGTTTTGAAACTCAAAAAGTATTTGCTAAGGTGAGAAAAGATTTATTTAATTTAGAAAGAGAATAGTATGATTTAAGGAGAAAATTATGAAGAAAGCTGTGTTTTTAAAATGTGGCTTTGTCTCAAGTGAAATACAAATAGATTTTGTTTCTTTGAGAAATTGTAATTGCATATTCGGTTTAGCATTCTGGCATGCAGTAACACAAGTTATTGTTGTACATGGAGCCCATTCCATGGTCTCTCATGTAAGCTGAAACAGATATGTTGTGTTTAAAAACGATTTTTGAAAAGAATTACATTTTTGGATATGTTCTGCTAGAGCTTCATAGGTTGTTTGGGTCATATTTATAAGGCATTTGAGTGTCTAGGATGTTATTTTTCCCTTTTTAAATGGAAAGCGTTCTTCATGGGGCAACTTTGTTGTAAATATGCTCCCACCTGTGCTTTGCAAATTTAGATTTTGATTATGGGAGTTACATAGCCATGTTAATAATGTCCCAAAAATGGTGCAAGGGCATTCAATAAAACGCTTTCTTGTGTCTCAAGGACATTTTCAGTCATTTCTTCTTGAATGCAGGTATAAAATTGATTTATATGCTGTGTTTAAAAACGATTTTTTCAAATCAATTACATTTCTGGATATGTACTGCTAGAGCTTCATAGGTTGTTTTGGGTCATATTTATAAGGCATTTGAGTGTCTATGATGTTATTTTTCCCTTTTTCAATGGAAAGCGTTCCTCATGGGGCAAGTTTGTTGTAAATACGCTCCCACTTGTGCTTTGCAAATTTAGATTTCGATTATGGGAGTTACATAGCCATGTTAATAATGTCCCAAAAATGGTGCAAGGGCATTCAATAAAACGCTTTCATGTGTCTCAAGGACATTTTCAGTCATTTCTTCTTGAATGCAGGTATAAAATTGATTTATATGCTGTGTTTAAAAACGATTTTTTCAAATCAATTACATTTCTGGATATGTACTGCTAGAGCTTCATAGGTTGTTTTGGGTCATATTTATAAGGCATTTGAGTGTCTATGATGTTATTTTTCCCTTTTTCAATGGAAAGCGTTCCTCATGGGGCAAGTTTGTTGTAAATACGCTCCCACCTGTGCTTGGCAAATTTAGATTTTGATTATGGGAGTTACATAGCCATGTTAATAATGTCCCAAAAATGGTGCAAGGGCATTCAATAAAACGCTTTCATGTGTCTCAAGGACATTTTCAGTCATTTCCTCTTGAATGCAGGTATACAATTGATTTATATGCTGTGTTTCAAAACGTTTTTTTGAAATCAATTACATTTCTGAATATGTACTGCTAGAGCTTCATAGGTTGTTTGGGTCATATTTATAAGGCATTTGAGTGTCTATGATGTTATTTTTCCCTTTTTAAATGGAAAGCGTTCTTCATGGGGCAAGTTTGTTGTAAATACGCTCCCACCTGTGCTTGGCAAATTTAGATTTTGATTATGGGAGTTACATAGCCATGTTAATAATGTCCCAAAAATGGTGCAAGGGCATTCAATAAAACGCTTTCATGTGTCTCAAGGACATTTTCAGTAATTTCCTCTTGAATGCAGCTATACAATTGATTTATATGCTGTGTTTAAAAACGATTTTTTGAAATCAATTACATTTGTAGATATGTACTGCTAGAGCTTCATAGGTTGTTTTGGGTCATATTTATAAGGCATTTGAGTGTCTATGATGTCATCTGCAACCGTGTGTTGGCCTCACCTCAAACAAACAAAACAGGTGATGGACCGAATGTGGATCAATGACACCCATTTACCCCAGTCCAAAGATCTGGGCCCAAACAAACCTCTAGATAGGCCACACTTTATCGTCAACGTGAATAAATCATTTAAAATGTTAGGGAGAGATTTATGATTGTTGTATGCCTGTTTTATACCACTGTGTGTCATTTTTGTGACGCAGTGGTGGTGCCAAAGATTTGCTATGTTATATAATAAGTAGGGTGTTAAGTTTATGATGACTGTTATTCATTTACTGTTTGGTAATAGTGGTTAATAACAGTTTTTTATTATATTTTTCCACAGATTCAACTGCACATCATTTCTAAATTGAAAAAATGCCAAGTAAAAATCGTATTACAAAGGCGAGAAAACGTCAAAGACAGCAAGATCATGTATTATTGCAGCAGTCCTCTATCCAAAATACTCGTGAAATCACCAAGAAAGCTCCGGGTAAGAGCACGGAATCATTCATAAGAAATATTTGTAGTAAAAAAAGTATTTCTCCCAAAAATGTTTTAGTCCAGAAAAAGAAAAGCAATTTAAATGGAAAGGAAAGACCCATCAAAAATGTTAGTGGTAGAGGAAGAGATAACTCTGTGCATGATAGTAGAAGGAAACAACAGTTTAGGGACATTCGAAAACGAATGTTCCGCAACAGAATAATAGTTAATTTATTAAAAAATATTAAAAAAGGCCAACAGAAAGTGGCATTTTATAAGAAGAAGAAAAATGTAGATAAAATTATTGATCATGCTTTTGAAATTAAGCGAAAGTTGTTTATTTTGATAATCAATAGAATTAGGAAACTAAACAAGGTAATTTCTGATTTCAAATCAAATAGTAGATGGAAGAGAGTAGTAAATCGTAGTAACTTTTGTGAAGTTTTTTCCGGAGAATGGATGCATAGTTCAAGTTGTGAGGCATTTTTTAATGAGGAGAGTTATTTTCAGGATAATGATTTGGTGTTTGCAGTTGACACCAGTGGTCGAGCTTATGAAGTGAAGGATGGTTGTCCAGTTGAAAAAGAAAAACTTGTGACAACAGAGACAGACGAGGTGTTAGGTAATGAGGTTTTAGGAAGACGTCCTAAGCGTCCTGTGTACACCTGGAAGTGTAGTTCTATTTGCAGTGTGCGATAGGATTCCATCAATTTGCTTTGTGATTTTGTACGGACATTTAATAAGAAAAGTTTGAAGCAGAAAATGAAGTTGTTGCAAGAATTAGATCCTTGCAGAGTGAGAGAAGCGACAGGTTTGCATGGTCATTCACTGGCTTGTCTTTCCAGGAGAGTATGCCAGAGTGTTTTTCATCATTTCAGGATGCTAGCAGTGCATCATAATAAAGTCAGGAAAATAGTGAGAATGTTGTATCATGCTAAGAGTCCACCAATTATGCTTAAACAATTATGTGCTGCTCTTTTGCATGGTTCTGAAATAGATGTCAAGAATATTTGTGAAGAAATTGAGTTTTGTTACTTTGGAAATAAAGATGAGAATGTTCAAATTGATCCAGAAGTAGAGGGTAATGTTGAAGATAATGTACAGGTTTCCAGTACAGATAATTTTCAGAAGGAAATTGCCACGTTTCAGATGAAATCAAGTGAGAGGCCTAATTTCACTTGTGTGTGTTGTCGACGCACTTATTATAAGAATCAGACTAAGTTAGTGGATTTATATGCAAAAAGTGAAAGGGAAAATAATAGTGAATGGAAGGATTTTGCCACATACTTGATGGTAGAAAATTCTTTTAATTTGGGGTCGGATCAACGTGTGTGTACTTATTGTTGTAACAAATTAAACAAAAACCAGATGCCTGCTAGGGCGGTTCATAATAATCTTGAATTAGTTGAGATTCCTTCTGAATTAAAGGATTTAAATACTTATGAATCTATTTTGATTCAAAGTATTCATCCCTTTCAGGCTATTGTAAGAATGGAGCCAAAGACAGGGAAGTTGCCTCCAGCAGATTTACAGAGAGGATTAAAGGGAAGAGTTGTTTATTTGCCTCTAGATTTGAACAAAAACATTAACACAATTGGAGTAGAAAAAGTTGAAGAGGAACCTTTGGTTATCTTGGTTAATGGTGTTCCGACAAAGAATAAGAAAATATGGCAAGATTTAGTGGATGTTAGGAAAGTCAAAAAGGCAACATTGTATTTGAAGAAAAATAATAAGTACTATATAAATGTATATGTTGCAGAAGAGGAAGTAAGTGATGAAGAGGATAGCGATTTGTGTGCTGGCCAAATTGAGAAAGTAGAGGCCTCTAAAAGTGAAGAAATATATGAACATTATAGTGTTCATCCTTTGCATTCCAAGGAAGTCATGGGGAATGCAATTGAGTTGTTTCAAATGAAACAAGCCAAAGGGAGTCCCATTAGTGTTTGGGAGGAAAGTTTGGAAGCTCGGTGTTTCCCACAGCTATTTCCAACAGGTCAAGGAGGAAGATATGATGAGCGGCCTCATCAAATTCCTGCGTGTGAATACCGGACTTTACGATTGTATGCAGAAGATCCTAGGTTTCGTCAATGCATTCCCTATTTGTTTCATCTCTTGTTTGAAAGCGATCTGTCTGGACTGTCATATGCAGTGAACCACATCTTAAAAAGTGGTATACAGATGCGAAACATCTCGGCAAGTGACTTTATGCATAAAGTCAATGTCCAAGACAGTATTTTGGATTCTCACCTAATTAATCTCATGGCGTGTCAGCGTGGTACTAATGAGTACTGGTATCGTCGTCATGGTGATTTAAAATGTATGCTGAGGAACTTAGGAACTCCAACATGGTTCCTTACTCTGAGCTGTGCCGAGTATGGCTGGGAAGACTTACTTGAATTTCTACGAGAGGCAAATGGAAATATTGAAAACATTGAATTCAAAACACCAGGAGAACTGTGTTCTTTGGATCCAGTGAATGTATGCAGGTACTTCAATCATAGATTTGAAGCTATGATGTCTTTCATCACAAATAAGAAGAATCCACCTCTTGGAGAGGTGTTGGATTTCTTCTGGAGAAAGGAGTACCAAGCAAGAGGTGCTCCTCATATACATATGTTGCTGTGGATCAAGGATGCACCTAAATTTGGAACAGATCCGGATGACTTAGTGATGAACTTCTGGAAAGGGGCGACCGAATCGGTCCCCCCGAACTTATGGCCGAGTGCCTCGATCCCCCCGGGAAGCCATTTTGGGCGGGAGGCGCGTCTCAGCTGGTATGCCCGAAGCGGCGTAGCTGGGGCGCGCTCGTTCCCGCCCTAGAGTGGGCTGGCCTAGACACCGACGCAGCCAGCCACGCCCTCAGGGGCAGGCAGGGGCGGGTATACGCCCGCCCTGAAGACGGATAAAAAGGGACGCAAGACCAGAAGACATCCTCTTGTTCTTGTGCTCTGAAGCTGCACCTCCTCGCTGCACGTGAGCTCGGGACAGAACGAAGAGCCAATTTTGAGCGTTTTAATCTCTCTCTTTGTCTTTTAGATACTTCGTCGGAAGGATGCCCAAGAAAGGAGCAAAGAGAATGTCGACTGACCAGTTGGTTCGGGCACTCATGAAGGACATGTCCGAAATTAAGAAGCGGTTGGCGGAGCGAGACGGCGAGGAGGGATCGGGGCGTCCACCGGCCGGAGGGAAGCCAAAGAGGCCGAGAAGGGGGCCGGTCGGGGGAGACGTCCCGGTTCCCTGTTCCCCGCTCGAGGCGCCAGCCCCGGTACCGGCCCCGGTACCGGATGAGGGGAATCCGATTCCCGTGATAGTTACCCCGACGTCTGCCGGAGATATGCCTCCCGAGTTGGCGGCACAGTTAGCAGCATGGTTGGGGGACAGTAATGGGGGCGCCATGGCTACCGAAGCGCAAGCTCTCATAAAGCAGTTGCGCGAGAAACGTGATACAGCCAAGGTGCCCGCGCCGGATGCGGCGATAGACAAGCCACGAGGGACGGAAGCAGCGTCCGGTGCAGGTAAGCGGCCATTGCCGATTGCAAGGGATGAGTCAACACCCTCTCGTAGAGAAAGATTGGGGCAACATGTTCCTTTGCCAATAAAGGAAAAGATTTGGGCGGGGGAATACGTTAACATTTTCTCCCTGCTCGTTGATCACTATGAGGTCGAAACTGTTAAGGGTCAAAAGGATCTGATGCATCCGAGTGTTTGGCGCGCAAAAATGGCCGCCTTTAAAGTGAATGAAAATATTGGTAACTGGGGTAATGCTTGGGGAATTTTCACGGCAATTTTGGGGGAACGGAGGCCTGATTTGCTCCCTGAATTTCCAGTATATCAGTCACGAATTATGGGGTACTCGACATCACACCAAGGTAACCAATGGTTCTGTTATGACAACCTTTTCAGGAAAGCGATGGAGCATAACAAAAGTTTAACCTGGGACTGTTACGATTCTTTAACATGGAATAAGATGAAAGAGTCGGGAATGTTGAAAGTGCCATTGGTAGGGAGTGCTGTTAGTGAGTCCTCCCGCCAAAATGGGGGGACGCCCTTTCGGTCGGGTACGGGTACAGACGATTACCCGAGACCTGCCGGCAATACAGGGAAGAGGGGGTTCTGTTTCAATTTCAACAGAAGCAAATGTACTAGGCCCCCGGGGTCTTGTAAGTTCAAACACGAATGTAGTGGTTGTGGGGCACCCCATCCTGAGTCCTCGTGCAGAGCCAAATCGGGTGAAAATGGGGGTAGAGGAGGCGCTAAACAGGTCTAATATAGTCCGAGGGGCGCCTTTACCAACCCCGATTGATACCCTGGCGATGATTCCCTGGCTCAGCGAATACCCAGATCGTACTTCTGCTGGGGTGCTACGAAACGGTTTTTCATATGGTTTCCGCATCCCGGTGGGTAGCTTTCAGGGTGTCGGGTCGTGCAAAAATCAACTTTCCGTCTTGCAGCATACTACTGTAGTACAGGATAAGATCCGGAAAGAGGTTACCCGAGGTCGGGTTGCCGGCCCGTTTCCTGTCCCCCCGGTACCGAACTTTGTTTGTTCTCCTTTAGGGGTGGTCCCCAAGAAGGACCTGGGTGAGTTTCGATTGATTCACAATTTATCAGCCCCTCATGGCCTTTCTGTAAACGATGCAATTAATCCAGAAATGTGTTCGGTGCGGTACGCATCATTCGATGAGGCCGTAGCCATTTTGAATCGCCTGGGGCCCGGGACGCTGATGGCGAAATCAGATATCGAGTCAGCGTTCCGTTTGCTCCCGGTATACCCGGATGATCAACGTTTGTTGGGATTCACGTTTCAAGGTTTGTATTACATGGACAGGTGTATGCCAATGGGGTGCTCGATATCTTGTGCTTATTTCGAGAAATTCAGTAGTTTTCTGCAATGGGTTTACACGAAGAAAACAGGTTTTCGGAATGTGATGCATTACCTCGATGATTTTCTGTTCCTTGGGGCCGCTGGGGATGATGAATGTGCCCGGGCCTTGACTGAATTTTGTGTTTTAATGAATCAATTTGGCGTGCCGTTGGCACCAGGTAAAACTGTGGGTCCCACGACTTGCCTCGAGTTCCTCGGGATCGAGTTGGACTCTAGTGAGGGTTGTTTTCGTTTACCAGCTTCCAAAGTATCGAAATTCAAGACAGCCCTGCAAATGTGTATCACTGCATCTAAAGTTACGCTGCATCAATTGCAGCAATTGGTGGGGAAGTTGAATTTTGCCTTAAGGGTGATCCCGATGGCCCGCCCCTTCTCCCGTTCGATTGCACAGGCGATGGTCGGCCTAAAAGAGGGTCACCATCGCACGAGGTTATCGGCCGAGGTCCGCCAAGACATGCGTATTTGGTTAGCATTCCTGGCGGATTTCAATGGTCGAGTCGTCTGGAACAAACCGGCCTTGTCCTCTGAAGAGCTGGGTCTATGGACGGATTCAGCGGGAAGCATGGGTTTCGGCGCCATCTTCGGCACAAAATGGTCGGCACAAAAGTGGCCAACATGGTGGCACGATGAGGGGCTGACGAGTAATATTGCTTTCCTTGAGCTGTTTCCTATTTTGGTGGCCCTCAGATCCTGGCCCGATGGTTTCAAAAATCATTCTGTCATATTTTGGTCTGACAATATGACCGTTGTAGAATGCATTAATAGTCAGGCAGCACGTTGTAAAATGATTTTGAGGCTGCTTAAAGAAATTGTCTTACTGTGTATGCAACTGAACGTGGTATTCAGAGCAAAACATGTCCCGGGGGTGATGAATCAGGCTGCTGATGCACTGTCTCGTTTTCAAATGCAGGCTTTCTCGGGTTTCCTTCCCTCAGCGGACCCCGAGCCAGCACCCTTTCCCGAAGCTCTCTGGTCTCTCGGTGCCCCGAACTTCGTTACCTCGTGGGAGAGAGTCTAGCACCAAGGACGAGGAAGGCATACGAAGGGGCGTTTCGGGCTTATTTGGCCTTTTTGGGGACTGAGAGAGGGGGACTTTGGGGGCATGAGGATTGGGTAGTACATTTTCTGATGTCCTTGCGTAAGGCTGGGAAGTCGGTGGCTACAGCCCAGAGGCATCGTGCTGCCATCTCCTTTGTTGCCAGGGCTCATAATATCCAGGACCCGACAGCGTCTTTTGCTGTACAGAAAGCGCTGCGTGGGTGGCAACGCCTTGAGGGTCGCAGAGTAGATGAGAGGCGCCCGATAGGTCTGGATAGGTTGTCCCAGTTGCTGGCCACACTCCCCGACATATGCTCGTCTCAGTTCGAGGCCTGTTTGTTCCGAGCCGCCTTTACGCTTGCATTTCACGGGGCTATGAGGATAAGTGAGCTGGTGGCAAGGAGCAAGCGGGATGTGGCGGGGGGTTTGTGCCGGGAACACGTTCAGATCAGGGGTGAGACTATGACGGTATCCTTTGTCAAGTCGAAAACCGATCAAAATGGAGTGGGAGACTGCATAGTCATTCGCAGGATTCCAGGGTCCTCCATGTGTCCGGTGAGGTGTTTAGAGGATTACCTAGCACAAAGGGTGGCATCATGGGGGGGGACAATGTTGAGACACGCGGACGCCACCCCACTGACAAAGTTTCAGTTTCAGCGGGTGCTCGCGATGTCAATTGCCGCAGCAGGCTTGGACCCAGGTGAGTTTGGGACCCACTCCTTTCGGATAGGGGCTGCCACCGAAGCTGCAGCCAGGGGTCTTAATGTGGAACAAGTAAAACGAGTGGGGCGTTGGTCCTCCAATTGTTATAAGAGGTATGTGCGGTTGCACATGTTGTGAAGCTGTAACAATGTACTCACGCTTCTTGTCTTTTGTTTGGTTTTCAGTTACGCAAGCCTTCGAGGCGGGGCGGACTATGCAGTCGACCCAACACCGGGCCAGCGGTCAGACATCACCGGCTGTGAGAAAGGAGGTGTGGGTCGTGGGCCACTCATACGTGAGGCGTGCCGCAGATGTATTCAAAGCAGGTGACATGATTCACGTAGCTGGGGAATACGGGTACAGGATGTCCTTCTACGGAAGGGGCGGTCTCTGTATTGACCAGTTTCAAGCTTACTTTGAGGGTTTGTTAGGGCGGATGAGGTCACCGCCGTCAATAGTCATAGTACATTTAGGGGGCAATGATTTGGTCACCACCGGTAGACGACTTCTCCTGGAGGCAATGCTTTCCACCGTAAGTTGGTTGGCGAGGAGAGTTCCGGGGTGCATAATTGCGTGGTCTCATATGATCCCACGAAAAGTGTGGCGGGGGGCTATTTCGATCCCTGCTTTGAACCATTCTGTTAGGAAACTTAATAACAAAATGAGTAGGTTGTTCCGTTCCAGGACATTGCATTCTATCTCGCACGGTTGTATTAATGATGACAGTATGTATATGGGGGATGGTGTGCATTTGTCTCGGGTGGGAAATGAGTTACTCATAGGAGACTTCTTAGCATGGTTAAAAACGTTGGAACATGACCTTTAGCTAGGAGTTGGTGGGGGGCCCGGATAGCCGGTCAACTATCCGGGCCTGTGGCGGTAAGGTCATGATCGGTGAGCACTAATTAGTAGATCCCTATGAGTGGGCGTCACCCAACACGGATGGGAGCGCTCGGGAGAGGTGGCCATTGGCCCCTCAATGGGGAGGCGGTCCCTTCTAAGGATGGGTCGCCGGAAGTAAAGGAAAGGCGGTCAAGGCCCCTTCCTTTGTAGGAGGGGTTACAGCCCCCTCCTGGGGAATTTCCCGGGGCCAGTGACATCTGCGACGGCAGATGCGGTAAGTTGTGTGGGGTTGGGATAAGGGCCACGATACCTTCTAGATACCTCACACGAGTATTCGAACGACCTTTAACTGGCGTCGAGTTTTAGGTGCCCCCGTCAAGTCAAGGGAAATTGGTAGTAGTTGCACTTGAGGTACGCCTCCGTGCTGTCGCCCATCCCAAGTGGGAGGGGTAAGTCCGGTTAGGGATCTTGACACCGGTTATGACCTTGCTGTTGGCCCTTAAACGTTAGGTTGTACAATTTCAATATGTCAAGAAATGTTTTGTAGGTTGCTAGTTCGGCTAGGAGAACCTCTGTATTAGAGAATCTGTTAAGGTTAGCCAAACATCGCAATATGGTAATGAAATTGTACATAACATGAAACGTTTAATGTTTTAATTTTGTTTTAATAAATACGGCCGGGATGGTCACTCCATCCCACTTCCAAAAACTTCAAGAACTGTTTCCGGTTTCACTCCTTTCGGGGATTGTGTTGAGAGGGGGTGGCGGGTATCTCGGCTATATGGAAAGGGGCGACCGAATCGGTCCCCCCGAACTTATGGCCGAGTGCCTCGATCCCCCCGGGAAGCCATTTTGGGCGGGAGGCGCGTCTCAGCTGGTATGCCCGAAGCGGCGTAGCTGGGGCGCGCTCGTTCCCGCCCTAGAGTGGGCTGGCCTAGACACCGACGCAGCCAGCCACGCCCTCAGGGGCAGGCAGGGGCGGGTATACGCCCGCCCTGAAGACGGATAAAAAGGGACGCAAGACCAGAAGACATCCTCTTGTTCTTGTGCTCTGAAGCTGCACCTCCTCGCTGCACGTGAGCTCGGGACAGAACGAAGAGCCAATTTTGACCCACCCACCAGCCCCTGAAGACAGCCAGTTGTGTATAATAAAGTTGATTAATTTTGTTTTGTTTTCGTTTCCAGGTTGTAGTGCCATGTTGATTTTGAGTTAATAAAGAATGTTCGTTTTGAGTATGTTTGCCATTAAAGATATTCAGTTAGTGTCGAATTTTGATGTATGCTCTTTCGGTCATAGTGGCCAATGTATTCTTAGGTTAATTTGCACTGTCGTATTTATTTTGGTAGGCGGTAAGGTCATGATCGGTGAGCACTAATTAGTAGATCCCTATGAGTGGGCGTCACCCAACACGGATGGGAGCGCTCGGGAGAGGTGGCCATTGGCCCCTCAATGGGGAGGCGGTCCCTTCTAAGGATGGGTCGCCGGAAGTAAAGGAAAGGCGGTCAAGGCCCCTTCCTTTGTAGGAGGGGTTACAGCCCCCTCCTGGGGAATTTCCCGGGGCCAGTGACATCTGCGACGGCAGATGCGGTAAGTTGTGTGGGGTTGGGATAAGGGCCACGATACCTTCTAGATACCTCACACGAGTATTCGAACGACCTTTAACTGGCGTCGAGTTTTAGGTGCCCCCGTCAAGTCAAGGGAAATTGGTAGTAGTTGCACTTGAGGTACGCCTCCGTGCTGTCGCCCATCCCAAGTGGGAGGGGTAAGTCCGGTTAGGGATCTTGACACCGGTTATGACCTTGCTGTTGGCCCTTAAACGTTAGGTTGTACAATTTCAATATGTCAAGAAATGTTTTGTAGGTTGCTAGTTCGGCTAGGAGAACCTCTGTATTAGAGAATCTGTTAAGGTTAGCCAAACATCGCAATATGGTAATGAAATTGTACATAACATGAAACGTTTAATGTTTTAATTTTGTTTTAATAAATACGGCCGGGATGGTCACTCCATCCCACTTCCAAAAACTTCAAGAACTGTTTCCGGTTTCACTCCTTTCGGGGATTGTGTTGAGAGGGGGTGGCGGGTATCTCGGCTATAATAGAACAGTATTCTACGTGTGCTGTTCCAAACGCAACGGAGAAGAAAAGCCTAAGAGAACAAGTTCTACGTTTCCAAAGCCATCGTTGTGGAAAGTACTGTCGTCGTAAATTCAGAAACAAGGAGAAGTTCTACACCAAATGTCGTTTCAACTTTCCACGACCGGTGATTTCTAAAGGAAGAGTGAACAGTTTGATGTCTTCGCTGCGACATAATGTCACGAGGAAATCACCCAAAAATACATACAGTTTGAAAAGGAACGAAGAGTCCAAGTACATCAACGACTACAACCCAGTGATTTTGTCCATGTGGAATGCTAACATGGATATACAGTTTGTGGCTGACAACTGTATGGCTGTGGCTCGGTATGTGACATCTTACATCACCAAAAAACAAAAGACAGAACTGAAGGATATGTGGGAGGACATTTCCCATGAAAAGAGCCTCAGCAAGAAGTTGTACAGTTTCAGTCTGAAGATGTTGTCGCATCGAGAAATTGGAGCTTATGAATGTTCTGACCGGTTGTCTTCAGCAAGTCTCTATGCCAAATCCAGGAGTATCGTTTGGGCGAGTCTTGGTCTTTCTGCAACGCGAAATCGAGTTCTAAAACCTGTCCGGGAAATTGAGTATTTGGCAGAAAAGGAACCAAACAGTACCGACATTTTGAAGACCAACATGTTGGATACATATTATCCAAATCGAAGCAGTCACCTTGAGAATGTTTGTCTATATGAGGTTCTACAAAATTATATATTCAAGAGGAACATGAAAGAAGATATTGAGAATGGAGTGTATGCTGTAATTGGAAGTGAGGGATGTCTGGTCAAGCAAAGAAAATGCAAAGAAAATGCCAATTAGTAAACCATCGCAACTTTTCAAGCCTTGGCGTGCAGAAGAGGAACTGCTTGGAGATTTCCTTTGTTACGAAGACTCTTTCACTGCTGTTAAGGAGACCATAGAATGTCCTGCTTTTCCCAAATATCAAGAAATGCTAACTTTGGAAATTGAGCAGGAAGCAACGATTGCAGCCGAGATTGCCAGAGACAGTTCTCAGGACAGTCAGAGTTCTGTTTCATTGAGTCAAGATCCACTTGGAGGACCTATTATCGAAAATGAAGCTGCCACTGCTATGAATGAAGTGGAAAGAGCCATGGCACATGCTCAGGAGGATTCAGTTAACTTAGAAGACTTGGAAAAACAACTCAACGTTGAGCAGAGGAAAATATATGATAAAGTTACCAAGCAAATTGAGCATGGATTAAGTCATGAGAAGAAAGAGTGCTCATGTACATCGTTGAAGCCTGTTCGACTGTACGTGAGTGGAGAAGCGGGAACTGGAAAAAGTTTCCTCATTAAAGCAATTTCTTGTTATTTGCTGGAAAGGACTGAGTCATCGCTGTCTTGTGTTGTCACCGCTCCAACTGGACTGGCAGCACATAACATTAAAGGTATTACTTTGCATCGTCTACTGATGCTGCCAGTGGAGCATGACAACAAATTACAATACCACAAGTTATCTGGGGATGCTTGTTTTGAAGTTTCAAGAGTCTTGAGGAAAATGAAACTTCTTATCATTGACGAAGTAAGCATGGTTTCCAATGTCATGCTTGCCTTTGTGCATTTGAGAATGCAAGAAGTTCTTAAAACTGAGTATGATGTGTTATTTGGTGGCAAACACATCATTGTTTTCGGAGATCTTCTGCAGCTGACACCAGTAAAAGGTCAACCTGTGTTCAAAATACTCACGCATGAAGATACCAGGAAGTGCCTAGGGAGCATTGGCAACGTCAATATATGGTTAAACTTCAATTATGCTGAACTGCATGAAAATATGCGTCAGGCGAAGGATGAAGATTACAAGAATATTCTACAAGATATTAGAATTGGAAAAGTGACCGAGCATGGAAAAGAAGCTTTAAATGCACGATTACTTTCAAATTTATATCCCGAACAAGACATTGTGCCTGAGAATATTTTTCAGAAAATTACTGAGAAGAAATCCGGAATATGTTTGATGCCAACTCTTGCAGAATGTGCCATCTTCAACAACAAAATGTTGAATTTAGAAAAGCAAGAGATTGTGAAACTTGAAGCTATTGACAAAATAGAGCATATGGGATCAACAATTATTTTGTCAGAGAATTTGAAATCAAAATTGGATTCATTAGAGAAGACTATATCTAAAACAGCGGGTTTTGAAAAGACTTTAAATGTGTGTTTAAATTGCCGAATCATTTTGAGAAGGAATTTACATGTTGAAAGAGGTCTGGTAAATGGATCAATGGGTAATGTTGTTGATTTTGAGAAATACAGAAATAGAGATGGAATAGAATTTTTAAAAATTAAATTTCATGGCATTGAGGAAGTACAGCTAATTGGTCGTTGTTCTGCTAGGTTTTTGCTTGTTAAAGACGTATATGTTCGCCGTAAACAGTTTCCTGTTTGCTTGGCATATGCGGTGACAATCCATAAATCGCAAGGTTTAAGTGTAGACACTGCTTTGGTGAATATTGGCAGTTCTGTGTTCAAGGAGGGTATGGCATATGTGGCATTGTCACGAGTTAGAACTTTATCGGGATTGCACTTGATTGACTGTGATGTCACAAACATTTGTGCGGATCTAGATTGTGTTAAGGAATACAATAGGTTAAGAAAAGAGTATGCGCCACATTTGCCTCAATATCCTTTGATTGAGAAACGTGTGGTAGGCCGTAAACGAAGAAATATCAGTAATAGTAGGGAGGTTGTAGCAAAAAGACCAAAAGTCGATGAACTGAAAATTGTTAGCAGAAAGAAAGTGGATTCTGTTGAAGATGTTGTCGGTTTTCACTTTGAAAACAGTTCTGGTGTCAACTGCTATGCAAATGTAGTGGTTAATGTTCTCTTTTCACTAGAGACTTTAAAAGAACAGATTGTGTTCAATTCGGAACAAAGTTTATGCTGTTTGTTGAATTCTGTGTTAGAGAAATGTAGCACTGATCGAACAAAAGTAGAAAGTGTGTCTGAAGTTCGTTATCTGTTAGATGAATGTTCAGGTCAAACAGACTTCTCTGAAAATAATCAGCAGGATTGTCAGGAGTTTTTAATGTATATGCTTGATGTATTGCAAGATGAGGGTGTAGATGTAGATCACCTGTTTGGGCTTTCTTATCAATGGCAGCATGACTGCGAGAACTGTAGGGTATCAAGTACTACTAGTGTAGACTCAGAAAGATTTATATATTTAACTTTGCCAGACAGTAAATCAGTCTCCTTTAATAAGCTAGTAAATGCAGCGGATCACAACATGGAGTGTAGCCAATGTAAATCTGAAATGATGTCAACATTATTTATTCGAAGATATGGCCAGTATGTCATTTTAATGATCCAACGATGTAGGCCTGATGGATCAAAATTGTCAACTTTAATAAAAAAAATTGTTGCTTCTCAGCTGTCAATATCAGGAAGGACTTTTGTAACTGTAGCAATTATCTATCACGATGGTCCTTCAACAACATCAGGACATTACACAGCTTATTTAAAGTCTAAAAACGGCTGGTCATTCTGCAACGATTCTGTTGTAACTTTAAAAAAAAAATTGCCGTTTGACCTTGAAAATTCTTACCTGGTGTTTTTAAAACCAAAATTTTAATGAAAGAATCTCGGGATTTCCTCTGAGGAATTGCAAAAGGTTCATCAAGTAGAGGGAATGTAAGTCTGCAATGCTGTCTAGATTATTGGTCCAAAACTTTTAATTATAATGTCAATTTAAAAATCCAACTATATAAACCTGATGCAAGTAAGTCTGCTTCATAGTAAGCAGTATCAGTGTCATAGGAAAAGGAGCACATGAGTGAGAAAGAAGGGTAAGATATTAGTAATCCAGGATTGTGAAAATAATCTTAAATGTTTTCTTTTTGAAAGTTGCGAAAATAGAAAATGACGGGATTTGATTGGAAGAATTACAAGAGTTGTGAATCGCTGCAACATGATTTGGCCAGGTGGAAACATGTGGTAGAATGTGAGACGTCTTTTCTTGTATGTAACATATTTTTCAAAACGATGGAGGTTTTCTTTCAGAAAGTGGCGGGCTGAAAATATTTATAGCACAACAGAGTGGACGCTGTTCATAGGACATCCTTCGACGTCATTGAAAGTAAGTTAATTTTAAGGAGTTTTGAATTCAGATTTCTTAGGTTGAATGGGTTTTTTAAACACAATCATTTTGATTGTGTTTTTTTTTTCCCGCTGTTACATGATGAATACCTTCAAGTCACTGATTTAAGTGAAATTTGATACATTCTGAGAACAGCAAAAATAAACCATTTAACATGTATAATTAATGTTCTGCTTTTTGTACTTATGATATACATTTAGAAATGTGAGGTAGATATGGAGAAACTGAGTCTTCTGTAAGTGTCAAAGTTAATGCTTACAGTGCAGTACTTCTGGGTACTGTTTTCTTAAAAAAAACTGAATATGCCTCACCTCAAAGAAACCTCTTGAAAGAACACATCTTATTTGCATCCTGAAACAATCATTTACAATGTTAGACACAATTTTATGATGGCTTTACATCTCTTTTGCGCTGCTATTGCATCACTATTGTGAGACATCAGCAATGCAAAAGAAGCACCATGTTCCAAAATAGGCCTCACTTCATCAGCATGAAGATACTGTTTGTTTAAAATAAATATCTTTAGGATTGTGTGGGGGACGTAGAGAAGCAGAGGCTTCTGTAAGTGTCAAAGTTGTTGAAAAACTGTTTCTTCTTGAAACTTTTTCCTTCTTTTTTCTAATTTTTAAATACATGTTTTAATATTTTTGGAAATGTTTGTTCTCTCTTTTACAGATTGAAAGTATGAAAAAATATTTTTAAAAGTTAACAAGAATTATAAGGTAAATGTTTTCTACTCTTTTTACCCGCAATGCACTGTTGATGATGTCACTGACCATGTCATGAATGATGTAATAAGAGGACATGACTTACTTCATTGGTAGGCCTTCACATGTATTATCTCTTCTGTATTCTTCAACAAGCATAAAATTGATATGCAACCCTGAGTAGGCCTCACCTTAAACAAACCTCAGGAGACACCACACCTTATCGTCATCCTGAATTAATTATTTAAAATGTTAGGGACAGATTTATGATATATGTATGTATGTTTTGCGCCACTGTGCGTCAGTTTTGTGACACAGTAGCGGTGCAAAAGATATGTTATGAGGCGTCGAAATTACAAATTGATGCATTTAGGCAAATGTGTCATGCTGTTTTAAAACCGTGCCACATGAAACCGATGCAGCACTGATGAAAAAGATGCACCATGTTGCAAGACAGGCCTCACAAGGAGTCATATGTATCAAGCTAATTAGAATACATATTTCTGCTGATAAAAAAAAGCAAAACTTTTATTGCATATGTTGATGATATGGCTCTATGTTATTTACATTTCTTTGCTGTTTCAATTAACCTTTTTCAGTTATTTCTTCTTTTCTGTTTTCTATTTTTTCTCTCTGTTATTCCACATGTTTTAATCTTATTTTGAACATTCACTCACATTCTCCAAGAAACTCTTCTTTGTTATTGTTCTACTCTCTTTTTTTTCTTTCACTTCCTTATCCATTTTGTTTTTCGCAATTATACCCTCTTCCATCTTTTCTTCGTTAAATAGATCTATTAAACAGTATCTCTGGTTTACTCCCTATAGCTGTCTTTCTTTTAACATTACTCTCTGTTTACTTCCCTTATACTAACTCTTCTTTTTAAAAAAAAAAAAAATTTGGGTTCGCTTCTAGTTCGCGAACCGGGCAGCTAACTGGAAAGCGAACCAAAAGAAATAGAGCTTGCCAGAGTGCTAAACATTCTAGCAATTTTATTTGAAAGGGGATGTAGTTCTGAAAAGAACTTTTTTTTATGTTTTTGTTGTTTTATTATTTATTTATTTTTTTTCTAAACATTTTTTAATTTTTTTGTATTTTTGCACAGTTTTATATTTTTTTTTTGTTTTTGATGGAGGGGAAACAACAAAAAACAGGCATTGAAAAAGGCTCAACAGGAGCAAAAAAAAAAGTTACTGTTTGGGTGGGTTAGGGCAATTGTGATTTTCGAAAGCAATGTTCATTAAGTTTACGCTCATGTTCCCACATGAAAGCAATGCCCCACAATACAAGCAGGTTAGCTTCATGTGTTTGAAGTTCTTTTGAATGTTTGGCACGGTTTCCTGTGCCTCTCCTCCAGTCAGAGAGATATGCAAGGTTGACCTGGCCACAGGAGTTGTTGGGGCATTATCCTGCAGGTCACGCAACTCTGCACGGCTGTAGTTGAGTGGATGCCACCTGGTCATATGGCGATGCATGGTATAGTTTCCCATGCTATATTTTTTTTCAGTGCCTCTTGATAGCTTTTTTTTACAGATAAGACAGGTGGCATATTTTGCATTGACTTTCTTCTCCCCTCGAGGGATTGAAAAAAACTGCCAGAGAAAACTAGTTTTCCGACGGGAAACACGGGGCAACTCCTGTAAGAACTCTTGTTCTTCTCTCTCCTCTTCTTCAAGTTCATCCTCTTCCTCCTCCTCTGTGTTGGCAATGAACCGAGATTATGGTCCTCTCTTCTCATGAGGAGGTTAAGGTGGTGGTGGGGGTGCACCAGCTGAAGCAAGTACAGAAGCCATTGCTCAATTATAGGTAAATGGTCTTTCTCTCACCAAGATGAAAGTCAGAGTGAGGAAAGAAGGAGGGGTTTTCATCATTTGGGAAAAGCAAAAGTTATAAACCAATGAAAAGTGTTAATTTTAGATCACATGACCTAGTATTACATCATTAGGAAACCAAAAGTGAAATGAACCAATGAAAAGTTTTATTAACAAGTCACATGACCTGTTCCGCTCACGTTACGCGGTGCGCGCCGCGTCCCGGATCGTTTCCGGTTCGCGGTCCGGAGCACTTCTGGGAGTGCTAACGCGGCGCGTCATAAGATGCATTACGCGACAAAGTGATACGTCGCGCTTCCGCAAAACGTCACAGTTGCGCAAACGAAACGTTTACCGGTTCGCGGACTAGGTCGCGGCATTAAGATGAGCTAACGGAAAGCTTCCCAGTTCGCGAATCGAAAGCGAAGCAAAAAAATATTTAAAAAAAAATTATTAATAAACATCTAAAATATATTTTTGGATTTAAAGAAGAATACATTTTACAGCTTCAGATGTTAGCTTTTAAAAAACCAATCAAATTCACTAACAAAAACATAGGTTATAGACCATATATTGTTAGGAATTAGCATTTACAAAACCAATGAAATTCACTGAAAAAACCATAGGTTATAGACCATATAGAGTTAGGAATTAGCATTTACAAAACCTTGAAAATTCACTGAAAAAACCATAGGTTATAGACCATATATAGTTAGGAATTAGCATTTACAAAACCTTAATTTACTCGCACAAAACCATTGAAATTCGCATATATAGTTAGTTGCGCTAACTATATATCGCGCACCCGCAATCCACTGCTGATGATGTCACATATTACATCATTCATGACATGGTCAGTGACATCACTGATGACATCACTGATGACATCTCAAATGACATCACTGATGACATCACTGTTGACAACATCCAGTGACTGTCTGTTTCTGTAAAGTTAAAATATGTCTTACATATTGAAGAATGAGTGGATGTATAAGTGTCTGGATGAAGGATTTAGTAGGTGCATGACTGACTGTATGAGAGAGTGATTAAATGTGTCTCACTGAGTGCATGGGTTAGTGACTAAACTGTCTTAATTTGTGCATCATTATATCTGTTGTTCTACAAACTGCTGCATGTGTTGATCAGTAGCTATATGAGTAACTGTATGGGTTATTGATTGGTTGTCCAAGTATTTGTATGGGAGAGTGAGTGTGTGTGTGGGGCTGGCTGGGAGGTGTGTGACTCTGTGCATACATGTGTGAACAGTTTATTCACTAGATCTATGGGTTCAAAACTGCATGTGGAAACAGCTGTATGGGTGGTTGACTGTGTACGAGTGTATTGGTGAGTGAATGGATATCTCAGTGCTACATGTCAAAGTAAGTACATATGTAAAACACAGTACATGTGAGAGTTCACATATATAAATTACTGTGCATAAGAGCCAGTGAATGTGTGAGTGGCTGTATGGATCATTGTGAACTTGTATCAGGGATTGTATAAAAGAGTAAATATGTGTTAGTATATGTTCGAATAAGTAAGGTGTGTATAACTGTATAGTTGAGGAAATGGAGGTGTGATTGATTCTTTGCATGACTGACTAGGTGTGTGAGTAACTCCATGGATGAGTGACAGTCTGTGAGTGTCTGTTTACACTGAGTGTATCTAAGGTTATATCAGAGTCTGAAGAGGTTCATCGTATAATCACATGAATGATGTCATCAGTGATGTGATAAGTAATGTCAAATGAGATGTCATCAGTGATGTCATCAGTGATGTCATTTGAGATGTCATCAGTGATGTCATCAGTGATGTCACTGACCATGTCATGAATGATGTAATATGTGACATCATCAGCAGTGGATTGCGGGTGCGCGATATATAGTTAGCGCAACTAACTATATATGCGAATTTCAATGGTTTTGTGAGAGTAAATTAAGGTTTTGTAAATGCTAATTCCTAACTATATATGGTCTATAACCTATGGTTTTTTCAGTGAATATATATATAAACATATACCAATAACATAACATCTATTAAAAAAATTCTATTATACACTAAAACATGAAACTATTTTAAAAATCTTTAAACTTAAATTTCCCATTCCAGTGAATGCAAAAGTAGAGAAAGTGTTGGATAGCGAAGGGATAACATTTACTATTCCTTCTCAAGTCAATGCATGAGTAGGGAAAGTGTTGGATAGCGGAGGGGTAAAAATTGCTATTCCCACTCCAATGAGTGCAACAAGAGGGAAAGTGTTAGATAGTGGGGGTAAAAATTACTATTTCTACTCCAATGAGTGCAACAGTAGGTAAAGTGTTGGATAGCAGAGGGGTAAACATTACTATTCCCACTATAGTGACTGCAACAGTAGGAAAAGTGTTGGATAGCAGGGGGATAACATTTACTATTCCCGGTCCTATCAGTGCAAAAGTAGGGAAAGTGTTGGACAGCGGAGGAGTAAAAATTACTGTTCCCACTCCAGTGAGTGCAACAGTAGGGAAAGCGTTGGATTGCAGAACGTAAAAATTACTATTCTCACTCCAATGAGTCCAACAGAAGGGAAAACATTGGATACCGGAGGGGTAAAAATTACTATTCCCACTCCAGGGAGTGTAACAGTAGGAAAAGTGTTGGATAGCGGAGGGTTAAAATGTACTATTCCCACTCCAGTCAGTGCAACAGTAGGGGAAGGGAAAGTTTTGGATAGTGGTGAGTTAATAATTAACATTCCTTCTCCAATTACTGCAACAGTAGGAAAAGTGTGGACAGCAGAGGGTTAAAATCTACTATTCCCACTCCAGTCAGTGCAACAGTTGGGAAAGTGTTGGATAGCGGAGAGGTAAAAATGACTATTCCCACTCCAATTACTGCAACAGTAGGGAAAGTGTTGGATAGTGGAGGGGTAAACATTACTATTCCCACTTCAGTGAATGCAACAGTAGGGAAAGAGTTGGATAGCAGAATGTAAAAAATACTATTCGCACTCCAATGAGTGCAACAGTAGGTAAAGTGTTGGACAGCAGATGGGTAAACATTATTATTCCCACTCCAGTGCGTGGAACAGTTGGGAGAGTGTTAGATAGCAGAGGGATAACATTTACTATTCCCACTCTAGTCAGTACAACAGTAGGTAAAGTGATAGATAGCTGAGGAGTAACATTTACTATTCCTACTCCAGTCAGTGCAACCGTAGGGAAAGTGTTGGATTGTGGAGGGAATAAAAAAAATACTATTTCCACTCCAGTCAGTTCAAAATTAAAAACAAACAAAATATCAACAAAAAAAATTAAGAAACAAAACAAATTAAAATAGGTTAAAAATAAGAATACAAATATATTTAATATTATAAATAATAATAAAAAATATTATAATGTTAAATACATATCACAAATAAGTACAAATATGTTAAATAAAACAAATAAATAATTTTCAAACAAATACATATTTTTAGCTAGACATTCTTTATAAACAAAAACATTAATTATTACATACATTTTGTTTATTTACTTCCTACCCTAAAACACTGCACAAAACATAACCCACATCTAAATTAAAAATAAAATATACTTTCATAATTAACATAATTATTTATCAAATAAAGAATTATGATTAATTAAAACACATAACAATTAATTAACTTCTCACCCTTTACCCCTGTAATCTCCACAACCCACATCTAAAATTAAACTGTGAAAAAATTATTTACACAATTACAATTTATTTTTCATTAAAAAACTAATCGTGTTCAACAACTAATAATAAAGTAAGTAAAATTAATTTACTCCCCACCCTGTACCCCTATAAAACCAACCCCCCACACAAAAAATTTAACAATTACCCTAATTATCAATAAATGAATTAATATTAATTATCATCTCATTATTAATTAATTTACTTCCCACCCTTTCTGCCTATAAAACTCACAACTCGCACCTAAAAGAATTACACAATTACCATAATTAATTGCCAATTAATTAACAATCAATTAATAACTAATGAAAAATAAATGACTTCCCACCTTATACCCTTATGAACCCCATAACCCACACATTAAATGTATAACAACAAAAAAACTAAATTAACACTATAAAATCTCAATTAAATAAATATTAATAAATAAATAATAATCATTAATTTATTATAATTATGACTAAAAAAAATGTCATCCTACTATTCACCTCTTTAAACCAGCAACCCACTACAGAACTAAAAAACGCAAAATTTAATAAACATAAAAATGATAACTACTAAGAATATAAACAATACTTATACAAAACAATATATCACTTACATTTAAAATATATACTAAAATACATAAAACTAATTAAAAAATTATATTTTAAACAACTATATTTTTGTAAAAGATATTAATGACTTTTTATACTTTTTAAAACAATATTCTTATTGTTGATATTTCTGTGTCACAATATTTACGACTCAATATTTGTGTAGGTCGACATTGTGAGGTTGAGCAGGGTAGGATAGAGTGGAGTGGGTTATAATGGGGTAGAGTGGAGTAGGGTAGATTGGGGTAGATTGAAGTGGGGTGGATTGAGGACAATGGCAGCGACAGGTTCAATCTGTGTGAACAGCTGCAGAGCTGTGTGGCCCCGATTGTTCTGCTATTTGTTTCTGTATAAGAACAACATTCAGAACCAGGGGGGTGATTATGATGGCGGACAGACTTAAATCAATCCACCATCGTCCCAGGAATTGGGACCCACCGCCTATTTAGCGGTGGTCCTCCACATGAAATTAGAATGCGACTGCCACTGTGGGGGTCGCATAGGTGCCCTCCAAGTGCAAAATCAACCAGCTCCTGCACAAGAGTGGCCCGCAACAGGCCCCCAAAGTACATCCCTGCCAGCCTTTCAATGGCGAATGAACCCCATAGACAGGCTGACACAGATGCAGCATACAAATCTAGTGGCCAGTTCTTGCATGGCACCTCCACCATTTTGGGGATGCGGGCGGGTTAGACAGGCAATCGTAACGATTGCCTGTGTCGGACCCATGGCGGACGGGCTTTCAGCATGCCAGGCATACCACCTGCTATCCTGATCTGGCAGGAGGAAATTGTTGCTGCACGATGGGGATGAACCAGCCACCGGCAGATTGCCGGTTGTGGGTTCATCACCATCATAATAACCCCCAAGGCTATGAATATGGAGTGGAACTTGATGTTGTCAAAAGTGATTTATTGATGCAGTGCATGTCCTAGTTACCTTATTGAAGTCTATCATGAGGGGGAGGAGTGTTGATCAAGGAAAATATAATTATAAATGGGGATAATAAATTGTTCACAGCTTGATTATTCATGCTTTAAAAAAAGCACTATGGAGGGAGCAGCAGGCATCGCTAATGGGAGGGGTGGGGAAGAAATAGTACTATTGCATTAGGAGCAGCGGACCTGCACCGATTAAGTTTGATTAATCTGTGCTTGGTCCCTGCTCCATAGAAAAGATCGAAATTCATTTGGCCAGCAGTGGCCATTTAAGGTGGCTGCAAAGAAGAAGAGGGATTCTGCAGTCATCAAATGGTAAGCAATGGAAGGGCCCTAAGCCATTTTTGTAAACAATTTATTTGCTTAGCTTTTACCCAAATTGTGTAAAAATTCGGGCCACCTCGAGTTGTGCACAATAGCACGCCATTCACGTGTATTTGGTCAGGACTGGCTCTCTGGACAACCTACTCTCATATGCTGAGTCGGAAGTCAGTATACGAGGGTGGGTCCTGCAGAGAGCCGGTCCTTAGGAGAACCTAGTTTTTTACCCATCTTGGGTCAGCGCTAAATAAATCACAAATCAATACTGAAACCAAGGTATATGTGATTGGGAGAAAATCAATTAACCCATACATTAAAACTCCAATTACTAAGTAGATTAGGTTGATATTGGTCCCGATGAAGAGCTATTAGATCATTGTTATGACAACAAGGAAGCTAGAAACATGTTGACCTATAGCTATCTAAAATAATTAAATTCTAATAGATTGCACCATGAATTTTTAATATAGGTAAGAGAACTTGTTCATTAAAGTTTTTCCTGAGAAGTACCTCTTTCCTTATTATTAACCTCACACCTTCAAACCTCAATACCAATATTTAACGATGGACAAGAAGGTCTCCGGCAAAGAGCCCCCTTTGAGGGTGCCCATCTGGCATTGCAGTGCTGGCCTGACAAGGAACAAATGCCCTATGATGAAGCATGACACCTATTCAGGTGTGTGAGGGCATTTGATTCAGAATAGTTGTTGACCCACATAGACACTCATTCTTCTTTAGGAGCTGGGTATCCTACATACATTTATTAGATTACCTGGAGCACGTATGCTGGACCTTGATACGCTCTAAGTTCTTCCCTTTTTTCAACACTCTTTTGCACAGGACACATTGTCCAGATACGTCCACTGCCAGACCTTGCTGACCAAAGGAAGTGACAGAGCGACAAGTGTGACAGGCACTAGATATAAATGTAGGCTCACACTTGTTTAGCTGGCATATAGCCTTCATGAAGACATGATGTGTGCGTCTATAGGCACTCTACAGACTCTATAGACATTTAGGGCCCAATTCTGATGCAGGTTGGAAAGCTTCCCGATCCATTCGGTTTGGAAATAGTTTCCAACCCACTCAGACCGGGAGAGTCCGACTGACGGAGTATGATGCATTGGATGCTTCCTGATACGATTTGGTTGGACTCCCATTGACTTCAAAGGGAGCATATGTTCCTAAACGCATCATAATTGGGCCCTTGGTTGGGAAGACATGATCCCGATCCGATTTGGAAGGAGCAAATGCTGTTAGGAGGCCTTCCTAACCACATCAGAATCAGGCCCTAGGTGGGAATGCTTTTCTAACCGCATCAGAATCAGGCCCTTAGTGTACTCAGCCAAGAATGCTGTGTACAGATACAGAGGTGCATAGGGGTAGAGGAAGGAAACGATGCATGTACCAGCCAGCGGGCAAGGGAGGAAAGGTGCAGCTACGCAGGGATGGTGCAGTGAAATAATGGTCCCGCAATCGAAGATGGTGCATGCCCTACCAAGCTCACCCACCCAGTCTGTCACTCACTCACTCTAGCATTCATGGCATTTGGAAAATATACCAGACAGACAGTGTAATGCCGCAAGCTGTGGTGTGTTGACTTTAAAAACAGTAAAAATAACTCGTGAACTTTTTATATCAGGAATTTTGATCCCATCTCATGCACCTTGTCAATTGTAGAGTCACTGTCATTTGGCCGCATTTAGAACAAAGAATGGCATTGTGAAGGCAAGTGATTATTTCTGGTTATACCTCGAGCTAACTTGTATTCTTCTTTAGGTGCTCCACAAATATATTTAATCACTGTTGTCATATTTACAATCTGTAACTATAGCACCCAGAAAGTACAAGTGCTCCTCTACGATGCTTCTAAGATTGTCAGATGTGCATATTTGTTGGTTTCCTTTCTAAACAGCTAATGTTGTTTTAAAGGTGCCTACGGACTTCAAGAAATACCTTCTTTGATGGTGAATTCTTCAGTGTAATTAAAGGTTTAGACATTCCGTACATTCAAAGTCAACCAGGGAGTATTCAGTTCTTTTTGGTTAGTGAAAACTTCCGTGACTACTTTAAAAACGGATCGAAAGAAGTTTACAAGTTTTTCATCCCTGCGGTGGCCCCCTCTGCATTCGTTTTGTGTTTTCCAAACCAAAGTCTTAAAGCTGCACTTTAAAAAAAAAAGTGTTTCTGACAAGGAATGGGGTCAGTCACTGGAACAACCAGGCTATTGTTTATCTCCCTCACCCAGGTCTTCTACGCCTTCTGTAACGGTCTTGAGCAGAGGAAATCACTGGTGGTGCCCACCCTGCAAATGGGACGGGCACCTGCCTCTGGGACCTAGTATTGTGACAAGTCAGCCCTGTGGCAATGGGCTGTCAGTTCAAGGATTTCCAATGGTGGAGTCAGCCAAGGTTCCACTGTTGTAAACCTGGTAATTCCCTTATGGCTAAATGAGTCACTTGTTGTCCAGTATAGGGCGGAGTTCCCACTCTGACAAACTGTATAGGACTCTCTGAATGCAAAAGGCTCTCCTCCACACCAGAGACAACACGAACACAGATAAACAGGCACAGAACTGAAATCGCGGCAATAGGATAAGGACACACAAACTACAAGACATGCTCAGGCAACTTGATAAAATACACTCAACTGAATGAGAGATTCAAACATACAAGATAGGCACAGCACCAGCTCTGGAAGAAAATTGTCACTGAAATTGAGAACATACGGACATCCAGGGTAAAAGTAGGCCCATCCTTCTCATTGCGTTCAAGTGACACCGCCAAGTACAGTCTTACTCACCCTCACAAGGGTTGATAGAAGGACAGAAGTCCTGCCTCCCGTTTGAGGCTCCATCAGCCTAATCCACAAATTGAGGACAACAGTCTCAGGGAGCACAGAGCCTCAAGAGCAGCTAATGAAAAGGCAGCCAAATAGGATCAAATGAGCAGAGAGTCCATAGGAGCATACGGACACTGAAATGCCAAGACACCCGCACAAATGTTTCATAGACCTGAGTCCCGTTAAGAACTTGTCAGCTTGGATGATTTGCAACAAACCACCAAAATCACAAACTCGAGAACCAAGCCCCGGGATCCGGGGAATTGTAAATGATGCACTACGCAAAAATCATGTAAATTAAGTAACACACTGTGTGAGTGGTGCAAGGACAGCCCTTATAGATATTGTAAAGACTAAAATGAGACCGTCCTACACTCAATGTCTTCCAGCGGATTTCAGCTCCCTGCTTTGGGCATGCCGAATCGACTGGAGCTGCGGCCTCACATAATAAGTGCGGTCATGGCCGGCATGTCTCGTGGTTGAAGGGTGTGCGGGGGACACGCGGGAAGGGTTCGCATGCACATGAGGGGTAATTTAATTTTAAGAGGAATTTTTAAAAACGTACATTTGCCTCCGTCCCCGTCTCCCGCTTCGGGTTTCTTGCTCTATCTCTGCTCACAGTAAGCAGAAGCAGGCAGCTTCCCTCTCCTCTCCTAAGCCAATCACAACACTGCAATGGCAACATTGTGATTGACTAGGACGCCATCCGTACAGGCGTCTATGGGTAGGCTATTTCTCCATGCAGGCTGCGCAGCATCCTTCATGGAGAAAATGGAGAGGGCTATGACCGGTTTGGTCAGCCTTGGGGCCGACCAAACAGTCAGCGCCCATAACATTAGGTTGACCACTCCTCCCCGACCCGCCCACCAGCCCGCCCCCAACCAGGCATACCCTTCTTCTGCTTTCTCCCAGTGCGAGAAGCAGAAATGTAAAATGGTATTTATACCATTTTACGTTTCTGCTTCTCGCACTGTGGGAAAGCAGTGGGGCGATGCACTGACACCCACGTGGAGGAGCCACCCCTGCACAGCACTCTCCGTGCTGTCTGCTTCTGCTTCCTGGGAGCAGAAAGCGAGCAGAAGATGCAACACCGGAGTCCGGGATGGAGGCCAATGTAAGATTTTTTAATTAAATTAACCCCCTCCCTGTGTGACCCCCTCCCAGTGTGTCCCCCCGCTCCCCGACCCGCGAGTCATGCTGGTCGTTACTGGTGCTATGATTGGTTTGGTCGGCCCTGGGGCCGACCAAACAGTCAGCGCCCATAACATTGGACTAGACACTCCTCCCGACCCACCTACCTGCCCGCCCCCAGCCAGGCTTACCCTTCTTCTGCTTTCTCCCAGTGCGTAAAGCGGAAATGTAAAATGGTATTTATACCATTTTACGTTTCTGCTTCTCGCACTGCGAGAAAGCAGTGGGCGATGCTCCGACGCCCACGTGCAGGAGCTGCCCCTGAACAAGTGATTTTGGGATTGCACGGCTCGAGGCAGGTCTCTCAGGAAGATCAATTCCCAAATGCTGGAGTAAACACCGCAAATGTTTGCATTCTTGTGAATTATGGGCCGCTGGCACAATATAAGCACCTGTCTTCTGGAGCCCTCAGAGACTATTGTGTCTCAGGCTCCTTGCATGAACGTGAAGAAGATCCACATCTTTCCTCACATTGACTTGGAGGTCAGATTGGCCAGCAAGGGCACCAGATACATTTTTATTGCCTTGCCAAAATAATATTATGGAAACTGCTTCCTCAGGAGGGAGCTTAGTTGAGCTACAGTGTTTGTTTGGGCATTTGCTAGTCACCCATGCAAAACGGAAGAAATATAAGACCCCGTGAGGAGGGGCTGCTTTTTTAAGTTGCTGGCTGTTGAGTAATAAGTGTTGGCAAAGGCAGTAGGGCTCTCCTATTAGAGAAGAATTGGCCTTGAAAATGTGTTTCTTTTTTTAAGTTATACTGTATAGTATGGTATGTTTTGGTATGCTATGGTGTGGCATGGCTTGATATGGTATGTTAAGGCCTTTTATTGTATAGTATGGTATGAAATGCCCTGTTATTGTATAGTATGGTATGGGTTGTTAAAGCTTGTCATGGTATGGTTTGGTATGACCTGTCATTGTAAAGTATGGTACGGTGGGTCGTATGGTATGGTTTTTTACGATATGGTTTGATATGGCCTATAACTGTATGGTATGGTATGGCCAGTTATTGTACAGTGTAATATGATATGATATGGTATGGCTTGTCATTGTATAGTATGACATGGCCAGTTATTGTATAGTATGGTATGCAGGGCCACTGAAATTATGCAATTTTGCTGCTGCAGCGTTTTCTGCTTAATTATTAATTTACGTAGATGCAACACAATCTATCACCTTCTGCATAATCTGCAGATTTTAACAAACATACTTTAGTTTCTAGGCCAAATGGATCAAACACTACTAAAACAGGGTGGACAAATATTTAGGTGTTGAGCAAAGACCTTTGCGAAGGTTGAGAGGTCCCCTTTCTGTTGCTTATTTATATATATTTGTGTTTAACTGTAAAATATCAGTATAATGAAATAATACTATCAATATTTTATTGTCTCAGCTATACAAGTGCAAGCCATACAATTAGGCAATTTCACAATTTACAATTGTGAGTAAAATGACAATTAGAAATATTAAAAACAACTCATCGTCTTCATACATCGGTCTACATCTCGAAAGCCACTAAGTTAGAGGTAAATTGCAATTCAACACATACTTCTGTCAGAGAGGTTTTTAATTTTTTTAAATGAGCAGTGCCACAGGCGTAAGGACAATGCTATTGTGACTTTCGGTAGAGCATGTACATTTGAGCTTTGAATGGGCTGGGCCGTTTGGGAGGGATGGCCAGCCTTGTGACACTCACCGTGTATCAGAATTATTCCGACCACATGGGCAAGCAGGGAGCAGAAGATCATGGACCTCAGACCGTGTTACTCTCCAAACTGCCTAAATGTAAGAAGCCACTGGGTCAAATATCCGATACTCTACTCAGAAACATAGGGGTCCATTAGGATGTCGGGCGGGTTGCCTCCGCCAGGTTAGCGGTGGCAACCGCCACCCTGGCGGAGGCAATCCACCCGACATCCTTCCCTGCATTCCCCCCGCCATATTACGATGGCGGAGGGGACCTGTTTTCCGCCCCGGTCGCCTTGCGGCAGGGGCGGAAAAGGGATAATATGGTGGCGGTGTCTATCAGACACCGCCAGCCATATTATAACGGGCATTTTTCAATGCCTTTCCGTGGCGGCAATGCCGCCACAGAAAGGCATGCGGTCTTCACTCTGGGGGCCCCCTGTGGGCCCCCAGAGTGAAGTACAGTTGGGGGGGTGCACATGGGGGGTACCACATTGTCATTTGCAAAGCGGCAGGCACCGCGCGGTGCCTGCCGCTTTGCAAATGAAAATGTGAAAGTGCATTTTCAGCATTGTGGCGGGCGGTGCAGAGAGCACCGCCTGCCACAATGCTGAAAATACAGGATGTGCCCGCCACTGTGGCGGGCACATCCTAATGGCACCCATCGGACCCCGCCCTTAGGGCAGGCGGTCCCGGTTTACGATAGGATGACGGGCGGGCAAAGTCCGCCCTTCATCCTAATGGACCCCATAGTGACGATGCTGCTTTTACACTGCCTGACATTGAATCTGATAAAAAAGAGGTTGCAAATACTGTTGTCTTGCTTTCAGGGACAAAGTGCAAATAAGCATAACATGGAGTAATGTTTTGTGACTGCCTTGATTACAATTACATAGTATTGAGGTCAGGTCTTTCTTGTGCCAGTTTTTTTTTTTTTTTTTAAACCTTTATTATCGTATGCACAGTACACAGCGTCTGCCTACAACCCAATCGGGCCGGCCGCTATGACAATCGACAATATTCCAGACCACATTATGCTGCGGAAAAAGCCAAAAATAACATCACTACGGTGCATTGGCATCAAACATAGAGGAAGGATCATGTAGGTTTCATTTTTATAATTTTGATGAAATTTGAAACAAACAACACAAACACTCACATGGTGGGAAAGGTGTCTAGGGCACGGGATGGGGGAAGGGGGAGATCAATCTGAAAGAATAAAGGCAACCTTCTGGGGAGAGTGGAGACGGTGAAAAGGATTATTGGAGAGGTATAATAGTCAGTCTATAGGAACGTCAACTACGGGGATGAGGGGATGTTAGCAGTAAAATCAAGTGGTGGGGTACAAATGTCTCCACGGTATGCATTCCATTGTGACCAAATTCTACCCCATTTCCTGGGCCGGCCCCGAGCCTCATATACCGTCTTCTCCCGAAACATGCACCAGTCCATGTTTTCTCTCCAAGCACTTATCCCAGGTGGTCTGTGGGATCCCCAGAGTTGCGCTATATCTCTCTTGGCAACCATGTTGCCCAGAGTGATCCAAAAGGTCTGAGCAGCCGTATAATCCGTAGGCTCCCACACATTAAGCAGGCAGCGCCTCGCCTCAGGGAGGAGGGAGACCCCAGTGACTTGCCCCATTACATCATGCACTCTGGACCAGAAAGCGGCGATCACCGGGCATTCCCATAGAATGTGAAGAAAGGTGCCATCCATACCACAGCCACGCTTACACAGCCCATCAGTCGAGAACCCCATCCGAACCAGACGCGTACCAGTCATGTAAACTCGGTGGAGGATCTTTAACTGCACAAAGCGAAGGCGGGCCGGAACAGCCACCTCCTTGGGGGAGGAAAACGCCGTTTGCCAGTCCTCGTCATCTAATTCGAGGCCATCTGCCGTCCAAGAGGTCCTAAGCCTCACCAGAAGATCAGCCCTGCTATTAATAAGTTTTTTATAAATTAGAGAAATCGTGCTGTCCGGCACATGGCCGTCCAGAATCCGATTCTCGAGCGGGAATGATTGGGGGATTTCCGTCCCAGGGGGGAAAACAGAGAGCAACGTGTGACGCACCTAAAGATAACGAAAATATTCCCTATCATCCAGTTGATACTCCACCTTCAGGGCCTCGAAGGACTTAATTTTGCCTCTGGCCCAAAGATCCTCCACCTTGCTGATACCGATCATGTCCCATCTATCAAACCCTTTTGTTCGCCACAGGCCACCCAACCGCTCTGAGTCATATAACGGAGTCATTCGCGTCAATCTATCACTCCAACCTGTGGCCACAGTCGCATCCTTCCATGCACGCACAGCGCATTTCGTAGGTCCAGTCAGAAGGCGGAGTGGTGCCTTCGAATATAAGGCCCTGTTGAAGTTGCCGCCCGGCAACAGGAGTTTATCCATAGCGAAGGCGGGTGTGGGCCCCGGTGAGTACGTCACGTGGTTAATTGCGCTGAGCTGTGAGGCCCAGTAGTAACGTCTGATGTCCGGAAGGGCTATGCCACCATTGTACCATGGGAGCGTGAGTTTAGATAAGGAGATGCGAGCTCGACCGTCCCAAATTAACTGCCTCTGTAGACCTTCAACCTCGCGAAAGTAACGGGAGGGAACAGGATCAAAAAAATTCTGCAAGGCATACAAAAATCTGGGAAGGGACATCATTTTAAAAAGTGCTGCGCGTCCCAATGGGGACAGAGGCAAACCACGCCACCTCCGAACATCCTGTTTGAGGCGACGAAGAGGAGCATAAAGGTTACGATCATACCGCAAAGAGGAATCCATAGAAATGAAAACCCCCAAATATTTTAACCCCGTCTCGGCCACCTGGATCGGGAATCTACGAGGTAGCGGGGGCAGCTCCCCCGCTATAACATACACACACGATTTGGTCCAGTTAATAACGAGCCCCGAGTTCCTCCCAAAAGAGGTAAGAACATCAAAGAGCACGTTGAGGGATTTCTGAGGTGAGGTAAAATAGAGCAGAATATCATCTGCGTACAGAGAGACGCGATCCTCAAGGTCCGGTGCCCACCGGATCCCTTTAATCGAGGGCTCCCATCGAAGCCACACCGTCAGTGGTTCCAACGCCAAAGTAAAGAGAAGTGGAGAGAGCGGGCAGCCCTGTCGGGTGCCACGCCCCAATGTGAACGATCCAGAAACTCTACCGTTAACTACGACTTGGGCCAACGGTTGTTCATACAGGAGCCGCACCCACGCGATAAAGTTAGGGCCAAAACCAAACTTCGAAAGGGCCGCCCACAAATATGGCCACTCGATGGTATCAAAAGCCATCGTGGCATCCAGGGAGGCCACGACAGCAGGTTCAGTAAGGGTCCCAGCTCTCGCGAGAACGCTGTGGAGTCTACGGAGATTGAGCGCCGTATTCGGATGAGGAATGAAACCAGACTGATCCGGATGGATCAAGTCACAGATGACAGTCAGTAAACGATTAGCAAGGACCTTAGCCAGGATCTTAGGCTTGGCGTTAAGCAACGAGATAGGGCGATATGAGGTGCATCGATCACGAGGTTTGCTGTCCTTGTAGATTACTACTATAGAGGCCAAACGCTGGTCAGAAGGGAGGCTGCCTGCCTCAAAAGCATCAACAAACATAGTGCGCAGATGGGTCGCCATTTTGTCCGGGCGCAGTTTGTATAACTCGATAGGTAAACCGTTGGGCCCCATAGCTTTACCTGATCACAAGGACCGAATGGCAATGGCAATCTCATCCACCGTAATAGGTGCATCTAGAGCGGAGCTATCCTCCTCCGACACACAGGGAAGCGCAATATCACGCAGAAGCAACTGGGAGTCAGCCTCGTCTCGATCACTCACAGACCGGTATACTGTTTGAAAATGGTCCACAAAACATTCGCCAATCTCCCCCGGATCAGTCACACATACTCCATTCTCACGGGTTATCACGGGCACCACACGATTCAGTCGCTCAGATTTATCCAACCACGCCAACCACTTACTAGCCTTATCGCCCACATCATAGAGCCGGCCCAGCTGATTCATACGCATCACTTTAGCAGCGTCAGTCACCAGGGCCTTATAGTCTGCCTGTTTCAACGCTAAGGAGTGCAAGATTGCAGGGGTATCGTCACCACCCAAGCCAATTTCAAGCGAAGTAATTTCCGCCTCAAGAGCTGACACAGTTTGTCTCCTGGCCTTCTTATCAGCAGCAATAAAGGACAACGCGGAGCCCCGTATGACGGACTTAAAGGCCTCCCACAGGATAGTAGGGGAAGAAACGGATCCCTCATTCTCGTCGAAGTAACAGTCAATGGCCTTAACCAGGTCTGAGCGAAGCTGAGGATTCCTAAAATGCCAGGGATGAAGAGGGGGGACCCTACCTCCAGAACAGTCTCCCACCGAAACCCCAAGCAACAGGGGGGAATGGTCAGAGATACCCCTGGGAAGATGTCGGACCCCACGCACCAAGGAGGTATTAGCAGTTAACATCAGAAAATAATCAATCCTCGAAAGGCTGCCGTGGGCACCAGAGTGAAAAGTGTACTGAGTTTGTGTAGGGTGCAACATCCGCCAGACATCCACTAACCCAAAAGTCTCAATCAACTCAGTCAGCCACAACTGGGACGAGGGCAAAACCCTGGGGGGCAGCCGATCACATTCACCCAAAACCACTGAATTAAAGTCCCCACCCATTATAAGGACACCGTCTGGAAGCCCTATGAGGGTCCTACGAAGATCAGCATATGTAGTAGCCTGGAGTCCCGGAGGAACATAAACAGCCACAATTACAATCAGCATTCCCTCCCACCTCCCCGAAACAGCAGCATATCGCCCCGATCGTCAAGTGTGACTTCGTCTAACTCAAGGGGCAGGGAGGATTTTACCATTATGCCAACCCCCCGGAAACCGGAAGTGAAACCCGCATGTGCCACCAGTCGGTAACCACGGCGATCCAGGGCTTTACAAGCGTTCCCTGTCAAGTGGGTCTCCTGCAGCAAAACTACATCAGGGGAATGGCGTCTAATAAATTGAAGCACAATACTACGCTTAATCCTGTCTCCCAGACCATTAACGTTCCAAGACAACACTTTCATATCACCCCCCCTATCCCCGCAGAACCCCCCAACCACCCTCTCCCGAAACCCCAGAACTAAGGATACGAGCAAATGAAAAAATACCATGTGATAAACCATATACAAAACACGAAGAACAACCAGAACCCCCCCAACCCCCAACCAAGAACCCATTACAACACCCCCCACCCTGCACCCCTGCTGACTTAGAAGCCACCCAAAACTGCAGTGTGCCTGTCGCCCCTTCTTCAAACTCTACACAAAGAACCCCTGAGGAGGAAGGGAGAGACAATCCCACCCCGCCCCACCCCCGGGCCTAACAGTAAAAGCATATACACAATACTCTGTAGATAATACGACCCAGGATTGAACCTCAGGAACCAGAATGTCACTCCTGTGCCGATGCACCTCCGTCTGCCCCTCCAGGGCCTCCGCTCTCGGTGTTCTCCTTGGGCAATGAGTCCAACCAGTTGCTAACACTGTCCGGTTGATCAAAAAAGAAAGTACGTTCTCTATACTCGATGCGAAGGCGAGCTGGGAACAGCATCGCGTACTTGAGTCCGTCCCGCAATCGACGTTTCACACCCAGGAATCCCGATCATTGCCGCTGCACCTGAGGAGTGAAGTCAGGATAGATGGAAATGGAGCTGTTCTCAAATTTTAATGGACCATGTCTACGAGAGGCCTGAAGGATGGCGTCCCGGTCCCGAAAGTGGAATAGCCTAGCAATGATAGGCCTCGGGGGAGCCCCCGGCTTGGTCTGTCCACCCGGGAAGCAGTACGCACGCTCGACCACAAAGAATTTACTGAGGCCTGCGGGAGCAAGTTTGGTCACAATCAATTCTTCGACCAAGAGATCGATAGAAGCAGCACCACTGTCCTCCAGTACCCCGACGAGGCGAATGTTGTTCCGTCGGGCCCTGTTATCATACTCCTCCAGACGTCTGGCCAGTAGATCGTGTGATGACAGCAAATTACCGATCTCCGATTGTGCTTCCGCCATGTCGGTAACCAGACTGGTGGCTTTTAGGTCCAAGGCTTTGACCCTCTCATTGGTCTTAGCCATGTCAGCTCTAATGAGGGTAAAATCCACCGCCACCGTGTCAATCTTGGATACGATGGCCTCATATTGTTGACCCATGTCCGTCTTGATCCCAGCAATGGCAGCCATGAGATCTTGAAGGGACACCTCCGATGTAGCTACCAGGTCCGTCCTCGGGTCCTCAAGACTACGGCTGGCAGCATTGGGGGAGCCTCTTGGTTGAGTGTAGCGGTCCATTACGTTGGATTGGACCGATCCCCCACGGGTAGTCACCTTCGTCCTGCGTTTCTCCGTCTCGGGTTTAGTCGCCATATTGGAATCAGCACCCCGAAGGGTCTTCCTGGACCTGGTGAAAATGGCAGCGATCCGCTGGTCTCCAAAACAGGGCTTAAACAAAGAATCGCATCCTGCCGGCCCAGGGCTATAGTCAAAGAGCACAGCTAGCTAGACCACCGGAGCCAGGAATGCGAACTGCTCCCTAGGTAGACAGCTCGGAGGCAAAGGGAAACCGAAAGTGAAAGCGACAATGTCACCGGTTGAGCAGATACCAGGCGACCGTTGTTGTTGAATTACATCTCGGCCATCCAGAGCAGCAGAGACCCCGGTCCCGTCCGGGGCTGGGCCAGAAAACGTAGGACGACGTAGAGATGGTTCCCAGAGTCCGATCTCAGCCCTGAAAAGTGCAGCAGTATCAGCAAGAGTAGTACTTCAAAAGCCCATCAAAATAATCAGGATATCGAAAGGATAGATCGATGAGGGCGGCGCGGGTCCCGGGAGCTCTCTGCTCACACGACCATCTTGGATGCCCACGTAGCTCCTCCCTCTTGTGCCAGTTTTTACTAAAGGTTTTTACTGGTAATGTGTCCAGCTTAAATTTTATATAAAGTGATCTTTTCATTCAGGATAAAGCTGGTCCATATACTGCTCGAACCTGCTGGAAGGTTTGTATTCCAGAAATCGTGTCAAAAGATGTATTCCTTGCTTTGCGTTCAAAAAGGGCCAATATTGTCCTTGGCGCAGGCCATGCTTGCAGGTGTCATCTTCTCAGCGTTAGATACTCACATCCCACGGCTAATAAGGTGTTTGCAACATGACTATAGCAAGGGAACCTCTTTAAGCTATCAAGCTTCCATATTGTGCGTAAGGGTTTAAAATATTCTGCCAGCTGTGGGTCTGTCCAGACCCGTATCCAATTCTATATGTGTTTATGGGTAAGTGAATTCATACTTGACCTCATTCCCAACTCTATCCTGAGGGGTACCACAGGGGTCCCCAGACCTAGGCACAAAAGGCTACATAGAAATCTGTTTTTACGTTCCCCCATTCCAGACATATGTTTGAACCCCCACAAATCCCATCATTAGGAGCAGGTGGCCGGAGCTTTCCTTTGCTAAGCTTGGTGGACCGGGGAAATTAATTTGTTGCCACATTTTCGTTAAAATCTCAATGTAGCATTGGCGTCCGGGGAAAGGGTTGCTTAATTTTTCATGAGCTGCTTGGCCAAACCAACTTATTGTGAAACCTTATTCCGAGGTAGTTCTAGTGGTTGACCCCAAGTAGGGGTTTGTCATATACCTCAAAAGTGCTTGTTAGGCTACTCTTGCTATCTGGTATCATAAATTGAGTCTTTTGTGTACATTTAAATAGAATCATATGGAAATTATCTCCCTCAACTGAAGGCCCATCCAGGTTTAATTATAAGAGAATTTTTCCAACATCGTAGATAAACAGATTAAAAAGAAGTGGAGCAGGAAGGAGGCTCTCGACCCTCTTGCAATGCGGAAAAGCTTCTGCTTGAGCCCCCCCGTCTTCAAAAGGGAAAAATCTATGGCGCAATCCTTCTCAGGCAATGCGGTGAGAATCTGGAACTCACTTCCCCCATTGCTTCGTGCCACCTCCTCTACCCGGACCTTCAAAACTGACCTTAAATCTCTTCTCTTCCAAAGACACTTACAGAACTAATACTTTCATTCTCAGGCCCCTCTTGGAAGTTCACTCTTCATTGTAAATTTGTATTTTTTCATGTACATTCCTCTCCCTGCGTGCTGTGCTGGATTTTGTGTTTGTGGACCCTTCATTTTTGGTCTCCTGTTTATCTTTGTAATGTTCTATTATGTACCATTTTTCTCTTGTAACGTAACTGGCTCTATTGTACAGCGCTCTGACACCTCGGCTAATGTACGCACTTTATAAAAATGCACTAAATAAATAAATAAAATAAATAAAGAACACAGCGCTGCCTTACTCTTCTATTTATATAGAAGCTGGTATCAAATCCCCTCTGGGGCCCAATGTCCCAGTGGCTGAGTTACCCTGGTATCATTTCTGTATTACAGACAAGAGTTTTCCATGTACACGAAGGTCTATTAGGGTCTGCCACAAGATTGATCTCTTGACAGATTCGAATACTGTTTTTAAATCTGTAAAAGTAAAATATAAAGGCAGATTCTTTATTCAGGTTTAAATCAAGCTAATGTTGTACAGCCTCATGACTTGGACTACTATGCCTTGGATCTTCCTGTTTGAGTATTTTTCTTCTGAATTTTTATTTTTTAAATTAAGTTAAATAAAATGTATACATGTTTTAATATAGTCTCATTGTACTTACACTGAGTTCTCTATATCATGTTGTTTCTGTTGTGATGAGTTGTTAAATCATTTGAACCGTTTGACTGCCTAGGGATTTTGCTTTCAATTGTGTTAATCTTATTTCCATACACATGCAGTGAGATACTGGACACGGAGAACACAGTGTAGAAAGGTATTGACACATATACAGGAGCTATGAACCTGGCAAGATGCAGACGTGCCGGTGCTGACTGAATCATTGAGGAAACAAAGGCGCCATCACTACTACCTAAGGCAAACTGAAGGTTGGCCACTGTACATCCTCGGGCAGCTCTGCTGACTGTTAACTCTGTACATTGGACCCCCTCTGAATCCCCAGCAGCAGAATGTAGCCCATAGAAGCAATGGCATGGGGTGATTCTACTGCATACCATCATATTTGCAACTCAAGTCATAAAGAGGAAGAAAGTAGGGGAAACCTAAGCACCTTGGATTGGTATTAGAAAGTACAGCCCAGCATGCAATTCAACACCTCTGTGCTGAGAGGAGGAGAACCCTTTGGAGGGGAGGGCAGACATTCCAAATGGAAAGCAATTAATGGCGACAAACTAATGTTGACCACTTCTCACAGCAATCCAGTGGAAAGGTCACTCTGATAAACCCAACAGGGTGACAAGACAGCAGTGGCCGCATTTGACTCTATACTCCAATACTCCAAGCGAATAGAGACACTAGGAGGCTTTGAAATGCAAAATTAGCACTGTGGTTGCTATTTAAAAAATTCTGCGTGATGATCAGAGCAAGTTGATGAAGAGAATAACAACCAAGGAACAAAGCATAAGAGAAGTGAAACCCGAAGTCGGAGATTTGAAAGGAAAGGTAACCTCCATAGAAGAGACATGGAGCCGAAGATGCAGAGGGAAGAGCACAAAAAACAACATCTGCATCATTGGTCTCCCGGAGCATATAGAAGGTGACAACATGATCACATTTATGGAAACATGGATAAGGACTACATTTGCACCTGAGGGCATATCCAGCTTCTTTGCCACAGTCCGTATAGAATACCAACTAGGCTGCTGCCACCAGGAGTGGCCCCCGCCCAGTACTGGCCAGACTGCTTTATCATAGAAATAGAGACCACATCTTGAAGAAAGCATATAAAAAAGGGGAGATCCATGTGAAGAACTGCAAAGTGATGATGTTCCAAGATTTTATGGTGATGTTACAACAGCGAAGGGCCTACTTTGTGTAAGTTCAAAAACAACTCTTTCGGTTAGGCCATGCTGTATCCAGTCAAAATCTGGATTTCAACAAACTGTGGTACTAAATTCTTTACTGATCTACAATAAATGTGGGAGTGAATAGATGCACAATCACAAACTGGAACACCCATCGGCACCTTTATCCTACATCTTAGTGACTGGGTCTTTGATGCTGCACTGGGGGTAAGCCTTCCTCACCAAAGAACAGTCACAGAGAGACAAATAGCATGCATTGGAGGCAGCAGTGGGTCTAAAGAATGTGGAACAGGATCGCCTATCCAAAATTGATAGAGAAGGATGCCACAACACTAATTCGGAAACAGTCTTGAACTCAACCCTCGGCTAAAACCTCGAATCTGATCTCCCCTAAATCACATCTAGATCTGTTGAAGACATTATTTGGCACAAACAGCGCCATTTAAGAAGTCACATGATTGAAGGGGATAGGAGATCACCAGAGAACATCCTCACCCACATCTGCAGGTAATATGGGTTTGGGAGGGGGTTGATAATTCACAATAAGCTGGAGTTGACAGAGGACCTTCGGCCTCTACTGCATCAGCACCCGCTATCCCACATACTGGGGCTATGCGACAAGCACATGAGTTTAGATCTGTTATTATTGGTTTGGATGGGGGTGTTAGAAATGGGGCTTCTGGTTGGCTAGGGAAGTAACCTAACCCACCACTCTAGTCGGGGCAAATAAGTTGCACACCAAAGAAAACCTGTGCTCACCCTCTGGTAGCCTGGCACAGAGCAGTCAGGCCTATCAATAGAGGCAATTTGCAAATCATTTGTAGAACACACTCACACAAAAACACGACTACACCGTACAAGATGCTCCACACAGGATTATATATAAATATATATGGTATATATTATATATAACAGAAGACTAAAGCAACATGAATCACAAATACTGTGCATATTATGCCATCACTTATATAGTACTTGTTATCCTGGACACTGAAAGAATCAAAATGACATACATCATAACATCTGTGAATAGTTAAGGTATACAATGCAGAAGATTATGAAAAAGCACATGAATTACCACAGTAGTGCAAGTAATGCAAATTTATCGACAGACAAATACATGATTCAGAATAAAAAGCAACTGAGTAGCTTCCCAGATATGCAGAGGTGAGATTTACAAATGACAATACGGTAAGGAGGGTGTGTCAGGGGAATATTTAGTGAATAATGAAAAAACCACAAATAACAATGGGTCAGAGAAAAGAAGAAGCTATCTAGAAAACTGTGTGCTATGGAAGGGATACAATCTATAAATCCACAGTGTTCATGGAGAAAAAATATATGTTCCCATCAGATACCCGTCCTGTACCGCCCTACATCATTTGGGATCCTTCACCCGAAGGAAGTGGAAATGAATCCACTGTGGATTAGGTAGATTGCAGCCTAATCGTACTGAAGGATGCAGTGATGTGTAGAGGAAAATTATATAGTGGTATCAGGGGGTAAAGATAACTAGCAGTGCAGAGAGAAAGAATGCCATGTGTAGCATGTGACTAAGTGAATTAATATTGGGTTGTGGGAATGGAAGAAATACATTTTAATAGAATCCTACCCGCACCCAAGGTTAAAAAACAGTGCAAAGTAGTGTTACAAATAACTACTTAGGTATAATCTAGGTCGACATGTTTCTGCAGAGGAATAGGCTCACAAGATACCCGTCTGCTTCATCTGGACCTTTAACAAAAATGTGCTTCTGCTGGTAAGTGTATTTAAAGTGATTGTAATCATATCACCTGATATCGCCAGTCGGGATGATCCAGATGGTCACCAACATGGAAAAAGGACGAGACAAACATACACATAAGAACACACAGAGTTATTAACGATAGCTTCAAACACAGAGAAATGTCTCGTGATAATGTACATTTGCCAAACCATATTGGTCTAGGGTTGCTTGTTAAGTCAACATGAGTATAAGGCGACAACGGCCTTGTGAACAAAAAGGTTAAAGTACTCCTTGTGATCACTCACCCACGCTCTGGGGAATGAGCTCTCCACCTCACCCGGCTACAACTCAGGTACAAATGGTGCCCCGCTCTATCAAATGTAAAGGAAAGAAAAATGATGAAAGAGGAAGAGCTCAAAAAAGCCCATGTGTCAGACACACCTTATTCAGAATGCTTTATTTGTAGCAGTTTTGCTACTCTTCTGTCTAGCGCAGTGAATGTAGAAAAAGTTCTGTCTTTTGCGTTTTGGAAATGCAAATCGATTCCGAGTTTGTATGTACTGGATCGACTTCTAATAGACAGATGGCCGTGTATGTGTATAATGGGTGTTTAGACTAGGAAACTGAGCGCGTTGTAATGGGCGTTCCTTACTATCAGCGCTTATCAAACCATGTCTAAATGACAACCGCCATACCAATAGTGCCCGTCTATGTCTATACCGGGTGTCAAGACCAAAAGTGTGTGTGGCGTGGAGATGAAATCCAACTCAAAGAATTTCATGAGTGGCTAAATCAGAAGAACCGCTATCTCAAATTCACGATGGAATTTAATACATGCAGACTGGCCTTCTTAGACCTACAGATCATTGGTACACCAACTGGCCTTATATCAGAGCTTTACAAGAAACCCATGGCACGCAATTCTTTGCTAAATTACCACAGTTGCTACCCCAAATCCCTTTGGGGCAATCTGCCCTACGGGCAATTTTTGCGGATACAGAGGAACTGTACAACCAAAGTTTCCTTTGAGACACATGCAAAAAACCTAACACGAGATCTTCTAGACAAAGACTATCCCAAAAAATTGATACATCGATCTAAAAAACGAGCAGCAAACAACAATAGAGCTAGCCTCTTAGAGATAATGCCTCCCAAAGAAAAGACAGAGCGAATGACCTGTGTTACAACATTTGAAACACGATCAAACCAAATCACCAATATCATTAAAAAACACTGGGGCATTGTTAACACGGGTAAAGATAAATTGCCGGTCCCCCTATTTGCTTTCAAAAGGGGCCAAAACCTAAAGGACAGATTGGTCCACACAAGACCAAGAATAGAACTTCCAAGAACAAGGGGCACTGTGTGGGACATGCCCGCTGTAACCGGCCATCATCCGTGTGGACAGTGTGCAGCATGCCCACAAACCTGTAAATCCACTGAGATTAATATTGGCACTGAACATCCATGGGAACAACGCAGGTTTACGAACTGCAACAGTTCTAACCTCATTTATTTAATCAGCTGCCCTTGCGATAAGAAATACGTGGGCATGACCACCAGGAAAATAAAGACCAGGATCTCAGAGCATAAGAGCTCTATACGTTGCAATAAACAGGCGACGCGTATGACTAAGCACTTTTTAGAAGCCCAACATGCTCCAACAGATGTACACTGGACAGTGCTAGAACAACCAGTTATTCCCAAACACATCGCAGACATAAGCACCTTCCTACATAGGAGAGAACAACGATGGGTGTTTAAATCACAAACGGACAGAACAGGTCTAAATTAGGACATTCCATGGATGTCGCTGTAGGCTACTGTCAGACTGTCCATATCAAATGGCTGTTTCCGGGATCAATCGTACACTAGCCCGTTTCGTATGGGTTTGCATACATGTGATGCTGAAATACTGCTTAAGACTTGAATAATTCTCAGATATGCCACCAATACACATTTGATAAAACTTGCTTTTGGTAAATTAAATAAATAACTGATACACACACTTATAGAACCTAGTCATCTGTGTGTTGCTCATGAGACCCTTTTATCAATTGCTCTGAGTCTCACCACTCTACAGATATCCGCCTTGTCTGGTGGACTGGGCCACGTAATGCCAATAAAATGGACCCTTTTAGACTAACGGCCAGATTAACAAATACTAACTGGTATATTATGTTCATTTTCAGAAACAACTGCCAACATGCCACGCATGACTAACATTGTATATCCGTTCAGGCTAGCAGCAAAGAAATCGACTGCCTGAATTACCGGTAATATTGTCTACCGAGGACAATTGCAGAAAACATTTCATTACGAGTGTTTTTCTGTATTTGTCTTCGGAGCGGACATACCATTGTGTCACACTACAATACCCATCATCCCTTTGGCTCGCACATGCGCGATCGAGTGCGCCACTACTGAACTACATTTCCTTATGGTTTTGTAGTTCTGACGTATGCAATGCCCAACTTTCCTTTGGCCTGCACATGCGCGATCGAGTGCGCCACTACCGAACTACATTTCCCTACGGTTTTGTAGTTCTGACGCATGCGATGGAATCGGTCATGTGACCGCTCCGTCGGCCGGCAGAAAGAGGTTCAAATATCCGCTTCCTTTCCGTGCAGGTACCTCCCACCAACAGCCTAGACGGAGGCGAGGAGTACCGACGGAAAGGTAAGCGTATGGGGCACATAACACTAACGAAGAGGGCGCTAGCGTTTTCTATTGAGCCTCGGAGCAGAATAGCAGGAGTGCTGACAGACGTGCTCGGGAGCACTTATTAGAGCGCTCGGAGCCTGTTTCTTTTGGTCTTGACACCCGGTATAGACATAGACGGGCACTATTGGTATGGCGGTTGTCATTTAGACATGGTTTGATAAGCGCTGATAGTAAGGAACGCCCATTACAACGCGCTCAGTTTCCTAGTCTAAACACCCATTATACACATAGACGGCCATCTGTCTATTAGAAGTCGATCCAGTACATACGAACTCGGAATCGATTTGCATTTCCAAAACGCAAAAGACAGAACTTTTTCTACATTCACTGCGCTAGACAGAAGAGTAGCAAAACTGCTACAAATAAAGCATTCTGAATAAGGTGTGTCTGACACATGGGCTTTTTTGAGCTCTTCCTCTTTCATCATTTTTCTTTCATTTACATTTGATGGAGCGGGGCTCCATTTGTACCTGAGTTGTAGCCGGGTGAGGTGGAGAGCTCATTCCCCAGAGCGTGGGTGAGTGATCACAAGGAGTACTTTAACCTTTTTGTTCACAAGGCCGTTGTCGCCTTATACTCATGTTGACTTAACAAGCAACCCTAGACCAATATGGTTTGGCAAATGTACATTATCACGAGACATTTCTCTGTGTTTGAAGCTATCGTTAATAACTCTGTGTGTTCTTATGTGTATGTTTGTCTCGTCCTTTTTCCATGTTGGTGACCATCTGGATCATCCCGACTGGCGATATCAGGTGATATGATTACAATCACTTTAAATACACTTACCAGCAGAAGCACATTTTTGTTAAAGGTCCAGATGAAGCAGACGGGTATCTTGTGAGCCTATTCCTCTGCAGAAACATGTCGACCTAGATTATACCTAAGTAGTTATTTGTAACACTACTTTGCACTGTTTTTTAACCTTGGGTGCGGGTAGGATTCTATTAAAATGTATTTCTTCCATTCCCACAACCCAATATTAATTCACTTAGTCACATGCTACACATGGCATTCTTTCTCTCTGCACTGCTAGTTATCTTTACCCCCTGATACCACTATATAATTTTCCTCTACACATCACTGCATCCTTCAGTACGATTAGGCTGCAATCTACCTAATCCACAGTGGATTCATTTCCACTTCCTTCGGGTGAAGGATCCCAAATGATGTAGGGCGGTACAGGACGGGTATCTGATGGGAACATATATTTTTTCTCCATGAACACTGTGGATTTATAGATTAGGATTAGGGAAAATCACATTAGCACACCTGATAAGGTATGTCACAGGTTTTCACTAATTATAGTGCCAAGTAGCACTTGAAATCAGGAGGTCATATTTTGTTACTGGCAAAAAACTACACCCTAAGAATAGAGGCGTGGAGTGATCGTCTCCCTGTTGTGTTGTGGCCAGAAGGTAGGGTTTTTTAAATAGAGAGCACAGGCAAGGAACTGCGCCTTGGGCCGGGATCACAGTACCTTTGTGGGAGGATCTCAGGCAACTCCGAGTGCTAGCATCAAATACCTGGACTCTGAGGCCCAGTGGCAGCTCCGACTACACTGGTGGCGTTTGCATCGTCAAGTTTGCGTGGACGATGGAAGAGCCAGACTAGAGCTCTGTATGGATCCTAAGAGGTCACGCCCTGAAATGGTAGTATCTTCCCCGACTTGCAGAGGGGCCCGCGTCTGGGGATTTCACTGGCTGGAAGGCAGGGTGGCGATGGACTGCTCGGGTTGGTCCCAGCAGTAGGTGCGTTCTCCTGGTTCTCAACCAGCAGGGGGGAGTGCCAAGGCAGTGATTCCACAATCCAGCTCTTCATCTCTGAACAGTTGACTTTGGCATGCAAGGTCGGCTCCACCCACAGGTGTGGCTGACTCTGAATTAACGAGTCTCCTGTCATAGCAGGGATGCACACAAAGGCATTCTTCTGAGCTGAATAAATGTTAGTGGAAGAACCTCCTTTGTTGCTCCGGGCAACACGTCTACTGCACTTGGGTTCTGGAATCAGCAGCACTGTCGCTCAGTTTTCGAGTCACAAAAATGGACACGTCAGTCTCGGGATTAACCCTTGCTTCCCTCCACAATGGGTGCTCGGCCCTTAACAGTGTGTAGTGCTTGGCTTGCTCCTTGAGCCACATGCGATCAGCCACTCGTTTCTGTTAAAGCCCTCTGCCAGACTTGGGGTTCCAGTGGGAATGGTACTGGTACTCAGCAAGGCAGGATTAGCTGGCAGCAGGGAGGATCAGCAAAGTAAGGAAGCAGTCTCTTGGAGCAGTCAGACCAGGTAAAGTGGGAATCCTATAGTACAGCAGTCTATAGTCCAGCAGAGTTCTTTCAAGTCCAGGGGTGCACTGTTTCAGCAGCACAGCAGCTCGTCTGGCAGAGCTTAGTTGCAGGTGCCAAAAGAGTCTAAAAAACATGGGGTCAGAGAGTTCCTGTACTTATACTCAAAATGTCTTTGATGAAGGGGTATTTTAAAAGGAACCTTTAAAAGTGTGCATCAATCCCTTTTCTGCATAGCCCTGCTCTAAATGTCAGTAGCGGGTAAATCAGCCCTTTGTGTGAAGGTAGGACACAACCTATACAAATTTAAAGTGTGAACGACCTCTCCTTTCCCACCCCAGGAAGACCATCAGTATGCAGATGTAACCCCTGTGACATCCAAACCCTTCCTGTGTTGTGAATATCCCAAAAGAATGCACAAATTGTAGCTGACACCCAGGCTCAGACATGGATTGGAGTCAGGCTGCAAAGCACAACAAGTCATAAGCACAGGAAAATGACAACTTTCTAAAAGTGACATTTCTAGAATAGTATTGTAAATCCAACTACACCTGGAAGCAGGATTTATTACTACCATTCTAAACATCACCAAACATGGCAATGCCACTCCTATACAGGATGTATGCCGGGATTCCCAATGCTAACCTATAATATGAGTAGGCCTCTCAGCAGTGAGAAACAAATTAGGCTGTTTATCACTACCAGGACATGCCAAACATAAAGGCACATGTCCTACCTATGGCCTACCTTAGGGATTACGTATGTGTAATAAAAAGTGGAGTTTAAGACTTGGCAAGTGGTTTTAAATGGCAAGCCAAAGTTGCAGTTACCTATGCACGCAGGTCCTGCAGCAACAGGCCGAAGACAGATTTGAAAGGTCTGTGGACCATTTCTTAGATGGAATCTCACAGCTCCTTACTACACACATTCCCCACACAGTAGTTACAGGCGTGGACTTTACCTGCTTGGAGTACCCTGAACTAGACGGATCACTGACAAAATATTGACCTACAAAATATCGACCTACAGGAATATCGAGTCAAAAATATCGAAGGCAAGAATATCGACATCCTATCTACAACATGGTAAGTACAAAAACTATTGAAAAAATAATATAGATGTTAAAAATATCGATGTTAAAAATATCGTTTTTTTTCTTTTAAAATATAAATGTAAAATAAAATAAATAACACAAATAAATAAAATGTACATAGTTAAAAGTATCTAATAATGTTTACAATTAATAAATAATACATATATAATAATAATACAATAATTAAATATATACAGTAAATATATAATATATATGTACTGAACAATAAGTTGTAATAATTATTTTACTAATTTATAAATTAATAAAAAATATTCTAAATTACAAATACATTTACAAACATAAAACAATAACATAAATAAAATGTAAAAAATATAAAAAATTAAATATACTATTATTATTTTTAAAATTAATTACATAAAACGTTGGATAGCGTAAGGGTACAAATTACTATTCCCACTCCAGAGAGTGCAATGGTAGGGAAAGCGTTGGATAGCATACAGGTTAAAAATTACTATTCCCACTCCAGAGAGTGAAACAGTAAGGAAAGCGTTGGATAGCGTAGGGGTAAAAATTACTATTCCCACTCCAAAGAGTGCAACAGTAGGGAAAGCGCTGGATAGCGTAGGGGTAAAAATTACTAGTCCCACTCCAAAGAGTGCAACAGTAGGGAAAACGTTGGATAGCGTAGGGGTAAAAATTACTATTCCCACTCAAGAGAGTGCAATAGTAAGGAAAGCGTTGGATAGCGTAGGGGTAAAAATTACTATTCCCACTCCAGAGAGTGCAACAGTAGGGAAAGCGTTGGATAGCGTAGGGGTAAAAATTACTATTCCCACTCCAAAGAGTGCAACAGTAGGGCAAATGTTGGATAGCGTAGGAGTAAAAATTACTATTCCCACTCCATAGAGTGCAACAGTAGGGAAAGCGTTGGATAGCGTAGGAGGAAAAATTACTATTCCCACTCCAGAGAGTGCAACAGTAGGGAAAGCGTTGGATAGCGTAGGGGTAAAAATTACTATTCCCACTCCAAAGAGTGCAACAGTAGGGAAAGCGTTGGATAGCGTAGGAGTAAAAATTACTATTCCCACTCCAGAGAGTGCAACAGTAGGGAAAGCGTTGGATAGCGTATGAGTAAAAATTACTATTCCCACTCCAGAGAGTGCAACAGTAGGGAAAGCGTTGGATAGCGTAGGGGTAAAAACGTACTATTCCCACTCCAGAGAGTGCAACAATAGGGAAAGCGTTGGATAGCGTAGGAGTAAAAATTACTATTCCCACTCCAGAGAGTGCAACAGTAGGGAAAGCATTGGATAGTGTAGAAATTAAATATAACAAACTTATAAATAATTGTTCTAAATAAAATAATTAAAATATTGTTTTGTAAATAACTACATCATTTGCTAATCCCCATTGATAATTACTGAAAACATAATTGCAATAAAATAATTATTTAACTATAAATTAACAATAAATACCAATAAATATTAATTAATAAATATAAATAACCAAATAATATTCAACACTAAAATATTTTTCTAAACAAAAAACATATGATTCATGAAAAATTGATTAACAATTAAAAAATGGTAAACAGTACATTTATTTTCGATTAGAAATTAATGTTAATTAAAAATTATTTACAAATTAATATTATAAATTTATAAATAATAAAAATGAATTAACAATAACAATTATTATTTACCAATTACAAAAAATGTATTACCAATTTAAAACATTAAATACCAATTAAAAATTGTAATTATCAATGACAAACCTTAATTACAAATTAAAAAAATGATTTGCCAATTCAAAAATTCAATTACCAATTACAAACCTTATTTACCAATTAAAACATTAATTGCCAATTAAAAAATGTAATCAACAATTACAAACCCTAATAACCAATTAAAAAAATTAAATACCAATTAAAAAATGTAATTACCACTTACAAACCTTAATTACCAATTAAAAAAATTAATTGCCTATTAAAAAATGCAATTACCAATTACAAACCTTAATAACCAATTAAAAAAATTAATTACCAATTAAAAAATGTAATTACAAATTACAAACCTTAATTACCAAATAAAAAATTAATTAGCAATTAAAATAATTAATTACCAGTTAATAATTAATTAGAAATAATATATTTATCAATACCAATCAAAAATAAATAATTTCTTAATTACAATTAAATTACTTCCCACCCTATTCCCCTATAAACCCACAACCCGCTACAGATCTTAAACACAAAAATTAATTAGAATTAATTTACAATTACTAAAAATATATAAATAATTTAATATCATTAAATTACTTCCCACCCTATTCCCCTATAAACCCACAACCCGCTCCCGTACTAAAACATAAAATAAAATTAAAAATAACATTTTTAATATATAATATATAGTACACATATAATTTAAAACAAATAAACTACTTAACAATAACATATAACACATACATATAAAATACATAATAAAATACATAACAACAAACAAATATCCATATTAGTAACATCGAAATTAGTGACATCGATATAATTGATAGCGATATTACTAACTTCGATATTACTTACATCGATATAAAAAAATTCGATATTACTTACCTAAGGGTCGATATTCTGTCCAACGATATTCTTGACCTCGATATTCTTCACCTTCGATATTTACAACCCGATATTATTGTAGGTCGATATTAGGGATTCAATATTTTGACTGTGCACTGAACTAGACTACTCTCACCCACCACTACCACACTCCGCTACTAGACAACAATTGAGGGTTTGTAGTGAACGGCATAGCCACTGGGGATTCACAGATGTCAGCAGAGCGTCAAACACATGGGACAGAGAATTCTCCTACTACTCCACACTACATGACCTGCATGGTCATTTAGACATATTCCTGTGTTCCCCAGAGATGCAAATAGCAATCTGAATATATGGCTAGAACCATATCAGATCACAACCCTGTTAGTAACAAATTGGACTGGGCTCTGACTCCCACCTGTATCCCTAGCTGTCAACTAAACATTGAATCCCTAGATGATCCACTTTTTCAACACACTATAGGGGTGGGGATTGAAAACTATGTTTCAGAAAACAAACATTATTCATTGTCCATCCTTATAGACTCGGATGCATTTTACATAGTAATTAGAGGACAATTGTTAGAAATGGGATTTCTGGTTGGCTAGGGCATGTGCCTAAGCCAGGCAGAAACCACCACTCTAGTCATGGCAAGGGTGTTACACGCTGAAGATAACACCTGCTCACCCCCTTGGTAGCTTGGCAGAGCAGTCAGGCTTATCCCAGAGGCAATGTGTAAAGCATTTGCACAACACACACACACAGCAGCGACACACTAGGCACACCACCAAAGGAATTCCACACAAGGCTATATGAAAAATAGCTTTTCTAATATGCATAAAAACACATTAGAACATAATCACACATATAGACTGTGCCACCTGGCACTTGGTATGACTTCACAGGGATTATATACACCACAGGGCCAATCTGGCCACTGTTATCACATCACAATGTATGGTTAGTGAAAACAACCAGTAACTACTGGTAACCTTGCACCTAGCATGAATGCATTAGGCATGGACATCATAGCACAACATAGTATAGTATATTTATGCAAAACATGATCAGACATCGTGAACCTCAGGGCACAACATAGTCCAGTGCCCGTGATGCAATGATTTCCCGCCACACAGCGTGGAGCACCGACGCCTCCAACGGAGGTCTCACCCTGACCTCACACTAAGGTCCGGTGTAGCTCCTCCTCAGCAACACTTCCCAATCTGGTGCCCCTACTGGGCTTGCCTGATAATGCAGAGAAAGGAAGAATGCTCCCAACACCCGGTGAGGGTGCAGCTGCCCGCGACCATGCAGCGCAGGGGTTCACAGTTAAAAAATGGCAGGGCCTGTCACCACCACGGCCCGGGTCATTTATTGACAGTACGCAACTCAACCAGTCCATTCAGTATGCTATATGGATGGGTGTCCCATCAGTGTAAGCTCATACAAATCAGAGCCTCACTTGCCAGCCACTTGGACTCCTCACCCCTATTTGACATTTAGATTATCCATTCTTGTTACCCCAGTCCACCGCTGTGTCAAGAGTCCTCTGACTGTGGGGTGTCTTCCCTATGTCTGCCACGCTGGCTTCAGAGCCCAAGGCTGTCACTTCTTCTACTAGGGCCTTTGTGGCTTACCTCTCGGCCTTTTGCACCATCGGGTCAATCCTAGGGGATCTCCCACCCTCATTACCGGAGTCGGACCATGCCAGTTCCAAGGATCCATCTTGACGTACAACCACTCACTGTGTTGAGAAGGAGGTCTTTCTGGATCTTCCTTTCCTGTCACAATTTTTTTTTCTCATTGTGGTGGTGCCCGGGGTATCCCGCGTAATGCCTCTCCGGTGCATTGTTCTACCATCCAGGTTACTTTTAACCAGTCCCATGTAGTTTCCGGTAATGTGAAAAAATGGTTGCATTTCTCTTGAATAACCTTCAATTTCGGTGGGTAGAGGAGCATGTATTAGAGGTTCATTGCTCAAAGTTTTTGTTTCACCCCTCCGAAAGACGCTCTCTGTTGTTGCAATGAACGTGTGTAGTCTGGGAAAATGTGGATTACATGGTTTCCGAAGGCTGGGTCCCCCTCACGTCTCGTCGCCTTTAGGATACAGTCTAGTTCCCTGTAGTTTAGGATTTTCGCAATGAGGGTTCTGGGGTAGGCACGGGGGGCCAGGGCGCCAGTGCCCGGTGCGCCCTCTCAATTATGAATATTGCAGAAATGTCTGCTTGGGGCAGTGCCTCCTTTATCCATCAATCAAAGAAAAATTCATTTTTTTTCTCTGTGCACCCTCCGGGAAACCCACAAAGTGCAGATTACACCTTCAGGAGCGTCCTTCTGCGTCTTCAGCACGATGTTCAAATGCTGCTGCTTTAGTGGTTAAGCTGGCCAGGGTTGCCTTCAGTACAGAGTCCTCACTCTCTAGCTCAGTGACATCCTGTATTTTTAGTATTGTGGCGGGCGGAGCTCTGTGCTCCGCCCGCCACAATACTCCACAATACTCAAAATGCTGTGCAGCATTTACATAATCAAAGCGGCAGGCACCGCGCGGTGCCTACCGCTTTGATTATGTAAATGCAGGGGGGTACCACAGGTACCCCCCGTGTGCCACCCCCCTTTGGCCTTCACTCTGGGGGCCCACAGGGGGCCTCCAGAGTGAACACCGCATGCCTTTCCGTGGCGGTAATGCCGCCACGGAAAGGCATTGTAAAATGCCCATTGTAATGATGCGGGCGGTGTCTGACAGACATCGCCTGCATGTTACTCGTTTTCCGCCCCGGCCGCAAGGCGACCGGGGCGGAAAAGTGGCGGGCGGTGTTTTGCTCCGCCGTGGTCCCCCCGCCATTCTAATATGGCGGGGGGAATACAGGGAAGGATGGCAGACGGATTTCCCCCGCCAGTCTGGCGGTGGCTACCGCCAGCCTGGCGGGGGCAATCCGCCCGCCATCCTAATGGGGCCCTTAGTTTGGTGGCTGTGGATCTTTCTGCCACAACGCAGAGGTTGGCTCGCAGCCATCCAACATCTAGTGACTTTGCATCAATTTTTGCATGGACGTCAGCGCTGAAGGTCTCTATGGCTGCAAGAATTTGGATGCCTTGGGTTTTGGCTGTGCGACAGTATTCTACGATTGGGTTTTACGCGTGGCGTCCGGTCTCGTTGCACCTCCATGCGATGTATAGTGATCCATTTTCATATGCTGTGCCCCCCTTTGCGCCTTGTCCTTGCCCATATTGGCACTTTTTCAAGGGGCCGGCGAAGGCTTGCTTGGGTATTTCTGTAATCCACGTAGTCTGTGCAGGTGGGGACCCGTGTTTCAAAGCACAGTCCAGACAACCAGTCGCCTCTGGGTAGCAATCTGCGAGGGTTCCCTTCCGTATGTGGACCACTAAGGGATATGTCTGTCTCTTCTCCCATTGCCGAGAATCTTTGCATCCGTTTTTTGTTCTTTCTTTTTTGCCTCTTGGGCCGCGTCAAAGGGTTAGCAATTTAGCCCCACATCTCCCTCATGTAATGTACACTTTCTTTCCGCAGAATGGTACCTTACCTGAGCAGGCTCCTGAGTGGGGGAGAGTGACCCAGCTCAGCTAGGCACCGTCTCAGGGTCCTGCTGAGTTCCCCCCGTTGACTAATTCCCCCACAGGCTACTGCCATGTTGTGCCCCCCGAAGGCAGGTCTCTCCTGTAGCGTCAGCATGTCCCTCCTCTCCTATTCGGGCCCAGCGCAAGGATATGGACCGTGTTCCAAGTTTGACTCCTTGATGGCTTGGAGACCCTCAGGCCACAGTCTGTGCAGCACTGGTCCCACAGTGACGGTGGCCGCAGCTCCCAGCTGTTGAGGTTAGCAGCTCCTTTAGGGTAGACGGCCCTCTGGATACGGCCCCAATATTGTCTCTGAGCAGGGCCCCAACACTGCGTATCACCACCACCAGCTACGGGGTAAGAGGAGAGTTTTACCATTTTTCTTAAGCTTAATTCTGTTAAGATTTTCCTTGTCAATATTATTCCTCATATTTAAGGGGTGAAAGCAGAAGTCCCTTTGTGGCTGCTGCTATGTCGTGTAATTCACTTTTCTGTTATATTATGGATAAAGGGAGTTGTGTTGAAATCTATTTGGCCAAAGAATCCGGGATCACTTACATTCCATGTGAGGTCAGAGTTCTGAAATTGTGATTATGGGATGCTGGTGGGGAGTGAACGGTAGTTGGCTAAAGGTTAAGAGCTGAGCAGGTTGTGCTACATGTCAGTGGAATGAAGATGAAGAATGAAACTTCTTGTGACCTCAGAAGTGCTTTTTAACATAAACCGTAGATCAAAATCCAAAGACAGAATATTTACCTGTACACGGATTTTTATCTGACGTGTTTTATACCGTCACTTTATTTCCTTGTTTATGGTGCATGCAAAAAAGAAGAAATTCTTACACATTAGGCAGTAATATCTTCATTCTGCAAGCCCATATAGTTTTATTTAAAAGTTGATGGGCACTCGTTTTGAAAGCTGAGGCTGCTGAATTTAAAACATGGTGACAAAAGAAATTACCAATCCAAGTTATGTCATCTAGTCATATTTTCTAGTTCGTTTCCTATGAAGGAAGGCTCTGTGTCAGTTATATTGTAACTGCCTCAGCAAAGGACCTATTTGTTTTTCAAAAACAGTATTGTATACATATATCAGTTGTTCGAATGGCGCTATAATTGAGGCAAAATCGAGTGCTTAATCACATGAACAGTTTTGTATTTCCAGTATTTGAAATTCTCAGCTGCATTTTAACGTATCACATGAACATTGTAAATTGCAATTGTATTTACATAGCACTTACTACCCCTGAGGAGGCATTGAAGCACTTTGCGAAGAGTAGCTCACTACTCCTGAATCCAGGATTAGAGGTTAATAGTTAATAGATTAGTAATAATTCTTTCTTTCTCATGTGCATTAGTTGAGTTAGGTTTGTGCTCTTGATTTCTTGTGTGTTCAGAAGAGTTTACAGTAGGAAAGAATGATAGAAATGGATTAGAAAGGGGAAGTTGTAAGTTGTTTTTGTAAGTAGGTGTTGTGAATGCCTGTTAGTTGGGATGGTGGGTAGAAAAGGAGAGGGAAGTTTGAGAAGGAAGTTTAGTATTTCATAGAAGTCAGAAAGGTTTAGGATGAGTCAGATAGAGGAAGGATGGGACAAAGGTTCAAAGAGCTTTTTTTTATATTACAAAAAACTGAAATTAACTTATACATACATACATATGCATGGCAACTTGTAAAGTTTTATTGTCTGGAGAAAACCCCTTTATATAAATAACCATATATGCATTGAATTAGCAATATTTAATTGCCTGATGTGCACATTTATGTTGCGGTGAAGTATGTACAGTTTATAATGGCATTTTATAAAGTTTTAGTGGCTGGCATAAACCCTTCTACATCTGCACCTATATGTACACAGATGTAGCAATTATGACATGGTCTGAAGTACAAATGTATTGTGTGGTGTTATATACATTTTCCCCTTATATAAATGTATTTGCTTATAATAAGAAGCATAGTTCGATGTAAAATAGCATATGTATAATGACAACTACATCTCTATACCGTGAGAAGCATAATTTGTCACATCCAAGTATACTATTGCGGTACACTGTTGTGTTGCGATTCCAATTGTCATGTGGGGAAGAGCCAGCTCTTGACTAATCTTCTGAAACTAAGCTGGCTGTCAGTGGATCTTTTAGGTAGCAAACTCCATAGTTCGCTGCTTCAACAGAGAAAGATGTTCCACCCATTATTTATCTCGCATGTAGGATTGTTGACATGGGGAGCCATTCTAGAGCTTAGGTTTCTTTGTTGTATATATTTGTTGATTTTCTTTCTGATGAAGAGTGGTCTTTTGCTTTGGGTCTGATACAAAGCAGCTTGAAGGTGGATCTTCTGGAAACTGGTAATCAGTGTAGTGCCCTCAAAGCAGGGGAGGTGTGTGACTGTTGCTTTACATGTAAGAGGAGTATAGTGGCAGCATTCTGAATTCACTGTAATGTTCTCATAGTTCACAATGATGAGCCTGTGATATGGATCATTAGCATAGGTCAGTTTTCTTAGGAGAGATAGTAGCTTGAGATTTGTGGGGGAATCCTAGGTGCGGGAAGATGTGTCACAGTGTTTTCATTGTGAGAAAGCTTGATTTGGCACCTACCTTATCCACTTGTGCATTTATTGACCGCTCAGCGTCCATGGTAATTCCGAGGATTTTTACCTCCTTATTTTTAGCAGTGGACCTAGATTGTCAGGCCAGGTGCAAAGACAGTCATCATCTTTTCAGTCACCGCAGGTAAGTATTTAGGATATAAAGGTCTTCAGTTTGAGGTGGTTCCATGTCATCTATTGGTCAACGGCCTGGAGGAAACTAAAGATTTTTGATGTTTCAATGTCCTTTGAGTTTTCCAATTTCAGAAGCATCTGCTTGTTATCTGCATAGTCATAGCAGGTGACTTCAAACCCATTGATCAGATCATGTTGAGCATGTGCCTATGGTACTGGAATATGTTGAGAATAAAAACTCCCAATTATAAGTTGCTTCTCAGCTTCATGAAATGTTCTTTCAAAGTTTGCAAACTTACCGAGATTCACTATAAAAAACAAAAAATAGGAGAAATATTTCATACTCAAGGCTTGATTCTGATTTCCCTGGTAACTCAAAATTGCATGTGTGCAGTCAATATCACGCAGACCCAGCAAATGTAAGTGCTTGCTCTGCAAAACAAAAAGTGCCTGGTCCCAAAGGTTTTATCATAGGCTCAATACCATCACAGGTCTGTCTAGTCTTAATTCTACATCAAGCCTCTTCTTTTGACCACCATACACGTCCTGCCCTTTAACTCGCTCATGCAGGTTAATTTTCCTGTCTTTGCCACTATTTTCTGCTTTCCTTTCAACATTATTTTCCCTTTTTAGGTCTCGCCTAGCATTTCAGCGCGCATGCGCTGCACTTGTAGCAGGCTTTATTGGGGTAAAAGTATTTTTGGAGAAGGACTTCTGATCCCGCCCATGCTTTCAATTGGTCAATGCCCATATTTATTTAAAACACTGCATTTCCATTGCTCTGTAGGCTTTTTGGTTACCGCACTGTGGCTTTTCTGTGCAAGCTCTTGGGATACCGAGTCTACGACTTCCTTCAGTTTTATGGCTTTTCTCTTATCTGATGGGGCGTGGGTTGTATGGCATTATAGCGCAGGCTTTTACCCCGCATGCCATTACAACACAGGGTTTACAACAAAAGTCGTTACAACAACTTTCGGTGGAGGGAGCTGGATAGTAGAATAGTTTAATTTTCTATTCCAACTCCAGCCACGTTGACAGAAGGGAAGGTGTTGGATAGAAAATTAACCTATTCCCTATCCAACAGCGCCCTCCAGCGAAAGTCATTGTAACAACTTTCGTTGTAATCCCTACGTTGTAATGGCATTGCAGGGTAATCCCCGCGTTGTCATGGCTGTTCCCCAGGGCGGGTTACGGGAAGGTTCAGGGAGAGTTCAGCAAGCTGAAGATCCGTCATGCTGCCTTCATGCCTGCAGCACGCACCCCTCCGGCTCTCTGATTGGGCCTGAAGTGATGGATCACGCGCCTGGAATAGCTCACAGAGGGGGTGAATGGGCACCACAGAGAGAAATTCAATGAAAGGATGTGAACAGATAACCCAGGCTTTTTATAGAGGGGGCAAAGCTAAAACAATGCACCTATTGCCTGTCTGTGTGAAATGCGCCATCAGCTACCACTAGGCACCTCGCATGCAGGACTGAAGGGCTGGGGATGCAAAAGTGGGAGGAGGCAGGCAGTCCAAAAGAGGTGCCGCCCTGGAGAACATTCACCGGAAGAGCAAGGCAGGAACAGTGCCTCAAAAAATGTACACAGAGAATGCAAAAGAGGAAGCAAAGCTAAAACAAAGCGAAAAATAATTTTCAGGGACATCATACGGAGCAAATTAAGAACACAAACACAGACGCACACATTTGGGAACCCCAAATATTCTTAAATATTGCCATGTAAAATGCAGCTCTGCATGTCAGCTCCTAGTGGCGGATCACGCGCCTTGAATAGCTCACAGAGGGGTTGAATGGGCACCACAGAGAGAAATTCAATAAAAGAACGCAAACAGATAACCCAGGCTTTTGATAGAGGGGGCAAAGCTAAAATAATTTTCCTATTGCCTGTTTGTGTGAGATGTGCTGTCTGTTGTTCCTGTCTGTGTGAGAACGCCCTCTGTTGTTCCTGCCTGTGTGAGATGCACCCACTGTTCCTGTCAGTGTGAGATGCGCCACCTGTTCCTGTCTGAGAGAGCTGCACCCTCTGTTGTTCCTGTCTGTCTATGTGAGAAGCGCCCTCTGTTGTACCTGTATGTGAGAAGCACCCTCTGTTGTTCCTGTTTGTGTGAGAAGCGCCCTCTGTTGTACCTATATGTGAGAAGCACCCTCTGTTTTTCCTGTCTGTGTGAGAAGCGCCCCCTGCTGTTTCTGTCTGTGTGAGAAGCACCCTCTGTTCTACCTGTCTGTGTGAGAAGCACCCTCTGTTGTTCCTGTCTGCGTGAGAAGCGCCCTCTGTTGTTCCTGTCTGTCTGTGTGAGAAGCACCCTCTGTTGTACCTGTATATGAGAAGCACCCTCTGTTGTTCCTGTTTGTGTGAGAAGCGCCCTCTGTTGTACCTATATGTGAGAAGCACCCTCTGTTGTTCCTGTCTGCGTGAGAAGAGCCCTCTGTTGTTCCTGTCTGTGTGAGATGCACCCCCTGTTGTCCCTGCTTGTGTGAGAAGCATCCTCTGTTGCTCCAGTCTGTGTGAGATGTGCCCTCTGTTGTTCCTGTCTGTGTATGAAGCGTCCTCTGTTGTTCCTGTCTGTGTGAGACGCACCCCTGTTCCTGTCTGTGTGAGATGCGCCCTCTGTTGTTCCTGTCTGTGAGAAGCGCCCTCTGTTGTTCCGGTCTGTGTGAGATGCAACCCTGTTCCTGTCTGTGTGAGATGCACCGTCTGTTGTTCCTGTCTGTGTGAGAAGTGCCCTCTGTTGTCCTTGTCTGTGTGGGAAAGCGCCCTCTGTTGTTCCTGTCTGAGCTGCTCTACAGTGTCCGGAGTTTCGGCTCCACGTGCAGCATGGTGTGCTCTTGGGCACCGGACTCCAAAGTCCTTTTATAAGAGTGAAAATGTAACCATCGCCTGCTTATGCAAATGGCCCTCGTGATATCCTGCACCCGAGCCACTTGTATTTCTGTCCTTTACAACCTTTGACCTCTGATCTCTTAAACTGGGGGGTGTTGGAGTTCTGGGAAGTGGCCCCCGAGGGCGGTGGAAGGGGTTCCTCTGTGTTACTGTCACTTGTAGCTGTTTTCCATACATTAACTGTGCATTGGCAGTGAGCAGTAGTGCAGTGTCCGGAGTGTCGACTCCAAAGCCCTTTTACATGAGTGAATTTTAACCATCGCCCGCCTATGCAAATGGCCCTCCTGATTTTCTGCACCCTGAGCCATTCGTTTTTCTGTCAACCTCAGAGCCCTGCCATGACAACAGGCCGTGGGCTCTTCCTAGGCATCTCAAACACAGCTCCGGAAGATGGCAGGGTGGCCCCTCCAGGCCGCAGAACAGATTGGCTGGGATGTGTGAAATCCTCTTGGGCAGAGGGTGTCAGTCTACTGTGTGTGTTCGGTGTGTCTGCTGAGTGGATGGTCAGGTGTCTACTGTGTGGGTGGGTGTCTGTTTATTGGGTAAGTGGGTTGGTTGGTGTCTGCTGTGTGTGGTGGGACTGCTGTTAGGGGGGTGTCTGCTGTATATGTTTTTCAGTCTGCTGTGTGTGAACAGCGCACTCTTTCAGCATTGGGGGACCAGTCCGATGGATCCCTCTACTCCGCTCCAGTGGATTTATGGCTGTTCTTAAAGTGACGTAGGTGGATGCCTGCCAGGCTCCGCTCCAGTGGATTTATGGCTGTTCTTAAAGTGACGTAGGTGGATGCCTGCCAGGCCACCACTGCCCTGTCTGTTCTTGGTGTATGCTGGCCAGAAGGGTCTGTGTTTTCCCTCAGGAGAAATCCCCCACCACCAGAAACTTTAATGGACCAGCACTCTTGAGGAAAGCATTGGCTTGTGTAAATTACCGGTATGGCCGGATTTATAGAGCTGTGTGTAATGTTTGCCCTATCTGTAATAACGACAGGACAACAGCCTTGTAGTTGCAGGGATTTATTAACTGAAGTAGGGATCAGAGAGCGCCGAGCCGATTCACTCCCGGCACTCGCGCTTCTACCAACTGGGATGCGCGTGCATCCACAAAATGGCGGGGGCGCGTTGCGTCATCACGCAACGTGAGTCAGTTAGAGCGGTGACATTACATATCTCCCCTTTTCCCACCACTGAAACAAACATGAAACTTTATAGTCCATCGCTCATATCATAGTCCTGGAACCTGGATGGTCACACCACCGCTCTCCCCCCTCGGGTATGTCTTACCGGGGTGGCTGTAGCTTCTCTCTCCTGAGTCTCTCCACTACCTTCTCTCTGGCTCGGTTCAGCTGGGCTCCCCGCCGACCTCCTTGCACTCCTCTCCATCTCTATTCTGGGGGTACCTCTGCTGCCCTGCTCCTCGCTCGAGTCTCCATCTTCCGTGTCCACCTCCAAGTTGGAGAGTTCATTTCCTTCATTGGGCTCTGCTGCCCCTTCCAGCTCCTGCTCACCAGAGTTCCACTGTAATATTTTATTGCATCTTGCCATGCGGTCTTGCGACCATACATTGCCATCGCTTAATAGGGCAGCTCTATCGTACACCTCCTTGACCTGAAGGGGTCTACTATATTTGCTGTCCCCCTTCCTTTGCATTACCGTCAACTTGACTCTCACCCATTCGCCTTCCTCTAATCCAGTGTCTCTCACATTCCTTCGTAAGTTATAGTACTTGGCATAGACAGCTTGTGCTCTCTCCAAGTTTGCCTGAACCACTGCTGGGGACCATTTGCTGGTCACTGTTTTCTCCTTCCACACTCGGTTGTCCTTCGTGAAAGGATCTCGGCCCCTCAGAATTTGGAAGGGGCTATACCCTGTTCCCGTAGGAGTGATCCGGTACGCCCAGATCATTTGCCATAATTCTTTCTCCCAATCCTTGTCACTCATTATAGCCGCCTGTACCGATCCCATCACCACTCGGTTAAAGCGCTCGACTAGACCATTACCAGCCGGGTGATATATGGAGGTGTGTTTGGATAGGATGCCATTTCTCTCCATGAATTTAGTAAATTTTTCTGAGGTGAACTGAGGCCCGTTGTCTCTCAGTATGGATTTGGGAATGCCTTCTCTCACAAACGTATCTTTCAGAAACCTTAGAATTGTCTCTGTGTCCATTACTTCTTCCACCTTCACTTCTGGCCACTTGGAGTACCTGTCTATAAGAACGCACACATATTTTTGGGTTCCTTGTCCATCTAACATCGGGCCCAAGATATCAATAGACAGCTCTTCCCACGGGTTCTTCGGGGATTCAAATTTTTCCAGCGCAGGTCTTAAAGGCTTAAGCGTTTTGTCCGCTCCTTGGAACTGGATGCATTCCCTGACGTATCGTTCAGCTTGCAAGTCCATGCCTGGCCACCAGTATCCCTGTTTGGTCCGTAGTTTTGTTTTCCCGATCCCCAGATGTCCTTCGTGGAATATCGCTAGTAATCTCGGAAAAATTCCTGCTGGGGGGATGACCTTGTCTCCCCTGTATACGAACACTCCCTTATCATCCACTGACACTTCCTCCCTGACCTCATAATACTTCCGTAGATTCTCGCTAAGGTGTTTCTTTTCTAGCCAACCATTCACTATGCACTCCTTCGCCTCCTGTATGTCCTGATCTTCCTTATAGGCTTCATCCCACTCTTGGTTGCTAATGACCCTCTCCTGGTCATCCATCAAGGCTACCATTTCCTCTCCAGCTTCCTTGTCTTCTTCTCCTATCTCCATGGCTGCCGCCCTGCTCAAGTAGTCTGCCACTTTATTCCGACTGCCTGGGATATACTCCACGTCGTATCTGTACTCCAAAAGCTTCAGAGTCATCTTTGAAATTCTGGGTGTGGGACTGGCATGCCCCCTTGAGGTGAGTACTTTCACCAAAGGTTTGTGATCAGTCTTCAACTGGAAACGTGTACCCCATAGAAATTGTCGGAACCTTGTCATTGCCCACACCACAGCCGACATCTCCTTTTCTATGACGCTGAACTTTTTCTCTGTGTCACTCAGTGTGCGAGATGCAAAGCTCAATGTCTCGACCACTCCTTGTCCTCTGTCCTGCATCAACACGGCACCTAGTCCCTTGTCACCGGCATCTGTTGTGAGCACTGTTCTCCCTTGGGGGTCGTAACCTTGCAGGGGTACAGCGCTTGCCACGTCCATCTTTATACTTTCAAACTCCCTTTGTGCCTCTTCCGTCCAATTAAAGATTGATTTTTCTCTCGTTAATTGCCTCATGTAGTGAGTTTTTGTTGCGAAATGTTGAACAAATTTACTATAATATTCTGCCATGCCTAAAAAGGACCTGACATCCTCCTTGCTGGTGGGGGTGGCGCCTTGCAAATCGCTTTCACATTCTCAGTCTTGGGCGTGATTCCTTGCACCCCAATTTCGTGACCCAAGTAGGTCACTGACTCCATACCTAGGCGGCACTTCTCCCACTCTGCAGTTAGGTCTTTTTCCTCTAGCACCCTCAGCACTTTAGCAAGTTTCGCGTCGTGGTCTATCTTGTCTCGTCCCATCACTAGGATATCATCCTGAAAGTACTGGATGCCGTCCACATTCTTAAACAATTGGTGCATCAGTTTTTGAAACACTGCAGACCCCAGTCCAAACGGCATATGGCGGAACTGGTAGCATCCGAAGGGGTGATGAATGACGTTAGCCTCCTACTCTCCGGGTGCAACGCGATCTGGTGGTATGCTGAGGTTAGGTCAATGGAGGAGTACCACTTGATTCCTCTTGTTTTGGCCAACATCTCTTCAATCCGTGGCAAGGGGAACTTTTCCACTACGATGTTCTTGTTTAACTCACGCAGGTCTATGCATAGCCTAACCTTCCCACTGGGTTTCATCACCACCACCAGTGGTGCCAGCCATTCGGCACACGTGATTGGTTTGATTATGCCCTTTTTCTCCAACTCCTACAGTTCTACCTGCACCGCGTCTCTCACAGTGAGGGGCGCATTCCTCACCCTGTGGGACACTGGTTCCGCTCCTGCTTTGAGTACAATCTTGTGCGCAAACTTCTCTAGTTTCCCCACGTTGCATCCGAACACCTTAGAGTATTCCCTTTTCCATCTGTCCAGGTCCGGCCATCATTCTGGTTCAGTGAGTAAAACCTGAACCTCTCCTCCCGGGTCCAGTTTGATGCCCAGGTCACCCTGGTCCATCCACCCCAGTACCGATGGTCCTTTTTCCGAGACGTACAGCTTGCAGTTCGCGCTGCGTCCTTTAAATTCAAATTTTAATAGTCTGATCCCCACCCTGGGTATGCGGTCTCCATTGTATGTGAAGGGCCTTATATCCAGCCGCTCTAACTCTGAGCCCAAATGTGGTCTAATTGTCTCGTTCCACACCGCCCTCTGGACTATCGTGTAGGGCGAACCCGTATCTGCCACTATGTTTATTGGCACTCCACCAATCGTCATGTCCAGCACTCGTAAATGCAGAGTACCGTGTCCTCTTCCTCGTGGTTTCTCTCCTCTGGGTCTTCTTGTCCTTGGTTGACATATTTTACCACACTCCTGGCTGACTTCCTACGGCACACCTTCTCGTAATACCCTACAATCCCGCACACCATACATTTGGCGCGAAACGCTGGGCATTTCCTGTCATAGGACTCGTGTACCGTCCTTCCACATCGGTAACAGGCATTCTTGCCGCCTCCCGTTTGTTTTCCCGGTGGGCCTGGATTTCCTCGCCACCTGTTCGGGCCTTTCTGTGGGGTTCCCTTGTTCCTGCTGTCTCTTCTTCTATTCTGTTCACCATAGGTCTGGCCAACGTCTCTTTCTTCGCCGCCTCCGCGCATCGTCGTGCCAACTCCGCTTTCTTTACTATTGCCATGGCTTCCATCAGCGTGGCATCCCCGCTTGCCCATAATTTATCCTGCAGGGCCTTACTTGTGGTGTGCATCATGATTTGGTCTTTTATGAACTCTTCTTGGAATGCGGCGTATCTGCACGTGGATGCTAGTTTCCTTAATGCCGCTACATACTCTTCAACCAATTCCCCAGCTTCCTGCTTTCTCTGTTGAAAATTATATCGGTCAATTGAGACACAGATTTTTGGTAAATTCGCAATCCGCGAAATTCGCGAATTTCCCGCAAAATCCGCAAATTTTTTTTTCTTGGTGATACAATTTTGCGGCGTGCGGCGTTTACTTACCGTCATTCAGCGTTTGCCGAGTTGTTTTTCTCGATATTTTGCCAGTGCTGCGCCATTTTGGATCTTGCTGCGCGGTCCCGCGGGAGTTTGGCGAGCGCGATTACGTCATCGCGGCTTGCCAACTTGCACAGCGAGAGTTTGTCAACGCGAGTACGCCGTGATCACGTATCGTGGGACTTCGCAATTGCGACCTTGTAGATGCGGCGAGCAGCAACAATCTTGCACTAGCAAAAATAAAAAATTTGCAATTCTGCACAAGAAATCCACCAGCAAGCAGCATAAACCTTCTGGAAATGATGATTTTTATCTGAATAACTCCTGAGATTGACATTTGCCTGCACTTTTTTTGCGAGGAGTCCATTTTGGGGGGGGGGGGGTGGGAGGAAGGAAATGCCCCACAGTCTTCAACTTCCTGTTCCTGTCCAGCAGGCTCCTCCCAGTGCTTTGTTCATCTCCTGGTCACTTTTCATTTGGATCTGGAGCTGGAAGGATTACTTTTTGTGGATGCTGCTGGATATTTGGATTTGAGGCCTTTTTGACTTTCTTTGGATCGCTTTTGGATTAGAAATTTCACAAGTAAGTTTGTTTGGGGCATTACAGTTGCTGCAACTACAATTTTGGAATTTTCGATTTTTGGACTGTTTTGGGGCCTTTTGCCCAGGGGTACTCAGTGGTGGGTGGACTGAGTCTTTCTGTGGGGTGTTTTGAATTTAAACATCATGGAGGGGCTGGATGACTTGGGATTGTGCTGATTTTTCTGTGATTTTCGTTTTTTTGGCCTGTTGTTGTGGCCTTTTCACCAGGGGTAGTGAGTGTTGCATGGGCCTAGTCTTTCTGTGGGGTGTCTTGAATTTAAACATCATGGAGGGCCTGGATGGTTTGGGATTGTGCTGATTTTTCTGTGATTTCCGTTTTTTTGGCCTATTGTTGTGGCCTTTTCACCAGGGGTAGTGAGTGTTGCATGGGCCTAGTCTTTCTGTGGGGTGTCTTGAATTCAAACATCATGGAGGGCCTGGATGGTTTGGGATTGTGCTGATTTTTCTGTGATTTTCGTTTTTTTGGCCTGTTGTTGTGGCCTTTTCACCAGGGGTAGTGAGTGTTGCATGGGCCTAGTCTTTCGGTGGGGTGTCTTGAATTTAAACATCATGGAGGGCCTGGATGGTTTGGGATTGTGCTGATTTTTCTGTGTTTTTCGATTTTTTGGGGTGTTCATGGGGACAGGCCATGTGGGTGGGGGCCATTTTGAGTGCTGGTACAGGCAGGCCATGTGCTGGGAGGCAAGTGGCCATTTTGAATGCAGGCAGTGTTGTTAGGCCTGTAACCATTTTGCCTAGTTTTCAACCTTTATGCCCAGGAGTAGTGAGTGTTGCATGGGCCTAGTCTTTCTGTTGGGTGTCTTGAATTTAAACATCATGGAGGGCCTGGATGGTTTTAGATTGTGCTGATTTTTCTGTAATTTTCGTTTTTTTGGCCTGTTGTTGTGGCCTTTTCACCAGGGGTAGTGAGTGTAGCATGGGCCTAGTCTTTCTGTGGGGTGTCTTGAATTTAAACATCATGGAGGGCCTGGATGGTTTGGGATGGTGCTGATTTTTCAGTGATTTTCGTTTTTTTGGCCTGTTGTTGTGGCCTTTTTACCAGGGGTAGTGAGTGTTGCATGGGCCTAGTCTTTCTGTGGGGTGTCTTGAATTTAAACATCATGGAGGGCCTGGATGGTGGGGGATTGTGCTGATTTTTCTGTGATTTTCGTTTTTTTGGCCTGTTGTTGTGGCCTTTTCACCAGGGGTAGTGAGTGTTGCATGGGCCTAGTCGTTCTGTGGGGTGTCTTGAATTTAAACATCATGGAGGGCCTGGATGGTTTGGGATTGTGCTGATTTTTCTGTGTTTTTCGATTTTTTGGGGTGTTCATGGGGACAGGCCATGTGGGTGGGGGCCATTTTGAGTGCTGGTACAGGCAGGCCATGTGCTGGGAGGCAAGTGGCCATTTTGAATGCAGGGAGTGTTGTTAGGCCTGCAACCATTTTGCCTAGTTTTCAACCTTTATGCCCAGGAGTAGTGAGTGTTGCATGGGCCTAGTCTTTCTGTGGGGTGTCTTGAATTTAAACATCATGGAGGTCCTGGATGGTTTGGGATTGTGCAGATTTTTCTGTGATTTTCGTTTTTTTGGCCTGTTGTTGTGGCCTTTTCACCAGGGGTAGTGAGTGTTGCATGGGCCTAGTCGTTCTGTGGGGTGTCTTGAATTTAAACATCATGGAGGGCCTGGATGGTTTGGGATTGTGCTGATTTTTCTGTGTTTTTCGATTTTTTGGGGTGTTCATGGGGACAGGCCATGTGGGTGGGGGCCATTTTGAGTGCTGGTACAGGCAGGCCATGTGCTGGGAGGCAAGTGGCCATTTTGAATGCAGGCAGTGTTGTTAGGCCTGCAACCATTTTGCCTAGTTTTCAACCTTTATGCCCAGGAGTAGTGAGTGTTGCATGGGCCTAGTCTTTCTGTGGGGTGTCTTGAATTTAAACATCATGGAGGTCCTGGATGGTTTGGGATTGTGCAGATTTTTCTGTGATTTTCGTTTTTTTGGCCTATTGTTGTGGCCTTTTCACCAGGGGTAGTGAGTGTTGCATGGGCCTAGTCTTTCTGTGGGGTGTCTTGAATTTAAACATCATGGAGGGCCTGGATGGTTTGTGATTGTGCTGATTTTTCTGTGATTTTCATTTTATTGGCCTGTTGTTGTGGCCTTTTCACCAAGGGTAGTGAGTGTTGCATGGGCCTAGTCTTTCTGTGGGGTGTCTTGAATTTAAACATCATGGAGGGCCTGGATGGTTTGGGATTGTGCTGATTTTTCTGTGTTTTTCGATTTTTTGGGGTGTTCATGGGGACAGGCCATGTGGGTGGGGGCCATTTTGAGTGCTGCTACATGCAGGCCCTGGCCATGTTCTGGGAGGCAGAGGGCCATTTTGAATGCAGGCAGTGTTCTTAGTTCTGCAACCATTTTGCCTAGCTTTCAACCTTTATGCCCAGGGGTAGTGAGTGGTGCATGGGCCTAGTCTTTCTGTGGGGTGTCTTGAATTTAAACATCATGGAGGGCTTGGGATTGTGCTGATTTTTCTGTGATTTTCGATTTTTTGGGGTGTATAACTGAACTGATGTTCCTCTGTCTTCCATTGCTTTTAGGTGCACAAGACTCAAGAGAACCACCAGTGCCAGGAAGAAGTCCTGCAGCGGTGTGTGTGTGCAGCTGCAGCATAACGTCACGCGACGTCTCGTCTGGCCACAGACAACTCTGCAACTCGTGCAATTGCGGCCTGCTGTTCTGACCAGCTCTGAAGAAGATGGCCCCAAAAAAAGTTCCCCGTAGCTCCTCTAGCAAGACAGTTGCCAGTAAGGAGCAGAAGAAGCAAGTTACCAAGGAGACTGGTGTGCCGCCCGCCACATTTTTTGGGATTAAAAAAAAAAGTACGCCTGCAGCAGCAGCGGGATCTGCTGGGGACCAAGCTGGGAGCAGCACCCCCGCTCCATTGGGCTCAGTGCCACCATCACCACCACGCCAACTTAAGTCCAAGCCCTTGAGTGCTGCAGAGGCAGCCAGTGTACTTCTTCAATCACCATCGACCAGTGATGTTGGCTCATCGCAAGAAAGTAGCAGCAATGTCCCTCAATCAACACAGGTTGTTGTAACTCATCTGACGAGTGTTGAACAACCACAGCCGCAACAACAACCACATGTGCAAGTACAAGCCCAAGTACATGTGGAAGGAGAGGACCGCAAGGAGATGCGCAAGCAGAGGTGCATGGAGGGTCACAGGTGTCCACAATAGTTGTTCCTCCCGAAGTAGGGGCACATCAGGAAATCGACATTCAACCGGAGGTATCGTTTGAGGAAGCCTCTCCTCCTGATCATTCATTGTCTTCCAGATCCCTAGCAAGGAAAAGATCAAGGATGGTGTCTACATCTTCTTCAAGCCCCCTTCCTTCTGATGATATGGATGAAAATTGGGAACCACCACAGCCGTCTGAGAGTGAGGCACACCATGATCTGACAAAGGTACTTAAGCGTAAAAGGAAGGTCGTCGAAAAACTCATAGTTATGGAGTGTGATGAGGCTCAACAAGAAGTGGCGGATACTGCTGCTGATGAAGGCTCTCAAGACGACGACCCTGTCATCATAAAGGTCACTGCAGCCCCAGCTGGCATGCAGCAAACAGACATTTTGACCCTAGCCCGAGAAGCTGCTGAGCGTGATGATGTTGTTGACGAGGAGGCAACGGAAGAAACACCACAATCATTGGAGTTAACTAGTACACCAACACCTACTGCTTCCATATTTGTTACACGCCAGAAGGGCGTGCAACAAATATTATATGTAGTGGTGGTGAAAGTGCAAAACGTACTGAAGTTCGGCAATCCACATCCTCCACTTCATCTGGCATTAGCAGCAGGACCACCACCACCAGTATCGCCGCCTCCTCCGGCCCCCAAAGACATTTCAAGTCCGCAGTTTGGGACTTCTTTAGTGTTTGCCCAAAAAAGGAAAACCTCGCCATTTGTAGCATTTGTAAGTTTGCAGTTAGTCGTGGTAAGTTTGGTTCCAACTATGGTACCGGAGGCCAGAGAGGTCATCTTGAAAGAAAGCACGCTGTCAAATGGTATGCGCACCTACAGGCGATCAAGGAAGCCCGAATTGCATGTAATGAAAACGTTGATGTTTCATCTGATGATGACGAGGAGGAAGAAGACGTGTCAAACAATTCACTTACACCCAGTACCCCTGTCAGCAGCACACCCCATGTGAGCCACACTAAGAGTGTGGGAGAGAGTGAGACACCAATGCGAAAAAGTTCATCAGCGAGCGTAACTGGGTCGAAGAAATCATCATCATCATCCCGTAAATGCTTGGTCCAGGGCAACATTAAAAAGATGTTGTTTACAGAAGCGCAATATTAACGCAACCACCCACTGACGCGTCTGTATAACACTAAGCTGGCTAAAATGCTAGCTCTGGACCTTCTCCCTTTTTCTTTTGTAGAAGGGGTTGGTTTTCTAGAATTAGTGGCAGCACTCTGCCCTAAATGGAAGGTTCCTAGCCGGTTCTATTTTGCCAGAGTTGCGGTTCCAGCACTACATGAATATGTGCTGGAGGTGATTGGGGCAGCTTTGCAGAAAAGTGCTGTTCACACTATACATCTGACAACAGACATGTGGACCAGTGGCGCAGGCGCTGATTACATGTACATCACTGCACACTGGGTCTCTTTTTCAGGGGTTAAAGCAAAGCTAAACGCAGGTGTTGACCCGGACCAAGTTTTTAAAGCTGCTCGGAAACATGCAACACTAGCCATGTTTGGCTTGGAGAAACATCACAAAGCACAAAACATTTTGGATGAGTTTAACACAAAGGTCCTTCACTTGCTGTCCCCAAAAAAACGCCAGATTGGTTATGTTTCCACGGATAATGGTGCCAATGTAGTTAAGTCCTTGGAGCTGGGTCAATATTTCAGAGTGCCGTGTTTAGCGCACTGTATAAACCTGGTTGTTAAAAAATTCTTGAGTGATAAAGACAGTCCAGCGTACGAGGTAGTGGACACCTGCCGAAAAATGTGCAACCATTTCAGCCATTCTTTTAAGGCCCGGAAGCATCTGAGGAGCCAGCTACTTGAACGTCGAATGCCAGTGAAAGCACTCATCCAGGAGGTGGCAACACGTTGGAACTCAACCATCTACATGCTTGAGCGTCTGTATGAGCAGTATACGGTACTCGATCACTATTTCTTAAAACAGGGTACAGCTCACAAGGACCTGAGGATGGATGCGGTGCAATGGGAAATAGTTAAAAGCCTGACAGGCATGCTTCGTCCTTTTGAGGTCTTCACGCGTGCAGTCAGCAAGGAGGACTGTAATTTGGGAAAAGCTATCCCATTGTTGTACATGCTGGAGCACCAACTGAAGGCGGTGTCTTCTGTGTTTCAAAAAAATGAAAAAAACCAAGACACTTTTGTTTTGGCGGAGAACTTATTAGAGCGCCTACAAGGTGATGAACGTCTTAAAATGATCCACTCAGAACAGCATTACATTTGTGCTACTATTCTGGATCCACGCTACAAAAAGGCGCTGGCAGGCCAAGCACTCTTTCCTTTTGCTGATGAAGATGTTACAAAGTACAAACGTTGGCTAGCCTTGTCAGCCAAGAGGTTTGAAAGAGAACGGCAGGTCATTGAAGGAAAAGGCAGTACATCAGCATCAGCAGGCCATCCCCAGTCAAAACAATCCACTTCTGCACCTGTGGCTGTGGCACAAGTGACCTCTCAGTCGTTAAAGACACCGGCAACCAGATCATCTTCACCAGACACAACAGTAACATTGGATGCTGAAGAGGATTGGCTAACTTGGCTTGGGTTTGGTTCTCAAAAGGTCACAGCAACAGCTAAGCAAAGTGGAGGAACCTTGGAGGAGGACCTTGAGTCGATGGTGCAGGACTATCTGAATGACTGAAAAGAGGTCTATGTTAATGCTGACCCATTGGCGTATTGGCATGGGAAAAAAGAATTGTGGCCACAGCTCTCCAACCTGGCTTTAAACTAATTGTCTTGCCCACTCGCAAGCGTGTCTTCTGAACGTGTTTTCAGTGCTGCTGGTGGTATTGTAACTCGCCCAAAAATGTGGAGAGGTTAACAATGATCAAGATGAATCAGCACCTCATACCACCAGATTACAAAGTACGAGAAAGCACGCCGGATGAAGACGAGGTGGACAGCAACGTAGATGAGGGAATTTCTTCTCTGTTAGGTGACACTGAGCTCACCCTGCATGAATTTGCAGAGTATGATGACGAAGCCTTATTCTTATTCCTGGACCACACCGAGCCCTGAAAATGAGACAATCAATCAATAACTTTCTTTTTCATCCTTATTCACTTTTATTCCTGTGTGTCTGTCTTTCTTTGTTGTGCACAGTTAATATAATTCAAACTTTAATCACCTAATCACAAAAACAAGCCCATCAGCAGAACTGTCTTCATTTGTTTGCTTATTGATTTGAAGGTGCCGCAGTCTGCATTCCTCAGGTTCACAAGTTCAGAAGAACATCCTCCTCTATCCTCCTCCTCCAGACTCCTATTTCCCTCAAAGCAGAGGGCTGGATTACGCCCAATGAAGAAAGACTCAGCACTTGCGGGGGTGTTCTACTTATTTGCGGGTGAGTTGACGGCTCTCGGGCCATTGCTGGGAAGCTCTAATACTGGATAAAAGTGGTTTGGACCAATCGGAGGCGGAATTTTCTTTGTGGTTTTGCTGACTTGCTTGCCTTTGAGGTGCTCTTTGGGGGGGTTCCGGGTGTTTGTGGGTGAGTCTTGGGGTCTGGGAACACTTCTGGGACACTCTAATCTTGATTGCATTTGCTTTTCAGGAAATCCGTGGTGGAAAACGGGAGTTATGGCCTAGCTGCACAGCGCGTTTGGACCGAAGGCCGAGAAATATTGTAAGTATGAGATTTTCCTTTTTGGCTGTTTGGGGGTGTTGTGCTTTTTGGCGGGTGGGTTGGCGGGTCTTGGGGCATTCCTGGGAACGTCTAATACCGGATAGAAGTGGTTGGGATAAAATCCACGCAGAATTTATTTTTGCTATTTCTGACATTTTGCTCCATGTAGCGTTTTCGGGGGCCTGTTTGGGGGGCTCCCTGGTGTTTGTGAGTGGGTTTCGGGGTCTGGGAGAACTGCTGGCTATGGATACTTTAGTTTGCAAGAGGTTTGAAGCAAATCCATGGTGGCAGAGGGGAGTTAGGGCCTAGCTGCAGAGCGCGCGCTGAGTGATTTGGGAAATTGGCAAAAAAATGACTAAGTCCCCATTTTTGTACTTTTGCTTTTTGGCTGTTTGGGGGTCTTCTACTAGTTTTCTCCTGGGTTGACGGCCTTGGGGCCATTGCTGGGAAGCTCTAATACCGAATAAAAGTGGTTTGGACCAAATCGGAGGCGGAATTTTTTTGTGTTTTTGCTGACTTGCTTGCCTTTGAGGTGCTCTTTGGGGGGGTTCCGGGTGTTTGTGGTTGAGTTTTGGGGTCTGGGAGCACTGCTGGGACACTCTAATCTTGATTGCATTTGCTTTTCAGGAAATCCGTGGTGGAAAACAGGAGTTATGGCCTAGCTGCACAGCGCGTTTGGACCGAAGGCCGAGAAATATTGCAAGTATGAGATTTTCCTTTTTGGCTGTTTGGGGGTGTTGTGCTTTTTGGCGGGTGGGTTGGGGCGTCTTGGGGCATTCCTGGGAAGGTCTAATACCGGATAGAAGTGGTTGGGACAAAATCCACGCTGATTTTTTTTGTTGCTATTTCTGACATTTTGCTCAATGTAGCGTTTTCGGGGGCCTGTTTGGGGGGCTTTTTGGTGTTTGTGGGTGGGTTTCGGGGTGTGGGAGCACTGCTGGCTATGAATACTTTAGTTTGCAAGAGGTTTGAAGCAAATCCATGGTGGCAGAGGGGAGTTAGGGCCTAGCTGCAGAGCGCGCGGGGAGTGATTTGGGAAATTGCCAAAAAAATGACTAAGTCCCCATTTTTGTACTTTTGCTTTTTGGCTGTTTGGGGGTCTTCTACTAGTTTTCTCCTGGGTTGACGGCTCTGGGGCCATTGCTGGGAAGCTCTAATACCGGAGAAAAGTGGTTTGGACCAAATCATAGGCGGAAATTCTTTTGTGTTTTTGCTGACTTGCTTGCCTTTGAGGTGCTCTTTGGGGGGGTTCCGAGTGTTTGTGGGTGAGTTATGGGGTCTGGGAGCACTGCTGGGACACTCTAATCTTGATTGCATTTGCTTTTTAGGAAATCCGTGGTGGAAAACGGGAGTTATGGCCTAGCTGCACAGCGCATTTGGACCGAAGGCCGAGAAATATTGTAAGTATGAGATTTTCCTTTTTGGCTGTTTGGGGGTGTTGTGCTTTTTGGCGGGTGGGTTGGCGGGTCTTGGGGCATTCCTGGGAAGGTCTAATACTGGATAGAAGTGGTTGGGACAAAATCCATAAGGAAAAGCCTTTTGGCACTTTTTGTAACTTAGGGTTCGTTAGGGTTAGCCCTAGCAGCAGGATTGCATGTGTTTCGGGGTGTTCTAGATTTTTGCAACTGAGTTCTGGGGTCTTAGAGCACTCGTGAGAATGTGTAATTTTGGTTGCAAGTCATTTGAAGAAAATCCATGGTGGGAAAGGGGGGATTTGGCATAGTTAAAGAAAGCCTTTGCCATTATTCTTAACTTAGGGCTCGTTAGGGTTAGCAGTATTTCTATTACATGTATTTGGGTGGGGGGGTTTTTGAGTCTTGGAGCGATGCTGGCTATGGATACTTTTGCTTGCTTGCAAGTTGTTTGAATACAATCCACGGTGGGTAAGGGGGTATTTGGGCCTACTTTTACTTTCAAAGTACGTTTTGTCACCAGTTTTCTGCTAGGCCTCGTTTTTTGAGAGCTGATTGGGGGTCTTCTACATTTTTGCGACTGGCTTTAGTAAGGGTCTGGGTGGGAGCACTGCTGGGAAGGTCTAATTTTGTTCTAAAACACAGTTTACAGTACACCTAGCTTGAGGGGAAAGATCCGCTAAATTAATTTGCCCATACTTATTTATCCTTCAAAAGGTGACTCAGACAGAGTACGCACTTTCAAAAATATTGTACTGTCTATTAGGAAAATCAAAGTGTGACTTTTTGCACTACACAGCGTACATACCTTATATTTATTTATCAGTGGTGTTGTAATATTATATCACTTCCTGTTTTTCGTTCAATAATTACAGGCCGGCTTTCAGTCTGTGCAATGGGGAAAAAAGGATGGAGTCAGGCTTCACATTAGCGAGCCGCAATTCAGCATCCACCAGGCAGGCAGTGGACAGGGTGTCTTCTGGTCACCAACATTGATGGACGAAGCGTCAGCTGGAATGGAGGAGTGCCGCTAATAAGAGGAATTGTTTGCTGCATGCAACTTACTTACCAAATTCAACAGGACAACTACAATAATACAGATACAGTATCCATTGTTTCCTTCTATGAGTGTGTGTGACTGCATTTCTTGGATCTCTCTCTGCTTCTAAATTGATCCCTACAGCCATTCTATAGGTTTTACTTAGGCTATTTTTTAAACCTAATTTAATGTAGCCCTGTACTGTCGCATTCTGTCATTCATGGTTGTCGAAAGCACTACTTATTTTTCAGTAACAATGCATTCAGTAGTGCATGCACTTCCTTTATGTCACGTAAAAGATTTATGATTAGCTTTGTACCCAAACATTTCTTTATGTTCAATTATTGTTTGTCCATGCTGTGCTTTTTTTTCTCTCAACAAAACCTACCCAAAAAGAAACCCCCATTCCCATCCATTTTACAAACCCTAACCCTCTTTCCCCGGGCTGTGTGGTTTTGCTTGATGTGTGACTAAATGACATCAATAATTCCACACACTTGCTGGGGAGGATAAGGTCATAGCAACAGGCTGGTGAAGGACTCCGAGGATATATTCTAGACTTACTCAGCTTCAGTACTATTTCTTGTAGTAGTAGTAGCCAATGTCAAAGAAATCCTACACAAGTACAAGTTATACTATCAATACTTTACCATTTGTTAGGCTACATTGTGGCACTGTTCTAGTGTACTGTCACCTGCTATATTCTCTATCGTACAGTTGTAATGCTACAGTAAGGACAAACCAGGTTTCATTTTCTTTTTTTCCATAGCCATGCAACTGCCACTGTGTCACACCACTAGTACCACCGCAATGAGGAGGAAATTTCATCCGCCCTGGATTGCCAACCTTAATCGCCATTTCCCGTGGAGCCAGCCCTGGGCCTAGCCCTACTTTCAAACACAAATTACAGGTAAGATAAGCGTTTGGTTGGAGGTAGTATAATGGAGTATTAGGAGAGACAAGAGATTGACGGTAGTACTACTAAAGTCCTAGGACTACTCAGGAAAACAAACTTACTGTTAAACCCCCACCCACCAGACTCAAAAGCAGTAAAAAACAGGTATGGTCAGATAAAGTTTCAAAAAGTATATTTTTATAGCCCTAACAAAATAATCTCCCGCAAGACCCTCCCTAACCCCAATGATTGTCCTTCAAAAGTCCCCAACAAACCCAACTCCCAATTCCCACCCCCCAAAAGTCTCTAAAAAAGGGGCAAGGGACACTACGGCAGGGTGCTGTTGACTTTAGCTGCCAGGGCATCATGCTCCTTGCGGAGGGTGGTATGGTCGAAGCGGAAGCCCTCCACCAAGTTCTTATAGCTTAGGACCTCCTGCTCCAGGTAGGACACTCTGAGGCATAAGCGGCGCCGGCGTGCCTTGCAAATCCAGTGGGGGGCAGCTGCTGTCTTTGCTGCTTGGCGGTGGCGTTTGGCTTTGGTAGCCCGGCTCCGTACCGCTGGAGCACTGCGCTGGCTGGCAGCCTGTGGGGGCACGGAGGAGGATGCAGCTGTCCCAGTGGATGTTGTTGTAGTACCGGTAGACTGCGTCTCTTCCTCCTCCAGGGCCACCAGCCGCCGATATTCAGCGACAGTGGCATCCAGCCTCCGTTGCCGGGCCATTCGAGCCAGCTCCCTCCTCCTTGATGGTCTGTTGGATTTGGAAGGAGCAACTATATGAAGAAAGAAAGACATAGTCTGTAACCAATGCTCCTTAAGATTAACACAAAATGATTGAGCAGAAAGTTGTGTCACAGTACAAGTAGCAAATTGAAAGCACAGTACATAACTATTGAGGACAGTATCTATGTAACCTCCGACTTCTTCATCCTTGCTCTAACATTAGTGGGAGTTTAAGGAACAAATTCTACGAGCACTATAGACTTCCATTACAGTCGACTATGACAGTACACCAGTCTTATTCTTCTTCTTCTCTCTTGTTTAGGAAAATTGGTACGTTATCTTATGCAAGCCGGCATAATGCCAGCGCAGTGAACTTGCACCCGAGAAAAACAGACGCACACCATGATGAGTGAGACAGACTTGCGTTACTGTACCGGTCCAGTACATGCAGGTGGTGAAGCTCTTAATTTTCTATTACGGGTGGCACTGAGAATACTCTGTTAAAAGGGCCACTGCCTAATTAATTTAGCTTTCACGCTATAGTGCAAATGAGTATTAGAAAAGGAAAATTAAGAAGCTAAATAATCTGATTATCTATCACTTCACATGGGATGTATTTGATGACATTTGGGGACCCTATGGATGCTTTGCTTATTATTGAGTGAACAGTGATACACCCACACATGAATGACGTACTACTACTAAACTAAAGTTATTAAGAGAGGTAGGGAGTGTCCACCGTAATAACGGGATATATGCTGTGCTTGCAGTTGCAATACAAACTACTGCTACTATTCATGGTAGTATTTGGACAAAATTACAACTTCTTTTCCTTGCCTTTCCTACACTGGAACGGACGTGCGGGTGCGGTGTTACATGCTCTTCAAAGTAACACTTAGTTCATCCAGTGACCGTCTACTCTCTCTAGATACACATATGCTATCTAAGAGTCAGATAGTACCATGATCCAGGCATCCATCCATTCAAAGTATATGCACACATACAGTTTCTGTTTCACCCACCCAGGCTGTTCTCCTTCCACCCATCCTTGCTTCATCATTCCCCCAGCCATGCACCATACCATATTCTTTCCTTCCCAGCCACCTCGGGGACCAAGCAAACACATATCATTCTTCTTTGCTAGTCATCATTACATTTCTCGTCCTTCCACACTTACTTACACCCTTCTTTCGCTTTTCGTTCATCCCATCCATCAAGTTCATCTCAGATCTGATTGGGATTCTTCTCGACAAAAACTTCACAGCTAAGTCGAAGTACATTTAGAGGAGGCTACTACCTGGTTGATTTATAATACACCCGCGCAGAAAGCACACTCTGCAGTCTTCAATCTCAATAAGTAAGGAATATATAGCTTAACTCTGCCCGCCACCACCGTGTTATCCCTCACAGAATTGTCCGGCACTTCCACCGCCTCCTCCCCAGAGTTGTCCTCGTCCAATGCCACCACAACCTCCGCGCTGGCCCCGCCTCCAGATTTTCCACCTACAAAGTACATTTAATAATCTTAGAATACACCACTCACTACTATATAATATTTGGTCTAGGAGGAAGAAAGAAATGTGAAAAAAACCAGAATACAATTTAATAATTTGTGACTGTCTACTCTAAAGTAAAAATGTCCCTTTTTCCAGGGAAGGCTGTTGTCTTGCTGCACTTTTTGGCACAACTGATGAATGCTTGCTTTTTATTTTTAACATGCACCACTTTTTCTCCTAACAGACAGAAGCTTGACTTCTTAGAACACGAGCAGGATCAAGTTCAAACCAGGTGAGAGCTTGGCTCGACCACAAGAAATGTGTCCAATTAATCGTCAGCACTAAGCACTTTTCCATTTTCAGTTAAACGTTTACTTTTATGACAAACTTGATTTTAATAAATGTGTTTACTTTTAATAAAGCTCTTAAACTTAAATAGACTCTGTGGTTTTTGGTCCTCCAGACTAGAGTGGATGAGCTAAAGGTTTTGGAATTTTTGCAAGCATGAGTCCGTGCCTCTGACATCATTGGGGATCAATCATCGGTGACTTTGGGAGCAAAATGACTCTGCCACACTATCTAGTCAGTAAGGAGATTGGGGGTTCAACTACAAAGTCTGTTATCACTGAGGTATGTGGAAAGTCTAACAGCACCTATTATAATTGATAAGCTAAGCAATGCATTATTTAGTGTCCATAGTTCTGTTTGTGCAGATTTGTCCCTGCAACAGTAGTAGAATGGATTGTCCTACTATCCAAACCAAAAGTAAAGTAGTATCTTATTCTTTCTTGGTGGTCATTCACCTTTTTATTGTTGGCAATTGTCAAAGCATAAACATTTAGAAGACTTGAAAAGACATTATGGACAATCCCAGAGGACTGCACTCAGTGCATAGAGCTATTGCTGACTAGAATGGGAGTCCAATGGAATTGCCAAATGTGCAATCTTAGTTAGCTACACAGACAGACTAATAAGAATAATCTAGTAATACCACATGGAGTCATAGTCGAGGCAGGATAAGAATTTAGATCCAGTCTACAAGAAGATCAAAGACGATTTAAAAAAAATCGAATGAGGAACGCTAGGAAAAAATAAGTACTCTATATTAAAATTAAAACTTACTGGGGCCAGCAAAGGAGACCTCGCCTGCCCGATCCTGGCCTGCATCCTGAACAGCACCCTCCTCCTCCCCCTGTGTCCTCCTCTCGCCCCTGGGGGGGAGCTGATATACAACATGAAAAAAAGAAAGACCAGAAAACATGGATGACATTTGTCAATCAAATAAAACATTTCAAAAGAACTAACAAAATATCTTGGCGAAATAGCACATAGACAACTATTCCACGGGATATATTATTGACCAAAATTATTAGTATTGCTTGATTTGCGGACCGTCGAATTGGAAACTTCTTATGTAACTCACTAAACAAAGTACTAAAAAGGTTTGCCTAGGATTGGCAGGCAGCAGTCCGCAGCACGAGAAGTGACAAAGTCCATTGTGATTGCAGATCAGCAACAACACTAAAGTTTCCTTCAACATTAACCAGTCATTAAAATACTCAAACTATCAAGCCACCACCACTATTTCTTCTTATCGCCATGTGTACAAAGGAAGGACTGGACTTGAGTCTGTAGGGGCTGATTTAGAAGCCCCTTGCGGCTCTTTTGCTCCATTGTTGCGTGACCTTTGTGATGCAGCGGCAGCACAAAAGAGGCGCAATGGTGCAGCGTATATTAACAACGTGACGTATATGGGAGATGCATCACGTTGTAAAGCCCTGCGCCATCAGGGGGCGTTCCGGCGCAAGGGAGGGCGTTCCTGCGCAGTAACGCATCCTAAAAGTGGCTAAGGGAAATCTACAAGATTTCAATCACCCACTTTAATGACAATGATGCGTGACTCAAACCCTGCACCTGCTTGAAGCAGACATACGGCTTGACGCAGCATTGGGGAGATAGGGCACCCCAGAGCATTGATGGAGCTGCGCCATCGTTGCGACGCAACTCCAGCAATGCGCCGCCTTTACGGCACAGATGCGTAACACTTTGGTGACGTTTTGGGCCCATGGTGCCCCGCATTGTAAATACGGTGCACCATGGGTGATGGTGGCGTGGCGCACAATTACTGGTGCATCCCTGCTACTTTGCAGGGATGCGCCGGTAATTAAAAATTTGAACCTTAGTGTGTAGCATTACGCAGTTCTTTAAACTACACTCATACATAATTTCCTAGGCCAATGAAATGAACACAAAATCGAAAACAAATAAGCATAGTAGCAACACTACTGGGAAGGAGAGCAGTGCACCTGAAATGCACAGAAGATTTTGAAATATAATTTACCTACAATGTAATGAGCAGCATTATTGCTCTTGGTAAAAAACAAAAATTTGCAATATAATAACAGACAGAGCAGGAGAAAACAGAGTAGTAAAGAAATAGCTACTACTACTCACCAAGCCCGGGGATCTCAAGGCCAAGCAGGTCGAGCAGATCTCGTTCACGGTCCAGGACATCCGTCCAGCGGTGGGTGGCCTGGTTGTAGGTGCGCCGGACCCGAGAGTGGTGGTACATGGTCCGGCACACCTTCTTCCACCGCTCCTGGCGCTCCCGGATCCCGTACCCGACACCGATCCTGCCGCCTGCCATGATGGTCCTGGGGAGGCGGCGCTGAACATAAAAAATGAGTGCGGCCACCTCCTCCGGGCTAAAGATCTCCCGGGGTACAACCTGCTCCCCCCTCAAACGCCCCCACGGGAGCCGGGCACGGGATGCGGGACCCTTCCCCTTCTTGGGATGCTTCCCGGCTCCCTTCACCATGGTCTGGGCAGAAAGGAAGCTAAATAATAAAGAAAATAGAATAGGGAAGAGAAGAAAAGTAAAGAGTTGAAAAAAGTAGTTTAAAATTAACCAAAAGTAGCAGAAAACACAAAAATATAGAGCAAGAAAAATAGAGAGATAGATAATAAGTAAAATAGATTAAAAAAAACTTCAAACAAGCAAAGGTTGGCAGAGATAAAGAGAGAATACCAAAAGCATGCCCAGAACCATAGCAATGAATGAGAAACAAGATGGCCGCGTCGGTTCACGACCGCGCGGGTAAGTTCGCTCGAGATTTTCCTCGCGAACACTCGCGAAATTGTACTGGCGAGCCGCACACTTTGCGATATTACACTTCGCGCCCAGAAACGGAAATACGTCATGCAAACAAGATGGCCGCGCCCTTGAACGACCGCGAGGGTAACTTCGCGCCTTCCGCTACAAGCGGCTTGCGAAAACGGACAAAACCTTGCGAACTAACACGCCGCAAAAAAACAAATCGCATATTCGCACGAATTCGCGGCTTCCGAATCCGATCTCACGCGTGTTCGCGCCCCGCGAATACCGCGAAATTGCAGAAAAACGAGTTTTGCAAAACTGAAAGCACTCAGCAGGTGCAAGAGTTCAAACTCATCATTAGTAACCATTCCCTGTAGTGTTTCCTGACTGGGGCCCCTCCAGAGTTCAGTTGCTAGTTGCAACAATTGTATGACCCTGCTCTGACCCTCACAGCAGGCTCATAGAATAGCTACAAGTAGGCCACAAAGGTCCTGGAAAAAAAAATTGCACTGCAACAGAAAGCACATTACTGATAAGGAAGCAGGTGCCAGACCTGGAATTTTAAAACAGTGACACATTAATAAACTAACCCCAAATTAATTCATGTCAGTTGAAGCAGGGCAGGTGTGCTTGCTTTTTCCCCCCATAATCTACAGTGATGATGAACCAGAGGGTGGCATTGATGTAACAGAGGGTGGCATGGGTGAAACAGAGGGTGGCAGTGGTGAAACAGAGGGTGCTGGGAACCTGTGATGATGAACCAGACGTAGAAACAACATAGTTGCGACCGTTGCGAGCCGACAAGTAAGTTCGCGATTGCGAACTGGTACCAAACCCTTGCGAACTGGCAGAAACCCTTGCGAACACAAAAAAAATAAAAAAATCCGCAAATTCGCGAGAATTCGCGGATTTTGCGGATTGCGAGTTCGCAAATTCGGAAAATTCACGAACGCCAGATTCGCAACATTCGCCCATGCTTAGTGCTCATTTAATTCCTCAATTGCGTGGGCATAGACATCGTCGTCGGTATCATCAAGTTGTTTAGGTACTAGGTTTTGGAATACTCTGAGTCCCTCTGGACCCAGGTTGTGTAGCAGTATCTGTTCTTTTACTTGTAAATTTCTCCTCGTTTTCATCCTCTAGTACTTCAATAAAGTTATCTATGTAATCTCTCCAGTCTTCCCACTTCATAAGGGGTTCTCCTGGCTTGGGCAGGAATGGTACAGGCGCTGTTGCAGAAGACGCCTGTGCACACATGGTTTCGCGCCTTTCCGGCGGTGCGCTCCCACTTTGGCCCTTGGGACTGCCTGGTGCGCTGTCTTCCTCCTGCTTCTTTGGTTGAAGTTGGGGACTCTTTGTCTCTTCTCCTTCGCTCTTCCCTGAAGTCGCCAGTGCTCCTGCCCCTCGGGTGTGTATTTGCTGTGGGGGTGCCCCTTGCGTTCCTTCACTGCTGTGTGCCCTCTCTGTCCTTCGGTGTGCCCTGTCTGGCTCCCTCTGTGAGTGTTTACGTAGGGGGCTCCCCGTACCTGGTTTCCTATGACTCCTTCATGGGGTGGGGTGTTGTAGGCTCTGCTGCGCTCTCTGATGTTCCTGGTGTCCTTTTGTGTGGCTATGCTGTCGTTGTCCTGTCTCTGGACCTCTTTTGTGGCTAGGCTGTGGCTCTCTCAGTCACCTTGTGATGGTCTGATGGTTGCACCTGCTTGGGTCCACTGCTCGATTTTATCCGTTTTTTTCCGTTTTTTTTCCTTAATCCGACCTCGTCGCCATTGTAATGTTTCCCTATCTGTAATAACGACAGGACAACAGCCTTGTAGTTGCGGGGATTTATTAACTGAAGTAGGGATCAGAGAGCGCCGAGCCGATTCACCCCCGGCTCCGGCACTCGCGTTTCTACCAAATGGGATGCGCGCGCATCCACAAAATGGCGGGGCGCGTTGCGTCATCACGCAACGTGAGTCAGCTAGAGCGCTGACATTACACTGTGCTCCATTTTTATCATCCTTTCTGGCCCCTTCACCCACTGCACAGCCAACCATAAACTTCCACTACTGAAGTCCACGTGTCTGCTGAACCTTCTAAGAGGCTCTTGCAATATAAAAACTGTACTTTCGTTATGTTGCCAATTATTCTGTAGCGCTAAATTCCATCAGGATGGTAATCCTTGTTTCACTTCACTTTCGTTCCATTTGCTGGTTTTTATTGCTATGTTATGTAACGCGGATGTTCACATCTGAAAGGGAGCGTGCTTTGTAGTGCAGAAGGGAGTATGTTCTGCTATTCAGGGGCCAAACTAAGATTCTATCTTTGTGTTTTTTAAAACAGTTGTTTAGAAACAGAATAACAGAGTGATCAGTACAGTATTTGTTGAAAATGGGGTTCTCATGGAAGTTTCCAGTTAGATGTACATCACATTTTCTGCACCATCATCCTGTGACGTGTGTCTCGGTTCAGAAAGAGGCTCTGCTCACTGCCTCGAGCTGGATTCTCACAGAAATTGACACCAAGTGCGTTTTTGTGTGTGACGTTTCTCTTTACAAAGATAATGGTGCCCTCAGTTATCACCTGAACACAAACCCTCCTCATCTTCCTTCTTCTCATCAACCAGTGCTTAATTAGAGCTGGGTTCTACCGTAAGCACAGAAAATGTCCCGAAACCATTGTTTGGCAGTAGAAAATCTAAAATAACAAAAAACTGCTATTATTTGGATGAGGTACGCACCTCATTGCCCCCTCCACTCTGCACTATTGATAGTGGAGCCACTGGTCCAAATATACAGTAAACGCGCACTTAAAATACAATCTTACTGGCCTTTTAAGCGAGTTTCGTGAAATAACTCCACTGGGAGAAATAGTTGTCCATTGTGGATTTGTTGGGTGTGCAGCAAACAGTGACGGGCACATACTGATGAGCTTTGCGGCGGTCAACAGGGGGTAAAAGACATTGTCATTTACAGTTCCATTACTTGATTATTGCTTCACAAATGGAAAACAAAAAACAATAACATTTTCAATGCCATTAGCTCAAAACAATGTCATTGCGAGACCTATTGCATTGTGAATGCTTGTTGCTTTTTTTTTTTGGTTATGGGTCAAATTCTGATGATAACAAATAAATCCAGGTCCCCAAAAATCTGTCCTGGTGGGCCCTTCCTGCTACCACTAGCTCAAATTAAGCACTGATAAGTTCAACTGAATAAATTTGGTTGTATGCAACTTGTCCAAGTTTGAGCAGGAAAAAACTGCAATAGTATGAGTTTTGCTGTTTGGAAATCGGGATAATATATAACATTTGTGTGTTATCCACAATCCGACCTGTGCAACTCGTGACGATGCATTATTTTGCACTGAGAGCCCTCTCAAAGTCGTTTTGCTAAGCATCTATAAAGAAATTATTCTCCTGCAAATCGAATTGAATTTGGGAAACACAGCTTCAACAAAGTGTGAAATTTGACAACTCCACAGCAAAAATCTAAATCTTTGACACTTGAAATTTCAATATGTTGGTAGTGAATTGTGCAGTGCCCAATGAGTTTCATATTACAGCACCTAATACATTTCTCATGTTAACTTATGGATTTTGAATAAATAAGATGTTGATACAAACTGAGATTCGACCAACACTTTTATTACAAAAAAATAAAATACTGCTGCAATAAAACTGTTTATATGGTCCAACCCCAAGTGTGGTTTGCGTGTTTTATTTGTTAAAAAAGACTGTACTCTTTTTCTTAGCTGAACCTTATTTAAAATATAAAGAAAGTAGTCGCAAACTCTGAAAATGTAAGTGAATCCTTCAGCAGGATAATTATGTACACAATTACACCACCCTGAAAAGAGTTGCTGCCCTACATTCTGAGATAGTTCTGGATATTAGTGTACTCGGATGGCTCCGGGGCTTCCCTTTGCAATGACTGTGCATAATACCTAGAAAAACGAACTCACCCTTTGTCACCTAGAAACCAAGACACTCCCATTGAACGTCAAATAACTAAAGCGTTTCTTCTTAGTAATGCAAAGAGCAGGTTAAATGAGCTCTCTTCCCCTATGTTGAGTTACAGTCACCTACAACTGTGGAATTATGTGTGGCATCTGGAGCCTAGCTATCATTAGTACAGTAAGTGCAGGGCACTGTGACCTTGGGGACCTCTGCACACCAGTTATGTCTGTGCTTTATGACCAAACTAGGTAAAAATATGCCCTCTTATACCTAATTACCTTAGGACCCGTATTACTCTTGCTAAGGAGCTGTGGTATATTTTAGTGGTGCTTAGGTATTTTTTTTAGCTGTTTCACAGACATGCCTTCATTAAACAAGACAACAGCGTAGCTTGATACCACTCATTACCCTTAGGACTGCCTGGAATCTTGGACCAATGAACTGTGGAGTCTGGATGAATCCAAATGGAATTTGACAAAAAAGAAATGATCGGAAAACCAAGTGAGCCCAAAACTTGACACACCACTTCCTCTTCTGCCAAGTCCTGGTCTTGGAAGGTCAGTGAATTAGCCTATTGTTGAGCTATGGGTAAAGAAGACAGAGCATTAAAAACACCATCACAGAAGATTTCAAGCTGAAGAGAAGGACATTGAACTGAACATGATTCATAAACCTCAGGAAGAGCTTATAGGACCCCAATAGAAATGTGGCGATAGGTGGCCCCCAAGTTGAATGCTGTCATAAAATCTCCAGGTAGAACTGGGATTTATGCTCTGAAGAGTGTCCATTTTGATGTAAAAGGACTTGACCAATAACTTCAACCTTCTGTAACTGATAATCAGACTTAACCCCCCTTGGTCTTCTGGACCAGAAGATCTGTACTCCTGCATGGCAGCAGAGATCATAGAATTCTTGATCGGCAACACTCGAAAGGGCATTCTGCCTAGCTGCAGACTGCTGCTAAGGAATCCATCTTGAAGGGCATCCTGTTTAGCTCGAGACTGCCGCTAAGGAATTAATCAGGGTCAATGATCTAGATGGAAGGGAAGATAATTACTTGTGTAACCCTCTCTAACAATCACCATCACCCAGTTTACCAGTGACTTAAAAGGTTCTGACTTGTTCCTCTGACAGGACCAGCTGCTGGACTGGAGTAATCAGGAATAATGAAAGGGCTTGGAAGGAGGACTAGAAAACGCTCAAAAGTGGGACCCAGTTCTTGCCTTTGAAGTGACTTTGACCCCCTCTTGAAAGAGTAAAAGGATGATGGCATTGAATCTAATTAGGGCTCTTTGAGGATAATGTACAAGACAGCTTACGATTTTGTAAAAGGCAGAGCATTAATAATGTTACTCAATGATTTACGAAGAATGTCATTCAACTTGGGACCAAAGAGATTATAAAGACAAAGTATTTCAAATTTCTGAAGATCCTGCACCTTCCAGTCATTAGTCTAAATATGACACCACCCAGTCACTACAGTAACAGAAGCAAAAGCAGTAGCCTGATGGCTATCAAATGAACTGTTCACCAGTAAATATATCTGCAGATCTTTTCTGGCTAAAAGCTGCGAAAGTCGTCCCACTGCCAGTACAGCTGAGGAAAGAGACTAAAAATCCCATTCCAAACTCTGAGAGCATAAGAGGTCCTTTTAGCTTGCCTGAGGGCAGCGTTAAGTTTTGCAGAGGTTCCCATACTCGTATTTGTCAACAGGATCCTCGAAGTAAGCATCCTCTTGGAGCACTGTTTAGAAATCATTCAATATACCGATCCTCCACGACACTCTGCTGAAAATCTAGATCATCCACGCAAAACATTCCTGGAATGTAGTACCCTTCATCACCTAGATCACAGGTACTCATAGTACGGCCCACGGGACGCCAGCGCCCCGGCAAGCCTTCCCTGGCGGCCCACGGACCTTGCAGACATGTACCTGTATTTACATTTTTTTTTTAAAGCGTGTCAGCGCGACTCAGAGACTCTGCTGCTCTGTGGGGGCCGGGCGATTTCCGCCATAGTCAGATTGGGGCTGCAGGGGGCTAAGAGGTGAACAAAGCCTCATTAACAAGCCTCATTAGCATTTTAAAGACTTGTGAAGTGCTCAGGTGTGTGTGTGTGTGCCCAGGCACACACAGGCAGGGTGCGATAACAGAGGGAGGTAGAGAAAGGGAGGGAGACAGAGGTAGAGGGAGGGAGGGACATAGAGGGAGAAGGAGGGGGGAGACAGAGGGAGAGGCAGGGAAAGGGAGGGAGATAGAGGGAAGGAAAGGGAGAGAGAGAGAGGGAGGGAGGGGGACAGAGGGAGGGAGAGGAAGGGAGGGAAAGAGAGGGAGACAGAGGGAGGGAAAGGGAAACATAGGGAGAGGGAGTGAGGGAAAGGGAGGGAGACATAGGGAGAGGGAGGGAGGGAAAGGGAGGGAGACAGACAGAGGGAGGGAAAGGGAGACGGAGGGAGAGGGAGGGGGGGAGACAGAGGGAGGGAGAGAAGGAGGGAGGGAAAGGGAGGGAGACATAGGGAGTGAGAGGGAGACAGAGGGAGAGGAAGGGAGGGAGACGGAGGAAGGGAGAGGGAGGTAGGGGGAGGGAGACAGAGGGAGGGAAAGGGGTGGAGAGGGAGGCAGAGGGAGAGGGAGGGAAAGGGAGACAGAGGGAGGTAAAGGGAGGGAGTGGAAGACAGAAGGAGAGGGAGGGAGAGGGGGGAGGGAATGGAGGTAGACAGAGGGAGAGTGAGGGAGGAAGACAGAGAGGAAGAGGGAGACAGAGGGAGGGGGACAGAGTGAGGGAGACCTCAGTATAAGAGAGAGGGAAGGAGAGAGAGGGAGACCTCAGAGAGAGGGATACCTCAGAGTGAGGGAGAGGGAAGGAGAGAGAGGGAGACCTCAAAGTGAAGGAGAGAGAGGGAGACCTCAGAGTAAGTGAGCCCTCAGAGTGAGGGAGAGGGAAGGAGAGAGAGGGAGACCTCAGAGTGAGGGAGAGGGAGGTGGGAGACCTCAGAGTGAGGGAGAGGGAAGGAGAGAGAGGGAGACTCCAGAGTGCGGGAGACAGTAGGAAGGAGAGTGAGGGTGACCTCACAGTGAGGGAGACAGAGGGAGACCTCAGAGTAAGGGAGACCTCAGAGCAAGGGAGACCTCAGAGTGAGGGAGACAGAGGGAAGAGAGTGAGGGAGACCTCAGGGTGAGGGAGACCTCAGAGTGAGGGAGACAGAGGGAGACCTCGGAGTGAGGGAGACAGAGGGAAGGAGAGAGAGGGAGACAGAGGGAAGGAGCGAGAGGGAGAGAGAGGGAAGGAGGGTAAAGGAGGGAGGGAAAGGGAAGGAGACAGAGGGAGGGAAAGGGAGGAAGACAGAGGAAGGGCAAGGGAGACAGAGGGAGGGAGTGAGAGGGAGGGAGGGAAATGGAGGGAGACAGAGGGAGAGAGAGGGAGGGAGACAGGGAGGGAGAGGGAGACCGAGAGAGGGAGGTAGGGAGCCAGAGGGAGGGGGAGAGGGAGACAGAGGGAGAAGGAGGGAGGGAATGGGAGGAATAGGGAGGGAGACAGAGAGGGAGAGGGAGGGAGACAGAGGGAGGGGGAGAGGGAGACAGAGGGAGGGAGGGAGAGGGAGTCAGAGGGGGAGGGAGGGAGAGAGAGGAAGGGAAAGGGAGGGAGAGGGAGGGAGTGAGAGGAAGAAAGGGAGAGGGAGGGAGGGAAAGGGAGAGGGAGAGAGGCAGAGTGAGGGAGAGAGAGTGAGGGTGACAAGAGTGAGGGAGACCTCAGTATAAGGGAGAGGGAAGGAGAGAGAGGGAGACCTCAGAGAGAGGGAGACCTCAGAGTGAGGGAGAGGGAAGGAGAGAGAGGGAGACTTCAAAGTGATGGAGACCTCAGAGTGAAGGAGAGAGAGGGAGACCTCAAAGTAAGTGAGACCTCAGAGTGAGGGAGAGGGAAGGAGCGAGAGGGAGACCTCAGAGTGAGGGAGAGGGAGGAGGGAGACATCAGAGTGCGGGAGAGGGAAGGAGAGAGAGGGAGACCTCAGAGTGAGAGAGACAGTGGGAAGGAGAGTGAGGGAGACCTCAGAGTGAGGGAGACAGAGGGAGACCTCAGAGTAAGGGAGACCTCAGAGCAAGGGAGACCTCAGAGTGAGGGAGACAGAGGGAAGAGAGTGAGGGAGACCTCAGGGTGAGGGAGACCTCAGAGTGAGGGAGACAGAGGGAGACCACAGAGTGAGGGAGTGTTGGACTTGGCCCTTCTGGCAGGTTCACCCCTAAACTTTTTGCTTTTAGTATGTGATTTAGTCGTAGTGATTTTTGGTTTCTGCGCACTTTCACTGTGTCCCAGAGGAAAGTGCGTGCGCGCTCTCAGTGCATGGAGTAAGGTTGGCCTGCCCTCCCATAGGAATGCATGGGGAATGTCTGTGTCCCTGGTAGTTTCTGATGCATGAGGTGTGCAGGCTCGAGTTTGGTATGTGCGGACTCGTGTGATTGAATGCTGCGCAATGATATGTGTGGCGTGTATGTGTCTTGTGTGGAAGTGCCACTTCTAGACATGGGTGTGCGTGTGCAGTGAGTGTGCTGGCACATGATTGGCTGGAGCTGGCTGGTGAGCCTGGCTCCAGGAGTCTGGATGGGTCTGCCCGGTGCTGAGTGTGGAGATTAGCATGTAGATGGCTAGGGAGGGGTGCACCTGGGTCCTGAATAGGGCTGGGCTTTCTCCACACAATGCTGGCTCCACCCCCTGTGGTGCGACTGATGACCCTAGCCCTGCCAGTGAATAGAGTGAGGGGCTGAGCACACCAAGGGTGCTCCAAAACCAGCTGCGACTGGTTTTTCCCCCACCCTGCACCCTGAGACAAAGGATTTTCTAGTATAAGAAGGGGCTGTGTCCCCTGACAAAATGTTCTTGCCTGATCCTACCTGAGGGGGGCTGCTGCTGGGCACCAGGAGGAACCGCCACTTGGGACTGCCTTCCTGCCTGGAGGGCCCAGTGAGCTGGCCCCTGGCCCAGCCTTGCCCCCCCCCTTGCCTTGCTCTGCTTGGAGGACCTTTTTGCTGGACTGGTGTTTCCCTAGCGCTGAGAGCGCTTTACTTTCACCTGCTAGCGCCTGAGAGCACTGTCATTTCTTTAGCGCTCGGGAGCGCTCTCTTTGTCCCCTATAGCGCTTGAGAGCGCTGCCGTCGCTTTGGCCGATGCCCACCCGGCCTTGGCCTGCGTGCTGGGTTGCTGCCCCAAGCGAGTGCCCACCTCGCTTTATGATTGATTCACGCCGGGAGCCTACCCCGGGTTATACCGCCGTGGCCCGTGCCGCAAGAATCCCTCCCGGGCACTGCCAGAGCGAAACCGGAAGTCAGGCAGGCCCGGGGGGCGGGACCGAGGGACAACCGGAAGCAGATGGGAGCCCACCCCGCGCTCCGGTGAGAAAAGGAGAGAAGAAGAGTGCCGCAGCCGGCGCCTTCCACGGGGCTCCCAGGAGTAAGGGAGAGCCCCGTGGTAACCGGCACCAGAGGGACCACCGGAGAAGTCCTGCAGGGAGCGAGGCTTCCGTGTGCGGAGGAGAGCCGCCCCAGGAGACCGGACGCAGCACAAAGGGAGTAGCCGGTGCTCCAGAGAAGGAGAGCCCCCGTGAGACAGCCGGTGAGTGACTTGCAGGAGAGGGGGGCATCTGGGCACATTGCCGGTGTCTGCCCCTCCCCTCCAGTGTGCGTGCCTGGCGTGAGAGAGGCCCAGTTGTGTTTAGAGCGCTTAGAGGGCTCCGGGGGCATTACTTGTTCTTGAGTCCAAGAAGGACTCCAACGACGGGCCATGTTTGTTTTAGAGTCACGAGGGCTCTAGGGCCTCATTTTTCTCCTGAATCCCTCAAGGGGCATTTCAGGCACAGAGGTGGTACGAGCGGCCCCAGTTGGCAGCGGGCCGCTCCCCCCTCACACAGGGGCATTTCTTTCTTTAGAGCCCAGAGAGGCTCAGGGGGCAATCAGTTCGGCAGAGCCTGTGAGGCTCCCACGTTGGCCCCAGCAGTAGCTACACAGCTGCCCAGCACTTAGTGGGCAGCTGCCACGTTTAGGTCCCCCCTGACTTTGGGACACAGGGCGTCCTAGCCCCAATAAGGCCAGTTGGCCTAGGGACTGCCACAGGTGGTGGCTCATGTGAGTTTTGAGCAATTGTTTTCCTTCCCTACACCTCTGAATGTGTTGTGATGCATTATGTGTAATGTGCTTATACCCCTACAGGTATTGTGATACTTAGGTGGTTGTTTTTCTCCTGGTACAGGTGTTGCTAGTGAGGTCCTGGTTCCCTGCGTGACCTTTTCCTAAGGTGGTTAAGGTTGCGTAGGTGGTACTTACCTGTTACCAGTAGTTACTGGTTGTGTGCTAATTTGTGCTACAGTGATTTATATTCTATGTTCTAAGTGCTAATTCTACCCAGTGCTAGTTCTAAAAGTGTCTATTCCTGACAGTGGTCCATGTGGCCCTGTCCTGTACATATATCCCCAGTAAATTCTGCCCGTGCCTGTTGGCACATTGTAAAGTGTGTGTTTTTATCTAATGTGTTTTGGTATAATGCAAAGGCTATTTTTACATATAACCTTGTATGGAGTTTCCTTTGTGGTGGGCCTTGGGTGTTGTTGCTGGGGGCGCGCGCAAACACTTAACCTACATAGCCTCCAAGTTTAGCATTGCTGCTCGCGTCAAGTTACCTAGAGGGTCAGCAGGCGTTATCTTGGCATGTAACTCCCTTGCCCTGACTTAGGAATGGTGGTCTCTGACTGACTTTGGCGCAAGCCCTGGCCATACAGGGATCACATTTCTAAAAGGGAGACAGAGGGAAGGAGAGAGAGGGAGACAGAGGGAAGGAGCGAGAGGGAGAGAGAGGGAAGGAGGGAGAGGGAGGGAGGGAGGGAAAGGGAAGGAGACAGAGGGAGGGAAAGGGAGACAGAGGGAGAGGGAGGGAGACAGAGGTAGAGGGAGGGAGTGAGACAGAGGGAGGGAAAGGGAGGGAGAGGGGGACAGAGGGAGAGGAAGAGAGGGAGACAGAGAGAGAGGGAGGGAGGAAGAGGGAGGGAGGGAGGGAAAGGGAGGGAGACAGAGGGAGGTAAAGGGAGGGAGATGGAGACAGAGGGAGAGGGAGGGAGGGAGAGGTAGGGAGGGAAAGGGAGGGAGACAGAGGGATAGAGACAGGGAGGGAGAGAGACACAGAGGGAGAGGGAGGGAGGGAGACAGAGGGAGGGGGAGAGGAAGACAGAGGTAGAAGGAGGGAGGGAAAGGGATGAATAGGGAGGGAGACAGAGAGGGAGAGGGAGGGAGACAGAGGGGGGGTAGAGGGAGACAGAGGGAGGGAGGGAGAAGGAGCAAGAGGGAGAGGGAGGGAAGGAGTGGGAGGGAAAGAAAGGGAGGGAAAGGGAGGGAGGGAGAGGAAGAAAGGGAGAGGGAGACAGATAAAGGGAGAGGGAGAGAGGCAGAGTGAGGGAGACAGAGTGAGGGAGACCTCAGTATAAGGGAGAGGGAAGTAGAGAGAGGGAGAACTCAGAGAGAGGGATACCTCAGAGTGAGGGAGAGGGAAGGAGAGAGAGGGAGACCTCAAAGTGAAGGAGAGAGAGGGAGACCTCTGAGTAAGTGAGACCTCAGAGTGAGGGAGAGGGAAGGAGAGAGAGGGAGACCTCAGAGTGAGGGAGAGGGAGGTGGGAGACCTCAGAGTGAGGGAGAGGGAAGGAGAGAGAGGGAGACTTCAGAGTGCGGGAGACAGTAGAAAGGAGAGTGAGGGTGACCTCTCAGTGAGGGAGACAGAGGGAGACCTCAGAGTAAGGGAGACCTCAGAGCAAGGGAGACCTCAGAGTGAGGGAGACAGAGGGAAGAGAGTGAGGGAGACCTCAGGGTGAGGGAGACCTCAGAGTGAGGGAGACAGAGGGAGACCTCGGAGTGAGGGAGACAGAGGGAAGGAGAGAGAGGGAGACAGAGGGACGGAGCGAGAGGGAGAGAGAGGGAAGGAGGGTGAGGGAGGGAGGGAAAGGGAAGGAGACAGAGGGAGGGAAAGGCAGGAATACAGAGGAAGGGCAAGGGAGACAGAGGGAGGGAGTGAGAGGGAGGGAGGGAAATGGAGGGAGACAGAGGGAGAGGGAGGGAGGGAGACAGGGAGGGAGAGGGAGACCGAGAGAGAGGGAGGTAGGGAGCCAGAGGGAGGGGGAGAGGGAGACAGAGGGAGAAGGAGGGAGGGAATGGGAGGAATAGGGTGGGAGACAGAGAGGGAGAGGAAGGGAGACAGAGGGAGTGGGAGAGGGAGACAGAGGGAGGGAGGGAGAGGGAGTCAGAGGGGGAGGGAGGGAGTGAGAGGGAGAGAGAGGAAGGGAAAGGGAGGGAGAGGGAGGGAGTGAGAGGAAGAAAGGGAGAGGGAGACAGAGAAAGGGAGAGGGAGAGAGGCAGAGTGAGGGAGAGAGAGTGAGGGTGACAAGAGTGAGGGAGACCTCAGTATAAGGGAGAGGGAAGGAGAGAGAGGGAGACCTCAGAAAAAGGGAGACCTCAGAGTGAGGGAGAGGGAAGGAGAGAGAGGGAGACTTCAAAGTGATGGAGACCTCAGAGTGAAGGAGAGAGAGGGAGACCTCAAAGTAAGTGAGACCTCAGAGTGAGGGAGAGGGAAGGAGCGAGAGGGAGACCTCAGAGTGAGGGAGAGGGAGGAGGGAGACATCAGAGTGCGGGAGAGGGAAGGAGAGAGAGGGAGACCTCAGAGTGAGAGAGACAGTGGGAAGGAGAGTGAGGGAGACCTCAGAGTGAGGGAGACAGAGGGAGACCTCAGAGTAAGGGAGTGTTGGACTTGGCCCTTCTGGCAGGTTCACCCCTAAACATTTTGCTTTTAGTATGTGATTTAGTCGTAGTGATTTATGGTTTCTGCGCACTTTCACTGTGTCCCAGAGGAAAGTGCGTGCGCGCTCTCAGTGCATGGAGTAAGGTTGGCCTGCCCTCCCATAGGAATGCATGGGGAATGTCTGTGTCCCTGGTAGTTTCTGATGCATGAGGTGTGCAGGCTCGAGTTTGGTATGTGCGGACTCGTGTGATTGAATACTGCGCAATGATATGTGTGGCGTGTATGTGTCTTGTGTGGAAGTGCCACTTCTAGACATGGGTGTGCGTGTGCAGTGAGTTTGCTGGCACATGATTGGCTGGAGCTGGCTGGTGAGCCTGGCTCCAGGAGTCTGGATGGGTCTTCCCGGTGCTGAGTGTGGAGATTAGCATGTAGATAGCTAGGGAGGGGTGCACCTGGGTCCTGAATAGGGCTGGGCTTTCCCCACACAATGCTGGCTCCACCCCCTGTGGTGCGACTGATGACCCTAGCCCTGCCAGTGAATAGAGTGAGGGGCTGAGCACACCAAGGGTGCTCCAAAACCAGCTGCGACTGGTTTTTCCCCCACCCTGCACCCTGAGACAAAGGATTTTCTAGTATAAGAAGGAGCTGTGTCCCCTGACAAAATGTTCTTGCCTGATCCTACCTGAGGGGGGCTGCTGCTGGGCGCCAGGAGGAACCGCCACTTGGGACTGCCTTCCTGCCTGGAGGGCCCAGTGAGCTGGCCCCTGGCCCAGCCTTGCCCCCCTTACCTTGCTCTTCTTGGAGGACCTTTTTGCTGGACTGGTGTTTCCCTAGCGCTGAGAGCACTTTACTTTCACCTGCTAGCGCCTGAGAGCACTGTCATTTCTTTAGCGCTCGGGAGCGCTCTCTTTGTCCCCTATAGTGCTTGAGAGCGCTGCCGTCGCTTTGGCCGATGCCCACCCGGCCTTGGCCTGCGTGCTGGGTTGCTGCCCCAAGCGAGTGCCCACCTCGCTTTATGATTGATTCACGCCGGGAGCCTACCCCGGGTTATACCGCCGCGGCCCGTGCCGCAAGAATCCCTCCCGGGCACTGCCAGAGCGAAACCAGAAGTCAGGCAGGCCCGGGGGGCGGGACCGAGGGACAACCGGAAGCAGACGGGAGCCCACCCCGCGCTCCGGTGAGAAAAGGAGAGAAGAAGAGTGCCGCAGCCGGCGCCTTCCACGGGGCTCCCAGGAGTAAGGGAGAACCCCGTGGTAACCGGCACCAGAGCGACCACCGGAGAAGTCCTGCAAGGAGCGAGGCTCCTGTGTGCGGAGGAGAGCCGCCCCAGGAGACCGGACGCAGCACAGAGGGAGTAGCCGGGGCTCCGGAGAAGGAGAGCCCCCGTGAGACAGCCGGTGAGTGACTTGCAGGAGAGGGGGGCATCTGGGCACATTGCCGATGTCTGCCCCTCCCCTCCAGTGTGCGTGCCTGGCGTGAGAGAGGCCCAGTTGTGTTTAGAGCCCTTAGAGGGCTCCGGGGGCAATACTTGTTCTTGAGTCCAAGAAGGACTACAACGACGGGCCATGTTTGTTTTAGAGTCACGAGGGCTCTAGGGCCTCATTTTTCTCCTGAATCCCTCAAGGGGGCATTTCAGGCACAGAGGTGGTACGAGCGGCCCCAGTTGGCAGCGGGCCGCTCCCCCCTCACACAGGGGCATTTCTTTCTTTAGAGCCCAGAGAGGCTCAGGGGGCAATCAGTTCGGCAGAGCCTGTGAGGCTCCCACGTTGGCCCCAGCAGTAGCTACACAGCTGCCCAGCACTTAGTGGGCAGCTGCTACGTTTAGGTCCCCCCTGACTTTGGGACACAGGGCATCCTAGCCCCAATAAGGCCAGTTGGCCTAGGGACTGCCATAGGTGGTGGCTCATGTGAGTTTTGAGCAATTGTTTTCCTTCCCTACACCTCTGAATGTGTTGTGATGCATTATGTGTAATGTGCTTATACCCCTACAGGTATTGTGATACTTAGGTGGTTGTTTTTCTCCTGGTACAGGTGTTGCTAGTGAGGTCCTGGTTCCCTGCGTGACCTTTTCCTAAGGTGGTTAAGGTTGCGTAGGTGGTACTTACCTGTTACCAGTAGTTACTGGTTGTGTGCTAATTTGTGCTACAGTGATTTATATTCTATGTTCTAAGTGCTAATTCTACCCAGTGCTAGTTCTAAAAGTGTCTATTCCTGACAGTGGTCCATGTGGCCCTGTCCTGTACATCTATCCCCAGTAAATTCTGCCCGTGCCTGTTGGCACATTGTAAAGTGTGTGTTTTTATCTAATGTGTTTTGGTATAATACAAAGGCTATTTTTACATATAACCTTGTTTGGAGTTTCCTTTGTGGTGGGCCTTGGGTGTTGTTGCTGGGGGCGCGCGCACACACTTAACCTACATAGCCTCCAAGTTTAGCCTTGCTGCTCGCGTCAAGTTACCTAGAGGGTCAGCAGGGGTTATCTTGCCGTGTTACTCCCTTGCCCTGACTTAGGAATGGTGGTCTCTGACTGACTTTGGCGCAAGCCCTGGCCATCCAGGGATCACATTTCTAAAAGCGAGACAGAGGGAAGGAGAGAGAGGGAGACAGAGGGAAGGAGCGAGAGGGAGAGAGAGGGAAGGAGGGAGAGGGAGGGAGGGAAAGAGAAGGAGAGAGAGGGAGGGAAAGGGAGACAGAGGGAGAGGGAGGGAGACAGAGGTAGAGGGAGGGAGTGAGACAGAGGGAGGGAAAGGGAGGGAGAGGTGGACAGAGAGAGAGAAAGAGAGGGAGACAGAGGGAGAGGGAGGGAGGGAGAGGGAGGGAGGGAGGGACAGGGAGGGAGACAGAGGGAGGTAAAGGGAGGGAGACGGAGACAGAAAGAGAGGGAGGGAGGGAGAGGGAGGGAGGGAAAGGGAGGGAGACAGAGGGATAGAGACAGGGAGGGAGAGGGACACAGAGGGAGAGGGAGGGAGGGAGACAGAGGGAGGGGGAGAGGAAGACAGAGGTAGAAGGGGGAGGGAAAGGGATGAATAGGGAGGGAGACAGAGAGGGAGAGGAAGGGAGACAGAGGGGGGGAGAGGGAGACAGAGGGAGGGAGGGAGAAGGAGCAAGAGGGAGAGGGAGGGAAGGAGTGGGAGGGAGAAAAGGGGAGGGAAAGGGAGGGAGGGAGAGGAAGAAAGGGAGAGGGAGACAGATAAAGGGAGAGGGAGAGAGGCAGAGTGAGGGAGACAGAGTGAGGGAGACCTCAGTATAAGGGAGAGGGAAGTAGAGAGAGGGAGAACTCAGAGAGAGGGAGACCTCAGAGTGAGGGAGAAGGAAGGAGAGAGAGGGAGACCTCAAAGTGAGGGAGACCTCAGAGTTAGGGAGAGGGAAGGAGAGAGAGTGAGACCTCAGAGTAAGTGAGACCTCAGAGTGAGGGAGAGGGAAGGAGAGAGAGGGAGACCTCAGAGTGAGGGAGAGGGAGGAGGGAAACCTCAGAGTAAGGGAGACCTCTGAGTAAGGGAGATCTCGGAGTGAGGTAGACAGAGGGGAGGAGAGTGAGTAGACCTCAGGGTGAGGGAGTCCTCAGAGTGAGGGAGACAGAGGGAGACCTCAGAGTGAGGGAGAGACAGAGGGAAGGAGAGAGAGAGAGGGAGAGAAAGGGAAGGAGGGAGGGGGGGGAGGGAGGGAAAGGGAAGGAAACAGAGGGAGGGAAAGGGAGCAAGACAGGGGGAGGGAGAGGGAGCCAGAGGGAGAGGGAGGGAGTGAGACAGAGGGAGCGAAAGGGAGGAAGAGGGAGACAGAGGGAGAGGGAAAGAGGGAGACAGAGAGAGGGAGAGGGAGGTAGGGAGACAGAGGGAAAGGGAGGGAGGGAATCGGAGGGAGGCAGATGGAGAGAGATGGAGGGAGGCAGAGGGAGAGGGAGGGAGACAGGGAGGGAAAGGGAAGGAGACAGAGGGAGAGGGAGGGAGGGAGACAGAGGAAGGGGGAGAGGGGGCGGAGGGTGTGAGGGAGGGAGAGGGAGACAAAGGGAGAGAGAGACAGAGGGAGGGAGGGAGGGAGAGGAAGAAAGGGAGACGGAGACTGAGAAAGGGAGAGGGATAGAGTCAGAGTGAGGGAGACAGAGTGAGGGAGACAGAGTGAGGGAGAGGGAAGGAGAAGAGAGGGAGACCTCAGAGTGAGGGAGACCTCAGAGTGGGGGAGACCTCAGAGGAAGCAAAGGGAAGGAGAGAGAGGGAGATAGAGGGAAGGAGAGAGAGTGAGGGAGACAGATTGAGGGAGACAGAGTGAGGGAGACAGAGGGAGGGAGTCAGGGGGAGACAGAGGAAGAGAGAGGGAGACAAAGAGAGGGCGACAGAGTTAAGGAGACAGAGGAAGACCGACAGAGGGAGACAGGCAGAGGGAGACAGACAGAGGGAGACAGACAGAGGGAGACAGACAGAGAATGGGAAAAGGGAGGGAGATAGAGAATGGGAGAGGGACGGAGACAAATGGTGACAGACAGAGAGAGGGAGACAGAGGCTACCCATCCGCAAACGGATTGCCTTTAAGGCTCTGACCTTGGCCTATAAAGCGCTCCATGCTGTGGGAGCTAAACATCTTCAAAAGAGACTGACCTTTTACCACCCTACTCGCTCGTTGAGGTCGGAATCTCTACTTCTTGCGGCTGTTCCGCGCGTGAAGAGGGCTCGCCTAGGGGGCCGCTCCTCCAGTTTGCTGGCTCCACAGATGTGGAATTCATTACCGCTCCCTTTGCGGGGGGCGACTACTCTTCTTGATTTTAGAAGAGGTCTCAAAACCTGGCTGTTTTCTCAATAGGTCTGCCAGTAGTTCCGTTTTTTCTGTGGACTTCCTAATTGTTTTTATCTGTGTTGTGTTATTCTGAAATCTGTGCGCCTTACCTAAAGCGCCGGGACACTCTTTTTGAGTAACCGTTGCGCTATACAAAAAAATAAATAACATAACATAACATAACATAATAGAGGTAGACAGACAGAGGAAGACATAGGGAGGGATACAGACAGGTGGAGACAGACAGAGGGAGACAGACAGAGGGAGACAGAGGGAGGGGGACAGAGGGTGACAGAGGGAGGGTGACAGAGGGAGGGAGACAGATGGAGGGAGACAGATGGAGGGAGACAGACAGAGGGAGACAGGGAAGGAGACAGGGAGGGAGACAGGGAGGGAGACAGGGAGGGGAACAGGGAGGGAGACAGACAGAGGGAGGGTGACAGAGGGAGGGTGACAGAGGGAGGGAGACAGAGGGATGGAGACAAAGGGAGGGAGACAGAGGGACGGAGACAGAGGGAGACAGAAGTAGACAGAAGTAGACAGACAGGGGAGGGAGACAGGCAGAGGGAGGGAGACAGACAGAGGGAGGAGGGCAACAGAGGGAGGGAGACAGACAGAGGGAGGAGGGCAACAGAGGGAGGAGGGTGACAGAGGGAGGAGGGCAACAGAGGGTGGAAGACAGATAGAGGGAGACAGAGGGAGGGAGACAGAGAGACAGAAGGAGACAGAATGAGGGAGACAGAGTGGGGAGAGGGAAGGAGAGAGGGAGACAGAGAGAGAAAGAGAGGGAGACAGAGAGACAGATAGAGAGAAAGGGAGACAGAGAGACTGAGAGGGAGTGAGACAGTCAGAGGAAGTGAGACAGAGGGAGACAGGGGGAGAGACAGAGGAGGAGTGAGAGGAGTGAGAGGGAGTGAGACAGTCAGAGTGAGCGAGATAGAGGGAGACAGGGATAGAGGGAGGGAGAGACGGGGAGAGAGAGAGAGATAGAGAGAGGGCGGGAGACAGAGAGAGAGATAGATGGAGATAGAGAGAGATAGAGAGAGAAAGAGAGAGAGAGAGAGAGAGAGGGAGAGAGAGAGAGATGTGTGTATGTCGGGTCTGGTGGCTCAGTGGACAAAGGCGTCCGCTGCAGGGACCTGTGATCAACCTCATGGTCACAGTTTTTTTGTTGCTCTAACCCCACCCCCTCCCCCACTGACCCCGCCCCCACCGGTGCGGCCTTCGGACACAAACGACACTGTAAATTTGGCCCCCGAGAGAAAGTTTGTGAGTGCCAATGACCAAGATGAAAGGAACCATCTTGGGTGGAATGAACAATTGATTGGGTAAGCAAATGCATTTTTCCTAATGAATGTATTCTGGTACTCCAAAACACCTAGCATTACTTAGAACAACCAGGCTCTCATACAAGAAACACATCTTTAGACAAAAAGCCTCCTTCTTCTGCAACCAATTGGACCTTGCAAAGAATCGACCCAGGGAGCACTTTAACATCATCAAACGCCAAACGCTGTGAAGAAATTGCTAGCCTTTTCTCAATCTGTTTGACAAGTCTCCATTCTTCCCTACGCCTTCACCACCTGCAGCAACCCACTTCTGGCAGCTCCACCTCCATATCCCACTTTTGACCAAATAACACCTAAAGACACTATAGACTACCTTAGTCACTCCAAACAAAAAAATAACGCAAACTGGTCTGACTTTAAACCCTTGACTGATTCGGAAGTCTTCAATATAATCATGACTTTAAAACCTTTGGCCCACACCATGGACCCCCTCCCATCCACAATGGTCAAAAATCTCAAACACATCATTGCCCCATTCTGGACTCTAATCATCAACTCTTCTCTCTCCACGGGCTGTGTACCAATCTCTCTCCAACTAGGTCAAATCACACCCATCCCCAAAAATCCCAAGGCTGACCCTTATGACTTCAACTACCTCAGACCTATCTCCAACCTTCCGTTCCCAGCCAAAACATTGGAAAAATGGGCCTTGCAACGACTTAATCATCATATACGTAACTTCTCCCTCCTTGACACCTTCCAATCTTGTCAATTATATCGGATGACATCCACAGATCCTTAGACGAGGGAGATGCTTGCCTACCTATACTGCTTTACCTATCTGCGGCTTTCGATACCGTTAATCACCCAGCCCTGCTTGAATCTCTGAAGTTCTGCTTTGGTATCATTGGCACCATCCTTAAATGGTTCACATCCTTCCTACAACCCCGTTCACAACAAATCAAATTCAACTTATATCTATCAATACTCACAGGGCTCACTCTGGGAGTGCCACAGGGTTCGATTCTCTCTCCCTCCCTTTTCAATCTCTTCATGGAACCCCTTATGGTCATCTTGAATCAATCAGGGATCAAATATCACCTTTATGGTGATGAAACTCAAACGTACTATAAAATCTAATCACCCAAAGAAATTCGACATCTAAACACCACTCTGAACAAGATTCATTCTTGGTTTTACTCTAATCACCTAAAGTTAAACCTCAGAAATAATTCTATTCACCCCCAAATTGAACCATTTTCCTATTCACAAATGGGTCAGCGACTTTAATGCTTTAAATTGCTTTCTCATTCCATCCAACTCTGATAAATGCCTAGGCTTCTGCTTGGACAACAATATGTCAATGAAAGAGCACATTAAAAACTCAGCCAAAGGAGCACCTCATGCACTAACACACCTCAAGAAGCTTAAACCATTTATCTCCGCAGATGATTTCAAGATTGTGGTGCAATCTCTGGTCCTCTCCAAACTAGACTACTGAAATGCCATTCTTACTGGGAATCCAAATTCTCACCTCGCACCCCTTAGATCAGTTCTAAACATTGCAGCCCGACTCATTACTGATGTAAAACGGTTTGACTCCTGTTCTCAAGAGCCTCAATTGGCTTCCTATCAAAGGAATATGTACTTACAAGATTGCCTGTATCATCCACAAAGCCCTTAACTCACATTCACAAAACTACTTAGATAATAAGCTTATGAAAGCAGGGACTTCTAGATCGTTGAGAAGCTCCAACACACTTTGGCTCCTACCTTCCAATCTAAAAAAATTATCAACCAAGTCTCAATCTTTTTCTGGAAATGCTCAGAGCATATGGAATTCTCTACCTAGTGATCTGCGATGCAACCCCTTCTTCCCTGGCTTCAAAAGAGACCTGATTCTCCTCCTCTTCAACAAATACTTTAATTCTACTGTGTTTGGCCTATTATGTCGTGCTGAGGGCTGAACCTTATGTCACAGTTGGCTATTTGTTTGTTTGTTAATGTGCTGTGTTGTGTACTATTATCTACTGTGTCTCGCCTCATATGTTTATTGTGTTCTTGATTCACTGGATTTGCTCCGGATCATGTAAAGCGCTCTGAAAGCTTTTGGTCCAGCTAGTGCTATATAAAACTTATACAAATAAATCAATACTACATTTACTCTCATTAAGTAATGCAAGAGACAAATTAAAGAAGTACTATTTCAAAATGTATTTAAAGTGATGCACTCTTTTTCAATTCAATTTAATTTAAATACACTGAGCTAAACATATTTTGTTTTAGGTTTTTGTTTTAATCGTATATTTAAATAATTATTAACACATTTTCATTTTGTTTTGGTCTTTGCAATGCTTTTTGCGGATAATACCAAGCCTTATCAAGCTATACACAAGGTTTATAAAGCCGAACATTTAGGAACATACTTGAAGTCTCAGTCCTTTCATCTTTCTTCAAAAACAGCAGTTGATATTGATGTGCAATCTATCTATGGGTACCAAACAAGTTCATCCATTCCAGGATGACATGTGAAACATGGTGCAACTGTAGAGGAGTACAATAGTGACCTCAACGTGGTCTTCAACATGTTTAATGCCACAGCCCACCAGTGGAAAAATAATGATCAGGCCCTCCTCAGAATTCTACACAATTATATTAAATTGGCAATGTTTAAGTCTGAATAGAATTATGTAAACACTTCAGTTAAATTCTAAAACTGTTTGCAAAATGCAATCAAATGCATTTGTCAAACAAACTATTCTGGTCAGGCAGACCGTACCAATATGTAAATATATTCATAATGTGATTATTAGAAGTGGGGGATGAGGTTTTAATGAACATTTGGAGTCCCGTCCCTTTTGACACTTTCTCCCAGCCAGGATATAAGTTGCAAAAGTGGTTAGTGATGGCCCATTACAGAGCAGCTTACTGTTGCTCCTTTTTTCAGTTTAAAACAAAGCACTGTTACCACCATAAAGCTTGGTTTGGCCAGAAACTGGCGCCCCCCTGGGTTCACTTGAAGACCCCTGTACTACGGGAACATGACATCACTGTACAAGGAGAAAAGAGAATTCAGGGCATCTTTTGACCACAGTTAGGTGTAATTCGCAAAAGTTGCTGTAGTGTAGTTGTCCAAATTACAGAAACATTATGCAAGACTGCGCAGAATTACAAAAGGATCATTACTCAGTGCTTAGTACTATTTTCCCAGTGCAAAATAATGCAATAGTGCTAAATACAACAGAAGACAAACAGTAGCAACCAGCCGATGCTCACACTTGCTACATTTGTTGTTCCCGTGCTACTGCAGTAGGGTTTTTGTGACAAACTACTCATATTTATGTGAATTGGCATGATTGTGTAATTTTCTGTAATTTTGTGTCAAAAGATTAACACAAAATTATCAAAATTACTCTGATTATTCCTGACTCATTAATATTTCACTCAGGCCTACTTTTGACATCTGAGGGCATAAAACCGATAGGTAATCTTGCAAGGGGCTATTTCGGAAGCCCCCCAGCCTAAAGGTACCGCTTGCCTCACTTGCACCTGACGGGTTCTGTGCACAGGGATGCAGAGGAGGATATGCAGTGTGAGAATAGAGAGTAAAAGGATTTCTGGAACAGTGTTCACTTGATGCAGGATGATGGTCTTTGTGAAGTCAGCAGCAGCGGCCCCTGCAGGTAAGAGCAGTGAGGTGGTAGGGCCGGGTGGGGGTGTATTTCGATGGACGATGACGAGGGGAAACTATTTATTTATTTAATTTTCCCTCGTCATCGTCTGTCGAAATTTCCCCCACCTGGCCCCACTATCCCACTGCTCTTACATGCATGGGCCAGGGCTAGAAGTCAAACGATTAACTGTTCAAGGATGGCCAATGGAACTGTGGGGCAAATTTAAAAAGGGGTTTGCGCAAATGGAGCATCAGTTTTTTGACGTTTCTGGTCAATAGTTACAAAGTGTCGTTAAGCTACTGTGCATGGCTCAACGTCGCTCTGTATATATTGTATCCTTTCACGCAGTTTTCTGCATGAAAGGGGCATACAATGGGTGCTGCTGTGGGCATTCCACCGCAAACCTATTATTTTTTGATGTAGCCCCAGATTTACAAGGATCTGTAATTCTGAGGCAGCACCATAAACTAACGCCATGCAAAAGCAAGTATTAGATAGGCGGAACAAGGGGAAATACTTTTATTTCTTCTGGTTCTTGCTTTTTCTATGTCTGCCGCATTCTGCAGCACATATAGAAAGAGTGAAACACAATTATTGATTGTTTATGTGGAGAAAGGGACACTTTCCTAAACATAAACAATAATTTCCTGCAATGAATGCACCCTTGCAGTATGGCGCAATAGTGTCTGTGTTGGTCCTAAGCAGCTACTTTTAGCACCAACAGGGGTGTGCCTTATTGTTGTAAATAAGGTGCATCCCTGCATTTTTCAAATGAAGTGCTGCAAAATTTGCAGCCTTGGTGCACAATTTCCTTGTAGATATACCCCATAGTCTTTCAGCACATTGCCAGGTTTATTACGTATTGAAGGAAATTGCTTTATGAAGAGGATTGCATCCTTGCACCTGCCGAATTGTGTTGTATACATTAATCTATCCCATGAAGGTCATCAAGTTATTAACAGGCACAACAAATTATTAGGGAATATTAATGGTAGCCAAGGTTGGAAGCTTCAGTGGCGCTACAGGTGTGAGGCTTGCCAACATTCTGATAAATGTTTGGTTACAAGGAATCATCCACTGCATCCTTTTGAGTGCCCACATAAAGCTTCAGAGAAAGTGGCCATTGACTTTTTGTGTATGATTCATGGTAAGGAATATTTCCTTGTCCTCATAGATTATGTTTCTTGAAGGGTGCATTACACTCTTGCTCACAAACCTTCTACTAGAAGTGTGATGAAGATTTTGGAGGATGTGTGTGTCATTGCAGGTTACCCGAGGATCCTGGTTTCTGACAATGGAGTTCAGTTTGTTTCAGCTGAGGTGCAAGAGTATTGGAGAACTACAGCTGAACGTTGTAGACTACTCTTCTGCTCACCACAGAGTAATGGGTTACTTGAACATGTTAACACTTTTCAAAGAAACTACTGGGCATATTTACAACAGAATGGGGAAGCATGTTGTTAAGCAAACATTGCTAACAAAACGCTTCTCCATTCTGAAAACACAGGGATGCACCGTATTCACAAGAATGCGGTGCACCCCTGCGGTTCCACTAGCTCTAGCGCTGAGTTCAGCTGCCTAACACCAATGTAGGCACCCTTGCACCCTAGTGCGCATAGTGGAAGGGCGTCTGCATTGGGGGAAAGGATTGTTTATGCACAGGAAGGTCCCTTCCTGCACATAAACAATCATTAATGCCATTTTGAAACTTCTATCTATGCTGCTTAATGCAGCACACTTAGAAGTTGCCAAACGTCATTTTTTATTTTGGTTGTTTATGTGCAGGAAGGGTCACCTTCCTGCACATAAACAATCAATGGCAATTTGCTGTTTCTATGTGTTCTGCACAGGGCAGCACACATGGAAACAGCAAAAACGAGGAACAATACAGCATTTCTCCTTGTTTCGCCTGTTTAAGATCAGGTTTCCCTGGTTTTAAATATGGGGCTGCCTCCTATTGACGCTGCCATTGTAAATAGGGGGCAACATCAAAATCAATGGGTGTTGCGGTGGAATGCTAAGTGTTGCATGAAATGGTGCCTTATTTACAAATCAGCGTTAAGCCACGTTAAGTGACTTAGCGCTGCCTTGTAAATAAGGCAAAGCTCCTATCGCCAACACAACATCACTAAAAGTAATGTTGTGGTGGTGATAGGGGCTCGTAAATATGTCCCTATGTAGTTAGCGATCATCTCTGGAGTTGATGCAAGGTGCACTCTGAGAGAAAAGATTTGTAGGCATATTTATAATAGAATGGATAAGCGTGGTATTAAGCAAACATTGCTAATGCCACGCTTCTCCATTCTGAAAATGCAGGAATGCACCATATTCACAAGAATGTGATGCACCCCTATGTTTCCCCTAGCGCTGGTGCTGAGTTCAGCTGCCTAGCGCCAGCACAGGCACCTTTGGTCTATAGTGCAATGGTGTCTGCATTGTGGGAAATGATTGTTTATGTGCAGGAAGGTCTCCCTTCCTGCACATAATCATTCATGGCATTTAGAAACTTCTATGTGTGCTACCTAATGCAGCACACATAGAAGTTGCAAAATGCTTTTTTATTTTTTTTGATTGTTTATGTGCAGGAAGGGTCAACTTCCTGCACAAGGCAGCCCACATGGAAACAGCAAAAACTAGAAGAAATTTCTCCTCATTTCACCTGTTTAAGACCAGGTTTTCCATGGTCTTAATTTTGGAACTGCCTACTATTTATGCTGCCTGTGTAAATAGGGTGCAGCGTCAAAATCAATGGGTGTTGTGGTGGACTCCTGCCAGGCGTCCCCTCCAAAACCACACAATTGCATAGAGCACTATAGTAGCAGCCCACACACTATACTTGCATGCCAGTCAGGCCGCATCTGCACCCAGATGACACACTAGACACTTGATACATATGCCCTCGGTTATCTGATGTCTCTTTTGTTGTGATTTAATATTTACTGTTGTTGGATGCGGTTGAATTTGGTTTAAAAAGTAATATCTAATGCACGGACTTGACATTTGAATGTACATTGATCTATTTGCTTTTGACATGATATTTGATGCAATTCCAGAGTTGGATCCCATTGTGAACTGATTTTATCTATATGCATTGATGTTTTTACGCATTATCCTTGCTGCCATGGAGAGGCGTACTTAGCACCTTCACTCTGGCCCTCCACTGGAGATGACAGAATGCGCGGGCCATAGGAGCCCAAAGAGATTAGTATACATATATGCAACCCTACACCCCAGACATGGATGACGCTGAAGCAAAGTGCAGGAAATGTTTTGATTTATATGCACAGTGTTATGGAACAAGTGATATGGTTGCCAAAGTGATATGCATCGATGCTTGTGGACTAATGTACCAGAAAAGATAAAATGCAATAAAGATATTTAAAAAATAAAATAAAATAGGTGTTGTGGTGGAACGCCCGACGCACCCCCATTGCCCTCCCCTTTCACGCTAAGTATAGCGTGAAAGGGTGCCTTATTTGCAAGGCAATATTAAGGCACGTTAAGTGGCTTAATGCTGTCTTGTAAATAAGGTGAAACCCTTATCACCAACACAACGTCACTAAAAGTGACGTTGTGGTGGCAATAGGGGCTTGTAAATATGCCTCTTGGAGTTATCACACAACTCTGCACCATGCCACAGGAAGGTTCTGAAGCTGAAGGAACCAGTCACCAAGCTGGTGTCTGAGTGTGTTGCTCAGATGTTCCCTGTGTGGGATTGTGTTGATATACAGGTAGCTTGTGTGTGGGTGCAATGTTCTCAGGAATATAGTAAGTAAAGTTGTGGTACGTGTCACCACAAGTTTAAATTGGGGGATTTAATCAAGGTTAGAAGACCGGACTTTGTCCAGAAGATACAGTTTATGTTCATTTTAGCCATTCACAATACTAAAGACAGGAAGGGTTATGTGAGTGTGGAAAATGGTAGGTGGTGGAGCAAAAGCAAGGTGGCAAGGTTGAGCAGTGGGAGGTGTGGAAGGTTTCCTGATGGTCTTTGGTTTGTGCTTTGGAAAAATAGTTGTCACATACCCAACAACGTCCTACAGTGATGTAAACAGAACTTTCTGAGGGTTGAGTGGGCTATGACAATATTGATTCTGGTGCGTCTGGTGATAGTGGCATTGTGGGTGGTCATTGTTTGGTGTAGGCAGAACATGGGTTAGTCCAGCCACCGTCATTGTGTCCAATGGTTATTGTGATTTTCTAATTCTAGACCACCTTCTTATCTTAATGTTTACAGTAGATTCTAGTTGCTCTTCGGTTATTTTCTTTTCCTTTTGTGTTATTTTGACTGGGAAATAATGTTGCATCTTTGTATGTTATTATATTTGTATGCATTCATTGTATTTATGTTTACTGTATTTTCTTCATGTGCATTGTCTTCCTTGTGCCTTTATGTTTGTTAATGGTTGTGATGTGGGCCATGACGGTCCCAGTATTGTGATGGAGGGTTCACTATCATTTGGAGGCTTCTTCAACCAGTGTGGTTGGCGTTGCTTCCTTTTATCTTAAACCTTAAAAAAAGATACTAATTTGTCTACCTACCAACTTGTGTGTGTGGGTTTTTACTTCATAATGTATCTGTCTGGAGTGTATATGGTTGTGAGAAATCTGGACATCAGAGAACTGAAGGTTTCACTAGGATGGCGTTTGATGCTACAAATGAATGCTGTTGTCCTGGACCTGAGGGTACTTGGGTAGGAGAAGACTTCTTTAAAAGGGTTGTGAGCAAATTAAACAAAGTTGAAACTGTGTACCAAAATATTGATAACACCAAACAAAACCTAGAAAAGAGTGAACTTACTTTTTGCTTTTTGGTCTTGGAATCATAATAAAGGTCTTGATGATGTATTCTACTGTTGCCTTTCTGGTACAACAAATATTGCACTCGGTGTGATGCTGTTGTAAATTTAGCTACTTTAGCTACTACATCTACTTGGGGTAATGCGGATAATACATTTTGTAGGTGCCCTAAATATGTCTCCCATTTTGAGCTAAAAATAACAATATCATCTAGAAAGGGAGCTGTAAACTCTTGGTAAAACTAGAGGATTTGGTCCATGAAGAGCTGGAGAGTGGCTGGAGCTTCATGCAAGTGAAATGGCAGTACCTTAAATTGGGAAATATTTAAAGGATTTGAAAATGCAGTTTTGTGCATATTGGAGCCCCTAAAGCGATCCATTGTTAGGTCTAAAATAAATGAGGTATTGGGCTGTTCCTAAACATTTAATGGGGTTATCAACCATAGGCATAGGTATGTGTCAAAAGTAGAGACGTTATTAACTCGATGGAATAACAGCGAAAGGTCACATATGTCTTAGGTACTCGTAAGATAGAGGAAGTCCACTCACTTCTGGATGTTTCTATGATATCTAGGGAGAGCATAGTTCCTTGTGGTCTTCTTAGTTTTAATGGGTTTCAATCCCAATCTTGACCCAGATAGAGTGTGAATGACTTGTTCAGCTGGAATAGTGTGTCCTGGGATAGGAGAAATTACCTCCCTTATTTTCCGCAGTAATTTCCTCAATTAATTTCTATCTCTCTTACATGTCCTTCTGTTTCATTAATCATGCAGTTTCCTGCACTTAAAACATGTTGATGTCTACATTGGGGGTTTGTTTGACTATCTCTACCAAACATGGCTCTCCTGGTTCTTGCTATTTTTAAGGACGTTAATATGGTACACCTGGGATTTTATTTTCTGATTGGGAAGAGATCCTCATTACGTTGTTGGCTCAATTCTCTTGGTATCGCTTAAGGACCATGCCATTTATCTAACATCAAGTCCACAGTCGTTGATAGTAAAATTAAAGCTTTGGCCCCAAATTCAAGGGTCCTGAAACATGACCCCTGGTTATACTGATGTTCATGAGCTCTTTGGAGACCTTGTATATGTTCAGCTGCTAAGTGTCAGATGGACTGCAGTCTGGTGTTCAATGTGGTTATGTATACAACTAAAGGCACGTTCCTTTCCTTCTATTTAACAAGCTTTCCAGGGCCCTATCTACTACTGACCTAGGCTGCTGCCCAAAAAGTCATTTGAAGGCTGCAAATGTAGTGAAGGATTTGGGAAAAGTTTGCAAAATTACAGTAACAGTGGTAACACTTTATCCCAGTCCTTCCTAACAAGTCTGACTGCTTTTCGGAGCATTTGTTTAAAGGTAATTTTGAATTGCTCCACTATCCCATCGCTCTGTGGCTGCTATATGGAGGTCTTAATATGATGAACACATAAACATTCACAGGAAAGTAAGGTATGAGTTTGCAGAAGCCCTGATTTTTGCCTGTTAACATAGCTGACCCTTCTGAGGTTTCAGTTGTCAGTTATTCATTGCGAGGATGTTTCTGTCTGTACATTATTACCATTCATTGCCTGACCCATATTCGAAATTTCCTTTTTTGCACTGTATATTTTAACGTATATTTATATGTATGAATGTATTTTCTTGTTTTTAATTGGTGTTTTTATAAGTGCTTTTATGGTCAATATCAACGGAATAAAGATGTTAGATTGACTGACTGAGTACATCACAGATGTGGACAGCTGAGGTATCTCACAGAGGACATTCCTGTGCGTAATGGCTTACGTAATTCACAAGCTTCAGGTCATACTTATGCACCCTACTAGATAGTTTCAAGGGATCTGTTAAATTCATCCCGATCCTTTGGAATTATTTGGGGATCACAGACAATATTTTCAATGGGGCTTTTGGGATATACCTTGCATTAAACAATTGAAAATCAAAGGGAGCACTGTTCGCAATACTTGGCTGTCTCTGCATATTCTAACAATATAAGGGGAAGATAAAAGTTTAAAGTTGGTTCTCTCCACTTCCACTAATACAATGTACAATACACGCTAAGAGATAATGGGCTCATTTATGTGGCTGGTTATCTCCAACACTCTGACATTGGGGAGGAAATTCATATGTTTCATATAAGAACTCTTAACCAATGCAGTTCCTAGTGACATGCTTCATCATTGAGCTGTCGCCCAGGTACCTAATGTACCTGGATGGGCTCCACCTTGAATCTGAAAGGAGCTCTTTGTTTTTAGTATCGAGGGACCTATGACTAAAATTGCTTTCAAGTATCCACACAAATCTCAAATTTTTTTTGGGATCCTACGGCGAGGTTAAAAGCAACAAGGTGATGTCTTAGGAGTTATTCCATTTTACTCTGACATCTATATGTATAAATGTTTCAGCCAACCATGCCAAAAAAGTTCTATTGGTTTTCGTCAGGACCATACGGGTAGGTCACTTCCCCACCGCTGCTGCTCCGCCTGCCAGTCTTTTTGCCTCCTGCTCCCCCTCCAGATCCTACCCTGTTCGATCGCCGCCTGGACTGCCTACGCCTGGTTTGAGTGCCCCCGTGTGCCTGCCTGCCCCTTCCTCTTTTTCTGTACCCCTGCCTGAGTGCCCGTGTGCCTGCCTGCCCCATTATCTATTGGTACCCCCGTGTGAGTTGCTTCGCCCGCTGGGCTCCTCAGCCCCGTTCTCCCACCGCTGCCTCCCGTGCGGCCCCGCCCCCCCACACCCATTGGATTCTTCCCTCCCACCTCCCAGCTGACCCCTCCTCCCCTCTTATGACACCCCCAGAGCGACCGGGCAGCGGACGCACGCAACGGGGGCGCCGATTGTGCGCCGAGGGCGTGCCAAAGGCAAGCCCGTCTGCGCCCGTCCGCGCCTGGACCGCGCCCAGTGCCAGGACCCCTGGTCCCCACCGCTGCAAGACGACCCGACAGACCTACGACGCCGCCGCCCTCCACGCACTCAATGCCGGCCGTAACCCCGCCTGCTGCCGGGCCGCCCCGAAACGCATTCACGGACCCTTCACCTGCAGAACCTGCAAGTTCACTTGCCTCCGAATCTGCACCGCACCCGCCAAGCCAAGCACCAGCAGCAACCTCAAGTGCATCCTGCTCAACACCCGCTCCGTCCACAGACACGCCGTGGAACTCTGGAACCTCCTCGACACAACATCACCAGACATCGCCTTTGTCACGGAAACCTGGTTGAACGCCTCCTCAGCGCCTGACATCGCCATCGCCATCGCCATCCCGGACGGGTACAAGATCATCAGGAGGGACCGCGTCAACCAGACCGAAGGAGGCATCGCCATCGTTCACAAGAACACCATCCGCATCACGACGGACTCCAACGACACCTTCGCCACCGCCGAGCACCTCCACTTCCAGATTCACACCGACCCAAAGACGACCCTCAGAGGCACCCTCATCTACAGACCCCCGGGTCTACGCACACAATTCAGCGAAGACATCACGGACTTCATCAGCCCACACGCCCTCCCCTCCGCCGACTACATCCTCCTAGGGGACCTCAACTTCCACCTGGAGAACAACAAAGACCGCAACACCGCCGCCCTGCTGGACAACCTCGCCAACCTTGGACTCAAGCAACTGGTCAACACCCCCACCCACTACGCCAGCCACACGCTTGATCCTTGATCCCGTCTTCTCATCCAGCAAGTACATCACCTTCAGCCACTCCACCGGACTCCACTGGACCGACCACAGCTGGGTCCACTTCAGCTTCAGAAGAACCACAACCCACCACCACCTGCAACAGGTTCCTCACAGAAGCTGGAGCAAGATCACCGCCGACCAGCTCACCACCTCCCTCAGCCAGAACCCACCCGCCAGCACAACGGACCCCAACGAAGCAGCCGCAACTTCTCGCAGTGGCTGACCACCTGCGCCGACGACCTCGCACCACTGAAAAATCCTCCCAGCAGACCCAGAAGCAAGAAGGCATCCTGGTTCACCGACGAACTCAAGGACTCCAAGAAGACCTGCCGCACCCTCGAGAAAGCCTGGCTCCTCGACCAGACCACTGACAACATGACCGCCCTCAAACACGCCACCCGCAAGCACCACCAGCTCATCCGCACCACCAAGAAGAAATCACTGAAGGAACAACTGGACAACAACGCCCACGACAGCAAGGAACTCTTCACCATCGTCAAGGAGTTCTCTAACCCCAGCACCGGCAACAACGACATCACTCCCTCACAAGATCTCTGCGACTCTCTCGCCTCGTTCTTCCACCGCAAGATTGCCGACATCCACAACAGTTTCGGTGCACCATCCATGCACCCAACCGTCGAACCAACGCCCCCCACCGCCACCCTCCGCACCTGGACCACGGTGACCACCAAAGACACAGCCCGCACGATGAACACCATCCACTCCGGATCTCCGACCGGCCCCTGCCCCCACCACGTCTTCAACAAGGCCCACTCCACCATCGCACCCCAACTCCGGGACGTCATCAACACCTCCCTCAACACCACCACCTTCCTGGAGAGCTGGAAGCATGCCGAGCTCAGCGCCCTACTGAAGAAACCAACAGCGGACCCCACCGACCTCAAAAACGTCCGCCCCATCTCGTTCCTCCCTTTTCCTGCCAAAGTCATCGAGAAGATCGTCAACAGACAGCTTGCCGCCTTCCTCGAGACGAACGGATCCCTCGACCCCTCGCAGTCCGGTTTCAGAGCCAACCACAGCACCGAGACCGCCCTCATCGCAGCCACCGACGACATCCGAGCCCTGCTCGACAACGGGGAAACAGCAGCACTCATCCTCCTGGACCTCTCTGCAGCGTTCGACACGGTCTGCCACCGCACCCTAGTTCAACACTTCAGCAACATCGGCATCCCAGAGAAGGCACTGGAGTGGATCATCTCGTTCCTCGCCGGTAGAACACAGAGAGTCCGCCTCCCCCCGTTTCGATCCGAGGCCACCGAAGTCATCTGCGGCGTTCCGCAAGGATCATCTCTCAGCCCCACCCTCTTCAACGTCTACATGAGACCTCTTGCTGCCATCGCACGCCAACACAACCTCAACAACATCTCCTACGCCGACGACACCCATCTGATCCTCTCCCTCACCAGAGACCCCGACACCGCCAGAACTAGCCTGCGCGAAGGGATGAAAGACGTCGCCGAGTGGATGAAGAACAGCCGCCTGAAACTGAACTCAGACAAGATGGAAGTCCTCATCCTGGGACCATCGCCCTCCGCCTGGGACGACTCCTGGTGGCCCCCAGCCCTGGGCACTGCTCCCAAGACAACAGACCACGCACGCAACCTGGGCTTCATCCTGGACTCCTCCCTCTCTATGACCAGACAAGTCAACGCCGTCTCCTCATCATGCTTTCACACCCTACGCATGCTTCGCAAGATCTTCCGATGGATCCCGACCGAAACTAGGAAGACGGTCCCCCAGGCCCTCGTCACCAGCCGACTGGACTACGGAAACACCCTCTGCCCTGGAACCACAGCCAAGCTACAGAAAAGACTCCAACGCATCCAGAACGCCTCCGCATGACTCATCCTGGACATCCCCCGACGCAGCCACATCTCCTGCCACCTAAGGCCTCTGCACTGGCTCCCTGTCAACAAGAGGATCACGTTCAGGCTCCTCACCCACGCAAACAAGTCTCTCCACGACCTGGGCCCCAAGTACCTCAACAACCACCTGACCTTCTACACACCCACCCGCCAGCTACGGTCTACTAGCCTCGCCTTCGCCGCCGTGCCACGCATCCGAAGAGCCACCGCCGGTGGTAGATCCTTCTCCTACCTGGCGGCCAAGACATGGAACTCCTTCCCCATCCACCTTCGGCTGACCCAGGACCACCTCGCCTTCAGGGGACAACTCAAGACCTGGCTATTCGAGCAGTAGCGACCCCCTTCCCCCAAGTGCCTTGAGACCCTTCCGGGTGAGTAGTGCGCTATACAAGTGTTATGATTGATTGATTGATTGACCATACACCTAGATCCCTCTGATTTTACCATCTGGTTACTGACTCACTATTTAGTGCTTATCAGTGAATAGTAATTTTATATTCACACAAGCATGCACTCTAAACCTAAAGGGGAAATTACCTCTTAAGTTGTATCTGCGAATAAGAGAGAGACATAAAGCAGATAAATAAAATGATGTCGTTCAAAATGAGTTCTTGCTGAAGTGGCACACGGTGATCATTGCATCTGACTCGTACTTGTAGGCTACACACGTATGCAGTATTCCTGCTGTCAATTATACTTGGCTACTTTGTTAGCAGCCTCGAGATCTTACTGTTAAAATATATTGCTTGTGGTAAAAACGTGTCCACACGCAATCATATTTATAACAAAGTATGCTATGCTATGAATTTCAAATGCAATGTATATGTGTAATGTCTCCAAATATGTCAGTCCTGGTGTTTTTCCTGCAACCACTTCACTTCCCATTTGAAATCTTCATGTACCTCAATGTTCAAGTCCAAGCATAGGAAAGCAAAGTGGAACTCGACCTTATGCACCCATTTCCTCTATAACAGGGATTTGTGGTCTGAACAGATGGAAGATTTGAAAAGATGTTCTTTGATTCTGATTTTATTTATCAAATTATGTTGAATCCATAACTATGTGACATAGTTCGTGTGTGTTACACCTGTGTGTGTGTTTGTTTCTGTCTCTTAAGTCTCATGAATGCAGCTGTTCAACATGAGGCACATCTTACCTTTCTCATTTTGGGATCAGCAGTATGAAACCTGTGCGGGTTGTAACATGGGTTTCAGGAAGCATCAGGCATCTAAAGGTTGCTTATTTCATGGGTGAGTACCTCTTGTCGTGTTTAGAAAAATATCTTACAGTGCTTATGGTTCTGCTTCTGTGACTACATTGCTTTAAATATGAGCAGGCAGGCTGATCTGGATAGTGAAAGGCAATGTGGTGCAAAGAAGAGTTTAGTTGTTTCTCATAGCAGCGCATATCAGCTGTCATTTAAGCATGTATTATTAATTGTTCAAACCAGTGCATAACTCAGTACATCTCTCACACTTACACTGTTGTTGTGCAAACATTGCATACGCATCCACATTTTCTAGTCATGCTTGAAGGGTTAATCAAACAGAGGCCATGCATTCCCCTCTTTATGTGCGCCCTCCTGTGTTCTTGGAATGGAAGACATAAGTTGCACTCTGGAAAAATTCCATGTGACATTGACTTCTCTGGACTGAGTCCGGTTCCATCTCATCGTATGCAAACCTGGTGCTTTTGTCATCATGGACATTTTTACCTTTGCCTCAAACACAACACAATGGCTCCAGTATCCATTTGGACGTTGCATGAACTGTGGATCTTTTATCTGTTTGGTCTGATCTAGAAGCAGCTTTTGCTGTCTTACCAGCCTCATTTTGACCAAGTAATTACATGCATATAAAATATAAAGAGGCTTTTGGTGAGAACCTTCCTGCATTATTCAAGTGACCTTTCCATTTTGTTCCAACCCACTGCAGCATACAGGCTGGGGCAATTGATCAGCCCATTTCATCCACTGGCACCCTTGCACTGTGAGTGGTGGCATCTAAGGCGGATACTCCTAAGAACGTGCAAGAGAGAGGTGCTCGATAATTAAAAAAGTGAGTGAAAACAGCAAAGGTTTGTGATTTTTAAAAAACAGTGAAGTATATAGACTGGTTCACTGATTCCAGTCACTTTTTTCTTGGTCACATTTAGTATTCAAACATTGTTCAATATCACTAATGTAATGAAATACAAATTCTTCGTGGTGCAAGAGGGGTTATGGGGTCGTCGACGATTCAACCCGACTTAGTGCTGTGGAGTAGTTGGGGGCCTCAGCCTGCGGGTCTTCTTCAGGACAGGAGGACAACCTCATTACCAAGGTGGTGTCAAACTCCCATGTGTGGATCAGGGCAGTCAGTGTAATCAATACATGATGTAGGGCATCGTCGGGTATTTCAAAGGCTTGTCATTGAGCTCACCGAATCCCACGTGTCAGTCAGTGGCGGCGCCTAATCCCATTCAGAAGGGATGAATCCTCTTCTTTCCGGGTACTTTCCTGGTCACTGCCAGAGTGCAGTTATATCAATAGCTTATTCACTCAGATGACGGCGGCCTCATCCCAACTAGAAGGGTGAATTCCTCTTCCGCGTTCCAGATCAGTCATTGACTGATCTGGAACGCGGAGTGAAGACGCCTGTGTCCAAGTGACCTCATCGGCACACTTGAGGAAGAGGAATTCACCCTTCTAGTTGGGATGAGGCGGCCGTCATCCCAAGTGAATATTTAATACTGTGAGCAATTGATTTTAAAGCTCAAAATAAGGAACTAACAATTAAAGGCTTGCTTTGTTCAATCTTTAATTTAGGTCTAGCACCATTGTTTTTTATAACGAATTATACCCAGGTCCAGTATCACTTTGGGCTACCCAACTTTTTATAAAGGCTAATATGCCTGAGAGGCGTGTCCACTTCTCTATGTTTATAATTTTGTGTACATATTTGCCAAATTCTTTTTGCATAATGCATGTCTGACAAAAAAAAATCTTGTCCACGGCGAAATAGAAGAATGCATTTTTCGATTCAACTGGTAGACAATATTTTTTATAACCCATTAGTGATACGGACTTGTCCATGCAGAGGACGTTTTGCTGATAGAAAGTGTGGCCTCATAAACGATTTGAAGGAACTCCGATTGTGACCCAATTACTTTCACTGGTGTGGAAGCTGTGGTTAATGATCTGCTGGGGGAGGTGCCTCCACTAGCTGACTCAGGTCAGGCTGACACAGGAGGTGTATCTGTTTAATTCTGGCTTGCTCGTGGTCAACGTAATTTCCAGTAATATAGCTGTTTCCCGAAATTGTTGTTAAAGACTTATGTACCCTACAAAACATGTTTATAGTATAAAACCACTACTATGCCCATCCTGTCCTGCCTGCATAAAACTACGTCCTAATTCAAAGAAACTATCGTCCAGTGCAGAACAGCGCTCATCTGTGTCGGCACAGGCATTGTTTATGCAACCATGGTGAAGCACAGGTATCATACCGTTTTTCATGCTCGCACGTCCTTGTATTAACACATGACGGCCTGCACGCGATATCTGGGCAGGCGCGTAACACTTCTTGCTGTAGCTTTATAGTTCTTCATTTTTTATTATTTAACGAAAATCCAAATAACAATCATGTTTTGCATTCATTCGATATTCAGCCCGTCTATATCATCATTCCCCAGCGTGTCTCATTTCCGTTTGAGTTTTCCACCGCAAGCATGGTGCCAGTTTTCGATTAACGTCAATGCTATTTTCGCCGCTCAGAACTCACCCTGGTCTGTCATAATCCCCGTGACGGCTCAGTGACCACTTTCCCAACCTATGACATTATCAGCACTCACAATGCGGTCAGCCTGCTCCCGGCTAGCGTGCACACGCCCTCTCCGGTTCCCACATCGGGCCTGACTCATCGGCGCACTCAGTGCGCGCATAGCTCGTGAGTCACGCGCCGTTTCTGAGTGTAGGCAGAGGCCGGGAGCCCGATTTGAAAGATGTCTGCCCTAGACTGCCACACCTTCCCCGGTGGCCATCGACTGAAGGTGTGGCCATGGATTCCGTAGACCGGCAAATGCACTACAACATACGTGCTAGTTTCACATTTTGTACTTTAGCCTGGAAATAGTTCAGGTGCACTTTGAACATGTGTTAAAACACAATACAGAAGTGCCCTACCCTTGTAAGTAACGCTGCAGTGAATTTTCAGAATACCGAAAGATGATGGCCCTGTTCCAATCAGATTATTGGCTTGAATCAGGCAGTGTCCGAAGGGCTGGTCTGACAGGTCAATGTGGCGGCCGTTTTTTTGGCTGTTGGTGCGCCCGCGGTATGGTTTACTGGGTCTGGTTTTACACCTGATTTCCTTGATATCCATGAAATTAAAATAAATATGGGCCACTAGGGAATTAGTACTATCTAATTCACTAGTGGGGGCCACCTTTATTTTGGTTCCTGGGGCTTATTTCATGTCCAAGTCTGGCCTTAATAATTGTCAGAACACTTTGGCCCCAATTAGAGTTCCCCAGGGTGGATGTCTCCAGGAGTAACTATGGGTAACAGCAGTGTTCACGTCAGGCTTCCAAGACACACACCTGTATCACACTCCCTCATAACTGCAGAGCGCTTATCATGATCACTTGACCGATCAGGTCAATGCGTGAATCCCATATCTGTTTAGCCAAACTGCAAACCATCACACATAGACCTACCATGCACCCTTCATGCTGCAGTCATGTAAAGCACAGCGTTCAAATATATCAACAGTCAATGAAGCTTAAAAGTGAGTTTTTCTGCCCCACAATAAATGTGTGATGAACAGGTGTGTGTCATGAGAAGCGGTAGCCAAGCTACAATGTGACCTCACATCAGTCGCGCAGTGATGGCGATGTGTTTAAGCCTAGAGTGCCAACAAGTCGCTGACAGTAACGGCACGCATGCAAGTCTGAGTGCACATAAAAGCACACCGCTTGAGGATGTACACAACAACCATCATGAGAAAGTGTGCCTTTTGTATGAAGACTTCGAGGAGCCAAATGCATGAATCACAGTAGGAAATAGCCTACTCCCACAGAACCCCATCACTGCCTTCCTTGGCTTTCATTTGCCAGTTAAAATCAGCCGTTGGACCACTATTTCACAACCCACGCAAATATCAAAATCTTTGCACTGTCCTTGACTCACGTTTGACCTGTAAAATGTATTCCTCCTCCATGGACCGCCTTTGTGCTTTCAATTTCTTACCATTTCTTTGTACATCGTCTATTGTTTCTACCTGTTACCTTGAACTTTCTCTCCCCCTTCCTGGTTATGCCTTCTTTTTTCAACTTATATTTGATCCCCCATAGCTAACCACTACAGAACTCTTCGGATTACTCCCTAACTATTGTGTCTTGCCTCTATTCTCTTGTTCTCAGTACTCCTTGCCTTACTCTCAGCTCATCTCATCAAAATCTGAGGAACCCCATCCTTTCTGTCATATTTTGCTCACTCACCCTTCAAATACGATAACATTTGTCTTATATCACATGTATCCCTAATACCAGTTTCCTGCACGCGAGTAATTTTGGATTACATCTAGATTTCATTTTGTAATTAATTGAATATTTATATGTACAGCTGTTTGGCAAAAGTGCTGTAAAAACTCAAATATAGGAGTTTCTAAGGTACAGGCAAAATTATGTACTTATGAGTTGTGTAGATGTAGTTTGGTGATACAGCACAGCTGTGCAGATGTTTGACAGCGATGTTGGACTACTACCCTGTGAGTTGGTTCAGTGCTGTTTGTTGATATTTCTTTTAAATTAGTGTTCATAAATATATTTCTAGATGTTAATCATTATACACGCGTTTTGCATTTTGTGCTGGTGCCACTGTCACATATGTGTTGTCGGTGCTTTGACGTCAGAATACTTGCACAACTCCCAACAAGTTGGGGAGGGTTCCAGATCGAGAATTAAGCTCAGCATTCAGTGGTTGGTTCAAATACTTTCAGTCTACAACCTACAACACCTGGTATTCCCAGGTGGTTTCCCATCCACGTACTAACCAGGCAAGACCCTGCTTAACTTCTGAGAACAGACATGACCAGAGGACTTCATCATCATTAATCAGGATTTGTAAAGCGTAGGTAATCACACACAAGGTTATCCAGGTCCTGAGGGCTACTGCTACAAGGTTCAATTGAATAGCCAGGTCTTGAGTCCCTTCCTGAACTCTGATAGAGAGGGTGAGGTCTGGATGTGAATGGAGAGGCCATTCCAGGACTTGGCAGCGAGGTACAAGAATGAGCGTCCTCCTCTGTTGCTTCAGCTGATGCAGGAGTGTGAGCGAGGGAAAGGATGGCGGAATGCAGGTGTCTGGAGGGTTGGTGGAAGTTAATGCATCGGTTGATGTATGCTGGTCCTTGATCTAGGAGGGATTTGTAGGCATTGCTCAGCATCCTGAAGTGGCATCTCTTTTGGATGGGGAGCCAGTGGAGCTTCTTGAGGTAGGGTTTGATGTGGGTCCCTTTGAGGAGGTCGAGGATGAATCTGGCTGATGCGTTCTGTATGGTCTGCAATCTCTGAAGGAAGTAATTGGTGATTCCTATTAGGAGCGCGTTGCTGTAGTCCATCTAGCTGGTGATTAGGGCTTGGGTGATAGTTCATCTTGTGTTGACAGTTAGGCATTTGAAGATTTTTCAGAGCATGTCAAGAGTAAGGAAGCAGGCTAAAGAGACTGCGTTGACCAGGCCTTTCATGGTGAGTGCCAAGCACTCATTGAGGTTCCTGCAGGTGGGAGCAGAGGGCTTACTGAATGGGTCAGGACTAATATGGATTGCACTATTTCTCCTATCCCTCATACTTGTTGCCTGGCACACGCCTTAATTTGAGTAGGACAAGAACATTTAGTGTTATTATTAATAATTTTTACAATGACAATTTTAATGATAAGAACAATCATTCACTTCAATTCACTTTTTGAATATATAGGTGAAATTAATTGAAAATATGCTGAGAAAGGAAAATAAATGTATTTGATTGTGGCAGGAGATTTGGGCATATTGCCCTGGGTAATGATATATATTTGTTTGATCCTGCTTGGATAGAAGGGACAACTCAAGGGGTGGATCAAAGAGGTTGTGTGCTTTATTCCCATTTTGTATATTAAGGGGTCCATTAGGATGGTGGACGGATCGCCACCGCCATGCAGGCGGTGGCGATCCGTCCGCCATCCTTGCCCGTTCGCCACCTTTCTTCCCCCGCCATATTACAATGGCGGGGGGGACCGTGGCGGAGGGGAAGACCATCCGCAGCTTTTCCGCTGCGGTCGCCTTGCGACTGCGGCGGAAAAGGCCTGATATTGTGTCAGTATCTTTCAGACACCGCCAGCCATATTAGGATGGCCTGGGAGGAATGCCTTTCTATGGCGGCAATGCCGCCACGAAAAGGCATATGGTTTCTGCTTTGGGGGCCCATTGCGGGCCCCCAGGGTGAAGGAGGGGGTGGGGGTGCACATGGGGGTACCTATGGTACCCCCCTGCGTTTCAAAGCATAACATGGCAGGTACCGCGCGGTGCCTGTCATGTTGTGCTGTGAAATGCACAACAAGCATTTTTCACATTGCGGTGGCCGGTGCTTTAAGCACCGTCCGCCGCAATGTTAAAAATGCGGGATGTACCCTCCACTGTGGCGGGTGCATCCTACTTGGGGGCCCGGGTACTCCGCCCTTGTGGCAGACGGTACCGGCCCCCGACAGGATGGCGCACAGACTTTGTGCGTCCACCATCCTAATGGACCTCTAAGTCTTTGTGATGCTATGGAGGTGGTGACTCCCCCACAACCTAAGGTTACCACTTACATAGGGGCAGGGTGGGCCACCATTATAGATGGGATTTTTGTAACACGGCATTCTCAGAAACAGATCATTTATTGATCATTTCAATACTCTGTTTTTAGTAACAATAATGCCCTGTTTATCACCCTACAGGGGTTTGATTATGGTGCTAAGAAACCCAAGGACCAAGGGAGAAGATTAGCCGAGCACTCCACTATATTGGTTGAGCTTTTAACACCTTAGCTGCGTGTAAACATTTCTCCCCAGTGCTGCGCTGTCCATTAGAACTAGTGCTGAATGGACGTTCAATGGTCGTGCGCAGCACTGGGGAGGTAGCGCTGCTGACGACCATTGGCCGTCAGCAGCACTTAAGGGGTTAAGGAAACTCTGGGCCAACCCCTTGGCTCTGATATATTTTTCTCTTAGTTCTGAACGGGATTACCTGAGAGGAACTCATACTTTTGTGAAATTGTGAGTCATAATCAGGGAAGTGCTTCTGAAGCTACAGATGCCTAAGGGTGACAGCCAGCCCCCGTGGTTTAATGACGCTTGTAGTTTAGATAATAAACATCTTTTGCAAGCACTGCATGCCAACACTAAAGAAAGGGGATTGGTTGCCAACTGTTGGATGGTATATAAGCAGGAACTACGGAGAAGAAAACTGGATGCAGGCTGACATTTAGCACCATATTTAAAACAGTGAACTTAATTGACAGTGTAACAACAGCGTTTTGCAAAACCAAATAACACAATGGAGCACATTTCAAGACCATTTACATACTCTATTTTGTTTCATAAATAGTGTTTAAACTCCAAGGTTTCTCAATCCCTGATTGTATTGGTTGATGTAGCAACTTTTAAAAAGAACATGAATGCAGACTTACACAGTTGTGCACTTACCATAATAAACAAGTCCCGCATTTGTTAAAATAACACCTTCCTTCCTTCATTCTCTGTGTGCCGGAGCACCACTGACGCGTAACAAAACCTTTTTGAACTGAACAAACTTTCACTTTTATGTTCCTGCCCGTACTCCAGCCTCTATTTCACAACATGTGTGCACCTAAGAAATTCTACCACTAACAGCTGTCCGACATATGAGATTCAAGAGGAGCTGTGTCTTGCATATGTTGAAGATCATAATAACATGGCCCTTCTGTTGCTAAGGTGCTCAATTTGGTGTAACGTGCAGGCCACCTTCAATAGTGAGGTCATTTAGGACTGTTTGTCTTATGACCTTGGGTGTCAGATCCCATGGCTCTCTTAAATCCATCAAACTGCTAGTAAGTTGGGTAGGCCATCAATCTCCTCTAATCCCATGGCATTGATTGGCAGAGAACAAGTGTGGCTGAAAAAAAAATTGCCACAAAGAGGGAAGTTGTGGAATTGCCAAGATAACAAATATAAACATCTTGAGATGTGCGCAACTTTGAGTGTAGTGCCGTATTCAGACAGATGGGATTTTACTGACCAATTTCATGTTTATAATCTTTATAAGTTATTTATGCTTCCCATTGGACCAGTTTGATCAGTCAGCTATTATGAAATGCCCCAGTGATGAGCAGTCTGTACAAACCTTGCAGAACTTTACTTTTTTCTGTAAATTGTTTTGTGTATGTACCAAAAGATTTTTAATCCCTGTAAATGTAAATGTAAATGTATAGGCATTTATATAGCGCACTACTTACCCGTAGGGTCCCAAGGCGCTTCGACCGCTGCGAAACCCTTCCTGGCTTCCCTGAGAGATGGTCCCTTAATGGGTATCTCCAGGGTGAGACCAGGCATCCCCGGCAGTCTGGTGGGGCCGTTAGTGAAGATGAGGCAAGCTAATGCCCAGAGTTGCCGAGTGTGATCGCTGATCAGAGTGGGCACCGAGGCGAGAGAATTATCGAGTCCGCTGACCCTGGTCCAGAAACCTGCCGCGCCGGGAATCGAACCCTGGTCCCGGGCCGTCCTCTGCTCTCGGGTCTGCCGCCTCTAACCAGTGAGCCACACTACTTCACCCTGTATTGAGAATTGGTTTTGTAACATGTAAGCCATGACACTACAATTTTATCAATACCTCAGTTCACCTCTTGTGTGTTTTAGAGTTTGTTCTTTCATAAATCTGCTTTGTGCCACAGAAAGAAACTCCTGTTTTAACTTTTTAATGTAATTTTGAATGCCTGTTTACATATGAATGAATGATTGGAATTGGGTGATTCTTTCATGTTTAATATATGTGTATTTATTGTGTGCTTTTATGATTTTTTTAAATTACTGAATAAAGCTTATTCGTTCATATACTTTTACCATCCATCCTCCAACGCAGTTCTCATTTCCAGCTGATTGCTGGTTCTTCATCCAAGATGTTCTTCATTAGTCTTTTATCTTTCAGAAATTACATGAAGCCAGCTCATCTGACCCTTAAACGTGTTTTGAAAGCTATAGTGCACAGAGAAGCAGGGTCCAGGCCTCAGTACATCCAGAGGCAGACAGTAGGCGGCAAGCCACGCCTAGATCCTCTATTTGGTCTTATTGTTGATAAAATGAGTACCATTGAGTTGGGTAACAATAAACATCTGTTATTCAGCACCATGATGCCTCCGGGTAAATGTGTGCTTTACAAATACACGTTATGTTATGTTATGTTATTGTCTCTTTGAAGTGTAGTAATGTTCTGAGGACAGGTGATTCAGGGCAAAATCCAATTCAATCCATAAAAAGTCTCATTGTCCACCTAGCCTTCTTTTTAGGTTCATAATATTTTATTACATGTATGATAAAAGAGAAAATACAAAAAATAGCTCTGAAAAGGTACAAATAGATATCAAGTAAAACAATATGTTAGCAAATAAACATTAAATATTATAAATAAGCTTCAAGAATAATTGATAAAGTACCTGTAATACAAAAATCATATCACGGTAAGCGAAATGAAAAGCGGAACATTTCACAAATCTATATCTATAAATTTATAGAGCTACTAAAGTTAAATGTTAAACCTATACATAGAAAGTTAATACCTATAATAACATATATTTGATGATCTAAACCTAGATAATCATCAATTGTTTTCCAAAACATTTGATAATTTGGAGTATTATGAATGATACCAGATAACGTCAAATTAGCACCTCTCCTCGCAAAAATTATCCAAGTCCTCTACTTCATGAACTAATAATAATGAGGCATTTTTCCAATTAGTAGTAATTGATTTTAAAGCTGCAGATATTAGGAAATTTAAATTGTTGTTCTTTAGAGACATTTTAGTGGAGAGTGAAGAGGATTTAGATTTTACTATGATAAAGTATCTGTGACATGCCAATTTCATTCCAGAACTTTGTAACAATATGACAATTATATAGCATATATCTTATTGAGTTTGTATTTAAAGAACAGTACAAACAAGCACACAAATTTAAAAGTCTTGCAATATATAATTTTATGGGGATCCATAGACAAATAAAAAGCATAAAGGAATTAGTTTGATATAAAGATGCAGGCAACCAACCCGAGAAAGAATACATTTTCCTCCATATATGAAAAGATAACAATAAGTCTAATTCTTTATTCCGAAACGTAAGAAGAAAATTGATATTACCCCCATTAGAATTATTCAATTGTTTTATAAAACGATGACACTTCATGGGTTGAAGAAGCTATTGTTTGGAGATACAATTCCAAATCAAAAGAAGAAATTAAAGGAAAGTAATTTGTGAATGAATCAAGAATAGAGTTACATAACAATTCATATTTATAAATATCTGACAGTTGCAAATTCAATCTTTGTTGTAATTCATCAACACTTAAAAAGGCATTATTATTGTAAATATCTTTTAAATAATAAAAAATACTAGATTTATTCAATGAAAGCTAAAAATGTGTGTGTCGAGCTGATTTCAATAATGAATTATGCCACAACATCAAATTTAATGCATGCGGAATAGAACACTGGAAAATAGAATCCAAATCATGTAATATCAGTTTTGTAGATTTCAATATTACTGATTTCAATGCAGAAGAGTTGTACTATGTAAGTAAAGCAGGTAAAAGAAATGGTGATATTAAATTTTGTTCAATGCAAAGCCATGAAGGTGAATTATTAGGTTTGGTATGCTGAAACCATAAAGTACTTTGTTTTAAAATAAAAGCTTCATGATAAACAAGGAAATCCAGTAAACCAAACCCACCATTATTTTTAGACACTTTCAGTTTTTTATAACTGAACCAAGGAGATCTGTTACTCCAAATAAATGGTGAGAAATATTTGTTAATGATTATATAACATTTAAGAGAGAGTTGAATAGTATAATTGAAATAAGATAGAAAAGCTTTGGAGCCATAATCATTTTAATTGCATCTATTTTCCCCCACCAAGATAAACGCAAAGGGGACCATTTGTTAAACATATCCTTAATATAAGCCAAAGTAGATTCAAAATTCAGTGACAGAGATTGTTTTATGGTGCTAACAAATAATATGTATATATATTTAGGATTATCTTTTTGCCAAACAATTTCTTTATTGGTAAGCATATCAGACAAACAATGAACATTTAAGGGGAAACAATCAGTTTTGTTAGTGTTAAGCTTAAGCTTATAACCTGCGATCTTAGAATACATATCAATTAACTCAATAATGGAGGGATGGAAGATTCTTTATTAGCAATATATAAGAGAAAATCGTCAGCATATGCTGACATTTTATTAGGGACTCTGTTTATCAGAAGACATTCGATTTCTAAACAATTTCTAATAGTGAATAATAAGGGTTCAATTGCAAAAGGATAAACAAAGGAGATAATGGGCAACCTTGCCTAGTTCCCCTAAAAAGAACAAATTTAGGGAAAAGTCAACCACTAATAAAATGTTTGCGAGACGGACTAGAGTATACTGTACCAAAACTGGAAGCTGAGAAGGTGCGAAAAAGGTATTGTCAACGTATTTAATCGAAAGTCTTTTCTGTATCTAAGTCCAGAACACCTGCTGGAAAAAGTATTAATGATTCAGCATCAATTGCATGAAATAATAATATAGTATTATTTGTCGAATGCCTGTTTCTCAAAAGGCCAGACTTGTCCACATGTATAAAATGAGGAAGCACAAGAGCTAATTTAGTTGCAATAATTTTAGTATAACATTTACAAACTTGACTTATTTAAGAAATTGGGTGACAATTTATAAAAAAAGAAAGAAGGGTCTTTATCTGGTTTCGGGATCACTATAATGAACGCTTCAGAGAACAACCCGAAGTAGATCCAGTACTACTAAAATTAGAAAACAATGAAAGCAAGAACGATGAAAGGTGAGGTGAAAATTCCTTATAGAATTCCGCTGCAATACCATTTGACCCTGGAGATTTATGTAACTTCAGAGATTTAATTGCTGAAAGTATTTCATCTATAGTAAATGGAAGGTCCAATTTAGGTCTGTCTGCTAGCAAAATTTTAGATAAGTCATATCCTTGCAAAAATGTATCAATATGTAATTTATCATTAGGAAGTGGTTTGTTATAAAAGTAAGAATAATATTTAATTAACTCATTAATTATGTCTTTGTGGGATAAAGCAATTGAACCATTTGGAGTGCGAAGAGCATTAATTTGATTTTTAGCTTTTTAAATATGGAGATAGTTATCCAGGAGTCTACCAGATCTATTAGCACTAAAAACAAAATGAAGCTTTGTTGTTAGAGATTTGTAGGCCTTCTCTATTGTTTAATATAGAGCTCAATTCGTAATGAAGGTTTTGGAATTGTACCTTATATTTAATGTGATTAGAAGTAATATACAGATGTTCATATTTAGCTGTTTGTTTATCCAAATCTCAAATTATAGAATTAAATGATTTGTTATCATGTGCCATAATAGATATAGTTTCTTCTCTGATATATATGGTTTAAATGCGTTCCATCGATTAATAATAGATATTGAACCTTCAGGATTAAATGAAATATAATCATGAATTGCAGGTAAAAGCTTTGGCTTATTTTTCTCATTAGCAGCAATATTGGTATTCATGCACCATCGACCTTGAACATTCTGGCGGGAGTTGAAACATAAAATGCATGATATGGGTGCGTGGTCAGAAATAATTATATTCTAAATAGTGGGATTAAAATTTGAGAATATTAGACCACAAGATATTAATAAATAATCAAATCAAGAATAAGAATTATGTGGGTTATAAAAAAAGTAAACTGCTTGTCTGTAGGAATATGTAGAGGCCAAACATCTACCTTGTTGGTAGTTCTAAAGAAGGATCTAAGAGTGAAAAAAAGCTTTTGGAGGACAGAAATTGGTTTGGGAAATTCTATCCAACAATGGATGCAAATAGGATTAAAATCACCTCCAATAATAAGAGGAACAGTACCCAATTTTAGTACACCTAGCTTACTTTTACTGTAGTTCATGTGCTGTACTGAAGATATATCGTAGTATTAAGCATGGGCGAAATTTGCGAATTTGCGTTCCGCGAATTTGCGGATTTCCCCACAAAAATGCAAAAAAATCAGCAAATTCGCAAATTTTCCAGCGAAATCGCGGATTTTTTTGCGATTTGCCCTGGAGTACTTTCTACTGGCTAATCCAGTAAGTGCTCCCTCATTGGGTAAATATAGGGTGCTTTTACTACACTGCAGCTGCGTAAAGGCCAGAAGATGTGTCTCCAGTGACCATGTGCGCCTGTAACACAGGCACAGGCACACATGGTCACTGGAGACACATCTTCTGGCCCTTTACGCAGCTACAGTGTAGTAAAAGCACTATGGGGCAGATTTACAAGCCGCTTGCGCTTCTTTTGCGTCGCAGTTGCGTCACTTTTGTCATGCAGCGGCAGCACAAAAGATGCGCCATGATGCTGGGTATTAACAGCGTGACGCATCTGAGAGATGTGTCACGTTCTAAAGCCCTGCGCCATCAGGAGGCGTTCCGGTGCAGGGGAGGGCGTTCCTGCGCAGGAACGCCTCCTAAAAGTGGCTGAGTGAAATCTACAAGATTTCACTAAGTCACTTTTAGGCCAATGCTGCGTCAAAACCCTGCGCCTGCTTGAAGCAGGCGCAAGGCTTGACGCAGCATTGGGGAGATAGGGCCCCCCAAAGCATTGCTGGAGCTGCGTCGCGCTTGCGACGCACCTCCAGCAATGCGCTGCTTTTACGGCACAGATGCGTGACGCATCTGTGCAGTTTTTGCCACATGGTGGCGCACCATAGGTGGCGAAGCTGCGGCGCACAATAACCGGTGCATCCCTGGGGATGCGCCAGTTATTGCAAATCTGCCCCTATACATTTAGCCAACGAGGGAGCACTTACTGATTAGACAGTAGAAAGTACTCCAGTTGAGTAGAGGTATTGCACAAAAAGGTGGCATCTTCGTGGACAAACACGCAGGGCGGGATTCATTCTGCCCCCTGTTAGACTAGTTTTTTGTGCCCTTCTGCCCTCTGTTAGACTCGTTTTTCCCTTGTTTTTCTGCCCTTCTGCCCTCTGTTAAACTCGTTTTTCCCTTGTTTTTCTGCCCTTCTGCCCCCTGTTAGACTCGTTTTTTGTGCCCTTCTGCCCTCTGTTAGACTCGTTTTTTGTGCCCTTCTACCCTCTGTTATTCCCTTGTTTTTGTGCCCTTCTGCCCTCTGTTAGACTCGTTTGTTGTGCCCTTCTGCCCTCTGTTAGACTCGTTTTTGTGCCTTTCTGCCCCCTATTAGACTTGTTTTTTGTGCCCTTCTGCCCTCTGTTAGACTCGTTTTTGCCTTGTTTTTCTGCCCTTCTGTCCTCTGTTAGACTGTTTTTTTGTGCCCTTCTGCCCTCTGTTAGACTCGTTTTTCCCTTGTTTTCTGCCCTTCTGCCCTTTGTTAGACTGCTTTTTGTGCCTTTCTGCCCTCTGCATCACCACATCATCACTCAGCGCTACCCCAGCATCACTCAGCACCACCACATTATCACTCAGCACCACCACATTATCACTCAGCACCACCACAGCACCACTAAGCACCACAACAGCATCACTCAGCACCACCACAGCATCACTCAGCGCCACCACATTATCACTCAGCACCACCACAGCACCACTCAGCACCACCACAGCATCACTCAGCACCACTACAGCATCACTCAGCACCACCACAGCACCAAGAAGCACCACCACAGCACCACTCAGCGCCACCACAGCATCACTCAGCACCACCACGGCATCACTCAGCACCACCACAGCACCACTAAGCACCACAACAGCATCACTCAGCACCACCACATTATCACTCTGCAACACCACAGCACCACTCAGCACCACCACAGCATCACTCGGCACCACCACAGCATCACTCAGCACCACCACAGCACCACTCAGCACAACCCCAGCATCACTCAGCACCATCCCAGTATCACTCAGCACCACCACAGCACCACTCAGCATCACCACAGCACCACTTAGCACCACCATCGCACCACTCAGCACCACCCCAGCATCAATCTGCGCAACCATTCAACAACAACTGGTTCAAATATGTTCTCTCAATATTTCAAGCTTTATTACAAATGTCACAAAAAGATGTTAATATTTCACTTCGGTTTTTGGATTTTCGTCACAATAAAATACACTGAACATAATCTTCACAAAAGTTATTTACAAAAGTTTAAGCTATTGCCATTATAAATTAAAATCACTTTTATTTAAGTATCAATTATTTAAAAAAATTAAAAGTCATTGTAATTTGTAATATCAATACATCTAACTCACGTAAATACAAACATGTTGCATTACAAATGCTATAGGTGTCCCATTAGCAAAAGTTATAACTATTGGCATTGTAAATGACAAACTTATTAATTTAGCTATTTTTAAAACCAACACATAAATAAAAAAAATTGTCATTTACAAGACCAATAGTTTAAACTTTCCTAATGCGAGACCTATTGCATTGAAAATGCTTGTTTTTATATCTGTCAGTGCTTCCTGTTGAGGTTTAATTTTCGTGACAGGCGCCTCATTGCCTACTTGTAACTATTCTCGGACCCTGCTTCAAGGGTCAGCCCAGGGTCAGAGAATAGTTGCAAGTAGGCAACAAGGCGCCAGGAAGCACTTACAGGCTTCATGTGCTGTACTGCAGATATATCGTAGTATTAAGCATGGGCGAAATTTGCGAATTTGCGTTCCGCGAATTTGCGGATTTCCCCACAAAATTGCAAAAAAATCAGCAAATTCGCAAATTTTCCAGCGAAATCGCGGATTTTTTTGCGATTTGCCCTGGAGTACTTTCTACTCGCTAATCCAGTAAGTGCTCCCTCATTGGGTAAATATAGGGTGCTTTTACTACACTGCAGCTGCGTAAAGGCCAGAAGATGTGTCTCCAGTGACCATGTGCGCCTGTAACACAGGCACAGGCACACATGGTCACTGGAGACACATCTTCTGGCCCTTTACGCAGCTACAGTGTAGTAAAAGCACTATGGGGCAGATTTACAAGCCGCTTGCGCTTCTTTTGCGTCGCAGTTGCGTCACTTTTGTCATGCAGCGGCAGCACAAAAGATGCGCCATGATGCTGGGTATTAACAGCGTGACGCATCTGAGAGATGTGTCACGTTCTAAAGCCCGGCGCCATCAGGAGGCGTTCCGGTGCAGGGGAGGGCGTACCTGCGCAGGAACGCCTCCTAAAAGTGGCTGAGTGAAATCTACAAGATTTCACTAAGTCACTTTTAGGCCAATGCTGCGTCAAAACCCTGCGCCTGCTTGAAGCAGGCGCAAGGCTTGACGCAGCATTGGGGAGATAGGGCCCCCCAAAGCATTGCTGGAGCTGCGTCGCGCTTGCGACGCACCTCCAGCAATGCGCTGCTTTTACGGCACAGATGCGTGACGCATCTGTGCAGTTTTTGCCACATGGTGGCGCACCATAGGTGGCGAAGCTGCGGCGCACAATAACCGGTGCATCCCTGGGGATGCGCCAGTTATTGTAAATCTGCCCCTATACATTTAGCCAACGAGGGAGCACTTACTGATTAGACAGTAGAAAGTACTCCAGTTGAGTAGAGGTATTGCACAAAAAGGTGGCATCTTCTTGGACAAACACGCAGGCCGGGATTCATTCTGCCCCCTGTTAGACTCGTTTTTTGTGCCCTTCTGCCCTCTGTTAGACTTGTTTTTCCCTTGTTTTTCTGCCCTTCTGCCCTCTGTTAAACTTGTTTTTCCCTTGTTTTTCTGCCCTTCTGCCCCCTGTTAGACTCGTTTTTTGTGCCCTTCTGCCCTCTGTTAGACTCGTTTTTTGTGCCCTTCTGCCCTCTGTTATTCCCTTGTTTTTGTGCCTTTCTGCCCTCTGTTAGACTCGTTTGTTGTGCCCTTCTGCCCTCTGTTAGACTCGTTTTTGTGCCTTTCTGCCCCCTATTAGACTTGTTTTTTGTGCCCTTCTGCCCTCTGTTAGACTCGTTTTTGCCTTGTTTTCTGCCCTTCTGTCCTCTGTTAGACTGTTTTTTTGTGCCCTTCTGCCCTCTGTTAGACTCGTTTTTCCCTTGTTTTCTGCCCTTCTGCCCTTTGTTAGACTGCTTTTTGTGCCTTTCTGCCCTCTGCATCACCACATCATCACTCAGCGCTACCCCAGCATCACTCAGCACCACCACATTATCACTCAGCACCACCACATTATCACTCAGCACCACCACAGCACCACTAAGCACCACAACAGCATCACTCAGCACCACCACAGCATCACTCAGCGCCACCACATTATCACTCAGCACCACCACAGCACCACTCAGCACCACCACAGCATCACTCAGCACCACTACAGCATCACTCAGCACCACCACAGCACCAAGAAGCACCACCACAGCACCACTCAGCGCCACCACAGCATCACTCAGCACCACCACGGCATCACTCAGCACCACCACAGCACCACTAAGCACCACAACAGCATCACTCAGCACCACCACATTATCACTCTGCACCACCACAGCACCACTCAGCACCACCACAGCATCACTCGGCACCACCACAGCATCACTCAGCACCACCACAGCACCACTCAGCACAACCCCAGCATCACTCAGCACCATCCCAGTATCACTCAGCACCACCACAGCACCACTCAGCATCACCACAGCACCACTTAGCACCACCATCGCACCACTCAGCGCCACCCCAGCATCAATCTGCGCAACCATTCAACAACAACTGGTTCAAATATGTTCTCTCAATATTTCAAGCTTTATTACAAATGTCACAAAAAGATGTTAATATTTCACTTCGGTTTTTGGATTTTCGTCACAATAAAATACACTGAACATAATCTTCACAAAAGTTATTTACAAAAGTTTAAGCTATTGCCATTATAAATTAAAATCACTTTTATTTAAGTATCAATTATTTAAAAAAATTAAAAGTCATTGTAATTTGTAATATCAATACATCTAACTCACGTAAATACAAACATGTTGCATTACAAATGCTATAGGTGTCCCATTAGCAAAAGTTATAACTATTGGCATTGTAAATGACAAACTTATTAATTTAGCTATTTTTAAAACCAACACATAAATAAAAAAAATTGTCATTTACAAGACCAATAGTTTAAACATTCCTAATGCGAGACCTATTGCATTGAAAATGCTTGTTTTTATATCTGTCAGTGCTTCCTGTTGAGGTTTAATTTTCGTGACAGGCGCCTCATTGCCTACTTGTAACTATTCTCGGACCCTGCTTCAAGGGTCAGCCCAGGGTCAGAGAATAGTTGCAAGTAGGCAACAAGGCGCCAGGAAGCACTTACAGGCTTACAGCAGCAGGTGCCCAAGTTGAAGTTAATTTCTTTGTAACCCTTTTGCAAAAGGTTACAAAAAATTAGCTTCAACTTTTGCACCTGCTGCTGTAACCCTGTAAGTGCTTGGCTGAAAATTCGTCCCAGCTGATTTGTGGATTTTACCGAGATTTCGCGAGATTTGCGGATTGTGAAATCGCGGAAAATCCGCAAATTCCACGAGCGGAACGAATTTTCAGCCCATGCTTACCTAGAAGACTCCATTCTATGTGTCTGCTGCAATGGAATGACCACTCTGTCAGTGTGGAAAGCCTCCACTCAGATACTGCCCTATATAAATGAAGAACTCTGCTGGGAAACACTGGCTGGTTCTGGGGCCAAGTCTCTGGCCCCAATTGTGAAAAGAGACAGGCTGGCTGTGACAAAGAAGCTTCAAAGGCACTCCTGATACTACTACACTGTTTACTATATCCATACCACTTTGGAAGATTATAGGTATGCGTAATTCTTTGTTACAGCAATCTGCTGTTCCTTTTCACTCCCCTCTTCCACATTCCAAAATAAGTACGGTAGCTACTAACTAACCCTTCCTGTCTTCCTACCTAGAGGCCTAGGCCTACTGTACATTTTCTGGAAGAGTCTTTCACACTTCAACAAAGAGTTAACAACTGATACTGGAGAAGAGAAAAGCTGGTCAGAGCTAAATTTGTTTCAGTTGAGGCTTACAAGAAGAAGCAAGCACATTTCTTTTAATAAAACCATCTTAGCATCCGTATTTAACACCAGTTTGTTTAGCAGTGAATTTATTTTTACATAAATATTCCAAAGGCAATAACACCCTATGCTGCCAAGAGGAGCATTGTGTGTCCTTTCCTGAAAGACAAATCCCACTTCTATATAGTAGGCATATCCTACTTGAGAACATTATGTATCCAGACTTTGCAGGCTTCATGGTACTCCTTCTAGGTGTCTTAGGTATGTCAAAAGTAGGGTTTTAATCATGTCAAAAACAGTTCCCCTTGTCATATAGCTTCTGCAGCTTTGCTCACAGATATTAAGAACTACAATGAGAAGCCTGACACCAAACTTTTATCGTCACTCATATGGGCCATGTAAATCCATACTGGAGTCCTCATGCTGTTTCGATACTACTGTATGTTAAAAATTGGTTTTCTGGTTGGCAAAGGTATGCACCCTGTCCAAGCAGAAACCACAATCCTAGTCAAGGTACTCAGATATACACCATAAATTAACCTGTGCTCACCCTCTGGTAGCTTGACACAGAGCAGGCTAGCTCAACTTAGGAGACAATGTGTAAAGTATTTGTGCAACAGTAACAATGAAAACTCCACAAAAAGACTCCATACCTTTAAAAAAATAGATCATGATTTCATAAATAAAACAAGGCCAAAACCACAAAAACACAGTTAGTAGAAGTAAGATTTTAGGGACGGATGAAGAATCCCGCTCTGATGGAAGAATTCAGAGAGTTTTGCCCACTCTGCGTGGAGTGCTGAGTTTAGAAAAACTCAGCGAAGTGACGCAGAGTGGGGTTTTTCTCTCAAGTGGCTCGTCAATGTTAAGTGGATAAGTGAGATAAATCACATGCTAGACCACTTCTCATTGGGATTTCTAAATGCGAGAGGTTTCAGTAGGTCACTACAACCCGTGTTGAAAAAGCTGCAGCTCGCAATGATGAAGCTGCAGCTTGAGTGGAAAATCTTGAGTGGAAAACAACAGGAAGAAATCAGCACCCTCTGGCTCTCTTTGTGATGCCATTTGTGCTGGATTTATAGCATGAGAGAAACTCTTGGAGCTAAAAATCACCACAAACAGTTTGATATACTGGACTCCGTACTCGTGGAACCCCACATAGGGGGGTGAAGGTTTTTCAGCACTTTGCGGAGTTCCACATACAATGACACCACAAACTCTGCCCATGCCTATTGAATATATGCATTTTCAAAGAATAAAAGTAAAAGCTTAGCTCTTTGAAACAATAAGCACAAATAAGGGTTATCTGGTTGTGCTGAACTGGGGCAAAGTCAAGAGTTCAGGCCAACTCCAATCGATGTATACCTCTGTTTTACAAGTCTTTCATTCTCAGGTGGATAACACATATCAAAATATATGTGTAAACAGAGACATTCTTCAGTCACAACACCATTGAGATATCAAAACTTTAGAGACTGCACTTCACATTTCAAACACACACCTACATTTATGCGGCGTACTTTAAGTGTACCTTTCCATACACTCATACAAACTAGCCTAATCACTAATCCATTTCCTAACATGTCTTAAACCTCACTTTTGTGCTGGAGGTTCACCATTCTGTGATTACTTACAGTGTTGGGCCTAGTCAAATATAAAGCAGCAATCTATCACATGTCTCAGCTGTAAGTCTCACCATATTCCTGAAAGTATGCATGCATATGTCTGTAACTTTTGTTAGCAGCATCATATATAAACTAAATTTTCAAATGGATGTATACTAGTGTTTTATACATCAGGCATCTTCAGATGCATAATACATATCAGAATACATGTGCAAGTAGAGATATACCTCAGTCACAATACCAAAAAGGCCTTAAATATTCACAGACTGCACTTCACATTGTGAGCAAACACAGAAAATTATGCAGTATATTTGAAGTGTAGCTTTCCACAGACTGATACAAAGTAACCTAATAACGAATCTATCCCCTAACATGCCTTAAACCTCATGGTTGTGCTGTAGCTTCACCATTCTACAACTACTTAGGGTGTTGGGCCTAGCTAAATATAAAGCAGCAATCCTTCACATGTCTATGCTGTATGTCTCAGCATTTTCCCGAAAGCATGCAAGGATATGTCTGTACCCTTTACTAGTAGCATCATATATCAAAGAAACATACAAATTGATGTATACCTGTGTTTTATATCTCTAGCATTTTCAGATACATAACAGATATCACAATGAATGTGCAAGTACACACATATCTTAATCACAATACCATGATGACCATAAAACTTGGCAAACTGCACTTCACATTTCGAACAGACACCTAGATTTATGCGTCGTACTTCATGTGAACCCTTCCTTAGACTCATACAAAGTAGCGTAATCGCTAATTCCTCACCCAACATATCTTAAACATCACTTTTTCTGCTGCTGCTGCTGCTTCACCATTCTATTACGAGTTAGATATGGAGCATAACCAAAAACAAAAAGGAACCCTTCTTATATCTCTGCTGTAAGTCTCACTATCTTCATGAAACCATGCATGCATGTGTCTGTACATTTTGCTAGTGCCACCATATATAAAAGAAGCATACATCTAGATGTATACTAGTGTTTTACACATGTATCATCTTCAGATAGATAACACATATCAGAATACATGAGTAAGTAGAGACATATCTACATAGAAACCTATACAGCAGAGACATGTGGAAAGGGGCGACCATTCGGTCCCCCCGAACGTATGGTGGAGTACCACGATCCCCCCGGGAAGCCATCTTGGGCGGGAGGCGAGTCTCGGCTGGTATGCCCGAAGCGGCGTAGCCGGGGCGCGCCTTTTTCCCGCCCTGGAGTGGGTTGTCCTAGACACTGACGCGGACGGCCACGCCCTCGGAGGCAGGCGGGGGCGGGTTTACGCCCGCCCTGAAGGCGGATAAAAGGAGCAACAAGCCAAGGAAGCATCCTCTTGTTCCTGTGCTCTGAAGCTGCACCTCCCCGCTGCACGTGAGCTCGAGACGGAACGAAGAGCCAATTTTGAGCGTGGTAATCTTTCTCTTTTGTCTTACAGATATCTCGTGTGAGAATGCCAGGCAAGAAAGTCGGAAAGCGGGTCGGTACCGATCAGATGCTCCGCATGCTCATGAAGGAGATAGCCGATTTGAAGAAGCAGATGGCGGCTAAGGACGGGGAGGGAGGACCGAAGCGACCTTTACCAGGGGTAGTCCCCGGTGGGAGAGGCAAGAGGTCCAGAAGGGGGGCACTTGGGGGGGAAACCCCGGTTCCCGATACCCCACTTGAGGAGCCAACCCCGGTTCCGAAGGAGGGGCATCCGATCCCCGTAGTGGTCACCCCCGTGACCGGGGAAGATATGCCTCCCGAGTTAGCGGCGCAATTGGCAGCGTGGTTGGGAAAAGATAGCGAGGGCACCACGGCTGACGACGCCCGGGCAGTAATGAGACAACTGCGGGAATCTAGAGAGGCTGCGAAGGCACCATCTTCTGCTACCCCGCCAGTTCCGGCGGCGGAAAATACAACAGCCAAAAGGAGCTCATGCATCCGAGTGTTTGGCGCGCAAAAATGGCCGCCTTTAAGGTCGACGAAAATATTGGTACTTGGGGCAGAGCATGGGGCATTTTTACCTCCATCATGGGGGAGCGCAGGCCCGAGTTGCTGACCGAGTTGCCTATTTATCAGTCACGGATCATGGAGTATTCCGTAGCATACGGGGGCAATCAGTGGTTCTGTTATGACAATATTTTTAGAAAAGCTAAAGAACACGACCCAATTCTGACTTGGGATTGTTACGACTCCGTTTCATGGCAAAAAATGGAGAGTTCAGGAATGTTGGAAGTACCATTGTCAGGGAGTAACGGGGGTGAATCTTCCCGCCAATACTCTGGGACACCCTTTCGGACGGGTGCAGGTAACGAGTATCACTCGAAGCCGAGTGGCAACGCAGGTAAAAGGGGGATTTGTTGGAATTTTAACAGAGGGAAATGTACGAGGCCCCAGGGGTCATGCAAGTTCAGACATGAATGTGGGGGGTGTGGGCAGCCATCCCACCCTGAGTCCATGTGCAGAGCCAAAACGGGTGATAACGGTGGTAGGGGAAGCGCCAAACAGGTCTGAAATAGTCCGAGGGGCGCCTTTACCTACTCCGATTGATACCATGGCAATGATTCCTTGGCTCAACGAATACCCGGATCATGCTTCCGCTGGGGTGTTGCGAAACGGGGTTTCATATGGTTTCCGCATCCCAGTGGGGGATTTTCAGGGTGTAGCAAACTGTAAGAATCAACTATCGGTCTTGCAGCATACGGCTGTGGTACAGGTAAAGATTGGGAAGGAGGTGACTCGAGGTCGTGTCGCCGGTCCATTTGATTTGCCACCGATTGCTAACTTTGTTTGTTCCCCTCTAGGGGTGGTCCCCAAGAAGGACCCGGGTGAGTTTCGGCTGATACATAACTTGTCAGCCCCACGTGGTCTTTCCGTGAATGATGCGATGGACCCGGAAGTGTGTTCGGTGCGGTACGCATCTTTCGATGAGGCCGTCGCCATGTTGAATCGCCTGGGGCCCGGGGCGCTGATGGCAAAATCAGACATCGAGTCAGCGTTCCGGTTGCTCCCGGTACACCCAGACGATCAGCGTCTCCTTGGTTTCAGGTTTCAGGGTCGCTATTACATGGATAGATGTATGCCAATGGGATGTTCTATATATTGTGCCTATTTTGAAAAGTTCAGTTGTTTTCTGCAATGGGTCTTCACAAAGAAGATGGGTTTTCAACATGTTATGCATTATCTCGATGACTTTCTGTTCCTGGGGGCAGCCGGGGATCCAGAATGTGGACAGGCTTTAAATGAATTTTGTGTCTTAATGAACCAATTTTGTGTGCCATTGGCGCCAGGTAAGACCGTGGGTCCCTCGACTTCCCTCGAGTTTCTGGGGATCGAGCTCGACTCGGTAGAAGGTTGTTTTCGATTACCAAGAGAAAAGGTGTTAAAATTCAGGGCATCCCTTGAAACATGTATTAGTGAGACTAAGGTAAAACTGCATCAATTGCAACAAGTGGTGGGCCAGTTGAATTTTGCCCTGAGAATAATGCCGATGGCCCGCCCCTTTTCCCGCTCGATTGCACAAGCCATGGTCGGCCTGAAGGAGGGTCATCACCGCACGAGGCTCTCGGCAGAGGTTCGCCAGGACATGCGCATTTGGTTGGCATTTCTGGCGGATTTCAATGGTCGAATTGTCTGGAACAAACCGGCGGTGTCCTCTGAGGAGCTGGGGCTGTGGACAGATTCGGCGGGGAGTATAGGTTTTGGTGCCATATTCGGCACACAATGGTCGGCTCAAAAATGGCCGTCATGGACGCACGAGTGCGGACTGACGAGTAACATTGCTTTTCTCGAACTTTTTCCTATTTTGGTGGCCCTGAAAACTTGGCCCGAGGGGTTCCGGGATCACTCTGTGGTGTTTTGGTCTGACAACATGACCGTGGTTGAGTGTATCAATAGTCAGGCAGCACGTTGCAAATGGATGCTGAGACTGCTTAAAGAAATTGTGTTATTGTGCATGCAGTTGAATGTGCTCTTTAGGGCAAGACATGTCCCGGGGGTACTGAACCAAGCGGCTGATGCGCTTTCTCGTTTCTGTATGCAGGCCTTTTGGGGTTTTCTGCCCACAGCGGACCCGGTGGCGGCACCCTTTCCCGAAGCTCTCTGGTCTCTCGGTGCCCCGAACTACAAAACCTCGTGGGAGAGAGTTTAGCACCCAGGACAAGGAAAGCATATGAAGGGGCGTTCCGTTCCTATTGGTCCTTTTTGGGTTCTGCTAGGGGGGAGTTATGGGGCCAGGAAGAGCTTGTCGTAAAATTTTTGCTGTCTTTACATCAGGCAGGCAAATCAGTAGCTACGGCCCAGAGGCATCGGGCTGCCATTTCCTTTATGGCAAAGGCTCATGGGATCCAGGACCCGACAGCGTCTTTCGTGGTACAGAAAGCGCTACGTGGGTGGCAACGCCTTGAGGGTCGCAGAGCAGATGAGAGGCACCCGATAGGTCTGGATAGGTTGGCCCTGTTATTATCCGTACTCCCTGCAACGTGTTCATCCCAGTATGAAACAGTTTTATTCCGAGCCGCTTTTGCGCTGGCATTCCATGGAGCTATGCGGGTAAGCGAACTAGTGGCGAAGAACAAGCAGGATACGATGGGGGGACTGTGCCGAGAACACATTCAGGTCAAGGGGGAGACGATGACTGTCTCGTTTGTCAGGTCCAAAACCGATCAGGGTGCGATTGGGGACTGCATAATCATACAGAGGAATCCCGGGTCTTCCATGTGCCCTGTTGTTTGCGTAGAGAAATATTTAGCGCAGAGGGTGGCATCATGGGGGGGGACCTTGTTGAGACACGCTGACGCCACCCCACTGACGAGGTTTCAGTTCCAGCCGGTGCTTGCGATGTCGATTTCGGCCGCGGGCTTGAACCCCGGCGAGTTCGGGACCTATTCCTTTCGGATAGGGGCTGCTACTGAGGCTACAGCCAGGGGTCTGAGTGTAGAAGAAGTAAAACGTGTGGGGCGTTAGTCCTCGAACTGTTATAAAAGGTATGTGCGGTTGCACATGTTGTGAAGCTGTAATGATGTACTCACGCTTCTTGTTTTTGTTTGGTTTTCAGTTGCGCAAGCCTACGAGGCGGGGCGGACTGTGCAGTCGACCCGACACCTGGGGACCAGCGGTCAGACATCACCGGCTGCGAAAAAGGAGATGTGGGTCGTGGGCCACTCATACGTGAGGCGTGCCGCGGACGTATTCAAAGCAGGTGACATGATTCACGTGGCTGGGGAATACGGGTACAGGGTGTCCTTCTACGGAAAGGGCGGGCTCTGTATTGACCAGTTTCAATCCTTTTTTGAGGGTTTGTTAGGGCGGACAAGGTCACCGCCGTCTATAATCATAGTCCATCTTGGGGGCAACGATTTGGTGGCCACTGGTAGACGACTTCTTCTTGAGGCAATGCTTTCCACAGTAAGTTGGTTGGCAAGAAGAGTTCCAGGGTGCACAATTGCATGGTCCCATATGATCCCACGGAAAGTGTGGCGGGGGCTATTCGGTTTCTGCTCTCAATCATTCAGTAAAGAAAATAAATAACAAAGTGAGTAGATTGTTTCGTTCATGTACACTGCATTCTGTTTCGCATGGTTGTATCAAAGGGGACAGTATGTATTTGGGGGATGGGGTTCATTTGTCCCGGGTGGGGAATGAGTTACTCATAGGAGACCTCATAGCTTGGCTAAAGAGTTTAAAACATGACCTTTAGGCAGGAGTGGTTGTGGGGGGTCCGGATAGCCGGTCAACTATCCGGCCTGTGGCGGTAAGGTCATGATCGGTGAGCAGTAATTGGAAGATCCCTATGGGGGGGCGTCACCCATTACGGATGGGAGCGCTCGGGGGAGGTGGCCATTGGCCCCTCAACGGGGAGGCGGTCCCTTCTAAGGATGGGCCGCCGGAAGGAAAGGAAAGGTGGTCAAGGCCCCTTCCTAGATAGGAGGGGCTATGGGCCCTCCTGGGGAATTTCCCGGGGCCAGGACATCTGCGACGGCAGATGGGTAAGTTGTGTGGGGTTCGGGAGGGGGTTTACGCTACCTTTTAGACACCTCACACGAGTCCTCGGACGACCGTTAAATGGCGTCGAGTTCATTGGGGCCCCCGTCAAGTCAAAGGGAAATTGGTAGATGCACTTGAGGTACGCCTCTGTGCGGTCGCTCCCCTCACAAGTGAGGGGGGTATTCCTGGTTTAGGGATCTGACACCGGTTACGACCTTGCCGTTGGCCCTTAACGTTAGGATGTACAATTTCAAGTCAAATGTTTTGTAGGATGTTAGTTCGGCTAGGAGAACCTTTGTATTAGAGATCTGTTAAGGTTAGCCAAACATCGTAATGTGGAAATGAAATTGTACATAATATGAAACTGTTATTTTAATGTTTTGATTTTGTTTCATATTTTAATAAATACGGCCGGGAGGGTCACTACCTCCCGCCTTCCAAAAGTTCAGAACCGTTTCCGGTTTCCCATCCTTGGGGATTGTGTTGAGAGGGGGTGGCGGGTATCTCAGCCATATGGAAAGGGGCGACCATTCGGTCCCCCCGAACGTATGGTGGAGTACCACGATCCCCCCGGGAAGCCATCTTGGGCGGGAGGCGAGTCTCGGCTGGTATGTCCGAAGCGGCGTAGCCGGGGCAAGCCTTTTTCCCGCCCTGGAGTGGGTTGTCCTAGACACTGACGCGGACGGCCACGCCCTCGGAGGCAGGCGGGGGCGGGTTTACGCCCGCCCTGAAGACGGATAAAAGGAGCAACAAGCCAAGGAAGCATCCTCTTGTTCCTGTGCTCTGAAGCTGCACCTACCCGCTGCACGTGAGCTCGAGACGGAACGAAGAGCCAATTTTGACCCACCCACCAGCCCCTGAGGACAGCTAGTTGTTTTGAATAAAGTTTTAATGTGGTAACTCTATTTCTTGCAGGTTGTGATGAGGGTCGTGATAATTTGTATATGCAATAAAGAATGGTCATTTTTAGTATGTTTTTCAAATAAAGTAATTCTGCACTAGTGTTGATCAGTAATCATGCTTGTAATAAGTTATGATTGTGTTGTAATTTAGTAATTTAGGTAGAATTTGTCGTATTTATTTTGGTCGGGCGGTAAGGTCATGATCGGTGAGCAGTAATTGGAAGATCCCTATGGGGGGGCGTCACCCATTACGGATGGGAGCGCTCGGGGGAGGTGGCCATTGGCCCCTCAACGGGGAGGCGGTCCCTTCTAAGGATGGGCCGCCGGAAGGAAAGGAAAGGTGGTCAAGGCCCATTCCTGGATAGGAGGGGCTACGGGCCCTCCTGGGGAATTTCCCGGGGCCAGGACATCTGCGACGGCAGATGGGTAAGTTGTGTGGGGTTCGGGAGGGGGTTTACGCTACCTTTTAGACACCTCACACGAGTCCTCGGACGACCGTTAAATGGCGTCGAGTTCATTGGGGCCCCCGTCAAGTCAAAGGGAAATTGGTAGATGCACTTGAGGTACGCCTCTGTGCGGTCGCTCCCCTCACAAGTGAGGGGGGTATTCCTGGTTTAGGGATCTGACACCGGTTACGACCTTGCCGTTGGCCCTTAACGTTAGGATGTACAATTTCAAGTCAAATGTTTTGTAGGATGTTAGTTCGGCTAGGAGAACCTTTGTATTAGAGATCTGTTAAGGTTAGCCAAACATCGTAATGTGGAAATGAAATTGTACATAATATGAAACTGTTATTTTAATGTTTTGATTTTGTTTCATATTTTAATAAATACGGCCGGGAGGGTCACTCCCTCCCGCCTTCCAAAAGTTCAGAACCGTTTCCGGTTTCCCATCCTTGGGGATTGTGTTGAAAGGGGGTGGCGGGTATCTCAGCCATATGATAGGTTGCTGCTTTATATTTGACTTGGCCCTACATTAGTCATAGAATGGTGAATCAGCAGCACAAAAGTGAGGTTTAAGACATGGTGGCAGAGGGATTAGTGATTAGGCTACTTTCTATGAGTCTGGGGAAATGTACACTTGAAGTACACCACATAAATGTAGGTGTCTCTTTCAAAGGTGAAGTGCAGTCTGTCAAGTTTTAAGTTTAAAGTCTGCATGGTCTTGTGATTAATGTATGTCTCTACTTGCACATGAATTCCCATATGTGCTATGCATCTGAAGATACTAAATGTATAAAATACAGGTATATCTCTATATGTATGTTTATTTTATGTATGATTTACTAGTAAAAGGAACAGACACATTCATACATACTTTCAGGAATATAGGGCCATGTGTATCATCATGACCACTTGCGATTTCTAAATAGCGATTTTTAAGGAATCGCTATTTAGAAATCGCAAAATGGTATGTATGTAGGAAATCGCTTCTTTTTAGCGATTCCTCAACATTCCTAAATTGCGATTAGCAAATTGCTAATTGCAAATTTCCCATTCATTTCAATGGGCCAGGAGGCCCATAGGAATGAAGGGGAAATTTGCGCTTAGCAATTTGCTGATCGCAATTTAGGAATATTTTCAAGGGTGCAGGGGTGTCACAAGAACACCCTGCTGCACCCCTGAAAATGACATGTGTGGGCATATGGCGCACATACATGACCTAAGGGCATGTATGAGCGTCATATGGCACCTTTGGATTTTAAATAAATTGCTTTTTTAAAAGAATTCGCAACTTACCACCAACTAGAAGTTGGTGGTAATTTGCGAATCCTTATGGGCATTTTTTAATTCATTTTCCTTTGATACATTGCATTTAAGGAATCGCACAATTTGCAATTCCTTAAGTGCAATCGCAAAATAAGGAATTGCAAATTTTGCGATTCCTTATTTTGCTGCCAAAATGTTTCATACATACCATTTAGCAAATTAGCATTCGCAAAGGCCGAAATTCTGCAAATTTCAGCCTTTGCAAATGCTAATTTGCTTGATACATATGGCCCAATGTGAGATTTACTACAGACTCATGTGAAGGTTTTCTGCTTTATGTTTGAGTAGGCCCAACACATTGAGTAGCCGCAACATGGTGAAGCTGCAGCCCAAAAGTGAGGTCATAGACATGTTAGCAGATGGTAAAGTGATTAGGATATTTATATGAGTCTGTGAAAAAATACAAGTATAGAACTATTTGTATATTTGTTTAATATATGGTGTCACTAGCAAAAGGTACAGACACATGTATGGATTCTTTCTAGGAATATGGTGAGTCTTACAACAGAGACATGTAAAGGGTTGTTGTTTTATATTTGGACAAGTTCAACACTTTGGGTGTTATTTTGAATTGGTAACAGCAGTCAATAAAGTTTACGGGACTTTATGGTGTTGTGGATGCCATATGTGTCTACTTATACATCTAATATCTCATGTATTATACATGTAAACCTGATTGGCTTGGGTAGTAGTTGAGAAATCCTTTAGTTCTGCTCTCTCATTCTGTTGCAGAGGTTGTGATGTCTTCTAAATGAAGGAATTGTGAAGTGTCTGACATATCTTTGCAATCCAATTGAAAGTATTTGTTTATTTATAAATGACAATATGTGTATATAATTATTTTAATACCATAAAATTATTTTTAGAAACTGTTTAAACTTTTTTTCTTCTGGATATTCACCAATATTAGTAAGAACATTGAGTGTGGCAAGAAAAGATCAAAAGAGAAGACAAGAAAAAAACAGTACTATTTAAAGGAAAGAGAAAAGCAGAAATTAGATGAAGTTCAAAATGTGACATTGAAGAAAAAGGCTGCTGGTAAGAGAACTAAAGAATTTGTTAAATGACTTTTACATGTGAAAAAGAGAAAGAAAAGTTCTACAACCAATCAGAAGGAAACAAAACTGGACATATTAATCGAAAATCATTTTTACGGGAAAACAATCCATGTTGAAAGAAGGATGAAAGAACATAAATACGTTAGGAAGAAAATGTGTTAAAGTAGAGTACTACAAAATGTATTGAAAGATTGTAAAAAATATAAACGAAGATCAGCAGCTTACAAGAAAAAGCAACAGATTGAAAGTGTAGTAGAAAAAGCTTTGAATGAAAACAAAACTGGTTTATATTGGTATGAAACAGAATGAAAACATTGAATAAAACAATGCAGTTTATGAAGAAGAAAAGTAAAAGAAAAAGACTAGTTAATAAAAGTAACTTTTGCAACATGTTTACTGGTGAATGGAAGCACACATCTTGTACTGAGCCTTTCTTTAATGAAGAAAGCTATTTTCCACAAAATACATTAGTTCACACAGTTGATACTAGTGGTCGATGCTGTTAAGTGAAAGATGGTTGTGCAATTCCAAAAGGAAAGATGGTTCTTTGGAATATGGAAGAAGTAGTAGTTGAAGAAGTTCAAGGGAGGTATACACAAGCACCAGTATATGAGTGGGATTGTAGCAGTATTTGTAGTATTCAACAGGAATCTATTTTTATACAAGGATTTGTCCATAAAAGTCTTAAACAGAAGATTAAGATGTTACAAGGACTAGATCCATGTAAAGTTAGAAAATATACTAAATTGCAGGGTCATTTTCTGGCTTGTCTTTCAAGAAAAGTCTGCCACAGTACTTACCATCATTTAAGAATGTTAGCAGTTCACCACTCAGAAATGCGGAAGTTAGTAAGGAGACTCTACTATGTAAAAAGTCCTGCATTGTGTTTATGTGAAATGGACACAGCTCTTTTGCATGGTTCAGTATCAGATGTAAAAAAAGTTTGTGATAAAATACAGAGGAGTGTAGAGAAAGTGAGAGCTTGATAAGTGTAGGTGTTGAATACCATTTTGAAGATATTAGTACTGACAAGTTTGCAGAAGAATTTACAAAGTTTAAGATAGTTTCATGTGAAAAACCAAACTAATATTTGTTATCAATGTACTCACCATAGATGTCAAACTAGGAATGTTGATATGTATTTAAAAAGTGAAAAGGAAAACAATGATAAGTGGGAGCAATTCCGTGCTTATTTGTTGGTGGAAGGTGGTTCTGAGTTGGCTACTGATCAACACATTTGTAAATATTGTTGGAACAATTTAGAAAAAAACAAAAGTCCAGCTAGAGCTGTACATAACAACTTAGAGTTGGTAGCTATTCATCTGGAGCTAGCAGATTAAAATACATATGAGCCCCATCTAATTCAATATGTGCACTCCTTTCAGGCTATCATTTGTATGGAGCCTAAAACAGGTAAGCTACTTCCAACAGATTTACAAAGATGTCTGAAAGGAACAGTTGTGTACTTACCTTTAGATTTTAAGAAAAATAATGAAACTATTGGTATAGAGAGGGAGGAGAGTGATCCTGTACATATTCTAATGGTGTACCAACAAAGAGTAAAAAAATATAGCAAGAGTTTGTTGATGTTAACAAACTTCAGAAGGCTACATTGCATCTGGTTCAGAATAACATTTATTATAAGAGTATAAGCGTTGATGAACAGGAAATATGTTTAGAATATGATACAAAAATTTCAAAGGGGCCAATTAGAAAAAGTGGACAAGTATATGAGTGAAGAGATTTATGAACATTTCAGTATACATCCTCTACATTCAAAAGAAGTGATAGGAAACAATATTGAATTATTTCAAATGAAGAAAGCAAAGGGAACTCCCATGAGCATATGGGAAAAAGTTTAGAAGCATGTTGTTTTCCGCAGCTATTTCCCACTGGAGAAGGTGGATGATATGATAAACGAGCAGTACAGATTCCAGCATCAGAATACTGTTCGACAAGATTGTACTCAGAAGATCCAAGATTTCAACAATGTATTCCATATATATTTCATCCTCTCTTTGAAAGTGATTTGTCTGCACTTTCATATGCAGAGAACCATATATTAAAAACAGGAGTTCATCTTTCACATGTTTCTGCAAAAGAATTCATGGATAAAGTTCAACAAAGAGGTGAACAGTTGGAATCTCAGTTAATAAATTTGATGGGGTGTCAACATGGTACCAATGAGTATTTGTATCGTCGTCATGGAGAACTTAAATATATGTTAAGAAACTTAGGTACCCCTACATGGTTTGTGACACTTAGCTGTGCTGAATATGCGTGGAAAGATTTACTTGAATTTGTATGAGCAGCAAATTCAATCGTAAAAAATATTGAATTGAAGACACCTGGAGAACTATGTTCCTTGGATCCTGTAAATGTCGGCAGAAATTTTAATCATAGGTTTCAAGCTATTATGTCTTTTATCTGCAATAAAAAAAATCCACCTCTTGGAGAAGTAACTGATCTCTTTTGGCTAAAAGAGTACCAAGCCAGAAGTGCTTCTCATATACACATGCTGTTATGGATCAAGAATGCTCCAAAATTTGGAACTGATACTAATGAAAGTGTTTTGTCTTTCATTTAACAGTATATTACCTGTGCCATTCCAAGAGAAGGAGGAGAAAACACCTTCAGACAGCAAGTTTTACGGTTTCAAAGTTTTCAATGTGGGAAATACTGTTGATGAAAATACAAGTCTGCAGGAACATTTTATACAAAGGGTTGTTTTGTAGTCCCACGTCCAATAATTAAAAAAGGAAGACTAAATAGCTTTATGTCAGCAGTAAGGCATACAATAACTTGGAAATCACCAAAGAATACATCCAATTTAAAAAGAACTAAAGATTCAAAGTATAATATTGATTACGATGTTTTGTTTGGAGGAAAACATGTAATTATATTCAGCGATCTACTAGTGATTTTTACAATGTGGAAGGCAAACATGGATATTCAATATGTATCAGATAATATAATTGCTGTTGCTCGCTACGTTACATCATATATAACTGAATCTGAAACGAAAGAGATGAAAGAAATGTGGGAAGAAATTTCACAGGAAAAGAGTCTTAGCAAGAAATTGTACAGCTTTAGCTTGAAAATGCTTTTCCACCGAGTGATTGGATCCTTTGAATGTTCGGATTGGTTGAGCTCTGCCAGGTTATATTCAAAGAGAAGAGGAATCATTTGGGTAAGTTTAGGTTTTGCCTGCACACGAAATAGAGTATTGAACCAGAAAGTACCGATATTTTTAAAACTAATATGTTGGATACATACTATCCCAAAAGGAGTGCATATCTAGAAAACGTATGTCTCTATGAAATACTTCAACGTTATAGTTTTAAAAGAAAGATTACAGAAAATATAAATGAAGAAAAATATGCAGTAATTGGTTGTGATGGATGTTTGGTAAAACATGCCAAAGGAAATCTTATTAACCACCAAAAACTCAGTTATGAAATCCAGATAAGAGGGAATTTTTCTATTTAGCACTTCTGCAACTGTTCAAGCCTTGGTGTAGAGAAGCAAAATTACTTGGAGATTTTGACTGCTATGAAGATTCCTTTAATGCATGTAAATATAGCATTCAATGCATAATCTTCCCAACTTATCTGCAAATGGTAAATGATGAAATTGAACAATATATTACTGTTGCAGCTAAAATAGCTAGAGACAGTTATCAAGATAGTCAAAGTTCGGGTCCACTTAATCAAGATCCACTAGGACAACCAATTGTTGAAAATGAAGCAGCAATAGATTTAAATGAAGTAGAAATGCAATGCAACAAGCACAACAGGATATTATTTGTTGGAAAAGTTAGAAGAACAACTAAACATTGAACAACAATAAAAATATCTACAAGTGACAGAACATATACAACATGACAAAAAAATGCCAATGTTCATCATTTAAACCTATTCTAATGTATATCAGTGGTCAAGCTGGAACAGGAAAAAATGTCTTAATTAAAGTTTTGACTGGAATATCACAAGCTATCTGGGGAAGCTTGTTATGAAGTCTCAAGAGTACTGAAGAAAGTGAAACATCTACTCATTGATGAGGTGAGCATGGTGTCAAACTTAATGCTTGCCTTTGCACACTTGAGAATTGAAAAGATTTAAAAAATAGATTACAATGTTTTGTTTGGAGGAAAACATGTAATTGTATTCAGCGATCTATTACAACTTACTCCTGTAAAAGGGCATCCTGTTTTAAACACTTGTGCATGAAGATACAAGAAAATCTTTGGGAAGTATTGGAAATGTGAACATTTGGTCTCATATTGATTATAAAGAACGTATTAAGAATATGAGACAAGCAAGTGATGAACATTATGGAAATATTATTCAAGATATAAGAATTGGTGTCTTGATGAAAGATGGTAAACAAGCTTTAGAAAGTCAGCTACTGAGGAACTTGTTTTCAACTGTAACAAAGTGGCTGAAATAATATACAATAAGCTTGGAGAAAAGAAGTCTAAAGTTTGCCTAATGCCTACACTGCAAGAGTGTTCTACATTTCATCAAGAACTTTAAAAGAACTGGGAAAAAAACAAATAGTAGAAATTGAAGCTATTGATAAAATTGAACATCAAGGAGTAAACATTCTTCTTACAGAGAGACTACAGTCAAAATGTGATTCTTTGGAGAAGTCTGTATCTAAGACTGACAGCTTAGAAAAGACTTTACATGTATGTATAAACTATTGGGTGATTTTACAGCATAATTTGAATGTAGAAGAAGGTTTAGTAAATGGAGCAATGGGAAAAGTTGTTGATTTTGTAAATTTTCAGCACAAAGATGGAATAACAATTTTGAAGATAAAATTTGATGAGATTAACCCCTTCGCTGCTAGGCCTTTCTGCCCCCCTGTGCTCAGCCTTTTTTTGGTTATTTGGGATAGTGCGCGCTTAGGCCCCTGTAACGTTTTGACCACATATGGTATCCCCGCTAAATTTGCTTCCTTTTCTTCCATCATGGGGATTCCAAAGGTACCCAGGGTTTGTGGATTCCCCTTGAGGGGTCCCAGAAATTAGCCAAAATACATCTAAATGTTTTTTTTTGGGGTGGGAATGGGAAAAAGGGCTGCGAATGAAAGCATCTGTTTTTTTTTCCTGCAAATGGTATCAAAAAACGGTTTGTGGGGCTGAAATCACCATTTGCCCAGCTTTTAGGCAATGACAGACTTTTGTCAGAAAACTAACATTTTTTGAATAGTTTTGGCATTTTTCTGGGACATTGCCTATTTTACCTATTTTTTGCGCTTTCAACCTCCTTCCAGTTAATGGTAGAAATGGGTTTGAAAGCAATAATGGATCCTGGAAAGCTATACATTTTAGGAAAGTAAACAAAATTCTGAATTCAGCAAGGGGACATTTTGTGTAGATCCATCAAGGTTTCTTTATAGAAACTGTTAGAAATGGGATCTCTGGTTGGCTAAGGCTTGCTCCAAAGCCAGGCAAAGACCACCAATCTAGTCAGGGCAAGGGAGTTACACGCCAAAGATAACCCCATCTCACCCCCTTGGATCTTGACACGAGCAGTCAGGCTTATCCCGGAGGCAATGTGTAAAACATTTGCACCCGCACCCAGCCCAGGCACACTACAAAAGGAACTCCACACAAGGTTCTATCAAAAATAGCCTTTGTATTCTAAAACACATTAGAATAGTAAACACATAATATACATGGTGCCACCTGGCACTAGGTCATAGCTACAAGGGAATTATGTACACATGACAGAGCCCACTGGACCTGTCAGAACCATCACAAAGCGAACTTAGTAAAAGTAAAAGTAAAACAGATCATAAACATACAACCAGTAACCACTGGTAACCACTGTACTTAGCATCAGCCTGTAACATAAACTACATTATGCACAGTATCACATCAGGCGCGAATTGCATCCTGCGCCAACCTCACCGGCATAAACACATTATGCAATCATCTCACAAGTCTAAACGTATTAGACCCTAACCTCCTAAGCATAACTCACATTAGGGGCATAAATCACACAGTGAAACATAATCTCACTAGCATAAACCAGAATATGCAAAACAACCTCATATTCATAAAAAAAACACTTTTAGAGGTATAACACAGGGTGCATAAAACATACTACATACCTTACATTTCCTAGCACCACCATCACATTAGGGCCTGGCACCCTATAATTCTAACAGTCCTCCTGACCAACTGGCCATCTCAAAAAGGGGCTCAAATGCCCAATGTCCCAAAAGTCAGGGTGCGCTGCCAATGCAGCAAAAGTCAAGGGTGTGCAATCTGCGCAGGCCTATACGTAGCAGCTGAGCAACTGGCATCTCAATTTCGCAGTGAAAAATGACCCTTTTTTGGCAAAGTGCCTAGCTGTAGTTTTTGAACCATAGCTCTGCCGACACCTAGGGAAACCTAGCAAACCTGTATATTTGTTAAAACTAGACACCCAGGAGAATCCCAGATAGGGTGACTTGACTGCCTCCCACCAAGTTCTGTTACCCAGAATCCCTTGCAAACCTAAAAAATTGTCCAAAAACAAATTTTCCCCATATTTCTGTGGTGGAAAGTTCTGTAATCTGCGTGGATCCACAAATATCTACCCACCCCGTGTTCCCCAAAGTCTTCCCAGAAAAATGATACCTCACTTGTGTGGGTCGGCCTAGTGCCCGTGACAGGAAACGGCACAAAACGCAACGTGGACACACCTCAATTTCGCTGTGAAAAATTACCCTTTTTGGCAAAGTGCCTAGCTGTAGTTTTTGAACCATAGCTCTGCCGGCACTTAGGGAAACCTAGCAAACCTATACATTTTTAAAAAATAGAGACATAGGGGAATCCAGAATGGGGTGACTTGACTGCCTCCCACCAAGTTCTGTTACCCAGACTCCCTGCAAGCCTAATAAATAAAATTAAAAAAACATATTTTCCCCACATTTCTGTGGTGGAAAGTTCTGGAAGCTGCGTGAATCCAGACATTTCCTACCACCCAGAGTTCCCCCAGCTCCCCAAGGTTCCATCCTCTGATTTACTTTGTCAACACCACCCATGGGCATATTATAGTCTAAAATGCACACAGGTTTGCGCGCTTCAGCAACCTGACCTCAAACAGTCACAGGTGCAGTGCTTTCATCATGGATGGTAGTCAGCATTTAGACATCTCTCCTGACTGAAAACTTCACATTTAGAAGCTCATTGCAACACAACTCACTGCACTGTCCACGCACAAGCTTTTAACAAACAAGTTCTTTTGGGAAACCTTTACGGTTAAAGTGGATTGTGCAACAAGCAACAGTGTCCACTTTGGCCAATTCCCTGAACAACCGCACACCAGTGTAGAAGTTATCTACATATAAATGGTGGCCTTTGTTAAAAAATCCTCTACCAAGTTCCCACACAATTTTCTCAGTCACTCCAAAAGTGGACGGACAACCAGGGAGGTTAATCCTGGATTCCTTACTGGTGTACACCCTGAAATTAGAGACATATTCAGTCCTACGGTCACACAGCACATACAGCTTAATCTCTTAGCGTGCCCTCTTACTAGGAATGTATTGCCTAAAAACCAAGTGGCCGTTGAACAACACCAAAGACTCATCCACTGCAATTTCTTTCCCTGAAGCATAGATCTCAGAAAATCGATCAACAAAGTGATCAGGCCGAATATTAAAAAGACGGTCACAATCAGGGTGATCTCGTAGCAACGCTAAACCATTATTGACAAAATGAATCATCGGAAGCAGAAGCAAATACCTATCACGACTCATGACTGACAAAAATATAGCAGTTGCCATCAAGGGACTAGTAGACGAATATGATATTGGCATATCAATGTCCTCCTCTAACACAGGCACTTCATCCGCCCTAAGAGTAGCTTCATCCACACTGAGATTAGTTTCATCACCCGATGATGCCTTGTGAAGAGAAAACTCACTGCCTGAATCTTCTCCTACCTCCTCTGCCTCAGATGCAGAGTCAGTCTCTGAACCATGGTCAGAGGAAGACTCAAAAAGCACACCAACAACCATCCTGAGCAGTAATCCTGGGGCTAGCCATTATCGTTACTAAGAAAGGAAACTGCACAAACAAGTCAACAACAACCAACACTGTGCAAAATAAGTAAGTAAAAAAATGTGTGCCTTTATCACAAATATCAATATACTCAAAAAAAATATATGATTCACTTGCAAGAGACCGCTACACTCACAGCACCTACTCTGCAGAGAGACAGCAAAAATGATATCCCACTAGAAAGAAAAAAACAAAACCAATTACTCACAAAATACACATCGAGCACAAATGCAAAAAGGTTTTTGACACTCAAAAAACAGAAGCTAAACATACTGCAATTATTACACCACTTGCAAAAAACACATTCATGCAGAGAAATTAAAAACATTTACATTGAACAAAAAAAGTCTGTTACCAAATACAAGCAACTACACAAACAGCAGAACCAAAGTAATGAAACCATAACCTGGAACAGTCTAAAGAGCAAAAGCTTTCAACTAGAACAAAAAGGGAGAAAAAACGCATTACAATTGCAATTCACAATTAATAAAAAAATTAACATTATACACACTATGTCACTACCCAATTGGTCAATCTGCCAGATGGGCCTTCAAATAGGGCTGTGCAAAAATGGGGGGTGAACTTGCCCAAGGGATCAGGTGACCTTGTCTTAGGGCATGGCAGAAATCAGCAGACAGAAATATGCCCCCCTTGCAAAAGAAATAAATCCCTGGTGCCTAGTAGGGTTTTCTGCCTCCCCCTCCTGCCTAGGGCACAAATGCCAGGAAACTGGCAGATCTGTCCCCAGGAGGGGCAGAAAGATCATTACCTAAATGTATGAAAAAAATGTGCCCCTGGGAGCAACCGCTTCGATTTTAATTTCAACTAAGTCCCTGGTGTCTAGTGGGGTATTCTGCCCCCCCCTCAGGGCAGAAATTACAAATACAGGGGCAGATCCACCCACATTTAAAAAAATGAGGCCCTTGGAATCGACCCTTCTGCAAGGGATCCCTTCAATTTTTTTGTTAAAAAGATCCCTGGCTCTAGTGGGCTTTTCTGCCCCCCATGCCAGAAATGCCAAAATACCAAGGCAAACAGTCCCGGGGGGCAGAAAAGACTTTTAAAAAATGTGCCCCCTAAGGCCCTAGAGGTCACTTCCTTTAGATAATAAAAGGACTCTGTGGTGTCTAGTGGGCTTTTCTGCCCCCCGGGGCAGAAAGGCCTAATACACAGGCCGATCTGCCCCCAGGGGGGCAGAATACACATTTTAAAAAAATGTGGTCCCTGGAAGCAACCCTTCCCCAAAGGGGTGCTTCCATTAAAAAAAGAAAATCCCTGGCTCTAGTGGGCGTTTCTGCCTCCCCCCCCCCCCCGGGGACAGAAAAGCAAAGAAACCAAGGCACACATTCTCCATGGGGGCAGAAAAGACTTTTAAAAAATGTGCCTCCTAAGTAAGCGACCCTTGCCCAAGTGGTTACTTCCTTTAGATAAAAAAGGACTCCCTGGTGTCTAGCGGGGTATTCTGCAGAAAGACCAAATACACAGGTTGATCTGCCCCCGGGGGGGGCAGAATACACATTTTACAAAAATTAGGGGCCTGGAAGCGACCCTTTCCCCCAAGGAGTCACTTCTGTTTTTTAAAATAAAAAATCCCTGGCTGTATTGGGCTTTTCTGCCCCGACCAGAAACAACAAAAAACAAAGGCAATCTGGCCCCGGGGGTGGGGGGGGGGGGGGCAGAAAAGTCTTTAATTCATATGCCCTCTTTAGGAAGCGACCCTTGCCCAAGTACTACTCATGTACTCCTTCAATTACCCAGGCACTACCCATGCACTCAGACACTGCCCAAGCACTCCTCCAATCACCCAACACTACTCTTGCACTCATGCCATCACTCAGGCACTTCTGTTGCACTCATCCATTCCCTCAAACACTACCCATGCACTCATGCATCGACTCAGGCTGTACCCATGGACTGCTCCATGCACCCAGGCACTACTAATTGACTTATTCCATCACTCAGGCACTACTGCTGCCTAAAATATTAGCTATGTACTTGTCTCTACAATCAGACACTACCCATGCATTTCTCCATGCACTCATGCACTACCCATGCACTCATGCAATCACTCAGGTACTACTGCTGCACTCATGCATTTCCTAAAACACTACCTATGCACTCATCTATACACTCAGACACTACTAATGCACTGCTCCAATCATCTAGGCACTGCCTCTGTACTTCTGCAATCAGGCAGACACTATCCATGCACTCATGCTATCATTTAGACACTACTGTTGCACTCATCTATTCCTTAAAACACAACCCATGGACTCATCCATGTACTCAGGCATTACCTATACACTTCTCCAATCTCCGAGGCACTACCCCTAAACTCATCCAATGAGCCACACACTATCCATACACTCATGCAATCAGACATTACGGTTGCACAAATCCATTCCCTAAAACGCTACCTATGCATTGATCCATGCACTCAGGATCAACCCATGCACTGATGCATGTACCAAAGAATTACCCATGCTGTCATGCAATCATGCAAACACTACTGCTGCAGTCATCTACTCCCTCAAACACTACTCATGCACTCATCCATATACTGAGGCACTACCCATGCACTGCTCCTATCACTCAGGCACTACCCATGCACTCATTCAATCAGCCAAGAACTACTCATACACTTATTTAATCATTTAGGCACTTGTATTGCACTCATCCATTCCCTCAAATACTACCCATGCACTCATCCATGCACTACCCCATGTACTTATGCAATCACTCAGGCACTACCCATGCACTCCTTCAATTACCATGGCACTACCCATGTACTCAGGCACTACCCAATCACTCCTTCATTCATCCAGGCACTACTCTTGCACTCATGCAATCACCCATGCACTACTGTTGCACTCATCCATTCCCTCAAACACTACCCATGCAGTCATCCATGGACTCAGGCTCTACCCATGGACTGCTCCATGCCCCCAGGCACTACCCATGAAATTATGTAATCATTCAGGCACTACTGCTGCACTCATCCATTCCCTCAAACACTAGCTATGCACTCATCTATACACTCAGACACTATCCATGCACTGCTCCATGCACTCAGGTACTACCCATGCACTCATGCAATCACTCAGGTACTACTGCTGCACTCATGCATTTCCTCAAACACCACCTGTGTACTCATCCATACACTCAGACACTACCCATGCACTGCTCCAATTATCTAGGCACTACCGCTGTACCCCTGGAATCAGGCAGACACAACCCTTACACTTATTCTATAATTTAGTCACTACTGCTGCACTCACCCATTCCTTGAAACATTACCCATAGACTCCTCCATGTACTCAGGCACTACCTATACACTTCTCCAATTTCTGAGGCACTACCCTACACTCATCCAATGAAGCACGCACTATCCATACACTCATACAATCACTTAGACACTATAGTTGATCTCATCCATTCCCTCAAACACTGCCATGTACTCAGGATCTACCCATGCACTGATGCATGTACTTAGGCTTTACCCATGTAGTCATGCAATCATTCAAACACTACTGCTGCACTCATATATTCCCTCAAACACTACTCATGTACTCATCCATACAGTCAGGCACTACCCATGCACTGCTCCAATCACCCAGCCACTTCCCCATCACTCTTGCAAACAGCTAGGTACCACTCAAGCACTCTTCCAATTACTTAGGCACTTCTATTGCACTCATCTATTCCCTCAAGCAATACCCATGTACTTCATCCATGCACTCAGGCTGTACCGAAGGACTGTTCCATGCATCCAGGCACTTTCCATGCTGTAATGCAATCACTTAGATAAAACTGTTGCACTCATCCATTCCCTCAAACAGTATTGATGCACTCATCCATGCACTCAGGCTGTACCCATGGACTCCTTCATGCACCCAGGCGCTACCCATGCACTCATGCAATCACTCAGGCTCTACTGCTGCACTCATGAATTCCCTCAAACACTACCTATGAACTCATCGATAAACTCAGGCACTACCCATTCACTGCTCTAATCACCCAGGCACTACACCTTTACTCGTACAATCATCCAAACACTACCCATGCACTGCTCCAGTCATCTAGGCACTGCCTCTGTACTCCTGCAATTAGGCAGACATTACCCATGCACTCATGCTATCATTTAGACACTACCGTTGCACTCATCCATTCCTTTAAACACTACACATGGAATCACCCATGCACTCAGGAACTATCTATACACTTATCCAATCTCTGAGGCTCTCCCCTACCCTCATCCAATGAGCCAGGCACTATCATATACTCATACAATCACTTAGACACTACTGTTGTACTGATCCATTCCCTCAAACACTACATATGTACTCATCCATGCACTCAGGATCTACCCATGCACTGATGCACGTACCCAGGTATTACCCATGCAGTCATACAATCATTCAAACACTACTGCTGCACTTGTCTATTCCCTCAAACACTACCCATACAGTCATCCATACACTCAGGCACTGCCTATGCACTGCTCCAATCACCCAGGCACTACCCCTGCACTCAAGCACTACTGATGCACTCATCCAATGTCTCAGGCAGTTCTATTGCACTCAACTGTTCTCTCAAACACTATCCATGTACTCATTCATGTACTCAGGCTCTACACAAACACTGCCCAGTGCACCCAGCACTACCCATGCTCTAATGCAATCACTTAGATAAAACTGTTGCACTCATCCATTCCCTCAAACAATGCTCATGCATTCATATCCATGCACTCAGGCTGTACCCCTGCACTGCTCCATGCACCCAGACACTGCCCATGCACTAACTCAACACTACCTATTAATTCTTTTTTGTTTTTATATTTTATTTAGCAAGTTCATAATACATATATCAAAACAGAAGAATCAATTCATTTATATTACATCACACTAATAGTTATTGCCTATAAAAGGCATCATAAGTTACAGAATTGTGATCTTTCATTATAGAGGAAAAAAAAAAGAAAAAAAGAAAAGAAACAAAAACAAAATAACAACAAAGGCAGATCATTTCGAAGGAGCAATATCATATCATAGTAAGAATATACAATTCATAGCTCTATCAAACAAGGAGCATTAGGGGCTCTTTTATTTTCATACCAGTTAGTAATAGGAGCCCAAATCTGGGCACCAAGAATTCTAGATTTTCTTCCTCTAGTTCTGTAGATAGCTTGCTCTTGTTTGTAAATCCCCAAAAGTCGACATAACCACATTTGAAAGGTAGGTACCTCAGGCTCTTTCCAGCGGGCAGCCAGTATGATTCGAAACACTGCCATGCCTATAAAAACCGACATTAGTTCTTCATTGGTATACCCCAGAGAGTCATCATGACCTAAAACATATACAGTCAGTGAGGCTCTCAATTTATGTCCAAAAATTTCTGCACAGAATTCGAAAATCATTTTCTTTATTAAGTCTAATTTGGGGCATTCAGCGTAAATATGCGTTAGATTCGCTAGAGGCTGACCGCATCTTGGGCATTCATCATTAGGCCGTAGGCCCCAGGTATATAATTTTGAGGGTGTAAAATAGAGATCATAAATGGTTCTGTAATACTGGGCCTTGAGGTTAGAAGCTAAAAATAATTTGGAGGACAGAGTCAGAGAAGTGTCAATATCTACATTTGGGTTATCTAATTTTATTACCCATCCTCTCTCAACACGTTCCAAGTCATCACTGAGATTTTTAATCAGCATCTCATATAAAGTCCCTATCCTAGTGGCCCGCCTATCAATTATTTAAAAAAAAGGGATACTTTCTAATTCACTTTTTGGTGAGCAATGTTGAATACTAGTATAGACTTGAATATATTTTAGGTAATCAGTAGGAGGAATTGAACATTTTTGCTGTAGGGCCTCAAATGTGGTAGTCGGTCCATTGCAGTCGAAATCGCTCAAAGTGACAAAATACCTCATTTCTCCCATTTTCGAGAGGTGCTGTCGTTAAGATATGCTGGTAAGATCAAGCTATGCCAGAGAGGGGTGTATTTAGTAAATTTGGGTATTTTTAGGTGTTAAGATGCATATTTACAGATCTTCCACACATCAAAAATGACCTTAAATTTTATTTTTTTAAAGTAAGACGGTTCTACCTGCCTTAATAACATCCCTCTAGCTTCATCCCCTAATATCAGTTCATAGATGGAAGGTATATATTGATCAATTATGGGAACAATATTAGATTTAGTGATAAATAAGGGGGCCATTTTCTGAAGGAGAGTTGCCCATAAATATAATGTCAAATTTGGAATGGCTAACCCTCCCCTATGCTGTGGTAATGTAAGAAATGGCAGCGCTCTCCTGATCTTCCCATAGTTCCATATAAATTTGCACATAGAAGAATCTAAAGCTTTAATAATGTTGTCCTCGACCATTAGCGGGATCGCACGGAATAGATATAAGATTTTTGGGAAAATATTCATTTTGAGATAATTCCCCTTACCTATTATTGACAGATGCAAGTTATTTACTCTAATGAGATCCTGTTTAATTTTCTTAACCAGCGGGTCATAATTAGGTTGGTTAATTTCCTTAACATCGGGAGATATACAGACCCCTAGGTATGTAGCCTGTTTAACTCTGAAAGGGCTCTCAAATAAGGTATTTCCTGGGCATAGCAGCACAGTTTTATCCCTATTCAGGGAATACCCTGAATAAGAGCCAAAGGTCTGGGTGATTTGCTCTATCTCCTGAATTGCCTCAGCGGGGTTCGATGTTAATACCGCCACATCATCGGCATAGGCTAGGATTTTAGTGTTAAATATACCAACTTTCACCGGTTCTATTAGTGTGGAGGTAAGTAGTTTTAATATTAAAGGGTTAATGTAAAGGGCGAACAGTATTGGGGAGCACGGGCATCCCTGTCTCGTACCCCTTTGGATATTAATAAACTCTGATTCGATACCGCCTATGGTGAGTTTGGCCTTAGGATCTACATAGAGTGCTTTAATAGATTTAATAAGACCCTCTCCAAAGTTATTTAATTCCAGGACACCCCACAGGAGCTGCCAAGACACTCGATCAAAGGCCTTCTCGGCATCAAGCAGGATCATTGACATCATGCCCCCCGTAGCTCCCATGATGTCAAAAAGGGAAATGGCTCTCCGGGTATGATCTGTCTTACCCTTTCCGGGAATAAAGCCATGTTGCCACGGGGACACAAGATGTTCAACGACCCTGCTAAGCCTGTTAGCGAGAATTTTGGCATAAAGTTTCGAATCAGAGTTTATAAGTGATATAGGGCGGTATGAGGATGGGAGCACAGGAGGCTTTCCTTTTTTGGGGAATATGGCTATGTTTGTACTTTTCCATGATTCAGGTGATATGCCATGATGTTGAACTCCAAGAAACAGGTCTAATAAATAGGGCAATATCTGCTTCCCAAGTATTTTATAAAGGTCCAAAGGGATTTTGTCGGGCCGGCAGCTTTTCCATTAGCTAACTCTAGAAGTGCTATTTCAATTTCGGTAATTGAGATTTCCTTATCAAGATCTTCCTTAACTGAATCATCAATCATCCTAGTTAACTCTGAGTGTAATAGCCAGTTAGTTAGAAAAGTTTTATTATCTGTTACCAGCTGTATATCTTCATTTAAATAAAGTTTTTGATAATACCGTTGGAAGACCCCTACAATATCCGCAGATGAGGTGTATTTCTGCCCCTCAGACTCAATAGTTTGTATCGTATTATGGGATTGTTTCTGACGTGTACGAAGAGCAAGTTGTTTCCCAACATTTTCACCACTTTCATAGATGTTTCTTTGATTTACCTGGAAAGTCTCAGCTGCTTTTTGTGTTAGGGCACTATTCATTTCTGTCTTAAGGACTAGTATTTTCCGTAGGGTACTCTGACTTTCTTCCCCACGATGTATCTGGGTGGTGTGTAGTACCTCTAAGCTTGCTAACTCCAAATTAAGTTGTTGATTTGCATTATCCTGGTTCTTTTTGCGTTTAGCAACGAAGGCAATGGTCTCTCCCCTTATAGCTGCTTTAAAGCAGCCCCAGACAACAAATCTGGGGGCGCTATATTGATTGTAATCAAAAAATTCCTGAGCCCAGAGGTTTATATAAGTTATATACTCTGTATTCACAAGGAGTTTTCGATCAAATGACCACTGATGGTGGGGTCTCTTATAGCTAGTAATATCAAAAGTGAGAATAAGAGCACTGTCAATCAATCAATCATCGTATTTACATAGCGCGCCACTTACCCAGAGGGTCTCAAGGCGCTGGGGGGGGGGGGGGGGGTGGGATCCGCTACTGCTCGAACAGCCAGGTCTTGAGTTGCCTCCTGAAGGCGAGGTGGTCCTGGGTCAGGCGGAGGTGGGTGGGGAGGGAGTTCCATGTCTTGGCGGCGAGGTAGGAGAAGGACCGTCCCCCTGTGGTGGCTCTGCGGATGCGGGGGACGGCGGCGAGGGCGTGGCTGGTCGAACGGAGCTGGCGTTTGGGAGCTGTGGTCTGATAGTGTTTTAACTTAGCTATCGTTGATGTGGTAGCGTTCTCAGTAGATACCATAATATAGTCAACCCTGACATACTTATTGTGGGGAAAGGAAAAGTAAGTATAGCCAGGATCATTCCCGTTCTTTAAATCCCAGACATCAGTTAAATTATGGCTATCCATAAGTTGCCTTACTGCCCTATATACCTTAGGTTTACGCCCTTTATAATTCTGATATGATTGACTATTCAATGTAGCACCCGACACTACATTAAAATCTCCGCAATTAATTAATAAACCTGTCCAAGATGCCAATTCTAACTCAAGATCTTGAAATATCTGGGGGTCATCTACATTTGACCCATAAACTGAGCAGATGGTAATACCTAGATCAAGTTGTACTATAACCCATCTACCATGTGGATCGACCAATCTACGCCTAGGTTGGCCCAAAAATGTTTTTGCTAAAATAGCAACCCCACGAGTTTTGGACCTTTGCGTTGTTGAAGCAAGGAGATTATAGCCAGGTATGTTTAGCAGCTCTTTCTCTCCCACCGGAATGTGGGTCTCCTGTAAGCACAAGACATCATAGGAGTCTTGACGAATTGTTTGATATAGTCGTACCCTTTTGGACATATCATTCAGGCCTGCAATGTTCCAGCAACAAAGTTTCAACTTCCCCATTGTATACATTCAGCAGTTATACCAGCAATATCACTACAGAACATTTTTTGCTTAAATAAACATACCCACAATTTAAATTTCAGATTTCTTACCAATAATTGAACATTATTTGTTACAAACTTTAATATGTCTTTTAAGTATTTGAACTTGCTCTTTTTATTTTTTTGCACTCCCCCCCCAACCCCCTGACTCGACCCCCTACACCCACAAAGAAAGGCAATGAGACTCTCTTAGAGTCTGTAGTGATGGAGAAATGTTCCCTAACAAGTGTGCAGCAATGTTAAATAATAAGGAAAAACATTACAATGCGGAAACGAGGAGAGAGCAAAGAACAACAATCCAGGAAGAATGAGGAAGGTAAAATAAGATAAAAAGGAGAGGACAGGGAGGGCATTGAGGATGGATAAAAAGAAAAGGAGAGGATAATAAAGGGACATACTCTTCATGCATTGGTCTTTAAGACCATAACCTATAGTATCGCGTAATACAATCAGACGATCAGATAATATGATGTAATATAATATATATGTACCTAGTCACTTAATCATAAAATATAATGTCCCATATACCCATTCCATCAGTCTACTGACAAAACTTCTCCATCTTAGACAACGGTTGGGTAGCTTTATTGCTACATCAGATATAATCTGAATAGATAAATCCAGACACCCATCCAACCAGTAAAAGATGGACAAGTAAAATACCCATGCTATCCACCTCCTGCCCCCATCGCTCTCCAGGTTCTATATTTAGTTAATTCAGACTGTCTAAGTACTCTTTCGCCTTGATCTCAGATGTAAAAAATCTTGTTTGTCCTCCGAATATTATTTTCAATTTGCTGGATTGTTGAGGTACGCCTGCGCCTTCTTCTCCAAAAATTGCTTAATTAATTGTCGTAAGCGCCATCTCCTTTCCACAGTTACGTGGCAGAAGTCTGGTCGTACAAAGTATGAGATAGAATCTCTATTGCGTCGTGCTTCCGGCTTAGCTTTATCGGAAATAGCCTGTATTAAAAGAAAATTCCCAAAGTATACTAAAACTGCACGAGGATAGCCCCCTGTTTCGCTGCGGGTTTCAGATACAGTGGTACTCTATGGGCACGTTGGACTTCAAGGTCCCAGTTCCAGGTGGAAAGCTCAGGGAGTGTATCGCAGAAAAGTTGTATGATGAAGGCGCGGATATCATCGCCCTCAATTTTTTCCGGAATGCCAAGGACGCGCAGGTTATTCCGGCGTAGGCGATTTTCACAGTCCTCTAACTTCCACCTGATGTCCTCTAATTCAGCCTCATGGGAGTCAACTCGCTCTTGGGTTGCAGCAGCTTCTGTTTCATTGGACAATATACGGGTCTCCATTTCAGTCCTACGCTCATTAAAAGTGCCCACTGTTTTAGTTAATTTGAATACCACACCCTGAACATTTTTTGAATGGCTGCCTGTGCCTTGCACCCATCTTTTGATGTTTCTTCACGATGGGAGGCGATTGCCTGAAGTACCGTATCCATTACTGTGGTCAAGGTAGCCACTGATTGAACCGGGTGGTCCAGTTGCAGTGAACGAGAGGTGTGAGGTGCTTGATTTTGGTTTGCGGACTGGATTAACGGAGAGTAATCCCAGGTCAGGTCTGATGCACCATGGTGGCTCTTTTTCTTTCTTAAAACAGTTTTCCCATTTCCCCTTGGGTCATTAGTTTTCAAGATCCGATCACTGTCAGTGGTAACGTTGGACTCGGTGTCACCCCCGAGATCCTCCTCAGTATCCTCCGAATAGTCAGCATCCTCAGAAAAAGAAAAAAGTCTGTGGGAGCCTTATCAGTTTCAGGCATCTCAGAGACTGCTGTACTTTTTATACACGGTTCTTTCCCACCTAAGCTTCCTTCGAGAGACTCAGCATTCTCAACATTATCAGTTATTTCCTGATTAACTAATAAGGTTTCCCCAGAATCACCAGAGTCACAAAGCAACGAAGCTTCCTCTATTACTTTCTGTATCCCCAGGACAGCAGGTGTAAAAGATATAGGAATAGCCTCCCCGGGGTCACAAGCCACTGAAGAAGGTGTTATTGTCTGTGTTAAAGCCTGAGCCTCCAACTTGAGGGACGTGGCAGAGGTGGCAGACAGACAGTACAAGCCCTTATGATTATGTGACAAGAGAGTCCCTGAGTAGTCAGTTAATGTCATTTGGGGGGTCATACCTTTGGCATATGTATCCTTTTCAGATGCGACTTCGGGGCTCTCTGATATATTTTCGGGTATCTGGGCTTCCGTGGAGATAGACTCGGATACAGCAAAACCTTCCGCCTCTCCACACCGCTCTGATACGCCATCGGCTCCCGCCCCCTCCATGTTGCCTAACAGAATCACCGCCGCCAGCTGCGGCTTCTCACCACCGGCCGCATGAGGCTTCAGAGGCGTTTTCATCGAGGAGACGCCCGGGGCTCTACGGAGCAGCTCCACCACTGAGGGTCCAGGTGTAGTTTCAGCCTGCCTTGCTGACCTCGTTGACTTAGATGTATGCTCTGTGTCAGGAACTCCCGCTTCGGCACCATTAGTAGCCACAACACCGCCTCGTTTCGCCACCAGCTCCCGATCACGGAGTGCTTGTCTTGCTGCCCTTGTCTTCGCGGCTGCGGCCACCGCAGCAGGATTCTTCGGAGCCATACCCTCGGTGTTGAGCCTACCAGTCATACAGGTAACTGTTAACTGATTGTTGTCTAAAGGGCGCTTGACTGACAACAGACCAGTAAGTAGCCGTAACACTGCAACACCAATTAAAGAGGAAAAGAGGGAAAGCTGAGTTTGCAATACAGCCTTCCTCTCACTTGCCGCCACAGTGGATTTTCGGGTATTTACAGCGTCCATATCCATTTTCTCGCCTCTGGCATTCCCCTTTTTTTATATTTATATATTGCTGTTCTTTTCTATGGGGAACATAAATCAAAGCAGAAACTGCTTAATCCGGCATTACTTCAGGTTCATAGCGTAGCGCCGCGTAGCTCTCGTAGCTCTCAACCGCATTTTGCCTCACTGCCGGCACTGGTCAGGGAGACATCTCACGGCGGTCTAGCATACCGCCACCATCTTGCCTTCCTGTGCCGAGTCACTACCTATTAATTCAATGATAAACTCAGGCACTACGCATTTACTCCTCCAATCACTAAGGCACTACCCTGTACTCATACAATCATCCAAACACTACTCATGCACTCCTCCAATCATTCAGGCACTTGTATTGTACTCATTCGTTGCCTCAAATACTATGCATGCACTCATCCATGTACCCCTGCAGTAAAGCAATCACTCAGGCACTAACAATTCACTTTAATCACCCAGTCACTACCTTTGCAGTCATAACATCACTCAGACACTGGCTATACACTCCTCGAATCACCCAGGCAATACCCATGCCCTCATAAATGTACTCAGGCACTTCTCAAGCATTCCTCCAATCATCCAGGCACTTCTCTTGCACTCATGCAATCATCCAGGCACTTTTGTTTCACTCACCCATCCCCTCAAACACCTCCCATGCAGTCCTGCAACCACCCAAGCACTAACTGTGCACTCATGCAATCAGCGAGGCATTACTCATACATTCTTCCAATCATTCAGGCATTTTCTATTGCACTCATCCAGTCCCGCAAACAGTACTCATGAAGTCATCCATGCACTCAGGCAGTACCCACGCCCTCATGCAATCACCCAGGCACTATCCAAGTACTCCTGCTATTACTAAGGCACTATCCCTGCATTCATGCAATCACTCAGGCAATTTTTCTATTTTAATCCAGTTTATGTGGTTCCGTAAGAACCGTTTTGACTTTTTTTAAAACAAAAAAAATGTAACAGTCCAATATGACTATTTAAAAAAAGAGGAAAAGGAAGATTTGGAAGTACATTAAAAAACATTAACACTTGTGTGTTTTTATTGCAGTGAGAATAACATCAATGCATTGCTCCCAAATACACAGTTTTGCATCACATTTTTTGTAATTAGAAGAAGCATCCACTAGCTCCAGGAAAATGTGTGGCAGAGGTGAAGGTGGAACTCCTGCACTTGAAGTAGTGGGTGCATTTGAGTCAACCTGGGCAGCTTCTTCATTTTTCTCCCCCAGCATGACTTCTTTTGCCAAATGAACTGGAGGAATTGTCTCCAGGTGCTTTTTCATTGAGGATGTTCCAAATGAGCACTTTTTTTCAGATCCTCTTGAAAGTACTCTTTTGCACAATTTGCAAGTGACTTTTCCTGCATTCATCTTTTTTTTGCCATCTGACACTGTAAAAATAGCCCAAACTACTCTCTCCTTTCTTTTTTTTTTACAGGCTCCTCCACATTGTCTGCCTCTTCTAGCAGATCTTCTTCAGGATGACTGGATGCCATAATGGAAAAAAATAATCTAACAACAGCCAAAAGAAAGAAATTCCAACAGCCTAGAAGAAACAGGTCTTGCCAGGAAGATACGCCAAAAATAAGAGAAATAAAATAGGTGTTGGATTCTCCCTCTAACAGAATGAAAAGGTTTTAAACCAATCAGAAACCTTCTTTTCAGGTCACATAGAGTCGTGTAGAGTGTGGACACCCGTCGCGTACACGTCATGCACCCATAAAATTTTGTATACATAATTGTGAAGTATAAATTGGTATTTATAAAATATTTTTAAAAGTATATTAGTGAAAGTGTTTAGGCAAAATTGATATTTAAAGTTTGTACAGTGATATTTCACACTTTTAAAATTACGCCGTAGTCATGTAACCCTGTAAATACGTGCTGGCAAGGTTTGTGCATCCTACTTGCATACGTCATGCACTCGTAAAATCTCATACAGTTAATTCTAAAGTATAAATTCCTGTTTATAAATAGTTTTCTGAAGTATATTAGTGAAAGTCTTTAACATCATGCGCGCTACGCGTATTCCCGCTGTGCGCTGACTTTTGCAAAAACCCGCGGTTCATGACGAGCTCAGCTCATCATGAGCGTACGACAGGCGTAACTCATGACGAGCTGAGCTTGTCATGAGCGTCGAAGGGGTTAAGAAAAACAAATATTTAAAATTTCTACAGTGATATTTAATACTTTTGAACTTATGTCCAGAAATATGCGGCAGCAGAGTTAGCACACTCTGAATCCACGCACCCATCGTGTAGGTTCGCGTAGGGTGTGCAACTCCTTTGTAAACGTTAAGGGAAAAAGTTGACATAACAATACAATAAAACAACTTTCACAGTATTAAAAGCATTATTTCAAGTAAATATACATTTTAATTGGTGACATAAATAACAGAATACGTTTTTAGTATTCTACGATATATGTATTTTAAAAGAGTGATTATAATTATTAAAGAAGATTGTAGAAAAACTATGAATAATTTTAAAAATAAAAGTTCAACAAAATACTTCCAATCATCTTTAAATAAAAATATTTATATGAAACACTTAGAAATACCATAAAAAGGGTAAGATTACAGTACTTTATATTTAGGATATCGCATTTAAAAAACCTTAGAAATTCACTGAAAAAAACAAAGGTTTCAGGGACGGTATAGTTAGGAATTAGCATTTAAAAACCTTTCAAATTCACTGAAAAAAACCATAGGTTTCAGGGGTGTTTTATTTAGGAGTTAGCATTTAAAAAGACTTTGAAATTCACTGAAATCAAATCATCCATGTTGAATTATTTGACACTCTGATATCTGACTGGGTAGAATTATGTGTCTTTAAAATTGTAATCTTTGCAACTGATTCTTGGATGAGAGCATTGATATATTGCCCCTCCCGGGAAAACTTTAGTCAGTCTTTAATTTACTGTATTGCACCATATATTTTGGTCACAAGTAATGTTTTTGCCTCTAGGTTTAATTTTCACAGGGAAAATATGGGGGATGGTGATGTGACTTAACTTTTAGCGTACTTGAAATTGCTAGGGCTCACACAAATAGTTTCAGGACCTACACACAAGGCCATGGCCACCTTTGACCTTACCGTAACCAATTCTGGGAAAGTAACATGTGAACTTCCCATTACAATTACTTGAATTGACCACCACTTAATCCAATTTCAGATTCCATGCAAAAATATATCTGCTAAATTTGGTACAAAACATATTAAATCTAGATGTGCTTTGAAGACTGTTGTATATGGCCCTTTTTCTGAGCTATACAGACACATTTCAGTTTCATCCTGTTTGAATATTGATTTTGCTTTGGAAGGATATCATAGTTCTCTTTTGAGGGTTTTTAACCAAATCACCCCGATAAAAAAAGTCTCATCCACTTTAGCAAGAGCGAGTCGAAATTCAAATGCAAACGACTTCAGCAGAGATAGAGCGCCACTAAGTTTCTGGTCGACAAAGATGCAGCTTAGGAAACCTCATAAAGAGTATCTTATGGCTACTATTGATCCTGTGGTCAATCCTATTAAAGAACTGTGCGAGTGGGAGTATGCCCAAGTCTCGCCCATTCTCAAGAATCCTTCTGCCAATCCAGAGATTCTCTCTAAATACCATCCGATATCCTTGTTACCATTACTTGCTAATGTTCTAGAGGGTTATATCAACCCTCAATTGACTGTCTTTATAGAAGACCATATGATTCTAGACACCTCACAGTCTGGGGTTAGAGCATCACATAGTACGGAGACCGCACTAGTGGAGGTCTCTGATACCATAAGATTATCATAGGATACAGGGACCCTGATCATGCTGGTATTGCTTGACCTGTCAGCGGCCTTTGATGTGGTCTCTTATTCCCTCCTTATCCATGATTATATGAGGCAGGGATATGCAGCAGCGCCTTGCTCTGGCTTGGAGCTTTCCTTGATAACTGAACCTAAAATATCTTCTTAATTTCCTTCCAATTTAGAAAAATGAGAATTAATAAAGAAGTACCATAGGGATACTGCTGGAGCCCTATATTTTTAACATCTATGTAGTGCCCCTGGCACAGATAGTAAGAACATCTGGATTTGAGACTGTATCATATGCGGAATATACCCAATTACTCATCTGCTTCGGGCCCAATCCAAGAAAAGTTTAATCTCATTTCGCTCACTGAATGCGAGAGATTGGGCCTGGATTACTACCAACTGTCTCCAGTTAAATGGAGAAAAAAGTTGAGATTATGCTTTTTGGCAAGGCACAGGAAATCTGATCACCCGATTGATGGCTGTCTGAGATTAGCCAAACTCATGTCCCCATACAGGTAGTGAAAAAGCAGTCGTTAAAATTGATCAAACACTTTCTATGAAATCTCATGTCAAATCCACTTACTGTTATGCTACCTTGCAGCTCTTAAGGAAAACCCAGATACAGAAAGACTCTAGTCCAGGCCCTCATCACTCACACAGTACAAGCTGGACATAAAGACTAAACTGATTTACAAGTATAGCTGTAGTCCTCAATTAAAATACATACTGTAATGCAGTTATAAATGCATTTCATTGCATGCATTCAAAAAAAGAATTACTTTATAATGAATAGGTTCAAATGGACACAATCTGGTATACTCTGGAAAGGCAGCAAACAAATAAAAAAGGCAGCTCCAAAAATAATTGACATCATCATTAGCAGGAACCAGGAATTAATAAAGCTGTAGTGTGTCCCGTACTGTGATGTGCTAGCAGAAAGCGTCCAGCTAGCACACCAGGTTCTAAACACAAAAGCAATACAAACTTAATGATTAAGTACAAACAAAATTACTGACATTGAAGGGAACTACTTTTGGAATAGATGTGCTCATTGTGAAAAATCTAAATACAGTCACTCAAAGTGAAGTTAGCCACTGCCTCTTGTTGTATGCTGTAATGGGGTTAGGCAACAAGTGAAAGACAAAACAACAGACCAATGGATGAAGAGAGCTGGCTCAAAGACCCCTTTAACACGTATCTTAAACATATAACTTAAATAAAATCAAAAGGTCTTTGCTAGCGCCAGACTTAAAAAATAGTGAAAGCATAAAAGTTATAGCACAGCGCAGAACAAAATTAAATGACAGTCTTCAAAGTATATTTTTATTTTTTTGTCTACAATAATAATCAAAACACAGTGGAAATCATGTCAATAGCTAAGTATGTTCTATCAAAAAGTTGGGATTAGATTAATAAAACATGAAAGGTAGATTTAGTGAATGTAGAGACATACCAAATCTATTGCTCAATGGAAATATGTAATTTATTTCTCAACCCACTGCAGAGGCAGAGTGATTATTCTGGAGGATTTTACTGAAAGCGCCTCTGAGCAAAAAGGTTCTGCCTCTGAAATAGATGTAGAAGTTAGAGAAAATATTCAACACCTCAAAGAACTTGCTTTTGCGTCCAATGAGCCTGTGCAGTGCTAAGGGATATTTCAAAGAATATCACTACACAACTTACTGGACAAACACCCTAAATGTAAAAACACTTATTAGACGGAAAAGACTGAATTAATGTATACTTTTAATCATGAACCTTTCCATTAAATTCTTTAAAACACACATACACAAAGAATGCTAATACTGATACTCTATGTAACTCATCCATTCTTCCACATTTACACATAATTCTAACTAAAATTAACAATACTACAATGCCTCTACTGTATGCCTTGTTACCAGATGAGGAGTCCTACTTACACAGATGTTTCCACTGTGGAGATGGAAAAAAATTGAAACAAAAGACTTTCGAAAATAATAATTGACTTTGAGTTAGCTATGATTTCAGTTATTAAAAAAGTACCCTGGCATACAATTTCAACAATATTTTTTTCCTTTTTGGTGTAAAATACAAAACACATTCTTAGCAGGAGACTATATGGGGGACACATGTGGAAGCAGAAAAAATTAAATGTATCAGATCCATACTAGGCCTTTTTAGTTTTCCATCAAAAATTGGAAATATGCAAATTAGAGAGCTGTTGTCCAAAAAAGTGACAATAGTAAATATATTCCTAGTGTCAATTACTGTGCCCCCTTTGCGTGGTCTGACAAACTATAAATTGTTTCAGACCCAGGATTTTTTTTTAATGCAGATTATTAGCTGGGCCCTGTTCAACCTCCTCTTATATAGCTCACAAGGAATTCGCGGCACCTTATTTAGAGAATGGCTTATAGATAAGTCCCATCACACTCTGTCAAAATATATGGAGCAAATAGGGCACTACATTTACCAAAGAGATGATATCAGACTGTCTTACTTTGAAATATAGAGCAAGAATACCATGGTTGGCATAAGTAAACAGTTTGTTAAAGGAGATGGATGGGAAATTGAACATCGAGGATCCGGAGGGAGTGTTACAATTTAGTAAGACAGATTTTAAAACAGTCTTGATTGGGAAAATGATGGCTGATAGGGAAAATAAAGGGAGTATTAAACCGGCTATGTCAATGTACCTCTTAGGTCTGTCTCGGGACCTACCCAACCAAGTGCCCAGTGCTGTCTCCCCCTAGTGTGAAACATTCAACATAGATTTTACCTTAATAAGATTGTGAATAGGCACACTCGCTTTTTGGTTGCTTTTCCCGAGATGGGCTTTTGTTCACAAGCCACCTAAATGTCCATGTGATAATAAGTCCAACCAGTTCCCACTGTATTTTATACTCTTTTGTAAGTTTTATAGGGATCTGAGGAAACAAATATTGCTGCCATTTTTTTAAAAAGGGAAAATAATGTATTATAAAGATCCATTTAACTTAATACATAACCTTGATAATGTGAAATAATGCTATCAAGTTTCTGTTTCTGTTTCTTATGCCACCAAAAGGAAACAGTTGCTATACCTGTACACTTTGAGAAATGAAAATGAATATCTAAGGTTATTGTACCCTTAACAGTGCTATTATGTCAATTAAATATTCCTTACCTAATGCTTCTAATAATGTTTTTAACCCATTGGCTATTGTGTTGACGTACAGCTTAGTATCTAGTTTTTTTTCTGTTTTCATATCATGAGAACATCTTCTCCAAATTTTAGTATGAATGGTTTTTTTTAAGTTCTTTGGAAATTTTATCTGTGCGACTCTTTTATGGATATTTCTTATCCACATAAAGATTTATTTGATTTGATTCGACATCATAAACTGCAGTTTAAAATAAAAGAACTTAGGGGTTCATTAGGATGACGGGCGGATCTCCATCGCTGGCCTGGTGGTGGGGGATCCACCCACCATCGGAACCCGATTTACCCCCGCCATATTATAATGGTGGGGTATTGCGGTGGCTGCTAAGTGCGTCCGCCGCTTTTCCGCCGGTCAGCAATCGTTCCAATTGCCGGCCGGGCTGACTTGGCCCTCAATATGGTGGCGATGCCTAGCACACACCACCATCCATATTAGGATGCTGGGTTTCACAGGTCTTTCCATGGTGGCAAAGCTGCCATGGAAAGGCTGGTGGGGAATCGCTTTGGGGGGCCGCTGCTGGCCCTTGGGGTGGGGGGATCTGGGAGGCAGGACTTTGGTGGTACCTATGGTACCCCACTACATTGCCATGCACATTGTGGCAGGCACCACGTTGTGCCTACCACGTTGTGCCTGGCAGTGCACTTTGGCATTGGCAATGTCAAATATGCGGATTACAACCACCAGGGTGGCAGTCACATCCTAATTAGCAGTGAGGGACTGCCACATGTCTGGCGGCCGGTCCCAGCATCGCGAGGATGGCGCCCGCCATCCTAATCTGCCCCTAACTGTCTTAGCTTTTGTTTCACCCGAACATGCAGATGACTTCTACACAGCAATTCTTCAATAAAACTATTTCACTCACAAAGATTTTTTGAACAAACCAGAATTGTTCATCTAAACAGATCGGGTTGAATGAGGATACCATGCTATCAAATTAACTTGTGCAACTGCTACTAACAATGAGTTGCATAACTCCTTCTCTAGCTGTAAAGGGAAATCACAGCATACTAGCTATCATTTCTGGAAAGTTTTGAAGGAGCAAGGGGGCATATTACCAAGCAATAGCGATAATTATCGCTATTGCTTGGTTAGAGGCAAAAAATTACCGCTGACCGGCGGCGATTTTTATAGCAAATAAACCTTGGTATTACCAAGGTTTATCGCAAATGCGATAAAAAACGGCTGCAATGCATGAATATCGCTGAAAAGTCAGCGATATTCATGCATTACCGAGCTAATGCTCTTAGCCATGTTATCCACCTCCCATCGGATAACATGGCTAAGAACTGCTCAGGGCAGGTGATAGCTTTTGGAGATATTCGCGCTTAGCGCGAATATCTCCAAAAGTTGGTAATAGGAGATAGCAATGTTAGCGACTGTTTCCAGTCTCTAACATCTTGGCACGCCCACTTTGCATGTCATTAGTGATAAATATCACTGACATGCAAAGCCGGGCCCAAGATGGTCGCTATCTCCTACTAGCTGTCGCTAACTGGTGTTAGCGACAGCTAGGTAATAGGGAGATAATTTTTTCTCCGCTTTCTTGGCTTTTAAAGCCAAAAAAGCGGAGATAAACCCGCTTGATAAATGCCCCAAGTTTCCCAGAGAATGAGACAGGCACATTTTTAAACACGTAGTCTGAAGCACACAATGTCTAAAAACAAGGTAAGGACTGCAGACTCCTTTTTAAAGTACAACAATTTGAAATATTTTAGGTAAAAGACTGTCTGGAAAGTAGCTTACATATTACACTAGTAACTGCTAACATGTTTACATTACAAACAATGAATACACTTACCTTATTAAAAGATACAATTGGCTAAATCCAAAATGATCACCACAAATAATAACACAGTACAATAAATTACATTGACAATATCCTTATCATAAAAATATTTTTTACTTCTTACCTGGAGCTGTCTTCTTTCTTCCAGTGATGGGAGTATTATCAGTTCCTTCCATCATCACCATTTAGCAATTCAATTAAGATAACCATAATCTAATTATTAAAAAAAGAAAATACATACTGAAAAAAATGGTCCTTCCAAAACCCTAAAAAGAACCTGAAAATTATATATTTTTTTACAACTGTATAGTAAATGACTGCATAGGTGGAAAATAAAGTCAAATTTAAAATTCAATACACCCTTTACACCTAAAGTCATATTGGCAAGAAAAAAAGTCTGCTTACAAAAATATATCCTTATAAATGTATGTATGTAAAAAATACCTGACCGAAGCTGTAGTAACCTTCCAATCTTGACCATGAACTTCCACCGAGGAAAAATAAATATTATAAAATATCAGTTCAGAATCTTAATACATTGAAAGAACATGTTACAAAAATGCATTAAATAAAGTTATATTTTTGTATGACAATAACATTATTTTAATAGCTACTGTTTTCTTTATATATTTAATTACTTATTAATTAAAAATGCAATGTGTGTCTTTTCTCAATTATTACAAAAATTATTATAATTGAGAAAATATTAAACGTGATTTTATGTTAAAATATTTTTTTAACCCACTACTAAATAAAATGATTACCCAAAGCCCTCAAAATCCCCCTAAAGTTAATGCATGTCCCTCCATAACTCCTTATAGTCCTAGCACCCTGCTCCTAAGTGCAGTTAAAATACAAACAAAACAAAAAAACGGAATCTGAAAACAAATACCCACACCCCCTAAAACCAATAAATAACTGAACCCCAAAAATCATACACTCCTAACCATAATCCTCTATAACGCTAGCATCCTACTCCTAACACTATACAATTAAAAAAAAAATGAAAAATCTCAAAGAAATAAAGGCACCCACCACTAAAAAAAATAAATGTGTAAAAATAAACACCCTAGAAATCCTGCATCCCCACTCAAATCCCGTATAATGTTAGCATCTCTCTTCTATCAATGTGCATAAATAGCTACACTACAAATACAAAGATAAAAACCTTGAAAAGAATTACCCACACTAAATTCCCACACCCCCAAAATATCCCACAAACTTCCCTTTTAACCCCTATATCCTACATTTTAGAGGATGGGGGATAAATCCACCAACCCACCTTTTAGCCTCTGTAACATATATCTTTGTCGAGATATAGACCACAAACGCCTTCTTTAGCCTCTCTAAGAATAATGCAAACCCCTCAATTGCCCACATGCACATGCATCAAAGTCAATTGCATTCGCAAACGGTGCGAATCGCAATTTTCGGCCATTTGCGAATGCAATTGACTAATTTGGAATGCATCATGCATTTCGCAATTTTAGGAATCACAACCATGTTGCGATTTCTAAAATTGCGATTGCATTTAAGAAATCGCAATTTCAGATTTCTTAAATGCAATGCATGATCATGTTTTAATTGCGAATTCGCAATTTGGAAGTGGTAAATTAGCATGAAGTTGAACTTCACGCTAATTTACCAAAAACTTTCAAATATGCACAAATTGCATTTTTCAAAGTTTTAATTTACACACACACATGGCCTTGGGGCATGTGTATGTGTAAATTGCATTTAAAGTTACATTTCAGGGGTGCAGGGAGGGGTTCTTTCGACCCCCCCTGCACAGTTGAAATTGCATTCACATTTTGCGAATCGCAATTTGAAATTCGCAAAATGTGAATGCCTTCCCATTCATTCCTATGGGCCTTTTGCCATCCCATTCCTATGGGCCTTTTGCCACCCCTTCCCATTTATTCCTATGGGCCTTTTGGCCCATAGGAATCAATCGGAAGGGGTTTCCTTAATTGCGATTCGCAAACTGTGAATCGCAATTAAGGAAAAATACCGAATCGCAAAAATAAATGCGAATTGTTCATGCATTGCAGTTTGCGATTTCTAAATTGCGATTCCTTAACCTCATGCGCGCTATTTGAATTCAGCACGTATGCTGAGATTTTAAAAAACCCATGTTACATGACAAGCTGGGCTCGTCATCAGCGTGCGAGGAGGCTACACCATGACGAGCCCAGCTCGTCATCAGCGTGGAAGGGGTTAATGTTCGCAATTTAGGAATCGCAAACAGGATCAATGATGCATGTGGCCGAATATTCCTACCCAACCTTAAACCCTAAAAACCCAACCCCCCTTGTAAACCTCCTAAACTATTTTTTTCAATGTTTTTAACCCTGCCATACCACCCTCGGAATCTCTTTAACACAGAAAAATGCCTCCCCAAAAAAATGCTTTCCCCTTAATTGCATCCATCCCTAAACCCTAAAACAAATAAAACCCTTGCTACCCCTTAATCTTAGCCACCCTACTTTTAACTCATCCCTAAATACTTAAAGACACTGTTACCTATACTTACTTACTAATACTCACATTATTTGCATTGTAACAACTTGCGTTGTGAAAGAATGTGCATTACAACTGCAGTTGTGTTGCAAAATCTGCATTGTAAAAGTTTCATGCAGGAAAAACTGCATGGCGAAGGTAAAATACCCTCTTAATTCACCTCTAATGTGCCAAGGCGACTGCTCAGCATATTCCACTATTTCTTTATTTTTGATTGTATTCATTTTCAATTGATTATCTCACATAAGGATTTTGGAATTGATGCAAACTTGAAAGGTACTGAGATGTCTGTAGAGATTACATGACGTTTTGTACAAAACGATTGATGGCTGAGTTCACAAATACAACATATGTATCTGTAAAGACAATGGTTGAAATAAGACTCTGCTTTAATATGCTTCGGCATAGAACATACAAGAGCTTCACAAATCCGCTGCAATACAGCTTTCAAAAGATACTACGGGCAGATTTCGTCCGACATTGGTCAGGAGCCGTAACAACCAACCTACTGTCATCGGTTCCGACCCTGTTAGTACGATGCGACCGAACAGGGTTCGGACGCACTCGTATACTTCACAATGCAAGCATGCATTCCAAGCGGAATGCACGCTTGCATTGTGAAAAGCAGGGGTGCAGTTCACCCCTGCACCCTGTGGCCGTCACCCCAAGGTGTCTGCCACCGGGTGCGGGGATCCACAGAGGGGCACCATAGGTGCCCACAGGCTGCCATTTGGCAGCCTCTCACCCATGGGGACTCTACTGGACCCCAAAGACAGTTCCTGACTGCCTTTTTTCGTGCCAGAAAAACAGTCACGAAAAGGCAGTGAAAAACTTCCTTAGTCGCAAGGAGGCGGCCAGGGGAGTACTGAGGGATTTCCAGACGGCGGATGGGTTCTCCGAGCCTTTCGTCTGCAATCCTACGGACCGAGCCCATCAGAATGGCTCGGTCGGAAAGGAATCCGGGCGACACATTCTGGTTCGGTCAGAAAGGCTCCGATCATCGTTTGGGCCCCTTCCGACTGATATCGGAATCGGCCCCTTCATAGCATGAAGCTTATGAATTTACTTCTGGTCCAAGCTAAGGTACCAACCTAAGGTACCCTTACAACTAAAGTTAAATCATGAATATAGAAAAATATACATCTACATGCATTAACAAAGTAGAAAAAGCAAAAGCAAAAAAGTAAAAATTGATACTTTGAAACAAAACTGTACTACATACCTCTGGTCCCTAAATAAATTGGTTTGGTTCATAATGTAATGTATGTTACTGTTTTAACAATGCCTTGTAATCTCATGCTGTACCATTTTGCTCCTTTATTTCACAACAAAACTGTCAGATCACTCTATTAACCAATGACACACACCCAACAACATGACCTGGATAATAATTGAACAATTGGAAAACTCCCAAGACAACTTAGAAAAGCATTTATTTGAAAAAGAGCAGCATTGGATCTAACAGATGTCAATCCTAAAGACAGGATTGAATGATAATATCCATTGGAATATTATCATGTAAACCAAACATGAGCTAAGATAACTAAAAAACCTGTAACATTAGCGGGGGCATTGCGGGGGAGAACATAGAAAATCTAAAACCAAACCCATCAAGCCTGTCCTCATAGTGTATGATGCAAAGGTTCTAGGTGCTGCCCTATATGGTGCAGAGTTGTGGGCCTGGGAAAAGTTATCGACCTTACAGACATCAGAGAACAGGTTCTTTAGAGGAATTACAGGTGTACCCCAGAGCACCCCCCCTAATTCCACTGCTCCTTGATCTAGGTAGACGATCAATTAGTGATAGAGCGCGATTGCGCCCCATTCTCTACTGGAGACGTCTTTGGACAACTCCAGAGATTAAGCATTACGCAGATGGTTTCCTGGCAATAATTAAGGAAGATAATTTTCATAAGATCAACTGGCTAAAAAATCTAAGGGCCATGCTAATTGAACTGGGCCTTTTTAATCTTTGGACCAATCCACAGGGGGAAGTCTTTCCAAGTAAAGAAGCCCTCAAGTCTCTATATTGGGATTGGGTAGATAGCAGCCTCCTGAGGGGCACGAGATCTGATTCTATGGCTGGCCGCTTTCTGGAAGTCAAAATCTGCCCTATTCTAGAAAACTATTGGGACAGTATTACTGCCCCATTGGACAGGAAGCTAGTCTTCCAGCTAAGGTCTGGATCCCTTCCGCTAAAAATATTAACTGCAGGATAGCAGAGTTCGATCTCTATGTGTTGCCCAGTGTGCAAAGCTGCTACAGAAAGTCCAGGCCATTTTTTATTTGTCTGCGATGCTTATTCGTTACCAAGGAGGGTATGGTTAACTCCAGTTTGTAAAAATCTTGGGACACGACACAGTGTAGTGGCTATGAGAATCCTGTGCACATCCACTCATGAGTCGATTGTTCTTGGAGTGGCCAAATATCTGGGGTGGGCTTGGTCAATCAGGCGGAGGTTGATAGGTAGGCTTACTTAATTTAAGGTAATTTTTAATGTAATTTTAATGCAATTTGTTCTTATTTTTGTGTGCAATTCTTATTGTCTAGTATTGTATGAGCTTGCACAACTGTTTTTTAGAATATGTATATGTATAAGGATGAATGATTAACTGTTTTTATCTGTATTGTATTTGATTATATGTTGTGCTTTTATGAGAAGTTATCTCGAATAAAGCTTGTACTACTACTACTAATGGAGCAACATAGTACAACTTGGGCTTACAAGGCATTGGTAAAATAGTAACAAATGTTGTCATGAGCGAAACCAATTCATTTGCGGTCCTGAGACATGTGCATACCACAGATGCTCTGGTGTACTGACCTAAACACAAAACTAGTAATTGATAATGATCACAAAAGACATAAAAACGATGATATGGGGTGACAATGCATTTTGGGTAATAACAACAAACAGTGCATTAAGAATCAAATAAATGTATTCAAGGAACAAGAGGTGTATCCACATAATGTATGCTTTAGCAGATTTACTGACACTTGTAATTAACCTTGGAGAAGAGAATACAAAAGGAGTAACACCGATTAGATAATAGCATATCATTTATCAGAACATTTTTATAGAGCACAATACTCACCAGTGAGGGTCACAAGTAGCTAAAAGGGGAGGTGAAGCAGCTACTGATCGAACAGCCAGGTCTTGAGAAGTCTCCTGAAGGTCAGCAGGTCCTGTCTGTCGCTGGTGGATGGGGAGGGTGTTCCTTGTCTTGGTGTCGAGGTGGGAGAATGATATGCTGCCGGTGGTTGTTCGGCGAATGCGTGGGACGGTGGCGAGGGTGAGGGCAGCAGAGCGCAGCTAGCGGTTCGGGGTGTAGAAGGTGAGTCGTTCATTGAGGTATGCTGGTTTGGCGTTGTGGAGTGCTTGTGGGCATGGGTGAGGAGCTTGAAGGTGATCTTGTTGACAGGAAGTCAGTGCAGGTCTATTAGGTGAGTGGTGATGTGGCTGTGGCGAGGGATTCGGAGGATGAGGCAAGCAGAGGCGGTTTGTATGCGTTGGAGTCTTTGCTGAAGTTTGGCCGTGGTTCCCACATAGAGGGCATTGCCGTAGTCCAGCCTGCTGCTGACGAGAGCTTGGGTGACCATCCTTCTGGTTTCGGTGGGGATCTATCTGTAGATTTTGCGGAGCATGCAGAGGATGTTGAAGCAGGAGGAGGAGACAGCATTGACTTTGCTGGGCCATGGAGAGCGTTGTGTCCAGGATGGAACCCAGGTTGCGTGCGTGGTTGGTGGGTGTTGGGGCAGGTCCCAGCGTAGGCAGCCACCAGGAGTCGTCCCATGTGGAGGGGGTGGAGCGGAGGATGAAAACCTCCATCTTGTCAGAGTTCAGTTTCAGGCGGCTGGTATAATAAGATAGCTGTAATACACAGCGCAAATGTAGAAAGATGAAAGAAAAACGCTTGGAAATGGAAACACAGTGCTGGTTCAAAACTCTAGGAACATGGCACCATAAGTCTCCTTGATAATCGGGAATGTAAACAATAAACGTAACCTCTAAGTGGTATGCACTCTAGCAAGATAAGAGGACGCTCTATGACTGCATCCCATTTGGCACGAGGTCGAGCACCAATCGCCACAATTACAGCTGAGCAGAAAAACCAAACAAAACTAGTAGTTACGATGGAAACCAGACACCGTCTTCAAGATGCGGAACTACTGAGGTTGGGCTGGTACAATACTAGGTGAGGCACTTTGATGAAGTGAGTGGAAACTACAATCATTGGGGGCCTGATTTTAGACACAGGTAAAAGTAATTTTTTAAATAACATCTATTTTCTCACAAATTACAGAGTGTGACAACAGGGTCCACCCCCTCAGAGTACCTGAGGTAGAGAGAAACTACCAAACTAAAAGTTATTTTTTTAATTTTTTTCTTTATATTCACATACCTAAGTTACGTCCCTTGTATGCATGAATCAATCTTTCATCAGCATGCAAATTATATATAACACACGCCTGTGACAAGTGTAGTTAGCTGCCTTTTGTATATAACCACAGAGCACCTAATAAGCATCTACAAGCCTTTTTTGAGATTAGCTGTCTCTGTCCAATAAAAAGAAGGGTGCACTGCATGTGACTTGACATCCATGCATACAGCGGTGAAGAGTGCTGACGGCTAATTTGAAAAATGAAAACAGACCCTTTTTTCTAATGAGTGAATCAGGTTTTGCTTACAGCACTGCATGAATAATTATAGGCCGCGATGTGAGGGCTGGTCAAATTGTGGTGCAATCTACTCCTACTCATCTCCTTACTAGGCTTAGATTAAAGAGATTGCCTAGTTACCCGGATGGAAAGCGCCATCGTTCCATCTCACTGCAACTCCTGTTGGTGCTTTTCAAATTGATTCAGAGCCCTCAGCCTCAGAGCTCCAAGATGGTGAAAGCCGCATCAGTCTTGCCGGTTGCCGGTCTAGTGTTTTGCCACCAAGAGGAATGTTGCTGTCATCGCACTCCTGCTCTACGCGCTAAGTGCACTTCAACTGATTTTCCTGAGGACAAGCGCCTATGCACGCCTGCTTGGTGACTGAAACCCTTCTGGGGATTAGAGTTTTCCTTAGGGAATTCCCGTCAGTTGTTTCAGCTTGTTTCTTTCACTAGTGCCTTTGGTGAAATTCCTTGAGCTTCCTGTATTTGGAAGTAGGAGCGTTCAGCAGTCTCAGATATTCTCGTGAGTACATCTGTACGCATTCAGTTCCTGTGGGAGATTCAGAGTGTATGAAGAGTTTTCAAGTAAGTCACAACATTTATTTATTCAACAGAGACTTAGAGTATTCCTTACTCTTTCTTTCTTGCTGATTTGATTTGAGAGGAATTTCAAGTTTGCTCTTTCTAGATTAGAGACTTTCTGAACCGCTTTAAATGTGTTTTCTACGTAAATAGGGGAGACAAGTACAATAATACTCTTCCAGTAACAGACTGCTACCAAGAATTATTACCCACTAAATATAGTTGACTTTTCTCTGTAGATATAAATATATATATATTTGTGCTTACCACCAAGAGTCTTCGCTGTTCAGCGTCTGAATAGAGAAAAGGGAAAGAATTGTGAACAGTATCTATTTCTGAGGACTATAATTCAAAAATCTAATACATCTCATTTTATAATCAAGGAGAGCAGCTAGACCATTGAGTATAACAGGTAATTAGGTAGTGAACTGGAAAGTATTGAGAAATGTAATATTTTGTTTATTGAAGGAGCAGTAAAATCGTGCAGGAGGGGGTTGCGAGGGGAGGGGGAGGGGTTAATTTAATTTAAAAAATAAATAACTGTAAATATACTTTTGCATCCCCTCCAGCGTCGGGTCGCGTCTCCTCTCTCTGCTCATCGGAAGCATAAGCAGGCAGCCTCCCTCTCCTCCCCTAAGCCAGTCACAACACTGGAATGCCAATGTTGTGATTGGGTAGGATGCCAACTCCACAGGCGTCTATGGGGAGGCCCTTTTCTCTATGTAGGCTGAATGAATGGGGTCACAGTTCAGCTGGCAGAGCACCTTTAAACCCACTTCCTAAGGTCCAGAACTGGAGTGGCACCACTATCGGGGCACATCGCACAGCAAGCAGAGTCCGGGTGCTGCATACAAGGTGGTTGGAGCCTTTTCAATCCCTGAGCCTCTGACTAGGAGGCCATCCAACTAGCTCTCAAAGTCACTCTGGTGGTCCTGAGTTCAATATGCAGGTCCAGTCTTTCTCACTCAAGCAGCAGGGTAGCAGTATGGCAGTCCTTCTGAGTCTTCCACAGATCCAGAGGTATACTAAAGAGTTGGGCCTGAGGGTATTTATACTTGGTGCCTGCTTTGAAGTATGAGAAGTTTCTAGACATTTCCACCCCCAGAGGTGCTTGGGATTTCTTGCCTCCCTGTACTGGACCCAGCTTGTCTGGGGTCACAAAAGTCTAGTGTCAAACCTTTTGTGAGTGTGCTCAGGCAAAGCCTTCATGATTTGCAAGTGTGGTGGGTAAAATCTCCTCCCACTGTCAGGCATTAACCTTGTTAATCTCTCCCGTGAACTCTACATGGTCAGGACTATGCTGCCTTGGGGTAAAGTGGAATGGGATGGAGATTGAGAGAGAAGTGGTCGGAGGCTGGCTAGGTATCATGGTGTCTACATGGTCTATGTTGGCATCTGCATTGTATGGATGGTCTTTCCAAGGCGTTGTGTTCTTTAATTACGAGTAAAGGTGTTAAGCAACAATAGCTCCCTTTCCTGCTCTATTATGTTTACACCCTCTGCCTAGGGTACCTGAGTACATTCCCTTTCCCTCTTTTGGTGGTCTCTCTCTCTCTCTGATAAGTGAATCAGTTCCTGATATGGCCCGCATTGACAAGGGCTAATTAGTTCTTGAACACTAATCTTTCCCAACTATAATCCCCTGAAAATTCACCTACCACTATTTGATGGCACTCTTTTGTTGTGGACTTTCTGGTATAGCTTTGTTTGTTGTTGGTCCGCAGTGCACTCAACCTTGGAATCGAAATTCACATAACACATGATCATATATGTTACATCACACTGTACAGTTGTTAAATACAATGTTAAAACCACAGTGCATTTCCCACATGAAGGATTGGCATCAAGGTTGATAATTGCACGAGATTTAATAGTTCTCTATTGCGAGGATTCAACAAATACCATCACATTTGATTCATTCACCAGGATTGATTTCTCAGAGTAGTGCCCCTTAAATCGAACCGTTCTATCATGGTGCTCATTGCCAGAGTAGTTTGGGTGCTATGCGTAATTGATTTGAGCGTTCTAAACAATGAATAACAATACAATCATATGATGTCAGAATTTTATACCTTCGATAACGTTAGTAATTTGTAACTCAATTTTCATTTCTTTTACAAGTAACAGGGTATTAAAGGTGACAAATCAATGTGCGAAAATGCCAAGTAAGCTTAGTGAAGCTATGCATGAAGCGTGGCGCAACGCGTAACCGCCAAGGTACGTTTGTCAAGTCCTGCTCTTCTTAAAGTTGTTTTGTTTTCTGATCACCGGAAGAATTGGGCAACCCAAGGATGCTGGTTCAGGAGAAGCAGAAGCAAGCTACTGAAGCAGTGAGTTCCAGTACAGCAAGAGGCTTTCAGAAGTAGGGTGTGGCCTTAAATAGAGGCTGCGCCCAACATGGCTGCTACTCCCATGAGACTCCTGGTCTCGTTGATGTTTTGTGTGCTTTCCTCATTGTTGAGGCCAAAGCGCTCTGGATGGTCTGTGCACTCAGCGGGGGTGACAGCTGGGCATTCAGTGCATTTGGGTGTGGGGCAATTGCCCTCAACACTCATCCATCAAGTCATAGATGGTCCATCTTGTCAACACCTATCCCCACTATGTCTTACTGTCTGGGAGAAATCCCTAAGACCAACTGCCAGCTACACCTAGTCATGTGACCCAGGATACAGGCTGCAGGTGGCCAATAGTTAGGAAAAGGAAATGTCAATTTTCTAACTATATTTATGATATTGACCCTTTCTAGCTGGATGGTATTGGGTCTACCCCGTCTCTCATAAACTTTCTAAAAGTGGCATTTTCAGAATCTTGACTTTAATCTAACTTTACCATTCAAAAGGGTTTAAATTACAATTCTTTAGGCATCAAACTTGACTGTCTTACCTGCACCCAATTGAAGGCTATCATTTATTAAATGTAATAAGGTAACCCGATGATATCCTATTGGAGAGGTAGGCCTCATTGAGTTTTTCAATACCAGGACAAGTAAAACTTAAAGTATATTTCCAACTTTTTAAATATAATATGCCCCTACTCCTACCCTATGGGCTGTTTGGGGCTTACTCTAGGGGTGACTTACATGTATTATAAATGAAGGTTTAGGCCTGGCAAAAGGTTATTTTGCCAGGTCGAAATTGCAGTTTAAAACTGCACAGATAGGCTGCAATTGCAGGCGTGGGACATGTTTACAGTACTACTTAAGTGGATGACACAATAAGTGCCGCAGGTCCACTAGTAACAATTGATCTACATGCCCTGGGTACATGTAGTACCACTTTAATAGAGACTCACAAGTAAATTAAATATGACAATTGGATGTAAGTCAATTTTACCATAGTTAAAGGAGAGAGCAGAGGCACTTTAGAACTGGTTAGCAGTGATAAAGTGTGCAGAGTCCTAAAAGCCAACAAAACCATTTCAGAAAACAGGAAGGTGAGGGTAAAACATTTGGGGATAGCCTGCAGAAAGGGCCAAGCCCAACACTGACCTAATACCATTCATAGAATATTGCAAACTAATGTATTCTGCCGTTTGTCACTAAGGCTCACTGGATTCAAAGGTGGTACCCTTAAGTCATGACTGGTCCAACTTGCCACATGCCTCACACTCCACCAACTCTTCCATTTTTGCATCCAAATGAGTAGTATTTTTGCCCTCTAAATGTGGTCATATTGTGACCTAAGTGACCTATAACCTTTTCGTCTTCAAGGGCTGGGTGCTGCTTCCTCTGAACATGAATTAATTTATTAAAAAATCTTCCATTCACAGTCTCTTTATAATTCCTATTTTTAAAACACATTAGCTCATTGTTTAGAACGCTCAAATCAATTAATGTGAGACAATAACAGTATTTAAGATTGTCAAATTCTGTACCACGTGATGCTATTTTTGTGCGACTTCAAATTAACACCCAGAACAAAATTGATAAGCAGCACTTATTTTGTAAATAGGCAAAATGTTCAACTGTTAACTGCAAATCCAACTCTTCCCATAACAATATTAATGTGTTTCATGTATAACACATACCACATTTCTGCAATTTCTAAGCACCATTAATAATAAAATGTCACCCAATTAATAATATTCCTGGGCTGAAGAATATTTTCGAGAGCTTTTCAAGCATTCCCATGTTCATTCAATGTTTTCTCTTTTAGAAGTCGATTGAGTGCTATGCAAGCCAATGGTTGTTAGTGGCAGACCACTTTTTGTCACTTTCTCTGTCCCTTAAGTCAGCCTGAGTCAACCAACAAAAAATGATAACATTCTCTTAATTAACAAATATTGCTCAAAATCATCTCCTTGTCTCTAGAATAGTGAGAAAAGGGATGTCTCATCATAAACAACCTACTATTTGGTACAGGGATCAAAAGGGGGCTGTATCTTATATTTCAACTGGTATTAATATATTAATATTAATGTAAAAAATATATTAATGAGCAATATAAGTTATTGATCCTGGAATAAGGAATATTATGCGAAACCAGGAATATCAGATCCTTTTCTGCCTGTGAATCAGAATTGTGGGATCAAGAGACTGTGGTAAATAGCAGTGGGGGAGTGCTGGAAGTCAAGGAAGGGGAGTAAAGGTGTTCGGGTAAGGACACAGCAGCACAGGGCAATGGTGGAGGTCACATTATCCCCCTCCCTTTGGTGCATGAAGGGAGAAGGTGGTACTTGAACTACTCCTCTGCCTACAGACCCTGACCAAAATCAGTCACAATTTTTCACTGTGAGAGTTTGCACTAGGTAAAACTGGGTCCAGTGTTTTAATTCCCAGTTTTACTGGGACCACTTTAAATACCCTCTGGGAATACTGCTCCTGGCAACTTGTAATGAGGCCTTCGGGGAGTTAAGTGCTTTTAAATGAGGCATTGTGAGACGATCTAAAAAAATCATATTTTGTCTTTAATGTTGAGACATAGGGCCTGATTACGATGCACATCGTGCCATAATTTCAGGAAGGTGTCCGTCCGACAATGTATCGATATTTACACCTGAAGATTACGATAGGACCACAATGCAAGTTGTCCTAAAATGACTTTTTCAACAGCGACTTGTGTGGCTGCGCAGAAAAAGGGCCACAGCACAAGCTGCGTTTTAAAAGGCACTTTGTGCACATCCATGGCCCGGGTGCCAGGCACCATGTTTGCATGTTTGCATGGTTCCTTCTCACGTATAAATCTACCTGATTGCTGCTCCTAAGGAATTGGCCATACCGTACTTTTCCATGCTAGACACCTTTCAAAGGGACTGTGAGTAACATATACCGGAGGATAGCCAGGGAAGCTGTTAGGGACATGGTGGCAAGTTGAAAGACCATTGGTGCTTAAGCATTGTGCAAATAGCTGCTGTAAGAAAGTGGATCATAGCTGGGGTGGATGGTCGTCCCACACAAAAAAATAATGTCACTTTCGTTTTAGGTCCAGCAAAGGTTTCAATAATTTAAACCAGAGCTCAACCCCAGGTTGCTATTGCACAGAGTAGACAGGCTTAACTTAGGAAATTGTGAAGCGCATTTAGAAGTAACAAAACATTAAAAAGTCACAATTGTCACTATTTCCTACCAAGCCTAACTTGGGCACATGAGAGTGTGGACAACGGCATGATAATTGTGTGGAATAACAATTGAAACCACAAGGCAAAACACCATGCAGCTGCAGTGGTGTCAACTTTATTCAATGCAATAATTCATTGGCATGAAAGAATTGTGCAAATTCACAATATTTCTCTGTCGGAACCATTACTTTTTCATGATGCTTTCACAACCTATGTTCTGAGGAATGTATAATAGCCCCATATTTCCATATTTTTATTGTGCATGGTAGGCCTGCAGTATGTCAATTAAGAGTATAGCCAATTTGTACATGTTTTTGGCATCAGAGCACATGCACTGGAGCCTGGTTAGCAGATCCCTAGTGCACAGAGTCCAACAACAACAGCATCAGTCCAAAGAAAAGGGAGTAATCATGCAAAAAGAGGCCATTTCTTAGAGCTGCAGAAAAAGATAAGGTGAGTTGTACTATGACAAATGAGTTGCATTCAGAGCAAAGTGATATATGTATGCCGGGGTGTAGAAAATGGAGGCAGATGTATTGGATCTTAGGCAAATAGTAAAACGAAGACTTGCTTTTATATAGAGCATCATGTGGCAAGTATCTGTTACTATTCTATCAATAGCAAGTGTTGCAATTACTGAGTTCAATGGTGGTCAATGTATTTATATTGAAGTATAGAAGGCCAGCTTGGCCATGACGGGATTGCAAACGAAAAGTTACAGACGCTTTCAGTAAGCACTTACCTTACTGAGATATCTTGCCTGAAGTTGCATGATGTGACTGCATTGTATACTGCTCATTGAAATCTGATTTCCATTATTTTGAAATAGATTAAAAGGGCGTTATCTCTACAGATGATTTGGCTTATGATATTTGAAGTAGAGCAGCATTCTACTGGTTTCAACTCATGCTCTGTAAAACACCAGTCACACAGCAACATTTCCATTTCACCATAAACAAATGTTTTCTAATGGACCCAGTTGCTGACATTGATTTTTGATTTTTAGATTGCTGTTGAACAGAGGATGGACTGCCAATGGTGTAACGGGTGAAGTGGCACTGCAACCGAGGTCTGAGGGGCCCTCCTAAACTCAATCTGTTGCTGTTTTCCATCAGAAAACCAAAAAATGGTGATGGTAATTTCCTTGCTTGCACTAGGGCCGCAGGCACACATGCTACGCCACTACCAATGAACTATGCAAAAGGCAAGAGAGAGAAGTATACCGTCAAATTCTATCAGAGGAGTTCCCAGTGACCAGGAAGCATTAACTCAAGCCCTTCTACTTTATAAAGACTAAGGGGCATATTAGCAAAAACCTCATTAAAATTATCACTGTTTTTGCGGCAGGAAACTACTGCTAAAACGGCGACAATGGGCTTGCTAATATGCGTTATAGAATTCCATTAGAAGCGCAGGTTAGATGTGCAGGACATCTAACCTGGGCTTCTATTGGAATTCTAACGCATATTAGCAAGCCCATTATCGCGGTTTTAGCGGCAGTTTCCTGCCGCTTAACCGGTGATAATTTTAATGAGGTTCTTGCTAATATGCCCCTCAGTGTGTCATACATTGCTTCTAGTGGATGCCCACATTTGACTCCTGAGCTGCTTACACTTAGGGACTCATGCAGCATACCATTAATGAAGCATAATAAAGCTGAAACACGAGTGAGGCTAATAGTGTTTACATATGTAGAAGATATGGTTAGCTGCTTGGAGGAGACTGCTCCTTCACGGACAAAGGCTAATTCCAATGAGACTTGTCTACTTTAAGGGAGGTATAGACATGCTAAACAATGAGGGATTAAATGTTTGACAATGTTCAATATTCTGTCCATCAATTGTCCTTTTTGCATTTGTTACCTCGAGAGGACGGGTATGCCCAGACGTGTGTTCCATGCTCTCCATGCCACTGGAATTAAGCTAGCCTGGCTGATGAGGGATGATGCACCAAAACCAGTCCCAGCATGCTTGTTTCTGATCCAGGAAGAACCTGGCCTGGCAGTTCTGGCTGGACTGTTCCCATGGGGAGGAGGGTCAAGACTGATTTTCATATGGCTGGGTTTCAACTGGAATAACATGGGGGGCACAAAAAGAATTGATTACGGCAGAGAGCTCTATACTGGGGTGAATGTTTGACATTGTTCAACATTCTGTCCATCAGTTGTTCTTTTTGCATCCAATGAGGGAAAGCAATGCTAACCAGAGGCGTTCCCTGTGCAAAGGTCAATAGCTGTAACATTTTGATCTGACACTTCTATGCGTATTTGCATGTAAGCAGTAGAATTTATCCTATTTTTGCCACTAGCAATTTATAGTCCCAATGTCATAATATTCAAAAACCTTATCTCAATCCAGTAAAAACATTTGTGATGAAACAACTGGAATTTGCACCAGGATTTCCACTCATGATCCAAATAAATGTAAAATATATAAAAAATTTGCTTGCAATCTCCATGTGTGTTTTTGGGCTGATTTTACTTCTACTTTGCAAGGGGGCATAAAAGATTGAGGTGGGAAAGTATTTAAAAGGATCCATTTAATACAGGCATTAATAATTGCCAGTACAAAATAACTTGTGTTCAATGGCACGTCCTCTGTGACCAAACCACACGTCTTTCCTCTATATGGATTGTGTAAGACAACCTTGAATATCCTGATATGCCTCCATGCTCACAAACAGTATTTCTGAAGCACCTCACAGTCTAAGAACCTGTTATTTCGGTGAAATGATCCGAGAAAGAGCATAAAATCGTATTAAATTAAAGCCAACAAGAGCCTTTTAAGCTAACCATCCCACTGAACAGCTTAATCAAATTACTAATATAATTTATAAAATATGCATCTAAATCATTGGCGCGCATCTTTCCAGAAACTGCCAGCCAGAAGGAGGCCATTGCAAAAATGTGAAATTTCCAATATAATTACTCATAATATGTTCCAGTAAAAATTGACCTTTAGTTAAGCTTCCTAAGTATGGAGGAATGTTTCCAAGCCAAGAAACACCGGTAATGGTTCAAGTGAGATGTATGTCTGGTTCATTTCAAATATTGGAAGTTGTTTCTATGGATGACAACTCTAGCAAGATTCATACTTGTAGCCTCTTTTTTCAAACAAATGTTAACATTATTGGCTCGTATTTCTCTCGCAGAAATACTCAACAGAGAAAACAAGTTTAGCAATATGGTGTGTCTTTCTCCAAATACAACTTGAAGAACTGAACAAGTGTTACAAAACTGAAGTCTGAAGCCTAAGTTGTGTATTTTCGCTAAGAAGACCCGCCCAGTATTTTCATTGCAGAATTCATATTATCTGAGCTGCTTTACAGCATATCGGAATTCGGGAAGTGTTCTTCATTTCTGATAACAGAAAAATATTCTTGAAAAGCTCTAGAATTTGTAGCAGTTCGATACAATCGGGGGGGGGGGCAATTCACGTTTGCACATCTAGGTTTAATGTATACATCCAGGTGCGTCTATTTACAGATGTAAATTCATTTTTGAAACACCCAACATGTGTCGAGAAAGGATTTACTTACATGTAATATTACACCACTTTGGTAATCTGATAACATACTTAAATAGTATGCGTTCCAGGACGGGAATGCCTTGCAAAGTTTGTGCACACCCATAATCCTGTACATACCCCATGGTGCTGAAAATTTCTCTAATTAAGTAGGAAATTTGATTTTTTATTGAGGGGGTTAAAAAGCCTTCTCCAGCAAACACCACAAGCAGTGCCCGGGTAAACCCCAAAAGCCACTAAATATCACAAGTTCAGGTTGAACGCAACGGAGTGCAGGCCGGATACAAGGTCAGTCCCGCTGAAAAAGTTAGATTCTCAAAGGTGCAGTTTGCAGAGTTCAAAATTCAATGTTTCACAGATGGAGCTGAACCATTGCAGCCAATGGCCCAGGACCTGAGGGAGTCCCTCTTGGAGGTCAGAAAGAAACTCACCCCAGTAGAGGCCAGCAGGGCTCAAGCAGGGCCAGTTCCAGATCTAGGCAGGTCCATTTGCAGGTCCAGACAAGTCCAACTGTAGATCCAGGCAGGGCCTATTAAGGCAGGTCAGCTGGGCAATTGCAGAGAGGCCTCTGGAGATTATTGTGCCCCTGTAACTCACAACAGGCCGTCAGTCAACTGACACTAGGAGTCACAGAGGTTAGCCTGGGATGAAAGGAACAGGTCCAGTCTTCCTTTCAGACAGCAAGGCAGGCCTCAATCAGCAGGACAGTTCTTAGAAGAAAAAAGCAGGCCTCAAACCAAAGGGCAGTCATCTGGGGGCAAGGCAGACCCCAAGCAGCAGGATGGTCCTCTGGGGAACAAGGCAGTTCTTACTTTGTAATGTCCACCAGTCCAAGAGTGCACTGAAGAGATGGTCATAGGGTACAATATTTTTGCCTGGTGGCAGCCTTTGAAGTGAGAGAAAAGTCTAGTCTCTCCCTTGTCTGGCTCTGGAAATGCCATTCCTTACCCTGATTGGGCTCCAACAGGTCTAAGGTGACAAAGAGCCAGTGTCAAGTTCTTTGTGAGTGTGCTGAAGGCAGCCGTTTGAAATGTAATTATGGCAGAGAACAGCTCTGCTCCACCCATCTGTAGTGTCGCCGTGGATGAAGGGACGACACCAACAAGCAAGTGTGGTAAGGAGATTTATTCGTACACCTCATATCTTTGTACTTTCCAGTTCCTAACTAACTTCTTCCCGTGACCCCTCCTGTTCCGCCTACCTTGCTCCTCCCACTTACAAACCTTCCGTGCTGGTGGTCCTAGTGTCCCAGCACATCCTACAATGTTGCATCTCCCCCTTTCTTAACAATGTGAAGAAAACACCTCAGGGATGTTTATGCACATAAATGAACCAACAATATAAAATAGCATAGTTACAGTTCTTCGATCAGGAGAACCGGCCTTCTGTGAATTTGATGTGGCCGGCGAGCTACTTCCAGAGTCGACTGCTCCTCTTCATCAGGAGATGTGGGTGACCGCTGATCACTTGCCAACTCTTGTCAGGCTCCTCTAGATGCACTACTGGGTGCAGGCAATGCTTCCCTAACATCGGACGTACATTTCTGAAAGTGTGTCACATTCCTAGTAATTCTCTTGTCATCTGACTTGGCTGTGATCATGGTTCCTTTTTGTTTTGTCACCAGCAGTGGGCTTGCATGATATCGACTGTCTGCTTTTCTCTGTTGGTCTTGCCGCACTAGTACCCAGTCTCCCTCCTGGATAGATGGCTGTGTAGCTCTTCTTTGTCTGTCTGCATATTCCTTCATCTTCTCCTTTCACAGTCTGTCTCTTGTTGCTAAGTTTTTATGCTATGAGTCTTGATGCATTTCACGAGCTCCTTCTTCCCAAGCCGGTATTCTTGTGCGTACTGTGCGACCCAACATTAGGGTTGCAGGGCATTTGTCTGTTGTAGTATGTGGTGTGGTGCGATAGGCTTGTAACACCTCCTTTAGAGCCACTTGCACATCACGCTTTGAAAGTTCTGCTTGCTGGATGGTTTTTTGAGAGTGGCCATGAATCATTCTACCATTCCATTGGCTTGGGGCCACAAGGGGGTAATCCTCCGGTGTCTGAAATTCAGGTGACTTGCAAGAGCGGAAAAGTCTTGCCCATTAAATGGTGGGCCATTATCTGTTGTTACTATCGTCTGTATGCCCCATGCTGCGAAAACCTCATCCAGCACAGGTATACTGGTAGCGGCCTTGGTTGACGGAATGAGATGCGCAATTGGGAAATATGAGTATTCGTCCATGATGACTACAATGTACTTACCAGATTGCAATGAGCCAAAGAAGTCTACTGCAACATGTTGCCAGACGCCAGCCGGCAATTCCGACATTTGGAGAGGCGCGAGACGACTCACTAGCTGACATTGTGGGCAGTCTTTAAAAAGCATGGGCGAAATTTGCGAATTCGCGTTCCGTGAATTTGTGGATTTCCCCGTGAAATCTCAAAAAAAATCAGCGATTTTGCTAATTTTCCTGCGAAATCACGGATTTTCTTTGCGATTTGCCCTGGAGTACTTTCTACTGGATAATCCAGTAAGTGCTCCCTCATTGGGTAAATGTATAGTGCTTATACTACACTGCAGCTGCGTAAAGGGCCAGAAGATGTGTCTCCAGTGACCATGCGTGCCTGTAACACAGGCACACATGGTCACTGGAGACACATCTTCTGGCCCTTTACGCAGCTACAGTATAGTAAAAGCACTATGGGGCAGATTTACAAGCCGCTTGCGCCTCTTTTGCGCCGCAGTTGCGCCACTTTTGTGACGCAGCGGCAGCACAAAAGATGCTCCATGGTGCTGGGTATTAACAACGTGACACATCTGAGAGATGCGTCACGTTGTAAAGCCCTGCTCCATCAGGAGGCGTTCCGGCGCAGGGGAGGGCATTCCTGCGCAGGAACGCCTCCTAAAAGTGGCTGAGTGAAATCTACAAGATTTCACTCAGTCACTTTTAGGCCAATGCTGCGTCAAAACCCTGCGCCTGCTTGAAGCAGGCGCATGGCTTGATGCAGCATTGGGGAGATAGGGTCCCCCAGAGCATTGCTGGAGCTGCGTCGCGCTTGCGACGCAGCTCCAGCAATGCGCTGCTTTCACGGCACAGATGCATGACGCATCTGTGCCGTTTTTGCCACATGGTGCGCCGCATTGTAAATGCGGCGGACCATGGGTGGCGGAGCTGCGGCGCACAATAACTGGCGCATCCCGGGGAAGGCGCAAGTTATTGTAATTCTGCCCCTATACATTTAGCCAACGACATTGGAAAGTACTCCAGTTGAGTAGAGGTATTGCACAACACGGTGGCATCTTCGTGGACAAACACACAGGGCAGGATTCATTTGGCCCCCTGTTAGACTCGTTTTTTGTGCCCTTCTGCCCTCTGTTAGACTCGTTTTTCCATTGTTTATCTGCCCTTCTGCCCTCTGTTAGACTCGTTTTTTGTGCCCTTCTGCCCTCTGTTAGACTCATTTTTCCCTTGTTTTTATGCCCTTCTGCCCTCTGTTGGACTAGTTTTTTGTGCCCTTCTCCCCTCTGTTATTCCCTTGTTTTTCTGCCCTTCTGCCCTCTGTTAGATTCATTTTTGTGCCCTTCTGCCCTTTGTTAGACTCGTTTTTGTGCCTTTCTGCTCCCTGTTAGACTCGTTTTTTGTGCCCTTCTGCCCTCTATTAGACTCGTTTTTCCCTTGTTTTTCTGCCCTTCTGTCCTCTGTTAGACTGGTTTTTGTGCCCTTCTGCCCTCTGTTAGACTCGTTTTTCCCTTGTTTTTCTGCCCTTCTGCCCTTCTGCCCTTTGTTAGACTGCTTTTTGTGCCATTCTGCCCTCTGCATCACCACATCATCACTCAGCGCAACACTAGCATCACTCAGCACCACCACATTATCACTCAGCACCACCACATTATCACTCAGCACCACCACAGCACCACTCAGCACCACCGCAGCATCACTCAGCACCACCACATTATCACTCAGCACCACCACAGCACCACTCAGCACCACCACAACATCACTCAGCACCACCACAGCATCACTCAGCACCACCACAGCACCGCCACAGCATCACTCAGCATCACCACAGCACCACTCAGCACCACCACAGCACCACTCAGCACCACCACAGCATCACTCAGCGCCACCACAGCATTACTCAGCACCACCACATTATGACTCAGCACCACCACAGCACCACTCAGCACCACAACAGCATCACTCAGCACCACCACAGCATCACTGAGCACCACCACAGCACCACTCAGCACCACAACAGCACCACTCAGCACCACCACAGCATCACTCAGCACCACCACAGCATCACTCAGCACCATCACATTATCACTCAGCACCACCACAGCACCACTCAGCATCACCACAGCATCACTCAGCACCACCACAGCATCACTCAGCACCACCACAGCACCACTCAGCACCACCCAAGCATCACGCAGCACCATCCCAGTATCACTCAGCACCACCACAGCACCACTCAGCATCACCACAGCCCCACTCAGCACCACCACAGCACCACTCAGCGCCACCCCAGCATCAATCTGCACAACCATTCAAATACAACTGGTTCAAATATGTTCTCTCAATGTTTCAAGCTTTATTACAAATGTCACAAAAAGATGTTAATATTTCACTTCTGTTCTTGGATTTTCTTCACAATAAAATACACGAACATAATCTTCACAAAAGTTATTTACAAAAGTTTAAGCTATTGCCATTATAAATTTAAATCACTTTTATTTAAGTATTAATTATTTAAAAAAATTAAAAGCCATTGTAATTTGTAATATCAATACATCTAAGTCAAGTAAATACAAAACATGTTGCATTACAAATGCTATAGGTGTCACATTTGCGAAAGTTATAACTATTGGCATTGTAAATGACAAAGCTATTAATTTAGTTATTTTCAAAACCAACACATAAATAAAAAAAATGGTCATTTACACGATCAATAGCTCAAACTTTCCTAATGCGAGACCTATTGCATTGCACATGCTTGGTTTTATATCTGTCAGTGCTTCCTGTTGAGGTTTAATTTTTGTGACAGGCGCCTCATTGCCTACTTGTAACTATTCTCTGACCCTGCTTCAAGGGTCAGAGCAGGGTCAGAGAATAGTTGCAAGTAGGCAACGAGGCGCCAGGAAGCACTTACAGGCTTATAGCAGCAGGTGCCCAAGTTGAAGTTAATTTCTTTGTAACCCTTTTGTAAAAGGTTACAAAAAATTAGGTTCAACTTTTGCACTTGCAGCTGTAACCCTGTAAGTGCTTGGCTGAAAATGTGTCCCGCTTATTCGTGGATTTTACCGCGATTTCGTGAGATTTGCGGATCGGGAAATCGTGGAAAATCTGAAAATGCCGCAAGCGGAACAAATTTTCAGCCCATGCTTAGTCTTTAAGAGTAAGTTCAACGATCTGATCAAGTGTAGGGAACCAGACTCGCCCCCGCAGCGCTCTCTTTGTGGCTACAATACCTCAGTGCCCTTCATGTGCTAAGTTAATGACTCCTTAGCGTAGCTGTTTTGGAATGATGATGCGTTTGTCTCTTAGTAACAGACCGTCCATGGTGATGGACAGTTCATCCTTGACGTGTCTAAAAGAGGACAATTTGTGACTCTCAATTTGTTCACTTTGACCGGATTCCTCCAGATGTCTCCAACTGTTTGTCTGGACTCGATGTTTCACATTTTGTAAAGTGACATCTTCATTGGTGGCTTGAAGGATGGCCTCCAACGGGACTGCTGGTGGTTTGGCTTGGGCCACTACAAAGTGAAATTATTCCTCTGCCAGCGATGGATTGGATTTGGACGTTGTCTTCGGATGTCTGGACATGTAGTCAGCTGGATTTGTGGCCTTTCCAGGCTTGTGTATAATGGGGTAAGTGTACTCTTGAAGTCTAATGCCCCAACGCTCTATACAGGGAGGCAATTTAGCTCGGGGATTTCCAAAAATGGTTATCAAAGCCTGATGGTCTATGATAAGTGTGAAATGTTTTCCATTAAAAAAATGTGAAAATGTTCACGGGACCAGACTACCGCTAAACTTTCCTTTTCAGGCTGTGAATAAGCTCTCTCCATATCCGTGAGACTCCGACTGGCATATGCTACAATGTAACGTTGATCATTGTCCTTGTCATATTGAGCTAATATATCTCCAAGTCCCACAGGACTCGCGTCCACAGTAATCTAAGTTTTCCGTCGAGGATTGAAATACGCAAGGTTGTTGGCAGAGTCAACGGACGCTTTAATCACCTGAAATGCTTGATCACATCTCGGGGTCCAGTGGAATGGGTGACCCTGTTTGGTCAATTTTCTGATCGTGGCATAGCCCTTAATGTAGCGTGCACAGTAGCTTGCCATTCCTAAAAACAACCGCACATCCCCAGCGTCTCTTGGCCTGGGGGTATCAATCAAAGCTTTGATCTTTTCAGGATCAGGTGGCATGCCAGCACCTGAGAAGATGTGTCCAAAGAATTTTAAAGTGGATTTGTGAAATTCACATTTGTCCTTGTTTAATGTGAGGTTGGCATCCAGCAGAGCATGGCACACTCGGTCCAGCGCTGTGTCGTGTTCTTGTACTATTGCTCCATAGACAAGGATGTCATCACTGTAATTTAGGGTATTAGGAATGTGGTGAATTACCTTCCTGATGGCCTCTTGAAAAATCTCAGCGGCAGATGAAACTCCAAAACGGAGTCTTTTGTATCTAAATAAACCTTGATGAGTCGAAAATGTGGTAATATATCTTGATTTTTCATAAAGTTCCAGCTGGTGATAGCCCTTGTTGTTGTCTAGTTTGGAGAATATTTGCGCACCATTGAGTGACGCAATCATGTCACTGATATGCGGTCCTGTGTGGCTCTCCCTTTCAATGGCATTGTTGGGTGCTCTCATATCCACACAGATGCACTTTGTTGGGCGAGCCTTTTTTTAGTACTATAACCACTAGGGAGACCCTAGGGGTAGGTCCCGATGTTCTCTCGATGATGTTGGCCTGAAGAAGATCCTGCAATTTCTCCTCAACAGATTGTTGAAGATGAAAGGATATTTTTCTGTGATGTGCTATGGGGGTTACTCGCTCATTTAAGTGTAATCGAACTTGACAGTGAGCCATCTTTCCAAGTCCCGTGAATAATTTTGGAAACTTGTGAATATGTCAGGTTTGTCATCGACTTTGTATAATATTTCCACTAGCTGAAGTCGTTCAGCCGTGGAAAAACTGAGATGGAAATCTGCCTCAGGGCCATCAATGACATGAATATGGGCTGGAATAGTCCTGCCCTTGTATGTGAGATTGGTCTGAAATTGTCCTAGACAAGGGAGAGGTTCCTTTGACATCCATGTGTAAACCCTTACATTAGCTTTGAGCAAGATTGGTTGCGGGTTCATTTTTTTATATTCTGCAACGGAGATGTAGTTAAGAGATGCCCCACTGTCAAACTTGGCCAAGATTATGTCCATTTGAATAGGTAGGCGCGGATATTTCTTCAGCCTGTCAGGATCTGCAACCATGCAGACATATTCATCACTGTCTTGCGATATTGGCGACAACGACCTTGACTCACGAGATTGTGATCTATGGGATTGGTATGTCCCATGCGAATGACGGCTGGACTGTGACGAACCAGTAGAGGAATCACTGTGGTCCCGCACTGCTTTAGCATGATGGCGAATGTTAGATTGACTAGATTGTCTGTATTTGTCTCTGTGAGTGTCTTTGCAAGGTGTTCCGCAGACATTCTCAAAGTGGTTGTCCCTACCACCCTTCCTGCATTTTTGGCCTAATGCAGGGCAAGTCTCGGTGTGAGGAAAATCATATCGACAGCGATAGCATTTCAATTGGTGCTCCTGTCGTCAGTCAGTCCTACTGGTGCTGTGACGACGACGGCCTGTGTAATGAGACAGAATTTTGGACCTGGATGATTGTTGCTTTGCAGGTGAAGACCTATTGATGTTGCGAGATTGGAGCCGGAATGCCTGCTCACGTTTTCCGCTTCTTCCAGCTTCCATTCACTTGCCGTGTTCTTCTGCCTGATCATGTACTTGCGTCATTTCTTCAATTTCATCCAGAGAGTGACTTTTCTTTAATGAACGTCTGTGTAACAACTCAGACTGGCATCCTTCTATGATGCGCAGTCGAAGGGCATCTTCCTTTGTAAATGAGTCAAAGTCACAGTAACGAGCCAGACGTCTAAGTCTTGTGATGAATGTACTCATGAGCTCATCTTTTTCTTGGGATGCTAAATTGAACGTGTATCGTTCATAATCTATATTCCGTTTGTGAAGAAATTTCCTGTTAAGTGCATTACGCACGTTTGCATAAGACGGTGTAGCATCCGCTGGAAGTTTCTTTATAATCTGACCAACGTCTTTCCTGATGAAATTGCGCAATGCAATCAGTTGCTGCTCCTCCTCCATCACATGGGAGCCTTTCATGAAGTCTTCAAAGTCTTTCAGCCATTCCTGCCAACAAAGGCCCATGCCTCCCCCTGAGATAAGGGGCAGGGGTTCCGGCGGGTGTAGAAAAGGGACTCCCAACATACCAAACTGGTGTCCTCCTGGATGTGACGTAGACGTGGGGGGCGCTGTCCCGGCACTGGCGTTGGCAGATGTCTTCGGCTCTCGCGATGTTGGGGATCCAGACATGATGAGTTGAGGTGCAGGACACAGGGGGCGACAGATTGATAATACAGGGTTCGCACACCCGAGGACTCACAGCGCCTGTCACCTGGCGCAGATGCAATAATATTAGCACACTCAGGAAGTAAGACAAGTTATAGCGTCACCTGCAAGGAGTCTAGTGATGATGTCGCAATTTCACCGGACACTGTGACATACATTTACTGGGGAGCTCAATACTGAAGTCAATGAGCGTGCAGCAGAAGAGACATCCTATTACCCACTCCTTACACTGATATCAGGCTGATATTGTACAAAATGCAGAAAAGAAACCCATTTCTTGCAGGTTTACAGTGACTTTGAGCACCTGCCTGACCTTAAAATGGCCACCAATCAATCCTCACAGGGGAATTGGATGAGATGCCTGACTCTAAGATGTTTACAAAAAGGGGTGGTGAGGGACAGAGTCTCTGAATTAAGCAGAAAGCTCTCACCCCGTCAAAAGATCAGGGCTAGATCCAACACCGTTTTTTAGCTCACTGCACCATCCCAGTTTCAGAACCTGGCTGTATGCAAATTAGTCTGTTCCTGTCCCAGTGCATGATGGGAACAGGACAAACCAAACTACAGAAGCCAATTCTTACTCTAAGATGGCCGCCGCACGAAATCTCATGCTTCGCGGGATTACAGGCTCTTTCATGTGATCTCGGCAGTGAAGGGATCAGGCAGCCACCGGTACCTTCGATATGTGGGAGAGGAGTCCCACGGGTCCAGGACACAACTCTGCACACCAGGAGAGTCTCGCAGCAGCAGCACAGTAGACGCGACCGGGGTGGGCTCCCGGATCGCGATTATGAATCCGCAGCACAGCAGGGGCACACACAACTGGGTTGACCTCTCAGTTTGCGGCCCAGCCCACAGCTCCAAGGCAGCGGAGCGGACAGCACACGCAGCAAGCGGTACTACGCGACCGGATCGAGCTCCCGGTGCACAACCCAGCACAGCAACTCTGAGGCAGTGGAGCGCCCAGCAGACCACCAGGAAAGGAGCCACAGTTCACGACCACCTCGTCGCCAGATGTGGTGTCGGGTGTCGCCGTGGATGAAGGGACGACACCAACAAGCAAGTGTGGTAAGGAGATTGATTCGTACACATCGTATCTCTTTACTTTCCTGTTCCTAACTAACTTCTTCTCGTGACCCCTCCTGTTCCGCCTCCCTTCTCCTCCCACTTACAAACCTTCCGTGCTGGTCCTAGTGTCCCAGCACATCCTACAATGTTACACCATCCTGGCAGGATGGCCCATATTGCTAACAGTTAGTCCCCCTTTAGCTCAATGTCTGGGATGAATACACAAAGGTCAACTGCCAGCTATTCCCAGTGATGCAGACACCAAATGGTTAGGTACCTATTCTCAATTAAAGGTCAGCACTTATTAAATCTAATAAGGTAACTCAATATTATCTTATGGGAGAGGTTGGTGACACACAAATTAAAGAGTTTTTCTCTAGCAGGACATGTAGAACTTAAAAACTCATTTACTACATTTTAAAGATAATGTCCCCTGCCCTATGGGCTATTTAGGGCCTACCCTAAGAGTGACCTCCATATAATAATGGGAAAGTTTGGGTCTGGTAAAAGGTTTATTTTTCTAGATTGAAGTGGCAGTTTAAAACTGTACACAGGCTGCAATGGCAGACCTGAGACATCGTTATGAAGGTTACTTAAGTGGGCAGCACAAAAGTGATGCAGGCCCACTGGTTGCAATTATTTACAGACCCCTCATATATGTAACACCAATTTACTAGGGACTTATAATTAAATTATATGTGTCATCAGGTGCAAGCCAATTATACCATGTTTAAAGGTGTGATACAAGCACTTTAGCACTGACTAGCAGTGGTAAAGTCTACATAGTCCTATGGCCATCAAAACAAATGTCAGAAAACATGAGGGATAGAAACAAAAAGCTTAGGAGTGACTCTGCAGAGAAACAAGTGCTACAATGGGCTGCTTGGTTCCCAGTAAGGACAAATGGTGGACCTATTACTTGTGCAGGGCTCACACCCTGCACAACAAATGCCCCAATTTCACTACATTAGTGGCAGTGGTGGGATATATTTTGTGTTGTGTTTTCACTTTATTACTGTTCGAGTGCTGCATACAAATGTAACATACTGCTTCTAAGTTAAGACTGATTGATTTTGGGCCAAGCTACCAGAGGGCTAAACCAAGGTTAATTTAGTGAGTTTTTGTGGTTCAGCCTGACAAGGATTGTGCTTGTTGTTTGAGAAGAGGTTTTATCTCTCTCAATCAAAAACCCAATTTCCTCCCATGGTGTTCAGTACTGGGATCAATATTATCCAGTTACGGTACACATTAATAACATTTGATCAGTTCAGTTTTACAACACATTACCTATGCATTAATACGCAAATATCAGAGTGCAAGGCTCTGAGAGGGGTTTAAAGGTTTGGTTGAGTGAACTCCGGATGTAAAAACATTGATGGTTGTTTGATGTAGTAAATGTGTTTATTATGACCAGTTTGCATTTTTTGAAATTATGTGAAGATGGGGTGGGCTTTCACAAAGGATTCCCATTAAAGTGTTCCAGGCCATAGTGTTGTTTGAACTCCAGCACTACACACTATGCATGTATGAGGAGGGTTTGCCTCTGTAGGTTTAGGAACTACAACATGTATCCACACTAAGCATGGGCGAATTTTGCGAATCTCGCGTTCGCGAATTTTGCGGATTTGCGAACTCGCAATCCGCAAAATCCGCGAATTCTCGCGAATTTGCAGATTTTTTTTTTGTGTGTTTGCGCGGGTTTTTGCCAGTTCGCGAGGGTTTTGTACAATTTCGCAAATTGCGAACTTACCTGTCGGGTCGCAAGTTTTGCGAACTTGTTGTTTCTACGTGTCCAGCCTGTTTGGGACACTCTTCTTCATCACTGCCACTCTCTGTCACCACTGCCACTCTCTGACTACTCTTGCCACCCTCTGGCCCACCCATGCCACCCTCTGTTTCATCACAGCACCCTCTGGTTGTCCAGTCAGTGTACATTATTGTGGCAGCGCAAGCACACCTTCCCTGCCTCAAGTGACCTGAATTAATTTGGGGCTGATTAATGTGTCACAGAATATTTTTTTAGCTGGCACCTGCTTCCTTAGTGCTTCCTGATTAGTGATCTTTTGAACTTGCTAAGTGCTTTCATTGTTGCAAAATTAGTTACAACACCTGCCCTGCCCCAACAGACAATAATGAATTAGGGGCTGATTAATGGATTTGAACCTCCAGCCTGGCTCCTGCTTGTCTCCCTTAGCTGTAATTCAGGACCTTTGTGGCATATGTGTAACTATTCTGAGGTTCAGAGCAGGGTCACATAATAGTTGCAACTGGCAACTGAACTCTGGAGGGGCCCCTCAGGAAGCACTACAGGAAATGGCTACTAATGATGAGCCTGAACTTTTGAACCTGGTAAGTAGTTTCAGTTTTGCTAAGATCGTATTTCTGCAATTTTGCACTTATTCGCGGGGCGCGAAGTTGTACTGGGAAGCCGCGAACTCACGCGAACAGTGCGAGCAGTGCGAGCAAAATCCGCTGCTCGCGGATTTGCGGATTTTGCGGGAGATTCGCGAATCTCGCGGATTGCGAATTTACCGAAAATCCACAAAATCCGCGAGCGAAACGGATTTTCCGCCCATGCTTAATCCACACCATAGATCTGGGTGAAGGGGTGGGCCCTCTTCTTAGGTTGTAGGAAGTGATTTGGGGCTCCAGGAAATCCTCAGTCTTGCAAGGGGCAAGGCAGATTTCCCTCGAGGAGTCCATCTTGAGTCATACTTTTTAAAGAGTTTTTCCCACTATTTGCGAAGGCCATAAACCACTGGAAGGGTGGAGCAGGAGAGTGCCTAGAAGTAGTGCCACCCCATAGGGGTTCCCCCTTGGAGTGTGGGGTGTCTCTGAGAAATGTTCCTATGGTGGAGGTTGCAAGCTCATTTGTGGTCACCATAGTTTATCTGGTGGGGCGGGGGAGCTGTCCAAGGGAGACCCATTGTGATGGGTTGTAACTTGTCAGGGATGTTTCCCTGGTAGGTATAGTGACCGCCCCTGAGTAGAACAAAGAGGAGTTCTGCCAAACTTGTGAGGAAAGTCATTCTTTATGGAAGAGGAAAGCTCACACACATAAAAGTGTCATGCTTCATCATCAGAATCCTATCCCTACCCTGGCAGGTCATTGCCACTAGGGCGACTCAAGCTACTTGAAGATTTTTCGGCAGAAGGGAATTCTTAGATAAAAAACTCCTGGATAAGGCGGGATCCAGCTAACTAAAAAATACCACAGGGTTCCTCTGTATTTCACCTTTATTGTTGAGGGCCCCAGGTATATCTAAAAACAAAGGCAAGCAGGTACACAGAGGACAATGACTCAGACCCAGCTCTTATCTGCCAACATGTTTCTGCCCACGAATTACAAATTATGGCTGAACAGGTGTGGGGCATTCTTCAGGGCTAATAGATAAAGTATCAAAAGTAAGTGGCTCTAGTAGCCAAATATACTGTTATTGTTATTTCGCGTAAACAACCAATATCCCAGGTGAATCCTATCTGATACTGGATCTATGAAGTACATTAACCCTAGGCTGTAGGGAATATTAGCTTCCTGGTCAATGAGGGGATGATGTCTTTTGTAGTCACATATTCGTCAAAAGGTGTATCACTCAGGGTCACCAACGTGTAGCCGCTCCCGACTGCAAGTATCTGCCCAGACCTGTTAGACTATAACTTGTGGGCAGAAACTTGTTGGACGATAAGAGACAGGTCTGAGTCATTGTCCTCTGTGTACCCGCGTGTCTTTGTTTTTAGATATACCTGGGTCCTCAACAATAAAGTTGAAATTCTGAGAAATGTGAGGTATTTCTAGTTAGTCTGGATCCCACTGTGTCCAGTTGTTTTATCTAAGAACTCCCTCCTTTCTTAAAGTCTTCAAGGAGGTTGAGTCCACCCTGGTGGCACTGACCTACCAGGGTGGGGCGAGGATGCTGTTGATGAAGTATGACACCTTTATGTGTGTGGTTTCCTCTTCCATGAAGGATGACTTTCCTCATAAGCTTGGCAGAAGTCCTGTGATGTCCATACTTAGGACACTCAATTGTTTCTGTAGGATTGAATACAATCTATGTTCTATCTCTCTTTTCTTGTTCCTTGTGCTGATTTCTGAACTCATTTTTAGGGCTCGCCCCTTTCCTATTCCGCAGGAATAGGAAAAGAGCCCTAATGCAGCCAAACCATACTTAAGGCCAAGGGCTCTCCAGCGGATTTTGGGAAGTGCACGCCTCGTGCACAAGCTTGCCTGAGCCTTCTGCCTATCAGCCTGCCAATTCTCCTCCCCGAATTATTCACTTCACTGACTCTGGCTCTTCAAAGGCTCTGCTCCCCGCCCCCCGCCTGCACTTCACGGCCGCTTGCCTTCTGTCCCTTAATCTCCCCGTGACTCCCCCTCACCTCTCCCACTCCACTGCTTCAGGCCCTCACCATTTGCTCAGGACATTGCTTGTTTAATATGGTGTTGTGTAACGATTGTCTGTCCTCTCACTCGCAGTGCAAGCTTTAACTTGGCACCCTCTGCAGCTACAAAGTCTCTGAGAAACAGTGGACGGCCGTGTATGTTTTACCGCATATAAGAGTTTATTTTTTGTGGCATGATGCCTGCCAGGGCACTGTGTAAGGGAAGGTAGCATGCTAGTGCTTTTAACCAGCGTGTGGTCAGTAATCATGCAATGCGTCTATTATGCACTCTGTGCTAAACTTGGTCTTCCCAGGGCAAGGCTTCTTCTTCCAATATTTGAATTAATTCACATTTTTAAAAAAAATCCTTGTACTGGGCTGTCACGGAGGGTTGCAATTAGATGCATACTGTAGTGAATATTTCTTACTTTGGCGTAGGAAAACTGTGGCGCTTTGGTCAGCCTATGTCTTGAACTGTTCAGGATCACTTGCCTTAGTGGTGATAAGTGCCACATTCACCAAAATTCACAAGGAAGATATTAAAATGTTGGCAAAGTTAGAATACTCGTTCCAAAAGGAACGGAATGTCTTGGGTATTTAAACGAATACATAATTGAGAGGTTATAAGAAAACATGTGGGATGGAAAGCAAATGGAATACTGTAGATGTCCAAAAACCATATGGAGGGTCAAAGGGGAAATAATTAAATGACCTGTCAACTCATGCCCCTGACAACAACTTGAAACACCAAAAGAGAAGACCAGGTCAGAAGTGGTGTACTGTCCTGTATAGTGTGCGGAAATCACACGGGCACACATTGTGAAAAAGAAAAGAGTCTTTACTGCGCTATAGAAGTCCCATCAGACCACCCATTATGGCGGCATTTCATCATATGGGGATTAGTGGTCGTTCCAGGCATCACCTGGGTCAATTCATGGCAGTGCATGAGTAGAAAACGACCAATATAGCCACAGTAATGCTCGAAGAAAATCATATAGAAAATCGTGCAGTGCTATTGAAGATGTGCTAACTAAAATTAACTACCCAGATAACTAATCGTGATTGGTCTGGGTGTCAAGATTAAAAACACGCCTGGTAGTGAGTGAATGGGACTACCTTGTGGCGATGTGCAAGTGGTCGACTAGTTTCAGCTAACAGGAGAATTACTCCAGCTTTCATCAGGACCTAAAAAAATCATAAATGAAAAGCTACTGCAACCCAAGTGGGGGGGTATATACACATGTGAGAGAAGATATGTTAAAACAATAACATGTAGTATACTCATGGAAGTCATGTCTCCCCATTCAATTGGAACCCCAGTATCCACTGCTCACAGGAGAAGATCTTCTTCCCAGCTTTGTGTGGGTGAAGACCTCACCTCGCCCGGCAACTGCTCGGGAAATGGAGGCCCCGCTCTATCCGTCGTTACCTCGCGTCTAAATCCGAGCGGAAGGGGAGGCCTCCCCTTCCGCTCGGATTTAGACGCGAGGTAACGACGGATAGAGCGGGGCCTCCATTTCCCGAGCAGTTGCCGGGCGAGGTGAGGTCTTCACCCACACAAAGCTGGGAAGAAGATCTTCTCCTGTGAGCAGTGGATACTGGGGTTCCAATTGAATGGGGAGACATGACTTCCATGAGTATACTACATGTTATTGTTTTAACATATCTTCTCTCACATGTGTATATACCCCCCCACTTGGGTTGCAGTAGCTTTTCATTTATGATTTTTTTAGGTCCTGATGAAAGCTGGAGTAATTCTCCTGTTAGCTGAAACTAGTCGACCACTTGCACATCGCCACAAGGTAGTCCCATTCACTCACTACCAGGCGTGTTTTTAATCTTGACACCCAGACCAATCACGATTAGTTATCTGGGTAGTTAATTTTAGTTAGCACATCTTCAATAGCACTGCACGATTTTCTATATGATTTTCTTCGAGCATTACTGTGGCTATATTGGTCGTTTTCTACTCATGCACTGCCATGAATTGACCCAGGTGATGCCTGGAACGACCACTAATCCCCATATGATGAAATGCCGCCATAATGGGTGGTCTGATGGGACTTCTATAGCGCAGTAAAGACTCTTTTCTTTTTCACAATGTGTGCCCGTGTGATTTCCGCACACTATACAGGACAGTACACCACTTCTGACCTGGTCTTCTCTTTTGGTGTTTCAAGTTCATACTGTAGATGTCACCTGGATAGTGAAACGTTTGTAGCAACCGTGTTTCTCAAACACTAACGGTACATCACGTGACACTTGTCGAACGGCCGCGTGCACTCTGGGATGCAATGCAGATCTACTCTGCACCTGGAAACTCAAACAATCCACGAAGCTCGTGAGCCTCACTAGACATCTGCAAGGCTAAGGAAGCCCTGACTCACATGGCAGTGGGATCGCTTGCAATATTTCTGATTTATTGAAACTGAAGAAATAGTTGCCTTTCATATGTTGATTCACTTAACTCTAGAGCTAAAAAACAGTTTTCGGGATTAGATAGATCTCCAGCAAAATGACCTGGCCAACCCCTCTTGTCCTCAGAGCCCTGGGCCTGCGAGCAGCCGCCCTGACACCAAAGCACCTTTCCCAGCACTGCACCCATGCAGCCCTCCCCACACCGCGGCGGCTTCCGTGCCAGCCACACCCCTGCAGAGAAGCACTTGGCACGTAATTAGCACACACATCCTAATGGCACTGCCTATCTTTGGGCTTTTATCTGTCCTTTCCTGGGGCTGTCAGGGTGTGAAACGACAGGGACTTAAAGGAAATGTCTGGAGCTGGGCAGCATTGACGAGCAAACTCTGGATTCCTCTTAATTCAAGACGCGGCTCACAGTTTTGCTAAGCTGTAGGATTTCAAACTGGTAGTGCATTTTGTTAGTGATGCATGCAGTGGTGTGTGATAGTGAATAGGCCCTACTTCAAGAAAGGTGAATGAGTTTAGTGCACCACTGCTGGTAAATGAGAAAAGAGCCCATTGGGCACTGAGGTCACTGCAGATTTCTTACCACCTTTCAGGCACAAACACGTATTTATACATTTGTGCGCCTCTATCTGTCTCTTTCTTGCTCCATTCCACAGCCTCTGAATTATTCACCACTTTCCTTCTTGCTCTCGCAGCCCACTCTCACTTTATCTCTCCTCTCTGACTGCCCCCTTTTCTCCTCTCTCACTACCCCCCTTTTCTGACACTTCTTCACCCATTCCATCGTTTTCACTTTTACCCTGTCTCCCTCTCACATTTTCTTTCTTTCTCTCATTTCCTCTTCTCTCTCCCTCTCTCTCTCTCTCTCTCTCTCTCTCTCTCTCTCTCTCTCTCTCCTCTCTCTCTCTCTATCTCTCTCTCTCTTTTTCTCTCCTATCTCTCTCATGTTCTCCATCTCATTCTCCCAAGCTTTCTCTCTTCCTCCGTCTCTCCAGCTTTCTCTCTCGCTCTCTTCTCTCCCACTCTGTCAGGGGCATCACCACATCACTCAGGGGCACCACCACATCACTCAGGGGCACCAACAGCACCACCACATCATTCGGGGGCACCACCCCATCACTCAGGGGCACCACTCAGGGGCACCACCACATCACTCAGGGACACCACCACATCACTCAGGGGCACCAACACATCACCACCACATCACTCAGGGACACCACCACATCACTCGGGGACACCACCACATCACTCAGGGACACCACCACATCACTCTGGGACACCCATACTCTAGGACACCCATATCACTCTGGGGCACCACCACATCACTCTGGGAAACCACCACATCACTCTGGGACACCACCACATCACTCTGGGACACCACTACATCACTCTAATAACCACCACATCACTCTAGTACACCACCACATCACTCAGCCCAAACACATCATCACTCAGGGACACCACCACATCACTCTAATACACCGCCACATCACTCAGCCCAACCACATCATCACTCAGCACCACAACAGCATAACTCAGCACCACAACAGCAGTGTCCTTGCTTGCTACTAACAAGCATTGCCATAGCCAATAGGACTCGCATTAGGAAAGTGTAAGTTATTGGCTTTGTGAATAACAATGCTATTAATTTATATATTTTCAAAGCTAACACATATTTTAAAAAAGTTGTCATTTACAATACCAATAGCTCACACTTTCCTAATGCGATACCTATTGCATTGCAAATGCTTGTTGTGATTACAGGGAGCTTAGTCTGTCATAGGAATAGAGAACTAACAATCTGCCGGTACCACCCAATGTAGATTTCTTCTCATGCGCAAAAGGTGCTTCGCTCTGATGATATTTTCTTTCAAATATAGAGCCTAAATATTACATGAGCAAACAGCTTAAGTGTGAATTCGAATACTGTCCAGAAACCTACCTCATACACGAACACGCTTCCTCAAAAATGGGCAGTTGTGTGACTCTGTGCACTCTCTTGGTCCTTGGTATGTTTTTGCTCTTTAAGAACATTTTCCATTGTAATAAATGTTGAATGCAGTTTATTAAAACACATTATGGTAAAACACAGCTTTTGCCTGTTTCACTTATTTTCTTTGGCTGGATTATGGCTACTCTGTTCGTGAAGCAACATTCTGACTTTGTGCTCTTTGTAAGTGCTGACAGATTTTTCATGTAATCAAGAGGCGTCAGGCATGTCCTCAGTGCGAGAAGTATGCTGGACACTGGCCATCTCCATGACAAGATATAGCGCCGCTTCGCCTTCCCGCGCAGGAAAGGGAATACGCGCGTGGGGTGGGAAAGGGCTGCAAAGTTGTTAGTTCAGGCATCAGTCCTTGGAAAGGAAACTGTGTCTAGAAAATTAAAAGAAAGTCTGACAAATGCTCTGGGGTATGAAACCACAAAACTATAAAACGTACTTTAAAACCACAAGATACAAATTACCCTATTTAAAAGAGATCAGAGGCTTTGGTGTAAGTGCTGCTGCAAGTCATTCTAAACTTTTCCACAAATGGCTGTTTCAGTATGATGGAGTGGTTTCACCAAGTCTATTTAGGCCCTGGGCCAAGAAATCATTAATACAAGCTTCGCTGTTATTGGCTAAGACACACGAAACATGTCGGCTTTTCAAGTATTCACTTAGCATTTTTTTGGTGCCCAAAGCCTACTTTTGACATCTCATAATATTTTAAACCAGGCTACATAAACTTCAACGGAAGTGCTAAGTTTCAAAACTATAAAACAACCTTTAAGACCACCATGGAGCCGTATTTTTGCCCTCAGTAGCAGACATTGACAGTGTGGTGTGTGAGTTTACAGTCATCACCGCAGGAGAAGGCATGGGAGTGGATGTGGTCTGAAGACTGAAGTCTAAAGAACACAATTGGCAGAAGGCCTAGGAGGTGCAGCAACTGAAGGGTCAAGGAGGACATCTTGAGCATTCCTGGGAGCAGCTTCAATACCTATCCAGCTTACCATCGAAGATCTCAGAAGAAAACCTGTCTGAGATAGCAGAAGTTATGCTGTGACTGTACAGGAACTACCACCACTGTTCACACTCTCATAGCCGTGCACCTCCAGGCTGCATTTGGGCCGGTTCCCAAATCGCATATCCCAGTTTGGAGGAAATTTCCAGCCAGCTCAAGGCAGCATATTCCACTATCCAATACAGGCTCTACACAACAGATCGCAGCATACACTCAGATGTCACAGTGGCTGGGCACAACACAATAGAAACGAAAGCCAGGTGCCATAAGACCACCAGGGGAAAAACTAGACATGACATTCGGAGGGGTGGGGGATATCCCTCCAAGACTTTGTGGAGGAACTAACACATCAAGCAATGAGGGGAGAAAAATCGTCCGAATTAATATGAGCTGAGGTCCTAACTGTAGGAGAGTAGGGTCTGCAATCCTATGATCACCCAGATTTTTTGCTTTTGTTTCACTGGTTTACGACTTTCTCTGGCTGTGGGCCTGCCAATCAGACCCACAGCCCGGCTGTTCTCTTTCTAAATTACGAGATGTACCCTAGGTGCATTTACCAATTGGTACTGGGCCACCTTATCAGACCCTGTAACTCAGGGCATAGGCGTACCCAGGGCCACCAGGGGCTGCAGCATGTATTATGCCACCCCTGGCTGGCCTCCTAAATTTGACACAACTGGCTGCATGACAGCTGGGGCGAAGTTGTGTAATCACCCTTTGCTTTAGGTATAGTAGCTCTATATCTAACCATCCAATGGACACCCGAGTTCCTATCAGTCACTCCTATGGCAGGCCTTGACAATCCTGAAGGCAGAGTGCATGGGCTCGTGTGAACTGTGTTCTGGCCCGAGCCGAGCCGGTTGCAGCTTGCGGATAAAAGACCCAATGGCTGTTCCATGATAACGCGTACCACATCGGTAACTTCGGTGTCGCGTTATCAAGACATGTTGAGTAAGGTGTCATACGAATCGGGATGCTGCCCTCTCACCAACTCTGGCGACGAGGTTAGCATTCCGCCCTTCTAGAGGGACACGACATGTACGTAACTATGAACCCCGGTTAAAGTTAACGAAAGCCTCAGCTCCACAAAATGGATGCTGCCACCACAGACACGAGTCTGACCTCCTGCTGCTGGGAGTCCTTCCAGCGAGGAGCGCTTGGACAAAGGGTTTCCTGTCGAGGGCGGTGTTCGCACCGTCCCAGACAGGGTTTGTGTATTCTGGGTAGGTAGGGCTTTTGCGAGAAGGTGACTGCGGAGTGGCACCCCGGTGCTCACTACGCATCTGCCGGTTAGAACCAGTTCCAGGGGCGACAGCCCTGGCCTGGGGAAAGTCCGGCAGGGGAGAGGGGTGTAACTACCCCCCTTCCTGGTCCCACCCTTAGGGCAGGACCTAGTCATGTACCCACCCCTTTCTTTAGGATAAAGGCCGGAGCGGGGACCCTTCCAGATTAGATCATCTTTGAATCAAGAATACTTTCTACGAAAGGACTTCAAGACTCTTCTCAAGATTTCTCCCTTGTGGCTAAGGAGTAGTCACCCTGCATCAGCGGGCACCATCTAAGAACTCTGCGGTTTGCTGTAAGTCCTTCCTCCAGGAATCCGACGGCCCAGCTCGACGAGAACCGGCTTCCCTGGCACCTCTGACCTCTACCCACGTCATCAGCTCAGCTGTGATCTGTGGGTGCGACGAGACCTCGAGGGACCGGCCATCATCAGAACCTGCACGCTCTTAAAACCAGCACGACCATCGAGGTAACTCTCTGGTGAGTGCTCTGGGGTCCGAGAAGCCCCGACCCTGAGCCGCTCTAGCACCGAAGTGCAGTCTCCCAGCATCTCCACGATCTGCGTGGGGCCCTTCTGCTCGCTGCTCAGCACGTTGTCTGGTCACTAGCCGCTGGCTTGTGTCCTTCTGTGACGACATCCGAGAATCATCACTGCCGGTCTGGTTGCTCCAGACTGGCCCTTGCTTCCATCTTTTCGAGAAGCACCCCGGACCCTCCTGGTCCACTCAAGACGCCAACAGCGCCATCTTTCGTGGGACAGCTCGCACCTCCACCGTGGTCGCCGACAACGCCTCCTGGTCCGTGAGACTGCAGAGCCTAGCGTCGCCCACTCACCTGGTCGAGGTGACGGCCAACTGGTGCCTTCCCGGTACCCTCTGACTGCTGGCTAGTAGTACGAACTTGGTCCCCTCTGCTTTCAGGTTTCATCAATCTCCGATCCAGGCTTGGATCTCTACGAACTATTCATCACTGGTCGCCGGCCAGCAACTCCTTTTCTTCCGGCTCCTGGCTCGTCAGCGAAGACCCCGACGCCTGTAAGACTTGTGCAGCCGCAGCCCTCGTGGCTAGGTAACTCGGCATTTCGGTGCCTGCATAGCCTCCTTACTCTAGGGTCCCGAGTCCCTCGCTTCCGACTTGCCTTAACCTTTCCGTGTCTTCGGACACTTGTTTAAACGTGCACTTGAAGTATTTGCTAAAGAGATTTGGTTTGTGCTTAGTACCCTGTCCTCATAAAGAGTACAGGGCTGTTGTGATTCTTAATAAATTGTTTATTTTCATAACACTTGTGTGGTGTCCTTTCACTGGGTGTTCAAGGGGTACAGGTGTGGTAAACAGCTAGCTTAACCCGCCCTCTCGAGTCTTTAGCCTTAGACTGCTCGTATCCACGCTACTAGGATAGCTGGTCTATAGGTTGACTTACAATCAAACACCATAAGGGTCGTTGGAACGATACATAGCGGTCGCTAGAATAGCGAACGTTGCATATCGGGCCAACTTCTCACATTGGTGAGCAGCGGTTGGGATTTGAGCTTGCTGTTGTTTTACCACACGTATCCTAAGAATATCTTGTTGAAAGATCGCACAAGTACTGTTAGTACATATAACTAAAAGCTTAGAATACTCTGAGTTCTACTGAACCAGCTGTTGTAGCTCCTCAAGGCTTAGCACACCTTGGCTACAACTCTTAGCAAGGGTACAGTAGGAAAACACATAGTGTAGGTAGGTGCATCACTTACACCACACTAGAAACAGTATGTCGGGCCAAGGAGGAAACTCTGAGTCTCCCCTTGTGTCAGTTGACCCTCCACAGGTCATCCCTTCAGGATATACTGTGCTGAGCTTCAAGGAGTTAAGACGACTGTGTCACTCCCGGAAGATTCAGCAGGGGTCTAACCCCACAACGTCCTTTCTGATTGGTCTCTTGGAGACTTATGATGCCAGGAGAGCTGAGAAACTTCGTAGCTCTTCTAATCCAGAAGGAGACATGCCTCCCCTCGAGGGAACCCGGGACGATCCTGACCTCATACACCTCGCAACTGAGAACGAAGATGGCGAGGAGGATGAGGATGAGGATCTCTCTGGGGACGAGGCAGATAAGGGACAGGTAGAAGTCGTCAGACTAACACGGTCCAACTTAAGCAAACACGATAGTGGTACTGGGGAAACCCCGGCGCTACTGTCGGGTCCGCTTAACATGGGGAATGGACGAGCCAGATCTCTGTCAAGAGGCTCTGGCAGATCCCTTCATACCAACGGCTCTCACAACTCTTCTCAAAGAGGGATGACGTCCCCTCAGAGGAGAGTGTACGAAGCTAAGGAAAGGGCAGCTAATCTGCGGATCAAAAGGGAAGAACTTGCCCTGGCCAAGGAAAAGCTTGCTTTTGCTAGAGAGCAACAGTTAAGTGGGGCAGTCCCCACTGGTGGCAGCAATGTACCTAGTAATAGGGAAAAGAGTTTCGATACGAAACACCTTGGGAAGATAGTGCCCCCCTTTAAACAAGGGGACGACATCCACAAATGGATTACTGCTTTGGAGAGGGCCTGCACTGTGCAAGGTGTTCCCCAGAGTCAGTGGGCAGCTATCTTGTGGCTCTCCTTTGAAGGTAAAGGAAGAGACAAGCTCCTCACCACAAGGGTAGTGAGGTTCCGTGACAATTTGAACCCGTGTTTTCAAGTTTGTCGGAAATACATAATATTGGTATCAGCGAACCACAAATGATCCATTTAGTATATCCTGGTGTTTTCGCTACGCTACAAGCAAGAGCACTCCTTCTATTGACATATTTCTGATCTACCCACGGCATCCATCTTAGATCATGGCCGCCATTTTGTGTTCCTTGCCCTCACATACGCAATAACCTCTGATCATTTTATTTCGATTAAGGACACGTAACCTTAGCCGGAGATTCACCTCTTTCATGACACGTGCACCTTAAACCAGATCACGCTGTAGCTGCATGACTCGACAAAGGCTACCTCCTCTGCCCGAGGCCAGCCCTGCCAAACTGGTCTTCGTGTCCATTGTACCTGATCATGATTAGGCGGCCGAAGCCGGTAGCCTTGCCCATTTACAACCCACAAACATCCCTTATCCCACTTTTCTATCTTCCACACCTGGCTCTGTTTCTTTCTTTCTGAATCTTTATTAGGGGGAGGTAACGAACTTTACGATGAGGCGGTCCGGGTCCTGAATGCAATATTGACAGGGAATTGTGACGAACTAGTGGGAACCCCTCTTCGTAGATGTTTTGTATCAGATTTTATCAACGGTTCCTGTGTACGCCAAATATTTATTGTCTATGACACAAAGGTTTTGGGAATGTACCAACATGTGAAAAATTCGCCTGAAGGCCAAAAACTAGTATATAAGGAGCAACCCGCTTTGTACAATTTGAACAGGCTCCTAGTTGCTGCCCGTGTGTAGTATCTGTGACTTCTGTGTCCCTGCAGTAATAAACCTTTGGTCTTTGACGCCACCATCGAGAAGCCCGTGTTTCTGTTCATTTGTGCACCAAGGCAGGTGGAACTCCGGGGTCTTTGGGTGTTGTTCCCTGACACCTCTGGACGGAACCAAAAAAGTCCAGAACTCCAATTGGCGCCCAACGTGGGGCGACGTCATTCGGTACCGGTCCAAAAGCCTGAAGAGTTCGAGAAGCTTCGTGTGAAGATTCTTGAGGGAGGCGCCCCACTTCATCGATCCCGGCATATCGCAAAAGTGGCCCGAAGTTCTCTTCCACGAGGGTTTCCCGTTCAGGACGGCTGCAGTGGGCCGTTGCCTTGACCGTCGCCCTGTCTTGGACCCGAGGTGCAGTCCTTAGTACGGCGAAACGTGACGGGTTTCTCCTTGGTGACGTCTTCAGTGACTCAGTTAAGTATTTAGTGATAGCTAGCTGGTTACTTTTGTGAGGATTGGTAAAATCCTTGATCGGTTCTTGGTTTGGTCTGGTTTCGTAAGATTATCACTGGTTGTTCTAGTTACGATAATCTATTTTGGTTTAGTTTGGGTATCGATACATCAGTTCGTTTTGGTAGGCCTAAGTTCTTGGTTCAAGTGCACATATTTGTTCCGTGTTTTGTTTGTTTTGTGTTCCGGACTGAAAATGGTAAGTCGGAAAATGTTGTCTTGTTTTAGTTGCAACCGTGACTCACGATTGGAGGACTCATGTCTGGTTCCTCCGATTGGGACTCCGCTATATGATTTATATTGTAAACATGGCGTGGGTCCTATATCTTATAATGAGGTATGGGTCCGCTACTGTAAGAAGGATGGTGTCCTTAGTTGGCCACTGCATGGTAGTTTTGAACCAGAGATTCTCGACAACTTAGAAGCGAAATTGTTTAGGAAGAAAGCCCGGCCGGCAATGTTTGATTCTTTCCGTTACTGGCGAAAAGAATCCAAACAGAGAGAAATGAAAAGGTTGAAGAAAGAACAGAAAGAACAAGAAGAGTTAACTCTAGAGCAAGCGACTAAACAGTTGCAGGCTAACGAGTGTGAGAAGGCCATAGATGTAGCAATTAGAGAGCATAACTTAGCGATCGACAAGTGCTATCCTGCCTTGCCATTGAAAATGGCTAAGATACTGGAGGATTCCGAAAACGATCCTCTGTTATCTTATCTGTTACGGTCACCTCCACCGTATGCACAAGGTGCTGCGGCTCCACTCGTCCCGAATGTTCAATTGCCGGTTGCTGGTCAACCTGGTGTTCCTGCTCCTGTCCCCCAGAATCAAGTTCCCGTACCTCCTGTGATGAATGTGAATGTTCCTACAGCTCCTCCTCTTCCTACACTGCCAGCCTCTATACCTACATCCGTACCTACTGTTCCTCAAACTATTTTTCTCGATACTCCTACTGTTCCGTTATCTATTCCTACCTCTACTGCATTCTCTACGTCTGCGAGTGTACTAACTCCACTTTCTGTTCGTCGAAGAATCACTGATTCTGTTACTAATATGCTGTCTCCTTTATATAAAACTTTGATTAAGACTCCTACTCCTGATTCAGTTCAGAGACGTAGTCAGCTTCCAAGTACTGAGGAACGGGGAATTTTAGATTCTACGGCTCTCAGATGGATTTCGAAGAGTAGAAGATATAGTACGAGAGATGTGTTAGACACATTTATGCAGTGGAATGAACCAACGCAACGGTACGTCTTTGATGAGATGTGCTCGTTGTTACGTGAAGAAATAGAAGAAGATGATGTTGAATCAGATTTGGAAGATTTAATTAGAGTTCAAAAAGAGTTTGCTGCTGGAATGATAGTGGGTGAGAATATAAAGGAAGCGATGGAACTTATTTTAAGTTTTAGGAATGATCCATCTCTTCGTTCACCGAGAGATTTAGAAAAAGGTAAAGTGAAGCTAAGTCGCCAATATCCTATGAGGGAGGTTCCTCCAATTTGGCGCGAAGCAATACAACGTGATGATAATGCAGGTATTGCAGCTGCTCCAGCACAGTTCCAACGAGTGTGGATACACATTCCATGGAAGCGAGCAGAAGTGCTAGCGGTGAAACAGGCCTTGCCAGATCCACGTAAAAATCCAGCTGGATATTACAAGGAATTAACACAGACAGTTGAGGCTTGTATAATGAACTTAGCCGACATCGATATGTTGTTTGGTAATGTAGTTCCGCAACCAGTGTGGGCTAAAATTCGTAGGGAGGATCATCAAGCTGCTTTAGGTGGTGATTGGGCAGCTATCACTGCAGCAGATGGTCAGCAAATAGGTGGTGCGAAACCCGAACCTCTAATTGCTAATCTGCCAGGTAGAATAATTGATCTAATGAAGACTCTGATGCCAGCATTGCGTGTAAATTGGGACAAGTTGTCAGCATGCAGGCAGAAGAAAGACGAAAGTGTCTCCGACTTCTTCACGAGGTTTGAAGAGACTTTTGTAGATCATAGTGGTCAGGACATGAGTACAGAAGGAGGACAGAGATTGTTTGTCGATAAATTTGTGCATAATTTGTTACCTGAATTATGCAATAAATTAAAAGACTCAGAAAGTGCGTGGGCTGTATCTACGACAGCGCAAATACTTGCGACTGCACAGTACTACGAAAATAGGGATAAAGAGGAAAAGGAAAAATCAGAGAAGAAAACAAAAGATTTAAAAACTAAAGTTCTTTTGCAACAGGCGTATCCGCCTCGCACGAATCAAACTAATACGCAGCAAGGTTCATACCAAAGGACAGATTATGGTTCATCAAGACCTCAATACCAGTGGAACCAGTGTGCGTACTGTAAGAAAGAGGGTCACTATAAAAATGAATGTCCGATTTTAGCGCAAAATAATGCAGCAGCAGCTCAGAGAGGTCGTGGTGGTTTTGTGCAGAATTCTAGAGGTCGAGGACGAGGTGCTATGCCTCCACAAACGAATGATCGTCCCTCCAATCACTTTGATCAACGAAATGGGCAATCTACTCAGCAAAATAGATCTCAACAATATCTTGTCGAGGACTATAATGAAGTAGATGAGGGTTTTCAACAAAATGGGTACTAGGACAGCCATGGACAAAGAGAGGGAGTAGTATCAGTTCCAGTGGATCAGAGTGGGCCTTATGTCGCAGTAGCAACATCAGGTGTAGTCGAACCGTTTCTGTTGGATACTGGTGCCGCAAAAAGTTCTATCATTCATGCGAAACTCCCTGGCGCACCTTTGTCTGGCTCAACAAATGTTTCCGTAGGTTTTTCAGGCGCCCCTGTTTACAACCCGATATCTGGTCCTTTGTCTATTTCTGTTGGACCATGTCACTTGAAAGCACCCCTGATTTTGACGACAGGTTGTAATGAAAATCTGCTTGGTTTAGATTTGTTAAAACGACTATATGCGACATTGTACTGTTCTCCGGAAGGAGTACAGCTTACATTGGGTAAAAATATCACTTCTCCGATGTACTTGTCAATGGATGCACTCCCGCCGGAGCTACGTTCACTCCCTGATTCTCTTTGGGCGACTGGTCCTAATGATGTAGGTCTCCTAGAAATTCCACCGTATGTGGTAACTTTGAAAGCGAATGTAAAATTTCCAAGAATTCCCCAATATAAAATATCTAGTGAAGGAGAGCGTGCACTTTTATTGATTGTGCAAGATTTGATTAAGAAAGGTGTGGTTGAAGAAACTAGAGGAAATGTCTGTAACAGTCCTGTATTGCCGATTCTGAAACGAACTGATCCTACAAAACCTCCAGTGTATAGGTTTGTCATAGACCTTAGAGAAGTTAATAAGATTGTAATCCCGCAGTTTCCTGTAGTGCCAGACATTACTGCCTTGTTAACATTGATTCCTGCCACAGCCACATGGTTCTCAGTTATTGACCTAAAGAATGCCTTTTTCAGCATTCCGATAGCTGAAGAAAGTAGGGATATTTTCGGCTTCTGTCTAGGAGGTCGCAGTTTCAGATTTAAACGCGCTCCACAAGGCTATTGTGAGAGCCCATCAATTTATAGCCAAGCATTAAAAAGCCAGTTAGATTCTTTTGTCCTTCCTCCAGGTTCTGCCCTAATACAGTACGTAGACGATCTTTTAGTGGCTGCCGATGACAAGGAAACTTGCAAAGCAGCTACAATTTCCCTATTGCATCATTTGTCTAATTTGAATCACAAGGTGTCTCCTTCGAAAATGCAATACTGCTGCCAAGAAGTGACCTACCTAGGTCATCTCTTGTCAAAGGAGGGAAGGAAGTTGACCCCAGAAAGAATAAAAGCAATTACACAGATGAGTGTTCCACGCACACAGAGAGAAGTACGTGCCTTCCTAGGCATTACCTCTTACTGTAGGCAGTGGATCCCAAATTTTTCTCTGTTAGCGAAACCATTGGTAGCTTTGACTGGGAAAAATGTTCCGAGTCCGGTGCCATGGTCTGATGAATGTCAAGAGAGTTTTATTGAATTACGAAAAGCATTGTGTTCAGCTCCTGTATTGGGTACACCTGATTACAGTAAGCCATTCACGCTCTACGTTCACGAAAGAGAAGGTTGCGCGTTGAGTGTTCTGACACAGAAGTTTGGTGATAAACAACGCCCTTGTGCGTATTTCTCATCAACATTAGATCCGGTAGCCAGAGCGTTGCCTAGTTGTTTGAGAGCTACAGCGGCAGCTGCAGCTTCCATTCGACAATCTGCTGGTTTGGTGATGAACAATATGCTAGTGGTCATGGTTCCTCATGCAGTGGATACACTCATGAACCGAACGAAGACACAACACCTCACTAGTGCGAGATTATCTGGTTACGAGCTGACATTACTAGCGAGTCATATTCAGATCAAAAGATGTAATGTATTAAATCCAGCAACACTGTTGCCGACTGATCAAGAGTCGAGTGATTCTGAGCCACATGATTGCTGTTTTAAAACGGAGGAAGAGACAAAAGGACGCATTGACTTGAAAGATACTCCGTTATCCGAACCGGATGGTACGCTGTATGTGGACGGGTCATGTTTTAAATTGGAGAATGGTGATGTGACTGCTGCTTACGCAGTAACGACTTTGAAGACGATTGTGGAGACTGCAAGAGTGAGTCAGAATTCTGCCCAAGCTGCAGAATTAATAGCCCTAACGAGAGCGTGTGTTTTAGCTGAGGGAAAGAGAGTGAATGTGTTTACAGATAGTCAGTACGCATTTGGCGTGGCCCATAGTTTTGGCCGGTTGTGGAGAGAAAGAGGTTTCATTACGTCCCATGGGACTAAGATCCAACATGGTCAGCTAGTTAACGACTTGTTGGAATCTCTAACCTTGCCGACTGAAGTTGCGATTGTGAAGTGCAGTGCTCATAAAGCAATCACGGATGATGTTGGTCGTGGGAATGCTTTTGCTGATGAAATTGCTAAACAGACAGCTAGAGACACGATGAGCAGAATGTATGTTGCTACGTCTGCAAGATGGATTGCTGAGTCTGGAATGTGTGAAGACACTATGGAAAGTGTGAAAGAGATTCAGAAAGAAGCAACTGAGGAAGAGAAACGTGTATGGAGAGAAAGTACGGGCAAGTTGGACTCGAATGGATGTTGGATTGATTTGACAGAACAGCAGCGTTGGATGTTGCCCGATGCGTATGTGCTTGCAGTAGTGACGATGGCGCATGGAGTAGCGCATATAAGTTCTAAAGGGATCTGTAAGATGCTGGCTCCGGTCTGGAAGAATGAGGGAATCAGTAAGTGTGCAGAGAGAGTGGTGAAAAATTGTATGGTGTGCTTGATGCATAATCCTGGCAAGGGAACTCCAACTCCAGCTGGTCATTTCGCTCCTCCTTCCTGTCCCTTTGAAGTAATTCAGTTAGACTTCATTCACATGGAGCGCTGCAACAATTTGAAGTATGTCCTGGTGGTAGTTTGTGCTTTTTCCAGGTGGATAGAAGCATACCCACTAAAGGACAACACTGCCCTATCTACTGCCATTGTATGGTCAGATAACGGAAGTGAGTTTATAGGGAAAGTTATGCAGAGTGTGTGTGCCGGCTTAGGACTGAAACAGAAATTTCACAGTGCAAACCATCCCCAGTCTGCTGGTTTAGTTGAGGGTTACAATGGCACCCTCAAGCTGAAAATAGCCAAAATACAAGCATCCACAGGTTTAGCCTGGCCAGACGCACTTCCTTTGGCCTTGTTATCAACGAGAGCAACGGTACATTCTAGAATAGGACTTAGTCCGTACGAGATAGTCTTTGGTCGCCCGGCAAATATCTGGGGTGTGCCAAGGCCTAAAGAATTTTGCTCCATTGAATATCCTATGTTGATAGACTACCTTTACGACTTGACTGCTAAATTGAGTCTTATTCATCAACAGGTTTTCGATGCTTTGCCAAAACCTCCGGAGAGTCCAGGGCATCAGCTGAAACCAGGAGATCTGGTCGTAATCAAGAACTTCGCGAGGACGAAGAACCTTCAGCCGAGATTTGTGGGGCCTTTTCAGATCTTACTGGCAACGAGCACAGCAGTTCGTGTAGCTGGCCGAAAGCACTGGATACACGCTTCTCATGTTAAGCGTGTTCCTTTGCCGCTCCCTTACGACGACTGGGTGAAAAAGGGAATTGGTGCCTCCGAATCTGAAAGCACACCGAAGTTCATCTCTTTCAGCGATGCCGAATTGATTACTGACACTTCAAAACCTGACTCTCCTCCTGAAAAGACTCCTTTGAACACTGAACATTTGTCTCCAGCATCAGAAGAAACTTTGCTATCTGCGAATTTGAACTCTGCAACAGCTGCTAGTGATACGCTATTTTCCGATCAGACAGTACCAGCGAAGCAGAGATACAACCTAAGAAGCCGTAAAATGGACAAATAAAGCAGGCAACTGCATATTGTGATTTTGATATATATATTGAACTTTTGCCTTCAGCCAGGAAGTTTGCTATTGTTTATTGTTTTTTAAAAATTGCCTTGCCGTCTGGGTAGCCGTAGGGTCGTGGCTGTGTGCCTAGTTTGAATTTGCAGGGGTCTGACACAAGGTCGATCTTTCTGTTGGTTCTGGGAACTCCCAGGGCTGATAGAGGCATTTTCATCTACGTACACATCATCAGTGGTCGCGAGCGGATTGTAGAAGATGGAGCTTCCTGCGCTGCAACGAGAAAATGTGATTTATGTTCGCAGAAACAGACTTAATAGAATCTTTCATAGCAAATGCTTTCTGATGCAATGTGCCATTACATTTTTGATTGTTTTAGCAACATTGGTGGGTGGAATCGTATTTAGTATAAATTTGATTTTTGTGCCAGTTACTACAGTACCTCCCCTTGATCCTGCTATTTCTACTGTTTCTTCTATACACTCTTTTCACTCGTTTCCAGAACATGAGCAAGCCCGACGCTCAGAATTCACCAACAACACTTTTGTACAGCTCTTGCACCAACACCAACTGGTAGTTAACACTACAAACTGCTGGGTGTGTGGCTTGATACCCCACACTATGGATAAAGGTATTCCCTATCTGGTTTTGCCTTACAGCTATAATGGATCATTTCAGGCCTTCCAAACCATCTTTGCTTATGCCCTTGAAACCTATCCTCCACGTCCACCGCGTTCCGCTAAATATAACTCTGCCAACAAAGCCTTAGTCCAGGGAATTATTGACATGGTCAAGGACGTCAATAATACTCCATCTTACCCTAGAGACGAATTGCGAGTATATTTAAGTTGGAATACTTCAGAGTATCGCCTTAGTTTAGGAGAAAGCAAGCGTAAAAGCTCAACTCCAATCTGGGTCGTACCTCATCGAGGTCAGGTCTGTTTGCAAGGTAATGGGAGAAATCCGAGAGCTCAGCTAGGGAGGAGTGAGTGCGTAGAGACTTATGTGTTTCCGGCTAACTCTTCCCCTGCCTTCCTTACTGCTAGGGGTACCTACTTCATTTGTCGAGACAGAGCTTATACATGGTTGCCTGCCGACTTTTCAGGATCATGTTATATTGCTCGATTACTGCCTCCGACATACACTGCTTCACCTGATTACCACAGAACCAGAGTAGCGAGAGGTGTCTTCAGCAAGGAAGATACCGCTGGTCAGGAAGCTGGAGACTTCTTCAAAGGCTTCCTTCCGTTCTGGGGGCCTATGGCCAATAGTAGAAACATACGTCAGCTAACACGGGTAGTTGAATCTACTATTACCGAAACTGCTGGTGCCCTTAGCAATCTGACAGCTGAGCTTCAGGCGGATAGGCTCATGACGTTGCAGAATCGTATGGTTCTAGACGTTATACTTGCAGACCGAGGTGGGGTATGCAGAATGATCCAATCGAGCTGCTGTGTCTTTATTCCTAATAATGCTCCAACAGTCTATGAGGCGATCTCTAAGTTACACAAGATTTCAGACTCCATACATGTAGACAAGGGAAACTGGTCCTTCATGGAGTGGTTTTGGACTCTGATATCAGCGTGGGGATGGAAGGTTCTAATGGTCATTGGTGTCATCTTAGTATTCCTATTCTCATGTTGTCTGATTATCCAGTGTGGTCCTGCTCTGTGTAGTCTTTGTGCTGCAACTTGTCTCAGAAAACCACCTGCGTTTGGAGAAAAGACACGAGAAAGGATGATGATACAACAGCATGTCACTGACCTGATGAGCATAGAACTAGATTCAGACATAGACTGAGTAATTGCCTATGTAAGGGCAAAAGGAGGGGCTGAGGTTCCGTGACAATTTGAACCCGTGTTTTCAAGTTTGTCGGAAATACATAATATTGGTATCAGCGAACCGCAAATGATCCATTTAGTATATCCTGGTGTTTTCGCTACGCTACAAGCAAGAGCACTCCTTCTATTGACATATTTCTGATCTACCCACGGCATCCATCTTAGATCATGGCCGCCATTTTGTGTTCCTTGCCCTCACATACGCAATAACCTCTGATCATTTTATTTCGATTAAGGACACGTAACCTTAGCCGGAGATTCACCTCTTTCATGACACGTGCACCTTAAACCAGATCACGCTGTAGCTGCATGACTCGACAAAGGCTACCTCCTCTGCCCGAGGCCAGCCCTGCCAAACTGGTCTTCGTGTCCATTGTACCTGATCATGATTAGGCGGCCGAAGCCGGTAGCCTTGCCCATTTACAACCCACAAACATCCCTTATCCCACTTTTCTATCTTCCACACCTGGCTCTGTTTCTTTCTTTCTGAATCTTTATTAGGGGGAGGTAACGAACTTTACGATGAGGCGGTCCGGGTCCTGAATGCAATATTGACAGGGAATTGTGACGAACTAGTGGGAACCCCTCTTCGTAGATGTTTTGTATCAGATTTTATCAACGGTTCCTGTGTACGCCAAATATTTATTGTCTATGACACAAAGGTTTTGGGAATGTACCAACATGTGAAAAATTCGCCTGAAGGCCAAAAACTAGTATATAAGGAGCAACCCGCTTTGTACAATTTGAACAGGCTCCTAGTTGCTGCCCGTGTGTAGTATCTGTGACTTCTGTGTCCCTGCAGTAATAAACCTTTGGTCTTTGACGCCACCATCGAGAAGCCCGTGTTTCTGTTCATTTGTGCACCAAGGCAGGTGGAACTCCGGGGTCTTTGGGTGTTGTTCCCTGACACCTCTGGACGGAACCAAAAAAGTCCAGAACTCCAGTAGAGGACGCTAATAATTACCAAGTCTTGAAGAATACACTCGTTGAAGGGTTCGGCCTAACCACTGAGCAGTACAGGGTGCTGTTCAGGGATACCCAGAAAACGCAGTCTCAAGATTGGTCTGATTTTGTCGATTGTGCCACTAAGGCTTTTGAGGGCTGGTTGCTGGGCAGTAAGGTTACTGATTACAAAGGATTGTATAATTTGATGATGAGAGAACAAATTTTAAACAATTGTCAGAACCAGTTGTTGCATCAGCATCTTGTCGACTCGGATCTGACCTCTCCCCAAGAATTGGGACAGAAGGCAGACAAATGGGTTCGTACGAGAGTTAAACAGAACCAGGGCCAGAATCAAGGTGGTCAGAAGAAAGCAGACCAGAAGGGTAAAGATTCTAAAGGGGAACAAAATGACCAGAAGTCTTCGACAGGTCCCCAACAACCCAAAGAGGGTGGGGGTCAGGCTCCCCAAAAGAAGAAAGAAGGCCAATCTAAAAGATGGTGCCAGTACTGTAAAAGTAAATCTCACTGGTTTAGTGAGTGCACCAAGAAAGGAGGAGGGCAGACTCCTGCCACTGCAGCCCCTAAGGCACCTGTGCCCCCTAGTACAGTCAGCAGTGGTAGTGCGCCTCCCAAGGGTTTAGTAGGGTTAACCCTGGGTTCTGAGGGGCGTGACAACTTAGTTGGCACACTCACTCAGGCTGTCCTTGTCAGTACAGGGGACGCGGACGTATCCCCTGACGTAAGCCCCAATACTTTGGGCAAATACCGACAGACGCCTTTCATAAATGGAAAGATGGCTCAGGCCTATAGGGACACTTGTGCCAGCGTCACCATGGTGACGCCTAACTTTGTGGACCCTGGACAGATCATGCCAGGTACAGAATTCCTGGTGACCAATGCAAGCAATGTCACTACCAATCACAGTATGGCAATTGTAGCTTTCTCCTGGGGAGGGGTAACTGGCCAAAAGAAGGTTGTAGTTAGTCCAGACCTCCCAGTGGATTGTTTGTTGGGCAATGATTTGGAGTCGTCACAATGGTCAGAAGTGGAGCACCGGACTCACATGGAAATGTTAGGTTTGCCAGCACATGTGTTCGCTGTGACTAGGTCGCAGGTCAGGAAATGCCCCACTGAACAGGTGCTGGATCCTGGAACAACGGACCAGACACCTCCCAAGAAAAAGAGCAGTAGGGTTAAGGCTGCGCCTTCCCCCTTGCCCCAGGTCGAGGATCAAGTCTCAGAGGAGGCTGACCTACAGGAATTGAGGGAAACTGAGCCGAGGGAGTTCGAACTTGATCAAGTTGAATTCTTGGGCTCAGGGGGACCCTCAAGGGAGGACCTGGGGAAGGACCAGTTAGACTGCCCTTCTCTTGAACCCCTCAGACAGCAGGCTGCTGCTGAGGCTGCTGGGAACGCCACAGGTACCCACAAGGTATACTGGGAAGATGGACTCCTGTACACTGAGTCAAGAGACCCCAAGCCTGGCATGACCAGGAGCCTGGTCGTCCCCTTGTCTCAGCGTGGTTTCCTACTTACCTTGGCCCACGAGATTCCCTTAGCAGGTCACTTAGGCCAGACGAAAACGTGGGACAGGCTTGTCTCACACTTTCACTGGCCTCACATGAACGAAGATACCAAGGAGTTTTGCCGCTCCTGTGTCACTTGCCAAGCCAGTGGTAAGTCAGGTGGCACGACAAAGGCCCCCCTTATACCAATGCCTGTGGTGGGGGTGCCCTTTGAACGGGTGGGGATCGACATCGTCGGTCCCATGGAACCACCGACAGCATCAGGGCACAAGTTTATACTGGTGGTAGTGGATCATGCCACCAGGTATCCTGAAGCTATTCCCCTTAGGACCACTACAGCACCTGTTGTGGCAAGAGCCCTAGTTGGAGTATTCTCCAGAGTGGGCTTCCCTAAGGAGGTCGTCTCCGACAGAGGTGCAAACTTTATGTCGAGCTACTTAACTGCTATGTGGAAGGAATGTGGTGTCAACTACAAGTTCACTACACCCTATCATCCACAATGCAATGGGCTTGTTGAGAGATTCAACAGGACCCTAAAAGGGATGATTCATGGACTACCGGAAAAGCTTCGGCGTAGATGGGACGTCCTGATCCCCTGCCTCTTGTTCGCCTACAGAGAAGTCCCACAGAAGGGGGTTGGCTACAGCCCTTTTGAACTTTTGTACGGGCATCCTGTAAGAGGACCCCTGTGTTTGGTGAAGGAAGGATGGGAGAGACCTCTCAAAAAGCCTGCAACCAACATAGTGGACTATGTGCTTGGCCTCCGCTCGCGGATGGCTGAGTACATGGAAAAGGCATCTGAAAACCTTAAGGCCAGCCAAGAACTCCAAAAAGCTTGGCATGACTAAAAGGCTGTCTTGACTGTTTACCAGCCCGGACAGAAGGTGTGGGTGTTGGAGCCAGTGGCCCCAGCAGCACTCAAGGACAAATGGTCCGGGCCCCACACAATCCTGGAGAAAAAGGGAGAGGTCACCTACCTGGTCGACCTGGGAACTCCCCGGAGCCCCCACAGGGTGCTTCATGTCAACAGGCTAAAAGCATATGTCGACAGGAAGGACATGAGTTTGCTCATGGCCCTAGATGAGGGACAGGAAGAGGAGAGTGATCCTCTCCCCGACCTGCTCACTCAGAATCCTGACGATGGCTCGGTAGATGGTGTTGTCTTTTGTGGCAGCCTCTCCGAACATCAGCAGAGCGACTGTAAACAGGTTCTTCAGTCGTTCCGACATATGTTTTCTCTGACACCCAGTCAGACCGATTGGTGCACCCATGAGGTCGACACTGGTGACAGCTTGCCCGTAAAGAGTAAAATCTACAGGCAGCCTGATCACGTTAGAGACTGCATCAAAAGTGAAGTGCAGAAAATGTTGGAGCTGGGAGTCATTGAACCCTCGGATAGCCCTTGGGCTAGTCCCGTAGTTCTAGTGCCGAAACCTCACACCCAGGGTGGTAAGAGAAAGATGAGGTTTTGCGTAGACTACAGGGGTCTCAATGCAGTCACTAAGACTGACGCCCACCCAATACCAAGGGCAGACGAGCTTATCGATAGATTGGCTTCGGCCAACTACCTAAGTACGTTTGACCTGACAGCTGGGTATTGGCAAATCAGATTAGCTGAGGACGCCAAGCCTAAAACCGCATTTTCAACCCCTGGTGGGCATTATCAGTTCGTGGTGATGCCCTTTGGTCTGAAAAATGCACCTGCCACCTTCCAACGGTTGGTGAATCACGTCCTTACTGGGCTGGATGACTTCTGTGCGGCGTATCTTGACGATATTGCTGTCTTTAGCTCCACCTAGGAGGATCACCTGGTCCACCTGCGGAAGACGTTAGAGGCACTGCAAGCAGCAGGTCTCACTATCAAGGCCACCAAGTGCCAGATAGGGCAGACACAGGTTGTATACCTGGGCCACCTTGTAGGTGGAGGCCAGGTTCAGCCACTGGAGAGCAAGATACAGTCAATCAGGGACTGGGCTCCTCCAACCACCCAGACTCAGGTTCGAGCTTTCTTGGGCCTGACTGGTTACTACAGGAAGTTTGTCAGGAACTATGGTTCCATCGTGACACCATTAAATGAACTGACAAGTAAGAAAATGCCAAAAAGGGTTCAGTGGACAGCGAGCTGTCAAAAAGCATTCGATGACCTAAAGCAGGCCATGTGCACGGCGCCTATCCTCAAGAGTCCGGACTACTCCAAACCATTCATTGTCCAAACAGATGCTTCTGAGTTGGGTGTGGGAGCTGTTCTTTCTCAACTGAATTTTGATGGTCAAGACCAGCCCATTGCTTTTATAAGCAGAAGGCTGACCCCTAGAGAGAAGAATTGGTCAGCTATTGAGAGGGAGGCCTTTGCTGTGGTTTGGGCCCTGAAGAAGCTGAGGCCATACTTGTTTGGCACTCACTTCAAGATTCAGACCGACCATAAGCCCCTCTTGTGGCTAAATCAGATGAAGGGTGAAAACCCCAAACTGCTTAGGTGGTCCATTTCCCTACAGGGGATGGACTTCACAGTGGAACATAGACCTGGTACTGATCATGGCAATGCCGATGGGCTCTCCAGATATTTCCACTTAGAACAAGAAGACTCACCTGGTCAAGGTTAGCTAGTTGTTCCGACGTTTGGGGGGGGGTCATGTAGGAGAGTAGGGTCTGCAATCCTATGATCACCCAGATTTTTTGCTTTTGTTTCACTGGTTTACGACTTTCTCTGGCTGTGGGCCTGCCAATCAGACCCACAGCCCGGCTGTTCTCTTTCTAAATTACGAGATGTACCCTAGGTGCATTTACCAATTGGTACTGGGCCACCTTATCAGACCCTGTAACTCAGGGCATAGGCGTACCCAGGGCCACCAGGGGCTGCAGCATGTATTATGCCACCCCTGGCTGGCCTCCTAAATTTGACACAACTGGCTGCATGACAGCTGGGGCGAAGTTGTGTAATCACCCTTTGCTTTAGGTATAGTAGCTCTATATCTAACCATCCAATGGACACCCGAGTTCCTATCAGTCACTCCTATGGCAGGCCTTGACAATCCTGAAGGCAGAGTGCATGGGCTCGTGTGAACTGTGTTCTGGCCCGAGCCGAGCCGGTTGCAGCTTGCGGATAAAAGACCCAATGGCTGTTCCATGATAACGCGTACCACATCGGTAACTTCGGTGTCGCGTTATCAAGACATGTCGAGTAAGGTGTCATACGAATCGGGATGCTGCCCTCTCACCACCTCTGGCGACGAGGTTAGCATTCCGCCCTTCTAGAGGGACACGACATGTACGTAACTATGAACCCCGGTTAAAGTTAACGAAAGCCTCAGCTCCACAAAATGGATGCTGCCACCACAGACACGAGTCTGACCTCCTGCTGCTGGGAGTCCTTCCAGCGAGGAGCGCTTGGACAAAGGGTTTCCTGTCGAGGGCGGTGTTCGCACCGTCCCAGACAGGGTTTGTGTATTCTGGGTAGGTAGGGCTTTTGCGAGAAGGTGACTGCGGAGTGGCACCCCGGTGCTCACTACGCATCTGCCGGTTAGAACCAGTTCCAGGGGCGACAGCCCTGGCCTGGGGAAAGTCCGGCAGGGGAGAGGGGTGTAACTACCCCCCTTCCTGGTCCCACCCTTAGGGCAGGACCTAGTCATGTACCCACCCCTTTCTTTAGGATAAAGGCCGGAGCGGGGACCCTTCCAGATTAGATCATCTTTGAATCAAGAATACTTTCTACGAAAGGACTTCAAGACTCTTCTCAAGATTTCTCCCTTGTGGCTAAGGAGTAGTCACCCTGCATCAGCGGGCACCATCTAAGAACTCTGCGGTTTGCTGTAAGTCCTTCCTCCAGGAATCCGACGGCCCAGCTCGACGAGAACCGGCTTCCCTGGCACCTCTGACCTCTACCCACGTCATCAGCTCAGCTGTGATCTGTGGGTGCGACGAGACCTCGAGGGACCGGCCATCATCAGAACCTGCACGCTCTTAAAACCAGCACGACCATCGAGGTAACTCTCTGGTGAGTGCTCTGGGGTCCGAGAAGCCCCGACCCTGAGCCGCTCTAGCACCGAAGTGCAGTCTCCCAGCATCTCCACGATCTGCGTGGGGCCCTTCTGCTCGCTGCTCAGCACGTTGTCTGGTCACTAGCCGCTGGCTTGTGTCCTTCTGTGACGACATCCAAGAATCATCACTGCCGGTCTGGTTGCTCCAGACTGGCCCTTGCTTCCATCTTTTCGAGAAGCACCCCGGACCCTCCTGGTCCACTCAAGACGCCAACAGCGCCATCCTTCGTGGGACAGCTCGCACCTCCACCGTGGTCGCCGACAACGCCTCCTGGTCCGTGAGACTGCAGAGCCTAGCGTCGCCCACTCACCTGGTCGAGGTGACGGCCAACTGGTGCCTTCCCGGTACCCTCTGACTACTGGCTAGTAGTACGAACTTGGTCCCCTCTGCTTTCAGGTTTCATCAATCTCCGATCCAGGCTTGGATCTCTACGAACTATTCATCACTGGTCGCCGGCCAGCAACTCCTTTTCTTCCGGCTCCTGGCTCGTCAGCGAAGACCCCGACGCCTGTAAGACTTGTGCAGCCGCAGCCCTCGTGGCTAGGTAACTCGGCATTTCGGTGCCTGCATAGCCTCCTTACTCTAGGGTCCCGAGTCCCTCGCTTCCGACTTGCCTTAACCTTTCCGTGTCTTCGGACACTTGTTTAAACGTGCACTTGAAGTATTTGCTAAAGAGATTTGGTTTGTGCTTAGTACCCTGTCCTCATAAAGAGTACAGGGCTGTTGTGATTCTTAATAAATTGTTTATTTTCATAACACTTGTGTGGTGTCCTTTCACTGGGTGTTCAAGGGGTACAGGTGTGGTAAACAGCTAGCTTAACGCGCCCTCTCGAGTCTTTAGCCTTAGACTGCTCGTATCCACGCTACTAGGATAGCTGGTCTATAGGTTGACTTACAACCAAACACCATAAGGGTCGTTGGAACGATACATAGCGGTCGCTAGAATAGCGAACGTTGCATATCGGGCCAACTTCTCACACTAACAAACTGTGCATTGTAAACGTATTGGACAAACCCAATATGATAAGATCAAAAAAACGTTTCTGCGGATTTGATATTTTATAGGCTACTGACATCGGTAGTTGGAAAGAGTATCGAGTATGTTCACAACTAAAAGGCAGCTTTTGCTAAATGTAATACAAAGCACGTTAGAGCCGGTCTCCACAAAGTTATTCAAGGAGACAACCCTCTTAGCCAATCATCCACAATCCCTTCCGTTACATGACGATTTGCCAATTAATATTTGTCACTGCAAGTCCAAAAAGGCTCTCCTCCCCATTGCTGAATAAAGCTATGTTTTCAGTCTGCCCACTGAGACATTGCAACATCTGCATGTGTGAGGCTACATGAATGTGTGCGTGTCTCAGTACACTGGGGATAGTGTGATAATGCACCTGATGTTGTGGTGTAAGTAAATCAGTTTATGGGATTAACACCTCTAAAGATATGTTTTTATGTGAGGGAAAGGTTAGAAATGGGGGTCTCTAGTTGGCAAGGGTTTGCACCTTTGTCCAAGTAGGGACTCTTCTTCCTAGTCAGGGTAAGGGAGTTACACTCCTAAAATAACCCCTCCTCACCCCCTTGGCAGCTTGGCACCAGCAGTCAGGCTTATCTCAGAGGCAGTGTGAAAAGCATTTGCACCAAACCAACAGTAATACAGTGAAAACATAACACAAGAACACCACATCAGTTTAGAAAAATATCCAATATTTTTATATTTCCAAAACAAGACCAAAACAATAAAAATCCAACATACAGTACTTTAGAAAATATACTTTGAAAGATATCCTAAAAAATGCAGCAGTACCTCAACAGCACAGTTCGTATGAGTCAGTAGCTCTGTCCAGGGCTACCTGCATGCTGAAAACAACAGAGTCTAACAGTTCCAGCCGACCACGTCGATACGGGCCAGAGAAAATGTGGAGAGACTCGTGAACAGCACCTTTCTCATTGCTGCTGGCACGTTGGTGCGAGCCGGTCATGGCAAAAGTTGCTGTTGCATTGCAAAATGGAACAGGTGCAGGGTGCCGTGCCCTCTCGATGTTGTACAGGGAGCGGCTCGGTGACGATCGTCCAGACCTGGTCGGTGAGACCAAGGCAGGGTGAGGCAGCGCTCGATGCAGTGCTGAAAGGTAATTATTTTTTTAAAATCTTTTATTGAAAGATTTTCCCCAACAAAAGCAATCAATATATCTTGAGATCCACAATTATACACTTTTTGCCACAACGCGACAGTTTGAATCATACTGTAACCCTGGTGACATACATAGTAAAGTAGGAGCAATACCACAACTACAACATTAATGCGAGATGGTGGACTCAGGGTCAGTTTGCGAGCTCACTGACGTCTGATCTAATAGGTACAGCTTGAATAGCTGCCAAATGTCAAATGGGCGAGAGGCAGGAGGTTGCAACTGGACGTACAATTTGGTGTTACAATAAGTCATGCTATACAGCCAGCCCTTAACCTCAAAAACTTTATCTCAGAACAGCGCAACCCTGGTACAGGACCATGCCATATGCGCAAAATCTGCCAAGGGGGTCTTACATCAAGGACAAACATGAGGCCTGGAGGAGTCCATACGGTGGACCATGCTTGGCGTGACATATGCCTGCCAAAGAAATCTAAAATGTAGCAATTTATGACTATAATTAAAAGAGAACTTACAGGTTTGGTCACAACAGTAGGACCATTGGGTGTCTGATAGGGGCTGGCCCAGGTCGCGCTCCCACGCCTTTCACAGATTCAGGTTTCTAGGGGGGAGAAATGCGATAGCGGCTTTATGCATTGTAGACAATAGGTGGTCACCACTGATAGCCTTAATAAGGAGAGACAATGGAGGGAAATCAGGTGGCTCCATAGGATAAGTCGGGACAGAAGACCTTAAAGCACTCAATAATCGACGTAAAATGAAATGGTCGAGAAAGGTGGCGTCCATGAAGCGGGCATCCTCACAACGTGTGAAGATATGATTGTTCGGAAAAAGATCCCCAAAAGTACCCAAGTTGAATTTCGAAAGTGTGCGCTGTCCTATGGCCTCTTTGGTGATGGGAATCCAGAGGTTCCCAGCCAGAGGGAGGGATGGTGAATATAGCAGTGCTGTCCCAGTGACGCGGGTCAACTGCTTCTATGCCCAACTGGTCGTGGAAAGGGTTTGTAGGTCCTGTGGGTCACGTGGAATCCCCACCAGTAATAATGCTGAAAGGAGAGAGGGGAGGGCGCAGTCTGCCTCAGGCCTGATAGACGGAACTCGAGCGTAAGCGTGAAACCAGCGGCATGAAAAACGACACTGCGCAATCAAATATTAAATACAAAATTATGAACCCCGGATCCCTTGCATTCAAAAGGCAATGTTAGAACGTCCCAGCTGAACCTAGGCGGACCACCCCACATACCAGGTGTAGCAGGTGAGAGCAAAGAGTCGCAAAGAAGCTCCCGTATAACGGAATAGGAATATTCTGAAACAAATATAAGAATTGTGGGAGCACTACCATTTTGATGAGAGCCCTTCTGCTGGCCTAGATAAGGGAAGTTTCAACCAACAGTCAATACTGTCAGAGAGTTTCACCAGGGCCGGCCCATAATTGAGTTGAATAATTTGGGATTCATCTCTATGAATGCGAACACCAAGATACTTGACATAGTCGTCACACCATTTAAGGGGGGACTCCGAAATACGATTGCAACAGGCATCAGTCAAAGGAAATACCTTAGACTTCCCTCAGTCAATTTGCAATCCCGACAGGGCGCCAAAGCGGGTGAATTCCCGAAGGATCGGGTCTAAATGGTCATCCGGTTGTCGAACCTAAAGAATGATGTAATGCCTGTAAAGGGTAAGCAATAGGGGGCCCGTGTTAAATTGAATACCCCTATGGTGATGTTTCTCTGAAAAGGTGCCGAACTAGGGGATCCATTGCAAGTATGAAAAGAAGGGGGGAGAAAGCTCGTCCCTGCCTGGTACCTCTGGACAGCTTGAAGGGGGGGAGAATGCGAGCTGTTTAACAAAATTCTGGCCGTTGGACCCGTGTATAATAATAAAATCATGGAACTAAACCGGGGAGGAATGCCAAGCTGCACCAGCGTAGCTCTAATAAAGGGCCACTCCAGTGAGTCAAAAGCTGTCTTGGTGTCCAATAGGACCGCCGCAGCAGGAATAGCAGGGTTGACACGGTGGAGGGTGGTGAATAACGTGCGTAAATTCAGCGCTGTGGACGGGTGAGGAATAAAACCTGCCTGTGCAGGCAATATCATCTTATCAACAATCAAGGAGAGCCTATTGGCGTGCATTTTTGCTGGAATTTTGAACTCAAAATTCAGCAGCCAAAGGGGCCTGTAAGATTCACACTGCTGCAGGTCTTTGCCTGCTTTAGGAATTTGGGGGGCAGTTCACCACGCTCAATGGCCTCTTAAAACAAATCAATGAAATGCTTTGAAGATTTTATAGAAACATGCAGGGAACCCATCAAGACCGGGCACTTTTGAGCCATGCATGTCTTTGATGGCTTGGAGTACTTCATCAACCGTGAAAGGCTCAGCGAGAAAGTCTCTGTGTGGTTGGTCCAGCCATATCATGGCTATCTTGTCAAAATAAGCATTACTAGAAGCCAGAACAGGGTCAACTCTGGTTTTATAGAGTTCCTGATAGTAAGAAACACCCTGTCCACAATACTAATACAGTCATTTATCAGTTCGCCCTAAGAATTGGCCAGAGTGGTGATATACGAGGGCCCGCGGTTGGGGTGAATCAATCTTGCTGGCGTACGCCCCAGGTGTTCACCCTCTCCATACCGCTGGGCTATGGCATACTACCCTAGAAAGTGGGCCTCCCACTCAGCCGCTTCCTGAAATTAAGTCAACAGAGCCGCCCTAAGTCTAATGATGGATACGGAGCAGGAAACTTCCCGTATTGTGTCCAGGGCAGCCAGATGGGACTCAATCCCTGCCAATGTGTGGGGGAGGTCCTTTAAAATGCCAGCAATTTTGGAAATACATTTCCCCCTAATGTAAGCTTTTAAGACCTCCCAGAGCGTGCCCTTAGAGTCCTCGGTATTCAAATTAAGCTCAAAATACTCTTCAACAGCAGCAGCAAGTTGGAGAAGCGTGGGAGGGTGCGTGTCCTGGAGAAAAGCTGCATCAGTCTGGTGATGCTGCAAGTAGTGAAGCACTTGCTTGCGCTTGCGGGTATCATGAGGCCCCCGAACGTTTGAAGTTAACAGGGTAATGTTCTCAGCGTGGCATGAGTTACGTGACAGTGATAAAAGTCTGGGAAAAGTTGAGTAGTGGATCAAAAGACAATCTTACACAATCAACGAGTAAATCAAAGATGGAGAAAAAATAATAACCTACAACATTCCCACCCCCCACCCATCCCCATACCCGTTACGTAGGGGAAATCCCAAATCCCAAATAGAAGCATGACAAACAATACAACAATCAAACAGTACAGTTCAAAATGGGTGCATAAAGCACAGGGGGAGGAAACGTTCCAAGCAATCCCCAGGCATGCGGAAGAGTCACTCATAAAAACCGTAAAGGCACACATCCAGCAGTTCCTGAGGCGTCTTTAGGAAAAGCAAATCAGGGAGAGAAAAACAGGATAAGCTGTACTTATCAACGTGTTGAAGCGGCGAGGTGCTATCCGTGCGCAGAGAACAGTTCAGAGTTGGCGCCAGATTCTGGAAGACGAGGAGAGTGATTCGGTGTGGGTGATCTGTGCGACTGGGCATTATTGGACCAGTGTTTGAGAAGCTCCTACACCTTGGCCGGGGAGTAGAAGATCCTGTCGGGCCAGGCGCAACGCAGTGTCCCTATCCCTGAAATTAAGGAGCTGTGCCTTGATCAGACTTGGAGGGCACCCAGGATTAGAACGGGGGCCCAGGGTACAGTGTACCCTTTCAACGACAAAGGTGGGAGTGAAAGAGTCTCGTCCAAACAAATCACATAGTAGGCTCTCCACAAACCCATCCAGCCGCCTGCTGTTTGTCGATTCCAGAATACCCACGATTCGTATGTTGTTGAGTCTCCCGCCTAGTCCTCATTCTTCATGGCAACGGTCTTGAGCACCCTCTCCATTCTTTCGAAGGTCTTAGTTGTCTAGCCCGAGCCATCCTCAAGATCAGAAACTCTGCCCTCCACAGTATCTAAGAGCGCGTCGTGCTTATCAAGCCTGGCCACCATTGTGACAAGTCTCCTATCCAAGGGATTGAACCTCATGTCAAGGGCCTTTAATCCGGCTCGCAGCTCCGCCATCAAGGCCTCACTGCCTTGCACTGATGGTTGGGGGGCCCCCACCATGCCACTCTCTGCCATAGTGTTGCCAGGAGGGACAGTGCTGCTCACTGCTTTCTCAAACGGTATCTTTCTTTGCTTCGGGTCCACCTTCCCCTTGGCAGTGGAGGGGGAAAGGGAGAGCAGCCCAGTGGGACGCCTGGGTCGGTGGGAGAAAGGCATCAAAGGATAGCACAGTGCAGCAAGTTGGGGCTAGGCCTGCCGGTCCGGTGGTGTTAAAAAAAATGAGGGGAGTCCACCGGAACAAGGACACTGCTCATGAGGAGAGGGGAAGCCCAACGGAGCTAGTTGCAACGCCGTCGTCCAGGGGCCAAAGTCACCAATATGTGCCAAGTCACCAATATGTGCCAAAGAACCAGAACGCAGAGCAGCAGGCTGGATAGAGCGCACCAGACCCCAAAATGCAGCACAGCGCCGCTGCCGGTCACCAAGAAGCATCAGGAAGGGCTTGGCTAGGACCATAGGTGCTGCGCAGTCCAACGTGCCCCATGCCGCTTCACTTCTCTGCCTGGGACTGCCGGATGGGCCAGGTCTTCCAGGGAGTTGGACGGAGCTTCAGATCTATGCCACCATCTTATTCCGTGGTCCAGTCATGCCCCCCCGCTTGGAAGGTTGCGGTGCATCCGACAGAGCCGGTCAGCAAGAGATGGCGTAGTTTGGCCCAGACTGATGTGTGGGAGGAGGCGGTGATTTGTGAGACTTACAAGCGGTGCCCCCAGCCACAATGAGGTCATGGGTGTCGAAATCAGCAGCAGCAAAGGCGTCAGTGAGACCAAGATGGTGAAGTGAAGCGAGGCGATGTGGAATGCGGTGCCCACAGTTCACGGTGCATGGAGTGGCCCGGTGGTGGCTGTGTTGGTTGTTGTTGTCAGTGAGACCAGGGTTGCGGTGTGAGATGCGAGATGCGGACCGGGCATTCTATGGTGCCATCAGGACACACAGCTAGCGACAGAGCACTTCTTTTTGGAGGGGTCTTTCATTCCAGTGAGTACTAAAGGTCTGGAGTCTGGGCCCCAATATTTATACTCAAAATCCCTTTGTTCTCTCAGGCAGATAGTATCTGTGCTTAGTCCAAACCAGTTCTGTTCTCTCTGGCCCAGCATCCTGGCAGGAGGTGGAAACAGCATTGTTCAAAGCAGACAGGGCCTATTCAGGTGCAAGGAAAATCTCCTCCCACCACTATAAATGCAGACCGGGCCTCTTCAGGTGCTAGTGAAAACGCGCCCCACTACTCTGAACGCAGCCCAGGTCTATTCAGGCCAGTCTTGACTCATTCAGGAAAGGCAGGAAACACATCAACGCCCCCGTGGCCGTCAGAGAGAATGCACCTCCCCAACCCCTGTCACTCCAAAGCCAGACAGTCAATACACAAACCACAGCGGCACATAGAATGGCTAAGCAAGAAAATACCTACTTTCTAAAAGTTGTATTTTCCAACATAGAACATAAAAATCATCTTTACTAAAAGATGCATTTTTACATTGTGAGTTCAGGCATACTAAACTTTACCTTCCTATCTTTTCCTAATAGAAAGATATAATTCTAAGATGGTATGAATAAACTCCTATTCTACCCTATGGGACAGATAGCCTATCCATCTTGAAAAATGAAATTGGCAGTATTTCACTATCAGGACATGTGACACACATCAGTACATGTCCTACCTTTAACATACAGAGCCCCCTGCCCACAGGGGTACCTTCGGCCTACCTCAGGGATGACATATGTAAGAAACAGGAAGATAAGAGCCTGGCAAGTGTGTGCACTTGCCAAGTTGACATGGCAGTTAGAAACTGCACACAGACTCTGCAGTGGCAGGTCTGAGTTACCTTTACATTGAGTGTGCCACATGTGGGTGGCACACGCAATGCTGCAGGCCCACTAGTAGCATTTGATTTACAGGCCCTTGCACACACAGTGCACTTCACTAGGGACTTACCAGTGAATCAAATATGTCAATCATGGAAACACCAATCCATAATACAATTTACACAGAGAGCATAATCACTTTAACACTGATCAAAAGTGGCAATGTACTCAGAGTCCTAAAACCAACAAAAACAGGTCAGGAACAAATAGAAGGAAGACGCCAACTGGTTGGGGATAACCCTGCAAAAAGGGCCATTTCCAACACAACCCCCTTCCAGCCTAAACCAGGGTAGACCAATCCATACCTCAATGGGCTTCCCTGCTTGGGGCAATAGAAAATGGGACCTGGCCTGCAATAGCAGGAGTCTATTCCCGTTCTACACCTCCCTGAACCCAGTTGGATCCCTCTATCAATACTCTTAGGGCCCACTATGCTAACCCATGGGGAATCCTTTTCCTCACCTGTGGACACCATTTGTGCAGCACCTAACCTTAGCTTGCTCACAGGTGGGTCCCAGAAGTTAAATATTACCACCATGGCCAACATAGTGATGTGGCCCATTCCACCCCTGGGGTGTGACTCCTGTCCCCCACAAAGGGGCCACTCTGTCCACCAGGACAGAGAGCCACAGTGGCTACTGACTGTTTTCAGTGATGAAACTCAGGCCATATGCTACTCAGGGATCTCTAACCTCTGTGGTGTCAGAGAGTTGGGGATGGTAGGCCCAGGTGCCTGGCACCCTTTGTCCACTCTCCTTCTTGTCAGGCCACAGTTGACATCCTGAGACTGACCGACCAGCCCAGCATCTGAACCTGGCTGCTGGGCAGGAGATTGGGGTGGGCTTTCCCACAGCCGGTCGTCCACCCTGGGACTCTGTACCCTCCCACCTGGAGAGGTACCCCTTCCAGAATTGTCAGGGCATCTGTGGCAGGTGTCCTGCAAAATTTGCTCACCAGTTCAGCGGTGCTTTCCTGCAACTGGTACACCAGCCTATAGTCTGTACCCTGAGGCTAAACAAGGGACTGGGGTAAGCTCTCCCACACCCTGTCCTCCTCCCTGGGGTTCTACACCCTCCCACATGAAGTGGTACACCGAGAAGACAAACTGTTAGGGGCACTGTGTCTCCTCCAGGTCAGGGGAGACACCCTGAACCTGGACCTCCAACTCAGGATCTGCACCCTTAGGCTGGACCTGTGCCTGGCAACCCAGGACTTCTGGGGGAGTACACCAACTCTCTCAAGGGAAGCACACTCCTGGAGTTGTGCAAGAGTCTGCCTGGTGCAGGTCTCCAGCCTCCTGTCCACCTGACAGAGACCTAAGACCCCCCAGGCCCAAAGTGGCCTCACCAGGGTCATCCAGGGGTGCTCTGACCTCAGAGCTGGCAACCCCTGACCCACTGGGTCTTCCACTAAGGACTGCATCCCCCTCACCCCTCTCTCTAGACTCATGCACCCTCCATACTGAAGCGGTGTTGCCAGACTACAGAACTGGTAGGGTGATGGTTACAGCAGCCCCCAGCTCACCAGACACCTTAGGTTCCCCCTTAGGGGATGGCCTTCTGTTACAGACTAGGCCCCCCTCCTGGTGTTCCCTCATGGAACCAACCAGGTTCTGGGATGGGGTCTCTAGCAGCCCACACCACTCCCTCTCCTCAGAGACAGAACGTGGGACCACTTACCCATCCCACTCCACTGGGACCTATCTGGGTCACTACAAACCTCCCCTACCACACCTGGTGGGGGAAAACCTAAGCCACATACATCTGGCTTCTGGAAAACAGGGACTTAAAATATGGTCTCCAGCAATTGAATCACACAGCCCCATTCAGGAGTTGACCAAACTACCCTTCACCCAACCATTCAGTGCCCCAGAAAAGCCCCCCACATCATTTTCCTGAGACTTGCAAGACAGTGTCTGACTGTTTCTGTCACTCAACCTACACTCTTCTGGGCGGTCTCCATACTCACATACCAAGGCTTTTACCATGGGGGAACCCCCCTCCCTGCACCTCTCATCTAGAGTCAGTAGAGCGTCCCTCTCACCACTAGGAATATGAACCTGTGTGTCCGTTCCCCAATCCATAAACCTGAACCCCTTGGTGTATGTCAAACCCCTCCCTCAAGTCAGGTGCCACATCTCTGGGTGTGCGTTCTTCTCCCTCAGCACTAGACGCTACATTTTTGCTGCCAACATCTGAGCTGGAACCTACCTTCAGCTCAGTCAAGCTCACTTCCTGAGCTACTCACCTTTCATTTTCTTGGGCTAAGGCCCTCTTGAGCTCCTCATCAAGCTCTCTCATTTTCAGCTCATATCTTTCTTTCCTCTATGGCTATCCTTTTGTCTTTCCTCTCATTTTCCACCTGGAGGTTTCCTGACTCAAACTTTCTTGCTTCCCACTTGTCCTTAAGTTCCTCTGGTGACATGCCACTGCTGCCTGGCCTGGAGGCCCGCCACCCTCCCAAAAGCACATACATCTTAGAAAAGGCTCCTCTACCTCTCCACTGAGATGGCCAGACTGTCCACTGGCATGTGTGGCTGCTGCACAAGCCCTCAGCCCCTTTTGTATCCCCTCCTTCCTGGTTAGGCCTCTGACTTTGAGCTTTAGGTTTTTGCAAATAGCCTTCAACTCTTTCACATTGTAGGATTCCAACCTATCCTCCTCAAAGGCAACTTCCAAGGAGGCAACAGATGTTTCTCTTGATTCAGGCATGATGAAGTAGCAAGTTCAATCTGGCAAGATCAAAAGTAGGCCAAAAAGAAAAAGAACCAGTATGTGGTATGTAATGGTCTGCGATATTTTAGTAGTGCACCCCCAACCTCTGTAAGTCAAGTGCAAACACAAGTCCTATCCTCACTGCTAAAAACCATGGTTAGAAATGGGGGTCTCTAGCTGGCGAGGGTTTGCACCTTTGTCTAAGTAGGGACCCTTTTTCCTAGTCAGGGTAAGGGAGTTACACTCCTAAAATAAACTCTGCTCACCCCCTTGGTAGCTTGGCATGAGCAGTCAGGCTTATCTCAGAGGCAGTGTGTAAAGCATTTGCACATAACCAACAGTAATACAGTGACAACTCTGGAAAAGGATACCACACCAGTTTAGAGAAATATATCAAATATTTATATCTATCCAAAATAAGACCAAAATGATACAAAATCCAACATACAGTAATTTAGAAATATATACTTTGAAAGATATCCTTAAAATTGCAGAAATACCTCACACGCTGTCCTTGCAAACTGGCATCTATGATCATCATGACAATTAGTATCCACTGAGCACGCTTACGCGCAGGCCCCAGGGATTAGTTTTTCTCCGTAGACACATGCACACTTCTACCGTTCACGAACACATGTGCGCATCCCGGCAGCATGACTGGGCTTTCCGGAAGAGGGGACCGCCCGCCCAGCAATTACCAATACTATATCAAGTCCGGTCTCATCCTGGCCATTTCACTGAAGGCAGGCGTACGGACGGGGAAGGTGTGAATGAGCCGGCACCTGAGCAAAACTGTGAGTAGGGAATATGGTCCTTTGGACCATGGAATACTGAGCAGTAAGTTCACTGTATGAGGATTGTAATGTTGTTTTTGAGTCCTAACGTCTGTGTTCCATATTTATTTCTCCTTCTAGCCCGGTAAGGTGCGGGCGCCCACGCTCTTAGCCTCTGGAGCAACTGTCCCTTGGTTTATAGGTAAGGGCACTATATTAGAGTTGCTAATTTTCAATGAGGGTTGCTAATTCTCAACGAGAGTTCAGTAACGTTATGCCAAGGGCACTGGCACTTCTGTACTGTACTCATCACGTGGCATGGCATTACGGCCCAAGGGCTCTACACCCTCTTGACGCTGATGCCTTTCCACAATGGTCTAGAGGGGTGTGTCTCTTGTGTGCCGCATACTACACTTTACATGCCAGTTGAAGAAACGTACCCATAATGCAGGACTCCACCACACTTGAGGCTACACCCAGTGGGGGTGGCTCCGAGTGTGTCAGCAAGGCCACACACGTATCGGCCATGTTTTCTGGTGCTGCGTGTGCACGGCCCACCTGCGGTCCTGGTTGAGTCACCATACTGGGGCGGCGCTCTAAGAGTAGTCCTGTGACCCAGTCAGTTTAGTATCTTTTGATGTGATAAAAGTGGTATTTTCAAACACAGATGATAAAAATCATCTTTACTAAAAGCTGCATTTTTATATTCAGGCATACTAAACGCTACTTCTTATCTTGTCCCAATGGAAAGTTATATTTCTGAGATGTTATAAATAAACTCCCATTCTACCCTATAGGACAGATAGCCTTTCCCTAGTGAAAAACGAAATTGTCAGTATTTCACTATCAGGACATATGACACACATTAGTCATCAGTACGTCCTACCTTTACCATACAGACCCCCCTGCCCACACAGGTACCTTGGGCCTACTTTAGGGGTGATTTATATGTAATAAAAGGGAAGAAATGGGCCAGGCAAGTGGGTGCACTTTAATTGAGCGGGTTGCGAACATCTGCTACTCCCTGACCTGATGCACAGCTGGAAGCAGTTAGAAAATGGAGTTTGGTGTCTCTAAAATCACAATTTAAAAAACACACATTTTCGTAAAGTTCCTTTTTAAATTGCAGGTCTGCAAATGGCACCTTTAGAAAGTTGGCATTTTCTTTCTTTAACCATTATGTGTTTCTGCCTATCTCTGATTACACAACTGGGTTAGAGTGACAGTTGGGCTTTGTGCATTCACTCTAGGCAGTCACACAAAGGGAGCGGGGTGTGACATTTGCTTCCTGATGGCCCATCGCCAAGCTGATGGGCCTTCCTGAGGTAGATTGGGAGGGAGAAGCTGACATGTGCACCTGAATAGGGCTGTTCCTGTCCTCATGCAAAGAGTTGCATAGCCCCCTATAGTGTGTCTGGAGCCAGGGCAGGACTGGGCAAAGTCTTGTGCACTACAAACCCCTTTCTTTAAAGTCTCCCTACTTCAAATGCTAAAATAGGTATAAATACTGGACCTCTGACACCATTTACTCAGGATACATCTGTAACTAAGGACATTCTACCAGGAGGAAGAGCTATTGTGCTGCCAGGAGGGACTGCCACTTTGTTGCTTGCTTTGCTGTGTTGGCCTGCTGCTTCTTGTCTTGGAGTGAGAGGACTGGGTGTGACTCTCTACATCCTACATCTCTAAAGGTTCTCCAAGGACTTTCTGGGCTTGCCTACTGTTTCTGAAGTCACATGGACTAAAGACTTCACCTGCATCTTGCTACCAGAAAATGGGCACCTCTGCTGTGAGTCCTACTCTGCCAAGTGGTGCCACATTCATTCCTGGGCACTTGGAAGTGAGTGTTTGGTGGGGCAACCTAGGAAACCAATGCATCGACACCGAGGCGTTATTTGGAACCGGCACATTTGTCTGTGATATCGCCGCTGACTGCACAGAAGCCATGGATACCGCTCACTGACTACATGATGCAACAACCTTGACGTACTACACAGCCCCGATTTTGCAGACGCAGTGCCTCTGAATTACCCCTGCTGCATAAGTCTCAGACATTGCATTGCCAACATCATTGATGCACCATCCGGACTCCGATGCATTCCCAGCTCTGCACGGCTTCGCATTAATGCATCATCTTTAGCCCAGTGCAGCTGCGGTCCGTGCAGGTAACAGTGGTGGTGCCGGGTGGGAGGGATTTTGAGGGACAATGCAAAGGGAAAATGAAATAAATAATTAACTTTCCCTCATCAACGTCCACGGAATCCCCCCCACCTGACCCCACTGTTGTTACCTGCACGGGCCGTGGCTGGCCCCATGGTTCAACAACAAAGCATTGGCTGACACACAGAGCTCTTGACATTGATGCAGCAATGCCATTGCCAGATATGATGCATGGCCTTCAAAAATGCCACATCCCCTCCTCTGTTGAACGCATCACCCGTGCTTCGACACATCCAAGGTATTGTCAGTGGATCCGTCCCACTCACCATCGCGGTTGGACTGAACTTTTGGATTTGCCTCTGTCAAGCACGACCAGATAGACCCAGTTGAATCATTTGGTTTCTAGGACCTGCATTTTGATTTAATCTTGCAAAATTTGTATCTTGACTTGTGTGTGTTGTGTTCTTATTGTTTTGGTCTTGTTTTACTCAGATAACTATTGGCTAGTTCTCTAAACACTTTTGTGGTGCTTTCACTGCTACTGTATGTTTCACTGCTACTGTATGTCTGTGTACAAATACTTAACACATTGCCTCTTTAAATTAGCCTGACTGCTCTGCGCTAAGCTGCCAGAGGGTGAGCACAGGTAAACTTTAAGTGTGCACTACACTTACCCTGACTAGGATTGTGGTTCCTTCTTGAATAGAGTGCATACAACTGCAACCAGAAACCCAATTTCTAACACAAAATACAGTTTTTATAGTTTCCAGATAATTCTGTGGTTGCTGTATTCCATGAATGGATCGGGAGGTTATAATTACTGATTTTTCCATGATAAACATTGATGAATAAATATTAAAATAATTCTAGCTCAAATTACAATCTCAGGGTGCATGGCTATGCTAGTGAGGGAGTGAGAATCATCATTCCGAGTCTCCAGACGCCCGGAACCAATTTCAAGTCAAACATCAGCTTTTGGGTGGGAAATCACGCCTCTGTTGGAAGCATGTGCACCATGCAGTCTTTTGTCACTAGAAGCCTGAGGTTGGGTGGCGGGCTGCTACGCATCCTTTGCAGCCTCAGATCAGAGACCGATTGGCCCGACCTGCCATTTTGCAGCCTTACATCCCACACCTCACAGCGCCTGGCTGGCTCAATGGGGGTCGGGCCCTGCAACACAAGCCGCTCACCATGGAGGGTGAACAGCTCACCCTTGACATGCCGCCCCTCCCTGGATGTAGATCGGATGTGAGGACTGGCGAGCATAGGGCTGCTTCACCTACAGCAAGGCTATCGACAGCCTGCGCCATCCCTGATCAGTGCTCACTGCAGCCTACATGCCTGGGAGTAGCAGCTCCCTAATCCGCTTCAATTGGCACCAATCCATATCCTCTCATTGGCTCAGAGGGCTGTGAGATCACACAGCAGATTCCGGTCAACACCCCCATCCTGTCCCCAGGTCTCTGGATTCTGGTCAGTGCTCAGCCTCGCCATTTTGTGGCCCTTTGCCCAATGCCTCCCGGTGTTTAATCAGGTGGCGTCGTAACCCACCTCCAAAGCTTGGCTGCATATCCAGCAGGGCAGCACGCTTACCTGTGCCAGGCCTCCCCCTGTGTGAATGAACTGCTCTGGGGCCTGGCGAGGGGGAAGCACTATGTCTTATGGTATGGAGGTCGTTTCTGACTGCCATCTTTAAACATATGGCAGGGGGCCACGGCGTTACGCCTTGCTCTCAAACTGCCATGAGGGTTATAGTTGGCTATGAATTTGCACAACATAGCCCACCCAACACCCTCAATGCTGCTGTGCCTTAGATTACCAGGACCATATGGGGAGAGCTGAGGGGTCCTCTTAATTTTTTCACAATGTCTACTGGCCCTGACAGAACTGTCCCATACTAGTGCTACTTACCTGACATGAAATCATCGCCATCCAGAATCCTCAAGCCTGGTCAGATTCCATACTCACCTCTTGAGCTTGGACAGCTGTGAACCCGCCCCGCAGTTGGTTGAGCTGACTTCCTCTCCCTTCATTCTTCGTGAGTTGGGGGCCCCAACTTGAGCTGCCACGTGGCATATACTATCTCTGTACACTGCATATTGGCTCCAAACTTGTGCTTGGCCTCCGGCCACTCTTCAGCCCATATTTGAACAATACCTTAGCCTTGATTCCCTTAATGAACTCTGGGGTTCGACTTCTCATCTCTCTGTCAAACCTGCCTTCTATGTGTGCCTTGCTAACAGGAGATAAAGTTGCTATGGTGCCTGTATCATCCGTACCGCTTTCCGAACCCAAGCCGCCCTACTCCAACACACTGTGCTCCCATAACCCAACCCTTACTGAGGACAGTAGAACTGTCTTATCATAGCACAAGGCACATCCATTAAAGACTCCCCCACCAACTAACCCAGAGACAACCCAGTCACCTCCATGTGGCAGAAAACCTCCCCTACTATCATGGACTCCTCTGATTTTTCCTAAGTGGTCAATTTAGGAGATGCCTCTTCTGTGCCCTCATCCAGACCTACATAAACAGTTTTTTACAGGAACTCAGAACTGAGATTCAGAATTCAAGACTTACATCCATGAACTTTATTGTGAGGTTAATAAGGGAGGGAGTGTAAATGATCTGGAACGCACGGTGGATGCCCGTTCAGAATAACAGAAAGCCCTTTGGCACATAATGGCAACTCTAGAAGAGCAACAACTTGAACTTCAACTAAAGCAAGAAGACCTGGAAAAGAGTATGAGGAACAATACTTGCATTAGAGGAGGTGAGGGATCAGACATCATGGCATTCACTGACATTCCATGGGGATAACAAAACCTCCCCTCCTTCTCTGGACAGAGCCAATAATGAACAGCCCCAGGATGACCGGACATCCTCACACGGATACCCTTCTTCACTGAAGAATAAGCCATATTTTAAGCCTCATGAAGTAAGGTGGACCTGGTCTTCAGGGCCAATCTATACAACTCTTCCAAGACCTTGTTACTGTTACTCTATGATGGTGCAGAGACGTTTAACTTATCACAAATAGGCTATGTGAACTTAACATCCGCTACCAATGGGGCAATCCCTTTGCACACATTTTCACATGGGAGGGTGAGCGCCAGGTAGTTCGTTCATTATGGGAGGCTAAGAAAATTATAAATCTACAGTCTGACTTATGAGGAGCCAGCCCATCTCCACCACACTCTTCAACCTGCAAACCCATAAGGAGGCTTCTCATCAGAACACACAACCTCGGCCTCTGTCTAACACACAGTTCTCATCTGTGTGTACTCTGCGCTGGCTTAACCAAAGCTGCATCCTCTTGGTGGCAGAATGTGTACACCATAGTCCTCTAACGTACCCCACTTCCGAGGTCACATCTGTTTGGACCCTGGAACCATTGTTTCTCTGCCTCAGTACTCTGCATACTTTTGCAACTGGCACTCGGAGAATCGTGCTGGAGGGGTCCCAGTGCTTATCTCCATGATGTCTTGATGGGTACCCTGACCTGTGCTAACTGCGGGAGTCCGAACTTCACAGATATTACCATCATTTTTACATTTCCTCACTCGATTCGACCCTTTGGAGAGTAACTACAGTGGGGATTTCTGCATCCTTGAAACGGGAGCTCAGTCACATAAGCCTAATTGACGCTTGGCATTACAACCAGCCTGACACACATATGACTAATTGCTCCAAGCTGTGGCATATCGCCCACAGAACTTCTGCCGTCTGTGAAGTGCCAGTGCTACAAGACCAACAAATGCAATGGCAGGAAATCCTGGGCACATGCACAGCCCCTGTCTCGTGAAACTGTACCATGCACGAATGCTGCATCTGTTGAGATCAGTGCCACGGGCAGTGTTGCGAATCAGTTACCATCTGAGTTTCCGTCTTGCGCATGTCACATGCGTCCTACCTGGTTCCACTGTTGATCATGCACATTCGAGTGGCCCATGGAGGTCTGCCTATCCAATACAACGCTAGTTAAACTGAATTATGACTTGTGTGTGCACCCTCTGTTGGCCCACAAACAGGATTGCAACCAGGATACCCGGGCATGAGATGCCTTGATATGTGCTGGCAGTAGTGGATGGGAGACTGCACAAGTTATCGTGTGCAGTGACCACATCAATGTGCTCCCTTATTGAGGTGTGTTGCGGATTGGTGAAACTGCGTGTTTTGAGCACATCTGTCCGGACCAGTTAATGGATTGGGTCTCTCTTGTGTTTGTTGAGCTCGAGAACGACGTACTTCTGGAACTGATTGCCCATGGAGCTGCGCTCGCATTCATGGACGAGTAACAATGTTCCTGCAGCCACAACTGATTGACACCAAGAGATCAGGTGCCAGCATCTCGGAGGAATGGTCACATATCCCAGAACAACAGTGGACATGTCTGCATTCGATCAGACTCAGAATGCATATGCGTGCACCTATGCATGTTGGTACACACCTGTGCAAGGTGATGCAGTCCCATGGGTTGAGCAGCAGAGCGTCGTTTGGCAACGTTCCTAAATATGACATACTGCTGGAGGAAGAGTACACACATGGCAATGTAGCACGACATTTGACCTTGTTGGATGCTTTCACCTGCTCACTGTCAGCAGAGCACACAGTCGGTGCAGTCCGGTGGTGCAGCACTATGCAGATCCCCTGGGATGTGAGTCTTGTCCCCTGACACGGGGCAATGAGCAGACGCCAAACATCACATGACTCATCCAGTGAGGCAAGGTGGGCTGAGACCGTTGCCATCCGTAATGATTTGTGTTAATTTTTGCATCCCCATTTCTTGCACCTCAACATGTTCTCATGCTGCCGGTAAGTGACTTAAGCATTTGTCTGCAAATTATGGCCCTTGCCTTCCCCGTACTGACACGCACATGCTAATAAAGTCCACGCAACTTCACCGGAACAACTCTGATGAATGATGATTAGCATAACAAATTGTGTGCCTCAATGAGTATTGTCAGTACACAGGGAGGGACTGACTGACACTTGTACATTGGGGGTGAATCTCTAGTGGCAGCTCCACCTCTGTGAGCCAGACATTGTGATTGGGATAGTTGCTGGTAGACGTGTGCTCTTACGTGTCTTAAGCAATGTGAGTATGGTGTTCAACTTCTTGCCATGTGGATCAATGTGATCCATCAAAACAGGCTGTGTCCACACAGATGTGTGTGAGTAGGTCATTGGAAGAGATGTTCTGTTGCCACATGTTATGGGAAACACTACTTCAGGCCTGCTACCGATTTAGACATTTCTACACACAGCCCTATTTAATACTTCGACGTGGGGCTACGTTGGGAGGTTGCGAGATTGTTGTTTATGTGCAATGAGGCCACAGCTAGTTCACACCTTCACAGTCATATAATTGTCCATTTGGGTCAGGGTCAAACATGCTCCTTGATGTCATTAACCAGGGTGTACCTTTTAGTGCAATCAATGTCCGTACATACATCCATACTTTTATACTTGAGTGAACATAGACATGACACATCTGTGTGATTTAGAATGTTTTATTCACATTCTGTGGGGTGTTGGACCTGGAGCAGTACATGGCCATGCCAGGCCCACATTACATGGTTGCCCAGTGGTGGGCCAGCCAGAGTTCTTGGTGGAATGAAATGTTAATTGGAAGAGGAAGAGTTAAGTCTGGAGCCGGTTTGCTGTGTCATTGGTCACCACAGCAGATATGGCAGTCCATGTCGGGGTCCAGGTGAATGTCGCAGAGTGGTTTGGGGGAGCAGTGGGAGGTGTTTTTCCAGGGCATGATTGCAGAGGGCTGAACAAGGTACAGACAAGCCAAATGGCGGGGATGGATGCTACAACCTCCTTCCTCACACAGTCATTACCAGCCACATCTTACTCCTCTGGTACGTCTTCTGTGTTCGGTGTGTCAGGTGTGTGTGGTGGTGTTATGCCTGCATCACTGTGTGCCACTGACACATCAGGGGGTGAAGGTGGTAGGGCTGCATCACTGTGTGCCAATGACACATCTGGGGCAGAGATGTGTGTGTCAAAGTTCCTGCAGCAGTTATCTGGGACAGGCTCTATGGCAGCAATGGCAAGATGAGGATCTGCAGGGCATGGAAGATCCCAGCTACATCTCGCTGGTGTTCAGCCGTGGCATTCATACTTCCAGCCTGCATTGGCTCCATGGCCTCCATTGTCCTCTGCATCTGTGCCAACTCTGTGCTGTCATCGCTGGAGCCTGACTGACTAGATAGTTCTTGTATCCGAGTAATGGCTCCAGTGAGGTCAGCCAAGGATTGTTGGAGAGTATGGGGCGGACAGTGGGTGTCGGTTAGAGACTGTAAGTGGACCCTGATGGGACTTCGACACCGATGTATGGCATTTAATTTGACTGTATTGAGGTCGAACCCCACCCGCAGCTGATCAGTCGTCTTCTCCTGGCACCCTAACACACAGCGTTGGTAAGTCATGTGTTGGTCGTGGGGGTCCTGTGAGCCAGCTGTGGTGGAGTTTTTTTCCTGATGTGTGGTCTGTGCAGCAGGTGAGGTCACCTCGATGCAGCTGGGCTGCCCTGCTGCTAAAGGTGGGAAGTGGAGTCTGTCTACGGTACACTGGAGGGTGTTGGTGCAGATGACCAGTGTGGCCTCTTCATCATCACTGAAGATGATGGACATGGGGGGAGAGCAGCCCTGATCCTGCTGAATTTGTCAGCGGCCTTCGATACGGTCCATCAAACGATCTTGGTGGACTGTTTGGAGGCCTGCAGGATACATGAGAAAGCTCTTAAGATCCTGAAAGCCTTTCTTACCAATAGGATCCAGGTGGTTGTACTGGGGGAGTTCGAGTCTAAACCATTTGTGCTTCCCTGCGGGGTTCCCCAGGGATCCTCCCTAAGTCCCACCCTTTTCAATGTTTATGTCTCCTCACTGGCCCCAGTCATTCGATCCTATGGGTTCGAGCTTACATCATATGCGGATAATACGCAGATAGTGGTCTCACTGCTACCAGGTAGAGAGTAAGGCATAGCCAGTAAATTTCAAGAGTGCATGTCAGCAGTCAGTGACTGGATGGCTAGGAACTGTTTAAAGCTAAACTCTGCTAAATTTGAAGTTCTACTTTTCGACTCCAGTGACAATTTTTGGAGCCCGAACTGGTGGATGGAAGGGTTGGGTGTACCCCGTTCCAGTTACCAAGGTCAAGAACCTGGGGGCTCTGATTGATGACAAACTTACCTTTAGGCCCAAAGTTAATGCAATGTCGTCAGCCATTCATTTTACACTGAAAATAATCCAGAAGATTCTTCCTTTTTTACCCGACGTGTGCAGGAAAACAGTGATGACGGCCTTGGTCTTATCTCGCCTTGATTACTGCAATAGCCTTTTGCTCAATGCCCAACAGGGGCTCCTTAACAAACTACAGGCCTTGCAAAATGCAGCAGCTCGTCTTATCACAGGCGTACCAAAGTTTGCCTCCGTCTCCCAGGAATTAGTGAAGCTGCACTGGCTCTCAGTGCGGAAACGGATCTCCTTTAAAGCCTTGTGCATAGTTTTCAAGGCCCTTCGAGGGCTTGGCCCGGCGTTTCCAACACAGTACTTTCAATGGTATCGGCCGGGTAGACATCTTAGGTCAGCCAATATGGGGCTGATCGCTACCCCTCGGATAAGGAAAGCTCGATGGGGTGGCAGAAGCTTTATCTTGGGGGCTGCGAGGGCTTGGAATGCTCTACCTTTGGCTCTTAGACAGATCACAGATTTAATGACCTTCCGCAAAACTGTGAAAACATGGCTTTTCGTGCAGTAAGTTTAGGCCAGGCTAGGGAAGCTTTCATTCAGCGCCAGGACACCATTTGGTAACAGTGCGCTCTATAAATGTTATAAATAAATATATAAATACATAAATAAATAAGATATTTCTGGCCTGCTCTGCAGGAGGTGTTGATTGTCCCTCTGCAAGGTAAATGGAAGATGCATCCAAACAGTGTGTCCCATGTATGTTGACACATTGTACATGTTCCCAGACAGACAGCATGACAATGTACTTTGTGACTCTTTTAGAGCAGCTGGCTATTTGACGGAAGACAGGGGACATTTAGACTACATGACGGTTATGCAGTTGTACTCGTACATTATCAGCTCACAGTTTCATGCAATTCGAGATGTGATTGACCAGTTTCTACGCACATGCAGTCTTGGAATCTGACAACCACCCCTAACTCTTTCCCCCGGAGCACTGAGACCACAATCTGAGTGTCATCAGCATAGGATGTTAACTCGAACCCAAAGGATCGGATCACCGGGGCAAGAGAGGAACCATAGATGTTGAATAAAGTGGGGCTCAGGAAGGATCCCTGAGGGACCCCCCCGGGAGTTCGAAAGGTCTTGACTCGAAATCTCCCATCGCCACCACTTGCACCCGATCTTTCAGGAAGGCTTTAAGGATACTCAGTGCTCTTCCCTTGACCCCGCAGTCCTCTAACCAGTCACCAAAACAGTATGGTGGACCGTATCGAAGGTCGCAGACAGATCCAGAAGGACCAGCACCGACTGACCCCCTTCGTCCAGTGCCTTCCTAACCTCCTCTGTGGACTTGATGAGGGCGGTCTCGTTTCTGTGTCCTTCCCTAAACCCATGCTGAGCTAGGTCCAGCCCCTGCAAGTTGCACAGAAATGCACACAACTGGAAGTTCATGGCCTTCTCAATAAGTTTAGCCGGAAGCGGCAGTCTGGCAATGGGTCTATAGATAATGGGATCAGTAATATCCAATGAGGGCTTTTTAAGCAGTGGGGAGATCAATGCCCGCTTCCACTCTGTGGGAAAGTCGGCCATCTCAAACATCAAATTGAAAAGGTTGGCCAGAGTGTCAGAAATTGGAATGGCCGCCAACTTAGCCACTGATGCAGGGCAGGGATCGTGCGGAGATCCTGACTTAATTGCAAGCAGCAGTTTAAGAATGTCTTCGGAGCGCACTGGCTCAAATACCGAAAATGTGTCCTCCGATGGGATGGCAAGAGGGGCCCTATGTGACCCCTCCGAGAGACTCTTAGCTACCTGCGGTTCGAAAGTAGTGAAAATGGCTTGCACCTTGCTCCTAAAGAAATTGGCCAGGGATTCACAAAGCTCGATACTTGGTGGAACCATCACCGGTTTAGGAGTAGTCAGGCTAACCATAGTTTCGAAAAGTTCCTTCGCTGAGTTCTTAGCTTTCTCTATACGGGCCGTAAAATAAACACTCTTAGCCTTCCTTATACTTTCTTTGTAAGCCCTTTGGCTAGCTTTCAGTCTCTCTTTATCCAGGTCATTGTATTCAACACGCCAAATCCGCTCTAACATCTTGCAGGCTGCTTTGGCTACTCTGAGCTCAACAGAGAACCACGGAGCTGATGGAACAGCCTGAGTAGGCCAACAGATCTTAGGTGGGGCCAGCGTATGGCAGGCCCGATCTATCCAGTCCGTATACTCGGTGGTAGCTCTGTTCACAACTGCTGGCAAGACTATCCTAGAGGCCTCCAGCAGTTCCTCAAGAGCAGTGCCGTCGAGATTTTTCCATGCCCTACACATCCTAGTTGATTTCCCGTCCTGCAAAGCCTTCTGCAACGGGGGGCTAAGGATGGTAAACAGCACCCCCGCATGATCTGACCAGGCCACCAGTTCAATTTTAGTGAACCTGAGGTCGGGGTTGTTCGAAAAAATCCCGTCTAAAGTGTGCCCAGCGAGGTGTGTTGCCCCTGTGACCACCTGGGTCAGACCAGCCCCAAGCATCGCCTCAGCTAGGGCCTGCGTGTCCGTGTCAGACCCCCCTCCAAATGGAAATTGAAGTCCCCTAGGACTGTAAAGGACTTGGCACATAGGGCTTCCTCTAGAATACTGCCCACTGATTCGAGGAAGTGAGACTTCAACCCGGGAGGTCTGTACAGGAGACAGCCCTTGAAAGCTTGATGTATGTATGTATATTGTATGTGTATATATATGTGTAAAAAGTGATGTATATATATATGTTTGTTTGTTTGTATATTTCAAAATGGGTTTAAAATTTACATAACCCCAAGTTTGAATTTTTCTAAGAAAGAAATAAGAACTTTGTGTTTTTGGTTTGGATGTGAGAAGTGCCAAAAACATGAGTTAGAACTCATTTCGTGCATATGATACATTTCTTATAGGAGGAGATAATTGAGTTCTCTCGTCTATTAAAATACAGTATGTTAATTTTGCCCTAAGCATCACTTGCTTTGTATATTATGCTATTTACCCAGATGCCATAGGTTTACCAGGTACCCCCTTTATTGTGAGAGTATTTTTTACACTTAGTTAAGTGTGAGGCTTTTCATACTAGATTAACTAATTGAGTCCTGTTGGATTCGTTAGACTAGAGAAATCGTGCTTTGGTCGTTTGCCTTCTCCTTTTTCCATTTTCGAGTGCACATTGTTAGAAATGCATATATGTATATGATTTGTTTGTTGAATATGTTCAGAGACAGGGAGCTATATTTTGATTTATCATTGTTTTAATAAAACAGATACACTATCTTCGGGCTATGTCAGAACCAGTAACAGTGAGTTATAGTTAAGAGGAAATTGATGCTATTTTACAAAATACTCCATCACTTTTAAGTGGTAACCAATCTGTTTCACAAACCACTAATTTGGATAAAATAGAAAAGTTGAAACAATTGAAGAAGAAAAACATTAGAACACAATTACATGCCAAAGTGCTGTCGGAACATCTCAAAAAAACAACACTATCCCAGTAGGGCTTAAGGTCAAGAATATACCAGTTATCTTTATAACAGATAAAATCTATTTAAATAGATTTGGAGGGGTTGGAACGAAATGTTCCATCGATTGGATGGTTTTGTCAGTGGAAACTGCACTAAGACTGAATGAAGAAGAACTAAAAGAGATTGAAGCTTCAGAAAAAGATATACTAGGTGACACTACAATTATAGATGCAAAACAAATTTTGGAGGCAGTGGAAAAAACTCTTGCTGATTTTACAGTACATACCACCAATTTGAAAATCAATAAAGTAGAAAGAGATATAAAAAGTTTCAAATTAGATGAAGTATATCCATATCTAAAAGAAGACTTTTTTGTGAATAACAATCCAAGTGCCCTGAACTTACAATATACAGGCAGATCAAGAAACACATTTATTACTTTCTCAGAGAGTTCCTCAGACTCATATCAAGGGCTATCAGGTAGCTTTTACCAGTATCCCCAGTACCCCAGATCCGTTCTACCTTTTCTAAACAGAGGCAGGTTCCGACCGAGGGGAGGAGGACCCGGATGGAGAGGGTACAACCAACAGATGGGGTTGTTTCCGCCCCAAGGCCAATTTCAACAATCCGATCAATATCAAAATCAAGAAACAGGGCCTTTCAGAACACGCAAGAAAACATACAGACGCTAAACGCGAAAAGAGAGAGTAATGAATCTAATAAAATTCCAATCTATAATCTATCTAATTATAGACCTACTAAGGCAGAAATTTCCATTCTATCGAAGGAACTGTCATTCGTTCCAACAGCCTTACAAAACCTGATTGAGATTAAAAAAGAAATCCTGACTTTTCTTAGAAAGATTAGACTAAAGGCTTTCTTTTTAGAACGAGAATCAAAAGAGTCAAAAAACATCATTGGTTTGAAGAATAAGTCTAAATTTATCCCTGAAAGTGTATTATTACCACCAGAAATGTTGGTTTTTGAAGACGAGGTACTTAGAGAATTGGATGAATTACAATCCAAAATAATCTACTTTAACTCTAACTGCGATAAGATTGAAAAGACTGCCCTCAAGAACCTATCTGATAATCCGTCATTAATAATCAAACCGGCGTACAAAGGCGCGGGAATAGTCCTTTGGGATATATACAAATATGACCAGGAAGTGATTAGACAATTATCTAATGTAACACACTATAGAAAATTAGAAAATAATCCTACAGTGAGTCTTCAAGAAAAAATCTTGAACATAACCAAGGAAGGCCTAGAGCAAGGTCGGTTATGTCAGAGCGAATTCGATTACCTCAACTCAGAACAGAATAAAATACCAAACATATATGTATTGCCCAAAGTACATAAGTCTACAATTGATCCCCTAGGAAGGCCCATAGTATCAGCCTGTGGCTCAATGTTAGAACCATTGGCCAAATATATAGATTTTTTTCTTATTCCTTTGGTTAAAGAAACTCAATCGTATATAAAGGATACAATGGATTTCACAACAAAAATTGAAGAGCTGCCTTTTAACATTGAAAACCAATTGTTAGTATCATTCGACATCGAATCACTTTATTCTAATATCCCACAAGATGAGGCTATAGCTGTGATGAGATGTGTATTAGACCTGAGAGAACGCCCACACCGAGGGGTCGCTTCCGATTCGGGAAAAAACGTTCCGAATAGCCGTTCGGAGAGTTTTTCCCGTATGAATCGTACCCTGCAACGTCCCCCGTACATACGACGAAGTACGATTCGTACCAGGAGCTGTACTCCGTACGAGTCGTACAAGACACCGTACGACTCTAATCTCCGCACGATTCTCCCTCGGAACCCGCTGTACGTGACATCTGTATGGTTTGCGGCTGGTTTTTACGACCCAGCAAGTACGATACGTGTCGGGTACGCACCGTACGACCCTTTTTCTATGGGAGTTGAAAACAGCCGTAAAAGCAGCAGAGTTTGTGCCGAAACAGGTACGGAACGGCCCCCCCAGGTACGGTGCATACCCCCCATGATCGCAGGGGTACGCACCGTACCTCTGCGATCATGGGGTGTACGAGCCGTACCCCCATTGTACGATCCGTGTACGAGCCGTACCCCATGTACGATCGGTGTACGAGCTGTACCCCATGTACGATCGGTGTACGAGCCATACCTCATGTACGATGGGGCTACGGCTTGTACACCGATCGTACATGGGGTACGGCTAGTACACTGATCGTACAATGGGGGTACGGCTCGTACACCGATCGTACAATGGGGGTACGGCTCGTACACTGATCGTACAATGGGGGTACAGCTCGTACACCCCATGATCGCAGGGGTACGGTGCGTACCCCTGCGATCATGGGGTGTACGGACTGTACAGTGTGTATGTGTTTGTGTGCTTTTCCGTACGACTCGCCCATACCTGACGTGGACCGTACGAATTGCGTCCTCATACCCCGGTCCGGATCGTACTCGTCAGGTCGTACGGCATGTGTACGAGTCGTACGGTATGTGTACGAGTCGTACGGTTCACGGTTTCAGCCTTACAATACGTACGGATCGCGACGATTCGGACGGACGGGTACAATTCGTACGGAGAGGGCTCCGGATAAGAATCGTACGGACGTTTTTTTTCCAGAATCGGAATCGACCCCCGAGTGCCCACAGAGTTTCTTATATCTTTAGCTACCATTTGTTTAAAAAATAACTTTTTCAACTTCAAAGGCCAACTATATTTACAAATCTCTGGTGTGGCCATGGGATGTAACTTTTCCCCAGAAATAGCCAATTTGGTGATGGCGGAGTTTGAAACAAAGTGGGTATATAGCGACGCCAATCCTTATAAGAACCAGGTAAATTTTTGGTGTCCCTATATCGATGATATCTTTATGGTGTGGCATGGAAATGATACACTACTGCAAGAATTTTACAACTGGTTAAATTCAAGAACTTTGGAATTGAACTTCACGTTGTCCAGTAACCAAAAAAAACTGAACTTTTTGGATGTTTACATCCAAGAAGATAATGATCATCTTGAAGTTAGTCTGTATACAAAAAGCACAGATCGTAACACATAATTACATTTCTCGAGTTGTCATCCCCGTACACTTAAGGAGAACTTACCTTACGGACAATTTCTCCGTGTGAGGAGAAATTGCAGTAGAAAAGAAGAATATTTTAAAAGTGCAGAAATTCTGAGAGATAAATTGGTAGCCAGAGGTTATCCCAAAAGGTTAGTTAAGATCGCTCTGAAAAGGGCTTGGTTTACCCCTAGAGAAGTCCTATTAGTGCCAAGAATCAAAGGAAAAGAAACACCTCTGACTTGCGTACTCGCTTACGATCCAAAAGCCAACAAAGTTAAAAAACGTATCCAAAAACATTGGAAACTCATCGAACATCTGGGGATAAAAAAAACCCTCTTTGCTTTAAAAAAAGGCAAAAATATAAGACAATCCCTTGTAAGAGCAATGAGAAAAGAAGACTCCTCACCTCAAGACTTGAGAGGGCTCCTAAACCTACCTCCAATAATAGGACACTATAGGTGTCAAATTTGTGTGGCCAGTAATCAAACAACTGACACAAAGGAGGTTGAAATAAATGGATATAAACATCAACAAAAAAGCTTTTCCAATTGCAATACAAAAAATACAGTGTACTGTATCAAATGTCCGTGTAATAAAGCTTAAATCCGACAAACGACCCAAACAGTGAAGAAACGTATTCTCCAACATAAATCAAGGGTCAAATGCAAAGTACAGGGAGCACCACTAGTGCATCATTTTGAAACTCACCATCATACAGAAAATGATATTACTTGGACAGTCTTATGTGTGCTAGGTAAGACTAAACATGAAGAAATTAAAACTAAGTTGGATAGGTTGGAGGCAAGACTAATAGAAAAATACAGGACTGCTAGTAATGGCTTAAATGACAGAGACGAAATTTTGGCTTTATTATAATGTATCCTTAATATAATGAATTCTTGATGTATCGTACATTGTCCGTAATGGAATAACAGTATTTGGCATATTTAGTGTATTGAATAGGGTTTTAAAATGTATAGATTGTGTGTGTTTTTTCAATATTAGAATGTAAGTAGTGGCAGACATCGGTTAACTTTTCTCTCTACTCTTTTCTTCAATTTTTCTTTATTCAGCACATTTTTAGCAATATTGATTTATATACTGAGAATTTTCTTTTGACATACCCAGGACCGGCTTAGCGAATAGTCCTTTGTTTATGTCTATTACTATGGCACTAGGTAGATTGGTCCGTTGTTTGCATTCGGACCGGTGAAAGTGTATTTCCGTGCCATGTGAACGGCACTATACGCCACAATTTCAATATGGCTCGCGGCGTAGCTATAGAAATAAGCAAATAGAAGTGATACTGCCCTATAAGCAAGTAAGTTTTTCAAATAAAAAGGAGTGTAGTATTTTTAGAGTTGAGCAGCGCATTCTATTTCAAGTATTACATTTTGCTCCCCATTTTATCTAGATCCCGCTGTGAATACGTATATTTTTTGCCATGTGATTCCACAGTTGTGCAGAGTGGCCTGCGCCTCAGTGGTAAGAACGCCAGTGGACTTAGATAACAATTTGTATATTTGGCATGTAATAGACAAGTTCGTTTACGAGCATTATTGTATTTTAGGCAGAGGAAGCAGCCCATTATTCATTTATTGAAGCTCATGTATAAGGAACCTCCACTTCTTGAGCAATAGTTCGAGTTTGGTAAGATGGCTTATGGAGAACGTTTTAGTTTATATGACCGTAGTCAGATACAGAGATATTAAGAACGTTTCTCTATGTCTCTGATATTTTAGTTTCCAGTAACGAGATCAGAGCAGATAGCGGGTATTTCCAGTTGGACAATAAGTTTGGAGGTCATACATTACGGTAATGAGGTGTCTGTTTTTTAAGGCAGACACAGCCCTGACAGTATTATAGAATTGAAGGTGGCGTTTTTCTACTACTTTCCTATAGCACGGCACAGGGTGTGTGATTCTTTCACTTTATTCATTTATTTAGAAAGTATACTTTTTAGTTGGGAGAAATCTGTGCACTATTGTTTGTTGAACCATAGCGAAATCACTAAAGGTGTCTTCTCTTAAGTTCCAATATTTGGTATCTTCAAGGAATTTGTCTGACCACTCTGAGTGAAATAAATACCCAGATATGTATATATGTATATATCCAAATATAACTTTGTTCTCTGAGCATGTATAGTGACTGGTGTATGTAGTTATATGTGATTTCTTAGGCGGATTTTCATTAGCTTTTGTCCTGATGAGGTCCGTATTCAGTGGGCTGAAACGCGTCGACATTTTTAAGAAGACTCCAGCCAAAAGAAATTATGTTGTGTAAATAAAATCTATAAGGATTAAGAAATTAAGAGAAGTTGAAAGAATATAGACTGTTTAGACTCCTTGTTTCAGTTCTGGTTGATATTACTTTAGAGGAATGCTGAGTTTTACATGTATGGAGCATCCTTTTGTGAAAAATTTGGGCTACAATATTTGATATGGAAAAAAGAAACGTCAATATATCAATGTATGTATATTGTGTGTGTATATATAAAAAGTGAAGTATATATATATGTTTGTTTGTTTGTATATTTCAAAATGGGTTTAAAAATTACAAAACCCCAATTTTGAATTTTTCTAATAAATGAGAAATAAGAACTTTGTGTTTTTGGTTTGGATGTGGGAAGTGTCAAAAACATGAGTTAGAACTCATTTCGTGCATATGATACATTTCTCATAGGAGGAGATCATTGAGTTCTCTCGTCTATTAAAATACAGTATTTTAATTTTGGCCTAGGCATCACTTGCTTTGTATACTACCTTTATCCCTTTGAGGCGGTGTGCCTTTGACTTGTGTGCTTTTCGGGTGCTGGGGTGTGGACGACTTGGGTCATTTGTGCTCTTGAATGGACTTTGTACTCTTGTGCATTGCTTGTCTGCTGATGTGTTGTTGACATCAGGAGTTGTATGTGCACGTGGATGTGTCAGAGTGTGACCTGCTACTTTGAGGATGTGGTCCACACTGGGCAACCTCAGTGTCATATCGCGCACCATATCCTGTATTTTGGCTGCAGCCATGCTATCGGGCATGCAGTGTAACTTGCCTTGTCAGTGTGGCTCACAGAGCTGCAGCTTTGCTGGATTCAGCACATTTGCATGGGTAGGTTGGGTATTGATGTTTGGGAGGGGGGCCACTTTGTGCACATTGTGGACGGGGCCTACTTGGTGTTTCTATGTGTGCTGCAGTGTGCCAAGGGTATCAGGGACATGTTCCACAATCATTGAGGGTGTACTGTGTGCTACACTTGATTGTGCATGTGTGCCATTTAAATTTTTACAATTTTTCATTTACATTTAAATTTACATTGTGCCCATCTCCCTCCGTCGCCCCAGTCCCTGGTCTTTACTCACCCTGTTGCTTTTGGGTCAGGTCATGTCAAGCTGTGTCTGTGCTCCCTACTCCTTGCACTGCCTCCACACTGATGACTGTGGCCACAATTTCGTCAGCTCATCCAGCTCCTCCTGTGGCGCAAGACTGCCACCTCCTGTCCCCTTTGCTGCCTTCCTGTTGGCAGTGAGTTTCTGTTTGGTTTGGCTTTGCACATCATGCCAGTGCCCCTTGACGTCCTCCATTGACCTCCTCATCAGTCTGACTGCATTCACGTTGTTGACGATGGACTGCCATATTTTCGTTTGTGTTGTCAATGATGCAGTGGAGGTGATAAACAGTTGTTGGTAGTGTTCTGTCAGCTCCATGACGATGATCCGGTCTTCCTGCGGACTGAACACCGTCTTCCTCTTGCCCTTTCCTGAACACGGGGTTCCTGGCTGGTCCTCCATGGGGCTTCTGGGGTTCGGGTTGTCCTCTGCACTGGGTCCCGGTGCATCTAGGGTGCTACTCAGTTTGATTTGGTTTTGGTGTGTTTTTTTGGGTGCTTTTATAGTACATTTTTCCGCATGATGCGTGGGAATTGCAGGCCTGTCGCAGATTTTAGTATCGCCATTTGGGCCATCACAACATTTTCTGCGTTTGTGTTTCGCATTTCTTTGGCTTTGCATTAATTTTTGCATGGTTATTTGGCGTGTTATCCTGCTATTCTCGCATGGTGCAGATGGGTTGAGAATACATCAGTAAAACAGTGTTATTTTGTCGCGATAGACTGCCATGTGCAAAGTTGTGTTAAGCTAATTTTGCAAAGTTTATCACACGTTCTTCAGAATATCCCCCTTTCCTTCCGAGACTGATCTGAAGACATCGCGCAGAAGGAACAAAAATATCTAATTATGAACATAAGCAAGTCATAGAAGAGCTGGGCTAAGGCCAAACAAAATGAGAATTACCAAACTTGTGCAATACTACTATCCTAATGGAAGCAAGGTAAGCTTCCTCTCAATACATTGTCTAATTGTTAACCGTGAAATGTCATTCAATCAATGATAATCAGTTTATTTTGCAAAGTACAGAAGAGACAGCATAAAAAGTATACTATATGCAAAATATTAAAGTACCAATCAAAATTACATAGAAATCTGTTTAAGAATAAAAAATAGTGCCACTTGAAACTTCATAATGAGGAGCACATGCAACTAAAACTAGACAATGAGGCACATAATGGAAGCTAAAATCTTGTTCGTATTAACACAGATCATGGATTCTAGTTCATCATTTTTAAGGCTCACTGAAAAAGGAGGCCAGACAATAACAAGTAAAAGGATCAGGTAAAGCTTTGAAAAGTGCAAGGCCAGGCGACATTGTCTAAATCGAAGACTGGGCATTAGCGGAGAAATAAACATCTTCCTTTCCTCCCTATGTAAACTACAGAAGAATAGGAGATAGAGATCGCATTGGGAAGAACAAGAGTCACATGGACAGATTGTAAGGCTATCCGTGCAATGTGAGAAAACTGTCCCGGGCACATGTAACTCAGGATAAACCAATGGTTGAAAAGTCTCATATTGTATCAATATCTATGGTCGACAGCAGAGTGTTATTCAAATGTCACTGGTCCTTACCGACCCCCTGGCCGGGTTGGATTCTTTTGCCAGCCTTCTGATGAGCCCACTTCACGGTAGTTTCCTATTTCTGGAGCACTTCTCCACGTTCGTAGCATGCACCACCCTCCCTTCCCGCATACCCCCTCATGCTGGTTTCCCGTGTTTTCTCTCTCTCCTCCACTACAGACACCGTCATCTTTCCTGCAACGCCATACGGGTAACGTTCTCCCTAAAACCTGCCACCTTGTGTACCTATGACGATCTTTTTGTTTTTCACATCCAGCCTTCCATGGCAGTCTCGACTTCTAGGGCGACAAGCTCCCTTTGCCTATCGGGCTGTATACAGTTTCTCTTTTCCACAACCACAGTCCCATTGCCTTCCGACCCCCCACCTGGCTGGCCATTGACCTTCGTATACACGTGGTGTTTCTTCTTTCTAATACGATTTTTTAAAACATGTTACCCATGATTTTGTGCCTAAATGTGTTTCAGACAGTAATGTTCTGTGTTGATTATATACAGTTACCTTGTGTTGTCACATTCATGTCTTTCATGCCTTTAATGCAAGAAGTCATGTTTTAGCTAATAATGGACATGTTTTTTTATATAGTACATTTACCTTAGTGATGTCACCTATACACCACTTGCTAGGATTGTGCCACCATACTGTTTGCCAAGTTTCCTTCCCTTGCGCTGTCACTAATATTATACCATGGGATCGGTCCCCATACCAAGTCACCTTTATATTTATCTTTGCACACTTTTGTTTAGGGTTTCCACGTAGAACTGGTGATTCGGATCCACCATTCTCCTCAATTGTGTTTTTTCCACGGTTGGCAACAAGATTTTCCTATCATTTCACATTATTTTACTCGATGTTTTGTATCTTCCCCAGCCCTGAAGGAGTCACAGGATAGTTCCCTCATGTGATGAAACACGTGCTGGCTTGTTGTTTTTCATTGTTGCATCATTAAATACATTTGAATAACACTCTGGTGTCGACCATAGATATTGGTACAATACAAGACTTTTCAACCTTTGCTTTATCCTGAATTATGTGTGCCCGGGATAGTTTTCTCATTATTGGTGTGGGTTCTTTGACTCACACATTTACGGGGGTTAAAGGGTATTTCCCCCAACCTGGCTGCACCGTACATACTTTAGCATCATAGACACTACGAGAACTAGCTTGAGCGCCATTCTTCCTGTCCTTACTAAAAACCCTACACTGTGATAGCATTCATGGAATGTGTGTTAGATGGATAACCCAGCATGAAGGGAATATAATTCATCCTGAACTTTGTTAAGAAATATCTGTGCTTGGGATGCGTTACAAAAGTTAAATACATATGGTCAGTTGGATTTGGTGCTGAGAGGTATAATGACACCTCCCTCTCATTTGACCGCCAGGTAAACAGGACCGTATCCGCATGCTGTGGGATTATTAGAATCCTCAAAAAGATAGGTTCCTATCTCTCCTTAGATGTAAGGAAGCAGGCAACGATTTCCCTAGTATTTTCGAGATTGGACTACTGTAACGCACTATACGTGGGCATGAATAAGAGCTCTGTCCATCGGTTACAGATGGTCCAAATAATGCGGCAGACAGGTTGGTGCTCAACCTCCCTAGACTTTCATCAGCTTCCTTGCCGAGGAAAAACCTCCACTGGCTGCCCATTCAGGCAGGGATCTCGTTTAAACTTCTCCGACTAGCCTATGGGGCCATTTATGGCTCGGCAGAGGGTATTAGGTCCCTGCTTGTTCCTTACCTTCCAACCAGAGCTCTTCGATCCTCTACCAAAAAACTCCTTCAAGTGCCTAGATTTGCTAAAGCCAGATGGGGGGGAAAGCTTTTTCCTTCATTACTCCTGAGCTCTGGAATTCTCTTCCCCTCGACTTAATGGCACAACCATCTCTGGCCTTGTTTCGCAAGGATTTAAAAACCTGGTTGTTCTGTGAAGTCTATCAGTAAGCAATGTTCCCAGCAACTTTGAAATCTTTTGTTTTTATTTTGGCTTTGCCCTGCGCCTTGACGCCCTTGGGCTAAGTGGCGCATTATAAAATTTGTTTCATTCATTCATTCATTCACCCTGGACTTGACACACTTGGACTCCAATCTCACTCTCTTCTGCTTTACCGGCTGTAGTTTTTTCGATTCTGACCTTGAGATGGACTTACATGTGGTCAGATCTTCAAATTTGGCCTGACCGACAGTATAAAGACTATTCTTTCCAAATTGAAGCCACATCACTTTGGATAGGCTGTCAAGCTTTAGGGAATCACAAGATTTCTTGTGTGAGCTTCAGCTTTTCTCTTCTATACACTGAATGCCACAAAAGAGGTGGAGCGGAATGAATCTGGTCCATAATAAAAGGAACACTAAGTTTAAGCTGACAGTTGTAGGAGGAGCAAGTTTTAGGACCACCTACCAAACACTTCCAAAAACGGTCCTCTATTTGTTGTAAAACAGATACACTAGTGTTCCCCACACAGCAGCTCCATAGGTAGCAAGGGATATCATCTTTGCCTCATATATATTTTTTATTACGTCAATTGGTTTGGACACTAATCTTTTTCTAAACCTAAATAGAGCCTCTATGATTTTTTACCATCAATATCCCTTAATTAGCCACCATATTTTTCCAGTTATCTTTAGAGTCAAATAGTACCCCTAGGTAGCAGAGACAGTCCACCATCTTCAGTTTCCTCCCTTCTATGCTCCATCTAGAAATTTCTTTTGGTCTCTCTCCTGCCAAGACTTAGCTTCATTTACTGTGAGTTCTAGGTTTTTCATGTACCTAGAATGCATCTGTGTTAGAATCTGAAGTGCATTGCCAATCTGAGCTAGCAGCACTGCATCATCTGCATAGAGAAGTAAGGGTACTGGAGTGGATGTAATACTAGGTACATCAGTAGCAGCCTCGGCCAGGGCAGGTTCGACACCATTGGTGTATAGTAAAAATTGGAAAGGGGGGAGTACACACCCTTGCCTTATGCCACAGGTAATTCAAAAGGGTCTAGTGCTTTCGCCCTCTCTACCGTGATGGACCCAAGCCCTGGCACCAGAAAACATCTCACGAATAAAGTTGATTATAGGTTTCTCTATGCCCATGCCTTTCATTATAGACCATCATTTCACGTGAGCCACCCAATCGCAGGAGGCTGACAAGTCCATAAATGCCGTGTAGAGGTGGGCTCCCCTAACCACAGCGTATTTAGCAATTAACAAGTTTAAGTTAAGGCACTGATCAATCATCTCTTTCTGAAGCTATACTAGGTGCCTGATAGAATATTCCTTTCTTGAACCCAAACCTCTAGCCTTTTCGAAAGCAAATGACCCATTAATTTTGCGCTCTCTCTAATAGCGATATTGGTCTGTATTTTGTTGGTAAGGCCTTATACCCCTTTTTCAAAATAGGTATAATGACTGTCTTTTTCCAGGTGGGAGGAACACCTGCTTGGGTTATGACATTAAAAATGTTAGTGAGGAGTGGGGCCCATAACTCTTGGTTGCTTAAAAATAAATCTATTGGGACCCCATCGGGTCCAGGTTCTATTGATGAACTGCATTGGTTTAGGGCAGTTTTTATTTTGTCCAAATGAAAGGATAGATATTCTTCAGATGCAGTCACCAGGGGGCCTGGTGACAATGATGCACCCTCACCTGGATGCCCAAAGACCTATCCAAAATGGGTCACCAAGACCTCCTCAGTAACATGTGAGTCAATGGTTAAACCCCTCCTTAAGAAGCCCACGCCAGCCCTCCAGACCTGAAAAACTACAGACCCATCTCTCTCCTCCTTTTTGTGGCCAAAGTCACTGAAAGACTCGCTAACGCCCAACTGACCGCTTTCATAGAAGCGAACACCATCCTGGACGCCTCCCAGTCCGGATTCCGCAGCAACCACAGCACCGAGACTGCCCTCCTCGCCACCACCGACGACATTCGCATACTACTCGACCTGGGACACTTCATGGCCCTCATCCTTCTTGACCTCTCCGCAGCCTTTCGACACCGTCTCACATCACACGCTCGCAGCCAGACTCCACGACGCGGGAATACGAGGAGCCGCCTTGGACTTGATCCAATCCTTTCTCTCCCGCCAAACCCAAGGGATCAGACTTCCTCCTTTCCTCTCTGAACCCACCAATATCAACTGCGGAGTACCCCAAGGATCCTCGCTCAGCCCCACACTCTTCAACATCTACATGGCCCCCCTCGCCACCATCGTCAGACAGCAGATGCTTGAAGCTAAACTCAGAGAAGACCAAGGTCCTCATCCTCGGACTCTGCACCTCTGCCTGGGACAACTCCAGGTGGCCCACCAACCTTGGGAATGCTCCCACACCAACAGACCACGCACAAAACCTTGGTATCATCCTCAACTCCTCCCTCTCCATGAACCACCAGATCAATGCCGTCGCCTCCACCGGTTTCAACTGCCTGTGAATCCTCTGTAAGACCTTCAAATGAATCCCCCCCCTGACTGCAGAAAGACCGTCACCCACGCACTCAGACTGGACTATGGCAACGGCCTCTAGGCTGGAATCAACAGAACCCTTCTAAATAAACTCCAAACCATCCAAAACGCTGCAGCCAGACTCGTCCTCGGGACACCACGCCACAAACATATGACCCAACACCTACAAGACCTCCACTGGCTCCCTGTGAGAAGAGGATCACCTTCAAACTCCTCACCCATGCCTACAAATCTATCAACAACTCCGGACTCAAATACCTCAACAAGAGATTATCCTTCCATTGACCCAAGAGGAACCTCTGCTCCGCCGACCTTGCCTTGGCAGAGGTAGCCTGCATCCGCAGATACAGAGGAGGTGGGAGAGCCTTCTCCTACATCACGGCAAAGCCCTGGAACGAGCTCCCGGTGAACATCAGACGCTCCCCGACCCTGCACATGTTCAGGAAGAACCTAAAGACCTAAAGACCTGGCTCTTTGACTGATCCGGAGCTGCTCCCCCTTCCCCAGCGCCTTGAGACCCTCACGGGTGAGTAGCGCGCTGTATAAACCCCTTATTCATTGATTTATTGAATGGTAATTTCTTGACCGTTATTATGGAATGGAGCATTGATTATGTCCCAAAAGTCCCTCCTGTTCCTTTTGGACTGCTGCTTTCATACGTTTGTCCAAAGCCTCCTCTTTTTGAGCCCTCAACCTACTAGTTCTTGCTGCTTTATACATGAGACCTAGCAGTTTTACCATGGCCACATCTCTTGGTTTTTCTATTAGAGCAGTATGGAAGTTCTTGAGAGGCTTAGTATAGGTAATATCAAGCCAACAAACTACTCCTGGTGCTTTGAACCACACAGGCAGTATAGATCATTATGAATTTCCACTAGAATTTGATTGAGGGCTTGTGGAATTTAGTCAATCAATGGGAGGGGCTCCAGGCAACTATAGATTTCCTTTGACATCTTTATAACAATGCTATGTGTAAATTTAGACATATCAATTTCTCCCCATTTCAACACTATCCACTTTTTCCTAGCAATCAAGGGCTTTGGGAATCGTTTTTCAAGAGAGGTATAGCTAGGATCCCAAAGCATTTGGCAGGTGATCACAGCATGGTCACTAAATGCATAGATTGTGGTCTCTGTATGGGAAATCTGGTTTTCTTGGGTTCAGAAAACCCAGGATGTAATCATTTGTCGAATTATGCGACCGAGAAGAGAATGTATAATCTAGTTGGCCTGTGTTTGTATCAATTGAGTCAATTACCACAAAGTTATTGATCACTAATTGTCTGTTTAGTGCATTGCCATAATCATTGTGACAGAAGTGGTGTATTTGATCCCCTAAGTCGTCAACCAGGCCACACACCCATAGTCTGCTCTATTGCAGCCATGGGCATTGAATTTGCCCATCCATATGATATCAAGAGGTCTGTGAGTTTTCATTAGTTGGTCAAGCTGGTGCTTGTCCATCTTTGGTTGCTGCAGCAACAAATGATGGATGAAATGCTGAATGAATCAAACATTCACCCACAGTATACAGATCTGGGTTGAAGTCATCGTTCTTTTGCTCACTATGCCTCCCCAGTTTGGACCCAGCCATATGCAAATCAGTCTTGACCCTGCTCCTCATATCAACAGCCCAGCCCGAACTGCCAAGCCGGGTCCTCTGTGGACCGAAAATAAGCATCCTGGAACCGGTTTTAGGGTAACGCCACTCATCATCCAAGCTAGCTTGAATCCAGTGGCACAACAAGAAGGGACCCACTTTTGGGCATACCCATCCAACTCAGGGCAAAAAGTGCTGCGGCAACAAATTATGTGTAAAATGCTGAATGCATCAAACATTCTCGCCCAGTAAAGAGGTCTGGGTTAAATCTATTGTTTTTTAACTCTTTACACCACCCCAGTTTGGACCCAGTCATATGCAAATAAGTCTTGACCCTGCTCCTCATGGGAACAGTCCAGCCCCAGCTGCCAAGCCAGGTCCTCCCAGGACCAGAAACAAGCACCCTGGGACCAGTTTTGGTGTAACACCCCATATCAGCTAGGCTAGCTTGAATCCATCGGCACTGCAAGCAAGAGTCCCACGCTTGGGCATATCCACCCCACTTAGGGCGAAAAGTGCTGCTGCAAAAAATTATGGATGGAATGCTGAGTGAATCAAACATTCATGAGGCCCTGTGCTCTCCATGCCACTGGAGTCAAGCTAGCCTCGCTGATGAGGGGTGAAACCATGAAACTGGTCCCAGGATGATTCTTGCCGGTCAAGGGAGTACCTGTACTGGCAGTACAGGTGGACCGTTCCCACATTGCCATAATTGTGCACCCATAAACCTACACTTTAAAATCCTGCACCCAGAAACACTGCATTCTCTATCATGTATTGTTTCCTTGTACCCATAAGCATTGACCTTGCACATTTAACCCTATACCCATATCCCTGTACTTTTAACCAATAGCCCAACACCTATAACATGTATCATTAGCCCTGTATCCAGAAACATGCAACTTACAGCCATAACTATGCATCGTTAACCCTGTACCTGTGCCCTTATCTATGTATCTTCTACAAATAAGCCTTAAACCATATTGCTAGTTTAAGTAAGGATGACTGCCATTTAAGTGGCAGAAGGGTCTAGGGGTGATGAGGAGAGGGGGCATCTGAGAGTGCTTTGTACTCACAATTATTATTACAGAATATATGTATGAATTGCATTCACATTGTATTATTATTTAGGGGGAAAGAATAATGGGCACTAAGTATGTGATCCAATTATAATTAAAAAGTTTGGAAACAAGAGGAGTACTATATAATGGCAAAAAAGAGGAAATGAAAACGGTACCAGCTGGAACAGGAGTGGTGCACTGATGAGTATTCCTGATGTGTAATGCATGTTAGTTCTTTAAGTTGGGGCATGCATTTAGATACTTTATTATGCAGTTGTGAGAATCACGATCACTTATGTTCTTGTGACGTGGCCACAGGCATTGTTACTTGGTGGTATATAGAGAGAAACGTATGATGTTGAAAACATATTGTCGGCAATCATATAGTTAGTTGGTCAAACATTGGTTCATTTGTAGGTATTTTAGATTAGTAAGAGAAATTAGCATAAAGCATTCCTCAAGAATGATACAAATGGTTTGCTTTGTTACCATAATGTTTCTGAAGCTCAGCCTAACTCCGCAATGTCATGGCAAGCAAGTTTCTGACATCAATATTCATTGGTACTGAGGAAGCTGATTTGGATTTTTTAAGAATTGTGTTCCTAAAGTTATGGACATTTCTGCACGAAAACGAAAACACTGCGCTTTGCATAAGTTGTATTGTCCTTTGCTTGTGTAAAATGTGCCTAATCGCTATCCTGAATCCTACAAAGTGTGTTTTCACATCTCTTCTAATTGTAAGTCTTCCTGAATTCCCAGGACGACTGCGGAAGTGAAGATTACCCATGACTAACCCTAGGTTCAGGGGGTGAGGCAGGGAGCGGTGGAGGAGGGAGGGAGGGAGAGAGAGAGAGAGAGAGAGACAGAGAGAGAGAGAGAGAGAGAGAGAGAGAGCGAGAGAGAGAGAGAGAGAGAGAGAGAGAGAAAACAAGGCACATTCTGTCAGTCAGGACAGGTACTCTGTAACAAATAGAAAAGTTAGGGGGATATTTTCAAGAACATCGCAAAAGTTACTTAATGCTACTTCCAACATCGCAGTCTATCACGGGAAAATTACGCTGTGTTAATCAAGCATTCTCAACATGGTGGCACCATGCGATAGTTTCCAGATAACGCAACAAATGACCGCGTTAAAATCAACGCCACACCGTAAAAATGCAAAAGGCTAACATAAAAGAAGCTGCGATGAGGCCAATCACGATACTGAAATCAGCTAAAACCAGCAACAGTCCAGCAAAACCCACGCGTCATGCGGAAAAACAGACTATAAAAGCCAAAACAAAAAAAACAGCCAAAACAAAAAAACACACCTGGACACAGCACGATACGACCTGATCCGACAGGATGGGTGAGGACCAGGGACTGGGAGGATGGGGGAGATGGGCACAATGGCACGCATATACAATCATGTGTAGCACACTGCACACGCACAATAAAAGTGGAACAAGTCTCTGATACCTTTTGCATACTACAACACACATAAAAACATCAAGTAGGCCACCATCCAACATGTGAACAAATGGGCCTCCTCTGAATAACCAACGACACTTCCAATCCATGCACGTGATGAAACCAGAAAAGCAGTGGCTCTGTGAGTCACAATGACGAAGAAAGTGACAACACATGACTGAAAGCATGGCAGCAGCCCAAATAAATGAACTTGTGCGCAAATCAACATTGATGTGTCCCACTGTGGATCACTTCCGAAAAGGAGCAGGTCACACTCTGACATATCCAAGTGCACATACAACCCATGCTGTCCAATACACGCAGCAGACATACAATGCACAAAGCACCAAATGTGTGCAACAGCACAAATGACCCAAGTCGCAAACATCCCAGCCCCCGATAATCACACAATTCAAAGGCACACCACTTCAAAGGGACTAGGGTCCACGAAATCAGAGCTGCAGGGCCGACTCACCCCACAATGCAGCAGACACACATAGCAACCACAGAACATCACCAATGACGGCAATGTGGGACACAGTGCAACATCTATACCACAGGACAGAGGACACAACAGGTTCCGCTTGTGCGTAGAAACTGGCCACTTACATCTGGCATTGCCCGACACTGTGTGATGACAATGTACGAGTACCACCACACATCTGTCCTGTACTCAGAAAACCCACTGTCTGCCATCAGATAGCCAGCACCACCTAAACATTCACAATGTGCATTGTCATGCAGTCTGCATGTCAACATCTGCAAAGTGTCATCATACATTGGAACCTCTTTTAACATTCATCCCCCTTTATCATTGCAGGGGGACAAACAACACTTACTGCAGAGCAGACCACAAATCCCATCAGTGATGATGAAGAGGACACCCTGCACATCTGTTCAGACACCCTCCAACGGCTCATGGACAGCCTCCGTACCCCACCCCCAGGAGCAGGGCAGCCCAGCTGCCTCGAGGTGACCCCACCACCTGCACAGACCTCACAGCAGGAAACACACACCACCACAGCTGTCTCCCAGGACCCCAACGAAGAACACATGGAATTCCAACACTGTGTACTGGGTTGCCAGTTAGAGTTAGCTGATCAGCTGCGTGTGGGTATCGAGCTCGTGGCAGCCAAACTCGATGCCATTCGTGGGTGTCTGAGTCCCATCAGGGGCACCTTACAGTCCCGAATGGACACACACCGTCTGCACCTTGCTCCATGACAATCCTTGGATGACATCCCTGGGGTCATCTCTCAGATACAAGAACTGTCTAGTCGGACAGTCACCAGTGACGACAGCACAGAGGTGGCACAGATGCGCAGTACAATTGAGACCATGGAGCAGATGCAGGCTGGAAGTTTGGCTGCCATGGCTGCACACCAGTGAGATGTAGCTGGGATCTTCCATGCCTTGCAGTTCATCAGCCTGCCATTGCTGCCACTGAGCCGGGCCCAGATGACTGCAGCTGGAACTGCGACACGCACCTCTCTGACCTCTGATCTGTCAGTGGCACACAGTGATGCATCCCTATCACCATGACACCCTGATGTGTCAGTGGCACCCATTGATGCAGCCCTATCACAATCGCATCCTGATGTGTCAGTGGCACCCAGTGATGCAGCCACACTCACCCGGCACACCGGACACTGATGAAGTATCAGAGGGCTTGGATGTGGATGGTAAACATTATGTGAGGAAGGCGGTAGTAGCCTCCATCACCGCCATATGACCTGACCCTGCCTGGATCTTGCTAATGCTCATGTCCTGGGACAACACCTTCCACTGACCCCCAGAACACTAAGCGACATACACCTGGACTACGACATGGACTAGAATATCTTCACTGGTGGACACTAACACAGCACTCCTGCAGCGGACTGCACTCTCCATCACCCAAATCATTTACCAATCCCCAGCGGACTGTGGTTGGCCCACCACTGGGCTCCCATGTTATGTTGGCTTGGCATGGCCATGTACAGCTCCAGCTCTGGCATGCACAAGAATGTACTTCACACAGATGTGTCATGACTATGTTCACTCAAGTGTGAAGGTATGTATATATGTATGGACAATGATTGCACAAGAAGGTACCCCCATGTAAAAGACATCAATGTGCATGTTGATCCCTGAGCCACATGGCCAGTTGGATGTCTGTGAAGGTGAGTACTAGCTGTGGCCTCATTGCACATTTCTGAAAATCTCGCTACCCCCAACAAAGGCACACGTCCATGTATTGAATAGGGCTATGTGTAGGAATGACCAAATCGGTAGCAGGCCAGAAGGGGTGTCCTTCTACACATGTGTTGAAAGAACTTCACGTCGTAGACCTACTCACACACATCTGTCTGGACACAATCTGTTTTGAATCATTGCATTGCTCCCCATGGACAGAGGTTGGACACCATACTCACACTGCTGGAGACACGTAAGTGCACAGCCTTCCAGCAACAATCTCAAATGCAGTGTTTGACTCAGAGAGGTGGAGCTGGCAAAAGGGACCCACCCACATTGTACAGGCATCATTCAGTCCCTCCTTGAGTAGGGACAATGCTCATTGTGGCACACAATTCGTACATCTAAACAACAATCATCACATTTGGACAGTAGTGAAGTTGCAGAGACTTTATTGGCATGTGCTTGTCAGTATGGACAAGGCATGGGCCACAACATGCAGGGACATGCTTGGAACACTCACACGCAGCATGAGAACATGTTGAGGTGCAAGATATGGCGGTGCAAAAATATACACAAATCGTTATGGATGGCAACAGTCTGAGCCCAGCTTGCCTAGCAGAACGAGTCATGTGATGTTTGGTGTTTGCCCATTGCCCCGTGTCTGTTGACACAACTCACAGGCCATGGGGTCTGCATAGGGCTGTGCCAACAGACTGCACCGACTGTCTTCTCTGCTGAGAGTGAGCGGGTGAAAGGGTCCTGCAAGGTCACATGTTGTACTACTTTCCCATGTGTGTACTCTCCTCCCAGCAGTGTGTCCGAGTTGTGACCATTACCAAACAACGCTGTGATGCCCCGCCCATGGGACTGCTTCACCTTGCACAGGTGTGTGTACACATGCATACTTCCTCGCACATGTATTCTGAGTTCAGGATCTGTGAGCATTCCCCATGATGCATGGGGTTGGGACCTGTGCTGTGGGTGATAATCCGATGTGGCTACAGGAATGTAGTTACTCGTCCATGAATGCGAGCGCAGCTTCATGGGCAATGTGTTCCAATAGTATGTTGTTGTCGGGTTCAAGGAACACCAGGGTGACCCAATCCATCAACTGGTCCAGGCAGGTGTGCTTAGTCCATGCCATTTCCCCAATCCGCAGCACAGCCCAATAGGGTAGCGCCTCGATGTGGTAACTGCCCATGAGGAGTTGTGCAATCTTACAATCAACCTCTGGTGGAAAATTCCACTAGTTTACCAAGCGCACTCCTATATGTTTAAAGTATAACCAATGTGAACAATTGATAACCTATAATATTTCAATGTTATCACTCGAAGAGAAAATTCAAAGAAATTCTTTTTCAAAACGTAGCTTTATATAATCTTTTGCTTGTAACTCTTGTTCATTTCAACATATTCATTTTGAAATCAATACACAATCTGAAAATTAACGAGTAAATGTCATCACATTATAAATTTGTTGTAATAACTCTGATGTTGAAAAACTTTTTGATGAAAGTGAAGACATAGTTGAGAAATAAGCCCAATGCATTTCGGGGGGTTCCCTTCTTCAGGGGCACTGTAAGGATGAGACAACGTATCAATAATCCGTGTTAACATTTCATTTGTTTACAAAGAACTTCAACTAACATCTCATTAAATAATTTGCGAAGGCAGTTCATGAAAAACACTGAAGCTAGATATATGTGTTCTGGCATCTAATTTGAACAGTTGATTACATGAATGATATAAACATCGGACAATTGATCCAGGTCAAAAAATAGAAAGAGAAAAGAGGTAAAAACTAAACTGGAGAAAACTTCTCTACCGCTATCAATGTGTCTTGCGTTACAGTGTTAATTTACAAAATTCAGAGCGCAACAAGGGATAAACTCGATGTTAATGGTAAGTGTGCCACCATACTGCGTATGTTGTAGGGGCAAAAATAGTAACGAAGGTACTCACATCTCAACTCCTCAATGTCATTTATCAGAATTCAAGTGCTCCAACATGTAAAGTTGATAAATCTCAATCTCTCAGCTGAGAACGAAAACGACAAGATATATATGTATCACAACCTAGACATCAATTTGTTCAGAAGCCTGATGGGGAATCTATTCCTCTAAATGTTCACTTACTTGATACTAAGTAGCTGTGACTGAAAGAAATAAGTCTAAGTGGAAAGACAATTGGAAAGGGGCGACCATTCGGTCCCCCCGAACGTATGGCGGAGTACCACGATCCCCCCGGGAAGCCATCTTGGGCGGGAGGCGAGTCTCGGCTGGTATGCCCGAAGCGGCGTAGCCGGGGCGCGCTTTTTCCCGCCCTGGAGTGGGCTGGCCTAGACACTGACGCGGCCGGCCACGCCCTTTGAGGCAGGCAGGGGCGGGTTTACGCCCGCCCTGAAGACGGATAAAAGGAGCAACAAGCCAAGAAAGCATCCTCTTGTTCCTGTGCTCTGAAGCTGCACCTCCTCGCTACACGTAAGCTCGAGACGGAACGAAGAGCCAATTTTGAACGTGGTAATCTTTCTTTTTTGTCTTACAGATACTCTGTCTGAGAATGCCTAAGAAAGTCGGAAAGCGAGTTACTACCGACCAGATGCTCCGTATGCTCATGAAAGAGGTAACCGATCTAAAGAAGCAGATGGCGGCTAGAGACGGGGAAGGGGGACCGAAACGACCTTTGGCAGGAGCCGCTCCAGGAGGGAAGGGCAAGAGGCCCAGACGGGGGGCAGCGGGGGGAGACCTCCCGGTTCCCGATACCCCACTCGAAGGGCCAACTCCGGTGCCGACAGAGGGGAATCCGATTCCCGTGGTGGTCACCCCCGTGTCCGGGGAGGATATGCCGCCCGAGTTGGCAGCACAATTGGCAGCGTGGTTGGGGAAAAATGGCGAGGGCGCCACGGCTGACGACGCACGGGTGTTGATGAAGCAACTGCGTGAAAATAGGGAGGCGCCGAAGGCACCATCGCCAATTATCACGCCGTCTCCGGCGGGTGAAAAATCGACAGGACCAGGTCCAGCGGCAGACGCAGCTTCCGGTTCAGGTAAGCGGCCATTGCCGATTGCGAGGGATGAGTCTGCACCCTCACGAAGGGAAAAATTGGGTCAGCATGTCCCTCTGGCTATTAAGGAAAAGATGTGGGCAGATGAGTATGTAAACATTTTCTCGTTGCTTACAGATCATTATGAGATGGAGCATGTTAAGAGCCAAAAGGAGCTCATGCATCCGAGTGTTTGGCGCGCAAAGATGGCCGCCTTTAAGGTTGACGAAAACATTGGCACTTGGGGCAGGGCATTTTTACCTCCATCATGGGTGAACGTAGGCCCGAGTTGTTGTCCGAATTGCCTATTTATCAGTCACGGATCATGGAATATTCTGTATCATATGGGGGCAATCAGTGGTTCTGTTACGATAATATTTTTAGAAAAGCGAAAGAACACGACAAGAACTTGACTTGGGATTGTTACGATTCTGTTTCGTGGTCGAAAATGGAGAGTACTGGTATGTTGAAGTTACCATTGGTAGGGAGTAGCGGGGGTGAGTCCTCACGCCAATATGTTGGGACACCCTTTCGATCTGGTACAGGTAACGACCACCACTCGAGGCCGAACGGCAACGCAGGTAAAAAGGGGATTTGTTGGAACTTTAACAGGGGTAAATGTACGAGGCCCCAGGGGTCGTGCAAATTTAGACACGAATGTGGAGGGTGTGGGCAGTCATCCCATCCTGAGTCCATGTGCAGAGCCAAAACGGGTGATAACGGTGGTAGGGGAGGCACCAAACAGGTCTGAAATAGTCCGAGGGGTGCCTTTACCTACTCCGATTGATACCATGGCAATGATTCCTTGGCTCAGCGAATACCCGGATCATGCTTCCGCTGGGGTGTTGCGAAACAGGTTTTCATATGGTTTCCGCATCCCAGTGGGGGAGTTTCAGGGTTTAGCAAAATGTAAAAACCAAATGTCGGTCCTGCAACATACGACCGTAGTACAGGAAAAGATTGGGAAGGAGGTTACTCGAGGTCGAGTCGCCGGTCCGTTTGATGAGCCACTGTGTGCTAACTTTGTGTGTTCTCCTTTGGGGGTGGTCCCGAAGAAGGACCCGGGTGAGTTCCGACTGATACATAATTTATCAGCCCCACGTGGTCTTTCCGTGAATGATGCGATAGACCCGGAAGTGTTTTCGGTGCGGTACGCATCTTTCGATGAGGCCGTCGCCATGTTGAATCGCCTAGGGCCCGGGGCGCTGATGGCGAAGTCAGATATTGAGTCAGCGTTCCGGTTGCTCCCGGTACACCCAGACGATCAGCGTCTCCTTGGTTTCATGTTTCAGGGTCACTATTACATGGATAGATGTATGCCGATGGGATGCTCTATATCTTGTGCCTATTTTGAAAAGTTCAGTTGTTTTCTGCAGTGGGTCTTCACAAAGAGGACGGGTTTTCAACATGTCATGCATTATCTCGATGACTTTTTGTTTCTGGGGGCGGCCGGGGATCCGGAATGTGGACAGGCTTTGAATGAATTTTGTGTCTTAATGAAGCATTTTGGTGTGCCACTGGCACCAGGTAAGACTATGGGTCCCTCGACCTGCCTCGAGTTCCTGGGGATCGAGCTCGATTCAGGGGAATGTTGTTTTCGATTACCAAGGGAAAAGGTGTTAAGATTCAGGGCTTCCCTGAAAACATGTATTAGTGAGTCTAAAGTCAGACTGCATCAATTACAACAATTGGTGGGCCAGCTGAATTTTGCCCTGAGAGTAATACCGATGGCCCGCCCCTTTTCCCGCTCGATCGCTCAGGCCATGGTCGGCCTGAAGGAGGGTCATCATCGCACGAGACTATCGGCAGAGGTTCGCCAGGACATGCGCATTTGGTTGGCATTTCTGGCGGAGTTCAATGGTCGAATTGTCTGGAATAAACCGGCGGTGTCCTCCGAAGAGCTGGGGCTGTGGACAGATTCGGCTGGGAGCATTGGTTTTGGTGCCATATTCGGCACACAATGGTCGGCTCAAAAATGGCCGTTATGGTGGCATGAGTGTGGGCTGACAAGTAACATTGCCTTTCTTGAACTTTTTCCCATTCTGGTGGCCCTGAAAACTTGGCCTGAGGGATTCAGAGATCACTCTGTGGTGTTTTGGTCTGATAACATGACCGTGGTTGAGTGTATCAATAGCCAGGCAGCACGATGCAAATGGATACTGAGATTGCTCAAAGAAATTGTGTTATTGTGTATGCAATTGAACGTGCTATTTAGGGCAAGACATGTCCCGGGGGTAATGAACCAAGCGGCTGATGCGCTTTCTCGTTTTCGTATGCAGGCCTTCTGGGGTTTTCTGCCCACAGCGGACCCGGTGGCGGCACCCTTTCCCGAAGCTCTCTGGTCTCTCGGTGCCCCGAACTACAGAACCTCGTGGGAGAGAGTTTAGCACCCAGGACGAGGAAGGCATATGAAGGGGCGTTCCGATCCTATTGGGCCTTTTTGGGGACTGCTAGGGGAGAGCTTTTGGGTCAGGAAGAGCTAGTGGTAAAATTTCTGCTGTCCTTACATCAGGCAGGCAAATCAGTGGCTACGGCCCAGAGGCATCGGGCCGCCATTTCCTTTATGGCAAGGGCTCATGGGATCCAAGACCCGACTGCGTCTTTCGTTGTGCAAAAAGCGCTACGTGGGTGGCAATTCCTGGAGGGTCGCAGAGTAGATGAAAGGCACCCGATAGGTTTGGATAGGTTGGCTCTGTTGTTATCGGTACTTCCTGCAACGTGTTCATCCCAGTATGAATCAGTGTTATTCCGAGCCGCTTTTGTGCTAGCATTCCATGGGGCTATGCGGGTAAGCGAACTAGTGGCAAAGAACAAGCAGGATGCCATGGGGGGACTGTGCCGAGAGCACGTTCAGATCAGGGGGGAGACAATGACTGTCTCGTTTGTCAGGTCCAAGACCGATCAAGGTGCGATTGGGGACAGCATAATCATACAAAGGATTCCTGGGTCTTCCATGTGCCCTGTGGTGTGCGTGGAGGAATATTTAACGCAAAGGGTGGCATCATGGGGGGGGACCTTGTTGAGACACGCTGACGCCACCCCACTGACGAGGTTTTAGTTTCAGCGGGTGCTTGCGATGTCAATTTCGGCCGCGGGCTTGAACCCCGGCGAGTTTGGGACCCATTCCTTTCGGATAGGGGCTGCTACAGAGGCTACAGCCAGGGGTCTGAATGTTGAACAAGTAAAACGTGTGGGGCGTTGGTCCTCGAACTGTTATAAGAGGTATGTGCGGTTGCACATGTTGTGAAGCTGTAATGATGTACTCACGCTTCTTGTTTTTGTTTGGTTTTCAGTTGCGCAAGCCTACGAGGCGGGGCGGACTGTGCAGTCGACCCGACACTGGGGGGCCAGCGGTCAGACATCACCGGCTGTGAAAAAGGAGGTGTGGGTCGTGGGCCACTCATACGTGAGGCGTGCCGCGGACGTATTCAAAGCAGGTGACATGATTCACGTGGCTGGGGAATACGGGTACAGTGTGTCCTTCTACGGAAAGGGCGGGCTCTGTATTGACCAGTTTCGATCATTTTTTGAGGGTTTGTTAGGGCGGACGAGGTCACCGCCGTCTGTAGTCATAGTACATCTTGGGGGCAATGATTTGGTGACCACTGGTAGACGACTTCTTCTTGAGGCAATGCTTTCCACGGTAAGTTGGTTGGCAAGAAGAGTTCCAGGGTGCACAATTGCATGGTCCCATATGATCCCACGGAAAGTGTGGCGGGGGGCTATTTCGGTTTCTGCTCTGAATCATTCAGTAAGAAAAATTAATAATAAAATGAGTAGATTGTTCCGTTCAAGTACACTGCATTCTATTTCGCATGGTTGTATTACAGGGGACAGTATGTATTTGGGGGATGGTGTTCATTTGTCCCGGATGGGGAACGAATTACTCATAGGAGACCTGATAGCTTGGCTGAAGACTTTATGACATGACCTTTAGGCAGGAGTGTTGTGGGGGGTCCGGATAGCCGGTCAACTATCCGGCCTGTGGCGGTAAGGTCATGATCGGTGAGCAGTAATTGGAAGATCCCTAGGGGTGGGCGTCACCCATTACGGATGGGAGCGCTCGAGGGAGGTGGCCATTGGCCCCTCAACGGGGAGGCGGTCCCTTCTAAGGATGGGCCGCCGAAAGGAAAGGAAAGGCGGTCAAGGCCCCTTCCTGGGTAGGAGGGGCTACAGCCCCCTCCTGGGGAATTTCCCGGGGCCTGGACATCTGCGACGGCAGATGTGGTAAGTTGTGTGGGGTTTGGGAGGGGGTCTACGCTACCTTCTAGATACCTCACACGAGTCCTCGGACGACCTTTAAATGGCGTCGAGTTTATTGGGGCCCCCGTCAAGTCAAGGGAAATTGGTAAATGCACTTGAGGTACACCTCTGTGCGGTCGCCCCTCACAAGTGAGGGGGATATGTCTGGTTTAGGGATCTTGACACCGGTTACGACCTTGCCGTTGGCCCTTAAACGTTAGGATGTACAATTTCAAGTTAAACATTTTGTAGGATGTTAGTTCGGCTAGGAGAACCTTTGTATTAGAGAATATGTTAAGGTTAGCCAAACATCCCAATGTGGAAATGAAATTGTACATTAATAAGAAACTGTTATTTTACTGTTTTAATTTTGTTTCATATTTTTAATAAATACGGCCGGGAGGGTCACTCCCTCCCGTCTTCCAAAAGTTCAGAACCGTTTCCGGTTTCCCATTCTTGGGGATTGTGTTGAGAGGGGGTGGCGGGTATCTCAGCCATATGGAAAGGGGCGACCATTCGGTCCCCCCGAACGTATGGCGGAGTACCACGATCCCCCCGGGAAGCCATCTTGGGCGGGAGGCGAGTCTCGGCTGGTATGCCCGAAGCGGCGTAGCCGGGGCGCGCTTTCTCCCGCCCTGGAGTGGGCTGGCCTAGACACTGACGCGGCCGGCCACGCCCTTTGAGGCAGGCAGGGGCGGGTTTACGCCCGCCCTGAAGACGGATAAAAGGAGCAACAAGCCAAGAAAGCATCCTCTTGTTCCTGTGCTCTGAAGCTGCACCTCCTCGCTACACGTGAGCTCGAGACGGAACGAAGAGCCAATTTTGACCCACCCACCAGCCCCTGAGGACAGCAAGTGGTTTTGAATAAAGTTTGATGTGGTAACACTAATTTTTTGCAGGTTGTGATGACTATCGTGATAACTTTGAATATGCAATAAAGAATGGTCGAATTATAATATGTTTTGCAAGTAAAGTAATTATGCACTAGTGTTGATCAGTAATCATGCCTTTTAATAAAGTTGTAATTGTTACTGTCTTTTAGTAATTTAGCATTTAGTAATTTAGTTAGAATTGTCGTATTTATTTTGGTCGGGCGGTAAGGTCATGATCGGTGAGCAGTAATTGGAAGATCCCTAGGGGTGGGCGTCACCCATTACGGATGGGAGCGCTCGAGGGAGGTGGCCATTGGCCCCTCAACGGGGAGGCGGTCCCTTCTAAGGATGGGCCGCCGAAAGGAAAGGAAAGGCGGTCAAGGCCCCTTCCTGGGTAGGAGGGGCTACAGCCCCCTCCTGGGGAATTTCCCGGGGCCTGGACATCTGCGACGGCAGATGTGGTAAGTTGTGTGGGGTTTGGGAGGGGGTCTACGCTACCTTCTAGATACCTCACACGAGTCGTCGGACGACCTTTAAATGGCGTCGAGTTTATTGGGGCCCCCGTCAAGTCAAGGGAAATTGGTAAATGCACTTGAGGTACACCTCTGTGCGGTCGCCCCTCACAAGTGAGGGGGATATGTCTGGCTTAGGGATCTTGACACCGGTTAAGACCTTGCCGTTGGCCCTTAAACGTTAGGATGTACAATTTCAAGTTAAACGTTTTGTAGGATGTTAGTTCGGCTAGGAGAACCTTTGTATTAGAGAATATGTTAAGGTTAGCCAAACATCGCAATGTGGAAATGAAATTGTACATTAATATGAAACTGTTATTTTACTGTTTTAATTTTGTTTCATATTTTTAATAAATACGGCCGGGAGGGTCACTCCCTCCCGTCTTCCAAAAGTTCAGAACCGTTTCCGGTTTCCCATTCTTGGGGATTGTGTTGAGAGGGGGTGGCGGGTATCTCAGCCATAAATCACTCGTGCGTGAGCACCGAAGCCATCTGTGCTCGAGCACGTACCGGCACCTGCGGGGAATGTTTCTTGATAATTCACTATCTAAGATGCAAAAAAGCAAGGGTATATTAGAAAATTCCTGTCTTGCCAGCAAAATTGATATTCTCAAAAAATTCATGACTCAGTAAAGAACTGGAAAATTACTACACCACACGTATCAACAACATCGTTCTTGAATACTGTTTCAACTTAACCAATACAATAACACATCTTAATTGCATGCATTAACACTAGCCACTGCCCAAAATAAACTGAGCCACCTTCTTATGCTACTAAGAAAATCTGATCTCCAATTATCTCGGTGACCAATGGAACTGCTCTTCCCTCTTTGCACACTAAATCTGTCAAACTTAAACACTGGCACTGTATCGAGTGCTGTAACCCCCTTTATGTATATAAGCTCACCAAAGTTGCGTTATCCTCTCCATTAAGAATCTGGGCTTCTTAGTTACTATCTGCAAAGAAAGCAAGTCTACTAGTAAAATTCTAAGATTACACGCGCTGTAGGCCTATACTAGCTCAACCAGACATAGACTCACCTCTAACTGTTCAAAATGACGCCGTTGTGCTTCCAAACTCTACCACGAACTAAACTTCTGACAGCATGTTGCGGTGTTATATACCCACATTTGTTTGGTCGACAGTGAAACAGGACTGCTAGAGTTGTATACTCGTGACCTCCCACCTTGGAGCCATGGACAGAGTAATAGGACTAGAAAACATCATCCATCCCACCTAAGAGCCATGGACAGAGTAATAGGACTGGAAAACATCATCCATCTTGGAATGGTAAAATGTCGGCTAACTGGTGCCCATAGTGGTTAAATATACATTGCAACTAAACTATGTGCTATGATACGTTGGTTCGCGGAAACAGTATGAGGAACAGAAATTTCTCATATAAAAGTGGTGAGCGTTTAATTCTCATTACGTTAACCCTAAACTGCAGCTCAGATCGTTTTTTGTTAGCTCCATAAGCTGAGAAGCAAGATCCAACAAGAATTAATTTCTCCCGATTAAATTGAACATAAAAAGAGAAAATAAGAGAAAATTCGCTAATTACAAGAATTGTAATTGCAAAGAAAGGCTTGGTAACTATTGTTTGACCTGTGTAAGAGTCCGTTACAAAAAACTAAGTAAACAACATGCTAGGTATTGTACACACAGAACGAATGGCATTGCAAATATCATGTAAGTCATTGGCATAATTCAAGTATATTGCAGTTATAAAAAACACTGTAGTTCAATCCTGTCATTAAGACCACTCGGCACCATGGTCTGTAAATGTTTTGTCTACCAAGCTTCCCTTTGAGCTAGTTGTATTGGGTGGTTTTTGTCTGGTTTCACTGTGACTATTTCTAAGATTGTAAACCTGAGCTGTGCATTGGTGTGTTGGTGTTCTAACCAATGTGTGGCAAAGAAAGATTTAGTAGATTTCGTTCTGAATGTGCTTTTGTGCTCAGAAATGCGTACCTTGATTTTTCTTGAAGTTTTGCCTACATAAAGAAGACCACATGGGCATCTGATAGTATAAATGACGTTCATACTGTTGCAGTCTCCATTATATCTTAATGAAATGCTTTTCCCAGATTGTGGGTGGTGAATGACATTCCCTGTTATGACATTGTTACAATGAACACAATTGTAACACTTCCTCATTCCGTTAAATAATGGTTGATCTGCAGAAACTGTGGTGGTCAAAATTTCTTTTAGATTCTTGCTCCTTGTGTACGCAAATAAGGGCTCTTCATCATACAACCCCTTGAAATCCGGCTCTTGTTTCAGCAATTCCCATCTTGATTTAATGATATGTTGAATTGCTTGGGATTTAGATGAATATTTAGACACAAACACATGTCTATTACTTTTCTGTTTCAACTTAGTGGTGAGCAACTCCTCACGATGTTTAGCTTCAGTCTTATTCAAAGCAGTCTTCAAAACTTCCACAGGGTAGCCTCTTTGTTTGAATTTCTCTGTTTGTAGTTCTAGAGCTTCTTGTAGATCTGCTGGATTAGACATGATTCGCTTCACTCTTAGTAATTGTGAGTACGGAAGGTTGTTTTTCAATGACGGTGGGTGGAAACTTGAGTATAACAATAAATTGTTTCTGTCAGTGGGTTTTGTATACACTGATGTTTCTAATTTGTTGGCTCTGTGAGTTATCAAAACATCCAAGTAGTGAATCTGTTGTTGACTGATCTCATAGGTAAATTTGATTCTTTCATGCTTGTGGTTGAGTTCATTAATCAGCTCTTCTAATGAATCTTGGGAACTTTTCCATACAAGAAATATATCATCTATGAATCTGATATGAAAAGCCAGATTCTTAGCCCAGATCTCCTGCTTAAAGATATGTGTATCCTCGAACTGCGCCATAAAGGTATTGGCGTAAGCCGGTGCGCCAGAAAAACTCATTGAGGTTCCACTCACTTGGAGGAAGAATTTGTCTTGCCATGTCAGGTAACTATGCTGGAGGCAGAATATCAGTAGTTCCAAAATGAAAATGTTGTTAACTTCCAAGTCAGGTAGTTGTAACAGCGCCCATTCACTTGCTTCTACACCATCTTTCAAAGGGATAGATGTGTATAGTGAAGTTACATCTATTGTGCACATCAGCCAGTCCTGATTGTAATTTTCTTGTACATCCCGAAACAGATTCAGAAAATGGGTAGTATCCTTCACATAACTGCGCCAAGTTTGAACAAATTTTTGTAGAAAGTGATCAATAAGTTGTCCCAGTGGTGTAAAGATGGAATCACAGCCTGAGACTATTGGTCGAAAAGGTGGATTGTTTAGGCATTTGTGCACTTTCGGTAGCATGTAGAGCTTTGGTCTTCTTGGATATTGTACTGTCAGAAACTTCCGTAATGTAGGTGTTATCCATTCCATTTCCTCAGCTTTATCCAAAATCTGACTAAGTAATGACATGAAGGTGACAGTTGGGTCTTCTTCCAGTGGTAGGTAAGTCTTTTGGTCTTCTAAATGCTCATTGACCTTCTTCACGTAAAAACTTGTATCCATTACAACAAGTGCACCACCTTTATCTGCCATTTGAAGCGTGATTTGATCATCTGCACTCAATCTTCGAAGGATGTCCAGTTCATCTTTTCTTAAGTTAGGCCGCATTTTTGGGTGCAAATTCAATTTGTTGAGATCATGGCGAATCAGGGATTCAAAAGTGTCCAGAATTTTATGTGTCACCGGGGACATAAACGTACTTTTAGGTCTAAACTGTCTCATTTCCAAATCCTCACTTTCTTCTTCAGGTAATTGGACTTCTCCTGTTGGTACTACATTAGTGAAAAAAAATGTTTAAGTCTTAAGTTGTGGAATTTTCCACCAGAGGTTGATTGTTACTTTGGGCTGGCTGCCTTACAACCAAGCAGCACACAAACAGTGTACAAATATTATATGAACAGTATATTAGTATTACATTAGGGAGTGCGCAGATAAGAAAAACATTTATTGAGTTGTGCAATCTCCCATGCACAACTGCCGGCACATACACCAATGGTCAGTGCATCCCATGCTTGGGTATCCCGGTGACACTCTTGTTTGTGGGCCAAACGGGGGCGCACTGTCAGGTCATAATCCAATTTAGCTACCGCTGCGTTGGATAGGCAGACCTCCATGGGGCACTCAAATATGCATGTTCGACAGTGGAACCAGGGCTGGATGCAGGTGGCGTAGGCAAGACAGAAACTCAGATGGTAACTGATTTGCAATACTGCCATTGGCACAGATCCCAACAGATGCAGCATTTGTGCACAATATAGTCCCACTTGACAGGGGTTGTGCATGTGTCAGGGAAGGCCTGCCATTGCGTTTGTTGGTCTAGTAGCACCGGCACTCCTCAGCCCGGCGGCAGTTCTGTGGATGATATGCCACAGCTCTGGGCAATGAGTCATATCTGTGTGCAACGTTTGGATGTATGGGTAGTTTTTGACCAATGTGTCAAGGGCAGCCCTTACAGGTGCAGGTTGTGCAGGGACAAGCGTGTGTGGGGTGTGGACACATTGGTTTTTCATCAGCGATGTTCGTGGTGTGGGAGTTGTTGTAGTCTGGTTTGGTATCTCACTCAGGGTGTGCCAGCCGCATTCAGGATCAAGGTCTGGGGTTCGATTGGGCTTCCGCCTTGTGTGTATGGAGAATGGAGGTTTCATTCCTTATTTTTGAATGACTACTGCTTGCATTTCTAAGATGTGATGTGCCCTTCACGCTGACATTGATGCCAGGCCTTTGATTAGGGGTGCACGGTTTACGGGACACACTCAGCTGTTTGAATGTTTGCATGAGCCAAAGGCACGATTGACATTGAGCTCCTTAATAGGTCTCTCTCTTTCTCTCTCTCTATGTCCTTTACTGAGTGTCTGACACACCTTCTCATCTTGGAACTTATCTTGCAGGCTGTGACTCACAGATTGTCCAGGGATTCCCCTCCATGACTCTTCACAATAGTTGTTTGGAGACAAATTAGTATTTGGCATTTTGCTTGGTCTTTCAATGGTGCATGGATAACTTAGGGTTTCTGTACTCACATGTGTGTTGATTGCTGCAATGGTGATAAATCAGGCGGGTGCTTTTATCCATGTTTTGGGCCGTTGATGTACAGTGTCCTGGTCCGGTGGTGGTAGGGTGTGCCCGCGGTGGATGCCCGGGCGGGGGCGCCTAGGTGTGGTGGCGATGGGTGTTGTGGCCCTCTTGGGTGTCCGGGCTGCATAATCAGTGGTTCTATGGCATCTTCTGTTCTTCATGTGTGGCTCTGGCCATGGCTCCCGTTTGTGGTGCAAACTGTGGTCCAACTTTGCAACAGGTCAGAGCAGGTGTTAGTTTCCTGCTGCTAACGCGCCTCATAACATGTTTTGTGATCTTATCGCCGATCTGGCTGGTCGTTGAGAATGATGTGGAGTGGTGTTGTTGCAGCTTTTTGCTTGGGAACGCCTACTCTGCATCTCATTAGCGATAGTTGCAGGGGTCATCTGTGTCAATGTTTTTTGCGGCCGCTATCACAGGTAAACCGGTTCTGTGGGCTGTTAGCAACAGCTTGTGAATGGGGCGTTAGATTTATCGCGACTTTGGCTGCAATAAAGTGCCGTTAACTTGGCAATGGCGCCTTGAGAATATGCCCCTGAATAAGATAACTACATGAATGCTTTGCAATAAGCATGAAGTGCAGTCCTTAATGAAGAATACCAAACGAGAAATTTGAGTATTTGAGTACGTGAAGGACCCTTGAGCACTGACCCCTGTGCTGATAGTAATTTTAACCCCTATGCTTTCCAACACTTTCCCTACTGTTGCACTCACTAGGGTGGAAATAGTAATTTTTACCCCTATGCTATCCAACACTTTCCTTACTGTTGCACTCACTCGAGTGGGAATATTAATTTTTAACCCCAACGCTATCCAACACTTTCCCTACTGTTGCACTCACTGGAGTGGGAATAGTAATTTTTACCCCTACGCTATTCAACACTTTCCCTACTGTTGCACTCCCTGGAGTGGGAATAGTAATTTTTACCCCTAGGCTATCCAACACTTTCCCTACTGTTGCTTTCACTGGAGTGGGAATAGTAAATATTTCCCCTACACTATCTAACACTTTCCTACTGTTCCACTGTTTGGAGTTGGATTAGAAATTTTTATCCTAATGCTATCCAACACTTTCCCTACTGTTGCAATTACTGCAGTGGGAATACTAATTTGTACCCCTACTCTATCCAACACTTTTCCCATTGTTGCACTGTTTTGGAGTTGGAATAGTAATTTTATTCCCTCTACTATCTAATATTTTTTGTATTATTTTAGTTAATGTAGTATATATTAAATATTACAGAGATTACATTTTTTTTATTATTTTAAATGTGTTATATATATTTCTTTAATTTTTATTTATATTCTTGTTTTATGTGTAAAGATGTATTTATAATTTATAAGATTTTGTAAACAATGCATGCGTTATTACAATAATTATTTAAAAATATCAATAATTAAGTATATATATTATATATTATATTCCACAACAGGCTTCCCTTCTTTTCAGAGAGGCTCGCCGACACCAGATGAAATTGGTAAAATGCTTTTTATTTCATACACGAAGCCCAACAGGTCATATACACCCAACGCGTTTCTCCTCTTTCAAGGCTTGATCACGGGTGGAAGAGTTTCTGCTTGTGACTCCCTGCGTGATATTCACCACTGCCTTTATGTCTTTTTGCAGAATGAACTACAAACAGGTGAGTTTTTTTTTTTTTCTCCTTTCCTTAAACGTAGCATGGCAAAACTTTATTAACACTCCTTGCACAGTTGCCACTCCATGTTTAAAAAGGAGATTGTTTGTAGTTGCATAGTTCCTTTAAAGCCTGTTAATTGTCCATGGCTACTCGTGCTAAGCATGTTACACAAATTTCATCAGCAAGTGGAAAATCCATCTCACCACCCTTGCCTGCTCACCTTCGTTTTTCATCTTGGTTGTTTTCCCGTCTTTTAACACTTGGTTTGCAAGGCGGGCCGGGCTCACAGCAAAATTAATCCCACAGAAAGTGCTCCGATCAGTGAGCCTCAGACCCTGCAGGGCGGGCCAGCGCAGCGGCACCGGAGCCATCCGCATTTAATTCCACAACATGCTTCCCTTCTTTTCAGAGAGGCGCACCGACACCAGATGAAATTGGTAAAATGCTTTTTATTTCATACACGAAGCCCAACAGCTCATATACACCCAACGCGTTTCTCCTCTTTCAAGGCTTGATCACGGGTGGAAGAGTTTCTGCGTGTGACTCCCTGTGTGATATTCATCACTGCCTTTAAGTCTTTTTGCATGGATTTGGGCCCAGATCTTTGGACTGGGGTGAATGTGTGACATTGATCCACATTCGGTCCATCACCTGTTTTGTTTGCAATTACCGCCATAAGTGCGCTGGGGATGCTCAGATGTGGGTCCCAGGCACTCCACACCACTGGAGTCAAGCTAGCCGGGCTGATGAGAGGTGTTTCCTCGAAACCGGTCCGGTCCTCGGATTCTTGATTCCGTTCTGGGAAGGACATGGCTTTTGTAGTTCGGACTGGACTGTTCCCATGGGGCACAGGGTCAGAGCTGATTTGCATATCGTCATTGTCTAACCCAGGGTGGTGTGGAGTGCAAAAAAACGATGGATTTGGGCCCAGATCTTTGGACTGGGGTGAATGTGTGACATTGATCCACATTCGGTCAATCACCTGTTTTGTTTGCAATATGTTTTCTAGGCAGCACACCAAACAAGAACAATAGCAGAGTTGCAAGACTAAGAAGTATATGCAGCCTGATTGAGGAGTCTCTCTCTTTTCTCCCATTCCCCTATCCCCCTTGCGATTGCCAGGGACGGATTTCTACTTCGGTCCCGGGTATTAGTGGAGAGGACTGAGGACTTCTCTTCTGCTCCTGAGGAAAGAAATTCAAGGTATCTTGACAAAAGCACAGCTTTAAGTGTGTCCCAACACCTGCCAGGAGAGTTGTTCTTCATTTGATTATGTGATGATTCAGGTGACCCCTGACATTCAAAACATGGCCTCATGGATAAAGACTTTAAATCTGTTTACTCCCATATTGAAATCCACCCCTGTCCTGTGCTCCTTGCACTCCAAAATTGTGTAGGCCTGGGTATGTGATTATGTGTGTGTTAATTTGTTTGTGATTTGGTCATGTATTCATATATATATTGTGGGCTTTACTAATCATTGTTTTACTCAAAGTATACAATGAATACCAAGTATTGTGAGCTTTACCAATGCTTGTTTTTCCTCAAAGTGTGTACCATGGTTGCCAAGCACTTTGCTTCCGATTTTATAGAAAGTGTTTGTGAGCTTTCAAAAAGAAGCAAGAGACCTGAAAGAACAATGACTTGCGCACGCAGACTACAGTAAGTGAAACATCTTTCAGGGCTGTGCGTTGCTTCATGTTTAAACGCGTGCAACGTAAACAGCCGTCATGGGTGCGGTCCGGGTGTGTCATGACTATAAAATAAAATACAACACCCAGGTTCTAGAAGGTGCTTAGCCTTCAGTCTTCCAAGCGCTGACATCTCCGCTGATTTCTCTGCTTACCTGAGCGTTTTCTGGTTTCTTGGCAGAACAGCTTCATCGGTTTCCACAAATTCCTGAAGCTTCCATGGATCCTGAAAAAACAAAGAGAAAAAGAAATGTAAGTCATTTTTAATTCTTATGTACAATAGATGCCCATCACAAGACAGAAGGGAATAACAACGTGCATTAAGAAAGACAATTTTTGGAACCTCTTGTTTGGATCACAGGAAAAGACTTTAGAAGACCAAATTGTGTAAAGTTAGTTTTAGGAGGCATTCCAAAAATAGAAAATAATGTTTTAGTAGTATATTTCTATGTTTGGTCATATTCTTTTATTTAATACAGAACCTCGTGTGATGGAATTGGGATACAACTCAATACTAAGTAAGTGATTTTGGAATAAGAACTAAGCGTAAGAAGTATACAAAAAATACTAACATGCAAAGTAGTTTTTGTATCTAAGAATTTAGAATTCATATTTAGTTTTTATCACTTCAAAAAGAAAAAAGTGGCATCGCCTTCCTCGAATTACGGACACAACCACAGTGACTTCATCTGCAAGGACAACTTACATCACACAACGACAACCAGGACGCTAAGACCATTCCTGTAAACTTGCAGTTAGGACATTTACACTGCATAAGACCCTCCCCAAGTAACAGATAAGAGTTGTAGTGTTAGTTAGCATTATTTTTAGGTTTCCATGCCACTAAAAATACTTTGTGTTGCCTCGCAGGTCGACAACAGGAAAATATAAGCGTCCGAGTCCGGCCCTCCTCCCGGATTTCTACTTTGGAGCCTTAGTGTAAAATTTACTCTAAATTAATAGTGAATCGTATGGCACCATTAATCCACAATCTTGTTTCAAATTCCCAGCATGAGTTTGTACCTGGAAGAGGAACCACAGATCACATTCCTAGAGTGATCACCCTATTTGACAGCACAGAGGTGACGGGAGACCCAATGGCGCTTATTCTCCTAGACACCGAAAAGGCCTTTGATCAGGTCTCCTGGTCATTTCTGTGGCTGGCAATGGGTCATCTGGGCTTTAAACAAAGATTCATTCACGCAGTCCAAAAACTATACATCGACCCTGAAGCTGTAGTGATGGTAAATGGCGATCTTTCCAAAGAACTAACAATATCAAGGGGAACTCGACAGGGATGCCCATGCTCCCCTTTGATGTTTGCTATTTACATTGATCCCTTTATTCGCAGTCTGGAATCTAATGCAGGTATTACTCCTATATTGAGCCAAGGCTCTATGACTAAAACCCTTGCTTATGCCGACGATATCACCATAGTAACACCAGATCCGGCCTTAGCCTTACCTATAATTGAAATTGAGGCTAAAAACTTTGGTAAAGTGGCCGGCTACGCTCTCAACCAGCGTAAAACCCAAGTGGTCCTAAATGATAAATGTACCATGGTAGATCAAAAGCAACCTACCTAGGGGTATGTATCACTTCCAAACTTGATAAAGTGGTCGAAAAATATCTGAGCCCCCTATTAGATAAAATGCATAAAGATCTTCGCTGTATAAATAACCTACACTTATCCTTGATTGGTCTTGTAAATGCCTTAAAAATCGTTTACTTCCCTAAACTGCTTTATATGTTCAGAGCAATTAATCTGGAAATCTCCGAATATTGGTTCAAACTGATGGAGCGCACCTTTTCTAGTTTTATTTGGTCCTATTCACAACCCCGAAGAGCCTACAAGCTCTTGACTCTTCCCAAAGAAAAAGGAGGCCTAGCCCTCCCTAACCTTAAGTTATATTATTGGGCATGTATGCTTTCATATAATCATAAACTCTTTTTTCTATTAGATAACAATGAGATAGTTTCAGGGGAAGGCCAACCATCAATTCATCAGCTAGTACTAGGCAATAAGAGCAAAGTCAAGTCAAGTCAAGTGATTTATATAGCGCGCTACATACCCATAGGGTCTCAAGGCGCTTGAGGAGGGGAGGGGAATTACTTGTCGAATATCCAGGTTTTAAGTTGCTTTCTGAATTTAAGGTGGTTCTGAGTGAGGCGAAGGTGAGTGGGAAGTGAGTTCCAGGTTTTAGCTGCCAGGTAGGAGAAGGATCTGCCTCCCATGGTGGTTTTGTTGATGCGGGGTACAGTTGCCAGGGCTTGGTTGGAGGATCGTAGGAGGCGGGGGGGGGTGTAGAAGGAAAGTCGCGAGTTCAGGCATTCGGGTCCAAGTTCGTAGAGTGCTTTGTGTGCATGAGTTAGGAGGCGGAAAGTAATTCTCTTGTTAACGGGGAGCCAGTGGAGGTTTTTCAGGTGTCCAGAGATGTGGTCTTTACGCGGGATGTCTAGTATGAGTCTGGCTGAGGCGTTCTGGATGCGTTGGAGTTTTTTTTGGAGTTTTGCAGTGGTGCCGGCGTATAGGGTGTTTCCGTAGTCCAGGCGGCTCGTGACCAGTGCGTGGGTGACCGTTTTTCTGGTTTCGGTGGGGATCCAGCGAAATGTTTTTTTGAGCATGCGAAGAATATTGAAGCAAGAAGATGAGACGGCGTTGACTTGTCTGTTCATAGAGAGTGAGGAGTCCAGGATGATGCCTAAGTTCCGTGCGTGGTCCGTCGGGACAGGTGCTTTTCCGAGGGCCTTTGGCCACCAAGAGTCGTCCCAGGCGGAGGGGGAGGTACCAAGGATGAGGACTTCAGTTTTGTCGGAGTTCAGTTTTAGACGGCTGTGCTTCATCCACTCAGCTACTTCTTTCATTCCTTCATGTAGGTTGGTTTTGGCGGTGTTCGGGTCTTTGGTGAGTGAGAGGATCAGTTGAGTGTCGTCAGCGTAGGAGATGATGTTGAGGTTATGTTGGCGTGCGATGGCCGCGAGGGGGCTCATGTATACGTTGAAGAGGGTGGGACTGAGTGAGGATCCTTGTGGCACGCCGCAGATGACTTCTGTAGCTTCTGATTTGAATGGTGGGAGGCGGACTCTCTGCGTTCTTCCGGCGAGGAAGGAGGTGATCCACTCCAGTGCTTTTCCTTGGATTCCGATGTTTCTGAGGCATTGTATTAAGGTGCTATGACAGACTGTGTCAAAGGCTGCGGAGAGGTCGAGGAGGATAAGGGCGACCGTTTCTCCGTTGTCAAGCAGAGTACGAATGTCGTCAGTTGCTGCGATGAGTGCGGTCTCAGTGCTGTGTTTGGCTCTGAAACCGGATTGTGAGGAGTCGAGGGATTTGTTGGTTTCGAGGAAGGCGGTGAGCTGGTTTTTGACAGCTTTCTCGATGACTTTGGCCCGGGAATGGAAGGAGCGAGATGGGGCGGTAGTTTTTGAGTTCGGTGGGGTCAGATGTGGGTTTTTTCAGAAGGGCGCTGAGTTCAGCATTTTTCCAGCTATCTGGGAAGGTGGCGGAGGTGAGGGAGCAGTTGATGACATCTCGGAGGTGGGATGCGATGATGGAATCTGCTTTGTTGAAGATATGGTGAGGGCAAGGGTCTGTGGGGGATCCTGAGTGGATGGAGTTCATAAGGTGGATGGTGTCCTCAGTGGAGATTGGCTTCCAGTTATTGAGGATATTCAAGGGGGGTGGGGGTCCTGCAGAAGGTTGGGTGGGTTGGTCTACGGACCTGTTGTCGAAGCTGTTGTGGATGTCAGCAATCTTGTTGTAGAAGAACGAAGCTAGGGAGTCGCAGAGGGCTTGAGAGGGGGTGATGTCGTTGGAGTTGGCTGAGGGGTTGGTAAATTCCTTGACGATGTTGAATCTATGATAGCTACCACAAAAAGGTCCGCCTAAAGGCCTTACTGGGGGGGGTTTAAAGCCTGGAAAGTGGTGAGGAAATTACTGGGTATAGGTCGACTTTCATTCTACTCTCCTCTAGGCAACAATCCGGTTCTTCCTGAAATCTTTAAGGGAGCTTGTATTGATAGATGGATTACGGCAGGAATTACACATCTTGGATGTCTTTTCTCAAATGAAGGGTTACACTCTTTTGAAACTTTGAGGGAAATATATCAATTGGAGTGGGGGGACTTTTTTAAATATCTGCAAATCAGAGACTTTTTAACACGAAGGATTAGGGAAAATACCTCATTTGATAAAAAACTGACAGCAGAGACCTTAAAAAAAAAAACAAGAAATTCACAATTGGTGAGATATACTCTTTCTTGTTATCCCTCCTCCCGGACAATCTTGAGAAAACAGCACAGAAGTGGCAGGAAAAATTAGCAATTGCCACAGAAGAATTTAATTATGCCTATGATGTATCCCAAACTATCCTTATGTCAACCAAACTCCAAACACAGTTCTATAAAACCTGCTTTTTTATGTACTATACCCCTGATAGAATTGCTAAATGGGGGAGTGGGAGGGGTACATGCTGTTTTAGATGTACATTATCAAATGTGGATAGCGTAAAAATATTTTCCTTCTGTGCAAATATATCCTCCTTAAAACTGAGTATTGAACGGTTTTTAACTAATGTCCTAAAGATCGAAATAGTCCTCTCTAATGAAATGATTTTGCTTGGGGCAAATAATCGCGCAGAACCATCCCCCGGACAGGAACTAGTATTTATTGCCATGGTGGTCTTAAGAATCTGTATCGCCTCCGCCTGGCTTGACCCTAACCCACCATCTTTCCAACATTGGTTCTCTAGACTGTAAGCTATATTTAACTAGGTAATGGCTATATATAAAAGAAAAGGTAGAAGACGGAGGGCCAGGGGATTGAAAATCTGGAACCCCTTAATTGAGTGGTCTCAATCCCAAGGTAATTCCCTGTAATATTAAGCCATAACCAGATTTAAAAACTGCTGAATTAAAAGAAGGGGAAAAAAGAAAAACAATCTCTAATTTGTTATGGTTGTAAGTCACCATAAATCTATAATCACTCAGACGGTCCCTGTATCTTTTCAAATTGAAGAGAAATGTGTTTTTCTTTTGTTGTTTGATTAATTTATTCAGCCACTAATGTATGAATTATGAATCCAAATCTCCTATTTTCTCTGTGTTTATATGTGAAGTATTCTTTTGTTGAACCTGTCTGACTTGGGGGGGGAAGGGGGTACTTTGTAAATCAAAAAACCCAATAAAGATATTTAAAAAAATAAGAAAGACAATTTTTGGAATCTCTTGTTTGGATCACAGAAAAGACTTTAGAAGAGCAAATTGTGTAAAGTTAGTTTTAGGAGGACATTCTAAAATAGGAATTAATGTTTTAGTAGTATATTTCTATGTTTGGTTATATTCTTTTATTAAATACAGAACCTCGTGTGATGGAATTGGGATACAACTCAATACTAAGTAAGTGATTTTGCAATAAGAACTAAACCTAAAAAGTGTACTCAAAATACTAACATGCAAAGTAGTTTTTGTATCAAAGAATTTAGAATTCATATTTTGTTTTTATCACTTCAAAAAGAAAAAAGCTACATCGCCTTCCTCGAATTTCGGACACAACCACAGTGACTTCATCTGCAAGGACAACTTACATCACACAACGACAACCAGGACGCTAAGACCATTCCTGTAAACTTGCAATTAGGACATTTACACTACATAAGTCCCTATCCAAGTAACAGATAAGAATTGTAGTGTTAATTAGCATTATTTTTAGGTTTCCACGCCACTAAAAATACTTCTTGTTGCCTCGCAGGTCGACAACAGGAAAATATCAGCGTCCGAGTCCGGCCCTCCTCCCGGATTTCTACTTTGTAGCCTTAGTGTAAATACCTAATCACCGGTTAACCTTAGGGGTCTGGGAGGTTGCCTCATCGCGTCTCTGCGAAAACCCAATCAAGCACCTTACAGGTAAGAGATCAAGTCTTGCAGGTAAGATTGCATTGGTAACCTGACAGAAGACTAATCCCACAAATAACTTTTCGCCCAGATGCTATGGACCAACCATCACAGATATCATTGCAACACATAGCTACTCTTTTGGCAGATATCAAAGGAGAAAATGCAGAACTACGTAAGGATATTTCAGTTTTGCAAGCCAATATGTCAACATCTGATACAGGTAGGGCACAGCCTTGGAGTTTTCCATCAGCATCAAAACCGATAATAAAACCCACCAGTTTTCAGCCTCAAGTGCAGAAATTACATAGTAGTGGTTCTGAAAGCTTGCCAACGCAGATTCAAGTTGTTACTCTGGTCTAAGTCCCATTAGTACCCCCTGAGAGGTGTGGCTCACTGGTTAGAGGCGGCAGACCCGAGTGCAGAGAACGGCCCGGGACCAGGGTTCGATTCCCGACGCGGCAGGGTCTTGGACCAGGATCAGCGGACTGATAATTCTCGCATCGGTGCCCACTCCGACCGGGGAGCACACTCGGCAACTCTGGGCATTAGCTTGCCTCATCTCTACAACGGCCCCCACAGACGCCAGGGATGCCTGGTTTCACCCTGGAGATACCCAAAAAGGGACCATCTCACAGGGAAAGCCAGGACGGGTTCCCCAGCAGTCTACAGCGCCGGGACACTCGGGTAGAGTAACTGTGCGCTATACAAGTATCCCACATTTACATTTACATTTACAGAGATTCTATGGGAGTGAGAAAGTTAAAACCAATCATAAAGTATTCCAATCCAAAGAGAGCTTTAGTAATAAATCTGAATCAGTTAACAAAATTGACCTGGGAGAACCTATGCAGATTGGGACCATCAGTGGTCCTCTCACTAAGTAAAAAAAAGAGAAACGCAGGAAATTGAACCAATATCTATACTGCGGAAAACCTGGACATTTCGTAAAAGAATGTCCTAGTCGCCATACAAAACCTAGAGTTAAAATAAATGAAGTGGCAATCTCACAACTATTGGAAAACTAGAGTGCTCGGCAAACGTCAAGGTCAGTTTCTCGAGTAAAAAATCTAGCTTTGCCTCCACAACTCCTACAGTACCTCAGTGTCATATCAGTATTCGAGTACTGTTACAATCACTTGAAGACAAAACTAGATCCTGGTCCGGAGATGCATTAATTGATTCAGGAGCTACTGGCAATTTTTTGGGATTAAAAACTGTTCTAAAACAAACTCCAGAGATATTAAGGGCTGTAGATGGGAAAGAATTAAACTCCAGACTTATAAAATATCACACTGAGACCCTTAGCATGACATGTTCCACAAAACATTGTGAAAATATATTCTTTGACATAATTGATGCCCCTCAATTCTGTTTAATTTTAGGGATCCCTTGGCTTTTCTTACATAACACTCTTATCGACTGGACGCAAAAAACTGTTTTGTTCAAATCAGAGCATTGTATCTCTGAATGTCTTCAACACCAAGTGCTAGAACATTTAGTTCAAGGTTATGATTTTCCCATGGAATCTAAGAACCTCTTAGTTCTGGAGGGGGTTCCTCAAAAGTATGACGATCTCATAGATGATTTTGACAAAAAAAAGATAAACAACCTTACCACCACATAGGGATTAAGACTGTCGCATCGATTTAACCCCTGGTGCCACGTTACCTTGCAGTCGAATCTATGCATTAACTGAATCTGAAAATGATCACTTACGAAACTATTTAGATGAATACCTTGCTAACGGTTTCATCAGACACTCCAAATCACCTGTATCATCGCCTCTTTTTTTTTTAACCAAAGAAAGGGGGGGAATTGTGTGAGTGTATCGATTATTGCGCAATTAACAATGTGACCATAAAAAACGGTATCCGTTACCACTAATAGTATTATACCAACGTTATTAGATCAAATTAATGATGCAACCATTTATACTAAACTGGAACTGCGCGGAACATACCACCTGGTGAGAGTTTGTGATGGCAACGAATGGAAGACTGCCTTTTGTACAAAATTCGGCTTTTATGAATATCTTTGATAACTTTATTTCGGTTATTGACCATAAAAGTGCAGATAAAATACATAAATAGCACAGTAGTACAATACATAAATATGACAATTAAAACAGACGATAAAAAGTTATTAAACAATGGTTATCAAAGGGGGACTCTAGTTGGAAGGGTTTTATATTTAAAAAGGCAATTGGGACGAGGGAAGGAAGTTCATTCAAGTAATTTCCATTCAACCTTGGACAAAGCCTTTCCTTTTACGCCACACACCATATAAGAAGCGAGAAACTCCAAAAACAATGTGGGGAGAGGTATCATATGTTAAAACCCTACACGCCTGAGTGCAATGTCTAAGACCGAGGTTTCTACATATGGGGATCAGCCAACATTTTTGAATTTTACTGTACACCGGACAGAAGAACATAACATGCACAACATCTTCTCGGGTACAGTTACAAGCTGGGCAAGTTCCCTCATCATTACTGGCCCATTTAGAAGTGAACGCCCTAATGGGTAGGGAGCCGTGTCTCAGTTGGGTATATAATTTCCTTGCAAGGGGAGGTTGCAACAGATCTAAACATTCCTCCCTCAGGGGATCAACCTTTACCAACAGGAACGCAGCAGAGAGCCTGCCGAGATTTGCCGAGCATTGTAGTGCATGGTTGTTTTGATGTCCCACATAGGCCAGCAACTCAGACCTAGGTACCCCTGGGCAGCTTAGCTCGGGGAACTCCCATAGCCGGGGCAACCCTATGTAATAGGAAAGAGCCTTAATATAACGTAACCAGGAAATGTTTTTGTTTTTTATTTGTACCCAAACCTCGAGAAATTCCGCTCTATAGTCTGAGAGCTCGGATACAGACCAGAGCCTTCTCCAATAGAGCAGGGGTCGTGCGGTTACCAAATCCTTGATATGGACTCCAAACCCAAATCAAATCGCAGGGGTATCAGCGGTGTACTTTGGGGGTGACCCACCAGATTTCTCATAAAGGGCAGCTCAATCTTTACAAGGCACGATATGTTCTTATGTCCCCAGAGTTCTGCGCCATATACAGCTACTGTCCTGGCCTGGAGTCTATATATCTCGAGGACAGGGGCAACAGGTTTAACAAGCACTGGCGTTGCCAATAGGTCTCGCAGTAGGAAAGTTTGAGCTATTGGTTGTGTAAATGACAAAGCCCTTTATGTATTCAAAATGATAACAACAGTGAAAGGCATTGTTATTTGCCATTGTAATAGTTCCACCTGTCGTACTGCGCGATCTATTGGCAAGGTGAGTGTTTTTCGTGTGTGAGTGGCGTTGTGTGTGTGAGTGGCGTTGCGTGTGTGAGTGGCGTTGCGTGTGTGAGTGGCGTTGCGTGTGTGAGTGGCGTTGCGTGTGTGAGTGGTGTTGCGTGTTTGAGTGGCGTTGCCTGTGTGAGTGGCGTTGCCTGTGTGAGAGGTGTTGCCTGTGTGTGAGGCGTTGGCTGTGTGATTTGTGTTGCCTGTGTGAGTGGCGTTGCCTGTGTGAGTGGCGTTGCCTGTGTGAGTGTGGTTGGCAGTGTGAGTGGCGTTGCATGTGTGAGTGGCGTTGCATGTGGCAGTGGCATTGCATGTGTGCGTAGTTGAGTGGCGTTGCGTTGTTGAGTGGCGTTGCATGTGTGAGTGGCGTTGCATGTGTGAGTGGCGTTGCATGTGTGAGTGGCGTTGCATGTGTGAGTGTTGTTGCGTAGTTGAGTGGCATTGCGTAGTTGAGTGGCATTGCGTAGTTGAGTGGCGTTGCGTAGTTGAGTGGCTTTTAGTAGATGAGTGGCGTTGCGTCGATGAGTGGTGTTGCGTAGGTATGTGGCGTTGCGTAGGTGAGTGGTGTTGCGTAGGTGAGTGGTGTTGCATAGGTGAGTGGCGTTGCGTAGTTGAGTGGCGTTGCGTATGTGAGTGCCGTTGCGTACTTGAGTGGCGTTGTGTAGTTGAGTGGCGTTGCGTAGTTGAGTGGCGTTGCGTAGTTGAGTGGCGTTGCGTAGTTGAGTAGTGTTGCGTCTTTTCGTGGCATTGCGTAGTTGTGTTGAGTAGTAGCGTTGCGTAGTTGACAGTGGCGTTGGAAATGCAATATGTCTCGCAGCATTAGAGTTAGTGCTGTTAGAATTGTTTATGAGTGATTTTTGTAAATCTTTAGCTTTTTTGTTCTCTGGAGCCAATGCTAAAGAATTACAAATAAAAAAAGCCATAAACAATTCTAAAAGCTCTAACTCAAATGGTCCGAGACCTATTGCACTGTGTGAGGGTGAGGGGTTGAGGGTGAGTGAGGGTGAGGGTGTGTGAGGGTGAGTGAGGGTGAGTGAGGGTGAGTGAGGGTGAGTGAGGGTGAGTGAGGTGTTGAGGGTGAGTGAGGGGTTGAGGGTGAGTGAGAGTGAGGGTGAGTGAGGGTGAGTGAGGGTGAGGGTGAGTGAGGGTGAGTGAGGGTGAGTGTGAGTTAGGGTGAGTGTTTGAGGGTGTGTGAGGGTGAGGGTGAGGGGGTGAGGATGAGTGAGGGTGAGTGAGGGGTTGAGGGTGAGTGAGGAGTTGAGTGCGAGGGGTTGAGGGTGAGGGGTTGAGGGTGAGTGAGGGTGAGGGTGAGTGAGGATGAGGTGTTGAGGGTGGGTGATGGTGAGTGAGGGTGAGGGTGAGTGAGGGTGAGGGTGAGTGAGGGTGAGGGTGAGGGGTTGAGGGTGAGTGAGGCTGAGTGTTTGAGGGTGAGTGAGGGTGAGAGTTTGAGGGTGGGTGAGGGGGGTGAGGGTGAGGGTGTGGGTGAGTGGTGTTATTGTTAAGGGTGTTGCGGATGAGGGGTGTTAGTATGAGGGAGTTGAGGGTGAGGGTGAGTGTGAGGGGAGGGGAGGCAGAGTGAGGGAGGTTGAGGGGGTGAGGGAGTGTAAGGGAGAGTGAGGGTGAGGCTGAGCGGGTGTGAGAGAGTCAGTGAGGGAGTGCGTGAGAGGGTGAGTGAGGGGGTGTGTGATGTGGTGTGTGAGAGCGTGAGTGATGGGGTGTGTGAGGGGTGTGTGAGAGGGTGTGTGAGAGGGTGAGGGTGTGTTAGGGTGAATGAGGGTGAATGAGGGGGTGTGAGGGGGGTGAGGGTGGGGTGTTGAGGGAGTGAGTGTGAGGGTGTGAGGGGTGAGGTTGAGGGGGTGAGTGTAAGGGGGTGGGAGCGTTAGGGTGTGTTATTTTTAGGGTGTGTGAGGGTGAGGGTGAGTGAGGGTGTGTGACTTTTCTGGTGTGTGACGGTGCTGAGTGATGCTGTTATGGTGCTGAGTGGTGTGGTGGTGTCCCTGAGTGGTGTGGTGGTGTCCCTGAGTGGTGTGGTGGTGTCCCTGAGTGATGTGGTGGTGTCCCTGATTGATTTTGTGGTGTACATCAGTGATGTGGTGGTGTCCCTGAGTGCTGTGTTGGTGTCCCTGAGTGCCGTGTTGGTGTCCCTGAGTGCCGTGTTGGTGTCCCTGAGGGCTGTGGTAGTGTCCCTGAGGGCTGTGGTGGTGTCCCTCAGTGCTGTGGTGGTGTCCCTCAGTGCTGTGGATGTTTATACAAGTGCATTTAAGTTGTGGCAGGTAAAAAACAATGCATTTTCATGCGTCATCAATTTAAAGGATGATGTGAACATTGTGATAGGCCATGGGCGGACCCAAAACATGAATGAAAACCGATTGAGCCAATGCCTGAAGGGGACTGTCGGAAACAAGACAATGGCTGAAGGGGGCTGACCAAAAGCCTCTTACTGTATGTATGCAAGTGTGGTGTGGTGTAGTGTAATGTGCCAACATAAGGTTTTGCTAAACAGCTAAAGCAGTCTATATTGAGGCCTAAAACCCCCGAACAGAAAATGAAGTTCTATTACAGGTCTCTGCACTGCAGGACTCTCCCATGAGCCCTCCTCCCTGTGCTCACCGCACATACTACTACAAAAAGAAAATTAAAAGTTGAAACCTGCAAAACGAAAGTAACGCTGCCCAAGTAAAAAACAAGCTATCCCAGCCTGCTATGCGCTTTTAATGGTGCTGTACCGTATTGCTATGATGTGAAAATAATGCATTTAAACGATGCAGTATTTTCGTTTACACTCTGCAAAGGATCTTTGAAGTGCGCAGTCCAGAGTGGGGGCAGAGACGCAGACATACGAGAGAGCGCAATACGGAGGAACAGGAGAGAAGCACACAAGGGAGACATCAGGCAAGCACATGCACTCTCGTGGACTTCTTAGTCAAAAATAAAGACAAGTACGGGAAATGCAAGCGGCGGGGGGGGGGGTTGGGTTCACAAGGGAGAGAAGAACACGAGTGGTGGGGGAAAACCACGAGGGAGACAGCAACACAGGAAGAAGTACACGCTGTGCTGGGGGAGGGGGGAGGGCCATTAGGAACAGGAACAGATGGCCATGAAAGTGTATGGGCCAAATGCCAGCAACACAGGAAGAAGTACACGAAGGAGCCAGCAACACAGGGAGTGGGCAAAATTCAGACATGGCAGACAGCAACAGTCAAGAGAACATCACAGCGTAGGGGAGAGAAGCATTTGGTTGTGAAGGAGAGAATGGGGGCAGAGACGCAGACATACGAGAGAGCGCAATACGGAGGAACAGGAGAGATGCACACAAGGGAGATATCAGGCAAGCACATGCACTCTTGTGGACTTCTTAGTCAAAAATAAAAACAAGTACGGGAAATGCAAGCGGCGGGGGGGGTGGGTTGGGTTCACAAGGGAGAGAGCAACACGAGTGGTGGGGGAAAAGCACGAGGGAGACAGCAACACAGGAAGAAGTACACGCTGTGCTGGGGGAGGGGGGAGGGCCATTAGGAACAGGAACAGATGGCCATGAAAGTGTATGGGCCAAATGCGCGTGCCTGTACGTGCACTCGAAGAAAACGCCACGGAAAAAAGCGGTGGTTTGACTATCCGATGGAGCACATGAATTCTCCCCCATTTCTTCATTGTTTTGCCCTTAAAGGAAAGGTATGAAAAAAGGCATTGGCAAACTCAGCAAGTGTAGTAGGCGCCTGCTCAAATATTAAGCAAGGCACCCCTGTTGCAGTGGAAAGTAACAATGAAAAATACGATAAAGAGTGATGTGGGTCACAGGAGTCCCACATGTTCAATTGCCGCAGGGAGGACGAGGAGCTGATGCTTCTGGGGCCTGGACAAATCCAGCATGGAAAGGGGGGAAGAGGGCGGGGTGAAAGTACAGCAGCTGCTGAACGCAAGCCAGGATTTAAAGGAGCAGGCATCATTAATTTGATTAAGTACCAGACGCATACGAAAACAAATATATTAAACAAATAACAAAAATACAACCTAATGTGTATAAAATTGCATGATGACGGGCGCCGTGCTGATTATGTAAAACTAACAGCGTAGCACTCGTGAGAGCTCCGTGCAGGGTCACAGGAGTCCCACATGTTCAATTGCCGCAGGGAGGACGAGGAGCTGATGCTTCTGGGGCCTGGACAAATCCAGCATGGAAAGGGGGGAAGAGGGCGGGGTGAAAGTACAGCAGCTGCTGAACGCAAGCCAGGATTTAAAGGAGCAGGCATCATTAATTTGATTAAATACCAGACGCATACGAAAACAAATATAATTAAATAAATAACAAAAATACAACCTAATGTGTATAAAATTGCATGATGACGGGCGCCGTGCTGATTATGTAAAACTAACAGCGTAGCACTCGTGAGAGCTCCGTGCAGATGCATGCTGGGCATCAAAAAAAACAAGCGGAAAACGAAAGCTGTGCAAAACTAGATGCTGCTGGTAGGGGAAGCCTGTCGCATTAAACAGAGAACATGTAGCAAGGAAAACTTCAATGCAGAAACTACTTCAAGGTATGGCATCAATGTGAATGTCTAAGGAAAACAAAACCGGAATTAAAAAACACTGACTGCTTCAGAGAAATGCACCGTAGGTCACACACAGAGAGGAAAAGGAAGTTAAACTTACAGGGATGTCTAAGGAAAACAGAACCGGCATTAAATAAAAAAGCCCAGGCTCGGCAGTGCAGCATGGCTGTGATTGCGTGGAGAGAGAGGGGAGGTGCTGGTGTGGGAGGGGGAGGCTGTGATTGCGTGGAGAGAGAGGGGAGGTGCTGGTGTGGGAGGGGGGAGGTGCTGGTGTGGGAGGGGGAGGCTGTGATTGCGTGGAAAGAGAGGGGAGGTGCTGGTGTGGGAGGGGGGAGGTGCTGGTGTGGGAGGGGGAGGCTGTGATTGCGTGGAGAGAAAGGGGAGGTGCTGGTGTGGGAGGGGGGAGTTGCTGGTGTGGGAGGAGTGCTGCTAGGGGAGGAGAAGCCTGATGCCGGATGGGGGCGGGAGAGGCTGGGCTTGCATGCGATGCGCGTGCATGTACACGGGCACTGCATGAAAACCGCGGGGCTGAAAGCCCTTTGGTTTGAAGATGTTTTCGCCGACATGAATTCTCGCTACGCTCGATGCGCTTGCGCGCATCGATAGGTCGCGAGACCTAAAAACCGATGTTTTATGGAATTTGCCAATACCCCCTTTAATCTGTGAAAGTCTCAGGGCAGATTTAGATATTTGATGGCCCCAATCAAAATCCTCTGTCAACAAAACACCAAGTTAGACAAAGGTTTTCATCCGTTCGAGGGGGATGCCGTTCAAAACAGGGTTAGGGCGGGTGTGCCTCAGGGGATTGAAGATCATAAACTACGTTTTCTCCAAGTTTATCTCCAATCCCCACGAGGCACAGTCATTTACAACCTTATCTTAAGTGTAAATAACACTTAACCTAGGCGCACTGTTGCTCTAGCGTGAAACACGCTAAAATAATATCAACACTCTTCAATACGTTTTCAAAATAAGTTTTAGTCAACTTTTATCAAATGAGAATTTTCAAAACAGTGTAGATAAACACAACATGTTATTGTTATATATCAACCACAACACATGATCATAACAAAAAAATTTTCAGAACTTCAATGACAGTTTCATGAAAATAATAACGTTTCATCTGTGTATGCCCAATGCATTTCGAGCTGTGGGCAGCTCTTCGTCGGGGGCCTGAAAAAATAGAATGTGGAAGGCAATACAGTCACTCAAATGTATGTCTTTAGGCACTGAACAAAACTCATAAATAGAGAAATGAAGAGCAGAGCTTTGGTAGATAAAAACCTTCACCAACACCTATGTGCATGTGTGATAATGACGCCAAGAAACTTACTCCAATCGCGCTCCTCAGGCGCTAAATCCTTCTGCAAAAACAAAATACAGACTCTAACTAAAATCCCACCGGATGACTGGGAGAATATCTCCTATCCAAACCAATGACAAGAAATTATTAACAAGAAATAAAAACAGGTAAAACTGCACTTTACCTTATCTTGAACACCAGTGTTCAAAAGAATATACTGTGAACCCAGCGCTTCACTTTTCTACCTGCAAATGACACGAAAACCCATGCCGGTCAGTCGGGGAACATTAACCCTCGCGGATGAAATGCACACCAAAGCTGCAGCGCAGCGCGCTTACCGTGTAAATCTTTCTCAGCGTGTACAACAAACTCCTCTCTATCTCTTAATCGAACACACTCTCCGGGAACAGTAACTGCGAAGGGGCAAGCCTCGACAGTCCTTTACACGGAACTCCGTTCACAAAAATGAAAATAAAAAGCGGACAATTACTCAAAAGAGCCGATACTAGCCCGCGCCATCTTGTAATGGGGAAATAACAAGAAAGTGATGTGTAGCAAAAGTGAAATGAAAAAAGGTAAAGAAAATGATATTAGACGTGCCTAAAATCAGGTCAAATTCTTATGCAGATACAATATAAGTTACATTCATCAAACATAGATGCAGAAACAGAGTCATTATAAAAAACATGAGAAATCTACTTTTTCATTAAGACCCTTAGGTTCTTGAGACGATAAAAATTTGATCCAGTGTATTTCTCTCTGGAGGAGGGATCTGTTGAGATCAACCCCCTCGTAGGATTTAACTACCTCTAGAATGGAAAACCTTAGCTGGGCTATGCTGTGGTTATTGTCATTCCAATGTCTAGCTAGATTACTTTTGGTGTTTTTATTTCTGATCGTACTCTTGTGTTCAGAAATTCTTGTTTTCAATTTTCTTTCAGTTTTTCCTGTTTATTTTAGAGCTACTACATTTCTGTTTACATCACAGTTATTTTAAATGGTCTTCTGAGTTTTTTCTCCAACAGCATGGAAAACGTATTGAAGAGTGTTGATATTATTTTAGCGTGTTTCACGCTAGAGCAACAGTGCGCCTAGGTTAAGTGTTATTTACACTTAAGATAAGGTTGTTTGAAGTAAGGCACGTGATAGGGCAGACGTGCTACCTAAGCTGCACGCTTTAAGTTTAAACCTGCACAAATAGGAATTATTGTGAAATAAATAAGCAATAAAAGTAGTGAGTGCTCCTCTAATTACACTAAATTACAGTCATTTACAAACCCGTCCAGAACCCGCTGGATACCCGATGATGTTCGAGATAGCAACAGAGTGTCATCCGCGAACATTAGAGCGGGCACCCGACCGGTAACTAGCCGGGGAGCGTTGTTGTCCTTGACACCATTTAAGGCATCCACCAAGCCATTGATGTATAGGCTGAATAGTTGTGGAGCCAGGACGCACCCCTGGCGAACACCCCTAGATACAGGAAAACGGGCCAAAAGGTCCCCGTTCCTTCCACACCTAACCAGGGCATAATATATGAATATCAAGTGATGCCCTTCGGACTTTGTAACGCTCAGGCAGCATTCCAGTTTTTTATAAATGAGGTTCTAAGAGATTTTCCGTATACATGTTGCGTGGTGTATATTGATGATATACTGATATATTAAAAAAACACAGAAGAACATGTTAAACAAGTAAGAGCCATCCTTATACAGCTTATAAATAACTAATTATATGTAAAATTGGAAAAGAATGTGTTTCACGTCACCAAAGTCGATTTTTTTTTTGGAGTATATACATCTGGAATAGAAATGGACCCAAAGAAAATTCCAGCTATTTGTACATGGCCCAGTCCTTCAACTGTCAACCAAAATCCAAAGTTTTTTTGGGTTTTTCTAATTTTTATGGACGTTTTATTCCTAAGTTTTCTCAGTTTATCACTCCAATCACACGACTGTTAAGAAAAAACATAACATTTTAATTAAATAATGACGCTGAAAAAGCCTTTACAAACCTGAAGAAAAAATTAACTTCACCTCCCATTCCTATGCATCCAGACCCATCTCAACCGTTCATAATAGAAGCAGATGCTTCACAATTCGCTATAGGAGGCATATTATCTCAAAGACACATGAATACTGGGCAGATGCATCCCATAGCATATTATGCAATAAAATTGACCCCTGCAAGCAAAATTATGCAATCTCCGATAGTGAAGTGTTAGCTATAAAAGCTGTCTTTGAAGAATGGTGACATTATTTGATAGGTGCTCGTTATCCCATTACCATCTATAAAGGATCACTGAAATTTCAGACTTTGCATTCAGCCAAAGCCCATTCTGCCTGCCATTTACGAAGGACTTTGTTCTTCAATGACAATAATTTTATCATCACATATAGGCCAGGAAAAGATAATAATAAAGCGGATGCTTTATCACGGATCGGAATGGCTGAAGATTCAAATGTAAAACAAAAAGTACCTCAGTCAATTTTTGCCATCACAATGTTTTCAAGTGGGTTTTATCAACTCAGATATAATCATGGATATTAAAATGGAAATGAAGAAAACACATACAAAGAGTGGCAAGCAAGGTATCCTTCATTGCAATGGAGAGACGACCTGTTATTTATGAATGAACAAATCTTTGTACCAGCATCTCAAATACAACAGAAAATTATGCAAATTCAGCATGACACACCTTTGTCTGTACACCCTGGGGTTACTAAAATGTACCACTTAATTAAGCGATTTGGTGGCCTTCCATGTTTAATGATATTCAACAATTTGTAGAAATGTGCACCACTTGCATACAAAATAAACCAATAAATCATGCTTCGAGTGGGTTATTACAACTTTTACCTTTACCTCCACAACCATGGCACATGGTGTCTCTTGACTTTATCGTAGAATTGCCACATACAAAAAATGGTTTTCCTACAATATTGACTGTTATGGATCATTTCACAAGAATGGCTTATTTCATTCCCCTACGAAAATTACCTACTGCTTTTGAAATGGCTCAAATCTTTATGAAAGGTATAATCAGGTTACACGGAATTCCCTCAGTTGTGCTTTCCGATAGAGGGGCTCAATTCATTTCTCATTTTTGGCAACATCTAGGGAAATCATTAAACATGGAAGTGCGCACCTCATCTAGTTACCATCCACAAACTGATGGTTTAACAGAACGCATGAATCAAACTATTGAGCAATTTCAACGATGCATGTTAACTACTTGTGAAAAAGAATGGTCATATATATTATGGGCTATGGAATTCACTTACAACAACATGGACCATTCCTCTTAAGAGATGTCACCTTTTTTCTGTACACATGGGTTTCATCCTAAAGCCATTTTTGGGCCAGGCAATTCCTCTTTAGCAATTCCATCTGTAAATGACTATGTACATAAATTAGTATCCATTCAAAATCAAGCTCAATATCATTTGGCACAAGCAAAAGATATTCAAAAAAGGTTTAGAAATAGACATCGTTCCATAAAACCATCATATTCTGTGGGAGACAAGGTATGGTTGTCAACCAAAAATTTGCAAATCAAGTCATAAAAAGTTTTGTCCACGTATTATTGGGCCCTTTGTTGTTGAAAAGGTCATTAGCCCAGTCTGTGTAAAATTAACATTACCACTCAGGTATCGTTTTCACACAGTATTCCATTTATCCTTAGTAAAACGTTTTCATCCACAGACATAACTCGTTTTGCCTCCCTTTGCCATAGATGTTGACGGAAACCCAGAATTTGAAGTTAAAAGAGTACTCGATTAAAAAAGAATTCAGGGTAAATTATCTGGTGGACTGCAAGGTTTATGGTCCTGACGAACGCTCTTGGGAACCACTTGCCAATCTACAAAATGCCCCACGGCTAGTCAAGGCTTTTCATCTTCGATACCTAGATAAACTGAAACCTATCCCAGCGGTATTGGGAGGGATTTTGCGAGGGGGGTACTGTCATGATTCACGCAGACCTGACCCCTGACATTCAAAACATTGCCTCATGGATACAGACTTTAAGTCTGTTTACTCCCAGATTGAAACCAACCCCTGTCCCGTGCTCCTTGCACTCCAAAATTGTGTAAGCCTGAGCATGTGAATATGTGTGCGTTAATTTGTTTGTGATTTGGTCATGTATTCATATATATATCGTGGGCTTTACTAATGATTGCTGTACTAAAAGTATACAAATAATACAAAGTATTGTGAGCTTTACCAATGCTTGTTTATCCTCAAAGTGTGCACAATGGTTGCCAAGCACTTTGCTTCCGATTTTATAGAAAGTTTTTGTGAGCTTTCAAAAAGCAAAAAGAGACCTGAAAGAAAAATGACTCGCGCTACGCGTGCACGCAGACTACAGCAAGTTAAACATCTTTCAGGGCTGCGTGTTGCTTCACGTTTAAAATCTTGCAACGTTAACAGCCTTTATGGGTGCGGTCCGGGTGAGGCATGACTATAAAATTCCACACCCAGGTTCGAGAAGGTGCTTAGCCTTCAGTCTTCCGATGCGCTGACATTTCCGCTGACTGCTCTGCTTACCTGAGCGTTTTCCGGTTTCTTGGGACAGCAGCTTCATCGGTTTCCACAAATTCCTGAAGCTTCCTTGGATCCTGAAAAAACAAAGAGAAAAAGAAAGCTAAGTCATTTTTAAGTCTTATGAACACAAGGCGCCCATCGCAAGACCGGGAACAATAACATTCATTAAGAAAGAACATTTTTGGAACTTCTTTTTTGGATCACAGAAAAGATTTTAGAAGCGCAAATTGTTTAAAGTTAGTTTTAGGAGGACTTTCTAAAAATAGGAAATAATGTTTTAGTAGTATAGTTCTATGTTTGGTGCATATCCTTTTATTTAATACAGAATCTCGTGTGATGGAATTGGGATACAACTCAATACTAAGTAAGTGATTTTGGAAAAAGAACTAAATGTAAAAAGTGTCCAACAAATATTAACATGCAAAGTGCTTTTTGTATCTAAGAATTGAGAATTCATATTTTGTTTTTATCACTTCAAATAGAAAAAAGCGACATTGCCTTCCTGCAATTCGGACACAACCACAGTGACTTCATCTGCAAGGACAACTTACATCACACAACGAGAACCAGGATGCTAAGACCATTCCTGTAAACTCGCAGGTAGGACATTTACACTACATAAGACCCTCCCCAAGTAACAGATAAGACTTGTAGTGTTAATTAGCATTATTATTAGGTTTCCACGCCACTAAAAATACTTCTTGTTGCCTCGCAGGTCGACAACAGGAAAATATCAGCGTCCGAGTCTGGCCCTCCTCCCTGATTTCTACTTTGTAGCCTTAGTGTAGGTACCTAATCACTGGTTATACCTTAAGCGTCTGGAAGGTTTGCTCATAGCGTCTCTGCGAAAACTCAATCAAGCACCTTACAGGTAAGAGAACAAGTCTTGCAGGTAAGAGTGCGTTGGTAACCTGACAGATTATTGGCCATAAAATCATCAATTGTAGAGGCTATTTCTTCTTTGTGGGCTGCATCCTGCAAAGAGTATTTCCCTAGTCTCCATTGCCTGTTGGGGCGACCAAAAGGGCCTGCCATGATCTCCAGCCAGATATGTGTGTGGTTGGATTATAGTCTCGATCCCTGTATCTGTGATAAGGGGCATAGAGTTTCCTGAGACATAGGTCATGTCAGTTGTTGAATAGGATTTGTGTATGTTCAAGTAGAATGTGTAATCCCTGTCCACTGGATGAAGCACTCTTCAAGGGTCTACCAACTCCCATTGACTAAAGCTTACTTGGGTTTCTTCTGCCATTTCCCTGTGGGTTGCCCATGCCATTGTAGATCGAACCATTCCTGCCTACGTGATTGCTCTAAAGTCTCCCATTAGGAGTGCTGTCCCCTCCTTGAAGTCCTCATGCTGCTGAAGGACTTTTGTTATTGATAAACAAGTTTTATTGACTTTGCATAAAGAAGGTAAAAGTTAGAATAAGATGACACATTGGTAGCTTGCTATAGAAAACTGTACATTGTTTGATCAAGACAATGGCAATCAGGTGACACAGCATAACTATACAACTCCACAACAACACCCCTATTTCGATCACAATCATAGGCTAATTGGCCCAGCTACTTTCCACAGACTTGACCATGGTTATGGAGGAAACGTCTTGTAGTGTAGTCCTATATTCCCAAAAGGCTCTGCGCATTGGAAGAATATAAACAGCAGTGTAGACGTAGGACTGAGGTCGACTAGGTCTCTACTGACTATATTAGACAATTAATTTTGCCAGCTAGCTCAGAGGTCACTAGAAACTTTCTTGAATGTTCAGGAAAGAGTTAACTCTCCGGATTTAGACAAGAAGGGATTAGCTTCTGACAACCATACAAACATGACAACTTTGCTCCCTAAGAAAATATCGAGAGGCCGTGAATTTCCTAGATATCACCATAAAACATAAGGAGAATAGACTAGAAGTAGAACTTTACTCTAAGCCTACAGACAAAAACACCCTTTTACATTACAACAGTTATCATCCTCGCTCACAAAGAGATAATGTCCCATTCGGACAATTTCTTCGCCTCAGAAGAAATTGTTCCACCATTGAAGATTACGCAAAACATGCCAATAAATTAAGTGAAAAACTCCAGGAGAGGGGTTACCCTAAAAAACTAATTAGGAATTCGTGTAAAAGGGCACGATTTTATGATCGTGACACAATGATACATCCAGATCCTAACAAAGCGAAAAAGCCACTTAATGATCAAAAATTAGTCTTTGTTAGCCAATTCTCTAATATTAGTAATAAGCTGAGAAATGTGATCCACTCAAGTTGGCATATCTTAAATGATGGTAAGGAAGTCAAATTGGCTAAACCCATATTTGCTTTCAGACGAAATGAAAACATCCGTCAAAACCTGGTTCACACCTACAGGGAACAGAACCTAAATAACCAACTGACACTGAACGGTAATAAAGCTGTGGGAAACCACAAGTGCAGCAATTGTTCTGTATGCGAAAATTGCATTGTAGGAAAATCCTTAACTTACAACAATTACACCATGAATTCAAAAACCTTAAACAATTGCAGAAGTAGCAATTTAGTTTATATAATCCTGTGCCCATGCAAACTGGCCTATGTAGGAGAAACAGGTAGGGAGATAAGACTGCGTTTGTTAGAACATAGATCTGCCCTAAAAACCAACAAAGAGAATGCTCCCTTGGTGGAGCACTTTAACCAACTGCAACATAAACATACCGAGTTCTCCTGGTTTGTCATTGAAAAGATAACTGGTTCAAAAAGAGGAGGCAACCCGGAGATGAAGCGTAAAAATAGGGAACAGTGGTATATCTCAACTCTAGATACGGTCAACCATGGACTAAATACAAAAGAAGACTGGATGAGAATTGTAACATAGATCTTTAAAATTAATAAAAGTATTTTTATAGACAACTCTCCAAATTTCAGAACCACTAGCCAAACTCAATACTCTAAATACTATCAGTGAATGATCATAAAAGCGTAACAACTGGCCCCTGCGGCATAGTAATACACCTTAGGTCCTCTAAACTAATCAATATAAAATAGATATGAGCTGTTTATCCTTGTGTCACCAAGAAGATATTTTAGTCAATTTCAATCAGAAAACCTTGTGGTGAAACACATTGAGAAATATATACATAAAAACGTGCAACTATTAACATTCGTGGGGACACGTTTATTTAAGTCCGAATTAGGCATTTTTCGTAAATAACGTCAGCCTCTTCAGTATAGTAACACAGCCTATTGGTTGTCATCACGAACGAAAATAAAGTTTTATTACATACAAAAAAACTAACTGGTGCTCTTCGTACAACGCCATCATGAGTCACATGGGGTTACACTTTAACCATGTGACCCGATGACGAGCTTTAAAAGCGACCGCTACACGGTGAACAGTCGATATCCTCAAAAATACAAGCGGTGATTTATCAGACGCCGTTGAAGAAGCAGACCCGGGGAAACTTGCCGTGTGCACTAAACAGGTAAGATAGGGATCCGAGGCAATATAGGGATAGCAATAGTTTAGACTGCTCCTTTAAAACCCTTTTCTCCCCGTGTATAAATAACAAACTGAAGCTAGCATACGCACTGTTTGTATTTGTATACAGCCACGTGTCACAGTACCCGACTGCCTAACAGACTCCCCCTTTACGGAGACAAAGCCCGTTTTCTAGGTAAGAATATCTGCGAATGACACGGGTCTTAAACGGGGTATGTTCTAAATTCTTTTGGTGTTATTAATATAGCCTGCAAACCGATATCTACCTAAAGCTTGAAATCTAATCACAAGCACGTACTGCATTTTTTTAACCCAGCCTCGAGTAAAACTACCTGGCTGAAAAACAGAACCCCACCCACGGAGATAAGTCCAGTCGTTGGGGTAAGAATGAATAATGAATGTTAGATATAGAGACTTGGTTATAAGTACAGTTTACCTTATTTTATAACATACAATAAAACATATGTTTTACAGTACAAAACGATTCGAAAAAACGATTCCAATCGGAGGGGAGCCATCTAATTAAACACATCGGTTGGAACAGTCAAAAAGAGGTAGATACTAAACTGGATATGAATACATAGGAGGTTTCCCTGCAATTTATTACGAACCTAGTAACTCTATAAGGGGTAATATATTAATTCACTCTCTGCAATTCATGCAGGTTGGAGCCAGTTCTACCTTTGGATTATCACCGTTACTATTTTTTAAACGGAGAAGTTGCTGAACAAAAGCACTCAAGGTAATAATATATATATAAATAAAATAAAGGCGAACCTATAAACTTTTTTAAAAAAACAGTAAGATTCGGGTTTGCCTCACTAAACAATATATCCCTCCAAATCCTAGATCGGAGTACAAATAGTTTGATGACTTCACAAACTAAAAGGAGCTACAATCTGGGTAGACCCCTACGAGCAACAGAACCATTCTGGTCAGTGCTCAATATGAACTTATTGGTATGAAAGATGTGTGTATGGTTATGTATGGGACTAAAAGATGTGGACAACACAAACCAGAAGGCTACATTTGAGGGTTGTTGCAATAGTAAAAACAATAGACCATAGTGTAACATATAGGGCTTTCTAAATATCTTTATGCATTGTGGTGGAAAAAAAAAAAAAATGGGTACTGTCAGTTTTTATACAAAAAAAAGATAGAGAAAAATGTACAAACCATGGTTGGGTATGTCTTTATGGTTTTTATCAGTAACCTCTCGTTAAGAGCCAGTGGTTCAGCTTCAATATATCTTTTGAAATATTTTGTTAAAACAACAGGAAAAAATGAATGGAGTTAAATCAGTAGTAAAGTACAGCAATATGATTTACTTGTAATCCATAATACACCACATGTCAGTATAATAGTTGCATTGTATTGTATATTTTTGTGCATTAGGACTAACTGGTTCACGTTGTGGAGAATAAATATAAACTGGTCCTGAGGAAGGAAGCCGTTATCAAGTTGAAGCTTCCGAAACGCGTCGACGCTATAATTTAAACTCATATTCGGCGTTGCCAACAACAATTCTGGTCCAAAGGAACAACATTCCTTCCATTGTTGTCAAACTAGATGTCCGAAATGAAATGAAAAAGATAGATAGTAGTGTCTTTCCAAAATTTCTCCACGTCCACGTTAGGTGGCTCTGATTGTGTTTTAATATTGTGTATAGGTTTGGGATTTTTTTGCTATATATGTTTTTAATTGATAACCTTGTCGATAAATTTTGTAACCAATTATTTTTAATAAATTGCAACTTTTTTATAACTTGTTGTATATGTTCCTTCTTGGTAAGTGTTTTAGTTCCACAAAAATGAATGTTGTGATTTATGGTTGTGAGTTTGAATCCTGATCTAGTAACAGGTTATAATACTTCCCAGCGGGAAAACTTCTTGTTTTACTTAACAGTACATTGGCGCTCCATTTCCCTCTGGGTAACATAGAGCCCCTCTCTTCTTGTTTACATCGTTTTTGGTACAGCTTAAGTGCTGGAGAGATATCTCTGATCGCTTTTCAGCGACTAAAAAACTTATATCTATCTTGTGAAAGCTGAGGATGGACCCATTTAAAACCTTTGCATTCACAGAAGACCAATTTTCTAAAATAGTTGGTTCTTCAACTAACAACACTAATAAAATCGTAGTTGTCACGGGCAATAATGATAAATGGGGTAACATACTAAACCTCAAGAAAAAAGCAATAAGAACTGAACTCCATGCTGAGTTCTTAATACAATATGCCAGAACAGGAGTAATACCTATGGGACTGCAAGTCCGCAATGAACCAGGTCTCTTTACAGATAACATCAAGTTTTTAGAGACCTGGACTCACATTGCGAACAGATGCAGTAGAGATTGGATTCTTTTAATTATTGAGACTGCACAAGAGAGGGTAATACTGGAACGTAAGGAGATAGAAAAATTAGAACAGGCCCTGCAAGAAATGTCGGCAGTAGACGATGCAAAGAAAAGGCTGGAGGAAATAAACTTGGAAATGGATGGTTACAAAGATTATTTGCTAAACAAAAAGAACATCAAACTCAAGAAAGATGTTAACAAATATAGTATAGAGCTGGTATACCCATACATTAACAAAGATTATTTCCAACAACCGAGAGAGGAAAGAAATGTTGACAACCGACCTATATATAACAGAGGAGCCAAAAAGGGAGTTACATTCTCTGAAACCTCTGGCTCGGGCAGTGAAGATGAGGGATCAATGCAGGAAACCGGAGCCGACAACAATGAACAAAATGGAGGCAACCGTTTTTTAGAGAACCGCCAGAGGCGAGGAGGGAAAACATATCCATACAGGGGACAGTTTCAAAGGAAACCGTACCAAACCACGAGAGGTGGCTACAGAACGAATTACCAGCACAACCAGGCCCCTCAGGAATATCCCAACACAAGAAGCCAGCGATACCGCCAATAGGGATGAATAATTCCAGCAAATTTCCAATAATCAACCTCGCAGACTATTCCCTTAACAAAGCTGAGATAGAAGTTTTAGAAAAGGGCTTTACCTTTGCCCCAACAGCAAATGTAAACAAATTCAATTTAGAAAAAGATCTTAGAGCATTTTTTCGCAAAATTCGATTAAGAGAATTCTTTGAAGAAAGAGACTATAACCCCCCCAACAACGTGTCAGGACTCAAACAAAAATCGACCTTCACACCCGCCATCTCACAGGTGGGCAAAAATGTGGAAGTGTTCGAAAGAGTAGTGGAATCTAAAATTAAAAAGATCTTAGAAAACACATTTCCGGACAAGAACAACATGTCCAAGGAACACAGAATGGCAATGATAGGCTTAAAAAACAATCTACAGCTAACTATCAAACCTGCCGATAAAGGCGGGGGTGTAGTTGTGTTCAATACAGAGGACTATAACAGAAAAATGTTAGCTCTTCTAGAAGTTACAGAACACTATCAAAGAGTTCCACTGGCCACCCTAGAATCACTGAACAAAAAAGTTTATGAAACAGTAAAAAATGCTTTTGATAACAACTGGATTTGTAAATCAGAGTTTGAATTTCTATATAGCAAGGAGGCCAGAACACCAGCTATATATGGCCTCCCCAAAATTCACAAAAGCGAGGAAAATCCCCCTATGAGACCCATCATGAGCTGTATAGGCTCACGTCTTGAACCCTTGAGTCAATACGCCGATGTTTTTTTAAAACCACTTGTACTAAATCAGGATTCCTATGTACGAGACTCAGCCCACATGATCTCAATAGTGGAAGGCCAAGTGTACAATCCTCAAACCCAAATCATGGTGACTCTGGACATAGAGGCATTGTACACAAATATCCCGCAAAATGACACTATCGATGTGGTGGAGGATATACTAAGCAGTGCAGACCTCAGAGGGGCCAACATGGAGTTTATACTTCAATGCATAACTCTGGTCCTGAAAAGTAATATTTTCCTATTCAAAGATGAGCTGTTCCTGCAACGCAAGGGCACCAGTATGGGAGCCACCTGCGCGCCGAGCTTGGCATGTTTATATGTTGCCAAGTTCGAGGAGAAACATGTGTTCAATGAAGCGTCGCCTTTTTTTGAAAACATCCTATTATGGCGACGCTTCATTGACGACATCTTCTTTATTTGGGAAGGAGAAGTGGACACCCTGGAACAATTCCTTGAGTGGTTAAACTTAGGAGATGAAAACCTCCGCTTTACAGCAACATATGATCGAGAGGCCGTGAATTTCCTAGATATCACCATAAAACATAAGGAGAATAGACTAGAAGTAGAACTTTACTCTAAGCCTACAGACAAAAACACCCTTTTACATTACAACAGTTATCATCCTCGCTCACAAAGAGATAATGTCCCATTCGGACAATTTCTTCGCCTCAGAAGAAATTGTTCCACCATTGAAGATTACGCAAAACATGCCAATAAATTAAGTGAAAAACTCCAGGAGAGGGGTTACCCTAAAAAACTAATTAGGAATTCGTGTAAAAGGGCACGATTTTATGATCGTGACACAATGATACATCCAGATCCTAACAAAGCGAAAAAGCCACTTAATGATCAAAAATTAGTCTTTGTTAGCCAATTCTCTAATATTAGTAATAAGCTGAGAAATGTGATCCACTCAAGTTGGCATATCTTAAATGATGGTAAGGAAGTCAAATTGGCTAAACCCATATTTGCTTTCAGACGAAATGAAAACATCCGTCAAAACCTGGTTCACACCTACAGGGAACAGAACCTAAATAACCAACTGACACTGAACGGTAATAAAGCTGTGGGAAACCACAAGTGCAGCAATTGTTCTGTATGCGAAAATTGCATTGTAGGAAAATCCTTAACTTACAACAATTACACCATGAATTCAAAAACCTTAAACAATTGCAGAAGTAGCAATTTAGTTTATATAATCCTGTGCCCATGCAAACTGGCCTATGTAGGAGAAACAGGTAGGGAGATAAGACTGCGTTTGTTAGAACATAGATCTGCCCTAAAAACCAACAAAGAGAATGCTCCCTTGGTGGAGCACTTTAACCAACTGCAACATAAACATACCGAGTTCTCCTGGTTTGTCATTGAAAAGATAACTGGTTCAAAAAGAGGAGGCAACCCGGAGATGAAGCGTAAAAATAGGGAACAGTGGTATATCTCAACTCTAGATACGGTCAACCATGGACTAAATACAAAAGAAGACTGGATGAGAATTGTAACATAGATCTTTAAAATTAATAAAAGTATTTTTATAGACAACTCTCCAAATTTCAGAACCACTAGCCAAACTCAATACTCTAAATACTATCAGTGAATGATCATAAAAGCGTAACAACTGGCCCCTGCGGCATAGTAATACACCTTAGGTCCTCTAAACTAATCAATATAAAATAGATATGAGCTGTTTATCCTTGTGTCACCAAGAAGATATTTTAGTCAATTTCAATCAGAAAACCTTGTGGTGAAACACATTGAGAAATATATACATAAAAACGTGCAACTATTAACATTCGTGGGGACACGTTTATTTAAGTCCGAATTAGGCATTTTTCGTAAATAACGTCAGCCTCTTCAGTATAGTAACACAGCCTATTGGTTGTCATCACGAACGAAAATAAAGTTTTATTACATACAAAAAAACTAACTGGCGCTCTTCGTACAACGCCATCATGAGTCACATGGGGTTACACTTTAACCATGTGACCCGATGACGAGCTTTAAAAGCGACCGCTACACGGTGAACAGTCGATATCCTCAAAAATACAAGCGGTGATTTATCAGACGCCGTTGAAGAAGCAGACCCGGGGAAACTTGCCGTGTGCACTAAACAGGTAAGATAGGGATCCGAGGCAATATAGGGATAGCAATAGTTTAGACTGCTCCTTTAAAACCCTTTTCTCCCCGTGTATAAATAACAAACTGAAGCTAGCATACGCACTGTTTGTATTTGTATACAGCCACGTGTCACAGTACCCGACTGCCTAACAGACTCCCCCTTTACGGAGACAAAGCCCGTTTTCTAGGTAAGAATATCTGCGAATGACACGGGTCTTAAACGGGGTATGTTCTAAATTCTTTTGGTGTTATTAATATAGCCTGCAAACCGATATCTACCTAAAGCTTGAAATCTAATCACAAGCACGTACTGCATTTTTTTAACCCAGCCTCGAGTAAAACTACCTGGCTGAAAAACAGAACCCCACCCACGGAGATAAGTCCAGTCGTTGGGGTAAGAATGAATAATGAATGTTAGATATAGAGACTTGGTTATAAGTACAGTTTACCTTATTTTATAACATACAATAAAACATATGTTTTACAGTACAAAACGATTCGAAAAAACGATTCCAATCGGAGGGGAGCCATCTAATTAAACACATCGGTTGGAACAGTCAAAAAGAGGTAGATACTAAACTGGATATGAATACATAGGAGGTTTCCCTGCAATTTATTACGAACCTAGTAACTCTATAAGGGGTAATATATTAATTCACTCTCTGCAATTCATGCAGGTTGGAGCCAGTTCTACCTTTGGATTATCACCGTTACTATTTTTTAAACGGAGAAGTTGCTGAACAAAAGCACTCAAGGTAATAATATATATATAAATAAAATAAAGGCGAACCTATAAACTTTTTTAAAAAAACAGTAAGATTCGGGTTTGCCTCACTAAACAATATATCCCTCCAAATCCTAGATCGGAGTACAAATAGTTTGATGACTTCACAAACTAAAAGGAGCTACAATCTGGGTAGACCCCTACGAGCAACAGAACCATTCTGGTCAGTGCTCAATATGAACTTATTGGTATGAAAGATGTGTGTATGGTTATGTATGGGACTAAAAGATGTGGACAACACAAACCAGAAGGCTACATTTGAGGGTTGTTGCAATAGTAAAAACAATAGACCATAGTGTAACATATAGGGCTTTCTAAATATCTTTATGCATTGCGGTGGGAAAAAAAAAAAAAAAAAAAAAAAAAAAAAAATGGGTACTGTCAGTTTTTATACAAAAAAAAGATAGAGAAAAATGTACAAACCATGGTTGGGTATGTCTTTATGGTTTTTATCAGTAACCTCTCGTTAAGAGCCAGTGGTTCAGCTTCAATATATCTTTTGAAATATTTTGTTAAAACAACAGGAAAAAATGAATGGAGTTAAATCAGTAGTAAAGTACAGCAATATGATTTACTTGTAATCCATAATACACCACATGTCAGTATAATAGTTGCATTGTATTGTATATTTTTGTGCATTAGGACTAACTGGTTCACGTTGTGGAGAATAAATATAAACTGGTCCTGAGGAAGGAAGCCGTTATCAAGTTGAAGCTTCCGAAACGCGTCGACGCTATAATTTAAACTCATATTCGGCGTTGCCAACAACAATTCTGGTCCAAAGGAACAACATTCCTTCCATTGTTGTCAAACTAGATGTCCGAAATGAAATGAAAAAGATAGATAGTAGTGTCTTTCCAAAATTTCTCCACGTCCACGTTAGGTGGCTCTGATTGTGTTTTAATATTGTGTATAGGTTTGGGATTTTTTTGCTATATATGTTTTTAATTGATAACCTTGTCGATAAATTTTGTAACCAATTATTTTTAATAAATTGCAACTTTTTTATAACTTGTTGTATATGTTCCTTCTTGGTAAGTGTTTTAGTTCCACAAAAATGAATGTTGTGATTTATGGTTGTGAGTTTGAATCCTGATCTAGTAACAGGTTATAATACTTCCCAGCGGGAAAACTTCTTGTTTTACTTAACAGACAATTAATTTTGCCAGCTAGCTCAGAGGTCACTAGAAACTTTCTTGAATGTTCAGGAAAGAGTTAACTCTCCGGATTTAGACAAGAAGGGATTAGCTTCTGACAACCATACAAACATGACAACTTTGCTCCCTAAGAAAATAGCGTTTCTCTAGAGTTGTGTGAAAACAATAGGCAGCTATTTCACTCAGTCAACCGTACATACTTAGTTTCACCAGAGTGCAGAGAAATAGAGAGACGGGCGTTTTTTAATAAAAGGTGGTATTTATTGAGCAGTCTTCTTTCTCATGCAAGAGAAATGAATTGCCACAATTGCAATACTTATCATAAAGTAAAGTGCGTACAGTAAAAGTAGTATTATGAAATAATACTGTGAAAGCATTGATATGGTTTCTTAGCCATATGATACATTAAAATGGATAAAATATATACATACATAAAAACATTGACTAACGTACTCAACTGGTGCTTCTAACTACGCCTACCACGGTGTACCTGACCTAAGCCTCATACTTGGGAAGGAGTAAGTAAGTAGCAGTTTAAGGTAAGTTGGTTAAGATTGTTTTGCCAAGAATCTGAATCAAGAATTCTCTTAAGGGTTTAGTCAGCTCCGTACCTTGGTAATAGAATGTGGGAGGTCTGGTATCTCTTTCTTCAGGACTCGATCTTCCAGCAACCTGCGAGGGTGACTCGGGAACACCGGAGGTGGATTTTCTCTGCGTGAGAAAAAGCAGCTTCTCCAGCACGTCAAAGGGGAGGGGCGGCTTCAGTGGGCTCTCGCATCAGCTGGGCTCTCGGGCAAGTAGAGAGCCGCTCTGCTCCAAACCACCGTGTGTTTGCTTAAGGCAGCTGTTGGTATATTTATACCTGAAAGGTGCTGGGTTTGACGTAAGGTTGGACATAAGACGTCACTAAGAACTAACAGTTCTTTCTGGACTCCAGGAGTTCTTGTTCAAACCAAACCAAAAGCAGGGGGGGTTTCCCGGGCTGCTGGAGGCTTGGTTTGTTTAAAGAACGCGTTGTGCTTTCTAGGAGTCGATGGGAGTAGCCGTGCTGTGCTTTGGACAGCATGGGCTATTACTGAATATGGATATGATTCTTATGCCTTTATAAGGATATTATTAATTATAACCACATAAGGGCATGAATCAGGAATATCGAACTAGGGTCCTAGATAGAAATACAACACCCACTCCACGGATTAATGTCCATCATTACTAAAAACTAAGCAGTAGTAACATATAACGATGCATGTGTGTTTTCCAATCCACCCCAAAATACATATTTCGCATTTGAAATGGTATATGGTAAATACACGAAAATGAGTGTTGGTACTGTACGCTTTTCAAGCAGTGTCATCATTCAGTTAAATGCATATATATATATCAGCTGAATGAATTGCGAAAATTACACATGAAATGGCTCTGAATACAGAAAAGAATGTCGAGACCATTCCATCACATATTTATTCAAAATGCTGTATATGTGCTAGAATAATGATAAACCAAAAACAGGTACCAATATTGCCACGTTATTTATACACTGGATCTCGGGTGATCACTCGAATGACTGAATAAAGCAGTAATTCTCCATGAACCAGGTTTCAGAATAAATCATTTTTGTTTTATTTTTTGATTTAAGTGCATGTATCTATTTAGTATGCAATTTTTAGTATTTTAGAAACAGGAAACATTTCGTTAGTTCCACAGAATTGGACTGAACACAGATTTGACACAAATGACACTAAGCAAAAACGATAATTAAACAGACAAATATCAACTCGCACTCGTCAATCATACCACACAAGACAATCAAGATATATTTACAATTCTTTACAAACAGTATAGTATCACAGTGAAAAAGTAAAGCATTGGAAAGCAACGGATCAACAATGTCATTATTTTTTGAAATGATCAAGGGTTCCTAATGCTGAGGAGAAGAGGTCTACGCGTTTCGATTACCCCTGGTTTCGGGGAAATCTCATCAGGACCATGTGCCTGTAAATGGAGAACGAGATAGAATCAACACGAGGGGGACAAAACTAAACTCCTCACAACGCTACAGTGGGGGAAAAAAGAACTAATCATACCTCTCAATGGCCGACTTTACTTTTGAGGATGTAACTGTAGGTAAAAAATGAGGTGGAATTAAATCTCCTTAGTGAAGGTGCCAAAGGGGCAGTTGTTCAATCATGACCAGAACATTCATTCGTGTCTACTTACATCATGTTACGCCTACTGCGGCTGTTAGTGGGACTGGAGAGCAGCTTGGGTTGTAGCGGGTTGCTGGGGGGGGCAAAGGAAATGGTTTGAATGATTCAGCAGAGAGCGGTTGGATTCCTTAGTTCTCAAAAGAGGAAATGTCGACTTACAGTGATTTTGGTGGCGCAGGGAGTTCACGCGTCTCTTAGTCTGAGTTGAGTAATTAGGTAACGTGCTCCAGAAGCCTGTAAGTAAATTGGAGCTGGAATCAGAAATCCGAAATACTTGAAGCGATCGCCTGATATTGCGGGGGTGCCCTCGCTCAAGTTGGCGTTTTACCTGAAAGCGTCGTGTCCGCTGTCTGATACAGGGGGTCTGCGCTCTGCGATCTCTGTGCGATTAGTCCAGTGACCGGCACCTTCCAGTCGGTAGACTGGCTCTCGCGTTCAGTTGTGTAAAGACACTTCCTGGTTGCCCGAGGATTCTGGGGATTGTAGTTTTTTTCTCGTTGCCATGGGGACGGGCCGCGTTCGGAAATTTGAAGTGTAATGAGCCGTCGCTCACAGTCTAATTGGGAAACAGCAGTATAGATCTCAGTCTAATCTCCAAATTAAAGGCGATAAAGTTCAGATAGTTCATTGAGACCATTTATGGCAGAGTTGAATTTGACTATCAGCATTGCTTCAGTGTGTCACAATTTCTCCTCCATGTCACCACCTCTGGGGTCTTTCTCAATTTTAGCAATTACTGTCCATCTTAATTCCTCTACGGTATGTTTGTGATTGATCCAATGATTGACCAATGGGGCTGTTAGTACATTCTTTTTGATGCGTGATTTGTGCTGGGTGATGCGACATCGCACTTCTTGGCTGGTTTTGCCGATGTAAATTTTATCACATGGGCATTTGATACCATATATGACGAACTTTGATTTACAATTTGTAAATTTGTCATGTTTCCACGATATTTGTTTGTGCTGGAAAAGATTTCCTTCCTCAGTACTAGCACAGCAGATACAAGAACCACATCTATGATGTCCTTGGACCGGTGGTAATCCAAGCATAGTGGTGATTGTGGTTATGTTTGGTTTAAGTGCTGCTCGGACTAGATGATTAGCTACACTTTGATCCTTTTTGAAGGCAAATAATGGTTTATCCTTGAGTGACTCATCAATGTTTTCCACTAGATGCCAATTTTGAAGAATTGTTTTTTTGAATTCATTTGAACTTGGGCAGAATGTAGAGACACAAACCATCCTATTTTGTGGTGGTTTAACCTTGTTTGTTAATAGGGTATCTCGTGGAATCCACCAAACTCTTTTCATTGTTCTTTGAAGGAGTTTTTTTGGGTAGCCTCTTTGAGATAATTTTTCCGTCAGGATGGCAGCATGTAGCATGTATGCGTCCTTGTAATAGCAATTTCTCTTGATCCGCAGGTATTGTGAAAAGGGAAGATTCTCTTTCAAATTCCGTGGGTGGCTACTGTTAAAATGCAGTGCCTTATTTCTGTCCGTCATTTTTTTGTACAATGTTGTAACCAGACCATCGTCTGTCGGGTAAACTTCAACATCAAGAAATGCCATTTTAATTTTAGAGTAGTTGATTGTGAATTTAATTTCCTCCGTTCTCGCATTCAACCATTGGTGAAATTCATTCAGTTCATCTTCCGTTCCTTTCCATGTCATGAAGACGTCGTCGATATATCGACTCCAACTTGTGATCTTATCTTTGAATGGATTAGATTGGTACACAAACTTTTCTTCGAATAATGCCATGAAAAGTATGGCTAGCTCCGGTGCAAAGGGGCAACCCATGGCTACCCCACTTATTTGAAAAAAGAAATCTCCGTTGAAATTGAAGAAGTTCTTCTTTAGTGCCAACGTGGCTAATTGCATAATGAATTCCGTTGGTACTCTGGCGGGTCTTGGTCGTTGGTCTAGAAAGAATTGTATTGCATCCAGTCCGTCACTTTGGGGGATCTGGGTATACAGCGAGCAAACATCCATGGTAACTAGAAAGTCTGAATTTTGATTGAATGGAATATTTGGAAGTTTGTTCATAAAATCAGTCGTGTCGCGAAGAAAGGATTTAACTTCAGTCATGAACGGTTTTAAGAAAAAGTCAACAAACTTGGAAATTGGTTCGAATAATGACTCGCATCCCGAGACAATAGGTCTACCGGGGGGATTTTGTTCATCTTTGTGGATCTTGGGTAAGACATAAAATAACGGTGTACGAGGGTTGTTACATTTCAAATATTCAAATTCTTTTTTGCCAATTATACCTTCTGCTAGGCCTTTTTCCAGAATAGGGTTTAGTTGCTGTTGTAATTCTACAGTGGGGTTGTGATTTATATTCCTGTAGTATTTAGCATTGTATAGTTGACTCATTACTTCTTTTTTGTAGTTTTCAGTGTCCCAAACAACAATGGCTCCGCCCTTATCCGCCTGTTTGATTACGATTGAGGTATCTTTTTTCAAGTTTTCTAAGGCACATTTTTCAGCATATGAGATGTTGAATTTAGTCCAATTCTTACCTTCTTCCATTTTACTTATTGCTGATATGATTGTCTTTTCAAAAGTGATGGTTTCTTTTGCAATTTTGTTCGCTGGTGGGCTAAATTTGGATTTTCTTTTCAGTCCGGTAACCTCTAGTGGTGGATTCACTGGTGTTAGTGCAAAGAAGGATTTGAGTTTTATTTTGCGGCAAAATTCTAGGGCCTCCATTTTTAGTTTGACGAAGTTGGTGCGTCTCCTGGGGACAAACGAAAGACCTTTTTCAAGTATACTTCTCTCTGATGATGTGAGAATTTTTTGAGACAGGTTGAAGATTGGGGAAGCTACCAATTCTTGTAGTTCCTCCTCCGTGTCGACATTTCCCATGGTTGGTTGTACCGTGGGCGCGCTCGGTTTTCCGGTTGGCCTCTTCCTAAAAAAGGACCTGCAGAGGGTCCTGGTTGTTGTTGGAAGGCTCCTCTTTTGTTTCCCCCTCTCCTTTGGTTATAACCGTCACTGTCGCTATTACTTGATGCTGAAGAGGTGTCTGAGAAGGAGATGAACTTGTTATTTGATCGTCCTTGATATTCTCCTAAGAATCTTCTTGATTCAACTCTGGAGTAAAAGTCCGTTTGAAGGTAGGGATATGTTTTTTCGAAGTTGAAGTTTTTCTTGTCCTTTTGAAACTGATTTTCTTTTTGATTAATTGTGTAGTCCTTAAATTCTAGAATGTCCTTTTCGACTTTCTCCAGTAATGATTTTGCATCCGGGATGAGTTGGTTGGTTTGTATCTCGCTTTCCAGAGTTTTGATCTCTTCTAACTGTTGCAACGAGATCCTTTGTGCTGTCTCAACCGTTAAGACCATGAGGTCTCGGCTACACTTTGTCTCTATAAAACTGTACCCTTTCTTGTAGATGGGGTCGTCGGTGAATATCACAGGGATATTTTTGATCTGTAGTCCTCCTGGTATTGTGCCAGCTCGCAGGTGCTGGAGGAGATAATGACCATGTAGGTCTGTGCGGATTTGTTTCTTTTTAAGTCTCAACAGTTTTTCTGTCTCGTTTTGGTTTCTGGCAGTTGTGCTTAATGTAGCTGAAGCGAAGGGAGGGGGTTTTGCCAAAAGGTTTTTTATGTGTTCCTCATTATAGGCAAATGTTTGATCTTCAGACATACTGTGCTAGGTTTCACTTGTGACGCAAACAAAGATTAAAGAACAAAATAAAACTCAAACAAACATGCACCACCAAAGCGACTTTGGTCAAAACAAAGTCAAGCCCTCCACATGGGGCATACGGAAGGCCTCGCAGAACGGCTTCTGCAAAAGTATTAACACCAAAAACAGGGTCTGGGCTCACTGGCAATAAGGACAAGCCTCACCAGAACAATGATAAACCAAAAACAGGTACCAATATTGCCACGTTATTTATACACTGGATCTCGGGTGATCACTCGAATGACTGAATAAAGCAGTAATTCTCCATGAACCAGGTTTCAGAATAAATCATTTTTGTTTTATTTTTTGATTTAAGTGCATGTATCTATTTAGTATGCAATTTTTAGTATTTTAGAAACAGGAAACATTTCGTTAGTTCCACAGAATTGGACTGAACACAGATTTGACACAAATGACACTAAGCAAAAACGATAATTAAACAGACAAATATCAACTCGCACTCGTCAATCATACCACACAAGACAATCAAGATATATTTACAATTCTTTACAAACAGTATAGTATCACAGTGAAAAAGTAAAGCATTGGAAAGCAACGGATCAACAATGTCATTATTTTTTGAAATGATCAAGGGTTCCTAATGCTGAGGAGAAGAGGTCTACGCGTTTCGATTACCCCTGGTTTCGGGGAAATCTCATCAGGACCATGTGCCTGTAAATGGAGAACGAGATAGAATCAACACGAGGGGGACAAAACTAAACTCCTCACAACGCTACAGTGGGGGAAAAAAGAACTAATCATACCTCTCAATGGCCGACTTTACTTTTGAGGATGTAACTGTAGGTAAAAAATGAGGTGGAATTAAATCTCCTTAGTGAAGGTGCCAAAGGGGCAGTTGTTCAATCATGACCAGAACATTCATTCGTGTCTACTTACATCATGTTACGCCTACTGCGGCTGTTAGTGGGACTGGAGAGCAGCTTGGGTTGTAGCGGGTTGCTGGGGGGGGCAAAGGAAATGGTTTGAATGATTCAGCAGAGAGCGGTTGGATTCCTTAGTTCTCAAAAGAGGAAATGTCGACTTACAGTGATTTTGGTGGCGCAGGGAGTTCACGCGTCTCTTAGTCTGAGTTGAGTAATTAGGTAACGTGCTCCAGAAGCCTGTAAGTAAATTGGAGCTGGAATCAGAAATCCGAAATACTTGAAGCGATCGCCTGATATTGCGGGGGTGCCCTCGCTCAAGTTGGCGTTTTACCTGAAAGCGTCGTGTCCGCTGTCTGATACAGGGGGTCTGCGCTCTGCGATCTCTGTGCGATTAGTCCAGTGACCGGCACCTTCCAGTCGGTAGACTGGCTCTCGCGTTCAGTTGTGTAAAGACACTTCCTGGTTGCCCGAGGATTCTGGGGATTGTAGTTTTTTTCTCGTTGCCATGGGGACGGGCCGCGTTCGGAAATTTGAAGTGTAATGAGCCGTCGCTCACAGTCTGCTGAATCATTCAAACCATTTCCTTTGCCCCCCCCAGCAACCCGCTACAACCCAAGCTGCTCTCCAGTCCCACTAACAGCCGCAGTAGGCGTAACATGATGTAAGTAGACACGAATGAATGTTCTGGTCATGATTGAACAACTGCCCCTTTGGCACCTTCACTAAGGAGATTTAATTCCACCTCATTTTTTACCTACAGTTACATCCTCAAAAGTAAAGTCGGCCATTGAGAGGTATGATTAGTTCTTTTTTCCCCCACTGTAGCGTTGTGAGGAGTTTAGTTTTGTCCCCCTCGTGTTGATTCTATCTCGTTCTCCATTTACAGGCACATGGTCCTGATGAGATTTCCCCGAAACCAGGGGTAATCGAAACGCGTAGACCTCTTCTCCTCAGCATTAGGAACCCTTGATCATTTCAAAAAATAATGACATTGTTGATCCGTTGCTTTCCAATGCTTTACTTTTTCACTGTGATACTATACTGTTTGTAAAGAATTGTAAATATATCTTGATTGTCTTGTGTGGTATGATTGACGAGTGCGAGTTGATATTTGTCTGTTTAATTATCGTTTTTGCTTAGTGTCATTTGTGTCAAATCTGTGTTCAGTCCAATTCTGTGGAACTAACGAAATGTTTCCTGTTTCTAAAATACTAAAAATTGCATACTAAATAGATACATGCACTTAAATCAAAAAATAAAACAAAAATGATTTATTCTGAAACCTGGTTCATGGAGAATTACTGCTTTATTCAGTCATTCGAGTGATCACCCGAGATCCAGTGTATAAATAACGTGGCAATATTGGTACCTGTTTTTGGTTTATCATTGTTCTGGTGAGGCTTGTCCTTATTGCCAGTGAGCCCAGACCCTGTTTTTGGTGTTAATACTTTTGCAGAAGCCGTTCTGCGAGGCCTTCCGTATGCCCCATGTGGAGGGCTTGACTTTGTTTTGACCAAAGTCGCTTTGGTGGTGCATGTTTGTTTGAGTTTTATTTTGTTCTTTAATCTTTGTTTGCGTCACAAGTGAAACCTAGCACAGTATGTCTGAAGATCAAACATTTGCCTATAATGAGGAACACATAAAAAACCTTTTGGCAAAACCCCCTCCCTTCGCTTCAGCTACATTAAGCACAACTGCCAGAAACCAAAACGAGACAGAAAAACTGTTGAGACTTAAAAAGAAACAAATCCGCACAGACCTACATGGTCATTATCTCCTCCAGCACCTGCGAGCTGGCACAATACCAGGAGGACTACAGATCAAAAATATCCCTGTGATATTCACCGACGACCCCATCTACAAGAAAGGGTACAGTTTTATAGAGACAAAGTGTAGCCGAGACCTCATGGTCTTAACGGTTGAGACAGCACAAAGGATCTCGTTGCAACAGTTAGAAGAGATCAAAACTCTGGAAAGCGAGATACAAACCAACCAACTCATCCCGGATGCAAAATCATTACTGGAGAAAGTCGAAAAGGACATTCTAGAATTTAAGGACTACACAATTAATCAAAAAGAAAATCAGTTTCAAAAGGACAAGAAAAACTTCAACTTCGAAAAAACATATCCCTACCTTCAAACGGACTTTTACTCCAGAGTTGAATCAAGAAGATTCTTAGGAGAATATCAAGGACGATCAAATAACAAGTTCATCTCCTTCTCAGACACCTCTTCAGCATCAAGTAATAGCGACAGTGACGGTTATAACCAAAGGAGAGGGGGAAACAAAAGAGGAGCCTTCCAACAACAACCAGGACCCTCTGCAGGTCCTTTTTTAGGAAGAGGCCAACCGGAAAACCGAGCGCGCCCACGGTACAACCAACCATGGGAAATGTCGACACGGAGGAGGAACTACAAGAATTGGTAGCTTCCCCAATCTTCAACCTGTCTCAAAAAATTCTCACATCATCAGAGAGAAGTATACTTGAAAAAGGTCTTTCGTTTGTCCCCAGGAGACGCACCAACTTCGTCAAACTAAAAATGGAGGCCCTAGAATTTTGCCGCAAAATAAAACTCAAATCCTTCTTTGCACTAACACCAGTGAATCCACCACTAGAGGTTACCGGACTGAAAAGAAAATCCAAATTTAGCCCACCAGCGAACAAAATTGCAAAAGAAACCATCACTTTTGAAAAGACAATCATATCAGCAATAAGTAAAATGGAAGAAGGTAAGAATTGGACTAAATTCAACATCTCATATGCTGAAAAATGTGCCTTAGAAAACTTGAAAAAAGATACCTCAATCGTAATCAAACAGGCGGATAAGGGCGGAGCCATTGTTGTTTGGGACACTGAAAACTACAAAAAAGAAGTAATGAGTCAACTATACAATGCTAAATACTACAGGAAAATAAATCACAACCCCACTGTAGAATTACAACAGCAACTAAACCCTATTCTGGAAAAAGGCCTAGCAGAAGGTATAATTGGCAAAAAAGAATTTGAATATTTGAAATGTAACAACCCTCGTACACCGTTATTTTATGTCTTACCCAAGATCCACAAAGATGAACAAAATCCCCCCGGTAGACCTATTGTCTCGGGATGCGAGTCATTATTCGAACCAATTTCCAAGTTCGTTGACTTTTTCTTAAAACCGTTCATGACTGAAGTTAAATCCTTTCTTCGCGACACGACTGATTTTATGAACAAACTTCCAAATATTCCATTCAATCAAAATTCAGACTTTCTAGTTACCATGGATGTTTGCTCGCTGTATACCCAGATCCCCCAAAGTGACGGACTGGATGCAATACAATTCTTTCTAGACCAACGACCAAGACCCGCCAGAGTACCAACGGAATTCATTATGCAATTAGCCACGTTGGCACTAAAGAAGAACTTCTTCAATTTCAACGGAGATTTCTTTTTTCAAATAAGTGGGGTAGCCATGGGTTGCCCCTTTGCACCGGAGCTAGCCATACTTTTCATGGCATTATTCGAAGAAAAGTTTGTGTACCAATCTAATCCATTCAAAGATAAGATCACAAGTTGGAGTCGATATATCGACGACGTCTTCATGACATGGAAAGGAACGGAAGATGAACTGAATGAATTTCACCAATGGTTGAATGCGAGAACGGAGGAAATTAAATTCACAATCAACTACTCTAAAATTAAAATGGCATTTCTTGATGTTGAAGTTTACCCGACAGACGATGGTCTGGTTACAACATTGTACAAAAAAATGACGGACAGAAATAAGGCACTGCATTTTAACAGTAGCCACCCACGGAATTTGAAAGAGAATCTTCCCTTTTCACAATACCTGCGGATCAAGAGAAATTGCTATTACAAGGACGCATACATGCTACATGCTGCCATCCTGACGGAAAAATTATCTCAAAGAGGCTACCCAAAAAAACTCCTTCAAAGAACAATGAAAAGAGTTTGGTGGATTCCACGAGATACCTTATTAACAAACAAGGTTAAACCACCACAAAATAGGATGGTTTGTGTCTCTACATTCTGCCCAAGTTCAAATGAATTCAAAAAAACAATTCTTCAAAATTGGCATCTAGTGGAAAACATTGATGAGTCACTCAAGGATAAACCATTATTTGCCTTCAAAAAGGATCAAAGTGTAGCTAATCATCTAGTCCGAGCAGCACTTAAACCAAACATAACCACAATCACCACTATGCTTGGATTACCACCGGTCCAAGGACATCATAGATGTGGTTCTTGTATCTGCTGTGCTAGTACTGAGGAAGGAAATCTTTTCCAGCACAAACAAATATCGTGGAAACATGACAAATTTACAAATTGTAAATCAAAGTTCGTCATATATGGTATCAAATGCCCATGTGATAAAATTTACATCGGCAAAACCAGCCAAGAAGTGCGATGTCGCATCACCCAGCACAAATCACGCATCAAAAAGAATGTACTAACAGCCCCATTGGTCAATCATTGGATCAATCACAAACATACCGTAGAGGAATTAAGATGGACAGTAATTGCTAAAATTGAGAAAGACCCCAGAGGTGGTGACATGGAGGAGAAATTGTCACACACTGAAGCAATGCTGATAGTCAAATTCAACTCTGCCATAAATGGTCTCAATGAACTATCTGAACTTTATCGCCTTTAATTTGGAGATTAGACTGAGATCTACACTGCTGTTTCCCAATTAGACTGTGAGCGACGGCTCATTACACTTCAAATTTCCGAACGCGGCCCGTCCCCATGGCAACGAGAAAAAAACTACAATCCCCAGAATCCTCGGGCAACCAGGAAGTGTCTTCACACAACTGAACGCGAGAGCCAGTCTACCGACTGGAAGGTGCCGGTCACTGGACTAATCGCACAGAGATCGCAGAGCGCAGACCCCCTGTATCAGACAGCGGACACGACGCTTTCAGGTAAAACGCCAACTTGAGCGAGGGCACCCCCGCAATATCAGGCGATCGCTTCAAGTATTTCGGATTTCTGATTCCAGCTCCAATTTACTTACAGGCTTCTGGAGCACGTTACCTAATTACTCAACTCAGACTAAGAGACGCGTGAACTCCCTGCGCCACCAAAATCACTGTAAGTCGACATTTCCTCTTTTGAGAACTAAGGAATCCAACCGCTCTCTGCTGAATCATTCAAACCATTTCCTTTGCCCCCCCCAGCAACCCGCTACAACCCAAGCTGCTCTCCAGTCCCACTAACAGCCGCAGTAGGCGTAACATGATGTAAGTAGACACGAATGAATGTTCTGGTCATGATTGAACAACTGCCCCTTTGGCACCTTCACTAAGGAGATTTAATTCCACCTCATTTTTTACCTACAGTTACATCCTCAAAAGTAAAGTCGGCCATTGAGAGGTATGATTAGTTCTTTTTTCCCCCACTGTAGCGTTGTGAGGAGTTTAGTTTTGTCCCCCTCGTGTTGATTCTATCTCGTTCTCCATTTACAGGCACATGGTCCTGATGAGATTTCCCCGAAACCAGGGGTAATCGAAACGCGTAGACCTCTTCTCCTCAGCATTAGGAACCCTTGATCATTTCAAAAAATAATGACATTGTTGATCCGTTGCTTTCCAATGCTTTACTTTTTCACTGTGATACTATACTGTTTGTAAAGAATTGTAAATATATCTTGATTGTCTTGTGTGGTATGATTGACGAGTGCGAGTTGATATTTGTCTGTTTAATTATCGTTTTTGCTTAGTGTCATTTGTGTCAAATCTGTGTTCAGTCCAATTCTGTGGAACTAACGAAATGTTTCCTGTTTCTAAAATACTAAAAATTGCATACTAAATAGATACATGCACTTAAATCAAAAAATAAAACAAAAATGATTTATTCTGAAACCTGGTTCATGGAGAATTACTGCTTTATTCAGTCATTCGAGTGATCACCCGAGATCCAGTGTATAAATAACGTGGCAATATTGGTACCTGTTTTTGGTTTATCATTGTTCTGGTGAGGCTTGTCCTTATTGCCAGTGAGCCCAGACCCTGTTTTTGGTGTTAATAGTATATGTGCTAGAGGCTGAGGTAAAATATTGTCTCTAGTATCCTAAAAATAGAAGCTCTGCTCTCTAAGAATAGTTCTACTTTAAGCAGCGTACCATGTGCCAAAAAAAAAAAGGTAAATATTTTGGAAAATGAAAAAAAAAAATTTCGCTTTCAGGGGAAAAAAATAGTTCCAAATGTTTTCGGTAGCTTTGTTTATAAAAACTGAAGGCCGAATTCAGAGTTCAGGGAACGCTGTGTGCTCATTGTTTTTTAAGAGTTATTCTTGTTGACTGGAGAGAACATCATATCAGACAGACTCGCAAAAAATTGGTCTACAACATCAGGTGAAAGTTCGACCAAGTTCGAAAATGCTGTAACTGTGCAGTTTGGAGCGTGATTGCTATCATCGATGTTTGGATCAGCAATGCTCACAGAAGGCTGTACCTCTTCGGTGCTGCTTTCCTCTCTTACCTCACCGCCACATACTCGTAGTGGTGAAGTCTCAACGAATGCCGTCCTCAGAATCAGTAGCCGCTGGGGACAACACGATGCATGAGTCGTTACAGGACCTAGCAAAGTATCGATATCCATTGGTACTGCTGATGGTAGTGTAAGACAGACTTCCAAAACACATTTTTCTCCGCATAGCAGTCATCGAAGCACAGGTAAGATGCAATCCTGCCATATCGGTCTGAATGAAAGAAACCATGTTGTACTCAGATCTCTTAGCTGGGCCAATCCGTGGACCTTAGTGATACGGTCTCGGTATCGTTTTGCTAGGTAGGTTTCTTCCATCATTGCTGGAGTCTTGTCTGTGGATTGGCTTGCCATATCGGAGCAGAAGGAACAAAAATAAATTCCTGCCACGAGTCCCAGGATTAAGGGTAGGCCGCCAAAGACAGAATGGACAAAATTCAGGAAGGTGCCCAGAACTGTTTTAAACTGTGCTAACAGTCCAGAAAAAACTGTCTTAAATACATGTGCGATGCCACTGGTATCAGACATGTTTAAGATTTGGCTTAACATTTCTACGAATTGCACGGGGCAATTTGTCGATAAAAGGGAATGCATCTCTGCCGATGTCCTTGCCACTTGCAGATCATATGTTTCTTTGGATGACGTTAAAGGCACAGGTGTCTGTAAAAGAATAGACTTCATTCTGCTTAAAGTATCAATTCGAATAGAAGAGATATTCAAGGAAGGCCATAACGCAGCCCCCATAGCAGGATTGCTGTGTGGTTACAATACTTGCATACAGCAAACAACCCTGGAAGTTACGATCAGTAGATAGGCTTTCCCTGGCACCATTATACAACAGCTGTGGTCACTTATTAAAATGTAACTGCCGTTACAGAGTTGTGTAAAAAATGGCTCTATCTGTTTTCCAAGCTTGCCATGCTGGTGACATAAAAGGTTATTTGAAGACCCTTCGCAGGCTTAATGCAAGTTAATACCTTGACACAGAAGTGTACCGCTTAGTGATTTTTTACAATTGTTACCACTAAGGAATACCTTCTTTTTCCCTTCACTATAACATCTGTGTGTATAAGGTAAACCCCAGGTTGATTTGATGTATTCTTTACCCAACCTTTCATACTGGCCTGCAGGTATATACTCTTGGCAGTATTTAAACTGGAAAGTTGTTATCGGAATTGAAATAGTTCCGTGTATTATCCATTCAATGACAGGTCTCTCTGACATTGTCGATGGTAATCTCTCAAGTTTTTCAATGCTCAGAATCATATAGTCTGCTCCTTTTTGTGCCAAACTGATTTGTTTATCAGTAAGGTTAAAGATACCGAATAATGACGTTGTGTTGATTAAACGCCATGGTACGTAGCCTGAACGCAGATTTTGCAATGTCCAACCAAGCTGTACCATAGAACGTAATTGAGACTGACCATGTTGTAACATTAGTAAGTCCTGCTCTATTATATCAATAGCAGATGATACAATGCTGTCCAGTGAACATATTCTGGAGGACAGAGTCGTTAACCCATTGTCCACTACAGAAAGTGATTTTTCCAAATTTATACGATCAATTTCTCTTATTTTTTCTGCTGTTTCAATTTGCATTACTTTCCAAGCTTCCTTGTACGCAGCGTATATACCACCCGCTATGAAATGTTTTGACGCTGTTTGCGTGGTCCCAGTATGAAATCACGCAAGTCAGCACCGCCTTTAAGTAAAGTCAAGTGTTGCTTAATTTCAGCCAGTGTGGATTTCTGTATCCACTCAAGACATAGTTTCCCTACACTGTATGTTGTAACTATCCCTGAATGTTGTCTCTGGGAGTATCTTGGGTCTGGCCTGGTCATTTTGAACCCCTGTGTTTTGTTCAGGAATCTATCTTGACAGTTATTTGTGTCAGGATGTGTTCTGTTTTGGTGTAAAATATGGGATACGTCTATCTCCACATCTGTAGTGCTATCACTATCAGTTATGGGTTTCGGAATAGACGGTGTATTTAAGTCTTTTATCTTAGCTAGGCCAAGACATGTAGTTTGTTGAATTGTGCCATTCAAGAATATCATTTGTTCTGGGATCATGCAGGCCCTAAATAATGCTTCTAGGCCTTGTACTTGCCAATCATTGGCACCCCAGATCGTCTTTGTTTCAAAGTTGTTTTTCCAAAATTCGAAACCAAATGTAGACATTTTGTCATAACATTTTTCAGAATAAATCAATTTAGTATTTGTCAACATTGTTTTCATTCCTGTCCTAATTAACATTTTAAAATAAAACGTTTCTGAGTCACTGTTGTTAAACCCTGAGAAGTACTGAAATTTCTCATAAAATGTTTTTCGAAGCTGCCATTTGGCGGAGTTGGACAGTGTTCCCATTGGTTATAAGATAAAACATTTCTAGGCTGAGCAGTTTTATGCAAATAGTGATCACCAAAATGATTATAACAGTATAACTCTTCATAATTCGATGAACCCTGTAAGTAATCATGTTCTGTAAATTTGGCTGACATTACTAAATCTGACATCATATTATTTATGTTTTCAAAGTCCCAATCATCAGAGAAGGAACTTGGTGTCACAAAGTCACTTAATGAAACCTTGAACTGGTGTGGATATTTCAAGAACTCAACCGGGCCAAAAATGTCATAATCAGTTCTGTCCCATGCTACCCCACCGGGTATTGGATTGGCTGAGATGTTTACTGATGACAGTTCTCTTTTCTCGATGTGGGAGGATGTGTGAAGCTTTAGGACCAAGTTGATGTTCTGACTTGCTGTGTCCATTGTACTATATTTTCCATCAATGAATTTTCCCCAAACATAGAACCATGATGAGCCAAAGCAGGAGAGTAAGTACACCTAACACAATCCAAAATTCAATCCATGGTGAAATCAGATATGTTTCTTTTAGTTGGTGATAAAGTTCAATTACTTTGTCTTTGAAAGTTTTTGTTGCAGGCGTTTCTTCATGCTTGCTTGGATCTTCAGAAAAGTCGTCGAAGTTGAGAAAGAAGCCAGATGCAGTTCTGTCAATTGCTGGAATTATTTCCGGATTTTCATTTGCTTTTGCATTTTTCTTTGTTTCATTAGCATAGTCAGAGGCTACATCATTGTAGACTGGTATTTCTTGACAAACTGATTTCCCGCCTGCAGCCCCACGGGGATCCCTGACTCCTCCCCGCCTCACCTTGAGGTCAATGGCGTTTGCTGTGGCCGCTTCGGCGTTCGGTGCTGTGTTTGGCGCTGGGTGTTCAGAGACTGCTGGGACCTGCTGAGACCTAATTAAGCTGGTGCGGACTGGGGGTTCTTGTCGGAGACGGCTTATGGATGAGATGCGAGTGGTGCGAGGCGAGCGAGGTGAGCGGCACATCAATTAACGGACACTGGCTTTGATGTAATAAACGGTGTGTCCGGGCAGATTGATATTGACTGCACGTTAACGTTGTTCTCCGAGGGTCCCATCGCTTGCTATCTATTATCCCCTCAGTGCCCTTTACTTTGAACTGCTACTGATACAGACATTGCTGCTGAGGCTGCACTTAATTGGCAATCAGAAATCAGCCACAGTGCGGGTCTGCGGTGCATCTCTGTTCCCGTTTTATCTGTATGGACTTCTAGGCAGTGCTTTGAGGAGATTGTGTTCTCAAGACAGGAAAAAACAGGAGGCTGTTGCGATTGCTGAGGGAAACTCAGAGAATTGAGGAGAAAAGAAATTGGGCTTGGATTTGAGCTCGAGGCTTGCCGTGACAGGGACCAGGGGAAGGTCCAGAGGATCAAACTGCCCAATTGGATTCCCATTCCTGAGATTGCTCCGTTGTGGGGGACCTCTTTGCTGACTGTTTCGTTTGTGGGGAATCGGCGGGTGCGGAGGCAAGGGACTGCGAGTACCAGCATTCCCTATTTTCATCAACAGCTGATAATCTTCCCCGGCCGGCCCCGCCTCCAGCCTGCTGTGCTAACCTCTCGCTGCCCCCGGTTGGCGGATGCGACTCGCGGCTCGAGGCTTGCCGTACAGGGACCAGGGGAAGGTCTAGAGGATCAAACTGCCCAATTGGATATTACTACGTTGCACTATGTCACGTAAGGGGACCAATAAGAAATCTTCTCTAATACTTGACCCAGGCCAGGGGACCCTGAACTTTACTGTGACCAATCGATCACTGCCCACTCCTTGTGAAGATGTGAACGAGTCGCGACAACTGATAGACACCAGGCAATCTCCCTCATTGAACCCTGTTAGTTCCCAGAATTTATCTTTTTGGGAGGAAATAAATTCTCTATGCGGCACTAAGTATGCCCCAGTGGCATCCCCATCCCCTATAAAAAGCATTAGCATTTTCTCCCCAATTAGGAATTCATGTGATTTATTGCTACCATCTCTAATAGACAATACCCAAGGTGTTGCCTTGTTTCAGGGCCCAAATGACAAAAGGAAGCATGACGAGATTATTGAAAGCGAGAATCATCTAAACACACTAAAATCGTGCGCTGGTCCTATATCGCCAGTCACTAACCCCCCCTTAATTACGGCAGAGAGCGGGACTTATGTAGACCAAGTACTTTTATTGTCTCAGGTAGAGTTATTGTTTAATTCTATTGTATCACCACTGGTAGGAAAAATCAACGCCTTGGGTGATAGAATAACGGGCATTGAGAGAATCATTTTAGCCAACCTCCCACCACTTATTAATGATCCATCACACGGGGGAAGAGCCCTTCCGGCTATCTCCATAACAAAAGAGATAAATACTACAATTATTTCTCCGTCCACCCTCAAGAAGGCAATACCGAATGGTTCTGACTTGTTTACTACCACAGATGTTTCCTTGCCTATTAACCCAAGCAAACACGCCCAAACCTCTCCACAGTTTCCCAAAAAATATGTTATAACCAAAGCCGCTCTTAAACCTGGGTTTAATAAGCATACTGCTGCCAGAGCGAATCCAAGTAGTGTAGCATCCATACACTTGCCCCCTGAAGCCGCCCCATTTGTTCTTGTTTTATCAGGAATACCGGCACCCTGCCATGGGAAATTTGAAAGCCATCAGGAACTTTTAAACAAGGTCATATTCTGGCTTTCCAAAAACAGACCACTCGCATCCGATCATGACGGAGGTATCATGAGTGTTAGAAGGGTGGGCTGGCTAGGGTCTCTAACTAAAGACATTAGTGGGGATCTGGTCCTAGTAAAATTTAGAAACAGGAACATTGTCCCCCTTCTACGATCCTACCCACCCCAAAAAGGAGACGGCCCAATATCCGTCTGGGACTTACATGACTTCTACCCAATGTAAACTATCTGTAGGTGGAAATTTCCATAAATGTTTCTTCTGTTGGCCTGTTGATGAAATCAACTTTGCACTTTATGTCCTCTCCATATATATGATCAAGGTTATTTTTTAATGTACTGTAATTCCTAAATATGCAAATATGTATTGTGGTTTTGTATGACAATCTATGTATTTTATATTAGTGTATACTTTTATGACTCCTTTATGGAATCGAAATAAAAGGTATTATTTTGACAAACTGTTGCAATTTGGGTTTCAAGAGGCACAAGTTCCATCCATGGCATTATTGCATAGTCCTTTTCTATTCACTGCAGGTTTATCAAATGTGATTAGTCTCTCAGTTTGAGCCTCTTGGATTGTAGCAAATTTCGGTAATCTGCTATTTCTTGGGAGTCCACTGGGCCTACTACTTATTATTGTCCACATGATTGTGGTTTTACCAGGTCGATGGATACTACTCTGTTTTCCTTTTTACCAGCAAGGGGCGGTAGTACAACTGATCTTGTTCCGCTGACAGCTAAGACAGGTACTGCTTTTCTGTAAGAAGGCCCAAATTCCTTCTTCACCGCGATCTTCTCTCTGACCAGATGCCCAATCTTTGGAATCCAGACAGGTCTTGCTGGGACAGGTGGTTTTTCTTCAGTGGCTGTCGGCTGTTGTTTCAACTTTTTGTTACTCAGGCTTTTTCTTGTTTCATTTAAATCCTGTAAAACAGCCAAACGGTCTTTGATATCAAAGGATTTTTCTTCTACCACTAAAGTGTGACAATCAAGATCCTGAATGTGCATTCTAGTACCGAACAATAGTTCTTATGGAGTGAGACCTTTTAGAGAATTTCTTGCTACATTCTGATCAGAGTCCTGGAGAAGAGTACCGCAATGCAATGCCCATGCTGTTCATGGCATCTTTGTAAGCTCGAGAGCTAAACGCAGGACCCTGATCAGAATGTAGCATGCCAATTGCGTATGTGCCGATAAAGACTCGCAAATCTTTAGTTCTGCCGTCAGCCGGGTGCTGCTGCTCTACATTTTTAAGTTAATTTTGTCTTAATAATTATGGGGACGCATTTCTCCGGTTGGATTTTTGCATTATTGATAGCCTGATGCTTTCTAACAAAGATGTCCTGGCAATAGTCTGGTCCGGTTCACTACTGCGATCTCTGTTGCAGTCTGGACAATCCATTGCAAATTTGTACATTTGCACGCTCATTCCCGGCCACCAGTACTCTGATTGTAATTCTATTAAAGATTTCAAGATCTGTTGGTGCCTCAGACCCAGTCCCATGTGTGTGCTTTCAATCAAGAAAACTCTCTGGTTCGTGTTTGGAATTACTCTATCCCCCACTCCAGGGATTTGAGCAAAAGGAACGGAGTTTGCATCAATTATGCATGTATTACTGAGTGGATAGTTGAGAGGTAATGCTGCATAATCGCCTTTTAATGAGGCTTTTACTGCCAGCATGGTTTCCCCATCTATGTGTTTTTCAGAACGCTTTTCAGTGGCTACGGAAGCCGGTTGAACCGCTTCCGCTGTGGCTGTGTTAGCCAATGAATTCCCTGCAAAGTGAACGCCATCACGTTGATGACTCAGTGCATGTATCAAGTGAGTCTTCTGTAGTTCTTTCTTTAAAAGAACTACTTGTTCCCAAAGCGTTTTATGCTTTATTGTGGCGCCTGTCTCATCTTTGTAACAGTTTTTACTCCATGTCTGCATGTCATTTTTGTATGACTTGACACAGAAATGCGGATCACACACTATCAGTGTGGGGAATTCGCGATCGGCATTTTCAAGCGCCATCTTTAAAGATCTTATTTCAGCTCGCTGAGCTGAACAGTTTTTGAGTGATTCAGTTTTGGTAATCATCGTTTGAATTTACCAGAGCGCCAGCGACCTTTAACAATCGCACATGCTGCATTGTAGGATTTTTTATCTATATCGTAGTGTTGTGCAAATCTATCCATATAGATTATGCAGGTATATTGTTCCAGAGGCAGAATTTCGATTGGCAGAGGATATTCTTGTTCATATTCTAGATCATCTAGTTTTTTCAGTTTCGGGTCAAAATACTATTTCATGTCTTCTGTAGCAAGAGAATTTTCCCATTGTATCCATTTTGGATCTAATGCCACTGTTTTCAGATTGTGTGGACTCATTAATGCCTCATGGGCTGATTCTGCTGTATAAACAGTTATTCTCTTGCCTTGGGCTAGGGCTCTTTCTTTTGCTACAGCAGTTTGAACCGCAGTCAGAATTTTTTCAGTAGAACTGAATTTCATTTCAGCTTGAGTGTACAAATGTGATTTGTCAGCTATAGGTAACGTTTCTCCCTCGTTAGAGGTCAGGTATGTGAATCCGCATCTTCCTGGGATGACTCGGATTACAAGATTGCGTATGTTTTCACGAGTTTGTCATTTTGTTTTAGCTAACATGTCTGTTTGCAATGATCTCAAAATCTCTGTGTGTCTCTGAGTCCAATTGATTGGTTTGAAATCTGGTTTTATCAATTCATAGAGAGGTTTAACCCTCTCTGTATAATTTAGAATGTATGTTCTTCCGAAATTCAGGAAACCTAGTATTGATTGTAAATTCTTCAGCGTTTTTGGTGCTTGGAGTACAGCACATTTCTCTAACAAATTGTCAGATAGGCTCTTGCCTTCACTTGATAATTCATATACTAAAAACAGGACAGTTAGATGGGCAATTCGTGACTTTTTAAAGTTTAATTTGTAACCCTCTGATGCGAACTCAAGTATTATGGTGTTCACTCTTTTTAAGTGAATCTCCGGGTCATCATCTGTGAGATAGATGTCATATACATAGGACAATGCCTCATCATCATATATTTGTAGTAACGCTGTTACCCTTGCTGAGAATAATCCTGGGCTATTCTTGAATCCCTGTGTGAGTCGACAGAAGTGTTTTTGTGACCCCATTATTGAGAAAGCGGTCAAATACCTGATTTTAGGTGCAATGTTTTGAAAAAAGAATCCATTAGAGATGTCTAATGTTGTTTTATATATTTTGCGCACAATGGTATTCATTAGTGCTGCACTATGTGAGTTTTGTACTGCAAATGTTTTACAACAGGAGTTAAGGTGTCTGTAGTCCAAAACTAGACGATATGAATTGTCTGGCTTGGAGACAGGAAACAAAGGATTGTTCATTTGTGAGGTGCATGTTTCAATCACCCCTTGATATTCAAGTTGGTCTAAGATCTCCTTAGCTTGCTTTTTTGCATCTTGTTTAACTGGGTACTGCCTTTGTGCAGTGGGCCGATTTTTTAACTGGATTTTGTGGTTAGGCAAATCCTCATCCCATCCTACATGATTTTTATATAATGCGGGAGCTTGGGCCACTGCCCATTTTCTTGCCAATGTGTATATTTTATGAATCCGAATATGATTTGAGAAGGCAGGCATAATCATTTCTTCACCATGAGGGCACTCCCTGACAAACTCTGGTGGCCAGTCTTTTTAGCTAACAGGATGTCATAGCCTTTAGATAGATTCTCCCAAAAGAGACCTTTTATTTTCCTAGTTTTATCTCCCTCTATATGTAATGTTATTTCATATAGTTTATGGGGCACGCTAACTCGCGTATCTGCAATTTCCGCCTGAATGTATTCATTCGTGTCCACTGTATCCAGAAGATTCATCAGGATCTTGCGAGCTATGGTCACTTCTGCTGCACTGTCTAGCATTGTCTGGGCCCACTCTCCGTTTTTCAGTTGTGTCATCAGTATCCTCGGCATTTTTAATTTTAATGCTAGCTACCTTCTTTCTTGGATATTGTAATTTATTTCTTTGATGAGCAGGTTCCTTGTCTTTGGACTTGACGTGCTCTTCTCTGTGTTCTGACCATCCTCTTCTTTCCAATTTCTGTGAGGAAGTCTGAAAAGATCGAGAGGGACTTGTATCAACATCTTCATATCTATCACGTCTTTTCTCAGAGGGCTCCCATTTGGGAGACTTGTTTCCTCAGTCTGGAGAATTTTTTCTCCGTTGAGGAGACTTTCCTCTGGACTGGAATCGTTTTTCCCTGGGAGTGGACTGTTTATTACCATCCCAACTCCTTTTTGGAGTATTCAGATTATTTTTAATAAATGTTTTTTCAGGATTTTCAGTTAGTTGGGGTTTTACCAGTTTCCCACCCAAACTATCTCTTCCTAGTTCTTCATAGGATTTTTCTATGATTCTGGCAAGTTCAAATGGTTGGTCTGCTATATCTGGTTCCTCCAATTTCTGGAGGTACTTCATATCGTCCCTTGCCAATTGAACTAATTCTCTATATGCCTTTGTTAATTCTTTTAGTTTAACTAGGAGTTCTTCGCTTTACATTGTTTCAATGTCTGGGTGTGTTGCGTAGCTGTCTAGAACCGGCACGTGGCTCCTGGTCTACCTAGTGGACCGTGCCTGGTGATGTGATTTTGATGTTGTAGGGCGCCATTAAACCAGAGCAGGTGCTCTTGGTAATTTAGTGGGATTTCAACGTCCTCGAAAGGAGTTCATATATCCGGAGGTTCCTTTATTATGTAATAGTGGAATTCTTTTGTTACAGCGTTTGCTGCTGGAAAGTGTATCCATGAATAGAATACCTCTATCTGCCGATATTCATGGGCCTCTACCACGAATATGACTGTACCACCTCGTTATGTCAGTCTATTTTCTATAAGTTTAAGAGTTATAGCTCTCCTTACGTTGACCGGAATGAGTATGGCACTCGGGTCATTTTCTTGGATGGTGGTGTCATCCTCTATGAGTTGAGCTGCTATTCTAGCTTGCTCCCTTTCGTTGTTACTTTCTGACATTTTACTGACAGAAAGTTTTGTTGCAGATCAAGTTTCAAGGAAACATAGATTAGGTGCGCAATATTTTGGAACACTGTGTCCTTCACCGTTGACTAAACCAAAAACTAATACATAGGAATCTCTTCCTACTAAGTTCCGGCGGATATTAACATTTCACCCACTCCAGACGTCTATTGGAGTTTTTACGGGAGAAAAGGGTCTGTGTGAAAAGCACGACTAAGTTACTCTAGTGTCTTGCGTTAGATCATCGCCTTACCAAACGTTGGGCGCCATGTTGTGTAGTTCCTATATTCCCAATAGGCTATGCGCATTGGAATAATATAAACAGCAGTGTAGACGTAGGACTGAGGTCGACTAGGTCTCTACTGACCATATTAGACTTAATTAGTTTTGCCAGCTAGCTCAGAGGTCACTAGAATCTTTCTTGAATGTTCAGGAAAGAGTTAACTCTCTCCGGATTTAGACAAGAAGGGATTAGCTTCTGACAACCATACAAACATGACAACTTTGCTCCCTCAGAAAAGAGTGTATCTCTAGAGTCGTGTGAAAACAATAGGCAGCTATTTCACTCAGTCAACCGTGAATACTTAGTTTCACCAGAGTGCAGAGAAATAGAGAGATGGGCGTTTTCAATAAAAGGTGATATTTATTGAGCAGTCTTCTTTCTCATGCAAGAGAAATGAATTGCCACAATTGCAATACTTATCATAAAGTAAAGTGCGTACAGTAAAAGTAGTAATATGAAATAACACTGTAAAGAATAAAGGGCGCCCCCGGGTAGCATTGAGGACCCTCTACGCGGCCTCGGACTCTGGAGGCTTGGCGGTTCCCAATCAGGAACTATATTATTTAGCGGCCCAGCTACAATGGGTTGCTTACTGGCTGAGTGGTAAGAACCTGATGGATACGGCCACGATCGACACTACCCTGTCCCCCGTACAGGTGCTGACGCTCTTCCACCCCCTGACGCGGGGCCGACCCCCCATTCAGATCCATGTGGCAGTCGCGAGACAGTGCTATATGCGGAGCCTCAGACTCACCAAAAGTACGGTACCCTATGCCCCGAACCTGCCTCTACTGGGGACTCCCCTGGGTACTGGTGCGCTGTCTTCAACCGAGCTACGCAGCTGGACTGCGGCAGACTTGGACGAACTGGGCAGCCTGTATAGTGACGGAGAGCTGTTGCCCTTCGGAACCTTGGCCGCAGACACCGGCCTGCCAATGGGCCAATTTCTGGCGCACGCCAGGCTTCTCCGCGAGCTAACATAGGCATGGGGTGACTTGACCCACGAGCCGTCCACACATATGCTAATCCAGTATCTACAAGTGATGGGCGATGGGTCCCATATAGTGCATTGGTTAGCACAAGTGCTGCACAGTCATACTCAATTCTCCTCCCACAGGCTGAGGGAGAAGTGGACGACCGACCGGGGTAGTGTCTGGTCAGACAAACAGTGGGCTGCGGTATTGGCAGGCGCCAGAAATATTCCTCGCAACGCGCGATTTAAGATCATCCAATATTACATAATACACCGAGCGTATTTGTCCCCAGACAAACTGAATCGCTACTTCGGACTCACATCGTCGGCGTGCCCCAGGTGCGGCCTCCAAAACTCGGACTTCCTACACGCACTCTGGAGTTGCGCCCACCTCACCTTGTACTGGTCGGCGGTCGCTGACACATTGACGGCGGCCACGGGCGATACCCTCCCCAAGACGTGGGAAACATGCCTACTGGGGCTCTACAAGAGAACCAAACAGACCAAACTAAGTTTCTGGGACCTAGGACTCATTACGGCTAAGCGGCTCATCACGAAACGATGGAAGAGTGCCGCCCCCCCGCGCCCTGCTGACTGGCGTCACTCTTTTGACAACTTGGCTTGCGCAGAGAGTGTGTCTCTACACAGGGAAGAGACTGCGGGCCTCCGGAAGTAACCGATTGCCCAAGACTGGGACGCTACCCTGACCGCGTACCACCGGGCGTGCACCCAGGCCGGTATAGAGTGACTGCCACGACGCGGAACAGTGAGGGTCCTGTCGTCTACCGTCCAGTTGTGGAGCGAGCCCCCCCACCCCTTCCCTCCCCCAGCCACCGAGGTCCTGCCCAGCGGGAGGAGTCCCCTGTCGTTTGTAGTAATTATTCTTTTTTATGACATTGTGTGAACAATTGCCTTATTATCTGTGAAACTAAATAAAGTTTGGGACCATTGGTCTTAAAAAAAAAAAATGAAATAACACTGTAAAAGCATTGATATGGTTTCTTAGCCATATGATACTTTAAAATGGATAAAATATATACATACATAAAAACATTGACTAACGTACTCAACTGGTGCTTCTAACTACGCCTACCCTGGTGTACCTGACCTAAGCCTAATACTTGGGAAGGAGTAAGTAGCAGTTTAAGTTAAGTTGGTTAAGATTGTTTTGCCAAGAATCTGAATCAAGAATTCTCTTAAGGGTTTAGTCAGCTCCGTACCTTGGTAATAGAATGTGGGAGGTCTGGTATCTCTTTCTTCAGGACTCGTTCTCCCAGCAACCCGCGAGGGAGACTCGGGAACACCGGAGATGGATTTTCTTGGCGTGAGAAAAAACAGCTTCTCCAGCGCGTCAAAGGGGAGGGGCGGCTTCCATGGCCTCTCGCATCAGCTGGGCTCTCGGGCAAGTAGATAGCCGCTCTGCTCCAAACCACCGTGTGTTTGCTTAAGGCAACTGTTGGTATATTTATACCTGAATGGTGCCGGGTTTGACGTAAGGTTGGACATAAGACGTCACTAAGAACTAACAGTTCTTTCTGGACTCCAGGAGTTCTTGTTCAAATCAAAACAAAAGCAGGGGGGGATTTCCCGGGCTGCTGGAGGCTTAGTTTGTTTAAAGAACGCGTTGTGCTTTCTAGGAGTCGATGGGAGTAGCCATGCTGTGCTTTGGACTGCATGGGCTATTACTGAATATGGATATGATTCTTATGCCTTTATAAGGATATTATTAATTATATCCACATAAGGGCATGAATCGGGAATATCGAATTAGGGTCCTAGATAGAAATACAACAGTCTTGCCTCGTCGACTGGCTCTTCTTGTTGTGCAGAATAATCCACTCTGTGGCGCCAATGCAAAAGGGTTGGAGAGCTAGCAGATTTCCATTGGCTTGCAATGTCACTTTGGTGACCATACCCAGGAAGGATCGCCCAGCTCTCATGCCGTCAGTGTCCTCAAGGACACCCAGCAGCATCAGGGGGGAGAGGGGAACCTACCAGCCCAGGACCTCAGGCAGCTCCATAAACCACTGCCAACCAAAACATTTGAATCTAAGGACATGACCAAACCATGTGTTAAAAATCAGCAGGAGAGTCTCCACAATGGGGGCAAGTGAGCTCATAGTAAAGGTAATACATTTGGATCAACCTCAATCTTGTAGAGATTGTGAGTAAACTGGGGGTTATCAGTGCATCTCTCCAATCCTCATGCTCGATGGGGCATATCCAACTTTCCAACCAGAATCTGAGATTGTTCTGTATGCCAAGAGCATTGACAATCAAGGCACTGTAGATCTGGGAGAATCCACCCGGGCCCAAATCCCTCATAAGGAGCTTGGCTTCTATCTGGGTAAACTCTGGAAGTGTTTCAGTCGGCAGGACGAGAGACTTAAGAGCCTGCCATAATTGAAGGTATTTATATAGCTGGTTATGGGCAAGTAAGTGCATAAGTGGTTTGGAATTCTTTGAACACTCCCATGTGTGTCCCTGCCCGAACTTCGCTCAGTAGTGAGATACCAGTAAGGTACCGTCTCCCAAAGCCCTGCAACAATGTCACCTCTCTTAAGCAAGTCCCATGCCAAAGAGGTGTGTGCTGTATAAGTTTGTTTCCCCAGTGAGTGTGATGGAGTGCAGCCCTCCAGGGTAGTAGAGTCGTTTTGGTCACCTGAGGCACATCATTACGGATGGAAGAACCATATAACATGGCCTGTATTTGAGGGAAGCCTAACAAGTATAATTCCAATTGGTAAGCAGGAATCAATCACTAGGCCACCATTGTATGGACCTCATTGACAATAGGTTTAGGCAAGGTGGGGTAAGGATGGGAAACAACCATTATAACGCAGTCATTACAACGCACTACATTTACAAAGCAGTCATTACAACGTGACATCCTTTACATCGCATGCCATTACAATGCAGCCATTACCACGCATGTCACTACAACGCATGCCATTACAATGCATGCAACTACAACGCATGTCATTACAACACATTATAAGGTAAGTAATGGGAAATAGTCATTTTTACCTCTACACTATCCAACACCTACCCTACTGTTGCACTCACTGGATTGGGAATAGTATTTTTTACAAAGCAAACACAAGGAGATGATGGATGGAGCGCTTAAACTTTCCAGGCACTCACACCCTATCACAGATCAGGGTTTAATCCATCATCATTTTTTAGCTGAATTTGCCACCTTATGCCATGATGGATTCAACCCAGATCTGTGACTGGGGGTGAGTGTCTGAAAAGTTTCAGCACTCTGTCCGTAATCTCTTTGCGTTTGCATTGTTCACCCTGAATTGGCAGGGTATGCCCAGAGGTTGGTATCTTGCTCACTTTGCCACTAGAGTCAAGCTAGCCTGGCTGATGAAGGCTGTTAGCCCGAAACTGGTCCCAGGATACTTGTTTCCGGTCTAGGGAAGAGATGGCTTGGCAGTTCGGGCTGGACTGTTCCCATGAGGCACAGGGTTAAGACGGATTTGCATATAGCTGTGTCTGAACTGGGGTGGCGAAGTGAGCTAAAGAATGATGATGGATTTAACCCAGATCTGTGACTGGAGGTGAGTGCACTCCGTCTATCATCTCTTTGTGTTTGCAATAGTAATTTTTACCCCTAAACTATCCAACACTTACCCTACTGTTGCACTCACTGGAGTGGGAATAGTAATTTTACCCATACACTATCCAACACTTTCCCTACTGTTGCACTCACTGGAGTGGGAATAGTAATTTTACCCCTATACTAACCAACACCAACACTACTGTTGTCCTAAAATTATTATGTGTTGTAATGGAATGAATTGTAATGGTATGTGTTGTAAAGGAATGCGTTGTAAGTGCAGTCTCTAAAAATATGTTGTGATGGCCTGCGTTGTAAAATCATGCGTTGTAATGGATGTTGCGATGTAAAAACTGAATTGTAAAGGCATGCGTTGTTAAGGTTTGCGTTGTAACGTGTCCTATTTGGTCAGGAGCCATGCCAGTCCTATCCAAAACCTGAAATCACGGCCGTGGTTTGTAAAGTAGCAAATTTCCAAAGCTGGATAAATCCAGGGCTGGGCATAGTTTGTGTAGTGCCACTATGCACACTACGCAGAATTTTCGGAAACAAATGGTGGAAAACGGGGTCACGTCCTGGGGGTCCGTGTGCCCCGGACAGGGGTCCCTCGTGCCTGGGCAGACTCCCTGATCTCCCCGGCCTGGTTGGAGCCCGGGAGCCCCAGAGCCCTGCAGCCCCCGAGCCCTGCAGCTCTGCAGCCCTGGAGCTCGGCAGCCCAGGAGCCCTGAAGCCCTGGATCCCTGGAGTCTCGGAGCCCTGGAGCCTCAGAGCCCTGCGGCCCCCGAGCCCTGCATCCCCGGAGCCCTGGAAGGGCAGGCAGGAGCTCTCCAGCGGAGGCTCGGGGCAGGCTGATTGGCGTCATGTCTGTCCCGGCCATCTGGTCGCACTTTTCCACTCAGCCAACTGGTCGCACCCAATGCTTCCCAATGGGGCGACCAGATGGCCGGGCTTCCCGGAAAGTCCAGATGAGGCGCCATTCGCCTCCCGGATCCCAGCCAGGGATCCAGGAGGTCGGGCACGTTGGCGCCCTGGGTCCCCTCCGTCACTCAACACGCACGGGTTCCCAGAAAGAGGGGTAGCCTTCCTCCGGATTACTAGGGGCAAGGGTATGCCCGGACACCCTTCTGGGGCTGGCGGTTTCCTGCCGGGGACCAGATGGGCGATGACCGGGCAAAACCTCCCAGGCGGCCGGAGCTCCCTCCTCCAGCCCGCGGCGTGGCAAAGTACCCGGGACGGGCTCCATGGGTCCCGGGCAGTCCTCCCCATGCCTGAGGCCCAGCGTGGGGTTTCAGAGCCCCCCTGAGCCCTGCAGCCAGGGAGCCCTGCAGCCCTGGAGCTGGAAGCCCTGGAGCCCCGAAGCCCTGCAGCCCCCGAGCTCTGCAGCCCCGGAGCCCTGCAGCCGGGGAGCCACAGAGCCCTGCAGCCCCGGAGCACTGGAGCCCTGCAGCCCCGGAGCCCTGGAGCCTCCGAGCCCTGCAGACCCGGAGCCCTGCCGCCCCCAGCCCTGCAGCTCCGAGCCATGCATCCCCGGATCCCTGGAGCCTCGGAGCCCTGGAGTCTCGGAGCCCTGCGGCCCCCGAGCCCTGCAGCCCCGGAGCCCTGGAAGGGCAGGCGGGAGCCCTCCCGTGGAGGCTTGGGCAGGCAGATTGGCGTCATGTCGGTCCCAGCCATCTGGTCGCACCTTTCCACTCGGCCATCTGGTCGCACCCAATGCTGCCCAATGGGGGGACCAGACGGCCGGGCTTCCCTGGAAGTCCCGATGAGGTGCCATTCGCCTCCCAGATCCCAGCCAGGGTTCCAGGAGGTCGGGCGTGTTCGCGCCTAAGGTCCCCTGAGCTGTGCCGTGCGCACTTGTTCCCAGAAAGAGGGGTAGCCTTCCTCCGGATTACTAGGGGCAAGGGTATGCCCGGACACCCTTCCGGGGCTGGCGGTTCCCTGCCGGGACCAGATGGGCGATGACCAGGCAACACCTCCCAGGCGTCCGGGGCTCCCTCCTCGAGCCTGCGGCGTGGCAAAGTACCCGGGACGGACTCCATGGGTCCCAGGCAGTCCTCCCCATGCCTGAGGCCCAGGGTGGGTTTTCAGAGCCCCCCCTGAGCCCTGCAGCCCCGTGCTCTGCATCCCCAGAGCCCTGGAGCCCTGCAGCCCTGGAGCCCCAGAGCCTGGAGCCCCGGAGCCCTGCAGCCTCTGAGCCCTGCAGCCCAGGAGCCCTGGAGCCCTGGAGCCCCGGAGCCCCGGGAGCCCTGGAGCCCTGCAGCCCCCGGAGCCCTGCAGCCCCTGAGCCTGCATCCCCGGATCCCTGGAGCCTCGGAACATCGGAGCCCTGGAGCCCTGGAGCCTCGGAGCCCTGCAGCCCCTGAGCCCTGCAGCCCGGAGACCTGGAAGGGCAGGCGGGAGCCCTCCCGTGGAGGCTCGGGGCAGGCAGATTGGTGTCATGTCGGTCCCGGCCATCTGGTCGCACCTTTCCACTCGGCCATCTGATCGCACCCAATGCTTCCCAATGGGGCGACCAGATGGCCGGGATTCCCTGGAAGTCCTGATGAAGTGCCATTCGCCTCCTGGATCCTAGCCAGGGCTCCAGGAGGTCAGGCGTGTTCGCGCCTAGGGTCCCCTGAGCCGTGCGGTGCGCACTTGTTCCCAGAAAGAGGGGTAGCCTTCATATGGATTACTAGGGGCAAGGGTATGCCCGGACACCCTTCTGGGGCTGGCGGTTCTCTGCCGGGGACCAGATGAGCGTTGACCGGGCAACACCTCTCAGGCATCCTGGGCTCTCTCCTCCAGCCCGCGGTGTGGCAAAGTACCGGGGACGGGCTCCATGGGTCCCGGGCAGTCCTTCCCATGCCTGGTGCCCAGCGTGGGGTTTCAGAGCCCCCGCTGAGCCCTGCAGTCCCGGAGCACTGTGGCCCTGCGGCCCGGGAGCCCTGCAGCCCGGGAGCCCTGCAGCCCTGGAGCCCAGGAGCCCTGGAGCCCGGGCGCCCTGGAGCCCTGCAGTCCCCCAGCCCTGCAGCCCCAGAGCCCTGCAGCCAGGGAGCCTCTGAGCCCTGCAGTCCCGGAGCCCTGCAGCCCGGGAGCCCTGCAGCCCCGGAGCCCTGCAGCCCTGGAGCCCTGCAACCCTCGGAGCCCGGCAGCCCCCGAGCCCTGGAGTCCCGGAGCCCTGCAGCTCTGGAGCCCTGTAGCCTCGGAGCCCTGGAGCCTCGGAGCCCTGCAGCCCCGGAGCCCTGCAGCCCCGGAGCCTTGCAGCTCCCGAGCCCTGGAAGGGCAGGCAGGAGCCGTCACGTGGAGGCTCGAGGCAGGCAGATTGGCGTCAGTTCTGTCCAGGCCATCTGGTCGCAACTTTCCACTCGGCCATCTGGTTGCACTCAATGCTTCCCAATGGGGCGACCAGATGGCCGGGCTTCCCTGGAAGTCCCGATGAGGTGCCATTCGGCTCCTCGATCCCAGCCAGGGCTCCAGGAGGTCGGGCACATTCGCGCATAGGGTCCCCTGAGCCGTGTAGTGCGCACTTGTTCCCAGAAAGAGGGGTAGCCTTCTTCCGGATTACTAGGGACAAGGTACACTGAGACCCCTCTCGGCCTAGCGGTCCTCAGCCAGCAGCTGGATGGGCCAGGATGCCGCCCCAGCCCAGAGTCCATCCCCTGTCCTGCTGCATGGCAGCATGCCCCTGCACCTTCGGGCCTTGGGGGCCCCCTTACTAGCTCCAGGGGCCTGGCCAGGCCCCGGGTCGGGTGCTCCATCCCTGGGCCCTGTCCCCTGGCCTGCCACACTGCCAAAGGCCCGGGACGGGGTTCCGTTGTGCCCGGGGAGTCTCCCCTTGCTTGTTTGGGTTTAGGAGCTCCATCCGTGGCCCCTGAGGGCCCCTGAGGGGCCTTGGGGAGGGTGGCCTTGTCACACCAGGCTCCTTCCTGGGTCCTGCCACGTGGCAGGGTGCCCGGGATGGTGTCTGGCTGGCCCGGGGAGGCTTCCCCTTTGCTTCCAGGCCTGGGAGCCCCGGCTAGGTCCAGGGGCCCTGCCGGGCCCCGGGCCCTGTCCCTGGGCCTGCCGCACTGCCAAAGGCCCGGGACGGGGTTCCGTTGTGCCTGGGCAGACCTCCATTGCTTGTCAAGGTGTATGCGGGCCCCGGGCCGGAGGGCCTGTCGGGACCCCCTTGCAGCCTCCATGGCTGGGGCCCAGCTGGGGCCCCGGGGCTCCGGTCTGCCATGCCCCGGCGCCAACTCACTCCTTCATTGGGGCACAGGGTGTCCAGATGGCTTCCCTTTCGTGCCCGGCATCTAGTCGCCCAGATCCCCTCGGCCATCTGATCGCCCTCAATGCATTCCTATGGGGCGACCAGATGGCCGGGCTTCCTTGGAAGTCCTGATGGAGTGCCATTTGCCTCCCGGATCCCAGCGAGGGCTCCAGAAGGTCAGATACTTTTGCGCCTTGGGTCCCCTCTGTCACCTCGAGTGCATGGACTACAAGAATGGGGTGTAATTCTTCTCCGCATTACTAGGGAGAGGGTCAGTCAGACCTCCGGCGATTTTGAATCAGAGGAAGGCAGTTCCGGGGCATGCCCGCCAGGGCCTCTAGGGGCCTAGGTACGCTTCTACCTCTTAGCCCCTTGCTGATGGTCCTTTTTCTACAAGTTTTCTCAGGCAGACCTCTGTGAGGTCTGGCCATGCTGAGAGGGGGAAGGCAGTCCTGGGGCCCGCCCGCTGGGGCCCCCAGGGGCCCGTGGACCGAGGACGCTCCACCCTCTCAGCCCCTTGCCGATGGTCCTTTTTCTCCGAGTTTTCTCAGGCAGACCTACATGAGGTCCGGCCATGCTGAGAGGGGGAAGGCAGTCCCGGGGCCTGCCCGCCGGCCTGAGAAACGGCTACCACATCCAAGGAAGGCAGCAGGCGCGCAAACAGCAAACATAGGATTCAGAAAAAGGCAAACAATCTGGGCAGACATTACAGCAAAGGCATACCAGCTGCATAGCCCAACCCCAGCCAAAGGCTAGGGTCGACAAATCATATACCTTGATAGATGTCCCTACTCAGGCATCAGAATGAGAACAATTTGCCACTGGCAATTGTCTGTTCTATGTGCCCCTCTGAACTTACCAGCTCTGTCAAGATCTGTCCAAGCCGCTAACCTTTTTTATGGAGAATCCTTCTCCTCACACTCACCATTGAGATAACTAACCTAGAGTGCCCATCAGCGCATACAAGTATGTGAACAGTATCACAATGACCAACAAGATTATGTGGGCCATACTGCCTCCTATGTCAGATCTCTGTCCCCAACCGCGGGTCTATTCTACCCTCAAGGCCACCAACAAGCAAAACAGCTGTTTGTTTATTGCACCAGGAACTTTAGTACTGTTAAGGGGTGCCAAAGTGCACAGAGTCACAAAGTCAGCAAAATTAGGGTCCAGAAAAGCATGAAAAATCTTGGGTTATCACTCAGAAAAGGTAGATTTGCTTGAGCTTGTCATTGGCATTTATGTAGCACTTACTTCCCATGATGAGGTGCTAAAGTGCTGTGTGGACAGATGGCAAGCTACTTTAAAGAATGCTTACGTTGTTAGAAATTTCAGCATACATGCAGTTTGCCATGGTAATTATCACTGTCATGTAATTTGCCCCATGTGAACACTGACATGCTAATATGTTGTGCGTTTGCTAGTTTGCTAGTTTGCTATGGGTAAATGTCAAATTATTATCATGCAGGTTATAACATTTGACACATTTTGACACACTGAATATTATATGTTTACATGCAGACATACCTATCACATATCATAGTTACCGCTCTTTTGAACAGAGAACCTGAGAAATGTGCCCATGCCACTATTCGTATGCTTCCATTGACCAATATGATATGGAGCACCTCAAGTAGCATTAGAAGATGCAGACAATTGGGAGTCTCTGTTAATACCTCAAAGGGGTCTTGTATGGCGTCACCCAGATGAGTGACATAACACAAAATAATGGGCCACCCATGCAGAACGTGAAGAGAGGCACCTTAGACTCCCATATCTCACTGATTTTCATTGCCCTTGGGCTGAATTGGGGCCCTTGAATGGTAGAGGGACCCTCTGCACCACTGGGCCTGGGTGTCCTGTGTTACACCCTTGCCCAGAAGTAACAAAAAGAAGCCTTTTGAAGGCACTGTTGTACCCCCCCCCCCAAAAAAAAGATGCTAATGGGCATTCATCCAGAAGAAACAGAGAGACAGAGAGGCAACCCACTGAGGGCTCTGTTGTATGCGCTGTTAATAGTGCCTATGAAGAAGTAGTATATACTGTGTTCACCCAAAAGCAACAGAAAATAATTCAATGGAGGACTAAATACTGGGGAGCAGGAGATCACTTGACCTCAAACTCAGCTTCCACTCTCAGGTGCTTGAGATCTGGGAAAGGTAGAGGGAGGTAAAGAACAAATCCAAACCCCACATAGCAAAGACAATGTATTCAAAATAATTTACAAATAGAACAGATACAGTACTCAATTTTTCCAAGGACTTGTATGGTCTCTGCCCATGAAGTTTCACAACATGTGCATATGATCATAACCACGTGTTAAGGAACTCACGCTTCAGATATTAAACTCATATAGTACGATTGGTGATATGAGTAGATATGCATGTCCTTCCATGTATCGAGAGCCCTACAAACGTGCAAAACTGTGTGCACATTTGAACAACTCATAGTAGATGGCCCTAACCCTTGTTAGAGCGTCACTGAGAGTATTCTAGGATTGTACACTACCCATTAATAGAACTTGTATGGATACGATGTCTGGTAGGACACCTGTTCTGAGTCGTCTTAGTATCACTGTGTCTGTAGTAAGATAAGATGGCAATGTATACAGTAGCCAGTATGCATTTGTGTACATGTGGGAACAAAGATTTGTGGGTTGTGCTTTCTTGGGGTTCTACTGTGCTTACTACCCCCTGTTTGGTCACCTACATTGAAAAAGACAGCAAAGTGCCTTTTGGAGTACAGCATAGCACCATCTTGGAATTACTGAGGGCAAATATTTTGAGGGAGAAAAAAATAACCTGTCGCAATAGTTATTCAAGCTTTGATATCTTTCCCAATTTTTAGGTTTCGGCTGCACAGTGCTTGCGCTGTGCTTGAGAAATCCATTGTTTTTATTATAAACCTAAAAGGGACTTACATCCCACCTCCTCTCTTTCCTGGCTTCTTATTGGTTCCGGGGTGTGTCACTTACCTTTCCTCTATTTCTATTTGCTATAGCATATTTTCCTGCATTTTCCAATGGTTGTTTCTTGTTTGCTTCTCTTATCAATTTCCTGCTACCAAAATACTGTTAACATCTGCTTTGGTGGAATTATATTTTCATAAATAGTCTGCTTCTCTTATAAATTTCTCGCTGTCGAAATACTGTTAACGTCTGCTTTAGTGGAAAGATATTTTCATAAAGTTTTTTTTTGCCTTTTACTCTTACTAACGATTTATCACCCAGAGAGATTAAGTGATTTGCGTAGAATCATAAGATCTTGCAGCGAGCCAGCTCCCGAGTCAGCAGCTCTGGCTGCTTTGCAACATCCTACCCACTCCTGTGTTATTTGTCAGTTACCTCGAATCTTCTCCTGGAGGATGATTGTTGAAAATAGCTCTGTATTCCTTATACAGGAGAAACCGATGCATTACCAATGCTTGTTTTTCCATCTATTCTCAGTTATCTGGCTAGAAACTACTATACAACATCGCAGCATTAAATGCACTTTTCTAATACATTATTCTGCGAGCCACACACCCGACCCATTGGCGCGCCCCTACCTCCATTTGCCCCCCCCCCCCCTTCCTCCCCACCTCCCTTGCATTTTATAGATATGTACATTGCGAGGAACGTTTTGACGTCAAATGCAGCTAACAGTTTCTTTATAGTTTTACTATATTCCTTTGTCACAAGCAGTAATAATTAGGACAAGATCTAAATCTCTCGAGCAGTCTTGTTTAGAATGTGTGTTGCCACGCTGAAGCATACAGCTCAACTGACCTGCCCGTTGTTTAATATGAGCTTTCACACGTGGCTTGGTTGGGGCATTAAATAGTGCTCTAAAAGGGATACGAATACAGAGCCAATGAGTGTTAAGGTCAGGGTTCAGAGCTCTAGCTAATTTTGAAAAACAAAGATCTTGACAGAAAATCTGTTGGATAAACATGTGAAATTCTACTCGCACTCAATCAACAAATATGTATCACATTAGGAATGACTTTGACTAAAGCAGTGAACTTGGAAAATATGGTACGCGCCCTCTTTGTGAAAGGAGAGAGGTTTATGTTTGCAAGACGACCTCCGAGCTGGAGACGTGTTTATACCCTGATGGGACCGGTTGAGGGCTAAATTTGTTTCCTTCCTTCTTGCAGCCACCCTGGCTATTCGTGGTTACACCTCATTGAATGCCGATCAAATAACTACATGAGACATGCAAAAATAAACAATACCCCACATGTGCAAGCTCGGATTCGCGCCTAATCTCTGAACTAAGAGGATAATTACAGCGCGTATAAACACGGGAAGGACTTTGAAGCAAGGCCAAGTAGGTGGCAGCAATCCCGGAAACACGTGCACACTCTCGGAACCAAACACTTCATAAATTGACTCTTTTCAAGAATGCCTGATCAATAGAGATATGTAAGCAAGTTGCCCTTCCTGTCAATATGGTAGCCTTCTCTCAGGCCAAAACAGCTACACGGGTCATTAGTGTCAAAGATTAAATGCTGTAGCTTCTGAGCTTGTCACCTGGTCACCAGCAGAGTTAGGAGAGACTAAAGTTTTAAACTATATTCAAGAGAGTTGGAGGTTTACGATTTACTGAATGGAAAGGGATCTTACAACATTTATGGCAAGAGATGTGGCATGTGCAGGTTAACAAGATATAGGAAACCTTCCTGCACATATGCAATCATTAAAGGCGATTTGCTCTTTCTATGAAGCTGCAGAATGTAGCACACATGGAAAAAGCAAAATACGAGGAGAAATTAATCAATTTTCCTCATATCGCCATGCTGTTTCACATCATTCACTGCATTCCCACACTCACACCCAGACCACGTGAGCACAATAACCCTATTGACACATCTGTGCCTGTAACTTCATCCAAGTTTCACTCACTAGAAGATGTACATCTCCACCACACAGCACTTTTAATTGATGCTCAGCAGTGCACATTTTGCTGTCATGCATACTCTAGACATTGCTGGCATTGTAATCACCCAAGACAACCATCACTGAAATCTGCTGTTCACACTCCTCCATACTTTCCTGAATGCCTTCATCCCTGATGGTTACAGCATTTAACTCATAGATTACACTCTCAAAACAGGAGAGGGTCATACACCGGACAACCTGGCCCTGCACTCTTACCAACGTTACCACACCTTTCCGGCTCCTCTCATCCCTCTCTCATGATCCTCTCTCAATGTCCTAAGAAGCATACTTTCATCTGTTCTACAGACTACTTGAACCGGACAAACACTTCCCAGAAGCAATATCAGATCTCATCATCTCAGGTTCCATTCAAATTGCCAACATCTTTGGAGACTTCTGCCTCTTCACCAACCTTGCCATGAAGTGCATGAAGAAAGTCTTTTATGCACTTCTGAATACACAGGAAATAAAACAACCCATCAATAATCCAACTCACTTCAAGACAACCCACTGGTCCTCATCCTATCAGTGTCTCTTAAAATTCACCACCAAATTCCTATAGCACTGGAGTGGAATGCTTATTTTGCCATTCCCATCATCCTCAAATATACTACAACCCAGCATCAAGGACAAACATAAAAGGAAAAATATCCTTCTACTCCTTTAAAGACATCCATCTGTAAAGAAAATCTGAAACAACTAAATAATCTGCCAAGACAATAGGAGCTTACTACAGATGTCTCAGCATTTGCAAAACAACTCTGAAAATGCATGTAAAATGATGTGATCCACTTGAAATATGTTTTATCCAGACTAAGCCCTCTACATCATGCTGCACTCAAGAGCTTAATGAAAAGGAATGGACCATACGAAAACAGGAAAAGAAATGGAGAAGATCAAATAACTCAGGTGATCTCACCCTATTCAAAACTCTCTTCTCTAATTGCTGAACCGTCAACATCACAGCTAAAGCCTCTGACTACAAGATCACCATTTGTGAGGCAACCATCAGAAGCAAAGCCTTTTTCAAGTCTGTCAAACACTGCACAGACTCTTTCCATGAACTGAAATTCCCAATTTCAGTCAAGAAATAAAGAAATACAACCTCTTTTCACCTAGTTATAAAAAATAATTAGCACTTACACAGCCTCCTAACTTCAAACCTTTGCCCATCAGATCACCATGAAATGGACTTCCTTTAACCCAGGCTTACACCTGGTTCTCTCTAATATATAGAACTCTCGAAAGTTAAACTCCTATTGAGGGGACATTGTAGTGTCCTGCCTAGCCCGGGTACATGTAAATGACCATGCCACAATGTGAGAATGGTATTAAACATCTTTATTCCTCAGCATGTAACTGTTAACTGAACATTCTACAGCGTTAATTCTATCCCCATACCCAAGCCCTTGCATCACTGTTCTATGGAGTCCTTCAGAGACCAAAAGGGTCCCTTCATGTCTAAATCACATGATACTACCATTTATTCTTCCATCATTAAATCACTTGAAGGTGAGCTCCTCACATTCCTTCCCCACATTGTCAATGCTTCCCTAAGCCAAGGACAATTCCCAGTTCCCATAAGACAGGTCAGATCATTCCCCTTCTAAGAAACCAGCCCTGGACCATGACCAACTTCTGCCTTATTACCCATCTTCCATTCATAGGTTAAAATCATTCAGAAAGCTGCTGTTACCAAAAAGTTACAGGACCACATCAGCAAGACAAAACTTCGAGAGGGCTACCAATCATGGTTCAAAACATGCTGCAGTGCTGAGGCAGCCACAATCCAATTAGCCATTGATATCATCATCTTCAGTGAAAAGAATGATCCCTGCTTCTTCGTCCTGCTTGACCTCCTGCTATTGACACACTTGATTATCTAGCTCTGATCAACATCCTATAAGCACACATTGTATTGCAATGGTTTATCGCCTACTTTAACAAACGGCACTAATTAATGCAAAAAGGCTCCACAATATTATAAACACTCCCTGTCTCCTCGGGAATACCCAAGGAATTTATCTTTTCTCCCCCCATTGTCTTTACCCTCTAGATGGAGTGCCTTGGATCCATTTTTGCAGATAGCTGTATCAAGATCCATCAATAAGCAGATAATACCCGATTCTACCTCACTGAACAACATACTGAGATCCTGCCTTGAATGTATCCAATGTTGGATGTCAACTGACTTCCTGATTCCAAATTTCACAATGTTTGAATTTCTCCTGTTTGCCATCAACACCAAACAACAACAGAATGAGGATCTCCAGCTTAATCCTACTAGGCTTCACCTCACAACAGACGCACCATACACAATACTTGGAAGTTACCATCAAAACAGACCTATCATCCAAGCCACATAGTGCAATGAAGACCAAGACACATTTGTTTCAGACTCTTCCTTTTGAAAAAGTAAAGTCCTTTCATGGGGAAGATGATTACAGACCAATTGTGCAAGCCTTGCTCATGCAGCTGGACAAAAGCACTGTCCTACTCAGTGATCTTGCCAATACCACTCACACACCCTTGAAAGGTATCATACACATAGTGGCATGGATCAGCAAGGCTCGCACAAATTCGAACACATTTCCTCAATGTAAAAAGACCAACAGTGGCTTTGCTTTCCAGCCCGCATCATCTTGAAGATGAGCAACATCATTTAAAAAGGCCTCAACAAGACACCAAGTTAGTTGTCAAAGAGACTGGCCACGTCTGAGGGACAGCTACAGACCACGACCTTGGATATCACCAGCCTGAGGCAAACCATTGCACAAAGAAAAAAACAGACGCCAAGGCTTCTCTCTTGATGCTACCAGGATCAGGAAAAAACATTACGACTGACTTCAGATCAACACAAACTCTCATGTAATTGAGAAAGAACCTGAAAACACACCTTTGTGAAAAGCACTAATCATGTCCCAAGAGTCTACCTTTGAACTTTCCCCAGTAGCTGTATCTTCTTGGTGGCCATGGCCTCTGTTCTACACTCGGTTGCTCTTGAGCTAGGTTCATGTTTGGCAAATAGCAACACATACATACAAACATCCATTTGTAGCTTGCAGGTACCTTCCTGTCACTGAGCTACTTCTCCCCTGGTGAATGAGTGAAGAACTCCCAAACAACTGTCTCATTGCTGTGTTTTTCTCATTTACTCTGGTTTCTCAATGCAAACGGCATCTGTTTCCTATTTAGCAGTAGAGTGTGGTCCAGGAATGTAGTCGTGAGGTTTCTCCGTCTTAATAGCTGCCCAAATGTAGCTGGGAATAACAGTTACACCTGTTCAGGTCTCCTTCTCTTGATAAAATGGTGGATGTGCCATTTGTTGCCAAGGACTTTTTTTTAAAGTGGTGGAAGATTACCTGAATTTTCAAATTGACACAGAATCTACAAACTTCTTCATAAGTCCACAGACTATGGATACAGGCATGCCCTCATTGCTTGGCATGTCAGGTTTGCAGTCTAAATTATGAGACTGCAGACTCTGCACATTTTCAGAGAAAGTTAACTTCACTATGAATCCCAAATACAATTGAATAGGATGCCAGCTCACACCAGAGTGGACTATTGTATGAAGACGTAGTTTAATTTTGAAATTTAAAATGATGCCTGCATGCGTCAACAATCCAGGGACACTGTAGACTCAAAACACATAAAGTAGCACTTGTAGTGTGCAGTCTATGTACTGAGGCTGCAGACTATGGATTGGGACCCAAAATGGGGACCACAAAGTTCATAGGGGCAGAATTAAAATAACTGGCGCACCCCTGCAAATCAGCAGGGATGCACCAGGTTTTTTGTGTGACAGTTGAAACCCCTTGCACCACCATGGATGCACCACATTTAGAGAAATGCGCGATGCATCTGACAGCGTAAAGGGGACACAGTGCTGGAGTTGTGTCACAAGCCCAACAAAATTCCAGCACTGCTCAGGGGTGCCCTATATTTGCTGTGTGAGTGTTTGATTGATTCAGATGCTCCGTCCGTCACCACCCCCTTTTGTACCGCTTTTGGCCGCCATAAGTGTGGCAGGGTATGCTCAGACGTGAGTCCCTTGCTCACTTTGCCACTGGATTCAAGCAAGCCGGGCTTACGGCTGGAATGCCAGAAAATGGTCCTCGAAAGCATGATGCACAGGGTCAGATTGATTTGCATATAGCCATTTCTGAACTGGGATGGCAGAGTGGGCTAAAGAACGGTGATGGATTAAACCCAGATCTTTTGACTGGGTGTGAGTGTTTGATTGATTCAGATGCTCCGTCTGTCACCACCCCCTTTTGTACCGCTATACTTGCTATGCTGCGTCAATCCTTACGCCTGCTACAAGAAGGCGTAAGGTTTTGACGCAGCGGGGATATAAATGTGACTCAGTGAAATCTTATAGATTTCACTGCGTCACTTTTACGGGTTTGTTTGCGACAGAACGCCTACACTGCATACAATATACCTGACGGAGGTATATAATGTAGCGCATTTACAACGTGACGCATCTCACTAGATGCGTCACGTTGAAAATATACTGTATGGTGGCGCATTATTTACGCCGCCGCTGCGTCACAAAAGTGATGCAACAGCAGCATAAAAATGTCGCAAGGGGCTTGTGGATCTATGACAGAATTTCGACAGACAGAATTTCGACCTACACAAATATCGGCGTAATTATATCGATAGCAAAAATATCGACGCCCTATGTACAACATGGTAAGTACCAAAATATCGAAAAATTAATATCGATGTAAAAAATATCGTTGTTAAATATATCGATTTTTTTTAATTTAAAATAACATACAAAAAACTGTAAATAATACATAATAATTACTTAAACATATTTAAATATATGTAATAATTGTTAAAAAAAAATAATAATACATATTTAATAAAAAAAATAATAATAAATAATATATAATATATAATTACTTAACAATAATTACTATTCCCACTCCAGTGGGTGCAACAGTAGGGAAAACTGACCCTGAACACTAAAAATACCCCTTTACCCAAAAACCTAAAACTGACCCTGAACCCTAAAAATACCCCTTTACCCATAAACTGAAAACTGACCCTGAACCCTAAAAATACCCCTTTACCAAAGAACTGAAAACTGACCCTGAACCCTAAAAATACCCCTTTACCCAAAAACTGAAAACTGACCCTGAACCCTAAAAATACCCCTTTACCAAAGAACTGAAAACTGACCCTGAACTCAAAAAATACCCCTTTACCCAAAAACTGAAAACTGACCCTGAACCCTAAAAATACCCCTTTACCCATAAACTGAAAACTGACCCTGAACCCTAAAAATACCCCTTTACCAAAGAACTGAAAACTGACCCTGAACCCTAAAAATACCCCTTTACCCAAAAACTGAAAACTGACCCTGAACCCTAAAATTACCCCTTTACCAAAGAACTGAAAACTGACCCTGAACTCAAAAAATACCCCTTTACCCAAAAACTGAAAACTGACCCTGAACCCTAAAAATACCCCTTTACCCAAAAACTGAAAACTGACCCTGAACCCTACAAATACCCCTTTACCCATAAACTGAAAACTGACCCTGAACCCTAAAAATACCCCTTTAGCAAAGAACTGAAAACTGACCCTGAACCCTAAAAATACCCCTTTACCAAAGAACTGAAAACTGACCCTGAACCCTAAAAATACCCCTTTACCAAAGAACTGAAAACTGACCCTGAACCCAAAAAATACCCCTTTACCCAAAAACTGAAAACTGACCCTGAACCCTAAAAAAACCCCTTTACCCAATAACTGAAAACTGACCCTGAACCCTAAAAATACCCCTTTACCCAAAATTAATTATTACAAATAAATTACTTCCCACCCTATTCCCCTATAAACCCACAACCCGCTCCAGTAGTAAAACATATAATTTAGTTAAAAATACACATAAATTATCAATTAATTAATCAATTAATCAATTAAAATAAATCATTGCCAATTAATATTTAATTGCAAAATAAATTAATAATTGAAAAATAATTATTTAATTACAAATAAATTACTTCCCACCCTATTCCCCTATAAACCCACAACCCGCTGTGGTAGTAAAACATAATTTAGTTAAAAATATACATAAATTATCAATTAATTAATCAATTAATCTATTAAAATAAATAATTGCCAATTAATATTTAATTGCAAAATAAATTAATCATTGAAAAATAATTATTTAATTACAAATAAATTACTTCCCACCCTATTCCCCTATAAACCCACAACCCGCTGTGGTAGTAAAACATAATTTAGTTAAAAATATACATAATTTATCAATTAATTAATCAATTAATCAATTAAAATAAATAATTGCCAATTAATATTTAATTGCAAAATAAATTAATCATTGAAAAATAATTATTTAATTACAAATAAATTACTTCCCACCCTATTCCCCTATAAACCCACAACCCGCTGTGGTAGTAAAACATATTATTTACTCTTATATATTTTTAAATTATAAAAACATATTAAACACATATTATAACAATTAATTTAAATACTTAACTTATATTTCTAACACATATTAGTAAATCGAAATTACTTACATCGATATATATGCTATCGATATTAGTAATTTCGATATATATGCTATCGATATTAGTAATTTCGATATTACTTACCTTAGGGTCGATATTCTGGCCATCGATATTCTGGACATCGATATTCTGTCCCATCGATATTAGCAACTCGATATTAGTGTAGGTCGAAATTAAAAACTCGATATTTTGACTGTTTACCGGGGCTTGTAAATCTGCCCCCCGTTTCTCCATTGAGACTGCATACTATGGCATTGGATCCAGCATGGGTCTGTGAGTTTGATAGTTCGCATTCTAGCTACAGGGAGTACAGACTTCTGATTGAAAATGCAGTGGTGACTATTTCGATTGGCTTTTATGAATTCTGTGGTATGTTCATGGATCCTTACCCATGAATATTTTTGTTTTCTTCAATCAGATACTGGGCCCAGCCCACCACAGTCAGCTGGACACTGCATAAGATTCATTAGAGATACGCATTTTAATTGAGTATTGGTGGCAGTTTGCAAGACATCCATTTATTTATTTTTGTTTATTTACTATTTTTCACAAGTGTTATGCTAATCAGCCAACTGTTAACTTTATTGTTAGTGATACAATTTTCTGTCCCAATTCACGGGATCAGTTTTCTGCAACATATGTTGGTCTCATATGCCATGCAGTACTTTGTACAGATTTTGTGATGCAGGTTGTTTTTCTGTTGAACTTTCTGCAGCCACTGTGCAGGAACGTTTGGCGGAGTTTCTACATTCTCTGCTTCAACAGTTGATCTTTTCTCCCGGCACCTCAAATACTCCTTTTCATGCTTCAACTTGTGAAATGCTGATGAAGTAGAGTCCTCTCTTCTCACTGTTCTGCTTCCGATCACTGAGCTTGCAGGTGTCCCTTTTCGGTATTCAGCCTCTTCTCACCTGTGGGATTTGCTAACAAACCCCCAAATGATGGAATCCTGTATGTGCTTCTCCTGGTCCACAACATCCCCAGTAAAGATCACCTCTTCCTCATCACATGCAGGAGATGGTCCACCAATCTCTTACTGTCTTTCTTCTGTCTTGACTCAGAGATGAAAAGCAAAACTCACACCTTATTTCAACTGCTTAGTTCTGATCTTCACAAAATGTTACATGTGCCTCTTGTTTCTAAGGAAAAGGCAACTTTTGTTCTGGTCGAACGGTACATTAATTTTCAGTCACAGAAGCGCTCAGAATGCTATTTCATTTGACTAATAGTCCATGCACTCCTCCAAAGTCTGCCAATAATAAAGTATTTCCCTTTGTGCTAGCACTCTGGTCCAGAGAAGGGTTTGCCAAAGTCGGTCCTGAAGGCAGGATCCATGCCAGATTTTTGGCAGATCCCCATTTAGATAAATGTAGTTATCTTAAAGCTCTCAATCAATCAATCAGGGATTTGTGGAGTGCACTCCTCACCCATGAGGCACTGAAGGGGGTGGGAGGGGTTTTGGGTAGCTCTGTCTCATCTGAAGAGCCAGATCTTGAGGCTCTTTCTGAATACTTGCAGAGTGTGGGTTCTTCTGATGCTGATGGGGAGTTTGTTCCAGATCTTGGCTGCAATTTAGAAGAAGGCTCTTCCTCCCGTTCTGGCTCTGCAGAAGCGTGGGATTTTGACAGGGCAAGGTCAGGGGAGCGGAGGTTTCTCTTGGGTGCGTAGAAGGAGACTCTTTCACTGAGGTATTGGGGTCTGGTGTTGTGGAGGGATTTGTAGGTGTGAGTGAGCAGCTTGAAGGTCACTCTCTTTTCGACGGGGAGCCAGTGGAGGTCTCGTAGGTGCTGGGTGATGTGGTCTTTTAATGGGATGCCTAGGACGAGTCTGGCTGCAGCGTTCATAATGGCCAGGAGTTTGAGGAGTAGAGATCTGTTGATTCCGGGCATTCCCGTAGTCCAGTCTGCTGGTTATGAATGTGTGGGGGATGGTCTTTCTGGATTCGGGGGGATCCATTTGAAGGTCTTGTGGAGGATGCGCAGGGTGTTGAAGCATGTGGAAGATATGGGGTTGACCTATCGGTTCACGGTGAGGGAGAAGTTGAGTATGATGCTGATGTTGTGAGCGTCGTCTGTGGGTGTGGGAGTGTTGCCAAGGGTGGTAGACCACAAGGTGTTGACCCATTCGGAGGGGCCCGATCCGTGGACGAGTATTTCAGTTTTCTCCGAGTTGAGTTTCAGGCAGCTGCTGCTCATCCAGGATGCAACGTCTTTCATTCCTTCCTGGAAAATGAGTCTGGTGCTGTCAGGTTCCTTGGTGAGGGAGAGGATGAGCTGGGTGCCGTTGGTGTAGAATACTATGCTGAGTCCGTGTTTTCTGACGATGGTAGTGAGGGGGCAATGTAGATGTTGAAGTGTGCTGGGTTGAGTGAGGATCATTGGGGTACTCCACAGCTGATCAGGTTCTTTGAGTTCGGCTGCTGAGGAAGGAGAGGATCCAGTCTAGGGCAGTACCCTGTATGCTGGCGACATGGAGTCCAGCTGTAAGTGTACGATGGGAGACGGTGTTGAAGGCTACTGAGAGGTCTAGTCGGATGAGGGCAGCCATGTGTCCTTGGTCAAGGAGGGTGCAGATGTCATCCATGGCGGCTAGGAGAGCAGTCTTGGTGTTGTGGTTGTTGCAGAATCCGGATAGGGAGGTGTTGAGGATCGCGTTGGATTCGATAAAGTTTGTGAGCTGGTTGTTCTCTCTGTGACTTTGGCTGTGAAGGAGAGCAGTGAGATGGGTCTGTAGTTCTTGAGGTCTGTCAGGTCTGTGGCGTGCTTTGACTTCTGCATGTTTCCAGTCATTGGGGAACGTGCCTGTTTCAAGGGTGCAGTTGATAGTATGTCTTAGTTTGGGTGCTATGGCGGAGGCAGCTCTGTGGAATATGGGCGGTGGGTAGGGGTTGGTTGGGGCTCCCGAGTGTATGCTCCTCATGGTCTTAGCAGAGTCTTCTGTGGTGACAGGGTTCCAGGCGGTGATGGTAGGCTGGGTCGCTTTTCCAGTGGGGGTGTAGTGTTGGTGCCTTTGTTCTGTTCATCGAAGTTGTTGTAGAGAGTCCTGATCTTGTGATGGAAGTAGGAGCAGGGTTTGTTGCAGGGAGGGATTGATGTCAGAGGATTCACTGGGGGATTGGTGAATTCTTGTATGATGCTGAAGAGTTCCTTAGATTTGCAGGAGTTGGAGAGGATTCTGCTGGATGAAGTTCTTCTTCATGGCTCTGATGACTTGGTGTTCTGTCATGGCAGTCTTGTAGGCGGTGCGTGCTTCTGAGACTTGGTTCAGAGTTCCGTGGTGAACCAGGTGGCTTTCGTGGTGTTTTGTCTGTGGGAGGTCTAAAGGAGGGTGAGTAAGTTTGCACAGTTGTTGATCCATCTGTGGAGTTTGTTTGCTCCAGAGTTGGCGTCGGTTGTGGTAGGTGTAGGAGAGTGGTTGAGGGCGGAGTTGAGGTGTTCTTCAGTGATCTTGCTCCAGTTCCTGCGCAGGGGGCATGGAGTAGGCTTGTTTGTGGTTGGTTTTTAGTAGGAGAAGTGGACAGAGTGGTGGAAACAGATGCTGTTTCCTCCTGCGAAGATGGGGTTGAGGGGGTGTCCTGCCTTGTGGGCCGGGGTGGTGATGTGCTGTCTCAGTCCGATATTAGTGAGGTTGTCCAGGAGGGCGGTGGAGTTTAGGTTGTCGAGATGGAAATTGAGGTTTCCGAGAAGTAGGTAGTCTGTAAATGCGACGGCATGGGGCACGATGAGGTCTGCGACGGTAGTGGTGAATGTAGTGCGCTGTCTGGGAGGTCTGAAGGCAAGGCTGCCAGGTAGATTTGTTCTCGGGTTGATTTGGATCTGGAAATGGAGGTGTTCCATGGGGTACGAGGAGTTGTTTGTGCTGGCTGTCGTGAGTCGGAGAGAGTTTTTGTGTACGATGGCGAGTCCACCTCAAGGGTGATTGGGCCGGTCTTTCCTCTGGATCTTGTACCCGTCAGGGATCGCGGTTGCGATGTCGAGTGCATAGCTGTCATTGGCCCAGGTCTCTGTGAGGAAGGTGACATCGGGAGAGAGGGTGTTGAGGAGGTCCGAGATTTCTACTGCGTGTCTGTGCAGGGAGCATACGTTGAGGAAGATGCAGCTCATGGGTATGGGCCTGCTGGCGTCTGGTGGGATGGTGGTAGCGGTGGGGATCCGCAGGTGGGTGAAAGTGCAGCAGCAGTATTGGCAGTATCAGCAGGAGCACTGGCCTTGGGTGGTGTTTGGCTTCGTCAGCGGTAGTTGTTGTTTCTTCCAGGGTTGAGTGCATGGAGGGTAGCTGAGTCGTAGCGGTGGGTGGTCGGAGGACCAGGGTCCCTGGTACTGGTCATGGTTAGGTCGCAGATGGGGGCAGATGGGCTTGTCTTTGGCGCACCTTCAGCGCTCCAGCGGTGCACCTGCTGCGTGCGGCCCCCATTAAGTAGGTGTTGGGGAAGGGGGTACAGCTTGGAGGCAGGAACAGGAACATGCAGTAGGGGTTGTAACAGTAACAGGTAAAGAGGCAAGAACAGTAACAGGGCAAGAACAGTAACAGGAAAAAGGCAAAAGAGGTAAAAAGATGCCAACAAAATTAAATAGGAGGATAGTGACAATCACAGAAGCGGAGGCATGGAACCTCGAACACCAACCTGACAGCTCTGGGGGCAGGCACTCAACAGTGGAGCTGCCGTAGGGGAAGAGCAGTATTCTGACCAAGAGGTTCAAGGTCTTGCTCCTGGCATAGAACAGGCACTCCAGGACCAACTTTGGAGAACCCTGGTCTATAGTATTGAGGTCAAGACCAAGGACCAGTCATGTTGTTTATAAAGTTGTGTACACTATGACCGCCCCTTCCATAAAATTGAACCTGAAGCCATGCCACATCTTAGTGGGCAATTTTAATAGCACATACATTCATTTTTAAATTGCATTTATTGCAAAAATGCGTGGTAGTCCACAGAATATATTTCGGGATTGTACTTGACACACCTAAAATGGCACATACAGTCATCAAACTCAGTACTGAGACCCTGCACTAAAGAAGGAGTCCAGCTCCAATTTATGTCTCAGTACAGGACTGCGAACTATGAATAATGAATGCAGGGGTGCCTGTGACTTTCGGGGTTTGTGGCAGAGCTAGAGTGCCAGGTCCAATTGTGTTTTTTTTCATGATTGCACTTTGTGCGCAAAAAATGTTAAAGAAAAGACTCGGAGACATGTTGCTTTTATTTTTACTTTAAAAAATATCAAAAGTCTTGTTTTTTAAACATTTTTCAGCCCACAAAATGCACTAATGAAATCTATGTTAAAAGAAAGACTCACACACATTGTAGTTGTTTTTATCATAAAAAAGGCTTTGACTTTTAAAACAATCTCCATTATTACACATTGCATTGTGTGAATTACTTAATGTACACTAGATTAAAAATAATGGTGATTTTTGGGTAAAGATTATAATATGGACAATTTTATATTTTGGTGTTGTGACTCTTTGGCAAAGTCATTGAGTCTACCTGAATGCAGCAAGGACCTGCAAGACCAACTGCTCTCTGTGCATGCCAGAAGGCTGTAAGTGGTTGGCTGTTTCCAAGTGGTGGGATGCAGGGCCTGGCCACAGGCCAAAAAGCCATAGGCCATATCTGGTGTGGGGAGGGCTGCCGGCATGGGAGGAAGCCCTGCAACAGCTCCCTGCTGCACCTGGCCAAAGGCCATGCGCAGTGTGGGGGTAGCTTTATGTAGCTAATCAAAAAGGAAGGATCACTTGTCCTGCATAACATTGGGTATGCGGGAACAGTTCTTCAAAATCCCAATAAAAACCCTCATACACATGTTCACTGATGGTAACGTTTAGCGGTATATTTTCGTTCTCAGCTTTCTCTCACATGTGTCTGCATAATCATAGGGTTTAGTGGTTATGCAACCTCCACCTGGAGGTAATACCCTTTGTTAAAACAGTAGTGACCAGAAATGGTGCTCGTGAAAGGTGAAGTGTGTTAAAAGTCTCTAGGTTCTTTCCGGGTTCTAAGAGGCAATAAAATCAATGTAGGACAAGTGATCCTTCCTTTTTGATTAGCTAGAATTTAACTATAGGGAAATGAATGGATCACGATTTCCTCTCCTCCCTCCCAATTGATTTAGAATAAAAAGGTTGGCTTTATGTACCATAATAAAATATTACATTTCTAAAAAACTATCAAATAAAATCAAATCAGGTACATTTGTATACCGCAAACATATCACTAAAAAGTCTCATGGGCTTGCAGACGGCTCTGATTAGACGCTGACTTAATTGTCAAATAACCATGTTTTCAGCAGTTTGCGGAAACGGTTATGGTCGGGATGATGCGTAAGTGAACAGGGATTTTATTCCATGATGCCGGACGGAGGAAGGAGAAAGATCGACCACCTTTCCTGGCTGTGCGGATTCTCAAAGGAGTGAGCAATGATGTATTGCCTGATCTAAGGGTCCGGCTTGGCTGGCCCCACTGTAGTTTTCTAGACCAGTATTTTGGTCCCCTTCCATACATGTGCTTATGGATCAGACATAAGAACTTAAAAAGAATTTGCCGCTTTACTGGAAGCCAGTGTAATGATCTTAGACAGGGAACAGAAGAAGTCCTTGGTGGAAGGTCAAGAACCAGCCTGGCTGCTGTGTTCTGTACAATTTTAAGCCTTTTCAACAGGTTTTCATTAATTGAAAACCGTAGGGCATTTCCATAGTCCATTCTATTGATTATTAGCCCTTGGACTTATGGTTTCCTGGCCTCACTGGGAATCCATTTAAAAACCTTCCGAAGGCTGCGCATCCTCCAAAGTGCCAGTGATATGATTAATCTGACTTTTCATAGACAATTGATTGTCCATGTAGATGCCCAGATTCCTTGCTGTTAATTTGGGGGTAGGCCAGGGGCCGAGATTGAAGGGCTACCAATCATGGGACCAATTAAATGAAATTAAATGAAAGGTGAACTTGTAAAGCGCGATTGCTGCCCTGAGGCATCCAAGCGCTGCAAGAAGGTGGCTCTACTTGTCAGAAACAGTCAGCTTGGGGGACTAGTTGTGAGTGTTGAAGAGAAAAGTCTTTAATTGCTTACGGAAGGAGAGCAGGTTAGGGTTGGCCCTGAGTTGAAGAGGGAGCCAGTTCCACAGTCTAGCGGCGTTGTAGGAGAACATCCTACCGACGGCTCTGGCTCTCTTGATTCTGGGAACTGTGGCTAAAAAGGCCTGACTGGAGCGAAGGTGTTTACTCAGATGGTAATGTGTAATCAGCTCATGGCTAATTACCGGGCCTTTTTGCCAAAAGGCTTGGTGGGATATACACATTGCCTTAAAAGAAATTCGTTGCCGCACCAGGAGCCAGTGTAGGCTCTTCAGCCCAGGTTTGGCTGACAATCTGCGTGGCACCTGAAGCAGTGTACGAGCCGCACAGTTTTAGATAATCTGCAGCTTGCGCAGTGTGTAAACGGGGGCGCCTAGATACAGGACGTTACTGAAGTCCAGTCGGGACTGGATCAGGCCTTGCACGGCGACTTGCTTGGCTTCCATAGGTAAGAGTGGGAGGACTTTTTTCAACATCCTGAGGAGGCCAAAACAAGTTGCAGAGAGCTTAAAGGCCTGAGTGTTCAAAGTCAAGGCTTTATCCAGCCATACCCCAAGGCTTTTCATGTTGTCCTTAGGTACAGGTGGAGTGCCTAGGCTTGGAGGCCATAGGGAGTCAATGTTCATTAAACCGACGGGACCCAGGAGCGTCAGTTCCGTTTTGTCCCCGTTAAGCTTAAGGGAGGATGTCGTCATCCAGCTTTTCACATCATCCAGGCATTTCATTAACCTCATTTGTGCTGATTGGCCGTCCTCCTGAGCTAGGGAGACCACCAGCTGAGTGTCGTCCGCTTATAAAATGATCTTTATGCCAAATGGACGAACAACCTCAGCTAGTGGTCTCATATAGACGTTAAATAGCACAGGGCTCAAGGAGGAACCCTGCGGTACCCCACAGCTCAGAGGTTTGCTGGAGGATACCGTGAATCCCTCGAAGATCTGAAAGGACCTATTGTTCAGGAAGGATTTGAACCAGAGCAGTGCCTTGCCTGATACTCCAACTGCAGAGAGGCGGCACAGCAGCATATCGTTATTAACCGTGTCAAATGCTGTGCTCAGATCGAGGAGGACCACTGCCACTGATCCCCCTTGATCCAGAATCCTTCTGCTCCAATGCTCCTGGGCCTTACCAAACAGCAAGATCTCTGACTTATCTCCGTTGAGTTGGAGATGGTTGGAATTCATCTATCTGTCAATGTGAGACATGCATGCATTGCTTGAAGCGCTGTTTTGTTTCGGCTGGGTCCGGGCCAATGGTGACCAGAATCTGCGTGTCATCCGCATAGGATATGACATCAAAATCGTAGAATCTGATCACGTTGGCTAGAGGTGTCATATATAGATTAAACAGGGTCGGGCTCAAAATGGAGCCCTGAGGTACCCCATCGCAACTGTTATCTCCCCTGACATTTTTTTGCCCATTTGGACTGCGGTTACTCGGTCAGCCAAGTTGCTCTGAGCCACTTTAGGGCATTTCCCCTGACACCAATCTCCCACAGCTGGTGTTCTAAAATGCTGTGGGAGATGGTGTAGAAGGCGGCAGAGAGATCGTGCAGGATTTGAAAGGCTGACTGATTTTTATCCCACGCCAGCCTGACATTATCCATAACTCCGACCAGAGCTGTCTCAGTGCTGTGTGCTGAGTAGTTCATGGCTCTCGAGGTGGGCAACTAACTGTTGGTTTATAAGGGATTCCAGCATTTTACCAAAGTAGGGAAGTTAGGATATAGGGCGATAACTTGTTAAATAGACTTGTAAGATTGTCTAGAATCACCAGTGTGATAGTGGGGAAAATTTTTGGGGGTACTGGATCTTTTGGTGAACCTGATTTTATCTTTAACATTACAGTTGTGACCGATTTTATGTCGCACTTTACAAATTCATTCAGGATACAATGGGGGTTAGGAGACAAGCTGTGCGCATCGTCAGAATAAGTATTGTTATGCTGTGGTGGAAAGGATTAGTGAATGGCGGAAATTTTGTCTTCAAAGAATTTGGAGAGTGTGTCCATCCAGTCCTGAGAATTTGGGAACAATGGCTGGTTGGAAGGGGAGGTGAATTCTTTGAAGATTTGATATAATTCTTTACAAGAATTTTCAGCCTGATTTATCTGGGTTAGAAAGAATTGCTCTTTTGCCAATTTAATGTCATTCACATAGTTGTGGTGGATATTTGTATAGTTTTTGTGGTCATCATTCTTTTTGCTTTTTCACCACTCTGCCGTATGACACAGGAGCTTGGTGGCCTTTAACTGGTCAGTGAACCACAGGGCGGTTCTCGGCTTGATTTTGATCTGGGCGAGGGGAGCTATTTTATCCAAAGCAGTCCTAATTGCTTTGTCAAGGTCATGTGCAGTTTGGTTTACACTGACTTCATGGCCAGGTGAGTCTAGGTGAAAATGTTTAGAAAAGAGAGATGGAGTGACTTTCTGCCAGGATATTTGAACTATTAGTTCATTCTTATGGTCGACTTTGATCGTATTGTTAGGAATGACAAATTTTATCACATAGTGGTCTGACCATAGTAGAGGGGCAGGGGGTTCTATTTGGACACCTGAGAAGTTAGTGAAAGGAAGGTCCAATGTATGGCCGGCATTGTGAGTTGGGCCCGTGACCAGTTGGCAAAGATCAAGTGTATTCATGTTTGAGATCAGTTGGTCAGTATCTGAATTTGACCAAATATCGGCATGATAGTTAAAATCACCAATTAGGAGGAAATGTTCAGAGGCCAATACATGGGGAGCAATATTCTCTAACAATTTATCATGAAAGTCTTCTTTGGGTCCAGGAGGTCTATAGACTAGGGCCCCTCTCCAGGTGTCGTTTGATAGGCCATCTATCTTGAAAATGCATATTCCTATGTGCCATGAGCTCTTAGTTTCTAAAATTATGATGTTTAGATCTTTTGTGGAGGCTACTAGTAAACCACCCCCTCTTTTCTCTTTCCTGTCCACTCTGGTTATCTTATAGTGGGGCGGAGAGGCGATGAACACATCAGGGGATGCACCTTCATGCAACCAAGTCTCTGTTATAAAGCAGATATCCGGAGCTACCAGATCTAAAAGACTCCAAACCTCTAACGAATGCTTTGGGATGGAACGGGTATTCAGTTAGATGGCACTGACTTGGGTAGAAATGGAAGGTTGGTTGAGGCTTGGGACATTTAAAGATTTTTGATTGATTTAATGAGACTTGTTGGACATGCTATGTCTAAATTTCTATGTATTTCGGCGACTTGTCTATTAGTTAGTTCTAAATGAGATTTGTTTAAGCTTTTTAATTAATTGCTAGAATATTTTAATGGTACCATGTTACCTTGAAAGTCGTAACGTTACTACAAGCTGGGTAGTGACTAAGGCAGAAGGAGAAATGAGCAGGGTTCCTGGTGTCTGGCGGCAGTCCGGCTCGTCCGCACCCTGCCCTGCTTGAAGTAGGAGAGGGTGGCAGGCAAAGGCAAGACTGATGACTGCAGCTTCCGGGCGGTGTCTCGGTAGTTTGATGATTGCCAGGTGATCCTCCGTTCAACCGGCACAAGCCGTGACGGACCGGGGTCTTAGGCAGTGTTCTCCGGGCGGTGTCCCAGAAGTTTGATGATTGCCAGGTGACCCTTCGTTCAACCGACACAACCTGTGATCGACCGGGGTCTTAGGCAGTGGGTGGAGTTTCAAGTGAGGCGAGAAGTAAGGTGAGTACGGCGCAGTTAAAAAGTGAACAACAATTATTTATCACAAATTTTAAAAACAGTTTTATCCTTTCTGCTGCCTATCTGGCATAACAATTATATTGTGCTAGCAGAACGCCGCTGTGCGCGTCCGCGCCCTGCCCTGCTTTAAATAGGAGAGGATGGGAGGCAAAGGCTAGACTGCTGACTGCAGCTTTCGGGCGGTGTCCCGGAAGTTTGATGATTGCCAGGTGATCCTCTGTTTAACCGGCACAAGTATAGGGGGTCTTAGGCAGTGTTCTCAACTATAAATTGAGAACAAAAAAATCAAAGGTTAAATTGATGTTGTGGTTAGCCAAAAATGTTGGTTAAAACCTGATATTTTAAATGTACAAAACCACTGACATTGACCAGTTATAGTTATCTCAAGTGACTATAACTCGTGTCCTAAGGTAAGTATAGTTTGCACCATCACTATGCACGGCTAAAGCCCCACATATTTCATCACTCGGGACATGATCTATGGCATTATTGAAAATCACTGCAACATTTGCAATAAAATTATCAATGTGAAGACTGCAAGGCGGGGGGGGTGAGTTATAGTTACCTTAGGGTGTGAGTTCCCTTGAGATAACTATAACTGATGCATTTGAGTGGTTTTGGTAAATGTTTTTTTCCAACCTTCTCATTCATCTTCGGCCTCTCTGCTGTATTTTTGCTCAAGCTACAAGACGACCTTTCCCCATTTATTTAGCATTGCCCCCTTAAAAAGGTCATGATTAAACACCACTATTCTTTGCTGCTCAGCTCCAATCTGATAGACCAGGTTCAAACAAAGTATTTCAAGCTGCATTAATGTGGATCTTACAGTAATGTGGTGTGAAAATGAGGTAAACAAAAAATGGATGTGAGAATTACTTGAATTAATCCAAGGGCTACAATCCAGTCCATCAATGTTTGCCCACCATGGCTCTTCATGGAGAATCCAGAAATATGCAAATAAGTCGTGGTCCTGCTCCAATAGGAGCATTTCAGGCCAAACTGCCAGGCAAGGCCCCCTTTGATTGGGAACACATGCAATCCTAGATCAGATTTGGCCTTTTTAAAACTTGTCTGTACGGTGCAGCAAGACACCTGTGGTCCAGTTAGCATGGGACCCATGTATAGGCATATCCATCGCACTGAGGAAAATAAAGTAGTGATGAGTCAGTTGCTTGAATTCTGCCTATCACTGAAAACTCTGGCCTCACGGACGTAACTGGTACACTTTTCTGTGCATTTTGGTATTAGCTAATTTTTACATACCCCCATTAATATTCATACACTTGGTTGTTGTTATCTGTTGGTCATCTTCATGCACTGCACACAGAGAGAGTGACTGATGATGAGAAGTGGGTATACTGGATACTGTTAACCAGGAACCCCCTCGGGAGTTACGTCCCTGAGGCACTCTCTCGGGTTCCACACAATCTTTTCCTGGTGGTTGGGGGAACCTGTATCTATCCTTTCTTCAATGCCACATCCTTGACCTATGAGATTAGTGTTATTTAACACACTTAGGATGATCTAGATGGTTCATCAGACTATCCCTGTTGGTCTATAAAGTTGGATGTATTGATTATAGGTAAGGCGCATTTTGTTTAAACTGGGACTGTTACCCTGCCCCACTGCATGTGCTCTGACTCCTAACACATGTAAAATCGGCTAAATCCCTGACTGTCACATTTAACATGCCAAAGTCCCTAGTATATAGTATCCTGTGTACCCAGAACTTCTAAGGTAAATGCACTCGTGAACTGCATTACTTATTGTGATACCACTAAAATGACAGAATACAACATGTCTCGAGACCAGCATTGCAGCCTGAAGGTGCAGTGTTCAAAATGCTATTTCGACCTATCAAAATCAACCTTTGAACAGGCCTAAACCTTCAATTTTAATACTTAGAAGTCACCCTTAAAGTAGTCCTCAAACGCCATAGAGCATAGTGCATAATATTTAAATGTAGGGCTTGTATGTTTAATGTTTTACATGCCTGGGAATGAAAATTATCCACAGTCATTTTTCAATGTGGTCAGGCTGGCTCTTCCATAGGCTAGCACTGGTTTACAATATTACTTTTAATAAGTGCTAAAAATAAAATGTAATGGTAAGGATGCATTTTTTATTATCTTGAAGAAACAGACAACTTTAGAAAGTCATCAGTTTTTTGCACAGAATCAAAATTCTTACCTGTCACCTCACCCCTGATGTGTCCCAGGAGTGAGATGTAGATTGCTCCCAGATAGTGGACACCGGGCTTTGAGCTTCAAAAGATGCCTACCATGTCACTTGCAGATGCAGCTCACACCTGGTTCTGCCTCCCTTGGCCATTCTAGCATGCTAGCTTCAAACCCAGTGGGAAGGAGAAGCTGCCCAGAACTGATTTAGGAGGTGGACAAAGTATTGCCTCCGCCAACAGGCTGGCACTGGGCATAAAAGTGGCACATATGGATACCTTACTCAGACCTCTTCTGAACCTGTGGAAGACAGAAGAAGGACTTCACTTGCTGAAGAGACCTGTGAGGAGAACCCTAAGGGCTGTACCTGCTCCTATGTGTACCCTGGAAAAAAAAGGTGAACTCCATGGGTCAGTGGGCTGACCTCCTATTAGGCTACAGGGACATAAAAGCTGTAAGAATCCCACCTTTCTGGGGGAACCCAGCTGACAAGTTTTCACTGGACCAGCCTTGACCCTGCTGGTCGCTTCTGTGGAGGGAGTCCTGACCCCCAATGCTGTTCCTTAGGAACTTGAACCCTTAGTTTGTAGCAGACTGTGCTCCTTCTGCCTAACCCTAACAGTGGGGACATAGAAACTTTTTGGCAGCTTTTCTTTCTTCAAGAGAATCTATGTAGGACAGGAAACTACTGCCTTCTCACTGACAAGGTTGGATCGCCGGTGGGATTGGACTTCAAGCAGCTCCTGCTATGTTCTTTAATGGGACCAATGGTGAAACCACATTTAACACCGACAAACTCATCACGAGCTCCAGCCCACAGCCTTGCTCTGTTGAGAAAATCTTGAGCTTTAGATTAGCGTTGAAGACCAACTGCCAAAGCTGTCCGACAACAGATTAACATCAATCCCCTTTTTGGCATGCATCATGAACTTCTCCCCCTCTGAGTCTTCCTGCCTCAATTGGAAGCCACATTGAGACAACATCCTCCTGCAACCAGGCATCGTCGAGCACAGCTTCAGATACAGCCTGCTGCCTTTTTCCTTTACGTCTCATTGGCAGCAGCTTCTATACTTGGATACATATGGGGTTTATCATCATGAATGACAATATTATAGCAAGATTTTTAGCCCTTGCAGGTAAGCGCTTTGACCTATAGTGCTACCAATGAATGGGGTCTCTTCCCCTTCTTTGGTCTTCGGTGTAGACCCAAGATAAACTGGTATAATTTATGAGTGATTTCACATTCTGTCAGCACCCAAAAGTATGCCACTAATTGATTCCACCAGTCCTTCACAGTCGGGACACATCCAAACAATATGTATGAAGTATGTTGTCTCAGTTTAGCACCTAGTGCATTCATTTGTCTGCGAAGGAAAGTTTTTATTTATGGCCTTAGGTGTAAAATAACTCCCTATGTAAACATTTATAGAGCATATTCCTGAATTCACATTGCTAGTCACCTCCTTAACACAAGCTAAAAAAAATCAACCCGCCTCACAAGCTCCCATTGAGAAATGGGAGTTTGCTACCACACCATGTGTGGTCGCATAGTGATAAGGTGTGCGGAACCCAGGCTTGCTCGAATCCAGTGGCAAAGTGAGCAAGGGACTCACGTCTGAGCATACCCTGCCACTTTTATGGCGGCCAAAAGTGGTACGAAAGGGGGTGGTGATGGACGGAGCATCTGAATCAATCAAACACCCACACCCAGTCAAAAGATCTGGGTTTGATCCATCACAGTTCTTTAGCCCACTCTGCCACCCCAGTTCAGACATGGCTATATGCAAATCAGTCTGACCCTGTGCCTCATGGGAACAGTCCAGCCCGAACTGCAAAGCCATGTCTTCCCTGGACCGGAAACAAGCTTCCGAGGACCGGTTTCTGGCATTCCAGCCGTCTTCAGCCCGGCTTGCTTGAATCCAGTGGCAAAGTGAGCAAGGGACTCACGTCTGAGCATACCATGCCACTCTTATGGCGGCCAAAAGTGGTACAAAAGGGGGTGGTGATGGACGGAGCATCTGAATCAATCAAACACTCACACCCAGTCAAAAGATCTGGGTTTGATCCATCACCGTTCTTTAGCCCACTCTGCCACCCCAGTTCAGACATGGCTAAATGCAAATCAGTCTGACCCTGTGCCTCATGGGAACAGTCCAGCCCGAACTGTCAAGCCATGTCTTCCCTGGACCGGAAACAAGCTTCCGAGGACCCGTTTCTGGCATTCCAGCCGTCTTCAGCCCGGCTTGCTTGAATCAAGTGGCAAAGTGAGCAAGGGACTCACGTCTGGGCATACCCTGCCACTCTTATGGCGGCCAAAAGTGGTACAAAAGGGGGTGGTGATGGACAGAGCATCTGAATCAATCAAACACTCACACCCAGTCAAAAGATCTGGGTTTGATCCATCACCGTTCTTTAGCCCACTCTGCCATCCCAGTTCAGACATGGCTATATGCAAATCAGTCTGACACTGTGCCTCATGGGAACAGTCCAGCCCGAACTGCCAAGCCATGTCTTCCCTTGTTGCTCTTGTATTGAACTGGCTCTCTTCATAGATTGATTTGTTTTTGATAACTTTTTTGTATTTCATATAAATTGTGGCATTGTAATGTTTATGGTTTAGCACTGTAATGTATATCGTTTGTTGGATGTAACACTTGAATTTTCCTTTCCGTATAGTTTGTAAGTGTCATCTTGTTAATTGTGGTTCGAGTCAAATTGTCAATAATTTTGTATGTTGTATTCTCTTTCTGCCAGAAAAAACTTCAAATAATTGTTCAAAAAAAAGGTATAAATAAACATACCGGACTAAATTCAAAGTCAATGTGTATTTGGTCCCCAGTGGAAAGTAATTGAGAGAGGGGGCAGAGTTTGTTGTGTTAATTATATAGGGTCCAGCCCTCCCTCAGCCCCACCAAGGACCTATCTCCCTTCGTGTGCTGCATTCTTTTATAGTTTGCAGCTGCCAATATCTAGTTTCCTGTAGTTGATATTTTTTGCCATTCTTGATAGGAAAAAACACATCGAGTTTCAACGGAAACTTTCTCCAAAAATGTTAATACCAGAGGAGATTCATCTTGAGTATGCATTAAACAATACCTCTCTGCTTCTCATGGGGATCCGCAGACTGGCTGGCCATTTCTAAAAAAGGCTACACGTATTTTTTAATATTTATAATGTATGTCCATTAATGTTATAGTTTATATCAACAGCAATAAAGCTTTTTGAATTTTCAGCTCAAATAAATATCATTTTCCACTGCTTTGTCTACTTTGTGCTCCACTGTTGACTGAGACTATTAAGTGTCTGACAGGAGGTCAACAGTCGTATGTTCATCTTCTCAACTTAAATGTCAAAGTGAGGATTTTCACATCGAATAGGGCACTTCTCTCCTGCGCCCGTCTGTTGCACTGCGGTTTGGGAAATCATTCCTTAGTGAAACTTGTCTTAAATAGTCACATCTTTATAACTTGGTTATGAACATTAATCCAAAATCTTATGTATCCTCCTTAATCACATCACTGCGGAGACATCATGTTTGTGCATGGAATTATTTATTCCTCATTTTCAAGTACCACACGTTGCCATTCTAGGCTTTTACGAGGGCATGTGAAGACAAACATTTTTCAACAGCGTAAAAATGACATCAAAGTGCTCCCAATGCATTTCGAATTATAAAATTCTTCGTCAGGGTTTTAACTGAAAGTGAAATAAAGAAACAGTTAAGCTGACTACTCATCATTATTCATAACTAAAACTATTAACTTAAACTGCCCCTCTACCGTGCTAAACTGAAACCATTAACTGTTTGTATTTCCCATTCCTTTCCCTCAGTGTTCAAAACCTGCTCTCTCCCAAAAATGTTTATCGGCATATGTCTCAATCTGTATAATACAATACAACTCACTACCTGCTCGACAGTTCTCATTAAGAACCAAACCACCCTTCTCTCGAGTTTTTACCTTTTCAACGCTTCTAAATGAGGATTTTGACCTTTCGGGATCCTCGGCTGCCATAGTGAAAGTATATAGTATTATTTTGTTGTTTTGTTGCCAGTTTATTTTTCACCATGTCTTCTTCATGTGACAAACTCTAACCCCCTACACAATAAAAAACACGGGCCTATTTCCAGTTATGGACCTAAAGAATAAGGAACATTAACGTAGCCTTATGGACAGATGTCAGCATATCTGTATGTATAGGACACTCCTGAGCCATATTGCATCTCAGGTCCTCCAAAGGTGTATACATGTTTTTTTATTCCTCTTGAGTCTGATTAATATTCATGTACATATTTCATAATGATTCTTTACCTCATCATGGCATCAGGTCAGCGTTTCTCTCTGCATGGACCTCTCATTGAGGGCAATACTGCAGTCCTTCCTGAGGGGAAACATCTTTTAGCTTATTATGGGACCTAATACAATGTGTTACATCGTAGGTTTTTAATTTGACAGCCTTATTCTGATAAAGGCTGCCACCGTTCGAACGACTGGCTTTCGACGGGCCCAAGGAGCCCATTGGCCAGTTGGAGGCCACTCATAATCCCCTACAAACGGCGTTTAGTAAGTGGGGATTAAGATTTCACTTTCCAACAGGCTTTTCATGTCAGGCTTTCCGACATGAAAAACCTTTTGGAAAGTGACTTTGGGGCCCTTAGCAGGGCCCAATGTCCCTGCAGGCTCAGGTTGGCGGCCACCTATAGTGCCCCCTATAAATTCCTGCACCGTGTGGCAGGCACAGTGAGGTGCCTGCCATGTGGTGCAGGGATTTACACAGCCTCTCAATTCTCCATGGAGCTTGTGCTATGACTAGTATGAGGCTGCATCACAATCTCCCATAGGGAAATGGGAGCATTGTAATGTCGTTGTCGGTATAGTCGACCGGGGTTTGGGTGGTCCCCAGACTGTCCATTTCACATCGTAATCAGGCCCTGAATGTGTAAGTATATAGGTAAGTAAATTGGTAAGTATATTGGGTGGGGTAAGTATCTTTTTAGTTATAATACTTGAGCAGTAATATTTTGTATCTTAGAGTGATAATAAGAAATATTATAATATGGGTATTTCATTGTAACATTATGTTTTAGATACGGGATGCAAGGGATTTGGGGGTAAAGGGTGGGGAAGTGTATTAATACTCAGGTGTTTTTTAATACCTGAGGATTAATATTTCTACATTTTACTATATTCATATATATATATTTATATATATTTTAAAATATGGTAATTTAATTTTAAAACTAACTTTTAGGCACAGGATGTAAGGGTATCGGGTGGGAAAGTGCAATAATGCTCAGGTATTAATGTTGATGCCTAAGTTTTAATATGCACATATTTTAAAACATTCATATATTTTTAAAATATTGTAATTTAATTGTAACGTTGACGTTTGGGCACAGGATGAAAGGGATTTAGGAATATTGGGTGAGGAAGTGTATGAATATTCAGGTAATAATTTAAATACCTGTATATTAATGTATATACATTTTCATATATCAATATTAATTTTGAAAATATTGTTATCTAATTGAAACGTTTCCCTAACATTTAGGTATGGGATGCAAGGGATGGAGAGGTATTGGGTGAGGACATGTATTAATACTCAGGTATTCCTTTTAATACCTACTATCAATGTGTATACATGTTATATATATATTATTATTAATTACTAAAATATGGGTATTTAATTATGACACTAACATTTAGGCACAGGTTGCAATGCACATAGGTGTAAAGGGTGGGAACATGAATTTATACTCAGATATTAATACCTGTGCTTTAATAATTATGCATTTAAATATATCATTAATAATGATTATTTAATGGTTATATAATTGTAACAAACACGCAAGGCATGGGATGCAAGGGATATAGGGGAATTGAGTGGTAAAGTGTATTAATACTCAGGCAATAATTTTAATATCATTGTCTGAATAGTTACATATTTTAATATATTAATTATTATTTAATGTTTGTATAATTGTAACGCTAACCATTAGGCATAGGATGCAAGAGAGATAAGGGTTTAGGGTGGAAAAGTGTATTAAAACACATTTTTATGCATACATTATGCAAACTTTGTCTGCTTCACAGTTTTCCTTTGGTGCTCTCACAGCTTCTCTCACAACCTTCCCAAATGCCACAGTGGGCCTATGATCTTCAGTTCAGTGGTGGCTCGGTGTCTAGTCCTGCCCAACCTCATTCGATCTCCTTCAGCACCTTTGGTGTTGCTTTTTCCATTGAAGGGAACACATGCTTCACTCTCTTGCCAGTCAGTCAGCATCACTTTATTCAGTCAATAATTACCATAAGATCAGTTAAAACACGAATACCGCTCAACATTTATATACATTATACTACCAAGAAAAAGGGTCAATACATATTAGTTTTACTGGTATAAAAAAACAATGTAAAACATTGATACAGATGAAAAGGTAAAACTTAAAAGACCTATGAAGTGATACCCGTTAAATAAAAACATAATCTTCAGGCTCAGACATTCATGGAAAATACCACATTAAAATTTGTACAGATGTTAACATATATGGTGGGAGCAGAAAAAATCCCTCTAATCTTTAAATAACTTGTTACTATAACTCAAAGCCCCCTAAAGGAAACTTGCAACCCAGAAAAGATCACTGGAGAAGATAAAATTTGTAAAAACAACACCGCTGGCCTTACTTATGTGAATTGATTGTTTCTGAACAATGGCATGATAAATTTATGCCTCAGGATGTGATACAAATTGCAGAAAAATATAAAATGCAAAGTGTCCTGCTCCGAGAAATTATCGCAAGAACAGGGTTTCAAAGCTTCTGACTTTGAAAAACCCTAAGGGACCACTACAAGCCAGTGTCTTAAACTAAAGGGTTGATTCCGATTCGGGAAAATGCGCTCCGAATAGTTGTACAGAGCGTATTTTCTGTACGAATCGTAGACCTTCAAGTTCCCCGTACGTACGATCAAGTACGATCCTAAATTAAAAGAAGATCCCCGTACGACACAAAAATACATACGTTTTGTATCCGGTTCACGCAGAACGCTACGTCCGTACGTAAACAAGCAGCAATTTCCGTCCCAGCAAGTACGATTCATCTCTGCGCCACACCGTACGACCCTTTTTCTACGGGACCCGAAAACAGCCGTAAAAGCAGAGTCCGTCTCGAATCGCACCCCGGTACGCGACATACACGCCATGAACCCCATCGTCAGTGTCATCCCAGTCCTGTACGCCTACGACCTGGTGCATAGAAACCGACGACGGCGCAGACTGTGAGTACAACATGCCGCAACAACGGAAGTGTACATGTACGGTGCGTCATACAGGCTCGCGTATACCACCATTGCAATAGTGATTGGAGCCGCACACACACCATGAAAGTTGGGGTACGGTGCGTCACATGCGCTTGCGTATACCACCATTGCAATAGTGATACGAGACGCACACACGGCATGAAAGTTGGGGTACGGTGCGTCACATGCGCTCGCGTATACCATCTTTGCAATAGTAATACGAGCCGCACACACGCCATGAAAGTTGGGGTACGGTGCGTCACACGAGCTCACGTATACCACCATTGCCATAATGATACGAGCAGCACACATGCCATGAATGTTGGGGTACGGTGCGTCACATATGAGGGGTGGGTGCAGAGGACTCCCAGCAGTGCCCAGACATAAGAGGGGTGGGTGGATATGACTACCAGCAGTGCCCAACAATACGGGGTGGGTGGATATGACTCCCAGCAGTATGGGGATGGGTGCACAGGACTCCCAGCAGTGCCCAGACAGAAGAGGGGTGGGTGCAGAGGACTCACAGCAGTGCCCAGACAGAATATGGGTGGGTGCAGAGGACTCCCAGCAGTGCCCAGACAGAAGAGGGGTGGGTGCACAGGACTTCCAGCAGTGCCCAGACAGAAGAGGGGTGGGTGCAGAGAACTCCCAGCAGTGCCCAGACAGAAGAGGGGTGGGTGCAGAGGAATCCAAGCAGGGCCCAGAGAGAAAAGGGGTGGGCGCAGAGGACTCCCAGCAGTGTCCAGACATAGGAGGGGTGGGTGGATAAGACTCCCAGCAGTGCCCAACAGTATGGGGGTGGGTGCACAAGACTCCTAGCAGTGCCCAGACATAAGAGGGGTGGGTGAAGAGGACTCACTGCAGTGCCCAGACATAAGAGGGGTGGGTGCAGAGGACTCCCAGCAGTGCCAGACACTATGGGGGTGGGTGGATATGACTCCCAGCAGTGCCCAGACATAAGAGGAGTGGGTGCAGAGGACTCCTAGCAGTGCCAAGACAGAAGAGGGGTGGGTGCAGATGAATGACTCCCCACAGTGCCCAGACAGAAGAGGGGTGGGTGCAGAGGACTCCCAGCAGTGCCCAGACAGAAGACGGCGGGTGCACAGGACTCCCAGCAGTGCCCAGACATAAGAGGGGTGGGTAGGTATGACTCCCAGCAGTGTCCAACAGTATGGGGATGGGTGGATATGACTCCCAGCAGTGCCAAAACAGAATAGGGGTGGGTGCAGAGGACTCCAAGCAGTGCCCAGACAGAAGAGGGGTGGGTGCAGAGGACTCCCAGCAGTGCCCAGACAGAAGAGGGGCGGGTGCACAGGACTCTCAGCAGTGCCCCGACATAAGAGGGGTGGGTGGATATGACTTCCAGCAGTGCCCAACACTATGGGGGTGGGTGGATATGACTCCCAGCAGTGCCCAGACAGAAGAGGGGTGGGTGTACAGGACTCCCAGAAGTGCCCAGATATAGGAGGGGTGGGTGCAGAGGACTCCCAGTAGTGCCCAGGCAGAAGAGGGGTGGGTGCACAGGACTCCCAGCAGTGCCCAGACATAAGAGGGGTGGGTGCAGAGGACTCCCAGCAGTGCCCAGACAGAAAAGAGGTGGGTGGATATGACTCCTAGCAGGGCCCAGACAGAAGAGGGATGGGTACACAGGACTCCCAGCAGTGCTCAGATATAGGGGGGACCATCATCATCATCATACCCCAACTACATGGGGGTATCTGCACATCCCTAACATGTGACTTTCATGATAGTACCATAGCGACACATCACTTACAGCAGTGTCCCACTCAATGGAGGATTGCTTCCTGTCACACACTGTGTGACACACCACATGTGGGTGTGATGTCAAATTCCACATGCATACCCACCCATGGAGGTTGCAGGCAACATACACACCCTACCATCATGACACAATAGTGTATAGTCATGTAACAGCCCACCAAACAAAGAGAGCGAAAGGGAACACACACTGTCACGTACATCCCTGGGCTTATATGAATGTTCAGGTGGTGGTCAAACCACCAATTTGTAGTCTCTCATGGAAGGAATAGTGTTGAAAAGCATTAGATACAATGCTCAATGATGTGAGTCATGTGCCCAAATACCCTGCAGAACAATTGCCAACATAGGGGTATGCTGTGATGACACACATGCATAGTGGGGAAAAAGGCTGAATGTGTCCATGAATGCATTTGTATATACTTAAAACAGGGTGTCTCTGGGGACTGTAGTGGGCACACTGATCCGTGGTCTGGGAATGAGCGACTGTACCATGAGCAACCTTCATGGCACTATGCAAATCTCCCAACTGATGTACATCATGTCTGAGAATACAACATGGTTCATGCATGCTGCAAGGGTGTGCAGTTGAAACCTCACACTCCTATGTTGAGACTCATCATCAGTGCAGACAAATATGAAGCCCAATGACAGTGCACAGGTCATGGCACAGGCAAGGTCCCAACACATGTCACAGACCACCCTCTCACATGATGTGCTAATCAATGTGCAGTCTAATTATCTTGCACCCTAGATGAACATGTGAGAATGTGAATACACACAGACCAGGGGACACATGTCAAGGCAGGGGAAGAGATGAAAAAGAGCACTAACTGAATATGGGGAATTGGAAATATACTGCACAGATAACCTGTCTGACCAGACACCCCAACTGTGGGAGTGTTCCTAGGCTTCTGAGCACCTCAAGAAACATGTGACACACAACAAACAGCCATGTACCTACCCCCTTCTTGCTGCTTTCTCTCCTGCAACTGCCTATCGAGGTCTGGAAACACCCCTGCCAGGACCTGGTGCATGTGTGGGGTGAGTTTACGGCTTCCCCTATGCCAGCGTGGAGGTGACAGCTTCAGCTGGACCCGGGCGATACGCTGGGTCCAGCACCGGAAGCCCTGCCACCTATTCTGGATGTTGTGCAGATGCCGGCGATGTACCCCACAGACCTGACAGCCCTGACGACCTCCAACCAGATCTCCCCCTTCTCGTAGGCATTTTCCTGCCAGGAAGACAAAGTGCAACAACATCACTACACCGGCTCCATGTCCCAGAGACACACACTTGCACAACATTGATAACGTAAACAGGGCATAGAATGCTCACAGGACTTGCATCATTGTCCATGTGATTCAGGCCTGTGGGCAAACCCCAATGCACTACTTGGCATTGAAAGGCAACAGAGGGCGTAACAGATGCAACATACTCACTGATCATGGCACACACTGTACAACACATGCAACTGCAGGGTGTGGGACAGCACGTGGCAAGCAGTCACATATCCTACTCCACTTAACAACCCTCAGCAGACCACACAGATACACCCTGGCACAGATCACTCACCTGTCACTGACAACAGTGGATACAGCCCTCACTTTGCACATGTGCAACTTGACAAAGAGGTGTCACAGGTGTCGTGCTAACTTTGCAAGTCAGGCACACAGCACTGCTTACTTGTCACATCAGATGGCCATAGTTGCTGCATACGCCATGTAGCTGTGGTACAACAAATCACATACACACTCACCCAGATGACAAGGAACATTCACACACTTCAATGTCCATGAGGTTAAAGATATCATTTGTACAATATCACCACAGGTCCCCACAAGTCATAAACATCTGTGAGTACAGTCAGCTGTCACTCCGGGGGGAACACTGTAACACCTCAGGACATTTTGGAATAAAGGCAGCAAGGTCTTGCACGGCTGAATGTGTCATTCACTATGCAGTGAATGTCACAGTAAGCACAATGCAAGTTAGGAATGAACACACATGAACTACAAACACACATGAACTACATCATGCTCTGCATGTGAGACACCACCATGTACACCCCCTGGGACTCTCTGAAAACTACATTGCACGTCTGTCCCACCAATACACAATGCCTGTAGTGACACTCACACAACAGGTACACAGTCAGCTGTCACTCCGGGGGGAACACTGTAACACCTCAGGACATTTTGGAATAAAGGCAGCAAGGTCTTGCACGGCTGAATGTGTCATTCACTATGCAGTGAATGTCACAGTAAGCACAATGCAAGTTAGGAATGAACACACATGAACTACAAACACACATGAACTACATCATGCTCTGCATGTGAGACACCACCATGTACACCCCCTGGGACTCTCTGAAAACTACATTGCACGTCTGTCCCACCAATACACAATGCCTGTAGTGACACTCACACAACAGGTACACAGTCAAAGCTAGTGCAGTCAGCACTCACCTGCTCCCCTGGTCTCCCATACAGCTTGCTGTACTGTGATAGGAGGGCATCCAGCAGGGCCTGGTTTTCCTCCTCAGTAAATGCTGGTGCTCTCTCCATCGTACGCAACGTAAAAGTACAGGGAATGCAGAGACAGCAGCAGTGTTGTCCACTCCTAATGTTCTGCAGGCAAGTCCTCTCTCACAGCCACATGCAGCCTTAAATCAGTGGTGCTGAGGGGCGTTCAGTCTCAGGAGTACAGTTTGATAGTCCAGATTACTTTGCATCCTACGTTTCATCCATTCCCTTTAAACATAAGGCCCTGACACACATTTGCATGGTTTAAAGTAATTTGAGCTTCAGCTCCAAAATCATTTTACAACAGTGCATAATTTTGCCCAACTGACTTTTGCAGGACACCTGTAGCACACACTCAAATCTCAGTATCCATGACAACCAGGCTGCATTCAGGGCCTACTACTCGTCCCCTAAGTATTTTTTAAGATACACACATGTGAACGGTGCCTTTCACGTCGCGTATGGCACGACACGATTACTATAGTGAGACGATGCCCACACACGCACATAATGTTGGGGTACGGTTCGCTCGCGTATGGCACCATTTTAATAGTGAGATGATGCGCACACATGCACGTAATGTCTGGGTACGGTTTGCTCGCGTATGGCACCATTTTAAATGTGAGACGATGCGCACACACGCACGAACTGTCGGGGGAAGGTTCGCTCGCATATGGCACGATTACTATAGTGAGACGATGCGCACACACACAAGTAATGTTAAGGTACGGAACGTTCGCGTATGGCACGATTACTATAGTGAGACGATGTGCACACACGCACATTATTTTGGGCTACGGTGCGTTTGACACAGTGCATTTCACATGCAGATGTGAATGCAGGGGTACGGTGCATTTCACACAGTGCGTTTCACACACAGTTGTGAATGCAGGGGTATGGTGCGTTTCACACGCTCACGCATGGCATGATGACAATAGTGGTACGAGGCGCACAAATGGCAGGGATGTAGGGGTACGGTTCAAACAAGGATGTCTATCAAGTTCTTTTCATTGCATATTTACATGTGCAGGTCCTAGGTGTGGCAGGCAGTGATATAGCACAGGGCATCTGATCTTATTGCACAATCAATGTGTGCTGACCTGTTGACACATGTCATGTGTGATGGGGCACTATGTGGTACACATCACCTTTACACTTGTCACCATTATGCAAATGTTGGCATGCACATCAACACTGGGATGGCACAGTCTTCACCACAGGCACCTGTCTCATGATGCCAGGGACCGGGGCACTTTGTCACTTGACATTTGAAGCTCAGCATGAACCTATGTGACTATGTCCGGTATGTGTCATGTCAAACCTTGAGCTTGTTGTTTGTGTTACGTGAACTGCATCTGCTGTTGGTGTATGTAACATGGGTCTGTGTTGAGATGGGGAATGGTTTTACATGTACGCTCACCATGCCACATGTGCATTTCCATGGCTTTTGGGTCTGATGGCATCAGACATCAATGTTCCCAAGGCACACATGTCTGCATCCTGACAAGGGCTGAGTGGTTTTTGGTCACATGCACACCTTTAGCACTGTGTGTTTGATATGTATTTTTAATATTCCATGTGACCTGTGCATGTGCCTTGCAGTCAGCTGTCGGGATGGGTTGACAACCTTCCACTGCAGGTTTGGTGACGTGTGTCACTCAAGTGATATCTTGGGTTGTTCACTCAGACCAGACCAGCAGCTTGTTTCAGGGCATGTCATGTTTATTTAGGCAAACAACAGGTGTATCTGGGTTTTTGTAGGAGTGCCAGCAAGCTGCCATATGTGTCCTGGATGTATTGCACAAGCCAGACTCTATAGTGACTATATGTCCAGTAGCAGTTTTGCATGTGCTATGTACCTTGCCATTGATGTTTTCTGACAGTTATTCGCCATTCTTCCCAAATCTGTCCTTCAGGGCACCGCCTCTACCAAGGCCATTTCCAGTCTTGGCTACCATGAGGGAACGTTATAGATTCACTCAACAGTTGAATCAGGATGTGACGAACAGGCTGGAACCACATCTCCAACCGCAACACAGGTATCCTACTGCACTGACCCCCAAGATAAAGGTGATGGCAGCCCTCCATTTTTTTGCAACAGGTGCGTTCCAATTAACCATAGCTGATGTAGGTGGAATGTCACAATGTTCAGCCGTGTCTTGCGTAATGTGTTAGCAGCAATGTTGGAACATATAGATGAATTCATCAAATTTCCTACTCCTGAAGAGTTGAGAGATGTCAAGGGTGAATTCTATGCCCTTGGTAGGATGTGACATGTAATTGGGTCCATTGATGAGACACATGTGGCTTTGGTGCCACCACAGGCTCAGGAACAGGCATACCGCAACAGGAAACATTATCACTCAATAAATGCCCTGGTGGTGTGTCTTGCTATCATGCTGATCTCCCATGTTTGTGCATGTTTTCCAGGATCGTGCCATGATGCATTCATCATGAGGCATAGCAGGGTGCCAAGAATGATGCTGCAGCTGCACAACGATCGGGCATGTCTTGTTGGTGGGTATACTCTGTGTGTGCTGTGTGTTTCAGTATATTTTACTCTGTCTCCATCTTATGGACCACTTATTTACATGATGTATATTTGCAGGTGACTCGGGATATCCCAAAATGCCATGGCTGATGACACCCCTCCGCAACCCAAGAACAGCTGCAGATCAGGGGTACAATAATGCACACGGCCAGACCAGGCGAGTCATAAAGCGGACGTTTGGCCTCCTGAAGAACCAATTCCGGTGTCTCTGTAAGACCGGCGGATACCTCCCATATGCCCCGGCCAAGGTCTGTAATAACTTCATCATGTGCTGCATGCTGCACAACATGGCTGTTGAGAAGGCAGTGCCACTCATCCTGGATCCTGAGAAGCAGGAACATCCACCCATTGAGGATCAAGGGCTTGGTCACTATGCAAGTGATGAGGAGGAGGAGGATGATATCCGGAGTCAGCTCATACGCAACTTCTTCTCATAATGGTAAGTCACTGCGAATGAGTGTGCAAGATTGTAGCATTAAGTGGCATGTGTTGCAATGTGTGTGTCGAGCTGACTTTATGCAAAGTCACTTTGATGTGTGTTCTGATATGTCACGCAAGAGCTGATGTCATGCCACACTGAAATGCGCAATGACTTAGCTTTAAATTTACATGTGTACTACATTGTTTATTGTTTTGTTCCTGCCCATGTCTTTAGCAAAGATTTGTAACGGTGAGTCCTTGTGTGTCTCTCATTCCCAGGCTGCTGTGCCTGTTGTCTGTTTGTGTCATCTCAGTCCTCCTGCTATTCCTCATGATGATTGCCGAATCAGCGTTCCAGGCACAGAGATGTGTAAATGTCAGTACGGGTAAGAGATCTAAACAGGTTTTTTTGCGTTGTTACGGTTTGGGAATGTGTGGGAACTGTTTCTGTGCATGTTGAAGAACCATCCCTACATGTCTAATCACCATGGATCAAATGACATGTTGCACCACTCCCAAATAGGAATTGTTGCCTTTGAGTCAATACCACTGCAGCGCATTATTATTTTTTGACATTGGAGCATTATTCATACACTGTGAGTACCTTTGTTACTGCTTGGCACTAATTACATTGAAGAAGCCTGCACAGCGTTATATACCCTGCATTTTTGCAGAAAGACTCGGCTACCTTTTATGTGTCCGTGTTCCAACATCAGATCTAGTATAATTTGTATTACTGTGATGCCAAGTATGATACAGTGGCTGTTGTTTTCATTTACAGGGGTAATGGTTACAGTTTAGGTCCTGAGTTATTCTGTGAATCAGTGGCAAGATGTGTTGAATGCTTATGCTTGTTTACCTTTGTTTCAGATCTCCCTCCCTGCTGTTCCCTTCCTTTCCTTCCCTCGCCTGATCACCCTTTTGAATGAGTACTTTATACTCAGACCAAGAGCTATCGGGAGGTGGACCACTATGATCATCGCACCTTTATGAGGATTCAAGGAACCAACTGTCCCAGGCAGTCGTGTGCACATTGTCTCGTCAGCATTACAGTTAAACTCCTTGCATGACTGTTATTTTCTACTGAGCAATGGGACTGGACATGGACATTGGCTAAAGCAGCATGGCCTCCACACAAACTTAATCCATTTGTATTGCAAATGTGTCCCACACAGTACAATGTGCATCATTACTGTCACCACAGATCTCTTGCCAGTTTGCATGAGTCATCAGTTGCATAATTGACAAAGATTGTGCATATGGGAGTATGTGTACTGTGGCAACATGCATGGTGTTCATCATAGCTAATGATCCATATTGTGCATGAAGAACATGGTTGTGTATGTATTGTTGCAGCTTGATACACACAACGGGCAGCCCACACCTGCTAACGTTGTGTGTCCTGTGCGCAGCTTGGCCTTTTGGTGCCTGATCCTGTGCCCGTCATTTATGGTGATTGTTCTTCCATTTTAGTTCTGTGAACCATGAGTAACCAGACACTCCTTCCTTTCCATACACCGGTTACATTGTGCCTTTCAATCCTCCTTCTCTTTCTGTACTAGTTATTGCATGGTGTCTCACCCCTTCCACCATCATGTGTTCACTCATTCCTGCTGCTGCCTCCTCTGCGGCTCCACCCCACTGAGTGCCCTGATTCTGTAACACACACACCTCCCCGATGTTCCTCCCTCCCTCCACCCATTGTTAATGCAGGCATCAGCTTGTCAGTGCCACTGTTGCACCATATCCGGGCCAAAGGCAGGACCATCTGCGCCTGCAACTTGCACAGTGCAAGACCCTCTGGTCCTTCCATGACGCAGTTAACACAACAGACTCATGCTCCAGCCACCCTCCAAACAGGGAACACAAGACATTCATCCACTTGCTATCAGGCAACCCCTAAGCGCAACCATTACAGCTTTGCTGGCTGTGTGTGCAACTCCTACTGCCAACAACGCGCTGCTCCGCATGACACACTATTTCCGTACAAGCAGGTCATGTGCCTCCTACTGCACACCCGTAACTTCCACCAGCACACCATTGGATTCTGTCACCTCAGCCAACACAACAGCCCCACACATCACCTTCATTACAGTGACCTGATTGAACGCATCCTCAGCACACTACATTAACATTGCCATCACGGACGGATACAAGATCACCCACAGGGACCACATCAACACTCAGGAGGATGACTAGCAATTTTATCAGAAGTGCCCCCTCAGAGTCACATACAACAGCAAGGACACACTCAGCATTGTCAAACATCTGCACTTCAGGTTTCACATCAACCCCCAGACCACCCTCAGTCTAACTATCATCTCCAGATCTCCAGGCCTACACCCATAATTCTGCTAAGCCATCTACAATTATTATAATAGTCATGTATTGAGCACACATGTAAGCCGATGGGGTTGTCCCAGCGCTGTAGTGTGCCGAAAATGTGGCAGCATACGAAAGAGCAACTAATATAGCAGGCTAAATATCCAGGTATTAAGGGCTTAGCGAGAATCACATTCATACATAATCAGACGCAGAGGAAGAGGTAGCTTAGTCCAACATTGGGTGGTTACTACCTGAGAAGTTTCACCTCCTGATCTAGGTTTAGCTAAGCAAGGACTAATGAGCAAGTGCTTGTCATTGGAACATAGGGATAGAGATTGACAATAGGGATGTAGTCTCCTTCTAAGGTAGACCAGACCACGGCCTTGTCCTGCCCAGAAGGTGAGTGTAAGCGCCTTGAATTCTATTTGTGTAGCCATGGCAGCCAATGGAGTAGTCTAAGACACGGGGAGATATGTTGTCAAAGTGAGACTCCACATACCAGGCAAGCAGCAGCATTTTTGCCCGTCTGCAGTATACGGAGCAAGCCTAATGTGAGACGTTAATATGAGACTTTCGTGTAGTGTAAATTGGAGGTAATCAGTGTGTGAAGCACCGTTTTCCGGGTTACATTGTGCAGATAGAGTATAATTCTCTTGATGAGTTTAATCTTACAAATACAAGCGGCACCCGCCACTTGTACCAGTGTGGCAAAGGATAGCTGATTGTCCCATCTTACTCCCAGATTCCTGACCAAGTTCTTGTGTGCCAGAGCAATGGCCAGTTCCTCTGGCCACCACAGATTGGAAGAGAGGGGAGATGGTTGGTTAAATAAATAGGAACTCTGTGTTAACTGTATTAAGAAATTGTGGTACATCCAGGCCACAATACTCTAGAGAATGTTTTCTAGTGTGTCAAAATTAATGGCACACGCAGAATTCAAGGTGAATAGCAGCTGAGGCTCATCAGCATATGATATGATTTTGACTTCAAACATGGCAATTGATGCAGCCAGCGGGATAAAGTAAATATTCCAAGACAGAGGGCTCAGAGCAGAGACCAGCAGCACGCCCCACTTCAATGATTTGACTGGAGAGATGGATGGATAGGTCTGGACCTGCTGTGTGCAGTCAGATAGTAAGGACGATATACAGTTCACCATGAAACCACCCATGCCTATGGTCTAAAGGAGGTTCAGAAGAATGGGATGGGCGCCGGTGTCAAATGCTGAAGACAAGTCTAACAGTACCAACACCGCCTTTGAACCTCCGTGAACCGATCAGCGTATCTAGTCTGCCTTTTCAATGAGGGTCGACTCCGTACTATATCCGGTGTTGTAGCTGGATTGAGAGTCGTCCACAAAGGCCATCATTTGATGCAAGGAATTGTTTACTTAAAGCTTGGCCCGAGCTGGGACGTGAGAGTTAGGTCTATGATTGCAAGGAGATACAGGATCTGCGTTGGCTTTCCTTAGGATGGGCAGGAGGGACATGTGTCTCCACACATCCAGAAAGATTGCCCAATTTGAGGGAAAGGTTCCAGATGATGCTTAAATGGTGATTGGTACTCTTAGCTAGGAGGTTTTATAGCTTGATGGTCAAGGGGTCAGTAGGGTAGCCGGATTTACACATCTGCAATTAGAGCAGAGAGGCTTCATACGAAAATGTGTTAGATATACTGAGAGTACAGAGATGGGAAACGGATTTACAGATAGGTACTCAGACATTGGACAACTACATCAGCACACAGGCCCTCACCTACACAGACTACATGGGTCAGGGATACAGCAACTCCTGGCTGGAGGACAACCACAGCACCACCCTGCATTGGTACATCAACAAATGAACACCTTCTCTACCTCATGCTGCAAGTCCCTCCGCATGCAGCAAATGATCATCAGATAGATCCACTCCTAGTCAAGACAGACAGTCACCCAGGTACATGACACCAGTCGCCTCTACAACAGCAATGCCCTCTACGCAGGAACAACAGCCAAACTCCAGGAGGACTTGTGCACATACAGGGTGCATCAGCACACCTCATCCTCAACTTCCCCTGCCACAGCCACATGACTGTCCACCGGAGATACCTACAATAGGCTCACTCTAAACAGCAGGATCACCTTCATACTCCTCAGCCACACTCAGGAGGCACTCCACAACCCCAGCCCGAACACGAACATGGACGTCTCCCATCCAACACCCCATTGCACCAACTCCGTCCAGCCAACCTTGCCCTGTGCACCATTCTTCACATCCACAGTACAACTGCATGCAGAAGATAGTTCTCCCACATCAACATACAGACCTAGTACTGCCTCCCTTGGCACCTCCACATGACCCATGACCTCTATACCTTCATCACACTCTTCCAAAACTGTCTGTCTGAGCAGTAGTCCAGACCCCCCCCCCCCTCAGCAGATTGAAACCATCACAGGTGAGTATAGCGCTCCATGTATGTATCAGATGATACCTTGTGACCTATGTGTGTCCTCGACCGGACTCTGATCCCAGTGTATGGATGGGTTGAGTTTGTTCCACACTGTGGCATACTTTGACATATCCCCACACGTATGTTATAGAATGATGGTAAATGACTGCAACATCAATTTCAGTAGTGTTGGCTTTGTTTATTTATCGTTCGTGTGCGGGAATCATGAGTTAGTGATGGGTGCTGTACAAAAAGGGAGGCAATCCAAAGTTCACAAAGGGAGATGTGATGCCTTTCAGTTTGAGTCACCAGAGTCCAGACCACAGTGCTTGGCATTATTGGTCAGACAGCAACCAGCAAGTCCATGTGGGAGAGTAGGACAGTCAATGAGGTGATGCTGTTGCACAGAGACTCCAGGTGCCAGACCAGGTATCCTGGGAGATGTGCATGGCCCACTGCCTGTCACTGTCTTTTCCGTGGACGACCCACCTTGGGGGACCCTCAAATGCAGGCCTTGACGATGCATGGGATGCTCCGTTGGACTATTCCTCCTCCTCCTCCCTCCCTGTGCCTGGTGGCGGTCTTTGCCTTGAAGTGTCTTGCCTGGTGACACAGGGAGGGTGCTACATGTTGTCAGCAATCCGACGGAGTGAATGGCTTATGTCCCTTTGCACCGCCAGGAGCTCAGCAAGTCTTGCCTCCATCCGTCCTTGGTGTTGTTGTTGACTGGCGTGTTGCTCGGCCTGCATGTTCTTGATCTCTGTGAGGGCACCCACTACCTGGCTGAACTCCCTGGTATCCCGCTGGTATGCCTCCATGATGTTGTGGAGCTCAGACATACCGGGACCTGCAGCTGCCTGGTGAGGTTCTCACCTCCGCCTGCAGCCACTCCCGCCACCCCTGCCCACATGAGCCTGGCCTGCTGTTGTGGGCACATCGGCTCGACGGGACCCCTGAGTGATGGCAGTGGTGGTGTTGTCTGCCCCCTCCTGGGTGGCCGTCGAACCTTATCCCTCATTGTCAGACTGGCTCAGTTCTTGAGTGTGGCCAGGGCTCCGAGCTGTCCATTGGAATGTGGCAGGAATGGTGGTGGCGGTTGGCCCAGGTTTGCCTGATCCAGATGCTGCATGGTTTGAGGCACCAGAGGTGCCAGGTCGGTCGGGGTCATCCATGGAGTGGTGAGAGGCGTCGCTGTCGGTGGGATGAGGGTCCTGCAGAGCCTGGGACTGTGAATCATCTTCCCCATCATTGGGGTTCTGTTCCGCACATTGTCCTGTGGGTGTGAGAGGCAGACAATATTAATGCCATGTAATGCAACATTTATTTCTCATACACATTGTAGTTGGCACTGTTCCACCTTGTAGTTGTCCATGCTTTGGATTGTCCTCACTGTTCACTTGTGGATGTGTTTGTTGTGTGTTCGGATTGATATGTGCTCCTGAGTCATTGACATGGGGGGGCATATTTACTATAACTGGCACAGCCCTGCATATCAGCAGGGATTCGTCAATCATTGTGCACCACACCTATGCCAGCACAGATGCTACGCATTCACATTGTGGAGCACCATGGTTGAAAAAAATTGGGTCATCAGCGTCACACATATGTGCTGCATAAGTAGGCGCATTGCTAGAGTAGCGTCACCAGGGCAAGACAGCTCCAGCAATGGTCTGTGAGGCCCTATCTGCACAATGTAGCTTCATTCCTTACGCCATCATCAGCCATGCACAGGGTTTTGATGCAGCATGTGCTTAAAAGTGACAGAGTGAAATCTTGTTGATTTCACATAGCCACTTTTGTGAGGCGTGGCTGCGCCATGATGGCCACCCCCCCTCCAACCCTCCTCCCTTGCACCAGTACACCTACTTGTGAAGCAGGGCTTTAGAACATAACACATCTCCCAGATGCGTCACCTTGTAAATTCCCAGCACCATGGCGCCTCTTTTGTGTGGCCGCTGTGTCACAAAGGTGATGCAAAGGCATTGTCAAAGAAGCGCAAGGGGCTTGTGAATGTGCACCGTACATTTGTTGCTTGGATGCATCATCAGATCAGAATTGGTTTTGTTGTGTTACATGACCATTGTGACAGTGGGGCACTCTATTGCCTGTCCCAGGAAGGTATGTTTATGTAAGGGGTGTGTGTGACAGGCCGTGCTGTTAGTTGGAGTCTGAGTTGGCACTGGGCCTCCCTCGTGGTGTGGCTGTCCCCCCATGGAGCATGCTGCCATGACAGTGGTTATTAGTTCCTGCCCAAGATATCTGACCTTGTTGTCCTGGTGTTTATGTTTGCACTGGTGACTGGAGGGCCATGTGCTGCCTACACCAGGGCCCAGTGTCAGCTATCTTGTCAGTACATTCACACTCCATGTGCATTGAGCATGGTGCATGGGCGTGTACCTGGGCCATGTGGGATGAGTGCAATTGAACATGGGCATCCGCAGAGATGTTTATAGGGGTGGGTAAAATGTTAGCTTCCTCACAATCCCCCTTGCACCCTTCTCACCCTCCCCCTCGCACTCTTCTCACCCTCTGCCTTGCACACTTCTCACCCTACCCCTTTCACCCTGATCCCCTCCCCCTTGCACCCATCTCACCCTCCCCCTTGCACTCTTCTCACCCTCCCCCTTGCACCCTCCTCCCCACTGCCTTGCACCCTTCTCACCCTTCGCTTTGCACACTTTTCACCCTACACCTTGCACCCTCATCCCCTCCTCCTTGCACCCTTTTCACCCTCCGCCTTGCACCCTTCTCACCCTACCCCTTGCACCCTCATTCCCTCTGCCTTGCAGCCTTCAGGCCCTCAGCCTTGCACCCTCCTCCCCTCTGTCTTGCACAGTTCTGGGCAACCCCCTTGCACCCTTCAAACCCAATGTAGGGTGCTGCCACCTGGGACAATGAGACCATTTGTAAAGCATGATGGACTAGGGCCGGCCCTGATTGGGCTGACACTGGAAACACTGGCGATCCAGGGGGGCCAAGAGCCCCTCTTGCCCCCCCTGCAGACGCACAGGGAATTGGGTCTGATTTGGGGTCCCACAATGCATTTAGTAACACTCACCCTTCCAGGATACTGGATGTGTATTATTGGGTCTGTGCTTCCTGTAGCATGGGACATGGCATTGCCCTGGTTTGTCAATGAGGCACACACAAGTTAGTGGCATTTTCGTTGTTTTTGCCTGTAGTTATGGGCATCTGGCGTTTGGCGATTGTTGCAGGCATTTTTTGTACTTGGAGTGTAGATGTCATTACCACCATGTTACATGAATTGTTTGTATACTCACCAGGCTCCACGACTCCTTCAATGCCATGTACTCCCACCGGTGGTAGCAGTGCCATGATCTTCTCCTCAGAGGGCTGGTACTGTACTGGTCTGCCGGGACCACCACCTCCAGTGCCTTGGCTCTGTTGGTAATCGTCGTCCATCTTCCTCTTCACCATCCTCCGCAGATCGTACCACCTGGCCTGGCAATCCTTCCTGGTGCGTCTGTTGGGTGCAACAGCATTCACCTTATCGACGATCCTCTCCCACATGCGTGTTTTCTCCACTATGCTGGTCTGTCTGACCAATGCACCAAACAGCTGTGGCTTGACTCTGATGACTTCATCTACAAGGATCTCCATCTCCTCCTTTGTGAACTTTGGATTCTTCTGTGCGGACATGGTGTGGGGTGAATGTGATTAGGAGGGGTGAGGGCTTGTATGGATGTGAGTGTGTGGGTATGAATGTGAATGGGGGTGTGGGTCTGTATGTGATTGGGGGTATGTGTGAAGGTGGATGTGTGCAGTTGTTTGTGTGTTGTCTGTCTCTGTGGTTAAATGGGTGTGTTGCAAAGGATCATGGTTTGTGTGTGTGGGTCCTTTTTATTGGTCCATTTGTGGGTGGGGCTTAGTTTGAAATTTTAGTGTGTGTGTTATAAGGGGTGGATCTGAGTTGGGCCCTTTGTTTGCCTGTTTAGATCTGGCCAGGACATTAATTTCCAATGGTTTGTACACAGGAGATATGTTTTGTGGTGTTGTGCGAGTAGTTTGCACCCTCCTTGTGCTGTTTTAATGGGTTTGCGTGCGCTTTGTTCAGGGGGGTTCGAATTGTATTTGCTTTTGTGGCTCGCTCATGTGCGACGTTTTTCCGGGGTTCGCGTGCGCTTCGTTCTCGGGGGGGGGGGGGTTCGAATCATATTTGCTTTTGTGGCTAGGTCATACGTTATGTTTTTCCAGGGTTCGCGTGCGCTTCGTTCAGGGGGCGTTTGATTCGTATTTGCTTTTGTGGCTCACTCATAAGCGATGTTTTCCCGGGGTTCGCGAGCGCTTTGTTCAAGGGGGGGTTCGATTCGTATTTGCTTTTGTGGCTCACTCATACGTGACAGTTTTTCCGAGGTTTGCGTGCGTTTCGTTCAGGGGGGTTCGAATCATATTTTATTGTGTGGTTCATTCATACGCAATGTTTTCCGTACAAATCGCAGTTCATACGCGGCGACGTTTTCCTGTATGAATCGCGTTCTCGGTCCCAGGGCTGGATCGTACTTGTCGGGTCGTACGGCATGATTACGAATTGTGCAGTTTGTTTCCCAAGTCCGTATCGTACGGATTCTCGCTTGAATTTCGTACGGTTTGCAATAATTCGGACGTATTTTAGAAGAACGGATCGTACTACACGATTCGGACGGATTTGTACGATTCGTACGGAAACGGCTATGAATACGAATCGTTGGGCGGTTTTTTTTCCCGAATCGGAATCAACCCCTAAATCTAAATTTGGTAAAAAAAAAACGATAATGTGCATTGTTAATGAACAACAATTAGGGTTCCCAGAAAAACTGGTATTCAATAGTATATGTTGTTGCAATGTGGGTATGACAAGTTCCCTGTCTTCTCTTTCAGTAAGCCGTCTAGCCAAAAACATCTTCTTAATGGTCTGCATGTAACTTGTGCATAGTAGTCTAGGGTTAATATGCAGATCTAAACAACCTAGTTTCGTCAGTTGCTCCTTAACACACCGCAACCACGGAATTTGCAAAGCCCCCTCATTAGCACTACAATCCTTTAATACATGTTGATTCAGGGTGGGGGTGGGACCTGACCAGAATCTCAACCAGAGCATTATGGGAGCCATAGCTATGTGGTCAGATATATAGCCTACTCCAAGTTCTGCGTGAATAGGAAAATATGGGGAGCTTGTTGGAACAGCGAGAAGTTGGTGCAAAAATGTATTCTCGACTCACTGCAATTCTATGACATCTTTAAACCCCCATACATCACGCCCATGACTAGCCATTGGAATGAATTGTTCTTTAAAAATCTTTAAGAGGGCAGAAACAGGTTTGGTCCCTAATTTCTTAGCAAAGTCCATGCTGGCAACAACAGATCTTGCCGATGTATTCTATTTTAGGGCTCTTTGGATAATCTAAGAACCTTTATCCTCAAACAACACCCCCAAAAATGGGAATGCAGAAACTTTAGTGAGAACTGCCCCTGTGTAAAATAAATTGCACCCAGTGCCCTTCCCTCTACCTACAATCATAGTATGAGATTTAATACAATTCATGGACAGATCTAAAGAATCCATAAAAATCAGTCAAAGGGTTTAAAAGTTTGTGAAGGCCCATAGCAGTCCGAGAAAGCAGTACTGCAAAGTCCGCATTATAATAATGCAGGTATTGATTTGGTGCACACCCTAGGGACATCTATGCAAGCTGCTGTCAATACATCCCCTAACTTGTTACTATACAGGGTAACCAACAAGGAGGTCAATATACACCCCTGTCATACCCCTCACTTGACCACCCAAGAAGTGGACAAATTACCATTCATATTGTAGTACCTGACCAAGGCTGTAAGATTAAGATGAAAAGTGAAGGAAAGTAGGATCTGCGTTCATGGTTACCCTCATTTTCTGCTTGTGGCATTATGTTTTACTGACTAGTCTGACTGGGATCCTGCTAATCAGGACCCCAGTCTCTTTGCTTCTTCCATAAATTGGACATGGTGAGTACATATGTACAGTCCAGATTGGCTACTGATGTACCCTTATAAGTCACTAGTATATGGTACTAAGGTGTCCAGGTCATAGGTCCACCAGGAGTTTCCTTCTATCTGAGGTCACAGCACTTAAAACCTATAAGTCACCCCTAAGGCAGGTCTTTCAATCTTGAAGGCAGGGTGCTCTGTCCTAAGTGTGAGGGTGCCCCTGCATGAGCAGGACACCCCTACAACCCTCGGAGTCCATTCTACCCAGTTGTAAGTGCATCAGCCATTAAGACACATATAGTGGTCATGTGTCATTACACAATGCTTAACTCTAAACTGGCTGTAATTAACCCTTTTGTGTTTGGTATCAAGCATGTTGGAATCATACCCCCACACCAGGTATGATTCCATGTACGGTAAAGCTCATCTGGGAGACCCTCAGTGCACCAGGTACCAGTCTCCTAGACCCGTATAGCAAACTTTGGCTTCTGCCGACCAAAGACATGATGCTGTCCTCCTGCTGCTGAGCCAAGCTCGAGCGGGGGAAGGCAGGGCAATAGGTTTCCATGACAGGGATGTGTGACTACCTCCTAGACAGGATTTAGTGTATTGGGATAGGGTGGGGGTGCCTGCCAGCATCACTAGACTGCTTTGAAGGGCACATTTGGTGCCCTCCTTGCATACTCCAGTTGAAAGCAGTTCAGGGAGCCATTGGCTCCCGCTGTGGTATGAAACTGGACAAAGGACATGGGCTTATGCTCCCCACTGTCCAGCCCCTCCTCTGGGAGGGACCCCTGAATCATCCCAACCCTTTCATTATGGTACTTTAGGGCTTACCAGTGGGTGGGTGCCTAGATTAGACGTGGGACAAGATCCGGATCCAATACCATTTCAACTTCAACCATCTGGGCACTCTGGACCTCGCTGGACTTCGCGTTGGGAACCAAGGCCGCAACTGGGAAGACTACTGCTGCTCCTGGTCTTGTTGTCCCACAGGTCTGCTGCAACGTCTGTGCCTGTGCTCCTTACAGGTTCTTTTCAGGACCTGTGGACATTCAAGACACCTGAAGGAATCTCCCTTGCAGTTATTTCTTGGCGAGGCGGAGCTTCAATACCCCTCATTTGCCAGGGTGGAAAATTTGTAAAAGCAAATATAAAACCTATAGATCAACTAACATAAGGCACTTGTACTACAATAAAGAAGTTCATTGGGGAAGAATATCTACAGAACATGTAAGAACAAAGTATTATTGGCTAAGTTGCATGATGCACCAGCGTATACCTAGGGGATCAGAAAAGGCAAAAGGGAATAGAACGGTCTTAACTGACATTTTCTTTTCTTTTAATTTCATTAAAAAAATTTATTAACATTTATTATCAATTAATAAATGATTAACAATAATTTTATTATAAATACTCAACACAATTTTGTTTTATTTAATTACAATTACATTTCTTACCCACCCTATTACCCTATAACCTCACAACACACATCATTAATACATTAATACACTTAATATAATTACCAATTAATCAATTAATAAAAATTAATTACCAATGAATAAAAATTAATTACCAATTAAAACAAAGTAATTACCAATTTAGAATTAATTAACTGAAAAATATTTATCAATACCAATAAATAAAAATGACATATTTGCCTAATTACAATTACATCACTTCCCACCCTATTCACCTATAAACCCACAACCCCCTATAGAACTAAAACACAAAATGTAATTAAAAAATATTTAATAATTCCTAAAAAATATTTAATTAATTTTCTATAATTAAATTACTTCCCACCCTATTCCCCTATAAACCCACAACCCGCTACGGTACGAAAACACATAATTCACTAGAATAAATTATTACTAACTTCCAAAATTGTAATACATATATTTTAAAATTTGTACAATAATTAACAAAAATTATAAAAACAAACATAAAATAAAATACATAACACTGATATTAATATCGATATTAGCAACATCGATATTTTTGCTATCGATATTACTAACTTCGATATTAACAAAAACGATATTCTTGATATTGATATTCTTTCACTCCCAAAATTATTGTCTCGATATTGTTGCCTGTCGATATAAAAAATTATATTTAGACTGTTTACCGCTGTAACAATAGATACGTAAAATAGGATTTAATGTCTATTTTGACACAAGTGTCTCTATGACCTTTTAGAGATTTTAAATATATTCTTTTAAATGAAAACAACTTGACAAAACAGTCACGGTCTACATTTTGGAGTGGTAGTAAAGAAACTGTTTACCTTTATGACATGCTGTGAACAAATGTTTGTGTAATGGTTTTTATTGACAAAACACCTAATGAACATTATTTTTATTATTATTAGAATCTCCCTTGGAGTGAAGGATTCACTCCCCTGCATCTGGAGGCACCGCAACACAGCTGACTGGTCTGCTGATCCTGGGCTCCCACTGACTTCTAAAGGTGGCTGTTCTGAAACTCCCTCAACCCTGCACTGTCTTCCCACCGGTTTTGAGGCCAGTATTCCTCATTGAAACCACTGGAACAGAGCCCCTGTTCACTGTGTTGACTTGCTGATGCCAAGGCTTGTTGACTCTCTCCTCCAGAGATCTTTGGGCTCCAAGAAGCTCCAGCCTCTAGCATTTCCTACAGCCAAGATCTTCGCCTGCACTTCATAGCTCAATCCCCCTCCCCTCCCAGTGCCGTCGGCAAGGAATCTGGATTTTGAAATGGATACCACTCTATCATGTAAGACCCAGATAGCCCATGTCTCCTCGCCCTGTTTTTTGAAGATGAGGGCCCTTCAGAGATTCCTTCACTTCCTACTCATGGACTACAGCAAAACAATAGTCATTGCGCTGATCACGTCACAACTCGACTACGCAAACAGTCTATATGTGAGTCTGCCAGCATATATGGTCAGGAAACTGCAGACTGTACAAAATGCGGCAGCTAGGCTTATGAGAAATGTTCCGATGAGGCATCACGTTTCTCCTCTTCCACGCAGCCTCCATTGGCTGCCTGTTAGAACGAGAACTGAATTCAAGGCACTAATTCTGGCTTACAGGGCACTCAATGATATCGGCCCTCAATACCTGAGGAAGAGAGTTTGTAAATACCCTCAATCGAGGACCCTAAGATCATACTATCTTGTACGCCTTGTCATCCCTCATTTTTCTAGGTCCAGAATAGGATGACGGTCCTTCTCCGTTAAAACTGCGACTTTGTGGAACTCTATGCTTGAACAAATTGGAAAGGCCAAATCGGAATCCATTTTCCATAAGGCCTTGAAGACCTGACTTTTTAGTCTCCTCTAGAATACAGTAGCTAGAAAACCCTATCGGCCCTCTTCTTGTCAAATCTCCGCTAGCGCCGGGACACCTCTGCTGGGGACAGCTGTGCAGCTTAGAAGTTCAAATAATAATAATAATAATCCTTTGCACCGTGTGCCTTCATCCTTTGGTCAGCTGCTCGATATCCTCTTGTGACTCCTGTGCCTCCAGCCCTTGGGTCCTATTGATAATCTTCTTTGGCTCCAGTGGACTCCCCTGCTTTCTCTGGGACTGGTCTGATTTACCTGCTGGTGGTGAGTCACTTGGACTTTGATGGTCCTGACACTGCACCTTTTACTTCACCTACGTTGGTTGCCGTTACCAAGGCCTGTTGATGCCCTGCCAGACACTGATGCCTTGGCTCTTAACATCCGACATGGGAAACCTTGTGCATGGCCCCTGGTCTTTCTCTGCATTGCCTAGTCCATACAGCTGCAACTTTAAGGGCACCATCAACTCTCCTGCATCCCTGACATTGGTGGGCATTTGTTTTCTGTGCCTACTGATCACTCCTGGGTGTTATAGACTCTGCCCCCTCTGCTTGCAGGTGCATCTCATCTTTAATCTATCTTTGGCTTCCACCAGACACTTCCACCTTCTTCGCGAGCAGCATCTTTTCTGAAGTACTCCATTTTGGCCTACTGCACTTTCCGGAGTCATTTCGCACCTATGCACCTATCTTCCCTGGTGAATGTATCATGGATTCTGGGGTATCCACGGGTGGAGTGACTTTGCAACCGTCAATCTCCCACAGGGTTTCCTCAGGGTCCGCTGAGAAGGGTCCTTCTTCTTGAAAATTGCAACTGCGACTTACCTATTGACTTACATTGAGCACGCAGTCGTATCACTCTGCACACGACCTCTGTGGGGTTCCTAGATACTCATCTTAGGTGGTTCCTTGGGTCCCTGCTCTTCTACATCTTCTGGGTCCATTCTCGACTTAGGTTAGTATATGGTTTGGTCTCCCCTGGAGACCACTGTGTATTCTGTGCTACTTATGTATTTTATTGACAAAGTACTGTGTTTACTATGCTTATATCTGCATGTAGGAGATAATACATTGTGTTAGTGAGTGTTAATAAAAATATACATATTTTGTATAACTACACTTTGTAGGTTCTTTTTCACATAACCTATACCATAAGATTAATTACTGGTAAAACAAGCTGCTTTACACTTCTTTTGGACTAAGGCTGAATACTGATCTACCACTTAGAGAGCTTTCTAAGGTGTCTAAGACCACTAAAATCACCATAGGGGTTGCCTAGAATAGTGCACCAGATACTAAGCCAGCCTCTCACAAAAAGTGGGAAGGAAGGCCACCATGTCTGTATCCATGCAAAGTTCTAAGACGGTTAACCAAAGCTTGGATCTATTAACCCCTTCGGTGCTCATGACAGAACGGTTCCGTCATGAGTATCGGTTGGCCTGTGCTCATGACGGAACCGTTCCGTCATGAGTCCATAGGTTCTTTAGAACCTTCAGCACCGCAGCGGAATTCGCGCAGCACTGACGGGTTTAACACGGTCAAACACTGAGGTTAGACCCATAAAAGCAATATAAAGGCAACACCTTTTGACTATAGTATATTTCCCCAAGATTAAATGTAAATGAATACACTGATCCACGATCGCTCTTCCTTATCTAAAACCATACTAAAGCTCTGAAAAAATGTTATGATTATCAAGCCAGGAGGTTAAACGCTTAAGGAAAACCTTCCAATAAGCTTTGCGGCAGAATCAAGAAGGGAGATGGGGAAATGACAAGTTAGATCATCCCTCGCCCCTTTCCTAAAAATTGGTAGTATAATGGCTTTGAACCAGGACGTGAGGAGCTCACATGCACATGTCGAGTTAAAAACATGTGTCAAATTCTTGGCCCATAACAGAGGGTCAGCCCTATAAAGTTCGGGGGGAACCCCATCAAAAGGCCGGCATCTTCTCTCCAGCTGTGGCATGAATACTTTAAGCACCTCTTCATCACTAAAAGTCAGAGTTGAGGTTTCAAACTCTGGTTCCCATGTGCTGTCATACTCTCCCATGTCCTCCCTGCTATAAGTCCCTTTGAAGTGTTGGACTCATTTCTCTGAAGTAGTAGTACAGTCTATTAACTATTTCCCAAAATTTAGAACTGTTAGCTAAAACACCAGTTTGGCATAAATTGTCCCACGCCTTTTCCCCTACTAAACCTTTTCCTCTGGTTGTGAGTTTATAGGCTTTCCTACATGCTTTAATCTCACCTTCATCCCTTGGTTGCTGATTCAGTGCTGCCATTAGGTACTTATGGATCTTCAAACAATTCCTGTCAAAAAATCTTCCTCCCTTATTTTGATTGAACTTGCCTTGAGAGGTCAGGTTATCAGCTATCTGACTAGTTCATTTATGAAAAACATCTAAAAGTTGCCTGTCCTCTATGACACTGTATTTGTAAAGCGTTCACCCAGAGGTCTCTTGGCGCTGAATAACAGATGTTCATTGTTACCCAACACAATTGTACTCATTTTTTCGACCTCAGATGGATGAAAGGCTGAGTGGACCCTCCGGGATTTGAACCTGTGACCATGAGGTCAAACACAGGTCCCTGCAATGGACACATTAGTCCACTGAGCCACCAGGCCCACGCTTGCTGAGTACAAGCTCTCTAGAAAAACCTCAGGGATCACTTTGTTCTACTTCAACCTTCGAGCTTGATCCCTAGGACTAATATCAAGGTTCTGGATACTCCTACCCTCCTTCCTGTTCATCTAAATTCCAGGCCAATGCCAGCGTTATGAGATTGTGATCACTGAAATTGTTCCAGGGGCTCTCACTGCATTAACTACTGAAACCAGAGGGACCGATAACATAATACAATCAATAATAGAGGAACAACCCCACCAGAATAGGAAGGGACAAAGTCACTCACCCCCTGATGCTCTAAACAATGCCGATCATTAGCCTCAAGCAGCTCCTCCAAATGAAGACCTTGGCCCCCATTAGGTCGGCGGGTGGACTTTGCCCTCCCGCCATCCTTGAGCAAAACGGGACCGCCCGCCATTGGAGCGGCGGTCTCGCCTTGAGCATTAGGATTAGCCTGCCACACAGGCGGGCGCATCCTGTATTTTTACCATTACGGTGGGCGGTGAGAAAGCGCCTCCCGCCGCAATGGTACAAATGCACGTTGTGCATTTCAAAGCACAACATGACAGGCACCGCGCAGTGCCTGCCATGTTGCACTTTGAAATGTCGAGGGTACCAAGGGCATCCCCCATCCCCGGACTCCCAGGGGGCCAGCAACGGGCCCCCGCAGGGAGTCTCCGCATTCCTGCCACCACGGAAAAGCATGTCAGGAAGGGCATCCTAATATGGCTGGCGGTGTCTCATAGCCACCGCCACCATATTAATGCTTTTCCGCCCCGGCCGCAAGGCGACCAGGGCGGAAAAGCAGCAGATAGTCTTTTAGTCTGCCGCGGCCCCCCCCCGCCATTCTAATATGGCGGCGGGGGAATTCTGGATATGATGTCGGGTGAATGGCTCCCGCCAGGCCGGCGGTGGCTACCGCCAGCCTGGCTGGAGCAATCCACCCAACATCATAATGGGCCCCCTTGTTCGGGATGTTCAATATGGGTGGCTGTAAAAATTGCATACAGTGGGCCTTTCTCATGAGTATGTACATAAATGTACATTAAAGTCAACCAAAATTATAACCTGATAGTAAAAGGTTCTCGTTTTCCCATAATGTTCTAAAAAACATTCCAAGGCAATATTATGTTCACTGTCAGATCTCCTACAAAAAGAGTTTAAAAAGTTTGCTATCAGCAAAGAAGGCTTATTTTTTAAACCCAACTCAACTGCCAATAGATTAGGTGAATAATTTTCTTCTATGCTGACAGTGCATGGAAGTTTAAGAGAGACCATGACAAGAAGGAATCCCTTAGCATGTCCTGCTGGAGAGGGAGAGGTAAACTTAAAACAGGAAAAAAAGCCATTCATATGAAAATATTTTCCAGTATCCCAAGCTTCCTGCAGGGCAACAATATGACGGTGCCACCATAGTTTCTAATCAATGTGTATATTCTCTTTTGCCCCTCAGGCCTGCAATATTCCAATGCATACCTCTCATTGAAGTTGAGATAGGAGGAATGAAGACTACAGGATGGAGCGTAGTGGTGATGGGTTCCACATATCCTGTTACCCAGAGACCTGACGACCCATCCTGTTGTGATGTCTGCCAATCGTTATCATCTAACCCCATCAAAGGTGCACACCTGTTATCATTTGGGATGATAGCCCTTACTGTCTCACCATGGGGCACCTTAAAGAGTCTACATGTGGGCTGACAACTGTATTTGAAAGAGAGGAATTGGCGGGGTTAAAATATTGGAGAGGAAATATCTTAATCTTTGTTTTCATGCCTTGGAGAAAAAAACTCTGCATCAGGGCTTTTATGTGTCTGGGATGCATCAAATTAACCACAACACAATATCACTCGAGATTTTTCTCAACCTTAGAGCCCACCCAACCCACCTCTTGTCATTAAAATATGGGGGCACAAAAATGCGCTTTTGCTATGGAATTAACTCACCAGTGTTTAACCTAATGCATAAGATCTACCGTGGATTTGTACATCTCTTGCTTTAGTGGTGGGATTCCCGTCAAGATAACAACCAAGGGTGCTGACTCTAGTAGTCTCTGTGCCACTGTGACCTGCACGGCAGAATGTGACCCTAACCCACAAACAGCCCCTTAAAAGATTGCCCTGGCACCCCGAACAACTGACATATGGTGACTATGCACACTTGGATCACCCCCCTGGTGCGGATCTGACCTCGTTGAAGGCCCAACCTGACAAATACTTCCTGTGGCCATAGTTATAGCCTTACTGTTGGTGCACTAGTATCAAAAGGTGTCAACAAACTAAGTTTTGCCTCTAACCCATCAAGCCATGACAAAATAGGGGATAGCAAAGTTTTAAATATAGTTTCAAGCCTAGGGAGTAAGCTTTATATGTTTCAAAACAAAATTTGCACATGTGGCTGGGGGAGCGCCCTCTTATGATCTCTTCTCCCCAGCCATCTTCTTTTTACCGGGTGGTTCAACAGGTGCATTGACTTCATCCGATAAGATTGCTGTGGCTTCAGTGTACATACTTGTGGGAGGTAACGTAGTTGCTGGCTTGGGTCCATCTGCATCCATGATGTGAAGATTTGGACGTGGTTCCTGGATGCTACACTCCGTTTCCTGAGAAAGCCTTCTTTCTGTTAGAGCTATTGATAATACTCGCTAATCTGACCAAAAAGGAGTCTATATTAGTAATAGTGTCACCCCCTGAACAGCCCGAAGTCATCTTCCTTTTACTCATGGTGGCTCCCAAATTAAAGCTGTATGGATTAGGGACTGTATTCAGTGTGCAGTAATTAATGCTAGCCTTAGCAGAGACCTTCAAATAAGCACCAGGCCCTCTAATGACTCCACAGTGGCAATTAACAGTGAAAAGAAGACAATGGAAAAAATATATATTAACAGTACCTTGAAGATGAAGGCTAGGAGTATGCAAGTAGAAGAGCAAAGGGGGTGGCCCATTCCAGCCTTGAAAGAACACACCCGGGTGTGCCCAACGTGCTCCGGCATCTGCATAGTGCGTTGCAAACCCTCCTCTTCCTGGGCTGAGGTTCTCAGGAACGGTAGTCTCCTCGCTGAGTCCTATGGTCCAAAACAACAGCAGCTCATGTACTTGTAATTGGAAAGCCGCAGACGATGTGGCCTAAAAAAGTCACTCAGTCACCCCCGCGAAGTGTGCGTGGTGGCCGTTGCTCTCTGGGTAGGCCCCAGGCTTCACGTGCGCTGACAATGCGGTGCTCCCTTGAGCTGATGTGAGAGCATGGCCTCCCTTTAAGGCCCTCCCTGGTACAAATCTCATTTGCTCTGGAGGCCTCCAGTTGAGCGAAAGTCAGGTTCAGCTCTAGCTCTTCAGCCACTGGAGGGGCAGCTCAACAGACATCAGGCCGCACCAATATGGCCTCAATTGCACCGCTTTCTACCCACTGCTCCACTGTCAGGCATCCACAGCCTTGGTCTCGCTTGGTACCGGTCTCGGGTATCAAAGTCCACGGCCGTCTGCAGCTCACCTCCTCACCATCGGCGCCTCCACAATTGCTATGCTAGGAGCACAGACTTGTTACACCACAGGTTCCAGAGGGGTCACACTTGCATGTTTCTGAGTCCTTGCCGGCAGTTAAACACCTCTCCAAACCACAACAGCTGCACGCTTGCTTCCTGCCAGTGACAGGATGAACCAGTTGCCAAGCAAGCTTGGTGCAGCCGACTCCATTTAGAACACCTGGAGAGCTGGTTTCTTGTACATGGTTTCTTGTGCATGGTGGCCGCTCAAGGGGTTCCCACCCTCAGACATTTTGCTGGCTCGTGCAGGATTTTCTGCTCAATCAACAGCAGCATGTGAACCATTCATTTACCATCCTCTAGGGATGGACTATAGTTCGAAATGTGTGCAGGATATTCTGAGGGCTGATGGGTTTAGCAATGATCATGTCTTAGCTAGGCCTGGGCGGAGTTTGGGGAGTTCCACTCAGTGACCAAAATACCCTGTTACGCTACGTGGAGTTCTGCAAGCAGCAGAGTGAGTTTGGTCATGCCTTATGGCGGGCGGTTCCGTTTCCCGCTAGGATGTCCGCCAGCCATCCTAATGACCCCCTAAGTGTTCAGACAAAAAGGGGTCATTAGGATGGCGTGCAGACTTTGTCCGCCCGCCATCCTATCGGAAATCGGGACCGCCCGCCCTAAGGGCGGGGATCCCGCACGCACCATTAGGATGTGCCCGCCACTGTGGCGGGCACATCCTGTATTTTTAGTATTGTGGCGGGCGGAGCTCTGTGCTCCGCCCGCCACAATACTAAAAATGCTTTGCAGTATTTACATAATCAAAGCGGAAGGCACCGTGCGGTGCCTACCGCTTTGATTATGTAAATGCAGGGGGGTACCACTGGTACCCCCCCGTGTGCCACCCCCCTTTGGCCTTCACTCTGGGGGCCCACAGAGGGCCCCCAGAGTGAACACCGCATGCCTTTCCGTGGCGGTTTTGCCGCCATGGAAAGGCATTGAAAAATGCCCATTGTAATATTGCGGGCGGCGTCTGACAGACACCGCCTGCATGTTACTTGTTTTCCGCCCCGGCCGCAAGGCGACCGGGGCGGAAAAGTGGCGGGCGGTGTTTTGCTCCGCCATGGTCCCCCCGCCATTCTAATATGGCGGAGGGAATACAGGGAAGGATGGCGGGCGGATTTCCCCCGCCAGGCTGGTGGTGGCTACCGCCAGCCTGGCGGGGGCAATCCGCCCGCCATCCTAATGGAGCCCTAGGAGTATTGGAGGAGAAGAGCAAAGGGGGTGGCCCATTGCAGCCTCCAATAATGAATGCCAGTAGCCCCCATCAGCAAACACTGGATCACATTATAGCTGCAGGGATATTTTTCTTTTGCGCATTTTTTATAACAATAATTGTGGCTAGAAAACTTTCTTACGAACACCAACACTTTTGTTCAGAATGCGTCCTGTTATCTAGCCAAAATATTTTCTCCGCCGATCAACATGGTTCTGAAGTATTTTGCATTTGACCGCATTAAGTAACCCCCGGTGATGTTCACCACTAGTATGTATATCATGTAAACATTCTTGGCGACCTCCATGGAGGGGGATCTCGTTAGAATACGGTGCGATTGTGGGCTCTAATTGTGTACAAAGCTCGTATAAACAATTATATGAACTGTAACATGAGCAGGTCTCTCAGGCCACGGACCTGTCATCAGGGTTAAAATGTATATTATTATTATGAAATGGGGTGATTTATGTGTGAGTGCCCTTGACAGCTTTCCTTCACCTTTGCACTGCAGTACTGTATCTTTTTACTCTTTGCGTACATGGGTACCTACTTCTGATTCCTAATTGGTTGTGTGCGGTTGATAAAAAGGGTTAAATTATTTATTTAGGCAGTAAAACACCATGTGCTATTTCGGAAATGTGACTTTGAGGGAAGCACTTCCTTGGAATGCTGTTTGTGGGATGGTGTTTATTTTAAACTAATGAGCTAGATTTCCTTTTTAGCTGAATTTTGCTAAGTTTATCCTTTAGGCCTGTTGTGTGTATGTATCACGCATGTTCTTTGAAGTTCCAGGCAGGTTTATTCTCTCCAAGCGTTCCTTTCATACCTAGCCACAATTATAGCAGGCGGCTATTCTCTGCTAGAGGCTAGACTACGCAACTTGATATTCATGTATGTTTATAGCAGGCGGCTATTCTCTGCTAGAGGCTAGACTACGCAACTTGATATTCATGTATGTTTATAACAAGCTAAGCATGATCTACTTTGAAAGTAAAATATTTCCTTCCTTTTTCTCTCTCTATATATAATCTTGGATGAAATGTTTTCTTATATGTATTGGACTCTTAATTGTTTCTCATGCCTCAGGTTACGTAGAATGACTGAGATATATTGTAAAGCGCAATTCTAGCATTGTGTGTGGACAATAGTGTGGAGTTTGGGCGTGCAATGTTAGAGTTGATGGATTAAAGCAGGAACTGGTTCAATAATGGTCGATAAACAGGATGGAAACATGTATGAAGGAAACCAAAATACATGTCGGAAAGCACCAACTCCTCATTGCAAGGTCAGCTTGGAGAAAGATCAGTGTGGAATGTATCACAAATAGTATAGTTCCTGAATACATTGGGACTTATTCAGCAGAGCATAAGCGTTGTGTCAACGTAGCCCGTGTTGGCTCTGTCAACAGAAAGCTTCCTCCAACAGCCCTACGGATTAGGGGTCACCAGAGGATGGGCATTAACCCACCGCCCTATTTTGTGTGGATGGTGTAATGTAATGTTTTTACGATCCCTCACCACAGCAAGACAGAAAAAAATAATGACCTCCCTAACATTCTGAGAGAAAGCTGCTGGGTTTGGGGGGTCACCCGTTTTTTTAAACAAACTCCTGCTTTGGGAGTTTGTTCCTGAACAATTAAGAGATTCAAAGGTTTTGGGAACGGCTGTCAACTGTCAAAACATTGTGGGCCTCATTTATGAGGCTGTGCGTCACTTTTTTACTCCGCCGGTGCGTCACTTTTTGTGACGCACCAGTGGCGTAAAAAATTAGCCTTGTTGCGCCATATTTACAAAGTGACGCATCTAGGTAGATATGTCACTTTGTAAACCCCTGCGCCAGGTATAATGTATGCATGGTGGGCGTATTGACGCAAGGAAGGGTCGTAAAAGTGAGGCAGTGAAATCTATGACATTTCACTGCGTCACTTTTAGGACGCCGTTGCGTCAAAATCTTGCGCATGCCTCACAGCAGGCGTAAGACTGACGCAGGCCCTTTCACATGGGGCTTTCCCATGGGGCTTGCCCCATGTGAAAGGACGCATTGCTGGAGTTGCGTTACTATTGTGACACACTCCAGCAATGTGTCACTTTTGCGCTTACAGATACGTCAGAAATACTGACGTATCTGTAACTCCTTGCGACATGATGCGTCATACATTAAATATGACACATCAGGAATGTCGCAAGGAGTGCGCACTAAGAAGTGACGCATCGCTGCTTTCACGCAGCGATGCGTCATTTCTCATAAATGAGGCCCTGTGTACTTTGAAGGAAAATGCAGTGACAGCAGTTCTCTTCAATATACAATGATGACCTATAGACTGGCGGTCATCTCTAAATGTAACGGATGGAATACAGTCAGGATGGTTAAGGTAATGTTCTCCATCATATCAAGAGATACAACTCAGGCTGTCAAAGTCTAAATCAGGCCCATAGTCCCTACCTCTCAGGTCGTTTTCCCACGGTAACACAAACAGGTATCAATGGTAGCTGGACCTAGGGAATGGCAGGTCCCTTTTCTCTCATTGTCTGAGCTCGTCCAATTAACCCCACAGTTGCGATGCTCGATTATGATTGTCAAAATATCATCCTACATAAATAGTGTGTCCTCAACATCATTCACTAATTTAGCACCCCCATAGGAATTGATAATCGAAAATGCTGCACTCAGAGAGGCAATGTATTTATAAACAATATTTAGGACTCAAAATGTATGTCAGAAGATACTTCTGTATATGATATTTTGACATGAAACCTTGCCAGATGAACCCGAGCCACAGGTGATAATCTTTGGACCCCCAGAATCTCTCCATGTGCCATCAACACTATTCACGTATCTCTCAGTAGAGGCCAACCTTTTCATCTGTCATTCACCTCAACTCCCACAACTGAGCTGCACCTAGGAAGACTAATCGACCACTACCTGCTGATTTCCATCATCATGGCTTTTGTAGCTCGGACTGGACTGTTCCCATGGGGCACAGGGTCAGAGCTGATTTGCATATCGCCATTGTCTAACCCGGGGGGGGGGTTTGGAGTGCAAAAAAACGATGGATTTGGGCCCAGATCTTTGCACTGGGGTGAGTGTGTGACATTGATCCACATTTGGTCCATCACCTGTTGTGTTTGCATATTCCATCATCAGAGCAACAACCCCTAACAGTGATGCATGAATGAAAAACCACACTCCACTCATATGGAATGTGTTTTATGATAGCCAACCACCTCAAGAAAAGTGCTTCACTGTGATGTACTGGGGTCTGTATTACACATTTTGCCCTGGAGGGAAATGGGCTCGTGAGCCTGCTTTCTGCATACAAGGGTACCACAATATTACAGGAGGGGGTGCAGATGCTTGAGAGGCCAATTCTGTAATACTGATAGAACTGGCACTCATGTAGCGCCAGCGCTTTTATGAGAGAGTTACCTAATGTGCATGGTTGTGTTCATAGACCCCCGAGACACTAATCAATCAATCAAGGGTCTCGTAAAGCATGACTACTCACTTGTTAGAGTCTCATGGTGCAGAATGGGGGTGTGGGACTGTGGTTCTGTCGAAGAGCCCCTGTCCTGATGTCCTTCCTGAATAGCGGCAGCGATGGTGATTGCCTGAGGTGCAGAAGCAAGGACTTCTAGGTTTTCGCAGCAAGGTAGGAGAAGGATCTTCCTCCAGCCATGGTCTTGTGAATCTGTTGGATTGTTGCCAGGGCCAGTTGGGCGGAGTGGAGATGTCTGGTGGGAGTGTAGAAGGAGAAGCGGTGGTTGAGGTATGCAGGTCTGGAGTTGCGGAGGGCTTTGTAGGCATGTTTGAAGAGCTTGAAGGTAATTCTTTTGTTGATAGGAAGCCAGTGAAGTTCTCTCTGTTGGCCGGTGATATGGCTGCAACGTGGAATGTTCAGGATGAGTCTGGCGGAGGCATTCTGAATGTTCTGTAGTTCTTGTAGGAGTTTCTGGGTGGAGTCGGCGTAGAGTGTGTTGCCATATTCGACTCTGCTGCTTACAAGTGCATGGGTGACTGTTTTTCCAGAATCAGTGGGGATCCACTTGAAGATCTTATGAAGCAGGCAGAGTGTGCAGAAGCAGGAGGTCGGGGCAAGTCATCTGCCTACTGGCATGTGCAGTCACTCACCACTCCTGCCTGGTGATGCAGAAAATTAGCCTTCCATCTCACATCTCCTTTGAAAGTGAAAATAGTGCATGCAAATGGTGGCCATAGTAGTACAAAGGAATATTATGGTAATGGAATCAGAAACAAAACTAACACAACAGTAAATGTTGAGGGAGTTCCTCTATCAGTGGGAACCACCTTCTTTATCTGTCATTCCGACTCACTCTCAAAATTCTGCTTGTCTCAGTCTACCTTATCTTAGCAGAGTCCCCAACATAACACAAAGAACACTAGGCACAGATGTCCAAATACAGCGCAGAGGTAAATCATAGTCCTATTTCAGAGATTTAAGCAGAGAACTCTGGATGAGGCATATAAAAATAAAGCCATAGGCCATGCATCACCAAACCGTTTCTTGATCTTGTCAATTATGAGCCTTGAAACTAAACTTTTCTACTATTTGTTGCGCACAATAAATAAATACAAATACCTTTGACAAGAACCAGCGATTTTTGGCTATTACATTTTGTGACACACTATGGACCCACCTTTATCATAATGTTATAGCTCAGCAATACATTAAGGGGTTTATTTATGAGAGGCTTGCACCACCAGAGTGTCACTTTTTTGATGCTTTGGTGGAGAAAGCCACTCAATCATGTCTATGAGGCAACGCAAAGCCAATGCTTGGCCTCATAGATATGCAGTGAGACAAAGAAGTGCAAGTTACATGGGTGTTGCAGTGGATTGTGCCACGCAACACCCATTGATTTAGACGCTTGCCAAGATTAATTAATCATGTAAATATGAAGCCGCACCAAAACAATACGCCTTCCCAGAGCTAGCGCAACGAGGAGAAATATTTTTATTTCTCCCTGCATTTTCCTCTTTCCACGTGCGCTGCAGAATTAAGAGAAAAACACCTCTCAGGATTGTTTTTGTGCAAGAAGGATGTACCTTCCAGCACAAAAACAATCCTGCCTGTAACAGAGACACCCTTGTACCATGGTGCAAGGGTGCTTATGTTGGGGTTCGGCAGCGAATTGTGTGCCAGCGCAGGGGGAAAGGACAGAAATGCACTGTATTTCATAAATACAGGGCATTCCTGCCCTTTCAAATTGGCATAGGGCAGCACCGCAAGAAGACTTGAAGTGCTGCCCTATACTAATTTCTCATAAATGAGGCCCTAATTTACTAACTTGTTCACAGACTGGCAAATCTTCTTTGCATAGTAAATGCAATGCATTCATAGCAATAGTCCTCTAAGCAATACTAATAAAGCTAAATGATTAGGGAGCCACGTGAGCGACCACAACAAGATGGCTGCCTCATGCTGATTCTCTATAGCACCTGTTTTATTATCGACAATAAGTGAAGTTTATGGCTAGTCTTGAAGCACACGGGCACTGCAATTACCATGAATACTATCTCCAGGAGGTAAGGGCACTTTTGTGCTTTTCGCTCTTCCAGCCTGGCTCTTTGGAGCTTTTGCGCCTGGTTTCCACGCTCTGATGTTTGGTAGTTTGTCAAATTTACAGGCAGGGAGATCTGTAGCCGATCCAGGGAAGCCACCCGCTCTCTGGGAGATCTGGCAGTCGCTGTGCGCTGCAGGAGTTTGTGGGGGGGAGCAGCTTGGTGGTCTTGTGTTTTTGAACTTCGACTAAGGGGAGAGGGGGGCAAGGTGCCTGTAAAGTGGCACCTGCCTGTCTGTGCAGTGTGCCGGGGTACGCCTGCTAAACCTATAGTCTGTGGGGAGGCAGACATTTGGAGGCAGCCACTCAGCATGGCGCTAGCCCCCCCCCCCCCAAAAAAAATGGGCCAGCGCTCCTGCCAGGTCCGAATTACCCAGGTGCGGGACCCCTCCACGGAATGTGGTATATTTCAGACAAGCCTGTTCAGTCTTAGGGAAATGCATTCATCACAAGAACCGGGAAAGGACTCGCCTTGGTGTATATGATGTGAATGAGTGTGCGTGTGAGAGTGTGTAAATGTGCGTGCCTGTGTATATGCATCTGAGTGTGCCTTTGTATGTCTGTGTTTGCCGGTGCACATGTGTGTGAGTGCGAATCTGTGTGCTTGTGTGATCATGTCTGTGTGCATGTCTAGTATGTATGTGCCTTTCTCCCCCTCTTCCAGGATGCGTTGTTTCCTCTCACTTTCTAAGATACATTTTTTATTTAGTGTCCCATTAATTTATTTGCGCGTGCTTCCTGCCTGCAATGAATACCTGCTTTCTCTCACCCTTTCTATAGTCCTCCTCCTTTGCTCCGCTCTCTCTCTTAACTATCCTTCTTCCCATGCATGCCTCCTATGCCTCTTTTCCCATACCAATCGTCCCTGTCCATCACCCATGAACACCCTTTTTATTCCTCCCGCCTGTTTCTTCAGCTTCAGAGTTAGGCTCGCAGTGGAAGACTAATAGGGCCATATTTTAGGGGCTGTGCTCATATATTACACCTCAATTTTATGCCTTGCACATGACCCCCGTTCCACTTGCTCCATCCACCCCCTCCAGTGTACCTCACCCAGCTGCTCTTGGGCCCCCACCCTTCCCGGAAGAGGTACTCCCTAGTCCGCAGTGAAGGGGCAGGCTGGAACCTGGCACTCTGTGAACAAGACTGGCAACAGAGCTGGTTTGTGCCCGTGGACACCGGATCGGCCTCAGCCTCTGGGTGGGCATGTGTGAGGGGCATGGGAGCGATTTGTGGCACTCTGTTCTTTCTACCAAGTTTTTGTAGCGCCTAGCTAATCCTTAATGATCGATCCCTAATGTGCGCTACATGCACCCAACATCTCAGAAGCCCTATTGGGGAAAGAAAGCCTTCATTCTATGTGGGGTAAACAGGGGTGAGGGTGCCCTGCTTCGATGTTTCACCCTAGGCTACAGCTGTCATACCTACGGCAATGACCAGACCCCCAGGATATAGCGGCATGGAGTAGCAAATTTTGCGGCACAAAAATGGAAATTTAGCGGCACAAATATGGAAATTTAGCGGCAATTTACCTGCATTTTATTTGGCCATTTTTCCTACAACAAACACAGATATCTTCGTTTTTTTAGTTATTTAACAACATGAAGCTATGTATGTATACTAATGTAAGCATTCCTCCATAGAAACACTCTTGATTATAGTTAGGGACAGCGAAAATGACATCACATGCTCCTTGACCTTGATGCCATCTCAGAAAGGGGCACTGAAATACCTTAGTGATAGGCCACAATTGATTTTTTGAAACCTTGAGGCTGCAGCGTCTTAATAAACAGGTGTCTATAACAAATACAGATAACCAGCTACCGAATCGAACAAAAGCCAAAGGTATACGGACTTTTAAATCACCAACAGCCAGGCTGATAAAATCACAGTAGTTGCAAGCAGCAACATAGGTGCATGGTAGTGTATTGTAATTGGATAAATATAGCGCTTACTACCTCAACGAGGCGTCAAAGCGTCTAGGCAGCAATTATCACCTCTTGTAATGTCTAATTGAGGGCCTCGTCTTGCGTGACAAGAATCCAGCACATTTGCATAGCAGGAAATGCACAGAGGTGCTTGCCACACGTCGGGCGGTGACCTCATGTCTAGGGTGCAGCCAGAGGTATGTTTCTTACGATAGGCCAGCACCCTGGCTTCGTGCAGAGTGGTACGTATGTGTTAATGTGAGCAGGTTAGGGAAAGTGTTAGCCTCCCGGTGTTATATGCAGCCATGCAAAAGTCTGATTTACAGCCGCTTCTTGGGGCGGTCCGCGGTCCTCGGCTCCCGGTGGGCTCTCTGGTGAGCCATGCTGATTTAATGCCATGCTTCACAGTACCACCTGCTGGGTCCCATTTCAGCTGTCATTAAGAAGTCCAGGGCTTCATTAAAGTACGGGCAATTACCAGGGGGGAGGCTTGCATCTCCGACGGAAAAGAAGCATCTTTCAATTTAAGTCACTTCTTATAGATGCTCAGTTAAGGCCATGACTTATGCGCCGGGACAGGAAATTTCAGCATCAAGGATTAGGCGCGGAATGGAAAGAAGAAGGTTAATGCTGAAGGTCAACGTATGCCCGAGTCAGCCGCGGCTTTTGTAAAAAGCCGCAATTTCTACAAAAGTGGCGATTTCGCTGGCACTTTTGTAAAAATCGCGGCATTTTTACAAAAGTGCCGATTTTGCGGCAAATCGCGAAATCGCGATATCCTGGAGGGTCTGAATGACACGTGTTATTACACTTAAACACTCAACCCTTCTTTTCAGCAAGAGGATTTCTGACTCACACACCTATTATGGAATTTACGGTCAGCTCATTAACTCAATCGATCCCTGGACCCCTCGACCTCGCCCGGGTCCTCCAAGGTGCAAACAAGGCATGTGTCCATGTGAGGTGTGGCGGGAAGCTCCACTCTTTCATGATAGGGTGTTCCATCCAGGGTGGGGGTATGGCGGATCTAGTTTGGGCACAGACAGGAAGTCCGCCCTCCCCTCCCTCCGCTGTTTCATGTCGAGCCACTGCCCATTCTGTGACACCATCAGATCAACACGTTATGTATCTCCTTCACGTGCCAGCCAGGAGGGGGGGGGGGTGCAGGGACACTGCCTGGTGAAAATGCTTCCTGGTGCACTCAACATTCCATTCTGGGACACAATAACAATTTCTGTCACATGAGAAGGGTGGTATTGTTTTGCTTTATAATAACACATATCATTGACAAAAATCGAAAATCTGCTAACTTCGTTATGCTTTGACCCCCCGTCCTACCTCCCAATAATCCGCCAATGTTCTGAAGCTCTGTGGTTATACTGAATAAGCAGCTACCTATGGTATATAACATCTCTTCATTAATGTAATAACTGCACTTTCACAATTGCTTTATTAACCTTGTTTTCTCAGATTTACTTGAAAATGCACCATTTGCCCACTCTTTTTTCAAAATGTTCTTGCCATTACTAAAGACAAGTAGTTACCATTTTTCTCACTTCGAAAACCGCAAAATCTTCTTTCTGTTTTAGTCTTTAAAAGTAATTCCAAATGAAAGGAAAAGGGAGCCTACCTGAAAACTACAGAGGAGTTGCTTTAATTAACAGCTGCTTCGTGGGGAGGGAGGAGGGCAGGGGCGGATTGGCAAGGCGGGAATTCGGGCATCGGCCGAAGGGCCGGTGTCTCAGTGCCCTCTGTGTGCCGTTTTTTATCTCCCCTTTTCCAGTCCATCTCCCCTTTTCCAGTCAACAGAGGGTGGACTAGGAAAGGGGAGAAAAAAACGGCCTACAGAGGGCACTGAGACAGAGACAGAGAAATGAAAGCAGCCTCGCTGTGCGGCTGTACAGCAATTATCAGCTGTGGCCTCTCCTTCACCCCCTGCCCTCCCAAGCAATCACGCAGAGGCTGGGCTGGGGAGGGGTGATTGTTTGCATGGTGTTGCTCAGTTCTATGAGCCATTTTCACCCCAGCCCCCCTGGGGCCCACGCAGCCCAGAAACAGTGTTTGTCTTAACACCTCGCCCACAGCCCTTCACATTCAGGGCTTAGTGAGCGAGGAAGAATGGGTCTCGCTGTGGGGGCCAGGTGATGTTTGGAACTCGCACCCTTCACCTCAGCCTCCCCCTGGCTACCTGGCTACCTTGGATGACCCAGCAGCTGCGTTTGTGCTCCCCTGCCAGGACATTGCCCTGAGGCCTGGAGGGCAGAATATTTTACTAATTGCAGGGGCCTATGTTCATGTGCTCCTGAGCTGAAGGTCTGGGGAGGGCTAAGTTGGTTCGTAATAGCAGGGCTTTCCTGCTTTTCAGGGACTCCTGCGCTGGAGGGCGCAAATAATTTTGTGACAGAACGGGGCCTTGCTGTTTTTTTTTAGTTGATCAGCATGTAGGCCATTGTCAACGTGGCCTTGTGTCCTGCGCACGAACAGTATCCTCCCACTTTCATTCCTTGTCTGTGCAAATGGTTTTTCATGAATGGGCACGCCCCTTGAATGTGGGCCACGCCCCTTAAATATGGGCCACGCCTCATAAATGTGGGCCACTTTTGTCGTCAGTGCCAGGGCCAAATTGTGATCCCAATCTGACCCTGGAGGAGGAGTAGATGATCCGCACAGATCCTGCAAAGGTCCTGTGAGGATATTTGTGCAGTGTGTGCCCTGCTTGTCCTGTGCAGCCCCCTCCTATACCAGAGAAGAACAACTCTGTGATAACTCGGAGTCCCTGTCAGCTCTGGACATCAGAGAGAGGCTGGTCTGGAAATGGGAACTTTACTGTATTTATGTAGGGGGCGGAGGTACCAGAGATGCAGCAGGTGCAGTGCGGTGACTCTAGCACACAGGGCTGAGAAGGGCTCAGTGCCAGCTGTGGGTGTTATTTTACTCTGTACATTGGGGCCCGGCACACCTCCTTGTGCAAATCTCGGCGTCCCCTGTGACTGTGCACTCTAGCGAGACAAGGCACCAAAGAATGCCCGGCACAAAGGGGCTGGGGAGGATGCACATCACTGAGACTGACAGACACACACACACACAACACAAGTGCAGTGGAGTGGTAGGCTGAAAGCTCCTTCTCTGGGATCTGTGGGTGGGAGCATGAGACACCAGGCCTCGTCCTCAGCTCCTCTGCTTTAATCTGATAAATTCCTATTGTCTCACTGCCACACTCCAGTGCTGCTAACGGCCTCGGTCATAGTGAGGAGATATATGCAGCACCTCTGCACAGGGCAGGGTTCACAGACATAATATCGAGTCCAAAATATCGTTTGGACAAAATATCGAGTATTTAATATAGACTGGACAAAATATCGACAGGACAGAATATCGACAACAAAAATATAGTTTTTAAGGTAAGTGAAGTAATATCGACTGTAAAAAATATAGATAGATAAAATATAGAAATATATAATATAGATAGTAAAAAATATCGATTTTTTAATAATATATAATATTTTATAGTGTATTTTTATGTTATAATATGTGTAAAAAGTGTGTATTTATGTTATAAATAATGTTATTAAATGAAATTATTTTTCATGAATATTGCGTAATGTAATTCTGTAGCGGGTTGTGAGTTTATAGGGGAATAGGGTGGGAAGTAATTTAATTATAATTAATTAAATATGTAAATATATTAATTGATATTAATTTGTAATTAATTGTTAATTCATTTATATGTGTCAATTAATTTAATAGTAATTGAAAAATAATTATTATTAATTGATTAATTGGTAATTATGTAAATTTTACTAATTTAATGCAGTAGCGGGTTGTGGGATTATAGGGGGATAGGGTGGGAAGTAATTTAATAAAAAATAATTAATTATGTAAATAGATTTATTGATAGTAATTAGTAATTAGTTGTTAATTAATTTATATGTGTTAATTAATTTAATTATAATTGTTAATTCATTTATATTAATTGATTAATTGGTTATTATGTGAATTTTACTAATTTAATTTCTGTAGCGTGTTGTTGGTTTATAGGGGCATAGGGTGGAAAGTAATATATTAATAATTAAATAAATAATAAAATAAAATACACGTTATTTATTTGGAAATAATAGTGAAATAATGTTTCATTATTAAGTAAGTAATTGTTTATGTTAAAATAATTTGTATTAATATGTGAATAATTAAAATAATTATTGTTAATTAGTAAATGTCAAATATTATTTATTCTATTACATAACACTTTTATTTACTTTTTATTAATTATTAATAGATATTTCTTGTTATATTTTTGATTTATATATGAAAGATTTACTTTCCCTAATGTTGTATTCTCTGGAGTGGGAATAGTAATTTTTACCGCTACGCTTTCCAACGCTTTCCTTACTGTTGCACCCACTGGAGTGGGAATAGTAATTTTAACCCCTACGCTATCCAATGCTTTTCCTACTGTTGCACCCACTGGAGTGGGAATAGTAATTTTAACCCCTACGCTATCCAACGTTTTCCCTACTGTTGCACCCACTGGAGTGGGAATAGTAATTTTAACCTGTACGCTATCCAACGCTTTCCCTACTGTTGCACTCTTTGGAGTGGAAATAGTAATTTTAACCGCTACGCTATCCAACGCTTTCCCTACTGTTGCACTCACTGGAGTGGAAACAGTAATTTTAACCCCTACGCTGTCCAACGTTTTCCCTACTGTTGCACCCACTGGAGTGGGAATAGTAATTTTAACCCCTACGCTATCCAACGCATTCCCTACTGTTGCACCCACTGGAGTGGGAATAGTAATTTTAACCCGTACGCTATCCAACGCTTTCCCTACTGTTGCACCCACTGGAGTGGGAATAGTAATGTTAACCCCTACGCTATCCAACGCTTTCCCTACTGTTGAACCCACTGGAGAGGGAATAGTAATTTTAACCCGTACGCTATCCAACGCTTTCCCTACTGTTGCACTCATTGGAGTGGGAATAGTAATTTTAACCCATACACTATCCAACGCTTTCCCTACTGTTGCACCCACTGGAGTGGGAATAGTAATTTTAACCCCTACGCTATCCAACGCTTTCCCTACTGTTGCACCCACTGGAGTGGAAATAGTAATTTTAACCCCTACGCTGTCCAACGTTTTCCCTACTGTTGCACCCACTGGAGTGGGAATAGTTTTTTTAACCCCTACGCTATCCAACGCATTCCCTACTGTTGCACCCACTGGAGTGGGAATAGTAATTTTAACCCGTACGCTATCCAACGCTTTCCCTACTGTTGCACCCACTGGAGTGGGAATAGTAATTTTAACCCCTACGCTATCCAACTCTTTCCCTACTGTTGCACCCACTGGAGTGGGAATAGTAATTTTAACCCGTACGCTATCCAACGCTTTCCCTACTGTTGCACTCTTTGGAGTGGGAATAGTAATTTTAACCCCTACGCTATCCAACGCTTTCCCTACTGTTGCACCCACTGGAGTGGGAATAGTAATTTTAACCCCTACGCTATCCAACGCTTTCCCTACTTTAGCACTCTTTGGCGTGGGAATAGTAATTTTTACCCTTACGCTATCCAACGCTTTCCCTACTGTAGCACTATTAGGAGTGGGAATAGTAATTTTAACCCCTACGCTATCCAGCGCTTTCCCTACTGTAGCACCCACTGGAGTGGGAATAGTAATTTTAACCCCTACGCTATCCAACGCTTACCCTATGCTTGCACTCTTTGGAGTGGGAATAGTAATTTTTACACTATTATTATTGTACGTTAATAATATTGGCTATTATTTAATTATATTTTGTTACTATATAAATATATGTTTTAAGAAATATGATTACATTTTTTTTTTACTTTCAATAATGATTTTATTATTATAAGTTAATTTAAGTATTTATAAGTATATTTTAGTAATTAATTTTTAATATTAATTTAATTTAACATTGTTTTTAGTAAAGTCGATATTTTTTACAACTATATTTTTGTAAACGATATTTTAAACTCGATATTTTTGTACTTACCTGTTTGTACATAGAAAGTCGATATTTTGACTGTCATATTTTGTCAACGATATTTTTGAAGGTCGATATTTTGTCATTCGATAATATTTCAGTGATCCCAGGGCAGCTCTGGGCCTTCAGCATAAAGAAGACACACAGCAACAAACAAGCTGCGCACATGCAATGCTTCAGTTCTGCTGTGTATCCCCTTCCCCGGTCTGCTATGGCATTATAATGTGCATAGACGAAGCCCAACATTGAGACATTTCTCTGCGTACACATATTGTTGTATTTAAAGTACAACTCTTTACAAAACTGCACATCCCGCTCAGCATTCCTGTGGATGCACATATTGTTGTATTTAAAGTTGAACCTTTCTTTACAAACCTGCATTCCTGTCATTGTTCCTGTACATACAGAAGCCCTTACATTGGCCCCTCACAGATGAAAGCCTGCTTTCTGAGGTTACCTGTTCACACCTGAGCTGCTGTTAGTGCACGGCCTGAGAGCGCGAGCTACGCCCCCCCTTCTCACATTGAACCTGGGATTCGTGGGCGCAAGTGCCAACGCACACCTGTCAGTGCCTGACGCCCGACAGGGCTACTGGGGGCTCGTGCGCAAGTCACATGCTTTTACCCTTGAGTATGTACAGCGTTCACCTGAAAACCATCTCCAAGGCAGACATGCGAAGTACAGCGCTTCCCAAGCTCGGCCTCACAACATCAGAGCTGAGTAATTGGACAGGACGTAAAATGCTTACTTGAAACAATGATGCAACAGGAAGACCCTACTTCCATTCTTCAGTGTCCCTCTTATAGCACTGTATGCCCAGCACTTGTTACACTGCTGTAAATTCATCCCCAACACTCATGATCACGGACTCCTATTACACAGGCATTGTCAAGGTGCTAAAAATGTGTGATTAATGCATTTTAGTGTGGTGTTGTGGACCACGCCTAATGCGTGCTACTTGGCAGGGCTGGAGTATTCATGTTATTTGCAGCGCACAAGCGCGGTCTGGATCCCGGTGCACATAGCTTTGATTGCAGCACACGGAGACCTTACACTGCCGCACAAAAACATTTGAGGGAACAGGGCTTGAGAGTTATGCTCTAATTTTCTTTTCGTTATAACTAACTTATTTAGACGAGTTTCTTTATAAGGTCATTATAAAGGCAGGTCATTCTTGCCATATATGTGTGCGATTTCAGAGTATTATTTATGTTTATATGTTGTCTTTTAAGCGTGTATGTCTTTTCTTTTTCTCCTTTCACTTTGTTTTAGAGCTTCTTTCTATTCTTTCAGCCTACTTGGCTCTTTCTTCTTTACAGTCTTCACTCTTCAATGAAAATGGATAATATTAAAGGTACTAAAATTGTTTCTTTTAATATTAAAGGTTTACTACACCCTGTTAAAAGTACTCAGATTTTAGATTATTTAGCAAGACATAGAGCTATTATTTGTTTACTTCAGGAGACTCATACAGATGATACATTTTTATCTTGTATGAACAAAAAATGGGATGGTGATTGCTATTATTTTTGAAAACAAATTACATCTTCAAATACTGAACCAATGTTTTGATTCAGAGGGTTGTTACCTCATAGTTAAAGTTAATATCAACAATCCCATTTTGCACCTGATTAATGTGTATAGTCCAACAAATGATGACATGAAGTTTTTGACTTTTTTTACATCAGAAGTGGAAAAATTAGGTAATGTCCTACTTAATATTGGAGGTGACTTTAACCTCATATGTGATCCCTTATTGGATGGAACATCACAAGCTAAATTCCATCCTCCCAAGGCTTATTTTACTCTTAAATCCTTTTTTAGATCTACCAAATTGAGAGATATTTGGCACTTATATAATCTAATGGAGAAACAATTTACTTTTTATTAATCCTCATAAATCCTACATTGAATAGATCATTTATTAATTTCCACTCAATTAATCCATTACATTTTTGATTCCACTGTACCATATATTGATATTTCCAATCATGCACTCGTTTTATGTGTTTTTATGACCTAACTACACTCAACAATCTCGAGGTCAATGTTGCATGAATGCCAATGTTGTCCTCAATGAAAATAATAAACCAAAACTTTTGTTAGCACTATGTGATTATTTTTCTTTTAACCCTGAAGGTTCTACTTCAAATGTTAATAGATTGGATGCATTTAATGTTTACATCAGAGGGGCAAAAATGTCTACTATGCTGGATAATAGCAAATCTTTTAACTCCAGAAATAAAGAATTAGATAAGCAAATAGCAAAATATGAACATCTCTTTATCACATCAAATGACATCAAATATAAAATGCAACTACAAAAACTGCGTTATGAATTAAATTCAACAATAAGCTACAGGACCGACATACACATTTCTAGTAACACAGCAACGTTTTGCTTCAGTGTTAATTCATTTGGAAGACTTTTGGCAAAGTATCTTCATATTGATAAGATAACAATCTAATTAATGCAATGCATAATTCTAATGCTCAAATTGCTTTATCCCACAAAAAAATAGTTAATGAATTTATGAATTATTATTCAACTTCATACAATAAGCCTCAATCTACTGATATGCTGTATACCGATAACTTTTTAGAGATGTGTAGTTTACCTAAAACTACTCAGTCAATTAGAAATAAATTAGCAATCAGCTATTACATTCCTTAAGTTGCTTAAATCTCCCCGTGCAGATGGTATTCCTGCTGAATTTTATTAATAATTTTCAACTCACCTTTCACCTCATTTACTCAAGCTATTTACTCACTTTAGTAGTACGGATCAACTTCCAGATCCTTTACTGAAACTTTGAATATAGTTCTCCCGAAGCCTAACAAAGATCCCGCTTTGTCGAAAATTATCGACCACTTTCTTTAATTATGGGTCTATAGTTACTTGGCTTGTTTGGGTGTGTGTCAATTTTTTCAGACATGACAGAATCTTAGACTGCTACCAGATGGAAGGAACAATCCCAGATGGCAGGGATCTGTTGAGAAAGGAATTCAGCACTGGGTTGATGGATTCAACTCCCTTTATAAAGACAGATGGAGGACCAGGGTCAGATGGGGAGTCAGATTTAAGATGTAAAATGGCAAGTCTTGAGTCCTGGAGTGGCATCGGGTCAAAGGAGGAGAGCTCACAATGGCAATATCCAGAGGAGGCAGGCAAAAGTTGGGAGGACTCATTGCCGTAAGGCTACTTTGAATTTTTCTTTACTCTGGTCTCTCTGCCAAACATTTCATAAATGGTCATAATTCTAAGACATCTTTCCATTTTAGGGGTATCAGACAAGGTTGACCCCTATTAACCTTAATTTTTCTTCTTGCTTTTGGACCCTTACTTTTTGCCACCAGAAACTGTTGAAATTGAGGGTCTCATTATAAATAATGTTCCTATCAAAACGTCAGTTTACTCTGATGATGCACTTCTATATGTTGGTAATCCTGATTATTCCATACCTCCTCTATTAAATCTAATTCACACATACTCTCAGATTTCAAGATATACTTTAAACACTAATGAAACTGATTGCTTTCCTTTGAATGTTTATTGTACCTCTGATATGCTACCAAGCAGAAAAATAATATGCTAAAAGGAAAATTTTTAAATATCTTGGTATATTATTTTGTTACACTATTAGACAACCAATTATATTGATTTGTGATATATTAAAAATCATATCAAAGATAAATTGGCCCACCTTACAACTATTCTGGTGGGGAAAAGTTGATTCTATTTAAATGGTTGATGTTCCAACAATTTTCTACCTCCTTTCTCTGATACCTATTCAACTTCCTCATAAGTTTTATAAAAATATAAACAAACTTCTTCCTAAATTTATTAGGAATAACAAATCTGCTTGTATAAATTATAAAAAATTAAAACTTGCTAAGAACAATGGTGGTTTTGGTTTACCAGATTTCCTTAATTATTGTAAAGCGTTCATTTTAAAACAAAGAAGCATATTACCAAGAATAAGCTATAATTATCGCTTAACAAGGTTAGCGGCAATATTATTATCGCCGAGCACCGACGATTTTTATCGCAGATAAACCTTGCTATTATCAAGGTTTATCTCAAAAGAGATAAAAATCGGCCGAAATGCATGAATATCGCTGAAAAGTCAGCGATATTCATGCATTACCGAGCTAATGCTCTTAGCCATGTTATCCACCTACCATTGGATAACATGGCTAAGAACTGCTCTGGATAGGTGTTAGCTTTTGGAGAAATTCACGCTTAGCGTGAATATTTCCAAAAGTACGCCATTGTAGGTAATAGGAGATAGCGATGTTAGCGACTGTTTACAGTCGCTAACATCTTGGCACGCCCACTTTGCATGTCATTAGCGATAAATATTGCTGACATGCAAAGTGGGCCTCAGGATGATCGCTATCTCCTACTAGCTGTCGCTAACTGGTGTTAGCGACAGCTAGGTAATAGGGCGATAAAATTATCACAGCTGTAGCGGGAAAAATTCCTGCTAAAGCGGCGATAAGGCCCTTGGTAATATGCCCCAAAGTTTCTTATGCCTTCATCATACAGAGCTTTCTAATCCACCTTCATGGCTTCTTGTTGAACAAAGTTTCCTTTACCTGTTTTATTTATTATGGCTTATTTTCCTGCTCTGCTAAAAAGATACATTATACTGAAGTCTACAAAATAAATATTACAAGGTTTAGAATCGATTTTCCAGTTCCCTATTTCACTTACCTCAAACCGGCCATTATGGTATAATCCTGCGTTCAAACTAACTCAACTTACAAACTTATGGCAATCCTCGGTAAAAGCTGATATTTATTATGACAATACTCTTTTGATTGTTGATGAATTCCAGCAAAAATGTAGGTTACAGCCATCAGATATTTACAAATATGAACTTTTATGTAATTGAATCCTTGATTCATTTGCAAACAATTTTCCTCTAAATGCTACTTTAGATGAAGGGCCTGATTATGACTGGTCTCTAATGGTTGTACCCCCATGGATATGGGGTATGTCCCCCAGGCTCCAATAAATCCTTCTGCCGAGAAGGCTACTGTGGGGTCATCAATAATAAACACAATGGTTTTTCTTGTTTAAAACTTAGTATTTATTCCATCTTGTTATCTTCACAATGATATAAAGTTAATGGTTTTTCGCTGTACTTCATGAGTAGACATTTAAACATTCCCAATGCATTTCGGCAATAAATATGCCTTCTTCCAGGGGATCTCTCCATAACAAAGCAAATAGTACAACATTCAATGTGGATCGTAAATGTGTTTGTTCAATAAGCATTATTAAAACATATTCTAACCATAGTCCATAATGTAGAAAATTAGCTATTGATATTCAACTCATAGCGCTACACACAAATCAATATGTAATGGTATGTTAATGAAAAGGTAATTGCGAACCCCGAAAATCATGGCTGAACATCAGTGTATTAACTATGATTAACTAGACTCAATGGACATAAATGCTCGTATTTACCTCTGTCGAGGTGGGTGTGTTCTCTAAGGAGTTTTCTATCGTGTGAAACTGAATGGTAATCGAGTCCGTGTTAACCACATGAGGCGAAAAACGTGCACAAATTAACTTTTACTGCTAGTGTCGGTTAATCAAAGTAACGAGGCATTTATAGAACTTTATATCACTGTGAAGATAACAAGATGGAATAAATACTAAGTTTCAAACAAGAAAAACCATTGTGTTTATTATTGATGACTCCACAGTAGCCTTCTCAGCAGAAGGATTTATTGGAGCCGGGGGGACATACCCCATATCCATGGGGGTGCAACAATTAGAGTTATTTTGGCACACTTTTCATCGGAGAGTGATACCTCGGAGCACCATACAACTGAAACAAACGACAAACAAACACGTAGTGCGCCCTTACTAACCCTTTTCATTCTGATTATGACTGGTGTCATGGGAGCAGGCTGCCATGTAAGCATCCCGCTCCCACACAGCCAAAGTCGACCGCTGGCCACCCGCCAGATTACGAGTTACCTCGTAGTCTGGTGGTCAGTCCATTGGTGTTCTCACTGCGGTGCCTATTAAAAAGGCATTTCAATGGGAGTGCCAAAGCCTGTTCCTGTAAAGTCCATGCCATGCAGCAAAGGATGTGACTGCACACGGGGGGTATAACATGTACTCCACCAGCATATGATCATCTCACCACTGCTCTACCATGGTGGGATAATGATCCCTGGCAGTTGCAGCGGACCAGTGGTGGTGTTCCCGCCACATTCATAATACTAATGGTGTTATCCCGCCAGTCTGGTGTTCCAGGGACTGCCACCACAAGTTCGGTAATTTAAACTATTAATCAGGCCCTTGGGCAGGTGCATTCAAACCGTTGTTTCATCATCACATGCTGTATTACTTCTTAGTAAAAAATAGAATGATTCTGAAGGGGACAATATTAATATTATCTCATCAAGGAACTAGATCTGTCAATAACAGTAGACATGTGGAGGAAAATTTGGATGAATATTATGTCTGGATTGTTACCTGTCTCTCTACATCAAACAAATTCCTTTATACTGTTTAATTGTCTATGGACACCTTTATTGTTATTTCCCCCAGAACTTTTAGAATCTCCTAATTGTTGGAATTGTAATCAGAATACTTGTTATGTCATATGCTTTATGAGTGTAACATTGTTGTTAAGTTTTGGAAGGAGGTTTGGACGATCATTCAACAATATTTAATATCACAGGCAATCTGTCATATAATATATTAACTTGTACATCGATTTCACTTATCACAAAACTGTCTGTTATAAATAGCAAACGTCTTGACTTTGTATTCTCTATGGCTTTAAAATCAATTGCTACCAATTGGTAAAATGCTTCATTGTTATCAGTACATGCATCGTGGTCTGGATTCATTTTTACCAGAAGACATGCCCAGTTGACTTTATTGGGTGTCATTACAAATGCACCTAGTTGTAATTTTTGGGGGAAGCCAATTGATAATTATATGGCATTACATTTCTGAATACGTTTTACTGATAAGCTATATAATTGTTTCATGTATAGGTTGCATAAGCTTAGTAGCTCAAGTAAGTTATATTTGAACTGATGTTTCAATGTATTCCCTTTTACTTTTAGTAACATTATTGCACTTGATAATGTGTAGGTACTTTATTGATTTTCACTTTTATATTGTCTTACAAACTGTATTTTTAGAAGCTCAGTTATTGTACATGTACTTCTTTTTGTACTCTTTTTTGTGTGGTCTTTTGATTTATCTAAAAATTTAATAAAATATTTTGAACAAGAAACTGAATGATTAGGTTAAAATAATTGTATGCGTACAGTACTGATTTTTTTTATACAAGAAAACAGATTTTTTTCATACGTTTTTACAAGATGAAGGAAAGCTGAAGGAGCACGTTTAGCAAAAGCGTGTACTATTAACAGACATGGCATGTCATCGTGTCATAGCAGATTAAGTGCCACGTCTCCGTTTTTCAAAACCAAAGAGCTATCCAAAATCTAATTCCCTGACACACTGGGTGTTTTCTATGATTCTGTCAGGGACATTGTTGGCGACTGCCTACCAGCCATGGGCAGGAAAAAACAACAAATCAAATGCGTGACCCTTAATTGAGTGACGTCCCCTGGTCACAGCGTAATGCCCATGAATTGGGTTGTAAAGTTCCACAAAAGTTTTCAAAAAAAGCTTAAATTTCTTCAAACATCTTTATTTTCATTGTTTCCAAAGTCATTTTCTCAAAACGAATAATCCAGCCTTCTGGAAAATTATTAGGGCGTCCAATGCATTTCGGCTATGCAATAGCCTTCATCAGGGACTGGATTCTACAAATTAAATAATCACATATAAGGATATAGCAGGGACTCAAATGTCAAATTCACATCTATTCTAATGGTAAAGTCTCAGGAACGGTACATAGTAATATGACTCCTAAATGTCACCCCGTGAATCAAAGTGAAAATTAATTCAACGAATACAAAAGGGTTAAATTAATAAAACTTGGTCTGTGAAAAAAGTTCCAAAGCATGTTGTGTAAAGACACCTCCACCAGATATTATAGCGAGAATAAGCCATGCACACATAGTAGAAAAAGACAGTCCGAGCGTAGTTACAAGAAAAACCCTTTGCATAAATTTAGTTCTAAAACATAGAGAGAAAGCTATACACCCGCAGGAAAAAAGTATACACCAGACTGAAAGAAAAATCCTACACGCCATTTGCGGAAGTAGATTTCCGAACAGGTGCGAGGCACCGGTTAAATCACCACGCTGATAGTGAATATAGAAAGTGGACTAAGTCCCTAGTCAAGCAGAAAAAGCGATCAACGTAGTCTAGAAGGCGGACCGTAGTCCGTAGTGAGTATAGAAAACGGACATTAGTCCCTAGTCATGCAGTGAAATCAACCAATATAGTAAAGAACGGACAAAGTGTGTGGACATTTAGTTCAAGCGGCCATGATAGACAGGGGTGAGAATGTGTAAACAAAGGTGAAGTAAGAAGCAAAGGGTATGTTCCTCATGTTTACAGAAAGCTCTGGTTGACATTATTGCAAGTTTTATCATATATAAATGAAGAATGCAACCATATCCTATTCATAGGCAGTGAACACTGGCTAAATGAACATATTATAGCTCTAGAAAATCAAGTTGAATGGTCTAAAATAAACGGTTTCATAATCATACGAAATTAGTCACAAACATTGTAATTGAAAAAGGCAATTATGAGAAAACATGCAGAGTACATTGGGATTTAAACGTATCTTGATGTAGCTCATAGATAACAGCTGAATTCAGTCCGATCATTCATTCCAGTTGGTTTAAGAGTTTCCAATTTGAAAATCCAAAAGTTTTCTCTTTGCAGCAGGTTCTTGTGGTTGTCAATACCTTCACATTTTTTTACAATTTCTAGAATAGTAAACCTGAGCTGGCTGATGTTGTGTGAAGCTTCACAGAAATGCATTGCAACTGTAGATTTGGTGTATTTGTTACGAATGTTCGACTTATGTTCGTTTAGTCTCACTTTCATCTTTCTCTCAGTCTTTCCCACATATCCTTGCCCACAGGGACATTTCAAAAGGTATATAACATTCATAGAATCGCAAGTTGCTGACACACGTAATTTGATCTTGAATCTTTTGCTCGGATGGGTGATGGTATTCCCTCTGATGATATTGTTGCAGTGACTGCAGTTGTGACAAGGCAACGTACCATGAAAAACTTCATTAGCACTCTCTGTTCTGGATTTAATCATGTTGCCTAAGTTCGTTCCCCTTTGGTATGCAAACAGAGGCATTTCTTTAAAGATATTATTGAATTCTGTTTCTTGGGATAGTATCGCCCAGTGTTTTTTGATGATGTTCTTAAAAGCTTTGCTCTTAGTTGAATATTTCGACACAACAACAATCCTTGTGTTTTCTTTTTTTGGGGCTTGAATTAGTAAATCCTTCCTCTCTCTTTGTGCACATCTCAACTTAGCATCATCTAGTACTTTTTGGGGGTATCCTCTACTTTTGAATCTTTCTTCCATCTCATTGATTCTTATCTCCAATGTCTCAGAGGATGATACAATCCTTTTTACTCGCAATATTTGCGAGTATGGCAAATGAGTTTTCAATGGATTGTTGTGAAAGCTGTTATGATGCAATAAATTATTGTGATCTGTCGATTTCCGATAGATGTCTGTTTCAAAATGCAGGAAAAAACAACAGCATAAGAAGCCTGTTTTTAAACAGAGTGGAGATGCCTGTGACTTGGAACTTACCCTTGATGTGACAGAGACCAGTGGAAATATTGTATATAATCTTACAAATGTTCCGCATATAAAATCATACACAGACATTGAATAAAAATGGCAGGTCTGCCATTCACATCTGTTCATTCTTGACAGAACACGAAGTCACACACTTTTTTGTGTGGTGTGGACCCAACAGGTATTTCTTTTGCAGTAAGCAACCTACAGTAAAAAGTGGAGGCTCTAGAATTAGACAATACTCAATCAAAACTTTAGAGAAGTTTAAATGCCAATCATCATGATTCCTCTGCAGTCACTTGTTCCGCAGAACAGGTTGCTGACCCCTGCGAAATGTAATTGGGATCCAACAATGTTTCAATTCTTTGTGAATGAATGCCAATTACATTTTATGTTTAAAGTGGTGCCTTTTCCTTAATATTAAGTTATGAATGCATGCATTTTGAGGCTTTGGGCAATATCTAATATAGCCAATCCTCAACTGTCTTACCTTCTCAGGGAGTCAGGCACTCTATGCCTCGAACAGCTAGTTACCAGTACTCGGGTAAGGCAATCAAGATGTAATAAGTTATATTACAAACATATTCAAACATTTACCTTTGAGCTTTGACTGGAATGGACGAGCCTTGGACACTATGGCATTGATAGATGTGGTGGTAGAAATAAAACAAAGAATACAAGAAAGAAAACGAGGACAACATCATGAACCCAGATTTTCTTCCTCCTTAATCAGTGCTTGACCTTGGTATTGCTATAAAACTTCAGAATATCAAAACACAACTCTTAAAATAATGCAGATAGTGTCATGACCCTGGATTCCTGTGCCAAGCTTTGCATCATATATGCACTGGACTACCTTTCAAGGGATCATGTCGCTATCCAGTGAACCATTTTGCTAATGATCTCAGCGGATTCCCCCGGGGTCCGATGACTGACTGATACTCTAAGCTACACTGAGCATTACTGTTTATATTATTGGACCCCAAGGGCTGGCTCCTATTGTTCTCAGTGTGTAATATCCCCAGGCCTTTTAGAGTTGTTAAATATGCAGTGTTATTTTGCACATGTTTTCTGAACCGTTTTGTGCCTCTTGCCCTAAAAGGTGCTCAGAGAACTGTGATTCTTTTTTAATGCAGATTTTATGTAGAGCAAACTCGACCTAAAGGTATTGGAGCACTTTACATGAACACCGGTTACGTTACACATTCAGGCACAGGGATATTAAGTGATTTGCCCAGAATCACAGGATGTGGACACGAAGCTGAGGCTCGAACCTTGGTTTCCAGCACCAAAGTCGGCAGCCTAGGCGACGGACCACATCCTCTCCCCTGGGTGCGGTTCAGTAAGAAATGTCATACCTAAACCATCTGCGAGAGCGAACAGGACTCTCCTCCCTGCTGTCTTTGAGATCTGTGCCCAGCACCAAGGACAGCCGAGCGCAGCTGGTGGTTCGGGGTGTAGAAAGTGAGTCGATTGTTGAGGTATGCTGGTCCGGTGTTGTAGAGTGCTTTGTGCGCGTGGGTGAGGAGCCAGCATCGAGGGCGTTACCGTAGTCCAGCCGGCTGCTGATGAGTGCTTGGGTGACCGTCTTTCTGGTTCTGGTGGGGATCCATCTGTAGATCTTGTGAAGCATGCAGAGGGTGTTGAATCAGGAGGAGGAGACGGTGTTGACTTGCTGGGTCATTGAGAGCGATGAGTCCAGGATGAACCCTAGGTTGCGTGTGTGGTTGGTGGGTGCGGGTGCAGCTCCCAGGGTGGTAGGCCACTATGAGCTGTCCCATGCAGAGGGGGTGGAGCCGAGGATGAGGACTTCCTTCTTGTCCGAGTTCAGTTTCAGACGGCTGGTCTTCATCCAGTCTTCAACGTTCTTCATTCCCTCATGGAGGTTGGATTCGATTTGTGAAAAGCACAAGCTTGGCAGAGTCATAGGCTTCATTACAAGGTGCATTGTTTGACATTTTCTGAACACTGCTACAGATGGGATGTGTTTGTAACAAACCAATGATCTTGAAGGTGTAATGAGCACAATGTATCATGTACTAAGACACATATTAACAATAATGCATATGGTGATAATATTACATTAAGGTGAAATCGCTATTGCACTTTGGTTCTCTATAAGGAGCTAGAAAACTCCCCAAAATGTATACAATACAATTGATTCTATGCTGAAATAAAAGTGGGCCAAGTGTATGTGAGCACAGTCATGCATGTAATATCTTAAGAGAGAACAGTGCTGGACATATCATATCATAATAATTCCTTCTTTGTTGTTACTTTTAGCAGACCTCATTTACACTACTCAGAAGATGCAGACCTTGAGGCAGAAGTGCTTGATAAAAAGACACCCTAGTGGGCCAATATCATATCATGAGGACGTAAGTCTCATTCTTTATTATTTTATCCCAACCCTCCTTCCTTTCTGGGGCATCACCTGATTTGGGGGTTGATTTTCTTGATCGGACGCTGCACCAGGAGTGAGTGGAGGTCTAGGATCATCTACGCAGACAAGTACTCCAGGTGAGTGGAGTAACAGATTGGCTCTGGCAATAAAGGACACTTTAGCGGAGAAGAAAGAGAATGAAATATTACTGTCTTATGAGTTTGCTTTGGAGTAAGCATGGTGGTTTCTTCTGGTACTCCCCTTTAACACAAACATTTGACAACTACAAGGCTCGACCTTAAAGTGGTTGGGTTTATGAGCAACATTTCTTCATCAACTCATTTACCTCTGTTATGTCGGATTAAAAAACCAATAAATACGCATGTCTAACGATAATACGAGGATCCTCTGTCACGTCATTGAAAAAGCCAGAATGCTCGCAGCCCCGGCCGTAGCCATTACCCTCGATGCAGAGAAGGCGTTCGACAGAGTCTCCTGGTATTTCCTCAAGAGCTGCATGTCCGCCTTTAACCTGGGAGAACCATTCACTGATTTGGTTATGGCCCTATACCGTTCACCTTCCGCACGCATTGCTATAAATGGTTCATTGTCAGACCCCTTTCCCTTAGAACAAGGGACAAGACAGGGCTGCCCCCTCTCCCCCTCACTTTTCCTCCTGGCAATGGAACCCCTAATTGCACATATAAAAAAAAAATGAAAACATCAAAGGTGTGAAATTCGGAGATAAGTGCGTCAAACTTGCCGCCTATGCGGACGATATCCTGATTGTAACGGAATCACCAGAATCTTCCATCACTGCACTAATGACCACCATAGATAATTACTCTTCCCATTCAGGATACAAACTCAACCGGGATAAATCTGAGGTCAAACCACTCAATATTTTAACCACCAAAGAGGTGCTGGGAGACTCAGGGCTATGTTGGCAACCAGAGTTTGTGAAATACCTAGGCATCGAGTTTGGTGACTCCCTAATGGAGACCCTCCATCGAAATGAAAAAATCACTTTAAATAAAATCAAGACACAACTAGAGGGGTGGTCCCCCCATTTCATTACTTGGTGGGGTAGGGTGGAAACCATCAAGATGATGATTTCACCTCTAGTTAATTACCTCATATCTATGCTCCCACTAACCCTCACATCTGACTTCTATCACAAATTAGACATGGCCATCTCTAATTTCCTATGGAAAGGGAAAAGGCCAAGAATCAGCATAAAAAAACTTCGCTTAGACAAATCCGCAGGCGGGGTCAATTTGCCAGACTTTAAAAGGTATGAGGCCGCATTCCTAGCCAAACAAGGAGCCCACTGGCTCGCTCCCTCACCTGACTATACCCCAGTATGGCTAGAAATTGAGGAGGAAATTCTAGACGGTATCTCCCCTAGCGCGGCCCTCTCATCTAACCTGAACAAGCTGACCCACTCTAAATCAATATTTCATAACACAAAATCTGCTCTCCTGAAGTTTGATAGAATCCTAGAAAACAGCATCCGTGGCTCACGATGGGAATCCCTTTGGGACAACCGTAACATTATGTACAAGGGTAAACCCATGCACAACGAGATATGGATCAAAAAAGGCATACTGTTCCCACACCAGCTGTACGCTGGGGCATACTCTATTCCCTTCAGTGACCTACAAATCAAATACGATCTTGCACCAATTGAATTCTATAACTTCCTAAACGTAAAAACGGCTTTGTCCAAAACCAAACTCTCCCCGACACCACCCTCACTCCCGCCATACCTTGCCAGACTAAACAGACTAGGACACCAGGTTTCCTTTCTCTATAGACTCAGCCGTCCCCAACAATCTGGCTTTACTGCCCCAATTACACAATTCTGGAATAACCTTTCATCCAGGCCAATCACAGACTCAGATTGGACCAACACATGGATATCTTGCACGAGACACAAAATCAGCCCTACACTATCACAGACAAAATACTGGCTCTTACATAAGGCCTTCTGTACCCCAGCGCGATTATTTGCACACAACCTCACCCCAGATGCCTTTTGCTGGAATTGCAAACGCGCGGAGGGTGACTTGTCATACATCATCCTAGAATGCGACTGCGTGGCGCAATTCTGGGAGAAGATATTCGACTTGATCTCAAAGCTATTCCACATCTCACCGGTAAAAGAACTCCCTTACCTAGTTTTCGGGTTCACCCAGGACCCATCCCTTGATGCAGATGATAGGGCATTACTTGACCTCCTCCTCTCGGCGGCGGTTAAGACAGTCCTCAGCAACTGGAAAGATACCAGCAAGGCCAATTACGCAGGGTGGCTGAATTGGATAATCAGCTTACGTGGAGCAGACAATATTACACTCCTTCAGACACCGTGGCGCCCTCCCATGAGAAAACTATGGTCGACTCTTGATAACTACTTCACGTCACATAAGCCACCTTAGATTGGCCCACACACCGTCCAAGACCCACCAACATATGCTCCCCGACTGCCTTCATTGCACTATTAACTACCGTAGAAAATTGTCCTTAATGAATGAGTAAAATGCTGTTGAAATACAATGTCTGTTGCTAAATTGTTATTGAGTATGAGATACGTGCTCTACTGTTCTAGGCTAGATGCCAGCCATGTACTTTTGTACTGACATTTACTATGATATATTGTAGCGTACAGTAATTTTAGTTCGTAAATTTATGACTCATATTACGCTAATGGATTTGCTTTTTATATGTCTATGCTGAAACAACCAATAAAAACTTTTGAAATAAAAAAAAAAAAAAAAAAACAATACATTATTTTGCCTCTTTCCACCAACAAACTCCTAGGGGAAAAGTGATACATAGAATACATACTTCAGCCATACTTCAGTTAAGCTCAATTTTGAGGCCTTCAGGGATTATAAGGATACTATCATAATTACAAAAAGGATTACCGAAGTAGATGAGTACAGTTAATAGTTCCCCCCTCCCCTTTACCTCAGGTCCTATGATACATTATACTTCAGATTTATGAATACAAGATTTGACCTGATTCAGATGCCTATATTTCTAATCATCTTAACTATCTCTTGATAGTCAACCTTATCATAGATTGGCAAAACAGAACTATTATTTTGACTTCCATCTACTGCAAACAACTTTCTGTCCATTAATGGTAAGGTGTAGTCACTGGAGGCTTAAGTAAAGTCCAACTCAGTAGCCACCATACATGTACTATAAGAATATTCAGATTACTCAGGTGACCATTGTGAAAGCTAAAACCCAAGTCTCCAATTTGCGTGATATGATACATTGGACCAGAGAAACGAGTTCTAAAGTATTACATCAATTCTAGTTTAAAGGAAGGTTTAATCCGGGACTCATCCAGGTCTCATCCAGGTCTCCCCATCTCCAGCAGTGATCATGCATTCCTTGTAAAAAAGAAAAGTGGAGTCCTTTAACCTTGTACGGTAGGAGAGTAGGGTCTGCTATCCTATGGTCACCCCAATTTTTGCTTTTTGCTTCACTGGTTTTCGACTTACTGAGGCTGTGGGCCTGCTAATCAGACCCCCAGCCTGCTGTTCTCTCTCTAAATTCGTAATACATGTGCTATAGGTACATACCACAATTGGAAATGGACTCCTTGTCAGCCCCTGTACCATGCACTATAGGTGCTCAGGGCATAGGTGCCACCAAGGCCTACCAGGGGCTGAAGCATAGCTTTTGCCACCCCTGGCTGGTTCTTAAATTGACACAACTGGCTGATCACTCAGCTGGGGCAAGTGGGTGTAATCACCCCTTGCTTAGATATAGTATACCTATAGCTAAACCTATATCTGGACACATATAAACCTGTGAGCCACTCCTATGGAAGGCCTTATCAATCCTGGAGGCAGAGTGCGTGGTTTAATGTGAGATGGAGCTTTGGCATGAGCTGAGTCGGTCTGCAGCTGTCGGGAACAACTCCCTAAGCTGATCCGGGATAATGCCATACCATATACTATTAAGTGCATTATAATCCTCGCGGTTATATAGCAACTTTGGTTTGGTTTTATCAAAACATGTCGTGTTAGGTGTCATATGATTTGGAATACTATCCCCTCGACAGTTCTGTCGACGGGGATAGCATTCCACCCTTCTAGAGGGAGAAGACATGTTACTTTACTAAAACGCGGTTGATTTTTAAAAGAGCCTCAGATCCACAAAATGGATGCTTCTGCCACAGATACAAGTCTGACCTCCTGCTGCCGACCGAAACTCAGCAGAGGAGGCCTGGACAAACGGTTTCCTGTCACAGGGCGGTGTTACACCACCCCAGACAGGAGATAGTGGATTGTAGCTGGGAGGTTTGAAAGAAACCAGACACTGCCTGGGGAGCACAAGGCTGCCCCTTGCATAATCCGGCCAAACCGGTTCTGGGGCACACCAGCCCCTGTCCCAGCGCGGCCTGGATCAAAGGAAGGGGGTGTATCCACCCCCTTCCTGGGTCCCACCCATAGGAGGGGACCTAGCAGGTAATCCAGCCCCCTAGATTGGTATAAGAATGGGAGCAGTGCCAACGCACTCAGATTATCCTGATGAAACATTTGAAACGAAACTCTGGACCCTTCGACATCCTACTCAACGTAGAAGACTGAAGAATCTCCCTTGTGGTCAAGGAGTGACCACCCTGTGCAAACAGGCACCATCCAGCACCTCTACGTCTGCTTTGTTGCAGTTCCCGCTGGAACTCGAGCGACAGAGATCGACGAGATCAAGCTTGCCTGCCTTCTTACAGCCCGATCCACAGTCCCTGCAAAGCTGAGACCAGTGGAGGCGACCGGAAGCGTGGGGCACGCCATCTTGAAAAGACCACGAGACGCTGACCGTGCAGCCCACAAGTGACCCTCGAAGCTGTACACCGGGGTTTGAGAAGCCCCACCCTGTGAGGGGTTCACTATGTTTGGTGAAGGACGGATGGGAGTTACCTCTCAAAAAGTCTAAGCTAGATGTAGTGGACTATGTACTTGGTCTCCGCTCCAGGATGGCTGAGTATATGGAGAGAGCATCCAAAAACCTGGAGGCCAGTCAAGAATTACAGAAAGCTTGGCATGACCAAAAGGCTGTTCTGGTTGAGTTCCAGCCAGGGCAGAAGGTGTGGGTGTTGGACCCAGTGGGCCCAGCAGCACTCCAGGACAAATGGACTGGACCCTACCCTATCATTGAGAAAAAGGGAGAAGTCACCTATGTGGTTGACATTGGAACCCCTAGGAGCCCCCACAGGGTGCTCCATGTGAATCGTTTGAAAGCATTTGTTGACAGGGAGGACATGAGTCTCCTCATGGCCACAGATGGGGATCAGGGGGAAGAGAGTGACCCTCTCCCAGACCTGCTTTCCCAGAACCCTGATGATGGTTCAGTTGATGGAGTAGCCTTGGCAGGCAGCCTCACTGAGCAGCAACAGGTGGACTGCAGACAGGTGTTGCAGGCCCACAGACACATGTTTTTACTCACACCCAGTCAAACTAACTGGTACACCCATGAGGTGGACACTGGTGACAGTCTGCCTGTGAAGAATAAGATCTACAGGCAACCTGACCATGTCAGGGATTGTATAAAGGCTGAGGTGCAGAAGATGTTGGAGCTTGGAGTGATTGAGCCATCAGAGAGCCCATGGGCTAGCCCAGTGGTCCTTGTGCCAAAACCTCATACCAAAGATGGAAAGAGAGAAATGAGGTTTTGTGTGGACTACAGAGGTCTCAATGCTGTCACTAGGACAGATGCTCATCCCATTCCAAGAGCAGATGAGCTCATTGATAAATTGGCTTCTGCCAAGTTTCTGAGCACATTTGATTTGACAGCTGGCTACTGGCAGATCAGACTAGCTGAAGAGTCAAAAGCCAAGACAGCATTCTCTACCCCTAATGGACATTATCAGTTTGTGGTAATGCCCTTTGGTTTGAAGAATGCACCTGCCACCTTCCAAAGGTTGGTGAATCAAGTCCTTTCTGGGTTGGATGACTTTTGCGCAGCATATCTAGATGATATTACTGTCTTTAGATCCACCTGGGAGGATCACCTGATACACCTGAAGAAGGTTCTGGAGGCCCTGCAAAAGGCAGGCCTGACTATCAAGGCTACCAAGTGCCAGATAGGGCAGAGTAAGGTTGTGTACCTGGGCCACCTAGAAGGTGGGGGTCAGATTCAACCACTGGAGAGCAAGATCCAGACCATACAGGACTGGGCTCCTCCAACTACCCAGACACAAGTCAGAGCCTTCTTGGGCCTGACTGGGTATTACAGAAAATTTGTGAAAAACTATGGGTCCATTGTGACACCATTGAATGACTTGACATCGTAGAAGATGCCCAAAAAGTTTCAGTGGGCAGTTAGCTGTCAAAAGGCATTTGATGAACTGAAGAAGGCCATGTGCTCTGCACCTATCATGAAGAGTCCTGACTACTCCAAACAGTTCATTGTACAGACAGATGCTTCTGATTTGGGGGTGGGAGCTGTGCTTTCACAACTTAATCAAGATGGTCAAGACCAGCCCATTGCTTTTATTAGCAGAAGGCTGACCCCCAGAGGCCATACTTGTTTGGAACTCACTTCCTAATTCAGACAGACCATAAGCCCCTCTTGTGGCTAAATCAGATGAAGGGTGAAAATCCCAAACTGCTCAGGTGGTCCATTTCCCTACAGGGGATGGACTTTACAGTGGAGCACCGCCCAGGGACTGACCATGGTAATGCAGATGGTCTCTCCAGGTACTTCCACTTAGAACATGAAGACTTATCTGGTCAAGGTTAAGTTTAATGTCCCTGCGTTTGGGGGTGGGGGGTGGGTTGTGTAGGAGAGTAGGGTCTTGTATCCTATGGTCACCCCAATTTTTGCTTTTTGCTTCACTGGTTTTCGACTTACTGAGGCTGTGGGCCTGCTAATCAGACCCCCAGCCTGCTGTTCTCTCTCTAAATTCGTAATACATGTGCTATAGGTACATACCACAATTGTAAATGGACTCCTTGTCAGCCCCTGTACCATGCACTATAGATGCTTAGGCATAGGTGCCACCAAGGCCTACCAGGGGCTGAAGCATAGCTTTTGCCACCCCTGGCTGGTTCTTAAATTGACACAACTGGCTGATCACTCAGCTGGGGCAAGTGGGTGTAATCACCCCTTGCTTAGATATAGTATACCTATATCTAAACCTTTATCTGGACACATATAAACCTGTGAGCCACTCCTATGGAAGGCCTTATCAATCCTGGAGGCAGAGTGCGTGGTTTAATGTGAGATGGAACTCTGGCATGAGCTGAGCCTGTCTGCAGCTGTCGGGAACAACTCCTTAAGCTGATCCAGGATAATGCCATACCATATACTATTAAGTGCATTATAATCCTCGTGGTTGTATAGCAACTTTGGTTTGGTTTTATCAAAACATGTTGTGTAAGGTGTCATACGATTTGGAATACTATCCCCTCGACAGTTCTGTCGCCGGGGATAGCATTCCACCCTTCTAGAGGGAGAAGACATGTTACTTTACTAAAACGCGGTTGATTTTTAAAAGAGCCTCAGATCCACAAAATGGATGCTTCTGCCACAGACAGAAGTCTGACCTTCTGCTGCCGACCGAAACTCAGCAGAGGAGGCCTGGACAAAGGGTTTCCTGTCGCAGGGCAGTGTTACACCACCCCAGACAGGAGATAGTGGATTGTAGCAGGGAGGTTTGAAAGAAACCAGTCACTGCCTGGGGAGCACAAGGCTGCCCCTTGCATAATCCGGCCAAACCGGTTCTGGGGCACACCAGCCCCTGTACCAGCACGGCCTGGATCAAAGGAAAGGGGTGTATCCACCCCCTTCCTGGGTCCCACCCATAGGAGGGGACCTAGCAGGTAATCCAGCCCCCTAGGTTGGTATAAGAATGGGAGCAGTGCCAACGCACTCAGATTATCCTGATGAAACATTTGAAATGAAACTCTGGACCCTTCGACATCCTACTCAACGTAGAAGACTGAAGAATCTCCCTTGTGGTCAAGGAGTGACCACCCTGTGCAAACAGGCACCATCCAGCACCTCGATGTCTGCTTTGTTGCAGTTCCCGCCGGAACTCGAGCGACAGAGATCAACGAGATCAAGCTTGCCTGCCTTCTTACAGCCCGATCCACAGTCCCTGCAGAGCTGAGACCCGTGGAGGCGACCGGAAGCGTGGGGCACGCCATCTTGAAAAGCCCACGAGACGCTGACCGTGCAGCCCATGAGTAACCCTCGAAGCTGTACACCGGGGTTTGAGAAGCCCCAACCCTGAGCCACTTTTGCACCGAAGCTCATCCCTCTACACTTGGTGAGTGCTGCATGGGGCCCTTCTGCTTGCTTTGGCTCGACGCGTTGGCCCCGTCATTTGACAGCTGACTTGTGGCCCCTGTGCCGACGAAAACCTAAAACCAACTTGCGATTCTGGTTGCACCAGACTTGCACCAGCTCCTCTGAAAAGGAGCCCCCGCTCTGACTCTCCTGGTCCGAGTGAGAAGCAATCCCCCGGTCCTGCGTGGATTGCTCTTGCCAAGTGTTGTTTGCTCCAATGTTGAAGCCGACTGCGCCAACGGTGAGAGCCTGTGTGGGACAGATCGTGACCTGCTCCTGGACATCGCAGATGCCCTAGAGCCCACGTGACAGCGGAGAGAAGCTCCTCGACAACCACCTGATTGCGCCTGACATTGCCTGGTTCGGTCCTGGTTCCACCCTGGTCACTGCTGAGTGACCCAGACTCTGTCCCCTCTGCTCTCAGGTACTTTTCTACTCTGATCCACCCTTGGATCACACCGGACACTTCTCCTTCCCATCACCTGCAGCATCTTCAGCTCCAAGCACCAAGAGCCTGCGTGTCAAAACCCGACGCCACTCCGACCCTATGCACCCGCTTCCTGTGGGTGAGGTAACATTGCAATGCCGGTGTTCCCACACTGGTACACACCTCTAGGGTCTGTGTCTAAAGTTTTGTTCCTCTAGGTTTGAGTGGAAGTGTCCTTAAACTCTATTTGTGTAACTTTTACGCACCATTGACATTGCATTGGTGCAAGCCGCACTTTAAGTGCTGCACCCGAATCCCGCGGGCTTTTCCCGACTTCAGCATTGCTTGTCCCGACTGCTCCCAGCGATTCCCTAGGCCCTAGGCCTAACCACTGTTCGATTGGTATCTCTTATACCACTTTTTTAATATATGGTTTGAGTGGCCCCCCGCCCTCATCCATAATTGTGCAACTTTATATGTTATACTGTGCTTTTGATTTAACGCTTGTGTCCCTTTGCTCATAAAGAGTACTGGGGATTAATTTAGAAATAAATACATATATTTTTATTATATATACTTGTGTGGTGTCCTTTCATTTGATATTACAGGACTGTGATTGGTAAAACAGCTCGCTTAACACGACCTCTTGAGTTAAGCCTTTAAGGCTGCTTAGTCTATGCTACCCTTAAGATAGCTTGTCTAATAAGGTTGACTTACAACCAGACACCATAAGGGATTGTTTGGACTGATACAAGGTGGTGCCAGAATTGGAAACATCATATATCAGGCCAACTTCTCACATTGGTACTGTTTACTGGTAACTAATGAAATGAAATCACCTTTAAGAATTGATACCCTCTATGACTTATACTCTTCTTACTGAATGTTTTTAAAGGAACCTGTTGGACTATAAAATTGCATTTTTGTGAGGCATAAAGTTATTAAGAATTCTTCCAAGATATGAGCACTCTGTACTAAATTTGGACTTTAAAAATATCTTAAATTGCTTTTGCCTTCGGTAATGACACATCTACATTTCAAAGGTTTAGCAAGGCCGACTGTAAAAGGATGAATCACCGAAGTACCTATCCTTGCATCTCCAAAGGAACATGAACCTATTGAAACCGATGCATCTGATAGAGCCACAGGGGCCATATTACAATATAAACAGGAGGATGCAGAACTACAACCAGTGGCCTACTATATTTATCAATTCACTCCTACAGAGAATAATTAAACAATTCTCAAGAAGGATTTAATAGCTATCAGATGTGCTGTCATAGCATGACATAATTTTCTTGAAGACTCTCCTCATCAAATCACTGTATTTACAGATAAAAAATGCACGTTTAAAAAACTTGAAATATCTAAATAAAGATTGATGCATTGGTCTCTATTCTTTTCACAATTGTATTTCCTAATGACCTTATCTCCTGGTGAGCTGAACCTACAAGCTGATGTATTAGCAATCGGAAGACAGGCATTCCTTATATTCCTCTACTCTTGTCTTTGCATCAAATAGCAGCACCAGCATCCAAGTCAGAAGAAATCGAATGATTTTCTCACTTATTGAACAACAAAATAAACTGGATAAACAACTAAGAGATTTACAAATAAAACACATGTTACAATTCATACTACCTGGAGGTAGCTCCAGGTATAAAAACGAATAGTGATTTCATTTGCAGAATTATGAAACTTAATTAAGGAATGGTGTCTGGTCTACCAATTGCAGGATATTTCGGACAACACAAAACCTTAGCTCTGATCTAGCACTACGTTTAAGTGAACTATAAAGGAATATATTTATAAATATGTCAATAATGGTATTTGCGCCTCTTCTGAATATCAGAACAAATTGATGGATAAATACAAACTATAGAAGTCACAAGTAAACTTTATTTTAGACTTGCTACCATCTGAGATGAATACCATCACAGGGGCAGTTTCACAGAACTAAGCAGAGACAAAATTCGAAACGTACTACTTTTGGTATTCACAGAAGGCACTTACAATTTTTGGTATTCACAGAATTCACTTATGACTCCTAACTTTGCGTCCGCACTCGGGCCGGAATTCCAGCAACCGGAGCGTACTCTCGGCACCCAGAGCATACTCTCCACATTCGGACCATACTCTCAGCACCCGGACCATAATCTCCGGCTGAGGCCGGATAAATTGTAATCAATGGGCCAGATTGCAATTTTTACAAAAAGGAACATTAGGAATGTTTGAGTTTGGTAGAGGAGGTCATGAAAAACAGTTTGGGCATGGAAAAGGGTACGACCAGACACTACATCATAACCCAGAAAGGTTTTCTCCTTTGCATCATGGTACATGCAGGGCACAATTTGTGCTTCCCTCAGTGTTGACTACACAGCATGAGTGTATGGGTACTGCCTGAGTAAATGGATGAGTGCATGAGTAGTGCCTGAGTGGAAGGTTTACTGTTGTATTTACTGGAGGGAGATTTATATGTTTTAGTTAGTTTTATTATTTTTGCATTGTATAAAGTGGGAGTAGTACATTTGAAATATATTTACTATAATAATTTGTGTAGTTTTGTGTCAAACATAGTTATAATAGTATATATTATATTTAATATTTTTTTTAAACTGCAATAATTTATAATATTATATTTTTGTTTGTTGAAAAATATAATATTTTTAATTAATTATGTTTATACTGTGTAAAATAATTTTTGCTACATTTTAAGATTTATAAGTGGTTTACTTTTTAATGTAATTAGAATGGTTTTTTTTTCTAAGATTTAGGGACTTATTATGATGTTGGTCGGATTTGTCTCTGACCGACACCGTTTCTATCTCTGGACCTACCGATCTCTGGTCGGCGGTTCCGACCGCCTGATTATGATGCGACTGAACACTGTATTTTCGGTTTCAAAATGTTGAAATGATAATATAAATTAAAAGTATTAGTTTAATAATAGTTTTTTAAGTAGATATATCTAAACATATATATAAATTATATATATATATATTGTGCTTAACTTTCTTTAAATTAAGTACATTTTTTATATTTGTTAAAATATATTTTCTAGTTTTTTTTCTTAATGTTACTATTTAATATATGTTATATGTTATATTTATTATTTTATTCTATATGTATTCCAAAAACTATATTTAATACCGCTGTATTAATGAAATCAATATATGTTTTCCATATTATTGTTCTTACCAATATAAGTATAGGATGTCAATATAAATTGAGATCAATAGTTTGGTCATGATATTACTGTGAGGAGATATTTTGTCTGTCAGTATTCTGTCAGTGAACCATAAAGTCCTCCGACTTGACAGAAATAAGTAGATGGATAAGGCAGAGCTAGTGTTTCTATTTAATGTCTGTCTGTGATTTTAACACAACACAGCCAAGAATACATCTCCAGAGTGCCATCGTTACTATGCTTGACAGTAGTGAAAATGTTCAATGAGGTGCACTGACATGATACTGGATTGCACAAGGGAGGATGGGTACTGAAATACACAAGAATCTCCTGGTAAATTCTCCCCACGACTATGAGGGCTCTTTGGTGGAAGATATGTGGATGGAGCTGTTAGATGAAATACCACTGCAACATTGAGAAGAACAGGCAACATCAAATTACCCAGGAACTAGTAAAAAGTAAGATATGGGAGCATTCCTTACTGGAAGGATACAAGTTTCCAGATAAAAGTTGCTTCCTTATACTGTTGTGCACAGCAGAGACGTGGGGTAACTCCAAAGTTACTGGGTATGTGCAGAAACAGAACACTGCAACTTTACACATGTGTGGTCAAAAATGAAGATGTCACATTAGGAAGCTCAATTGCCATTATCCATGTACCTTTTAATATCACGGTGTGTTATTCTTTTATCTACACTTTTGCTTCTGCCTCAAAAAAAGATTGTGGATTGTCTGCTAGCATCTCTTCCTCTATGCGTAAATACCAGATCATTTGGGTTTTGTTGATTAGAAAATCTAAATGAAAGGCATTTACTAATTGTGGAACATATGCATTAGCAACATTTTCCCAGGTCAGTTTTTCTGGTCTCTATAGCTTTCAATTGTTGAAATATTGTAATTTATCTAGCTCACATCTCAAATTAAAAATGACTTGTACTTTGGTATTCTTCTTGACATTTGCAAAGTAAAGAAGATGGTTTATCAAGTGAATTACCCATTCCAGAATGTACTAGTTTTAGAACAATATAGAATACAGGATGTACTTTCCATGTGGCAGGAAGCACTAATTTAATTGTAGTATATATATATTCCAGAGTTCTAATAAGTCTTTTGGTTTGTCCATCATCTAAGGATGATGAGTTGTAGATAGAGGGATTTTAATGTATAATTGATGTACTATCATATCATATATAACTTTATTCAATTTCATATAAAATCATACAAGGGTACAAAGAAAGTAACACTCGATTACATAAAATACATACTTAGCAATAGATATTAAAACATCTTAAACAACACATCTGCAGTAACTATGACAAGAGCATCGAATGAAAGTGCATTGACATGTGCATAGATTGGAAGGAAAATAGCATCATAATGACTAAAACAGGGGAATGTGCAATACAAACCTAGGATCTTGAGCTAAAATCCCCAGCCAAGTACTATCACACCTTAAAACATATTTCTGGAGTAGATAAACCTGTAAGTATAGAAAAGCAGGTCTAACCAATAAAAGTGGGAAGGGGTTTCAATTGTACATTCGAACCCCTATCTAGGGATGACCCCCTGGGAATAGAGGAGGAGGACTTCAGATGGTCCATCCCAGCCCTCTCACTTGCTCCAATTAGAAAATGGTCAGCAAAATCAATACAGATCGATGCCCTGACCATGGAATTTAATTTAAGAGCATTAAATGGTAGGACAATTACTGACCGTGACGGAGCAATGACCTTTAATAGGCTTAATGGCCCGTCCAGAATTGACTACATCCTATTGGATGTCACACTGTGGTGCGACCTAATAGATATGGAGGTCGTAACTTCGCGGGACAGCGACCATAACCCCTTATGCATGAAGATAAGGTGGGGTAAATTAAAGGGAAGTGGGAATAAAGCCCCCTTGAAGATAACCAGTGAGGTTGTCCCTTGCAATGGTAACCGCAGGCTGAAATGGGATACGGTTCAACTACAGGAAGGGAATCTTGAAAGGATTAGGGCACATGTAGCTGAACTGACAGGAGAGTTGGAGGAATTTGAACTGAGTAATGACAGTGACCAGGGGCCACCATTTTCCTTGGCTTACAAGAATACGATAGAGGAGGTAGGACAATACTTTGTAGTCCAGGGCAAAATGGGCAGAGGGAACAATAAACCGGCCACTTCCAGTAACCCATGCTATTCAGACCAGTGTAAGGCGAAACGGAAGGAGTTAACAGTCACATTGCTTAGAAAGAATCCCTCACTAGTTAGAGCGGCTAGGAAGGACTATGCAAGGTCGATAGTGTTGGCCAAACATGAGTGGGAGGAATAACATTGGCAGGATCTTAAATCCGCTGCCAACATGAAGAACGCCATGCTGTTCTGGGATTTGATTAATAAGGCTAGGCAGAAAAGTGTACCACCAATTGCTAACCACATAACGGAACAGCAATGGCATTCCCTCTTCTCAGTGCTGTATGATGGGAGAGAAGTATTAGACTCACCTCTCGCAGACTCAGATTCTAGGACCCAAACCCTAGCGGAACTCGAAGAACCCTTTCTGCCCTCTGAAGTAATAGTTGCCATTAGACACCTGACCCCTAGGAAGGCAGCTGGCCCGGACCGGATACCAGGGGACCTTCTTTTGAATGACCCTGATGCCTGGGGCAGATTAATCGCCCTAATAATGAATCTGATCTCTAAGGGTTATCCCGTGCCAGTCTCATGGAAGGGAGCAGAGGTGGTAACAGTGTACAAAAAGGGTGCAAGAGATGACCCTGCAAATTACAGACCGATCAGTCTGATTGATGTCATTCAGAAGGTGGTTGGCAGGGTCATCATTTCTAGGGTGGGTGTTTGGATGGAAGAGGAGCATGTTCTCTCCCACTTTCAAGCAGGGTTTCGCCAGAAGATGGGCACGATGGACCAGGTCTTTTGTTTTTTTTCGATCTATTGGAAGGCCGTGACCATCAACAGGGTAGCCTCTATCTGGCATTCATAGATCTCAAGACAACGTTCGACCTGGTCCCTCGTGCAAGGCTGTGGGATATTTTGGGGAAGATGGGCTTCCCAGGGTCACTTTTGGGTATTATTGTGAAGCTACACGAGGGGAATTATGCGAGGATCAGATGGGGCACCCAGGGACAACTGACAGAAAGGGTTTCCGTGAGGAGTGGAGTCCGCCAGGGATGTGTTATGGCACCGACCCTATTCTCCCTCTTTGTGAATGGAGTGGTGGATCATCTGAGGGAGGAAGCGGCAGATGCGCCATTCCTGGCGGGGGAAAAAACACCTACTCTACTCTTCGCTGGTGACACCATCTTGATCTCTAAAACCCCCACAGGTCTTCAAAAACTCTTGGACCGCTTTAGTGTGTTTTGCACTGATAGAGACCTCACCATCAACACCTCTAAAAGAAAGCTTATGGCCATTTCACCTTCTAAGAGATTTAGGAACAATGTTTCCCTTAACGGTGTCCCCTTGGAGTTGGTCGATTTCTTTGACTATTTGGGGGTAAGGGTAAACAGCAAAATGAAAGGGAATGACCACTTGGCCAAAATGTTATTAAACCACAAAAGAGTTTCAGGGGTGGTTCTAAGGGAACTGCGGGAGTCGTCTAGCAAACCTGTGGCACCGACTCTTGCAATTTATGACGTTCAAGTATTGCCGGCAGCCTTATACGGATCCGAGTTGTGGGGGTTTGAGAACATAACAGAACTAGCCACGTCTGAAAATAAGTTTATGAGAGAACTGGTGGCCCTCCCAGTATCCACCCCGTTAATCCCACTACGGTTAGACCTAGGTAGGCGCCCCATAAAAGATGTAGTGCGTCTGCGCCCACTACTCTTTTGGGTGCGTCTGAGAAGGACCCAGGAGCTCCACAATTATGCTGCAGTTCTAGATGAACTCATCCTCCTCAACACAGGCAATAAGATCAAGTGGTTGTGCAACCTGAGGCAGCTGGTTGTGCAACTGGGCTTAAGTGAAGTATGGTTGAGCAAAACACCACCTCCCAAGGCAGTGATCAAGAAGCTCTATTGGGACTGGGTACAGGAGATGGCCATAAGCAGAAGTGAAGGGGGCCCTCTCTCCCAGCGCTTCTGTGAGATTAAATGGACAAGAAAACTTGAACCCTCCCTTGATTATATTGAGAAACCACTGGACAGATCACTCTACCTAAAACTGAGGTTTGGGGCATTACCGGTGAATGACTTCTCTTCTGGGTGGAAAGATTCAGGTGTTCTACCAAAAGCCTGTCCCGGTTGTGCAGCCCCCAACGAGTCTGTGGCTCATTTTTTCTTTGCCTGCCCGGCATATAGGGTTGCCAGGAAGATATGGCTAAAACCACTATGCAAGGCGTTGGGCCTTAGATGTCACAAAATGGCCTTACGGGTCCTTTGCACTGATACGTCCTCTATTGCTATGGTGTGTGGGGTAGCTAAATATTTGGGTAGTGCGTGGCAGACACGTTCATGGAGGACCAATTCTACCCCCCATCTAACCTAACCACCAGCTGGCCCCAAGGCAGGAAGTGCCTTTTTTATGGTTCTTATCACAATAGTTTTTATTGTATATTTTTAGTAATTGTATAAATTGAGTAGTATGTGATGCTGTATGATTACATAGGATTGGTAGGTCCCTGCACTTTTATCTTTTTAATGTACTGTATTTTAGTAATTTTAACAAAATTGAGTAGTAGGGGATTACACATGTTTATATAGGATTGGTGGGTCCCTGCTCTTTTATTATTTTTGATGTATTGTATAAATTGCACACTTTTATGATGAATTTCTTTTATCGGATAAAGTATGGAAACAATACTTAGCAATAGATATTAAAAAATCTTAAAAAACACATCTGCAGTAACTATGACAAGAGCATCTAATGAAAGTGCATTGACAAGTGCATAGATTGGAAGGAAAATAGCATCATAATGACTAAAACAGGGGACTGTGCAATACAAACCTAGGATCTTTAGCTAAAATCCCCAGCCAAGTACTATCACACCTTAAAACATATTTCTGGAGTAGATAAACCTGTAAGTATAGAAAAGCAGGTCTAACCAATAAAAGTGGCCTCTGAAACATATAGTGAAGAGTGTTGAATCTGGAACAAATAAGAACAATATGCATCTTATGACAGCTGGAGGCCCTATTACAGGTGCTGGGTGCTAAATGTGAGGTTTTATACCAAATATCTTTATCAAAGCCAACCAATGAAGTGTGTCCAACATGAAATAGATCATTAGGCACAGATGAAAATTAGACATCTGAAAGAGAAGGTAAACGCGCCAAGAGAAAGTCAAATTATTACTTACCATCTGCCATTTCAAATTTAGAATTAAACAGGAAAAAGGGTACAATGTCCCCTGGTGGCGTACTGCATCAGAAGAACTAGTTTCCCTGAACCAAAAAGGAATAACGAAGAGTCCATCCATAAATAGAAGAATTTCCTTTGGGAGTAACCAATCAACAGTGATTTTAATGAAGATGAAAAGTGACATTTGTGAACAGTAAACAACCCACAAGCTCGATTATTGTCAAATCAAGACACAATACACCAGGAGTGATTACCATTTTAAATATTTGAAGGAAAAACATCTCCCTTAAATTTGTGTCCTGATGAAGGTGGTTTTTAAGCAAGGTGATGCACCACCGAAACGTGTCGAAGCCAACTAAGTTTGAATCCAACCAAAGGAAACTCTGGGAAGGAACAAATTGAAATACTTACCAGTATACGAACGTGATGCTTAGTGTTGGATCAATTTATGCAACAGTTAGCTTATGAATTTTATATTTTGTACTTTCATGTTTAAAATTTCTCTTTTTGAAAAAAAGAAGCAACCGTTTGAAAACATAAGGTTTTTAATTTAATGAAATAAATAATCCTTGAGCGCTACATCTCTAGTTTGATGGTATATTAATGAGTGGGATATATTATAGTGTATTGAGTATTATATTACATAACCTGTGTGATTGGTAGGTGAGTGAGTTAAATTGTAAATTGTCCTGTCAAAAGTTTTAAATGACAATATGAAGTTTCAATAGCATACTACATCTGTTACTGGCTTCAAAATAACATTAGAGAAATTATTGCAGTTAGTAATGTTTTAGCATTTTCTTTACAGTTGAATCTGTTGTTTTTTGCTCGATTGTATGAGGTTTATTATTTATAAGTACACTGGGATTGTGACAGTGCCTTATTTACACTTTCGTGGACAGGATACTTCATTAAAACGTGACTGTACCATGGGTTATAATGCACTTGTAATACGGTGAATGGAGCATCTGCCTCAATAAATCCCATATGTTTTGTATGTGCCTGTTTTTCTATTTACAGTATTCAATTTTGTATTGTTCATCTTGTTAGTCTTTCTTGAAGCTGTCTTGTAAAGGCAACTTTAATTTACACAATATAAATGATACAATATAAATGATGAAAACAAAGAAAGAATGAGGGTATTAAGTATTTTTCAAAGTGTATTACAGCTAATCTGGCAATATAAAAGTTCAATCATGTAATACAGCTCTACCTTAGATTCTCTTCTTTTCTGAAATTGTCCCTGCTGGCAGATTTCCCTGCGTGAAGGGTCATGTGGTGAAAACGGCAACAGCATTTCTCAAATGTGGGTAAAGAATATATAACAAAAATTATACACTTTCACTTCTGACCTATACTATTGCATAATCCTCTGCTTTGAGATTTTGCTAGATCCGGAGAGTAGAGGTCCCACTGCTTACATAGTGAGGAGTGAGGGGACATTGCAGGGGGCAGTGATTTGTTGAGATGCAGTCTCTCTTCAGAGCGTACTGGCCGGTTACTTATTTGTAAGTGAGTTGTAAAGCAGCGAACAGGTTGCATGTGGGCATGGTATATAAAAATGAAGAAATGAACAACCGCAGTAACTTTTGTATCACAGTGATAATGACCATCTAAGTCATGCAATAAATTGTTGCTCAAGTCCCAAAATAAGTGGAAGAACCCCTTTCTCATGAACTGAAGTCAATTTCTATGAGATCAAAACATTCACAAGACCTCACACATCCTTTTAACACAGTTTCCATCATTCCCTTGAGACAGTGCATTCCTAACCTATCTTAATACAGAGAATTAACATCTTTCTTCCTAGTATGAGTTTGAGTAACAGCAATAAGTTTTCAATCTGAGGAAATATTGCAGAAATGTAGGGGCAGCCCATTGTTTCAGCATAGCAACGGAGTAAACTACTCCATCACCCTGGTTGAGGGACCACTGGCCAGATTTATAAATGACCAGCAATCCTTTATAAAGCGTTGCTAGGAACCGCTGTCACAGCGGTTTTTGTCAATAGATTTCACTGTTTGGTGCAAACCTCTGGCAACATGACAGAGCCCTGCTCAGAAGTTTTTTGTTTTCTTTTTTAAAAGAAAATACTCCCTTCTCCATGGAAGCCCTCGTTCATGGTGAGGGGTGCATTTAGCAATTTTCACTTCCCTAACTGCAAGGGTTTTCCTGGCGGAGGAGGACAGTGAATACAGACCTGTAATTGCGCCCATCTAAATTAGATGTGTGGAATTACAGGTCTGCCTCTGATGGCCCTATGAAATAAGGGTTTATTAACAATGTAGATGGAGTAGTCTCCACAGCAATTGAACCTATGGCACACATTTAAATCGGGCAGGCTGAACGTTATCTTGGCAGCATAGATACTCTGTTGCAATGGATTATCTTTGCTGCTCTGTGGTGCTGTTCGATCGTTAAATGAAAAACGCTCTATCATCAGGAAATGCATCAGTGCCTATTTTGTACAATAAAGAGCAAACACAACATTACCTACTCTTTGGTTTAGTCTCTGTTTTAAGCCATGATCAGAGTCCGAGGAGCAAGAAGCTTGCTTACCTTATATAAACCGGTCCTATACTTCATCTGTAAGGATCCGTTATAAGCTGTAAAGTGCGACAATAATGTGTTGAAGTGAATGAATGAATTTATTGTATAGTTAATAAAAACCATTACAAAAATAAAAATGCATTAGTTTAAATTTGGTCAGTATACATGCCTGTTTTAAAAAACATTAATAACTATTTATATTCATAAAATATCAGATGTAAGAATATTACTGAACTACATTATACAATTTCCTATTCGTTCTATACAAAATAGCTCTTATTTCAGGAGCTCAATATCAAATTACATCGGTCCATTTGCTAGTGTAAAATGGTTCGCACAGCTCTTCCTACTCAAGATCAAAGTTGATTTGGGTCGATCTACTGCGAGTTATGTGAAGCCATTGAATGGCGTGTGACGGCTGGTGCAATTTCTTGCGTGAGAGTAGCAAAAGTTCTTATAGCCTCTTAACGTTACGTCTTGATCTGAATTTTTAACAACCCTTTTCAATGACACCTCTTTTGTTCTCAAAGTTCATAACAAACTTGACTGATCTGCAGATGAATTGTGGATCCGCTGTACACAAAACTTGTATAATGGCAGTTCGACAAGTACGTATTCCATGGTCATTAAATTTTTCCTTTAACCAGCGCCGTCGTTCCTCGTCCAATGTTGGACAGATGCAAAATAGGTGGATGAGGTCTTGTTTTGTGGCACCACATAAGTCACACTCCTTGGTGTCCGGTTTCATCCAAGCTGGTTTATCTGCATTTGTCGGCAGGTTTCCCATCCTTAAACTAAGGTATTTCAGTTTGATAAATGATGAAAAGGATGCCCCGAAATAAACTGCGGGTTTGAGCATAGTGTATGACTGAATTATCATCCAGGCATGTGCGCGGTGACTAAAGATTGACTTGTCATTAGTCAGAGAATGCCTGTTTGCCGCCTTTTTAAGTACTTGCTTGAACGATGATACCGGTAGCTTAGTTTGCCACAATGATGCAAGTTCAGTAGTATCAAGGGACAGATTTAAAAACTTGGTGTACTGGGAATTGGGACTATTTTGCATTGCCTCCCACGTAGCAGAATTGATCTCTGTTTGCCTGTTCATCCAGATGTCATACCAGAACTTAATGGTCTCATACTTTTTTTGCAGATCTTGGGATTGTAGGCCAAACTCGAGTCGGACCTGTGCCGGAGAGGCATTATACGGTAATCTGAATATACGCTTGTAGACTCTAGTTTGAATCTTGTCTAATTGTTGTGCACTTCTCCCATGGTGTAACACACTGCCGTAGGCTATTGTAGGGAGTAGCTTGGCCTTAATGACGGCCAAAAGTGGATTAAACAGAGGGCCCTTTAACTTCTTGGAAATACTGTTGAATGCATGTAACAGTGCTATTCCCTTTTTTTCGATGGCCTCAAAGTGCAAGGAAAAGTTAAGGCGTCTGTCCAGTTGTATTCCCAGGTACTTATAGCTATCCACTACCTCCAGTTTCTTGTTGTCTATGACAAAAAGTGGCAGGGCTTTCCGCTGGCGAGTTATTATCTTGATCTTTGTTTTTTGGCTATTTATTTCTAGAAGATTCTGTTTAGTGTATTCAGCCAGTTCATGCAGGAGGCGTTGCAGACCTATTTTAGTCTGACTAAGGAGCACCACATCATCGGCATAGGAGAGATGTGTCAGCCGTAATGTTCCTAGCCGCGGTGGGTGGGCGTTAATCCCGTCCAGACTTGTTGTTAGGTCTGCCATGAATAGATTAAAAAGATGGGGCGCCAAGACGCAGCCCTGTTTCAATCCGTCATATGTCCTGATCTTCCGTGTTAGTTGGTGCCCATTAGCGATCTTTACCTGCATCCAGGTATCCGTGTATAAATCCATTATGGGATTTAGAATAGAGCCCGGTAGTCCCTGCTGTTTTAACTTGGACCATAGTAGCTGACGATTGACACGGTCAAAAGCCGCCTTGAAGTCAACAAAGCAGGCGTACAGTGCTCGACGGCTTTGTATACTCTTTTCGGCGATTAAACTTATTGCCATGGCATTAGTCATAGTGCCTGTACCCCTGCGAAACCCTGTCTGATTTACCGGAATCTTCTTATTATCTTCAGACCATTTGGTAAGGTCGATTAGCACAAGAGATGCGTAGTATTTTGCTTCAGCATCAATAAGTGCTATCAGACGGTAATTTGCTGGGTTTTTTCGGTCTCCTCCTTTGTAAATCGGATTTATAATCGCCCCTCTCCAGCTTTCAGGGAGCCCACTTGTGCTATTTATTGACCGAAAAAGTATGTTTAATTTGCATGCCCAATATTGGGGGTCCTCCTTATAGATGGCCTGGGGAACACCATTTGGTCCCGGTGCGCTATCTTGCCTGCTTCTTTTAATTATTTTTGATATTTCTGATTCCACGTTAGAGGTGAATGTCTGAGCCCCACCTTTCTGATTGGTACACAGATTGTTTAATTGTGCTAAGACGGAGGTCTTTAGGTTCTCTACATTTGATGCATTGTTAGTTGTTGTTATGGACGGCATCGATAAGTTTACTGAGAATGTGTCAAGTATATGTTGAACCCATGTCTGTTCTGTAACACAGGTAATGTTTATTATTTGTGCTGATCTGTTTAGTGAGTTTACCTGTGACCAGAACGCTCTGGAATCGGATTTCTTTATGTTGTTCAGTAGTTTGGTCCAAAAATCGGTCTCTCTGTTTTTTTTTTCAATCCATATTTGTCTCTTATATTGTTTCCTTACATGTCGGATTGTTTGCCAAACCTGCGAATCTGAACTGCGACCCTTTGCTTGCCTCATGAACTTCCGCAAACGCCTTCTTAAGGACAGAATGATCTTACTGGGCTGAGCTTTATTCCTTTGGTTGAATTTCACGCTCAAGTTGGCTCTAGTCTTTAATAATTTATTCAAAAAGGTAGTCCACGTTTCTGCGCACATTTCATTTCCATTGGTTATATTTTGGAGTAAGTGCTTTGCATCCTGTGCAATTTGCGGTAGGGAGTTATTCGTCCATCCTAAACGCTTCCGGTTGATTGTCGATGTTTCCCCAGCTAATGATCGAGCTTTTAAATGTTTGAAGGGTGCCAGGCTGATTTCAATATGCTGCATTGAATGGTCACTGTCAGCCGAACATAGAATTTTGAAATTTTTGATTAATCCCAGCAGAGGGAGCGAGACAATGGTATAATCCAAGATTGTACTTGCGCTAGGGCCTATATAGGTGTTTGAAGGGGGTTTATCCTGTTTGATTCTTCCATTAAGTACTCGCAACCCATGATTTTCCAGGGCCCACATCAACTGTTTTCCCACTTGATCAGCCTTCTTGGCGAGCGGGATCTCCTGTGTTTCAACTGCCCAAAATTCATTTGCAGCGATTACGTTATCCTCCTCTTCTGGGTGATGTATAAGATTAGTATTGAAATCGCCCGTGAGGATTATCTCCCATGCTGGTTGATCTAGACGAAACCCGGATATTACATTGTTAATGCATTTAAATAGCTCTTTTTTTACCTTCATTTTTGGGTGAGCATATATGTTGATTAGTATTATGGTTCCGATACCAGCCTGGGATAACCTCTCAAATTTGATTATTTGCATGTCGGTCGTAGAGTTTGCCAGCTGGGAGGCTTTGATGTTTAATGCAGTGTTTATGTAAACTGACAGACCGCCTTTTGCTCGTCCATGGCGCTGGGTGCGGGTTGCACTAACATGAAAACTGATTCTGCCTGGGACATCAATTGGCTCTGTTAGCCATGTTTCCTGCAGGGCAACGATGTCATAAGTGTCCCAAGTGTCCATTTTCCAGTTGTTGTTTAAAATTTCTTTTGCTCCAGCGATGTTCCAGGAGAGAAATTTTACTATACTTTGTTCGATGTTATACGCTCTGCTACTAATTCAGTCTTCAGTTGGACGTTGCATCGGCCTACTCTGTTGCTCAGCTTTTATAAGTTCTGCACCCCTGGCACCTTGCAATACCGAGTATGTTTGTTTTCGACTTATACCGGTATGATCTTCTCGTTTGATGTGCCTTCTTAATAGGGGCGAGGGATAGCCTGCCGTTTTCTCTTCTTTGAGCGAGATCCCCCATTCTTCAAATTTTGTGGTTTCGTTGAGTAACTGCTTAACTATTTCCACGCTCCTCCAGGTTGAGAGGGTGCCTTCCTTTGCTGAATTGTTACCAAGATTAACGAATTCGATTGTCAATAAGTCTGCAGGCGTTATATGGTTGAGGCTCGGAATAACCGAGATCAGGTGTAAGATGTTTCCTCGGTTTAAATGGTCTTGTGTATCTCGCATTGTAAAGTTGGGTATAAAAAGTAGCCTTCCTGTTGATGTTGATTTTATATCATGCACATTGCGATGTTGCCGAGTTCTCACATTTTTATTACTTCCGTTGTCCCTCGACTCATCCTTTATGATTTTATCCTGTTGGATATAGTCATCATTCACTAATTGCTCTGTTGGCATTCTTGTCTTAGTTTTTACTTCCAGAATTGTTCTTTTCTGGCCGCATGATTTTGTGTTAGGCGTACAGTCGTTAATGGTGGTCACTAGAGAAGGCATTGGCCTTGTTGCTTTTTCCGGTCCTATGCTTTGATGTTTGTCATGCCGCTCTGTAATAATCTTTACTTGTAGTTGGTCCCGTTTACTTCTATCGACTCTTGCTGTAACTTGTCTTGTGTTAGTTTTGTCCCTTTTGGAGGTAATGTTGATACTCCTAGTTGAATCAGGATTTGGCATAACTTTATGTTTATTATCAAAACTGTTAGTCTCTACCCTTTGATCTCCTTGCTTGTTTGACTCGTATTTACTGAGTTCTTGTTTCATTCCTTGGTTGTTAGTGCCTTACGGCTTAACGCAGGTTCTTTGTTGTTTTTTATTCCCATCATTATATGGTTCGTCCTTCGGACTCACTTGTACTCTGTTCAATGGTGAGTGGTCATACTCAATACTTTCCAGACTCCAATCCGCACTACTTGATATTGTGGCTAGGGTTGCATGTTCATCATTATTTGAGTCATCTGTATCTGAGCTTGCGACATGGACCATCTCCTCTTGTGTTGTTGTTGTTCGTGATCTTTTTATTTGGGCTAAGTCGTTACACCATTCCTCTTTGGCAGTGTGCTGTTGCCCTTCTATTTTTGTGCTCTGCTTCCGGGATTTTGGTGTTATTGATATTGATAGGGGGTATAACCCCTCTTCATTACCAACTTTGGCTTTAACTGATGGCTTTAGGCGGTTAAAGATCGGGAAGTTGATCAAGGTCTGCTTTGTTGCTGGCATACGGTTTAATAGTTGGTTTCTATTTTTCCTCGCCCGTTTTTTCTGTCTTTTAGTTAGGGGTTGTTTGGTGTTCGGATTTTTTTCACTGACCTGTGTGAACTGTTTCTTCTCTGTTAGGTCATGACAAATGCTATTCAGAGCTCCTGGGTTTGTCCCTCTAAGATTTTTGACATCCTGTTGTTCTTCAGTTATTATTTTTATTGACATGTTTTGTTTCGATTCCTTATCTGTTATTTGTTGTGCTGCTACTGTTTTCGAATCTGCCTTTCTCTTTTCTCGATTTGCTATTTTATCTTTGAGTACATCTTTTTGTTGCACGCTAAGGTCTCTTGTATCGAATGTACTGTTGACTCCCTGATTTGTCTTCTTGCATTCCTGTAGAATGTCTTTAAGTATTACCGGCAACTCCTTTAGTTTTTCCAATATTGGACTGCACGTACAATTCGGGGACTGTGTCCGGAGGCGAGACTGTTCCTGAATAATCTCAGCCATATTTTCCATTGTATCCAATTTTTTGTTTATACTCGATATGTGTTCCGCTATTGTGCTCATTAGGTGGATTTGAATATCAAGTTTGTCTGACTGCATATTCAATGTTTTGATTGAGGTTTCCAAAATGTTACCCAGTGCACTATGTAAAGTTATTATTGATTCCAAATTTTGGTTGAGACCGTGCATTCCTGCTTGCTGGTGTACGTTTGCTTTAGTATTGTTTGGCGTGAGTTTAGTGTATGGGTATTCATCAAGAGACACTAGTATTCGATGTTCCTCGTTTAGTTTGTGTAGAGATCCTTTATATACTGACTCTTTTATGGGTAGTGGCTCGCATAATGCTGTCAAACTTGAAATTTCTATTATTGATAATTCCTGGCGGTGCTCGTCGTCGTTACAGTTGAACAAATCTCTACATTTTTGGGTTTCGTGGGTTTCTATGTCCTGATTTGACCCACTAGATATCTCAATGAAGTTATTGTTTGGTGTTACCAGGGTTGATTGATTGCCTTGGTGCTGTTCATTTGAGGTATTTTCTTTTTCCTCTGTTGTTGGCGCTACAGACTTGTTGTGTAGTTTCATTTGTTTGGTACCAGTCAGGTTTGTTTGCTTGTCTTGCTTTACATTGCGCAACATTATGCTTTGTTTATTGTCCCAAAAGGTTTGGCAGTCTGTCCTGTGATTACACCCATCACTGTTGTCACTGGGCTTTAACTTTATTTGATTTAAACGTGAGTCCAGTCTCGGGGTTGAATGATTATTTGATTGTACCTTGTACGCAGCATCAATCGTACTAGCATTGTGGCTTCCTACATCAACACCCACCGCCAGCGGGCTACTGGTCCTTGGTAGTTCTTGATTTATGTCAATTATTAATGGAACTGACTGCGTTGGATTCGTGGTGGTCCTTTGAGGCCACGTGGTCGACATACTGTCGCCCAACGGTTTTTCACTAGGATTGTCCAGTTTCCAGTCTATGATACCTGGCGGCATTGAGTGGTTGATTTGTTCTTGCGCCGGGTCATGACTACTGTTATACGCGTGCTCCGTGTGTACCATATGCACTTGTGCTTGGATTTGTATCTTGTGCTTGTTGTTCCTCAGAGCTATTTGTGGGCTCTTGTCTAATTCAACTTTTCAAAGCCCTTCGCTGGGGTGACCGTTGCACCGGACAGGGGGGGCTCGGGAGCAACTGACTGCATTGTAGCCTTGCTCGGAGTCATAGGTTTTTGTAGTCCATTTGGGATTGCTGGCATTGTGTATATCGCAGACACAGGATCTTTCAAAAATGTGAATTTTCCATTTAGCTTCATAGAGCCAAATATTGAGTAGATTGGAGGTATTAGTGGGGTAGTGGGGGGATTGGCTACAGTATCTTTACAGGGACTAGTGTTTGCTTTTGCTTTGGTTTTCCGTTTTGTAGTCCGTTTTGTGGTCTGCAGGGGGTTTCCTCGTGTTTTTCCCGACCTCATTGTTCCCACCGACTGAACTCCAGGCCTCTCGCTGCCCTTGTGGACCTTTGCAATGGGAACTTGCTAGGCGTATACTTGCTTAGTATGACGATCAATAAACACGTGTTGTGGCCATTAATAATGTGTTGTTAATTTTGTAGTAGCATTAAGTTCAGTCCTTGAGTCCTTCAGTCCTTGATGCCTGATCGTGCGTGTCCTGGACAGGGTTAAGGTAATTACTAGGTGCATTCAATATCACCAATTCCTACTTTTCAGCGGCATTATATGTGGAATTGATGCATGCCACAACAAATTCCACATGTTCTGGCATTTACATTTCCAATTTTTCCCTGGTAAACTTCGGCAGATTAGTCTTACCAAATTTTACCTGAGAAACAATTCAGTTTGTGTGGTTTGTTTGCCATAAACGTAAATAACTCATATCCATTTGCAAACAGGGATTTACACAGACAACAGAATTTACAGGCTCACTCGTAATCAGAACATTTGACAGTGATTGGCATCAGCTAGCCAAGACGTTAGTAGATCGAATGAATGCAAGTAGCCTTATCCCATCCACTCTCCATATATGGCACCGATATACAGAGATGTTCCAAATTAACTTCATGGTATGCACTTTAGATTAAAATAGCTGTACATTTTACTATCCGAAGAATTTCAAAATTTATTTTTTCTCCAAAGATTGAGTGAAAAACTTTGAGGTCAATGACATACTCTCTCATGATACATACTCTCTCACTATACAGGCTGACACACTGGTAGAATTACTCAACTGTAAATCTGGCTCCCCCAAGGACCCTTTGCCAGCCAAACAATATAAAAAACTGGCACCCCTGCTCAACCCATTCCTTAACCATATCTGGAACGAATCCCTGAGAACGGGCATTTTTCCCGCAAAATGGAAGCATGCGTCCCTAGTCCCCATCCTTAAGAAACCTGATCTTGACCCAGATAACCCTAGTAACTACAGGCCCATCTCTCTCCTGCCTGCCCCAGCTAAGATCCTGGAAAAACTGGTGCACGCCCAGCTTGTCAACTATATTGAATCCCATGGGCTCCTGCATGACTCTCAGCACGGCTTTCGATCGGGCCACAGCACGGAGTCGGCCCTTGTTGAAATGGCTGACTCGGTGAGATGGACGCTGGATCGAGGGTCGAGGGCGGTGTTAGTGCTGCTGGATCTCTCAGCAGCATTTGACACCGTCTCTCATAAGATCCTGCTGAGAAGGCTGGGAGACCTGGGTATTGGCGGTACAGTGTTGAGATGGCTCTCTTCCTACCTGGGTGACCGTACTCAGCAGGTATACACCCCTCCCTACACCTCCACCGCTAGACCACTTAAATGGGGAGTTCCACAGGGCTCCTCCCTGAGCCCGCTCTTGTTCAATGTTTACTTTTCCCCCTTGGCTAAACTGATTGCGCAAACTGGGATTAAATCCACCTCCTACGCTGACGACATTCAGTTACTCTTCACCTTTGATACCCCCACTGCCTCTGCCTTCGACCCATTGAAAAACTGTCTAAGAGACATCTCTAGCTGGATGGACTCCAATTCCCTCCAACTCAACGCTGGAAAGACAGAGATTCTGTTTTTTAACTCATCATCCCCTCTTGATTCTAATTTATGGTGGCCGGATGATCTCAGCCATGCCCCCACGCCTAAAGACTCGGTGAGAAACCTGGGAGTGCGCTGGGATAATCATCTCAGTTTCAACGCCCAGGTTCAAACAGTAGCAGCATCCTGTTTTGCTAAGATCAAGACAATTAGACGGCTCATCAACTACCTGCCGATGGACTGCCGTAAGACTGTGGTACAAGCCCTGATAATATCTCACCTGGACTACGCCAACGCACTATATCTTGGCATCACAGCAGGCCTATGCCACAAGTTACAGACTGTCCAGAATGCTGCTGCTCGGCTGGTGGAGAGAATTCCTGCCAGACATCACATCTCCCCACACCTCCGTAAACTCCACTGGCTCCCCATTTCCAAGAGATGTATTTTTAAGGCCATGACCCTGGCTTTCCGGGCCTCCAAGGGCAAAGGCTCGGCCCATCTGAAAAGCACTCTGAGACCGTATGTCAACACCAGGACATTACGCTCAAATTCCCTACTTCTGCTGGAAACCCCTAGATTTAAACGTATTTGCGCCGGAGGGAAAACATTCGAGGTCTGTGCCACTCGGTGTTGGAATAACCTCCCGGTTGCATTACGAGCCTGTCAAACCGAATTAGCATTCCGAAAGTCCCTGAAAACACATCTCTTCCCCATATAATGCCCCATTGGTGCCTAGCCTCTAAGTTCCATGATTTATCAGCGCCGGGACGCCCCGTTGGGGCAGCTGTTGCGCTTTACAAAATACACAAATAAATAAATAAATAAATGGCCACTCACCTATAGGCAGCATAGTGGTGGCAGTGACGGGGCTTACAATTCCTCAAGTAATCACAGTCTTGTGGGAGGTGAACAATGTCATTTCATAAGTTCTTGAATAGCAGCCTTTTCTCTTCAGAGATATACCATATATGCTATTGCATCTTACATTTCATTATTTAAAGTGCACAGCTGTCTCACAGTCCTATTTTTCATTCTCCATGAAGATGTCCCTGCCACAGTGTGGTTAGTGGGAGATGGTACTCTTACCTTATGAGCTGGATATCACAACTGTTGGCATTCAGTGTGTTGGTAATGTTGCTTTCAGCTAGCAGAGTCTGACTGGAAAGTCGTGTGCTGAAAGTGTCTGATCTGAATTCTGTGGCAGAATACTAACATTTATACATAGCTTAGGACTTACTGGTCGTCTTTTGCAGCCTGTTTATCATGGCAATGAGGAGTAAAACACACTTCATAATGCCCAGTCATTTAGGAAGTTTTGGTTCATCAGAACCTTGTAAATCCGTAAAGTAATACTTTCCTGTCCGCTGGTGTAGTAAGACTCTGCGCTCACACCTCGACTGACTGGGGAATCACCGTTTGGCTTGCATTCTGTCATAAATCCAAAATTCTTCTCATTTCGGGAACTATGTTAGCTGTGAACAGAAACGATTTATAGCATAGCTGTGAATCATTGTGGTACCAGACAGTTCGCCTGGACCAGCCTCGTCCAAACACCATAGCTCTGGCGGGACCCACAGAGCAGCTTTGGTAGACGCAGTGAGGAGCACGTCTAGCACGTTGCCAGACCGCGTGAATGGAAGCCAGAAATTGCAAACTTAAATTTAATGCATCCCACACCCATGGGCTGATTAAACACTCGAGGCTATTGCATTTCCAAAAGCGGCAGTACTAGAAAAACAGTAACACACTAATGTCTAATAACAGCAGCATGAATTCAATCAATCTCACCAACCCCACTCAACATTTACAATCTGCTGAGAAAAATGCTTGTGGGAAGTACGTTTTCTATTACGAAAAGAAAAGGAAAACACATCTGTTGTGTTTTGATGTTTAAAAGTATGTATTTTTTTTAAAATAAGATGTAAATCACCAAAGGACAAATATACACCATGCTATTGATTCTAAAAAAATGTCCACTAGAGTGTTCTAATCGATAAAGGCAAAGCACCTCGTCAGAGCTCAACGAGCAAATCAATTCTAAGTCCACAGTCACCACTTACAATTCTATAGAACACATTGGTAAGGATATATGTATGTATGTATGTATATATATATATATATATATATATATATATATATATATATATATATATATATATATATATATATATATATATATATATATATATATATATATATATATAAATATTTACTATTATTTTTCAGTGGTTTCGTTTACCTTATAATACTTATTCTTACATGGTAAAGGCAAATGGTAAGGTAAACGAAACCACTGAAAAATAATAGTAAATAGTAAATATATATATTTACTATTATTTTTCAGTGGTTTTGTTTACCTTATAATACTTATTCATACATGGTAAAGGCAATTGGTTATGGCTGTATATATATATATAGACAGATATATCTATCTATCTGTCTGTCTATCTATCTATCTATCTATCTATCTATCTATCTATCTATCTATCTATCTATCTATCTATCTATCTATCTATCTATCTATGTATATTACCTACTGGCGGTGGCCAGTAGATATATATAGTTAGGACCTAGTTACCATAGGAAATCCGCAACATTCTATTGGGAATAACTTTGGCGTCGATTGAGGAAATTGCGTGCAATTTTCCAAAAGTTTGGCTTTTGAGTTCTGCTTCTTCCCTGAAAGTTTTGGGGGGATTCGTCAAGCGGGGGCCGAGAAAAAAGGGGGATCCCAAAATGTGTTTTCCCCATGCTAATTTCCATAGGACGATTAGACACGGCTACAGCCCAAACGGCTGAACGGAATTACACCAAACTTGGCAAAATGGTAGGGACGGGTATGCAGAAGTGCCTTTTCTATATTTGGTGAAAATCCCTCCAGTAGTTCCTGAGAAAATCAAAAAAGAAAAATTATATATATCTGGGCGGCGCTTAACCACTCATCTCATTGTGAGATCTGATTGGCTGTCAGCACTTCATCCAAGAAGTGTTGGCAGCCATCTTGGGACCAATATACATGATAGCACCTCATTAAAAAGCAGTGCAGTTAATAGAAGTTTTTAGGACTTTAGTGACGTTATAAATGGTGTGTTCTAAGGTGATTTTACCATGTGAAAATCCTTCTGCTGGGATATCATGAATCATGTTTGAAAGAAAACTATTATCTCATGCTTTTCCCACAATGGTTTGGAAGGGGATCTATAAGCTAAACTGAAAGCATATTTTCTGTAAATTCACATTATCTTTCTCAGTCATGTGAGTGAGGTAATTGAAATTTTTATGGTCAAGTATGTCCCCTAAAGTGTACCCCAACGTCTCCATGTACGTGCTTCAAGTACATGTAATTTCCCTCCATGACCGAATATGAAGACGAAAATACATTTGCGTCCAACGTTAACATGTCCTCTTTCAGATCCACCATGAATGGATCGATAATTCAGTTCCTAACCATGCCATGCCAACGTCTTTTCATGGTACACTTTTACGTTTTTCTTGGCTCTGCCGAGCTAGGCCCTGATTTCTGTTTCCGAGCTTTTTTTGCTTTCTGCCTCTGAAAGCTGCAGCATGGACACGTATCCCTGACCTCTGCCTTACTTCCTGCCAAGCGAAGCGGTGCCTGGCTCAACCTGGCCTGCCTGCCAAGACAGTATTTTGCCTTCAAGTTATCTGTTCAGCCTCCTCGAAAATACATTCCTGTCTAGTGATTTAGGTAAACATCTCCCCGGCTGCAACAAAGAGCAAGCCTTCCTGTCTCCATGCAAGTACTTTACAGTTCCCGTTGCCATAGTAGGCCCATGGCCCTGCACGTAGACATATATGCACGCACTAGCATTCAGTATAGAATAGCCTCTGCCCGAGAGACTAGGCATGGGCGGAAAATCCGTTCCGCTCGCGGATTTTGCGGATTTTCGGGAAATCCGCAATCCGCGAGATTTGCGAATTTCCCGCAAAATCCGCAAATCCGCGAGCAGCGGATTTTGCTCGCATTGCTCGCACTGTTCGCGTGAGTTCGCGCCCCGCGAATAAGTGCAAAATTGCAGAAATACGATCTTAGCAAAACTGAAAGTAACTACTTACCAGGTTCAAAAGTTCAGGCTCATCATTAGTAGCCATTTCCTGTAGTGCTTCCTGAGGGGCCCCTCCAGAGTTCAGTTGCCAGTTGAAACTATTATGTGACCCTGCTCTGAACCTCAGAATAGTTACACATATGCCACAAAGGTCCTGAATTACAGCTAAGGGAGACAAGCAGGAGCCAGGCTGGAAGTTAAAATCCATTAATCAGCCCCTAATTCATTATTGTCAGTTGGGGCAGGGCAGGTGTTGTAACTAATTTTGCAACAATGAAAGCACTTAGCAAGTGCAAAAGATCACTAATCAGGGCGCACTAAGGAAGCAGGTGCCAGCTAAAAAAATATTCTGTGACACATTAATCAGCCCCAAATTAATTCAGGTCACTTGAGGCAGGGAAGGTGTGCTTTGCTTTGCCGAAAATAATGTACACTGGACAACCAGAGGGTGTGGTGATGAAACAGAGGGTGGCATGGGTGGGCCAGAGGGTGGCATGAGTAGTCAGAGAGTGGCAGTGGTGACAGAGAGTGGCAGTGATGAAGAAGAGTGTCCCAAACAGGCTGGACACGTAGAAACAACAAGTTCGCAAAACTTGCGACCCGACAGGTAAGTTCGCAAATTGCGAAATTGTAAAAACCCTCGCGAACTGGCAGAAACACGGGCGAACACAAAAAAAAAAAAAATCCGCAAATTCGCGGGAATCCGCGGATTTTGCGGATTGCGAATCCGCAAATCCGCAAAATTCGCGAACGCGAGATCCGCAAAATTCGCCCATGCTTACGAGAGACCTTCTACTCCAGATAATACATCCTCCAAACATAAGATACCAGATATGTTATAGGTCCAGGTCGTTCTGACATCCCAGACTTCTGTCTCCTCTACTAGTGTTAAAGTTCTCCCCAGTTACACGTCTATGTCACGTCATGCTAGCTGCGCGCGCATCCGCACTTCCTGCTGACTCTGCAGATATCTCTGTGCACACACCCACTTATGACACTTTCTGTGACGTCTACATTACGTTCACATTATACGCCTCCGTGTACGCCTCTTACACGCCTTCTTTCACGCCCCCCTGTTACGCACATGTGTTCTTATCTTCTTCTTTTCACCTGTTACGCCTACTGTATTGAATTCAATGATGTTACTTTACTATATATAATGTGTACTGTTAATAAAACGTTGACTGTCCCTTCCCGAACCCTAGTGGTGACGGAACATGATATCCAACCTCTAGGTTCATTGTAGGTTTTTCATTAAACCCTGTATGACTCAGATACCACAGACTCTGCCTCTCATTTGAATGAGCTGTCTTGTAATGATAATTATACGGAAAAACTGATTAGGTAAATTTATTTACCACATGAGAATGAAGTCTGACATTCTCAGTAAAACATGTACATCAAACAAGGACAGAGACTGTCAATTGATTCTTTTGTGTTCTACTGCAGCCTCCTAGAGTGTTCTAAAGAACAACTAGAGCGCTAACAGTCCTACTTATTACAAAGGTATGGCACACCTGAAGCCATCTTGATTGGAATAAAGTGGTAACTCTTAAAACATTTAATTTAAAAAGGAACAAAATGAGGGGGTATATTTTGCCATAGAAAGTATGATTAGTGCTGCAGAAAGAAAAATTAGGGCACATTTTGAGTGACTTCTCAAATCCTCTTCCATTTCATTAAAACATTCTGACACGCAGTCTCCCAAGATGGCCACCAGAGACAAAAGAGCCCAAATGTAGCCCAAATATCACCCAGATATAGCCCAAGTATAGCCCAATGACAGAATGTCCTAGAGTGTTTTAAAGAACAAGTAGAGCGCTAACAGTCTTACTTATGACAAAAGTATGGCACACCAGAAGCCATCTTGATTGGAATGAAGTGGTAAGTCTGAAAACATTTAATTTAAAAAGAAACAAAATGAGGGGGTTCATTTTGCCATATAAAGTATGATTAGTGCTACAGAGAGAAAATTAGGGCACATTTTGAGTGACTTCTCAAATACTCTTCTATTTCATTAAAATAATTCTGACATACCGACTGAAACATGCACTTTGAATACCAGCAGCAGACTTCCCTGGTGAGCAGTAGCTTTACTACAGTGATCTAATGAGCAACTAGAGTGCTAACATTCAGAATTTATGGCAAATGTGTGACACATCTGAATGCCTTCTTGATGGAACCAAAGTAAACAAGCATTAAAAATGCAATAGATCTCGCCCTCGTTTAAGTTAAAACCATTCTGTTTGTAATGAGGTGGCTTTTTAGCTTTGCTTTTATTCGTGTTTTTCAAACTTTCATGTAAATATCATGCATATGTATGCATATATGTATATGTATGCATGCATTTATATTTGTATTTATATAGATATGCAGATTATATATGTTTATATATGTATGTATATATATATATACACATACATATATATAAATGCATATGCATATATATATGTGTATATGTGTGCATGTAGAGAGGTAGAGGTAGACAGGTAGAGGTAGAGAGGTAGAGGTAGAGAGGTAGAGACTAGTAGACAGAGGTAGAGAGGTAGAGAGTGGGTAATAGAGACTAGAGAGTGAGTAGTAGAGAGTAGCAGAGAGCAGTAGAGAGAGTAGCAGAGAGTGAGTAGTAGAGAGTAGTAGAGTGAGTAGTAGAGAGTAGTAGAGAGTAAGTAGTAGAGTGAGTAGTAGAGAGCAGTAGAGCATGAGTAGTAGAGAGTAGTAAAGAGTGAATAGTAGAGAGTCGTAGACAGTGAGTAGTAGAGAGTGAGTAGTAGAGAGTGAGTGCGAGTGAGTAGTAGAGAGTGAGTAGTGGAGAGAGAGAATAGTAGAGAGTAGTAGAGAGTGAGTATTAGTGTGAGTAGTAGAGAGTAGTAGAGAGAGAGTAGTAGAGAGTGAGTAGTGGAGAGTAGTAGAGAGTGAGTAGTAGAGAGTAGTAGAGAGAGAGAGTAGTAGAGAGTGAGTAGTAGAGAGTAGTAGAGAGTGAGAAGTAGAGAATGAGTAGTAGAGAGTAGTAGAGAGTGAGTAGTAAAGAGTGAGTAGTAGAGAGAGAGTAGTAGAGAGTGAGTAGTAGAGAGTATAGAGTGAGTAGTAGAGAGTAGTAGATAGTGAGTAGTACAAAGTGAGTAGTAGAGAGTAGTAGAGAGTTAGTAGTAAAGAGTGAGTAGTAGAGAGAGAGTAGTAGAGAGTGAGTAGTAGAGAGTAGAGAGAGAGTAGTAGAGAGTAGTAGAGTAGCAGAGAATGAGTAGTAAAGAGTGAGTATTAGAGAGTAGTGGAGTAATAGAGAGTTAGTAGTAGAGAGTAGTGGTGAAAATTCCAAAGTTTGGCATAGCACCACTTGCACAACAAGTCCAATCAAATTATATCACTTAGAGTCCTTATGGAAGCGCTAAATCTTGGTGTATAATCAAATGCTTTTATTTTCCTTAAGTTTATGTACCACAGCAAGCCGACACGTTTCTTTCTGTACAACAGAACTTCTTCAGGGCGTTCCTATTTCCTTCAAGTTATGTCGGTATCCTGTTGTCATATAACTAGATATTTCTTCCAAATGTTAGACGAGACGTAAGTACATTCTTATTCAAAGTGACTAGGTATCAATTTTACCCACACAATTCGGGCAGACTTGAGTAATTTATAGCATCCTCAAAGTCAGTCTTTCACAAATTCCAAAGTATAGGACATGATAATCCAAATCCAAATGTTTCTCAAGAAAAGTCATTTTCAATCGTTCGGAATATCGGCGTTTCGGCAGATATGACTCACGGACACGGTTTATTAGGTCTCGCCTTTACCATTCCGCAGGAATGGGAAATGGGGAGAATTCAAGTCGGGAAAATCCACTTCAAACCACAGGCTTTTAGCCACGCTTTTCTTTAAGTTCACGTGAATCACGTGATTAAACATGCACGCGCATCGGCAGCATTTCTCCTGCAGGCTCGCAAAAGGCTCTCCTCCCTCCCCACATCAAAGGCATCAATCACCCTCCCACAGGCTTCCCCAGCGCTGCCCCGCCCCCTGCTTTACAGCCAGGCCATCTGTTCCCTGCCAGACCTCTCACACCTCCGTCACAGCATGCCTGTGTACTTCAAAGGCTTATTCTGACACGGCCGGCCGCAGTCCGTGCAACCAGAGCACTTCCGTTGGTGTGCAGCCCCTCTCCCAGCACTGCCTTGTTACTCTCGGCAGCCGTGAGTCCCTAAACACTTTTTATATTTAATTAGCAGCAGCAGCATTTCTCCTGTGCCAGGCCACATCAAAGGCTCTGTGCCACTTTCACCCACACAGCAACACTTACAGACACGCAACGCCACTCACACCCACGCAAGCCCACTATCATCCACGCAACACCACACTCACCCACGCAACGCCACTCACTCACTCACACAAAGCCACTCACACCGATGCAGTGCCACTTTCACCCACACAGCACCACTTTCAGACACGCAACGCCACTCACACCCACGCAAGCCCACTATCACCCACGCAATGCCACACTCACCCAAGCAACGCCACTCACCCAAGCAACACCACTCACACACGCAACACAACTCACCCACTCAACCCCACTCATCCATGCAACCCCACTCATCCACGCAACGCCACTCATCCACGCAACACCACTCATCCACGCAACGCCACTCATCCACGCAACGCCACTCACACATGCAACGCCACTCACACATGCAACGCCACTCACCCACGCAACGCCACTCACCCACGCAACACCACTCACCCATGCAATGCCACTCACCCACGCAACGCCACTCACCCACGCAACGCCACTCACCCACGCAACGCCGCTCACCCACGCAACGCCGCTCACCAATGCAATGCCGCTCACACATGCAACGCCACTCACACACGCAATGCCACTCACACATGCAACGCCACTCACACATGCAACGCCACTCACACATGCAACGCCACTCACACATGCAACGCCACTCACACACGCAACACCACTCACACACGCAACGCCACTCACACACGCAACGCCACTCACCCACGCAACGCCACTCACACACGCAACACCACTCACCCAGGCAACGCCACTCACACACGCAATGCCACTCACCCACGCAACGCCACCTACCCACGCAACGCCGCTCACCCACGCAATGCCACTCACTCACGCAACGCCACTCAACCACGCAACGCCACTCACCCACGCAACGCCACTTACCCACGCAACGCCACTCACCCACGCAATGCCACTCACACAAGCAACACCACTCACACACGCAACGCCACTCACACATGCAACGCCACCCACACATGCAACGCCACTCACACACGCAACGCCACTCACACACGCAATGCACTCACACACGCAACGCCACTCACCCACGCAACGCCACTCACCCATGCAACGCCACTCACCCACGCAATGCCACTCACACATGCAACGCCACTCACCCACGCAACACCACTCACCCACGCAACGCCACTCACACACGCAACGCCACTCACACACGCAACGCCACTCACACACGCAACGCTACTCACCCACGCAATGCCACTCACCCATGCAACGCCACTCACACATGCAACGCCACTCACACACGCAATGCCACTCACACACGCAACGCCACTCACACACGCAACGCCACACACACACGCAAATCCACTCACACCCACGCAATGCCACTTTTACCGACACAGCACCACTTTCAGACACACAACACCACTCACACCCATGCAAGCCCACTCTCACACACGCAACGCCACTCTCACCCATGCAATGCCACTCACACATGCAACGCCACTCACACATGCAACGCCACTCACACACGCAACGCCACTCACACACGCAACGCCACTCACACACGCAACGCCACTCACACATGTGACGCCACTCACACATGCAACGCCACTCACACATGCAACGCCACTCACACATGCAACGCCACTCACACACGCAAATCCACTCACACCCACGCAGTGCCACTTTTACCCACACAGCACCACTTTCAGACACACAACGCCACTCACACCCACGCAAGCCCACTCTCACACACGCAAGCCCACTCTCACACACGCAACGCCACTCTCACCCATGCAATGCCACTCACCCACGCAACGCACCTCACACACGCAACGCCACTCACCCACGCAACGCCACTCACCCACGCAACAACACTCACACATGCAACGCCACTCACCCACGCAACGCAACTCACTCAAAGCCACTCACACGCACGCAGTGCCACTTTCACCCACACTGTGCAGTGCACAATAGGTCTCGCAGTAGGAAAGTTGGAGCTATTGGTTTTGTAATTGACAAAGCCCTTTATGTTTTTAAAATGAAAACAAAAATAAAAGGCATTGTTATTTGCAACTGTAATAGCTCCAACTTTCCTACTGCGAGACCCATTGGCAACGCCAGTGCTTGTTACTTTTCTTGAGAAACATTTGGATTTGGATTATCATGTCCTATACTTTGGATTTTTTGAAAGACTGACTTTGAGGATGCTATAAATTACTCAAGTCCATGGATGCTGCTGGGAACGCCCCCAGCAACACCCATTGCACACCCCTTTAAGGCAGGACACTTTAAGGCAGGACACTGCGTTAAAGGGACTGATATTTATCAGGCAGGATTATGCCACAAAAAGTGGCTTAGTCCTGCCTGATAAATATCACTCAGTCTTCTGCGCCACCTGAACGTCACAAAAAGTGCATCATTCATGACATGGTCAGTGACATCACTGATGACATCACTGATGACATCTCAAATGACATCACTGATGACATCACTGATGACATCATCCATGTGACAATCAAATACACGTCATCACACACTAGTATAATCTTTCATCACTCACTGTAAAATAGAAAGTGCCATATTTGAAACCATTGACACACCAATAGAAATTTCTAAACACCCACTCAGTTATTCATAGAACTATACACACATCGAATCACTTACCTATAGATTCAGTGTTATATGTAGTGAATAATCAACAGAACACTATCAAATATACGTGTACGCCCATTTCAACATTACACACCAGCACACATTGTATTCACTTATAAAGACATCCTTCTGACTTATGCAAACAATTGATTATACTTACATTTACTCACCTACACACTTATACAAACACCACTTCATCTATTTATATAGATAGTACCTCACATTTAGTGTGTTATAAAATCACTATTACAAGTATACAGTTATCCATATAGTGACTCATACAATCACTAAGTCTTAGGCACACTTAATTAGATATAACTGTCACATACACTTTTTTTTTCAAGTTTAATGGAGATGTACCATTGAGAGTAATTTTTCATCACCACCACACCCATAAACATTTACACTCACTGAAACAACTGTTATAACTTGTAGTCTTAACCTCATATACCTACTGAATGAACTATTCACACATTTTATGGCAATCACACCCCCCCCCACCAAACCACATAGACATTCATTTACCCATACAAATACTCAGTCAAGAAACCAATAACAAATATAGTCTTTAACATAGCAATTAAGACAAAGCAATAAAGACTTTCACACAGTTTAGTAACTACACATTATATATAGTGAGACTCTACAAATTAGTCAAGGAAACAATCAATGACACTGTTACTAAATCCACCATCCAAACATTTATATTTATATATCCACTCATTCTTCAATGCAAAGTAGTGTATTTATAATACATATTTAAATATCAAAGCAAACCACATTCACTGAATGATGTCATCAGTGATGTCATCAGTGCTGTCACTGACCATGTCATGAATGATGTAATATGTGACATCATCAGCAGTGGATTGAGGGCGTGCGAGATATAGTGAGTACAACTAACTATAACGGGGGAAGTTCAATGGTTTTGTATGAGTAAAATGTCCGGCTAACTATAATATATATATATATATTTATATATACATGCGCAGACGTGCGCGGACCTTCGCGTGCGCGAGATGCATGCTGATTGGCTGCCAATGTCTGTCAACACTCCAAAACAGAAATTGTTGGCAGCCATCTTGTGCCTCGGTAGACTGAGGCACAAGAAAGCAGAAAAATAAACGTGTAGAACACAAAAAGGGGGCAGGGTAGAAACACCCTGAACCCCTAGGCCTGTTAAGGTGGTCCCACAAGGACCCCCAAAGCCATTTTTTTTTTAAACCCGGTATGTTTTTTAAAAATTACCCCCCAGGGGGACCAAATCGCGGGGGCATAGTGATAAAGAAGTGAGGGGGGTGCCCAATCCCCCCCACACTGCCCCGGGGACCGCCGCCCTATGGGGCAAAGCAACACAGCCCCCTGGCGCATACTGGAGGCTCCTGGTGGGCTAGTTGGCCCCCCAAGGACCCCCAGTTTGCCGATGAGTACCTGAAACCGATGGTGCAAAAAACACCAACTTATCTCAAAGACACCCGTGATCTGCTCATCCAAATATCAGATAAACCATTTGATTCTGATACTATGATATTAGTAGGCTTGGATGTAGAACAACTTTATACCAGCCTCCCACAGAGAGAAACCCTTCAGATGTTGGAGGATCAGCTGTTCATGGATGAATGGACCCACAAGACACCCAGACACTTCGTCCTGGAGTGCTGTCGCCTGGCACTTACAGAATTTTTTTTTTAATATAACGGAGACCTATACCTTCAATGCCATGGTACATCTATGGGCAGTGCTTTTGCTCCATCAGTAGCGGGCCTTTATGTGAGCCAATTTGAGAGTAAGTTTGTTCTCAACGAGACCAACCCGTTCGTTTCCAGTATATTATACTGGAAACGATATATAGATGATATTCTATTAATCTGGCACACGAATCAGGACCTGAGACTTTTCATGGATTGGTTAAATGAGAGGGACGAGTGGCTTAATTTCACTTACACTATGAGCAAAACTCATTTGGATTTTCTAGATCTCACGATCTTTGTAGAAAATGGAAAGCTGGAAATGAAGACATATACCAAACCCACAGCAAAAAATAGCCTTTTATCTTACAAAAGTTACCACCCAAAAGCCCTCCGAGACAATTTACCTTATAGCCAGTTTTTAAGACTTAAGCGAAATTGTAGCAAAAAAACTGACTATGAAGCCCAATCAAAGGAATTGTGTACTAAACTGAAATCAAGAGACTATACACCTGCAACTATTGCAAAATGTTACAAGAGAGCAAAAAACCAACCCAGAGATTGCCTCTTACAGATTAACAACAAAGAACCCAACCGGGAACTGGTTACTTGTGTGACAACTTTTTGCCCTGCAACATACGAGGTACAAAAACTCATTAACAAGAATTGGTCTATCCTACATACCGGAAAACATAACTGGCCAAAGCCTCGCTTTGCAAATAAACGAACAAAAAATCTAAAAGATTTACTTGTACACACCCGCCCAGCTGCACCGAGGTCAATCCCTACCAACTTGAGAAATATGGAAATGTTACCTATCACCGGCCACCACCCCTGCGGCTCATGTCTAGTATGTAAATTAACAACAACTACACAATCTCTACAACTGACAGACTCCTTCAAATGGGCTCAGAAACAACATACAAATTGTAATTCGACTCATGTCATATACATGATATGGTGCCCATGCGAGAAGAAGTACATAGGAATGACCTGTAGAAAAATCAAGACTCGCATAGGGGAACACAAGAGTAACATTAGACTGAAAAAAAACAATACGAAACTGTGTTCCCATTTTGTCGATCAAGGACATGACTGTGAAGAATTGAGATGGACAGTCCTTGAAAAACTAATAGACAGACCCTGGAATGCCGAAAAAATCTTATTTGAGAAAGAGCAGCGATGGGTGGACCGCTTACAAACTCATTTATCTGGGCTCAATGACAATATCCCGTGGCACCAGTTCTCATAAAAACTAAAAATATCTCTTTATCTGCACATGACTGCCCAGGTCCGCAGTTCCTGTTTAATGAGGCTTTTACAAAGACGCATTGCATGTGACTCCGTACAAATGAATAAGTGTGTATAATACGCAACTTCCCTCTGAATGCCCTATTTTCAGACAGGATAAAACAAAATGTGATCTCCAACACTAATCAAACTATATTTCTCATACATGTGCTGTGGACATCACCATTCTTAAGAACACACAGCATAAAAATAATACCTCAATTTAATGCCCAAATTCTAATGCAAACATATACTGTGCAAATCGAACATAGAAAGCGCAGTCTGTCGTCTAGCTTCATCACTCTTCCTGTCTTAATAGTAACAGGAAACCAGCACCAAGTATCCAGGGGCAGAGACAGCACAAGTCCCGGGAACTCCCCACGCGCTGGTAAGAATGGCGGACGAAAGTCCGGGTTTAGCGTCTTCAACTATCGGGTAAGACGAATGCCTAAAACTCCACCTTGTACCCTTCCCTTGCAGTCTGGGACCAGAGAGTCCCTTAGCCGCCTGTTGAAGCTGAATACAGCTACTTAATGAGGTAAGAACAGAACGAGATAACGCATTTTGTTTTTAACCACAACACAGCGTTTTTGAGATATCATGTGTTTTTTTCGAAGCCACTTAGCTAACAAACGAGAAAAAAAGTACCGTTTTCCATTATGTGCTATTCACTTCTAAAGGCTTTACCCTCTGCCAGTTTAGCACATTATTTTCACCCTAACATCAGCAGATGGGTTAAATATTTTTAATACACTCAACTAATCACCTGAATAGCCCATTCTCCATACTTAGTCCTCCAAGTGAAGCCCCATTTACGTTTGTCCACTAAGCACAATTTAGTGCACGTCTACCAGTTTGTATTTACCTTTCATAATAATTCTGCACAAAGCTGAGAAATTGTATTAGTGCTATACAAGCACCCACTATAATGAATGCTTTTCTGCCTTTTTTCAGAAAATTTCCAAAAGGCAACTTTGGATACAAATTTTGAAACCATATTACTACACAAATCGTGCAAGTAATTTCTTTTTTGTCTGTTGTTCTTTTGTTATGTTCTGTCCTGACGAATGCTCCGTAGACCCGGCTGGGCAACATGGAGCAGAAACATGTTGACACTTTAGTTCATAAGGTATAAGGAGATTCATTAACACGACCTCCAGTAATACCGCAATCTTTAATTTTAATAACAATACTTCACCTTTTTTCATTAAAAGTCACCACGGGTGTAAAATATGTTTTTTATAAACTTTTTCTGGGTGCCCTTTTCATCCATTTTTTATCTCTGGACACTGCTACTTGCGCCAGAGGTTGCCTCTGGTTGAGGCTTGGCATATAGCACGTTGTTGGAACACTCAATGATAAATGCCACAACGCGAGTGAGAGGCGGAAGAAAGATATACACCGCACGAACAACACCGCGTTTATGAGAGTGTCCCAACTTAACCAATGGTTAAGTAGTACCAAGTGTCCATTCTTCTTTTGATCAATCAAACTATTGGTACTGGGGTGATGAATGGACCTTCTACCCTCCTCCCCACATTTTGATTATGGCTGCCAATGTCTGTCAACACTCCAAAACAGAAATTGTTGGCAGCCATCTTGTGCCTCGGTAGACTGAGGCACAAGAAAGCAGAAAAACAAACGTGTAGAACACAAAAAGGGGGCAGGGTAGAAACACCCTGAACCCCTAGGCCTGTTAAGGTGGTCCCACAAGGACCCCCAAAGCCATTTTTTTTTTAAACCCGGTATGTTTTTTAAAAATTACCCCCCAGGGGGACCAAATCGCGGGGGCATAGTGATAAAGAAGTGAGGGGGGTGCCCAATCCCCCCCACACTGCCCCGGGGACTGCCGCCCTATGGGGCAAAGCAACACAGCCCCCTGGCGCATACTGGAGGCTCCTGGTGGGCTAGTTGGCCCCCAAGGACCCCCAGTATGCAAGGGGAATTAGTTCCCCCTCTTCAAACATGCACAGGGGCTGCGTTACAGAGAGGTGTAAAAAAGGGTGTGACCTCATTACACCTCTCTGCAATGCAGCTCCCTGGCGCATACTGGAGGCTCCTGGTGGGCTAGTTAGCCCCCAGGGACCCCCAGTATGCAAGGGAATTAGTTCCCCCTCTGCAAACGCACCAGGGGGCTGCATTGCAGAGAGGTGTAACAAGGGGCATAGCCTCATTACACCTCTGTGCAATGCAGCCCCCTGGCGCATACTGAAGGTTCCAGGTGGGCGAGTTGGCCCGCAGGGGCCCCAAGTATGCTAGGGGAATTAGTTCCCCCTCTTCAAACATGCACGGGGATGAGTTGCAGAGAGGTGTAAAAAAGGGTGTGGCCTCATTACACCTCTCTGCAATGCAGCCACCTGGGGCATACTGCAGGTTCAAGGTGGGCTAGTTGGCCCCCAGGGACCCCCAGTATGCAAGGGGAATTAGATCCCCCTCTGCAAACACGCCCGGGGGCTGCGTTGCAGAGAGGTGTAAAAAGGGCATGGCTTCATTATACCTCTCTGCAATGCAGTCCCCTGGCGTATACTGGAGATTCCTGGTGGGCTTTCAGGTCTTATATAGTTAGGAATTAGCATTAAAAAAACCTTTGAAATTCACTGAAAAAACCATAGGTTTCAGGCCTTATATAGTTAGTAATTAGCATTTAAAAAACCTTGCAAATTCACTGAAAAAACCATAGGTTTCAGGCCTTATATAGTTAGGAATTAGCATTTAAAAAACCTTTGAAATTCACTGAAAAAACCATAGGTTTCAGGCCTTATATAGTTAGGAATTAGCATTTAAAAAACTTTAAAATTCACTCAAAAAACTATAAGTTTTAGGGGTGTTATAGTTAGCGGGACATTTCACTCATACAAAACCATTGAAATTGCTCCTATATAGTTAGTTGTACTAACTATATTTCGTGCACCCGCAATCCACTGCTGATGATGTCACATATTACATCATTCATGACATGGTCAGTGACATCACTGATGACATCTCAAATGACATCACTCATGACATCGGGCAAAATAATGTAATTGTAGGATTTTCAGGAGTTCCAGTGGTAAACCCCGTCTCTAAACCCCTTTCCTTCACGATAGGTCCCGCTACTGTTAAATAACCTTTTCTGTTAACTTCGCATTGTGGTGAGAATCTATTGGGTTTGGATATGTTAAAATAGTTGAATGCAAAAATATACTGCTCTCCAGATGGGGTTTATTTAACGATACAACCCCACACCGGCAACATGAAACAATGTTTTGCTAAAAATGAACCTCTTCCCCCCGAGTTCGGTAGCATTCCTGCTGCATTATGGGCAACAGGGGATGCAGACGTTGGAAAATTAGACAACCCAACCGTCCATATCACGTTGAAACCAGGTGCGAAGTTACCGCGCATGCCACACTGCAAAATTTCACCGGCTGGTGAGCGGGCTTTCCTCTCAATTATTCAGGACCTCATTGATAAAGGGGTAGTTGAGGAGACAGCTGCCAATATTTGTAACAGCCGGATTCTTCCGATTTTGAAGAAAAACTCATGATTCTGGTGCACAAGGAAATATTGATGCCTATCGTTTTGTGATTGACCTGAGGGCAGTTATTAAGGTTGTAGTACCAAGTATCCTGTGGTGACTGACATCACCACTATACTTACGATGATCCCACCTACTGCCCAATATTTTTCGGTCATTGATCTGAAGAATGCCTTCTTCAGCATCCCTATCCATCCTGATAGCAGACAGATCTTCGGCTTCTCGTTATCTGGCCGAAGCTTCAGATTCTGACGTGCACCTCAAGGCTATACTGAGAGTTCGAGCATCTATAGTCAGGCCCTTAAGGCTCTTTTGGATGATCTAGTCTTGCCCCAAGGCAACGTGCTCTTGCAGTATGTGGACGACTTGTTGATAGCATCCGACACAGAGGAAGGCTGTAGGGATGCCACTGTTAAATTACTGCACCATGTGGCAGCGAAGGGTAATAAGGTGTCCCTGTCTAAATTTCAATACTGTCGACAGGAGGTGACCTACTTAGGTCATCTACTGTCGAAGGAGGGTAGGCGTTTGACTCCTGAGTGTATTACTACCATCTCTAACATGTCTGTCCCTCGCACCCAGCATGAAGTTCGTGCTTTTCTTGGCATCACTTCTTACTGTCGCCAATGGATACCTAATTTTTTCTTCTTGCTAAACCTTTGTTGCATTTAACCACTAAAGATGTGCATAAACCCCTCCCTTGGACGGATGAATGGCAGCATTTTTTTGACTTTTTAAAATCTGCTCTTTGTTCTGCACTCGTCTTGGGTACTCCTGATTACAGTAAACCCTTTGTACTATACGTGCATGAAGTCGACGGTTGCTCGCTTTCAGTGTTAACGCAAGGATTTGGTGGTAAGCGCTTATTTGTCGGCCACATTGGATAATGTCGCCAGAGCACTTCCTAAGTGTCTGAGGGCCACAGCAGCTGTTGTGGTGGCCATCCGGCAGTCGGAAGGGCTAGTTCTAAATTTTAGTCTAACAGTGATGGTTCCGCATGCTGTGGACGCATTGCTAAACAAAACTAAGACACAGCACCTTACGAGCGCACCCCTCACTGGATATGAATTGACGCTATTTGCTCCACACATTACGATTACGCGATGTGCCACGTTAAACCCGGCCACATTGCTACCACTCCCTTTGAGTGAAACTACAAATGATGTACACGATTGCATATTTCGAACTGAAGAAGAAACGAAGGGTAGGATTGACATCACTGACATTACTCTATCTGACCCTCAAGGGGAGTTATATGTGGATGGGTCCTATTTTAAATTAGCAGATGGAACAACAACAGCTGCATATGCAATCACAACCTTGAAAACAGTTGTTGAAACATCTTGAGTGCCCCATCGATCAGCCCAGGCTGCTGAATTGGTGGCGTTGTTACGAGCCTGTGAACTAAGTGAGGGGCTTGAGGTTAACATCTACACAGACAGCCAATACGCCTTCGGCGTAGCCCATAGCTTTGGGCGGTTGTGGAGGGAGCGGGGTTTCCTCACCTCCCATGGTCAGAAAATACAGAATGGTCCCCTGGTGTTACGATTATTGGACGCCCTAACTTTACCCAAGAAGCTAGCCATAATAAAATGTAGTGCCCATACGGCAGTGGTGAATGAAGTGGGCGAGGGGAATGCTTTTGCAGATCAGGTTGCCAAGCAAACACCCTAGTCTACAATATCGACCATATTTGTAATGTCCTCTGCAAGATGGGTGGAGGAATCTGATTTGTTGAATAATACCATAGAAAGCGTGAGAGAACTGCAGATGGAAGCCACCCCAGCTGAATTAGAGCGATGGAAGAAGGAAGTGGGGAGATTGGATGAGAATAATTATTGGGTCGATTTGACAGAAAAGCAAAGATGGCTACTACCCAATGCATTTGTGCAAGCCGTTGTGACCATGGCGCACGGTCCGGCCCATGTTGGAGCTAAAGGAGCTAAAGTAATTTGTGCCCTGTTAGACTCAGTATGGAATAACCCTAACATACAAAGGACGGCTGTCCGTTTGGTTCAATATTGTATGGTCTGTTTGCAACACAACCCGGAAGGCAGAAAATGTTTTGAGTGGAAGTTTTGCACCCCCAACATTACCATTTGAAATACTCCAGATAGATTATATCCACACGGAGCGCGTCAACAATTTAAAATATGTGCTAGTGGTGGTTTGTGCCTTCAGTAAATGGGTTGAGGCCTACCCAACGAAAGAGAACACTGCCTTGGCTACAGCAAAGGCCCTTATCAAAGAGTTCATACCGCGCTTCGGTTTGCCCCGTTTGATTTGGTCGGACAATGGGGGGCATTTCCATAGGGTCCTTGTTAGACATATTTGTAATGGATTGCAGGTAAGGCAGAAATTCCACGCAGCCAACATATGGGGGGTACCTAGGCCACGGTCCTTTTCTGATGTTGAATATCCTATGTTGATCGATTACCTGTATATGTTGACTAAAGACCTCCGTTCTATTCATCAGCAGGTAGCATCTGTAGTGCAGCCTCCGCCAGAGGGCCCCGTACATCGCTTGGAACCTGGCCAGTGGGTACTGGTCAAGAAGTTTGAACGGGACACCAGCTTGGCTCCGAGGTGGTCCGAGGTGGTCTGAGCCGCACCAAATCCTGCTCGCGAACCGAACAGCCGTAAAGATGAATGGGAGGAAGCACTGGATACATGCCTCCCATCTGAAACGACTGCCATTCCCGCTTCCTTATGATCAGCGACACTCTGGTGGAATATTGACCCAGGAAACAGAGAGAGCCACTGCATTTGTGCCTTTTTCCGACGCCTGCGAAGTAGAGCAAAGGCAAGAAGAAGGTGTGACGGGATCGGGCGAACCGGTCTCAGCTGAACCCGCAATTGCCCTAATCCTGTCATCGATAACCCAGTAAGCAGAAGCTCTGATGAAGGAAAGGTACCTTCTTTGCTATTTTCTGATCAGGAAGCTCTGGGTCATGTGCGATACAACCTACGGCCAAGAAAGCATCACAGTGCCTCAGACACCACTGTCAGGAGATAAGGAAAGACTTAATTGAATAAGATAGGGTTTGCTAGATTTCGAGTCTGAGGTACGAGGTTCGAGTCTGAGGTACTGAGCGAGACACTGGACTGAACCCGTTTAGAGCTGGAACTCTTGTTGTTGTGCTCTGTTCAGAAAGAAAGACTAACACTTGTGAACGACCAGGTTGTACATCAGATTCCTTTGACAACGAGGTTTTGTTTTCTTGAGATGATCGATAGGAGTCTGCCTGTGAGACTCTGACGGACACAGGGAGAAGAACCCTCTGGCAGGACGGACTGCTAGGCCCAAGTTTAGTTTTAGACTTTTAGTTAGGAATGCACCCTTTTGGTCGTATTGTACCTGAAGAAGAGTTTCCCATTGCACCACGATATTTGCCATTTTATGAGCCAAAGTTTTCTACATGGACCGCGTGTGTAAAAGTAGCCTTTGTGTTAGTAATAGCAGTTATTTTAGCTATTTTCATGAGTATATTCATATATTTAGAGTATAAGTATCCTATGCAAACTCCTTTGCCCTCTACCATTGCTCCGCCTGAAAACTTCATGTTCACTTTAGAACCCTACAAAGAAAGGCATCGCCAGACTTATGCGAAGAATGTATTTGTAGAAATGCTCCATCAGACCCATAGCGCTACTAACATTACTGATTGTTGGGTTTGTGGGCTTTTGCCATCCGTTATGCATAAACATGACCTGTTCCTCTCACTGCCCTTGTCATACTTAGGAAGCTGTGAAGCATGGTTTAAAATGTTTTCCGCTTTGTACAACCACCATGTAGCAAATCCCAAACAATACACAGAAAAGGACTATGGAATGATCCTAGCTTACATTGAAACACACCAGGGATTCGATCCAGAGGGAAATGGGGGACAGGGATCGTTGGATCCAGAAGCCTGTATGAATTTGTATACAGATAATGAAAATAGTACTTGGTTAAAAGATTAACTTTATGATTTTGCTAACTTTAATGATTCACAGTATTTGCAACACTTTGTTGCTAGAAACGGTACCAGTGAGCGTATCGTGCCCGTTCCCATTTTGAATACTTCCTCCGATTTCTGTGTACAAGGAATAGGACATGTGCAAGTTGTTAACAGTATCTGCAATCAAACTTATAGAATGAAAATATTCAGTAGCCCTGCACTGTTGACCCCACCAAATGTGTAGTTTGTGTGCGGGGAAAATGCTTACACTTCGTTACCACGGGGCTAGGCAGGTCAGTGTTATCTGTCCTTCATGTACCCCCCTGTATACATAGCACCGTCAGACTATCATAGAACTCACCAACTCCATTGCGCTAGAGCAGTTTCCAATAGACAGAGGAGACAGCTCGAGATGACGGAGGTTGATCAGACTGACACCTCCCTGCAACAGTTTACAGACTTTAGTAAAGGATTGGTCCCTTTCTGGGGGCCCATATTCAATAGTAGGGAAATAAGACGACTGTTCAGGATAGTTGAGAACGTCATCAATATCACCACCGATATTATGACCAATATTACCGTAGAGCTTCAGGCTACGAGACTCGTTTAGCTCCAGAACCGGATGGTTCTTGACGTCATCCTGGCTGATCGAGGGGGAGCATGCTGAGTGATCGGCAGCTCCTGCTGTTTGTATATTCCAGACTCCGCCCCCACAGTTCACTTGGCTATCCAAAGGTTGCACCGCATCGCAGCTGAAATGCACACTGAAAATGGGTCCCGGTCCCTTACTGGTTGGTTCTGGGGGCTCTTGACGACGTGGGGTTGGAAGATATTGTTGATAGTAGCTGGAGCAGCGGGTATTATTTTTACCTGTTGCCTTTGTGTGCAATGTGGTCCGGCTTGTTGCTCTTATTGTGCCACCAAAGTGACAGCCATGTGTGTACTTTCCCCTGTCCCTACCAAGATTTGGATGCTCCAGCAGGAGATCCATGAGCTGATGGCCATTGACGAGGAAGTCTTCCAGGATTAGAATTTGATTTAGGCCTAGTAGAACCTGTAGTTACTTTTAGTAATTGGCGTGATGTACCTAGCAGGCTAACGTAGAGACGCAAACACCAATACGCACGCCGTATGTAATAACATAGGGATTAGTATACATTGTGTTACATATTTCCGCACCCTATTAAACTCTGTACTGTCTGGCTTGACGGGCGCCATTTTGTGGCCTGGTTTACTCGAGAGGTTAGTGAAATCCTGACATTGCATTTAGCTCAAGCTGTTCTCCTGAGAAACAGTACCACAGTAGCAACCTGCTGCTTCTGCACGTTAGGCCTGTCATGGTTGTAGGTGGGGTAGGCTGGATAAGCACATTCCGAGGGGTGCTGCGCTGACTCTCTCGGAGTTAGCAGAAGGGAGTTACCCTCACGACCTTGCTATAATGAGATGAACTAAACCAAGAGCGCTTTGTCTCCCATATATGGTCTTTCCCCTGCACCAACCTGTACCAACTTGTATTTTTCCTTCTTAGGTAACGGTTTCGAAATATAACAGTATATATGTGATGAGTTGAATATGTGCTTTAGTAATTAGCGTGATGTACCTAGCAGGCTAACGTAGAGACGCAAACACCAATACGCACGCCATATGTAATAACATAGGGATTAGTATACATTGTGTTACATATTTCCGCACCCAATTAAACTCTGTACTGTCTGGCTTGACCGGCGCCATTTTGTGGCCAGGTTTACTCAAGAGGTTAGTGAAATCCTGACATTGCATTTAGCTCAAGCCGTTCTCCTGAGAAACAGTACCACAGTAGAAACCTGCTGCTTCTGCACGTTAGGCCTGTCATGGTTGTAGGTGGGGTAGGCTGGATAAGCACATTCCGAGGGGTGCTGCGCTGACTCTCTCGGAGTTAGCAGAAGGGAGTTACCCTCACAACCTTGCTATAATGAGATGAACTAAACCAAGAGCGCTTTGTCTCCCATATATGGTCTTTCCCCTGCACCAACCTGTACCAACTTGTATTTTTCCTTCCTAGGTAACGGTTTCGAAATATAACAGTATATATGTGATGAGTTGAATGGATCTATGACAGAATTTCGACAGACAGAATTTCGACCTACACAAATATCGGCGTAATTATATCGATAGCAAAAATATCGACGCCCTATGTACAACATGGTAAGTACCAAAATATCGAAAAATTAATATCGATGTTAAAAATATCGTTGTTAAATATATCGATTTTTTTAAAATTTAAAATAACATTAAAAAACTGTAAATAATACTTATTAATTACTTAAACATATTTAAATATATGTAATAATTGTTAAAAAAAATAATAATACATATTTAATAAAAAAATAAAATGATAAATCATATATAATATATAATTACTTAACAATAATTACTATTCCCACTCCAGTGGGTGCAACAGTAGGGAAAACTGACCCTGAACACTAAAAATACCCCTTTACCCAAAAACCTAAAACTGACCCTGAACCCTAAAAATACCCCTTTACCCATAAACTGAAAACTGACCCTGAACCCTAAAAATACCCCTTTACCAAAGAACCGAAAACTGACCCTGAACCCTAAAAATACCCCTTTACCAAAGAACTGAAAACTGACCCTGAACCCAAAAAATACCCCTTTACCCAAAAACTGAAAACTGACCCTGAACCCTAAAAATACCCCTTTACCCAAAAACTGAAAACTGACCCTGAACCCTAAAAATACCCCTCTACCCAAAAACTGAAAACTGACCCTGAACCCTAAAAATACCCCTTTACCAAAGAACTGAAAACTGACCCTGAACCCTAAAAATACCCCTTTACCCAAAAACTGAAAACTGACCCTGAACCCTAAAAATACCCCTTTACCCAAAAACTGAAAACTGACCCTGAACCCTAAAAATACCCCTTTACCCAAAAACCTAAAACTGACCCTGAACCCTAAAAATACCCCTTTACCCATGAACTGAAAACTGACCCTGAACCCTAAAAATACCCCTTTACCAAAGAACTGAAAACTGACCCTGAACCCTAAAAATACCCCTTTACCAAAGAACTGAAAACTGACCCTGAACCCAAAAAATACCCCTTTACCCAAAAACTGAAAACTGACCCTGAACCCTAAAAATACCCCTTTACCCAAAAACTGAAAACTGACCCTGAACCCTAAAAATACCCCTTTACCCAAAAACTGAAAACTGACCCTGAACCCTAAAAATACCCCTTTACCAAAGAACTGAAAACTGACCCTGAACCCTAAAAATACCCCTTTACCCAAAAACTGAAAACTGACCCTGAACCCTAAAAATACCCCTTTACCCAAAAACTGAAAACTGACCCTGAACCCTAAAAATACCCCTTTACCCAAAAACTGAAAACTGACCCTGAACCCTAAAAATACCCCTTTACCCAAAAACTGAAAACTGACCCTGAACCCTAAAAATACCCCTTTACCCAAAAACTGAAAACTCACCCTGAACCCTAAAAATACCCCTTTACCCAAAATTAATTAATATTACAAATAAATTACTTCCCACCCTATTCCCCTATAAACCCACAACCCGCTCCAGTAGTAAAACATATAATTTAGTTAAAAATATACATAAATTATCAATTAATTAATCAATTAATCAATTAAAATAAATCATTGCCAATTAATATATAATTGCAAAATAAATTAATCATTGAAAAATAATTATTTAAGTACAAATAAATTACTTCCCACCCTATTCCCCTATAAACCCACAACCCGCTCCAGTAGTAAAACATATAATTTAGTTAAAAATATACATAAATTATCAATTAATTAATCAATTAATCAATTAAAATAAATCATTGCCAATTAATATTTAATTGCAAAATAAATTAATCATTGAAAAATAATTATTTAATTACAAATAAATTACTTCCCACCCTATTCCCCTATAAACCCACAACCCGCTGTGGTAGTAAAACATATTATTTACTTTTATATATTTTTAAATTATAAAAACATATTAAACACATATTATAACAATTAATTTAAATACTTAACTAATATTTCTAACACATATTAGTAAATCGAAATTACTTACATCGATATATATGCTATCGATATTAGTAATTTCGATATTACTTACCTTAGGGTCGATATTCTGGCCATCGATATTCTGGACATCGATATTCTGTCCCATCGATATTAGCAACTCGATATAAGTGTAGGTCGAAATTAAGAACTCGATATTTTGACTGTTTACCAAGTTGAATATGTGCCAGCATTCTTTTTGGCGTACCACGTGGGGTTAGGTAGCAAGCAGCTCCTCTGACAGAGTTTGTTTGTTATAATAAACGATTGGACCTTTTACACTGCCAACTGACTGATTATTGGTAATTGGTATTGGGCTATTTGTAAGTATTGCTCTAGGTGTGTTGTAATTTATTTTCGGTACTTCAGCATCCAAAAAAATAAGCATGGCTAAGATGTGCAGCTTGTTGCAGCCACACTCGAACTGCCACTTGCAACTTGTTCAGACTTGGTGCTATGGGGCTAAAAAAAAGAAGTTAGAAAAAAACAGCGAAGCAGAATGCAAGAAGTAAAGAAAGTAGAACACAAGGAAAAAAGTTAAAACAGAAAAAGTAATAGTCACAGAAAAAAAAACTTAACAAAAGATACATTTTCTAATACACACACTAATAAAAAGACGTAAATGAGGGGTGGATGGGTGGGACAGGGGGAGGATTGGCAGAGATTAAAGGCAGATTGAGAAAGCAGGCCCAGTACCATGCACAGAACAGAACAGAAAGCAGATAAAACAAAGTGGCCACATCCTTGCCGTTTGCAAAGATTTTTCAGCTCAGAATGCTCTACTACCCAGAGAAAGCCAATGCTGGAAAATCCACTTAACAGCCAATATTTCAACAGAGATGTCAATGAGTTAAACAAAAGACAACCTGTTCACAGTGTAGCATTCTACGAGATATATTCTCTTTTATGAAATTTTTATATTTTTGGCACAATATTATTAGTGCATGGGGATACAAAGAATTTATATATACTATATACAAACATGTACAACAATTACAAAGAACACTTTATACATTTCATGAAATTTTGTTGGGGTTCTCCTCAGGACCGGGTGGGTTCTTGAGAAAAGTGCAATATATCACAGTCAGTCGTGTGAAGAGTAGACAACCCAATTAAGGGGTGAAGTATCCCACAGGAGAGGTGTTCACAGGGACCGCTGTTGTGGCGGCTTCTTGCTTGCCGGCATCTCCTCTTTCGTGAAGAGCAGTCACTCCTCGGCAGTAGGGGAGAAAGGGCGTCCGTCCTTCTCTCTCTAGCGTTCGTCTGAATTGGTTGCGCTACCAGTTCAGACGAACGCTAGAGAGAGAAGGACGGACGCCCTTTCTCCCCTACTGCTGAGGAGTGACTGCTCTTCACGAAAGAGGAGATGCCGGCAAGCAAGAAGCCGCCACAACAGCGGTCCCTGTGAACACCTCTCCTGTGGGATACTTCACCCCTTAATTGGGTTGTCTACTCTTCACACGACTGACTGTGATATATTGCACTTTTCTCAAGAACCCACCCGGTCCTGAGGAGAACCCCAACAAAATTTCAGGGGTTCGAAACGCGTCGACCAGCCTTGCCCTGTATTTGGTTTTCCACTGATGTCATAAAACAACTCGTTTGACCTGTGATAAAAGACCCTTTGATGGAACTTTGTAATATACAGACTTTAAATACTGATCATCACGAACAGGATTATTTCCAGTTATCCGTTACCAATACATGGGCATTTTTTGTTATTGTTTTTTGCTCTTTGTGTGACTGTTGTTTGTATGACTGAAGTGGCCAAGTGTGTATGAAATGTATAAAGTGTTCTTTGTAATTGTTGTACATGTTTGTATATAGTATATATAAATTCTTTGTATCCCCATGCACTAATAATATTGTGCCAAAAATATAAAAATTTAATAAAAGAGAATAAATCTCGTAGAATGCTACACTGTGAACAGGTTGTTTTTTGTTTAACTCATTGACATCTCTGTTGAAATATTGGCTGTTAAGTGGATTTTCCAGCATTGGCTTTCGTTTTGTTACATAAAGTTTGGTTGGACTCAGCCTTGCTGAGATAGGAGTCAAGACCCTTGTCTGATTCTTTGACTACTACCCAGAGAAGCAGCACAAATAGGCATTTGAGCATTATTCTGCCCGTTTGTGGAGTTCCACTGAATCTCGCAGTTTTTTTGCAACTCTTCAGAATTCCACAGAGCAAAATTCCACGAGTGCCGACCAGAACTACTTTCCATATCCAAAGAGGTTCTTTATGGAGGCAAATCAGCAGAATCAACCACTGGAAAACAAATTCAATATCTTGTGGTAATAAGAATCAATCTTAAACAGGATAATTTACAAGTAAGCCTCCTAAAAATTGCCCAAAAGGTGATTGAGTAAGTGATTTACCCATTTCAAGTGTGAAGGGACCTGATATGAAAAAAAGTAAATTAACTTTCCAATGTTATATTTATAAGGATTATGCTCACAGTCTTTTAGACTGCCGTTCATGACGATATGCATACCAGAGCTTTCATACATCATGAAATACAAGTCACTCAGATATCTGCTTGATAAAGTTCTCCTCTTGATAATACACAGCTTCACTCAAAATCATATTCCACCACCCGAGAATAAACTGCAGCTGTGATCCTAATAGATCAGTGTCACCAAGAGCTTTGTTGCTAGCATCTCACCTCACTCATTGCCCTGCTCTTGATAAAATGCATACAGACTAAGAGTGGCTCTGAAAAGTACCCGACGGAGATATGCTTTGCCCATTATAACACACATACTTATTTACAAAGACTGCTTTTCTTGATAATAACTGAGCAGACCATCCAAGGTATGACAGAACAAGCACAAAATGCTTGTGATAAACGCCTCTGCTCGAATCTCATCACACTATGAGTTGTGTGCCCAGGCACGCTTTTAACACTATTGGACTCACCCCACACCTTTTCAACCAGATGTCACGGTAGAGACTGATCTGGTTTCCCCATGGCCATTATCTACAGTACTGTTTGTCCAATACAAACCACCTGCCTCAGAGATTGACACTCCACAATGCCTGGATCGGGATTGCACGATGTGCAGGAACCACACACTTTTATGCCCTCCCCGTTCCAGTGGCAAGGCATCCGCTGCTACCAACTCTACACAACAGATGCGCAAGCGTCCGTGCTAGCAAGTTAAGTATTCATACCTTTGCTGACCTCTACCCAGCCAATCAATTCCTTGCCCCTCCAACACAGGCCACTACTACGTGTAGACCCTAGACTTCTTATTGTATTATCAATTGAGTGCGACATGTCGGGCGCTCTATAATTCTTTCCAGCCCCCTCCAAAACACTCATAGCATTAGACTATATATACACGACGCCCTCACCCCGTAAGCTTAAATCATCCCTATATAATCACATGCAGCGAGCAGCACCGGCAGCAACCACACCAACCTGGGAAGCTAGGAGAGGAGATCTCGCCTTCCTCTTTACTGATGCTCAATGGGCTTTCTGCTGTGGTCAACTTGAGATGCTATCGCCTAACTACAGACTGCAACTTATTCATTTTAAATTTCTGCACCGCAGATACCCAACCCCTGCACAAATACACCGAATGGGGCTATTCCTAGACTCCCACTGCCCACACTGTCACTCACCCCTGGCGGACTTGCTCCACCTTGCCTTGCAATGTCCCAGAGATTTTTGACATAATAGAGAGGTTCGTGAATGTACCTGTGTCTCTATCTCTACTGCTGGGGCTACAGAATTATGTGGAAGATATACCCTGTGAATCCCGTAAACTGACTGCTTCAATGCTCCTACTTGCAAAGTGCAGAATTGCACTAAACTGGAGTGGGACACAGGCGCCACGAGCCCAAGACTGGATCACAGACATTATATATTGTCGCACATGATATATTGTCGCAAACAATTATCCAACTTTTGGGACCTGGTGCCCTCAAAAACCTGCCCCTGGGACATCTGGGAACCCTTTACTGCCTTCCTTCGCCAAACGGACAACCCCCCCATGCTCCTAGATAGCAACAATGAGGAGGGTCCACTCCATATAATGCCTTTCAATACAAGTACAGCGGGCATGTCGATTGAAACGCTGCCCCTTTCGGAGATTCTGTGATATATTGTACCATAGTGACTTGTGTGCATTGTGCTGTTGGACTTGGGGGAGAATAGGGGGGAAACGGCCACTCTGTGGTTCAGTTGTTGCATACAATTTTGTCGTGTTTACAACTGTGTTCTGATGTATGTGCATTAACCAACATGCAATTCTCCAGTTTCATGCCTGTGTAATACCAACAGTTCATAAATAAAGGTTAAAAAAAATGATTGTGAGGTTGGCACAGGTAGATTTCCTGCAATGCTGAAGACCCTTCTATTCTTTGCCTGCTCAGGGCTGTACGTCCTTTGCATACCAGAGGAAGTAACCTTCTATTTTCAGATGTGCAGGAACACTATACAAGAGTAGATACCCTTTAATGTGAAGAAAACTTCCACCATATCTTGTATACCATTCTAAGCAGAGGACAAATACTTTCTGAATGGCTGTCCTTCAAGGTTTTCTCATTTTTTGACTTATACTACTTTGTTTCTTCATTGTGCCTGCGACCCGTTTTGTACTGTTGATACTGATGGCTGTTCCACAAAGGCTTTCAAAAGTAAAGATCTCACCAGTATTATTGCAGATGCAGTCAAGTACCAGGTGATGGGAAGGAGCTCTGTGCTTGACCTGACTCTGTCCTTAGGACATGTGTGTCTGTAACTTATACTCAAAAGTACATTTCATGGGTGAAGGGGGGGGGTCATTTGGACCCCCCTCTCCCCCCTTGAAATGCATTGCTGAATTGCGATTTCAAATTGCGAATTCGCAATTCCCATTCATTCCTATGGGCATTTTAGCCCATAGGAAAGAATGGGAATTGCGAATTCGCACTTTGCTAATCGCATAATATTTGAGAATCGGTAAAAATTGCGATTTTTACTGATTCTCAAATATTTTGCGAAAATGTACATGCATCCCATTTTGCATTTCCTAATTTGCGATTCCCTAAAAATCGCAAATTAGGAAGTGCAAAATGAAACAATGATGCATGTGGACCCATGTCTGCACAGTCAGAACAAAATAGAAAGAAGCTAAGGAAAAATTCAGAACAAATATGGAAAAGGAAGAAATGGAAATGACAAAAAGAAAGTATTTTAAATACAACTACAGTTGCCAAGCTGAGAAACGTGAAACTAGCATGTCACATAATCATGAAACTATCTAGGGGCCTGCTATACTGTTTGGCAAACAGTACTCTGTCCATCTGAGTGTTTGTGGACATTGCCTTTGCCACCCTGGCAGACTGCGGCCTTCCAAATTTAGAGTTGACCATGGGCCCAGTGGTCATATCTGTATCTTGAAAGGAACTGCTGCCACAGCTAATTTGTTTGATGGCCACTGTCAGTGTTGACGTCCATTCACTAAACTTTTAACAGTTTTTTGGGGAGGGGAAACTGAAACCTGTTGAGCCATAATCACACTCACACCCTGAGATACTTCTCCCAAGGCAGTTTTTCCTGGCAGGGATGGAGAGGGCGATAAGAATTTCAACATTCACCTGAAAAATTGTGAAATGGATAATGTCCTTTATTTGTTCACGCCTACCCATTTGAGCCATTGGAGGATCTTTTCCATTGACCGAGCCAATGGGGCTCAGGTTGATGTCAAATGTATGGTCCACCTGTCTTTGAGTGATGTGGATAGACTGATGTGTCGGCGGACATTCCACCACACTCTAAATCAGGTCCTAGGTTTTCTCCTAGCTTGTAGCTGGCTTTCAACCCAATCAGAAGAACTAGCTCCACCAGCAAATCCCTGGTCAACATCAGATGCTACACACATGCCATAATTACTCACATACACACCAATGCAACTCATGTTCCAGAGCCTTCCATCACTGGTTTAAACCACACTATTGAAAAGCATGACCATTCCAACCATGCCCAAAATGCACATGTGGTTGAACCAAGTTAATTATTGTAATAGACCTTCCTCTTATTCAGCCTCACCTTTTCTTTCTCCCTCCAGTACCATCTATGAAGACAGTGTTCTCTCAGTTTAAGCTTGTGGCTGTGTCTTGTAATTAAGAGCCAAATCTTCCACTCCTTTCCTTCACTTCGCCCCACTCACCTTTGCCATTTAAATATCTTCCATAATTGTCTTAATGGACCGCCCCACAACCCTATTAGTCTGTGGATGGTAGAGAGACATTCTCTTGTGCTTATGCCACTGTTTTCTAGAAAAGTTTCCAACTCATGCTAGCACAACTGTGTTCCATTTTCTGTTAAGTAGACCCTCACATATGAAAACATCCTCCAGAAAACGGAATACCCTGTTGGCAGTGTTCTCACTCACACAGGGAACCACAGGCCACCAGGAGAACACATCTACAAGAACCAAAAGGTGTGCATCATTCTCTCACCTTTCAATAGTCCCACAATGAGTTGAATTGCACATAGGTGGCACATATGGTTTCAAAATCATATAACACACATCACAATTCCCACAAGATCTGATGGTCAACTCCACCTCCAAGTCCATACTGGGCCACCAGAAATCACCTTAGATTTGACCACTCCAATGTGTCCATCGTGGGCCAACTTAACAAAACATGGCCTTACAGCCTTAAAGGGATCTCACTTTGTGTATCTAAACAGTAAACATACTCTCTTTCAAGGTCCTCCTTTATTGACCAGAAAGGCTGAACCTCCTCCTTCAAGGAGGTTCTCTTTGGCCACACTCAGGACAACTAGCCGCAAACTTCACACAGCTCTTAATATTGGATAACGCTTCCCTCCATCAAGCCCCAGAAACAACCCATTCTGTCACCTCAAACACAGTCTGCTGAGTCCAGACCTCATTCTCACAGATTCCACCCTCGTCACCAGGAATTAGATCTGAAAATAATCTGTGGCATATTGATTCTGCCAGGAATATATTGCATCTCAAAGGTGTTCTCTCGTAAAGAGAGAACCCAGTTTCTGATCATCCTAGACACCGTATATGAACCCATATTAATGAACATCTCCTGAAGTGGTTTGTGGCTCAGATCTCATCACGAAAACACCACTTCACAAAAATGTCTAAATATGTCCCTACCACCCGCTTCAAAGCCTCCTTCTCGATAACAAAGTTATTGCTCACTGCTCCTGATAAAGCTATAGACGCAAACGCCCCCATCACCTTTTCATTTCCCTCCTCTTGTAACAACACAGCTCCTACCCCTTTGAATCATTCACAATTACAGTCTTCCTGCCTGGAATAAAAGCCTGTAATGGGTGCACTACATAACTCCTTTTTTCACCTGTTCAAATTCAGCATTACAACTCTTGCCACAAAGTTCACACTCTTCCTTAGAAGATTTCTCATACTTGAGAACATGAATTAACCAACTATAAAATTAATTTTCACCTATAAAAGACAAATGTTCCTTGATCTTAGACATGGGCAATTCCTCAATGGTACCAACCAATTCTTCCTTAGATTGTTCCTCATAGCACCAAATACTGTGCCCAAGATAGTTAGGGGCAGATTTATGTTGCCTTACGCATCTCTGCAAATCGGCAGAGATGCACCAGGAAAGATACTGCACACAAGTTCATCCGTGCACCACCCATGATGCGCCGCATTTACAATGCGGGGCACCATGGCGCAGGAATGAACAGATGCGTGTCGCATCTAGGGGGTGAAGATGTCGCAGTGCTGAAGTAGTGTTGCGTGCTGCACACAACTTCAGCACTATTCCAACTTGCCCTATCTCTAACGTGGTGCGTCAAGGCTTACGCCTGCTTCAAGCAGGCGCAGGGTTGTGACGCATCAGCGTTTGGAAAGTGACTCAGTGAAATCTTGTAGATTTCACTGAGTCACTTTTCAGGGGCGTCCCTGCGATGGAACGGGGCCCTGCGTGGAAACGCCCACATGAAACCTGACGCAGGTTTCATGTGGCGCAGGGCCTTACACCGAGACACATCTCCATAGATGCGTCACGATGTAAGTATGTCACAGTATGGCGCAGGGTTTACGCCGTGGCTGCATCACGCAGTTGCGTCAGAAGTGACGCAACTGCCGCCCAAAAGTGCCGCAAGTCTGACATAAATTTGCCCCATAATCTCTGTCTTACTGAAATAACACGCATCTCCTCTCCTTCTACACAGAACAACATTAAAAAAGGCATTTTTTTCTGGCCAGCTCTTAACATCTTGCATGCTGAAAAATTGAGTTAGCTGAAACAAGACTGAACAGCATCCAGATGAACTTGAAAGCTTCAACTGGAGCAATGAACACCATCAGATCTTGGATCTCCTCATGTAACCAAATCTGGGAATATGTGGATGCCATGGCCAGGGTGGTGAAAAACGTGGCACCCAAAATGATTTACATTATCTCCACAATGTTTGGAAGTGGAAACTTATTAACAATCATTTGCCTGTTAAGAGCCCTCAAATATACCCTTAAGATTAGGTGCAAAAAGCGTACCTCTTGATTGGCTTCGATAATGGGAGTAAGCCACTCTGTGGCCTCTCCAGGAACAATCAGATTTGCGTCATTCAGTCACCCCAACTGGAAATCCCCTAGCTTTAGACATAATTGTCCGTGACCCTTTTTCAGCCTGATTTTGTGAGTTTACCCATTTAGACATTCACACTTGCCATAACAAAACACTCTGGAAAGATGTTTCAAAGTTTTCACAAATGTCATTCATCCAGCGCATGAACCTGAACTTGAGGTATACCACTGGGGTCGAGAAATACACCCAAATCCTTCTGATGTGACCATTCAATAATGCATGTACCTTTGTGTGAGACATAGACCTCGTCCACAGTAATACTGTTTTTAAAATCAAACACAGCAATGAAGTAGCCCTTCATTTTATTCTACTGAACCACATAACCTCCAGACAATTCAGCATATATGCAGTCAGGGAAGATGGTCAACTTTGAGCATGAGTCAAACATCATGTAAACCTGCATGTCCCACAACGACAACCTTTCCTTCGGATTGCCAGCACCCTCCCAAACTGTAAAGTCACTACCTCACTCTCTCTGAACACAGCACTCTGTTTACACTCCATACGTTCTTCTCTGCAACATTTCATAAAGTGACCATACCGTTCATACTTGCTGCAGACTGCGTTTGCTGCAGGACCCAAACTCTAATTAGCCATGTGCCTAACCCCTCTACATGTGTAGCAGCGTCCTGTAAAAGTAAATGGCTTTTGCCAAAATTATTGTTGGATCGCTTTGGACTCCTGTTAGACTCTGCACCTAAGTTAAGAACACTTATGTCTGTGTTGTTCTTGTTGTCCCTTTAAATCTCCCTTACACACTTAAGCATGTGCTCGATACCTTTAGGCACAATGATTTCCTCACTGGGTGGTAGCATAGCTTTTAACCAAAGTTCTTCTAAATATAACAGAGTTAGGACACTTATCCTTTATTCTCTCTTCAGTAGGTGGGATAGAGCGCGCAGGGCACCCTACTAGGATCTTACCAATAAGTGCCTGGGCCCATACTTCAAAAGGACATCAATTTTATTACCTCAGACAGGTGACACACGCTCTATTATCAGTTTGTGCTTATACTAATTCCTATACCAGTAACTTACCAATCCTTGTCACTAGATACCTAAACACGATGAATCAAGGAGTTAGATAAGGAAAAGGCACTCAAAAATATTGTGACATTTGCATTTATATAATAACCACAGACTCAGGGTAGGTTCAAATTCTTTATCTAAACATCATCATCAAAAGTCATAAGCTATAGGTTAAATGCAATCAAACTATCAATAACCAAGATCAGAAACAGCGTATAGCTATGTATAAGATAGATTATGCCAACCATTTAGCAAACTTGAAATGAAGGGAAAATGAAAACAAGGAACATGCTAATTTTAGGAAACAGACTTTCGCAACTTGATTAAAGGAGGGTAAAGAAAGGGAACATAATAAACCCAAAGACTTTCGTAATTCATTGGCAGTTTTAAAAGGAGAACACAACTTGTGTAATTCGATTATTCAGATTTTAGCTCAATAACTATAGGGAAGGTAAGAGTTGGAACATACTATAAATTCAGCTTATCTCCTTATAGGGAGGGTGAGAAAAGGAACATGTACTATTAGAGAAACATTTAGCATTGACTAAAGGTGGGTAAAAAATGGGAACATGCTAATAGACAGTAATACATGAAAATCTCATTTACCAAGGGACGGGAAAGAAAAGGAACATATGCAATAGGGTAAAGAAGAGGACGTGATTTTAGAAAGACAATCACCCACACAGATTTATATTTACCTAGAATACTGTGAAGACCAACCCTGGCCACGGGTCAGTTGGAAAGGACAGGAGAAACCCCAAAGACTTCAGTGCCAGTAGGCAAGCAGGTGCAGCTCATGGACAATCAGGACAGGATAACCCCAGAATTTGGATCAGGACCAGATCACCAAAGGTTAAGACCAGCACCCGCAGTTTCGGTTGCAACGCCTTCGCTACTCCCTCTCTGCAAGGAATCTGCCAAAACCCCGATTGGGTTACAGATTTCACCAACAAAGTGCTTCGCCAGCACTTTCACTTCCCAAAACCCCGATTGGGTTCTCGAACCTCCTGACAGAGTGCTCCGCAGCTCTCTGCTCTTAGTCACCTATTGAGTACGTTGGGTCAGTGACAGATCCGCTATTCAGACAAGTCGGACAATTTCTCTAGCTAAACCTACGCTAATTATACTGTTTTTCAGGTCAGTGTACCACCCCCCACTGTTGCAAGTGTAAGGATCCCCAGTTTTGATTGGACAAAGGAGGAGGACAGGTCATCACACCACCTACATTTTAGACTTTCTCCGTCTCTTTATTCAAATTCCGTCTACGCCTCTCAAATTTCAGGTTCTCATGGCCTCTTCAATCCTCCAAACAATGGCTGTTCTAATCACGAATACAATGTATTTGTCTAGAGTTCATTAGGGTAGCTTCCCAGGAGCATCTTCTAGTCAGTCAGTTTCTTGTCAATAGTCCTAAGGTCACTGCTCCGGGGACTGGTTATTCTCGCGCAGACTCAGTTTAAACCAAGATGGAGTTCAGCATTACACAACAGGCCAAGTTTCAGAGTGTAACTTGAAATAAAAAGAAAAACAGTTTTAGAGTACAGATTAATGGATTATACTGTATATCATGAATTTCTACACTCTACCCATTACTTTATAATAAACTATAGCATTAGCATTAAGCAGAACGAACAACTAAGCAAAAGCAGCAATGCAAGCCTCTCGCATGTGAGAACACAGAACAGCCATTTTAGCACTAGTGCGCAGATGCGACAGCGTTCCCTCCAAAGCTGCGAGTACGTCATGTCACGTGGGTATGACAGATGCATGCGCAGTAGAAATTCCCGCGTAGCAGCAGCCATTTGAGACGCAAGCGTATTAGGATTAGAAAACACATAAGAAAGCTTCTCTCGGATACCCCATGTAAATGTAAAATGTGCGAAATTAGTAAAACAAACAGGTTGGTTACTTCTTTATTGTTATTCGAGGTTATTGAGTACGAGCAAGTCGCTTCGTATGCGAATCCTTGCTTCATCAATCCCCTCTTTGATGATAGTTTATATCATCACAAATTAATGAAACAGATGCCAACTTTTCACATTTCACCCATTTCAATTTCTTCAAACTTTCTATTCTTCTTTTTCTCATTATTTCTATTTGGATGAGAATTTTTCATTTTTTTCTAAATCTGGCTATTCATTTCTTCTAACTCCAGTTCTTCAATGTTTCTTTTTACTCCTTGCTGATTCACAGAATATTTCTTCTTGTTTTTGACATTTGCAGTAAATTGTTATCCCTAAAACTATTAACCCTATCCCCGCCATTGGCATCAGTATTTTACTCACAAGACTTTTACCTAGATCAGAAAACCAACTACCTACAGAGGAGAGACCATCAGTCAGTCTCTTCCAGGCACTTTCAACCTCCAGTGGTTTAAGCTCTCTTTCCAAATTAGTGATGTTTTTCACATACTTCTTAATTTCAACACTCTTGTCTGAAATGTAAGTGCAACAATGTTGCGCTTTCAACATTCTACAGACTCCGCCCTCTGTTGCCAATAATGTGCCAAGAGCAAGTCGATTTTGTAAAACCATAGATCTGATCGCAACCAATTCTGTATTGACCATCAGGAAACCTCCAGCAGTGTCAGTTGATAACCGATCTACTACTGTTGACAATTTGCAAATTCTGTGTGTATTCGGAGCCACTCCCACTGTAGGTATCAATGCACTAAATATATCACCTACTATTTCTCCAACACTTTCTCTTTTGCTACGTACTAATCCGTTAGTTTCGTCATTGCTTCCAGTGATTTTATCCACATGGTATATCTTTGGGAAGACAATACCAAAATAACACCTTCCATACCAGTGATCTGGTAATTTGAAATAAGCCTTGTTCCCACATATACAATAAATTCCGGGAAACACAGGAGCTGTCCCATCTTTGAAACCCCAACCTCTGATTACCTTATAATTGTGCTCACATATACTGGAACCAATGAATACATTGTTATTATAACTAGTCATTTCTCTGTGAAGACAGAGTGTAAAGATTCTAAGTACACGTGATGAGAGGCAAGAAGAAGTTTATTAGCATCCAGATCCTTCAGTGCCAACTACCAGAGTGGGCTCACCAACATTCTAAGGTGAGCTTCACTCCAATGTTCTATGCCAGGGGTAAACCAAGAGGCGGGGAGAAGGAGGGGGAACAAAGGAGAGGGAACTACCAAGTTACAACACAGAGTTTCCCTTTATTTTCAAAATCCAGCCACATAGCAGCGTTAGCTCCACTATTTGAGGTGCTCCCTATACTTTCAGCCCATTTAGGGGTTTTCTGATTCTTGTCATTTGCTTTTCTTTGGAAACTCTCTCTTCTCTTTTCTACCATGTTTAGAAATATCTTTTCTTTTTCATGTAACAGACAGGTTAAGTTATTTCTGTGTGCATCTCCTATATCTATTTTCCCTACGGTTAGAAAATATTCACTCATATAACGTGCTACATCTCTAGTAGTATATACAGGGTTTAGGTTTCTACGTGCAGGAAGTTCAGAAAATATCACATCTGAGTTAGAATAGTAATATTGTAAGGGTCCTTTCTTGTAAAATAAGCTAGTTAGAATACTACAGGAAATTCCATATGTTAGCTGCCGGTGGTGATACGTCACACCCTCAGCTACCGAAGTGGGCAGCTTCATGCAGACATAACAGTCTTCTATCTCCATTGCTTCTACATAGTGTACTAAAAGGTTTGCAAATACATTTAAATGAGTTCTGTTTTTGATTTCATTATAGTGCAGTCCTTCCTCATCTGGTGCATCTAAGTCTATTTTAGTTTGTCTAAGGATAAGTGCTTTTTCTTGTGTATCTACTCTTTGTGGTGTATCTTTCATTTGCAACTCTTCTGTGCCCATTGTCACTGGCTCAGTAGGGTACAATTGAGTATCTTTACTCATCATGTAAGGAATAGTTATGGTTAGTCCTTTCCAAAGAATAAATACTAGTGCTACACTACATAAACATACTTTTCAGCATGTTCTTACACAATTTCTTTTCGGTCTTCCGTTAACAGTTGAATCTGCCATTTGGTCTAAAGGAGTTTCAACCCCTCTTTGAAACTTTTCACGCAGTCTTTACCCTGTGCAACACTCAGGTGGGTCTTACTTCTTCTGTAGTTTGATCAGCAATCAATTCTTCATCAGTCTCGTCACTTATCTCTAGGTTTTCAAAGTCTTCCAAAACGATGTAGGTCCACTCGGGCCCTTGTACTTGTTTTTAAGTCTTTTTAGTCTTGGACTTCTTCTTCTGGGTTGTATCACAGGTGGATCAGTATGACTTTTACCTCATCCACTTGTTCAGGCTCTTCATTAATTTTCTTTAAACTCAGTCTCAGTCTTTTCACATATCTAGGCCATGAGTCGTTTAACTGGCACTGTGCTCTGGCCCTCTTCGAATGCTCTTTTATTCTCGCTCATTTGTGGCACATTGATTTCGGTGTCTTCTTCTTCCCTCTCGATCTGACTATTTCCAGGTCTTATTTCTGTTTCTCCGGCCTGGTTACTAAACTGGCCTTGTTCAGGAATCTGTTGAATTTGCCTTTTCTCTGTTTCACTTTCTTCGTCCTGAACACAATTGTCTATTCCTACCTGGTCCTGCTCAAGCTCTTCGAACTCTTGATGTTCTTCCGCTTGAGTTTCCGCCCTAATTTCTATCTGTCCCTTTTCAGATTCAGGAGTTCTGGGCTGAGTATCGATTACCTGATCTTTCCCTATCTGGTCCTCCTCAGCATCACTTTTGACATGGATTTCAATGACCTGAGGATCTGGCTCTACACCTGTCTCATCCTCACTATCACTCTGTCTGTCTAAATAAGTTTGACTTCTGGTTCGAACATATTCTGCAGGAATGTCGATTACTGGGATCCAATCTTCTTGACTGGTGCTCGGCTGTTCTTCTTCAGCTACTTCAGGTTCGATATCTTGAGATCCTTCAGCTGCGCAACCTTCAGCCTCAGTTTCATCAGCTTCAGTCACCTTCTTCGTGTGACTGACATGGATCCAGTGCGGAACTCCTGCACACGTTACTGCTGTGGTGGTAATCAGAATTACTTGACGTGGTTTACTCCACCTGGGTGTAGGGCACTATGTTTGAGTATGTTCCTTAACCCTTTCGATGCTGATGACGAGCTGGGCTCGTCATGGTGCACAGTGGTCGTGTGCTGATGACGAGCCCAGCTCGTCATGAAATAAAGGAATACAGCAATTTCCAGCACAGGAGGGGAATTGCCTTAGCAGCGAAGGTGTTAAGAACAACCCAATCCCCTGGGTTCAAGTCATTAGCTGGAGTTGCTGGTCTGGTGACAGCATCTTCCCCAACCTGGCGAGAGATAGAACGCACTTGGTCAGCCAGTTCTTTGCAGTATTCCAGTACTAAATCATCAGATATGTTTAGCAGTCTGTGTCCTGGTACCCATGCTTGCCGCATAGCTCTTCCCATCAGTATTTCATGGGGACTTAAGCCTGTGTTCCGGTCTGGAATACTTCTAAGTCCCATCAGAACAAGTGGCGGAGCATCTGGACACTCCAATCGAGTTGACTCATACATCTTTCCCAATCTTGATTTTATAGTGCCATTCAATTGTTCTACCACTCCAGATGCTTGTGGGCGATATGCACAGTGCAGTTTTTGCTTAATTTTGAATGCTTCACAAATTAGACCCATTATTTCGCTGTTAAAATGTTTTCCTCTGTCAGATTCAATTGTCACTGGAAATCCAAACCCTGGGATAAGCTCTCTAAGTAGAAGCTTAGCCACGGTAATGCTATCATTCTTACGTGTGGGGTAAGCTTCCACCCATTTTGAAAACAGGCAGACAATGACAAGTACATATTTTAGTCCTGGGCAAGGGGGTAATTGAATGAAATCAATCTGCAATCAAATAAAAGGACCTTCTCCCTTTCCAATCTTTCCTGGCAATACCACTGTTCTCTTCCCTGGGTTCATTTGCTGACAAATCAGACACCTCTGGCAGAGTGCCTCTGCTATGTTCCTGAATTTCGCATTCAACCATGTTCGTCTGAACAGACGTATCATAGCATCTCTTCCCAAATGTGAATCTCCATGAATCAACCTAGCCATTGGAGCAAGCAGACAGTTGGGTAACACTACTGTTTTGTCAAGGTAAACAATGACACCATCTTCAGCTCTTCTCTTACAACCCAATTTCCTCCACTTCTCCTTTCTTTTGGTTCTGCTGCATTCTGCAATTCTCTCACTCCTTCCCATGTATCCACACCATCCAGTAACATAAGTTGGCAGCTGTTTCTGCCCACCTCAACCTTTTTGTTTACAGCCATTTTGTATTTTGCACAACGTTGGGCTAACTGGTCAGCATATCGATTACCAGCTGTCACTTTGTCATTGCCAGATTTGTGAGCAGCACACTTGATCAAAGCCACTTCTTTTGGCAACTGGATGGCTTCCAGTAAATCTTTCATATATTGACCATTTCTTATTAGAGTACCTGAAGAAGTCAGAAACTCCCTTTGCATCCATAATTGGCCATAGTCATGCACAACCCCGAACAATACTGGCTGTCAGTGAATATGGTCACTTTCCAATTTTTCCCAAATTTACAGGCCTTTGCCAGGGCAACCAATTCGGCAATTTATGCGGACTTGACTCCAGGTAAATAGGATGCTTCCACTGGGCCTCCCAAGGTACACACTGCGTAAGCAGCGCTTAAACTTCCTTCCTCATGCCTCATGCAGGAGCTCATAGTCTGACTCAATCAAGGGCTCCTCTCTTATGTCGGGCCTGGGCTTTGTACTGTATTCAGTCAGATCAATGCAGTCATGCTTAACTTCCTGCTTAAGTTCTGCACTGTATGAATTTGGCAGTAGGGTTGCTGGGCTCAAAATGTTGCACCTAGCAATGGTTACATTTCCTGCACCTACAAGAAATCTCTCGTACTTAGTCAACCGACTAGGTGTGAGGTACTGAGTCTTAGTCCTGGTTTGCAAGATTACAACTGCATGTGGAACATATACGGTTACAGGATGTCCCATAAAGATGGATTCAGTCTGCTCAACACTCATGCAAGTTGCAGCTACTGCTTTCAGACATCCGGGTAATGCGGTGGCCACTGGGTCTAGTGTGGACGAAAAATATGCCACAGGTCGTCGCACTAATCCATGAATCTGACTCAAAACTGAAAGTGCACAATTATCTCGTGTGTCACAAAATAGTGCAAAACCTTTTGAATAGTCAGGCATTCCCAATGTTGGAGCTGTACACAGGCAGTTTCTCAATTTCACAAAAGCAGTCATGCTTTCGTCATCCTACTCTACTGGGTCTTTGGCTCTTTTCTTTGTCATTTGTATCAGAGGCTTTGCAAGGACTGCGAATCCCACAATCCATTGCCTGCAGTCTCCTACGACTCCAAGAAACACCCTGACCTCTTTTTGTGTCTTTGGCAAATTCATGTTTTTAATTATCCTGATTCTTTCGGCGGTAACTCTCCTGACACCTCTCTCTATTTGATGTCCCAGGTATTTCACTGAGGTTGCACAGCATTGCAAATTTTCTGGGACACTTTATGTCCTCCTTCACCCAGGTGATTCAGTAATGCAATGGTATCGACAACACAGTCTTTCTGTGATTTTGAGGCCACCAAAAGGTCGTCTATATACTGAACCAAGACTGATCGCCCAGGTAGTACTAACGACTCCAGGCACTTTTTCAAAATCTGATTAAAGATTGAGGGGCTCTCTGTGTACCCCTGAGGGACACAATTCCAAACATAGACATGACTGTTTAATTCAAATGAGAAAATAAATTTGCAATCTGGGTGCAATGGGATTGAAAAAAATACATACATAGGTCTATGACAGTAAACCATCCAGCTTCCCACGGTATCTGATACAGAATCACTGCAGGATTCGGCACAACTGGACAGCAAGGGACAACAATCTTATTAACCTTTCTCAGGTCCTGTACTACTCTGTACTTACCGCTGGGTTTCTTTATCCCAATTATGGGGGAGTTACATGGACTGCTCATTACTTCTTGCAAGATGACTGCTTCCAACAACCGCTTTATTTCTACTGCAACTCCTGCCTTTTTTTCTATATTCATTTTGTACGGTCGGGTGTTTGGATAAACTGCGTCTTCTTTTATGGTCACTTTTATTAGGTCAACATTTGCCATTAATACTACATCCTTTCCTGTAAAGTCCCATACTTCTGGTTTTACAGTCTGTTGCAGATCTTCTGGTAAGTCTTTTATTGTCATCCTGGCAATGTCTGTCTCTGGTTTTGCTAACATTAGTTTGTAAATTCCATCTTCGTCTGGGGTCTGAATTTCAACACCATTTGGAGTGCAAAAGATGGTGCAATTCATTTTGCACAACAAATCTCATCCTAGCAGGTTTACAGGACTGGAGTCACAGACTACGAATCTATGCATTTCTTTAAAGTTCCCTATTTTTACTTCCATTGGTTCTGTGACTGGGGTACTAATCTGTTTAGAAATGCCCACTACTTGGATCGCTTCTCCCGAGAGGGGTAGGTTTGGAACATCTGCTGTTCTCACAGTAGAAGGAGTAGCACCAGTGTCCAACAGGAAATGACATAATTTCCTTCAACCTTTCCTTCAATGTGTAGCCCTGACTGGTCTACCGGCAAGGAGGCGCCAAGCACGCACTCCTCGTTCTCCCCCCTCAGGCACCGTCAGTAAGGTTCTTCACAAAAGAATGTGTCATTCAAAAGAAATTGTGAGGTTGATGCATCACTTTTTTCCCTTCCTTCCCAATTCTGAGTCTCTACATTCTGTTGTGCTATGCTCCTATAATTTGGCATAGGCGCCAGGGGTATCTGGTTCTGTGTTACCTGCTGCTGGGTCTTCTGTGGCACCCCAGGCTGCATCTGTGGATTCAAATCATTATTTTGCACATTACCATTCTGCACAGCCTTACACTCGTCCTTCCAGTGCCCCAACTTGCCACATCCATGACAGGGGAACTTCTTTTTCGCATCTTCCCTATTGAATTTTTCCCAGGGCCTTCCCCCACTTCCATCGCCCTTACTCTGATTAGTACTCATCTGATTCAGCTGTTGTTCTTGGTGCTCCGCTAATTTTACTTGTGCCCACATAACTTTGTCTTTCAATTCTTTCCATTTGTTTCCTAGCTCATCTTCACAATATTTTGCATATTTCAAGACCTCATCTATGGGCTTAGCTTGCCAACAAATTTTATTGTCTTTAATCCATTGGGAAATTTCTGGTCTCAATTGTAGCACAAATCGATAAATAAAATGTGTCATGTCCTTCATGTCAATGTTGTCTAATCAACTGTATTGTTTAAATGTCTGTAGTAGACGTTCATAATATGAATGCACGTATTCGTCTTTATTCTGAGTGGTTCTATCTATTTTCATCAAATCTGTCTCTTTTGCAGGCACCTTTCCTTTCAGGTAAAGTATTACCTAATTATATTTCTTCATTACATCCTCAGAAGGTGCTCGTGTCTTCGTGTCTCTTGGGTACTCATCGTTAGGCCAATCAACAGCTACTTTGCATTCTGTCCATAAATCTATAGGAACTACAATGTCAAATAAACCATCTAAGTCTTTCAAAAGACACGTTGACACCTTTACAAATCTTTCGACCTGTCTGTACCACTCAACAGGTTTTTCTCGAAGTTTTGGGAAATCATTCGTAAATGACAAAATATCCTGTCTGGACCATGGAACATGCACATCGACCTGGTAATTCTCGCATGGGACATAATTTTTCTGCATTTTCTGCTTCTTTTAAAACATATTCCTTTTTCTTTGCCCATCTTGCTTTCCATTTTTCTAATTCTCCCCATTTTTGCATTAAATTCATCAGCTCTCTTATCTGCACTTTTTTTCTGACACATTCATGTTTTCCAAATCTTTGTCAGAAAATTCTACTCGGTAGGGTTTCTGCAATACTTTAGATTTACCAATGTTGATTCCCATGCTAGCTGCCGTGTCCATTAATTTTTCGTGAAACACCTTTGTATTTCTAGTGATGCTTTCACAGATAAACAGTAATTCATCTTCACTAAGGGTATTTCATCTCTTCAATCCCACATTCCCAGCCATCATTTCTTCTATTTCAATCCTTAATTTATATATGTCTAATGGCTTAGGCTGTGTCTTTGGTCTCTCTATTTCTCGTGTCCATCTGTCTATTTCTTCAGGAGTTACTACAATGGCACTTCTTGTACCTGAGGAAGTCTCCATCTGTACTTCTCTCGAAGTTAAAGGTGTGGTTTTCCTCATTGAACTACCTTCAGGTTCCCTTATCGGTAAATCCATTAAGGATATCACTGATTCACATTCACTTGCATGATCATCCACTATCAGTGGCTCTTTTCTTGACTGTATTACTGATGTAGTTATAACTGGAGCTTTTGGACTAGCTTGTTTATCTCCATACAAAGGAACAACTGGGCCAATAGTCACTGGAAGTGTCAAAGCCTCAGGACTTGTATTTAATTGGGAGATTTTCTGAATGAATTCACTTCTCTGTTTATTTAAAGCTTCTCTTTCTCTTTCTTGTAATACCCTTTCGATGGAGGTCTCATATATCACTTGCGAAATTAAAGGTGGCTTTAAAGACAGGGAAGTCGGGTTTGATGTGCTTGACTCCTCATTAAAGAGTGGTCTAAAGAATGGGTTGTTCGGATTTACTATTCTCGTTTCTTCGTTATAGGGTGGTGAATTTTCATTAATAAATTCTCCATGTAATCATCGTCTGAATCACCACTAGTCATCAAATGTTTAGTTTTCTCAGTGCTTTTCCCTCCCACAGGCTCCTCTACAGTTAGTACAGGGTAAAGCCCTTCCGCTAACATATTTTGTCTCCATTGTTTCATTTGTTTTTCTTATGAATCTCGTGGAATCTTTGGGTAAAATTTACTCAGTCCTTTGTCAATCCTAGGTCTGTCTCGCTCAAAAGCCTCAATCTCCCTTTCTTCTAATGCCTCATATTGCGTCAATCTAGGCCTGGGATGTAAGTCGTTCATTTGAGTCCTTAAATTAAACAAAATTCTTACATTAAAGGTGCATTCTAAGGGAAATGCCAGAAGCCCATCATCTTTTGTGTATTCCACCCAGTTTTCTAACCATACACAGGAGTGGTATCCCCTGTCAAACATCATGAATGATGCAGGAGTATTTGGAGGTGGAATAATGACTCCTTCTAGAGTTTTAATGGGCTTGTCTTTTTTAAAGTAACTCTTAACTCGGTCTACAAGTGACAGTTTTCTCTTACTTCCGCACATATTGCGAGGTCTGCCTCTTAACATCTGATCCTTTGCAAACCCTTAGTATCTTGGATCAGGTCAAGTTTCTGGATGACTTGGATACCACATATATTTTGCAAAAATTCAAATCGTGCGATAATACCTATTTTTGTTTACTAAATGCTTCCAATACTAGCGCGTCTTTTATTTTTCGTCAACCACCCAGCACTGCGGTTTCAAATAATTTAAACCAATAACTGCGCGGCCTTTCTCGTGAGACCAGTTCCCACACTCCTGCGCTCACCCTTCCTTTACAATGCTATCTCAGCTACATGCCCGCTGTCTTGACCAATACCAGCACGGCACTGCGTGACGTCAGCGCAGCTCCGCAAGTGACTCCCTCCTTCACAAGGTATTTCAAAAACTAAATTCTTTTGAAGCTTTAAAGTGCAAATTTTAGTATTTAACAATGGAAACACATTCGCCACTGTACCCGAGTGACTAGATAGGAAAGAAATTTTTCACTGCAAATAAATCCCTTCCGTTTACTTTTCATGCACTACGAGTAGAACCCTTCCGCCTCCCCTTCACACAAGCTTTAGGGAACCTGCTACTCCTCCAGACTCATCCACTCCGGGATATATACTGAGGCCAAAGTTTCACCAGCGAACCCCTTTGCTATCAATCAAGCTTAGACGAACCTGCTACTCCTTCTGTGTGACCCTTACTAGGTTATATCACAACAGAAGTTTTGCCAGCGAACTCTTTGCTATCACTTATTCATACATTCATACAGAAAACCCTAAATAGTGCTTCTGGTTCTGCCCAACCATGCACTAACTTCCTACAAGTAAGTCACCTTGCCGAAGGTGGCTTCTATCTACCACCCGCTATTCTGCCCCCGGGGATTCCAGACAAAACATATAACAGGTACGAACGATTTTGGTTAATACATAAACTTCAGTATAGCAGCATCAAATAAACATTTCAATAATACCAATGAAATATGAACTTTAACCGCCTAACTAATTAACTACCTAACTTTAACTAATCCCTAACCATACTACTGCTACCAAGAAATAAACTGAAAGAGCGCGCAGGTCACCCGACTAGGATCTTACCAATAAGCGCCTGGGCCCATACTTCAAAAGGCCATCAATTTTATTACCTCAGACAGGTGACATACGCTCTATTATCAGTTTGTGCTTATACTAATTCCTATACCAGTAACTTACCAATCCTTGTCACTAGATACCTAAACACGATGAGTCAGGAAGTTAGATAAGGAAAAGGCACTCAAAAATATTGTAACATTTGCATTTATATAATAACCACAGACTCAGGGTAGGTTCAAACTCTTCATCATCATCAAAAGTCATAAGCCACAGGTTAAATGCAATCAAACTATCAATAACCAAGATCAGAAACAGCGTATAGGTATGTATAAGATAGATTATGACAACCATTTAGCAAACTTGAAATGAAGGCAAAATGGAAACAAGGAACATGCTAATTTTAGGAAACAGACTTTCGCAACTTAATTAAAGGAGGGTAAAGAAAGAGAACATACTAAACCCAGAGACTTTCGTAATTATTGGCAGTTTGAAAAGGAGAACACAACTTGTGTAATTCGATTATTCAGATTTTAGCTCAATACCTATAGGGAAGGAGGAGGAGCCAAGATGGCGACTGGTGAAGACGTGTAGGCTCCCGGCTCCGGCAGCTACCTTTCCTCCGCACCGTTATCCTGATTCATATCCTGTTTTTTCCGACGGCGGAAGGTGCGCTACGCTGTGCTGACTTTCTTCATCTTTCCCGGGCCTCCCAGCTCACCCGGCAGCCGGAGATACGTGATAGCCGGATTCGAGCCCTGGCCCCAGAACCACGCCACTGGCCGTCCCCGAGCCTGGTAGGCTGTGGGGCGGCCGTCTTGCCCGCGACCCGCCGACTCTGAGAGGGTGGCCATCTCCCCCCGAGTCGAGCTCCTGGCTGGGCTGCCTGCTGTGGAACGCCGCGATCGGAGCCCTGTGGTCTAATTGCCCCTCAAGATGCCTCGCAAGCAACGCGTCTTTGTCTGTGACGGGTGGCGAGGGATAAGGAGTGCACGGCCATTTTGGTGAAGCGTTGGATGCTTGCTACCCTGTCCCGGTGTGACGACTTGTGGCGCTGCAGTCCCCAGTTTCGACAGCCCGACCTTCATCGACTCTACTGGCTTGGAGCCCTGTGCTGTGGACGGTTCGCGCTACACTCGACTTGTAGCTTGCTCTGTGTCTCGCACATCGGGATGGGGTCTATTGCCTCAGAGACTGGGGGGGTGCGCATATCCCTGTCTGCGGGTTGCGTCGCCCGACGAGCACTGGAGGCCGGTTTGCTCGTTCCTCTCCGGGAACACGACCGCGAAAAGCTCCAACCACCGCTCTCCTACAAGGATATCCTGGCCGCCCTGTCTGACCTTAGAGTGGAAATGCATGCGGGCTTTAGAGCGCTGGGTGATTGCCTCGACACAATGGCGTCTGATCTACGCGGAGATCGTAATGTGGAGGGCCAGCCCAATCTGGCTTCATCTTCAGCCGAACCGACGAGGGATGCAGTGCCTTTCATTTCTGACGGTGCAGTCGTGACTGTCTCTGCCTCTACGGACGCCTGCCATGAGCCGACCAGTGCATTTGCCTGTGATACTTTGTTTCCTTTGTCTCCGGGACTTGTTGATATGCCGCCTGCAACAGTGTTACGGCCTCATGCCCGGGTCTTGCCATTGTTGCCTTGGCCCTGTGCCCCGGAGGCCCCGTGTTTCCCCGATGGCCCATGGAACTTAATTGTGACGGAGACAAGATTTACTGGTGACGTTCAATGGCCATTTTGTGTTAATGGGTTACTTTCCTTTGATGTGCGGCCATGTTGGTTCTTTGTCCTGGTGGGGGCGGGCCTTCTTCATGCGCTTCTTTTTTGGGTCTGTCCGAGGTCGGGTCAGGGCTAGGTTCTCCTTGTACTGTCGGTTGCTGGGCGGGTGGGACCGGGATTGGAAGTTGTACATTCTTGCTTAAGTCGCACAAGTTATAATGTCTTTCCCTAACTGCTTTTGTACTAATATCTGGCTTTCAATGACTGCAAATTGTGTGGGGACTGTGTTTCTGACTGGGGTACTGGGAATGTTTTGATTGGCTCCTCCTCCCGCTTCACTTGTAGGTTTTTTGAGGGTCGCAGATTAGGATGGCCTTTTCTCACTCTCTATATTTCATGGTAACATTTTCATTACTTTTCTTCCTTTTTCTTTCTTCTTCCTTTGCTTGAACTATATTTCGGGTTCTTTATGGGGCGACAGGCACATTGTCGGGGGGGGGTAGGCCGTAGCCTCCGCGTTGGTGCAGGGTGGGGGGGTAGATTTTAATTTCCGTATTTAGTTTCTATGGGCCTTTTCTCTTCTTTTCCTGCGCTTTCTTATACTGTTTTCCTTTCTGGGTCTGTGATAGAGGATGGTTGGGAGTGGGTGGCACTGGGAGCGGCACGAGTTTGGCTCCTGCTGTCCGCTTTGTTTTTCTACTGTTCTGCCGCTTTGACGAAGAGCTCTACGTAATTGATGTCATTTCTACTGTTGCCTACTCATGTGGACTCAATGTACGGACTCGGATCTCCTTTATACCTATCCTTTATTGACTTTTATTTCATCAAAAACTTTAAAATTTGACCTCACTGATCCTTCTCCCTGGCGGCATGTCCTTTCCAGTGTAACTGTTATTAATAGTTGTTGTATCACTTGATGCCGTCGGAAGACCGTAATGTTGACACCTGTGCTCATAAGTATTGTGGCCGGCCGGATGGTTGTAGGCCCGTATTTGTTTTTCTGCAACATGCACAATAAAGGTCTTCAAAAATTTAAAAAAAAAATAAAAAATAACTATAGGGAAGGTAAGATTTGGAACATACTATAAATTCAGCTTATCTCCTTATAGGGAGGGTGAGAAAAGGAACATGTTCTATTAGTGAAACATTTAGCATTGACTAAAGGTGGTTCGAAAATTGGAACATGCTAATAGACAGTAATACATGAAAATCTCATTTACCAAGGGATGGGAAAGAAAAGGAACATATGCAATAGGGTAAAGAAGAGGACGCAATTTTAGAAAGACAATCACCCACACAGATTTATATGTACCTAGGATAGTGTGAAGACCAACCCTGGCCACGGGTCAGTTGGAAAGGACAGGAGAAACCCCAAAGACTTCATTGCCAGTAGGCAAGCAGGTGCAGCTCATGGACAATCAGGACAGGATGACCCTAGAATTTGGATCAGGACCGTATCACCAAAGGTTAAGACCAGCACCCGCAGTTTCGGTTGCAATGCCTGCGCTACTCCCTCACTGCAAGGAATCTGCCAAAACCACAATTGGATTACAGCTTTCACCAACAAATTGCTTCGCCAGCACTTTCACTTCCCAAAACCCCGATTGGGTTCTCGAAACTCCTGACAGAGTGCTCCGCAGCTCTCTGCTCTTAGTCACCTATTGAGTACGTTGGGTCAGTGACAGGTCAGCTATTCAGACAAGTCGGACAATTTCTCTAGCTAAACCTATGCTAATTATACTGTTTTTCAGGTCAGTAAAACCACCACTGTTGCAATTGTAAGGATCCCCAGTTTCGATTGGACAAAGGAGGAGGACAGGTCATCACATCACCTAAATTTTAGACTTTCTCCGTCTCTTTATTCAAATTCCGTCTACGCCCCTTAAATTTCAGGTTCTCATGGCATCTTCAATCCTCCAAACAATGGATGTTTTATTTAGGAATAGAATGTATTTGTCTAGAGTTCATTAGGGCAGCTTCCCAGGAGCATCATCTAGTCAGTCAGTTCCTTGGCAATAGTCCTAAGGTCACTGCTCCAGGGACTGGTGATTCTTGCACAGCCTCAGTTTAAACCAGGATGGAGTTCAGCATTACACAACAGGCCAAGTTTCAGAGTGTAACATGAAATAAAAAGAGAAACAGTTTTAGAGTACAGAATAAATGATTATACTGTATACCATGAATTTCTACACTCTACCCATTACTTTATAATAAACTATAGTATTAGGATTAAGCAGAACGAACAACTTAGCAAAAGCGGCAACGCAAGCCTCTCGCATGTGAGAACACAGAACAGCCATTTTAGCACTAGTGCACAGATCTGACAGGGTTCCCTCCAAAGCTGCGAGTACGTCATGTCACGTGGGTATGACAGACGCATGCGCAGTACAAATTCCCACATAGGAGCCGCCATTTTAGACGCAAGCGTATTAGGATTAGAAAACACATAAGCAAGCTTCTCTCGGATACCCCATGTAAATGTAAAATGTGCGAAATTAGTAAAACAAACAGGTTGGTTACTTCATTATTGTTATTCGAGGTTCATGAGTATGAGAAAGTCGCTTCGTATGCGAATCCTTGCTCCATCAGGTGCACCACATCTACAGCTAGAAGCCAACTTTCTCAAGGCAGACACATATTCTTCCACTTTTTCCTGTTCCATCTGAGTTGTTTTCCCGAAATGGCAGTGCTCAAGCATAGCACTCACTCTATGGAAATAACGATTGCCAGGTTATTTTGAAACAACTGTGGAATTCGTTTTGTCCTCTGGAATCTTCCTGACTCAAAAAAGGCAAAATTTCTAAAACATAATTTCCCTCCTCTCCTCTAAAATAGCACTGCTTTCATATCTAAGTTACATTTGCATCACACACTCGCGCATCGTTCAGAAACTCTTCCTTCCATTTGCTTCAACTCACCAAAGGCTCACCTGGTGTGCTAAAAAAGGATGGGAGAGTCACATTCTGCTTATCTTTTCCCAAAGTTGTCACTTGGAACAGCACAGAAATATAATGTATAGACAAATAAATTAGATTCTATGATCTTCCAATATTTGCACCATGGAAGACAATCAAGTATTACTGATGTTATGGCCAGAGTGATGAAAGGTGCAGATGGTGGATCTGTCACCGAAGACCTGGAGATCAAAATTTACAACATCCAGTATCACTTCCAGGTGAGCTTTACATGGTGAACAGCCATGACAACACGGGGATTACCCCCGCAATGCCAATACAAAGCAGGGATTACAACGAAAGTTGTTACAACGACTTTCGCTGGAGGGCGCTGTTGGATAGGGATTAGTTTAATTTTCAATCCAACACCTTCCCTACTGTCAATGTGGGTTGGAGTTGGAATAGAAAATTAAACTATTCCACTATCCAGCGCCTTCCAGCGAAAGTCGTTGTAACGACTTTCGTTGTAATCCAGGCGTTGTAATGACATGCAGGGTAAAAGCCTGCATTGTAATGCCATACAACCCTTTACATTGACAAAACAAGTACATTCAAGCAAAAACGCATGAACTCGGCTAGCACTTTTGTTAAAGCCAGCAGTTCAACACAAACTTGTAGGCCTTAGGTTGCTACAGGTGAGTTTTTAAATTTACAGGAGACACATAAAAAACCTCTTTAACAGAATAGTTAACTGTCACCTACTTCCCACCCATATTACCTGACACATAAATCAGCAGGATCTACTCCTTCACATTCCAAGACCGCATGTGTCTCGGAGCTCAAGCGAGTCCAGGAGCTATGAGCTATCACTCTTTCGAAAGCCCGCTGCTCTGGCACCTTTAGCGCCTGATGTGTCTATCTCTCACGGTATTTGTAAGAGGGCTGACTGAATCACAGTGCCCAAGTCCCTAGCCTGACTTTGTTGTCCCCGTATGCTGTTAATGCGCATTCACACCCTCATGGACTGCGATCTGCAAATCTTACAAGTCTTTGGCTTCGCCTCCTCCTTCTCATGTGCAGGGTCGTTCAATGCATTCTGTGTCTGCTTCCTGGGCTGAGGCGGTGGGGGTCTCTATCCAGGAGATTTGTAGGGCAGCCACTTGGCAGTCTCATCACACATTTGGGCAACATTATAGGTTTAATGTTTTACATGCCTTTGCTGACAGTTTTTCTGTTGGCGTCTTGAACTCTGTTGTTCATTGATCTTTTATTGATTAAAGTTTTGTACTCTGCATGGATCCCTGGTGTCCTGTGTTTTTTTTATTGGTTCTCCGCTTGTGAGTTCCTCACGTAGTAAGGACTCGGACGGGGAGGACCCATGAGGGGGTAATGTCTTGTTACTTACCAGTAATCTTCATTACCCCGAATAGGGTCCTCCCTGTCCCGGTCCTCGACTCTCCCTCCTGCTGTGTTTGTGTTGGAGTCTTGTTGATAACAGGCATTGTGGTAGGTGGGCAGGGCTTATGTAGCTTAAACATACTGCCGTTTTGATTGGCTGGGTGGAGGCAGGACTGCCTCACGTAGTAAAGACAGGGACGGGGAGGACCCTAATCGGCGTAAGGAAGATTACCGGTAAGTACAAAGACAAGTCTTGCAATGGTGATACCAAACTAGAGTGCGTTGCCTGACTCTTGCATCAGAGCACTCTCCTCCACTCCAGCCAGGTTGCCTTATTTCAAGAGGGCTGGTCTTAGATGTGTTTCAACAGCGATCGAGATGTCAACTCATGGAAGCGCTCAAAGTAGTGATCCTTCTTCTGACAAATCTTTAAGCTGTTTACACCCATCAATCGTCTGTTGGCTTAAAATCTTCTTATTTTTCGGCTTTGCTCTCGATGTACCAAAAAACTCAATTGGCTCATCTTAGAGCGCCTTCACAGCACAATGTGACTTCCCGGATGTGTTGGATCACGGCACAACACAGCATATAATGGTCACCAGTGCAATAAAGCTGCCACAGTCTGTAAATGGAAATAAGTGGTGAGCTTTACTAAAACGACCCGTCCACCATCGGAAATAAGCAATTGACACCTTGAGTCCTAAGAGCCTTGAATAAGCATTTCAAGCCATTGCTAAGCAATTGATGCAGGAGCAAGATAAGATGCCACACCCTCTCTTCTGATAACTGAGAACTCTTCTGAGGACTAATACGTGCATGCTGTGCTTCTCTGAAAACTCAGCGCGCCCTTCTGTTCTTAAAAAAGTTATTGCAGGTACATCTCTTGTGAATACATTTAGGCTAATTCAAAACTATAGAAGAACTATAAATGACTTGATAACTAGCTAAATCGACAAACATCTAAATACATTTAATAAAGGAAATATGCGGATTCTGGTAGTATTTTAAAAGACCTAGGGATGATGAGCCAATAGAGAGATGCGAAATTTCATGATGTGTTCAAGGAGGAGTTGATTAAGCCTCTTTTAGTAAAGTTGTGACTGAAGTAAGTGAAAAGAAGTGAAGAGTAAGGGAAGGGAGGGTTTGAGCGGACCTGATCAGAGAGTCGAAGCTCACAAGCTCCTTGTCTAGTGCAGAATGTCTGAAGACCAGTGCTTTAAATGGGCCGGTACTCACTGGTACTGAGTACCGGCACTTCTTCATTTTCTCCCCTTGAGTACCGGCACTTTTTTCTAGAAGAAAGAAAGTACCAGTACTCATGGGGATCTGACTGTTTCCGAGGCAGCGCGCTCCCTTTATCCCTCAAGTTATACTACAGCAGCAACTTTCAAGCGCTGCACGTAATCAATCAATGGAGCTCGTCACCAGGACCCAGCGTGAGCTGCTTTGTAAATCAGTTTATCCATAAAACAGTGGTTCCTGTGGCATATTACTTATGTGATACTCAGTCAGTATAACAAGCTCAATAGCAATTCAATCATTAGAGGGAGGGTGGCAAAAAGAAAGAAACACAGTTGTACCAGTTTAAAAAGTTTTTTTGTATTTCAAACAAAACAGAAAGTACTGCAATGTAATGATGCCTCTTGCATTTTCGAATATTGGCAGGACATTGCTGGCTAAAAATATCAACGCCTCCGAAAACTACATTCTACTGGGAGACCTCAACTTCCACCTGGAAAAGAAAAACGACAGCAACACCACCACCCTTCTAGACAACCTGACCAATCTTAGTCTCAAGCAACTTGTTGACACCCCCACCCATTTAGCCGGACATACGCTCGACCCAATCTTCACCTCCAGCAAGCACATCTCCTTCGATCGCACCACAGCTCTCCATTGGACGGACCACAGATGTGTTCACTTCAGCTACAGAACTACCTCAACCCACAACCTATTCCACGAAGAAACTGGAACAAAATCACCACCGACCAACTCCTCACATCGCTCACTCAAAACCCGCCCGCCCTCCCATCGGACCCAAACCAAGCGGCCACCGAACTCAAACAATGGATCACTCACAGCGCTGACGAACTAGCACCCTTGAAAAACCACCAAACCAAACAGGGCAGTAAAAAAGCCCCCGGGTTCAACGAAGACCTTAAGAAATCCAAGAAACTATGCCATACTCTCGAGAAAACATGGAGAAAAAACCCAATCACCGTCAACCTGACCACCCTCAAGACAGCCACCCGCAAACACCACCAACTGATCCGTTCCACCAAGAACTCAGCATTCAAGGATCGACTCGACAACAACGCCCAAAACAGCAAGGAACTATTCAACATCGTCAAAGAATTTACAAACCCCACCACAGCCTCAAACGACATCACTCCCTCCCAAGAACTCTGCGACTCCTTATCCGCTTTCTTCTATAACAAAATCGCCGACATACATAACAGCTTTGAGAACACTTCCAAAGAACAGTCCACTCCACCCACCTCCGAACCTAAACTGCCCCCTAACATCCTTAATGCCTGGAACCCAATCACCACTGAAGACACCATCCGCCTAATGAACTCCATCCATTCAGGCTCTCCAACCGACCCCTGTCCCCACCACATCTTCAACAAAGCAGACTCCATCATCGCACCCCATCTCCGTGATATCATCAACTGCACCTTCAACTCCGCTACCTTCCCAGAAAGCTGGAAACACGCCAAACTCAGCGCACTCTTGAAGAAACCCACAGCGGACCCCTCTGAACTCAAGAACTACCGCCCCATTTCCCTCCTCCCTTTCCCTGCCAAAGTCATTGAGAAAGCCATCAATAGACAGCTCGCCGCCTTCCTTGAATCCAACAACTCCCTCGACTCCTCACAGTCCGGCTTTCGAGCCAAACACAGCACCGAAACCGCCCTTATTGCAGTGACAGACGACATCCGAACACTACTGGACAACGGAGAAACAGTTGCCCTCATCCGTACTTGACCTCTCCGCCGCCTTCGACACGGTCTGTCATAGCACCCTCATACAACGCCTCAGCAACATCGGCATACAAGGAAAAGCCTTAGATTGGATCATCTCGTTCCTCGCCGGGAGGACCCAGAGAGTCTGACTCCCCCATTCAAATCAGAGGCCACCGATGTCATCTGCGGAGTACCACAAGGATCATCACTTAGTCCCACCCTCTTCAACGTTTACATGAGTCCCCTCGCTTCCATTGCGCGACAACACAACCTCAACATCATCTCCTACGCTGACGACACCCAACTGATCCTTTCCCTTACCAAAGACCCTAACACCGCCGAAACCAACCTCCATGAAGGCATGAAAGAAGTAGCCGAATGGATGAAAAACAGCCGTCTAAAACTGAACTCAGACAAAACGGAAGTCCTCATCCTAGGATCATCCCCCTCTGCCTGGGATGACTCATGGTGGCCATCGGCCCTGGGCACGGCACCCATACCCACAGATCACGCACGTAACCTGGGCTTCATCCTAGACTCCTCCCTCTCGATGTCCAGACAGGTCAACGCCGTCTCATCCTCTTGCTTTAACGTACTTCATATGCTCAAAAAAATCTTTCGTTGGATCCCCACCGAAACAAGAAAGACTGTCACCCACGCTCTGGTCACTAGCCGACTGGACTATGGAAACACCCTCTACGCCGGAACCACTTCCAAATTACAGAAAAAACTCCAACGCATCCAAAACGCATCAGCCAGACTCATATTGGACATCCCGCGCCAAGCTCACATTACCGGTCACCTGAAAGACCTCCACTGGCTTCCCGTCAACAAGAGAATAACGTTCCGTCTCCTCACCCACGCTTACAAGGCCCTCTACAATCTAGGACCCGAATGCCTCAACACACGACTGTCCTTCTACTCACCGACCCGCCAACTAAGATCCTCCAATCAAGCCCTCGCTGCAGTCCCACGCATTCAAAGATCCACCATGGAAGGAAGATCTTTCTCCTACTTGGCGGCCAAAACCTGGAATTCTCTCCCCACACACCTCCGCCTCACCCAGAACCACATTCCCTTCAGGAAGGAACTTAAAACCTGGCTATTCGATAAATAACTCACCCCTTTCCCCAAGCGCCTTGAGACCCTCTGGGTGAGTAGTGCGCTATACAAATTCCTGAACTTGAACTTGAACTTGAACATTATTGTGACTTGCACCTTGTGTTATATAAATTAGCACCCTCACCATCACTGCGCCGTTGCGCTTGGATAATACCAGTATTTAAACTATGTTTTATATATGATGTACACTTCTCCCCATACCCTTTTCCAAGATGGCCGAAACCTTTCCCTGAGGCATCCACATATTCACATTGGAATATATCCCCATTACAAGATGGTGGCCAAAACCGATGGTCCTACTACCATTGCCATTAACATCTGGATACACGCATATCTAGCGTCTAATCCTGCTAGCCCGTTGTGACTGTGATTCGGCAGTACACGAATGGGCATTATTTCCCACGGAGGCATCGAACTCCACAGGTAAGCGTTTTTCCTCCCCAGCCGATAATACCTTAATGACGCGGTAAACTAAGCCTAAACCGCCAACTTAAAGTTACCGATTTAATTATTGCAGATTCCCTTGGGCTACTGGCACACCGCCGAGTTAAATCCACTCCGTAAGGTAAGCTGCCAGGGCACAATCCCACCTTAGAAGTCTCTTTCACATCATCACCCTGTCTGACACTCCGCATCCTTGCCTCCCACAGCCAGGTAGTAATCGTTCAGAGACCATCATAAATCCTTCACGATTACAAAGATCCACTGCAGGTAAATATGCTGCGTGTTACTATCTAATTCGATTAAGAGCACATTCCCTGGCTGCATTTCCGACCAACCCACCTCGGTTTTTTCCCCCTACCCTAAATAGGAGGTAACGACACTAAAGATTGTCTCAGCATAAGAACCCAAATTACCCGCCGATCAGGGTAAGAGCCCATTTCACAGAAGCACTGAATGAATGAGCACGAATGTACTCACAGCAAGAGGTGACTTATTTTAAACTAAGTTCTTCTTCTCCGTTTTTTATTAAAAAAGCGTCAAAAAGTAACGGGTCCCTGTGAATGCCAACTGTTATAACCTTTGATAACTTTTTGCATGGAACCAGAATGTATTCCACTTGATGTCACGACACAACGTGGCACTTCTAGGCCAATTCTGTTTATAACACTACTTGCACAACATAGAGTTCACGCTAAGTCGGTTCCGAATGAAATGTTGCGCCAATGATTTTCAGAGTATAATTCAGCTATCTGCTGTTCTCTCTTCTTTCTCCCTTGTTTTCCTCCCTAACAGGCGGTTCTAATATGACTATACCAGGCAGGCAAATGTTCATATTGTCAGTCCTGATGATGATCCCATATAATTGAGCATAAGGGATCGAAACGTCGACAAGTTTATAAGTGTTTTCACAACCTTACTATTATGTTTGATTCATGTTGTGTCTAGCACTTCTTTGGCATTACTTAAAACCAACACTGAATTACAAGTGGCCAATAATGCTCTTCCTTGCCTGAAAAATTCCCTTCCCTGTGTGTCCCCAATATGGTACAGGATTGTGCCTTACCTACATTTTATATATGTTTCTCAATTGTTGCTAAATAAAATACCCTGGACAGTGGACAAATATAGTTCCCATTGTGGCCTATGTTTCATCCGAAATTTTGACTCTTGATATACTAGGGACCTATGTTCCTTTATAAATCATTGATGCACTCAGTGTCCAAATAATATAGTGTGAGATGAGCCAATTATTTTCTCAATCACCCTGTATACCCTAAGAATCGGTTTGTTATGTATAGGTGGTAAGTTAAGATACGTTTTTAAACTATTCACTTCTCTCGTTTGTTTGTTCCGGCTTGTTTCTAAATCCTGACCCACTATCCTCAGCTACTCCTTCGGTCCTCTTTACCTTCTGCATTAGATATAGGCCTAAATATTGGATCTTGGCCTAAAGACTGAATACTTCTTTAACTGCTGTTGGGCCTTCTTGCCTCTGCCAATCTATCAAGTGTGAGGTGTTGCACATTATTTGCAGCCTCTGGGGTCTGGTACAAGACCCATTGCTTGCTGCAAAACCTACGGTCTAAAACTAAAGCTACACTGATGGAGTAACATACTGCTGCAGCTTTGGCATCTGCTCACCTAGCAACTGTGCACTCCTACTCCACAAGTGCAACAGAGCATGCGGTGTTAAGCGCTGAATGTGTGCTACCCCCTTGGCCAGATATTTTATTTGCTTTGTGATATGCAAAATATTTCACCTTAGAAAACCTATATTTCTTCTAAACCAAATGCACCCGGAGGCAGCGCTTCATTAGAAGCACTTCTCTTGCCAGCGTCAACATCCAAATGACTGAAAGAATGCACACACCCGTGGAATTTTTTGGCATATAGTCAAGATTCTGGAATAAAATTCCTCTGTACCTCACATTCCAACCTCATTGATGAAGTGCAGGAAATATCCTAAAACTCATCTCTTTCCAATCGTCCTATCATCCTAGACAGTATCCCTCTCCGGGCCCTGCTTTTATCCAGCATTTTGGGCCCGACTTACGTATAGCTGTGAGTATGTGTAAGTTACTCATTGAGCAAGTCTTAAGTACTCCTGGAGTAAGACTGGAGCCCATTATTTTTTCGCTTACATTTTTACCTATATTAACTTGACTTCTTGTAAACGTATGTACACGCCTTTATCACCAGTGGGATATATGCTTTTTTTTGCCATGTACGGGGCTCCAATACCTAGCGAGCCGAGAGGATCCCTTAGGAACCACCACACAACAAAATAAAATAGTCCGATATATGTTTTAGGTGGCCTGTAACGAAATTTACTGGAGCTTATGTTAGCAAGGCCACAGTATGAACGATTTAGATTTAATGTAATGTTTGCATGTTTGGTTGATCACTACTCTATTTCCATATCATAAAAGTATTTATAGGTTGGCTATATTTCAGGATTAAAAGCTATTACTTTTTTTAGCTATGAACTTTGTGAACTACCTAAATTAGTGCAATTTTTAAAGATGTAAAGAGATGTATGATTAATTGAAGAGAACCTCCGCTTTTCACTGTAATTTATTGTATTGACCATATATATATAATTTTTTAAGAGTCACAAAGGGAGGCAACTGAGATTTTGGTTCCAATGACAGAGTTGGACTGTTGGTCCAGGATAGGTCAACAGCTGGTTGCTAGGTTATGGTGTGCCAGAAGCTGCGATTCCAGTGTGTGTGGGTTTGGATGGGGCATCCAAATGTGGTCCAATCTAGGGGAAACAGGTGACCTGGGGCTGCTGCTCAGATGAACTGAAACAGAAGGGAAGAGGAGATCTCAGCTCAGAGCTGCTGCATGTTACGAGGCCGGGTTCTTGGGCCATTTCCAGCACTGCATTTTCTCAGTAAATTGGCAAAGTGCGCAGTGACCCTGGGGGTGGCATATCATTCACGTCACTAGGAGAGGATACCAGATGTACTAAACAAATAGTAAATACTCGACTGTTTTGGTCTCAATAAAACCCAGAAATACGTTGATATTTTTAGCCAGCAATGTCCTGCCAATATTCGAAAATGCAAGAGGCATCATTACATGTGAAATTTACATGTACAATGCTCCAGAGCAAAGAGCTCCTTGTGCTCAGTTTTCACGAGCCCCATGGGAGAGGGCGACATTCCTCCAGCTGTCTCGATGATTTCTGGGACTTTAAAGCCCTCAACTTACACGCGCATAAACTTTCCTGACCTCTGTGAAGCATTAACATTTAGAGGAAGAGCCAAAATAAACCTGAAGAAATCCATCTGTGTAAAAAAAACGCAATATGCTCCAAATTGTGACAGTCACCAGGTCTAAATTCTGGGATGAATCATCACTCACTCCTCCATCCGTTCCTTAGGTTACTCATTCCAACGCGAGGCTGCTGGAATCATAAATTCATCTTCCCTTATTGCAACCCCACTCTCAAATGCTCATCTCTCAGCACTTAGGACATCCTCACTTGATAGATAGTGCCTTTGTTGTAGACAGACTTCATAAACTTGACATAATACATCTCTGCGTGCGCCTGCATTCTTCAAACACAGACCACTCTCTTCATTTTTGCACATAACGAGGCCCAGATCCCAACTTTACGCAATCCTCGCAATCTACGGTTTCGTTTTGTTCACATTACGAACCTGGACACCTGTGCCAAGGGGCTAGTCATATGCATCTACATGGAAGAGACACTTGATTATTGATTCTTAAGCTTCCTAAAATACTTGTTAACCCTCTCTAACATCACTTTTGAAGGAATTACATTAAACATAAAAACATTAACCAGGGTGCGTAAAGCATGTGAAACTCCACATGGAAGCAAGGCTCGAAGTGAAATTTTGAAACTCCGCAGTACGGGTGTTGTATGCAGAATGTGGGTTATTTGGAATGTATCTGAAGCACTGATCTGCAAAAGACGTTCAGTGTATCAGCTAAGGCTCTGATTATAGATTGAGATAAAATCTTGTTTTGGTTGGTAACTAGAGACACGCTCTCTATATATATTGACAGCGCTATCTTTAGAGGGCGCTCCCTCATTTGCATGAGGGTGTAGTTCCATGCAAATCAGGAAGCCAGTTTGCCTCTGCACTCACAGAGTATTACGGACATAGATCCAGATGCAAACATGCCCTTAGTAGGCGCACTGAAAGTGTCCCACTAACAACCTTGCCACCCTGTATCCCTACCCTTCCCTAAACCCGAAAACACCCTTACCATCCAATACCCTTAAGCACCCATTAACTCAAAAACCACTCATCACCCTTTACTCTTACCAACATCTAAATCCTAAAAAGAAACCCTTACTACCCACAATTCTTACCCTTACCCTCACAACTAAGCGCAGTACTCAAGAGGGTCCTTGGGTGGCAACTATCCCCCCACCTGTTATCTTCAGTAAGTCCCACGCAGCGGGATTGCTGAGAGGTTGTTGGAGGCCACACACCCATTCTCCACCACTCTGCAAACATGCCTCCTGGTGCACTAGTAGTTGGGGGATACAGTCCCCTTGGCTGTTGAGGGTCCTTGGGGGCCAACCACCCTTTCTGTTACCTGCAGTAAGTCCCTCACAGCTGGATTGCTGAGAGTTTGTCAGAGGCCACACCCCCTTTCTAAACCACTCTGCAACCAGCTCCCAGGAATTCTGCTGTGTCAGGCTTACTGGGGATAGCCGCAGTACTTCTTGGCCCCCAAGGAGCCTCAACATCCAATAGAACTTCATCCCTTTACCCGTAGTGTGCCAGGAGGTGCATTTGCAGAGAGGCGAAGAAACGGTGAGGGGCCTTAAACCATATCCCAGCAATAACACTGTGGGGGACTTACTGGAGGTAGCAAGTGGGGCTATTGGCCCCCAAATACCTTCAGCATCCAAGGGGTCTTCCTCCCCCAACCAGTAGTGCACTAGGAGGCACGTTTGAATAGTGGTGGAGAAAGGGGGTGGGGCCTCTGAAGACCTCTCAACAATCCAGTTGTGTGGGACTTACTGGAGGTAACAGGAGGAGTCTTAGCCCCCAAAGACCCTCAGCATCCAAGAGGACTTCATCCCCCAACCAGTAATGAACCAAAATGTGTGTTTGCAGAGTGGTAAAGAAAGGGGGCATGTCCTTTACAGACCTTCCAGCAATCCCACTGGATAGGACTTACTGGTGGTAACAGGAGAGGTTCCTGGCTCCCAAGGACCCTCAGAAGACAAGGCAACCTTATCCTCCAACCAGAGGTGCACCAGAAGGCCCATTTGCAGAGTGGTGGCCAAAGGTGCGGTGTCTCCAACAATCTCTCAGCAACCCCATAGTATGGCACTTACTGAAGGTAATAGGAGGGGTTGTTTGCCCTCAAGGACCCTTAGCAGCCAACGGTAATTCATCCCCCAACAAGATGTGTGCCAGGAGGCCCGTTTGCAAAGTAGTAGTGGGAGGGGACGGGGCCTCCGGCGACTTCTCTCGGCATCCGCAGGGCCCAGGCTTTTTGAATGGTGGAGGGGGCTACGCAGCCTCCCTCTTCAGGCTGATTTCAGCCCCTGGTACCCCATCCCCCAGGGCCTGGCCTTTTCTTTATTTTTTTGATAGATGGGAGGGGAACCACTTGCCTACCCTCCCTGGACTGATTTCGTCCCGAGGACTCTGTCTCCCGGGCCCGGCTGTCAAGATTTGGAGAGGAGGGCTGCGCAGCCCCATACAATTTAATGATTGCCCTGGGGAGGTGGCAATCTCCTGGGCTACAGGGGGGCCGCATGCCCCGGGGAGGTGGTGGTCCCTGGGCTGCAGGTGGGTCCAGTGGGCTTGCGTGCATGCATATTATAAATTGCCCAGAGGAGGTGGCAGTCCCCTGGCTGCAGGGGGGCTGTGCATTTATTTACATATGCCCTAAGGAGGTGGTGGTCTCGGGGCTGGGTGCAGGCACAGTGGGCCCGCCCGCATATATATTAAGAAGTTCCATGGGGAGGTGGCGGTCCCTGGGGATTTCATAAGGCCCAGGAGGGGGGCCTCATGCACCCCCGTATTTTTATGAAATTCCCGCGGGACCTGGCCCTCCCGGGGTTATTTAAAAGCAAGCTGGGGACGCCACATTTGCTTTTTATTTTTGAATTGCTGGGAATTCAGGAATATCGCATACTCCTACTCTGTCCCTTTTCTCTTTATTACATTTTATTTGCTGGTCTCAGCTCAAGCAGGTCCCAAGATGGCTGCCAATACCTCCTGGTTGAAGTTTTGGCAGCCAATTAGAGTTCTGTATTTTCCTGCACAAGCTTGTCTGTTTTTAGCTGAATATCCTCAAAGTAGGTAACATATATATATATATATATATATATATTCGGGTGTGCGTGTTTGTACACGGACACGCACACATAAACACACATGCACGGGTACACACACACAAATGCATAGTGATAACAAGTATCACCAAATAGCTTTATCTACTTATTGGTTTGCCACATTGACATTTTGCTTCTTCCTACCACATCCTACAAAATGGACTTCACAGGCTATTTCAGTGGGTAAGCCCACTTCTACCACTGAGTACACTTACTCCAGGAGGCTTGACTATATATAAATATCTCTGCATAAAATGAGCTTTCACCAAATATCTTTATCTGTTTTTTTGCATTTTGTTTATTTTTTTCCCTGCATAAAGCAGTGGACATCTATAAAAAAACAACAGCATTTTACTGCCACACAAGTATTGCACCACTCGAAAAAACAACTAATAATATGGTTTAAGGCACTTGACAACCTCTTAGTTCTAGTACCTATGTAGTAGGTTCTCTTCACAGGTGTTCCATAGCAATTTATTGAAAGTTGCTTTATTGATTCATCATGATATACCACCATTGGCACATTTACTTATCCGAAAGAAAAGCACAATTTATTAGTGTAACAAAAGTGCCTCTGTACATTTTTATGTTACAATCATGCCCCTTTAGCTTTGTGAAGGACATATAAAGCAGTTGCGCACCAAACCTTCGCATTAACGCCGTGAGGGGATAGGCTCTTTCTACTTCAGACAACCACTTACCGGCCTCCTTTGGGACCAGCTGCATCAACGCACCGTGCCACTGTGAGGGTAACGGGCAGGCGGTTGTGGACCTTAAGTTCCAGAGGGCTTTGCGTGGCAGGGCGTTGGTGTTGACGTCAACGAAGGGCGCAGAAGGAGGCCCTCTTATTCAGCACGGCGCTCCCGCAGTGCGGGACGCATGCGGGCGTGCCCGGGCAAAGCCCGGGCCATGGGCAGGCCCGTCCGTGCCCGTCAGAGACCGGGGGAGACTGGACTGGGCCATCCCCCTTTTTACCAGTGTTTGCTGATTTTGAACCCTCCTAGGTGAGCCAAATATATTTACTTATACCAACAGATATATGCTAAGGTGACCATGGGGAAACGTGTGGGTCAATCGGCATTCAGGCCTGCTGCAACAAGTATTGACAGTATGTTGTAAAGAGCGGTCAGCATTGTCAGTAATGAAATCGAACTGACTGAGAGGTGTCTTTCTCTTGGCCTGGGGGTACCTCTCCAACCTACGACCCTGACAACAGTTGTTACCAATTCTAACACTAGTTACTTAGATATCTCAACAACTACTTGTGAGAAGCCTAGAGGTGACCCCATAACTTATATCTCTGCATTAGTCACCCCAATGAACATTGGTGCACCTATTGGGGTGAAACGTAAAAGAAAGCCAGTTAAGGCAGCTAGTGCCAAGAGAAAGCAAGCGACTCGACCTTTTTCATCGCGCACAATGTTGAAGTCTTGGATCCGTCCCCCTACCAATCTCACAACAGTTGTGGCTCAGGTGCATACTTTAGAGACCAATCCCCTCCATTGCTCCATCGGAACCCAGACGGAGACACACCAGTTTCTTATTGACAGTAGCAGCAGGAGTAAAGAGCCCATAACCCATATCGTGGATGTTGTTACTGACCGTGTTAAGTGCGCACTTGACAGTTTGTTTTCCACCCTAAGGGATCATTTGCTTGTTGTGCCCATGTGCCTCAACCCGTGATTTGTAATACTGTCCCCCCTGTAGATGCTATTGTGACTGTGCCCCGTGATCTGGAAATGTCTACCATGTCAAACATGGAAACCTATGTGTGGAGGTGGGGAACCCTCTCACGAAGACGTGCACGCTTTAAACGGGAAACTACTAGGTTTCTTCTATTCTGTGTCATTAGATTATTCAACAATTAATCCATTAAGCTTTTTTCATAGTTCATCTGATATTTATTGCGTGCAGATATTTATTTCTTATTGTACTTCACAACAACATTTTCTTCCATGTTTACAGTCTTTACATCTTATTCGTTGCCCAATGCATTTCGGGTCGGGTAGAGTGACCCTTCTTCAGGGGCCTAAAAATAACATAATACAGGACCTTAGCAAACACGATTTGTAAAACAACTGATATATACATGCTCAAATAGATGTTGACATACCCGGTGTGTGAGTTTAATGAGTGGTCTAGGTGAATGTGGCGAGCGTTCATGACTCAAAAATGATTACAGTGGTGAAAAAATGCCATCAGGGGAGATTGACACGGCATATACTAGGCATCAGTCATAATGGTGCTCAAAAATGAACCGGGGTGATGGGGCGGTGCTCCTTGAATGAAAGTGAAGAAATGGTCGGCGGCAGTATTGGCGATCGAGAAAGGTAGAATAGCTGAAGCAGTGCTCAGTAATAAAACGGCGTGGGGGGACAATATTGTGTGAGGTTAAATAAAATGAAAAGTCGGCTAGGATTGCTGCTGGAATAGTGGACTTACTCAGAATAAGAAAGTAGACTGACATCCGATGCTCGAATCGCAGTATGAATGCGGGAAGCTTCCGGCAATGAAATTGAACATGGTTGATGTAGCCTAGGGGCTAACCACATGATCTGAGTAACAGAGCATCAATCGGACGCGATGAAACGCATAGGGGCAGTTCACGTGATGAGGGTGACAACGTAACAGATGCGAAAAGAGTTTGTGCTGAAACGAGTACAAATTACAATAATCTGCATAAATCTTGCAGGTTAAGCGTGGTGAGTGCGAAGGGTATAAATCGATGCAGACGCAAAATAGAAACAAGCCTGAATTCAGGGCCTCACTCGGGTGCCGGTCACGTGATATGAGTACGTGTGCTTCATCAGGAACAGCAAGTTCGTGTATGTTGTGTGGATTCAATAGGATAATAACGTTATTCCTGAAGGGCTGTAACAGAAAAAATGAAAAATAAAAAAGAGAATGTCCTTAAAAGATGCTTAGCTGGATACAGATTGGAGAATGTAGTGTGTGACATAATATGGTATCTAGATGTAAAATCCTGGAGTGAAAAACCTTAATGAAAATACAGAACATTTGTAATAACTATCAGGGGTATGATGCAGAGACATGTACGTGTAACAGGAAATTGCATGAATATCAACAAATAACACACTAATGTGAATTCTTCCTATTATTAATTATGGGGATCTGAACAGTCCTCTTGACCATGGGGTCATAATGTCTATTTACACAAAACAAGAGTATTCAATCCTGTCGTTCATCCCTGCTGGTTGCAGGGTGTTCAGTTTTTTTATCCAGAAGAATTCTGCTTTCAGTCTCTGTTTGACTGGATCCATGTCACAGCACTGTGACACTACCTCCAGAATGGTAAATTTAAGCTGCAATATTTGATGTTTCGCTTCAATCCAGTGTGTTGCAACTGTGGATTTTAAATTGCATGCTCGGATGTTGCTCTTATGTTCTGTTATCCGAACTTTGATTTTTGTTTCGGTCTGTCCGACATAAATTTTGCCACATGGGCATTTAATTGCGTATATTGTGTTTTTGGTTTTGCATGTACTGGTATGGTGTAGATCTATTTTATATCCTTTGGTAGGGTGCATGAAAAATTTGCCGACCATGACATTATTGCAGTGCACGCAGTTTAAACACTTGGACATCCCCTTATGGATGGTCTTGTTTTTTTGTGTCATAGTTAAAATTTCTTTCAAATTTTTTAACCTTTGGAAAGCGAAGGTTATATGATCGCTGTACAGGCCTTTAAGGTCAGGTTCCATGTTAATTAGTGCCCAGTGGTTATTGATTATTCTTTTAAGTTTGGATGCCTCTGTAGAAAACTTTAATACACAAACTGTTATGTGTTCCAGAATAATAGGTCAAGGTGTTAAAAGTTTTTCTCTTGATATATTGGTGACTCTTTTTACCGATTCTTGAAGGACTTCTTGGGGGTATCCTCTCTGTTGATATTTTGTGGTTTGTTCAGAAAATATTTCTTGAAGGTTGTTAGGATCGGATGTTATTCTCTTAATTCTGATGAACTGAGAGGTAGGGAGATGCTTCTTCAATGTTTCAGGATGGAAACTTTGGTAGAGTAAACTCGAATTTCTATCCATTATTTTGGTGTGTACTCTAGTGGCCAAATTTTGATCAACAATGTTGACTTTCACATCCAGAAATGCGATGGATTGGTCATCTATATTATGCGTGAATTTAATTCTCTCTTTCAATGTATTAATCATAACGATGTTTCTTTCAAGCTTATGTTTGTCACCTTTCCATAGGATGGAGATGTCGTCAATGTAACGTTTAAAGATAATCACATTTTCTGTCCAATCTGGGTTATTAAGGATGTGATCAGTTTCAAATTTAGACATGTAGATGCAGGCGTACGAAGGGGCCCCTCCAAAGCCCATAGATGTTCCATTGCATTGATTGAAGAAGTTGCCTTGCCATTCGAAGTAACTATGGAACAAAACGAAATGCATAAGTTCTAGTAGAATTTTTGTTTTCTGGGTATCTTCAATGTCTTCATTGAGTAAACCCCATTCTAGAGCTTCAAGTCCTTCGTTGTGGGGAATTGAGGTGTATAAGGCTGTGACATCCACAGTATTCTGATCCTGGATCTAGAGTTACTTCCTTAAGGAGATTTAAAAAAGCCGTAGTATCCTTAATGTATGTGCTGCCTTTTTGTACTATGGGTTGTAAATACCAGTCTATGTATTTTCCGATGGGTTCGGAGATGGAGCCGCAGGCTGAGACTATGGGTCTGAATGGGGGGTTTGTGGGGTCTTTATGTATTTTTGGTAGCATATAAAGTTTTGGTTGACGTGGAAACTTTGTCTCAAAAAATGCATGTGTTTTTTTGCTTATCAATTTCATTTCAAGAGCGTGGTCTACTATTGATTGTAAAGTTTTTGATATTTGTTGGTAGGGTCTGTTTCGAGTGGTATTTATATTTGTTCATCTTGGACGTGTAGGTTGACACTTGCGATGTAAAAATTGGTATCCATCACTATAAGTGTTCCTCCCTTGTCTGCTCGTTGAAATGTTAAATCACTGGCTTGACTTACATTTTTTCAGAATATTCCATTCGTGTGCGGAAAGATTGGTCTTCTTGGGTTTAGAGAAATTGATCTGCTGAATTTCTGTGAGGACTATTCTTTCAAAGGCTTCAATTGTTTTGTGGGAAAACTGCGCACAGAAGGAGCTCTGTGGTTTGAATTCCTTCAGGGTGGAGTCTGACTCTTTCTCAGGAATAGTTTGACTTTCTTTGAAGAAATAGCGTAGTTTCAAGGTTCTGAAAAATTTAAAAAGGGCTATTTCAGTTTCAGTTAGATTTGATTTGTAGGTAGGGACGAACTAGGTACCTTTATTTAGAACCGCGATCTGGGTTTTAGTGAGTTCTTTTGTTGAAATGTTGATGACTAGGTCACCTTCGTTTGGCTTCTTGTGACTCTTCTGACTCGTTCTTCCTCGGTTTCCCTTTCCTCTCCTTGTTTTTCTAGTTGAGGAGATGCGTTGGCTGCAGGGCTTATTTCTAAAAAACCTGGCTGTTGCATCTGAATTGGTTGCACTTGTTTCTCCATTGGATTTGATACAGTAGAAACCGGTTTACTTGCCTGAGCGATATCTGATTCTGATACTACACTTTCCTGTGAAGACCCGGTATTTGATCTTTGTTGGGGTTGCTGCCATTTCTTCTGGTTGTAAATTTCTGCCCGCGTGTAGACTTCTTCAAGTTTATAGTCTATAGTATCACGACCATACTTCCTCACTTTTCGGTCATTAACTTCTTTGGTGTATTTTTCTATTGTATTATTGATGTCCTCTAGAAATGTTTGAAGGTCTTCATGTTTGTTCAATTCTCTTTTAATACTCCTCCTCTAGTTATTTAAGTACTTTAGATAGTTCTTCTATAATTAGGAGAATGAGATCCAATGAACATTTATTAAGAATTTGGTACCACTTTTCAACAAATGTCTTATTATTTTTACATACCATTGGTTTGAGGGCTATTCTTAATCCCCTGGGAATCCTTAATACAGGAGACCAGAGCATTCACACCACAAATCTCCACAACCGCACAACTTCTACGACAACTTGAATACATAGGCAAGAAAGAGATCAATCAAAGGCTGCATGCCAAAACACTAATTCACTATCATAAGAACCAAAGGATTCCCAGGGGATTAAAAATAGCCCTCAAACCAATGCTATGTAAAAATAATAAGAAATTCGTTGAAAAGTGGTACGAAATTCTTTATGAATGTTCATTGGATCTCATTCTCCTAATTATAGAAGAATAGAATTCACACAACATACACAAACTTGCTGTTTCTGATGAAGCACACGTACTCATATCATGTGACCGGCACCCGAGTGAGGCCCCGAATTCAGGCTGGTTTCTATTTTGCGTCTGCATCGATTTATACCCTTCGCGCTCACCACGCTTAACCTGCAAGATTTATGCATATTATTGTAATTAGTACTCATTTCAGCACAAACTCTTTTCGCATCTGTTACGTTGTCACCCTCATCACGTGAACCGCCCCTAAGCGTATCATCACGTCCAATTGATGCTCTGTTACTCAGAACACGTGATTAGCCCCTCGGCTACATCAGCCATGTTCAATTTAATTGCCGGAAGCTTCCAGCATTCATACTGCGATCCGAGCCTCGGATGCCAGTCTACTTTCTTGTTCTGAGTAAGTTAACTATTCCGGCAGCAATTTTAGCCGCCCGACTTTTCGTTTTATTTAACCTCACGCAATATAGTCCCCCCATGCCGTTTTTATTACTGAGCACTACTTCAGCTATTCTACCTTTCTCGATCGCCAATACTGCTGCCCGACCATTTCTTCACTTTCATTCACGGAGCACCGCCCCATCACCCCCGTTCATTTTTGAGCACCATAATGACTGATGCCTAGTATATGCTGTGTCTATCTCCCCTGATGGCGTTTTTTCACCACTGTAATCATTTTTGAGTCACTGAACGCTCGCCACGTTCACCTATCCCACTCATTAAACTCACACACCGGGTATGTCAACATCTATTTGAGCATGTATATATCAGTTGTTTTACAAATCGTGTTTGCTAAGGTCCTGTATTATGTTATTTTTAGGCCCCTGAAGAAGGCTCACTCTACCCAACCCGAAATGCATTGGGCAACGAATAAAATGTAAAGACTGTAAACATGGAAGAACATTTTCTTATGAAGTACAATAGAAATAAATATCTGCACGCAATCAATATCAGATGAACTATGAAAAATGCCTCATGGATTAATTGTTGAATAATCTAACGACACAGAAGAGAAGAAACCTAGTAGTTTCCAGTTTAAAGCGTGCACGTCTTCGTGAGAGGGTTCCCCCCCCTCCACACATAAGTTTCCTGTATGTTAACGGCACGGTTAGGCACCGTGTATCAGACGCAGCACCAACCCAAGAAAGATTATCTTCAGAAACTTGGATTACAAGAGTGCAAAGGGATCACAATCTTATTTTATACCATGTCAAACGTGCCACCTAACAATGTTCGAATTCCTCAACAGCCCCCCAATGATCCCCCTAACTTGAATGCTGACTCTACCCATTGTGATAGGTGTAAGAAAATCCGCTCGTGTTTTGAACCAGAGGATACTAGTGGGATGAATAGGAAAACTGTGAATGATGGTGTTTATAGACCTACAGATGGAAATGTGACACACATCACGTCACCCACTGGCATTCTCCCTGTGGTTTTAACTAATGCTAATACCGTTGGCAATACTTTTCAAGAGGGTGCTATTGATCCTATTCGTACGTCAGACCTTAGGGGTAATAGGGAGGTTTTAAATCTACCACCGGAGGCGTGCCCTTATGTCATGGTTCTAGCAGGTGTGCCCCCCTTAAGGCATGATCAAACAGAATCATGGGAGCAATTACGATGTAAGAGTGTGGACTGGCTCTCCAAACATAAAAGGTTTAGGAAATCCCTAATTGAGAACATTATTATGGTGCGGAGAGTAGGATGGCTGGGTACGTCCGCAAAATCCATTAAAGGTGATTGCATAGTTATTAACTTTCGCAGACCATCCCTTGCAAAAGCAATATTATCATTGCAGGAGGAGCAGGCTAACCTCATCACTAGTATTTGGGCTCTACCATTAGGTTACTTTTATAAGCCCACATTAGAGGCACGCGGCATTATTACGTCTTGTATTTCCCGTCCTTTTCCCCTATTTAATAGATTTACCCCTTTACCAGGTTTGGATTGCCAAGATTGACTGTCTTATCCATTTACAAAATCGAGAGCCTCCTGAGCTAGAAGAATTTGTAGCCTGTCGAACTTGCCGCCAGCCCCGTGAACCTGACATTTCAACTTCACCTAATGAAGATTCTACCCTCAAAATATTGAGTTGGAATGTCGCGGGCCTGGCATCCAAATTAAATCTACCAGACTGGTTGGAGTTAATCCACAGTCAAGATATTGTGATGTTCCAAGAGACCTGGACAACCCGGGAGTTGTTCCTGGAGGGGTTTGAATGTTTTAATATGGTATCCCTCACCCCTGATTCAGGTCGGCCAGCTGGAGGCCTTTTAACGTGGGTTAACATCAGGGCAGGAGGCCGCACTAGAGCTCTTCATACCAATAATGATAAATTCCAGGTCACAATTTATAGACGGGGGACTTCAATTTATTTGATTTATTTTTTTAACGATGATTTTAAAACGGTTCCCAATAAGAACTTTATTGAGTTGTTTAAATTTGTTTCTACTTTACATACAGTTAATAGTGGTGCCAAAGTCAAGGTAATTTGTTTAGGTGGTGACTTCAACATAAAAATCCCAAAGGTTATCTACACAGCTATTCACCCTGTTGACAGGAGACCGTTATGTCCCAGACAACACCAGTTATTGGACCTTTTAAGCGCCAATAACTTCTTGGATATTATGGAGCTCGCAGCTTTGCCCTCTAGGGATGGACACATAGAACCCACCTATAGAGGCAGGGGCTCAGCCTATACCATCGACTATATTTTTAACACCGCTTGTTTAGAAAACTGTGCGCTAAAGACGGAGGTACTTCCCACTCTTCAAGGGGATCACAATCTGATCAATCTGACCCTGAGTCTCATGCCCAGACCTATTTATGATAATGTCCAGGGTGCCAGCGATCTGACTCCTACTACTGACAACCTTAGAGTGGTATGGCGCGGCATAGATAATAAAGCAGTATTCGAAAGGATGATAAGATCTTACCCTGATTTGATCAGTACCTTTTGGCGTTTAGAGAACGTAATTTGGAGGTAGTCGGCACTTTGTCTAAGCTTTGCACTGGCATTAAATCCTTGTTGTCCAAGCCCAATAAGAAAACTAACCCAGACCCAGGTTGGTTTAATGCTGATTGTTCTTCAGCTAATAGAGCCCAGCGAAGGGCGCTTGCCAATATACCTAGAGATAGCTCTCTGGTTAAATCACTTAGGCAGAGTTACAAGAGAGTTATCGCAATTAGAAAAGAGGAGATCATAAAAGAGCATTGGGATAACCTCATTAGGGCAAACTCTTTAAAAAATGGCAAGGACTTTTGGCAGGTTGTCAAAGGCATGAGGTCCCTGGGAAACCCTATATCATCAATTAGTTGTAATATCCCTAGTGAGACTTGGGAGGCCCACTTTAGTAAGATCTAAGCCCTCTGTCACTAGGGAGAATACGCTAATTACTAGGATCTCGATTGATTTAGCTGAGGTTGAGGAGCAGAGCCTGGGATCCAAAGCAAATCGGGCCTGAAGGTCTGCCTATTGAACTTATTAAAAGCTACCCTGATTTTTGGGCACTGAAGAACCGGATTAACCGACTTACTGGGTCTCGGCGGCGGGGGAACCGCCTAAGCCTTCCATATTCTTCATACGTAGTAAAAGGAGACACAGGAGCCTTCGTCTGCAGGAGGAACCCAGATTTATTCAAATAGCCCGGGCTATGGAACAGAGTCCCAAGCTCGTCAGAAACAAGACAGAGGAGGCTGCTGCTTTACTCCGCAGCTTACAAGCCTTTTATGCTTTTTCATCTCAGTTGTTTGGCTGTTAGTTAATTGTTCAATCAGGGCAGTGTTTGCGGTTGATAACCACATCCAGGCGACGTTTGTAGATGGTGACCTGGTCAAGGCTTGGTACACAAATCATTGTTCACTCGGCTTGATCAAGGCTCAGTCTTTCAGGTCATTGTTTAATCACCTTGATCAAAGCCCGGTCTTTCAGGTCATTGTTTAATCATCCTGATCAAGGCCCAGCAACCAGACCATTGTCCAGATAACCTGATCACGGTGTCAAGGATGTTTACCAGGCTGGAAGCAGGAGATGGAAAACAAATCATTTACACAGGGTGTGAGTGTCTCATGGCTTTCTGTTGAACTACAATAACAGGGGGGTTTGAGTGTGCGACAGTTCCCGGGCAGAAATGCAGGCTGCAAGATAGCTGTTGTCGTGTTAGTTAGATTTTCCTCAGGCATCAGCAGAAACTACCAGGTGGGTCGTGTGAAAGTGTTTGACACGAGATGGCAATGAAAAAGCAATGGAGTCTAGGTGCAAATGATGCAGATCAGAAGAACACTTTTCCTCTGAACCACTACTGTTAAATGTTTTTAATAATTTAACCAATTCCTGTAAACCCATACTTGGTCCTCCAGTATTATAGTGCCAATTTTTAAGAAGGGGACCGCTCAAACCCGAGTTGCTACAGGCCGATTTCCCTAATTGACAACACTTTGAAAATCTTAGAGAGGGTACTGTATAACAAGATTAAGTCATGGGCCGAAGAATGTCAGATTTTACATCCCTGTCAGTTGAGGTTTAGGAGTAATATTGGCACTGTGGAACAATGCCTTAACCTCAACCTGATTATCAGCAAATATAATATAGCTAAGGAAACACCTGTATATCTGGCATTCATGGACCGCACGTCGGCATTCGACTTTAACAGATCTCGGCTGTGGACAACCCTTTTAAATTATGGTTTGGATGAGTCCCTTGTCTCTATTTTAGCTTATTTGCACAAAGACCTACCCGCAAGGGTGCGTATCAGCAGGGATGGCGAGGTCTCCAAATCTATTGATGTTGGCAGGGGGGTCAGGCAGGGTTGTGTCCCCGCCCCCCTCCTTTTTATCTTATACATCAATGATTTAAATAAGTTTTTGGTAACACTAACCCAAGATGTCCCGCTTATTAACGGTAACACACTCCCTGCATTGTTACATGCCGATAATGCGGTGCTGATGGGGCATACCCCAAAGCTCTCCTCATCTTAGTCCATGGCTTTGTAGAGTTTATAGCAGCCCTGGACTTATGCATCAAATTTAAAAAAAATCTTTTTTAATGGTGTGTGGGTCCAAGAAGTATTTTAAATCATCTATAGTTTTAAACTCTAACTGTCTACAGAGAACTCGCACTTTCCCATATCTTGACCTGGTATTTGCATCAAATGGGTTGTGGACCGACCATGTGGCCTACTGCAGGAGGAAGTTCACAAATTCAATCAATACTATACTAGGGCTTCCTAAGTCGAGGAACGTTGAGGTGGTGTCTTCAACTGTTAAGATCTTCAGACTCCAATGTATACCATTTGCAACTTGTGGCGCTGAAGTCTGGGGTCATACTAACAGTGCTAGCATCCAGGGTGAAGAAAACAGATTCTGTTGCAAAATCCTGGGTGCACCCATCTCATCATCCAAATACGCTTGTCATTGTGAACTCAGTCTTCCATACATTGAAGACTATATTAAGGCCCGCCCAGCCCTATTTTGGTTGAGAATTTGGAATAATCTAAAGGCTCAATTAACAAGAGAGATAATTACAGATTGTTTGAAATATGACAGGGGGATGGACATACCATGGCTGGCTGCGGTTCACAAAAGTTTAGTCAGTGGAATCTAGAATCTGTATTTTTAAACCCCCTAGACATTGGCTCCGTTAGCAGTAAATCCCTTCAAAGGACTCTCTATGCATCGTACAAAAGTGCTAGATTGGTTATAGAATGTAAAAAAACTTCAGTGCCAAATAAATGCATATTGAGAATGTCATTCCCGCGGTCTCTAGTTCTTTGTTAAAACCAATTGGCCGCTGGGAAAGGGCTTACTCTTCCGGCTGAGGACTGATACTATGAAATTTATGTTATCATTCCCTGTGGGTTTTACTACTAACCTTGACCTTCTACCCTGTCCATGCAATAATCAATACAAACAATCAATGCTGCACTTTTTATTTTTCTGTTCTTATTACTCAATTCTCACCAAAAGGTTTTTGATTCCTTATTTTAAAGCTTTACCTGTGATTGATTAAAAGGTAGCCTATGGGAAGGTCATTGCTCTAAATGATGATGAATTGACCCTTCTGGTTGGGTCCTTCTTGAAGGCGGCAGTGCGCACCCGTAACTCTATGCGCACCTGCTGAATCATAGCATTTTACTACTTGTTTTTATTGTGCACTGTCACATATTGTTGTTAATTGTATCATTATGTGATCATGCACTGTATTCCTGGAGGCCCACTTTTATTACAATGAATGTTTTAACTGTCTTTTTTGCTTTCGTACTTTTAGGGATGTAATTTTTATCCGAATAAAGTTTCTATTGATTGATTGATCGAAAGCAGTTGCATTTCACTTGAAAGAGGCATTTTGAAGCCACTTGAGTTAATGCAACTTCATGATAGACTTGTTAAGCAGTTACTTCGGACTTAGTAAGGATATCTAGTAATGTTTTTTCAAGGGGTGGGGCCTTGTTAAAGACATCGAGCTGGAGCATCTGACTTGAGAAGTACATCTAGTAATACGCGAGGCACTGTACCTATGCAAAAGATCAGATCTATTGGCTTTGGCAGTACGTATTTCTTTTTGTTTGCTGATGTAACTCAGATCAGCAAACAAAAAATTCACGTGTCATTTTGTAGGCGCATTAATGCTTGGTGCACCACCTACAAAATGACACAGATGGTGTTATCATAGGCCTTTTGCTGTATTGTTACCCATGCTACACTACATCAAGGAGTATTTACAACATGGCTCAAAACATTGGCAAAGCCGGTAGATCTCAAAGCCAAGACCTAATGGCTTTACCATTGCTTGTTTTCTTTTTCCTCTCCCGCTGGGGACATATTTTTCTACCTCAACAAATTATTTCCCTAGAGATCCACCAATTTTGGAGATAATCTTCAGATTTTCACCCTGGATATGGATTTACAACTACTCTTGGCAGAAGTATATCTGACAATTTCCATTGAGGTTGGTAGGACCACTATGTGGGTTGACTGCTAGAGATTGATCTGATTTTATGTTATAAGCTGCTAGAGGCTGTGCTTCTTTTTATAATTGAATTGCTGCTAAAATGTTATAACTGAATTGCTGCTAAAATTCGATTGCTGCTAGAGTTTTACCCTTTTTAAAACTTGATTTATTTTGAGTGTTTATTCACACGTGTACTTTACGTCTACTCACAACTACATCTGCACTCTCCTACCCGACCCGGTCTGTCGCGGCAAGTGCTGATTGAACGGAGGGCATCTCGCTACATTATTCCCCTCATACTCACTACCCGGGAAGTCAGGCACTTCCGGGTGGTGAGCAGGCTAGTGTCTCCCTGCACCCCTTACATAACTGGATGACGGAACAGACGCGCGTCCTGAGGGGGTAGGACCACTATGTGGGTTGACTGCCAGAGATTGATCAGATTTTATGTTATATGCTGCTAGAGGCTGTTTTTCTTTTATAATTGAATTGCTGCTAAAATGTTATATCTGAATTGCTGCTAACATTTGATTGCTGCTAGTGCTTTTACCCTTTTTAAAACTTGATATATTTTGAGTGTTTATTCACACGTGTACTTTACTTCTAATCACCGCTATATTCGCACTCTCCTTCCTGCCCCAGTCTGTCGCGGCAAGTGTAGATTGAACGGAGGGCGTCTCTCTGCATTATTCCCCTCATACTCACTTCCGGGGAAGACAGGCACTTCGGGGTAGTGGGAGGGCTAGTCGTTTCCGCTGCACCCCCTACATAACTGGATAACAGAACGGACGTGGGTTCTGAGGCGGTAGGACCACTATGTGGGTTGACTGCCAGAGATTGATCTGATTTTATGTTATATGCTGCTAGAGGCTGTGCTTCTTTTATAACTGAATTGTTGTTAACATTTTGTAACTGAATTGCTGCTAAAGTTTGATTGCTGTTAGTGCTTTTACCCTTTTTAAAACTTGATATATTTTGAGTGTTTATTCACACATGTACTATACTTCTACTCACCGTTATACCCACACCCTCCTTCCCGCCCTGGTCCGTCGCGGCAAGTGCCGACTGAACGGAGGGCATCTCCCTGCATTATTCCCCTCATACTCACTTCCGGGGAAGACAGAAATTTCTGGGTGGTGAGTGGGCTAGTCTTTCCCGCTGCACCCCCTACATAACTGGATGACAGAGCAGACGAGCAGCTGGCGCTCCGCCGGCACGCCGAAGGCAAGCCCGACTGCGCCCATCCGTGCCTGTTCCGTGCCTAGGGCCATAACCCCTGTGCTTTACTCGGGAAAGCTGAGAAATATAGCGTATTCAAAAGGTGAGCTATGCAAATTAAATACCTTGAATGTAAGCTCTAGCTGCCCGCTCGTTGAGCTTCAGACAGAGCCTAAACAGTGTGAACATTGTAAGATGCAGCTTAGCTTTTCGAAGATCAAGGCGCTTACACCTCTGCAAAACCTAGTAATCACAGACCATAAAAATATAGTTCCAGATTTTAAGGAATGCTAATCAATGCACGGTCATTAGTGAAACACAATTCTGATGTGGCAGAGGTAATGGGAACTCACAAGGTCGTCTGCCTAGGTTTATAACTGAAACCTGGGCAGATGAGACATCAGATCCGGAGGTCGCTCTTGCTCTCCCGGCAGGATTTACTATTATCAGAGCAGACAGAGCAGACAGAATGCTTAAGCGGGGAGGTGGTCTAGCAATAATTTTTAGAGAGAGCTTGCGAGTGGTGGGATCCTCAGCAGGGAGTTCTGTGGACTGCGAAACCCTGTCATTTCAGATCCCACTTAGTAACAATTATACTTTAAATAGGCCGTCTTCTATATATGCCCCCCAGGGCACGTACCGCTCTCCTGAACATCATCAGTCCCTTTCTGGAATCCAGTCTAGGTGGATCAGACTTTACGGTACTCGCAGATTTCAATGATCATTTAGAGAAACATATGGACAGTAGTAACACGGAGTCATTAGGGGAAGCAATAACTATTTTTTCTTTGGACCAGGTCATTAAGAAGGAGACACACGATGCCGGTCACATGTTAGACAGGAGTTTTACCTCAAATTCCACTATTAAAATCATTGAGGTTTTACCCGTAGTGTGGTTGAACCACAGAACTATAATGTTCTCAGTAAGTGCGGGTCAGCAACAGGACACGCCCTCAAGGACAAGTTTGTGGGCTTTTCAGAACTTTCCATGGACACCCCGCAAGGCAATGGCCACTACGAACCCTGAGTGGGATTTAGTCACACATTAAACGAAATGTTATGTGTGTGTAATTGGATTTATAATGCAAATCACCTTTTGTAAATCAGGGCCTTTGCGGGTAGGTCTAAGGACTAACATATTATGTCTATGGACTGTCTGGTTACTGCCCATGAGCTAGGAGAATGCTCTACATACATATCTTCTTTTTAGGAATACTGGATCACAAAATGGCGAATAGAAAAAGCTAACATATTCAAATTGTAGTCTGAGGGCTAAAGTGACACTTGGAATCCTTTGAATCGTAGACGAATATTACCTTAAAAAATCTAGGCTCAGTCTTTGTCTGAAGTGACAGATGGTAGCAAACAGGGCAGCGTGAGAGACACTGCAAGATGAAGGCTGTCAAAGAGAGATGTGTGCCAACGAATGCCTTTTAACAAAGCATTCTTTATCCCCTTTGTACATGCTTGATTGAGACAGTTTCAAATGTCTTACCAAAAGTTTCAAGAAGAGCTTACTGTCAGTACAGATCAACGTGATGGGTCTTTTAGGCTGCAGTCCGGTTCCTCTTTAGCCGTTTTAGTAAATAAACATAGTCAAGGTCAGAGCTGATGAATTTAAATTCTGCTTTATTTTTTAATATCTCTTTTTAAGACACATTCACTTCTTAATCAGAGTTTCTTCCTAAACCAGATTTCAAGTAGCTACTGTTTGACATTGAAAAATAGGCTTTCTTTTTTAAATAAGGGCCAACGTTTCGAAGATGCCTATTTCACCACATTTAAAGCCTCAACCACAATAGAATGCTTTACCTTATAATAATATGTTATTAGTTTGAGTGAAAAAAAATACTTCATATATACATATAAGCAACATTCAAAGTAGGGTGGACGTTTATAATATAAAAATACTTATATATTGCAACAAATATAAAAAGTTCCATACAACCTTTATTGTGAAACATCAAGGGATAAACCACAATTAATTTGAAATATTTGAACGTATGTGTCCGTCTGTGAGCATCAATATATCGAAGAAGAAAAAAGTCGTTCTACCATAATGGTGAAAACCAAAACGCGCATCATCTTCTTTTGCCCACAATGCCACATCAGAAAGGAACAGGCCATATGCAAATCAGGGGCCTCATTTATGAAAAGTGACGCATTGCTGCGTGAAAACAGCGATGCGTCACTTTTCACTGCGCACTACTTGCGACACCAATGATGCGTCATATTTAATGTATGACGCATCATGTCGCAAGGAGTTACAGATACGTCAGTATTTCTGACGTATCAGTAAGCGCAAAAGTGACGCATTGCTGGAGTGTGTCACAAAAGTGACGCAACTCCAGCAATGCGTCCTTTCACATGGGGAAAAGCCCCATGTGAAAGGGCTTGCGTCAGTCTTACGCCTGCTGTGAGGCAGGCGCAAGATTTTGACGCAACAGCGTCCTAAAAGTGACGCAGTGAAATCTCATAGATTTCACTGCGTCACTATTACGAGGCTTTTTGCGTGTGAACGCCCCCCTGCATACATTATACCTGACGCACGTATAATGTGGCGCAGGGGTTTAAAAAGTGACGCATCTACCTAGATACGTCACTTTTTAAATATGGCGCAACAAGGCGCATGTTTTACGTCGCCGATGCGTCACAAAAAGTGACGCATCAGCAGCGCAAAACTGACGCAAGGTCTCATAAATGAAGCCCCAGGTGTGGGCCATTAAGTACAGTCTAGTTTGAACTGGAAAGCCAATACCCCCTCAATTGAACCAATCACTTTTGCCCTCAGTACAAAGTCAGGGCTGTGCCAGGCATTGTCTTGGGTTTACTGTGTCGTAGAACTCAAGTTAAACCCTAATGATGAGGCTCAAATAGGAAGCTGATCTGGAGTTGCTTGTGTTCCCTTTCAGGGGGAATCTATACTGGCAGTGGTAGCTAGACTGTCCTTTTTGGAGCAGGGCCAAGGCATATTTTCATATTGCCGGTTAATGTTTCCTGCTACGTCCTGGAAATCCACTTCCAATTTAGGCTGAGCAAATGTCTACAAAAAAGCAGAGGACTACATAAATTGCTAGATGACATCTACTAGTCTCCAAGACCCTGCATGGAACTGCTCCTCCCTACCTCTCCTTCACACTCTTCTGTTAAAGACAAACACACAATTTGTTTTCTGCTTAATGTTGCTGGTGTAATGACATGAATATCAGGCTCTGTGCCCTGGGCGACGTTAAGTAATGACATGTGGCATTTGAATGTAATGATTTATAGGCAGTGATGCAACATGAACTTCGACCCCAGTGTCATTGCATAGCTGTTTATCTCTTAACTACAGTTTAAAAGTAATACAAAATAAGTCACTAGACCCACTTGCTTGGTCAAAGTTCGTTCCTTCTACAACAGTGTAGACTTTGGGCAAATCAGTAAATACCAATTGTCATGACTCAGTATCATGGCATTACCACTACAGTCAATTACAGTGATATTCAATGGCAAAATCGAAATAATCTACTATCACCAGAAGAACTAGAAGCACACCTGTTAGCCGTTGTCCCTATTGCAGTAGAAATCAGGTCCTGACGAGTTCCAAGCGATCAACACCCTAAGCGTACTGTTTCTTGTAAATGAGAACTAGAAAGGTGGATGATAGTAAATCAGATCCGAACCATTACTGATTAACATAGGAGCTAGGAGGCCACACAGGCCCTCATTAAAAGATAGTCGATTGTGGTAGAGAAATGTACTACATCCAGTAAATGCCATTAGACTAGGGTGGACTTGGAGTAGGAGGAATTTACCCGTGTAGTAAATACCTCCCACTCAAAGTTAATATCTTGGAAATTAGGCATAACATGCGGACTCAGGGCCATATTATCAAGAAAGGGCGATACATTATCGCAGCTTTTATCGGCAGGAAGCTGCCGCTAAAGCGGCGATAATGGGCTTGATAATATGCCCTTGTGAATTCCCATAGCAGCCCAGGTTAACACCAGAACTTGGGCTGCTATGGGAATTCACAAGGGCCTATTATCAAGCCCATTATCGCCGCTTTAGCGGCAGTTTCCTGCCGATAAAGCAACAATAATTTTATCGCCTGTTCTTGATAATATGGGCCTCAGTGTTTAGACTACCAGGTTTTGCACATTTTGCCTTTTTAGGCACTTTTCCCTAATACATTTCAGCAGGTTTGAACTGGCAAAGTCGGTGGAAAACTGCAGGGATTGTGATGATCTTTAAGATCTTAGGGCCAGATGTAGGTAGGCAAATACCGGTCGGTAACGGCCGAAATTCGGTAATTTCGGCCGTTACCGACCGGTATTTGGAAAATGAGATGTAGGTGGGCATTTTACTGATTCAGTAACTTACCAAATCGGTATTTTAAGGAATCGGTAAATTACCGATTCCTTAAAATACCAAATCAGTAAATTACCGATTTTGCTATGTAGGGAGCACTCAAATTAGTGTTTTTCCCCTTTTAGGATTCGTTATTTACCACCAACTACAAGTTGGTGGTAAATAATGAAAACCTTGGAAAAAGCATATTTTTTGCTTTTCCAACAGTGCCATGTTGCATGTATGTATGCATGTATGTATGCAACATGTGCACCCATACACAATTGAGGGGTGCAACAGGGTGTCAAAGTGACACCCTGCCACCCTTCAATGTTTCTCCCTTTTACCGAATCGGTAAATACCGATTCGGTAAATGGCATTCATTCCTACGGGCCTCCAGGCCCATAGGAATGAATGGCAATTACTGAATCGGTATTTACCGATTCGGTAATTACCGAAACTTACCGATTCGGAATTTTTTTCGGTAAAAATACCTACATCCCATTTGCCTGTTCTTAAATACCGAATTGGAATGATTCGGTATTTAAAAATCGGTAATCTGGGATTACCTACATCGGGCCCTTAGAATTTCTATCCTTGTGTAAGAAGCAGTTAGTCCGGGGTTCAGAAATCAAGCCCTAGTCCGTAATCAGGGCCAAAGCATTCTATTTGCAGTGCACTCTTCGTGTGTTTGAATATGTGTATTGTAATCTGTATTGTATAATATGAACGTCACCCCACCAATCCCCTGGCCATAACTTTCAACATCCTTTAAATATGTTCCCTTACTCCGGTGTAGATCATTTCTGCCTTCCATGAAACTGACATCTCTAGTAGAAAAGCTTCCACTGCTAATGAACAATAAACAATAAACAACAATATAAAGTCGAAATAACAGACTTTATGCAGTCTCAGACAAAATTGTACAGTAGCTATAAAAATGTAGCTTGTGTACTTTCCTAGCTCAATATGTGTCTACTTTGTGAATGGAATACATCCCCAAATGATCATGTCTGGAAAAGCAGTGTAGGAATGCGAAATTAAATATCTGTCTGCATGGAAAGGGTCATCGTGGAATAAGTTTTTGTTCATTAGGTAAAAACTATTTCAAAATGACTAACAGTGCATCAGCATACATGTTCATATCTGAACACGCATGGATTGGATTGGTTTGAACATCCGTCCATGCCCTTTCACCAATCAGCCAGTGGGGGTTTGATTCTCCTTCACATACAAACAATGTCACACTTAGCCAACAGGAACCCAATTCCAACTAGCATCTTAATGCTGATGGTGCCCTCCCAACCGTCCAATATGCCTATGAGTACAAGCTTGGTATCCAGGGGCACCGGACACCCTACCAACTTTACCGCTCTATCTGGATATGTTGCCAAGATTTCAGTATTTTAATAACTGACCATATAACCAGGTTTTGACAGAACTCCTGGAGTTTCATTCCTTGGATGTTTGGGGAGCTACATAAAAACTCCCCAAGATTCAGCAGAGTTCGTCAACGGGTGGAAAATATGCATGTTACGCTGCAACTTTGTGCAAGTAGCGCAATCATTTGAGTTGATTGCGCTTCTGTTTGAGTAGAAAATGTATTTGAGCCCCCGAAAATACCACTCAAGAAGTAGTCCTCGGACAGAACAGCTCGTGACCGCCCATGATGGAAAATTATGCTGGAGATGCTAAATCTTGCTCGCAATTCTGGAGCCTTGTGGTAAAAAGATTCTACAACAGGCTGATTGGCAAACTCTGCATTACAAGAGTAAAGCAGAGTCACCAACCATGCGGCCCACCACATATAACATGGAGAAATGTGCCTGGTGTATTTGTGCATCTGGTGCAATCCGGTAAGGGTGCCTTCCTCATGTACCAGTCTATTTCAGTGATAGCATACTTTATGAATTTTTTTCAATTGTATTAGCTGAAAATAGGAATTCAGATAATTGGGCTACTGGTTGATGGGGATGCCATTCTCAAGCAGCTGCCACAATTTCTCGTAGGGAGAATTATAAACTCAGCGGTTTCGGGTGGCAAGATACATCAAAGTCAATTAGAATCCACCAACAGTTATACGCATGGCCTTTGAAGGCACAATCAGGTCAAAAAGGCTACCATTGAAATGCACAGGCCCTCTCTTAATGTTGTCCTGTCTGCCATCCTACCCAGGGAGATTTGATCATAATCATAAGGGGGGCCAAGACCCTGCCCCTTGGAATGCAGGTGCTAATTCCACCCCCACCTAAATGTCCCAGAAAGGCCCTTTAGAGTCAGAGATTCCTGTGAATCCCTCATTTATGGCCCTCTATCAGGAATGCACAGATGTGGCTCCCCCTAGCACCCAGTTGTGAATTAGTAAACAGGCCACCAGGTACACAGAGCCCCCATCATCAAAATGCTCACTTTCACACATTGACATTTCCAGCACTGTAATGTCGAACCCCCTCTCGTTACCGGGGAGGATTTGGAAGTACAAACTCATCTATACTAATCACTATACTGTTACTTCTGCCTCTGGAAAATAAGGCTCACAGGGTTTCCCTACACCTCCTAATGCTAATCCAGTGCGAGAAGCAGGCCCTATCATACTGAACACACCATACGGTGTTATTCACAACTCTTGCAGGTAAAACATACACACACCTGTACAACCTCCTCCCAAAACCACACCCTGATGAGCTACCTCCTTGGATGACACAACCAGTGCGACAGGCCCACTGAGGCGCATTTAAGATACATGCCCTGGTATAGGTCTTACCCCATGACAAGGGACTTATAGCTAACTTGAATAAGCCAATCAATACACATCAATCCACAGTATGTACATGATGAGCACAGCGCTTTAACCCTGCATGGCAGTGTCAAATGTGCTCCAGTCCAAAGGCTAGCATCCAATGCAGCAGAAAACTGTGAAGGAAAAAAGCAAAAAGCCGTGGGAAAGTACCCTAGAAAGGGCCATTCCCAACAGAGAAGTTACCAGCAACCACAAATTATCCTATGTTGTTACCCTCTGGCACCTTGGCACACAAGCAGTTAAAATTAAAGGCAATGTCTAAAGCACTTCAAACAGTAACAAAATGCAAAGACAACACAAGAAGATCCCACACCAATTTAGAAAAATACGGTAAAATCAAATCAGTAGAACTGAAAAAATAAAAATTTAAAGATTTTAGGTAAGTAGAGCACCTAAAAACGCAAAGCTCCACTCACTGTTGTCTGGTTGTGCAAGACTGGGTGAAAGTCATAACTTCAGGATGACCACAAAGGAGTGTGGGACTGATGCATGGACAGCTTTAGTCCCACTGAAAGAGTTCCTTAAACAGTCCAGTGCAAATAATTCCATCTGCCGTGGAGAGGGCCATGAGAAGCAGGGAGAGAGTCATGGATGGTAGTCGCAGAAGTCATAGCTGTAGGATGAAGATCACATTGGGCATTGTGAATTGTTGTTGCTGGAGCTTGTATTAGCAGTCACCGTGCGCTGTTGATGCTGTAGCGAAGAGCAGATCTCTCATTACTGGGTATCGCTGGCAGTTGCTATGGCGCAAAGAGTCATGTTCACTGGAACTTCACGTTGGCGGCCGGTGTGAGCTGCAAGATCTTTGTGCAAATGGGCCACTTTGCAGTCGTGAAGAGCTAAAAAAAAAATCAGGACTTCTCTTTTTCTTTAAGAGAGAGCTCACTGATTCCACACCAAGGGTCCAGGAGCTGAGAGTCCCTATTGAGGATCAGGAACTGACTCCAGCAGATTCCAGCAAGGTTTCAAGCAGTTCCATGCAGCAGGTCAGCTGTGTTGTTGCAGGAAGCCTCTGGAGCTTGTTATGTTCCAGTAGCTCAGAACAGGACGTCAGGCAGGTACCCTTGGAGTCATTTGATCCTATGATGAAGGGTGCAGATCCAGACTTCCTTCTCAGCAATCAGGGCAGCAACCACCAGGCAGCAGGGCAGCAGAGTAGCGGGGCAGCAAAGTAGCAGGGCAGCAAAGCAGCAGTCCTTCTTGCAGCACAGCAGTTGTTCTTCTATAGTATCCATAGGTCCATAGGTGTAGTGAAGAGTGGGCATGAGGTTCCTTTTTTCATCTTTGGTGCCTTCTTTGAGGTAGGGAACATTTCTAGAGAATTTTTTTGAAAGTCCTTGAAGTTTATTGCCTCCGTTGCCCTAGCTCCAAGCTGGCTGCATGAACAATGCAGGGGTGACAAGTCCTTTAAATGACGGCAGGGTACTTCCTATTCAGTCGCAATTGGGGCTGTGCCCAGCCCTGCCCCATACTGCCAGTTGATGGCCATCCAGGCACACCTATTATCTGTATTGTGTGCCTGTCTGGGAGGAATAGACAAAGCCCAACTCCTAGCTACACCCAGTTATGCGACCAACGGAACAGCCTGCAGGCACCAATGGGTTAGGGCAGAACTTTATCAGTAAAGAGGATTTTTTATTACAAAACTTGAGATGTTAGCTGTTCCCAATCAAAAGTTAGCACTTTTTAAATGTAATAAGGCAATTTAATTTTATCCTACAAGGGAGGTAGGATTTTTTCACTACCAAGTCATGTAAAACTCAGAAATACATGTCCAACTTTGTACATAACCCACATCCTGGCCTATGGGCTATTTTGGGCCTACACTAGGCTACTTGAGTGGGTGGCATAATCAGTGTTGCAGGCTCATTAGTAGCATTTAATTTACAGGTCCTGGGTACATGTAGTACTACTTTACTAGGGACTTACAAGTAAATGAAGTGTGGCAATTAGATGTAACAAAGCAAACATAAGGAGATGATGGACGGAGCGCCAAAACTTTTCAGACACTGAGTCACAGATCTGGGTTGAATCCATCATCGTTCTTTAGCTCACTTCGTCACCTCAGTTCAGACCCAGCTATATGCAAATCAGTCTTGACCGAGCTGTCAAGCCAGGTATTCCCTGAACTGGAAACAAGCATCCTGGGACCGGTTTCGAGGTAACAACCATCATCAGCCAGGCTAGTTTGAATCCAGTGGCAAAATGAGCAAGGGACCCACATCTGTGCATACCCTGCAAACTTAAGGCGAACAAAGTAAACACAAGGAGATGATGGACGGAGCACCAAAACTTTTCAGACACTCACCCCCAGTCACAGATCTGGGTTGAACCCATCATTGTTCTTTAGCTCACTTTGCCACCTTATTTCAGACCCAGTTATATGCAAATCAGTCTTGACCCTTTGCCTCATGTGAACAGTGTAGCCCAAACTGCCAAGCCAGGTCTTCCCTGAACCGTAAACAAGCATTCTGGGACCAGTTTTTGGGTAACACCCCACATCAGCCAGGCTAGCTTGAATTAAGTGACTCTGGGGTGGCGAGTTGAGCTAAAGAACGATAATGGATTCAACCCAGATCTGTGACTGGGGGTGAGTGTCTGAAAAGTTTCAGTGCTCCGTCCATCATCTCTTTGTGTTTGTGCAGTTAAGTGTAAGCCACGTTTACAGAAGAGGGCCCAAGCACTTAGCACTGGTTAGTAGTGAGAAAGTGCACAGAGTCTAAAGCCAACAAAAACAGTTCTGAAAAATAGGAGGATAGAAGCCAAAAAGCCAAAAAGGTTTGAGGAAACCATGTCAAAGATATCAGGATCCAACAAGGAGGAAATAGCCAGGCTGTGTGACGTTGTTTTAATCTTCATCCATGCCGCATCTTCAAGTGGTCCTTTCCCTCTAATTTCTTTTCAAACTCAAAAGAGTATTAATGCATTAAGAAGTAGGGATCTATAGATTTGGGAGATACCTTTTTCTCAAGCTGATCCATTTTTACCTTGCTTTCTAAAGGCTGAATTCCGTCACTGCCTTGAGTTTATCCCTATAGGGTTCCAAAGCGTGGCGGAGTAGTAAGTATCTGAAGAATTGAGTGTTACTGGGTTCAGAATCCATCTCCAGCTGTTCAAATGTCTTTATATGGCTCTGTGCACATACAGTTCCCAGTGTTGAAATATCAGTAAGATCCCAGATGAAGAAGCCCCCTTGGGGCCACAGCATGGTCTCATTAGTCTCTGCAGTGGGAATGATGATGCAAATTATCTATGATTGGGAGCTGTGTGTATTTGTAAAGTAGATGAATTGCTCCTTGTGTGTGTGCTATCGATGCCATGAATCATTCAAGGCCAAGGAGCCTGCACACCCTCTCTGGGCTCATGTACACCAAACAGAGCATGTTCTGTGGACATCCAACATCCAGCGTGGGGTGCTTTACAGAATATAACCCTCCCTCTATAATCATCATCCCTAGCTGTGCATTCAGGAGGAGACTAGAGTAATGCTTGAGTGTGCCAGTCTGTGGTCCTGGGGGGAGATACAATCTTTTAAGCATCCACTTGTGCTCCCACTTGCCATCTAACAACCTCAAAGTGGCCAAAGGTGTCAGTTTGTGTATCAGTAATGATATAGGGGAATGCCTTTCACAACAGGGTAGTCACACTCCTGGAGCCCCACGTAAAATGGGAGTGTAATAAACTTGTATAGCTATATCTCCAGAGGTAGCCATGTGTGGGCCCAAGAGATGTTTTTTTTTTAAATAAAAGCACACCAGGGGATAATTTCTTGACATACATCACCACTCCGCACTTTTGATTTTATTGTTCAACCCAGTTACGTTCTCGGAGATGATATTGTTGTGGATAGTTTGCATATCACATGTGGTTGCATGTGCTGCCATGGAATTTCCAATAGGGGGCTCTACAGTCAAAGGGGCATGAGACAAATAACTGGAGTAAAAGAGCACTAACAAATAAGAAAAACAAAACTCTTTTTTACCCACACACTCTAAAATGTCATACAGGAAAATACTTATTGACCTTTCTCTTCATGATCAATAGGCCTATTTGGCTAAAATACTCTTACAGTAGCCAACAATATTCACAGATCACATTGCAAAAATACTTTAATCAATTTTATCAGTTCATAATGCAGTATAATACACCAAAGTGATAGATTATTTATTTTGTCCCCAACCACAAAAGAAAAAATGAACAAACAGCCCATCAGTTCATCTGTTGTGAAGCAAAGTCTGAATAATGTGGGGGATGGCAGATCTATTCGAGATTCACCCTTCACATGAGTGATTTGTGATAGGACACCATCTCGGCATCCAGACTCAATCAGAGAGCTCATGATGTGAGAATAAGATTACACATCACCTGCTCAGCAACATCTCCTCAGCCGTCACTAGCACCTGGCATATCACTACCCCTGGGCTACATATGTGGGAGGATTACTCATTTTACCCCTACTGTTTTCATGCACAGGGATTCTGTTCTGCTCTGTCCCACATTGATGTAATCTCTTTCTCTTTCGGTCTCAGATGCCTCTCATTGTCCACTGTCCCGGGTTCTACTTCCGAATCCACTGGCCCCAGCTGCAGTGCGTTACTCCCTCAACCCACTGCCATGCAGCCTTGAGCTTCTCAAAAAAGGATATGTCATTGCACCGGAACATGATTTTTGCTGGGTAAATCAATCCTTACACCAATTGCATCACACACAGCTTCTACTTAACTGCAGGCAATGTACATCTCTGGCGCTGTACTGCTAGGGTGTCTGGGAAGATCATGATTCTAGTTCTTATGGGTGATTGCATGTAGTTTTGCATGCTGCTCCTTGCATGGCATCTTCGTTGTGGGAGCTGAGGAGATACACAATGACCAGCTTTGGGGATGGTGCCCTTTAATAGTCTTTGTTATAAGGGCACAATGTGCACCCTCCACCATGGAGCAGCTGGAGGGATATCCAGATTGCACCCATGTTTTAACCAATTAGAAACGAAGTGTTCTACATTTGGACTCTTGACTTCCTCAGACAGACTGACTATTTGAATATTGTTGCTCTTGGACCTACCCTCTGCATCCTCCACTCTCTCGCTTCATGGTCTCTAGTAGCTTGGAGATATGGGGTTGCATTTCACTGACCTGATCTTCTGTTGTACAAATGCATGTTTCATCCTCCATTACTCTCTTTGTCATCCTGATGGAGATCCTGTTCTAGCAGAGAGATGTCCATTTAGAGCATCTCCATGTTATCTTCTAAGGAGAGCCAGGTATAGTTTATCGACTGAAGTATTGCTTCTGTTGAGGATGACATTCATTCTTGTTGTGCTGTCTGATGCCCAGATTACACACACATGGGGTCACTATGATGTGCCTTGGTGTAGTGCTCCATCTTCATCTGCAATTGCTGGCCACTTTTATCTCTAACCATAGTGGCGGTGGCCCACAGGCCTCAAAGATGCCAATGGAGTGCAGCGTGTCACCAGGCTTAAAGACGACAGTGAAGTTGTTGGGCAGACAACACATGAGTGCCGCAGATTTATTTTATGTGTAGGCTACTGGGATGCAGCCAAGCTGAGAAACACTCCCTGTCACCAGTCATCCCACCCAGTGGGCAGTTATAGAAGTCATCAGGTCCTCTCAGTGACAGGGATTCCAAAGCCCAATTCCAGTGGTCTCAATCTCTGCCAGCAGCACAGGTGAGACAAGAGGTTGGCCCTCCGTCCCTGCCCGCCTCTTCCCTTGTGCCCCACTGGGGCCCACAGTGTTACGCTGCAGCTACAGTAGCGAGGGAGACCAAGGCAGGGGATGCCATCTAGTCATTTCATGTTCCTCTGCATTAGTCCTGCTTCCTGGAAGTCCTTGCTAGAAGAAGTTAGTATTCTGAAGTGCAGCAGCATTAAAGCTAAACTAAAGAGTCCCTCTTTGCCTGTAATTGTTTTCTAAACCTGTAGACTTACATTTTTATCAACGGTTGAACTGCTTTTTCTCTAGTGACCACTGCCTTGGCTTCCAGTGAATTTTCTTCTTCTGTTCTTACCGGAGTTTTTTTATTTAGCCAAACTCGACCTGAAGGTATCGGGTATCAAATCGCTTTACATGAGCACCAGTTACGTTACACAAGGACACATTCATTTGTGTTAGCCACAGGGAGTTTAAGTGATTTGCCCCGAATCACAGGATGTTGAAAGTCGTTGCCTAGACTTGAACCCGGTTCCCCATTTTGAGATACACTACCCATAGCCCGTTCAGCCACATCCTCTCCTACTTTGTGTTGTGTATTACCTGATGTTGTCGTGCTGAGGAAGTATGTGTTTTCCCTTGATACCTGTGGAGATGATAGGGCTACAAAAAAGGCTTTACTAAGTTAGCAGGATTCATGCATACAATATTTTTTTTTGAATTTATACTAACCATCCAGTACTATGACTCTATGAACTTTGGATAGTGATATACATGCTCTGCAACTGAAGGAAAGGACTTTTAATTAGTGTTCTCTCTACATCACAATGATTGAGAGTTAAGGACCATTATTTCTCTAAAGTCGTTTCTGGCTCTCCTTGGGACATTACTCAATCACTTTTCCTATGGACATTGAAGGAATGATGTAATTCCATTCGTATATAGTTACCTTAAATCCTCTCTTTTGTTGTTCAGGTAACTATTGAGTGCTACAGGATGTCCTAGTAGCATTAGTATTCAGGTTCCTTATTTGCACAGACTCTCAGGATTGACACTGCATTCTTAGGACTTCAGTCACTAGATTACAAAGTGGAAAGTGGTAGGTATTCGGCAAGAACACCCTTTTACCAATTTATGTTCCATGTATGGTCATGTTCATGCTTGAAAGGTGAAGGTCATAGGAGCACTCCCTATATTTTATGTAGATGTACTGCAATACTTGAACACTGAAACTAATCACAGTGCAGAGAAACTGATGCAGTCACCTTGAAGGAACTTGAGGGTGCCGGCTCTTGTTTTTTTCCTCAACTTATCCTTTTCCTTAGGTGCTGTTACTGCTAAGAGTTATATCCATTCTCTGGGGTTGCAAGACTCTGGTGGCATAGGGAATCAACTTCTAGCATTCACGTCTCTCGCTCCCATAGGAGTGCACAGCCAAACACTGAGCTGGTTATGCCCATATTTTACACATAGTTTGCCCAGGCTGACAGCTAAGTAAGGTCCAGAATATAGGGCCAATGAGGGGGAAATGTTGTTGGACCCCAGGTAGCCCCAAAGTTAACATTCCCAAGGAAGGTAAAATCTACCCCAATTGCCTCTGTCACACCTAGCTGAGTATGACTCCCACGCATGCTCCGCCGGGTGTCTGGGGCCACCCAACTCTGTCCTGGGATCCCAGGTTGCCAGGGCCTCTGCACCACTCCTCCACACCATGCAACCACCATTTCCTGGGGCCTTATCTGGGCTGTGGAACCCACACCCAGTCTACTGGCAGTGGCACTGGCACTGGCCCAAGTTCTCCCACATCTCCAGTGGAATCAAGAGCCCTTGCCCAGGCTGAAAAGTAAAAGCTCAGTGCTCCTCCATTGTTTGCACCCCTCAATTGAGGTCTGTATCAGCCATGTTTGGAAAGAGTTGCTGCAGTGGGGCGTTGCACCTCACCCTTCATGGTGCAGTGCCACTCGTGTCCATGCTGGGATTCTAACAAGCTGTGAAGGTCCTGGGTCATCCCCCGTTTTGCCAAGGGATGTCCTCCATTTGGCAGCCACTGCTCCAGCTACCAAGGACGATTCAGAAAAGGGGGTGGTGATGAACAGAGTGTCTAAATTAAGCAGACCACTCTTACCCAGTCCAAAGATCAGGGCTTAATCCATCACCGTTATTTATCTCACTGCACCATCCCAGCTCAGAACCTGGCTATATGCAAATCAGTCTGTCCCTGGCCCAGTGCATCATGGGAACAGGGCAGACTAAACTACCAAGCCAATTCTTCACCAGAAAGGAGACAAGCTACCGGGGACCGGTTTCTGGCATTTCAGCCGTCTTCGGCCCGGCTTGCTTGAATCCTGATGGTGCAGTGAGAAAGGGACTCATGTCTGAGTATACCCTGCCACACCTATAGTGGCCAAAAACGATTCATCACCACCCCCTTTTCTGAATCGTTTTTGTCCACCATAAGCGTGGAAGGGTATACTCAGATGTGAGTCCCTTGCTCATTGCACCATCAGGATTCAAGCAAGCCGGGCCGAAGACGGCTGAAATGCCAGAAACCGGTCCCCGGAAGCTTGTTTCCTTCCCAGTATAAGAATTGGCTTGGTAGTTTGGTCTGCCCTGTTCCCATGATGCACTGGGCCAGGGTCAGACTAATTTGCATGTAGCCAGGTTCTGAGCTGGGATGGTGCAGTGAGCTAAAAAACGGTGATGGATCAAGCCCTGATCTTTGGACTGGGTAAGAGTGGTCTGCTTAATTCAGACACTCTGTTCATCACCACCCCCTTTTCTGAATCGTTTTTGTCCACCATAAGCGTGGAAGGGTATACTCAGATGTGAGTCCCTTGCTCATTGCACCATCAGGATTCAAGCAAGCCGGGCCGAAGACGGCTGAAATGCCAAAAACCGGTCCCCGGAAGCTTGTTTCCTTCCCAGTATAAGAATTGGCTTTGTAGTTTGGTCTGCCCTGTTCCCATGATGCACTGGGCCAGGGTCAGACTAATTTGCATGTAGCCAGGTTCTGAGCTGAGATGGTGCAGTGAGCTAAAAAACGGTGATGGATCAAGCCCTGATCTTTGGACTGGGTAAGAGTGGTCTGCTTAATTCAGACACTCTGTTCATCACCACCCCCTTTTCTGAATCGTTTTCGTCCACCATAAGCGTGGAAGGGTATACTCAGATGTGAGTCCCTTGCTCATTGCACCATCAGGATTCAAGCAAGCCGGGCCGAAGACGGCTGAAATGCCAGAAACCGGTCCCCGGAAGCTTGTTTCCTTCCAAGTATAAGAATTGGCTTGGTAGTTTGGTCTGCCCTGTTCCCATGATGCACTGGGCCAGGGTCAGACTAATTTGCATGTAGCCAGGTTCTGAGCTGGGATGGTGCAGTGAGCTAAAAAACGGTGATGGATCAAGCCCTGATCTTTAGACTGGGTAAGCGTGGTCTGCTTAATTCAGACACTCTGTTCATTACCACCCCCTTTTCTGAACCAGCTACCAAGGAGGCAGGGAGGGCAGAAGGGCCAGATGCCTGCTGACACACTGAACTCAAGCACAGCTGCCTCCAGCAGCCACCATCTTCTATCCTCATGGGGTGTGGCCACTCTCCTTACCACGCACAGCCTGGTAGCTGTCAGTGTATTGTATCTGTGGGCCACCACCAGCATGCAGCTCGGCCATGATTGGGTGCAGAATAGCAAAGGATGGCCACCAAAGGTGCCTGTGTTGTTGGCAATGACTCTTCATTTGCAGGAAGGTATCCCATCTTGAACATGAACAATCACTAATGGAGATTTGTAACTTCTATGTGTGCTGCAGAAAGCAGCAAATATAGAATTTGCAGCTTGTCATTATTTAATGATCGTATTTTATATTTTTCTTTCACATCGTGTTATTGTGATTGAACTAAAAATGTAGGGGCATATCATCAAGCCCGGAGATAAAATTATCGCTGCTTTAGCATCCGTTTTTGGACCGAAAGCGGCACTAATTTTATTGCCTAATCAGCTAGGTCACGCTATCACGTGAATCCTTGCATTATCGCCCTTTCCCCCAACGCCCATCTTTGCATCTCTAATGGGATGCAAAGTGGGCGTTCCTGCCCTGACATAACTGGAGAAATGTTGTTAAGTGACATTTCTCCAATTATCAATGGGCACGCTAACCTGCAGAGCAACAAGCAAAGTAGCGATAACCTCTGTTATCGCTACTTTCCTTACACCTGCTTCAAAACTGACTTAGCATGATATCCTATGTAAGGTGGATATCATGGGTAAGTATGCCTTGTCCTATCAGCAAGCTTTTGCCAAATCTTGTGTGATTGTCGCTGTATTACCAGGGATAATCGCACAATTGGCAGCTTGCACTCTGAATGTTATCGCTTTGGAGATAAACGTTACTGATAGCACGCTATCTCCGTGATAAAATTCAGAGTTGTCCGGCGATAATTATCCTCCCGCTAAGAGTGCTGAGCAAAAATTATCGCATTGCCTTGATTATATGGCCCGTAGTGTCAGACCCCACTCTGCAGGATCCGGATGATGCACATATAACTCCACCTCCCGATCTCACCAACACGCTCGGATGAACAACACAGCGTGCTCGAGTGATAGGGCGAGGGATAACAGGAAACAAAACAAGGAGGGGAAGGAAGGGGACTGCAGGGAAGGGATAGCTGAAAGACAAGAACACAAGCACTCAAATTATAATTAGGCAATCAGGGGATCCTACTCTCATTTCATTCTCGCTACTTATGCCTAGATATTCACCTTTATCAATAGAAGATTGCTCCACCTCCTCCCTTTGTCTTGAATAGTGTTAAGCGTCACACTAGCCCCCTAAAGAACACAAACACCGGTTATTGTCAGATCATTCACAGAACCCAAAAATAGCCTATTACTAGTGTGGTGAAACCTACCCTGCCTTGTGTTGAACTGTGCTCAAATAATATCCTTGTGTATATTCCACAACCTTTGTGATATCCAAAAACAGTCTTCTTCTTGTGAGAAGCTAATTCACTCTTGTACATAAATATCTATACAATCCTAGAAGGACACGGTAAGGCGTAGCTACCTACTACCGTCTTCCGCTCTCAGTTCCACAATGCAGTCTCTTTGATTGTTCAAATCCAAATACGGCAAGGTGTAGGATCTCCCCCCACTACCTTCCGCTTTGGCACCTAATAATTAAGACACCAGTGACTTACTTCGTAACGGTAGTACACAGCATGCGTCAAACCGCTGTACTCCGTTCTCACTGTGATCCGCTAAACGAGACAATCAATCCGACAGAAAAAACTTAAGCGCTTTCAGTTCCCTTAGCCAGATACTCTTTGGCCGCTTATGCTGAAAGCTTCCGCTCTATCATAACAACGCGTTCACCTTCACGCGCCGTTATGCAACTCACTGTTTGGAAGCAGCGTAGCGTAGTCCCGGTCCTTCAATCTCCTAGCACTACGCAGGTACTGTTAATCCAAAAGCAAAACAAACAGTCTGAAAGCGCATTCCGCGCGCTGCTGGAAAAACCACAGGACGCTTAATTTCCCAGCGCGTCCTTGTTCCCTTCGAGCGGTGACTAACCAGGAAACATGAACCAAAATCCCTTAATGAATCCAGATAGAGGAAACCAACTCAGCGCTCCTCTCAGGTCTCTACTAAACACTGTTTGTTGCACAAAATCACGAACAAAGTCAGGTGGTCCCACCCTTCCTTTATAGAGCCACACCCCCTACCAGGACTTATGGGAGATGTAGTTCCTTAATGTTAGGTAGGCGCCTTGGCAAACCCTGACAGTATGCCCCCGTCCCTAGCGCCTTCTATGGCCAGGCTTAGCAGGAAACCATTAACGAAAAGACGGCTCCTTCCCATGAGCAGACACCTCAGAACAGCCCACCCCTTGCATGTACTCCTCATTGACCTTGTTCAAACATCCCTGCACCCCATAGTGAGCCCTCTGCAGTATTAATGCCTTTTCCTTGACTAATGGCTGAAATTGGAGATCCACAGGAATATCAACCGGAGAAGAGATGGCATCAGTTCCGGATTTAGCTAGGAAGGGGAACATTCCAGGTGACCTATGCCGCGCATTCTTACTGGACCTCTCCGCCCTCATCATGCCATTAACCTTCCCTGTACGAATGATAGACTGTTTATAGTTCACTCCCTCCTTGATTGGCAGTATCTGTTGGTTTAATGTGTCTGTCTTCTGACTACTCAACCCAGTGCGGACGGTGACCTCCTCTCTCTTTGCCAATGTGGCCACCCTAAACTGACATGCGACTACCGCTAATGGTGAGGATGCAGAAGACACCAGATGTTCCTGACAATACCCAGACAAAAAGTGTACTGTTCGAGTTCTCCAGTTTATAGAAGGGTTGTGGAACGTAAACCACGGCATCCCCAATATGATCTCGTATTGAGGAGCTTCTATGATGTTCAATGTTATCTTTTCCACATGTCTCCCTTCTGACCCATTTATGGACAACCTTACCTCAGCTGTCTTCTCAACTATTAGACCAGATTTTATAGGCTGGCCATCTACTGCCAAGACCTCCTCTGGTATATCTCTAGGTACTCTGGGAATAGCTAAGCGAGACACTAACCCATTATCAATAAAATTACCTGTGGCTCCTGTGTCTAGCATAACCCTAACTTGATGAACTCTTTTCTCATACTCTAATGACATGTTAAGAACCAGGTGTGACCCATTCACTCCTATACCCGGTGAAGACAGTGAAGTGAGTCTCCAATCAGGTATCTCTTTCTCTAGGGAGGAAAGTGCTACCAAGTCGTCTGTCTCCCTTCCCATAGAGGAAACGGCTATTCTTTTATTCTTATTCCAACTAGAGGGGTTTTGGGGCTTAGAAGGGCATTCACGCATTTAATGCCCTTTTTTGCCACAGTACATACAAAGACCGTGTACTCTTCTGCTTTCTTTCTCATCATGGGACAGAGGGGATCTAATAGCTCCTATTTCCATAGGTTCTGCCCCGTTTTCCGATGCCTCTAGAACTCGGGGAGGGGAACTCACCATACTATTGTAACCCCTGTCCCATTTTCTTCTATCCCCACTCAGCTCAGTCAGCCTACCATCCAATCTCAGGACCAAGTTCACCATTTCTACACAAGTGGTGGGTTGAGGTTCTATGTAGGCCACAGCGTTCTTCAATTCATCCCTCAACCCCTGATAGAATAGAGACATTCTTTTGCCTTCGGGCCATTCAGTTTCGGCAATCAAACGATTGAACATGGTTAAATAAGTTATCAAGTCACTCCTACCCTGACGCAGGGACAATAATTCCTTATCTGCGCTGAAATTGGTGGCCCTCCTGTCAAATACTTTCTCGAATTCGTCCCTGAACGCGGTCCAGTTGGACAACATGGCATCATCTCTTTTTACCAGAGGGACCGCCCAATTGGCTGCGTCCCCCACCAGATAAGATATTGCAAAAGCCACCCTGGAATGGTTTGTAGGGAAGGAGGCTGGTTTACAAGAAAAATGGAGCATGATTTGAGTCATGAAAGCTTGTGTTTTACGAGGGTCCCCCCCATATCGTTCTGGGGTAGCTAAAGGAATAGGGGGAGGAACAGTAACCTGAATCTGAGAAGGACCTGAAGAAAAAGGGTTTTTTGATAACTGTTCCACCCTATCCTTAAGAATTACAGCCTCCGCCTTGGACGCTGCCAATTCTTGTTGGACCAAAACCAGGGCCCTCAACACATCGTCCAAGGTGGCCATATGTACCCCAACCGGACCAGGCAGAATGCAATTCGTGGGTTCGTGATTCTGTCAGACCCCACTCTGCAGGATTCGGATGATGCACATATAACTCCACCTCCCGATCTCACCAACACGCTCGGATGAACAACACAGCGTGCTCGAGTGATAGGGCGAGGGATAACAGGAAACAAAACAAGGAGGGGAAGGAAGGGGACTGCAGGGAAGGGATAGCTGAAAGACAAGAACACAAGCACTCAAATTATAATTAGGCAATCAGGGGATCCTACTCTCATTTCATTCTCGCTACTTATGCCTAGATATTCACCTTTATCAATAGAAGATTGCTCCACCTCCTCCCTTTGTCTTGAATAGTGTTAAGCGTCACACTAGCCCCCTAAAGAACACAAACACCGGTTACTGTCAGATCATTCACAGAACCCAAAAATAGCCTATTACTAGTGTGGTGAAACCTACCCTGCCTTGTGTTGAACTGTGCTCAAATAATATCCTTGTGTATATTCCACAACCTTTGTGATATCCAAAAACAGTCTTCTTCTTGTGAGAAGCTAATTCACTCTTGTACATAAATATCTATACAATCCTAGAAGGACACGGTAAGGCGTAGCTACCTACTACCGTCTTCCGCTCTCAGTTCCACAATGCAGTCTCTTTGATTGTTCAACTCCAAATACGGCAAGGTGTAGGATCTCCCCCCACTACCTTCCGCTTTGGCACCTAATAATTAAGACACCAGTGACTTACTTCGTAACGGTAGTACACAGCATGCGTCAAACCGCTGTACTCCGTTCTCACTGTGATCCGCTAAACGAGACAATCAATCCGACAGAAAAAACTTAAGCGCTTTCAGTTCCCTTAGCCAGATACTCTTTGGCCGCTTATGCTGAAAGCTTCCGCTCTATCATAACAACGCGTTCACCTTCACGCGCCATTATGCAACTCACTGTTTGGAAGCAGCGTAGCGTAGTCCCGGTCCTTCAATCTCCTAGCACTACGCAGGTACTGGAAATCCAAAAGCAAAACAAACAGTCTGAAAGCGCATTCCGCGCGCTGCTGGAAAAACCACAGGACGCTTAATTTCCCAGCGCGTCCTTGTTCCCTTCGAGCGGTGACTAACCAGGAAACATGAACCAAAATCCCTTAATGAATCCAGATAGAGGAAACCAACTCAGCGCTCCTCTCAGGTCTCTACTAAACACTGTTTGTTGCACAAAATCACGAACAAAGTCAGGTGGTCCCACCCTTCCTTTATAGAGCCACACCCCCTACCAGGACTTATGGGAGATGTAGTTCCTTAATGTTAGGTAGGCGCCTTGGCAAACCCTGACACGTAGTGCCTAAATATAACATTTTTATTGAGGGGTTATGAAAATACAACCTTCTTTTACGACATGCACTGGTTATTTTGTTGGCCTGCACTCAGTACTGGAATGACAGATTACACCTCAATCGTTGAGAGGTGTTCGTGGGAGAGGTTGCAGCTCACTCCAGGTTTGCCCTGGCTCAGTGCGAAGCAGTGTAGGTAGTTTGGAGCAGTACCGCTGTCGGAGTGATTTAAATATCCTGACCTGCAATAATATACAAGAAATTGGTACTTTGTGTTGTTGATAGTCATTACACACTGCTTTGCATTTTTGTGTAACAATTATATTGAAACATGTTGGCACTTTTGTAATGTTCATAGTATATTGTGGGCACTAGGACACCCCTGGTCGAGGAGGAGGGATGAGGGAGGGACAACGGAAGAGGAGGGGCATGCCCTCAGGGAAGTTAATTAGAGTCGGGGATTGCACTGGGGCAGACGTGCATTGAATAAATACAAAGTGAACCATTCACCCAAGTTCGTGTCCTCTGGGTCAGGACACTACAGCTGGCGACGAGGGTGGCCGCGGCCCATGCGGCGTGGATTCTGTCCCCTGTGGGCGCTGGAAGCGCTGCACGAGTGCGTGGAGCACTCAACACCGCTCTACGTGGCTCGGTTCAGGAGCCTACCCCGACCTTGTTTCTTTTGGAGGATCGAGATCCGGGTGCCTACCCCAGTCGCTCCTGCCCGCTGCTGGTGCGGAGAGCGTTGTGAGCCCCCCAGCCGTGGGAACGTCGAAAGACAAGTGCGGGGCGTTTGTGAACCCCCTCGACGTCATGGCACTACGGAGGTCCCGCTCTGCTGCATTGTGTAAGAGCGAGCTGGGAGCCCACCCCAGTCGCGTGTTACCAGGCCCACTACCTGTGGGTAAGTGTCTTCGTTTGTTCCTCGGTTCCTGGGAAGGTCCGATCTGATGGAGGAGCTGCTGCCGGAGGGGATGTGGCCAAATCTCATGGGGCGCGAGAGTTTGTGGCGGCCATCTTTGGGTCAGGTGCCTAATCCAATCCCCTGCGAGGGAGTCCCGGCAGCGATTTTGAAGTCAGGCGGAGGGCCTAAAGAAACAAGCAAACCTTGGTAAATGCAACAGCAAAGTCTGGTTTGCATCAAGCATTGGCAAATTCATTTATGACTTCAACAAATAATCAAGCATTGGTAAATTCGAGTGGAATATTAGAAAAATCATCAAGCATTGGCGAATTTAATTGGAACCCCTGCAATCCATCAAGCACTAATAAATTCAATTACAAAGTTGGAAAATTGAGCACTGGTAAAAGCGAACCAGAAGTTTTCGAATACAGCTGGGGTGTGTTCTAGTGGACGTTAATTGAATCCAGTCCTCCTAAGCTCAGGTCAAACTTGTTCGGTGGAGGTTCGGAGTGTGTGTTGTCCGACGCAACGGAGGGAACTGTCGTTTCAGTCAGTGGTCAGGTGTGATAAACGACCGTCTCATCACAATGTCTACCACACCACCCCCTCAAGCGGGCCCGGCGCAAGCCTATGCTGGATAGATGGGGGTGCTGGGAGTGTTGTTTCTGCGTACACCGGAACCCTTAGTCCTTGAAACAGGAGGAGGTATGGGTCTTCGTTGGAAGGAGTTGCTTGAAGATTTCGAAGACTTCCTGAAGGGTTTGCACGTAACCGAAGCCAGTCAACAGCTGATAGCACTAGTGAATCTAATAGGAAAAGATGTCGGCCAAATCATAAAGGAATTACCTGCGGCTGAAGCAGCATCTTACACTGATGTGTGTGAAGCACTGAACCGGAAATTTTTGCACAAAAAGAACATTGACTATGAGAGATACACGTTTAACCTAGCTGCTCAAGAAAAAGAAGAGCCCATGTGCGCTTACATCACACGTCTCAGACGATTGGCACGGTATTGCGAGTTTGATTCTTTTTCGACTGAGGATGCCCTTCGTCTGAGAGTCATCGAAGGCTGTCAATCTGAATCTCTGCGGTGGAAGCTATTGAAGAAAATATATTCGCTGGACGAAATTGAGGAGACGACACGGGTGAATGATCAAACTGAAGAACATGCCAAGAAGATGGAGGCTGGGAGGAGTGAAAAGTGTGAACAAGATTTTAGGCTTCAATATCGCAACACACGCAGATACTCTCAAGCGAAACCGAGGTCATCCCGGTCCACAACATCACAGCAACCCAGGAACCGAAGACGTCGCAGTTCCAGTCAAAATAACAGACGGCGTGAACGCCGTCTCAAATGCTACTGCTGTGGCTATAACTTTCCTACACAGAATGATGCCCCGCCATGGGTCAAAAATGCAGGAAGTGAGGAGTAGAGAACCACTTCGAGAACGTATGTGGAACCTGCAGGAAGGACAAACAGAAAGATCAGGAAAGGCCCTCCCGGCCATCGAGCACGCGTCACCATGTCAAAGCAGTACGTGATCACAGAGACTCGTTAACGGGATCGGCCCACTCCAGCTGCCAGTCTCGCCGGAGCTATCGATCCCGACGCACCCCTTCTCAAGAATCGAGATCACCGTCTCCCATCTCACAGGACAGTGATGAATATATATGTATGGTCCCTGACCGACTGAAGAAATATCCTCCGCTCAGCATTCAAATTGGTACGCACTGGACCATATTTGTGATGGACAGTGGAGCCTCCCTTAACCACATACCTGTGGCAGAATATCAGAGGATGAAGTCACCACCGCAATAAGCCCTGCTCATATGAGAGACTACACCTGGATGTCCAAAAAGCCTCTCCCCTGCTTGGGAAATTTTTCAACGCATCTTGCGTATCAAGGTCGCACCATTCCTGCCTACATTCATGTCATTAAAGGGCCGGAGGCTGACTGTCTTTTGAGTCTTCCGACTGCTGAACGACTGAGACTGGTGGAAATCTTGTACAAAGTAGACAATGAACTTAATGTGGTTCAGAAATGTCCAAAGCTATTTGCTTGCTTGGGGAAGATGGCCCACTGTCAGATTCGAATACACATTAACAAACAAATAGCTCCAGTAGCCCAACATCAGAGGCGAATTCCATGTCCAACAAGCAGTCGAGCAGGAACTACAGGATCTGCTCCAAGCTGACATCATCGAAAGGACGGATGGACCTACACCCTGGGTCTCTCCGGTCGTAGTCGTGCCAAAGAAGGGTGAATTGGACAAAGTCCATCTGTGTGTCAATATGAGGGTGCCCAACACCGCCAGTGAAAGGGAAAGATACCTCGGGCCACATATCAGTGACATGATTGCATCACTGAACGGAGCAAAGATATTCTCCAAACTGGATCTTAACAAAGGTTACCACCAATTAGAACTGCACGAGCAGTCACGTTACATCACAACTTTCTCAACGCATATTGGTCTCTTCAGGTATAAGAAACTCAGCTTTGGTGTGTCTTCTGCCGCTGAAATTTTTCAGGAAGCTATTCGGAAACGATTCATCACATCCCTAATGCCCTAAATTACAGTGATAATAACCTGGTTTATGGGTCCACGACACAAGAACACGACACCGCCCTGGAACGAGTTTGTCATGCACTCATGGAAGCCAACCTCATGTTAAATAAAGCAGAGTGTGAGTTCCATAAGTCCACGCTGAAGTTCTTTGGCCATATTTTCTCACAGGCAGGGATGAGACCGGATCCAGACAATGTGGCTGCTTTAAATGATACTCCGAGCCCTCGTGATGCCGGAGATGTTCGCTCCTTTCTAGGGATGGCCAGTTACTGTGCCTGGTACATCCAGGACTATGCAACCATCAGTTATCCCCTGAGACAACTCACCAAACAAGGCCACCCTTTCAAATGGTCTGCAGGCTGTGAACAAGCATTCAATGAAATTAAAATGTGTGGAGTCAGCTGACAACATGGCTTACTTTGATCCGAAGAAGAAGACAGAGATCACTGTTGACGCTTTCAAGCACGTATAGGAGGAACTGTCGGTAGCCACCAATGGCCTGCTCTTACGAGACAGTCGAATAGTCATCCCAAGACACTTACGGCAAGGCATCATTAATCTGGCACATGAAGGCCACAGAGGCATTGTGGCCACCAAGAGAGCACTGAGGGAACGGGTCTGGTTCACAGGGCTAGACCAAATGGTAGAGCTCACACTGAAGGACTGTCCCCAATGTCCACTGGTCAGTCGACCTGATCCTCCTGCACCGCTGCAAATGTCTCAATTACCGGAGGGTGTGTGGCAGCATGTTGCTGTAGACTTTTTCGGGCCATTTAAATCTGGACAATACATCCTACCCATCATGGATGAGTATTCACATTTTCCTATTGCCCAACTCGTTGCGTCTACAAAAGCGTCCAGCAGTATACCTGTTTTGGATGAAGTGTTCGCTGCCTGGGGCATTCCCAAAATACTAAAAACAGACAATGGTCCTCCTTTCAACAGTCAAGATTTCGCGGACTTTGCCGAACATCTCAATTTCAAACATCGCAAAATCACGCCGTTGTGGCCCCAAGGCAATGGGACGGTAGAAACATTTATGTCTACATTAAAGAAAGCCATTCAACAGGCTGAACTGTCACGGAAGGACACTCAAATGGTTTTGAATGAAGTTTTGCGAGCTTACAGAAACACGTCCCATTCCACTACCGGTAAGTACCCCGCGACCCTAATGCTGGGCCGGCTAGTGCACACCTGAATACCCATGATTGACTGGCATGTTGGAACAATGTCACAAGACTCTGACATAGATGACATAGCTTGCCCTGACAGGCTCAAGAGGAAAAAATGAAGATTTATGCGTATCGCCGTCGGCGAGCGACACCCACCCTGATTCAAGAAGGAGACTTGGTACTAGTAAAAGAAGAACAGCAAAAGAAAACAGACTGTGCCTATCTTGAAACTCCACGAATAGTCACCAAACAAAAAGGTACTATGATCAGGGCTGAATCGGATAAGAAGAGAATCACCCGGAATGTGGCGCATTTTCAAAAATGCAGCCCTCAAGTCAAAGAACTGCTCACTAGTCCTGTCAATCGAGAAGCGAGACCCAGTGAGACTGAAACCAGTGACCAGACGTCGAAAGTGATCTCTGATGAAAGAGAATCGGACGGTCAAGATGCCCATACCCGTCCCCGCCGAATCATTAAGAGACTCAGGGCCAGATGTAAGTTGCCAATTACCGGTCGGTAACGGCCGATTTCGACCGTTACCGACCGGTAATTGGATTTTGACATGTAGGGGCCATTATTTTACAGAATCGGTAAATTTCCCGAATCGGTAAATTTACTGATTCTGTAAAATACCGAATTGGTAATTTTACCGATTCGGTAAAACACAGATGTAGGTAGCACTGTTGACAGTGCTACAGGCCTTCAGAATTCAGTATTTTCCCACCCAATCCAATTGGGTGGTAAAATACCGAATACAGGTGTACATGCACATCTGTGCATGTACGCATGTGCCATGTGAGCCATGTGACACACAGACATGCCCTTAGGGCATGTCTGTGTGTCACATGGCACACAAGCCTGTACTTGGGGTGCTAGAGGGTGTCAAAGTGACACCCCCTGCACCCTTGCAGGATTCGGTATTTACCGATTCGGTAAATACTGAATCGGTATTTCCCATTGATTCCTATGGGCTTCAAGGCCCAAAGGAATCAATGGGCAATACCGATTCGGTATTTACCGAATCGGTGAATACCGAATCATACAGATTCGGTAATTCTCAGATTAGAATTACCTACATCTGCCCCCTTCCGATTTACCGACTCTTAAATACCGAATCGGTATGATTCGGTATTTAAGAGTCGGTAAATCGGAATTACCTACATCTGGCCCTGAGTCATCTGACTAAAGAATTGGTAACTGTGACTTTTTTTGGGGGGGATAAATGTTGAGAGAAGTCCGGACTAGGTCATTTTGTTAAGAAAGGCGGAGATGTAATGTTCATAGTATATTGTGGGCACTAGGACGCCCCTGGCCGAGGAGGAGGGATGAGGGAGGGACAACGGAAGAGGAGGGGCATGCCCTCCGGGAAATTCTTTAGAGTCGGGGATTGCACTGGGGCAGACATGCATTGAATAAATACAAAGTGAACCACTCACCCGAGTTCGTGTCCTCTGTGGCCAGGACACTACAACTTTGGTCACCCACTTTTTATTGAAATGATATTTTTTACAGCTACATCTTAAGAATTGCAAATAGATTGGTATCTGCACCACAATGACATGTCATGAAGGAATTGGAATGAAATGGTTTCGTTGCTCCAGCGGTATATTGTTTCTAATCCGGAAAGATGTTTATGATTTTGAAATATTCATTTCTCACAATTTACTATTTAGACTATAAAACTTTTAACTTTGAATCAACATAAGGAGTTCTAATACACATAATTTAGCCAGTTTTTTTTCTTTTATAATTCCTACATTACTCTTTGGAAAATATTTGCTATTGATGGCAACACACCATTCCTCCATATTGTAATATAGACATTGAGTAGTAAAGACAAGATCAATTGTGTCAGATACATCCTGCGAAAAAATAGGATTACTTGTTTTACCCAAGCATGCTTTCATAGGTTTAGTCCAGTACACGTTTGCAGATCAAATCTCAAAAGACAAAGATGTAAAAAATTGAAAAAGTTCAGTTGGAAATTTAGGGGTATACTTAGAAGGGGGTTGTGCCACCAGAACGTCACTTTTTTGACGTTCTGGTGGCGATAACCCCTTTGTCTTATTTGTCAAGGTGGCTTTAGGCCACTTAACGTGGCTTAACGTCACCTTGTAAATAATGCCCCTATTCACGCAGCACTTAGCGTGAAGGGGGCGTACAATGGGTGTTGCAGTGGGCAATCAGACACAACATTTAATGCTTTTTGACACTGCCCCCTATTTACAAGGCTAGGTAAATATAGGGCAGCACCAAAAATAAGACCAGGTCCTGGTCATAAACTGGCCTAATGAGGAGAAATGATTAATTTCTCCATATTTTTGCTGTTTCTACGTGTGCTGCAGCACCCATAGCAAGAGCAAATCGGCATTAGTGAATGTTCATATGCTGGAAGGTGTCCCTTGGTGTATATATACAATCATTAAATAATGATAGGTTGCCAATTCTATATGTGATGCTTTCCGCTGTACACATAAAAGTTACAACTCTCCATTAGTGATTGTTCATGCTCAGGAAGGGACACATTCCTTAACATGAACAGACATTCCCTGCAACACAGGCACCCTTGCACTATGGTGCAAGGGTGCCTGCATTGGCGCTAGGCAGCTAAATGTAGCACCAGCGCTAGGGGAAACACAACGGTGCACCGTAATATTGTAAATATGGCGCATCCCTACATTTTCAGAGTTTCAGAACGTGGCGGTACCAATTGTAGTGTTACACCATGCTCCTCTATTCCAGTTACTTTTCTTGATGTTCTGCTGGTGTGGTGGGCTTGCCCATATCTAGGAGGCCATGGAAAGCCACCCTGAGTAGCTTTTCATGGCCTCGTAGATATGGTGCAAGGCAACGCAGCGCATGTCACTGTGATGCCTCACACTGCGAGGGGAAGGCTTGCCTGGGACATTGGGGTAGGTGTTTCCACGCAATGCCCATGGTTTTTGACACATTCCCAGATCTACAACATAACATACATCTGGAATGTGTCCAAACCTGCGCCTGCCCAGGGCAGGAGCACTAGTTGTTTTTGTGAAGGAAGGTGTCCGTTCCTGAACAAACAGAACTAGATTTCAACACAGTTCCCTTTGTACAATGGTGCAAAGGTGCCTGCGTTGGCGCATTGCAGCCATTTGTGCACCAGCACTGTGAAATAGGACCCAAATGTGCCGTATCTCATAGATATGGCACATTCCTGCCCTTTTCTTTTGTGGCAGGGCATCACAGAACGAAGACTTGCATAGCTGCCCTGCACCAAAATGTTGCAAATGAGGCCCTTAATCTTGACTACATGGCTGCTTTTCAGATGACAGCTTTCTTCCTTTGAGATAGGATTGTACGATATGTTTCCAGTATTTCCATCACTAAGTTTATGACTGTTTAAAAAAGTAATACCTTTGGAAAGGATTTTCGTATGAACATATCTCATCAAATATTTTGAAGCATCTCAAATAACAGAAGAACAGAACACGTTGCTCTCTAAAAGCTACCTTAGTTTCTGCACTTTGAAGCCATTGTCCCTCATCCTCCACAGCCGATAAAAGGCTACAGAGTGGAAGTTGCTCCACTGATGAATTCTAGAACTGAGTCTGATGATAAAAGTTGCACTTTTTAATTGTGAGTATACCACAAATATAATGATTGCGACATATTTGTGTAGCAGCAAGTACTGTCTATTTGGATAATAGGAAGAAAAACAACGGCTAGGTTTGGTAAGGATAATAATCATCAGTAATTCATAAAAAGAAAACACCAGGACCACAATACCAGAGCTCTTAGCAAGTATTTATATTTACAAAGCATTAACAATTGCCAGAGGTGCTAAAATTCCAGAAGTGGGCAGAGCAGTGCTCTTCAAGGGCACCAATCGTTAAGTGCGACAGATGACAGGTAGAGTGAAAGATGCTTAAATCGCTGGCTGTCTCCAAGGAGTCTAGTGAAGACATGTGTTTTCTCCTGTCAAGATTCCTTAGCCACATGTACACAGACCAACATTGCTCCAAGACTAGTTGCCTCTCAAACAGCCAAATAGTCAATTAAGAGTGGAATTATGCTGACAGAACAGGAAACCAGGGAAACGGGAACAAAACAAGGAAAGCTCTGCCAGATTTGAAACCCTGCTCTAACCAGCTTGAATCGCATTATTTTGATGTTGTTTGGATCAAACGGCTTCAAGAAACAACCCTTTGCAATTTAAGCCATCTGCATATGATAAAGAATAGTCAGTAAATAGCATTGCTATTCTCCTCCCAATAGCTACCTAAAAGTACAATTTAAAATCTAGCAGTTCCATACCTCCTCTGCATAGGGACGTTTTAAACTATTTCCAAAAAGGAGAGGAACCCTTGAAAACCCAAAGGACTATGGTTAAAGTAAAGATTTAAAAATAGCGTCCTCTGGGATAATTTTGTATTCACACCGGATCTCATATAACCAAGCCCAACTTCATATACACCACAACCACTCATAAATGTCACCACAAAAACTCGTTAAAAATAATGATTGCAATTTCCTGGAACAATTTATTGTTTTTCTTAAAAAAAATGTATATCCAAAGGATAATCGTGGAAATTGTATTACAATATTAAAAACAATTGGTCACAAAAGCAGCAATTAAAAACAATTTTTGTCAAAAACACGAGAGTTAAAGCAGAAAGTTATCTTTGTCATCAATCGCCACAGCCCAGACTTAAACTAATATACAAACGCCCTGATGTCTTGTGGACCATCAACATTCTAGGGCGATGTCCATACAGCTTGATTTATGGCAACAAAAAAGAGCGTTGACGCATTTCGAAGGCTTTATCTCATTCCACCTTCTTTTTTTTAGTTTAGAAAGCTTTATTGGATCAAATATACCAAGTAAAACATCAGTACAAAATCACAATCAGTAAGGAAGATTAAGCAAATGGAGAAATACAATATACAGGTGAGTTAAAAAAAAGAATCCCAAAAAGGGAATATTAAATATACATACTAAAGGTTTTGTGAAAAGAGGGAAAAAGGGAAAGCGAGGAAGAAAGGAGGAGATAAAGAAGTAGAAGGGAGGGAAGGTAAAAGCTGGCAATTCAAAAATCTTAAATAAAACATCAATTAAGGCATATTAGGATATACGTCTGGAAAGAAAATCATTTAAAGGTAACCATAACAAATCTCGTTTAATCAAAAGTGGGGTAGCCGTAGCATAGGCATGATCAAGTCTATGATGATGACATATCAAATTCCCCCAAGTAATGTAAGACATTTTTGAGGTATCTTTCCAGTTCCTAGTGATTATCTGCAAAGAAATAGCTATGAATAAATCTATAAATTTATGAACATTGTATGAAACATTCCAAATGGGGGAAGAACCACCTAGAAAAATGTGAACAATGTCAAAAGTGTAATTAGAGCCTAAAATATCATTCAGCTTGTACCATATTTGATGCCAAAGGGATTTGACCAACGGACAGTTGAAAACCATTTGGAAGAGATCACTATCAGAATGAGGGCATGACCAACAGTGACTTCAGTCCGAAGATTTGAACTTGAATAGATCCGAGGGGGTAAGGAAAAGTTGATTATAAAAACAATAGAGAGTCTGAGTGGTACTAGCTGAGCGGGAGATAGTGTGAATTTTAGACCAAATGCAATCCCAGACAGGAAAGGAAAAGTCCTGCGATAAATATCTTTCCCATGCAAGCTCGGATTTGGATTTGGGGCAGTCAGGGGCAGAACGGGAAAGAATCTTATAAATAGCAGCAGCTTTATGGGGAATAGTGAAATCTGGTGGAGGGAAATCTGACAGAGCAATATCAGATAGTGAGCTGTGATGAGAGATGAAAGTGGTTAAAGCTAATGTAAGCGCAGGGTATTGTGAAGAATACGTGTTAGATAGGTAAAAGGATGTGCAAAGATCTGAAAAATCCAACAAGGAATCATCGACAACGAGCTTATCTGTATAAATAATGCCTTTGTCAATCCATTCCTTCCAAAAAGGGGGCTTTGTTATTGATCTTCAAGGATTGATTATACCATAACGGGGAAAGAAAGTAAAGACGTACTTGAGAAAATGAAGAGCGAAACAAAGATAGTGCAAGCGCCCATGAAAATTTGAAGGTGGGTGAGAGAAACCGCTTAGGGGGTTGAGTTAAGTGGGTAGCAGTGAAAAAAAGGTGAAAGCTGAGACAATTCTAGTGCACTCCAGGCAGTGACGGGGAGAGGGGATGAATCAGTTAAGAAAGGCCAAATTTGTTTTTAAGTAAAGGAGGAATAAAAACGGGCGAGGTTGGGAAAATTACCCCCATACCCCCCCCCCAAATTCTGTGGTTGCTGAAGACGAGATAGAGAAATCCTAGACTTGCGGTTATTCCAAAGGAACTGAATAAGGATGCGATTAATTAGTGTAAAAAAGTAAGGGGGAAGGGAGATGGGGAGCATTGAAAGATAAAAATTAATAATGGGACGAATCATCATTTTTATGGTTGCCAGTCCTCCCCACCAAGATAAGAATAGTGGAGACCAGCGATTTATAAGAGCGGAAAGCTTAGAAAGAATGTCTTTATGATTAATTTTGATGGTGTCTTTGACGTTGTTGGCGTAGAGGATACCTAGACATTTGATGCTCGTAGGCTTCTAATCAAAACCGGAACCTTGAAACATATGGGGGAGACAGAATTTATTAAGGGGAAATACTTCAGATTTATCAATATTTAACTTATATCCAGAGACTAAGGAATATTCGCGAAGTAAGGAAAAAAGAGCAGGTAGAGAAGTATTAGGTTTAGAGATATAAAGTAAAATATCGTCAGCATAAGTAGTGAACTTAATGTCTAAATTCTTATAAAGGAAACCAGAATAAGATGTGGAGCGCGGTATTTTTTCAAGAAAGGGTTCTAAAGCCAAAATAAAAAGAAGGGGAGAAAGGGGACAACCTTGCCTGGTGCCCCTATGTAGAGGGAAATAAGAAGATTGAGCACCGTTAACCCAGATAGAGGTAGAAGGAGCTGAGTATAATAGGTGAATGAGTTTAATAATGTGTGGACTGAAACCATGCCAACGGAGAGCGCCAAACATAAAATCCCAGCTGACACTATCAAAAGCTTTTTCAGCATCCAGGGTGATGGCGGCGAGTGGGGCATTCAATTTAGAGGCAAGGTGAATAATATTAAGAAGGGTTCTAGAATGGTCCGTGATTGATCTGCCTTTAACAAAACCAGATTGGTAGATGTTGATAAGGTCAGGAATAACAGTATTTAATCGGGAAGCTAAAATGTTGGCATATATTTTGCAATCTGTATTAATCAATGAAATTTTTACAGAGCGAGGGATCTTCATCTTTTTTTGGGAGTAAGCATAACATGACTTGGGTGAAAGAACCCTTAGATTCACCAATAGAAAGGAAAGGAGCAATCAATGAGGATAGATGTGGTAATAAAAAGTTCTTTAAATGAAAATAGAAACGGACAGTAAAGCCATCGGGGCCGGGTGATTTATCTTTAGGTAAGAGAGTTGGCCTGAAGAATCTCTTTTTCGGAAATGGGAGCATCAAGGGAGGAGAAATCAACATCAGCATTTGAAGATTTGGGTATGGTTTGGAAAAATGAATCAATTTGAGCAGAGGATGGCGTCGATTCAGGTGTTTATAGAGAGGAGTAGCGCTCAACAAAGCATTCAAGGATCTTATCATCCGTGCAATGACGGTTGCTATGAACATCAGTGATGACAGCTATTTTGGACTTCTGTTTCTTTAATAATTGGCATGTGATTTGCCAGCTTTATTGCGCCCACCAAACATTTTGGAATTGGATTTAAGAAGATTATTATAGGCCGCATCCCAAGAATATTTATTAAATTGAATTTTAGCTTTGACAAGAGAGGAGAGGGCTTCAGCAGAGTTGGAGGTATAAAGGTATAAAAAAGATGCTCTAAGTCCTTTATCTGTTTAAGAATAAGGGAGGATTTAGAAAGGGCTTGTTTCTTCTTGCGAGAGACGAAATTAATGATATAACCTCTAGCTGCTGCTTTACAAGAATCCCAGATAAAATGGAATTGAGAGGTAGAATTGAGATTATTTCGAAAAAAATCCTCCTTAAAAAGGGTAAATTGATCATTAAATTGAGGGTCAAGAAGGAGAGAATTATTGAAACGCCATCGACGGGAACTGGGAGTAGGAGAAGGTAAGTCAATGTCAAGAATAACGGGCATGATCAGAGATGAGGATAGAACCAATTTCAACATTTGTCATGAATAGGAAGGTATGTTGAGTGAGAAAAATGTAATCTATATGAGAATTTGATGCATGGACAGGAGAAAAAAAGGAAAATTCCAAAGTATCAGGGTGGGACAATCTCCAGGAGTCAATTAGGCCTCTAGATGATATAGCTTTGTAAAAGGACTTTTGCATCTTGTTAGGGATAAAGCTAGTTTGAGACTTGCGGTCCAGGAAAGGGTTGATTAGTTGATTACAATCACCACCAACAATAAGATCAGCAGTAGTATGCGAGGAAAGAAACATAGAGAAATCATTCCAGAAAGTTAAATCGATACCATTGGGCCCATAAACATTACAAAAGGATAAATCTGTATTATTAACTGTAACATCCAAAAACAACCATCTACCATTAGCATCTGACAACTCATTTTTTAACTGAATAGATAGTGATTTGTGAAACAAAATGATAACTCCATTTTTATTGCTAACAGAAGGAGAACAAAAAACTTCTCCCACCCATTGTTTGCGTAGAGAAGACAAGTCTTTGTGGGAGAGGTGAGTCTCTTGTAACAGAGCAACTGGGCACTTCAGTCTTGCTAAATGAGATAGAACCTGTTGTTTCTTGACCGGGTTACGAAGACCTTTGACATTCCAAGAAATGACACAAAGACCATTAATTTCTGGAAGTCATAGTACGATAGGCATGAAGATAAAAAATGAGGAGCATGACATAGTAGGAGTAAGCAAGAGATAAAAAATAGAGAAGAAAGATGAAAGGCTATTGGAAGGAAAGGAGCGAGTAAGAAAGTGAAACCAAAAACCACTGCAGAGAAGAAAATAGGAAGAAGCAAGTTGTGGAAGAGTTGAAAGGACTGAGGAGAGTCATGATATGAGTAGCAAAGGGAAAAGGAAATGAAAGGAGCAGAAACAAATGCAAAATGCCTTGAAAAAAGAGAAGAGCATGATAAGGGAAGGAGAATCCAAAAGAGAAGAGAAAAAGAGGCGGAGAAAGAAAGAGTAGAGTTAAAGAACAGAGGAAAGGACATATAGGGAAAAAGGAGGGAGTGGAAGACCAAAACTCCCCTGAGATAAAGTAAAAAGAAAAAGATAGCAACAAGGCAAGTGGCTTAAGTCATTGAAGTCAAAGACACGAAGGACAATGGAGTGGGAGTGGGAGCAACAAATAACAAGACAACCGCATGAGCGAAAGAGAAAGTCAGATGCATGGTCTCACAAAAAATAGGTACAAAGAAAAAATAAATAGATCTAAAGACCAAACACGACCAAGTAAGACAAATGAAGGGAACTTGCCAAACAATTGGAAAGGGAAGGCAGTGTAACGAAATGCACAAAACAGACATCGAGGCAGCACAATAAATGGGATGAACGACGAAAAAAATGAAGAGGGAACCTGGAAAACAAGATGAGAAGAACAGGAACAACATTACCATAGAGAACAAAATGTCAAAAAATATAAGACAACAAGCATAAAAACAGAGAAATTAAGGTCTGCTGAGTTCCATGGATTCATCCTTATGAGTATTGATGAACTTCCGAAGGTCCGCTGGATCGTCGAAACTGAAATTTCTTTCTTTGTAGGTCACTTTGAAAAAACAAGGATGAATGAGACCATATCAGGCATTCATAGATTGAAGAGTAGGCCTCAAGTCTAGAAACTCCTTGCGCCGTACAGCAGTTGATTTGGAAAAGTCTTGAGTGAGAAACACTTTGTGGCTAGACCAAAGTAACTGATTGTGCTGCTTAGCAGAGTGAAGAATAGACATAAGGTCTGAATAGAGAAGGAAATAAGCAGTAATGCCTCTAGGTTTAGAGGATAAAGAAGAGTACTTTGGTCCGAGATGGTGTGCCCTTTGTATATTAACATCCAGGTGCTTAAGGAAGGCCAGTGATAGGTAGGACTTCAGTCTTTAAAGATTGGATGATATCAGACCCCTCTGAATTCTCCGGAATGCCATAGATGTGCAAGTTATTACACCGATTGCGATTTTCCAAATCCTCAGAGGTTTTTTTAAGCAGGTCAACTTCCTTGGTAAGACTGGCAACCTTGGCGACAACATCCTGAGTATCACTAACTTTTTGTTCTACATCAGATACCCTCTTATCCAGACTGGACCATTTATCATCAAGTCTCTGAAGAGTAGTAGTGGTATAAGTCATAAAAGCGCATATAAGATGTAGCTCCTCCATGATATCCTCCAACGTAACAGGAAGTGGAGATTTAGAAGGAGACGGAGGGTCTTTTTTAAGGCATTTGCCAGTGGAAGCAGGGTCTTTACATGTGGCAGAGGCTTTGAGTTATGTGCGGGTTCCATTGTGCGCAAAACACCAAGAGGACCAGATTGTAAAGACAAAAGGAGATGGAAGGGCCACCAAAGTGCATAAGAACAGTAAGCTGACAAGCGAGGCAATAGCAATAAGGTGAGGAGCAGTAAAAATTACTAAAAAATGCAGCATAACTTGATGAAATGACAGCACCTCTATGTGGACAGAAGAGTACTTCGCAACAACCAGTAGCAAGTGATTAGAGGAGAGTACTGAAGCGAATCCAAGTTCCATAAAAACATAGTCCAATCAGGCAGTAGAGAAAAGTTCATGAAGAATAGTTGCAAAAGTGCATGCCATTAGTATAGTAACTGCAGCATCAAAAAGAGTGAAGAAAAAAAATAAACGTTGTGCGAGAGAGTGAAAAAAAACAAAATGGTGACCGTTATCGATTGAGGAGCATTTCCTCGAATAACTAAGTGAAAACGGCATGTTATGCCACAGAAGGATACCAAAGTGAAGAGGGGTGCCTCCGGATGCAGAATCCTCTTATTTGGAGGAAAAACGCCGACTAGAAACAAACCCTTTGTTAGCGAGCGCCGCCCAACATCGCGGAGCTCAGCAAGGAGCGGCCCTCTTGTTTCGCCACGTTGCGCGCTCCATTCCGCCTTCTTTATCAAGACAGCAACATTATAAACTCCCGTTCATTGAGAATTTATCGGTAGGTGAACAATATCTTACTCTGTTCTGCAAACAATTGTAGTCACTGGGCGCTCTTATCCATTTGATTGTTTTCATTAAAATCTCATAAATGGGGATAGAGCTTGTTGTTGTGTGATGACCCCAGTGCTAGCTTTAGGATCCCATCAGTCACATCATATATTTTTGGGCCTCTCATATAAAATCAATAAAATATCCCAATATTTGCTATTTATATTGGCTGATGTCGGGAATGCTTTTCCTTTAGAAAATCTGTTCTCAATGTGGATTCTTCAAATCTTTTTCAGATTAGAGCATGTTCAATTTTGCGTTATCTCAAAATAAGAACCGACGGTCCCTCGATCTGTTCTGGTTTGTTTGTAAAAGGTTTAGAAACAATACGCCTTTTCAATATTTGTTGAATACTCAGGTGAAGCTATTAATTAGAGTATTTTCCTAAAATAAATATTTGGAAAATACATTATATGAATTAATTCAAGCATTAACATTTTGGTAGACTTTTCATTTTAATTAAGTTGCATCTACCAATAAGGGTGAATGCTAACCAGTGCCATGCTTTCATCAGCCTTAAATAAACTTTTCATAGTTGGGTTTATTTATTAGGTTTATATCACTACAATTGCAAATCCTTAGATAGATGGATTATTCAACAATTCTACTTTCTAAATGAGTGTTGCCTTTATGATAGAATAATTCCTAAGTCTTGAGTGTGTTATCCGGACAGTCTACCAAATGTTCTGGATTCATGTGTTACATTATGATTTGCTTTTCTAATATATGTGGTATATATTGCAACAATGCAAACTGAAAAATTGCATGGCATCTATTATGTGTAACAGGGCATATAGGCACATTGCTAATTATCCTTCTTAAATATGGTGTACGGTAGATATGAAATAGAAAAAAAAAATTAGGCCATCTTGGCAAGTGCTCTCGTAATTTTAAACAGCTCAGATAACAACCACTAGTTATAACTTGAGCTTGAGAATTTGTATATAAAATCTGAACCCATCTAATAAATTGGTTGCGAAATACCTATTTCTTCCATAACTATCTAGAGGTCTTCCCAAGATATCGTTTCCAACGCATTTTCTGCGACCAATACAATTATGGCTATATTTTTATTTAAAACTCTAGCAGCATCAAATAGTGTAATGACCACATTAGTCATATCCTGTCCTGTGTTTTTGTTTTAATAATGTTAGATTTGGGGGTATCTAGTTGGCAGAGGTAGGTACCTTTGACCAAATAGGGACCCTTGTGTCTAGTCAGGGGAAGGGGCTACACTCCTAAAATGACCCCTGCTCACCCCACTCCCTTGGTAGCTTGCCACGAACAGGCAGGCTTATCTCAGAGGCAGTGTGTTAAGCATTTGTGAACACATACAGTAATACAGTGACAACACCACTGATGGACATCACACAGGTTGTACTATAAAATGAAGTATTTTTATATAGACTTAACACAAGACTCAAATGACAAAAATTCACAATATAGTACTAAAAATAGATTTTAAAGTGGTAGAAAGTAGCTCAGTTCTCTGAGGTTGTAAATGCAACACTTATCTCTCAAAGTACCTGGGATGCGTAACACAAAGAAAACAAAAGGGTCGCAGGAAAGTTGATGCGTCAGTTCCTTACACTCAGGGGAGTGGATGCATCGGTTCCTTACTGCTGCGCAGGGGAGTTGATGCTCGCTTCCTTCCTGTGCGGGGAGGTGATGCGTCAGTTTCTTACTGCTCTCCGGTACGATGCGACAAGATGGCACCTCGATGCGATACTTCTCTCCGGTGTGATGCAACGAAGATGACATCTTGGTTATGGTGCAACAATGTTGATGCAATGTGGGCACGCCCGACGGCCGTGCGATGACTCAATAATCTTTGGAGCCGCGACAGGCCCTGCGACGTGCTTCTCTAATGATGCGACGGCAACCTCGGCCGCAGCTGCACGCTTCTCCGGTGATGCGCTGCGCTTCGGTGATGCGATGGCGGCAGCAGCGACTCGCTTCTTCGGCAATGCGATGACAGCTGCTGCGGCGGCAACACGCTTCCCATCGTTGCGTCGCACTTTCAGCTCCCAGAAACATGCAGTCTCTCAAAAGACCCAGCACAACAGCAGGCACTTCAATTCCCACCAAGGGAATTTAGGGGGAGCTGGTTGGTTAAGTCATGTATCCCTGAGACTTCAGGCAGGAGGCAATCTCAAGTTCAAAACCTTGGAGATTCTTCTTCAAGTTGATGAAAAGCACACACAGTCCTCTTCTCCTTTCTTTGGCAATGAAGGGACCACTGCAGGCCAACCCCAAAAACACGCAACTTAGGTGTGGTCTCCTCCTTCAGTTCCATGGTTCTTCTCCTCAGCAAAGGGTCATCTTGATTCCCAGAAGTTATCCAAAGTTCTGGGGTCTGGGTCCTCCCCTTTTATGCACCAAAATCCTTTGTCTCTGAAGGCAGAGAGTGTCTGTACCTCATCCAAACCAGTTCTGGTCAGTCCTGGAGCACTTTGTTTACATGACTCCTTCTTTCCTTTGACAGTGTGGGCCAGGGTCATCAGACACACCACAGGAGGTGGAGCAAGCATTATAGGAGGCATGCGCATCCCTAATCAGGCCAGGTGCAACTCCTCCCAACACTCTGCATGCAGCTAGGTCTATTCAGCCTTGTGCTGACTCACCCTGTCTCTTGGAGCCCCCATGGCTGGTCCCTCAAGGAATACACAACCTAGCAGAGGCAGACTTGGATAGTTAGGCAAGAAAATACCTACTTTCTAAAAGTGGTATTTTCAAACACAGAATGTTAAAACCAACTTTATTAAAATATGTATTTTATCATTCTGAGTTCAGGCATACTAAACTTGGATTTCTAACTAGTTTCCGGAGTCAGGTAGGATTATAGGATGTTATAATCAAACTGCCCATTCTGGCCTATGGGGAACAGGTAGCCTTGCATTAGTGAAAAACGAAAATGAATGTAATTCACTATCAGGACATGCCACACACATCAGGGCATGTCCTACCTCTTACATACAATGCACCCTGCACTTGGGCCTACCTCAGGGGTGACTAACATGTAGAAAAGGGAAGGTTTAGGGACTGGCAAGTGGGTGCACTTGCCCAGTCAACATGGCAGTACCAGACAGAGGTTCTGCAATGAAAGGCATGAGATACACTTTACAGGCTGCTCCGGTGGGTGGCACAACCAGTGCTGCAAGCCCACCAGCAGCATTTGATTTACAGGCCCTGGGCACACATGGTGCACAGTATTAGGGTCTGACAAGTAAATTAAATAAGCCAATCATGGAGTCACTAATCCATTACAACAATTTACAATATAGAGCATATGCACTTTAGCACTGATCAGCAGTGGTAAAGTGCCAAGAGTCAAAAAACCAACAAAAACAGGTCAGACAAAATACAGGAGGAAAGCAAAATGTTCAGGGATGACCCTGCAAAAAGGGCCAAGTCCAACAAATACAATAACTATAATTTTGGCTTATTTATTTGCAAGTATTTCCTTTTTTAAGAATTGTTTCTGTACCACTCTGAAATGGGTTCACATCTTTAGTGTTAAATCTTTAGCCATTTCCAAGTAAACTGGTGGGAGAGTTTCAGACAAGGTTTGCACAACTCTACTAGCATTGAATCCTTTCTAGTTGCCTTACAATGTGGAAGAGCATTCATCAGCTCTATGTCCTCTTCGAGTCGTAGTGATTGTTGCAGCACTATTGTTTTATCAATTGACAGTTTCCGAAATTCTGCTGCCAAAGGTTTATTGTAATCTCTTCGAATAGTACTGACACGTTCCGCATAATATATGAATAAGTTGAGTATTTCATGAGGTTCTGTAACAATGTTTTTATCATTCTATTCTGCTGAGATTCTAGTGTTTTGTACACTAAAATTCTTCTGATCTATGTTCGATATCCATATTACTTCTTTTGCTGAGCAGTATACTATGCAGCAGATAGAGCACACTTTTTTTGTCAGTTGTCGTAGCCCACGTGTTATATATGTCACTTGCTATTTTTCCCTGTCATGCTTTTAAAATCGATGTATGTTCGGTTTCAAAATTCAATAGCCTTTCCTCTTCAAGTTCCATTGTTCCTTCCTCTCTTTCTTCCAAAACGAACTATAACACATTTTTAATCCCCTAAGTAATGCCTTCAATGTAAGTAACCCTTACTGTGTGTATTGAAGCTGTACTGAGGTTGATTTCCAAGGATTCCCTTATTTGTCATTCCCTAATAAAGGTCCATCTCTGGGTAGACTGTGTGAGAATTTTAAATCTAACATGAATACAGAAAGGGCTAACTTAAAATACTTAAAATATCTTGGGAACGATTTGTATCTTGGCATTCGGGAGTATTTTCGAAGAGATGAAAACATCTATGTGTAAGTATTCCTGAAGTGAATGAGAATAGATGTCAGTGAATCGTGTCTCTTTCTTCACTAATTCGTTCTAATAATTCCATGAAATGAAGTACTGCTTTGCGCACCTTCACATGCAATTGCTTGGCAAGTGTCTAATGCACTGAGGTGATGAAATGCAGGCAAGATCCCCACATATAACTATCAACCCCTTCCATGAAAAGAGTTCATCATTATTTGACCCATAGACCATACACATTGTAAGCAAATGGTTATAAGCTATGACTTGCGTGATTGCCAAGCGATCAGCCTTGTCACTGGTAGTTTGCTGTACTTCAATATTATTTTCTTTCGTTAAAATGACAACCACCCTTCGGGTCGTAGTAAATTGCATTGAACACGCAATCGTTTCTAACAGAATCCCCGAAGCCAACCTCTTTTTCAATAAGCTAGCTATGTGTGTCTCTTATAGTGTAACAACGTCAAAATTGGAGCTTTGTGACTCCTGAAATTTGGAGTCTCTCTTGCAAGGAGTATTTAAACTGTTAACAGTGCAAGTCCAGAAGTATAAGTTTGCTATTCTTTAAATTGGTACTCATTCTCGCTAAGACTGATTTCTAAATTTTGTATTTTAATTCACCCAGATGTGACCAGCTACTTACAGCCCTCATATCAGGCCATTCCCGACCTTGCCAGTTGTGAACTGTTGTGTTCAATCAATCATCGGAAGCGTCAAGTAAGTTAGTTTCTTTTAATAATTAATTCAGCAAAGGAAGAGCAGGAACGGATGCAGCTGTCATTACAGCCTCAGTCTTCAGTGTGTTCTGAATGCACCAAACGCACCAGAACACGAAGACATAGTTAAAAGTAAATACAACCAGTACAGTAATATTCTCAAGCACAGCTCGGGCCAGAGCACAGCGCAAGCCAGCACAAGCACGAGACACACCACTCCCCCTTCCTTCCCAAAAAAACCTAAGCCTACGAAAAAATAAAACAATAACATAAAAGAACAATAAATCAATAACATTTCTAAAAGGTAGATATAGAAAAATGAGCACATGTTAATTATAAATGTGGGTGACAAATTCTTCAAACCTTTTGGGTTTGCTGCAAACACGTTTGGATCATGGGACAACCACATCTCTCTGTACAACATTACTTGGAGGTTCACACATGGAAGGTCCGTCACAGTAAAGTGGTACACCAGAAATGTTAATAGATTGCGAAGTAAATTATACATCTTTGTCTCTGGCTGGACACTAATATTTCCCTTGAACAATGCAATTCTATTAGCATTCCACACTTTTCCATCACTCAAAAGAGCGGAATTGGAAAGAACTTTGATGGCTTTGAGAGGTGTAGAATACTTACTATCACCTTTGCATACTATTTTCCCTTTCTTAACTTTGACAATATCACCAACTCGCTTCTTACTTTCTTTGTTTATTTTCCAACCAAGGATTTTTGATTATTTTCAATGTTTTGTTTAACACTCTTGACTGACCATGGAACCAATTTAGTGCAATGAAGCCAACCCAGATTATCTTTAGTGCGGGGAGAACGTCCTCGCATAAGCTCAAAAGGGGAATAACCTGAGGAATGGCATTTAGTAATCCTGTAAGCGTGAATAGTTTTCCTCAATTCATCCTCCCAATCTTTGTCATTACTGTTGGAAAGTTCAATGATGCCGTTTATTACTCTGTTGAAGTGTTCCACGCTACCATTACCCTCTGGATGATATACTGAGGTAGTTCTATGAACAATTCCAGATTCTTTTATGAATATTTTTAAATAATCCCCTACAAATTGCCCACCATTGTCGGAAATGATATCTTTGGGAAGACCTTCTTTACTAAAAACTTCTCCTAGGAAGTGTAACACATTTTCAGTGTGAGCTTTTTCTACAATTTTATACTCAGGCCATCCTGAAAAATGATCCACCAGCACTATGATATATTTCTGCAGACCTTCCATGTTCTTGACAGGACCGAAAATATCTATGCCAATCCTTTCCCAAGGCATATTAGGAATAACAATGGGATGTAACAGGTTTTGCAGGTGATCAAACTTTTATCTGAATTAGTACATTCAAATCATTCGCGTACAACTCTTTCAATGTCTTTATCGACACCTGGCCACCAAATAGATTGCTTAATTCTACATTTAGTCTTTACAATTCAAAAGTGTCCCTAATGACAAAGGTTAATAACCCCGTCACGAAAGATCATTGGTGGAATTAATTTCCCTCCTCTAAGGAGTAAGTCATTTTCAAGGGAAAGGTTATTCCTAACTTCCCAAAAAGGAATGAGTATTTTGTCAAGTACAGATTTGTCTGGCCAGCCCTTTTTGACATATTTGGACACATCTTGAATCACTTGATCAAGAGAAACGTTTTTGACCCATTCGTTTTGAGGTATACTCATGAGTTCATTACCGAAAATACTGGTTACAAACCACTGGTCCCAAACATTATCAGAATTGTTAATTATGGCTAAAGACTCCTGCTTTAAAAACCAGCAATTCTGTTGCGTACACCTGGAATATATTCTACATCATACAGGAAATCTAAAAGCTGCACAGAAAAACGTGAAATTCTAGGTGAAACATTGTTAAGGCCATGAGAAGTGAGGACTTTGGTGAGCGGTTTGTGGTCTGTGCGTAATGTGATCTTCGTGCTCCGAATAAACTGCCTAAAGTGTCAGCGGCGTCACTAGGGGAGTGCGGGGGGTGCGGACCGCACCGGGTGTCACCGGGTGTCACCCCATCATGGGGTGACACCAATCTGGTTACGCTGCTCTGGCTCACTGTGTAACACAAACACAGCAGAAGTACCGTAATTTTCACGGGCAGCATCATTCAGCAGCATGGCATCTGAGTGGCCTCGGGCGCTGCCAATCCACCGCTGCCCCGAACTGCAAATGCCAGGTGATATAGAGGGTCTACTTTAAACTTTTAAATATCTATGTAACCTTGCACAATGGGTAGATAGCTGACCGGATAATGGTGCTTAGAGTTAATATGAGCAGTTCTGGGCCCGTCTAACATGAGGGTATTAGCTATGTTAACCGTTAATATATTATAAAATGTGATTTCAGGTCAACATAGTGACAACCTGGTTAATGTTTATGATGTAGACTAGTAATCTAAATAAGGATCAATGTAACTAATACTCACAAAGAATGTCACTAGGGAAATTAGAGTTAACATAAGCAGATCCGGGTCGCAACCCCCGCCCCCCTTTCTTTGCTTTCTTGAAGGGTGTGAACCATTGCTAATGTTTCATTAATTGTATAGAAACCCGCCTAACACGGGCTTATCATTAGTAGCTATTTATAGGGGTGCTTTATGAACATGAGGGGTCCAATGATAAGAATATGACATCTCGGTCTATAAATATTATTTTACATAAACTTGGTATCTCTATTGTTGAAACCTGTCTGATATGAGTGCATCAGCGGAACTAACTGAGAATATCGCCGTATTATAAAATGTGATTTCAGGTCAATATAGTGACAATCGTGCTTATAATTGAATCATAGATTAATAATCAAAATAAGGAATAATGAAATTATGAAATACAATGAATATCATTAAGGAAACTATGTACCTATTGGTTTACATTACATGAAGTATTTTAGATTATTGCACTAACTAATGGATGTATATACTTGATGTTTAAAATATAATATGTATCCTCTAGGAATTTTCAAGTTTTGATCACCTGAGGTTTCGCCAATATCATAGACTAAAGATACTCATTGGTGAGTCTAGCATTATATGCATCATATATATATATCTGTGTTGAATGGATTCTGAGATTGCCTCATTTGTAGTCATGTGTAGCATGAGAAATATAGAGAGTTATAGAGTTGCTGATATCATTTCCTCTCTTTTTGAGAATTTTTCTCAATGATCTTCCTATGAAACATTGAAACCATGATTTTTTAACCTGTAAATATGTGAATATGATTTTTTATGATGGGAATTATTAGTAAGGGTTCCGGATGTGAACATTACAGATGAATGAACTATTAATTGCCCTTTGTTGCGGTTGAATAGAGCGAGTTCCACCATAATAGACTTCTAATCGCATCGCTAAAATGACTATATCCTATAAATTGTCTAGTATTATGTTGATGATACTATATTACATAAACTTTTATGAATTTTAGTAATTTTATAACTGTTTAATTTTTCTTTAGCCCTGACGAAGTCCGTTAACTGTATTTAGTTAGGACGAAACACGTGTTGGCAAAGGAAAAGAAAAGAAAAAGTACTGAGTGACTGGAAAGAAGAAAAATAAAGAAGAAGTTTTTTGAAATATACTGGATTCATTTCTTCTGATTTGTTTTGATATCACTTGGATGTTTCTTGTGAATTAATTCTAAGATAATGCTTTGGTAACTGCTCAGGAAGAGAATTGTATAATGTTCATTATATAGACAGATTTCTTTTTGTCTATTCCTACAGTTGTGGCAGGGACTGTATCTCAACCTTTGAGCAATACTAAGCCTGGTTGACTATCCATTTAATAATAACACTATAAGCGCAAAAAGCCCCTCTTGCCATTCGATAAATTAATCCGTTTTGAGGTATACTCATGAGTTCATTACCGAAAATACTGGTTACAAACCACTGGTCCCAAACATTATCAGAATTTTTAATTATGGCTAAAGACTCCTGCTTTAAAAACCAGCAATTCTGTTGCGTACACCTGGAATATATTCTACATCATACAGGAAATCTAAAAGCTGCACAGAAAAACGTGAAATTCTAGGGGAAACATTGTTAAGGCCATGAGAAGTGAGGACTTTGGTGAGTGGTTTGTGGTCTGTGCGTAATGTGATCTTCGTGCTCCGAATAAACTGCCTAAAGTGTCAGCGGCGTCACTAGGGGAGTGCGGGGGGTGCGGACCGCACCGGGTGTCACCCCATCATGGGGTGACACCAATCTGGTTACGCTGCTCTGGCTCACTGTGTAACACAAACACAGCAGAAGTACCGTATTTTTTACGGGCAGCATCATTCAGCAGCATGGCATCTGAGTGGCCTCGGGCGCTGCCAATCCACCGCTGCCCCGAACTGCAAATGTCAGGGAAGCAGCCCTGCCAAGTATCATTCAACATGTCTGATATAATGGATAAACTGAAGTGGCTGGTAGCGCTGGAAGCTGCGACTACTAGTGCTAAAATGTATGAATAGACTCCCAACTCCACCCACATTACCTTCTGATTGATGTCATATGCGCCACTCGTCGTTACGTCCTGCTGCCATGTCGTCATCACGGCCTGAGGTTGTAATGATGATCGGATCCCACCCTGGCCATGTAACTCGATCCAAGCCCACTGGCCCCTGAATCAGTAAGTGAGTGGCAGTATTTGTCTTCATACAGAGTAAAACCTGCCGTGCTGTAATTTCATTGCTGTAAAGTTTGCCTGGCAATTTGGTGGTGGTAGAAAGCAAGAGCCACAGGGGGTGAGTGTGCCGTTCGCCCGGCCCTTCCTCTGCAGCATCCCCTCTGTGATGCTGTTTCCACTTTCTAGGCCATCTCCTTTTCCGTCCGTGGTCACGCTCTGTGCTCTTCAGATAGAGTTGCTTGAAAAGAAAGTTACCAGTACGTTCTCTGGAGCCAGGACCCGTTTTTTGGCTGCTGTTAGGTGCTGGGTGCGTGGACAGAGAGGGTCGTGAAACTCGTTATTAATAATGGGCGGCCGCACCACAGACCCGGGGGCAATGCTCAGCTATTGATTTAATCACACTGCTTAATGGCCCGGTGGGAAAAGTGTGCAGCTACGGCAGGGGTTTGAAGAACTCCTTCTTTTCAGCACATGTTTTTGATGTATGAGTGGGAACTGGGAGTCGGCTTTGATAGTGTAACGGAAATCCCCCTGGATTGTCAGTAGCTACGGGCATAAGATAGAACAGCTAAAATATTCCATATGATTTAATTCAGAATTCTGAGATATGTATTGCTAATGTGTAGGCAAGGCAGTTATTTCCCAGGTCCAACCTTTCTGATGTGCTGCGCAAGTGGCTCAACAGAGAGAGGGAGGACTCATATTAGCTTTTGTGTCTGATGCGAAAATATTGATTTTCCAGTCACGCTTGCCACTTAATAATTTTAATTTCAGAGTTGAATTGAAAAGTACAGTTGTTCTTGCAGCTGGTCACATCCAGTCAGTTAAAGGTCGTTGCTTATAACGCTGAGGTCGGAAAAACTTTCCAATACCTTAAAAGTAAACCACAGGCTACATGTGTGTATGGGTGGGAGAAGCTGTCATGTCTGGTATTTCTGATCTTTATGTTTTCTTTGTCTTCATTGCTTGATTTTGCTTTCGAGACAGTGTCACTCATAGTTGTTGAAATGTCACTCATAATTACACTGAAATTATTAAATTGTCACACATAGCAATCTGAAACCTTGGCAGCTATGGGGAAGGAGACTGTCCAACAAATATTCCAAGACAGTACTCCAGTCGAATAACTGTGCTTTGAGGGCTGAAGGGTAGTCACGCTTTGCTGATTGTGCGGTATTTCCCTGGCCGGCAATGCCGGAGTTCCGAGAGGCCAGTACCTGTGCGGGTCAGTGCTTTCTGCTTTAGTTTATTTTGGCTGCCTGCAGGCCTTGCTGAGTCTTGTCCACAGGACGGTGTTTTCGCCAAAATTACACCAAAGTGGCGGCTGTTTGGGGGCACGTTGAATAGTTGTGCAGCATTTTGTTTTATTTGCTGAGCTACGAGTTTAAATGCACAATCGCCATCACCTGTACCTTGCAAAACATAATTAGAGCGTATGCTATAGCAGGCGGCAGCTTTCACACACCAGTGGTCAGAGGGTGCAGGCAGTGAGGGCAACTGACCTATCTGTACTTAAAGTGGGGCAGGGCACCGTGGCCAAGACTGCAGACAGGGGGCAATACAATTAATGAATGGAGCCAGGAAAGTGCTTCCTTGCCTGGACGCTCCAGAGACGTTTTTTTTTACAGTACATTGCTCGAGCAGGTTTAGCTGCACCTTCCTGATCACCTTGTCTGGCAGTACCTAGACCAATTATACAATAATAGCTGCACGTGGACAGCTGTGCTTGTGTCCCGAACAGGGTGCTAAAGTCAGCCAGGGTCGATGGCAGCTTACAGCGCCCTTTTGCCCTCCAGAGACGCCTGCACAGGGGCTCTGGATCAATAAGGCCTTTTGGTTCCATTAGCATACAGAGGAAGTTTTATGAAGAGTCAATCCAAACGTCTGCGGTAGCGGAAGTAACATCATGCACGCTTTGATCCCAAATGATGCTACATGGCTAACCCGTTTTACCACTGTTACCTTTTGAGTGAGGAAAGAGGAAGAAAAAGTTTACTAGAGAGGAAAATGGAAAATGAGACAATGGGAAGAAGGAAAAAAGCAAGAAAGAGGATAAAAGGGGAAAAGGAAGGAAAGAAAGAACAGGAACCACAGGTTCACAAAACTGTATTTTATGAGGATTATCTGTGAGCTACTGCTTTTTACTAGGTTAGTGCCATTCCATTTCTACCACTTGACAGCACGTTTAAGATCTGAGTTTTTCGTTGCCCAAATTGGTGTAATGTCTGTCATTTATATGTTTTGCACTTCTTCATTGCTTGATTTTGCTTGCAAGAAAGTGTCACTCATAGTCGTTGAATGTCACTGATAATTACACTGCAATTATGAAAATGTCACACATTAGCAATCGCAAACCTTGGCAGCTATGTACATTCACGGGTTAGACCCAGTATCGGCTTGCACAGGTATGAGCAGGGGGGCGGGGTGGTGGTAGCCGACAGACTAGGGTTTTTTATTTTACAGAGTTTCATATAGCGCAAACTTGACCCGAATCGGATAACATACAGAGTTTTATATAGCGCGAACTTGACCCGAATCGGGTATCAGAGTGCTTTACATAGCACCAGTTGCATTTCATGAAGACACATTCATTTTTTGTGAGGCACAGGGAGAATTAGTTATTTGCGTAGAATCGCAGGATGTTCAGCATCATTGCCGAGACTCAAGCCCATGCGGTAAGTCGTGAGGGGGTGACACCATGAGTTACCCGCACCGGGTGATACCAACCCTAGTGATGCCACTGTAAAGTGTTTTAGTCCCCACAAACAACAAAGAGCTTCCCTTTCGATCACAGAATATTTTTCTTCCGTGATGGTGAGAGCTCTTGAGGGAAACGCCACCACACATTCAGATCCATCGCTTTGCAATTGAGAAAGAACAGCGCCTAGTCCCTTTCCACTAGCGTCTGTGGTGATAAAGCTTTTAAGTCCTTTGAGCACTGGTGCAGAGCAAATATCTTTTTTAATACCATCCAAGGTAAATTGGCATTCCTTGGTCCAACAAAAAACATTCTCTTTTTTTAGTAGCTGTCTTATACAATACATTTTGGTTGCAGACAATAATTCAGAAATTCTAGGGAGGGGAAACATATCAATAAAGATGTTCTTATTAAGTTCTCTGAGGTCCACACACAAACGGATTTTTTCGTTGGTCTTGCGTGTGACCACTAAGGGGGCAACCCAATCAGATGATTGGATACCCTCAATTATGTCTTTGTCCACAAGTTTTTGTATTTCAATATGGACCTCATCCTTAACTCCCAAGGGAATATTCCTTACTTTGTGAATGCAAGGCTTGGCGTTATTTTTTAGGATAATCTTATGGGAAAAACCTTCCAATTCTCCGACACTCCCTGAGAATACTTTAGAAAACTTAGAGAAGAATTCATCACCTGTGTCTATTTGAGGCGGGTCAATGTATAAAACAGGTTCTGCACTATTAGGATCAAGGCGTATTCCAAGTTTGCCTAGATCCCACCATCCCAGAACACAGGGTCCAGCTTTAGAAACATATAATTTAAATAACACAGATCTTCCTTCAAACTCAAACATGAGTCGGCGGAACCCCAAAAGGTCAATGGGTTCACCCGTATAACTTACTGGGTGTCGGACATTTCTGGCATTGGACCAATAGTGTTACTGAATACCTCTTGCCATCTGTTCCTATTTGTAATGGTGTAAGGTGATCCTGAATTAGCCATTAAGGTTACAGTTACTCCATCAGCTTTTAATTCACAGACAGGTTTTTTCTCATCATCATTAATGCAGCACACTTTGTTGTCATTACAATCTGATTCAATGCTATCATTGTCTTCATCACATTCATCCACAATACATTTAACAGTTTTAGAATTACGGCAAGCTTTAGCGAAATGGCTAATCATTTTACTGTATGCACATTTTTGGCCTAAAGCAGGACATTTCTTGCCATTTGCCAAGTGTGTAGAGCTGCCACAACGATAACATGTTCCTTTCACTTCAAATTTGTTGGAACTATGTTTATTTTTACTCTTTCTGTTAGATGTCTGTTTATCAAATTTCATCTATGACTTCTCTGAACTGTTCTGATTAGAAATTCTTACCATTTTAACTATTTCATCATTGTTGTCGCTCTTGGCTTTGTAATAACTGTTTTGGCACACCTGGATGTCAGTTCCACTTTACTGATGATAGCTGAGATTTCTCTTAGAGAAGCATCTCTGTTAATCCACAGTTTATTCTGCAAATTTTGGTTATTACAGTGCATAACAAGTTGGTCGCAGATTAATTCATCCTCATAAAGCTAATAAAGAGAAGCGACATAGTCCTCATCTTTTTTAGATGATTCTTGCTTCCTGTGGTAAAAATTAAATCTGTGCACTGCTTTACAAATAGTTGGGTCGAAATAAGCATTTAAATCAGATATAGCTTGTGTGAAAACATTCACTTCACTACCTGTTAGGGTTTTCTTTTCAATTATGTTATATACCCTTAACCCTCCAGGCCCAAGAAAAATGCAGTAAAATATTTTTTTCCTTTCCCGAGGAAGTTCTTTGCTTTCAAAAGTTTCTAGATAATTGATTAAATAATCCCTCCATTCATCCCACCTCTGGCTAGAAACCTCGCAATCCTTAACCATAAAAGCTTGGGGAGCTGGTAAATTCATAGTTGCCATAGCCATATTAGTTCTAGAACAAGGGAGGAGATGACCAAGGACAAGAAAGAAAAAATAATGAGAACAATGCTTAAAATAACCTCAATAATAGAGTGTAAAGTATGGCATACAATGTGTGTAACACAATTATAATAAATTAGGTAATGTTAATAATGGAGCATAAGTGTATGCTGCTGTATAAATAGTATTATTTAAATAATAACACGATATGAAATTTGCCCTGATAATTTGAAAGGTGGAGTGTCCAAAAACCTTATGTTGTGGCACGCTGTGTGCGTGTCACAGTTGTAATTGCTGGGCTTGTTCCTTAAATTCACTGTGCTGCCTCATAGAATTGTAAAAATAACAGTTGATGGACAGAATGCAGAACAATGTCATACATTCACCCCAGTACAGATATCTAGGCCTAAATTCATCGTTTTTTTGCACTCCACACCACCCCAGTTCAGACATGGCCATATGCAAATCAGCTTTGACCCTGTGCCTCATGGGAACAGTCCTGCCCGAACTGCCAAGTCATGTCTTTCCTGGACCGGAATCAAGCATCCTAGGACCGGTTTCTGGCTATCAGCCATCTTCAGCCAGGATAGCTTGATTCCAGTGGTGTGGAGAGCATGCGACTCACGTCTGAGCATACCCATCCCTCTCGGGGTGACAAATACAAAAATAACAGTTGATGGACAGAATGCAGAACAATGTCATACATTCACCCCAGTACAGAGATCTAGGCCTAAATCCATCATTTTTTTGCACTCCACACCACCCCAGTTCGGACATGGCCATATGCAAATCAACCTTGACCCTGTGCCTCATGGGAACATGTCTTTCCTGGACCGTAATCAAGCATCCTAGGACCAGCCGTCATCAGCCAGGATAGCTTGACTCCAGTGGTGTGGAGAGCATGGGACTCATGTCTGAGCATACCCATCCCACTCGGGGTGACATATGCAAAAATAACAGTTGATGGACAGAATGCAGAACAATGTCATACATTCACCTCAGTACAGAGATCTAGGCCTAAATCCATCTTTTTTTGCACTCCACACCACCCCAGTTGAGACATGGCCATATGCAAATCAGCCTTGACCCTGTGCCTAATGGGAACAGTCCAGCCCGAACTGCCAAGTCATGTCTTTCCTGGACTGGAATCAAGCATCCTAGGACCGGTTTCTGGCTATCAACCGTCTTCAGCAAGGATAGCTTGACTCCAGTGGTGTGGAGAGCATGGGACTCACATCTGAGCATAGAATTGTGGCACGCTGTGAGGGTGTCACAGTTGTAAATGCTGACATGCCTTGTGACTTGAGGCGCGGTGTGCGGGTCACTAAGGCAAACGTGAAATCCTGGTATTAGTTTAGTCTCCGATGCAGTTCCCTTTCTTTTATTATTTTTAATTATCAAGGCCAGTAAGAGCCAAATAGGGCAGGGGTCTGTAGTATAGTTGGGACATCAGATCTGAAGCAGCCAGGTGGAGCCTCTACAACCCAAGAATGTCACCATTCTGGCCTGGGAGCCCCCAATTACTTAGACAGAGGTGAGAGCCTTTTTATGTCTCACCCGTTATTACAAGAGATGTGTCAGGGCTATGGCTCCATTGTTTTCCCCTTGAATGAGCTGACTTCCAGGAAGCAGCCCAGGAAAGTGATCTGAACAGAGGCTTGTCAGACCGCTTTTTATGCCCTGAAGGCAGTCATGTGCATGGTGCCCATGCTCAAGGTATCTGATTTCCCCAAAGAATTTGTGGAGCTGTGTCTCCGGTACCACCGTTTGCGACATGGTCTTGATGGAGCGGTAATTTCTTCTGGTAATTTCTCAATGCAAAACCCTCATGCTACCTCTAATTTACCGCTCAAAAGGTGTTGGGCCCTTCACACCATGTATTACCTTCAGGAGACTTTAATAATCATGAACAGTCAAAAATGCAATTATTTATTTTAAGCCAATAAAGAGAGTTGTTGAGTATTTAAAGGGTTTTATTTTCTAGTCAAAAGTTAATTTTTCTCTGACCCTTTATTCATTAGTAAAATATCAATCAGGTTACAGAATTTGGAAAACAGAAAAAATAGCATTAATACAGAACACATTACAGTCTGCATATAGGCATAACATGTAGGAATGTGGCGCAAAATGTCATTCAAGACTCAAAGAGTTTCTAAGAAAAATATAGTCTTGCAAGGCTAATCAAAAATCAAATAGTTTGCAAAAATCTCCCATTAAGAAAAATAAATGCATAAGTCAAATAAATCTTTTCAGACCTAATTAATTTGTCTAAGCATAACTTGAAGTTTAGCATCTAATTCTATTTAATCAGCTGTTCTTCTGCATCTGTCTGTGTCTAAAGAGCAAGCAGGGAGGGAGACAGCCCGCCCTTCACGAGACCTCAAAGGAATGTGGCCAAGATATGACGTGGAAGCAAGAAACCTCCCCCTGATACTCCTCGGACGCAAACCCTCAGCAATCTCCCGGGACGTTTCTCGTACCTAACCCATAGAAGCCTAAGCCAAAATGAGCAAGAAGCCAGCTGAGCTGAGAAAGCCCGCCCCCGTCAGTTTTTATACACAAAATTTTGGCAGACTACACAAAATGTTGCATTTCAGGAAAACCTGTATGTTGATTGGTTAGTCATGGTGGCATGAGTTTGCATCACCCTGACGCATTCTAAAAACCTGACCATGCCAGTTTTTAACAAATGAAGCATACATAATAAATACATTTTATAAGTTTGCAACAATTGCTAGGGAACATTTTCAATAGTCTTCCTTCCTGCCAAAGCGCAGTCAGATGGACACTTTTAACTAACACTGGTACATTTAGCAGAATCACAAGGATGTACAGTTCAAGGTGTTCTTGACTTCTTGGCATGAGGAAAGCTGCCACAGTCTGCTTATGCTCCCTTCTCATTCAAAGCAAGCCATAGCTTTTGATGGTTTCACAGGCAGCCATTTAATGGTAGGCCCGAAAATAAAACAAACAAAAAGATAATATTAATGTCATGTGAATCAGCACATTATGTTTCCAAACTCCATACTAATACTCATTATAAATGTTTTCCTAGCCAAGCTACTAGTGTAAAGCAGTTTTTCTATTATTTATGACAACATGTAAAATAAATGTGCAATGTGCACAAAGAAATAGAGATGTTATTAACTGAAAATATTTATCAAAATATGCAACAAGTCAAAGTCTCTTTAGACAGAAATAGTGGATTTAGATTACATGGGATGCACTGGGAAGAGAGAAACACATTCTATTAATCTTCAAAGCTAAAAAGGCCACTTTTCTCTACACTGCAAAAACACATGTTAATTCAGCAAAAGCATGTCAGACTGATTTGGCCTAACTTTCATATTTTTCAAGTGCCATGTTTATAACTTGCACCAAAAGGTGCGTGGCAATTTAAATGCAGTCTGTCTGAAGCACAAAAAATAAAATAATGCCTGACTGCAGAGGAAATCTGCTCCATCAATCCACCCTTCTGATAATTCAAATCATAATAAAATGATTTATAATTAATCACACATTTCATTTTCAAAAGTGACATTTTTTTTTTTTAATTGCAAAAGCTGAGCATATAACAGTTTTAAATCTATTTCTAAGGCAAACACAAGTCTATCTGTAATCAGATCATATATATCCAAGCTCAAATCTTTTAGTGCAGAGTTCTGTAAGTAGCTTCTTGGAACAGTTAGTCTTCTTTAAAATAAGAAACTAAAATAATAAAAAAAAAGAATTCAACAGGACAGTTTCAGCATTTCTTTTCTCTTTGTCATCAGCTTGCCATCAGAATGGCTCATTAGCATTCTGTACCTTTTTCAATGCAAATTAGACTACTTAGGTGCTGAGAAACTCGGACAGAGCACCATCAATCTCTTGCACTTTTTCAACCAATGCCTTTCACTCTTATCTTCACTTTGATCAGATTCAGATGATTCACCACCTCATCTCTCAGACCAAAGCCGTTGCACCATTGTTCGATCTGTATATAGAGCCTTTGGCCTGTAAGATTAGGGGTTCTGAGAAGATCCTCCCTTTCTCTGTAGAAGCTTGGTCCAAGAAAATAGGTCTATACGCTGATGATATTATAATTTATACTTCTAACCCTCAGCAGACATTGGAGAATATATCTATAATAACTAAAGAATTTGGAGCTGTCTCAGGGTATAAAATAAACGAGGATAAAACGGAAATTATGAGTTGGAATTTGGATCCGGGCCCTATAAAATGCAAATCAGAAATGAGGTATCTGGGGGTCAGGATTACTCAGAACTTGGATGACTTGGCAAAAATTAATTTTGTAAGAGTTAAGAGAGAAATAGGAGGAATGCTTAGAGGATGGAGTCATTTGTGTCTTAATCTGTATGGCCGTACAAATCTGATAAAAATGATGGTTCTTCCAAAACTAACTTTTCTATTTGAGACAATCCCTCTTGCATTCAAAAGAGAATGGTTGAAGAAGCTTCAGAGCGAAGTCAGTACATTTATATGGGCCGCAAAAGGATCTCGTCTCTCATGGACTAAAATAAGGAGAAAACTGCTTAAAGGGGGGCTGTCAGCCCCGGATTTTCAGTTATATTGTTGGGCTTTTCAGTTAAAAAATCTTAGAATTCTTGTAAATACTCCACCGACTTCGGGTATTGGTGTATTGTTGGCAGTAATGCTAAAAAGCTGCCACTATAAGGAATCTGGTTTTCTTTGTAAATTTGCGGATCCAAAGTATTTTAAAAAAGTGCGTCTTAAGCTACTGCGGGAAGCAGCGGAACTTTGGTACTGGATCAGGAGGATACTAAAAATCCCCTATTATGGGTATTATACTTCCATTTGGGACAGCCCAGGATCTCCTGCTTGGACTAAAGATGCATTAGCTATTCCTCTAAGAACTGCAGGGGTAGAAATATGGGGACATCTTTTTCCGGATGGAAAGCTGGTTGGGTGGAGTCAGGGAGTGGACATCTGGGGGCAGGCTATATCGAAATTTAAATATCTGCAAATCCATAGTTGGGCTGGTAAAGCTGAAACTATCGTGGGACTTCAGAATGAATTGGAAGAGAAGATCCACTCAAGCCAAGTGTATAAAAAAGAAGTAGGACTCTGGTACTGGTCAATATTGGAGACGACGGATGGTCAGTTTATACTGCCAGAAACGCTGTGGAGTGATTGCTTGCCGGACATCGCATCTGACATTCAATGGCAAGTAACTATGGCTATGTTGTATAAAGTTGTCAAACCCGCAAATTTAAGGCGAAATCATCTTTTTACACTCCACAGAGCGTATTGGTCTCCATATAGACTTTCAAAGTTCAAGTCTGGAGGGCTGGTGGAATGCCCAAAGTGTAGAAGTCCCAATGAGAAAGATATACACATGTTCGTGGAGTGTCCAAATATTAAAGAGTTTTGGGAGGAAGTAAGTAGCTGTTTATCCCAAGCTATCGACCAGACTGTCAAGGTAAGCCCTGAACTTATTATAACTGGAAGGTTGAATTTGCAGATAAAAAGCATAGATGATAAAGCTAAACTTGTATTTTATGGGATACTCTTGGCCCGCAGAGAGATATGTAAACTTTGGGTCTCCCCTTTGTCTCCCGGGATTTTAGACTGGTTGCGAGCTATGAGATTCACAGCTAAAATGGATACTCTGGGTCCGACAAAAGTTAAATGCAAATTTTGGACATTATTTTTGGCACACTTTGGGTGATGAGTGTTTATCTTAGAGTAAAGGGATAGGTGGATTTGTAAGTAATTTCAGTCCAATGATTAAGGTCTTGGCCTATCTCGCCGGTGGTGCTTTTTCAACGTGACGGTGGAGTTCACCCATGTACCAACCTCCTACAAAGGGTGGCATATATAAAGAGGCGGTCATGGACTGACACTACTAGTGAGGTTGTTAATGGTCCCGGTATATGAGATAAAAAACCCATAGGCGGTATCGTTTGGTTAGAAATGGGTGGCGTAAAGGCTAATGAGGACAAAAAAAAAAAACAAAAAACAAAAAAAAAAAAAACAAAGCCGTTGCACCATCCATTATGCAGATCTTGTGTAGCAGCTGCAATCTGGTGAGAAACTGCACACTGTACATCAACCTGACCTACACAGCCATGGCTAGTGTTCTCCTCAGTGTTTTCCACAAGTGCATTTGCATATGCATTTTCAAGCCACTTTGGTGTTGGTGAGACACCGTCTTTGGCAAAAGGTAACTCAGTGCTGCCATTGTGTTGCTTTATTATGCTTGACACTTCAGGCAGATAGCTGCAATCCATTCCTTGTCCAATCTGTTGTTCTGCACTCATTATCTTTGTGACCACATTATAATCTGATTTCAGAGAAACTGGCACTCTGTACCCTGGCATCAGTCTTTGCAATAACACTTTTGCCACTATGCAGTTGTCACTTTTCTCAAAAACAGTTCTGATACAACCCTGTTGTGCTGCTTCAAAAACATTTTCTTGAGCCTCTTTTAATTCACCTGTGAAGATTCCATAGAATGTACATGCTAACAGAACACACATTTGTGCAACTGAATTAGCATTTCTCTCTCCCATGACAACAGTGACTCTCATTTGAGCAGATATACTGCATGTTATGGTAAGGGCAATCAATTTCGAATTTTGGACTGGGGCAACTACTGAGAGCCATGAAGCTTTGACAACATAATGCATAAGGAGCACAGCATGTGCTGCTTTTAATGTGTCACCTTTCAAACATGGGCCATCTACAAAATGGACATTGTTGGGCTGACTCAGACATTCATCATTAAAGTCTGATTTTGGCTTTATGCATATTTTCATGATATTTAGACACTCATATTCAGTTTCATCACAATCCAATTCATTTGCTGACATTTTTGTGAAGTTAGGGACAAAGGTCATTGGGCAATACATCACAGACCTTTGAACACAGTCATCTTTTTGAATAGGCAATGAGAGAGTGCAGCCCTCCCTCTCACTGCAAATTGGTGTATTTTCTTTTAAATAAACTTTCATTCCTAGTGCTGGGGCGCAACATTCTTTCTCTTTCAACTCTAGGAATGCTTTTGTGCAATTGTTGTCCAATGGAAGCGGATCAGACACATCTTTGTGTGTCAGCCTCAGTAAAGGCTTAGCCACTAGGGAAAGGTTTAGTAACCACTCTCTACAGCAGCTAACCATCCCCAAAAATGTCCTGTCTTCTTTCTGAATTTGAGGTGGATTTTTCTTGGAAATCATTTCCACCCTCTCTGGTGACACCTTTCTACCTCCCTTTCCAATTTTGTGTCCCAGATATTCATCTGCTTTTTGACAGTACTCCTGACTATTCTCATGCATTGGCACTGTGACATGGACTTTGCAAAAATCAATAAAAGTAAGCCATTCTTCAGCACATGGAATGTGAAAAAATATATTGGCTGGATTCGGTACCACAGGACAACATGAAAAAAATATGCTTTTAATCTCCTGCACTATTCTGTTCTTTTCATTTGTTTTCTGTGAGCCTGTGATCAGAAAGTTACACAAACTCCCAATCGATTCCATCAAAAATCCTTTTATTGGTAAAATTTCTGCAACTGATGGTGTACCTGAATACATGTCATCTGGTTCTAATTTTAATAAGACATGTTCTGCACATTTTATTAATCTGGCATCCTTCTCTGTGAACTCTCTTATTTCTGTGTTTATTCTTTTTTCAAAATCAGAAGGTAATTTTTCAACTGTCTTTTCTGAAAATAATGCTACAGCTGTTTCTTGTTGGGCCATTTTAAAATGTACATCTTCATCAGGAATCTGAAAAATAACATTATCTGATGTACAGTAATCTCTGCTGTTTAATTTGCAAACCAATTGTTTTTCTGCTAGGCCTGAGTCACAGACAACAGTTTTGTCATTTTCCTCAAATGGGCCTAATTTTGGTGCACATTTTTCTAAAACTGGGTTTGTAATTTCTTTGTTTAAAACTCCTGCATTTAAATCTGGACTTTCCTCTGCCTTCACAATGCACTTGGTAAAATCTGAATTGTGAGGGTTAAAACTCTCATTTTCAAACACAGCAACCTGTTGGACTGGGTTCTGATTTTGTCTCTGGAAATAATTCACTCTTGCTCTGGACATCTTATTTAAATTAATTTGAGCTTTTTCCATATTTTGTGGGACCATCTTTGCTTGGAAAATTCCTGCCATAGGTACCTGTTTCTGATTTGACATTTGCATTTGCTTAGCTGGCATATTTTGCATCTGCATTTCTCCATGTTTTTGTGCATCATGTTTAAATTTATTTTTCTTCTTCCAATGCTCAAATCTGCTATAAAGATGGCAAAAGGACACATTTTCCCGCAGTACAACATCCATACCTGAATTTGTACAAACCAAACCAACTTTACTTCCATCCTGTGTTCTTTTAATCTGTACCCAAGCAACATCCTTTGCTGGCACTCCACCCTTCAGGAAAATAAGCACTGCTATATTTTCCTCCATAACAACAGAAAATGATGGTGCATTCATGCAAACCCTTTTCACTGTCTCCTCACCTGGCCTTTGCAAAACTTTAGATTCAAACCACAATTCAGTCTGCATGACAATGTAAAAGAACATTTCCAAATTAATGCACAACTCTTTTAAAATTTCATCAAAACCATCAACTTGTGAGTACCACAGCATGATTCTGTCTCTCAGGTGTGGGAATGTGTTCAGAAATGCTGCAAGTTCACTTTTATTCTGTGGCATAGGAACATGCACTTCTCCCACCTTTTCTCTTAATGAGTAAGCAAAAGCTTCTCCCTCATTCTGCTTATTATTTTTCTCAATTAAATCTGGTGGCTTCTTTTCCTTATCCAGTTTCCTAGCTAGGTCTGGTGGTTTCTTTTTCTTCTCATGTTTTCTTTCCCATTTGTCTCCTAATTTCTCAAACCCATTGCATTTAAAAATATACTTTATTTCAGCAATGTGCAATTGCATTCCTGAAGAACACATGTTCTCATTTGCTTCATCATCCATATGTACCCTAAAACTTTTCTGAAATGGGAAACTTCCTGAAACATCAATTTCATATTTTTGAGACAAATCTGTCAGGTCATTATGGGTAGTTAATGCACATGCAACTGTTTCCTTACTCAGGGAAATTAATTCTTTTTCCTGACACTTGTTCACATTTTCATTATTTAAACAGCATGGACTGTTATTTTTTCCATGTTCTAGTGCTGAATTTAAAACACTAAGCTGTCTCTCTTTTTCGGTGCCTGTGTTAATATGTTCTCCCATGTTTTCAATATTTTTAATCACTGCTGCTTCCTCTAAGCAGGTTTGAAAAATAACATTTTCAATTACATTTATTTTATTTGGGGCTGCAGATGTTGTAAATACCATGTTTCCCTCACCTTTCAGTGCTTGGGGTAATTTCTGTTCAATAATCTGTGTATTCTGAGTTTCTGAAATAAACTCTGCCATAATCACTCCTTCTGCAGTTCTTTGAACCTTTTCAGTAGGGACCATATTAATTGGGACAGTCATAATTTTTCTATGCATTATCTGTGCATCTGCATTTTGCAATTCTTGGACTGAATCAGGCACATTTGAAGCAGCAACACCTGGAGGTATTACTGTCAGTGCTGAATCAACAGGTAATGGGTCAATCTGAAATTTTTGCACAGTTTTGTCAACCTGTGTTTTTCTCTGTTCAACAGAAGCAGTAGCCACAGTAGTGCTTACTGGTACAATATTTTCAGTATTTTTAATGGGAACCACATAAAGTGGTGGACACTCAGTTAACAATGCATCCATTATTTCATCACCTGAATCATTATTTATTTGAAGCTCTTTAACATCATTAATTCTCTTCTCCTGTATTTGGTTCTTTACCTTTTTATCCTCACTTGCTTTCTCTCTTGCTACCTTTTCCCACATGCTTAAGGCCTCAAATTGTGCAGCTTTAGATGGTGTCTCTATTTCACATAACACTTCCCTTAATTTGTCAATAATTTGCAATTCAAAAGTACCATCTTTTGGAAACCTCAAAACACCCTCTTTTTCAGTAATCTTGCACCATTGGTGAACCCACATACATGTATTTTGTCCCAAATTGGTAGACATAAAATGCACAGGTGTTCCTTCAGGAGCATCACCAATAAAAAACTAATTTTTCACTTTACCTCCTAACAGCTTCTTTAAGCCTTCAAACAATTTCATTTTTGCAATAGTTCAATGCAATTTCGTTTTCCCAAAGCTGTCAGTCTCAATTTTAGTCAGTTTTACTCCTACCACTGACCCTCCACAAAACCTTACTGCAATATTTTCTTAATCAATAACTCTATTAGTAACAACATAAATACATTCGCTACTCTGTCTGTTGTGCTAAATAAAGGATAGATTTATATTCACTGCGAGTAACACATTCCGCTTACCCTTCACAAAGTAAGACTTTCCGTTTACTCTTCAAACACTACAGGTAAATCCCTTCTGCTTACCTTTCACACAAGCTCAGAAGAACCTGCTACTACTTTGGCCTTATCCTTCAGGATATATCTTAGGCCAAAGTTTCACCAGCGAACCCTTTTGCTGTCAATCAAGCTCAGAAGAACCTGCTACTCCTTTAGTGTGACCCTTTCTAGGTGATATCAGACCAAAGTTTCACCAGCGAACTCTTTGCTATAAATCACTCACACAGAAAATAGTCCCTAATTTAACACTGCCAGCCCTACCTAGCTTCTCAGTGCTATTCCAACAGACGAGTAACCTCAGTGCAGTGTGGCTTCCATTTACCACCCGCTATTCCTTCCCGGGATTCCACAGGTGTGCATGCCTGCGTGTTCAGACAACATAGAACAAGACACTAACTTAACATAAAGAGTTAAAACATGTAATCAATAACCAAAAATTATGTCCTATGAAATTACCAATATAATCAATAACACCATCAATTCAAAATGAGCAAAATGTCACCAACAGTAAAAATCCTTAATATTTTCAACACTTCAAAAATACATATTCTAGCATATTAACAACATTTCACAACCCTATTGATACTCACACCACTTCTTGCATCACCTTCCAGTACTGCTTTGCCAGCCTTCAGTTTCCGAGCATTGGAGTCAGGAATCAGGACTTGGACATTTATCTAACTTGGGCAATTATTTTATTTCCCTCTTAAGGTCAATGATCCATTAGTTGAGTAGTTGATGGTGAAATCAATAATCATTAATCACCAAACTAATCAATAATGACCATCCTCTGCTTACCAAAAACTGATGGAGCGGTAATTTCTTCTGGTAATTTCTCAATGCAAAACCCTCATGCTACCTCTAATTTACCGCTCAAAAGGTGTTGGGCCCTTCACACCATGTATTACCTTCAGGAGACTTTAATAATCATGAACAGTCAAAAATGCAATTATTTATTTTAAGCCAATAAAGAGAGTTGTTGAGTATTTAAAGTGTTTTATTTTCTAGTCAAAAGTTAATTTTTCTCTGACCCTTTATTCATTAGTAAAATATCAATCAGGTTACAGAATTTGGAAAACAGAAAAAATAGCATTAATACAGAACACATTACAGTCTGCATATAGGCATAACATGTAGGAATGTGGCGCAAAATGTCATTCAAGACTCAAAGAGTTTCTAAGAAAAATATAGTCTTGCAAGGCTAATCAAAAATCAAATAGTTTGCAAAAATCTCCCATTAAGAAAAATAAATGCATAAGTCAAATAAATCTTTTCAGACCTAATTAATTTGTCTAAGCATAACTTGAAGTTTAGCATCTAATTCTATTTAATCAGCTGTTCTTCTGCATCTGTCTGTGTCTAAAGAGCAAGCAGGGAGGGAGACAGCCCGCCCTTCACGAGACCTCAAAGGAATGTGGCCAAGATATGACGTGGAAGCAAGAAACCTCCCCCTGATACTCCTCGGACGCAAACCCTCAGCAATCTCCCGGGACGTTTCTCGTACCTAACCCATAGAAGCCTAAGCCAAAATGAGCAAGAAGCCAGCTGAGCTGAGAAAGCCCGCCCCTGTCAGTTTTTATACACAAAATTTTGGCAGACTACACAAAATGTTGCATTTCAGGAAAACCTGTATGTTGATTGGTTAGTCATGGTGGCATGAGTTTGCATCACCCTGACGCATTCTAAAAACCTGACCATGCCAGTTTTTAACAAATGAAGCATACATAATAAATACATTTTATAAGTTTGCAACAATTGCTAGGGAACATTTTCAATAGTCTTCCTTCCTGCCAAAGCGCAGTCAGATGGACACTTTTAACTAACACTGGTACATTTAGCAGAATCACAAGGATGTACAGTTCAAGGTGTTCTTGACTTCTTGGCATGAGGAAAGCTGCCACAGTCTGCTTATGCTCCCTTATCATTCAAAGCAAGCCATAGCTTTTGATGGTTTCACAGGCAGCCATTTAATGGTAGGCCCGAAAATAAAACAAACAAAAAGATAATATTAATGTCATGTGAATCAGCACATTATGTTTCCAAACTCCATACTAATACTCATTATAAATGTTTTCCTAGCCAAGCTACTAGTGTAAAGCAGTTTTTCTATTATTTATGACAACATGTAAAATAAATGTGCAATGTGCACAAAGAAATAGAGATGTTATTAACTGAAAATATTTATCAAAATATGCAACAAGTCAAAGTCTCTTTAGACAGAAATAGTGGATTTAGATTACATGGGATGCACTGGGAAGAGAGAAACACATTCTATTAATCTTCAAAGCTAAAAAGGCCACTTTTCTCTACACTGCAAAAACACATGTTAATTCAGCAAAAGCATGTCAGACTGATTTGGCCTAACTTTCATATTTTTCAAGTGCCATGTTTATAACTTGCACCAAAAGGTGCGTGGCAATTTAAATGCAGTCTGTCTGAAGCACAAAAAATAAAACAATGCCTGACTGCAGAGGAAATCTGCTCCATCAGTCTCACCTTCCTCATTGCTGGTGGAGCGACTGTCGAAAGTGTGCTTTGGCTGTTTATTGTCCCCTTTCCACATTGTTGACCTACACTGTGGTAATACCATTTGTGGTGAGGGAGGTTTTGAAGTGTGAGAGTAGGATGGGCTAGACGTCTATTTGGTATTGCAGGGTCTTCGCTCTCACCGCAATTATCTCAGTAAAGATGGACAGGGAGGCTAATGTGGTCGGTACATCAGATCTTGCCTCCAGAGCTTGAATGCTGGATATGCAGCCTGTACAGGTATTAACCCCAGCACTCATCAATCTCAGCAGGGCTTTGCAGACAGATTCAGCGGTCCATGCGTTGTGTGGTCACAGCCAGTCTGCAACCAGGTCTCTATGCGGCAGCCGGCAGCTCAGCCGTCAGCAACCATCATTTTGTGTGGTGTGGCAGGTAGTCGGATCGTCAGCTCCGCCTGTCCAGGATTCTCTCCAGTTTCAGGGCCCGAACCGGAGGATACAGGGGCCGAGCCGGAGAGCGTACAGCCCACGACTACCACTACCATGAGGGCGGTCTGCCCCACGCGCAGCCGGCGGCGCCCCGCCTGTTGCCTCTCTCAATAATGCTGACTGCCCCCAGGGTGGATTGAAGTCCACCGACTGTCGCGGGGGGCTTTGGAGTAATCCGAGCAGTGTGGCATTCTGGGCAAAGAGCAGCCATCTCCACACGTACCTGCAGCCTCCGTCAAACCAGCACAGTAATCAGGTCCGCTCCCTGCCTCCCTCGCTACAGGCAGTATGCCCAGTGCGGGTGTTGCAGCCACAACAGGAGACGGTCACGTCCCGGGGGCACTGCTGAGCACCCACACCATCTTTCCCGCTCTTCACGAGGCCCCCGGCAGGGCACCGGATGTTCCGCTCTTGTGGGCGTTGCAGTCAGGCCGGAGGCGGACTCTCACAGTCTCCGAAGCTGAACAGGCCTGGCCATTCCACAGCGCTCCGGTCGCCCCCCCCTCCGTCTCCAGCCAGGCCGTCAGCCGCCAGGGGCAGTCCTGGTCTTCCAACGATGATTTTTACTGCGGAAAGCAGGTATATGTGTGTAACTGAGCGTTAGGAGCACATTTTTAGCACAGCATCAGCAGGATTCATATCGGATGTTATGCTCGGCCAGCAGAGTCCCTTATCTAAGCGGCCATTTTGCAGCTTGACTCGGCCATGCCCCCGCTGCCCCCATTCTTAAACTTGCTACAAATAAAACTCCACCTGTTTTTTTCTGATATGGGTATGATATTCAAGTAGAGCAGATTTATAGGCTTCTTTGTCAGTTGGAATTTGCGAATATGTAAGTTACCTTCATGAATAGCCCCGTACATCTTTTCTGATTGAGTTTTAAATTCACTTTTCTCACAAAAGTCACTAAGTCAGTCTGAAACTCCTCAACTGTTGTTGCCCTTTTCAATGCTGCAAAGGGATGCATTTAAGTTTACTTTCAAGCACAAAGGGCATTTTGTGTTGGAAACATGTTTTTTTCTCTTCAAAAAGAACTTTATGACCCCTCATGTCAAGTGGATGTTACTTTGACGGATCAGCACAACCACCCGTAGGATTTGCTCAAAGACTAAACAAGAAAGTGTGGCACACATCCAGTGCATGGCATCCTTCTGAATTCTATGCAGGCACAGGAAATTGTCCTTGAAATGAGTGCAGCCAGTACAAGTCCTCTGCAAATGACTGCATACCAACCTTTTCACCAAAGTGCAGGGAATGAATAACACAAGGCATCTAATTAAATCGTTGATGCAGCGGATGACAGCAGCCGAAAATCAACAGTGGTGGCTGACATCTATGTAGTGGGGGGCGGGCAGATGGGTGCGCAATAAAAATGAAAATATAAAATAAAATCAAAACACTTACCAAATACAGACTTCACAACGTTCTCATCGCTCCGGACCTTTGCTGCTGAGACTGCAGTGTGGGCCCCAGCAAAGTCGCTTGACCAAACCTGGCCCTGCTCACATGCTGTTAACCAGCATGAGAGCAGCAACCTGATTGGAGGGGGTGGCTCCTCTCTGCACCCCCCAGCGCATTGTAGGCCTGCACTTGCGCTCAACCTAACTGTCTTAAGACAGCTTGGATCAGAGGATTGAAGTGCGCATGTCTGGCTAGCCATCGCAAGACGGCTGGCCAAAGAGACATGCACACTTTAAACAGTGCACAGGCAGCCCACCACTCATCCTTTCTACTACTCAGCAGGCCCTGCCCCGTCCTGACACCCAGTTCAGGATGGGATGATGAAAAATAAAATGGTAATAGATTACAAATTTATTTTTCATCTCTGGGGCTCTGATGGGCATTTAAGTGGGGCAATGATCCTCCGCCCCAATAGAAGAGCAGTTCCTGCAAATCAATCTTAGTAGATATCGCTCAGCATTGTGTTTTCTCCTTGCATAATTGAAGGTAGCAAATGTGGTTGCTATGCTGTTTTACATGAAAAACTTGCAAATATGCTCGGACCTGCAGTGTTCTTTGCTTTTATGTGCTCAACCACAAGTGTCCACACATTGTTACAGGTGTCGGGGATCCTGAATCACACCAATCTGTACTGGAAATGCTGAAACCTGGAGTTGGTTTCTTGATTTGAGTAACCCTGGGCGAAGTACTATGCTACGCTTGCATAGTTTGCGAAGTTTGCGCTACTTCGCACTACACGAATTGCACGTAGCACAGTGCAAACACGCGTAGAGTAGCGTAGCGCAGTGGTCATTTTTTGCTTGCTCGTGGTCCTCAACGCCAAGTTGGCGACTGCAAATGAGCAAAATGACATCCCGGCAAGACTTTTTCCTCCTTCGCGATCAGCAACATCAGGTTGTCGATCGCGATCGTGAAAAAATAAACCTCCCGGTGAGATTCTCAATGCGGGGAGGTCAAGTTTCTCATTGTGAGTGGTCGCGTATGCTCACAATGAGAAACTACCAATCCACGTTGAGAAAGCTGCCACATAAATAGAAATCTACTCGAGTGGCAGAAAACGACTTCTTGCACTGTGCAAGATGCGGTTTGCACTGATTGCACAGTGCAGACAAGCATCCGGCACTGTGCAATCAGTGCAAACAGCATTTTGCACAGTGCACTATGCAGTTCACGTAGCTCGCTTAGTGCGAAGTGCACTTCGCTTAGCTACACGTAGCGCTACTACGCGAACTTTGCCCAGGGTTAGATTTTAGCTGAAATCTACAAGTAACAAGTGACATCTGTGTGTCTCTCTCTCTCTCCAGCTCTGCTTTCTCTTTTATTCTCTCCCCTTTGTCTTGGTCTCTCCTTCTTTTTCTCTCTTTCACCCTGGCTCTCTTGTCTTCATCTCTGTCTCCTATTTTTCTCTGTCCTTTCAGTCTTTCTTTTCACCTTCTCTCTTACATCCTCTCCACCTCTGTATAATTCTCTAACTCTCCCCTTCTCACATTTCTTCTGGATTACCCATGTCCCATATCCCCATCTCTTTCTTTCCCTTTCCCTCTCGTTCTCTCCCTCTCTAGTTCTCCCTCTCTCCTACCTCTCTCCTGAGGTGACCAGTAGCCCTGCATTTGAGAAAAAAATGTCATCCAAAGCTTTGTTGCGAGCTTGACTCAGCTACCTTTTCCAAAACGGTGCCTTAGTAAGTTGTAGTCCTGTGTGTCACAAGCTGCAGACAGATGCAGTGGATTCAGGCTTGCTGTGCTCAGCAACTCCTGTCTCGCCAGAAATCTGTTGGGAGTACTCTCCACCGTTTAGTAAGATCCTTTAAATATACTTACTCTTAATTGTGGATTATTTTGGAGATATAGGTTCTGCAAATTGAATACTGAATAGTTTGTTTTGGGAATTGTCACACAATTTTTTCTACATGGTATTGCTCTGAGGAAGTTGACAGGTGATGACCCAATGGCGAAACACGAGTTGGCTACATCTATCATCAGGCTGTGACTGTATCAACCACTGTACCAACCAAACTGTAACGATGTACTACTGGATGTGATTTTCATGAGATATGAAGTGAATACTTGTAATTAAAGAAGAAGGTTATCACCCACTACACATTTTCAAACTCTTGGACATTATTATTTCTGCTCAGGATGGAGACTAATTGTTACATATAATTTTGGGATCTTTTAGCCCACAGAATTCTTTGCAACGTGGGTGGCCGTTTATCCTTTATCCTTGGGAGCATTCAGAGGAATTTAGGAAACCCTATGTACTTTACTGTTGTGCGCGGAATTTAACCCAGCCACGCTCATCATTTAAGGATTTCTTATCGTTGGTTGGGTGTCTTGTGAAGGTCATTTAGGTGGCTTCATTTCCATCCTTTTCAGGTGTTTGCCTGTCCTCTGGAGCATAGCTTCATTTTTTTCTCATTTCAATGTCTGGTTCTTTCTAGGACATCTGCAATATGCACTGGCTCACTTCTTTTTTTATTTTTTTTATTTAGCACCCCAAGATGGGCATCCAACACCAAATAATAGTACATAAAAAAAAACCTTCCTACTGCACCATGCATGGTGTATGCATGTGCATTCGTTGTGAGGCGTGTTCATGAGTATAACGTCATGCTGGGTTCAAAAGCCAAAATGGCTACTGCATCATGGACGTGGTTATATGATGACACATACACGCCGATATGTCATCAAGCTGGGTTTTTTCTTTCTTTGGCTATGGTGTTTAACATTTGCAATACAACAATACGAAGGAGTACCACCAAAAATAAGGCTGAAACAGCCAGTATTGGTGGGATGAGACACTAGTGTAAAAGAAGAAGTCCTCCTTTGTTTTTAAGGAACCCCTCACTCACCGACCTGGTCGGTGACATGCTTCATCATCGGGGCCACCTCGACAGCCGAGTGCCGCCAAGGTGTGCTACAACACCTGAATACAGTGGAGCGGGTATGTGAGTGATGAATGTGAAAAATAGTCAGTGAGTTAAAAATTGTCCTGGTATAACTTTTACCAAATATATTTTATTCTGAAGCTACTGGACAATATTAAAAACAGTGATGATACAATAAAGGCTTTAATCAGACCTAGTGTATCTTTGATATGTGCTGGGTCTACATGTTTCAAACCATATGGGATTACTGGTTTTTCATCAGGACCAAAAATGATGTAAAGGAATTGGGTGGTCAGGGTACACTAACACCCTGCCATACCTGCAACCCTTTCAGACCCAAAAATAGCGATTTGCTAAGTGGGTAAAAATAATAGTAACCCAGAAGTGGTTACATAAAAAGGAACGGAGGATGGTTTGCCTCACGGGGATATGAGGGGAAGTTACAGAGCTCAAAACGTATTAGTTTCTCCGTTCCGAAATTGGCCGATAACCTACTTCTCTCCCTCCGTGCACCCGAACTTCTGGGTTACTATTATTTTTACCCACTTAGCAAATCGCTATTTTTGGGTCTGAAAGGGTTGCAGGTATGGCAGGGTGTTAGTGTACCCTGACCACCCAATTCCTTTACATCATTTTTGGTCCTGATGAAAAACCAGTAATCCCATATGGTTTGAAACATGTAGACCCAGCACATATCAAAGATACACTAGGTCTGATTAAAGCCTTTATTGTATCATCACTGTTTTTAATATTGTCCAGTAGCTTCAGAATAAAATATATTTGGTAAAAGTTATACCAGGACAATTTTTAACTCACTGACTATTTTTCACATTCATCACTCACATACCCGCTCCACTGTATTCAGGTGTTGTAGCACACCTTGGCGGCACTCGGCTGTCGAGGTGGCCCCGATGATGAAGCATGTCACCGACCAGGTCGGTGAGTGAGGGGTTCCTTAAAAACAAAGGAGGACTTCTTCTTTTACACTAGTGTCTCATCCCACCAATACTGGCTGTTTCAGCCTTATTTTTGGTGGTACTCCTTCGTATTGTTGTATAGCTACTTGCCTAGGGGACTGGGAGTACCCTTCCATCCACAGCAGTGGATATAATCCCTTAACTCTCTTACCTTGTTAATTATATAACATTTGCAATAACCATTTTATTGATTTTGTTGACACTGAAATTGCATTAGCAAAAGCACTGATACAGCCAAAAGGCGAGACCTACTGGGACTTCCAAAATGCTAGGGCAGCGAAAGATAGCTTAATTATATCACCTTTGACACGTCTCTTTGACAATGGTCCAATGTTCATCTTGTCGTCCTTCTCGGGAAACATCATTTACTACGAAGTAATTAGCACTAATAACGTTTACCACGAGTCACTTACCACGCAAACGTCTTTTAAACGCGGGTGCCTTCCACGACCTCCACTACCACGCAAGCACGTTCTGCGTGGGCTGGGGGGGGGGACATGGTATTCCTTCCAGTCGTTCTGCGTGGGCTTGGGGGCTGGGGAGGGGCGGGGGGGGGTACTTGGGGGGGCTGGGGGGGTCTCCCCCCCCCCCCCAAAAAAACAAAGGAGCAGGTTACTTAAAAAAAATACGCACTTCAGTACCACTGAAGAAAAAGGAAAGTGCCTCCCCCAAAGACGTGCCGTGTACGTCAAAATAGCAGTCCGTTTTTAATGTTGGTAGACGTGTTTTGACGCTTGTTTCGATGGTGGATGGAAGCAAGACCTGCTGGTGAAAGACGGGAAGGTGTAAGGTAAGTAAATAATCATTATTTAAAATATATAAATATTTAAGTGCACAGTAAAATACAAGAATTTATAAATCTAGGGTAATTTGTTGTTTTTGAATGTTGAAAAAAAACGATCGATTGGGTTAAGCAGTTACTACAAACTCTAGACATACTTTTTTTGCCTATCAGTTTCATTATGTTTCATTTGTGCTTAGTGGACGTTTCTACGCGTGTTATAATCCATTGTTGTAAATTCCAGCGTGGTAAAGCCACTTGCGAACTAAAATTCGCGTGGTAATGCCATGCGTGGAACTTGCAATCGTGGTAAAATCATATATTCGTCCTTCTCAGCTCTCCGGCTCACTGCTGTCCTCGCTTCTTTTGAAAGAAAAATATACATGAACAGAACAGACTCCCGAATGTGTGCAGATGTGTTACAGTTTCTGCTGGGAATGGTGATAACATGTCATGCATTAACGCTTGAGCTAAAACTGGGAGTGGTGAACTCATTTCCCTGGAGTTCCCCTTTGACCTGACCTCAATTAATAATGCGTGCATACCTTAGCAAGAATAAGGTAGATTTATGCATAGTCACTGTATGTGAAGACAAACGTTGGAAGCTGTCAGCTCCGTTCTAGACCTCTCCCTGAAGAGATTAATAAATATGCTTTTAATTTCGGATGAAAAATCACATTTTAGCTCATTCATTTTGATTAAAGGATGATGGAAAAAGCCAGCGCTCCTTTCACGCTGCAGAATTATATTGCCTTTGTTGTTTCATTAGAAAGCTCTAGAGAACTAGGGAGTGGCCCCATGGATAACTGGTCCGCAGCCGAGTACCAGAGACCACCTGCAGGTTCGGGGAAAGGCTTCTGCTGTTCGTTTGTTGTGGGTCTGAGCGCCACAGACTTACAGTCAAGAGTGAATAACTGGTAACAGCGAGTGAGGTTGCAAAGTGTCTCTGACCATGGATGGGATAGACACGCTGAGAAATTTAATGGTGGACAAAACTTGAGGCAGCAGTGATAGTTTACCCTTTTTCACCAGTATAAATACATATGCAAATTTCAACATTGACTGTAAACACAACAGCAGCATAATGTCACGACGATGCCTGTCTTACATTTAGATTTTGTTATAAACCAATGTCCTGGCAACATTTTGTAAAGAAATGATGACTGGAAGCTGAGCCTGGCAGCAGGGCACCTGCATGAAATCCGGTTGGGTGCCACCCTAGCTCTGGCAGACTCTGAGTGGGTTCTCGTTGCCTTCCTTGCACTGCTCTTCCAACTTAAAAATAGCGACTGGTAGCTGCTGCCTCTCTGTCCATACCACTGCAACCTCGCTTCCCGAACATTGATGGAGGACGCCTGTGCTTATGAAATAGAAGCAATAGCTTGCCCTGAAACAATGGTAGGCCACATCACAACATATTAGTTTACTGCACTTACAATGCCTTTAATTGTTCCTTAAGGTGTGGCTGCCCTAGTATCTGAAATGCCTTTAATTCATTGATTCACACTGCACATATTTCTTTGTAATAGTACCGTATTAATAGTCGCATTCCCGGCGCTCGAGGAAATACAGTCTGAAACTAACTCCAATGTGTCCGAGTGCCTATTGGATACAGGCGGACCGTTATATATCCTACTTTACATTTTAAAAAAACACCCTTAGAAATTCACCCTAAAAAATAAATGATAATGAACGTTATAGGTGAAAAAGTCAATGAAAACCTATCTACGTACCGCACAAGAAAGATGGCTGCCTAGTCTGTGAGCTCCACTGCTCCTGTTACCTAAATTGGCCCATACCTGCCATCAAAAATCCGATTCCACAGGGACATTCCTGGCCCAGTTTGCATGTGGTGATCCTGGAGAGTCAACTAGCATCACCACAGTGGCAGACGGGATTGTTTTTTGAGTAGTGCTGCTGATACATCGTGATATGATACAGGTGTCCGCCTGACCTTAACATGGCGGTCTTCTGAATGTCGCAGTAAATGGATGGTTCCTATGCAGTGCATATCCTACCATGCGTTATCAAATCACAAGGCAAATGCTCTTCCTCCTATCTACGACATGCCAGATGTATGTTAAGTGTGCTTTTTTCATGCTATCCTGCCCACCTCTAACTCTATATACAATGACTTGGCACCTGACCCTAAGATGGGCCCCATGGATACTTGTTGATCCCTCTAGATATTTCCCAGACTCACTACAATAGTCATCCATAGAGTAGTGGGTCAGACACTACTGGACCTAGTCACCAGCAGTGTGACATATTAGTTGGGCTCTGATGGGAAAGTTGTAGGTCTTCTCTGAGCTCCAATACAATCAGAGCCAATTAGGACTACTACTACCTTACTGTACATCTCCCCAGCCAGAGAACCTCGCCATGCACCCCATTCACTCAGAGAAAAAATCACAAGGAAAGGACACAGTCACCAACATGGCTGATCAAAGATCACATGATGCGAGGGACACACGGTGAGGCCCTACAGTCCCTAAATCTGCACAAAAAAGGTCTAAGCAGGAGCCGCCCACCCCATGCTCCCCTATTAAACCTAAAGCAGATAACAGCATGGCATTGGACCTAAACATGCAGAAATGTGACACATTGCTCACCCTTGCTCAATCCACCAAGGCTACCATGGAATCAATGCAAACTGATCTATCTGCCTTGTAGCAGGAAATGGTGTCACTTGAAGGGAGAGTTGCTTAAGTGGAAACACGTATAGGCCACCTGGAAGAGCACAAGCACCACTCCACAAAGGCAATATCATCTACTATCGCAAGACCGTCCCAACTGGGGAAGTACATTATGGAATTGGAGGACAGAAACAGAAGGGGCAACCTGTGAATTTTTGTGTGTCCAGAGGGAACAAAGACCCACGTTCATAGAAAAATTACTTCCCCAAGTCCTTGGAATAAACTTTACAAACGACTTCAAAATAAAGTGTGCCATCAGAGTTCCCACCTACATCCCTCTAAAGTCAGACATTCCAAGAACCCTCATCTTCAGACCCCTCCGGTACTCACATACCGAGGCAATCCTTGCCCAGATAAAAAAGATGCAAAGGATCAAATGGCAAGGCTCCTCCATAGGGATCTGTCAAGGCTATCCAAAGGATATGGTCAAAAAATCGAAAAAGTGTCTATCCTAACGTCAGATGCTAAAAGACTTAATAATCCATCATGGGAAAATGACCATTTTCGAGTATCGTCACATCATCTGCTCTGTAGCTTACTCACTATGCTAACCAGTAATAACCATTACTAGACAACAACCACCAATACTCACCAAAACTTACTGGTACCAGAAGGACCTCAGTCCTAACGCTCTTTACTAATCCCATAAATCAGCAACTCTGTGTTGTGCGTGATTTAACCCATCCTACCCGAGCCAATATCTGTTGTCCTATATGATACAAGTTATACTACAAGGGGGCACAACACCCAGCTGCAATCCTTTAACATACTACTTTTGCTAAATCATACCCTAACCTACAAGTAGGGGAGACTCCAAACACTATCCTGAGCCGTGCTCTGCCACACCATGATTTCTTTACTGCACTAATACCGTCTTTTCAAGTAGACTGGCTGCATGTCTAGGAGGTTTAAATTTTAACTTTGCATGACAACTAAAATCAGTACTTTTGGTCAACTTTAATAATGAAGTAGTCTTAGATGGTTTAATGATACAGTTGTCTTAGATGTTTTATTGTTATCCAGTGTAAAACTATACTCTCATCTACGAATGTATGACTTTACAACACATACTTTTACTACGCATACCTTTACAACACATTTTTTACAACGTAACATCCAATACAATACATGCCATTACAACGAATTTTTAAAAACTACCTTTACAACGCATTCCATTACAACGCATACTACCTTTACAATGCATACCATTACATTGCATGTATGGTAAGTATTGGATAGTGTAGGGGTAAAAATTACTATTCTAACTCCAGGGGTTGAAACAGTTGGGTAAGTGTAGGATAGTGTAGGGGTAAAAATTACTATTCTAACTCCAGGGGGTTCAACAGTAGGGTAAGTGTTGGATAGTGTAGGGGTAGAAATTACTATTCTAACTCCAGGGGGTACAAGAGTAGGGTAAGTGTTGGATAGTGTAATGGTACTATGCGTTGTGATGTTATGGGTTGTAATGGTATGCGTTGTAATGACTGCATTGTAATGACATGCGTTGTAGTGGTATGCATTGTAGTGTCATGTGTTGTAATGGTTGCGTTGTAATGGCATGCATTGTAATGGATGTTGCGTTGTAAAAGTTTTGTTGTAATGGTTGTTTCCCCTCATCTACTATTACCAATCTGTCACCCACTAACTCAGACACACTCATGTACACATTGGCACCAACATCATAGAGACGCTCCTATCCATCGTTTGACACTCCAACATCACACTATAATTACATCACAACAGGCTAGAGCCTCTCATTCTTGTCTAACGATATATCACAATGCACCATGGGTATCTCCACACTCACACATAATCTCTTTGCAGACTTCGTTATGGACGAGGCCACGTCCAGCTGCCTTGACTCTATGCTCAATTGCTTGTGGCCTCCACCGCCCATTCCCAGGTTAGATTTCTCTAGGTACCCCCTCAGGATACCCAGACATATGTTTTTACCTACAAATCTAAATTTATGATACCTACTCTTCTCTTTCAGTTTGCTTTCGCTCTCTCACTTGCTCTTTCTCGCTCAACTTCTCATTCCACACATCTCAGCCACATCAAACCCCTCCGTTGAACCAATCCTAGTTTCTGAACACAACTGCATTTCCTTTGTCTATGACATCACAAGCACTGCCCCAACTCTAAAACATGGAGAATAAATGACCTCCTCACGAAGACTCAAATTTGTGGGAATCTGTCAAAAAAGAGATTGATCAATACACAGAACTAAACTCCGTCCCAAACCCCCAAATTGTGTGGGATTCTCTGAAAACCACCCTTAAGGGTCACATGATCAAGCTAATGTCATGGAATAACAAGCAAGACAACTAGCCCTAGATCAATTGGAACTCCAAATAAAAAGATTAGACAAAGCCCTTCAGATCTCCAGAGATAATTCTCAACTAAACCAATTGACCAAACAAAAACACAAATACAATAAAATCTTAAGTAAAAAAGCCCATCTATTGGTTCAAAGATACAAAGGCATCCAAGTTATGTGAATGTAACTGAGTGGGAAGAATACTGGCCTCATATCTAAAACAAACTACAGCAAGCCTGAAATAACCACTAAAATTAACAATCAAGGCATTCTCTCTAACAAGGAGAAAGATATTCTTGCCTCCCTTTAAAACTTCAGTTGCACCCTAAATTATTGACACTCCCTATGAAACCTGCTAGGAATATCTTATAAATATTAACATCAGCAAAATAGATGAGACAGCCAAAGTATCCATAGAAAAACCTATCTCTTGACATGAAATCCTACCTGCAATTTAAAAACTCAAAGCTAGAAAAGCTCCAGGCCTGGATGGCTTCTCAGCCTCCTTCTACCGTGATTGCCCCTTTAGAGGACATTTTCTCCCACTTCTCTTCCACAGGCATTATAAAAGGAACGGCTGCATAGGCTAAGATAATAGTCATCCCCAAAGAAGGGAAATACCACACAAACCCCAAAGACTACTGCTCCATCTCCTTAATAAATATCAACTGCAAAATATATGCTCTAAGACTAGAACCCATCCTCAAAAAAATTATTCACCCCTCTCAAACATTTTTTATCAGAGGCAGATTTTGCAGAGATAACAATAGACTATTCGACCAAACAATCAAAAAAGCCCGCCACCTCAATCACCTGGCATTTGCGATAGCACTTGAAGCAGAGAAGCCCTTCGATGAGGTCTTGTGTCCCTTCCTCCAAGCCACTCTTACAAACTTCAACCTTGAGCCTTCCCTCATTAAAATTATGTTTGCCTTATACAAGGATCCCCGAGCCAGAATAAACATCAGCAGATCCCTATCTAACACTTTTAACCTCCAGGTATCAGACAAATGTGCCCTCTCTCTCCCCTACAATTCCTACTAACCTTAGAACCCATTCTCACAGAAACTAGAGATTACTCCTCTATCCCAGGCATCATCTTCTCCACAGGCACTCAGAAAGTGGCCACCTATGCAGACGACATCCTCCTATTCACTACCCAAGCAGATTTAGAGCTGTCCAACATTTTGTCCACCAGTAAAAAATATGCCCAAGTGTCAAGTTACTTTCTTCAAAAAGGCAAAACAGAGGTCCTCCCCCTTAATTTCCACTGCAACACATCGATTATTGGTGTTAATGGCCTTAAATGATCCCCATACAAAATAAAATCCCAGGGACTCTGGTTCTTCTGAAATCTTAGAGAATCCTTTGACCACAATGAGACAATGACTCAAAGCAGAACTAAAGTGGACAATTGGTCTTCTAGATTTATCACATGGTGGAGAGCATAGAGTCCATCAATCTCTTGGACACACTTTCTTTGCCAAACTAGTTGTTATCCTGTCCAAATTCTTATGGCAATCCAAAAAAAACAGATTCACCTTCAAGATACTAATGCTTCCTAAATCACTGGGTGGCCTAAACTTACCAGACTATAGGAGATATCAGCAAGCATTCCTAGCCAAGCAGGGAAGTCTCTGGCACTCCCCATATAACACCATAGTCCCATTATGGATCAAGATTGAAAGGGCACTGGCTAGGCCACTGTCTCCTATTTCTTTTACTGCAACCAAGAAAATAATATCAGAACATTCTACAAACATACACTCCTGCGCAGCACAAGCCCTTCGTAAAATTGACAGCAAAATTCCTAACAAAATGCGATACTCACCTATTTCTGGCCTCTCCCAGATTCTGCTCCACACCAAATCCCTTATCTTTGTCTCCCCTAGTCTTGCCTTCCCCCGTTTTGCCCCAAAGACATGTTTCTCCCTGTATTTATTTGCCAAGTATGGTGGTTCTTTATCTAGTCTGGCCCAAATCAAGTGCTCCAAACCAGTCTAACCCAGTCAAGTCCAAAAGTCATCATCCAATCTTTTCTCTTTCATCAGTCATACCTTCCAAAGGTCACAGTCCATTCTATCCTTGTCTTCGTACAAACCTGTTTCCTCCGAGTCCTTTCTTTTCTAACTTCATGCTTGTCTATATGCTGCAAGGCCTGCATCCAGTTCTGTTTCTCTCCTGTCCATTCTGCCATATATGCTGTTTGCCTCACGTGTTTTCTGTATCCAGTCGTAACTGTCTCTGGTCTTAGTAGTTTCCATACTGTATGTTTCCAGTCCTTTACTGCTCTGTTCATGACTCATTGCAATAATGACAGCTTCTAGCCCATTCTCCCTTCAGTCCTAGCATCCTCAGATTGTCATGTTGTAGTGAGCTTGGACCTTGACGATGGTACGAACAGTAATTTGCTAATGAAGGGCTAATGTGCCTCCTGCCTGTTCAGAGAACAATAACTGTAAAGTTTTATGTTGCTCATAAAAGACAGCTATTTACACTGCAAAAGAGGTGTGGTCCAATTTGCATTTCCTAAAAGTAAAATTGATTTCAGAGCCTAGTTCCTCAAAATATGCACATTCACGGACCAACGTACGGTCTCATCATCTTCCACTAAGGCTTTATTTCGAATGCAATGTTAATTCCGATAGGCTTTTTAACAGGAGCTTATCAGGAGTTTAACTACTTCGAAATTATGAAATTAGGAGTTCTGAAGCAATACCTCTGATCGCTTTACTTTCATCCACAGATTTAAGCTGCTTAGAAGATCAGCTCATAATTGGCCGGATTTTTCCCACTTTCAGAGTTATAAGTCCTCCTGATTTCAGTAATTTCAGGGATGGAGAAATTCTGGCCCATTTCCAGGCAGCTCCTAATGAGGGCCATTGTCTATAATTTTGCCTAGTCATTTATTTTGACAGTTAACCAATGCATAGTTCATCTTATATTTAGAAAAAATGTGTAATTGCATTTTACATAAACACAAAAGAGAGAATCTAGAATGCAACACATTATTTTATGGTCTTTCAAGCCAAAATAAATATAATCAGTCACATGAAGGTCCTGGCTCCAGGTCAGCAGAGGAGATGTTGAAGGTAAGTGGGATCAAACATCAGAATGCATTTCTCAAAAGACATAGTATAGCCCCCCATTTCAGACTATCTGAAATCCAATGTCTAAATCAAAGCAAGGCAAATATTTCTTAGGAGTCTTACAACATCGATCTTGCAAGACCCAGAAAGCTACCTATAGATCAAAGAATCTATTCTTTGATCTACAATCACAGTCAATTTTGGGACAAACACTTTATTCCTATTTAACAACATTCCACCATAAGTAGTAAACATTTAAATACTCTAATGGTAGGCAAGAGCATAAAGGGTTAAATGTCGCAATATCATGGTCTGGAATATTGACCTCCAAATTGTATAACTCTACAATTAAGACTGCCTCTACATTGTCAAGATAAGTATATTTAAAGAAATATAGATCTACTTACTTTGATAACATAGTAGTAATTTTGATTGTGCAGTCTTTATAAATCCAGGCAATATTAACATTTTGATATTCTGCTGCCTCACCTCAGTCACAGAGGTTCTCAAGAAGCCTATAGTTTAAGTCACCCAAATGTGTGTGTAAAGGAAGAACTCTCCATTTATGGTCCATACCACTTAAAGGCTTTGAAAGAAACCTCTGTCTGCCAGAAACATGGGTGGCATACGAAAATACCACTACAAAAGCAAAAACAGCCATTAAAACTTTGCCTATTCATTAATGGCCTCAAAAGTTATCCAAACCTTACAAAGGGGAAGCTTTTACAATCACATTTTTAATTCCTTAATACTCTTTTTGACATTCCACTTATTTTTTAGAAGTTGCCTTGCCTCAAAATCACTTCACAAATTTGGCATGAAACTCCACAAGACCAAGAAAGTATATCACTTTGTATTTGTTGGAAGGAGCGGGGGCATTTTGAGTAGCATCCACCAATGCAGGTTTTGCAGTGACACCATGTTCATTCAAAACATGGCCTAAATACGCTACTGATTGTATAGCAAATTGTAATTTTGAATATTAAACTATTAGACCTCTTATTTCCAGGATATTCAAAACTACTTCCAGAATGTAATTGTAGTCCTGCCTATCCTTGCCTTAAATTAGGATTCCATGCATTTGAAGTCCTTCGTTTTCCTGAAAAATTGATGCATCAATCTCTGAAAATCTATGGTGGTACTGTCTTCACGTTTCAACATAGAGAGAGGTAGGGAGAAGGGAACACTCTTATTCCGCACTAGTAATCATTACTAAAAACAAAAGAGTGTTCAAGCTCGTCGGGAAGGACGGGTTTCAGAGCACAGAGATAAGGAAGAAGGGGCACCCTCTTGGTGTTTTCAGAAAGCCCTCACTCACCGACCTGGTCGGTGACATGCTTCATCATCGGGCCCCACTGGGAGTGGCCGAATGCTACCCCAGTGTGCTGCAATGCCAGAATTACTGTGGAGCGGGTAATGTGAAGTCGTGAGTGGCTAACTGGTTGTGTGAGTGACTAGAAAAAGTGTATGTGGTGAGAATAAAAGTGCCTTAAATGTATCAAAATATCTTTATTACCTGATCAATAAGACATATTAAAATATGTGTGGGAGAACTAAGCCAGATAAATTAGATGGCTTGTTTCCCTCTAGCTTTATGGTCAACATGTTTCTGCCAATGTCGGTGTTAATTTACCTGGCATTCGTCAGGACCTATGGTGTAATAAACCCCAGCGGTATGGACGCGCTACCCTAGGGACGTGAAAGTGAAAATTTAAAATAATGTCAAAAAAGTGCAAATTTTGGTAGGTACTCGCAATTAAGGAGACCACACAAAAATTAAAATTCACTTGACAGGTGTGAAGCTTGCACACCATAGACCTCGGGAGGGGGGTGGAGATGCAATTGACACACCGCCCTCGGCATCTAGCACCCACTCAGTACCTGCGTCTACCCTCGATAACCGGGTCTCGCAAAGTCCTTTGTTTTCCTAAAAAATTGATGCATCAATCTCTGAAAATCTATGGTGGTACTGTCTTCACGTCATTAAATATCATGGTGTGCTACAAACAGATCCATGGTGGAAAGCCATTTGGCACCCTTGGTTAACGCCAGTGTTTCAGGAGTGAAAACTTATTCACCGCAACATTAGTGTTCAAATGACGTAAATCAATGCAGAGTCTGATTTTCTAATTACTCCCTCTTGCCACAACCACTGGGGACATCCACTCGGATCATTCTATGGCCTCAATTATATCACATTTTACCAGCTTTTCAAGTTCTTTCTCTACTTCTTTCCTCACAAGAATAGGAACATTTATATATTTGTATATTCTTAGACAAGTATAATTTATTTAAACAATTTTGTGCACAAACTCTGTAAGGTTACCAATTCCTTCACTAAAAATGTTAAGAAATTTCTTTAGCATGACATTACCCACACCTTCTCCATATTCTGCAATCATTACTAGTTCTGGAGTGTTTGGATTCAAAACTATATGTAGATTGCCCTGGTCATGACAGCCCAATACAGAAGGCCCTTTTTTGGCGATGTACAATGTGGAGGGATGGGTGACAATATGGCTTCATATGCTTTTCGGTTTTCCAAATGTTGACTTTTATATAGTGTACAGTGGGAAATGAGAGAATGAAAGGATTTCTTAAACACTGAACATACAGTTCAAATCTCTCTTATTAAATAATCAGTTCTTCTATGTGGTGCCGGTGGTTTATGTTCTTTTAACCCTGTCATTTCCTCTTTCTTCTCATCCTCGGCTCTCAGGAAGGTCACCACCAGCACAAGATCCCCAGGAAGGTTTGTACTCGGGGAAAAAAAAAAAATAGTGTCAGGAAATTAGGAGAAAAAAAAGAAATTGCACTATCAGAGCTTAAATAGTATTATAATGGTTTCGGGGTGCGTTTTCTTGAGTCACTCACCTGAATAGCCACAGCTCTCCTGAGTTGTGGTGGGCTGGAATATAAAGGCTGGTAGTGTACACCAATCCTCGCTCTACTTGTCGGTCTCCTCACTTGTTTCTTTATCTTCTTTTTGGGAACAACTCTCCTGGTTCCCTTCCCTATCTTTCCCATTTGTGGTATACCTTTGTCATTTTTCTGGTTCCTCAGTTCTCTGCTCCTCTCGCCTTCTCTCAAAATCGGCGTCTTTTGTGTTTTAAGGGACCACCTCCTTTTTGTACCTCTTCTCTTTTATTTCCTCCCTTCTTTCCTTTGGCCCCGGAAAATAGAGTCTGCATTTATTTTCAGGGATCGGGTGGATGACATCAGCCCCTCCTACCCTCTAACAATCTCTTTCCCTTCCTTTTCAAGATTCTGCTGGAGCTGATGGCAGTTCTCAGAGGAAGCCACTTTCCTTCATCCAGGTAAATCCGGGTGACGGATTGGCACTTTCCACATCCAGATTTGCATGAGTCTATTTTTTAATCTAAAAATTACGGGTCTGTAACCCAACTAACTGATTTTTTCACCTGAGAAACCCTCTGGATGGCTTCTGGATCTAATTAATTTTCCACCAATGCTACCCACAAAGTTTCTCCTCCACACTTCTTAATTAATAATTGAATTCAGTGAACCCGATTCTGCATACATTTGAACATTTACACCCCCAATACACATAAAACACAATGGTTTCTTTCTTAACTTGTCCTCCCCATCATCTACCTTCAGAACAAATGACTCCATAGGTTAAAAATATTATTGACTCAAGTTTCTTTGTCAGAAATTCCCTCATACTCACATTTAACCTTGAAGGTCTTCTTACTGCAAACCTCTGCAAAGTGGCTCCCTAGGCCACAAGAAGTACATTTCTGCTTAACAGCAGGCCCTGACTTGCTGTACGCTAGGTGCAAATCACTATCACAATGGTAACACCTAGGTCCTTCCCTGGAAGTCTCTTTATTTTTGGAAACATTGTTATTGAATTTATCTTTATCTGTGATTTTCCCTACCACTTCATCATGGTGCTCATGAAGGTCAGCCTAAACAGTTTTGGTACTGCGGCTGGACAACTCTGCAATCCTTTGGCACTATATCCTCAAGGTCTGCATCCTCCTTTATTTATTTTTTGGGAGTTTTATATAGCGCTTGCCAGACTCTAAGGTATCAGAGAACTTTACATAAGTTTGAGCGTGAATAGTTGCACAGTTAACATAAAAGTAGAGACAAACATCAATGCCCAACAGTTGAGAAGTGCAGCGGAGACGGGGGCCCCCCTAAGTACCGTGCAGGGAGGCCCCCTCACTTTTCGTTATGCCAGTGATAAGCACAGGCAAATGCAGCAAGGAGCAGAGGGGGATAAGAGCCAGGTAGAAGGCAGTAGGAATAAGTTCAAGTCAAGCAGACCGGCACCAACCAGGGCACGCCCAGGGCCAGACTATCCCACCGGGCCCAAAGCAAAGGAAGACCAATATCGTTGTAAAAACCCACAGGGGGGTTGATGGTTTTGCTCATCGAGCCGAAGACACGCAGACCTCTGAGAGGCCATCAGAGGGGTAAAAAATGTCTGCCTCGAACCCACCATCTCCACAGACAAGAAGCAGACGCAAGGCAATAGGGGAGCAAGAGTGAAGTTTAGTGGTCCGGCGCTAGGCAAAGACCAAGCCTCCAAAAACAAGACCCAGGAAGAGGCAGGCTGCAAGCGGCGACATCCGTCGAAAACCTCCTAACTCCAGGATGGAGGACTCCACAGTGATTGACAGTCCCACAAAACCTCTGCCATGTAAAAGTAGGGAGGAGACCCCTAAGACCCCAAACGACTCAGCCGTGGAGGAAAGGCTGTCCCGACTACTGGACAGCAAGAGGGGTCGCTAGGGGGTGAGAGGCTGAAGACTGGAACCCAATGCTCTCTCCCCGCTCCGACTGGTGGAAATCATCTCGGGGAACACGGCATCTGCGGCAGAAAAACAGGAAGGGCCAGCGTCTGGAAGGAAATCCAAGTGAATAATTGCCAGTTAGAAGAAGTCGTGGCAGGATGCTGAGCATTAGTGGCCGAGACCGGAAGGTTGGTAATAGCTGAGGGGTTATCACCCAAAGTTTTATAATCATTAGCACACAATCTCTTCTGAATAGCAGAGTCTCTAGTGTGCATGACCACTTGGTCTCTGATCAATTGGTCCTGTAACCAATCAAACTTACAATCAAGGGATAACTTCCTAACTGCATTAACAGATTTCTAAACACTTTCATTCAATTCTTTTTTTGTCTGAAAAAATGTATATTGAATTATTCTGATGCAAAAATTCGGTGCGAAACATTTATCAAACTGTTCAATGGCCTTATCAAAAAAATTGACATCCCCCTCCCTTAGTCCCTTGGCATTTGTCTTAACACTTTTAATGCTACTGGTCCTACAGAGTGTAAAACAAATTATCTTCTGCTCCTGTGCCATTGTGCCTTCCTCATCGATTGTATATAAATAATTGAGAAAATAACTCTGACCAATTCATATAAAGCTCCCTCCTGCTGGCTAAAACAACTGATAGGGAGATAATGTAAAGTTCTGATAACTCACGACTGTAAGAGGTAAGAGAGGTCCAAAGTACACAGAAGAGAAGTGTCCCTTCTTCACCCGAGAAGAAGGACTAATTTACTGAATCCACTACACAACCGTTAGGCCAAATTAAAATTCCAAAAGCTGGTCACTTCATAAATGGCTCCATATGAAAGTAGAAACAGTAAAATCAGTTAAATGGATGGTGCAGAGGAAGCACGATGTATACATCCTCACAATAATAAGCTTGCGCTTGCTTGCAAAATGGTTATACCCTGTGATCTCACTGCATAATTCTTTAGAATGGAGAGACGATGCAAGTTCATGTTTACAGGAAGACAGAGCTGCACGTAAGGAATTAAGCTCAATGGCCACGTAACCTGCTCATCACAGAATGCTCCTCGAGGCTGAGAACGTTGTGGCACATTTGAACGATGAGTGTCAACTGTTCCCTCATAAGAAGGAAAGGGGTGCGCAGCCCATGATTCCTCAAAATAAATAGGATCCGTAGAAGTCACACCACCACAAATGCGTAAGAAACTGTACCAATAATCAACAAGATGATGCGTTATACTAGATAGCAGTAGAACTCTGCTGTGGTACGGAAGGGGGGTGAGGGGGACTATCACAGCTCCATGACGCCAGGAAATGTAGTTGAGGATCTTTTTTGCCACAGCCCAAACAGCTTTGGGAAACAACTGTTACTGGTCAGAACCCCCAGCAAGCCCCCTAACATTTCGCACATTAAATAACAGAACTAAAAACACAAAAACATAAATGATGTTAAAGGTACATTACCACAACATATCCCTCTTCTTACACAAACCTACAATAATAACTATTCACAGTACAACCCAACTTTAGAATAATATAATCATAAATGGTTGACTTTAAGTATCACAAAACTTTAGAGGTTGCCTAATACCTATTTCGCTACTAGATATTAGCACATTGCTTTCATTCTCAACGTTTCGCTGAGAGGTGGGGACACTTTGATCAGGCGATAAATCAAAGAACATATGATTTGAATCACTAAGTCTCATCACTCTGCCAACATTTGCATTCATTTGTCTGGATAGCATTGCCAAACAGCCTCCACCCTTACTGGAGAACTACATTTTGATGTACCTTTCTTCATATGGACCGGTGCTTTGATACGCACCCAATCCCTCACTTTTATCCAAGCTTTACAAGGTTGGATTAGCTGTGTTAAAGCTGATTTGAACTGGAAATATTGCACTGTTGCACTTAACCAGCGTATGGGTTGATGCCTTGAAATTGTCGTTGACATGCACTTTCGTTCCTGGCTGCAAAAACATTTTATGATGATTTTATGTATTTTCTTTTTAACACAATTTATTGATGACCGCCATATATTATGCACTATCTTGTACAAACATTTCAAGTACAGTCTTTTTTGTTTTTCTCCCATCATAACCTTACCAGTGCATTTGTACACAACAGTTTAGTTGCCCAAGATCTTTCAGTGTAAGAGAAGCGTACAAAGAATATCTATAACCTGGCCTCTTCTCCAAACCAATAATGATCAGATAGTATAATATCCATAAATCAAAGTAGTGCATATTTAAAGTCAGATCAGTGACATAAAGGAAACCCCCAACTGTCCCCCCACCCACTCTCCACTCCCACCCTAACCCTCTCCTGGTCAGTCGCACTGAGTCGTCGATGATGATAACAGGGAGTCGCTCAAGAGCGATCTCCTAAGGGTTACTTTTACAGAATAGAATCATAGTATCTCTGTTCTACAGGCCGTACAGGCACGTATGGACTCACACTCTTCACTTTACTGTGACGTGGTGCCCTGTGTGGGAGCTAGGTCTAGTGTCTCCAGCTCAATCAGCATGGCCTCCCAGTCCAGGGAGATTTGTTTTTGCCTCAACCCTCTCTCCTCCTCCCTCCGGAGGACAGCCCCCTCTGCTCTTCCCCATTGGAGCACATCAGTCTGCCAGATCGTGACTGTTGGGCATCTGGGGTCTTCCACCTCATTGTAATCACCCTGATTGCTAAGATGAGGACCAGGTCTGCAAATCTTAGACGCACTTTCTGAACCTGGTAGTGCCTGCGAAGGCCCACCTGGCAAGCCAGGACGTCATCTGGGATCGGTATTTGTGTCACTGTGGTTAGGGAGTGTCGTACCCTCTCCTAGTAGCCCATCAGTCGGGGTCAGGACCATAGCATATGGAGGAAGTCCGCCTCCTCTCCTCTACACCTGGGCCAGCTATGGGGGGAATCCGGGAACATGCGGTGTATCTGCTTCAGCGTTAGGTATGATCTGTGCAGTACCATTGTCTGTATGAATTTGAGCCGTGCATTGCGTGATACTTTTTTAGGATACTCCAGTATGTGCTTCCATGCGTGGTCTGTAATTTCTACACTGGAGTCCGTCACCCATTATTCCCTAAGGGAGGTAAAGCTATTGCTGCGTGTGCCCGTACTCCAGTATATAACCAGCACACCAGATGACCCCCAGGACCCATGTAGCATAGGAGGTGTACTAAGGTGTGCTGCGGGAGTTCATTCCTCTGTGGGGCCCAGGTGGTTCTAATGTAGTGTGTGATAGCAGCATGTAGCAGATAGAGGCATGGTGGCACTCCAGTGGCCCACACAAAGGAGTCGTGGTCCCTTAGTATGCCGTCCCCAAAGAATGCCCCCACCCCTTCTATCCCATTGTCCGTCCAAGTCTGGAGTCTAGTCCGTGTGAGTCTCCCCTGTGGTGTGGGTAGACCTATTAAAGGTGTGTTCCCAGCGTAAGGGGGTTCCGCAGATGTGTAAGCCAAGGCCTTCTTCCAACAGCGCAGGGCAGTCTGCAGCAGAGGGGGGGCAGTTTTGAGGGATCCTAGCCCTCGACAGCAGCAGAGTGTGTAGTTCCTCTCTATCTAGCCTCTGCTGTGTGAACCAAATCTCGCATAAGTTCCTCCCTGCAGTCCAATATGACAGCCACAAGAGTTGGCTAGCGTAGTAGTAACCTCGGAAGTCCGGGACGCCCAGGCCGCCATTCTGCGTCCCCAGCTGATCTTTCCTATGGCTAATCCGTCTCCGGCACGCGCCCCAGATGAGGGTAATCAGTAATGTGTCCAGTGTAGTAAAAATTAGTTGTGGGAGGACCACCGGCAAGTTCAGAAAATAGTATAGTAAACGAGGTAGCATCAACATCTTTGAGATAGCGACCCGCCCCATTACTGAGAGAGGCACAGAAGACCAGAATACCACACTGGCCCGGAGCCCCGTTATTGCCCACTGGATATTGCCTTCTGCCTGGTTTTCTTGTGTCCTGTACATATAAATACCGAGGTATTTAAAAGTAGTGGGAGCCACGGAAAATGTGTATTCGATAAATTGTAAACGAGTAATGTGTGGAGTGTCTTAAAAAAAGTAACTGGTCGATTTATCTGGGTTTATGGCCAGACCTGACAGGCGTTCGAAGGTAGTGAATATATCTGGGAGGGGGGTTGCATCAGCTGTGAGGTCTCGCAGATATAAGAGCATGTCATCTGCGTATATTGATAATAAGTGATACACCCCGTCGACGCAGATACCAAGCTGGGCCGCTGATTTCCGAAGAGTCAGGGCCTGTGGTTCCAATGCTAGCACAAACAACAGGGGTGACAGGGGGCACCCCTGCCTTGTGCCACAATGTATAGTATATGTATCAGTAATATAATGACCCGTACGAGCCCTGGCCGTGGGGGCTGTATACAATAATCTGACCCATTTTAGATACGTGTCCGAATATCCAAAACGCTGCAACGTCGCAAACATGAAATCCCATAATACGGAATCAAACGCCTGCCTGAGGTCTAATGCGATACACCCAGTGTGATGGTGGGCCTGCGGGGTAGCCTTCATTACTGCGTGCAACCTCCGAGTGTTAAGCGACGTACTGCGGTTTGGGAGAAATCCGCACTGATCACTGTGGATAAGTGCGGGGAGATGTGCCTTTATACGGTTGGCGAGGGTCTTACTCAAGATTTTATATTCAGTAGCTAACAAAGAGAGGGGTCTATAGTTTGACATGTCCATTCCATCCCGTCCCGGCTTTGGTATAGACATGACCAACGCCTGCATCGTGGATTCCGCAAGCTACCCATCTCCAGAGCTGTCTTGTAGATAGTCTTCAGGGTAGGCACCAAGGACTCAGCGCAGGTGAGGTAGAACTCGACAGGGAGTCCATCCAGACACGGCGTTTTGTTATGATTTAAACCTTTAAGTGCGGTACGGATCTCCTGTTGAGTGATAGGGCCGTCAATACATTTCTGTACTGCCTCCGAAAGGACTGGGAAGGGGAAGTCCTGGAAGAAGTCGGCGACGAGAGAGCCATCCACCAAGAGGGGAGGCGCATAGAGCTTCTCTAAGTGAACTCGAAAAGCGTTGTTTATATCGGCTTGTGTGTGGACTACGTTTCCTGCCTTGGTGCGAATACTAGATATGGTCGGCACTTTTGGTCCATGCGGACCAACAGGGTACCAGCTCTGTCTGCCTCCGCATGCTTACGCTGAAGATACGTTCCATAATCTATGGTCCGCAACGTCTCTAGAGTTTCTGCGTGGTCTATGTGCGTGGATTGTAGTTGCTCCCTCTTGGCAGGGTCTAGAACCACCTCCCTCTCTTACACGTGTAACCTGTCCTCAATTTCCTGCAGCCTCAGGTGTGTCTCTTGCCTAACTCCCCCAACTGTCCTATCGTCGCCCCTCTGACCACCACCTTCAGCGAATCCCATTCGATCAGGTGCGATGTCGCAGTGTTCCAGTTTTTGTTTAAGTAATTTGAAACCGTGCCGGCGATTGTTGTGCGAAATGGGGCGTCTTTGAGCAGGTGTGGGTGTAATTTCCATGTGGGCACTGGGGTAGGTACCCTGCCCCATTGAAGGGTGAGTTCCAGGGTATTATGGTCAGAGAAGGTCTTAGCTAAATATGTGGAGCTGTAAACCTTCGCGAGAAGTGATCTAGAAAATAGGAACCTATCAAGGCTAGTGTGGAGACCATGCACCGGGGAGAAAACGAGTATTCCCTGTGCGTCGGGTAGAGACAATGGCACGCATCTGAGAGTGTCCACCCGTCTGCCCATGCAGAAAATTGGTCTGTGACCTTACCAACGGTTGTACCATGTAGGGGGGGTGTGACCTGTCTAAACCAACATCCAACACTGCATTCCAATCCCCACCCAGCACCCAGGGAACCCCGACCCAGTCAGCCAAAGCCCCACTCAGCCTGCTCAGAAAGTGATCTTGATCAAAATTAGGAGCGTAGATACTTCCAAGGACCACCTCGGAGCCATCAAGTGTGCCATTCACTATTATATACCCTCCCTGATCATCTATTCGGCGTTCAAGCGCAACAAAAGGGACCCCATGCCGTATCCAGATAGATGCCCCTCTAGCAAAGACTGAATAATTAGTGGAATAAACGGTACCTCTCCATTTTTTCCTTAGTTTCTGTGCCTCAGAGTCAGTCAGGTGGGACTCTTAAAGGAATGGAACTTGTATCTTACGTCTGAGGAGGAAAGCATGCGGTGTCTTTTCTGTATTTCTCCCAGGCCCTTTACGTTCCATGTCAACAGGTTGTACGACCCTATCGTGGTGGCATCCCCTGTCATAGTTTCATGCGGAAGCGGAGAGCAACTCCGCGTGACAGTGTCATGGCAGTACTGACCAGGAGTCCCCTTTCCCCAACATACTGAACAAAACTTGGCACAGCGCCAAACCTGCGCTGGGCCCAACAGTGGTGCACAAATGGTACATACCAATTAACATTGCGTATGCCATGAGGGAAGTAGCCAACCGTCTAAGCATGGTCCACTAATGGTCTAAGGCTCAGTGGCTCAACGGTGCCCTGTCTCCCAGGGGGGGCGGACATTTTTTGTACTTCAGGGAGGGTGGGGCGTTAGCAGCAATATAGTGAGGGTAACGTTAAAAATCTCAGACTCCCACCAGACATCCCGGACTCTAAATGGCACATAATCCTGTGCATATAATAGCAGAGCATTCTACTAGCATCCATGATGATGCTATGTATTTTTCAAAATTTGTATCTCAGTTGGGCACTACAGTTGAAACTAATTTTCTGTTGTGGTGACAAATAGTTGATGTTTTGTTTTATTCACAATTGCAATAGTTTTAATTAACTGCATAAATAAAGATATACTTACTTGTGGGCTCCTACACTTTATGTCTTGGATCATAATCACATTTCATTTTGATTTTGAGATAATTCAACCTTTGTTACCCCTTTCACACACATGATCTAACTTAGACTGCCATTTCCTCAACCATTCTGAGCACAACTTGCACGCTGGCAGTCTTCACCACATGACTTCAAATAGACTCTTACCCATGACACTATTTGGACAAGAAAGATGAGACCAAAACATCACTTCTTCAAAATCAACTTTATTCTGGATAACCCATTGAACACATTCAACCAACGTGCATTTAATGTTCTCAATTAATCAATTTACTTGTGTATTATATAGGATCTTCTATGTTTAATAGAGTTTTTTATATAAACTCCGTCATCTCTTTAAAAGCAAACTGAACACCATGGTTTGACACCCTCTCCTTTGGGCAAAAGTCTCTTAAAAATATTTTCTTTAGGAACTTGATGACAACTCCAGTATTAAGCTCCTCCTTGAATTCAACCTCCCACCACTTACTGTAATAATCTACCACCACAATGGCAAACCTACACCTCAATGGCAAATTATTAAATGGCTCAAGGAAATCAACTGCTAATTTAGTCCTTGGGCCATCAGATTGACTAGGTTGCAATGGACCAGATTCAGTTCTCATATCTTTATCTCTGGTGGCAAAAATCACACATGCTGTGACCATTGTGAAAAAATGGTATCCATTCCCGACCACCAATAATTAGCTCCTATCTTTTTTTTTCGATGGTCTGTGCTATATGTCCCTCATGACCAAAAAATATTATTCTCTCTCTCAATCCATTAGAGGGTATAATCTTGTCACCTCACATCAACATTTCATTATCCTCTACGGGCAACTCATTTACTATTTCAAAAAACGGTTGCACCTTCATGGGAAATTTCTTCTCTTTGGGCCAACGCTCCTTAACATACTTATTGACCAACTTCAAATCTTATTCTGTGGACATGTTGGCAACCCATTCACTTTCAGTGAACCTCTACTCTTTACAGACATCAGTGGTTGCTATCAAACATTCTTCATCCTCTTCCTCATTATTAAAACTATGCTCGTCAATAGAAGTAGGATAATGTGACAAATAATCAATTCTGATGTTTTTTCTCCCCAGAGGAATTCAGTTTGGAAATTGTACTGTAACAACTTGGAGGTCAATCTACCTTTCCAGGAGTATGGTCCTTAATTACCCCTGCACTCAAAATGTTTACTAACAGCTTGTGATCCATCTTTAACATGAATGCCATCCTCCTGATATGGCATATACAATTTTCAACAGCTCAACACCAGCTAAAAGTTCTTTCTCTATAACTGAAAAAATCCTTTTTTTATTTTTCCTTTAATGCTCTGGCTGTGAACCCAATAGTCTTCTCACCTCCTTCTCCTTATTGTGCAAGAGTAGCTCCCAACCCATCATTGATTGCATTCACCGTAATGATGCACGTATTAGTGGAATCAAATAATGCTAAAACCTCAGGAGAGACTATGTAATTTTTAAGGACAAAAATTCTGTTCCCACACAAACATTTTTCTTTTCTTCAGAAGCCCCTTAAATTGAGTGTTTTTGCAGAGTAATTCTTGATAAATGTGTCATAAAACTCACATACTTCTAAAAAAGAAGCAACTTAACCTGAAGAGGTTACACCCCCTTTACAGAAAAGATGTGCCCTAAGTATTTAATACTGCTCTCTCCAAATTCACATTCACTCATTTTGGCAGTGATCCCAGCATTCTCCAATCTTTTCAACACAGTATTCATCCCAATTATCTACCACAACCAAAATTTCATCTTGGAATGTATTAGCACCCTTGATATATGCTGAAAAATTGAAGCAACTGACTTCAACCCAAATGGCATACTCTTAAATTGGAAAGTGCCCACTGGAGAAACACATACCGTATGATGTTTTGAAGAGGCATCCAGCTGACCTTGATGATATGCAGATGTCAGATTGAATGCGCTAAACTCTCTAGCACCCACAAACATGGTCATAATGTCATCCATTCGAGGAAGGGAATGAGAATCCACTCATATCACTTTGTTCAAACTTCCAAGATCAAAACAAACCCTTACTTGACCATTTTTCTTCTGCACTATTATTAATGAAGACAGCCACAGGGAGGACTCCAGTGGTTCAATTAGACCATCATCACACATTTTCTTCAGAACATCTGCCAAATCTTCCCTGGCACCTTTCTTAATTTAGCATCTTCACTTGCTGTGCAGTTAAAATTGACATGGTGTGGTCCCTCATTGACTGCATCATCTTTCTGAAGTTGGTGTCAGGCAGAGCGATCACAGCCTCCTACGTACTGAGTCTGGATACTTGTTGCTCACAGGGAGGGCTGTAAACGATAACAACCATCAGCACTGAATGCCTGAATGGTATTGACAGACTAGCTGCAGTGTAACAGCATAGATTGTGAGTAGAGCACGTGGTCAGACTACGAGCCTTTCTGCTTCTCTGCCATGTATGCCACATGTCAATGTGAGGTGCAGAGTGGCATTATATGCTCCCTCTATGACAGCACTATCCAGGCGGATCACAGCCTACTGCCATTTAACTCAGAGCTTCTGTTCGTCACAGTGCAGGGACTGGCGTGCAATAATAAAAAGCACCTTCAGTATGCACAGACCCAAAAGGTGAGACACCAGTTGATTGTACCATATGCAGAAAGTTTGTTCAGGCTACTAGTTTTTCTGCTTCTGTTGTGTTAGCCAGCCAGTGAGAGAATGTTTGTTCCATGGCTGTGCTGAAATGTAGGGTGCCCAAGGAAGAGCATTATCAATGATCCGACCAGTGTCTCTGAGTGCATCAATGAGCTGAAAATGCATACAAAATTAGGAGATGTTTTGAATAAACGGCCCCAATTTGTATTTTCTTAAGATGTCCCTGGGAACAGCCGTTAACATTAAGTACCAAGGGACCTTATCGCATGTGTGAAACCTTCAGCGAGTTAGAGCTTTTCAGCAAAAATTTGTTTTCATTCTGGAAATTGCAGCTTTGTTTTTCTAGTCTTAAATACTGGCCTATATTTCCTACAAAGCAAAGTATTAGTTATAAGTAGCCAGAAGTGGCTGATGTGTTACACACAAGGCAGGCCTCCTTGGCCATACAAGCAGGGTGATAGGTACTTTAAAATTATTTTGGAATCACGAGATCTCAGCTATACTCCATGACTTTCCACTCTCATGACATATAACTGAACAGAAGTCTTCCTAACGTTCAAAGCACCCTTCGTGGCTGATATAGAAACATTTAAGAGAGGTCTAAATGCTGACATTAGAAGACATTTTATAAGAAGTGCCTGTTCACGTGATATATACTATGAAAAGGTAACTGGCGTAAGTTTGTCCTGACTTTTTGTATTCAGGGGCATATCTACAAGGAGATTGCATCACCGGAATGTCACTTTATTAGGTCTCGCCTAGGCAGCTCATATGCGCTGCTCTAGGAGGGCCTTTAGCCATCGGTCTTCACTTTTCAAGCACTGCACTTGTGCTTGTGGCGGCATCGACCTTGCAAGAGCGAGCAGCGGCGGCGCGCCACAAGCACGAGTGCAGTGCTTGAAAAGTGAAGACTGCTCTCTCAAGTGCCCGCGTGCACCCTCTGTTTTCAATTATCATGCCCAGACTCGGGCGCGATAATGGTAAACAGATGGCCTGGTGCTCACTCTCATGCATGCGCACCACTCACGTTTTGTTTTGTTGATCTGGGACAATGTCATGGTTGTTTGTCAGCAGGTCAACGTGCTCCTCATTGCCGTCCTGCTCCTGGGTCCGCATTTAGCATTACCATCAGCACGGGCACCATGCTTAATATTTTAGCAATTGACTTGCTGACATTGGCAATGCTTTCACTGTGGTTTACACTGTTTTTTTAAATTACAAAGGAACAGATTTTAGCTTTCTTTCCGGTCAGTACTTTCACGCACGCACTTATTTTCAAGCACCGGTATAACGAAGGCGGATCCTCTTTCATTGCTGATGACACCTGGTTGAGCTGCCCTGGTGGTTGCTGGTGAGTTGACGGGGGAACTCCTCTCTAGCCGTTCCCCTGCCTACTGAGCCTGAGACAGGGCTGCATAGTGTCCTGCTTTGCCTCGCTGGGACTGCAGCTGGATTTTCTAGTCCCCCCCACATCAACAACGAGAATGGCGCAACCGCTGCTGCCATGTACCACCGAACCTTTTTTCCCCCTTCTTCATCCAAGTCTGTGGGCCCCCCTGACCCGCAGCTGCCTTTCTCTACCGGGGCCACTGCCTAGTCACACAACGATCGACAAACTACAACCTTCCCCCACCATATCTGGTGACTGCCTTCCCCTTCAGCCCTGCTCCAGGGGTAGGTTTCCTTAAGAACTTGTTCAACGGATTTTTGTTCTCCGGCCATTTTGTCATAAAAGTAACAGGGTTCATTCCTGGATGCTCCAACTTGTGGTCTCTTCCGTTTCTCAAATTTACTCCTTCCTCCGGTCAGCGTGTTGTGCGTTCCAGACTGACCATTGCCTCAATCGATCTCCCCGCTGGAACTCCTGCACCCCGCTTTACTCGTGTGGTCACCATTATGCTCCCTTTCTCCCCCTCCCTACTCATCCCTTACCATTTCTACTCCGACCCAATGCAGCAAGGGGTCCGGCTCTAGTTGTTGCTGTTCTATTTGACACTTTCCGGTTTGTTTTCTACTGGCTTACCCTAACTGTGTTGTGTTCCCCTGATGTTCGATCCTCATTGACCATTTGCCTAGTTATGTTCTATATTCCAACTCTCCTCTATTCCCACTTTACGCACCATTGGACTTGTTTTCTATCATATTTAAGGCTCTAGTAATGAATGTAACTCAGCTTTTCTCCATGCCATGATTCGTTTTTGTAACTATGTAAAAATTTAACTGATTTATCTATGTAAAAATGCTTACCGTAAGTAAAGCACTCTGATACTTCCGGGTCTAGCCAGCGCTATATAAAATTTCTTACATAAAAAATTAAATAAATATTAGTTGCGGCGGCCAAAGGGACTTCGTCTCCTCACTGCATGTATACGCTCTTCAAGACGTCAGTTTACCTGATGACACAGCACTACATTAAATCGCTGTGACTTTATTGTTTGAGCATTCACTTGCATGTGGACTAGCCTTTGAGTTGCTAGTATAGCGAATTGGTTCTCATGTTGGCACAAAGGGCGCTGTTTGTGCGGCCTCATCACTCTTTGTTATGACCAGTTTCCATGTTGGCTTACTGACCGGGTTTGGCGCGAATTTCTACGGCTAACTCCGGTGAGTCTCCTCATTCAGATACAGGTGGGGATTACATCACTATTAAATAGCTCAAATACGCACTGATACTCTGTGTGTATCACCTACAGTCCGGTTTGGATTACCTCCCGTTTTTTTTAAGGTCTCGGGTAATGAACTCATTACGCACTCCTTATTGGGGCCACAGCATTGGCACAGTGCACATTTCATGGTTCAGCTGCTTGTTTTCTATGTGCAAGCTCTCAGGTGCTGTTGACACTTGGTGGAATGCGCTGTTTTATGCACTGTAATAACCCTGCTCTGGCACTTGTCCTTCTGGTGGGTAACATGCGCGCTGCCTGGCGACGGAAGATGCAACCAGTAAGTTCTTCCTGCTGGTGAGCGTGGCTCCACAAGTCGACTCAGTGGCTTGCAAACAGGCACATCACCATACTTAAACACCTCTGTGGAGGAAAAGAGATGGTTACCGTTCAAACAAAACATTATTTTAACTTGCTTCCTCATAAGGCACTGATTCATTCCCTTAGGTGTTGGCCTACGCTTGCATTGCTTGGTAAATAGTGGGAGGTCGTAAAGCCTTCACCTGAGGCATGCCTATGGCATTTATATATATGAAATGGCATCCTGGATTTGACATATTCATAATTAGGGGGCCTCATTGAGCAAAGCATAATCAAAATTAGTAGGTTGTTTTATTTAACAGTTTATATGGCTCCTTTACCCAGGGCCAAAAGCAATACAAAAACATGACAAGGTAACATTAAAAGTTAGTGGTAACACATTAGTTATTCACTTGTCTTTAATGAGTTTCCCCTACCGCAGGCACGACATGCTTCCCTGCAATGTGCTTTAACTTTCTGAGCAGCCAGGACAATGGCGGCCACTTCCTTTAATAGGTCTCGCATTCACAAGAGTTTGAGCTATTGACATTGCAAAAGAAAATGTCTTTTATTTAAGTGTTATTTAGCAAAACAGATAAATAGAAGGCATTGTCATTTACAGTGCCAATATCTTAAACTCTCCCAAATGCAGACCTCTTGCAATGCAAATGCTTGTTTGATGTTCCTGTGGCACATTGCCCTGTACCACATTTACAAAGTGGCATTAAGCCACTTTGCATGGGTTAATGTCGCTTTGTGAATATGGTACCCTTTCACACAGGTATCTGCATGAAAGGGGCGTGGAGTGGGTGCTGCTGTGGCTGTTCCATCGCAACAGCAATTGCATTTTGGCGCTGCCTCAGATTTAAAAGGATCTCTAAATCTGAGGCAGCGCCAAAAACGAACGCCATGCAATAGCAGGCGTTAGATTGGTGTAACAAAGAGAAATACTTTTATTTCTCCTCATTATTATTTTTTCTGCGTGTGCCGCTAGAAAGAGCATTGCAAAACGCACAGTTGATGGACAGAATGCAGAACAATGTCTTACATTCACCTCAGTACAAAGATCTGGGCCTAAATCCATCGTTTTTTTGCACTCCACACCACCCTAGGTCAGACAATGTCTATATGCAAATCAGCCTTGACCCTGTGCCTCATGGGAACAGTCCAGCCCGAACTACCAAGCCATGTCTTTCCTAGACCGGATTCAAGCATCCAAGGACTGGTTTCTGGCTATCAGCCTTCTTCAGCCTGGATAGCTTGACTCCAGTGATGTGGAGAGCCTGGGACTCTCGTTGGAGCATACCTAGCCCACTCAGGGTGAAAATTGCAAAAAACACAGTTGATGGACAGAATGCAGAACAATGTCTTACATTCTCCCCAGGACAACTATCTGGGCCTAAATCCATCGTTTTTTTGCACTCCACACCACCCTAGGTCAGACAATGGCTATATGCAAACCAGCCTTGACCCTGTGCCTCATGGGAACAGTCCAGCCCGAACTACCAAGCCATGTCTTTTCTAGACCGGAATCAAGCATCCAAGGACCGGTTTCTGGCTATCAGCCTTCTTCAGCCTGGGTAGCTTGACTCCAGTGATGTGGAGAGCCTGGGACTCACGTCTAAGCATACCCAGCCCACTCGGGGTGAAAATTGGGATGGGTATGCTCAGACGTGAGTCCCATGCACTCCACACCACTGGATTCAAGCAAGCCGGGCTGAAGACGGCTGGAATGCCAGAATGTGGTTCTCGGAAGCTTGTTTCCGGTCCAGGGAAGGCATGGCTTGGCAGTTCGGGCTGGACTGTTCCCATGAGGCACAGGGTCAGACTGATTTGCATATGGCCATGTCTGAACTGGGGTGGTGTGGATTGCAAAAAACGATGGATTTAGGCCCAGATCTCTGTACTGGGGTGAATGTGTGACACTGTTCTGCATTCTGTCCATCAACTGTGGTTTTTGCGCTAGAAAGAGCATATCGCCATTATTGATCGCTTATGTGCAGGAAGGGGCAACTTCCTGCAAATAAATAATACCTGCATCGCAGGCAACCTTGCACTATGGTGCAAGGGTGTCTGTTGGTGCTAGGCAGCAATTTTTGGTGCCAGCACTACGGAAAACACAGGGGTGCACCTTAATCTTGTAAGTGCAGCATATCCCTGTATTTTGAAAATGGCTCTGCATGGCGCAGCAAATTTTTCCACTGCGCAGCGCTGCACCATTTCCCTCTATATATGCCCCTCAGGGACATATTTTCAAGACCCAGTGTGCTGCAGGAACATCATTTTTATTGACGTTCTGGCGGTGCACAGTGCAGTGCCACATAAAGCCTCCCTGCATGGCTCTTCATGGCCTCGTAGATATGGAATGAGGCAACACAGTGCAAGTTGCTGTTTTGCCTTAAACTGCAATGGGAAGGCATGCCATGGACATTATGGTGGGTCTTCCCACGTAACATCCATGGCATTTGCCACATTCCCAAATTTACAACGTTTGGTAAATCTGGGAATGTGCCAAAAGCCTGCGCCTCTCCAAGGGAGGCATAGGGGACGGGTAACAATGAGAAAGAACGTTATATCTCCATGTTTTTCCTCTATGTGTGCTGAATTTAGCAGCATACATAGAAAAAGGAAATCCCCTAAGCTGACTGTTTTTGTGCAGGAAGGTGTCCCTTCCTGCAAAAAAAACTATTTTGCCACATCCCAGACACCCTGGCACCATGGTACAAGGGTGCCTACGTTGGCTCATGGCAGCCAATTGTGAGTCAGCGCTGGGGAAGAGGACAGGAATGCACCCTATCTCACAGATACAACACATTCCTGCCCATTTCTTTTGACATTGAGCAGCGCAGCAGAAAGGCTTGAAGCACTGTCTCGCGCCAAAAGTTTGTAAACGAGGCCCAGAGTTTTGGGAGGCTGATATGATTCGGTACCTTATCCCCCCCTTTGAAAGCATGTTAATTTGAGCAATCCTCAATGAAAGGGACAGCATTTTTCGCTTTGTTGAAATAATTTCTCAGGATGAAATATAAAATAAAATGCATTGTACTTGCAGACTATAAAAAAATCCGAGTGAATAAGCAGTCCAAAGGAAAAAACAGCCAGTGGACTCCACGGGCCTCCAGGGCCCCTTGTCTTTAGATGATTTGTCATAAAATTAACTGGGCTCAAGCCGATTTTCCAAAGAAGTTTTTGACAATTAAATACTTAGGAATGACATTTTCGAAATGCATAACCATAGATATCAGGACTCTACTATGTATGCCTACTGCCCACACTCACATGAGTTAGAGCCCCGAAAAAGTGAAAGAATGAATGAGCCCGCTGTGATTTTCAGATTCTGCTCATGAATTGGTTATTATTTGAGCTGCTCAGGGGACCACTTAAGCTGGAGTGACCTGATGTTAATCTGAAAGGGAAACATTAAGCTTTCCATCTTGATTTATGATTTCCTATTTGCCTGTTGAAATGGGTACAAATCATCATCATCATCCATACGTGGATGTGACAAGTTTGGCCGCCATTTGAAGTCTCTTTTACACAGATTCCATGGTATATGGTCATGGTTTCATTCATAATTGAGTCTGAAAATGTTTCACTGCAATATATCAGTGAAAAATAGAATGAGCAAATGGAGCCACTCTGCATTCGCCTCATGATAAGAGCACAGCTGTCCCGTAAGGAATAATGGCATTTTAGAGTACATCTGCATTGCATTTACGATAACGCCTAAACCGATTAATGTGTTCCCATCTGCTGGTTAATAGGTATTTCAATGATACTTAAATATCTTATAAATCCTCCCGCTTTTAGGCAGAAGAAACATAGACTGAGTTGTTAAAGTAGACAGATTTTATATTTTCCCGGAAAAAGGTAGGTTTTATTCAGCCCTCGCCCACCATGAAAGTGAACTCCACATTTTTGTGGCTAGTTTTGTCCACCACTTCCTATCGTATTTACATAATGAATGTAGAGAATCGTTTTAGTAATTAATAATATGATTTGAAAGGACTAAATTTGAACTTCTTTTCACTTAGGGGATGCGGGAGGGGGATATAATTTGAAAATCTATATATTCAGCTTATCGAATCTTTTATTTGACAAAGTCAGTAGCTACCCTTACGCGTCATCACATAGCAAAGTCAAAGAATGCAAGAATCAGCCTCACTGAAGAAAACATTAATTTAACGACATAAGTTTTAGCTGTTTTTTTCAAGGTTCATGGCAAAAATAAACGATATCATAAGACGTGTCTTGACTGGGAGAGGCATGCAGCAGGGGCATTTTCTGGCAATTTGGATGGTCCATCTACTAGTCCCTTGCTGTTCATATCCTTTTCTAGTTATTTGTTCTATAACTAAGGAATCATGGTAGAATCCCAATCAGTTAAAAGTAAAGCATTTGATGTGTGACTCGTAATGTATAAGTTGGTGATGAGATAAGAAGCTAACATGTCACATGAAGGTGCCAACTGTACTCTTGAAGTTTAAGCAAATCTTGCAGAATTTATGCACTTTGTCACTTTCATGAGTAGAAGGGGGTGGTCCCAGAAGAGACTTAGGGCCTCATTTATGGCATATAGGAGTAGGGCAGTGAAGCAAGACACCTTGCTGAGCTGCCAAACACCAAAGTGAAAGGGCAGGAAAGCACTGTATTGAAGCAATACAGTGCATCCTGTCCTTTCTGCCTGCACTGGCGCCGTTTTAGCAGCCTAACGCGTACGTAGGCCCCCTTGCACCATGGTGGAAGGGCGCCCCTGTTGTGGACAGGATTGTTTTTGCACAGAACGAGACACCTACCTGCCCAAAAACAATCCTAAGAAGAGTTTAACTTTTTTCAGAATGCAGCACGTTCCGAAAGAGGATAAAACTAGGAGAAATTAAGTTAATTCTCACTACGCTTCACCTTGTGAGGTATACGGATTTGGCGCTTCCCCATGTTTACATGTTTTTAAATCTGTGGCGGAGTTACATTCCATGGGTATTGCATGGAAAAAAAAACACTGCAACACGCTTGGAAAACCTCCAGTGTGCAGAGTAAGGCACCACAGCGGTTTCACTGCATCACCTTATTCATGATTTATGAGGCCACTTAAATCCACACAAGGTAGCTTTGTGTGGCCTAATTAATCTTTACGAGAGACCTGCATCATGCATGTACAATTTTACATGGTGCCAAAGTTTACAGGGCTCTCATAAACAATCCTCTTAGAATAGTGCTCATGTGAAAGCATTTCAAATGTTGTTAATGCTCTTACGGTTTCAGGTTTGTTAGTATTCAGTAAGAATTATGTTTACTCCTCCCTTATTAGCACTTTGAAATTTACAACTGAATGACCCACATGTAATTGGTGGCATAAGTGTAGGAAAGTGAACAAGTATTGCACATTTTCATGGGAAGCGTGGAGGAAAACCAGTTTTCATTAACACTTCTTTAGTTTCCTTAGCCTAACCATGTGGAATCTCTCCATTGGGGAGACTACGCACATGATTGCCCACATTCAGAATTTCACCATTATCCTACATGGTAAATTATCACCTGGAAATAACAATACAGAGGACAGATTTCAAACCTTTAACACACAATAATGCATTGAAATTGTGATCTGTGATAACGATATTACCTGGTGAGGTAATTCCAGTTTTCGGGACACATGTACACTGAATGCATTAGGTAAAAGGAGTCACAAAATTCAGAATCATACGTAGTGGATTAACAGTTTGACCTACCTCATTACTATTAATGAGGTATTTCAGGGGCATGACATAGGTTCCTGTAACCCCTTTAGCACGGGGACCCACATCCTTCACACCCCCTAACTCGTTAAGGAGGCCCCAGTCAATCCAAGGTTAATTAATATTTGTGAGATATGGGAGACTCAGTGGCTCCTCATCAAACTCTACAGTGAGCCGATCATTTTGCGTTACTCCACTGAAGTAGGTCACAAGTTGAGACACAATGCAATTGCTTATAATCACGGCGTGGTCAGCAGACCTCCATTTCTGAGATTGCTTAAAAAAATAAGGAAATGCGTTTAAAAAAAGAAAATTAAAATGTTCACAAACCTTTTACTGTTAAATAAAAAAATCACCATTCACAAAGGGGAAGGGGTTCCCTGGGAATGCCTTCTGGCTTGAGAATGGACCTCCTTTTCAGTTGGTATTAAAGTATTAATACCTTACTACCAGATTTCGGTTGCAAACCATTAATATATACCTTAAGGCGTCATTATATGGAAAGGGATGCCATTAAAACGCTACTTCCAAATAGTGATTCTATAATGTTTCCTAATCCATTTAATGATTCGGAAAACCTTTTCAGATGGCTAAATGAGTTCAGTACATTTGAAAAAGGGTTTTAGCACTCGCAATCCATCTTATTTACCAAAACCCTTTGTACATGAGATCCTTGGTAAATTGATAGATGAAAGGACCAGGTGCAGACTACTACACCTGGCATTAAGGCGCATGCTGCGCAAACACAAAAGCAATTTGTAAAAAGAAACTGACCATCAAAAATTGGCCCAGCTCCAAATCAATAGCATCCTGAACCCGAATTTCACCAGTGCCACATTCTGGAAAGAAGCACTCCCTTTCCTGGTCATCTCAAGACAGCCATAATGAGGCGGATATCTTGGTCTCCCTGAATTGAAGAAAATTGAGCTAACATCATAAAGGGCCTTCCTTCCCAAACAGTTACCTTCTGAGCCGCCTGACTGGCTTTTGCCAACACTATGGCATCACTCAGACAACGATAATTGAGATTTTATGGAAGGAATTAAAGGTCCTAGTGAAGGAGGCATTTATAGAGAATTACAGACTTATGGAGGTATCTCAAGTTAAAGATCACTCCCAACGTTTGTGCGAGGCTCTGGCTGGACACAACAGCTAGTATTAAAACTATATCCTCCTACCACCATAATTTAAGAGGTTCCAAAAAAGTCTTAAAAACCTGAAATGTAGAAGGAGGGATGTGGTGTCCAAACACTGCCATAAGTGCCAGGCTACTGAGTGTGCCTCCACCCATGAACCAAACTAAAACCCTGGGAGTGGTGGGTGAGGACTATTATTAGCCTTACCAGCCTGAGAGGAACTGATGGTTGAGTGTGGGATGGAGGTACTACTGAACCAGGTAAATCATAATAGATGAACAAAATTGCCAGTTCATGGTATGACGTACATGCTGCTTCCCAATGGACATTGTGTGTAAATAACCAAAAATGCACTTTGGGGTATCTTAAGTGAAAACTGAACGGGAGGGGAAGCTTCGCATTCAAATGTCATGCGAGGTACAGATAACGGAAAAGGCTTATGGAGAAAATGTTCCTCGCAGCGCATTTTCCTCCTCAACCTGTCTCCGGTGAGATATTTTCTGGTTGAACTAGTCTTAAGAAGCAATGAATATTAAGCATGGGCGAATTTTGGGAATCTCGCGTTCGCGAATTTTGCGGATTTGCGTACTCGCAATCCGCAAAACCCGCGAATTCCCGCGAATTTGCGGATTTTTTTTTTTATGTTCGCACGGGTTTCTGCAAGTTCGCGAGGGTTTTGTACAATTTCGCAAATTGCGAAATTGTACAAAACGCGTGCAAACTTGCAGAAACCCGTGCGAACACAATGTGCCCAGTAGGGTATGTGCCTCGTCTTGTGTGAATAAAAGGTCAGAGAAAGATCAGTTCAGCAGATGAAGAGAAAGAAGCTCCTGGTCACAGGAACAGCACGGGTATTGTGCTCGTGAAAGTCAAGGATGCAAAGCCTATCCAGCATCACAGCTGATTTTCCATGGTAGATTTGGGAAGAAGGCACACCTGTCCAGCCTCGACGATGCTCACGATTGTTTTTGGGCTAATGAATGAGTCACTGAATTTGAGCATCAACTAGTTCGAGCGTCCATGTGTGTGTTGCTATGCCTTCGTCCCGAAGGGCGCAGGGGTCCCTTGAGTGAGCTGTGAGCTGTAACTATTTTACAATGGCGCCAGCAAGCTGCCAGCGCCGTTGTAAAATAGTTACAAAGTTAGCTTGCACAGGAAGCACTTAGATAAAATAAAGCAGCACCTGCTTCGTTTTATCTAGTGGTTCCTGTACAAGCTAACTTTGTAACTATTTTACAACGGCGCTGGCAGCTTGCTGGCGCCATTGTAAAATAGTTGCATGAGTGGGGGTTCAACTTTTGAACCCGTTACGCTCGCGGATTTTTTTTGCGGATTTTGCGGGAAATCCGCAAAATTCACGGATAGCGGATTTCCCAAAAATCCGCAAAATCCGCGAGCGTAACGGATTTCCTGCTCACACTTAATGAATATGCACAATTTGTGAAGCCTAAAATTTCACAAACTACATGAGCTTAACGCAAAATGTTACACAGGCCTTGTTAAATGATGAATTAGAAAGGGAGGTAAAGAGGTGTATAGGCATATTCGTGTATCGGGACGTGGGAATTGAAGGAGGGCTTATGTAAACTGTCAACAGCAGCTATCAAGACCAGTAATGTTACAGTAATCATATTACTCTTTTCGAGGTAAAATACTTTCAATAATCACAGCCAGAGTTGTGCACATGCCCATAGCTATAAATACAATTTGGAACATGAGGCAACGATGGGTTTTTGGATCTCCTTTTGGTGTTGTGATTGAAACCCACAGTAAACAAGTATTTCAGTCTCTCCTTTGGGACCCTATATGTATTTAGCTATGCAGCACATTAGCCTGGGCACTGAAACATCTACTGTTCTTTAACATGGAGGTAAAGTAAGCACCAAACTGCATGACACGCCAGGTATGGGAACACATGGAGAGAAATATTGCCATTCAGCTGTAAATGGTATAGCCCAAAGCTCTGTTTTCAATATAAAATCAGGGCCTTTGGTTGTCATATCACAAGACAAGATTTGAAACAAATATTAAGGTCTGGAATATAGAAAATGCTGAAGAGATTTTGGTATTTTACTGACCTATGCTGGTCATTTTCTATCAAGAAAGTTAAATAGAGGCAGTTGCCAGAAAAATTTAAAAAAGAAAGTCCCTCTGCAGAAAGCAATTCTGGCATTTTACTGACCTCTACTGGTCGTTTTCTATCAAGACAGTTAAATAGAAGCAGTTGAACAAGCAGATAGCAATTCTGGTATTTTATTGACCTCTACTGGTCATTTTCTATCAAGACAGTTAAATAGAGGCAGTTGAATACAAAAAAGTCCCTAAGCAGAAGCAGACAAAACCTAGGAGGGTTCTCCAGAGCCCACAAAGTACATACACATATAAGTATAAACCAAAGCATATATGTCAGGCGCCGCAGGACTACAAATACCATGATTCCTGGACGGTGTTCATGGGTATTTCAGGCAGAGAACGCTCATAGCCAGCGTGCGTAATTCCTTGCCGGATTTGGTGTCGACACCCGGTATCGGCTGATACAGGTGCGCTGATCTTTGCTCTGGGATTCCCGAATAGCTGGGCTCTGCTCACACGTGTGTGGCGACGAAAGGGGTTTCCACAGTCTTGACCACTTTTCACCACCCTAAACCACCTCGAGGACCCTGCATTGAGGTATTTGTTAGGCAGGCAAGTGACTGGGCAGTAGGCTGCCATCCTGCGGAGTTCTGGGTGGAATTTTCTTGGGACAAATCCACTTGGTATTAGGGAAAGAAATACATTCCCATTTTAGTTCCTAATGATGACGTAACCTTGGGTTGGAATTCTTATTTTCACGTTTTTGTTTGGCCGTAGATACTTTCTGTTTCCCTCCTTCTTCCTCCGAGTCATTTGGATTAGCCTTCATTGTGAATGTGAAGAGTTCTTGGGACTACTGGTTATTGAACTGGGCTTTGGTCTGGTTGTTCGGGACCTCGCAGTATTCATTATTGACCTCACCAAAAGGGGATTGTTAATTCATGTCGCTTCATTTCCTGCATGTTGTATGTAATATGGGTGATTAACTTTCCTACCTTACTGTTGGTGTTTTGGTAGGCACGTATGGGACAGGATTATAGAGTTAATTCTTTGTGTTCTTACCTTAGCAAAAACATACAGGAAGAAACAAATGGATGGGTTTATTTCAGAAAGACATTCACCTAGGAGATGGTGATTATATATTTGAAGGTATATAGCTTTCCATGTTCTTAGCGAGACTAAAGGAGAGTAGATTGCATTATATACTCTATTCACTATTGTGTTCTTTTCTTTCACAGCTTCCAATCCCCTGCAGTTCCCTTTCTTATTCCCTATCCCTCACTTGACAACTTCACTACTCTATGTATTTGTTTATAACCATAGAGTTGGAGATGTCAGGAGGTGGACCACTTTGCGCACCATTCCGGTTCCGAGGTGTTTTCATATTTGCTGGAAACTGACAATATACAAGTGGGCTTGAATACTCGACCTACAAATTTATGGTGTACAAAATTACTACAACTTGCTATTGTGTAGTTTGAAGAAATGTAAATCAAGCATTTAGGGCTATATTTTAACGTGAAATGCATCCCCGCATCCATTTTGGGCATGAGGACACATTTGTACTAAAACAAAATAGTGCAAAAAAATACAAGTTCAGAGCGCAATAGCCTTTTCAATTCTTGTTGTTTGCATTCCTTAACTCCCAAATTATGACTTTGCCATAAACATAGCATAATTATGAGATGTAGTGGAATTTTATGTAAGGAGCATAACATGAAATCCTCAAAACTATACAAATTACACTGGTGTCATTTAAATTTCACCAAGGCCATTATAGATTAGGTCATATATTTAAGACAATAAAACTATAGATGTCACTCATGTGGCCACACAAATTATGGATTTAGGCCCAGATCTCTGTACTGGGGTTAATGTTTGAAATTGTTCTTTTTGCATTTGAATTCCAAAGGTCAAGAACTCCACATTGAAATGATACCCCACCAGATAGAATAGATTTCTGGGTTATTTCACAGTGTTTTGGTTTTCTGAATGTACATGTATTTTGAGGTTTTCTACTATTCACTTACAGTCTTCATATATGCAAAACAACCTGCATACAGTAAAATTAAGGACCTAATTCACAAACTGATCATAGTGACACACCAAGGCATCATTTCTTAGAACACTTTCTGGACCTATAAAAGAGGACAGAACATGTTGCCTGTGACCATAGAGTAGCCCTGAAGGACAGGGTCTGTTCCCTTTTGTACCCAGGACAAAGAAGTGGATTCCAAGGTCAGTTGACTCACCTCCTGCATAACCACAGGAACACAACAAACCACAACAGGCATTTTTGTGGAAATGCCCAGCTGACTAGTAGCAACTGGACCTTGACTGGTCTTTGCTATTGATGTCTGTGTGACACCTTGAGAGCCTCTAAGTCCACTTCTGAAATCTTGTGGATGCTTAGACGTTTATTCCGTAGTTGTTTGGGCACCAGAAGAAAGTTTGGAAACTTTAAAAAACTTTTCCTCCAGAGCTTCATGGAGACCAAATGGAAAAAGTATCCAGCCAGCAGTTACACAGCATCAGAATACATTTCATCTTTGCCCCACTCAGGATCCCTGCATATCTAAAAAAACAACTAATTCCCATTCTGTGTTGGTACTTTAAAAGGAGTCAGCGAGAAATCTTCAAATCTACAGAGCTGAAGCAGGACCCAACAGCGTAGCTAGAGCTTGTGGCGCCCTGGGCTACCCTTCAGATTGCCGCCCCTTGGGTGTCCGAGTCTCCGAGGAGAGACACATAGTATTGCTGCTAACAGTTACCTCGATCATGCAAGTTACATTTATTTTTTTTATAAAGTTTTATATAGCGCACACTTGATCCCGAAGGATATCGGAGCGCTTTACAATTTGAGGCAAAGGTAACAAATCAGAACATTAGTCTAACATGGGGGAATCTAATGGGCATTGATATGTTTACTCCTCTCAAAATCGGAATGGTTGTTTGTTAGAAATGGGGGTCTCTAGTGGGCAATGGCTGGGCACTGTCCAAGTGGGGACCCTTCTTCCTAAGTCTGAGTAAAGGGGCTACACCCTTTCATAACCCCTGCTCAACCCTGTGGTAACGTAGCATGAGCAGATAAGGGACACCACACAAGTAGTTATAAAAAATATGTATCTTTATGCATAGACTTAACACAAGACCAATAACGATAAAAAGCCAAAATACTGTAAACTAAGGATACTCTTGAAATGATGGAAAAATAGTTCAAAGTGTGCAAAAATACACGTACATGACGCGGTCAAAGGCTAGAAAGTTGAATACACCGGTGACTGGCAGTACAAAAGAGAACACACAGACTGCATGATCTATCTAGGGACTCAGAAAAACCACATGTGACATCCATCAGAGAGCTGTGTGAACAATTTACCCCTCAGCACAAAGCAAACATGCACATACATGACACTGTTCAGGGATCCATCATCTACAACTGACATTAAATGACCATTCATCATAGTCCCCCCATTAAAGCAGTGGGGACCATTAGGCCTCCTTTTGATCGAGTGGCCTGGAACCTCACACTTAAATGTAAATACAACGGAGACAAAAGCATACAGCTGTTTATCTCTTCACAGGTACTTAAGGCCCCTTTATGTAAGTGCATGTACTGAAAGTATCTCAGATGTGTTGGTCTGTCCCAGTATTTACCCACAACTTAAATAGTACTATTTTACTTTCTTTTATAACGCTACACATCCCAATGCAGAGTGTCAGAGCGATTTCAATAACATACAGATTGAAAATAAATCATGCAAGCGTGTAAATCAGTGAACAAGATGTGTTGCATGAGTCAGTGAGGGTTAAAAGTAGTAGCAGTCACATATCCTACATAGCTCACTGTGCTATATTAAAAGGCTTACTATTTATAAACTGCAAGTTACAAAAGGATCTGACTGTGTTCAAAACAGTAACCTTACCTTACCTAGCTACATTAAAACAAAATCACCTGCATATTACATGATGTGCTTTGCAGGCACATTAACCTTCTATACTACTTTGAGTCAGATCTGAGGCTACACAAAACAGAAATTTCTACAAGAAATACTTTAACTCCAAGGTTATCTCACCAATTATTATTTCCTGATAGTTACTGGGCACCTCTGAAGCAGATGTCTTAGCCCTATAAAAATATTAGGAAATGCAGACTTTGTAAACAATTAAGCATAAAAGATCTACGAACATGCTTCTCCTTGTTGTCAATTTCTTTGAGGCAGGGTTTTTTAAAAAATGCAAAATTAGTTGAGGCCCAGATTTTGCATTCTGGATTGCGCCACTTTTTGAGCACAACCCAAAGCAAAATCCTGTTTGTTCAATCTCATAATGGGCTTACATGCACTCATGATATACCTAATAAAAATAATGTGTGTGTAATTACACCCATTTCAGCAATCAGCAATGAGAGAGACACTCTAAAAGGACTAAAACTGGTGCAAATGTCTGTGGCGGCGGACTCATGATTACAAAAAAATTATGAAAATATCACACCTAGCAATCAGAAACAACCCAGCACACAAAGCCTGTACTATTAGTAATACCTAGAGCTCCCTTTGCCAAGGATTAACTCCGGCTAAAGTATTTCAAAATTACAATGCATAGAACTCCATCACTCTTAGCCCTTCTCTACCTGGTATTTTCTTGCTGGACTTCAATTGAAATAACTAAGTGAGGTAACAAGAAAAATCTGCAGTATAAAAAGGACTGGCAAATAAAATTAGTAAAATAAAAGGTTGATCTATGATGCTGGTTCACGTTAACTAAAACAAGCAATAGAAATAATAATTTTAAAAAAGAGCCACACATCTACAAGTACAGTAAACAACTGAGTACCACCAAAAGAAACCCTCAAATCCTAAAAAAATACATATTAGATTACACGGTTGGCTTGGCATAAGTTTTTGGAACGTTCATGCAAAATAACCCTTTAATATTCCTTGCAGTGCCAGTTTTCGGACTCTGGCAGGACTCTGGGAGGCTGTTGATCGAGCCTTGGTTCAGAGGACTGATGTCTTGCTGAAGATGCACAGGTGGGCCACTCGCTATCCAGATGATAAAAACAGTGTTTTGATTGAGGTGAAATGTGCCCAGGTAGGCTGTTGCTGACTGGAGGTCATTACCAATTTTAGCTAAATGAATGTGAATATTGCTGCTTTGACGCGGGAGGGGCTACAAACGACAGAGGAGTGCAGAAAACACGAAAGAATTAGTGGTTCAGATTAGAGGGAAAAAAATAACTCATGGGGGCTAGACAAGATTTGGCACATATTTTAAGCTAAAGTACAGGCTCAGGGACATCCCCACTGCCCCAATAGGTGAGTGCAAAGGTGAAGATAAGGGTCCAATGTACTGTGTGGTCGTTAGGTAAAGCTTGGACATAGAAGGGCCCCTACAAAAATCACAGACCTGGCTGAAGCCACAGCAAAAGTATACATATATGCCAGTGTGAAACGGGCAAACCAGATGGCGCAACTAAAATAGCAACACCATTTCATTTTTACCACTGCAATTCTCTTTTGAGTTTCTGTACAATGCATTGCTAAATGTAAATACAATTAAACTAATTTCTAAAAATGGAGTGTTTTCTGAGGGCAAATTGATACTCGCTGAGGACGATGGAGTCTCCCTTTACCAATGTCTTAATTCGCAGAGTAGAAGAATATGTGAACAAAAGACAGCTTTGGTTTTTTCCCCTTTGTATGTTCCTGTGTGAGACACTGCCATTGATATTGTTACTCCCTGGTACTGGATCTGATTTTGCATGATGGTTTCATATGCTAATACAGATTGAGCAAACCCTAAGACCTCATACTAAGTGGCCCAATATGATCACTGTTATTACCACACCCTGCATTCACCAATGCAGTTGGGCGCGTATTTATCGGAATTAGTATTAATAGAATTAGGAACAGCAAAAATAAAGCAGGAACCTAAAAAAGGTAGGAATATAACTGCACCAAAAGGAGAAGGCTACAAAATAAAGAACTTTCAAATTCAGAAACACAAAGCCCAGTCAGTACTATAGCAGAGTAAATGTGCCCAAGTCCTTCACAAGTTGGAACTATATCGGGGGCAGACATCCACGCCTTAAACAACACACATGATGTCCCTAACTTAGACACAAGCACGTCAGGCGCAAGCACATTTATAGCACAAGCGGAAGTGCATAAAGCCAACACATCATCGTTATTTTCAACTTTGAATCTCTCCATCCTTAGTTATTGGTATTTTTTGAGCTCAAGATCCGACCCAACTAACAACAAAGGTCATCTTAAGTGTCTTGTAATGCAGGATCATACACTGATCGAGTTCATGGAAACAAAACCAAACATGTAAAGCGAAGAAGCAAATCTAACCAACCCCCCTGTAAAGTGTTTTACAAGGGAAAGGCCAACAGATGGACACAACCGTAATCAGTTTGAGCTCTTTCCTTGTCCTTAATAGTAGTTCACCAGTTAAGGACAAGTTCCTCTTTGAGACTAAACCTTACCTAAACCCAATTAAACTGCCCGTGCCTGAGGTTGTCTAAATAAGCCCCCTCAAAGGATAAAGAAAATGAGGAAAGGATCGATCCATGGCTTGGAAGTAGTATCCAAAGATGACGTAAATAACGTAGTACCAGCAGGCACACAGGGCCACTTCTAACCACAATGGATGCAATGGCTTTGGCAATCAGATATCCATGATGGGACAAACAGGAAATACAGGTTGACCGTTCGTTGACCTCCGTGTTAATGTGTAAGGCTAGGGGACAATCTCTAGGACCAATCTCTCCTCCATCCTGACAATATCCTGCAGGAAGTAATACCGCAATCAATCAGACCACAGTAGGGTCCTGATAGACTCTAGACCAGGTTCTTTATTCTGTCCTCACCTGAATTAATTAATTTTACAGTTGTTACCGCTGCCCCTGGCTGTGACGCACTCCTCCGACTCCAGGCTCGACACAACGACAAGGGGCGAGCGTAGGGGGCGCGGGCGGGCGGTGAGTGTCACTGCTACGGTGCGGGTGTGGCGAGGGCTGGCCAAATATCCTTACAGGGCCGTCATTGGTTGCGCTAGCGCGCGCTGCGCACGCTACCACTGGATTGATGGCCCTGGAGGACTACTAGTGTGAGCGAGGCTGGGAGGAGGGGGAGGGGACAGGCCACAGCGGTCATGTTTAGAATTTAATTTCGAACCCGACCGACAGCAACTGGGCAGCAAGTGTATGTTTACAGACAGTAGTATTTATTTATAATGCCCAGATAAGAATTTTGTGTGTGCAGTGCTTAGTGCTAACTTTACTGATATTGCCGTATTGGTCAGTCCAGTCCAGACAGTCAGTGCCGGCTCGTGAGGCCGCGGCCGCCGCAGAAAGGGTGCCGCCTCAAAAAAGGTGCCGCCTGGGGCGGACCGCCACTCCCCCCGCTCCCCCCACCCCTAGCTACGCGGCTGGCAGGACCAATCTGAGCCAAGCCTATGACATTCGGTCCATAAAGGTGGCTACAATTCCAGTGGTGTCCTGTGCAGGGAGGATTTTTCTTCCCATTAAATGCCAATGTCCCAATCTGTGTTGGGACTAAAATACATTTCTACGCTTTTCTCCACAGGAGTGACAAGGTACCTTTCTGATCTGTGACTTAGAAACTTTCTCGTACTTTATGTCTTCACCCGGACTAATACACTTGATGTATCTGACCAGCACTCCATTGCGGTCAGCCTCTATTCCCTCCATGGTCCTGGTCCATCACGATAATTGACTATCACTGGCGTTTTGCATTTCTTGGTGTTATTTTCTCCTAAAAAGTTGTACAATTCTTATCTCTGTTTCCCTCTATTGGATTTTTGTAATTTTTGTTTTATTTTACTCAGAAAATGTTTCACTTTATTTAAACATTGGTTGTGGAGTTTTACTGAGTTTTTTATAACATTTTCCACAGTGTATTATACCATTTTCAGAAATATAATTAAAGTAGCAGTCCTGTGCTTTGGGAAAAGAAACATGAGGACTTATTTTGCATGGTTGCTGAAATGTATTTTACTTTAGAGATCATGCTATTGAAAATATGTGCTATTGATGCTGACAACCTATATCAAAGCATCATAATATATAAGAATGTAAGCAAGAAATTAATAGGTAAGCCTTGCATTTATAATAACTTATCGACCATCCTCGACATCCCACGAACCAGCCACATCTCCGGACATCTGAGAGACCTTCACTGGCTCCCCGTCAACAAAAGAATCACCTTCCGCCTCCCCACCCACGCACACAAAGCCCTACACGACCAAGGCCCGAGCTACCTCAACAGCCGAGTCAACTTCTACGCTCCCAAACGCCACCTCCGATCAGCCAACCACGTCCTCGCCGACGTCCCCCGCATCCGAAGAGCGACTACAGGAGGAAGGTCCTTCTCCTACCTGGCCGCCAAGACCTGGAACTCCCTCCCGACCGACCTGCGCCTGACCCAAGACCACCTCTCCTTCAGGAAGAAGCTGAAGACCTGGCTGTTCGAGCAGTAGCGCCCCCCCCCCCCCCAGCGCCTTGAGACCCTACGGGTATGTAGCGCGCTTTATAAGTGTCAATGATTGATTGATTGATATCGAATAAATGAATGTATGGTGGGGGATAAATGCAAAATTCATGGCCTGTGCCATGCCAGTGGTCATTTAAGGGCAGCAGCACATCCAATCTTTTCTATACCTTTCTAGCTCTATTTGAGATCAGAAAAAAGATAACAAAGTGTTCATATTTAGAAATGTTCAACAATAAAATAGTATTGTTGTGTATAAGGTCACTTCAGGGAGACTTGAGACAGTCGTGACTCACTCAAACATCAAGGACTTTCATGGTCTTTCTGAATGCTCTACAACCATTAATATTCAGGAAATCTACCACTCAGTATACATGATATTAAAAATGTCCGTCCAACCTGTTCATGTTAAGCTTTACTACTTTGCAACATAAAATAATTGGAATGCTCGCACTTTGGCAAGCACTTCTATTATGACTGATTGGGAGCATGAATCTAATCAAATGTATTTTTTTCCATTGTGTCTGCTTCTCTTTCAATCTTTTATGAGTTTTCAAATTCATACTTTGGGAAGGTCAAACAAATGTTCATCTGCTTTCTTTGGCTGATCATAAGGCACAAATGAATGTTACTCGAATATCATTGTCTTGCATAAATATTGTGTCTCAAGTATAATCTAGATAAATGTCACAAATTGTAGTTAATAATAGAAAATCCAAACTCACTGCCCAAACAAGATGATGAACTCACTATGGGTCTCAGGGGTGATCTTGTTAGAGGTAGGGATAACACTGTCAAATGAGCTGTGATCCTTTTAAGCAGCAAGTCATCCAAGGTGCATTTTTTCTGGCATGTCCCTCATAGTTAGGGGAGACCTCGACAACCACCTTCCGTAGTTTTCTGCGGACTAGTCAGGGGAGATGCTCCAAGCATCATATCCAAGCCCAGATTCAGAAAGCAAGTTACTTTGAACTCAGCTACACTCCAGAGGGAAACCAGTTAGAAAGATCTCACCATATAACCTGGTGGTGCATATCCTTAACTTGACTACGTTGGCTTTGTTTCAATTCTTCTTCACTGTTCCTCATGGTTCTTCTCTTCTAGAAAGCCTTTACTTTATTTAAAGGTACTACCATTACCCCTCCTAAGCAGCCAGTGATCACCTATACAAGATGGTTCTTAATGGTAGATTGCACCACTTCAAGGTTCCTGTTACTGAAGTTGGCAAGGAGAATGAATCATTGATCCAGCCTTGGAGCTCTGAAGCCTTTTTTGGTTACCAGTGGTGTGGGACCTGTGTTACTTCGGGTTGATTAGAAATCATGACTGGGCGTTCCTGTCCTGTTTCAGGCAACTCCTGCCTTTTAGTGTATTCCACCCAGGTTGGTCAAGCAAAAACCTTTGTCCCCTATTATCATCGCAAAGCAGTGAGAGTGGAAGCCGCCCCTCAGGGAGGCCCCAAACAAAAGGGAAAAGGACTGTCTCTATACATCAAGTGCCAGATATACTAACCTTACACGCAGCAAAGGAACTTCCGTGCTGCGTTGCAAGAAAGGTAGAGAACAGAAATGAGCCATATCTACTAAGATATGGCACACGTCAGCTCTCTCATTACACTGGCACACGTCAGCTCTCTCATTACACTGGCACACTTGTGGCAGCCTATTTCCAATGCAGGCCTCCTTGTGCCACAGCCCAAGCAGGCCTGCTTCGTGGTTAGGACTGCTTTCATGCTGGAAGGGATATCTTCCTCTACAAAACAATCCATAGAGGCTTATTCCTCTTTGTAAGTGTGCAGAATGCAGAAAATATGCAAAGAGAAAGTAATAAGGAGAAATAAAGATATTTCTACTTGTTACACCAGTGTCAGGTAACGGAACCATTTTGGTGCAAACCCAGGTTTACTGACTTCAATAAATCTGATTTTGTGTCAAAATACATGGATAGATGCATGGAAACACCCTTACCACACCTGTGTAATGCCTCCCCGATGTAAGATAATGCCAGATAGTGAAAGGTAATGTTTTGTATTACTTTGTGGCTAAAAAGTGACGCAAGAACACACAACTATTGATTTGTGTAGTTTTTTAGATCTCACTTAAACACTTGCATTGCAGTGCGTCTACTTACATGACCCAAGCAAGCGCAAGTTCTTAGTAAATCTAACACTAAATAGCTCCTCTGTGTCCTATCCTACACACCCTAAAATATGGTTTTACTTTAAAAGTCTCATTAATGCTTTAGAAGAACCGTGCGATTCATCTTGCTCTATGGCAGGTTCCCTCCTGCTTCCATCTCATATATCATTCACAAACAAGAGATTCAGAAAGAATTCATGAGCTGCAACAGTCATTCACATGACATGCACATCTATTAAACAAGCATAGAATAAACATAAACACAACATTCATGCCCCACACAAATGGAATGATGTACCTGATTGTAACGGACTTGCAGACAATTTTGATCAAAAAAAGGATAGTAGGCAGCTCTCTCTGTACAGGCAACAGGCAAAAAGGACAGTCCTGAAGGAATAATCCTACACTACCACTGCTTTAAGTCCATCTTAGCCTGGCTAGACGACTTTGGTTAAGCACAGAAAAGTATAGGTGTACATGGTGCGCTCCTCCAGACCATAGAACTGCTCTTGCGGTCTCAATCCATTTCCATGCAGGCTCTCGCAGGACACAACGATTTTCACTGATGCTTAGGCCAGAACAAATCCAAAACAACTAGAGACTTCTTATGTGCAACTCAGGGCAGGAGTACATGCTTTTTCAAGCCATTTAGGGGGACTTTTCTAGAACAAGTATCACAACCTGAAAAATGTAATACATTTCTCCACAGATCAAAGATGTTTCCAGTGCTCTCTTGATGCTAGAAAGTGTGATGGAGCCATGTGTTAAAGCCTTGCCGTAATTTGGAACTACATTGGTTGGGAATTTTCAATCACTAGGCACAAATATTTGGATGATGGTGAGTTTGAACCATGACTAGTAATTGTGATTGTTACAACCGCATAGGCTTTCAGCTTTTCTTCAGGTTAAGAGGAATAATTATTTACCTCTTCTCTTGAGACCTATTCTATGATTCTTCAGTAATGAAAATCATGGATGAATTATAGCATGTCCTGAGAAACTATTCAGTTGATGACATAATATTTAGGAATCTCACTTGAGATGAGGTGGGGTGGTGTAACTTATACAAGTGAGATCTTTTTAAAAAAGTCCATAAGTTTGATACTCAAATGTTTTAAAATGTAATGGGATTGCTTGAAATCCATACTTGTTATGTATGATTTTTCTTATTTCTATAAATGGATTTTTTTAAACAATAATTAAGTGCCTGATTTAGATTTTGCATTTGGGTACTCTATCACAAACACAACAGTAATGAAAAATTACCTAATAATCATGACGGAAAGTTTCAATTCTATCAAGGATGCGGAGGCGAGGATTATGCTGTACTTTCTTTATTTCCGTAGCTCAGCACTTCAACTTTATTAACAAAAAACTACAAGTCCCATTATCCTTGTAGTTCACAAGGTGTTACCAGCCTTCTAAATCAGGTGCTCCTGGTCTATGAGGACGTGCTACTGCCTACAACCTTACTCTTTCTTGACTGCGACCATCCGGACACCAAAGAAAACAAGTCTGTTTTGGAACCTTCAGACCCTAGGAGAAACCAAACAAAATCAATCAAACCATTCTTCAACCATGTGAACCACACCAGGTACATGCACATACCAACATTAACCATTGGATAAATGCAGTATTGTGACATCAAAGGAATTATACTTATCCAATACGTTGAGTGCACAACCATAACCATGTGAAACTGAAGTAAATACCTCCATATGGGTGGGATCAGGTCTCTTTGAGCCGCGGGCGGGAATAATCCACGCCTCCGCATCCTGAATAGAATTGAAACTTTCTGTCATGATTATTAGGAAACTTTTCATTCTATGTCAGAACAGGAAGCGAGGATTATGCTTGTTCAAAGCTTATCCACCAACAAAGATGCCATATTTATAACTAGTTTAAAATAAACCGTTTTAAAAATAGAGTCTGAAGACCATTCTGCAGCGTTAAGAATGTCTTCTAATCTGGTGCCTAAAGTAAAAGCTTTAGAAGCCATCGCTCCTCGTAGTGAGTGTGCTTCAAACTTCGAGACATTAATGCCTGCTTCTTGCATCACATATATGACCCAACAAGCTATTTTTGGTGGAGAAACAGCTTTGAAAGACTTCCTTAAGGAAAGGAGAAGCTGGTATTCTCCCTGAGGGAGATTCTCTTCTGTCATGTTCTCTCATTCATTGAGGCATCGCACCACACACAATTTAGGAGCTTTGTCAAAAGCAGGATAAGATATAACCCTGGAATCAAACTTAGTCCTGCACATTACATGAGAGGTAACTCCTTCTGGAGTAAAGCCACCGCCAGTAATGTCCAAAGCACTAACGTCGGACACACGACGACAGGACACCAAACAGAGGCCAAGCATGGCCCACTTGGCGGAAAGCCCTTTGCGGGAGAGATATTTATTAGACTGCCAGGACTGAAACAATTGCAGAGCTTTGTTAACATCCCACAAAGCTGAGTATTTGGGCTCTGGGAAAAGTGAAAGGCGGATGCCGCGCAACAGTTTGCAAATGAGCGGATGTTCCCCCACTGGATGTCCCCCAACCGTAATATGCACAGCTGAAATCGCTGATCTGAATGAATTGGCAGTGCTGTATGCCAAGCCCTGCATGGCCAATGAGGCTATGAAATTCATAATGGTCACCACTTCGCACCCCAATGGATCGTGGTTGCCTCTAACACACCAACGGACCCACCTGGACCAAGCCAATTTGTAGCGTTTGCTAGTACTGTCTGCCCGGACTCCTCCCAGCATTGTTTGGGCCGCTGCTGATAGGCCAGAGATTCGCCAAGGATGCCCGAAATCTGCCATGCCATCAAGGGCATCCGTAAGAACACAAGGGAACCATATTTCGATTCCCATCATTCCAGCGCCAAGAAGCCGTTGGTGAACGTGCGCTAAATAAATGTCTTTTTCATTCATTCATCAATCTGCACAGCCATTTTTTCAAAACGAATCCAATGAATTAAATCCATGAAACTCTCTGCTTATTCCACAATTTTGACCATTTGAATTTGTCCTCTTTAATCCTTTTGTTTTCTTCAATTCATTTTACTTGTTTTTGCTTCACTTCAATATTCTTCAAATAAACACAAGGATGATGCATGTTTCCACATGTCACGCTTTATTGGAAAATACCCAATGCATTTCGGGAAAAAAACCTTCTTCAGGGGTATCTATAAATGTAAAAAAATATATATGTACATCACCACTAATGGCAACTGTCATGATTATAATATATTCAGCACACTGCATGCACTCATATTAAGACAACACTGTTAGCTTTTTAAATGCGCTTATATACACTTTCTAAGTAAGTCTATTTATGTTAGCTATAATGTTAACAATATGCTTAACATGCCCCTGTTATCCCAGCAGCCGATTTTCTAAAATCTGCACAGCAATGCTCTACTCGCTAGTTCATGGCCCCTCCAACTAATGCTTGCTATTTAATGATAACATTCTCTGACAACAATCTTACCGTGACATCTTACTCGGTCTCTGAGTCAAACATTTTTCCGGACCCTCTGCATGTATTTCATCCAGATTCCTTCTATCTTGCGGCAAAAACCACGAAAAACTCTCACTTATACCATCGGCGTAGGCAGCTTAACTGTCACCGGCTTCCACCCACTTTTATTCACTAAATTGTCCCCAGGTGAAATAGTCACATGCCAGCTGACCTGTGCTGAACTCCCCACCTACAAACCAAGCATGCTCATAAGCTCGCTCTGCTACTGCCAGCCAATAGCACGCAATTATCCAAGATGCACCTATGTCTCAAACTGCAAGACTCGACACGGCACTCCCCACCCTGGTGGCACAACACTACTAGTCTCCTAACATCAGGCAATACTCAAAGCTAAAACAACAATACTAGAAACGGCAAAAATTTTTAACTGTAATACTTCAACTGTTTTTCACGATTGCATCAAAATCGCAAGAAGTCTTAAAGCGAGAAAAAGTTCTATTCATCCGTTGCAATAGTGCATGGCAGGAAAACAATCACTCTTGTGCAGGATCTTGATATACATGTCCCATTGTTTAGGGCATCCGGCCTTGCTGGACTTGAGGGGGGAGATTGCCCTGAGGATCTTTCAGGAGAAAAGGTTTGGGGGGGTAGAAGGATTGGAGAATCCCAAGAAAGTTCCAGAAGAACTGGAAACCACAATTGAGACCTCGAATAAGGGGGGATTAAGACCAATCTCGCTTTCTGCCATCTGGCTTGGGTCATTAGCCGCAGTAATATGGCAAACGGGATAAAGGCATACCCCTCTTCATTGGGCCAATCTTGGAGGAAAGCATCTGTCGCTGTCGCAAGGGGATCTGGCTTCCAGCTAAAGAAGCGCAGGAGTTGATTGTCCAACCGGGATGCAAAGAGGTCCACTGAGAAGGGACCCCAGACTTTGTGGAGACGCTGATAAGTCGGAGGATGTAACTGCCAGAGGCTCATGTCAGACCAACTACTGGAGTACCAATCCGCTATTACATTGGACTCTCCCGGGAGGTATTCCGCCGTCACTGAGAAGTTGTGGGACAGACAGAAGGTCCAAAGATCCTTGGCTAGGTCTGCCAACGCTTTGGACTTCGTTCCCCCTGCGTGATTGATATATCGGATGGCTGATACATTGTCTATTTTCAAGAGCACACTGCAAGCTGTTCTGTCCTTTGTCCAGCACTGTATTGCAAAGGACCCCGCCATCAATTCTAAGCAATTGATGTGGAGCTGCTCTTCGTCTGCGGACCACTTTCCTCCGGTAAAGGAGTCACTGCAGCGGGCCCCCCAGCCCTATTTGCTGGCATCAAACTCTATTACCAAGTCCGGTTCGGATTCAAAAATGGCCTTCCCATTCCAGGCCTCCATGTGGTTGAGCCACCACGTTATCTCCATGGGAACTTCGTCGGTCAATAGAACTTGATCTGAATATTGAAGACCTTTGTGCAGATGTGAAGCTTTCAGGCATTGCAACACTCTGTAATGGAGTGGGCCCGGGACAATCGCCTGGATTGAGGAGCTCAACTGTCCCATCAGACGCGCCATCTGTCGAAGCGAGGTGGACTATAGTGTAAGCCTTCAACGGAGCTCACTGCGAATCTTGGAAATCTTGAGAGCTGGAAGGCTCAGAGTACGCGATATTGAGTCCTCTACAAACCCCAGAAAAGTCAACTGTTTGGACAGGGTCAGACTCGATTTCTTGGATTTGATGATAGACCCAGAGTTTTGAAGCAGGTCTATTGTTCCCTGCAAATGTTGCGTGAGTTTGATTGGACATTGCTCTAGAAGTAGGAGATCGTCCAAGTAAATAATGAGGCGAAAACCTCTGGCCCATAGGGATTCTATCGCTGGCTTTAGCACCTTGGTACAACACCATGGAACCGATGACAGACCGAAGGGAAGGGAAGCTAATTCCAACACTCGGTCTTTCCACATGAAATGTAGAAACTGAAGGTGAGTAGGGAAAATGGGTCCCACCAAGTATGCGTTTTTGAAGTCTAGGCGGACCATCTAATTGTCCGGTTGGAGGAGATCTCGGAGCAGATGGATGCCCTCCATCTTTTTTTTTTTTAAATATGTTTATTGAGAGTTCATAAAAACAAGATCAACATTACAGAATACATTTGTAAAAGATTTAGTACAGTACATGGCATATAAATATAAGTAAGTAGTCGGCGTTCAAGTATCCACAGCATAGTTATAAAGTGCAAAATAGAATTATAAAGTGCTGAGTGCTTAAAAGTGCATAAAAGCAGACTAGTAGTTATGAAGATATACTTTACGAATCAAACACACTCCCAAACTTTTCATATTTCTTGAGCGCCCCTGATCTAAGCGTGTATTTTCTTTCCCTGCCCTGGATTCACAATAGTTTAGCTTCCAAGCCTGAAAGGTCGGTACATGGTTGGTTTTCCAGGACTGCAGAACAAGCGATTTAGCTATTAGAGAGGCTATAAAAAGAAATTCGTCATATTGGGTGTTAGTCAATGAGCAGCCTAGAACAGGGACTAAATCATAGAATATTATGGAAGCTTTAAGCTCAAGGGAGAGGTATTTTTTAATTTCCTTCCAGAGTAACTGAAATTTAGGACATTCCCAGACAATGTGTTTCCAATTCCCTTTTTCCTCACAGCGGAAACATTTGTCGGCAACTAGGGGGAAGATATTATGGAGATAGGAGGGAGTTCTGTAAATCAGCCATTTATTATAAAATTGCATGTGTTTAAAGTTAGCGCCGTAGAAGATTGTTTTGTTGAATTTATTTATTTTATCCCATACAAAGCTGTAGATATAGTTTCCTTAAAATAAAGATTTCCTATATCCAGCTCCCCGAGTATTGGATTGAGCATAAGAAAATCAAATTCAGGATGGAGTGAGAATGGTGCACCTGTCTGGCTATTTGATCCCATTACTTCCACCTGTTGCCGACCAGGAAGTCTTACATTTTCTCAAAGCCATTGTCTTTCCAGAGGTTAATTATTTTACTGTCCATACATCCCTCTTACCCTAGGTTAAAGTTGTTCAAGTCCGTTGTAATACCTATTCTAGGAATAGAGTAGAATTTCAAAAACTGGATTTTCTGTCTGAAAATCCACTGAAGGGACTTGTAGTGAATTTTCTTTGGATCTTTAGTGACTCTAATCGGATCAGTTATTTTTACCTCTGGCAGCATCTTCTTCATAAAAAAATTGTCTAGAAAGAAAAACCTAACACTGTGGTGAGCAAAAGACGCAAAGTAATATTCTCTAATATTTGGGAGGGACAGCCCTTCTTGTGCAGATGAAAGAAATAAAGTGCTAAGTGCGAGCCTAGTTGTCTTTTTTGGCCCAGAGAAATGAGGAGATCAGGGCATGCACTATTTCAAAGAAGGAGACCTGAATACCACAAGGTGCTGCATTAAATAGAAAATTAAAAAGAGGTAAAATCAACATTTGTATCAGTGCTGCTCGGCCCAATAAAGACAGGGGTAATAAATTCTAACGTTCTAAAAGGGACTCAACCTTTTTTAGCAGCGGTGAATAATTAAGTGAAAACAAGTCGTCTAAGTTGTCCGATATAAATATTCCCAGATATCTCTTTGGCGTTGAGTTGTAAATTTGCCTAAATTCTGGTATTAAAGTGTCTACAGTGCAGTTTAATAAAATAATTTCTGTCTTGTTAACATTAATTTTGCAACCCCCTAGTTTTTGAAAGTCAGAGAATATTTTTAAAATTTTCCCTTGACTTAAGGGGTTAGAATCTAGAAAAAGGGCAATATCATCGGTGTACAATTTTATATTAGTCATGCCAGCTACCGGGACTGTATCGGTTCATGTATTCCTAATCTCAATTGCTAAAGGTTCAATTAATAATGCGAATAATATTGGCGACAGGGGGCAGCCTTGTCGAGTACCTCTAGTGACCTGGCATGTCCCAATATTAGAATTGTTGATGATAATCTGTACCCTAGAATTCATATATAGTTGTTTTAAAAGAGAGATAAAAACATTCGGGAAACTAAAATTGTGCAAAATAGCAAACAGGCAGTCCCAGGACACTAGATCGAAGGCTTTCTCCGCGTCTAAAAAACAGATTTGGGCCTTCACTTTATTAGTTTTAAAAAAATCTAGTGCCTCCAATACGAACTTTGTATTTGTATGGAGATGCCTACCTGCACTGATCATTAACTACCAGACCTCCCACTATTTTATTCAATCGGTTTGCTAGAAGCTTTGTAAAAATGTTATAGTCTGTGTTTAGTAGACTTATGGGTCGGTACAAATTTATATTCTCCCTGTCCTTTCCTTTTTTTAGAATACTAACCACTACAGCTGAGTGAAAAGAGTCCGGGGGGAACCACCTTGGAGTAGATCATTTACTAAGATTAAAAGTTCTTTACGTAGAGTTCCTCCAAATTTTTAAAAAAATTCAATCAGAAGACCATCGTCTCCGTTGGCCTTACCATTAGGGAGGGAACCAATCACCTCGTGTAATTCAGTCTCTGAGAAAGTTTCAGTGAGGCATTTCTTGGCCTCATCATCTAGTTTGGGATTTGTAAGTTGAGCTAAAAACTCCTCTATTGAATCAGATGAGGCCTCTTCTGTTATTTGATAGACTTCCTCATAGTGTTTCAGAAACCACTCACCAATTGAGGCTGTGGTCTTAGCGTGCATTTTAGTGATCGGGTCGATTAATTGATCTATTCTATTGCAAGCCTGTTTTTCTTTGGCTTGCCAGGCCAAGAGCTTCCCTGTGTTCTCGCTCTCCTCGTACGTCCTCTGGGCGTAAATGTTGCTATTAGTTTCGCCCAGGGCATAGTAAAAATCCCTCATCCTACACTTAGCCTTGGATATGTTGATCTAACCCTGTAGTGTTCCTGGGTTGCCTCTGTAAGATCAGTTTGTAAACTACTTTTCTCCTCCTTTCATGCCTTATGCTTTGGTATATCTTTAGATGTGATTAACCCCCGTAAAGTGGCCTTAAATGCATCCCAAGTCGTGTTTAATGGGGCTGTACCTCTATTTCGTGCAAAGACCTCCTCAATGAATTCTTCAATTTCTGTACACTATTGAGGATCTAGAGGTTAGATTTATTAAAAAACCATCATTTTATAGGGCTTGTGTCTTGTGGTCCCAGTTATGCCTCCATGGAAACTGCTGCATGATCCGAAAAGACATTAGATAAATGAACATAGTTATGTAGCTCTAACTCGTGGGAGGTTAGAAAGAAATCTAATCTTGAGGCAGAATTGTACTTTGCCGAAAAACATGAATGTTCTTGTTTGAGAGGATTGTTGACTCACCAATAATCCATGATGTCAAGGTCTAGTTTACAACTTTGAATCGCCAAAGCAGATTGGGGTTTATTCTGAGGGTGATCTTTTTTGGACGAGTCCAGTACAGTATTTTGCAAAAAATTAAAATCACCCCCCCCATACTATTAACCCGGGAAGGCCTGTTATAGCATTCTTTAACTGTAGAATTGGCTGATAATCATCTAAAATAGGGGCATAGATTGTAGAAAGAATTATGTTTATATTGTTTAATTTACCATGAGCAACGGCCCATCTATCCCTGGGGTCTGTGGCTGTACCTGCCAGAGTGAAGCCTAGATGTTTTCCTATCAATATACATGCTCCTCTCTGTGTCAGTCCAGCTGAAGAGGATATCGTATGGCCAACCCAGCTCTTAAATATTTTATCTGCGTCAACCTGGTCTCTGTGGTGGGTCTCTTGTAAATAGATAATGTCAGGGTTTAAAAGATGCCCTCCATCTTGAAATGTCGGTATATCAACAATTGGTTGAACTCCTTTAGGTTGATCACCGGACGTTGTCCCCCATCTGTTTTACCGACTATAAAAATGTTGGTCAGGAACCCTCTGGGGAGAAGGTGTGTCGGGAGCACTGCTCCTTTTTACAACAAATTGGTCACCTCCTGGTCTATGAGGGGGACCTGATCCTCTGCAAAAACCAGTGGACGAGGGCGGTAATTTTGAACCGGGGACCTGTAAAATTCTATATGAAACTTTTGTACAAAATACACGGGACAGTGGACCACTTATACACCTTCAATGCACCAACCCATATATCACCAATAAGTAAATACGAATTTCTTGTAAATAGCGTGCAATTTCAAATACTCCCTGTCCCAGGAGTATATCCCAGAAACATCCTAGGAAAAAGACAATTTTCAACCAAATTTCGAAATGCACCACCCAAATGAAGTGAATTGCCACTAGGCTTAATTGGTAAAGTTCATAAGCAAATAGTAGTTCCAGATGAAAAACGCTGAATCCGTGGTTGCAAAAGAGTTCTTTTAATATGCCAAGAAAAACCAGCCAACGCGTTTCGTTCTGTCAAGCAGAACTTCTTCAGGGCTGTAAATCATAAAGTGAAACATACAAAAACCCGTGTAAGTAGTTTCTAGCCAAAGGTTGTGAACCACAATAAAAATATGTGCACAGACATTACATTTAACAAAAGAAAATACATACAAACCACAGTTAAAAACATGTTTCAATTTTAAAATAGCAGCATTCTCCTCTCAGCAATACAGTTTATATACATTTACCAAAGTGCCTATGCTGCAAACGCATTATCTAACACAGATCTCATTATAAACCCATCTACTATTTGTTGTATACGGGTACATCATCCCCAGAGTATTATATGTGCAATTACAAACAGCAGAAACAGCGTTGTCCTTAATATTGGTCATAATACAATTTAAGATTTAAAACCTAGCACATGATTCCGCACCAAAACCTTTTTGTTAAACACAAACAAATCATTCTATCTTCCATTGTCAAAGATTTTTGTGTGTGTCACCTCTTTTATCAAGACCGCAAATCCATGCCACACTATAGAACGACAGCAAACAATCTCCAGTTTTGGATATAGTAAAATAACACGCAGCTACCCTTAGTAATGAATAAATTAATATAATTCCTACCGCAATAATGTACAAGAAGACGGGGGTATATTCCGATTCAAAGTATCAGTTTTGAAACAAGGAGCCAAATCCTTCAATGTAAGTGTCCAATAGGCAGAGTAGAGTTCCGACAGTATTTCAAACAAGATCTTCACCTAAAATTGCCTGCAACAAGTGCGTGCATAAGAGAGACACAAATGCTGGGAATACCATAATATATTTGTATACCGGCTGAGTAACTACTTCTACACCTTAATTAAAAGAAAGTAATAAATATGTACCTTATATATTCGAGAGATGTAATTCTAAAAGGGACGCTCAATTTTCTTCATATAGATTTTTGGCGTATTACGCGCTCCACTGGGCCCAAGTATTGGCCTACAACAATTGTGAAAATTGAAAAACAAACTATTAGTCAAGGAGATACTTAGGATCTATAATGGTAACATATTATCACTCTTGGGGTGGAAAGTAAGGTCCATCACTATATCTAATGGCCTACCTTCAAGTGGTGTGACTTGCACTTTATTTGTACCGTCGCGTTTTTCAATTCCTGCAGTCCACAATTGGCTCCAAATATGTAGTCACTTTAAGGTAGTTGCCTGTAAATCAATGTGAATATATATATTTATACTGAGAGGGTTGCATGGCCCTTGATGCTACTCTAAATATCTTTATCTCTATTTCTATCCTCTGCAAAAACCAATGGACGAGGGCGGTAATTTTGAACCGGGGACCTGTAAAATTCTATATGAAACCCCTGGATGGTTTGTAATACCCAGGTGTCTGAAGTAATAGCCTTCCAGTTATCTATGAAATATGCCAACCTTCTGCCCACCATGGAAGGGGAAAGAGTAGGAAGTCTCACCTGAGTTAGGCTTGTTGCCTCTGCCTGTTCCTCTTCCAACGCAGCCTCTGGAGCCTCGTTGACACTGGAAGAATTGCTGTCGGCCTGCATACTGCTGTCCTCTGCCGTTTCCTTCTGTAGCGAAGTGGCCGGTCGACCGCCCCCTGCCACGGCCGGCCCTAACGAAAACCTTAGGGTGAAACACCTGCTTGATAGACGATTGTGTTTTATCAAGCGATGTAAAGGTCATCACAAACTTTGTCAATTCTTTAACGAACGGCTCTCCCAAGCGACCGCCCTGAGCTTTTGCTCCCACCTCTGAAGTAGCAAGATCCCCCAGCTTCAGATCAACCTTGAGCAAGAAGGAGCATCTCCTTTCTGTAGAAAGGGCAAGGTTCACGTTGCTTATGAAGACAATAGAGCGTTGAGCCCAGTTAGAGATTTTGTCCTCAGAGAGAGGGGTAGCCAAAGCTTTCACTTCTTCCGCTAGGTCTAGGACTTTGGTGAGGGGCCTGCAATGTCTAGAAGTTTATTTCTGACACGCACGTCAGGAACGGTTGATCCCGTTATAGGGATCGCTGACAAATTTTTGCTGGAACGTGGCCATCCTAGGATCCGCCTCTCTGGGGTCAAAGTAACCATGCCCGGAAGCGCCGGGCGTGGACATTCCGCTTTGAATCAAGCTCTTACTTCTTTCTCTAAGGGTTTCCTTAGGCATCCCGCCACAAACGTTGAGACTTTGGAAGAGGGAGTCCATTCCGAAGAGCTAGGGTGGGCCAGGTCCTCAGGAACCAACATATCATATTGATCTTCACTTTCCTGGGTGTCTGTCGCTGAGCGCTCTGCAGGCCGCCAAGGCTTGGATGGACCAGCCTCATCTGCGGTCTCCTCTAAGTCGTTGTTGTCGACTTGTAGGGAGGGCATCTCTGAGGACACTGGGGGAATGGGAAGGGAATTATCAGTAGATCTGACCAAAAACGCCTTTTTGAGGCGGTCAAAGGCACCCAAATTATACAGTTGGTGCATTTTTACCCTTCTGTGGGCGTTGCGCCTCGAAAGCAAACGCATATTGCATTATCCGCTGTTCAAAAGCCCCATAGCTGCATTCACTGCTTGCTGGATGGACGCATCCACAGCATCACAAAAGTCATCATCCAGGGGAATGACCTGGAGGGTTTCCTCTTCAGTGTAATCCTCCATAGCGTGACAGTAAGGTATGAGGAGGTAACAATAAACAAGGTAATCCCTGAGGAAAAGCAACCCCAATGCTCCAGGCATTAGTAGAGGGACCACTTGGCAGGGATGCAAAATGTTTGGCGTGACAAGTCACTGGTCAGGGGCGCACAAGTGCGGGCTGGGTTGAACCTTTGCAGGGGGGACTCACCCTATTTAATACAGAGGGTATCCAGCGTCTGTGCCCGCCCCAGGAGTCTCCATGAAAGTGCTTCTTAACGTGCTAAATTCCACCTCTAGTGCTGCCACCCGGCTAACTAACTGTCTGTACCGAGCGTAGCGAAGACTCTATCTAAATGTACAGACCTGCTAATGAAGGAGTAACAGCTTCCAGACATGACAAGGGCATGTGCCGCTTGGGAACGGTCGGCGCTCTCTGATTCTGATGTGCCTAGCACGCCCGGGATCAGTGAGACGTCGACACGCGCCCCCTGACACCGTAGCACGACAACGCACCTTTGTGGGAGAGAGGGCCGCGAGTGGAGCGTAAAGGATCCAGCAGCCCCGAACCTGTGAGGAAAAAGGGATTAAAATTACACAGCACTGCTGTCGTGCATAACACCCTAACACCAGACAGGGTTGTCAGAAAAATGTAAATAAAAAACAATAATTAGTATGGAAATATCGCTACGTGATGGACCTACACGCGCCAACATCAAAGTTCAACAATGAAAATTTAATACAAAAAAGCCTTAATTAATCTTTTTCACCGAACAACACCCACCCGAAGAGCGAGATAAAATGGCACTTATCTTTGGGCTGAGCAGGAAAGAAAGAGGAAGGTTATAGGCAGCAGCACGTCCTCATAGACCAGGAGCACCTCTGATTGGAAAGCTGGGAACGCCTTGTGAACTACAAAGATATTGGGACTTGTAGTTTTATCTTAATAAAGTTGAAGGGCTGAATTATGGAAATAAAGAAAGTACAGCATAATCCTTGCCTCTGGTCCTGACGTAGAATCCCATTCATCTTAGTACAAGGGCGTTATACCCCGATGTAGTTGTACCAAGGCGTATAATATATCCGTCACATTTGTGATGAAGTACCTGTCTGCCAAAATCGAAAACTGGCCTTAAATCAAGAACACCCACAATATAGTCACCATTGTACCAGGGGTAGCATTAAATATGCCAAGAAAACACAGAGAATACCAATTTGAGTTACAATTTTATGAAGACTGAGGAAAGTAATGCATTGGTTGCTTCTTTGCCGCTCACGTGCAGCCGTCCAATGAGAGAGGAGATGAAATCTCCCATTTATGCCAAATTAGGATATCAGGGAACTTGCAATCAACTCCCTAAAAGGAGAAGCTAATGTACTTCAAAAGGACATCCCTTTAACCCTGCATTAGGAGATCATGATCCATGGCTGTGATGAACTATTCCCGCACATTAATATAGCTCCGCAGAAGTATTAGTGTAACTCTTGTCTCATCACAGACATCTGACATAACATTACAAAAAGCATTACTTGGTCGCAACATCAGAGGTGAAGGGCATGTGTATTTAAGGCTTTCACGTTGGCGCCATAGGAACCAGTTATGATTAATATATGAACGACTCTGTCTCTGATTGTAGATCCTTTCCAGAAGTAGAAAATAATGTTATTTCTGTGTTTTGTGGTTCTGTTCCAACAGTAATGTGAGAAAGATCTTAATTGAGAAGAGTCTCTCTTTCTATTTACTATGTGATGAAGACATAGACTAAGCATGGGCGGAAAATCCGTTCCGCTCGCGGATTTTGCGGATTTTCAGTAAATTCGCAATCCGCGAACGCTCGCGGATTTACAGAAAATCCGCAAATTCGCACGCAGCGGATGTTTTTTTCTTGGTGATACAATTTTGTGGCGTGCGGCATTCACTTACTGTCATTCAGCGTTTGCCGAGTTGTTTTTCTCTATATTTTGCGAGTGCTGCGCCATTTTGGATCTTGCTGCGGGATCCCGCGGGAGTTTGGCGACCGCGATTACGTAATCGCGGCTTGCCACCTTGCACAGCACGCATCGCGAGAGTTCGCAATTGCGAACACGTAGATGCGGCAAGCAACAACAATCTTGCACGCGCAAAATTACAAAATTTGAAATTCTGCACAAGAAATCCACCAGCAAGCAGCATAAACCTTCTGAAAATGATAATTTTTATCAGAATAACTCCTCAGGTTGACATTTGCCTGCACTTTTTCTTGCAAGGAGTCCATTTTTTTGGGGGGGGGTGGGAGGAAGGAAGTGCCCCACAGTCTCCAACTTCCTGTTCCTGTCCAGCAGGCTCCTCCCAGTGCTTTCTTCATGTGCTGGTCACTTTCATTCGGATTCTTGACCTGGAAGGATTACTTTTTGTGGATGCTGCTGGATATTTGGATTTGAGGCCTTTTTGACTTTCTTTGGATCACTTTTGGATTAGAAATTTCACAAGTAAGTTTGTTTTGGGCATTACAGTTGCTGCAACTACAATTTTGGAATTTTTGATTTTTGGGCTGTTGTTGGGGCCTTTTGACCAGGGGTAGTGAGTGGTGCATGGGCCTAGTCTTTCTGTGGGGTGTCTTGAATTTAAACATCATGGAGGGCATGGATGGCATGGGATTGTGCTGATTTTTCTGTGTTTTTCGATTTTTTGGGCTGTTGTTGTGGCCTTTAGACCAGGGGTAGTGAGTGGTGCATGGGCCTAGTCTTTCTGTGGTGTGTCTTGAATTTAAACATCATGGAGGGCATGGATAGCATGGGATTGTGCTGATTTGTCTGTGTTTTTCGATTTTTTGGGCTGTTGTTGTGGCCTTTTGAGTAGGGGAAGTGGGTGGTGCATGGGCCTAGTCTTTCTGTGGGGTGTCTTGAATTTAAACATCATGGAGGGCATGGATGGCATGGGATTGTGCTGATTGTTCTGTGTTTTTCAATTTTTGGGCTGTTGTTGGGGCCTTTTGAGCAGGGGTAGTGAGTGGTGAATGGGCCTAGTCTTTCTGCGGGGTGTCTTGAATTTAAACATCATGGAGGGCATGGGATTGTGCTGATTTTTCTGTGTTTTTTGATTTTTTGGGGTGTTCATGGGGGCAGGCCATGTGGGTGGGGGCCATTTTGAGTGCTGATACAGGCAGGCCCTGGCCATGTGCTGGGAGGCAGGGGGCCATTTTGAATGCAGGCAGTGTTCTTAGGCCTGCAACCATTTTGCTTAGCTTTCAATCATTATGCCCAGAGGTAGTTATGTTATGTTATGTTATGTTATGTTATGTTATGTTATAGGTGTTTGTATAGCGCACGGCTGCCCCAGCCAAGGGGCGTCCCAGCGCTAGCTGCCATTGTCCAAAGGAGACAGCTGAAGATGTAAACTGAAGTGAACACAACATAACTAACTAAAAAGGAGAGTTTTAATGGCTTTTCTGAAGAATAAAAGATCCTTCATCTCACAAATCTGGGCTGGGAGTCCATTCCAGAGCTTGGCAGCTAGGTATCTAAATGAGCGACCGCCCATTCGGCTTAATTTGATGCGGGGGATGGTAACCAGGTTCTGTCCCTCTGACCGAAGAGTGCATCGGGAAAGTAGGATGAGAGGAGTGGACATAGCATGGGGGGGGGAGGCGAGTTTCAAAATTTTAAAAGCAAGGCATAAGGTTTTAAAATGGATCCTCTTTTCAACTGGGAGCCAATGTAGGCTCTTTAGAGTAGAGGATACCGATTTGTGCCGGGGTTGACCCGTCAGAGCTCTCGCGGCAGCATTTTGAACTCGCTGTAGTCTATCTTTCTCGGCCACGTTAATTCCCAACAACAAGGAGCTAGCGTAGTCCAGCCGTGAGAGAATTGCTGATTGTACCACCACTTGGCGGGTCTGATGATCAAAATATTTTAAAATAGGCCGAAGGTTTCGTAAAATTCCAAAACATGTGGCAGCCACTTTTTTAGTGTGGTGGGTAAAGTTCAAGGCAGAGTCCACCATACTCCTAGGTTTTTTACCACATTTTTGGGTACAGGTGGTTGATCCATAGTTTCAGGCCACCAGTTGTTTCCCCAGGCCGTTGTGTCTTTACCTAGCAGCAGGACCTCTGTCTTGCCGGCATTAAGTTGGAGGTAGTTTGATGACATCCAGCTGATGATATCTGCGAGGGTTTGTTTGAAATTCTGTGCACTCAGGCCACTCTCGTCTTTTAGTGCTACCACCAGCTGGGTGTCGCCGGCGTAGGACACCAGTGAGAGCCCGCGCTTCCTGGCTACCTCTGCCAACGGGAGGACATAAACATTGAACAGGGTGGGGCTGAGAGCAGACCCCTGGGGTACTCCCTGTTCAACGGGACATTCCTTAGAGAGATAAGGTGGGATGGAGACCCTAAAGGATCTGTCTGACAGGAAAGCCTTGAACCAGCTAAGAGCCTGGATGAGAACTCCTACTTTCTCAAGTTTGGACAGCAGCACCTTGTGGGAAACCGTGTCAAAGGCAGCACTGAAGTCTAAAAGAATCAGTGCAGCCGTTCCTCCTGAGTCTAGTATGGTCCGGAGATGTTCAATGACACTCAGGAGGGCAGTTTCGGTGCTGTGCCCGGCCCAGAAGCCATGTTGAGACCTGTCTAGAATGGAATTAGACACCAGAAAGTTGGTCAAGGTGGAATTAGCATGAGCTTCTGCCACTTTGGCTGGCCAAGGAAGCAGAGAAATTGGCCTGAAATTCTCAGGTAGGTTAGGGTCAAGTGATGGTTTTTTTTATGATAGGAGAGACCCATGCTTGCTTCCAGGTGGCGGGATTGTTGGCCGTAAGGAAGGAGGAGTTGGTAATGTCTCTGAGTGGGCCTAGTATTATTTCACCAGCTTCTCTAAAAAATTCAGGTTTCAGGGGATCTGCGGGGGAGCCAGATTTCATTTTGCCGCATAGTGTCAGATAATTTTCATGACTAATTGCCGGAATGATGGAGAGTTTGGGTCTATGAGAGTCAGTTATGGAAGTGGGTTGGGACGTATTCGGAAAGGAGTTGTAGATTTTCTTAATTTTATCCATGAAAAAGGTGGCCAAGTTATCAGAGAGAACAGGAGAGATGTTAAGGTTATTTACAGTTTTTTTAGCACTAAGCTCTTTCAGGATTCTAAAAATAGTTTTAGAAGCATTCTGGCTATTATGAATTTCAGTGGCATAGTATGCAGCTCTGGTTCTACATATATTGCGGTGGTAGCTGGGCATATAGGGTCTTTGACGTGGGATCATAGTCCCTCCTCCATCTACGCTCTGCTTTTGTTAACTCTTTTCTTAGTAAAGTAAGCTCTTTTTCGAACCAAGGCTGGATTCATGGGTTCGTGGCTTTATCCATTTCGCTGGAATCAGTGAATCTAAAGCTTTGTTGACCCGGTCGCAAAGACTGTCATACCCTAAATTAGGATCTTCATTAGACATGGGGGAATCTGCTGTGAGAAGAGCGTGGAATTCCTCAAGACAAAGTTTTTTCCATGGTCTTTTCTTAACCTGCTGAGCAGGATTGGGGTACGAGTTGCTCCCAGAGGGTAGATCCATAGTCACTAGGTAGTGATCTGTCCACGTCATGGGGATGGGTGGTTTAACCTTCATGTTGGTCAGGTTGGAAAAGATCGGGTCTAGGAGGTGCATGCCACTGTGCGTGGACCCACTCACAAGTTGACAGAGCTGCAAGGCAGCTAGATCAGCTATTAAGGAATTAATCTCATTATCTGTGGTGGTGTCAAAGTGAATATTTAGGTCCCCAATAATAGAGAAATTAGCGGTTTTGATAACCAAGGAGCAGGCATTCTTTAGGAGTGATCTTATGAAGTTTGCGTCAGCGCCCGGAGGTCTATAGATCAAAAGACCCGTTAGGGTAAGTTGGGGGTTAATCTTGATATTATATCAGGCGCATTCACAGTCCTCAATCTCTAGTCTAGTGAAGGTACAAGTAAGGTGGGATTTGGCTATCATCGCTATCCCGCCAACCCTAGTGTGTCTATTTAGGGTATACGTAGTGTAACCCTTCAGGGTAGCTAGATTTACAACAGAGTCCATATCATCCTTCAACCACGTTTCTGTTAGAAATAAGATGTCTAAGGTGTAATTGGATAGTAAATCGTGGATTTCCAGTTGGTGCTTTGGCAGGGACCGGACATTCAGTAGTCCTAGACTGAAGTTTTGCAAAGGGGCTTTAATGCAGGACGGAGGTAGTGAAAGTGTTGGTGAGGGGAAACCACAAGGACACACAGCGAAGGTGTTACTGTGTGAAAGGTAGAATTTAGTACAGCTGTCATGCCAACGATTGAGAGATGATAACTCGTGCTTAGAGTACCTATGTTCACCTTTCTTAATTACTCCTGGTGCCTGGGCGAGGGGCGACATACAGGCGTGGACGGGCGCAGACGGGCAGGACTCTGGCGCGACTCCGGCACAGGTCCGGCGCGTCCACTGCACGCGTCCGCTACGCGGAGGCATGACCGTTTCTTTTATATGCTGTGGACTAGAGCGCTGGAATCTTCGGACTTCCCCCAAGATGGCGGCCGCAGTGCTCCGGGTCCGTGTGACTCAGCGCCAAAATCTGCCGAGCACCGGGAGAACCAGCAACAGATGCGGGGCACGGGGTCAGCTACTGCCTAGTCTGGGGTAGGTAGAATCCAAAAGCGATAATCCCTCGAAGTAGGTGCAATTTTATGTGATTCTAAAATGCAGCGATTTTACTAGGAGGAGAGTGGTGGCGAAAATTAAAGTGCAGTATTTCCTCAGGAGTGCAAAATAAGTAATCTAAAATGCGACAATTTAAAAGAGGAATAAAGCAAATTCAAAATTATCAGTCACGCAGGTACACAACACAACCTCCCGGCTTCCGCCTCAGGAGGGACAGCAAACAGCCGCGTGAGTGGTGCATGGGCCTAATCTTTCTGTGGGGTGTCTTGAATTTAAACATCATGGAGAGGATGGATGGCATGGGATTGTGCTGATTTTTCTGTCTTTTTCATTTTTTTGGGCTGTTGTTGTGGCCTTTTGACCAGGGGTAGTGAGTGGTGCATGGGCCTAGTCTTTCTGTGGGGTGTCATGAATTTAAACATCATGGAGGGCATGGATGGCATGAGATTGTGCTGATTTTTCTGTGTTTTTGGATTTTTGGGCTGTTGTTGGGGCCTTTTGACCAGGGGTAGTGAGTGGTGCATGGGCCTAGTCTTTCTGTGGGGTGTCTTGAATTTAAACATCATGGAGGGCATGGATGGCATGGGATTGTTCGGATTTTTCTGTGTTTTTCGATTTTTGGGCTGCTGTTGGGGCCTTTTGACCAGGGGTAGTGAGTGGTGCATGGGCCTAGTCTTTCTGTGGGGTGTCTTGAATTTAAACATCATGGAGGGCATGGATGGCATGGGATTGTGCTGATTTGTATGTGGTTTTCGAGTGTTTGAGGTGTATAACTGAACTGATGTTCCTCTGTCTTCCATTGCTTTTAGGAGCACAAGACTCAAGAGAACCACCAGTGCCAGGAAGAAGTCCTTCAGAGGTGTGTGTGTGCAGCATAACGTCACGCGACGTCACGTCTGGCCACAGACAACTCTGCAACTCATGCAACTGCGGCCTGCTGTTCTGACCTCTGAAGAAGATGGCCCCAAAAAAAGTTCCCCGTAGCTCCTCTAGCAAGAAAGTTGTAAGGAGCAGAAGAAGCAAGTTACCAAGGAGACTGGTGTTCTGCCCGCCATATTTTTTGGGAGTAAAAAAAAAAGTACGCCTGCAGCAGCAGCGGGATCTGCTGGGGACCAAGCTGGGAGCAGCACCCCCGCACCATTGGGCTCAGTGCCACCACCACCACCCCAACTTAAGTCCAAGCCCTTGAGTGCTGCGGAGGCACTTAGTCTAGTTGTTCAATCACCATCGACCAGTGATGTTGGCTCATCGCAAGAAAGTAGCAGCAATCTCCTTCAATCAACACAGGTTGTTGTAACTCATCTGACGAGTGTTGAACAACCACAGCCGCAACAACAACCACATGTGCAAGTACAAGCCCAAGTACTTGTGGAAGGAGAGGCAGCGCAAGGAGAAGCGCAAGCAGAGGTGCATGGAGGGTCACAAGTGCCCACAATTGTTGTTCCTCCCGAAGTAGGGGCACATCAGGAAATCGACAATCAAGCTGAGGCATCATTTGAGGAAGCCACTCCTCCTGATGATTCATTGTCTTCCAGATCCACAGCAAGGAAAAGATCAAGGGTGGTGTCTACATCTAGCCCACCTCCTTCTGATGATATGGATCAAATTTGGGAACCAACACTGCCGTCTGAGAGTGAGGCACACCATGATCTGACAAAGGTAGTTAAGCGTAAAAGGAAGGTCGTCAAAAGTCTCATAGTTATGGAGTGTGATGAGGCTCAACAAGAAGTGGCGGATTCTCCTGCTGATGAAGACTCTCACGACGACGAAGCAGTCATCATAAAGGTCACTGGAGCCCCAGCGGGCATGCAGCAAACAGACATTTTGACCCTAGCCCGAGAAGCTGCTGAGCGGGATGATGATGTTGTCGATGAGGAGGCAATGGAAACACCACAATCATTGGAGTTAACTAGTACACCAACACGTACCCCTTCCATATTTCTTCCTCGCCAGAAGGGACCTCCATCCACCTCGGCCTCAAATAGTGGTGGTGAAAGTGCACAACGTAGTAAAGTTCGGCAATCCACATCCTCCACTTCATCTGGCATTAGCAGCATGACCACCACCACCAGTATCGCCGCCTCCTCCGGCCCCAACAGACATTTCAAGTCTGCAGTTTGGGACTTCTTTAGTGTTTGCCCAAAAAAGGAAAACTTCGCCATTGGTAGCATTTGTAAGCATGCAGTTAGTCGTGGTAAGTTTGGTACCAACTATGGTACCGGAGGCCAGAGAGGTCATCTTGACAGACAGCACACTGTCCAATGGCATGCACACCTAAAGGAGATCAAGGAAGCCCGAATTGGAAGTCAAGAAAATGTTGATGTTTCATCTGATGATGACGAGGAGGAAGAAGTGTCAAACACTTCACTTACACCCAGTACCCCTGTCAGCACACCCCCTGTGAGCCACACTAAGAGTGTGGGAGAGAGTGAGACACCAATGCGAAAAAGTTCATCAGCGAGCGTAACTGGGTCGAAGAAGTCATCATCATCATCATCCCGTAAAATGGTCCAGGCCAACATTAGAACCATGTTGTTTTCAGACGTGCCATATGAACGCAACCACCCACTCACGCGTCTGTATAACACTAAGCTGGCTAAAATGCTAGCTCTGGACCTTCTCCCTTTTTCTTTTGTTGGTTTTCTAGAATTAGTGGCAGCGCTCTGCCCTAAATGGAATGTTCCTAGCCGGTTCTATTTTGCCAGAGTTGCAGTTCCAGCACTACATGAAGATGTGCTGGAGGTGATTGGGGCAGCTTTGCAGAAGAGTGCTGTTCACACTATACATCTGACAACAGACATGTGGACCAGTGGCGCAGGTGCTGATTACATGTGCATCACTGCACACTGGGTCTCTTTTTCAGGGGTTAAAGCAAAGCTAAACGCAGATGTTGACCCGGACCAAGTTTTTAAAGCTGCTCTAAAACATGCAACACTAGCCATATTTGGCTTGGAGAAATGTCATACAGCACAAAACATTTTGAATGAGTTTAACACAAAGGTCTTTCACTGGCTGTCCCCCAAAAAACGCCAGATTGGTTATGTTTCCACGGATAATGGTGCCAATGTAGTTAAGGCCATGGATCTGGGTCACTATTGACGTGTTTGGCGCACTGTATAAACCTGGTTGTTAAAAAATTCTTGAGTGAAGACAGTCCAGCGTGCGAGTTAGTGGCCACCTGCCGTAGAATGTGCAACCATTTCAGCCATTCTTTTAAGGCCCAGAAGCATCTGAGGAGCCTGCTAAATGAACGTCGAATGCCAGTGAAAGCACTCATCCAGGAGGTGCCAACACGTTGGAACTCAACCGTTTACCTGCTTGAGCGTCTGAATGAGCAGTATACGGTACTCGATCACTATTTCTTAACACTGGGTACAGCTCAGAAGGACCTGAGACTAGATGCGGCGCAATGGAACCTAGTTAAAAGCCTGACAGACATGCTTCGTCCTTTTGAGGTCTTCACGCGTGCAGTCAGCAAGGAGGACTGTAATGTGGGAAAAGCTATCCCATCGTTGCGCATGCTGGAGCACCAACTGAAGGCGGTGTCTTCTATGTTTCAAAAAGATGAAAAAAAGCAAGACGCTTTTGTTTTGGCGGAGAAATTATTAGAGCGCCTACTTCGTGATGAACGTCTTAAAATGATCCACTCAGAACAGCATTACATTTGTGCTACTATTCTGTATCCACGCTACAAAAAGGCGCTGGAAGGCCGAGCATTCTTTCCTTTTGATGATGAAGATGTTACAAAGTACAAAAGTACAGCCATGAGGTTTGAAAGAGAACAGCAGCAAATTGAAGGAAAAGGCAGTACATCAGCATCAGCAGGCCATCCCCAGTCAAAACAATCCACTTCTGCACCTGTGGCTGTGGCACAAGTGACCTCTCAGCCGTTAAAGACACCGGCAACCAGATCATCTCCACCAGACACAACAGTAACATTGGGTGAAGAAGAGGATTGGCTGACTCGGCTTGGGTTTGGTTCTCAAAAGGTCCCAGCAAAAAGTAAGCACAGTGAAGGAACCTTGGAGAACCTTCAGTCAATGGTGCAGGACTATCTGAATGACTCAACAGAGGTCTATGTTAATGCTGACCCATTGGCGTATTGGCATGGAAAAATAGAATTGTGGGCACAGCTCTGCAACCTGGCTATAAACTACTTGTCTTGCCCACTCGCAAGCGTGTCTTTTGAACGTGTTTTCAGTGCGGCTGGTGGCATTGTAACTTCCAAACGGAGCCGACTCTCGCCCAAAAATGTGGAGAGGTTAACAATGATCAAGATGAATCAGCACCTCATACCACCAGATTACAAAGTACGAGAACCCACGCTGGATGAAGACGAGGAGGACAGCAACGTAGATGAGGGAATTTCTTCTCTGTTAGGTGACACTGACCTACTCCTGCCTGAATTCGCAGAGTATGAGGACGAACTCTTATTCTTATTCACTGACACCGAGCCCTGAAAATGAGACAATGAATCAATAAATTTCTTTTTCGTCCTTATTCACTTTTATTCCTGTGTGTCTGTCTTTCTTTGTTTTGCACAGTTAATATAATTAAAACTGTAATCACCTAATCACAAAAACAAGCCCATCAGCAGAACTGTCTTCACTTGTTTGCTTATTGATTTGAAGGTGCCGCAGTCTGCATTCCTCAGGTTCACAAGTTCACAAGAACATGCTCCTCTATCCTCCTCCTCCAGACTCCTATTTCCCTCAAAGCAGAGGGCTGGATTACGCCCAATGAAGAAAGACTCTGCACTTGTGGGGGTGTTCTACTTCTTTGCGGGTGAGTTGGCAGGTCTTGGGGCATTGCTGGGAAGCTCTAATACTGGATAAAAGTGGTTTGGACCAAATCGGAGGCGAATTCTTTTTGCGTTTTTGCTGACTTGCTTGCCTTTGAGGTGCTCTTTGGGGGGGTTCCGGGTGTTTGTGGGTGGGTTTTGGGGTCTGGGAGCACTGCTGGGACAGTCTAATTTTGATTGCATTGCCTTTTCAGGAAATCCGTGGTGGAAAACGGGAGTTATGATCTAGCTGGACAGCGCGTTTGGACCGAAGGCCGATAAATATTGTAAGTATGATATTTTCCTTTTTGGCTGTTTGGGGGTGTTGTGCTTTTTTGCGGGTGGGTTGGCGGGTCTTGGGGCATTGCTGGGAAGGTCTAATACCGGATAGAAGTGGTTTGGACAAAATCAATGCGGAAATAGTTTTTGCTAATTCTGACATTTTGCTCAATGTAGAGTTTTCGGGGTCCTGTTTGGGGGGCTTCCTGGTGTTTGTGGGTGGGTTTCGGGGTCTGGGAGCAATGCTGGGTATGGATACTTTTGATTGCAAGAGGTTTGAAGCAAATCCATGGTGGCAGAGGGGAGTTAGGGCCTGGCTGCAGAGCGCGCGCTGAATGATTTTGGAAATTGACATGAAAATGACTAAGTCCCCATTTTTGTACTTTTGCTCTTTGGCTGTTTGGGGGTCTTCTACTAGTTTTTGCCTGGGTTGACGGCTCTGGGGCCATTGCTGGGAAGCTCTCATACCGGATAAAAGTGGTTTGGACCAAATCAGAGGCGTTTTTTTTTTGCGTTTTTGCTGTCTTGCTTGCCCTTGAGGTGCTCTTTGGGGGGTTCCGGGTGTTTGTGGGTGAGTTTTGGAGTCTGGGAGCACTGCTGGGACAGTCTATTTTTGATTGCATTTGCTTTTCAGGAAATCCGTGGTGGAAAACGGGAGTTATGACCTAGCTGCACAGCGCGTTTGGACCGAAGGCCGATAAATATTGTGAGTATGATATTTTCCTTTTTGGCTGTTTGGGGGCGTTGTACATTTTTGCAGGTGGGTTGGCGGGTCTTGGGGCATTGCTGGGAAGGTCTAATACCGGATAGAAGTGGTTGGGACAAAATCCATAAGGAAAAGCCTTTTGGCACTTTTTGTAACTTAGAATTCGTTAGGGTTAGCCCTAGCAGCAGGATTGCATGTGTTTCGGGATGTTCTAGATTTTTGAAACTGAGTTCTGGGGTCTTAGAGCACTTGTGGGAATGTGTAATTTTGGTTGCAAGTGATTTGAAGAAAATCCATGGTGGGAAAGGGGGGATTTGGCATAGTTAAAGAAAGCGTTTGCCACTATTCTTAACTTAGGGCTCGTTAGGGTTAGCAGTATTTGTATTGCATGTGTTTGGGTGGGGGGCTGTTTGTGGGGAGGTTTGCGAGTCTTGGAGCGATGCTGGGTATGGATACTTTTGCTTGCTTGCAAGTGGTTTGAATACAATCCACGGTGGGTAAAGGGGTATTTGGGCCTACTTTTACCTTCAAAGTACGTTTTGCCCCCAGTTTTCTACTAGGCCTCGTTTTTTTAGATCTGATTGGGGGTCTTCTACATTTTTGAGACTGGCTTTAGTAAGGGTCTGGGTGGGAGCACTGCTGGGAAGGTCTAAATTTGTTCTAAAACACAGTTTACAGTACACCTAGCTTGAGGGGAATGATCCGCTAAATTAATTTGCCCATACTTATTTATCCTTCAAAAGGAGACTCAGACAGAGTACACACTTTCAAAAATATTGTACTGTCTATTAGGAAACTCAAAGTGGGACTTTTTGCACTACACAGTGTACATACCTTATATTTATTTATCAGTGGTGTTCTAATATCACTTTCTGTTTTTCCATCAATAATTACAGGCCGGGTTTCAGTCTGTGCAATGGGAAAAAAAGGATGAAGTCAGGCTTCACATTAGAGAGCCGCAATTCAGCATCCGCCAGGCAGGCAGTGGACAGGGTGTCTTCTGGTCACCAACATTGATGAACGAAGCGTCAGCTGGAATGGAGGAGTGCCGCTAATAAGAGGAATGGTTTGATGCGTGCAACTTACTTACCAAGTTCAACAGGACAACTACAACAACATACAGATACAGTATCCATTGTTTTCTTCTATGAGTGTGACTGCATTTCTTGGATCTCTCTGTGCTTCTAAATTGATCCCTACAGCCATTCTATAGGTTTTACTTCGGCTATTTTTAAACCTAATTTAATGTAAGAAGGGTTTCTCTGAGTGTAGAGATAGGCAAGTGAAAACGCTGCAGCCCTGTACTGTCGGATTCTGTCATTCACGGTTGTCGAAAGTACTACTTACTTTTCAGTAACAATGCATGCAGTAGTGCATGCACTTCCTTTATGTCACTTAAAAGATTTATGGTTAGCTTTGTACCCAAAGATTTCTTTATCTTCAATTATTGTTTGTCCATGCTGTGCTTTTTTTTTCTTCTCTCAACAAAACCTACCCAAAAAGAAACCCCCATTCCCATCCATTTCCAAACCCTAACCCTCTTCCCCCGGGTTGTGTGGTTTTGATTGATGTGTGACTAAATTACAGCAATAATTCCACACACTTGCTGGGGAGGATAAGGTCATAGCAACAGGCTGGTGAAGGAATCCGAGGATATATTCTAGACTTACTCAGCTTCAGTACTATTTCTTGTAGTAGTAGCCAATGTCTAAGAAATTCAACGCAGGTACTAGTTATACTTTCAATACTTTACCATTTGTTAGGCTACATTGTGGCAATGTTCTAGTGTACTGTCACATGCTATATTCTCTATCGCACCGTTGTAATGCTCCAGTAAGGACAAACCAGGTTTCATTTTCTTTTTTTCCATAGGCATGCAACTGCCACTGTGTTACACCACTAGTACCACTGCAATGAGGACATTTAATCCACCCAGGATTGCCAACCTTAATCGCCATTTCCCGTGGAGCCAGCCCTGGGCCTAGCCCTACTTTCAAACACAAATTACAGGTAAGATAAGCGTTTGGTGGGAGGTAGTATAATGGAGTATTAGGAGAGACGAGAGATTGACGGTAGTACTACTAAAGTCCTAGAACTCTTGAATTCACTTACTCTGTGAGAGGCACTTAGTGTTGAAAACATTTAGCCATTTACACTTAAAGGAAGAAAATGACACAGACTTAAGTTTCAGGAAAACAAACTTACTGTTAAACCCCTACCCACCAGACTCAAAAGCAGTAAAAAACAGGTATGCTCAGATAAAGTTTCAAAAAGTATATTTGTGTAGCCCTAACAAAATAATCTCCCGCAAGACCCTCCCTAACCCCAACGATTGTCCTTCAAAACTCCCAAAAACAACCCAACTCCCAATTCCCACCCCCCAAAAGTCTCTAAAAAAGGGGCAAGGGACACTACGGCAGGATGCTGTTCACTTTAGCAGCCAGGGCATCATACTCCTTGCGGAGGGTGGCATGGTCGGAGCGGAGGCCCTCCATCAAGGTCTTATATGTTAGGACCTCCTGCTCCAGGTAGGACACTCTGAGGCATAAGCGGTGCTGGCGTGCCTTGCAACTCCTGTGGGGGGCAGCTGCTGTCTTTGCTGCTCGGCGGTGGCGGTTGGCTTTGGTAGCCCGGCTCCGTACCGCTGGAGCACTGCGCTGGCTGGCAGCCCGTGGGGGCACGGGGAGGATGCAGCTGTCCCAGTGGATGTTGTACCAGTAGACTACGTGTCCTCCTCCTCCAGGGCCACCAGCCGCCGATATTCAGCGACAGTGGCATCCAGCCTCCGTTGCCGGGCCATTCGAGCCCGCTGCTTCCTTGTTGGTTTTGTTGATTTGGAAGGAGCAACTATATGAAGAAAGAAAGACATAGTCTGTAACCAATGCTCCTTAAGATTAACACAAAATGATTGAGCAGAAAGTTGTGTCACAGTACAACTAGCAACTTGAAAGCACAGTACATAACTATTGAGGCCAGTATCTATCTAACCTCCCACTTCTTCATCCTTGCTCTAACATTAGTGGGAGTTTAAGGAACAAATTCTACGAGCACTATGGACTTCCATTACAGTCGACTATGACAGTACACCAGTCTTATTCTTCTTCTTCTCTCTTGTTTAGGAAAATTGGTACGTTATCTTATGCAAGCCAGCATAATGCCAGCGCAGTGAACTTGCACCCGAGAAAAACAGACGCACACCATGATGAGTGAGACAGACTTGCGTTACTGTACCGGTCCAGTACATGCAGATGGTGAAGCTCTTACTTTTCTATTACGGGTGGCACTGAGAATACTCTGTTGAAAGGGCTACTGCTTAATTAATTTAACTTTCACCCTACAGTGCAAATGAGTTCTAGAAAAGGAAAATGAAGAAGCTAAATAATCTGATTATCTATCACTTCACATGGGATGTATTTGATTACATATGGGATGACTTTAGGTGCTTTGCTTTTTATTGAGTGAACAGGGATACACCCACACATCAATGACGTACTACTACTAAACTAAACTTATTAAGAGAGGTAGGGAGTGTCCACCGTAATAACCGGATATATGCTGTGCTTGCAGTTGCAATACAAACGACTGCTACTATTCATGGTAGTATTTGGACAAAATTACAACTTCTTTTCCTTGCCTTTCCTACACTGGAACGGACGTGCGGGTGCAGTGTTACATGCCTTTTCAAAGTAACACTTAGTTCATCCAGTGACCATATACTCTCTCTAGATACACATATGCTATCTAAGAGTCAGATAGTACCATGATCCAGGCATCCATCCATTCAAAGTATATGCACACATACAGTTTCCGTTTCACCCACCCAGGCTGTTCTCCTTCCACCCATCCTTGCTTCATCATTCACCCAGCCATGCACCATACCATATTCTTTCCTTCCCAGCCACCTCGGGGACCAAGCAAACACATATCATTCTTCTTTGCCAGTCATCATTAAATTTCTCGTCCTTCCACACTTACTTACATCCTTCTTTCGCTTTTCGTTCATCCCATCCATCAAGTTCATCTCAGATCTGATTGGGATTCTTCTTGCCAAAAACTTCACAGCTAAGTCGAAGTACATTTAGAGTAGGCTACTACCTGGTTGATTTATAATACACTCATGCAGAAAGCACACTCTGCAGTTTTCAATCTCAATAAGTAAGGAATATATAGCTTACCTCTGCCCGCCACCACCGTGTGAACCCTCAGAGGCACATTGGTGTCGTCCGGCACTTGCACCGCCTCCTCCCCTGAAGTGTTCTCCTCATCCAGCACCACCACCTCCGCGCTGGCCCCGCCACCAGATGTTCCACCTACAAAGTACATTTAAGAATGTTAGAATACACCACTCACTCACTACTATATAATATTTGGTCTAGGAATAAAGAAATGTGAAAAAAACAGAAAACAATGTAATAATTTGTGACTGTCTACTCTAAAGTAAAAATGTCCCTTTTTCCAGGGAAGGCAGTTGTCTTGCTGCACTTTTTGGCACAACTGATGAATGCTTGCTTTTTATTTTTAACACACACCACTTTTTCTCCTAACAGACAGAAGCTTGACTTCTAAGAACACGAGCAAGATCAAGTTCAAACCAGGTGAGAGCTCGGCTCGACCACAAGAAATGTGTTCAATTAATCGTCAGCACTAAGCACTTTTCCATTTTCAGTTAAACGTTTAGTTTTATGACACACTTGATTTTAATAAATGTGTTTACTTTTAATAAAACTTTTAAACTTAAATAGACTCTGTGGTTTTTGGTCCTCCAGACTAGAGTGGCTGAGCTAAAGGTTTTGCAATTTTTGCAAGCATAAGTCTGTGCCTCTGACACTTCTTGACTCTGACTCCGTACTCTTGTCCTGCATTGGATCATCATCATTGGGGATCAATCATCAGTGACTTTGGGAGCTAAATGACTCTGCCACACTATCTAGTCAGTAAGGAGATTGGGGGTTCAACTACAAAGTCTGTTAATACTGAGGTATGTGGAAAGTCTAACAGCGCCTATTATAATTGATAAGCTAAGCAATGCATTATTTAGTGTCCATAGTTCTGTTTGTGCAGATTTGTCCCTGCAACAGTAAACCAAACCAAAAGTAAAGTAGTATCCTATTCTTTCTTGGTGGTCATTCACCTTTTTACTGTTGGCAATTGTCAAAGCATAAACATTTAGAAGACTTGAAAAGACATTATGGACAATCCCAGAGGACTGCACTCAGTGCATAGAGCTATTGCTGACTAGAATGGGATTCCAATGGAATTGCCAAATGTGCAATCTTAGTTAGCTACACAGACAGACTAATAAGAATAATCTAGTAACACCACAGGGAGTCATAGTCGAGGCAGGATAAGAATTTAGATAGAGTCTACAAGAAGATCAAAGACGATTTAGAAAAAATCGAATGAGGAACGCTAGGAAAAAATAGGTACTCTATATTAAAATTAAAACTTACCGGGGCCAGCAAAGGATCCCTCGCCTGCCCGATCCTGGCCTGCATCCTGTTGAACAGCAGCCTCCTCATCCTGTGTCCTCTTGCCCCTGGGGGGAGCTGATGTACAACATGAAAGAAAGAAAGACCAGAAAACATGGATGATATTTGTCAACCAAATCAAACATTTCAAAAGAACAATAACAAAATATTTTGGTGAAATAGCAAATAGACAACTGTTCCACGGAATATATTGACCGATCTCATGTGGTCTACTACGTTATTAGTATTGCTTGATTTGCACGCGAAGTGACAGACATAGTCCATCGTGATTGCAGATCAGCGACAACACTAAAAAGTTTCCTACTACATTAACCAGTCATTAAAATACTCAAACTATCAATCCACCACCACTATTTCTTCTTATCGCCATGTGTACAAAGGAAGGACTGGACTTGAGTCTGTAGGGGCTGATTTAGAAGCCCCTTGCGGCTCTTTTGCTCCATTGTTGCGTGACTTTTGTGACGCAGCGGCAGAACAAAAGAGGCGCCATGGTGCGGCGTATATTAACAACGTGACGCATATGGGAGATGCATCACGTTGTAAAGCCATCAGGGGGCGTTCCGGCGCAAGGGAGGGCGTTCCTGCGCAGGAACGCATCCTAAAAGTGGCTGAGGGAAATCTACAAGATTTCAATCAGTGACTTTGAGGACAATGATGCGCGACTCAAACCCTGCGCCTGCTTGAAGCAGATGTACGGCTTGACGCAGCATTGGGGAGATTGGGCACCCCAGAGCATTGCTGGAGCTGCGCTGTTGGACCCGGCCCTTTGGGCAGGTTCACCCCAAGACTTTTTGCTTTTTCCTAGCCTGTTTCTGGAACCTGGTGGTGGTGATTTTAGGCCTCTGCGCACTTTTTCACTGTGGTACAGTGTAAAGTGCTTGAGCTCTCTGTGTATGTGTGGTGAGTGACCTGCCCTCCCATAGGAATGAATGGGGAATATGTATGCCCATGGTAGTTCCTGATGTGTGGGGAGTGCAGGGGCGAGTTTGGTATGAGAGAACTCGTGAGACTGAATGCTGCGAAATGGTATATGCTGCATGACTGTGTCTAGTCTAGAAGTGCCACTTTTAGAAGTTGGTATATTTGTGTAATTTGTGTCTGGCGTGTGATTGGCTGGTGAGCCTGGTCCTGGGGTACCTAGGCCTGCTTGTGGATTGACTGTCTGGTTTGAGGGTGACAGGGGCTGGAGAGCCCAGGAGGTTGTCTGAGTCAGCCCATGGATGAAAGGCAGCATCTGCTGCCAGGGAAGTGGGAGGAGATGGCACCTGATAGTGAAGGGCTGTGCCTGTCTGACCACAATACTGGCTCCACCCCCCCGCTGGGCGACTGTCACCTCTGTCCCTGATACTGAAGGGACTTCCCTATAACCAGTTCTAGCTGGTTCTCATACTGCCTGCACAAAGACTTCAAAGACTTTGCTCTGTATAAGAAGGGGCTGTGTCCCCTTCCAATTTGTTCTTGTTTCTGACTTGAATCTACCAGGGGCGGGCGCTGCCCAGCCCCTGGATGCCTGGAGGACTTCTGGGGGACCCCTCTGCCTTGCCTGGGCTGATGGGGGGACTTTGCTTTGCCCTGGATTCCTGCTGTTTCTCTGGAGACCCTTGTGCTGGGTCCCCTATGCTTCGCCTTCCTGAAGGACTTTGTGGAGGACTTTTGGGGCACTAGCGCCTGAGGAGCGCTTTGATTGTACTTGTTGCTGGACTGGTGACCTTTGGCTGCCTTTTAGCACTAGGAGCGCTTTATTTTTCGGTTGTAGCTCTTGGAAGCGCTTGACTTGCTATTTTTAGCGCATGGAGCGCTTTAAATTTCCTTTGGCGCCTGGGAGCGCTCTAGCTGTGTTCTAAGCGCTTTGGAGCGCTTTGTTTCCCCCAGCGCTTGAGAGTGCTGTTTATTTGTTGACATTTACAACGGGAGTCCACCCCGTGCTTCGGCGAAGAAATCGCCGCCGTGGCTTCGACAGCGCGACCAGAGCCAGTGGGCTCGTCAGGAGGGCCACGCTGCCATTGGGTGGCCCAGGGAGAGTTGCCGAGCAGCCATTGGATGTTCCCCGGAAGCAGAGGTCCGGCCTGCCGCCTGGTTGTGGGCGGGGCCGGGAGGACGTTTAGTTCCGCTTCCCCCTGCCTGGGGGAAGCCTTTGCGGGGGTTGCCGATCTCCCGTGCCCAGAGGGAGACCGGGGAAGAAGATGGCGTCGGCTGCTGTGGGGCTCCCGTGACCAAGAGGGAGCCCCGAGATGAGGAGAGGAGCAGAGAGAGAGACTGCCGGGAACGCGACGCCGCCCAGGGGCCCGCGGCCTGAGTGCGGAGAAGTCCCGGCAGCAGGGAGGATGCCGCAGAGAGCGGCGCGACGATGGAGCCTCCCCGCAGCAGAGCCGGTGAGTGAAGGGCTGCAGGGGGGAAGCTCTGTGCGGTGCCGGTCGAGGCACTGAGTAAGGGCGGCCCTGAATGGCAGTGGGTCTCCCCACTGTGGTTACAGAGCCCGCGAGGGGCTCTTGAGGGCCCGCATTGCTGTCCTTTGTTAAGGGGCATTTGATATTTTGAGCCCTGAGAGGCTCCCTGCCCCATGATGTTTAGAGCCCCGTGAGGCTCTTGGGGGACACCAGTGTTTTTAGAGCCAGAGTGGCTCCAACGATGGGCATGTTGGCGTAAGAGCCTGTGACGCTCCAACAGTGGGCGCAGTTTTGCTTCCTGAGGGCTAGTGAGAGCCCTGCCGCAGTTTTGGCTCCAGCTGCCCAGCAATTAGTGGGCAGCTGCACCGTTTAGGCGCAATTGGAGAGAGAGTCCCTGTATGGGACAGAGGGGGCACAGTGGTGCCCGGCATGTCACAGCTGCCCAGCAATTAGTGGTCAGCTGCACCGTATAGGTTTTGTGATTGTCCTCAGGTGCCCAGCAAGTAGTGGGCACCTGCAACGTTTAGGTTTTGCGCCAGTGGCGCACCCTGACTGGCGCTGCTTGGCAGCGCGCCCTGACATTTGGACACAGGGCGTCTGAGCCCCAACAAGGCCAGTTGGCCAAGGGACTGCCACAGGTGGTGGCTTATGTAAGTTTGCGCAATGTGGTTACCTGCTATGTTTAGGATGGTAATTGCCTACTGTGTATTTTTGCGCTATTGGATTGTTCTGGCACCTCTGAATATTTTTAGGCATCATGTGTCTTACTTTTCCCTGCGCTGCACCTCTGAATGTTTTAGGCATCATGTGTCTTCTTGCGCTGAACCTCTGAATGTATTTTATTGCATCATGTGCTTTGTTCTTAACACCGCTGAATGTGTAGGTTTATGCATCATGTGTTTCTCTTTACTACTCCTCTGAATGTACATTTATGCATCATGGGTAATGTGTTCTTTCCTAGAACCCTAAACGCTGTGTGATACTTAGGTGGTTGTCCTTACACCTCTGAATGTTTTAGGCATCATGTGTTTGTCCTTTATTACTCCTCTGAATGTGTTTCATGCATCATGGGTAATGTGTTCTTGTTTGTACCCCTGAATGTATTTTATTCTTAGGTGGTAGTTCTTTTAGTACAGGTGGTCCTAGTGAGGTCCTGGTACCTGTTCCCAGTAGTTACTGGATGTGATTTATAACTGTTATGTTGTGCTGCAGTGACTTTATATCCTTTTATTCTAATTTCTGACAGTATTTCATTTCTACTAAGTTCTGATTTTGACAGTGGCCCCTGTGGCCCTGTCTTGTAAATAATCCCTTATGAATGTTGCCCGTGCCAGTTGGCACAATGTACATGTGTGATTTTTATCTGATATGTGTTTACAATACAAAAGTTATTTTAATATAACCTTGTGTGGAGTCCCTTTTGTGGTGTGCCTAGTATGTTGTTGCTGTTGTGTGCTGGCGCAAATGCTTTACACATTGCCTCAGAGTTTAGCCTTACTGCTCGTGCCAAGCTACCAGGGGGTGAGCAGGGGTTATCTTGGCGTGTGACTCCCTTGCCCTGACTAGAATGGTGGTTTCTGCCTGGCTTTGGCGTCAGCCCTAGCCTACCAGAAATAGCCAGTTCTAACATGCGCCATTGTTGCGACGCAACTCCAGCAATGCGCCTCCTTTACGGCACAGATGCGTAATGCTTTGGTGACGTTTTGGGCTCATGGTGCGCCGCATTGTAAATACGGCGCACCATGGGTGGTGGTGGCATGGCGACAATTACTGGCGCATCCCTGCTACTTTGCAGGGATGCGCCGGTAATTAAAAATCTGACCCTTAGTGTCTAGCATTACGTAGTTCTTTAAACTACACTCATACATAATTTCACAGGCCAATGACATGAACACAAAATCGAAAACAAATAAGCACAGTAGCAACGCTACTGAGAAGGAGAGCAGTGCACCTGAAATACACAGAACATTTTGAAATATAATTTACCTACAATGTAATCAGCAGCATTAATGCTCTTGGTAAAAAACAAAAATTTGCAATATAATAACACACAGAGCAGGAGAAAACAGAGTAGTAAAGAAATAGCAACTACTACTCACCATGCCCGGGGATCTCAAGGCCGAGCAGGCTGAGCAGATCGCGTTCCCCGTCCAGGAGATCCGTCCAATGGTGGGTGGCCTGGTTGTAGGTGCACCGGACCCGAAAGTGTTGGTACATGGCCCGGCACACCTTCTCCCACCGCTTCCGGCGCTCCTGGATCCCGTACCCGCAAGCGATCTTGCCACCTGCCATGATGGTCCTGGGGAGGCGGCGCTGAACATAAAAAATGTTTGCGGCCACCTCCTCTGGGCTGAAGATCTCCCGGGGTGCGACCTGCTCCCCCCTCAAACGGCCGCACGGGAGCCGGGCATGGGGTGCGGGACCCTTACCCTTCTCGGGATGCTTCCCGGCTCCCTTTACCATGGTCTGGGCAGAAAGGAAGCTAAATAATAAAGAAAATAGAATAGGGAAGAAGAAAATAAAAGAGTTTAAAAAAGTAGTTTAAAAGTAACCAAAAGTAGCAGAAAACACAAAAATATAGAGCTAGAAAAATAGAGGGATAGATAATAAGTAAAATAGATTAAAAAAAACTTCAAACAAGCAAAGGATGGCAGAGATTCAGAGAGGATAGAAAAAGCATGCCCAGAACCATAGCAATGAATGAGAAACAAGATGGCCGCGCCCGTTCACGACCACGTGGGTAAGTTCGCGCGAGAGTTTCCTCGCGACGACACGCGAAATTGTACTAGCGAGCCGCACACTTTGCGAGATTACACATCGCGCCCGGAAAAGGAAATACGTCATGCAAACAACATGGCCGCGCCCGTGAATGGCCGTGAGGGTAACTTCGCACCGTTGCGCTACAAGCGGCTCGCTAAAACGCACAAAACCTTGCGAACTAACACGCCGCAAAAAAACAAATCGCATATTCGCACGAATTCCCGGCTTCCAAATTCGATCTCGCGCACGTTCGCGCCCCGCAAATCCCGCAAAATTGCAGAAAAACGAGTTTTGCAAAACTGAAAGCATTCAGCAGGTGCAAAAGTTCAAACTCATCATTAGTAACCATTCCCTGTAGTGCTTCCTGACTGGGGCCTCTCCAGAGTTCAGTTGCTAGTTGCAACAATTGTATGACCCTGCTCTGACCCTCACAGCAGTGTCATAGAATAGCTACAAGCAGGCCACAAAGGTCCTGGAAAAAAAATTGCACTGCAACAGAAAGCAAATTACAGATAAGGAAGCAGGTGCCAGACTGGAATTTTAAAACAGTGACACATTAATAAATCAACCCCAAATTAATTCATGTCAGTTGAAGCAGGGCAGGTGTGCTTGCTTTCTCCCCCCATAATCTACAGTGATGATGATGAACCAGAGGGTGGCATTGATGTACCAGAGGGTGGCATGTGAGAAACAGAGGGTGGCAGTGTTGAAACAGAGGGTGCTGTGAACCTGTGATGATGAACCAGACGTAGAAACAACACGCAACCGTTGCGTGCCGACAAGTAAGTTCGCAATTGCGAACTGGTACAAAACCCTCGCGAACTGGCAGAAACCCTAGCGAACACAAAAAAAACAAAAAAATCTGCAAATTCGCGAGAATTCGCGGATTTTGCGGATTGCGAGTTCGCAAATACGCAAATTCGCGAACGCCAGATTCGCAAAATTCACCCACACTTAACATAGACCTCTACTCCTTCTTTTGACATGTCTAGAACAAAAATAATCTCCTTTCCTTATCGTTTTGGTGTGTGATTGAGCACGTTACATATGAGGAAGACTTGTGACCAATCCCAAAGCACCACATGCAGGCTGTGTGGCAGGCACACCTAACTGCACCATCTCATACAGAGCTTATAAATTCAAGGCCTTTAGGTGAGATTTTTTTGAGGTAAAATGCTCTGAAAAATGGGGGACAGATTTGTTATAAAAAACATAAGAAGTGTAAATAGCTTGACAGTCCTGGGTGGTAGCTTTAGGTACCCACTAGGTCATAGCCACTTGAGCCGAGCAGATCCAATGCTGAAGATACAGCACCCATGGAAGGAATCTATTGCTATTATAAAATGTTTCTGGTTCCAGTTTCATACCTGGAAAGTTCACAGATGAGTAATCCTTGGAAAGAAATCTTCATCGGTATGAAAGGAAATTGATACAGTATTGATTTCTGCCATATATTAATGACACATGTTTCCAACTAAACTGATGTACGTGTAGAGCATGATGGAACATATACTCATTTACCTCATCTAGCTGCATATACAACTTTAAACACCTGTTTTCTTGAAGATTGAAGTGAATTTTCTGAATGTTCTAATGCTTAGAGATATGTGGTTATGAAGTCATATGTAGTTATGTAAATGGTGCCCTGATATGTTACTTCGACATCAGCCGCGGTCGGTAGTGGGAGTACCTGCGGGGCGGTGACGTGGGGAGGGGGTAGTAATCTATGGATTACGGAGGTTTACAGGTAAGTAAACATATAAATAAATAAAATGAATTTCTTTGCACGCACAGCCTCGCATTTGGGGATGCAGTACACGCAACAAAATGTGTTATATTTAATTATATATTTACTTACCTGTAAACCTCCGTAATCCATAGATTACTATCCCCCAGCCTGCCCCTCCCCCTCCTCACGTCACCGCGCCGCAGGTACTCCCACTACAGACCGCGGCTGTTCGACATATGATCACAAAGTAGGCACCAGGTTTGGCACATGCATACACATGATTTTATCACAGGTGGAACTCTTGCATGGGTATTTGTTCATAGACTTACTTTTTTTGCACCATGATCAAAAACAAATGGTCCATGGATTATATAATAAGCTTTTGTTTGGGTTCTCACGTGAATGCATGCAATGCAAAAAATTGCATCAGTTTACTCAGTGGTGGCCGGAGACCATTAAAAGTGGAGAGGCAAAAACCTTGGCTTGAATTCCGAGGTGCAAGCCCAACTTCTTCTTGTGTAGCTCAGGGGCTTTTCTCTCACTCACTTGCACTCAGTCCTACTCTCCCATTCATTTTCTCTCGGTCTGATTCACTCACATTCCCTTACTCTTACTCGCACTTGCATTTTACTCATTTTGACTCACTCAGTCTCAATTTGTCTAACTGACTGACACAGTGCCACTCATTCTTACTCTGACCCACTCAGTATCACTCATTGTCACTGAGTCACACTCATTATGATTCACTCAATCTCTCTTTGACTCAGTCTCACTCTGACTTAATCTCACTCTGACTCACTCAGTCTCACTCCATCCCACTCATTCTCCTTTATTTCACTTCACTCATTCTCATTCTGACTCACTTTGACTCATTTGGTCTCACTAAGTCCCACCGACTCAATAACTCTCACTTAGTCACTCAGTTTTTCGCAATCTCACTCTTTCACTATCTTTACCACTCATTCTAACTCAGTCAATCACTCTGATTCACCTATTCTCACTTATTCTCACTAAGGACCACTTATTCTCACTCATACTCACTCACTCTCACTCAGTCCCAGTAATCCTCACTGAATTTCACTAGGACTCACATAGCCTCACTCACTCTCATCCATTCCCATTCACTCTGACCCTCTAAGACTGACTCAGTTTGCCTAAACGAGTCTCAATGATTCTCACTCATTACGATTCATTCATTCTCACCCTGACTCGCTCGGTTTCATTCTTTCCCACTCACTTTGACTTACTCAATTTCACTCTGGCTCATTCAGTCTTACTCAGTCTCATTCTGATTAGCTCTGATCCACTCGGTCCCCCTCTGTCATAAGACTCTTTAATAGCATCTCAGTCTCAACTCATTCTCAGTCAGTACCACTCAGTCTCACTCAATTGATCACTCAGACACACTCCATCTCATTCATCCACACTCAGTCCCACTTATTCACACTCACCTTCACTTTTTCTCACTTGGTCTCACTCATTCTCACTCACTGTGGCTCCAACAGTCTCTCTCTGCCTTAATCAGTCTCTCTGGTTCTCACTCTCACATCAGTCTCTCTCCTTCTGGCTCACTCAGATTCACTCAGACTTTCACTAACTCAGTCTTACCATGGCTCACTTCAGTCTCACCTACAGAAACCATCAGTTACACTCACGGTCAATTCTCCTTTTCTCACTGGCAGTCCCACTCAAGCTCACTCTTCCTCCAACTCATCCTGATTCACTCTGACTCTCTCCTTCTCTGACTCATTCTCACACACCCACACATTTGAAGTCATAGACATGCTCACACATACACACACTCTCTACCCCAGAAACCTACTCTCACGTCAGCACACCACATTTAAGAACTTCTTTTTGATTATCTTGCTGCCTGTCCAGGTCCTGTTTGGACTCCAGTTCCTACTTGCTTCAACCTACTGGATAATGAAACTGGATCCTTGAACCTGTAGTGTCGCAGATAGCAGGTTTCACTCTCTGTCTCTTCATCTCAAACTTTGTCAACTCTCCGATGAGCTGAGAAAGGGTGGCATGGTAGACTGACTGACGTTTAGCCACAGACACTTTATCTAGCAGCGCCCATTGACACTTTATAAGGTCACAGATGGGGAGGGACTTAGGAGTGCCAGGCCCCTAGGCCAAGGCTGCGATTTCACCAGCCCTGAGCAATCTCTCTGAGGGATAGTGCAGGCACCTTTATGCGCCTGCGCCACCCATCAGATATTTTCCATAAATGCTTCAGGTTGGATTCGAAGTAGTTTGGCATTTTTTTAATTATATCAAGAGCGAATAATAGATTTGTATTTATTCTTGGTTTTTTATAACAATGGACCTTAAAACAAGTGGGCGTAGCCCTGGACCCCTTAAGAGAGCGCCACCACTGAGCTTACTTTCCATTACAAAAGTTGATAAACACAGAGGAAAATTGTGCTGCTCCATATGAGTGCCCACACCGCCCTTAGTAAATGTGGGCCAAATGCTCTAGTAATTATGCAACATATGAGAAACATGTGTGCGAAGTTATATTATATTTGCATTAGATTATTTTGCATTAAAATCCCCTTGAAACTTGGCCTTATGCCAAGCTTTCTGGTGTTAATATGCAATTCTCACTTCAACGTATGAGATGCTCCGTTCTGCACTCAGACGGCCGAACTTAACTTTTTTCACATACCGCTTTAGAAACTTACTATTGCTTTGTAGGATTTAGGTATCAATGAAAAAGTCTTTCTTACTCACATTTTAGATCGTTGTTAAAGAAACTTTGTTTGATATGCAAGCTTTCACCCCCTTGCATAAATGTGAAACTTAAAAATATAACGCTAAAGCACTGCCAGTCAGAAAATTCTTGCTTTGCCATCTTGAAGAGGGAATAAAATAATTCCTTTTTTAGACTAATATAGAAATACATCCTATTTTTACTCTTACTTTAATTTCTCTCTTCCACTTTAACCATTTGTAATTGTTATAGATATCTCAATATCCAATAACAGACGGCCAATATTTATAAAGATTAATGGCATAGATGGGTAAATCCAAATTAACACGTCGCGTTTCCATACTGCGGTGACCATATTGTGCGAACATCCGATGATGCTGTTTGGACATGTAATTTCTGAAATGCAACATGTTTAATCGGTGGGAAAGCTTCAGTAATAGTTTACATTTTCATATCACATTCCTCGGTTAGTGTGCCAAATATAACAAATTGAGACAGCTAATTTGACAAGGAAGGGCTGGAAATACAAATGTCAAGGCGAGTCCCGCGGCTCTATCTTGCTTCCTTGACAGAATGGAAATTGCAAACCTTCGAGTCTCGTAAATAGCAATTGTATGGCTGTTAGTGCTGCGAGCTATTAAAGCTCAGGAGTTTGTGGATGTTCAGCTGGGATGTGACACCATTTCTAGATAGGCTGTCGTGTGACATTTAAGCTCTTTATCGCCTAAGAACATCTTCTACTAGAGACCGCAAAAAAACAGTCTTGCAGAAGGAGAAGGGAGATAGGCGCCAACTTCGTGTCCTAAATGTCAATTCCTGATCCATGCCCATTAGACTGGCATTCGATATTGCTGGGAATAGGCAATATTTCATCTAATTAAAGAGAGATTCTGGAAGGTACACCAATTGTGCCTTTTTAGGTCTCTGCTACAGACAGTTTTGGGTGTCTGCTTCCCATAACTACTGTTTCCAATAGACACATAATTACTTTTGGGTTAGCCCCTTGCTCATGATTGGAGGGGGTTTCTTGTATTTCCCCCTACCTATTAGATTCGCTCCCAATTCAACTGCTTTCCTGACTATTCTTGTGAGTGTCCCTCGCATGAGGATTTTTGACTCATAGGGGCATACTTACAAGCCCCTATCGCCACCACAACGGCACTTTCTGTGACGTTGTGATGGCGATAGGGGCCTCGCCTTATTTACAAGGCATCGTTAAGCCACTTAATGTGGTTTAACGCTGCCTTGTAAATAAGGCACCCTTTCATGCTTTAGAGTGAAAGGGGAGGGCAATAGATGTTGTGATGGGCGTCCACCGTAATACCTATTGTTTTTGATGAGTCTGCCCCCTATTTACAAGGGTGGTGTAAATAGGGGGCTGTGCAAAATTAAGACCAGGGAAATCCTCGTCTTAAATGTAAATGTGTGTGTCTTGTAAAGCACAATGCTACCCGGAGGCGTCCTGGCGCTATAGACCGCTGGAGAACCCATCCTGGCTTTCCCTGTAAGATGTTCCCTCCTGGGTATCTCCAAGGTGAAACCAGGAATCCGCGGCGTCTGTTGTGGAGATGAGGCAAGCTAATGCCCAGAGTTGCCGAGTGTGATCCCTGGTTAGAGTAGGCAACGAGGCAAGAATTATGGAGTCCGCTGACCCTGGTTCATGACCCTACCGTGTTGGGGATTGAACCCTGGTCCCGGGCCGTCCTCTGCTTCCGGGTCTGCCGCCTCTAACCAGTGAGCCACACCACTCCATGGCACAACTAGGAGAAATGTTTCATTTCTCCTTGTTTTTGCTGTTTCCATGTGTGCTGCGCTGTGTAGCACACATGGCAACAACAAATTCTCAATGATTGTTTATTTGCAGGAAGATGCCCCTTACTGCACAAAGCAATCCTTTAAAAAAAAATGCAGTTTTGCAAATTCAGTGAGTGCTGCAGCACACATAGAAGTTACAAAGCGATATTTAAAGATTGCTTATGTGCAGGAAGGGGGCCCTTCCTGCACATAAACAATCTTCCCCTCAGAACAGGCACCCTTGCAACCTAGTGCAAGGGTGTCTGTGTTGGTGTTAGGCTGCAACATATTGCACCAGTTCAGGGGTAAACACAGGGCTGCACCGTGTTTAAGTAAATATTGTGCAAGTGTGTCCCAGTTATCTGAATGTTGACTTTTACACTTCCACTGCTGATGTTGCTTGCATTCAGGCAAACTACTTTCTATATTCATTTTCAGTACTCTGTGGGAGAGTGTGTGTTTTCTTATTCTCTCCCCATGTGCTGAGTCTCCTCTCACAATCCCTCACTTCCCTCCCAAAAAGCTTGCGAGCTGCTTCCCCTGCTCCCCCCAGCTTTTTAGTTTTAAATTTATTATTAAGAAATTGTTCTCCTCCATTTGTTCACACATTTCCTCGCCCCTTGGCTGTGTTACCTTTACCTATCCCTGCACCCCCCCTGTCACATTTATAATATCCTTCATTAATTTTATTAGTTACTTATATATTTATTTTCTTAAATTTGTATTTATGTGTGTATTTTTGGAGGACCCAGCAGCTGCAATTTGCTGCCAAGACATCTCTTTCTCAAAATGCGCTTTTGTGCTCATTTAATTGCATTGTTTTTAATATAATTGATCTCAAAGTCATGGGGAAGCTAATTTAGAGTGATAAAAAAACAAACTTCATCGTGCAAATTGATAATTTGCATTGCACGGGGAATCCTTTTAAGGATCAACAGTAAAAATCATTCTAAATAGATTTATCAATTTACCCAATAAGCTTCATATACAAGTGAAAGGTATTTAACAGCATGCATTGGTGGGTATTTGGCAACATTCACACACACTCTTTTCCAATGAAAAATACTCTGCAAATGCCTGGGGCTGGTAGTGATCATTAATGGAATAGTGTATCTTGCACATGATTAGCTTTGTGAAAGTTCCATCGACCGTTTTCTAGGCTTCTAATCTTAAGCCAATAATAATGCTGAGGACTCCCAGATTTAGTTTTCTCTGAACTTGACCCTAGGGGGCAGATTTACAATAACTGGTGCATCCCTGCATATCAGAAGGGATGCAGCAGTTATTGTGCGTCACGGTTCCGCCACCATGGATGCGCCGAATTTACAATGTGGCGCACCATGGGGCAAAAATGGACTGATGCGTGACGCATCTGCTGCCGTAAAGGCGGCGCATTGCTGGAGTTGCGTCACAAGTGCGACACAACTCCAGCAAGGCTTGGGGGTGCCCTATCCTGTTAATACTGCGTCAATCCTTCAAGCAGACGCAGGGTTTTGACGCAGCATGGGCTTAAAAGTGACTGAGTGAAATCTAGCAGATTTTACTCAGCCACTTTTAAGAGGCGTTCCTGCGTGGGAACGCCCCCCCCCCCCCCTGTGCAGGAATGCCTACATGTGGCTCAGGGCTATACGACGTGATGCATCTCCCAGATATGTCACATTGTAAGTACCCTGCACCATGGCGCAGGATTTGCGCCTCCGCTGCATGACAAAAGTGACGCAACCGCGGCGTAAAATAGGCGCAAGGGGATTTTAACTCTGCCCCTTGGTTTGTAGAATAGGAACTCTGCCTGCCTGTGTAGGACTAAATAAACTCTTTATTGTTCGATAACGTTGAATCGCGAATTCTACTAGCTACTTAAACCAGGACAGTAGGCCTATCCTTGTCAAAAACTTTTAGGATCACCTATATCAATTTTTTGTAAAGCAGAAATCTTGGGTTTAAGTTAGACTTCTCTTGCATCTCCCACAGACCAATCACCTTGTTAATGAAATCTAATAACAGACCACTAGGAACTCCTTCTAACTAAGGCAATCTGATAGCATCAGTTGTTCTCACAAGGCTCTGCCGTTGGAATGTGATCAGCATCAGTCTTCACGAAAATGGTTAAAGCATGTCAAAATTCTATAAAACTACAAGACCCCCCCCCCCCGGTTCAGTCAGGAGCTCTCAGTCCAGTGTACTGTGCTAAGGGAGGCCCCAGGACCTTGCCCCCCCGACCACTGGGGCTGCGGGGGTCTATGGTATGCCACTTCCCAGTTTTTTGCCTTCCTATTCGAAACAATAAGGGCCATATTATCAAGAACGGCAATAACATTATTGCCGCTTTAGCAGCAGGAAACTGCTGCTAAAGCGGTGATAAGTGACTTGATAAATGCCCTAGAGAATTCCAATAGAAGCCCAGGTTTGTCGTCCTTCACACCAGAACCTGGGCTTTTATTGGAATTCAGTAGGGCATATGATCAAGCCCCTTATCGCCGCTTTTAGCTGCAGTTATAGAGGCAGTTTCCTGCCGCTAAAGCTAAAGCGGCGATATTGCTATCGCCGTTTTTGATAATATAGCCCTTAGTCTGTTCCCAAATGAGATTTTTGACTTCAAGATGAGGAAATGATTCACTAAAAGTATTGCTGTAAAAGTTTAGAACACAAAATAAGCATGGAGTACCTGAATTAATTTACACTTTACTACTAGTCAAAATGTAACCCAAATTCACGACATGCCTGCTAAATCTTTCCTCTCAATACAAAGTCAAGGCAAAATGTAAAGAAGATACTCACATCAAAATGCATGGAAGTTTGTAATATTCCTTCTTTGTTCTAACACCACCCAACTAGTTCACTAAGTGGGAACATGAACAACCTCACTTACGATGAACTCATTCTAGCTATTTTCTGTGCCCCATCACTAGTTCCCAAACCGCACAAAAGGCCAATACCAGAAGATTCACCAAGCAAACATTTCCTTGTCCCGAATACATGGATGCCATCACAGCAGTGGTAAAAAAGAGTGAGTCAGAATCTTTAAGAATAGTTGTACTCCAGGTTCTAATATATACAAGATGTAGTCTTCCTAGATATCTTCACAAATAAGGTTAGATACAGAACAGAGGCTCAAATCAACACAGTGCTCCTAAGACAGAATAATTTACTACTAAGAGTTGTATATTTTTCAAATACAAAAGTATTTCAAATATTGAAAGCAGGTGCAGCTCTTCCTTCTGGGCTCCATGGCTATGACCCCTTGTTTAATGGTCCATTTTCTATTACATCAAGAGTGAAATATAATCTATTATTCACTCTTTGCATAGTTAAAAACATGCTGATCCACTTGATATTCAGCCTGAAGCAGCTTGTGAAACTGTCTGATGGCTAGTTCAGGCCCATGAAGACACCTGCCCTTTGATGACTGGCAAGTATCAGTGCAATCCCACATCTGTAATGTAATAAAGCATTGAAGGAATCCATGGACACAATAGGCTTAAGCCCTGCATTGTTTCTGCCTACACGCCAATCAGTCTGCCACCCCTTCCCAATTCCCCATAGAGTTGTGAAAGAGAGGGTTGAAAAAGCAGAGACTGAAATCTGGTATCTTCGACTGTACAAGTTTGAGGTTTCACCTTCATGCTCCAGTGCTGATTGAAGTGGAAAGGAGCAGGAGCCTGAATGGGCAGCAGGGTAAGTTATAATAACCATTTATATGTAGTATGCTGTTGTATGAGAGTTAGCAGCTGGGATGCGAGCATGTGTATAAATGAGCATGTCTATGTGTGTGAATGTGTGAGAGAGAGACAGTGATGGAGTTTATCAGAATGAGTGATAGGAGCAGTGAATATTATTAAGAATGAAAGTGAATGAGCAAGGTAGAATTGACAGTGAGTGTAGCTGAGTGTTATTGTGTGTGAGGCTGAGTGAGTCAGAGGGAGACTGACTCCTAGCCTCCAAGTCAAAGTCAGGGTGATTTTGAGGGAGTCAGGATGATTGAGACTGAATGACAGAGAGAACCAGTGAGACCAAGACTGAAAGAAACTGAGAGTGCATGACTGAGTGAGACTGATTGAGACCAGATGAGTCTGGGGGGGGGGGGGGGGAGGGGAGGGGTGAAGTGAGAATGTCTGGGGATGAGTGAGAATGATTGAGGATAAGCTGGACTGACTGAGACTAGGTAAGTTCAAGTGATTGATTCAGAGAGAATGAGTAGTACTGCCTAAGAATGTATGAGACTGAGTGCGAATGAGAGAGGCTGACTAGGACTGAGTGAGAAAGAAGGACACAGAGTGAGTCAGAATGAGACCGAGTGAGACTGAGTGAGATTGAGGGAGTCAGAATGAGTGAGGCTAAGTGAGAATGAATGAGAGTGAGTAAGTCAGAGTAAGAATTAGTGAATCTAAGTGAGTGAGAATCATTGAGACTGATTGAACCAAAGTACGTCTGAGTGAGACAGAGAGAGTCAGAGTGAGTGGTAATGAGTCAGACAGAGTGGGGCTAGGTGAATTCAAGTTAAAGCAAGTGGAAATGAGTGAAACTGTGTGAGACTGAGGGAGAATGATTGAGAATAAGTGGACTCTGAGAATGAGTGAGACTAGGTGAGTTAAAGTGATTGATTTTGTTCAAACAACTACATACTTACACATTCAGTGACACGTACACCCCAAAACACCTACACACATCTCAACCCACGTTTACTCACACATAACTACATACCCACACCCATAGACTCAGTCTCACACAAACAAAACCAGTCACTCCCGCCTCATAGTTGGTTACAGGCACTCTGACATGCATGTACACACACCTCCACACACATACCCATATGAGCACACACACACACACAATCATACACATAGACAACTACACCCCCACACACACAACACCCCCCAAAGTTTATTCCCTCCCACACAAAGCAATCAATCAATCAGTGGTTTATAGAGCGTGCTACTCATCCGTCAGGATCTCAAGGCCCTGGGGAGGACAGGGAGAACAGCTCTGGGTCAGTCGAAGAGCCAGGTCCTGAGGACCTTCCTGAACGTGTGGAGGGTTGGGAAGCATCTAATGTTGACTGGGAGCTCGTTCCAGGTTTTGGCTGCGATGTAGTAGAAAGCTCTCCCGCCGGCTCTGCTTCTGTGGATGCGGGGGACCTCTGCCAGGGAGAGCTCGACGGAGCGGAGGTGTCTCTTGGGTACGTGGAAACATACTCAGTCGTTGAGGTATTTGGGTAGGTTGTACATCCACATCCCTTGCACACACGCTCACACACACAGCTACACCGACACAAGCACCCACACATACATACATATAGACAGGCATTCCTGCACATATATGAACATGTACAGGCACACAGGCTGCTTCGAATAGAAGTTTGGATTACATTTTTGATTGTTTTAAAGAAAGTTCAATAGGATTCGCATATCTGCTGTGCTACCACCTAAATAGCTGGAAACATGATTATTTGACCAGTCAGGCCTCCCAGTGAATCCACCGATCTGCAAAATAAATAAATAAAAATAATTATTTTTTCAAATCGTCATTTGGTCAGTGGGTGGCTCTGAATAGAGCTTTTCTGTCAATACTGTGTTATGCACACTTATAAGGTACACTCGGATACATTCCTTGTTAAGGAAGATCCTGCCTCCTTCTGGTGTGAAATTGACTCAGTAAACTCCTGGCATGTCAAAGCAGATGTTATTGTGGAAAATCATCCAGGGTCATGAAGAAATCCAGAAATTGCCTTATTGACATGTCTCCAAGATTTCGCTGTCTTTGGACAAAGTTGTCTTGAGCACTGTCACTTCTGCCTTTGTCACACATTGGAATACACAAAGGCAGTGTAAGGAAAGATGGTTATCAATTTTGCCAATGTCTCCTTCATAGGAATTTTAAGCCCTACCCCTGCAACTGTGCCTAAATCAATGCCAAGGCAGTGCACACTCATGAGGCCAGGATGTCTTGCAATCCAAAATACTGTGAACCATTGGCAACAGCTGATGGCATTTCATACCTCTCTGTCCAAGCCAAATAATGTCCACTTGGCAAAATTCAAGATCTCTGTCGATGCTACAATGTCTGGCTTGTTCTGTAATTCAGAAGACAAAATTGTAGCCTACAATCCACACTTGAACCATTATGCAAGTATGCTGGAGCAAGCCAAAGGTATATCCAGCTTCAGAACGAGAAATATCCTTCAGCATCTCAGCAGTATTCATCCTGGCAGAGTATCCACTGGCCCAGAAGTGTACTGCAGTGGTGGTGTCTGAGGTACAGAATTTATTGATAGTTGTGCTTTTGAAGTGAGGGAGATGCTTCTATAGGTTTCTCTCTGAAGTCCCCAGGTATTCTGCCTTCCCTGTCCTGGCTCCAGAGACACAACAAAGGGTATGCAACCCATGTGTGGTGGTGTAAGTGGGGCTGCACCCACCTCCTCTGTGAAATATTGATAAATATGGGCCCCAGTCTATTGACCTAGAAAAAATAACTGCTCTACTAAATAAAGAGCAACTACAGATAATAACTGCATCAGTGGAGCATGGAACTCTACATGACAAATATGAATGTGAAGGCACCACATTCATGCCTACACTTCTGTACGTTTGTGGACAGGCAGGCACTGGCAATCATTTTCTTATAAAAGTGCTTCCTGCTCATGTCCATTAAAAGACAGGTTGGAATCTTTCTTGTGTCATTACAGCACACACTTGACTGGCTGCACACAATGTAAAAGGTATTACTTTGCATAACAGTTTCATGCTGCCAGTTGAGCATGAAAACAAACTGGAGGACCATCAAATAACCAGTGATGTTTGTCATGAAGTATCCAGGATTCCTAAAAGATTGAAGGTCCTGATTATAGATGACATTAGCATTTAAACTTAATGCTAGCCGTGTTGCCCCTGAGAATGCAAGATGTTCTCAGAACAAACTACAATACTCTATTTGGTGGGAAACATGTAATGGCAGAGGTCTTCAAAGAGTGGGGTGCACCCTCCCTGGGGGTCTCTGGCTGCACTGCCAGGGATGTGCAAAGCATCTGCAACTACTTGTAAATGAAAATGGCATAGAAGGACATTTTTGTTTATTGGACAATTTCCCGGGTGATTTCATTTACAAGCAGTTGAAGTGCCTAAAAAAGTATGTGAACTGTGATCCTGCGTGTCATGTTGTCTGGGTCAAACAAGTGGTTAAAAAGAGCAACATATTCAGGCGCTGATTGAGGTTCTTAGCAATATGACGATTGCACACTCCAGATTGCTCATTGTGGGAGATTTTAACTTGTGGCTAAATGGAACCCTGGATTCAGGTAACAATAATCTCCTCCAATCCTGTGAAGGCTTAATCCTACAACAATAGGTTAATGAGCCAACACATAAGGGAGGTCATATATTAGATTTAATGTTCCCTGAAAAACAATCATAGAAACAGTGGACATTATGCCAGTGGGTTGGTCTGTTCGCCATCTGATAACATTTCGGGTATATAACTAAAGGATGAGCATCCCGGTCATTAGTGAGACTTTGTAAGCAGGGATTGGAAGACGCTCCTGAAAAAGGCAAAAACATCCCCTGTATTCCTCCTTAATGGGTGTTCTGATGCTGACAAGCAGGTGGAAGGAAACTATGCAGCTTTCTGTGCACAGATAACTTCAAGGCTGGAACAGATTGCCCCTTTAAAAAACATAAAAAAGTAGATAGGCCATCGGCTCCATGGTTTAATGAGAAATTAAAAAAATATGAAACAGGGATGGAAGCAGGCAGAGAGGAAATGGAGAAAGATCTACGTTGATGAGGATAAAATTGCTTCGAAATCAGCAATTACTACCTATAAAAAAGAGATTTCTATAGCGGAGGCAGAATACTTCGCTGGCACCATTACAAAAGCTCCTAATAGCACAAGAAGTATGTTCAAAATAATAAGTTATATGATTAACCCAGATTGCTAAAAAATAAGATCCACTCTACTGAGGACCTCTATGATAGTTTAGCAACCTTTTTTTGAGGATAAGATTAGAAAGATCATTGAGGGACTCAAAATGGGCAATTTGACTAAGGAAGAAGATTATAGTGGTAAACTAGAAACTTAATGTGAGAAGTTGGCCTGGTATATGCTGTCCACTATTCTAGTGGGCACCTTGCACCAGTCCAAACGACCCCTTATTGATGGTAGATTAAAGACAACCTTTATAGAAATCTATCCTAGTGGTAGCTGTGGAGAGCAGCCTTCAGGCTAAGTCTTGGAGGAATGTAAAGCAGCTTGTTTTACCAGTCTATAATTTTGTGAATGACCAGATGAAAGGAGAACCATACCAGGTATATATCTAAAATATATGTGTTTATTCTAAACACATCCTTCAAGTCTCTTTATGAGGCTAGAGGCAAAAGTGCATGAGGAAAACTTAATAGCACACAGTAAATTAGCACAATATACTTTGAGCCCTAGGGGTGTACCAAACCATGTATTAAGAAAGTGGTATAAGAACCATGACTTGCATAGACACAAGGCCTAGAGCCTGTAGAACCGCTGGGGCCACGAGCAACCACCCAAGGTAGTGACACAGGGAACCCACGGGGGACGCATTCAGTGTGTGAACACAGCCACGAATCACCATTAACTTCTATGTGGAAAGTCGCAGTTGGAATTTTAAAGATAAAGGACACTTAGGAGAGGACTTTGAGCAAACCCCTTTAGACTTAAGGGGTTCTAGAGTCAACGACCACGGGAGCACAGGAGTACTCGAGTAACCTAACTCAGGGAAGCCGGGTGCATCGGTGTCTTTTGGTGTCTGGAATAGTCGTCATTTCCAATGGCGATCTGCTGCAAAGTGCTGCTGCCGTGGTAGAGGAAAGTGTCAGGTGTGATCCAAGCCTGGGTTGAAGATGAGAAGAACCTGAAAGCAGAGGGAACAGAGTCTGGGTCACTTGCCAGTGACCAGAGGCACGATAGTCGAATGCCCACTGATCTCGGGTGATTTCAGGTGAAGAAGGTTAAGCTTGACCCTTCAGCCACGAGGACCAGGAGATGTTGGCTACGACCAGGATCTGGATTCGAGCTGTCCCACAAAGGATGTTGGTGCCTGGATTGGACCCAACAAGCCTTGACAACAGCAACCCATGCAGGAATCAAAGAAATGCTTTGGTGCAGACCAAAAAGGTCTTAAGGACTCACCACACAGTGGAGAATCAGGGCACGTCTGGAGCAACCAGGGAAGCCCAAAGAAAAGTAGGGTTGACTTCACAGGGACCCACCAGTTGGCGGATCAGGGATCGCAAAGGAGCTTCAAACAGAAATGCAAGAAGCAGGCTCACAGAACACTTGTGGAGTGTAGGCCCACAATCTTCAGTGCAGATGGTGCTCGGGGCTTGGACTACAAGTAGCCCAAAGCACAACTTCAGGAGATGTCGAGAAGTCAATGCACTAGCAAATGAGCACAGTGTCCAGGAGTTTCAGTTCCACGTCACTCACGAGGGCTGCGGGTCTCAGCTTTGCTGGGGACTCGGGTCGGCCTCTGCGAAATCTGGAAATCATCTTCCTGTGTTGCAAATACTTCAGAGTTTGGCGGGAGCTTTGGAAATGCAGACCGGCAAGATGATTTGTTGGTGCCTGCTTGAGTAGGGAAGTCATTCCTTGACCCCAAGGGAGATTCTTCCGTCCTCTAGTCTTTAGTAGAGCATAGAAGTTCCAGGATTCAGTTTCAGAGTTTTGTCCAGGTGTAATCTAAAGTCCTGTTGCCAGGGGTCCTTTACTTATACTGAAGAAAGGGTTTGGACATACTCTGAGGACCCACCTATGGTAGGGTCTGGAAAGAGGGGTGGCTACACCTATTTCCTTTCTACAGTTCCACGCCAGAGAAGGGGCTGGTAGCCCCTGCAACCAGTTTGAACTGAGCTATGCACAGGGACACCAAATGTGCTCACAGGGCAGACTTTCTGGCACTCTCAGAGTGCACCCACCCTGCCCCAATACACTAATGCCTGTCTGGGAGGTGGTTACACCTTCTTATGACAGGAAACCTATTGTCCAGGCCTCCCCTGTTGGAGTTTTCATCCAGCAGCAAGAGGTCAGACGTGTGTCTGTGGCTGCAGCATCCATTTTTGTGATGCCAGGGCTCTTTTAAACTATTACCGGGTAGCCCAGTGTGTACATGTCTCTCCCTCCAGAACGGTGGGATTCTGTCCCCGCCACCAGGACTGGTGGGGGGGGGGGGGGGGTAGGATTCCAAAGTGTTTGACACCAAACACGACATGTTTCAATGCAGCCATTTTAAAGTTAGCATTTACCGCAAGGTTATAATGCACTTAGCATATGGTCTGGCTGCATTACAGAACAGCCTCTAGGAATAGATTCCGAAAGCTGCAGAGGGGTCCTGCTCATGCATGGGCACCCTCTCACACAAAACCAAGCACTCTGCCTTCAGGATTGATAAGGCCTGCCATAGGAGTGACTGATAGGCTTATATGTGTCAGTGATTAAAGGTAGATATAGGTAACCTATATCTTAGTGAGGGGTGCATGCACCACCTTACCCAGGCTGCAGTAGCAGTCTTATGGTGTCATTTTGGAAGGGGTTACATAATACATTCTGCTGCCCCTGGTTGGCCTCTGGGGTACCTCTGCCCTTAGTATCTAGTGTACCATATACTAGGGACTCACAAGGGTACCCCAGTAACCAAACTGGAGTGTACCTATAGTACATGCAATCATTTAGAGAGGAAGCAGCTAGGCTGGGGTCCTGGATAGCAGGGCTCCAGTCAGACTAAAGTAGAAAAACAGTGAAACACCAGCAAACAGTGGGGTAACCATAAAGCAGATCCTGCTCTCCTACACTTAACATATATAAAAAAACTGAGAAGGACAGGGATGGAGGACCCGAACTCCTTAGACCACTTAGAGACATTTTCGGTGGAGGACTTCAACAGAGTGGCTCTGGGTGTCTCCTCAGGATCGCCTATGGACCCACTACCACACAAAATTTGATAGGAACTGGGAACAGAATTGTTCCCGATACTCCGGCAGATTTGTAATCAATCCTTGTCCTCTGGGTCAGTGCCGGCTTGCTGGAAACAAGTGTTGGTGACACCATTTCTGAAAAAACAACGCTTGATCCTACTTGCCCAAAGAACAATAGACCCATCTCTTTGTTACCCTACCCAGTAAAGATCTTAGAGCGACAGGTCAATAGGACACTCTCCATTTCCAGGAAATCAATAACATTCTGGAGGACGTGCAATTTGGCTTCCGTACTGGACATGGAACGGAGACCGCTCTGGTGACCGTGTTGGACAATCTTCGAATGCAAGCGGACAGGGCACAATCAGCCATATTGATTTTGCTTGACCTCTCCGCCGCATTTGACACTGTCAACCATGAAGTCCTTCTGACCAGACTTGAAGAGGTTGGAGTAGTGGGCACAGCGTTGAAGTGGTTTCAATCCTACCTTTCCAACAGAAGACATGCAGTGGCCCTTCCTCCCTATTAATCTGAATTTACCAATATTTTGCATGGTGTCCTTCAGGGGTCTGAGATTAGTCCAATATTGTTTAACATCTACATGAGCCCTCTGATTGCTGTCATACGGGCTCACAATGTCAATATTGTAAACTACGCAGATGATACCCAACTTATTTTATCACTAGAGGGGGTCAGTCTATATCCTTGGTAGACTTTCACGCCTGTATGCAGGATACTGCCCACTGGCTGAGAGAGAACTTCTTACAATTTAAAGCTAACAAGACTGAAGTCCTTTACTGTGCAGCAGGGAAGACTCCTCTGCCACTCCACGAATTCAGAACTCGGCCGCCAGGGCTGTGGTTGGCCTTCCGCGCAGATGCTCTGCCAGAGCCACCATCAGGAAATTACACTGGCTGAAAATTGAATCCCGCATTCAATTCAAAACTCTCACCACAGCATTCAAAATTCTTAAGTCAGACGGTCCTAAACTCCTGCGTCCGCTTCTAGTACCCTACACCCCCCAGCGCACTCTACGCTCGCTGGGTCAGCACCTGGTGACGGTTCCTCGAACCAAGCTCTGCAGAATGGGCGGCCGCTCTTTCAAGGTTTTAGGGGCAAAACTTTGGAACTCCCTACCTCTGCATATCCATACCCTGACCAACCTGACTACCTTTCGAAAGGAACTAAAAACCCACCTTTTCTCCATCATCTAAAATCTTCTGTGACTTTCCCCCTCCCCTCAGGTACTGTTTAGGTTCAGCGCCGGGACGCTCCGTTGCTGGGGCAGCTGTTTGCGCTTTAACAAATTGTTAACATTAACATTAACATTATCTGCCTGATTCATGTACGGGCCGTTTTGCGTGTCCCTAATAGCGAATCATAGCGATTCGCTATTGAGGACACGCAAAACGGCATTCATGTAGGAATTGCTACTTAAATAGCGATTCCTACATGTTCTTTATTTGCGAGTAGCAATTTGCTACTCGCAAATACTCCCCATTCATTCCTATGGGCCAAGAGGCCCATTGGAATGAATGGGGATTTGCGAGTAGCAATTTGCTACTCGCAACTGAGATAGCGATTTTAAGGGTGACAGGGGTGTCCAAAGGACGCCCTGTAGCACCCCTAAAATGCACTTTTGGACAGGTGTTGCGCACACACATGTCCAAAGGACATGTGTGTGTGCTACATGCAACTTTGAAAAATGCTTTTAAAAGCATTTTTCTGAGTTTTTGCTATTTACCGACAGGTCTGACCTGTCGGTAAATAGCGGCCCCAAAGTCCAATATCGCTATTTTGTTGTGTGTCATGAATAGCATTTAAGGAATCTCTATTAGAGATTCCTTAAATGCCATTCCACGCAAATATGCGAATTCTTAAATAGCGATTTTTGCATTTGGTATCATGAATACCAAATGCAAAAATTGCGCTCGCAAAGGGCCAGATTCTGAGAATCTGGCCCTTTGCGAGTGCAATTTAGCTACATGAATCAGGCTGTAACTCCCTATCAATTTTTGGCTCCTACCCACAGCCACTCCACCGGCTCCCTCTGAGACAGTTCGTAACTTAGGAGTTATATTCAATGACAGATTGAGCCTAGAAACATAATTAAATAAAACAGCGGGGAGCTGTTTTTTTATTATTAAAGGCCTTAGTAAGATTCTCCCATTACTACCAGCCCATGCCCGAGCGCTGATAGTAAAAAGCACCATCTTGAGCAGGCTGGATTATTGTAATACCTTGCTGCTGGAGTCACCAAGATATCTGATTGAAAGAGTCCAGAGGATTCAGACATTGGCAGCTAAGCTAGCTTTGGGAAGGCCACAACGCTCATCCGTCACTCAGACTCTTTCGGAGCTGCATTGCCTTCCTGTATTGCAAAGAATACATTTTAAGTTGCTTTGCACAGTGTTCAAGGCTATGCATGGGGCTGGACCTATACCAATGCAGAATAAGTTTGCCTGGTATGCCCCTGCCAGAGCCTTCGCTCTTCCTTTGCCAAGCTGGTGAAAGTGGCAAGATTTAAAAGAACAAAATCAGCAGGAAGAGCATTCAGCACCGCCGATGCACGGCTCTGGAGCTATCTTCCACCTGAGATGAGACAGCTCGAGGATCTTCTACAATTTAGAAAAAGGATGAAGACATGACTCTATCCTAGAGCATGATTCCATCCACTCCTTTTAGATACTTTCTGCCAACTTTGCCTCACGCATTATGGGTGCAATTGGGGTACATGTATGACAAGCGCCAGGATACCCGTAGGGTGATAGTGCGCTCTATAAGTGCTGATAACAATAACAATAACAATTCTGTAACTGTTTTGTTATTCTTTCACTTTCAAGTAATAGCATATAAACCATATACAACAAGCATTTGCAATGCAATAGGTCTGCATTTACGCGAGTTTCAGCTATTGGCATTGTAAATGGCAATGCCTTTTATTTATATTTTGGTTTTTAAAATATAAATAAAAGGCATTGTCATTTACAATGCCAATAGCTTAAACTTGTGTAAATGCGAGACCTACTGCATTGAAAATGCTTGTTTATCCGTATGTGTTTTTGAGCTGCCTTAAAGCATTTTGTTATTTAGTGCTGCACTGTGGTTGTGCTTATTTCAAAGTTTTGTTGTTGTTTTCCGTAATGTTTTACCTGTATTATGTTTCTCTGTGGTTTATTTTTTATTATTTTTTTTACTTTAGCAATGTTAACAAATGATACTACATTATCAGACAAAAGTAGCTTATTCCTTTGAAGTTCAAATCACAGCCCACCATTTACCACTGTCCTTGGAGGTGGAGGTACAATAGTTCTGTATCTCTGCCACTGTTAAAGACATCAATCAGCCCAAATAGTCTGGCAGAGTCCCTTCTATTTTTTTAAAACTTTTATAAAAGTTTACTTCAAAAATACTGAAAATATTTCCAGGTACCCATCCGCCACAAAGTGAAGGCAAACTTGGACACTCACAAACAGTGTGTCAGATACAGGCAATCCCACCCAAAAATGTTTTAATGGTTAAAAGTCAGTGTCTCAAGGCGCTTTGCACATATGCGAAGCAGAATCACGGGCCTAGAAAGTAAAAGGAATGTTTCCTTTGCTTGTAAACATCACGCATTTAGGTCTTTTTTATTTATTTTTGAAGGCATGATGAATGATGATGAATAATTGAAGGCATGGTGCATCGTTCCTGCAACAATGTGTTCATATGCTAGCTTCACATATAGATATGGGAAAGTGACATTGTGAAATTTAGGTACATTGTCCCGCCACTCATATCGCAAAGCACTTTAAAAAACATAACAACACTGTTTCAGCTGCACGCTCATCATCTCAAATAAGAATAAAAAAGTGCTCTACTTAGTCCGGTTCGGACGTCCACACTGTGATCTTGGGAAACTCTTAGCTGTGCTCAACTGAACACTGACATCTCAGATTAGATGTGTTATGGAGCAAGAGGATATACTGAAAATAGGTCACTCAAATTAAAATCTATCCAAAAAATAAACAGTTCTCTGAAACAGGCATACAACTCACTAAACTCTCTTTTCCGCTACAAGGGAAAGCATACAGAGCCCCTTCTTAAAGTAGCACTAACTCAGCTCACTGTGTGTGAATCAGCCCTACGTTATTACAAAATATACTTTTGCAGTCTGAGTTTTCACATGGGAACGTAGACAAAAGTACTCGCCACTACTATGGTGCAACACAGTGGCTGCATTGCCTGCTCACACAATCTCTCATACTGTTGACTTGTCCTGCAGAGTGTACATGGCATAGAACCATAGTTATTGAACACTGCCAAGCTTACATGGCGTGTCACATCGGGTATTTTATGTTTTATTTCTTCGCTGGACGCTATCTAATCACAAGCTCTCTTTAAAGTGTGTGTGGCATCCAGCATGCATGGAATGCAGAGAAGTCACATGGGGTGAGTTCGTGAATGCAGGGGAGAGACTGTTGGAAATGGCTTGGTGGTGAGGAGCACTGTGATAGCTTCCTCTCATTTTGTGCGAATAAACGTACTTATACATTTCCTGTTGGTACGTTCTTGAGCAGCAGGATGTTATGGTGGCAACAAATTCATGGGGGCTGCGCATTACACAGCCAGAGGGGAGTGTTGACTGTTGTCGAAAATATTATAGCTGCTGCCATCCAGGGTCGAACTAGAGGTGACAGGTGGAGGGAGGCATGGTCTGAGGCCGACACCGCACCGAAGGTAGAGTTTTGGCCGTAATCAAAATCAGCCGTTCTGTCGTTCCCGACAGTGCCAGCACCTCAATCGGAGTCAGGCACGAGGACCACATGCCACTTTGCCAGGAGTGTGTAGCCTAGCAAGCGGAGTGTGCAAAGAGGCACATCTGCACGCTGAGGTTACACAGCAACTGAGCTAACAGGAAAGCCTGTCATACTCATGCGTGCAATACACATGATGGAGCGGTGATAGGAATCTGCTAAATTCAAAGTCCAGAGAGAGCTTAAAATAACAAGTGTGCGCACGCTAAAAGTAAAAAAAAAGTGTCGGCAAAAGTGAAAGCGCTTTACTTGCGTGGGTGAGGAGCCAGGAGTGATAATTGCTACTATATGGCACTGCTCGCTCCCGCAAGTGAATCGCCAAACATGCACGCGTTGCCATTGAAGGCAATAGAACACGTGCACGTTTTTTGGCTGAAAAGCTAAAGCGATTGTTAAAGGTCTATTGCCTATTTAGCGCATGCGCGCTGCGTTGGCGAGACCTAAACAAGCATGTTTGAAATGAAAAATACATGCAAGTTAAGCTAATGAATGGAACATGCACTCTAGTAGGTTGTGAAACCTCAGTTGGCTAATACGATCTTTGCTGAATTCCTCTGTGCGACCAGACAGTCAAAGAAATTAATCTTAGTTGAGCAGTGAGAAATAATGGCTGTATACTTATAGTGATATGATGTTCCAGTCAGTAACAGAGAGCACTGTGAAAATGGCAGTCATTATTTATATATTTTAGTAATAAGTAATCAGACTATACCTGGACACATTTTTATAGTAGTCCATTTAAAGGACACCCTGCAGACCTCACCTAGACACACCCTCACAGTCTAAGAACACATGTTTATTACTATGGAGCTCCAGGTGATTCCCCAGTTAGTCTATACTGTGTCTCTTGCAGTCTTAATATTTGGTAAGTAACCAATTACACAAGTTTATCTTTCAGGTAGCAGGCATTCTGGTGAGAAGACTCATTTCATCTTTAGGGTCCTGTGCCTCCTGTGCTTCATGGCACAAGATCCAACTCCCCACTCATCCACTACCACTTTTCACTTTCAGGCAGAGGCAGCTCAAGGTCAGACTTAACCGTTAATGTATCGTTGTCCAGCAGTATAGTGAAATGTAGGAAATTGAAAAATAAGTACCTCAAACTAGAAAATTGCTTCATCCGATGGAGAATGAAGAAATACAGAACCGAAAGTACCCCAGCATTTGGCCTTCCCAAAACGCATTACTTGAAAACAGGCAAACACTTACAAAACCCCTAAAGTAGGACAGACCGTTGAACGCTATCTATCTAGATGAATTCCAAATGTAGAACCAGAATTAGTGTTGGAATATTGTTGATCTGGGATCTTTATCATACACAGATATTTACTGTAGGGAGGGAATATTGTAATCATTCTAACCGCAACTAGGAAATCATAACTAGAAATTCTAGTCTGTAATTAAAATGTATTTACTAAAATTCACAACAAGCACAAATTAAATCATAGGTCCTAATCTGCACATTAGTGTCACATTATATGTTTTAATACTCCAAGAAGGTAGATGTTGGAGATGGATAATGTCTACAAAAATAGATATCATCATACCACAGCATATGTTTGAGAGAATATCAAAATACAACTAATATAAAAAGATGCAATTATGCCCCATGTGAGGCCAACAGTTACTAAGGCAACAAAAGCACTTACAAGATGAACATGAAGGGGCTAATGATGATATCAGGAGGACCGTCACTGCCAGCCTGTCAGTGGTGGTCCCTCACCATTCGTAAGGACCGATCAGACCGCCACATTACGAATGCGGTCGGATCGGTGGTGGTTGGAAAATCCGACCGCCACGGGTCCGACAGTCGGATTGAATCCGACCACCAGTCGGACCACCCATATCGCCCAGTTTAGTGGCGGTACTTGTTAGGCACCACCGGTCAGATTAGGATGTCAATCCATACCAGCCTTTCCATGGTGGTTCAACCTCCATGAAAAGGCTGGCGGGGATGGACATTGAGGGCCCTTTGGGGGCCACCCATGCCCCTGGACCTTTCCTTTGGGTGCCCCCTACATATCCCTATACCAGGTGTACAACATCCCTGTTTAACATTGCGGTGGGTGCAACAGTCAGCAGAACCCACCGCAATGTTAAAGGTGGGTGATGCAACCACCATGGTGGCGGTCACATCCTAATTCCTATTGTGGGACTTCCGCAAGGTTGGAGGGCGGTCCCAGATAGGAGATGATGGCCGACGGACTTAAGTCCATCTGTTATTGTCAAGCGGCCCCACGTACTGTGTCTTCAATCCAAAGTATTAAATAATCACTAAATATATTAAGCTGAAAAAGAGTAAAAGTTCCAAACCAAGTGTATGCATCCCGGAACTGTAAAAATTGAAAATATTTTTCAGATCAGCAAAACTACAGCTGAACTGTGCAGCAGTTATTAGCCCCTCCTATTATGTATTCATCCACTTTAGAAACATGGGCCATGTCCCCGAATTGTTATATGGTTAGTGATGGGCCAAACAACTTTTGCCAGGTCAAGTCAGACATTGATAATGATCAGGATATTTGGACCAATAAAACAATAAAGACAATTATTATTTTCAAACAGAACTATCTATGCAACTAATGCACTTGTAGCAACTATTTAGTCTAGCCTCTTATTCATATATTTCTCAATCTAGATTCCATAATCAGCTAACTGACCTATGATTTGTAGATCCATTCAAGAATGTACTGTTTAACATTCATTACACAAATACTACCTAATGGGTAGGTTTTCTTCCTCCTATTGGATTTTTAATGTATGTGAGTCATCGCAAGCCAACTGATACGATGTTTCTTCTTCATAGGTGTTTACCATTCTTCATCCTGATGATGACCCTGTACACATATATTTAGAGGGTTGAAACGTTGATACAATAATAGTGTACTGTGTTTATGTGATTTAAGAGCTTGCAACTCCATGTTAGAGTATACACTGAACATCTGTGCATCCTCCACAGTCTGTATGTATGTGATTATAGTGTATATCACTAGTGCACTTCCTCTTCACTTATCTCACTATCACTGTGTCATTGCGTCATTTGGAGGCACCACTTTTGTATCAAATTTGGAAAACAATAGAGCTTAATGAGTTCTTCTTTCTAAGACTCTAAATGTTGAACAACTGAATATGAATGCATTTCTTCTAGCAAAACCAAACTGCTGATGGTTATTCACTAGTTTACCATGAAAGTTGAGGTTCACACATCCCCCTTCAGGGACCTCTGTCTGTAATAATGACATTGCCAGTTTCCCGAATAGCCAATGTGGCAACAGTCTTATAAAATGAGTAACAGTAAAAAAAATTGTAACTTTCATAACAATAATTTTTTTTTCCGGTTAGGGCACAGAGGTGAGGATTATGCTCTCTCTCTCATTACTAACTCAAACAGCAGCCAATAAAAACACAGTATAAAGCACAAAATAAACTACAAATCCCATGAACCCAATGGCCCCAAGATGATACCCTCATTATCATCTTACATCGATCACTAACATCTTAGACCATCAAAACCAAGAGACACCACCTTGCTGCCTCATTCTTTGTGATACAAAAAGTAAAACAAGTAGCAAGCCAAACAAAACTCCTAGGATGCAACCTGTATCCTCACTGGAACCAATGCACACCAAGCACTCCTGAAACAGCGAAACGCCAAATCCGATTCTTCATTCCAGCTTCAGCTAAAACCTAGAACAAGAATGAAAAATTGTAAAAATAGTCATCAGCAAGGGTGGGCAGACACCAGAAAAAAACATGTGCAGCATGTAAAATTCAACAACATCCACCATCAGTATATATAAATACAAACAGACAACATAACAATCTATTCAATCCTCTTGTGGGTAGGATAATACTTGCCTCTGTGTCCATAATCGAATTGAACATTTTTGTCATGAAAGCTAGAAGTTTTTTTTTAATGCTATGTCAGGATCAGAGGCTCAGATTATGCTAGTTTAAAGCTGACCCACCAAGGAAGTATCAACATGAACAATAAGTTTATAATAGAAGTGCTTAAATGTAGACTCAGAGAACCAATCTGCAGCCCAAAGAATGTCCTTTAACCGGGATCCTGACAACATGGTCTCAGATGCCATCACTCCCGAGCAGTCAATACCCACCTCAACCAGGATCCCCCTGACCAATCTAGTCAAGGTGGCAGCTGAGACCAGTTTGAAGGGCTTCTGAATTGCTAACAACAATTGGCCAGCCACGTCAGAATGAATGGACCTAGTACATTCCTCACAGGCTTTAAGACATTTCACCAAACACAGCTTGTCATTATGTGGAAAAGCAGGATACTCAATTCATTTAGAAAAGGTTTTTGTACATGTAGATATGGAAAAAGATATGCCATCCAGAGTGAATACTCTACTTGCTAAGTCCAAAATCGGTGATGTGTGAGACTCTGCGACCAAAAAATAGCAGTCTTTTCAATTTAGCCAGCAAATGCTTATGTGAGAAAAGAAAGTTGGTCCGCCAATCATTTAATAAGAGCAAAACAACTACTACACCACATAAATAAGAATATCTAGGCTTTGGAGGATTAGCAACCTTGATGCCTTTTAGCAGTCTACAGATTAAAGGAGGTATACCAACAGGCTCACCTGCTAAATGAGCATGACCTGCCGTAATGACCAATCGAAGGTTATTTAATGACCTGTAACACAGACTAGCCTTAGACACTACCGAATGGAACTTAAGCATATCTTAATTATATCTCTCACTCCAGGGGATCCAGATATTGTTGCATGCACCAATCCATCTATATCTTCTAAGCTGATGAGTTCCTTTTTTGATTGGATGGAGCCTTTGCCTGCTGAATGAATGTAGCTGCTGCATCCAAAATGTAAAGCACTTGGTCACATCTCTCGATATTTTCCAGACAATCAGTTGCAACTGGTATTGTAGTACAAGGGGATGCAGAAATCCAAAGGGATCCTTAAGAAGGTCTGGGAATACGGGGAGTGCTATCAGAAAATCCTTAGCCATCTCCATTAGAGCAGAGAATCAGGGTTGAGCCTTTCACTCTCAAAATCATGGCAATCGGAGGAAAGACATATTTCAGTCCTACCAACCAGACCTGGAGAATAGCATCTGTTACCTTGGCCACTGAAAAAGGCCTACAACTGAAGAAATCCTCCAATTGGGTGTTCTAGTGAAAAGAAAACAGGTCTATTTGACAAGTTCCCCAGACGATCTTGGACATTGTGAAAAATCTAATGATTACGTTTCCAGTTGCTCAAGTCCATGACAAATCTGGAGTTCAATCCACAATGAAGTTGCTCAGTCCCAGGATGTACTGCACAATCCCTAAAGTTCAGTGTTTCAGGCAAAAATTCCAAAGGTTTTCAGCTATCTTTGAGAGCATTCTGGACCTGGTTCCGTATGGTTTGCTTATGTACCTCACTGCTGGGATGTTGTTCATCCTTAGCAGGATAAAATGACTGTTCTTACAGGGAGAAATTATTTTGCTCGCAAATGACCCTGCCAGTAACTCCAAGCAGTCAGATTCTATAACCATGTCCAGTCTGGTAATGGAAATGGCTTGACTATTCCAGGACTCCACATGCATCAACCATCATTGAACATCTGCCCTCGCCGCTTCATAGAGTGGAACTTGAGCTTAGTAAGACAAACCATGTTGAAGGTGGCGCATCTTCAGTGTATAAAGAGCCCTGTAGTGAAGAGGGCCCAGAAAAATCGCCTGTATGGATGATGCTAACATACCAACCAGTCTTACCCCAATCTAAAGGAAGTCACTTGCTTGCCAAAACAATATTTGACTTCTTTCTTGACAACCCTGACTTTTGGTTGGGGAGCAACAGTTCGGCTTTGACTGAGTCTCTCTGTAAGTCCAGAAAGTCTATACATTGAGCAGGAGCCAGTGCTGAGTTCTTTCAGTTCAATAGAAATCCCAGATCCTACAAAAGAGGTATTGTCCAGGAGAGATGCTGAATCAGTTAGAGTTGAGATTGTGCCATAATGATTACAATTTCTAGATAGATGATCAATCAAACTCAATTCTCTTGCAGTCTCTCGACCATCAGTTTCATTAGTTTGGCCCACAGTGCAGAAGAGAGACCAAAAGGAAGCGCTAAGTATTCTTACCATAAGACACCCATTTAAACTGTAGGAAGTGACTGAAGATGGGAATGGTAGGGTACGGATCTTTGTGGTCCAGATGGACCATCTATTCTCCCTCATGGCGCCTATCCCTTAAAAGGTGGATACCCTCATCTTTCAATTGTGGTATATGATCCTTTTGTTGAAGTGTCTGTGACCCCCCACCCTCCTTATGAGTCAGGAAAATGGTGCGGCAGAAACCTGTGTGATGAGGCAGAGGAGGAGAGATGGCTCCCCTGATTCCAATATGCCAGAGCTTGCAAGCATTCCGTAAACACAAGAACCAATGGCTTGCCTTGCTCCTGCTGTTGCTGAGGTCTTGGAGTGTTTTTTCCATGTGCAAGTTTAGACAAAATAAGCATTTATTTCCGGCTATTTGGTTCCATCCTTAGGTTTTCACCTTTTCTTTCTGAAAGGTTAAGCTTGTGTACTGACATGCGCTTCATTTAGGAGTCTTGGAGAGCCTTCCAGATTGCCACGTGCCATAAGTGAGCACATTGTATCAATTAGACACTGAGCCTGTATATAAACCTCACCTCTACCCTGAAATCCTTGCTTGGCCTACACTTCCTGTGAACAAGCTTCCTGCCTATCCACTCACCTGGAGAATCGATCAATCCTGGGCAGTGCTCTTTCCGGGTGCAGTTCAAGTTCCTCCAGTGATTCCCTTGTCTTCAGTTCCCTCAAAGCATCCTTCGCCTCCGTCTACTGCTCAGCTATTCCAATTCATCTGTGACTTACCAAGACAAGACCTTGAGTCCTTATTCAGACTTAGGGCAAGGAAGTATTTGATAGCGCTTTAGTTCACACTATCCTTTTACAGTTGTAAGCAGGCTGGAGTATCGGTCTCCTCAAGGCTATATACTTGCCTTCAAGTTCCCTCTCATTGACTTTCCTCCAGTTCACTTTCATTGTTCTTGCACCGGATTCTTCTTGCAAACCTGGACATTTAACTGATTTCTATCTAAGCACTAAAGACTTGATTCTATGAACAGTACTGCCTTGAAAACCGTCCTCCTAGTGCTTGATACATGCACCATTAACCCTGAAGTAAATATCATTCCCTCTAGATAATCATTTTTTTCTCGTTGCAATTTAGTGTGCTTCCTTAGTTGGACTGTTTCTTAATGTTATTCAATGTATCCCAAGATGATTATCTAGCGGGAAGGATTTTTACTTATGCAAGAAAATTTGCCAAACTTCAATTTCAGGACAAAATGGATTCCGCAACAACATCTTTGTGCACTATATACTCATTAACCTCCACGGATACAAGCAAGGGGAAACAAGATCAGACAGTAGTACGACCAAAGAACACTTTTTTAGGCGAGATGCGGCTGGCACTCCAACAAAAGAACTGGGGAAAAAATTGGGCGTCCAATCAACAGGAAATCGTGGAAGAGGACGCGGGCGCGCCCGCCCAAACCAACAAGGAGAGGCATGTGGCTCCACAGATTCGAAAAGGATAGGCACAACAACAAAGAGCGTGAGACAGGAGTGGACTTAATCCATGCGACAGTTTCACAAGATCTTGAAGTAATTAACCTCTCCAAAAAATCCCTAACTGAAGTGGACATACAACTCCTCAAGTAGGGACTTAACTTTACTCCAACCAATACAACAGATTTATCGCAAGTCAGGAATGACTTATATAAATACATCTGCAAAATAAAATTGGCAAAAGTATTTGCAGAAAATCAAAAACTGGCAAATTATAAGAAACAATTACCAGTACCCACCACGGATCTAGCAGCAAAGGACTCTACAAGTTTTGTAGCCCTCATGGAATTAAATGAAGATCCTGATTCCCCAAGCTTAGGACTAGAGGCACATCGCGCACAACTCGGAGCAGGAATAAGTGGTATGAAACCCAAATCAAGATTCTATCCTCAACTCCCACATGGGAATAAAATGGATATGTCTCACGAAGCAGTTACAAGAGAACTTTACCAACTCAAATGTGTAAAAAAATCAATTAACATGTCAAAACAAGAACGGGAAGCCTTGGAAAATCTGAAAACATGCTAAGAAATCAAGATCAAAATGGCAAACAAAGGTGGGAATATCATCATTATGGACAAGGAAGCGTGCATAGTAGAAGCACATTCACAACTAAGAAACAAAGAATACTGAACGACTTAAAGAAAATCCAACTAAGAAGCTTAAACCGGAATTAGATCAGAAATCAACAACATGGAAAAATAACAACCTCTTGGATGATGACGAAATGAAATACTTGACAATTAACCACCCAAAAACAGCAACCATTTACTTCCTTCCTAAGATTCATAAACACCCCACTAGACCACCAGGCAGACCGATCATCTCGGCAAAGGGGGCTTTACTCGAACCAATAGCAAGCTATTTGGATACCTTTCTCCTACCTTATGTCGTGAAATTAACATCATATCTTCAGGATACAGGGGACCTGTTACAACATCTACAAGAAACCCCGTGGGCAACAACTTATCATCTGGTTACCTTGGACATCGTATCTCTTTACACAAACATTCGTAATGAGATTGGTCTAACAGCTATTGAGTCCTTCCTACAAGAACAGAACATTCAATTTACTGATCATTACAAAATGCTACTTGAGATGATACGAATCTGCCTAATAGAAAACATCTTCATGTTCGGTGATGAGATCTACCATCAAGTAAAGGGGATGGGTATAGGCTTTTCTTTTAGCCCGAGCTATGCCTGTTTGACGATGGGGTGGTGGAAACGTGAAATAGCTAAGTTGGGACCCTAACAATGACTTATATGTGAGAAAAATAGTCAAATGGTTACGATACATCGACAATTTGATTATCATTTGGGATGGAACTAAACAGGAATTTGCTGAATATTTCACCATCCATAACAATACGGAAACTTAGGAGGGGGAGGAGCTTCGCGCGGATCCAAGAGGGACGCGTGAGCACAGGGCTCCTGAGACCCTCTTTGCCTCCCGCATCTATCCTGCCACAAATCCTGATTTGATCGATGGGTACTTGTTGACTATGCCCTGCTGATTCTGAGGACTTTTTCAGAACCGAAATCGGACGTCGTGATCAGGACTTGGTGCATCCTGAAGTTTGTGGCCTACATCGTAGACCGTCCCCGGCCTTGAGTCACCGAGGTACCCAGGTGGCAAGTCAACAACAACGGCCAGTTGGGCACGCCCACAGCCCCTGTGGTGCTTTCGGTTTCGTTTTGGGCCATTGTCGCAACGCTCTACGGCTGCCCCATTCATCTTCTTGTCCCTGCTATGGATCCTGAATCTGCTCTGGTTTTTAGCCCTCTCGCCCTTGAGGTTCATCGAAAGCGTGATCATTTTGACTAGATTGCAACGACTCCGTGGGAGTTCTAAGCCCACTATGGCGGGCAAGCTGGATGTCGAAAAACGGAACACCAAGGGCATGCATCGTGGGGGCCTCATCCAAACCCAGACTATAGAGCGCTTCACCCGCCCAAAAGGGTCCCCAGGTAGAGCGAGTAAGGCTCTTGAAGGAACCGTGGATGGTACCCCGCCGTCGGAGGAACCAACACTGAGTGACATCATGGGCGCCATTACCAGTGTTCGGACTGACATGGGCCATCAGTACGAGACTCTTGCTGCCAAGATCGATACGGTGGCGATTGAGGTTAATCTCATCAGAGCTGACCTGGGGAAGACAAATGAATGGGTCAAATCTCTGGATATCAAAACTGCGAGTTTGATCACTGATGTCTCAGACCTTCAGGCTGAGGTTCGCACGCTTCGTACTTCCAACGACCAGTTTGCCCGCCGGCTGGAGGATTTCGAGGGCCGGGCCAGGCGCAACAACGTTCGTATTGTGGGGGTTCCGGAGACCCCGCCAGACGTCTCCACGGACCTTCTGGTGGAAGATCTGGTCCTTAAACATCTTGCGCCTTATGGCCTCAGTAATTTTTTCACAGTGGAACGGGCCCATAGAGTTCCCGGCGGGAAGCCGAAGCTGGGAGCCGCGCCGAGACCCATCATTGCCAGGATTTTTAATTTCCGTGACCGAGATGCTATCCTGCAAGCTTCGAGGACCACGGGTCCTACCAAATTTGACAATGCCTCGGTCAGTTTTTACCCAGACTTTACCCAGGCAGTTCAGAAACAGCACATGGGTTTTACCCGGTTGAGGATTGAGTATGAGGAGCGGGCCTTCTTCTTCGATCGCCCGAAGTGGCCAGTGACTGGTTGGACACTTTGCCATCACATCGTAAGGGCGGCGAGGGCCCTGAAGGTAACGAGGGCGGCCCAGCCGAACAGGAGGAGTGAGTCTGCAGTGGTGAACTTGTTACTTTGGACCTCTAGCAGTGGCTTTTTCATAGACTTGCTACTACTGTGGGTACCCGTGTGTGGGGGGATTCGGGTTTCCTCTTCCTCCTCTGGGGGCTTTCTCTCTCTTTTCGTAGGTTAGTTTTATGGGGTGACAGGCACACTGCAAGTTGGGGTGGCTTTTTGGTCTAATGCAGGGGTGCAGGGTGGTGGGGTGTTTTTCGGAGTTCCCAGGGGGTGGTGGGGGGCTTCTTTTCTCCTTGTTTTGATCGAGGCTGCTACATTTCCTGTTGTCGATTCTGTGTGCTTCTTCCCGGGCGTGGGGGGCTGGGTGTTCAATGCCGGGATGGGGGGGGGGGGAGCTTAGAATGCTGAGTTGGAACGTTAATGGTCTTAGAGATAGAATAAAGCGGGGTGTTGTCTTGCAATATTTGAAACGTTATACCCCAGATGTGATTTTGCTTCAGGAGACACACTTGGTGGGCAATGCGTGCCATGCACTAAACAGACATGGTTACCGTATGGTAGCACACTCGAGGTTCACCTCCGGCTCGAGAGGGGTGGGGGTCATGGTACGTACTTCCCTCCCACTGGAGATAGATGATGTTGTGCTAGACGACAGGGGCCGCTATGCGGCCATTACTGGGCGGTGGGAAGGGAAAACTGTCTCCTTTTTGTCTGTGTATGCCCCCCCTGGCCTGCAGTCTACCACGTTTGCTGATCTGGGTGATGTGATCCTGGGGCTCCCGGGCGACATGTTGGTGGTGGGCGGCAACTTTAATTCAGTGGTTAGTGGTGATGTAGATCGCAGTCCCCCCAGGACTTTGCCTGCAGCACAGCTCTGGCTAGGGAACATGCTGGATATGTTGGGACTAGCTGACTGCTGGCGGCAGCTACACCCAGGTCAGCTCCAGTACACTTTCTATTTGGGTGCGCACAAGAGCTTCTCGAGATTAGATTATATTCTTATGCCAGCGGCACAGATGGTCTCGGTGTGGGAGGTTAGGCATTTGGCCAGGGGGATCTCTGATCACTCTCCGCTTTTGCTAATGATTGATGTGCAACTGGGCGCCGAGGGCCGAGTCGCCCCGATTAACCCCTGGCACCGCCGTAATCCTAAAATCAGATCAGAGATAGGGAAATGTATGGATTACTATTTCGCTGAGAATGATGGATCGGTTTCCTCCCCGGTTACATTGTGGGAGGCCTATAAGCCGGTGATTCGTGGTCAGGCCCTGTCCCTCATTGCCAGCGAAAAGAGGCGTAGAAATGCTGCGGTGGTGGAACTAGAAAATGAGATCACTGCTTTGGAAGGACAGGTTGGGACTGGGGACACTCCGGAGGTGTTGCATTCCCTGGCCCTGAAACAATTTGATTATAAGACCCGGGTCACTGATGCCGCTAAGGCGATGCACCGTGAGCAACAGGGGAGCCTGTATGATGTGGGTGATAAGGCGGGAAAGTTGATTGCATAGCTGGATAAAAGGGATCAATTGAACCGAGTGGTGCCTGTTGTTGAGAGTGTGGATGGTGTTAGAGTGGTGGACCCGACTGACATAGTCCGAACATTTGCCCGTCACTTTCAGGCGGTTTATGCGCCGGTCTCGGATCTACCGGAAGAGGATTCGCATCTTTTGCTCCGAGATATCACTCTGCATGGCCTGTCGGACTCTGACATGGAGCTTATGGAGGCGGATTTTTCCACCGATGAAGTAGCGCTCGCTATCCGTTCACTTCGGCCCGGGGCCTCGGGCCCCAACGGCATGCCGGTAGAATTGTATAAACTCTGCCCGGACAAAATGGCACCGTTTAACCGTAAGATGTTTTTGTCATCGCGAGATCTCGGCTCTCTTCCTCGTGATCAGAGACTGGCATCCATTGTTGTCATACATAAAGACGGCAAACCCCGGGACCAATGCTCATCATACCGGCCGATCTCGCTTTTAAAAGTCGAGCCCAAGATTCTTTCTAAACTACTGGCGAATCGGTTGGTTACGATGATAGCAGACTTGATCCACCCGGACCAATCTGAATTTTTCCTTGAAACCCGCCCTAAGCCACAAAGAGTTCCCACGGAATTCATAATCGATCTAGCTAGAATTGCACTCAAGAGGAACTACTTTCGGTTCATGGACACGTTCTACGTGCAGGTGAAGGGACCGCCATGGGGTGTCCTTATGCCCCGGAGATGGCGGTCCTCTTCATGGCCCTGTACGAGGAGCGTTTTGTGTACCAAGGTAACCCCTATCAAAATCACATTCTAAATTGGTATTGTTACATTGATGACATCTGGTGTCAATGGAACGGTTCTGTAGAAACCTTGATCCAATTTCATGAATGGTTGAACATGAGACATCCCAACATAAAATTTACCCTAACCCATAGTACTACCCGCCTCACGTTTCTCGACGTAGAGGTTGGTGTACAGGATCAAAAACTAATCACGACATTATACCGCAAATCCACAGACAAAAACACCATCCTCCACTATAAAAGCTACCACCCACAAAGCTTAAAAGCCAACCTCCCCTATAGCCAAATGCTTAGGATTAGGAGGAATTGTTCTAGGAAAGAAGATTTCTTTGCACACTCAGAAATTCTTAGCAACCAACTCAAAACAAGAGGCTATCCTGATAAAATGCTAAAACATTCCATTAGAAGAGCCTGGTACACACCAAGGGAAGAATTGTTGTCTAAAAAGCATAAAAAATCTTTGGAGAGACTAGTATGTGTTACAACCTACGGACCACACACAAACAAACTTAAATCTATAATTTTGAGAAACTGGCACCTGTTAACTGGAGTAGGGATGCCAATGGAGAAACCACTTTTTGCTCTTAAAAAGAATAGGAGCATTGGCCAGCAGATTGTGAGGGCAGATTTGGGAGTCAGCCAGGTCAAAACAGATTTACGTGCATTGTGGCGACTAAAACCAATAGAAGGCCATCACAAGTGTGGCACGTGTATTTCATGTGCCACAACAATTGAAGGTACTGATTTTGAGTTCAACAACATTAAATGGATTCATAAAGAATTCACGAACTGTAAAAGTCGCAACCTGGTGTATGCGATCATCTGTCCATGTCCCAAATTATATATTGGGAAAACGAATCAGCAAATAAATCAAAGAATATCACAACATCGGTCCCGAATTAAACAACAAGTACTAACAGCTCCAATGGTTCAACACTTTATTCAAAGTGGTCATACAGAAAAAGAATTCAAATGGACTGTACTGTCAGGAATAAAAACTCCCCCAAGGGGAGGGGATGTAGAGACATTGTTGCTAAAAAGAGAAGCGTATTTAATCTTAAAGTTCAACTGTGTAATTGAGGGGATGAACGAACTTACTGAGCTGCAAAGAAATATCCATTGAGTCCTCCTGTGACACCACCGCCCCCACTGGGGAACCCCACCTGCTTTCAAAATAAACATAAATGTTAAAGTGTTTGCTATATATGAGCCGATCTATTCACTTTCACAAAAGTCTGTGCTTATTAGCGAGTAAGGACTACAATTCCTACAACACCTAGAGCGTGGCCAGGTCAGGTGATTAATTAAGGCCGCTTCCGGATGAAGTCCGAAGAGCAATGTGGCGGAACGACTGCAGAATTTAGATCGAATCAACAAGGTGAGCCTGCTCCGTGCCCCCCAATTTGTATAAACAGACGAGTCACGAGATTGTCAAGCTAATCCTAGCATTCAATTTTGCAGCGGAATACCCAAACGCGGAAGCAACCTCACTAAGGGAGACGCGCCCAATTGTTAACGTAGAAGGAAAACCCATCCCTGCTTGTGCCCGCATTACGAACGAAGTGAAACTGATCTCACGACAACGGTTTGTGCGTGTGCATCCCACCACAAAGTAAGTGCTATTAAAAATGTAATGCCCATGTTTACATAACACATAGAGATAAGGGGACAACTGACGGTCCCCTTTCTCTTGATGCAGATTCAAGGTCAGGAGATAGAATACATAGACGACATCGCGTCTTGGAAATATTCAGGTACTTTACGCCCCATTAACATATGAACACATATACAATAAGGGAAAGAGTAGAGACTAAAACCATATTTTTAATTTGTTAAGTACCCAGGTTTGCCCTGAGGAAAAACCCGACCAACCATACCGGGTTTGGAAACGCGTCAGCATTTCCAACGAGATCTACTTCTCGAACTCACTACAAGGCACTAAACAGAAAGGATGTCCCGCAGTGCAGAACTCATTTGAACTCACACAAAAATATGCCTATAGTGTTTAACAGTCCTAAAATTACAAAAGGAATTATGGGAAAGGACTGAATTTCAAACAGCCTCTGGTGTACCTTTACATTAAGTTGGTGTATGCTAATGTCTGTAAATGTTTATGTAGATATTCATGTTATGATTGTTTCATGTTTAATTAATTCATGATTTGTCTTTTGAGTTATTCTGTCATAATTTGATCTAAGGATGTGTTACAACCTCTTACTGAACTGTACAAAGTAAGAAAAATACAGAAAATAAGTGAAGTAACATTGAGTCTCATAATTTTATAATGAGCTCACATTTGCTGAAAATTAAAAACAGCATTGAACCCGAGACCAGGCAGTTGTGGTTTATTATTTTGAATTTGTCCCGCCTGGTCCTGTAGGACAAAACCCCTCTAGTAAATTTAGGTTGCCTGAAGTCAGGCGCTGTCTGTTGAATGTTTGGGAAACGAATGATTGAACTGTTGCTCAGATTCAATGGGTCACACTGGATAATATGGTTGCTAAACGTGACATAGCCCAGTTATGGGGTTCCCCAAGGCCACCGACGCTCCTGCGCTGGAAGTAGAATATGGACTGGTCCATGTTCAGAGAGAAAGTTGTGTATGTTTCCCGCGGCAGACCCAAGAAATGGGGTAGGATATGGGGACAATGGGCATACCGTGGTGAGATTTGTACCCCCCCATTCACCGACCTTCCGGATCCGCTCCTTCTTCCTTGATCGTGCGTTCCCTGTACTCAGCTCTTGTTGATTGCATTGTATTAGTTGCTACCAGGTTTCCCCCCCCTGCCCTCCCCGGTCTCCCACTGCCATAGGGAACTACCAGTTTATACATAGCCATGCCTCTTTTTTTCTTTTCTGTGTTTTTGTTAGTGGTTTTATTTAAATAAAATATAAAATGTGAAACCTTTCGCGGATCCTAGCTATACCACAGGCCTGTACGTAGTCATGAAGTATCGCTGCTGTACCCCCGGGTTGTCGGCTGATGAGCTGTGTAATTTGATGTTGATGTTATTATGCTCGACTGACCAGCCTCCGTGGTTGTGGGTCTGTAACTGTCCTTTCTTTACATAATAAAGGTTTTAAAAACAAATTTTAAAAAAAATGAAAAAATACGGAAACTGATCTTAAATTCACATATACAATCAGTGATAATAGAGTAGTCTTCCTGGACACAGAGGTTTACATCAGCCTAAATGAAGTACATACTACATTACACCGAAAGAAACTGCCACCAATGCCGTTTTCCACGCTGAAAGCTATCAGCAAATGAGTCTAATCAACAACATATTGTACAGTGAATTTCTAAGGGAAAGAAGGATATGTTCACAAGAACAAGAATGGCAAAAAAACAGCAGATTGATATCTGAAAGATTTAGAAGAAGAAACTACAACAAAAAAATTGGTCTCAGCATGTCAACAAAAGACAGCGAGTCAGGCACGTTCAGAATTGTGCTCCAAAAAGCAACTTCCCCCAAATACGGATGTTACTACTCAAGAAATAAGGCTGTTCACCACATACTCTACAGAAAATAAACAAATTAGAAATATACTACAGAAAAATTAGAACATCCTTACTTTGGACCCCCTGTATGACATCTTAGGCAGTATACAGCAAATGTAAAGCCTGTGCACATAGCAGAAGAACGTTAACATATGAAGTCAAGGGATGTAAGGGAGGTAGAAGGATCAACAAGTTTATGTCCTGTCCTACTACCTTTGCTGTATACTACCTAAGATGTCCCTGCAATCAGAACTCTGTGGGGAGTACCATTAATCCTGTGAAATTAAGGATTCTCGAGCACATGCGGGCAATAGTAAAAAAAAACTTCACTTACCCGGTGGCTCGACACTTTGCTATCAAACACAAGAGTGATAGAAATCTCCTCCAGTACTTTTGTCTGGATTATGTACCAGAAAATCAGAGAGGGGGAGATAGTGTACAAAAACTTAGATGGCTTGAATCCCGCTATATAGTAGACTTACAAACTAAAGCCCCGGGGGAACTTAATAGCGGGGAGGAGCTAGCAGTACATTTGGGGACCTAAACTGTACGAAGAAGTAAGAAAAAGAAAGAGATACATTTTAGAACAAGATAAAATGGAATTGAGCAGGCACGGCCCATGCTGGGCGTTATACTGGGGTGGGTGACATCAGGCAGGGGAGGGTCAGGGGGGGGATGCAAAATACGGGACAAGGACCATTAGAGGTAAGTATCGAAAAAATAAAATAAAACACATTTCGTTGCCCACGCTGCATCACATTTGGTGATGCAGAGTGGGCAACAATTTTTTAAATTTTTTTTTTTCGATACTTACCTCTAATGGTCCTTATCCTGTATTTTACTAAGTATGGGTGAAATTCGAATTCGCAATCTGCAAAATCCGCGAATTCGTGCAAATTTGCAAGTTTTGTTTTTTTGTGTGTTTGCGGGGTTTTTTGCGTGTTCCTGGGGCTTTTTGCGTGTTCGTGGGCTGCTTGCATGGCGAAATTACCCATGCGGTCGCGTATGGGCACAGCATCCTCTGGTTCACCACTGCCACCCTCTGGTTCATCACTGCCACCCTCTGGTTCACCACTGACACCCTCTGGTTCACCCCTGCCACCCTCTGGTTCACCCCTGCCACCCTCTGGTTCACCACTGCCACCCTCTGGATCAGCACTGCCACTCTCTGGTTCACCCCTGCCACTCTCTGGTTCAGCACTGTCACCCTCTGGTTCACCACTGCCACCCTCTGGTTCACGACTGCCACCCTCTGGTTCATCACAGCACCACTGGTTCACCACTGCCACCCTCTGGTTAACCACTGTCACCCTCTGGTTCAGCACTGTCACCCTCTGGTTCACCACTGCCACCCTCTGGTTCACCCCTACCACCCTCTGGTTCACTACTGCCACCCTCTGGTTCATCACAGCACCCTCTGGTTCACCCCTGCCACCCTCTGGTACAGCACTGTCACCCTCTGGTTCACGACTGCCACCCTCTGGTTCACGACTGCCACCCTCTGGTTCATCACAGCACCTCTGGTTCACCCCTGCCACCCTCTGGTGCAGCACTGTCACCCTCTTTTTCACCACTGCCACCCTCTGGTTCACGACTGCCACCCTCTGGTTCATCACAGCACCTCTGGTTCACCACTGCCACCCTCTGGTTAACCACTGTCACCCTTTGGTTCAGCCCTGCCACCCTCTGGTTCACCACTGCCACCCTCTGGTTCACCCCTGCCACCCTCTGGTTCACCACGGCCACCCTCTGGTTCATCAGAGCACCCTCTGGTTCACCCCTGCCACCCTCTGGTACAGCACTGTCACCCTCTGGTTCACCACTGCCACCCTCTGGTTCACGACTGCCACCCTCTGGTTCATCACAGCACCTCTGGTTCACCACTGCCACCCTCTGGTTAACCACTGTCACCCTCTGGCTCAACACTGCCACCCTCTGGTTCACAACTGCCACTCTCTGCTTCACCACTGCCACCCTCTGGTTCACCCATGCCACTCTCTGGTTCACTACTGCCACCCTCTGGTTCACCCGTGCCACCATCTGCTTCATCACTGACACCCTCTGGTTCACCCCTGCCATCCTCTGGTTCAGCACTGCCACCCTCTGGTTCAGCACTGTCATCCTCTGGTTCACCCCTGCCACCCTCTGGTTCATCACTGTCACCCTCTGGTTCATCACTGCCACCCTCTGGTTCACCACTGCCACCCTCTACCGAGACCTTTTGTGACGCAGCGGCAGCACAAAAGATGCGCATTGGTGCTGGATATTAACAACGTGACGCATCTGAGAGATGCGTCACGTTGTAAAGCCTTGTGCCATCAGGAGGGGTTCCAGCGCAGGGAAGGGCGTTCCTGCGCAGGCACGCCTTCTAAAAGTGGCTGAGTGAAATGTACAAGAATTCACTCTGTCACTTTTAGGCCAATGCTGCGTCAAAACCTTGCGCCTGCTTAAAGCAGGCGCAAGACTTGATGCAGCATTGGAGAGATAGGGCCCCCCAGAGCATTGCTGGAGCTGCGTCGCAAGCGCAATGCAGCTCCTGCAATGCGCTGTTTTATGGCACAGATGTGTGACGCATCTATGCCATTGTTGCCACATGGTGCACCATGGGTGGCGGAGCTGCGGCGCACAATAACTGGCGCATCCCTGGGGATGCGCCAGTTATTGTAAATCTGCCCCTATAAATTTAGCCAATGAGGGAACACTTACTGATTAGACAGTAGAAAGTGTGCCAGTTGAGTAGAGGTATTGCACAAAAAGGTGGCATCTTCGTGGACAAAAACGCAGGGTGGGATTCATTCTGCCCCCTGTTAGACTTGTTTTTTGTGCCCTTCTGCCCTCTGTTAGACTCATTTTTCCCTTGTTTTTCTGCCCTTCTGCCCCTATTAGACTCGTTTTTTGTGCCCTTCTGCCCTCTGTTAGACTCATTTTTCCCTTGTTTTTCTGCCCTTATGCCCTCTGTTAGACTCGTTTTTTGTGCCCTTCTGCCATCTGTTATTCCCTTGTTTTTGTGCCCTTCTGCCCTCTGTTAGATTCGTTTTTTGTGCCCTTCTGTCCTCTGTTAGACTGTTTTTTTGTGCCCTTCTGCCCTCTGTTAGACTCGTTTTTCCCTTGTTTTTCTTCCCTTCTGTCCTTTGTTAGACTGCTTTTTGTGCCTTTATGCCCTCTGCATCACCACATCATCACTCAGCGCTACCCCAGCATCACTCAGCACCACCACATTATCACTCAGCACCACCACATTATCAATCAGCACCACCACAACACCACTCAGCGCCACCACAGCATCACTCAGCTCCACCACAGCATCACTCAGCACCACCATAGCACCAATCAGCACCACCATAGCACCACTCAGCGCCACCACAGCATCACACAGCACCAACACATTATCACTCAGCACCACCACAGCACCACTCAGCACCACCACAACATCACTCAGCATCACCACAGCATCACTCAGCATCACCACAGCACTGCTCAGCACCACCCCAGCATCACTCAGCACCATTCCAGTATCCCTCAGCACCACTCAGCATCACCACAGCACCACTCAGCACCACCACAGCACCAATCAGCACCACCACTGCACCACTCAGCGCCACAACAGCATCACTCAGAACTACTACAGCATCACTCAGCACCACCATAGCACCACTCAGCACCACCCCAGCATCACTGAGCACCATCCCAGTATCACTCAGCGCCACCACATTATCATTCAGCACCACCACAGCACCACTCAGCACCCCCACAGCATCACTCAGCACCACCACAGCATCACTCAGCACCACCACAGCACCAATCATTAGCACCACAGCACCACTCAGCGCCCCCACAGCATCACTCAGCACCACCACAGCATCACTCAGCACCACCACATCATCACTCAGCACCACCACATCATCACTCAGCACCACCACAGCACCACTCAGCACCACCCCAGCATCACTCAGCACCATTCAAGTATCACTCAGCACCACCACAGCACCACTCAGCATCACCACAGCACCACTCAGCACCACCACAGCACCACTCAGCGCCACACTAGCATCGATCTGCACAACCATTCAACAACAACTGGTTCAAATATGTTCTCTCAATGTTTCAAACTTTATTGCAAATGTCACAAAAAGATGTTAATATTTCACTTCAGTTCTTGGATTTTCGTCACAATAAAATACACTGAACATAATCTTCACAAAAGTTATTTACAAAAGTTTAAGCTATTGCCATTATAAATTAAAATCACTTTTATTTAAGTATTAATTATTCAAAAAAATTAATAGCCATTGTAATTTGTAATATCAATACAGCTAAGTCACGTAAATACAAAACATGTTTCTTTACAAATGCTATAGGTGTCACATATACGAAAGTTATAACTATTGGCATTGTAAATGACAAAGCTATTAATGTAGTTATTTTCAAAACCTACACATAAATAAAAAAAATTGTCATTTACAAGACCAATAGCTCAAATGTTCCTAATGCGAGACCTATTGCATTGCAAATGCTTGTTTTTATATCTGTCAGTGCTTCCTGTTGAGGTTTAATTTTCGTGACAGGCGCCTCATTGCCTACTTGTAACTATTCTCTGACCCTGCTTCAAGGGTCAGAGCAGGGTCAGAGAATAGTTGCAAGTAGGAGACGAGGCGCCAGGAAGCACTTACAGGCTTACAGCAGCAGGTGCCCAAGTTGAAGTTAATTTCTTTGTAACCCTTTTGTAAAAGGTGCTCATCTCGCAGCTACAGCTCAGGCTGCAATGTCAGATCAGAGAGACGTAACCACAATGGCGAGGTGTAGCTTTAATCGTAATTTTAGCTTTAGATGAGCTTTGGAGATGCTGCTGTTAGTTTGCTGGTTTGCTGGTCTGGTATTTCAGTCTGATATTTCAATAGGTGGTAACTCCCCCCACTGCTGGGTGACAATAAGCCCATGACCACACAAACTGAGCAGCGGTAATTTTTGTGTGGAGGTAGCAGTCGCAACACTGATTCCTGATGCACTGCTCACCTCGTAGCTCGCCTCTCCGCCTCCGCCCCCACCCTTGATGAAACAAAGCAGGGCAAAGCGGTGCAAGAGGGGCTAGGCAGACTGGGCAGGCCAACAGGCAGGCAGGCAGCACAGCAGCCAATCCGTATTGCTAAAAGTGGGCGGAAATAAGGGGTGTGGGTCGTTACAGACTGTCGGAGCCGCAGGGAGAACAGCAGGGATACCGCTAGGATACCGCAAGGGGCTAAGGGCATCAGGCAAGCCACAAACCGCCCACTGCCACATCGCACCGCACTGCTGATGGTGCCAATAGCAGTGAACAGTAGCAGGCAGTGTAGTGAGGGCGAGGGCTAGGTTTGGCTCCCGTTAGTGCAGTGGCAGTAGCAGGCAGTGCAGTGAGCAGTGAGGGCTCGGCTCGGCTCCCGTTAGAGCCCCCCTGCTCACTTCACTGTCGTCGTCGTTCCCCCACCTTGGTGTCCTTTTTGGTATCACTTCCTCTCAACGGCCGTACAGTGCTGGCAGGCGCAGTAGGGGAAAAACACAGCAGAATCACAAGCCGTTTCTCGCTTCCTCCGTCCGTCCATCTCCGCTGGCGTTCTCGCTCGCTCCTCGCTCCCACTCTGACGCTTGGTTTCCTCGAAAACACGGTCACTGGAATTCTCACACAGTGCTTGTTGCCACTTTTTCCGAGTCCACAGGAGTCCCGTGACCCTCTTCAATGGTAAAGCCTGATTGTAAGTTACAATATTTAAAATGTCACTTTTAGAAATGTGCCATTTTCTTGTTGTAACCATTTGGTGCCTGGTGCTTTTATAATGGGTCATGTGACTAGTTCTGGTTGTGTATTCCTTCCAGTCACTGATTAAAAAGGGGACTGGATGTTGGATGGATGGGCTATCCTGACCTAATGGGAGGAGCAGAGCTGGCACCTATCACGCTTGCACTTCACAAAGGACTTAATACTAGACTATTGTCACCCCAGACCTATCAGAGCCAGGGGAAAGAAGGACATTCCAAAACCAGCTGTGTGGGAAGTTGTAGAAGTTTTTGCAACTTTAAAGCTAGCACCAGACATAAATATTGGACCCGCAGACCAACTATTGACATCACTTCTGGACCTGTTCAAAGACTGCCCAGTTGCCCTGCTACAAGACAGACTGCCCTGCTGAATGAGGAAGGAAGACTGAACCTGCTCCGTGAACCCATAACCATCAGAGGGACTCCAAGGGCTAGCTGACTGGCCTCCTGTTCTGTGCTACAGAGACATAACAAGCTACAGAGACCAGTCCTGCAACTGTCCAGCAGCCCACACTCAGTTCGACCTACCTGTGCCCTGCTGCTGACCTCTGCTCAAGTCAGTCCTGATCCCTAAAAGGTACCTTTCAGGTCTGGAGTCCTTTACTAGCACCTGAGTGTACTCCTCCTAGCCCAGCTGTGGGTTCCCTCAGAACCGATGCAGTGTGGTGAAACTCAATGCAGCGCGATACAGGACCTCCCATCGTACCACCTTGGAGTTCCTTATTGCCAGCCTCTTCAGAAACAAAACAGTGCAGCACATCTTGACATAGCACCTCACATCACAGATTCTTGCAGCTTCGGTGGCCTTTTTGGATCCAACACAACGCAACTCTACTTGACTCAGCACCTCACAGCTTCGGCTTTGCAGCACCATCGGAACCAACACAACTCAATGCAGTGTGATATAGTACCTTGTATTTCAGTTCAAGTATAGGCAGGTACATTGCACAGTGGGCCAAACTCGGTCTTGTACCCGATCTGCACTCCATTGTGGTTTGCTTGGGACTTTTTTACCGTTCTAGCGTGACCAGATAACCCCATTTGACGCTTTGAGCTTCTCGTGCTACTTTTACCCAAGACTTTGAAATTACATATGTTCAGTTCTACAGACTGTATTTTTGTGTTTCTGGTATCAATTTTATTATTAAAATGTATTTTATCTTTCCGGATTAGTGTGGGATTATTCGGGTGTTGTGTTGTCAATCTGTTACTGATTGAGTGCTGCATTAATACTTTACACATTGCCTCTGAGGTAAGCCTGACTGCTTATGTGTCAGGCTACTAGAGGGTTTAGCATAGGTTAATTTAGTAACATTTGTAGTTCACCCTGACAAGAATTTTGTTGTTGCTTGAGTTACTCCCCCAAACCAATAACTCAATTTCTCACCAACGTGATTGTTCTTTTGCCTGTTTGCACAGCCATAATAGAACGAACCCCGGAACATTAGAGGCAAACGATCCTAGCTACTATGTTTGAGGCCCAGTAACCATGCTTGCCCTGTGGACACCGAATGGGGTCTGACACTGTGGAGTGGTAGAGAAAGTATGAGTTATTTATTACTACAAACTACATTTTACATAAGATAATATAAACCCAGATAACTCTAGGGTTACAGAGAGTATTCTGTTGTAAAATGCTTCCACTCATGTTGCCCACCCTCGAAAAAATGTTGCCCCTTGCATATTTTTGGAACATCTTGGCATCCATAGGCTGTTAACTACCACTGGTAAAAGACAATCCCTGTCATAATGGTAGTATTACGGGCACATTAAGAACACTCTTTGTATGATGGGGCTTATAAGAGGCATATTGTAGGCCCTGGCAGTATGATGGACATTTTTAGCTTTTTGTGGTTATCAATTGCCCAAGAGTGTACAAATATGTTTACCCTGGCACATTGATGGTATGTCTTAGGCATTCTCAGCACAGTGATGGTTCTGGGAGGTCTAGGGGTAAATCATGCCACATTGTGGATATTCATTGCCAAATGGTTGCAATTCTTGACAAATTGTAGGTATCTATATACCCACACCACCCATAATGCTGGCCATTACATTATGGTTAAAGTTTTGCGACATTTAATTAATAAATAGTGTTGATCCAGCGCTTAAACAACAACAGATACTCCACTATCATATACTCAGCTGGGCTCATAAACTCACAGTACATAAAACCACTGGGGTCAAGTTTGTAATTTACACAGTGTTCACAAAACTGTTTAGGATTAGTTTATTTGGAACCTCTGTTCATTTCTTTAACTAGCCCTTAACAGATCAACAAGTTCTTTCCTCTGGTCAATGGACCATTAGTTGAACTAGTTGATGGTGATAATCAATAAAAGCTAACTTTTCTATACTGTAAGTTAATTCTTTACAGACTCAAGAAGTTTTCAAATCTTTATCTAAAATTTTAATGCATGTGAACAGTCTCAACACAGTGCAGTCAACATCATTCAAAGGAGAGAAAAACTCAAACAAACACAATACATTTATCTCTGACTCATGCAATCAACTGATGTCTGAAAGGGAGAGGACAGAGAGAAAAGATCAGAACATTTGCAAGTAACCAAAAATATTAGTTACCAAGGATGGTGTGAAAGACCAACTCCTTGGCCAAAGGACGCAAAGACTTCAGGACAAGAATCAGGACAGGATAGTTGACCTCTCTAGAATACTTATGGTTGCGCAGCACCCCTCTCTGACACTCTCTTCCTCCTCGAGATTCTTCCACGAACTTCTGATCTAACCCAATTAATTAGGATAGAAAGTTCTGCTTCAAGTTCTGCATTCGGTTCTTCATCGGCATCTCACAGCATCTCTCCCAGCAACAGCATCTCCCGCAGCAAAACAGCATCCCAAAATCTCACAAACTCCATCTAACTAACTAACTAAAGCTATCTTATTATACCTTTCATTCTTCATGTTCCACCCACTAAAGTTTCAATATCGTAAAAATACAAAATCTGATTGGTCAGGTAAGGGTGAAGCTCCATCACACCATGCTTACATTGGCCCAAATACGCACTAGTGATAAAGTCAAAAGACAGATGTTACATCCAAAAAATAAAACGGTTGTATTGTATACCACCTGCCTCTACTCTAATCCAGTTTATTTATTCAGGTCTTTTTATTGCATTAGCATTAGTAAAAACCACTCAGTTTAGTTCAAACAAGCAGATGCCATGCACGCGAGTCTTCAAGACTCCATTTTAGTATCTTCTGCTCATGCCAGAATTTCCCTCCAAGCGTTAGCTCGTCAGACTGCATAGATGCAGTTGACGCATGCACACAATAGTTTCCCCGTTTAGAGCAGTATTAATCCATCTTCATTGTTATCCGCATTAGTACACACATAAGCAAGCTTCACTAACCCGAGTGTAGAATGAGGTGCATATTAGTTATTCACAAACATGATTAATAACTTGTTAGTGAGTTAAACGAGTGGATTGCTCCAAGCACATCTCTTCTCTATGAGTCCTTGCTCCATCAATCCCCTCTCTGATGGCACTTTTGAGCCATCACAAAATGACCCATCCCAACCAGATACCAACCTTAGCACATCTCTGCTTCTTTTCTTTCCCTCTGATCTTTTTCAGTTTCTCCTTTCAAATCTTTAATCTTTTTATATAGCTTTCCTTTTATCTCTTCCAGCTGAATTTCTTCGTATTCCCTCTTTCGTTTCTTTCCTCTCCCTTCTTTTTCCAAAAGTATTCTTCTTTTTCCCTTACCTCCACAACACTAGAATGTGATCATAATCATCAATACTATTGTCAATATCACAACTACTGGTAATATTAGTTGACATAGAAAGCTCTTTCCAAAGTTAGCAAACCATTTCCCTATTGATGTTATACTCTTTGTTAGTTTTCCTCATACACTGTCAGCCACCAGTTGGGTCAATTCTTTATGACTTCTGGTAATATTTTCAATACACCCTTTAATTTTCTGACTTTTATCAGGAATATAAGTGAAGCAATGTTGAATTTCAACATACCACAGACTACGCCCTCTTTTGCCAATAAGATGCCAAGAGCAAGACGATTTTGTAAAACCATAGACCTTATCGCAACCATTACTGTATTAATGATTAAGAATTCTCCTGCAGTATCCGTAGAAAGACGATCAACTATTGTTGACAATTTGCAAATTTTACGCAAATTTAGAATGACTCCAACTGAGGGTATCAATGCACTAAATATATCACCTACAATTGCAGAAAAAGTACCTCTCTTACTCGTGTTAGTCTATTACATATTTAATTGATTGCATTTATTCTGTTCACATGGTAAATTTTTGGAAAAACTATTCCAAAATAACACTTCCATACCATACCATATAGGGATTATTCGTGTATACATAGTAAACTCCTGGAAATACAGAATCGGGTCCCCGTTTTTAGTCCTCATCTGCCTAAAATTAGGAAGTTGTGTTCACATTCACTGGAACCAATGAACATGTTATTATAATCTGTCTTTAACCTATGGAGGCAGAAATTTCCTCTTTTCACAAAGTCTAGGGACATCGCAGCATGAGCCTTGCACTTTGCATGAATTCCCTCTTTATCATCGGATTTCTGTTCAGCAGACTTCTTTTTTTTTTGTTTTATCTTTTTATTAAGCAACATTCAGTCAACAAAGAGATACAGTAATACATCATTGTCAAAAAAAATTTAAAGTATTTCAAACACATTGAGACTTCAAAATAAGTAGTCAAGCATATTAGTAGTTGAATCTGCTGTATAACAGAAATAATAACTATAGAAGAGAGACAAGAAGCAAAAAAAAAAAGGAAATACAATTTTCGATATATCCAACATTATACAGTTCATTAAATTAATTAGTGAAGCAGTAAATTAAACAGGATAGCCCTATCAAATCAAGATGATACCGCTATGACAGGTGACTTCATATTAGTGAACCAATTAGAAATTGGGCCCCAAATCTGATTTCCAAGAAGTCTTGTTTTTTTACCCCTAGTGCCATAAATTGAGATCTCCTGTTTATAGGTGGCCAGAAATCGACCAAGCCACATCTGAAATGTAGGTGGCTCTAGGTCCTTCCAGCGAGCAGCAAGAATAATAAGCAAAATTGCAATTGCTAAAAACATGGACCTTTGCTTCTCAATACTATGACCCAAAGAGTCATCGTGTCCCATCACATAAAGGGTTGTTGAGTCTCTGATATTCCGTCCAAAAACCTGGGCCCAGAATCTCATTATCATCATTTTTAATAGATCTAATTTGGGGCATTCGGCGAACATGTGAATTAAGTTTGCTTGAGGTTGTCCACATCTTGGGCAGTTGTCATCAGCCCGCAAGCCCCAGGAGAACAATTTTGCTGGTGTATAATATAAATTATATAGAACTCTGTAGTATTGAGCTTTAAGATTGGAAGCAATAAACAATTTTGATGATAGGGCCAAAGAAAAATCAATGTCTATATTTGGATTACCCAACCTAAGAGCCCAAGCTTGCTCTACCCGCTCCAGATCATCCTTAGTATTTTCAATCAATAATTGATATATGTTACCTATACTTGTAGATCGTTTTCCAATGACTGAAAAAAGATGAACGTTGTTTAGTTCTATTCTGGGAATATAGTTATGGATACATGTAAATACTTGAAAATATTTAAGAAAATCAGTAGCAGGAATAGTATATTTCTGTTGTAGCCAGTCAAAGGTAGTAGTATTTCCTGAGTTTAGAAAATCTGCAACTGTCTTGATACCTAAATTTTCCCACCTCCGATATGTGCTATCATTAAGGCAGTGCGGGAGGATCGAGCTATTCTACAAGGGGGTATATTTTGTGAATTTAGGAATATTTAGTTGTTTGGATACAGATTTCCAAACCTTCCATGCATCGGTAATTACTTTTAACTTAATTTTTTTAAAGTACGATGGTTCAACCTGCCTCAAGAATAGCCCCTGACGTTTAGTCCCCAGGCTAAGCTCATAAATGGAGGGAATATAAAATTCTCCATTTATTGGAGTAGATATTGTAGAGTTTAACAGAGGGCCCATATGTTGAATGAGTGCTGTCCATAAATACAAAGTTAAATTAGGGATAGCTAACCCTCCCTACCTAGAGGTAAGGTTAGAAGTGGTAGGGCTCTTCTGATCTTCCCAAAACTCCAGATAAACTTAGACATGGAGGAGTCAAGAATCTTAATAACACTACCTCCAGCCAGTAGCGGAATTGTTCGGAACAGGTAGAGTATTTTTGGGAAGATATTCATTTTTAAGTAGTTAGCCCTTCCAATAATAGACAGATGTAAATTGTCCACTCTTCTAAGGTCTTCTTTTATTTTAGTGATCAGAGGGGTATAATTAAGATGGTTGATTTCATACACATCGGGAGATATACAGACCCCTAAATATGTTGCCTTTTTCACTTTATAAGGGCTTTCAAATGTCGTATTATTTGTGCATAGGACCATTGTTTTATCCCTATTAAGCGAATAACCTGAGTGAATACCGAAAGTATGAGTAATTAATTCAATTTCACTAATTGCCTCAGTTGGCTTTGTTGTTAAAACTGCCACGTCATCGGCATAGGCCAAAATTTTTGTCGCGAAAAGCCCCACCGTAACAGGTTGAATAAGAGGTGAGGAAAGCAATTTTAAAATAAGGGGATTAATATAAAGGGCAAATAATATAGGGGAGCAGGGACAACCCTGCCTTGTGCCTCTTTGAATCTCTATATCCTCCGACTCAGAACCACAGATGTTAAGTTTTGCTTTTGGGCCTACGTACAGGGCCTTTACAGCATTAATGAATTTATCCCCAAAATTATTCAGTTCTAGAATGTTCCACATAAATTGCCAAGAGACACGGTCAAATGCCTTCTTGGCATCGAGAAGGATCATCGACATCCTGCCCCCGTGGTGCCCATGAGGTCAAATAGGGTAATAGCTCTACGGGTATGGTCTGTTGTGCCCTTTCCAGGAATAAAACCATGCTGCCATGGGGAGACAAGACACTCAACCACCTGACTTAACCGGTTGGCTAAGATCTTGGCATATAGTTTTGACTCGGAGTTTATAAGGGATATAGGTCTGTATGAAGAAGGAAAATGGGGGGGTATGCCTTTTTTAGCAAAAATCGCTATATTGGTGTATTTCCAAGACTCAGGCGGTATTGAATTATATTGGACCCCTAAAAAAAGATCCAATAAATACGGAAGTATTGGTTTGCCCAATATTTTGTAACGGTCCAAGGGAATTTTATCAGGACCTGCGGCTTTGCCATTTGCGAGTTCCGCTAATGCAAGCTCCAATTCTGTAATTGAGATTTCCCTTTCCACTTCTTCTTTAGCTGATTCTTCAATCAGTGGATTGGGACCTATCTCTGACACCCAGTTGTTAAGAAAGGTTTTTAGATCTCTGCCCGAATATAACTCTTCGTTTTGATATAACTTTTGATAATATTTCCTGAAGGGCCCTACTATGTCATGTGTGGACGTGTATTGCTGCCCCTCGTACTCAATCATCTTTATATTATTATAAGATTGTTTTTGACGTGTACGTAGGGCTAGCTGTCTACCAACATTTTCCCCAGATTCATATAAGCTTCTTTTATTTGATTCATAAGTTTCTGCACCTTTCCTAATTAATGAGCTGTTGATTTCGGTCTTCAAAACTAATATTTTATGACGAGTATCATTAGCTAACTCTCCTTGATGGATCTGGGTGGCATGATAAGCCTCAAGGTTAGATAGCTCACGCTTGAGCTCCAGGTTGCTGTTATCCACTATCTTTTTACTTTTAGCAACAAATGATATAGTTTTGCCCCTTAGTGCTGCTTTAAAACAGTCCCAGACAATCAATCTGGGTACACTATATTGATTGCAATCAAAAAACTCCTTGGCCCATGATGTTATATAGGTAATATATACTAGGTTGACTAGTAACTTTCTGTCAAAAGACCATTGTGATTTAGGTCTATTAAAACTAGGTAAATCGATAATTAGAGTAAGTGCGTTATGGTCCGATATTGTTTTTAGGGATTTAAATATATCTAGTATTTCCAGATCCATCAAAGAGGTCATGATATCATCAATTCGAATGTATTTATTATGTGGGTATGAGAAAAAAGTAATACCGGAATCATGATGTTTCTTCAAATCCCAAACATCCGGCAAATTATGGCTATCCATTAATTGGCGTATGGCCCTATACACCTTAGGCTTACGACTGTTATAGTTCTGAGGCAGTCGGTTATGTAAAAAGGTCCCTAATGAGATGTAAAAGTCTCCACAAAGATTAAGAGGAGAGGGCCAGGAGGCTAGTTCTAAGTCTAGATCCCGAAACGTTGAAGGATCATCTAAATTTGACCCATAAATCGCACAAATCGTGGGATCTAGTTCTAACTGCACTATAGCCCATCTGCCATGTTTGTCAGCCAACTTACGTCTAGGATTGCCAAGTATAGGTTTTGCCAAGATTGCAAACCCCTGATTTTAGATGTTTGGGAAGTATCTACGATCACATTGTACCCTGGGATCTTTAGCAGTTCTTTATCGGATTCCGCAATATGTGTTTCCTGTAGGCAAAGTATATCAACAGGATCTTGTTGTAATAGTTGATATAATTGTGCCCTTTTGTTTCTGTCATTAATACCTGTGATATTCCAATTGCAAAGTTTTAGTCTCCCCATTTAAGATGATATATACTGGACTTGATCATGACAACACAGTAAGATATGTACATACATAAATTGAGCCACAGGTTCTTAATCTGGTTAATCTGGTTTATCTTTTTAACTATCATTTGATCCTGTATACATGAGAAAAGAATTGCTTGACTATGTCTTTTTTGACTGAGGTTGCTTATTTTTATGGTTTTTACACCCCCGCCCCAACCCACCACCCCTCTCCCCCCACTCACCAACCTTCGAGGCATTTAGACTCTGATAGAGTCTATAGTGATGGTGAGATGTACCCTGACCAGTACCATTAGTATCAAAAACATGTATTAAACAAATACCAATAGATTTGAGAAAATGCAAGAAAAGTGCCCAAATAGTGTCTAAAAAAAATAGAGAAATAGAGAAAAATATGAGTCTAATATGTCAATTATGGAAGTAAGATGGTTAACTCAACGTCTGTAATCCTATGACATAACTCACAAAAAGTATATTTGCGTATACAGCTAACATAAACCAGGTGTCTGTCTAACTGCTACATTATAAAGGTCTCTATCGGAGTCAATCTCAAGACTTATGTCAAACTGTCTGGGAACTCTTTTGCTTTTATCTCCGAGGTAAAAAATTTAACCTGGCCTTTATAGATGACCTTCAATTTAGCATGGTTGTTGAGATACACCTGAGCGTTTTTATCTAGGAAAGGTTTAATCATCTGGTGAAGACGCCATCTTTTCTCCACAGTAGTGTGGCAAAAGTCAGGCCTAACAAAGTAAGAGATATTGTTTCTGGTACGCCGAGCTTCGGGTTTTGCTTTGTCGGCGAGGGCCTGACGGAGAAGAAAGTTTCCAAAATAAACCAAAACTGCGCGGGGATACTTCCCCTGTGATGAGGATGCCTTCAAAGTAGATGGAACTCTGTGGACTCGTTGCACTTCTATGTCCCAGTTCCAGGAGGCAAGCTCCGGGAAAGTATCCTTAAATAGTTGAATGATGAAAGAGCGTATATCCTCGCCCTCGCTTTTTTCAGGAATTCCAAGGACGCGGATATTGTTGCATCAAAGACGGTTTTCCATGTCCTCCAGCTTCCATCTAACATCCTTTAATTCCTCCTCGTGGGATTCCACTTGTTCCTGAGTGACTGTAGCATCTGCTTCATTGATTACTATGCGGTCTTCCATCTCCGTCATCCTTACATTTTTTTTTTTTTTTTTGTCCTCATATTTGCCACCAGAATATATTTGCTCTAGATGGGTCTCGCTGTTGCCTCTTATACTGTTGTTTTTCGAGTCCGCCATGGAGACAGTATCATAGCAGACAGGGATGTCCCAGAGGTAGGCTGCTTTCCTTATCCTACTCCTCCAGGCCTATATTGGGCACCCTAGGCCTGGTGGAGGACAGGACCGACACAACCTCTGGCATAATCACAGGACCGTTCACCTATTTATCCAGACCACCAGTTTAGACCAAACGTTCTCAGTGTTCTCTTTTCGACCAGCCAAATCCATTTTACAAACTTCCATTATATACTTCAGGCATACTGCAAAACTAGGAGGAGACACTGACTTCCACTCCATACAAATTTGTCTCCTAGCAATAACTATTATATAAAAAATAAACTGTGAGTCCAGACTATTGATATCATAATCTTTCGATAAACCAAAAAAAACAAGTCTACGAGAACAAATAATAGTTGTTGAGAGTACATCACCCAAGAAATCCATTATCGCTTTCCAGTAGTCTTGAATAACTGGACATTCTAGAAGAATATGAATATCGTCAGCTGCATTATGGTTACATCGGGGACAATAATAGTTGTTTCGTGTAATCTTATGCAGTTTGGCCGGAGTCCAATATACTCTATAAGCCGTAAATAGGTGGTTACGTCTTAGATTCGCTGGTTTAATTAGCCTCTGTGACAGAAAAAAGGAATCTAACCATACTTTATTAACTTCATCAGGAATGTCAGATATACAATGTCGAACTGCTATGGTAGTAGGACAATCGCACTCCTGAGTGTATATAAAACTTCAAAAAATGTTCTATGCAGTTAAGTTGGTGCTATTCGGTAATCCTTTCGGGACTGAAGGACCAAGTTACAATGCAAAATTGCGCTATCCCAAACGTGGGTAGCGACACCGGATGCACACAACAAAGAAAATCTATGATAAACTTGTGTTAAAGTGATCGTTTTTCACTCTTGAATTGAATTGATTTGATGCATATGACGTTGCGTACTAAAATTTGTGTATTATTTCTTTTGTCAACAGTACAATTAAATCCCCTGACGAAGGGCCTTGCGCCCGAAATGCATTGGGAATTTGTGGGGAATTTTTTGAATTGAATAAATAAGAAACGAAGATTGATGTTTCTCATAAACTTTATGATGTGAATACAACATCTTAATTGGAGAAAAAACTTGATTCGCAGTAAACCTATTTCAAACGCACAAACAACCTCGCATGAAATTTTCTTTCTTGTGTGCAGCCGGTGTCGCTACCCACGTTTGGGATAGCGCAATTTTGCACAGATATACAATGTCCCCATAAGTTTATAACCTCTGAATTCGTTTTGCTCTCCTCTTCTTTGATCAACAGTTTGTACCAAAATGAAAGTTCTTTTACCCATTTCCCCCTCCTTCCAATGGAGTCAAGAATATCTGTGTCTTTTTCTTTTTGCATATTTTGACTGGACCACCAGGCAGATAATTGATAATATTTGAACCTAGTCAACTGCCCATCAGTAAGTTGTACTAAAGAGTTCCAGTTCACCAGGCCCGAATCAGCCCAGAGATCTCCCCATGTTTTTAACCCAGCTGTTCTCAAAGGTTGTGACAGTTGATCTTGGAGGCATAAAGGTGTACCAGGAGAGTCCCATATTGGGGTGTGTGTATGGTAATATGGGATATCAAATGTCTTCCTGATGAACCCCCAGTTTTTTAATGCGGTCAGTAGGATTTTGAGGCGAATTTTTAAAAAAAAATTCTGGTCTCCAAATTTAAACATAAAATAGTGGTGGTCATAAGGTAAGTCAATTAATAAGGCTTGAAACAAGCGGCCCTGTGATGATGCATCTAACTTATTTGCAAGAAGCCTAAAATTTCTGAAATGAAATGCATGACAATATGACAGAAGATCTGGGAGGGCTAGCCCTCCTATACTTAAACCCCTCCTCAATTTCTTCCATGCAATTCTTGTAGATTTACAGGCCCATATAAATGATCCAATTTTACCCTGTAAAGTATTAATGTCTTTCAGTGAGAATGATAAGGGGATACAGTTGAATAAGAAAGTCAATTTTGGAAGAATAGTCATTTTAATGAGGTTGACCCGACCGTATATATTCAGGGGCAGGTTTCCCCATCTTATTAGTGTTTTATTAATATCTTTAACCACCATATTCCAACTGAGTGATGTAATATCTTTTAATGATTGGGTTAAGTAAATTCCCAGGTACCTCATTTTCTGTTTTGCGCCTGATATAAGTGTGTTGTTATTCCATCCCATGATCTCCGTTTTCTCCTTATTAATCTGGTAACCTGACAGTTTCCCAAATTCTTCCGATAAATGAAATAACCTCGGTATTGCTACTGAGTGGTCAGAAGTATATAAGAGAAGGTCATCTGCGTACAACGCCACCTTCAGGGGCAGATTTCTGAGCAAAAAAGGTTGAATAATATTGTCCTCTCTAATCCCACAAACAAAAGGCTCCATATAAACATCAAACAAGAGGGGAGATAAGGGACAGCCCTGTCTAGTACCTCGGGATATATCGAACCACTCAGATAGAATTCCATTGACTAAAACCTTTGCCTTTGGGTTGTGGTATAAAGATCTAACCGCCTTTATGAAGATTTGAGGGAACCCAAATGCCGCCATTGAGGCCCATAAGTACTTCCAATTGACCTGATCAAAGGCCTTAGCTGCATCTATGGCGACCAGGGCCAGTGGGAGATTTTTAACGTTAGCGTAGTCTATAGCTCCTATTGCTTGAAATGTTAATTCATTTAACTGTCTCCCTGGGATAAAGCCTCTCTGATCAGGATGGATTATAGATTTAATAACCTTCGATAGTCTAGTGGCTAAGATACCGGAGTAAATCTTCATGTCTGTGTTCAACAAAGAAATGAGTCTGTAAGACTCTATTCTTTTAACATCTTTCTTTGATTTTGGTATAAGCGTTATAATGGCTTCTCCCCATGAGGGAGGTGTAGAGAGACCTTGAATCAGTAAAAGGTTGAAAAGTTCCTTTAATGGAGATATTATTTGATTTTTGTTATCCAGATAGATCTCCACTGGCAACCCATCTGAGCCTGCCGCTTTCCCTCTTTTCATTTTCTTCAATTGACCCAGGATTTCCCCTTCTGTTATCTCACTTTCCAGGTGTACCTTATCCGTTTCGGGTATTTGCGGCAGATGTTTTGTTATCAGCCAGGATTCTAAATCCTCCCCCTTAGGATCTTTATCCTCAGTATAGAGACTTCTCATAAAAGACCTTGCTTCTTCTCTGATTTCTACGTCTGTTTCCAGCAAATCTCCTGTCTGTCTTTGTAATAGGGCTTTGACGTTATTTCTAGTTCTCTCTTCTCTGGCTCTCCAAGCTAGGAGGGCTCCACACTTTTCTCCGTACTCAAAATTTTTTAATCTGCTAGACTCCCATTTTTCTTTAAGAATTCTCTCATCCGATACTTTTAATTGAAGCTGTAAATCAATGAGTTCCTTCTCTAACAGGTGTGCTCTGCTAGAATTCTCTAGAATTGCATTTTGTAATTCTTGATCCTTTCTTGTTATTACTGCCAAGTCTTCCCTTCTTTTTATTTTTATGCTCTTTCTCTTTTAACTCATTAGGGAGCTTAAGACTCCCCTCAAATAGGCTTTATATGTTTCCCATACAACCTGGGGGGAGGAAGATCCTAAATTCATCGTGAAGAAATCTAATGTTTTATCTTTAACTTCTTCTTTTATTTGATTATCAAATAGAAGTGATCTCTCCAGTGTCCACCTAGGTTTTAACGAAGTTATATTCAGTTCAATTACCATTTCCAGTACAGCATGGTCTGATAGTCCTGTAGGCGTGAAGGAAAGGTAGTTAATATACTTAAGAAGGTGTTGATCAACTAGAAGGTGATCTATTCTAGAGTAGTTCTTGTATTTTTTGCTGTAAAAAGTGGAGCCTGGTTTAGTTTTGTATTTTTTTCTCCAGACGTCTACTAGAGTGAAATCTTTCATTAGGACATCTAAAGTGGCAAGTGATTTAAAGGGAGCATGGTATTTCGCCTTAGAAGTTCTGTCTAATTTTTGGTCAAAGACCAAATTAAAGTCACCACCTAAAATTAAAGGACCAGTGTTCGTAAATAGTGCTAATTCAAGTTTAGACAGTGGAACCGGATTGTCCTCATTTGGACCATAGTACACTGCAATTGTATAGGAGGTATTTTGAATATATACTTCCGCAGCTAACCATCTTCCAGATTGATCTGTCTCAAATTTTCTCAAGCTTATCCCACTATTCGCTCGAATTATAATAGAAACACCCCTTGTAACACCTAATTGCCTAGAGCTAATTATGTCTTGAACCCACCTTGATTTCTTAAAGAGAGAATTACATAGTGCTGCCTCTAAGTGTGTTTCCTGTAGCATTATAATTTGAGCATCTGAATTTTTTAAAAATTCACAAATTCTATTCTGTTTTATTTTTTCCCCTATAGCGTTAATATTCCATGACAGGACCTTAAGTTTATATAGGTTAATCATGGGTCTAATATAGGTTCGTGCCCATCCAAGCCATTATACAGTGCGTGATTATTTATATATGAGGATTTTTTATTTTTTATTTTCCCCCTTGCACCCCCCACCCCTTGAACCCCTCCCCCCTGAGGAACCCCCCCGACATACCTGGCGATGACTTCGCCTTTCGGAGCAACCGAGTGGTGCCCGTGACCTTTTACTGTATTCTAGCGAGACAAATTAAATCACAAATAAATCATCATGTCCCTCAGTTTTGTCATACAGCATATTTATATTTACCTAACGTTCCCCTTTTTTATTTTATTTTTTTTATTTATTTTTTTCCCCTTAATTTTATTTTATTATATTCTTCCATTAAAGTAGTCGCCAGTTCTGTCCGTTACTATTCCTCCTGCTCACTTTTTATTCGGTCCAAAAAATTATCGACCTCTTCTGGTTGTGTGAAACTGTAGGTCTTATTTTTCCACATGATCCTGAGCATAGCCGGGAACCTCATCTGAACATGTGCTCCCAGTAATCTTAAATCCGGCATTCTGGTGCCCAGCTCCCATTGTCTTTGTGCGGTTCTTGCACCAATGTCAGACCTTATAACGTAAAGGCTGGACTTGTAACGGAAGTCTGATTTTGAGAGGGATCTCCCTAGAATGAGTTCCTTAACGCTGTAAGTTTGAAAATTTACTAAAATTTTCCTAGGTGTTATCCTATCTGAACGTCTCTTGTACGGGTCTCTATGTACCCTTTGGATTTCTGCCTCCAGGTTTATATCCGGCGATCTTTTAAAACACCACCCCTCAAAAGTTTACAAACAAATCCCTTTAAGTCCTCCAACTCTTCCCCTTCCGGTATCTTCAGGATCCTTAAGGTATTCCTCCTGGCTTGAGTCTCCAGCCGCTCAATGTCCATAGCCGGTGTTCTATTTTGGGCTTTAAGATGTTCTATGTCCTTTTGATTGCCGTGTACAGTTTTATTCAGAGCAGCTGCTTCTGTTTCAAGGTTCCCTGTACGCAAAGTGACCTCCTCTAACTTCGACTCTAACACATCAAATCTGTCCTGAATTGTTTTTTGGTTAGTTTCCGATATTTCAAATTTCGACATCATATCACATCTTAAGGATCGAAAAAGATCCCCTAGCCGATCACTCTCCTGCTCACTTGAGTCCTCAGACCTTTTCCTTGTTCCTAAAGTCGTTTGAACAGAGTCTGGTGGATTGTCTTTGCTTACGTCTTTTCTTCTTGTCCCGTCTTCGACCTCCTTAGAGCTACTATGTACAGCCTGACTCTTGGGTCTAGTGTCTTGCTTTCCTCGCGCTTTATCTGCTGGGGGTGCTTTATATAGATTGGCCTGAGCACTTGATCCTGGAAGTACCTTTGTGCTTTCAACCTCTGATGGATTTGGCTGAACCTTATGCTGCCCTGGGCTCACTGTATCCGGCCTTTTTGTTCCCTCATCTGCATTTTCCATATTTCCCAAGTTTTCTAAAACCCCGTAACGGTTTTTTGAGGGTACAATGCCAATGTTGTCCTCCGACAAAACTGAGGAACGCTTAGCCTGATCTAGGACTTTGAAAAAAGATTTAAGGGAGGGGGTACTTTTCACTACTTGACTCTCGTGAGGTACTCCTTTAAGTTTTTTAACTAAGGTAATCTTTTTCTTTTTACTTTTACAAGGGGTTAGTGGCATAGGTCGCTCCCTCTCTTCAAATTCTAAAGCCCCCTTCTCTTTTAATTCTACCCTAGATCTCAGCTGGTACCTGTTTCTCCTTGTAGAAAGGATATTTCCTTGTTTTGAACTTATCACAGCGTTAGCCGACCCAGTAGTCTCAAGTATAACAGATTCCTTCAGCTTTTGCCCTTCTGATTCAGTACATTTTGATACAACCGGCTCTTGTATTGGAGCTTCACTGTTCTTGTACACTGGGAGACCAGGCTGCGTTGGATCCATACAACCCCACCTCCCGGTGGTAGATACTTGAGTTCCTACCACATTGCACCCCTTCTCCCCACACCTTACTACAAGAGAGTAGAGCTTCTTTCTCTCAGCCTCCGTTTTGTAGGGCTGTTGCTCAGGTGTATGTGCTGCCAGGCTTCCAAGCTTGAGCCTAGATAGTGCGGAGCGAAATCTGCTCCAAAAATACTGTCTACGTTCTTCCAGCATAAGTATTAGAGAGCGCAGGTCTGTGAACGTCCTGGCACCTTTTTTTTTTTTTTTTGCCTGTGAGTGAACCTGCCCCAACCTCAAGGGAAAGATAAGTCAAGCGGGTTGCGAGTCTCGGCTTGAAAATACGATATGTGGGAGACTTTTGCCGTTATTCCCCCCTTGTTCTCCACCTTACCGTAAATATGTTGCTCTTAGACTAAGGCATACTTGATTTTGCCGCCTGCTAATCTCTTAAGCAGAGTTGAAATCGAGTTGAATCAGGTAAAATGTGCGACCTGGCTTACTAACTCCGCCGGCGTTCTCCGACGGCAGTAGAAGTGTTTTCCTCTCACTTGCATCGGGCGATTCGGAAGCCCATTCTGAGCCCGGATCCTGGGATGCGCAGGTCCTAGCGCCGTCTGCTACAGCGTCCACGGAGGCGTCCGTTTACCTCGAGGAGAGAGACAATGGAGTCGGCTTAGTTGAAGCTCGGGAAATTAAGGGGAAAAAGCGCATCGAATGCTCACCTTGACATAGGGAAGCTCGCGACCTCTCATTGCTGCAGCGTCTTCATTCGATCATCGGGAACCACCTCGGTGCTGCCGCGACCGGCTCTCAGCCCGCCGCCATGTTCCTCCGTCATCCTTACATTTGATGCTGCAACAGATTTTGAAAGTTTACGCACTACACCCTGTACCTTATGTAGTGCTAATTGTGCCCTTCGACCATCCCTTGAGGGTGGTTCCTGGTGGGAAGCGATTGCCTGTAGCACTGTATCCATAGCTGTAGTCAGTGTAGCATTTTGTTGATCTGCAGGGATAGATGGCTCGGGCTGAGATGTAGAGGCATGCTCCTGAGAATTAAGAGCTGGCGCAGTTGTTGGACAGTAGTCCCACAGTAAGCCCGATTCGCCATGGTGGGTCCTTTTCTTCCTCCGTACAGTCCTCTTACCTCCCCTCGAATCATCTCGGGCCGGGTCGTGCTCACTCTCTGTCGCACTAGTATCAGAGCCAGTGCCAGTGCCAGTATTGACCTCCGATTCCAAATCAGAATCGTGTGACCATCTGAGATCGTCGACCCCTTCAGATATTGAATAGAAGTCTGAGGGATCTCTATCTGTATCCAATGAGTCAGATACAGTGTAATCCTTACATTCCTTACGTGGCTTTGATATCTTCCCCTTAGGTTCATTATTTTGCAGCTGGGGTTTGGTTAGATTTCCAATGTTAACCTCAGTTTCGATTTCAGGATCGTGTTCAGGTTCAGGCTCATTAGCCAAAGTCAGAGTATTTATTAGAGATGGTAATGTATTGGGACCTTCAGGAGCCGGGTACTGAGCAGATATAGAGCTAGAAATAGCATCCGCAGAGGTGGTTATAGGGGCAGAAGTGGCACAGGGTGATACGTGTAAATCAGCAACTTCACAAGTCACATTTAGCTGTTTATCTGTAATTTGCAGTTGATTAGGGAGGTTTGCCGCTACAACATTCGCTTCCTTGTTTACCTGCACAGTATTGTTAGGTTTCCTTGGCCTCTCTCCCTCCTGACTAGGCTCGAGAGCGCGACCTCCTGATATTTCCCCCGTCTCACCTATAGACTCCAGCCCGGGAGAGGAGGGATCCGCCATCGTTGTTTGAGCGGCCGTCGGCGCTGTAATCCTTGACAGGTGAGGGGAGATTGAGGCAGGCACTTTCATGAGCACATCGACCACCGAGGGACCGGGTCTGGGCGTAGGTGGCAGTAATTTAGAGGATTTCACTTGCTTCACTGGCACCGGATTTTGAATAGTCTCAGAGCCAGAACCGGAGCCGGGAGTCCCGTCCGAGCCCAGTGCTCCGGCTCGTTTCATCGCCAGCTCTCGGTCGCGTAGAGCCTGCTTCGCCGCTCGAGTTTTGGAAGCTGCAGCGGCGGCTGTAGAAGCAGCGTTCTTTGGAGCCATTCTTTTTGTGTGGTCCCGCAGGCTCACTTGGCAGGAAAAATCCCTCGCCAGGAAGCAGGAAGAGCCAGTTGCCATCACAGGACAGACCAGTGAGCTGCCCACACTGTGCTGAGCACCGGCGTTTCCAACAATTTGGGTGTGCCCAGCAAATCGCAACACAGCGAAGCCAATCAAAGAGGACAGGAAAGTCAGGCGAGATCGAAACTCCAAGATTGCCGCTGAATGTACTGAGCCCTGCTGGGTTCCCAGTGCGGAGCGCCTCCATCCGGCTTTCAATGCCGCGGAAAACCAAAAGTAAGTCGCTTTACGTTGTTGCTACAGCAGTACAATGTATCCTCGATTCTGTTAAACTTGAATTTGGTTAGGCTGCTGCGCCCGGTATTTCCCACTGGTATGCATAGCCAGCACCTCTCAAATCCTCACTGCAGGGTACTGGTCAGTGGAGCCTCTCGCAGCGGTCTAGGTCGCAGCCGCCATCTTGCCTCCGTCAGCAGACTTTATTAAATCCTGTCTCCTTTCTTCTACTAAATTCAAAAACTGCTTTTCTTCTTCACGTAATATACATGTTAGGTTATCTCTGTGTGATTGTGCTATATCTATTGAACTCATTGCTAAGAAAAATTCACCCTTAAATGGTGCATCCTTACTGCTAAGTACTGGATTCATATTCTTTCGAATAGGTAGTTCTGAAAACACTACATCTAAGTTTGAGTAAAAATACTAAAGCTTTCCGGTTACATAAAATAAACTTGATAGAATGCTTAATGACACACCATATTTTAAAGGTATATGGTGATAGGACACCCCTTCTGATACGGATGACGGTAACATCATACAGACATAACTATCACTAATCTCCACTGTATTAACATACTGAAATAACAACTTAGTAAACACATTAAAAGACAAATCATTGTCTGATTCATTATGATTATAATTTATCTCATTTTCTACCCCTATTTCTATTTTAGTTCCCTTTATTCTATCTACTTTCTCATTAGTATTTGTATTATTCTTGTTACTTGTTTCCATTAATAAAGGTACTCCCACTGTTAAAAATAACCATACTAATACTACTAGTGAAATACTACATAAGCAAAACATAAGACATTTTTGTTTAAAACTTCATTTCGGTTGTGCAGCAACTTCAACTTCTGCCATTTTAATCTGAGAAAATGTATTTTCTCTATTTTTTCTTTCTTTATTAAAATGTGGTCTCTTCATTTCTAAGGTGGTCTTAATCTGTTGTCATTGATCTGTGCAGCATGTACTTCCTCTGTAAATGTTCAAATTCCTCAAGAATTACATAGGTCCTCTCATGGGCCTTGTATTTTCTGTTCAGAATCCTCAGTCTTGGACTTCTTCAAATGAATTTTGCTATTAGCTGTTTGGATTTACTTTGACTTGAAACTTCATTTGCTTGTTCTGGTTGCCTCTCTGACTTCCTTAAATAGTCTCATAATATTTAAACTCATCCCGGCGAATTATCACAATTTCTAACTCTTTAGACCTGAACTGCACTTTCTCCTTCCTTGTCGTTTTTTAAAGTTCTTTTATTTTCATTTTGTCTGGGCACAATCTGTTCTTGTTCTTCTTCCCTTTCTAATTGTCTTTGTTCTGTATTTTCTGTATTTGGATCTTCTTCTGCCTGCACCTGTTCAGGTCTTATTGTATTTTGTTCTTCTTCTGCCTGAACCTGTTCTTCTAGATCTATTTGGTCCTGTTCAGGTCTTATTTCAAATGGCTCTTCTTCTGTCTGAACTTGTTCTTCTTCTTCTACCTCACCCTGCTCAGGTTCCTAAATAGCTTTGTTTATTTCTTCTTACCCTGTCTTTTCCTCTCTACCTGCCTGTCTCTCTAATGTATTTGTTCTTCTTGTTTTGATAACAGCTTCAGGTATTTCAATCACTGGTATCCACTCTTCCTGACTTGTACTTGGCTGTTCGTCACATAGTTTTCTTTCAGAATCTATCACTCTAGATTATTCGCTTTCACAACTTTCAGTTTCTGATGTCTCATCTTGTTCAATCAGAGGTTGCTCTTGTTGATCAGATGGGCTCGGAGCTCTTCTGGTATGGCTAGCATGAATTCAATTGTGTAAAGCTGCATACTTCACTGCTGTGGTAGTGACTAGTATGATTTGATGTGGGTAATCCCACTTGGTTGGAGACACAATTTTCTTGTGTGTTTCTTCACTAACACCCAATCTCCAGGATTCAAATCATGCGCCTGGTCTGACTGCCTTGCAACTGCATCTTCTCCAACCTGATGAGATTTAGAACACACCGTTTTAGCCAATCCTTTGCAATAGTCCAATACCAGATCATCAGTTATATTCATCAATTTATTTCCAGGAATAAATGCTTGTCTCATTGCCCTTCCCATGATCACTTCATGAGGACTCAATCCTGTTTTCCTATATGGAATACTTCTGAGACCCATCAATACAAGAGGAAACGCATCTGGTCATTTTAGCATTGTGAATGCACACAATGCTAAAATGATTGATTGTGCCATGTAGCTGTTCAACTATTCCAGAAGCCTCTGGATGATAAGCACAGGGCAGTTTTTGTTCAATGTCAAATGCAGCACAGATTAATCAAATTATCTAATTGTTAATATGAGGTTCTCTATCTGATTTCAAAGTAACTGGAGAATCGAAATGAGGTATCAATTCCCTCAAAAATAATTTAGCCACTGCGAGACTGTTGTTTCTTCTTGTGGGGTATGCCTCTAACCATCTCGAGAACAGGCTCACTATGACAAGTACATACTACAATCCATTGCACAGAGGCAACTCAATGAAGTCTAACTGCAGTCTGGTAAAGGGTCCTTCTGCCTTTCCAATCTTTCCCCAACGAACCTCTGTCTTCCTGCCTTAGTTTTGCTGCTGACTAATCAAGCATCTTCGGCAAAGACTTTCTGCGACGAACCTAAACTTAGGATTGTACCAACTTTGTCTAAATAGTCTGATCATTGTATCACTGCCAATATGTGTTGTCCCATGGTATACTCTTGCCATTTGAGGGAGTAAGCAATCCGGCATGACTGGTCTGCCATCTATGTACACCCACACTTCATCTTCTGCCCTTTTTGTACAACCTGACTTCATCCAGATTTCCTTTTTGTTTTCCTCAACTTCTTCCTGCAACTGTCTGACCTCATCTCATGTTTCTGGAACTGGGAAAAACATAAGTTGGCAGCTGGTTTCACCTGTTTCCACTTTTCTGTTAATTGCCATTGTACTTTTCGCGCAGTACTGAGCAATTTGGTCAGCATAGCTACTGCCCGCCGTCACATAGTCATTTCCTGACTGCTGTGCAGCACATTTGACCACTGCTATTTCTTTTGGCAATTGTAATGCTTCCAACAAATCTTTTAAATGTTTACTATTTCTGATAGCAAATCCTGAAGAAGTCAGAAATCCCCTCTGCATCCAGAGCTGGCCAAAGTCATGCACAACCCCAAAACCATATTGACTATCCGTAAATATTGTTATTTTCAGATGTTTCCCAATTTTGCATGCCTTTGTAAGGCCACCAATTCAGCTACTTGTATAGACTTGACTCCCGGTAAACAGGATGCTTCAATGATCCCTGTTATTTTGCATACAGCATATGCAGCACTTAACCCTCCTTCTTCCGTTCTTAGGCATGACCCATTCTCGAACAATTCATGACCAGATTCCTTCAAGGGAGTTTCTTTTATATCAGGACGGGGCTTAGTACATAATTTAGTCACATCCAGACAATCATGATCAATCTTATCTTTCACTTCCTCACAACATGGATCTGGCAAGAATGTGGCAGAATTCTTTACTGCACATCTTATCACTGTCACATTTTCTGCTCCCAAAATCCCTCTTTCATACTTTGTCAGCCAACTAGGAGTGAGGTGCTGTGTTCGCATTCTTGTCAAAAGAATCTCAACTGAGTGTGGAATATATACTTTTACAAGATGTTCATCACAATTGACTCACTTTTCTCCAGACTCAAACCAGTAGCAGCTACTGCTTTTAAGCAGCCGGGTAATTCTGATGCAACTGGATCCAAGGTGGCAGAGAATTATGCCACTGGACGTCAGCTCAATCCATGTCTGTGTGTCAAAACTGAAAGTGCCAAATTTTCTCTCGCAACAAAACAGCACAAATTATTTTGAATAATCAGGCATGCCTAAAAGGCAGGGGCCTCACACAGACAATTTAGCAACTTCACAAATGCTTCCAAACATTTGTCATTCCAATTGATTGGATCTTTTGCTCTTTTCAGAGTCAATTGTTTCAATGGTTTCACTAGCAGGGAGTAGCTCTTTATCCCCTGCATACAGTACCCAACCACTCCCAGATACATTCTCATCTCCTTATGTGGCTGAGGTACTTGCACTTGTTTGATTATTTGTATTCTTTCCAGTGTCACTTTTCTAACTCCTCTTTCTATTTTATGACCTAAATATCTAACTTCTTGTTGACAGAACAGCAATTTTTCTGGACACACCTTGCGTCCTCCTTCAGCCAAATGGTTCATTAATGCAATTGTGTCAGTGACACAATCTTCGCGTGTCTTTGATGCCACCAATAGGTCATCAATGTACTGAACCAGAACTGAATTCTTGGGCATAACTAATGACTCTTTCAGGATTTGATTGAACATTGAGGGACTCTCTGTGTACCCTTGAGGAACTCGGCACCATGCCTACACACAATCTCCAAACCGGAAGGTGAAAAAATACTGCCTATCCGAGTGCAGAGGTATAGAAAAGAATTCTTGGCACAAATCAATTTCTGTATACCAACTTGCATTCCAGGGGATTTGATAAAGGATCACTGCTGGCTTTGGCACCACTGAACAACAAGGCACTACTATCTTATTCATCTTTCCCAAAACTTGCACTATTCTGTACTTGCCACTAAGCTTTTTAAGTCCCATATTTAGTGAATTACAAGGACTCCGTACTATTTCTTTCAGAATTCCTTGCTTGCTCATTTGTTAATTCACTGGAGCACCTCCTGCTTTAACTTCTGGACTAATTTTAGACAGTTTATGTTTGGATAACCTGCACCTTCCTTCACCACTATTTTCACAGGGTCTACATTCGCTATTAGCCCTACATCCTTTCCTGTAAAGTCCAACAGCTCTGGATTTACGGTGTCTCTCAATTCTTCTGGTAATTCACTTTCAGTTACTAATGAAAACCTTTCATCCACTTTTGTACCTTGCTTAGCTAACATCATTTTGTAAACAGTGTCTTCCTCAGGTTTCTGGTAAGCAACACCATCAGGCGTACAGTAGATTGTGAAATTCATTTTTGCACAATAGATCTCTTCCTAACAAATTCACTCGACTGGAACCACACACCACAAACCGATGCATGTCTTTAAAGTTTCCAATATGGACTTCCATTGGGTTTGTAACAGGGGTTCTAATCTGTTTATTTGACACTCCTACAACTTGGATACTTTCTCCCGAGAGGGGTAGGTTTGGGATGTCTGCTGTTCTCACAGTAGACAGGGTAGCACCAGTGTCCAATAGAAAAGTGATGTCACTACCTTCAACTCTCCCATCAAAAAATGGACCTGTCTGAGCTACCGGCAAGGATGCGCCAAGCACACACTCATCTTCCTCCCCTCTCAGGCCCCGTCATTGCACAGTCTGATTCGTCATCATTCTACAAAAAACAGTATGAAACCACAGAGTTATTCTTACCAATTTCTCCTTGAAATCCTGTGTTAGCACTGTATTTTTTAATGTTCACATGGTTTGGCATAGGAGATTGTGGCAACAGATATTGTGGAGTAACTACCTGCTGCTGCTGCTGCTGTTGCTGTTTCGCAGCCACTTCATTCTGCATCTGCAATCTGCAATAAATTGGCCATTTATCACACTGGACAACCTTACACTCGTTCTTCCAATGTCCAAGTTTTCTGCATGCATGACAATGAAATTTCTTCCTTGCTTCCTCTCTATTCATTCGTCCTTTACCACCACTTGACACTTGTTCACTTTGATTCTGATCTTTCATATCATTATTTAGCTTCCTGCTGTTCTGCCAATTTCACCTGTGCCCACATCATTTTCTCTCTTAGCTTTCTATGTTTTGCCTCAATGTTGTTTTCGCAATACTTTGCATATTTTAATATTTCATCTATTGACTTAGTTTGCCAGCACAACATGTGCTGTTGAATCATCTGACTAATCTCTGTTTTCAGACCATACACAAACCTATATGCAAAATGTCCCATATCCTAATCACTAATGTTTACAAATCCACTATACTGCTTGAAGACACGTAACAGGCTTTCATAGTATGCATGTATGGATTCTTTTTGCTCCTGAGTTGTTCTATCTATCTTAACCCAATCAGTCTCTTTGGGCAGAATTTTCCCGTTCAAAAAAGTTATTACTTGGTGATACTAGTTCATTCCCTCTTCTGATGGAACTCCTGTTTTGGAATCCCTCGGATACTCTTCACTCAGCCAATCAACCGTAATCTTACACTCCATTCATAAATCAGCAGGATCCACAATATCAAATAAACCATCTAAATCCTTCAACAGAACCTTTGAAACTTTCACAAATGTTTCCACCTGTTTGTACCATTCAACTGTTTTTTCTCTCAACCTAGGGAAATCATTTGTAAATGACAAAATATCCTGTCTACTCCAAGGAACATGAACATATCCACCTAAAGGTACTTCCCTCATTGGACATACCCTTTCAACCTTTTCTGATTCTCTCATTGGAAATGCAGACAATGCTTCTTTAGCTTGTGCTTCCTCTTTCTTCTTTGTCCATCTAGTTCTCCATTTATCAATGTCTTCCCATTTTCTCAAAATGTTCAATTCTTTTATCTGTAAATTTTTACCAGAAGTATTTATACTTTCTAAATCCTTTTCAGTAAACTCCACTCGATATGGTTTCTGCAACAACTTCGATCTTTCTATGTCTATTCTAATCTCCGAAGCAACTTCTGTTCACTTTTCATAAAAAATCTTTGCTCTTCTCGTTATGCTCTTCCACGAAAACAACGGTTCTTCTTCACTATAAATATTCAGTCTTTCGGTACTTACATTACCAGCTATCATTTCTTTTAAATCTACTTTCAATCTGCTAATATCTAAAACCTTTGGTTGTAAATTTCATTTTTATATATCCTGCGCCCATCTCTCTAAGTCCTCAGGAGTAACCCTCGTTGAACACTAGGACTTGTAGACACCTTTTCTTTCGCCATTTCTGGTCAAGGTTCCATAATTGAAAGATCTATTAATGAAATAACTGAATCATGATCACTGGCTTGATCATCAGACATCACTATCTCTTTTCTAAAATTACTTAAAGGAACTGTTACAGACTACTCTTTTTATCTTCATACAATAGGATCACAGGACCAATTGTCACTAGCACTGTCAAAGCTTCTGTATTTTAATTCAACTGATTTATTTTCTGTACTAATTCTTCTCTAGTTTTGTTCAAAGCTTCTCTCTCGCTGTATTGTGATACCATATGTGGATTTTTGTACTATACTTTAAAACTTAGGAGGTTGAACCTAGCTGTACCCTCCTTCTCCCCCTTTTTTGATACATCCATGATGGAGGACAGGCTTGCTACAGGGCTCACTCACATCCTGCTGAGAAAGTACTTTAGATGGAGCAAGCGTCAATGTTGTTGTCTCGATGCATATGCACCGATTCATGCAGGCAATGAAGAACCTATTTACTATGCAGGCACTGTGTCGGCGTCAAGCCACACTGTCTGTCGTTGTCGAGCAATGCAGTCCATCGAGACAATGGCGCCACCAGTGCACCTCCATCTTGCGGGGTTCCCCAGGGTTCTTCCCTCTCCCCCCTCCTTTTTAATTTGTACCTTCAGCCTCTCATCCACTCCCTGGGCAGCTGGGACGTCACCGTATTCAATTATATGGACGATTTACAAATTATTTTTCCCCTCTCCTCCCCTGACGCCGTCACCAACTTCAAGGCGGTCATGATACACATCCAGCATTGGATGAACCAAAATCAACTAAAGCTCAACCCTGGGAAAACTGAGCTCCTCCTCCCTGGGAGAAGCGTTTCCCATTGGGGCCCACAATATTGGCCATCTGAGCTTGGTCCATCTCTTCCCCCTCCTGGCTGCGTAAAGAGTCTCGGCTTCATTATTGACTCTGAGCTCACTCTTAAGGCCCAGGTGAGCGCCATAAAATCTTCCTGCATGTTCCAACTACACAGAATACGGAAAGCCGCCCACCTCTTGACCCCTGAAGCTCTGCTACAAGTTTTAATAGCATTGGTGATGTCTCGTCTGGACTTTTCTAATTCTCTGTATCTCGGCCTTTCTAAACCCCTGCTGTCTAGGCTACAGGTCATTCAAAACCAGGCTGCCAGACTGGCATTTAAAATCCCCAGATGGCAGTCGGCCAAACCTTTACTACATCAATTACATTGGCTACCAGTCAGTGAAAGAATAGCCTTTAAGGTCGGCTGCCTGGTCTTTAAAGCCTTGACTGGTCCCTCTCCAGCTTTCCTGAAGTCCCTGGTTACCCCCTACTGCCCCTCCCGAACTCTGAGGTCTACTCACCTCCAGCTTCTAGTCACTCCCCGGTTCAAACTTACCAAATTAGGCGGCCGCAGTTTCTCTCACCTGGCCCCCAAATTATGGAACTCTTTCCCACTCTCACATAAATCCTCTTACTCCCTTGTATCATTTAGGAAGTCTCTAAAAACTCTGCTCTTCTCACATCCCCAATAAAATCCCTTGTGTTCAGTCTCAGTGTCCTATCAGCGCCAGGAAACTCACGGTGACAGTGCGCTCAACAAATGCCCATTAACATAACATTAACATAACAATGTTGTTGATCCGCTCCTGGTTCTGCGTCAAAGGGCAAAGAGTCAGTTCTAATCGATACAAAGTGCTCACTCTGTCGATTTTGATGCTTCTGGACAGCAACAATCATCTTTCAAGAGCCAGGAACTGGATTGGCATCACATGACAGGGCAGGACACACAGATGGCATAGTCCAGGTGCTGCTACAGAGTTGAAGGAAGTCTTGGATGGTGATAAGACTTCAGAAAAGGAGCAAACCAGCAAGCCCTTGAAGTTACTCTGGGTTCAAGTGAGATGGGTCCAGTCCTTGGCCTTAGCAGGGCAGAGATCAACAGGTAGCAGGGCAGCTCAGCAAAGGAGAAAGCAGTTCCTTCATGTACACCTGGTGACCACTACATTTTGCAGGAACACCTGGTGACCTTTAGGCAAAGCGACGCCATTTCCGGCGTCAGCTGGGCGTTCACGTCTGTCCGTCACATACCAGGAAGCTCTTTAGTGACTCCGCTCTTGAGGACCAAGGTACCATCAGCACGAAGTAGAGTATGCCATGTTCATATAAGTGGTGATCCTTTTGATGAAGTAAGGAGTATTGGGCGGGCCCCCGGGGGAGCTTGTTTCTGTTCCATGTTCATTCGCCTTCGAGCATCTATAGCTTGAAAGGCTTCCACGGCAGCTGAACTTTAACCAAAAAAATGGGAACCGATTTCATTGGTTTTTTGTCAGTGAACTAAAAGTCTTGAATGCGGAACATTTTGAGACTGCTTCTCTATACATGAATTGTGCTTGGGCAATTGGTGTACCGTTAAAAGGGTATGTGCATTGTCTGAGATGGTGCTTATTTAATCATTAGGGCTACTAACAGTAAATTACTGGTGATATACGATTGGTCAGGACGGTACAAGCTTGGCATACTGATGTAATGAATGACTTCTGTATCATCTCCCTTGTGCAGTAAGTGAATGGTCCAATAATATAAAATCCATGCTTGGAATGATTGGTTTGTTCTATTAGCATGCATTCTATGACTTTTGGGTATCTTGATTGCTTTTGTACGCAAGCACTAAGATTGAGATGCCTTTTTATCCGACACGTCCCAAGTGACTATTTTGGCATAATGCACAAGTGAGTCATGTATTAATAAAATAGCCGGTCCAACTAGGCACGTACTGCCTCACTGTGAGAAACGGGTTTGTGAGCAGATGCAACACTAAGTAACCTTCAGCCGGACATTTCTTCCCCTTATAAGATTGTAAGTATGTCTTTCTTTTCTCTTGTACTTTGTGTCTCCCCCACTTATGACTCCTCAGATTGTGACAGCAAAGGTTACCACCGACTCCCTGACCAGCCTACCGGTGTCCCCTAAAGCCTATGGTAAAGTGTACGATCTACAAATACTGTACATTGCCTATACTAAGTAATGTAGGCGCTATAAATATCTACAGAGAAATCTTACCTTTTCTTTTTGAAAACACATGTTAAATGTTAATACGTCTTTGATGTGTGCATGTGAAGTTAGCTGCACCTATCACCTTTGTGGGTACCCACTACACTAATTGACTTTAGAAATTAGTCAATGTCACCTTCTGTTCTTGCATGTGTTGGGTGGCATCTTTTTGGGATAGACAAACCTTGGGAAGGCATCTGATAGATTCACTCCCTCCCTGACATTAATTGCATGACAGGTTCCTATATTGAATCCCGGTTTGAAATGCACATATGCACAAATGTCTTGTCTTTTGATCCCCCCAAAATAGGTTATCATCGGAGTCCAGGAAATTAGAATCCCAGGTAGGACTCACCTGGGTATACTTACTGTAGGTTGCACTTGCAGCACCATCGTGAATCCACTTGACACTTAGGCTAACACTATTGGGATCTACTAGCCCTGGTGAATGCCCCAGACCTATTAGGCTAACCATTGAGGGCAGAAACATGTTGGCAACTAAGAGACGGGCCTGAGCCATTGTACTCTATGATACCTGTCAAAAGAAGTGTTTCTAATTTACCTAGAGTCCTCATGAAGAAGGTGATAACTGAGGAACCTTAAGGTATTTTCAAATTATCTAGCTCCCGCTCTTCTCCAGTAGCTTCATATAAGACCTCCCTCATACCACTGAGTCTTCACGGAGGTTTAGCCCGCCCTGATAGTATTTTTAAAAAATCCAAATGCTAGCCTATGAGATCCGCAGGCTTCCCAGTAGTGAAAAACGAATATAGCTGTTTGTCATTACCATGACACGTAAAACTTACAAGTGCATGTCCTACCTATCATTTACATGATTTACTGAGGGCTACCTAAGGGATGGTGTGTGTAACAAAAGAGGAGTTTAAGGCTTGGCAAGTGGTTTTAAATGCCAAGTCGAAGTGGAAGAACACTGCACACAGATGGCTTCAATGGCAAGCCTGAGACAGGTTTGAAAAGCCAATTGTGTGGGTGGCACAACCACTGCTGCAGGCCCACTAGTAGCATTTAGATTACAGGCCCTGAGTATATGGTATACCACTTCATAAAGGATTTACAGGTAAACTAAATATGCCAGTCATGTATACATGAATATCGCCATGTTTAGGGGAGAAGCAAATGCACTTCAGCACTGCTCAGAAGCGGTAACGTGCTCAGAGTTCTATGGACAACAAAAAGATACAGCAAAAATGGAGTTAAGCAGGCAAGATGTTTTAGGGAAGACCACCCTAAGGATGACAGATCTAATAAGTTGCATCTGCCTCACTTTGAAAAGTAAAATGTCGTTGTGCAAAGACATTTGGCACATTATGGGCTGAAAAGAAGAGAATGTATTGTTTTGCTCATCTGGTAGGGGGTCGGCTCTATTGTTAAGAAGCTGTAACGTGGGAGGGTATGAGCAAGGGGAACGTTTGGAGGTTGACAGCTAGTCCCAGGATCAAAAATGTCCTTACTGTGGGAAGGAAGCCGTGTGTCTTCAGGACCTGCAATGTCTGTGAGGATTTGGGCATTTAACTCATGTTAACTGATGATTGTTACTGTTTCCTCAATCGTGTTCTGATGACTTAATTGGTGCTTGCATTTCATGCAATCAGGTGGGCTCGGCAGCTGACATGTAGCACACATTCACTTGTGTTTGCGTTATATGATGGGATGTGTTGCCGTGGGTGAATAACAACAGCTGCTGTTTGGATAATCGTGGTGATGTTTACACTGCCCCACACTCATAAGCCTCAGCAGGTGTCTCTTGTTTTGTCGCTTATAGCTTACTAATGTTACATAGTTTGCTTTGTTAGTTACTTTCGAGGGCACCCTTGAATGCATGAACAATGTTTTGTTGTCGGTTTCCCCAGGTGCTGCTTTTATGTGACCGCTTTGTTTCAGTTGTCCCAGTCTCCGCAGCACACGGGCGCTGGCCCTTATTGCATTTTATAAACGGCTTGATGCTAGCGGTCCATATTGAGTACGTATTCAGGCAAGTATACACATGTTTGCATCTAACAGGGTAGCGGGTCATGCTGCGCAAAGTAAGGATGGCTGGAATTCTCGGATTAAATCTTTTTTCTGCGTTCTTTTATAGTTGTGTGATCTCCGTTTTTCCGCTTTAACACCATTATTAATCACCACCGGTAAGATTTACTGCGGGCGTGATATTCGATATTGGCCCTGTAGCTTGGAATATCAATATCCCAGAGATTGCCTCCTAGGAAAAACGTAATGGCGTCCCAGTAGTAATTTACAGTGAGAAGCAATATATAGTGATGGATTCTCTAGTGGTCTATTAGACAAGGCTCTTTCAAACAAGTAACAACATTCATTCACCTCGATCCCAGGCCCCATGGCCTATGCCAAGGGGAGGCGCCAGGCACAAGGATGCTGCTTGGGAATCACTAGTCCCATACAAACTCTGATGGGAAGATAATCCAGTACTTGCACCTCCCTCTTCACACATCTTTTTTTATCAGATAGTTGTTCTTCTGTACAAGAGGAGCCGTACACTCCAAGCGTCCTAGAAGACAAGGAACTAGAAATTTATCTCCATAGCATGATATGGTATGAACATAAAAAAGAGTGGATGCAAAAACCAGATGAATGTTATTTCAAAGCAGGTATGGAGATACAACTCGTAAATGGTGGATTAAGTCAATCACAATTGAAACAGTTGGAATAGAGTGACCGCAAACCAGGTCTCTGGCTCATGAGAAGAAGAGCGGGAGAGAGAGAGAGAGATAAGAGAGGGGAGGCAATGGGAATGGGAAGAGAAGAAATAAGGGCACTGCTATGCTGAGGTGAGTTGGGTCTAAGGTAAATTCAGATTATAGGATAGGTTAGGTATATATATTACCCCACTTGAAGAAGAGTGGAGAGAGAGAGAGAGAGAGAGAGAGAGAGAGAGAGAGAGAGAGAGAGAGAGAGAGAGAGAGAGAGAGAGAGAGAGAGAGAGAGAGAGAGAGAGAGAGAGAGAGAGAGAGAAGAGGGTAGGGAATGGGAAGAGAAGAAATGAGGGTACTGCTATGCTGAGCAGAGGTGAGTTGGGTCTAAGGTAAGTTCAGAATATAGGATAGATTAGGTATATATATTACCCCACGTGAAGAAGATATGGATGCATGATGGGGGTCTTTATGACAGCTTATTCTTCGGTAGGTATTTGTCAAAAGCATCCCAAAGCCATTGAGGGCAGGAGGGGCCATGGAATTTAGAGTACAAAATGTTATCAGCTCATCTATCAGAGCATAGTATATTCCACCATATGCCAAAGGCACTGGAGGTTGTGGATTTCCAGTCAGAGAGAACAGTTTTGGTGCTTAAGGAGAGGAGGCGTTCTGCAAGTAGGAGGTGTAAGGGAGGGGAGAGCGGGTCGCCTGATAGCGTGATTAATTAGTCCGGAAACCCGGGGCGCACCCATCACCCATATACTGACTGATACAGGTACATCTGAATTCGACCTGGAGTTTCAGAGCTACTTTGAATCATTATATTCTGCCGCACAGGAGACCCCCAGATGTATCTTCAAGCATTCCTGGCCCACTGCCCCTCAGTACCATAGATGAGCAGACTGCAGAGGAGTTGGATGGTTCTATACCCATCCAGGAAGTCAGAGGGGCCATCACATCACTGGCCAGCAGTAAGATTGTTGGTTCTGATGGCCTCCCGGCTGAGTTTTGCGTAAAGTACATCACAGAACTGGCCCCACACCTGGTCACCATACATGTTGAAGCTTTAGAGTTGGGTCACCTGCCAGACTCCACGCAGAATGCCACTGTGGTTCCCCTCCCCAAGGCGCCTGGCACGGATGCTGGAGTGAGGGATTTTATACCCTTATCCATGCTCAACACAGATTTCAAGAGATTGAGTAAAATCTTGGCATCCCGGCTACTTCCACACATGTGAGGCCGAAAAAAACCCGGACCAAAATGAGTTTGCCCTTTCGCGTAACACCTCATATAACTTACAGAGCCGGTACTCAGTTCTTTATCATCAGGAATCAAGGTCTCTACCACGGGCTGCACTCCTCTCAGTCGACATTGAGAAGGCATTTGATACTGTGAGCTGGGCCTACCTATTTGAGGTTATGGGAGACTAGGATTTGGACCGGGATGGATGAAGTGGGTTCAGCTGTTGTATGCTCGCCACAAGGCGCAGGTCAGGATGGATAAGAATATCTCCCCACAATACGTGATACTGCACAGCACTGGGAGATGGCGAGTGTCTCTACAGACTTTGAGGGCCCTATGAGGGGGTGGGGTCTGGGGGTGCCAGATTTCGAATTCTATCAATTAGCTACTAAGCTACAGTGGGTGTCCCAATGGCTGGAGGGTGTATACCGGGAGGGAACCTTCCTTATGGAGCCGGACCAGCACCCCCACCTGCTGCTAGCAAAACTTCTCTGCCAGGTGACTAATGTCCCCTATAGTACAACCCTGCAGACTACCACCCCACAGTGCAGGAAATGTTGCATGTTCAGACTGCCGGATGCTCCACAATATTACCCGGTGCTACCACTAGTGGGGTTGCCTTACGAAGAGCCTCAGTTGATTTTAACGATGGAGCAGCTGGTGGCCTGCACCGAGGTTAGGATTGAAACCACGGGGGACTGCTACTTAGACAGAACCCTATTCCCATTTGCAGAGCTGGTTGAGCGGTATGGACTCCCATCAGGGCAATTCCGTGTATATGAGGTGCTGGTCCGGGCGTTTGGAAACTGTGGGGAATGGCTTGGGAGGAGCCAGGGACCCATGTAGTACTGCACTGTCTAGTCACCCTGGGAACGGCAGGTCACCAAATCAAATGGTTCTATAGATCACTATTGGGCGCTTCTCTGACCCCGCTCTTGCACTTAAGGGAGAAATGGGAAAGGCTCCCAGATAGAAGCTTCACGGTCTCAGAGTGGAGCAGGGTGTTGGTATACCCAAGAACATTTCACATATCACTCGACTTAAGTACATCCAATTTAACTTCCTGCTCATATCCTACATTACCCTACATCAGGGTTCTTCAAACTGTGGGGCGCGGCCCCCTGGGGCGGCGTGGCACCATCCCAGGGGGGGGCGCGTGCTCCACTCCGATCTTCCCTTTGTGCCCGTTCCTTTGTCTGGGTGATTCTCCCAGGAGGGGGCCAATTCATGGAGTCGACAGCTTCGGCTGCAGTGCAGGCAAGGAGTCTCCTATGCTAAAAACGAAAGCAAACAAACAGACACGCTTTCAGCTTTAGCAGAGGAGACCCCTTGCCTCCCACTGCAGCTGAAGCTGTCGACTCCGTGAATTGGCCCCCTCCTGGGAGAGTTAGCTCTTCCCAGAAGGGAAGTCGAGTGAAGTAGTGTGGCTCACTGGTTAGAGGCGGCAGACCCGAGAGCAGAGGACGGCCCGGGACCAGGGTTCGATTCCCGGCGCGGCAGGTTTCTGGACCAGGGTCAGCGGACTCGATAATTCTCTTGCCTCGGTGCCCACTCTGATCAGCGATCACACTCGGCATCACACTCGGCAACTCTGGGCATTAGCTTGCCTCATCTTCACTAACGGCCCCACCAGACCGGCGGGGATGCCTGGTCTCACCCTGGAGATACCCATTAAGGGACCATCTCTCAGGGAAGCCAGGAAGGGTTTCGCAGCGGTCGAAGCGCCTTGGGACCCTACGGGTAAGTAGTGCGCTATATAAATGCCTATACATTTACATTTACATACATTTACATTTACAGAGAAGGTTTCCCTAGAGCAGCGATTCCCAATCTGTGCGCCGTGAATGCAAGCCAGGGGCGCCGTGAACAAATGCACACCAAGATAGTTTTCGGAAAAAGAACAGAAGCATGTATTGTAATTTATAGTTCTACGATTAGGCTAAAGTGTGTACAAAAGACTTGTAGATAAAGGCATACCGTATTTAGAAGTGATAGGAGGCACGAGACGGCACCCTGATGACACGTGGAGCAGGAGACGTGAAAAGAACACCAGGTTGATTTGATGAAATTGAAGTGTTTGTCCCGTGAGGATCAGCAGAGTGTGCTATACAGAGAACTTGAGAGGAGAACAGACAGAGCGGGGACAGAGGCGCCAATAAACTCTCTCTGAATATGCAGGTAAAAAACGAGAGCGGGTTTACCTCTCTACCTGCAGAGGTGAGTGCAGAACTGCTCTGAGACTCCTCTACCTCTGGCACTCAGAGAGGTGACGGTGCTAGCTTCTGTGGCTTAAGTTACCTAGTAACTATTGAAACAATATTGTGAGATTTAGGCAAAAAGTATGTGGCCAGAAGAGCAGAGGGGCTTTCCTCAAGAAGTCCGTTGAAAGTCAGGCACTTTCACTCAATTTTATAGTAAGCCCTTTCTTTGTTCCTTTTCTGAAACAAAAACTTTGAGAAGCAAGCACATAGTGTCAGGCTGCACCCATTTGATGTAACTCTCTACATACCACTGAACACTGCTTCAGCATTCTCTGCTCCATAATCTCCAACACAATGTTCGACCTTGGTGCCTCCCTTACACCTCCCTTGCAATCGAAGTCCTTCAGCTATGCGACCTTAATACAATTATCTTCTTTCATTTTCATAACTGCACCCTCATTCCCATTTTCCTTCTGCGCATTTCCAATTCCAAGTAATTGTCTCATCCCTACTATTTTATAATGACCTTGAACTATGATAATCCTTTCCCTACTCATCCTGACTTTAAATTCACCCAATCATCTTACACAATCCACCCTCGCATTCTTCATTTTTTGCACATCCTGTCCCACCTTTTTCATCAACCACTTTTTTACTAACTTTGAATTAGTCTCTCTTTGTGTCATTATGCACTGTATTTACAAAATCTATCTACCACATCTTTCTCTACATTTAGCCTGTTTTTCCATGCCATCTTTATGCAAAAGCACAGCATGTTTTGAAACCCTGTTGATTGTAGGAAAGCTGCTTTTACATATACTAGTGGTATTTAAAGTAAAATCAATTTCCTTTCCTTGATCTGGAAGATCTCTGTCATATTTAACAGCAGTGACTTTTTGACATCTCTTTGCACTGTGGGTCATTCGGTTTTACTGACATAGTATACCGGGGATAACATCTATGATTATAATACCTTCATCCCAATAATTTTCAGAGAGAAAAATGAAAGTACTCCAGAGGCCGGATATGTATCACCGCACCCGCCAAAAAAATGTAACATAGTGGGGAGCCGCAGCCAAAGGCCCATATGTCAAGGGAGCCGCTGGTTGAAAAAGTTTGGGAACCACTGCCCTAGAGGGTTTGAGGCACAAGCGGGGTGGGCTCTGGCCCAGGGCCCCAGCCTTTCAAGGGAGGTGGGAGTGAGGGGGAGGGGTTGGGGGCGGGAGTCCTTCAGTTATTTTGGGAAGGGAGGGAGAGGTTGCAATCCGGGTTTGGGCCATGGATCGGGAAGGTGGGCTCTGGTCTGTCTGCGGTCATCAACTCATGAGGATCTTTGTGTGGGGCACCGAAGTGTCTGTGTTTAGGGATGTTGGTCTGCAGATTCGAATTTGAATCATCAAATGTGTGAGGGATGTCGGGTGGAGCCGGCCACCAGACGCCCGTTATGTTGCCATGTGGGTGAATAGATGGATGGGTGGAGTGGTGGATGTATGGGTGGAGTGATGGGTGGAATGGTGGATATGTGGGTGACATGGTGGATGTATGGGTGGGGGGGTGGATGGATGAGTGAGAGGATGGATGGATGGGTGAAGGGGTGGATGGATGGAGGGAGAGAGGATGGATGCATGAGTGGAGGGATGGATGGATGGGAGTGGATGTATGTGTGTATGGTTGGAAGGGTAGATGGATGGGTGGAGGGATGGATGGATCAGTGAAATAGTGGAAGGATCGATGGGGGGGTGGATGCTTGACGAGTCGGTGGATGGATGTATGAGAGAGGTGATGGATGGATGGATTGATGTATTGATAGGTGAAGGGGTGAATGAATGAACGGATGGATGAGTGAAGGGGTGGATGTGGGGATGGATGGGTGATTGAGGAGGGTAGATGGATGGGGGGATGGATGGAGGAGTGAAGGAGTGGGTGAGAGGTCAATGGATGGATTCATGAGTGGATGAGTGGATGGATGAGTGGATGGATGAGTGGGTGGATGGGTGAAGGGTGGATGGAGGGATGGGTGGCTGGGTGAGGGGGAATGGAGAGAGAGGGGGAGGATGGATGGATGGATGAGTGAGGACATGGATGAATGATTGGCAGAGTGGATGGGCAGGTGTGTGCATAGATGGGGGAGGAGAGGAGCATGGAGATGGATGGGTGAGAGAGTGCATGCATGAGTGGGGGGAGGGTGGAGAGCAGGAGGGATGGATGGGTGGGTGGATGGATGAGTGAGGGAGTGAGTGGCTGGATGGATGAGTGACTGGGTGGATGGATGAGTGGGTGGGGGGATGGCTGGATGGGTGAGAGGGTGGGTGGTTGGATGGATGAGTGAGTGGATGGATGGGTGGAGGAGTGGATGGATGGGTGGAAGAGTGGATGGATGAATGGAGGAGTGGATGGATGAATGGAGGAGTGGATGGATGAGTGGGAGGATAGCTTGGGTGAAGGGGTGAGTGGTTGGATGGATGAGTGGGTGGATGGATGGGTGGATAGAAGAGTGGATGGATTGGTGAGGGGATGGATTTGGTGAAGGGATGATGGATGGGTGAGGGGATGGATGGGTGAGATGATGGATGGAGGGATGGATGGTGGATGGGTTTGCAAGTGGTTGAAGGGGTTTGGATGTGGATGGAGCACAGATGGAGGGAAGGAATGAATGGTGGGGGAGTTGGTGGATGACAAGGTGTACATGATGGATGGGGAGGGTTGTGATGACTTCCTTTGCCTTGGAGGATTGTGTTTTGAGCTGTGTGGTACGCCTCTGTCGTTTCGCCACACCCACTCACAGGCCTGCAGTTTGCTAGGCACTCTTGTTGTGTTGAGCATTGTTTGCCGGATATGACCCGTGGTATGCGCGTTGCAGTCGATCATGTGGTGTGCTGGATTCCCGAGGTTTCGGTCGGGTGGTGGGGGGGCCCAACATCTGGGGGAATTCAGCTGGGGGGCTCAACCTGGAAAAGTTTGAATACCTCTGCCCTACATTGACTCTACACTGCGGGCTTCAGCATTAAAAGCTGCAGCATGCTTACTTGGACTATGCCCAAGTGTGCCAAAAACGGAAAGTAGGCTACCGGTTTAAGGACCTGCCGTTGGCGTTGGCACCGAGATGTATTGCAGTGACATGGAAACAGTCATTGAGGCCACAGATTAACATCTGGGTGCAGGGGGTGACTAAGTGGTCTGGAGCTGAAGGCAGGGCATTGCATACAGAAGAGTTGAAGGGCTGTGCCTGCACCTGATTTCCGACCTGTGGAAAGACGCCCTGCACATCTGGGAACACCCAAGACACACTAATTGCTCCGAAGAGGACAGTGAAACCCCTGTTCCTCCCTCCTCCCCCCAAAAGTACAATACCATGACAATGCACAATTGCACTTGGTGCGTCACTTAATCGGTGCACCTGAATTAAGAGATGACCCCCGCATACCCACGTGCCCCTAAGTCTCGCATATCGCCTACCACCTGAACTATTGTTATTCTCAAACTTTCATTTAGTTTGTTTCTTTCTTTTCCTTATTTTTTTATTAGTATTTGTATTGTCTGTTCCCAGCACCCTGAAAGTCTATTATAAGAGCAATGCATGCCAACATGACACTTCCCACCCGGACATACTATTCTCGACACGGGACAGCACAATATTTTCTATAAGACACACAAACACGAAGACATACGCGCTGGTACAACCGCTATCATCATTGATCTCAGTGGGAGTAACATCGCCACACCAGCGGGAGCCCTTGTACCCAGCAATTGCTGGATGTTGATATGTGTATAGATTGCAAATTACTGGACTTGTGTGCTGCATGTTAAGTGCCAAAATGGAATGATAATTATTGGAAATGTTTACTTAAGATGTATTACCTGTTCATAAAATGCCAATAAACAGATAAAAAAAAGTAAGAGGTGGAAGTGTCAAATTCTGTCACGAGGGGATTGGCATGTAGTTCTGGGGGCAGTTGTTAAAAAGCAGATTGGAGATGTCATTTTACAGTAAAACGCATGTGTAGAAGGTCCCCAGGGCCTTTCTTACATTGCCAGCATGTGATTGAGTCCTCAACCCAAGTTTGTGTAGTCTAGTTGGGAGTCCAGTATATGTTGTGAATAGACCAGAATCTGGATTGTGCAAGGGCAGGGGTGATTTAATCTTCGAAAGGGGAGTTCCAGATCTCACGCATTGTTGTTTTTGTCAATGAGGGGAGTGCCCTGCGATCGGGAATGTGGTTCCCATTTCCTGTTAAATAATCTCAGATCCTGTCCGGTATGTGTATCAAGAAGTTTATAGAGGTCGGAAGCAGTATGACCTATTCTTTTAAGGGTGCCTAACAGCGCAGGGAGGTCTGGTTCATGATGTTGTTTCAGTTTGTGCAATACACTTTTTCGGTTGTGTAAATTAGTAAAAGTCAATATTAGTTAGATCGTAGTTCATTTGTAGGATGGAAAAGGGGACCGGACTAGCACATGGTCCTAGACTAAGTAAGGCATTTATACATTTTTGAACACATGTATTCGAAAATAGTGTTTTTCCATCTAGTTTAATCAGGCAGTTATACCACAGGGAAGCCAGGGGTAAAGCCATGTGTTCGATTTTTTAAGCGTTTCTCAAGGAGGAGAAGTGATGTTATAGTATCCATTACAATTTGGCTACAGTGTTCGAGTAAGAGTTTCAAGATATTGTGGACTGTAAGGGTGGAGCTCAGGCGCAGTGGTGTGGTGAGGTTAGACTCAATACTAAGCCATGGAGGAGGGTTTGGTTCCTGTGGTTTTAGTCACTACATGACCTGAGCAATCTGGTAAGCTCTTTGATAACAGGAGTAGTCTGGAATATTTATACCTCCAGAGGTTTTATTCCTCAGGATTTTCTTGGAGATCATTGTTTTTTTCCTTTTCCATATGAATTCGGAGATGGCAAGGTCCACCGATTTGAAAAAGGCAGGGGTTAAGAGCACCAGAAGCAGCTGGATATAAAATGATTCAGAGGAACTATAATCATCTTCACTGTTCCCACCTAGTGATATTTTTAGGAGACCATGCAGTAAGGAGTTCTTTAATTTTGTTCAGTGTCTTTTGTTCGTTAAGTGCAACAGAGTGTTTGAGGTCTGAGGAGAACCACACGACCAGTTATTTGATGGCTGTCAGTTGTCACTTCAGGCCAAATCCATCAATTACAGTGGCATTACAATGTACATTTAAGGGAAATACCTCTGTGTTGTCAATTTACGAGTAGCCTGAAACTTGTGAGTATCCGCTTATCTCTTCCATGATGAGTGGTATTGCTAGCGGGGAGTCCTCTGTACACAGTAGTACGTCAGCTGCATAGGCAGCCACTACTTATCTATGAAAACCGACATTGATACCCGGAATCTCTGGGTTACTCCTAAACATGGTGATGAGTGGCTCAATAACCAGTAGGAAAAGCATAAGGAAGAGAGGGCACCCTTGGCAAGTACCTTGTGGGAGAGTGAATAATTGGGATAGGTGGCCATTAACTCTTAACTTTGCTGTCAGGCCTGAGTAGAAGACCATAGTCATGCATATAAAATTCCTCACCCAGGTTGTATATGAGTAAGACGGCATGTAGGAAAGGCCAAGAGACCTTGTCTGAGGCCTATTCTGCTTCAAGGGCCCAGGCCGCTGTTGGAGATAGGGATTGTTTAGCTCTTTCTAGGACATGACAGGATGTCCAGATATTGTCTGCCGCAAGTCTGCCTTTAAGAAATCCTGTTTGTTAGTTGGGAATCAATTGTTGGATAACCGACTCCAATCAGTGTGCTGCAATTTTCGCATAGATCTTACAGTCGATGTTAATAAGGGAGATCGGCCTATATTTTTTGATGTTCAGATGGCCCTCCCCTTCTTTAGGTACAACGGAGCTTCAGTGGCCGAGGATGTGATATGGGCTGTGGAGGCCTACTCATTAAAAATTGCAGGTAGAGGGTTGGACACAATGTCGGCAAATGTTTTATTGATCTTTGCTGAGTACCCTGGGAGCTAGGAGCCTTCCCACCTGCATTTCTTATGGCCGATATAAGGGATCTGTTTTTTGTGTATTTTAGATAATTTGCAAGAGATTTACCTGCTTTGCTGTTGTTACATAATCTACCTTCTCTGGTCACGCCAATCCATTTTTGGGCTCTGTGACTCATGATTTTATTGTATTCATATTGTTCTGTACGCTGTTTAGAAAGGCGGGTTGAGCCTTTGGATTGTCTGAGTTGGATGCTTAGGGTATGGCTAGATAGGACTAGTTCCTTGAGGCAATTTGAGATGGCCTTATTCTTAGCGGATGAGATATGTATCAGTATCAAAACATAAAGTGGACTTGAGGGCATCTCAGCGTCTTGTGGGTGAGGTGTCATTTGAGGCATTCTCTTTGAGGAAGTTTGTAATGGGCGTCTATATCTGTACTATATTGTTAGGGTTGTCCAGGAGGTCGTCGTTCAAGCGTCATTGGTGAGGTGGTGAAAGATCATTAAGTGTTATGTGAATTGAGACACATGCGGGATCAGACATCACTATGAGCTCGATCTTCATGGAGTGGGAGATGTGGAACCAGAAGTTGCTTACCATGATATAATCTATATGTGTGAAGAAGTGGTGGGGCGAGGAGTAAAAGGTACAGTAATTCCTGGTGGCATTATGAAGTTGCCAGATGTCAACAAGATTATTATTTTTACAGTAGATTTTCATTTGTTTGTGCACTTTATTGCCTATAAATGTGTGGGCTGATATCCTGCCTAGATTGCCTTCCATAGGCAGATTAAAGTCCCCCTCTCTAAACAACACGCAGGTTGCCCTGGAGTCCAGAGAGTTGTCTATCTAGATCCCTCCAGAAGTCTGAGGCAGTGTCATTTGATGCATAAAGAGTCCGCCATCCCCCGTTCAGCTCCTCGGACACCAAAGTCATCTGCGGCGTTCCGCAAGGATCCTCACTCAGCCCCACCCTCTTCAACGTCGACATGAGCCCTCTCGCAGCCATCGCACGCCAACACAACCTCAACATCATCTCCTACGCCGATGACACCCAGCTGATCCTCTCCCTCACCAACGACCCCGCCACCGCCAAAGCCAACCTCCAGGAAGGAATGAAAGACGTCGCGGAATGGATGAAGATCAGCCTTCTGAAACTGAACTCAGACAAGATGGAAATCCTCACCCTAGGACCATCTCCCTCCACCTGGGACGACTCCTGGTGGCCCTCTGCCCTGGGCACCGCACCCAAGCCAACGGACCACGCACGCAACCTGGGCTTCATCCTGGACTCATCCCTCACGATGCCAAGCAAGTCAATGCTGTCTCATCATCCTGCTTCAACACCCTGCGCATGCTCCGAAAGATCTTCCGATGGGTCCCCAATGAAACCAGGAAGACGGTTAGCCAGGCCCTCGTCACCAGCCGTCTGGACTACGGGAACACCCTCTACGCTGGAACCACTGCCAAACTCCAGAAAAGACTCCAGCGTATTCAGAACGCCTCAGCACGGCTCATCCTGGACATTCCTCACCGCAGCCACATCTACGCCTACCTGAAAGACCTGCACTGGCTCCCCGTCAACAAGAGGATCACGTTCAGACTCCTCACACACGCACACAAGGCTCTCCGCGACACGGGCCGGAAGTACCTCAACAGCCGACTCACATTCTACACACCCACCCGCCAGCTCCGTTCCGCCAGCCTCGCCCTCGCCTCCATTCCACAAATCTGCAAATTCACCATCAGAGGAAGATCCTTCTCCTACCTGGCAGCCAAGACATGGGACTCCCTCCCCACCCACCTACGGCTGACCCTGGACCATCTCTCCTTCAGGAAACAACTCAAGACCTGGCTGTTTGAGCGGTAGCGACCCCCACCCCTCAGCGCCTTGAGACCCTAACGGGTGAGTAGCGCGATATACAAATTCTATTGATTGATTGATTGATTGATAAATGTTTACAATAAGTAATTCTAGATTTTGTTTTTTCATCTTGGAGATGAGCCACCTGCCCACTTGATCATAAGTGTGTGATATGACTGATATACCGGATTTGTTCAAGATTGGTGTTACTACCCAATTCTTTTTATTTAGAGACGGGGAAGTGCCGACATCTGCAATCCATGGGCTGTAAAATCTTGCGTCATGAATAGATTTTGGGTCTCTTGTAAGAGGATGATATCCCTTTAGTTGTTACAATAATCCAACCCCTCTCTTTGTTTGACTGACTGGTTAAGCCCCTTCGTGTTTAGTGCGAGTATGTCCAAACATGGGCCATGGAGAGATGCTGAAGTCTCTTTGGACAGCAGGTGGCAGTATAAGAGGGTTGGAGCTCATAGGAAGGGGAAGGTGATGGGCAATATATTTTAGTTTGTCACAGGCGCTTATCAGTGTTGGTTAGAAGTCATAGGTGAAAAAGAGAGCATAGGTCCCACTAATCAGTGTGGGGAGGACTTGTGGGTGGGAGCGCTGCCCAGGTAGCCGGAGGGATGGGCAAGGGTGTCAGAAGAAGAGGAGAAGGTTAGGATAGGTGAAGGAGATAACAGAGAAAAGAGGACAAAATCAACATACCCAAGTCCTGCCCACTGACCACCCAACCCATGGAATACGGAAGGAAAGCATTACCCCACCCATGTTCTATGTGGGGTACTTTAGGCCACGAGCTGGCTTGTCCCAAAACTGGCTGAGGAGCTACCTAGCCCTGCAGGTATTCATTCTGATGGAAGTCTAGGTGAGAGGGTCAAATATATGGGTAGGGTGAGCAGAGAAGCAAGGGGAAGTAAGGGGATGACTGAGTCCTGATTCTGATCAAGGGGAGACATCTCAATACAATACTCAGATGTTTGTGAATGGGGATGAACAGGCAACAGGGTGATGACAAGAGTAGGGGGTCGCACTTGTCAAGAGTGATAGAAAGGGGTACTGTGACACGTGTACATACTGGAAAGGTGAGGCAAAGAGTTACAGACCTTGTCCCAAAGTACTTTTAATTCCTGGAGTTGCTAAGCTCCTGTACAGCATTAGGTCCATTATGGGTTTGGGACATCTGAAGCGCTATCAGGAAACTATTCCTCCGGACAAGCTAAACATGATGAGGTTTCTATGGTTCATATGGTTCAATGGTTTGTGGTTTTAAGGTTCTGTGGTCGGACAGGGAGACAGAGGTGTCCTAAGGGGCACATGTGTGACCAGGGTATCAAGGTAGTAGAGGTCATAAGGTCCAACTAAGAACCAGTTACGGACCAAGTATGATTTTGCTACCTGTTCAGTTAAGACATGTGGGGTGTTACTTAAATGTAAAAATTAGATAGAACTTTTGCAAGTTGTAAGCCATTTAGGGCTACAAATGAGCACATACTCCTAACTCATAACTTTAGGCAAGTACAAAACAACATCAACAACAGAAATCTTGTACTGTAGTGTAGTTCCTATATTCCCAATAGGCTCTGCACATTTGAAAAGTATATCCTATAGATTAGACGTAGGACTGAGGTCGACTAGGTCTCTATTGAATATACTAAACTTAATAGTGAGTGTCAACTAGCTCAGAGGTCACTAGAAACTTTCTCGAATTCACAAGAAGGGAATAGTTTCTGACAACAGCATAAACATGACAACTTTGTTTCCCAAGAATGAGAAATATATCTCTCAGAGTCGTAGAAACAATAGATAAGTATTTCACTCAGTCAATCGTGCATGCTTCGTTTCAACAGTTGTAGAGAAATAGAGAGATGGACGTTTTCAATAAAAAGGTTTATTGAACAGTCTTCTTTCTCATACAAGAACAGTGAACTGCTACAATCATTATGCAGACTGCACATTATAATGCGTACAGCGAGAATAGTATTATAAAATAATACTGTAAAAGCATTGTATGATTTCTCAATATACAGGCTAAAAGTACTCAACTGGTGCTTCTAAAATACGCCTACCCCAATGTACCTAACCTAAGTCTAGTACGCGGAAGAAGTAAGTATTGTGTAGCATAGGTTTAGTTTTTCTTTGCCAAGAATCTACCAAAGGTTTCTCTAGGTTCTAATCAGCTCCATACCTTGGTTTAGAATGAAGGAGGTCTGGTATCTCTGTTTCGGGACTTGATTTCCCAACAACCCGCAAGGGGAGCTTGGAAACACTGGAGCTGGATTCTCGGCAGGAGAAAGGCAGCCTCTTGATTAGTGCGTAAGCTGGCGAGTCGGCTTCCTTCTGCACTTGCTGTGGGCAAGTAGATAGTCGAACTGTTCCGAACCACCATAGTTTGCCATAGCAAGTGAAGGCATATTTATACTTTGAATGTGTTTAGGAATGCCATAGCTTGATGTAAAGTCGGGCATATGAACGTCAGGAAAGAACCCCTAGGGAATAGTTGTTCTTTGCAAAGTACATGAGTTCTTGGACAAATCAATATTCAGGCAAGGGGAAGTTCCCTAACTGCTTAAGCTGATTTTCCAAGAAATCGTTGTGACGTTTGGTACGGGTGGAAGTAGCCATGCCTGTATTTGGGTAGCATGGGCTATGCCTAAATAAGGGATTGATTTCTATGCTTATATAAGGGCAATGTGAATTGCACCTATATAAGAGCATGAATCTGGAAAATTCACTTGGAGCTCTAAATGCCACAAAACAGTACCACAATCCAGAACAGGTATAATGGGCAGCAAGTATGATACTGTTTCAACCACTAGTCAGGCGTACCCATCAGCAGAGTGAATTAGAAGCACAGTGTCATCACATTAGAGTAGGTCAGTAGTACAGTAGTGGAGAGGTGTCACAATATCATGTGACTTCATATTATCATATTCTTGTAGTGCGTGGGTGTATTTCTTGTACAGTATACATCGTAATCAAAAGAACAAAGAAACACCAATGCTGACTCTGTTTAAACAACACAATGATTTCAACTGTGATCAGAGAGGCAGAAAGGTAGAGTTGTAAGGTGTGGATTAGAAGAGAGAGAGGCAGGCAGAAGGAGGGAAATAATTTGGGATAAAGAAATAAAAATATTGTATTTTCCAATTACTTCACTGGGGAGGTGGGTGCGGGGTAATTGCTAATTTTACCCATGCCTGAATGCAGTTCTATGTCATCGTAAAACTTCGTGTTTTTGTTGTTGTAAAAGAACAGGTCTCGGAACAGAATGGTTTGTTCAGGAGCTCATTGCCAGCGCTATCTTAAGTCAAGGTTCCTAAAACCAAGGCTGAGTATTCCATATTCTACTTCATAAATATTTTTGTCCCTCCCGCAGGTTCATTTTCATTCCTGCTTTCTTCCTCTGTGACTATTTTTCTGTCTTACTCTTCCTCCTTCTTTCCCCCTTTGGATTTTTCTCTCCCTTGCTCGTGATCAGAACCTGTTGATGGAAAATAAGTGTCGGTCCCCAAACAGGAATACAAGTGGGCAGCACCGGCAACCACCGGCTCAAATTAAGCACTGCTCTTACCCCTTTCTAACTTGTGGAGATGGAACATAAGGGTGACTAAAAGCGTTTTCCACCTAGGCGAACGGGTGAGTAGGCTTCTTAATCCTGAGCAACCACAGCTCATGAGGAGTCGGGTAGCCTACACAAGACCACAAGAGGTTGAGGGCCACGGTCAGTGGATAGAGGGACTATGTGAAACAGCAAGCGCGGCTAGGGGTTATCTACCATTGCAAACACTGAAACGGTAAACATAAAGCCACATTTATTAAATAATCATCCAGTTCTCAAAATGGTTCCATCATAAGGAATTTGTCAATAATGCATTCCTCACTGATGACTGTATCATAACACAAAAGGTCCAATTGTTCACCCACCACCAGCGGTGCACGGAGCCCTAACACTGACTGTGTGGCCTTTTTCGACTACTCTATTACATTAGTTATTCTAAGTTGGCCCTTGGGCTGTACTATGATTATTAGATGTCCAATTAATATATACACTGGGAATATGCACCTGGATGTCATTTCAGGTTAATTTGCTTTCTTATGTAGAACTTGGGTAAGAGGACGCAAATATCTTGATTTACGAGTGCAAAGTCTCATTTCCGATTCAGACAATAATGAAGGGGGTGAATTTGCATTGGTTAATAAGATTTCCAGCACAGAAATGTCCACCAGTTTATCAGGACGTGCAGTTGACAATATTTCGTTTTTTAAACAAGGGAGCTCTTCGATTAATTTACTGTATAATTTTCCAAATAAATCGACTAAGAAGCCGGTCTTATCACAGTTCTAAAGAGTAGTGTTTCTCCCCACAACATCAATGTATGTGCTATAAGAACATTCCGTGCTGCTCCGACAGAGCTGCTGTTAGGGCTCAATTGGATTTGTATCTCTTAGTACATGGATCCATGAACCCACCCTCCAGTTCAGTCTGTGGCGGTGTTTCACTGAGTGCCGAACTGTGAAGCAACATCACTACGTAGGTCTTATTGACTTACAGAAGCTTCAGAAAGCTTCTCACATATCACAGGTTGCTAAATTTCAACTACCAATATGCACATAAGGAGCAAGCAAAACATAAACAACTCAGTATGCCAAGTAAAAAATACATCATCAATAGAAAAGAGCCATTAACACTTCAGAGTCGCGCAGACAGGCAATGACTGCGAGTGATTTATGGACTGGAGTGCGAAAAAGGTGTTTCTTGACAGCCTTCTCCTTAAGTAATGCCTAGTGATTGATTTTAATGTCACTAAATCATTGCAGGTCACCAAAGCAGGCATTTTCTTAATGGCCGCCAGAGGCCATTGCCGGTTATCACAGTATTCAGAAGTTTGCAATATGGACCTCGCAAGAAGGTGGACTTTCCGAGAGAGGCAAAAAAATGGAAAGGTGAGTGCGATCCTAGAACAGGGATAGTAACATTTGCATACCTTCATTTTCTTTGAAAAGCAGTGCAATCTAAAGTAAGAAAGAACTATAGCTCTTACCAGGAAAGATAATCCAGATGTGCACAGCCTTGTGGGAGTGTATATACCACTTACGCTCTCATTAAAAGAAAAAACCTCATTATGCCACCACCGCCCCGGATTTACTATTGCCAGAGATGGCGATAATTTCGAAGGGGTAGGGATAATGGGGTCTGTAAGTTGTTGAGCAATAACGTGGAAGAGTATGAGGTGACATCATAGACTGCTACATAAAATATTAGGCCCATGTTTAGATTCAAGCAAAGGAACTGTTGAATTAAGTGCCTGTACTACAGTTTGGCGGAAGGACTTTGGGGCATATTACCAAGCAAAAGCGATAATTATCGCTATTGCTTGGTTAGAGACAAACATTTATCGCTGACCTGCGGCGATTTGTATCGCAGATAAACCTTGGTATTACCAAGGTTTATCGCAAATGCGATAAAAAACGTCCGCAATGCATGAATATCGCTGAAAAGTCAGCGATATTCATGCATTACCGAGCTAATGCTCTTAGCCATGTTATCCACCTCCCATTGGAAAACATGGCTAAGAACTGCTCAGGGCAGGTGTTAGCTTTTGGAGATATTCGTGCTTAGCGCGAATATCTCCAAAAGTTGGTAATAGGAGATAGCGATGTTAGCGACTGTTTCCAGTCGCTAAAATCTTGGCACGCCCACTTTGCATGTCATTAGTGATACATTTCTCTGACATGCAAAGTGGGGCCCAAGATGGTCGCTATCTCCTACTAGCTGTCGCTAACTGGTGTTAGCGACAGCTAGGTAATAGGGTGATAATTTTATCTCCACTTTCTTGGCTTTTAAAGCCAAAAAAGCGGAGAAAAACCCCCTTGATAATATGCCCCTTTGTTCTCTGTCATGGCAGAACTGATCCGCCCATCAGATCAGTGGTTATCTGTCCTCCATATTTAGGGGTTGTCTTGACAGATCGCCATCCATCATGATGGAGGAAGTGCCGTTGGCTATCCTTCGAACCTCTGTTGTTGGTCCCCTTGTTCTCTGTCATCTGACACTACTCTGTCAATGTTAATATGGTAGACATCCTTCTGCCATATTTTGTTTCTCATCCGAGTAGGACAGAGGCACTCTCAAGATAGAGGACAGAAATGGCAGATGCGATTTCTGACCCCAGATGTGCCACTGGATGTGACCTTCAACATTGACGGATGCATTTGACAACACACATTTGATTATGCGTCTCTGCCTCAAGCACACACTTGCCTATAGTACATATAATTCATTCAAAATTGAATCAAAAATCCACAAGGGAATTATTTGTTTTTTCTGTCTGTTGTCCAATTCTTTATTTCTAGCCACAAAGCCAACACTTGTTTCATCACAGTTGGGGATAGACTTGCAACTTCCTCAGGGCTATCCGTCTCTCAAGACTCTTCTTGTTTAAAAAGAAACATATCTGGTAGTAATTCTGACCTGGTAAATTCAGCTTGTGTCCTTCTAGCGAATGGGCCCGTGCCCTAACATCTCATATGGATCGGTCTGAAGTTATCACAGTGCTATTTCTTCTCATAGTAGGGAGTCTAAAAACACAAAGTCCAATGAAAAGGGAATTTGTTTAGGCACATACGGAGTGAGTGATTGGTAAAGATCACACCCCAGCCCTCTTGCCCTGAGCCCTAAATCCCATTGCACAGTCCTGCAATCCACCCGCCCTTGCCCTAAAAACTACTCTAAGCCCCACCCTAAGGCCTAAAACCCGGCATCCAGCCCAAAACCTTCCTCAACCTCAGCCCTCCTACCTTGATCCCTAAAACTGGCCCCAACCCTGAAAACTGCTCCTTCCCTCCACTTTGAGCCCTAAAACCAAGCCCCTCGACCTGAGTCCTAAAACCGTCCCTAGCTGAAAACTACCTACACCCTCCACCGCTCTGAGCCATTCTTATCAAGCTGCGTCCCAGTCCTTCCTATCCCGATCCTTCCTGTTGCTCTCCCCACCCGTCCGCTTTGCAACTAGAGCACTGACTGCCTTAACCATGCAGATGTATGGTTAGGGCATATGCGTGCTTAAGGTAAGCGTTGTACCGCTTGTGTTGTAATGGCACGCATGGTTTATCCAGCATTGTTAATACCATTTTCCAGTTAACTGTGATGGTGAATGATATAATTAGATTTGAGCCCCACATGCTTAGAGCACAGGTTCAGACTACATCCATCAGCCAGAGAAGGGATGGGTGGGCCACAATCACGGATACTGTTAATGCTGTCTCAAACACTAGACACTCATAGGAGGAGATCTGTAATAAGTGATCCGACCTTCCTGGAAAGATCAAGTGACCCTGCCAACTGGTGGTGGGTCTCTCAGGCCCCTCAGCTTCTTACACTGAGAAGAGAAGTGGTTGTCCAAACTCCACACTAAAGGCATCATGGGAATTGCAAGTGGAGGGAAGACTGGTAAGTATAAACACTAGTTCTGTCACACTAATACATTCACCATCTCAGCATCCTAGCACTGCTAATTCCTAACACAAACCTCTACACTGTTCACAATCTATTCACACAAAAATACTACTTGATGCCTTCACAACTCACTGCAATGCCTTTGTAATCACAATCTACCATTTACTTACTGTCCCCACAGTCTACTTAACACAACTCATATTGGAAATAGACTAACAAAGGTTTGACCTTACACGTGGACTTCAAATCACATCCCACCACTATGTTACAACAATAACTATCAAGTTGCTTGACCCTCTCTATGCTCTACTTACTCTATCACATACCACACAATAGCTCCCTGGTGTCACTACAATACATATCAAAAATAGGCAGTAATACGAGTCTGAATAGACAAATCCATTTCACCAGGAAACAATTGTTCCAGTTCTGGATTTTAAATGAATGCATAGCTGCAACCTGGGAGATTATTTTTACTAATATGTTTTGCTATTGAACTAACACACAAGATTCCAATGACACGTCAGAAGCAATGAATGTAAAAATGGTGTCACAGTGATGTTGATCCATCTAATCATCCAAGTAGAGCACAACTGTGGCACACATTATCTTCATCCATAACAGTGAGTAGGTTGAGCTTTGAAAAGTGCAAGGCCTACTCTATTTTATTTAGAAACTAAAACACCCACACCCACACACAGACCGGTTCATCTACACTAAAGTGGGAATAGGGTGATGCATATACAAGTCACTGACGAGCATTGCAAAGCAGTCTGTCTCTGCTGACCATAGTAGTTCAGTTTCACACTCAGCTATGGCACTACATATATCTGATAACAACAGATTGAAAATGGAAAGGAGACCATCACCCACTGATGCCCAGAGATTGTTTGAAAAATGCTTTCTTTTTCAAAAATATTGTCATAGATCCTATGTAAGAAGTGAAGGGCAATGCTCCTTCTGCCTTGCAAATTTTGTGAACAGACCCCAACTCTTTACAAGGGGGTTGATTGAGTGGCAGGGAATCAACAACCCTAGATGTCTTTGCCTCGCACCTGCATATTAAATATCTGAAAATGAGTGTAGTGTTGTGTTTTTTTTTTTTAAATATTACAATATAGCACGTTTATTTTGCATTTAATTAAAAAAGTAATTGTTTTAAGGCTGAATTCTTGTAATGCTCGCTAGCCTGTATGTTAAGATATGAGTGTGCTGTATGCCCACATTAACCTCCCTAAAAGAATAGGTCTGATCACCATTAGTAATACTGACTGTCAAGTGCCTCAGGGGTTCTACATGGCACAGCGTAGTGTAACTAGCCCGTAACACAGAAAAGTTACATTGCATGTTAGATGGCATTCTCAATTCAGATGTCTAGCCAAAGTTCAGATTGAAATTGCTATGTCAAAGACTCTATGGTGTTATGGTTCAGCCTGTATTTCTTAATGATGTGCCTACATGGCATGGTCTCATATGAGTGTACGTGGTTTGTACACACATCAATTATGTTGACTTATTTATCTCCATCTTGCCTTGAGGTATCGGCCAAATATGATACTTTCCACAGAACAGCCGTGAGGGTAACGGCCGACATCGCTGCGCTGCCCATTACCCCTTGAGCCATGAGGGGAATGGCGGCATTACTTCACTCGTCTTCCCGAGCCATGAGGGGAACGGCGGACCAAGAGCTTCATCCTCCAGCAGCCCCTGGGAGCAGGCGCAGGGAGGCGGCGTCACTGCGGCCCTGAAAGGTGCACAGGCGAGAGGCTCTGAGGGACACTTTCCACAGAACAGCCGTGAGGATAACGGCCGACATCGCTGCGCTGCCCATTACCCCTTGAGCCGTGAAGGGAACGGCAGGCATTACTTCACTCGTCTTCCCGAGCCGTGAGGGGAACGGCGGACCAAGAACTTCATCCCCCAGCAGCCCCTGGGAATGGGCGCAAGGAGGCGGCGTCACTGCTGCCCTGAAATGCGCTAGGCGAGAGGCTCTGAGGGACACTTTCCACAGAACAGCCGTGAGGATAACGGCCGACATCGCTGCGCAGCCCATTACCCCTTGAGCCGTGAGGGGAACGGCGGCATTACTTCACTCGTCTTCCCGAGCCGTGAGGGGAACGGCGGACCAAGAACTTCATCCCCCAGCAGCCCCTGGGAACGGGCGCAGGGAGGCGGCGTCACTGCGGCCCTGAAATGCGCTAGGCGAGAGGCTCTGAGGGACACTTTCCACAGAACAGCCGTGAGGGTAACGGCCGACATCGCTGCGCTGCCCATTACCCCTTGAGCCGTGAGGGGAACGGCGGCATTACTTCACTCGTCTTCCCGAGCCGTGAGGGGAACGGCGGACCAAGAACTTCATCCCCCAGTGGCCCCTGGGAGTGGGCGCAGAGAGGCGGCGTCACTGCGTCCCTGAAAGGCGCGCAGGCGATAGGCTCTGAGGAAAAATTTCCACAGAACAGCCGTGAGGGTAACGGCCGACATCGCTGCGCTGCCCATTACCCCTTGAGCCGTGAGGGGAACGGCAGCATTACTTCACTCGTCTTCCCTAGCCGTGAGGGGAACGGCGGACCAAGAACTTCATCCCCCAGCAACCCCTGGGAGCGGGCGCAGGGAGGCGGCGTCACTGCGGCCCTGAAAGGAACGCAGCCCTCGCGTAATTAACTGGCTTCTCACCTCAGTCCCGCGGGACGCTCGCGGGCGAAGCCCGGGCAAAGGGCAGGCCGTCTGTGGCCGTCTTGGGCCCGATGAGGCCGGGCTGGGCCATATCCCCTGTGTGACATCTGACTGACCCACAGTAAGGTTCGTGACTTTGTTATTAATTCCAGTTTGAACCTGCTGACTTTTCCATCTACATTTATAATGTCGAAACAGTCGGCTACACTGGATAAGTACCTTGTCAAAGTTGTGAACAAAATAAACAATGAGCGGAGGAAATCCCTGGGGGTTGGGAGTACACTGACATCCCCGCCACCCCTTTCACCCACTACGGTTGACAATGTATTGACTTCTGGTCTGAGCTGTGTCCCTGAGGCCGAGATGGCGGTATCATTAGTACCAACTATAGAGCTGCTGGAGGTACACATTGAGACCCCAGATCAGTTTATTGAAGTCCTACCGGATGCTCCAATTGACACCCCCGAGCGGTCTATTAAGACCAAGAGAGAAGTTAGGGCCTGCAGGAAAGTGCAGCTTAAGTACGGGGGGTCTAACAGCAAGAAAAAAACTGTCCCTATGCCTAAGAACACTGTCCGTAATATGGGGACCTTAACGGAGAACTGTGCTACTAATTTGAACTCTGAGCAACTTGATTTTTTGGTCAGCATTATAGAGGCCAAGTTTGAAACAAATGTTAAACCTCTGGTGGACAAAATAGACTTTATTACAGCTGAAGTCTCTAGGTTGGGTAATCTTTTGACTGCTCATACCAGTAATACTGTATGCCCTAGGTTTATCGAAAGAGGTGTTCCAGTCAGCAATGTTGGGTCAGGGCACCAAAATGGCATAGCAGCCGTAAGTAAGGTAGCTGTACCTATCCCCCCGGTAGATCAGCATAAAAAGGTATCAGCGGCCCGCTGCCGGTGACTCAGAAGAAATAGGTAGCGGCAGTGCCGATATTGGCTGACAAGAGCAGGAAGGCTACAACGGTACAGGCTAGTAAGAAGGAGGCACCAGTATATAGGGGTAGCTATATAAATCTTCCCCCTGATTGTGCACCCTGTGTGGTGGCTCTTACCAACGTACCACCTATAGTCCCAAGCCCGTCCACGCCACAACATGAAACTGATGATTCCTTAAAAAACAAAACTATTTCATGGTTACATAGACAGTGTGGGTTTCCTCTTAATTATTCTGACCAAATACTAAGTGCTAGAAGAGTAAAATGGATTGGCAATTCAAGGATAATCCATAAGGGTGATTGCGTCATAGTTAACTTTAGACACCCACAACATGTTGCAACCGTCCTACTTAGAGCTGCTTCTTAAACCCCAGACAAAGACAAAGTGCACGTGCACCCATTGGGATACTTTTATAATCACCTGAATAAAGCACCTCAGGTTATTAACAGAGGTAGACCCTTTTCCCCCATTTTCCATCCGACGTCTGAGGTTCCAATACATAATAGATTTCAAGCCCTAAGCTCTTTGGACCTGAATGATTGACAGCCAAAGGTTAGTGGGGTTAATTTGAACACACATGGGGATATGTTAAACAAGAAGTCATGTTGGGGTAACTCTGATACAGAGCCAATAATGAATGAGTCCCCGATTGTTTTTACCAACATTCGGCCTAAGCTAGTGCCTGATGTTGGGAGGGATGCAGCTACTTTGATAGATACTTGCACCAGGCTAACAGACATAGACAGGGCGGCAGTTATTCCTGTCGCCCCTGGACCAGGAATACTACTGCAGGTATAGCCGAAGATGAGCCAGATTTGATTGTAGATCAGGTTTATGGCAATCCGACCAGTATCTCCAAAAGTTGTGTTGGGGGGGACAACTATGGTGAGCTGGAATATAGCAGGTTGGGCATCCAAGGAAAACAATTGTGGTTGGGTGGACCTGGTCAGGTCATATGATATCCTCTGTTTGCAGGAAACGTGGTGCACTAGTAAACCTAGCGTTGATGGCTTTGTTTGTTACAGCTTGGATGCCTCGGAATCTAGACATGGTAGAGCGAAGGGTGGTTTGCTTTTTTTGTTGTCTGTGCACTTATAGCTTACAGTTATTAAATATATAACGGTAGGAGCACACTCACAAATTCAGTGGGTTAAAGGAAAAGATGGTCACGAGGTGGTGTTAATAAATTTTTGTAATAACATGTTTAATAATACCCGACATCTACTTATTGAGGAGCTAGATAAAGCACTCGTGAAGCTTGTAGCCGAAGCAAAATGTTCTTTTAATATCATTTGGTTAGGTGATTTAATCTTTCCATTTGTCCCTTGTCACTTTCTAGGGCTTGTGGAGTGTTAGATTGTAGTGATAATAATATATCACATTTTCCGCATAATGCCTATGGTGACGCTATTAATAATATCATGGCAACATACGATTTAGAGATACTGCAACCTGGCAAGGATGCAGATGGCCAAATTATTCCCACCTATACGGGAAGGAATGTTATCTCTCTCATTGATCATGTTATGGCATCATCTTTTATTGCGCCAAATTTTTTGACCTCAGTAATCCAGGACCCTACAATTAGTGATCACAATCGTATCGTTATGGAAACTGAGTTATGGAAGTATAGTAGACAGCAGGGGACCAGAAGGTTGTGTAACATTGAGCAGCATAGGCGAAACGGAACACGGTTAAGGTGGAAAGGGGAAAAATCGACAATTGTTATGAGCATGATCATATCCAAATCGTTGGTTGAAATTGAAGGCATTCTGAATATGGGTAGTACATCTTCTGTTATTATGGACAATTTTATTAAAATCAATAAAACTATTGAGGATGTTTTTACTAATAGTAGGAATGTCAAGCCCTCACAGGGAAAGGGTTGGTTCGATCATGCATGTACCGCCATCTTAACTCAATTGAAACAGGCCCTAGGAGTTAGACCAAGGGACAAAATTTTGGTTGTTCACCTGAGATCTGAATATAAATTGGCATTGTCTAGAAGAAAGAAGGAGTTACAACAAGCAGCGTGGGATAACCTAACACGGGCGTCAGAAATCTCAGATAACTGCCTATTTTGGTCTACAGTAAATTCTCCCTTTCTTAGGGATGATAAAGCACCACACCTTGTATCCAATGTTGGTAGTGAGGCCTGGATCTCCCACTTTTCTGCCATATTTCAAGGAACTGGTTCTACTGATGTCGAACCAAGAATTTGGCTTATAAACCCTCTAGACATTACCCTCTCAGAAGTTGAAAACAACATTAAGTATAGCAAGGTGGGAAAAGCGCAGGGTCCAGATGGAGTACCCATCGACATCTATAAGACAGTCCCACGGTTGTGGGGACCCATACTTACACTGGCACTGAATGCAGCCGTAACAACCCAGATTCCACCTACGTGGGGTGATTCCATCATTGTCCCTATATTAACGAAAGGGGACAAGGCGGCAGCTAGTAATTATCGCCCGATCAGTTTGCTCGACACTTCAGTAAAAATATGAGTAGGGTGCTGTTGTTTAGGCTGGAAGAGTGGGTGGAAGAAAATGAGATCTTGGCAAACTCCCAATATGGTTTTAGAAAGGGGTGAGGAACACTCGATCAATGCCTGAACTTAGATTTAATTATTGGAAAGTATACCAGGGCCAAGCCAGGCACCCTACATCTTTGCTTCGCCGATCTAAGCAGTGCATTTGATCTTGTGGACCATTCCATCCTATGGCCAGTCCTATTGGAACTCGGCGCACCGGAGGCTATCATTTTCTTCCTAGCTAGATTATATGAAAGAATGCAAACTTGTGTGCGTTTCGGGGTAGGAGGGGAGTGTACCCCAAATTTTGAAGTAAAACGCGGGATAAGACAGGGCTGTGTCCTAGCCCCTTTTTTGTTTACTCTTTTTATTAATGCCGTCGATATGGTCCTGAAAACAGTCAAAGCAGATGCTCCCCAGATTGGCAGAACAGGTGTCCCAGTTCTGCTTTATGCAGATGATGCTGTGCTCCTGTCCCGGACTCCGATAGGTCTGCAGCGACTGATGGACCAGTTTTCAGATTTTATCAGTAAACGGAAGCTAGTCATCAATAAGAGTAAAACTCATACTATGATCTGTGGTGCTAGAGTTAAGAAAAATCATGCCTTTTTCATTGATGGGTGAAAGTTCAGGATGTGGACAAATTCTGTTATCTGGGCGTCCTCTTTTCTCATGATGGTGGTTGGTCTTATGATTTAATGAATGTTAGGTCCAAAATGAAGAAAAGCGCCTATGGTATTTTTAAATTTGCCACTAAGATCGGCGACAGAAGAATCAGTGACATGATACAAATATATAATGCGAGGAGTGTTGCCATCGCATTTTACGGGGCGGGGCTGTGGGGCTATACTAACACTGACTCATTGCAAAGGGAGGAAAATTGTTTTGTTAAAAAATTGCTTTGTGTTCCCACATCAGCCTCCACTGATTTGATCCATAGGGAAGTTGGGGTTGCCCACTTAAGTGACCTAATTTTGTTTAGGCCACTAATGGTATGGCGTGCCATCTGGATTAAGGAAGAGAGAGCCTTTTAACCAGTCTGTCATTGGGGATTGTCTTAAATTGGATAATTTTTTGAAGATACCATGGCTCAAATATATTGTGGACAGATTCCAAATTATATATGAACTCAACATAGTGGCAGATCCATGTTCTGATCGTAACTATTCAAAGTCAGACATGAAACAAATTTTCATGATGCATAGAGCCCAAAAACGTGTAGCATCCAGTGGACGCCTCACTTCAGTTATTTTGTACAATAAATATATGAAAAGTGAGGGCTTCCAATTGTACTTGAGCCAGGTAACCAGACCTGGACATAGGTTTGTTCTGACTAGACTTAGACTCGGGTTGGCCCATGGGTTGGTGGCTTTCCCACAATTAAAAAAGCATCCAGTTGGACCATGCCCATGCGATGGTCACTCGAAACAGAGCACCCTGCACTTTATGCTAATTTGTACTCTCTTTATGAACTTGAGGATTGTTTATTTAATTTTTTTTTAAAAAAATATGCTATTTTTAATGTGGATGATGCTATGAAACTGATTTATGAATTGAATTCTCCGGACAAATGTTTTTATATTGCTATGTTTTTATGTAAGTCAATGCAGCTTAGGAAAAGCATGATTTATTAATCTTGTTATATCTGTACAATTATGTAATCATTTTGCTTATGTGCTTTTATGGTCATTGTTCTTTTAATACATCAAATAAAGCTTCATGAAATGAAATGAAAATGAGTACTATGTCTAAATGATATAGGCACACACGCATTTGATAGACACAATTCAATTAAATGTACTTTAGGCAAATGTGCAAATACATAGGCATATACCCTGGCAAGAATGTGAATAAGTTTGATGATGTTTCTCTTAGTCTAACATATAATGTGCCACATGGGCAAATATATTTCACTAAAATAATTATCTACAAACTCACCTACATACACAAACTAGAACCATTTTTCAATATTTAAAAAAAAATAAGGAATAATATTTGAACAATTAAATACATACATCTTTCTTTTAAAAAGTAAAAATGTTTGTAGTGACATATTCTATTTCAACTACTTTTTGTGTTTTTATTACACAGCAGCCAGTGTAAATTTGTTGATCGTAAGTTCATAATGGGGAAGTTCTACTTGTTACTGTTGGAAGCAACATTAAAGATGATGGATGATTCCATCAGTGGCGTACTACTGGTCCCCTATTTACTCAGGCTTACCCTACAAAGACAATAATGTTTTTTTGCTGGCGAATTGAAAAAAGTAGATGTCTGCCATATGCGTCATGAATAACATGCTAGTATGTGAACACTACCTACCTAATCCGGCAGTTGTAGTCCCTCATTGGTTGAAATGGGTTGTGATTGACAGAATCTGTTGTCCACCGTGTAACCGTCTCTTGATGGAAAGTCATTTTGGCATTCATATTTTTTCAGCCCACTTGTAGCAGACCATGTCCATGATTGCTGAACAATCACTTCTGCTGGAACCCAGCACGGCTGAAGGCTCAGGTGATAGGAATCCCATCTTCACTCCAGAGGAGTTGGGTGTCCCAGAGTGATGTGGTGGTTTCCCAGAGTGATGTGGTGGTGTCCCAGAATGATGTGGTGGTGTCCTATAGTGATGTGGTGGTGTCCTATAGTGATGTGGTGGTGTCCTAGAGTGATATGGTGGTGTCCCTGAGTGATGTGGTGGTGTTGTGTGGTGTGCAGCAGTGTGAGGCACGCAGAAGTGTGAGTCGTGCGGCCGTGTGCAGACTGCAGCAGTGTGAGGCGTGCAGCAGTGTGTGGCATGCAGCAGTGTGAGGTGTGCAGCAGTGTGTGGCGTGCAGCAGTGTGTGGCGTGCAGCAGTGTGTGGCGTGCAGCAGTGTGTGGCGTGCAGCAGTGTGAGGCGTGAGGTGAGGAGGTGTGAGGGTGAGGGGGTGTGAGGGTGAGAGGGTGAGTGAGGGTGAGAGAGTGTGTGAGGGTGTGTGAGGCTGAGAGGGTGAGTGAGGGTGAGAGGGTGTGTGAGCGTGAGAGGGTGTGTGAGGGTGAGATGGTGCGTGAGGGTGAGAGGGTGTGTGAGGGTGAGTGAGGGTGAGATCGTGTGTGAGGGTGAGAGGGTGTGTGAGGGTGAGAAGGTGAGTGAGGGTGTGTGAGGGTGTGTGATGGTGAGGGGGTGTGAGGGTGAGGGGGTGTGAGTGCAGGGGTGTGAGGGTGAGGGGGTGGGTGAGGGTGTGAAGGTGAGGGGGTGTGGGTTCTGAGGGTGTGTGGGGGTGTGAGGGTGAGGTGGTGAGGGGTTATGAGGGTGAGGGTGTGTGAGGGTGAGGGGGTGTGAGGGTGAAAGGGTGTGAGGGTGAGGGGGTGTGTGAGGGTGGGGAAGTGTGTGAGGGTGGGGGAGTGTGTGAGGGTGAGGGGTTGTTTGAGGGTGAGGGTGTGTGAGGGTGAGGAGTGTGAGGGCGAGTGGTGTGAGGGGGTAAGGGTGAGAGGGTTCTGGGGATGAGGGGTGAGGGTGTGAGGGTGAGGGGGTGGGTGTGTGAGGGTGGAGTGTGAGGAGGTGTGTGAGGGTGAGGAGATGAGGTTGAGGGGGTGTGTGGGTGAGGGGGTGTGAGGGTGAGGGTGTGTGAGGGGGTGAGGGTGAGTGAGAGTGAGAGGGTTGTGAGGGTGAGGGGGGAGGGTGAGAGTGAGGGTGTGAGGGTGAGTGAGTGTCTAGAGGCAAAGCATAGTGGATGTAGTATTGCAGCTAGCAAGTCAATTGTTTTCAAGCTGAGTGCCCTGTGCAGGGAGCATCGCTGGAGCACAATGTCCTGCAACTTAGTTAACATGGTACGTCCTGGGATCGGCTTGACTGGTCATACTGATGCATTATAATAAAAAACACACTCGGAGAAAAACTTAAAAGTGATGTTGGCTTCCGTACATGGTGTAGTACGCTCGGCTAGGTGAGAGCTTGATTAGCTCGGTTGTAAAATAAATAAACCTTGGTTGCGCTCAATGGAATGCAGTACAATATGGAGGGACAGGGAAAATGTTATCGGCTTGACTGTGCTAAGTGAAAACAAAATGCTCGAGGGCATGCTACATAACTGAGAGGCTTAAGGAAAGTATCATCGTGATCGTATCGTTATAACTAGGAGTTAGGGAAACAAAATCAACTTGAAACTTAGAAGGACAAGCTCTCGGCATTGCGTGGCGGGGGTGGGCGGAAAGTGGGGAATAAAAACAAGGGAAAAACGAGTCTAACAGAGGGCAAAAAGACATAAAAAACGAGTCTAACAGAGGGCAGAAGAGTAGAGAAACAAGGGAAAAACGAGTCTAACAGAGGGCAGAAAGGCACAAAAAATGAGTCTAACAGAGACCAGAAAGGCACAAAAAACGAGTCTAACAGAGGGCAGAAAGGCACCGAAAAAACAGAGTCTAACACTGGGAGGGGGGAGGATGTTGAAAGAGACACGGCCTGGTGGCTGTGAAAGTGAAAGTACGGCCGTGGGCAGCAACAGCATGGGTGAATAATTAGGGGGGAGGAGAAATGCCTGAGGCCGAGCGCACACTGGGGGAAGCTTCAGATGCCTGTGGGAGGGAGGCTGATGGTTTTGATGTGGACACGCTTTCCGCACGAGTGCACCACACGAACTGTCCGAAATCCGCGTTGGTTTCAGCCCTTGGTTTGCCCTCTATACTCTTGTCTATTATCCCTTGCAGAATTAATAGGCGAGACCTAAAAGGGGGTAAAGAAGGGATCACTTTTAGACACAGTGGGCCAGAAGCTTTTTGGGGTGCTTCATCATCTGTGGGCATGCCTGTATTCAATGCGTGCCAGTCTCATCAGGACGAGGGCGTTGGAAAGTTTGGTCAGACATTGAGGTGGGGGCAGCAGTGGTGGTACGATGGGCAGCGAACAGAGGCACCACCATTGTTCCTGAGAGGATGGAGGCGCTGGCATCTAGCTGGGACCCTGAGCAGCTACCTACTACTCCTCTTTGACCACCAGTTACTGGTACGTATGGCCTCCAGCATCTGCTGCCATAGCCGGACTGCTATATCCTGCTGAGATGGACCAGCAGGAGTAGCTATGTCAAGGAAGAAAACAGACAAATTGTAAACAATGCTTTGTGCAAAACACTTGCTTAAAATTATGTGGAGTCACAGTAGCAATACATTGCTGGTCGCCTAGGGCCATTCGATGTGGTCCAAGAATACGGCAGCCTGCTCAGCAACCCCAAATAATTTTGCCTAATCTCTGCTGATGACGGATAATAATCCAGAAACACATTTCCAGAGATGGCCAGCACTAATCTGCACCCACCTAGTGAAACACCCAAGAGACTTTCCAAGTGTACTCGCTTGGCGAACTGAACTGCATCTACCATGATGCCTAGGGGCAACTCTGCTGGGAGGTGAAGCAGTGTGCTCCCACACCAGTTTCTGGCCATTCGATGTTGATGTGAGTGGAGGCACAGCCATTACCAACACATGCCTCACATAAAACTAAAGGCAAATGGCAAATGCACCAACTGTCTGAAAGGAAATAAGGCAGAATAAGCAGCATACCAGTTTAAAACAAGCATTTGCAATGCAATAGGTCTTGCAACTGCGAGTTTATGAGCTATTGGCATTGTAAATGTCAAGGCCTTTTATAAAATTTTAAAAGGCATTGTCATTTACAATACCAAAGGCAACACCTATTCACAATTTGCATTGCAGAGCGCAGTGTCCATGAAGCGGGCGCTGCACTCAATAACGTAAAAAAAAACGGGAGCAGTGTCCCTGAAATGGGCACCGTGCTCATTACTAAAGTTAATAAAAAAATTATAAAATTGAGCGCAGTGTCTCTGAAGTGGGCGCCGCGCTCAGTATTAAATTTAAACATATAATAAAAGAAAACGAGCGCGGTATCCCTGAGGCAGGCGCCATGCTCAGTATTAAAGATTTAAATTAAAAAAAAAACAGAGTGCAGTGTCCCTGAAGCGGGCTTCGCACTCAACATGCAAATACAACAAAATAAAGCAGCCGCCATCGTCCCCATCAGTGTCAATACCAAAAATAGTGCTCACTCACTCGACAAAGCAGTCTGTGTAACAAGCCAAGTAAAAGGTCCAGTCCTTATGGCCGGTAACAAATGGCGACAAGGTGATAACAAGGAGGTACTAACAAGCCTCATAATGATTCGGAAGCCAGCATTTACCAAGGGCAATGACACCAGCCAATGGAAAATATTGGAGGAGAGTGGGCAGGGTTTCCACAGCATGCTCTATTACAGCATGCCTTGCACAGCGAGCAGCGCACGCACGCTGCCACTAAAACCAGCTATTTTGTTTTCTTTTGAAGGATTTCCTAGTAAAAACTAAAAAGAGACTTTGGGTGGAAAAATAAAAATAAATTACCTCTCATTAATGAGTAAGGCACTATGCACTATGGAGTACAAGTATTCTCTTTCGGTTGTGCTAAATTAATGGAGGCATGCTTGTCGTACTTATACTTTGCTACTTTCTGCAGTCTGCTGCTGGGGCAACTGTAATGGACAATTATCTGATTCCAATGGCCCAGCTCTTCTCCATAATGCTTTTCCATTTTCCCATGACTACAAGACAGATGAATAATAATTAATGATACAGGTCACATATAAAATTATGTTGACAGCCTGTCTGCCGTAAGCAGACGGTGGGAAATGCGATGTGCTGCAGTACAGGGAAAGGATTATGGAACAGGATATATGTGGCACATTTGTCACAGACTATCCCATCTGCAAAAGTGAAGGCACTTATTTAGACCCACATCCTAGCCTCACCCTCCACTAAACTTTATAACAATTTTTTCCAACGAATACATTTGCTTGGTCAGTCAAGGGAGTAGACAAAAATACCACCCCAATACTTTGAATCAAAGCTTTGATAAAAACCATTCCAAGCAAGTGAAGTAGGTGAGCACACCCCTATCCAAAGCTCCCTTGTTTCTTCGTCCAATCAATTATCCATTCATCATTTCATTGTTCTAGTATTCTTTCTTTTTGGCTTTGATACACACCATTTAAGCTGTACATTCCCTTCCAGTCTTTCACCATTGAAAAACATCCATCCATATTTATTTATCCATCCATCCAAACACTGCTCTCAACAAACCTTTCACCAACATCCATTTACCCACCCACTCATTATTTCAGCTATTCACCCATCCTACTTGCCTTTAACCCACCCAAACATTCCTTTCACCCACCCATGCAGGCTTCCTTTCACCCGTATACCCTCTCACTCACCCAGTCAGGTATCCTTTCAACCATATAACCTTTCATCCATCTGTCACCCACCCATACATCCTATCATCACCTACCTATAAGCATCCTTTCACCCATGAATTCTTTCACTCTTCCGTCCTTTTTAGGTCCAGTCTAGCGCAGCGCGCATGCGCTGCTCTATGGGAGGCTTCTTGTGAGGGGTCAAAACTTCTCAGTGTGGGTCGGACTCCTCCCACACATCTGATTGGCCTTTGCGAGTATCTTTGAATAATGAAAGCACGCAAATGGCCAAAGGCGGGTGCATGTCACACCTCTTCTTCAAATGTTCATTCCCACAGTGTTTTGCTCTCAGGAGCAAGCAGCGCTGGCAGCTGCATTCCTCCCTCGTCGTGGACCAAGTTACTAATTAGCAGCCTGCCCTCCATGTTTGCACCCCTCCCGCTCTTCTTTGTTTGCTCTTTGTAGCACGGTCTGGTTTCACTTTAGGGGCTGCGGACCATAATTGCTGAAAATTACAATGTATTCCGACAGTGTTCTTTTGGTATCCAGTATTCCACGAGGAGGAGCGGCGGAAAACGGGGGCCTTATCAAAGGCACCGTTGCGTTAACACGCTATTTAAAACCCTACTGAAGCCGGATACTTCACCGAGCATTCAGACCCCCCCTTCCCTTTCGGAATTCCCCCGAGGGATCCGGAACTTTCTTCTTTATTGACTTGCCCTAGTGACAGTGATCAGAAACTCCGGGGGGACTTGGATCAGTATTCCACTTGGAACCAAGCACAAAGCAGCTTGCAGGCACACACTGTGACCTACCGTGATTGTCTTATATACTGTTCTTGAAGAAGTACGACCGAGAGAAACTGTCTAATACATGCCCTGATGAAATTCCCAAGGCACGAATGGGAATGAAACGCGTTGGCTGTGCCGCTGTACATGAAAATAAAGAATATTTTTAAAAATAAGAACCGAAGATCTACAATTCCTTTTGGACTTTCTTACATTATTGACTTCACTGTGTGCGCCTCTCTGCTCTTATACAACTAGTGTTCTTTAGGTTCATAAATGGCATGAAAAGTAAAGACAGAAAAGCAAACCCCCCCCCCATTGTCCACTTTTCTACCCATTGCAATCTCTATATTGTCTATAAAAAACAATTTCATTACATCTCTCAAAGAGGCACCCGTTTTGGGGTTAACAAGGCTTTCACATGTGTACATCGTATTCAACCCATTATGTGTTTTATTCATCTTTTGATGATTCCTCATCTATTTGTGAGTTCCCTTCTAGTTTTGTTTCTTTCATTGTACCACACGCTGTTGATCCCTATTAATGTACTCTTGAAATATAGATGGATGTCTGGAAACAGGGGCGGATGTTACCACTCTCCTGCTTATCCTACTAATTTGCGTTCATACTTGCTTCCTCTACTTCATTGTTTTGCCTGTTGTCGGTTCCCTCAGTCGTTCGTGTTATACTCGTCTCTGACTAGGCTCTATATTCCTTGTGGGGTACCCTTGTCTAAATGTACCTTGGTTTTCCCACTGTGTATGACACCTCAACACTGCTTCTCAGGTGTAGGTGTATTTGTTTCTTCTTTGGTTCTAGAGCAATATTACTGGTTTGCCTGGGGCTAGTTACAAGGAGACTCCAAGTCACAAAGAGTTTATTAAGTTATGCTCCATATATCTTGTTAGTGACGCTGCCCCGTTCTGTGACCCAGAGAGTCCAGCCCATGTCTTCCACTCTCTCAATGTCTATCTCTCTCTGTCTCTCTCTGTCTCTCTCTCTCTCTCTCTCGCTCTCTCATTGACTGACTCTCTCTCACTGACTGACTCTCTCACTCTCTCACTGTCTAACTCTCTCTCTCTCACTGACTGACTCTCTGACTCTCTCTCTCTCACACTGACTGACTCTCTCACTGACTGACTCTCTCACTGACTGACTCTATGACTCCCTCTCACTGACTGACTCTCTCTCACTACTGACTCTCTCACTCTGTCTCACTGACTGACTGACTGACTAACTGACTGACTGACTCTCTCACTGACTCTCTCACTGACTGACTGACTGACTGACTGACTGACTGACTCTCTCCCTCTCTCTCTTACTGACTGACTGACTGACTCACTCTCTCAATCTCTCCCTCACCAACTGACTCTTTCACTGACTGACTGACACTCTCACTGACTCTCTGATTGACTGACTGACTGATTCTCTCAATCTCTCCCTCACTGACTGACTGACTAACTCTCTCACTGGCTAACTCTCTCATTGACTGGCTGATACTGACTTACTCTCTCACTGTCTGACTGATGGACTGTCTGACTCTCTCTTTCACTGACTTTCTCTCTGACTCTCTCTCTCACTGACTGACTCTCCGACTCTCTCTCTCACTGACTGACTGACTGACTCTATGACTCTCTCTCTCACTGACTGACTCTCTCTCACTGACTGACTCTCTCACTCTGTCTCACTGACTGACTCACTGACTAACTGACTGACTCACTGACTCTCTCACTGACTGACTAACTGACTGACTCTCTCACTCTCTCTCACTGACTGACTGACTCACTCACTCTCTCAATCTCTCCCTCACTGACTGACTGACTGACTGACTCTCTCACTCTCCCACTGACCGACTGACTGGCTAACTCTCTCCCTCTCTCACTGACTGACTGACTGACTGGCTAACTCTCTCAGTGACTGGCTGACGGACTGACTCTCTCACTGACTGACGGATGGACTGTCTGACTCCCTCTCTTACTGACTGACTCTCTGACTCTCTCTCTCACTTACTGACTCTCTGACTGTCTCCCACAGACTGACTTGCTCACTCTCTCTGACTGATGCTCTCAGAATGTCTCACTGACTGACTAAATCTCTCATTCTCTCTCACAGACTGACTGACTGACTGACTTTCTCACTCTCTCCCTGACTGACTGACTCTCTCACTTACTGACTGACACACTGACTGACTCACTGGCTGACTGACACTGACTGACTGACTCTCACTGACTGACTGACTGGCTGATTCTCTCACTCTTTCTCTTACTGACTGACTAAATGACTGACTGACTCTCTCACTCTTTCTCACTGACTGACTGGCTCTCTCACTCTCTCTCTCACTGACTGACTGCATGAGAGAGTCTCTCAGTCTCTCTCACTGGCAGCTGACTGACTCTCACTGACTCTCTGACTGACTGACTGCCTCTTTTACTCGCACTCTCACTGACTGAATGACTGTCTCTCTCACTGACTGACTGACTGACTAACTCTCTCACTGACTGACTCTCTCACTCTCTGACTGACTCTCTCTCACTGACTCTCTCAATCTCTCTCTCACTAACTGACTGACTGACTGACTCTCTCACTCTTTTACTGACTGACTCACTGACTGACTGACTCTCTCATTGACTAACTGACTGAGTGACTCTCTCACTGACTGACTGACTCTCTCACTCTCTCTCTCACTGACTGACTGACTTTCTAACTCAAAGTTCAAACCACTTTATTCGGCTACCCAAAGCCATAAAAGTACACTACAGTGAACAATTTACATTAAAAAAATTAAAATAAACATATTAATATATGTTAAATTCATTTCATTATATCACATACAAAAAATAAAATAATGCCAATAAAAGCAAACAGCTTATAGTTCATTAATCATGTGATAAAAACAATGATATCTATATTTGAACACAGTCAACACTTTAAAATATCCAGCACCCTTTCTTCTTATGTCGGACTGCCACCACCAAAAAATTGCAACATTAAAACGCTCCCATGGGTTGTGTAACAACTGCAGATATAGTAGAGCTGCTCTGACTTGCACAAATCTCTTCCCCTTTAAAATAGGTCTTAAAAGCTTTCTCCTCATGGGGCTAAAATGCTCACGAAACAAAAGTGCATGGTGCCCTGCAAAGATAAATTATCACATGTACAGGGACCTAGATCCTTTACCATGCTCCAGCCCTGTACATCTGCTAAACGACAATGAATAAGATTAAAACTGAACCTAATTAGAAGAATTTGATGGAAAGGTTTTGTAACAATTAACAAATATGATTCTATCAGTGGAACTGTCTTTAACAACAAATGGACTCTCACCGTGGGTTTCACAGTCTCCAATTCCTCTCTCTCTACAGACAGCATATTTAAGAATTGGGCTTTAACCCATGCCACATCCTCTTTCACTATCTTTTCTGAAGTGGCAAAGACTATCTCACTCTCTTTCTCACTAACTGACTGACTGACTCTCAATCTCTCTCTCACTCTCTCACTTACTGACTAACTGACTCACTCACTCTCTCTCTCACTGACTGACTCTCTCACTGAGTGACTGACTAACTGACTCTCTCACTGATTGCCTCTCTCACTCGCTCACTGACTGACTCTCTGACTCTCTCTCTCCACTGACTGACTGTTTGACTCTCTCTCTCACTAGCTGACTCTCTGACTCTCTCTCTCTCTCTCTCTTACTGGCTGACTCTATCTCTCTCTCACTGACTGACTCTCTCACTCTCTCACTGACCGACTCTCTCTCTCTCTCTCTCTCTCTCTCTCTCTCTCTCTCTCTCTCTCTCTGTCTCACTAACTGACTCTCTCTCTCACTGTCTCTCACTGACTGACTGAACTCCTCTCTCACTGACTGACTGACTGACTCTCTCACTCTCTCTCTCACTGACTGACTGACTCTCTCTCTCACTGACTGTCTTACTGACTCTCTTACTCTCTCACTGACTGACTCACTGACTCTCTCACTGACTATCTGACTGACTGACTGACTCTCTTACTCACTCTCTCACTGACTGACTGATTGACTGACTCTCTCACTGACTGTTATACAGGTAGTACTTCCCAATCTTCATCCTCCTGTTATTTATGCCCCCCATAACAGAAAAACATAACAAGCAACCAGTGGGACAGGCAGATAGAAGTTGCCAGCATTGAAGAGACCCAAAAAAATTTCAAGACATTATTTACTGTTAATACTTTTTTAATATGGCCGTTCAGTTGTACATAATGCTTTCACAGTCATATATAAGGTAACAGAAAATGCTTCTGAAACTTCTTTATTATAACTTTTCAGCATGCTGCAGACTTCTGTATAGCACAGCTTAAAGACATAGGTAAAGTCAATATCTCTGGCTAAACACTTATAAGGTCCCAAAGGCGAGACCTATTGGCTAAGCCAATGCATGTTTCCTTTTTCATCAACTTGTTGTTAAAGTTCAATATGAGTGCAAAAATAGGAAAAGGGAGGTAGGAGGAGAAGTCACTCTTGGTTAAAATAACCCTCACTCACCAACCTTGTGGTGGGATGTTCTTGGTCCTGACGAATGCCTCACCTAATGAATTAAAAAGCTGAAACATGTTGAAGTTGAAGTTGAAGTTGAAGTTGAAGAGATTTGTAGAGCGCTCTACTACCAAGTGGTTTCTTGGCACTGTAGAAGGAACAGTGGAACAAGCCCTAAACCTCTCCATTATCATTGGAAAATACATACATGCAAAGCAGGACAAACTCTATATGGTTTACGTGGACTTGTCCGCCGCGTTTGATTGCATCTCTCACACCAAACTATGGTCTCTGCTGTCACAAATGGGGTAGACCTGCCCCTTCTGAATTTCTTAAGGGAATTGTACTCCAAACCCTCTGCTAGAGTCCGTTTTGGCACAAAGGGTGAGCTGTCGACGTCCTTCAGCGTGGAGCGTGGAGTCAGACAAGGATGTGTCCTGGCGCCTTTCCTCTTCTCCCTCTATACTAACAACTTGGAGGTTGAGCTTCTGAAGGGCGCCCGGGACCTTCCACAGGCAAAACAACGCCCGATTGCAGCTCTACTCTACGCGGACGACGCCGTCCTGTTGGCACGGACCCCTCGTGAACTCCAGAGGATATTTAACAGATATTCCTCGTTTATGGTTACCCTAGACCTCCACATAAATGTGTCAAAGACCTTTGTGATGACGGCAGGCACAGGGAGGAAACACCCTAAAGATCTAACCCTTAAAAACCAAAAAATAGACTTCACAACTGAATATTGTTACCTGGGTATCACAATAGACGATAAATTGTCCTGGAAAATGGCAGTAGAAGCAAGGAAACACTGCTTTAAGAGAGCGATAGCAGCCCTGGTGTCTTTTTCACAAAAATTGGGAAAACGACCACCCCTGGAACTACTAACAATCTACAGAGCCAAATGTCAATCAACAGCACTATATGGAGCTAGCGTATGGGGTCACACAGATGTCTCTGCCCTACAAATTGCAGAAAATGCTTTTTTGAGGTTCCTCCTGATGGCCCCAAAGTGATCCTCAACGTACGCATGTCATGTTGAACTAGGCGTCCCATACATTGAGGATCTGGCAAGAATACAACCGCTACTCTTATGGCGCCGCATCTGGATTTCAGAAAAAAATGAACTCACCAAGATGATAGTGACAGATGCTATGACACTAGACCACGCTCTAAGAATAAAATGGCTAGCTTACATCAGGAACTTTTTTATTGACCTAGGGGTAGAAAAATACTACTCCACTCCTGAAAAGATCCGTGAACTTTCGAAAAAGCAATTAAAAGCACTAGCCCTGGGACATTTGGAAAATCTGAGACTACAATCTGAAGCAGGCAAACCGTCTGTTCAACATGCTGTAATGGTTCAATCTACTTTTTCTATTCAGCCCTATCTAAATCTTAAGAACAGTATCTTTGATCGTTTTCTTCTGATAAGATTTAGATTAAATCTATTTCACAGGTTAATAGCTTTCCCAGTAACAAACGCATGGGATTCGACTTTACCCCCGTGCCCTTGTGACGAAAAGTCAGCACAAACCACTTTACATACAGTTATGTTCTGCAAATTTTATCATGAACATCGTAAACTCTGGTTATTGACTCTGTTAAAATCCTGGGGCTTTAGGCAGTGCCGTCCTGCCATGTTGTGTTTACAGCTCTTAGATACTGAAATCACCTGCTACCATGTTCTTAACTTTTTGAAATGCATATATAGACATAGAAAAAACCTGTAAAGTAATTTTCTAAAATCACAGTAATGTAAATAATTTGTGAAACTTATTATTGTATGTTTAATCATTCTGCATTTCAAAACTTTATGTGTTCAAATTTGTTTTTTAATGACTGATTTACTATGTATTAACATTGCTTTTATGGATTTCTAATACTGAAATTCCGAATAAAGAATTTATAATACTGTAGAAGGAACCTGAAACTGAGGGAAAGAGGGAAGGGGTGTTAAGAAAGGGTAGGTGTTAAGAAGAGTAGGCAGAAGAAAAGAGGTGGGTTTTCAAAGCTGCCCGAAAGTCAAGGTAAGAGGGGGGTGGATCTGATGGCTAAGGGGAGGGAATTCCAGAAGAGTGGAGCGAGTGTCGAAAACCTGGATCTACCCGATTTCTTTTTGCGGAAGCGGGGGACCTGGAGGAGGGACAGGGTGGAGGAACAGAGGGTTCTGGTTGGAGTATAAGCACTGACTTTAGATCTGATAAATGCAGGGGCAGTGCCGGCAAGGGACATGAAAGTCAGGCAGCCCATCTTGAAAAGTGAACGTTTCCTGATGGGAAGCCAGTGGAGGGTTTTAAGCAGGGGAGTGGTGTGGCTGGATTTAGGGAGCCTATAAATGAGGCGTGCCGCTTGATTCTGGATGAGCTGTAGGCGTCGGCACTCATAGGCAGGGATGCCTACATAGCGGGCATTGCCGTAATCTAGGTGAAATAGAATCATTGCCAGAGTGATGATTTTAAGGGCTTCGGCTGAGAAGTAGTGTGAGACTTTGCGGATGGTTCCCAGGGAAAGAAAGCAAGAGGAGACCACCGAGCTGATTTGAGGTCGCAGAGAGAGATCTCGGCTGACTTTGATGCCCAAGGTTTTCACAGAAGCAGAGGGAGACGGGGGAGAACCAAAGATGGGGGGCCAGAAAGCGGAGGACCAAGGATTAGAAGGGCCACCGATCAGGACAAGATCAGTTTTATCGGGGTTTAGTTTTAGTTGGTTGAGATTCATCCAGTTATAAATGAAGGTAAGAGTGGAGTGAACCATGGAGATAGAATCAGAAGAGGGGGTGAGATTGAAGATAAGTTGGAGGTCATCAGCGTAGTTGAACGCCGTGACCTCCATGTCCTGTAAAGCAACAATGAGCGGGTATATGTAGAGGTTAAACAAGAGGGGGGAGAGTGAGGAGCCCTGGTGGACTCCACAGGAATCCGAGCGAGGGGCCATGAAGCCCTCAAGGCGAACAGCCTGAGAGCGGTCTGCCAGGAAGGAGGTGAGCCCGGCCAGAGCCGATCCTCGAAAGCCGGCGCCCCTGACACGATCGAGAAGGATGGAGTGGTCGACCGTGTCAAAGGCAGCGGAGAGATTGAGGAGGACTAGGGCCTGAGGGGAGTTGGTGTCAGCACTACGTCTGAGCTCATCGACCAACGAGAGAATGACAGATTCGGTCGAGTGAGCCGGCCTGAAGCTGGCCTGGTGGTCAGCTAGGAAGTGATGAGTCTCAATATAGTTAGAAAGTGAGGAGGTGATGTGGCTCTCCAAGATTTTACCTAGGAGTGGAAGGAGTGAGATGGGCCTAAAGTTGGAAGGGATGGTGGGATCGGCGCCAAGTCTCTTTATGATAGGAATAACCCCTCTGAGCAGAGTCAGAGGGGGGGGGGCGGACAGCGGGACAAGATTTCCCTAAGGATGTGAGCAGGGCAGGCATCAGCCGGGGAGCCAGTTTTGACCTTTCCCAACAGGAAACAGAAGGTCTCTTCTGAGATTGCGGGAAACTGGTCTAAGGAGGAGGCAAGTGGGGGTAAGGAAGGGCAAAAGAAGGAGGGAGGTGCCAGGGGGACCACAAACTTTCACCTTACTAGGATTTTTCCAGGCAAATTAAACCAGTGATCACACATACATCACCTGTTTTAAACAGTGCCGGGCCCTCCAATATTAAAGTTTTTGGAGAAGGCTCCAACTCTTAAAATAATCACTCACATTGATTTAACACATTCACCCCACAAAACAAAAAATCCTGCTTCGCTGTAGTCAGGTGTCGCAGCACACCAGGGAGGCATTCAGTCTCTCTGGTGGGAACCCAATGATGAAGCATGTCACCAACTAGGTTGGTGAGTGAGGGTTCTTTTATCCAAGAGTGACTTCTCCTCCTACCTCCCTTTTCCCTATTTTTGCATTCTTTTGTTGTTTATTTGTAGCATCCTAGGGGGAATAAGTATGCACTGTGTGTATCCCTCCCACTCCTGTTGTTTTCAAAAGTTCAATATGAACCTTTGTATGCTGATCTGGAGATAGAAGAGGGGGCGAAAAGGTTACACACACTCCTCTCAGTTGATACTAGTAGAAATATCTTAAAATGTTGATGTTCTTTCTTAAAAAGTGATCACAACTAGGAACATGTTGTGACCATGTGTGATGTGAGTAGGAATGAGTTCCACACATACATACAATCTGACAGTTATCTGCACCCACTGGCATCCTCACCTGTCCTTCTTACACTCTGGGCCAACTGTTAAATCCAAGCATGAGTCCCACAGAAACGTAGAGTGCACTACAAACCCTCCTGGTTCCATCCTGGTGCACCTACTACACTTATCTCCTTAATGGCTGACCAGGTATATGCCAATTCTTGCCACTGGTCTTACAACTCTGTATCAACCACAACTCTTTCAAGGGTTCAGTGCATCAGCACAAATACTGTCAACTTTGACTGGTGTCAAACCCGTCAGGAGAGTTACTGCCTGATCTCTTTCTCTCTGGTGATTGAGAAACTCCAGTACTCTCACTAGAGCCTTCCTGTCTTCTTTTAGAGAGCAGCAGGACACCTACAGATTCCCCTGGGCTTTCTACTCACTAGTCGAACCCTGTATGCTGACTCACCACCATTGGAGTAGTCTCGCTGCCTGGTATGGCCTGATGACACACAAGAGCAGGCATAAAAGTTGAACTCCCTTCTTCCCTAACCTGAAGTAACATCATCACGAGCCAGGCAAGATTTCTGTGAGCCCTCACAGCCCTCAGATAACAGAGACAAGCCAATCACCATCTCGCTTACTGGATTACTGCACCCAATAGATAAAGACACAGGCCTATTGCAGGACCTCAGACCTTCACGTACAGCACACAGGGTGTAGTCTATAGCTTACACTGCCCTTGTGAGACGAATAGACTTCCCTGAGGCTAGAACAACCAACTCAAAATTCAGATTACACTCCTGACAAAGAGTCACTCCTGGACTCTTCTTGACCTGTATCCCTTCTGGAACACCACAGTCAATATACTTTGACGTCAGCTGTCATGCTAAAGTCACCCACCATCACACTGGTGGTGCCAGGAGGACTGATGTCTCTATGAACCTACGGCACACTCCACTGGGCAACCCTGACAACACTGACTAGAACAACCCTAGGGATTAGAGCCCACCTGTCCTTAGCCAGAATAATGTCCATGTTCCCCAACCAAGGACTATCAAGCCTCACTGAGTCTATAAGAAGCGCCTCTGGGCACTGTTCAGGCCTTGCCTGACACACCCCTACCTTGGGAACCTTCCCAACTTCCAAAAGGTCAATCTGGAGACATATTAGGAACCACATCTCTTTGTGAAATGTGACAGGTCACCCAGAAGGTATACAGTGTCACTTTCCACCTCACTCAGCTCAGAGGCCACCCCTAACTGCCAAAACAAACAAACCAGAACTGGTTGTGCCACTGCAGTCATCACCCACCTTCTTCACCTTCTTCTCCTCCTTCCCCCGAGCCTCTGCCCCTTTCAGTAGGGTATGACTCCATAGGACCGACTTGAGGGAACACTGGGCTAGGCATTGCCACTGCCAGCATCTCAGGATCTGGTAACAAAACCTGAAGAAAGATAGTTTTCACTGAACATGGTCAGGCTTTTCCCCTACTCTTCCCCTGAACACTAATCCATCCTGGGACTCTAGGCAGCACAGGAAACCCTCTTTGACCTCCTTAGGGTCTTTCACTAGCCCACCTGGGGTAAATAGGGCACTTACCACTATTCCTTCTAATTCCTCTGGGGCTACCACCACAACTACTACACCCCCAGTAACCATACCCTAACTGGACTTCCCACTAACATGGGTCTCTCTATAATAATTCCTATCCACAGCAACTAACTTATGGTGACCTTGGAAACTGCATTTTCTTTTTTGGAAGCCCACTTTGGGATAATTTCTTGGGGACTCCACCCTCAAAGTGGGAACCTCTAGTCGTCCTACCGTATGTCCAGGTGCTCTACTGCCTCACTGAGCCCACTGACAGTTGTTTTGGTACGAACGTCTCTGCAAATCAATGGCTCACTATAAGCCCCTGCATGAGAAATTTGCAGTGACCTTGATAAATCACAAATCACACAGTGCAACTTGTTTAAAATAAAGCACACCTGAGAGGGCAGAGGAGTTGGCCTAATGGCTAGGGTGGTAGACCTCAAATCTGGGGAACTGGGTTAGAGTCTTGGCAATGACGCTGAACATCCTGTGATTCTGGGCAAATCACTTAATCTCCCCATGCCTAATAAAAATGAATGTGTCCTCATGTAATGTAACTGGTGCTATGTAAAGCACTCTGATACCCAATTCGGGTCAAGTTTGCGATATATAAAACTCTGTTAAAAAAAATATATATATGTGAAAATAACTCCCAAAGTCTCACACACATTTTCTACAAACTGAGAAGCAGGGTTCACACAGTCTTCCAAAATTCAGTGGCTTGAGAACTTAGTGCAGTCTCTAAACCTATGGAGAAGTGTCTTCATCATACAGGCATAGAGTATGCAGTATTCTATGAGAGAGCTCATTGCCTTGACATATTCTACAAATGTGAACATGCCACAACCTATGAAGTAAAAAAAACACCCACAATATGTTCTCCTGGGACATGAGGTACAGGTGCTCTCCTTCCTCTGTCTTGAGTTTCCTCAAACCAGCCTTTCAACCCCTCTCAGAGGCCCCAGCTATGATATTTGGGTATTCATATGTAGCCATTCATGCAAAAAACTTGACTTATTAAATATGGGTAGTGCATCCTGGAGTGGTAACTAGTTATCCCAGTGCTTGCAACCAATGTAAGGAATCCAGGTTGGGGTCCCAGATAAGACAGGGTACTGGGCCCTAATTGTAACAACTGGGGTATTTCATCAATAGTGTCCTACGGTCCCCATAGCTCGGTGCCGGTAATTAGCTAAAATGCAACTCTTTTTAGCACATGACTCTCAGGGAAGGAAGACAGAGCAGTCGAAGGCTTACTCAGAGGAGGTGTGGGTAAGGGACTTAGGTACTTAACAAGCAAAGCAATGAACAACCCTCATTAAATCACTCTCTAGTCAGTTGTTTCTCACAAAAAGGAAAAGCTACTAAATACTAAGGACCAATTTATACAGGTATACAGAATTGCAGGTAGAAATGCTTCTGGTGATGACCACTAAATGACCTCTGTGATGATGCAACATATATTGTGAGGTAAAGGAATGTTGAAGATAGAAGGTTGGGGTAAGATAGAATAAATGCAGGACAGTTGGAGATAGAGCTGAAGGGAGGAGCACAGCATATGGTGTCCTGAATAAACTTGTGAAAAAACAATAGTGTCCACATTTCACTTCTTGCTAGTTACCACAATAGCGACAAGTGGAAAACATCCATGCGACATGCAGTGAAAGAATCAAGGTGGCTGCACTTACCCGGAAGCATGAACAGAGGCAGTGAAAATCAGAGGTTGGCAAGAGATTGAGAAGCGGTGCTAAGGCATTTAAATATCTGTCAGTAAGTAATCACCAATGAGCTTATGAGCTAGAGCAGACATTACATTTTTACCTGCAAAGTACAGATTGTGGTGTGCCCGTGCTGCCAAATACAGTATGAAGATGCCAGTCACAGAGCGCGCACATGTTCCAAATAATGGAGGATATTAGTGCACCCAATCACACATGCGATGAGAAACCAACAATAGAAACCTAACGGCATCCATGGTGGCCATTTTAAAGTTAGGCAGAGGCAGAACTGTTTTGAGTCTCAGTAATATTTAAAAACTCCATTCCGAAGTCAATTAAAGCCCAAATCACACAGTGCAACTTGTTTAAAATAAAGCACACCTGAGTTGAGTTTCGATTGTATATGATAGGGTCAGCTTTATCATTTTGAATGACACAGTTTGATCTTTTTTGTTTTTTCTCAAATAAAATTTCAAATAAAGAGACAAATCGTGAGGTTACAGTAAATACAGTTACTGAGACTTATAATGATGCAGAAGGTATAGGAAATGTTCCAAGCATAATTGTTTAAATGCCTTTACCATTTAACTTATTTGATCAAATTATTTCACAACGATGAGAAAAATGGGGGGGGGTGGCTTGGTGCCGATGTAAGGGGAAGCGAACCTCAGAGCTCCTCCACGGCTTCCCTCCACAACCAATGATCCTGAGACAAGGGGGGGGGGCCCTTACTGCACATCCTCTGGTGGAACGACTGGTGCCCTTGCAGGTCCGATGCTGGAGAGTGATGATGCCGTTATAAGGGAGAAAAAAGTAGTTCATTGTCCTGCTCATACTCAGGACGTGGAGGTGCTAAGATGGCGGCCGCGTGCTGAAATGGAGTACTCCATTCGCTGAAACAACGGGAGTGCTGCAATCTGGATTTGAGCGGCATTCCTTTACCTCACTGGAGCTCAACCCATGACAGGGGACCACAGAGGCGACGATAGGGAGCGACCTGGAACGATGGGGCCACCAGTATACCGTTGCATTGGGTTGCGCCCGTGAGGCGACGGTGAGGTCTGGTGAAGATAGAGGCGGAAAGCCGAGCTAAACAGAGCAGCGGGGAACGCTGCTTTGGGAGTGATGATTGGCAGCTGAAACGCATGCCTTGGGACCAGTGCCGCACCACTGACGGTGGGGTAGTGATAGTAGTAGCAAGGAAGCACTGTGGCCAGGGCCTGCTGAATATATGAGTGGCCGGGAGGTAGCTCGAGAAGCGAGGTTGCAGCAATCCTGCGCGACAGAACTGGTGAGGCAGAGAGGTGGCTGGAGTCTGCCTGTGCTGTGCTTCCCTCCTGAACTGAGGATTGGTTACAGTGGAGCTGAAGTGTCGCGGTGCAGTACTCACCAGACACTGTAGAAACCACTGGCCGACGAGCCGTGTGCCTCAGACTTTGACCCTAGGCATGGGCGAATTTTGCGAATTTTGAATTCGCGAATTTTGCGCATTTGCGATCCACAAAATCCGCGAATTTGCGGATTCGCGGATTTTGCGAATTTAGTGGGTAATGGCCGGGCTTGAAAACGGTGCACATCGCTAGTGTGAGGGGCAGGGCCAAACGGGCGAGGCTTATATGCGAGTTCACATGCCTCTTGTGTGCATAAAAGGACAGGCACGGATCAGAGAAGCTCGTGGTCACAGGAACTGCACAGGGATTGAGTTCGTGAAAGTCAATTATGCAAAGGCCTCCATCAAGCATCAAAGCTAATTTTCGATGATAGATATGGGGAGAGTGCACACCTACCCAGCCTCGACAAAACACACATTTTTGGGGGTGCTGATTAACTTTGCCATCACACCAAAGAGCGCCGGGGTCCCTCGAGTGACCTGTCCATCAAGTGGGTAAAGGGCGCGAAGACGGTGCACACACCACTAGTGTGTGGGGAGGGGCCAAACGGACGGGGCTTATATGCGAGTTCACATGCCTCTTGGGTGTATAAAAGGACAGGCACGGATCAGAGAAGCTCGTGGTCACAGGAACTGCACAGGGATTGAGCTCGTGAAAGTCAATTATGCAAAGGCCTCCATCAAGCATCAAAGATATTTTTCGACAATAGATATGGGGAGAGCGCACACCTACCCAGCCTCGGCAAAATACACATTTTTGGGGGTGCTGATTAACTTTGCCATCACAACAAAGAGCGCCGGGGTCCCTCGAGTGACCTGTCCATCAAGTGGGTAAAGGGCGTGAAGACGGTGCACACACCACTAGTGTGTGTTAGGACGGGGCTTATATGCAAGTTCAAATGCCTCTTGTGTGTATAAAAGGACAGGCACGGATCAGAGAAGCTCGTGGTCACAGGAACTGCACAGGGATTGAGCTCGTGAAAGTCAATTATGCAAGGGCCTCCATCAAGCATCAAAGCTAATTTGCGACGATAGATATGGGGAGAGCGCACACCTACCCAGCCTCAACAAAAACACACATTTTTGGGGGTGCTGATTAACTTTGCCATCACACCAAAGAGCGCCGGGGTCCCTCGAGTGTCCTGTCCATCAAGTGGGTAAAGGGCGCAAAGACGGTGCACACACCACTAGTGTGTGGGGAGGGTCCAAAAGGACGGGGCTTATATGCGAGTTCACATGCCTCTTGGGTGTATAAAAGGACAGGCACGGATCAGAGAAGCTCGTGGTCACAGGAACTGCACAGGGATTGAGCTCGTGAAAGTCAATTATGCAAAGGCCTCCATCAAGCATCAAAGCTATTTTTCGATGATAGATATGGGGAGGGCGCACACCTACCCAGCCTCGACAAAACACACATTTTTGGGGGTGCTGATTAACTTTGCCATCACACCAAAGAGAGCCGGGGTCCCTCGAGTGCCCTGTCCATCAAGTGGGTAAAGGGCGCGAAGACGGTGCACACACCACTAGTGTGTGTTAGGACGGGGCTTATATGCGAGTTCACATGCCTCTTGTGTGTATAAAAGAGCAGGCACGGATCAGAGAAGCGCGTGGTCACAGGAACTGTACAGGGATTGAGCTCATGAAAGTCAATTATGCAAAGGCCTCCATCAAGCATCAAAGCTAATTTGTGACAATAGATATGGGGAGAGCGCACACCTACCCAGCCGCGACAAAACACACATTTTTGGGGGTGCTGATTAACTTTGCCATCACACCAAAGAGCGCCGGGGTCCCTCGAGTGACCTGTCCATCAAGTGGGTAAAGGGCGCGAAGACGGTGCACACACCACTAGTGTGTGTTAGGACGGGGCAAATATGCGAGTTCACATGCCTGTTGTGTGTATAAAAGGACAGGCACGGATCAGAGAAGCTTGTGGTCACAGGAACTGCACAGGGATTGAGCTCGTGAAAGTCAATTATGCAAAGGCCTCCATCAAGCATCAAAGCTAATTTGCGACAATAGATATGGGCAGAGCGCACACCTACCCAGCCTCGACAAAACATACATTTTTGGGGGTGCTGATTAACTTTGCCATCACACCAAAGAGCGCCGGGGTCCCTCGAGTAACCTGTCCATCAAGTGGGTAAAGGGCGCGAAGACGGTGCACACACCACTAGTGTGTGGGGAGGGGCCAAACGGACGGGGCTTATATGCGAGTTCACATGCCTCTTGGGTGTATAAAAGGACAGGCACGGATCAGAGAAGCTCGTGGTCACACGAACTGCACAGGGATTGAGCTCGTGAAAGTTGTAGTATCTGGTATTTCCCTTAAAATGTCTCGTTCTTGCATGCTTGTGTATCCTTTTGAATGCTGTGTTCTGTGTTCAACAGAGCACTGTTAGAATTCTATGATGTGTCATTATGTCATTCTGCCATCTGACATTGGAGTACACTGATGTGCTTTTCTTCTTGGATTAAAGTTACAATTTTACTATTCATCTGATGATATTATTGGACTTCATTGAATACTACAAACTGGCGACGATCGGGATATAAAAAGAACCAACTCTTTAAACTTATGATTTTTGATTCAACTCTTCATTATACCCGTTTTCTTCTTCTAAGAAAATTTTTTGGTTAAACTACATTGTCTGCTAACATTCTCATTGTTGTACTTCTACTTCAGCTAAACAACGTAGCATTCTTCTACTTCAGTAAGCCTTCGAAATATATTTTTTTGTATTTTTGGAAATATTTGACGGAAAAAAAAAGGGAAAGAAAAACAACTGGCGGATCTGCGCTAAAACTACTTGTGAACTGTAAGTAATTTACAAGATTTCTCGAAAACCGTAGCATTTACTGGCTTTTCTTGCACCGTGACACTGTGCGTTATGGTGTTTACCTTTAAACGTTTCCTCGTTGCTGCATGCTGCCTCGCGCTTCTGTGCTTCATTCCACTAGCGCTTAGCAACGCCTCTAGAATACGTTCTTCACGTACGTGTATCACGTCACAGGTCAATCAACATGACCCTACGCTATGTGTACGTGCCGCCATATTGGATTTCTTCGAGCAAGTCTTTCTGGCTTCATTTCTTCTCCGAGCTACTTTGCATGCTTAAAGCGGGTATCGGCGTTTCAACGCGTGATGCTAATGCATTGAAGAGTAATTGTTGAAAGTCACGCAGCGTACACCTTGATTCAAGCACATCAGTACTCCATTCTTTTCTTCATCTTCAATGTTTTTGCAGCGTTATTAAGGAAGTGAAGCAATCTTGTAAGTTATTTTATTTTATTTATATTGTTCTATTTTTTTTCCTCTTCATTCAATTACTTATATTCTTCACTGGCATTATGAACAACACTACTCCTGCTTCTACTGGTAATGCTTCTAACAATTCCACGCCTACATCTGCTTTGTGTATTAATATAAACATTAGCACACCTAGAGACTTTTTGACATCACTTGGAGAACCAATTATAAAATGGTCTGAGTGGAAAGAATATTTTCTTAATTATATTGCTAGTTTGGAGGACAACGTTGGACTCTTGTCTCCTGAAAGAAAAATGTGCATGCTTTTGCATAGCTTGGGTCCGGAAGGCTTGAGAGTTTATAATCAGATGCAGAAACCGGATAGAGCAGGCGATACTGACATCTTCATAAATGCAATTTCTGATTTGACTGAACATTACTCTCCTACTGTTTGTATTGGTGTTACAAGACGAGCATTCTTTAAAAGAAAACAACTGGAGAATGAATCTGTGGAGGAGTACGTTTCACAATTAAAATTGCTAGCCATGCATTGCAAATTTGGAGTTCTGCACGACAAAGTTATTCGTGATCAAGTTGTTGTGTGTTCTAGGAATAAGAGTATTCAAGATAGACTATGGATTGAGGGAGAGTCCAGTCTGAAGGATGTGATAACTTTATTGAAAAAAGCTGAATTATCTGATAGAAGCTCTAAAGCTTTAGCTGATCAATCTGGAGCTACTACTTCTACTTCTACGGTTAATACAGTTTTGGCAAAAACTAATAAGGAGTTACCGGGCAAGAAGGATGATAGGAAGTTTCAACCTGATATGAATTCTCGCAGAAAGTCTTATAACTCAAAATCCTTCTCCAAGAAAATTTATAATAATAATAATTCTTTTTCCTTTGCTTGTTATCGTTGTGGAGATAAGAACCACAATGCAGGATTTGAGAAATGTCCCGCTAGATCAGTTAAATGTTCTAATTGTGGGGTTGTGGGGCATTATGCTAAAGTCTGTAATAGAAGTTCTTCACAGCCATCTAAAGTTTTCAATGTTAATGATACTGATTCTTCTGATTATGATTCTGACAACGATACTCAGTCTACATCGGAAGAGTTTCAATGCAATATGGTGATTTGTACTGACAAGAGTGTTAAAAGTTGCTGTTAAATACAGTGTATTGTTATGGATAGTGAAATCTTCTATTTGTACTGTAGAGATTTTAGAAAATTGTTATGTGTTTTTATGGAACGTAATTTAGGAATTTTTTTGTTTTAGAAAAAGGAGGATGGTAGGTATTTGTTATTTCAGAAAAAGGGAGGATATGTAGTATCTGGTATTTCCCTTTAAATGTCTCGTTCTTGCATGCTAGCGTATCCTTTTGAATGCTGTGTTCTGTGTTCAACAGAGCACTGTTAGAATTCTATGATGTGTCATTATGTCATTCTGCCATCTGACATTGGAGTACACTGATGTGCTTTTCTTCTTGGATTAAAGTTACAATTTTACTATTCATCTGATGATATTATTGGACTTCATTGAATACTACAAAAGTCAATTATGCAAAGGCTTCCATCAAGCATCAAAGCTAATTTTCGACGATAGATATGGGGAGAACGCACACCTACCCAGCCTCGACAAAACAGTAAACAGTCACACATCATCCTGCAACTATTTTAGGATGGCGCCGGCAAGCTGCCAGCGCCATCCTAAAATAGTTACTAAATTAGCTTCATCAGGGCACTAATAGATAAAATAAAGCAGGTGCTCGAGCACCTGCTTTATTTTATCTATTAGTGCTTCCTGTTGAAGCTAACTTAGTAACTATTTTAGGATGGCCCTGGCAGCTTGCCGGCACCATCCTAAAATAGTTAAAAGTTCAACAGGCTTGAACTTTTGCCCCCCAAATCCGCCGCTCGCGGATCTCGCAGATTTTCAGTAAATTCGCGGGAGTTCGCGGATCGCGGATTTACCGAAAATCCGCGAAATCCGCGAGCGGAACGGATTTTCCGCTCATCCCTATTTGACCCGCAACAGTGAAAAGGTGTGGTGGCACTTGAACTAGGCCCCGCTGGGTGGCAGCAGTTATGTGGAGGCACTGAAAACAAAGGTCGGCCGGCGGCTGCGGGATGAGAGACTGCTGACTGGCGCTAGGTACTCACTGGGTAAGGTGCTGGCGATGTGGGATTACTTGGTGGATACCGGCGGCCCCTGAGAGGCTCATTACCACTGTACACAAGCTCTACACAACACAAGAGTCCCTCTTTTCAATACCAGGGAGGCAGAGCTAACGGAGGCTGTGCTGCGGTGTTACAACACCTGCTGATTGACGAGGGCCGACACGTAAGAGCAAAGAGACGACAGATCCTTCACAGGACACTTGGGCCTCCATAATTGTCTATGAGCTTGACGACCTACCAGGGCTCCAAGACATTCCAAGACTTATCGTTGTAGAACTCATGATCGGGAGAGTTTCCAGAAGAAAGGGGTTTGAGGTCCTGCGAGTGGAAGAAGCGGAGCACCATACTGAGGATGACGAAGATGCGCCAGGGAGTCGAATAGAGATGGCTTCAGGAGACCCTACCCTAGCCGACATCATGCAGGCCAACCCCTCATTGATAGAAGCACTGGAGACAGAAATTGACGCAATAGGGACACATCTCACCTCGCTAAAAGATGACCACCGTAAACTTAAAGAGAAAGTGACCCTCAATGAGAAAACCATGAACGAGGTCCCGGAGGCGGTCTGTACCCTACAAAGTGTTGGAAGTGAGCTGAAGATAGTGGAGGGCGCTCATGTAGAAATAACCTGCGTATAGACTCCCGGAACGAGAGGAAGGGGCTGACTTTGTGCAGTTACTGGAGACTTAGTTAAAGGCGGAGGTTGCCCTGGAGGGTCTCTCCCCATTTTATGCACTCAAACGTGCCCACAGAGTATCGGGCGGAACGGCTAAACCTGGAGCCCCCCCCCACCCGCTGGTGGCGAGGCTGCTCCAATATCGAGATCAAGACTACATCCTGCAGCAAGCACGGGAGAAACAAGACCTGCAGATTGGGAATAGAAAAGTGATGATCCTCCTGGATTCACCAGGGAGGTGCAGCGCCAGCGACCCTCCTTCCAGGCCGCTAAGCGGAAACTCCGCCAGCTGCAACTCCCCTATGCTATGCTGGTCCTGGTAGGCCTCCGGGTGACTGATAAGGCAGAGACGCATTTCTTTGCTACTCAGCATGAAGCTTGGGAATGGCTGGAGGCCCGACGGAATCCTGGACCTCATACCTCATCACCAGGCGGGAGCCCGAACACTCCTTCACCTCCTCAGAGAGCTCCTTCACCGAAGGAGCGAAAACTGGTGCATAATAAATCTGTGCAAGAGGTGGTGGAGATTAGCCATGGAGACTTGAGACTGAACAGTAATATCATTGGACACGAAATGGACAAATCGGAAGGCTCAAGGTCGAGTAGTGTGCATGAGGATTCGAATGCCGGACTCCCAGACATTATTCCTCAAACTGCAGACGACGTAATCTGAGGATCACACATCAGGTCGTATGAATAGGGATTGCTTATTGCTGGGAGATGCCCTTTACTAACACTTGGTCCTACTGGTGGCAACCTGGGGACACTATAGGAACAGTGGGGGCCACTACCTGATCTCAAAGAGTGTGGGAGGGGTTTAGGGGAGATCTGGGTCCAACAGGGTCAGCTTACACCCGCCACTTTTTTCTGATTCACTGTTCCCGTGCCTTAGTTTGGATGGGAACTTGTATGTGTGTTTACCTATCCTGGGGAGGGGGAGTTTTTATAGTTGAATGGTTTAGGTCTGGGGCCAGGCATGTCGCTGGGGGGTAACTATTCCGAGAAAGACTGTGGCTCACATAAAGGGACCCACCATAGGTATTAAATGTATCTCTTGGACATTAGGGGATGCACACCATGACCCGGCGTTATAAGATATTTATTTATTTATTTATTTTTAATATTTATAGAGCGCTGCATATACCCGTGGGCGTCTTGGCGCTGAAAAACCATTTATTTGAGTACGAAATGTGAGGTTATGAACCAGTTAATTAAAACGGACTGTAAAGGATGAAATGATTATTGAGTGAACAGCCAAGTTTTCAGGAGTTTACGGAACTGAAGGAGCGTGGCACTTTGCCTGATGTTAAGAGGCAGGGTGTTCCAGAGTCTAGGGGCCGCCACCAGAAAGCGTTGGTCACCCCAGGTGACTGTTTTGGTACGGGGGACGACCAGATGATTGAGAGTGGCTGATCGTAAAGCTCTGGTGGGTTTGTAATGTTGTAGTTGATCTTTTAGGAAGTGTGGTCCTTGATTGTTAACTGCTTTGAACACAATGCAGAGGGATTTGAAGTGAATTCTTTTTTGTACAGTGAGCCAATGAAAATCCTTTATATTTTTGGAGATGGATTCAAACTTTGTCTTGCCGGAGAGCAGACGTGCCGCCGCGTTTTGCACCGTTTGGAGTTTTGTAATTACCCTAGTTTGAGCATTAAGGAATAGCCCATTACAATAGTCCAAGGATGAGAGGACAAGGGCAGTGACAAGTGTCTTGATGGCAGAGTCAGGGAGGAAGGGGCGTATTTTCCTGATCATTTTTAATTTCAGGTGTGCCGTAGACACTGTTTTGTTGGCGTGGTCCATGAAGATTAGACCGTCATCGAAGATGACTCCGAGGTTCCTAACCTTGGTGGTAGGAGTGGGAGGGGTACCGAAGGTCTCTGGCCACCAATTAGTTGGCCAGGCTGGTAGGAGTGGTCCAAAGATGAGTACCTCGGTTTCTTTCCGAATTTAGCTTTAGGCAGTTGGTAGCCATCCAATCTCCTATATCTAGGAGCCCTTTCTTAAAATTTTCGGCTACTTGCTCTCCATCCCCTTTGATTGCCAACACTAGTTGGGTGTCGTCGGCGTACGAGGTTAGGCTCATCCCATGTGCTTTGATGGTCTTAGCAAGGTCCGACACATAAATGTTAAAAAGTGTCGGACTCAGGGATGAGCCTTGAGGAACTCCACAAGGAGCAGAGAGTTGGGCCGATTGAAAGGGTCCTAGAATGACAGCCTGCGTTCTTTTGGCAAGGAAGGACGCAATTAAGTCTTTGGCAGTGTGGCAGATGCCAAATCCCTGGACACGGGATACACACATATCTGGTCAGGAGAGGGGTGCAGATTGCACTGCTACAGGAAACTCTCTTAAAGCAAAAAGAAGGAGCTGCATTGCAGCGCCGGTGGAGAGGGCAGGTGTTTCATACTACATACTCAGCTTTTGCCAGGGGGACTCTGGTCTGTGTGTGTGCGGGAGTCCCTTTTCAATGTGTTAGACAAATAATAGACCCAGAGGGCAGATATGTGGTGGTATCCGGAAGATTAGACGTATGGGATATAGCAATAGGAAGTATCTACGCCCCTAATGTAGATCAACCTGCATTTCTAGCACAACTATCACAGACACTAGCGTTGGTGTTGACTGGTTTGGTGCTCTTATGGGGGATTTCAACAGTTTTACTGATGTCACCCTGGACCGTTACCACCTGCCGCTCCCCCACATAGAGTTGTTGAGGCTAGGCAAGACTGGCAGCGACATTGGGGGTTGACGCACATCTGGAAAGCTCACCACCTGGGGAGAGAGACTATTCTTACTCTTCTGCCTTACATGAGTTGCACATTCGACTAGACTCAATACTGTGCTCCCCAGATGTTCATGGAGGGGTCACCCTGGGTGAATACTTGACTAGGACGAACTCTGATCCCAATCCCCTGTTAATATCTTTGGACTGGATAGGAACTAGGCCTACAATCCCTAGCTGGCGGTTGAGACCAGAGGCGCTGGATTATCAGGTGTTTCATGCCACGATAGGCACTGCTATAGAGGATTATTTCCTAACTAACGCCAACACAGTAACAAGCCCACTCATTTAATGGGATAATTTTAAAGCCGTTATTAGGGGCCAATGTATTGGAGAGGCTGTGGGGGTGTGGAATGTCCTCCAGCGTGATGTACAGAACGCGGATCAGCAGCTTCAGGATGTAGAAAGGGATAGATCAGAGAGGGTGGACCGACAAGCTGATCTTGCGGCCAGAGAGACTTTGGCAACGCAGGTGGAAAGGTTGAGCTGCTTTGATTACAGGGCCTACACAGCCCGGGCTCATGCTGAGAGAGATAAGTCTGGAGCGTTGCTGGCTTGGCTCGCCAATCCAGCACAAAGAGGGACGTCGATCCTGGAGCTGCGGGGAAGGAACAACAAGGTCTATTATAGCCAGCAGGATAATAATCTCTAGTTTCTGGAATGTTATACTGCCCTATACCAGAGTAAGCTCGATCCAACAATGCTAGAGGAGGCAGGACATTTTAGAGGATGTAGAACTTCCTCAGATCGATGATTATGCCGCAGAGGCTCTGGGAAGGGAAGTTGAAATTGGAGAGGTGCGAGGGTCCATAAAACACATGGCCAGGAACAAGACTCCAGGGATGGATGTGCTCCAGATTGAGTTTCTATGTAGACATATAGGCTCCCCAATTGACGGCCCTGTATAATAGAGCGAAGCGAGATGGCTATCTACCCGCTTCAACAAGAGAGGCGGTAATCATGCCGCTTTTAAAACCTGAGAATTAATAGTGGGCACACAACGCACACAATTCAGCGAAGACATCGCCGACTTCATCAGCCCGCACGCCCTCTGCTCCGCTGACTACATCCTCCTAGGGGACCTCAACTTCCACCTGGAGAACAACAACGACCGCAACACCACCACCCTGCTGGACAACCTCGCCAACCTGGGACTCAAGCAGCTGGTCACCACCCCCACCCACTACGCTGGACACACACTCAACCCCGTCTTCTCATCCAGCAAGGACATCGCCTTCAGCCACGCCACCGGACTCCACTGGACAGACCACAGCTGCGTCCACTTCAGCTTCGGAAGGACCAAGATCCACCACCACCAGCAACAGGTTGCACGCAGGAGCTGGAACAAGATCACAGCCGACCAGCTCGCGACCTCCCTGAGCATGAACCCTCCCACCAGCACAACAAACCCTAGCCAGGCGGCCACCAACCTCACGAAGTAGATCAGCGACTGCGCAGACAAGCTCGCCCCCCTGAGGACCCCGCCTAGCAGACCCGGCAGCAAGAAAGCCCCATGGTTCACCGACGAACTCAAGAGCTCCAAGAAGAACTGCCGAGCCCTCGAGAGAACCTGGCGCAGAGACCCAACACCGGACAACATGACTGCCCTCAAGCTCGCCACCCGAAAACACCACCAACTCATCCACGCCACCAAGAAAACTGCATTCAAGGAACGACTGGACAACAACGCACACAACAGCAAGGAACTCTTCAACATCGTCAAAGAGCTCTTCAACCCCAACGCCGGAAACAACGACATTACCCCGTCGCAAGACCTCTGCAACTCCCTCGCCTCCTACTTCTACAACAAGATCGAGGACATACACAACAGCTTCAGCACTCAACCGACGAACGCCACGACCGAACCACCGCCCCCCACCACCACCCTCCACGCCTGGACTCCGATCAGCACCGAAGACACCGTCCGCACGATGAACTCCATCTACTCCGGATCTCCGACCGACCCCTGCCCTCACCACGTCTTCAACAAGGCCGACGCTGTCATCGCACCCCACCTGCGGGACATCATCAACACCTCCTTCGACACCGCTACCTTCCCGGAGAGCTGGAAGCACGCCGAACTCAGCGCCCTACTCAAGAAGCCATCGGCCGACCCCCACCGACCTCAAGAACTACCGCCCTATCTCGCTGCTCCCGTTTTCTGCAAAAGTCATCGAGAAGACCGTCAACAAGCAGCTGGCCGCCTTCCTCGAGACGAACGGACCCCTCGACCCCTCGCAGTCTGGCTTCCGGGCCAACCACAGCACCGAGACCGCCCTGATCCCAGCCACCGATGACATCTGAGCGCTGCTCGACAACGGAGAAACAGCGGCCCTCATCCTCCTCGACCTCTCCGCGGCCTTCGACACTGTCTGCCACCGTACCCTAGTACAACGCCTCAGCAACGTCGGAGTCCAGGAGAAGGCACTGGAGTGGATCATCTCCTTCCTCGCCGGAAGGACACAGAGAGTCCGCCTCCCTCCGTTCAGATCTGAAGCCAACAAAGTCATCTGCGGCGTTCCTCAAGGCTCCTCGCTCAGTCCAACCCTCTTCAACGTCTACATGAACCCCCTCGCAGACGTCGCACGCCAGCACAACCTCAACATCATCTCCTACGCCGACGACACCCAGCTGATCCTCTCCCTCACCAACGACCCCGCCACCGCCAGAGCCAACCTTCACGAAGGGATGAAAGAGGTAGCCGAATGGATGAAGAACAGGCGCCTGAAACTGAACTCGGACAAGATGGAAGTCCTCATCCTGGGATCCTCACCCGCCGCTTGGGACGACTCCTGGTGCCCCCCCGCCCTAGGCAGCGCACCCAAACCAACAGACCACGCACGCAACCTGGGCTTCATCCTGGACTCCTACCTCTCCATGACCAGATAAGTCAACGCCGTCTCCTCGTCGTGCTTCAACATCCTGCGCATGCTACGTAAGATCTTCCGGTGGATCCCCACCGAGACCAGGAAGACGGTCACCCAGGCCGGCGTCACCAGCCGTCTGGACTACGGCAACTCCCTCTATGCCGGAACCACCGCCAAACTCCAGAAGAGACTCCAGCGGATCCAGAACGCCTCAGCACGACTCATCCTGGACATCCCCCGTCGCAGCCACATCTCCGGACACCTGAGAGACCTGCACTGGCTCCCGGTCAACAAGAGAATCACCTTCCGTCTCCTCACCCACGCACACAAAGCCCTACACAACCGAGGCCCAGGATACCTCAACAGCCGCCTCAACTTCTACGCTCCCAAACGCCAGCTTCGATCGACCAGCCACGCCCTCGCCGCCGTCCCCCGCATCCGAAGAGCTACCACAGGGGGACGGTCCTTCTCCTACCTTGCCGCCAAGACATGGAACTCCCTCCCCACCCACCTCCGCCTGACCCAGGACCACCTCGCCTTCAGGAAGCAACTCAAGACCTGGCTGTTCGAGCAGTAGCGGACCCCCCTCCCCCAGCGCCTTGAGACCCTCTGGGTGAGTAGTGCGCTATATAAATGCAATGATTGATTGATTGATTGATTGATTGATTGATTGATAATATACCCTTGAGGGTTTGGGCAAAAGTATGATGGGGTAAGGATACGTTCAAGGGATTAGTGATTTGGACCCACTAATGCTGGTTATGCAACAACAAAACTCACATATATTCAAAGCTGTTACTTATTAGTAATCAGTCAGGGGAGAGAGCAAAAAGAGAGTGAAAAACGGGTGTATATAAACAAAGACTATTTAATCGTTTTTTTCAAATCAAGTTAAAAAGTTGGGCACAAGATAAACAGCAAAGATGTAAAAGGGTAAATACATTAATCCACACAGCCCTTATTACATCAATTGCTCAAGCTTTTCTACCTAACACACAATTAATTAAATATTCAATGGTAGATAAAGCCACAGTCGACGTTTCGGTCTCTATTCTTTCGTGCAGGAGACCATCCTCAGGACATGGATTTCATATCTTGAGTACCCTCAATCATGTAGGCACATGTGTTAATCATGCAAGCGTCCGGATCATAAAGTCAATTTCCTAGGGCTGATACCGGTTCAAGAATTATCGTATTGCGCTGAAGTATCCTTATGGCAGCCAACAGGTGTCCCAAGTAGATGGAATAGTTTTCACCATAGAGATTATAATGCCGTGGCGGAATCTGTTAAGTCGGTCGTTTCCGAAGCCAGGGGTTTAGGGAAGGGGTCCTCGTTAGTTTTAAAGGATTCCCTTACAAATTCAAAGGTATAGCGACGCCTTCTTATAAATCTTTTCCAGTGAGGTAGTCAGTTCTGAGTTCAATGTGTCAGAGTCCGTCCTCACGCAGCGAATGATACAGCAGTGAATGCAAGCTTTTAAAACCCGGCAAACCAGCTTTGGATTGCATTGCATATCGACCCCTCGCCATGCTCAACCTGGATTATAAGATATGGAGTCGCATTTTAGCGAGCTGACAGATGATTCACATGACAATGCACGTACATGCGGGCCAAGCGGGCTTTCTTCCATCCAGGAATTTAGTAATGAATATAAGTAGACTGCTAAGACTACTGGATGCGACCACGTATAACAAAAAAGAGGCTTGCATTTTATCAATCGACATTGAGAAAGCTTTTCATAGCCTCTAGTGGCCGTATCTTTTCAGCATCCTGAGAGCGTTTGGGCTGAGTGAAGATTTCATAGCCTAGACAGCAATACTATATAAGAACTCTACTGCTAGAGTTCGAACGGGAGGACTGATTTCGGAGGCCTGTGCAGTGGGCAGGGGAATGAGACAGGAATGCCCGCTATCTCCTCTCTTGTTTGCTCTGGCAGTGGAACCCCTAGCCGTGCACGCAAGATCAGGCCACTACTATCAGGGATTAGAAATGATAGGCCAACCCCAATTCATAGCACTATATGCAGATTATCTCCTGATGTTCCTAGCTAAGTCTGAGGACACCTTACAGGGAGCCAAAGGTCTGATGGGTAGACTGGGAAGAGTTGCAGGACTTAAGGTCAACTGGACTAGGATGTGCCTTTTCTCTGCTCTAGCAGGGAGGGTTGGCCCACTAGATACTACAGGTGGGGTGTGGCAAAATAGATGCCTGACTTATCTGGGTGTTAAATTATACCACAACCCTGCAGATTTATTAGAAGGTAATATAGGGTGAGCAATATGAGGCACCAAAAGTAATTTTTAATTCTGGGGGAACCTCCAGCTGTCAGTGACGTGAAGGGTGGCACTATTAAAGATAGTCATGCTACCTAGACTACTCTATTATTTCGGATCACTAGCACTCTGGATCCCGCACAAACTTTTTGCTTAGCTCAACACCATGATCACAGGATTTTTATGGGGCTCTGGGAGGCGCAGAGTGGTTCTTACCACCATGATGAGGCCAAGGGTGGAGGGAGGCTTGGCGGTGCTGGATTTTGAAGCTTATTACCAGGCAGCTCAATTACAGTGGTTCACAAAGTGGATGGTGGGACAACTGCGGAACATGTAGGAACTTGGGAGCTCGGATCCGGGTTTGCGACTCCTAGCCCGCGGGTTGTTAGGCCTCCCTTTGAGGGATGGGGAAGCCCTAGTGGACCTATGGGCGATGCGCCGATGCTGGAAGCGGGCTTGTGGGCGAGCATGAATAATATCCCTGTATGCACCAAAGATCCCGCTGCTGATCTGGGAGGCACTGCCCCAGGGTGGGGACTGGCATAGGCTACATGAGGACAATACCTTACTCCCTTTTAATGCTTTACTAGAGCGATACAACCTCCCCAGAGGTGATTTCCTTTTACATGCTGTCTTGATCTCAGCTATCCGTAAACATTGGCGGGATGGGCTGACGGAACCTCTGACTTCCCTGGCGTGTCAATATTTAGTAGTTTTGGCTGGAACGATTAAAGCAGTCACTTGCCTCTACTGACGCCTTATCAGGAGACAAGACATCCCCTGACAGCCCTGCGTCTCAAATGGGAAGTGGACTTATACGAGCCCATAGATGAGAAACCGTGGCCAGAATTGGTAGAACGGGCTTGGAAAAGTTCTATAAATGCATGCTTCCAGCTGATACACTTTTTTGTCCTCCACAGGGCGTACCTTACCCCGGGCAAGATTAACAAATATTTTGGGCCCGATGCGCCTGCCCATGGTGTAACCTGGAAAACGTGGGGTTCTTACATATGTTCTGGGACTGACCGGTACTGGGAGAGTTATGGAGATGGGTAACGACTAGACTAGAAGACACAACAGAATGTGACATAGCGCTGACACCAGGGTATTGCCTCCTACACTGGTTCCCTCACACTGCCAGGAATAAGGTCACTAGCAAATTTATAGACCTGGTGTTGGTATTAGCCAAAAGGGATCTTTCTAGTCATTGGATAGCGAAAAGCGCCGCAAGTGTACTGAGATGGACAAGGTTAGCTTATAAAGTGGGCGGACTGCGAAGGGATCTTTAAACTGCAAATGGCCCAGAAGACTGGAAGTGAAAAGACATTGGAGGCGGCAAGAGCATTGGTGGCATTAGTGGAGGTGTTAAAGCAGCCAAGCGGCAATAATGAAGCACACCCTGACAGGGCAAACCCAGATGTGGGGAACTGAGTGCCTGATTTATTGAATGACCATGATGGCCCTTTTAGGGAACTACATTACTTGGAATAGCATGCCTGATGCCCTGTAAGATTGGTTAACATTGCCATGCAGGGACTTGGATGAATAAGGGACCTGCCTGAGGGTGGGGGAGGGTGGGCATTGGGAGGGAGGAGGGGGGTTTTCTCTTTGTTGGATATTACGGGTTATTAATGGAACAGAACGCTGAGGGGATGCGCATCTACCTAGGAGGGTACAGAGTCTGACAAGCCCAAGGATCCTGAACTGCACTGGGTGAATCACCAATTCCTTGTACTAGAGCAAGACCAAGGCCTCACGCGGGGAATTGGCTCAAGATTAGTGTGTATGGATGTAGACGGCTATTTGTTGGAATCGACTTGAAAGTTCAAGCGTATCTCTGTAATGCTATTGATTGATGTATTACCAATGAATAAAAAAATCTGTTTAAAATGGTGGCAAAAATGGAGAAGAAGATTCAAACATTTTTTGAAGGCTACAGGCAAAAAGCATACAGATGAGAAAAGCTTGTTAATAAGGAGCTCGCCACATTTTGGGAAGATCAAACAGGTCTCTGAGCCGGAAAGAGCATGAAAACTGTTATTTTAGCGATGACCGAGGAGCTCAAAGAATCTTCAACGCCAATGGCAGGTTGGTGGTCATCTTTCAAGACATAAGCACTGCGTTTGATACAGTGTCCCACCCAGTGCTTATTAAAAGACAGGGGGAAGCAGGAATTGATGGCATTGCTCTCAAATGGCTAGCTTCATTTTTAATTATTAGAAGCTTCCAAGTGACTGAGGACATTCCTGTTACGAGTCCCTATCAATGGATTATGGGTTTCCTCAGGGATCCTTGTTAAGTCTCACTTTGTTTAATGTCTTTATGCAGCCTTTGGCAGACATTATTATGGGCGTGGTTGTTCTACAGTGTCCCACACTGATGGCACTCAAATCGCCATCTCCTTAACATCTACACAGTCTTACTTTCCTTCAAATTAAACACATGTTTAAAGGACATTTATCACTGGATGTCAATTAGCAATTTGAAACTCAATGGAGGCAAAGCAAAGGTACTGGCAGTAGGAAATGCCACTACCCTCTGGTCAGAACTCCACTGGCCCAACTGTTTAGGAGCCCTCCTCCTACAGCCAAAATCAAAAGTCTGAGCTTCTAGATAGATAGTCAGCTTACCATGGAGATCCAAGTTAGGAAACTGGCAGCTTAATGGCTTTGGCATTCTGAGAATAATTTTGGAGTTGGCTTCCCTTTGCCGCAAGAAGAACCGCTGTCCAAGGTCTCATTGTTTCATGTCTTGACTACGGTAATTCAGTCTACCTAGGGAGTACTCAGTATGTGATCAAGCTTCCGTAGCCAGTCCAGAATGCTGCAGCATGCACTTTGCTGAAGATTCTAAAACACCCTTCTGTCTCTTTGACTCTTGTTACCCTTCATTGGCTGCTGGTATGCTAAAGAATTAAATTCAAGTCCTTCTGCCTGTCCCATAAAATGGTGTATAACAAAGCCCTCCCTTAATCCAGAAGCAGCTAACTCCATACATACCTAACAGACCTCTGTGTTCGAGGCACAGAAGCTGTTTGTAGTTCCTACAGTCAAAAGATCAAGAGGCATGGGACTTTCCTTTGCCTTTTCACCAGCTAAACTCTGGAACGCCCCACTTCTCTATCTCAGACTGACCAAGGAAGAAATCAGATTTAGGATGTTGATTAAAATCTACCTCTTCTGAAGAGCTCCTACTGAGCAAGCTAGGATAGACATGATTTCAGTCCTGGGTAGACATGCACTTTTGAAATATTTAGCATATTATAGTATTTTATGAACAAGCAAGAGATCTGCTGCTTAACCTGGTAAGTAATGATGTAGAGGATTTGATAGAGATGTTTCATGAACAAGAAAGCGCTACATACAGAGCTCTCATTAAATGTCTGAATGACAGGTTTGACCTGTAAAGGAATTTGCATTTCGAAAGATATAATTTTGGTATCGCTTTTCAGAATGTAGATGAGTCCATGGACGAATATTTAATAAGACTAAAGAAACTGGTGCCTTTTTGTGAATTTCAGAAATTCAGCAATGAAGAAACAATAAAACTAAGGCTAATTGGAGGATGCTGTCCATTAACATGCAGGAAACAGTTATTAGAGAAAACATATGACTTACAGACAATCTTACGCATGGCTAGAACAGAAACAGAAGCACAAAACCATGCTACCAGTATGGATCAAGACAGAATAAAAACTGTAGAACAAGTACAACACATGTCAAGAAAGGAAACTAGTACAGGAAAAGCAGATAGGCAAGATAAAGAAAAGAACTCATGCTATAAATGTGGATAACAATACACACATTTGAAGGTTTGTCCTAAACTAAGTCAAACGTGTAGGGAATGTGGTAAATCTAACCATTTTGCAAGTGTGTACAGGTTTAAGAGAGAAAAAAGCAACCTGGAGAAAAAAAAGAAACCTGGTTCTGGCAAAGTATACCTGAGATTAAAAAAAAGTAGGGAATGGTAAATAACTGAGACAAATGCAAAGTTTTGAACATGATTATGAGGATAAAGAAACTGATCAATAAGAAAGGTTATATATCTGAAGAAGGTGGATTCAAACAAATTAATATGAAAGGAATACAGGACATAAAGAAAATAACATCTGTGGACATTGGGTTGGCTCTTAAAAAGTTTATTTTGTGCTGGATAGTGGAGCAACCTGCAATATAATGTGCATCGCTGAATATTAGAAGATGGAAATATGTCCATCTCTAAGTCCGTCACATGTCACTGTTTTCTGATGGGGAATGAAGCATCAAGTTTTATGTTTAGGAAAGTTTGAAGTTTAAGAAAGTTCTTTAGTATGGTTGAAATCCAGCAGGGAAGAGATACATGTATTGAATGATGAAGTTTCTGACCCGTGTCTGCTAAGCAACGTCACAGCTCAGATTATTCGTCTGTTAGCAGTGACTTGTAATGTCACAACAGATCATCCTGTCCTAAGGCGGTATCCAGAATCATTTACAGAACTAGGAGAGGTGAAAAATAAGGCAATCAGTTAAACACATTAATGAAGCTGTGAAGCCTGTAGCACAGATTCACAGAATAGTTCCAATACATTTACAGACAAAAGTAGAAAAATATACACGTACTTCTTCAACAAGGTAATATTGAGACAGTTTCTGTGCCATTACCATGGATATCTCCGATAGTTGTAGTTCCAAAAAAGGTACAGAGGATATCGGAATGTGTCAGGCTATGCGAGTGGCCAATACAGCGATTGAAAGAGAGATATCCGGGACTGCATTGAAATATATGATGAGTATTACCAGTGGCCCAACTATCTTTTCAAATTTAGATGTAAAGAAAGGAGACCATCAATTAGAAATTGATGATCAATCTCCATATATAACAACATTTCTGGTGCATTTATGATTATTTATGTACAAAAGATTGAATTTTGGCATATGCTCAGCTGCTGAAAATGTTCTGGAAATAATATAAGACAAGTAAGGCATGGTATGAAATATAGTGATCACATCTTGATATTTAGAAAAACACAAAAACAACATCATAACACATTAAATGAAATTATCAGAGCAGGTCCAACACTCAATTTAGAAAAATGTGATATAAACAAATCTGAATTCAAATTCTATGGCCATATGTTTTGTCGAGAAGGAATGATACCTAATCCAAAAAATGGTATTGTCTTTAAATTAAATAGGTATCCCTAAAGATGTGTCTGAACTGCATTTATTTTTGTGAATGGCCAGTTACTGCTCACATTAGATAAATATCTATGTCACTATAGGTGCTCCGTTAGAGAGCTAATAAAAAATGGTCAGAAATTAATTTGGGATTTGAACTGTGAGCATGCTTTTAAACAAATATAGGATGACATGTCATCTGCAGCTAATCAGAAATATTTTGATCTACAATTGTGCACTGAAGTAGTGGTCAATGCTAGTCCTCTAGGAATTGATGCAATCTTGGTGCAACATAAGTCTGGCAGAAAAACCTCTCAGTATGTCATTTTACATGCCAGTGAAAGTCTGTCTGATATTGAATGGGGATACTCACAGCCAGAAAAAGAAAGTCTTGTGCTAGTCTTGGCTTGCAAACATTATCATGCACTAGTTTCAATTTATGGATACGCAAAATTAAAAATGCCACCATATATCGAAAGATGAGGAATGCAACTGCTGGATTATGATTCTAAAATCTTTCACAAGCCAGGAAAATAATTTAATCCAGCAGATTATTTGTCTAAGCACCCTACTAAAATAGAGATGTAGGAACAATCGGAGGCAGAAGAATTCATGTGCTTTATTATCAGGTCTACAGTGTCAGGTATTATATCATAAATTAAGAAAGCTAACAAAGAGCAAAACTATCTCTTTAAAAAATCTGGCATATGTCATGTTTTGTGAGGTTACAGAAATACTTTTAGTAATTCTACAGGAAAATGCTCATCTAATTTAATATTTGGTCAATCAAGGCAAATGTGTTTGCCACATGTTCCATTTGTTCCACCAAAAGATCATACAGAGATAATGGAAAGAGAAGCTTAAGAAAAAAATAAACACTATGCTGATAGTAAGAAGAGCATTCGAATTCAGGTTTACAATGTAGAAGGTTTAGTATTAGTAAAGCAACAACAGGTGAGGAAATCACAAAGTAGGTTTCATCCAGCATCTTTGAAAGTGACAAACGTTCTTGGGACTGCAGTTACAACAAAAAGTGATAGCAGAATAGTTACAAGAAAAAAGACATGTTAAAAGAAATATAGTTCAAGAGCTGAAGAAGAAGAAAATGTGCAGTTGGATGTTCAACATATGGAGCAATAAATCAGAAGATATGAGAGAATTCCAAGAAACCAGATCACCTAACAGAGTGTTGTTAAATATTAATAAGTGATAAGTGACCTGTTTGATTTTTTTGCTTCCTCTTTGTTTTTTGTTTTTCGTTCTATCTTTTTTTTTTTCCTTTTCTTTGCTTGTTCTCTAAAAAAAAGGAAGGAGGGGCAGAAACGCCATCATGTAATGTATTGTGAAGTAAAGCAATGTTGTAGATAGAAGATTGGGGTAAGCTGGAATATATGCACGGCAGTTGGAGATAGAGCTGAGGAGAGGAGGACAGTATATGGTGTCCTGAGTAAACTCACAAAGAAGTTGTACTGCTACAGTTCACTTTTTGCTGGTTACCACAACCTCATAACCTGATAGCAGGGCCTCTAGAACTATGTTCCATGGTTGACTAAAACATGTGGTAGGAAAAGACAAATTATGTAGCGTAAGTGTCCACATTTTCTTAGCGCATTACTTCATTATTTTGTAAATTTAACATGTAACACCTGTCCTGGCAAAGAAGTCACCTCACTAGTACAAGTTTAGCACCTAGATACAACAATAGGCAAATGAAAGGTGACCAGTCATTCTTTGAGAACGGCTTTATGGTGCATAGCAACAAGTCACCACATTTAAAGTAAATTTTGATCCGTCTGACCTAGAAATAAAATGTCTTTTGTTAAAGTCTATAAATTATGCAGGTGATGGATTATACGGAAAAGGTGGCAAAATCCATATTCATGTGGGAAAGGACATAGCCTCAAAATCGCCGAATCCCAGTGGCCCTGTTTGTAGGTCAAAACAGTGCAATCATTATTAAAACAGTCAACAATGCTTGGGGCAAGTTTTGGACTGAACGGATGTGGGTGTGTGCTGGGGAGAGGGGGAATTTGCAAGGGGGGGTTCTTAAGCCTTTCAATGACATTCATCAATATGTGGAGTGATAAATTGTTAATATTGTTACTGTCAATACAGATGTCAGTGCTTTATATGATCGAGTGTATGAGTCATTCTTCGACCCTTACACCTTCTGCAAAACAGACACAGGAAAGTAAGGTATCTGCATGACAGAGCCACATGACTAAAAGTCCCACTCAGTTAGCCTGCACATGTGCGCACACATGAATACATACAACTATCCCAGAGACTATTGCACAAGATGCTCAGCAGTGGACCTTATTTTAGGGCAAACACTGGCAAGTACCACTCAAACCATTTACAAGAGTTTACAGTGAGTGGGACTGAGTTAGTGAGACTCACTTACAGCAGAGGTTAAGAAAAAAAGTGGCCTAAAAGCAAAATGTCTAGGGGGCTAAATGGGTTAGAACCCAATTATTTTAAAATGGCCTTATTAAGTAAAATGGTGAAATCTAGTGACAGAGTAAGCTCAAAACTGTGAAAGCAGTGACCTTTTAAGGGGTTTTGAACTTAGCATGTAATTGCTATTTTATTACCGCATTTACTAGGTCACAAATACTGGTGACACTAAAAGTAATCCTGTACTGTAATTATGTTGCTTTTTATGGATTTGGCCTAACTTGTTGCTTAATTCAGGTGGCTCACTAATGTGGATTTCTAGTGGATGGCTGTGAGTTGCATTATGGCATAACAAAATGCAGGCACTGGCTGAAAATGGACTCTAGGCTCATTTCACAACATACTTTGTATGATTTGGTATGTCTTACCTATTCCTAAATGTAAATTTCAGCTTATTATTGAGATCTGATTCACTAATTATGTCTTGAAATAGTAAAAATGGGGGATTAAAGCTTATTCAGTAAGTCACACTTCCTCTTTATAAGTGAGTCACCAAAAAAAAGATTAGAAGTGCCAAGTCATGTTATCCTTGTAAGTTTGTTTATGTAGACATGAACAGTAATATGGTTCTGGGAAAGTCCCAAAGTGAAAATTACATAATGCAGCACATGTAGAAAGGGGAAAGAAACATATTTCTGTTTGTTATGCATCTGTTGGGAAAGCTTGCAATTTTGACACATTCCCAGGTTTTCTATTCTTAGTAAATCTGGGAATGTAGCAAAATTCATCGGTGGATGCCTGAAAATACCCACAATCCACCCATGGAACACATTTTCAACACATTGTAAAGCACAAAGTAAGGCAACGACTTGTGCTGCCTTATGCTACTCTAGGTTTACTAAGGCATGCAAGGTGGATTTGTGTGGCTTAATAAATTTGACTTAAGTGCTTGTGTTGCCACCAGGCTACTTGAGTGGCGCATGAGCAATGCCAGTTCTTAGTAAATCTGTGCCTGGGTGTTCCACACATCCACCCATGGACTTTGGCACATTCCCAGGTTTGCAAAGAGTTGTATCAAAATGGTATGCCTCCCAGATCCTGGGTTAACAAGAAGAAATGTTTTTTTTTGCTCCTTGTTACTTCCAAGCATAAGGTAAGCCAACAGGTCTGGTGTCAGCCACTAGCCTTTTGGCAATTCTTGTATTGTTTTGTCATGATTTTTACAAAACTTTATTGTTTTGAAAGTTGCCAGGCATTTGTGAATCTAAAGAAACATTGACCAAAAGCAAAAAAAGAATTTGTTCTCATGAAAGCACATATTACCATAGTACTCCCTGATATTGAAGACAACTACTTTGTGTGTGAACGCATAGTAAAGTGAGCCAATAGTTGATGTGGGGGGCGACACTTTACCCCTTGATGCATGCTGAATGAGTTGGCAATAAATGTGGATGTCACAACCGCAGACAAATGGATGAGGTGTGGTTGTAAACCTCTATAAGTAACTACATCATACACATCATTTTAATACAACCAAAAGGTCTTGGCTAACACAGACCTAAAAAGGCCAATTGTTGTGCAAATGGCTTTTAGTCTCTTGCTTTTGTGAACAAAAGAAGGAAAAAAAGGTGGAAGAAAGGAACAAATAGCAGGGAAAGGGAAATAAAAAAGGAAGAAAGGAAAGAATCAAAGAAGCAAGGAAGGCATGAACCAAGGAAAGAAAAGGATAGAAAAAAGAAAGGAACAAGGAATGGAAAATGTAAGAAAGAACGAAAGGAAGGCAATTAAGATGGAAAGAAAGATGAGAAGAAAGAAAGAAGGAAATCTGAAAGAAGAAAAGAAAAAGGCAGGATAAGTCTAGAAGGAAGAAAAGAAAAATACAGGAAAAAAGAATGAAGGATAGAAAAACAGATAGAACGAAGAATGCAAGACAAAAGGAAAGAAGGAATGAAACAGGAAAGAAAGAGTGAAAAATTAATGACAAAAAAGAGAGAAAGAAATTGAAGAAAGGAATAAAAGAGGAAATGAAAGTGAAAGAAAGCAAGAAAGAAAGACGGCAAGGGAGAAGGAGGAAAAGAAGGAATACAAATAAGAAGGAATGAAAGCTAGAAAGGAAAGAGAGCAAGAAAGAAGGAATGAACGAAAAAAGCAAGAAAGATTGGACAAAAGAATGAAAGAATAAGGAAAGCAAGAAAAAAGAATGAATGAAAAAAAGGAAAGCAAGAAAAAAGTAATCAAAAAGAAAGGAATAAAAGAAATGAAAGAATTAAAAAATTGAGCAAAAAAGTAAGCAAGGTATGAAAAAGAAAAGAAAGACTGAATGAAAGATTGAAAGACGGAATGCAAGGAAGAAAAGAAGGAAGGAAGGAAAGAAAGAGAAAGAAAGAAAGAAAGAAAGAAAGAAAGAAAGTAAGAAAGAAAGAAAGAAAGAAAGGTTTTCTTCCTTGGAAAACTTTATTAAAGAACCATTGGTGAAATTGATGCCAGAATAAAATTGTTCTGAAGAATTATCTGCTTATGAATTCACTTGTTTAATATTGAAGCTTTCTATAGTTGAAGGCAGAACAGTTTCAAATGGACTGTAATCTGGTATGCTGTGAAATACCACCAGTCAGAAACAAGCATTATAAATGCAATAGGTCTCGGATTTATTTGAGTTAGAGCTAATGGCATTGTAAATGGCAATGTAATTTAGCCATGTGTTATGGAGTGTATGCATGTGGTGTGTAGTGGAATTATGTGGGTTGGATTGGAATTGTAGCAATGGTGGCATGCTGCGCTTTAGATGAATATGTTTAAAAGTAAAGTGCACCATACTGCGATTGCTACAATAGTTAATTGTGGATGCAATAACAATTGATGTGTGCACTGATGGCTGGTGGTGTGTGTGCCTGTAGAATTTGTGCACTGATGGCTGGTGGTGTGTGTGCTTGGTGGAAGCGTGCACTGCCGAATGGAGGTGTGTGTGCTTGGTAGAAGCGTGCACTGATGGCTGGTGGTTTGTGTGCCTGGTAAAAGCATGCACAGACGGCTGGAGGTGTGTGTGCCTGGTGAAAGCCTGCACTGATGTCTGGTGTTGTGCGCCTGGTGGAAGCCTGCACTGACAGCTGATGGTGTTTGTGCCCGGTGAAAGCATGCACTGATGGCTGGTGGTGTCTGTGCCTGGTGAAAGTGTGCAGTGATGGCTGGTGGTGTGTGTGTGTGGTTGTGTGTGTGGTTGTGTGTGTGGTGGTGAGTGTGTGGTGGTGAGTGTGTGGTGGTGTGCGTGGTGGTGTGTGTGGTGGTGTGTGTGGTGGTGAGAGTGGTGTGTGTGTGTGTGTGGTCTTATGTGTGTGGTATTATGTGTGTGATCTTATGTGTGTGGTTTTATGTATGTGGTTTTATGTATGTGGTTTTATGTGTGTGGTCCTATGTGTGTGGTCTTATGTGTGTGGTCTTATGTGTGTGGTTTTATGTGTGTGGTCTTATGTGTGTGGTCTTATGTGCGTGGTCTTTTCCTGCACACTCACTCTTACTCTGCAGTCATTTTGCACTCAGGTGGCACTCACTCTGCAGTTATTCTGCACTCACTCTCATTCTGCACTCGCTCACACTCTGCACTCATTCTGCACTCACTCTGCACTCACTCTCACTCTGCACACATTCTGCATTCACTCTGCACTCTGCACTCACTCTGCACTCACTCTCACTCTGCACTTAATCTGCATTCACTCTCACTCTGCACTCACGCTCACTCTGCACTCACTCTCACTCTGCACTCACCCTCACTCTCATGCGCACAGACAGAATTCATGTCTGTATTACTTCATATAGCACACTTGTTGTGCATTCATGCACGACTCGGCCAGCCTCATCACTACAAGTATGTGACAACGCTGAGAAACAATTAAGTGCTGCTTGCGAAAATATCCCCTCCAGCAGCGCCCCCCTCTGCTCCTTGCCACCGCCCCCGAAAGTTACGCTCCCCAGCTCGGCCGCAAAGCCCCCGTTCCTCTCCATGCTCCCTAGCACTACCAGGCTAGACATGAAAAGAACCGAGAGTGCTGCACGTGATGACGAAAGCGTGTTCACAGAGAAGGCGTGCTGACAGGGAGAGCTCCATCAAATGGATTAAAAAAAAAGAAAGAAACTCGAGAGTGGTAAAAGCAGACTGACCCTTCCCCAGCCCAGCGCCCCTCTGTGTCGCAAGAACCATGCCCTGGGAGCAGACTGACTCTGCCCCAGCCACCGCCCCTCTGTGTCGCAAGAACCATGCCCTGGGAGCAGACTGACTCTGCCCCAGCCCAGCGCCCCTATGTGTCACAAGAACCATGCCCTGGAAGCACACTGACACTGCCCCAGCCCAGCGCCTGTCTGTGGATATGAAATGCGCTTATACTCAAAATCTCTACTTAATACAGTTTTAAACTGCAAACTAAAATGGAAATAAAAGATACACAATTCACATATAGAAGGGACCCTTGTATGCACCTCTTGAAAACAGCATGAGCCATCTTTTTTTTCTCTCTCTTCTAGTCCCCCATCGATTTGACCCTTTCACTGTGGCCTCCCATTTCGTCCCTAGCTAAATGTTTTAAAAAAATTAAGGCAGAGGCGGGGTGGGGGAGAGCTGTGGTTCCGCACTAACAACAAAGATTAAGAAAAGAAGCGTTTTTAATACCGAGATTGTGTCATTGTATTTATTTATTACTTATTATACGCTTTCATGCTGCAGAGAGCTTTCTAAGTCGGACGTGATTCTTCCTAGTTTAAAAGGTCCTAGAAGCAGACTGACCCTGCCTCAGCCCAGCACCCCTCTGTGTCACAAGAACCATGCTCTGCAATCAGACGGACACTGCGCCAGCCCAGCGCCCCTTGGGGTCGCAAGAACCATGCACTCAGTCACTCTCGCACTCACTCTACACTCACTCTGCACTCACTGCACTCACAGTCACTCTTGCACTCACTCTGCAATCACAGTCACTCTCGCACTCACTCAGCAGTCACAGTATGGCACTCACTCTGCACTCACCGTTTTCAGAAGACTTATCTGAACTTGTTTAACAAATATGAGCTTGAGAAGATTTGTATTTAACTCAGTACCAAACGAGGAAATTGTGCTTAGCCTCGTTTTACTTTCCCCCAACGACTTCATATGAACAGCACAGTGAAAAGAAACTCCTTTGAGGAGGCATGTGATGGGAACAATCTCTGCAACCTGAACTAACTGGACATATTGAGAACAAAGTAGAGCGCTGAATCTTTCTCAGCTGGCACCAGGGGTTTTTAGGAACACGAGGAGCAGAGTTGAATGAAACCTAATTAACTCTTCCTTTTTTAAATGCCAAGTACAGATATGTCCCTGGGCAATTTGAGTCTATAAATGATTTGCCATATTCTTCAAACTTGCTTAAAAAGTGTAATCGTGGTAGGTGTCTCATGAGCTATGATTGTCGTTGTGTAATACTAGTTGTGACTGTCTGATGAACGATGATTGTCGATATGAAATGCACTTATACTCAAAATCTCTACTTAATACAGTTTTAAACTGCAAACTAAAATGGAAATAAACGACACTAACAACAAAGATTAAGAAAAGAAGCCTTTTTAATACTGAAAATGTGGCATTGTATTTATTTATTACTTATTATACGCTTTCATGCAGCAGTTTAATAGGTCCTAGAAGCAGATTGACCCTGCCCCAGCCCAGCACCCCTCTGTGTCTGGATAGCATATTTCCCCCTCTCGCAACCCCCTCCCCAAACACACAATGTGCATCACAGATGCCGAAAAGGGAAATGCAAACTCATACCATGTTGTTTCGAACATTTAATAACAAGCGATCGCTTTCACAATTCTCTTAAAAAAAAAAACCGTGAGTGGTGCGCGCGGCGCACCACCCTCCCCAAACACATAATGTGCAACACAGATGTCGAAAAGGGAAATGCAGACTCATACCACATTGTTTCGAACATTTTATAACAAGGGATCGCTTTCACAATTCTCTTTAAAAAAATTAAAAAACTTGAGTGGTGCGCGCGGTGCGCCACTGTCAGCATATGTCTTCAATTATCTCTGCCGTCATGGCCGAGATAATTGAAGCTATATGGCCTTCTGGTGCGCGTAACAGACACCAATGGGCCATAGGTGGAGCTACTCGACCTCCTATGGCCTATTGCGTGTTCTGTTTCTAAAGCACACGCGAAGATCAATAGCATTGCACATACCAAAAAAAAAGCACAAAAAAGCACGAGCAGCCTGGAATTCGTAGGTACGTTTTTTGAAGCCCTGAGAATAGGACTCTGGGCCACGCCCACAGTGGGACGGTAGGTCCGAGACCTAAAAATGACACTCCAAATGGAATTTATAATAGCATTGGCCAGACACAACTCATAAAGTGTGGAATGTGGCCTGTGCCATTACCTGGCTCCCTGGTATAAAGTGTCCCGCCGAGACATGGATCCTAATAAACAAAGACTACAAGCAGAGTTTTTTTGGATAAAGAAACTTAATTCCTTCCAACCGGTGGGGATGAATGACAGGATCGAATACACTTGCTCCTTATAATAATTGATTCTTATAATCATTGGCTTATGGACTGTTCTTCACCTTGGATCCTCTTTGAGTACACATTACAAAAATGTTGACCCTTTATGAAATCTAATTGTTTGAAAAATGTGTAATGCATCTACAGATATTTTTGTTTTAAATCACTAGCGTTTGTGATGAAAATGTTTTCTGTTTATGTCTTCGTTTTCGAAAATCGTTTCTAATTAACTTTCCGTTTTCGTTTAAGCAGCGCTCATTATGTTAACACTGTAACCATGACACAGTTATTACATAGAATCTGAACATTCGGGTGCTTTTAGTCAAGGGAACTGTATTCCCGCATAACTTCCTATTTTGAAGCTGACATACTCATATCACGTGACCAACGTCACATGGTGAGGTCTTGGTTTACGATTGGCTTAACGCTTATAGAAGCCGTCGAACATGGCTCCTCAGTCGTTCACGGAGACGCTTTGTTCCCGGTCTTTAAGTAAGTGACAGAAGGAATTTAAACGGTTGAACGTTTTCTTAACGCATTGGGTTCAGAATGGGCACGACGCTCGTGTGATTAACCTGTGAAGCATGCTGTTGATAAATTGTTGACTTCATTATAAACCATTTGTCATGTTTCCTGCTAGCCCGCTATCAGGTTTAATGTTGGTTTGTTTAGTCCACATACGAGGGATACAATGAGTTTGGATTTCCCCGTATTGAATTCTTCATACAAGGAATTCTCAATTAACTAGCTTGTTTAGACTTTCGGTATTTTTCTTTTATTGTGACTTATTACTAAGTATTACACATGTGAGAAATTAACATGGTCCTGTATGTTTCCTTTACAGACCCCTGAAGAAGGGTCCTTTGATTTTGACCCGAAATGCATTGGGTTTATGAAAGATTGGGAAAAAATAAATGATGAAAAAAATTATAAAATCATAAGATGAACATTATGAACATGTGAATAATGAAAATAAATACTTGAATCATCGGAAAAGTGGAGCATTATTTTTTGACTACAAATAATTTTGAAACCTGAAGGAACGAGAGGTTCCTCATGCTATGCACATCTTTGTGAGGAGTGGTTCTTCTCACTCCATGTTTTGTTTGTTTTCTTGTTTGATAAAGTGTCCTGCTGTCACATCAGACTTAAACAGAAAGAGAACATAAAAGTAACTAGCTTATTTGTGGTCCTGCTCCTTGCGAAAGAGCAAAATGCAGTCACTCAAATTGATGTTGTCCAGTGCCTGAAGTGAGCTGACCCTCTGCTGCAGTCTGTATACTGTAGTGGACGGAAGCAAAACGTGAATGACACACAAGCAGACCAAAGGAAAAAGAAAGCTGGCTAAAAGCCCCTTTAAAAAAGTATGTCGTATATGTATATATATTTTTAAATCAAAAGATCCTGGCTAATGCCAGGCCCAAAAAAGGAAAATGACTTTAAGGACAGTTCTTGTGCAGGAAGGTTTGCCTTACTGCACAAAAACAATCCTGCTCTAACATTGGCACACCTGCACTGTGGTGCAAGGATGACTGTCTTGGTATTAGACAGCACACAGTGGACCAGCAAAAGAAAGCTACATAAATGCACCATACCTACGCAAATATTGGTGCATTTCTGATGTCTACCTAATGTGCAACGCAGCGAATTGCAGCAAGTTGCCTTGCAGCACTGCTCTGCATGAAATGTTAGTAAATCTGCCTCTTAGTTTCTTCCTATTCATTGTGCATCAAGTTTGATACGGAGGAGAGGCAGTGTCCTTATGAGACAGCAGCGCCATAAAGAGTCTGCCCTCATAGTTTCTTACTTGAAAGTAAGATTTATTATATTCAATTTAAAGAAGAAATATGGTGGACAAAAGCCCAGTGCTATATTGAGGCGACCTAAAGAAGAGAAGCGTCATCACTGTTCTCTGAGTTCATGGTCAATATGATCACAGCTACTTGTAAGCACCACTCCTGACTCAGGGATGCTAGGATGCTCGGCAATTTGATATATTACCAGCCGCGGTTGGTAGTAGGAGTTCCTGCAGGGGTTGACGTGGGGAGGGGGAGGGGCATGGTGTGGGGTAGTAATATATGGATTACGGAATTTAACAGGTAAGTAAACATATTAATAAATAAAACGAATTTCGTTGCACGTACTGCATCGTATTTGGTGATGCAGTGCACGCAACGAAATTCATTTATATTTATTTATATGTTTACTTACCTGTTAAACTCCGTGATCCATACATTACTACCCCCACCCTGCCCCTCCCCTCCCCACGTCACCGCCCTGCAGGAACTCCTACTACCGACTGCGACTGTATATTACATCTGTCTTCAGTCCCTGTTGAGCTCAAATATGCAAACAGTGCATTCTGAATTTTTGTATGCACGTGTATATTCATAAACCTCTATATTGCTTTCTCAAATTTCTCATTTTTGTTACTTTAAGAATTAATGATTCTTTATGCTTAATCTGCAAAATGTAAATTTTTAGGAGATGGATGGGTGAGTGGGAATCTTACTTATATTACAATACTTTGAATTGAAGCTTCAGACTATCCTTTGCCTCCTTTGACATGAGTTTGGAAAACAGAGCAATGCTTGTAGTGGCTTTTGTTTAGTTTTTTCCACCAGTTCTGTTACCTGTAGCCAGGGAGGCAATAGTACAACCAACACCAATTTCGGTACTTCATTTTTGCAAGTGAGAGACCTTCTGATTGGTCTGCCTTCTTTGCACACAACGGATCTGCATGCTCACGACGTTCTTAGAGCATATTACTTCAGATGGAAAATCTCTAGCCTTCAAGCAGGGGCAGCTGGCATGGATCATGGGTGGGGGGAAGTTCTGATTGGTCTGAGTGCTGTGACACTGCGCTCAGCCAGGGGCTGTAGGGTTGGGCAGGTTCTCCATGCAGGCTGTAATGTAGCCTGCATGGAGAAGGGAAAAGTGTGCATGACTGATTTGGGTGGCCTGAGAGGGCTGACCCAACAGTTATTGCGCACTTGAGTGGGCAAAGCATTCACCCCTGCCCTGATCCGTGAGCATAGCAGCCCCGCCCACCCTCTTTCCTGCAAAGGAAACATAACATGATAATAACTGAAAGTTAACATGTTAAGTTTCCTCTTCTAGCACTGCTTAAAAATAGTGGGGCGACACTCCTCCGCCATAGGGGCGGAGCCGCCACTGAGGACAAAAAAGTGTGCATAAGTGCTTTTGAGAGAAAAATGCAGTGTGGTAAAAACCCAAAGTAATTCTTTTTAAATAGGGAAGGGGAAGGAGAAGCAGAGTGAAAGAAGAGCAGAGGTGGGGTAGAGGAGAGGTAGCAACACAGATATGGCAGACATTTGGGAGGGGGAAGCTGCACGAGAGAGATAGAGTGAGAGAGAGGCAGAGAGAGAGAGAGAGAGCAAGCAAACACATGTATTCTTTTGGAGTATCCAAAGAAAAGAACAAGCATTGACAAAGTCCACAGGCTGCACCGTTTGGCTACCAATGCAGACATATTGACTTTCATAGTGCTTGTTATTAATAATATTCTATAAAAATAGAACAATATACTTTTTGCTGATGCTGCAATGATGCTACAGCAGCCTAGTGTGATTGAGTATGAGTATGCATGCCTCACCACACAAGTGTGTGGCAAAAGTACAGCACAGTACTTTAAGAATTAATGATTCTTTATGCTTAATCTGCAAAATGTAAATTTTTAGGAGATGGATGGGTGAGTGGGAATCTTACTTATATTACAATACTTTGAATTGAAGCTTCAGACTATCCTTTGCCTCCTTTGACATGAGTTTGGAAAACAGAGCAATGCTTGTAGTGGCTTTTGTTTATTTTTTTCCACCAGTTCTGTTACCTGTAGCCAGGGAGGCAATAGTACAACCAACACCAATTTCGGTACTTCATTTTTGCAAGTAAGAGACCTTCTGATTGGTCTGCCTTCTTTGCACACAACGGATCTGCATGCTCACGACGTTCTTAGAGCATATTACTTCAGATGGAAAATCTCTAGCCTTCAAGCAGGGGCAGCTGGCATGGATCATGGGTGGGGGGAAGTTCTGATTGGTCTGAGTGCTGTGACACTGCGCTCAGCCAGGGGCTGTAGGGTTGGGCAGGTTCTCCATGCAGGCTGTAATGTAGCCTGCATGGAGAAGGGAAAAGTGTGCATGACTGATTTGGGTGGCCTGAGAGGGCTGACCCAACAGTTATTGCGCACTTGAGTGGGCAAAGCATTCACCCCTGCCCTGATCCGTGAGCATAGCAGCCCCGCCCACCCTCTTTCCTGCAAAGGAAACATAACATGATAATAACTGAAAGTTAACATGTTAAGTTTCCTCTTCTAGCACTGCTTAAAAATAGTGGGGCGACACTCCTCCGCCATAGGGGCGGAGCCGCCACTGAGGACAAAAAAGTGTGCATAAGTGCTTTTGAGAGAAAAATGCAGTGTGGTAAAAACCCAAAGTAATTCTTTTTAAATAGGGAAGGGGAAGGAGAAGCAGAGTGAAAGAAGAGCAGAGGTGGGGTAGAGGAGAGGTAGCAACACAGATATGGCAGACATTTGGGAGGGGGAAGCTGCACGAGAGAGATAGAGTGAGAGAGAGGCAGAGAGAGAGAGAGAGAGCAAGCAAACACATGTATTCTTTTGGAGTATCCAAAGAAAAGAACAAGCATTGACAAAGTCCACAGGCTGCACCGTTTGGCTACCAATGCAGACATATTGACTTTCATAGTGCTTGTTATTAATAATATTCTATAAAAATAGAACAATATGCTTTTTGCTGATGCTGCAATGATGCTACAGCAGCCTAGTGTGATTGAGTATGAGTATGCATGCCTCACCACACAAGTGTGTGGCAAAAGTACAGCACAGTTGCAATTTAAAAAAATGTACCTTTTCAGATGTTAGATGTGAATCTTAGAGTGGTAAATAAAAAATATAGCTTAAATGTGTTTCTAAGTGCAGGTTTCAAAAGGGTTGGCAAAGTGCAATTGTGGTCCGACAGATTTTATAAAAAAAAAAATTGTTGTTTAAAGATTTTGACGGGCAGTGGAGGGGAGAGAATGGAGGAGTGAGTCAATGTTATGTTATGTTGTGCCGATTTGTAATCAGTATTCTTTAATTATTTTGATAATTATTTTTTTTTATTCAATACTCAATTGAAGAAACATCCTTTCTTTGATGTTTACAAAATAGATTTACAAGTATAATATTCAATAAAACATGATAACAAAACAGTTTCCTTATTTAAACAATGCAGATGTTAATAGCCCAATGCATTTCAGGACATGTCATTGTCCCTTCGTTAGGGCCAACACTGTGAATGAAAAAATAATAGAAATCAATCAGTGATTCAACACATTAGTAGATCTACAAGTTCTATTTTACAATTCAACAGCTTAATGAAGCTCAATACAGAGTCGTCACTTCAATATGTGCAATGTGTGCTTGCAAAATACTTCAAATAGTGTCTGTTCATGAGTGTGAAAAAACCATGAAAGAAGCCTCCATTAAAATAAATTCGACTTACTCTGTAGTACAGGCACAAAGACACCCTTCGGGTGTTAAGATTCAGGAGTAAATCAATGGTTTAGTCAGCCACTGCTCTCATGATAAAAGTAATCTCATATTAGTCAACCAGAGCCAATGTGTGCAAAAGGACGACGATTTTACAAAAGAATGATTACACTTATTTCAAAAACTTTGGGCCCTATTATGATGGCGGACGGACTTGCGTCCGTCCGCCACCCCTGAGTAAGAAGGACCGTCCGCATGGGCAGCGGCGGTCACTCCATGGCAATTAGGATGCGACTGCCACCCTGGCGGTCACATCCTGTATTTTTTACAATGCGGCAGGTGCTGCTTGAAGCAGCACCCACCGCAATGTAAAAAATGAAAGCAGTGAATTTGTGTGCACAAAGCGGCAGGCACAGCGCGGTGCCTGCCGCTTCGTGCACGCAAAGGCAGGGGGTACCATAGGTACCCCCCATGTGCACCCCCCACCCCCCTTCACCCAGGGGGCCCGCAACGGGCCCCCGAAGTGAATGTCTGTATGCTTTTCCACGGTGGAAAAGCATGTGATTCCCTCCATCCTAATATGGCTGGCGGAGTCTGATAGACACCGCCAGCCATGTTAGTGCTTTTCCGCTGCAGACGGAAGGCGACCGCGGCGGAAAAGCTGCAGACGGATTCAAGACCCACCAGCCATCCTAATTTGGCGGTGGGTCTGTGGAGCCTCCGCAGCGGTTTTCCTGCATCCTCCGCGCCGGCCCGGAGGATGCGGGAAAACCGCGATCATAATCGGCCCCTAAATTCCGATGTTGCACAAACCTAAACACAAGCTATGCAACTATAATCCGATGCACTATATCCTCTACTTTTACTATTATTAAAACAACATGCCCTCACGTACCGTAAGTAATAAAGATAAGCTCTCACGTAGAAATCTCAGCACATTGCTTAAAAGGCTTTAGTTCGATGTAATACCACCTGAATGGCAAAGAAACCGGAGTTCAGACGAAAAATCTATAATCTGAAAATTCATATCAACTCACATATAAATGTCCACCACGTGCCGTAGATCGTAAATGCTAGCTTCCGCGTTTACTCCTCAATACACTGCCATAAACGCCTGCCTCTTCACTGGTCTCACAGTCATGTGACAACGTAGCGTGCTTTTCATCATGACAAAAGTACACTTACAAGCAATATCATGCTATTGGTTCCTTCCCACTTCCTCAAGTCGCGTCACAGCGCGGTGGTCATAGCAACCACTCTATGCTGAAAGTTTGTGGTTTTCAACGCAGACGAAACTTTAAAGAGGTAAACTGCTAAAAATACAACAAATTAGCGAACATTGGCAAAATACAAAAATAGGGCAATGATAAATCCGAGATTTCCATAAAAATCCTAAAACAAAACTTAGTAACATAAAGGTTCATCAGGCAAATAAAGTTTGGAAAAATGACGGATAAAACCAGCGTCCATTCAGTGACTATAAAACCAAAATATCAGCATCCACTTGAGAGATGCAAAATAGTGAAAATGTCCTATCTTATTCAGTGCTATAAGTGTGATGCCAAAACAATACCAATTAAAGTCGCATACTCATCAGTGTAAGTGGATCAACCAGACGATGACAAAGTACATGGAGATTCATGGTTAAAATGAATTCACAGAAAACAACTCATTTCCATACGGTCATTAAGTCCCCCTGTGGTCATTGTACCCAAGCGCTTAATCCAAAAGGTCTCCCTTTGTAGTAATCTTTTATTAGTGTCAAATCCAGCTTTGTCTAAAACTGTCTTCAAAATTTGAAATCTCATCTGTGCTATTGTATGGTGTTTGTCTGACTAGTGTGTGGCTAATGAAGAGGTAGTCACTTTGTTTCGGATTCTATTCTTATGTTCAGTGATTCGAGTTTTAATTTTTCTTTCCGTTTTGCCTACGTAAAGTAGTCCGCATGGACACTTCACTGCGTAGATAACATTGCTTGTGTTGCAATCTCCTTTGTAGCGTAATTTGATCTTTTCACCAGCGTGCGGATGAGAAATAATGTTACCCTGAATAACATTATTGCAGAGTACACAATTAGTGCATCATTGCTTTCCATCTGTTTCACATTTTTTCAATGTTTTACCACTGCTCAACAGTTTTTTTAGGTTCTTTTTCTTGAGTATGCAAACAGCGGTCGCTCTGAATAGATATTCTGGAAATCTGGCTCTGATTGTAGAAGTTTCCATCTTTTGTTGATGACACTCCTCGTTTTTTGAGAGTTTATTTGAACGTTTTGAAATAAAAACATTCCTTCTGGTTTCTGCTTTGTCCTTTTTCATTAAACGAGTATGTTGATTTTGTCTACCACATTTTAACCATGAATCTCCATGTAGTTTGTCATCGTCTGGTTGATCCACTTACACTGATGAGTACAAGTGTTTAATTGGTAATGTTTTGGCATCACACTTATAGCACTTATATTCACTTATAGCTTCCCTGCACTTAAATTGCTCTGGTGACAGTGGGTTCATTTAAGGACCCCCCCTCAGGGGCCTTGTTCCATTAATTGGGGAAGGTAGTTTTTGTTGTAGACAAACAATACATGTCCTGAGAGACATACCTGGAGCTCATGAGGATTGGTCACCTAATCACAAAAGACCATAACCCTTGCATACTCAGGCCTGTGACCTCAGAACACTGGCTTCATGCAAAATAAGTATATCTATAAGCATTGGTATCTGCAATGACCTAAACAAGATTGAACAACAAGCATTGGTATCTACAATGACTAGAACAAGGGTTTATAATGCATACCCATCAAGCACCTACAACAAGGGTTTATAATGCGCGCCCATCAAGCACCTATAGATCTCATACCAGCGTGAGCACGTGTACTCTTAACATGTACGTTGCCGATTCCTCCCAGTCGATGCGGCGACCTCTGCTACTGCAGTTGTCTGTGCTCTGGCTGGATGTGTCAATGGGTGAGAAGAGAGAAAAGTAACCAAATGGGAAATGTGCTTGTGGAACTTTTTTTAGGGATTTGCCCATTTCTTCTGCGTGCTAACAGTGTTGTGAAGTACTGCTGCAGACGGGGCAGGTAGGAGCAGTGGTGTGTTAGGTATGTAATGGTGTGGCAGAGTGGAAAATGTACAACAGAATATGTGTATGACATATTTTGGTCTGATGATACTCTCACCTTCTGCTTTGTGATTTAGGCTGGCACAGGGTGAAGTACTTCTTGGAGAATTTGTGTAAGGTTTACAAGCCCCTTGAATAAGATTTACACTGCTGTTGCATCACTTCTGTGACACAGCGGTGGTGTACAACAGATGACACATTTTGAATGATTCGCAACGTGACGCTTCAATGGTGAAGCGTCATGTTATGAGGCCCTGCGCAACATTGAACCTGCATCAGCTTTGATATAGGCAGGGTGGGCACTCCTTTGGGATATGCCGCGTACAAGTGATTGAGTGAAATCTACAAGATTTCACAGAGTCACTTTTCTGCCTTAAGCATACGTAAGGAGTGGCTCAGCACGTTACGTATGAGCAGTCCATTGACATTATTGGAGTTGCATCGCTCTTGCGACATGACTCCAGCAAAGCCCCCCTACACACCATCAGATTCAACACACACCTGTCTATCCCTGCGCCACAGTGCACCGCCATGTAAACGCAACGCATCTGTGTTTTTGCGCAAGGGTTGAATTGCATGTCACATTGGTACTGGCGCTTCACTGCTAATATTTGTCAATTGCTACTTATTTTTTTTAATTTATTTATCATTTCCATACATCATTGCACATTTTCAGTCAATATGAACAGTTATTGAATCAGCAGGGTTGTGTATGTACGGCAGTAGTACTGTGTCCATGTTTTCAAAAGGGGGGTGGGATTAGCCTTTTCTGCTGCAAAGGATTCTGGGACTTGTTGGGCTACGTAGAGCATGACACAGGAGTCTCTAACTAACTGTATTTTTATATACAATTTGGACAAGTTCCATAATCACAATGACAGTGTAACATAGACAATCTTTTAATGCACTTTTTCTTTTCATTCCATTTACCTGGTACCACGTAGCTGACATCACTGACAGGCAGCCCATGGACCAAGTGGTGGTGTATTGTTGTGAGGATATCCTCCTCCAGTGGGGTGAGACAGATGCAGGGTCCAGGGTATGTCGCAGGGAGGATCCTGCTTAGTTCGATCCTGGAGTATTTCTCCTTCACCCTCTGCCTTTCGTCCGGCCACTTTTTTTTATGTCCTGTACTGTGTGCCTCTCCTCCCCCAATGCTGAGACAGCAGTGGTAAACTGCTGCCATATGGCTGCCTTCTGTGCCCCACTGGTGCAGTAGGGTGGGAGTCCATACAGGCATTTGAAGTGCCTGACTATGAACTCCACAAGCATGGTGGTCTCCTCTGCAGTGAAGTTCCTTTTTCTCCTCATTTCCATTTTCTGTGGCACTGTGAGCGTTGTGGACACAAACTCTCTGTGGCCAAACCTGTTCCTTCAATGTGTGATGCTTTTAAGTGTTTTGTGGAGCTGGTCAATTAGAGTTAATTGGCTTCAGCTGGAGCGTGGTGGGGGATGGTAGGCACTGGCAACATTCATCATGGCAAAATGGAGCTATTGGCTGGGATTTGCAGCAGTGTGTCAACTGATCCATAGTGGGCGATGGTAGGCACTTGGACAGGTGTTTACCCTTGGCAAACATGACCACTTGCCAAAATTCGTATCTTCCGGCCCGGAATCGTATCTTCTGGCCCGGAATCTTAAATCACGGCACAGTGCCGGAAATTACGCGCCGTAATCGTAAATTTTGCCGCAGAGCCGTAAATTCCCGCCCAGTGTTGGAAATTATGGCCCGGGTGCGAACGTAAAGTTAGTAGTCGTAAGTCTATTCTGTGAATACCGAAAGTAGTATGTTCATTCTGTGAATACCAAAAGTAGTAAGTGCATTCTGTGAATGCCTGAAGTAGTAAGTATATTCTGTGATCGAACTAAAGCCTTTTAAGCAACACGCTGAGATTACTACATGAGAGCTTATCTTTATTACTTACGGTACGTAAGGGCATGTTGTTTTAACAATAGTAAAAATAGAGGACATAGTGCATCGGATTATGGTTTTATAGCTTGTGTTTCGGTTTGTGGCCGTAGGTGGTGCAACATCGGAATAAAGTTTGTGAAGTAAGTGTAATCATTCTTTTGTAAAATCGTCGTCCTTTTGCACACATTGACTATGGTTGACTAATATGGGATTACTTTTATCATGCGGAGCAGTGGTTAACTAAACCATTGGTTTACTCCTGAATCTTAACACCCGAGTAAGTCGAATTTATTTTTATGGAGGTTTCATTCATGGTTTTTCCACAGGTGATGGCTCTTTTACACAATTTTTTCTTCACACTCATGAACAGACACTATTTGTAGTATTTTGCAAGCACACATTGTCACATATTGAAGTGATGACTCTGTATTGAGGTGCATTGAGCTGTTGAATTGTAAAATAGAACTTGTAGATCTACTAATGTGTTGAATCACTGATTGATTTCTATTATTTTTTCATTCACAGTGTTGCCCCTGAGGAAGGAAAAATGACATGTCCCGAAATGCATTGGGCTATTTACAGCTGCATTGTTTAAATAAGAAAACTGTTTTGTTATCATGTTTTATTGAATGATATACTTGTAAATCTGTTTCGTAAGCATCAAAGAAAGGATGTTTCTTCAATTGAGTATTGAATAAGAAAAATTAATTATCAAAATAATTAAAGAATAATGAATGTAAATTGTGATTAAGGTTTTGTTTAAATTAAAATTAACAGATTGTAAATCATTTATAGTAGTGTGTGCCAGAGTCTAGCAGGCAGTGTAGCAAGCTGGCCACCACTTTCAGTTTACCTCGAGTGTGATTAGGTACACACCTTCGGACACAGCACACTGATCAAACTATTGAGCTGAACTCAGGGAAATATTATTTCTGAAGGAGTGCGTAGAACACCCACTAGTTGATGCCGATTTGTAAGGCACAAATTATCACTTGTGAGGGTATGCAGGCTGGAGAGAAATCAATGCAGGGGAACCATAAGGCACAACATTTTTCAGAAACAAGACTATGACAGGAAATGGGGCTGGGAAGCACTGGAGGTGTTGCTAAGTGAGCAATGGAGGAGCTTGCCCTGGGAAGGGAGAGGGAACGATTTAATAAAAAAACAAAAAAGAAAGTAAAGCCTGTCAGGGAAGGGGGAAGCAAGCAATGGAGTAGTTGCAGAGGTGGAGTAGTGAACAACACGGAGTGCTATTTGAGGTGGGGACCAGCACATGAGTTTGTAATCCGTCTCAATGATGGGCTGAAATAAAGGTAAAAAGTAGTTCCTGGAATGTGAGCAGTGGAAGAACACAAGTCATCCAGTCAAAAGAATGCTAAAGAAGAAGTGGTCCAGAAGACTGAAAAACACAAGAAAACAAAGCTATGCCATTGAATAAGAAGCAAAGAAGTAAAATTAACATTAACGCTGAGGCTTAGCTTCTGGGGGGGGTTGTGGAAATAAAATCTATAATTATGCCCCTTCGCTGCCCTCTGCGCGATCTAATTATGCCCCTTTGCGCAATCCCCTTTGCGCGATTAATAATTACCCACATTAAAAGCCGGCACCATTTTGTTTTTAATTCACCCTTTGGTGCACGACACCCCTGCACCTGGCCTTCCTCATTTTCACCATCTGTCTCTGTGGTTTCTGCCAAGTCCGGGAAACCAGTACATGAGTTCCTGGCCCCCCCGCAGAGATGGTTCATGTTTCTGACATGAAGCACGAGCACAAACCCCAAATGAAGAAGCCTCCCCCTTCCAACTGTCAGACTATTTCACATCGCAAGTCCCCTCACGAAGCCTAAGACACGCCCCCATTTCTTCACACTCTGCTCCTCTTGCTGATCTTTGTTCCTCTATCTGCCACGACCTGTTTGTTCCTCTATTTTGCCTCGTGACCAAGACTGTATAAAATGTTCTGCTGTTAAAAATATACACCCTACTTCAAGAGAGGGACTTGAGAGATTGCTCCTGTGCCCGCTTGGTGCTGGAAGCGCTCCCCTTAACTCGAGTTATTGGTCTCCTCCTCCTTCATTTGAGCACCACGGACTCCTCGCTTTGCATTGACAAGAAATTATGATTTATTAAGCATAGAAATTCAGAAATGAGGTAATAATTAAATTTAATTTACCACATTAATTGGCGCCCGGAACAGGGACATTCCCTTTCCCCCAAGCGCCGGCGATATAGGACCCGATACTGTCCCCTCCTGACCGTTGACGGACTTCAAAAGTGCACAATGCGGGGAATTCCCGCTAACTCCCTCGAGGCGAAGAGGGGGACCGACTGTGGCCCAGCATCCACACGAGGCGGTGAGGAAATAGCGGAACGTCCTGAACCAAAGCCCAACCTGCGAAGCAGACGAGTCAGAGGTTCTACAAATCCCACCTTGAAACTGCGCGCCGCGTTTTTCCAAAATCTTCAAGAGGCCTTCCAGTTATTTTTCGGTGAGTACTGCTGAAAAGTATAAAAACAAACCCACAGCTTTTGTGGGGGCGGTAAAGATACGCGTTTTGTTGGTTTCTCACCTATCTTTGGTGAGGACTACTAAAACTAGTATAAAAGACGGACTCACTACCTTGTGGGCACGGTAAAGATACATGTTTTTGTGGGTTTCTCACTTATTTTGTGAGGACTACTAAACTAGTATAAAAGACGGACTCACCTCTTTCGTGGGTACGGTAAAGATATTTGTTCTGTTTGTGTTTTTCTCACTTCTAAAATCTTTGAAAGTCTTGCCATCCTGCCTATTTTCTCGAAAATACGTAAGATGGCAACAAAAAGGAGTATTCTTGAGAAGAAAATTCCCCTTCCTCCTCTGGATACTCCAGGACACTTCATGTATGCAAAACATGGTGTCGGTGCACTTATTTATTGTGATCTATGGGTAGAATATACTAAAGACCTAGAACTCAGATATAGATGGCCTGAAAATGGTAGTTTAGATACGGAGTGTATTATGAAATTAGAGGAACAGTTATGGAAGAAAAAGAGAGTCCGCCAGTCACAGAGTGACTCAGTAGAGTTATGGAGAAAAGAAGCCCATAGGAGGCAACAGAAGGTATTGCATAACGTTGAAAAGGGTAAGAGAATGTCAGAGCAGGCCAAGAAAGAACAGTTACAAGAAATAGGGAAATAAGTAGTTAGTGAAAGGAATAAAAGGGAACAATCAGCCATTTCTACTGGTTTTTATCCTGTATTGCCATCTGCACCTGAAAACCTTAACATTGCATCAGCACAGCCTACAGCCCCAGTACCAGAGGATACTTTCACCAATTTCCTCTTAGATACTCCACCTCCATATGAGGTTCCAGTAATTCAACACCCTCTGCCTCCGCCACCCCTTTTACAACATAACGCACCACCTCTCACTCCAGAAGGGGGTGCCGTAGGTCCAGACCCAGGTAAAACAATTCCCGACTGCCCCTATGACCCGACTCCGAGCAACACAGGGGAGGTGGACCGAATAAGTAAAATACTTCATGACTCCTGAGAAGAAATAAGACATCTACCAGCAATTGACACGTTTCTTCAAGCGGCCTCTGAGTTTCTTCGTACTGGAGAGAACTCACGAGCCATTAACGCTATGACTACAAGAAGATCACACCCTGTAAAAATGCACATGTATAGGTTCCTCCTTTGCTGTTTCATAAAACACATACAAGCAGAGGAAAGAAATGTACCAGTTTCACTTTTTGACTTATTAGATTCCGCATCCAACCACACTAGTCTAGAACTTATAAATGATGCACTAGACAGGTTCACCCGTAACGGGACCCGTATTCTGCAAAACTTGCAAACAAATGAAGAGAATAAGAAACTTGAGGAGGAAAATACTGAACCTACTGAAAAAGTCCTACCCGTTTGTTCTTCCGCCCCTAATTCACGAACACCCCCGCCTACATTCCTCCAAGGTCACTTTGAACGGTCATCTCCAGATGAGTTATTTGAAAATACATCCAATGCATTAGACTACTGGTTAGACCAGGAACCTCTGCTTACACCGGAGGAGGAGGAAATAGCCAGAACTACGACCCTATGGGTCTCTCAATATAAGATATATGACAATGATCTCATAGTTCAATTAATCAAAAAAGGACTAGCTGGAATGGGGTTGGTATGATATTATATTATAATCATAATAGTGACTCAGTATTGTTTTGTCAGAAGGAGATGGCACCTGTTGGGTGTCTTTTGAAAGCCCTCACCCACCAACCTAGTTGGTGGCATGCTTCATCATCGGGCCCACCCAGTGACACCTAGCGTGTCCCGGGTGTGCTACGACGCCTGACTACAGCGGAGCAGGTATGTCACTGTGTGTGCGGTGAAGGGTGTTAAGTAAGTGAGTTTAAAACGGCTTGGCGGGGGTTCCAGTACCCAAAGGGTAAGAACACTTTATTAAATGGGCCTCCGCCAGCGGTTAAAAATAAGGCAGTGGGACGTTAGAGGCGGGTTACGACCTCCTACGTCCTTTGATGTGTCAACATGTTTCAGCCAGTGCCTTATCTGTAATCTGGCTTTCTTCAGGACTGATAAAAAATGTGTGTAGTTAAAATTAGGGGATGTGTAGTGCAGGCTATGTGTCTACACGCCCTAAAGTGTATCTAACTGTGAGAGGGGGGATTCCCTTCTCAAGATCACCTGTACAAATAACATAAAGGGACATAGACAAAACATACATGGAAAAAAAAGAGTCACTAGGAGAATTTTATCATAGGTACTGACAGCCGGCTAAATAGCGATGGGGTGCAGGCTATTCACGGCTCAAGTGTAATGGTACTGGTGGTACCATTATGGTGAAAGATCGCACTAGAACTTTGGTGGTGAAGTGGTTAAAACAACGGAAATGTTAAACATTGGTGAAGAAAGTGAAAAAATTAGGCGTAAGGGCTATGGCTTACGCTAGTTTTAGGTAGGTATGGCTTCAAGGTTATTGAAGTGGCATGGGGTTGACCCTATATGGGAGACAAAGGTGGGACCACTGGGGTTAGGAAACCTGTAGGGAGAAAGGTAGCGCTTACCCAGCGTAGAGGTGGTAGATCAGCATACTCACAGGACTTCTGGTCAGAGTCGGCGTGGGACCTGTTGTGCCTCCTTTGCAGAACCGGTAAGTAATGGCTTGTTCTGCTGGTTTATATACTGATGCTGATAGGCTAAGTGAGGGCACCTGGAGGGGGAGGTAATGGTAGAAAGACTCGAATTTCCGAGTCATAGTTGCGCTGCTCTGATGCTGATAGGCTAAGTGAGGGCACCTGGGGGAGGAGGTTCGAGTCATAGTCGCGCTGCAGGTGTGCCGGTTGCTTAGCGCTGTTGCGCGTCGTTGTTGCTCTTGTTTGCGCATGCGCGCGTATGAGTGGCTCGTCTTCGCGCATGCGCGAAGCGGTTGTCCAAAGGGGCGCATGCGCGGTGAAGTGGTGTTGCCGCGCATGCGTCTATGTTGTTCTGGGCGCCCTTGGGTTACAGCTGCTGTTGGCGCTGGGAACTCGTGGGGCTAAATGGCATTCTCTTGGGTATTTCAGAGGGATGCCAATTATGAAGAATTACAGAGAATTACAGTTAAAAATAAAAAATAAATAATAAAATGCTTGTCACGAAGGCTGGTGGTAAATGGGAGTGTCATAGTGATGACAAGCAACAGGACCCAATATTCGGGGAAAATACGACCCAAATGTGCAGAGGGGTTCTGGGTGTTACTCAATGAGTGGGTAATTATGTGGTGGACAGAGAGTTCCAGGGGATGGCATCGTTCAGGCCATTAGTAGATGTGGAAAGGCGGTATATCCATCTTTGTTCTTTGTTGAGCAGTTTTTTATCATTGTTGATGGGGCTTTCGGGGATTTGCTCAATGACTGTCCAGGAGAAGTCATTAGGTGTGTGGCATTGGGTGATGAAATGGTTAGTCAGTTTACTGATGTTCTTTTTACATCGCATCGTACTGCGATGCTCGGTGATCCTGGTTCTGACTTTACGTGTGGTCATGCCCACATATCTGAGGCCACACGTGCACGTGAGTAAGTAAATCACATTACGGGAGTTACAGTTGGTGTGGCTCCTCGGGGACCAGATTTTGTTAGGTTCCAGGTTTAAAGTTTTAGTGTGGGATGTGAGATGGCATACACTGCAGTCGTTGCAGGGGTAATGTCCTGTGACTCTGGGCATGCCCCAGGCATTGAGTATGGTGTTTTCCCCTGGTTTTGGGGGTGGTTTTGGGCGGGTGCTGACTAGTTGGTCTCGCAGGTTATGGCACCTCTTGTAAGCGAACCTTGGTAGCTCCCAGTTTCTCTGTCCAGAGTTAATGATTTTCCAGTGCTTCTTGATAATCTTCGCCACCTCATTGGAGGCAGTATTATAAGTGGTGACACAGGTTGTAGGTTGTTCCTCATCTTCTTTGATGATGTCCTCCAGTAGTGCTTCCCGGTTTTGGTTTCTGGCCCTTTTCTGGGTCTTCTTGATGATGGCCTTCGGGTAACCGCGGTTTTCTAGTTTTGTAGCTAGATCCGTAGATTGTGATTTGTAATCATTCACATTTGAGCAGTTTCTTCTGATCCGAAGGAACTGGCCAAACGGTAGGTTTTCTTTGAGCGGCCGAGGGTGGAAGCTGGTGAAATGGAGTAATGAGTTCCTCGCTGTGGGTTTATAGTAGGTGGTGGTCACCAGTGTTCCATTCATGGCAGTTATCTGTAGGTCAAGAAAAGGGAGTTGGTAGTTGCTGGCTGTACTGGTGAAGTTCAGATATGGATCTCTGTTGTTGAGCCAGTTCAAGAAGTTGTCCAGTTCATGCTGTGAACCTTGCCAGGTGACCAGTATATCATTGATATACCTGTGCCATTTCAGGATATGGTGTTTGAACGGGTTGGATTTCACTGCGATGTTGGTGCTTTCGAAGTGGTGTACATAAAGTCCGGCCACGCTTGGCGCAAAAACACTGCCCATTGAGGTTCCATTTGTCTGCAGGTAGAAGGTGCCGTCGTATTCGAAATAGTTTTCTTTCAGGGCGAGGGCTGCACATGCCAGTACGAAGCTCCTCGGAGTGTGATAAGGCCAGGGTGATGCTTCCAGGATGTCATGTAGTACCTGCAGGGTGGCATCTTGTGGAAGGCTGGTGTACAGGCTTTCCACGTCAAGCCCTACCAGTAATTGTGTGTCAGGGTTGAAGGTAATGTTATTGATTACCTGTAACAGGTGTTTGGTATCTTTAATGTAGGAGGGGGTCTTTTGTACCAGGGGATTCAGGAAGAAGTCACAGTATCTAGAGAGTGGCTCTAGTACAGAGTTAATGCCCGACACAATTGGTCTTCCTGGGGGTGGGATTACCCCTTTGTGTACTTTGGGTACTGTATAGAAGTACGGTATTCTGGTGTGTACTGGGCAAAGGTATTCGGCCTCCTGTTTGGAGATGTGTTCCTCGTCTGCTGCCCTTTTGACAAGGGTATGCACAGTTGTTCGTAGCCGATCTGTTGGATCATGTTCTAGTCTGCAGTAATTCCTGCTGTCGCTGAGTAGTCTGCGGCATTCTGTTTCGTAGTCAGCTTTATCAAGGAGTACGATGCCACCTCCTTTGTCCGCTGGTTTTATTATTAGCGTAGGATTGTTTTGGAGGCGTTGTATGGTCTGTCTGTCCTCCCATGACAGGTTGTTGAAGTGTGTGGTTGGGTTGAGATTCTCAATGTCATGATATACTGCCTGTTCGAATGTGGTGATCTCAGGCGGGATGGTGGAGGGAGGTGGGATGAAGGTGGATTTGACTCTAAGCCCTGTGATGTTAGGGTTGTCATCAGGTTGTGTGGGATCGGGGGTTGTTTTCTCAAAGAAGGATTTCAATTTCAGTTTCCTGAAGAATTGTGCTAATTCAGCATGCAGCTTGAATTTGTCAAGTCTGGTTGTTGGCACGAATGACAATCCCTTCTCCAGGACTGCCTGTTCCTTGATGGACAGTGGGGTGCTGGATAGATTGAACACCAGTGACGGTTGGACAGTGGGGTTTGCTATTTGCTCGTTCCTGGTGTTGCTTCTTTCGTCTTCTGGCGTGTGTTGGAGCTCACTGGGTTTTCTTCTTCTGCCCAATGTACCTGTGCGTTGTTGTGCTGGGTTGTTCTTCGGCGACCTCGTGTTCTGTGGCCCGTCCTAAAAAAGGAAAATTTGGGCCCTGGTTGCCTGCAAAAAGCGGCATAGGTCCTGTGGGGTACATGTTGGGGAAGCCAAAATAGGGATTCTGCATGTGGCTTAAGTTTGGTGGGAAACCATAGAATTGGTTTGGTTGTCCTCCTTGCCAGTGGTTAGGCCATCGTTGTCCTCTGCGTCCTCTTCCTCCCCGTTTCTGTGATCCACTGCTAGAGTCACTAGAGACGGAGCTGTCATCACCTGAGGAGTTGGGTATATTAGTCTCTTTGGTAGGCGGGGTGTAGTTCTCCTCTGAGTATGGGTATACTTTGGCATAGGAGAATTTTTTGAGATCCTTCTCAAATTTTTTACATTTAGCCTGGGTCAGGTAGTCCTTGTACTCATTGATCTCCCTGTTCTGGTCATCTAGTTTTTTCTTAAATGATGTGATAGTAGCTTTGAAGTGTCTCTCTGTTTCTTCGATTTCAATGGATAGTGTGTCTGACAGGCGTTTGGCTGTCTTGAGAATGAGAATCATCCAGTCCCTGGTGCAGTGCCAGGCGATCTGGGCCCAGTCCTTCCTGAACGTGGGGTCATCAAGGAAAATCCTGGGTGCATTGGATACTAGAAGCCCTCTTGGAGCCGAATTAGTTCTGAGATATTGGGCCAGGATTGTCCCATGGAGGATAGTGCGTATCCTGTTGCGCTTTTTCTCTGTTAGGGTCTCCCAATCAGTGGTCTGTGCGATGGTGCTAGAGATGTTAAAATCCGTTTGGAATGACGGGTCAGATAGTATATCTGCCAAGTCACTTTCAGAAAAGGTCAAGCCATGGTTTTCGGCCATGGTCAGGTATACTCTCACAGCTGCGCGCTGTCAATAAGTGCGTGTATCAAGAGGGAGAGAGAGGACCAGATAGCTAGTCCAGATCCCCGGTTTATATGTTCAATTAATCAAAAAAGGACTAGCTGGAATGGGGTTGGTATGATATTATATTATAATCATAATAGTGACTCAGTATTGTTTTGTCAGAAGGAGATGGCACCTGTTGGGTGTCTTTTGAAAGCCCTCACCCACCAACCTAGTTGGTGGCATGCTTCATCATCGGGCCCACCCAGTGACACCTAGCGTGTCCCGGGTGTGCTACGACGCCTGACTACAGCGGAGCAGGTATGTCACTGTGTGTGCGGTGAAGGGTGTTCAAAACCATTGTGAGTTTAAAACGGCTTGGCGGGGGTCCCAGTACCCAAAGGGCAAGAACACTTTATTAAATGGGCCTCCGCCAGCGGTTAAAAATAAGGCAGTGGGACGTTAGAGGCGGGTTACGACCTCCTACGTCCTTTGATGTGTCAACATGTTTCAGCCAGTGCCTTATCTGTAATCTGGCTTTCTTCAGGACTGATAAAAAATGTGTGTAGTTAAAATTAGGGGATGTGTAGTGCAGGCTATGTGTCTACACGCCCTAAAGTGTATCTAACTGTGAGAGGGGGGATTCCCTTCTCAAGATCACCTGTACAAATAACATAAAGGGACATAGACAAAACATACATGGGAAAAAAAGAGTCACTAGGAGAATTTTATCATAGGTACTGACAGCCGGCTAAATAGCGATGGGGTGCAGGCTATTCACGGCTCAAGTGTAATGGTACTGGTGGTACCATTATGGTGAAAGATCGCACTAGAACTTCGGTGGTGAAGTGGTTAAAACAACGGAAATGTTAAACATTGGTGAAGAAAGTGAAAAAATTAGGCGTAAGGGCTATGGCTTACGCTAGTTTTAGGTAGGTATGGCTTCAAGGTTATTGAAGTGGCATGGGGTTGACCCTATATGGGAGACAAAGGTGGGACCACTGGGGTTAGGAAACCTGTAGGGAGAAAGGTAGCGCTTACCCAGCGTAGAGGTGGTAGATCAGCATACTCACAGGACTTCTGGTCAGAGCCGGCGTGGGACCTGTTGTGCCTCCTTCGCAGAACCGGTAAGTAATGGCTTGTTCTGCTGGTTTATATTCTGATGCTGATAGGCTAAGTGAGGGCACCTGGAGGGGGAGGTAATGGTAGAAAGACTCGAATTTCCGAGTCATAGTCGCGCTGCTCTGATGCTGATAGGCTAAGTGAGGGCACCTGGGGGAGGAGGTTCGAGTCATAGTCGCGCTGCAGGTGTGCCGGTTGCTTAGCGCTTTTGCGCGTCGTTGTTGCTCTTGTTTGCGCATGCGCGCGTATGAGTGGCTCGTCTTCGCTCATGCGCGAAGCGGTTGTCCAAAGGGGCGCATGCGCGGTGAAGCGGTGTTGCCGCGCATGCGTCTATGTTGTTCTGGGCGCCCTTGGGTTACAGCTGCTGTTGGCGCTGGGAACTCGTGGGGCTAAATGGCATTCTCTTGGGTATTTCAGAGGGATGCCAATTATGAAGAATTACAGAGAATTACAGTTAAAAATAAAAAATAAATAATAAAATGCTTGTCACGAAGGCTGGTGGTAAATGGGAGTGTCATAGTGATGACAAGCAACAGGACCCAATATTCGGGGAAAATACGACCCAAATGTGCAGAGGGGTTCTGGGGGTTACTCAATGAGTGGGTAATTATGTGGTAGACAGAGAGTTCCAGGGGATGGCATCGTTCAGGCCATTAGTAGATGTGGAAAGGCGGTATATCCATCTTTGTTCTTTGTTGAGCAGTTTTTTATCATTGTTGATGGGGCTTTCGGGGATTTGCTAAATGACTGTCCAGGAGAAGTCATTAGGTGTGTGGCATTGGGTGATGAAATGGTTAGTCAGTTTACTGATGTTCTTTTTACATCGCATCGTACTGCGATGCTCGGTGATCCTGGTTCTGACTTTACGTGTGGTCATGCCCACATATCTGAGGCCACACGTGCACGTGAGTAAGTAAATCACATTACGGGAGTTACAGTTGGTGTGGCTCCTTTGGGACCAGATTTTGTTAGGTTCCAGGTTTAAAGTTTTAGTGTGGGATGTGAGATGGCATACACTGCAGTCGTTGCAGGGGTAATGTCCTGTGACTCTGGGCATGCCCCAGGCATTGAGTATGGTGTTTTCCCCTGGTTTTGGGGGTGGTTTTGGGCGGGTGCTGACTAGTTGGTCTCGCAGGTTATGGCACCTCTTGTAAGCGAACCTTGGTAGCTCCCAGTTTCTCTGTCCAGAGTTAATGATTTTCCAGTGCTTCTTGATAATCTTCGCCACCTCATTGGAGGCAGTATTATAAGTGGTGACACAGGTTGTAGGTTGTTCCTCATCTTCTTTGATGATGTCCTCCAGTAGTGCTTCCCGGTTTTGGTTTCTGGCCCTTTTCTGGGTCTTCTTGATGATGGCCTTCGGGTAACCGCGGTTTTCTAGTTTTGTAGCTAGATCCGTAGATTGTGATTTGTAATCATTCACATTTGAGCAGTTTCTTCTGATCCGAAGGAACTGGCCAAACGGTAGGTTTTCTTTGATCGGCCGAGGGTGGAAGCTGGTGAAATGGAGTAATGAGTTCCTCGCTGTGGGTTTATAGTAGGTGGTGGTCACCAGTGTTCCATTCATGGCAGTTATCTGTAGGTCAAGAAAAGGGAGTTGGTAGTTGCTGGCTGTACTGGTGAAGTTCAGATATGGATCTCTGTTGTTGAGCCAGTTCAAGAAGTTGTCCAGTTCATGCTGTGAACCTTGCCAGATGACCAGTATATCATCGATATACCTGTGCCATTTCAGGATATGATGTTTGAACGGGTTGGATTCCACTGCGATGTTGGTGCTTTCGAAGTGGTGTACATAAAGTCCGGCCACGCTTGGCGCGAAAACACTGCCCATTGAGGTTCCATTTGTCTGCAGGTAGAAGGTGCCGTCGTATTCGAAATAGTTTTCTTTCAGGGCGAGGGCTGCACATGCCAGTACGAAGCTCCTCGGAGTGTGATAAGGCCGCCTGAGATCACCACATTCGAACAGGCAGTATATCATGACATTGAGAATCTCAACCCAACCACACACTTCAACAACCTGTCATGGGAGGACAGACAGACCATACAACGCCTCCAAAACAATCCTACGCTAATAATAAAACCAGCGGACAAAGGAGGTGGCATCGTACTCCTTGATAAAGCTGACTACGAAACAGAATGCCGCAGACTACTCAGCAACAGCAGGAATTACTGCAGACTAGAACATGATCCAACAGATCGGCTACGAACAACTGTGCATACCCTTGTCAAAAGGGCAGCAGACGAGGAACACATCTCCAAACAGGAGGCCGAATACCTTTGCCCAGTACACAGCAGAATACCGTACTTCTATACAGTACCCAAAGTACACAAAGGGGTAATCCCACCCCCAGGAAGACCAATTGTGTCGGGCATTAACTCTGTACTAGAGCCACTCTCTAGATACTGTGACTTCTTCCTGAATCCCCTGGTACAAAAGACCCCCTCCTACATTAAAGATACCAAACACCTGTTACAGGTAATCAATAACATTACCTTCAACCCTGACACACAATTACTGGTAGGGCTTGACGTGGAAAGCCTGTACACCAGCCTTCCACAAGATGCCACCCTGCAGGTACTACATGACATCCTGGAAGCATCACCCTGGCCTTATCACACTCCGAGGAGCTTCGTACTGGCATGTGCAGCCCTCGCCCTGAAAGAAAACTATTTCGAATACGACGGCACCTTCTACCTGCAGACAAATGGAACCTCAATGGGCAGTGTTTCCGCGCCAAGCGTGGCCGGACTTTATGTACACCACTTCGAAAGCACCAACATCGCAGTGGAATCCAACCCGTTCAAACATCATATCCTGAAATGGCACAGGTATATCGATGATATACTGGTCATCTGGCAAGGTTCACAGCATGAACTGGACAACTTCTTGAACTGGCTCAACAACAGAGATCCATATCTGAACTTCACCAGTACAGCCAGCAACTACCAACTCCCTTTTCTTGACCTACAGATAACTGCCATGAATGGAACACTGGTGACCACCACCTACTATAAACCCACAGCGAGGAACTCATTACTCCATTTCACCAGCTTCCACCCTCGGCCGCTCAAAGAAAACCTACCGTTTGGCCAGTTCCTTCGGATCAGAAGAAACTGCTCAAATGTGAATGATTACAAATCACAATCTACGGATCTAGCTACAAAACTAGAAAACCGCAGTTACCCGAAGGCCATCATCAAGAAGACCCAGAAAAGGGCCAGAAACCAAAACCGGGAAGCACTACTGGAGGACATCATCAAAGAAGATGAGGAACAACCTACAACCTGTGTCACCACTTATAATACTGCCTCCAATGAGGTGGCGAAGATTATCAAGAAGCACTGGAAAATCATTAACTCTGGACAGAGAAACTGGGAGCTACCAAGGTTCGCTTACAAGAGGTGCCATAACCTGCGAGACCAACTAGTCAGCACCCGCCCAAAACCAGGGGAAAACACCATACTCAATGCCTGGGGCATGCCCAGAGTCACAGGACATTACCCCTGCAACGACTGCAGTGTATGCCATCTCACATCCCACACTAAAACTTTAAACCTGGAACCTAACAAAATCTGGTCCCAAAGGAGCCACACCAACTGTAACTCCCGTAATGTGATTTACTTACTCACGTGCACGTGTGGCCTCAGATATGTGGGCATGACCACACGTAAAGTCAGAACCAGGATCACCGAGCATCGCAGTACGATGCGATGTAAAAAGAACATCAGTAAACTGACTAACCATTTCATCACCCAATGCCACACACCTAATGACTTCTCCTGGACAGTCATTGAGCAAATCCCCGAAAGCCCCATCAACAATGATAAAAAAACTGCTCAACAAAGAACAAAGATGGATATACCGCCTTTCCACATCTACTAATGGCCTGAACGATGCCATCCCCTGGAACTCTCTGTCTACCACATAATTACCCACTCATTGAGTAACCCCCTGAACCCCTCTGCACATTTGGGTCGTATTTTCCCCGAATATTGGGTCCTGTTGCTTGTCATCACTATGACACTCCCATTTACCACCAGCCTTCGTGACAAGCATTTTATTATTTATTTTTTATTTTTAACTGTAATTCTCTGTAATTCTTCATAATTGGCATCCCTCTGAAATACCCAAGAGAATGCCATTTAGCCCCACGAGTTCCCAGCGCCAACAGCAGCTGTAACCCAAGGGCGCCCAGAACAACATAGACGCATGCGCGGCAACACCGCTTCACCGCGCATGCGCCCCTTTGGACAACCGCTTCGCGCATGCGCGAAGACGAGCCACTCATACGCGCGCATGCGCAAACAAGAGCAACAACGACGCGCAACAGCGCTAAGCAACCGGCACACCTGCAGCGCGACTATGACTCGAACCTCCGCCCCCAGGTGCCCTCACTTAGCCTATCAGCATCAGAGCAGCGTGACTATGACTCGGAAATTCGAGTCTTTCTACCATTACCTCCCCCTCCAGGTGCCCTCACTTAGCCTATCAGCATCAGTATATAAACCAGCAGAACAAGCCATTACTTACCGGTTCTGCGAAGGAGGCACAACAGGTCCCACGCCGGCTCTGACCAGAAGTCCTGTGAGTATGCTGATCTACCACCTCTACGCTGGGTAAGCGCTACCTTTCTCCCTACAGGTTTCCTAACCCCAGTGGTCCCACCTTTGTCTCCCATATAGGGTCAACCCCATGCCACTTCAATAACCTTGAAGCCATACCTACTTAAAACTAGCGTAAGCCATAGCCCTTACGCCTAATTTTTTCACTTTCTTCACCAATGTTTAACATTTCCGTTGTTTTAACCACTTCACCACCGAAGTTCTAGTGCGATCTTTCACCATAATGGTACCACCAGTACCATTACACTTGAGCCGTGAATAGCCTGCACCCCATCGCTATTTAGCCGGCTGTCAGTACCTATGATAAAATTCTCCTAGTGACTCTTTTTTTCCCATGTATGTTTTGTCTATGTCCCTTTATGTTATTTGTACAGGTGATCTTGAGAAGGGAATCCCCCCTCTCACAGTTAGATACACTTTAGGGCGTGTAGACACATAGCCTGCACTACACATCCCCTAATTTTAACTACACACATTTTTTATCAGTCCTGAAGAAAGCCAGATTACAGATAAGGCACTGGCTGAAACATGTTGACACATCAAAGGACGTAGGAGGTCGTAACCCGCCTCTAACGTCCCACTGCCTTATTTTTAACCGCTGGCGGAGGCCCATTTAATAAAGTGTTCTTGCCCTTTGGGTACTGGGACCCCCGCCAAGCCGTTTTAAACTCACTTACTTAACACCCTTCACCGCACACACAGTGACATACCTGCTCCGCTGTAGTCAGGCGTCGTAGCACACCCGGGACACGCTAGGTGTCACTGGGTGGGCCCGATGATGAAGCATGCCACCAACTAGGTTGGTGGGTGAGGGCTTTCAAAAGACACCCAACAGGTGCCATCTCCTTCTGACAAAACAATACTGAGTCACTATTATGATTATAATATAATATCATACCAACCCCATTCCAGCTAGTCCTTTTTTGATTAATTGAACATATAAACCGGGGATCTGGACTAGCTATCTGGTCCTCTCTCTCCCTCTTGATACACGCACTTATTGACAGCGCGCAGCTGTGAGAGTATACCTGACCATGGCCGAAAACCATGGCTTGACCTTTTCTGAAAGTGACTTGGCAGATATACTATCTGACCCGTCATTCCAAACGGATTTTAACATCTCTAGCACCATCGCACAGACCACTGATTGGGAGACCCTAACAGAGAAAAAGCGCAACAGGATACGCACTATCCTCCATGGGACAATCCTGGCCCAATATCTCAGAACTAATTCGGCTCCAAGAGGGCTTCTAGTATCCAACGCACCCAGGATTTTCCTTGATGACCCCACGTTCAGGAAGGACTGGGCCCAGATCGCCTGGCACTGCACCAGGGACTGGATGATTCTCATTCTCAAGACAGCCAAACGCCTGTCAGACACACTATCCATTGAAATCGAAGAAACAGAGAGACACTTCAAAGCTACTATCACATCATTTAAGAAAAAACTAGATGACCAGAACAGGGAGATCAATGAGTACAAGGACTACCTGACCCAGGCTAAATTTAAAAAATTTGAGAAGGATCTCAAAAAATTCTCCTATGCCAAAGTATACCCATACTCAGAGGAGAACTACACCCCGCCTACCAAAGAGACTAATATACCCAACTCCTCAGGTGATGACAGCTCCGTCTCTAGTGACTCTAGCAGTGGATCACAGAAACGGGGAGGAAGAGGACACAGAGGACAACGATGGCCTAACCACTGGCAAGGAGGACAACCAAACCAATTCTATGGTTTCCCACCAAACTTAAGCCACATGCAGAATCCCTATTTTGGCTTCCCCAACATGTACCCCACAGGACCTATGCCACTTTTTGCAGGCAACCAGGGCCCAAATTTTCCTTTTTTAGGACGGGGCCACAGAACACGAGGTCGCCGAAGAACAACCCAGCACAACAACGCACAGGTACATTGGGCAGAAGAAGAAAACCCAGTGAGCTCCAACACACGCCAGAAGACGAAAGAAGCAACACCAGGAACGAGCAAATAGCGAACCCCACTGTCCAACCGTCACTGGTGTTCAATCTATCCAGCACCCCACTGTCCATCAAGGAACAGGCAGTCCTGGAGAAGGGATTGTCATTCGTGCCAACAACCAGACTTGACAAATTCAAGCTGCATGCTGAATTAGCACAATTCTTCAGGAAACTGAAATTGAAATCCTTCTTTGAGAAAACAACCCCCGATCCCACACAACCTGATGACAACCCTAACATCACAGGGCTTAGAGTCAAATCCACCTTCATCCCACCTCCCTCCACCATCCCGCCTGAGATCACCACATTCGAACAGGCAGTATATCATGACATTGAGAATCTCAACCCAACCACACACTTCAACAACCTGTCATGGGAGGACAGACAGACCATACAACGCCTCCAAAACAATCCTACGCTAATAATAAAACCAGCGGACAAAGGAGGTGGCATCGTACTCCTTGATAAAGCTGACTACGAAACAGAATGCCGCAGACTACTCAGCGACAGCAGGAATTACTGCAGACTAGAACATGATCCAACAGATCGGCTACGAACAACTGTGCATACCCTTGTCAAAAGGGCAGCAGACGAGGAACACATCTCCAAACAGGAGGCCGAATACCTTTGCCCAGTACACACCAGAATACCGTACTTCTATACAGTACCCAAAGTACACAAAGGGGTAATCCCACCCCCAGGAAGACCAATTGTGTCGGGCATTAACTCTGTACTAGAGCCACTCTCTAGATACTGTGACTTCTTCCTGAATCCCCTGGTACAAAAGACCCCCTCCTACATTAAAGATACCAAACACCTGTTACAGGTAATCAATAACATTACCTTCAACCCTGACACACAATTACTGGTAGGGCTTGACGTGGAAAGCCTGTACACCAGCCTTCCACAAGATGCCACCCTGCAGGTACTACATGACATCCTGGAAGCATCACCCTGGCCTTATCACACTCCGAGGAGCTTCGTACTGGCATGTGCAGCCCTCGCCCTGAAAGAAAACTATTTCGAATACGACGGCACCTTCTACCTGCAGACAAATGGAACCTCAATGGGCAGTGTTTCCGCGCCAAGCGTGGCCGGACTTTATGTACACCACTTCGAAAGCACCAACATCGCAGTGGAATCCAACCCGTTCAAACATCATATCCTGAAATGGCACAGGTATATCGATGATATACTGGTCATCTGGCAAGGTTCACAGCATGAACTGGACAACTTCTTGAACTGGCTCAACAACAGAGATCCATATCTGAACTTCACCAGTACAGCCAGCAACTACCAACTCCCTTTTCTTGACCTACAGATAACTGCCATGAATGGAACACTGGTGACCACCACCTACTATAAACCCACAGCGAGGAACTCATTACTCCATTTCACCAGCTTCCACCCTCGGCCGCTCAAAGAAAACCTACTGTTTGGCCAGTTCCTTCGGATCAGAAGAAACTGCTCAAATGTGAATGATTACAAATCACAATCTACGGATCTAGCTACAAAACTAGAAAACCGCGGTTACCCGAAGGCCATCATCAAGAAGACCCAGAAAAGGGCCAGAAACCAAAACCGGGAAGCACTACTGGAGGACATCATCAAAAAAGATGAGGAACAACCTACAACCTGTGTCACCACTTATAATACTGCCTCCAATGAGGTGGCGAAGATTATCAAGAAGCACTGGAAAATCATTAACTCTGGACAGAGAAACTGGGAGCTACCAAGGTTCGCTTACAAGAGGTGCCATAACCTGCGAGACCAACTAGTCAGCACCCGCCCAAAACCACCCCCAAAACCAGGGGAAAACACCATACTCAATGCCTGGGGCATGCCCAGAGTCACAGGACATTACCCCTGCAACGACTTCAGTGTATGCCATCTCACATCCCACACTAAAACTTTAAACCTGGAACCTAACAAAATCTGGTCCCAAAGGAGCCACACCAACTGTAACTCCCGTAATGTGATTTACTTACTCACGTGCACGTGTGGCCTCAGATATGTGGGCATGACCACACGTAAAGTCAGAACCAGGATCACCGAGCATCGCAGTACGATGCGATGTAAAAAGAACATCAGTAAACTGACTAACCATTTCATCGCCCAATGCCACACACCTAATGACTTCTCCTGGACAGTCATTGAGCAAATCTCCGAAAGCCCCATCAACAATGATAAAAAACTGCTCAACAAAGAACAAAGATGGATATACCGCCTTTCCACATCTACTAATGGCCTGAACGATGCCATCCCCTGGAACTCTCTGTCTACCACATAATTACCCACTCATTGAGTAACCCCCAGAACCCCTCTGCACATTTGGGTCGTATTTTCCCCGAATATTGGGTCCTGTTGCTTGTCATCACTATGACACTCCCATTTACCACCAGCCTTCGTGACAAGCATTTTATTATTTATTTTTTATTTTTAACTGTAATTCTCTGTAATTCTTCATAATTGGCATCCCTCTGAAATACCCAAGAGAATGCCATTTAGCCCCACGAGTTCCCAGCGCCAACAGCAGCTGTAACCCAAGGGCGCCCAGAACAACATAGACGCATGCGCGGCAACACCGCTTCACCGCGCATGCGCCCCTTTGGACAACCGCTTCGCGCATGCGCGAAGACGAGCCACTCATACATGCGCATGCGCAAACAAGAGCAACAACGACGCGCAACAGCGCTAAGCAACCGGCACACCTGCAGCGCGACTATGACTCGAACCTCCTCCCCCAGGTGCCCTCACTTAGCCTATCAGCATCAGAGCAGCGCGACTATGACTCGGAAATTCGAGTCTTTCTACCATTACCTCCCCCTCCAGGTGCCCTCACTTAGCCTATCAGAATCAGTATATAAACCAGCAGAACAAGCCATTACTTACCGGTTCTGCGAAGGAGGCACAACAGGTCCCACGCCGGCTCTGACCAGAAGTCCTGTGAGTATGCTGATCTACCACCTCTACGCTGGGTAAGCGCTACCTTTCTCCCTACAGGTTTCCTAACCCCAGTGGTCCCACCTTTGTCTCCCATATAGGGTCAACCCCATGCCACTTCAATAACCTTGAAGCCATACCTACCTAAAACTAGCGTAAGCCATAGCCCTTACGCCTAATTTTTTCACTTTCTTCACCAATGTTTAACATTTCCGTTGTTTTAACCACTTCACCACCGAAGTTCTAGTGCGATCTTTCACCATAATGGTACCACCAGTACCATTACACTTGAGCCGTGAATAACCTGCACCCCATCGCTATTTAGCCGGCTGTCAGTACCTATGATAAAATTCTCCTAGTGACTCTTTTTTTCCCATGTATGTTTTGTCTATGTCCCTTTATGTTATTTGTACAGGTGATCTTGAGAAGGGAATCCCCCCTCTCACAGTTAGATACACTTTAGGGCGTGTAGACACATAGCCTGCACTACACATCCCCTAATTTTAACTACACACATTTTTTATCAGTCCTGAAGAAAGCCAGATTACAGATAAGGCACTGGCTGAAACATGTTGACACATCAAAGGACGTAGGAGGTCGTAACCCGCCTCTAACGTCCCACTGCCTTATTTTTAACCGCTGGCGGAGGCCCATTTAATAAAGTGTTCTTACCCTTTGGGTACTGGGACCCCCGCCAAGCCGTTTTAAACTCACTTACTTAACACCCTTCACCGCACACACAGTGACATACCTGCTCCGCTGTAGTCAGGCGTCGTAGCACACCCGGGACACGCTAGGTGTCACTGGGTGGGCCCGATGATGAAGCATGCCACCAACTTGGTTGGTGGGTGAGGACTTTCAAAAGACACCCAACAGGTGCCATCTCCTTCTGACAAAACAATACTGAGTCACTATTATGATTATAATATAATATCATACCAACCCCATTCCAGCTAGTCCTTTTTTGATTAATTGAACATATAAACCGGGGATCTGGACTAGCTATCTGGTCCTCTCTCTCCCTCTTGATACACGCAATGATCTCATAGCCCAGCTTTTTCTAGCATTACCACGCTCACATCAAAGATTAGCAAGTCTCTACATGGTACAACATCTCATCACACTCAATGACACTCATTTTAAACATGATCCAAGACTCGAAGATTTTCTGTCTGACTGCGCTGATAACATGTTCCTCCACAATAGTTCAGTTTTTCTCAACACATTTATAGATTTCAGACAGAAATACCAGAAAGTGACTGGATATAGATCTCCCCATAATACGTGTGGATCAACTAATAGACTTCCTCAAACACGCCAGTTCCCCATGAGAGAGGTCCACCCCAGAACTGACACAAATGGAGCGCTACAACGCGTCTTCATTTATGCACCCTTGACAAAACTTGAGTTACTAAGGATGAAAGAGATGGTTCCCTCCCACTCAAAGGATCCTGCTGGATTCTTTAAGGAATTAGGAGATGTATTAATGATGGGAACATATACTCTTTCTGATATCACAGCAATTCTGAAATTATTGTTGCCATCAGGTATATATGACAGACTAAAAGAAAAGGATTGGGAAGTAGCAGGTGAAAACATTAGATGGACTGAACTTCAGAATGACGAAAATACTAGAGTAGCAGGTCAAGGTATAGGAGACAGACTAAAAGCACTTCCTGGCACTATTTTAAAGGTGCTACCACAGTTACTAACAGTGAAAAAGGTGGACTGGGATGCCATTTCCTCCTGCAAACAGAAACATGGTGAAGACATAGGAGATTATTACACCAGACTTGAAAAATGTTTTGCGGTAAATAGCGGCCTTACGCCGACAAGTGAAGCTTACCCGCATCTGTTTGTTTCCAAATTAGTAGATAACGCCTTGCCAGCCATTAAGGACAGAGTACTAAAAGTAGAAAGTACCTGGCAAGCACATACACCTCCACAGGTGTTACAAATGCTACAATATCACCAGAATCGCATTAGGGATGAAGATGATAAGAAACGCATGAAAGACACAAAGATGAAAGCATTAGTAGCCCAAACTGCACCCCAGCGTCAACAGACACCAAGTAGCCAGACAAATATAAAAAGCACTTATAATTATTGCAAGAAGATGGGACACTTCGTTACAGATTGCCCAGTCTTAAAGCACAATTTGGCTACTGGTAAGACCCAGCCACGCCCATATCAGCCAAAACAGAATGTTTCCCAAGACAGTTCAACACCTTCAGTTCCACCGACAACACAAATGGCCCAAATGAACATTATAGACAGTGAATACACTGAATATTACCCAGATTTCTCATGATGTTGCCCAGAGAGAGAAGATGACAAACTGCCCCTAATCCCCATTCCAGTAGATCAGACAGGTCCATTTATAGAGGTCCGACTTCTTGGGGAGGATAGGAAATTTCTACTAGACACTGGGGCCAGTAAAACAACAATAAGCCATCAATAGGTCCCAGAGGCTCCTCTCTCGGGTTCAAAAAGTATTTCTCTGGGTTTCTCGGGACAACCTGTGACAAACGCCATGTCAAAACCACTGCCCTTGCAGGTTGGTCCCCTCACGACAACTACAGATCTTATATTGACAAAATCATGTCCAGAAAACTTGCTTGGTATAAAAACATTGAAAGAATTAGGAGCTGTCATTGTTTGCTCATCTACAGATGTCAGACTATTTCTGCGAGATTTCAAGGGCCACTACACAAGTAGAGAATTAGACGAGTGTTTGAAAGATTTGCCACACACCCTTTGGGCCACTGATTCCACCACAGTAGGATGTATGGAAATAACACCTCACAAGGTTACACTGAAAGAGGGAGCCCAAATACCACGCATAAGGCAATACAAAATTCCACCTCAGGCTGAACAAGCATTAATGTTAATTATTCAGGACCTAATACAGTCAGGTGTGATTAAAGAAACAACTTCTAACATTTGCAAATCCCCTGTTTTACCAGTCCATAAAAAAGTGGAACCAGGAACACCACCTGTCTACAGACTAGTGGTGGATTTGAGAGAGCTCAATAAATGTGTCGTTCCACAACACCCTGTGGTTCCAGACATCTCCACCCTACTCACAGCCATAGATGCGGAAGCAACGCATTTTTCAGTCATTGACTTGAAAAACGCATTCTTTAGCATACCTATTCACCCAGACAGTCAATACCTTTTTGGCTTCTCCTTACAAGGACGAAGTTTCCAATTCACAAGAGCTCCTCGAGGTTTCGCAGAGAGTCCAAGCGTATATAGCCAAGCATTAAAAAGACAACTAGATACTGTTCAAATGCCCACGGATACAGCCATACTACAATATGTTGATGATATCCTCATTATGGCCAGATCTGACGCAGCATGTGCTGAAGCATCACTACTAGTACTAGAATTCCTAGCTGCAAATGGCCATAAAGTTTCCCCTGGTAAGCTCCAATTTTGTTTACAGCAAGTGGCATATTTAGGGCACTTGCTGTCAAAGGAGGGTAGGCAGCTTACACAGGAACGCATCCAGCTCATACTACAAATACCACAACCAACAACACAGAAACAAGTTCGAGCCTTTGTTGGTCTCACCTCATATTGTAGACAGTGGATCCCACAATTTGCACTCATTTACAAACCGTTAGTGCAGCTGACAACACTCGAAGCTGGCGCTACTCCACAATTACCCTGGACAGATGAACACACGCAAGCCTTTCAGTCTCTTAAAAAAGCTATGTGTCAAGCCCCAGTGCTGGAAACACCTAATTACACCAAAGATTTTACATTATTTGTAACAGAAAACTCAGGTACAGCACTATCAGTTCTGACCCAACTTCAAGCAGACAAACATAAACCATGTGGTTATTTTTCAAGCACATTAGATCCAGTAGCACAAGCATTGCCTGCATGTCTAAAATCAGTAGCAGCTACTGCACAAACTATTAGACAAAGCGATTCTATTGTATTGGGACATCATCTGATAGTTCAGGTCCCACACGCTGTAGAACTTCTGTTAAACAGAACACAAACACAGCATCTGACAATAGCCAGACTCACCGGATATGAGATGACACTTTTTCAGCCACATATTGAGATTAGATGCTGCAACATTTTAAACCCAGCAACACTGTTGCCACTGACCTCTCCTACTGAAGATATTCACGATTGTATTGACATAATTGATTTAGTGACCAAAATAAGACCAGATTTACAAGATACTCCCCTTGCTAAGGAAGAAATGACACTCTTTGTTGATGGTTCATGTATGAGACTCCCCACAGGAGAATTAGCAGCAGCCTATGCCGTCACAAATGGGACAGACACTTTAGAAGCACACAAGATAGAGATACTGTTGGCACAGGCAGCAGAACTCAGAGCCCTAACACGAGCATGTCACTTAGCAAAAGGAAAGTCAGTTAACATCTACACTGATTCACAATATGCCTTTGGAGTTGTACACAACTTCGGTACATTGTGGAAAGAGAGAGGATTTCTCACATCACTGGGTCCAGAATACAGCATGCTACACTCATCACTGCCCTCTTAGAGGCCAGTCAGTTACCAGAGAAAATCGCAGTGCTAAAATGTAAAGCGCACACAAAAGGAACAGATTAAATATCAAAAGGAAATGATTCTGCAGACAGTGCAGCCAAGTTAGCAGCAAACACAGAATTAAGTATACCACACTGCCAATATACAATACGAGACCCCTTTTCTGACATCCAGGATGTCCAAAGTCATGCCACACCACAGGAACTGCTAGAATGGAAGGAAAAAGGAGGGGTCCTTACAGATCAAGGCTGGATGACACCTGAAAGAGCAGTATGGTTTCTACTGGATGCCATGGTACAGGTTATGGTAAACACCATACATGGACCAGTGCATCTGGGAGAAAAAGCAATGTTAGACAGCATACAGAATATATGGCACAACAAACATTTGAGAACTGCAGCCAAACAAAAAGTTAAAACGTGCATGATTTGTAATCAGTTCAACCCAGGAAAAGGCACAAAGGTGGAACAGGGAGGATTCCAACCCCCTGACCATCCATTTGAAGTTCTCCAGATGGACTATATCCAGATGGAGAGATGTAGAGGTCACAAGTATGTGCTAGTTGTAGTGTGTGCTCTGACCAGATGAACAGAAGCCTATCCCGTCCCAGATTACACTGCAACGACAACTGCTAAACAATTAGTTAGAGCGTTTTTCCCAAGGTATGGGTTGCCCCGTGTCATCTACTCAGATAACGGCCAACCTTTTTCCTCTGAACTCATGAAGCAAGTGTCTCTTCTGTTAGGATACACTTGGAAGTTTCACTGTGTAAGACATCCTCAGGCAGCAGGTCTAGTAGAAAGACACAACCAAACTTTGAAGACAAAATTGGCCAAGATATGCACTGACAAAGGCGTGGACTGGATGGTAGCCTTACCGGTTGCCCTCTTCTACATGCGTATGGTAGCCCATTCCAGAAATGTCTTATCTCCATATGAAGTGGTCTTTGGCAGACCACCAAATATGTGGGGTACGCCAAGGCCTAAAAAAGTTACTGATGTAGACAGCAGAATATTGACTGATTACCTGGCTTCCTTGATGTCTGCACTCCAATCTTGTCGTTCACAGGTCGCTGCAGCCTTCCCCGACAAAACCGTCCCTTGAGAACACACCATCCGACCCGGTGACTGAGTGATGATAAGAAACTTCGACAGGACCAGTCCTCTTCAGCCCAGGTGGAAGACTCCAAAGCTCGCGCTCCTAACCACGCGGACGGCGGTGAAGGTCGAAGGCAGGAAGGGCTGGCAACACGCAAGCCACTGCCGGAAATATTTTGGACAAAGAGACACTGTTGCCGGCGACGCTGCCAACCCTAGTGACATTGTAACAGAACAATCTTTTGTGCCCTTGGAACTGACCCCACAACAAGAATATAAATCAAAGTTGAGGTCTGCCATCCGGACTCTGGCTAATTAAGTCCACTGGGCGCAGGTCCAGTGGTGAAGCAGTTGGAGCATGGGGATGGATTTAAACACCTTGACTATGTGGGGAAAAAAAATGAACTCTAGAAAGAGACATAATGGTCCTACTATATGTTTAACAGTATTATTTTTCCTCATGGCAGTTATGACGTGTCTTGGTTGGATTCTCCACACTGTTTTTCCTCCAACACAACACACCTCTCATACACCCAACAGCACTCAGGAACACACCTATCACGACCTACCCCCTCATGAACAAGCCCATAGACTAGCCCTGCGAAACAATACCTTCATACAGATGCTACACCACACTCAGCAGGCTAGTAAAAGGGATGCCTCTTTTTCCTTTCCCATTCCCTTATAATGTAACTTGTGAAGCCTGGTTCGCCCTAATAACAGCTGACGATACTACCCCCACCTCCTGCCCTGACGGAAATAATTCATGCAAGAATGGGTGGCCTTGGGGGGACTTAAACAAGGTACTTAATGCTGGCTGTTACCCAAATAAGGATGGAAATCCTCTGGCGACAGGTACAGTCCTAGAAAGTGAAGAATACAAGCAAGGGAACATGACCATGTCCTACAAGATGTTAAATGCCAAACCTAAAAAGAATGCTGGTCCCCCTTCCTTCTCGGTCTCACCAGTAAAAGGACACCTGTGCATCCAGAAATATGGATCTGTTCCATTAGGGCACAGTGACTGTCATACCACTATAAGTTTTGAAGACAGAGGAAAGTCCTAATTTCTAGCATCTCGCCATACTTATTTCGTCTGTGGCCAAACGGCCTATGTGCAGCTGCCCTTGAACTGGGGAGGAACTTGCTATATAGCATTCCTGTTACCCCCTGTCTTTGTGGCCCCATCCACTTACCACCGAGACCTCCTGGTGCCCCATGTCAGACATAAAAGAACGATCGATACCTCCTTGGTTGACCAAACAGAAACCTCATGGGAACAGTATACAGATTTTAACAAAGGGTTCTTCTTCTTTGTTGGCCCTGTACAGAACAGCAAGCTTATACGCAGGGTGACAAGGACCTTGGAGGCTGTTGTAAACCAGACGGTGTCTGCCCTGGGGAGCTTAACCCAGGAGCAGTCCGCCATACGATTGGTTACTCTCCAAAATCGCCTTGTCCTTGACATCATCCTGGCTGACAGAGGCGGAGCCTGTACAATTATAGGCTCTAGCTACTGTATATTTATTCCTGATAATTCCCCATCTGTATACACGGCCATAACAAAATTACACAAGATAGCCGTAAGTTTACATCAAGAACCTGGCACTTGGACGTGGTCTGATTGGTTCTGGAAGATAATATCATCCTGGGGATGGCAACTGCTGTCAGCAGCAGGTATAATATTCCTGATAATAACTGGATGCTGCCTTTGCATCCAATGTGGTTCTGGCCTGTGCGGTGTATGCGCTGCAAACTGCATTCCTAAACCACTTGTCCAGCAGAGAGAATGGGAAAGAATTATGCTACAAGAATGTATAGATGATCTCATGCAAATTGAGATATCATGTAGGTACACTCTGGGGCAAGGAGGGAATGTGGAAATAAAATCTATAATTATGCCCCTTCGCTGCCCTCTGCGCGATCTAATTATGCCCCTTTGCGCGATCCCCTTTGCGCGATTAATAATTGCCCACATTAAAAGCTGGCACCATTTTGTTTTTAATTCACCCTTTGGTGCACGACACCCCTGCACCTGGCCTTCCTCATTTTCACCATCTGTCTCGGTGGTTTCTGCCAAGTCCGGGAAACCAGTACATGAGTTCCTGGCCCCCCCGCCGCAGAGATGGTTCATGTTTCTGACATGAAGCACGAGCACAAACCCCAAATGAGGAAGCCTCCCCCTTCCAACTGTCAGACTATTTCACATCGCAAGTCCCCTCACGAAGCCTAAGACACGCCCCCATTTCTTCACACTCTGCTCCTCTTGCTGATCTTTGTTCCTCTATCTGCCACGACCTGTTTGTTCCTCTATTTTGCCTCGTGACCAAGACTGTATAAAATGTTCTGCTGTTAAAAATAAACACCCCACTTCAAGAGAGGGACTTGAGAGATTGGTCCTGTGCCCACTTGGTGCTGGAAGTGCTCCCCTTAACTTGAGTTATTGGTCTCCTCCTCCTTCATTTGAGCACCACGGACTCCTCGCTTTGCATTGACAAGAAATTATGATTTATTAAGCATAGAAATTAAGAAATTAGGTAATAAGTAAATTTAATTTACCACAGGGTGGGGAGATTGTTTCGCCCCCCCCCCCCATCCCGAATAAATGTTTTTTTTGGTAAATAGTTGGATAATGGGTCTTTCGTTCAGTTTTTTGTGATGTCCGTTGGAATTCTCCAGGAATTTTCATATACACACAGACAAATATTCACACACACTTTCTCCCTCTGTTTTGAAAGTCTTCAAAAATGTTGGTGATTTGACAAAATATGGTGTTTACTCCTACTTAGTACCCCTACCAATCCACATTCATCTCTTTTTCCTCTGCACCATTAGCCCCTCTCATGCAACCTATTTGTCCTATAACGTATTTTAACATTATATGCCAGCGTGATTGTTGGAAAATCTGAATCTCACAACCTCACAAATTTACTGACCAAGCTACTCCCCTGCATGAAAGGCAATTAATGGTAAGCATGGCCTGTCCCAAAGCCCACTGTAAGTAGTACTGTCATCCCCACGAACGTTCGACAACAGAAAGCTAAAAGTTGTCTCCAGGTGAGACCATAAAAAGTAGTTTGTTAAATAGAAACAGTTGAGGTAAACACCTCATTCAATTAGAAGGAGGGAAAGATGCTATTTTCCAAGGGAGTGACAAACACTAGAACAGGAACAAAATCCAGTGAATAATAAGCAAGGAAATGAGATTAACTTGAAAGACAATCAACAAAAGGCAATGGGCCGACCTATATTATTGCATCCAATATTTCTTTTATAACAGGTAGCTGAATCAACACAGAACTTATCAACGGTGTGTGCATTCAAACAGACTACATTCAGGAGTGCCACATGGCATTGTGATAGATACTGCCCTTTCATTTTTAATATCTTGTTTTAATCTTCATTTTTGAAGTTAAATGCTGATCAATTTTCAACGAATCTATTTACTTTTTTTCGACGAATATTACAGTTTAATTTCCACTGAGGTTATCTCTTGGTATTACCATGTTTCACTATCATGAGCGCTCTTCAGAAGAGCTCAAACCTTTTAAGTGTTGCTCACAGAGAATGCTGCATAAGAATTTAACTGGTAAAAAATCACCAGTGTGTGATGATGTGAACAGTCTAGTAGTTGGGATGGGAGGAGTTACGGGGTTGGAGGAAGAGGAGGAACTGAAACAGGAAAGGGGTTAGTTAGAGTAGGGACAGGGACCCAGTAAGAAGCACTAAATAAAGCTCGCTGTTAAGTGCAACTAGTGTTTGTCGTTATTACGTCGAAGACACGAAACTGGCGACGAGGGTGGGATGATGCAGCTTGTCACCCCCAGAACCCCAAGAAGAAGCGTCTCTGTCCCAGGCAGCGTGAAGGAAGAAAGAAACGCTGTCGAGCCACGTGTGGCTGAAGTAAGTCCGCTGCCCAGAACAAGAGGCCAGCGGTAGTTGCCGTGCTCCGCGATCTGTCAGTCACGTAGAGCCAAGAGGGAGGAAACGCCGTCGAGCGCTGGGGTGTTTAAAGCGGTGCGCCATTCGCGCCAAAACCGCGGCTCACCCCTGATGCGTACAAATCGGCACGCGCTTTGTGAGGAGAAGTCGGGTGCCCACCCCACTCTGCCTACCGCTCCGGTGTCCCAGGAGCATCTGAGGTGCTGCCCAAGACTCGTGGAAGTGTCCCGATGAAGAGTGCTGTGATGCGCGAAAACAGACAGCTCACCCCCGATGCGTGAGGGATCCAGTAACGAGCTGACGCCAGGAGTTTCCCTGATCGTACCTGGAGGTTTTGAAGGCCCAAGAGCGTCGAGACACTGAGGAAGTGATGGGGCATGCAGACTTCGGCTGCCGGTGAGTCCTGGAGAACGAGTCTGCCCTGAAGGAGTGAATGAAAGCAAGGCTCGGGTGAACCGAGAGCTCAAGAGCGGCGGCCATTTTAGGATTAGGCAACCGTCAGGACAGTCTATATGTGTGAATCACAAGCGGTCATCTGGAAGTCAAGCATTGATAATTGCAAAACAAGCATTGACAATTGCAAAACGAGCATTGATAATTGCAAAACAAACATTGACAATTGCGAAACAAGCATTGATAATTGTACAACAAGCACTGGTCAGTGCCAGAACACGCCTGTGGAAATTGCAAAACAAGCATTGGTAACTGCAAAAGCAAGCGCTAGCAAGTGTATAAACGTGACAATAATACATCAGCCCAGGAATGTCGAACTCACTGAACCGGAATGGTGGCGGTGCAGCGGTGGCTGCCCCTGTCACACCTGTAGTCTCACATCTGCTCCCCCTGGAAGCACTGACCCTGGTGGCTGGCAGAAGCATGGGCCCTAGATGGCAGGAGTGGTTGGAGGACTTCGAAGATTATCTTGAAGGATCAAAAGTCACGGGAGACAGAGACAAGCTAATCGCACTCCGCAATTTGGTCGGCAAAGAGGTTTGCAAAGTGATCAGAGAGCTGCCGACGGATGACAAAGAAACCTATGACAAGGTGCCAGATGCAATAAATAGAAAATTTGTGCACAAAAGAAATGTGGATTACGAGAGATATGTATTCCATCAGGCCCGTCAAGACAAGGAAGAAATGATGAGCACATTCATATCCAGACTACGCCGACTGTCTCAATATTGCAATTTTGACGCGTTCTCAACGGAGGATGCCATCCGACTAAGAGTCATCGAGGGCTGTCACTCAGAGACACTCCGAAGGCGGCTGCTAAGGAAAAGTCATGATCTTGACGAAATAGAGGAAATGACTAGGGTGTATGACCAAGCGGAAGAGCATGCCAAGAACATGGAGACAGGGCGGAGTGAGAGAAGAGAACAAGTATATTGGACACACAACACTCAGAGAAGATCAAACGAGCGACAGAGGAGGTCTCGTCCAGCATCCCGTCACCAACACAGAGGTCGTCGGCGCTATGAATCTGGTAAGAGAGACAAGAAATCAAACTATGCCAAGAAGCCAGAGCGCTTGCGGAAATGCTATCGATGTGGATATGATTTCCCGCATACAGACGTATGTCCCGCGATGGGTCAACAGTGTCGGAAATGTGGACGGAAGAACTATTTTGAGGTGATGTGCGGAGTGTATAGCAAGGAGAGAAGGAGTGAGACAACGAAGTTGTTTCGCCGAGATGATAAGCGACACCATGCAAAAGCTGTACAGGACAGAGCAATATCATCCTCTGGTTCGTCGCATTCTAGCAGGGAATCCTGCAGATCCCAATGGAAAAGAAGGTCGCTGAGAAGGTCACTGTCGAGGGAATCGAGGTCGACATCCCGGGAGACAGTGTACACGGACGAATATATCTGCATGGTAGCTGACCCGGATCAGCTAAAGAAATATCCTCCACTAGACATCAAAGTGGGGACACATGCGACCAAATTTGTGTTAGACAGTGGGGCATCATTAAACTACATGCCCGTGACCGAATATAACAAAATGAAACCACCACCCGTTCTGAGTCCAGCACTTGTCAGGGTATTCACCTGGATGGTGAAAAAAACATTTCCATGCCTGGGCAAATTTGCAATGACATTCAGCATGAATCTACCTCAGTGTCGGCGTACATTCACGTCATCAAGGGTCCGGAGGCTGATTGTCTCCTCAGTCTGCCTACAGCGGAGCGCCTCTGACTGGTTGAGATCTTGTACCGAGTCAGTGATAATCCAGACATTGCCCGTAAGTTCCCCAAGTTATTCATGGGGCTCGGAAAAATGAACAAGTGTCTGATTAGCCTGCACATCAACGATCAAGTGCACCCTGTTGCTCAGCATCCAAGGCGAGTGCCTTTTCATCTTCAGCAGGCCGTAGAGGATGAAATCCAGGAACTGTTACAAGCTGATATTATTGAGAAAACGAATGGTCCCACGCCGTGGGTGTCACCAGTGGTCATAGTTCCGAAGAAGGGCACCCCTGAAAAGGTACGATTGTGTGTAGACATGAGGCTTTCCCAATACAGTCATAGAAAGAGAGCTCACCCAGGGCCTCACCTGAGTGATATGATATCAGCATTAAATGGAGCCAGGGTGTTTTCCAAAGTTGATCTAAATGAGGGATATCATCAGCTGGAATTACACGAAAAATCAAGGTACATTAAGACATTTGCCACCCATCTGGGTTTGTATCGATATAAGAGGCTGAATTTTGGTATCTCCTCTGCAGCGGAAATATTCCAAGAGGTCATCCGTCAAACAACCAGACGCATTCCAAATTCACTGAACTATAGTGATGATATCCTGGTATATGGGTCGAACACACAGGAACATGACAAAGCTTTGGATCGAGTATGCCATGCTCTCCTAGAAGCTAATCTAACTCTCAACAAGGACAAGTGTGAGTTCCATCAGTCCACTCTTAAGTTTTTTGGACATGTGTTCTCGGGGGCTGGGATGAAGCCCGACCCTGAGAAAGTAACAGCACTCAATACCACCAAGAGCCCTCAAGATGTAAGCGACATTAGATCATTTCTGGGCATGGCGAGCTATTGCTCCAGATATATAAAGGACTATGCCACGATCAGTCACCCACTTCGTGCCCTCACCAAGCAAGGACAACCATTTGTGTGGAGCACTCAGTGTGAGCGGGCATTCCAAGAGAATAAACAGGCAGTGGAATCGGCGGATAATCTAGCCTACTTCAACCCCAAGAGGAAGACGGAGATAACGGTGGATGCCAGTCCAGTGGGGTTGGGTGCAATCCTGGCTCAGTACGATAGTGACACTGATCAACGACACATTGTGGCGTACGCCAGTCGCAGCCTATCCGACACCGAGAAGGCTTATTCTCAGCCCGAGAAAGAGACCCTAGCGGTCGTCTGGGCTTGCGAGCATTTTGATGTGTTCATTTATTGCAAACATTTCACCATGATTGCGCACCACCAGGCACTTGTCACCATCTTCTGTAATCCCAAGGCCAAGATGCCACCTCCCATTGAAAGGTGGGGTTTACGCCTGCAGGAATACACCTACATAATCATTCATAAACCAGGAAAGGCAGAGAATCCTGCGGACTACATGTCCAGACACCCTCAAGCATCTCAGGCCTCACGTCCGTCGATAGCCGAAGAATACATACACTTTGTGGGAGGCGTAGCCTGACCACCAGCAGTCCCCTTGGAAGCGATACAGGACGCTACTGCACAAGACAACATTCTTCAGAAGGTAGTGCGCCGACTGCGCACACATCGCTGGAGACATGACAATGAGGAGGAAAAAAATGATCCGCAAATCCGGTCAAGAAATGCAAGCCTTCCGACATGTCAGTGAAGAGTTGTCTGCTACCTCAGAGGGGCTCCTGCTGAGAGACCATCGGATTGTGATCCCGAGGCAGTTACATCAAGGCGTGGTCAACCTCGCCCATGAAGGTCATCGGGGAGTTGTTGCAACAAAGAGAGCTCTCCGGGAGCGAGTATGGTTCCCACAACTTGACCAAATGGTAGAGATCACCCTAAAGGACTGCCCCCACTGTCAACTAGTGAAGCCTGGAGATCCCCCGGCTCCTCTTCAAATGACTAAACTACCCAGTGGGGTATGGCAGGAGCTTGCCGTGGACTTTTATGGACCCCTCCAGTCAGGCAGGTACGTGGTGGCTATCATGGATGAATACTCGAGATTCCCGATAGCCCAGTTTGTGTCTTCTACCAACGCCTCCAGCACAATCGCCATACTAGACGAGGTATTTGCCGCATGGGGTGTTCAAGACAGACAATGGTCCCCCCTTTAACGACCATGAGTTTAGTGAATTCGCAAAGCATCTCAACTTTCGACATCGGAAGGTCACGCCTCTGTGGCCACAAGCCAATAGCACCAGTGAACGATTTATGGCCATTTTGAAGAAGACTTTTCCACAAGCCACCTTGGAGAAAAAGGACTTACAAGTGGCTCTCAATGAGGTGTTAAGAGCCTATCGAACTACACCACATGCTACCACCGGAAAATTTCCTGCCACTCTCATGTTGGGGCGACCATCAGAACAAGGATCCCGACATGGGAAGGAGCTCTGAGACCAGTGTCTCCGACATGTGTCCATTCAGAAATATCGGTGGCTGATCAAGCTGGCAAGAGCAAAATGAAAGCATATGCAGACACTAGACGGGGAGCCAAGTCTCCATCTCTTCATACAGGAGATTGTGTGGTGGTCAAACAAGAGCAGTCCAAGAAAACGGATTGTAGATTCAAAGAGGAACCATTGACTGTCACTCAGCAAAAGGGTACCATGATCACTGCAGAATCTGAGAACAGTCGGATCACCCGAAATGTGTCCCATTTTCAGAAATGTACCCCGGGCATGAGAGAGATACTTGACTGAGATCCAATCCAACGAGATGCCGAAGGACTTAGTCAACTGGGTCCAACCCAGAGACCTGATCGACAAATAGAAGGTGCGTCTGCAGAGATTGGAATGAGTCTCCGACCTCGAAGAGACATACACAAGCCCACAAGACTGATTGAAGAACTATAATCAAGTCAGTTTGTTTCTTTTGTTAACAAAGGGGGAGTTGTGATGATGTGAACAGTCTAGTAGTTGGGATGGGAGGAGTTACGGGGTTGGAGGAAGAGGAGGAGCCGAAACAGGAAAGGGGTTAGTTAGAGTAGGGACAGGGACCCAGTAAGAAGCACTAAATAAAGCTCGCTGTTAAGACACAGCACAGTGGCTTTTCCAGCAAGAGAGCAAACCCCTGTGCAGACCGCTTGTCCCTGAAGATGTGGGTTTCAAAGACATCAATAAAGTTTGTGCTCGCAATCGGAGCAGCACAGAGAATATTACAGGTGTGCGTCTTCAGTAAGCTTCTCTTTTTTAAGGCCCCACAGCAATATGGTGGATGCATCCTTTTGCTCATTTCAAATTGTATTTAAGCAGTGAAATACGCATCAGTTTTCAATGAGATAATGTCCTATACACCATTAAAATAGCACAGTTCATTTTCTTCAGTGAGATACTCATATGGTGCTTCTCTTTCATTATTCACCCTCAAAGAGCGAAAGCTTGCTAGGTGCTCCTAATTTTAGGACGCGATTGAACATCAATATTATACACAAAAAAAGTGTACCCCTGTAGAGTGCTTACTGCCACTGCAGCAAGGAAAAAGAAGGCTAAGGACATACTCCATTCTTAAAGTAAAAGCAATTTTAGTGCTATACATTTAAGTACATTTACACAAAAAAACCTTAAGTTTTTGCCAAGCTGTGCTCTGTATCGGGTTTCTTGCTCATGTTACCTGGTCAAATAACCATCTGTGGTTCATGGGTCCTTATTGGCACCACTCTTCCTCAAAAGACAGAATGTACAATCAGCTAATTTCAGGACCTAATATCTTTTATGGGGTTCATCAACATAATTGCAAGCACTAACGTTCCTGTTAATTTGTTGTTTACAGAGCACGTGATCAAGGAGCAAGTTCATTCTTAACATTTCTGACAAATGGCCACACTTGCTTGTTGCAAACCGATCTTTTAATCAGAGTTCCCCTGGTTACTGTGTGGTCAATGCTGGTATTTGTCCTCGGGCTACCTTTTTTTTCAGTTCAGCTAGGGGACCCCTCAGGTGCAAAGTCATCTGCTCGAGTGAGAAGTAATACAAACATCGAATCAAGGGTCATTGCACCGTTGTGCCCTTTGACCCCTGTGATTATAAAGGACATGCCTGGAGGCGGCTCTGGGTTCCATCTTGCCCGAAGAACCGCAGGAGACAGGAGGTTGTGTTTTAGGATAAGCACGGACACGGACTGTAAATGGGTAGTTAACTACATCATGAAGTCCAGAGTGGAAAACATGATTCATGAGGAGGATTTCTTTTTTGTTTCCTCGCATTCCGATTTCTATCGTAAAGTCATAAAGTGACACAGGAGAAAGGAGAGTGAGCTGGGGGGACGGGCTCTTTCGGGTTTTACAATTTTATGATGTACGGTACATTGGGCCCCGCTTTGGCAAAGGAAGTTTAACAACGGCAGCTTCATAAATGTGTGACTCTTTCTGCCTTCCTTGTAAAATGTTTTCAGAAGTGAGGCCACTCTGTGTTAATTGTATTTTTATGAAAAATAAGATATCAAGGGAGGCACAGCCGCTTAAAAATAAAAGTTACGGTGGTAGTAGCTGATTATTTAAGCAAATGTTTAATATATTGCTATTGGTGGTCATTTTCCAGTCCAGCTTTGATTAACCACATTACTTTTTGAGAACGGATCAGAGAAAAATTTGCAGCGATCTCCACTGCTGTTTTTTAAAAATATTTTCTTTTCCACTGATTCGCGGGTATGTGGGTCAGTGCAGCAAGGTAAAGGCCTCCTATCCTGCTTATGGCATGGCTGTAGCTCTTACTGGCATGGACATCTTAAGGATGTTGGAGGGTGTGGGCCCATCGTATTTCGGAGGCCCTTGTTCGGAACGTCTTTAAAAATGTGATCCAGTTTATGCTCTTTAATGCCCTCGTCTTTAGTCAGGTCACTGACAATTCACTAGCCTACTGGTCCAATTTCTAAACGTGTTTTCATCTAACATTCAGGGATAATGATGCGTATTTTTAGTATTATAATATACCAGCAGCTCACTGACATAATTGCAAATAATCTGTGACCCCATAAAATGTATCATATGTGAGGAACGGTTTCAGGCTTAAATTAGTGTTTTTTTTTTTTTTGCTTCTTGGATTTGCCAACAAGTTAATGTTTGCAGTCACATTCCAGGGAACAAAATGGCTGCCGTTTTAAAACATTTTAAATAGAAACAATCCAATCACCTTCTACAATACTCGTAAACATTGTAAAAATACAGGCAATCATAATTGCTCTTTTTGCATTTAAATATTTCCCGATTTTTGCGAACATTAACGAAAATATACAGAACCAGTTCATGCACTTCGTTTTTTTTCCCTAATGAACAAAAAGCAACATGCATAGCCGTACAACGTATCTTCCCTTTAAGGTGATCTCATGGAATGTAAATAGTCTGGGGGACAAAATAAAACAAGGGATGGTCCTCCAGTACCTCAAACATAAAGGTCCCGCTGTCGTACTGATCCAGGAATCACACCTGATGGGCTCAGCCTGTAAAGCCCTAGACAGAAGTGAATTTAGAATGGTTGCACACTCTAACTTCACGTCAGGATCTCGTGGGGTGGGGATTTAAGTTAATAATGCTTCCCATTGATAGGTGACTTGGTCCTGGGCGGATGAGCTTGGGCGATTTTCTGCAGTAACATGTCAATGGGAAGGGCAACCTTATACCCTAGTGAGAGTCTACATCCCTCCAACACTACACCAAACGACTTTTACGGCACTTGGAAAGTTTCTACTATCACTCCCACAAGGTGAATTAATAATGGGGACGATTTTAATGCTACAATGGACCCATCCATTGATAGAAAACCACTTAGGATCACAATAGTACACACTTCAAATTGGTAGAATTTATCGAGGTGCTCAGCCTCGTGGATGTATGGCGGACCAGGTATCCCATGGACCGGCAGTTTACGTTCCATTCAGGAGTTTATAACAGTGACCTCTGACCCTGTCACCAGGCAGGTCACTCCCCTCACCGCCATGCAGCCCCCTGTGTGACCGTATCCGGCTGCCACTGTCGCTCGCATCAGCCCGCCTGCTACCCGGCTGAGTACTGTGCTACCTTGTCTTGCCTCTGCTTACTTGTGCCCGTTTTTTGTCCTCTGTTCCTTTGCCCATGTTTTTTTCCCTCTGTTTGGTGCTCCCACTTGTACCCCTGATCGTTTTTGCCTTCTGTACCCCTGTTTCCGCTCTCCCCCATTGCGCCCCCTTTTCTTTCCTGTTCCCCCGCTGTTCGTTTCCCGCCGCTGCGTCCCTGCGGCCCCGCCCCCTCGTCTCCCATTGGCCGCCCCGCTCCCACCTCCCAGCTGCTCCTCCCTCCCTCTGACTCTCATATGGAGGCTGTGCAGTGGTAGAGAGTGCGACCTCTGACCCTGTCACCAGGCATGTCGCTCCCCTCACTACCACGCAGCAACCTGTGTGACCGTATCCCACTGCCACTGTCGCTCGCATCAGCCCGCCTACTACCCGGCTGAGTACTGTGCTACCTTGTCTTGCCTCTGCTTACTTGTGCCCGTTTTTGATCCTCTGTGCCTTTTCCTCTGGTTTTTTTCTCCTCTGTTTGGTGTTCCCACTTGTACCCCTGATCGTTTTTGCCTTCTGTACCCCTGTTTCCGCTCTCCCCCATTGCGCCCCCTTTTCTTTCCTGTTCCACCACCATTCGTTTCCCGCCTCTGCGTCCCTGCGGCCCCGCCCTCTCGTCTCCCATTGGCCGCCGGCTCCCACCTTCCAGCTGCTCCTCCCTCCCTCCGACCCTCACATGGAGACCGCGCAGTGGGCACGCCGCTGGCGCACCAAAGGCAAACCCGTCTGCGCCCGTCCGTGCCTGGAACGCGCCCATCGCCAGAACCCCTCGCCCCAGCCGATGCCTGGGCACCCGACTGAGATACAACACCGCCATGCTCATCGCACTCAACACTGGACGACCTGCCGCCTGCCACGAGCCACCCCGAAGCGCACCTACGGACCCTTCACCTGCCAAGCCTGCAAATTTACCTGCCTCCGAACCTGCACCCCGCCCACCGAGCACAGCAACAACCACCTCAAGTGCATCCTCCTCAACACCCGCTCCGTCCACAAACACGCCGTCAAACTCTGGGATCTCCTTGATACAACTTTACAAAACAACAACGGTCCCATGCATGAATCAATTCTCAACAAGTAAATATAGACGAAATCAGTTCTATATTTCAGAATGACATGCCCAGCCGGACAGAGGTCTTCCAGGTTTACTGAATAAACAAAATTTCAGAATAAAATCAAGAATACCTTCCACAAAAGCCCCTGTGTGGTACACAAGCCTGTGCCCAACACTCGCGGGGTGATTACAGTTGGAGAGAACAGGAAAGGTTTACAGGCAAAACAAGCGTTTTTCTGTTCACATATGCATTGTACAGAAAATAACAGACAGCACCGTTACAACAATTTAGACAATCAAATATTTGTATAGGGTGCATGAGCAAGTCGACGGCGTTTCGGTTCCCCTAAAGGGTCATGGGAACCATCATCAGGACAAAGAATTAATTTGCCTTTTTACACTAAACCTCAATTTGCCTAAAAGGGAAAAGTAAGAAAAATACAGATTTTGAGAACAAGGTACATATGAGTGAAGAGCAATTAACGTGACTCTTTGTGCAACGTGCACATGCTTATTGGTCAGGAGGTGGAATTAAACTCTTACCGTGGGTGGAGAGACGGTGGTTACATGGTGAGGCTATTTGGTCTGTGTTTTCAAAGGCATGCGTCACATGGTGAGGTTCTTTGGTCTGTGTTTTCAAAGGCATACGTCACGGTTGCTAATCAGTGCCTTATGAACCATAGTGGTTGCGCAGACTAGCATGGTGAAGCTATACGGTCTGTGAGGCGATGGTTAAATGGTGAGGCTGTTTGGTCTGTGTTTTCATGGCAGCGTCACGTTTGCCAATCAACGCCTCATGAACCAAAGCGGGTGCGCAGACTAGCATGGTGAAGCTATACGGTTGTGGTCTGTGTTTTCAAAGGCATGCGTTACGATTGCCAATCAATGCCTCATGAACCATAGCGGGTGCGCAGACTAGCATGGTGAAGCTATACGGTTTTTTGTTAAAGGGCATGCGTCAAAATTACTAAACCGAGCCTATAGGATCACGGTGGTTGCGCAGGTGAGCGGATGGAGTGCCCGTGATAACGAGTAGTCTCCTAATGGAAATGATGTCTATTCAGCGGTCGCCCAATTACTGGAGAAAAATCTCTATGCGGGATAACAGGCTCGCTCTGCTTACCGAGGCAGTGCGTGTAGAGTCCTTGGCACAAGTCGATGCTCGATTAAAGCCCGGACCAACAGCCCTGTAAGGGGGATAGTCTACATATTAGAAGAGGAATTAAGGGTGGCCCTAAACAAAGTACGTCATGCAAGTAGTCTTACCCAATTTGGAGCGGTTGCCTAGTTACCCAATCGTAACCGGACGACGCCAGGATAAGCCTGAGTAAAACCGAACAAGCGTTTACACACTAGAATGCAAGCCTTAAAACACGGAATGTATTCACACATTGCTTGTTTACTCACCGAAATACACGGTCATAGAGTTGTTCCCTGGCGTGCTCGTGTGCTCGGACCAGGAAGTGAAAAAGGGGTGGGTGCATTGTGATTGGGCAGTGCTCTGGAGGGTGTGGGCATAAAAACAAACGAGGGGCGCATGGTGAAGAAGCCATCTTGGAGTGATGTCTAAGGTGATTACCATGCAAAGTGGCATTTCCAAGCTACAGTTTTTTAAAAAAGGGGGAGAACCTTGATTCGTTTTCCAAAACAACAGTTGATTAACTTTTGTACAGAATCTGTAGGCAATTTCTGAAAAACAGATTAAAGTAAAGCAAAGCAGTCCACTCCTCTTGCAGGTTCAAGCCAGAATTCAAGCTGTCCGTCTTCAGTATCCACTTTAATTCTTCTCAGTTAAGCATGCGAGTGAGGTCGCCCCCTCTTGGTGGAATAATAATTTGTGTGATGACAGTCCAACGAAGTTCATTCTCAGTATGTCCTTTACTCAAAAAATGTTCAACCAGGGGTGCGTTTGGTGTTTTGCACCTGATGCGACTGCGATGCTGGGATATTCGCAGTTTAATTTTCTGTTTAGTTTGTCCAACATATATGCTATTGCAAGGGCAGAAGATCGCATAAATAAGATTACAACTATTACAGTTTGTAAAAGTGCGTAAATCATTCTTCACATTTTTATACACAAACTCTTTACCCTCAATTACCAAGTCACAGACCACACATGAGCCACATTTGGAGTGGCCGCGCAGGGGTGGTAATGACCAATGGTCATGTAGTGTGATATTTCTACCAGTTGTAGCCGGTAATGCTGCCCTACCAATTGGTCTTTCAGGCTTTTGCTTTTCTTAAAAGCAAAGAGTGGCGTATCCCAGTTGAGAGGGCCTGAATTCAAAATATGCCAATTCTTTTTTATACATTGTTTTACACGGTTAGATATGGCAGAAAAAGTGGTTACACACACTATTTTTTCACTCGTTTCTTTAGGTTTGGGCTCCAGCAGAGTGTCGCGGGGACAGTACCAGGCTCTCTTCATAGAGTTTTTTACTAGGCGTTTAGGGTAGCCTCTAAACCTAAGTTTCTCAGATAAAGTATTTGCCTCCGTGAAATAGTCCTCTTTCTTGAAGCAATTCCTCCTAAGCCTAAGGAACTGCGAATAAGGAAGACTGTCCCTTAGAGCCCTTGGATGACAGCTACTGTAGCTAAGGAGGGTATTCCTTTCTGTGGGTTTGCGAAATAGTGATGTGTATAAAGTTCCCTCGTGATGTTGAATGTTCAGGTCTAGGAAGGGGATACTGTCTTTGTTGTAGGATAAAGTGAATGTAAGGCCATTGCAATTATTATTCAGCCAGTGTGTTAGCCCTGGTAAATCCTCGATGGAACCACCCCAGATTACGAAGATATCATCTATGTAGCGTTTCCAGGTGTATATGCCCTGATGGAATGGGTTACTACTAGACAGAATGATATGGGTTTCTAGCCAGTCCATGTATAGAATCGCCAGGGTAGGCGCAAAAATGGCTCCCATGGAGCAGCCACGTGTCTGCTGGTAAAACTCTGAGTCATAGAGGAAAAAATTCTGGGTGAGACAAATCTCTAAAAGTTGTATTATAAATAGGGTGGGTACCCTATGGGGACGTACCCTAGTATCAAGAACGCTTTTCATTACAAGTAGTGAGTCTTTCTGAGGAATATTTGTATATAAAGACTCAACGTCTAATGTGCATAGAGTCTCATGTTCAGGGTCAAAAGGATAGTTCTCAAATAAGTTGATCATGTGCATGCTATCTCTGATGTAGCACGCAGTTGACGGCACAAAATCCTTCAAAAAGAAATTAACATAGTGGCCTAGAGGTTCTAAAACTGAGCCACACCCAGATAGTATTGGTATTTTTCTTACTTTTCCCTTTTAGGCAATTTGAGGTTTAGTGTAAAAAGGCAAATTAATTCTTTGTCCTGATGATGGTTCCCATGACCCTTTAGGGGAACCGAAACGCCGTCGACTTGCTCATGCACCCTATACAAATATTTGATTGTCTAAATTGTTGTAACGGTGCTGTCTGTTATTTTCTGTACAATGCATATGTGAACAGAAAAACGCTTGTTTTGCCTGTAAACCTTTCCTGTTCTCTCCAACTGTAATCACCCCGCAAGTGTTGGGCACAGGCTTGTGTACCACACAGGGGCTTTTGTGGAAGGTATTCTTGATTTTATTCTGAAATTTTGTTTATTCAGTAAACCTGGAAGACCTCTGTCCGGCTGGGCATGTCATTCTGAAATATAGAACTGATTTCGTCTATATTTACTTGTTGAGAATTGATTCATGCACGGGACCGTTGTTGTTTTGTAAAATTGTTCCCCGAGGTCCCTTGCTGACTGAATTGGGGTCCCTTGTTGCTATAGAAGACTCCTTGATACAACAGCACCAGACGTCGCCTTCCTCACGGAAACCTGAATGAACGCCTCCTCGGTCCCCAACATCGCCATAGCCATCCCGGACGGCTAAAAAATCACCCGGAAGGACCGTGTCAACAAAAATGGAAGAGGAATCGCCATCATCTACAGGAACACCATCAGCGTCACGACCAACGCCGAAGCCACTCTCACCGCCGCCGAACACCTACTCTTCCAGATCCACACCAACCCCCAGACCACCCTCAGAGGAACGCTCATCTACAGACCCCCGGGCCCACGGACACAATTCAGCAAAACCATTGTTGACTTCATCAGCCCGCATGCCCTAGCCTCACCAGAGTACATCCTCTTAGGGGACCTGAACTTCCACCTGGAGAAAAACAATCACAACAACACCACAACCCTGCTCGACAACCTCGCCAACCTCGGACTTAAGCAACTGGTGGACGCGCCCACCCACCTCGCTGACCACACGCTCGACCACAACTTCTCCACCAGCAACCACGTCTCCTTCAGCCACTCCACCGGACTACACTGGACCGACCACAGCTGCATCCACTTCACCTTCAAGAAGACTACATCCCACCACCACACGCTACTGATCCCCCGCAGATGCTGGAGCAAAGTCACCACAGACCCGCTGTCCACATCGCTGAGCCAAAACCCACCTGTCGACACCCCTGACACCAACAATGCAGCACACAATCTCGCACAGTGAATCACCAACTGCGCCGACGACCTCGCTCCACTGAAGAAACCCCCAGGCAAGACTGGCAATAGAAAAACCTCATGGTTCACAGACGCCCTCAAAGTTGCAAAGAAATCATGCAGAACCCTCGAAAAAGCGTGGCGCCACAAACGGACATCAGAAAACATGACAGCCATCAAGAGCGCCACCTGTGAATACCACCAGATGATCCGCACCACCAAAAGGACATCATTGAAAGAGCAGCTGGACAACAACACCCACAACAGCAAGGAACTTTTTAGCATCGTCAAAGAGCTTTCCAACCCCAGTGCCAGCAACAAAGACATCCCACCGTCGCAAGACCTCTGCAACTCCCTCGCCACATTCTTCCACCACAAGATCGCAGATATACACAACAGTTTCGGACCCCAGACTCCGACTCCACCTCCAGCCACCAAACCAACGACCCCCACCACCACCCTCAGCTCTTGGACCCCCATCAGCACTGAAGACACCACCCACGTCATGAACACCATCCACTCTGGCTCCCCCTCTGGCCCCTGCCCTCATCATATCTTCAACAAAGCTGACACCATCATCGCACCCCACCTCCAGAACGTCATTAACAGCTCCTTCACGTCAGCCACCTTCCCTGAAAGCTGGAAACACGCATAAATCAACGCCCTTCTGAAGAAACCCACAGTGGACCTCAAAGACCTCAAGAACTTCCGCCCCATCTCTCTTCTCCCCTTCCCGGCTAAAGTCATAGAGAAGACCGTCAATAAACAGCCACCGATGACATCAGGACAATGATGGACAACGGAGAGACAGCCGCTCTCATCCTCCTGGACCTCTCGGCATCCTTTGATACCGTCTGCCACCGCACCCTAATAACCCGCCTCTACAACCCTGGGATCCAAGGAAAGGCCCTGGACTGGATCACATCGTTCCTCTCTGACAGAACCCAGAGAGTCCGCCTCCCTCCCTTCCGCTCCGCGGCCACCAAGATCATCTGTGGTGTCACTGATTGATTGATTGATTGATTGATCTCAAGGCTGGACTACATATTTACACTAGCTAAGGGACTAGAACGGGTCTCGGAGATCTCACACTTACCCTGGGGCATCTCAGACCATTTCCCGGTGCTCATTACATACACAACCACCTCCCCGAATAGGGGATGGCTATTCCCGATTTACCCCGGTTACCTCAAAAAACAGAAGATTGGTAAGAGCCTCCTAAAGGCGACAGAGGACTACTTTGCTTAGAACCAACACTCAGTCTCATTCCCTACGACGTTGAGAGAGGGGTATAAAATGGTGATACGCAGAAAGGCTATCTCCCTGATCAAAGGTCACAAGCAGGTTCAGCGACAACAGATTGAAAGCTTAGAGCAGGGGATATCCCAGGCACAGGCCGATCATGCCACAGACACGAGTGAGGATTCGCAACATAATGAAATCCTACAGCAGCAAGAATATAAAGCATATGCTTGGGAGGAGGCTAAAACCAAACTCACAAAAATGCAACACACTATTTATGAACTAGGTGATAAGGCAGGCAAACTTTTAGCATGGCTTGATAAACGAGAAAGGGCTAGTAGATGGGTGGCACATATCCAATTAGAAGATGGTACTATCACAACAGAACCTCACCAAATAGTTGAGGCATTTGCAGCCCATTAGGAAAAGATATACACGCACACGGCCACTGCCACAGTACCTGACAATTTTGATTTTCTTAAAGACATAAGGATGCCTGCATTGTCCCCGGCAGCGACTGAAGCTCTTTAGGATGACTTTTCCTCAGAGGAACTTGCCCTAGCGATTGGCGCACTGCACACAGGCAAGGCTTTAGGGCCCAATGGGATTCCGGTGGAATTTTATAGCAAAGCTTCACCTCAACTCGTACCACATTTACTTAATATGTACACAGATAGCTTAAAGAAGGGGATTCTGCCCAGAGACCAACGCCTCACAACGATAGACACAATTCACAAGCTAGGCAAACCACCACAGGAATGCATGTCCTATAGGCTCATTTGCCTCATTAATGCGAGAATCCAAAATACTTGCGAAAGTTTTGGCCACAAGACTGCAACCGCATCTCACCACATTGATTCACCCTGATCAATCCGGATTCATGCCTAACCGCATTACAGCACTTAATTTAAGAAGGCTGCATAGTGCAATTGCGCGTAAGTCCACTGTCTAGGAGGATGCAGTCATTCTATCACTGGATTCACGTATGGCATTCAACCTCGTTGAATGGCCTTTCCTTTTTGTGGCCCTCCGACATCTGGGTTTCGGTCCCAAGTTCTGTGCTTGGGTACACGCAGCCATTAGCACATGTTGTCCTAAATGGCCATATCTCGGCTGATTTCCTCCTGGGCAGAGGGACAAGGCAGGGATGCCCACTATCCCTGCTCCTCTTTGCGCTAGTGCTGGAGCCCCTGGTGGCGTGGATACGCCAGGACCTGGTTATTCATGGAATGAAATGGGCTTCTGGCTGGGAAGACCGCATTTCCCTATATGCGGATGATGTACTGCTATATCTGACATACCCGGCACAATCCATTAATTGTCTACTGGATATCTTTTCCTCATATGGGCGGGTCTCCTGGTACACCATAAATTGGGCGAAATCGCTCCTATATATACTACATGGTCCCCACCACGACTCCCAAGAGGCTGCGAAATTAAAATTACAAACAGAGGCTTTAAATACTTGGGGATGTATGTAATACATGACTGCACACAGTTTAATGCTAAAAACTTCACACAGCCCCTAATAAGATTTTGGCGTAATGTCAAACACTGGCGCTCCCTACCACTCACACTACTGGGGAGGGCATCCCTCTTTAAAATGATGGCACTCCCCAGATTTTTATATGCTCTCCAGAATACACAGTTTCCAGTCCCCTCAGCATATTTCACAGCAATAAACGCTGAAGTGACCACCGTGCTATGGGACGGAAAGGCGACCCGTATCGCCACAAATAAACTAGTAAAGAGTTGGTACGATGGTGGTATTGCCCTTCCAAATACAAAAAATGTATTACTCGGCTTCGCAGCTCACCGTCATTCATCAGTGGCTACACGCAACTCAGGACGACCCTGCATACCTCATGGACAGACATCTACTAGAACCGGATGGGATTATGGGAGTACTCCAATGAGGTCAAACGGAACGCTCTCATAGGTCCAACGGCACACATCATACATGTGTGGTTTGAAGCGCAGTGAGCACTGGGCTGGGAAGGGTTTATAACACAAGCCACGTCACTGTGGGACACAAATAGGCTAGGTATGTTACGCATCACTAAAGGCTTTAAGAAATGGGATTTGATATGCATCTCGAAGATGGGATATATGTGGAAGAAAGGTGAAATAGTTACATTTGCCCAATTACAGCACACCTACGGTCTAGCGCCAAAGGAAATGTTCTGTTATCTACAGATTAGGCATGCACTCAATGGAAGGATCGCACCGGGCACACAACTCGCAGAGGCGTCACCATTGGAGGATAGACTCCTGATAGATCATCTGACAAAAAAGGCCATCTCCCAAACCTATCAAAAAATAAGAAACAATCAACCAGACAACGCAACAGCCCTAAAGGCCAGGTGGGAATTGGAGCTAGGCGACTTAGATGACACAGACTGGCAGGAGGCACTTGCGACCCCCAAGGAGGTGGCAATACCTTCTAAATTCAAGCTAATACAATTACAAATTCTGCATCATACATACTATCCGCGCAGAACCTGTATAAAATAGGCAGGCCAGATACACAATTCGGTCTCCGTCAATGTGGCAAACCAGGCACATTCCTACATACGATCTGGCAATGTCAGAAGATTGTTAGGTACTTGGGGGCAGTTATGCGCACAATTTCCCAGGTCATGGAAGTTACGGTTTTTCCAGAAGCAAAGAGATGCATTCTTAACATTTGGGAGCCTACAGATCTCAACCGCATGATTCAGGAATGGGTGACACTTGGTATAACACTGGCGAAGCGAAATATAGCTCAATGTTGGGGGTCCCGGCAGACACCTACCCTTCCTCAATGGTGTTGTGACATGGACAGTGTAATGGTGGTGGAGAAGTCAGTCTATATCCACAGAGGATGCCCCAAGAAAGGGGGACGAATATGGGGCGGCATATCTGGGAACCACCGCGTGTGGATTTATTGTCGGATGTCAGTAATTGATTAAATAAAATAAAAATTATAGGTATAGCACCAGTAACCACTGTTGTCTTCCGGTGATAGACACTGTGGAACTTCTATGGTTGAAAATATCTGTCATGCAACTGATATATACTGCTCATAAACAACATGTATGCACCATTGACTTTAACTGATGGTACCATGTTTTGTTATTCACAAAATGCCAATAAAATACAAATAAATAAATAAATAAATAAATAAGCAACATGCAAAGCACCACATTAGGTGAATTTTTACTAAGCTACTTTTTAGGTGTTCATGACTAATGATGTTGATTATGATTTCCATGTTACATAAAAAAAAGCAGACAGAGAACCCCTTTGCAACTTTCCTCACCATTCAAGAATCTGCACAGAATGTTTGCAGAGTGAAAGAAATAGTTTGTACTGTGTTTTCCAACTTTTGGCGAGCTCTGCAGAAAATATTCTTGTGGTGTGCTATGCCAACCTTAATTTCAGTAGCACAAGGGGCGGTTTGTTAGTCAAGACTTTGCTCAACTTGGAACAACACATGCCATTTCTGATGAAGTCAGATATGGATTGCACCTCATTTCCTTTACTGATGTCACTCTCCTCCCCCATATTATTTTCACTGTAATTGCAAATGTCTGCACCAGAGTAGCTCTTTCAATGGATTAAGAGAATATACCACGAAGCTAAAAGGATCTACCTCCAGTGTGCCATCTTAGATAAAGATGGAGCAACGATCAGATCCGCATCTAAACAATCCACTAGCCCAAATGTTATGCATTTCCGAGAAAAATCTCCTTGAAGTGGCCCTAAGGTGACTTGGTAAGTACTAAATAAAATTTGATAAAGAAATATTAGCAAATACCTTTCTTTCATTCTTTTCTGATTTACTTTACTTTCACTGATCCTAACATTTACTGAACTGTGGGGACCAGGACTCCAGAAAGTGTGAAATTGTGGGAGCGGGGGCGGCGGGAAGGAGTGGATATTTTGATGGTATGTTTAGTGCTCGATTTGTGAGATAAAAGGATGCATTTGAATATGATTATGGTAGAGGAAGTTATGAGAGAGGACATGTCACCAACTAGCATTGTGCATCTATATCTTTGCAAATTATTTACCCAATGAAAAAAGTGCTTCATCTCAACTCGGATCTAATTTAAGACAGTATGTGACAGTATCTCAGGGTGACTATATTTATGATGTATGTTACAGAATTCAAACCAACCAGATTTAATGTTAAACCAAACTAGTAAAATCAGGGCTGGATTGGCCGTAGCAGGTACCAGGTGTTTTCATGGTGGGCTGTAAGGTTGGGGCCCAGTTTTGGACTGGTGGGGACCGTTTTTGTTACTGGGGGCAGGTTTTGCAGCAGCACTCCAAATTCGGCCCCTGAAACAAAAGCTCAACAGGAGTGTTTCCCACCAGCACCCCACCCCCCAGGGGCGGGTAGACGTAATTGCCAGGGCTGGTTTGTATTCCCAGTCCTGTCCTGAGTACAATACCTGGTGCGATGTCCTGTTGTATCATTCTCGAAGATCAAGGTGGGTCTGTTCCGGGCAGCTGCGAGACTGCAATGTCGAGTCCAGCACCATTTGTGAGGCTGCTGTCAATGAGAGATGCAAGGGCCTGTGCAGAGGATGCATTTCACAGTGGCGGTTTTAAATGTGTTGTGGCTGCAGCTATGATGCAAGACTTTGCAACAGATCCAATCCACACAGCAACAGCGATTTTTTGGTTTTGCTTGGGGTTATGTCCCACTGGATCCACAGAGGCTGACAAAGCATCTTAAGCCCACTTCGAAGGGTTCAAGACTGGGGTGGCACCACTTGGTCCAGACAACAGAGTCCAGGAGCAGGTGCAAGGTTATATTAGCATTCTGTCCCTTAGGCTTAAGTCAAGAGTCATGTCAACTAGTCCTTGGAGTCACTCCAGGGTTCTGGATTCAAGAGATTTAGTTACAGTCCTTCTCACCTAGGCAGGAGGGCAGCAGGTAAGTACAGCAAAGCAGCAGCACAACAAGGCAGTAGTCCAGCACGGTGGCAGCCCTTCTTCAGCAGATAAGTCCTTCTTCCTGGCAGAGTACTCACAGGTCTCGAAGTGCAATGAAGTGGGGGGGGGGCGTCGCTAGCAGCCCAAGATGGTGGTCGCATAAGCGATGTGCTCCTGGAGGCCTAATCTGTGAATTTATCTCTGATCCCGGCTGCCTCGACTGCCAGCAGGGATACTGAGTGATAGCTGACTCCGAGGCCTGTGAAGAGTCTCCAGCAGGTACAGAGCTGAAAGTTGCTGGGGGTGATCTATGACCAGGAGCCATCCTTTACTGAGGCAAGCCAGAGGTAATTGAAGTGGGCCTCGAAGCCACTGCCTCGCGTTAGACCCCTTGCTGGACTGGTGTCGACCAGAGCAGAATGACCATTCACACGGGGCCCCGGATGTGGGCATAGCTGGACGATTGCGGACACGGCCCTAAGTGGACTGCCGGAGAGTACGGACTGGTTGGGGTAGCTGATTGGCTCACTGTGGCATGATTGCTGCGCGGATAGCGGCAGACTCGCCTGGGTCCTCCCGCCGGGCTGGAGCTCCTGGTACAGCATGTACATACACGAAAGGCCCCGGATGAAGGCCTAACTGGACTATTCACAGGTAGGGGTGTGTGTCGGAGGAACCAAGATGGCTGGGGGTGTTGAGAGAACCCCCTTTCTGCCTTTGAGTGACTGTGGGTGATCATCGTGGCCTGACCGCATTGGGAGCGGAGGCACCAGGGAGTGTCTGGACCCCACCCCACCCTTTCTGCATCTGGGCTGCTGGGAATGATCATCGTGGCCGGGCCACAACAGGAGTAGGGGCCCCAAGGAGTGTCAGAGTCCCCTTTCCCACTGGCTGCAAATTTATGCCCCATATATCTTCTGTTGCTTTCACACGGCCTGGTGGATGGGCATAGTTGCAACCAAAGGCTCCCTCACAGTAAGACACCATTAAATAGGAGCCTCCCCAGCAGCCCAACACTGGGCTGGTGCCACTCTCCTGGTCACTCTAGGCCACTCGGAGACCCCAGATACGAAGCTAGCCAAACTCCAATAGTACCAGCGACAAAGGGCAGAGGAAAGACAAAGATAGTGGTGGGGACCAGTAGGGCTGGATAACGTTCACCTCCCTTGGAGGCCTCTTCTGTGTGCTCTCGACTGATAGAAGATGGGGCTACAAATACTCCTCCAGCGAACAAGCTGGACATGATATTGCAAGAAATTCGGGACTCAAGATCTGCAATTGCACGATAGCTGGGCGCAATCTCAACAGAGCTTAACTAAGTATGGGCTGAAAATCCGTTCCGCTCGCGGAATTTGCGAATTTTCGGCAATTTTGCAATCCGCGAATCGCGCGAAATTGCCAAACAATTCGCAATACGCGAGTTGTTGAATTTTTTTTTGCTTGTTCGCGCTTCAAAAATACAATCTTGCGCGCACGGCGTTGACTTACCGTGATTCTGAGTTCGCAGAGTTGTTTTCCTCCCAGTTTGCGTGCGCTGCATCATTTTGGGTCTGGCTGCGGGATCGCGCAAGACTTTTCTACCGCGAGTATGTCATGGAGTCCCGCCATCTTGCACTGTGAAACTTTTAGAACGTGAATACGTCATAAGGGCCCGCAATCCCATATCGCGAGAGTAAAACAATAGTGAATACGTAGATGCGACGCGCAGCTGACATCCGGTGGGAGATTTGAACAGCTTGCTTTCCCGGTCGCAAAAATTGCAATTCTGCATAAGAAATCTATTGCTGGCAGCATAAATCTTCTGAAAATGATGATTTGGATCAGAATAACTCCTCAGATTGACATTTGCCTGCACTTTTTTGTGCAAGGAGTCCATTTTTGGGGGATTGGGAGAAAGGAAGTGCCCCAGAGTCTCCAACTTCCTGTTCCTGTCCAGCAGGCTCCTCCCAGTGCTTTGTCCATGTCCTGGTCACTTTTCATTTGGATCTGGAGCTGGAAGGATTACTCTTTGTGGCTGATGCTGGATATTTGTATTTGAGGACTTTTTGTTTGGATCACTTTTGGATTTGAGATTTTACAAGTAAGTTGGTGTTGTTTGTTTGGGGCATTGCAGTTGCTGCAACTACAATTTATATACTTTTTCACAACTTAAAAAAATATATTGTGGGTAGCCACAGTATCCAGTAGGCCCAGGGTTAGTCATGGGTACATGATACAACTGTTTCCGTGAGTTTTGTTGAACTTAAATATCATTTACGGGCCAGCATTGATGGCATGGAATTGAATAGCTCACTGTTATATGTGGAAGTTTTTTTAAATTTTGGGGTGCGTGTTAAAGCCATACTAGCCAGTAGGCCCAGGGGTAGTCAGTGGTGCATGGACCAAGTCTTTCTGTGGGGTCTCTTGAATTTAAACATCATTTAGGGCATGGATGGATTTGGATTTAGGTGCTTTTTGTGTGTATTTTGATTTTTTGGGTGTTGTTGGGGCCAGGTCCAGGGCCTGGCCATGTGGGTGGGGTCCATTTTGAGGCCTGATCCAGGGCCTGGCCATGTGGGTGGGGGTCTAGGGGCCATTTTGAAGCCAGGCAGTGTGCTTTGTGCCATAGGCCTGCACCCAGTCAGTCTTGCTTTCATCCATTATGCCCAGGGGTAGTCAGTGGTGCATGGACCAAGTCTTTCTGTGGGGTCTCTTCAATTTAAACATAATTTAGGGCATGGATGTCATTGGATTGAGGTGATTTTTGTGTGTATTTCAATTTTTTGGGTGTTGTTGGGGCCTGTTCCAGGGCCTGGCCATGTGGGTGGGGAGGAAAATGTTCATATTGAGGGCAGGCAGTTTTTGCCATAGGCCGGCAAGCTTGCGGGCCAGTAGGCCTAGGGTTATGAATGGGTGCATGAAACAACTCTCTCTCCGTGTTGTCTCTCTTCTATTAATTTAAACATCCATTTTTGATTAGAATTGAAATTTTTATTTTGGGTCTTTCCGTTTTTGGGTGTGTTGTGTTAATAATAATAAATGCCTAGTTGCAATAGTATTAATTGAGGTACAAAAGGGGGTGGTCATGGACGGAGCATCTGAATCAATCAAACACTCACACCCAGTCAAAAGATCTGGGTTTAATCCATCACCGTTCTTTAGCCCACTCTGCCACCCCAGTTCAGACATGGCTATATGCAAATCAGTCTGACCCTGTGCCTCATGGGAACAGTCCAGCCCGAACTGCCAAGCCATGTCTTCCCTGGACCGGAAACAAGCTTCCAAGGATCGGTTTCTGGCATTCCAGCCGTCTTCACCCGGCTTGCTCGAACACAGTGGCAAAGTGATCAAGGGACTCACGTCTGAGCATACCCTGCCACACTTATGGCAGCCAAAAGCAGTACAAAAGGGGGTGGTGATTGAAGCACGACATATGCAACATTTATTTAACTGATGTTCCTCTGGCTTCTTTGCTTTTAGGTGCACAAAGACTGAGAACCAGGAATCATCCTCATCATCATCACTTGTTGTAGTGCCAGGAAGAAATCCTGCTGCGGTGTGTGCACGACGTCACGTGTGGCCACAGACAACTCTGCAACTCGTGCAACTGCGTCCTGCTGTTCTGACATCTGAAGAAGATGGGCCCAAAGAAAGGTACTCATAGCTCCTCTACCAAGAAAGTTGCCAGTGCCACTGCCAGTAAGGAGGAGCAGAAGAAGCAAGTGGCACCACTTACCAAGGAGACTGGTGTGCCGACTGCCACTTTTTTAGGGAAAAAAAGACGACGCCTGCAGCAGCGGTGTCTGCCGGGGACCAAGCTGGGAGCAGCACCTCCGCTTCATTGGTCTCAGTGCCACCACACCAAGTTAGGCCCAAGCCCATGAGTGCCACAGAGGTAGCCACTTTAATTGCTCTTTCATCATCGCCCACTGATGTTGGCGTTGACTCATCGCCAACTAGCATCCAATCAATGCAGGGTGTAACTCATCTGACGAGTGTTTAACCACAACCGCAACGACAACCACAGGTGCAACAAGGAGAAGCGCAAGGAGAGGCGCAAGGAGAGGTGCAAGGAGAGGCGCAAGGAGAGGCACAACGTGTCAGGATCCGACCTGTGCCTACCCAGTGATAGTGGAACTACAATTCCCAGAAAGCTCAGCGAGCACCGAGTCGGGATGAGAACATAAAAACCCGTGAGAACCGGAGTGCGGTGCACGTAATTTTGTCTTTTCGGAGATCAGAGTTGAGAGCTTCAGGGATTATTCTGGATTACTAGTGCTCCATAGTGTGTTACCGTAACCCGCGGCTGCGGGGTTACCTATTCTGGGACTTTGGATTTACCCGAACCGAGAGACGCAGGATTGCACCCTCTCGCGATATTCGGGAACTTTTGTTTGGACACGTTTCTTTTGTGCATTCGGGGAGACGTTGGATTTCACCCTCCCGAGTGCGACACTGCTTTGGGTTTATTATTTTGTTCACTGGTGTTGGGAGTTTGTGGTTCTTGAGAGAGACGCGGGATTTGCACCCTCTCTATTTGACCAGAGGTTGATCGGTTCTGGAACCCGTTTGAATCCGTTACCGTGAGAGACGCAGGATTGCACCCTCTCTAATTGACAAGAGGTAATGGTAGGTTTCGGAGGAACATTTCTTCGGATCCAGTACTGGTAAGAGATGTCAACATGCTAGGGTGTAGGCAGAACATACTATCCGTATTTTCTGGTGAAGAGTGTACTCAGTATCAAACCAGAACCATCGAACATTTTCCTCTCTTGGTTTCCGTGGGAATTGTGGCATTGGTATCCATAACCTTTAAGCCTGAGTAGAACCTTTTAAAGCAAGGGACTGGGAACTAACAAGTAGGTATAGGACACCACATCAAGCTTTGTATTCAGCGTAGCGGGGGGAGAAGTGTATATAACCTGTGTGCGTGTTTTTGTGTTTTGCAGAAAGCGTATTTGTGGAGAGACAATATCTCACAGGTAGAAGAGAGAGGTCCTGAGACGTATCAGGTAGGAAAGAAGCGAGAGGAGAGGAGAGTTCATAGGAAATAGGAAGCATAGGACTCTCGTCTTACTGTGTGTTCTTTGTATCCTTACAGAGACCGCATCTACCCTCGTTTCCAGTCCCGGACCAGTTATCCCTCGCCTGCTTACTATCGTGCTCTGTCAGATATTCTTTCCGGAGCACGGAGGAAGCTGGAGGTGGAACCCAAATAGCATCAATCGATCCAGAGGAGTCGTTGGACCGTGACAGAATTACGTGCCCACGAAATAACCTCCTCTTGATCGAGTAGTGATGGCTACCTTGGAAGATGTAATGGCGGCCTTGTTGCTGGTACAACAAGAACTAGCCACTTCAAGAGCAGAAGCAGCTGCTCTAAAGGAACAGGTAGAGAGACAAGGCAGGAATCCCTTTAATGCTTCTGCAGGTGTGCAGCAGGTTCAGGTCACCGTCCCTCAGCCTATTCCGTTGGCCAGTCCCGAGAGATATTCGGGGAGTCCTACATCTGTCCAAAATTTCTTGACGCAAATCACGCTACATTTCGCATGTCGCCCTGCGTCGTTCCCCACTAATATGTCAAGAGTAGCCTTTGCTATCTCGTATTTGACAGGTGATGCGGCGAATTGGGCAGGGCCGTTAGTGAAAAATGATGACCCTCTCCTATCGGATTGGGGGGCTTTTCGGAGAGAATTCGAAAGGGTATTCGATAGAAGAGCCACGACCCTAAGTGCAGACACGGATATCCTGGATTTGAAACAAGGGCGGAGTGATTTAATCACGTACATGACAGCCTTCAACCGTCTGGTAGCAGAAACAGCTTGGCCAGAGGAGAAGAGAAAGGCCTTATATTATCATGGTCTTTCCGACGAGTTGAAGGATGTTCTGGCGCAAATCGATCCGCAACCTGTTACTTGTACCGATCTTATTAACCTGACGCTGAGGCTTGACCATCGTCGAGCGGACCGTGTGGGTGAACGGAGACGTGGGTATCAACCCCTTGGGGGTCAGAAGAAAGTTGAAGGTGGGATACCCCCAGAGAAGAGTGGTGGAGCCGAACCTATGGAGTTGGGGGCGGTTAGGGCTCCTTTATCGAGAGCAGAAAGAGAGAGCCGCCGTACCTTGGGCCTCTGCATGTATTGCGGAAAAAAGGGCCATTACGTTAAGGATTGTATGGTAAAACCCAAGAAAGGCCGTCCGTATTCGATGGGAAGGACCCAAGCTGTTCCAGCGGTAAAGGGGGATTCAGAGAGTGCATCCTTGGTGTTGGAGGAAAACCCTGAGGAGCAAGAGTGGCGGTTGCCATCGCTGGCGGGGGGTTCCGCCACAACCACGGAAGCGCACATCGTTCTATCTATGTTGTTGCGGGTGCGAGGAACTCTATACCCAGTACATAGTATGGTAGACTCGGGAGCCACGGGTAACTTCATAGACGAAGGGTTGGTAGCACGTTTGGGGTTGGTGAGAGTGGCGATGCAGAAACCAGAGAGAGTGCTGGCAGTAGATGGCACGCCGCTGAAGTCCGGCCCTATCATTGAACACACTGAGGAAGTAGAACTGCACCTCCCGGGAGATCCTATGGAGCATGTAGAAACCATTATCCTGAATATTATCGAAGCACCTCAATATGAGGTTATCCTAGGTATGCCTTGGTTAGGTCTGCACAATCCTACTATGGATTGGAAACGGAAAACCATCAGCTTTCAGTCGACAGAATGCCAAACAACCTGCATGAGAGAAAAGGTCCATCATCTCCTTGCTCTATCACAAGGGTATCAAGTAGCGACAGCGGTTGAGAAAGATGTTAGCCTCCCCGCCGAGTACGAAGAGTATAGTGAGGTGTTTAGTGAAACCAAGGCTGCGTCCTTACCGCCTCACAGAGAATACGACTGTCGTATTGATCTGGTGGAAGGAGCAGCGATACCCTCCTGTAGAGTATACGCACTTTCAGAGCCTGAAACCAAACACCTGCAGGAGTATTTGAGGGAGTTTTGTGCCATGGGGTTTATTCGGCCATCACGATCCCCGGCGGCCTCACCTCTGTTTTTCATAGCCAAAGCTAACGGGGATCTACGTACCTGTATTGATTACCGCCTGTTGAATAGACAGACCATTAAGAACCGGTATCCGTTACCACTCATCCCCGTACTGTTGGACCAAGTAAGGGAGGCCACAATTTACACTCGGTTGGACCTCCGGGGTGCGTACCATCTGGTGAGGATCCGCAGTGGGGATGAGTGGAAAACGGCCTTTAAGACTCGATACGGGCTATTCGAGTACTTAGTAATGCCGTTCGGGCTTTGCAATGCCCCTGCGGCGTTTCAATACTTTTTAAATGACGTGTTGAAGGATTACATAGACCAGTTTGTCATCGTATACATCGACGACATCTTGGTGTATTCAAGGTCTATTCCTCAACATGCTAGTCACGTCATTTTGGTTCTGAAGAAATTACTGGACAACAGCTTGTATTGCAAGCTTAGCAAGTGCGAGTTCGGAGTGGAGGAGGTGGAGTTTCTGGGTGTTATCTTGAGCCCCTTGGGTTTCCGCATGGCAGATCGTAAGGTGGAGGCAGTTCAGCAGTGGCCAACTCCCAAGAGTGTGAAGGAAGTGCAGTGTTTCTTGGGGTTTTCCAACTACTACCGAAGATTCATTGCACAGTTCTCAGCAGTGGCGGCTCCGATTACTCGATTGCTGAGAAAGGGAACGACATTTGAGTGGACGAATGAGGCGGACGTGGCTTTCAATATATTGAAAGAAGCGTTCTGTACGGCTCCCATTTTGAAACATCCTCAAATGGATGTTCCGTTCGTGGTAGAGGCGGATGCCTCGGATGCCGCGGTCGGAGCTATCCTCTCACAAAGGGACAAGCACACTGGACAATTGCACCCGGTTGCTTTTCTATCGAAAAAGCTGTCATCCGCTGAGGCCAATTATACCGTGGCGGAGAAGGAATTGTTCGCCATAAAGAAGGCCTTCATGGAGTGGAGGCATTATTTGTGGGGTGCGAGACATTCCATCACGGTGTATTCGGATCACCGGAATCTGGTCTACATGAAAACAGCTCGCCATCTATCACAGAGACAGATGAGATGGATGTTGTTTTTTGCGGGTTTTGACTTTGTGGTCACGTTCCGTCCCGGGGCGGACAATAAGAAGGCTGACTCCCTGTCAAGGCAGACAGAAAAAGAAACATCAATACAAAAAGCACAGGCCATCATACCCGCAGAGAAAGTGTTGTGTGCGAATGCGATAGAACAGTTCGTGTCTCAAGTGGTAAAGCAGAAAAGCACACAACAGTGGTCTACTTGGGCGACTCAGAATACCAATCGAGCTTTGAAACATGGGGTGCCCTTATGTAACGGAAAGCTATACTTGCCCACGCATTCCCTCAGGTTACAAGCCTTTAATTGGTGTCATAATGCTGTTTTGGCAGGCCATACAGGGATAAAGAAGACCCTTCTCCTGATACAACGCCATTTCTGGTGGGAAGGGATGGGTAAAGATGTGGAGAACTGGGTAGGACAGTGCGAGGTGTGTGCAAGGGCGAAGGGGGAGCATTGTAGGGCGAAAGGGAAACTCATGCCACTTCCAACTCCTTCCCATCCCTGGCATACCATCAGCGTAGACTTCATAGTGGGGCTGCCAACAGATCAACAGTGCAACGCCATATTAGTGGTAGTAGATAGCCTTACAAAAATGGCGCATTTCATACCATGCCACAATCTCCCAACAGCCAAACAAACAGCACAGCTACTTTTGACGCAGGTGGTGCGTCTGCACGGGATTCCTCGAGTCATTATATCTGACAGAGGGCCCCAATTCATCGCCCGGTTCTGGCACATGTGGTGCACAGCCCTACAGGTGGAAGATGCATTGTCCACCAGCTTCCATCCTCAATCTGATGGTCAGACGGAGAGGATGAATCAAACGCTCAAGAAATATCTGAGGTGTTATGCAAAGGAAGCGGAAAAATCATGGGTCTCTATGTTGTGGCTCGCGGAACTGTCTTATAATAACACCTGGCACAGTTCCATCCAGGAAACACCATTCAGGGCCAACAACGGGTTTCATGCTAAGACCTTGCCCATTGTGATACCGGGTGAAGTGCAGAATCATCCCTCTGTGGCGGCCCATGTGGAGGAGTTGGTCAAACTCCACAAAGTCATCCGAACCACCTTGAAAAGATCGAAATCAACTTATAAGGCTTGGGCGGACCAACATAGGCAGGATGGGCCAGAATACAAAGTCGGGGACAGAGTATGGCTCTCGACTAAGAATATCCGGTTCTGCTATCACAGTGTGTTCCATCCTCGCTTCATTGGGCCCTATACTGTACTTCGGAAGGTCAATCGGGTGGCGTTCAAACTCAAACTTCCGGGGCATTTAAGAATACATCCAGTATTCCATTGCAGCTTGTTGAAACCCGCTGGGAAGGCGAAAATGTCAGCGGCTCCTCCGGTGTTGAGGGATGAGCAGTTGGAGTACGAGGTCCGGAGGATTCTGGACTCGAGATTCCGCCAGGGCAAGCTGTGGTTTCTCATTTCATGGAAGGGGTACCAACCTGAGGATGATTCGTGGGAACCAAGTACGGCGGTTCATGCTCCGAGAGCAGTTCGTGCTTTCTATCGCAAACACCCGGAGAAGCCGGGCGCTAGGAGGCACGGTGGAGGGGGGCATACTGTCAGGATCCGACCTGTGCCTACCCAGTGATAGTGGAACTACAATTCCCAGAAAGCTCAGCGAGCACCGAGTCGGGATGAGAACATAAAAACCCGTGAGAACCGGAGTGCGGTGCACGTAATTTTGTCTTTTCGGAGATCAGAGTTGAGAGCTTCAGGGATTATTCTGGATTACTAGTGCTCCATAGTGTGTTACCGTAACCCGCGGCTGCGGGGTTACCTATTCTGGGACTTTGGATTTACCCGAACCGAGAGACGCAGGATTGCACCCTCTCGCGATATTCGGGAACTTTTGTTTGGACACGTTTCTTTTGTGCATTCGGGGAGACGTTGGATTTCACCCTCCCGAGTGCGACACTGCTTTGGGTTTATTATTTTGTTCACTGGTGTTGGGAGTTTGTGGTTCTTGAGAGAGACGCGGGATTTGCACCCTCTCTATTTGACCAGAGGTTGATCGGTTCTGGAACCCGTTTGAATCCGTTACCGTGAGAGACGCAGGATTGCACCCTCTCTAATTGACAAGAGGTAATGGTAGGTTTCGGAGGAACATTTCTTCGGATCCAGTACTGGTAAGAGATGTCAACATGCTAGGGTGTAGGCAGAACATACTATCCGTATTTTCTGGTGAAGAGTGTACTCAGTATCAAACCAGAACCATCGAACATTTTCCTCTCTTGGTTTCCGTGGGAATTGTGGCATTGGTATCCATAACCTTTAAGCCTGAGTAGAACCTTTTAAAGCAAGGGACTGGGAACTAACAAGTAGGTATAGGACACCACATCAAGCTTTGTATTCAGCGTAGCGGGGGGAGAAGTGTATATAACCTGTGTGCGTGTTTTTGTGTTTTGCAGAAAGCGTATTTGTGGAGAGACAATATCTCACAGGTAGAAGAGAGAGGTCCTGAGACGTATCAGGTAGGAAAGAAGCGAGAGGAGAGGAGAGTTCATAGGAAATAGGAAGCATAGGACTCTCGTCTTACTGTGTGTTCTTTGTATCCTTACAGAGACCGCATCTACCCTCGTTTCCAGTCCCGGACCAGTTATCCCTCGCCTGCTTACTATCGTGCTCTGTCAGATATTCTTTCCGGAGCACGGAGGAAGCTGGAGGTGGAACCCAAATAGCATCAATCGATCCAGAGGAGTCGTTGGACCGTGACACAACGGCCCACAATGTAAATGTATAGGCATTTATATAGCGCACTACTTACCCGTAGGGTCCCAAGGCGCTTCGACCGCTGCGAAACCCTTCCTGGCTTCCCTGAGAGATGGTCCTTTAATGGGTATCTCCAGGGTGAGACCAGGCATCCTCGGCGGTCTGGTGGGGCCGTTAGTGAAGATGAGGCAAGCTAATGCCCAGAGTTGCCGAGTGTGATCGCTGATCAGAGTGGGCACCGAGTCGAGAGAATTATCGAGTCCGCTGACCCTGGTCCAGAAACCTGCCGCGCCGGGAATCGAACCCTGGTCCCGGGCCGTCCTCTGCTCTCGGGTCTGCTGCCTCTAACCAGTGAGCCACACTACTTCACCTACAATACGTGTACGTGTTCCTCCAGAAGTAGCGGCACATCAGGAAATCGATATTCACGCAGAGGTATCAGCCGAGCAAGCCACTCCTGATGATCCATTGTCTTGTAGATCCCCAGCATGGAAAAGAAGGGCTAGTACAACTTCTTCTTCAAGCCCCCTTCCTTCTGATGATCTAGATCTTGATTGGCACCCACCAATTCAGTCTGAGAGGGAGGCACGCCATGAGCCGACAAAGCTAGGTAAAAGGAAGGGTCCCGCAAGGCTTTCAGTTATGGGTGATGATGAACAAGAAGTAGAAGTGGTGTATTCTGATGCTGATGAAGAGTCTGACGATGACGACCCTGTCATCACAGTCGTCCCGCCAGTCCCAGCGGGCATGCAGCAGACAGACATTTTTACCCTATCCCGAAATGCTGTGCGGGATGTGGGCAACGTGGCACTGGTACCACCACCAACACAGGTAACTACTACACCAGCATGACCTACAGCTTCCATATTTTCCCTTCAGAAGGGCCGGCAGGGACCTCCATCCAGCTCGACCTCCATTACCTCAAGTAGTGGTGCTGTAAGTGCACAACATAGTAAATTCCGCCACGCCCATCCTCCACTTCATCTGGCATTGAAAGTGGCACCTCCACATCCACCAGAAATCTCAACTCACCAGTTTGGGACTTCTTTAGTATTAGCAAAAAGGCGGAAAACCAAATTATTTGTTCGATTTGTAAACAAGTAGTTAGTCGGGGTAAGCTTGGTACCAACTATGGTACCGGAGGCCAGAGAGGTCATCTCCGAAAACACCACAGCATCCAGTGTGAGGGGCACCTAAGTAACATCCGGAAAGCCAAAAGTACAAATCCAAATGTAGCCATTGATATTGCATCTGATGACGAGGAGCTCATAGTGCAGGGGGAGGTGAGGAAGCGAGAGACATTTTTTTCTGGTACACAGAGTGCCCCTGGCAGCAGCACTGCAGTGGTAGCGCCCACACCCTCTATCCCAGCAACATCTGGGTGGCACAGTAAGAGTCTGGTAGAGACACCAATGTGAAAAAGTACATCAATGAGCCTAACTGGGTTGAAGAAGTCTGGATCATCATCACATATGAAAACCATCTAGACCGCCATTAAAAGCATGTTTTGGTCGGAGGCGCCATTGGAACAGAACCACCCAATGGCACGTCTGTATAATGCAATGCAGGCTAAAATGTTAGCGCTGGACTTCTCCCTTTGTCTTTCGTGGAAGGGGTGGGTTTTCTACAATTTGTGGCAGCTGTCTGCCCTAAATGGAAGTTTCCTAGCCGGTCCTATTTTGCCAGAGTTGCGGTTCCAGCACTACATCAAGATGTGCTGGACGTGATTGGGGCAGCTTTGCAGAAGAGTGCTGTTCACACTATCCACCTGAAAACAGACATGTGGACCAGTTGCCAAGCTGTTGATTACATGTGCATCACTGCACACTGGGTCTCTTTTGTGGGGGTTAGAGAGAAGATAGCTGCAGGTGATGACAGTGTCACAATTTTCCAAGCTACTCGGAAACATGCAACAGTAGCCATGTTTGCCATGGAGAAATCTCATACTGCAGTAAACATTTTGGAGGAGTTTAACAGTAAGGTCTTTGAATGGCTGCAGCCAAGAAGGCGCATGATGGGTTATGTTTCCACGGATAATGGCAGTACTATGGTGAAGGCCATGGCTGATGGTGGCTATTTCAGAGTGCCGTGTTTTGCGCACAGCATTAACATTATTGTTCAAGATTTCTTGCAAAAAAGAAAACACAGTCAGCAAGTTACCGACCACCTGCCGAAGAATCTGTACACATTTCAGCCATTCTTTTAAGGACCAGAAGCAGCTGAGGATCATTCAACGTGACCGTAGAGTGCCAGTCAGAGGACTCATCCAGGAGGTGGCAACACATTGGAACTCAACCTTCTACATGCTTGAGCGTCTGTATGAGCAGTACTTGGTAATGAGTATGTCTTTCATGCACAGGGTGCTTCTATGAAAGACATGAGGCTAGAGGTGGAGGAATGGGACCTAGCTGAAAGCCTGACAGACAGGCTTCGTCCTTTTGAGGTCTTCACGCGTGAAGTCAGCAGGGAGGACTGTACTTTGGGCAAAGCTATCCAATTGTTGCGTATGCTAGAGCACCAACTGAAGGCAGTGTCTTCAACGTTCCGAGTTGATGCTGAAAAACAAGACGCATATCAGTGGGCGGAGAGCTTATTAAGCCGCCTAGTTGACAATGCAAGGCTTAAAGCAATATATTCAGAACAACATTACATTCGTGCCACTATTTTTGATCCACGGTACAAAAAGGCACTGGCCAGCAATACATTCATTCCTTTTTCTAAAGCAGGTGTTTCCAAGTACACACATTGGCTAGCTCTGTCAGCTACTCGGTTCAAAAAAGAGCAGCAGGAAATTGAAAGAACCACCACAAGTACTACTGAAGCAGCAGGCCATCTGGTGTCAAGGTCCACTTCTGTGGCCGAAGGCAGTCACTTTCCCTCAGAGCCGTTACCGACACCAGCAACCGTATCATCATCACCTGCACCAGGCCCAGCTATAATATTGATGGAAGCAGATTGGATAACTCATCAAAGGTTTGCTCGTTCCAGTAGTTATGCAAAGGCAACAGATGGTGCGCAAAGTGGAGCACCCCTGGAGAACCTTGAGTGGATGATGCAGGCCTATCTGGATGACCCAACAGAGGTCTTCTTTGATCAGACCCCATTGGTATATTGGTATGGGAAAATACCTCAATGGCCACTGATCACCAAGCTGGCTATAAATTATTTGGCTTGCCCACTCGCAAGCGTGTCTTCTGAACGTGTTTTCAGTGCTGCTGGTGCCATTGTAACTTCAAAAAGGACCCACCTCTCACCAAAAAATGTGGAGAGGTTAACAATGATCAAGATGAATCAGCATTTCCTACCACCAGATTACAATATACGTGAATCCACGCAGGAAGAAGAGAACACCGACTTAGGTGACGGAAGTTCTTCTCTATTAGCTGACCTACTCCGAGTTCAATTCACAGAGTTTGAGGACGAGATTTACTGCCCTGACACCTAGGCTTGAAATACTTACTTTATTTTTTCCGTCCTTATTCACTTTTATTTCTGTGTGTCTTTCTTTGTTTTGCAACTTTTAGCACAACACAACTTTAATCACAACAAATCCATCAGCAGCACTGTCTTTGTCTTATTTCCATATCGAAGGTGCCGCTGTCTGCATTCCTGAAGTTCACAAGTTCACAACTCAGTCATGCTCCTCTATCCTCTTCCTCCAGACTCCCCCTATCCATTTCCCTCAAGGCAGATGGCAAGAAACTGTCACTTCGTAGACGAGTCCCCTCAAAAGAAGTGGGACTGGAATGACTGACTATGCTGACTGTTACTTCTGAAATTGACACAAGAGGCTGCCCAGTGAATAAGATGCTGACAAAAAGTGGAAAAGGTAATGAATGATGAGATGGCATGCAGTGGACAACACTGGCTGTCTGGCTCTGATGAAAGCAATTGCTGTTTGTTGTGCATGAAATGAATCCTATGTGTTCTGTTATTCTTTAATCTTTTACACACTAAATGTAACTCAAGTCTACTCTGTTTACCTTGTTTAATACAAATTGTACGTCTACTTCGGGGCCACTACGTTGCATTTTTTAATATGGAAAATGCGCTTTGACTCACCGTGTGTAGACTGTGACTGCATGAACAACATTGAGTTTGCCAACACCATGATGATGATAAGTCATGATGACCAAAGTTACATAATATCTTCACAGTCACTTACTGGGATCATTGTCGATTTACGGAAGAACTATGGCCATTTCGTGAGTGGCAAACAGGTAAACAAGTCAACAACAACCACAGCAGAACTACATGTCTGTCTAGTCATGGTATGGAGTGGTCGAGCCAGTGTAGTGCTATGCCAGAGTCCAGACAGCGGTTCATGTAAAATTGCGGCTATGTGGCTTGCTGTATAAAATTAGATCTGCTTTGTCTGTCTGTGTCAAAGTGGTATGCTACATGGAGGTTGATTCAATCAGTGGTGCCTGCCTTGACTGTCTGCATGGCCCTGGCCTTCTGTGTGCTAATTATTATCCTGGAAACAGAGACTCAGAGTAGGCACTTTAGAAATGATGCATGTATGTTATACTGTCGCCTCTGAAAGTGAAAGCATTATTTTTGCACTACACACCGTACATTATATATTTTTCCTCTGGGGTGTTTTAACATCCCTTTCTGTTTTTCCATCAACAATTTCAGGCCGAAACTTACCCTGTGCGATTGGAAAAACATTAACTCAGGCTTACCATAGCAATTCGCAATTCCGCATCCGCCAGGCAGGCAGTGGACAGTGTGGTCACCAAGATTGATTGACAGAGTGCCCGATGGAATGGAGGAGTACCGCGAATAAGAGGAATGGCTGGATGCATGCAACATCCCAATTTGACCAGGACAACTACAACATACAGTTACAGTATCCATTTAACTTGTCCTTATCTTTTAAAGAATGTTATTGTTGTGAACTTCTGCGAAAACCCCATTCCCATCCATTTTTCAAACCCTAACCCTCTTCCCCCAGGCTGGGTTGTTTTCATTGAGGTGTGACTAACTGACACCAATAATTCCACACGCTTGCTGGGGAGGATAAGGTCAAAAGCAACAGAAAATCAATTTCAAGGCAGGTCAAGGAATCCGAGGATATATTCTTATTCTGCTTGACACACACATGAGTATTTGCAAATCAAATCAGAATTTCATGTCCGCCATTGAGTGAATTCATCATCAACAACATCCTCCTACACGTGACTAAAGCTTACGCTGCTGTGTCCTTCAGTACTAGTTCTTTTATAGCCATAATCCACGCAACTAGTAGTTAACTTTTGATTGAATACTTTAGCATTGCTTAGGCTACAATTTATGGCACTGTTCTTGTGTACTGTACTATCGTATTGTTCTAATGGTCCTCTCAGGCCACTCAATGTCTCATTTCCTTTTTTTCATATGCTGCTACTGCCAATGTGTACCACTACTACTACCACCACAACGATGTCATTTCATCCGTCCAGGATTCCATAGCCAACCTTAATCGCCATTTGCCATGCAGCCAGCCCTGTGCCTAGCCCTATTCTGAAACACGAATTACAGGTAAGATAAGCATTTCGGGGGAAGAAGAAAAATGGAGGAGAGGAGAGGAGAGACTGATGGTAGTACTAGTAAAGTAGTAGGACAATTGAATTCACTAACTCTGTCAGTGGCACTTTCGTACAACTTTAGGTGATTACTTAGACAATTTGAATCAACCAGCCAGTTAAGTTTCAAGAAAACAAACGTACAGTTAACCCCCCCTGCCTCCACCACAAAATAGTAAAAACGTGTATGCTAGGTTTAAGTGGAAAATAAATAATTATTTAGACCCTAACAAAAATAAACTATCCCACAAGACCCGACCCCCCCAACCCCAATCAATGTCCATGAAATAAATGTCCCCAAAAGTTCAAAAACCCTAGCGCCCAATTCCCACCCGCCAAAAGTCTTTAAAAAAGGGGCAAGGGACAGTCTCTACTTTGGCCTGCGGTGTCCTGCAGCTCTCTCCAGAGGGCCTTGAGCAGGACTTTCTGCCTTTCTACCTCCTGCTCAAAGTAGGTCACTCGCAGGGTTAGGCGGTGCACACGCGCCTTGCAGGTACTGTGGGGGGCAGTTGTTGGGTGGGTTGCTCGGCGGTGGCGGGTGGCGGGTGGCTGCCGGACCATGGTGCCATACCGCTGGAGGATTGCGCTGGCTGGATGACCTAGGAGCAGTGGAGGAAGATGCAGCTGTTGTTGTACTTGACTCCTCCTCCTCCTTAGGCACCAGCCGCCGCTATTCGGCGACAATTGCCTCCAGCTTCCGGCACCTGGCCTGGATAGCGAACTCCTTACTCGCTGGTTAAGAAGGAGTATCTATATGAAGAAAGAAAAAAATACTGTAACCAATACTCTTTAAGATTAACACAAAATAATTCAACCGAAAGTTGTATCACAGTAGCACTAGCAACTTGCAAGCACAGTACATAACATTTGTGGCATGCATCTATCTAACCTCCCAATTCTTCGGCCTCTGCTCTAACATTAGTGGGAGTTTCAGGAATTCTACTAGCACTGTGGACTCACTACATTAGACTAAGACAGTACATCAGTCTTCTTCTTCTCTATTGTTTAGCGAAACTAGTACGTAAACTTGTGAAAGCTGGCATAATGCCAGCGCAGTCAGCATGCACCCAAGAAAAACAGACGCAAGCCATGATGATGCAGACTCGCGTTACTGTTACCAGTACATGCAGGTGGGGAAGCTCCTACTTTTCTATTATGGGTGGCACTGGCCATACTCTGTTACAACAAGGGCTACTGCTCAATTAATTTAACTTTCACCCTGGCCTGCCCCTGACTACTACAAAAGGAAAATGAAGAAGATAATATGATCATCTATCCCTTCACATGATATTTGCTTATATAAGGGATGACTTTAGGTGCTTTGTTTTTATTGATTGAGTGAACACCGATAGGCCACACATGAATGACAGAGTTGAACAAAAATTATTAGCATAGGTAGTGAGTGGTCACCATAATCGCCGGAGGAAGGCATTTGTGACTTGACTTGATAATGTGAACTATACAATATAGATACACAATATATGCTGTGCTTGCAAACTACTGTTAGTCAAGGGAGTATTCTGAAAAATTACAACTTCTACTTTCCTCGGCTTTGCTACTCTGTCACGGAGGTGCAGTGTTACATGCTCTTCAAACTAACACTCTTCATCCAGTGACTGCCTACTCTGTCTACTCTACATACACCTATGCTATCCATGAGGAAGATACCATCCAGGCATCCATCCATTCAAAGTAAATGTCAATCATTCTTCTTAATGTCTCAACTGGGCAAACCTTACTTTTTCTCACCGACAAACACCCTTTTTATTTTGTAAACCACCACCCATGCATATATATATTGCGCACACATACAGTTTCTGTTTCACCCACCCAGGCAGTCCTCTTTTCTTTCTATTTCCACCCATCCTTACTTCAACCGGCTATGCATCAGATTCCTACCTTCCACCTCTGCCTGCATTCAAAAACACGTATCATTCTTTGTCAGTCATTAATTTAACTCGCTCGTCCTTCCTCCTTCCTTACACCCTTCTTTCCCTTTTCGTTCATCCCATCCATCAAGTTCATCAAACTTTCACAGCTGAGTTGAAGTCAAATTTAGAGGAGGCCATTGGTTACTTGTCAACTCCCACCGCTAATGCTATTGCTAATGCGAAGTCAAGGGTGACTGTCTTCTGCCTGGTTGACAAAAACTTAGTTCTAAATTTGTAAGTCTTCTTAACAGTAAAGTGTACTTGTACTGTACAACATACACCCCTGCAGCGAGCCTACTCTGCAATCTCAATAAGTAAGGAATATAATAGCACTGCCTGCCACTACCGAGACATCCCCCACAGCAGTTCCTGCTGGCACTGGTGGCACCGCATCGGCCCCTGGAGTGACCACCTCCGCGCTGGCCCCGGCACTGGTGGTTGTCTCCTGTGCCGATGGTGTTTCGCCTAGAAAAAACATTTCATAATTTTAATTGCCATATACACCACTCCCTATTTTGTCTAGGAATGAAAAAAAATGTTACTACATAAACAAATTTAATTATTTGTGACTCTCTAGTCTAAACTAAAAATTCTCCTTTCGGAAGAGGAGGGTGTTTTTATTTATGCTTAGCCATAACATGGTACACTTTTTTTCACAACTGATGAATGCTTGCTTTTTAACGTGCACCATTTTTCTCATAACAGACAGAAGATTCCCTTCTACGAACAAGAGCAATATGTTACTCATCATCATCACCACCAGTACTTTAAGTTCCATCCAGGTGAGGGGTCTCCCACAATTAATGTGTAAATCAGCCACTGTTCATTTTTCATGAGTTCACCATTTCTCTACTATGAAGTTGATTTTAATAAATGTTTTTATATAATGCACAATTGAAAATTAATATACAGAGTACACACAGAGCTAGTTGTTTTACTTTTAATAATGCTTTAAAACTTACATAGACTCTGTGGTTTTTGGTCATGAGTGAGTGAGCGAAAGGGTTTGCAATTTGCAAGCATGATTCCGTGACTCTGAGAGGTCGGGACTCTGACTCCGTAGTCTTATGTTCTGGGTTGTATAATCATTGGGGATCATCGCTGCGTTCGGGAGCTAAATAATGACTCCGACACACTAGCTAGTCAGTAAGGAGTTTGGGGGTTGAACTTCTGTTATGACTGAGGTAAGTGGAAAGTCTAACTGCTACTATTATCACCAATGCCCTATTTCTTGTCCATAATTCTGTATATGCAGAATAGTCTCTGCAACAGTAGTAGTATGTCCTCCTATCCAATCAAAAAGTAAACTAGTTTCTTATTCTTGGTGGCCATTGACATTTTATTGTTGGGAATTGTCAATGCATAAACATTAAGAAGACTTCAATAGACATTATGGACAACCCAGAGGACTGCACTCAGTTCCTAGAGCTATTGTTGAACAGGAGTTTTGTTTAACACCTTTTGCCAACTGTGCAAGCTTAGCTAGCTACACAGACAGCCTAATAATAATAAATAGTAGCACAGAGAGTCATAGTAGAGGCAGGATAAGAATTTAGAAACAGTCTACAAGAAGATCAAAGACGATTTAGGAAAAAATAGAATTATGATGAACGTTTGGAATAAATAGGTGCTGTAAAAGTTAGGGAAGTATAATTATTAATTTTAACAGGAACACTTACTGGGGCCAGCGGAAGAGCCCTCGGTGGACCGATACTGGCCTTCATGCTACCTCTGTCCTCTTGCCCCTGGGAGGTGCTGACTGTACATGAAAGAAAGACACAAACATGGATGATTGTTGTCATCGAAATCAAACATTTCAAAAAAAACAATACCAAATTATTTCGGGGAAAAAAACAACAATTGCACTAAATGTATTGACCTCTCTGATGTGGTCTACTAGGATATTAGTATGCTGGATTTGCGGACCGTCTACTTGGAAAGTTATGTAACTCACTAAACCAACTACAAAAAGGGTCTACTAGGACTGGCAGCACTCAGCAGTACGCAAAGTGACAGACACAGTCCATCATGATTGCAGACCACTAAAAAATGTCCTACTAAATAACAAGTCATAATATACTCAACCTATCAATCCACCACCACTATCTCTTCTTATTGGCAGGAGTACAAAGGAAGGACTGGACTTGAGTCTCTAGTCTCTAGCATTATGCAGTTCTGTAAAGTACACTCATACATAATCACTCAGGCCAAATGAGCACAAAATTGAAAACAAGTAAGCATAGTAGCACTGCCACTGAGCATGCGAGCACCTGCAATCACAGATGCTTTTGAAACATAATTTACCTGCAATGTAATCGGCAGCAATCTTGCTCTTCGGAAAAAACATATATTTGCAATATAACACAGAGCAGAAGAAAACAAAGTAGTTATTAAATAGCTACTAGTACTCACCAAGCCTAAGGATCTCAACGCCAAGCAGGTCGAGCAGGTCTTGTGACTCTTGTTCCCGGTCCAGTATGTTGGACCACCGGTGCGTCATCTGGTTGTAGGTGTGCCGGACCCCTGACTCCCGATACATGGCCTGGCACACCCTACCCCATAGCTGGCGACGCTCCCGGAGGACGTACCCCGTACCGGGCCTGCCGCCAGCTGCTATGGTCTTGGGGAGGTGGCGCTTCACAAAGAAGACAAGTGCAGCCACCTCCACCGCGCTGAAGATCTCCCTGGGACTTACAGACGCCCCCCTTAAACTCCCACAAGGGAGCCGGCTGCGGGGTGCGGGACTCTTCCCCTTCGATTTCTTGCCGGCTCCCTTTGCCATAGTCTTGTGTTAATGGAAAAATAAATAGGAAAGAATAGGGAAAAGTAAATTAAAAAAAGAGAGAGTTAAAAAAAAGTAGTTATTAAAGTAACGAAAGTAGAAAAAAACACAAAATATAGATGTACAAAAATAGAGAGATAGATAATGAGTAAAAAAGATTTTTAAAAAGTTCAAACAAGCAAATGATTACAAAGATTGAAGCAGGATAGAAAAGGCATGCCCAGAACCATAGCAATGAATGAAAAACAAGATGGCCGCGCCCATTGCAACCGCGTGGGTAAGTTCACGCCATATTTTCCTTGCCAGCACGCAAAAACGGACGCGATCACACAACTGCGACCCGAAACAGGAAATGCACAACGCAAGCGTGCAACTCGCGGCTGGAAACAGAAATACGCAACGCGAACAGTGAAAACAAGATGGCCGCGCCCATATACGACTGCATGGGTAACTTCGCGGTACCCGCAGTGAAAAAAATCCAGCGAACTTGCAAAAATAAAAAAATCCGCAATCTCACGAAAGTTTGCGTATTTTGCGAACCGCGAGTATGCTTTAGCGCGGATTTGCGTACCGTGAATTCGCAAAATACGCCCCTACTTAAGCTTAACCTGCTTAAAGACGATCACAGAAAGCTGGCTGAAAAAGCCAAAACATCTGAACAGTCACTAATCACTATGATACCGCAGGTGAAAGAACATGATATGCAAATACAACACATGCCCCAGGAAATTGAATCCTTACAGGTTTGTGCAGATGATGCGGAAGGAAAAGCCCGATGCAACAACCTTAGAATAGTTGGGCTTCCTGAAGGATCAGAGAACCCACATGTGGAAATGTAAAAATCAGTTTTTTTTCTGTTTTTTAATTAAGCTGTGCCTCATTCATATTTACTCCTACCCTGTTTTCAGCCTGGCTCTATCCTTGACACTGCACCTGTATAAAAATTGGTAGAGAATCTAGATTGGGACATTGTAGGCTGCATAACATGCAACATCAGCACAAAAAGAACAGCTGATGTTTGCACTGAGTTTTCTAAACAGTGGTAAAACCTTAGATAAAGTTTGTTCAGATAGCCTATCTTGTTGTGCAGCTTGAGGATGCGACAGTTACACAAGACATCAAGGTTATTGATTCTTACCAATTGTCTCATCTTTGTGTTTTTCCCAGATCTCTATTTACTTCTGGGTGTCTCTTGCTTGTGACCTTTGCTATAAAAGCCCATGTAACCATCGTTCAGGGTGCTCTCTCCTTGAGTATCTCTATGGTGCTCGTTGTGACCTATAGTTTGAACTTCGCTCCAGTGTTGATTCCTCCATACTTGTTAAGAACCCGTGGCAAAGTGGTGACCCTGCACCAGCAGGTTAACAATAATCTGCTCCACAAATTGACGCACAACATGGGGCCCCATCAAGGGCTTGCAGTCGAACCAGGGGAGGAGATCGGGTCGGTAAGACGAACTTCACTGAGGGGTGCCCCACCTGGAGAGAATGTCTTGTTGCTCATGGTCCAAGGTGATTTTTCAGCTCTCAGACTCTGATCTTCCTGGTGGCTGTTGGCCTTGAATGGGGCCTTCGGACAGTGAATTTATTTTGGGGATCAAGGAGGATCGACAGGTGGGAGTTGAAGAACTACGCATAAGGTAAATCTGTATTAAACCGGTTCATTTGGTTAGGATTTATTTTGTATCTGCCTTAACATTTGTCTAGTATCCGTTTGGATTTTGCTTAGAATTTTAAAACGTAAACTTTGTTTTGGAACCTGCAACTTGTTTTTGATGAAAACATTTTCTTACAGGTAATGTGAGAATATTTTTTATTTTCCCTCTGTTTATAAGTTTTCTTTTCATCTTAAATAGCATGCCTGTGATTAGCACTCTTTGGAAGTTTTGTTGTTGCTGCTGCGATAATCAGAGCATTTAGGAAGCAAGTCAGCCGGCGCCACCAGAAGATACGCCGAATTTTGAGATGTACGTCAAATATGGTATTTGTCCCATCATGTATAGTACAGTATGGAACAAATATACAAAAGGGGATACCCAGTTGCAATGGCCACAAGAGGGAACCACGGACCCTTAAAAACTCGAGTATTTAGAGAAACAATTTTTTTTAAAGAAAGTTAGGCCAGCCATGTTTGACAGTTTGCGTATGTGGAGGAAAGAAGTGAAGGAGCCGCAGCTCAAGGCAGAGACAGTACAAAGGAAACAGGAAAGGAAGACCAAGTATCAGAAATATGATGAATTGAAGGATAAGGAAGTTCAGGAGAAAAAGGAATGTTTAGATAGAGAGCATAGATTATTAACATCTAAGGAATATATAGTTAGACCAACAGTAGCAGTTCAAGTCCACCAAGAAGATGTGGATTCAGACATTGATGGATTACTGATCGAACGACCCCACCCCCATATGTACCTTTAATACCTCTTCCCCATTGACCACCAAATGGCGTTCCCCCTGTACCCCCGGCTCCCCCTCCTTTGCCTGTGGTTGTCCAGCTCCCTATTTTCCAACCAGCACTGGTACATTCCTTACCCCCTCTTACCCAGCCCACTGCGCCCCCAATTCAGGCCTCCATGCCTCCACCTCAGGCCACTGCCCCTGAAATGACTGATGATCTCGTACTTCCTGTATCTGTCATGACCCCTTGAGTTCTTCATTATACTGTACCTCAGTTTGAGCTTCTTTGTCTCTTAAATAAGATTTCTCATCAAGTTATGGTTCAATGGGAGATGACTGCAGGACAGAATGGTCCTGACGATGTTAGAATTATTAATCGACAGTGTCAGATAGGAGCCTTCCCTATAAGTAGAGTTAACCCTGCCATAGCAATAATAATTGGATACTGTAAAGAACTCTCTTCCTCTCCTCGAATAAGACCTATGAGAGAAGCTGTGCCACAGTTCATTCCTGGAAGAGGGAATGCAGATAATGATGACCCAAATAGCGCTGATGCTAGAGCCCATTTTTGTATAATTGGATATATACGCCCTGGAAAAGTACGGATGCATTTACTTTAAGAGCTTTTTAGAAAAATTTGAAGTCGCACCGGGTTACGTGCAAGAGTTTAAACCACACAAGTTAGACGCTGTACAATGATTCAGATACTAATAAATGTTTGCATGATCTATTTACTGTTTTATTTTTAATTGTTGTATCAAAAAAGGTTTTGTTCACATTTATTTATATATCTTTTTTTTTAAAATTACATGTTTTTTGTCTTTGCAAAGTGCATCATATTACATGTGACCATATACAAATATTTATAAGGTACAATCACAAATAAATCACATAAAATTGAACAGTCATTTTTTAGAATACAGAACCAATTCTTCTTCAACGCGTTTCGGCGGTTAGCCTTCCTAAGGAATTCTGTATTTTCTATGTGACAAATTGATACTGTGTGGTGGATGGAAATACTCCGATGTTGTGACTGGAGTATGTGTATAATACACCTCTTTAGGCTGTTCAAAAAGCGGAGATTCTCGAAGAGTTGGTTAAAAGACTGGTTAACCGTCTTTTAATGTATAGAGTTTGAACTTCTGAAGGAATTATCCAAATAGTTGCTAGGGCACGTACTTCTTGCCCATTGTAGTCTGCTTATAGATCGACCAGACGGAAATAGGCGGTCACGAGATTATTTATTTGACGGTGGACCACGGAGGAGCTTGAGTGCGTGCGGTTTTCCCTTTGTAACACTTAGTGCTCAGAGAGTTAGTGTGTTTTAAAAAATGTTCCCATATTCATGCTGTATCTCTTCCTCTCTTTAAGAGCTTCCTTACCAGACATACGGAAAAATCCCAGAGGATTTTATGATGATGTACAGGCAGCTATTGATTCTTGTATCTTGACTTTATTGATTTACATGCTTTTTGGTATGATCTTGCCACCAGATATGTGGCGACTTGCCCGGAAAAAGGATCATGCTGTTGATTTGGGAGGAGATTGGGCTGCTATAATAGTAGCTGATAGGGATAGGAAACCTGGTCAGAAACCTAGTCAGCTCATACTGGATCTGCCTGGTAACATAATTACTTACATAAAAACGATGGTTATGGCCTGGAAAATAGATTGGGCACTTCTCACTACTTGTAAGCAAAAACAGGGAGAGGCCGTCCCTGATTTCTTTCCTCGCTTTGAGAAAGTGTTCCACAATTTTAGTGGGCAAGATACACCTACACCTACAAGTGCACATTTATTTGTAGATCGATTTGTGGGAAATGTACTTCCTGATATATCGGTTCGCTTAAAGAATTCTGAGAGTACCTGGGTTTCAGTAACCCCGAAAGCTACATTAAATATGGCTCAGTACTATCTGAATCAGGAGACCACTGAGCAAGAACTAAAAGAAGGAAAATGAAAATAATTAAAAACTAAGGTAATGATGGTTCAGGCCTACGGACCTCAAGGCCGAGGCCGTGGTCAAAATTATGGTCAGAATTATAGACAAGCACCTCCAGTAGGGCCACCGCGTAGACAAACTCCACTAGGGCTGGATCAATGTCCTTTTTGCAAGGAGAAGGGACACTGGCGTTCTGAATGTCCCGTTTTAGCAGCTGGTGGGAGAGGAAGGGGACAAGTGAATAGTAATTGAGGGACTACAGCTCCCTGACAGCAGCCACAGCAGGCTGAAGCTCCAGAGAGAAATAGGTCAGGAAATTATTTTGATCAATGAAATAATCAATTTTCTATGGAGGATTGGGAATCAGAGGAAACTGTGGGAACACATTTTGCCTAGGACAGTGTAGGACAAGGAGGACCAATTGAGATACCTGTAGATCAGTCAGGGCCCTATATAACAGCCACCATACTTGGGCATGATCAGAAATTTTTAGGGGCGACACGTAGTACGATATCTCAGAAACTGGTCCCTGGAACACCCTTGTCTGGCCAAATGATCACATCGATGGGGTTTGATGGAACACCAACTCCTAGCCCTGTGTCCCAAAAACTATTTTTGCAGGTTGAGAATTTCATCACTACAGCCCCCTTTTTACTTCCCCCACATGCTCCAGATAATTTGATGGGGCTTGATCTTTTTAAATATTTCCATGCTACTATACATTGTTCCCCATCTGGAGTACATGTCTTTTTTGGGAAAAAGACATTGCTTCTACAATACAATTTTTCCTAATTTTCGGATCTGGATTCTGTCCCTTCGTGTGTTTGGGCTACTGCTGACACAGATGTGGGAAGAATGGACATTTTCCAGTACACATACAGGTTCGAGAGGATGCTTCCTTACCAAGGGCCCTGCAATATAAAATATCAAAAGAAGGTGAGGATGCATTGATATCCATCATTGACGACATGATACGTACAGGAGTTGTTGAGTGAGTTTCCTCTAATGTATGCAATAGCCCCATTCTCCCAATTCTAAAACGGGGCGATGGAACGGGAACCGATTTTCAAATTTGTGATTGATTTGAGAGAAGTTAACACAACAGTAATTCCTCAATATCCTGTTGTCTCTGATATCACAACTTTGTTGACATTAATCCCGCCTACGCCACTGTATTTTCCGTTATCGACCTCAAGAATGCCTTTTTCTCTATTCCTATACATGAAAACAGTAGATATCTTTTTGGGTTTTCATTACGGGGCAGCTCATTTAGATTTTGTAGGGCTCCACAAGGCTATACAAAAAGCCCTAGCATTTTCAGTCAGGCACTTAAGCAACAGTTGGATAAACTTCTTTTGCCATCAGGAGTTACACTTGTGCAATATGTTGATGACATTTTATTAGCCGCTGACACAGTTGAGCATTGTAAAATGGCCACTCTCTCTCTGTTGCATCACCTTGCTAGTAATGGACATAAAGTCTCTAAGAATAAGCTGCAATATTGTCAGTCTGAGGTCACTTATTTAGGTCACCTCTTGTCTAAGGAAGGTCGCACTTTGACTAAAGAAAGGATTCAAACTATCCTAAAAATTTCGATTCCAAGTACCCAAAAAGAAGTCAGGGCGCTTATTGGTATTACTTCCTACTGTAGACAGTGGATCCCGAACTTCTCACTTATTATCAAACCTCTTTTGTCTCTTGTTACTCCCTCTCTTCTACCATGGACGTCTGAATGTCAGGAAGCATATCAGCAGCTTCGTACATCTCTTTGTTCTGCTCCAGTGTTCGGCACTCCAGACAATGCAAAACCTTTCATACTATATGTACACGAGAGAGAAGGATGTGCATTGTCAGTTTTGACACAGCCATATGGTAATAAGCATCGTCCTTGCGCCTATTTCTCAGCTGTATTTGACCCAGTGGCCAGGGAACTTCCAGGTTCTCTCAGAGCGGTTGCCACCACGGCAATTTCTATACGACAATCAGAGGGAATAGTGTTGAGTAACAAGCTATGGTCATGGTACCACATTCTATGGATGCACTCCTGAATCAGACTAAGACACAACACTTGACTAGCGCTAGACTCACAGGCTACAAATTTACGCTTTTGGCAACTCATATCACACTTAAGAGGTGTTTGAAATTGAACCCAGCTACATTGTTACCTTTGCCAGCTGAACAAGCTCATGATTTGCATGATTGTATTTTCCTCACAGAAGAACAGACTAAGGGAAGGGAAGGATACACCTTTATTAGATCATGAGGGAGAACTATGTGTGGATGGCTCTTGTTTAAGATTACCTGATGGCACCACCTCTGAATCCTTTGCCAGAACTACATTACAGACTGTGATAGAAACAGCCCGTATCCCACAAAAATCTGCCCAAGCATATGAATTAATTGTGCATCTTAGGGCCTGCGAACTTAGTGAAGGGTTGTCAGTGAACATTTGTATGGACAGCCAGTAAGCATTTGGTGTGGCACACAACTTTGGCAAGCTCTGGAAGGAACGGGGATTCCTAACCTCCCATGGTTCTAAAATACAACATGGCAAATTGGTATATAGTCTTCTTACTGCCTTGACATTGCCAAAGAGTGTAGCCATTATCAAATGTAGTGCCCACAAGAAAGTTACAGATAAGTTGGGACAAGGAAATGCTTTTGCCGACAAAGTTGCACAAGAAACTGCAAGTGCACTCTTGAATACAATGTATGTGTTGCGATCCCAAGCTGAAAGATGGGATAACATGTATTAAGAGATTAAGGAAATGCAACAGTCAGCCACTGAACAAGAAAGAGCAGAATGACAAAAGGAAGGTGAGTTAGATGATGAGGGATGTTGGAGGTCCAAAAATATGTTGAAATGGAAGTTGCCCTATGCATTGCCTTTTGTGACTATGGCTCATGGACCTGCTCATGTTAGTGCTAAAAACACCATCTCCCACTTTGAACAGGTTTGGGATAATAAGCACATTCCTAAAACCCCTTTATTTATTTACTTTAAAGGTTTTCTACAGCGCTGGCTAGACTCAGGGGTATCGGAGCGCTTTACAGGAATGTGAGGACGTACAGAATTCAAAAAGATTTGAACAAAACAAAAGCCAATAAAACAAAGAAAGCAGACAAAATACGACAGATATTTACAAAACAACTATATTAAGCTAACGTGGGTAATGAGAACTTAGGTTAGGGTGGGTGGGTGAGGGTGAGAGAGAAGAGATAAGGAGGGGGAAGAAGAGAGTAGGAGTTAGGGGAGTAGCAGGAGTAGTAAAGGGAGGTCATGCGTAGGGTTAGGAGTCATATGTAGATATAGAGAGAAGGGAGGGAGGAAAGGGAGGAAAGGGGGAAGAGTAGCATGAGGGAGGGGCGTTTGGTGGGCGAAAGTGGAGGGGATAGAATTTGAGTCTTGAAGAGGGGAACATGACGGGGTCTCTGCGTGAGAACAGTGTCAGAGGTAGGAATTAAGGTCCCAGTATTTGTTGAGCAGGAACAATTTGAGTTTGTTTTTGAAGTTGAAGTAGGAGGGGTTACAGCTTAGGTCTTTAGGCAGGGAGGACCAGATGGAGGGAGCGTTACCGGAAAAGGAGCAAGCCTGGGTGCTTTTCTTCTTTAACAGGGGGGTTAAGAAGGAGGGCGTTAGTGTTCCTCGGCAGTCGTGCGCAGCCTGCTTTGTGGAGTTTATCTGAGAGGTAACGTGGGGTGTTTTGGTGAAGGGCTTTGTGCGTGATACATGCAATCTTATAGGTGGATCTGCCTTCGATGGGTAGCCATTTGAGTGATTTCAGGGCGGGAGAGATGTGGTTGAAACGTTTGTAGTCAGAGATAAGTCTAGCAGCTAGGTTGAGCACAGATTTCAGTGGAGCAAGGTGGACTTTAGTTTTTCCAGTGGGGATAGCGTTGCCATAGTCATTGCTCAACAGGACCAGCAATTGGACAACAGTTTTAAAGTCATCAGCCGGGATGAAGGGCTTAATTTTCTTGAGATGACGGAGAGTGAAGAGTGCTCCTTTGGCTGAGGTTTTTATGTGTGAGATGAAGGCAAATCTATTATCAATGGTGATACCTAGAGACTTAACTAAATTAGAAGTGGTGAGAGAGCAGTTGAGAGCATTAAGATCAGAGATCCAGTATTGTATGGGAAGTGGGTTGTTTTTAGGTGCAAAGAAAATGATTTCAGTTACTTGTGGATTTTCTCCACCTCAGGTTCTCCAATTGAACTACATTCAATTGGAGCGTTGTAAGAATTCAAAGTATGTACTAGTTGTGGTTTGTTCCTTCAGTAAGTGGGTAGAAGCCTATCCCACCAAAGACAACACAGCCTTGACAAAAACCAAAATATTGTTAAAGGAATTCTTCCCCCGTTTTGGGGTTTGTAGTCCTATGGAGTGACAACGACCCCTACTTTACTGGCCAGATAATAGAGAACCTAATGATGGATTCAGGGGTAAAGCAGAAGTTTCATGCTGCTAATTATCCTTACAAAAAACACAGTTTATGGACAGAATGCAGAACAATGTCTTACATTCACCCAAGTACAAAGATCTGGGCCTAAATCCATCGTTTTTTTGCACTCCACACCACCCTAGGTCAGACAATGGCTATATGCAAATCAGCCTTGACCATGTGCCTCATGGGAACAGTCCAGCCCGAACTACCAAGCCATGTCTTTCCTAGACCGGAATCAAGCATCCAAGGACCGGTTTCTGGCTAGCAGCCTTCTTCAGTCTGGATAGCTTGACTCCAGTGATGTGGAGAGCCTGGGACTCACGTCTGAGCATACCCAGCCTACTCGGGGTGAAAATTGAAAAAAACACAGTTGATGGACAGAATGCAGAACAATGTCTTACATTCACCCCAGTACAAAGATCTAGGCCTAAATCCATCGTTTTTTTGCACTCCACACCACCCTAGGCCAGATAATGGCTATATGCAAATCAGCCTTGACCCTGTGCCCCATGGGAACAGTCCAGCCCGAACTACCAAGCCATGTCTTTCCTAGACCGGAATCAAGCATCCAAGGACCGGTTTCTGACTATCAGCCTTCTTCAGCCTGGATAGCTTGACTCCAGTGATGTGGAGAGCCTGGGACTCACGTCTGAGCATACCCAGCCCACTCGGGGTGATAATTGCAAAAAACACAGTTGATTGACAGAATGCAGAACAATGTCTTACATTCACCCCAGTACAAAGATCTGGGCCTAAATCCATCGTTTTTTTGCACTCCACACCACCCTAGGTCAGACAATGGCTATATGCAAATCAGCCTTGACCCTGTGCCTCATGGGAACAGTCCAGCCCGAACCACCAAGCCATGTCTTTCCTAGACCAGAATCAAGCATCCAAGGACCGGTTTCTGGCTATCAGCCTTCTTCAAAACCAGGTCATTTTGTGATAGGCAATTTTGATGTTGCCTCAGTACGTTTGGGCCCTTGCCTGTCGCGGGTACTTGGGCCTCCCACACGAGTGAGGCACCATTTTGAAACTTTTTCATGCTCAAACTGCATTTTCTTTTCCTCAATAGCTAATCTTCTATTTTCTAGTTCCAGTTGCCTATTCACCTTGAACTTGGTCATCTCCATTTCATGCCTTCTTGATCTCTCTCTGTTCTCCAAGTCCTCTGGAGACAGACTTTTGCCAGAACCAATGCTACCTGTGGGGGAAGGTGTTTTCCTTCCTCCTGAGCCCACTGGCCCTTCCTGTTGCACAACTGCCAGGTCATCCTCCTCAATCACAGGAGTTTTCCTCGCATCTTCCCAGGCCCTTAGCACTTGTAGAACACTTCCTTCACTCTGAACCCAGAGGTGGAAACAGTGAAATTTTTGCAAAAGTACTTCAGGTGTGCAACTTTGTGGCTTTCCAATTTCTCGTCTTTCCATTCAAGATCAACAGAGGCTACGGATTCTGCTCTCTCTACTACAACTGAATCAGGCATCTTTCAAAAAAAGAAAAAAAATCCAAAAAGGAATCTGCCAAAAAGTATGTGGTATTGTTATGGTCTGCACTCACTAAGTAGTGTTCACCAGTCACTGTACATGAGTCACAAATGCAAATCCAGAATCCCTTCCGCTGACCCCAATGTTAGATTAGGGGGTCTCTAGTTGACACAGGTAGGTACTTGTGACAAATAGGGAATCTCGCCTCTAGTCAGGATAAGTGGATTACACTTCCAAAATAAACCCTGCTCACCCCTTGGTAGCTTGGCACGAGCAGCAAGACTTTATCTCAGAGATGTTGTGTGTTAAGCATTTGTGACCACATACAGTAATCCAGTGACAAACACTAGAAATGAACACCACACAGGTTTTATATAAAACATAAGTAGACTTTATATAGTTACCACAAGACCATAAATGACAAAAATACACAATACTATTACTTTAAGATGGTAGATTAGGCTTAGTTTAGCTCAGTTCTTAGATGTGACACTCTGCGTCAATGTACCTTAGGTTGCGTTACGCTTCCACGACAAGCAATGTCACAGCGATGGGAAATGTGGCAAAGTTCACATACAAAGAAATAAAGACGTGAAGATCTTCCAGATGTCGCACGCTTCTTGGGGATGTGAGAAGTACTCGGTTCAATGCGTGGACTGCAGCGGCGACACCCCTGACGATGCGACGGCAACTACAACAGCTCCAGCTGCGACACTGTTCTCCCACGATGCGTGAAGCTTCCGCTCGATGCGACAACTACAGCGGCATCATCTACGATGCATCAGCAGCAGGTCCAACGGTGGCGCGCTTCTCAGGGATGCGTGGTGCTCTTGGTCATTGTGGTGCAGTGTGACAGTTCCAGCGGTGACACCCTCCTTCGGAGTTTCGATGGCAGGCACAGCGACAGCGACACACTCCAACCTCGTTGCGAGATTCTTCTCCTGATGCGGTGTAGTGCAACACCTACAGCGGCGACACTCTCCTTCAGAGTTGTGACAGCAGCAGCAGCGATGGCAACACGCTTCCTCTTCGTTGCGGCTCGCTTCTCTCCGATGCGGTGCAGTGCGACAGTTCCAGCGGCGAAACCCTCCTTCAGAGTTGTGACGGCAGGCACAGCGACGGCGACACGCTTCTTCTCGTTGAGTCGCGCTTCCAGCTCCTTGCGACACGCAGTTCCTCAGAAGGCCCAAAACAGCAGCAGGCACTTCCAGAGAACTCTGGGGAGCTGGGGTTGAAGTCTGTTGTCCCTGAAACTTCAGCAGGAGGCAAGCTCTTTTCCAAGCCCTTGGAGATCCTTCACAATTTGAAAGCAAAGTACACAAAGTTAATTTCTCCTTCCTTTGGCAGCAAGGCAACCACTGCAGGCCAATCCCCCAAGCAGCACTTCAGCTTCGGAATAGTCTCTCCTCAGTGTAATCAGGTTCCTCTCCTCAGTAAAGGTTTCTTCTTGTAGTCCAAAGTGATCTCATTTCATGGGATCAGGTTCCCAATATTTATACCCCAAATCCTTTGTTCTCCGAGGGAAGAGGGGCCTTTGCCCAGTCCAAACCAGTTCTGAAGCACTCTTTTTTACCAGACTTCTCCTTTCCTTTCACAGTGCAGGGCAGGCACATCAGACGCCCCACAGGAGGTGGAGCCAGCATTGTGGAAGGCAAGTACAGTCCTGGAGCACTTTGTTTACAGGACTCCTTCTCTTCTTTCAATGTGCAGGGCAGAGACATCAGTCGCTCCCCAGGGGGTGGAGTCAGCATTGTGGAAGGCAGGCACAGCCCTATTCAAGGTTCAGGTGCAAAACCTCCCTCCCATCTAGATTCAGATCTCTCTATTCACCACTGGGTGACTCATCCTGTCTCTTGGAATCCCCAAGCCCTGTCACTCACAAAACCAGACAAAGGAATACACAACCTAGCAGAGGCAGATTTGAATGGTTAGACAAGCAAATACCTACTTTCTAAAAGTGGTATTTGCAAACACAGAATGTTAAAACCAACTTCACTAAAAGATGTATTTTATCATTTTGAGTTCAGGCATACTAAACTCAAATTTCCACCATGTTCTCTGGTACAGTGAGGATTATAAACATGTAATAATCTAACAGCCCATTCTGGCCTATGGAGAACTGGTAGCCTTGCAATAGTGAAAAACGAAAATGGCTGTAATTCGCTATTAGGACATGCCACACACATCAGGGGTTGTCCTACCTTATACTTACAATGCACCCTGCCCTTGGGCCTACCATAGGGGTGACTGATATGAAGAAAAGGGAAGGTTTAGGGGCTGGCAAGTGTGTGCACTTGCCCAGTCAATGTAACAGTACCAGACTGCACACAGGCTCTGCAATGGCAGACCTTAGACACATTTTACAAGGCCGCTTATGAGGGTGGCACAACCAGTGCTGCAAGTCCACCAGCAGCATTTGGATTTACACGCCCTGGGCACACTCAGTGCACTAGACTAGGGTCTGACAAGTAAACCAAATAGCCAAACATGGAACCACTGATTAATACATCAATTTACAATAGGGAGCACTTGCACTGTGGCACTGAATAGCAGTGGCACAGTGCCAAAAGCATCTAACATCAGCAAAAATACATGAGGCAACAGCAAAAAATGGAAGGGAGACCTACGCCAATGGTGCCAGGTCTAACAGGCCTCCCACACGAGTGAGGCACCTTTTTTATCAGGAGACCTGGGGGAACGTTGAGTGGTAGAAAATTTGTGTCAGCCTGTTAATGCCATAACTTTCCCACACAAAAATGTATGGTAAAAGTGATTGTTTCAGCTAAATTTGAGGTTTGCAGGTGATTCTGGGTAAGGAAACGTTGGGGGATCCACGCGAGCCATACCTCCCTGGAATCCCCCTGGTGTCTACTTTTCAGAAATGTGTGGGTTTGGTAAGTGTCCCTAGCTGGCCACCGAGCAGGGGGCCAAAAACCCAGGTGACCCCCATGCAAAACCAGGTTGTTTTGTGATAGGCAAATTTTATGTTGCCTCAATACGTTTTGGGCCCTTGCCTGTCACGGGTACTTGATCCACCCATACAAGTGAGGTACCATTTTTCTCAGCAGACTGAGGGGAAGGTGGGTGAGTGGAATTTTGTGGATCCACACAGATTCCAGAACTTTCCACCACAGAAATGTAAGGAACATGTTTTTTTTATTCCCATTTTGAGGTTTGCAAGGGATTCTGGGTAACACAACCTGGTGAGAGTCAGACAAGTCACCCCATCCAGTATTACCCTGGGTGTCTAGTTTTCAAAGATGTGTAGGTTTGCTGGGTTTCCCTAGGTGCCGGCAGAGCTAGGGTTCAAAATCTACAGCTAGGCACTCTGCAAAAAAAGGGTCAGTTTTCTCTGAGAAAATGTAATGGGTGTCCACATTGCGTTTTGAACTGTTTCCTGTTGCGGGCACTAGGCCTTCCCACACAAGTGACATACCATTTTTCTCTGAAGACTTTAGGGAACGCAGAGTGGGTGGAATTCTGTGGATCAACGCAGATTCCAGAACTTTCCACCTCAAAAATGTGAGGAAAATTAGGGTTTTTAGGCAAGGTTTGAGGTTTGCAAGGGATTCTGGGTAACAGAACCTGGTGAGAGGCACACAAGTCACCCCATCCTGGATTCCCCTTGGTGTCTAGTTTTAAAAAATATACAGGTTTGCTAATTTTCCCTATGTGCCGGCTGCGCTAGGGCCCAAAATCCACAGGTAGGCACATCCTGAAGAATATTCAGTTCCTAGTGGACTTTCTGCTGCCCTGGGGAGGGGGGAAATCGAGGGCTATTGCCCCAATATGCCCCCAAGGGGGGCGGAAAGACTGTGTCTATTCATTTGGTGGGGGTGGGGGCATTGGAATATCCGTTCTGGGAAGCCCCCATCCCTAATAATTGAAAAGCCAGCATAATCGCTGGCGCCTAGTGGTCTTTCTGCCCCCCTGGGGGGAAGATCAGGGGCTACTGCCCCATTTGCCTCCTGGGGGGCAGGAAGGCTGTGGCATTTGTTTGGGGGGGGGGGGGTTGGGGGCATTGGCATGCCTATCCTGGCAAACCCACCCCGAACTTTGGAAAACAAATCCCTGGTGGCTAGTGGGCTTTCTGACAGACCCAGGGGGGCATATAAGGGGTTATTGCCCCATCTGTCTCCAGGGGCCAGTAAGAATTTCATTTTAAGAAAATCCCTGGTTCTTAATGGGCTTTCAGCCCCTGCGGGGGCAGTTCAGGGGGCTATTGCCTCCATCTTCCACCGGGAGGGGCAGAAAGTCTTTAGTTTTCTTTGGGGGGTAGGGTGGGGGAATTTGCATGCCCATTCTGAGCAGCCCTGACCCCGGGCCTATAAAAAAATAATCCCTGGTGTCTGGGTGCTTTCTGCCCCCACGGGGGCAGAAGATTGGGGGCTGCTCCCCCCACTAGCTCCCCAGGGGGGGGCGGAAAGACTGGAATTTTGTGGGGGGAGGGGTGGGGGCATTGGCATGCCCATCTTTGGCAGCCCCCAACCCTCAATTAATCATAAGAGAACCCTGGCTTCTAGTGGACTTTCTGCCCCCACTGGGGGGCAGATTGGGGGCTACCACCCCCATCTGCACGGGGGGGCATAAAGACTGATATTGTGCAGGGGCGGTTGGAGTGCCCATAATGGGCAGCCCCACCTCTAATTTACATAATAAGATAAATCCTTGGTTTCTAGTGGACTTTCTGCCCCCCGGGGGCATAAAGACTGGAATTTTGTGGAGGGAGGGGTGGGTGCATTGGTATGCCCATATTGGGCAGCCCACACCCTAATAACATAATAACATATGCAACAAAAAAATCCCTAGCATCAAGTGGGCTCTCTGCCCTCCCGGGGGGGCAGACTGGGGGCTACTGCCCCATCAGCCCCACAGGGGGGCCAGAAAGGCTGTAATGGTGGCAAGGGGTGGCAGCATTGGTGTGCCCATTTTGGGCAGCCCCCACCCTAAAAAAGACTGATTATGCCCAATTTTGTGGGGGTAGCAAAGGCCCTTGCCCAAGGGGCCGCTCCCCCTTCCCTGGTGTCTAGTGGGTGGATCCCTGCTTGGGGATGCCCTCCTGGGGTGATACCTAAGCAGGGATCCACTAGGGAGATTCTTCCCTTTCCAATGATACCTCTCCTGTCTTTCTACATGCTCAGGGGGCTGAGATTGCCCCTTGAGCATGTAGAAAGTTAAACTGAAATGAGCCTCTTGGCTCATTTTAGTTTCATTTTCATTGCAATGACGTCAGTGCACCATGGCCGCGATCAGCATTGCAAAAAAAAATGTAAATTCGCCTCGGGAGGTTGGAGCAGCTCTACCCCAGCCTCCCGAGGCTAATAGAAAAAAGGGAAATCCTAATGCTGTTTACAGCAGAGGGATTTCCTGCCCCGGTCTTCATGGCGGAATGTTTCCGTTACGAACACAGGAGCACCGGTGCACATGACGGAACCATTCCGTCATGAGCACCGAAAGGGTTAAACCTTCCACAGTCAATATTCATGAATTGAATAGAGAAATGATGATGCACACCGTGATTCACGAATTTATGAATATCAATATACAGGATTAATACATGTACCTCTTAAAATGTATTCAACACAGCTGAAAAGGAAGGACTGTGAAAATGTAAAAATATGATTCTTTTGTTTTTGAATTAAGCTGTGCCTTATTTATTTTCACCCCTGCCCCGTTTTCAGCCTGGCTCTATCGCCTGTATAAACATTGGTAGAGAATCTAGATTGGGACATTATAGGCTGCGTAAACATGCAATGTCAGCACAAAAGAACAGCTGATGTCTGCACTGGGTTTTTTAAACAGTGGTAAAGCCTTAGATAAAGTTTTTTCAGATAGTCTATCTTGTTGTGCAGCTTCAAGACGCAACAGTTACACAAGACATCAAGGTTTTTGATTCTGACCGATTGACTCATTTGTGTGTTCTTCCCAGAGCTCTATTTACCTCTGGGTGTCTCTTGCTTGTGATCTTTGCTATAAAAACCCATGTAACCATTGCTCAGGGTGCTCTCTCCTTGAGTATCTCAATGGTGCTCATCGGACGGAGTCCCATTGATGAATGTTTAATAAATGACCTATGGTTTGAACTTCACTCGAATGTCGATTCCTCCTTACTTGTTAAGAACCTGTGGCGAAGTGGTGACCCTGCACCAGCAGATTAACAGTAATCAGCTCCACACACATCCCACAACATTTATAGAGGAGTGGCTCAAAACTAGCGTCGCCCCCACAGGTCTATCTGCGCTCTTCATGGTGGAGCGGGCCCATCGGGTCATCACGCAAAAGCACATACCTGGCGCAAATCCCCGACCGACACTGGCCAGGATTTTGAATTATAGGGACCGGGATCATGTGTTGCAAGCAGTCCAAGTCAACAGCCAAATAAAATGTGCCAATGCAAACATTTCCATCTTTTCGGATTACACCTTAGCAGTCCAATGCAAGCGTTTCTCATTTATGGAGGTCAAGGTCCAGGACCCTGTTGCGGGCCTCATGTTTGCTCTTTTATTCCTGGCCAAACTGAAAATTATCCACAACCATCGCTCCTTCTTTTTCGGACTCGGACTCGTGGGTAGCATAGCATTGTTCCCATCAGCCTACACAGGGCTGAAATTGATGTAAGTGTAATAAGAAGGGGGCTCCTCACTATTCAGGCAATATGTCCACGCCTCAATAGGAAAACGTAATCCTGTGTTTAGTTCCAAACACCGACTGGTGCACAATACTTCATGATTCGGGTATTCATCCCGAGGCTGCATGGTACGGTCAATTGGTATTGTCTTGTGGCTCAGCCTGGCCTGGGCTAATCCACCCTTTGCGATTGATACACACGTATACCACGTAAGCAGCCTGCCCTGCAAGCAAAAGCCACTGTTTTCACATAATGTATTATATTTTTGTTTTACACACTGTTTGGTCGATTGAAGTTTAGTTGTTAGACCCAGTATTGGGCTTATGATACCTTATTTGAACTGCTGCTGGTCTGTTTGCTAATATCCTGGGGGGCGGGGGTGGGGTAGGGGGGATGATGCAGAGTTGACCTGTATCCTTTGAACGATGTCAGTAACTAAATCATACATTATAATCTCCTGGAATCTACTGGGGATGGGTGCGATCCATAAGAGGCATAGATTTGCGGCTCAAGTACATTGTCTTTGTGCCCAAATAGTTTACTTACAGGCGACACACTCAATTGCTTCTGTAATCTGCAAGTTACAGAGACGATGGAGGGGCCAGCTGTATGCTACCGCCTATTCCATCTTTTTTGAGAGAAGCAGCAATCTTATTTCTTTTTCTCGTAATGAGAGTAGGGTAGGTGACCAGGGTAGATATGTACTATTGCAGGGGACTTTAGATGGTAAGCAAATGGTGCTGGGATCAGTTTATGTGCCTAATACAAATCAAGATGCCTTTCTCTCCCGCTTATTGTGAGCTCTTTCAGACTGGACGCAATATCTGTGTGTGTGGAGATTGAAACCTTCCGGTATGCGAGAATACTTCTTCTATTCCCACCCACACTGCCTACATATCATTTATTACACAAAGCACCTATCTGGGAAAACTATTTTGGACCATAATCCATTCGAGCTAATGCTTATTGGGGAGGGATCCCCACGCCAATTCCAACATGACGTCTCCAACCCTTGCAGCTAGAAGACCCAGTATAAAGAAACGCATTGGCAAACGCCATCACTACATATTTCTCAGACAATGAGGGCACGGCAACAACTAGATCTATAGAGTGGAAAGCCCTCAAGGTGACCATTTGGGGGTATCTATGGGGATGCTGGTGTGAGCCAGGCAGGAGATAGCTTGTGACATCACAGAGATGGAGGGGGCACTACAAATGTTGGAGGTGACAGCATAAACGGGTGTAGAAGGAGTGGAGGAACTTCAAGAAGCTAGAACAAAATATGCAGAGCTATTATAACAACTGCAAGTGATTGATTTGAATGCATGCACACTGCACACACACGCAGAAGCAGACAGGTCCAGTACATTACTAGCACGACTGATTAGGCACAACCCTCCCGTACACCTATTCTGGTGGTTCATGACAGTCACCATACATTGGTTACCACCCAGGTGGAAATTATTAGGGCGTTTCATGACCATTACACAGATCTCTATGCTACTCCCTCCCTCAACACATCGGAAGCTACCACAATATTCCTAAAGTCCATAAAGCTCCCTACTATCACCGATGCAAATATCAAAGACTTGGCAGCCCAGCTATTCTCCGCTGAGATCTGCTGTGCAATAAAGGGACTCGCTCGCAACAAAACTCTGGGCTCGGATAAGCTTCCTGTCGAGTTCTATTCCACCTTTGCATCACTTTTAGTTCCTAAACTATTACAGCTGTATACTACTTCGCTTGCAGAAGGAGCCCTACCACCCACAACCAGGGAGGCGATAGTGACTTCCTTATTAAAACCTGATAAGCCCCCAACAGACCTTGCCTCCTACAGGCCCCTCTCGATTCTTAACACAGACTATCAAATTCTCAATAAAATCCTGGCATCAAGACTACTCCCCCTACTACCTAAATGTATCCCCACAGATCAATGTGGTTTCATACCAAAGCGTAACACCTCCTTAAACATTTGCAGTTTTTAGGCTCCATTACATGCAACTCAGGCCCATTCTCTCAGAGCGGGCTGCCTTTTATTTGATATTCGTCAAGCATTTGACTCTCGGAGTTGGCCATACATGCTAGCTGCGTTAGCCCAATTTGGTATTCCTCCAGAATTTAGCAAATGGGTGGAATTACTCTACTCCAGGCCTGCAGCAAAAGCAAAAACTGGAGCCAGGATTACCTCCACAAATAATTTTTTTTCGTGGTACACATCAAAGCTGCCCCCTCTCGCCTTTACTGTTCGTGCTAGCCTTAGAGCCCTTAGCACACCATTTACGCCACGCTATGACCACATATGGCACCCCGGTTGACTCAGTAAACCACTCCATGTTGCTCTATGCCGATAATATCTTATTGTACTTTAAAGACATACATATGGACATGCAACCTATAGCCTCTTTGTTCACGCAGTTTGGGGAAAAATCTGGCCTACATCTCAATGCGTCAAAATCGATTCCGTACTCCTTCTATGACACATACACTTCACCCACTCTCCAGTTTGGTCTGCTGCAGTTCAGGGTAGAACCAATCACTTTTACATATCTGGGCATCCCTATTTACAGAATCACTTCTGATACTATAGATGGAAATGTGGTTTGAAAGCTAAATTCCCGAAAATCTCAAGTGATGTCCTGGAACACCTTGCCACTAACAACAGCTGGTCAACTAGCTGCATCTAAAATGGTCATGCATATCAGACTCTTATACCAATTTGTGTAGCCCTTCCAGGATGGATTTACAAAGCACTGGACACATTGCTAACTTCATTGCTCTGGGGACCGGATCGATATAGATTGACCATCATCAAAATGCAATTGCCAAGCACCAAAGGTGGCATGGGGACATCAGATTTTAAGGCTTACTGTATGGCCGGGCAATTGCATTGGTTAGCATACTGGCTGGCCGGCCATACCTTATTTGAACTAGGTTACTCTCCTCAGTGGTTAAAATCTGGATAATTACAGACATTACTATGCCCTGGTGCCGGGCGGGTAAGAGACCCTCCCTTCCTTTTCCATATAGCACTCCATTACTGGATGCTGGCGCTGAAATATGTCAAAACGCCAACCCCATATTCCCCAAATGTTCCGCTGTATGGTACCAACTTGGCGGGGAGTACTATAGACTACTAGATTGCGGAGTTGGGTGGAGGCCGGTGTTGAAACAGTGGGCGATTTATTCCTAGGTGGCGGCAAGAGCGGTTGCGCTGCATTGAGCTTGGCTCCAGACCACCAGTAAAATCTTGTTTCCACCTTGTCCTGGCCGAGTATGCCCGGTGATCCTTGCGGCAGAAATTTCCCTGCACCACTCTCCACGCTCACTGGTGCAGTCGAGCGACCTGTGCGGCTACTGCGAGTCCAAAACCTGAGAGATCCGGTGCTGTGCCTGTGATGCCCGGGGCCCGGCTGGATACGCAGCGACTCAGCACGGGACGCCATCCAGTCCACCTGCTCATGCATTGGAGCCACCAGCAACAACTGGAAGTCACAACAGCTACCGCCCTGATCCTACTCCTCTGAGGACCCGGGCTGCGCTGCCCACACTCCTTCTGACGCAGTTCGCTGCACTGCCAAGAAAATGGGCCTGGAGAACAGAGACCTTGCAATAACCCTGGGCCGTGCGGGCTGCGACTACGATAGACTGCCCTGAGGTAGGTTGACTCAGATGCGGCGCGTGACTGGAGCGACACTGGAAACCCCCGTAGTGGAAACAGGGACATTCTAAAGGCCTCACCTCAGTCCCTTTGGCCTGGTGGCACTTCTCCTCCTTCAAGTGTGCAGTGCGGCCTAGACGGCAAGCAACCAGCCACTGCACATGAGTGCTAAGCTCCATCCATGCAGTTTTCAACAACAGATCCAGATCAGCTTGCCTGCCAACACTTAGGGTCCTGTGGCTCAGGGTCTGCTGCCGGCGCCTGCTAGGACAAGACCCCCTGATGACCCTCCGATTCCACAGACACATGAGTGACCCACGGCACGAGGACCCATCCTGGTAAAAAACCTGCTGGACGGATCTAACACCCACCCCCAAATTTACCCATAGTGACACTTTGCTCACGCACCTTCACACCTACTCGTGAACCGACTGTGGCAAGCCATGCCCACGCAAGCTTGCATTGAGGCCCAACAACTCCAGAAGCAACGTTAGGGGTCCATGGACTTGCCACATAGACTCTCACCCTGAATCCTTTCACCACTGTCAATATTTTGTACCTGGACTACTGCCTCCTGACAACACCACAATTGGTAAACCCAGGACAGAGAAACCCCAGGCACAACCACCAGAACCCCCACCCCAGGAGACCGCTGTGACCACTCGCACAGATTCGATGCATTGATGGCGGCGATACTCATCAAAACCACCCTAGGCCCGAAGATTGACTCACTGAGTATAGACATGGCGTTCCTCAGGGAGGACCATAAGAAACTGAAGGGCAGAGTGAAAGAGTCCGAATCCACATTGGAGTCGCTCCGTCCCACGGTGACTACAACAGTCACCCAGCTGCAGTCCCTCCAGCATGAGGTAGACTATTTGAGAGCAACGTGGAGGACCAAGAAGGGCGATCGTGCCGGAACAACGTGCGCATCATGGGTCTCCCTGAACGAACGGAGTACCGTCCTCAACATGGAACTTTATCTGGAGGAATGGCTTGCTCAAGACATCCTGCAAGGCAAGATCTCGAAATTCTTCTTGATAGAACGAGCACACAGGGTGCCAGGGGGCCCTCATGTCAAGGAGTTTTCCCCAGACCAGTGGTGGCAAGACTGTTTAATTACCATGACAGGGACCACATATTGCAGTTCACTAAAGCCCGAGGCCCCTGGCAAGTTGACAACTCCATGGTCCATATATATACGTACTATACTGTATCACTACAACGCCGTCGCTCCTCCTATCTGGAGGTTAAAAAATGCCTGAGAGATCATGATATTCAGTACTCACTATAATATCCGGTGCGCCTCCGCATTTGCCATAAAGATGGCACAGGGTTTTGCAACACACTTTAAGAGGCGTGGACCTAGATCGATCAACAAGGCCTAGCGCACGCGCCACCCACAAAACCGACGGACTCTTCTTGGAAGTTGGCGGAACCCTGCAGGGGCCGAGGCAGAGGAAGAATACGCCGACAAACGAAAGCTCAACTGACCCAGGAAGGCGCACAGGCCATCAAAACAGCGGAACACATAGGTAGCCCTCCATCCTCCCAAAGGCTGGACTTGGACTCAGCAATAGATCAAAACACTGACCCTCACAGTCTCGCAGCTTGAGGCACTGTCAGAGGGCAGACTGGCCCTCACCCCGTAGACCACAGATGCACTGGCTGAACATTTCAGAAATCCACAAGGGTCTCCACTGCAAGGCCTATACGTTACGTGCAAACAAGCATGACACCAGGTCGAGACACAAGGGGCGGCATACCAGCAATGACATCCAGCCCTGCTGCACCTCTTCAGCAAGTGATAAGTAGCTGATATAGCACCAATATTGTTTATATTTGTTTTATGTTATTTTCTGCTTATTTAAATTGCATTTCAGTGTGAATGGCCAAATGCCCATTGGCAAACTGGCCTGGGGTGGGACATTGGTGTAATCTTTTTTATTGTGTAGATTGCTCTATTTGCCCTCATAATGCAGGGAGCGTGGGCTGTTTGTACACTTTTAAAGATATGCATGGGGGTGGGGCGTGGGGGCAGTAGGGTTGGATGAGGGGCATTGTATGCATGGTGCATGTCCTGTACCGGAGGTCCTCCTCACAACTGGATAAACGGTGGCTGGAGAATATGTCTTGTTGACCTGGAACAAGAGGGGTCTGGTGGGTTATGCTAAGTGACACAAAGTGTTTCAATATTTACGCAGCCACTGGATCACGATTGCATTATTACAGGAAACACACCTCACTGCGCAAACACTTGCATCAGTCTGTAAGCGCTGGAAGGGCATGATCCTGGGCACCACATATTCAGGATGTGCCGGGGGTGCGCTCATTTGGGTGGCTCCAGGGAGCCTGCTACTGGTCACACACTCTAGAGTAAACACACAAGGCCATTTTGTCACCATGGAGGGCCTACTGAATGGATCCCCTCTGGCATTGGCGTCCCTATACGACCCCAAACTCAGGCCAGTCCTCATTCCTGCAGTCCCTCACACTGTCCATGCTCATGGACCCCACGGTTCCCATGTACTGGGGCGAAGACTTTAACGGGGTGCAGGACGTTAGTTTGGACCACTCCCACCCTCCCTTCCAGGAGCACAGTCCATCAAACTGGCACAAAACATGAAAGAGTTTGTATCCAACATGCAGGTACACGATCCATGGTGCAGCAAGCATCCTCTGGTACATACTTATTCACACTACTTGGCACTGCACGACCTATACAAACGGATAGACACTATATACTGCTCAGATAATGCCCTGCACAGCGTACTACAGGCAGACTATCTGTCACGGGTGCTCTCAGATCACAGTCTGCTCCAATTAAGTCTATCCTGGGGTGCGAGACGACCTGGGATCTCGACCTGGATTTTGCGGTGCGCCGTGCTTGCCAACTCATCATATCGCAACACCCTTTCGCGTTCCATCGACCCGTACTTCTCGACAATTAAGGCTGTCCTTCGGGAAATGTAATAAAAACCAAGTATGGTGCCCGAAAGTCGCTGACGGATGAGCTACAGACTCATGAATTGGATGTACGGAGACTCAAACAGCTTATCCTCACTGACCCTCGGGTTGCTCCCTCCCTGGCCCAGGCTCGCCTAGAATGCAAGGGCGCAACAGCCGACCGCTGCGCACTGGACTATAAGACATACTCAGCACGCAGACATAAAGAAGGGGATAAAGCGGGCAAGCTGCTTCCGTGGCTACTTAAATTCGACAAATCACAACCCCCCATTACTGCCATACACACCTCCGCCGGGACTCCACACAAGAAGAAGCCATTAATCAGTCTTTCTATGAATACTACACACGCTATATGTAGCCCCAGTCGTCCAAGACCCTGCCTCCATACTGTGCTGCCTTGCGGGGATTCAACTCCCACAAATTACGCCATAGCACTTCGATTCACTGGAAGACCCCATCAAGGTGGATGAGATTGCAGAGGCAATTAGGCAGCTGGCAACTGGTAAGACACCAGGAACAGACGGCTGGCCATAGGAGTTATATTCCACCTACTCTGAACAGCTAACTCCTCAGTTGGCCAGCATGTACACCGGGCCTTTGAGAAGGGTGAACTCCCCTTCACTCTGAGAGAGGCGACGCTAGTGATCCTACCAAACCGGGCCGAGATCCTCTTCAAATGGCCTTGTATCGCCCTTTATCGATGTTGAACTTTGACTACAAGATTCTCGGGAAACTACTAGCGAATAGGTTAGTCGCGGCTGTCCCTCTGCTGGTCCACGAGGACCAGAATGGGTTTATACCAGGGAGAAACATTCGATACGCTGAGCTGGAGCTATTTGTTGGCAGTGTTATCCGGGTTTGGCATCTGTCCCAACTTCTTGCTGTGGATACGGCTGCTATATGCAAAATAAACAATTGATGGACGGAATGCTGGACAATGCAAACATTCATTCCCAGTCACAAAGATCTGGGTTTAATCCATCATTCTTTTTTTTCACCACACCACCCCAGTTTGGACCCAGCCATCTGCAAATCAGTATTGACCCTGTTCCTTGTGGGAAGACTCCAGCCCGAACTGCCAAGCCAGGTCCTCCATAGACCGGAAACAAGCATCCTGGGACTGGTTTCAGGGCATCAACCTTTATCAGCCAGACTAGCTTGAATTTGTGCTGTAGTGAGCACAGGACCCACGTCTGGGAATACCCTTCCCGCTTAGGGTGACATATGCAAAAGAAACAGTTGATGGACGGAATGCTGGACAATGCAAACATTCACCACCAGTCACAAATATCTGGGTTTAATCTATCATTCTTTTGCTCACCACACCACCCCAGTTTTGACCCAGCCATATGCAAATCAGTCTTGAATCTGTTCCTTGTGGGAACAGTCCAGCCCGAACTGCCAAGTCAGGTCCTCCCTGGACCGGGAACAAGCATCCTGGGACCAGTTTCAGGGCATCACCCTTCATCAGCCAGGCTAGCTTGAATCGAGTGGTGTCGTGAGCACAGGACCTAAGTCTGGGCATACCCTTCCCACTTAGGGAGCCATATGCAAACAAAACAATTGATGGACAGAATGCTGGACAATGCAAATATTCACCCAGTCACAAAGATCTGGGTTTAATCCATCATTCATTTGCTCACCACACCACCCCAGTTTGGACCCAGCCATATGCAAATCAGTCTTAACCCTATTCTTTGTAGGAACATTCCAGCCCGAACTGCCAAGCCAGGTACTCCCTGGACCAGAAACATGCATCCAGGGACTGGTTTCAGGGCATCACCCGTCATCAGCCAGATACGGCTGATATATATCACAAGCTACAGGCCAGGGTAAAGACAGGTTGCACTTTCTCCTCACTCTTTATTATAGTGTGAGGCGCATGCCAGGGTTGCCCCCTGTTGCTGATACTTTTTGCCTTGATCATGGAGCCACTGGCATGTAGACTATGACAACAGGTTATGGAGTGGGGCCTATATGTAGACCATCAGTGGTACATCGTATCGCTGTATGCAGACGATGCATTAATCTACCTGCGCAGCCGAACTGAGGTACTGCAGCAGATAATGGATCTCTTAAACGAGCATGCACAGGTCTCTGGACTAAGGGTCAATTGGTCTAAATCGATGGTGTTCCAGATGACGCCCATGTTGCCAGCCCAGAGACAGGTGGCTCTGAATACACTACTGGAATGGGCGTTCAACACTTTCAAATACTTAGGGGTCCAGGTGTATCATTCAGGGACAGACACCATAGACAACAACCTGGGGCATGCCATTACCAGAGCCTGATCGACTCTTCCGTTCTGGCTGGGCCTCCCTTTGTCTCCCATGGGGCGAGTGGTCATCTCCAAAATGCTGGTCTTCCTGCATCTACTGTATTTTTTCTATACACTTCCCTACTGCCTGCCACGAAAATTCTTTAAGGATCTAGAATCCTTCTTAGTCTCCCTAATATGGCGGAATTCCAGGGCCAGGGTAGCCTTCCATAAATGATATCTGCCACTATCGGATGGCGGCCAGGATGCCCCAAATTATGAGCGCTACTATGCCGCAGCATAACTGCAAAGGCCAATGAGATGGCTGGCTAAGAGTAACCTCACCAAATTGATCAAGGCGGTCATATCTTGGGAACATCCGGTACTACTGGAGTGGTTGTCTGGCAGTACCACCCTGACACAGAAGCATCAAGGCAACATCTCAATGGCGACAGCCAGATGTAGCTTGACCAGATACACCCCTGGCCTACCATTAGAGATACTGCCGGGCACATTCGCTTGTCATGGACGCATGGAACTTGGGCCCTGGAAGGAGAGGGGATTGGACACATGGGGGACATGAATGTAGACTCTCAGCTACAAGCATTTGAAGAATTAGTTGATAACTATGGGGCACCGCAGGGCTCATTCCTGTTGCACGCACTGCTCACATGCCACTTCCTACAAACATGAGATAATGACGGCACCGAACCCCCACTTCTCATCTTTTGCAAACACTGCCGATGCATGGGCGCAGTAGACATGCCGTAATGGCCATTTACACCTCTCTTGGACTGGACGATCCACCCGCACTGACAACATTATGCGCATACTGGGATACCGAACTGCCACCACCATCTCTGATAAACAATGGGCACAATGCATTAGCCACCCAAAAACTATTTCAACCAACGCCAGGTTGAAGTACAACCAATTCAATTACTTGCATCATACGTACCCCATAGGCTGGCACTCATGTACCCAACAGCTGTCGATGTATATATCCCAGGTGTCGAGATCTGGGGGCCACATTCATGCATATGGTGTGGACACCCAAGTGGAGGCGCAGCCTACCCACTTCCTATTGGGCGTCACAAAACGCAGCGCATCTCGTAAGGGCTTGACTACGTTTCTGAATTTGTTTCTGTATCTAGCACGGGGCCTCGCCAAACATAAAATAGCCATGACCTGGAAGTCGCAAGTGGGTCCCAACAGACACTCGTGGCTACTTGACCTTCATAGGGCACTGGTGTCAGAACACACAAATCATCTAGCAAACACAGCGTGTGTGACAGTGCCCTCGCGACCGAATCCCATTCAATGGCAAGACTACCTGACACTAGTTGAGGTCAAGGTCGGATTACGTCGGCATGCAGATGCTGATGATATCATTTTGTCATAATTAATAAAAATGATTTACAAAAAACAGATGAATTTTCGCAAACTAATGCTGTCCCATATTGAAAACTACTTCAGTATCTAAGCGATGTCTATCAGGTTCTTCGTCTAAAGTATTGTAATAGTCAAAGTATTTTGTACTTTGCTACTTATTTCTTGGTCTTTTTCTGTCAGACCTTACCAAAGTGACCAGCAATACCACATTCTAAGCATTTTAAACTTTTTGCAGGACATTTATGACAATCAGCTGAATGTTGTGTTTTTCCCCATCTATAACATGCATTAGAAGGTTTCGTTTGCTGTGTTGGATGACTTTTAACTTTATCTCTGTCTTACTTAATTGTCAGATCTCTGATAGAAATTTAAAAATGGTCTCTTGATGAGATTTAGTAGAATAATAGACAGCAGCCTGGTGCAGCGCACATTTGCTCACCCTTTACACATCCCCATTTGGTCAAAGATTTATCAGATGCATGACATGAAGGCGCATTTAGCACATGTTTCTTATGTGGTCTAACGATAATAAAAAAAGGGTTGAACTTGACATTAGTTTTAGAGTGCATTTATGCTAGGACTAGTGAACTCATTTATACTATGGGTTTTAACTGAATCAAATGAGATATTAATAAACCATCTGTACTTAGTAGATATGTTCTCACTATAAAAAAGATGAGTTTGACCTACATAACGTGTGCCTTAATTCATTTATTGACATTTACTATTTAGATGACTGAGTAGAAACCATCCTCATATATGTAGAATGCGAATACCCTAGAAATGACAACATTTTATGTAATGTGTGCACTAACATTTTGTATATTGCCTTAAAATGTAGTTCCTAGACACACACAAATACCTTTAATATTTTACTGTATGCTTTATGTAAGGTGAATTTAATGTACTGACTATTCATATTAATTTTTGCTTAAATGTGCACATGCAAAGTAAATGTGCATTATTGAGTTAATACTTTAAATTGTCTTTAGAAGGTCTGATTAACGTGCTGCATAAAAAAGTGTTTTCCATTTTCTGCTAACATGACATTTCTTGCAGACATTCACACGCATTGCTAGTTGAATAATACATACATTAATGTACTAGTGATAGAGAGAGAGCCTGAGAAGATCTTGAAGAAAGAGCATGAGGCGCAATAACATTAAATGAAATGCCTATTCAGCAATGTTTACAACCTAGCCTGTGTGTGAGAAGACAATGTTGTTCCCAGGTCCATTGTGAGATACTTTGCGAATTTTGCAGTCTGCGATGTGAGAAGTCGAGAAATAAAATGGACCCCTGATGATGTGCACAAAAGTGTGTTGCCCAGGAGACTCCTGTGTGTTAGAATGTAGTGTTCACACCGTTGGGAGCAGATCCCTTCAGATTCTCTTCAGAACCTTTCCAGACCCTTAGGCTTTGAGAGGTGCAGACCTCTATGCTTCCTTTGATTATTTCCTGAGTGTGGCTTAGGCTAACACATATTCCCTGACCCAAGAAGGGTCTAGACCAAGTTTCTGAAATGCTGACACCTTCCTGCTTAACTTCTCATCCCGTTCTATGTCCCTTTATGGAATGTCTTGATTTTTTAGATCCTTAGGAGCTTTAGAACCATCCAGTTAGATTAGGATTTACTTTAGGTGGTTTAGATTTACTCATATATAGATAAGACAATCTGAGACTCTTCTCTGAGCATCACATTTTATTGCAAATCTTTTGTAGTGCTGTGACTGAACTTCTTGTTTGCCTAATATTAGTGCCCCTCAATTTCTTCCCCAGGTCGAACTTTCCAGTTGGTATCTGTATATTTATAGCATGGTGTTAAGGGTTGTGTATCCTAACTTTATTTTTTATTTGTAATAAACCTTCTTAACCATAATTACTGATTCCTGTTTCTTATTGTGTAGCCAAATGGGTTACACATTTAATTGAAATTGATTGATGTAATGTTGACTCCCGTCACCTATCAAGTGGAGAAAAAAAAGGTCCATCTGAGAACCAATGTTAAGAAAGTGTGCCCCGAAAATGCTGTAGCCTGCTTAGTAGAACGTTGGATTGTTTTCCACTGATGATAGGAAATTAGGGTGTCTTATTTAGAAATTGCCAAAGCCCATTCCAAACGCCAAAAGCCCATGGTTCGGTCGAAGGATTGATGGAGTTGCAGCGGTTAGGAAACTATTTGTAGAAGTGAAGGAGTGTGAGTATTAATAGGGGTGCTCATTGCAATTGCTTATGCTTAGATTGCAGTATTTTGCAGTGGCGGTTTGGTGTTCTGTGAAGATGATTTAAGTTGTTGTGTGAATGTGTCACAACACAGAGAAGTTGAAGTGGTTATCAGCCCATTGTGGCCTGAGATCCCAGGATACATGCCTACATGGTAAGAGTTTCAGTGCAGAAGACACTATGTGTAATTGCGTGCTGTGTTGTGGTGCTGATCGTGAGACTTCCGCAAAAGCATTATTGGCTTAGGTGCTTTATCTTTCTTTGATTGTGGGATGTAGTTGGTATACTTGATCGTAGTGCACAGGGAAGAACTGTATAAATCCGAGTGAGATCCCGCTGGCCAAGGTTTCATTTGAAGTGAATGTCAGGATAGGTCAGAAAGTGTTGCTCAGAGCAGTCTCTTGGGTGTATGGAAATCTGTAATTTCTTTAGCGGAGCAGACAGTTAGAATTGTGGGTGAAAAATCATTTGCTGGTTTCAAAGAAAAGTCATTTGTGAATATTACATATTTTGATTGAAAATGAAATTCTTTAAAGCATTACAAAGTCTAGTGAAGGGAGAAGTGAATGTGCTTGTTAGACAGGGGCTTAGGTACCACCCTAAGGTACGCCGGGTCATATTATGGTGATAGACGTGTAGCTTCACATGTGTTTGGCTCACACAGTAGCACAAGATCACGAAAAATGATGGTCCTTTGACATTCCTCGTTATACCACATTCAATTTGAGAATTATTGAACATTTAAAAAGGACGCTGTATGACATGAAACCACCTCCTAGACCTAACCAATACAAAGCACTTAATGCCTGTCAATATCTCAGGCAGATGGAGAGGTTTCACTGAAGGTTCAAGAAAGCCCCACATACTTGTGCGGATGCTAGATGTGACTCAGAACAGAAATCTTTGAGAACTTATAAGAACAAGGGAGCTAATTTACATTCTGCATTATCAATTGAGGAAAACGGGAAAGGTAAAAGCAAGGACAAGAAAAAGAAGAAGGAGAAAGAAGATACAGAGAATTTAGCTGAGGACAGTGATAGTGATCTAAATGAGGATTTTGGGGCACATGCATCAAGATAAGGAATTGCGATTCCTTAATAGCGATTTTTAAGGAATCGCTATTAAGGAGTTGCAATTCCTTTTGCATGTAGGTTTCTCAAAAATAATAGCGATTCCTACACATTCCCTAATATCGAAGTGCAAATTGCAATTGGCTATTGGGGAATGCTTTCCCATTCATTCCAATGGGCCTAGAGGCCCTTTGCAATGAATGGGAATACATTCGCAATTTGTGATTACCAAATAGGTAATCGCAAATTGCGAATGCAATTGCAAGGGTGCTAGGGAAATTAGGCCCCCCCTGATGCACCCCCCTAAAAGGTAAGAGTGCACATGTGGTGCACACACATGCCCTAAGGGCATGTGTATGCACCACATGGCACTTACAAAAATGCAATTTTGAAGTTGATGTTAATTTGCGATTCTTTAATGTGAAGTCACTATTTTAAAATGCTTTTTGCATTGCATTTAGGGAATCGCAATTTGCAATTACCTATTTTGCGAATGCATTTTGGGTTGATGCTTAGGAAATAGCTTTTTACAGGTCGCAAGCTGGCCGATTCTGCGAATCGTCCTATTTGCGTCTGGTAAAAAGCTTGATGCATGTACCCCTTTATAACTGAATTATTGTTGAAACGTCCCCCTCTATACAACGTAACTCAAACTGGAGGAGCGAGTAATATTCCTATTGGTGCAACTTTTGATGTGCCTATGGAACCAATAAATATGAATCCTAATTCAATGGGTGAGAATGCAGGAATGACAGCTCCTTTAAAGTCCACTTGCTCTAAATACTCCAGATGCATTGACTGTTCCTGTAACAATTAGACCTGTAGTTGTTTTGTATAAACCTGGATAGACAGGGAATACTACACATACCTTGGCTGTTCCTTCTGGAACGAATGCTATAGCTAGCAACTCAGTTGGCTCAAAAAGGAGACCAATTCCTCATACTCCTATGATTCTGACACAAGGGAATACCCCATGTGATACAAGTGCAGGCCCTTCATTAAATCAGACAGGGTTTGACCAATCTTGGATACTTTCTCAGAGATCTCACCACCCTTTTTTCCCTGCCTAGAATGAATAAGCTTCCAAATGGGAATTACAGAACCTCTAGGACAGAGATATTTAAAGGAATTTCCAATCCCTTTTGATCTCACCACCAAACAAAAGTAGTGGTACCTATAGCAGAGGGATAATGCTTAATACCCCAGCAGAAGAACCAGGTCTTACTGACTGTACATTTGATGATTGGCTTAAAGGCATAGACACCCCAACTGGAAGTGGAAATCCTAGAACTAGTGAATTGAATACTCAGGTCCCGGAGAGAGAAAGGATTATGGATGTGTATGCATTGAAAGTAGAATTAGAAGAAATGATTATTTGAACTCCTCCTATGTCACAATTAAATGTTACCAGGATGATGAACTATAATTTTCTGTGTAAAGATGTTACTAGATGTGCAGGACAGGGTCTTGAAAGATTATCTGAATTGGCTCACAGATATGAAATTGATTAGCAGAAATCTAAAGCTTTACAAAGATGTTACAGGCTAAGCTTTAGTGACAAAGATCTCACAAACATTTGACCATCAGGAATGAAATTACAGATCAAGGAAGAATTGCCTATGTTCAAAAGTGGAGTGAATTAGATAAGTGGGAAGGTAGATGGGCAAAGAAAAAGAAACCATGGAAGGAGAAGGTCAAGTTAGAATTGAGGGGGATATACACGTGCTTCCCGTAGAGAAGTGCCCTGTGGAGGTTATATCCATATACCTTGGAGCAGGACAGATCTTTGGTCATTCACAAATGATTTTCCAAAATTGAGGGAGAATCTAATGGAATGGTACAGACAGGTATATCGATCTGTAAATATCTTAAAAGTTCTGTGGACCAATTTGAAGACCTTATTTTAAATTGGGTTTCAGGTGACTTGTGGGTTGAATGCAAATTTGCTTTGGATTGGCATAAAGTTGAGCTGACAAGACATCCTATATCGGATGTACCATGTTACAACGCATACCGTTACAACTACCTACCATTACAACGCGACCATTACAACGCATACCATTACAACGCATAGCGCTTTGAGGTGCTGGATAGTGGTAAGTATAATTTACTATTCTAACTCCAGTCCCCGGGGACCCTAGGGAAGGTGTTGGATAGTAAATTATACTTATTCCCTATCCTAGAGCGCCCCCCAGCGCAATGCGTTGTAATGGTATGCGTTGTAAAAGTCGCGTTGTAATGGTAGTGCGGAGTAACGAATGCGTTGTAACAGGTGTATACCCCTATATCACATGCTCCATCTCCATTGGTAACGAAAAGGTATAATCAGGTGATTATATTTCTGAAATCGAAACTCCTTAGGAGTCAAAAAGTCAATACATCATTACTATGAGAGACTTTTAAAGGCATTTTAACAGTTCACTGGGACAGAGACCTTAGAGGCAAATTATATGGGCATTTTATTTACAGATTTGTGTTTGGATTGAAGCCTGAGGTTAGTTCCATGATTCAGCCGCATTTCATTTGTTGGCAAAGTAAGCCCATTGACGAGATATTGAGATATACCAAATACTGCAGTGACAATTTTAAATGAAACACAAGAAATTGAAAGAGAATTTAATAATTGAACAAATGAAAGCTTCACATCGAGATCAAAATCAGCACTTTATTTGGAATGCTGGTCCTATGCCGGGAGTGTATCAGCAAGGAGTTCTGATGATGCGAGGTGGAAATGGATTTCAACTGCAAGGTAGAGGATGTGGTGTCCCAATTGACCCGAGTACAGGTGTTGATGTGTCAACCCTAAAGAAATCAAATCTGTGCCATATCTGCAGCAGGTAAGGGCATTGGAAGAGTTGATGTTGATTTAATGCTGGTTCAACCAATGTGGTCAAGTGTATGCACAGACGTGGGTCCCTTGCTCACTGTGCCAGTGAATTTAAGCCCGCCTGGCTGATGAGGGGTGATACCCTGAAACTGGTCCTATAATGCTTGTTTCCGGTACAGGAGGGACATGGCCTGGCAGGTCAGACTGGACTGTTCCATTTGCATATGACTCAGTGCAAACTGGGGTGATATGGTGAGCAAAAGAACGATGCATGTAATGCAGATCTCTTGACTGGGGCGTGTGTTTGAAAAGTTTCAGCACTCCGTCCATCATCTTGTTGTGTTTGCCCTCATTCTGTGGAAGGTTGGTTATCTTGTACCAGAACCCAGGATTTAACCAATAGTCATCTTACCAAGTACGAGCAGGTTATACTTGGCAATAAAGTCACATTGAGGAGATGCACTGTACTAAATACTGCTCCCTTTTGCCCACACCTGGACATGACTCTGTTGAAGGTGAAGTTGAGCATGGCTCTTTTGATGTTACTGAACTATGAATCCATCCGAGACCGGTCATATAAAATGTGCTACTACCTGAATCACATTATGAGATGCTTGTTGATGGCTCCTGCTTATGAGACCATGATGGAAACCTGGGAGCTGCCTATGCAGTCTGTAATTTCTCAGTTGTGGTCGAACCGCCTGGCTTCAAGGAGTATTTTTAGCGCAAGTGGCCGAATTGAATGCTCTTACTAGGTCATGCTGTGTTTCAGACCAGCTGATAGTGACAATAATCACTGACAGTCAGTATGGCTTCGGTGTCATTCACAACTTTGAACAGTTATGGTCACAGCATGGGATTATGACCTCTTTCGGTTCGCCCATAAGAAATGGTGAGAGTGTTCATAGCCTTTTGCAGGGTTTAAGAGTTAAATTCCCAGATTGTAGTTGTGAAATGCGCTACACATAAAAGCGTTGATGGATATCCAGTCCCCTGAAATATAAATTCCATAGGATAAAATGGGATATATATTTCAGCGGACAAGATACCCATCATTGTTGTGATGGAGTAACATGTCCATCAAGATTAAGAATGGGCGAATTTTGCGAATTCGCAATCAGCGAATTTGCGGATTTGCGAATTCGCGATCCGCAAAATTCGCGAATTTGTGCGAATTTGCGGTTTTTTGTTTTTTTGCGGGGTTTTTGCGTGTTCGTGGGGTGTTTTGCGTGTTCGCGGGGCTTTTTGCGTCTTCGCAAGCCGCTTGCATAGCGAAGTTACCTATGCAGTCCTTTATGGGAGAGGGAGAGAGAGATAGATAGATAGATAGATAGATAGATAGATCGATAGAAAGAGAGAGAAAGAGAGGGAAAGAGAGAGGGAGAGAGAGAACGAGAGAAATAAAGAGAGGCCGGATCTCTGAAGGGCCAGATTCCTGAGTTGCCCCTACAGAACATACAGCTTTTTATTTTTAGCAAAATGCATATGAAAATTGTGCTGTAAAGGTCTCTTTTAGTTTAACCCCTCCTGACAACTCAAAATGGGTGTATTTGTCATCCTCTCCCGTCTTCCTGTTTTTTATATCTGTTAGTGCTTCCTGATGAGGTTTAATTCCTTGGATAGGTGCCTCGTTGCCTACTTGTAACTATTCTCTGACCCTGCTTCAAGGGTCAGAGCAGGGTCAGAGAATAGTTGCAAGTAGGCAACGAGGCACCAGGAAGCAATTAGCAGCAGGTGTCCAAGGTGAAGTTAATTTGTTTGTAACCCTTTTGTAAAAGGTTACAAAGAAATGAGGTTCAACTTTTGCACCTGCTGCTGTAACCCTTGCTTGGCTGAAAATTCGTCCCCGCTGATTTGCGGAAAATCCGCAAATTCGCCCGCGAAACGGATTTTACGCCCACCCTTAATCAAGATCCAAATCAGGTCCTGCGACTGTAGGCAATAGATATGCTGATGAAACAGTGAGATACTGCACTCTAAGTTCTTGCACCTTTAGTAGGGAGTACCACAATGAAAAATCAGATGCCACAAATTGCAATCTGTTGTTGACTGCAGTTGATACTTGGGAAGAGGTTAAGAGGTTACAGGCTGGATTCGAGTAGGTTGTGCCAAAATAAATGAGGATTATATTTGGGTTTCAGGAGATGGAAGACCTGTGTTGCCAGTTAGCTTGTTACTTATCATGGCTATGCATTATTATTGACCTGCACATGTAGGGAGAGATGCCATAGTACATTTTTTCAGGCAGACATGGTTTAAACCAAGGTTCAGACTGATGCCTGAAGGACTGCTGAATGTAGAAGAACAGCAGTATCACTGAGTCACACAGGTAGATCTGCAGGTCCTTTCAACAGGATGCAACTGGGCTTTATCGAGATACCTGTGTGCAGTGGGTTGAGATATTTCCTAATGACTGTGTGCATCATTTCTCGTTGGATTGAAGCTTACCAAACTGGGAGAAATTATAGTCTAACAGTGGCTAAGCTTTTGTTGAGGGAGTTAATACCTAGGTTCCGTTTCCGAACTTCTCTGGAGTCAGACTGTGGAACTCATTTTAATAATGAGGTCCTGAGGATGTTGTGAGCGGCATTGCAAGTTGAACAGAGGCTCCACTGCAGTTACCGACCGGAAGTTCATGCAATTGTGGAGCAAGTCAATGGCATTTTGAAATGCAGATTGGCTAAAGTGTGTGCTTCAACATCTTTGAAATGGCCTGATGCCTTGCCTCTTGTGTTAAGGAGCCTAGGAGGACAGGATTGTCACCCCATGTGATCACATTGGCAAGGGCCATGAGACTACCAGCTGTATCCGCAAGCACACTTGTGAACATTACAGATGACATGATTCTTGATTAAAGCAAATGTCAGGCTGATGTGGTGCGTTCTGTGTCTCGCCAGGTTAGAGAGGCTACAGCCCCACCTCATCAAGCGCACTGCCATGCTCTCTGTCTCAGCGACTGGTTTATGCCAAAGAAGCACAGGAAAAAGTAATGCTTGTAGCCTCTGTGGCGTGGGTCCTACCAAGGGATTCTGGTCACCACAACAGCTGTGAAGTGGGAGGCCTCCCCAACTGGGTACACACTGCTCATTGTCACAGAGTCCCTTGCCCTCTTGTCCCCTTGATGATGTAACAGTACCTGTCACTGATGTGCCCGTGGTTACAGTGAGACAAAGGGAGCAGGTTAGTCAATCTTTTGGTGATCAACAAGAAGCTCGGACAGCACTTGTTCAGCCTGCGGGGGTCTGGGAGAGTCAACAGTTGAAGTCCCAACCTGTGGTGTCGACTTTGTCAGATTTAAGCCCTGACAAAAGGCCTAGTGCATTAGTAATGTAAATTGCACCCGGAGCTGGTAACCAAGAAGACAGGAGAGAGGGAGCTGGTGTTTGGCTGAAGTGCATGTGCCACACACTATCCCAGAAGAGGCCCAACCGTAAGGAGATCAAAGTGAGCTAAAGTACCTTGTCGGAGGTACTCCTCACCTGAATTGACATAGTTAGCTGTCAATAACTGGGAGAGAGCATTCTGCACCTTTTTTTTAACAACTTATAGCCAATTGAGCCTCCTTGACCTCAACATTGTGGCTGAACTGAGTTTTGAAATTGCATTGCCGCTAAATAGACTGAGTCAATATATCCAAAAAGTGATCCTTGCTGAGTGTGAACTGAGCATTTATTAGAGAATGAACTTAATAGATTTACGCAAACTACAAAGAAGAGTACCAAGGCCAAGTCTGCTTAAGGTGCGTAAGTTTGTCATTTCGTAGAACACGGAGTAGGGTTAAGGAAGACTCATGAAGATCATTGGAGATATTTTACTGGAGGAGATATTTGAACTCTGGTTTGATATTTGTGCAATTAGAAACAAACTCGAAGGATATGCTGTAAATCTTCAATTTAAAAAAGGTCTGACATCAGAAGAACTCATGGAGCCTAACAAAATATTAGTAGCGGTTTATGTGTAGGAGTATTTGTAGTTGTGACATTTTTATTAATTGCTTTACATGTAAGATTGGGTTTACCCCATCCTTCACAGGTAGAGGATCTTAGATCTACAAGTCTTCCACAGCCACCAGTCCCCACTGACCATAATGTATCTGCAATAGATGAGAAAGACTTACTCATGAATGCTTCTAGAGGAGATTATTCATTGAATGTTTATTCAAAATTGCTTTATAAGTATATTGACACTGTGGATGCTAGTGATTGCTACATTTGCATGCAATTACCTGTGTCAGTTGCAGATGGAATAACATACCATCATCTCCCTTTGACATATGGAGTTCCCTGTAGCTTATCGCTGAGCATAGTCTATAGAAAGGGTAATTTTCAATATTTTTCCTTGAACCATGACTTGGTTTTTCAGAAGTTCCTATGCAGAAGCACTTGAATCAACAGCCTGATGCTAAAAACTCTGAGGTAGTTGGGCATTTCTTTAGACCCACCATGACATAAGACACTGCTTATGCACATAGACACAACATAACCTGTTCCTTAGCAGATGTAGAAAATAATTTATAGATTCATTAGAAGATAGAACTAGAGAAATATTGGATAAGGCAATGAATCAATCAAAAGTACTCCAAAGGGCCAAAGAAGAAAGTGAACAAAGATTAGTGGGATGTATTGTAGCATTAGCTTTAGATTGCCAACATAAAGAGAAATGTGCATATTCATTAGGAAATCCACAACTGACACAAATCTTGTAGGCAATAGTGAATTTGATCATGCTTTTGAAGTTCATGGAAATTGGGGGTTATACTTAGATGGAGCGGATACAGTTTTCCCTGGAGATTATTACATGTGTTGGAAAAATGCATTTTTCAGGTTACCCAAAGATTAGTATGGCACATGTTACATGGGGATAGTTTTTCAAAAGATTTATCATGTGAGGTAACTTGATGATCCAACAAGGGAACAACATTTAAGAACAAAACGAAGTACTGGTGAACATTTAGAGATATTTTTGGTGTTTTAATACCATCTGTAGGAGTCATACTCAATTCACCCAAGATTGGAAAGCGTTTTACTGTAATTGATAAGTTACATACTTGTACAGATAGAGGATTTTTTGTTATAGATACTAAAATGGTTGCTATTAGTTCAATGGTTTTGCAGAATAGACTGGCACTAGACATCTATCTCACAAATGAAGGCAGAGTCTGTCTAATGTTAAAAGTTCAACAATGTTGCATTTACATTCCAGATGAAAGTAAGGACTTGCAGAAATACACATAGAACCTTACTGACTTAAAGAAAGATTTGAAAGGGTTAGATGCAATAGATGCTTGTGAAGCAATAGGGAATGGATTACCTGCTATTGGCAGATAGTTTGGAAATTTAGGTAGTGGAATTGTTGAAAGCATTTTGAAGTCCTTAGTGATAATTGCACTTTGTGGCATATTCTTAGTTGTAGACTTTAAGGGATACAAACATGCACAAGTGAAAAAGGAATGAAGAGAAAAAGAGCAGATGTTGAACTAGAAGACAGATAGAGCACATATTATGATGGCATGACAGTTCAGGAGAATTGTAGGAGAAAGATGATGAAAACAACAAAACTGCGATTTTTGCCTCTTATAAGACATTGATGGGATGGCTTGTTTCGCCACTAAGGGGAGAGGGGATGGTGCCGGGCAATTTTGCCCACCCTTTCTAACAGATACATGACATGAATGTGAATTTAGCACATTTCTTTTGTGGTCTAATAATATTTAAGTAAGTATGACACTTGTCATTAGAGTGCATTTACTATAGGACTAGTGAACTTACTTATACTATGCATTTTAACGGAAACAAATTAGATATTAATAAACCATCATTACTTAGAAGCTATGCACTCACTATAAACAACGAGTTTGACTTACATAATGTGTGCCTTAACTAATTTATTGACATTTACTGTTTAGATGATTGAATAGAAACCATCCTAATGTATGTAAAATGGGATTACAAATTCTGTATCCCGAGCTCTCGCTATAACTTCCATAAATGTGTATGGCACAGTGAACACTGCCTGCTGGGAGTAAGGGGGCTTAGGATTTTTCTCAGTGTAGGAGTCCTAAAGTTAAAACTTTACTACTCCTAAACTGAGAAAAATCCTAACTTTAAGACTTTCGGTATTCACAGAAGGCATTTAGGAGTCGTAAAGTTAGGAGTACTAACTTTACTACTCCTATACTGAGAAAAATCCTAACTTTCAGACTTTCGGTATTCACAGAAGGCATTTAGAAGTCCTAAAGTTGGGACTCTTAACTTCTGTGAATACTGAAATGAGTAAGTGCCTTCTGTGAATACCAAAATGGTAGTAAGTTTAGGATTTTGTCTTTAGTTAGTTCTGTGAATTGGGCCCACAGAGGCCAGTGGAGCGGGATTTCAGGCTCCTAAAGGCAAGATTTCTCTCTCTAGACAAGACTGGTGGATCCCTCATCTACTCACTCGATAAGGTGTGCAAAATCACCATGGTCTATTGCATCCTGCATAACATAGTCCTGGGACAGAATGTCCCTTACATCGTAGAGAATGTAGGCCATGAAGAGCCACCTGGTAATGACCCTGAAATGCCAAATAAATATGATAGTGGTGAGGAGGAATGAAATGACCTATGTCAGAAGGTCATTGACAACATCTGCACACGAGTGTAAGTGTCTTTTTACATATTATCACATTAGCTGTTAAACCAATTATTGATGGACTTAGAAAAAAAGGATATTTTGAACATTTTTTTAGGTAGGGCGAGTTCAAGGGATATCCAGGCCACATGTCTTTTCCGAGCAAAGTTTTGACACGTTGACTTCTGTGTTCATTTTATATTGTTTATCTCTGATTGTATTTTTGAAAATGTGTCCTCAAAAATATGACGTTGTAATGTGTCTATTTTATTATGTTTCATTACTTATCTTTTGTTTTAATCTGTGTTGGGTATCTTCACCATGTAATCTTCATTTGGACATTTCAAAGTTGTGAAATTTGCCATTAAACTGTGCTGTTTCAAAGTAAAAAGGGACCATGCGTTGTTACTGTGGAAGACACACACAGACTTTGTGTGTACATATCATGTACTGAGGCAACTTGCATGGTGACTGAATGGAACTTTTTAAGATTGCATTTGACTTCTTTTCTTTTGAATGGTGGCACCCAGTCAATATCCGCTGCCTGATTTATTCTAACCACATATGGTAGTCAATCAAAAGCATAGTCATTCCCCTTCACATTGACCAAATGTACATTTTGCGTTACTTGTATGAATATGTTGCTGTGTCTCATCGTGGTTGTGGCTTTCCCCCAGATATTACAACAGAGTATTAGACTGATCCTGTGGCATAGTAATCTATAACTGTACCTGAGAACAACATCTGTCCTTTTGTCAAAAGATCATGCAGGCCCTTGAATTGGCTGGGTTATACGTGAATGCAAAGAAATCGTGAGTAGCTTTTCGGAAGGTCAAGCACTTGGGTTATCTCCTGTCAGAAAGTGAAGGCCATCTGCGATAGTCCATTTCCACTACCAAAAGAGAGGTCAGGGCTTTCTTGGGTCTCTTGGGCTATTACAGACGTTTTGTTCCCAATTACTAAGAAATTGCAATGCCTTTAACCGATCTCCTGAAGAAACAAGTCAAACCCAGGGACCTCCTGCAACCCACCCCTCAAGCCTTACAAGCCTTTCAGAAGCTAAAAACTGCCATCACCTCCAGCCCTGTTTTGGTTTCACCCAACTTCTCGATGCCCTTCATCTTACAAACAGATTCCTCTGAACATGGCCTGGGTGTGGTTTTTTCTCAAGCCTCAGCAGACGGTACAGATACCCCATCATTGCAAGCTTTTTTCCCGAGAGCAGAAATACCCCATGATCAAGAAGGAATGCCTTGCCATTCGATGGGCTGTGGACAAACTTCGCTATTACCTGGAAGGCTCCCATTTCATGCTCTATGCTGATCATGCTCCTCTGCAGTGGATGAGTCGCAATAAGGGTAGCAACTCTTGGGTGTTGCAATGGTTCCTGTCCCTTCAGACCTTCTCCTTTGATGTTAAGCATAGGAAATGCTAAGAGAACGGGAATGCGGACTTCTTTTCCAGGGTCTCTCTGCTCTCCGATCGGGATCAGTCTGGGGAGGAGATGTGTTGCAACCTACCTAGATTTGCCGCAATGGAGGGTGAGGGCGAAGTCTCATTACCCCCATTATGTCTCTCCTCTCATGTATCTCTCCCCCACACAGAATCTCATTGGAAGCAACCACACCTTCTCAGTTGCCTACATGGGCTTCCGGGTTATGAGGACCAAAACCTAACCCTGTCACGTGGGACAATCAATAGTGAGGAGTACAGCCCAGCTGCCTTAATAGGCCGGCCTGATGCTGACGAGGAGGAAAGTACCTGGATACCGAAGATGGACTGCGCGCCTGACTCACGGAGGCAAGAAGAAGACGCCGAAAGAAGAGAGAAGTCAGTCGCATCCCAGAGCAAATTCTGGTCTGTGAGAGCCAATTCCCCAAGGATGACATCAGAGAGGGAGCCGGACATGATCCGGTATCGCGACTTAGGCTGCTGCGTTCCAGGAGGAATGTGGCTGTCAGAGGTATGTGCAAAGCTGCAAGGCATTCTTTTAAGGGATCCTAGAGGGACGAAAAGGTCCTCTGAGAGAAAGGGAGAGGTGGTTATTAGCACCTGACAAGCAAAGGGAAGTCCAGAGACTGGAACTCCGCTAGAGCGGGCCACCCTGTGTAATGCATGGAAGCAACACTGGGGGTGGAGCTGGTGGCTAATGGATCCCCTCACTCCATTCTCCCTGAATAAATTGAGGCATGGAGACTGTCCTCACCCTTTCTTGTTTTGTTTTCTTTCCTTTTACCACCCCTACTCAGACCAAGAGACGTCCCAAGAAGAAGAAGCCTAAAAAAAAGGTCTCTTGTCTGAAGCAAGCCGAGTGAACCAAATTATACCTGGGAACAAAATGTGAACTGTCTTAAAATACAGATATAAAATGGTCAAAAGCAAAATTAAGTATCCTGTTGTTTCTCACACTGTCACACAGTTTATGTTTCATGCAAAACTACTAATAAAAAGGTAAGAAGATGTCCTGAAACTATTCAACACAACATAGTGGAGAGGAGAATTGTGAAATTAACCATTCCAAGTCCTAGTAGGCAAATGAAACAGACATTTACACAACTTAGAGTGATGTTTAGCATTAGTCATCATCTAAACAGTGCAGAATTCAGTTTTCATTCATGCCAATTTCATTCAGCATACACTTTTACATGTCTTAACTTTTTAAGGCCAAAAAACATTGATTTGTGACATCAATTACATATATGTTTCTATATAAAATACATATAGCTGAACACATTGGCAACAGCTAGCTTCAAAGCAAACAGGACATTCAGGTTTAATGACACATTTAAAAGCATAACTTACCGGTCTCCGCTCCACAAGGGATTCCTGTCAAGTCTTTAGCATATAGGTTCTGCAAGACCTTCTCCTCTCAGGACATGAGCTGTAAGGAGGGCCTGGGAGAACCACCACCAGTCCTGTGGGCATCCAGGTGATGTTTGGAGGCCAGGGAATGCATTCTCACCCATAGGTCGTGCCACCTCTTCCTAATTTCCTCGAGAGAGCGCAGGTTGTTTGCTACAGCATTCAATCGGTCGACTATTCTGGACCACATTTATCTTTTCTGCGCTAGGGGTGTATTTTGGACTTGGGCTCTAAACAATTGTGGCTGTAGTCTTATGAATTCATCCACCATTACTGACAATTCTTTCTCAGTGAAATGAGGATTTTTGTGCCCTGGCATTATCCAAATAAATAGGATGAAATCAAATTGATTAACCAAAAGGAAATAAATGAAAGAAGAAAAGGGACAAAAAGCAGTGAAAAGTAGCAAAATAACCTTACTTAAATGTCCAAATTTCGCCTTTCAGATGTTATGGTGCTATGGAATGGCAAATGATTATAGTCTGAGATTTATAGTGTGGTATGCAGGTGCAAACCTGTAGCTAAAACACATCAGGTGTGTGATGCTAGCATCCAGCCTACATAGACAGGAATATTCCAATGTTGCCCATGTCCCGTGACGTGTCTGCAACCCACCACTAATAATATAATATATAAGTTTATAGTATAGTTAGTTAAAACCATAACTATTTTACACAAGTCAACATCCTTCACTCGGCAATTTAAAAGCATTCAAAATTTTCAAAAATATAAAAATTGCCATGGAGTGTGTAAAAAGCAACGGTTATAAACTAATTTGATTTAAAAGTCATTATATAACACATTGAACTTACATTAAACTTTGCTCTTGCTTCCTTGTTTTACTAGCTGAGCATGCTAAAATACAAATAAAGTGCATTTGTGATATACCTGAACATTTGCGGTGTCAGTCTGATTATTTTTTTTTTCAGTCTGACCATTAAATCGTCTGTAAGTCTCTTAGACCCTTAGATAACACAATTGTACTGGCAATACTACTGAAGGGAGTCCAAATTGTTAATTCAGGCAATCGGTGATGACCGACTGTGTCATCTTCTTCACTTTATAGTAGCGATTTTGCATGAGGGGGTGTGAGAAAGCTGTCCTTAAGAAAGTGACTTGTGCTGGTTGTAATTTCTTGCGGTAACATAATATGAATAAGGTTTTCTTTTTGACTGCCGCAAAGACAGCACTCCTTTGAATCAATGTGCTTCCAGTGTGGTGCGTCTGCCAATATAGCGAACTTCTCGAACCGCAGTGCCATTAGTTGTTTTTATATGTGGATATAGAATGGAGAATCTAGGAAAAAGAACTATTGATGGACAGAATGCAAAACAATGTCATACATGCACCCCAGTACAGAGATTTGGGCCTAAAGCCATCGTTTTTCTGCTCACCATGCCATTCCAGTTTGAACCCAGCCATATGCAAATCAGTCTTGACCCTGCGCCCAATGGGAACAGTCCAGCCTGAACTGCCAGGCCAGGTCCTCCCTGGACTGGAAACAAGCATCCTAGGACTGGTTTTGGGGTTTCACCCCTCTTCAGCCATGATAGCTTGATTCCAGTGGCATGGAGAGCACGTGACTCACGTCTGAGTATACCCACCCCACTCGGGGTGACAAACGCAAAAAGAACTATTGATGAACAGAATGCAGACCAATGCCATATATTCACCCCGTGCTCACTACGCCACTGGAGTCAAGCTATCCTGGCTGATGACGACTGATAGCCAGAAACCAGTCCTAGAATGCTTGATTCCGGTCCTGGGAAGACATGGCTTGACAGTTCGGGCTGGACTGTTCCCATGAGGCACAGGGTCAAGACTGATTTGCATATGGTCATGTCTGAACTGGGGTGGAGTGGTGAGCAAAATAACGATGGATTAAACCCAGATCTGGGACTGGGGGTGAATTTTTTTTTGCCAATGTGCAACATTCCGTCCATCATCTTGTGTGTTTAGCTGAATGTTGGAAAAGGCATGTTTTTATTCCAGAGATCATTGGCACGAGTTGCTTTAAGTGTTTTGTTCGGAAATTGGTTGGCCGGCGATTTTTTAATCCTTTTCCAGCTCTAACAATAGTGAATCGTTGAGTCTATTTTCCTCCAGGTTTTGTTTTATCTGGTACCAGACCTTTATATATGTATAAAGTCTACCCAATGATTTGATCATTAATCCGAACTCTAGGAGCATTTGCACTGGCAAGGCAGTCCTCGGCAGGAGGAAAACCTTTTTGTAAAAGCTTGTTATTAGGTTATTAAGAGTCACAGAATCTGTCCCATTCATAGCAGTACTAGCATAAGTTAGGGTTGGCAGTGTTTTGGCAGCTATAACTGAGAGCAGCTGCCTTAGTGATGGCCCCCCAGTTTCTTTGTCAACAACCTGAAGGCAATTGTTAAGGCACCCGCTCGCTGTGTCATCAGTTTTTCTGCTCACGATAGGATAACTTGTTATCTACATAATATCCCATATATTAGCTGGATACCTTCTCCAATAGTTTGCCTTCTAGCCAGATGTTGTGCTTTGGGGCTACCCGGTTGGTAATAAGCATTGTTTTTGATTCGGATATGTTGATTTCCAACTTGTTTGCGGACAGAAACTCAGAAAGTTTGATTAATAGTCTGGTCAGAACAACCTTAGTTAGATTTCAAGAGGACGATGCTTTCTGCATAGGCTAGGTGAAAGAGTTGTAACTTACCTAAGTGCAGCAAATGGGAGTTAATTCTATCGAGCCTTCCCGATAGATCTGATATAAATAAGTTAAACAAGTGCGGGCCAACACACACCCCTGTTTCAGGCCCGTGGTCGTATACACTTTCCTTGAGATACTAGAACCGTCTCCAAGTTTTACTCTGACCCAAGTATCTGCAAAAAATAACAATAGACCCCTTAGCATTCTCTCAGGTATGTCCCAGGCATTTAATTTAGCCCACAATAGTTTCTGGTCCACACTTTCCAATGCAGCTTTTAAGTCAATGAAGCAAAGATGCATATCCTGCTTCTTGTTCTTGCATTTTTCTGCTATCAGAGAGATTGACAGAATGTTTGAGATAGTTCCAATCACCTTTCTGAAGGCTGTTTTTTTTCGGGGATCACATAGAGTTCCCCTGACCAGTTGACCAGATCTTCAAGAATTAGTGAGGCAAAATATTTAGCTTCTACATCCTGTAGAGTGATTAGCCGATAATTTGAAGGGTTCATTCTATTGCCTCCGTTATAAATAGGTGTTATGATTGATCCTTGCCAACTGTCAGTTATTCGATTATTTATCTCAACATCGGCATAAAGCTTCCCTGGGTGAATGCTCTAGTATTCAGAGTCGAATTTGTAGGTGACTTTTATCTTTATTTATTATATTTGTTATGTCCTCTGTTGTATAATGGGGATTGTTTATTACTGGACCCATTGTTGCACTGGTGACTGAATCGTGCCCTTTAAAAGTACTTGACAGTTGCCTGTTTCCAGTAATTGTGGCTTATTTAGCATGTCTTCTTTAGGTTGTTTCAGCTGAACGCTAGGTGGCTTTGGTTTGAATTACTGCTTAAGAAATTTGGCCCATTCCTGATCCTGTACGTTTGGCATTAAGATGTTTTGATGAATTGTCAGTTGATTTATTGTCTGCCAAAATGTACTCAGGTTCGGATGCCATATGCTATAGATTAATTTGGACCAAAAGCTCTCCATTTTGGCTTTTTTTGAATTCCCATACCTTCTTTTTAAATTGTTTTCTCAATTGTCGAAATGTTTCCCATATAAACCCTTCGTTATTTTTTGATTGCAACTTCCTTTGATCTCTTCTTAGTTCCCTTTTTAATTGTTGCACTTTGTTTGGTGATCCTTTAACTGGATTATATTTTTTAACCTTAAATTGGGATGCTGTCTTTTTTGTTGTTAATTTGTTTAGAAAAATAGACCAAGCTTTGATCCTATTAATAGGTTCATTTGCCAATTCAGCCAGGAGATTCTTTATTATTGAGAACCATTCTGTTTTAGTTTCGTTTGTTCATTTAAGGCGTTTTAACTTTGTTGAATTTATTTGACCCTCAGGTATCCTAGTAGATAAAAATGTTGCCACATTTAGAGTAAATATAAAATGTTGAAATGAGGGATCTCTGAGGGTGGTATGCTCTATCTAAAAGCGGGCCAGCGACGGCATTAAAGGGAGTGTTATAATTGTAAAGTCAAGTATTGTTTTTGCCCTTGTGCCATGGTGTGTTTTTTTTTAGCTGGTGGTCTTATTTCCATTCTTCCATTAAGCACTTGCATGCCTTGATCTGCGAGGTCTGTTACTAATTGATGTCCAATTCGGTCTACACAAGTCGTCCCGGCTTGAAATAACTGAGGTACACACCAGTATGTGTTATATGCTGCCAGAATTTCATCTTTGTCCGGCGTGAATATCAGGTTAGAATTGAAGTCACCTGTCACTATTAAATTTCAAGTAGGCTCGGCACAACGTAGACCTGAGATAGTTTTACTTAGAAGAGCATTTTTCTCCTTTTCAGTTTGCAGCTTCAGTTGTATGTAAAAATTGATCCCTACTGGAACACCGCCAGCACAGCTGTGAAATCAAAATCGGCTCAGTTCAATCCTGCCACCCTGATGGTGAAGCAGTATTAGTCTGCAGCTTTGTAGCCCCCTGTGTCAGCAACATTGTGTCGTGTATGCGGCGGTAAACACTCTGTCCGCGGGGATGGAGAGTCAACCAGCATACATCTAAATAGGGTGGATGGACTGGCACCAGCTTGACAAAGTACTTGCAGCTGTCATTGCGGCGAGACGACGGTAGTACTGCCAAGATCTAAATCAGGCCCCAAGTGTTCACACTGTTGGAGAGCAGGTCTCTTCAGATTCTCTTCAGAACCTTTCCAGACCCGTAGACTTAGAGATGTCTATGCTTCCTTTGATTCCTTGCTGAGTGTGGCTTAGGCTAACACTCTTTCCCTGACCGATCTTCTGAAATTCTGGCACCTTCCCGCTTAACTTCCCATCCCGTTCTATCTTCCTCTATGGAATTTCTTGATTTATGAGATCCTTTAGGATCCTTTAGAGCTCTAGAACCATTCTAGAGCTCCATTCTAAATTGGACTTAAGGTGATTTTGATTTACCCATGTATAGATGAGACAACCTTCTCTGAGTATCACATTTTATTGTTAATCTTTTGTATTACTGTGACTGAACTTCTTGTTTGCCCAATAGTTATCTGCCTCAATTTCTTCTGGAGTTTGAGCTTTCCCATGGTTATTCAGTATCTTTATAGCATGGTGTGAGTCATGCATCTTAACTTGATTCTTCATTTGTAATAAACCTTATTAACCATAGTTACTGATTCCTGGTCCTTATATGTAGCCAAATGGGTTACACTGTTAACTCCCATCCCCTATCATGCGGAAAAAAGGTCTATCTGAGGAACATTGTTAAGAAAGTGTTCCCAGGAAACGCTGGATCAATCCATAGCACAACTCCCAGAGAGTTCAGCCTTGAGAATCAAAGCCACAATTTCTTTGAAATGCGCATCACCATTTATGCAAAGTTTCTCTTGTAAGCTCTGCATCTTTGTATGCATTATTACCTAGTCACAGGTTAGTTCTTCTTGCAATAGTGCAAATTTGCAAATTCTCACTAGTAGTTTGAGAGCTGATACAGAATCTTCCACACTTTGCAGAATAGTGTTGTTTGTGTTGGAAGAAATACAATCTCGTGACAGCAATACAAATATTCAGTGACTAAGGTTGATCTAATGTCAATGCTTTTGCAAAAACATCACCCTCAACTCCAACACTAGCTGATTTCTATAGCCTATTGTATAGCTTCAAACCTTTAGGACCTAAATTCTACAGTAATAATCTTTGTTTTTCCTTTCAGGGTAAAGCTTAGTTCTTTCATCTTCAACAGTTCCAAGATAATTAAATAAGAAATCTTTCCATTCAGGCCAAGGTAAAAGCAGAGGTCTGTGAACAGATAAAAATTCCTTAGGAGGTTTATCAGAGTTAAAAGGAGTAGTAGCATCTGCATTGCTGCATCCAACTATGTAATCCAGCGCAGATACCCGCAGAAGTAAGAATTCTAAAGACTGAATTGCAGGATACTGTAAACTCTTAAAATATAAAATATATCCTTGTATATATCCTTTAAAATGTTGGATTCTGTATTGTTGAAATGAAAGAAGATTAAACCACCAGAAATAAAACGTTTGAGTGTTTAACTTGTCAAGATTGAAAACAACGGAGACCTCATGGAAAATAATGTTCCATAAGATCAAGCCTTAGCAAACTTGTTTCTTGCATAGTATTGTCGCTAACAGGATCACTAGCAATTCATCAAGACCATTGTTCTATTGCCTGATCTACGTAAGGGGCTCTGCTTAATTCAGGAAATGTTACTGTGCCCTATTTCATTGACCCACACCTAGTGTCACTTGAAATAAAACTCTTTGCCAAAAAGGTCTCAAGTTACTCTAATTCAGGAGCATTACCAGGCAAGAAACATTATTCGGTCGCCAGTAGTTAGTTATAGTTAGGACGAAAGTTTCCATGGGAAAAGCGTTTTTTGTTTTGCCAACAACTTTGCCGCTGCTTGACGAATCTTCACAAAATTTTCAAAAACGTCCCTTTTTTTTCAACTGCTGTGTTGAAAGTTGCAGGGTGATCTGTCAAGCCGGGGTCGAGAAAAAAGGGGGGGGGGGGTCCCAAAACGCATTTTCACCAATGTTATATCTATGGAGATTTTTCAATATTTTTAACATGAGTACAGCCCCAACCGCTGAACAGAATTACATCAAATTTGGCAGAAAGCTAGCTGTTGGGCTAGAAAGCATGCTTTTTGTTTTTTGGTGTAAATCCGTTCAGTAGTTTCAGAGATATTTAAGTTTAAAAAATATAGATATCTGGTAGCCAAAATTCGACTGAAATGCTACTGAAATTTGATTGGCTGCCACCACTTCAACCAGGAAGTGTTGGCAGCCATCTTGGCACTCGGTTGAACCATGTCTCACAAAAAATGTAAAACAAAAGAAAAGGGGGCAGGGTAGAAACACCCTGACCCCCTAGGCCTCTTGGGCCTTAAATGAAGTGCAGGCACCCGTGCTTTGTTCATTATCCACCTCCAGGTGGGCCAATACTCAGGGGGATTTTTTAATAATGGAGGGGGGGCACTTGGGCTCCCCTCAGGGGGCTAAATATTCCCCCGGGGACCACAACCTCCCAGGGGGTTCTTTAATGATAATTGGGGGCCTATTGGGCCACCTCCCTGGGGCATTATGCTATAAGAATGTGTGGGCATCATTGACCCCCCCGCAGCCTGGGTTCCGCCACTTCTACTGGGCTGTAATTTGAAAAATACGGGGGCGTGTGAACCCCGTGCAGCCTTTACATTGAGTACAGGGGAGCCATGCGGCCCCCCACAGCCCGGCGACCACCAACTCCCTGGGGCTTTAAATTTCAATAATGGGTGGGGCGCATGGACCTGCCCTCAGCCCCGGGGGCTGCCACCTCCCTTGGGCTTCAACCAAAAGGAATGCGAGGGGGCCACATGGCCCCCGCATCCCCAGGGACCAACTCCTCCCTGGGGCTAGTAAAATCCCCATGGCTGCTGAGGAGCCATAGGGGCCAGCAAGACCTCCTGTTACTCCAGTAAGTTCCACACAGCAGGATTGCTGAGAGGTGGTTGGAGGAGAGGCCCCCTTTCTCCACCACACAGCAAAGGCTTCTGGAGGTAACAGAAGGAGTTCCTTGCCCCCATGGACCCTCAACATTCAAAGGGACTTACTTCCATTTGCAGAATTGTGGTGAAAGGTAGCCATAAAATGTATATATTAGGCGGGGCTTCTCTCCCCCCTTCCCTGGACCAATTTCAGCCTCGGCAATTCCATCCCCTGGGTCTCTGCCTTTTTTATTTTGTATTTTTTTTTAATTCAAGGGAGGGGTGCCAAGCTGCCCCCTCCAACACCTATTTCGGTCCAAGGGACCCTAATCTCCTGGGGCCCAGGCCTTTATTTTATACTTTAAAATTAAAGGGAGGGGGCTGAGCGGCCGTCCTGAAACAATTTCAGCCACGGGGACCCCATTCCCAGGGCCCGACATGTATTGTGGGTGCACTGGTCACATACAGGGCACCCTCTAACAACTGCTGGGGACTGTGGAGGGAGCTTCAAGGCACCAACAGTCCCCACGGACTCCCCGCCTCTTGCAAGTGCCGGCATTTCTTTCACACATAGGCAGCTGCTAAAAACGCAGTTCCCTGTGTGTGCAAGCAATTTTGCTCCACTTCCAGCAAGTAAGAGCATATTTAACTGATCTTGCTGGTTGGAAGCAGAGTATTTTTTATGGCTTGGCGGGAGCAGTAAAGCTCCCGCGAAGCCATAGCATACAGCCATGTCTCGGGGGTGGTCAGTCCAGGACATGGCAGGAGCCAGCCTTGGGGGGTGGTAGTCCCCAGGGCAATTAATGGCTCCAGGAGGGGTGCCACATGGCCCTCCTCCCTGCTTGAATTTTACCACAGGGAGGTGGCAGTCCCGAGGGCAGTGGGGGGGCTAAGCAGGGCCCCAGAACCTGACTCACCCAAGGAGCAATTAATAACAAAGCGTGGGTGCTAGCACTGCATTTTTTAACAAAAAATCGACTGGAACGGTCGATCCTGCTGAAATGTTTTTTACAAAACCCCCCATAGGACCCCTCCCAAAAGACCTAAGGGGCTAGGGTCTTATTCAACCTTGCCCCCTTTTCTTTTTTTTAATGTTTTTTTCTGTGATTCGGTTCAAGCTGAGTCAAAAGATCGCTGCCAACACTTCCTGGTTTGAAGTGTTGGCAGACAACATCCAATAAGATCTCAATACGAGATCGGGAGGGGTTGTGGATCCTCTGCGTTCCTTTAGATATAACTGAAAATATCTTTAAATAACTTCGCAACTTCTGAACACCAAATCACAAAAAGGCACTTCCCTACCTTTCTGCCAAATGTGGAGTAAATCCATTCTGCAGTTTGGGCTGTGGCCTTGTCTAAAATTGCTATGGAAATTAATAACCCTGGGCGGTGACCTACATTCCGCTAGCGGAGTTTGCGGAGTTTCCCGCACTCCGCGTTAAGCAAAGCACGTGGATTTCCCAAAAACTCCGCTTCTCGGAGTGGAGCTTTTTTCCTCGCTCACGATCGACAGTGTCAAGTTGGCGACTGCGAGCGAGGAAAATTAACCTCCCGACAATATTTTTCCTTGTTCGCGATAGTCAGCATCAAGTTGGCAAGCGTGGAAAATAAACATCCCAGCGAGATTTCTCAACACGAGAAGGTCAGGTTTGTCATAGCGAGTGGTCGTGTAAGCTCGCGACTGCTCGCGCTGAGTAACTGCTTGTTCGCGCTGAGAAAGCTGCCGCTCGAGTAAAAATCTACTTGAGCGGCAGAAAAGGGAAAGAAGGGACCGCTTGCGCTGTGAAAGGTGCGTTCGCGATGATTGCACAGTGCAGACAAGCATCCACACTGTGCAATCACCACAAATTACATTTCTCTATGGAACTCCGCCACTTGCGGAGCTCCGCGTAGCGTAGTGGAGTTTTTTTGTCACTTCACAGAGTTCCGCGTAGCGCAACTCCGCAAACTCCACCCGGCTTAGAAATTAACATAGGTAAAGAGCATTTTTGGACCCCTCTTTTTCTCAGCCCCTGTTTGATGGATCACCCTCAAGCTTTTAACATCAAACTGAGAGGCAAACTAGGGGGCCCATTATGATCTCAAGTCCGTCCGCGACCATAGAGTATGAGGGAACCTCCGCATGGCCTGCGGAGTTCCCTCCTGTCCAATTAGGATGTGACCGCCACCCTGGCGGTCACATCCTCTATTTTTAAGTGAGCCGCACTCATACCGGGTAATTAAAACGTTTATTTTTCCGTTGCAGCAAAGGCATTTTGTATCTCGATGCATTTCAGTCTATCCCAGACCTTTTTCGGGGGAAATAGCCACAGCATCTACGGCCAAAACAGTGCACTCGCCATTTTGCGCTTTTTAAAGCTAATTGCCCCCTAGTGGTCACCTCAGCGGGCTGGTTCTTGCTATGAAACACGATGGTTAACGTAGTGCAGTGTTAGTTTTTAGTTGGTCATTGCCTTAGTAGGTGATGCTCAATTTAGTTGCCGCTTTAAAAATTATCCGGAATCTCCACACGCTTGCCACTTGGGACAGCTATATATGTATGTGTATTTTAGACCTAGTTTAGATAGATAGTGCATTTTTTGTTTTGCTAATAACTTTAGTGCCGTTGGATGAATCTTCGCGAAATTTCCAAAACGAATTTGCCACTCACTTTAGCTACTGTTAGGAAGTTTTCAGGGTGATCCATCAAGCAGTGGGCGAGAAGAAGAGGGATTACAAAATGCGTTTTTTCCCATACAATTTACCATTGAGATTTTAGACATGACTAGAGCCCAAAGCCCTAAACAGAAATACACTAAATTTGGCAGAAAGCTAGCTCTTGTTCCAGAAAGAGTGGTTTTTGTAATTTGTTGTAAATCTATTCAGTAGTTTTGGAGTCTGTTGGAAAGTGGGTTATTGGTAGGGGCAAATGTAGGTCTGCCACTGGCAATAAGGCCACTAACACATGGTAGGTCTCAAAATAGGTCTTAGAAAATTATTCCTATACTCAACCCTTTATAACGTGTCTGGTAGCAGACAGGCCTAATTTTAAAGACTGGTATGTAAAGCATTTAAAAACACTAATTCAGTAAATAATTTAGACACAACACATAATTAAAATCCAACATCAATTTGTAAAAATAGGAACTATTTTTATTTTTAAAATGACACTAAAACGATAAACATCCAATGTAGGGAACCGGAGATATGAATGTTTTAAGATTTAATAAAATATAGCACTTAGAAGATTATAGCACCATATTGTGATATCTTCTCACGATAGACCGGACCAAAGTAAAAGCTTCAGGCCGGGTGCGATGGAGACCTGAGTGGCTACAGCTCGCGGCAAGGCACCGGTCTCAGTTTCTACCTTCACACTTAGAAACTTTTCTTGAGCTTTTCTCATGGAGTTCCCTCAAAGCTCCCAGCCAGTCCAGATTCGGTGAGGGTTCGCCGGATTGACTTGTTACAAGGTCCCGGTCGATTTCCCTGGAGCGGACTTTGCACATTTTTCAAGATCGCTTTAGCGGGGCAACCCAGGCATCCACGCCGGCACATGGTGGAAGGCAGTTCGGCATTCGGGGTTGCTCCCGGTCTCCTGGTTTTCTACGAGGGGATTTAGAAACTTTTCTGGAGCTTTTTCTCAAAGGGTCTCTCGATGCTCTTCATGTAGCTGGATCCGGTGAGGGTTCTCCGGCTTCAGATTTCTTCTAGTTCCGGGCAATCTCTGGAAGTTGGAGCGATAGAGCTTTTAGTGTGACGAACCTGATTGGCTTGGCTGGCTTGCGGTTGAAGGAAGGTGGCCTGACTGGCCAGGTTGAGTCGGTCCCTTTATGGAGCTTTTTTTCAAAGTTGCTCCAAAGTTCTTCAAACTTTTGAACTTCTTCCTGAAGTTCCTCAAGGGGTCCCAAAGTGTCTCAAATGCACTCCAAGGGTCTGGGAGCTCCAAGATGGTCCTTGAAAGTTGAGGACTTCAGTTGCCACAATCCACTGATACAATACACTTACAAATCCACTGGTGGTTCTCCAAGGTGCAGATTTAGTTGTTTATGTTCCAGATGAGATCTTTTAATCTGTAGCTTTCAGGGAGTCCACTCTTTAGTTCTTTTTCAGCTAAATAATCCACAAGGCTGTAGTTTTAGATGGTGCAGATTTCAGGGGTCAGGCCTTAGAAATCTTTGCGCAGCAAAACTTCTCAGCTTGGCAATGTCTTGCTTCAGTAAGTTTCAAGCAGCAGATCTGGAGGGCTCTTCCTCTCTCAGATACTTATTCCAAGTTCTCTGGGTCAGGAAGGAGGTCACTCCTGTTCAATTGGAGCAGGGTAACTCCTCCAAGATATGACCACATCATGTAGAGCACGGGTACTCAAAGTACGGCCCACGGGCCGGCAGTGGCCCGGCAAGCCTTCCTTGGCGGCCCGCGGACCTTACAGACAGCATACCTGTGTTATTTTTATTTTTGAAAGTGCCAGCAAACACCACTGATTGCAACAGCACGGACTTGGAGAGACGGGCCAGGCGATTCGAGCGATATTCAGAGGGCAGCTGCAGGGGCACTAAGAAGAGGTGAACAAAGCCTCATTAACATGTAAATGGTCTTTTAAAGACCTGTTAAGTACTGGGTGCGGCTGTGTTCGTGCAGGGGAAGCTGCCTCATACCGGGCTGACGCGCAGAGTGAGGTGACAGAGGACAGCAGGGACTGAGGAGGGGGGATGGGGGTTGAGGTGGTTTGTGCCCCTTTTGCTAAACATATTGACATTAGCATAAAGAAACAGTGACTATGCTCGGTGCCTTTGCAGGAACTTTTACTGCTGGCTTTCATAGTTAATTAATCTCAACTTCACAGCAGGAATTTTTTCGAAGCACAGGCAAAATAAGATTTTGCGTTTGGGTACTCCCTTTGCCATGCAATCTGGCGCCAACTTGCAGTTTCAAGCGGCCAGGCAGCTGCCTACAGTGGCTTAATGTATCCCCAGGACTGGTTAATCTTTCAAATATTGACATCTGAGAAATCGGGCCTGTGGCATGACAACATTTTACATAATATTTCTACAATTTAAATAGCATTGCTTCTTCCGAATGGTGAACTTACTAACCTTTATTCCATTCCTTCAAATTGGTCTGCCTTTTCTGCCCTTTTTCCCTCAGCTTCTTTCTATATGTATGAGTGCCGAATGCAAATTGCTGCCTGCCAGAATTAAACACAATAAATCCTATTCCCTGTATTGCCACTTTAACTGCTAAAAAGATGCTAAAATAATCGGCTATTTGTGATGCGGGTGACAAAGGGCATCAGGGACTGAGAGCCAGGTGAGATGGCAGAGGGTGACAGAGGACAGCAGGGACTGAGGGGGGAAAAGGGGGAGGTGACGAAGGGCAGCAGGGAGTGAGGGCTGGGTGAGATGGCAGAGGGTGACAGAGGACAGCAGGGACTAAGGGGGGGTGAGGTGACATAGGGCAGAAGGGAGTGAGAGCCAGGTGAGGTGAGACACATAGAGACAGAGACAGATAAAGACATATACAGACAGATAGAGGCAGGGGCAGATAGAGGCAGGGGCAGATAGAGGCAGGGGCAGATAGAGGCAGGGGCAGATAGAGACTGGGGCAGATAGAGACTGGGGCAGACAAACAGTTTGAGGCAGAGACAGACAGTGATAGAGAGAGAGAGACAGTGATAGAGAGAGAGAGAGAGAGAGAGAGAGAGGGAGACAGAGAGAAAGAGAGGGAGACAGAGATAGAGAGATAGAGAGGAGGACAGAGTGAGTGAGACCGGGGGAGACAGCGAGAGAGGGAGGGAGGGAGAGAGAGAGAGTGAGGGAGGGAGCAAGGGATGTGTGTATGCAGGGTCTGTTGGCTCAGTGGACGAAGGAGTCTGCTGCATTGGCCTGTGTTCAACCTCATGGTCACAGTTTTTTTTTGTTGCTCTAGCCCCGCCCCCTCCCCCACTGACCCCGCCCCCACCGGTGCGGCCCTCGGCCACAAACCACACTGTAAATTTGGCCCCCGAGAGAAAGTTTGTGAGTACCCATGATGTAGAGTGTGGCATTATTTTGTCCCAGAGCGCATCAAATCATCCAAATCCATAATGGCGGATTTTCCAGCAAGGAGGTAAGAGCTGGCTAAACACACCCCTAGGATGGCTAATTCACTTAAACTCTCCCCCTGCATCTGCTCATACCTTCCTTAATCCTGCCGTGTGCCTAAGGTGGGAAGTTCAGAGTTGTAAATGACACTCTTCTCTGCTCTCCTCTTTGAAGAACATAGTATACAACTCCCTGGCCTGGCTTGCCTATGGAACAGCACACTGCCCTGCCAGCAGAGCTGGTCAACCCCAGGGGTTCTTTATCACCTCTACAAGGCAGCCTGGCTAATTAACTTAACTCTGGCCAATCAGGGCAGACCACTGGAAGGCTGAATTTGGACTTATAAACAAGAAAGTCGTATACCTCCCTGTATGTACACTTTAGGAGAAATTCAACAATATGATACTGTTGGATTTATTAATACCATCCTGGGAAGTCTTTGAATGGCATTTCTATCCCTCTCCTATCAAGAGTTATTAATCAATAACTTCCTACCATGTTAACCTATGTCATTCATTCGGAAATCTTTATTCAACTATATTCCAAGCCATAAAAGAATGCATAAAAACAAAGGATTTCTGATTTAGAAAAATAGATATATAAACAATATTTCTTAAAAAGAAAAAAGAGACAATTCATATCACCGCCCTATACACAACAATAATTATACTGAGACAGAAATGAATCTGCATTCCTGGTGCCATATGGCAACATTTTTAAAGCATTAGTATGTATATAGTACAATGATAAAATACAATATCAACTCATTTCCCAACAATATTTCTAAGTCGACCTGAAGAGGAGATATATCTATAAAACATCAGACAGATAAATTCATCCTTTAAAAGCTGGAGATAGTTTAAAGCTGCCTGGCATCTTCTTTTTTCAAATGTTTTAAAAGTGGTATTAAAAAAGAGCGCCTAGGAGTAATATAAAGATTGCAAAAGAACATAAAGTGCAACGTGCTCTGCTTCGATTTTGAATCTCATGGGCAGACGTCCAGTTCAGCCTCTGTATAAGCATTTTGTGGATATGAAACCAACAGATGTGAGCTTCCAAACCTAAACCTTATAAGATAATATAATTTGTCATGACTAAAGTAAAAAGAAAGGTAAGGCTCGGTCCCCGTTGAGCAAACCAAAAGTGAGTGGTCAAAAACCCTTCTTTTACCCATCTCCTGCATATCTCTTTCCAAGTACGGATACACCATGTATTCTTTCTTTAGTTTGGCCCTTGGAATTTTAGCAGTATTTGCTGGGTTGTCAAAACAATCCGACAAACCCAGGTTCCTCAGTTGGGCTTTGACATAGGAGAGCCAAGGGATTTTGCTTGCCCACTCTAGTTTTAAACAATCTACAATAATGGCATGATTCAGGACTGTTTCTTCTTTTGCCCAGATATTGTGCCACAATAAGAGTGGTGCTAGTTGCATTCGAAAGGATAGGGGGATCACACCAAAGTCGCTATGGCACATGGTAGCAGGAGTGCTCCGTGGAAGGGTCAGTAGGCATTTAAGAAATGAGTTTTCCGCTCGCTCACGACCTAAAGTCTTGCAGGAGCCCCAGACTCCTGCACCATATAAAGCGGCAGCACATGTGCGAGCTTTATAAATCTCTATTATTGCATTTACAGGACGTGAGCCTAGCTTTTTACTGAATCTAAAAATAGCTTCCAGGCTTTGATTAAAACCCCTGATCCTTGTCTCCATTAACTTCTGCCATGAGCTTTTTGAGTCAAAGATGACTCCCAAGTAAGAAAAGGTGGGCACCTGAATCAATTTCTCAATACCTATAAAAATGTCTTTGCAATGGAAGGATGTTTACCCAGCACCATAATCTGAAATTTTGCCACATTAGTCTTGATGCCAAGGTCACTCATAAAATTGTTAAAACCAATTAAAAGCTGTTGCAGCCCCACCCCGGTTCGAGACATTAAAACACAGTCATCTGCATATAATAAAGCCGGTAATAACCTACGTCCTATCTGGGGTGCGTCCTCTTGCCCATTTATAATAGAAGTTTCCAAATCATTTATGTACAAACAAAATAAAAATGGGGCAATCACACAGCCCTGGGCGACTCCATGATTCATTTTAATTGGAGCAGTAAGCTCCCCGCCTGATCCGTATCGAACCCTCCCATTGACCTCCCAATGCATAGCAGCTATAAAATGCATAATTGATGGTTCTATGCCCATCCCCAACATCTTCTCCCAGAGCATTACTCTCTGCACCCAGTCATAGGCAGATGTCAGGTCCATAAACCCTAAATAAAGGGACCCCGGCTTGGCTAAAGTATATTTGCCTATGACCAGATGCAGATTAAGGCACTGTTCAACCATCCCCAGGCCTCTCCTAAATACATGTTGAATGTCAGAGAGCTAGCCATGCTCTATTACCCAGGCCTCCAATCTTTCTAAGATTACTCTGCCCCTGATCTTGCAGGTGCAGGCAATCAAAGATATTGGCCGGTAGAATTTTGGGTCACCCCTATCACCCTTTATAAAGATGGGGACTATTGTCACAGTTCTTCAGGAGTCAGGGGATCCTTGAGCTGCATAACAATCCAAAATATTTGTTAATAGTGGAAGCCACAGTGAAGTATTGGCCAGGAACAAATCTGCGGGTACACCATCAGTGCCAGAGGCCTTATTCCTCACTGACTGATTTAAGGTCCTTTCTACCTCGTCAAGTGTCGGAGGTGCCATACTTAAGGCCCCAAAATTAATATTAATATTAAGAACAGGATCAGTAATGGTTTTGTATAAATTTGAGAAATGCTCAACCCAAGTCTCAGGCATAATTGCCGCATCAATTATGCCCCTGTTGTTCTCATTGAAATAATTCTGGTTAACAGTTGGCCAAAAGACTTTAGAGTCTTTGGTCTGACATGCTATGTATTGTTGTCCCCAAGCTTCCTGTCTACTTTCTAGCTTGCGTTTCTGTAGGGCCTGCTTATAGTCAAGGCGTAACTGTTTTACCTCTATTGGATTTCTTTTCTTTTTTATCAAAGTCTTAATTAATTTGTTATGACAGCGAGTGCAATCGGCATTAACACCTTCAATGCTATGGGAATTCCCCTGCTGCGCTGACTTTGGCCCTTTTCCATTAGTTCATGCCGAGCTCAGCTCGTCATGAGTGTAGCAGCAGGCTACTGCATGACGAGCTGGGCTCGTCATGAGCGTGGAAGGAGTTAAACCATCTTTTGTTGTTCCATGTACTAGGCTTAAAATTCTTAGTTAAAGTGGCATTTACAGTCTGAATTATTGCCATGAAAGATGTTACCATAACTGATGGGTTTATAGTATCTTCCAGGCAAGCTCAAACATGAGTCAAGTTTGCTGTTATAATTTGATGTAGAACCCGATCAGCATTAATAGTGGACCACTTCCTGAGGAGCCCTTTGTTACTATTGTAAATTAATGGATCTGACCTAATGAGTGCGGATTGCACATCAGTTTCAGTCACCATGTCAAAAGAGATGGGATAGTGATCCCTTTAATGAATTTTATGAATAGTAAAAACCAGGGAGGGGGATTTGAAATAAAATCAATTAGTGTGCCCTGGCCTCTTCCATTATATGTTGACATATCAGTTTCTGTCGAGCCCAATTGTTCCACAGTGAGAAAGAGAGAAAATGTGGATAATATGGAATTAAAAATATTCCCACATGGAGTATGACTAAAATGACGGATCTATGACAGAATTTCGACTACAAAAATATCGACCTACAAGAATATCGAGTCAACAATATCGAGGGCAAAAATATCGACACCCTATCTACAACATGGTAAGTACAAAAATATCGAGAAAAAAAATATCGATGTAAAAAATATCGATGTTAAACATATCGTTTTTTTTTTTTAATATAGAAATGTAAAATTAAGTCTATAAGACTAATAAATAAAAGAAACATATTTAAAAGTATCTAATAATATTTAAAAGTAATAAATAATACATATATTAAGAATACATTAATTAAATATATACAGTAAATATGTAATATATATACACTGAACAATAAGTATTAATAATTATTTTACGAATTTATAAATTAATGAAATATATTCTAATTTACTAACACATTTACAAACATAAAAGAGTAACATAAATAAAATGTAAGTAATATAAAAATAAAATAAATATTTGATATTTTAACAATTAATTAAATAAAACATTGGATAGCGTAAGGCTAAAGATTTCTATTCCTACTCCAGAGAGTACAACAGTAGGGAAAACTGACCCTGAACTCAAAAAACACCCCTTTACCCAGGAACTGAAACTGACCCTGAACCCTAAAAATACCCCCTTACCCAAAAACTGAAAACTGACCCTGAACCCTAAAAATACCCCTTTACCCAAGAACTGAAAACTGACCCTGAACCCAAAAAATACCCCTTTACCCAAGAACTGAAAACTGACCCTGAACTCAAAAAATACCCCCTTACCCAAAAACTGAAAACTGACCCTGAACCCTAAAAATACCCCTTTACCCAAGAACTGAAAACTGACCCAGAACCCTAAAAATACCCCTTTACCCAAGAACTGAAAACTGACCCAGAACCCAAAAAATACCCCTTTACCCAAAAACTGAAAACTGACCCTGAACCCAAAAAATACCCCTTTACCCAAGAACTGAAAACTGACCCTGAACCCAAAAAATACCCCTTTACCCAAAAACTGAAAACTGACCCTGAACCCTAAAAATACCCCTTTACCCAAAAACTGAAAACTGACCCTGAACACAAAAAAATACCCCTTTACCCAAGAACTGAAAACTGACCCTGAACCAAAAAATACCCCCTTACCCAAAAACTGAAAACTGACCCTGAACCCTAAAAATACCCCTTTACCCATAAACTGAAAACTGACCCTGAAACCAAAAAATACCCCTTTACCCATAAACTGAAAACTGACCCTGAAACCAAAAAATACCCCCTTACCCAAAAACTGAAAACTGACCCTGAACCCTAAAAATACCCCTATACCCATAAACTGAAAACTGACCCTGAAACCAAAAAATACCCCCTTACCCAAAAACTGAAAACTGACCCTGAACCCTAAAAATACCCCTTTACCCATAAACTGAAAACTGACCCTGAAACCAAAAAATACCCCCTTACCCAAAAACTGAAAACTGACCCTGAACTCTAAAAATACCCCTTTACCCATAAACTGAAAACTGACCCTAAACCCTAAAATAAACCCTTTACCCAAAAACTCAAAACTGACCCTAAACACTAAAAATACTCCTTTACCCAAAATTAATTAATATTATTTCATTAGCAATTAATTATTAATGAACAATAACAAAAAAAGTAAATATATTAGCAAATTCGCTGTAATTATTATAATTTAATAATTAATATTATTGTTTCCCAATTAATTAATTAACAGTAATTAAAAATTATATATCAATAAATTACTCTAATTAATGTAACTAATTAATATTATTTAATTACCAATTAATTAATATTGTTAAATATGTACAAAATAATAATAATTAATTAACTAATTAATATTAATTATTTCCCAATAAATTAAATATAAATTTATAAAAACATATATTAATTAATTAATTATTATTAACTTACTCCCCACCCCATTCCCCTATAAACCCACATCCCGCTACAGAAAATATATATCAATTAATCAATTAATTATTTTCCCAATTAATCAATATTAATTAGCAATTAATTATAATTAATTAATCCTACTAATTATTAATCAACTTACCATAATTAAAATACTTCCCACCCTATTCCCCTATAAACCCACAACCCGCTACAGGACATATATATATCAATTAATAAATTAATTAAAATTATTTTCCTATTATTTTCACATAATTACCAATTAATTATAATTAATTAATTAATCCTACTAATTACTAAACAATTTACCATAATTAAATTACTTCCCACCCTATTCCCCTATAAACCCACAACCCGCTCCGGTACAAAAACATAAAATTTACTTATAAAATTATTTATTATTATATAAAATGTATACACATATAATAGTAAATATTTTAAATACTTAAATTAAACATATAACACATACATAATAAAAAACTATACAATAATACAAATATCGATATTAGTGTCATCGAAATTAGTAACATCGATATATATGCTATCGATATTACTTACTTCGATATTACTTACATCGATATTAAGTATTTCGATATTACTTACCTTGGGTCGATATTCTGTCCTACGATATTCTTGCCTTCGATATTATGCACCTTCGATATTTCAGACTCGATATTATGGTAGGTCGATATTTACAACTCGATATTTTGACTGTGTACCTAAAATGACAACTGTCCTCTGTATTCCCAGGAACCAGATGACAGACCCCCTGTCATCAGGTACCTGGAGTGCATAATTTACAGTTGAAGTCACCTCCCCAATCACTATGAAATCCGTTTTTATCTCCTCAATGTGACTAGACAGAGCATGTTCCAAATCTAAGGCAATGTCTGTGTTCCTAACATTAAAATTATTATGATAGAAATGTACAAGTATTAATATCAGATTTCGCCTGAGGGAAATATTGATAATCTGAAACAGAGAATCGGAGAATCGCACTTGATCTTACCCATCCTGCCATTCATTGTTGTTGAAACCAAAGTTAGTGAGCCACCTTTGGCATGCCTGCCCAAGGAGACTGTGGCTGGGGTAAAAATTGAGTAAAAACCATGCGTATGGAATATCTCACGCAACATTGTCTCCTGAAAGCATACTATGCTGTAGTTCTCAATAAAATCAAACCCAATCATCGATTTCTGCATCAAATTCCAACTCCCGACCCTGTAAAACATTGGATGTTGATACTAGGGGTGGGCGGAATTTGCGTAATCGCGTTATGCAAAACGGTAAAAATCTCTGCGAACACGCAGAAATTCCGTGATTTGCTTGTTTGCGATGCTTTTTACCTGTTTGCAATCGCTGTTTGCGTGCTCGGGGGGAAATATCTTGCGAACTCGCATTTTGAGAATGCGAACAAGCAAAAAATTCCGCGAAGTCGCGGAATGCAAAATTGTGGGCAATTTTGCGTTCTCCGCGGAACGCGATATTACCCAAATTCTGTTTATTCCGTGAGCGGAACAGAATTTACAGCCCAGGCCTAGTTGATACATGGGTCTCAGAAAATGCATGAGGCATACAACCAGCTAAATCAAAAAGATCGGGAGAAACGGAATTATCAGAGTGACACACATTAACATTTAACATTTCTTCTCTAGAAGTGACATCATTAGATACCAAGAAATTCCCGACACAGCGGTCACTATCCATCACACTCACAGCTGGTGGCGATGACTGGGCCATCATTGATTTCTCAGTATTAGACAATGTATGCAGTGGACTACGATTTACCCCGGTCAAGACCATACCTTCAAAAAACGGTCAATCTACGAAATCTAATAAAGTGAAACGATTGAAAGTTGGGAGAGTAATGGCGGATGGCATATTAGCAGCTATGTGTATGGGGCCTAGGCTTCTTATTTGTTTCTGACCTATAGAAAACCCCAAAGGGAACTGCCTCAATAGGGCTTCTCCCAATGCCATACCAAGAAAGTCTATCCATAAGCCAGTGGACGAGGGATCTGTCTCTAAAATTGACAACAATACAGTCCCCTAAGTCTGTCTCATCCTGAGAGCCTACCCATGCCACCCGTTCAACATTATTTATGTTGTAAAACAATTCACTGCTACTAGTCCAATCCGCTGTTTTTGCCAGCCAGTGGACAGTTTTATTCTTGAGTTGCTTCCAGTCTTCATCTTTATCTGCTGGAAAAGGTGGCACATTTTTCAGAACAATGACATATGGTGTGGCATCTGGTGGGAGGTGTAATATTCTTTTAGCGTTTATCCTATTACCTCTTAAAGATGTACTGTGTTGGCCATCTGCAGGGTTAGATCCTCCAGATTCTTTCTGCCTGAGTGTTAGGCTTTGTGGCCCCTCAACCCGATTTTGCGCTTCTACTGACTCTGGTAAAGCTGTGTGAGTGATGATCTGAGGCATGCCCTGATTTGAATTTGAAGGGGGGTTCAAATCGACACCCGAACCCGAGATTAACTTGGAGGCAGTAGCACCAATTAATATTTTTAGAGATGTGTCAATGCTGTCCAATGTTCCTATTAGAGGCTCGAGGAGTGATTTAATGGTGACCTCCAGTGTGCGAGTGAGGTCTATCAAAGGCACAGTCCCTCCTGTAAACTCAAGTTTCTTTGACCAAGTACTAATGTTTGGGGGTATCGCCTTATCCCCCTTGCGTACGGAATGGGCTAAAGTTCTCTTTCTTGTTACAGGTGGCTGAGGTGGCAAGGCATCTTTTTTTACCCTACGGCACGCCTTAGACTTTTTTGATGGGGGAGGGCACAAAGTATCTAAAAAGCCCCCATGATGTACATCACTTTTACTTACATTAGTCATGGATGTCCCCACGTCACGTGGAGCCAAAGTCCTCCCATCTCTTTCATCACTCCTTGCACTCACATCAGTCACAATTCTCTCATAACATGGACTTGTTCAGGAACTTAAGCAGACAATATCTCCCCATTTAGCTCTCTTTGTGTCACCGCCAGTCTCCCTTCCACAGACTCTATCTCACTCGTGATCACCCCCATAGCTGTTTTCAGATAATTTGTAATGGATGATGTTAGTGGGCGATCTTTTACGGGCATCCCAGTTTTGCGTTTCCCCATGTCTTCTTACCTTCGAAGTTTTGCTAGATGACTGTCCCTGCTCTTCTTTTATAAAACCAGGGGCTGGCCCAGCCCAGCCTCATCCAGACGCGAACGGGCGCAGACCGGCCCGGGATTCACCCGCGCGCGTCTCGCGCTGCGGGAGCCCTGCTGTAATTTAAAGCACCTCCTGGCGAGTGGTGCGGGGGTGTATTCTGACGCTGGGACCTACAGTCCTGTCCCATTCCTGCTTACCCTAGTCAGGAAATGCTGGTGCTGGTGCTGGCGCTGGTGCTGGCAAAAGGGCTTCGCAGGGGATTTGCAATGGGAAAAAATGACTTGGGACATTTTTCTAGCACCAGGACTTCCAAAAACATATTTTGTAAGTGCTTGTCTTATATATACAGGAACCCTGCCCCATAGGCGTTCTGAATCTGTAGAAATATTGCAGATCCTCCCTCCACAGTGCTCCTAGCATCCAAGTCAAATTTGAGCAGCACTTTACCACAGTGAGGGGAGTGAAATGGGAAATTTCACTTAACCCAGGGCATATAAAACTCATTTTATAAGGGTGTAAATATTGGACCCCCACCCCTGGGACACCTAGGAGAGTCCCTGGGGGTTAAAAATGTGCCAAAACATTAAAGGTTATCCATTTTTAGGTGCCCCAAAGTAGAGTTTGGGCACAATTTACTTTTAAAAGCAGTCTGGTCACCCAGTGCTGCTTTTAAACTGACCCCAGGCTTCAGCAGTGCAAAATGCAAGTGCAAAAATAGCTGAAGGCCTCTAAACTGCCATGCCCTTGAGTACTAGGTTTCAATCCCCCTGCCCTATTATATACTAGGGGCCTATAGGGCAGGTCATGCCAATCACAGGGGTACCCCACCATACCATTGTGTGCCCTAGTGTATGTAGGTGTTTTAGCTGTATTCTAAGGTGTCTCTTTCAGCATAGCATAGCACTGGGCCTGGACCTGGTTAGGCAGAGCCCAGGGTCATTCAGAGTCATTTACTATCAGTACCATTCAGCAAAATGTTGGGGGGTGCCCAGGGCACAGGATGACTTTGCAACAGAGTCATTAATGACAAAGATTTATGTATGTCTAGAGACACGGATACACACTGCAACAGCAATGCCATGACTGGCTGGCCGCAACCTGAGAGAAAAGTAGCAGTTGCCATTTTATGTATCAGGACACAGTTCATCAGGGTGGTATAAAGTATAAATAGGGCATAAGGGGTCAGGATGGAGGTATCCTGACCCCATGGGACTGATGGAGGGGTGTGTAAGGGTTGTAAGGGGGACCCCTCATTGGCAAGACATTTTCCAAAATGAAAGGCAGAAACATTTTGACCCCATAAGGGGGATTTTTGCTCTAAAACCCCCCTGTCCTCTGCTCTTTTAACCCTTTCCAAGGACTCTATGTAATAAAGTTATTTGAGCCCTTGAGGAAGTTTTACATTTCCTACACATTTTCACAGCACTCTGTCCCTCACTCACCATTAACATTTTGTGGCATGCCTTAAAACACCTCAGCTCCCCCACCACACCACAACATTAGCTGGGGTGTTGTAGCCCACATTGGAGACCAGCTGACCCGATCTGCCGAGGGAGCCTAATAATAAAGCATGTCACCTTTGGGTGAGTGAAGGTTCATGTCCATTAAGGACATCTCTTCACCACTGACACTAATTTCCATTTCTATTTTTTAGGGGTAGAACATATCTTTAGTGAGTTTCTGGCTCTGAAAAGAGGCTTTGGGTTCATGGTGTGCAGATGATAACTACACATAGCATAGAATTCAGTCCTTTAATTTGTTGAGGAACACCCTGTTGCCTGTGGTAGGGAAATGGACTCTTTTCTATAGATTTTGTCCATGTTGAGGCGTAAGTTGTTATGGCATATAGAACCCATGTTGTGGCCTTGAATAAATGCAGAAACAGCTTTATTGACATGTTTCCTGTTTTTCTCTATCTGCTGACTTAATTGGGTCGAATACTGCAACTTTTGTCTTTGGGTAATGTCGTAGAACACCAACGCAGTATGCGGGAAACGTTTCAATAATTTACCAAAGGTATCCTTCATTAGGAGTTCTAGTCCTACACCAGTAATTGTGCCTAGGTCATTGCCATCACTGTGCACAATCATGAGGTCTGGATATTGGCAATCTGAAATGCTTTCTACCAAAGGCAACCCAAGTAAAATCTACATTAGATAAACCTGGGTCCCTGCAAATGCCACTCTTTCTAGCACTCTCTAAGGCACTAAAGCAGAAGTATCAAACAGGAAAAGGCTGCAGCAGAATCAAAGACAACTAAAATGGAGGACAGCAAATAAAACATGAACAAACATATTTTATTGGATGGCGGTGATGTGCAGGAAACTAAAATTAGGAAGTGACTTTAAGAAACAAAGTTTACGACTTCGGAAACTCACAACGGGCATTTATGAATACAATCTTCATGCCTGCACTGTGGCTGAATCTCCGACTTCAGTGTGGACAGAAAGATCCTATTTGTGAATGAGCTATGTGAATTGCCAAAGTCATAAACGTAGACTGTTGGTCTAAGTTTACCTTTGTGAATCGGGCCCATAGTGAGAGGCAAAGGAGGAAGAGGAATTACTATACTGAAAATATAATTATTTTATTAACCCAGTATGAATTGATGTGTTAGAAATTAGTGGCCTCATTTACAAAAGTTTGATACACATCGGCACAACAAGCCTTCCTGCTGCGCTGCCATCCATCTAAAGAAACAGGTAGAAATGTGCTGTATCTACAAGATACGGAGCATTCCTGTCCTTTCTCATGCACTGTCGTACAATGGGCTGCCATGCACTAACACAGGGACCCTTGCGCTATTGTTCAAGGGTGTCAGAGTTGTAGGAGTGATTGTTTTCGTGCAGGAAGGGACGCAAGAGGTGTTTTCCTCTTTCTACATGTGCTGCCTAATGCAGCACACATATAAAAAGGAGAAATGAGGAGAAATAAAGGTATTTATCCTTGTTGCACCGCCCTTAAGCCCCCATGGGGAGGAATAGGAATCTGACACATTTCCAGTTTACAAAACCATGTAAATCTGGGGATCCATCAGATTCCATGGATGCTGAGTGGAGACACCTACAGCAACACCCTTTGAATGTCCCTTTAATGCAGAGCAATGCATTAAAGAGGCCATATTTACAAGGTCATTGAAAACCACACAGGGTGGCTTTAAGTAGCCTTGTAAATATTGACAGGCCCACTGCGCTACCAGTGCATCAAAAAAAGTGACCCACAGGTGGCACAATGGGCTTGTAAATAAGCCCCTAAATGTGGGTGCTTGATTATAGTAGGCAATTTGATAGTGTTTAATTTACTCACACAGCCAAGCAGGCACTTGCACTCCCAGTTATATTCCCACAAAAGTGTTGTGTGGCATTTAGAGCTCCGAGTGAATTTTCCAGATTCATTCCCTTATATAGATACAAATCACATTGCCCTTTATAGGGAAATACATCAATCCCTTATTTAGACATAGCCCATGCAGACCAAATACAGGCATGGCTACTTCGACCCGTACCAAACGTCACAACGGTTTCTTGGAAAATTGGCTTAAGCAATTAGGGAACTTCCCCTTGCTTGAATATTGATTTGTCCAAGAACTCACGTACTTTGCAAAGAACAACTATTCCCTAGGGATTCTTTCCTGACGTTATTATGCCCGACTTTACGTCAATCTATGACATTCCTAAACACCTTCAAGGCATAAATATACCTTCACTTGTTATAGCAAACTACGGTGGTTCGGAGCAGTTCGACTATCTACTTGCACGACGCCTCGCTACAGCAAGTGCAGAAGGAAGCCGACCCTCCAGCTGACGCACTGATCAAGAGGCTGCCTTTTTCTCACCGAGAATCCAGCTCCGCTGTTTCCAAGCTCCCCTTGCGGGGTGTTGGGAAATCGAGTCCTGAGACAGAGATACCAGACCTCATTCATTCTAAACCAAGGTATGGAGCTGATTAGAACCTAGAGAAACCTTTGGTAGATTCTTTGAGAAACAACTAAACCTATGCTACACAATACTTACTTCTTCCCGCGTACTAGACTTAGGTTAGGTACATTGGGGTAGGCGTTTTTAGAAGCACAAGCTGAGTATTTTTAGTCAATGTTATTTATGTATGTATTTGTAAATGGCTTAGAAACCAATCAATGCTTTTACAGTATTATTTTATAATACTATTCTCGCTGAACGCATTATACTTTGCAGTCTGCTTAACGATTGTAGCAGTTCACTTCTCTTGTATGAGAAAGAAGACTGTTCAATTAACCTTTTTATTGAAAACGCCTGTCTCTCTATTTCTCTACAAACTCTGTTGAAACGAAGCATGCACGATTGACTAGGTGAAATACTTATCTATTGTTTCCGCGACTCTAGAGATAGATTTCTTATTCTTGGGAAACGAAGTTGTCATGTTTATGCAGTTAACAGCAGAGTACAAAGTTCCCCAGGGGGCGTTAAATCGTGTGGAGCAAGGAGTTGGTATTATGAATACCGTGGCTGCGAAGAAAGGGTTCCCTAGTCGGAACTTAGAGAGCCTCACACACCCAAAGTAATAAGCGTGAAACACACCCTTACTAGAGGGTGTCCGGTGTCATCATCGGCTCACTGCCCCTCGTCAGACCGGCGCTGCAATATCTGACGGAGTCCCCAAAGGTACTCTTTTGACGGGGTTCTTTTAGTTCCTTGCCGATGGTGGATGTGGGTGAGGATGAAAAGAAGGTGTAGTCAGTGCAGTGGTGAGTGAAGGCGATAAAAAAGGTAATCAGTCCACTTGCAACTTTAATAACGTGGCTGATTCCTTAGTTAAAAGGGGTGGGAGGGGAGTTTAGAGACCGTAAAGGTGTACAGAACAATAACTCTACCCCCTAGTGTGGTCAACATGTTTCTCGCCGAAAGGCGATTCGTCAGGACCTAAAATAAAGTACTACACAAAAAAAGTGAACTCAATGCTCAATCTATATAAAGCAAGCAAATACAACCTCGCTGGGTCGGAGGACAAGAGGGCCAAGGGGTCCTGCTCTATTTAGGCGACCTAGAGGTAGGGGAACAAAATATAAAAACAAAGAGAACAGCTCAAGTCAAATGCAGTATAGTGACTCAGTGTTCAAATCGTGCAGCGTGACTCTTGTGACACAGGCTCCACACTGTGAGAAGTGAAGGGGGGTGGTGTGGAAAGGGAGCATACACCACCCAGATATCACAATTGGGGAATTTTCATTGTGTGTTTTTAAAACAAACTGTGGTATATAACCGAAGCTTTCAGGATAACAACCCGCCCCTCCGGAAACAACAGTAGGCGTGCAGCATTGGTCAAGTTCTTACCCTAAGGGGATTAAGAATGGGCCCCGCAGCAAGCTCCCGTGAGGCCAGCGTAATAAGGATTGGATACACCTATTGGATGTAAAAATAGGTAGCTGGTAACTGAGACAGGTAAGGTTGAAGTGTAAAGTGGATGTGAATGGTGGTACACTTAGTATTGGCAATAGCGGCCCCAGATAGCGCGTAGGACACTCTCCCTGCAGCAATTCATAATCAGGTGAGGGAGAGAGAGAGAGAATGGCTGGGCGGGATAGTCCCCATTGGCTGTGGCTCCCTGGGTAGCAGTACTAATCAATTGATGTTAGGCAAGTAAAATAAATTAAATTAAACACTACTCCTATCCATTGTCGCATGGGACAGAGAGGCAGGTGAAGTGCAGCCCTCAGCCCCTTCAGCCATTGATCAGGCGAGATGGGGGCGGGTGCATGGTCGAGTGGGCCACAGTATGAGGCTCTAACATATTGTGCTAAGAGATACGCTCCGGGGGACTCCCGGGAGGCTTATGTACAACAACAGCCTTTCCATGTTTCTATATAGATGGAGACCCGGCGAACTGGGGGCGGGTCAGATGAGTGGTCAGGAGGGGCAGACTAGATTAACTACACTCTGCATAGTGGGCCTCCGGTAAGGCTTCCAATCAGCCAGGTGATCTATAGCGGGTCCAGGCGGTGGTCTAGCAACTCGGCCCGATATTGTCCCATCAACCACGCTCCATGATGACGCTGGGGCTTTAACGGTCTCGAGTTGAGCTTACCTTTGAGTAGACACTGGAACGGCGGAACACCTACCCCTCACGCTCGCGGCACCTGGTCAGGGTGCGGAGCTGCTGGTGGAGGTTTCTACCGGTGTCCGCCGTTTTAAGGGGATGAAGGCGCATCTAGGTTGCGTCACGCGCATGCGCAGTACCCGGTATGGGGATGAAGGCGCATTGAGATTGCGCTACGCGCATGCGCTGTACCCGGTCTGGAACAATGGGCAGAGCTAGATGCTCGGATGGTTCAGTGAAGGGGCCATCTTGGGAGTGGCAAAACATGCTTTCACAGATCGCGAAAGGCTTCGAGATCAATAGCTCAGGGAGACAGGTGTAATTAGACCAGAGGGGGGAACGTTACAGGCAATGCCTAAGTGAGTATTCATGAAGTGACCATAGGGAGTGTAATGGTGCGAATGTTAGCGCATATAGTGTCGTAGTCTACACAAGATGTCAGGACACTGTCTGTAATGACTGTATGCTGCCGAGACTGCGTGACTAAACCCAGTCAGTCCGTGGAGTAATGAACAGAAGGTGTGCTGTATAAGAGGGATCAAGGTGGACTGGGATGGCAGAAATAGTAAGGGGTAAGGAGTTGGGCTATAGGTTATGTAGCACCATTAGTCAGGGGTTTATGGCAGGAGAGGAATGTCTAGGATGTGATACCATTACAGTAGGGGTGGACTGGTATTGGAGTAGAGGGTATCTACCTCGAGACACTCGCCCAGGGAATAGCGTCATTCAGCCCAATTGTATCTAGCTGGAGACGATGCACCCATCTCTGTTCAAGCCTGAACAAAGCTTGTCTAGTCATGGCTGGTTGGGACTCAAGCACTAGCCATTGGAAAAAAAAAAAAAAAAAAAAATGTTTATGCAGTTGTCAGAAACTAATCCCTTCTTGTGAATTTGAGAAAGATTCTAGTGACCTCTGAGCTAGCTGGCACTCACTATTAAGTTTAGTATATTCGATAGAGAGCTAGTCGACATCAGTCCTACGTCTAATCTATAGGATATATTATTCCAATGTGCAGAGCCTATTGGGAATATAGGAACTACACTACATGGCACCCAACACTTAGTAAGGCACTAATTTAACGCTAGATACTAAAGTAACTCAGTGGTGCTTTTCTCAGAGACCCCTTTTCCCGTAAAGTACTCCAATAGACGTCTGGAGTGGGTAAAAGGATAATATCCCATTAAAAAATCCCAGTTAAAAAATAAACCATGTTGAGTGGCGTTTAGAGCGCCGAGTGAATTTTCCCGATTCATGCCCTTATATAGGTACAAATCACATTGCCCTTATATAGGCATAGAAATCAATGCCTTATTTAGACATAGCCCATGGAGACCAAATACAGGCATGGCTACTTCCCCCATACCAAACGTCACAACGGTTTCTTAGGAAATTGGCTTAAGTAGTTAGGGAACTTCCCCTTGCTTGAATATTGATTTGTCCAAGAATTCATGTGCTTTGCAAAGAACAACTATTCCCTAGGGGTTCTTTCCTGGCGTTATTATGCCCGACCTTACGTCTATCTATGGCATTCCTAAACACCTTCCAGGTATAAATAAACCTTCACTTGCTATAGCAAACTACAGTTGTGCGGAGCAGTTCGACTATCTTCTTGCCCGACGCAGCTCGCTACAGCAAGTGCAGAAGGAAGCCGACCCTCCAGCTGATGCACTGATCAAGAGGCTGCCTTTCTCTCACCGAGAATCCAGCTCTGGTGTTTCCAAGCTCCCCTTGTGGGGTGTTGTTAAATCGAGTCCTGAGACAGAGATACCAGATCTCATTCATTCTAAGCCAAGGCATGGAGCTGATTAGAACCTAGAGAAACCTTTGGTAGATTCTTGGCAAAACAACTAAACCTATGCAACACAATACTTACTTCTTCCCGCGTACTAGACTTAGGTTAGGTACCGGGTGTTGGGAAATCGAGTCCTGAGACAGAGATACCAGACTACTCATATAGCAAGACAATATCACAAAAACCCTGTCCACAGGACGTTCAATATCGGTACTCGTATTCATGCAATGGAGAGACAAGCGATCAAATTCCACTGCTACACCACCTGTATATGAACATTTTTCTTTGGGTGTATTTAGCATATTTCGTCCAGAATTCCTAACATAAAAATAAGGGAAATTCCTAGTAAACTTCAAACAGTCAATCAGAGCACTAGATGATGTCTGAATCAGTCATGTACACACTACATCAGCCCACACCTAATAAATGTGAAAAACATGTGTAGAGAACAGAATGACCCCTCACGGGCGCACCACCCTCGGGGCAACTGGCAGGTGTTCACCAGATTAAGCCCCTTTTCTCATCACAAGTAGTCATTCAGTTTGGAAAAGAAGAAGATAGGAAAATGTCCAAAACAAACTAAAAAAGTGTATAAAGGTGCAAGGGAGCAATGAGCATTCACTCCATTTTGTGACAAAAAGTGCTTAAAATCAACAGGCACACCTTTCGCACAACTTTATTCTAAATGTAGGTGTGTTCTGTTGAACTAAAAAGGCTGGTAGCTAGCTCTGCATACTATTACCTAAAGCCAACATGTTTCTCTGCCTCTGAAACTTCTGGCAGATTCGTCAGGGGTCGACACTTTATCACCGCACCAATGTTGGACACCTTGTACTCTGGGACCTCTTCCAGCACACTTTTCTCGTACCAGCTGAAGAGGAAAATGTATTGTCTCCTCATGTGAGCCTATACTTAAACTGAATGGCCCCTGCGATTGTCTCATCAATCATATGGAGCTTCACGGAGCGCCGTGAAATATATAACACTAAATGTGTAAGTAAAATGTATTTATAAACTTGTAAAAATGGATATTAAATAGAACTTGTAGGTGAAATTGTAGTACAATTTATATTTAAAAAACACAGTGAAATTCACTTAAAAACCAAAGGTTACGTGGGAGTTCTAGTTAGAAAATAGCATGAAAAAGTAAACATTCACTGAAAAAAACAAAGGTTACAGAGACTAATAGTTTGATTTGGATTTTACAGACAAAAAGACATAGAAATTCAGCAATTATAATCACCTAAACGAACTATAACTTTTGCCCCCACAATGCACTGCTTATGATCTCACATATTATATCTCTTACGACATGGCAAAATACATCACTGATGACATTTCAAATAACAAAAGCAGACAACCCAGGATGGGGGCAACAGCTCCACTACCCTGGCCAATTTTGCCCACAGCGACCCCATCTGCAAGGGCTCACCACTTTTTTTAGTGGAGGGGGTATGTGGCCCCCCTCCCTGGGCTGCATTTGAACCCCATTCCCTGGGGACGAACACACAATTCATAGGAGAGGTTCACATAGCACTCCTCCCCAGACTGAGTTCTGGCCCGAGGATGCCATCTCCTAGGGCCTTGCCATAATACAAAGGGGAAGGGTGGCACTCACCTTCAAAACCCAGGCCAATATTAGTCAAAGGAACCCCATCCTATAGTGTTTATATTATTAGAAATGGGGAGGGGGTCCATTCAGCAGAAAGGTAGATTTGGTTATGCAGATTACGCTTTCACTTATTTGGTGTAAATGCATTCAGTATTTGTTGTGAAATTTAAGGAACTCCAAATTAGGATATATGTGAACTTGCGAATATTAACCAACTTGTGGAGAGAACTGCATCAACCAAAAAGTGTTGGCAGCCATCTAGGAACTCGGCTTCAACCGAGTCCCCCAAAAAGTTTTTAAAAAGTAAAGGGGGCAGGGTTGGAAAATTCTGACCCCCAAGCCTTACAAGAAATTCTGCAAATTTTCGGCAAAAATGACAAAAAACAAGTGCAGGAAAAAATTCCCGGATGAGACATGTACCGGTGGCATGTCCACATATTTCTAAATTAAAGAAGGTGGGCACATGGGACACCTCCCCCATGAGCATTTCTATGCCCTGAAGGCCACCATCTCCCCAGGGCTTATGTTTGTATCACAGGAGGCTGAGTGGACCCCCTGGGCACCACCACCTTCTCTGGATTTTATTTTAAAAACTGTGCAGGAGGCTACCCAGACCCTTCCCCCGGGCACCGGGGACCACCACCTCTCCGGAGTGACCTAGAAAGAACTTAAAGAGCCTCGAGGGCCCCTCATGCCCTGGGGACCACCACCCGCAGTGCTAACTTGTTTTTAATGGGGGGACTCACTGATTCTCCAGGAACTGGGGACCAACAGCTTCCAGGAGCACAATAAAATGTTTACACTGGGAGCTGGGTCCCCTTCACTGCCCAAATATGTCCCCAGGGGCCACCATCTCCCTGGGGCTGGCCCATGAACTACAAAGGAAGGGGGCCATGTGACAGCCACCAAGAGCAATATATGGCCGAAATGAGATCACCATCCCCCAGGGCAGACTCCTGCTGTGTCCCAGGGTGCTCACCCCCAGTACATAGCTGCTTTAACTGACTTTAAGGGAGCTTTGATGGCTCCAGCCAAGTCAGAGCAAACATAACTCCGCCCTCAGCAAGCAAGAGCTGTGAAACTGCTCCTGCTATCTGAGAGCAGAGTTTTTGTCTGTTTGTCTGCTCGGTGTCATACTTGGAGGGAAAATGATGAAAGGATATCTCTAACAGACAGGGAGTTGCATGTTAAGCAGCTCCCTGTCTATGAGAGCAATGCTGGATCCCACACGAGGCGGGCCGGTGCATTGCACTGGAGCCCTGAGGCTCCCCCGTTCCTCATTGTGCACACTGGCTAGGAATAGGAAACGAAAGACACATAGCCAGGCCTCGGAAATGGGGTTCCCAGGGCCGCAATCAGCCGGGGGGGAGACATGAGGCCCCCTCCTATCATATTTTGGCTGGGCCCAGGACAAAGGAGACACTGGGACTGAAATTAGCCTGGGGACAGGGGGCACACGGTCCACTCCCTTTTTTAATACATATGCATTAAGGCTGGTTCCTGGGGGTATGGGGTTCCCAGGGCCACAATCGGCCGGGGGGGGGGGGGGTCATGTACACCTTCTCCTTATTACATTTTGGCCTGACCCCAGGGGATGTGGTCCCCGGGGCAGAAATTGGGCCGGGAGGGGGGCTGTGTGGTCCCCCATTCAGTTAAGGCTGGGCCCTTGGGGATGAGGTCCCCTTGGCCAAAATCAGCCTGGGGAGAAGGCCCATGTAGCCTCATTCAAACTTGGCCTGGCCACTCACACAACGACTCACAGACTTATTTGCACACTCACAAACCCACATAAAATGTCACGCAACCACTCACGGACCCACTCAGGCACACACACCCACTCACCGACTCACTCATACACTCATGTACCCACTCAGAGGCTCACTGAAAAACCCATACACACATTCACAGACCCATTTAGAGACTCATGTACCCACTCAGAGACTGACTCACACACTCATGGAGGCACTCACAAACCCACTCAGACAATCTCTCACCTACTCACAGACCCACTCAGAGACTCACTCAGACAGTCACTCAGACACTCATGCTCCCACTTAGAGACTCATGCATGCACTCACAGACCCACTCAGACACTCATGCACTCACTCACAGACTGAGTCTCAAACACAGAGGCACTAAATAAACATTCAGTCACCCTCATAGTCACTCACAGACCTACTCACACTCACTCATATACTCATGCACCCACTCAGACACTCACAGCACCCACTCACACTCTCACTCTCAAAGGTTAGTTAGGAAATAAAATGTAAAATCCTCAAGGACCTGTTCACACACGCAGAGAAACACAAATGCAGCCACTCACAGGCCCACTTACACTCAGTGAAACACACACTCCCTCATACAGCCACTGAGACACTCATGCACTCACTCACACACTCACTCTCAAAGGTTACAGGTTACAGTTAGGAAATAAAATTATAAAACCTTAGAAATTCACTGAAAAAAACAGGTTACAGCGATCTTATAGTAAGGCTCACATTTCACTCATGCAAAACCAGCACAATGCAGCAGTTGTAGTTAACTGAGCTTGAGTCCAAATTAGATAATTTGGATTCTCCATAGTCTTGTACACAGATGATACGCAGATTGCTGTATCCGTTATGACAACCCTGGAGCCATGGCAGCTCAGTTCCACAACTACATGCTTCGCAATGGGAAATAGATGAACAGCGATTCTCTTAGACTAAATTCCTCAAAAACAGAAGTCCTGCTATTTGGCAACTATCCTTCTTTTCGGTCTAACAACTGGTGGCCCCAAGAAACTAGGGACTTTGCCTATCCCTAGTGTCAAGGTAAAAAGCCTTGGGGTGATTATTGACACCAATTTGTCCTTCGAAGGACAAATAAATTACATCACCTCCTCAGGTTTTTTCATCTTGAAAACTCTAAGGAAAGTGTTGCCTTATGTTCCTTCAAGCCTGCCAATGAGGGTAGTTACAATTCTCATCTCTTCCAAAACAGATTATAGCAACACCCTCTTCATCAATTGGCAAAAGTGTTTTCTTCACAAACTAAAAACACTACAAAATGTCGCTGCTCGATTACTATTGGACATTCCAAAACATAAATTAGCCTCCCAAGCATTGATCCAATTACACTGGCTCACCGTAAATAAACACATTAAGTTCAAGGCACTCTGCATTGCCTTCAGGGCTCAACAATCTGTCGGACCTGACTACTTGACATAATGTTTTCAACGGTATACTCCAACACACCCCTTACGCTCACCCTCAAGCGGCAATCTCGTAGTCCCTAGATTTAAAAAAGCCAACGGGGGAGAGAGAGTCTTCATTGTATACACTTCAACCTATGGAACTCTCTTGCAATAGAACTTAAACTCAAGACAAACCTGCTGGATTTCAGGAAACTTCTGAAAACCTGGCTTTTCAGTAAATAATTTTGGTTCCTCTGGATCTTCCTAGCTTTAGTATCAGCTCAGCACCTAGATACCCACGGGTAATTTGTTGTGCTCTATAAATGTTATTTTCATTTAATTTAATTTCAGGTCTCAGAAACGCTCACAAATGCTTACTGTCATGGATGATGTCATCAGTGATGTCATTTGAGATGTGATCATTGATGTCACTAACCATGTCATGAGTGATGTAATATGTGAGGATACAAGCAGAGCATTGCTGGGCCGTATGTTACAGCTATCTCAGAAAACAATAACTGCTAAATTTCACTAGTTTTGTACGAGTGAAATCTGAGCCTAACTATAACGTCTCTATAACCTTTGTTTTTTTCAGCGATTATATATATATATATATATATATATAACTGTTTAAGTGTCTCGTCCACAAACATCAGCACTTTTCCTTATGTGAAAACAAACATTTTCCCATGATGAAGCTTTCAAAACAAGCTGTCCAAGTTTTTAGTGAAAGCTACACATCTGTTATGCTGATCAAAACTATTTAAGTGCCTGCAATATCAACAGGGTTTTAGTAGCTGTACTTCAAATCGTTTCTCTTTGTTGAAATATTTGTCTGTTCTACAAAGAAGTCAGATTCCCGTGTTCAACTGATCCTAACTGGCATTATTTATTTTTGAGTTAAAACTAAATAAATTAAACAGTTCCCTTTCATTAATTTCAGTTGGTATTGTCTGACTTCAAAAGAAAATGGATATGTGTGCTTAACAATGGCATTCTTTTCAGCCCCTGTGCTTTTAAGATGCACTTAAGTAATGAACCCAAAAGATCCGGGGGTTAGCAAGTATGGCTCCGTATAGTGACTGAAATGTTCTCATTCCCTTCATCTCAAAGCGCGAGCGCACACCTGCGAACAATACAGTGAATGGGTGACTAGAGCTAAGCCTCTCGCTTTCTTACGGTCACTCTCTTTGCCTCACCGCAGCCCTACAATAGGATAATGCAAACACAGTGAGCTTTGCGCTGTCATCTACCTATTAATCTAGACAACTGTGCTCTTGAGTAAACATAACTCAAGCTTCCCTGATAAACGTAGCAAAAGGTTAAATATAAAAGATGTAATTCCATCAGCAGAGCTTTCTTGGCAGTCCGATGTGTGTTAGTTTAAATGTACACTGCCCTCTGCTTCGCGTTTGGTTCAAAGAGAGAAGAAGAATCGCAAAGGTTGAAAGGGCACAATCTGGCACAGAGAAACCAACACTGACAAAGCCAACAGCCATACATTTTGTACAGGCAATTTGTGTTTGTGTTACTATTAACAAAAACATATGTTCACAATAAAAAAGGCAAATACATTTAGAGAGACGTGGAGAAAAGGGCAGGCAAAAGGCAGAGGGTTAGAGGTGATAGAGGACTGAAACGTGGTTCAGGGCGGACAGTGGTTTGGTGCACGAGAAGGAGGAGAAGGATTGAAGTGAGACTAGAGGGACTTTTAACCTTGGCTATGAACATAAGATGTGTGCTGCCATGAGGGGTAGGGTGTGCAGGACTGGACAGGGAACCAGAAGCAGCCACGGCAAATTTAGTCAGACCAGCCCTCATACTGCATGTAGGGACAGAGTGTAGCAAGCAAGCAAACCCGATCACTCCAAGGATGGTGGTCTACACCCTTCCCGAAAACACTGACATCTAGTGCTGCTTGTGATAACCTTGCAGGAGGGATACAGGATCCACCCAGATGCAAAGAGAAATAGTTTTGATGTGATCATGAAATGAATGGACATGCTTTGAATTAAACACAGCCGTTCTGGCCCAATCACCTGCACTAGGGATTTGACAACTCAACAGTCGCGGCTGGTGCAGGTAAGAGCAGTGGGGCAGTTGGGTGGAGGCAGGGCGGGGATAGTACAGGTGCAGTGGACAGATGACGATGAAGGAACATAAAATTAAAAACCACTTACCTTGCGCTCGCCGCTTTGCTGACTCGCCTGGGCAATGAGGCGAGCACAAGGTAAGTGGTTTTCTTTTATTTATTATTTTTTTCCCTCGTCCTTGTCTGTCGACTTCACCCCCACTGCTCTTACCTGCATCAGCCATGACTGTGATTCAAGCTCATATTTAAGGGAATGGCTCCGCTGTAGAAGCTGCATGTCTAGAAATGGCCATTAGTGGCCATTTGACCCCCCCACCTGATTTAGAGTGGGTGGTTAAATGGCCAGTTGTCTCTGTTTGTGGTACGGGGGAGTGAAAACTGCAAAATGAACCACCCTCCATGAGAAAAGACTCCTATAGTGTGAGGGGGCAAAAAGTTTTGTATTTATTTTCCAAAATTTTGTTTTTTAAAATAGAAAAAATTAAAAAGTTTGATGGGTGAGATCATCGTGTTGACAGTAACATTGAAAGGAACCACTGTGATGGCTGTTTCTGCAAATGTTAAGAAATGTCCACTGGGCTAGCTGGCATCACTAAATCCAGGGCATGGGTACGCCGAACTATAAATCAGGCCCTTAGATATGAACTCTTCAGAATCATCTCTCACTTTCTGAAGAACTTCCTAGTTGCTGTTGGTGATATCTCCTCAATTGCTGTTCTCTATTTTATGTGTTAGATTTCCTATTTCATATTTTTCATAAAATATCGATTAGTTGTCCAATCAATGTTGGAGGGGTCTGAGGATCATTTTCCATTTTCCAATTCCCTATGGATCTGTTGTTTCTACTGGAGGAAAGATTAGACTTTGAAGTCCACATGGCTTTCTAACGGGTTCCAAGTAACTCTTTTAATGTAGTTGCTTCCCATCACTTTGAGGTTTATTTTTCCAATGCCTTTTTAAGTGCTAGAAAAGCGCTTCTTACCAACAAAGGATTGTGATTTGAGGAGGTGCTAATACTTGTGTCCATCCAGTCGCGTTAAACACTTGAATTTTATTTTCCCAGTTTTCACATCAATTTTTAAAGAGAGCCAATAAAACGAACATATAACTACAGTATCAGATCTGTGTTGCCTAGCCTTGAGTGAACACATTATAGACCAGGAACACATGCTTTCCAAACATTTAGAATCAAGAAAGATATTCAGGCCGCAGTGCTTATGCTCCCTCAAGAAACCCAGGTTGGGCCCGCTGGCCCATAGGGATAGAGATGTTTCTGTTAATAGAGAGTGTAAGATACCAGAATCACAGTATAGTACATTTAAATTTCACATACATTGGTCATTACATTTGTGTTGCTAGTCAGAGACTTTTAGTGTAAAATGATCCACCTTAGATTGAACATTGTTTCTTCAATGTATACTGTTGCGTTGCAGAGATGTTGCTCAGCCAACATGTCCCACCCCAAATATCTACTGGGCCTGGACCTGAGGCTATTTCAAGGCTGAAAGAGATAAAGTTGCGAAGAGTAGGATGGAAAAGTGAGATACCGTTTGTTGAGAAGATGGCTGTAGTGTACCATTGCACATGTCATTCACCCTGAGAAAACTGACTGTGCTCATGGGGGCGCACAAAACGTATCGTTGAGGAGACACGTGTTTTTCAAAATGTCTAGTGTTGTAGTAACCAGTTCTTAAACCATACTCAGTTCAAAATAAAATAGTTACCAATATTAAGCCACTTATAGTGACGTGCATTGAATTGGCGAAAAAGCAGGGGGAGAGGTTAGTGAACCTCGTTGTAAGGTAGTGTGGCGCTGGGTTAATTGACCAACTGTCTATTTCTTTGGGAGTCACAATGAAAAAGGAGATTGTGATAGGCTGGCAGAATCCCTGGATTCCCTTCAATTTATTTTGAATTTTAGGCCACCAACAAGGTCCGCAAATATAAAAAGCACTAAGCCTGAAACCAACTCCAACTTCTCAGAGCCACATCTCCTTACAGCCAAAAATCAGCAACTTAAAAGTAAAATCCTCTGGCTTTCTGTAGATATTGGAAGAATGATTACACATTTAAATAAAAGGCACCAAAGGAAAATATAACTTGGTTTCAATGTATTGGTCTACAGATGTGGTAAGCGCTAAAAACAACTAGGATGATTAATGTATCATTCTGTTTCCCATGACAGCTGTGTACCACAGGTGGAACAGTTTTGTTTGAACAGGCATCATTAAAGCATCTGTTAACCGTGAATCCCAAGTGCTTCATTCCATTTTAAACAAAACACACCGTCATGGTACTGACTTCATATACAGAGCTGCGTGTGCCTAGCACTTCATATTAAATTATTCAGTTTCGAAACAATATTGAAGGTTTAAAGCAAATAGCCTGCTTTGTACAAGGCACGCTTTGCATTAATGTATAACAGGAGATAGACCATGGCAATAGTTCCTAACTAGAAGTGCTTGCTGACTTGTACACCTGAATATTCAGTTAGCCAATTGTTACAGAAGGCTCCTCACCCCCTGGATTCTTCCCTCAGAATATAACACTCTTATGAGTAGAACTTACATTCTATGCAAAGGGATTTCTTGGTGCTATTGGGAGATAGTCGGTGTTTTCTTTCTGAACTTAACAACTCTTATTTCACCGACCTCAACAAAATAAGAGTAGGAGCAGACATGCTTCTAAGTACAAGATAAGAGTAGGAGCAGACATGCTTCTAAGTAAACCTGTGAACATGAGATCAAACACAGATAACTACAGAAGATGCATTAGTCCACTGAGCCACCTGACCTCGCTGCAGCACACATTCTCTACAAAACATGGGGCAGCAGCAAGATAAACAGTCATTCTGTCTTTGTAAAGTAACTCAGCAGTTGAAAACTTGGTGGGTTATAGAGCAGCAGGAAATGTAGATGCAGGAGGGGGTGGAAAGGTAGCCTGGTCAGTGGCCCATGAGGTTGAAGAGGGAGAGCAGTGGCAGGTGTCCACTGCATGCTGGAAAGGAAGGAGCCAGTCCCTCTTCCCTCCAAATCCAGGTCAATGGCAGCGAGTTGAGATCACCTTATCCAGCGGCAGGTCAGCCCAGCACCATGCGACTCTGGGCAATAGCTCTCTTTATCTTGCCGATGGCCCCCAGCGACTTGACACCTTCGGGTAACTATCTGCGATTTACAAATACTGAACTTACATTTTATCCTGGAGGAGTTGAATCCAAGCAGCAGGACCACTCATCACTGAGATCCACTCATAAGGTAAGTAATGGTGACTGAAAGCTCAGTCCAGTCAATCTATTAGGGGTAAGGTAACCTCCCCCAAATATATATGGTGCTATTCTCAGAATTGCCTGACCTCCTCTACGGACTCTTCTGATGATGTCACTTTCACAACTTAACTCTGGGCCCAATGTGTTGACACCTATCATTTTTTTCTATCTCTGAACAAAGACTAATTACACAACATATACATTGCTGAGGCCTGCCTCTTTCTTAAGCTAGAATAGAGCTAGAAACATGGGTAATTTTATTTATGACATCTGTTAATGTTGTGTTCCTCAAATCTTCTTGCAACTACGTGATTTCTTTCAATTTTTGCCCCCAGGATACTAGTTTGAGTAGAAAATATCTTGCAGAGAGAGATTTTTTTCTTGAAGCAGCATCCCGCTGGTATATTGAGTGACTTGCCGCACTAGCAATGACTTTGCATTATCATTTCACAGAAGATAGCAGCGAACCACATTTAATGCCATATCGATATTTTTGTGTCATTTTTCGGTAATTTCAAGACATTTCATGAATAAAAGCATAACTTCACACCCTTATCTTGGTTTCAGGGTCTAAATGAGTGAGGCAGATGGCCCTGAGCCTAGCCTTTCAGGCTTCTGTATTACCCCTTGTTAAGCCAAAAAGACTATTCCTCTCTAGTGAGGCCAGTGCAGAGGAGATATCATAACGTGTAGAGTGCTGCTGAGTCCTTTAGCTTGCCCGGGTCTCCTTAACCTCCGTAGTTAATGTGCTATAGAAAACCTCTTCTTTACCTTGTTAGAGGCTTTGTCTCTGATTAACTTGCATCAAATATCAGTTAAGAGCCAGCTTTAGTGCTGGTGGCACCTGGAGCGACAATCTTTTTTGCCGTCCCCCCTTCCCATGACCTCCTTCTTGAATTCCAGCACTACCACCGTGCAAGCATGTCCATGTCTCCCACCTACCAATAGCCCCTCTCTCTCATACATTTAATTTGTTGTAGAGTGCTGGTAAAGGCTGGCTTTACTAATCCACATTGCTATATAAAATGCCATATAAAATACAGATATGTTCTATACAGCAGGCACATTAACCCTCTGTACTACTTTATGGCGAGTCAAAAATGCCACTAGACAAAACTCCAATCTCCCTCTTTAGCATAACCATTAATAACTAGAGCGATCTTGACACTTTTATGGCTGCCTGAAAGCTGGACGCACAAGGAACTCAGCAGCTGGTAATTTTAAATCTTAACTCCTTAACCGCGGTGTGAATTCCGCCGCGGTGCGGGAGTTTTTTAAATGAGTGGGCGGGGATGCGTCGGCCAACGGATGTGTGCAGCACTAGCCAGATAGTGCTTGCGACGGCCGTTGGCTGACGCGTGCACGGAAAGTTTAAAATATTGCTAAACACAATGCCCCCCAGGTCAGTTCTTCCCTTCGTCAGCGCCCAGTGCGGCGCACCGGTCGCACCACACTAAAGCCGGACCTGGTTAAAACAGTAAAAAATGTATTGTTTCCTGTTCTACAGTTAAAACGGAAATTTTCATCACATTCAATTGAAAAAAAACGTAGTGGAAAAATATCAAATATCATAGGAATGTAGTGAGTGGTAAGTGTCATTCTGTGCCAGTGTAAATATGATGCATCTTTATTGAGCAATGTGTATGGTATAAGCAAAAATATAAGGGGCAGATTTATGAGTTCTGGTGCATCTCTGCAAATCAGCAGGGATGCGCCAGAACTGATGCGTCACGCAATTCCCTCCTTGCGGCACCAGAGATGCGCCGCATTTACAATGCGGCGCACCATGGTGCAAGGAAGGGCAGATGCGTGACGCATCTTGAGGTGTACGGGCGGCGCATTGCTGGAGTAGCGTCGCAAGTGCGACGCAACTCCTGCAATGTACAGAGGCCACCCATACATAACGTGGTGCGTCACTCCTTACGCCTGCTTCAAGCAGGCGTAAGGATTTGACGCAGCAGCGTCGTAAAACTGACTCCGTGAAATCTTGTAGATTTCACTGCGTCAGTTTTACGGGGCTTTCCTACGAGGGAACGCCCACCCTGCGACAGACCGCCCACATGAAACCTGACGCAGGTTCCATGTGGCGCAGGGCTTTACAACGTGACGCATCTGCCTAGATGCGTCACGTTGTAAATAGGTCGGAGGGATGCGCCACGTTTCCGCGCCGTTGCGTCACGCAACGGCGGCGTAAACGTGCCGCAAGTCCAACATAAATCTGCCCCATAGTGACCACATGGAATCCATGGAGTTTGTGTTGGTTCGCAAACAGCAGGAACATTTGAAAACAATCAAAAAGAGTCTTCTTTTTGGCTGTATTTTCTCAATCTTTACAAATATGACAACATTACATAATCTTATTGGCTGCTATCCGTCTGTAACATGTTCAGGGAGCAGTCATGTTGTTTTTCTTGCATTTTATCTTCAACCCGCAAAAAATATTAGACCTTTTAAATAACAGTAAATATAGTGTAGCATGTTATTTTCCTGAGCGTTAAACCATTTGCAAAATGAAACATCCCAATGTTTGTGAACATCAACAGGATACAAAAAATCAAGCAAACAGCACATCCGTAGCGCGGATAATGTATTATACGTACGTGGATGGGGAGGCCCGCCCTCTGATGCAGATGCCTCCCTGTTGGCACTATAGCTCAGAGAGAAATTTAATAGAACAAATAGGCTGTTCACCATCATCCTACCTGACCTGGCCAAGGACCCTTGGGGTTCAAATCCCCCAGGCCCTGAAAAAATACTGAGAAGTGAAAAACGATGCATCCGACTTTGCCAGTTTGACTGGGGTAGAATCTCTTTGCCTTCGTGGGTGGAAGAGTGCCTTGTTAACTGAGCGATTAACAATGATTCCGATTCCCTGCTTACACTTCCAGCCTTCTCAGAAAAATGAGAGGGACCCCTTAAAATTATCAAGGGAATTGAGGTACGTATACCAAAATATTACAAAGTTCCCTTGATCCAACTGTCACACAATATATCCGAATACTATAAAAAAACAGTGCTCTATCTAGTATAGGCTAACCTCATATATTTCAATGACACTTTATTCAAAAAATATAAAAAGATGTATTGTTTTCATTTATAAACACATCACATGAAATATAAAACACAATGTATTATTTAAAAATATATTCAAAGCACAATAAAGCTAATTCTTGTTACAATCATTAAAAATGCTCCTAAATCATAAATAAAACTACATTGATATTTCCTCACATAAATCAATTATGACCAGACAAGAGTTAGACACAATATTTGTCCGATCCTATTGCACATCAGTTTGGATTTGAGAAACACTTTGGCTAATACAATATAGCTCTGTATTTAACCCTTTCGTTTCCGTCCTTTAGATTGTGCTAATTTTTGGGTCGATGCGTTTCAATGGTTTTTCATAAATTTATACCATCTTTTTCAAGACAATCAATTTTACTGTCTGAACAACATGTAGTATTTTCTTTCCTACATAAAAACAGATATACATAAAGTCAGTCAATGTGATCTTCTGCATTTATTCATCAGAACAATAAAGCCCTTTTACAAGTGACTATCTCAACTGCATATTATATTGTCCTTTCTCTTACAAAACTGGTATACATGTAAATAATCAGTTCGATTTTTTTAAATGAAATTCCTCTGAACAGCAAAACCCCCTTTTTTCCAAGGGGGCTATTTCCTTTTGTTCCTATATGTCAAGATTGAAGTATCATTTTTCATATTATTTTCAACACTCTCTCTATTCCCCAATACTCAGATTCTGTATTCTTAAACTGTTCTTTGGTTGCTCTTAGTCACCCGCCCTCCTACCGGCTACGTATTCTTAAGGGCCCTACTGGTTATAAATACCTTCTACTTCAAGTATATGTGGTCCTATATGTGGTCAATGGACGCTGCACTCGTTTTACACTGCACTCGTTGTGCTGTATTCTGCTCTTCTAGTAGCGTGTCGATTTAAATGCTAAGCAAGAAAGAGATGAGTGGGGACAGGAGGAACATACAACACAAAATCTGTTTAGCCTCAATCTGGTAGTGGTTTTAGTTTAAAAATCCATAGTGCTTTCTCAGTGCCTTCATCTCACCTAAATTTAAACTTAATCCAAAGTATATTTTAGATATAGGTAATTACTCCCAGTCAATGCACTCTGGTTTTCACCACCACATGTTAGACTTCTTATATGGCCCCTTTAAAATTCTGGAAGAGAGATATGTACCTCTTGTTAGGGTGATGGATATTTTACTGTTGCTACTTGTTAACGTCAGGAAGATTGGTGTTTGTGACACAATATTCACACATCAGTACACAAATTAAAAATATTGTTAACCAAAACTGGAAGATTTTAAACTATGGTAATGAAATTCAATTGCAAAAGCCCCACTTTTCCTTTAGAAGGGACAAAACTATAAGAAATTCATTAGTTAGGACCTATAGAACAGTGGGAGTAAGACAAAACACTCTTGGAGGTGAGCCTGCTAAAGATAATAATAGATGCTCCATACGCCCACAGTGCTTAGAAGGCAAACATATGTTTTTTGCTGGTAAAAACTTAACAGTAACCACGCTCAATAACTGCTGCAGTAAGAATGTGGTATATCTTATAATATGTCCATGTGGACTGGGATACGTTGGCGAAACGAGTAGAGAACTTTGCACACGTATCCCAGAACACAAATCAGCTATTAGAACCAACAAGGTAAATGCCCCACTGACTGAACATTTTAGCAGTAAAAATCATGACTGTAATGAACTGAAATGTTTTTTTCTGGAAAAAATCATGATCAATAGATGGGGGGGAGATATAGATCAAGTGGGAAAGAAAAGAGAACAGTGGTTCATGTGCTACCTTAATAAGGTAGAAGAGGGCCTTAGCTCAAGAAAGGACTTGGTTAAGATCATGCAAATGTAGATGGTAACAGGATTAAACCTTTCAAATATTAATAAATGGAACCCTATAACACCGTGAGAAAGAAAAAGAAAAGGAATAGAAGAGGGACAATAATGAGATTAACATCGGGTTCTCCTAAGCTATGAGAGAAGAGTAGTCCTGGGTCAGGAAGATATTAATCATATAATACGTGATACGCAGGCTGTGACAGTCATTACAACAATAGAGTTACAATACATGACAGGAAAGAGTCGTGATCAATAGGGCACATAACAACAGAGCAATTTCTGTCATTAAAGTAGCAGATTTATTCTGTGGGAGTGAAAGTGACTCGTATGAGGTTAAAATACAAAGAATAGTAGCCAGAATTGTAGTTACCATCAGCCAAAAAGGGGCTAGAAGTTATTGTGCCACGAAGTAGTACACGGTGAAGAATGTAAGAACAGAGACCGTGGAAATACTTATAAATATATGACTTTTAAAACAATATCCTGATCGAGTTTGGAAGTGGGAATAAAATAGTTATTGTACAGCGATTGCGCATATGGAGATATTAGAATTATTGAAACCATAGCACAGTGTATGGGGTTGCCATGGAGGTAGGAAAAATAAAGTATGAAGAACTCCATGTGGAACTCATCACGTGAACTAGAAAACCAATCAGATAATACCACACAGTAGGAAGTGAGTAGAATCAAGTGTGGTTAAGGTCCAATTAGATAACAGGGTAAATAGAAGGTCACACGCTAAGGAGTAAGGCGGGACAATATGTCATACAACCAATCAGACATCATTGCTAGTGAATTCAAAAGGAAGCCAGCCTCCGAGTGTTTGGTGGGTTTTCTTCGGGAACCGACACTCGCTGGCTGGAGCTTTTCCTCGTCTCATCCAAAAAGGTAAGGGAGACTGCGATAGAAATCAAGGAAATACATTAGAAGGGGATGTAAAGGGGGTACTCCATTAACATGTACTTTGATGTCATTGCCTTTAGAGGAAGACGACAGAAAGATACCCCAAAATATAGAGACGGAAGCGCCGGGCACTAAAAACAGTGCACAACAATACAAACGTGCAGTGGTTCCCGAACGCATGTCCGCCAAAGGTAATAAACTTAAAATTCCCTAGTTAATAAGTAGCAACAGTAAAATATCCATCACCCTAACAAGAGGTACATATCTCTCTTCCAGAATTTTAAAGGGGCCATATAAGAAATCTAACATGTGGCGGTGAAAACCAGAGTGCATTGAGCGGGAGTAATTACCAATATCTAAAATATACCTCGGATTAAGTTCAAATTGAGGTGAGATGAAGGCACTGAAAAAGCACTATGGATTTTTAAACTAAAACCACTACCAGATTCAGGCTAAACAGATTTCGTGTTGGATGTTCCTCCTGTTCCCCCTTCATCTCTTTCTTGCTTAGCATTTAAATTGACACGCTAATAGAAGAGCAGAATACAGCACTACGAGTGCATGGCAAAATGAGTGCAGCATCCGTTGACCACATATAGGACCACATATACTTGAAGTAGAAGGTATTTATAACCAGTAGGGCCCTTAAGAAAACGTAGCCGGTAGGAGGGCAGGTGACTAAGAGCAACCAAAGCACAGTTTAAGAATAGAGAATCTGAGTATTAGGGAATAGAGAGATTGTTGAAAATAATAGGAACAATTATACTTCAATCTTGATATATAGGAACAAAAGGAAATAGGTCCCTTGTAAAACAATGGGGTTTTGTTGTTCTGAGGAATTTAATGTAAAAGATCGAACTGATTATTTACATGTATACCAATTTTGTAATAGAAAGGACAATATAATATGCGGTTGAGATAGTCACTTGTAAAAGGGCTTTATTATTCTGATGATTTAAATGCAGAAGATCACATTGACTGACTTTATGTATATCTGTTTTTATGTAGGAAAGAAAATACTACATGTTGTTGAGACAGTAAAATTGATTGTCTTGAAAAAGATGGTATAAATGTATGAAGAACCATCGAAACGCGTTGACGCAAAAATGACTACAATCTAAAAGACCGAAATGAAAGGGTTAAATACAGAGCTATATTGTATTAGCCAAAGTGTTTCTCAAATCCAAACTGATGTGCAATAGGATCGGACAAATATTGTGTCTAACTCTTGTCTGTCTCGATTATGCTGGTCATAATTGATTTATGTGAGGAAATATCAATGTAGGTTTATTTATGATTTAGGAGCTTTTTTAATGATTGTAACAAGAATTAGCTTTATTGTGCTTTGAATATATATTTTTAAATAATACATTGTGTTTTAGATTTCATGTGACGTGTTTATAAATGAAAACAATAAATCTTTTTATATTTTTTGTATAAAATGCAATTGAAATATATGAGGTTAGTCTATACTAGACAGAGTACTGTTATTTATAGTAATCGGATATATTGTGTGACAGTTGGATCAAGAGAACTTTGTATTATTTTGGTATGCTTCCAGCCTTGCCTAGGCTTTCAGAGGGTATTTTGTGAGCTCTCTCCTCCATTCCCAATTCTTCTATTCTCTCTCAATCCAGCCTAAGGAATGACAGTATTTGTGCTTGCCATCCTCACACCTTGCCCAGTTGAGGTGGGATATTCTGCCCCTCCCCTGGCAAAGAGTGTGGAAGTTTGTGTGTGGCCCGTGTAATGGTGGGGTGTTGTTTACCACTTTTTTTTGTTAACAATAACACACTCTTCTGTCACTTCCTTAGGAGAGAGGTATACCCATCCCACTCTCCTTGCCATGATAATATTGCTGGCCAGCCTATCGCCCCTCATAATATCACCTCTAATATAAATAGAGAACCAATGCAGGACTTTAATCATTAGCTTCTCCGTCGACTCCCTTTAGTCATTACGCAGCTGTGGTACATTGACTAGGACCAAAACATATGGTGAGGCTGATGGAGGTAGGTCTATAATGTGTGGACAATTTAAGGCTTTGGTTCCTAGATCTGGATCCTGTGATGCCTCCCTTATTCCTCTCCCCCTAATCGCATGCATGAAGACCTGCGATCCTACTGGGTTAGTTGCAATACTTCCTTGTGTGCTTTTTTCAAGTGTGCCCGGTATGGGACAGAGGGTGCAAGGGGGATTTGGGCAGTTGGAACAGGTGGTGATAGCCTAACTGGTCAGGGCGATTAGGTGCCTGCTGTGAGCCTAGCTGTGAGCCTGACTGTCGGGCCCCTTATCCCTCCTTAATACATTCCCATGGTGCCCAGAGCTTGCTGTGACGCAGGGAGGGATGCTATATGGAAGGCTTTGCCATGGGTAGACTCCCCTTTAGCAAAATTATCCAAATTCTCTTTGATCAGTGCCAATCTGTTGATTAACAGCTGGAGCAGCGAGGAGACAATCTGTCCCACTATAATGCACAAGTCCTCACTTATCCATATCAAAGAGGTTTTATCCGGAGACAGTAGGGCCATAGGGTCAGAAGTGGTTTTAGTTGCTTTCACAGCCTTTGGGGTTTTATCCCGTAATTTCCCTCCAGGTCATTTCCTCTTAACTACTGGCTCAATTATAGAGTCTGAGGTTGCAGGAGAGCCGGAATGGGCTGGAACATTGAGGGGAGTCTGGCAGTGGCACTTAAATCCTTACTCCCATCCTCTACAGGTTCTGAAACCAAAATGAGATGTTGAAGGAGGCTTCCATTTCTACCTTCCTCCAAGGAGAGACGGCACTCTGTGAGCTCAATTTCTTGTGAGAGGACATTAGCTTCTTGTGTTTAAAAGGAATCAAGAGTATTTTCAATTTCCCCCTGCCTTTTGGATTGCAACCTTGCACTTTCCCATTCTGAAAGTGCAGCTTCATTTAAGAGCCTTCGGATGACCCACACTCGATTCTCCCTTGCAGCTTAGAGGGGGGCCAGCCCAGCTTTTCCAGGCTCTGAATGGCCCTCCCTTGGCCTGGGCTTCACCGGAGCACGTCTCCACACGCATCCCGTGCCGCAGGACTGTGGCGTGCTTTTATGCGCGGGTTCAAGTGCTGCAGAAGATGATGGGAGGTGTAGTCTCTCCCCAGCCGTGCAGTGAGCAGCCTCTCCCTCAAGCAGTAGCATCAGCGGGTACAATCCACCTGGAACTGTGGTGTGCTTTTATGTGTAGGTTCAGGTGCTGCAGCGGATGATGGGAAGTGTAGTTTCGCCACCAAGCAGTATCATCTGCGGGTACTGTTATATCGCTCCCGTGATGTAACTGATGCACCAAGTAGGGTGTCCCGACCTCGGGTCCGAGGGAGGGGCACCCAGGGATCGTCCCCCTTAGAACCTGGCCAGATAGTATGGCCCAGGTCACGTGACACCAGTTTAATAAAGGGACTGCTGTGGACGTGACGTCAGTGGACGCACGTATGCGGTAGTCATAAGCAATGCACAGAAGGCTCTGTGTATTTATTGAAAAGCATGCTGTGCTTTCCCGCCACGCTAAGGGCCTGATCAGCGGCCTCACCTCAAACACAACACTGGTGACGAGGGTGGGATATGCCCCCGCCTTGTTCCTGCTTCATGGTGGCGGTGAGAGAAGCTTCCATGCCCTGCGGTGCTCATGCCACAGGCGTTCCCGAATCTACGGCCCGGTGCCACGCCCAGTCCAGCAACACCTGCAGGATCCACGCTGAGCATCTCCGGTGAGATCGGGAAGGCCTTACATCTCCTGTTGGAGCATATGCCTCCCTTTGCATACGCACATGGTAGCTGGCAACGCGCATGTGCCTTCGAGTCTCCTGAGTCTACACTGCGTCATCAGCCTTGCTGAAGCCCGCGCACCCGTGCAGCTGCTCCTCTGTGCTCCAGCTGTACCTGTGAGATGGGGGAAAAGGTGATCCCTGCCAAATCTGTGGAGTGGAAGTGCTCCTGGCCCACAGGGAGTGACGGTAGCATAACCCTCAGACACGTCACAGAGCACTGCACTCCAAGCGCCTACCATGTCTACAATTCTGCCAATAGAGCCCTTCGTGGTGGAGGGGCCCCCATCAGCTCAAGCACCCAAATGAAAGGAGTTGGTGGAGCGTCTCCTCATCTTCTTTGAGGCCAAGAGAGTCTACAAGGACCAAAAGAGAGCCAAGAATGCACCAGCCCCGGCCAATGTCACAGAAGTCTGCAGCTTTCTCGGTATTGTCAATTACTGCGGGCGATTTATCCGAGACCTTACGACCCTCACTCAACCATTGAGGGATCTAACCAAGGACTCCGTCCTTGCTTAGATCCCTCAATGGGGATGGGGATATGGGGTGAAGAACAGGCCAAGGCATTCCAGGACATTAAAGAGGCTTTATCAGGGGCAACCACCCAAGCGTTCTTTGACCCACAAAAGATGATGCTGGTCGCAGTAGACGCAGGTCCGAAAGGACTGGGGGCAGTGCTGATGCAACACTGCAATGCCAAAGAAGATTGGGCCCCAGAGGCATTTGGAAAACCACTCGCTCACCGACACAGAACTGCGGTACTCGCAGATCAAAAAGGAGGCAATTGCTATACATTGGGGGGTCACCACTTTCACCTCTACATGTACGGCAAGCCGTTCGTGGTGGCCACCGACCCACAAGCCCCTGCTATCCCTTTTCTCGGGCACATAGTCGAAGCCTTCTCCCCGGATAGAGAAATGGATGCTGCAAATCCAGAACTACAACAGTTGAGTTGAATATCAGCCAGGGATCCGCAATCCAGTGGACTATCTATCTCGACATTCGAGAGAGTCTACAGCCCAAGAAGAGGAAGGCGCTGTGGATACGGAGGAGTATGTCCGATGCATCACAGCAAGATCGTGCCCTCTCCCTCTCTCCATGGACATACTGAAGGATGAAACAGATAAATATGAGTGCCTACAGAGAGCCAAACAAGCTGTGAAGTATGGAAACTGGCACAGAGCCAGAGAAGAGTGGAAGATACTCACGGCGGAGGCGCATCAGAACCTAGAAAGCCTATACCACATCCGAGAGGAACTAACGGAAAACCCCACGGGATGCCTAATGCGAGGACATCGGCTGGTGATCCCTTCCTCTCTGACCTCCCGAGTAATTCAACTTGCCCACAGTGGGCACAGAGGAATGGTCAAAACCAAGTCAAGGCTACGAACAAAGCTATGGTTTCCTCTGATGGATGAGTTTGTGGAAGCCGCCACTTGAATCCTTACCTTAGGAAGTGATGGGATTAGTGTATTCCAGCCCCTCACTTTGAAGGATTAGTGCTTCTCCTCATTGATGTGTACAAAAACCAGAAAACATAATAAAAATAAGGGGCTTATTTACAAGCCCCTTGCTCCACCAGGGTGTCACTTTTAATATGGGGAAAAGTGAGGTTACTGGCAGCGCAAGGGGCTTGTAAATAAGCCTCTACATTTTTAAACCTTTGACTGGCACAGCAGACATTTGAAAGAGCCCCATGTTAAAAACTGTGATTGGGGCACAGAGCCAGTTTTGTCAGTCTCCTTCATGCTAATTAAAAGAGACAATGCAGACAGGGACAGCTGTCAGCCGCAGTGGCTCAGACCAGGTGTTTTGAGCCTGCTTCACCATTATTCTTTGAAAGTGAATGTGGCACTGTTCCTCAGACAGAAACTTTATTTAGATGCCCATATAAATTCTCTTTAGTACTAGCTGACTATGTTAACCTTGATTGGAAGCTGCTCATCAGCTCTGAGGACTTCTCTGCTTTTTGCCATCTACTGAAGTGGTCCTAGAAACAAGTAGCTTATCCTCATTTTCCAGTAGGACACCTGCATCTGCATCCCTTTTCAGCAATTGAAGTCAGCAATTGAAGTCCCTGACCATGTTTGCTTTTCAACACCAACCTCCATGCCATTGCCTACTGATTCTAACCATTAGCCAGCTTGCCATTGCAAATCTGACTGCAAACAAACTGCAAGGTCAGCCATCCTTTTTTTAAAACGTGAGTTGGGACAGCCTCTAGGCTTATTAGGAAACACTCAAGGTGTGAAGATGTTGGAGTGGGATTGGCCATTTACCCAGGGAGGAGGCTGAGGAGGAGGAGCCTTCCTCTAAAGACTGTTTTGAGAGTTATTATTGTATAAACAAGAAATTCCTTTCCTTAGGCCATTTTGGGAATGTCACCTTTTAGGAAAGAGTTAACTTTTACAATTGTTAGGTCTTTGGATTCTGCAGGTTTCCACTAGAGACAAAGACTAATATTCAGTAAACCTTCTTAGTTTCAAGGCAGGTTAGCTCACTGTTGGGCCAAAAGAATATATATATCTTTTAGAAGCTCAGAATCTATTCCCCAATGTCTTCCGTACCTATATCTCACCAGTCATCATCACCCAATAGGGATGGGTGTTATGTTCAGGACTTGTTTTGCCACAACTTCTATATCTCCCATATCTATCTTTGACATGAACTCGCCTGTGTCTTAGTCCACTGAGGATGTGGCACCAGCATGTTTCAGTCATAAAAAGGTGCACTGTTACATTAAGGGTTTCAAACTACTATGCATCCAAATACCATTGTTGGTATGACTTTCAAAACAGAGTGTGAGAGTATATGGCAAACACCACTACGTTTAACCAGGCATGTCTTTCAACCCCATTGTTCACTGTACTTTCCTAGAGTGCACTCTGGGTAGAGCTTTGCAATAATTCTCAGTAGCTGCACTTTGATTCTATCAGTTCAAGTTCACTGATGTTAAGGTATCGATATAGTTACATTTTGTACAGAGTGTGCATACTGTATTATGTAGAGATTACCTTGTGGAAACCTTACATATTCCGATTTTGTTCTCAGGTGATTATAAATTATTGCTATTGTTTATAAAGTGCAAGGATTAGTTGTTCTTACATGTACTATGTGGTACAATGTTTTACACTGCTCCTGTTATGTATTGTAGTAGGACCAGGTGTACCTCTTTCTATTTCGTGGCCCCCACTGTACACAAACTTTCAGCGATTCCACCATCTCTACTGTGGGAGTGTGACACTATGATGATGTGAGTGTGGCTATCTGAAAATTGAAGTGTGGGCATCTTATGGGTGATACGTGTGATGGTGGATATTGGTGAGGGATGGAGGCTGAATGGCTATTAGAGGCTGCATGTATGACTGTATAATGTTGGGTGTTTGGATGTATTTTGTTGGTTGTGTGACCATATGATGGTGGCTGTCTGAGTCTATAGTGGAGCCTCTGTGAGTCTATGACAGTTCTGTGTGGCCATACATTTACAGGTGTGTGGGCATCTCATGGTGAGTGTCTGGGTATGAGTGTATGGTTGTGGGTGTATGATTGAATGATAGTGAGCATTTCTGACATATAATGGTTACTGTGTGCACCCATGACGGTTTGTCTAATTATAAGTGATGGGTGGGTGGTTGTATTATGGTGGGTATGTTGGCATATCTGGCATATCTTGATGGTTGTGTGAATGCATGATGGTGGGTGGGTTTGTGTATGATGGATGTGTAGTGTGTGATGGTGGGAAGTGTGGGCATTTAATAGAGGGTGAATGGGGTGTATGGGGATATGATGATGGAAGAGAGGGTTTATGCTGGTGGATGAGTTCACATACGATGGTGTAGGATCGTGGGTGTGTACACATTTGGTGCTGGGTGGGCTTGTGTATAATGATCGGTGTGTGCCCATAGATGATGGTGGGTGAGGAGATGGCAATGTAATGGTGAGTGTGTTGTCATGTGACATTTATTATGAAGATTCGAGATGGCGGTGATGTTAGTATATACTGGCCGGGTTGTGTGTGATGTGGGCTCATGATGTAGTAGAATGACTGGATGGTAGGTATGTAGCCATATATCATGATGGGTGCGTGACCATATGATGGTGAGTGTGTTGGTGTATGATGTATTGTGGATCCATATTAGTGGATCTGTTAGCAAATGATGCTGATTATGATATCATATGGTGGGTGTATGGTACATGATGTTGTGCCAATGGGCATTTGATGGTGGTTGTGTAAGTGTGTGATGGAGGGTATGTGAGCATTTGATTGTGGCTGTAAGGATGTATGCCGATGGGTGTAAGGAATATGATGGTGCTTGAATTGGCATATGATGGTGAGTGGGTTTATAACGGTAGGGGTGTGGTCACACATACCACACACACCCCCTCTTCATCTTCGGCCAAGATCACAGATAAAAGATCGCTGGCAAAGAGCCCCCACGTGGGGCCTGTTGGGCATTGCAGTGCCAGCCCAACTAGGAGCTGCCTGATGATAGGCATGATATCCTTCGAGTACCGCACTTCCATTGCTAGGTCCCCTCTCTTTATATGGACAGCATACTTCTTGTTTTCACAGTCCATACACTGGGGCACGTATGCTGGACCTTTTTTACCCCCTTCTCCCCTCTTGTCATTGGTCTTTTTATGACGCATGTGCGGGTGTAATATTGTCTCTGTGTAGACATTTGATGGGACTGTGGATGTGTGATGGTATGTGTGGGTGTATGATTATGTCATTTGATGGTGGTTGTTTGACTATGTGAACATATATAGAGTGTTTTTGCTTGTGGGTTGTTGGGAATGTGATAGTGGACCGTTCATTGTGGCCTCAAGCGAAGATATATTTATCACCCATCAATTTGAATCCAAAAAATAATTATGTACAATGCTAAAAGAAAACAAATAGACATCTCCATGTCTCCATAGGTCCGAAACGTATGTCCAGCTACGGTGTTACCTTGCACCATCACTCGGGGATATATAATGTGACTCTGATTCATGTACTCACTGAGTTTATTAAAGGTGTAAACTCGACATGGCGCCCTGCAGGTAGGTGTCCCAAGAACAAAACCTGTGTTCAAGAGAACAAAGTAAGAGAAACGCAACAGGCTCTTAAAAGTAAAGATCGATCATCAGAAAAGCCCCTGCGCCCCGTCATCATAAATAGTGAGGCATTGTGAGGTTAACCAGCACTAGAGCATCAAAGAGAGCTTGCGTGAAGACATAACACACAAACAAGCCCCCTTCCCAACTCCATAGTGTTCCGAGGGAAAGCCTCGTCCCACTGCCTGCTTCCGGATCGCCGCATAGGTAACAGCGGTTTACCAGGAGTTGGTTGAAGTAACCTCCGTGTCCCGTCATCAGATCACGTGTTGTGCCAATCATGTCGCTCTGCATCTGACGTCATCACGTCTGACGCTAGAGCCCCAGTGTTTATGGGATTTCGAGCGCAAAGTCGCGGGTGCCGGGAGGCCAAACAGTCTATTACTAAGGTAAAGTGCAGTATGGCCTTATAGCCATAACCTAAAGACTCACAACGATGAAGTAGTCTAGAGTCAAGAGGAACCTCAAATCGCCCGCAAAAAGGTACAGAATATAAAATGCGCGCGTACCAACATTATCCGCAAATAGGGTCAATGCAGGGCCATTCATCTCACATAAATGCAGCTTGCAAGTTTGCCTCCATGGTAAAGGGTATGGGGAGCCCCTGTGCCGATGCAGCATAGCCATCCTAGTAGATGGCATAATAAACAAAGATGTATATATCTAGTCCTTTTAATAGTAGCAAGGCAACAAGGTAGCAGATAAGATAACATACCCGTCACCAGCAATTGACCCAGTAGTCTACTCACAGTAAGAGGTTCATTCAGTGATGCTATACCAACCCTCTGCATAAAAAGTGGGCTAGTGTCTTCCTAATGATTGCCATGGTATGTCATCATTAGGACCTGTAATGTGATTCCTCAGACGGTAAACCCATTTCTGCTCTCGATGGAGTAAAATGCGTTGTTCATCTGCCGCATGCCTACCTAAGTTCAGATTCTCAATAACAGTCCATCTCAATTCATCTGCAGAGTGTCCCATTTCTAAGAAATGTGCAGTCAGTCTAGTGTTCGATCTGCCACATCTCACTGTACTCCGGTGCTCTGTGATCCTTGTGCGCACCCTCCTACTCGTCATCCCCACATAGAATTTATTGCAGGGGCATGTAATGAGATAAATCACCCCCTGGGAATTACAATTGGTGTGGGATCTCTGTTCCCAGGGGGTGCGGAGGCCCAAGTCAATGTGTTTGGTGTTAGACGTCAGAGTGCAAACACTAGAGGAACCACATTTGGTATGACCCATCAGTCTTGGAAGACCAGTTACTGGTACAATATCAGTAGTGACATTTGTAACTCTGGTTCTCGTGTGGACTAGCAAGTCCTTCAAGTTATGGCTCCGTCTGAACGAGAACAGGGGCCTACTTTTGGCCAACATGAATTCGAGAACCACTGCACGTTTGTTTTGTTGTGCACTATATTTAGTGCCCGGCGCTTCCGTCTCTATATTTTTGGGTATCTTTCTGTCGTCTTCCTCTAAAGGCAATGACATCAAAGTACATGTTAATGGAGTACCCCCTTTACACCCACTTTTAGTGTATTCCCTCGATTTCTATCGCAGTCTCCCTTACCCTTTTGGACGAGATGAGGAAAAGCACCAGCCAGCGAGTGTCGGTTCCTGAAGAAAATCCACCGAACGTTTGGAGGCTGGCTTCCTTTTGAATTGACTAGCAATGATGTCTGATTGGTCGTGTGACATATTGTCCTGTCCTTACTCCTTAGCGTGTGACCTTTTATCTACCCTGTTATCTAATTAGACCTTAACCACACGTGATTCTCCTCACTTCCTACTGTGTGATATTATCTGATTGGTTTTCTAGTTCACGTGATGAGTTCCACACGGAGTTCTTCATACTTTATTGTTTCTATCTCCATGGCAACCCCATACACTGCACTATGGTTTCAATAATTCTAATATCTCCATATGAGCAATCGCTGTACAATAAATATTTTATTCCCGTTCCCAAAATCGATCAGGATATTGTTTTAAAATTCCTATATTTATAAGTAGTACCACGGTCTCTGTTCTTACATTCTTCACTGTGTACTACTTTGTGGCACTATAAATTCTAGCCCCTATTTGGCTGATGGTAACTACCATTCTGGCTACTATTCTTTGTATTTAAACCTCATACGAGTCACTTTCACTCCTACAGAATAAATCTGCTACCTTAATGACAGAAATTGCTCCGTTGTTATGTGCCCTATTGATCACAAGTCTATCCTGTCATGTACTGTAACTCTATTGTTGTAATGACTGTCCCAGCCTGCGTATCACGTATTATATGTTTAATATCTTCCTGACGCAGGACTACTCTTCTCTCATAGTTTAGGAGAACCTGATGTTAATCTCATTATTGTCCCTCTTCTATTCCTTTTCTTTTTCTTTCTCACGGTGTCATAGGTTTCATTTTTTAATATTTGGAAGGTTTAATCCTGTTACCATCTACATTTGTATTATCTTAACCCAGTCCTCTCTTGATTTAAGGCCCGCTTCTACTGTATTAAGGTAGCACATGAACCACTGTTCTCTTTTCTTTCTCTTTTGATCTATATCTCCCCCGCCTATTGATCGAGATTTTTTTCAGAATAAACCATTTCAGTTCATTACAGTCATGATTTTTACTGCTAAAATGGTCATTCAGTGGGGCATAACCTTGTTGGTTCTAACAGCTGATTTGTGTTCTAGGATGCATGTGTGAAGTTAACGAAAGGGCAGTGAGGTATCCACTGCACAAATCTTGATGGTTTTGCTATTTTAGTTCCTAATAATTTCGGTGTGCATCCAGAGGGAATCTAAACAGCCACCGCCCTATGCTGTTAATTAGCAATTGATAGCAATTGCATACATTTAAGAATTACTTAAGATTACATGAGCAAAATAAAATAGTAATCTTGTTATAACATACAAACATAAGTTTCCAAAGGTAATATCACAAGAAATTCAAGAGAGAATATAAGTCTGTGGTTTCTTTATTTGTCGTATTTTTGTTTCCGCAAGGACGTGTTAACAATTTTTCCATTCCTGGATATTTAAATTAGTACAGCAAAACAGCAACACAGCCAACACGCGTGTTTCGTCTAAGGAATTATTCCAAAAGACTTCATCAGGGCTATAGCAACTAATATTGTGTAGCCTTATTTCCAATTCTTACTATATTTTTGGCTGTTAATCAATATTTTCCGATGTATACAATAATCCCGGCATGTGTGATCCGAGTTAGTAGTGACGTCACTACTAACTCGGATCACACATGCCGGGAAGTCGGGGATACTGGGATCTATGGACCTTAGCAGGAGATAGTGAATGCGATTGTCGGGCCACTGTGCCGTATGACTTGGGATTATTGTTGACAAGTCCTTGTGGAAACAAAAATATAGTTCAAAGACACTTTATTCAAAAAATATAAAAATATAAAAAGATTTATTGTTTTCATTCATAAACACATCATATGAAATCTGAAACACAATGTATTATTTAAAAATATATTCAAAGCACAATAAAGCGAATTCTTATTACAATCATTAAAAAAGCTCCTAAATCATAAATAAAACTACATTGATATTTCCTCACATAAATCAATTATGACCAGCTTAATCGAGACAGACAAGAATTAGACACAATATTTGTCCGATCCTATTGTACATGAGTTTGGATTTGAGAAACACTTTGGCTAATACAATATAGCTCTGTATTTAACCCTTTCGTTTCCATCCTTTAGATTGTACTCATTTTTGGGTCGATGCGTTTCAATGGTTTTTCATAAATTTATACCATCTTTTTCAAGACAATCAATTTTACTGTCTGAACAACATGTAGTATTTTCTTTCCTACATAAAAACAGATATACATAAAGTCAGTCAATGTGATCTTCTGCATTTATTCATCAGAACAATAAAGCCCTTTTACAAGTGACTATCTCAACTGCATATTATATTGTCCTTTCTCTTACAAAATTGGTATACATGTAAATAATCAGTTCGATTTTTTTAAATGAAATTCCTCTGAACAGCAAAACCCCCTTTTTTCCAAGGGGGCTATTTCCTTTTGTTCCTATATGTCAAGATTGAAGTATCATTTTTCATATTATTTTCAACACTCTCTCTATTCCCCAATACTCAGATTCTGTATTCTTAAACTGTTCTTTGGTTGCTCTTAGTCACCCGCCCTCCTACCGGCTACGTATTCTTAAGGGCCCTACTGGTTATAAATACCTTCTACTTCAAGTATATGTGGTCCTATATGTGGTCAATGGACGCTGCACTCGTTTTACACTGCACTCGTTGTGCTGTATTCTGCTCTTCTAGTAGCGTGTCGATTTAAATGCTAAGCAAGAAAGAGATGAGGGGGGACAGGAGGAACATACAACACAAAATCTGTTTAGCCTCAATCTGGTAGTGGTTTTAGTTTAAAAATCCATGGTGCTTTCTCAGTGCCTTCATCTCACCTAAATTTAAACTTAATCCAAAGTATATTTTAGATATAGGTAATTACTCCCAGTCAATGCACTCTGGTTTTCACCACCACATGTTAGACTTCTTATATGGCCCCTTTAAAATTCTGGAAGAGAGATATGTACCTCTTGTTAGGGTGATGGATATTTTACTGTTGCTACTTGTTAACGTCAGGAAGATTGGTGTTTGTGACACAATATTCACACATCAGTACACAAATTAAACATATTGTTAACCAAAACTGGAAGATTTTAAACTACGGTAATGAAATTCAATTGCAAAAGCCCCACTTTTCCTTTAGAAGGGACAAAACTATAAGAAATTCATTAGTTAGGACCTATAGAACAGTGGGAGTAAGACAAAACACTCTTGGAGGTGAGCCTGCTAAAGATAATAATAGATGCTCCATACGCCCACAGTGCTTAGAAGGCAAACATATGTTTTTTGCTGGTAAAAACTTAACAGTAACCACGCTCAATAACTGCTGCAGTAAGAATGTGGTATATCTTATAATATGTCCATGTGGACTGGGATACGTTGGCGAAACGAGTAGAGAACTTTGCACACGTATCCCAGAACACAAATCAGCTATTAGAACCAACAAGGTAAATGCCCCACTGACTGAACATTTTAGCAGTAAAAATCATGACTGTAATGAACTGAAATGTTTTTTTCTGGAAAAAATCATGATCAATAGATGGGGGGGAGATATAGATCAAATGGGAAAGAAAAGAGAACAGTGGTTCATGTGCTACCTTAATAAGGTAGAAGAGGGCCTTAGCTCAAGAAAGGACTTGGTTAAGATCATGCAAATGTAGATGGTAACAGGATTAAACCTTTCAAATATTAATAAATGGAACCCTATAACACCGTGAGAAAGAAAAAGAAAAGGAATAGAAGAGGGACAATAATGAGATTAACATCGGGTTCTCCTAAGCTATGAGAGAAGAGTAGTCCTGGGTCAGGAAGATATTAAACATATAATACGTGATACGCAGGCTGTGACAGTCATTACAACAATAGAGTTACAATACATGACAGGAAAGAGTCGTGATCAATAGGGCACATAACAACAGAGCAATTTCTGTCATTAAAGTAGCAGATTTATTCTGTGGGAGTGAAAGTGACTCGTATGAGGTTAAAATACAAAGAATAGTAGCCAGAATTGTAGTTACCATCAGCCAAAAAGGGGCTAGAAGTTATTGTGCCACGAAGTAGTACACAGTGAAGAATGTAAGAACAGAGACCGTGGAAATACTTATAAATATATGACTTTTAAAACAATATCCTGATCGAGTTTGGAAGTGGGAATAAAATAGTTATTGTACAGCGATTGCGCATATGGAGATATTAGAATTATTGAAACCATAGCACAGTGTATGGGGTTGCCATGGAGGTAGGAAAAATAAAGTATGAAGAACTCCATGTGGAACTCATCACGTGAACTAGAAAACCAATCAGATAATACCACACAGTAGGAAGTGAGTAGAATCAAGTGTGGTTAAGGTCCAATTAGATAACAGGGTAAATAGAAGGTCACACGCTAAGGAGTAAGGCGGGACAATATGTCATACGACCAATCAGACATCATTGCTAGTGAATTCAAAAGGAAGCCAGCCTCCGAGTGTTTGGTGGGTTTTCTTCGGGAACCGACACTCGCTGGCTGGAGCTTTTCCTCGTCTCATCCAAAAAGGTAAGGGAGACTGCGATAGAAATCAAGGGAATACATTAGAAGGGGATGTAAAGGGGGTACTCCATTAACATGTACTTTGATGTCATTGCCATTAGAGGAAGACGACAGAAAGATACCCCAAAATATAGAGACGGAAGCGCCGGGCACTAAAAACAGCGCACAACAACACAAACGTGCAGTGGTTCCCGAACGCATGTCCGCCAAAGGTAATAAACTTAAAATTCCCTAGTTAATAAGTAGCAACAGTAAAATATCCATCACCCTAACAAGAGGTACATATCTCTCTTCCAGAATTTTAAAGGGGCCATATAAGAAATCTAACATGTGGCGGTGAAAACCAGAGTGCATTGAGCGGGAGTAATTACCAATATCTAAAATATACCTCGGATTAAGTTCAAATTGAGGTGAGATGAAGGCACTGAAAAAGCACTATGGATTTTTAAACTAAAACCACTACCAGATTCAGGCTAAACAGATTTCGTGTTGTATGTTCCTCCTGTTCCCCCTTCATCTCTTTCTTGCTTAGCATTTAAATCGACACGCTAGTAGAAGAGCAGAATACAGCACTACGAGTGCATGGCAAAATGAGTGCAGCATCCGTTGACCACATATAGGACCACATATACTTGAAGTAGAAGGTATTTATAACCAGTAGGGCCCTTAAGAAAATGTAGCCGGTAGGAGGGCAGGTGACTAAGAGCAACCAAAGCACAGTTTAAGAATAGAGAATCTGAGTATTAGGGAATAGAGAGATTGTTGAAAATAATAGGAACAATTATACTTCAATCTTGATATATAGGAACAAAAGGAAATAGGTCCCTTGTAAAACAATGGGGTTTTGTTGTTCTGAGGAATTTAATGTAAAAGATCGAACTGATTATTTACATGTATACCAATTTTGTAATAGAAAGGACAATATAATATGCGGTTGAGATAGTCACTTGTAAAAGGGCTTTATTATTCTGATGATTTAAATGCAGAAGATCACATTGACTGACTTTATGTATATCTGTTTTTATGTAGGAAAGAAAATACTACATGTTGTTGAGACAGTAAAATTGATTGTCTTGAAAAAGATGGTATAAATGTATGAAGAACCATCGAAACGCGTTGACGCAAAAATGACTACAATCTAAAAGACCGAAATGAAAGTGTTAAATACAGAGCTATATTGTATTAGCCAAAGTGTTTCTCAAATCCAAACTGATGTGCAATAGGATCGGACAAATATTGTGTCTAACTCTTGTCTGTCTCGATTATGCTGGTCATAATTGATTTATGTGAGGAAATATCAATGTAGGTTTATTTATGATTTAGGAGCTTTTTTAATGATTGTAACAAGAATTAGCTTTATTGTGCTTTGAATATATATTTTTAAATAATACATTGTGTTTTAGATTTCATGTGACGTGTTTATAAATGAAAACAATAAATCTTTTCATATTTTTTGTATAAAATGCAATTGAAATATATGAGGTTAGTCTATACTAGATAGAGTACTGTTTTTTATAGTAATCAGATATATTGTGTGACAGTTGGATCAAGGGAACTTTGTATTATTTTGGTATGCTTCCAGCCTTGCCTAGGCTTTCAGAGGGTATTTTGTGAGCTCTCTCCTCCATTCCCAATTCTTCTATTCTCTCTCAATCCAGCCTAAGGAATGACAGTATTTGTGCTTGCCATCCTCACACCTTGCCCAGTTGAGGTGGGATATTCTGCCCCTCCCCTGGCAAAGAGTGTGGAAGGTTGTGTGTGGCCTGTGTAATGGTGGGGTGTTGTTTACCACTTTTTTTTGTTAACAATAACACACTCTTCTGTCACTTCCTTAGGAGAGAGGTATACCCATCCCACTCTCCTTGCCATGATAATATTGCTGGCCAGCCTATCGCCCCTCATAATATCACCTCTAATATAAATAGAGAACCAATGCAGGACTTTAATCATTAGCTTCTCCGTCGACTCCCTTTAGTCATTACGCAGCTGTCGTACATTGACTAGGACCAAAACATATGGTGAGGCTGATGGAGGTAGGTCTATAATGTGTGGACAATTTAAGGCTTTGGTTCCTAGATCTGGACCCTGTGATGCCTCCCTTATTCCTCTCCCCCTAATCGCATGCATGAAGACCTGCGATCCTACTGGGTTAGTTGCAATACTTCCTTGTGTGCTTTTTTCAAGTGTGCCCGGTATGGGACAGATGGTGCAAGGGGGATTTGGGCAGTTGGAACAGGTGGTGATAGCCTAACTGGTCAGGGCGATTAGGTGCCTGCTGTGAGCCTAGCTGTGAGCCTGACTGTGGGCCTGGTAAATTTCTAGCAGTCATACGCTCAATCATACGCTCGGGCCCCTTATCCCTCCTTAATACATTCCCATGGTGCCCAGAGCTTGCTGTGACGCAGGGAGGGATGCTATATGGAAGGCTTTGCCATGGGTAGACTCCCCTTTAGCAAAATTATCCAAATTCTCTTTGATCAGTGCCAGTCTGTTGATTAACAGCTGGAGCAGCGAGGAGACAATCTGTCCCACTATAATGCACAAGTCCTCACTTATCCATATCAAAGAGGTTTCATCCGGAGACAGTAGGGCCATAGGGTCAGAAGTAGTTTTAGTTGCTTTCACAGCCTTTGGGGTTTTATCCCGTAATTTCCCTCCAGTACATTTCCTCTTAACTACTGGCTCAATTATAGAGTCTGAGGTTGCAGGAGAGCCGGAATGGGCTGGAACATTGAGGGGAGTCTGGCAGTGGCACTTAAATCCTTACTCCCATCCTCTACAGGTTCTGAAACCAAAATGAGATGTTGAAGGAGGCTTCCATTTCTACCTTCCTCCAAGGAGAGACGGCACTCTGTGAGCTCAATTTCTTGTGAGAGGACATTAGCTTCTTGTGTTTAAAAGGAATCAAGAGTATTTTCAATTTCCCCCTGCCTTTTGGATTGCAACCTTGCACTTTCCCATTCTGAAAGTGCAGCTTCATTTAAGAGCCTTCGGATGACCCACACTCGATTCTCCCTTGCAGCTTAGAGGGGGGCCAGCCCAGCTTTTCCAGGCTCTGAATGGCCCTCGCTTGGCCTGGGCTTCACCGGAGCACGTCTCCACACGCATCCCGTGCCGCAGGACTGTGGCGTGCTTTTATGCGCGGGTTCAAGTGCTGCAGAAGATGATGGGAGGTGTAGTCTCTCCCTAGCCGTGCAGTTAGCAGCCTCTCCCTCAAGCAGTAGCATCAGCGGGTACAATCCACCTGGAACTGTGGTGTGCTTTTATGTGTAGGTTCAGGTGCTGCAGCGGATGATGGGAAGTGTAGTTTCGCCACCAAGCAGTATCATCTGCGGGTACTGTTATATCGCTCCCGTGATGTAACTGATGCACCAAGTAGGGTGTCCCGACCTCGGGTCCGAGGGAGGGGCGCTTAGGGATCGTCCCCCTTAGAACCTGGCCAGATAGTATGGCCCAGGTCACGTGACACCAGTTTAATAAAGGGACTGCTGTGGACGTGACGTCAGTGGACGCACGTATGCGGTAGTCATAAGCAATGCACAGAAGGCTCTGTGTATTTATTGAAAAGCATGCTGTGCTTTCCCGCCACGCTAAGGGCCTGATCAGCGGCCTCACCTCAAACACAACACTGGTGACGAGGGTGGGATATGCCCCCGCCTTGTTCCTGCTTCGTGATGGCGGTGAGAGAAGCTTCCATGCCCTGCGGTGCTCATGCCACAGGCGTTCCTGAATCTACGGCCCTGTGCCACGCCCAGTCCAGCAACACCTGCAGGATCCACGCTGAGCATCTCCGGTGAGATCGGGAAGGCCTTACATCTCCTGTTGGAGCATATGCCTCCCTTTGCATACGCACATGGTAGCTGGCAACGTGCATGTGCCTTCGAGTCTCCTGGGTCTACACTGCGTCATCAGCCTTGCTGAAGCCCGCGCACCCGTGCAGCTGCTCCTCTGTGCTCCAGCTGTACCTGTGAGATGGGGGAAAAGGTGATCCCTGCCAAATCTGTGGAGTGGAAGTGCTCCTGGCCCACAGGGAGTGACGGTAGCATAACCCTCAGACACGTCACAGAGCACTGCACTCCAAGCGCCTACCATGTCTACAATTCTGCCAATAGAGCCCTTCGTGGTGGAGGGGCCCCCATCAGCTCAAGCACCCAAATGAAAGGAGTTGGTGGAGCGTCTCCTCATCTTCTTTGAGGCCAAGAGAGTCTACAAGGACCAAAAGAGAGCCAAGAATGCACCAGCCCCGGCCAATGTCACAGAAGTCTGCAGCTTTCTCGGTATTGTCAATTACTGCGGGCGATTTATCCGAGACCTTACGACCCTCACTCAACCATTGAGGGATCTAACCAAGGACTCCGTCCTTGCTTAGATCCCTCAATGGGGATGGGGATATGGGGTGAAGAACAGGCCAAGGCATTCCAGGACATTAAAGAGGCTTTATCAGGGGCCACCACCCAAGCGTTCTTTGACCCACAAAAGATGATGCTGGTGGTCGCAGTAGACGCAGGTCCGAAAGGACTGGGGGCAGTGCTGATGCAACACTGCAATGCCAAAGAAGATTGGGCCCCAGAGGCATTTGCAAACCACTCGCTCACCGACACAGAACTGCGGTACTCGCAGATCAAAAAGGAGGCAATTGCTATACATTGGGGGGTCACCACTTTCACCTCTACATGTACGGCAAGCCGTTCATGGTGGCCACCGACCCACAAGCCCCTGCTATCCCTTTTCTCGGGCACATAGTCGAAGCCTTCTCCCCGGATAGAGAAGTGGATGCTGCAAATCCAGAACTACAACTGTTGAGTTGAATATCAGCCAGGGAGCCGCAATCCAGTGGACTATCTATCTCGACATTCGAGAGAGTCTACAGCCCAAGAAGAGGAAGGCGCTGTGGATACGGAGGAGTATGTCCGATGCATCACAGCAAGATCGTGCCCTCTCCCTCTCTCCATGGACATACTGAAGGATGAAACAGATAAATATGAGTGCCTACAGAGAGCCAAACAAGCTGTGAAGTATGGAAACTGGCACAGAGCCAGAGAAGAGTGGAAGATACTCACGGCGGAGGCGCATCAGAACCTAGAAAGCCTATACCACATCCGAGAGGAACTAACGGAAAACCCCACGGGATGCCTAATGCGAGGACATCGGCTGGTGATCCCTTCCTCTCTGACCTCCCGAGTAATTCAACTTGCCCACAGTGGGCACAGAGGAATGGTCAAAACCAAGTCAAGGCTACGAACAAAGCTATGGTTTCCTCTGATGGATGAGTTTGTGGAAGCCGCCACTTGAATCCTTACCTTAGGAAGTGATGGGATTGGTGTATTCCAGCCCCTCACTTTGAAGGATTAGTGCTTCTCCTCATTGATGTGTACAAAAACCAGGAAACATAATAAAAATAAGGGGCTTATTTACAAGCCCCTTGCTCCACCAGGGTGTCACTTTTAATATGGGAAAAAGTGAGGTTACTAGCAGCGCAAGGGGCTTGTAAATAAGCCTCTACATTTTTAAACCTTTGACTGGCACAGCAGACATTTGAAAGAGCCCCATGTTAAAAACTGTGATTGGGGCACAGAGCCAGTTTTGTCAGTCTCCTTCATGCTAATTAAAAGAGACAATGCAGACAGGGACAGCTGTCAGCCGCAGTGGCTCAGACCAGGTGTTTTGAGCCTGCTTCACCATTATTCTTTGAAAGTGAATGTGGCACTGTTCCTCAGACAGAAACTTTATTTAGATGCCCATATAAATTCTCTTTAGTACTAGCTGACTATGTTAACCTTGATTGGAAGCTGCTCATCAGCTCTGAGGACTTCTCTGCTTTTTGCCATCTACTGAAGTGGTCCTAGAAACAAGTAGCTTATCCTCATTTTCCAGTAGGACACCTGCATCTGCATCCCTTTTCAGCAATTGAAGTCAGCAATTGAAGTCCCTGACCATGTTTGCTTTTCAACACCAACCTCCATGCCATTGCCTACTGATTCTAACCATTAGCCAGCTTGCCTTTGCAAATCTGACTGCAAACAAACTGCAAGGTCAGCCATCCTTTTTTTAAAACGTGAGTTGGGACAGCCTCTAGGCTTATTAGGAAACACTCAAGGTGTGAAGATGTTGGAGTGGGATTGGCCATTTACCCAGGGAGGAGGCTGAGGAGGAGGAGCCTTACTATAAAGACTGTTTTGAGAGTTATTATTGTATAAACAAGAAATTCCTTTCCTTAGGCCATTTTGGGAATGTCGCCTTTTAGGAAAGAGTTAACTTTTACAATTGTTAGTTCTTTGGATTCTGCAGGTTTCCACTAGAGACAAAGACTAATATTCAGTAAACCTTCTTAGTTTCAAGGCAGGTTAGCTCACTGTTGGGCCAAAAGAATATATATATCTTTTAGAAGCTCAGGATCTATTCCCCAATGTCTTCCGTACCTATATCTCACCAGTCATCATCACCCAATAGGGATGGGTGTTATGTTCAGGACTTGTTTTGCCACAACTTCTATATCTCCCATATCTATCTTTGACATGAACTCGCCTGTGTCTTAGTCCACTGAGGATGTGGCACCAGCATGTTTCAGTCATAAAAAGGTGCACTGTTACATTAAGGGTTTCAAACTACTATGCATCCAAATACCATTGTTGGTATGACTTTCAAAACAGAGTGTGAGAGTATATGGCAAACACCACTACGTTTAACCAGGCATGTCTTTCAACCCCATTGTTCACTGTACTTTCCTAGAGTGCACTCTGGGTAGAGCTTTGCAATAATTCTCAGTAGCTGCACTTTGATTCTATCAGTTCAAGTTCACTGATGTTAAGGTATCGATATAGTTACATTTTGTACAGAGTGTGCATACTGTATTATGTAGAGATTACCTTGTGGAAACCTTACATATTCCGATTTTGTTCTCAGGTGATTATAAATTATTGCTATTGTTTATAAAGTGCAAGGATTAGTTGTTCTTACATGTACTATGTGGTACAATGTTTTACACTGCTCCTGTTATGTATTGTAGTAGGACCAGGTGTACCTCTTTCTATTTCGTGGCCCCCACTGTACACAAACTTTCAGGGATTCCACCATCTCTACTGTGGGAGTGTGACACTATGATGATGTGAGTGTGGCTATCTGAAAATTGAAGTGTGGGCATCTTATGGGTGATACGTGTGATGGTGGATATTGGTGAGGGATGGAGGCTGAATGGCTATTAGAGGCTGCATGTATGACTGTATAATGTTGGGTGTTTGGATGTATTTTGTTGGTTGTGTGACCATATGATGGTGGCTGTCTGAGTCTATAGTGGAGCCTCTGTGAGTCTATGACAGTTCTGTGTGGCCATACATTTACAGGTGTGTGGGCACCTCATGGTGAGTGTCTGGGTATGAGTGTATGGTTGTGGGTGTATGATTGAATGATAGTGAGCATTTCTGACATATAATGGTTACTGTGTGCACCCATGACGGTTTGTCTAATGATAAGTGATGGGTGGGTGGTTGTATTATGGTGGGTATGTTGGCATATCTGGCATATCTTGATGGTTGTGTGAATGCATGATGGTGGGTGGGTTTGTGTATGATGGATGTGTAGTGTGTGATGGTGGGAAGTGTGAGGGTGAATGGGGTGTATGGGGATATGATGATGGAAGAGAGGGTTTATGCTGGTGGATGAGTTCACATACGATGGTGTAGGATCGTGGGTGTGTACACATTTGGTGCTGGGTGGGCTTGTGTATAATGATCGGTGTGTGCCCATAGATGATGGTGGGTGAGGAGATGGCAATGTAATGGTGAGTGTGTTGTCATGTGACATTTATTATGAAGATTTGAGATGGCGGTGATGTTAGTATATACTGGCCGGGTTGTGTGTGATGTGGGCTCATGATGTAGTAGAATGACTGTATGGTAGGTATGTAGCCATATATCATGATGGGTGCGTGACCATATGATGGTGAGTGTGTTGGTGTATGATGTATTGTGGATCCATATTAGTGGATCTGTTAGCAAATGATGCTGATTATGATATCATATGGTGGGTGTATGGTACATGATGTTGTGCCAATGGGCATTTGATGGTGGTTGTGTAAGTGTGTGATGGAGGGTATGTGAGCATTTGATTGTGGCTGTTAGGATGTATGCCGATGGGTGTAAGGAATATGATGGTGCTTGAATTGGCATATGATGGTGAGTGGGTTTATAACGGTAGGGGTGTGGTCACACATACCACACACACCCCCTCTTCATCTTCGGCCAAGATCACAGATAAAAGATCGCTGGCAAAGAGCCCCCACGTGGGGCCTGTTGGGCATTGCAGTGCCAGCCCAACTAGGAGCTGCCTGATGATAGGCATTATATCCTTCGAGTACCGCACTTCCATTGCTAGGTCCCCTCTCTTTATATGGACAGCATACTTCTTGTTTTCACAGTCCATACACTGGGGCACGTATGCTGGACCTTTTTTACCCCCTTCTCCCCTCTTGTCATTGGTCTTTTTATGACGCATGTGCGGGTGTAATATTGTCTCTGTGTAGACATTTGATGGGACTGTGGATGTGTGATGGTATGTGTGGGTGTATGATTATGTCATTTGATGGTGGTTGTTTGACTATGTGAACATATATAGAGTGTTTTTGCTTGTGGGTTGTTGGGAATGTGATAGTGGGTGAGTTGGCATATGAAGATGATTGAAGCCATTTGATAATGAATGTGTGGGTATATGATGGTAGGTGACTGGCTATATGATTCTGGGTATATTGGTATATGATGGTGGCTATGTAGGTCTATTATGGTAGGAGTATAGCCATTTGATGGTAAGTAGGTGGGTTTGTGTGATGGCTGTTGGGACATATGATGATGGGCAGATGTTAATATGAGATAGTATGGGATGCTATGGTATGGTTATTTATATACTGTTGAGGTGCAGAAGCTGTTTATGAATTGGTAATATACTACTTTGTAAGAGATCTGGGTTTTCAATGTATTAGGGAGAGGAGTTGGAGCATGCGATTAGCCTTACTATTTATATTTTATTTCGTGCAGATTGTCATGTTCTTCCCGTGCAGGTTCTATGTGTGAGATGAGTTTCTATGGGTCTGTGTTGGTCAAGATTTCAGCGCTGTTAGTGCTGTTAATATTAATACAGGCGCTAGTTTTCATACCCTTTTTATTAGTCTTCTGTTTCTGTGATAAGAAAACAAAATATGGATGTACACAGTTATTACTTTCTCCCACTATATATATGATCAGAGGGGGCATTGTGAAGTCATAGAGAAAGGACAATGTTATATTGCTCTCACTCTGGCGTCAGGACTACTCAGGTATCCATTTTATCAGTTGTAAAGCTATCACTCACTTTGGCAATTTAATTTGGTAAATAAAGCAAAGACGCTCCCTAGTGATTCTCCCTAAATTAGTTTCACAGATGCATATTAACTTTGTTAGTTATTTTATTGCAACATTATAGCGATGATAAAAGACGTTTTAATTACAAATATTATTATGAGAGAGATGCTAACGACCGGGAATCAAACCCATGTTTTCGCAGACGTAAATAAAGAAAAATCTGCAAGAAAGTCAACACATTAAAGCGCGCAGGAATATTCAGCGCATTCAGTTTTCAATACGAACGTTTTTCCTAGATTTAATAAGGATAGGGACACGCGCAAAGCAATGCAAAATATTATATAAGAGCGCATGGGAGCATACACCACATTTCTGAGCTAGTTTTTCTTTTACCTGAACAATTGCACCCAACAATTTAAACTGAACGGATCCCTTTCAAACCCGGCTCCTTCTAATGGACGAGTCTCAGAGGAGCTTCCACGCTATGGCTATCTCTCTTTAACATATATATGGAGTCCCTGACCTCAATCTTGCATCACTCAAATCGTGAATACCACCTTTATGTAGAACAGCAAGTTTACCTGCAAATGTCCTCTTTGGAGCATGCAGTCCACCTAAATCACACTTTGAAAGGCATGCAAGCATAGCTGTCATTCAACCACCTAACGGTGAACCGTTCATAGCTCGCCACAAGTTCTAGAATGGCTCATCTTTCAAGATGCATTAAACTGAAGATCCCTAATTAGAAATAAAAATACGGGGACCACTCTGGACAAGAATTGGAACACCAACACAGACTTTTCAAAAAGGTCAAACCTTTCATTCCGCATTCAAATATTAAAGATATGTTTCAAACCCTAGTCATATTCAGAGTTGACTATGGAAAGGTTATTCTAACTGGTACTCAGAAAACACACCTAGCACCAATGAAGGCCACCCTCAAAGCAGCAACTAGGCTAGTCTCAAGAGCAAGACATTTTAAACACATTGCACTAGTACTTTTCATTCTCAAATTCTCCAGATTGAAGCAAGGTGCATCTTCAAGATAGCCTCCTTTATCCATAAAGAACTGCAACATGGCTGCTCAAAATACCTGGCCCAGAAACTCACTCTTTCTGGAGAAATTGCTCCATGCAAAGTGCAGCTTATTTCTGGAACCTCCTAGATTTAAGAAACGAAAAACCTACCTACACTCCTTCTCTGGAAGGGCGCTCAGAATGTGGAACTCATTACCCCAGGAGGTATTCAACAACCCCTCCTCGGCTGCCTTCAAGAACAGCATTAAGTCATGATACCTGATGAGTTAATCCCTCTTTACCATTTGTACCTTAAAATAGACTCTGTTTATCCTATAAGGATGGAGAATTACATGCTCACCAATTAATGTCATGTACATAAGCTCTGAATTGGTAGATCAAAGACAAGGTTTCTCTGCTAAAAATGTTTCTTTGATTGTTAGTGCATTCTAATACTAGTGTTCAACACTTGAGCACCTTTTCCAGTTCATGCTTTACACTTCCCCTCTACAGAGTGTGGGGGCAAAAGGTACCCCAAAATTAAGATCTCACAAAATTGACCTCAATCAAAATTCCCTCGATGACTGGATCAGAGATGGTTTTAAACCTTAATTTCATGAGGAAATGTCTCTCAGCATTAGGGAACCCCCGAAAGCATCAACATGAATAAAAACAAAAGTAATTAAATGATTGGGATACTATAGAAATTAAGTGGGCTCATTCAATAATCGAGTTCTAGTTTAATGAAAAGTTAAAGGGTGTTATTACAAAGTTTAAAAAGAAGCGGTACAGATTAATTGACAAGAAGGATCTTAAATGCAAAGTTATACAGAGTAAACAAAAGACAGATAATGTTTTAAAATCCAATGGGTAACCAAATCAGAAAGAGATAGTGCAGCATCCTTGGTAGAATAGAAAGATCTTCTGGCTTACCACTCAAAATCAAGGGTTTTTATGCACAATTCTTGAGTATTACATCAACTTTTTGCAGATTCATGGTGGTATCAGCAAATGTAGAACCTATGAAAAATAAACGTCATTAACTTAGCACTAAAGCATTTCCCCATTTTCTTGAATAATTAATCAACTCTCTCTATGTTATAGCCAGAGCAGGCTTTACATATGGGTTATATTACACAGCAAGGCGTTAACATTATTGCCACTTTAGCGGCAGAAAACTGCTGCTAAAGCGGCGATAATGGGCTTGATATAACGCCGTCGAGAATTCCCATGGAAGCCCATGTTCACACCTTTTGTTTCGCTTTGTTCGCCCTAAGTTGGCAGGGTATGCTCAGACGTGATTCCCTTGCTCACTTGGCCACTGGATTCAAGATAGCTTGGCTGATGAGGATTATGAAACCGAAACTGGTCCCAGGATGCTTGTTTCCGGTCCAGGAAAGACATGGCTTGGCAGTTCGGGCTGGACTGTTCCTATGAGGCACAGGGTCAGACTGATTTGCATATGGCCATGTCTGAACTGGGGTGGTTGAGTGATGGACTAAACCCAGATCAGTTGACTGGGGGTGAGTGTTTGATTTGCTCAAACGCTCCGTCCATCATCCCTTTTGTTTCGCTTTGTTCGCCCTAAGTTGGCAGGGTATGCTCAGACGTGAGTCCCTTGCTCACTTGGCCACTGGATTCAAGATAGCCTGGCTGATGAGGATTATGAATCCGAAACCGGTCCCAGGTAGCTTGTTTCCGGTCCAGGAAAGACATGGTTTGGCAGTTCGGGCTGGACTGTTCCCATTAGGCACAGGGTCAGACTGATTTGCATATGGCCATGTCTGAACTGGGGTGGCTGAGTGAGCTAAAGAATGGTGATGCATTAAACCCAGATCAGTTGACTGGGGGTGAGTGTTTGATTTGCTCAAATGCTCCGTCCATCATCCCCTTTTGTTTCACACCAGAACATGGGCTTCTTTGGGAATTCACAAGGGCATATTATCAAGCCCATTATCACCGCTTTAGTGGCAGTTTTCTGTCGCTAAAGCGGCGATAATGTTAACGCCGTTTCTTGATACTATGCCCCGTAGAGATTCACAGAAAAAAACAAATGTTAAAGTGACGTTACAGCTAGGTGAATATATCAGTCATTTGAGTTGTCATCAGTGATATCATAAATGATGTCATAGAACATGTCATGAGTGGTGTAATATGTGAGGTCATAAGCAGTTAATGGCAGGAGGGGAAGGTATAGTTAGCTCTACTAACTATAGCTGGTACCTTTCTGTGTTTTTCACTTTAGCCTTTGTGTTTTTTTAGGATATTTTTTTATGATGTGAGTAAGTATATAGAAATATAAAAAAGATATTTATATATAATGTGAATGTGTTTATTTATTATAAAATGTCAATTACATGTGTGTATTAATTGTGTTTATGTATGCATATATATATATATATAGCTATCTATATATATGCATATAGATATGCATATATATATATATATATATATATATATATATATATATATATATATATATATATATATATATATAGACGTACTGACCTCCTTCCATCACTGCATCTTTGCCCTGAACGCTGCCTGCCGTCCCCACGCTATGCTCACCAGAAGAGATGCTTTCTGGGAGTTGGAGTCTCATTTGTGCCACCATGGTCGAATACACATGTGACTTGGGGGCGGGAGCATACTTACCTTCCAATGAGGGTGGTACAGGACACTACAAAGGTGCAGGCGGGGTCAGCACGTGACAGCAACAGCAACTGAAGAAGGCTATTCGCCGAAATGCATTTTGCCATGTTGTCCACGATTAAACGGCTCCTGAAAAGTTCCCTGTTGTGGCCTCTTCTCCTTTCCATTCCACGAGGAGTCTGCTTGCTTATCTATTTTCGCGCACATGCCAGGGTGCGCTGGAGGCTCCGGTTCTACAAGCGGCAGGAACGCTGGCAATCGCTGTCAAAGCCTGTTTGTTTCTCCGTTTCCTGGATGGTTTCCTGCCCGCCTTAAGTGCTTTGCCTGCCACAGCCTACTGCCAGCGGCAGCTCGTTACCAAACGAGGAGTCGAGTTCATTGAACATTCGGCTTTACACCTGGCTCATTGTTTGGCTGCATCACACTCGAGGTTTGAACTGTTTGGGACTGAAGGGAGTGCGTGTGACTTTTACTAGACGTACTGACCTCCTTCCATCACTGCATCTTTGCCCTGAACGCTGCCTGCCGTCCCCACGCTATGCTCACCAGAAGAGATGCTTTCTGGGAGTTGGAGTCTCATTTGTGCCACCATGGTCGAATACACATGTGACTTGGGGGCGGGAGCATACTTACCTTCCAATGAGGGTGGTACAGGACACTACAAAGGTGCAGGCGGGGTCAGCACGTGACAGCAACAGCAACTGAAGAAGGCTATTCGCCGAAATGCATTTTGCCATGTTGTCCACGATTAAACGGCTCCTGAAAAGTTCCCTGTTGTGGCCTCTTCTCCTTTCCATTCCACGAGGAGTCTGCTTGCTTATCTATTTTCGCGCACATGCCAGGGTGCGCTGGAGGCTCCGGTTCTACAAGCGGCAGGAACGCTGGCAATCGCTGTCAAAGCCTGTTTGTTTCTCCGTTTCCTGGATGGTTTCCTGCCCGCCTTAAGTGCTTTGCCTGCCACAGCCTACTGCCAGCGGCAGCTCGTTACCAAACGAGGAGTCGAGTTCATTGAACATTCGGCTTTACACCTGGCTCATTGTTTGGCTGCATCACACTCGAGGTTTGAACTGTTTGGGACTGAAGGGAGTGCGTGTGACTTTTACTAGACGTACTGACCTCCTTCCATCACTGCATCTTTGCCCTGAACGCTGCCTGCCGTCCCCACGCTATGCTCACCAGAAGAGATGCTTTCTGGGAGTTGGAGTCTCATTTGTGCCACCATGGTCGAATACACATGTGACTTGGGGGCGGGAGCATACTTACCTTCCAATGAGGGTGGTACAGGACACTACAAAGGTGCAGGCGGGGTCAGCACGTGACAGCAACAGCAACTGAAGAAGGCTATTCGCCGAAATGCATTTTGCCATGTTGTCCACGATTAAACGGCTCCTGAAAAGTTCCCTGTTGTGGCCTCTTCTCCTTTCCATTCCACGAGGAGTCTGCTTGCTTATATATATATATATATATATATATATATATATATATATATATATATATATATACAACACTCAATTCTCCGTTTTGCCGGGGGCCACCGACTCTGCAGGGCGGGGATTTGGAGATGACAGGAACGGAGATCCTGTCTGTTAAAAGTTCCAAGGAGATAGAGCCCCACTCCGACTTCCATGCAAAACACGACACTGGAATATGCCTGAGACAGCATTTTATTTACTCAAGTCCTGACCGGTTTCGGCGGCCTTGCTCACAGGTGAGTAACATCATTTCCAAGTGGTCACGAGGTCGTAGGTACTACTACACACCCCAGCATGCATCATTGTTGCAACCTATTCATGCGGCATTGTAAATAATCATTTTTTTGCACAATGGCGTTTTTCAACAATGTCCCAGCAACAATCCAGATAAAACTGCATACACGTTCCTTATTTTCTAGCAAGTGCACTTTCATGCTGCCTGTATCCTTGATAAGAGTCTGCAATGCGGAGCTTGCAAGAGGAGAGACTCCCCTGTTCCCTTTCTCTCTGCTGCGCTGTCCGTACCTGTGGCAATGCATTGGTTGGTGCGCAAGAGCGTGTCATGCCCCCTCAATAAAGTACAACACACAATTCTCCGTTTTGCCGGGGGCCACCGACTCTGCAGGGCGGTCTCAGAGATGACAGGAACGGAGATCCTGTCTGTTAAAAGTTCCAAGGAGATAGAGCCCAACTCCGACTTCTATGCAAAACACGACACTGGAATATGTCTGAGACAGCATTTTATCTACTCAAGTCCTCACCGTATGCATATATATATATATAGCTATCTATATATATGCATATAGATATGTGTATATATATATATATATATATATATATATATATATATATATATATATATATATATATATATATATATATATATATATATATATAGACAACTATTGTGGGCACATGTACCTTTTGGTGCAAAAAGGACCTTTTATTTATAAATGTGGTACCATGATTAGGCAAGTGTTTTTTTATTGTTAGTGTGCGCCACTCATATAAATAAATACACTTTAAGCATCAGATATGTCTTGCTGTTGCATCCACTGTCTTTCTTCTCAAATGTGATGTAATATACTAGTTTGCACCTGAGACAAATCCAGTTCAGACTCACTGCTCGTCGCATTTACTGCAGTGGCTGCATCGCTGAAAGACATGGGTTTGGGCTTAGCCTTATGCTGGGGTGGTGCTATTGATGACGAGGGAGTGCTGTTCACATCTTTTTGCTGCCCTGAGTAAGGTTCAGGAGGTACTACGCGTTTCCTGAAAACGGTTTGAGGTTGGCACGCCAGCGGTGGCAATATCCTTCTTCTTCTCCCCCTCATTAGCCACTTTTTTGGCAGGAACACCCTTCTTTGGGGACATCTTCAAGTTCTTAGCTCGGACAGTTGCCACTTAGCAAAACAAGGGGAAGCAGAAGAGGACTCAGATGGTTTTTAGTTGCTGCTGGCCTTCTGTCTGGCTGTAACATGTGTGATGATACCTCTTGTGCACCTAAAAGCAAACAAACAAAATAAATCCCTGGAACGAGGCATTTGCAGTTTGAATCTACAGACAATATAGTTTAGTGAAGTCACATCACAAATAATTAACAATAGTATCCATTCCAAGCCCTAATAACATAATAATTTAATAATATACAGATTGAAAAGTTTACTTTATGTGCCTCTAAGCATGTGACAGGCAGGGGGAGAAGGGAAAAATTGAATAATGCTTGACAAAGTTACTGCTGGTGTGCATCTACGGCCTGTGGTAGTGCAAGGGTACATACCACACCTATGGCAGGCAGTGGGTACAGGGCAGGCCAGGGGAAAATGAAATAACACTTAAAAAATTATTGCTGGTGTGCACCTATTGCAGGTGCAGGGCAAGCCAGGGAAAAATGGATTGATCTTTAAAGAAATTATTACTGATGTGCTCCGTTGGCAGGCAGGGAGGTGCAGTAAAAAAATCAAATAATTGCTGGTGTCTCCTAGGCACTATGAGAAATGCTATGGGAGGTAGGGAGGAGCAAGGGAAAATTGAAAAAATGCATAAAAACACTGTACATACATACATACAAAAATCACCCTCACGCCCATTAAACTCACATCAGGAAATTCTATTATGGTAGAGAATGAAAGTGAGGTGTGGACTTTCGAACGGACTATGTAGAATTTACGAAAGGGTGGATTAAGGGATTCTGGGATTTTAATCGGGGGAGTACTAGTCTTAAAATTATCTGGGATGCTTTTAATGCGAGGTGAGAGGAGAAACATTGAGCTATAGCTTGCGTCACCAAAAGACTAAACGACGTTGGGCACAGGCAGTTCAGGAGAAATTAAATAAACTCGAGGAAGCCTTAGCTACGGCTATTCGTACTGGAGAAGTGATTTCAACTGGCTATAAAGAAGGCTGAGGCAGGAGAAATATCCCTAAGAGGGCAGCAGAGGTATATTTGTCCAAGAAAGAGCACTGCTATGAACTTAACGAGCGGGTGGGACATACTCTGGCTGTAAGGGTCAGGCAAAAAAAGGCAGCTGGGGAGATTTCTGAAGTCTATGGTGTCAACAGAAAGCTGATAACTGATGCACTGGGTATTCAGGAAACATTCAGGCTATTTTACCAGCATTTATATAGCAGAGGACCAACAGTGGTGGTTGCGGACATCAGAAAATTTCTAGATAAGGTAGATATACAGAGGGTAGACATTTCTGACGGGGAGGAACTCGAGAAGGTGTTCTCCCAGGAGGAGTTATGGGACGCTTTGAAAGATCTGCCCTCTGGGAAACAGTTGGTCCGGATCAGACTCCGCTGGAATTTTATAAGATCTTCAAAGATTCTGTCGGTCCAGACTTTTTAGCAGTCCTGCTCTCAGCCCAAAAGGGCGAGTCGGTTCCTGATTCTTGGGCAGGAGCTGATGTTGTTGTCTTTGTGAAGAAAGACAAGCCACCTAGAGAGCCGGACTCATATCGGCCTATTACGTTATTGAATAGCGATGTAAAAATATTCTTCAAAGTTTTGGCAGCAAGATTAAATGGGATTTTAAAAAGGACTATTCACCCCTGTCAACACAGCTTTATACATGGCCCGGGGAACCACACAACATGTGCGACGGGTGATCACTCTCTTTGATGCAATGGAAATCCCAGTAGATCCTATGGCGGCTTTGCTATTAGATGCTGAGAAGGCATTTGATAGGGTCTCCTGGGATTTCCTGTGGGAATCAATGAGGTGGTTTGGGTTGAGGGAAGGGTTTATTAAATCTATACAAATGTTGTATGGGGCACCCACTGCTCGTCTAAAGGCTAAACGAAAAGTATACTCTTCCTTTCAATATACAAAGGGGGACACGACAGGGGTGTCCGTCTTCAGCATTACTATTTGCTATTTATATGGACCCACTAATAAGGTTATTCGACTCCAGCACCGGAATTTGCCCAGTTGTGAGTCAGGGGGTTAAATTTAAAATCCTCGCTTATGCTGACGATGTGGCTGTTCTCACCACAGATCCACTTATGGCATTGGATGCTGTGGAGACTATTGCATCAGAGTTTGGTTTACATAGTGGATACGCACTCAACAGATCCAAAACTCAAATAATAAAGAATCGGTTTGTTGATTTCGAGGATTCCCGTGTCATGGAATCAGCAATATATAAAGGCATAAGGGCTACCTCTGACCTGGATAAGCTGGTTGCTAAAAATATCGAACCTGTAATTCGGAAGGCGAGGCTGGACTTCGATAGGCTAAATAATCTTCCTCTTTCTTTGGTCGGACGCTGTAATGTTATCAAAATTATGTTTTGACCAAAGATCCTTTATTTGTTCAGGGCAATACCTTTGGAATTTCAAAAATCTTGGTTTATTACTTTGGAGGGTTTAGTCAATCGGTTTATTTGGGCACATGGGAAAACTAGGAGGGCCGATTTATGTCATTACCACCGGAAAAGGGGGGCTTCGCAGTTCCTGATTTTCGTAATTAATATTGGGCAGCTGCACTGCAATATAAGGGTATTTTAGTAGGGTCATGTTCCGGGGATGTGGAAGGGGAAACTGAGCTCCCAGATGTCTACAAATTACTATTAGGTAAAAATGCCAAGAACTGTTTCTGGAAATTTACAGAGCCCAGCTATTACATAAGGATGAAATTTAAGACTTTACGAGCCGCATTTGAGAAATGGGGGGCCTTAAAAAAGAAGCTTGGCCTGGGGAGACTCTGTCATTACACGGTGCTCTATAAAAATCCTTCCCTTCCCGAAATTTTTTCAGATGAGACCATGGCAGGATGGGCTACAAAGGGTATCTGAAAGGCTGGGGACCTAATCCGGGTCGAAGGGTTCCGCCAATTTAGAGATCTTCAGATGGAGTTCGGGTTGGAAGGGGCTAACTTTTTAAAATATTTACAGCTGCGCAGCTTTTTTGGTAAGAAAATTGGGGGCCTAGCAGGTTTATTACTAATGCAATTATCTATACTATGCTACGTAGTGCTAGAGGATCGATTAAGTTAACATATGAAAAATTGATTAGTTTGAAACCGGATGATCTAAGCAAGCATGGGACTAAATGGGCTGAACGTGTGGGGCCTGCTCCAGATTATAAAATCTTTAGAGATAGCCCAGACTACTTTGTGTTCTGCCGGGCTTCAGGCGCAACGCTATAGAACTGCTTTTTCTTTATATTACATTCCCGCTAAAATAGCACAGTGGGGTGGGCTAACTGGAACCTCATGTCCTAGATGTGGGGGAACCGATTTAGTGCATATGTTCGCATCTTGCCCTCGCCTGCAAGGGCTACTGGAAGCAATTAGGGAATTTTTAGATTACTCACTTGGCCTAAAAGTGTCACTAACCTCGGAATTAATTTTTCTAGGATTAAGCAGTAACGGACAAACGAGATAGCCTCCCAATTTCTCTTTAACGACATGGCGGTCTTGAGGATTAATATTGCCTCTCCATGGCTGGATCCCTCTCCCCCGACTTTTTAGCAATGGTTGGCCCGACTACTTTCTATATATACTCTAGAGAGGGCGATTTATGAAAGAAGGGGAAAGAAAGCGAAACTGTTGGGACAGAATATCTAGGCCCCTGTAATAAGATGGAAAGAATCAGACTGACTAGAAAATCATTATGGGGATAACCTAATATGAGGCTGGTATAAATTGTTCAAATATAATTGAATTATGATGAATTTGACTCATGGTATATTCTTTGTTCCCATAATTGGTTACATAATGTGTCTTTTGGTTTTAGAAATCAGCGAAGTACCGTGAACCAATGCCTTAATTTACATCTTTTGATAGGCAAGTACACGGTCGCCGGGGATGGATTATTGTACATGGGTTTTATGGACCTTGCGTCCGCGTTCGACCTGGTTAACCGTACAAAACTGTAGGGAATGCTTAGAGACTTAGGGGTGGAGCTTTCACTGGTAAATTTCCTAAGTGACCTACATCGTGATCTTTCAGCTTCTGTCAGGACCAACAGGGAGGGACGATGTACTGAGCACTTCAGATCAAGGAGGGGTGTCAGACAAGGGTGTATTCTGGCACCCCTACTCTTTACCATTTACATCAACGCACTGGAAGAGGCTTTGAGGGGGGCCACTTTAGACATTCGGCGTGCAGGGGGACTGGTTATTCCGGTCCTCCTGTACGCGGATGACGCAGTACTACTGGCCCGTACTGGTATGGGACTTCAGCGGCTTCTGGACCACTTTGGTGGTTTCATGGAGTCACTTGATCTGAGGGTGAATACCAAAAAATCGCATGTTATGGTGGCTAGAGCTGGGAAAAGAAAAATAAACACTAAAACTTTTACCTGCAATAATGTAGTTTTAACGAGAGTCCCGGTCTTCCCCTACTTGGGGGTACTTTTCGATGAAAAGGGTAATTGGGGTCCCCAACAGAAGCTGAAGGGCAACGCGGTCGCGAGATCGACGGCAGCGCTCATGGGCTTCTCGAGTAGGCTGGGGGCCAAACCAATAGAGGCAATGTTAAAAATCTATAAAACCAAGTGCCTGGCGATCGCCTCCTATGGGGCAGAATTATGGGGATATACTGCTCCTAATAAAATACAAATTGCAGAAAACAGATTCCTTAGATCACTCTTGTCACTACCCCAATCATGCCCGACCTACAATATACATACTGAATTAGGAATGGGGTACATATCAGACCATCTCAAAATGGCTCCATTGTTATGCTGGGCAAAAGTGTGACTAAATGATGAGATAACTTTAAACCATCAAATCGTAAAAGATTGCGTAGCCCTGGAAAAGTCAAATAAGATCCCATGGCTAAAATACGTTAGAGCGGCGTGCTTTAGGCTTGGGCGACCAGAACTGTATACCTTACCAGAGGGCATAGTTAAAAAGGATCTAGTGTGGATCAAACAACATTTTTCGAATCTGTTAGGACTAGAAAGGGAAGAGCGGGAGCTGAGGAAACCAGTGGTCAGAAATAAATATTTGATAGCCACCCCCCCCTCCATTGAGCCATACTTAACATATGTCAACAAGCCATTCCATCGCTTCCTATTGGTAAGATTCAGGTTCAATCTGATACATCTCTCCCTGGGTAGTTTCCCAGTCTGGGCCAAACTGGAAACTTCACCCCCCTGTTCTTGTGATATGTTTTCCACACAGGACACTCTACACTGTGTGATGTTCTGTGAGCACTACTCAGAGCCAAGAAAGAAATACCTAACACCATTATTGCGGAAAGCTGGCTTTGTTCAAGTAAGGCCAGCGTTACTCTATTTACAAATGCTTAGTACCACATATGTCACGTACAGTGTAGTATGCTTTTTAGTGGCCGCTGTGCGGATTTTTCATTTCAGGGTTTGGTGAAGCGCAACAGCTACCCCGGCAAAGGGGTGTCCCGGCGCTGAGAGCAGACGTGCAAACTGAGGCCAGAGGGAGAGAGGGAGAGGGGGAAGACTAGGGAGCGGGGAAGAGGTGAGTCTTAATTGCACTGCGGAAGGCAGGGAGGGAGTCGATAGAACGAATGCTGAGGGGAAGATCGTTCCACAGTGTGGCGGCTAGGACCCTGAATGAGCGGCCTCCAATACGGCAGAGTCGAATCCTTGGGATTGTCAAGAGGAGTTGGTTGGAAGAGCGTAAGGCACGGCCAGGAACGTAAGGTTGGGCAAGGCTGCGAAGTAGAGGGGGATTTCCTTGTTTCACGATCTTAAAGATCGTGACTAAGGCCTTGAATTTAATTCGGCGATCCACGGGCAGCCAGTGGAGCTTACGGATGGTAGCTCTGGCTGAACATCTGCGTGGGAGGCCAACCAGCGTTCTGGCTGCCGCATTTTGTATGCGTTGGAACCTAGCAGTTTCCGCTTTATTAGCTCCCAAAAGGAGGACGTTAGCGTAGTCCAGGCGTGATAAGATGGTAGCCTGGACGATAAGCTGGCGGGCCTTGGAATCGAAAAGCCCAAGTATGGGCCTGAGGTTCCTTAAAAGGCCTATACAGGTAGCGGCCACCTTTTTTGTGTGGGACTGGAAGCTAAGGTTGGCATCGACCCAGACTCCCAGATTTTTGACACAGTTTTTGGGGAGTGGAGTGGCGCCTAGGGATGACGGCCACCAGTGCTCGTTCCAAAGGCTGGTGTTACGGCCTAGGAGGAGCACCTCGGTTTTCCCGGCGTTGAGTTGGAGGTAGTTGTCCGTCATCCATCGGGCCACAGCAGTCATACCTTCTTTAAAGTTGGATGCCACGAGGGACGGGCTTTCCGATAGGGTGACAACCAGCTGGGTATCATCTGCGTACGAGACAAGCGTGAGCCCCCACTCTCTAGCCACGTCCGTGAGTGGCTGGACGTAAAGATTAAAGAGGGAGGGGCTCAACGCTGAACCCTGGGGAACACCTTGGGCAATGGGGTGAGGTTTGGAAAGATACGGCGGAGCCGACACCTTGAAGGATCTATCCTTAAGAAAGGAGCGGAGCCATGCAAGTGCAAGGCCAGTCACACCGGTCATCTCCAGACGATTCAGAAGGATGTCATGGGATACCGTGTCAAAGGCCGCGCTGAGATCAAGAAGAATCAGCGCAGCACTATGACCGGAATCCAGAATCATCCGGAGATGCTCCGTAGTGGCCAGTAGGGCGGACTCCGTGCTATGGCCTGCACGGAAGCCATTTTGGGAGGGATCTAGAATTCCATGACTTTCCACATGTTTCGACAGAATGTTATTGACATGGGTTTCGGCAATTTTGGACATCCAGGGGAGAAGGGATATGGGACGAAAATTTTCAGGCTTGGTGGGGTCCAGGGTAGGTTTTTTAATTATCGGTGATACCCATGCTTGTTTCCAAGCTATGGGTACAGAATAGAAGGAGAACCTGCACATAAATAGATGGAGGGTGGTTTAGAGAATAGAGTGTGGGCTTGTAATCGTAGCTACCCTTTTGGTTGATGAATTTTCTACTTTTGTATTGTAAATAGTGTGACCTGGGACTGGGATAATGAAATGTAAATCCTATTTTTTTAACTTTTTAACTGTTTTTAGGATGTAGATGATTGAATGTTCTTTTATGATTTTAAATTTATCGAAATAAAGAATTTTTGAACTGAACTGAACTGAACCGCAAGATACTATCTCTTTCCTTGAGGATGCACTCAATAGTGTTGAGTAGTTGTTATTTATGTTTACTTTTATTTGTGTTTTTGAGATGTTAATAAACATCTATTTTAGTGACCATTTACCAATTACTAAAAAACATACAAAGCATCTAGTTTTGGCAGGAAGATTCAAAATAACCTCTTAACAATATGGGGACCCATTATGATCACAGGTGGATCGCCACCGCCGGCCTGTCGGTGGCAATCCGCCCGCCAAATGACCCATTTTCACCCCGCCATATTAGTATGGCGAGGGGCACCGCGGCGGACTGAAAGCCAGTCTACCACATTTCCGCCGGTCGGATTGCCAGCCGGGAGGAAAAGGCGCAGGTAATGGTGGCGGTGCCTTGCAGGCACCGCCATCTATAACAGGATGCATGCCTTTCCATGGCTCAGACTGCATCATGGAAAAGCATGCAGGAAATCACTGTGGGGGCCCATTGCGGGACATGGGGGTTGGGGGGTATGGGTGGCTGCACTGGGGGTACCCATGGTACCCCCATCACTGCCATGCACAAGGTGGCAGGCACCGCGCAGAGCCTGTCACATTATGCATGGCAATGCACAACATGGGCTTTAACATTGTAGCAGGTGCTGCTTAAAGCACTGCCCTCCGCAATGTTAAAGTGGAGGATGCAGCAGTGTGGCGGGCACATCCTAATTTGCATGGCGGGACCGCCACAACTTTGGCGGTTGGTCCAGTGCTCCCGCCCGCTATCGTAATAGGCCCCATGGTTTGTAAAGTTTCACAAACATTCGCTGTATATAAACCTTGGCCCTAGTCAGCAAAATAAACATAAAAATATGACTGAAGATTTATATCTCTGCCTAAATGTATTCTTCAGTTTCTGTTTAAAAATATTCCCATTAGTATGCCTAGAAAGCAGTTCTAAGCCAGGTTTCCAGGCATACTTCTGAGACTCTCATGTGATATCTCCCTAGAGGTCTCATTCACTGTGTGCGAAATTCAAAACAGTATTGAATTTCACATAGCAGGAATGGAGCCTCCCGTGCAAAGACAATATTACAGCAGGGAAAACATTTTTCCCAGTGTAAAAAGCTTTGCCCCTACTACTTTTGGGGGGCGAGGGTGAGCCACAACCTTTCCCATCTTGGAAGGGGAGTTGCTCCGGACCATGACTGTAGCAAATCTATAGGCATTTCCAGCATGAATAGAGGTCAGACCGGAGTTTGGCAATGCTAACAAATCTTTGTTTGTGTGTGTTCTCAAATCTTCAAGGCCAAATCACTCCTTAAAAAGCCCACTCCCTACCCCTTCCATTGGGTTTTCTACTGTATATCTCTCCACACTTGAGGTAGAGAAATATGCAGTAGTAGATGCATTTGCACCTACCAGGAATCACTTTGTGAATTCCTGCAAGGGATAATGACATAATTTTCCCATAAACGTATGTTTAAGACTTCTTTAAGAACTTGTCTACTTGTGTTCCCACACTGCATTGTATTGGTGCCTTTTTCTGTTCTGCTTCAGTTGTGTTTTGAGCATCCCACTAATTAAAGCTTTCTTTATATTAACTCATGAACATTCCGTACTTCAGGGATACTTGAAGTACAGCCCGAGGGCGACATGCTGCTCTCCTGACCTTAGATTGTGCCCCCTGGTGAACAGCAGCACTGGGTTGCTGTTCACTTGACAGACCAGGAACATTCTGAAAGCTGTGACACGGGCATCATTTTTTACACACTAACTAAAGTAGTGGTAAAGAAGCAAAGAAGGTGTCCTAGAACACTTATCTTTAGGAACAACTTTAGTTTTAGCACTAAACATGTATAAACGTGAGAACTCTTTGCAAACTTCAAAAAAAGTGTATTTAATTAAAATGCCAGACCATTTTGTCTTAGTAAATCAGATTATATCACTGCATTGAGAGGCATTTATTCGAAGTGATAGTTTTCAAACATTAACATGGAAACATTCATGCCGCCCCCAATCTGAAAACAATGCCATTAGTGAACCAATAGGCAATTCATTTGTCAGGGGAACTTTGCGTGTAGTTCAGATTCCTACTGTCTGTATGGCTGTGATGCACAAAGTTTATCAAAACAGCTGAGGATAAAGCAGACCTCCGCAAAACTCCAGAATAGTGTGTGTGGCTGGACAATGCAAGCTATACTGTGTCTGGCTTAGCTTCCTGATGTAAATTTGCACATTTTGCAATCTAGTGTTTTTAAAATGTTTTAAACATTTCTTGCTTCAAAATTCTTTTAGCTTATGTTGGTATTACTCTTGCTCTTCATTTTTTATTGGTCTGTATGTGCTGCTCAGTCGATTGATATGAAATGCTTATTTGATATATGATGACGCTCTTGTACTTCTCTTTGAGAAACGTTTTGCTTGTAATGTTTTTATTTTGTACTTTTATGTTCCTGGAGATCCAAATAAAATATAATGAATAATAATCAATAACTGGCTGACTAAATAAAACACAAGAGAAGGTTTTGTATAGCACACATCCTGAACTCATTTATTTCAAGAGGCTTTCACATATAGTAATGAATAAAAAGCGGGCAAAGTGAAATTAACCAATTACCTAGGATCACACATTTTGGTCAAGTCAAGTCAAGTCAAGTCAAGTCAAAAATATGTTTATTTAGACCATTTGATCTATAAACCACAGTTCATCCTTTATCATTTAAAATCACATAACACAAATTCATATTCTTAACAGTAAAAATTATCCTAAAAACAACCTTTATACAATTTAAAACCAAAATTCATTTGGATTACAGGACTATTGGCTCTTTTGGGTCTCCAGACAGATCAGGAACTTATATACCCCCTGCATATATTTCCCGATAGCTATCGCAATGTCAAGATTTTCCATGTTAACTAGAAGCTCCCGTGCTTTAGTGCGATCCTCAACCTCATATTTCAAAAATATCGGGCGGAGAAACTGTTTACGTAAATTTAAAAACATATAACAATCCAGCAAGATGTGCAAAATATCACATTTCATTCCTACTTTACACACACATTTACCATCAGGATGCATTAGGGCAGTTTTTATTGCACTATTTGTAAATATCGGATTAATACCTATTCATAATTTAAGAACTTCTGCTCTTATCCAACGGTTTGGTAGCAAGTCTATATATGGAAAGTTAGAGTCTTTCTCCCATCCTGAGCTCATAAACTTTACAGAGTTTTTCTCTCTCAGATACATTTGGTCTGTCGCCCTAGAAATTTCTTTACCATGCACTTTAAGAACATTCTTTATAACATTAGTTTGGAGTGTCATAGGGTCGATGTTCACATTCAGGTAATCACAAATGGCCAGGAGTTTCCTTCTTGTTGCCTTCGCCCACTTTAACTCACTGGTCTGAATTTCTTTCATACACCATTGTGATACCTTAGTGACTTCCCCCTGACCCAAACGGTTCCAGAATCTGAGGAGACTTATCTGCACCTGAACATTCCATGCAGTTAGGCCCAATTCTACTCTAACTGCCTGGATCATTGCCGACCCAGGGAGGGACAGCAAGGCTTTTAAACATTTTCCCTCCTCTTTATCCCAGGTGCTTTTCCCATTGATGCAGAGAACCTCAGCCCCATATTGGAATTGTGGCAGAACCATGGCTTTGAAGGCAGTCAAGAGAGGTTTATGTGACATATAGCCATAGCTATGGTTGAATCTTTTCAACCCGCATACCGCTAAATGCGCTTTTAGTTTCTGTGCTTCCAAATGGGAATCCCACTTCAGAGACCTTGTGAACCATATTCCGAGGTATTTATATTCACTTACAGTTTCTAGCTTGGTTTGGCCCAAGTACCAGCTAAACTTCGTGCTCTTCTTCCCAAAACATAGAATTTTTGTCTTATCCATGTTTACTGTAAGTCGCTTTGCGATAGAATATTCATTGAATACATTTAACTTCCTCTGAAGCCCCACCTCTGTTTGATCCATTATTACAAGGTCATCTGCGTACAACAGACAGGACAGATGCTTACCATTTATTTTAGGGCTGGCTCCTCTGGCTGTACCCAGGAGAAGGGGCAAGTCTTCTAAAAATATGGCAAAAAGTAACGGGGCCAGAACACAGCCTTGCCTCAACCCATTGTTTATCGGTATTTCCATTGTAAGGCCGCCAGAGGTATCTTTAATCACCCGTGCCCAGTTATGGCTATGCAGTTCTTGGATAATCAACAAAAGATCCGCCGGAACATCATACTTTCTCAATGTCTCCCACAAACAGTCCCTATCCACCAAGTCAAAGGCTGCTGGAAAATTCACGAAGCAACAAAACAATTTGCCCTGCTGCTCCATGGACTTCCTCGCTACAGCCCAAAGTGCGAAGCAGTGATCAATAGTGGAGTGCCCCTCCTTGAAGCCACCTTGCTCTTTTGGAACTACTGACTGCCGCTCCACCCATTCTTTCAATTTTCCCAGGACCATTTTAGAAAACACCTTTTCCCCGATATCTAATAAGGTAAATAACCTATAGTTCTTAGGGTCTTTCTTTTCTCCTTTTTTATGCAAGGGTCTAATTATGGCACCTCTCCAGGATTTGGGGAAATGACCTAAAGCCAGGATTGCCACAAACATGTGGGATAAAAATCCAGCCCACCAATCTATCTGGGTTTTAATTAGGGTGGCGGGAAGATTATCTGGACCTGCTGCACTTGATAAGTTTAATTTTTTAATAGTTTCTTTCACTTTCTCTATAGAGAAGTCTAGTATTAAACCTTCTACATCCCTTATCCAAGTTGATCTATTCTTCTCGCTTTCCGGGGACTTTTTAGCATTATAAAGGTTACTTAAATAGTCTACCCATGCTGCCTCCTCCACAACGCAGCTCATAGTACCCGGTACCCTTCAGAAGCATCCTGTATCAACCTCCAGAATCCTTTTATATTTTTATTTTCAATTGTTTCTAAAAGGTTTACCCAGCATTCTTCTTTAAAAATCCCTTTCTGCTTCTTTACTAGGGATTTATACTCCTTCTTCAACCCAAGCAAGAGCTCCACATTCCCAAGGTCATAGCTGATCCTCTGGAGTCGCTCTAATTTTCGTATCACACTTTTTTTACTCTTAAATTCCTGATTAAACCACTTGGACTTTTCTTTCTTGTGTTGTGCAATTACCTGGCTTGTTTCTTATCATTTAGGTACACTCTTATGCACTGCACCGCCTGTACTATTATATCCTCGTACCATGCCACCTGATGCCCTTCGATCCTTTCCTTTGATAAGCTTTGTTGAAAACTTACCAGTTTCTCCACATACTCATCCGTCAGTCTTGTGGACATGCGTTTGGGATACTCCACACTTTGGGGGATTACCCTTTCACATGTGCCCAATATCCCACCTACAATTTCACAAAACAATGCATTGTGGTCGCTATCTCTGCAATTTGGTCAAGTGGGGAAGCCAGGACTGCTCCCAGGTTTCTGTTTTCAGATTTTGCAATTTAGCCACCAGATGAGTATCTCCTTTCCTCTTACATTTTACATTTTAAGTTAATGCTTTGTGTTAAATTCTTGCTGCATGAGAATGGAGCATCAGTGGCAGACAGAAGTCATGTGAAGGCTCGGTTGTAGGCCACATCGTGCATCTGCATCGTGTCCCTCCATTCTCATCTTTCATCACCGCGATCCTCAGCCTGCTGGCATTGGCGTTGTCCTCAGGCATGCCACAGGCAGCATTCTGTGGCACCTGGAGAAATGTTTGCTAGAACCCATGCAGTACTTTCTCAATTAACATTTAAGCCTGCATTACATTGCACATGAGCTGAAAGTCAGGAGAGCTGTAATATGGAATATGTAAACTCTAAATGGTTGTGATAGGCCAAAGGAAAGCTGCTCTGTTTGTTGGGGTGCAAAAGTTGTGTTTGAAGAATGAACAGCAGTCTTGTTATAGGAAAGAACAATGAGTTGGCTCATGAACAAAGTAGTCAGACCACAGTACTCTGAGTGAGAGTTCAGAGAGTGGAACATCAGAAGTGGGTAGATCAAAACATCATAAAAGAGTCTGAACCCATAAAAAAATCACCATGAAAGATCATTTCTCGCTTCAAATTGCCAATGCCAAAAACTCGTCAAAAACCCTCTTCACCATCATCAAAGACTTCATTAATCCTCCGGCCAGGGCCACTCAGAATTCGGCGAGTCAGACCCTGTGCGAGGGACTTTCAGATTACTTCCTTGAAAAAATTAACAAGCTATGTATCTCCTTCCCTAAAGAGCCAGTCTCCCGGCCTCCTTCCACAAGTCCCCCTGCTTCTCCGTCCTTCCTCGCCTTCAATAAACTCACCCAGGAGGATGCTATCAGGTTACTCATCCATTGCAAATCTGGTGCACCCTCTGACCCCGTCCCTGCCAAACTCATGGGAGAGCTGGCCCCCTCGTTAGCCTGCTCCTTCCTCTCCATCTGGAACGCCTCCCTTCACCATGGCTTTTTTCCTACCACTTGGAAGGAGGCCTTGGTGATCCCCATCCTAAAAAAGGCAGATGCTGATCCCACTGTTTTCGCCAACTACCGCCCCATTTCCCTTCTCCCCAAACCCGCAAAGGTCCTGGAAAAAGCCGTGCAGTTGCAACTCACGGAGTATTTGGAAAGCAATTCTCTACTACACGACTCACAATCTGGATTTCGGGCGGGATACAGCACAGAGACGGCTTTGCTGGAAGTATCGGAAACAATTCGGGAATGCGTGGACAGGGGCGAGGAGGCCATGCTAGTCCTCCTCGACCTGTCCGCTGCATTTGATACGGTCTCCCACCCCATCCTCCTTGACCGACTCAAACAGATTGGCATTGGCGGCACTGCCTTTAGCTGGATCGAGTCCTTCCTTTCAGGAAGAAGTCAGAGGGTATTGTTGCGGCCTTTTAAATCGGAGGAAAAACCCCTGTCATGCGGTGTGCCACAGGGCTCTGCCCTCAGCCCTCTGTTTTTTAACATCTATCTTGCCCCACTGGCCGGCGTTGTGGAGTCCTACGGAGTCAGGGTGGTCTCCTATGCTGATGATACCCAGCTAGTGTTCTCCTTCAGAGACCACTCGGACTCCGCGTTCACCAACTTCCGCCAGTGCCTCAACAACATCAGTGGCTGGATGTCTGAAAACCACCTTAGACTCAATGCAGACAAAACAGAGGTGCTGTTTTTTAACCAGAAAAATTCCATCCCTTCCTCCTGGTGGTGGCCCACGGCACTTGATCCCGCTCCCTCTCCCGTCCACTCTGCTCGTAACCTGGGTTTCCAGTTTGACGACTCCCTTTCATGCAAAACTCAGGTCAATAAAGTGACCTCTGCCTGCTTCCTGAAGTTGCGCATGATCAAAAAGATACTCCCCTATCTTCCTCTGGATTCCCGCCGTACAGTTACCCATGCCCTCATCACGTCCCACCTGGACTATGCTAATAGCCTTTATGCTGGTGCCCCCCAATATCTGATTGACCGGCTTCAGATTGTTCAGAATGCGGCGGCCAGATTGATTGGCAATATTCCCTACCGTCAATCAGTATCCGCATATCGTAAGGAACTTCACTGGCTACCTGTGGCCAGCCGTATCCAGTTCAAGATCCTTACCCTGACCTACCGAGCCATCAACGACCTCGGACCCAACTACCTGAAAAAAAGTGTCTCAATATCCCGTTCCATCAGATCTTTGAGATCCAATGACCTCCGCCTTCTGATCTCTCCCCGTTTCAGACTCTCCAGAATGGGTGGCAGAGGGTTCAGTGTTATTGCGGCAAAACTGTGGAACGCTCTGCCAGTCTATCTTAGATTCTGTCCCTCCGAATCCATCTTCCGGGCCAGACTCAAAACTTGGCTCTTCTCCGGACTCTGATCTACTCCGCTGTTTTCCCTTCTTGCTCCTCTCCTCTCCTTTGGAGGTTCAGGTTGTAGCGCCGGGACACCCCTTCGGGGGTAGCTGTGCGCTCTACAAACTACATAAAATAAAATAAAATAAATATGTGATTGGTGAAGATGATGAAAAACAGCTAGATTATTATCAATCAATCAGTAGATTTGTAGAGCGTTTCTTGTCACCCGTGAGGGTATCCAGGTGCTCACAGGATGCAGTTGTTTCACTGAATTGCCAGGTCTTCAGGGACTTTCAGATCTGTGAAAGAGATGAGGAGATCCGTAGATGAAAGGTCGCTCATTTCATGTCTGTGCTGCTAGGTAGGAGAAGGGGCGACCTCCACATCTGCTACGTTGGATTAGGGGGCTGTGGATTAGAGAAAGTGATGCAGAATGGAGTTGACTGGTGGTCTATAGGAAGGTCAGGTAGTGGTTCAAGAAAACGGGTTTGCAGCTGTGTAGGGCCTTGTATGCATGGGTCAGGGAGCTTGAATTGGCATTGTTTCTGTACATAGAGCCAGAGGAGTTCCCTGAGGTAGGGGTTGATGAGAGTTCATCTATGGAGTTCCAAGACGAGTCTGTCTGTGGTATTCGGTGTGGTCTGTAGTCATTGATGGAGGTGAGCAGCAGTGCCACAGTCCAGTAGTGTGGAGGTGAGGGCCTGGGTGATGGTGTGTCTTGAGCTTTGGGGTAGCCATTTGAATATCATACAAAGCAGGATAAAGAAGCAGGAGTTGGACTGAGAGTTGACCTGTCCATCTAGGTTAGCTTGTTGTCCACAATAATTCCTATGTTCATAGTGTGGTCAGTGGGAGTAGGAGTAGGCCACATTCTGAGGGCCACCAGGGAGCATCCCATGGGGAGCATTTGTTTCCAAAAATCAGTACTTGTCTGAGTTGAGCTTCAGGCAGTAGCCTTCACCTAGTTGCCGATGAAGGTCCTGCAGCTGTGGAAGTTGGTCTTGGTGTTGGTGTGTTATCAGAGAAGGAGAGGACGAGTTGTGTGTTGTCGGCGTAGGATATGATGTGGAATCCATGGGTTTTCGTGATGCTGGCCAGAGGTGTCATATAGATATTAATGATGGTGTGGCTAAGTGAGGATCCTTGGGGTACTCCACGGGTGATTTCCTCAAGTTCGGAGGTCAAGGGGGAGAAAGGCAGACATTTACCTTCTCTCGGTGAGGAAAGAGGCAATCAATTTGAGAGTGGATTCATGAATGCCTATGTTGTGTGTATTGGTATTTATATAGCGCACTACTTACCCGTAGGGTCCCAAGGCGCTTCGACCGCTGCGAAACCCTTCCTGGCTTCCCTGAGAGATGGTCCCTTAATGGGTATCTCCAGGGTGAGACCAGGCATCCCCGGCGGTCTGGTGGGGCCGTTAGTGAAGATGAGGCAAGCTAATGCCCAGAGTTGCCGAGTGTGATCGCTGATCAGAGTGGGCACCGAGGCGAGAGAATTATCGAGTCCGCTGACCCTGGTCCAGAAACCTGCCGCGCCGGGAATCGAACCCTGGTCCCGGGCCGTCCTCTGCTCTCGGGTCTGCCGCCTCTAACCAGTGAGCCACACTACCTTGTGATGTTAGGATTGAAAATCCCATACCTGCAATGCCCTAGTTTCATGCTATATTAGGTTAGCAGTGTGTGGCTAAATAGACACCATTTGTATTCATGATATGCAATCTATTTAGTTATCCCCGTAATGTGCAGGCTTCAGTTAGCGAATGTGACTCCATTTTGCATTTCGTAATCCTTATTCTGCATCTTAGGCTGTGCCTGAACTAGGCCTCATTATTTGTATTGCTTCCCTCAGCAGCACACTGTACTTCATCATTATTTTCTCTTCTGTTCAAGGCTGCTTCCCCATTTACTAATGAATAGGCCATTCTGTCCTCGCATACCTATCCGAGTGTGTAGGTCTGCTCCCACATTAGGAGACGCTGAGACTCAGCACGGTAACCTTGAGTTGCAGATAGCATGTACCCATCTGGCAGGTGAAGGCCCATCTTTCTGTGGCTCCTTTGTTCTTGTTCGGCCCAGGCCTGTAACTTTCTACTGTGGGCGTGGTTGGAGGCTCTTGGGAAGCATCATTATTTATTGCAGCCCTTGTCTAGTGGTCACCGGTTGGGGTCCTGAGAAGGGGAAACCTTGGAGCTGACCGTTTGTTTTGAAGAGTCAGCAGTGGAGAATAACTTGACTTGACTTGTGTGTACCAGGTAAGTGATTTGATTCTTGGAAAAATGGCGCCATTCTTGAACGAAACGAGCCTACAGGCTGTGTCTTGGTACAGTCTCCTGACTGTCTTGGTGCAGTTTTGAGTAAGTATGGGCGAAATTAGAGAATTTGCATTCCACGAATTCACGCAAACTCGAATCCGCAATTCACAAAATCTGTGAATTCGTGCGAATTTGCGGATTTTTGTTTTTTTGCGTGTTTGCGGGGCTTTTTGCGTGTTTGCAGGTCGCTTGCACGGCGAAGTTACCCATGCGGTCGTGTATGGGCGTGGCCATCTTGTTTGCGTGACGTGTTTCCGTTTTCAGGCGCTAGTTGCATGCTCGCGTCATATGCGGCGCGCGATTACGTGTTCGCGGGCGTTTTCGCGTGCTCGCAAGGGAAATATCGCGCGAACGTACCCACGCGGTCCTCAATGGACGCGGCCATCTTGTTTTTCATTCATTGCTATGGTTCTGTGCATGCTTTCTAATCCTCCTTTCATCTGTGCAATCCTTTGTTTCTTTGAACTTTTTTTTATATTTTCTACTCTATATCTATCCCTCTTTTTTTCTAGATCTATATTTTGTGTTTTTTTCAACTTTTCGTTACTTTTAAAGCTACTTTTTTAAACTTTTTTTTTCTTTACTTTTTCCCTATTCTTTCCTTTTTTTTTCTTTCTGCTGTACAGGACCATGGCAAAGGGAGCCGGAAAGGAGAAGGGGAAGGGTCCCGCACCCCGTACCCGGCTCCCTTGCGGGCGGTTACGAGGGGAGGAAGTGATGGCCAGGGAGACATTCAGCCCGGTGGAGGTGGCCGCACTGACCTTTTATGTACAGCGCCACCTCCCCAAGACCGTGGCAGCAGGGGGCAGGCTCGCATCAGGGTATGGCCTCCGGGATCGGCGCCAGCTGTGTGAAAAGGTGTGCGGGCCATGTGGAGGGAGTCAGGGGTCCGGCGCACCTACCAGCAAGCGACGCACCGGTGGTCGGACCTCCTTGACCGTGAGCAGGACCTGCTCCATCTGCTCGGTATGGAGATCCCTGGCCTCGTTGAGTAGCTATTTAATAACTAATTTGTTTTCTTCTGCTCTGTGTTATATTGCTAATATATGTTTTTCCTGAAGAGTTAGAATGCTGCCAATTCGATTACATTGCAGGTAATTTAACATTTAAATAGCTTCTGTGATTGCAGGTGCTTGCCTGCTCAGTGGCGTTGCTACTATGCTTACTTGTTAGCAACTTTGTGCTCATTTGGCCTGAATATGTATGAGTGTAGTACTTTACAGAATTGCATAATGCTAGAGAGACTAGAGACTCAAGTCTAGTCCTTCCTTTGTACTCCTGCTGCCACTAAGAAGAAGAGATAGTGATGGATTGATAGGTTCAGGTTGAGTATATTATGACTTGTTATTAGTAGTAGTAGTAGGACATTTTTTATTGCTCTGCAATCATGATGACGGACTGTGTCTGTCATGTCGTGTGCTGCTAAGTGCTGGCAGTTGTAGTAGAACCTTTTTGTTGTTGGTTTAGTTAGTGATTTACATAACTTTCCAAGTAGACGGTCTGCGAATCTAGCTATACTGTACTAGTATCCTCCTAGTTGACCAGATCAGATAGGTCAATACATGTAGTGCAATTGTTGCTAATTTGTTTCCCCGAGATAATTTAGGATTGTGGTCAAAGAAATCAAATATTTCCAAAAAACAATCATACATGTTTGTGTTTATTTCATGATCATCAGCACCTCCCAGGTGCAAGACGACAGCACCACCCCAGACTCCGGCGGAACAGAGTGGGCAGGAGGAACGGTCCACTGCAGGCTCTTCTGCTGGCCCCAGGTAGAAGTTCTGTTTTTAAGATAATTATACTTCCCTAACTCTATATTTCTACATTCTTATCCTGCCTTTCTACCATCACTCTCTGTGCTACTACTATTTACCATTATTAATGAGTCGGTCTGGGTAGGTAGCTAAGCTTGCCTAGTCGGCAAACGGTGTTAAACAAAACTCTGATCCAGCAATAGCTCTAGAGGCACTCAGTGCAGTCCTCTGGGTTGCACTTGCTGTCTATTCCAGTCTTCTTAATGTTAGTGCTTTGACAATTTCCAACAACAAAATGACAACAATTTTTGATTTGATAGTAGCACATACCATACCGCTAGTGTTTCAGGGACTATTCTGCACATACAGAAGTCTGGACAAGAGAAATAGGAAATTGCTGATGATAGGTGCAGTTAGAATTTTCACATACCTCAGTCAGAAGTAACTGTGCGGGACTCGGGAGCCCTCACCTTGTTGGAACTTAAAGTCCTCCTGGTGGTGATGGGGAGTAGTTGGTTCTGTCTGTAATTATAAAAATGTTGCACGTTAAAGAGATAGCATTCATCAGTTGTGCCAAAAAGAGTTGCATGTTATGGCTCAGCATATAAGTTAACACCCTCCCCAAAACCGTGACGTCTTTTCAGTCCCAATAATTAAAAATTGTTTAACATTTTCTCTTCCATTACGAGATGAAGTAGGGGGTGGTGTATGGCATCTAAAAATATGACATGTTTTTTTTAGGCCACAACCAGTGCCGGGGCCAGCAGCGCGGAGGTGTCCACTCAAGCGACAGAGCCACCAGGAGGAGCTGAGGGGGATGGCTCAGCAGCGGCGGACGGTGGTAAGTTATTATTATACTCCTTACTTATTGACATTTTAGAGTAGGCTCGCAAAGGAGTGTATGATGTACTGTACAGTAGAAAGTACCCTGCTACAAGTACACTGTACTGTTAAGAACAGTTACTGATTTAGAACAACATTTTTTTTAGCCAATCACGGAGATGTCGGTCACCCTTGACTAAGCAATAGCATTAGCGGCGGTAGTTCTCGAGTAAGCAATGGCCCCCTCTATTTGACTTCAAATCAGCTGGGAAACTTTTATCGTGAAGCCAAGTCATATCAGATGAACTTGAGGGATGTGATGAACGAAAAGGGAAAGAACTTAGCGTCAATGGAAGGACGAGCGAGTCGTAACATTTATGCCTAAAGAATGATACGTGTTTTTGAATGCAGGCAGAGGTGGCTGATAGGAAGGAATCAGATGCATGGCTGCCTGAAGCAAGGATGGTTGGAAGAGAAAGAAAAAATGACTGCCTGTGTGGGTCAATCAGAACATTCATGTGTGGTGTGCATTGCAATATATCATTTGGGTGAAACTTAAATGCAAGTCAAGATGGTGGTTTACCAAATAAAATGAAAAGGGTGTTATTTGGTTGTTGAGAAAAAGTAAAGTTATTACAGTTGAGACATTAAGAAGAATGATAGATGGTATCTTCTTCCTCATACATAGCAGAGGTGTATGTAGAGCAGACGCTTAGTGCATGAAGAGTGTTACTTTATTCAAACACAATGTCCGTGCCAGAGTAGCAAAGCAGAGGAAATCCAAATACTACAAGTTGTGATTGTTCTGAAACTCTCCCTTGCCTAAAGTAACAGTACAGTAGTTTACTTTTCAAGCACAGCATATATTGTGTATGTATTGTATAGTTGACAATTATATCAAGTTAAGTCCCTTCCTCTGGCAATTATGGTTACCACACTCACTCCCTATGTTCATATTTTCTTTCTGCTGTGTTAATCATGGGTGGACGATCGCTGTTGTTCACTCAATCTATCAGAATAAAGCTCCTAAAGTCATGCATCACATAAGCAAAGAGATCATGTGATCGGCTGGAGACATGATCAGAAATGAATAATCTTCATTTTCCTTTTGTAGTAATGAAGGCCCAGGGGGGGGCAGTGCGAAATATAAATTACATTGAGCAGTAGCCCTTGATGTAACCGAGTATGGCGAGTGCCACCCCTATACAAAAGTAAGAGCTTCCCTATCCCCACCTGCATATACTGCTTAAAGGAATGCCTGCAAGTCTGTGTCATCATGGCTTGTGTCTCTTTTTCTTGGGTGCAAGCTGACTGAGCTGGCATTATGCCGGCTACCACAAGTTCACGTACAAGTAATTTATTTCGCAAAAGTAGAGAAAAAAAGTTGAGTACTGGTGTACTCTCTGACTCTCTGACTATGTTTTGAGTCCATAGTGCTGCCTGGTAGTAGAATTCCTGAAACTCCCACTGTTACAGGCCTACAAAGACGGCGGAAAGATACATGCCAAAATGTTATACTGTGCTTGCAAATTGCTAGTTTTACTGTGAGACAACTTTCTGTTGAATTATTTTGTGTTATTGTTAAAGAGTATTGGTTACATTCTTTTTCATTCTTTCTTTATATAGATGCTCCCAAAAAGCTCACCAGAGGGGAGATGGCTGTCCGGGCCAGGGCCGGAAGATGGAGGCCATTTGTGTAGAATATTGTCGGCTGTGGGCTCAGGAAAACAAGGAGGGAACCTCAACAACCTCCTCCAGCACTGCCCCTGTGTCCACCAGCCAGCAGCCTCCATCCCAGCGCCGTGCTGGGACAACCCCCCGCCGCCGCTCAGCTGCAAAAAAACCATCAGCAGCTGGCCCCCTCAGAGCCGCCTAACGTTACGAGTGGACTTCCTTGAGCATAAGGTGGACGACCTCGAAAAAAAGCTCGGGGACCTCCGCAAGGACCGCCTGCCCAAACACCGCCGGAAGTGACAGTGTCCCTTGACCCTTTTTTAAAGACTGTTGGGGGGCTGGGAATCGGGAGTTGGGGATTATTTATTTTTGGACTACTTGCAATGGACCATTGTTTGTGTTAGGAAGGGTTGGGACTAGTTTATTTTTGTTAGGGGAAATACATCATTATTTATTTTTCATACTTCAACATAGTGTACGCTTTGATCTTATTTTGTGGGTTGGTGGGCGGGAGTTACGGCACGTTTGGTTTTTCTCAAACTTACCAGCATAAATTATCTAAAACGTCCAAAAATGTTCAAAAGTGCCACTAACAGAGTTAGTGAATTCAATTGGCCTACTAGTACTTTACTTGTACTACTATCAGTCTCTCCTCCACATCCCAACCCATCTTTCTACCTCCCCAAAATGCTTATCTTACCTGTGATTTGTGTTTGAGAATAGAGCTAGGCACAGCGCTGGCTGCATGGCAAATGGCGATTACACCATCCCAGACCGAAATTCCGTTGTTGTGGTGTTAGTAGGAGTGGTACCACACTGGCAGTAGCAGCATATGAAAAACAAAGTTAAAAAAATGAGACATTGAGTGGCCTAAGAGGAGTATTAGAAGGAACAGTAGCCTAAGCAATGCTGAAGATAAGTATGGGGAAGAAAGAATTGCATGGATGATTATGGCTACAACAAGAACAGTGACACAGCAGCGTAACACAACAAGTCTTCTTGACATGTAGGAGGATGATGTTGATGATGGATCCAATCGATGGTGGGCATGAAATTCAGAATTTATTTTAAAATACTCATTGTTGTTTTTTTAACCAGAATTACTATATCCTAGGATTCATCTAGCTGCCTTAAAATTGAGTTGAGGAGGTTGCTTGCACCTTATCCTCCCCAGCAAGTGTGTGGAATTATTGTTGTAATTTACTCACACCTCAATGTAAACCACACAGCCCGGTGGAAGAGGGTTAGGGTTTGAAACTTGGATGGGAAGGGGGTTGTGGGGAAAGTTTTGTGGAGAGAGGAAAAAAAATAACACAGCATGGACAAACAACAAATGAAGATAAACAAATCTTTGGATACAAAGCTATCCATAAATCTTTTAAGGGACATAAAGGAAGTGCATGCACTACTGCATGCATGAAGTTGTTTGCTAAATGGATAGGTTTCTGAAAAGTAAGTAGTACTTTCTACAATCATACAATGTACTAACTATGAAGAAACAATGTGACAGTACATGGCTGCAGTTATTACGCATTTTCACTTGCCTATCTGCCCTCAGAGAGAAGAACCACTTAGTACATTAATTAGTTTAAAAAATAGCAAAGAAAATACAATGGCTGGAGGGATGAATTGAAGCAGAGAGCAAACAAATGCACAGAGTCACACTCATAGAAGTTCACAGCAATAACATTACTTAAAAGATAAGTAGAAATAAAGAGGGATACTGTAACTGTATGTTGTTGTAGTTGTCCTGTTGAAGTTGGGAAGTTGCATGCATCCAGCCATTCCTCTTTATCGCGGTACTCCTCCATTCCATCTGACGCTACGCCGATCAATGTTGGGGATCAGAAGACACCTTGTCCACTGCCTGCCTGGCGGATACTAAATTGCGGGTCGCTAAGCCTGAGGTCATCCTTTTTGCCATTGCACAGGGTAAAAGCCGGCCTGTAATTTTTGATGGAAAAACAGGAAGTGATATTAAAACACCACGGAGAAAAAAATATACGGTACGCTGTGTAGTGCAAAAATCACACTTGCAGTTTCAGAGTCGACAGTATTACAAAACATACAAGCATCATTGCGAAAGTGCGTACTCTGAGTCTCCTTTTCAAGGATAAATAAGTGTGGGTGAAATTTACGGATCTTTCCCCTCGAGCTATGTGTAAAGTGTAAACAGCTATTTTAGGACCCTAACCTTAACCCTAACCCTAACTCTAACCCTAGCCCCTAACCATAGATTTTATTCAAACTACTTGCGCCCGATATTAGACCTTCCCAGCAATGCCCCCAGACCCGCCAACCCACCCGCAAAAAAGTAGAACCCCCAAAACAGGCAAAAAGCAAAAATGCAAAGTCTCACACTTACAATATTTTCGGCCTTTCTTCGATTCAGTCCAAACGCGCTCTGCAGCTAGGCCATAACTCCCCTTTTCCACCATGGATTTCCTTAAAAACAAATGCAATCAAAATTAAACGGTGCCAGCAGTGCTCCCAGACCCCAAAATCCATCCGCAAAAACCTAGAACCCCCCCAAACAGCCCCCCGAAAACAAAGAAATTAGCAAAAACTGAAAAACTTTTTCGCCATGGATTTTGTCCAAACCACTTGATTCTGATATTAGACCTTCCCAGCTATGCCCCCAGACCCCTGCAGCCACGGGCAAAAAAGCAGAACACCCCTAAACAGCCAAAATGCAAAGCCGGAAAAAGTGAGACTTAGAATAATTTAGGCCTCATTCCCAAATCACTCCGTGCGCGCTCTGCAGCTAGGCCCTAACTCCCCTATGCCACCATGGATTTTCTTCAAACCACTTGCAATCAAAACTATCCATACCCAGGGTTGCTCCAAGACCCCCCAACCTCCCCCAAACACCAGGAACCCCCCCCAAGCAGGCCCCCGAAAACACAAAAGTGAGTGAAAACTCTGAAAAGTGAAAAACCTTTTCTCCATGGATTTTCTCCAAAACACTTGATTCTGATATTAGACCTTCCCAGCAATGCCCCCAGACCCGTCCACCCAGGCGAAAACAAGTTTAACACCCCCAAACAGCCAAAAAGCGAAACCGGAAAAAGTGAGACTTACCGTATTTTCTGGCGTATAAGACGACTTTTTAACCCTTGAAAATCTTTTCAAAAGTTGGGAGTTGTCTTATACGCCGGTGTCATTTTATAAGCAAGCGAATATAGCCCAAACCCTATATATTAAAAGGAAAGGTAGGGGGTCGTCTTATACACCCAGTCGTCTTATACGCCAGAAAATACGGTAGAATAATTTAGGCCTCATTCCTAAATCACTCCGTGCGCGCTCTGCAGCTAGGCCCCGACTCCCCTTTGCCACCATGGATTTTCTTCAAACCACTTGCAATCAAAACTATCCATACCCGGAGTTGCTCCAAGACCCCCCAACCCCCCCCCCCCCCAAACACCAGGAACCCCCCCAAGCAGGCCCCCGAAAACACGAAATTGAGCAAAAACTCTGAAAAGTGAAAAAAAAATTCACCATGGATTTTCTCCAAAACATTTGATTCCGATATTAGGCCTTCCCAGCTATGCCCCCAGACCCCTGCAGCCACCCACAAAAAAGCAGAACACCCCAAACAGTCAAAAAGCAAAAATGGGCCTACCTTCAATTCAGTCCAAATGCGCTCTGCAGCTAGGCCCTAACTCCCCTTTTCCACCATGGATTTTCTGAAAAACAAATGTAATCAAAATTAGACTGTGCCAGCAGTGCTCCCAGACCCCAAAACCCACCCCCAATAACCTAGAAGCCCCCCAAACAGCACCCCAAAAGCAGGCAAGTGAGCAAAAACTGAAAAACTTTTTCACCATGCATTTGGTCCAAAACACTTGATTCCGATATTAGACCTTCAAAGCTATGCTCCCGGACCCCTGCAGCCACCCGCAAAAAAGCAGACCACCCCCAAATAGCCAAAAATCAAAACCGGAAAAAGTGAGACTTAGAATAATTTAGGCCTCATCCCAAATCAATCCGTGCGCGCTCTGTAGCTAGGCCCTAACTCCCCTATGCCACCATGGATTTTCTTCAAACCACTTGCAATCAAAACTATCCATACCCAGCGTTGCTCCAAGACCCCCCAACCCCCCCAAACACCAGGAACCCCCCCCCAAGCAGGCCCCCGAAAACACGAAAGTGAGCGCAAACTCTGAAAAGTGAAAAACTTTTTCACCATGGATTTTCTCCAAAACACTTTTATCCGGCATTATTCAAAAGTAATTTATTCGGTTAGAGATATAACCATAAAAGCATAACACATAATATTGCATTCAGATGAAAAATAAAATATCCAAAGATTTCAGTAAAAAACGTAATTCGATAGTCACAGACTGTGAGAAAACAAGGTGATAAAAGAATTGTTACTACAGAAAGAATCTATAATTCATTGCATTTTAAAATTTCCATATGGATAATATCTATGTCCATACAATTTAATCCATCAAAGTTAAACCAGAGAGTGGGTCAAATTGATTAGAAGTGGGGATGATGTAACCACTCGATGCAAGACTACTTCTACCCATCAGGTAATTGCTCTGTGCTTTTTGACATGGGGACGGGACATATAATGTTCTGGGGTAGAATTCACTTTAGGCTCCAGATGGATACAGGACCATCTCCTATTTGTGGCTGCCGTGATTGAAGATGTGGGACGACGTATTTATTTCTGAATTTTACGAGTACCAAATCGCCTGCAATGTCTTTTGGAAGAGATCCTAGCCAGCCCACCCTTCTAACACTTAGTATAGTACCATTGATGTTGGGTGGCAGAGGTCTATATTTAGTTAGCCAGAAAACAACCTTGTTTCTTAGGTCCTGGCGTCTTTCGTTTTTCCCCTTTGCGAGTTCTGGTACTCCCGAGAGGATGCACACAAAAGGAGCAGCCTCCGGTGGCAAGTGTAGGTGATTGGTTTTATATGACATATTGTCCTGCTTGGCCGCTGCCCCCTTATGTAAAATAGATACTTTGTTCGGCCCCACTCTAGGGTAAGAACTCCGTACTGTTGTGGCTGCTTTCGATAAGTTTGAAGTTGTCAGTTGTGAGGTTACTACTTGGTTATGAGTGGTCTTACTTTGTGTGGTGGTTTTAGGCATTTCTGTGGAGGCTGGGCGCTGTGGTTGAGAGGGTCCTGCCAAAGTTTTTATGAGTAGCGAGTTGGCCTTAATCGCTTCCTCGACACCCGCGAGCCTATCCCCTAAGCTGATCATTTTTTCAATCAAAGGAGATATTATTGATTTCATCATGTTTTCGATCGAGGCCAATAAAGAAGCCTGAATAGGTGCTTTAGGGGTGGCAGTGCTGGGAGTATTGGGCAGTAGGGGATTTGGGTTTAGTTTTAGTTGCTTTGCCTGGCTCCCCATTTGTTTAACCCCATCTCTCTTCCTTTTAGCAGAAAAGACCTGTGGGGACACTGTAGATTTGGAGTTTACTTTTGGTCGTGCTAAAAGAGGAGTACCCTGGAAGCTTACAGTTAGTTGGAATTGTCTACAGGACTGAGGACTAATGGTTGCTATAGTGCAAGTAGGAGCACTAGTTTGTACAATTCCAGATTCCACAGGAGCGTACGAGGATTTACATATTTTATTTAGTTCCTCCAGCAGTGATATATCTGGAGCTGCATCGGCAGACTGTGAGAGAGAACACATACTGGAAGAACTATCCATGACTGGGGATCGCTCTATTCTATCTAATTCACTGGAAATGGGGAGAGTTGCCCTCTTTATGTAGTAGTCTATTGTTCCCTTAAGCAAGTCACTCTGGGAGGGATTATTTCTGGTATCCCCCTTGTGGGTCATAGCGTAATGGCTTATATGAATTGAAACTGGATCAACATTAACCACCAGGAAATAGTTCAACTGTTACACTATGGTGACGCTTTGGAAGGACCTGAACAAATCTGGGGAATGTCAATGGGTATCTGTATCTTTAATCTTTGTTTTTCTTCCTTTCTTAGTTCAGATCAAAGGGGGGTGTCCCGTCCCGGCCTCTTCTGGCCTTTGATGGCCGCAGATGGCCCCGCCCTTGTCCCAGGCAGCTCCTGCGCGCGACTCGCGGGCGAGAGGCGTTTCTCTCCCTTTACGCGCCTCTGGGCGTTCTGGTCTCGTCACTTTCACGCCACAGCCGCCAGGGCACCTGGGAATTGAAGTCCCAGACCTCACGGCGACGGTGGTACTGGCGCTGGACTGCTGGACCCGTTGCAGCAGATAGCCATTCCCCTCACGGCATGGATACTAGCGCTGAAGTGCGGGACCCGATTTAGCAGACAGCCGTTCCCCTCACGGCAGGTAAGGCAAGGCTCCCAATGAGCGCTCGGCGCTTCTCTCCCTTTACGCGCCTCCGGGCGCTCTGGTCTCGTCACTATCGCGCCACAGCCGCCGGGGCACCTGGGGATTGAAGTCCCAGCCCTCACGGCGATGGTGGTACTGGCGCTGGACTGCGGGACCCGTTGCAGCAGATAGCCGTTCCCCTCATGGCGTGGATACTAGCGCTGGAGTGCGGGACCCGATTTAGCAGACAGTCGTTCCCCTCACGGCAGGTAAGGCAAGGCTCCCAATGAGCGCTCGGCTCTTCTCTCCCTTTACGCGACTCCGGGCGCTCTAGTCTCGTCACTTTCGCGCCACAGCCGCCGGGGCACCTGGGGATTGATGTCCCAGCCCTCACGGCGACGGTGGTACTGGCGCTCGACTGCGGGACCCGTTGCAACACATAGCCGTTCCCCTCACGGCGTGGATACTAGCGCTGGAGTGCGGGACCCGATTTAGCAGACAGCCGTTCCCCTCACGGCAGGTAAGGCAAGGCTCCGGTATTAGACCTTCCCAGCAATGCCCCCAGACCCGTCAACTCAGGCAAAAACAAGTTTAACAACCCCAAACAGCCAAAAAGCAAAACCGGAAAAAGTGAGACAGAATAATTTAGGCCTCATTCCCAAATCACTCCGTGCGCGCTCTGCAGCTAGGCCCTAACTCCTCTTTGCCACAATGGATTTTCTTCAAACCACTTGCAATCAAAACTATCCATACCCAGCGTTGCTCCAAGACCCCCCCAACCCCCCCCAAACACCAGGAACCCCCGCAAGCAGGCCCTCGAAAACACGAAAGTGAGCGAAAACTCTGAAATGTGAAAAACTTTTTCACCATGGATTTTCTCCAAAACATTTGATTCCGATATTAGACCTTCCCAGCTATGCCCCCAGACCCCTGCAGCCACCCGCAAAACAGCAGAACACCCCCAAACAGGCAAAAATAAAAAATGGGCCTACCTTCAATTCAGTCCAAATGCTCTCTGCAGCTAGGCCCTAACTCCCCTTTTCCACTATGGATTTTCTGAAAAACAAATTCAATCAAAATTAGACTGTGCCAGCAGTGCTCCCAGACCCCAAAACCCACCCCAATAACCTAGAAGCCCCCCAAACAGAACCCCAAAAACAGGCAAGTGAGCAAAAACGGAAAAAACTTTTTCACCATGGATTTGGTCCAAAACACTTGATTCCGATATTAGACCTTCCCAGCTATGCCCTCAGACCCCTGCAGCCACCCGCAAAAAAGCAGACCACCCCCAAACAGGCAAAAAGCAAAAATGCAAAAACTCATACTTAGAAAATTTACAGCCAACCAGTCAACATCGGTCCAAACGCGCTCTGCAGCTAGGCTCAACTCCTCTTTCCCACAATGGATTTTCTTCAAATCACTTGCAATCAAAATTATGCCATCCCAGCAGTGCTCCCAGACCCTCCCCCACAAACCTAGAACACCCCCAAACAGCCCCCCAAAAACACGCAATACTGCTAGGCCTCAGTTTAAATTGTGCCAAAACGCTGTCTGCAACTAGGCCCAAACCCCCCTTTTCCACCATGGATTTTCTTCAAACCACTCGCAATCAAAATTAGACTATCCCAGCAGTGCTCCCAGCCCCCCTGACCCACCCCCACAAATCTAGAACACCCCCAAACAGCCCCCCAAAAACATGCAATACTGGTATATTTAAAACATGGCAAATTGCGCTGTTCACAAAACATTGCTGTTTTCAGCACTTCCACTACTTCGATCCTCTTGAAACTTACCTGGACAGTCACTTGTTCCAGCGATTCACAAGAATCTCAGCAAGGCAGAACAAATTCAAACCATTGCGCTCTTTGAAGAAGAAGAAGAAGAAGGTCTACGACTAGTTTTCACTTAGTTTTCACCCAAACACACGCGCCCGCAAAACACCCAAAAAGGCCAAAATTCTGGACCAAAGAACACCAAACCCCCCTAAAACCTTGCCAACATCATTATGAACGAGCCTGCATCGGGCCCGAGCCCTAGACTCGGCGTGAACCATACCAACTAAAATGCAAAAACCCTAGTAAATCGCACTGAACCCAAAACCCTAGATATGCTTTGTCTGTCTGTATCAAAGAGCCTAGGTATGCTACATCAGGAGGATGCTTCACTCAGTGGTGCCTGCCTTGACCGTCCGCATGGCCCTGACCGCAAGCATAAGCCAAAAATCCATTCCGCTCAAGAATTTGCGATTTTTCGGTAATTTCGCGAGATTTGCGAAATACCGAAAAACTGCAAATTTTGCAAACATAACGGATGCTTGGCCCCAGCTTAAGGCAGTGCCATGCAGATGGTCAAGGCAGGCACCACTGATTGAAGCAACCTGATGTAGCATACCTAGGCTCTTTGTCAGACAGACAAAGCATATCTAATTGTATGCAGCAAACCTCATAGCCCCAATTTTACATGAACTGCTGTCTGGAGTGAACTCTGCCTGGCATAACAACAACAGTACACTTCCTCGCCCTCGACCACTACATACCACGAATAGACAGACATGTAGTTCTGCTGTAGTAGTTTTGTAGACTGGTTTACCTGTTTGCCACTCACGAATTGGCCATAGTTGTTCCGTAAACCCAACCGACGCTGATGATCCATCCATCCCAGTGAGTGACTGTAAAGAAAAAAGATATATTATTTAATCAATCATCATGGTATATTGGAAAGTGAGTCTGCTCCAAGGACATTTTGCATATTGTGAAATGCAACATAGTGGCCCCTGAATTTGAAGTACAATTTGAATTAAACAAGGTAAAAAAAAAGAGTAATTGACATGCGTTACAATTACTGTGTAAAAGATTAAATAATAACTAAGACAAGACATATGATTCATCATTTCATGCACAAAAAACAAACAGCAATTGGTTTCATCAGAGCCAGACAGCCATTGCTGTCCACTGCATGCCATCTTCTCAATTATTCATTACCTGTTCTACTTTTTGTCCGCATCTTCTTCGGAAAGTGAGGGCCCACAGGGCAGCCTCTCCTGTCAATATCAGAAGTAAGTCTGTCAGCAATCAGCAAGCATGTAATCAGTCAGTAATTTCAGTCCCATTTGAGGGGACGCGTCATAATCCATTCATCTGCCTTGAGGGAAATGGATAGGGGGAGTCTGGAGGAGGAGTATAGAGGAGCATGATTGAGTTGTGAACTTGTGAATCTCAGGAATGCAGACTGCGGCACCTTCAAATCAATAAGGAATATAAGATGAAGACAGTGCTGCTGATGGACTTGTGATTAGGTGATTAGAGTTTTGTTGTGGTAAAAGTTGCAAAACAAAGAAAGACACACAGGAATAAAAGTGAATAAGGACAAAAAAAGGAAGTCATGTTCAGGGCTCTGTGTCAGGGAAGTAGAGCTCGTCCTCAAACTCCATGAATTGAGATGGGAGTAGGTCAGGTAACAGAGAAGAACTTCCGTTACCTAAGTCGGTGTCCTCTTCTTCCTGCGTGCATTCACGTACTTTGTAATCTGGTGGTATGAAGTGCTGATTCATCTTGATCAGTGTTAACCTCTCCACATTTTTGGCCAAGAGGCGGGTACTTTTTGAAGTTACGATGGCACCAGCAGCACTGAAAACACGTTCAGAAGACACGCTTGCGAGTGGGCAAGACAAATAATTTACAGCCAGGTTGGTGATCAGTGGCCATAGAGCTATTTTCCTGTACCAATACAGCAATTGGTTCTTATTAACAAAGACCTCTGATGGGTCATCCAGATAGGCCTGCAACATCGACTCAAGGTTATCCATGGTTGCTCCACTTTGCATACCATCTGTGGCCTTTGCAGCACTGGAACGAGCAAACCCTTGATGAGTTAGCCAATCCGCTTCCGACAAAATTATGGCTGTTCCTGGTGCAGATGAGGATGATGATACGGTTGCTGCTGGTGTCGTTAACGGATGTGAGGGAAAGTGACTCCCTTTGCTCACAGATTCAGAAGTGGAACTTGACGCCGGATGGCCTGCTGATTCAGTTGAACTTCTGCCGGCTCCTTGAATTTTCTGCCGATCTTTTTCGAACCGAGTGGCTGACACAGCTAGCCAATGTTTGTACTTTGAAACATCTGCTTCATCAAAAGGAATGAATGCTTTGCTGGCCACTGCCTTTTTGTACCGTGGATCCAGAATAGTGGCACAAATGTAATGTTGTTCTGTATGTATGTTTTTAAGCCTTTCATTGGCAACTAGGCGGCTTAATAAGCTCTCCGCCAACTGATATGTGTCTTGCTTTTTTTCACCAGCATCTCTGAACGTTGAAAACACCGCCTTCAGTTGGTGCTCTAGCATGACCAACAATGGGATAGCTTTGCCCAAAGAACAGTCCTCCCTGCTGACTTCACGCGTGAAGACCTCAAAAGGACGAAGCATGTCTGTCAGGCTTTTAACTAGCTTCCATTCCTCCAACTCTAGCCTCATGTCTTTCATAGTAGAACCTAGTCGAAAGACATACTTATTGATTACCATGCACTGCTCAGACAGACGCTCAAGCATGTAAAAGGTTGAGTTCCAACGTGTTGCCACCTCCTGGATGAGTCCTTTGACTGGCACTTTACGTTCATGTTGAATGCTCCTCAGCTCCTTCCGGGCCTTAAAAGAATGGCTGAAATGTGTGCAGATTCTTCGGCAGGTGGTCAGTAACTTCCTGACTGTGTTTTCATTTTTCAAGAAATCTTGCACCATGATGTTAATACTGTGCGCCAAACACGGCACTCTGAAATAGTCACCTTGCTGCATGGCCTTAACTATATTACTGCCATTATCCATGGAAACATAACCAACTATGCGATTTCTTGGTTGCAGCCATTCAGAGACCATCATTTTTGCAGTATGAGATTTCTCCATGGCAAACATGGCTAATGTTGCATGTTTCAGAGTAGCTTGAAAAAGTGCGTCCAGGTCAACAACTGCACTTGACTTGTCTCTAACCCCTGCAAAAGAGACCCAGTGTGCAGTGATGCACATGTAATCAAGGGCTTGGCAACTGGTCCACATGTCTGTTGTCAAGTGGATAGTGTGAACAGCACTCTTCTGCAAAGCTGCCCCAATCACCTCCTGCACATCTTGATGTAGTGCTGGAACCGCAACTCTGGCAAAATAGGACCGGCTAGGAACCTTCCATTTAGTGCAGACTGTTGCCACTAATTCTAGAAACCCCACCCCTTCCACGAAAGAAAAAGGGAGAAGGTCCAGCGCTAGCATTTTAGCCAGCTTTGCATTATACAGACGTACCGTTAGGTGGTTGTGTTCAAATGGCGCCTCCGACCAAAACGTGCTTCTAATGGTGGGCTGAACCGTTTTACGTGATGATGATGCAGACTTCAAACCAGTTAGGCTCATTGATGGACTTTTTTGCATTGGTGTCTGTCCCAGACTCTTAGTGTGCCTCATACATGTTGCAGGGGTAGAGGGTGTGGGCGCTACCACTGCAGTGCTGCTGCCAGGGGTACTGGGTGTACCAGAAAAAATGTCGCTCAATTCTTGACTTCCCCCCTGCGCAATCAGCCCCTCGTCAGCATCAGATGCAATGTGAATGGATACATTTTTATCAGTTCTACTTTGTTGGGCTTCCTTGCTCTTACTTAGGTGCGTATACCACTGGATAGGATGGTGTTTTCTGAGATGACCTCTCTGGCCTCCGGTACCATAGTTGGTACCAAGTTTACCCCGACTAACGGATACTTTACAAATCGAACATACAACCATGTTTTCCGCCTTTGCGCTAACAGTAAAGAAGTCCCAAACTGGGGACTGGTGATGTCTGCTGGTGGTGGAGGTGTTACTTTGACTTTCAATGCCAGATGAAGTGGAGGATGGGCGTGGCTGAATTTGTTTCTGTTGTTCACCTACAGCACCACTACTTGAGGTCGAACTGGATGAAGGTCCATGCCGGCCCTTCTGACTAAAAAAGATGGAAGCTGTAGGTCGTGTTGGTGTTGTAGTTAACTGCGTTGGGGGTGGTACCAGTGCCACGCCGCCCATTTCAAAATGTTTGTCTGCTGCATGCCCGCTGGGGCTGGAGTGACGACTGTGATGACTGGGTCGTCGTCAGACTGTTCATCAACAGCAGAAGACAACACTTCTTGTTCGTTGTCATCACACATAAGTCGAAGCCTTGCGGGAACCTTCCTTTTAGGCTTAGCTACCTTACACTTGGATTGCGGTGATTTATGAGTGTTTTTTTACTTTTTGGGGTGTTGCTGGGGCCTGGCCATGTGGGGGGGGGGGCATTTTGAGGCCTGGGACAGGCAGGGCCTGGCCATGTGGGGGGGTCAGGGGGCCATTTTGAAGCCAGGCAGTGTGCTCAGGCCTGCACCTAGTTTGCCTTGCTTTCAACCATTATGCCCAGGGGTACTCAGTGGTGCATGGGCCTAGTCTTTCTGTGGCGTGTCTTGAATTTAAACATCATTGAGAGCATGGATGGCATTGGATTGTGGTGATTTTTGAGTGTTTTTCGACTTTTTGGGGTGTTGTTGGGGCCTGGCCATGTGGGTGGGGGCCATTTTGAGGCCTGGGACGGGCAGGGCCTGGCCATGTGGTGGACAAAAAACACTCAAAAATCACCACAATCCAATGCCATCCATGCCCTCAATGATACTTAAATTCAAGACACCCCACAGAAAGACTAGGCCCATGCACAACTGAGTACCCCTGGGCATAATGGTTGAAAGCAAGGCAAACTGGGTGCAGGCCTGGGCACACTGCCTGGCTTCAAAATGGCCCTTGACACCCACCACATGGCCAGGCTCTGCCTGCCCCAGGCCTCAAAATGGCCCCCACCCACATGGCCAGCCCCCAACAACACCCCAAAAAGTAAAAAAACACTCAAAAATCACCACAATCCCATGCCATCCATGCCCTCAATGATGTTTAAATTCAAGACACCCCACAGAAAGACTAGGCCCATGAACCACTAAGTACCCCTGGGCATAATGGTTGAAAGCAAGGCAAACAGGGTGCAGGCCTGAGCACACTGCCTGGCTTCAAAATGGCCCCTTGACCCCCACCACATGGCCAGGCCCTGCCTGTCCCAGGCCTCAAAATGGCCCCCACCAACATGGCCAGGCCCCAACACCATCCCAAAAAGTCGAAAAACACAAAAAAATCACCACAATCCAATGCCACCCATGCCCTCAATGACGTTTAAATTCAAGAAACCCCATAGAAAGACTAGGTCCATGCATCACTCACTACACCTGGGCCTACTGGCTAGTGAGGCTTTACAGGCACCACAACATTTTTAAAAAAATCAACATATAACAGTGAGCTAAAATTCCATGACATAAATGAGAATTAAGTTTTAAAAAAAAACACAGAAACAGTTGTATCATGCACCCATGACTAACCCTGGGCCTACTAGATAGTGTGGCTACCCACAATATATATTTTGTTAAAGTTGTGAAAAAAGTTTTAGAACTGTAGTTGCCTCAACTGCAATGCCCCAAACAAACAACACCAACTTACTTGTAAAATCTCAAGTCCAAAAGTGATCCAAACTCCAAAGTCCAAAAAGTCCTCAAATACAAATTTCCAGCAGCAGCCACAAAAAGTAATCCTGCCAGCTCCAGATCCAAATCAAAAGTGACCACGACATGGACAAAGCACTGGGAGGAGCCTGCTGGACAGGAACTGGAAGTTGGAGACTCTGGGGCACTTCCTTCCTCCCACCCCACCCCAAAAAATGGACTCCTGCACCAAAAAGTGCAGCCAAATGTCAATCTGAGGAGTTATTCTGATCAAAATCATAATTTTCACAAGGTTTATGCTTCCTGCAGTGGATTTCTTGTGCAGAATTGCAATTTTTGCAATTTCGGGAAAGCGAGCTGTTCAAATCTCCCGCCGGAAGTCAGCTGTGCGCCGCATCTACGTGTTCGGCATTGTTTACTCCCGCAATGCGTGACCGCGGGCCTTTATGACTTACTCGCGTTGTCAAACTCTCGCTGTGCAAGATGGCAAGCCGTGATAACGTAATTGCGTTCGAAAAACTCTCACGCGATCACGCAGCAAGATCGAAAATGGCGCAGCACACGCAAACTGGGAGAAAAACAACTCGCGGACTCAGAATCACGGTAAGTCAACGCCGTGCGTGCGATATTGTATTTTTTAAGCGTGACCAAGCAAAATAATTTGGAGCTTGCGAATTTGCGGATTTTTGGGCAAATACGCGTGATTCACGGATTGCGAAATTGCCAAAAATTTGCAAATTTGCCCGCGAAAAGGATTTTACGCCCCTACTTAGTTTTGAGACAGCCTTGCTTGAGCGGCACGAGCCGACGGGCTGTGTCTAGGTACTGTCTTCGGGCTGTCTTACTTTGAACTTGGTGGGTCTGCGGAACCTTTTAAAAAGACACAGAGTGTTTGCGAACAATAAAACAGCCCCAAACAATAACTCAGAAAGCAGTGGGCAATGAAAGGGAAAAGGTAGAGAAGAGCATAGAACATGCAGATAGCAAGTTTCGAATGCAGACTGGTAAAGGTTATGTCACTAGAGAGGAAGGTGATATTTATGTTGAAGAGCTATTGATGTTTACCGCTTTATAATCCACCTTAGAGAGGTGAGCAAAATAGTGGTTCCCCAGTACCCTGTGGTTCCAGACATTACCACGATCTTGATAATGATACCCCCGTCAGCAAAATTCTTTTCTGTGATCGAATTGAAGAATGCTTTCTTCAGCATTCCAATCCATCCAGATAGTAGATATCTGTTTGGATTTGCAATACCTGAAGGAGCTTTAGATTCTGCCATGCTCCACAAGGCTATAGAGAAAGTCCCAGCATCTATAGCCAAGCTTTGAAATCTCAATTGGATTCTTTGGAACTTCCCTCTGGTAATGTGCTGTTGCATTACGTTGATGACCTTCTTGTGGCTTCGGGCACTGAAGATGGTTGTAAAAAGGCCACGGTTAAATTACTGTTACATTTGGCACACCATGGACCCAAGGTGTCACCTTCAAAATGTCAATATTGTTGACAGGAAGTCACCTATTCAGGTCACCTACTGTAGAAGGAGGGTCGCAGATTAACACCTGAACTCATAGCTGCTATTACTAATATGCCTGTTCCTAAGACCTACCGCAAGGTGCTGAACCCAGCCACGTTACTACCCCACCTTCAGAAGAAAAGGGCAATGATGTCCATGATTGTTTATTTCGGACTGAGGAAGAAACAAAAGGACGGGTAGACCTGACTGATGTTCTCTTATCTGACCCCCAAGAGGAACTATATGTTGATGGCTCTTGTTTCAAACTACCAGATGGTACTACCACTGCAGCCTATGCAATCACAACGTTACACACTGTAGTTGAGGCATCCCGTATCCCATACCAATCGGCCCAAGTTGCAGAGTTGGTTGCCCTCCTTAGGGCTTGTGAGTTAAGCGAGGGACTGACTGTTAATATCTACAATGACAGTCAATACGCCTTGTGGGTGGCCCATAATTTTGGGCACCTCTGAGCAGAGAGAGGGTTCTTGACCTTGCATGGGTTGCAAATACAGCATGGTCCATTGATACATAGACTGTTGTCAGCATTGACACTTCCTGATAAGTTGGCAATATTAAAATGTAGCGCGCATAAAGCAGTAACAGATGACGTTGGAAGGGGAAATGCGTTTGCAGATCAGACAGCTACAGAGACAGCTAGATTAAAGATGAGAAAGATGTTCATGGCAGGTCCCAGTAGGTGGGTTCCAGACAATAGAATGTTCAAAGACATGTTAGAAAACCTCAGGGAAAAATAGAGTGAGGCGACCGTAGATGAACTGGCAATATGGGAGGAGAGTACAGGGCGTTTGGATGAGGATGGGTGCTGGACTGACTTATCTGGGAAACAGAGATGGTTGCTGCCTACGTGCTCCCTGTTGTTACCATGGCCCATGGACCAGCAAACATTAGTGCCAAAGGAATATGCAAGCTACTGGACCCATTATGGCAGAACAATAATATCGCTAAGGTAGACACACACCTAGTGAAACACTGCATTATTTGTTTGAAACATAATACTAGGAAAGGTACTACTACACCCGCAGGTAACTTTGCTTTCGGGGTTCTCCAGATGAAATTCATCGAAATGGAACAAGTTAACAATTTGAAGTATGTGCCAGTAGTGATTTGTGCATTCAGTAAATGGATTGAGGTTTACCCCAATGAAGAGAATACAGCTATGGTGAAGGCGAAGGCACTCTTAAAAGAGTTCTTCCTGTGCTATGGATTGCCACGTGTGATCTGGAGTGACAACGGAAGTCACTTCAATTCAATAGTCAATGAATTGGTGTGCAAAGGCTTGCATATTAAGCAGAAGTCTCATGCAGCAAATCACCCCCAGTTAGCAGGCTTCATTGAGAAGTACAATGGGACTCTCAAGCTGAAATTAGCAAAGATTCAAGAAAGTACAGGTTTTACGATGGCCCGATGCTCTACCCTTGGCTTTGTTATCTACCAGAGTGACAGCACATTCTAGAACATGCTTGTCCCCGTATGAGGTGGTCTTTGGACGCCCCGTCAACATCTGGGGCGTCCCAAGACCCAAGCGCTTCTCCGAGATAGAGTACCCCCTGCTTGTAGACTATCTGTACGAGTTAACTAAAGATCTCCGTTCTATCCACCAACAGATTCACGACACGCTGTAACCAGTACCAGAGGGGCTTGGGCATCAGCTACAGCCCAGCAACTTCGTTTTTGGTTAGAATTTTCATTGGAAGAACTGCCTGGAACAGAGGTGGAAGGGGTCCTTTGCTTGTCCTTCTCACCACCCTCACAGCAGTTAAGCTTGAAGGTCGAAAGCACTCTGTGCACGGATCGCATGTCAAAAGAATCCCTCTCCCACTTCCTCGGTGGATCCACAATGGCATTTTTTTTTTTAACTTATTCTCCATTTTATTGTTAGAACATTATACAAAAGCCTAAAATGTGAAACTCAAAGTTCTGTGTGTTTTTAGAGACTGTTTCCTTCCTGTTTCACGTGTCATCTGTTTACAGTGGGTTTCGATTAAAGTTAATCCGCCATCTCCTAAGTTACTACACTGCGTTACAAAGCATGCCTTCACCTTTTCTGCCATACTGCTCTTGTGTTTGTGATGTTAATGTTTGAAAAGTTCGTACCAGTATTTTTACATTGATTATATGCAGTTTTTAGATCATGTTTTGTTAAAGAGCAGTTAGTTGGCACTTCAAAATTGTTTAAAACTGTTTAACGGATTAGAGGTACTTTTTCTATTGTTAAAAGTGCACAAACGGCTGACACCTTAGGGAGTTTGTCCACAATGGCATTGCTAACCAGAAAGGGGAGCGAGTACCCCGTTTTGTTCCCTTCTCTGATGCCCGACACTGTTGGGTGCACACAGATGCAGAAAGCAACGCTGTCTTGCTTGAGGTGGTCCCCCCAGAAATAAGGGCCACTCTGGATACTCCTGCATGTGGTGCACAAAAGTCTGAGTCTCAATGCCCACATAACCCTGAGTTTCACCCCCTTTTTGTTGACACAACAGTGCCTGGAGTCACCAGGTATAACTAGCGGCCCAAAAGAAGGATGGTGCATCTGTAGGACAGTCCAGGAGTTAAGGAAGGACTCAAGCTTAGGGCGTAGGTCCCATGCCTAAAGGGCCTGCATTAGATTAGAGTGAACTACACTGGTGGACTGCCCTGGACACTGGACAAGATCATTCAGGGTACTTGCCCTGGAGGGAGGGTGCCCTAGTCTGAAAGAAGAGGATGTGTTTTCCAGCAAGTGCTGCAATCGTGCAGCTCCCCTGTGGGAGTGCTTCATAGCACTGTCATTGATGAACAATAGGAGCCTACCAGTGAGGCTCTGAAGGACACCTGGTGACTTGTGCCCCTCTGGTCGGTTGTATTTGTGTGGCTCCAATTCCTAAGGTTTCTTTCTATGTAACCATGTGGCCGTGCAGTCATGAAGGAGGAACAGTCCCTGGTGGCCTCTCCATTACAGCAGAATGGTCCTGTGTGGGGTAGTAGTGGTAGTGGTCCTTCTCATAGTAATGATAACACTATTCGGGGTGGTGTGGTATTTAGAAGAACAGCATCCTGTACACACTTTGATACCCTGGCCACACCTGAGAATTTGGTCATTTCATCGGCCCCGCATAAGGAGAGGCATAGACAGACTTATATCAAGAACGCTTTCCTGCAGATGCTTCATCAGGTACACTGTTGGGTGTGTGGGTTACTCCTTTCCGTTTTTCCGGTATGCACAAGAATGATTTAAGGGTGTCATTGCCCCTGTCAAATTTAGGTAGCTCTGAGGCCGGTTCCAGTTGCTTTTAATGATGTACATGCACTATCATGCTGATGCTATTAATCTAGTACAGTCTGATCACGAAGCAGTGTTGGAATATATAGTGGTACACCAAGGATCTACACCTGGGGTGGATGGCAAGAAGGGTATCCTGCATCCAGAAGCTTTTATGAACATTTTCGAAGTTAATGAGAATGTCACTTGATTACAAAATGAAATGCTGGATTTCCAATGATTTAATGTCACTGAATACTTTAAATGTTTCCAGGAACAAACTATCACTGAAGACAAAGCCATGCCTGTCCCTGTGATCAATGCAACAGCGAGTTTCTGTGTGGAAGGTTCAGGGAACATTCCAGTAGGACAGAGTAGTTGTAACTATACATACCAATTGAATACTATTAGTAGCCCACCTTTGCTTATACCTCCGAATGTATACTTCATTTGTGAGGAGCAGGCTTATACATGGCTTCCCAGGGGATGGTCTGGCTGGTGTTATGTCTCTTTCCTTTTACTTCCTGTTTACATTGAATCATCTAATTATCACAAGGGTCATAGGCTACAACGTAGGGATCTTCTCCTTTCGCATCGAGTTAGAAGAGTTGTCAATCCAGAAGGTATAGATCAGACAGATACTTCCCTGCAGCAATTTACTGATATAATGAAGGGCATTCTGCCGTTCTGGGGTCCCATGTTCAACATTTGTAATATTTGTCGCCTTGCCAGAGGAGTTGAGGGAGTTATTAATACTACTGCAGATATACTGACTAATCTTACAGTGGAGCTTCAAGGCATGAGTCCCGTTGCTCTTCAAAACCATCCGGTTTTGAAGACATCATCCTCACTGATAGGGGTGGAGCCTGCCGTGTCATTGGCAGCAGCTGTTGTGTTTACATTCCTGATAACGCCCTTAATGTATACTCCAGAACACAACAATTACACAGACTTCCTTCAGATATCCATCAGGATAATGGTTCATGGTCCCTCAAAGGTGGCTCTGGGATCTGCTGACTTCATGGTGTTAGAAGATACTACTTATCCTAGTAGCTATCGCAGGTGTCATCTTCAAATGTTGCCTATGTATTAATTGCCTTCCAGCATGTTGCATCTATTGTATGAGCAAGCTCAACCCTACCCCTAAATTGTCAAGACGTGTTAATAATGGCACTACTATGATGATGCAGGATATCCAGGATATGATGGTCATCGATGAGGGGATTTTTGATTACTGAGTGGATTTTGGTACTAAGTGTGTTGCTTTATCCTCCCTTGTAACTTGAGTTGCTATGCATTTTCTTTCTCCCCACTTAGAATTGTAAAGACCCTACCGGATAGCCTCAATAAAGCATTTAGCCACCCATGCTAAAAAGGAGGGTCTGTTAGGTTTGAAAATCTCATTCCTGCAATGCATTTATTTCATGCTATATTAGGTTAGCAGTGTGTGGCTAAATAGACACCATTTGTATTCATGTAATGCAACCCACTGAGTTATCCCCGTGTTGTGCAGGCTTCAGTTAGTGACTGTGACTCCATTTTGCATTTCATAATTCTTATCAGGCTGTGCTAGGCCTCATTATTTGTATTGCTTACCTCAGCAGAACACTGTACTTCATTATTATTTTCTCTTCTGTTCAAGGTTGCTTCCCGACTTAGTAATAAATAGGCCATTCTGCCCTTGCATACCTATCTGAGTGTGTGGTTCTGCTCCCTCGTTAGTAGACCCTGAGACTCAGTACAGTAACCTTGAGTTGCTTATAGCATGTACCCATCTGGCAGGTGGTAGCTCATCTTTCTGTGACTCCTTTGTTTGTGTTAGGCACAGGCCGGTAACTTTCCACTGTGGGCGTGGTTGGAGGCTCTTGGGAAGCATCATTATGTGTTGCAGACTGTTGGGGGGTCAGTCCCTCGGCAGACATCTTAGGGTGCAGGTCAGATTGGACTCTTCTGCAGAGTATTTGTATTCTCTACTATCTGACTGACTTCATTCTTAGGAAGACATAGCAGGTGGTTGTAAGTAACCCAGGGGGCCACTTCCTTCAGTGATGAGAGTGCCCTGTTTCAATTCACAGCCCTAGCAGTATCACTCATCAGAAGGTCAACAATCTAATGTAGTGCTGGAATACGCTACCAATGTCATACATTTTAGTGCTCCCAGGACCTCAAAAACCCACCCCTCAGGAGAGAGGAGTTGATGTGTCAGAGTGATAGACAACAGATAGAGGGCAATACCAACAGGAGGAGACGGTCCCATGCCCCCTTCTGGCTCTGTCTGTTTCTAGAGCACAGGTCAGCCAGTCCGAATGAGCTGCCTTGTCAGGTGAGAGAGGTCCAACAATGTTTAATATATGTCTGTGCTGCCTTAGGCAAGTTGTCACTAAGTGGTAGAGCTTCAGAATATTTACCTGGTTAAAGGCACCTAATGCAGAGGTTTTTCCATGCCCAAGGGGATTAATGAGCCTGCTGCAAAGCAGAACATGTATTATGCAGATCACAAATATGATTATTAGGATCAAAGATCAGTGAATTACTGCTTTAGTCTAAGAGATCCTTTGTTAATTGAAGTTTGTACAGTGCAGTCCTTCTAATATAACACAGTGAGCTTTAAAGCAGCATCAAGGAGCTGCATCCAAACTTCAAGGTATAGGTTTAAAACTTTATTGCTTTTTTCACAATCTTTTGTTTTTCTGTGGTTGCCCAGACCAAGTAGTTTTAACATTAAATGCCTACCAGTATGGATGATGTGACTCCTACACCTTGTATCTCTCATTATCTTATGTAAAATTTCCTGTACAATGATTTACACTTGTATGCTTCATTTTCTCTTTATACTATGTGATGTAAATAGCTCCAACATCCTCTAGGGGAATGAGTTGCGCTATAAAATAAATTACGTTTAAAAAAAGTATCTGCTACTTACAACGTATATTCTTACAGATACAGCTCATATTCTTGGCAGATCGGGACCTTGGATGTGGATCCGGTTAATGGACTGGAGCTACTGGGTCGATAAAAAATGCGTCAGGGATCATCTTTACTGGGGTTGTTTGTTATAGACCCCTTGGAGCCTTCAGTGTTTTGCGGCAACAACTCTTCCTATCCATTCTTACCAACTTGGCAGCCACTCATAACAAACTGTTAATTTTGGGTGATTTTAACTTGTGGCCAAATGGCTCTCTTGACACTGGGTATTTTGCCTTACTTCACTCATGTCAAGGCCTCGGTCTTTTTCAGCAGGTCACCGAAGCCACTCATAAGGATGGCCATTGCCTGGATTTAATTTTTTCTGTTCCCCATTTGCTTCAGATGAGTGATATTCTGCCCATGGACTGGACAGATCACTTTTTAATTAAATTCTATATAAATACTAAAGTGGCTCAGTCTCGGTTGCCGCACGCTACTAAGGAATTTCTGTGCAGAGATTGGAAGGCTCTGGCTCGGCAGAGGACCTCTGACCTAGTGTTTAAGGTTGGAGATTGCTTCTACGCGGAAAAGCTGGTGGATGAGAATTACGCTTCGCTGTGCCTTTAAATCACCTCAGCGGTGGATTTGTTTGCCCCTCTTAGAAAACATAGTTGCAAGGGTAGAGCTTTTGCCCCGTGGTTTAACGACTCCCTGAAAGATCTGAAACTAGCCTGTAAACAGGCAGAGAGAAGATGGAGGCGGGGCTATAATGACTCAGACAGGCTGCTGTGGAAGCTTAAAATCCTGGAATATAAGACCTTGACTCGGAAAACCAAAGCTGACTATTTTTGCTTCACGATTTGCAATGCTGCGAATAGTTCTAGGAGCATCTTTAATATACTGAATGGTCTTACTAGCCCTGACTGTGCTAAGAACTCGAAACCTCCATCGCAGGAACTCTGTCAGAACTTGGCAAAGTTCTTCAGAGAAAAAACTGAACTGATTATTAAAGATCTTGAGGGTCCCCCTAGCTTAAGTAGCTCCTTGGCCTTCGGGGATCAGGCCTCGGAGGGTATAAATAAGGGCCCTATCTGGCAGCTTGATGAGCAATCATTGGAGTTCCCGCCTCTAAGGGAGGAGGACTTTAGCTCGCTGGCTCAGGGTATCTCCTCTGGCTCGCCCTTGGACCCGGTCCCACATAAAATTTGGAAAGAGTATAAAAAGGAACTCTTTCCTACTCATTGCCTGATCTGCAACAAATCACTGGCCAGTGGTACAGTCCCTTCTCATTGGAAGCAGGCCTTGGTATCCCCATTACTGAAAAAACCATCTTTGGATCCCGAGTGCTCTAAAAACTACAGGCCGATCTCTCTACTACCTTTTCCGGCTAAAATTGTGGAACGCCTGGTTAGCGCCTCTCTCTCTAAACATCTGGAGCAGCATCAGCTGCTGGAGGAGGTGCAATTTGGATTCCGACCTGCCCATGGAACTGAGACGGCCTTGGTGACCGCTATGGATGAACTGCAAAGGCGCGCGGACAGGGGACAGGCAGTTGCACTGATCCTGCTTGACCTGTCTGCCGCCTTTGATACTGTTAACCACGGGATTCTTCTGAGAAGACTGTATGAGGCTGGGGTGAGAGGTTGTGCCCTGCGCTGGCTTCGATCTTTCTTGCAGGATAGACAGCAGGCGGTGTCTCTTCCGCCTTTTCAGTCTGCGTTTTGTCCTGTGTCTTATGGGGTTCCGCAGGGTTCGGCAATTCGCCCTATGCTATTCAACATTTATCTTAAACCCTTGATCACGGTTATTAAATCCTACGGGATTAATACCATAAACTATGCGGACAACACTCAGTTAATCCTCTCCTTTGAGGGCGAGGATTCGACACCGATGGAGTTGTTTCATGAGTGTTTACGCCGTAAACACAACATGAAACAACTACGGGCTATATCCCGTAAACTTTACGGGATACGGCCCGTTGGCTGCAGAACAACTCCCTTCAATTTAATGCGGCTAAAACTGAGGTGCTTTTCTGTGCAGGGAAGAGGATTCCCCGTCCTTTTACTGATGACTTTTGGCCCCCTGAAACATCGGTCAAAGTTCAACCAGTTGAAACTGTCCGCAATTTGGGTATTATGTTGGACAGTAGACTTTCTATGGAAGCTCAAGTCACAAAGACTACAACCTGCTGTTTTGCAATAATCAGGTCTTTGCGGAAAATTATGCTTCTTCTTCCCTCCCATGCACGGGCTCTGGTAGCCAGATGTACAATATTGAGTAGGCTTGATTATTGTAATGCCCTTTTACTTGACTCTCCTGGCTTTTTGTTGGATAGGCTTCAACGCATTCAATCTGCTGCAGCGAGGCTGGTGTTAGGGTTGCCCAGAAGATCATCCGCGTCAGCAGCATTGGCTGAACTTCACTGGCTTCCTTTTAGTCAGAGAGTACAATTCAAGTCTCTCTGCCTGGTCTTTAAAGACCTTCATGGGCTTGGACCTCCAATAATGCAATCTAAATTTGCTTGGTATTCTCCCTCTAGGCTGCTTCGCTCCTCTTCGGCTAGATTGGTAAGAGTACCTAGATTTAGAAAAGTTAGATCAAGGGGCAGATCTTTTGGGTGGCTGCCGCTAAGATTTGGAACAGCCTCCCTTGGGAGGTTAGGCAAATTTGGGAACTTCTCCCTTTTAGGAAATCTGTGAAGACTTGGTTGTTTCCTAAGCCATAGTCTCCTGTGGCTGCTTTAACTTTCCTTTGCCTCTTGTGTAGCCACCAGTGCCAGGACGCCTGTAAGGTGACAGTGCGCTTTATAAGCTGATTAAATAAAATAAATATTCTTACAGTTCAGGCATATGTATCACAGGGGTCAAATCAAGACAGACCTCTAACTCCATAGTTCCTCTTAAGTGCTTGTAATAAGCTGAGTACCTTTGTTTCCCTCGAGTAAAAATTCTACCTGAGCAGCAATTTGCGCTCCCCAACTGCAGAAAACTCCACGAACGGAGCGGAGTTCACTGCACAGGCCTAGTTTGTAGACCTCTACCCTGGGAGGAATAGGAGACCTCCAAGAGGACGGGATGGTTTTCTCCATTTAGGGTTCTTAGAAATATACTGCTTAGGCTTTGTCACTGTGGGTTCACTGGATTCTCTCAGATGAGCTGCAGAACATTAGACAGAGATGATCACTGTTAGAAATTGGGTTTCTGGTTGGCAGAAGTGTACACACTGTCAAAGCAGAAACCACAATCTTAGTCAGGGTAAGTCAGATACACACCATAAATGTACCTGTGCTCACCTTCTGGCAGCTTGGCACAGAGCAGGCAGGCTTAAGTTAAGAGGCAATGTGTAAAGTATTTGTGCAACACTTCAGACAGTAACACCGTGAAAACAAGAAGGAAAGACTCCACAAGAGCTTAGAAAATCATATTATGATTTTTATAAATAAAACAAGACCAAAACAGCAAAAATCCAATAAGTAGAAGTCAAGATATGAATTTTTATAGAATAAAAGTAAAAATATTGCTCAAAAGCAAAAACCGGCTGTGGGGGTTATCTGGTCACACTGGACGAGGGCAAAAGTCAAGAGTTCAGGTTGACTGCGATGGAGTGCGGGCCAGGTACAGGAGCCTTGCAAGGCAAGCTGAATAGAAGAACAGTGATCCAGGTTGCAACAGCATGATGCGGGGGCAGCTGAGCGATGTGCCGGTATTGATCTTGCAATCGAGGATATGCATCAATTGTCTCCACTCAGCGATGGTGATGCACCGGTTACAAAGACAAAGCGTCAGTTCTGAGATGTGTTGGTTCCGAAGCCAATGCGCCTGGTTTCTCCACGCAGTCTAACAAGGATGTTGATTGTGTCTCTATAGTGCAGCGATGTAGTGGGTCGATGCATAGGTTCTGATGCCAATGCGCTGGTTATAAGTGTGATGCACCGGTTCTGTTTCTGCAACAGCGGCAATGTGTCCATTTTGCTCATGCAGCAGAGGATACGTTGGTTCCACTGGAGATATCACCTGAATCCACTTCTAAAGGACCAGGCACAGGATCAGGGGGTAGGACTTTGATATCCTTGAGCTTTATAACCAATGTTAACCTATAAGAGAGGTAGGCCTCACAGTAGTGAAAAGCGAATTTGGGTGTTTTTACTAACAGGACATGCAAAACTTAATAGTACATGTCCTAAAGTTTCATAACACAGCACCCTGCCCTGTGGGGCTATCTAGGGCCTACCTTTGGGGTGTTAGGGGTGACTTATTTAAAATAAAAAAGGGGAGTTTAAGACTTGGCAAGGAGTTTTAAATGACAATTAGAAATGGCAGTATAAACTTCGCACACAGGTTCTGCAGTGGCAGGCCTGAGACATGTTTTAAAGTGCTAATTGTATGGGTGGCACAGTCAGTGTCGCAGGCCCGCTAGTAGCATTTAATTTACATGCCCTGGGCACAAACAGCGCATTCTACAAGGGAATTTTAGATAAATTGTGCTAATTGTAGAAAGGTCAATAAAACCATGTTTAGGGGAGAAGCACATGCATTTTAGCAGAGGTTGGCAGTGCTAAAGTGCTCATAGTCCTAATGCCAGCAAAAAGAATATAGCAAAATTAGAGGCAAGCTGGCAACAACTTTGGGTGGTAGACAACCCTAAGGCTGCCATGTCTAACGGTCACATTAGGAGCTGACCCCTGGAAGAGTGCAACAATACAATCTTCCTGTCTTGTCACAGCAAGATGCAGTTTTGAGGCCAAGCCGAAAATGAATATGGAAATTTTCTTGGCCATTAACTGACCTTGGTCTGTGCATATAGGGTATAGCGCCCCACTAAGAAAGCTAAAGAATGACTTGTCTATTTCACTGGAGGGCAACACAATCCTGGGAAAGTCCTTCCAAAGGGGTCATTGACTGACACAGTGTTGTCAGTTAAGAAAAGGGTCATTAATCATGTACAGAACAAATTAGAGCTCACAGGCCACAAGAACTTATAAGAGACCCTGTGCTCGTCCAAAGTTTGAAAGTTAGGCATATATATAGCACTGGGTTTGTGCATTCAACAGTAGCCTGGAAGAACAAACAGCAAATTGACAGTTGTTAGTTTTAAATGCCCCGGTGCAATCCCTCTGTGGCTATGCTTGTTTGTCACCTGCTGTTGAGCTTGCCCTTGAAGGGAGGCAAAGGAATAAAACGGGACGCATAGGTTGATCACAAACTTATTTTCAAGTGTTATGAATGTAGGATACATGTATGGAAAGGCTAGAATGATCTTCCTCATCTTTGGACCGGTAGGTAACAAGGTGTCTGTAGTGACGGCCACAGATGCTAAGAGACGTCACGTAGTTCAACTAAGGAGATTTATTAAAGATAACATGTACACTGCGACCTCAGCCACAGCCGCCCACTTTCCAGCATTTCACACACTCCGTCCCCGGCGCTCGCCTTGGAACGCTGGTCTCGGTGACATTCCAAGTGATGTCACCGCGAGCAGCTCTATTACAAGCGGAGCCGCCGGGGGGCAATCTGATGGGAGATACCACACATCCCCCTCCCCTGCGGAAGGAAAACAATGGAACAACGATGAACAACAGTGTGGCAGGAAGAGACACAATACATGCAGATCAAAATATTTGGAGGGTCTAGTCACTGTCCTGCTAGGAAGAGTAACTCATGAATAACAGAATAGCAAGGGTTACATCATAATATATTGATCGAAGTATCTGGGAGGTCTGGTCACTCTCCTGCTAGACCTACCACCAGGGTGGGGGAATGACAACAGCTTCTTAGTGTTAGGACCTTTGTTCTGTCTAGCATCGTCCCCTTCCCCCTTTCACTACTAGAGCCATGCCCTGATGGGTGGAATCTCACTACTCTCCCTAGGTTCCAGATCTTCCCCTCTTGAGTTTTGACGGCATTCTTGAATAGTTTGGTGATTTTGGTAGGATTACTGTACCCTGACCAATTTGCTCTTCCAGTTGGGGTTCTGATCTTGATGCTATCCCCTACATTGAATCCGGCCTCCCGTGTGGCCTTGAGCTGGTCATATCTTATTTTCCGTTTCTTCATGGCTTCCTCTTGCTTCTCTAAGCTTTCCGCTCCTTTGGAGTGGCCTGACCATCCTTTGTGCCACCCCATCCACCCTGGGGACAGCTTGGTGTTGGGTATCCTTGCACGGAGCAGGCTGAACGGGGTGACTCCCGTTGTCTGGTGCGGTGTGAACCTGTATGCTTCCAACCGCCTCCACACCTCTTCTTTCCAGCTCATGCCACTGGCTTTGGCTAGCTGGATGCTCTCTTTGAGGGTTTTGTTAAATCGCTCGACAATGCCATTGATTTCGGGGTGATACAAGGCGCAACACTTGTGTTTGATGCCTCTCTCCACTAGGAAGACTTCCATTTCTTTCGAACACAGTTGCACCCCATTGTTCGTGAGAATGTTGCTGGGTAGCCCTTCCCTGATAAACACCTCTTCCAGGAACCCGATGACTGTTCTGGTCGTGACTTCATTTACCAATTTTATTTCAGGCCACCTAGAATACAAATCCATGAGCACCAGGATGTAAGGTGTCCGCAGTTCTCCAGACAATGGGCCCACGATGTCTAACGCCAGCTCTTCCCAGGGTCCTGACGGTGGCGGCCTGCATACCATTGGGGGCGTCAGTTGCTTCAAGACTTTGTCACTGTTGCTGCAGGGAATGCAGTCCCTAATTTTCCTTTCAGTGGCAAGATCCATGTTTGGCCACCAATAGTTCTCCCTGAGTCTTTGTTTAGTTTTGGTGATACCCAGATGCCCTTCGTGGGCTACCTCAACAAGGTTGTCTCTCACCGACGCAGGCGGTACAAGTCTTGTCCCCCTGAACAGGCATTCATCTACCAAGGACAGCTCATCTTTGACAGCCCAGTATGGCCGCAGGTTTTCTTCCCGTTTATCTTCGTTCTTCCACCTGCCTTTTATTCTTTTGCACACCTCCTCCAGGATTTTGTCTTCCCCCAGAGCCTTCCTCCATGTTTCTTCACCCAACGCTCTCTGGATAGTGCAGACATTCTCCATCTGAAGTTCATCCTCTTCATCATCCACCTTCCTTTGCTTCTCCCTCGCCTCATTTTCACTGACGAGTCTCGACAGACAGTCTGCTGCAAAATTTTGCGTTCCCGGGACGTACTCGACACCAAAAGTGTATTCTTGGAGGCTGACCACCCACCGCCTTATCCTGCTGGAGATGGCATCCAGACCTTTTTTGCTGAACACTTCCACCAACGGCTTGTGGTCAGTACGAAGACTGAATTGAGTTCCCCACAGGAAGTCTCTGAATTTCCCCAACGCCCAGGATACTGCTAGGGCTTCTTTTTCTATTACTGAGTAATTGTTCTCGAACTTCTGGAGTGACCTTGAGGCAAATGCTATTGTTTCTTCTCCGTCTTTGCCTACTTGGGTGAGGACTGCTCCCAGCCCCTTGACACTAGCATCGGTGGTGACTAAAGTCGCCCAGTTGGGTATGTATGACTTTAAACTGGGGGCTTCTGCAAGTGCCCTCCTTACATCTTCAAACTCCCTCTGGCACTCCTGACTCCAGTTGAACTCAGCCTCTTTCTTTAACAGCAGTCTGATGGCGTACGTCCTTCCTGCCAGGTTTCTTACGAATTTCCTGTAGAACTCCAACATTCCCATGAATGACTTGATTTCATCCTTGCTTGTGGGAGGTGCCAAATTTACGATGGTGTTTTGTAGTTCGTTTTGGGGCATATTCCTTCTGTTGTCACTTTGTGCCCTAAGAAATCCAGCTCTGCACAGCCAAACACGCACTTATCTCTTTTCACTGTAAGACCTTGTGACTGGAGCCTTCCTAGCACTCGTCTCAGTCTCTCATCATGCTCCTCATGGTCCTTAGCAAATATGAGCACGTCATCCTGGTAACACACGATGCCTTTCAAGATGCTGCCCATGAGTCTCTGAAATACAGCGGCCGCCGAGGCTAGCCCGAAAGGCATACTTTTGAATTTGTACGCTCCCATCGGTGTCACAAAAGCTGTGAGTTCCTGTGACTCCTCGTGTAGTTTAATCTGGAAGTAGGCCGATGCGAGATCGAGAGTGGAAAACACCTTTGCGCCCTCTAGCATGCTCATCATTTGGGTGATGTTCGGTAGAGGATATCGATCGACCACGACCTCCTTGTTCAACGCCCTCAGGTCGATGCAGAGCCAGACCGACCCATCCTTCTTCTTTGCGGCCACGATGGGCGCCAACCATTCCGTCGCTTCCACAGGTTCGATGACTCCAGCCTTTACACAATTTCTCTGGTTCACATTTCACCTCCTCTTGGATGGCAATGGGGAGTTTTCTGACTTTAGCCACCACAGGCTTGGCGTTCTCTTTCAATTTTATCTTGTGGCAGTAGTTTTTCAAGCATCCTAGTTCTTCTCTGAACACACCTTTGAATTCTGTCACAATGTCTGTCTTGTGTTCTTGTATTTCATGTATCAGGATCTGAGGATTACTGTTGGGATTAAGATAGACCCCTAGCTCCTTCTGTGCTTGCCAACCCAAGATGTTGCCCCCTACAGTGGACACATAAACCTTGGACACAGTTGTCCTGTTACTGTATTCAATTTTACCTAGGAAGTAGCCTTTCATAGAGATAGGGCGACCAGCATACCCCCCAGGCCTCAAATCCATTTTTCTCAAAATTATCTTTCCCTTGGACACCCGAGAGAATTCCTTTGCATTGATAATGGTTATCCTAGAACAGGAATCGAACAATGCTTCCAGACCAATTCCCCCTACTTTTATGGTGTCTTTAGGGCTGTTGACCTGACCTTCCTCAACCTGCACCACTCTTTCTTTGCACGTGGTGTCATTGGGGCTTCGAACCTGCAACTCTTTTACCTGCACCACAAACTCGTCGCACACTACATTCGTCCTGTCTTTACTCGGCCTGCTGACCCCTTGCCCATTCTTGCAGTATTGTTTGAAGTGACCTTTCTTACCGCACTTGTTACATGTAAATCTTAGGGCGGGGCACTCTTTGTCGTTGGCTAGATGTCCCTGCTTGCCACACCTATAGCAGGTGCCCTTGAACGATCCCCCCATTTTGCTCTCTTTCTGTTCTCTGCTCGCTACCTTCTGCCCTTTGATCACAGATACTGCCTCGCACTCATTCACCACTTCACTGACATTTGTCTTTTCTTCACTTCTCTTTTCCCCAGTGTCTTGCTTTATCTCTTTGACACACTGTAACATGTGCTCCACCTGTTTGGCTATGATAAGAACCTCCCTCAACGGCGGGTCGTCCTTAAGCCATAACTCTTCTCGCACACGCTCCATCCTGCAAGCTAAAACAAATTGATCCCTTATTCTTTAATTACTTGCCCCCCCGAACTTGCAAGTAGCTGCTAGTTTCCTCAATTCAGAAACAAAATCCTCTATGGATTCTCCCTCCTTCTGTGCTCGCTTCCCAAAGTGGTACCTCTCCATAATTGTGCTTGTCTTGGGGAGGTAGTGCAAATCTTATGTCTTAAGACTTACTTTAAACTCATTGAGACCCCTTGCTTTCTGTGTCCCTAAGTCTGGGAGGTGATCTAAAACTTCCTCTCCTTCCGCCCCCAGGTAATAAGCTAATAATGCTACCTTCCTTTCTAAGCCAAGGTTGGGCCTGCATACAGTAGCGTAATTCAAGAACACCTTTTTCCACTTTTTCCATTGGATAGTGGGATCACCTGGGCTGGCCAAGAAAAAGGGTGGAGGGGTCACACTTTGCATGGTTATGTGTCACAGAGCGATATTGCAGATCTACACTCCAGGTGAGAATGTACAAGTTCTACTAAACACAAAGTAAATGTAGGGCAGAGTACTATTTTCCTGCACCAAATGGAGAAAACATGCATAAACTACATTTGTGCCCAATTCTACTTCTAGCAATAGTTCGCAAATAACTATCTATTAGGAACAGTTGGAGAGTGTCCCAGTTGAATGGGCTAGAAACAAGTTCAATTACACAAGAAATGCGCAGTCCACCTTCAACCTGCAGTGGTAGTTTTACTTTCTAGTTTATGCTTGCACGGCCCACACTTCATGGAGCATATAGTACTATACTTAAAGCTGAATGCAGGAGAATGCTGACTCCACAAGCGTGAGGCCTCCCCTCTTCAAAATGTCATGACTTAATTACTAGTGTGCTCTATAGCTCGATCCTTTATCGTACTGCCAGCACAGTTCGTCTCGAAACGCTTCCGTGGGGACAGAAACTTCCTTTTTCACACGCCCTTCAAAGAGTTTAATGTCAACACACCCTTTCTGCCAAGTTCTGCTCAATACGATTTTTAAATTCCGGCACTCTCCATGCTCCTTTGTGGCAGTGCATGCGTCAGGCTCTGATTACCTTGACAGAGAATTGCTGGCCAATTTATGCAGAAAATGCTCTCTGAGGTGACAGGAAAGCGGGTTTCGTCAAACGCACATCGCCGCGTTAAATCAAAACACCTTTGCCTTTTCAGTCATTCTCCGTTTAGACGGCAATCGGCAATTGGCAATATCAGTTAGAATGGTGGTTGAGTCGCACAAAGTCCCTCACAAGCAGGCGTTGCCTCCACGCTCGGATACCCGTTGGGAGCGAACAATAGGTTCCTAGTCAGCTTTCCCACTCTTGCCACATCTCTTCACGCTCGGCTGCCAATTGTACTAAAACCGCATGCACAGTTCGTGAGACACTCGCGCTTAGGATTCAGCTGATCAGATGCGCGCAAACATCCTTCTGCTTACTCTGCGCCAGAGATCGCTAGCAAGAATACCTTACTTTTGCTTCATCCAAGACTCATACGGCTACCGTCTGAGCAGCAGTTGCACTCCGCACCACTTCCGATATTCTTTCGAAGTGAAGGTATTAATCCGACGCCGACCGCTTCTGCTGCATGGAAGTTCACCTTGCTTCTGCCCGTCAGCTGTTGATTTATTTTTCCTTAAGGCGTGTTGAGGTCGCTAGTGAGTTTTCCCTCGTCGCCAGTGTAGTGACGGCCAAAGATGCTAAGAGACGTCACGTAGTTCAACTAAGGAGATTTATTAAAGATAACATGTACACTGCAACCTCAGCCACAGCCGCCCACTTTCCAGCATTTCACACACTCCGTCCCCGGCGCTCGCCTTGGAACGCTGGTAGCGGTGACATTCCAAGTGATGTCACCGCGAGCAGCTCCATTACAAGCGGAGCCGCCGGGGGGCAATCTGATGGGAGATACCACAGTGTCCCCATAGTTAAGGTTTAGTAGTAGGGGTAGAAACCTGTGAGGGAGAAGTAGGGTGTTCAGATAGGTGCAGAAATTACATGCTTCTTTTACATTTGACGGATTGCCTATATTCTGTTACTCCAGCAATTACACCATTTAGGGAGATGGTTAGATTTCATTGATTCATTGACTTTCATCTGGGAAAGGCATGCATAGGAAATCAATTTTTTTTCATGTTTTCCCTGAATCTTTTTGGCTTGCGGATCCTGGATAGTGGTAGTTTTGACTTTTGGGCAGTTTTCCCCCAAACTGTATGAACCCTAAACATGAAAACTATTTTTGCAATGAAATTGACATATTTCATATTGTTGTAAGTCAGATGCCAAGTGTGCATCAATAGTGCAGTCGGTCTAAATTAAAACATTCTGAACATGAGCCTGCAAAGAAGGTTCCTCCACTTGCATCTGAAGCGACTTGGCAACGTGAGTTTAAGAACAGTCCAGTGGCGACCTAGGCTAGATCAGGGTATTCAACGTAAAAGCTAACTACGTTTTGACTATTAAAATGAGATCCAACGCTGTGTAAGTCACCTGGAACTGCATCTCCAAAGTTATGCCAGGATGTATATTTATTTGTTTATTTAACACCTTATCCTCTCACATCATCAAATATTTCACTGCACTCATCATCTCCCGAAGAAAGTATCAAAAAGTGATATGATGTTCAGATGTAACTTGAGTCTTTGTATTTCTACAGCGGGTGCAAAAAGTCACTTTAGTGAACAAATAAAGACATTGACAAGTTAATGCGAAAGCTTTGTCATAATAATTCATACATGATCCCTGTAAGCACCCTTCCTTGAACTTGCAGAGTTCATCTTTGTATAACCAGAAATAAATGCAATCCGATTGGAAAGGGGCGACCACTCGGTCCCCCCGCACGTATGGCAGAGTACCACGATCCCCCCGGGAAGCCATCTTGGGCGGGAGGCGTGTCTCGGCTGGTATGCCCGAAGCGGCGTAGCCGGGGCGCGCTTTTCCCCGCCCTAGAGTGGGCTGGCCTAGACACTGACGCGGCTGGCCACGCCCTCGGGGCAGGCAGGGGCGGGTTTACGCCCGCCCTGAAGACGGATAAAAGGGGACGCAAGACCAGAAGGCATCCTCTTGTTCCTGTGCTCTGAAGCTGCACCTCCTCGCTGCACGTGAGCTCGAGACGGAACGAAGAGCCAATTTTGAGCGTTGTAATCCTTCTTTTTGTCTTACAGATACTCTGTCGGAGAAATGCCCAAGAAAGGCGGAAAGAGAATGACGACTGAACAGATGCTTCGGGTCCTCATGAAGGAGATGACCGAGCTGAAGAAGCGGGTGGCGGAGAGAGAGGGGGAAGGGGGGCCGGAACGTCCTTCGGCTGGAGCAGCCCCAGGAGGGAGAGCCAAGAGGCCAAGGAGGGGACCAGCTGGGGGAGACGTCCCGGTTCCCCGTACCCCGCTTGAAGCGCCAACCCCAGTACCCGTGGAGGGGAATCCGATTCCCGTGGTGGTCACCCCGGTGTCCAATGAAGATATGCCGCCTGAGCTGGCAGCACAACTTGCAGCGTGGTTGGGCGAAGGTAGTGAGGGCGCCACGGCTGTCGACGCGCAGGCGCTGATGAAGCAACTGCGTGAGAAACGGGAGGCAGCCAAGGTGTCCGCGCCGGCTGCAGTAGTTGACAAGCCACAAGGGACGATTACGACCGCAGAGGCAGGGTCCGGTGCAGGTAAGCGGCCATTGCCGATTGCGAGGGATGAGTCAGCACCCTCTCGTAGAGAAAGGTTGGGTCAACATGTGCCTTTGGTAATTAAAGAGAAGATTTGGGCGGGGGAATATGTGAACATCTTCTCGTTGCTTGTTGATCATTATGAGGTGGAGCATGTTAAGGGCCAGAAAGACCTCATGCATCCGAGTGTTTGGCGCGCAAAAATGGCCGCCTTTAAAGTGAATGAGAATATTGGCAATTGGGGCAAAGCATGGGGGATTTTTACGTCGATCTTAGGGGAACGTAGGCCCGAGTTACTTTCCGAGTTGCCGACCTATCAGTCGCGAATCATGGGGTACTCGACGTCACACCAGGGTAACCATTGGTTCTGCTACGATAATCTTTTTAGAAAGGCTAAAGAGCATAATAAAAGCTTAACCTGGGATTGTTACGATTCTTTGACATGGGATAAAATGAAGGAGACAGGTATGTTGAAAATGCCATTGGTAGGGGGTAATGTTGGCGAATCCTCCCGCCAATATGCGGGGACGCCCTTTCGATCAGGTACGGGTACCGACGATCACTCGAGACCTGCCAGCAATACAGGGAAAAGGGGGTTCTGCTGGAATTTCAACAGAGGTAAATGTACTAGGCCCCAGGGATCGTGTAAATTTAGACATGAATGTAGTGGGTGCGGGTCGTCCCATCCTGAGTCCACGTGCAGAGCCAAAACGGGTGATAACGGGGGTAGAGGAGGCGCCAAACAGGTCTAACATAGTCCGAGGGGCGCCTTTACCTACCCCGATTGATACCTTGGCGATGATTCCCTGGCTCAGTGAATACCCGGATCGTACTTCTGCTGGGGTGCTGCGGAACGGGTTTTCGTATGGTTTCCGCATCCCAGTAGGGGACTTTCAGGGTGTGGAGAAGTGTAAAAATCAACTTTCGGTCCTACAGCATACGACCGTGGTACAGGAGAAGATCCGGAAAGAGGTTACTTGAGGTCGGGTTGCCGGCCCGTTTAGTGTACCCCCGGTGCAGAGTTTTGTTTGTTCTCCTTTAGGGGTGGTCCCCAAGAAGGACCCGGGTGAGTTTCGACTGATTCATAATTTATCAGCTCCACGTGGTCTTTCTGTAAACGATGCAATAGACCCAGAAGTGTGTTCGGTGCGGTACGCATCTTTCGATGAGGCCGTAGCCATTTTGAATCGCCTGGGGCCCGGGGCGCTGATGGCGAAGTCGGATATCGAGTCAGCGTTCCGGTTGCTCCCGGTACACCCAGACGACCAGCGTCTCCTAGGTTTCATGTTTCAGGGTCATTATTACATGGATAGGTGTATGCCGATGGGGTGCTCTATATCTTGTGCCTATTTCGAGAAATTCAGTAGTTTTCTACAATGGGTCTTCACAAAGAGGACGGGTTTCCAACATGTAATGCATTACCTTGATGACTTTCTGTTCCTTGGGGCAGCCGGGGATCTCGAATGTGGCCAGGCCTTGGCCGAATTTTGTGTATTAATGAAGCAGTTTGGTGTGCCATTGGCACCGGGTAAGACGGTGGGTCCTGCGACTTGCCTCGAGTTTCTGGGGATCGAGTTAGACTCCAGTGAGGGTTGTTTTCGTTTACCAGCTGACAAAGTGGGGAAGTTCAGGGCAGCCCTGCAAATGTGTATAGATGGATCTAAAGTTACGCTGCATCAGTTACAGCAGTTGGTGGGACAGTTGAATTTTGCCCTGAGGGTTATACCGATGGCCCGCCCCTTTTCCCGTTCAATTGCCCAAGCTATGGTCGGCCTAAAGGAGGGTCATCATCGCACGAGACTATCGGCTGAGGTCCGCCAGGACATGCGCATTTGGTTAGCATTCCTGGCGGATTTTAATGGTCGAGTCGTCTGGAACAAACCGGCCGTGTCCTCTGAAGAGCTGGGGCTATGGACAGATTCGGCAGGTAGCATAGGTTTTGGTGCCATCTTCGGCACAAAATGGTCGGCACAAAGATGGCCGACATGGTGGCATGACAATGGACTGACAAGTAATATTGCTTTCTTGGAACTTTTCCCCATTTTGGTGGCCCTAAGAACCTGGCCCAAAGGGTTCAAAGATCACTCTGTGGTATTTTGGTCTGACAATATGACCGTGGTCGAGTGCATCAATAGCCAGGCAGCACGATGTAAACTGATTTTAAGACTGCTCAAAGAAATTGTTTTACTGTGTATGCGACTGAATGTGCTATTCAGAGCTAAACATGTCCTGGGGGTACTGAATCAGGCAGCTGATGCACTGTCTCGTTTTCATATGCAGGCTTTCTCGGGTTTCCTTCCCACAGCGGACCCAGAGCCGGCACCCTTTCCCGAAGCTCTCTGGTCTCTCGGTGCCCCGAACTTCGTCACCTCGTGGGAGAGAGCCTAGCACCAAGGACAAAGAAGGCATATGAAGGGGCGTTTCGGTCCTATTTAGCCTTTTTGGGGACTGATGGAGAGGGGCTCTGGGGCCACGAGGAATGGGTAGTGAATTTTCTGATGTCCTTACGTAGGGCTGGGAAATCGGTGGCTACGGCCCAGAGGCATCGTGCTGCCATTTCCTTTGTTGCCAGGGCTCATGGTATCCAGGACCCGACAGCGTCTTTCGTTGTACAGAAAGCGCTGCGTGGGTGGCAACGCCTTGAGGGTCGCAGAGTAGATGAGAGGCGCCCGATAGGTTTGGATAGGTTGGCCCAGTTGTTGGCCACACTCCCTGCCACATGTTCATCTCAGTTTGAGACGGTGTTGTTCCGAGCCGCTTTTACGCTGGCATTTCATGGAGCGATGCGGGTAAGCGAACTGGTGGCGAGGAACAAACGGGATGTGACAGGGGGTTTGTGCCGGGAACACGTTCAGGTCAGAGGAGAGACAATGACTGTCTCCTTTGTCAGGTCCAAGACCGATCAAGATGGGATGGGTGACTGCATAATCATACCCAGGATTCCCGGGTCCTCCATGTGTCCAGTAAAGTGTTTAGAAAACTACCTAGCACGAAGGGTGGCATCATGGGGGGGGACCTTGTTGAGACACGCGGACGCCACCCCACTGACGAAATTTCAGTTTCAGCGGGTGCTTGCGATGTCAATTGCCGCTGCGGGCTTGAACCCGGGCGAGTTTGGGACCCACTCCTTTCGGATAGGGGCTGCTACGGAAGCTACAGCTAGGGGTCTTAATGTTGAACAAGTGAAACGAGTGGGGCGTTGGTCCTCCAAGTGTTATAAGAGGTATGTGCGGTTGCACATGTTGTGAAGCTGTAATGATGTACTCACGCTTCTTGTCTTTGTTTGGTTTTCAGTTGCGCAAGCCTACGAGGCGGGGCGGACTATGCAGTCGACCCAACACCGGGCCAGCGGTCAGACATCACCGGCTGTGAAGAAGGAGGTGTGGGTCGTGGGCCACTCATACGTGAGGCGTGCCGCGGACGTATTCAAAGCAGGTGACATGATTCACGTAGCTGGGGAATACGGGTACAGGGTGTCCTTCTACGGAAGAGGCGGGCTCTGTATTGACCAGTTTCAAGCATTTTTCGAGGGTTTGTTAGGGCGGACGAGGTCACCGCCGTCTATAATCATAGTGCATCTAGGGGGCAACGATTTGGTCACCACCGGTAGACGACTTCTCCTGGAGGCAATGCTTTCCACTGTAAGTTGGTTGGCGAGGAGAGTTCCGGGGTGCACAATTGCGTGGTCCCATATGATCCCACGAAAGGTGTGGCGAGGGGCTATTTCTGTTCCTGCTTTGAATCACTCTGTGAGGAAGCTTAATAACAAAGTGAGTAGGTTGTTCCGTTCCAGGACATTGCATTCTATTTCGCATGGCTGTATTAATGATGACAGTATGTATTTGGGGGATGGTGTGCATTTGTCTCGGGTGGGGAATGAGTTACTCATAGGAGACTTCTTAGCATGGTTAAAAACGTTAAAACATGACCTTTAGGTAGGAGCTTTGTGGGGGGTCCGGATAGCCGGTCAACTATCCGGCCTGTGGCGGTAAGGTCATGATCGGTGAGCACTAATTGGAAGATCCCTATGAGTGGGCGTCACCCAACACGGATGGGAGCGCTCGGGAGAGGTGGCCATTGGCCCCTCAACGGGGAGGCGGTCCCTTCTAAGGATGGGTCGCCGAAAGAAAAGGAAAGGCGGTCAAGGCCCCTTCCTGTGTAGGAGGGGTTACAGCCCCCTCCTGGGGAATTTCCCGGGGCCAGTGACGTCTGCGACGGCAGATGTGGTAAGTTGTGCGGGGTTTGGGGGGGGGTCTACGCTACCTTCTAGATACCTCACACGAGTCCTCGAACGACCTTTAAGTGGCGTTGAGTTTTATTGGTGCCCCCGTCAAGTCAAAGGGAAATTGGTAGTTGCACTTGAGGTACGCCTCAGTGCTGTCGCCCCTCACAAGTGGGGGGGGTATTTCTGGTTAGGGATCTTGACACCGGTTACGACCTTGCCGTTGGCCCTTAAACGTTAGGATGTACAATTTCATAATTTCAAGTAAATGTGTGTAGGATGTTAGTTCGGCTAGGAGAACCTCTGTATTAGAGAATCTGTTAAGGTTAGCCAAACATCGCAATGTGGTAATGAAATTGTACATAATATAAAATGTTGATTTAATGTTTTAATTTTGTTTTAATAAATACGGCCGGGAGGGTTACTCCCTCCCTCTTCCAAAAACTTCAAGAACTGTTTCCTGTTTCCCTCCTTTGGGGATTGTGTTGAGAGGGGGTGGCGGGTATCTCAGCCATATGGAAAGGGGCGACCACTCGGTCCCCCCGCACGTATGGCAGAGTACCACGATCCCCCCGGGAAGCCATCTTGGGCGGGAGGCGTGTCTCGGCTGGTATGCCCGAAGCGGCGTAGCCGGGGCGCGCTTTTTCCCGCCCTAGAGTGGGCTGGCCTAGACACTGACGCGGCTGGCCACGCCCTCGGGGCAGGCAGGGGCGGGTTTACGCCCGCCCTGAAGACGGATAAAAGGGGACGCAAGACCAGAAGGCATCCTCTTGTTCCTGTGCTCTGAAGCTGCACCTCCTCGCTGCACGTGAGCTCGAGACGGAACGAAGAGCCAATTTTGACCCACCCACCAGCCCCTGAAGACAGCCAGTTGTTTTGAATAAAAGTTGATGAATAACTCTAATTTCGTTTACAGGTTGTGGTATTATCGTGTTGATTTTGAGTCTGTAATAAAGAATGGTCTATGTCATTTATGTTTTATGATTAAAGAATTCGGCTTTAAGCATGCTTTTATTACGGTCGTAGTAGCCAATGTATTTTTAGTTTAATAGGTTAGTTAGCATTGTCGTATTTATTTTTGGTCGGGCGGTAAGGTCATGATCGGTGAGCACTAATTGGAAGATCCCTATGAGTGGGCGTCACCCAACACGGATGGGAGCGCTCGGGAGAGGTGGCCATTGGCCCCTCAACGGGGAGGCGGTCCCTTCTAAGGATGGGTCGCCGAAAGAAAAGGAAAGGCGGTCAAGGCCCCTTCCTGTGTAGGAGGGGTTACAGCCCCCTCCTGTGGAATTTCCCGGGGCCAGTGACGTCTGCGACGGCAGATGTGGTAAGTTGTGCGGGGTTTGGGGGGGGGTCTACGCTACCTTCTAGATACCTCACACGAGTCCTCGAACGACCTTTAAGTGGCGTCGAGTTTTATTGGTGCCCCCGTCAAGTCAAAGGGAAATTGGTAGTTGCACTTGAGGTACGCCTCAGTGCTGTCGCCCCTCACAAGTGGGGGGGGTATTTCTGGTTAGGGATCTTGACACCGGTTACGACCTTGCCGTTGGCCCTTAAACGTTAGGATGTACAATTTCATAATTTCAAGTAAATGTGTGTAGGATGTTAGTTCGGCTAGGAGAACCTCTGTATTAGAGAATCTGTTAAGGTTAGCCAAACATCGCAATGTGGTAATGAAATTGTACATAATATAAAATGTTGATTTAATGTTTTAATTTTGTTTTAATAAATACGGCCGGGAGGGTTACTCCCTCCCTCTTCCAAAAACTTCAAGAACTGTTTCCTGTTTCCCTCCTTTGGGGATTGTGTTGAGAGGGGGTGGCTGGTATCTCAGCCATACTTGCCGGAATCATTGTATGTAAATGTCAATGTTGTCTAAAAGGCACAGTTTGTTGCTATAAAAGTGATAGGCAGAAACAAACAATCCAGAAAGTGTTCTTTAACATTGCCCAAAATGTATATTAAAGTTCTATGCGAGTAGGGTAAAAAGATAAAGGTCGGTAGATAAACATCTTTCAGACAAACCATCAATAATCCATAGTGATCAGAGTGCTGGGCAGCAGGACCCAGGCCCTTGTGTCACGGGTCCATACCAGCAATACAGTCAGAGTTTGCAATTTAGTGTCGCTGGTTTACAGCACTGGTGGCGCTTCAACACTCAAGCGACAAAAAGAAAAAGTGTAAGTTATGGTCTGCTTAGAACTGCGCTTGCCATGATGTACTGGGACGTAGGGGGACAGATCTATGACCAATGTGCGACTCCAACCCCTAGCAAAGCACAGACTGCAGTCCATCAGGAGAGTGATGATCGGTTTCCGGACCCAAGTGTCTGCATCTGGGAGCTGTTTGCCACTTATGCAGAAACACTAAGCAGCAGACCATGTACCCCACAAAGGACCCTTTGCCCCTCTTAATAATTCAGAATAATTATACACTGGTGTCAAGGGCTAACAGCGCTGGCTGCCCTTTGCAGACAGGTGACCACAAGAAAAATGGTAAATTATGGACTGCCTTGAACTGCATTTACCATGATGCACCTGCGACTGTGACCAGTGTGCTAATCTACCACTTTGAAACATTCTCCAGCTTCTTTAAGCTACCCATGTTCTTTTCAACATTCAAATGTGTGTTTTAACATCTCTACAAGGGAAGATGATGTTGAGTCAGCAGTCAAGAACTCAAGATTAATTCTGGTACTAACAAAAGGGATTTATTTCCCATGCAATACGTCTGTTCCATTCATAAGAGCTGGCAGAGGCTACATTTCTGCCGCAGTTAATTGATGGGAGAGCTTGTATTGTATATCACATACAGAGCAACATAAAAGCGTCAGTTCAAACAGACTTATCAGGAAATTAACAATTCCACCGTCTTTTTTTAAAGTAGAGAGCGCAGTTTCTTTCTGAATTGCCAGCCTCCCTACCCTGTCTTGGAAATAAAGAAAACAGTTGATGATGAGAAAAAGATATCAATTCGCCTTCACCTTTACAAATATGAGTGGTTTCCAAATGAATGAACTACCTCTCAAATGCAAAGTGCATGAACTTGATATGTTGTTTATGGTTACTGAGCGGTTTTAGAGAACATAAGTAAGCATTTGCTTTGCGGTGGAGTCAAATGTGCATGGGAGACACATGTGTACTCCATGGGGGATTAGAGGCGTTGATTCAGCGGTTACAAGGCACAGAGTTATGTTGTGTGGTCCCAAGCATGAGTTTGGTGGTCTCTGGAAGCAATATCCCTACCCAAAAGCATCCAGACCACTGAGAGAGGGAGTTCTGAGGCCTTTACGTCCTCAGTTTCCCTCAAAACCTGCGTCTTTCGTGTACATACATATTTATTTATTTATAAAGTGTTATAGCGCGAACAAGATCCCGGAGGATATCAGAGCGCTTTACAATAGGATGGAAGGAAGAACATAAATGCAACATGCGCTGGGCCGAGATGCATTATCTATACTTTGTTGTGTACTCCATTATCATACAGTGAATATTAACACAATAAGTACACTAACTCCAAATCATACTAGCAACTTAATTTTCTTATTCATGGAAATTTATCGTGACTATTAACCAAATATTAAGTCGAGCTATTTATTGTGTCTGTATATTGACAACTGCTACGCAGGGTCAGGACTGATTTGCATATGGCTGGGTCTAAACTGGGGTGGCATGGTGAGCAAAAGAACGTTGGATTTAACCCATATCTCTTGACGGGGGGTGAATGTATGATTTATTCAGCATTCCATCCATCGTTTGTTTGCATAGTACTTTTCACCCTAAGTGGGATGGATATGCCCAGATGGGGGTCCCTTGCTCACTGTGCCACTGGATTCAAGCTATCCTGGCTGATGAAGGATAATACAGAGAAACCGGTACCAGGATGCTTGTTTCTTGTCCAGGGAGGATCTGGCTTGGCAGTTCGGTCTGGACTGTTCCCATGAGGCACAGGGTCAAGACTGATTTGCATATGGCTGGGTCTAAACTGGGATGGCATGGTGAGCAACAGAACAATGGATTTAACCCAGATCTCTTGACTGGCGGTGGCTGTTCCCTTGAGGCACAGGGCCTAGAATGATTTGCATATGGCTGGGTCTAAACTGAGGAGGCATGGTGAACAAAAGAACAATGGATTTAACCCAGATCTCTTGACTGGGGGTGAATGTATGATTTATTCAGCATTCCGTCCATCATTTGTTCGCATAGCACTTTTCACTCTAAAGTGGAATGGGTATGCCCAGACGTGGGTCCCTTTCTCACTGTGCCACTGGATTCAAGCTAGCCTGGCTGATAAAGTGTAATTCCAAGAAACTGGTCCCAGGGTGCTTGTTTTCGGTCCAGGGAAGACCTGGCTTTGCAGTGCGGTCTGGACTGTTCCCACGAGGCACAGGGTCAAGACTGATTTGCATATGGCTGGGTCTAAACTGGGATGGCATGGGTGAGCAAAACAACATGGATTTAACCCAGATCTCTTGACTGGGGGTGAATGATTTATTCAGCATTCTGGCCATCATTTGTTTGCGTAGCACTGTATATTGACAACGGCACATGCTTTAAGAGCAATGGGCACAAATATGAGGTGAAGGTGATTGTTATGTATACTTAGGGTAAAGCATAGAAAATGTATTTGCATTTCAATACCATATCCGTTTTTTTATGTTCTTGAGTATGTAAAGCAAACAGATAAGAAATAAAAAAAAATAAAAGATAGGTGCACGTGTGACGAAGGTGACAATAGAGATCAGAAGATCTTTTAAGCCTGAAGCGCACTTACAAATGTTCTAAGCACAGCTAAAATGTACCACGTCTACAAAGTCACAAGGTAAGTTTGCAGTGCTTTTTGGTATCGGTGACTTAACGGAGGCCTCGAGATCTTAATCAAAACAAACCTCTCACGTGCAACAAAAAATGAGCCTCAAGGACCTGAAGACATGCATGTTTTTAATTGTAATAATGATTGACATTCTCTTCCAGATGTGCGAGCTCCCTGGGCAACATTTATCTTCAGTGAACAATATGTTCCTCCTGAAACATTGTTTGCCAACCAGCTAGTTGTTAAGTGTCTTTAAGAGACATAAAGTGAACCACTGGACAGATTTTTACCAACGTATGCAGCAACGTTTGACCTACTGAGATTGTAAACATAGAAACCGTTTATTCACTTTTAAAGGTTTCAGGGCAATTTCATTTGATGGTTTGATGTCAGTTCTAGGATTTAAACTGTGGATTAGCAGATCGACATATCCATCTGCGCCTTCTGGTTCCTGAAGATAATCAAAATCAATGTGGTGTCAATTTCCTCTCTGACATGCATTTGGTAATAACGCCTGACGTTCAAATTACCTTTCTCCTCTAACATCTCGTCGGCATCGGTATTCTTAAATTAGTTCAAACCTGTAAATCAATATATTGTTTTCTGTTTTGAGTGAAATAATTTTGAGGACCTTGCCTTTTGCAGCATAACATGTTGTTGTGACTCTCGCTAATGCCTCGTGGAGAGTAGGAATAAATCATAAACTTGTGCAGATTCGCGCTATCACGGTCTTTGTGTTCTGACTTAAACCCGTGTCTACGTTGCCTTTGGTGTCTGTTTCCTCAGGGCTCCACGCTTTTTGCGTTTCTTGTTGTTGAATGATGCATTCCCCAGCCCTTGGTTGTACACTAGTTGCAATTTTTCTTCATCAGTAGGTTGCTAGGACCTAGCACTTAGATCATTATCGACCCTCAGGCCTGCTAGACACTTATCACATCAAATTCATTAAATTTTTCTCAAAACATAATGTGTGATCAGTGTGTCAGGAGGCATTGGGATTCGCCATTCTCAATTTAGCTGTTTGGCTTACAGATGTCGAAAACATTAACATTATTTCAAAAGGCAATTGAGTTACATCCATCAGTTGATGGTATTAATACTTTTGTGGTGGTGATGAAACATTTCGACTATTTCATCCATCAAGACTTAAGCACGAATCTTAAACGTCTAATTTAAATTTACGAAGACTACCTGCATTCCTTAGTAAAATCTGGTAAACAAAGGTAAGCCCGTCCAAAAATGTTATGTTTTCCTAATGCAGCCAAATGTTGACAGCTCAATGGAAACATATTACTTTCTTAATCCCCTGTATCTAACAGCGGCACGCCTCTGAGTGACGCCCTGATGAGGGAAAGAGTTGGGCTGGGGTGCTCCTGGAATGCCTCAGTTAAGGAAAACACAGGTCCTAAGCTTAAGCAAAATCATACAATGATATTATATAGACCACAATAGGCTGTTATATATTCTTTCCTTGTCCAGCCGGACAAGGAATTTATTAATCAAATCAAGTGTTGAGAGTTCAGATACATTTAGCAACAAAACATTTCATTGCAGTAAGGCACAGTCCTGTACCGTACTGAAAAGGTAAGTTAAAAATAGAAAAATAGAAAGAAGGAAAGGTACTTCAGGCAAAGGAAGTGAGCAAACAGGACACTGTTTAGAATCAATGTTATCAGTGTTTCCCGGAGTAGCACATACAGACATTAATGTACAATGGTTAAACGTATGTCTACTCAAAGGAGTCGACGTTTCGATCCCATGCTCTAGTTACAAAGGGATCATCTTCAGGACTTAACAATTTAATTGCCTGGTTTAAATAATATGTACGCCTGTTGGGGAGAAAAAACAGGGAAAAAGAACAGAAAATAATAGAGTTTAAGTTGGTTCCAGAAAAATTGAGAGAAGTCAACTGAGCCACGTTTCTTAAATGTATTCATAATTTTCGGAATCGCAGTTAAGAGGTGTTGCCAAGTGGCGTGATAATTGGATTAAAAACATCGGTGCTGTGTGCATTGAGGTAGGCATAAGTTGGTGACTAGCTGGGCCCTCCGTGTTTGTTTCCTGGTATTTGGATCCGATCATCAAGTTTATGGTAGAGGATGTGGTCTAACGGCTAGAGCTGTTGACATCAAAGGTGGGGAACAAGGTTTGAGTCTCGACAGGGACGCTCAACATCCTGGGCAAATCACTCAGGTGCACATACATCAAAATAGGCAATTGCGATTTTTAAGGAATCGCAATTTTGGAACTGCAAATGCTTATGCATGCAGCAATAAGAAATTACATTTGTGATTCCTACAGATTCCTTAATTGCGACTCGCAAATTGCGAGTTGCAATTAAGAAATGGCTTCCCATTCATTAATATGGAGGCCCATAGGAATGATTGGGAATTGCATGCGCATGCAATTTTGCAACCCTGAAATTTTCATTTTACCATTTGTTGCACACCCACATGGTATCATTTTCCAAATAAATTGCAAATTACAATCAACTTGAGATTGACGGTAATTTGTGATTCCTATTTGCCAAATTGCAATATTTTGGGGGTTAATGCATTACATTTAAGGAATTGCAATTTGCAATTCCTTATATGCAATCGCAATTTAAGTAATCGCAAATTTAGCGATTCCTTAAATTGCGATTTTTGCATTTGAGATGATGCATCCCAAATGCAAAAATACTGGTTGCAAAGGGGCAGATTCTGTGAACCTGCCAGTTTGTGACTTTTTATTTCATTGATACATGTGGCCATTATTCTCCCCACCCCTAACAAAAAAATTAATATGTCCATCTATAACACCACTGGTGCTCATTTAAAGCGCTGTGATACCTTTGGGTCTAGTTCGAGCTATATAAAACTCCCCACAAAATGTTGCCCCAGCCCATTATGGAAGGTCAAAGCGAGTGTACTAACGTTTTTGATCTAAGAGTTTGAGAACCTTACAGATGCCTATGTTACCCATGTGCCCCACGTGATCTAGCTATATCCGTTGAGCCTTCAAGAGGGTTTATCAGCCCCAACCAACCCTGGGTGATTGCTTGGCCTCACTTCCTGGGTAACAAGCTTCACTCTTCTCACTCACCTGAAGAATCCTGCCAGAACTGAGAATTGCTTCAGTCTCCTTCAATTCCACATGTACCGGTGGTTCCTGTGGCACCAACTCCCTTGATAACTTCCTCCTCTCTCCGTCCTGTAAAGCTTCTCCGGACCCCCCGTAACTCCCAGAGACAAAGCCTCTAGATTTTCATTGAACTTCAGTCAAGTGGAAGAACTAGGCAAAGTACTTGATATCAGGTTAGTGCGCAATAATCCTCTAATAGTAGTAGTGAGAAGAACCAAGTATCAGCATCTTCAAAGATACTTAGTCTTCTTGTGTGTTCATACTCCAGATCCTTTGTGCAACCTTGGAGCTACACCTGCGAATTGCGCAAGGACTAAAGACTTTAACTCTACATTTCTCTGATGAATAGTAGTTCCTAGAGAAAGCACTTCAGAACATTTGGTATCAGTATGAACCCTGTACTGAAATATGTGTTCTGATTTTTATTTGTGGGAATGTTCCACAATCCAATCTGTGATTTTGGTAATTTTGCTTTCATGCTGTGCTGTTGATGAGACATGTAAGTAAATGTCACTGAAACAATGCATGGTCATTGTGTATATATAGGCCTGTTAGGGTACTGATGGTAACTGTCTCCTCTTGTTATTTCCAGTGCATTGCATAATCACAAAACCAGAGGTTCTGTTCCAGTGCGTAACTACCTCAGAGACACAGACGGTCATTGGAGCGACACATTAGGTGAGTGCATGACACCAATGTTGTCCCTGACAGATAGGGAGAAGAGAAACTGAAGCTCTTACAGATCACTTGCTTAGTTGGGGCTGCAGAGGTGCTTTCAGACTTGTGTGTTTTAACCATCTCTTTAAAAGAACATGATGTGTCTATGATATCACACTGCAGAGAGAGGCCTTTGACACCTGGCAATGTAAATACTTTTCCTGCTGTTACAGCTTCCAACCAAGGACACTAATTAGATCTATCTATTTCTACACATTCAGTTGTCTAGTTCAATCAATTCTATCCAGTCCCAAAGTCTGATAATTTTATACAGGAATTTGTCATCTGAATATCTTTAGTACATCATGAGCAGCAAAAAGAAAACATTACCTATCTTATACTTCCAACATAAAATCACTTTGACTGCCTTTAAGGTAGCTCTGCAATCTTCATGCTTCCATAAATCTTGATCTAAATTGTCTTGATTTGTTCTTTGAGGTTAGCGCCCTAGTAGAAACTGTAAGTATTTTTAATCACCCTAATATCAAGGCAAGTGGAAGGGGCATTATGAAACATTTTACCTCGACTTTCCTCTTGAGGTTGACCACTTGTCCCTTACTTCTCCCTTAAAATAGTTTCCCATTTTCAGCTGATGTGCATGGGTAAGGATAATGAGTGCAAATCAAAACAAAGTAAGCAGGGGTCTTTTTGCAGTTTTCCTTTGTGATTCCCCTATTTCCTTCTGAACATGAGGCCAGGTAAGAGAAGTGACAGGGGTACGAAATAGCAAGGTAAGGGTAGACGCTGCTACGTAGCTAATTCTAGTTGATATTAATTGTTTTGTTGATGGTGTTGGAATAGTATTGAGTTTTAACGGATGTGATGAGTTAACTACATATTTCCCAGAGATACTTCAGAAAAGGGAGGCAATCAGTGGTTTTGTTTTCCTCCCATATTCTTTCCAGTCTCCAGATGAAGTTTTGTTGTCTGCAAGGTCTTTGTATTATGAGGGTTCTGCAGAAATCACTTTTATGTTTTATTTGAGTCATAGTTGAAGTCACATGGTTTTCTAAAAATAAGCTGAAATGGATGACAAGGGTTTTGACATCAGATTCATACCTGGAGTTGACAGTGCAAGACTGAGTTTTGAGTTGTCTGTGGGGAAGGTTTTGCAGGATCTGAGGTTTTTGGTGTATCTTAAGGTAGCGGAAACACCAAAACATTTAGATGGAAAAAAGTAATTCACGGAAATAACACAGTTAAAGTGAAGCTATGGCACAGCATCACAATCTAAGATCTCCCAATATTTGTGAATTATGGCTTAATACACAAATCATAACTCTCACACCTGCCATGAAAACTATTCTTTGCCCCAAAAATTGACTGATCTTAATCTCAAACATCGTATGACAGATGCCATAATAAAATATATTAATGACATCATTGATAATATTATATATAATCTTACCCTTGACGCTATAAATTCCATCACTAGAGATACATTATAATCTTTTTGTTAGGATGAGTGTTAAAATGTAATGATGTTTTGAAGTTCAGCGGTTTATTGACACAAATATAGTAAGTTGAAAAATAGCCTCTTGTCAGGGCGAGTTATATTTTTCCTTGAAGTGTGTGAATTAGGATTTAGGTGAGATCATAACTGGTAAAGATCAGAGGTTTTAGGTTTTGATGTTGAAGAATAGTGTCACTTTAACTGTATATATTGCAACAATTGTTTTTCAGTTACTGCAACACTCAGCATACCCTGTCAGTGTTGACGTCTGGCGTATGTTCAACAAAACTATCCCTTGATGTGACTTTAGTTCAAATTCCATCTTACTACCATTGTACAGCAAAACTAACATGAGAAGAATATGTTCCTGCCTCACAGATTTAATCTTACCATGGCTTTCACATGTAAACAAGTCTGCTAATAGCCAGTAGTCCTCTTCAATGTGATTTTAGGCCCCTGAATGAATTTCACTCCTTGCATTCTGGCTTTGGCTAAATATAATTTTTTTTAAAAACACATATGTATGAAAAATCATTTGGTATAAACCATATAGTCTGATTTGTTGAGTGTAATCTATTCCCATTGTTGAGTGAAAGGAGGTGCATCACAACCCATAGTTCTGGCACCGTCTTATGGACATCTATAAGTACACCATCCGGGCCCGGCGCTTTTCCCCTTTGCTGCCTCTAATACCTGGATCAACCTCAACAAGGGTGATATTTAGGGGGATAATGGGCCATATTCTGGAATTTATAAAATCCTCAGAAATTTCATCACATGGATTAAAAATGCTAGAAAATCATAACACCCATTCCTCACAGCTAACATGACACAAATGTTCAAGATAAGGTTTATTTTCAAGAAATGTCGAATTAACAGTTTCCCAGAACAACTTGTTGTTAGAAGTATCCACAGCCAGCAAAAGTTTATCTCATGCCTCCTCTTGGAGCTCCCTCTTCCTCTGATTTAGGGCTAATTTGTAATCTAGTCTTAGGTTTTGGACTAACGCTTTGTCCCTGGGTCTGCTGGAGAGAGCTTGTTTTAACTTTTTCAATGAGTTGGTACAGGTGTGATTGAACCAGCCCCTTTTATGTGTAAGCTTCCTTCTGGTGGAGTGGTTAGTATCTTATCTATAGTATCATTAATTTTACTAAAATAATTAACATCGAAGCCGGTTCAGCCTCTATTTCAAGACTGTCATATGTCTCCTTACCCCAATCTAAAACAATATTTGTTTTTATTTCAACTTAGTTAGTACCTTTCCACCTAATTCTGGTACTGTTTGGTGTATACAGGATAATATTATCAATACCCTTTTCGTGTATTACAAATGTATTGCCCCACACAACCATTGGCATAATAATACAATTGTGGTCACTGAGTAACAATTTGGCAATCCATGACGTAGAACATAGATGTAAAATGTTTGCAGATACTAAAAAATGATCAATTGTGGAATTAGCATTTCTTCAAGTGAAGGTTGGTATCTCCCTCCCATACCCATCCCGGGCACATCGCATTATATCGAGGTCATATTTCGCCAAAACTGTATTTAAGGTATCTCCATAGATGTTGTGTGGGAAGTGTCTACAATAGTTCCCTTCATCACTTCTGAACCCACAAACTTTTTATATAAAACCGTTTTTATTTGCATTTTTCTCCAAAAACTGAACATTGCAGTCATCTCTGTAGTAAAGTGCACATTGTTTTTCCGCCCTGCTCCCGCCGTCCCCCCATTCATTACCCATTTTCAAGCATAGAGTTAACATACAAAAGTGACCACAAGGTGGACTCTCCATAGTATCATCAGCAGTACAATTATCATTAAATTTCTTCCTCCCCCATAGGGATCTCACAAAGTGACTCATTACAGTCCAGCGTCCAATCCGTGATAGCTTCTCCATTTCCCCCATACTTTGCGGAACTTTCTAGGGCACCCCCTTGCTTTGTATGTGACTCTCTCAGCCGCCATAATCATGTCTAGGCCTCTCCTCCATTCTTCCAGAAGTGGTATCTCCGGTGCCCCCCAGTATTTCGCAATGTCCCTCTTGGCCACTACTAAGGCCAGTACCAGGAAAGTCAGCAGAGGGCGTGGAAGATCCACATCGATTGTCATGCCCAATAGAGCCAACCTAGGGTCAACCTGTAATTGACTCTCCAGGACTGCCGACAGTTCCGTAAAAACATCCGACCAGTACCCCTGTATTTTAGAGTCCGACCACAGGACATGAAAGAAGTCCCCCCTGAGGTCCTGGCATCGCAAGCATTTAGCATCATCTGTCTTCCCCATTTTCTGGAGCCTCGCTCTATCAAAGTAGGTTCTATGTAATAGGTTAAATTTGATAAGGCGGAGTCGAGATTTAATTGCCACCTCTCTGGGAAGTGTTAAGACCAATTCCCAATCAATGTCCTCCATGCCACCCACGACTGCCTCCCATTGTTGTCAAAGCTTGGCCAAGTTCCCCAACATGTTATTCGTGAGGGTCTTATAAGTTAGGGAGACCGCCTTCTGCTGGATGTGTTCCTGAAGCAGCCTGCCTTCGAGTGGGGCGAATTCTGCCAGGTCTGCAGTGTCGATATTCTGTGCCCCCCATGCATGTTTCAGTCTAGTGTACTTGTACCTCTGTGTGGGGTGTAGGCCGAATTCCGTGGTCAAAGCCGCAAATGTTTTCAGTTGCCCTTTGGCAATTACATCTCCTAGCGTGGAGATCCCTATGTCGTCCCACCTCCTATAACCCGTTAATTTGTAGAGCTCTGTCAGCCACGTGCAGTGCCTGAATGGTGTTTGTTTCGATGGCTTCCTGTCCCACCCCATGCGTTTCGTGGATGCCCTCCAGGCAAGAAGGGTAATTGCAGTTGCCGGTAAAAGACGTTTCCGGCCATGCCCTCCATATAAATAGGAAAGAATATGTCTGGGTGCTAGTTTGTGGCGCTCTAGTGCATAAGAGGGATGGTCAGCCTGTGCGTGTATCCATTCGTTGATCGGGGCCAAGTGTTCCACACAGTAATATGCCTCCAGATTCGGGAGTGCAATCCCCCCACTATATTGGTGCCTCTGTAGGGTGGTCAGTGCCACCCGAGGTTGTTTACCCAGCCATATAAAGGCCCATAGGTCAGCATGTATCTTGGGGAGGACTTTTGGGAGGAGGGGATAATATTCATTTTGAAGGGCGTACAAGTACTTGGGGAGAATAATCATCTTGTACATAGCCGCTTGGCCTAGGAGAGTGAGTGGGAGGAGTCTCCATCGGTCCATGTCCGCAATGGAGTTCACCATGATGCGCTCAATGTTACGGGTGTACGAGACATGTCTATCCAGGGTGAGATACACCCCTAAATATTGAAAGCCCTCTGTTGTAGTAAGCAGCCTACCTGGGAGGTCCAACCATGCGCCTCTTCCTGCGGGGTCGTATAGGACCGACTTATGCCAATTTATTCGATATCCGGCATGGTCACCGTATAATTCCAGTTCGTGAAAGAGCTGTGGGATCGACGTCTCCGGTGAAGCTACATACAGAAGTATGTCATCCGCATATAGCAAGATCTTTTCCTCGCTCACATCCCCTTCGGTCCGTTGAAATCCCCTGATGTCCGGATTCTGGCAAATTCTAGCCGCTAGGACCTCTATCGTTAGGGCGAACAAGAGTGGGGAGAGGGAGCACACCTGTCTGGTCCCCCTTCGTATTTGGAATTCTCGCGATAGGACCCCGTTTACTCTCACCCTAGCCCTCGGCTTGGTGTACAGCAGTTGTACCCATTTCTGAAATTTCGGTCCAAAGCCGAATTTCTGTAGGACGCCCTCCAGGAACGGCCAATGTACTGCGTCAAAGGCCTTTTCCGCATCGAGGGGCAGGAACCAGTGTGGGTCTTCTCTGACCCAGGCCTCTTGCAGCCAGTTGTGAGTGCGCCTGAGGTTCAGTCTGGTAGCCCTGTCTGGTATAAAACCAGTCTGATCAAGGTGTATCAGCTGCGGTATCACCATTCGCAATCTCATTGCCAGGATAGTGGCCAGTAGTTTCGTTCCCAAGTTTAATAATGAAATGGGACGATAGGACTCGCAAAGCTCCTTTGGTTTGCCGTCCTTGTGGATAGGGACAATGGTAGCCATGATCAGGTCAGTGGGGTACTCCCGTCCTGGAGGGCATCTTCATATAGGCCCTTCAGGTGTTTCCCCACAAGGTCAGCCGTTCGTTTAAAAAATTTGTCTGGGAAGCCATTGGGACATGGTGTTTTCCCTGGTCGCAATTTGGCCAGGGCCTCAGAGATGTCGTCGAGAGTAATATCAGAGTCCATCGTTTTTGCGTCCTCAATGGACAGAGTCAGGAGGTCGGTTTGGTCCATATATTGCATTGCCTCATCACGTGTCCCTAGATCTCAAGCCTGATAGAAGTGTTCCTAGTGGTCTGCAAATGCCTCAGCTATGTGTGTGTCTGATTGTAATGTCGTTCCCTGAGGGTCCTTAATCTGCTCCACCCATCTCTCCGCCCGTTCTTTTTTACTAAGCCATGCCAGGAGCTTACCAGACTTATCCCCTACATCGTATAGGCGATGCAAGGTAGCTAGCGCCTGTGTTTTCGCCTCTCCCGTCACCAGTTCTCTATATTGTGATTGCCTGTCTGTGAGTCTCCTGATGGCCACTGGGTCTCTCAAGTTCTGCCATTCCCGTTCCAAAGATAATATATCCTGCTTGATGATTTCGGCTTCAGAGTGGATCTTTCTTCGTTCCTCCGCTAAACTATTTTTTGCCCTATCTCTCATGACTGTCTTTAAAGCCTCCCATAAAATCACTTTCGAGGTCACAGAGCACTCGTTCTCGGCAAAATATACTTTGACATCCGCTCTGAGTCCCCGTATGACATTTGGGTTTTGCAGATCCCATGCCGTCAGGTGCAATTGTCGCCCATCTCCCTGGAGCTTCGCCCCTTGTCTAATCAGCAGCGGTGAGTGATCTGATACTCCTCTAGCTTTATATTCTGCTACATCTTGTATTGTCAAGTGCTGTGGGGCCATAAAGACATAGTCCAGTCTTGAGAAGGCTCGGTGGGCGCCCGGGAAGTACGAGTAAACCCGCTCCTCAGGGTGTAGCCACCTCCATGCGTCCGTGAGACCTAGGCTGGTCGACCATTGGGACAAGGAGGTCTGAGTCTCCACCCTCTGTGTCGTGCCTGTTCTATCCTTCGAGACATCCAATAAGCCGTTAAAGTCTCCCCCTACAATCTGTATGGTATCGGCCATTTCCAGCAGTATATCTGCTACTTTCTTCAGTGTGGGAGCCTGGAGTTTCGGCGGTGCACAGACTGAAACTATAGTGTAAGCGCATCTATTCCATATCCCCTTGATAGCCACGTATGTTCCCTGGGGGTCTGTCCATGTTTGTGTTATGATGAATGAAGTAGTCTGTTTCAGAATAAAGGCAATTCCTCTAGAGTCTGATGTATATCCTGCATGTGCTAGTAGCTTAAAACGACCTCTGGTTAGGAAGCCGCACTTAGTACCTTTGAGATGGGTTTCTTGTAGTAGCGTGATGTCCGGGCCTATACGTTTCAGATATGAGTTGACCAGGCCCCTCTTAATCTTACTGCCCAAGCCATTTACATTCCAGGACAGGATGCTAACCCCTCTCCGGCCCACCCCGGGTGTGTCATGGTCAGTTAACACGATGTGGGCTTTGTGTAGTCAGGCGGGCGGCCCCCGCATAGTAAGCGGCCCAGGAATTTGTACATTGTGTTGTGGCGTACCCTTGGGCACCTCTAATGATGTGGGAATGACGCTCTGTGCGGAGGCGTGGCATAGGGCACCAGAATACTTGACTGCAGTTAACCAACTTTTCCCCCCGCCCCCCCCCCAACAAAGATCCCCCGAACAGAACTGTTTCAACTGTTCCCCCCTTCCTCTTCTCCCCCCCCTCCCCACCTTTCCCCCCCGTCCAGCCCATCCGTGTACCCATGAACCAATAGGACTTTCAGGTGGTGAAGGTCTGTCGCCCACTCCCAGGATCCCAAATCAGACTATATCCAGGATTCAAACTTGAGTGCCACCAGGGCTATTGTCTTTGTGGGTGCCCTGTAGAGCGTGTCTCGCCTTGCCGGAAATAAGCAAGACCACGAGGCCATCAACATTACCCCGTAAACAGTGATCTAAGTCAGTAGAAAAGAAAAGGAAATATAAAAGGGCTTATAACTTGCGCGGCACCAGCAGCGGCGTGCTGCTGCTACGGATGTAAGGTCAAAACTTCCTCACGATTGTGAATCTTACGTTTCATTGTCCTGTTCATATGTTCCGCCAGTAGCTCCCTGCTCCATCTTGCGGATTACCTCAACCAGCGGGTTTGTTGAGCGGTCCGTTGAGTCCTCCACCTCCGACAAGAGTTCGTTATCCAGGCCTCCGGTGTTGGCATCATGTAGATGAGCCAGGCCTCCAAATCTAGTTCTCTGATCCCTAGGGTCAGCGGGAGGCGCATCGCGGCCCCCTCTCCCTCGGCCCGCCGCATGTGGGTCCGGATAGGGCGACGGGTGTGAGCCCCGCCACATTCTCGGGATTTGGGACCTTTGGGCCTTAGGCGAGTTCCTCCGAAAGTTTGCCACCGCTAGTTCCGTCCGGATTCTGCAGCCCTCCTCCTCAGCCTCTCGAAGCAGGGGTCTCTCTTCCAGCCAGTGCCAGGCTTCCTCCGGGCGGTTAAAGAAATCCGACTTTCCTTTGAACATTACTTTCAGTTTCGCCGGGAAGAGCAGCATATACGAGATATGTAGTTCTCGAAGTTTTGCCTTGACCGAGTCATAGGATCCTCTCTGTTTTTGGACATCCTGACTGTAATCAGGGAAAATCATGATGTTCGTGTAATCGACCTTGAGTTCTCCTTTCCTTCTGGCTTCTCGGAGGATAAGGTCTCTATCGGCATAGTTCAAAAAGCGTGAAATCATCGGCCGCGGCCTTGCTCCCTCAGGCGGTTTCGCTAGTAGCGCCCTATGCGCTCTTTCAATAATTAAGCAGTTAGAGAACTGGGTCTGCGGGAATGTGGTACGTAGCCAGTCCTGTAGGAAGGCCGCTACATCTGTCTTCTCAATGCCTTCCCTAAAGCCTACGAAGCGGAGGTTGTTTCGCCTCGCCCTGTTTTCAGCGTTGTCCACTCTCCACAGCAGTTGCCTGTGGGACGCCTGCAGCTTCGCCATTTCCTTACGGAGGGTGGTGATAGAGTCTTCTGTTTCACTAATTCTTGATTCCGCCGTAGTCACCCTTTTGGTGAGATTCAGGAAGTCTTGGCGTAGCAACAGAACCTCGGAGCCCACCTCGCCTATTTTGGTCTCAAGTGCTGCCCTAGAGTCCTTGATATCCATCCTGGAGGCCTGGATCGCCTCCAGAAGCATGGCAGTGTCAGTGTGTGTTTCCGGGAGGCTCTGGGGCATATCCTTTTGCACCCTCGCCGTGGTGTAGGTCTCGATGATTTCCTGCCTGGCCGACCTTGCGGGCGGGTCTCTCTTCCCTATGTTGCACCTCTTGAAGGGCTAGGCGTTCTTGGGGATATGTAGAGCGCCCGGTTTGTATTGGGCCGCGTGCCCCCCGCTGTGTGTGTCGTTTTTTCAACAAGGAATGGCAACGGTGTGTCTCCGGAAGATTCAGCAGGGTGGGTTCAGGGATCCGGTACCGTGCAGCCAAAGTGCGTCCCCCGAGGTCGGTCTCACTCTCAGGCCATACAACAAATCCCGGAGGCAGGGGGCAGCCACGCGGACAGGCCGGTATCTCAGCCCTGTGATGGATATTTCTCAGCAACCCCCCAGGCCACTTCACTTTTTCTGTCACCGGGGACGGGTAGCGTCTCGCCCTTCTTCTCTGCAACACCTCCCACCGGTGTCGCTCAATCAGCTCGATCTCCTCTCCTGGGGCTAGGGCCTCCGGGGGTCCCCACAGGCCGACTCCATCGCCGGTCTCTGCCACACTCCAGTCGGGCACTCGCCAGATGCAGTGGTTCGGTGTGGGCGCCCAAGTCCTCCTCCGCTGGTTTCGCCTCCTCTCTGGCTCTGGCGTCTGGGGAGGCCCCCGGCAATAGTCTCTGGTGTCCGGGTGGAGTCAGAGCCAGGCCGTCAGTTTTCGCCCGGCCGCCATCTTGCTGCGGCTGCACCGCTCTGATATTCTCTTCTCCCCGGCAAATTACTCGGATTTGCTGTAGCAAAGGTATCAGGGCTAGCCTAGGTTACAATTGTAGGCTGTCTTAGGAAGTTTTGGAAGGAAATAAACGTCGGATCAACGCAGCACACCGGGAGCCGAGCCGAAGCACGTCTTACTCCTCCATGCTGCTAGCCAAGCCCCTTCTGAACCCACAAACTTTGGTCATAGACAGTGTACAGAATGGGGTGTTAAAATCTCCAACCCATACTATAGCAAAGGTTATATTTACCACTATAACCAAATTATCTATTTCCTGTATCTTCTAGTGGGGCAGGATTGATTACTTGTAGTCGCTTTCTGTCTAGAGCCTGTTGGCATCATATTGGCACCTGTTTTGGGCTCTTCTAGATTGCTACCCTGGCCCCCACAGTCCCTCTTATCCCTATTGTTGGTGCTTAGGGTACTAGTTAATGTGTTAGCAGCAGTTATTCCCTGTTGTAGTTGTTCAGATCATCCCCCTGTGTCCCATTCGTATTCTCCCTTGATTTTTCACTAATACATTTTAATACACTGCTAAGTTAAACAACTTCTCCACTAAGTTTATCTAATTTATCCTGGAGTGGTTTAATTGATGCTTCTATTTTTTGGGTTAAGAGGGCTACGATATGATTAATTTGCACATCCGCAAAGGCCCTATATCAGGGTTTTTTTCTAATGTCTTGACTGTAGAATTCATTAGTGGGTGCTTTTTACTTTTACTAATAGTCCCAGTTTTTACTTGACTTTTTCTACAACCCCCCTCAGTGTAGGTGATTGACTAGGTGAATGCAGTAGTGGCGCATCAGATAATGTAGGTAAATCAGTATCAAAGTTCCCACTACTCACAATTATTGGGGGGGAGAGTGATTTCTTACTCGTTACTTGGGGCAGTCTCTGCCACATACTGTTGAATCCCACAATCTAACCCCGCTATTTTTTCTATCACCATGCCTGCACCTAGTGAAAGGCGGCATTCCGCCTTATCTATTTCTTCATTAATAGCGCTAACCACCTGCACTAAGTAGTAATCTATGGTAGAGCATGAGATGTCAACTGTAGCTTTATGGGTTTTTTGTAATTTGCGTTTCGACATCCTGCTGTTACTACTATATTACTGTGTCCTTAAAATAAAAGAGGCACAGGGCAAGGTGCAAAAAGTGCCCAATACAAAGCATGCAGTGTGCAAAACTGCAAAGTGCAAAACTGCAAAGTACAAGCAATGTAAAGTGCAAATCGTGCAAAAGTGCTAAAGAATGCCAAAAAAGTGCAAGGTGCGAAATACAAGTACAGATACCACTGAACTGGGGACAATAAAGGGGTAGGCACCAACACAATCGATAAAATCATGTTAAAAGAGTCATTAATTCATGCTGATCGTCAAAAAATATGTTTTATTTGCAAACAATTCGGTACACGAGAAATAAAGTATGATATGCTACACAAATCCTAGCTAAATATTTTCAACTGTCTTGCTTACAGATTTATCCACAATTAAAAACATTAAGTGTCACAGTCTATGGAAAAAAAGATTAGGACTGCAATATTAAGAGGGATATGTTCCAATCATTCTACAATTGATGAATATTCTGGCCAATAGCCAGACCCAAGGGTGCCAAGTCCAAATTTTTTAAATGCCATATAGGGTGGCCCTGCCCTGCCACAGTCTGGCGCGGATGGGTGCAGACATGGCCCAGGCACTCCACGTGCGTCCCTCGCTGTGTTTGCCCCTGCTGGCTTTTGTTGGTGCCTTCTGGCGCAGACACTCGTGACGCAAGCAGTCCTGGGAGATGAAGTCCTCCTCTCGCTCTTCCCAGACTCCTGGGCACCTACCCCCTGCATGGGGCAGACCGCACTGGAGGACAAAAATGCTTCCTGCGCTGCGGCTTTTGTAGGCACCTCCTGGCGCAGACACTCGTGAAGCGTTGGTGGTCAAGGGACCGCAAGTAGTCCTGGGAGGTGTAGTCCTCCCCTTGCTCTTCCTGGACTTCCTGTGTGGGGCAGACAGCACTGGAGGACAAAATGTGTATCATTTTGATATCAGTGTGTATGTGTAATGCAAAGAGAAGTGTTGTACACATAGGGTAGTGGTGTACACCATGTGTTGTGAGGGTGGTGTTGAATCAATAATTTACACTCGAGTCCTGAGGATAATCCTAACTGCTTGGTGCCAAGCTACCATATGATGAGCACAGGTTACAAATGTATCATTCTCATCCTACTGGGACGATTGATTCTGACTGGCTTCAATGCATCCCAGCCAGCCCAAAACCTATGGGTCTAAAAATTGCCATATGTACAGCCAACCCCAGCGGTACACAGCCTTCAGCAAATTCCTCACAGGCAGCCATCCTCATGGCCATGCACAGCGAGAAGATGGGTACAGAGGTTAACTTTCCACCAGGTCCTATGGTCAAACCCTCATCAAGCGTCCAACGCCAGGCCACGCACAGCCTTTGACGTGTGCAGCATTGGGTTGGCCTTCAGACACCATGGAACCCATCCTAAGACAAAACAATATATATTAAGGAGAGGGGCATGAGGCCTCCTTCCACAAGCCTCAACTGGCCCCAGAGACCCCATCCCATGGGGCCAGTTCCAATAAAGAGTGGAGGAGCAGTGTGGCTTCCACCCCTTGACTTAAAAGGTTCCAGAGACATCATCCCAAGGAGCAAACACAATTAAACAGGGGAGAAGGCATGCCCCAGGGTAAACATCTAAGGGGAGGTGGGAGTGAAGCTCCCCCTTCCAAGCCTGAATAGACTTCAGAAACCCCATCCCTGAGGCTAAATGCATTCCAAAAAGTGGAGGGGGACCCAATCTCCAAGCCTTCTCATGCCAGAGGACCCCATTCCCCAGGGCTGTTTGTTTTATAAAAAGGGACGAGGGTCCCACAGTCCCCCTTCCTCTTTTGCCCCGAGGACCTCATCCATAGTAGTCATCCATTTTTAAAGGGGCAAGGGCTCCATGTATCCCTCGCCCAAGCCTTATTAGGCGCTTGAGACCCCACCCCTTGGCCGCATTATATTATAAAGCAGAGGCCACCTTCTTGAGCCTTATTTGGCACTGGGAGCCGCTTTCCCTAGGGCTGTACTTATTGAAAAGGGGGCTTCCCTATTAATTTAATTTACATTCCTGACGGATGGGTCTCCAGGGACTTTTTAGGGCTCAGGGAGGGGAACTGCACAGCCCCCTTCCCTTAATGCATACATTGGGCCCCAAGGGATGGGGTTGTCTGCTGCTGAAAATGACTCATGGTGGAGGGCTGTGCACCACTTCCCTTTAATAAATCCATTGGGACCCTTGGGGATGGGGTCCAATGCATCAAAAATTGCTTGAGGAGGGGACCGCAAGCCCCCCTCCCCTAAAATATACCCAGCCCAGGGAGATGTGATTCCCCAGGACCCTAAATGGGCTGGGGGGCCTTATTGACACCCCTACACCTATATATATATATATATATATATGAATTAGCAAAGCTCTGGAGCTTGGAGGCGCACTCGACGATTCTCTCCCTTCCAGGCTAAAGATGCTGCCTGCTTGTAAAAGTGCGTGTTCACTTTCATTTTGCCTACGCGTTTCAGGGCCATAAGCCCCTTCTTCATGGGCTTAAACAAACAAACATGAGGTCCGCATTTCACTTCGGGCATTTATTGTCCATACCTCCCACATGGGCGTGTCAGTTTCATACACTCATGCGTGCATTATGGGGCATGGAGAGAATCGTCGAGTGCGCCTCCAAGCTCCAAATTCATTTAAAACACGGTGTCTGGCCGTGGGAGGCAGCAACATCGCCAGCTGGGACCAACTGTGTCTCTACAAACAACACAACTCAAAAACTCAAATTAATAAGTAAATATCCGTTTGTGTCATAACTTGCAACAATCCGGTGATACATTTTGCCATGATGTGTAGAACGTACACTTTAAAACTACTGAGCCCACAATGCATCCTAATTCGCCATGTGGTGTCATCAGTTATAAATAGTAAACACAAATGGAGGACATTTGTTTGTACCGTGATCAGGGACAGTCTTAGTCCGAAACGCGTAGGCGGGGAACCTACAGAAAATAAATCAAAGATTGATAATCGAAGTGGTGTGCGGCGTCTTCTTTTTGAAGGTTTTTGCTAAAAACAATATATATATATATATATATATAATATATATATATATATATATATATATATATATATATATATATATATATATATATATATATCAAACAACAGGTTGCCTGTAATGAGGGGGACCACACAAGGAGGTAGGACCCGCTGCACGCTGTGCAGCCCGGCAGCAGCGCCAAGCGACGCTGAGGCTACGGACAAGGACGCCTGTTGAAAACATTTATGGAAGTGGATTGGCGGCTCTTCCTACTTACTGCAACCTACTGAGGTGTTTTAATTCGTGAAGATGAGACCAGCAAAGTAACTCACATGAGTAATACCCTGGGCACTACAACTACCATGAAGCCACGGAGTGTGGCCACGCCCACCGGGCGGAGTTGAACATTTAAACTCACCAGGTGTCCAGGAAATAACGTTGCTGACTTTTCCTCATTGCCAGAAGCCCATGATTAAGTGCCAGGAGGCACGAAACGCGTCGGAGCAGACCTGGATTTGACAGAAGCAGGCAGCTGGCCGCTATCCACGGCGTTTTTCAATAAACGAAAGGCAAATCCTACCTCCTTGTGTGGTCCCCCTCATTACAGGCAACCTGTTGTTTGGTATTGATGCGGCCCCGCCTGAGTCGCGAGAGAGGACCCGCTGCACGCTGTGCAGCCCGGCAGCAGCGCCAAGCGACGCTGAGGCTACGGACAAGGACGCCTGTTGAAAACATTTATGGAAGTGGATTGGCGGCTCTTCCTACTTACTGCAACCTACTGAGGTGTTTTAATTCGTGAAGATGAGACCAGCAAAGTAACTCACATGAGTAATACCCTGGGCACTACAACTACCATGAAGCCACGGAGTGTGGCCACGCCCACCGGGCGGAGTTGAACATTTAAACTCACCAGGTGTCCAGGAAATAACGTTGCTGACTTTTCCTCATTGCCAGAAGCCCATGATTAAGTGCCAGGAGGCACGAAACGCGTCGGAGCAGACCTGGATTTGACAGAAGCAGGCAGCTGGCCGCTATCCACGGCGTTTTTCAATAAACGAAAGGCAAATCCTACCTCCTTGTGTGGTCCCCCTCATTACAGGCAACCTGTTGTTTGGTATTGATGCGGCCCCGCCTGAGTCGCGAGAGAGGACCCGCTGCACGCTGTGCAGCCCGGCAGCAGCGCCAAGCGACGCTGAGGCTACGGACAAGGACGCCTGTTGAAAACATTTATGGAAGTGGATTGGCGGCTCTTCCTACTTACTGCAACCTACTGAGGTGTTTTAATTCGTGAAGATGAGACCAGCAAAGTAACTCACATGAGTAATACCCTGGGCACTACAACTACCATGAAGCCACGGAGTGTGGCCACGCCCACCGGGCGGAGTTGAACATTTAAACTCACCAGGTGTCCAGGAAATAACGTTGCTGACTTTTCCTCATTGCCAGAAGCCCATGATTAAGTGCCAGGAGGCACGAAACGCGTCGGAGCAGACCTGGATTTGACAGAAGCAGGCAGCTGGCCGCTATCCACGGCGTTTTTCAATAAACGAAAGGCAAATCCTACCTCCTTGTGTGGTCCCCCTCATTACAGGCAACCTGTTGTTTGGTATTGATGCGGCCCCGCCTGAGTCGCGAGAGAGGACCCGCTGCACGCTGTGCAGCCCGGCAGCAGCGCCAAGCGACGCTGAGGCTACGGACAAGGACGTCTGTTGAAAACATTTATGGAAGTGGATTGGCGGCTCTTCCTACTTACTGCAACCTACTGAGGTGTTTTAATTCGTGAAGATGAGACCAGCAAAGTAACTCACATGAGTAATACCCTGGGCACTACAACTACCATGAAGCCACGGACTGTGGCCACGCCCACCGGGCGGAGTTGAACATTTAAACTCACCAGGTGTCCAGGAAATAACGTTGCTGACTTTTCCTCATTGCCAGAAGCCCATGATTAAGTGCCAGGAGGCACGAAACGCGTCGGAGCAGACCTGGATTTGACAGAAGCAGGCAGCTGGCCGCTATCCACGGCGTTTTTCAATAAACGAAAGGCAAATCCTACCTCCTTGTGTGGTCCCCCTCATTACAGGCAACCTGTTGTTTGGTATTGATGCGGCCCCGCCTGAGTCGCGAGAGAGGACCCGCTGCACGCTGTGCAGCCCGGCAGCAGCGCCAAGCGACGCTGAGGCTACGGACAAGGACGCCTGTTGAAAACATTTATGGAAGTGGATTGGCGGCTCTTCCTACTTACTGCAACCTACTGAGGTGTTTTAATTCGTGAAGATGAGACCAGCAAAGTAACTCACATGAGTAATACCCTGGGCACTACAACTACCATGAAGCCACGGAGTGTGGCCACGCCCACCGGGCGGAGTTGAACATTTAAACTCACCAGGTGTCCAGGAAATAACGTTGCTGACTTTTCCTCATTGCCAGAAGCCCATGATTAAGTGCCAGGAGGCACGAAACGCGTCGGAGCAGACCTGGATTTGACAGAAGCAGGCAGCTGGCCGCTATCCACGGCGTTTTTCAATAAACGAAAGGCAAATCCTACCTCCTTGTGTGGTCCCCCTCATTACAGGCAACCTGTTGTTTGGTATTGATGCGGCCCCGCCTGAGTCGCGAGAGAGGACCCGCTGCACGCTGTGCAGCCCGGCAGCAGCGCCAAGCGACGCTGAGGCTACGGACAAGGACGCCTGTTGAAAACATTTATGGAAGTGGATTGGCGGCTCTTCCTACTTACTGCAACCTACTGAGGTGTTTTAATTCGTGAAGATGAGACCAGCAAAGTAACTCACATGAGTAATACCCTGGGCACTACAACTACCATGAAGCCACGGAGTGTGGCCACGCCCACCGGGCGGAGTTGAACATTTAAACTCACCAGGTGTCCAGGAAATAACGTTGCTGACTTTTCCTCATTGCCAGAAGCCCATGATTAAGTGCCAGGAGGCACGAAACGCGTCGGAGCAGACCTGGATTTGACAGAAGCAGGCAGCTGGCCGCTATCCACGGCGTTTTTCAATAAACGAAAGGCAAATCCTACCTCCTTGTGTGGTCCCCCTCATTACAGGCAACCTGTTGTTTGGTATTGATGCGGCCCCGCCTGAGTCGCGAGAGAGGACCCGCTGCACGCTGTGCAGCCCGGCAGCAGCGCCAAGCGACGCTGAGGCTACGGACAAGGACGCCTGTTGAAAACATTTATGGAAGTGGATTGGCGGCTCTTCCTACTTACTGCAACCTACTGAGGTGTTTTAATTCGTGAAGATGAGACCAGCAAAGTAACTCACATGAGTAATACCCTGGGCACTACAACTACCATGAAGCCACGGAGTGTGGCCACGCCCACCGGGCGGAGTTGAACATTTAAACTCACCAGGTGTCCAGGAAATAACGTTGCTGACTTTTCCTCATTGCCAGAAGCCCATGATTAAGTGCCAGGAGGCACGAAACGCGTCGGAGCAGACCTGGATTTGACAGAAGCAGGCAGCTGGCCGCTATCCACGGCGTTTTTCAATAAACGAAAGGCAAATCCTACCTCCTTGTGTGGCCCCCCTCATTACAGGCAACCTGTTGTTTGGTATTGATGCGGCCCCGCCTGAGTCGCGAGAGAGGACCCGCTGCACGCTGTGCAGCCCGGCAGCAGCGCCAAGCGACGCTGAGGCTACGGACAAGGACGCCTGTTGAAAACATTTATGGAAGTGGATTGGCGGCTCTTCCTACTTACTGCAACCTACTGAGGTGTTTTAATTCGTGAAGATGAGACCAGCAAAGTAACTCACATGAGTAATACCCTGGGCACTACAACTACCATGAAGCCACGGAGTGTGGCCACGCCCACCGGGCGGAGTTGAACATTTAAACTCACCAGGTGTCCAGGAAATAACGTTGCTGACTTTTCCTCATTGCCAGAAGCCCATGATTAAGTGCCAGGAGGCACGAAACGCGTCGGAGCAGACCTGGATTTGACAGAAGCAGGCAGCTGGCCGCTATCCACGGCGTTTTTCAATAAACGAAAGGCAAATCCTACCTCCTTGTGTGGTCCCCCTCATTACAGGCAACCTGTTGTTTGGTATTGATGCGGCCCCGCCTGAGTCGCGAGAGAGGACCCGCTGCACGCTGTGCAGCCCGGCAGCAGCGCCAAGCGACGCTGAGGCTACGGACAAGGACGCCTGTTGAAAACATTTATGGAAGTGGATTGGCGGCTCTTCCTACTTACTGCAACCTACTGAGGTGTTTTAATTCGTGAAGATGAGACCAGCAAAGTAACTCACATGAGTAATACCCTGGGCACTACAACTACCATGAAGCCACGGAGTGTGGCCACGCCCACCGGGCGGAGTTGAACATTTAAACTCACCAGGTGTCCAGGAAATAACGTTGCTGACTTTTCCTCATTGCCAGAAGCCCATGATTAAGTGCCAGGAGGCACGAAACGCGTCGGAGCAGACCTGGATTTGACAGAAGCAGGCAGCTGGCCGCTATCCACGGCGTTTTTCAATAAACGAAAGGCAAATCCTACCTCCTTGTGTGGTCCCCCTCATTACAGGCAACCTGTTGTTTGGTATTGATGCGGCCCCGCCTGAGTCGCGAGAGAGGACCCGCTGCACGCTGTGCAGCCCGGCAGCAGCGCCAAGCGACGCTGAGGCTACGGACAAGGACGCCTGTTGAAAACATTTATGGAAGTGGATTGGCGGCTCTTCCTACTTACTGCAACCTACTGAGGTGTTTTAATTCGTGAAGATGAGACCAGCAAAGTAACTCACATGAGTAATACCCTGGGCACTACAACTACCATGAAGCCACGGAGTGTGGCCACGCCCACCGGGCGGAGTTGAACATTTAAACTCACCAGGTGTCCAGGAAATAACGTTGCTGACTTTTCCTCATTGCCAGAAGCCCATGATTAAGTGCCAGGAGGCACGAAACGCGTCGGAGCAGACCTGTATTTGACAGAAGCAGGCAGCTGGCCGCTATCCACGGCGTTTTTCAATAAACGAAAGGCAAATCCTACCTCCTTGTGTGGTCCCCCTCATTACAGGCAACCTGTTGTTTGGTATTGATGCGGCCCCGCCTGAGTCGCGAGAGAGGACCCGCTGCACGCTGTGCAGCCCGGCAGCAGCGCCAAGCGACGCTGAGGCTACGGACAAGGACGCCTGTTGAAAACATTTATGGAAGTGGATTGGCGGCTCTTCCTACTTACTGCAACCTACTGAGGTGTTTTAATTCGTGAAGATGAGACCAGCAAAGTAACTCACATGAGTAATACCCTGGGCACTACAACTACCATGAAGCCACGGAGTGTGGCCACGCCCACCGGGCGGAGTTGAACATTTAAACTCACCAGGTGTCCAGGAAATAACGTTGCTGACTTTTCCTCATTGCCAGAAGCCCATGATTAAGTGCCAGGAGGCACGAAACGCGTCGGAGCAGACCTGGATTTGACAGAAGCAGGCAGCTGGCCGCTATCCACGGCGTTTTTCAATAAACGAAAGGCAAATCCTACCTCCTTGTGTGGTCCCCCTCATTACAGGCAACCTGTTGTTTGGTATTGATGCGGCCCCGCCTGAGTCGCGAGAGAGGACCCGCTGCACGCTGTGCAGCCCGGCAGCAGCGCCAAGCGACGCTGAGGCTACGGACAAGGACGCCTGTTGAAAACATTTATGGAAGTGGATTGGCGGCTCTTCCTACTTACTGCAACCTACTGAGGTGTTTTAATTCGTGAAGATGAGACCAGCAAAGTAACTCACATGAGTAATACCCTGGGCACTACAACTACCATGAAGCCACGGAGTGTGGCCACGCCCACCGGGCGGAGTTGAACATTTAAACTCACCAGGTGTCCAGGAAATAACGTTGCTGACATTTCCTCATTGCCAGAAGCCCATGATTAAGTGCCAGGAGGCACGAAACGCGTCGGAGCAGACCTGGATTTGACAGAAGCAGACAGCTGGCCGCGATCCACGGCGTTTTTCAATAAACGAAAGGCAAATCCTACCTCCTTGTGTGGTCCCCCTCATTACAGGCAACCTGTTGTTTGGTATTGATGCGGCCCCGCCTGAGTCGCGAGAGAGGACCCGCTGCACGCTGTGCAGCCCGGCAGCAGCGCCAAGCGACGCTGAGGCTACGGACAAGGACGCCTGTTGAAAACATTTATGGAAGTGGATTGGCGGCTCTTCCTACTTACTGCAACCTACTGAGGTGTTTTAATTCGTGAAGATGAGACCAGCAAAGTAACTCACATGAGTAATACCCTGGGCACTACAACTACCATGAAGCCACGGAGTGTGGCCACGCCCACCGGGCGGAGTTGAACATTTAAACTCACCAGGTGTCCAGGAAATAACGTTGCTGACTTTTCCTCATTGCCAGAAGCCCATGATTAAGTGCCAGGAGGCACGAAACGCGTCGGAGCAGACCTGGATTTGACAGAAGCAGGCAGCTGGCCGCTATCCACGGCGTTTTTCAATAAACGAAAGGCAAATCCTACCTCCTTGTGTGGTCCCCCTCATTACAGGCAACCTGTTGTTTGGTATTGATGCGGCCCGCCTGAGTCGCGAGAGAGGACCCGCTGCACGCTGTGCAGCCCGGCAGCAGCGCCAAGCGACGCTGAGGCTACGGACAAGGACGCCTGTTGAAAACATTTATGGAAGTGGATTGGCGGCTCTTCCTACTTACTGCAACCTACTGAGGTGTTTTAATTCGTGAAGATGAGACCAGCAAAGTAACTCACATGAGTAATACCCTGGGCACTACAACTACCATGAAGCCACGGAGTGTGGCCACGCCCACCGGGCGGAGTTGAACATTTAAACTCACCAGGTGTCCAGGAAATAACGTTGCTGACTTTTCCTCATTGCCAGAAGCCCATGATTAAGTGCCAGGAGGCACGAAACGCGTCGGAGCAGACCTGTATTTGACAGAAGCAGGCAGCTGGCCGCTATCCACGGCGTTTTTCAATAAACGAAAGGCAAATCCTACCTCCTTGTGTGGTCCCCCTCATTACAGGCAACCTGTTGTTTGGTATTGATGCGGCCCCGCCTGAGTCGCGAGAGAGGACCCGCTGCACGCTGTGCAGCCCGGCAGCAGCGCCAAGCGACGCTGAGGCTACGGACAAGGACGCCTGTTGAAAACATTTATGGAAGTGGATTGGCGGCTCTTCCTACTTACTGCAACCTACTGAGGTGTTTTAATTCGTGAAGATGAGACCAGCAAAGTAACTCACATGAGTAATACCCTGGGCACTACAACTACCATGAAGCCACGGAGTGTGGCCACGCCCACCGGGCGGAGTTGAACATTTAAACTCACCAGGTGTCCAGGAAATAACGTTGCTGACTTTTCCTCATTGCCAGAAGCCCATGATTAAGTGCCAGGAGGCACGAAACGCGTCGGAGCAGACCTGGATTTGACAGAAGCAGGCAGCTGGCCGCTATCCACGGCGTTTTTCAATAAACGAAAGGCAAATCCTACCTCCTTGTGTGGTCCCCCTCATTACAGGCAACCTGTTGTTTGGTATTGATGCGGCCCCGCCTGAGTCGCGAGAGAGGACCCGCTGCACGCTGTGCAGCCCGGCAGCAGCGCCAAGCGACGCTGAGGCTACGGACAAGGACGCCTGTTGAAAACATTTATGGAAGTGGATTGGCGGCTCTTCCTACTTACTGCAACCTACTGAGGTGTTTTAATTCGTGAAGATGAGACCAGCAAAGTAACTCACATGAGTAATACCCTGGGCACTACAACTACCATGAAGCCACGGAGTGTGGCCACGCCCACCGGGCGGAGTTGAACATTTAAACTCACCAGGTGTCCAGGAAATAACGTTGCTGACTTTTCCTCATTGCCAGAAGCCCATGATTAAGTGCCAGGAGGCACGAAACGCGTCGGAGCAGACCTGGATTTGACAGAAGCAGGCAGCTGGCCGCTATCCACGGCGTTTTTCAATAAACGAAAGGCAAATCCTACCTCCTTGTGTGGTCCCCCTCATTACAGGCAACCTGTTGTTTGGTATTGATGCGGCCCCGCCTGAGTCGCGAGAGAGGACCCGCTGCACGCTGTGCAGCCCGGCAGCAGCGCCAAGCGACGCTGAGGCTACGGACAAGGACGCCTGTTGAAAACATTTATGGAAGTGGATTGGCGGCTCTTCCTACTTACTGCAACCTACTGAGGTGTTTTAATTCGTGAAGATGAGACCAGCAAAGTAACTCACATGAGTAATACCCTGGGCACTACAACTACCATGAAGCCACGGAGTGTGGCCACGCCCACCGGGCGGAGTTGAACATTTAAACTCACCAGGTGTCCAGGAAATAACGTTGCTGACTTTTCCTCATTGCCAGAAGCCCATGATTAAGTGCCAGGAGGCACGAAACGCGTCGGAGCAGACCTGGATTTGACAGAAGCAGGCAGCTGGCCGCTATCCACGGCGTTTTTCAATAAACGAAAGGCAAATCCTACCTCCTTGTGTGGTCCCCCTCATTACAGGCAACCTGTTGTTTGGTATTGATGCGGCCCCGCCTGAGTCGCGAGAGAGGACCCGCTGCACGCTGTGCAGCCCGGCAGCAGCGCCAAGCGACGCTGAGGCTACGGACAAGGACGCCTGTTGAAAACATTTATGGAAGTGGATTGGCGGCTCTTCCTACTTACTGCAACCTACTGAGGTGTTTTAATTCGTGAAGATGAGACCAGCAAAGTAACTCACATGAGTAATACCCTGGGCACTACAACTACCATGAAGCCACGGAGTGTGGCCACGCCCACCGGGCGGAGTTGAACATTTAAACTCACCAGGTGTCCAGGAAATAACGTTGCTGACTTTTCCTCATTGCCAGAAGCCCATGATTAAGTGCCAGGAGGCACGAAACGCGTCGGAGCAGACCTGGATTTGACAGAAGCAGGCAGCTGGCCGCTATCCACGGCGTTTTTCAATAAACGAAAGGCAAATCCTACCTCCTTGTGTGGTCCCCCTCATTACATGCAACCTGTTGTTTGGTATTGATGCGGCCCCGCCTGAGTCGCGAGAGAGGACCCGCTGCACGCTGTGCAGCCCGGCAGCAGCGCCAAGCGACGCTGAGGCTACGGACAAGGACGCCTGTTGAAAACATTTATGGAAGTGGATTGGCGGCTCTTCCTACTTACTGCAACCTACTGAGGTGTTTTAATTCGTGAAGATGAGACCAGCAAAGTAACTCACATGAGTAATACCCTGGGCACTACAACTACCATGAAGCCACGGAGTGTGGCCACGCCCACCGGGCGGAGTTGAACATTTAAACTCACCAGGTGTCCAGGAAATAACGTTGCTGACTTTTCCTCATTGCCAGAAGCCCATGATTAAGTGCCAGGAGGCACGAAACGCGTCGGAGCAGACCTGGATTTGACAGAAGCAGGCAGCTGGCCGCTATCCACGGCGTTTTTCAATAAACGAAAGGCAAATCCTACCTCCTTGTGTGGTCCCCCTCATTACAGGCAACCTGTTGTTTGGTATTGATGCGGCCCCGCCTGAGTCGCGAGAGAGGACCCGCTGCACGCTGTGCAGCCCGGCAGCAGCGCCAAGCGACGCTGAGGCTACGGACAAGGACGCCTGTTGAAAACATTTATGGAAGTGGATTGGTGGCTCTTCCTACTTACTGCAACCTACTGAGGTGTTTTAATTCGTGAAGATGAGACCAGCAAAGTAACTCACATGAGTAATACCCTGGGCACTACAACTACCATGAAGCCACGGAGTGTGGCCACGCCCACCGGGCGGAGTTGAACATTTAAACTCACCAGGTGTCCAGGAAATAACGTTGCTGACTTTTCCTCATTGCCAGAAGCCCATGATTAAGTGCCAGGAGGCACGAAACGCGTCGGAGCAGACCTGGATTTGACAGAAGCAGGCAGCTGGCCGCTATCCACGGCGTTTTTCAATAAACGAAAGGCAAATCCTACCTCCTTGTGTGGTCCCCCTCATTACAGGCAACCTGTTGTTTGGTATTGATGCGGCCCCGCCTGAGTCGCGAGAGAGGACCCGCTGCACGCTGTGCAGCCCGGCAGCAGCGCCAAGCGACGCTGAGGCTACGGACAAGGACGCCTGTTGAAAACATTTATGGAAGTGGATTGGCGGCTCTTCCTACTTACTGCAACCTACTGAGGTGTTTTAATTCGTGAAGATGAGACCAGCAAAGTAACTCACATGAGTAATACCCTGGGCACTACAACTACCATGAAGCCACGGAGTGTGGCCACGCCCACCGGGCGGAGTTGAACATTTAAACTCACCAGGTGTCCAGGAAATAACGTTGCTGACTTTTCCTCATTGCCAGAAGCCCATGATTAAGTGCCAGGAGGCACGAAACGCGTCGGAGCAGACCTGGATTTGACAGAAGCAGGCAGCTGGCCGCTATCCACGGCGTTTTTCAATAAACGAAAGGCAAATCCTACCTCCTTGTGTGGTCCCCCTCATTACAGGCAACCTGTTGTTTGGTATTGATGCGGCCCCGCCTGAGTCGCGAGAGAGGACCCGCTGCACGCTGTGCAGCCCGGCAGCAGCGCCAAGCGACGCTGAGGCTACGGACAAGGACGCCTGTTGAAAACATTTATGGAAGTGGATTGGCGGCTCTTCCTACTTACTGCAACCTACTGAGGTGTTTTAATTCGTGAAGATGAGACCAGCAAAGTAACTCACATGAGTAATACCCTGGGCACTACAACTACCATGAAGCCACGGAGTGTGGCCACGCCCACCGGGCGGAGTTGAACATTTAAACTCACCAGGTGTCCAGGAAATAACGTTGCTGACTTTTCCTCATTGCCAGAAGCCCATGATTAAGTGCCAGGAGGCACGAAACGCGTCGGAGCAGACCTGGATTTGACAGAAGCAGGCAGCTGGCCGCTATCCACGGCGTTTTTCAATAAACGAAAGGCAAATCCTACCTCCTTGTGTGGTCCCCCTCATTACAGGCAACCTGTTGTTTGGTATTGATGCGGCCCCGCCTGAGTCGCGAGAGAGGACCCGCTGCACGCTGTGCAGCCCGGCAGCAGCGCCAAGCGACGCTGAGGCTACGGACAAGGACGCCTGTTGAAAACATTTATGGAAGTGGATTGGCGGCTCTTCCTACTTACTGCAACCTACTGAGGTGTTTTAATTCGTGAAGATGAGACCAGCAAAGTAACTCACATGAGTAATACCCTGGGCACTACAACTACCATAAAGCCACGGAGTGTGGCCACGCCCACCGGGCGGAGTTGAACATTTAAACTCACCAGGTGTCCAGGAAATAACGTTGCTGACTTTTCCTCATTGCCAGAAGCCCATGATTAAGTGCCAGGAGGCACGAAGCGCGTCGGAGCAGACCTGGATTTGACAGAAGCAGGCAGCTGGCCGCTATCCACGGCGTTTTTCAATAAACGAAAGGCAAATCCTACCTCCTTGTGTGGTCCCCCTCATTACAGGCAACCTGTTGTTTGGTATTGATGCGGCCCCGCCTGAGTCGCGAGAGAGGACCCGCTGCACGCTGTGCAGCCCGGCAGCAGCGCCAAGCGACGCTGAGGCTACGGACAAGGACGCCTGTTGAAAACATTTATGGAAGTGGATTGGCGGCTCTTCCTACTTACTGCAACCTACTGAGGTGTTTTAATTCGTGAAGATGAGACCAGCAAAGTAACTCACATGAGTAATACCCTGGGCACTACAACTACCATGAAGCCACGGAGTGTGGCCACGCCCACCGGGCGGAGTTGAACATTTAAACTCACCAGGTGTCCAGGAAATAACGTTGCTGACTTTTCCTCATTGCCAGAAGCCCATGATTAAGTGCCAGGAGGCACGAAACGCGTCGGAGCAGACCTGGATTTGACAGAAGCAGGCAGCTGGCCGCTATCCACAGCGTTTTTCAATAAACGAAAGGCAAATCCTACCTCCTTGTGTGGTCCCCCTCATTACAGGCAACCTGTTGTTTGGTATTGATGCGGCCCCGCCTGAGTCGCGAGAGAGGACCCGCTGCACGCTGTGCAGCCCGGCAGCAGCGCCAAGCGACGCTGAGGCTACGGACAAGGACGCCTGTTGAAAACATTTATGGAAGTGGATTGGCGGCTCTTCCTACTTACTGCAACCTACTGAGGTGTTTTAATTCGTGAAGATGAGACCAGCAAAGTAACTCACATGAGTAATACCCTGGGCACTACAACTACCATGAAGCCACGGAGTGTGGCCACGCCCACCGGGCGGAGTTGAACATTTAAACTCACCAGGTGTCCAGGAAATAACGTTGCTGACTTTTCCTCATTGCCAGAAGCCCATGATTAAGTGCCAGGAGGCACGAAACGCGTCGGAGCAGACCTGGATTTGACAGAAGCAGGCAGCTGGCCGCTATCCACGGCGTTTTTCAATAAACGAAAGGCAAATCCTACCTCCTTGTGTGGTCCCCCTCATTACAGGCAACCTGTTGTTTGGTATTGATGCGGCCCCGCCTGAGTCGCGAGAGAGGACCCGCTGCACGCTGTGCAGCCCGGCAGCAGCGCCAAGCGACGCTGAGGCTACGGACAAGGACGCCTGTTGAAAACATTTATGGAAGTGGATTGGCGGCTCTTCCTACTTACTGCAACCTACTGAGGTGTTTTAATTCGTGAAGATGAGACCAGCAAAGTAACTCACATGAGTAATACCCTGGGCACTACAACTACCATGAAGCCACGGAGTGTGGCCACGCCCACCGGGCGGAGTTGAACATTTAAACTCACCAGGTGTCCAGGAAATAACGTTGCTGACTTTTCCTCATTGCCAGAAGCCCATGATTAAGTGCCAGGAGGCACGAAACGCGTCGGAGCAGACCTGGATTTGACAGAAGCAGGCAGCTGGCCGCTATCCACGGCGTTTTTCAATAAACGAAAGGCAAATCCTACCTCCTTGTGTGGTCCCCCTCATTACAGGCAACCTGTTGTTTGGTATTGATGCGGCCCCGCCTGAGTCGCGAGAGAGGACCCGCTGCACGCTGTGCAGCCCGGCAGCAGCGCCAAGCGACGCTGAGGCTACGGACAAGGACGCCTGTTGAAAACATTTATGGAAGTGGATTGGCGGCTCTTCCTACTTACTGCAACCTACTGAGGTGTTTTAATTCGTGAAGATGAGACCAGCAAAGTAACTCACATGAGTAATACCCTGGGCACTACAACTACCATGAAGCCACGGAGTGTGGCCACGCCCACCGGGCGGAGTTGAACATTTAAACTCACCAGGTGTCCAGGAAATAACGTTGCTGACTTTTCCTCATTGCCAGAAGCCCATGATTAAGTGCCAGGAGGCACGAAACGCGTCGGAGCAGACCTGGATTTGACAGAAGCAGGCAGCTGGCCGCTATCCACGGCGTTTTTCAATAAACGAAAGGCAAATCCTACCTCCTTGTGTGGTCCCCCTCATTACAGGCAACCTGTTGTTTGGTATTGATGCGGCCCCGCCTGAGTCGCGAGAGAGGACCCGCTGCACGCTGTGCAGCCCGGCAGCAGCGCCAAGCGACGCTGAGGCTACGGACAAGGACGCCTGTTGAAAACATTTATGGAAGTGGATTGGCGGCTCTTCCTACTTACTGCAACCTACTGAGGTGTTTTAATTCGTGAAGATGAGACCAGCAAAGTAACTCACATGAGTAATACCCTGGGCACTACAACTACCATGAAGCCACGGAGTGTGGCCACGCCCACCGGGCGGAGTTGAACATTTAAACTCACCAGGTGTCCAGGAAATAACGTTGCTGACTTTTCCTCATTGCCAGAAGCCCATGATTAAGTGCCAGGAGGCACGAAACGCGTCGGAGCAGACCTGGATTTGACAGAAGCAGGCAGCTGGCCGCTATCCACGGCGTTTTTCAATAAACGAAAGGCAAATCCTACCTCCTTGTGTGGTCCCCCTCATTACAGGCAACCTGTTGTTTGGTATTGATGCGGCCCCGCCTGAGTCGCGAGAGAGGACCCGCTGCACGCTGTGCAGCCCGGCAGCAGCGCCAAGCGATGCTGAGGCTACGGACAAGGACGCCTGTTGAAAACATTTATGGAAGTGGATTGGCGGCTCTTCCTACTTACTGCAACCTACTGAGGTGTTTTAATTCGTGAAGATGAGACCAGCAAAGTATATATATATATATATTACCTACTGGCGGTCGCCAGTAGGTATATATAGTTAGGATTTTTTCCCTATGGCATTTCTGAAAATTCTATGTCTAATAACTTTAGCGTTTGTGGACGGAATCGGCTGAAATTTTCAGGAAAATGGCACATTTTGTTTCTGAGCAGCCCCTGAAAATTTGGGGGGGGGGTCGTCAAGGAGGGGGCCGAGAAAAAAGGGGGGTCCCAAAACGCGTTTTTCCCATGTTAATTTCCATAGGGCGGTTGGACTCACTTTTAGGCCGAACGGCTGAATGGATTTTCACGAAACTTGGCAAAATTGTAGGGACTGTTAGCCCGATGTGCCTTTGCTAGGTCTCAATATATGTGCTTCAGTGGATTTTGAGAAATTACCGTTTAAATCAAGATATATATCTGTAACAGCGCTCTGGGCAGCGATCCGGTTAGCGAACTTTTCGCGTATCGGAACTTTGCGAAGCGAAGCTGATTGGCCCTTCGGTGTCTGTCAACATTCTAAACAGTCCGGAGCGGCCACCATCTTGTCTCTCGGTAGGATCGAGAAACAAGAGGAGGCAAAAACAAAGGGGGTAGTTACCATAAGGGGGCATAGTAGATCCTCGTTGACCCCCTAGGTTTTATGTGGAGGTTTTAAAAGGGCCTAGGAGGGTTCAAAAAAAAATATATATATATTTTTTTTTTTGCGTGGTAAGCGCCAAGTTCGCGAACCGGAAAGCGTTCTGGGCAGCGTACTTTAAGGATAAAAGAATGATAGACTTTTCTAATACTGTATGTTAATTATTTGTTGTTTTTGTTCGTTTTTTTTATTTATTTATTTATTTTGATTTTTAAAAAAATTATTTATTATTTTCATAGTTTATTAAAACTTCCAGCATTATATCATCTGGTATCTCGTCGAACATGGATGTTTCTGTCTCTTGTAAGGTTTGAATAAATTGTTCGTCAAAAGATTGATCCATAAAATCTTCATCCACATTTTCTTCAGTTACAATGTCTTCGGATGTAATCTCGAAGGAAACATTAGTTTCTTCTTGCTCCCCTTCCATTTTTTTGCTGTAAATTGCCTAAAAAAAAAAATTATATTAGAAGACTTAGGGCACTGTTGGGTTTAAGTTCAGACATGTTGTTCTGTTTTTTTAACAGTGAAGTTAAAGTAAGTAAATTCATAATTATAGCAGAGAAGTGTAAGTCAATCAATAAATGTAACAGAGGAGGTTATCTGTATCTATAACTATAGCAGGGGGTCAGTAAATAATTATCAATAAACATTTTTACAAATTAATTTAAAGTGCCACTTACAAATTATCAAATAACTTTACAGGGAGGTGAAAAGGCTCTTTAAATGTAGTTCAGGAAGTAGCAGTGAAAATGGCTGTGTTTCCTTCTCTTTCTTTATATATATTCAGGTATATAACCAATCAAATGTCAGGTAATAAAAATTGTAAATGAAAGTAAAGTTTTCATTGGTTGTCAATTCCAATATTTTATATGTGTTTTGTGAAGTAATTTACCTCAGGGTATTTAGATAGGTCTACAGGCTAAATGGCTAAATGAAATTTCAATCAAATTTGTGAGAATGAAAGGGATTGTTATGTAGTATGAGGTAATCTATATTTGGTGAGAGTGTCTCTAGTCGTTTTTCTGCTAATTACTTTCCCACCTTTTTTTAGGACCGCTTTCTGGAAAGCGGCCCGGTTAGCGAACCTTAAGCGTCACGGGAGTCCACCATTTTGTGTTTCGGTCGCATTAAGATACAAGATGGAGGGCAAATAATGTTCAGAATGTGTAGAAGGGGGCACGGTAGACTTATCTTGACCCCCTAGGTTTTCTGAGGGTGGCTGACGAGGTTTAAATGTGTGGAAAAAAACATTTTTTTAAAAAATTCCGCGAGGTTAGCTTTCGGTTAGCGAACCGGGGAGCGTATTTTGTGGAAAATTAGCGAAAAAAGTTAGAAAAAAATAATAATTGTGAGTGATTAGATGAAGGGTAGCTCTGAGAAGAGCTTTTGGGTTTATGGTACATTTAGGTACTTATAAGTAGGTACCAATGCACATTCTTAAATTCAGAATGAAAATTCTGTTGCCCTCATCTGAGAAGTGAACTCCATCTCCTCTGTAGATATCTTGCATGTAGTAACGCAAGTTATTGTTGTACAGGGAGCCCATTCCATGGTCTCTCATGAAAGCTGAAACAGATTTGTTTACATGCTTCCTCGACTTCTCAATTTGTGGACAAAATTGGTTGGACCACCTCCATTTCTGTCTTTGGCATATATTGGAATATACCAAGGCAGTTTGAGGAAAAAGTGCCATTAATTGCTCAAAGGTGTCCTTTAATAGCATTTCCAGACCTACTCCTGTCAAAGTGCCCAAATCATTACCTCCACAGTGCACAATTAACAGGTCAGGTTTTGGCAAATGCATAAAGGTTTTCACCAATGGTATCAATTGGTGACATTTTAATCCTCTTTGGCCCAACCACTTAATTTCCACATCTTGTAAATTGAGGTTGTGTAAATTTCTGTTCTCGGCATACCTTTGAGCCCAGTGGATGTAACTATGTCCAACAATCCAGACGTTAAACATGGTGGGAGAAGGTTGTGCTGCAGTCAGATGAAGTATGGTAATGAAAGGGCAGTTGAAACAGTAGGAGTTTGTAAAGAAAAAAAACTGTGGATTTCCAATGCTAATGATTCATTAGCAGTGATTGGTGTATTTCCATTTCTGAAAACAGAAAGTTAGGGTGCATGGATGTGTTCTTTGAAAGATGTAATTTGAATGGTCAAGGAAGAAACTTTTAATGAAAGATTGCACTGGATACGCAGGTGCACTGAGAGTTCAGAGTTCAATTGAAACATTGTTGTGTGAATTTGCAAACGTGAGAGGTCTTCCAGGAGGTCGTTGCTATGGAAAAAAGGTAGAGAGGGCAGAGGGGGGAAGGGTTTTGATTTGAAAAAAGTGAGGGAAGAGTTATGATTGGCTAATATGAGAGATATGTGAAATGAATATCTGTATTTCTGTGCTTTCAATAGCTGCAGCCTCTGGAGTGCATCCTCTTTCTTCTGCTGAAGACAATTTGGTGTATTTCTGAGACTGTTTTCAAAACTCAAAAAGTATTTGCTAAGGTGAGAAAAGATTTATTTATTTTAGATAGAGAATAGTATGAATTAAGGAGAAAATGATGAAGAAAGCAGTGTTTTTAAACTGTGGCTTTGTCTGTAGTGATATAGAAATAGATTTTGTTACTTAGAGAAATTGTAATTGCATATTCGGTGTAGCATTCTGGAATGCAGTTATACAAGTTATTGTTGTATATGAAGCCCAGTCCATGGTCTCTTATGTAAGCTGAAACAGATATGTTGTTTATAAAAATAGTTTTTGAAATCAATTACATTTCTGCATATGTACTGCTAGAGCTTCATAGGTTGTTTTGGGTCATATTTAAAAGGCATTTGAGTGTCTTTGATGTTATTTTTCCTTTTTAAATGGAAAGCGTTCCTCGTGGGGCCCTGAGCAGTTCTTAGCCATGTTATTTAATGGGAAGTGGATAACATGGCTCAGAGCATTTGCTGGACAATGCATGAATATCGCTGACTTTTCAACGATATTCATGCATTGCGGCCGTTTTTTTTCGCATTTGCGAGCAGTTCTTCGCCATGTTATCCAATGGGAGGTGGATAACATGGCTAAGAGCATCTGTTGGATAATGCATGAATATCGTTCACTTTTCAGCGATATTTATGCATTGCGGCCGTTTTTTTCGCATTTGCGATAAACCTTGCTAAGGAGAAAATGATGAAGAAAGATGTGTTTTTAAACTGTGGCTTTGTCTGTAGTGGTATAGAAATAGATTTTGTTACTTTGAGAAATTGTAATTGCATATTCGGTGTAGCATTCTGGCATGCAGTAACACAAGTTATTGTTGTATAGGAAGCCCATTCCATGGTCTCTTATGAAAGCTGAAACAGATATGTTGTTTTTAAAAACCATTTTTGACATTAATTACATTTCTGGATATGTACTACTAGAGCTTTGGGTCATATTTATAAGGCATTTGAGTGTAATTGATGTTATTTTTTTCCTTTTTAAATGGAAAGCATTCCTCATGGGGCAAGTGTCTTGTAAATACGTTGCCACCTGCGCTTGGCAAATTTAGATTTTGATTATGGGAGTTACATAGCCATGTTAATAATGTCCAAAAAATGGTGCTAGGGCATTCCAGAAAACGCTTTCATGTGTCTCAAGGATATTTTCAGTCATTTCTTCTTGAATGCAGGTATACAATTGATTTATATGTTGTGTTTAAAAACGATTCTTTTCTATAATGTTATTTTTTCGTTTTTAAATGGAAAGCGTTCCTCATGGGACCATGAGCAGTTCTTAGCCATGTTATCCAATGGGAGGTGGATAACATGGCTAAAAGCATATGCTGGATAATGCATGAATATCGCTGACTTTTCAGCAATATTGATGCATTGCGGCCGCTTCTTATCGCATTTGCGAGCAGTTCTTAGCCATGTTATCTAATGAGAGGTGGATAACATGGCTAAGAGCATTTGCTGGATAATGCATGAATATTGCTGACTTTTCAGCGATATTCATGCATTGCGGCCGTTTTTTATCGCATTTGCGATAAACCTTGCTAATAGCAAGGTTTATCTGCGATAAAAATCGCCGATGTGCGGCGATAATTTTTGTCTCTAAAGAAGTTATCGCTAGTGGTTGGTAAGTCAGTAGTCTGACGCTTGAATCGGGAGGGTTGGTATGTGTGGATTCTCTACAGCTGGGGCCATAAACTACATCCGCAGGGCTAGGTGATAGCCTGGGACCGGCCTGGCATCTAAAATGGCTACCGTGTACGACAAAATTGTGGCATTGTAAAAAAGACAAGATGGCGCAGACAATGTTTATCAATAAGGATTCATTTATAACGAAATATTTTATCGCACTGACAAAATGGTTGTCAACACTTCCCGATTTCCTTCGAATCGAACGTTAACAAACGTGACGCAGCAAAGAAAAAAAAAAGCTCACACAGAGCCGCTGGAACACATGTATCAACATATATGAGCCTTCTCAGCCACCCTCAGAAAATATAAGGGATTAGGATACGTCTCCCGCACCCCCTTATACTTAGTAATTTAATTAAAACGAAGCACAAAATGGTCTCCTGCACCCCCTTATACCTATTCCCGTTTTGCCAGCAGTTTGCGGCCCAGTTCGGTGTTCGGAAAGCGCTTCTACCGTGAAAAATATATTTTTTTTATTTTCCCCACGGGACCCTTTAAAAACCCCAACAACATTCCTAGGGGGTCAAGAGGGGTATACCTTGCCCCCTTTCATTAAATTCCCCCTTCGTTTTTCACCTCTTCTTCTCTCTCGATCCTACCGAGAGATAAGATGGCGGCCGCTCCGGTCTGTTTAGAATGTTGACAGACACCGGAGAGCCAATCAGCTTTCTGCGCGCAAAGTTCCGTTTCGCAGGTGGAAGCGTATTTATAAGAAACTTGCACCATAAACAACGCTTTCCATTTAAAAAGGAAAAATAACATTATAGACACTCATATGCCTTATAAATATGACCCAAAGTAACCTATAAAGCTCTAGCAGTACATATCCAGAAATGTAATTGATTTCAAAAAATCGTTTATAAACACGGCACATAAATCAATTGTATATCTGCATTCAAGAGGAAATGACTGAAAATGTCCTTGTGATGCAGTGCTGGTGCAAAAGATTTTCTATGTTAAATAATAAGTAGGACGTTAAGTTTTTGATGACTGTTATTCATTTACTGTTTGGTAATAGTGCTTAATAACATTTTTCATTATATTTTTCCACAGATTCAACTGCAGATCTTTTTTAAATTTGAAAAATGCCTACGAAAAATAGAATTCGAAAGGCTAGAAAACGTCAAAGACAGCAGGATGATGTTTTATTGCAGCAGTCCTCTTCCCCAAATACTTATCAAAACACCAAGAAAGCTCCGGGTAAGAGCACAAAATCATTCTTAAAAAGTATTTTTAGAAAAAAAAGTATTTTTCGCCAAAATGTTTCAGTTCAGAAAAAGAAGAGTAATTTAAATGGAAAGGAAAGAGCCATCAAAAATGTTATTGGTAGAGGAAGAGATAACTCTGTGCATGATAGTAGAAGGAAACAACAGTTTAGGGACATTCAACATCGAATGTTCCGTAACAGGATAATAGTTAATTTATTAAGAAATATTAAAAAAGGCCAACAGAAAGCGGCATTTTATAAGAAGAAGAAAAATGTAGAGAAAATTATTGATCATGCTTTTGAAATTAAGCGGAAGTTGTTTATTTTGGTAATCAATAGAATTCGGAAACTAAGCAAGGTAATTTCTGATTTCAAAACAAACAGTAGATGGAAGAGAGTAGTAAATCGTAGTAACTTTTGTGAAGTTTTTTCCGGAGAATGGATGCATAGTTCAAGTTCTGAGGCATTTTTTAATGAGGAGAGTTATTTTCAGGATAATGATTTGGTGTTTGCAGTTGACACCAGTGGTCGAGCTTATGAAGTGAAGGATGGTTGTCCTGTTGAAAAAGAAAAACTTGTGACAACAGAGACAGATGAGGTGTTAGGTCATGAGGTTTTAGGAAGACGTCCTAAGGGTCCTGTGTACATTTGGAAGTGTAGTTCTATTTGCAGTGTGCGACAGGTTTCCATCAATTTGCTTTGTGATTTTATACGGACATTTAATAAGAAAAGTTTGAAGCAGAAAATGAAGTTGTTGCAAAATTTAGATCCTTGCAGAGTGAGACAAATGACAGGTTTGCGTGGTCATTCACTGGCTTGTCTTTCCAGGAGAGTATGCCAGAGTGTTTTTCATCATTTCAGGATGGTAGCAGTGCATCATAATAAAGTGAGAAAATTAGTGAGAATGTTGTATTATGCTAAGAGTCCAGCAATTATGCTTAAACAATTATGTGCTGCTCTTTTGCATGGTTCAGAAATAGATGTGAAGAATATTTGTGAAGAAATTGAGTTTTGTTACTTTAGTAGTAAAGATGAGAATGTTCAAATTGACCCTGAAGTAGAGGGTAATGTTGAAGATAATGTACAGGTTTCCAGTACAGATAATTTTCAGAAGGAAATTGCCACTTTTCAGATGAAATCAAGTGAGAGGCCTAATTTCACTTGTGTATGTTGTCGACGCACTTATTATAAGAATCAGACTAAAGTAGTGGATTTATATGGAAAAAGTGAAAGGGAAAATAATAGTGAATGGAAGGATTTTGCCACATACTTGATGGTAGAAAATTATTTTGATTTAGGATCGGATCAACGTGTGTGTACTTATTGTTGTAATAAATTAAACCAAAACCAGATGCCTGCTAGGGCAGTACATAATAATCTGGAATTGGTTGAGATTCCTTCTGAATTGAAGGATTTAAATACTTATGAATGTATTTTGATTCAAAGTATCCATCCCTTTCAGGCTATTGTAAGAATGGAGCCAAAGACAGGGAAGTTGCCTCCAGCAGATTTACAGCGAGGATTAAAGGGAAGAGTTGTTTATTTGCCTCTAGATTTGAACAAAAACATTAACACAATTGGAATAGAAAAAGTGGAAGAGGAACCTCTGGTTATCTTAGTTAATGGGGTTCCGACAAAGAATAAGAAAATATGGCAAGATTTAGTGGATGTTAGGAAAGTCAAAAAAGCAACAGTGTATTTGAAGACAAATAATAAGTACTATAAGAATGTATATGTTGCAGAAGAGGAAGTAAGTGATGAAGAGGATAGCGATTTGTGTGTTGGCCAAATTGAGAAAGTAGAGGATTCTAAAAGTGAAGAAATATATGAACATTATAGTGTTCATCCTTTGCATTCCAAGGAAGTCATGGGGAATGCTATTGAGTTGTTTCAAATGAAACAAGCTAAAGGGAGTCCCATTAGTGTTTGGGAGGAAAGTTTGGAAGCTCGGTGTTTCCCACAGATATTTCCAACAGGTCAAGGAGGAAGATATGATGAGCGACCTCATCAAATTCCTGCGTCTGAATACCGGACTTTACGATTGTATGCAGAAGATCCTAGGTTTCGGCAATGCATTCCCTATTTGTTTCATCTCTTGTTTGAAAGCGATCTGTCAGGACTGTCATATGCAGTGAACCACATCTTAAAAAGTGGTATACAGATGCGAAATATCTCGGCAAGGGACTTTATGCATAAAGTCAATGTCCAAGACAGTATTTTGGATTCTCACTTAATTAATCTCATGGCGTGTCAGCGTGGTACTAATGAGTACTGGTATCGTCGTCATGGTGATTTAAAATGTATGCTGAGGAACTTAGGAACTCCGACATGGTTCCTCACTCTGAGCTGTGCCGAGTATGGCTGGGAAGACTTACTTGAATTTCTACGGGAGGCAAATGGAAATATTGAAAACATTGAATTCAAGACACCTGGAGAACTGTGTTCTTTGGATCCTGTGAATGTATGCAGGTACTTCAATCATAGATTTGAAGCTATGATGTCTTTCATCACAAATAAGAAGAATCCACCTCTTGGAGAGGTGTTGGATTTCTTCTGGAGAAAAGAGTACCAAGCAAGAGGTGCCCCTCATATACATATGTTGTTGTGGATCAAGGATGCACCTAAATTTGGAACAGATCCGGATGACTTAGTGATGAATTTCATAGAACAGTATTCTACGTGTGCTGTTCCAAACGCAACGGAGAAGAAAAGCCTAAGAGAACAAGTTTTACGTTTCCAAAGCCATCGTTGTGGAAAGTACTGTCGTCGTAAATTCAGAAACAAGGACAAGTTCTACACCAAATGTCGTTTCAACTTTCCACGACCGGTGATTTCTAAAGGAAAAGTGAACAGTTTGATGTCTTCACTGCGACATAATGTGACGAGGAAATCACCCAAAAATACATACAATTTGAAAAGGAACGAAGAGTCCAAGTACATCAACGACTACAACCCAGTGATTTTGTCCATGTGGAATGCTAACATGGATATACAGTTTGTGGGTGACAACTGTATGGCTGTGGCTCGGTATGTGACATCTTACATCACCAAAAAAGAAAAGACAGAACTGAAGGATATGTGGGAGGACATTTCCCATGAAAAGAGCCTCAGAAAGAAGTTGTACAGTTTCAGTCTGAAGATGTTGTCGCATCGAGAAATCGGAGCTTACGAATGTTCAGATCGATTGTCTTCAGCAAGTCTCTATGCCAAATCCAGGAGTATTGTTTGGGCGAGTCTTGGTCTTGCTGCAACGCGAAATCGGGTTCTAAAACCTGTCCGGGAAATTGAATATTTGGCAGAAAAGGAACCAAACAGTACTGACATTTTGAAGACCAACATGTTGGATACATATTATCCAAATCGAAGCAGTCACCTTGAGAATGTTTGTCTATATGAGGTTCTACAAAATTATATATTCAAGAGGAACATCAAAGAAGATATTGAGAAAGGAGTGTATGCTGTAATTGGAAGTGAGGGATGCCTGGTCAAGCAAAGAAAATGCCAATTAGTAAACCATCGAAAATTGAGTGGCGAATCTTCAGAAACAAAGGAGTTTTTCTATTTAGCACTTTTGCAACTTTTCAAGCCTTGGCGTGCAGAAGAGGAACTGCTTGGAGATTTCCTCTGTTACGAAGACTCTTTCACTGCTGCTAAGGATAGCATAGAATGTCCTGCTTTTCTCAAATATCAAGAAATGCTAACTTTGGAAATTGAGCAGGAAGCAACGATTGCAGCCGAGATTGCCAGAGACAGTTCTCAGGACAGTCAGAGTTCTGTTTCATTGAGTCAAGATCCACTTGGAGGACCTATTATCGAAAATGAAGCTGCCACTGCTATGAATGAAGTGGAAAGAGCCATGGCACATGCTCAGGAGGATTCAGTTAACTTAGAAGACTTGGAAAAACAACTCAATGTTGAGCAGAGGAAAATATATGAAGAAGTTACCAAGCAAATTGAGCATGGATTAAGTCATGAGAAGAAAGAGTGCTCATGTACATCGTTGAAGCCTGTCCGACTGTATGTGAGTGGAGAAGCGGGAACTGGAAAAAGTTTCCTTATTAAAGCAATTTCATGCTATTTGCAGGAAAGGACTGAGTCATCGCTGTCTTGTGTTGTCACCGCTCCTACTGGACTTGCAGCACATAACATTAAAGGTATTACTTTGCATCGTCTACTGATGCTGCCGGTGGAGCATGACAACAAATTACAATATCACAAGTTAACTGGGGATGCTTGCTTTGAAGTTTCAAGAGTCTTGAGGAAAATGAAACTACTTATCATTGACGAAGTAAGCATGGTTTCCAATATCATGCTTGCCTTTGTGCATTTGAGAATGCAAGAAGTACTTAAAACTGAATATGATGTGTTATTTGGTGGCAAACACATCATTGTTTTCGGAGATCTTCTGCAGCTGACACCAGTAAAAGGAGAACCTGTGTTCAAAATACTCACGCATGAAGATACCAGGAAGTGCCTAGGGAGCATTGGCAACGTCAATATATGGTTAAACTTCAATTATGCTGAACTGCATGAAAATATGCGTCAGGCAAAAGATGAAGATTACAAGAATATTCTACAAGATATTAGAATTGGAAAAGTGACCGAGCATGGAAAATAAGCTTTGAATGCACGATTACTTTCAAATTTATATCCCGAACAAGAGATTGTGGCTGAGAATATTTTTCAGAAAATTACTGAGAAGAAATCCGGAATATGTTTGATGCCAACTCTTGCAGAATGTGCCATCTTCAACAACAAAATGTTGAATTTAGAAAAGCAAGAGATTGTGAAACTTGAAGCTATTGACAAAATAGAGCACATGGGATCAACAATTATTTTGTCAGAAAATTTGAAATCAAAATTGGATTCATTAGAGAAGACTATATCTAAAACAGCGGGTTTTGAAAAGACTTTGAATGTGTGTTTAAATTGCCGAATCATTTTGAGAAGAAATTTACATGTTGAAAGAGGTCTGGTAAATGGATCAATGGGTAATGTTGTTGATTTTCAGAAGTACAGAAGTAGAGATGAAATAGAATTTTTAAAAATTAAATTTGATGGCATTGAGGAAGTACAGCTAATTAGTCGTTGTTCTGCTAGGTTTTTGCTTGTTAAAGACTTATATGTTCGCCGTAAACAGTTTCCTGTTTGCTTGGCATATGCGGTAACAATTCATAAATCGCAAGGTTTAAGTGTAGACAGTGCATTGGTGAATATTGGCAGTTCTGTGTTCAAGGAGGGTATGGCATATGTGGCATTGTCACGAGTAAGAACTTTATCAGGATTGTACTTGATTGACTGTGATGTCACAAACATTTGTGCGGATCTAGATTGTGTTAAGGAATACAATAGGTTAAGAAGAGAGTATGCGCCACATTTGCCTCAATATCCTTTGTTTGAGAAACGTGTGGTAGGCCGGAAACGTAGAAATATCAGTAATAGTAGGGAGGTTGTTGCAAAAAGACTAAAAGTTAATGAACCGAAAATTGTTAGCAGAAAGAAAGTGGATTCTGTTGAAGATGTTGTCGGTTTTCAATTTGAAAACAGTTCTGGTGTCAACTGCTATGCAAATGTAGTGGTTAATATTCTCTTTTCACTAGAGAGTTTAAAAGAACAGATTCTGTTGAATTCAGAACAAATTTTATGCTGTTTATTGAATTCTGTTTTCGAGAAATGTAGCAGTGATCGAACAAAAGTAGAAAGTGTGTCTGAAGTTCGTTATCTGTTAGATGAATGTTCAGGGCAAACAGACTTCTCTGAAAATAATCAGCAAGATTGTCAGGAGTTTTTAATGTATATGCTTGATGTATTGCAAGATGAGGGTGTAGATTTAGATCACCTGTTTGGGCTTTCTTATCAATGGCAGCATGACTGCGAGAATTGTAGGGTATCAAGTACTACTAGTGTAGACTCAGAAAGATTTATATATTTAACTTTGCCAGACAGTAAATCAGTCTCCTTTAATAAGCTAGTAAATGCAGCGGATCACAACATGGAGTGTAGCCAATGTAAATCTGAAATGATGTCAACATTATTTATACGTAGATATGGACAGTATGTCATTTTAATGATTCAACGATGTAGGCCTGATGGATCAAAATTGTCAACTTTAATAAAAAATTTTGTGGCTTCTCAGCTTTCAATATCAGGAAGGACTTTTGTAACTGTAGCAATTATCTATCACGATGGTCCTTCAACAACATCAGGACATTATACAGCTTAGTCTGGAAACGGCTGGTCATTCTGCAATGATTCCGTTGTAACTTTAAAAAAAAAATTGCCGTTTGACCTTAAAAATTCTTACCTGGTGTTTTTAAAACCAAAATTTTAATGAAAGAATCTCGGGATTTTTTGTGAAGAATTGCAAAAGGTTCATGAAGTAGAGGGAATGTAAGTCTGCAATGCTGTCTAGATTATTGGTCCAAAACTTTTAATTATAATGTCAATTTAAAAATCCAACTATATAAACCTGATGCAAGTAAGTCTGCTTCATAGTAAGCAGTATCAGTGTCATAGGAAAAGGAGAACATGAGTGACAAAGAAGGGTAAGATATTAGTAGTCCAGGATTGTGAATATAATCTCAAATGTTTTTTTTTAGAAAGTTGCGAAAATAGAAAATGTCGGGATTTGATTGGAAGAATTACAAGAGTAGCGAATCGCGGCAACATGATTTGGCCTAGTGGAAACATGTGATAGAATGAGAGAACTGTTTTCTTCTATGTAACATATTTTTCGTATCGATGGAGGTTTTATTTCAGAAACTGGCGGGCTGAAAATATTTATAGCACAACAGAGTGAATGCTGTTCATAGGAGATCCTTCGACGTCATTGAAAGTAAGTTAATTTTAAGGAGTTTTGAAATCAGATTTCTTAGGTTGTATGGGTTTTTTAAACACAGTCATTTTGATTGTGTTTTTTTTCCCCGCTGTTACATGATGAATACGTTCAAGTCACTGATTTAAGTGAAATTTGATACATTCTGAGAACAGCAAAAATAAACCATAAAACATGTATAATTAATGTTCTTCTGTTTGTACTTATGATATACATTTAGAAATGTGAGGTAGATATGGAAAAACTGAGTCTTCTGTAAGTGTCAATTTTAATGCTTATAGTGTTGTATTTCCGGGTACTGTTTTTTTTAAAAAAAGGAATAGGCCTCACCTCAAAGAAAGCTCTTCAAAGCACACATCTTATTTGCATCCTGAAACTATCATTTAAAATATTAGAGACAATTTTATGATGGCTTTACATCTTTTTTGCGCTGCTATTGCATCACTATTGTGAGACATCAGCAGTGCAAAAGAAGTACCATGTTGAAAAATAGGTCTCAGTTCATCAGCATGAAGATACTGTTTATTTAAAATATATATCTTTAGGATTGTGTAGGGGACGTAGAGAAGCAGAGGCTTCTGTAAATGTCAAAATTGTTGAAAAAGTGTTTCTTCTTGAACCTTTTCCCTTTTCTTTTGTAATTTTTAAATACATGTAGTAATATTTTTGGAAATGTATGTTTTCTCTTTTACAGATTGAAAGTATGAAAAAATATTTAAAAAAGGTAACAAGAATTATAAGGTAAATGTTTTCTACTCTTTTTACCCGCAATGCACTGCTGATGATGTCACTGACACTATCTCTGATTTACTCTCTATAGCTGTCTTTCTTTTTACATTATTCTCTGTTTACTTCCCTTATACTAACTCTTCTTTTTTTTTTAAAAATATTTTTTTGGTTCGCTTCAAGTTCGCGAACCGGTCAGCGAACTTGAAGCGAACCAAAAGAAATAGAGCTTGCTAGAGTGTTAAACATTCTAGCAATTTTATTTGAAAGGGGAGGTAGTTCTGAAAAGAACTTTTTTTAATGTTTTTGATGTTTTTTAATTTTTTTTATATTTTCTGAACATTTTTTGTTTTTTTTGTATTTTTAGAACAGTTTTATGTTTTTTTTGTGTTTTTCATGGAGGGGAAACAACAAAAAAACAGGCATCGAAAAGGGCTCAACAGGAGCAAAGAAAAAATTACTGCTTGGGTGGGTTAGGGCAGTTATGGTTATCATACACCAAGTTTATTAAGTTTACGCTCATGTTGCCACATGAGAGCATAGCACCACAACGTATGCACGTAAACTTCATGTGCTTGAAGTTTGGCTGTATGTTTGGCACAGTTTCCTGTGCCTCTCTTACAGTCAAATTTATATTAGAAGTTGATTTGGCCACAGGAGTTGTCGGGGGATTATCTTGCAGATCCCTTAACTCTGCCCGGCTGTAATTTAATGGATGCCACCTGACCATATGGCGATGCATAGTATAGTTGCCCATACTATACTTTTTCTCTGTGCCTCGAGATAATCTTTTTTTGCAAATTAGGCAGGTGGCATATTTTGCATTAACTTTCTTCTCCCCTCGAGGAATTGAGAAAAATTGCCAAATGAAACTTGTTTTCCTTCTGGAAACACGGGGCAACTCCGGAATAAATTCAGGTTCATCAGTGTCCTCTTCTTCTAAGTCGTCTTCTTCTTCCTCTCTGTTTGAGATGAATTGAGATGGTGGTCCTCTCTTGTCATGAGGAGGTTGAGGTGGTGGTGGGGGTCCACCAGCTGAAGCAAAGATAGAAGCCATTGTAATCAAAATGGAAAATGGTCTTTCTCTCACCAAGATGAAAGTCAGAGTGAGGAAAGAAGAAGGGGTTTACGTGATTTTGGAAAAGCAAAAGTTCGGAACCAATGAAAAGTGTTATTTTTAGATCACATGACCTAGTCATACATCATTTGGAAACCAAAAGTGAAATGAACCAATGAAAACTTCGATAAACAATTCACATGACTTGTTCCGCTCACGTTACGCGGTGCGCGCCGCGTCCCGCATCGTTTCCGGTTCGCGGTCCCGAGCACTTTCGGGAGCGCTAAAGCGGCGCGTCATAAGACGCATTCGCGACAATTATACGTCGCGCTTCCGCGACGCGTCACAGTTCCGCCAACGTAAGGTTTACCGGTTCGCGTACTAGATCGCGGCATCAAGATGAGCTAACGGAAAGCTTCCCGGTTCGCTTACCGGAAGCGAAGAAAAAAAATATTTCAATTAAAATTATCAATAAACATCTGAAATATATTTTGGGTTTTAAAGTAGAATACATTTTACAGCTACAGATGTTAGCTTTTAAAAAACCAATGAAATTCACAGAAAAAACCATAGGTTATAGTCCATATATAGTTAGGAATTTGCATTTACAAAACCTTGAAAATTCAATGAAAAAACCATTGGTTATAGAAGATATATAGTTAGGAATTTGCATTTACAAAACCTTGAAAATTCAATGAAAAAACCATTGGTTATAGAACATATATAGTTAGGAATTTGCATTTACAAAACCTTATTTTACTCGCATAAAACCATTGAAATTCCATATATAGTTAGATGCGCTAACTATATATCGCGCACCCGCAATCCACTGCTGATGATGTCACATATTACATCATTCATGACATGGTCAGTGACATCACTGATGACGTCACTGATGACATCTCAAATGACATCACTGACAACATCTCAAATGACATCACTGATGACATCACTGATGACATCTCATTTGACATTACTGATCACATCACTGATGACATCATTCATGTGATAATACGATGAACCTCTTCAGACTCTAATATAACCTTAGATACAATCAGTGTAAACAGACACTCACAGACTGTCACTCATCCATGGAGTTACTCACACACCTAGTCAGTCATGCAAAGAATCAATCACACCTCCATTTCCTCAACTATACAGTTATACAAACTTTACTTATTCAAACATATACTAACACATATTTACTCGCTTATACAATCCCTGATACAAGTTCACAATGATCCATACAGCCACTCACACATTCACTGGCTCTTATGCACAGTTATTTTTATATGTCAACTCTCACATGTACTGTGTTTTACATATGTACTTACTTTGACATGTAGCACTGAGATATCCATTCACTCACCAATACACTCATGCACACAGTCAACCGCCCATACAGCTGTTTCCACATGCACTTTTGAACCCATACATCTAGTGAATCCACTGCTCACACATCTATGCACAGAGTCACACACCCCCCAGACACCCACACACACACACTCGCTCACCCATACAAATACTTGGGCAACCAATCAATAACCCATATAGTTACTCATATAGGTACAGAATAACACATGCAGCATCTTATACAACAACAGACATACTGATGCACACATTCAGACAGTTTAGTCACTAACCAATGCACTCAGTGAGACACATTTAATCACTCTCTCATACAGTCAGTCATGCACCTACTAAATCCTTTATCCAGACACTTATACATCCACTCATTCTTCAATATGTAAGACATATTTTAACTTTACAGAAACATACAGTCACTGGATAATGTCATCAGTGATGTCATCAGTGATGTCACTGACCATGTCATGAATGATGTAATATGTGACATCATCAGCAGTGGATTGCGGGTGCGCGATATATAGTTAGCGCATCTAACTATATATGGAATTTCAATGGTTTTATGCGAGTAAAATAAGGTTTTGTAAATGCAAATTCCTAACTATATATGTTCTATAACCAATGGTTTTTTCATTGAATATATATATATATATATATATATCATCATAGGTTACCCTGTGCACGAAGACGCCACTCCACATTGGAAAGTTTATCCAAACTCTTTAATTTCCAAAAAGGCTTTCACAACCCTGTATTTTGACTTTTATCCCTTACGCGTTTCAGAGCTCCTGCTCTTTCCTCTGAGGGAAGCCAAACAGTCACGGGTCTCTGCAGCTTACACGTGCGTTGATTTGCATCATCTTTTATTGACCCTGGTGTTGCCTTTTGGGATTTGTAGTTCGTGCTGCACCTTCGACTGTTTGCTGGCTATTGTAAAATGTTTTTTGCCCTCCAGTGGGCTTCAGATTATGAAACCGATTTGCATTTATGAAAATCCTTTGTGCCGCTATTAGGACTTCAAATGGTTTGAAAACCTGCAGACCTTTTCTTTAGGCGGTGCATCTTCCACGGCCAGGCTGCCAAATCCCAAAATCCCAAAAGGCAACACCAGGGTCAATAAAAGATGATGCAAATCAACGCACGTGTAAGCTGCAGAGACCCGTGACTGTTTGGCTTCCCTCAGAGGAAAGAGCAGGAGCTCTGAAACGCGTAAGGGATAAAAGTCAAAATACAGGGTTGTGAAAGCCTTTTTGGAAATTAAAGAGTTTGGATAAACTTTCCAATGTGGAGTGGCGTCTTCGTGCACAGGGTAACCTATGATGATATACATACACGGCAGCCTGGCCGTGGAAGATGCACCGCCTAAAGAAAAGGTCTGCAGGTTTTCAAACCATTTGAAGTCCTAATAGCGGCACAAAGGATTTTCATAAATGCAAATCGGTTTCATAATCTGAAGCCCACTGGAGGGCAAAAAACATTTTACAATAGCCAGCAAACAGTCGAAGGTGCAGCACGAACTACAAATCCCAAAAGGCAACACCAGGGTCAATAAAAGATGATGCAAATCAACGCACGTGTAAGCTGCAGAGACCCGTGACTGTTTGGCTTCCCTCAGAGGAAAGAGCAGGAGCTCTGAAACGCGTAAGGGATAAAAGTCAAAATACAGGGTTGTGAAAGCCTTTTTGGAAATTAAAGAGTTTGGATAAACTTTCCAATGTGGAGTGGCGTCTTCGTGCACAGGGTAACCTATGATGATATACATACACGGCAGCCTGGCCGTGGAAGATGCACCGCCTAAAGAAAAGGTCTGCAGGTTTTCAAACCATTTGAAGTCCTAATAGCGGCACAAAGGATTTTCATAAATGCAAATCGGTTTCATAATCTGAAGCCCACTGGAGGGCAAAAAACATTTTACAATAGCCAGCAAACAGTCGAAGGTGCAGCACGAACTACAAATCCCAAAAGGCAACACCAGGGTCAATAAAAGATGATGCAAATCAACGCACGTGTAAGCTGCAGAGACCCGTGACTGTTTGGCTTCCCTCAGAGGAAAGAGCAGGAGCTCTGAAACGCGTAAGGGATAAAAGTCAAAATACAGGGTTGTGAAAGCCTTTTTGGAAATTAAAGAGTTTGGATAAACTTTCCAATGTGGAGTGGCGTCTTCGTGCACAGGGTAACCTATGATGATATACATACACGGCAGCCTGGCCGTGGAAGATGCACCGCCTAAAGAAAAGGTCTGCAGGTTTTCAAACCATTTGAAGTCCTAATAGCGGCACAAAGGATTTTCATAAATGCAAATCGGTTTCATAATCTGAAGCCCACTGGAGGGCAAAAAACATTTTACAATAGCCAGCAAACAGTCGAAGGTGCAGCACGAACTACAAATCCCAAAAGGCAACACCAGGGTCAATAAAAGATGATGCAAATCAACGCACGTGTAAGCTGCAGAGACCCGTGACTGTTTGGCTTCCCTCAGAGGAAAGAGCAGGAGCTCTGAAACGCGTAAGGGATAAAAGTCAAAATACAGGGTTGTGAAAGCCTTTTTGGAAATTAAAGAGTTTGGATAAACTTTCCAATGTGGAGTGGCGTCTTCGTGCACAGGGTAACCTATGATGATATACATACACGGCAGCCTGGCCGTGGAAGATGCACCGCCTAAAGAAAAGGTCTGCAGGTTTTCAAACCATTTGAAGTCCTAATAGCGGCACAAAGGATTTTCATAAATGCAAATCGGTTTCATAATCTGAAGCCCACTGGAGGGCAAAAAACATTTTACAATAGCCAGCAAACAGTCGAAGGTGCAGCACGAACTACAAATCCCAAAAGGCAACACCAGGGTCAATAAAAGATGATGCAAATCAACGCACGTGTAAGCTGCAGAGACCCGTGACTGTTTGGCTTCCCTCAGAGGAAAGAGCAGGAGCTCTGAAACGCGTAAGGGATAAAAGTCAAAATACAGGGTTGTGAAAGCCTTTTTGGAAATTAAAGAGTTTGGATAAACTTTCCAATGTGGAGTGGCGTCTTCGTGCACAGGGTAACCTATGATGATATACATACACGGCAGCCTGGCCGTGGAAGATGCACCGCCTAAAGAAAAGGTCTGCAGGTTTTCAAACCATTTGAAGTCCTAATAGCGGCACAAAGGATTTTCATAAATGCAAATCGGTTTCATAATCTGAAGCCCACTGGAGGGCAAAAAACATTTTACAATAGCCAGCAAACAGTCGAAGGTGCAGCACGAACTACAAATCCCAAAAGGCAACACCAGGGTCAATAAAAGATGATGCAAATCAACGCACGTGTAAGCTGCAGAGACCCGTGACTGTTTGGCTTCCCTCAGAGGAAAGAGCAGGAGCTCTGAAACGCGTAAGGGATAAAAGTCAAAATACAGGGTTGTGAAAGCCTTTTTGGAAATTAAAGAGTTTGGATAAACTTTCCAATGTGGAGTGGCGTCTTCGTGCACAGGGTAACCTATGATGATATATATATATATATATATATATATATATATATATGTAAAACACTAGAACAGGGGTATTTGCCAAAAAAGCTGCACTTTACCCAATCTGTTATGGTCCAGTAGATTTGTTGTGGGTGCTAATAACCTGAAGTCATTTACCCCTAGACTTCCGACATAATTCAAAACAACACAATGGTTAAGAACCCCACACAGTGTGCATTTGACAATAACATTTAGTACAATGGTCTGAAAGAAAATACTTCAGTAGGACGTAAAGTTCTTTTCTTGCTTTTATTGACAATCTTCAAGTAAAAAAACGTAGCCAACACTTTTCGTCCGTAGGACTTCTTCAGGGCTACAACAAACAGATATACAAATACATATATTATGCAAAAAGCTATTTACAATTAAAAAACAAGTTTGTGATACGTTTTTCATTATAAGGAAACAATTACATATCACTAAATCATTTAGCATGGATGTCCTACTGAGAAGGCTTATTCTTAAACATATGTAGCTTATTGAAGAGTGAAGGAAAGCATATTCTAAGACACACAACTAAATGTTTCGTTTTTTAATCCCTTGTATTTCCCTATTGCAAACCGCTTTGATTGTCTGTCAACTACAGATTGGGTGGATTGACATACTCAGGGCTCGCCAGGGGAATATGGTGGTTGCGCAAATCCAACGCGTTCCCGCAAGGATGTTGCCATAGCGGACCCGATAACAGTTAATTTATCCCCCATACCTGGAACTAGCCCGATGATGAGAGAGAGCCGGGGCGCGGGTACACCGATTGCCCCTAACACAGACTTAGCTCTCTGTAAAGTCCTCACTTGGAACGTGGCAGGTCTAAACGCGAAGGCTTTAGACCCAACATGGCAAAGATTTATTAAACAAGATCACATCATAGGACTTCAAGAAACGTGGGATACAACACATACCTTTTCCCTGGATGGTTTCTGCAGCTTTTCTACTCCGGCAGTTCCAGGCATAAGAGGGAGAGCAAAGGGTGGTTTACTCACCTTGTGTTCCCTGGATTTAGTAGGGGTTTTCAAAAAAATAGACACCGCATTAACAAATGCTCTTGCGGTGGAGTGGACCCTCCCTAACTCAAAGATTTTTTTGTTGATTAATTTTTATAATTCAAAGGAGTCCGCCATTGTAAATGAACATTTAATTTCTTTGTTAAATTTTTTGTCAGCCTATAGGAGTGATTGCACTACCCTCCCGAAACTGGTTATTCTGGGGGATTTTAATATACACCCCTGTGAGGGAGGTTGTTTTAATTATAGATACGGGGGTATACCACCTGAAGCCATTCCTCATTTTGAGCATACACCCGAAGGCGAGTATCTAGAGTTCCTTCTAGCTAACCTAAACCTCTTCGAATTCGACCAAGGCATTAGCGAGCCTAGAGCCCCAACTTTTGTTGGAAGAGATGCCAATACAGTCATAGATTATATCTTTGTTTCAAATGGGGCCTTGGCAAAGGCACATGAGTACAGCGTAGTTGACCTTATTTCATCGGATCATTATCCTGTCCTTTTGTCCTTGGACCTAGATTGCTTCCGCACTGGCAGCCCGCCAAGTATGGCAGCCCGAAAGGACTTGAAATCTAAAGAGCAGGGAAGGCGCCTGAAATGGGAGATGATTGTTCCAGAGGAATTTTTTCATTCAATCGCCCAAGAGTCGGAGGCCAGTATGGCAGTGTGTTTGGACCCAACTGCTGAGGGCCCTAAGGTCTTGACAGCTTATGAAGAGATCTGTTCCAGGATTAGTAAGAATTTGGAACGAAAGTCAGCTGGGCAAGGGAATTCAAAGACCCACAAATGGTTCAACAAGGAATGTTCGAGGATACATAGTGCTCTGCTGAAAGCCATAAAACAAAAACCCAGAGACACGTCATTAGTGGCCAAGCTAAGGAGGGAATACAAAACCACAATTCATAATCGCAAAAGTCAAATTAAGGAGGAAGCTTGGAATAGCCTATTATCTGTGGAGGTGCTGAGAGACAGTAAAAAGTTTTGGGCCATTGTAAATCAGCCCTTTTTTTCTGACAATGGGCCAACGGATTTAGACTGTGTCATAGAGGATAACAGATGGCTAGCCCATTTTGGTAAAATCAATGAGTCTACAGTCCCTGCCTCAATTGCCAAAACCCATGACCATCCCAATTTGGTTATGGATTTTAACATTATGGAAGTTGAAAGGGCGATTAGAGATACCAGCAAACACAAGGCCCCGGGACCCGATGGGGTACCAGCAGATCTCTATATACAGTACCCACAATTCTGGTCCAAAATTTTAACCAATGTTTTTAATGCTATTCCGACAGCTGGCTTCCCACCCTCCTGGTCTAACTCTATAATTGTGCCTATATTCAAGAAAGGGAATAGGGCGGACCCGGCCTGCTACAGACCAATCTCCCTGTTGGACTCTGCCGTTAAGATCTTAGGCAGAGTCATCCTGCACAGAATGGAGGTTTGGCTGGAGGAGAGCGGGATCCTTTCAGACTTGCAGTACGGGTTCAGGGCACACAGAGGGACAATTGACCAATGTTTGAACCTTCATCTAATCATTAGCAAATACACTGTGGTGAAGGGGGGGTTTCTTTATTTGGGATTTATGGACCTATCCTCCGCGTTTGATTTGGTTAATCGCACAAAATTATGGACCATTTTACGAAATTTGGGATTGGACACTACTTTGGTTAGCTTTTTACATGAACTTCATTCTAATTTGTTTGCGTCTGTTAGGGCATCAAGGGATGGTAGGTGTACAGCAAAATTTAGATCAGGGAGAGGGGTCAGACAAGGGTGCATCCTGGCCCCTCTTCTCTTTACACTGTACATCAACGCCTTGGGGAAATTTCTGAACCCAGCCACCCTGGACATTACGCGTATGGGGGGGCTACCTATTCCGGTCCTCCTATACGCGGATGACGCTGTTCTCATAGCGCGGACTGGCATAGGACTTCAAAAACTCTTGGACCATTTCGGCCAGTTCATGGAAGCGCTCGATCTAAAAATTAATACCGTCAAGTCCCATGTTATGGTCGTTGGCTCTCGAAAGAAAAATATGAAGATCAGATCTTTCAGCTCTAACAATTCACCAATTTCGAGGGTGCCCTCTTTTTGTTATTTGGGCGTCACTTTTGACGAGAGAGGAACTTGAAAGCCACAAATGAAACTCAAGGAAAATGGAGTCATTAGATCGACAACAGCACTCCTGAGCTTCTCCAAAAAATTGGGCTCGAAACCTATGGAAGCTATGACCAGGATATATAGAGCCAAATGTTTGGCAATAGCTTCCTACGGGGCAGACATTTGGGGCTATGTCCCAACTCCAGGCATACAAATTGCCGAAAACAACTTTATACGGGCCCTGCTGACTCTCCCGAAATCTTCCCCCACACACTCAACCCATAATGAACTAGGCATGGGTTAAGTTTCTTATCTTCTAAAAATGTCCCCAGTACTTTGCTGGATTAAAACCTGGACAAATGAAGAAATCAGCCTGAATCACTGCATCCTTAAGGATTGTATATCTCTCGACAAAGCTCATACTATTCCGTGGCTGGCATATGTTAGAGCGGCATGTGCGAGGCTAGGGCGTCCGGAAATGTACTCTCTACCGCAACATCTCAAAAAAGAGGATGCAAAGTGGGTGAAGCAGCACTTTCGGACTTTGTTGGAATGCGAAAGAGAATCGGCTGAACTGGGTAAACCTACGGTCAGATTACTTTTTCAACTTTCCACAACCACAGCGATGGAACCCTATTTAAAATATGTCACAAAGCCCTACCATCGCTTTCTGCTCATAAGGTTTAGATTTAATTTGATCCATCTCATCCTTGGCACGCATACAGAATTGGGCTCACCAGAAAATTTTCCCCCTTCTCAACACAGGACACCTTGCACTTGGTTATGCTCTGTGAGCACTATTTGGTGCCGCGGAAAAAATTCCTTGTTCCCATCTTAAAACCTCTGAATTTCGTTCAGGTACGGCCAGCATTACTATATTTACAGATGTTGAACTCAGTGCCGGTTGCATATGGCGTAGCCTGTTTTTTAGTAGCAGCCGCCAGACAGAAAAAACTAAGAGCTGCCGCACCACTAAATCATCAAATTTGACTTTCTGTATAAACTCTGGTGAGAATGTCTCTCATATGCTGATTTTTTAGGTGTTCCCTGTATCTACCAAATCCCTTTTTTATAATGAATGTGCCCTTTCCTTTTGTTTTTAGAAGGAGTAGCAATCAATTCTTTCCACCTATTTAATTGTTTTTTAAAAAAATCTGATTGTATGTATCATGTACTGCTTTTATGGTTTTAATTAACCGAATAAAGTTTTCTGACTGACTGACTGACAACTGCACTGCAGGGTAAGGCAAAGAGAGGAAAGAACCATTTCATGCATTGAAATAAAGTCTAGGCTTCACTTCAGAAAGCTAATAACAAACCAGGACTGGATCTTACCGAAAGGTATTCCTACGTATTTTTTTCAAGGTTTTTCTCTCAGAACTTTTTATATTATGCGTTTTCAAAATTTCAGCTGTGAATGGCATTAACGGCCTATTTTGAAAGAAATACAGTACTTTGTAATTATGTATCACATAAGCATGACTATTTCACAAATACAAATGGCATATATGCCACGAACCTTATTATGTGTAGCCGTAGTCAAATCCCTTTTTTTTCGATTTTTAATTTTCAGGACATCAAATGTGCAGGGCATGAATGGCCTAATTAAAAAAAAAAAGGGGAAGAGCACAATCTTGTATCATTATAAATCACACCATGTAAAAGTGTTAATTTATGTTGGCACAATTCTAGTTAAACACATACCTTATTATGAAGGATAGCAATCAAATCCTTCTGTGTATCATGATCAGGGGGTCACCAAAGACGTATTTATTCACTGTCCACAACCCATCAGTTCTAAGATAAAAGATGATTGTAATTTTGCTTAGTTAATTAGCTAATTTATTATAAGCATAGTCATAGTTTTAAAGAACAAAACCCTAACTTCCTGTCATACAGCGTTATCTCTTAACAAGGTTGAGAGATGTAACAGGGTAGTTCATAATTGGTTTTAAAAACACGCTATTAAGGGTTAAGGTTGCATGCAATAGGTGCGATGTTGCCTTTATAATTATTAATGGAAAATGACATTTACTGCCAAATATCCAATTATAAGGTCGGACGTGAACTCTCAATACAATCCTTATGCTCCTTTTTTTTAAAATAAAAAAACAATAGCCGGCTATGCCTTTGAAAGCGGTTGCAACATATCATAAAGTTGAACACGTACAATGTTAGAACGTGCATATGGTTAAAACCACCATGTCCTTTAGCGAAAAGCTTTTCTAGAGTTAAACAAGGGAGTGCGAAGACGCATCTAAATTACATGTCATTGCCCTTCAAAGAAGACTCGAAGTTACCAAACCCTCGTTAAGGTAGGGTGTTAAATATGCGCGGGGAGCGAGTTACTAGCATCAATAACAGAGTCAAAGCCCCCCCAGAGTTCTACTTACTTCGATCACGAGCAGTGGGTGCCTTCTTCCTCGATACCAGTGGTTCGGGATGCATGCAAGATTTGTGGGTTTAAATAGCCCGCAAATTAGCATCAGCTGTGTCCCCGTGTGCATGAGCACGAGCACCAAAACGCCTACAACAGCGGCCGCCATCTTATAGTGGACACAGAAAGGAAAGCGGGCATTGTACTAAGAAGCATTATTGTGAAGTTTGTTGCTTAAGAACTCACATGTCGTTACTCAATGTGGTATAAATCTTCTAAACGTGCCAACTAAAATTATCACGGACTGAGATAGTATTTATTAATTTAAAGGAAATTGTGTGTGGTACTGGATTATTAATACTTCAAATTTATTTTAGTGACACTGTGTCTCCTTATCGATAGCAGTTTTTTTGTAGGGAGACCAGTAAGTTAATGCTGGTCGCTCAATGTAAAACCGGCATCTGCACAAAATGAGTAACGAGAATATCGTAATTTAGCGTGCTATTGCTGAGCAATGTCTACTTTTGTCATGCAGCCGTTTTCAATCATAGGCAGCATTTTATTGAAAAGGCAAAGTTTAACGGAATGGCAATAGGGAATAACAGTGCCTCCCTTAGGGTACAGTATCATGATGCCATTGCGAAGAGGCTCTAACATGGATAGTAACCAAGTTAGCGATTAAAGTAGAGGAAAATCATGTCTTTGCATACCGTTTTCAGATGCTACAATAATGTATATCAGATCATTTATTTTCTCAGCATGTAAACCATGAGCCGACTATGTAGCCATGGGTATTATGTATGGTATATCATAATAATGTCAATATAAAACCGGCATTTACACGGGCAAATGGCGGAAATATTGCAATTTTGAGGTGCTATTGTTGGGTATTGTCTGCTTTTCACATACAGCGATTTTAAAGCATAAGCAACGTTTTCTATAAAGACAAAATTTAATTTTTAATAGAATGACAATAGGGAATAACAGTGCCTCCCTAAGGGTACAGTGCCATTGCAAAGATGTTCTGACATGGAAAGTGAACAAGTTATTGAACATTGAGGAAAGTTGTGTCTCCCAACATATTAACTAAGAGCCTACTATATTGCCATACTTATTATGTATAGTTAGTCATGATGATGTAAATGGTGACACACGTACCAGTTTTACGGGACTAACCAGTATGCATATAGGGAAGAGTCCCTGTACAGAAAATATATTTCAGTTGCTTATTATTCAATGCACGCATTCACTGGAATCAAAGGCATACCTGTGCAATGAATTTGTGAGCCCATTTTATCCTGCTGTATGATCATAAAACAACTGGCAATGGTGTGAGCAAGGATACATATCTTAGATGATGTTAAGCCCAATCATGCTATATGATCATTAGAAAACCAGCGGCATTATAGATAATGATACATTTCATTGTTGACATTAAGCCCATTAGAGATACTGCGAAGGCGACAAATCCATGCAGCCTCTGTTTGTCTGAGCACTTTGGTTCTATCACCACCTCTTTTTAATGTCTTTACATGATCTATGCCGTAGAATGATATTTTTGTCTCATCTGGATGGTTTTCATGAATGTGCATTGAGACAGGATATCTCACATCCTAGTTATTTATGGCTCTCACATGTTCCTGAATTCGGATTTTTAAGCTTCGAATGGTACTGCCAACATAAATTTTATTGCAGGCGCAAATGATGATGTACCCCGTGTAGGGAGTGTTGCAATTTATGAACGAGTTTATGGAAAACTCCTTATCGATATTGTGTTTGAATTTGAATTTTCTATATAAACCAAATTGCCACATATTGCAACTTCCACATGTAAAGAAACCATTGGGTTTCTCCGGTAACCATGCTGTTAGACTTTTTTTCTTGACATCCTGAATGTAACTAGGACAGAGCATGTTTTTGATTGTTTTACCCTTTCGATATACCACCTTAGGTTTTGTGCTGATGGTACCTGCTGGTAAATTGGCTGTTTGTAAAAGATGCCAATTTCGTCTAAGAACATTGTATACATGGTTACTCTGTACATTATATTGAGTTATGAATGGTACACTTTCGGATTGGAATTTTAACTTGTCTTTGGGTTTAGGGACCAAAGTGCTCTGCCTATAAACTTTTTGCATTTTCTGTTCTGCTCTTTTGATGTTTTCCTTGGAATATCCCCTTTTGATAAAGTTGTTCTTTATCTGAGTCACATTTTCTTTGAATGAAACGTCAAGATTGCAATTGCGCCTTTCTCGAATCATCTCCCCATAGGGGATGGCATTAATCGTGCTGGCTTGGTGTGCACGTTCAGCATCTAATATGCTATTACATGATGTAGGCTTTTTAAACATAGTGCTATGTATCCTGTTGTCCTTGTGAAATAATTTCAAATCTAGAAACTCAATGCTCTCTCTGGAGTATGTCATTGTTAACCTCATGTTGAATCGATTGTTATTTAAATGGCATTGAAAGGCAATCAGTTCCTCTATGCCACCATTCCAGATGAGCAGGACGTCATCTATGTATCTGGCATAGAAGATGATGTTATTCATCCATTGCATAGTCCCAGGTCCCTAGGCATGCTCCGTCTCGTACAAGCCCATAAAGAGATTTGCATAAGACGGAGCAAACCTGGATCCCATAGCCGTACCACGTTTTTGTAAGAACCAGGAGCCATTGTGTAAGAAAACATTCATGGTTAACACCATGCGAGCCATATCTAACAACATAATGGAATGATCAAGATGGGATGCACTTCTTTTCTACAAGAAATGTTTCAGGGCCCTTAAGCCACATTCAGTATGGATGCATGTATATAGACTTTCAACGTCCATTGTGACGAACATAAGTTCATCACTGTTCCATTCGAAGTCTTCAAGTTTATTTAAGACATCCCTGCTGTCTTTTAAGTATGCTGGTAAGTTTTGTACTATTGGTTGGAGGAAACTGTCTATATACTCGGATAGATGCTCAGTAGGGCATCCATTCCCTGAGATTATGGGTCTGCCTGGGGGAAATGCACCGCCCTTGTGCAGCTTGGGAAGTATATAGATGCATGGATGTCTGCTGTCTTTAGCCTGTAGATATTTATATTCTTTATCAGATATTAACCCTGTTTCATGCCAATCCCTTAATCTGATATTAATGTTTTTTTCAATTTTAGGGATGGGACATTCTTTTAACATAACAGGTTGGATCACTCAATTGCCTGTCTATCTCATTCAAATAGTCTTTATGGTCCATAAGGACGATATTTCCTCCTTTGTCGGCTTCACGCACGGCTAAATCGACATTCTCTTGTAAGTCTCTTAGAAGGGCCATATCTTTTTTAGATACATTATAATGATGTCTGCAATGTGACTGAGTACCATGACTGTCTTCTAGTTGGTATAGTTGTGATGTGACCTTTTCAAAAAATTAATCTAGATGTCTATCCTGTACTCCTGGTGGTATAAATGTAGATCTATTTCTTAAACCACTGTCTATTGTCGTGTCCTCATGAACATCTAGCAGACTGGCCATTTGTCTGATGTCAATATCCAAATCATCTTCATCCAAACTGGCTAACAAATGAATACCATCTAAATCATTAATAGTCAATCCATGAGCATCATTCATATCGCTAGAAACATTAATTGTAGTAGACTGATGTTCTGCAAAGTACTTTTTTAATTTTAATTTTCTCATGAACTTGTACAAATCAGCATGTAGCTCAACATAGTTACAGTTTTTACTTATACAAAAGCTTAAGCCCTTCTATATATATATCGGATTCAAACAAATACCCTTCCACTTCCTTGAAGTGATCAAAAGAGCACAAACTCCTCTTGAATTGCAGAGTGATTTATTCCTCACATTTTCATGCCATAACATGTTTCGGTCAACCAGTGACCTTGATCAGATAGTGAAAAGCATTGCGTTAAAGTCATTTAAACAAACCCAATTGTGTTACGTGACGACATTCACGGAAGACATAGTAAACAGACTACCTAATTGCGTAGATGCATTGTTGCTCAAAGTTTCTACCAACGTGTGTTGAAAAGACTTTTTATCATTGTCCAGTACAAATATAGAATTCGTATCATATAGTTTAACACACATGTTTAAATAAAAAAAATTGGATAAATTATTTAAGAATATTTTAGAGTATGATACCACACGGTCATATACATGCTATAAAATTAATGGGAAAGTATATGACAATTCGTACTGCTTAAATGCATTGTTGTGATCTTCTCCCATATTAATTTGATACAGCAATCATGCTGTTAGCCATGTACAAATATCGAAAAAGTCTAATATATGAGTATTCACGCCATCTGATGTGCAAAATGAGCCTGAATGTCCTATTAAAGTGCTAATGTGCTTTCTTAATACCCTATTAGTGCGTAGTGCTTGAAAGTGCTTGGTGCGTCATAGTGCAAATACAGAAATGTGCAACACAATTGTAAAGTGATTGTTATGATGTCTCACATTTATAAAACTTTTTTTTGTTTTGTTTTTGTTACATAAAATTATCTTATTGGTGGTCGGCTATCGGAGTATTATTTACAGGAATTAATATTTAATTTATGTATGTCATATTCTTAAAATAATTGCAAATTAGACTAGATGGATATTGGGCAAAATTAAGAGAGTATTTTTTTGTATTTCATACAATCTAAACCTGAGTCTGAGGTGTATAACTGAATGCCAATTTCATTACAGTATATAATCTCAATGATGCAATGATGGGTACAGGAGGTTGTGAAGGTCCTCATTATTATTGAGCCCTGTTGGTGTTTTGCAGTCAAGTTCTAGTATCATTCGTGCCTCAAGCTGGTGGAGCATACGTTTCCTGTTACCACCTCGTTAAAGAGTCGGAATGGCATCAATAACAAACTATTTAAGGCAACGAAAGTCATTTTGATGTACAGATTTAAAGTGACGTGCCGCAGGGTACGAGGCATCACTGTTGACTATGGCCCGCAGGTGCTGGAGAATTCTTACATGTACCTGCAGCTTGGTACTCCCAACATATCTCAAGCCGCAGGTACATTCCAAAACATATACTGCATATTCTGTCCGTCAAATAAAATTACTAGCTACCTTAGTAGGACTGAATGGTGTTGAATAGTGTGTTGTATTTACACCAAACTTACAGGCCCTGCAGGATGAGCATTTTATAAAATCCTTGCTTTGGTTTTAGCCAACAAGTGCTTTGGCTGATCTCTGGGCTACTTTTAACCAACTGAGATCTCATGGATGAGGCTCTTCTGAATGTAAATGTGGGTAATGCCGCTAATCTGGGTGCCATTACTCCATCTGTAAGTAATATTGTCCAATTTTGATTAATGATTGCCCTTATCTTTCATTCCTGACAGTTGTATGTGGTGATGAGACTACTTGTATTCTCATTTGTTCTAGTAGATGTTACTGATTCATGCTCAGATTCCATATCGTAGTTCTTGTGCTGCAACAGGGACTCCCTAGTTCAAATGTTGGCTTTATTCATGGCATCTCTGAAAATGTTATCAATATATATATATATATATATATATATATATACCGGCGATCAAAGCGACTGGGATCGCCGAAACGCGTTTGGTGTTTTCGGGCACAGCATGCACTTTTGAATATTGAAAAAACAATATAAACCTGCAACTGAATTTATTACAAGAGTCCGTTTCTCCAGTTTATTGCGGAAATGCATTGTGGAGTTTGGTGTTTGATATACATATATATATATATATATATATATATATATATATATATATATATATATATATATATATATATATATATATATATATATATATATATATATATATATCCAACGTACGAGTTGTCCCAACTCAGAAGAACCTGCTGGTGCTCTGAGTTCAGTATTTAGCGCAAGTGCGCTGCTTCCAGCATTCCAATTCTTTAAAACAAATAACATCCCAGTGGATTCGGAAAATGTCTCATTTATCACTGTGATGCCATTAATCACCTGCAGAAACGACCCATCTGCCAAATCACGCTGTTTGCTGTGTAGCTGCAGCTTGAGCCACCCGTTCCGTGGCAGGGTTCTTCTCCGACCGGGACCGGCTGGAAGCAGCGCACTTGCGCTAAATACTGAACTCAAAGCACCAGCAGGCTCTGGGGGAGTCAACGCCCATCAGGGCGGGTGCTAGTGATTTAAGGCTCCATACAGCATTGAACCGGCCTCTGAAGAAATGCTCGGTGAGAGCATGAAACGCGTCAGGCTTAATGTGAACAGGACTTTGCCTTATCTTATTCTGTGATGGAAACCTGCTGATTAAAAGCGTGATTTAAGCCTTCCTGCCTGTGGGTTCTTCTGAGTTGGGACAACTCGTACGTTGGATATATATATATATATATATACTTTCCACTCCTGTGTTTACACAATCCTAAACAGGCTCTGACACCGTGGGGTCTTATTTAGGAACAAGTTTTATTTATTTCAAGAGCAAAGTTTGACGCGTTTCGACGGATGGAACCGTCTTGCTCACAACAAAGAATTCAGGTGAGTGAGTGCTTTTTGAACATGCAAAGTGCTCATTGGTCTGCGGCGGCGGCATCATTGTTGGCATAGCAACCATTTCACCATGGCCACAGAATGCACTTTTGAATATTGAAAAAACAATATAAACCTGCAACTGAAGTTATTACAAGAGTCTGTTTCTCCAGTTTGTTGCGGAAATGCTTTGTGGAGTTTGGTGTTTGAGATATATATATATATATATATATATATATATATATATATATATATATATATATACATATATATATATTTTTTTTCTCGCAAAATTAGAACGCTGCACTCGGGAAATGTAGGTAGCTTGTTTTTATTCAGCAAACTCCACCATAAGTCTGTCACACCGACGCGTTTCGGGCATGCGCCCTTTCTCACGGTAGGTGAAATTACTTTTTCCACAGTTTTTAAGGCTATGCACTTTGACCTTCCCCCATAGAATTCTGGGATTGGTAGTTTTTTAAGGTAGCAACGGAAAACACCTTAAGTGACAGTATTTTGATTATTTTACATATTTACAAGACACATTAACACAATACTTAGGCAAACCAATTGCAAAATAGGAAAACCAAGGCGGGTGAGGACCTTTTACATGCCGAAAGCTTTCATCCAAAGTCTGTAATAAATAATATTCCCTTTGGAGAATTTGTGAGAATGAAAAGAAACTGCTCATTAGAAAAGGAAGCCAACACCCAAATCTCAAAATGTGCACTGAGATTGGAAGCGAGAGGCTATAAGAATAGTATTTTAAAGAAAAACATAGTGAAAATCAAGCAAAGATCAAGATCAGAAATTCTAATACAAAAAAGACAAACCATCCCAACCAAAAACGAACCTCCCAGACTAATTTTGAGTTGCAGCAAAGAGGCACACAAAATACGAGGATGCATACAAAAATACTGGCCATTATTACACCAAGACCCTGACTTGAAGAAAATATTGGGAAATGAGCCAAAGTTATCTTTCAGAAAAGTACCATCATTAAAAGACATGCTCGTACGTAGCCACTTTGAAAGCAAAAATACAAAATCATCGAACTGGTTGAAAACACGACAAAATGGTTTCATCAAATGTGGACACTGTAAAGCGTGCAAAATAGGCAAAAATACAAAATCTGTCAGAGATCCAGAAGGCCGGCAAATTGTAATAAAGTCGAAGATCACATGTACTACTCAGTATGTAGTATATGTAATACAATGTGATTGCGCACAGATGTACATTGGGAGTACAGTTTGCACATTGAAAAAGAGAATGTTCGAGCATATAAGAGCTGTAAAAAACAAAGACATGTCTTACGCTACAGCCAAACATATGTTTGAATGTCAAGAAGGAGATTGGAGGAAAATGCAATTCTACGGAATAGATCATGTAGAAGAAAATGAAAGACTGGGAGATCGGAAATCCAAACTTCGCCAACTGGAATCAAAATACATCATCCGAATGAAAAGCAAGATCCCAAGGGGGATGAATTTGGATGAGGAACTCTTTGTACATCTGTGAATGAGGACAAACATACAAACATTCCTGGAACTGTACAATGAGCAGAACAAACATCATTGTAAGAACTGTGGGTTAACATAAGTTCGAGACTCAGTTACACACAAGACACTCTTAGGTACTATACCTGTAATTTCAGATCATGGTATATACATGCTGAGTAATCAGAAACACATACTGAAAGCATAATTACCAAACAACTTAGGATTCAGAAATGGTACTATACCTAGAATGTAACCAAAGGTCCTCACCCGCCTTGGTTTTCCTATTTTGCAATTGGTTTGCCTAAGTATTGTGTTAATGTGTCATGTAAATATGTAAAATAATCAAAATACTGTCACTTAAGGTGTTTTCTGTTGCTACCTTAAAAAACTACCAATCCCAGAATTCTATGGGGGAAGGTCAAAGTGCATAGCCTTAAAAACTGTGGCAAAAGTAATGTCACCTACCGTGAGAAAGGGCGCATGCCCGAAACGCGTCGGTGTGACAGACTTATGGTGGAGTTTGCTGAATAAAAACAAGCTACCTACATTTCCCGAGTGCAGCGTTCTAATTTTGCGAAAAAAAGATTTTTGGACCTGTGGTTTGTCCCTCGCTTGCACCTGCTGCAGAGCGCTCCAGCTGTAACCACCCTTGCTTTGCCATATATATATATATATATATATATATATATATATATATATATATATATATATATATATATATATATATATATATATATATATATATATATATATATATATATATATATATATATATATATATATATATATATATATATATCTATATATATATATATATATATATATATATATATATCTATATATATATATATATATATATATATATATATATATATATATATTGTGCTCCAATTCTTCTGTTAACAAAGAATTATCCACACTCACGGTGTTGATTCTCCCAAGGTTGCTTTATTTACAGACAAGACAGACGCCCTCGCATTTCGGCACACAGCCTTTCTCGATGTCAGCAGCCACTAGACATCGGCATGTTTTTAAACAATATCCTCACAATGAAGGAAGGAAGGACTGCTGGCTTGCTGACATTCACCAGCGCCATGTATGGTATGTTATTCCAAGGATGTAATCAACTCTATGCACGTTATAATTTAAACATACATTTTAACTAAGCATGGGCGGAAAATCCGTTCCGCTCGCGGATTTTGCGGATTTTTGGTAAATTCGCAATCCGCGAACTCCCGCAAATTTACCGAAAATCCGCAAATCCGCGAGCGGCGGATTTTTCCGGGGGCAAAAGTTCAAGCCTGCCCTGTTGTAACTATTTTAGGATGGCGCCGGCAAGCTGCCAGCGCCATCCTAAAATAGTTACTAAGTTAGCTTCAACAGGAAGCTCTAATAGATAAAATAAAGCAGGTGCTCGCAACTGCTTTATTTTATCTATTAGAGCTTCCTGTTGAAGCTAATTTAGTTAGTATTTTAGGATGGCGCTGGCAGCTTGCCGGCGCCATCCTAAAATATTTACAAATGCCCTTCCTGTGACCCTTCCTGTGGAGCTTTTTCTCTTCATCTGCTGAACTGATCTTTCTCTGACCTTTTATGCACACAAGAGGCATGTGAACTCGCATGGAAGCCCCGCACGTTTGGCCCCGCGCACACACTCGCGGTTTGCACCATCTTCCCGCCATTCACCCACTATAATGGACAGCTCACTCAAGGGACCCCTGCGCCCTTCGGGGCGATTGCATAGTAACACACACATGGTCGCTCGAACTAGTTGATGCTCAAATTCAGTGACTCATTCATTAGCCCAAAAACAATCATGAGCGTCTTCGAGGCTGGACAGGTGTGCCTCTTCCCAAATCTACCGTGGAAAGTTAGCTGTGATGCTGGGTAGAGGCCTTTGCATCCTTGACTTTCATTAGCGCAATCCCCGTGCTGTTCCTGTGACCAGGAGCTTCTTTCTCTTCATATTATTGTGTTCGCACGGGTTGCTGCAAGTTCGCACGCGTTTTGTACAATTTCGCAATTTGCGAAATTGTACAAAACCCTCGCGAACTTGCAGAAACCCGTGCGAACATAAAAAAAAATCCGCAAATTCGCGAGAATTCGCGGATTTTGCGGATTGCGAGTTCGCAAATCTGCAAAATCCGTGAACGCGAGATCCGCAAAATTCGCCCATGCTTAATTTTAACCACTCATTTGTCCAAGTAAACTCGAACTGTGAAATGTACATAATTTACCATCATTTCACACATACAATTTTCGGTATTTGAATCAAATTAAATTACTTGGTTTGCAAACAAAATTGAGCCGTGTATCGGCCATTATCCTCCCTTAGATGTTATTCAGGTCTGTTTTTCAAAACAAATCAACCATTAACATTTCCTTTTTCTATATACATTTTTGTACTATTTTATCTTTTATCAAATTTCATACTTCATTTTTAGTTTCTTAGTTCATCTTATCAAATTCATGTTTTGCGGTCACGGGGCTCACCAAGGCACATCTCATAACTTCAAATCAGATTTCAAAGTCACAAATTAATCATAAACCCAAAAGAAAGCGTTAATTCATCCAAATTGACCCTGAAACACTTGTCCTTATATACATATATACATAAATATACATATATACAAATGAAGGTATCATAAACACATCCTTTGCAATTCCATCATACGTTGTTACCAATCCTTTATGTACCAATGTGAACCATCAGGTCTTCGCCACTATTCATACCTTAAGGTGTTTTGGTATGGAGGTCAATAATATTCCTCAATTCCAGCCTTCGAAGTTTTTTAAGTCTATCCCCTCCTCTGATATTGTCAGGGACTGAATCTAGTCCATAACCCAGTAACTGGTTCCAATCACTTTGATGTTTTTCTGAAAAGTGTCTTGCGACCGGATATGCTTGGTCCACCTTGTCTATTGCCCTCATGTGCTCTAATATCCGGATTTTGAATGGATGCACCATACTGCCTATATAACGCAGCCTGCATGGGCAGACAAGACAGTACACCACATACGGTGTACTGCAAGTAATGAACTTGCTGATTTTCTTGACCATACCAGTGTCTTGAATAGTATATGTTAGCGCTCTTTTGCTGTTACAACACGCTTTACATTTATGACAGGGGAAAAAACCTTTCATGCTTTTCAAGGTGTTAGTTTTAGGAGGTGTTTTTTCTAAGTGGCTCCGTACCAATTGGTCTCGGATGGACCTAGCCTTTTTAAATGTGACCAATGGATAATTAGGGACATCCTCACCTATAACATTATCCGTTTTCAGGATATGCCAGATTTTTCTCAGCATTTGTTTTAGATGATTAGTCTCCGCTGAGTATGGGGTGATTAGTCGGAATTTACCTCCTTCGGTTTTCTTATCCCTACTCTGTTCCAGTAAATTATCTCTGGTCATGGCTCTTACTTTAGAAAGTGTTTTGTTCAGGGTAATAGGATTGTAACCTCTTACAATCAATCTGGCTACACTCTCAGAAGCTGCCGTGTCAAAGTCACAATCGCGTGTGCAATTTCTCCTGATTCTAAGTAATTCCCCATAGGGGATACTTTGCACTACTTTGGGGGCGTGACTGCTTGTCGCATATAATATCGAATTACCAGCAGTGGCTTACCGATATAGCGAAGTCTCGATCTTGCCCCCAACAACTTGTACTCTCAGGTCCAAGTAGTCCAGGGAAGTTGGACTGATTGTCCCCGAAAAATGCAAGTTGTGATCATTTTCATTCAGGTTAGCGATGTAGTGACGTGCAGTCTCTTCTGTTCCTTGCCAGATGATAAATAAATAATCGATATATCGATGCCATTTTATCACTGAGCCACTCGATATATCGTCCCTGTAGGTTCTGGGCAACCGCTCCTCCCACCAGCCAACGAACAAGTTCGCATAGCTGAGAGCAAAGCAGGTGCCCATCGCCGTACCAGACACCTGTTTGTAATATTCTTCTTCAAAAAGGAAAATATTGTTATTTAAGCAAAAATGCAGAAACTCAATCAGCATGCAATTGTGTTGCGCATATCTTAACTGTCTTTTTCTTAAGTATACAGTTACCGCTTCTATTCCTTTTGAGTGTTCAATACAGGTTTAAAGACTTGTTATATCAAGTACAACAAGTAGGTAGTCAGATTGTCATTGTACATTTTGGATTTTAGTCAAAAAGTCCTTGGTGCCTTTCACATGGGAAGATAACTTAGTTACCAAGTTTGCCAGAAAAAAGTCAAGAAACTTTGAAACATGTTCCATCAGTCCCTGAACTGAAGAAACAATTAGTCTCCCATGGGGGTGCAGATTGTCCCTATGTATCTTGGGAATGTGGTAGAAGGTAGGGCAAGTGGGATTAGAGCTGCGTAAATATATGTGTTCTTCATTCCCAAGCATTCCTCTTTTATACCACTTATTTATAAGTTCATCATATGCCTGGATACTTTGTTGGTATACATTAAAAGTGGTTTTCTGATAGCACCTCACATCAGATAGTTGTCTCATTGCCTCACAATGGTATTGTTCCCTTGTTTGCACCACCACATTCCCCCCTTTGTCCGAGGGCTTTATAATGATGGAATTGTCATTAGCCAGATTATTCATTGCAGTTTTCTCATCCTGTGATAAGTTCATCCCACTCCTACCTGTCCTCTGTTTTTTGCGAAACTGTAGGAGGTCCTTCATCATTGCCTCTGAGAAGGTATCCAGGGCATCAAACGGCATTTGTGGGTTAAAGGTGGAGCACGGTTTATAAGGACTTTCTTCTCTGTCCTGTTCAATCCCCACATTGATTGCACGTTGTACTACGTCTTGGCTAACTGCTTCATCAATCATCACTTCATTTCTTAAGTCCTCAAGTGCTTCTATTCCTGGAAGATCGTTGACCGCAAGATCATCAGTTGCTGTTAGTCTTGCTACTGGCTTCTTGTTTGTCTTTAAATGAGTTCTAGTTTTGAAATATTTATGAAGTTTCAGCTTTCTTACGAAACTAAAGAGATCAATCCTGGTCTGAGTGTATTCCAGGCGGGAATCAGGGCAGAATGTCAGGCCCAAGCTTAGCACTTTATGTTCTGAATCAGTAAGTGGTCTTGTTGTTATATATATTTCGAACCAATACTCCGACCACTTCCACCAAGGCTCGACGAAGAAGAAGGAGAAATGGACCTCTTTACTTCAGGCAAGATGTTATTTATTTAACCGTTCACATCCAAATCAGCATACGACAGATGACGCGTATCCTTGATCACATAAAGACTGGATTAGGTATGGCCATTTTAAATGATATGCAACATTTGATTAAGCTAGAAAACAGACTATTTAAAAGGTATATGCCTTTTCCTGTTAAACAAACATTTATGCATTATTACAACCGCCATACAATATGACATTAAAAATGCACATGAAACAATACGGATGTTAAAAACAGAAACAACCTGATAATAACAGCCCCACAACTCCTATCTACAGTGAATAATCCTGCATCGTATTTATGTGGAGTCACGTTTGCCCTCCACTTATTATGACATGAGTTACGTGAAAGTCACAATTGACTAAATATTACCGGATAAATCCATTCACTGTTAAACTCATGTGATTAATATTATCAGCTTAAATGCATGAATCTTCTTCTATTTGGGACAACAAACTTTAAGGATGTGCAAAACTAAGCATAGCAGCAATGAAAATTTGTACAAAACAGTGCTAATAAGATCTCAATTGAGAAAAATAGAAATGCCAAAGTATGTATCAGAGTATAAATATGACAATAAATATTCTAAAATACATTATATAATACAGATATCTAATGCTTACTAAAACAGTTTAAATCATACTTGGCCACAGCGCAAAAAAGTGTGATTTTTTTTAATCAATATATATACAAAGAGAGATCAATAAAAAGCAGAATAAAATCCAATAAGTTGACGAAATTGTGTTAGCAGTTTAAGCCAGAAGCTTCCAATATTATACAAATTGCATAGAAGAAAATGTTATTATGCTCTGCATGCGATAGTTTTCATGAGCGGAATTAGGACAAAAGTACACAGTAAAAAATTAATTAATTGATTAAAGTGCTGTCTATTCATCCATCGAATTCAGTCTAATGAACTGTTTGTAAAATATGTGTGTGTACACTAAAGACAAGTGTACATATCCTACGTGTTGTTTAATCCGTTAGGACAAACTCGAGGATGAATTTAGTTTCGAGACGTCTAAACAACAGTTCCCTGTTGCCTCAGCTCCGTTGTTTGGGCACTGAAGCTACCACATAGTACTGCAAACAATTTAGGTTACTATCATGCACCTGTTTGAAGTGACGCACCACTGGATAAGTGGGGTAACTGTGTAGAATTGCCGGCAAGTGCTGTAAAATTCTCACGTGCACCTGTAGCCTGGTGCTTTCAATGTAATTCAAGCCACAGGTGCACGTGAGAACATACACTGCAAATTCTGTTTTACAGTTAAAATGCCCAACTATTTTGTTAGGTGTAAGGCAAAACGGGGTTTGGTACTCTTTCTTGTTTACCCCGAATCTGCAAGCACGACAAGAACAGCATTTATAAAAGCCCGTCATGGGTTTTAGCCAGTTAGAATTGGTTCTTATTTCTGGGCTAGCTTGATCTAAAATGGAGCCCATGTTTCTAGCTCTGCAAATGTTATAGTTGGACTTACTGGTAAACTCATTCTCAAGACTGGGTCTGTTAATACTATTGTCTAGTTTTTGTTTACTATAGACCTAATTTTCCGTTCCTTTTCACTGAAAGCTGTTATTAACCTTGGACATTGTTGATCTAGAGCCTTGACTGTAGTAGAGGTAGACTCGGTAGAGTTTGTAGAATCATCTATTCTTCCATTTGTTGTGGCAGCAGGCTTTGTCTAGGCCGTAGAGCAGTTTTAGCCATAGCTGATTTAAGCACTTTGTCAGAGTAGCCCCGGACTTTCAGCCTGCGCAGCAGATCTGCTGCACAGGTATCCAAATCACTGTCCACACTGCAAATTCTTTTGAGGCGTAGGAGCTCTCCGTAAGGAATGCTCGCAATTAAATGCTTAGGGTGCGAGCTAGAGGCGTGAAGTGTAACATTACCTGCAGTTGGCTTCCTAAATAAAGTACTTTCCACTTTATTGTTCTTAATGAAAAGCCTCACATCTAAGAATTCTATACTCGAGTCATCTATGTGAGATGTGAAGTGGAGATTCAGATCATTTATATTGATGTTTTGAATGAAATCTACTGCCTCTTCTTTACTTCCATCCCACACTATAAAGATATCATCGATGTATCTTAGGAAGCATTTAATCTTAGTATCAAAGATTTTTTTATATTTCCTCTTGAGAACCTGCTCCTCCCACCAGCCAACGTGGAAACACGCGTAGCTGGGGGAGAAGCAGGCTCCCATCACCACGCCCCTAAGCTGCCTAAATAAATCCTTCCCAAAGAGGAAGAAATTATTGTGTAAGCACCAGTCCATCAAACTGATTAAAGCCTTGTTATGTTGGTAAAATTTTCATGATCTTTGGCCTAAAAAGAATTTTACTGCCTTAAGACCTGCACTATGGTCGATGCTCGTATATAACGATTCGATGTCTAGTGCTATAAGATACATGCCTTCAGACCACTGTAGGTTACCTATTTTACTCAAAAAATCACCTGTGTCTTTGATTGAGCTTGGCAGTGACTTGACTAGGTCTTTTAAGAAAAAATCAATGTACTGGCCGACTTGTTCGGCTACACTATGTATAGCAGAAATAATGGGTCTGCCAGGAATAGGATAAACAGCTTTATGTACTTTTGGTATCAGATAAAGCACAGGTACAACAGGATTTTCATTGTTCTTAAATAGGGTGGCTCTAAAGAGTGCCCTTGTTTTCATTATGAGATTGTTGTAGCTACATGTAAGTGCGGATGCACGGCTTTAGGTTGTTGAGGAAGAATCTGTTTCCTTGATCTGTGAAGTGCAATCCATCACTTCTGTGTATGTCGTCCATATCAAAACATAGATTGTTGTTGTAGATGGACCCAATTCTATGATCTCTGGGGTATGCAGAAATAGCTTTATTGCCATTCTTCCTAGCTTTCTCAAACTGTGGACAGAATTGATTTGACCAGTTCCATTTCCGTCTGTGGCATGTATTAGAATATCCAAAGACAGTTGGAGGAAAAAGCCATATCAGTTGTGCAAAGGTGTCCATTATCATTTTCATGAAGCTTTATTCGGTTCAAGTAGATGACCATAAAAGCACAAGCAAAATGCAGAATAATAAAACAGTTATGACATATTTCATCTCATCATATCACATCAAAAATAATTATAAACATTAAAATAAACGTCCATTATCATTTCCAGACCTACCGCAGTCAATGTGCCTAGGACATTGACACCACAGTGCACAATCATGAGTTCAGGGGGTTGGAGAGGCAAAAAGGTTTTAACCAAAGGCAAAAAATGGTGCCACTTTAACCCCTCGCGCGCTGCACACGTTTTAGCGTTGTGCGGGCAAAATAAAGAGTGGGCGGGGTTCGGACAGGCCCGTCTGTCCTCTGCACACGCCCACCGTAATGTCAGGCAGCCGAGGGCCGTCCGCAGCACGCAAGGGGTTAATCCTCTCTATGCAATCCATTTAATGTCCACACTTTCCAAATCTAGGTCTTTGGCAATACCTCTGCGTTCAGCATACCTTTTGCACCAGAAAGCATAGCTGTGCCCTACAATCTACACTGTGAGCATCTTGAAGGGTTGGCTGGAAGTAATCAAAAGATGTCTGTAGTTCAGGTAATCAGTTGGTAGAATGAGAGGTATCTAAAATGGTGGAGAACATGTTGTTTTTTAAAAAGTTGATAAGTGATTGGCTGTTCATCATGATTGTGCTCTCAAAAATAGGATGCATGTTACTTTGCTGAGGTATTATGTTTGTGATAAGTTGTTAGAAAATGTTTGAAAGGTACAGTTGATACCATAAGGTAATATTTTGCAAAAGTCAACCACACCTGCTATATGTATTAGTAAGCTTGTGTGGTGAACTTGAATCTACGGTGAACTTGTGACCTGCCAGTACAGTTGAATGTTCCTTGAACTGTTACTATGGAAACCAGCATTAAGCAGAATGGGGGAAGGGTTGAAACTAACTGTGGACTTAAAATGTGAAATGGATACTTAAATATAAGTAAAAAGTTAGTAATTTAAGGTTTTCTAAGACAGTAGTATGTGGAGAAGTAGTGTGTTGCTGAAAATCTATACTAGTATTCTTAAAAATAGGTTTTGAATTTGCAGGCCCACTGCGGTGGATGCACGACTTCATAAAATTACAGAAGAGGTTTGGGCACCATTTGAAGACAGTTAGAAAGGGTTAATATGTCTAAGCAATAGAAATGTGTATGGCTGAGATACCCGCCACCCCCTCTCAACACAATCCCCAAGGATGGGAAAACGGAAACAGTTCTGAACTTTTGGAAGGCGGGAGGGAGTGACCCTCCCGGCCGTATTTATTAAAATATGAAACAAAATCAAAACATTAAAATAACAGTTTCATATTATGTACAATTTCATTTCCACATTACGATGTTTTGGCTAACCTTAACATATTTCTAATACAAAGGTTCTCCTAGCCGAAACTAACATCCTACAAATACATTTTAACTTGAAATTGTACATCCTAACGTTAAGGGCCAACGGCAAGGTCGTAACCGGTGTCAGATCCCTAAACCAGAATTACCCCCTCACTTGCGAGGGGCGACCGCACAGAGGGCTGTACCTCATGTGCACATACCAATTTCCCTTGACTTGACGGGGGCCCCAATGAACTCAACGCCATTTTATGGTCGTCCGAGGACTCGTGTGAGGTGTCTAGAAGGTAGCGTAAACCCCCCTCCCCACCCCACACAACTTACCACATCTGCCGTCACAGATGTCCTGGCCCCGGGAAATTCCCAGGAGGGGCCCGTAGCCCCTCCTATCCAGGGAGGGGCCTTGACCGCCTTCCCTTTCCTTTCGGCGTCCCATCCTTAGAAGGGACCGCCTCCCCGTTGAGGGGCCAATGGCCACCTCCCCACGGGCGCTCCCATCCGTAATGGGTGACGCCCCCTCCATAGGGATCTTCCAATTACTGCTCACCGATCATGACCTTACCGCCCGACCAAAATAAATACGACATTAACTAGCAATACTAAATTAAAAAACAAAACAATAACCGCTTTAAGTATGACTATTGAAACATCATTGATCAACACTGGTGCAAAATTCTTTATTCGAAAAACATCCTGTAAGGAATTATTCACTTTATTGCATACTAAAACCACACTTTAATCACAACAACCTGTAAGAAATAGAGTTACCACATCAAAACTTTATTTCAAAACCACTTGCTGTCTCCAGGGGCTGGTGGGTGGGTCAAAATTGGCTCTTCGTTCCGTCTCGAGCTCACGTGCAGCGGGGAGGTGCAGCTTCAGAGCACAGGAACAAGAGGATGCTTCCTTGGCTTGTTGCTCCTTTTATCCTTCTTCGGGCGGGCGTAAACCCGCCTCCGCCCGCCTCCGGGGGCGTGGCTGGCGGCTTCAGTGTCTAGGACAACCCACTCTAGGGCGGGAAAAGGCGCGCCCCGGCTACGCCGCTTCGGGCATACCAGCCGAGACTCGCCTCCCGCCCAAGATGGCTTCCCGGGGGGATCGGGGTACTCCACCATACGTTCGGGGGGACCGAGTGGTCGCCCCTTTCCATATGGCTGAGATACCCGCCACCCCCTCTCAACACAATCCCCAAGGATGGGAAAACGGAAACAGTTCTGAACTTTTGGAAGGCGGGAGGGAGTGACCCTCCCGGCCGTATTTATTAAAATATGAAACAAAATCAAAACATTAAAATAACAGTTTCATATTATGTACAATTTCATTTCCACATTACGATGTTTTGGCTAACCTTAACATATTTCTAATACAAAGGTTCTCCTAGCCGAAACTAACATCCTACAAATACATTTTAACTTGAAATTGTACATCATAACGTTAAGGGCCAACGGCAAGGTCGTAACCGGTGTCAGATCCCTAAACCAGAATTACCCCCTCACTTGCGAGGGGCGACCGCACAGAGGGCTGTACCTCATGTGCACATACCAATTTCCCTTGACTTGACGGGGGCCCCAATGAACTCGACGCCATTTTATGGTCGTCCGAGGACTCGTGTGAGGTGTCTAGAAGGTAGCGTAAACCCCCCTCCCCACCCCACACAACTTACCACATCTGCCGTCGCAGATGTCCTGGCCCCGGGAAATTCCCAGGAGGGGCCCGTAGCCCCTCCTATCCAGGGAGGGGCCTTGACCGCCTTCCCTTTCCTTTCGGCGTCCCATCCTTAGAAGGGACCGCCTCCCCGTTGAGGGGCCAATGGCCACCTCCCCACGGGCGCTCCCATCCGTAATGGGTGACGCCCCCTCCATAGGGATCTTCCAATTACTGCTCACCGATCATGACCTTACCGCCCGACCAAAATAAATACGACATTAACTAGCAATACTAAATTAAAAAACAAAACAATAACCGCTTTAAGTATGACTATTGAAACATCATTGATCAACACTGGTGCAAAATTCTTTATTCGAAAAACATCCTGTAAGGAATTATTCACTTTATTGCATACTAAAACCACACTTTAATCACAACAACCTGTAAGAAATAGAGTTACCACATCAAAACTTTATTTCAAAACCACTTGCTGTCTCCAGGGGCTGGTGGGTGGGTCAAAATTGGCTCTTCGTTCCGTCTCGAGCTCACGTGCAGCGGGGAGGTGCAGCTTCAGAGCACAGGAACAAGAGGATGCTTCCTTGGCTTGTTGCTCCTTTTATCCTTCTTCGGGCGGGCGTAAACCCGCCTCCGCCCGCCTCCGGGGGCGTGGCTGGCGGCTTCAGTGTCTAGGACAACCCACTCTAGGGCGGGAAAAGGCGCGCCCCGGCTACGCCGCTTCGGGCATACCAGCCGAGACTCGCCTCCCGCCCAAGATGGCTTCCCGGGGGGATCGGGGTACTCCACCATACGTTCGGGGGGACCGAGTGGTCGCCCCTTTCCATATGGCTGAGATACCCGCCACCCCCTCTCAACACAATCCCCAAGGATGGGAAAACGGAAACAGTTCTGAACTTTTGGAAGGCGGGAGGGAGTGACCCTCCCGGCCGTATTTATTAAAATATGAAACAAAATCAAAACATTAAAATAACAGTTTCATATTATGTACAATTTCATTTCCACATTACGATGTTTTGGCTAACCTTAACATATTTCTAATACAAAGGTTCTCCTAGCCGAAACTAACATCCTACAAATACATTTTAACTTGAAATTGTACATCATAACGTTAAGGGCCAACGGCAAGGTCGTAACCGGTGTCAGATCCCTAAACCAGAATTACCCCCTCACTTGCGAGGGGCGACCGCACAGAGGGCTGTACCTCATGTGCACATACCAATTTCCCTTGACTTGACGGGGGCCCCAATGAACTCGACGCCATTTTATGGTCGTCCGAGGACTCGTGTGAGGTGTCTAGAAGGTAGCGTAAACCCCCCTCCCCACCCCACACAACTTACCACATCTGCCGTCGCAGATGTCCTGGCCCCGAGAAATTCCCAGGAGGGGCCCGTAGCCCCTCCTATCCAGGGAGGGGCCTTGACCGCCTTCCCTTTCCTTTCGGCGTCCCATCCTTAGAAGGGACCGCCTCCCCGTTGAGGGGCCAATGGCCACCTCCCCCCGGGCGCTCCCATCCGTAATGGGTGACGCCCCCACCATAGGGATCTTCCAATTACTGCTCACCGATCATGACTTTACCGCCACAGGCCGGATAGTTGACCGGCTATCCGGACCCCCCACAAAACTCCTGCCTAAAGGTCATGCTGTAAACTCTTTAACCAAGCTATGAGGTCTCCTATAAGTAACGCATTCCCCACCCGGGACAAATGGACCCCATCCTCCAAATACATACTGTCCCCCTTGATACAACCATGAGGAATAGAATGCAATGTATTTGAAAGAAACAATCTACCCAATTTGTTATTGACTTTCTTCACCGAATGATTTATAGCAGACACCGAATTCGCCCCCCGCCACACCTTACGTGGAATCATGGGACCATGCAATTGTGCACCCTGGAACCCTTCTCGCCAACCAACTTACTGTGGAAAGTATCGCCTCGAGAAGAAGTCGTCTACCAGTGGTCACCAAATCGTTGCCCCCAAGATGGACTATGATTATAGATGGCGGTGACCTTGTCCGCCCTAACAAACCCTCGAAAAAGGATTGAAAATGGTCAATACAGAGCCCGCCCCTTCCGTAGAAGGTCACCCTGTACCCGTATTCCCCAGCCATGTGAATCATGTCACCTGCTTTGAATACGTCCGCGGCACGCCTCACGTATGAGTGGCCCACGACCCACACCACTTTTTCCGCAGCCGGTGATGTTTGACCGCTGGTTCCCAGGTGTCGGGTCGACTGCACAGTCCGCCCCACCTCGTAAGCTTGCGAAACTGTAAACCAAACAAAAACAAGAAGCGTGAGTACTTGATAGCAGCTTCACAACATGTGCAACCGCACATACCTTTTGTAACAATTCGAGGACCAACGCCCCAATCGTTTCACTTTTTCCACACTCAGACCCCTGGCTGTAGCCTCAGTAGCAGCCCCTATCCGAAAGGAATGGGTCCCAAACTCGCCGGGGTTCAAGCCCGCGGCCGAAATTGCCATTGTAAGCACCCGCTGGAACTGAAACCTCGTCAGTGGGGTGGCATCAGCGTGTCTCAACAAGGTCCCCCCCCATGATGCCGCCCTCTGCGCTAAATATTCCTCTACGCAAACAACAGGGCACATGGGAGATCCGGGAATCCGATGTATGACTACGCAATCCCCAATCGCACCCTGATCGGCCTTGGACCTGACAAACGAGACAATCATCGTCTCCCCTTTAACCTGAATGTGCTCTCGGCACAGTCCTCCCACCGTATCCCGCTTGTTCTTCGCCACCAGTTCGCTTACCCGCATCGCCCCATGGAATGCTAACGCAAAAGCGGCCCGGAATAACATTGTTTCATACTGGGATGAGCATGTCGCAGGGAGTACGGATAATAACAGGGCCAACCTATCCAGACCTATCGGGTGCCTTTCATCTACTCTGCGACCCTCCAGGCGTTGCCACCCACGTAGCGCTTTCTGCACAACGAAAGACGCTGTCGGGTCCTGGATCCCATGAGCAACTGCCATAAAGGAAATGGCGGCCCGATGCCTCTGGGCCGTAGCTACTGATTTGCCTGCCTGATGTAAAGACAGCAAAAATTTTACGACAAACTCTTCCTGGCCCCAAAGCTCCCCCCTAGCAGCACCCAAAAAGGACCAATAGGAACCGAACGCCCCTTCATATGCCTTCCTTGTCCTGGGTGCTAAACTCTCTCCCACGAGGTTTTGTAGTTCGGGGCACCGAGAGACCAGAGAGCTTCGGGAAAGGGTGCCACCACCGGGTCCGCTGTGGGCAGAAAACCCCAGAAGGCCTGCATACGGAAACGAGAAAGCGCATCAGCTGCTTGGTTCAGTACCCCCGGCACATGTCTTGCCCTAAAGAGCACATTCAATTGCATACACAATAACACAATTTCTTTGAGCAATCTCAGAATCCATTTGCATCGTGCTGCCTGACTATTGATACACTCAACCACGGTCATGTTATCAGACCAGAACACCACCGAGTGATCCCGGAACCCCTCAGGCCATGTTTTCAGGGCCACTAAAATAGGGAAAAGTTCAAGAAAAGCAATGTTACTTGTCAGCCCGCACTCGTGCCACCATGACGGCCATTTTTGAGCCGACCATTGATTACCGAATATGGCGCCAAAACCTATACTCCCCGTCGAATCTGTCCACAGCCCCAGCTCCTCGGAGGACACCGCCGGCTTGTTCCAGACAATTCGACCATTGAAATCCACCAGGAATGCCAACCAAATGCGCATGTCCTGGCGAATCTCTGCCGAGAGCCTCGTGCGGTGGTGTCCCTCTTTAAGACCGACCATGGCTTGTGCAATCGAGCGGGAAAAGGGGCGGGCCATTGGCATTACTCTAAGGGCAAAATTCAACTGACCCACAGTTTGCTGCAATTGATGCAAGTTCACCTTAGTCTCCCGAATACATGTTTCAAGGGAGGCCCTGAATTTCCCCACCTTCTCCTTGGGTAGCCGAAAGCAACCTTCTTCTGAATCGAGCTCTATTCCAAGAAACTCGAGCGAAGTTGATGGCCCCACAGTCTTACCTGGTGCCAATGGCACACCAAAATGACTCATCAGGCCACAAAATTCTTTTAAAGCCTGTGCACATTCTGGATCCCCGGCTGCCCCCAGGAACAGAAAATCATCAAGATAATGCATAACATGCTGAAAACCCGTCTTTCTCGTGAATACCCATTGCAGAAAACAACTGAATTTTTCAAAATAAGCACAAGATATGGAGCATCCCATTGGCATACATTTATCCATGTAATAGCGACCCTGAAACATAAAACCAAGGAGACGCTGATCGTCTGGGTGTACCGGGAGCAACCGGAACGCTGACTCGATGTCTGATTTTGCCATCAGCGCTCCGGGCCCCAGGCGATTCAACATGGCGACGGCCTCATCAAAAGATGCGTACCGCACCGAACACACTTCCGGGTCTATCGCATCATTCACGGAAAGACCTCGTGGGGCTGACAAATTATGTATTAGCCTAAACTCACCCGGGTCCTTCTTTGGGACTACTCCTAAGGGGGAACAAACAAAGTTAGCAACTGGTGTTATATCGAATGGTCCGGCAACCCGCCCTCGAGTCACCTCTTTCCCAATCTTTACCTGTACCACCGCCGTATTTTGGAGGACCGACAGTTGGTTCTTACAACGTGCCTTACCCTGAAAATTCCCCACTGGAATGCGGAAACCATACGAAAACCCGTCTCGCAACACCCCAGCGGAGACATGATCCGGGTATTCATTGAGCCAAGGAATCATTGCCATGGTATCTACCGGGGTAGGTAAAGGCGCCCCTCGGACTATCTCAGACCTGTTTGGCGCTTCCCCTACCACCGTTATCACCCGTTTTGGCTCTGCACATGGTCTCAGGATGCGAGGACTGTCCACACCCCCCACAATCGTGCCTAAACTTGCATGACCCCTGGGGCCTTGTACATTTTCCCCTATTAAAATTCCAACAGATCCCCTTTTTACCTGCGTTGCCACTCGGCTTCCAGTGATGCTCGTTACCTGCCCCTGTCCGAAAGGGCGTCCCAGACGAATGACGGGAAAACTCACCCCCGTTACCCCCCGACAATGGTGCCTTTAACATGCCTGAATTCTCCATCCTTTGCCAAGAAATGGAGTCGTAACAATCCCAGGTCAAAGCTGGGTCGTGCTCCTTGGCTTTCCGAAAAACATTATCATAGCAAAACCACTGATTGCCCTCATATGATTGAGAATACTCCATGATACGTGTCTGATATATGGGCAACTCGGGCAACAACTCAGGCCTTCGTTCCCCCATAATTGAAGTGAATATGCCAAACGCTCTGCCCCAGTTACCTATGTTCTCATCGACCTTAAAGGCGGCCATCTTTGCGCGCCAAACACTCGGATGCAGAAACTCTTTTTGACCCTTCACATGCTCGATCTCGTAGTGATCGGTAAGCAAAGAAAACATGTTTACATACTTATCAGCCCAAATCTTTTCCTTGACTTCAATTGGAATATGCTGGGCCACTTTCTCCCTCCGTGAGGGTACAGACCCCTCCCCCGCAATCGGCAGTAGCCGCTTACCTAAATTAGAAGCTGTAGTCGCTGCCGAACTCGTGCCCGCTGCGGTTTCACCCACCGGAGCCTGTGGGGGAACAGAAGATGATGCCTTCGCAGCCTCTCTAGATTCTTGTAGTTGCCTCATTACTGCCCTGGCGTCATCTGCCGTGGTGCCCTCACTATCTTTCCCCAACCACGCTGCCAGTTGTGCAGCCAACTCGGGAGGCATATCCCCCCCGTTCACAGGGGTGACTATGACGGGGATCGGTTGCCCCTCCTTCGGAACCGAGATTGGCTCCTCAATCGGTGTATCGGGAACCGGGGCCTCTCCTCCAGATGCCCCCCTCTTGGACCTCTTGCCTCTACCGCTGGGGACTACACCCGGCAATGCTGGCCCGATGATGCGCTTCGGGCCTCCTGCCCCGTTCATTGCCGCCATCTGCTTCTTCATCTCGGCCATATCCTTTACGAGCATGCGGAGCATCTGATCGGTACCGACCCGCTTTCCGACCTTCTTGCTCGGCATTCTCCAACGAAGATATCTGAAAGAACAAGGACAAAATTACAACGCTCAAAATTGGCTCTTCGTTCCGTCTCGAGCTCACGTGCAGCGGGGAGGTGCAGCTTCAGAGCACAGGAACAAGAGGATGCTTCCTTGGCTTGTTGCTCCTTTTATCCTTCTTCGGGCGGGCGTAAACCCGCCTCCGCCCGCCTCCGGGGGCGTGGCTGGCGGCTTCAGTGTCTAGGACAACCCACTCTAGGGCGGGAAAAGGCGCGCCCCGGCTACGCCGCTTCGGGCATACCAGCCGAGACTCGCCTCCCGCCCAAGATGGCTTCCCGGGGGGATCGGGGTACTCCACCATACGTTCGGGGGGACCGAGTGGTCGCCCCTTTCCATTTTACAATTTGAAATAATGATGGAAGCAATGTGATTGGATACTTACTTTTATTTGCGTGCAAAAAGAGAGGGGAAGTTTGCCATTTCTGCTTTTACCTCTCCGAGAGAGGTGCATTAAATTACTTGTGAGGAAAATAAAATCTGTTAAGAGTTTCTGATATTTGGTATTCTGCAATACTACCTCAAATGTGAGTAACCAATTTGTAAGATGTATTATATATTATTCAGCACTGCTTTATTGTTTTTAGTGATATTTTAATAAAAATCAAAGTGCTGAAATTGTAAGACAAATGTGATGTATGGAATATGTTATGAAATGTACAGATCTCTATTGTACTTTGTATTATTGTAATGAAAAGAGTTTTCAAATAGTTTGTAGATAGTAACATGGTAGAAGGATTAGATTGGTCTTTCTGAAATCATCCAGGCAGTACTCTTGTACTGAACCTTTCACTGAGGCACTACTCATCTAGTCATCCATTCTCTCAGGCACTACCCAATACCCATCTATTAGTATGTTTCTTTGATATATGATGCCACTTTTAAGTGGTACATTCACATGCAAGCATGACTTTTAACAGATAGTTTGAAAATGTTGCTGCTTTGTATTTGCTTAGATCCAACATTCTGAGAAGTTAATGAACAGTGAAGCTGCAGTCCAAAACTGAGGTTTAAGACATCTTAGAGGAGGGATTAGTGATTAGGTTAGCTTGTATTGGTCTGTGGTGATGTATACTTCAAATATGCCATATCATTTTAGGTGTCTTTTTAAAATCGAAAAGTGCACTCTTTTGAGTTTAATGAACTTTTTAGTATTATGACTGAAGTATGTGTCTGTTTGCACATGTAGTCCTTCACATGTTATTACTAAATATATGAAAGAGGTATACAACTCTGGTATACATGTATCTGTATGTTTCTTTTATATATGATGCCACTAGGAAAAGGCAAAGATACATGAATACCATGTAATCGCTCAGATATTAACCATAGATTTGTGCATTCAGTTAGGCACTACCATGCTCTTATCTACTCACTCTGGTAATACTGATGCACTCATGGAATTGCCCAAGCATTACTCTAAAACTCATCATTTCTCTCAGGTACTTCCCATACACTCATACAATCAACCAGTTACTACCACTGCTGTCATAGAATCACTCATGCAGTACATATGCATGTTTTCATTCTTTTAAACACTTCTCACACACTCTTGTCTTCAACCACGCATTAGTCTTGCACTCATGGTTTGTCTAAGGTATTTCCCCTGCACTTTTCTAGTCACCCATTTAGTACTGCTGCTCTCATGCAATTACCAAGGCAGTACTCTTGCACTGACCTATTCAGTCAGGTGCTACCCATCTATTCATATATTTTTTCAAGCACTGCCCACTACCCATCTATTTGCGTGTTTCTTTGATATAAGATGGCATTTTTAAGAGGTACATATACATGCATGTATGCTCTCTGGAATATTAGGGGTCTTTTAACATAGACATTGAAAAATGTGCTGCTTTGTATTTGGTAGGCTCAACAGTAGTTGTGGAATACTGAAGCTGCAGCCCAAAAGTGAGGTTTAAAACTTGCTGATAGAAGGATTAGTGATTAAGTTAGTTCATATTGGTCTATGGAAATGCATACTTCAAATGTGGCGCAACATTTTAAGTGTCTCTTTAAAATGGAAAGTGGACTCTGTCAAGGTTAAGGGACTTTGTAGTATTATGACTCAAGTATGTGTTAGCTTGCACATATTTTCTCACATATATTATTTCTATAGAGATGGTAGGGGTATAAAACACATATATTTGTATTTTTCTTTTACATATGCTACATACATATGTATGCAAATTTTTAGGAATATAGTGAGAATTACATCTATATACTCAAGCACTAGGTGTGCACTGGTGAAAAGAGGTTCATATTTCTCTTCGACTCATGAATTCACTTAGACAATCTTATTCAGTCATGCAATCAAGGAGGCACTACTTATACACAGTTTTAATCACTAGGGGCCAGATGTAGGTAGCCCAATACCGGTCGGTAACAGCCGAAATTACCGAATTTCGGCTGTTACAGACCAGTATTGGGCATTTGAGATGTAGGGGCCAAAATTAAGGATTCGGTCATTTACCGAATCGATAATTTAAGGAATCTGTAAGTTACCGATTCCTTAAAATACCGATTCGGTAAAATACCGAATCCTTAATGTAGGGAGCACTCAAGTGAGTGCATTTCTGAGTTAAGGATTTGGTATTTACCACCAACTAAAAGTTGTTGGTAAAAATCGAAAACCTTTGAAAAAACAAATGTGTGCTTTTCCAAAAGTGCCATGTGGCAGACATACATGCCCTTAGGACATGTATGTGTGCCACATGTGCACCCATGCACTATTCAGGTGTGCAACAGGGTGTCAATGTTCTACCCTGCCACCCTTGTAAGTCTTCCCCCTATTACCGATTCGGTATTTACTGAATCAGTAATTCCCATTCATTCCTATGGGCCTCCAGGTCAGTAAAATTTACTGACTCAATACCTACATACCATTTACCGATTCTGAAATACCAAATCGGTAAAATTCGGTATTTTAGAATCAGTAAATTTGGATTACCTACATATGGCCCTTAGTCATTAACCATACATGCATATAATCACCTAGACACTACTATTCCACTCAAACATTTACTCAGCCAGTACCTATGCACTCATGTATTCACTGAGACAGTACTGATGCACTTATGTAATGGTCCAAGCATTACCTTAATACTCCTACTTTCTCAGAGGTATTTTCCATACATTCATACACTCATTCATGTAGGTACTACCTCTGCAGGGATATAATCACACAGGCAGTATGTGTGCGTTCATGTATTATCTCAAGCTCTACCCATACAGTCAAGCAATAAACCATGCTTTAGGCTTGTAGTCATAGTTTCTCTCAGGTATTTTGCATGCATTGATGCAATCACCCAGGCAGTATTGGTGCATTCATTCTATTGAGGCTCTACTCTAGCACTAAACTATTGACTTAGGCAGTAGCCATTTAGTGTTACATTTTGTTAGACACTACCTATGAACTCATCCAATGATCCTACCATTACTTTTACATGTGTTCTTTTACTTAGGGACTACCTTGCAGTGATACAGTTTGGGATAAACTACCTATACACATACTACTCCTCTTCCCTCTTTCAGCATCTTGCTATCCTCGTTGTGCACTTCTCTTGCTTGTTTTGCACCTCTCTTGCTCTTTCTGCACCTCTGTTGTGTCTTTCTGCGCCTCACATGTTTTTTTCTGCACTCCTCTTGCCTCTTTCTTTACCCCTATTCCCTCTTTCTGCACTTCTGTTGCCTCTTTCTGCACCCCTCCCCTGAATTTCTGTACCTCAGTTGCCTGTTTCTGCAATTCTCTTGCCTGTTTCTGCAGTTCTCCTGCCTCTTTCTCCATTTATTTTGTTTCTTTCTGCACTTCTCTTGCTTCTTTCTGTACCCTTGTTTACTTTTTATGCACCTCTCTTACTTCTTTCTGAGCCCTTTTTCCCTCTTTTATGCACCTCTTTTGTCTGTTTCTGTAACTCTCTTGCATCTTTCTGTAAATGTCTTGCCTCTTTCTGCACATGCGTTGCTTTCTTCTGTACTTCTATTGCTTCTTTCTGCACCTCTCTTACTTATTTTTTCATCCCTGTTGACTCTTTCTGCACCACTGCTTTCTCATTGTGCTTGTTTGTTGCTTCTTTCTGCACTTCTCATTGCTTCTTTCTGCACCTCACTTGCTTCTTTCTGTACCCCTCTTGTTTCTTTTGCACCCATCTTGCTAACTTCTGTACCCCTCTTCCCTGTTTCTGCACTTCTCTTGCCTCTTTTTGCACCTGCCCTGCCTTTTTCTGTGCACCTTTTGCTTCTTTCTGCAATTCTCTTGTTTCTTTGTGTGTTTCTCTTACCTTTTTTGGCACTGCTCTCACCTATTTCTGGACTTCTCTTGTCTCTTTCTGCAAGCATGTTGCCTCTTTTCTGCATCACTGTTGCTTCTTTCTGCACTTCTCTTATTTCTTTCTGCTCCTCGCTTGCTTCTTCTGTACCCCCTGTTGCTTCTTTTGGCACTTGTCTTCCCTGTTTGGGCACCTCTCTTATCTGTTTCTGCACCTCTTAGCTTCTTTGTGCACTTCTTTTGTCTTTTGCTGCACCCCTCTGTTGCTTTTTTCTGGACTTCTTTCTGTACTTTTCTTATTTCTTTTCCAACTCATTTTGCCTCTTTCTGCACCCTTTTTATTTGTTTCTATACCTAACAACTGTTTCCTCTTTCTGCACTTCTTTTGCCTCTTTCTGCACCTGTCTTTTTTTGTACATCTGTTGCTTCTTTCTGCATGTCTTACATTTTTCAGTAGCTGTATTGTTTGAGTATTTAATTTTGCCCTTTGCAAACCTTTTGTTTTTTTTCTTTTCTCCTTTTGGCTGTGTGGCCACCTATTCTTGTGTTTTTGCAGATGTTTTGCTCGTTTTTATACTTATGAGTTATAATAGCAATAGAAATGTAATTGTAATTTTGCGCTTAGAAGTTATTTTCAAAATTTAAATGTTATTCATTTTTAAATTTTACTTAATTTACTAAAATAATTAAACTATTATATGTTTTTTAGGAAGATATTTTATTTGGATTAGAAATGAAAGGTGACAAGAAAACATGAAATGAGAAGAGAACAAAGGAAACAGAAGTACTAATGAAAACTAAAACGAGTGGAGTAGAAAAACACCAAAAGGATGCTAAGGATAAAGTGGCTTCTGGTAAGAGAACTAAACAATTTATTAAAAAAGGTTTGGAGAGATAGAACTATCAAAATACTAACCAAAGGAGGAAAGAAATGTTTCGAACAAAGGAGAAGCAAATGAAGAAACACAATGGAAAAGAAGCACATGGGACAAAAAGAAAGAAATAATTTAAGAACATTTGTGAATGTATGTTTCGTAATAAAGTAATTACAAATGTATTAAAAGATTGTAAAAAGTATTAAATAAGAACTGCAGCATATAAGAAGAAGCAACAGATTGAAAGTGTAGTAGAGACTGCTTTTGAATTAAAATGGAAATAATTTATATTGGTATTGAAGAGAATGAAAACATTATTACAACAATGCACTTTATGAAGGAGAAAAGCAAAAAAAAGACTGGGTAATAGAAGTAACTTTTGCAAAGCTTTTTCTGGTGAATGGAAGCATGCTTCTAGTAAAGAGTCTTTTTTTAATGAAGAAAGTTAATTTCACCAAAATACATTAGTTCAACCAGTTGATATCAGAGGTCATTGTTATGAGATAAAAGATGTTTGTCCAATTGAAAAAGAACAGATGTTTCCTAGAAATGTGGAAGAATTAATAGCTGAAGAAGTTCAATGGAGACGTGCACATGCTCCAGGGTTTAATTTGGATTGTCGTAGTGTTTTTAGTATTCAACAGGAATTTGTTGATATATTACGAGTTTTCTGGGGACAATATGCTTTAAAAAAGTGTTAAGCAGAAGATTAAGATGTTGCAAGGGCTAGATCCATATAAAGTAAGTAGTAGGTCATCCACTGGCTTGTCTTTCTAGAAAAGTGTGTAAAAGTACTTTTCATCATTTAAGAATGTTAGCAGTATATCATTCAAGAATGTAGAAGTTAGTAAGGAGATTGTACTACGTAAAAAGTCCTGCATTATCTTTAAAGGAAACGAACACAGCTCTTTTGCATGGTTCAGTATCAGATGTAAAATATGTTTGTGATGATATACAGTTTCATTTAATTGATTCTGTTATGATCTACTGTTTGCCTTTCCCCTTTGCCTATGTATCTCTTCCCTACTGCTCAGCCAGAAGGAGTGTTGGTGTGCTTGGATATGTCTGGAATGTTGGATGATTGATGATGTTGTGGAATGCATGGGTGCCTGGTGAGGTTTGAAGTATGAGTTGGTGTGAGCAGGCTGAGCAGCAGGGAGGCTGCTCCTGGTGGGGCATCACCTGGACTTTACATCTTCCAGTAACCTATCTGAAGCTGTTATCCTATCAATAAATCTAAAACATACTTATATACGACCTGGCTACAGAAGATCCTTTATTTATAACAGATTCCCAAGAGGAGTGTAGATATAGTGAGAGCTTGATAAGTGTAGGTGTTGAACCACAGTTGGAAGATATTAGTACTGAGAGTTTGAAGAAGAAATTACAAAGTTTAAGATACTTTCATGTGAAAAACCAAACTATGGGGCCAATTAGGATGGCAGAAGGCCAGTGACTGCCAGCCGCGTGGTAGCGCCTCCCCCCCCACCATCTGACAGGCAATTTACCCCGCCACATCACGATGGCAAGGGAATCGTTCCGCAAGTGTGGCAGGCACAAAGACCAGTCACCAGGCTTCTGCCGCAGGCAATCGCCACGATTGTCTGGTGGAGCAGACAAATGCTTGTGAATGGTGACCGTGCTTAGCAGGCACTGTCTGCCAGATCACAATGCTAGCCTCAGCCAGCCTTTCCATGGTGGGGGAACTGCCATGGAAAGGCTAGCAGGGATTAGGTTTGGGGGCCCGTTGCTGTCCTCCCTTGTTTTTGGGGATGTGTTTCTCAACTAGGGGTACCCATGGTACCCCAAAGCATTTCCCTGCACTACATGGGAGGCACCGCATGGTGCCTGCCATGTAGTACAGGGAAATGCACAGCATTACATTTTAACAATGGGTACAGTGCCACAGCCAGCAGCACTGTCTGCAATGTTAAATGCCTGGGATGCGCCTGCCATACCAGCAGGCGCATTTTAATTGCAGTGATGGGACTGCCGCATGACTGGCGGGCGTTCCCAAACACTGCAACGATGGTGAGTGGACTCATGTCCATCAGCCATCGTAATGAGCCCCTATGTTTGTATTTGTTGTCGATGTACTCACTATAGAAGTCAAACTCGGAATGTTGATGTGTATTTAAAAAGTGAAAAGGAAAATAATAATAAGTGGGAGCAATTTGGTACTTATTTGTTGGTGGAAGGTCGATTTAAATTGGGTCCTGATCAACGTATTTGTAAATATTGTTACAACAAATTAGAAGAGAACAAAATGCCAGCTACAGCAGTACGTAACAACTTAGAGTTAGTAGCTACTCCACCAGAAGTGGCAGATTTAAATACATGTGAGTCCATTCTCATTCAATCTGTGCACCTATTTCAGATTATTGTTCATATGGGGCCTAAAACAGGTAAGCTGCCTCCAACAGATTTACAAAGAGGTCGGAAAGAAAAAATTGTGTACTTACCTTTAGATTAACAAAAAACATTGAAACCTTTGGTATAGAGAGGGCGGAAAGAGAGCCTGTAGTTATTCTAGTTAATAGTGTACCAACAAAGAGTAGGAAAATATGGCAAGAGTTAGTCACCAAACTTTAAAAGGCTACATTATATCTTGTACAGAACAATATCTATTACAAAACTGTAAATCGGGAAGACCAGGAAATGTGTTTGTAGGATACAGGAATTTCAACTGGCTAAATAGGAAAAGTGGACAAGACCAGGAGTGAAGAGACTTATAAACATTACAGTATACATCCTCTACATTCAATAGAAGTGATTGGAAACAACATTGAATTCTTTCAAATAAAAAAAGCAACGGGAACTCCCATGAGTGTATGGGAAAAAAGTTTAGAAGCTTGTTGTTTTCCACAGCTGTTCCCCACTGGAGAAGGTGGACGATATGATAAACGAGCAGTACAGATTCCATCTTCAGAGTACCGGACAACAAGATTGGACTCAGAAGATTCAAGATTTCAACAGTGCATTCCATATATATTTCATCTTCTATTCAAAGTAACTTGTCTGGACTTTCATATGCAGTGAATCACATATTAAAAACGTCATCTTTCACATGTTTCTGCAAAGGAATTTATGGACAAAGTTCAACAAAGAGACAATTATTTGGAATCTCAGTTAATTAATTTGATGGCGCATCAACGTGATACTAATAAGTATTGGTATCGTCGTCATGGCAAACTTAAATGTATGTTAAGAAACATATGGGCACATGCATCATTGTGAATTGCATTCGCAAATGGTGCAAATCGCAATTTTAGGCCGTTTGCGAATGCAATTGACAAAATTGGGATGCATCATGTTTTTCGCAATTTTAGAAATCGCAATCATGTTACGATTTCTAAAATTGCGAATGCATTTAAGAAATCGCAATTTTAGATTTCTTAAATGCAATGCATGAACATTTTAAATTTGCGAATTTGCCAATAGGTAGAGGTAAATTACCATGAAGTTGACCTTCATGGTAATTTGAGAAAACTTTCAAAAACGCACAAAAGTGCATTTTTGAAAGTTTCATTTTACACATGCCCTTGGGGCATGTGTGTGTGAAAAATGCACTTAAAGTAAAATTTCAGGGGTGCAGGGGGGTTCCTTTGGACCCCCCCTGCACCCTTGAAATTGCATTTTCAATTTGCGAATGGGAATGGGAAGGAATTCCTTCATTGCGATTCGCAAATTGTGAATCGCAATTAAGGAAATTTAAGAAATCTCAAAAAATATTGCGAATTCTTAATGCATAGCCTTTTGCGATTTCTTAATTGTGATTCCTTAATTTTCGCAATTAAGAAATCGCAAACGGCAACTATGATGCATGTGACCTTAGGTACTCCTACATGTTTTCTAACTCTTAGCTGTGCTGAATATGTTTGGGACGATTTACTTGAGTTTCTTGGACAAGCAAATTCAAATGGTAAGAATATTGAATTGAAGACAGCTAGAGAATTGTGTTCTTTAGATCCTCTGAATGTGTTCAGATATTTTAATCATAGGTTTCAAGCTATGATGTCTTTTATTTGCAATAAAAAAATCCACCTCTTGGAGAAGTTACTGATTTCTTTTGGAGAAAGGAGTACCAAGCCAGAGGTGTTCCTCATATACACATGGATTACTATGGATGTACCTAAATTTGGAACTGATTCTAATGAAACTGTTTTGTGTTTTATCAAAGCGTATGTTACCTGTGCCATTCCAAAAAAAGGAGGAAAAAAGAGCTTATGACAACAAGTTTTACTTTTTCAAAGTCATTGATGTGGAAAATATTGTCGACGAAAATACTAGTCAAATGGAATATTTTATATAAATTGTCAGTTTGGATTCCCATGTCCAGTAATTTCAAAAGGAAGAGTCAATTGTTATATGTCAGCAGTAAGACATACTATAACACCTAAATCTCAGAAGAATACATGCAACATACAAAGAACTGAAGATTCAAAGTATATCAGTGATTATAATCCAGTGAGTTTGACAATGTGGAATTCAAATATGGATATCCAGTATGTTGCAGATATTTCAATTGCTGTTGCTCGCTACATTACATCATATGTAATGAAATCTGGAAATACATAGTTGAAGGAAATCTGGGAAGGAATTTCACAAGAGAATAGTCTTAGTAACAAATTGTACAGCTTTAGTTTGAAAATGCTTTCCCATCAAGAGATTGGATCCTACAAATGTCCTGATCGGTTGAGCTCTGCAAGTTTATATTCAAAGTCAAGAGGAATCATTTGGGTAAGTCTAGGTCTTGCAGCTACATACAACAGATTTTTGAAATCGTTACAAGAAATTGAATACTTAGCATTGAATGAACCAGAGAGTACAGATATTGTTAAAACTAATATGTTGGTGGATGCGTACTATCCCAAAAGGAGTCCACATCTGGAAAACGTATGTCTCTACGAAGTACTGCAATATTACAGCTTTAAGAGAAATGTTACTGCAAATATAAATGAAGACAAATATGCAGTAATTGGATTTGATGGATGTTTGATAAAACATGCCTTAGGAAATCTTATTACCCACACAAAACTGAGTTGTGAAACTCTAGACAAAGGATGATTTTTCTATTTAGCACTACTGCAACTCTTTCAGCCTTGGCATAGTGAAGTGGAATTACTTGGAGATTTTGATTTCTATGAAGATTCTTTTAATGCATATAAAGATAACATTCAATGCACAATTTTCCCTACTTATCTACAAATGTTAAATGAAGAGATTGAACAGGAAACTAAAATTGCAGCTGAAACAGCTAGAAACAGTTCTCAAGAAAGTCAGATCCACTAGGACAACCAATTATTGAAAATGAAGCAGCAATAGCCACAAATGAAGCAGAAACAATAATGCAACAAGCACAACAGGATATTATTGATTTGAAAAAGTTCGAAAAACAACTAAATATTGAACAAAAAGAAATAAATGCACAAGTGACACTACAGGTACAGCAAGGTTTGCTACATGAAAAAAAGAATGCCAATCGACATCATTTAAACCTATTCGAACGTACACCAGTGGTCAAGCTGGAACAGGAAAAAGTTTCTTGTTTAAAGTTTTTACAAGTTATCTCCACAAAACTACTAAATGCCATTTTTCTTGTGTTGTAACGGCTCCGACTGGATTAGCAGTAGACAACATTGAAGGGATTACTTTACATTGATTACTTATGCTATCAGTTGAAAATGAAAATAAATTGGGATATCACAAGCTATCTGGAGAAGCTGGTTATGAAGTGTCAAGAGTACTGAAGAAAATGAAACTTCTAATCATTGATGAGGTCAGCATGGTCTCAAACTTAATGCTTGCCATTATACATGTAAGAATGAAACAGATTTTAAAAACAGATTATGATGCTCTATTTGGAGGAAAACATGTAATTGTATTTGGTGACCTACTACAACTTACTCCTGTGAAAAGGCAATCTGTTTTTCAAACACTTGTCCATGAAAACACTAGGAAATCTTTGGGTAGTAATGGAAATGTCAACATTTGGTCTCATTTTAAATATAAATAACTTATTAAGAAGATGCAACAAGCAAGTGATGAACATTTTTGAAAAATTCTTCAAGATATAAGAATTGGTGTTTTGACAAAACATGGCAAAGAAGCTTTACAAAGTTGGCTTTTAAAAAACGTGTTTGCAAATGAAAATATGGCACCTGAAATAATATACAAGAAAATTGGAGAAAAGAAGTTTATAGTTTGCCTAAGGCCATCACTGCAAGAGTATTCTACATTAATTCAAGACTTTTTGAAATTGGAAAAACAACCAATAGTGAAAATGGAATCTATTGATGAAATGGAACACAAAGGAGTTACTATTCTTCTCTCAGAGAAACTACAGTCAAAATTAGGTTCTTTGGAAAAGTCGGTGTCTAAGACTGCAGGTTTAGAAAAGACTTTATATGTATGTGTAAACTGTCAGGTAATTTTACAGGACAATTTAAATGTAGAAGAAGGCTTAGTAAATAGAGCAATCGGAAAAGTTGTTAATTTTTTACATTTTCAGAACAGAGATGGAATTGAATTTATAAAGATTAAATTTGATCAGATTGAAGAGGTAAAACAGATTGGGTGTTGTGTTGTTAATTTTTTAATTGTAAAAGACTTGCATGTTTTCAGAAAACAGTTTCCTCTTTCTCTAGCATATGCAGTAACCATTGATAAATCTCAAGGTTTAAATGTGAACAGTGCTTTGGTAAATATAGGAAGTACAGTGTTTAAAGAGGGTATGGCATACGTTGCAATGTCTCAAGTAAGAACATTATCTGGTTTGTATTTGATTGATTTTGATGAGAATAGATTAAGAAGTCTTTATGCTCCTAACTTAGGTGAATATCCTGTGTATAAGAAACCTGTAGAGTGTCCAAAACAAAATGATGACAGATATTCTACTGAGGTTCAAAAAGGAAAACAATCTAAGAGAATGATAAAACTACAAAGAAAATGAAAATGGACACTGTTGATGAAATTGTAGGATACCAGCTACAAAGAAAATGAAAATGGACACTGTTGATGAAATTGTAGGATACCAGTTAGAAAATAGTTCAGGTATCAACTGCCACGCGAATGTAATTGTAAATGTTGTCTTTTATCTAGAGGATCTTCATCATGAAATTATGGAAAATAGAGAAAAAAGATTCTGTTCTTTACTGCATTCTATTTTATAAATGTTGGTAACTGTTAGAACTGAAATCCATACTGCTTTTGGCATTCTGTATCTTTTGGATAGATGTAATACTGCGTTGAAATTTACATTGAATATACAACAAGACGCGCAAGAATTTCTTATGTTTATGCTTGGATTATTGGATGATGAATGAATAGAAATTGAAAATATATTTGGACTAGGTTACAGATGGGATCATAAATGTGAAGAGTGTTCATTTTCTTCTACTTCTGAAATAGACACTGAACAATTCATATACTTGACAATACCAGATTGCAAATCAGTGTCTTTCAACAAATTAGTAAAAACAGCTAATGAAAGATATGAAATGTTCTCATTGTAAATCAGAAATGTTGTCAACATTATATATAGAAAGAAATGGCAAACATGTAATTTAATGCTACAATGTTGTAGAGCAAACGGACAAAATTGGAAGCCTAAATTAAACATTTTGTGGTAAGTCAAGTATCAGTTTCAGGAAAACATTTAAAGCAGTGGCTATTATTTTCCATGCTGGGCCTACTACAACATCTTTACTGTATATTTAAAGTGCAATAAAGGATGGACACACTGCAATGACGCTCATTTGGAATTAAAATGTAGGTTGCCTTTTGAATTACCAAATTCATATCTCATATTTTTGATGCCAAAGTTTTGAAATCATTATTCAGCCTCTTGGAAACATGTGAACAATGGATTTGGAAACATTGCGGCGGTCCCGCACGACAAATTAGGATGCGTCCGCCACACTGGCAGGCACATCCTGTATGTTTACTGTTAGAATCGGGGGTCTCTGGTTGGCACAGGTATGCACTTGTGACGAACAGGGACCCTCTCCTCTAGTCAGGGCAAGAGAACTACTCCTTTAGAAATAACCCTTGCTCACCCTCTAGGTAGTGTGGCGCGAGCAGACAAGGATAATCTTTGGGGCGATAGTTAGTTAAGCATTTATGATCACATACAGGAAAACCACTGACCCACCACAAACGGACACCAGTCGTAAGGTTGTATCAAAAATACGTAAACTTTATGTAAAAATATATGCAGGATTATCACAAGACCATATAACATTTAGCGAATGAAGGCCATCAGATTAAATAGGCAATTGTTCGTAAGTGTTCTTGATTAGCAAGGTATGATGTCAGGGAAAACAAACGTTGCGGACCCTGGATCCGATACGAACTCGGGATAGAGTTCCAATGTACCTTGGGATGAGTTTCTGAGGCGTTTCAGGCACGGCTACTGGTGAGGGCGGACCCTGGACGAGGCCAACGGTTCTCCAGAGGATCTATCCGGCTAGGAGCCCCTCGAGGTGCGAGGCGGGTGAGCGGGACGGTGTGGAGGGTTGTGGCGATCCGGGATCTGATGCAGCTCACTGGGCGAGGCGCCATTCACGCCTGCGGGGCGTACTACTTCTTAGCACACCAGCTCGTACTTGTGGATCTGTATGGGGCGTCGTGATCTCGGGCAGGCGGGTGCAGCACAGGGCCTTCGGTACCGCAGTACAGAAGACCTTCTTGAGGTGCGGCACGACCTTGGTGTGCAGGAGGGCAAAGCGAGACAGTCAGGTACGTTACGACGAACGGACCGTTCAAGGCTATTAGACACGCTCCGTGCAGATTCCGGCGAGAGAAGATGAGAGGCGCACAGCGTGCTCCGTAGCAGGCGAGGCGACAGGAAAGCGGGCGGCCCGGCACTGAAGCAGAGAGTGACTCAAGCTTGAGCGGGGCTCTCGGCGGCAGGGCGACCAGGCTCCGAGTTGTCACGACCTTGGAGGGCGAAGGCATCCGAGTCACAACTCTGGCGAGGGAATAAGAACTAAAGGCCCAACTGCAGATGGGCACAGGCAGAATAGAACCCAATGGTCCTGGGGTTCCGTTCAGGGGGCAAGCTCGTGATCAAGCCCTTGGAGATAGTTTCAGGCACAAGTCTTCAAAGTCCTTTCTGGTCTTTTCCTCTTCGTTCTCAGCAAGGCACCACTGCAGGATTCCTTCTCCTCAGCTTCTCCTGGTCCTTCTAGTCGGGCAGAGGTTCGTCGTGGTCAAAACTGGATCTGATTTCTTAGGAGCAGGGCTCCTACCTATATACTCTATTTCTTTTGTCTTGGCAGGCCAGGGGGCCTGAGCCTGGTTCAACCCGGTTTTGGAGTACTCTGTTTACGGGACGCTGCCGTCTTCTTTCAGGGTACAGGGCAGAGACATCAAATGCTCCGCAGGAGGTGGAGCCAGCATTGGGGTGGTGGAGCACAACCCTATTCAGAGTCAAGGACTACTCCGCCCACCCATCCTGGTGTAAGCACTCTATTCACCACCTGGTCACCCCGACTGTCCCTGGGAATTCTCCAGCCCTGTCACTCACACAAACCCAGACAGCAGATACACATCCTGGCAGAGGCGGGCTGAAATAGTCAGGCGAGCAAATACTAACTTTCTAAATGTAGCAGTTGAAAACTCAGTATATTAAAATAAACCTTGCTAAAGGAAGTATTTTATTATTCTGAGTTCAGGCATACCAAACTTGACATGCCACCGTGTTCTCTGAGCCGGTTGGGACTATAGGGTGTAATAGTTCCAGCCGCTCACCTTGGCCTAAGAGAACAGGCAGCCCTTCAATAGTGAAGAACAAAAAAGGCTGTAATTCACTACTAGGACACGCCACACACATCAGGCTTGTCCTACCTTACGCTTACAATGCACCCTGCCCGTGGGCCTACCATAGGGGTGACTGATATGAAGGTTAGGGAAGGTTTAGGGACTGGCAAGTGTGGGCACTTGCGTAGTCAGCGCGACAGTACCAGACTGTACGCAGGGTCTGCAATGGCGGACCGGAGACATCGTTTACTAGGCCGCTTCGGTGGGTGGCGCACCAGCGCTGCAGGCCCACTAGCGGCATTTGTATCTACAAGCCCCGGCACTCCTCGTGCACGTTACGGGGGACTGACAGTAAACCACATAAGCCAATCATGGAAATCAATTATGGATACACTTTACCTAGTGAGCACTTGCACTGCGGCACGGATTGGCCATGGTGCAGTGCCCTGAGCATCGAACACCAGCAAAGCATCTGAGGCACATTAGCAAAAAGTGGAAGGGAGACTCACGCCAAGATGCCAGGTCTAACATTTAAATTGTGGCGGGTGGCAGCACCCGCCACAATGTAAAAACACATGTTTTACATTTGAATGTACAACGTGGCAGAAACCGTACGGTGCCTGCCACCTTGTACATGCAAATGTAGGGGGGTACCATAGGTACCCTCCACATGCAGCACCCCACCCCCCACCACCCTGGGGCCCCGCAACGGGCCCCAAAGGCATTTTATGTCTGTCTTTTTGCGGTGGAAACTCCGCCGCAAAAGACAGGCATCCTAATACCCATACCGCCTCCATTAACCCCTTGTACCTGGTCCCGCAAGGTGGGTGGAACAGGCCCGCCTTGCGGGACTCGCGGTACCTTTTCCCCTCCCAACCCCATCCTAATATGGCGGTAGGAATTTAAAGGTCGATGGCAGTCGTGGATTCACCGCCATCATAATTGGCCCCATTATTTGGATGTAAACAACTAGTGTTTGGATTATTTTTGTGCTAATTCATATTGCATTTGGAAAATTGTGTTTGAAAGAAGTAGTTTATATATATATATATATATATATATATGATCTTTATATATGGTAATGAGAGTGTATATTTTACAAAATATACTTGAGAGAAATAAAAGACTTAGGGCCAGATGTATCAAGTGTTTTCCCGTTTGCGAACAGGAAAAAGCCTTTTGGGATGTGCCATCCCAAAAGGCAATCGTAAAATAGGGAACACAATTTGTGATTCTCTAAATACAATGCAGGAAGCACTTTTTAAATCGCTATCCTGCTTTAAGTAGGTAAAAAATATGTACACCTATAAATAGGTTAATATAAACATTATTATTTTTAAATAGATTTTCTTTCAAAATAATGTAATAACTATTTTTAAACATTTTTAACAGTGTTTTACCACACTTTTCCATTGAAATAAATGGGAGAAATTTTCCTTTCTACCTTTTTACTTTCAGAGTTGGCCTACGCAGTTGTGCGTCTGTTTCTACAGTCAGTGGAGCGTAGTGGTCAAGATCGGAAGCAAGGAAGTGCTGCAGGTAGGTAAGACAAATGTAATTTTTTAAACAGAGCTTGTGGGTGGGATACTTTATTGTAATGCGAGAAGCAGGAGGTAGTTAGATACATGTTAACACTAAGATGTATGTTTTTGTATGTTTTAGGCTCTATTTAATTCCTAAGTAGGTAGCTGTTGTAGGTCTATATCGGAAGGATTTTTTTTTTACATATTTGGTTAAAAAAAATAAGTTCAAAGTAAGATTTGAATTTGTCTTAAACCAAAGCAAAACAAAGTTAATATTTTCTTAAAATAATTTAGTTTGACTCCTTTTTTAAATAAAAAGTATACAGTATACAGCACCCGCAACACATGGAAGTTTAGACAAGACGGATGCCTTGAATCCTCTATTGCATTCTGTGGACATGGTTGAATTAGTTTTGTGGATTTTTGGTTTATGCAGAGTTTTTGGAGCATGAGGAACTTTTGTCTTTTGGATTTTGCCAATCGTTTTCAAGAATATGGATGGATTTAAATTGTATGGACAGTGGACTGCACCAATGAATTTGTAGTTGCGATGTTTGCCAAAAAACACTACAATTTCTGGACACAGTATATTTTCCAGCAGTGATTTTGTTGGAAAATGTGGCTATGCCAATCTGTGTCTCCATTGATAGTTTACAAAGGGTTATGGATTGCTTCATGAATTATGGATTTGGAATTTTGGATTGTTGAATTGTAGAAGACTCGATAAAGGGTGGTTGTTTACGAATCACCAAAAGTTGAGAAAGAAGAAAACTCCATGAAAGTATCCCATAATTTCTTTAATTAAAAAATAATATTAAAAATGGCAATTGCTTTTTAAAGAATTGCAAAGCAGGCAAGTAAGATAAAACAGGTGTTAATGTCAGTTAGAAATGTAGTATGTGTGTAATATTTTCTCAATAGTCTGAAGTCACCATCAGCGAAAACTGTTGAATTTGTCCAAATAATCACACTATCATTTCTTTTGCTCTTTTGGAAATGTTTGTGTTCAGTCAATAATTGCGCTATTCTCATTTCTTGAAACTTTGCTCCTTCCTCAAAATATCCAAGAAATTCTAATAGTTAGAGTGAGGTTTTCTGATTGATTTGTTGAAGGAGTTGTGCCATCCCTCTATGGCATTATTAGTCTTTGCACCTCCCTCTAAGTAGGTCATGTAACAGTTCCACCATTTTACATGAAACCATGTATTCCTTCTGCAACCCGACCAACTTAGGTGGCCAATCCATGTGTCCTCAAAGTAAGGGTGCCAATTGTTCTTATTTTTTGTCCAAAATACTCAGATTCTGTAATTGATATGTAGTAGTCCTCTACACTTATGTACAAAGCATAAATCAGTTAGTTTCTGTAACTCATATTGCAGTTTACTGCCTGAAATGTAATCCTCAACTAAGGATGTTTTTTTTTATTTTCCTCCGATAAGCCTGTGAAAAGTGAAAAAAACATCCTTGACTTTGGGTATCGGGATACATTTTGGTTATGGTATTAATCATGGGTAATTCAAAATCAAGTATTACTTTTCTATGACATTTATTGAGTCTTTTAGATTTTATCACTGTTAAAATTCAGTGTATGTTCAGGTTTGCTTATCATGGAGTAACTGTACCCTAACGGAACTATAGTGTTACTAATAACCCTCGGGAGGGTTACTACGCCCTGCCCGCAGAGTTTGCGGAGTTTTGCCTACTCCGCTTTCTGCTGCAAACGCAGAGTTCAGGCAAATCTACGGCCCCTCCACCATCCGAAAGTTATTAAAAATTATTTAAAAGGCACTTTCCTGCCGCGTCTTCCTCCTCCTTGTAATGGCTGCTCTCTCCTGCCTCCTCCTTGCACTGAATAACACCTTCATGTACGTCTTGCGAATATGCCCACGCAAGACAAACAACGTAGAGGTTATTCAGTGCGAGGAGGAGGCAGGAGAAAGCAGCCATTGCCAGGAGGAGGGAGCCAAGGAAGACGCAGTAGATAAGTGCATTTCTAATTATTTTTAATCGCTTTGGGAGTAGTGAGGGTGCAGAGCAGGGCATAGTTCCACTGATTTTTTTTAACTCCGTTGAAATACGCTGAGCACCATTCCACAGACTCCGCCCAGGCGTAGTCATTAATGCTGGGGTGAATAGTGTATATTTGGGTGAATGGATGGGGTGTGGATTTAAACGTCCCATCAATCATCTAAATGGGAAACTTCCTTTACAACGCAACTTTTTACCACACAGTGCTTTTACATCGCAACTTTTACAACCCAAACCATTACAACGCATTGCGCTGGGGGGCGCTCTAGGATAGGGAATAGATTTAATTTACTATCCAACACCTTCCCTACTATCCACGGGGACTGGAGTTGGAATAGTAAACTAAACTATTCACTATCCAGCACCACTCAACACTATGCGTTGTAAAGGCATGCGTTGTAAAACATGTGATGTAAAAGCATGCGATGTAAAAGCATGCATTGTGATGTCATACATCCATCTAAATATCACTAGTCTCCAATTTAGCAAGGTTGTGGGGTGTTCTAAAGATTAGTATCCTTTTCTGAGGGTCATGCAAAAGATAGGTTTCATTAGTAAAGGTTACAGTCAGTTCAGGAGGAATGTTAATAGTATGTTTGTGGGTGTTACTCGTTAGGGGAATTGTGGGCATACAACTTGCTACATGCATAGGAATGTCTTGGGATAACTCACTCAAAACTGTGCCACAGGGTTCATTGGAGGTGGATGCAAGTACTTTCATTTATGTTTTCTCTAACCTCGATCTCCATTGCAGAGAAGGAGTGGTTATGCTCTGTGGTAGTTTCAACAGTGTCACCAAGAGTAACCGCTCTGCCTGTGTAATGGGACGAGTAATACTGCACACAACTCCAATGACTCCTGGACTCCGTTAGTCTCCGTTACGATAAAGGTAGCCACCTTACTTTAGTAATCGATTGCCTCTGTTGGACTTGATATATGTTGCCTATCTTACAGTTTTCAAATTGATTTTTTCCAGAAAAAATGAAGACAAAAGAAATAAAAGGACTTATTAAGATATCAGTCAGAGTCGCCTTTTACCTACACCATCTCGGTCTCAGGACCCGATGATCTCCGATCGACGGTTCTGACCACCCGATTATGATACGGATGCTCCCATTTCTCGATGGGAGTTTATGTAACAGCCGTAAGACAGGTTCCTATAAAGGAATGGGTGTGTGTGTGTGTAAAACTCTGCACCCTGTAGCAGGCACACACAGTGCATGGATTTATAGGGGGGCATCCTAGGTACCCCCTCGGCCACCAACTGTAGACCGCAGAGGCAAAAAGTCGCTTTCCAACAGCCTTTTCATGTCGGAAGGGCCATCACAGAAAGGCTGTGGGAAATCATCATAATAATCCCGCGGGCGGAAAAGCCATCCATAGGGGATTAAAGTGCGGTTCCGACTGGCTGGAAGACTCCGAGAGCCGGTCCGAATCATGTTGGAAGGAACGGCCCGTTCACACTCTGACCGCCGACATAGTAATTCGACGGTCGGACCGTAAACCGACCGTGTCAGTCGGAAAGGCTCCAACCGTGGTCAGAAAACTTCTGACTAGCGGTCGGCGGATTTCCGACCGACATCCTAATCTGTCCATATGTGCAAGGGTGATTTGAAATTTTGTATTCGTTACAGCCTGTTAAACATATGGTTAATATTTCTTTGCCTATCTATTGACTCTTCTCAGAACATGTTGTTTATTCTTTTGCTGGAGTCTGATTTTTCAAACTGAGATTTTGGACTCTGGTTTGTTGTTAATGCCTGTGAAAAGGACAGGTATTTTTTATTATTTTATGTATTTGGCTTCACCTTAGTTAGGTTCCTTTGTTTGATTGCTTGTCCATTTGGTGATATAGGATTTTCTCCAAGTGATATGGCTGACTTGTTTTTTTCTTTTCTGGGTGTTGTTGGGTAGGCCTGAAAGGAAAAGTTGACATTAACAGAGGTTACAAAAAAATTGTTATGCTTAGAGTAGCGATTTATTGCTGAATTTTATTTCCTTTTCTTTTTAAAAGTGATTATTGATTGTGATTTTTGGGGACATTTTACTTCTCAAGGTCTTTTTTTGTTCATGGTTTTGTTTGTAATGTTTGGATGGCTATTTTACTAGTCCAATGTAAAAAGTATAATAACTCTATTTTCCACTGTAAATGCATGACATTTCAAAAACCAACAACTGTCTAGCACCTTCCCTGAAGCAAGCACCCAGTGGAGTTAGATTAGTAATTTTGGTCCCACAACTGATAAGCACCTTCCCTGAGGGAAGCACACTTGGAGTTAGAATATTAATTTGTCTCCTCACCACTGACCAGCACCTTCCTTGAGGCAAGCACGCGTCAGACATAGAATAGTATTTTTACCCCGCAACACTAAAGAGCAACCTTTTTTTGCCAAATTTGACTTTCATTTTTTAGAAATAATTACTGTTTGTGATATTTGTTTGGACATTTTACCTCTCAGGGTATTGTGCTTTTTAGGTTTTGCCTAGCGGAAGCTGCGCTCTGCGCAGCTTTTCCGCGCAGGCGAAATCCTGTTGAGAACTGTAGTGTGGCTTTTGTTCGGCCCTCGTCCTTGATTGGCTGGCTCCGTAAACGGAGCCTTGCCATTGGACGAGGGGCCTGTCCGTCAATGCCGGACCAGACACGGGGGCGTTCCCGACATTCTTTGGCTTTTGCCGACGTCACGGGACGCCGGGAACGCCCCCGTGTCTGGTCCGGCATTGCCGGCACTTCTGCGTCTCTCCTAACCCCGTGACTGGCCGGCCGGCCAATCCTAGTGCGGCCGGCCGGAAGTGCCCGCCCCCCGCAGCCCGGGGGAAGAAGGAAGACGGCAAGCAGTATGGCGGCGCCCGCGGGGCTCCCGTGGCCTGGAGGGAACCGCCGCCGTCGATGTTGCCGGTCTCCCATGCCGAAGAGGGAGACCGGAGAAGTGCCGCCGTCGCAAGGTGCAGGTGAGTCAAATTTGTGCTCCCGTCCCCGTTCCCGCCCCCCTCCCGCTGGTGACCGCTCCCCGCAGACTCCCCTCCCCCTGGTCTCCGTATCAAGCCCCCCCCCCCCCCACCAGTGATGGGAAACACAGAAGGCAAGACTTCTTGACTCCACAACAAAGCAGCACGTGCCCCCGGCTGGCAGAGAACAAGCGCCTCGAGTAGCGCACAACACCTCCCTCTCGCCCGTAGTGCTTCTAAGCACAAACCCCGGCAACGAGGCCCAGCGCCTGGAGTAGAGCACAGCGCCTCCATCTCGCCCGCAGTGCTTCTCAGCACAAACCCCATGCAGCTCTGCCAAGCGCCTGGAGTAGAACACACTGCGCCTCCCTCTCGCCCGCAGTGCTTCCAGTCGGGCAGTAGTGCTTCTAAGCACAAACCCCGGCAACGAGGCCCAGCGCCTGGAGTAGAGCACAGCGCCTCCATCTCGCCCGCAGTGCTTCTCAGCACAAACCCCATGCAGCTCTGCCAAGCGCCTGGAGTAGAACACACTGCGCCTCCCTCTCGCCCGCAGTGCTTCCAGTCGGGCACAGCGCCTTCCTCTCGCCCGCAGCGCTTCCAAGCACAAACCCCCGGCAACGCGGCCAAGCGCCTCCAGTAGAGCACAGCGCCTCCATCTCGCCCGCAGTGTTTATCAGCACAAACCCCATGCAGCTCTGCCAAGCGCTTGTTTCCATTTCGGGCACGTACGCTTTATTGGTTTCAAATTACACTCTGGGCAAAGATTACAGCCCCGACACTTGTAAAATCCACCAGCCGCCACTGTGTGGCCGCCTTCAAATCTCAAGGAAAACTGGGGGTTTGATCACTGTTCAGCGAGGTCCCAGCGTGACTCGTCTGTTCGGGCGCCTGCCCACCACTTTGTGGGCTAAAAGACCTCTCCCTGCTTTGGGCTGACCCCACAGGGTACACCTGGCCAGCATTTCATTTGATCCCAATGTGCCATGAAGCCTCGTCCCTTCTTCCACAGGAGCTAAGGTTCCCACCGCTCCTGCAGCTTCGTCGCGCCGGCACGCTGGCCCTTTATGTGGTGTGTGATTGTAAATGTATTCATATAGCGCTTAAGGGCCTTGACGAGGCACTGATGCGCTATTCATCGGCTTGAAGTCATTCAGATCTCCGAGTTCAACCTTTGGGGCGCTGGCAGGTGGGAGCCCTTTACACCCACACTTTAGGGACTGACTGCAGCAGTAGATTCAGTTTAAAACCCTTGTCTTTACTCATCGGTGACCTACAGAGAGGCCCCTCCGCGCCTTTTAGAAACGAATTCTACAGACCACTTTCGCGTGTTTGTGTCCTTGGCACGAGCTGATTTTACTCTTTAGAAATTCCTTCCGACTGTTTCAGAAGCCGATGGAGTTAATTCACTTCTTTTCGGCGGCGGAACCAACCCTATAGATTCCCCTTTAACGGCTCAACTGGAATCCCCTTTAGTATCACAAATCTTTTAAAAAGTTATTTTTTTAACACAGTAAGTCAATGTCGAATTAAGGGGTTCAGGTGCCAGGACTCGCTTGTGATTTGTAAATAGCGCTTATGTTTTTGCCGCCTTTTTTGACATTTAGGTCTGTTTGCTTTCAGTTCATTTGGATCTGTTTATCCATGTTCATCTGTGTGCACTGTGAAAAAAAATGAACGACGCTCCCGTATTTGCCTGCTAAATGTGCACTCACTTGTGTCTGCGAACGGTGCTGGTATTGTAAGCATCACAGCTAAAACAAGAAGGCACTCACTCCCCTGAAAACATTAGCATTGTAGTCAAACACATCCGTACTTCAGAAATAGGTATATCCGTTGTGACCCCTTCCCTTCCAAGCGGGCAGCGCTGGCACCATGTGAGCTTGGGGCTCGGAGCCGCACCATGGTGGACCTGGGCGGCTGCCCCAGGAGACACCTCTGCGAGCCCCTGCCGCCCCCGCCCTGCTCTGCTCTGCTGGGCCCTGCTGCTGCTCTGCGCCCCGGAGAGCTCCGCGCTGGCAGACTTCTCAGGTAAGACCCTCTCTGCTTCCCAGCCTGTCCTCTCCCAGCCTGCCCTCTCGCAGCCTGTCCTCTCGCAGCCTGTCCTCTCGCAGCCTGTCCTCTCGCAGCCTGTCCTCTCGCAGCCTGTCCTCTCGCAGCCTGCCCACTCCCAGCCTGCCCTCTCCCAGCCTGCCCTCTCCCAGCCTGCCCTCTCCCAGCCTGCCCTCTCCCAGCCTGCCCTCTCCCAGCCTGCCGTCTCGCAGCCTGTCCTCTCCCAGCCTGTCCTCTCGCAGCCTGTCCTCTCCCGGCCTGCCCACTCCCAGCCTGCCCTCTCCCAGACTGTCCTCTTCCAGCCTGTCCACTTCCAGCCTGTCCTCTCGCAGCCTGTCCTCTCGCAGCCTGTCCTCTCGCAGCCTGTCCTCTCGCAGCCTGCCCACTCCCTGCCCTTTCCCAGCCTGTCCTCTTCCAGCCTGTCCTCTCGCAGCCTGTCCTCTCGCAGCCTGCCCTCTCGCAGCCTGCCCTCTCGCAGCCTGTCCTCTCGCAGCCTGTCCTCTCGCAGCCTGTCCTCTCGCAGCCTGTCCTCTCGCGGCCTGTCCTCTCCCGGCCTGCCCACTCGCAGCCTGCCCTCTCCCAGCCTGTCCCCTCCCTGCCCTTTCCCAGCCTGTCCTCTTCCAGCCTGTCCACTTCCAGCCTGCCCTCTCCCAGCCTGTCCCCTCCATGACCTTTACCAGCCTGTCCTCTCCCAGCTTGTCCACTTCCAGCCTGCCATCTCCCAACCTGCCCTCTCCCAGCCTGTCCCCTCCCTGCCCTCTCCCAGCCTGTCCCCTCCCTGCCCTCTCCCAGCCTGTCCTCTCCCTGCCTGTTGTCGTGTCCTGGTGGCAGCAGGCAAGAGCGTGCACTGCGTCCCCGAAGTAACAGCCCTAAAGCAAGCAAGAAGTACGCCCCCCTCCCACCAATCCCTGTTAGGTAGTGGAAACTGTCCAAACTGGGGTGCAGACAGCCCCTCTCACCTTTCGGCCTGGTACCACTGCACCAGCCGCACTACTTCCCTACTGACCGTTCTCCACTTCAGCCCCGTCTAAATTACAATTCCTGCTTGTGACCCTTTTGCCTGCTTGTGCTTGTTTTCGTGACCCTGTTGCCTGCTTGTGCCTCTGTGTGCCCCTGTTGCCTGCTTGTGCCTCTGTGTGCCCCTGTTGTCGGCTTGTGCCTCCGTTTTCGTGCCCCTGTCGCCTGCTTGTGCCTCCGTTTTCGTGCCCCTGTCGCCTGCTTGTGCCTCCGTGTGCCCCTGTTGCCTGCTTGTGCCTCTGTGTGCCCCTGTTGCCTGCTTGTGCCTCTGTGTGCCCCTGTTGTCTGCTTGTGCCTCCGTTTTCGTGCCCCTGTCGCCTGCTTGTGCCTCCGTTTTCGTGCCCCTGTCGCCTGCTTGTGCCTCCGTTTTCGTGCCCCTGTCGCCTGCTTGTGCCTCCGTGTGCCCCTGTTGCCTGCTTGTGACTCCGTGTGCCCCTGTTGCCTGCTTGTGCCTCCGTGTGCCCCTGTTGCCTGCTTGTGCCTCCGTTTTCGTGCCCCTGTTGCCTGCTTGTGCCTCCGTTTTCGTGCCCCTGTTGCCTGCTTGTGCTTCCGTGTGCCCCTGTTGCCTGCTTGTGCCTCCCTGTGCCCCTGTTGCCTGCTTGTGCTGTGTGGGTGTCTGTGGAAGGCTCTGTGTGGGTGTGTGGAAGGCTCTGTGTGGGTGTGTGGAAGGCTCTGTGTGGGTGTGTGGAGGGCTCTGTGTGGCTGTGTGTGTGGGGAGCTTTGTGTGGCTGTGTGTGGGGGGGGGGCTTTGTGTGGCTGTGTTTGGGGGGGGCTCTGTGTGGCTGTGTGTGTGGGGGGCTCTGTGTGGGTGTGTGTGTGGGGGGGCTCTGTGTGTGTTTGTGTGTGTCATTTGCGAGAGATAAAGCTAGTGGCATTGTAAATGACAATGCCATTTATTTATGTTAAAAAATAAAAAAAAATAAAATAATGTCAAGAGCAATGCCAATAGCTCTAACTTTAACAAAGGCAAAACCATTGCATTGTAAATGCTTGTTGAACAAGTGCCGGTGATTATGATTTGCAGTCCAGATCATGGTTTTGATTGTAATCTTTGGATGGGTGTTTTACTAGTCCTGTGGGAAAAAGTATAATTACTGTATGTTCAACTGTAAATGCATTACATTTCAAAAATCAATAAGTGTCATGGACCTTCCCTTAGCAAGCACCTGGTAGAGTTAGATGAGCAATTGTGCCCCCCCCCACACCACTGACCAGCACCTTCCCTGAGGCAAGCACCCGGTGGAGTAAGAATAGCAATTTTGCCCACACCACTGGCCATCACCTTCCCTGTAGCAAGCACCCTGTGGAGTTAGATTAGTAATTTTGCCCCCCCCCATTGACCAGCACCTTCCCTGAGATATATTTTGGTGGAGTTCATTTATAAATGTTGCCCCCTACCACTGACCAGCTCCTTCCCTGAGGCTACCACACAATGGAGTAGGAATAGTAATTTTGCCTCCACCTCTGGCTGCTACTTTCCCTGAGGCAAGCACCCGCATGAGTTACAATAGTAATTTTGGTCCCCAACACTGACCACCACCTTCCCTGAGTTAAATTTTGGTGGAGCTAGTTTATTAATTTTGCCCACACCACTAACCAGCACCTTCCCTGAGGCAAGCATCCGGTAGAGTTAGAATATTTATTTTGCCCTCACCACTGACCAACACCTTCCATGAGAAAAACATTTTTAAAATATTTTTTTGGGGGGGGGGATAGTTTAGCATGTACTCACAGAGGTTTTCATTCAGGTAATTTATTCCAATTCGAATACTGAATGTTTTAGTCCAAAATCTGTGAATTTATTTTAAAAAGAAAATTATTTTTAGTATTTATGTTACAATTAAATGTGTTTTGTGTTGAACTTTCACTTACTTCTGTCGATAGATTGCTGTGTTTGGAATTCAACCTGTCAGCTATCTCCTCCTACTCAAAGCAGCTTGTGGTCACCTGGGAAGTCTGTGTACCACTGGGCACAAAATGGTGGTTGGCTTAATTTATAAATTTTTAGAGGTTATCATTTTTTGTTAATTATGCTTTGAAATTGTTTTTTCCATGTGATTCAGAACCTTACAGAATGTATGTTTATTATGTAGTGTGTAAAATGTGGGTATTTACGTTCCTTTTTAGAATGGCAGGTATTTTGTGTAGACCTTGACTGTACAGTCACAATGGAACTCGTTTCTTTTGCATTGGAATACTCACGCTGGTTTTGCCATTCACCGAACAGTCTTTTGTACTAAAATTGTCTTAATTTGTACTGCATTTTTTAAGTTTGCAATATATCAATAGTTATCAAATGAATACATTTTTACAGATTTAGTTTTAGGGAGCATTAAAATAAATTTTACATACATTCAGTGATATGCATTGTGAAAGCTTGTGTTGTATTGGCATGCGTGTTAATGTTATACATTGTAATGATACTTTTAATGTACCCTTATGGACCTGCATTGTAATGGTTTGCATTCTAAAATTATGTATTATAATGGTAGGTGCATCATAAAGTATGTATTGTAAAGTCATATATTCTGCCATGAAGGCTCATCTCTGAAATATCAACAGACACAATATTTGTATTAATGTTAGTGCTAGTAAGTTGGTCAGCCCAGCATTTTTGTTTATTAGATATGTGATACAGAAGTACATACAATATTGCTGATGTAGTGTATTCAGTTTTACAATGATACAGATTTTAAGCAGTGGGATATGCTCCTTTTTAGGTTGACCCTGTATCCGCCCACGGCCTACGGCTTGCGGTTATGAGCAGGGGCGCCACCTGTTCAGGGTCATGTCATCATCAGTTTTGAATTAGCGCGTTTGATGCACTGCCGTGCTCACTCGCCCCAGCTTCTCTCTCGCGCCATTCTCTCTCGCGCCATGCACAAGCTCAGCTTTGCCAATGCTCTGTTATGCTGTTGTTCTGCGAGTTTCGTTATACGTTATCTTATGTTTTGGCCTTACACAGTGACCTCACTGGGAACTATCATGTGCGAGAAGTTTACTTCTCATTTTGTGCCAGTACCAGAAAACAGCTTTACTATGAATATGTCTGTGCGAGCTGCTGCCTCCTTAGCCGCTTGAGTTCTAGAAGCCTCTGAGGCCTCACTGCAGCAGCCGAGCCTCGGCGCTTGAGCACTCCCAGCCAAGCATGGGCCGTCAATGCCATTAGAGTGTGGAAGGCCAGTCCCATAGCGTTGTGAGGATGACCCACAGAAAGACTGCCATCAATGTCTGCTCACTACCGATACTGGTCTCCCTTACTCAGTTCTGCATTTATCTGACCCTTGACCTCGATTTGTTGAGCTCTGTATCCTCACCCTGCCCCCACATCTCCAAATGTCACCCCCCTTATCTTCTTGCCCACTCCAGGCCACTCGGGGACCCCCTCCACCCCATGGCCCTCACCATTACTCTTTCTCTCCCCCATCTTGTACCCTGGGTCTGAAAGCACTCTGACGTGCACTGCGGTCCAACATGGCAGCATTTTTCCGAATTTGAAAAAATAAAAATGTACAACTTTAGTTGCAATAGCCAAATTATCAGTTGTCCATCTCATACAACTGTCTCGGTGGCGCTTTTCTGATGCTGTTCATATTTTTAACCCATTCGCTGTCATGCTAGGCCCATTGCTGTTGTCTTGAATGAATGAATGAATACTTTCTTTTATAGCGCATGGCTACTCTTGAGCATCCCAGCGCTGTAAGACAAAGGAAAGTAAAGACACTATTGGAAAAGGTGCGTCTTTAAGCGCTTCCTGAAAGCAAGGTGGTTTGACTCATGCCTAATGCCATCTGGGAGTGCGTTCCATTCTTTAGCTGCATGCACCGAGAGTCGACGGCCACCCATCCGGGCCAGCTTCATCCTGGGAACTACCAGCAAATTCCGCTGGTTGGATCTCAGAGATCTCACTGATTGGTGGCGACGAAAAAGGGGATCCAGGATAGGCGGGCCAGCCCCATGGATGGATTTAAGCGCCATGCACATGGTCTTAAAAGTTATCCTTCCCTTGATGGATAGCCAGTGCAGGGATTGAAGTGCGGCTTTTGCTGAACATCTTTTAGGGACTTTCATGAGTAGTCGAGCAGCACAATTCTGTACCGATTGCAGAATTTTTATTGTGCCGACCGGGGCCCCCATGTAGACGGCATTTGCATAATCCAGCCGTGACATAATCAATGACTGGACTAGCAATCTTCTGGCTTCGAAGGGCAGAAGGTCTAGCACTTTTTTTAAGACTCTCAGCAGCCCATAGCAGGTTCCGGCTACCTTTTTTGCTTGGTATTGAAATCCTAAAGAGGAGTCTAGCCAGATCCCTAAGCTCTTTATATGAGTCTTGGGTGCTGGGGGAGGTCCTAGGCAATGAGGCCACCAAGGATCAAGATTAATTGGGGCCTTGTAACCTAGGAGCATGATGTCTGTTTTGGCCCCATTTAACTTTAAAAAGGAGGAAGTCATCCATTCCAGAACCTTGGTGAGACATGGGGTCAGATTGTTGATCCCCGGATTTGAAACATCGTTCCTCACCAAGGAAACCACCAGCTGCGTGTCATCGGCGTAGGTAACAAGTTGGATTCCCCAGGGAAGAACCACCTCAGCCAAAGGTCTCATATAGATATTAAACAGAGTTGGGCTGAGGGAGGAACCCTGGGGGACGCCGTGATTCAGTTGCAGCTGGCTGGATGACACCTCTCCCTCAAAGACAGAGAAGCTTCTGTCGGATAAGAAAGAATGGAGCCATTTAATGGCCAATCCAGAGACTCCTGTAAGATGCAGCCGATGCAGCAGAAGAGAGTGGTTTACTGTATCGAAGGCTGCGCTGAGGTCCAACAGGACCACCGCAGCACAGCCTCCTGCATCCACTATACCTCTAACTGCCTCCACTACTGCCACCAGGGCTGTCTCCGTTCCCTGTTTTGCTCTAAACCCGGTCTGGGTAGGGTGCAATCCTTCCGTGGATTCAATGAAGGAAGAAAGGACCCGATTCACATATTTTTCAGATATTTTGCTGATAGTTGGTAATAGTGAAATAGGCCTATAGTTGGCCAGGTCTTCAGGGTCTAAGCTAGGTTTCTTAAGCAAAGCTCTGACCTTGGCCTTCTTCCATTTGGGGGGCACTACACCGGAGGCCAGTGACGCGTTAATGACCTGCGTTATCACAGGGCATACTGTCCCTGATACCTGTTTAAGAACTGCCGGGGGAGCAGCGTCTAACGGGGAGCCAGATTTAAGCTTACTAAGGAGACTATCCACTTCAGCCAAGTCCAATGAAGGAAAGGCTTTGAGATCTACTGATGGGTTGGAGTCCATATCCAGGTCCTCCTTTTTTTCTCTCTTCCAATTATCTGGGATGTCTGTCACTGATGCAAAGCCGGAATAGATGTTAGACACCTTAGATGCAAAAAAGATAGCTAACTCATCGCAGTGTTTCTGTGGATTCTGAATAGGACTAATAGTCCTGGGTGTAGTTGCCAGGGATTGAAAGATTTTAAAAATTTCCCTGGGGGCGTTAGCTGCTTCCGTAATTTTGCTCTGATAATATGCGGCTTGTGTGGTTTGTATTAAAGTTTTGTAGGATCTCAGGGTTGACCTATATTCATTTTTCGCAGCAACTGCGTAGTTCTTTCTCCACTTCCTTTCCGCACGTTTACACAATTGTTTGTGTTCCTTGAGTTCCCTGGAGTACCATGGTTGTTTATTGGGACCCTCTCTATGCCGTAGCTCTTTTTTTGGGAGAATAGGATCTAGTGTGGAGTTGATCCACTGATCAAAAGCTTCATTAGCAGCAACCGGGTCCTCATGGGGTGCGGGCGAACAGCTTTTGAGGGCTGCCTCCCATTTTTCAGTGGGTAATCTAGACCATACTCGACTAACCTTTTTTTGAATGGAGGCCTTGTGTTACTGGGGACCACAAGAAGGACAGTAGTGCATGGTCTGACCATGGTACAAAAGTGGGCTGAGTGCATTCTATATTTCCAAGATTAGTGAAGATGTGGTCTAATAAGTGTCCACCTGTATGAGTGGGACTGTCCACAATTTGTTCCAGATGCACCACTCTCAGGGTCTCCACCAGGCATTGTGATGGCCTGGCATTGACTTCATCTAGGTGAACATTAAGGTCGCCCAAGATAGTAAAATTGGGGGTGCTACTGATAAGGAGAGAGATCTTATCTAAAAGATTGTTACAAAAATCATGGGAGTCTCCTGGGGGTCTATAAACCAGGATCCCAGAAAAGGTGCAGGTAGGAGAGAAGGATATAGAAAAACCAATACTTTCACAGTCCGTCTTGTAGAAGGAGGAAGGCTGCAGATTCGTGTTTTGAGAGTGGCGGACAAGGCAGAGGTGGCGAGGCCTCTGCTTACACCCACTGCCCCCTTCCTGTCAGGGAAATAATTAATTTCAAAACTCTTTGCATCTCCCATCAATCATTTCGAAAAATGGGCCCGGCCATTAACCATTCCTTAATTAATCCCTATTATCCTACCAAACAGCTTCGCTCTGCTCATGCCTTCCTTGCCACAGTCCCCTCAATTAAGAGATCAAGATGTGGAGGCCTGTCATTTTCTTACAATGCAGTTAAATTGTGGAATTCTCTTCCCCTTCACCTGAGATCTGTCCCCAACCTTCTTTCATTTCGTAAACAGTTAAAAACCCTCCTCTTTAAGAAATCTTTCTAAACTCCCGATGCCAGCAGCCTCACCAGAACGCACTTCTTCTTCTAGCGCTAGGACACCTCAGGGCAGCTACCGCGCTCTATAAATCTTCTTTTCATTTCATTTCATTTCTTCCAGGGAAGAGCTTTTAAGTGGCTCTTGGAGTCCTTTTTCGTCCCCCCACTCCCAGCTGCTCTGCAGGCACAGAGGAGGCTGCACTTTCACAGTCAATGCACACAAATACACTGCAGTTGCCGGTCTCATATGGCACATACAATAATATAAAACATAACTAAAAATGTATAACATCCCAAAGGCGAGACCTATTGGCTATGCCAATGCTTGTTTAAATATAACATCCGACAAATAACACAGGATGATTACTGATAAATCACTATCAATGTATTCTACACATGCTGCTTGCACACATCCTAGTATTCACTAACAAATGGTCTACTGCTGTGTTTGACACATATTTACTCTATTTAAACTAAACATGTATCTGCTTTAAAAACTGGTTCTAAACATTATTGATGTAATTCAGGTGATGAAATAAAAAATTATCTTGGATCAATCTAACTGACAGTCACCTATCATACAGACCATTCAATATCTCATCCACACTGGTACCACGGTCCAGGAACGGTGGTGTGCACCTGTTACAACGCATTTTTTACAACGCACTACTGTTACAACGCATCCATTACAACGCGGATACTGTTACAACTCATGTTTTTACAACGTAAGTATTGGTAAGTATATAGTTATATTTTAAATGTTATATGTTTGGGATAAAGGGGTATTTTTAGGGGTTAGGGTCAGTTTTGGGTTTTAGGGTAAAGGGGTATTTTTAGGGTTCAGGGTCAGTTTTTAGTTTTTGGGTAAAGGGGTAATTTTAGGGTTCAGGGTCAGTTTTCAGTTTTTGGGTAAAGGGGTATTTTTAGGGTTCAGGGTCAGTTTTTAGTTCTTGGGTAAAGGGGTAATTTTAGGGTTCAGGGTCAGTTTTCAGTTTTTGGGTAAAGGGGTATTTTTAGGGTTCAGGGTCAGTTTTTAGTTTTTGGGTAAAGGGGTATTTTTAGGGTTCAGGGTCAGTTTTTAGTTTTTGGGTAAAGGGGTATTTTTAGGGTTCAGGGTCAGTTTTCAGTTTTTGGGTAAAGGGGTATTTTTAGGGTTCAGGGTCAGTTTTTAGTTTTTGGGTAAAGGGGTATTTTTAGGGTTCAGGGTCAGTTTTCAGTTTTTGGGTAAAGGGGTATTTTTAGGGTTCAGGGTCAGTTTTTAGTTTTTGGGTAAAGGGGTACTTTTAGGGTTCAGGGTCAGTTTTCAGTTTTTGGGTAAAGGGGTATTTTTAGGGTTCAGGGTCAGTTTTTAGTTTTTGGGTAAAGGGGTATTTTTAGGGTTCAGGGTCAGTTTTCAGTTTTTGGGGTACAGGGTAAAAATAAATTAAATTTAATTTTAAATTAAATTATTTAATAGTAAATAAATTAAATTAAATTACATTGCATTATTTTTGGGGTTGAGGGTCAGTTTTGAGTTTTTGGGGTACAGGGGTACAGGGTAAAAATAAAGTTATAATTTTTTTAATTTACAATAATTAATTTAAATTAAATTTCATAAAATTCCTTTAATTTATTTTTGGGGTTTAGGGTCAGTTTTGAGTTTCTGGGGTACAGGGGTACATGGTAAAAATAAAGTAATATTAATTTAAATTTAAATTAATTAACGGAAATTAAATTATTTAAAATTACATTAAATTATATTTTTAAAATTAAGTTACTATTATATTATTAATATTAATATATACTTACCAATACTTACGTTGTAATGGTCTGCGTTGTAAAGGTACCTGCGTTGTAAAAAAATGCGTTGTAAATACATGCGTTGTTACAGTATCCGCGTTGTAAAATCCGCGTTGTAACGGTATGCGTTGTAAAAGTCCGCGTTGTAACATCATATATCCTCAAGGAACCCCACAGCTATGATGATAAACACACTACAATAGGAACTTTCAAATATATAAAAAGATATACACATTTATTTGTTAATAAAAAAAGGTTAAAAACATAATCATGAGAATTACATTCATAATCTAATATCTTGATAAAAACAAGTTACAAACAAAGAGACAAAATCAGGTGAATCATATTGAAAACATCCAAATTACTAATTCGTTGGGGTATTCATAAATTTTGGCAGATATCAAAGATACTCAGCACAATAGTCCCTCGACTTTAATTAAAAACACTGGCATCAACGCGTTTCGGTTTGCAGCCTGATATGCCCCACCTTTTTTAAGACAAAAGATGTTTAGTTGTCTCTTAGTTTCTGTCGCAACATTAAAAAAACAGAATTATCTAAAGAAAATAAGAAAAATCTATAATAAAAATACAAGTACATGTAAGTATGTTGGGTTCATGCAACATCCTGATATACATAGCAGTAAAATACACTAAATTATCAACACTACATATATTCAATAAACATTACAATTGACTTCATATTGAACAGAAACTGATGTTGTTCCCTACTATTCATATTAGGTACATTGCGCCCGACACAGTCTCACAAAAGCCCCACCGTGTAAGCCACACTGTTCCACCATGTTTGTTTCCATAACGGTGTCATAAGTGGTCCCATAGGGCACCCGCCACCATAAATATTTATCAAAAAATTCAATCAACTCTCAAACTACATTCAGCAGAAACTCCACCGGTCAGCCTAGAGATACGATTAGACCCTGGTTGGAACCCATCAGATTCCAATCAACTGATCAGTCATAACATTTTATGCAAGGGATTAGACTCTACATACCTCCTAGGTAGTCAGCGTTGGGGTCGAAATTATTTATGTGATTCTTCCAACTGGTTATACCCTCTCTCTCTGAAATACGGATAGATGCAGTAATATTTAGATATTGGGCTCTGAAATCCTCTTTTAGAAGAAGCTTTAACTAGATCTTTGCTAGGTTCATATTTTAGTTTCTTAATCTAAGAACATCAGCATGTTTACCTGGTCGTGAATATATTCTTGCACTTAAAGGTAAAAATACAAGGCGTAGCAAATTTTAACAGATGGGGAGGTATCCTCCAACTGTAGGCGTCCCTTTACCTCGCCACTCTAATGTTCTTGTGGTCACAGGATACTGCAATGATCTGGGGAGACATAGGGATTCACAGTAAAACTGCTGGAAAATTATTGTATACAAACACTATAGTGTAACTGTTTGGCTCCCCTAGAGAAAGTCACACATTTCCTGTATAAATGTGAGAGGTGCTCAGCTATATCACTCTTGGATGGTATGGTAATAAGAAAGCTGTAAATTCGGGCCCCTTATAACTCAGAAGCGGTACCTTACCGCTGTGGTTTCCATGTTCGGCAAACCTTTTGAGTGGGACAAAACATGAAGAATATATTTCAATGGAGACATCACAAAGTGTGTCCATCAATATAAAAAACATTGTATGCGCAAAACTAGTGCTAACAAACAAGGGGCCTGCTCGTAGCAGGAGCCACCCTTTTCTTGTGCTATGGAGTTCGGGCATATCACGTACCGTCATATAGATAAGAATCAAAGTGTCATGCAGTCCCAGGGCACCAAAAAATCGAATGCGTCCATGGAATGAGGCTTTAAATAGTCACGGTGAGGAAATTAATCACATTCACCTGCCCACAAAGAATTATCTTCCGTCTGCCAAGGATCGCTTCAAAGTGACAGAAGCAACCGGAGCCGATTAGTAAAATACCGTAAAACCTTTTAAGAAGGCTCACATCAAAATAGAGGCACGGGATAAAGAACCGTAAATTCTATTGTAGAGGCTCACGTCAATGTAACATCAATCGTGCCGATACACTCGGGAAGAGTTGCCATCTTTTAATAAAATGGATTAGAGTAAAACAATGCAAACTCTTGCCTACTTTGTTCTGATATTCATATCTTTATTGTTTATATGTCCGAATTATGTGTGAAATGTTGCAGGGATAAGAGAACTGTAAAGTAATGCGCTAGAGGTATGGACCAGTCTCACATAATGTTCTAAGCTTCAGTGGCTCTCCATGTCTGACTAGCAATCTGAAAAGCAGGAAAATAGGTTGCAAGGAGCTAGAGTATTAAAGCTTACTTCTACTTTCAATGATTGGAATAATTTGGTATTATAGACAGTCTTTGTATTTCTAAGATGACACTCAGGGGTCGATTCCGATTCGGTAAACTAATACGGCGATTGGAATTCGTAGCATTTTCCGTACGAATCGTACAAATCCGTCTGAATCTTATAGTATGATCCGTAGGAAAAAAAACGTCCGAATATTTGCAAACCGTATGAAAAGCAAGGGAAAATCTGTACGATACGGGTCCTCACGGTGAACCGTATGAATCGTAAACATGCTGTATGACCCGACAAGTACGATCTGGACCGGGGAACGAGAACGCGATTCGTACGGAAAATGTTGTATGAGCAATTCATACGGAGAGCCACACAATCACATATGCACCGTACCCCTGCAATCATGGGGGTATGCACGTACCCCTATGCACCGTACCCTTACACACTGTACACCTATGCAACGCACCCCTATGTACCGTAGCCCATGCACCATACCCCTATGCACCGTACACCTATGCCACATACCCCTATGCACCATACCCCTGAGCACTGTACCCCTACGCACCGTAAACCTGCAATCATGGGGTGTACTCGCGTACCCGGGGGGTCCGTTTCGTACGCGGTTCGAGTCGAAATCTGCTTTGACTGACGTTTTGAGCTCCCATAGAAAAAGAGTCATATGGAGTGTTGACATGACGAATCAAACTTGTTGGGTCGGAAAAATCGGCTTCAATCCATACGGACGTCGCGTACTGCGTGTTCCGAATGCGATTCGTACAGATTTTTAAGTCGTATGGTCTTTCGCACGATTTGTACGGAGATCTGCTTTGGGTTTGGATCGTACTTCATCGCACATTCGGGGACGTTTAAGGTGTACTATTCGTACGGGAAATATGCTCCATATGGCTATTCGTAGGGGATTTTACTGAATCGGAATTGGTCCCTAAGTGGCCCTGCTGTCCTGCTGTGCTCAATGTATATTCTTGTTGACTATTAATGTTAATTGCTGAAAAAAGTTCCACACTATACTTATATAGGACACAATAATGGTCGAGGTATGCTTATAGATAAAGGCTTGTTTGCATGCTAGAGCTTGTCATGCCTCGAACAACACATACATAATTAGGAAAAAGAATGACCTATGTGGTTCAAGCCCATGGTTTCATTCCTGTTGAGGAAAGTGTGTGAAGGAGTTAACTCACCATAAAGTCCAACCGGCCGGACGGTTTTCATTAGGGGAAAGAAAGACTCCAATCCATACACATAGCTGTTGACCAAAAGCTAGAGTCTAATAGTTATCTACTACAATATACCAGATACCAATATATCTCTTTTCTAAGCACAGTAGTTCATTTAATTTATTAATCGTTCCCAATCCTCTCTCGAGTTTAACCCCTTCCTAACTGTATTGAAAATGGATATGTACCATTGTTCTCGTTGTTTACGTTTGGCCACAATATCGCCACAACGTTTACTGCTGTTGATTCTCTCTAAAATAAACCACTTGATGTCATCACATGTGTGGTTCATTTGGATAAAGTGGTCTACTAATGGGGCATTTATTTTAATGTTTCTAATGGCTGATTTATGTTCCGTGAGCCGGGTCCTAAACTCACGACCAGTCTCGCCCACGTAGCCCAACCCACAGGGGCATATTAATAGATAGATCAAGTTTTTGCTTCTACAGATGTTCAAATATTTGGCCACAATCATTCCTTCATTTAGGGTGACACTCTTCTCTTCAATACATAGAGCACAGCTATTGCAATTCCCACATCTAAAATTTCCTATCACTTTAGTACCCTCTAGATTAATCTGTCTAGACTGTGGGTTCTCTTTAAGAGTGTACCAGATTTTTATGCAGATTATCATTCCGTTTAAAAGCAAAGATGGGGCGATCTAACGTAGTAGGCTCATTATCGTTAGGAGGCCCAGTTTGAATTGATAATATTATAAAAAAGTTTACTGATACTTGAGAATTGGCTAACAAAAACAATTTTGTTCATGGTAGTGTGCTTTAGCTGCTTGCTCTGAGAGTTGTCGAGCATGCTATCCCTATTATAAACTGTCGCCCGTTTGAAGGAGTGATTTATGAGTCTCTTCAGATATCCTCTATCTTTTAGTTTTTGTTTCAAGACCTCTGAATGTTTGTAGAAGTCAGTCAGGGAGGAACAGCTCCTTCGGAGACGAAGGAACTGTCCAAAAGGGATATTGTCCTTTTGTGACCTCGGATGATAACTAGTATAGGGAAGTAGGGTGTTTTTATCTGTGGGCTTGGAATATAATTCTACTTCTAATTTCCCTGCTATGTGTTTGATATTAAGGTCAAGGAAACTTACCATACTTCTACTATAATGTTCTGTGAACTTTAAGTTTCCATCACCTAAATTAAGCCACGTGAGGAATTCCCTAAGTAGCTCTTCCGATCCTGTCCATATAAACCAGATATCTTCTATCAATCTGTGCCAATCAGACACATTTTCATAGAAGGGAGCTGATTCGTTGAATATATGTTTTGTCTCAAAGTGACTGACAGATGCGCAGGCCAGACTTGGGGCTGAAGTTGTGCCCATGCTGGTCCCCTTTCGTTGCAAATAAAGGTCTTCCTTAAAGAGGAACAAGTTTTCCTTCAAGACCAGATTGGTACATTCAACAATAAATTCTGCACTAGCACCCTTGGTGACACCAACATCCTCCAGGATGTGTCTAATGACTGCAATTGTATCATCCTGGGGGTTGTTGGTGTAAAGTGCTTCAATGTCCAAAGTCACTAACAGCTGGAATTTCTCGTCGAAATCCTGTAATTCAGGTGATGTCGTCAGGATCAAATATCATGAGAAATCACTTGCGGGGTAGACATTGAGTCCTATTATCTTGATGTCACTTCCTGTGATGTCATTAGGATTAAAAGGTGTGTGATGTCCCTTTCTCTATCTCTGCTGTTATGATGAGTGACACCCATGCCTCCAATCCTTTGCTTATCCAAGAAACCACACTGGACGGATGGTAACACATGCCACTGCTCCCGTTTATTGAGACACCAAAACAACACAAAACCATGCCTATAAACCAAGTAGTAAAATAACACTTCTGAAGCTCAGTTTAAGTGATATTGCCTGCGGTATTTAAGGGCAAAGCCCAAAGTGTGTGTCTGCAAAGTTAAACTTTTGAAAACCCACTACGAAAACAAACAAAAATTGAAGGGCGCTGCAGATGATATGCAATACAGCAGTACAGCGAGATTAGATCGTTGTTATATCCTCATCGGTCGCTAGATTGCGCATACTACAGGCTTCTTTCTGAATAAATACCGGCGTCAGCAAATCATCGTTCCCTATTCATCACCGCTCATCTGGGCCCTGCTCTAGGAATTTAAAAAACTGCTTTACTGCCAGCGAAATTAAAAACCGCGGCGCAGTCATAACATTTATTTTTCAAGAGCAAGAAAGAGCCTTAGCAGTGCAAACAAATAAACACTTCTATTACTGAGTGGACAGTGGCCACAAATAACACTTGCAACACGATGATGCAGCATCTGATTACCCGTTTTTTTTTCCTTTTCAAGACCACGTAGGAGCAGCTCTTACTTTGGGTAGTAATTACAATGATTTTTAAACACTGCCCTGTTCTGTAAAAACGCATCTGTGGTGGTAATTTTGTTAGTGACAGCTGTAATGCATCTAAAGCTAGTAATAATATTTCAACAGGCATTAACCCAACAGGGTAGATTTGACCACTAGCTTTTCCTCCCTTTGTAATCCGTGTTATATAATTGTTCAGTTTATGTGCCAAATACATCCCACGGAAGGTGTGTCTGTACACATGGTTTGGCACCAACTCATATCTCTTCCAGCATTAAGCTTATTTTAATGTTTTTCATTTTTTTCACTAACCTTTAAAGCCAGGTTAACACACCCAACTGCATTATTCTGTGTCCTGAGTATTGCTTATAGTAGAAGAGAATACAATGGCATTATGCACAACAGCGTGCTCAGAAATATGACCATTCATATTTTATCAGAATACCTGTGGTTTACCACAAACTCCAGTGCGATTTTTCCCAGAAGTTTTGCTTTTGTTTGCTTGAGTCTTTATCTGTCAGTTGTGTTCAGCGGTATGCAGTTAAGTGCATCCGTATAAAGTATGCGAGCTTTGGACTCTGTGGTTTAGTGCCGAGTCTGTCTGTGTTTATTTTTTATGCCTGTGTGGTTTCGAGAGAGTACTTTTACTTGTCTTCTTGACATGGACAGATATATCGTAGGCAGTGATTGACTTGTTGTAATATGTAATGATCTCATGCTGGTGGGTAGTTCTAAAGTATTTATACCATTGTGCTCTGACTACGGCGTGGAATCCGAAGCTGATATAGGTGGGTCGTATCGCACCAGTACTAGGATACATATTTATTAAAGGTGCTGTCTACAGTTAGAGGGTAAACAATATTTATAAATTACTTTTAGTGAACTCAGCTGTACTATAGCAAGGTACACAGTTTAAAAAACGGGTTAGAAATGAAAACACAATAAATATTGGTGATAGAACAGGCTTACTGTCTGATATAGTGAATTCATGGTTAATGTTCTGTCTGCTATTGTGATTGGTTTTGCCCTCCAGTTAAGTGGCTGCAACATCCACAAAATTTAGAATTTTCCTCTAGGAAGTCAGAGCAGTGTTGTATTTAGGATTTTTGGGGCCCAAGGCAGGAAATGTTTTGGGGCCCTTTGTTTGTAACAACTTTGAAATTGATTACGCATTTACTGCTACTCGATGCCCTCAAGCTGCCAAATAAACTTTCTGAAACAGGGTTCATACAAAGCAGTTGCAATAAGTATTTACAGGTCCCTCCAAATTCAACCAGTCAAAAAGAAACAGACTCAGAGGTAGCGGCAGACTGAAAGGAGAGAGGTTTAGATATGGAAATACATAGAGGTGAGCTAGATAGAGTTAAATCTTACTTTCCTAGGGGCACTCTTGGAAGGTCTTCCCCTAGGAAATTTCCAACTTTGCCCATGCCTTTAAACGTCTCTAAGTCAGAGGTTTCTCCATCAAAGTAGCTGTATAAAACAATGGGGGAGCCTCTTTGATGGTGAAGTAGTCGGCCAGTCACGTGTTTCTCTGCTGATGCAATTTCCATCAAGGAAATAAAGGGACTTAAAAAGATCCAGCAAATTGGAGATACATTTTCTGGCCCCATATATCTAAACTACCTAACATGCAGGGAGGTATCCGAGTATGCTACGGGCACTCTACTTACAGTGAAAATGTGCTCTTCTTCTTCTTGGTAACAATTCCAGTGATAGTGATGGATGAACCACTGTATTACAGGTGGCCATTCTGCCATAACGTTTGATGCAGAACCAAAGTGGATTCCTAAAGATGAAAATAGCCAACCTTTTGCAATTTTTCTGTTGGCTTGTTTAAATCATGCTGTTAGTTTGTTGTTAATTTGAGCTGGGTAGCAACGGAAAGTCCACCAAATTTTGAAGGGAGTGAAAAATATTTAATTAGATTGCTCTCATCTATATCTTTGCTATAGGACTTTGACTATCACACTACTCAAAGGTTACTATAAAGAACATAATTGATTGGGTAATTAGCTATAAAAAACAATGTCACCAGTTGTCAGTCTAGGAGTTCTCCTAGATAATCTGCAGAATGAGGACTAGGACTCGACACCTAGCACGCCACGGGTGGGATCCAAACTGGCTAGCCCTGGGGAGCTGGATCAAGAAAGAGCTGAGGGGGAGACATTACTGGACCATGGTACCCTAACATCCACCCACATGGCAAGCTCTTGGAACAAGGCACAAGGTTGCGGCGAGTATGAATGGGACCCAGACCATGTACAGAGCAAGAGTTAACGTGGCAGGGAGGTCGGCAGCAGCAGGGGAGGGGGGAGTAGTAGGGGTGGTACTGTTGGGTTGTTAAAATTGCTGAGAATCCAGTTTAGCAAGAACTGCATAACGTAGAAGACAGTCATAGGATAAGCAGAGACTGGGAGGGGGGACGTACAAACTCACTGGGATGGATCTTATGTTGGGATTTGCGGATATTTCCTGGCTGGATGAAGATGTACCTGTATTTTGCTGAATGATAAATGCCAATAAAATCTGTTTAACCCCTCCCCTGCTGATGACGGAACCGCTCCGTCATCAGCTACAGTTGAGCTATGCTGATGACGGAGCGGTTCCGTCATGGCCCAGCCGCCGCGCCTGCCCTGCGCTGATTTCGCGCCTGCCCGGGCGTTCTAATGAGCGGGGTGGGTCATGACGGAACTGCTCCGTCACCAGCATAGCTCAACCGCGGCTGGTGACGGAGCGGTTCTGTCACCAGCATGCGGCCGCCGCGCAGCCTCCCCGCCCCTTTAGCGCTGCGGCAGAATAGCCGCCGCAGCGAAGGGGTTAAAAAAACAGTTGTCAGTCTAGGAACTCTATCTATTTGGTCACTGTTAACCACATCATGTTAACTAGGCTAGGGCGTTGTGCTTTTATACACTCATTATGTCTTGCCTACCATACAACTTGTAGCTGTCTGTTTGGGAAAGACCTCTTGTGAACCACACCAAAAACTAACAGTGGGTTTGGAGCTCAACAACTTTGACTTGCACCTTCATTTTGGGCAATCATGGGTTAAGAAACATACCAACGGAATGGAGCAGCAGCATAGTGATATACAGCAGGGGGCCTCCTAGTTGCATGCCCCAGCTGTTACTGGGACATGCAGCAAGGTGTTTTTCCATGTGTTTGTTGCCATTTTCAAAATCCTCTTTGACTTCCTCCCACCCTGAATATGTTGGGCAAGTCTATTGAAGAGCTGGAGCAACTTGCCTTCCATGATGGGAACATGAATGGAAAATCTACACAATGGTGGCGGTGTAGGAGAAGGGAGTTTTCAGTTGAGAAATAGTGAGAAGGAAAACAAATTGGACATTGAAACAAAATTTTCCTACTGTAGAGTTACACCCTGCCTATAACTCCCCAATGCAGAAATAGCAGATCTCACTTAATATTCCCTGTATGACATTTAGAAACTGTGATGTGCAGAGCCTTCTGGGTATTCCACTGAAAATGTTTCTGGATTTGGAAAACTTATACATTTACACCGTTTAGTGGGAGTATGTATCATCTTTGTGAGTGAATCAGGCCCTAGGTGACCTAATGGAGACCAGCCAATAATAGACATCTATCTAATTAAAATCTAGAGAAACAACAGAGCAGCATATAGAAAATATCCGAACTGGCTTTACAAGTTAATTTACTGGTACACAAGGTTCTCTGAATTGATTTCATATGTTCAGGGATTATGGATGTATGTTTATTAATTGGTTTGTGCACAAAAGGCATATAGCACTGCTGCTGTCACATTGCTGTCACATCACAGGAATTGCTTTTGTACTTTGACAGCTTCTCCATTCACGTCGCTATTACGGATGGATTTATCACACTGCTCTAAAACAGTGTTTGGATTTCTTTACAAAGCAATGACAACGTTCGGAATATTCTTGACCCAAATGTAACCGTAATTATGGGAGAGGATGTAGCCTAACGGCTAAGTCGGTCGACCTCAAATCTAAGGATTCGGGGGGCATATTATCAAGACAGGCGATAAAATTGTCGTTGTTTTAGCGGCTGAAAACTGCAGCTAAAACGGTGATAATGGGCTTGATAATATGCTCTATGGAATTCCAATTGAAGCCTATATTAAATGTGAAGGACATCTAACATGGGCTTCAATTGGAATTCCATAGAGCATATTATCAAGCTTATTATCGCCGTTTTAGCTGCAGTTTTCTGCCGCTAAAACAGCGATAATTTTATCGCTTGTCTTGATAATATGCTCCCCGGTTCGAGTCTCGGCAACGACGCTCAACATCCATTGATATTGGGCAAATCACTTAATCTCCCCGTGCCTAAAAAAGTGAAGGTGCCCTTATGTAACACAATTGGTGCTCATGTAAAGCGCTCTGATACTCAATACCTTTGGGTCAAGTGTAGGAAGGTGGATACCTGACTATGGTTACCCCTGATTGTTTGCCTAGTGTTTAGCTGGTTTTCGACTTAGTTGGCCTGGGATCCTGCTAATCAGGGCCCCAGGCTATCTGCTCTCTCTTTAAAATGGACTCCACGTACCCTAGGTACATCTCCAATTGGATACTGGGTCACCTTGGGAGCCCCTGTACAGTGTACTATAGGTACCCAGGGCAGAGGTGCATCCAAGGCCTACCAGGGGCTGCAGCATGTGTTTTGCCACCCCTGGCTGGCCATCCAAACTGACACAACTGGCTTATCACTCAGCTGGGGCAAGGTGGTGTAATCACCCCTTGCTTAGATATAGTATACCTATGTCTAAACCTATATCTGGACGCATATACACCTATAAGTCACTCCCATGGCAGGCCTTAAAAATCCTGGAGACAGAATGCTTGGTTTTATGTGAGATGGTGCTCTAGCATGAGCTGAGCCTGTCTGCAGCTTTCGGAACCATGTCCTTATAGCTGTTCTGGGATATTGCCATACCATATACTCTTAAGTGCATTATGAACCTCGCGGTTAAATGCTATCTATGGTTTGGCTTTATCAAAACATGTCGTGTAAGGTGTCATACGCTTTGGAATACTACCCCCTTGCCAGTCCTGACGACGGGGGTAGCATTCCACCCTTCTAGAGGTAGAAGACATGTTACTTTCCTCAAACGCGGTTCAATCAATCAATCAATCATAACACTTGTATAGCGCACTACTCACCCGGAAGGGTCTCAAGGCGCTTGGGGGAAGGGGTCCGCTACTGCTCGAACAGCCAGGTCTTGAGTTGTCTCCTGAAGGCGAGATGGTCCTGGGTCAGCCGAAGGTGGATGGGGAGGGAGTTCCATGTCTTGGCCGCCAGGTAGGAGAAGGATCTGCCTCCGGTGGTGGCTCTTCAGATGCGTGGTACGGTGGTGAGGGCGAGGCTAGTAGACCGTAGCTGGCGGGTGGGCGTGTAGAAGGTCAGGCGGTCGTTGAGGTACTTGGGGCCCAGGTCGTGGAGTGACTTGTGTGCGTGGGTGAGGAGCCTGAACGTGATACTCTTGTTGACGGGGAGCCAGTGCAGGTCCCTCAGGTGGCCGGAGATGTGGCTGCATTGGGGGATGTCCAGGATGAGTCGGACGGAGGCGTTATGGATGCGTTGGAGTCTTTTCTGTAGCTTGGCTGTGGTTCCGGCGTAGAGGGTGTTTCCGTAGTCCAGTCGGCTGGTGACGAGGACCTGGGTGACCGTCTTCCTAGTTTCGGTCGGGATCCATCGGAAGATCTTGCGAAGCATGCGTAGGGTGTGAAAGCATGATGAGGAGACAGCGTTGACTTGTCTGGTCATCGAAAGGGAGGAGTCCAGAATGAAGCCCAGGTTGCGTGCGTGGTCTGTTGGCTTGGGAGTGGTGCCCAGGGCTGGGGGCCACCAGGAGTCGTCCCAGGCGGATTGCGATGGTCCCAGGATGAGGAATTCCGTCTTGTCTGAGTTCAGTTTCAGGCTGCTGTTCTTCACCCACTCGCCAACGTCTTTCATCCCTTCGTGTAGGCTGGTTCTGGCGGTGTCGGGGTCTCTGGTGAGGGAGAGGATCAGCTGGGTGTCGTCAGCGTAGGAGATGATGTTGAGGTTGTGCTGGCGTGCGATGGCTGCAAGAGGTCTCATGTAGACATTGAAGAGGGTTAAATCTAACCAGAGACTCAGCATCACAAAATGGATGCTGCTGCCACAGACACAAGTCTGGCCTCCTGCTGCTGACCGAAACTCCGGCAGGGGAGGCCTGGACAAAAGGTTTCCTGTCACAGGGAGGTGTTACACCACCCCAGACTGGAGATAGTGGATTGGGGCAGGGAGGGCTGAATGAAACTAGACACTGCCTGGGGCACACAAGGTGTCCCATGCAAAGTCCAGTTCACACCGGTGCTGGGGCACTCCAGCCCCAGCTCTGGCGCGAAACTGGACAAAGGGAAAGGGGTGTAACCACCCCCTTCCTGGGTTCCACCCATAAGAGGGACCTAGCAGGAGATCTAGCCCCTTGATTTGGAATAAAGGTAGGAGCTGTGCCAAGAAACATTAGATCCTGACTGAAACTTTGATATGAAACTCTGGACCCTTCGACATCCTACTCGATGTAGAAGACTGAAGAATCTCCCTTGTGGTCAAGGAGTGACCACCCTGCACAAGCAGGCACCATCAGCGCTCAAAGATTTTCTTTGCTGTAGCTCCCGCCAGAGCTCGAACGACAGAGACCAACAAGACCTGGACTCCCAGACTTCCAACAGCCCGATCCACAATCCTAGCAAAGCTAAGACCCGTGGAGGCAACGTGAGATGTGGGACCGGCTATCTTGGAAAGCCAGCAAAGTGCTTCCTGTGCAGCTCCCAAGGCTCCCTTGAAGCTGTGCATTGGGGATTGAGAAGCACCAAAGATCACCTCTCCACACTCATCGAGTGCTGCGTGGGGCCCTTTTGCATGTTTCTGCTTGACGCGTTGTCCGGTCACTTGCCTGTTGGCTAGTGGCCTCTGTGACGACGATCCTTCAAATTTACCCTGCTGGTCTGGTTGCTCCAGACTGGTCCTCGCTCCCCTGAAAAGGAGCCACCAATCTGACCTTGCTGGTCTGATCCAGAAATCATCTTTGATTCCTGCGTGAGTTGCATTTGCCAAGGCCTGTTGACTTCCATTCAAGAACCAACACTGCAGACAGCAAGAGCCTTTGTGGGACAGCCCGTGTTCAACTCCTGGTTGTCATCGATACTTCCTGGTCCACGTGGCAACGGAGACAAACTCCTCAACATCACCTGATCGCAACCCGACATCGCCTGGTTCCTTCCTGGTTCCATTCTGGTCACTGGCTAGTGACCTAGACTCTGTCCTCTCTGCTTTCAGGTACTCTACATCTTCGATCCACCCTTGGATCCAAGCGGACTCTTCTCTCCTGGTCGCCTGCAGCATCTTTTCCTCCAGGCTCCATAGAATTCCACGACGAAACCCGACGCACTTTGAAACCTATGCACCCGCTTCCTGTGGGTGAGGGAACGAGAGTACTCCAGTGCTCCTGTAGTGGTTTACACCTCTAGTATCCTAGTTTTAAGTGGTTAAGTTCTACTCCAGTCAGAAGTCTCCTAAAACAGTAACTTTATAACTTTCAGGCACCATTGACTTCTTTTGGTGCAACGGTTGCCTATAGACACTACACCCGTATCCTGTGGGCCTCCTCCGACCTAACCTTTGTTAGTCCAGTGTAGTCCTAGCGATTCTCAAGGCCCTAGGCCTTACCATTGTTCGTGACGTGGTTCTTATACCACTATTTTAGTATATGGTTTGAGTGGTCACCCGGCCTATCCATATTTGTGCAACTTTTGTATGTTATATGAAGTTCTTTGTTTGACGCTTGTGCTTCTGTGCTCAAAAAGAGTACATGGGACTATTCTAGTAATAAATACATATATTTTATAATATATAACTTGGGTGGTGTCCTTTCATTTGATATTAAAAGAATTGCATATGGTAAAACAGCTGGCTTCACATGCCCTCTTGAGTTTAGCCTAAGACTGCTTTTGTCCATGTTACCACTAGGATAGCTGGTCTATAAGGTTGACTTACAACCAATCACCATAAGGGTTGTTTGGACTGGTGCAAGGTGATCACTAGAATAGTGATCATCATGTACCAGGCCAACTTCTCATATCAAGTTTGTGCTATATAAAACTAAAACAAAACAAAATGATCATTGGATAAATTTATTCTAACTTTTATTTTACTGCTTCATTTTAGATGGTTTGCCTTTGTCTTGCGTGTTTGTACCTTTCCTGAAGCAGAGCTTTTTCACACTATCAGCGGTCTACCTTCTTGAGCAGTCTTCTACATTGCAGGTTTGCAGGCACCAGCAAAATAACCATGGAACCGCATTCTGGCTACATATGATTCATTTCCAACCACCTTTCCGTCTCGAGGCTCCTCAGTTGCTTCCGCTGTCATATCCTTTGACCCCCTTGGTACTCTTTGTATCTTCTCATGGCGAGGCAGACCTTTCTCTCAGTAACCTGTCTCCACACCACTGCCTCACATTTGACGCACAGGAAAAAAAGCTGGCTGTCTCCATCAGCAATGCATACGGGTAGGGATTGGCATGGGGAACAGTTGCTCTCTAAGAAGAACTGTTCTTTGAATGATAGTACTCAGCAAAATGTGAAATGCACAGATTGAGGGGGACCATGTGTAACTTTGCCCCCCATCTTTAAGAGCTCTCAAGATTGTTGGATATGCATACCTGGGGCTTGGAGAACATAGAATAACGTATCCAAGATTTCATGAAGATGCATCAAGAACATTTCTGTTTGTTGTGGAAGGTGATTGCAAGGTTTCATGCCATGGCCATGCAGGTTATACAGGTCCCTTTGCACAGTGATTCGGCTCAAGCTGCAGGACAACCGAGAAACTTTTACCAAACTGGGGTTCAAAATCACTACCAGGTCCCTTCCCTAACCTTCTGCTTTCAGTGCCAACCTGATCCTCTATCCAATGTGAGTCCACTCTTGCATTGCCAGAGATGCATGCAACTCCACCAACTCCGCCTTAGGGTGTGGACAGCAACTACCACCACCAAACAGATTTCACCCAGTCACTGCCCAATCCTCACACAAAACTCCTACTTTTGTGTTCATTCATAACAACAGAAATGGATTATGTAAAAACATATTTAATTGAGAATTTTGTGATGGCCTTCTGTGGATTTAAATGCAATCCAAGCACGAATTAGGTAATAGTACAAGTCAAATGTATTGATTTATTTTGATTAATAATCCATAAAAGCATTAAAATACAATTATTCTTAGCACAAAAAAACAACAGTCGTAAGGTGGTTGTAAGGCGCATAGAAGAATTTAACCCTTTCGATGCTGATGACGAGCTCAGCTCGTCATCACCCACGGGTGTCGTGTGCTGATGACGAGCTGAGCTCATCATGACACCAGCAAAATGGCAATTTGCAGCACAGCGCAAAAATCACCGCAGCAGCGATGCGGTTAAGTAATAAAATCATGTAATTCATATTTCTGTATTTTGTTTAATCTAATCTGCCAAGCAAAATTTAAGAACTTCAAGACTGCAGAGGAACAAAAGGATAATTCAGTGCAGAAACACAAAGCACAGGCATCCATTTACAATATTATACAGAGTGGTCCGAAGACGAGGTCTGAGTTTAATCTCCTTATCCTGGCAGAAACAAACTCTGGAGCGGGGTAAGACATTGTTTCATTTCCTGAACACATTACTGAGTGGGAATACATTTGGTATTAATTTAGCAGGAAGTCTGTAAGAATACATGATCTCAAGATAACACTCACAGCCCGTACTTTTTCATAATGTAGATACATGCTGCTTATGGTTATCAATCGAAGAGACTCAAGGTTTAAGGACTCAGGGTCTCTTTTACGAGCTTTTGACGCAGGGCAGCACAGTAAGTCACTTTGCTGCACTGTTATGAGCCAAAAAGGAAGGTCGGGAATGCACTGTATTGATGATATACAGCGCAGTCCAGTCCTTTTCTCACTTCAATGCTGCTGTTTTGGCTGCCTTATGCCAATGCAGGCACCCTTGTGCCATGGTGCAAGGGTATCTAAGTTGTTTGGCAGAATTGTTTTTGTGCAGTAAGGGACACATACCTCTACAAAAACAATCCATGGAGGAGAGTTCCTCTTGATGTGCAGCACACACGGAACAGGAAAAAACAAGGAGAAATAATGATATTTCTCCTCGTTATGCCTACGGAGGCGTACAGTTTTGATCCATTCCCAGGTTTACAAATCCTTGTAAATCTGGGAATGCATCAAAACCCATGGGTGTTGTGTGGGTACACCTACCACAACACACATGTAACGCCTTCCTAGCACAGTGTAAGGCAATACAGTGACGTGCACTGCATTGCCTTACACCGCAACTAAAAGGCTATTAAAAGACAAGCAAAATGACTTTGCATGGCCTTGTAGACAGATGTGTGTGCAATCTGCGCCATTGGAGTGTCATAAAAAGTGAAACACGGGCAGCACAAGTAGCTTGTAAATAAGCCCCTGAATTTGTAAGGAAGTTGATTATTATTTGGGGTGGATTGTAGACCACCACAAGCAATACAATAACTAATCTCATAGGTCCAGTCAAAGTTTTCTGTAATTAATAACTGAGCTCAGTCCCAGGTAGTGGTGGCCCAGTGGATTGAAAGAAAATATGTAAAGCATTTAGACTACCAACACAACAAACGAAAAAATCCACTCCCAATCATAAAAAGAGAGAACAATGTAATAAGTAAAATGACACCAAAACAACAAAAAACTAAATCCAATAAGGGGAACCAGAGATACAAAATATTTAAAGATTTAACAGGCAAAAGCACCAACATAAACAAAAAGGCCAGTGTAGGTTAATGGTTGCAGTAGAGACGAACTAGAGTGCAATTTCAGGATGACCACGATGGAGCCCAGGTCGGATATAACAAGTGGATTGGACCCGGTGAAAGTTTTGAAGTCAAAAGAATGCAAACATTTTTAACTTCCTTTTCAAAAAGGAACCTTGCCACTTTTTTTAAGAAAAGTGTTCAAATTCTTTCTAATTCACAGTGCAGAATCAGATCTTGTCACTTTCTGAGAAGAGAATTCCGCTGCAGTGGAACTGAAAACCAGATTCTTTAAACAGGTTGGTCTTCGGTCTTTGAGCAGAATGAAGCTGAAATCCATTCTGATATAGTGGAACTGCCTCTTGCATAGTTTTTCTGGTGGGTCCTGCAGACGCTCTGGAGGAAAAGATTCAAAAGTTTCTAAACATTTTTCTGGTTCTCCAACAACCTCAGAAGTGCACGTCTACTGCCCATATGACCCCAGAGAAGGCACTTAGAGATTCTCATTGTGTCAGCCAAAGGCCAAAAGCAAGGTCCATTCAAGGTACAGTTGCTACTAGTTAAATTGGCAATTCAGAAAAAGACCTCTTCCATCTTGTTGTTTACATGAAGCCACAAGTGTGGAAAGGGGCGACCATTCGGTCCCCCCGAACGTATGGTGGAGTACCACGATCCCCCCGGGAAGCCATCTTGGGCGGGAGGCGAGTCTCGGCTGGTATGCCCGAAGCGGCGTAGCCGGGGCGCGCCTTTTCCCGCCCTGGAGTGGGTTGTCCTAGACACTGACGCAGCTGGCCACGCCCTCGGAGGCAGGCGGGGGCGGGTTTACGCCCGCCCTGAAGACGGATAAAAGGAGCAACAAGCCAAGAAAGCATCCTCTTGTTCCTGTGCTCTGAAGCTGCACCTCCCCGCTGCACGTGAGCTCGAGACGGAACGAAGAGCCAATTTTGACCCACCCACCAGCCCCTGAGGACAGCGAGTTGTTTTGAATAAAGTTTTGATGTGGTAACCCTATTTCTTACAGGTTGTGATGATTGTCGTGATATTTTGAGTATGCAATAAAGAATGGTCATTTTTCAGTATGTTTTTCAAATAAAGTAATTCTGCATTAGTGTTGATCAGTAATCATGCTTGTAATAGTTATGATTGTTTTGTAATTTAGTAATTTAGGTAAATTGTCGTATTTATTTTGGTCGGGCGGTAAGGTCATGATCGGTGAGCAGTAATTGGAAGATCCCTATGGGGGGGGCGTCACCCATTACGGATGGGAGCGCTCGGGGGAGGTGGCCATTGGCCCCTCAACGGGGAGGCGGTCCCTTCTAAGGATAGGCCGCCGGAAGGAAAGGAAAGGTGGTCAAGGCCCCTTCCTGGATAGGAGGGGCTACGGGCCCTCCTGGGGAATTTCCCGGGGCCAGGACATCTGCGACGGCAGATGGGGTAAGTTGTGTGGGGTTCGGGAGGGGGTTTACGCTACCTTTTAGACACCTCACACGAGTCCTCGGACGACCGTTAAATGACGTCGAGTTCATTGGGGCCCCCGTCAAGTCCAAGGGAAATTGGTAGATGCACTTGAGGTACGCCTCTGTGCGGTCGATCCCCTCACAAGTGAGGGGGGGTATTTCTGGTTTAGGGATCTGACACCGGTTACGACCTTGCCGTTGGCCCTTAACGTTAGGATGTACAATTTCAAGTCAAATGTTTTGTAGGACGTTAGTTCGGCTAGGAGAACCTTTGTATTAGAGATCTGTTAAGGTTAGCCAAACATCGTAATGTGGAAATGAAATTGTACATAATATGAAACTGTTATTTTAATGTTTTGATTTTGTTTCATATTTTAATATTTACGGCCGGGAGGGTCACTCCCTCCCGCCTTCCAAAAGTTCAGAACCGTTTCCGGTTTCCCATCCTTGGGGATTGTGTTGAGAGGGGGTGGCGGGTATCTCAGCCATATGGTAAGCCAACTGTCCCTTTGAGCCCACATCTTTGTCTTGGGTACAAGTGGAAGGAGGTCTGACCCTTCAGCTCTTCTCTTTTCTCAAACAATAAATGCAGTCCTTCTATTATTCCAAAGTTCTAGAAAGTGTACTGAGCACTGGGTTGCCACATTTATGCCTTTCACCAGTTAGTGGTTTGGGAGACTCCTTCCCAAACCAATGGGGTAAACGTTTTGAGGGCAACTCTACCCACTTTTGCAGCAGTTTCCTTATTCCCAAAATCTAAGATGGCAAAACACTTCTTCCCTTGTGCCACGATTGTGTGACTACCCAGAGACATGGCCAGCGTAATGAGCACTCCCTTCCACTGTGATCACTCGAAACCCAATTCGGGGTAGATTTCTTACCACTGGGTTTGGTACTAGCCTCATTATAAGGACAAAGTGTCAGGCTTTCCAGCTGTGTATTAACATTTACTTGTGACAGTGCAGGTCACTTTTAAGTTAATTAAGTTTATGGGCCAGCCCCAACTGGTCTTCCAGCCAGGGGAAAAATACTTTCCATTTCCCAGCCCATTGTCCCTGCTTTGCCACCTGTTTTCACACCTCATTATGGTCAAGTACTTGTTTGACATCTGTTGGAGGGCTCATGCAGATTAGCCTCCAGGAGCTTGAGGCCAGGAAAGACAAATTTCTGAAGGATACTTTTCCTATATACATTATATTTATACATGTCGCTCTTTTAAATACCATGCACCATAGTTGGTAGGCTACAAGGTATGCAAAAGAGTGACTCATTACTTTTTAAAAGCAAGGGGTTACCCCTGTCAAAGGTGTTATTTTGACATGTAGGGTTGCAGGTTTAAACTACAGTAGTCAGTCTACAGTGGTAGGCCTGAAGCCATGTATTCCTTTTCACACTAGTGGATGGCACAATAAATGTGGCATTTACTTTTCTATGCTATATGCGTTTTTTCAGGACCCTAAAGAATGGGCTTAAAAGAATGTTAAATGGGGGGGCATGGCTTGGACGGCAGTGGTAATGGCCGCCTAACCGGGAGCTCCGTAGTCCAGGAGAGCAACTACAGCCTCAATCCCTGTGATCCCCCGCGAGAACACGACCGTAAGTAAGGTTCCCGACACCCGAAGCCATGAGGTGCCCTCCGGTAACCTGAGCAACGACCGTAGATGCCTATTTGTGCTCAATTTTCAAGTTTGCTGGCCAACCATGCTCCGACATCCGAAGCGTTCAAAATGGCGGCACCCAGTCGCAAAAACCTGCGCTTGACACCGAGGTCTGGAAAAGATCCCCACAGCCAGCATTCACCCACCACTTGCCCGGCTGGAGGAGCGGACCACCTATATCAGCGTACTGCCCTACTAGAGAAGTGTTCATGAATCCGACCCTGCAGCCCGAACTCGGCCCGACGTGCCTGACTCCAAAATGTCGGCGTTACACCACAAAATGAGTCCCTGCCACCAGCAAAGTGCCCATTTTCACCACCTTATGGAGAACTCCCTTTTCCAGAGCGCTACCACCTTGATCTGTCCAACACAAGGATAGCTGCCCTACACTCAGCGCTGAAAGGCATACGTGCCTCAAGATCCGCCCGCAGTTTTGAGCTTTCTCCACATGGTCAGAGACGCCACCCGCCAAAAACGCGTCGATGAATCCACATTGCGGTGAGAGAGGTCATAGGCACTGCGATTGCACACACCTGGAAGCTGCTGATCTGCCTGCGCCTCGCGCTCGCCGCCATACAATTTGTGACTCTGCCCTCCACGAGGCTTCCCCGTGCAGAAGGTAGCCCTCTGACCTGAATGCTGTGAGAGCTGTGTGTTGCTCTAAATCCCATCAACCCCAGCCATCCAACCCTGTCCACTGCTGGCTATCAATCACTAGCCTCTAGATACTGCCAGATAAGCAACACTCTCCTGCCGTGTCCTCCTGCCTGATCTGTACAAGGCCGTCCTGCATCCTACGGCGAACAACTTCATTCCGGTGCTAAACAGTGAACTGATACAAGATTGGGGTCTCGCTCGTCAACTACAATCATCTTGAAGTCCACCTGGGTGTAATCAACACCGCCACTTCAATACATCATGATGTCGGGCAGAGAAGATAGAAACACTACCAAGAAAGTGAAGCCAGACCCGCTGATTTCCGCCTCCCCCATTAAGAGCAAATCGGACATGGCGGCCACGATGGAAATGATTCTTAAAAAACTAGCAGACCTCCACGACCTCTCTAAATCTACCAAAGTTAACACTGACTCCATGCAGCTGGAGCTCACAGCGATCAGAGCCGACATGAACGCAATGAATACAGGTTTTGGGGTGGCCGAGCAGTGTATTAGCGACCTGGAAGACCTAGCTCGGCAATCAGCGACAAAGATCCTACGCCTTGAGTACACCACGGCCGCTCTCAAACGCCACAAGGCTGATTTCTAAGATCGGAACAGAAGGGGGAACATTAGAATCTTTGGCGTACCAGAGAACTCCGAAAAGGATGCAGATTCATGCGTGGCCTTCCTGGAAACATGGATACCCATGATCACCAAAATAGAATTTCCGCACGGCCTCGAGCTGGATAGGGCACACAGGATCCCCACCTTCGCTACTAAAAGCACTAAAGGCCGCAGACCGTTGTTATGCAAACCGCTCAGATTTCAACACATCGAGATGATTCTCCAATGCGCCAGGAAAAACCACTCCATCACGTGGGAAGGCCAAAGAATCATCTTCTCACAGGACTTTTCCAAAGACACGGTAGAAGTCCGTAAGGGTTTCCTAGACCTCCGGGACAAACTCAGATCCAAAAACATTGCCTTCTCCTTCGCAGGCCCTGCTAAATTCAAAATCATAGTAAATGGCTGCCCATGATTCTTCACGGACCCCAGAGCCCTTGCGGATCTACTCAAAGATCGCCACGAACAAGAAATGGATCAATCAACCGGTCTCTCCAACAAAAGGAAAACGTGAACTCCAGCTCCTCATGCGACAACATATCGGACTAACTGAACTCCTGCACTAACCAGACTATGATTCGTTGTCCGCGGGCTCGAAATGTGTCCATCGTCAAGAACTCTATTTTGATGTCAACCATTCAGCCTCGAAGCCCATCATCCTACCTGAGCACTCTCCTGTATCGTGAGTTTATAATCTAAATAGACTGTGCCACATCAGAGTCTCTAGGACTCATGGTTTACTATAGAGTCATACTAATGTTTAGTTTATGATATCTTAGCCTCAATTGTTGTGCTACTGGTATGCTACGGTTACTTGACGGCATACCCAAATGCCTACACATACGTTAATCAGGTTCTTACAGCGGGACTTAGTCATGCCCAACTGTTTACTATATTGGGACTGTTACATGTTACTATTCTATTACTCCTGTTCTACCTAGCAAGGTACTGTCGTCGTCTTCCCTATGAAAGCATTTGGGGAGAGGGGAGGGAGGGGGGGACATTGGGTGAAAATTGAAGGGGGGGAACTGGGAGTTAAGAAGGTTCAGAGATTAAGAGATTTTACCTACATTTTGTACTGCCTTTTGCTTATGTTTAATTCTTACAGGTACAGCATCCACTGCTCCCTGCACCCTCAAATTTTGCTTCTTTGCTGTAGCTTCCACCCTTTACTTAAAGTTGCATCTCCTTACACTGATCCATACAGGCTTTACACATTAAATACAACGATTCAGATTCTACACCAACTGTCCAATCCGCACGGACAACTCATGACACCACACACCCCTAGCGTTTTCTCAACAGATCACTACTCAGCGACTATGACCCACACCGATGTCTAACGCCAAGTCATTAGCAGATGACCTTAACATAATCTCCCTAAATGTCAAGGGCCTCAACCACCCAGTAAAAAGGTGGAAAGTTTTTGAATACCTTGCTAAATCAAAAGGGGACATTATCTTACTTCAGGAAACCAAACTGTCAGATGAAGACTCGCGTTTTCTAAACATACACTGGTTGTCACATATATTGAGCTCACCAGCGACACACAAAAAAGGCGGTGTAATCACCTTACTAGCGAAAAAGTGCAATCTGACACTAGTCTCACACTCTCATGACACGGAGGGAAGGCTATCAGTGACTCACCTACTAAGGGAGGATGACCCCATACACGTGATAAACATCTACGGCCCCAACTCTGATGATCCTGAATTCTGGGACTCGGTCTCTCGCTCAATAGAACACATCCCACAAGACGATCTACTGATAGTGAGGGCGACTTCAACCTACCCCTGGACCCAAAATTAGACAGACAATCCAAATGCACATTCCACCCCACCCGCTCGCATGAAGCCCTCCTTCGCCTTTGTGAACGCTACCGCCTAAAAGACTCCTGGCATCTCCAAAACCCAGATGGGAGGGACTATACTTTCTACTCTGCCCCACACAAATCATACTCACGCATTGATTTTATCCTAATCTCAAGCCCCTTCACACACCTGATAGAGGAAACTGAAATAACCCCTAAATTACTATCTGATCACGCCTGTATCCGCACCAAACTTGCTGGATCCCGTTCGGTCCTTCCCCCCAGAAGATGGCGATTCAATGATGAAACCTTATCCAATCCCACAAACAAATTGCTCATAGCAAGCGCCATTGAGGAATACCTAGTATTAAACGATGTCCAAGACATTGCAACCAACACCCTTTGGGATGCACTTAAAGCCACAATCCGGGGGGTCATTATCAATGTCAGAGCCAAAGCAAATAAAGCTTTAAATAAAGAACTAGAGTCACTGGAACAACAGATTGGAATCTTAGAGTCCCATCACAAATTCAACCCACTCGACGCAAAATCGCTAGACCTACTGACCAAAAAGAAATACGAATACAATACCATCACTAGTAAAAGAGCGGGGGTATGGATTAACCGCTTCAATGCCCTAAAACTATGTGAGGGTAACAAAGCAGGTAAACGTCTTGCTTCCTACCTCAAGCATAAACAGAAAATATCTACCATATCCTCTATAAAAGACTACGCAAACAATACCCACACCAGACAATCCAATATCCTTGACACATTTAAAACCTACCATGAAGACCTCTATAAAAACGATAAACCATTAGACTTGACGGCCTGTACTGACTACCTTGAGTCACTACAACTCCCCAAACTATCAGATATAGATAAGACTAGGTTCCCCCATCACAAACGCAGAGATCACAGCAGCCATCAAAACATTGACCGGACGGCTTCTCGGCGGCCTTCTATAAAGCCTTCTCTGACCAACTCAACCCCACGCTCCTAACCCTTTTCAACACCACAGCGATCAGTGGCAGCATTTCCCCGTCGATGAGCGAAGCCACGATCATAGTTATCCCCAAAGAAGGGAAAGACCCTCTCCACACCAAAAATTACCGCCCCATCTCTTTGATAAACCTTGACTGCAAGATCTACGCCAAAATTTTAGTGAACAGACTAAATTCCGTACCCCAAAACTGATTAGTCCAGCACAGGTTGGTTTCCTGAAACATCTGATGTCAAACGACAATACAAGGCTACTGTGCTACCTTCTGGAGAAAGCTATGTTCTCTTCCTCCCCAAAGGTAGCGATAAACTTGGACGCAGAAAAGGCCTTCGATAAGGTCTCATGGTCTTATCTCCAGCAATGTATGCACACTTTCAACCTCGGCCACTCCTTTGTCAAAATGGTGATGGCCCTATACTCCTCCCCATCAGCCAGAATAGCAATCAATGGTACCCTTTCCAAACCGTTCTGACTCTACCAGGGAACCAGACACGGCTGTTCACTGGTCCCCAGCGCATTTCCTCCTGGCCCTTGAACCCCTTCTAACGGATATCAAACGCAACAAAGACATAGCGGGAGTTTCTTTCGGAGATACACGAGTAAAGTTAGCAGCCTATGCTGATGACATCTTAATCGCAACAGAAGACCGTGCAAACTCCATTGCTGGGTTTATGTCCTCAATTAGTAAATACTCTTCCCTGTCTGGCTATAAGGTAAACAGAGACAAATCCGAGGTCAAACCCCTAAAACATCCATACCACCAAGGAAGTCCTAGGTGACTCTGGATTAACATGGCAAACAGATGTTATTAAATATTTGGGGATAGAATTTACTGACAACCTTCTGAGCACCCTCAGACACAATGAGACCACTACCCTTGCCAAAATCAAATGACTCCTTGATGGGTGGTCCCCCCGTTTCATCACATGGTGGGGTCGGAGAGAAACCATAAAAAAGATGGTATCCCCTTTAGTTAACTATCTCAGCACAATGCTTCCCCTTATCCTATCCAAAGAGTTCCATAATAAATTGGACAAAATGATTTCATTCTTCCTTTGGCAGGGTAAAAAAGCCAGAATTAGTTTGAAGAAATTGCGGATAGATAAAAGCCTTTGGGAGTCAATCTGGCGGATTTCAATCTATATCAAACCGCCTTTTTGGCCAAACAAGGCTCATACTGGATAACGCCACAGACGGACTACACCCCGGTGTGGCTGTCCGTGAAAAGATCCATCCTCCATGGCCTCTACCCCTCCGCCCTTCTCACCATCAAACTTCGGCCCAACCTAGGCTTGGGCCCCATCTTTAAGAACACCAAAACGGCCCTACTTCAAGTGAGCAAACACTTACCACACCAATTCCGGAAATCAAAATGGGAATCGCTCTGGCAGAACAACACCTTAACATATAGAGGGAAACTACTACATAACACAACATGGATAGCAAAAGGTATACACTTCCCTCACCAACTCTTTGAAGGATCGACATCGCTCTCCTTCACTGAAATACAGAACAAATATCAGCTCCATCACAATGAACTTTATAATTTCCTTCATGTCAAAGTAGCACTTGCAAAAGCAGACTTGAGGGACCTCACCCCCTCCCTCCCTGGCTACCTCACTACGCTAAACAGACTTGGCTATCAAGTCTCGAGAATTTTACAAATTCATTCGACCGCAAACATCCACCTTAACTAAATCCCTGCAACTCTTTTGGGAATATTACTCGTCCACACCAACTTCAGAAATGGAGTAGGCCAGGACTTGGGAATCTACCACACGCCACAAAATAAGCCCCACTCTCTCCCAAACTAAGTTCTGGCTACTCCATAAAGCCTTTTCGACACCTAAGAGACTATTCTTACATAACATTAGGGACGACGATGCCTGCTGGAATTGCAGAGAAGAGGGTGGAGACCTCGAACACTTAATATTTAAATGCCCATGTGTTACCTCCTATTGGGACAGAATCTTCAATCTCATATCCAAAGTCTTACATATCTCGCTCCCGAGAGAATTTTCAACCCTCATACTGGGATTTACCAAAGCCGTTACACTCAATGATAACAACAAAGCCCTACTTGACCTACTGTTGACGGCGGCGGTTAAAATCATACTGAATATTTGGAAAGACACGAGTAAGGCCTCTTTCCCCCATTGGCTTAACTGGATCACCAACCTCAGAGGAGCCGATAATATAGCCCTTGCCTCTACCCCTTGGCGCCCCCCACATAGTAAACTCTGGTCCTCACTAGATGATTACTTCGACTTGCACAAACCACCATGATTGCCCGATGGAACTGCACGCCACTTATATAGCCATCCTGTCAACACCATCTCAGGGTTAATCTTGGTATGATAAAGCTAGTCACTACTCCATGCAGGATTTTATTTACCCCTTATTCTGAGACCTCTGTCAATATGTTAATATGCTAATTATGACAATGTTTGCTTCTCACACACTTGCCTTCATATCAGTGTAATGATGCAACACACCTATGTATATTCTCATATGTATATTCTTCCTATGTATATTTATTTACTTATGTATTCTCCTTGGTATGTATATTTTCACATGTTATTTTCATATGTTATTTTACCCTTATGTATCCCTTTTCATTTGTGTTTATGACTGTATACACAGCTGATCACCTCTAAACTCCTAATAAAAATTTGTGAACTTAAAAAAAAAAAGCTTGCCGCCTTCCTTGAATTCAACAATTCTCTCGACCCCTCACAGTCCGGCTTCCGAGCCAAACACAGCACCGAAACCGCCCTCAAGACTGCTACAGATTACATCGGAACGCTACTGAACAACGGAGAATCAGTCGCCCTCATCCTACTTGACCGCTCCGCCGCCTTCGACACAGTCTGTCATAAGACCCTCATACAATGCCTCAGCAACATCGGAATACAAGGAAAAGCGTTGGACTGGATCATCTCGTTCCTCGCCGGAAGAACTCAGAGAGTTCGCCTCCCCCCATTCAAATCAGAGGCCACTGAAGTCATCTGCGGCGTACCACAAGGATCATCACTCAGTCCTACCCTCTTCAACGTGTACATGAGTCCCCTCGCAACCATCGCGCGACAACACAACCTCAACATCATCTCCTATGCTGACGACACCCAACTAATCCTCTCCCTCACCAAAGATCCAAACACCGCCAAAACCAACCTACACGAAGGAATGAAAGAAGTAGCCGAATGGATGAAGAACAGCCGTCTAAAACTAAACTCTGACAAAACGGAAGTCCTCATCTTAGGATCATCCCCCTCTGCATGGGACGACTCATGGTGGCCACTGGCCCTGAGCACAGCACCCATACCAATGGACCACGCACGTAACCTGGGCTTCATCCTAGACTCCTCCCTCTCGATGACCAGACAAGTCAACGCCATCTCATCATCATGCTTCAACATCCTGCGCATGCTCAAAAAAATCTTCCGCTGGACCCCCACCGAAACAAGAAAAACAGTCACCCACGCACTAGTCACTAGCGGACTAGATTATGGAAACACCCTGTGCGCCGGAACCACAGCCAAACTACAGAAAAAACTCCAACGCATCCAAAACGCCTCAGCCAGACTCATACTGGACATCCCCCGCCAAGCCCACATTTCCAGTCACCTAAAAGACCTCCACTGGCTTCCCGTCAGCAAGAGAATAACGTTCCGTCTCCTCACCCACGCACACAAGGCCCTCTACGACCTAGGACCAGAATGCCTCAACAAACGACTGACCTTCTACACACCCACCCGCCAACTACGATCATCTAATCAAGCCCTCGCCGCAACTCCGCGCATCAATAGATCCACTATGGGAGGAAGATCCTTCTCCTACTTAGCGGCCAAAACATGGAATTCCCTCCCCACTCACCTCCGCCTCACACAGAACCACCTCTCCTTTAGAAAGCAGCTAAAAACCTGGCTATTCGATAAGTAATGCACCCACCCTCTCACAAGCGCCTTGAGACCCTCTGGGTGAGTAGTGCGCTATACAAATCTTTGAACTTGAACTTGAACTTGACAGCAGTGTCCCAGTGCATAGAGTCAAAAACACAGTAGCATTAGTCCAAAGAAATGAAGGTGACCACACAAAATGGAGATCATTCTCAGACTATCTGTTACAATAACCTTATCAAGGCAACACATCTGTCTCAAGTATGTGCAGTATCAAGGGAGAGCAGAATCCGAGAGCAGTCTAGATTGTAGCATTGTCTTTTTATGTGTTTAAACCCTGGGTGAAACCAATACCCTCTATTGAAAGAAGACCTGTCAAGGTATCTATGAATACTACTCCATCAGGTTCGGTCCAATCGTACATCAATAACAATAGAGGTTTTAGTTGTGCATGATTAGAAGCATCTAAAATACCCAGCTCCTTTTGCAGCTGCAGGGTAACAGTAGCTGGAGGGGGGGGGCAGAGCTTGCCGGCGTCCATGATAGACCCGTGAGCGCGGAGCTCCTCGCTTTTTGCCCCGTAATATCCTGATAATATATCCTTTGAAGTGCCAAACCGACTCTTCTGGCTGCTGCTCACCCCATCACGGCCCCCGGTTGTGTGCGGAGGAGTTTTGGCGCCTGTCCACTGCCATACGAAGACGCTCTAGACAGGAGAGGCTGGTGGCAGCGGAGAGAACCGAGGGATGTCGCTGGACGTGCGGCTTGCGCTGGACCGGAAGTGCGACTTGTACAGCGGACATGTACGCTCCGGCCCCGGGATACTGCTTCACCCCCTTGTGTCGGGTGGTGTACTGGATGTGGCGCCTGGCTGGGTGCTGAACGGAGCGCATCTGCGGGACACAGTGAGTCATCGAGGAGCTGGGGGTCTGGAAGTGCTCTAAGGGCTCTGCTGCGATTGCGTTCCCCACCCGGGGCCTGCCACGGACAGCTGTCCGACTACAGAGACCCAGGCGGTACTGAGGAGAGACCCGCGGTGCAGGCGGGTCGCGAACACTGCTACTGGTGGCCGAGCTGCGGGGGACCAACGCGGCTCTACATGGTAACCGGGACGCTGATGGTGATTACCTGTTGGGTCCGGGGGGCCACGTGCACACTTGGTGGCAGATTTTGACGCACATTGGGACCCGGAGGCGTGATCTTAACGAAGGCTGGAGGCGCAAGGTGTGTGGGCGGCCTGGACCACGAGGCGGGCACACATGTGTGAATTTTCCTACTAGTCGCCATCTTGTAGCCCTGCCTGCCTAGGCGGCGGCCATTTGCTGCGCTGCCCGGAGCCTGCTGCTGGACGCTGGTGTAGTGGCCGGGGTACCGAGGGGCACAGTGGGTGGACCCGGCTCTGCACTAGCGGCATCGCGGGGGGTGTTGGTGCGCCCTGGCAGAGGGCAATTGGAAACTCGCACTGAACAGCGATGGGACCCTGGCAGTGCCCTACAGATCCACAGCTGGGTGAGATTGTTCTAATTTATTCTTCTGTCATGGGGTGCCAAGAGTTGCTCTCTTACATGAGCTGCCGACGTTGCTGGGGGGGGTGTGTTTGCCCGGCAATATGACTTGGGCGGCGGGTGGACCTGCGATGAACGCTGGGCCTCTCGATGGGGAGGGGGGGGCAGCTTCATGAATTACTCGAACTTGGGACTCATGTTGGCACTACATGCACGGCAGGGGCAGGGCGTTGGTCCGCTTTAATGCTGCAGTTACGAACTGGTGGATAACTGCTCTAGGCTGGCGACGTCTGCCCCTGCGCTTTCGGTACCTGAGCTCTTGAGGAAGCCAGTTTGGGCTTTGCTTAAGTTGGGATTTCCAGGGGGGTTGGAGGGTGGCACGGGTTCCTGTCTGACCAGGTTGGAGGAGGTCGGCTGTGGGCGGAGGGGGGGGTGGGGTTACTCCTCTGAACAGGTTGGGTGAGTTCAGCTGGAGCTGTTGGGATGTTTTAATGCCTACTACGAGAGTGTGTCTGCGATACGATGTGTGCGAGTTCACTAAACAATCTATGATGGAATGGCAGGCACTGAGGTCTTAGAGTTAGAGGGCGGCCCCAACTCTCTTAGAGTACTAACCTGGAATGTGAGGGGATTGAACGACTACCGTAAACTCCGGAAAGTGATGAGCTACTTACAAAGACACCGAGTTGACGTCGCTCTCCTGCAGGAGACGCACCTCCCTCTTACCAGCCCTATGCTGACAGCCAGGGACCTGGGCGGTAATTGTGTGGCAGCGGGCTTCACCACGCATGCCAGAGGGGTGATCACTTGGGCTAACCCTAAAGCACAGCTGAAGATGTCGCAGATGGTTGTGGATCAGGAGGGTCGTTATCTAATTGTAGGCTGTGTTGGGAAGGGTCATGATTTAATGATTGTAAATGTCTATGGTCCCAACTATGACACCCCTACCTTCTACTCCTCACTAGCAGACTCGTGCAGACAGTATGTGGGTTCCAGGTTGTTGTGGGGGGGTGATTTCAATTTTGTGTTATGCCCGGAATTGGATAGGTCGGCTGGCGTGGCTCGCTGCCCGGCGGCTTCGGCGTTGCTTATGCAGACTGAAATGATAAAGCTGGATCTGGTGGATGTATGGCGCTATAAACACCCGGGGAGGGGAGGATACACACATTACTCAGCTTATTATAATATACATACGAGAATTGACTATTGGTTTGCGTCTTACTCCCTTCTCAACTCAGTGAAGGGGTGTGTGATACTGCCACGAACGTTGTCGGACCACTCGCCACTACTGCTACTGTTGGATGCTCCGGCCAGGAGAATCCCCCCGTTCACATGGAGATTTCCCCCATATTCACTACTAGACGAGGTCTTTAGAGGGGAGTTGGCTGAGGATATAGACACATATTTCGAGACCAACGTGGGGTCAGTGGATAGTGTCCAGACACTCTGGGATGCATTCAAAGTGTACATTCGAGGTATGACGATGGCTAAACACTCTGGGGTGCTCAGAGCTATTAGGCAGCGGCTGAAACACTTGGAGACACAATTATCTGAGTTGGAACGACAGCCTAGACAAGCAGGGGACACTAACCTGGAGGAACGGATTAAAACCCTGATAATAGACTTTAACGAGGAAGCTGATAGGAAGATACGGCGCATGGGGAAGTACGCCACGGCGCGCACCTACGGAGAGAGGGATCGCCCTGGTTCGCTGCTGGCAAGACTTATGCGCAACAGCAGGCCGCAGTTGGTGGTTGAGGAATTAATTACATCCAGCGGGGAGGTGGTCACTGAGGAGGGCGACATACTTGCAGAATTCCAAGATTACTACACTAAGCTCTATCAGACACAGTCTGGCCAGCTCGAAGAGGAAATTGATGACTATCTTAGCTATATTAATATGCCCTTCCTAGCCAATTTTCAGAGGGAATTTCTGATGATGCCAATTCAGAAGGAAGAGATTTTAGAGGAACTGGAGGGAATGAGATCAGGCAGTGCCCCAGGTGCTGACAGGCTTACAGTGGCCTTCTACAAGGCTTTCCAGGATAAGCTTATCCCGCACTTGATGTCCCTTTTTGATGATATTTGCCAGCAGGGCAGTATGCCAAAATCTATGAGGGAGGCGCTCCTTATAACGATACCGAAACCGGGGAAACCCCCCAATGAATGTGGTTCATATAGACCACTCTCCCTGATAAACGTGGATGCCAAACTATATGCGAAGGTGTTGGCTGCGCGGCTTGCCATACTGGTCCCCGAGCTGGTTGCCCCGGAGCAGGCTGGATTAGTTCCTGCGAGGAATTTGACGTATAACATTCGAACAGTGTTAGGCACCATACAACACGTTCGGCAGGAAAACAAGGCAATCGCTATATTTTTAGACATGGAAAAAGCATTTGATTCGGTTGAATGGCCGTTCATGCTTAGTGTGCTGAGGAAATACCGCCTGGGAGAACCCTTCTTGCAGATGCTAGGGGCCCTATACTACAAACCGACGGCTAGACTGAAACTGGGAACCGTGGTCACCGCCCCGATAGCGATCAGTAGAGGTACTAGGCAAGGTTGTCCCCTTTCCCCTCTTTTGTATGCACTGGTAGCGGAACCACTGGCGTGCGCGATCAGAGAGTATCATGCGTTTGAAGGGATTAATTTCCCCACCTACAAGATTGGCATATCTACATACGCCGATAATACACTGTTGTACGTTAGGGAGCCGGAGGCGAACCTGGCGTCTGTATTGAGGGAGGTTGTGAGATTCGGTGCACTGTCTGGCCTCCGAGTCAACTGGGACAAATCAGTGGCGCTTTTCCCTGACTCCGGTTACTCACCCGTTTGACTCGGAGTACCCACTACAATGGACCTCGGACTCCATACGATACCTCGGGATTCGCTTGCATACTGATCCCGAGATCCTTGTGCGTGAGAACTACGAGGTGGCATTTACTAAACTTGTGGATGATGTGGAGGTGTGGTACAAACTGCCATTGTCTCTGATGGGAAGGATTGCAATAATGAAGATGGTGGTCCTCCCCAGGTTCCTCTTCCTTTTCACCAACATCCCGGTAGTGCTGTCCAGGGCCTTCTTCCGGCAGCTCACGCAGATGCTTATCAGACTAGCGTGGGGTGGTAAACAGCCCAGGGTTCAATGGCAGACTTTAATGCTCCCCTATGACCAGGGGGGACTGGGGGCTCCTGACTTGGAACGGTATTACAGAATAGCGCAGGTGGCACACCTTCACACCTGGATCCACGGGAGCCCTGATATCCCGCATATGAAACTGGAACGTTTGTTTGCGGACCCCATTCCTCTCCCAGCTACGATATGCCACCCAGCCGATAGCACAACTGGGATCTTGGACTCTATAGCATCTACGAACCACGCCTGGCATGAGCTGGTCCGCACGCGGGATAGCGCACTACTGTACTCACCCCTCATGCATGTGGAATGGGCGGTGTGGCTTGCCCCATTGACGGAGAAGGGGGTGCTTAAGGCACTACATGAATTAGGCATAGATAGGATGGGGGATCTCTTCCTGAATGGGACGGTGAAGACTCACCAGCAGGTGACACAGTCCCAGACCGGAAAGACGCTGTTGCATAGTTTTCAATACCACAGGGTCCGAAGCGCACTTCAGGAGTTGCTTGGTCCGGAATTGGCTGAACCCCCGGAAGTGATGGAACTCACTTATGTGATCAAAACCTCGTCGTCCAGCAAACTAGTTACGAATCTCAAGAAACTAGGGGACCAGCACATGCAACGCCCGATCTCTAAAGCCAGGCTAGCTTGGCAGAGTGATTTACAGCTGTCAATTACGGATGAGATGTGGCAGTACTGCTGCACAAACACCAGAAAGGTGTCGCTCAATAGCCGGCATGGACTGGTGCATTTCAAATACCTACAACGGGTCTATTACACGCCGGAGAGACTGCACAGGTACGGACTGAGGAGCTCGGCGGAATGCGAGCGCTGCCACCTCCCGTCGGCGGACTTTCTTCATATGGCTTGGTCTTGCCCTGGAATTTATAAATTTTGGCAGGGGGTTTTCTCTGAACTGGGCGTGGACATTCCGCCATGTCCGGCCCTGGCACTGCTGGGGTATTCCAAGACACTGCCGGTGGCTTTGCGGCGCTTGGCGGATATAGCCTTATTGACCGCTAAGCGACTAGTTGCTATATGTTGGATGAGAGGGCCGATACCGACCAAGAAAAGGTGGGCGGCGGACTTATTATACTGCTGCACGCAGTCGGAGACGTACAGCGAGCTACTGCCCCCGAAAAATCGGCCCAAGAGCTTCTGGGGGCTCTAGAGGACCTATTTGTGCGCCCAGGATAGTGGGGAGACTGACCCGGACCCGGAGAGGGAGGAGATGGGTGAGGTACAGGAGGAGGAGGTCGAATCTTTAGGGAGGGACGCACTGTAATCTAGCTGTGGCATGGTGGGGAGATAGTGTTCTGGTCCTCCAGGGCTGTCGCTGGCATTGGGTGGGGTGTTCGGAGTCGGGGAGTGTAACAGACATGACAGGCAATTGGTGGCCATAGACGTTGGGGACACCTTCACACACGTTGGTACGTAGGATCTATACCATAGGGCACAGTGTTAGTCAATTGACGTTCATGGATGGTTGGGCAGGCACATGTTCGGGTGGGCTGGTTGTTGGGGGGGTGGGAGGGCTGGGTTAGTGGTAGGACTCACTATACAGCTCCAGGGGGATTGTTGACGTTGGCGGGTGGTCTTGTTGTGCGCAGACGCACTACACAAACCAAACAACATGAAGTAAGGAGGTCCTTGGTTGTATTTCACGGCACACTGTTTCCATATTCGTTTGAGAGCCGCGCTGTGCATACATGATGCTATCTCTTCTGCGCTGCCAGGCCCCCGGGATGCTGGCACTGAGGCTGTGTACACTGTTGTGCGATTTGGAGCAGCTGCTACCTATTGTTGCCGCCGGCCTCCGTGTTGTATAGGCGAAGTGTGCTGTGTATACATTGAATATACAATAAAGTATAAAGTTATTAAAAAAAAAACAGTAGCTGGAGGGAGAGACAATAAAGACTTAAAAAACTTATTTTCAGTTGTGGTCAACATGTTGGTTCTCAGAGACCTCATAGTTCAGCCACTTATTCTTAACTGCTAAGACACCTAGCATTATAAACTGTTAAGGTGGTTGAGAAAACACAGATTTGTTTTCTGGTTATTAACATTTCAGACCTACAGCAGTTGAATTTTAAACATTTGTATATTTTTTTTTGCTTAGCCCATTTGTCAAATGCAGCAAACCAACGCCCCAAATAGTTGAATTCTCCAACTCGAGTGACAGCTCCTCCTTTAAAACAGCATCTCTCTCTCTCAGTTTTTGCTTGGATCCTACAACCAGTATATTGCACTTCTGTGCATGGATAGGTCTAAATTAAGCCCAGGGGGGTAACTCTGCTCCACCAGCAGAGTTTTACCTACCCCACATTCCGTTGCAAACGCGGCGTTAAGGCAAAACTCCGACTCCGTGGTGGAGCTGAATTAGCCATCCCTCCACCCTCACAAAGTAATTAGAATGTAAATAACCATTGTCGCTCTTCTTCCTCATCATCCTTCACCTTTGATAACCCCTACGTCGTGCACAAAAGTGCCTTCTTATTTACATTATAATTACTTTAGGAGGGGGGGGGGAGCAGAGAGGAGTTCCACAGAGTTTTTTTCCAAATTTGTGGCTCTCCGTGTAGAGGCACTATGCCTGCTCCCCCCGGGGTTAGTCTAAATTCACTACAAAACATTTTAAATCTAGCTAGAAGCATTTCATGACAGTTTTCTTTGTAGGCACACCAAACTGCATCGTTCTCACATAAAAGGAGGGAAACAATATCTCTTCCTAATCTAGGCATACCAATCCTAGGGCCACATATACAAAGCCTTTTTGAAGTCTCAAAAGGGCCGATTCACAGAATCGTCCAGTTTGCAAATGCAAAAAGGCATTTTGACATATACCAAACCCAAACAGCAATTCGGTGACATGTTAAAAAGAAACGAGGCAAGAAGTCAGCCTTCGAAAACTACTTTCATAATGAAAAAATCCCCTGTGAAACTCCTATTCTGACCATAGGGGGCACATGTCAAAGAATTTCAATGTAATAGTCTGACAAACTGTTTTCATAACATTAGTCAACTTGGTCTGTTCATAAGAGCAAAGGCGATTTGTAGGTTGAGAAATGAAATTGGAATGGTCTCATTTTCAATGTAAATTTATTTCATAAGATTGGAGTGCAGCTGAAATGCTTTATCTATAGTTTACAAACTCTTGCAAAATCCAGTCTTTGCATTAGTAAAGATCATGTGCTCAGCAGCACACTCTTGAAGTCTCTGCAAGACTCATCTTCTTAAAAAACCTCCCAAGGCAGTCCAGGAGAGATATGGGGTGATACAGTATCTGTGTCACATGTTATATATATGGGAATTATTTTCACTCTCCTTCATGACCCTGGTACACTGCCAGGTCTAATTGGTGCTTCCCCTGTTCCAAAGATATCAACATTCCATTGATCTCATGTGACCAAATGGTTCTAAGCAATAAAGACACTTCAGGTCTAGGGTGACTGGTGAATCAGCCATGAAGTAAGACTTACATAGTGCCTGAAATTATGAGACGTCCCATAAATTAGGGAAATTACATTAAGGACTATCAATGTATTGCACTACACTATTATTTTTGAAAATCACTGGGTATCTTTTTCCTGTATTCCAGGGTGTAGATCTTTCCCGTTTCTTTAGTTAAAGTCATCTTTATGTTGGCTATTTATTTTTGGTAGGCTAATCATAGGGTTCTTGTGCCTAAACATTGGAGCACCATTCATAACAGAGTCGTTTTGGTCAATCGTTCTTCTACGTCCTACCAGAGGTTTCTCTTTGGGAGCTCACTTATGCTATTTTTCCTACAGCTTACCACAATTGGTTTAGTACTCATCTAGGAGACACATGTCACCAAAACTTACCAGCAACCAACTGAGTGCTAGAAAATGTAGCTGTCGTTTGTGCATTCAGGAAAGGTAACTTACAGATCAGTTAAGCAACTCTGGGCATTGCACAGAGTTGATTGCGTGCTTGGGGTGCCTCTTGTGTAAAAGTTGTTCCCTTTGGCAGGGTGGCTGAAGTACCAAGTTGGTGCAATCAATGATACCTAAAACCTGAGGAAATTGGACAATGGGACATCCCCAATACATATGTAGAAAGACAGCTCCCTGCCTGGAACAGTGGGAACAGGAGTACAGTTGGGCCAGATAAATTGCATGCAGCATACTTAGTTTGAGGTACACTTGATGAACTACATTATACTGGAGCAGGATGACCTGATATTTGTGGAGGTCTTTTTCACCCCCTTCTGGACTCCCTCCCATGTCTTAGAAGAATGAGGAGATCCCAACATCTCAAATCGGCCAGAGGCAAATTCTTCCTCAGTGCTCTATAGACAGTCGAGATCAGCCTCCAGTACCCAGCCATATTCAGCAGTTTTCCCAATGTCTGAGATTACTGAGGGATCTCAGGGAAGGACGGCCATGTGCACACTGCAAAATCTGGCCAATCCCCAATGCAAATGATTCTACAGCATCTGTCAAGGTATTAAACCAATCATTTGGGTATAAGTTCCTCAAAGTCCCACACCCACTTTCACACCATCTATCAATTGATGTCATCCGCATAATTAGCACAAATGGGCATAATGTCCAAATACACATCTCCAGTGCATATGGGGCCCTCCACAAATCAAGTTTGACTGTCTTTTCCCATGCCCACCGCTCTTGTCCGACTACATAAGGCATTGAGGCCGGAGCCCACACCCCCATCATTAAAAGCTCAGCCAAGGAACACCATTGCAAGTACCCCTCAACAATCTCCGCTCTCAAATGTAACATTCAGCCACCCAATGTACCTGATGTTGCAGCTGAGCTGCAAGGTTGTGAAGATCCAGGCAAGGAAATTCAAGACCTCCTTACTGCCAAGGGCGCTTGAGACTGGCTAGACTAACCCTTTTTCTCCTTGAGGCCAGCATGTGATCTAAAATCAGTTTATATTATTCCCCACATTTTGTCTATAGTTCTCTAATACGGACCCCTCAAAAACCTATAGGCAGCATTGCAGAACTATAATTTTTACAAACCCCATCTTACTCATCACAGATAACGTAGAGTATTCCAGAATTTCATAGCTCGTTTTACCCTCTCCAGTACCCTACTTATACTTGAAGCCTCAAACTCTGCCAATCCATGTGCAATTTTGATCCCAAGATACCAGATACCCTTTATCTCCCAGAGAAGGCACAGCTGAGGTATATCCTGTACCTGTTTTTCAGCCAGTACTCCTAAAAGGAACAGCTTAGACATGGTACGATTAACATTTAACCCAGATATTTCACCAAATTTTGTGAGGACAGCCAGCTTAATGGGGACTGAGTATGTTGACTAGAGCAGATAAACCAAGGTGTCATCAGGATATAAGGAGACCATGTGGGTGGTCTCCCCTATCCGTATTCCCCACCCCTGCAACACAGTGTGCAGCCCACATGCGGGGGGCTCAATTTCCAGTGTGAAAAGCAGGGGTGATACTGGACAGCCCTGCCTGGTCCCATTATACATGGAAATGCGCAGTGACACCATCCATCCACTCTCACTCTCACAACTGGGGCGCTTTATAACCGCTGCTCCCATTTAATGTACCGCTCACCTATACCCACTTTCCGCAAAACCTGCCACAAAAATTCCTATGACAAAGAGTCAAATGCTTGTTCAATATCAAGCAGCGCTAGTGTATACTGACCATCCTCCAGAATGTGGGTGTGCATGACCAATGACAGCCTCCTTAAGTTACATAGGGGGCCCGATTCACAAAAGTAATTGGAGACAAAATCCTAACTTTACGACTTTCGGTATTCACAAAAGAGATTTAGTAGTAGTAAAGTTAGGATTCCTATCTTTACTACTACTAAACTGAGAGGAATCGAACTTTAGTACTACTTTGGTAAGAACGGAGCTCTTTTTTCATTTAGTCCTGATGAATGCTGCGGACCCATTGGGCCATGAAGGCAGAAACATGTCGACTATAGCAATCACTACGGTGAAGGGACAATAATTTCCACAATTTTACCGTTTTGGTAATTTTAGCACAATATATCTACCTCCCCCTTTTAAATGTAATTTGGTAATTGTACTGGTTTTTAACTCCAATCACATTCACGTGATGAATCGCCCTTTACCAAACCGAGTTTCTAGAGGGCGAGGACTGCTCATGATGAAGCATGACACCTCGTGGTGTATGAGGACAGTCCTTCACTTTTTGTGAGATACCAGAACTCTCACTTAATACTTAAGAGAGCTTTCCGGTCATAATCTTAGGAGCAGCTTCTGTTGAGCAATCATTTTAGGTTGGAGGTTAGCTGGCTCCTAGTGCTCCATGCCTCTAGTTCCCTCCCCTAGGACTCTCCTGGGGTTAGTGTGTTTCATGCCTCCCATAACCTCCCTCAGTGTGCTTGTCATTGTGGGTTTGGTGTCAACCCTTGGGGGGAGACAGTCCAAGTTACCATCCAGCACAGTTCACATCACCAGCCAACTTTACCTCAGGGCCAATGTGTTCACCCAACACTGATCCAACGAAGTCAGCATTATCCACATTAAGGGCATACACATTCACCAAACATATGTTTCTACCATTCATACATTACCCTCCCCCCACTCATGTACCATACCAGTCACTTCATCCATGTATTATAGAACCAACTTCATACAACAATATATCCTAAATCCCTCAACAACAACAGCTTGTAAATCCCCCCACCCATAGGCAGTGATGCCGAAAAACACTGGTCCCGAACATCCAGACCAACACTTAACTCCCACCGCCCCATCCCCCCTTTGAGGCTGAGACCTCAGCTATCTCTAACCACATCAAGCTGAGGGCCTAGGGGTGGCAAGGCCAGATGCACTCAAACCACCCCATGGGACTACAGCCCTCTCTGATCTCCCACCAGTGAAAATCCTGTCAACCACATGTATCAATAGAAGGAAAAAATAGGAAAATCAATGAACAACAACCAATACTCCCCATTTCAGAATACTTTCAAAAGTAAGTTGGATTAGCACTCCCCAGCACAGTCTCCATCAACACAAGAAACAGGGCTGCAAAGAGAAATTTTCACTCTTTGTACAATAGCTCTGATAAACGCGGACCTCCCTGTGGGCCCTAAATGATTCACAAGTATCTAACACACAGTTGGAGTCCTCTAAAGTACAAATGGGGCAGACCAGGATTTTCCCAGTTTGTCAGGCATCTTACTGTGCCCAGGAATTCACTGTATGTCTGCATGATCTTGTTGTCCATCAGCTGCCATCATTACTAACTGTTCTGCTCTTTGAGGATGGTTTCCATAGAACTCCACCCAGCATATCAAGCCAATCATTTGCCTCTTCAATGGTGACAAAAAATACACTTTACCCTCATGTTGTACCCTCAGCTTCACAGGGAACATAAGGCTTGCTTACTTTGCCACTAGATTCAACCTAGCCTAACTCATGAGGGATAATACCCAGACACTGGTCCCAGGATGCTTGTTTCCGGTCCAGGGAGGACCTGGCCTGGCAGTTCGGGCTCAACTGTTCCCATGAGGAGCAGGGTCAAGACTGATTGGCATATGGCTGGATCTGAACTGAGTTGGTGAAGTGAGCTAAAGAACGATGATGGTTTAAACCCAGCTCTGTGACTGGGGGTGAATGTCTGATAAGTTTCCGTGCTCTGTCCATTATCTCTTTGTGTATACTGTAATCTTTACCCAGGTTTGATTTTGGAAATAATCTAAACTAATGGCATCTATATTATGCTAAATCATTTGACAACTTGACTATGTTGGCCAAGCAAAATTGAGCATACTCTTCCAACTATTAAAAGCTCATTTAGAATATGAAAATAATTTTTTCAAATGTGTCCACATCACTGAAAATGAGTATGTCCATGACCTTTTAGGCCACATTTACATGTAGGAATGATCTATTTAATAACCTTGTCAGCTGGACCACATGAATGAGAATGCTTGGCCACAATGGCCAGGGTACCCTCTCCATGATCTCCTGCTCTTCTGAGTTGTAGCTAGGTGCTCTGTCACTAAATCTCTCAGATCTGATAACCTACCAGTCGAACAATATGGCAACAGCAATGGAGATGTTGTTGGCAAGCCAGTTATGGCATGGCAAGAGGACCTTTCAAAAAGCTTAGTTGAATAAACCAACATGAACTGTTTTCAAGACTGAATGCTACATGGCAGACAATTTACATCTGGCAATCTAAAAGTTAATTACTGACGAGGCTCATCCATGGAATGTGGATTGTACTTCATAAATAAAGACCATCTACAATCTTTAGTGAGCAAAATGGTGCTTCTGCCATGTTTTTATTTATTGTACCAACACATCCGGCATCAACCATGTTTTGCCCATCATATTTGATGGTCTTGTACGAGAAGATGCCATCCATTTACATCATGAACAGAAAACAAAAAAAAATAGTGGACCCACCATGGCATATGATGAAAGACTACACAACGGCTTACACATTGGAGGTATATGATAAGATCAAAGACAGGCAGAAACACTGCTCATAATGTATTCTGTCACCGATACATATGTAATCTGCGAGGGATACACAAAGTTGTCTTCAATGGTGTGTAAATGAGTAAACGACATACAAAAGAAATTATAATGACCAATTTAATAATATGTCAATGTTTATAATTTTTTATTATTAAAATGAAAGTAAAAATGTTTTCATAAATATAGTTTTTTTTAAAGTAAACTACCTAAAGATTGAAATAAAGTCACAGACCTATTAACAAGTGGAATTAAATAGATTTTTTAAAATGTAAAAATATATTAATAATTGTTTTATCGTGTATATTATGCTTTATATGTGTGATAAGTTCCTATTTTGAAAGTATGTTCATATAAATGTAATTATAAAAAAGATATATAGCATCCTCCTCAGCAACAGAGAAGGAATACATAGGATATGTCAAGGCACATCATTAGGAAATACAGATTAGAGTTACAACACATTATTGGCCTTGGAAATGTTTTTGAAACCTGATCTTATTTCAGATAATCTTTTTCAACCATAATCTCACTGCTAGTTAAGATCCTTGCAGTGTTACACTTTTGTGCAACTCGTTTATTTCAAGATACTATTGCTGAGCTATGCTTCTACATTTGGAAGAAAATATTTACTTTCCTATTGATGCCACAATTATTATTAACATCAAGACTGAGTATTATGTTTTAGGAGACATTCTGCATTTGGTTGGAGCTAATGACTGCACACATGTAGCCTTGAATCCACCTCAAACCTTGCAGCAGTTATATACAACCAACAGAATTTTCATTTAGTCGATGTAGAGAAGGTATGATCTGCAGACAGCCTCATTATAAACATCTATGAAAGTTTTCCAGGAACATACGACTCAGTGGTCCTTCACAACAACAGTGTACCTTGACAGGTGGAATCCCTAGTACAAAGAAGAGCATAGAATATTAGTGAGATGACACACAATATTTTTTTAAATATGCTTTGAATGAGTTTTGCTATTCTATTGATGATACATTTATTGATTTTAGTGTATCAAGCCTATTCATGTTGAACATTGCTGTTAAGATCATTAAGGAATCTAACAACACCAGGGGCGGTCCATTATAATGAAACAAATGTCTATACCAGAAGACAAGTGCAACAAACGTTTGGCCGCCTAATGTCCACATCAGATGTCTGGTAAGGCTAGTGGTGATTTAATGTACTTTCTGGGCAAGGTCTTAAAAATGTGGTGCTTGCATTATGCTGCAAAACATTGCCCTATGGTGAAACACTAACCACCAATGTTCTCTCTACTCATTCTTCCCCATGTGATGCAGCGTAATGTTTACATGCACACTTCTCTGGGGAGCACAACTGAGTGATGTGATGTCCAACTAGGCAGGTGAACCAGGCTACTGCATAAAAGTAGGTATAGATGAAGGGAGAACCCCCCTTTGCAGACTTCCCCTTTCCATTCACCCAAGATATCAGTTTTCTAATGTGTGCATTTTAAAGCACATTTTCCCACTGATATTGATTTAATGTCAAAGGTTTATAAACTGTTGAGATGGATAGCTCACAAAATCGTCCAGAAATTCAGTCATATTATCTACACACAAAAATCACTCCTCAAGCACAAAGTAAAAGCCAGGTAATATTCTAAAGTATCACCCCCCAGAAACAAAAAAAAATGTGCAAGAGGAACTATTCCATTTGAGAAGGTATCACAGCAAAAATATCAATATCAAGGATCGGAATGTATATGCCAAGAAAAAATTAAACCTCTCATATCTAGTGTCAGGATATGTAATACTATCAAAATATGCCCCTTAATTATCTCTAACACAGAGAAAGGCAACCAAAGGTCTCGTCTGACAGACCGTACAGCTGTTGCATATTACAAATAACAATTCCTGGATCACCACAGACTACTCTTATTTTCTTTAAGTGTTATTTAAGTAAAGCGCATAATATGGGTCAATTGGATATATATATATATATATATATATATATATATATATATATATATATATATATATATATATATATATATATATATATATATATTCACTGAAAAAAACATAGGTTTCACATATGTTAAAGTTTGGAATTAGCATTTAAAAAACCTAGAAATTCACTGATAAAACCATAGGTTTCACACATGTTATAGTTAGCTGGACAGTTCACTCATACAAAACCATTGAAATTCCACTGTTATAGTTAGTTCAGCTAACTATAACTTGCACGCCCGCAATCCACTGCTGATGACGTCACATATTACATCACTCATGACATGGTCAGTGACATCACTCATGACATCACTCATGACATCCCAAATTACATCACTGATGACATCATCCAGTGAATGTGTGACTTTCTGAAAAATAAATATTTTTTATGTATGTATATCTAAAGGTCGATGGAAGAATAAATGAGTAAATAAGTGTCTAAATGTATGTTTTTTTGTAAAATTAATGGTATAACTGACTTATTAAGTGTATCTTAGTGAAAACATGTATTAGCGAGTAATGTTTAAATATTTAAATATCTGTATCAGTGTCTCACTTTGTGAATATGTGGCTGCATGGGTTGGTGAGTAGCTACATGAGTGTCTATATGGGTTATTAGTTGTTTTTTTGAGTATCAGTATGAGTGTCTGTATGGATCAGTGGGGGATATAACTTACTGCATAAATGCATGAATGTGTGACTCACTGTTTGTTTGTGTTTTGAAGAAATCATGTTTGCAGGACTGTATGGTTAGATTAGTGTGTGTATGGGTGTGTTAGTGAGTCAATGACTGTCTCAATAGGGTCTTAATGAGTATGTACATATGTTTTAAACTAGTATATGTGAGTATAGATGTATATAAGTCAGTATTTATGAGAGTGAAAGATTGGAAGAGTTCCTCGCACCATCCTTTTTGTCTGCAATCGTACTGTACGTATACCCGCGCATATGTTATTAATACGTTTTGACGTTCCGTGTTGCATCGGCGCCTCCTCGTGACGTCATGTACATTTGTATGGAGCACCGTACGCGTACTCCGCAAAAGTTTCTTAATGTTTAAAAAGATATATATATGTATTTAATGTAAATATTAAGGCAAGACATTATCTGAGATAATCATGAAAATAGTTATTTTTTACTTTTAATGAGCGTATATTATTTTTAAAAGCATTTACACATATCGCGGGGGTACGTCGTCCGTACGCGCATCGGAAGTGTACCGTACGCGCACGCCATGTGACTTCAAAACAAGAGATTTGATTGGTTCATAATACTTCCTATTCCAACTGTTGAAAGACCCCACCCATTTTAATCATTCTTCTTTGACTTTCACAGAAGAACCATCTCTTTTCTGGAGCTCCTGTGTTTTAGAAGAGAACTTTAATATGGCTGCACTTCAGGAGGAAGATAATTCTGAACACTCTTCAGAAGAGGAATTTGTGGCTGAGGATGCACAGCCAAAAAGGAAAGAAGCTTTAATCCGGACATTTTTCACATTTCCAGATGGAGAAAAGAACTTGAATGCTGCCAAGGTCACCTGCAGGGTGTGTGGGACCACACTATCTAGAGGAGATCCGACCAAAAAATATTAATTTGGAACCGCCAGCATGGTTCGACAAGTGAAGACCATCCATCCTCGCAATTCTGCAAGAGCTTCATGTGATAGGCTGCGGGACGACCCTCCACCAGCTGTTGCCAGCACTTCAACAGAACCCTCCACAGCACCATCCAGTCCACATCCGGACATCCGTCCCAATTTTGGAGGCTTGATAATTCTTTGTAAATTTTGCAAAGAGAGACATTGTACTATGGGGAACAATCAATTGATTTGATTTGCAGGAGCAAACAGGAGCACAGTTGCTCCTGCCGCTAATTTTTTTGGGTTTATTTGTTCCCGTTGGAGACTTTTTTGTTTGCACAGTTACTTTTTTTCCTTTAAAAAAAAAAAATTAAAAACTTAGAAAAATACTAAAAAAATTCAAAACTACCAAAAAGACAAAAAAAAAGTTCTTTTAAGAACTAACTTCACTGCTCATTAGTATAATAGTGTGTAAAAGTCTTTTTGAATGAATGTGTAGTGCATAAATGAATGAAAGAATACATTAGTAGTGTATGATGAATATGAAAGTGCAGAACTATAAGGAAGTGCTGCAGCATAAGTCTATAAGAGGTTTACTTACAGTATACTGTAGTACTTCCGAAGCATTTGAATGTAACATATGTACATAAATGTGTCACAAGTTTATGCTTCCCTTTGCACTGCTGGCGAAACTGCCTGGGTGAATTTGTAAGTGTTAGGGGCAGATTTACAACCCCCTTGCGCCTCTTTTATACCGCCGTTGCGTCCCTTTTGTGACACAGTGGTGCGCAAAAGTTGCACCATGGTGCGGGATATTTACAACGTGACGCATCTGGGAGATGAGTCACGCTGTAAAGCCCTGCACCAGAAGGAGGCGTTCCTGCACGGGGCGGGCATTTGGTGCAGGAACGCCTCCAAAAAGTGGCTGAGTGAAATCTACAAAATTTCACTCAGTCACTTTTGGGCCCATGCTGCTTCAAAACTCTGCGCCTGCTTGAAGAAGGTGTGAGGATTGACACAGTATTGTGAGCATAGGGCCCCCAGAGCATTGCGTTGGAGCTGCATTGTGCTTGTGGCGCAACTCCAGCAATGTGCCGCCTTTATGGCACAGATGCATCACGCATCTGTGCCGTTTTTGCCCCATGGTGCGCCGCATTGTGCGCATTCATGGTGGTGGTGGCATGGCGCAGAATAACTGGCATATCCCTGGGGATTCGACAGTTATTGTAAATCTGCCCCTTAGTGTTTTAATGCAGTGAATGGATTACTACACACACATGAATGAGTCACTACAACAGTGCAACAGCAGTGACAGAGCGCTTGCTGAAAGTGTAAGGCTACAGAGTGGAGAATGGAAGGTGTTAAAACACAAGTGAGCAGGTGGATACAAGTCTGCATGCATAGTGCCTAGAGGTTTGAAGCAGTGTATGTCCTAAGGTGTACTTTCATGCATCAGTACTTGGGTACTGAGTGAATGATTACAGTTGTGCAAGGAGAGATTCTGACTGAATTTATAACTGCTTCAGTTTTAGCACACTGCATGGATAAGCACATGCTGCTAAATGGCTCACTGCAATACTGAAACAACCGTGACAAAGTGTTTGGTGGAAGTGTAAGGATACAGACTGGAGAATTGAAGGTATAAAAGACAAGTTTGCAGGTGCATTGAAGACTGCATGCATAGTGTATAGAGGTTTGAAGCAGTCCATGCCCTAAGGCCTACTTTGCTGCATGAGTACTTGAGTACTGACTGAATGATTACAGTTCTGCAAGGAGAGTGCCTGACTGAATTTATAAGTGCTTCACTTTTAGCACAGTGAATGGATAAGCACATACTGCTGAAAGGGTCACTACAATACTGAAACAGCAGTGGCAGAGTGTTTGGTGGAAGTGTAAGGACACAGACTTGGGAATTGAAGTTATACAAGACACGTTTGCAGGTGCATAGAAGACTTCATGCATAGTGTATAGGGGTTTGAAACAGTCCATGTCCTAAGGCCTACTTTGCTGCATCAGTGCTTGGGTACTGACTGAATGATTACAGTTCTGCAAGCAGAGTGCCTGACTGAATTTATAACTGCTTCACTTTTAACACAGTGCATAGATAAGCACATACTGCTAAATGGCTCACTACAATACTGAAACAACAGAGACAAAGTGTTTGGTGGAAGTGTAAGGATACAGACTGGGGAGTTGAAGGTATAAAAGACAAGTTTGCAGGTGAATAGAAGACTGCCTGCATAGTGTGTAGGGGTTTAAAGCAGTCCATGCCCTAAGGCCTACTTTGCTGCATGAATACTTGGGTACTGACTGAATAATTACAGTTCTGCAAGGATTGTGCCGCACTGAATTTATAACTGCTTCAGTTTTAGTACAGTGCATAGATAGGCACATACTGCTGAATGGCTCACGGCACTACTGAAACAGCAGTGATAGACTGCTTGGTGGAAGTGGATGGATACAGACTGGGGAATTGAAGGTATAAAAGACAAGTTTGCAGGTGCATGCATAGTGCATAGGAGTTTGAAACAGTCTATACCGTAAGCCCTACTATATATCTAACTACTGCATTTTACTATACAACTCTAACTCATTTTGCAAATACATAAGCAAGTTGCTGCACTGTTTGCACCAACATTACATCAAAAAATTTACACAATACAACCACAAACATGCACAAGGTGCTTATAAATCTGCCCCAGAGTGTTTGCAGCAGTGTATGTATACTGACTAGGGAATTGTAGATTTGAAACACAAGTCTGATTCTAGACAAGCAACACTATAAAGTACTCTTGAAGGGCTAACATGACTACACACATTCCAGAAATATAAACTCTGCATTTTACTGTACAAACACGAGTCATTTTGCAAATAAAAAGGCAAAAAGTAGTTTCTAATTCTATCAAAACTTGAAAAAAGGATAGATTTTTAAGTACTTATGTGTCTGCAAACACAAAACATACAAAAAAGCTTCACTCAGAATAATTCCTAAATGCACACAGACGCACAGTGTGATTCTAGACAAAAAATATTAGACCTTGCATTTTATCAAAACACGTTTACTAGTCTAGAAACGGTAATGTGACTAAACACATTCTATATATATGACTGCTGCATTTTACTATACAACCCAGATTCATTTTGCAAATACATAAGCAATTTACTGCATTATTGGTGCCAACATTAAGTCAAAAAAGTGACACAATAGATCAACAAAGAGGCACAAGGGGCTTGTAAATCTGCCACAGAGTAAATGCAGCAGTGTATATATGCTGACTGGGAAATAGTACATTTGAAACACAAGTATGATTTTAGCAAAGCAACACTATTAATACTGCATTTTACTGTACAACGATGAGTCATTTTGCAAATACAAAAACAATAACTATTTTCTAATTCTATCAAAACTTCAAAAAAGGATAGATATTTAAGCACTTATGTGTCTGCAAACACAAAACATTCAAAAATGCTTCACTCAGAATAATTCCTAAATGCACACAGACACACAGTGTGATTCTAGACAAAAAATATTAGACCTTGCATTTTACCAAAACACATTTATTAATCTAGAAACGGTAAAGTGACTGCACACATTCCATGTATATAACTGCTACATTTCAGTGCACAACCCTGACTCATTTTGCAAATACATAATCAATTTGCTGCATTATTTGTGCCAACATTGCATCAAAAAAGTGACGCAATGGCAGCACAAAGACGCACAAGAGGCTTGTAAATCTGCCACAGAGAGTTTGCAGTAGTGCATATATACTGACTGGAAAATTGTAGATTTGAAACACAAGCCTAATTCTAAACAAGCAACACTATTAACTACACTAGAACTGAAAAAGCGACTGCGCATATTCTACATTTTTTAGTACTGCACTTTACTGCACAAAGCTGACTCACCAAACACAATAACTTACCAAATGGTTTTATCACAATGGTTATCCAAATGAAGACAAACTGAGAATGTGATTCTACACTCTTTAGAAGGATAAACACATTACTCCTACTAAAAACAAAATGCACCACATACATTCCCTTACAAGTTATCAACTCACCTTTCAAATTGATTTGTAGATTAGGAAGAACACCAGTCACACAGCAGATATTCTTATACAGAATCTCTCTACTTCAGTGTTCACAGCAAAACCAAACAATGGCACATTTTCCCTCTCAATTTACACATATATACATATTAATAACAAATCAAATTGCTTCACACATTGATTCAAAACCAAACACACATTTCTATTGGTTGAACATTTGAACCCTTTCCAACCGACATAACTTTGAACCCGACCTCCAACAGATCATGCAAAAGTCAACTGTCCACAGAGGTAAAAAGTTCAGCACACTGTAAAACACTCCTCCTCAACAAGTTTAGACTCTGCAAAAGGTACTTACTTATAACTACCAACAAAGAGAAAAGCTCTTCTAAGAACCAACCAACATCTAAACACATAAGCTTGATAGATATCTGTAAAACATATTTTTTTTATTCTTTTTTTCTTGCTTAGGTACGCGTTTGGGACGACTTAGGAATCTCTCACCATACGGCGTCCGGCCGCGCTTGGTACGCATACTGTAAATTTGCTTTAAAAAAAAAAATAGCCCCTATCACTAATTTGTATTATTCCGGGGACCCCATCCCCCGGGGCTCAAATAAAACATAGGGGACCGTGGGGGGAGCCCCAATGCCCCCACGGTCCCAGCCGGCTCCCTGCGTCCTTCGGGAGTCGGCATTGCTTTTGGTCAGGGACAGCAGCTTACATGCTGCTCTCCCTGACGAAAAGCAATCTGCTTTCCTATGTGAAAGAGATAGCAGGTTAACCTGCTCTCTCTTTCAAATAGGAAAGCAGTTTGCTATGGTAGGGCGGGAACCGCGAGGCTCCCGCCCTACCATAGCAAACAGCAGTGTCCCGGGGGACACTGCAGGAGCTGGCCCAGGGTGGTGGCGGTCCCCAGGGCCATCAAAGGCTTCAGGAGGGGGGCCGAGAAACCCCCCTCCCATCATTTGTAAAGCCCAAGGGGGTTGTGGTCCCCGGGGTTGGGGGGTCCATCATGGACCCCCCAATTTAAATATTTGAGCCCCAGGGAGGTGGTGGTCCCTGGGCATGTGGGGGGGTTTCTGCCCCCCCACACAGCTTTATTTTATTTTTTAAAAAGAAGCCCCGGAGAGTGGCGGTCCCAGGGTTATGGGGGGGCCATGAGCCCCCCGCATACTTATAGTTAAAGCCCCTCTGGGCCCCCCATTATAAATAAAAACATTGGCCCTGGGATTTGACACCGCCGGGTGCTAAGTAACAATAAAGCTGGCTTTGTTTTTTTTTATTTTTCACGGCTTACACGTACCCTACGCATATCCCTTGATTTAAAAAAAAAAATATTTTGTCCTTGAGGATCATTGTGAAACCCCCTGAGCAGCCCTAGGGGGTCAGGAAGACCCATAGCAAATAGCAAACTTTTCCTGTCAATCTACACATTCAATCTACACACATATGCAAATAAGTAACAAATCTCATATATTCCCACAATAAATCAAAACAAAACACACTTTTCTATTCCTTGAACTTTTGAACCCTTTCCCACTGACAAACTTTCAACCCTACCCCCATTTTGCCTTCTGCCTGTTACCATAGAAACACTTCAGGGAACAGTTAACTAAGCACACAGGTGAAAAGTTCATCAAACAATGTTGCAAATCAAAACAGCAAGTGTGCTTGACTTGTCAATGTACCAGCTAATCTTAAGTAATGTTCTTTTCTATCACTTTTTGTTAAACAATAAACATCAGGCTTTTAAAAAACAGAAAATTGCATCTAGTTTTTTATGTAAAATGTTTTCAAACAACCAATAATTTCTTAGCTTTCTTCAAAACTGCATCCTATCCACCATTTTAGAAAAATCGTATTTTTCAAACTGCCATTTCATTTACAGAGACCATCTGAGTGAATCTAGACCTCTCTTCAAGATGCTTAGAGTGTGATTGTGGGACACAGCTATATTTTCTGGAGTCAAAGGTACACAGAACAGACAGGATCTCACAAAGACCTAGGTTTACCAAATGTAGAAATTAAATGGAATGGACAGAGAGGGTTAAAGTGGCACCAATTGATGTCATTGGCTAAATCCTTTTTACATCTCTAACACCCTAACCTTCTAATTGTGCACTGTGGTGGCAATGACCTAGGCACTTTGACTGGGGTAGGTCTGGAAATGTTTATGAAGGACACCTTTACAGAACTGATGTCACTTTTCCCCCAAACTACCTTTGTCTATTCTAATATATGCCAAAGGCAGAATTGGAGCTGGTTCAATCAATTTTGTCCACAGATTGAAAAAGCTAGGAAACATGTGAACAAATCTGTTTCTGCTTTTTTCCGAGACTATAAAATGGGGTCCATTAAAAACAACAATCTGCGTTTCAATATGGATGGCATCTACAGGAGATATGGTGTACATTTTACAGATGAGGGGAACAGAGTCTTCATCTTGAAGTTTAGACTCTGCATCGGTACTTACTTGTGTAGATACTAAAATCACCCAAAAAACACAAGGGCTCTTTTTAGAGCCACCCAACATCTAAACACATAAACTTGAAAATATCTGAAAAATATATTTCTTTTGCAAGCTTAGGTATGTGTACGGGAGGAAGTAGAAACCTCGCACCATACACGGTCCCCGGAAGCTGTAGATACAGTTGACCTGAAAACAGGATGGATTTAATGTTGATAACATTGGACATTATGAGCCTATACACCTCCATAAGACATGAAGATGGCCTGAAGGCCATGAAATTCTTTCTGGACAGACGGGCCTTGAAGTACAGAACACACAATCGAATGCTAATTGACCTTACGGATTTTTGTCTGAAAAATAACATTTTCCTGTTTTCAGGTCAACTGTATCTACAGCTTCAGGGGACCGCGATGGGCATGTGCTTCATCCCCAGCTACGCAAATGTATTCGTGGGCTGGTGGGGGGAGCAGGTGGCCTGGGCGGAGTCCAATGAGAAATTGGTGGAAAAGATAGTACTCTGGACCCGCTATATAGATGATCTTTTCATCGTATGGCGTGCAACACAGACTGAGGCTGAGGAATATATTGGGATCCTTAATGAGAACCAGCAAAACCTCAGGTTCACCAGCCATATCAGTAAGGAAGAGGTATTCTATCTTGATCTTAGAGTGTATATACAGGACAACAAGATTCAGACAGCCCTCTATAGAAAACCAACAGCAGGAAACACTATCCTGCATGCGGGTAGTTTCCATCCACGCAGTGTGGTCAATAACATTCCATTTGGAGAGTTTCTGCGGATCAAGCGGAACTGCTCCACAGAAGGGGAATATATCAGAGCCAGGGCAGAGTCCAGAAAGAGGTTTGAAGAGAGGGGCTACTGCAAAGGTGTTCTGAATGAAGCTGAGCATAGGAGTGATGCCAGATCTAGAAACGACCTGCTCATTGACAAAATCACAAATAAAGACACAAAAGTAAGAGTGATTACCAATTTCAATGATAAATCACATCAGATGTTTCAAATCTTGAAGAAAAATTGGAACATTTTGAAATCAGATGGTGTAGTGGGCAGTTTGCTATCCGAGTGTCCATTAGTTACTTATCGGAAAAGCAATTCTCTGAGAGACCACCTAGTGAATAGCCACCACGAATCAAAGAAGAGGAAAAAGGCTCCTGTTGTGGGATTTTATCCTTGCATGAAATGCAAGGCGTGTAAATACTCACAGAAAGTAAAAGAATATGAGGTACCAGGGAAATTCCAAAAGATGACAATTTTGAAATTGCTGAATTGTAATTCTGAATTTACTGTATATTGTTTGATGTCTCCATGTGGAAAAAAGTACGTGGGCAGCACCACAAAGCAAACAAAACTCAGGCTTCTGGAACACATGAGAGCCATAAACACGAAAGACCAAAGTTATCCGGTGGCTCGACATTATGAGAAAATGCATAAAAGCAATAGTAATCTGCTGAGCTTTTTCATTCTGGATCAGCTAATAAAAACAGAAGGAGAAGGCGATTGGGTAAAGAAACTGAGAACCCTTGAGTCCAAATACATCATAATGCTCCAGACAAAGAATCCTGTAGGGCTGAATAATGAAGAGGAGATGTGGGTGCACACTGGGTGAATGAGAAATCTTCCCAAAAAAATTAACATTGCAGTAGGGAAATATCAGTCATCATATGTCCCGAACTCTACCTTCCCCCTTTCCTTCCCCACTTCCCTTAAGAAATTTATCTGAAATTGACCTGCAGAAAAAACTCTTTCCCCAGTCTTGAGAGGCCACGTAGTGTATGGAACATGAAATAGCCCATCCAGGGCATTATCATTTAAGTATACGTGACAGAATAGGCATGAATACATAGGCCAAATACTAGTACATCGATAACGTTAGTAAAAATAAGCTATTAAGCCCATTCAGGGCTTGACTGAGGTTGAAATATCAATTTATGAGCATGATATAATACTTATAAATAATCAGATATTGAGTTAAATAATTGCACATGTATAAATTGCACTGTGATTGATGCTTGTTATATACGTGAATGAGGAAGTACTTAGACATTGGAAGATTGCCGCCATATAACAATGAATGAAATTGATATGCCTTCTTTTATGTTGTTTTTAATCATGTGACATGGTGTCATGGCGGAACTTTATTTAAATACAAAAAATGTTTCAGTCAGTCAACCCTGACGAAGGCCTATGTGAAAACGCTATGATTAAATATGGCATTGGGACTACAAAGAATGACTGGAGTGTCCTTAATTGTTAATTGAGGAGCGGTTCTAAAGTATCTGAACTGTGTGTTTGTGGATAATATACGCACTCCACCGTGCTTTAAGGAGGCACCCGAGGACAAGAGGAGCGGCAGTTGGTGGAATGGTGTTCTGGTGCTCCGCATTGTTTCAGCAAACAAACTTTGGACTTAGTACGGCAAGTGCTAAATGCGGCGCCCCCCCACGCATGAAATTTGCCAGCTGGCGAGGATTATCGCAAGGGGAGAGAGGAGGCGGCATTGTGCTGCCTGACCAAGGGGACGACAAAGGGTACGACGGAATCAACTTACCGAGGTGCTGTGTGGAGGTAGAGTTGTTCAACGCCAAACAATGGGGGCATCCTTGAGGTGCTTGGTGACCAGTCACTGTATTAGGCACCACGAGGGACTACGTCAACCATCATGCAGTTCACCCACAGGAATCAGCAATCAGCACACACCTGCAGCCGGGAGGAGGAGCCACGGAACTACTTCATAGGAAACGGTGACCGATCCAAATCCAGGGATGTACAGCGTTCTGTGAGACCGGCACTGATGACGGCCTAACTGAGGCCAGAAACGCGTCTGCCTGCATTCTACAGCGTTTCACAGACTTGGAGAAAAAACTAATTTTGTGCTTGCTACGTCGAATAAATCCCTTTGTCTAACCCGGAGCATGTGTCCCGCTCACTTTGTCAAAGAGGTGAGCATTGGATTTGGATATTTATCCGGTTTTGCTGAGACCGGGTGGGGGCACGCCCTCTCGTTCTGGTGCTCCGCATTGTTTCAGCAAACAAACTTTGGACTTAGTACGGCAAGTGCTAAATGCGGCGCCCCCCCACGAGTGAAATTTGCCAGCTGGCGAGGATTATCGCAAGGGGAGAGAGGAGGCGGCATTGTGCTGCCTGACCAAGGGGACGACAAAGGGTACGACGGAATCAACTTACCGAGGTGCTGTGTGGAGGTAGAGTTGTTCAACGCCAAACAATGGGGGCATCCTTGAGGTGCTTGGTGACCAGTCACTGTATTAGGCACCACGAGGGACTACGTCAACCATCATGCAGTTCACCCACAGGAATCAGCAATCAGCACACACTTGCAGCCGGGAGGAGGAGCCACGGAACTACTTCATAGGAAGCGGTGACCGATCCAAATCCAGGGATGTACAGTGTTCTGTGAGACCGGCACTGATGACGGCCTAACTGAGGCAGGAAACGCGTCTGCCTGCATTCTACAGCGTTTCACAGACTTGGAGAAAAAACTAATTTTGTGCTTGCTACGTCGAATAAATCCCTTTGTCTAACCCGGAGCATGTGTCCCGCTCACTTTGTCAAAGAGGTGAGCATTGGATTTGGATATTTATCCGGTTTTGCTGAGACCGGGTGGGGGCACGCCCTCTCGTTCTGGTGCTCCGCATTGTTTCAGCAAACAAACTTTGGACTTAGTACGGCAAGTGCTAAATGCGGCGCCCCCCCACGCGTGAAATTTGCCAGCTGGCGAGGATTATCGCAAGGGGAGAGAGGAGGCGGCATTGTGCTGCCTGACCAAGGGGACGACAAAGGGTACGACGGAATCAACTTACCGAGGTGCTGTGTGGAGGTTGAGTTGTTCAACGCCAAACAATGGGGGCATCCTTGAGGTGCTTGGTGACCAGTCACTGTATTAGGCACCACGAGGGACTACGTCAACCATCATGCAGTTCACCCACAGGAATCAGCAATCAGCACACACCTGCAGCCGGGAGGAGGAGCCACGGAACTACTTCATAGGAAGCGGTGACCGATCCAAATCCAGGGATGTACAGCGTTCTGTGAGACCGGCACTGATGACGGCCTAACTGAGGCCAGAAACGCGTCTGCCTGCATTCTACAGCGTTTCACAGACTTGGAGAAAAAACTAATTTTGTGCTTGCTACGTCGAATAAATCCCTTTGTCTAACCCGGAGCATGTGTCCCGCTCACTTTGTCAAAGAGGTGAGCATTGGATTTGGATATTTATCCGGTTTTGCTGAGACCGGGTGGGGGCACGCCCTCTCGTTCTGGTGCTCCGCATTGTTTCAGCAAACAAACTTTGGACTTAGTACGGCAAGTGCTAAATGCGGCGCCCCCCCACGCGTGAAATTTGCCAGCTGGCGAGGATTATCGCAAGGGGAGAGAGGAGGCGGCATTGTGCTGCCTGACCAAGGGGACGACAAAGGGTACGACGGAATCAACTTACCGAGGTGCTGTGTGGAGGTAGAGTTGTTCAACGCCAAACAATGGGGGCATCCTTGAGGTGCTTGGTGACCAGTCACTGTATTAGGCACCACGAGGGACTACGTCAACCATCATGCAGTTCACCCACAGGAATCAGCAATCAGCACACACCTGCAGCCGGGAGGAGGAGCCACGGAACTACTTCATAGGAAGCGGTGACCGATCCAAATCCAGGGATGTACAGCGTTCTGTGAGACCGGCACTGATGACGGCCTAACTGAGGCCAGAAACGCGTCTGCCTGCATTCTACAGCGTTTCACAGACTTGGAGAAAAAACTAATTTTGTGCTTGCTACGTCGAATAAATCCCTTTGTCTAACCCGGAGCATGTGTCCCGCTCACTTTGTCAAAGAGGTGAGCATTGGATTTGGATATATATATATATATATATATATATATATATATATATATATATATATATATATATATATATATATATATATATATATATATATATATATATTCACTGAAAAAACCATAGGTTTCACACCAGTTATAGTTAGGAATTAGCATTTAAAAACCTATTAAATAAACTGAAAAAACCATAGGTTTCACATCAGTTATAGTTAGCTGGAAATTTTATTGACATAAAACCATTGAAATTCACACGTTATAGTTAGTTGGACTCACTATAACTTGCGCGCCTGCAATGCACTGCTGATGACGTCACATGTTACATCACTCATGACATGGTCAGTGACATCACTCATGACATCACTGATGACACCATCCAGTAAATGTGTGTCTTTCTGAAATTTTTTTTTTTTATATATGTATTTGTAAAGTACGATGGAAGAATAAATGATTAAATAAGTGTGTAAATGGATGTTTGTTTTTAAAAGAATAGATTGGTTAACTGCCTTATTAAGTGTATCTTAGTGAATACATATATTAGCAAGTAACTTTTATATATTGAAATGTATGTATCAGTGTTTCACTTTGTGTATAAGTGGCTGTATGGGTTGGTGACTGACTCACTGTTTGTATGTGTTTTGAAGACAGCATATGTACAGGGCTGTATGGATGTATGAGTGTGTATGTGTATATGTGTATGTTAGTGAGTAAACGACTGTCTCACTATTGTCTTTTTCAGTAACGACATATGTTTTAATCTAGTATATGTGAGTATTGATTTATAAAAGTGAGTATATGTGAGAGTGAGAGATTATAGGAGTTCCTGTTTAAATTAGTATGTGTTTATATAAGTGAGAGTAAGTATGTGTAAGTATTCTTAGAAGTAAAGTGGTAGTGTGTGTATTGCTGTATATGCAAATAAATGAATGTTCATTAGTTTTTTTGCATGTGTGAATATGTGTGTGAGTAACTTTTGGATGACTGTCGAAGTGTAACAGGATGTATAGGTGTATCACTACATATAATAAGTGAGTATATGTATGAGTGACTATATAGAACTGTTTGTGAATGAGTGGATCTGTATAAAGATGGTGGAATTACTGAATTGTTTGTTGTAACTGGTATGGGTATCTCCACTTTTTTGAAAATGTTAAATACTATTCTTGAATATGTGTTTCAAGGCTTACATTACACTGAAAGGAGGTCTCTCACTCTGTCACAAGGATGGTGTCATCAGTGATGTCATGAGTGATGTCCCTGACCATGTCATGAGTGATGTAATATGTGACGTCATCAGCAGTGTATTGCAGGCGCGCAAGTTATAGTGAGTCCAACTAACTATAACGTGTGAATTTCAATGGTTTTATGTCAATAAAACTTCCAGCTAACTATAACTGGTGTGAAACCTATGGTTTTTTCAGTGAATTTAATAGGTTTTTTAAATGCTAATTCCTAACTATAACTGGTGTGAAACCTATGGTTTTTTCAGTGAATTTCATAGGTTTTTTAAATGCTAATTCCTTTCTATATCGAGTTTCTAACCTATGTTTTTTTTACAATTTGCTGTTTTGTGTAAGTATTAATTTGTGAGGTTTTTTTTATATCATTTTTTCCTGGGGCGCTCTGGGTTCGCGCTCCGGTGCGCGCTCCGGTAAGCTCTCCGGTAAGCTCTCCGGAAAGCGCACCCAGAGCGCTACTTTCGTTCGTGAAAAAAATATGAATGAAAAGTTAATAATAACGCAAAACATTTCGTACCATACAAATAAAAGCAGGTTTTTTTTGTATAAGGAAAATGAATATGCATTTCCGTAAAACTATGATGACGTCACTTCGGTGCGCAACGTAAGCGCCCCCGAAAGCACCTACGTTCGCGCCGCGTGTGCGCCCCGGAAGCGCCTACGTTCACGCCGCGTGTACGCTCCCGGAAGCGCCTACGTTCGCGCCGCGTATGCGCCCCGGAAGCGCCTACGTTCGCGCCGCGTGTGCGCCCCCAGAAACGCTCCGGAGCGCGCAGCGTAAGCGCGTCAAGTCATGTGACCTTAAAATAACACTTTTCATTGGTTGCTAACAGTTTTTTTTACAAAGAATGAAATCCCCACCCATTTCCTTCACTTCTTCTTTCACTTTTGTGACTGCAAGACCTGCCTTTTTGCTCCTGGATATTTCTTGGTTTTACCATGGCTGCCAGAGAATCCAGCAGTGATGAAGAACCTGAATTTATCAATGAAGAGCCTCCTCAACGAAAAGTTAAGGAACATTTTATTTGGAAATTTTTTAAAATCCCACCTAACCAAAAAAAGGTGAATGCTCCAAAAGTGGAGTGCAGGATTTGCAAAGAAGTGCTGTCACGGGGTAACCCCGTAAAAAAATACTCATTTGGAAACTTCACGATGCTGCGCCATGTGGAGAGGAAGCACCCCCAGAATTTTGCCCGGGAAAGTGTCAGGGCTCTGGCACAAGAGGTTCCCAGTGATGGGGCCTCTACGTCCACCAGAGGAGCAACTTCTTCTAGGAGGGGGAGATCACAAGAGCTGGTTCCGAACATTCAACCTGCTCTTAACCATGGTGCCCTCAGATGCAGATACTGCATACCTTTGGAGAACAAAGTGTACAGCTCATGGTTCGAGCATTAGAAAACCATCGCTGCCCTTCCCACCCCTAATTTTTTTTGTTTTTTTTGCTCCTGTTGAGCAGTTTCCATTCCCTGTTTTTGTTCCTGTTTAGAAAAAAGAAGAAAACAAAAAGTTCTTTTCAGAACTACCTCCGATTCTCATCAAAGAGTTATATTCTTAAAAAAATGAAAAAGAGTAAGTGAAAGAGAGTGCATTGATAATGGAAAGGAAAATGAGTAAGAAAGAACAGAAAGGTATGAGAGGAGAAAGGAAGTGAAGTAGGAGGACTGAAAGAAGGTGAGTGTTAGGAAAGAAAGTAAGGAGAAGAAGAGTGAATATGGGGAATGTTGATATTCAAAGAAAATGTTAAAAAGGAACAGGGGTGTGGAAGCATAAGAAAAGATGCATTGCTGGAGTTGAAGGCAGAAGGCCTCATTTATGAAGGCATGCGTCACTTTAACGCCACCAAAGCATCACTTTTTGTGATGCATCAGTCCAATAAAAATGCACCTTATTTATTCATATTTACAAAGTGGCGCATCTAGGTAAATGCGTCACTTTGTAAACCCCTGCGCCACATTATTCCTACGTCAGGTGTAATGTATGCAAAAGGGACGTATTGACGCAAGAAAGGGTCGTAGAGGTGACACAGTGAATAAACTGGAGGCCTCATTTCTGAAAAGTGACGCATCGCTGCGTGAAAACAGCGATGCGTCACTTTTCTGTGCACACTCCTTACGACATTCCAGATGTGTCATATTTAATGTATGACGAATCATGTCGCAAGGAGTTACAGATACGTCAGTATTTCTGACGTATCTGTATACACAAAAGTGATGCATTGCTGAATTGCGTCACAAAAGTGACGCAACTCCAGTAATGCGTCCTTTCACATGGGGAAAGCACCATGTGAAAGGTCTTGCGTCAGTCTTACACCTGCTTTGTGGCAGGCGCAAGATTTTGACGCAACAGCATCCTAAAAGTGACGCAGTGAAATCTCATAGATTTCACTGCGTCGCTATTACGAAGCTTTTTGCGGGGGAACGCCCCCTCGGCATACATTATACCTGACGCAGGTATAATGTGGCGCAGGGTTTTTAAAAGTGACCCATCTACCTAGATGCGTCACTTTTTAAATATAGCGCAACGAGGTGCATTTTTTACACTGCTGGTGCGATGCGTCACTTTTCTGTGCGCACTCCTTATGACATTCCAGATGTGTCATATTTAATGTATGACGAATCATGTCACAAGGAGTTACAGATACGTCAGTATTTCTGACGTATCTGTAAACACAAAAGTGACGCATTGCTGGAGTGCGTCACAAAAGTGACGCAACTCCAGTAATGCGTCAGTCTTACACCTGCTGTGAGGCAGGCGCAAGATTTTGACGCAACAGCATCCTAAAAGTGACGCAGTGAAATCTCATGGATTTCACGGCGTCGCTATTACGAAGCTTTTTGCGGGAGAACGCCCCCTCTGCATACATTATACCTGATGCAGGTATAATGTGGCGCAAGGTTTTAAAAAGTGACCCATCTACCTAGATGCATCACTTTTTAAATATAGCGCAACGAGGCGCATTTTTTTACACCGCTGGTGCGATGCGTCCTTTTTCTGTGCGCACTCCTTACGACATTCCAGATGTGTCATATTTAATGTATGACGAATCATGCCGCAAGGAGTTACAGATACGTCAGTATATCTGACGTATCTGTAAACACAAAAGTGACGCATTGCTGGAGTGCGTCACAAAAGTGACGGAACTCCAGTAATGCGTCCTTTCACATGGGGAATGCACCATGTGAAAGGTCTTGCGTCAGTCTCACACCTGCTGTGAGGCAGGCGCAAGATTTTGATGCAACAGCATCCTAAAAGTGATGCGGTGAAATCTCATAGATTTCACTGCGTCGCTATTACCAAGCTTTTTGCGGGGGAACGCCCCCTCTGCATACATTATACCTGACGCAGGTATAATGTGACGCAGGGTTTTAAAAAGTGACCCATCTACCTAGATGCGTCACTTTTTAAATATAGCGCAATGAGGCGCATTTTTTTACACCGCTGGTGCGATGCGTCACTTTTCTGTGCGCACTCCTTACGACATTCCAGATGTGTCATATTTAATGTATGACGAATCATGTCGCAAGGAGTTACAGATACGTCAGTTTTTCTGACGTATCTGTAAACACAAAAGTGACACATTGCTGGAGTGCGTCACAAAAGTGACGCAACTCCAGTAATGGGTCCTTTCACATGGGGAAAGCACCATGTGAAAGATCTTGCGTCAGTCTTACACCTGCTGTGAGGCAGGCGCAAGATTTTGACGCAACAGCATCCTAAAAGTGACGCAGTGAAATCTCATAGATTTCACTGCGTCGCTATTACGAAGCTTTTTGCGGGGGAACGCCCCCTCTGCATACATTATACCTGACGCAGGTATAATGTGGCGCAGGGTTTTTAAAAGTGACCCATCTACCTAGATGCGTCACTTTTTAAATATAGCGCAACGAGGTGCATTTTTTACACTGCTGGTGCGATGCGTCACTTTTCTGTGCGCACTCCTTATGACATTCCAGATGTGTCATATTTAATGTATGACGAATCATGTCACAAGGAGTTACAGATACGTCAGTATTTCTGACGTATCTGTAAACACAAAAGTGACGCATTGCTGGAGTGCGTCACAAAAGTGACGCAACTCCAGTAATGCGTCAGTCTTACACCTGCTGTGAGGCAGGCGCAAGATTTTGACGCAACAGCATCCTAAAAGTGACGCAGTGAAATCTCATGGATTTCACGGCGTCGCTATTACGAAGCTTTTTGCGGGAGAACGCCCCCTCTGCATACATTATACCTGATGCAGGTATAATGTGGCGCAAGGTTTTAAAAAGTGACCCATCTACCTAGATGCATCACTTTTTAAATATAGCGCAACGAGGCGCATTTTTTTACACCGCTGGTGCGATGCGTCCTTTTTCTGTGCGCACTCCTTACGACATTCCAGATGTGTCATATTTAATGTATGACGAATCATGCCGCAAGGAGTTACAGATACGTCAGTATATCTGACGTATCTGTAAACACAAAAGTGACGCATTGCTGGAGTGCGTCACAAAAGTGACGGAACTCCAGTAATGCGTCCTTTCACATGGGGAATGCACCATGTGAAAGGTCTTGCGTCAGTCTCACACCTGCTGTGAGGCAGGCGCAAGATTTTGATGCAACAGCATCCTAAAAGTGATGCGGTGAAATCTCATAGATTTCACTGCGTCGCTATTACCAAGCTTTTTGCGGGGGAACGCCCCCTCTGCATACATTATACCTGACGCAGGTATAATGTGACGCAGGGTTTTAAAAAGTGACCCATCTACCTAGATGCGTCACTTTTTAAATATAGCGCAATGAGGCGCATTTTTTTACACCGCTGGTGCGATGCGTCACTTTTCTGTGCGCACTCCTTACGACATTCCAGATGTGTCATATTTAATGTATGACGAATCATGTCGCAAGGAGTTACAGATACGTCAGTTTTTCTGACGTATCTGTAAACACAAAAGTGACACATTGCTGGAGTGCGTCACAAAAGTGACGCAACTCCAGTAATGGGTCCTTTCACATGGGGAAAGCACCATGTGAAAGATCTTGCGTCAGTCTTACACCAGCTGTGAGGCAGGCGCAAGATTTTGACGCAACAGCATCCTAAAAGTGACGCAGTGAAATCTCATAGATTTCACTGCGTCGCTATTACGAAGCTTTTTGCGGGGGAACGCCCCCTCTGCACACATTATACCTGACGCAGGTATAATGTGGCGCTGGGTTTTAAAAAGTGACCCATCTACCTAGATGGGTCACTTTTTAAATATAGTGCAACGAGGCGCATTTTTTTACACTGCTGGTGCGATGCGTCACTTTTCTGTGCGCACTCCTTACAACATTCCAGATGTGTCATATTTAATGTATGAAGAATCATGTCGCAAGGAGTTACAGATATGTCAGTATTTCTGACGTATCTGTAAACACAAAAGTAACGCATTGCTGGACTGCGTCACAAAAGTGACGCAACTCCAGTAATGCGTCCTTTCACATGGGGAAAGCACCTTGTGAATGGTCTTGCATCAGTCTTACACCTGCTGTGAGGCAGGCGCAAGATTTTGACGCAACAGCATCCTAAACGTGACGCAGTGAAATCTCAGAGATTTCACTGCGTCGCTATTACCAAGCTTTTTGCGGGGGAGCGCCCCCTCTGCATACATTATACCTGACGCAAGTATAATGTGGCGCAGGGTTTTAAAAAGTGACCCATCTACCTAGATGCGTCACTTTTTAAATATAGCGCAACGATGCACTTTTTTTACACCCCCCAACACCCTGGGGGCTCGCAACGGGCCCCCAAACACGAAGGACCACATGCTTTTCCAAGAAAAGCTGCCACGGAAAAGCATGTTTTCTGCCCCATCCTAATATGGCTGGCGGTGTCTGATAGACACCGTCACCATATAAGAGCTTTTCGGCCACGGTCGGAAGGCGACCGTGGCGGAAAAGTGGTGTACGGTCTTCCCGTCCGCCGCTGACGCCCCAGCCATCCTAATGTGGCGGGGGGTCTTTGAAGGCACGGATGCGGATTCACCGCAATCCTAATCGGCCCTAAGTTTGGATTAAGTTAGTATTTTGTCTTAAGTTAAGATTTAGTCTTAAATTAGGATTTTGTTTTAAAACCAAAACTTAAGACACAATCCTAAAGACAAAATCCTAACTTAAGACAAAATCCTAATTTAAGACAAAATCCTAATTTAAGCTAAAATCCTAACTTAAGACAAAATCCTAATTTAAGACAAAATGCTAATTTAAGACAAAATACTAACTTTACTCCTACTAAATGCCTTCTGTGAATACCAAAAGTAGTAAGTTTAGGATTTTGTCCCAGATTAGTTCTGTGAATCGGTCCCCTAGTGATTACTGTACATATATATTTTTTCCTTGTTTGTTTTTTGACCCTCATTTTTGCTTTAAAAAACCCAGCCACTTCCTGATCACGTAGTGACTTTGTCAAAGACCGTGAGGTTGAAATGCGTCAGTCATTAAATCCTTTTGTTTTCCAAACATCCTGAGTGCTGCTTTTCCTTATGTTCGTGCAACGTGAGCACTTCTTTAACTCCTTGACTGCTTATGACAGCTCCTGGCCGTCATGAGTCACAGTAGGTGTGTGCTCATGACGGCCGGGAGCCGTACGAACATTGTCGCTCTGCCCACGCGGTAATAATTCCCCGCCTGTGCGAGAGAATTAATCAGTGGGCAGAGTTTGTATTGCACCCGGCCTTAATGAGCACACGCCCACAATGATTTATGATGGCTGGGAGCAATCTTGAGTGCGGGAGCACTACGCCCAACCCTACTCCCCCTCGCATCGCAGTGGAATTTCCCCTGCTGCGAAGGGGTTAAAATATATATATATATCAGATCTCAGACCATATCACCTGCAAATCAAAGTTTGTTATTTACAAACTTGGATGCCCATGTGGAAAAGAATACATTGGGAGTACCATCAACAAACTAAAATTGCGGATCCTCCAACACCTGCGCGCAATTAAAAACAATGATCCGAACTACCCAATGGCAAAACATTTTAATGGACACCATAAAGGGGATTGCACCAAATTAATATACTCAGGGTTGAAAATTGCCAAGATATCCAAAAGAGGAGGAGACCGCACCTTGAAATTAAGAAAGATGGAAAGCAGGATGATTCTTGGGATAGGAACTGAATACCCACATGGTCACAACTTGGATGCAGAGTTATATGTACACTTGGATAAATAAAAGAACAAGCAATTTGCACAGTTTATGCAATAACATTTGGCAAGCCAATTGCATCAAATGCAATGTACAACATATGAATTCATCTCTCTTTCCCCTGTCTTTGAAATGTAAGCAAAATAGAAAAAATCTTATCAACAACAAAGCCCGTGAGAAGTGCAGGAACAATGTGAATATGTAAAAATGACAAAAAATTGTACCCAAGAAATGATAAGAGGGAGTGATAAGAGTGAAGAGTCTTTATTGTAACTGAACATATGGCTGGAAATGTCCTTGAAAAGCAACAAGAAGGAAGTGGTAAGATACTGAAATCAAAGCCATATTTGAACTCTAGAAAAGGACAAAAAGTCCTATTTGAGAAAAGACTGAGGAACTATTGATCTTGTCCAGTTACATAGCCTCCGGCCACCTTGATCGGGACTTAATGGAATTAGTCTACTTTAGCATCTATTATTTCCCTCCTGCTTCCTACTGAGCCTTTCACTTCTTTCACTTTTTGGTCATTGTTTTCCGTATTGTGCCAATCATTGAAATACCTATATTTTATAGGAAATCTGGTAGTTACAATCTCCCTAATAAGTAAATGAACTCCTTTCTGTTATGGTCCTGGCATGGATTGTAGCAGGAATATGATGTATGAGATATATATATCCTTAAGATACACATTGTCTTATGCACATTGGCACCTTCTAAAAACTGTACTTCACTAGAAGAAACAAAAATAATAATGTTATTTTACAGAATAACTAGAGATAAGGGTAATTGCATAAACAACAATAAAATAGACTTCAGTTGCCGTAGACCATTTAATTGGAGGATTTAATTAAATCTTTTCTTTTTGTGTTTATTTATAATATAGATATGTACTTCACATGAACTCGATAGACATAAATGTAAAAATGTACAAATGTTTAGATGGTTGTAACAAACATAGAATTCTAGAACCGCACATCAAACACTCCAATAGGAATAATGGAAAACCTATGGATGACATCTTTTCACCTTTTTCACACATACCTGCACTTCATACAGTTTTTTCTTCCGTATAAATCATTTAATAGTACTTTACTATGGAATTGCAATGTTGGAATTGAAAACTCAGTGTAAAATGGCGTTTACAAAGGGCCTTGTGCATATGCTCAAGATTGGTAGTCTAGTTGTTTCTAAAAAATGGTTGGAAACTGATGAGGGTACTTACACAGAGCACTGTATAAATTGTCTAGACACATAGGACTCTATGGTCCAGTTGAAGACTAAGTATAGTAGAAACGCGTAGGCCATCCTGTTGCTAAATGCACATGGTGTTATAAAAGAATAAATAACTGAAACGTACTGCTGCTGTGGTGCCGTGCCTTCTGTATACAAGGTGGGAACCAGAAGATTTGAAGTAATATAAATATATATATATATATATATATATATATATATATATATATATATATATATATATATATATATATATATATATATATATATATATAACGTTTCACCAAACGCTCAGGTCAAGCGTGAAATGCACTCGAAATCCAGTATTAATCACCATCCAATTACACCATCCAACAAAGTTTGTGGGTATTCATTTTATCCCAGCATGGAAAACAGTTCATGGAACTTAAACCCCCAACGCGTTTCAGCGATAACTCGCCTTGGTCACGGGTGAATAGTGTTTAGAAAATAAAACATTAAATAAAGTTTTCAAACACTCTCTTGTATAAACATAGACAAAGGACAATGTGCACAAAATAAACACAGCGGCCATCTTGGCATGGTAAGATAAATGATAATAATGAGCCAAAGCAAAAGACATTACCTATCTGAATGTCTAGCTCTAACAATAATAAGGCATAAACATGCTGTCACCAATTGCAGTTCACTTGCAGTATTAACAATGTGCCTGATAAACACACCATAATAGAAATAAATCATACATCTAATATCCCAAGTGGGAAAATACAACAATTTTTTGCAATCTGTTGGCAAGGCTGATAAAGTGCTATATGAGCCCTCACTACCCAAGTGGGAGAAGGTCTACACAATTAGTAAATTAGTAAATAATATAGGCATAATAGGTCACACGATTTTTAGAGTCAATCGCAATCAAATGAAATGAACAAATGTCATGAAAAAATATAGCACTTTATCAGCCTTGCCAACAGATTGCAAAAAATCGATATACTATATTCGTTCTATGTTGCCTTGACTGTTATTATGTGCGTTACTTCTTCAGTATTGAACATGGCAGTATTTAATTTGTATTTTCCCACTTGGGATATTAGATGTATGATTTATTTCTATTATGGTGTGTTTATCAGGCACATTGTTAATACTGCAAGTGAACTGCAATTGGTGACAGCATGTTTATGCCTTATTATTGTTAGAGCTAGACATTCAGATAGGTAATGTCTTTTGCTTTGGCTCATTATTATCATTTATCTTACCATGCCAAGATGGCCGCTGTGTTTATTTTGTGCACATTGTCCTTTGTCTATGTTTATACAAGAGAGTGTTTGAAAACTTTATTTAATGTTTTATTTTCTAAACGCTATTCACCCGTGACCAAGGCGAGTTATCGCTGAAACGCGTTGGGGGTTTAAGTTCCATGAACTGTTTTCCATGCTGGAATAATATGAATACCCACGAACTTTGTTGGATGGTGTAATTGGATGGTGATTAATACTGGATTTCGAGTGCATTTCACGCTTGACCTGAGCGTTTGGTGAAACGTAATACAGACAGGGAGCATTTGACCCTGGTGTGCACCGCAGTCTGAGCGTCCCGGTTTTTCGAAGGAAGTGAACTGTATATATATATATATATATATATATATATATATATATATATATATATATATATATATAAATTGAATTATAGATTATTATATCATATATGCCAAGGCAGAGGCTCAGAGCTCAATTCTGATTTATAGGATATTTATGATATTTGTGCTATTTTAATGAATATTTAATGATATGCATTGATATGTATTAATTAAATGATATATGTGGGTAACAGAGAGAAATACCTATTATATATATGAAATAGGCTTATTCTATTATCTTCACTAAGATGGCCACCACTTTCACTATTGGTAACTTGATTTTATAAAAGTCCGGCTTCCATGTTGGTGAAAAAACCAGTGAATGATGCGTATTTAAGCTTTATGAAATAATTGTCGCATTGAGATTGCCGAAGGCCGTTATGGCCAAAACACGTTGGTCAAGCCATGGGACAAGAATCAAGTAATTTTTATATAAAACTCGAGTGTACGCCACACTTTGTCGTTACAGAGTGTTTTGGAGAAAAATAAATACATAAATATATATATGATAGACAGACCCTCCTGGATCCAACTATTGATACCGCAAGGGTCGGTGTCCAAACCACCAATGAGGTTCGCTTAATCATTGGGTACAGCAGTCAACACCAAGCCATACACAAAATTGTAAAACAACATTGGCCACTGATCAAGAGTGATCCAGTGATTGGTGACTTGCTGCTTAATTCTCCCAATATAACATTCAAAAAAGCCAGATCTATGCAGGACAACTTGGTTAGTAGTAGTCCAGAGGTATCCACAGGATCGTGGTTGTCTGGTAGCAAAGGCTTTCTGCGCTGTTCCACCTGCAAGGCCTGTAAAAATGGTGTCAGTAAATCGGAATATCAGTCTCCACTCTTCCCTACTCCTTTTAAGATTAAAGAGAAACTGAACTGTCGATCGAAATAGATTTTACATCATTTGTTTGTTTACATGAGATCATTGTGTTTGGGCTGCATTACGCACATTCAACAGCAATGGGATACAGCATGTTGAAGTATCTCTTCACTTTTCATTATGCAAATGAGCACTGTGCACTTTAAATAAGGGTCATCAGCCCCCATGTCTGTGTCATGTGATCAAGGCTTGGAGAAGCCGAAACAGTCGGACTGGTGTTGGGTCTCGCAATAAATTGAAAATCTGCACTATCCATGGGTCCTGCCTCGTCATTCAAGATTCTGATCTGTTTCTGACGTCTGTGCTTACCGAATATATATATATATATATATATATATATATATATATATATATATATATATATATATATATATATATATATATATATATATATATATATCCAAGCCCATCATAATATGGCTGGTGGTGTCTAATAGACACCACCCCCAAATTAAACGTTTTCCGACCCGGTCGCGGGGCGCAAAAGCGGCAGACGGTCTTTCCGTCCGCCGCGGTCCCCCCCGCCATCATAATATGGAGGGGGAATTTTGGTCCGCCCGCCATCCTAATGAGCCCCTTGATGTTGATAAGAATATCAGACATCGGCCACTAACCTAAAGGATACTGTTGTTGTAGCGAGTATAGCTGCTGGGGAATTTGTAGCAATAGATGGCATATACCATCTGAATTGCCTCACTGCATTATTTATTTTTATTTTATTTTAGCGATTTGTAAAGCGCCTGGTGACCCAAGGGCATCCCCGCGCTGTAAGGAGTTGTTATCCAGATGAGGGAGAGGAAGAGGGGAGGAACATTTATTTAGGGAATAGATGTGTCTTCAGTTTTTTACGAAATTCCAGGTAACTGGGTTCCAGTCTGAGGGTACGTGGGAGGGAGTTCCATCCAGTGGCCGCTTGAACAGAGAATCGTCGTCCTCCTGTGCGTGTCCTTTTGAATTTGGGAATGTTGGCTAAGTGCTCATTCTCGGATCGTAGGGATCTGGGTGCTTTGTAGGGGGTGACCATGCTGCTAAGGATCGCAGGGCCAGATCCGTTGATCAGTTTATGTGTCATGCACATGGCTTTGAATTCCACCCTTTGGCGCACAGGGAGCCAGTGCAAGGCCTTGAGGGCAGGTTTGGCTGACACTCTGGAAGGAAGGTTCGTGAGCAGACGTGCTGCAGCATTCTGTGTCCGTTGCAGTCTCGTCATGGTGGCCTCAGGGGCTCCCAGGTAGACCATGTTGCTATAATCCAGACGTGACAATACTAGTCCCTGGATAAGAAGTTTCCTGGAAGCGGGTGGTAGTAAGGGAAGAATCTTGCGGGTAGTGCGCATGAGCCCAAAACAGGTGCCCGCGGTTTTGGCCGCTTGCGTCTTCATGGAGAGCTCGGGTTCGAGCCATACTCCGAGGGTCTTAATTTCACGCTTCGGGGAGGGGATTTCCCCGAACACATCAGGCCAGACTGCTGGGGGGATGGTCGCCCATTGTTTTCCCAGGAGCATCACTTCGGTCTTTGACCCATTTAATTTTAATGATGAATCACTCATCCAGCTGTGGATTTCCGTGAGGCAGTTAGCCAGGTTGTCTGGGTGGTCGGCTAGTTGGGATAAGGAGACGACCAGTTGAGTGTCATCAGCGTAGCTTACCATTTTTATGTCAAATGGTGTCACCACGTCTTCAAGAGGGGCCATATATGCATTAAAAAGCGTCGGGCTCAGGGAAGATCCCTGAGGGACCCCGCTTGTGAGGGGGAGGGTGGACGAGTGGTAATTGCCGTCCCATACCTGGAACGTGCGCCCGGTGAGGAAGGATTCTATCCAACTGAGTGCCGTCCCGGTGAGCCCTGCTGCCGCGAGTCGATGAAGAAGGACACGATGGTTGACTGTGTCGAAAGCTGCGCTGAGATCCAGGAGGATCACTGCCACTGACCCTCCTGAGTCCAGTATGCGCCTCGCCTCCTCGATGACGGCAAGAAGGGCAGTATCTGTGCCATGACCCGGGCGAAATCCAGTTTGGGATTGCCGTAGGACGTTGTTTGTCTCGAAGAACTGAGACAATTGTCCGTTGACCAATTTCTCGGCTACCTTGGTGATTCCGGGGAGGAGTGATATTGGCCGGTAGTTTGCCATGTCTGCTGGATCGAGCTGGGGTTTTTTAAGGAGTGCTTTTACCACCGCGCTCTTCCAGCTGGCAGGGACCAATCCCTGGGCAAGTGAGCTGTTGATAAGCTCCATGAGCGTGGGGACGATGACGGGGGCCACGGTTTTGAGGAATCTGATGGGTGCCGGGTCCAGGGGTGATCCGCTTCTCATTTTGGCCAAGGTTCGTTCTACCTCTACGCAGGTTACTGGCCTGAATGTCGCAAGTTGGGGGCGTAAACTGCTTTCGGTCTGGCTGGGAGATGAAAGGTTGTCCATGTGGCTAGAGGGACCGGGGGAGAGGAGGGAAGCTAGGATGCGGGAAATTTTGTCGTTGAAATAGGTGGCTGGTTCATTACTTCGGTCCACCAGGGGGGTAGTGGAGGAAGGAGAGTTAGGTACTTTTAGCAGCTCCTTTACAATTAGGAAGGATTCCCTGGCCGAATTGGAGGATTCTTTTATCCGAGTGTCGTAGTGGGAAGCTTTGGCGTGCCTGATGGCATCTTTGTAGAGTCTACCTGTGTTATGGTATGCTTCCTTGCTGGCGTACTGCCAGTCTTTCCTCCAAAGCCGTTCGGCTCTTTTGCAGTTTTTACGAAGTAGTCGGAGGTCCGGGGTGTACCACGGGGCGGACCCGGGTTTACCGTTTTTGTCCTCCCTAGTTCTGAGTGGGAGTACGGAGTCCAGGGAGGTGGTAATCCACTCTCTAAATTTACTGTCGGCGACGGCCGGGTCTTCTGCGTATGTAGGGGTGGTAGTTTTTAAGTTCCTAGCCCATTCTTCGGTGGGAAGTTTGGACCAGGTCCTGTCCCTGATGTACGTGGGAGGTTTTTGAGGTTTCCTGAAGGTTCCTGGTAGTAGGAAGGAGACTAAGAAGTGGTCTGTCCAGGGTAGGGGAAGGGCCTCCTTCGCTTGCATCGAGGGGGTGCTGGTGAACACCGGGTCCAGCAGGTGACCCTTGGTGTGAGTGGCTCCAGAGTTAAGGAGGCGGATGTCAAGTGCCGCCAGATCGGGGATCGAGTCGGCAGCTACCGGGTCTGCAGGGTCATCAAGATGGATGTTCAGATCACCTACTATCATGAAATTTGATATGGAGTGGGCCTGAGTCGCTACAATGTCCAGGAGGAAACTAGCGAAAGGGCCTGGATGCCCGGGGGGGCGGTAAACAAGGACTCCTGTCAGTGAGTTGGTCGGGTCTAGCTTGATTGTAAACTGAAGGCTTTCAGAGTCGGGGATCTGCGCATCACTAGATTTGCAGTGAAGGTAGTCTCGGTGAATAATGGCAACACCACCACCTCTGCCTAAGGGGCGGGGTAGGGACTGAATAAGGAAGCCCGGTGGGGTTGCTAGCACCATATCTGACTCCGAATGTGGGGCGAGCCAAGTTTTCCGTGAGGAAGAGGATGTCTATCTCCTGATCTTCTATGAGATGGTTGATTTGCGTCGCATGTTTAGGGAGCGAGCGACAGTTTAGCGATGCAAGTTTGAGGGTAGCGGGCTTGTGAGGTTTTATAGGTAGGTTGAGCTGGACTGGCTGGCAGAGGGAACAGCGAATGAAAGGTCCATTTAGATCATGAACATATTCACAGGAGGAGGCGGGGGGTCTGAGACTTAGTAGCTCCCGACGTGAATAGCTTACCTTTGGGGCAGCTGTGTCCGGCAGGGGTTCTGGCTAGGCATGGGCGGAAAATCCGTTCCGCTCGCGGATTTTGCGGATTTTCGGGAAATCCGCAATCCGCGAGATTTGCGAATCTCCCGCAAAATCTGCAAATCCGCGAGCAGCGGATTTTGCTCGCACTGCTCGCACTGTTCGCGTGAGTTCGCGCCCCGCGAATAAGTGCAAAATTGCAGAAATACGATTTTAGCAAAACTGAAAGTAACTACTTACCAGGTTCAAAAGTTCAGGCTCATCATTAGTAGCCATTTCCTGTAGTGCTTCCTGAGGGGCCCCTCCAGAGTTCAGTTGCCAGTTGAAACTATTATGTGACCCTGCTCTGAACCTCAGAATAGTTACACATATGCCACAAAGGTCCTGAATTACAGCTAAGGGAGACAAGCAGGAGCCAGGCTGGAAGTTAAAATCCATTAATCAGCCCCTAATTCATTATTGTCAGTTGGGGCAGGGCAGGTGTTGTAACTAATTTTGCAACAATGAAAGCACTTAGCAAGTGCAAAAGATCACTAATCAGGGCGCACTAAGGAAGCAGGTGCCAGCTAAAAAAATATTCTGTGACACATTAATCAGCCCCAAATTAATTCAGGTCACTTGAGGCATGGAAGGTGTGCTTTGCTTTGCCGAAAATAATGTACACTGGACAACCAGAGGGTGTGGTGATGAAACAGAGGGTGGCATGGGTGGGCCAGAGGGTGGCATGAGTAGTCAGAGAGTGGCAGTGGTGACAGAGAGTGGCAGTGATGAAGAAGAGTGTCCCAAACAGGCTGGACACGTAGAAACAACAAGTTCGCGAAACTTGCGACCCGACAGGTAAGTTCGCAATTTGCGAAAGTGTACAAAACCCTCGCGAACTGGCAGAAACACGGGCGAACACAAAAAAAAAAAAATCCGCAAATTCGCGGGAATTCGCGGATTTTGCGGATTGCGAATCCGCAAATCCGCAAAATTCGCGAACGCGAGATCCGCAAAATTCGCTCATGCTTAGTTCTGGCCCTAGGCCCGGTCGTGCGCGGACGGGTGCAGACGGGCTTGCCTTAGGCGCGCCTTCGGCGCGCAAACGGCGCTCCCGCTGCGCTGGTATGGCCGGCACATTTGTAGTAGGTGTTATGGGCGTAGCCTCGCAGTGGGCGTGGCTTCCGCCTTGGGCGTTTCCCTGTATCAGCGCTGGGGTCGCTGTGTCAGGGGTGGTCTAGGAGGGCTGTGTTAGCGCGTGCGGGTCAGCGCTTCCGTGCAGGTGAGCTCAAAGGTTTTTAAAATCCAAACACAAAGTAAATGACAATTTTTAAAATCAATTGTGGGCACAGTCCTCCGGCTTCCGCCTCAGAGGATTACAAACAAACAATAATGCGATGCGCTTGTTCTCAGCGTTTTGTAGTGGTTTGAAGTGGGCGTGGCCTCGCAGTGGGCGTGGCTTCCGCCTTGGGCGTTTCCCTGTATCAGCGCTGGGGTCGCTGTGTCAGGGGTGGTCTAGGAGGGCTGTGTTAGCGCGTGCGGGTCAGCGGAATCGTCATCGTTCATTCATGAGAAAAAAAAAACGCTGATGGAGGTCAGATGAAAGAATAGCAAATAGAGGCACAGGCTTTCATTCAACTTATCAACTTCATAGAAAACTCAGTAGAAGAAGATGTTTTCTGCTTCAAGCTGTCTGAGTTGCGTCGCAATTATACAGATCATCTTGTAGCACTGGAGTTCAGAAGGAGGGCAACAAAGTTTGCTTCAAGGAAAAGGTTCTTGGCTACTATCCAGAGGGCCAAGTGCAGAATGATGGAAAGCATGTTGTACTTATTTTCGACCAAGGCATGAAGCATATTCTGAAAAATGCTATCAAAGATTATTAAGGAGGTGCAGCCATATTGGCAAAAACTGCCGATATCATCCTAGAAAACATCTTGGGATCTGATGGATTTCACTTAAATGCCACCTTCCCACAAAACTGTCAAAATAACTCAGTACCAACAACATTGAAAATGCTTGTTTCAATGTAGTTAAATGGGGCTGGCATCAACAGCCATGAGTCGCATGAATCCCAGGAAACTCTTACTATTTTCCAAACAATCATGTTCAACTGCAAGAAGGCAATGGAATCTGTGGTATTATCTCAGTATTCATTTGTAATTTGAACCGACACTTCCGTTGTACATAGGGCTGATTGTGCACACCGTGGCATGGTCAAGAAAATTGAAGGAATTGTATGCCCAACTAAGCATCAAACTGGGCTTTTCACAGGTGGTGCAATAGACAATCACAACCCGTCAAGCACCACTAAAAGGGTTCTTTCCATTGCACAGAGATCAGCATCTCATTCAAACAACAGTGCAAGGACACCTACAAGCCAGCTCTCATTGACTGTGAAAGTTTTATTCATGACCCAATTAAGAAGAACTCCCTCCAACTGTTCAAGGCTACTTGTCTGAAAATCAGCAGCAATAAGCATACAATGTTGCAAGTCTGAAGACTGATGTCAACCTTTTTCTTGAGACTGTACATCATCAAACAACAGCAGGACTGTAATATGAATACTATCTTCAGCCATGAAAACCACCCATTTCCACTGTCCCTGTTTGATGAAGGAAAGCTTCATTTTGGAAATAAGTCTGACCTAATGACATATTTAGTAAAGACATCAGAGAAAGAAGTGCCAAACTTACTTGAATTTGATGACTTTGGTGATGCAACTACACTGTTGTCCAACTTTGAAGCACTAGATGAAGAACAGCCATCAACAGTAGTGAATGTTTGGGATCTTGATCCTGAAAAGGTGTCTTTCAAAGAAACAGCTGAAACAGATGTGCCAACTTCCTTTGATGTGAAGGTGTTCGATGGTGCACCTCCTCCTGCCAACTGCAGGTGCAGTATTTTTGCGAACTATGCCATTGATGTTTTCATACCTTACATAGTGCAGCAGCTTGATGGCTTGAGAAGAGTGTACATTGTCCGGGACAGGTATGTCTAAAGGCAGCATCAAATACTCTGTCAGAGAGAAAAGAAGAAAACGAAAGCAAAGATTCCAGGATAGTGGCAAACATCGTGTGTGATGAAGACAACAAACAAAACTTGTTCACGGTCCTGGCCCAGAAGATTGAGAGCAGTAAACTTCCCGCTGGCAAGGAAGTAGTGACAACATATGGAGACAGCATTCTGGTAAGAGTCAGCAACCTATCCATGCCAGCCTGTAACCAAGAAGAGGCAAATACAAGACTGGTCTTTTTATGTACAACATAACTGGCAAAAAGGCTCTGTATTTGGTTTAGTCTGCACTGTGGACATGGATGTTGTAGTATTTCTGACAGAAAAAGTTCACCAGCAACAAGAATTGTGTCTCAAGGCCAATATCTGGGTAACATTTGGGAAAGAAGAATTCAATAGCCTTGCTGGTGTTTCACAGCTTCACTGGCTGTGACACTGTCTCGGCATTCCTTGGAAATGGGAAGAAATCAGGATGGATGGCCTGGAAATCTTAACCGGAAGGTACAGCTGCCTTCACCAACATTTCCAGGAATCCATTCATAGTAGTGGACATTCAGAGTGACAACTTTCGAATTCTTAAACACTTCACCATAATCTTGTATCAGAGAACAAGCCAACTGGAGACAGTAAATGAAGTCCGCAGAGAAATATTTTGCAAAACAAGGGAATGGAAGCCATCCCACCAACACCGACTGTTCTTGAACATGTCACATCTTTTATTTTGGTTCTACTGATTTCAACTACAATGGGGGCAATTGGTGTAATTAGTGATTACATGCCGTCAAAAGGAAAACATCAGACAAGAGCTACCCGACCAGCAAAACCCAGAGGATGTTCAGGCAGCACCAAATGACATCCCTTACCTTACAACACAGGAATGGGAGGAGATGATAGCTTTGTATGCACATGGAACTTCTCTCACAAGCAGCACATAATGTACTAAAACAAACCCAGGGAAAGAGGAGGATTTTCAGGAGAACAGTGCCTGGGCATACTTGTTAAAACCATGCAGCTATCAGTGGATGCCTTATGGTACCAATCAAACCAAATAGATATACATATCTCACTACTCTATACACTAGCGGCCTTTGTTGCTGGCATTGTTGAAAAATTGGGTGACCTCAACAACCTCATCAAGTGAGCCCTGCTTGACTCAATATCCACAAACACATTTCTCTTGTGCTTCAGTCCTGGAGAAACTAACCTCCGTTCCTGCAATGCCTGGTGACCTACTCAGGCACATCAAACAAACCACCAAGTCGCACCAGGGGGACAACTATTATTCTCTGATTTTATTCTGGAATCTCAAGAGTCACTAGAAACTAATACATCCAACTATCTTAATGAGAGAGGAATCACCACCAAAACCCTCAATTCAATTACCCCAAAAAAACCAATCCTCAAGGAGAGACCAAAATCTCAACTTAATCAATCAATCAATCAAGAGACCACCGAGATTAGAGCCAGAATTAACTCTTAAAGCATCCTCAATTCTTCAGGGCAACACAACACACAATGGAGGAAAGATCGGAACTAAAATATCTGCCTTAATAACCAGGTCATTGACTAGCCTATCTTTTGCACAGAAAAAAGGATGTACAATGATAAGGATCAGGTAACATCATCCCACCCCCATGACCTATTAGCTATTAGTAGGAGGAAATCAGCCTAATACGAGTTCTGAGGGTGGCAACTCTGAATGAAGGGTGGAAAATAATGGAAAACCACTGAAGGAGCTAACCCATAAAAAAATGTAAGCAAAGCATGCTGAGAGCTCTGTAGATTTAATTGATATAACCCTGTCTTCAGAAGACACAAGAAGCTCTGTACTGAGAGAAGACATTCAAAAGTCAGATGATTTGCAGGACCTAATGGCAAGGGCTGCATCGGCAATCCATGAGCAGGCAAACATCATACCAGGAGGCGCATTTGAGGGAAACATCTCATCAGTAACAATGGCAGACAGCAGATATGAACAGCTCAAAGTAAAAAAAGGAGAAAATACAGTCAGCGGTATCTAAATCTTGTGTGCCAACAGGAAATCCCCCTAATGCAAGGATTACCAGCCCAAACCTACCAAGCATCGCCACTTCTAGCTGATACAAGTCTAGAACGACCCAAGGCGACCTAGAGGGAACACCCACTGAACAACTAGACACAAATATTGTCATGTTTTTACTTGACTACAAATCTATAGGGAACTATGACATTCTGAAAAGGGGCAACATATTGTGGCTACTAGTCCTGATCCCCAAACTGGAAACATTAAAGATCACGGATTTGGCCTCAATAGAATTTACTGCAACAGGAAATCCCATGGAGAATGAAGCAGCTAATACTATTTCGTGGTCGACCGACATAGCGCGGAAAGTATTAAATGAATTGGTGGCCTTCTGGACGTGGGGAATTAGGCTGAGGCCCTTCCACGAACCAAGGTACCCTCCACCGTTTTTAGACACAGACTTACCTAGTGAACCTCTACATCACGTATTCAGTAATCAAGAACACTCTGGGGAAATTGTCTTTGTCAAGACCCTCAATAATAGACAGGGTCTTACAGGTACAGATCTGGGGCTCTAGAACCAGACAGGTGATGGCTTGTGCGGACGATAAATTGCGACCTGCGTACATTGTGACAGAACATGGGAAATCAAGCAATAATCAAGGAATTACATGAATCCCTATGACATCAATGTTCTTGCAAGCAAATCATTTGATTTAGAATTTTCAGCCTACCTGAAAACTTTTGATATTATCCTCCCACGGAAGACATGGCTTGAAGAACCCTTCCACATACAGGGGTTCACAAATTTCTTTGTGCCAGCCTGCAAAGAAGCATTTACAACAAGGGGTGGTGAGGGACAGAGTCTCTGAATTAAACAGAATACTCCCACCCAGTCAAGAGATCAGGGCTAGATCCAACACCGTTTTTTAGCTCACTGCACCATCCCAGTTTCAGAACCTGGCTGTATGCAAATTAGTCTGTTCCTGTCCCAGTGCATGATGGGAACAGGGCAAACCAAACTACAAAAGCCAATTCTTACACTGGGAAGGAAACAAGCTACCGGGGACCGGTTTCTGGCATTTCAGCCTCTTCGGCCCGGCTTGCTTGAATCCTGATGGTGCAATGAGCAAGGGACTCACATCTGAGTATACCCTTCCACGCTTAGGGTGGACAAAAATATTTACAACAAGGGGTGGTGAGGGACAGAGTCTCTGAATTAAACAGAATACTCTCACCCAGTCAAGAGATCAGGGCTAGATCCAACACCGTTTTTTAGCTCACTGCACCATCCCAGTTTCAGAACCTGGCTGTATGCAAATTAGTCTGTTCCTGTCCCAGTGCATGATGGGAACAGGGCAAACCAAACTACAAAAGCCAATTCTTACACTGGGAAGGAAACAAGCTACCGGGGACCGGTTTCTGGCATTTCAGCCTCTTCGGCCCGGCTTGCTTGAATCCTGATGGTGCAATGAGCAAGGGACTCACATCTGAGTATACCCTTCCACGCTTAGGGTGGACAAAAATATTTACAACAAGGGGTGGTGAGGGACAGAGTCTCTGAATTAAACAGAATACTCTCACCCAGTCAAGAGATCAGGGCTAGATCCAACACCGTTTTTTAGCTCACTGCACCATCCCAGTTTCAGAACCTGGCTGTATGCAAATTAGTCTGTTCCTGTCCCAGTGCATGATGGGAACAGGGCAAACCAAACTACAAAAGCCAATTCTTACACTGGGAAGGAAACAAGCTACCGGGGACCGGTTTCTGGCATTTCAGCCTCTTCGGCCCGGCTTGCTTGAATCCTGATGGTGCAATGAGCAAGGGACTCACATCTGAGTATACCCTTCCACGCTTAGGGTGGACAAAAATATTTACAACAAGGGGTGGTGAGGGACAGAGTCTCTGAATTAAACAGAATACTCTCACCCAGTCAAGAGATCAGGGCTAGATCCAACACCGTTTTTTAGCTCACTGCACCATCCCAGTTTCAGAACCTGGCTGTATGCAAATTAGTCTGTTCCTGTCCCAGTGCATGATGGGAACAGGGCAAACCAAACTACAAAAGCCAATTCTTACACTGGGAAGGAAACAAGCTACCGGGGACCGGTTTCTGGCATTTCAGCCTCTTCGGCCCGGCTTGCTTGAATCCTGATGGTGCAATGAGCAAGGGACTCACATCTGAGTATACCCTTCCACGCTTAGGGTGGACAAAAATATTTACAACAAGGGGTGGTGAGGGACAGAGTCTCTGAATTAAACAGAATACTCTCACCCAGTCAAGAGATCAGGGCTAGATCCAACACCGTTTTTTAGCTCACTGCACCATCCCAGTTTCAGAACCTGGCTGTATGCAAATTAGTCTGTTCCTGTCCCAGTGCATGATGGGAACAGGGCAAACCAAACTACAAAAGCCAATTCTTACACTGGGAAGGAAACAAGCTACCGGGGACCGGTTTCTGGCATTTCAGCCTCTTCGGCCCGGCTTGCTTGAATCCTGATGGTGCAATGAGCAAGGGACTCACATCTGAGTATACCCTTCCACGCTTAGGGTGGACAAAAATATTTACAACAAGGGGTGGTGAGGGACAGAGTCTCTGAATTAAACAGAATACTCTCACCCAGTCAAGAGATCAGGGCTAGATCCAACACCGTTTTTTAGCTCACTGCACCATCCCAGTTTCAGAACCTGGCTGTATGCAAATTAGTCTGTTCCTGTCCCAGTGCATGATGGGAACAGGGCAAACCAAACTACAAAAGCCAATTCTTACACTGGGAAGGAAACAAGCTACCGGGGACCGGTTTCTGGCATTTCAGCCTCTTCGGCCCGGCTTGCTTGAATCCTGATGGTGCAATGAGCAAGGGACTCACATCTGAGTATACCCTTCCACGCTTAGGGTGGACAAAAATATTTACAACAAGGGGTGGTGAGGGACAGAGTCTCTGAATTAAACAGAATACTCTCACCCAGTCAAGAGATCAGGGCTAGATCCAACACCGTTTTTTAGCTCACTGCACCATCCCAGTTTCAGAACCTGGCTGTATGCAAATTAGTCTGTTCCTGTCCCAGTGCATGATGGGAACAGGGCAAACCAAACTACAAAAGCCAATTCTTACACTGGGAAGGAAACAAGCTACCGGGGACCGGTTTCTGGCATTTCAGCCTCTTCGGCCCGGCTTGCTTGAATCCTGATGGTGCAATGAGCAAGGGACTCAAATCTGAGTATACCCTTCCACGCTTAGGGTGGACAAAAATATTTACAACAAGGGGTGGTGAGGGACAGAGTCTCTGAATTAAACAGAATACTCTCACCCAGTCAAGAGATCAGGGCTAGATCCAACACCGTTTTTTAGCTCACTGCACCATCCCAGTTTCAGAACCTGGCTGTATGCAAATTAGTCTGTTCCTGTCCCAGTGCATGATGGGAACAGGGCAAACCAAACTACAAAAGCCAATTCTTACACTGGGAAGGAAACAAGCTACCGGGGACCGGTTTCTGGCATTTCAGCCTCTTCGGCCCGGCTTGCTTGAATCCTGATGGTGCAACGAGCAAGGGACTCACATCTGAGTATACCCTTCCACGCTTAGGGTGGACAAAAATATTTACAACAAGGGGTGGTGAGGGACAGAGTCTCTGAATTAAACAGAATACTCTCACCCAGTCAAGAGATCAGGGCTAGATCCAACACCGTTTTTTAGCTCACTGCACCATCCCAGTTTCAGAACCTGGCTGTATGCAAATTAGTCTGTTCCTGTCCCAGTGCATGATGGGAACAGGGCAAACCAAACTACAAAAGCCAATTCTTACACTGGGAAGGAAACAAGCTACCGGGGACCGGTTTCTGGCATTTCAGCCTCTTCGGCCCGGCTTGCTTGAATCCTGATGGTGCAATGAGCAAGGGACTCACATCTGAGTATACCCTTCCACGCTTAGGGTGGACAAAAATATTTACAACAAGGGGTGGTGAGGGACAGAGTCTCTGAATTAAACAGAATACTCTCACCCAGTCAAGAGATCAGGGCTAGATCCAACACCGTTTTTTAGCTCACTGCACCATCCCAGTTTCAGAACCTGGCTGTATGCAAATTAGTCTGTTCCTGTCCCAGTGCATGATGGGAACAGGGCAAACCAAACTACAAAAGCCAATTCTTACACTGGGAAGGAAACAAGCTACCGGGGACCGGTTTCTGGCATTTCAGCCTCTTCGGCCCGGCTTGCTTGAATCCTGATGGTGCAATGAGCAAGGGACTCACATCTGAGTATACCCTTCCACGCTTAGGGTGGACAAAAATATTTACAACAAGGGGTGGTGAGGGACAGAGTCTCTGAATTAAACAGAATACTCTCACCCAGTCAAGAGATCAGGGCTAGATCCAACACCGTTTTTTAGCTCACTGCACCATCCCAGTTTCAGAACCTGGCTGTATGCAAATTAGTCTGTTCCTGTCCCAGTGCATGATGGGAACAGGGCAAACCAAACTACAAAAGCCAATTCTTACATTGGGAAGGAAACAAGCTACCGGGGACCGGTTTCTGGCATTTCAGCCTCTTCGGCCCGGCTTGCTTGAATCCTGATGGTGCAATGAGCAAGGGACTCACATCTGAGTATACCCTTCCACGCTTAGGGTGGACAAAAATATTTACAACAAGGGGTGGTGAGGGACAGAGTCTCTGAATTAAACAGAATACTCTCACCCAGTCAAGAGATCAGGGCTAGATCCAACACCGTTTTTTAGCTCACTGCACCATCCCAGTTTCAGAACCTGGCTGTATGCAAATTAGTCTGTTCCTGTCCCAGTGCATGATGGGAACAGGGCAAACCAAACTACAAAAGCCAATTCTTACACTGGGAAGGAAACAAGCTACCGGGGACCGGTTTCTGGCATTTCAGCCTCTTCGGCCCGGCTTGCTTGAATCCTGATGGTGCAATGAGCAAGGGACTCACATCTGAGTATACCCTTCCACGCTTAGGGTGGACAAAAATATTTACAACAAGGGGTGGTGAGGGACAGAGTCTCTGAATTAAACAGAATACTCTCACCCAGTCAAGAGATCAGGGCTAGATCCAACACCGTTTTTTAGCTCACTGCACCATCCCAGTTTCAGAACCTGGCTGTATGCAAATTAGTCTGTTCCTGTCCCAGTGCATGATGGGAACAGGGCAAACCAAACTACAAAAGCCAATTCTTACACTGGGAAGGAAACAAGCTACCGGGGACCGGTTTCTGGCATTTCAGCCTCTTCGGCCCGGCTTGCTTGAATCCTGATGGTGCAATGAGCAAGGGACTCACATCTGAGTATACCCTTCCACGCTTAGGGTGGACAAAAATATTTACAACAAGGGGTGGTGAGGGACAGAGTCAAAGAAGCAACATTTGGTCACTCAAGGGTAGGGCTAGCCATATACACTTCTGCGACAAGCATCCACGCATGCAAGACATTACACACAAACTCACTAGGAATAAATGTTGTTGTAATTGCAGTCAGCTACTGCCAATTTAAAAAACAGGTTACAGTCCTTAATATCTATATGCACCCAAAAGGCAGGCTAAAGGCATCCAGGTTGTTAATAGAGGAAACCTTAAGGCTCCAGAGGAAACCTTAAGGCTCCAGCAACAAGAGCAAATTACAGACTTTGTGATTTCAGGCAACTTCAACCTCCACCTCTTAGGGTCCTCCTCTGGAGATGAAATTACTTCAGGGCAATCTCAGCATTGGGGTTTACTGGTACAGGGTCGAAACAGAAGAGGCTAACTAATCAAAACCAGTAAGCAGCTTCTAGGTGATTAGGAGTACTTAAATATGCGTGCACAGAATAATCATTTTGCAGGGGACAGGCTGCTGACTGTGACATACTACTTAAATTCTGCCAGCTTCACGATAAACTACACTTTTGTCTCCTTGCTATTAATACCCCATCTATCCTATTTGAGAAGGGGGACAGTATCATCTCCCCCAAGAAGTGAACTTCCAGGTAGCTACTGGAGCATTTCATTGGTCTATAGAGGCACCCAGGCTGACACATATCATTGATAATAAAACAATCAAATACTCTCCTTTGATCATTGATGATCTGATGGATGTCATAGAAGTGCAGCTACAACATCTGGCAACCTCTAACACTTCTGGGAACTATTTACAAACAGGCTAGTCAAAAATATGTTACTCCAGTAAGCATGGGGGACCATAAACAAAACAACAGATGACAGGGGCTTATCCCCGTGGAGCTAAACAAACAACTAAAGGTAATTAAAAAAGGGCTGTAAATAGAGCAATAAGAGCCCTTTATGAAAAGCCTGGGTATGCCTAATTACAACAAACACTGAGGAAGCAGAAATCGTCATTAAAGAAATTGAACTTGGCTATAAAAAGGCAGCAGGATGACGCATTGTGGACCAAACTACTCTGTGATGTAAAGAATAACAACAACATGCGTTTCTGGAAAGAAACATGTAAACTGCTGCATCCTGTCCAAGGAGTGATCAAGTAGCTTCTGTTAGAGGAAATGTGGGCAAAATTCATGACCTTACCACTTCAGTGTCCACCGGGCAGGAAACCAGGATTCTAAAGGAACACTGATAACAGTTCAAAGCTAGAATGATTCAAGGGCAGCATACCCAATGCCTACCTTGCTACTCCAAACAGTAGGTAAATTCAGAATACATCTCAGACAAGCGCAGGGTTAATTGGATGGCAAATATCAAAGGGCAGGATGGAGGGGCCCCCTGGTCCAAACGATATCCCCCCTCTTTTTTAAGAATGATGCGGCCAACTATGTGGAAAAGCTTGCACATGTCTTCAATTAAATCCGCACTGAAGGAATTATACTGGCTTTGTGGAGAGGGTCCTGTTACAACCTCTTCATGTTATTTAGTATTCACTGCCACTTTAAGTTTCCTGCATCTTTCATCTTCCTTGATGTTCTATAGAGAATACTGATTGCTTCTAGGCACCAGGTCAGTTGCAATGTTCCTGCCTTCCTAGCAGCTGCAGTTAGTTGCTGTGCCGCAATATTGAAAATAAATCTTATTAATGTTACTCCTTTTGACCTATTTACTACAAAAATTGACAACCCGGAGAAAACAAGGATCAATAAACACCCTAACAACTTTTAAGTAGCACAGGGGTGGTGTGTTTCTATTTTTGGATGTCCTATCTGGATGGAAGACGAGGATTGTGCTTTTCATCCACTTACTATGGTGCTGTTTTCAACTTAGTGAAAATCCGGAAATAAGGACTTAAATGGAGGTCAATTGGTGAAATTTCTGAAGATTTCGGAAATCCTACTATCATCTCGATTTTTTTTTTTTAAATACATGTGCAGCTCTTATTTTCATCCACCTTCTACGGTGCTGTTTTCAATGTATTGAATATCTGGAAACGAGGACTCAAACTGTAGTGAATTGGTGGAATTTCAGAAGATTTTGGAAATACTACTATTATCTGGTGATATTTACTTTTAAAAAGGTATGCGTGCAGCTCTTACCGGAGGTTTGCATCTGACATCACCTGCGGCTCCTGCGGGATCAGCGCGAGTCAGAAGCAGTGTGATCGGTGGAACGAAACTGGCGCGAGTCTGAAGCAGCGCTCTGTGAGACTAACCTGGCAACGTGTCGATGCACTCTGGATGACGAGCACCTAGCACAAACAACATGGGGTCAGACGTCATCGTGCACGCTGCATGCACAACGTGACTGCCATTTTGGTTGGTTTGGTTGTCATGGCTACGATTTTACCGAGTAGATAAATATTTACTCGGTTTCTACTCGGTTTGGCTCTTCGTTTTCATAAACTCTGATGAGATATTTCACCATTGTTTTTGAAGTAAGTCATCTTCAGTTGTAAAATAAATAAGAGACAAGGATCTTATTATTTGTGCTCATATTGTGGATATTTAGGAAAGTCATCCTCACTTTAAAAATAAATAAGAAACAAAGATCATACAATTGATGTCCATACCTTAGACAATTTTCAAGCATTGTCTACATTTTTTTAACGATAATTGCCTTGACAGTTACTACTTTACTTAGCAACTACACCCCATCTCACCATGCAATTTGATCCTCCAGATAAGTTTTTACAAAACAAAGGAGATCCACCCATCCCATGGACACGATGGAAGGAAGAATTTTTCAATTACATGAAGGCAATTGACGGTGAACTGATGGGCGCAGAGAGGAAGAAAAGTATTCTTTTACACTGTCTGGGATCAGAGGGACAAATGGTGTTTAGGGCTTTACCGGTAGTTCCACCTTCCGATGGTGAAGGAGAAGGAACTAATGTTTATAATGAAGCGTTACTTAGATTGGAGAAAAGATTCAAACCTGTCGCCAATATTGCTCTTAATCGTTATAAGTTTTATACTAGAGCACAGGATGACACAGAATCATTTGATGACTTTATTACTGCTTTAAGATCTTTGTCATTACATTGTAATTTTGGTTCCATGTGTGATGAAATGTTAAGAGATCAAATTATAGTGAATGTTAAAAATAGGAAAACACAGGAACGCCTTTGGGAACTTGGAGATCAAAAATTATCTGAAGCTATAGCAATTGCTAAGTCTTTAGAACAGTCTGAGAAATGGATGCTCACGGTTAAAAAACATGCAGCCTGATTCATGAAAACCGGCATCTGCGATTCTCAAATTGCGAACAATTGCGAATCGCAATTGAGAAATCGCAGATTGGAATTTATGATGTTTTGCGACAACAAAATGCGATTCGCACGCGATCGCAAATTCCGTTAGCGATTATCGATAATCGCAGTAAAATTGCTATTTCCGGCTACATCCGTGTCGGAATTGCGATATCGCAAATTGAGAGATCGCAAAATCGCGAGATCGGGAAAACAGGAAGTCACATTTCGAGCACAGTGATGACATCACAACCAGGAAGCAGCCAGTTCCCACCCCCATTCACCACAGTGAGGCAGACCTCGAGTCAGCAACTGAGAGAGCTCCTGCTAATCTTTTTGGATTCCTACTCTACAACAACAGTGCTGCCATGTCTGAGGAAGCTGTTCCTGGGCCCAGCAACACCACAGGGCGGAAGAGGAAGTTGACATTTTCAGAACAGGAGCTGGAGCATTTGATAGAAGGGGTGGTGGCCAACCACTCCAAACTGTTTGGCAAGGACTCTAGGAGGGTGCCGGAGCTGGAACAAAGGAGGATCAGGCAGGAAATTGCGTCCACTGTCAACTCCATGGGTGTGGCTGATAGGTCACTGGACGAATTAAAAAAAAGATGGTATGACCACCGAGGTCGTGCCAAAGAAAAGGTGGCAGAGCGCCTTGGAGAGGCATCGGGCACTGGAGGGGGAGGACCTACAGTCCCTCCAAACACAGCCTTGGAGGACCAAGTGGAAAACATGCTTGAGAGGGAGGCGTGCACTGGAGTAACGCATCTGGACTCATCCCGCCCCACCCAAGACATCCAAGGTAAGTGGCATGCGACTGCGACCCTGTCCCCTATGAATGTCCATGACCATATAGGCTCCCATAATGTTCCATAGTCATGCCATTGTTGCACATCAGGTAATGCCCTGAAGCATTTTGGGACATGTAGTGTGGCCACAATGAAGTACTACCACAATGCAGCCAGACAGGTTCCAAAGTACGCAAAGCCATAGCCAGTCAGGGAATGTCACCCAGCATGCAAGTAGCAACTGCACGTGTGACAGATACATGCAACTAATGAACGTCCACTTACCCTCACAGGTGGCGCAGACAGCAGCGACAGCGAGAGGCTGCTAATAGATGAGGAGGCCCAGGATGAGGAGGAGGTGCCGCCACTAACACAGGCACCAGCCCCTGCCGCAGCAACAACACCAGCAGCCAGGTCCTCCAGCAGTGCGCCTCCTGCGTCTGGCGCAGCAACCACCGCCGCATCCAGGCCCACAACTAGCGCGCCCCCAGCCTCAACACCAACAACTACCGCCGCAGCCAGGCCCACAACTAGCGCGCCCCCAGCCTCAACACCAACAACTACAGTCGCAGCCAGGCCCACTACCAGTGTGCCTCCAGCCCCTGCCGCACCAGCAACGCCTGCTGTGACACCACCAGCAGCTGGTGCTTCTACATCAGGGCCTGCGACAGCGGCAACACAGTGGCCAGCCACTGTGTCAGGCCAGCAGAGCAGGCGTGGCAGGTCTCGCCAGCAGTCAAATGCAGCTATCAGCAGGAGGGGGAATGGACAGCGGCAGGTGCGAATGAGCGTTGAGAGACGCATGCTGCGTATTCATCAGCTTCAAGCACGCCGGCAAGGTGCCATACAGCTACAGCTGTACAATATTGGGCGGCATGTGGCCTGAGTGGGGGACCGCATGGACCGCATGACGGCAGCCATGGAGGCCAACACTGCAGCTATCACATCACAGTGCAACGCAGCACGCCAGCGCCACCGTCAGCTATTGACCCGGCTGACGGCCTACACCAGGTCCAATTATGTTGTAGGCAATGCAACATCACAGTTGTCGCGCCGGTCCCTTGCACAGCAGCAGCAGCTCATCCAGTGCTGCGAGGATGTGGCCAGGGTCCTCGAGCACCTGACCACTGCTGTGACAGCACTACACCCTCCTGCTCTACCTGCCACTGTTGGGGGTGATGATGTCAGTGAGGGGACATCCAGCATGAGCAGCCACTCTGCCTCACAAGTAGGGCCACTCAGGCGCAGCACCAGGCCCACGGCAGGTATACGTGCCTTGGAAGATGATGAGCCTCAGAGGCGCTTGGGTGGTACACGCAGGAGGCGCAATTGACTTCATATGACTATTTGTGCCACAGGCTGAGTATAAGCCTACCCTGTCCTTTCACACAGCAGTATGGCGAAATACTGTTACCAATGACAACATTTATAGTGGTAGCATTATTGTGAATGTAACAATAATTATTTATTTTGCAGCACACATTGGCTTTGTGTCATTTTTACATTTTGCATGCATTTGTGATTTGTGGGGTGAGGGTAGAGGGTGCACTAGAAACTGTTCATTGTGATGTGGTTGCGGCGTCTGTGGCCTTCAGCTGGGTTCGCCGGGTGCATGGCGCGCATGTGCAGGTGGCCGGTCATCCCCTTCCGATTCACTGCCAGAGATGTCGACAGGAATCCTGCGCTTGGTAGCGATGTTGTGTAGGATAGCACACACAGCCACAATGCGGCAGCACACTTCAGGACTGTAGTACACGGCCCCACCTGTCTTGTGAAGTATGCGGAATCTGCTCTTCAGTAGGCCAAATGTTCTCTCTATGCAATTCCTTGTGCGTATGTGTGATACGTTGTAACGCCTTTGCTGTGGTGTAGCAGGGTTGAGGTATGGGGTGAGGATGTATTCACCCAGGGCGTAGCCACTGTCACCTGAATGAGAGGAGCAGAGGGTGAGTGCCTGTGCAGCACAGCTAGTCATTCGCAATGTGACATTGTGGGCAAAGTGTACTTACCAAGTAGGTGTCCTTCCCCGAAGTCTCCCCTGACCAGTCGTGTGTGGAGGCCGCTGTGGCGGAATATGAATGAGTCATGTGTACTCCCCGGGTACTGTGCCACTATGTCGGTGATGTATGTCTTTGCATTGCAGACCATCTGGATGTTAAGGGAGTGGTAGGACTTGCGATTGCGGTATATGTACTCCGTTCCAGCAGGTGGGCAAATATGGACGTGGGTACAGTCAATGCATCCAATCACATGTGGGAAACAGGCAACATTGTAGAATTGTAGCTTGGTCTCATCCAATTCCTGTTGGCTGGTGGGAAATTTGATGTGCTGGTGTAGCTGGGTCAGCATTGCGACAAGGAAACTACGTAGGCAGCGGGACATGGTGGGCTGGGATATCCCCCCAGCTTCCGCAACTATCCCCTGGAAGCTCCCAGAGGCCAGGAGGTGCAGGCTACACAATACCTGGACATGTGTTGGGACGGCATTGCTCCGCCTTGTTGGGTGCTGCATCAGGGGGTCAAGGTCCTGTATGAGCTTGATGATCATAGCCCCATTGAGCCTGTACTTTGCGTATATTTGCTCTCTGGTCTGGCCCAGCAGGGTGACCCGCTGACGGAATATCCTCTCCTGGATTCTGCGTCTCCTCCTTGCTGCTCGCTGTAGCCTTCGCCGCCTGACCACCATGTACATTCCTGGCATTGTGAGACTCCTTCTGCTGTTGCTGATTCCCCTTAAGTGTCTTTGGTCAGGCCTGCGCCAGTTACTGATTGGCCAACGGTTTTTCAAAAAAAAAATTCCAATGGGTTTGATGGTTACCACCTGCTTTGGGTTCTCCTTAAAAAGCGCCTCGCAAAATGCGATTTTTGGCTTTTTCGCTAATAGTGATTTTTCATGATTACCGATTGCGAGTAAAGTGCGAAATCGCTATTATTTTCGCAGATTCCGTGCATTCTCGCTATTTCCGATTCGCTATTGGTATCCTGCCGGAAATCTGCAAATGTTTTAGCGATTTTGCAAATCTGTGTTTGCGAATTCGCTTTTTATATGGTGAATTCCGATTTTGGAAATTGCGCACGCGATACCTTTTTCGCAGCTATTGCGGGCGCAATTTTGCTTCATGAATGAGGCAGATAATGATCACAATTCTGAACCATGTGATGAAGTCTGTGTTGTCAAACGTACAGATTCCCATTCCAAAGAAAGTGTACATCCGGGTCTTAGTTCATCTAAGTTCAACAACTTTAGTAATGTTAGTAAATTTGATAAATCGTTTTCTTGTTTTAGATGTGGAAGCAGGACACACTTGGCCTCATATGGTGGATGTCCTGCAATCAATAAGGAGTGCAGAAAATGTGGCAGGTTGGGACATTTTTCAACGGTATGTAGGGATGTTAAGAAATGTAACCCTAGTCCTCACGGAAATGTAGCATCTGTTAAGGAGGAGGTTAATAATGTACGCAAGTATGAATGTGGTTGTGGATGTGCTGATGAGAAAAAAGGTTTTGTTGTGTTTCTTGCAGAAGGTGTGTCTAATGTAAATGATTCTTCTGGAGGTCAAGACAGGAAAAAAACGCTATGTGAAGTGGATGTTTTGGGCGTTAAACTTGAGCTAATGGCTGATTCAGGCTCTCCCTGGACAATTATTTCAAAAGATTATTTTGATGTGTGTCTCAGTTCCGCCTTAGATATTTCTAATATGTCTGATATTTGTGCGAAAAGCTTTGATGGTACCAGAATCGACATGTTGTTTTTTTTTAAGTTACTTTCAAAACCAGATGCTTGATGGTTAAGTTATACATAGCGGTCAAGGGTGTCAATGTGTTTGGTTGGAAATACCAATGGAAGTTTGGGATTATACTTAATACTTGTCCTGCGGAACCTGTAATGTTGGATGAAACTGCATTTGTTGATGATATTGCTTTAGTTAAATCTGAAGAGAATGAAGTTTTGATCAAAAATGAATTCAAGGATGTGTTTTCTGACAGGTTGGGTATGATTAAGGATTTCTCACATAAAATAAGACTCAAAAGTGGTGTTATACTGAAACAACAAAAATTAAGGGGAGTCCCCATAAATGTTAGATAAGAACTCAAAAATATGGGGGGCGTGGTTTGAGCGCCGACCGGGATGGCTGTGTGAGCGTGCAGCTCCGCGCCGAGTCCTGATATTTATCCTGATATCCCTGCCATTGGTGCTCCCGGAGGTGCGGATTTACCGCACGAGGTGTTGCTCGAGCGGAGGGGAGAGTCTGGGGCCAACGGGACCTCGGAGAAAGTGCGGAGATCCGGTCCCGGAGTTCGGAGGAGCCGGGCCGAGAACAAAGGAAAATGGCGGCGTGAGAGACCTGAAGGACCCAGGGACGGAGCGCACCCGAACTGAGCCGGAGTTCCAGCGGCTGCCTAGCAAAGCAAGTGGAGCGGGGGCTCGACGGAGGGTATCGTCGGCGCTGAACCGGAGAAGCGCGAAGACATCGTAGCCCCAGGGATCAGTGAGTGCGGCGTCCATCCCCCCCCGCTCCCCGACATGGTAGCCGAGTAAACAGCGGGCTGCTCCTGGACGGCGACGCCTGCAGTCGGCAGCGGTTGGAATGACCGGGGCACTGGCCGAGATCCTTTGAAGGGGGTCGCATGGGAAGGCAGATTCGGCCACCTACGTGAGGGACAGTGCAAGCGGGCGGCGGGCTCCCACGCAGCGGCGGGAGCGGACCCGGAGCGCAAACGTTTCCGGACCCTGAGTGCCAGGGGCGCTGCAGCTGCCGAGAGTGACTAGGACCAGACTTGGATGTGCCCTGCACACCAGTAGGGGCTGCGGGGAGCCATTGTCAGCGGCGAATCCCACCCGTCTGGACAGCTCACAGTGTGGTGGTGGAACGAACGCAGAGCGAGGGCTGGGACAGCAACTTAAACCTAACACAGTGTACTATTTGTGGGCGGCCGGCGCGACCGGCTCTGGAAGGTGCCCGCCTGCTCTTTCGGGGTTGTGCTGCTGGCTCGCTGCAGCTGGTTTGGACGCTCCCTGGGTCTCTGATGGAGCTCTGGTGGACCCACGCAGCACACAGCCATAGACCATCCGTGGAAGCCCATGGATAAAGTGTGCTCTGAGGGTGCAAGAGAAAGGAGGAAAGGGCATGAACGATCCTTTGATTGCGGGTGCTGTGCCCTTGTGCTAACAAACACTAGTCCCTACTGGGAGGTGTCAGTGGGCGGTGTGCCTGTGCCAGGAGTACTGTGAACTGGCGTGGCCCTTGGCGGTGGCCTGGGAGCGGCACCTGACGCGGTCAAGATGGCCGCTCTCAGCGGTGTTTTGAATATGCCACAAGGTCGAGACAACGTGACCGCCTTGGTCCAAGATGGCGGAACCCAAGCCCCATTGGAGGCATCGACGCCAGAACAGAGGCTGAACCTGCGTCTCGACACCATCCTAGAGGCGATCACCGCGACGAAGGAATCGCTGCACCAAGACATAGCGCAGGTCGCAACGGGGCTGGGTCTACTGAGGGCAGACCATGCCAAACTCTCGGACAGAGTAAAAGAGAATGAACAACTGCGTCGGGAGCTGAAACCAGCGGTGGTGACCGCGGAACACAAACTGACGGATATTCTTGGCCGCTTGGCGACTCTGGAACGACGGGCGGAGGATGCTGAATGTCGCAACCGGAGGAATAACGTGAGGTTGGTGGGCCTTCCGGAAAAAATTGAAGGGGGTGACGCTGTAACCTATATGGAGAACTGGTTTAAAACGGTTGTGGCACCGGAGGGTCTATCTCCCTTCTTCTCCCTGGAGAGAGCGCATAGGGTTCCGGCCAGACCGCCCCTGGAGGGCCGACCACCTCAGCCGATGGTGGTTAAACTACTGCACTACAAGGACTGTGATCTGCTGATACAGAGGGCACGGTCTCAGGGTCCCTTCCAAGTGGACAATAAAAAATTCACGGTCTTTCCGGATTACACGCAGGAAGTTCAGAAAGGCAGAGCGTCCTTCTTGTCCGTGAAAAAAGAACTGAGGGAAGAGGGGATTCAATACTCCTTGCTCTTCCCTGCCAAGTTAAGGGTGATCCTTGATGACAAGACCCACTTCTGCCAGACCCCGGACGAGGCATGGTCGTGGCTTGAACTGTACCGTGCTGGAACGGATCGCACGAAGGGAAAGGCAAAAACCGGTCCAGATTAGGAAGTCACAGCGCATTCGCACACGGAACAAACTCAAGAGGGCCATGCGAGAGGCTCAGATGGCGGCAGACAGGAAGGGAGCATTGGCTACGACGGCGATCATCACGGGGTCACAGCAGGAGAGGACATCGGGGGGGTCCGAATCGGAGGAGGAGGGAGAGAATTCTGGAGGAGACGAATCGGACACGGGAGTGCGAAGGGACCAGCGGTCACCCCGCAGACTTCGGATGGACTGTTTAACGAGTGACGTTTCGGAGACCTGAGCAACTCCGAGATACCTATTGGAACAGACTCTCCAGAATTTTGGTGGACTATCAGGTATGGGGCTGTGAAAGCAGCATGGGATCGAGGGCGTGGGGTGGGAGCTCTGCCTACCCTGGATCGGTGCTCACTCGCCCTCTTGTGGCCCTTAAGGCCTTCTGTGGTGATGACCACAGATTAGTGTAATGTGTGTGGTGTTGATGGTTTGGAACGGGGCTGTAGCTGGGTTATTAGGTCCTGTCCTGGGGAGAGGGGTTTGGGGAGTTTTGTGGGGTGTTTTGAAGGGGGGATACAACTGCTGCGATGTGGGGAACAACTGCTTGTTGCTAATACTGTGCAGAAACGTATATTATGGGGACGTTGCCTAATTTAAAATGCATTACATGGAATGTCCGTGGACTTCGAACGATGGTGAGACGTCATAAGGTGCATGCCTATTTGGTGAGGCGTGGCGTTCAAATGGCAATGCTACAAGAAACTCATTTGACCAAGAAGGAATGCGTTGCCCTACAGAAGAGGTGGCGGGTCAGGTGTTTGGCACAACATACTCAGCATTTGCCAGAGGGGTGCTAATATGGATAAGGGCAGGGACACCATTCCAGGTCACGAACCAGCGGGTTGATCCTGAGGGTAGATATGTGGCAGTGGAGGGACGACTTTACGGTCGGGAGGTGGTCCTGTGTAGTGTATATGCCCCCAATTCCGATCAGGACCGCTTTTTTGACGGTTTAACAAGCTCGCTGGCCTATTTCCTGGCTGGCCCTGTTTTATTGGGGGGCGACTTTAACTCGATCACTGATGTGATGCTGGATAGATCGCATCCACCATTAGCCGACTCCCCAGTGCGCAGGCTGGCCGCTCAGAGGAAGGATTGGCAGGAGAGGTGGGGACTGGTAGATGTGTGGAGGAAGCAGCATCCTGAGATTAGGGATTATTCCTACTTTTCCACTATACACAAATTGCATGTTAGACTAGACTCGGTGCTGTGTAGTGGCCCCTTGGCTGCTGTGGTAACTCATACAGAATATCTGACCAGGACCATTTCAGATCATAACCCCTTATTGGTGTCAGTGCAGTGGCAGCAGGCGAGGTCGGCGGTTCCATCATGGCGGCTGCAGCCTGATACGCTAGAAGATCTGGTGCTTAGTGACACGGTTCGACAGGGCCTTGACCATTATTTTGAGGTGAATGAGGGCTCAGCCACGACGAGATCAGTAGAATGGGATGCGATGAAAGTGGTGGTGAGAGGCGTGTGCATGGGTAGATTCTCGAATGCGAGGACGGCAGTCTTGAATGATCTGTCGAAAGCGGAAGAGGTCTTAAGGGAGCTGGAACGGCAAAGGCCTGAGTGACCGGATCTACAGGAGCGGTTGATGAGGCTAAGGAGGTCGTGGCGACTGAGACTGAACGGCTGCGGTGCTATGATTATAAGTTGTACACCATTAAGGTGCAAGCGGAACGGGATAAAGTGGGTACACTCCTTGCCAAGCTTGCCGATCCAGAGCCTAGGGGGTGCCCGGTCATGAGTTTAAGAACAGAAGACATAGTCTACTCGCAATCGGTAGTTCTGGCGCGCTTTCAGTCCTATTACACAGGATTATATGAATGCCAGCTGGAGGTGGAGGTCTCTGAGATAGGCAAATACTTGGACTTGATCCCACTGCCGGTACTGGATAGCGAGGAGGCGAAGGAACTAGGGGGACCCATAACATTGGCAGAGATTAGAGTGGCTATTAAACAGATGGCTAGAAATAAAACTCCAGGGGTGGACGGCTTACCGATAGAATTCTATGCCAAATTTGTTGACATCCTAGCACCCAAACTATTGGTGGTGTACTCGGAGGCAAAGCAGTTGGGATGCTTGCCTGAGTCAATGAGGGAGGCGCTAGTAGTACCACTGTTGAAACCAGGCAGAGATGCGTTGGATGTGACGTCTTACCGACCCTTGTCTATGCTGACGATGGATTATAAGATCTTGAGCCGCATCCTGGCCACCAGGTTACTGCCACACATGACCACATTAGTGCATAGAGACCAAGCTGGATTTATCCCAACTAGGAACACTTCGATGAATATACGTTGACTGGTCCGGATTTTAGATGGTGCCAGGGCCTCAGCTCTTGACCCTGCGGTGTTATCAGTTGATGTCGAAAAGGCTTTCAACAGCCTCGAGTGGGAGTACCTAGATGAGGTGCTGCTGAAATTCAGAGTCGGAGAAGGATTTCGGAGGTGGACAAAGGTGCTTTACTCGTCGGCGAGAGCAAGGGTACGGCTGGGGCCGATTGTATCATTGGCTTACCCTGTTTGTAGGGGAACGCGGCAGGGCTGCTCACTGTCCCCCCTGTTGTTCGCATTGGCGATGTAATGATGATACTTGTAAAGCGCACTGTTACCCCATCTCGGGGTGTCCTGGCGCTGAAGACCGCTGGGGAACCCGTCCTGGCATTCCCTGTGAGATGGTCCCTTCTGGGTATCTCCAAGGTGAAACCAGGCATCCCCGGCGTCTGTGGGGGGCCGTTGTAGAGATGAGGCAAGCTTAATGCCCAGAGTTGCTGAGTGTGATCCCTGGTTAGAGTAGGCACCGAGGCGAGAATTATCGAGTCCGTTGACCCTGGTCCACAACCCTGCCGCCTTGGGAATTGAACCCTGGTCCCGGGCAGTTCTCTGCTTCTGGGTCTGCCGCCTCTAACCAGTGAGCCACACCACTCCACTAATGGCAAGGTCGGGTGCAATGTACAGAGGGATTGCGCAAGGGATAGAGTCGCATTATATATCATTATATGCTGATGATCTGCTATTGTACCTAGCGGACACTGGACAATCCCTAGAGGGAGCAGTGGATATGCTGGCTAGATTCGGGCAGCTGTCAGGCCTTCGGGTGAATTGGACCAAAACCTGTGTATTCCCATTGCGGGCGGGTACACCCTGTCCCCCACTAGCGAGAGAGGTGGTGTGGGAGCCCTCCTGCTTCACTTACTTGGGTGTGCGCTTTTACCATGAGGCTGCGGACTTATTAGAGGGGAACGTCGGGCGCTGCATTCGCGCGCTGAGGGGTTGCATGGATTTTTGGGCCTCCCTCCCTCTGTCGGTGTTGGGCCGAGTGGCATTATTAAAGATGGTGGCACTTCCGCGGCTGCTTTATTATTTCCGAACACTGCCGATATGGAACCCACAGCGGGTCTTTAAAGAACTGAAGATGTTTGTGACTGGCTTCCTTTGGGGTCGTGGACGACGTAGGGTGGCGTTGGGTACCCTGACTAGACCCAAGTTTGAAGGGGGGATGGCAGTCCCCGACTTTGAATTATACTACTTGGCGGCATAACTGCAGATATTAACGCAACATATTGCTAGAGAATTCAGGGGTCCTGAACGCGAACGTGGGACTGGTATCCAGAGGTATGTCTTGTCATATATAGTCATGCAACAGAAACTGGATACGAGGGACCTTACTAAGCATGGGCGAATTTTGCGAATCTCGCGTTCGCGAATTTTGCGGATTTGCGAACTCGCAATCCGCAAAATCCGCGAATTCCCGCGAATTTGTGGATTTTTTTTTGTGTTCGCGCGGGTTTCCGCCAGTTCGCGAGGGTTTTGTACAATTTCGCAAAACGCGAACTTACCTGTCGGGTCGCAAGTTTCGCGAACTTGTTGTTTCTACGTGTCCAGCCTGTTGGGGACACTCTTCTTCATCACTGCCACTCTCTGTCACCACTGCCACTCTCTGACTACTCATGCCACCCTCTGGCCCACCCATGCCACCCTCTGTTTCATCACAGCACCCTCTGGTTGTCCAGTCAGTGTACATTATTGTGGCAACGCAAGCACACCTTCCCTGCCTCAAGTGACCTGAATTAATTTGGGGCTGATTAATGTGTCACAGAATATTTTTTTAGCTGGCACCTGCTTCCTTAGTGCTTCCTGATTAGTGATGTTTTGCACTTGCTAAGTGCTTTCATTGTTGCAAAACACCTGCCCTGCCCCAACTGACAATAATGAATTAGGGGCTGATTAATGGATTTGAACTTCCAGCCTGGCTCCTGCTTGTCTCCCTTAGCTGTAATTCAGGACCTTTGTGGCATATGTGTAACTATTCTGAGGTTCAGAGCAGGGTCACATAAGAGTTGCAACTGGCAACTGAACTCTGGAGGGGCCCCTCAGGAAGCACTACAGGAAATGGCTACTAATGATGAGCCTGAACTTTTGAACCTGGTAAGTAGTTTCAGTTTTGCTAAGATCGTATTTCTGCAATTTTGCGCTTATTCGCGGGGCGCGAAGTTGTACTGGGAAGCCGCGAACTCACGCGAACAGTGCGAGCAAGCCATAAAATCCTCTGCTCGCGGATTTGCGGATTTTGCGGGAGATTCGCGAATCTCGCGGATTGCGAATTTACCGAAAATCCGCAAAATCCGCGAGCGAAACGGATTTTCCGCCCATGCTTAGACCTTACGGTGGAGGAAAGGACGCTTAAATTATGTTGGCACAGGAGTCTGAAAAGAGAGAAAAGAGACCGGCCGTATGCACCGGAGATACCGCTGGGGATGCTGACCGCGCTGCCGCATGGGGGTGATTGGTCCCAGCTGTTAGAATGGGAGGAGTTGGGCTTGCAGATGGTGGGGGATCTGTACATTGATGGGGTGTTGGTCCCCTATCAGACGTTGCAGGAGCAGTTTGGCCTGCCAGGCGGGAATTTTCTGCTGCACGCAGCAGTGGTTGCGGCGATGCAGAGGCATTGGAAGGGAGGGCTGGCCGAGCCAGAAGCGACCATGGCATGCCAATACGTGGTGATGGCCGCGGGCACTGTTAAAGTGGTAACTTGCCTCCACACTAGAATGTTAAATGAGGAACTGGTGCCACTGCTAGCACTGAAGACGCGATGGGAGGACAGTATAGGCAAGCCCATACCGGACACTGTCTGGAGCCATGTGCTGCGACGGACGTGGAAGGGTACAAGGAACGCACGATTTCAGCAGGTGCATTTCTTTATCGTACATAGGGCATACCTGACTCCGGAGAGAATAAAGCGGTACTTTCGGGTGCTCGACACAATGTGCCCGAGATGCTTGGCGCCCGAGGTTGATCTGGATCACCTGTTGTGGGGATGTCCGAGGCTAGGGGCGTACTGGCCGGAGGTTGGGGAACTCCTGAATGCAGTAACGGATAGGGAAGTGGACTTTAACATGGCAGCATGTCTACTGCTCTGGTTCCCTCATACTAGAAGACGAAAATCACGAGTAAATTTATTGACCTGGGACTCATGTTGGCTCAGAGAGAGATAACTTGGCACTGGAAGTCCAAAGAAGGCCCATCAGTGAGGAGATGGATGAATGAGCTGTTGAAATGGTCAGGTTGTGAAAGTATTATCAGAATGCGACAAGCTACTAGAACTGGCAATGAGAAATGCTTGGAAATTGCGAGAGCCTGGGAGATGGTGGTCCAGGCATTGCGTGACTACATGATAGAGGATGACGTGGAGGAGCAATGATTGAACAGGGCTCCATGTAGCTTAAGTGATTGCAAGCAACTCCTGATAAGTAGCGTGCTCGTGTTGGTACGGATTATGTGTGCCCGCGTCAGCAGGAGTTGGGGGGTGGAGGGAGGGGGGTGTTTTAAGGGAGGTAGTTAAGCACTGCGACACAGTTTAGGAGAGTACCGGCGGATGGGACTTAGGGCTGATCCACGATGAGGGGGGCTCCTGAAGAATGCAGGCAGGCACCCGGGAAGTACTACTAGGGGGATCCAGGTGGAGGTCTCTAGAGAGATATAGGTGGGACTGCATTGGAGCGGGTAAGTGCTGTTGACGATGTCCCCATGGGAAATCTGTGTCTGTTTGACGGTGCATGGAGGGTGGGTTTTTAGGGGGGTAAAAGCAGATACTGAATGGTGAAGCTGACCGAACGCCCGGGAAAGGTGAACACTGTGGCATCTTCTTGAGAAAGACAGACTTGGCGCGCCGCCCAGCCTCCGGGATGTGGGCTAAATGGCTGTGTACGATATCTATGTCACTTCAACTTTTGTGATGTCATAAGTGTACTGGTTGGCCTATTCTGAGGTATTGTTTCTAATTCTGCAATAAAAATACACTTTTTAAAAAAAAGAAAACAAAAAAATATGCTAAATGAATTGGTGTCTGAAAGAATTATTGAGCCTATTGAGTCTGCAGAATGGGTTTCTCCCATAGTTTTGGTGAGGAAGCCGGATAAAAATTGAAGGATGTGTGTTGATCTAAGAGCCCTTAATTCTGGAGTTATTGTGAATTGCCGTCCCCTTCCCAATATTATTGAGGTCGTGTCTATGTTAGAAGGAGCTAAGGTGTTTTCCACACTTGATCTCAGATCAGCATATCATCAAATTCCTCTCACATAAGATTCAAAATGTTTAACAGCATTTATTACTCCCCAGGGCTTGTACCAGTGCACAAGAATGCCGTTTGGTTTAGCCTCTGCGGCATCGGAATTTCAAAGAGTCATGTTCAATATTTTCAGGGACGTTGATAACTTTGTCAAGTGTTTTTAGGACGACATTTTAATTTATTCACGTACCAATGAACAGCATTTACAACATTTACGATGTGTTTGCGAGAAACTTAGAAAAAATTGCTTGATTTTAAAATCTAGCAAGTGTTAAATGTTTCAAAACTCTGTTGAATACTTAGGTCACACCTTGTCAGGTGATGGTGTGGTTCCTAAGAAGTCTAATGTGGCAGGGATTAGTAATGCTCCTTTGCCTACTAACAAGGAACAGTTACTTTCTTTCGCAGGCACGTGAGAGTATTATAGTAAATTTGTAAATAATTTTGCATCTATGATGGAGCCTCTTTGGAAACTTCTAAGACATAAAACTCCTTTCTCTTGCAACAAGAACAGCAATCAGCATTTGATCTTATCAAAACAGAGATATTGCAAGCTCCTACACTCAAACCTTTCTGTTTGAATAAAATGTGTGTAATTACAGTGGATGCCAGTATGTATGGAGCTGGTTCTGTCTTGTCGCAAAAGTGTGGGAAAGAGGAGTGGAATGTTTGTTTTGCATCTCGCACCCTGACTGAAGTTGAACACAGATACGCTGTGATTGAGAAAGAACTTTTAGCTTGTGTTTGGGCCATTGAACACTTTAGGAATTACATATGGGGAGCAAGTTCATTTTGAGAACGGATCATAAGCTATTGGTCAATATTCTTTCTCCTGGTGGTGGGTTGAACTCAACTGCTTGCATTGCCAGATTGACTTCTAGATTGCAGGAATATTGTTTCACCACTGAGTTTGTTCCTGGTAAGAAAAATGGTATTGCAGATTGCATGTCTCGCATTCCGTGCCAAATCATTTGTGATAATAAGTCTGATGATGCAGATGTTGTCACATGTTTGCAAGATGTTTTGTCAGGATAATTTGAAGATATTTCGGAAGAGTCATGTAAACTTGTAGACGATCAAGATATCTCTTTGAAAACCATTTAGAAATACATTCAGGAGGGTTGGCCTGATAAGAAGCATTTAACAGAAAACTTTATGCCAATGTTTAGTGTTTTTAATGAGTTGGAATTGGAAGGTTTTTAAAGCTGGGAAATGTGTACCTCCTTTCAATATACAAAAAATCATTTTAGATCTAGCACACAGAACACATCCTGGTATGTCTGCCATGAAGCGTTTGATAAGAAATTATTTTTGGTGGCCAGGTTTAGATCCAATGGTAGACCGTAGAGTAAGAGAATGTGAAGTTTGCATGGGAAGTGAAAGGATGTTGAAAGTTAATGTACCACCTTTAAGAAATTCGTCTTGGCCAACTGCACCTTGGAAAAAACTTGCTTTTTATATTTCTGGCCCTTTTATGTGTTTGCCAAATAATTCTCTCTATGCTTTTGTGTTGATTGATTACCACTCTAAATGGCCAGAGGTCAAATTTGTTTCTGCTGCTTCAACCAATATGGTTATAGGTTTTTTCAAATACATTTTCTCCAGAGAAGGTTGTCCTTCTATTCTTGTAACCGACAACGGGGTACAACTTTCTTCTTTGGAAATGGAGGAGTTTCTTAAACGCCAAAACATTAAACATCGCACTTTCTCATATAAATGGTTTAGTAGAACGTTTTAACAGGGTTTTGAAGGGCTTTGTTTCTGATGTTGTGAGGTCTGGCGGAAATTGGAGAAATTAATTACGGGAGAAACTGTGGTTATACAGCACCACACCGCACTCAAAAAACTGAAGTAAGTCCCTTCTGTCTTCTCAAAGGGCGTGATCCTCCATCTACCATTTGCCCTTGGTGGTACAAGGACACATGTGTAAATAAATCCTTTTCAAGGAATTTGATAAAGGATGTTGCTCAAAAGGTGGAGAGTAAACAATTGAAAACTAAAGAATGGTATGATAACAAATGGAATGTTAAAACAGCCAATGTTTCTGTTGGTGATTTAGTAAGAATTAAGAGACCAGGGTTTATCACTAAATGTTCCGACCAATGAAAGTTGTCAAAGTCTTTAATAATTCTGTCATCACTCAAGACGGCAAGTTATGGAATATCAAACGGGTTGCTAAGTGTCTGGTTATATACAATTTCACTGTACCTGATCTACATCCAGTGTCAAAAGAGTCCAAAGAATCTGTTTCTTCTAGAGTTAAAACTTCTGTCCGTCCCAAGTTTCCCCCTAGACGGTTTGCTGATTATGTCACTTAGATTGTATTGTTCTTTTGTCTTTTATTTTGCCTTTTATCAAAAAGGAGGTATGTTACAACCTCTTCATGTTATTTATTATTGGGCTGTGGGGATTTAGGTTTAAACCTATAATACCTGATAAAACCCCACTGAGAGAAAAATAGCCCTCACCGGTTAAAACATGAAAACACTGAAAAAACACCTGGACAACCACAAACTAAACGCCATTCAAAGAAAGAAAAAAGAGAGTGAAAGTCATTTTTTCTTCCTGAAGGAGTCAATACAATGTAACTTTGTTATACAAGCTAGCAGTAAGAAAGACTGGCTAACATTATTCTGCTTGAGTTTTGTTCTTTAGGGATGCCACTAAAATATTGTTTCTTCTTCCTTTTACTTTTTCAGCTTTGTGGCCTTTGGTCTAAAGATGCAGGTTTTAGTTTCATGTTTTAGGTCTAGTTTAATTATTTTATAAACTATAGAGAATCAGGAAACATCAAACGCATGTTTGATATTTTGTCTGCATTTGATTCTTTCACTGATAGGTAAAATGGCTGGTTTCATAAAAATCTTTCCTAATATGTGTCATCACATTTACCCACTGAGAATCGGTAAAACACTTAATACATCAGCCCATAGTTTCTAGTGGTTCAGTATTGATAGTAGGTGAATTTCCAACACCTCAGGCTTTAAACATTCAATTCAAGGTATAGTGACAAGTATATATTTCACCAAGCATCTGGGATAGTGGTGAAAACATGACACCAGACTTTTGGAAAACAAGGAACGCAGTGTCACTTAAAATGCTCTGCAAAAAAGGTTCTTTCCAAGTTCAACAAAAATTGGAGTGATATTGTTTGTATTTTCAGTGATTCAGTTAAGTATATAAAATAGTTGTGTGATGACCTGTCAAAATTGATACCCGAGCTGAAGTTATTCCCTGTAGGAGATCCCTCCCACTTGTTAGATGGTATGCTGAAAGCATCTTTACAATCTTCAGAGTTAATGAGGGATGCTATTACCTTTTTAGTCCATTCTGGTGCACTGTTTTCTTATGCACAGGAACTAAAACACAAATATTTATCATTTTGTCCTTTATGTGGCATCAAAGAAAGAGTCATACCAACTGTGTCCCTTAGCTGATGGTTCTCAGCCCAAGGGGCTATGAATGCTGAGAGAGCCTTTTCACAGAAGTTTACATGAGAAGGAAAGAGCGAGCGCACATGACCCAAAGGCTCACTGAAGAAGTATTGTATGGTGTACTACAATAAGATTAATTAGCAAAAATCTATTTGGACCTCATATACACTATAAGTACACTGTCTATATACCATGTTCTTTCAGTGCAGAAAGCAAGCAATAATTAAAGCAAAACGGTCCATAAACACTGGAAAAACACCGTTTCTGCTGTTTTTAGTGGCGCAAAAATGTGTAAGCACTGAGAACAACTGTTTTTTAAGATATTGAAAACACTGAAAAAACCCCACCAGAATTTACCAAAAATAGAAACCGAAAGCCTATTTATTATTCACTGCCACTTTAAGTTTACTGCATCTTTCCTCTTCCTTGATGTTCTATAGAGAATACTGCCTGCTGCTAGGCACCAGGTCAGTTGCACTGTTCCTGCCTTGCTAGCAGCTACAGTAAGTTGCTGTGCAGCAATATTGAAAATACTTCTTATTAATGTTCTGCTTTTGACCTATTTACTACAGGTCCATAATATCACCTATCTTTAATGAGAGGGGGCAAATCATCTGCTAAAAACTTCCACTTCGTAGCACCTATTGACAGTAAAGACAAACACTTTGCAGGCACCCCCCTGAAGGAGTTAACCACATGGATCTCAGAGAACGTCATCATTTCTCTAAGTTAGATAGGCTCTTTAAAATTAACCTGTACTACAACTGACGTAATGGCCCTATCACTTCTGATTGATGAATTAGGGTGGCACTTGTGCTTCATCGATTATAGGTCAGCCTTCAACCATGTCAGCTGAGGTAAATTATGGCACAAACTGGAATTTAGGAACATCTCAAGGGCTCTCCTGAGCCAACTAATATTACTACAAACTGATACGAGGGTCCAGATTAGGTTGGTCACTGGCTCACATCTCTACAGACAAGTTGCAACCACCAAAGCCCTGAAGCAACAAATCCGTACTCATTCATTCAAGCAGGGGTGCGTAATTGCACCCACCCAGTTCAATGTGTTCCTAGCTGACCTAACACTGAGGCAAAACATCATTGACTCACGCGCCCCAAACTAGGTGGTACGGTATTTTCCAGCTTTTTGTATGCTGAAGATTTGGTTCAAATAAGTCACACCAAGGTCAGGCCACAGTGCTTCTTCATCATCGCGCCGGGATGCTCCAGAGACAGCGGCCTGATTATTAACTCAGAAAAAACTAAAACCATGACAATCAACAATGCAAGGAGAAGGCCTCCGAGCTGGTATCTGGGTGGAAAACTGCTTAATTTAGTAGGCGAATACAAATACCTTGGAGTCATCATTGAATAGTCCGAGCAAAGCTCCTGCCCACCATAGTCTATGGGTGTAAAGCTTTTGAAAGGTCTTGTTAGAGGGTTAGGATCAAGCTTCATTTGTCTTTATGAGTAATCCTGGTATGGCTATTGGTCAAGGATTGAATGCATAAGATACCTTTGATGGAGTGTTGCATGACAATACAATCACCCTGGAAATACCCAATTCCCCCATGGCTATGTCGTTAAAATACATTTCAAATATTTCTTCCTCCAACCACCCACTAACATACTTTCAATATCCTGGTTATTAGAAAGTGTTTGTTTTTATGGAGTAAATCTATGTACAGCTGATGTTCACCCCTTACCAAATTAGAAATGTATACCATAAGAGATTGGGAATTTTGTGTGATGTCATACATTTTAATGAGACAAAAGTGTCATGCAATCCATCCTTAAGGGTTACTGCCCTCCATTTCCTTCCTGGACTTACAAGCTGTCCATAGTGGATGTTATAATTACTTGACCAAGCACACGCTAGGGGATTTGTATTGATTGAATAAGTGACCTGCAGATTAACAAATGGCATGCAGTTAATAACATGTGAGTCAGCCTAGTTCTCACTCATTCTTCTTCAGCCAACCTGCTAAGTGAATGATTAGCAGATGATTATATATAATCAAAGACGCATTGACACATTTATGTCAGTCCCGCCCTTACCTTGGCCAATATTCATTTTTTAGGTGTGTTACTGCAATATTTTAATAATAGATAGAGAACAAGGCTGCAAGTACTAGCAAGCATGATGTTACTGACAAAAAGGTTATTGGTGTGCCTGATGACCTTGTAACCTTAGATGAGAAGAACTGTGAGACAGAACACATTTGTATGTCTCACATGGGCACACAGGCAGAGGAGCCTCTTTGTTGCCCTGGTTGTCACGTCCCAGCAAACCTTCAGCTTTGGGTTCATGCTTTTGCACAGTCATTGTGTTATCTTGAAATACGAGACGCAGAGTAGGGAGTATATCAGACAAATATCCAGGGTGAACAGTATATATATATATATGAATATGTTAAAACAGTGGACGTGTGTGAGCATTAGGGCCAGAGAAAATCCAAGGCATGTGAGATCAGAAAGAGGAGAGAGCAGTGTGTGAGCATTAACTGAAATCTGAAAAGTTACTTTGCAATTAAAATGAGTGTTTATAACTATTTTATAATGAAACACACTTAACAAATACGGGCAGATTATCTCAGTATGTCCTTTTGACTGATGCTGATTACTGATGTGTTGCTTTTATTTCAGTATTGTGCTCTCAAAGCAATCATTGAGCTCATTGCTCGGCGCATATGCCACATTCACGTTGCTAGCAGCATACATTGTGTTAATCAAAAACCACAGCAGCATCGCTAGTGACTTTCGTTTGTATTACTGTAATGATGTCAATGATGCAGAGAAGCAGTGAAACTACTTTAAAATAGCATGTAACCGACTTTCATTTAGTCATGGGGGCTCTACTTACTTACTTACTTACAGTGGGTGTAATTTTGGGCTTTCCCTGCAAATTACGTGACAGGGATTCTGCTCATAGCCTCTGACTCATCACAACCGCGTCTGTCAGTGCTATTACTCATTCAAGGCCTTCTTCCCCTGTGTACTCACCGCTGCCTCGCCTGCCCAGCGTTTGTTCTCTGCAGACGTGATGACTGCTGCCGGTCATTAAAAAGAAGCCAATAAATATTTGTAGAAAAGTTTCGACTTGCGCACAGCACTTTTCCAATAACACCTCGAGAAGGCTGCAGCTGAACAATACAGCTGTTAAAAAGCAAATGAAAAGCCCATTCAAACGGCTGTTTACACAGTTGAGAAAACTGCTGGGAAATTCAAAATATAACAGAGTAGCTGTAGGTGTATTAATGATGCACAGTCTTCAGTTTACCTAATTCCTAATTAAATGTCGTTTTAGTGACCATGATTCCCGGCAAACCCCTTCACTCTCGCGGTTCCTGGATTGCATAAATGCAGCCATTTTAGAATATTGGCATGATCAACAATGTATTAATGTAAGAGAGGAGTTTGGTATTATACTCACTTTATTCAAAACTAAGTAGTAAGAATCTAAAACGCTTTTGGGATGCCTGACGCCCACTGACAAATACGATGATGTCATATTTTAGGAGGAACTCAAAAGGTCCAAATACGGCTCCAGAGAATGAAATATGCTGGTCCTGGTTGTAATCATTACCCTTTTTTTAATGAATATTTTTATGTACAGTTTACAATCGCAGGTATTGTTGAGGGTAAACCACGAATGCCGAAAATCGATCTTACATTAATGCTTATGTAGTTACCCCGTACTACTTATAATGTTTAAGGGGTAAAGAGATGTAAGGAGGAAAGGACAGAAACGTTAGAGGTGAAATAAAAGGGGGATAGGACAGGGGTGTAGAGAGGTACCTTCGCTTGGTCTCACATTGGGGACAGCTATACAAACTGCCTTCCTTCTTTCAGTCATCTAGGGTTCATGATTCAGCCTGCGAGCCCAACCTCTGTTTTGTTCTGTGCCTTTGGTTCAGGTTTTGGTATGTTCCTTATGCGGTCTGTTTGATTATGAGGGATCATAATGGTCCAGGTACTTGTCTAGAGCTTCCCAAAGCCCCCTCGAGGTCACTTTCCAGGGTGAGTACTGGAGTACTGTAGCTCAACGTTGTCCGCTCCCCTGAGGTGTGATACCCAATTGATCCATCCTTTGTAGCTAACTTTGCTTGTGTCTTTCCAGTTGGTTAGTACCAATTTAACCGCAGCTGTCATCAAAAGGTCTATTAGACGCATCGTGATTGTGGTGTGGCGGTTTGAAGCAACGGAGCACCTGGGGACTACAGGGGCCAGACAGCAGTGGGGCCGAGAGGAGAGACGCAGCCCCTCCCTCCCTGACAGCAGGAGTATAACTACCTCTCGCTTCTCCCGCTTTGCGGGAGACGCATCGTGATTGTGGTGTGGCGGTTTGAAGCAGCGGAGCACCTGGGGGCTACAGGGCCCAGCAAACCACAAAAAGGGGTTCTCGGTCAAAAGTGTGTGTTAGTACAGAGGCTAATGAGAACGAGACTAACAACTATACAAAATGAGTCATATCTGGCTGAGAAATTCCCATCCGACCACCCTTATTGGTGGAGTATCGTCATATGGGAGTTGGTACATGATCCTAATACCGCCCCAACCATCAGACAGACGGTGTGCGGATATGGATCTGTAAAGAAACTCTAGCCAAGAAAATGCTCAAAGAGTGGAAATAATGAAGTGCAGTGCTCTAGTGAAGGTGAAACTAAAATTGACTACTTAAACAAAAAATATGTTTAATGAAAATTGTCTAAGTGTCAAAATTAAAACCACGCCCCATAGAAAAATTGATAACTACAGAGTGGCGCTGTGCAGAACAGTCAACATGTTTCAGCCAGTTTGGAAAAACTTTCCGGCTTTCGTCAGGACCAATAGATGTAATAGCTACTGCAAATATATAAAGTGTAGTGAAAAAAGAAATTTAATACTTTTCAAAGTAGTAGTCTCCCTGGACCTTGGAGCCCCAATGTATCCAGGAGAGCTAATTTTTCTTTTCTTTTCTTGTTGTGGCATAAAAACATACAACAAGGATGTAGAAAAGATGTATACATAGCCACTTTACACACAGACAATGTAAGAACAACACACTGGCATAAGTAATTTCTACTTAGCAATTAAACAAAAACATTTTTTGATCTCTCTTCCAGGGAGGTTTTAGCCTCCACTGGAATACTCACCCAGCTTTGTGTGGGAGAAGACCTCACCTCACCCGGCAACCTACTCGGGAAGTTGAGGCCCGCTCTAATTTGCAAAAAAAGGGGGACATAATATTTATCATATAGTATGTCTAGCTCACTGGCTCTGCATAAAAAACAAATTTCAAAATAATGGACAAGTACCTGGGGCCAGACAGCAGTGGGGCCGAGAGGAGAGACGCAGCCCCTCCCGCCCTGACAGCAGGAGTATAACTATCTCTCGCGTCTCCCACTTTGGTGGAGACACATCGTGATTGTGGTGTGGCGGTTTGAAGCAGCGGAGCACCTGGGGACTACAGGGCCCAGACCGCAGAGGGGCCAAGAAGAGAGACGCAGCCCCTCCCTCCCTGACAGCAGCAGTATTACTAGCTCTTGTGGCTCCCGCTTCACGGGAGAAGCATCGTGATTGTGGTGTGGCGGTTTGAAGCAGCGGAGCACCTGGGGACTACAGGGCCCAGACAGCAGTGGGGCAGAGAGGAGAGTGGCAGCCCCTCCCTCCCTGACAGCAGGGTTTATTAATTATCCACATCCCCCGCGACGCGGGACACGCGCGCGGGTGGGCGCAGGGCAAAGCCCGGGCCAAGGGCCAGCGCGTTTTAGCCCGTTCGAGGCTGATTGAGGATGGGACGGGGCCACCCCCTTTCGCCTGCATCCAGTAATCAAGTCAAGGTCAGTTTAAAGACTTTACGAATGTTCCTCTTGAATGACCATTGCAAAGCTATCTATATCCTATTTTGTTCTGAGAAGCCATCATTGTAACAGATCTCTGCAACCCCCAATGTGGGAAAGGGAAGAAAGTCGATTCCAGGGGGTTCGTTTGTAGGAACCCTGGATCAGTTTCTCACCAGGGCATCATCTATGTTGGCCCATCAAATAGACATTACTGAAATAAGGCTGTCCCTGGACCCTAATCTTGACAAACGGTCATCTTTGGGTTGTCTTGCGCAGGCACTATCGCCCATTTGCCGAGGATCTGCTGATATCTCGGGTAGGGGGGCCGGCAGTGGGGGCTGTCATCAGGTCCAAATAGAGCCTAGACTCCTGGTATCGCCAGTCAGTGTGGATGTTGTACATACTGCCCAAAAGACAGATCCCTTGGGCCAGCCGAGCATGAAACTTTAAACTCGATTTGCTATCAGCTCAAAGACGGGTGTTGAAGCTGTGCTAGCAGCTTCTAAAAGAAAGCGTGGGGGTGCCCCCATAAATAAAAGGAAATCCTAAATACAGAAACGTAACGATGGGGGTGTTGGACAAACGCCAACAGCTAGCAGGAGTCCAGCTACTGACTAGCGGACTGAGCAAGTGACTATGACTGCTCCAAATATAAATGTTGCATGCCCTTCGGAATTTGGAGAAGAGTTCTGGGCCAAAATGGAAAGTATCTTCACCAAGACTTGTCGTCCCTTGTACGATAGACTCAATACCATTGAGAGCAGACTGACATGCATAGAACGATTACATACAGTTACCACGGGGGAGGGGGTTATGGCCAATGATACTATAGAGAGGCCGCCAGGGCGTGACAATGTTTCATGTAACTCTCCGGTGCCATCCCTAGTGAACAATCTACCTGGCTCGACTTCCCAAAGTATCCCCGTACTGGGGCCCGTGGCTCAGCCTAGTGAGGGCATTGTAAGTAGTAACTCAGAGAGGAATAGAAACAACGGGTGTGAGAGGGTAGAGGGGCACCGAACTTCCAAGCTTTACCAAGTAGTAATAATATTAGTGATTACCCAGCCACAGAACTTATATGTTTAGACCTCCCCCGTGAGTCCGCCCCGTATGTAATAGTTCTTGCTGGGGTTCCAGTGTTGGATCGGGGAAAAGGGAGGACCTTGGCGACCTGAAGATCAAATGTATTCACTGGCTCAATTCCTACAGGCCATTACCCACGCACGCATCTAGCGAAATTCTTTTTGCACGACGCGTAGATTGGGTAGGAACAAGGGCAGAAAGCAAAAAGGGAGATTGTGTAGTTATTAATTTCAGGAATAGCAGGGTGGTGGATTACATTTCTAACTGGGCCCCAGGCTACCCTGTCCAATCCTTCCCTCTGACCAATTTCTATCCTACTTCCGCTGGGGTTAGAAGGCTACAGTCCTGGGGTGGCCGGGACACATTGGGTCCCAGGATGCAGGCCACTCAATTTGCCTGGATGGGAAACAACAACTATGCCTCCAGAAGTGACTTGATCCCTGTGAGCAACAGATACAGTGTTTTAGATCAGATAGACTGACGGTCAACCACTTGCCAATCCCAACTCACCTCTGTTGACACGGAGGACCCACTTGTTCCCCGCATATGGCCTGATATTTGTGTGTGCCCCACCAATGTATCTAGCTCTCAGAGGGACTGTATAGATGGGAATGATCCAGGCTGTGCGGGCTGGTGGAGAAGGACTGGTAACCACAGGGTGGGGCAGTGCCCGGAATTTTCTATTCACCAAACCAGGTGGAAGCCAGTTGCCCAGTTCCTTTAGTGGTTGTGGGTGGGATCCACGATGGTGAGATAGTGGAAATAGGTAAACACTTAGTGGGAACAACACTGAGGATCTTGTTGTTCTGGGGGATTGCCCAAATCTAGTGAAACCTGAAAATGGGGTGGGGGTGCCAAAGGACACCATCAAAATCCTCTCCTGGAATGTGGCTGGGATAAAAAATTAAACTGATGTGTCTAGACTGGGGAGTTTTTGTGGTGAGAAGTGATGTCTGCCTATTTCAAGAGACCTGGGCGCTGGGAGATGTACAAAGGAGAGGGTTTTCTACCTTTAGCATACTGGCAACTACGAAAGGGAGGGGTAGACCCTCTGGGGGACTTAATATTTAGGTAGGTACACACCTGGGGGCCCAGGCAGTACAGATCCCCACAGACTCGCTAGATGTGCAGTGTGTCCTCCTCACACTCCCAGAAAATAGACCAACTGCCTTATTTAACATCTATTCACGACCAACCCCGAGTGGGAAGGAGTCTTTAACTATTGACCAACTCAGACAGTTTATCTTAACTCTTGACCCAGCAGTTACACTCATAGAGGGTGGCGATTTTAATTGCCAGCATGAGCCACTCATAGATGCAACTCAAGATGGCCCAGACGATGAGGATCTGCACTGGTATATCCTGGAACCGCAGATTCCGGTAGTTAGAGCTTGGACCCCTCTGGTGCTACAAATTAACTCCCTTGCCCTTTTGTCCTCTCTTAGAGCTTGCAATGGGAGGACAAACTCAGATAGACCAAGTCGAATGACTTCCAATAGAGAAGGTCAAAACTCCATCCTTGACTACATTATGGTGGAACCGAGAACCTAGGGCATGGTTCTGGACTTCCAGATTTACCCTAGGAAGGACAGCGACCGTAACCCCCTGGTCATGACGCTGAAACCAGGGAGTCTGGGTCTGCTTAACTCTGACTCTGACCTAAATCCAATAGATCTCCAGCTCCTATTAACTAATAATAGGCGGAGAGTTAAGTGGCCGCAGATACTAGGCGATGCGAACAAACTTGCCGATTTATACCAAAGGGCATTGCTGTATCTGAGTGATATGGGCAAGGTAGTGGACAAAGCTTTGCACTCAGGATTGTGTGATGAGCCCTTGAATATTCACCGGGGGCTCTTTCAGAAATTATCTGATGTGTTCAATCCGGAAGGAAGCTCGAAGGTAAAACAAGCTCCAGCCCATCCCTGTTATAATGTAGGAAAGCTAAAAAGGAATTGATCCTAGCGGTTAAATTACAGGATAAAACTAAGATCAAGTACCATTCGCGTTTGTACAGGCAGGTCATTCAGAGGGAAAGGAAAGAGTGGGAGGCAGATAACTGGGAAGATCCTAGAACTGCACTAAAGTCCAATGATTTTAAATCCTTTTGGACAATTGTCAGTTGCGGGAGCATGGCTGGTAATCTGGCAAATTATCTCAATATAGCTGCATCCGCTTGGGAACTTCATTTCGGGGCCCTATATGCTTCTTCGAGTAACGATGGCCTCGAAATTTCTCTCCCATGCCTCCCCCATGAGCATCGACTGGATGGGGCCTGGGAGATTACATATACGGAGGTGGAAGCAGCTATTTTGAAACTAGCGCCTAACAAGGCCCCTGGCTTGGACAAGTTACCAGGGGACTTGTTTCGGTCTGAATCCAAGATATGGGCCCCTTATCTATGTGTACTCTATAACGCCATATTAAATGGTATGGAACCTCCGGATACATGGAGTGGTGCCGAAATAGTTCCCATATACAAGAAAGGCTGCCCCCTCAAACCTTCCAACTATAGGTCTATCAGCCTGATAGACGTTACCCAAAAATTGATGGGACTGATTATTCTAGGTAGAATACAGAGCTGTATGGAGGAAAATGAGATTTTATCTCCCTTCCAGGCTGGGTTCAGACAGGGTACATCAACCATTGATCAGTTATTTAGACTCCAGGTTTTATACTGGAAAACTGTGATTGTGGAGGGTGTCAGCCTCTACATGATCTTGGTTGACCTGAGGTCAGCATTTGACCTCGTACCCAGGGATAAACGGTGGAGGGTATTACACGAACTTGGTCTACCATGTTATCTTCTCAATGTTTTAATAAGGCTCCACATGGGCACCTATGCCCAAGTCAGGTGTGGGAAGTATGGCAAACTGTCGGCCCGTTTCCCGGTGAATCAAGGGGTACGCCAGGGATGTGTCCTGGCCCTCACCTTGTTTTGCCTCTACATAAAAGGATTGGTTGATCACCTTCTTGGAGCCATGGATATAGATTCCTCGAGGTTAGTCACTGGTCGGGTGCCCGCATTGATGTTAGCTGATGACACTTTGTTGTTGTCCAAAGCACATCAACGGGCATCCAACGTACTCTGGATGGCTTTGCCGACTTCTGTGCAGCTAGGGGGCTGGAGATTAACTTAGACAAAACCAAATTTATGATCTTTAATCCCCCGAGGCAGACAGGCCCGAACCCCCGGCTGGGTGGATCGCCTTTGGAGAGAGTAAAGACCTTTGAATATCTGGGTATTACTTTGGGAGAACATCTGGAATGGGATCCACTGCTGGTCAAAGCTACACTTAAGCTAACTAAAGTGGTGGAGGGATCCAGAAGCTCCATTTATTTATTTATTTATTTATTTGAACTTCTAAAGCGCACAGCTACCCGCAGTGGGTTTCCCGGCGCTCAGGGACACACTGAAGAAGAAGGACTTGCAGGCTGATTTTACTAGGGCTACAGGTTACTGTTGAAAGAGCCAAGTTTTAGGTCCCTTGCGGAAATGAAAAAGATTGGTTTCTGTCTTTAGGGTCACAGGAAGAGCATTCCAAAATTTAGGACCTAGATGGGCAAAAGAGCGGTCTCCCATTTTTTTTAGCCTAAATCTAGGAACAGAGAAGTCACCATTTACTGATGATCTTAGAGTTTGACTGGGTTTATAGGCCTGGATAAGGCCCTGAAGGTATTTAGGGGCTGAGCCGTTTTTAAAAACGTGGCAAAGGGCTTTGAATTTGATTCTATTTGGAATTTTGGGCCAATGAAGGTCACGGAGTGCTAAGGAGGCGGGTGTTCTCCTAGGAACATTGCAGAGCAGTAGAGCAGCACAGTTCTGCACAACCTGGAGTTTTTTTATGGTTGTTAGGTCGGCTCCAAGATATAGGACGTTGCCGTAGTCCAGGTGGGAAACAACCAACGCTTGGACTACCGTTCTTTGTGTGGAAGAGGGCAGCATCCACAAGATCTTTTGAAGCCATCTCAAGCTGGCGAAACACATACAGGCCACCTTCACAGCCTTCTGGCTCATTGTAAGTTTCTCATCGATGAGAAACCCGAGATTGCGAACTACAGTTACAGGTAGCGGGGTAGTTCCCATATCATTGGGCCAATGGTTGGGGCCCCAGAGATCCTTACCCTTGCCCAGTATCACAACCTCGGTTTTGTCACCGTTGAGCTTCAAAAAGTTACTCTTCATCCATTTGGAGACACGACTCAAACCTTCTTTCAGAGCAGAGGTGTTATTGCATTCTTTATTGGAGAGAGAAAAAATGATCTGTGTGTCGTCGGCGTAGGAGTACAGTGTAAGACCAGCTTCCTCCACAATAGTAGCGAGGGGTCTTACATAAATATTAAATAGTAAGGGACTGAGTATAGACCCTTGGGGAACACCATACGCCGAGGGACAAATTGTAGAAGAAGCAGAAGCAGAAAACACCTGAAAAGTGCGATCTTTTAAGAAGGAGGCTATCCAGGCTAGAGCCGCACCCTCTACTCCCAGGAATCGGAGATTCGCAAGAAGGATGGAATGAGACACAGTGTCGAATGCCGGACTTAGACCGAGAAGAATAAGGGCGGATGTTTCTCCGCGATCGACACTGTGTCGCAGACTCTCGGTGACTCCTAGAAGTGTGGTTTCGCGAATGATGCGCTCTAAAGCCTGATTGGGACGGATGTAAAAATCCCGAGCTCTCCACAAGATGTGTTAATTGTGTGTTAATATGCCTTTCCAGGATCTTTGATAAAATGGGAAGCAATGAAATTGGTCTGAAGTTTGACAGATTGGCAATATCAGCTCCGGCCTTTTTTATTAAAGGAATTATCATTGCATGCTTCCACTCCTGTGAGACGTATGACTCAAGTAATGAAGAGTTGAGAAGGTGCATAAATACTTGGCGTGGGCTGAGTTTGAGAAGTTTTAGGATTTTGGCAGGTACCGGGTCCCGTGGGGAGCCAGATTTAATACTATTTAGGCAAAGAGAGAAAGAGGCCTCCTCGAAGGGTAACCAGTATGCAATTTTGGTCCTTGCGAAGAATGAAACATCTGGAGTCAGTGTTGGTTCAGGCAGAGGCGTATCATTACATGTAGAGGGACTTAGTGAGTCGTAGATACGCTCTACTTTAGATATGAACATTTTTTCAACAGAATTGCATTGAGCCTCATCCAGGGCGGGGGGGCTGGTACCACATCTGCTCCTGTTAATTTTTTCATAACCGAAAAAAGAGTGCAGGGACAGTTTTGGGCATTAGTGACTGTATTCGAGATATAGGCAGCTCTCGCCATTTTACACTGGTAAGAATTGCCTACAGTGTAATGTAGGAAAAACGGAAGTAATGTTGTTTGGGGAGGCAGTGACACTATGGTCCCCGGAAAGGTGGCCCTTGGAACTGGGACCTGTTCGCAGTCCCAAACAGACCGTTAAAAACTTGGGAGTGCTATTAGACCAAGCACTAACATTAAAAGATCATGTAAACCAAGTTGCCGGCACTTGTTTCCGGGCCATTGGACTGCTGAGAAGGGTTTTTCCATGCTTACCTGACAGTCATAGGAAGACATTGGTCCAGGCGCTAGTCATCAGCAGATTAGACTATTGCAATGGTCTTCTCTTATCAATCAATGAAGAACAGCTAAACAAACTGCAAATAGTCCAAAACACTGCGGCGAGGCTAGTCTTCAACGCTCCACCTAGGACAACCTCCCGCCCTCTGCTGACTAAACTACACTGGCTCCCAGTGCGGCAACGCATTAAGTTTCAAATCCTATGTACCATTCACAAATATCTGTCAGGTACTGGGCCCAAGTACCTCACAAAAGCCTTCTCACCTTATGTTCCTGGACGTTCCCTACACTCCAGTAATCTCCAGCTACTACAGGTACCCAGAATTAAAAAATCTAGGCAGGGAGGTCGCGCCCTTGCTCACACTGGTCCTGTCCTCTGGAACTCACTCCCCCAGACACTGAAACAAATTACTAATCACCTAACCTTCCGAAAATCCCTTAAAACCCATCTATTCACAAACATCTAAAAACTACTTATTTGATTTAATCAGCCACTTTTCTGACCATGGACCAGCACAAATTGTATTCTCCTACTGGCAAAAGCGCAGAGATACCCCTTCGGGGGTCGAATCAGGCGCTCTATAAGAATATAAAAAAAAAATGGTAGGCCCTAAGGGCTTCCTTGTAGGCTATTTTACGAGAGGCGGAATAGGAACTTCTCCATTTTCTTTCAAAAATCTTACAATTAGATCTCATGCATTTAAGGTCTTCAAAAAACCAAGGTGCAGGAGGTCGGTGAGATGTAGAGTTTTTGGGTGTTAGGGGGAGAAGTTCATCAATGGCAGAGTTCAGCCATTTGGATACTTCGTAATTTAATACGGATGTGGATGTGTTGGTATTGGGAAGAGTGTTCATTAAGCGTGCATTAAAATCAATTGTGTTAAGCTTGTGCCAATGACGTATAAACACATCCTTACTGCTGCTGTTATTATTTGGGGTTTTTGTCTAAGATAGGGAAAAGTATACAGCGTAATGATCCGACCATTCCAGTGGACGGGCAAAAGAAGAGCATTCAAAAGGAAGATTTGAAAGGACAGGGTCCAACAAATGCCCGGCAGAGTGTGTAGGCCCTGAGTTACATAATAAAATGTTTAAGGCTTCCAGTTCAGATAAAAACAATTTGCTGACATTACATTGATCATCTTCCAGATGGAGGTTCAGGTCGCCAAGAATGGTAAAGTTAGCCGCCTTCAGGGAAAGAGGAGCAATGATGTCTGCAAAGGAAGTTGTCCAGGTATTCGTGTTTCCAGGAGGGCGATAGATCAGAAGACCTGACAGAGTGAACTGGGGGCTTATAGCGAGCTTAAAAAGTCCGGCTTCACATCCAAGCATAGGGAAAGCATCAAGGGTGCATGTATAATTTGACTTAAAAATTACCGCAATACCACCTCCTTTACTAGTGTCTCTATCCTTTTTAAACAGTTTATAACCATCAGGAATCGCCATGGCGAAATCAGGGCCCGAGCTTTCATGAAGCCAGGTTTCTGTAAGGAACACGGCATCAGGATTTTCGTCTACTAAAAAATCGTGAATATTAGCCTTATGTTTTGGAAGTGATCTACAGTTCACACTCCAGAACTGCAATTTTGTGTGGGAGGAGGGAGTTTTAACAGCCCTGGTTCTACCCCTCGGTTTACCCCGTTTATGTAATGCTTTCAGTTGATTACACATAGACATTCGGCCTGTGAAAAAGCCGCAGTGAGTGCATTTAAAATTATGAACCAGCAATACACATGTGGTGCACTGTGCAGGGGGACGGTAATAGAGCCGTTTTAACTTCTCACCAGTGTAGATGATACTAGCACCATGATGGACAGGGGTTGCTGGAAGCGGAGCCGGATCCATTGTCCCTAGGCCCATCCTGGCGTGGACGGGCGTAGACGGGCCTGACTCAATTCGCGTCCGCTACGCGGAGGCAGGCCCTTCCCTTTTATGCTGGCCAATCAAGAGCATGCTAGCGCTGCCCCCAACTAAGATGGCCGCTAGAGTTGCTTTTACCCACCCGGGACTCAGCAGTTCCAATGCCCAGGTCGGCTGAAGTTGGTACGAGTGACGAGGGAGGTAACCGACAGCAAGATATAGCATATTCAATCAAGCGCATGGCAGGGGGAGATAAACTACCACTATTACATTTCGAGCGGAGTTAATCGCAATAAATGTTCACAAGGTTTTAAAACTTCGTAGTCAAGTAATAAAAGCGTTTTAAGAAGGTGCGCAAAACAAAACACTAACAAAGTAAGTAGCTGCCTCCCGGCTTCCGCCTCAGGAGGGGTAAGAGCTTGCGATGAACTCCATGGAGAGTCTGAGTTCAAGCCTGCGGCTCCAGTCATCGAAATCTATAATGTCCAGGCTAGATCGGCAGCACTAAATGGGGCCGAACTCTGGGGTCACCAAAAATCCCCCAATCTAGTTAAGGTAGAACACGCTTCTTGAGGAACATATTGGGGCTTCCAGTGAGCACCCCGCTCGTACCCCTACGCATGGATTTAGGGCTACTCCCCATTGAGGAAGTTTTGACATTACGCTCCTTAACATACTCGAAAAGATTGTGGTCCGTGCCGGAACTCGTTTGTTATAAAAACTAATTCAGGGAAATTTGGGATGCATTGAAAAGCAAAAATATTCGGTTGCTGAACCATATAAAACGAAATAGTTGCAGGATAGGTCTATTGGAGCTCTGGGAAACCCCGGATGTATCTTGCCCGGGCCTAACCAAAGCAGATATGGTTTGCCAATACAGGAACCACAATTTAGCATCCCTTTATGAGAGCTCCGAGGGGGGGGGATTGACCACTGAGTTCCTTCAAGTCAAAGCAAATTATAAAAAGGAAGAGTTTTTAGATTTGATATACCCTGCATCAACGAGAAAATTGTATATGCAATTTAGACTGGGTACCCTTCCATTAAGAGTGTTCACCAGTAAATAGGACAGAAATAAGAGTAAGGAGTGCCCTGCCTGTGAATTTCACGTGGAAAACGGAACTCTTTTTCTGCCCATTATATCAGGTTGCACGTAAGCACTGGGTGATTGCAATCTGTAGAAATCTTGGTTTTCACCAGTGTGCACAAGCACTTAGACTGCTAAAGTATGATACGCAGCCCCCTATTGTTTTTGCCGTCTCGCGATTTTTGAATGCAATGTGGCACAGGTATAGGAAAATGATTACTGTAGCCAGTGTATAGCACGATCTCCTCTGTTTTAAATTTAATTGAATGTTCGATAATGGATTCTATGTTTAATCATGTTTTACTACTTTTCATAGTGTTGTAGTTTTATTAGCAAACTGTGGATTTTATGCATTGTATATGATCCCTGTATTTATTATCTTAATTCCTGTAATGTATATATTTTTTGAACTTTTATGGCCCATTGCGGTCGAAATAAAGTTATCGAATCGAATGAAATCTATTAGATCCTTATCTCGTTCAGAGGTCACATTTGCTGTGGTGAGGGAGGAGAATTCCTTCTCAAGTTTGCAGTTAAACACTTTATTAACTAAGTCAAATACCTTCCCCCAGAAGACTTTGAGTGTAGGGCATTGGAAAATCAGGTGTGCTAGGTCCCCCTTTTCTTTGTTACAATTCCAGCAGAGGGAGTCTTCCATGGGTCCTAGTGTGTGTAGTCAGGCTGGGGTCCAGAATGCTTTGTGGAGCAGCCAGAATTTAGTTTGTGCTAAAGCTAGGGTGATCTTATTTTGTGAGGCCGAGGCCCACAGAGATGCCCATTTGTGTTCATTGAGTGGGGTGTTGGACTGGTTATTCCAGTATGCTATTGTTTTCTCATTAAGTTTGTTGGCTTTGGAGCGTAATAGCTTGTATAGTTGTGAGACTTGGTGATCTTGTTTGTTAATGTTGGATACATATCAGAAGATTGAGGCCTGGGCGCTTGTTACTTTCCTCTTTGAAAAGGCTGTTCTTATTTTCAGGAAACTGTAAAGGTCTATGTCTTTTAGGTGGTGGCTTGTTTTTAGTTTGGAGAAAGTAATGGGGTATTCCCCATTTTCTAGTTGGTGCGGGAAGCATATATCTTTTTTTATCCATGTGCTCGCACTTTAAAGTCCACTTACCAACATACGCAAATTCCTGCAACACTGTTTCTATCTAAATGCAAATAAACCACGCTGACTCCAACCGTAGTTTCCTTACATGCTCTATATTCAACATTACACCTCACATCGTCCCGTCAGTTAACTGCTGTCTAGCTTATGCTGCTCTCAAGATGAAAGCTCAAGACTGCGCGGTCACCACTGTTCGTACATTTCAAAATAACCAAGCCTGGGTTAATAGCTTGCTGCTGTTACCAGCACTCTAAGGCAAGTCCTGTCTGTAAATAAATGGAAGAGAACACTGGGCTTACTTATTTCCAATGTCTAGGAGGATGAGGCATCAACAATCCATAGCTGCCAAGGTTTCAGATTGCTATGTGTGACACTTTCATAATATCAGTGTAATTATGAGTGACATTTCAACGAGTATGAGTGACACTTTCTTGTGAACAAAACAAAGCAATGAAGATGAGGGAAACACATAACTATCAAGGATTGTAACCATTTTAGCAACGAGAAACTCAAAGAATATCTTAAATTTCCTGCCAAACACCAGAAACAGAAGGGCACTAACCTTGAGCCCAGTTTACTTATGCTCATGAGCATGACGTACTAAAAACAAATTAAATAAGGATCGGTCAAGGTACGAGTGACACTTATTTCTCTGCAGCAAGCAGCACATGGCTGGATAGACAATAAACCAATCAAACACTGCAGTAAGTGTATTTAATCCTTATATCACCTTGACCAGCATAGCTGCCAAGTTTTCAGACTGCTTGCTTATGTGTTACATTTTGGTTGTTTCAATGTGCGTATCAGTGGCATTCACTACCTAACAAGTGACACTTTCCAGCAAGTAAATCTAAGCAGTAACCAGCTTCTGTAGTTAACAGTCAAGGCCAGACAAGTGGAAACCTTGCAATACAAACAACTCATCAAGGTGTCCCAGATGACAAGTACATGAAGATGTGACAAAGACAAGCACGTGCCCCTACAGTTGCTGTACCTGAAATAACCTTCTTGTACATTGCCCCTAAATTACATCATTTCATCACTAGAAAAACCCAGAAGTTCCTCCGACTTTCAAATAACTAAAGAGTTCTGCAGAAAACAAAACTGCCCACCCGACCTACTAGCTGGGAGGCGCAAGAGTGGATATCAGCTGCTACTATTACCTAATAAAGATTAAAAACCATTTGAAGTTTGGTAAATCTCCTCAATCGATCCTCATTGCACATACAAAGTACCTCTACCAACACCCTATCAACCATGCACCCAGAGCGCACAGAGAAACCTCGCAGTGAGAATAAGCGCTGTATATTGGACAAACATGAAAGGGCACCAAAGTACTCCACAATTCAAAAGTGGCTCAGGTCTATCATATGGAACATGCTACATAAATACTAACACAGTACTTTAAAAAAAACCCTATTAACATCTGGTCCGCGTGTTACCTCTTTAATAGGCCGACCAGCCTGTGACCTTGTGCAGATGTTTGAAATCCTACTGGATCTTTCAGTGACAAGCTGACTCTTCTGTTTTAATTTTCCCACCTTTACTGCCCCTCCCTCGGACCCCACTTTTGCAATTATATGATGCTGCTTAGAACATCACTTCAGAGCCTCTCTGTCCCAGGTGGAGCCCGGCCAATTCCAAACAGGATGTGAGGCCCCAACAACACTCTTTATTCTCACTGGCGCCTAGTGTTGGCAGATGGGCAGCAGAAAAACAAATAAAAGAGATTGCCAGCCTTTGCCTACTTACTGAGCAGGGCCCTTCCCTTTCGGAATCAATCATCGGAGCATCAGGATTCTAGGGCCTTTCTCTGTCAAGGTGGGACCGGGTTTAACAGGAAGGATGTTCTCGTATTGTTAGCAGAATATCTATTTTTCATAAACCCAGATTGTTCGGGGTGGATAATAGAATGAAGGACAGGAGCTAACCTAGAGGCCATAATTTTAGCATATCATTTACAATCCTGATTAATCAAAGAAATGGGACGATAATTAGCAACAAGGGTAGGGTCTTTATCAGGTTTGGGAAGTACAAAAATTAATGCTTCTGAAAAAGAGCCCGAAATGATACCTGAGGAAGAAAAATGAGAAAAAATCTGGTACAAATAAGGTAAAAGATGATTTTGAAATTCTTTATAGAATTCGGCAGGGATGCCATCAGGACTAGGAGATTTATTTTTTGGAAGTGATTTAATGGCAGTCAGGATTTCATCAGTAGTAATAGGTGAATCTAACCCAAGTCTATCAGAGGGAGAAATATGAGGTAAGTCAGAATGATTTAAAAAAGCGTCAATTATAGACTCATCAGAAAAATCTGGTTTATTATATAATGTGGAATAAAAATGTAAACATTCTAGAACAATATCATTATGGGAAAGTGCAATTTTATCTTGAGGGCCTTGAATGGAAGTAATCTGCGTTTTATCCCTTTTAATACGTAAATAACTAGCAAGGAGATTACCAGACCTATTGGAGTTAAATCAAAATCTAGCATTGGACTTAGAAAGCTGGACCCCAGCCCTCATACTAAGAATAGCATTAAATTCATATCTAAGTTTTTGTAGTTTAAGTTTATATTGAGGATCACTAGACGTGATAAATAAACGTTCAAAATGAGCTATTTGTTTCTCTAAAGATTTGATATTAGAATTAAATTTCTTATTCTCATGTGCCATAATAGAAATTGTAGAACCTCTGATATGGGCTTTAAATGCATCCCACCGATTAGTAACAGAGGTAGAGTCCTCCGGATTGAATGTAAAATAATCCTGAATCGCTTGCAACAATTTGGGTTTATGAGTGTCATTAAGGACAATGTCAGTATTCATACGCCATCTAGATTGCTTAGCAAAACAAGACAAAACATTTAAAACAAAAAAAATCATGGCATGGTCGGATATGTCAATAGTACCAATGGTAGGATTATTTGCAAATTGAATGAGAGAGGGGGAAAGTAAAAAATAATCAATTCTGGAATGGGAATTATAAGGATTGGAGAAAAAAGAAAATTCCTTAAAAGTGGGATAGTGCAATCTCCAAATATCAGCTAACTTGGTGGTATGAAGAAAAGTCTTAAAGGCATGAAAAATCTTGGATGGTCTAAATCTAGAGGTAGACAATCTATCTAGCAAGGGATCTGCAAAAACATTGAAATCTCCCCCGAAAATCAAGGGAACTTTCCCTAACTTTAGAACTTCAGTCATAACAGTAGCCCAAAGGTCATCTGCTGTAGGGCCATACACATTAAACAAAAAGAAAATAGAGTCATGAATTTTGATTTTGACTATAATATATCTGCCTTCAGAATCTGAAATCTTATTTAAAATTTGACAATGTAATCTTTTGGCAAAGAAAATAGCGACCCCATTCTTTTTACCTTTAGCAGGTGAGGAGACAATAGAATCTACCCACTTTTTGTTCATATATTGTAAAACTTTATCTTCAACATGCGTCTCTTGAACAAAACAAATATCAGCTATACAACTACCTAAATAATCTAGAATTTTTGTACGTTTTATTGGGTGTCTTAAACTTTTTACATTTAGAGAAACAACTTTAATATTATGAATATTAGCCATTAAGATTTAAGAGAAAGGAAAGAAAGAAATCAGAACAAGAAGAAGGAAGAAAAAGACAGGTTAAAAGAGTAAATCTATGCGGAAAATAGGAAAGGGAGAAACATAAAAGAGAGAGTAAGGAACAAACAAGTAACATGAATAAAGACAAGGAAACGCAGACCCGTTCCTCAAGCATGGCCAGTTACCGTTGGAGCCCATGAATAAATTTATGCATAAATGTGCCACATGAAGTCAAACAAAATCAATTCAGGAATTAGGATCTTGTGTATCCATGGATGGAGGAGCTTGTTGTTCAAGGAATAGTCGAAGATCTTCTGGGCGCTGAAAAGATTTGGAGACATTGTCTTTCCATACACGCATTGTAGAAGGATCAAAAAGTCCATATTTGAAACTAAGGCTCCTCAGCTGTGGACGAAGGGAAGAGAATTCTTTATCAATAGCCACAGTTTCTTTAGCAAAATCTTGATGGATAAAGATTTTGGTTCCATTCACCAACAACAATGGAATTTCTCTCACAGCTTTTCGAATGGGAACCAAATGATGATGACGCAGGACCTTAAGTATCATTTGCCTTGGCTTCGTATGACGAGGATTCTGGTGTGACGGGACTCTATGGGCTTTGTCAATCTCAAATTTTTCTGAGAATTTAATATTCAAAAGACCAGGCAGAAGAGATTCTAGATAGAGCGGACAGTTTGTCCCTTCAACATCTTCAGGCAAATTAAAAATGCGAAGATTATATTGCCTATTGCGATTTTCCATGTCCAGCAGTTGAGTATGCATTGGAACAATTTTGGCCATCAACGGTGTAAAAGCGTCCAACTTGTTTTTGTTATCTTGAATTTTAATGACATTATCAGAAACCTTCATTGAAATGGAAGCCATATCTTTTCGAACATTTTTGACTTCTGAGGCAATAGTGTCAGTATTCAGAACCATGGAGGCTGGAAAAGCACTTCCGTCGAAGAAATTCATCTGAAAAGGACTCCACAGGTGAGAAGTCGCATCAGGAGGCAAGCGCCGCTATTTTTGCTGACTTTGTGACAGAATTTCGTCGTAAAAACAAAGTTATGGGCTGTGAAGTTCACGGAGCTCCGGTGGCGGCGGCCATCTTGGTTGACGCGCTCGCGCGTCTCGATACTTTACTTTCTGCGTGTCCCCTCTAGAGCCTACAGCAAGGTCAATGACTGGCAGCCCCAGATTCTGGTAGACTGCAAATACTACTCCATCGGAGTAAGCCTGCGTAGGGGGTACAGCTTATCGGAAGAATACTTTCCCCTGATCCCCCCTGAGCCCTAAGCCTTAACTCCATATAGGGGGCACTGGCAGCCCCAGATCCTGGTAGAGCTACAAATACTACTCCACCAGAGTAAGCTTGCGTAGGGGGTACAGCTTTTCAGACGGATACTTTCTCCCGGGCCCCCCTATGCCCTAAGCTTTAAACTCCATAAACAGGGGCTGCAATTCTGCATACTTGCGCCCTGAAGCACATGCGCATGTGAGGGTGGCCACTGACCTAATGGAATGTGTGACTCCCCTGGCCCCCGCACCCCGAAAGCCTACTGACCGGCTGTTACTGCCCCTGGAGTTACATGGTGCTGGCCGCTAAGGGCCGAAGACTATGCTTACCAATCATGACCTTACCGCTGACCAGGGACACATTACTAAAATACGACAAAATTACTTGCAACATAGACCTATAAACTTCACATATTACTACGATTTTGAACTGATATCACATTACATATTAACAAAAGCATTCCCCTAAAGTTACCTGTAACAAAATTAATCATATAACACATTCTTTTACTACCAAATTGTCAAACATATCACAATTCACTTTGAAACATATCACAGATACCTGCAACAAAAAGTTAAACACAACACTTATTCCTGTAATGCACATTCAAACTGACTGCCCTAGGGGAGGGTGGGTGGGGAAAACAAGTTACGGGCAGCTGATGGCCAGGGTGTGTCCCTGGTGGGGGCACAAGGAACAAGAGACTGTTCCTGCGCCCACCGCCCCCTTTTAAGAGAGGGCAGTCCAAACACCAGGCAGGCTGGTCTACACCAGCCCTCCTCCACTTAAAGTGCTTCCGGTTTACAGCCGGGGTCTGGCTCATCCGCCATAATGGCAGCGCACGCTAGATAGCGCTACGCCTTGCCCATATTCTCACATACAACAACGTCTTTTGCTAGTACTGTCAGAAACTAACTTTTGAATTATCAGCGGATCGTTTGTGAAATAAACCGGAAAGATATTAAGGGGGCCAGAAAAGCACAGTTGTTCGGAACCTGGCAGACGTTGTAAAAGCTACAGCAAGTTCTATCACACGTACGGGGCATCGACTGACTGCAGGCAGCTGCCAAGGGAATTATTTGTATAATGCAAATAATTCAACACACGCACACATACTCCGGTGGCTGCAATGCACCTCTCTGTCTCTCTTGCTCATTTACTCTACATGTTATCAGCCAAGCATTAAAAAGAACATTTGACACTTTGGTCTCAAACTTACTTGCAATGAGAGGCCCAGAGTCTGGTCGCAACTTTTCACTCGTCTCCATTAGGAATGGCAAACATGCGCACAACCCCGGCAATCCCCATCAGACTCACTCAGGCTCACTGCAGTGGCAGCTGCGAGCGGGTCACTCATCATTGATTAAAATGTACTGCCTCGGCGCGAGCAGCGCTTTCACGCAGCCTAGCCAACCTCAAACACTTTTAACTGTGGAGCTAGTATGCAACCACACTGCTGAGGGCAGGCCATGCCGGGTCTTGGTATGAGTCAGCGCGGCGCCGCCGGCAGGCGGGAATTTTAAGCCAGCAGGACTAAAAGATAGATTGTAGCACTAAGCGGGCAGTAGTGCACACGATCATTAACCGTTTACTGAGCCTGCTGACAAGTCTGGGGGAGCAGCAGAGCCAGCACACCTTTGTCACAGGCGCAGGCACAGGTGTTAGCAGCCTGTCATAGCCAGTTCAATCAGCGCTGGTATGGCAGAGTGAGAATGGGATTAAAATGTGTGACAATGCATTTCAGTGCAGTGATGCGGAACACCACACTGAAATGCGTTAGTGTCACACCCCATGTGTGATACTTGGCAGGCGTGACAATCTTCTATGTGTACATCTGCTTAGATTACCTGATTGGGAAACGGCGAGACTGTCAATGTACTGTACACTGTATGTAGACTCTCACAACACCACCACCTCAGTTATATTTTTAATACCTTTACTCAAAGCGAGTTCCACCAAACAATCCTGCGTAAAAGATGCATGAAATTTTCATTGCAAGTTCACGGTACTCAATATTTACAGTGCTCGTGGGCTCCTAGATGTTGCACGAAAGCGGCTCCCTGTAACGGAACGCCGTGATTAAACACAGAGTGCTCATCCCCCTTGTTTCTGAAAAAATATATAGGCCATTTATGTTCAAAGTTACCTTTACTCAGGGATGTACAACACGATCACGCTGCTCTCCTAGTGCACGTGGTTTATCAAATTTAACGAAAGACCAGCTTCCTGTAACGGAACGCCGTAGTTAACAAACGAGTCCGACTAGTCACACTATTTAAAAATAGCCCCCTGCTGAATCTAGCCTCCATTCCTACCTTTATTCAAATTCAGCACCTCGTACTCTTCTTCCCTCTTTGGACGACGTACTCGCGATACCTACAGCTTGAGACGCCGCCCAAAATATACACCCGCACTCAGGGTCATAGACAGAGGACTAGACCCCTCTTGTGCTCTGTCAACTCACTGCAGCCATGTTCCGATGTTAAACAGACAAACCTGCCCATCACCTAGCACACATAGATTGCACCTTAATCGAAACACTGGAGACAATGTTTACCATAATGCTCTAAACTCTGGAACATTTTTCTGCTGCTTAGAGTGCGACCATCTCGCTACCGTAAAACCAATAACAGTAAGCCTCAACAACGAGTATTTGTACACCGATGTATGCCGGCAAATCATAAGCATGATCAATAGTGCAAAATAATCAAACATGGTGCCCAACAAAAAATAAATAATGCATAATAAATAAATAAAAGGTGAAGATGTAAACATGAGCATCATTTTTTCTCATTATTAATTGCTCTTCATGAGATTGACTGAATGCAAACATAAATACTTCAAAAATACAAAATAACACAAAGCTTGACTGTCCTTTGAATACTAACAACCTGCATAGAGTGCACACTTATTAGTTTTCTGGTTACCCATATGTACAGGTTGTTACCTGATTTTACTGTGACAGTATGGAATAAACTGAACACTGACAACCCTTCAATATAGTAATTAGTCCATATGCGTGCTCATCTATCTCTGAGCTGTTATACTCCCTAGCCTCAACTGTTTACCGGGTATCTGCTATGTGTATTTGGCTTACTGGAGCTCTCACCTGATCTTATAACAAGAATATCATGTCCAATTTGTCATTTAGCCCTTTGGGCATCCTTGATTCCATGAATTTAATCCCCCATATTTCTCTTTGAGACAGCCATTTGGTGTTATCAAGTTCTGGTATCTGCTTGATTTTTTTCTAGAACTTGAAATCGTAATTGTAGAATGGTGTGATGGAATTCTGCCCAATGAGCGGCAAGGCTGGACATAGTGGTTATGTTTCTGATGCGTCTTTTGTGCTCCGTGATGCGAGTTTTCACTTTCCTCTCCGTCTTGCCAATATATAATTTCCCACATGGACATTTGATACTATATACAACGTATGCTGAATTGCAGTCCTCTTGGTCTCTCAGTTTGATGCTTTTACCCGTTTGCGGATGTAAAATAGAAGAACCCACGATTACATTGTTGCAGCGTGTGCAGTTTAGACATTTTTTCCTCCCTGGTTTCGCTCTGGATGTCGTGGCAGTCCTTGTCTTTGGACTTGTCACTAACTCTTTAAGGTTGTTACTTCTTGTGTAAGTAAACAAGGGTTTGTCTTTGAAGAGTCCCTTGAAATCTTCTTCATTTTGTAATAATTCCCAACTATTGTTGATAATGTTCTTAATTTGCGATGATTCTGTGGAGAATTTTTTTACAAAAACCATTCAGTCCTGCCTAGCTTTGGCTTTTACTTGTAGTAATTCTTCTCTTGACACCGCTCTCGTCCTTATTTCTGCTGCCTCTAATGTGCTTTGTGGATACCCTTGGGCCAAAAACCTTTGTTTCTGATTTTCTACTTCCTGCCTCAATGTTTCATCTGTGGATGCAATGCGTTTAATTCGTAATAATTGAGAATAAGGCAAATTCTGTAAAAGAGCTCTCGGGTAAAAGCTGGTGAAAAGTAACGTATTGTTACGATCCGTGGATTTGTGGTACAAATTTTGTTCAGTTATAGATACCTGTTCATTCAAAAATGGAATTTGAGTGTGACTAATACAATGTGTGAATTGAATCCTATTGTTCCTAGTATTCAGTTGTTCAATCTTAGCTCTGAGCAAAGCCTCTGGGCCGGTCCATAGTAAAAAAAAATTGTCTATGAACCTCCTGAATAAAATAGTATGTTCCTTCCATCCAACATCAGACAAGATAAAGTCATTTTCAAATTTAGCCATACAAATGTTGGCAAATAATGGTGCTCCAGAAAACCCCATAGAGGTTCCACTAATTCGTAGAAAATACTCCTTTTTCCATTGGAAGTATGAATGGCATAAACAAAACTGCAACAGCTCCAATATGAATACCTTATGTGCCGCCACCTCAATTGAATGACGCAATGCCCATTCACACGCTTCTAGACCTTCTTCCAAAGGAATAGATGTGTACAATGTGGTTACATCGATTGTACACAAAATGATCTCGCTGGACTCTAGTGTCACAGCTTGTAGAAGTTGTAAAAAATGCGCTGTATCTCTCACAAATGTAACCCAATTCTGCACAAGCGGTTGTACAAACCATTCAACCAATTGTCCCAATGACTCGAAAATGGATCCACACCCACTGACGATTGGTCTGAATGGAGGACTATGTAAGCTCTTATGAATCTTTGGCAACATGTACAGTTTCGGACTTCTAGGGAATTTTGTTTTAAGAAATTTCTTTGTATTCGCATTTATCCATTCCTTTTCGTGAGCTCTGTCCAAAACCAACTCTAATGTCTGTTTAATTTCTGTTGCTGGATCATGCGTTAACTTCAAATATGTCGTTTGATACCTTAGTTTCGTAAAATGACGTGTCCATTAATACCAAAGCCCCACCTTTGTGTGATTTTTGAAATGTTATCGAAGTGTCATTGGCCTAATTTTTGATAATATTTTGTTCGTGTTTGTTGAGGTTTTTCCTACTTTTCCTGTTCCATTGTAATCTTTGGAGGTCTTCTTTGACCAATATTTCAAAAGTGTCCAGGATCCTATGCGACACTGGTGACATGAACGTACTGGGAGATTTAAATTCTTTGTAATCTGACGTCTCTTTTTGTACAAACTAAGGCATGGTTGGAACTACATTGTGAAAGAAATGACAAAGTCTCGAAGACGGCTGAAATGCCAGAAACCGGTAAAAAACCCGGTAGCTTGTTTCCTTCCCAGTGTAAGAATTGGCTTTTGTAGTTTGGTTTGCCCTGTTCCCATCATGCACTGGGACAGGAACAGACTAATTTGCATACAGCCAGGTTCTGAAACTGGGATGAAGCAGTGAGCTAAAAAACGGTGTTGGATCTAGCCCTGATCTCTTGACTGGGTGAGAGTATTCTGTTTAATTCAGAGACTCTGTCCCTCACCACCCCTTGTTGTAAATAAAGTCTCAATGACCGCATACATTTAAATAAGCTTATCTCTGTTTCAAATTTATTGCTACTGTATGTAGGCACAAAAGATGTTCCTTCCTCCAACACTTGTAATTGTTGCTTATTCATATTTCTGGATGAAATGTTGATGACTAAGGTTTGTTTTTGCTCTGTAAATTTTGACTGTCCATTTTCTTTCCCACTGCAAATTGTCTTGATTCTGTTGTTTCCGGTGGTTTTCCTGATGCTGGACCCTTTTCTAAAAAACCAGGCTAATGTTGAAAAGTTACTCCACTTCCTGAAGCTTGTGCTCCATCACTCTCAATGACTATTGTGGACGGTTCCACTCTGGAGGGTTGTCGAGAAACAGACAATTTTTGGTCCGACACCACACTCTCCTGTGACGATGTTAAATTTTTTGGAGGGGGTCTTTGTTGGCCGTACACCTCTGCCCAGGTGTAAACCTCATTCAACTTGTAATCTATGGTGTCCCGTTTATACTTCCTAAGTTTCCTATCCTGCATATCTTTGCCATATTTTTCTAGTTTCTCATTTAGTTCCTTCAATACGACATCCCATTTTTCAGCCTCTACTTGCCTGGTTATTTCATTTTTTAAAAGGTCAATCTCTTCTTCTAGATCCTTGATGGTTTTGGCCAATTCTTCTACCAGTAATAACATCAGGTCCAGCGAACATTCATTTAAAATCGCATACCATTTTTCCATGAAATGCTTATTAAATTGGAATTTGAGTAGCATCGGTTTAATAGGTAACTGCAAACCTTGGGGAATCCTTTGCATTTTATGGTACTGGATGAGTGTGGACACAGGCAATTTCTGGTTGAGAACTCTTCTGGATAGAAACTCAAGCTGTCGCAATCTGCTTTGTTGTCCGTAATGTTTGAAATAGAATCAAACAACATTTTTGGTTGGTGGGTGCAGCAGCACTGTTAGCTCAACTGATACGAAAATGATGGGGTTGTGCTGTGCACTCCTTGTTTATTCACTAAATCCTAATTCTAAATTCTTCTATTTTTTAATACTGGGCGTGCTAGGTGGGAAGGAGGTAGCTACCCTCCCTTGTTAGACAAAAATGATATTAGAAGTGTCAACTGATCACTTGACCCTGCCTGCACTGCTAATGCAAACACACCGTTTGCAAAGTTTTATCACCACTGTTTCCTATTGTTTCTCAAAATTGTCACAATTTTCTACTAAGACAATTTTATCAAAAACTTCAATTCAGTTTGCGTTTCAAAAGTTCTTTTACTGTAAGATCAAACTTTAGTCAGCGTAAATAATACAATTTAAAAAAAACATATCAACCTATACAATTCAATGTTACATCAACATAATATCCCAAAATCAAAGAAAGAACAAAATAACTCAATTCAATGTGATGAAAGACAAGCCCAGTGTTAAAAAATGGAAGAATTTAAAATTAGGATTTAGTGAATAAACAAGAAATGCGCAGCACAACCCCATCATTTTAGTTTCTCTACCTACAGCCATAATGGTGTGTAGTCGGACACCGGGTCAATCCAGTAAGCTCCCTGTTTTGCCAGAAAGGCTAGTTGGAACACTCTAAAGTCTGCTAAGTTTACCCCGCCTTGTGTTTTCTCTAATCTCAGCTTCCCATTGCTAATCCTTGCTTTTTTACCACACCAGAGGAATTTAGTGAATATTTTATTGATTTTCCTGTGGAAATCGTCTGTGAGTAGGAGTGGGAGCATGCTTATCAGGTAGTTAATCATTGTGGTGATCATCATTTTTATCGTTTTGATTTTTCCCCACCAAGTTATGAATTTAGGGCTCCAGGAGTCCAGAAGTTTCTCAATTTTTTCTAGTAGCGTCTTCTCATTGTGGTGTAGAGTGTTGATTAGGTCGGTACCAAAACATATTCCTAAGTATTTGATGTGTCCCGTCTGCCAGGTCAAATCTGAGTCTCCTAGAGTGTCTCTTGTGCAGTGGATGTTTAGTGGTTTACATTCAGATTTATCATTGTTTAGTTTATATCCCGATAGCCTGGAGTAATCTGCTATTGTAGTCATCAGTGCACTTACTGAGGGCTTTGGTTGTTCTGTTACTATCAGTATGTCGTCCGCGTATGCAGCTAGTTTAACTATGATTCCATTGATATCGACCCCTTTTATGCTAGTGTTCAACTTTATGTCCTGGAGGAGGGGTTCAAGGGCCAGTAAAAGAGTGCCGGTGACAGTAGGCATCCCTGCCTGGCTCCTTGCTAAAGTGTGAAGGGGTTGGAGAGTGTGCCATTAACAGTGATACGAGCTGTAGGGGCCTGATAAAGGGCCATAGTCATCCGTATATATGACTCCCCCAGGTTGAAGGTCTGCATATCTCTCTAGGAAGGCCCAGCAAACCTTATCAAAGGCCTTTTCTGCATCTAGTGTTATAGCTACCGCAGGTTTGGCGGACACCTGTTCTAGTATATTGCAAAGAATCCGGGTATTGTCGCTAGATAGACGGTTGCGCATGAAGCCGACTTAGGAATTGCTTAATAATTTGGGGAGGACTGTGTTTAGTCTGACAGCCAGTATTTTGGTGTAGATTTTGCAGTCCACATTGATGAGAGATATGGGTCTGTAGTTGTTTGGTAATTGGTGGTCTTCTTTAACCTCTTTTGGGATGACTATTATATTAGCCTCTGTCATGGATTGAGGTACTTTCCCTATATTAGCAGCATGGTTAAAGACCCTTTTCATGGTTGGGTTAGTTGAGGTAAAAAGGTCTTGTTAAAATCTGCTGTGTATCCGCCTGGTCCGGGGCCTTATTTTTTTTCAGTGACTTATCTGCCATTTCAATTTCCATGCACTTGATTTAGTGGTCTAGCCTTAGTGTGTCTGCAGTGTTTAGCTTCAGGAGCCCTAATCCGTGAAGGTATATTGTGCATTCTTCTTTGTTGAGAGTCTGGTCGTTCCTGTATAGTTCTGAGTAGAACTCCTAGAATGTCTTGAGAATGTCTTTGTGTCTTGTGTGTATTTTATTGTGTGAGTCTGTGATAGATGAGACCGCAAATTGGTTGCGTTTGTGTTTCAGGTAGGAGGCAAGGAGCATTCCCGCTCTGTTTGCCTCGCACAGGTTAAGGTCTTTACACTTGTTGAACCACAGCCCTGCTCTCTCACTCAGGATTTTGTTATATTCATATTTACTCTGTGTTAGTCTCGCTAGGAGTTTGTTGTCTTTTGTGGCTTTTGCGTGGTAAAGTTCTGATCTTTTTATCTCTTCCTCTATTTGGGTTCGCATTTTTGTTCACTTTTGCCTTAATTCCAATTATTTTACCCCTGATCGTTGCTTTTAGGGCCTCCCATAGTGTGTTAACACTAGTCTCTGGTGTGTCATTGTGGCTTAGGTAATCTATATGGCACCCTCGATTTATTTTTTGCTTGCTGGGTCTGATAGGATTTCACTGTTAAAGCGCGATCTCCTGGGGACAACTTTGTTGTGGCTCCCACTTATTTTTAGGCTGATGCATGAGTCGTCTGACACTAGTCTTGGTGCTATTTTGGAGTGTTTGATTAGATATGTGTGTGTACCTGAAATTAGTATGTAGTCTATCCTGGTGTAGGAGTTGTGTCGGTTGCAGTAGAAAGTGTAGTCTCTAGTGTCTGGGTGTTGTAGTCGCCATGCATCCTTGAGGTTGAATTTGGAGCAAATGTTATGAAAGTGAGGCGTGCGAGTTGGTCAGGTGGTAGTGACATGATGATTGCCTGTCTATTATGTGATCCAGGGGATGTTAAAGTCCCCTGCCACAACCATGAGTTCGTCTTGAGGGAAGTTGTCTAGCGGGTTTGATACCTCCGCCTAGAAGGCGGGGTCATCTGTATTGGGGCCGTATATATTTGGTACATGAAACCGCTCCTTCCCCATCCTCAGGTGTGTAATTAGGAGTCAGCCCTCCTTGTCGTGGGAGTGCAATTCTATTGTTATTTTTTATCTTTTGGATATTAGGGTCAAGACCACTCTCTTCTTTTTGTCGGCTGGTGAGGAAGCTGTTTGCACAATCCAGTTAACTCTGACTAGTTTGGCATCTTCCTTGGACAGCTAGGTTTCCTGCAGTAGAATTATATAGCCTTTGGTGTTTGCTAGGTAGTCCACTCTCTTCCTGCGTTTAATGGGATGAATTAGACCCTTGACATTGAGGGATACTATATTGAGGTCAGTTTTCAGGGTGAATGTTTTGTTATGAGCCATCAGCTATAGTGCGGTGTGGCGGTTCTGTGTGCCAACACTCAAGTGTCTCTTGCCCCATCCGTATTTCTCTCTCTCTACATAGTCCCCCTCTATTGTGTATTGCTTTTCAGGCTATGTCAGCTAACGTATGCAGTGAGAACAAAGATGTGAAAAGAAAAAAAGACTGGGAAATACAGAGGACAGTAAACTTAGATATCCTAGGGCGGATTCGCCCCACCCTATTCTCTCCCCCACTCGCCTCCCCACGAGCTACTCGTATGGTGGAGGCGCGACCACAGTATCACCGTTCCGCCTCCCAGAGAAATGTTGTCGGTGAGTGACTTACATGCTCTACTGTCCGCATTGTTCGTTAAGGTTGGTAAGTACATCCATGAGTTGTGATCAAAAAGGATACGCTGTTGTGCCTTGAGTGATCTCATTTGATGGTTTTTCTGCCTCCCTGCGCACTTGTCGAGTCAAGCTACTTGGTTCTTACTGTCGATTGCTGGCATGAGGTAGTTGTTGTGTCAATATGAGGTAGATAATGTTTGAGATAGGTCCTGGTATCTATGAGGTAGATATGTGTGCTTATTCTTTAGTGAGGTAAATCTTTTGCGGTTACTGCTCACGTGGTGTTCGGTATCGGCGAAGGTCTTTTCTTTGCGGAGTCGGGTTGCGTGGTGTCCATGTTCAGAGCTGCTGGGCCATCTAGGAAGCTCACCAGGTCTGTGAAGAAGTGATTTTTGCCTTTATCTATTATCTTGAATTTTGTGGGTGCCACAAATGAGAATAGGGCTAGAAAGCCTTTCATGGTGTTGCCTGTGACTTTAGAATAATCCTGCGTGAGGATGATCTTGTGGCCTTTCAAGTTGATCTGGTTGCTTTTGTAGGCTTTTTTAAAAATGTTGCGATCTCAAAAGTTTACATATGATAGGCCAAGCGGTTTGGGATGTTGAGGATTTGAAAGCGGAAATTCTGTATGCCTTATCTAGCTCGAATTGGCGAGTGAATTTTAGGTTGGTGAGCTTGGGAATCAGGTCTTCAAGGAATGCTGAGCAGGACCCCGCCATGTCCTCCGCCCCTTCCATTATCCCAAGCATGCGGATCTTCCCTCTGTGGTTCTTAGCCTCTGTCTCTGCTGTCTGCTTTTGGAGTGCTTGTACTATCTTTGATATTGACTTAACCTCCTTGCTTGTATTGTGGGTAGAGTCCTCCACATCACTGATCCGTTGCTCTGCAGCTGTGAGTCTAATGTTGACTGCGTTCAGGTCTGCTCTGACTGCCGCTATCTCTAGTTGGATTGTGTCTGTGGTGAGTTTTTTAGTTTTCGCCAGGTCGTGCACTTCCGCTAATTTTTTTAGGATAATTTCGAAGGTGCTGTTTATGTCCGGTTTCTGTTTGATCAGAGAGTCTGATGTTGCTGGTTCACCTTTGCTCTTCTTTAGTTGTTGTTGCTGTAGTCTCATTTCTCTGTCTGCCATGTTGTTTTTTTCTGCTTTATTTCCCTCTTTATCTTTCTTGCTCTCTTGGTGTTTCTTCTCATGCCCCCTTTTCTTTGGTTCACCTCTGTCTTTGTTCCTCTCTCTCTATGTCGCCGCTCTCTATGTGAGCTTTGTCTCCCCCTTCTGTTAACTGTTTTCTTCCACTATTAGCGGGCACCTTCTGTCTGGGGCAGCTGCCTGGATGATATGTTTGGGGTCACCAACTAGTTCTTGTGCTTCTTTGCCCCCATGGTAAACCTCTGATCATGCTCAACGGGCTGTGGGCGTTACGTTTTTTCGGGTGCTGTAGACTCTCTTTGTTGTCCGCAAAGATTTCTCCCAGTTCCAGCCCCCCTTGCGTACTGCTAGCACCATCGGAGCCTTTCTGTCCACCCAAACGGAGGGGCTTAGGTATTTCTCATTGGGCTCTCCCGTTGTGTTACCTTAGCTCCGTTCGGTCTGGGGGTTGTGTGTATGGGTCGGTGTCTAGGGGCGTGCAATCGTGGATCTGAGCTACTCTAAAGGGCTTCCATTGGTTTGGCCGCCATCTTGGGCTGGCAGACCCTTGTAGTTTTGTTAGGCACTTCTTTCCTTGTGTCGTGCCTCTATCTTGTTGCTGTAGTGCTACCTGCTCTCTCAGTTTCATGCGTGGGAGCGTTTACGGCTTCTTCCGCGCTTTATTTTAGTGAATTACTCATGGTTGGCCTGCCATTGCTGGTGTGTTTTTAGGGGCTGCTCCCGTTTTGGTTTTGTTTCCTGGCGCGGTTGCGGGGTAATCTAGTGGATCGGTCTTGGGCGGTTTCTTTCTTCGATCTTGGTAACTGGACTGTCTGCTCCCTCACCTGCTACTGTTGCACTTCTTGTGGCACTGGGGAATCTGTTCACTAGCTTTCAATGTGAGCTGCATGCGGCTAGATGTTAGACTTTGGCTCGTACTCCCCTCCTGAGTTTCGGTTTCGCTTCATTTTGATTTTGGGTGTTGGTGCAAGGTGAGCTCGCAGTTCAGTTTTGGGTGTTTTTCTCCTTGATCTTAGAAACCAGACTGCCAGCCCCCCGCCCTGCTGCACAGTCTTGCGGTGCTGGGGAATCTGTGCGCTAGTTATCGGTACGCCTTGCACCGCACTGCAAAACAGCTAGACACTGGCTGGTGCTTCCCTCCTGATTTTAGCTCCCCTCCTGATTCTAACTTTCCCACTTACTGACTGTTATTATTGGATCGATGGGCGTTCATAGTCCTTGTGTGCAGAGGAGCCTTTTCCTGTCTATCATGACTTCTTTGATCCCCTTCTCAGTTTTGCTTTCGCCGTCACCATCTTGCTTCCCTTTGTTCTCGCTCTGCTTTGCCCTTTAAAGTACTTTTTCCTCCTTCCGGGTGGTGTCTAGCTTCATGAAGAGGACAGAATCTCAAGGCGCTTTGTTTCCGATGCCTGGATCTTGTTTTTGTAGGGTTATATCCTTGCTCGTTACCTGACCAATTAGCTTCATTATCACCGTTTCTGCGCAGCGGCAGGATCAGGCAGCCATCAGCTCTGCCGTCCAAGTGTAGCAGGAAAGTACCCAAACGAAATGTAAATTTGTGAAGAAAATCTTTAATGTTGATCAGGTGCTGTGCAGCAGCCGGCATAGGCATCAAAACCAGTAACTTAACGGTGTTCAATTTAAACTAGCTGTCATTCTGTATTCTGAAATAGAATGCCCACAGCCAGAACATCATGGTGTGAGCAAGCTGACAGGAAAGGAATAAGAAACAGACCACAACATTATCCTCCTCCTCCTCACAAGGAAACAGAAAAAGAAAGGATGAAAAAAAAGGAGAGTAAATGAGAAGAGAAGAGAAATCAGACCAAGAAAAAGAAAAGGAGAGAGAAAAGAAAACAGAGAAACAGGGTAAAACATAAGAATAAGTAAAGAAACTAATGATATGTGGAAGGAACAAAGCGTTGTCTATTACTCCTGCGCAAACTGTCTGGCGAAGAGTTTCCAGAAGGAGATACATCAGCTTCTTCTCTCCGTTCACAATTACAAATTTAGATACATTCCACCAATGTTTGTTATTAACCCTGACAGCATTACCACAAACTTTGTTCACCACCAAAGAATCAGTGAACTTCACATAACCCACATGTACAGGGATCTTCACACATACCTGATCACCAACAACAATTGAACGGGGAAGAGATCTTTTACTGACATCAAAATATTGTCGAGATTGAGCTTGAGAAACAATATCTCTCAGAAGACCATCCATATCAGTCACAGGTCCAACTTCACCCACTTAGACCTCCAACCAGGACACACCTTTGAACACGGTTTTCGCCCTCGCAAAAGCTTATATGGAGACAGTTTGGTAGAGCAGTGGGGTGTGGTACGATGGAACCACAGCATGGACCTTACAGCATTCTGGACATTGCACTTACTTGCCAAAGCCCAGTGCACAAAGTTGTTAAGCACCTTATTCATACGTTCTACCAAACCATTCATTTGTGGGTGATAGAGAGAACTTCTGGAAAGAAATATTCCCCCTTACTTCAAAAAACATTTCAAATTCTTGACTGACGAATTGTACACCATTATCACTCACAATGGTGGAGGGAAATCCTTCACGCAGAAACAGATCTTTAAGAAAGTCAATCACATTCTTTGAGTTGGGTTCACTAATGAAACGCACCTCCGGCCATTTAGAATAGTAATCAATGGCAACAATTACAAACCTTGAAGAAACTGGAAGTACATTGAAAGGGCCAACCACGTCAATGCCAATCTTCTCCCAAGGCCTAGTGGGTAATTCAATAGATTGTAGGGGAGGAGTTCTGAGATTAAAACTTTTCTCAGCACTGGAACAGACCAAACATTCTCCCACAAACACGTCCACGTCCTTGTCCATTTGAAGCCCTCAAAAATTTTCCTGCAACCTTCTATTTGTGAGTGTTTTGCCCAGATGCCCTTCATGTGCACCCTTGACCAACCTTGTTCTAAGCACATCAGGGGGAACCAAAATGTCACCCCACACTAACAAACCGTCCTCCACACAAATCTTCAATGAGACTTTGACAAAAGTCTGTAGAGCCTATGGTGTATTTTTTTTCTCTCTGCCAACCATCCTTGACACAGTTGACCACTTTGCAGAGCAAGACATCTTTTGAAAGTTCGTCTCTCCATTATTTTTCACTCACAGCACACATGTAATTCAAACCCAGGCTCGCAACAAAACAGTCATCCTTATCATCCACATCAACTTCACCATCTTCTTCTACTGGGAACCTGGAAAAAATACTATACCTTGCTAGGGTTCATCCTTTTAGGCGGGGGCCCCAACTTTTCTAAAAAAAATAAATAAATCAGTCCTTCCATTCTTGTTTCCAGGAATGTACGACACCTCAAAATCATACTGAAGTAGCTTGGTGGATAAGCAAGCAATTTTTGAAGTATGTTCTTTGAACCTATCCCCCGTGAGGATTAAAACAAGAGGACTGTGATCTGTGCGTAGTTGAAAATGTCTGCCCCAAATGTAAGGATTGAACTTTCTGAAATCCCACCAACACGCCAAAAGCTCTCATTCGATCACAGCAAAATTCAATTCCGTACCCCGTAAAACTCGGGAGGCATAACCCAATGTGTGCTCAGAACCATTGATACTCTTGGCAAGAATGGCTCCCAGTCCAAATCAACTTCCATCAATGGTCATAGTGCACATTGGGTTGGGGTCAAAGGGTTTGATAACTTTTGGACACACCAATTGAGCTTTGATCCATTCAAACACCTTCTGACAACAGTCATCCCAAACAAAAAAAACATTATTTTTGAGCATGTCGGTCAAATGTTGAACACTCACAGCATAGTCTGGTACAAACCGTAAATAGAACTCACAGAGTCCAGCAAATGACGAGACCAACTTATTCTTTGAAGATGGACTGTCAACAATAGCTTTGACAAGAGCAGGTCTAGGCTCAACATCATGCTCCGATAGAACGTGTCCCAAGTATTCCACCGTCTGCACTTTAAACACACATTTTTACTTTTTCAAGACAACACTGCTTTCCTGCAAGACATCAAGTACATGATACAAGGTTTCATCATGAGATTCGCTAGATTCACCATAAATCAAGACATCATCTTGGACGACAACAACACCTTTTATACCCTTAAGCATTGATGACATAATCCTCTGAAACACTGCAGCCACAGAGGCCAACCAGAAGGGCATGCAGAGGTATTGGAACGAACCATTAGGGGATAGTTTGAACTAACTAGAAGCTTAGCGCCCTACCTAGACGTGATCCAGGTCCCACGATATAGGACTCTATATATTCAGTTTATGTTCGGAACGTTCCCTATTAATACCCCGATGGCAAAGTGGCACACAGCTGAGAAAACAGCAGAGAGTTGCCCCTGCTGTGGAGCCCAGGTTAATTGTGTGTTGCTCATGTCTTGTTTGCATGCCCTGCTTACAACAAAGGATCAAATGGTAAAAACCAATATGCAGTGACATGGGCACCCGCGACCACCGGTCTGCTCTGCGCATTTTAAAATCTGACCGCAGTGTTTTATTCTAATGTGGAGTGGCTATGTTTTTAGGTCAAATTTGGTTAGTTAGAATCAAAACTCCACACAGTATGACTTCAATTTAGGCAATTGTGACTCTAGCGACAGTTAAAAAAGCTTATGATGGATATAGCACTAGCACTTTATGTAATGATTACTGTGATGGACTATGCCCCTTTCTTTTTTTGTATTCTCATTATAACTATTGCGTACCTGGGATGGAAGGGACTCATAGAAAGTGACATGTACATATTATTTTTAGACTAATGTTTTAAGTGAAACTCGTTTTATGCTTTGTAGTTTAACACGCTGCTAATAATTTCATGTCAAGATATTTTTTTAACGAACTTTTGTATCTAAAGACCTTTTTTATCACTGAACATATATTGTTTCATTCTATGAATGTCAAATAATGCTTTTATGATTCATGTTGTCGAAAAAAGATATTTGAACTGAATTGAATGGATACAAAAGCAGTGAGGTGCCTGGAGGCAGGATCCAAAACCACCTGGTGGTAAGCTAACGCTAAATCTAGTTTGCTGAGCCACTTGGAGCCACTGATCATTGACAACATGTCAGAAATCTTAGGGAGAGGATGAGAATCCACCAAAATACTCTTGTTGAGTCTGCGCAAGGCCACACAAAAATGAAGTTTGCCATTCTTCTTCTTCGCAACAACCAATGGAGAAAGCCAAAGAGAGGATTCTATCGGCTCTATAATTCCCTTCTGACAAGAACCATTAAGCTCCTGTTCCAACTGGTTCCTAACACTGAACGTTACATTCCTAAGTCTGTGTTTGACAGGTATTGCGTCATCCTTGACTCTGATGACATGCAAAAATCCTTTCATCTGACCCAGTTCCCCCTCAAAAAAGAGGGATAGTGTTCTGTAAAATTATCAATGAAGTTGTCAGACTGAATGATAAATACTTGTTCTTTTGTACCAGGTCTGAGCACCATTTTGAACAACCCCTGATGAAACCATCCATGGATTGACAACCCCTTGATCGCCACATGTACTTTACCATGTATTCCTCTACCCCTGAATTCCAGGATGTCCTCAAAGTAACAAGCTAGCTCAATTTCCCTCCCTTCATAAGAAACAGGAGACCTATCAGGTGGTTTTAAAGAACAAGAACTCCAAACCTTACAAAAAAATTCCTGGGTTATCATTGTTATCCTTGCTCCAGAATCAACCAATGAATAAAAAACACTTTTGTCACCAACGTCAATATCCACATATGGATCCACACACTCTGAGATGTCACCGTCAGTGACCTGCATCTCACCAATGACAACGACCATATCTCTCAAATCATCCCGGATACTACTGTAACTGTCACCAGCACATTCTGCTACAGACACATTCGCTACAGAAGAAGACAAAGGAACCTGCCTTCCATCAGAAATGTACGAGGTACCCCATTTTCCACTTTGGCAAATTTTCTCGAAATGCCCTAACCTACCACACACTCTGCAAACAACATTTTTTGCAGGACAAGGTTGTCCTGATTTAAAATAAGAAAGGTTCCCACAACAATAACAAATATTAGTCTGCTTGAATAACGTGTTATCAGCACGTGGTGCTACGCTGTTCTTGACATCCTTTGACTTAACCACAATCACAGTTTCACTTGTTGTGATCTTCTTATTCAACTCTTTGATTGAACCCTTCGAAAGTTCAATTCTTTTCGCCGTGCTTATGGTATCTACTAGAGAAGGATTGCCCGTGTATAGCAACTTTTGTTGAATATTGTTGTCTAAGCATTTACAAATATACTGGTCGCTTATAAATTGTTCAGTGAAAGCCTCAAACTGACAGTCTGCACTCAACTTCCTCAAAGCAGAAATAAATGTTTCAACATCCTCTCCTTGCCTTTGTTCACGTTTGAACAATTTGTGCCTAATAAGAACTAAACTTGGTTGTAAATCAGAGTGTAGTTCTAATTTCTTAACAGCCTCAACAAACTCATCAATCTCTTCTTCATTTTACGCACTAGGGCTAACATTGGCTGTACAGTCCTGGTCTCCTATTGGTTCTAGATTTTTAGGGCTAGTGTTGCGATTGAATAGTGTTAGGGCTAGGGTTCCCATTGGCTGAAGCATTTATCTGATTACTAGGGCTATTAAAAAGTCCAGGGTTAGGGCGTCTCAGCCTGGGCATTGAGGACAAGGGCAGTTGCCTGTTTGAGCCTGTTAAGGGCAGAGAGGACAAGGGCAGTTGCCTGTTTGAGCCTGTTCAAGACTGGTCGGGATTAGGGCCAGAAATTATGCCTTTTTTCTTATTTAGCAATACCCAGCCCACACCATCCACTTCCACAAATGGAACAACACACTCACACCAAATGTACACCACGCACAACACTATGCACAGAGTAATGTACCACCATGCACCACAATACATAAGCAATTGTTTTCACTATATATATGTACCTATCTTTGTGTATTACTTTGTATAAACATGTAAAATAATATTATGTTAAGAGAAAAAATAATAATAAATAAATCAAAATTATCTTTGGTCTACATGTACATACTTCCATTATGCATCTATGTACCTTCCATGTACTTTGATCTGTGTGTCTGTTACTTTGCTCCTGAAAAGGCATATCTAATGCACTACCCTATTTCTCATCCTGTGCCTCTATCAATATCTTTAATCTACATATATTTACTTCCTTTATGTATCTATATAATTTCAATGTACTTATGGATCTATGTATTTATGATTTTCCTCTAATTTAGCATTTCCAATGCAGTACCCTACTTCTTAGCCTATACTTCGCTCAATATATCTTGTAGCCCAACCTTCTGCTCATCTCAAACTTCTTTCTACTACTCCTTCCAATGCACTACCCTATCTCTCATCCTATACATCTATCAATACATCTCTACATCCACTCTCTCATTTATCCCAAACCCCATACCACTACTATGATCGCCAAAATAACCCTTCGTAAACTCTCTCCTACTCTACCCCTCCTCGCAACATTTGACACCTCTTTTTACTATACTGAACCCCTAAAACAAACCTTTGTAAACTCTTCCCTTTGACTCCTCCCCTCCAAAACTCCTTTTTACTCATCCAAAAGCCTCCTCCTACTGCTAAGACCTAAAAAAATTCCTTAATTCTTTTATCCCTCCACTATCGTTTTCAATAAAAACAGACTAACATATTCACTACTCAAATTCCATATTCAACTATACTAATATACTACCCAAATAACTGAGTAACATATCCACTACTCAAATTACTTCATATTTATACTATACTAATTTTCAACACTAAACCTTTATGGGTTCCGGAGTGGCATTCTACTCGCCAGAAAAACGCTTCAACACCCATCAGGGGAACAAGTGCTATATGAATGCAAATCTTTCTTCCCCTTTTATCCCAATGCTATTCTTCCCACTCCAAGGAACTGACTAATATCTACCACTGAAATTACATCATATTTCACCATATTAATTCACCATTAATCCTTTGTAGGCTTCCTCAATAGCGTGCGTCAACAAGCGCTATATACACAAACCTTTGTAATCCTCTATCCTTCTGCTATCATTCCAAATCCAAATAACTGACTAACCTATCCTTTTTTGGTAGCGGTAGCGCGAATAAATAAAATAAGACTCACCCAGATGAACAATCAACTAGGTTGATATTTTGCCAACTATGTTTTGGGAAAAAATGTATTAAGAACAGTGGGAAACAGGGGTGGTCTCTTTGAATCTTGACTGCTTAGTATTTACTCTTTGTATCAAAGATTTTAACTGTTTTAACCATGAATGAATGAACTGTAATCATGTGTATATTTGTAAATTTTTACTTGTATAATGTATGTATGTTTAATAATGAATTGTGTATTGCTTTTATGGTTTTAATTAACCGAAATAAAGATATTTGACTGACTGACTGACTGACTGACTGACTAACCTATCCACCACTTAGAATGTACTTGCATGTTTAACTATACTAATTCAACACTAATCTTCTATGGGTCCCGGAGTAGCATGCTACCTGCCGAAAAAGCGCTTTGACGCCTCGTCAGGGGTAGTAAGCGCTATATAAATGCAAATACAATGCAATACAATAAATTAACCTGTGCTAACCCTCTGATAGCTTGGGACAGTGCAGACAGGCTTCACTTTAGAGGCAATGTGCAATGTATTTGAGCAGTGCATAAAACAGTAACAAAGTGAAAACACCACATAAAAACTACACACAAAACAACAAAAATCCAATACGTAGAAGTCGAGATATGAATTTTTAAAGAATAAAAGTACCAAAAGCGCTTAGAAGCAATGAGCGCCTATGTGGAATATCTGGTCACACTGGACCAAGGTAAAGTCAATAAATTTACATGGGAGCACGGGACGGATACAAGAGCCACGCAAGGCCCGCTGAACAAAGTATTGATGTTGATTCAACAGTTGAAGTGAGGTACTGGGTTTTCTCGGAACCGATACTGTTACAATAACCCAGCGGTGTCAGGGCAACACCCAAAGACCCCGGATTCCCCTGTCTTGGCAAACAGAGACAGGGGATACTTCTCGATGACATCAAAGACCAAAGTTTATTGGTTGCAACCAGGGACAGAGGTCTACGAAGTACACACGGGTAGTTCGACAGAGACTGCACCATCTCAATGAACAAAACTCGGTCTTTTATGCCGAAAATTACGCTTCTGGCAACATCACAATTTGCATTCGGTGCATACGAAACTAACCAATGAACAAGTAGCATTTCAAAAAGTATCGAATCACGACAGTCAAAGTTAATCCCATTTTCCGTTGTCCAGCTCACCAAAAACGATCGCACACATGCTAGTTTCCTGTTCGATCAGGCCGGACAAACCCATCATAAAACCTTCAACCCAGAGCGAAGAACATGTCGTAAAGGAAAGGCAGAAACAGATGGAAAGGAGATAGAGGAGTGGGAACGGTGGGCCATAAAATCGGACCACGTCCTGTTCTTTGATCTTTATCAGTGCAGCTGCCGGACAAGGAACTGGCTCAGCAGGATTCGCTCCAGGCGAGGAGTCAGTTCGGCCAGGTCAACCAGGAGTCAGCTAAGGCGTACGTGTCAAGGACTCGTTCGGCCACAATCATAGGGCCTATGTTTGGGCAACCATACAAGATGGCTGCCACATACAAAATGGAACCCGAAGGTTCAAACTAAATCCTCAAATGCAAAGTGTTCTCCTATATCGATTCATACGAAAACATTCAGACACGTTACACTCGTCATTTGCGGTCTGCTGACACCAAGATCGTCCATTTCCGACGATCTTCATAAATCGGGTTTCAGAACTATCGAACCCAATTCGGAATCACGGAACCACAGACCCTCCTTTTGCCCTATCATAGGCAATAAACCCAGACCCATTTTAATATGAATCCGGATCTATATTCATCAGGTCATCGATATGCTGCTGTAGCATCATCTTATTACAATGCATCTCTCTCCGGACAGGCTTCCGTACACACAAAGTAGCACAAAGGCCACAGATAGCCGGAGCGCACTGCACACAGAGACAAAACATAAACAGAATCGCTAAAACCGCACCAATGACCATCAGAATCTTCCAACCCCAAGTGGATATCAATCCCCATAACCATCCCATCAAAGACCAATCCCCTTTGTCCAGATGGACAGAATCGGATATTTTGTGCAATTTAGAAATGGCTTGGAAGACTGACGGAGCGTTATCTGGAATAAAAACGCAGCAGCTCGATTGAATCAATCTACAAACTCCCCCTCGATCTGCCAGAATAACGTCTAGGGCAACTCTATTCTGAAGTGTCATAAGTCTATCCGACTGGAGCTCAGCAGTCAAGTTACCAAGGGCACCGGCAGTCTCAACTATGGTGGACTCAACCACTCTCGTAAGCTGACGAATATTCCTACTGTTAGCCATGGGTCCCCAGAACGGCAGAAAACCTTTGAAGAAATCACCCAATTCTTGTCCTGCAGTGTCTTCTTGGCTAAAGACACCTCTAGCAATTCTCGTTTTATGGTAATCTGCCGCAGCTGTAAAAGTGGGGGGTAACAGAAAGGAAACAAAACATGTGCCCGAAAAGTCATGGGGCAACCATGTGTATGCTTTGTCGTAGCAAACAAAATAAGTACCCTTAGCAGCTAAGAACGCTGGGGAAGACTGAGACGGAAACACATAAATTTCAGCACAGACGCACTTCCCTAACTGAGCTTTCGGATTCTTACCGTTGCCCTGCAAACAATAGTAGCCCTTATGGGGCACTATCCAGATCAGTAGAGGACTTTTCGCTCGCTGGTTAATACTCAGACTAACTCCATATCCAGTAACGTTCCAACCGCTATATGGTTGCCTCTCGTCTTTCGGAATAGTCTCTACTGCATTAGTCCCTTTAATCATGTCGATTATGCCTCTAGCTGTAGGACTATTCTTCGGATTATCCCTCGGTTAACGTAAGGGGTCAACACTGTGGGCATATATGAACATGGTTCTATAAGCTCGGATCAAACCATTCAAACTAAAGGGCAAGACCAAATAAGGAATTCTTTTATCAGTTGTATGAGGCATCAAACCACAAATCCAGCAGTTCGTTGTATTGATCACTAACTGATGCTGGTGCAAAAGCTGTATGAAAGAATTATTAGAGAATTCCTTACGTCTGACTACCTCATATTCGGGCAAAGGGTGGAAAGAATGAGAAGAAATAGTAGGTGAAGGTGTAGGTTGCACAGTGGAATTAAAAGTCATTTTAAAAATGAATGCTACATAACCAACTATGAAAATTACGAAACTTAGTAATAAAAGTATGCATGGTATCAAAAAACATTTCTTCGACATTATTTTGCAAATGCGTTTTCTAAAAGTCAGTGTCTGCACAGGTCTCTCCAACTCAAAGAAATCCATCCTAAACTAAGGGTGCTGCCCGCGGTGGTTGGTTGATTCTGCTTGAGAGTGCCTCTGCTGCACCCAGGAAGACTGCCTCGGACCAACAGAACCCAAGACCTAGTGTCTCAGGCTTACACTCCCAAGACTGGTAGCAACCGCGACCCTAGCAGCAAGAACCGGATGGCAGCTCAGAAAAAAAAAATACGTAGATCCTTGGTGGAGAGTTAACCTGCAAACAGTAAAAAAAATCAACTTTATTATTCTTTTATTTGTCCTTAATTCTTGATCTCAAATTGTATCTGTCTCCTCCAGGTAATTCTTGATCGGCAAACAAAAGATGAGGCTCGGTAGTGTCCAACCGTTTTGCAGGAGGTATTGATGCTTGCAGAAGACGATCACTTTCCAGTTCTGAATTAGTCCCAATCAAACGAGCATCACTGAATGTAACAAATTTCGGGACTGTCTCAGTTTCAGAATCTGCAAGACCATCTTGAACCCACTTGTCATACGGCAAAGGTAAGGGTGCTTTCTTCGTATGGGATTCGTGGATCCAGTGACGCTTTCCCCGTACTCGCACCGCAGATCTCGTCGACAAGAGGACCTGGTAGGGTCCAATCCAGCGGGGCTGATTATTCTTCGTTCTCTGAAAGTTCCCGAGGAAGATCCAAGAGCCGGGTTCTATCGCGTGGCCTGTATCTTCTGTAGCTTGTGGCAGGGAGTTATATACCTGTTGGCGTAAAACATTCATTTTAGTTGTCAATTCACGCAAGTAATAAAGCAAAACAGGGTATTCGAGGTCACTAAACCTCGTCGGTCTTGGTACGCCCCAAATATTCGCCGGGCGACCAAACACGACCTCATACGGACTCAAACCCATTCGCGAATGCACAGTCATTCGGGTGGACAAAAGTGCTAACGGCAAAGCATCCAGCCAATGTAAACCAGTGCTCTCTTGAATTTTGGCTAATTTAAGTTTCAGAGTGCCATTATAGCACTCGACTAAACCAGCTGATTGGGGATGATTTGCAGCGTGGAATTTCTGCCTAATTCCGAGACCGTCACACACTCTCTTCATCACTTGACCCACAAACTCACTTCCGTTATCACTCCAAATGATTCTCGGCAATCCAAACCTAGGGAAGAATTCTTTTATCAAAGCTTTGGCGGTGGACAAGGCAGTGTTGTCCTTAAGGGGGTAAGCTTCTACCCATCTAGAAAAAGAGCAAACAACCACTAACACATACTTTAAGTTGTTGCATCTTTCCATATGGATAAAATCTAGCTGCAAAGCCTCGAACGGATACGTAGGAGGAGCAAAATGACCAGCTGGTGTTGGAGTTCCCTTGCCAGAATTATGCATCAAACACACCATACAATTCTTGACCAAATTCTCTGCACATCTGGGTATTCCCACATTCTGCCAAACCGGAGCCAACAACTTGCAAATCCCCTTCACACTAATGTGTGCCAATCCATGCGCCATTGTAACAACTGGAAGCACATACACATTTGGCAACAAACATCTTTGATGTTCGGACAAATCAGTGCAACAACCATTCGAATCCAACCTACCCTTACTCTCTCTCCATTCATCCAACTCTTTCTCCGAAGCCTCACTCTGGATAATCTTCACACTCTCAATAGTGTCTTCGCACATGCCCTTCTCTGGAACCCATCTCGCTGGACCCACAACATACATTCGACTCGTTACATTCCTAGCAGTTTCTTTCGCAACCTCATCCGCAAACGCATTACCACGACCAACATCATCCGTGATCTTTCTATGGGCACTGCATTTTACGATCGCTATTTGCAAAGGTAACGTAAGAGATTCAAGAAGCTCATTCACCAGCTGCCCATGCTGGATCTTCGTCCCATGCGATGTCAAAAATCCACGTTCACGCCACAATCGTCCAAAACTATGAGCCACTCCAAATGCATACTGACTATCAGTATACACATTCACTCTTTTCCCTTTCGCCAACACACATGCTCTCGTAAGTGCAATCAATTCCGCCGCTTGAGCAGAATTGTGCGGGATACGTGCAGCTTCGACAACTGTATGTAAAGTCGTCACGTCATATGCTGCAGTGGTATCGCCATTCGGTAATTTAAAACACGAGCCGTCAACCCACAAAGCATCATTACAATCAGGAAGAGGAGTATCTCTCAGATCTATCCTCCCTTTCGTCTCTTCTTCAGTTCTCAAAAAACAATTGTGTTGCTCTTCGCTATCATCGTCTGTCTCAAGCGAAATCGGCAACAACGTAGCCGGATTTAGGGTATTGCACCTCTTGATGTGCACATGGCTCGCTAACAATGTAAGCTCATACCCTGACAACCGAGCACTAGTCAAGTGCTGTGTCTTCGTCCGATTCAACAAGGTATCCACTGCATGTGGAACCATAACCACTAGCGTATTGTCCATAACTAAACCAGCAGACTGTCGGATAGAAACAGCCGCTGCTGCAGTTGCTCTCAGGCAACTTGGCAACGCTCTACCCACAGGATCTAAAGTTGACGAAAAGTACGCACATGGGCGTTGCTTCCCGCCAAATTGTTGGGTCAAAACCGACAATGCACATCCTTCTCTTTCATGGACATACAATGTGAAAGGCTTGCTGTAGTCGGGAGTACCCAACACAGGAGCCGAAAACAGCGCATTACGTAGTTCAGAAAAACTCTTTTGACATTCCTCAGTCCAAGGAATCGGATTTGGAGTATCCTTAACCGTAAGAGCTATCAAAGGTTTCGCTAGAAGGGAAAAATTTGGGATCCACTGTCTACAGTACGACGTAATACCCAAAAACGCACGTACTTCTCTCTGTGTCGTAGGGACACTCATTTTTGCAATAGTCTGGATTCTTTCTGGGGTCAGTTTCCTTCCCTCCTTCGATAAGAGGTGACCTAGGTAGGTAACTTCTTGGCGACAAAATTGCAATTACGAAAGAGAAACTTTGTGATGGCAATCAGATAAGTGAGACAACAAGGACACAGTAGCATCCTTACATATGTCTTCAGTATCGGCAGCGACCAACAAATCGTCAACATACTGGATAAGGGCCGCAGCTTCCGGTAAGGCCAACAAGTCAAGTTGCGTCTTCAAAGCTTGACTGTAAATAGATGGACTCTCGCAATAGCCTTGAGGAGCGCACTTAAAGCGGAAACTTCGTCCTCCTAAAGAGAATGCAAAGATATCTCTACTCTCTATGGCAATCGGGATGCTGAAGAAAGCATTCTTCAAGTCGATCACCGAGAACCAGGTAGCAGAAGCTGGAATCAATGTCAGTAACGCAGTAATGTCGGCTACAACAGGGAATTGCGGAACAACATTCTTGTTCACTTCACGAAGGTCGATAACAAACCTATATACAGGAGGCTGTGAAGAATCAGTTCTCTTTAGAACAGGCAACACCGGACTATTGCACACATTACCTCAAGTCTCTTCAATAACATCCTTGTCAATCAGATCATAAATGATCGCTAAAAGCGCTCGTTCACCATCACTCGAAATACGATATTGCGGAATGCGTGGTAACTGAGCATTCATTTTCAATGTCACAACATATGGAGGAATGTCTAACAGGCCCACATCATTTGAACCCGTAGCCCATAATGAATCTGGTAGCGAAGACAATTCTTTCGACACATATATCGGAGAAATCACATTCTCACCCAACGTAAGATGTACTCCTGACGGAGAACAGTACAAAGTCGCATACAATCTCTTCAACAAGTCAAGGCCTAGTAAGTTCTCATTACATTCTGTAGTCAAAAGAAGGGGTGCTTCAAACCTACGAGGACCAACAGAAAGAGGCAATGGAGCGGAAATCGGATTTGTAACGGGGGCGCCAGAAAAACCTATAGAAACATTATTAAAGCCAGACAAAGGTGCGCCAGGGAGTTTAGAATGCATAATAGAGCTCTTTGTAGCACCAGTGTCTAGCAGAAAAGGCTCTGACACACCTGATGCAATCACTTCCACGTAAGGTCCACTCTGATCTACCGGAACTGAAACTCTTTGTCCATGGCTGTCCGAACAATCATTACCTTGCTCTCCATCACCCTCAACATAGTAATCATCTACATAGTACTGTGTAGACCTACCAGAAGAATTCTGCTGTTGATCAAAGCTATTCATCGAATTCTGCGGAGGCAAAGGGTGCGCGTTCTGTCCGCGACCTCTACCTCTAGGCACTTGTTGAGCACCTCTACCTCTAACACCAGGAGCACTATTTGCACGTTGCAACAGAACGGGACAACTATTCTTATAATGACCCTCTTCTCTACAATACGCACACTGATTAGGCCCATACGGAATACGCTGTTGTTGAGGAGTCTCGTCTCTTTGCGAGTTCCTCGAATACTGTTGAGGCTGCTGATAGTCACGCTGATTATTAACACGAGGTGGATAAGCTTGTTGTAGAAGAACTTTAGTCTTCAATTCCTTAGTCTTCTTATCCGCTCTCTCTAACTCGTCCTTACGCCTATTCTCATAGTACTGAGCCGTAGCAAGAATTTGCGCCGAAGTAGAAACAGGCCAAGCACTCTCAGAATTCTTCAACTTAGTACACAACTCAGGAAGAAGATTGTGCACGAATTTATCAACGAACAATCTCTGGCCACTTTCAGTAGCCATATCCTGACCACTGTGATCGACAAAGGTTTCCTCGAAACGCGAGAAAAAGTCTGAAACAGACTCTTCTTTCTTCTGCTTACAAGCTGACAATTTGTCCCAATTAACAGGGACTTCAGGCATTAAAGTCTTCATGAAAGTGATAATCCTACCAGGAAGTTCAGTAATAACATCTTCAGGCTTAGCACCTGCAACTTGTCTGTCATTCGCTGCAACAAGATTCACCCATGAATCGCCCAATTCATTATCATGATCTGTATGTCGAATGACATTCCAGATGGGCTGTGGAACAACATTCCCAAACAACATATCTATATCCGCCAAATTCATGACGCACGAACTCACAGTTTGCACAAGTTCTTTATAATATCCTGCCGGATTCTTCCGCGGATCTGGTAAAGTCTGCTTAAGCGCTAGAACTTCTGCACGCCTCCACGGTACATGAACCCACACACGCTGAAAGTGTGCTTGAACCGGTGGATTAGCAGCAGCATCAGCAGGTCTCCATACCGGAGGAATCTCTCGCATCGGATATTATAGTGCATGTCTCCTAATTGACGAATCTGGCTCAAACAGCCGTTCACTAGGAACTTCGCTACGGAGCAACAGTAACGACGATACCGCTTTCTCAACATCGGGTAGACTCACAATCGTTCTCTTAGCAAACTCCGAACGCAATCGAGACAATTCTACAGGAACTCTACCCAATTCGTACATCCATTGTTCATGGAGGAACGCACACATAAGCTCAAAAACATAACGCTGCTTTGGTGCTTCCCATTGTCGGAAAATATCCATAATACCTTCTAGGTCATACTGGGACCTATACATCACCCATCTACGTGCCATATGGTCCAAAACCACTCGCTCATCTGTATCAGGCAATTGGCTACGCGACTGTCTACGCTCACTCACAGGAGACATACCCATTTGCCCCAAAATAGGAGTTAGAAAATTAGAAAAGGCAGCGGTCATCCACTGTCTAGAAGAAGGAACAGTTGGAAGAACAAGAGGAGACGAAACAGCAGTAGTAGTAAGATCCATAGTCGGAACTGGCATTGAAACAGTAGTAGCAGGAAGAGGCAAAGTTAGCAACCCTTGAGAGGGCTGCGCATTAGGAACAACAACCAACGAAGAAGCTGGCTGTGGAGGAATAACAGGAGGCAGAACAACAGGAGCTTGCGCGGCCACAACAGGTTGTGGTGGCGCTGTAGCATTCTGCACATAAGGTGGCGGTGAATTTAGCAAATGCGACATAAAAGGGTCTTTCACAAGATCCTTTTCGTCTTTCTGCTCTTTAGCCGGCAAGACTGGGTAGCATCTGTCTACCGCTAACTTCCTCACTCTAAGCATCTGTTCACTGTCTTTCTCTTCTTCATTATCTCTGTATGCAACGGCGGCTTGTACCATTGACATACCCTTTTTATTCTTTTTCGCTAACTTAATTTCTTTCTGTTTGGCTTCCTTGCGCCATATGCGTAAAGAGTCAAACATTGCCGGCCGGGCTTTCTTCTTGAACAACTTCACTTCAAGATTATCTAGGACTTTTAACTCAAAACTACCATAACGGGGCCACTGTAGGACACCGTCATTCTTTGTGTATTTTACCCAAATCTCATTATAGCTAATAGGACCTACTCCATGCTTCACATACAACTCGTATGTAGGAGTTCCGATCGGAGGAACCGGACACGAATCCTCTAACCGGGAATCCCTCGACGTACCACAACTGAACAAATTCCTAAGACTGCTAAAACCAGGCATCTTGCTCACTAGTCTAGCTTCAAACAACAAGGGTAATCTAAAATCGATAAGCTCGTGAATACACGAATCCCTTGGCTTTGGGGCCCGCAGGTACCAAATCGAAGCTATCCACTAAAGGATACAAACCAAACTAAGAACTAGGAGACGCTCCCTTTCATACTTAACTGAATTGTCGATGGCGTCACCAGAAGACCCGTCAATTGTCTCGCTCTACAAACGTCTAAGGCTCCAAAACAGGGCGAGAGTCAGGGCAGCAGTCCTTCGTAGCCGTCGGGACGCGGGAAGCCTCGCAGCAAAGACCTTCGGAACCATATCGACATACAGAGGTGGCTGGCCAACCTCAGGAATTTTCACACGACGCTCCTCACGAACCTCTGGCTTGGACCGGTACCGCTGAAGTCGCCCAACGTTGGGCGCCAAATGAGGTACTGGGTTTTCTCGGAACCGATACTATTACAATAACCCAGCGATGTCAGGGCAACACCCAAAGACCCCGGATCCCCCTGTCTTGGCAAACAGAGACAGGGGATACTTCTCGATGACGTCAAAGACCAAAGTTTATTGGTTGCAACCAGGGACAGAGGTCTACGAAGTACACACGGGTAGTTCGACAGAGACTGCACCATCTCAATGAACAAAACTCGGTCTTTTATGCCGAAAATTACGCTTCTGGCAACATCACAATTTGCATTCGGTGCATACAAAACTAACCAATGAACAAGTAGCATTTCAAAAAGTATTGAATCACGACAGTCAAAGTTAATCCCATTTTCCGTTGTCCAGCCCACCAAAAACGATCGCACACATGCTAGTTTCCTGTTCGATCAGGCCGGACAAACCCATCATAAAACCTTCAACCCAGATCGATGAACATGTCGTAAAGGAAAGGCAGAAACAGATGGAAAGGAGATAGAGGAGTGGGAACGGTGGGCCATAAAATCGGACCACGTCCTGTTCTTTGATCTTTATCAGTGCAGCTGCCGGACAAGGAACTGGCTCAGCAGGATTCGCTCCAGGCGGAGTCAGTTCGGCCAGGTCAACCAGGAGTCAGCTAAGGAGTACGTGTCAAGGACTCGTTCGGCCACAATCATAGGGCCTATGTTAGGGCAACCATACAAGATGGCTGCCACATACAAAATGGAACCCGAAGGTTCAAACTAAATCCTCAAATGCAGAGTGTTCTCCTATATCGATTCATACGAAAACATTCAGACACGTTACACTCGTCATTTGCGGTCTGCTGACACCAAGATCGTCCATTTCCGACGATCTTCATAAATCGGGTTTCAGAACTATCGAACCCAATTCGGAATCACGGAACCACAGAAGTGATGCATTGACTTTCTCCATGCAATGATGGTGATGCACCGGTTCTGAAGACAAAGCAGCGAAGCCGAGTTGTGGTTGCTTCTGATGTGTTGGTTTTGTATGCTATGCGCTGGTTCTGAATGTGATAAGCTAGTTCCTACAACCGCTTCGATTCTGATTCACACAGCAGATGATGCGTCATTTTCAATGGACTAGACAGAGGAGGTGAGACTTTGATATCCCTGAGTCTCAAAACAGGAGGCAAGCCTAATTGCTCTTGGATATTACTCTCCAGTCAAGCAAGAGTCCAGTTCTTCCTCAGCACAGCGGAAGGTAGCAGGCAGCAGGGCAGTACAGCAGAAAAGCAGTTCTTCTAAAGCAGGGGTCCAGCAGAGTGGCAGTCCTTGTAGCAGCACAATAGTCCTTCTTCTATGCAGAGTTTCTATAAAGGTCCAGAAGTGTCTGATTTGTTGGTGTCAGATACACAGTACCTATACCCAGTTGTGCCTTTGAAGTGGAGGTGACTTCAAAGAGAGCTTTGAAGTACACAGAGGTCCTTACTTCCCAGCCCTGTCTCCAGACTCCCTACAGAGGGTTTGCTAACCTTGGTGTGGGGACAGGACACTGCCCGTTCAGGTGTAAGTGTCAGCTCCTCCTCCCATCCTGCCATCAGGATGCAGATGGCCACTCCGTCACACCTAACCTTCCTTTGTGTGTGGCTGGCTAGAGGAAATGTGCAAAGACGAGCTGTCACCCACTCCAGACATATTTTGCATTGAGGCTGCAGGTACACAGAGCTTAAGAGCAGAGAAATGCCACCTTTCTAAAAGTAAACACAAGGGGTTTATGGACGGAACACTGCAACTTTTCAGACACTCCCCCTTAGTCACAGATCTTGGTTAAATCCATCATAATTTTTTAGCTCACTTTGTCCCAGTACAGACCCAGCCATAAGCAAATCAATCTTGATCCTGTTCCTTCTGGGAGCAGTTCAGCCCAAACTACCAAGCCAGGTCTTCCCTGGACTGGAAACAAGCATCATCGAGCCTGTCTCGAGGTAAAGCTTGAATCCAGTTGCATAGTGAGCAAGGGACCCATGTGTGGGCATACCCTCCCAACTTAGGGCGAACAAAGCAAACAAAAGGAGATGATGGACGTAGTGCTGAAACTTTTCAGACCCTCACCCTCAGTTACAGATCTGGGTTGAATCCATCCTCCTTCTTTTGCTCACTTTTGCCACCACAGTTCAGACACAGCCATATGCAAATCAGTCTTGACCCTGTTCCTTCTGGGAACAGTCCAGTCCAGACTGCCAAGCCAGGTCTTCCCTGAACCGGAAACAAGCATCCTGGTACCGGTTTCGGCGTAACCCCCCTCATCAGCCAGACTAGATTGAATCCAGAGGCAAAGTGAGCAAGGGACCCACGTCTGTGCATACCCCACCGACTTAGGGTGAACAAAGCAAACACAAGGAGATGATGGACAGAGCGCTGAAACTTTTCAGACACTCACCCCCAGTCACAGATTTGGGTTGAATCCGTCATCATTCTTTAGCTTACTTTAACACCCCAGTTCACACCCAGCCATAAGCAAATCAGTCTTGACCCTGTTTCCTGGGAGCAGTCCAGTCCAAACTGCCAAGGCAGGTGTTACCTGGACTGAAAACTAGCATCCTGGGACCGGTTTCAGGGTAACACCCCTCAACAGCCAGGCTAGCTTGAATCGAGTGGCAAAGTGAGCAAGGGACCCACGTCTGGGCATACCCTGTGAACTTAGGGCAAACAAAACAAACACAAGGAGATGATGGATGAAGCGCTGAAACTGTTCGGACATTCACCCCCAGTCACAGATCTGGGTTGAATCCATCATCATTCTTTAGCTCACTTTGCCACCCCAGTTCAGACCCAGCCATATGCAAATAATTTTTTTTGTTTAATCATTTTTCATTGAGTTCTTAGAGAAAGAAAACATTATCAAACAAATGAGCACATTACAAGTGTGATACAACAATTAATGTATAGGATGAGAGCATGAGCGAATAATTTAGGAAGAAAGATAAAAGGAAGAAAAAAGGCATAAAATATGAAATGAATACTTAAAAGGGAAAAAATAAAGATTAGGATAAAAACTAAGCTGCAGGTGCATATGTGGAAAGATAGGCAGTGAAAGGTAACCTCAATAGGTCAGATTAATTTTCTGAGATAAGGAAAGAGAAGAAACATTAGCAATTCTGTGTTCATTACAAGTATAATTCCACCAAATTAACAAAAATAATGTAGAGTTATCCTTCCAGCAGGATAAAATCAGTTTGAATAGAAGAGCAATAAAAAGATCAAACAATGAAGAAGTAGGAGAAGAAACATCAAAAGCAGGTGAGGCGGTACCCCAAAAAACATTTTGCATTGATAATGGAATATTACACTGAAATATTTTCATGCCTTTAACCAAATAGATTGCTCACACTTCAATACATTAGAACATTCATATAATTGATTAATTAAAGTCCCAGTGGACGCAGAACAGGACCAACAAAGGGAAGAGGGGGTAGGGGAAAACTTGGATATACATACAGGAGTAATAAGAGCTCTACTATAAAGAAGGTATAAGGATTGAGTAATGCTGGCAGTACCAGAAGTTTTAAATAACTTGAGCCAGAATTTATCCCATGAAGGAATAGGAAGTGATAAAGATAAATCCGCTTTCCAAAGTAATTCGGTATAGGATTTAGAACGTTCAATAACTGGTGACAAAAACATCTTATAAATAGAAGCAGCCTTAGGTCTAAGGTCATGAGTAATACTGTAAATCATTGTGGCAGGGATAAGTGAGGGAGAGGCTAAAGAAAAGATGTTAGTTGCTAAGTAGGACTGTAAAGCAGCTGATGTTAAGAGGTACTCATGAAGAAATTAGTTTGTCAAGTTATACTGTAACTGCAATTGGGAGAAGGGAATAACAGAGTTATGAAGAACCAACTGATAGATAAACATAATTCCCTTCTCCTTCCAGCGCTTATAGTAGAACAATTTCCATCTGAATTTTTATACATTTATTATACCAAATAGTGGAAGATAAAAATCATTGGAATGGATCGAGACCAGCTGACAAGATGTTATATAATAATTGTTGGAAATATTTCAAAAATAGTATTATTTGATATGAAAGTGCAGTTAGACATACATATTATGTTTTTGAAAGAAAAATCCTTCAATAGGGAGCATTCAAATGTAATCCAATGGGGCAAAGGCTCATCAGCAAAGTCATAAGTTAAGGCAAAAAACTGTCTAATTAAAAATGCAGAGTGATATAATTTAAAATCAGGAAAACGGACACCACCTTCAGTTTTGGGACACTTGAGTTTCACAAGGGTAATACGGGGATGTTTCTTATTCCATAAAAATTTTATACACATGGAATTGATTTGAGAAAAAAAAGAAAGGGGAATCCGAAAAGGTGACATGGGTAATAAATAAAGGACATGGGGAACAAGCATCATTTTAATATTATCCATTCTACCCCACCATGACAAGTGGAGAGGCGACCAAGAGAGAAGTAATTTCTGTAATTTGGTAATTAATGCATTAAAAGAATAACTGATTGTGTTAGAAAGAGCAGAGAACTAAATACCAAGATATTTAATTTTTGTAGGACACCAGGTAAAGTTAGTATTAGTGAACATATATTGGTAACAAAGGTGGTTCAAAGGTAATACCTCTATTTTCGAGAAGTTCAACTTATATCCAGAGATGTTAGAATACAATTGAACTTCATGCAAAAAGGGAGGTAGGGAGGAAATAGGATTAGACATATACACCAGAATGTCATCAACGTACACTGACAATTTATTTTTCTGGAGTTATTTATGAATCCTGAAATAAGTGAATTAACACTGATACGCTAAAAGAAGGGTTATAAACACAAAACAAATAACAAGGGTAAAAGAGGACAGGAAAATATTTAGAGAAATGGTTATTCACAAAAATACTGGCACGAGGGGCTGAGTATAACAGTTTAACAAAAGATATACATTTCGGTCCAAAACCATACCATTGAAGAGTATTAAACATGAATTGCCAATTAATACAATCAAAAGTCTTCTCAGCAACCTGGGACAATGCTGCAAGAGGAGACTGGTATTTTTCTCCAAAGGACATGACCTTAGAAAACATTTGAGGATTGTCAGCAGCCAATCTACCCTTAACAAAACCAGATTGATCCGTTTTTACCAATAATGGGACAATATTCTCAAGATGAGAGGCAAGTATTTTAGCAAATATCTTTCAGTCGTAATTAATTAATGAGATATGGTTATTATTTTGACAAAGGGAGTGTTCTTTATCACGTTTGGGAATAAGGACAATCAAAGCTTCCATAAAGGAACCAGGTGCCAATATAATCTTCAAGGAAGGAGTTAAAAAGAGCAAGATGTTTAAGAGCAGAAATAGAAGAAAAAGTGGAAAAAAATCCAGTTGAGAGGCCATCGGGACCAGGTGCTTTAGAATTTTTTAAGGATTTAATGGCATCCGTTATTTCTTGGAGCGTAATTTTGGCTTCTAATAAATCAACTTCATCTGACAGGGATGAGGGTTTAGGAAGGCCATTAAAAAGGTGTGTATATTTTGACTAGAGGGGTTTATGTCACCAGAAAAAAGTGACTGGTAGTAATCTTGAAATATAGCAGAAATATCTTCCTCGGAGGACGCCAATTTGTAGGTGAATTCATTTAGGATAGGACCAATATTTCTACGCTCAGATTTAATTAAAAAAATTGGCCAGCATTTTGCCAGCTTTATTTTGGCCCCTGTGGTATTTGGACTTCATTTTAAGAAGGACATTGCAAGCATCAACGGTGGCAAGTTTGTTAAGAGCAGATTTGACCTTAATTAATTCATGGAGAGTCAGGGGGGATTTAGAAGTAAAATAAGCATGTTCCAGCGATTTGAGCTGTTGTATTAGAGTTATATACTTGGCCTTGGTGGTTTTCTTCTCTCTTGCTGAGTATGCAATAGTAAAGGCATGAAAAGAGGCCTTAAATGCATCCCAAGTATTAGGAAAAGAAGTGTCCAAAGGATTATTAACATTAAAAAACTTGTTGATAAAGGTAATGGCTTCAGAGATGAAGTCATTATGTAACAACACAAAATTATTACGTTTCCAACACCCAAATTTTGGAGTACTCAAGGAGAGGTCAAGTGCAGAAACAACAGGAGCATGGTCAGAAATAAAAATATATCCAATCTTGAAAGATTGGATGGATGGGAGTAAGGGTTTACAAACCAAAATATAATCAATTCTAGAACGAGTATGATGGACATTAGAAAAAAAATGTAAATTCAAAGGAATCAGGGTTACAGGTTTTCCGAACATCAATGAATGGACGTGAGTCAATGGCAGATTAAAATGATCTCTGGGATTTATCAGGATAGAATTTGCATTTGGACTGTCTATCTGAAAATGGGTCTGACCATTCCCTAAAATCACGAGCAACAATATGTTAGGATTATCAATGGAGGAAAGTAAGATCTTAATGATGTTCCAAAAGTCAGGGTCTGGTTTAAGTGGCCCATAATTATTAAATAAAACAAGTTCTTTATTGTGAATGACAACCTTAGCCATTACCCAACATCCATCAGTGGGGGAATACAATTTTAACAGCATGTAAACTCTCTTAAAATTGTGTAAATAAACTAAGCATAAGCAATGACTTAATTGCCTTGGCACTTTTTCCACTGTGGTCATTTTCAATGCATGTACTCCTTAAATTGTGAATTGAGTACATATGCTCTTAATAACTGTTTTGGATATGAATTATCAGTATTGTAGCTTACTCACAATACCGAATCTCTCTTCTTGTAATTAAATTATTTCTTAAATTATTGGTTACGGACCATTATTGTATTCCCGTATGGCACTCAGGTCCGGTTGACTTTTAGGGTTGCCCCGTTAATTGTAACAACCAGTATCCATCAGTGTCACATTGTGTAGATAAAATGTGTAAATGCAATCTATCTATCTATATTAAAATGAATGTATGTCTGTCTGTCTGTCCCTTATGCATTACTACACCATTCATCCGATCGGCATGAAACTTTGGGAAGTTGTGGAGTACACTCCTGCAAAGGTTTCTGGCAAAAAAAAAAAAAAAAAATTGTTAAAAGATGTTGAGTACACTCCCGCAAAGATTGCCGTAAAAAAAAAAAAAAAATTGTGTTAAATACCGGGCCCCCGGCCCTCCAGGGCCCCCATAATCTTTCCAATACTGAACGTTTACAGTTTCCGGTGCGACTCGCTTTTGCAATGACCATCAACAAAGCACAAGGTCAATCACTGCAAGTGTGTGGACTAGATTTGGAGACTCCGTGCTTCTCACATGGACAACTGTATGTGGCCTGCTCATGCATCGGAAAACCTTCTGATTTATACCAGATGGAAAAACAAAAAATACTGTGTATCCAAAAGCACTTAAATAAATAAACAGAATTAAAACACTTTAAAATGTTTTCCATATTAAAATGAATGAGTTTCAATAAAAATTACACAATGTAAATTGAATGTTATCATAACAAGTTTCCTTAAATTTCCTTTCTTCGGAGATCGCAGCAACGCGCAACGGGTAAGCTAGTGACTTATGAAAGAGAATAGCAACACCACCCTTACGATTAGAGGCTGGAGAATAAACAACTTGGCCTACCCACTGTCTCTTTAATTTAGAGATTCTGTATCCTTACAATGAGTTTCTTGTATGAACGAGACATGAGAATTCAGTCTAGACAAATGAGAGAGTACCTTTTGTCTTTAAACGGGGTGTCTCAGACCACGAACGTTCCACGTGACAACATTACACATGTTGGGAGGAGGGGTGGGTAATAAATGGTTGGAGATGATACACATCAGGAATACAAATGGAAATAGAAAAAAACCATTTATTAGGTAAATATATGCCCAAGAAAAAATAACGAAGATAAGCACATGCATCATATAAAATAAAAAAAGGATAAACAATGAATGATAGATAAAGAAAATGAAATAGTAAGAAAAAGAAAAAGATCAAGGAAAGAGATCCAGATCCAGATCGAAGACGAAGAGTAAACGAAGTGAGCATGGGGTGCAACAGCACAGAAGACAGACGGAACAACAGAGAAAGAAATATTAAGAAATGAGAAAATTAACAGCCATAAGGAACCTGATAGAAAAAAAGTTAGAGACGTTGGATAGAACTATCAATGGAATTTGGTGGGAGACTTTGGAGAAAAGACTTCAATTTAACAGGATCATCAAACGAAAGGGTAGAGACCCTCATGAGTAATTTTACACATGCAAGGGTGCAAAATGCAATAGTGAATATGCAACTGTCTCATCTGAGGGCAAAGGGCATTGGAGAGATTCTGAGAAAGATAAACCATGTGACCAGACCATATAAGGCGACATTTCACTTTTGCTGCTTTAAGAGCACGCTTGAGATCTGTAAATTCTAGAAATAACATTATATCCTCCAGGTCTAGATGAGTTTGGTTGAATATGTCCAAGACGATGTTCACGTTGGATATTTAGTGAAGGCTCTAGTGGAAGATCTAAAAACTCGGGCAGGAAGCTCTTTAGAAAAAGAAGGAGGTCTGGACCCTCCAAATTCTTTTGCGATTTTCAAGATCTTCAGTATGAAGCTTGAGACGCTGAATTTCCTGTTCCAGGATACGAATCTTAGCAGAAACATCATGTAAATCACTGATACGTTGCTCCATATCAAACACCTTTGCTTCCATATTAATCCACCTGTCTTCAATTTGTTGGAGCTTCTCATTAGTAGAGGACATAAAAGAGTCCAATCCCCGCACCTCTTTAAGAATAGTATCAAGAACAGAATTTTGATATGACAAGATGGGTGAGGGGGGATCATTTTTAACACTCTTTGGCTTAATACCAGAAGATGAAGCTCTGATAGAGGTTGGAATCTCACTAGCCATCGTGAAATGCCAAGAAGGATGATGTAGCACCTATAATGACGATCTCAGCCTGCCCATATGCTATGAAAACATGCTGCAGAGGGAGATAAGAACGGAGAAGAAATGTTAATCAACCAGAGAAAAAAAAGAGCATTCCCTCTCTCCCTCTTCATCTTAGAAAATAGCTGTTCAGTAAAAGACAAATTAAGGAAAGTCAAAGTAAACAAGAAAAAAGCAGAAAATGATGTGAGGCATCCACATGTGGAAAATAGTAGGGAACAGGAGCTCAGTCAAATCAAAATGTGCCTTAGAAAGGAGGCAAAGCTGAATATGCAAACATTCATGTTGAAAAATAGCAGCAGTTACAATAGGAATACAAAAAAACGTTGCTGAGTGTTAAGTAAATAAAACGCCTGTTTTACCTCAGCAGGAGGTCTGGAGAAGCGAGCGGCAGGCTCAAAATGGTGGCCGCTCCTGTTTATGAGGAAAAATTCACCGCCGCTGCCACTGGGTCAAACAGGGATGCATTTGATGTCGGAGCGGCTCCAAATGCCACTCCAACCATCAGGAAATGCAGAAACGAAGGTGTCTTCTCTCTTACACAGGCAAAATAGGCTGAAATGCCAAAAAGAGCTCTGCGTCGGAGCAGAGCTCAGCCCAGTGCTGCCATCTTGCCACGGCGCATGACCACGGCCCCCTATGCAAATTATTCTTGACCCTGTTCCTTCTGGGACCCTGGACCAGAAACAAGCATCGTGGGACCGGTTTCACCACTCATCAGCCAGGCTATCTTGAATCCAGTGGCAAAGTGAGCAACGGACCCACGCCTGGGCATACCCTGCCAACTTAGGGCAAACAAAGCAAACACAAGGGATGATAGACAGAGCGCTGAAACTTTTCAGACACTCACCCTCAGTCACAGATCTCGGTTGAATCCATCATCACTCTTTAGCTCACATTGCCACCCCAGTTCAGACCCAGCCATACGCACATCAGCCTTAACCCTGTTCCTTCTTGGAGCAGTCCAGTTGGAAATGCAAATCCAGATCTTCCCTGGACTGGAAACTAGCATCCTGGGACCGGTCTCGGGCAACACCCCTCATCAGCCAGGCTAGCTTGAATCCAGTGGCAAAGTGAGAAAGGGACCTACGTCTGGGCATACCCTGCCAACTTAGGGTGAACAAAGCAAACACTCCTCCGCTGCAGTCTATGGTCTTTGTGATAGTTAGATAGTGCAATGTAAATGGGAGGTAAAAGAAAAGAGAGATACCACAGGCCAGACCATCCTCTAGAGAACCAGGTAAAAGCATGTGCTCCACAAACAAAGTATACATTAGGGGGTGTGAGCAAAGGTCGGCTACTAGTAGTTTTCAATTTATATGTGTAATTACAGCAGCTTAGGCCCACTGGGATTTTCCCAGAACCTTCAACACAGAAACTAGTTGTGGTATGAATGACAGGTACACGCATAATTTCATTTTCCGAGATATTTTGTGCATGAAAACAATTAAAGTATTCAGTGACATTAAATCCCTGGAAATCCAGCATTTCATTTTGCAGCCATGTGACATTTCTGTTATTCTCAAAGACATTCATGTAGGCATCTCGATGTAAAGTACCCTCCTTGCCACCTATCCCGGGAGTATAACCCTAGTGTACTACTATATACTCTAACCCTGCTTGATAATAATACTCATATTCATAGCGTAAGCATGATAATGAATATACACCATGGAAAGCAACTGGACCATACCTCACAGCTATTTAGATACAGCAAGGGTAAAGACACCAGTAAATCATTCTCATGCATCACAGAGGGGAGTAACCCGCAAATCCCACAATTTGTGGCATTTTTCGTATGGTGTACTTGATGAAGCATTTGCAGGAAAACATTTTTGATATATGTCTGTCTATGTCTCTCCTTGTGCAGGGCCAATGTAACGAAAAGGTGTTCAGGTGGAGCCGGGGTAGTTCCCATCAGAGTGTTTGCTGGATGTTTCTTTTCTAAATACTATACTACCCCAAACATTATAATTAATAGTATGAGAAAGAAGATCACTACTACTATCTTGCTCCTAGTGGACCAGCTAGACCAACCAGGACTACTCCGCCCTAGCAGTGGGGCAGCTGAGGGCTGCTCCTCCTCGATGACATCATGACCAAATGGGTACAAGTGAAGAGCCTTATCTATTGGAGCCACAAAATACCCTCAATGATCTTGTACTGTGTCCAGGGCAGTGCACCATTTTGACTTACCCTACTCTGTCCCAGGCACCTCAGACCTGGTACCGACACCCTATTCTCAAGTCCTTCCCTAATCCTTTGACTGTCCATCTGGTGCACTGTCCTTCTGCTGGGGGTATAAGCTGTACCTGGCCACTCCAGGCACTGTGTCATTAACAAAAAGGGGGAGAAACTCAGGCTCAGAAGGGCATTGAGAGTCAGGTCCCTTTGGATCAGATGATGAAGACGCTGGGGCCACCCTTATATCCGGAGGGGCCGCATCAATTAAGGAGTGATGCTCACTCTCTACTTCCATCTGCGCCCACCTGCGCCCACCTCAACCGGGCTACAGAGAAGAGAATAAAGTGGGGCACCATTTCTCCCCCTTGGTCACCAATGCCGTTGAGCACCCACTTGTCATAGGGAAGTGGGAGAGGGACCTTCTTGCAATGGGTACCATGCACCCGGTTGTTATGACTGTTGAGTTTCACCGCTGTTCTACTACCAAGGAAGACCAACAGTAGTCCCATCCAACGAGGCTCTAGGCAGCTCTTCCTCTGGAAGTTCTTGACTAGCACGTAATCTCCGGGCTGTAGCTGATGCCTGGGCCCCTCTGGCAACGGCCGCAGTGTCTCCTGAATCTGCTGATGAATAGAACAAAGATCTTTAGTTTAGTTTTAATTCATACAAGTAATCCACAAGCAAAGGATACTCTATCTCGGAAAAAAGCTTTGGCCTTGGAACGTCCCAGATATTGGGCGGGTGGCCAAAAACCACTTCATACGGTGACAACCCTGTTCTAGAGTGCGCAGTTGCCCTAGTAGATAACAAAACCAAAGGTTACGCATCTGGACATCGCTAATCTGTGCTTTCTTGTATCTTTGCTAACTTCAGTTTGAGAGTATCATTGTACTTCTCAACCAGGCCTGCTGACTGGGGGTGGTTTTGCTTAATGTGCAAACTTTCGCACACCTATGGGATGACTTTTGAATTGAAGTGACACTCCCGATCAAACGTAGCAATCCAAAGCACGGGAAGAACTCGTTCAGGAGAGCCTTTGCCGTTGCCATATTCTCTTTAGTAGGGTAAGCTTCAATCCATTTACTGAATGCAGAAATCCCTGCCAGTATGTACTTCAAATTGTTAACTCGTTTTACTTCGATGAAATCCATCTGTAGAACCTCGAGAGGGAAGGAAGGCGGTGCAAAGTTACCTGAGGGTGTTGCAGTACCTTTCCCAGGATTATGTGTCATACAAATCATACAATGTTTCACTAAATGAATGGCTAATTTAGAAATATTGTCATGCTGCCATAAAGGATCCAACACCTTGCATATTCTCTTGACGCTAATGTTGGCTGGGCCATGGGCCATGGTGACCACAGGGAGTACATAGGCATTAGGTAGCATCGATCGCTGTTCTCTGACTTATCAGTCCAACTCCCATCCTTATGCAGGCGCCCTGTACTCTCCTGCCATATTGCCAATTTGTCTAGAGTCGCCTCCCTTTGTATCTCTTTAATGTTTTCTAATGTTTCCTCAAACATTTCTTTGTCTGGGAGCCACCTTGCAGGACCTGCCAGAAACATATTTTTTTATCTTTGATCTAGCTGTCATTTTAGGTTTTTGATCTGCAAATGCATTTCCTCTCCCTAACTCTTCTGGTATTGCTTTGTGGGCACTACATTTTATTATTGCTAACCTATCTGGAAGTGTTAAAGTGGCCAAAAGTCTATGTATCAGTGAGCCATTCTGTATTTGGAATCCATGTGAGGTCAAGAACCCTCTCTCTGCCCAGAGGCGTCCAAAGTGATGGGCGACCCAAAAGGCGTACTAGCTGTCAGTGTAGATATTAACAGTCAGTCCCTCACGCAACTCACAAGCACGAAGAAGGGCAACCAACTCTGCAGCTTTGGCTGATTGGTATGGGACACGGGATGTCTAAACTACAGTGTGCAACGTTGTAATTGAATATGCTGCAGTGGTGGTGCCATCTGGAAATTTGAAACAAGAGCCATCAACATATAGTTCCCCTTGGGGATCAGATAGGGGAACATCAGTCAGGTCTGCACATCCTTTCCTCTCTTCTTTCATTCTATACACACAATCATGTGCATCTGTGGCATTACTAGTCATAAGGAGGGGATAGTAGCATGGTGGGCTTCAGAGTGGCACATCTTTTGATGGTAATGTGCGGAGCAAACAATGTTAGTTCATATCCAGTCAGACGCTCACAAGTGAGGTGCTGTGTCTTTGTCTTATTCAAAAGCGTATCCACAGCATGAGGCCATCACTGTGAGATCAGTATCAAGAATGAGCCCTGCTGATTGCCTGATAAAAACTGCCACCGCCGCAGCAGCTCTTTGGTAGCTTGGGAGAGCTCTGACAACGTTATCCAAAATGCCAGAATAATAAGTATTTGCTGACCACCAAAACCCTGCGCACAACCACTGCCTCATGTACGTAGAGCACAAAAGGCTTCTCGTAACCAGGAGTACCAAGCACAGGAGCAGAGCAAAGCACAACCTTTAATTGCTCAAAAGCTTACTGGAATGCAGATGTCCAAGGCAGGGGCTCATGCACTTCTTTGGTAGTCAGGTAAAGGAGGGATTTTGATAGTAGGGAATAATTGGGAATCCAGTGTCGAAAAAACGAGGTAATACCAAAAAATTTACGTACTTCGCACTGGGTCTTAGGAACAGGCATATTAGTGATACCAGCTATGCGTTTAGGTGTTAGTATGCAACCCTCCTTTGACAGTAGGTGACCTAAGTAGGTGACCTCCTGTCGACAATAATGACATTTGGAAAGGGACACCTTATGGCCATGGTGCGCCAAATGCAACAGCAGTTTAACAGTAGCATCTCTACAGCCATCTTCAGTATCAGAAGCCACAAGGAGGTCGTTATTGTACTGCAATAGCGCATTACCATGGGGAAGTACCAAAGAATCCAGTGGAGTTTTTAAAGCTTGACTATAGATACTATGACTTTCTGTATAGCCTTGAGGAGCACAACAGAATCTAAAGCTCCTGCTGGCTAGGGCAAATCCAAACAGATATCTGCTATCTGTAATGATCGGAATACTAAAGAAAACATTCTTTAAATCGATCACTGAAAAGAATTTGGCTGATGAGGGAATCATCGTCAATATCGTGGTAATGTCTGGGATTACAGGATATTGAGGCGCTACAAGTTTATTAACCTCTCTAGGGTCAATTACAAAGAGATTGATGTCAGGATGAGCATCAGAAGAGTCCAATGCGTCCTTCTTGAGAATCGGAAGGATAAGACTATTACACACATTCGCCACTGTCTCCTCAACCACGCCAGACCTAATCAGATCCAGTATTGTTCACAATAAGACCTTTTCTCCTGCCTGTGAAATTTTATACTGAGGAATACGTGGCAACATAGCATTATCTTTGATCTTAATAGAGACCGGTGGGTTCTGGAGTTACCCCACGTCCGTATCTCCTGTTGCCCACAAGCTACGGGGCACCTCTTTGAATTCAGTGGAGAGGGGTGCATGTTTAGCAAAGCATTGTTTTGCACAAGCCACTTGTGGCCCAACGGTCAATGAAACACCATCTGGGGAACAAAAGATGGTGGCATGTAATCTCTTTAACAAATCCAATCCCATTAGATTCTCTCCACAATTTGTTATTAACAGAAATGGCGAATCTACAGTAAAGGGACCAATAGTCAGAGCAAGAGGCTTGGAAAAGGGGCTAGCAACCGGCATGCCTGAGAAACCTACCGAAACATTGTTTTGGCCAGACAGAGCTGCCCCCGGGACCAGTGAATGGGAAACAGAGCTATTTATAGTCCCTGTATCAACTAAACTTTTCTTGGCTGTACCTTGCAAATCTGTAGTGTCATAGGGTCTGCGCTGATCTACAGGCACCGGAACTGGCCCCTCACCCTGTCCCTGGCTCTCCTAGCTGTGGGACAACCCTGTCACTTCATCCATCTCACAGTCATCATGATAGTACTGCCTTACCCGAGTTTCATCAAAATAGTTCTTTTACGATGATCATACGATGCATTTACAGACTGCACCTCTCCTCCTCCTCCTCCTCTACCACGTCCTCTAAAACCCCTTCCTCTCCGGGCCTCAACTTTACAGCAAGAACTCCGGGCACTCACTTCGCTAATGCCCCTCCTTTTTACAGTACACACATTGGTTGTACCCGATGGACACGCCCATGGTAGTGTTCTGTCAGAACGGGACCCCGCTGGGCCGGACTCAAACCTCTACCTCTTCCATTTCCCCTCGTCACTTGCTGCATCAGCACCCTCTTCCTCAACTCCTTTGACTTTTTCTCTTTGTGCTCATTTTCTCTATGTACTGTGCAATACTCAAAATTACTGACAGTGATGAGGTGGTCCAAGTACTTTCCGAAGCCTGCAGCCTAGTCGCAATCTCGGGAAGCAAATTAATGACGGACCTGTTAATGAACAAACGAACACCACCCTCCTATGACAGATCTTGGCCACTAAAATCCCAAAACACCCTTTCAAACCTAGCAAAGAAATCACTGGCATACTTTCATCCTTCTTCTGATGACATGCAATCAACTTGTCCCAATCCACTCATCTTGGAGGGATGAGGGAATGCATGTAAGGGATAATACGCCCCGGCAAAGTTAATATCTTCGCCTTCTCGCCGGGCTTGCGTTCCTTATCCCACGCCCTGATCTCGTATCATGTTTCACCCAATTCCACTACGTAATCCTGCATATACACCTTTCTCCATTTATTTAACGGTACCAACAGTCCGAAAAACAACTCTATATCAGCCAATGTCACCACTGTGGAGGAGGCCGCTTCCATCAATTCTTTATAGTATGCTGTTGGATTTTTCTGAGGGTCCGGTAACTGACTAACATTAGGGATATTACCTCACTCCTCTTCCATGGAGTGTAGATCCACTGTTCCTGAAAATGGGCTTCCACCCATGGGCGAGTACCAATATCATAGCGAGTTCCATTAGGGTCAACGAGATCTCGTCTTGTCCCTTAAATCTCCTGGATAACATCTTCCCCATTATTAAAGAACAAGTGGATAATCCCCAAGCTGCCTCCCAACCCACCCCCACCACCAATACTCGAGGTGCTACCTCTCTAATTCCCTTCGTCTTCCTCCCCAATCCACTCCCCCGACCACTACGGGCACTGGATCCAAGCGCTTCTTCTACACCGACTACCCTGACGACCACTCCTACCTATACACCAGCGGCACCTCACCGAAACATCACACGCTTCTTCCACCCAACATGGCCGAGACTACATCCGTACCCCCCATAGCTACTGAAATCAGTCACGGCACGACCATAGCTCCTCACCCCTCCTACATAACCCCTTTCCTCATTATCTCTCCCCCTACCCTATCCCCCCTCATAATACCACACCCAAAACTGACTCCTCCCAGTTAAATCTATCCCCACCTAGCATGACCGAAACTACATATGCACCCCCAAAATCAACTGAACCCACTTTTAGGAATGACCATACCACCTCACCCCGCTCACATAGGGCCCGATGTAGGTAATCCCAGATTACCGATTCTTAAATACCGAATCATACCGCTTCGGTATTTAAGAACTGGCAATCGGGATGTAGGTAATTTTACCGAAATAATTACAGAATCAGATGATTTGGTAATTACCGAATCAGTATTTACCGATTCGGTAATTGCCATTGATTCCTATGGGCCTCAAGACCCATAGGAATCAATGGCAATTACTGAATCGGTAAATACAGATTCAGTAAAATTACCGAATTTGCAAGGGGTACAGGGTGTCACTTTGACACCCTGTTGCACCCCTCAATTGTGCATGGGTGCACATGTTGCTGAGGGCATGTATGTCTGCAACATGGCACATTTTTTAAAGCAAAAATATGCTTTTTGAAGGGTTTTCAATATTTACCACCAACTTCTAGTTGGTGGTAAATAACGAATTCTTAAACCCTTGTAGCACTGTTTACAGTGCTACCTACATGCTAAATTACAGAATCGGTAATTTTACCGTTTCGGTATTTTACCGAATCGGAAAAATTACAGATTCGGTAAAAAAAACGATTCTGTAATTTAACATGCCCCTACATCTCATTTTCCAAATACCGGTCGGTAACGGCCGAAATTACCGAATTTCGGCAGTTTACGACCGGTATTTGCCTACCTACATCGGGCCCTTAACCACTTCCTTAATCATATCTCCCCCACCTCAACCCCTCCTCTCAATAACACACCCAACTCGGACTCCTCCCAGTCCAGTCAATCCTCATCGAGCAAGACCAAGTCTACACCCGCACCTCCAATAGCAATAGCAATTGAACCCACTTTGGGAACCTCCATAGCTCCCCACCCCTCTAGCATAACTCCCCCTAATCATCTCTCCCCCAAATCTTCCCCTACTCGCAATAACACACCTATCCACCCTCTTAACTCTCACCGCTACCAATCACACTTCACACAACCGCCCACCAGCCTGCCAAACCCACTACTCAGCCTCCCACATCAACATCCCGCCCACATGCACACACAACTGCGCATACTAACCCACTCACTCCTGCACCAGGCCATACATCCAACCAGCCCACACCGCAGACACACACACTCATGTCACCGCCTCCCACCTTAATCATAACCACACCAGACACTAGATTAGATGAGATCATGTCCACACTTCACTTAATCAAAGAGGATCTCCACGCTTTTAAAGTGATGCTATCGAGACAACCAGGGCTCTCCAGATCCTACAGAGCCTGTATACCGAGCAAGCCCCCAACTCGCCTCCCTAGCACCCCCAACCATAATGTTCCCAGCTGGAAGTCAATACCCTCCCGTAATCTATCCTCCCACCCAATGCGGTCCACCAACCCTTTTTTAGAGAACGATCTTCGCTCTCTTCTACTCTCCTATGAACCCTCCATCGCGATCCCCGTTTCACTCACACACATGCCCATCCCTTCTATCCCCTCTAACCCTCATAGGCCCTCCACCCACAACAACAGAGGAATAATCAACAACAATCTTAGTAAAGTCCTAATCACTCAGGACCACACCACTTCCCTCGCCACACCCTGGCTTAAATGCACACTGCTGAATTGCAGATTGGCCTCTAAACACGCAGCTGACATAGCGGACCTCATTATCTCTACTGATCTGGACCTGATAATTCTTACTGAAACATGGCTTACAGAATCCTCCTCACCGCTCATCGACATCCTAGTACACCCTAACTATGACATCATCAGACTGGACAGGAGTGGTAAGACAGGAGGAGGAATTGCATGCATACACCTGAGCAACATCATCGTAAACAGAGCCATATCCCCTGTACTCCCCTCTTGTGAATACATATGCCTCGACACCAACAGTAATGGCAAACCTGTCTGTTCGTTACACCTCATCTATCATCCACCTGGTGACAACCTCATCTTCACAGAACACCTCATGGACATGGTCATAACATACACCGGACAACAAAACACGCACATTTTCCTTGGTGACTTTAACCTCCACTGGAACGACCTCAACGATATAGTGGTCAATAGTCTCAAAAACTTCCTCAATGCCCTAGACCTCGACCAAATTTGCAACAGCCCTACACAGAATAAAGGCGCAACTCTGAACTTAATAATCTCTAAGAGCGATTCCACGCACCTGGAGTCGATCCTCCCCTGTGATTGGTCGAACCATCACAGCATCACCTTCTTTATCAATGAAACAGTTTAACTTAACTCGGCTCAATCCACAAAACCTAAAGTATGGAAAAGAGACTAGAAAAAACTCAACCCAAACCTGTTACCCGCTTCCAGCCATAATCTACTTTTGCCCCCTGCTGGTTCTTCCAACATACATGAGCTCACCAACCACTACCTCAACTCTATGACCTCGATAATTAACAAATTTGCTCCCCTTCAACTAAAGAGAGTTACCACGAAAGACTCTAAACCCTGGTTCAACGGTACTCTTAACGAGGATAGACGCTCTCTCAGAACTGCTGAACGCATTGGAGATCAGTCCCATCCGCCAAGCTTCTCATGACTCTAAAAAGAAAGAGAAATGCTTACTATCGAAAGATCAAGCGCACTAAAGCAGACTTCTTCAGCCACCAACTTGACCAAGCAAGAAATCGACCAAAATAACTTTTTGAATTAATCAAAACACAATCTAAGGACGCACCTCAAAGTCCACAAGACCTAACTCTTCCACAACCCACGTGTGAAGAATTTTCTACCTTCTTTAATCTAAAGACTGAGAACATCAAGAAAGATCTCAATGATCTAATTTCTCACTTTTGTCTTCACACCAAATCCTCCCCTCTACCCCCAAGTGAAGCACAACAAATCCAGTCAAAGTTTGTTTTAAAAAACGACGCGGCATGGTCATCCTTTTACACCTATTCCGAAGACGCTATAGGCAAGTTTCTCTGTGCCCTGAAGCCTGCCAATCACCTCACCGACCCTCTTTCCACAAATGCGGTTAAAGAACTTACCTCATTGCTTCTACCTCTCTGGACCAAAATCATCAACAGTTCACTTCTACAAGGTTGCATCCCTGACTCCCTAAAGGTGGGGCAGGGGTCTCCCATCCTTAAGAAACCCCCAGCTGACCCTATGGACCTAAACAACTACCACCCTATCTCCAATATTCCCACCCTGGCCAAACTTCTGGAAAAATGTGTGCACCACCAACTGATAAAACATATTGATCACTTCAACTTTCTTAATAAACACCATTCCTGCTTCCGAGCAGATCACAGCACGGACTCAGCCATGACACACATTATTGATGATGCTCTACAAATACTTGATCAAAACGGATCATGCCTTCTTATCCTACTAGATCTCTCATCAGCCTTCGATACAAACACAGGAACTTGATAGATCTGTTGAACCACAGAATGGGTCTATCTGGATCAGTGCTTAACTGGTTTACCTCTTTTCTGCAAAACCGGACTCAAATATTCAAGGTCAACAACACCCTGTCCAAACCAGTCCAAACCAGTTCCAGTTGCGCTAGGAGTCCCACAAGGTTCCTCGCTATTCCCAACACTTTTTAACTTATTCCTGGAACCACTTACCGATCTGCTACAAGCGTCCAACGCGCAATTTCACATGTACGCAGACGATACCCAACATTACCTTAAGATCAACACCCTTGAAAACATTAATTTGCTTAACACTACTCTTAAGACCATCCAAACATGGCTGGCAGAGAACCACCTTAAATTGAATGCTTTAAAAACTGAATTCCTCCTATTTTTATCAGATATGGGCTCCTTACCTTGGATTAAGATTTCCCCGCTACATTCCCCAATGTACTCTGAGATCCTCCACTCAAATTCTCATCCCTGTTTTGAAGGTCTCTCTTGCCAGGATTAGTGGTCGTTCTTTCCAAGTTATAGCCTCCCCTCTTTGGAACGGCCTCCCCTTAGACCTTAAACAGGTTCAGGACCTTCTTACCTTTAGGAAAAGGCTTAAAACTTGGCTTTTCCAACTGTAATGCATTTTGTTGTTGGCTGTCTCTGCGTCCCTCTCTTTCTGACTGTTATGTGGTTCCTTGCTTAGGGCCAGGACACTCTTGGGAGTAGCTGTGCGCTTTATAAATACCTAACTGTTAGAATTGGGGGTCTCTAGTTGGCATAGGTAGGTACTTGTGACAAATAGGGACCGTCTCCTCTAGTCAGAGTAAGGGGGATTACACTCCTAAAATTACCCCTGCTCACCCTTTAGGTGGCGTGAAGCGAGCAGTCAATACTTATTTCAGAGGCGGTGTAAGTTATGCATTTGTGACCACATACAGTAACCAAGTGACAACACTACAAATGGACACCACACAAGGTTTTATATATAAGTGCATTTTATATAGAGTTACCGCAAGACCAATAAACAACAAAAAGAATCCACAGTACAATTAGAATTTAAGAGTTCTGGTAAAAAAGGCTTAAATCAAGGTTCTGTGTGAGTCGGTAGCCCGGACGGACTACAGCGTTGTTGAAAATAACAGAGTCTAGCAGATCCAGCGGACCGCGTCAGTACGGGCCCACTCAAATGTCGACAGACTCAGTCACAGTACCTTTTACTTGGGGCCGCCGGCACGATGTGTGAGCCGGTTCCAGTGATAGTCACAGTGCAGAAAGGAAGCGTTGCTTGATGTGGTGACCATCGATGCGGTGGATTAACGTCCACCCAACTTTGGTTGTTCTTCGACATCCTTCCTAATGGGACATTTCTCCCACAGAATCTACTTTACGGCGTGATTTTCCAACTGAAGTGGGACATCCTAAACGCCATAATACATGTAGGTACACTTAATTTTGGGCCTCATTTAGCCCCCCTTTACAATTAAACGCCTGAGTGATATTCATTTATTTTCCTAGGTGCTCACCCCCCTTAGTCCTGATGAAGACCCTATACTGAGGATCAAACTACCCTTACCTTACCACAGGGGTCGAAACGTCGACAGCATCTTCCTCAACATACACGCAAAAATACAATTAGCCATAAAGGACTTTCGTGTAATGTTTATCCAGGGAACCTTGTGATCTTTTTAAGACTGGAAATGTTCTTAGATTGATGTAGAATTGTTCACAGGACACAATTCCTTTTCTTTGTCCCCTCACCTATTCCAACCACACCCTACCCTACTTATTCAATACCCCCTTTCTATGACACCCACGGAGCACTAGAGCAAGTGTTTACTACTATATATACTATGGAGGTAGTTACTTTATATTTGATGAAATGAGAAATCTATTATATGTGAATGTGATTGATAACATTGTTGACAGCTGAATTAAAATCCTGTCTTATAACTTTCTTTAGTCGTGTGTACCACTTTAAGCATTCATTGTTGGAATTATGCTTTGAAATGTTGTACAGCCGACCACTTTTTTGTAATCATCGATGCGGTGCAGGCAGCGGCCCGTTGACAGAGTCAGTGGATCCAAGGCTTGCGTTGCAGGTCGAGACGGTGCTTCGATGCGGTGCTTGCAGCTTGCGGTGCAGCAAAAGAGTCGGAGTTCGGGAGCTGGCGTCGATCAGTCCGGACAGCTGTGCAAGTGGGGCGGTGCGTCGCGAAGCGTGCGAGGCTGTGCCCAACTCCCGTGCGGTCACAGAACTCGAAGTCAGCAGCAGTGACCGCGTTGGTAAGACCAGTTCGATTCGGTGTAGCGAGGCATTGCACATCGTGGTGTCTACCAGTCGTGGTGCAGGATACGGCTCGGTGACGGCGTCAGGACGGAGTCGGTGAGCGCAGAGCTTGTGTTGTTTGAGGCGGACGTTGCCTGATGCAGTGCCTACAGGAAACCGGGCTGGTCGTGAGAGTCGGTCACAGCTCCCTGTCTCTATAGCCACTTGTTTCCAGGAGCAATTCACAAAGGCTGGTGAAGTCCACTGGTCCTGGGACTTCGGTCAGGGGGCAAGCTCTCTTCCAAGCCGTTGGAGATCTTTGCACAAGTTGAAAGAAAAGTTCACAAAGTTCATTCTCCTCTCTTTGGCAGTCAGGCAACCATTGCAGGCTAATCCCCCAAGCAGCACTTCAGCTTGGGAATAGTCTCTCCTCAGTTTCTTCAGGTTCATTCTCCTCAGCAGAGGTTTTGTCTTGTAAGTCTAGAAGTGATCTAATTTCATGGGATCAGGGTCCCAATACTTATACCCCAAAGTCCTTTGTTCTCCGAGGGGAGAGGGGCCTGTGCCTAGTTCAAGCCAGTTTTAAAGCACTCTGTTTACCAGACTACTCCTTTCCTTTCACAGCGCAGGGCGGGCACATCAGACGCCCCACAGGAGGTGGAGCCAGCATTATGGAAGGCAAGTACAGTCCTGGAGCACTTTGTTGACAGTCTTCCTTCTCTTCTTTCAGTGTGCAGGGCAGAGACATCAGACGCACCACAGGAGGTGGAGCCAGCATTGTAGAGGGAAGGTCAAGCCCTATTCAGGTCCCAGGTGCAACTCCTCCCTCCCATCTAGATGCAGATCTCCCTATTCACCACCGGGCTGCCACAGCCTGTCTCTTGGAATCCTCCAGCCCTGTCACTCACAAAACCAGACAAAAGAATACACAACCTCGCAGAGGCAGGCTCAAAATGGTTAGGCAAGCAAATACCTACTTTCTAAAAGTGGTATTTGCAAACACAGAATATGAAAATAAACTTCACTAAAAGAAGTATGTTATTAATCTGAGTCCAGGCATACTAAACTCGAATTTCCACCATGTTCTCTGCTAGGATTATAAACATGTAACAATCCTGCAGTCCATTCTGGCCTATGGAGAACAGGTAGCCTTGCAATAGTGAAAAACGAAAAAGGCTGTAATTTACTATTAGGACATGCCACACACATCAGGGCTTGTCCTACCTTATACTTGCAATGCACCCTGCCCTTGGGCTTACCATAGGGGTGACTAATATGAAGAAAAGGGAAGGTTTACGGACTGGCAAGTGGGTGCACTTACCCAGTCAGCATGACAGTACCAGACTGCACGCTGGCTCTGCAATGGCAGACCTTAGACACATTTTACAAGGCCACTTCTGTGGGTAGCACAATCAGTGCTGCAAGCCCACTAGCAGCATTTGAATTTACCCACCCTGGGCACACTCAGTGCATGGTGCTAGGGTCTGACAAGTAAACCAAATATCCAATCAGGGAACCACTAATCAATACATCAATTTACAGTAGGGAGAACTCGCACTGTGGCACTAGACAGCAGTAGCACAGTGTCAAAAGCATCTAACACCAGCAAAAACACATGAGGCAACAGTAAAAATAGAAGGGAGACCCACGCCAATGGTGCCAGGTCTAACACTAACTAACATAACACAACATTTGGGATGGTCATCTTGGGTAATTAGCCTCAGCCTACATTGAACAAGGCATGACTGAGGGAGGAGAAGTGATGCAAACGGTCATGCTTCTATAGCCCAACTGTTCCTTTGAAGTTCCAGAAACAATATATGGTAACCATAACTACATTCATAGCTTTTAATTGGCTAATATGAGGTATGGTGACTGAGGGGAGTGCCCTCACCTGATAGATCTCTACACTTCTACACTGACCAACAGTATCAATGTGTCTCTGTCACTAATGACGGTCCCCAATCACACAGGTCTGTTGACAGTTTATTCATTGAATAGCTTCCAGTATACTTTCTGATTGCACATCAGAGACATGTACAATGAAGAGTAAGGGTAAAAATTGGTGAGAGATGGAGGTGTGGATCACATGTTTGCCTAGAGTATCCCCACTCACAAACCACATACAAATGTAAAGTTAGTGTCATCCCTGTGACAGTGGAACATGTAGCTAAAGGGATGTTGTGGTATGGCAATACAAACTTAACAGACGTTTTCATTCTCACATTTAGGGGAGAGGATGTGGCCTAACGACTAGAGCAGTTGATCTCGAAGCTGGGGTACAGGGTTTGAGTCACTGCAGGGACATCCTGAGATTCTGGCCAAATCACTTAGGGCCATATGTAGGAAGCATAATTACGCTCGCAAATGCTGAAATTTGCAGAATTTCAGCATTTGCGATCGCAGTTAGGGCAGTGTGCTATGTAGCACACAAAAACCCACATGCAAAATAAGGAATCACAAAATTTGCGATTCCTTATTTTGCTATTGCATTTAAGGAATCAAAAATTGCGATTCCTTAAATGCAATGTAGGAAGCACCCAAGTTGTGCGACTTTTGGCTTAAGGAATCGCAAAATACCACCAACTTCAGGTTGGTGGTATTTTGCGATTTATTTGAAAAATGCACTTTTGGGCATTTTTTAAAGTGCCATGTGGCATGTATGTGGGCCACATGTGCACACATGTCAATTTCAAGGGTGCAAAAGGGTGTCCTATTGACACCCTTACAACCCTGAAATTGCATTCTCAATTTGCGATTCTCTAATTGAGAATCGCAAATTGAGAATGTCTTCCCATTCATTCCTAAGGGCCTTCTAGCCCATAGGAATGAATGAGAAGGTATTCCTTATTTGCAAATTGCAATTTGCGATTCGCAAATAAGGAATAAGTGGGATTCGTAATAACATTTGCTAATCCTACCTACATTTCGTTTTGCGATTCTCTAACTGCGATTCCCTAAAAATCGCACTTTGAGAATCACAAAATGAAAATTACCTACATATGCCCCTTAATCTCCTCGTGCCTAACAAAATGGATATGTCCTTCTGTAACACAACTGGTGCTCCTGTAAAGCACTCTAAGAACTTTGGGTCGAGTTTGCGCTACATAACCTCCCCCCAAATAAAAGGGATTGCCTGTGAGTAGTCCACATTTCCACCGCTCAAAGAGATATAGAACTGAGTGTCACATGTACCAGCTCTTACCTTAGTCCTTGTATGTTGTGTAAACTATGTTACTCTCCCCTATTTACCATGTGCATCAATGCATTGGGCCTGCCAGTTAAGGTGTCTGGACAGTCATGCACAGGAAGTTTACCCACCAGCATTTCCAAACTGTGTGCTGTGTGTCATAGTCTCTCACATCACATGGACCTCAGTCTATGTATGTCATAATCAGGTTTGATGTTAATCATCAAATGAGTAGAAGAGGCCCTTTCCATGCATTAGTTGTGCTTAGCATGTGACATGGACACATGTACAGTGTTGTTGATAGACAGGGCTGGCTCTAGGGCGGTGCGATCAGTGCCACTATACCGGGCACTGACTTGGGGTGGGGGCACCATGTTTGCAAGTATATTTTCATATTTTCATTTTAAAAGCAACTACTGCCACGTTCCTTGCTTCCAGCAATTTTCAGCCATCAATAACAATGTCAAGATCACTCAAGTGATTAATGTCCTGCTGGAGAGAGATCGTAGGTTTGCCTAGTGGAAGTTTTAACTCATCGTAAGGTAGTGCTGTGGGTTAATATGCCTATTGCACAGATTGTGTATCATGTAGATCAAAAAGTACATATAATGTAAATAGGCCAGTGGGTTACTGTTTATGTCCCAGGGATCCTTTGTTACTTTTGTTACAGTTTATAAGTTAGAATCCTAATACAGCATAGTGAGCTATTAACTGTCATCAAAGAGCTGCATGCAAAGTACAAGATTTGTATTAGCGCTATATATCTTTTTGCCCTGTCTTTCATTATCCTAAACTTGCAAAACGGGTTCATGTGGGTAGAAGAAATCCATTTTTATTATTAATGAAAACCCCTAACAATGATATTATGTTTTAAATTCCGAATTTGTGCTTTTCCAGACCAAGGACTCTTAAACTATACTGCCTACTAGTATAGATGATATGTGACTCCTACAACTTGTAGTCCTCTGTCTTATGCAATATTTCATGTGCACTGATTTACACACCTATGATTGTCTCTGTGCCAATGTGTGTGTGATTTAAAGGTATTCACCTGTTACAACGCATTTTTTACAACGCACTACCACTACAACGCAGGCATTACAACGCATACCATTACAACGCATAGCGCTGGGGGGCGCTCTAGGATAAGAGGTAAGTTTAATTTACTATCCAACACCTTCCCTAGGGTCCACGGGGACTGGAGTTAGAATAGTAAATTATACTTACCACTATCCAGCACCCCAAAGCGCTATGCGTTGTAGTGGTATGCGTTGTGAATACCGCGTTGTAATGGTATGCAGAGTAAAAGTATGCGTTGTAACGTCATACATCCTGATTTAAAGTGCTTTTTCACCCTACACTGGTATTATTGGGGCTATATAACTAAATCAGTCTGAGAGAAAGTGGTTTAAGAGATTTGAAGAGCACTGTTCAATGGTGGTAGAGAAGGAATTCGTGGTTGATGTGGTCATTGGGGGGCGCCAACAAACATTGTCGCACAGGGTGCTACCAGTGCTAAAGCTGCCCCTGTAGATAGATTTATGTGTGTGCTAGATGCGATCAATTTTGTAGCTACCATACAGAGGTCCTCAAGTTTCCATCTAAAATCTGTCTCTACATCTCTTGCATCCATACAGACCAAAGCCCATAAAAAGATCATTTAGAAAGCATCGCCTGGAAGATGCGGACCCTGGGAGTCTCCCACCAGCATAGTGCCCCCTGCCATAAGAGGTGAAATGACCTCCGGCGCTGGGCTTGCAAGATCACAGAGATCCAGCAGGGCCAGGCCCCCAAAAGGGGAATCGGCATGAGCTGGACACTTGAACTCCCTGATGGCCCACATACTGGTGGTGCCCCACCCAGATCTTCATGGGCAGTTGAGAGCCCAACAGCAGAAACTTAGGGGTGAGTATTGGCCTGAGTGTAACATTTTGCATGAACAACTAACTTTTGTTACAGGCTGCATTTTTCCCCACAAGCTTGGAACTGAATCATGTGCTTCGCAATAGTACCTTTGTTGCATGTGAAAGTATGGTAGTAGGGGCATGGTGTTCACCACTGACTATACGTCATGTTGCCAGGAACTGAGCAGGGTCCACTAAAAAATGTATTTCTGCTGTTGCAGAACCATATGTCTCTACTTACCTACATTGTCCCATTATGTAATGTGTGTACGTGGTCCTACACAGGCCACTTGTCATCCTTATGTCTTCAGTGTAGTGGAAATATGGAAAAGGGTTGCTCACATGAACTGATATTGATTGGGGATGTACCTTGTTTATTTATGGTGCTATCTCACCCCACTTGGTTCCTATCTTTTGCCATACTACTCTTTTGTACTACATGTGACATGTAGTTAGGTTACTCATGTGCATCTGTTAATAGCATCATCTGGCAGTAGACAGAAGTGTAAATGTAACTTGGTAATGTTAGCAGTATGGGATGCCCTCTTCCATGTGACTTGTGACTTATGAATTTGATGATACTTATCCCTAGTAAATGCCCTGCCGTACTACATGTACCAGGTTAAGGACACCTGACATTTTGCTTGTTGCTGTTGAATACATAACTACCTATCCACACAGGGCCCTGCAATTTTATTGTGAAAGGGCCTAGGTTGAGAGGGAGATGTTATCTCTTGCTACACACCTAAGGGTGAAATATGGACATTCTCACACATGCAATTGGAGCTGGAAGTGGTTCGGACACCCTGATGATTGACTGTGCTCAGGTCATGTGGCATTAATACATTTACTCATGCCAATGGTTGAGCTGATGTACTAATCCTTGCTCTGGTGGCCCCTCCCTGGTGGTGGTGGACCAACCTGGAACATCATCCTCTACATCCATGTCCACCACCGCCCCTTCTACCTCCATCCTCCCTGCCGCTTCCCAAACTTCTGTCCGGGCCCTCTCCCCTACGCAGAGGAGAGTCTCCTCCAGGCCCCTCAGCCCCTGCCCCTGTCTCCCCTGCTGTGCTGCCCTGATTGTGGAGGCCATAGATATCCTGAGGCAGATAACTGTGGGGCAAACTGCAGTGCTGAATGCACTCCAGGAGCATGGCAACAAGCTGACCCAGGCTGTTGCTTACCTAGATGACATTCACTCTGAACTGGCAGGCCTACGAGATCTCTTCAGGCTATTGCTTCCACACTTGCGGAACTCTTCCAAATCTTCCAACAGTCCACCACCTCCTCCAGAACCTTCTCCATCCACCATCCCTCTCCCAAAACCTACCCAATGCACTCGCACACCTCAGCATACATCCACCTCAACTTCCAAATACAGCACACTCCAACACAATGATAAGGTTAAAAAATACAGCATACCCACAGAACAATCACCACCCTCTCCACAACATCCACTGACATACAGACAAACACCACACCCCCAGACACTGCCACATCCACTTCTAAGGTCACACACCAACACACTACAGCCACAACACCACAGACACATTATATATTCAGACACAACACGCACATCACCATCCTTTGCCACAAATAACATCACACACCCAAACACCACACCCAAATCGTCAGCCACAGACATATCACACAAAACCAAGCACATGACACATTCTACACCCAAACAGACATCAAACATAGAGAGAAAGGGACGCACACCACACACTCACACACGTCCAAAACTCAGACCTCACATCCTAACCTCCAACACCCAACCCCTTGCCTCATCTTCTCCCAAATTCCTTACCATGTTTGGTTTGACCTCTTCCCTGCCACAGCTGCCCCCCACTTCCCAAATGCAAAAGGGCTGGATTCTTACAGCTAGTCGACCCTTCCACTCCCATGTCCACCCCTAAAAAACCTTCATTCCCCACTACACAAGTCCCTACCCCACAAGGGAGAAATAGGAAGCGAGGGAGCCACCCACTCTGATACCAACACCCCCCTCCTAAAACCCAAAGGTCTGCTTCCCACCCCAGCCCAAGTGTTCGAGACAGGAGACCAAAATGTTTAAGACTCTTCCCTCCTCACTATGCCATCCACTACCCTTAAAGTGTACAAAATTCCCCATATGCTCCACGTCAGCCCTCTAAAATTCGAACCTGCTCTCTCACAGATCAACCCAAAACTCCCAATCCTGCGTCCAGCACTCCCACAGCCCAAACCAAAAGCTCCCAATGCCGACTCCAGCTCTCCCACAGACCAACTCAACCCTCCCACCCCAGTCCATTATTTTTCATATAGACCTTTGTTGCCCTTGCTAATAATGTTAACTGTTGCTTGTGGATATGTAGGCCTATGAAAGTTTAGTTGTGTTTGTTTCACCAGGATAGATGATCCTTTTGCAGTGGTAAGTATGCTCAGACCTTGGTACAGGTAATGAATTTACAGAGTCTGTGGCTCAATTTTAAATGTAAGCATATGTGGGATGAGTAACTACACAATATCCAGTATGGTCCACGAAGCAGAGATCAAGAATTGGGTAACCAAAAAGGAAGCTGAATATCTCATAACCTCGGACCCCAAAATTCCCTACTTCTACTCTCTTCCAAAAACACACAAAAATAGGTCCCCCCCTCCAGGGAGACCCATAGTGTCTGGAATAGGGTCAGTCCTCGAGCCGCTCTCAAAATTTGCGGACGAATTTTTAAAACCACTTGTACAACGTACACCATCATATCTAAAAGATACCCGAGACTTGTTGGTACAGATCCAAGCAAAAACATTTGATCCAGCCACAATGATCCTAGTGGGTTTGGATGTGGAATCTCTGTTCACTAGTCTGCCACAAGATGACACACTGCAAGTATTGGAAGATATACTTTACTCTGAAGATTGGCAATACAATACACCGAGACACTTTATTCTCGAATGTTGCAAATTAGCTCTGAAAGAAAACTTTTTTGCTTACGAGGAAGATCTTTATCTACAGACCCATGGAACATCGATGGGCAGTGCCTTCGCTCCATCGGTGGCAGGGTTGTATGTGAGCAACTTTGAGAGTAAGTTTATTCACAATGCAGCCAACATGTTCTCTACCAGCATCCTTTACTGGAAGAGGTATATAGATGATGTGATCCTAATTTGGGACACATCAGTCGACTTAGAACAATTTATCCACTGGCTCAACCATCTAGACCCATGGCTTAAATTTACCCACACTTCCAGTAACAAGAGTTTGGACTTCTTGGATCTGACAATTTTTGTGGAAAATAACACCTTACATACAAAAACCTACACAAAACCTACTGCTAAAAACAGTTTGCTCTCATATCAGAGCTACCACCCAAAGCCACTCAGAGACAATCTTCCTTTTAGCCAGTTTCTCAGGCTAAAACGTAACTGCAGTAAAAAAGAAGACTACCTGATCCAGGCGCAAGAGCTAAGCCAAAAACTGTCAAAAAGAAATTACAATGCAAAAACAATAAAGTACTGCAAAAAAAGAGCGAACAATCAACCCAGGGAGTGCCTCCTACAAAGCTACCCTAAGGCACAAGTACAGGACTTGACGACCTGCGTCACTACCTTCTGCCCATCAACTTATGAGGTAAACAAACTGATAAACAAAAACTGGCATATCCTAAACACTGGAATCTTCAACTGGCCTAAGCCGAGGTTTGCCAATCGCAGAACAAAGAATATCAAAGACGTACTGGTACACACCCGCCCCTTGAGAAAACAACAACAATCCATCACGAGGGATGTGACTATGAACCCTGTAACTGGCCACTATCCTTGCGGCTCTTGCGTAGCCTGTAAAACGACCACAGTATCAAAAACACTACAGCTAACGGAGACACTGTTATGGACACAACGTCAGCATACGAACTGCAACTCATCACATGTCATATACATGATCACCTGCAAATGCAACAAAAAATACATTGGTATGACCTGCCGCAAAATCAAGCTGAGGATTGGCGAGCATAAAAGTAACATCCGCTTGAAGAAAAACACCACAAAACTTTGTGCCCATTTTGTTGAGATGGGTCACTCATGTGAAGAGCTCCACTGGACAGTACTTGAAATGCTCACTGACAAAAGTACCAACTGTGAGCGCCGTCTGTTTGAAAAAGAACAAAGGTGGGTGGACCGCCTTAAAACCTGTGAACAGGGATTGAACGATGCCATCCCCTGGCACCGATTTGCCTATTGATAACACGAGGTATCCTTATGTATTACCACCAATGTGCGTCAACATGGAACTGTGTCAAAAATTGACTACAATGCAAATTCAGCTTCTTGTGGATCAATAAAGCTACTAGAGTAGCAATACACCGAAAAACAAAAAAACGAAGAAATCGACACGCCCGTATGACTGTCTAGGCACCTTTAAAAACTCAGTGCTCCTAACCCAAGCCACACCCCGGGGCAGAGTCAGCACAAGGCGAAATCCTCCACACACGCGGGTAATGGCGCCGGCAAACGAGACCTCCAGATACTCCGGTAAGACAAGCTATTCTCCTTAAAACTAATGGAGTCCTCTTTATAAACAGCTCTGAGCTCCATACTGCCAAAAAAGCGATACCCTGGTAAAGCGAAGCACTCTTGGCCACAGGTAGGCGAACACGTCTCTTTTTTAACTAACTAGCTATGCACTGTTCACAGCGTTTGCCCGCCCCGCCCCCGCAATAATGATAGCGCTGCTACAAAACCGAGAAAGCGATATAATAATTTTTGACTACAGGTGGGCTTATACTACCCCTTTTACATATAAGTTATTCACTGTTTACAGCGTTTGCCGCCTCTGCAATTATGATAGCGCTGCCTCATTGTTTTCTGCCAATGCAATTTCCACCTATAAGCGAAACAGTGTTTGAGTGTCTAGATCTTCTAGATCATACTTACAGTCCCCTTTACGTACTACAGATAAGGGTTGTGTAATATAGATCCTAGCGTATCATACTAGTATTTTGTCTATGAGTCTCTGTCTTACCTTAGCGAGAATCAGAATTATCATCTCCACTCTCCAATTTATTGCCTTCCCAAAGTTAAAGATGTTTTGGTAAAGAAAAGTGTTACTTAACCAAACTACATAAAATGAAATACATTATAAAGTAACGAAATTAGGTGTGTGTGTGCATGCTATCTATGTACATCATTTTCGTCTCATTGCAGATTACGAAGGAAAATTTCCTAAATTGTATAACCAAAACAAGAGTGCTTGTACGCCAAATATGACTACACAAATTGTGTAAGTACAATACCTTTATGTTTGTGAGTCCTGACGAAAGCTCCGCAGACCCTTCCAGGCCCAACGGAGCTGAAACATGTCGACGTATTTTATTAAACCATACTATCAGACCCAGTAACTCGGTCTAAAATCGTACCACCCAATTTTTAATGTGGTAAAAACAACCCCTATTAAAGAACTTTCGGGCTGTTTACCTTTTTAACCATTTCTTCCTTTTTTGCACATTTTACTTTGCACCCCTTTTTTCACTCCAAATCTCTGGACACTGCACCCTAGACCAGAGGCGCCTCGGGTGAGGCTGGCACATTCACTTCGGAGTAGCCAATGATAACTGCCATAACTCTAATGTGGGGCGGACGAACCAGATATACCGCACCTCCTTCCAACAAAAAACATAGAGTTTTTTTAGGCTACTCTGATCTTTATCCCTTATACCAATGGTCATAAGGTGTAACTAGTGTCCGTTTCTCTATTTTTGATAACCAATAACTATTGTGGCTAGCAATGCTTTGGCTGGTGTCTGCTCTGGTAAGTATGGCATCTTGGCTTCACCAATGTCCACATCTGCTAGCTTGCAGTACCACCCACGATGTAGGGTGGAAAGGTGTTTGATGTGTGCACAATATGTTTTTCTTAGGGCACACATGGGAAGTGTGGTCTTATCATGGCATTGTGTTACTGTGAAGACAACTGCTGTTGTTGTGATGTTTGTTAGGGAGTATTTATACATTAGCCACATGTGCATGCCACTTGGTGAGAACATAGGCTGTCCCTATTGTACACCATGCCATAGGTCCTGTGGTGTACATGAAGACATTGATACAGGTGCTATGTGCAGTGAAGACTTGGCCACTTCCTTCCCAAGTGTCCCCCAGATTAAGCTGACCCGAAGCAGCTGGGAGGAGTGACAATGAGACCCTTAAATGTCTGAGACTGTGCTTTGAGGGTAACCCATTTATCTGCCTTTTCTTTGTTATGTGGGTGCTGTGTGAGGATATCCAGTATTAGGTAACTGTTCTTTGCACACAGCATTACAGCTTCTGTGGTGTCCATACATGTAGGATTTGTAAGTAATGCTGCGTACAGGAAAACACAAGATATGTTTACACCAGGGATACAACGGGCCTAACCTTGTCCACTGTGTTGTTTCTCTGGGGGGGGTCTCTGTAGATGTTGAGCAGGGATGTTTGAGCTACCCACACTGACACATACACACTGTCTGTGTTCTATGTTGTTGTGGACGTGTACAGTGTTGTGTAGTTGTATGCTTCAATCTGTTCCTCTTGTTCTACAAAAAAGGACTTTGAGTGGACTTTATGTACGGTACGGGGTGTGTGCTTTCAAAGGAGAGTGGCTGATGTACATAAGGGCCTGACTACCATACATGTCCCCTGTACATCTGTGATTGGCATATTTTCCCACACAATTACATATATTATTCCTTGTAACATGTCACAACATCTTGGTATCTGATACTACAAATTACTTTGCATCTACACGTGACAAGGGCAGTTGCTTTTGCCAATGGTTGTTAGTTATTCGAGATCCTACTGTGACTTACTTCCATGAAATTATGGTGATGCTTCTGTTCTTACCTGGCAAAAGTGGATATGGACTGTTATAAGTGTGCTTGCTGGTCCATCTGTGTCAGTGGAAGGTGGTGTTGCTGCTTATAATGAAATGTTATGCACCCTGAGGGTGTGAGCAAATATAGAATGTGCATTGGGTACCTTATGAGCATCAGCTTTGGCAACCTGCTGGGACTAGCGACGGACATACCTGAGAACACTGCAAAGCCTGTTACACAACTCACACTACTCAACTTTTGAAAGTCCCTTCAGACCACCCAGACCTTTCAGTGGGTTGAAACTAACTGGGGGATCTCTGAGAGGAGCGTGCCTTAGGTAATTGTGGCTGTGTCTTATGACATGTTTACTGCGCATAGGTGCTTATGCTAGTGTGCCACCTGAGGAGTATTTTACAGCTTCTGTCATTGCTACCAGCTATCTGATACAAGTGACTGTACACCTGGGCCATTCCAGAATTATTGGCTTTGTGATAAATTGTGAGTATCATATGATCAATAGGCAACAACAATGGCTTTGTTTTGTGTTTTGGAACAGATTATGTTCTGACATGATGAGACTGTCAGTGAACTATGACAAGTCTCTTCGAAGTGACCATACAATGAATGAAGGGTGGTACTGCTGCTGACGTCAGTTGTGGATCCTGAGGATGATGGCTAGAATGGAGAGCCCGATGGGTACTCGTCTCACCACATGCTTTTTAGCACTACCGGTGCTGGGCACCGGCAGGACTCAGCCCACTAACAATCCTGATGCTCCCTTATGCCCATCTTCACTACACATGTGTGTTAGACATGACATCATTGGCGTGAATCTCCCTTCCATTTTGACGGATTGCCTCCTCTGTTTTGATATGTTTTTGCTGGATTTATGCTTTGGGCACTGGGCCACTGCTAATCAGTGCCACAGTGCAAGTGCTCCCTATGTTAAATTTATGTACTAATTGGTTATTCCATGATTGGGTTATTTGATTTATCTGTCAGCCCCTAGTACAGTACACCATGTGTGCCCAGGGCTTGTAAATCAAATGCTGCTAGTGGACTTGCAGCACTGGTTGTGCCACCCGCAGAAGCCGCTTGTAAAGTGTCTCTCAGGCCTGCCAATGCAAGGCCTGTGTGCAGTCTAGCACTGCCATGTCGACTTGGCCAAGTGCACCCACTTGCAAGTCCCTAAACCTTCCCTTTGCTTCATGTTAGACACCCCTATGGTAGGCTCAAGGGCAGGGTGCATTGTAAGTATAAGGTAGGACATGCTCTGATGTGTGTAGCATGTTCTAATAGTGAAATACAGCCATTTTCGTTTTTCACTATTGAAGGCTACCTATTCTCATAGGCCAGAATGGGCAGTTAGATTATTACATTCTTAGAATCCTAACTGACTCAGGGAACACTGTAGAAATTCGAATTTCGTATTCCTGAACTCAGAATAATAAAATACATCTTTTAGTAAAGTTGGTTTTAATATTCTGTGTTTGAAAATACCACTTTTAGAAAGTAGATATTTTTTTGCCTAACTATCCAGGCCTGCCTGTGCTGGGTTGTGTATTCCTTGTCTGGGTTTGTGAGTGACAGGGCTGGGGATTCCAGGAGACAGGCTGGGACAGCCCAGTGGTGAATAGTGAGATCAGCATCTAGATGGGAGGGAGGAGTTGCACCTGGGACCTGAATAGGGCTGGGCCTTCCCTCTACAATGCTGGCTCCACCCCCTGTGGCTTGTCTGATGTCTCTGCCCTGCACTGTGAAAGGAGAGGAGGAATCCTGTCTACATAGTGCTCCAGAGCTGAATCTTCCCTCCCCTGTGCTGACTCCACCTCCTGTGGGGCGGCAGATGTCTCTGCCCTGCACAGTGAAAGGAAGAAGAGAGTCATGTAAACAAAGTGCTTAGGAACTGTTTTGGACATGGCAGAGGCCACTCTGCCTTCAGAGAACAAAGGATTTTCGGGTATCAATATTGGGACCCTGATCCCAAGAAATTAGATCACTTCTGGGCAAGAAACCTTTCTGCCAAGGAGAAGAACCAAAGAAGTCGCAGGAGTTCTACTGCCCCTCTGCCAGTGTGCTGTTTCCTGGGTTGGCCTGCAGTGGTTGCTTCATTGCAAAGGGAAAGGAGAAGGAACTTTGTAAGGACTTTCATCTACAGAATATTCTCCAAGGGCTTGAACTGTGCTAGCCTCCTGCTGAAGTCTCAGGGACAAAAGACTTCACCTCCAGCTCCCTCCTGAATTTCCTTGCTTAGAATTCTGACTCCAGACACTTGCGTGCCGCTAGGAGCTGGAAGCACCATGCATCGAGAAGAAGCGTGTCACTGCTGTAGCTGAAATCATTGCAACGCCAGAGAAACAAGCCTTCGCCGCATCTCCCTGGAAGTGTGTGTTCATCGATGTTGCCTGCTGTCGCATCACCGGAGAAGAGTGACGCCATCCAGAGAGTCACCATCGGTTCACTGGAGAAGTGCGTCGCAGGGCCTGTCGCGACTCCAAAGTACAGAGTCGTCGCTAGGCTGCCAGGGCGTCATCACATCATCATCGCATCACCGCATCAAGGGCGCCATCTTCTCGCATCGCAACCGGATCGTCGCATCGCACGAGCCCGCAGGCCAAGAATTTACGCATCACCTCCGCACCGGTAAGGCTCACGACGAGTCCCCTACTCTGCGCAAGCACTGAGGAAGGACGCAACCGTTCCCCCAGGTCACGGAACCGACGCATCTCCCCTTTTGCGAGCCTTTTGTTCACTTTGTGTTACGCATCCAGGTACTTTGTTGAGAACTGTGTCGTATTTACCAACAACTTGAACTAAAAGACGTCAATCATCTTTTAAGTAATCTTAAGTGTAGTATTGTGGATATTTGTGATTTGTGGTCTTGTGTTTAAGTCTATGTAAATAATACTTATTTTTATGAAACCTGTGTTATGTCCATCTGTAGTGTTATCACTGTATTACTGTGTATATTCACAAATTCTTAACACACTGCCTCTGAGATAAGCTTGTCTGCTTGTGCCAAGCTACCAAGGGGGGTAAGCAGGGGTTATTAAGGAGTGTAATCCCCTTATCCTGACTTAGAAGTAAGGGTCCCTATTTGGACAGAGGTGAATACCATTGCCAACTAGAGACCCCCCCAGATCTAACAATGTGTATTGGGAAGTTGTCCCAGCATGATGACTGGAACACATATTGCTCACACACCCACACACATGCAGACAAGGGTAAGCCCCACTTTTTTAAGGTGACCCATTGATTGGCTACAGAATCTCAGTGGCACGATTGGTGTGCCGCCTACTGGTGGTTGTGTCCATGACGTTGTCAGTTTTCCTCATCATTGGGCAGGTACAGTAGTGAGATGGCGTGTAATGCAGTATCCATGTGTTTGCAGGATGTGCGTAGCTGTGCGTAGGTGGTTTTCTACCTTCCTTTCTGCTAGCTCTGATTAGGTGTTTGGACCAACACGGCCGCCTCGTCGGAAACACGCTTCATAATTGGGCAGGTATATTGACGCTGTTCCAATTTCAGATTGGCTCCTATGGCCCTTCCCGACACCCCGCGTTCGTTATTTGCTTTCTGAGTAGGAAGGACCGCTGCAGTCAGATTTCAGATTTCGGATTTCTAACACAGCAGCAACCGCTTCCGAACACAGATCAGGTGGTTCGACTGCTTCTTACAGACCCGCGGAGGCAGGTCCGACTGACATTGTAATGAGGCCCTATGTATGGGCTACATTACGGATTCAGTTAAGTAGAGGGAACACCTGAAAAATTACTCACGCACAAAAGCAGCACAATTAAAATGTAAACTCTCTGGGCCTGATTCACAAAGGTATTTTTTGTGCGGAGGCTTCGCACTCTTAAAGATACTACTAGTAAATCCCTTTGTGAGCAGTAAACAATTGTAAACTTACACGAAAGTGTAAGTTTACCTTTGTGAATCTGGCCCTCTGCTTTGACAACAAGGCGCAACACCTGGATGGCCCATTATTATGAACCGAATCAAAACACACCATTTAGTAGCTTCCAAAAGTTTAATCAGTGGGCTGGGTTTTAGGTGCAGTACTATCAGAAAAGGCATCATGCAAGAGCAAAAACAGATGCAGAGCCCACTCACATTCTAACACAAGAGATGTATTCAATATTTATGTGTGATCTCAAGCATATGTGACCTTCGTACCAGCACTGCTAATTTATTTTTAAAGGGCAGGCAAAACGGACATGAAGTAAAATCGTCTGAGGAATAACAATGCAATGGATTTAAAGGGCTGGCATCAACATTTTGTAAGCAACGCGTAATGTTGGAAATATTGTCAAAGGCAACCTTACAGGCAGATATAGGTGCACAGACAACATATAGCCAAGCAACAAGTCGTTACACATAGATAGATACGCAGCACACAATGGCCCAGAGCCACATAGACAACAAGAATACATGCAGGGGTTTCTTATGTTCATCTTCGCAGCGCAGGTATAACAACTAATACATGTGAAGTCGAATTACATCTCGAATTTACACTCATTCATCAGCTATTTAGCATGCCTTGAGGGCCCCTTGTAGGACATGTACAGTAAGAAGAATGCAAATGGAACATACAAGTTGGCCTAAAAGTGGGTTGTTTAAAAATAGCACAAATGAGCTAAAAGCAGGAGCATCTGTTCGTGGGGATGTGGTGCTAACTGGTGAATGACAGGTCATGTTCTTTGGAGCTGCAATCGCAATAGTTGAAACAAGAGAAATACATGGAATGTAAATTGCTTTCTGCAAACAACGGTAAAATATCCACAATTTAAGTAACGAAACATAGCAGAGGATGTTGGAGATGAAGTCTGAGGGACAGATTCAAATGCAACGATGAGCTTGCATCACAGTGTTAATGTGCTTTTACAGTACTACTGAAGGATATCCAACTACAATAGGATGTTGGGCTCTGACAAGCCAAGGCTACAAAACTAAATTACAACAATCGCAGTGTCTCCCTAGCAATCCCCTCCACTCACAAACATTCCATAGAACTGTGGAAACAGGCCTTTCTTACTGAGAACAGGAAAATGATGAGAGTGCAGCAAGAGTGCTACAGGAGAGAAGAGCTACTTCAGAATATATCCACAGTGCTCTTAAATCACACCGGCACAAGTGTGGCTTGTAGGTCGTAGTTCAGCCTATCTTCATCCCTGAAACACAAATTCACCAACAACAAGAGCGTGTGTGGACGGGTAAACAGTGGTACAGAAAGGCACTCTGAGTGCTCGTTTATCATAGACGGACAAGCATGGGTCACTGAGGTGAATACACACGGTGGCCATAATGCTCTGTGCCAGAGGCGATGGTTTCAAATTCCGGGGAACCTCAACTTTCTATGTAGCTCGTAACATTTATTGGACAATAGTAACATCTGTCTATCGCCGTGCTGTATACACAGGCAGGCTCCATATAAGGGAATGTTTATGCTGTTTTTATGGACTAGAACGATACCCTTTCAGTACAAAATAATTTGTTTAGAGAATTATTTAAACAAATAGCACAGCTTTGCATCCAACACCATGGGTGGGGGCATTGCTTGTAAGCCAAAAGGGAGGACAATAACCAAAATGGAGGACAATGCCTTCTGTGGTCCTTCACCACATGCGACGAGAAAACATTTTAAAGATGGCATGCTCATCATGAGGACGTAGATATGCTGAAGTGAGACGTTTTTTGGCGGAGGTCTAGATGACTTAAACTGTTAGAGGCCTGAACCGCAGAGGGGCTGCCTCCGAGATTAGCCCGTCGCTAGCGACCTTGCATGGCTAAGAGACACAGAATTACAGTAGCATGGCCTGGGGAAATTTGCGACCCCTAGTAGAACTTGTCCAAACATTAGAGTCGGTACCATCCTCAAGAGGTACGAATCGACCAGTTGGCATAGGGGGCACTCATCCCGCTGTTTCCCACGCTTCTGACGGAACCATGTCATTGGGGCGATCAACTTGACAGGCCTGGAGATGCAATCTGGGAATCATCGCAGGGAAAATTTAGGAACCAGTTTTGTCCCATCTGAAAGAGCAAAGAGGTGAAATGACATGTCCACCCAGATTACGAACATTGAAACAATTTGACTTAAACTAATTGAAACCACTCACCAGCCTTAGAGCGAGAGCATCAAAATGGACATGAAGACTAATTGGTTGAAAATGAGGGGGTAGTCAAGTGAAGTTCTGTGACATTCATGAGCTTCTTCTGCAGGGCTTCCCATCTTGGCAGGGATGTAAAATTGGTCCTTTAGCCTTTGTACTGCATGGGTGGCACCTTGAGATCATGCCCCCTACATTGGCTCTCATTAAAAGTGGCCTGGTAATTCAGTCAATATTCAGTGATGCTGGCCCTATCAGAATTACAAGCTTCTCAGTAACTCTGAAGACCTGTATTTTTCCTCTTGCAGACTGCAGATACTAAAAGCAGGCTCCATTGCTGGGTGAAGGTCTGCAGGAAATTGAAAATATTCTGCGGAATTTCTGATTCTGCAGTAACACCTCATTTCTGTTTTGCATTCATTATTCAGAGTATGTGGATGTACGTCATTACCACGCACACTTTTACAACGCGTTCCATTACAACGCGGTTGTAACAACGCAAGTCGTTACAACGACTTGCGTTGGGGGGGGTGCAAATGAAAAACATTTAATTTACTATTCCAACACCAGTCCCCGTGGATAGTAGGGAAGGTGTTGGGATAGTAAATTAAATGATTTACTATCCTTGAGCGCCACCCAGCCCAATTCGTTGTAACAACTTTCGTTGTTATGACCGCGTCGTAATGGAACGGCGTTGTAACAGTTGCGTTGTAAACATCGCATATCAAATGATATACATTATAATGAAAAGCTGGAAGGGTGTTCAGCAGAAATGAATGTCTGTTGTTCAGGTTATGTGGTTGGTCAGGGTGCATTGCTTTATGCGTTATGCAAGCTGTTTTGAAATCAATTCTTGCTTCCAGGGGGAGTGAATGGCCCCCCATGACTCACAAGATTGCATACTTCATAGCAACCTCTGGTGAGAACCCCACCATTATTGAGTAGGCTTCAATGACTGATTTTTTTGCACTGTATCTCCTCTTACATAAGACCCTTGTTAAATGCTCTTCTTGCTTACGTTGTCACAAAGCCCCAATGCCCTGCTCTTTCTATACAAGACCCTAATAGCCTGTGTTAGAGTAGAAAACGTATGCTTCAGCATTGTTTTACGTAAGTTAGCATTCACTGCACCATTTTGTGAAAGGGTGACATTTTGTGCCATTATCGAAACTAATCCTTTTCCATTTCTGAGAAACGGCCTCTCTAGGCTACGTTTCTTTGGAGCTGAGTTCTGTTACAGTAATGAATGCACTGTTCTTATTAGCGCATACCTTTCCCTTCGACGTAAGCCTTCTCCCACTTATCTAGTGCTGGGTACAGGCAGAGAGACCTTGGATAGTAGATAATGTGTGCCTAGCCTCAGAATCAAAACTTTCTCCTTTGTAATTTACTGACCAGCTGCATCTCCTTGGAAAATTCCACGGTGGGCGTGCTCTCATTGGTTTCGAAGTGTTCATAATGTATCATTATGTTTGCTGATGTCAGTCCCTCTGCAGCACTCCCAGCGACTGGGCAGACAGGGCTCCGCTCTGAGTGCACTTTGAATAAACTGTTATTAGTTTGTATTCTCTAATGTCTGACCGACTCTTCCTTTGTATGGAAGGCTGAGAGGTGGTCGAGAGTGACCCGAGTCACCCTAATTGGGCCACTTCCTTCAATTGGCACCCAAACAGGGAGACATGGACTCCTTTGGGGGATGTTCGGGTCATCGTCCGGTCGGACGGACGGATCAGGGATCCCTGCACGAAAGAGTTCCCGGTACTCGCAGCTGCCCCTTCTGGCCCGCTAGACAGTGCCTCCCTCTGTGGTCATCCCGATTGGAGTCCTGAATGGCGAAGCCCTTGGATCTGACCGTTTGGTCTGAAAAGTCGGCAGTGGAGAATACATTTGTTTGGCCTACATATATCAGGTGAGTTTGTTTGGGATTTTTGTGGATATGGTCCCATTTTGGTTTGTATTTGGTACGGTCTAAGGGCCGTCTTTTGGATAATAGTATTTGCAATTGTTTTGCTAGGCATAAATAGTGCAATTGCTTTCTTTTGAAACATGCCTAGATTTAGTAAGTTGTTTTTCCTTGTGCTGTCGTTGTTGTTCTGCTGATGCTCAATTGGAAGAAAGTCAGCCGATGCCTCCAGAAGGCACTCCGAATTTTGATAGGCATGTGAAGCATGGTCTTGGCCCTGTTATGTTTAGTACATTATGGCAAAAATATGTGTGGGACAATGCTGAGTTGCAGTGACCGTTGACGGGCACTTTCGATGAACAAAATATTGAGTATTTACAAGAACAGCTGTTCTAAAGATGAAGTAGGCAGTTTATGTTTGATTCCCTCAGAACATAGCAGAAAGCAGCTAGACAGAAGCAGTTGAAGGCAGAAAAAGAGGCCCGTAAAGGAAAAATGCAGACATTGACTCAGAAGGCTGTAGCATATGATAGGGAAAAACAGAAAAAGGGTGTTGAATGTGAAGATAAGAGGTTTTGATTACACATTGATAAATCCTGTGTTGCTCAGGAAGACAATAACACTTTTGTGGAAGAATTGTTAGCTACTCGCCCCCCGCCTCAATATGCTCTGCAAAGAATATATCCCACTGTTCCGGCGCCCTCACAGCCACCTGTTACAGTTGCGTCTACTGTCTCTGTCCCTGTATCTACTGGTGTTGTTTCAACTACCATGGCTCCTCCCTCCTCTTCCTTCTGTTTCTTTGCTATCTGTGGCAACTGAGACTGTTAGCACCCTTGCCACACCTATTGTCTCACTGTATTAAACAGCTTGTTCTCCTGCGTCACAACCATCAGTGATGTTAGTGCTTGTTACTTCTGTTGCTTCTCCTACCATAGTTTTTCATCATCTGGCGTTAGTAAGTAGCGGGGCACTCTCTGTAGAGGACCCTGAGAGTGGCATAGGCATGCCACCAGAGATCGACCTACAGAAGGGGACACCAGTCTCTTTGGGAGCCCCGAGAATTACTTTAGAAAACCTAATAGGAGCGCAGGTGCTTGTGTGCCTCCTGTTTTGTTTTTCCTGATGCAGTCATTACTGGCAGAACTGCAACAGCTGAGCCTTCTTTAAACATGCATTACTTGCACTGATTACGTGATTCATGTTGTTTGAAACATTTTGAGCCTTTCTTAAATCCTGCATTAATTGCACTGCTTGCGTGATTCATACCGTTTTGGCCTTAGTGTGTTTACAATATAGTGATCTATTTTTTTATGAACTCTGTGTGGACTCTCTTTTGTGCTGTATTTGTTGTGTTACTGTATGAGTGTGTTGCACAAATGCTTTACACATTGCCTCTGTAGATGAGCCTGCCTGCTAAGCTAACAGCTGGTGAACAGAACACAGGTTATCTGTGGGGTGTATATGACTTACGCCGATTAGTGGGTTCCGTTTGGCTGAGGTGCGTTCCTTAGTCAGCCAGAAACCCCATTTCTAACAATATTGATAAACACTACACATATTTGCGATTCTAGGATCTGCATATCTCTGGTTTCGTATCGATGACTTCTGTGCTTTATGCATATCCAGCCTACCTTTGAACTTGATTTGATTACAATTTCTCTAATCCTTCTACAACTTGTATCAATACAAGGCTAAAACGCCACTTCGAAAGTCAATATTGTCTGTGTTCATCCGATCAGATTTCGTGATCAGGCTTCAATTTAATTTGACGTATACAAACTATTTGATTGCATATATTGCAGCAGAATTTCACTTAGGGAAAAGTAGAATTTTTTTTTTTGTCCACGCATGTGTATACTATATTCAGAATAGTTTTCAGACAGAAAGAGAGTGATGAAGTGTTCTATTTCTAAATTCTAAAACATGTGAGCCTCTGTGCACAATACATACAATTCCGGAACATTCATGCTCCAAAAAGTATAGGAAGAAATGAAAGGAATGACTGTCCATTTATGGGTAAACAGTTCTCTGCTTGTCCCAACAATAAATGTGTATATGCTTCAAGGGAAAACTGCTCACACATTATTTAGAGTCGACCAGGGAGCAAGTCCAATCAGATTAATGAAGGGCAGAAACTTTTACGGCAATAACATATCTTTCTTGGAATATAAATGATACATGTTGCTGTTTATTTTCCCTATAGTAAGCCATGGTATCCCGAATAATACGTATTCTAGAAATCTTTTATGCACACCGTGCATATAAATAAACCTTTGGTAAGAGAAATGTTCTGTTGGAGGCCTGCGATTATACTTCATTGTTTTCTTGTGTTTTTGTACAGAGGTCAAGTTGTTATGTTATGCTTTACAATTTGCCCCTGGGGCAAAAGAAAAAGCCCCCCTAACTTTGACTACTTGTTCTAAGCAGTCGGTCAATGTTTGCAAGTCTGGCTCCATTATTTCACCCAGATATTAGGAAAACGTGGAAAATGACCTAGTATGACGGGGTCCGCGTGCTATTGTCCATTCTAGGGGAAAATATTTTAATCCGAGTTACCTCATGAGGAGATAACGCACGCTAATGTTAATTCCACCCTGGCCTCTCACCGCAGAGATACAGGGGAGCTCGCAAAGGAGACTAAACGGTATGATTTAGGAACTTCTCAATCTTTTTGAAATTACATGCTGAACTTCTGTCAGTGTCAACCCCTAAAGTACAGTGAACTGCACTAATCAATTCCGAATTTCTGAAATGTGAGCACCAAGAGGCATGCTGTAGTGGCATACTAGGGGAACGTTTTCCATTTGAGAAAAGAAGAAAGAAAGAAAGAAAAGAAAAGCTTTACATTTTTCAAAAATCCAATGAGCAAGATAAAGTTGTGCACGAGTACGTTCTGCATGACTATGGGTTACAGCATTAGCATGTTTTGGGAATACCGATAACTTTTTGACGACATTAATGCAGTTTAAGGGTAGACATGGTGCCAACATCAGTCCTTGTAAATATTTGAAAACGAATATATTCTTAACGTGAGTAGTCAAATCTAAAAGGAGCAAAGGCACAAAGTTATTTTACATATATAGATGTGTCTTACATACAGGTGTGATTTACTAGGTCTAAGTGACTGAGGTATGACGTGTAAACTGCATAAAGTATAGAAGACTAAAGTTGACAACGAAGGTCGTGGAGCCAGAGCAGTGCAGGCGGAATGACGTTACGCCCACTATCTTCAGTCACCCGGGGCTGTGATTCAGGGAGCTGGAGTGAACCGATCGATGGTACTTCCTAGAATGAGAAGGCTGCAGGTGTGCTGGCAGTGCAGCTCACAGCCCTCCTCAATTACACGCTGGAGACAGGTGTGGTTCCAGATGCTGGAACAGGGCAGATGCATCCGGATCCTTCCAAATCAATTAATGCAGGGAGCGGCGAGAAAAAAAACATGTGTATGAGACACACAAACGAATGTGGCTTCTGCCTGAAGCTTCTTAAACCACCAAATCACCAGGCCTAAGAAGCTGTGACTCCAACCAGTGGAGAGCCCTTCACAGACCTCTGCATGACTGAGTCTATTTGACTGTGAAGTCTGAATTATTTGGTTTATTGTGTTCAATACATCTACGCCTTGTAATCATATGGCAATGTATATTCATACATCAACACAAACGAAACAAATGTCGCCAGAACTTGTTTAAGAGACAGATTTCATTAAATGGCATATATTAGCTTGAAAAGTGTATTACTTTATATAAGTTTCATCTTATGTAATAATGCATGTGTATTAATTTTACAGTTAACCAGCCTGTTATTTGGTGTGTTAAATTATTTTTCCACATCTATATTACTTAATGGCTTGACCGCGTACAAGTCTTATCTTTTCTCCAGCTCTTACTTACGTGGAGTAAGTAACTCACAGAGGGCCTAATTATGACTATGGTGGTCCGATGGACCACTGTAGTCATGGCGCTGGTGCGGGGACTGCTGCACTGGCGGTCCGACCGCGCTGTTACAAGTTGTGTGGTCAGACCGCTATGTGACCCCGCAACCGCCAGGGATCAGAGATGCAGCGGTCTTGAGGTCACAATGTGCTTGGCCGTGCCGCTGCAGCACTGCCAAGCATATTATGAATTTCCTCTCCACCGCGGCTTTCATGGTGGTGAGTGTCAGAGGAAAACAAGCATTGGAAATGCAATACGGCTCGCATTAGGAAAGTTTGAGCTATTGGTGTTATAAATGAATTATTTTTATTTATGTGTTTTTTTTAAAATAGCTAAATTAATAGCTTTATCATTTACAATGCCAATAGTTATAACTTTCGCAAATGTGACACCTATAGCATTTGCAATGCAGCATGTTTTGTATTTACGTGACTTAGATGTATTGATATTACAAATAACAATGGCTTTTAATTTTTTAAAATAATTAATACTTAATTATTTATTTAATTTGTAATGGCAATAGCTTAAACTTTTGTAAATAACATTTGTGAAGATTATGTTCAGTGTTTTTTATTGTGACGGAAATCCAAGAACAGAAGTGAAATATTAACATCTTTTTGTGATTTGTAATAAAGCGTGAAAGCTTGAAAAATTGAAAGAACATATTTGAACCAGTGATGCTGTGGTTGCGCTGAGTGGTGTGTGCATCGGTGTAGCTGTTTGGTGGGTGCATTGGTGGAGCTTAGTTGGAGCATTGGTGGAGCTGTATGGTGGGTGCCACGGCGGAGCTGTGTTGTGGATGCCACGGCGGAGCTGTGTGGTGGGTGCCACGGCTGAGCTGTGTGGTGGGTGCATTGGTGGAGCTGTGTGGTGGGTGCATTGGTGGAGCTTAGTTGGAGCATCGGCAGAGCTGTGTGGTGGGTGCCTCGGCGGAGCTGTGTGGTGGGTGCCTCGGCGGAGCTGTGTGGTGGGTGCCTCGGCGGAGCTGTGTGGTGGGTGCCTCGGCGGAGCTGTGTGGTGTGTGCATCGGTGGAGCTGTGTAGGTGGGTGCATCGGTGGAGCTGTGTGGTGTGTGCATCGGTGGAGCTGTGTAGGTGGAGCTGTGTGGAGGGTGCATCGGAGGAGCTGTGTGGTGGGTGCATCGGTGGAGCTGTGTAGTGGGTGCATCAGTGGAGCTGTGTAGTGGGTGCCTCAGTAGAGCTGTGTGGTGGGTGCCTCGGTGGAGCTGTGTGGTGGGTGCCTCGGTGGAGCTGTGTGGTGGGTGCCTCGGTGGAGATGTGTGGTGGGTGCATCAGTGGAGCTGTGTGGTGGGTGCATCAGTGGAGCTGTGTAGGTGGAGCTGTGTGGTGGGTGCATCGGTGGAGCTGTGTCGGCGGAGCTGTGTGGTGGGTGCATCGGTGGAGTTGGGTGGTGGGTGCATCGGTGGAGCTGTGTGGTGGATGCATCGGTGGATCTGTGTGGTGGATGCATCGGTGAAGCTGTGTGGTGGGTGCATCGAATGGAGTTGTGTGGTGCGTGCATCGGTGGAGTTGGGTGGTGGGTGCATCGGTGGAGCTGTGTGGTGGATGCATCGGTGGAGCAGTGTGGTGGATGCATCGGTGGAGCTGTGTGGTGGGTGCATTGGTGGAGCTGTGTGGTGGGTGCATCGGTGGAGCTGTGTGGTGGGTGCATCGGTGAAGCTTAGTGGATGCATTGGTGGAGCTGTGTGGTGGGTGCATTGGTGGAGCTTAGTTAGAGCATCGATGGAGCTGGGTGGTGGGTGCATCTGTGGAGCTTGGTGGTGGGTGCATCTGTGGAGCTGGGTGGTGGGTGCATCTGTGGAGGTGGGTGCATCGGTGGAGCAGTGTGGTGGGTGCATCGGTGGAGCTGTGTGGTGGGTGCATCGGTGGACCTGTGTGGTGGGTGCATCGGCGGAGCTTTGTGGTGGGTGCCTCGGCGGAGCTGTGTGGTGGGTGCCTCGGCGGAGCTGTGTGGTGGGTGCCTCGGCGGAGCTGTGTGGTGGTTGCCTCGGCAGAGCTGTGTGGTGGGTGCATCGGTGGAGCTGTATGGTGGGTGCAACGGTGGAGCTGTATGGTGGGTGCAACGGTGGAGCTGTATGGTGGGTGCATTGGTGGAGCTGTGTCGGTGGAGCTGTGTGGTGGCTGCATCGCTGGAGCTGTGTGATGGGTGCATCGCTGCAGCTGTGTAGGTGGAGCTGTGTGGTGGGTGCATCGGTGGAGCTGTGTGGTGGGTGCATCAGTGGAGCTGTGTAGTGGGTGCATCAGTGGAGCTGTGTCGGTGGAGCTGTGTGGTGGGTGCATCGGTGGAGCTGTGTCGGTGGAGCTGTGTGGTGGGTGCATCAGTGGAGCTGTGTGGTGGGTGCATCGGTGGAGCTGTATAGGTGGAGCTGTGTGGTGGGTGCATCAGTGGAGCTGTGTGGGGGGTACATCGGTGGAGCTGTGTGCATCGGTGGAGCTGTGTGGTGGGTGCATCGGTGGAGCTGTGTGGTGGGGGCATCTGTGGAGCTGTGTGGTTGGGGCATGTGTAGTGGGGGCATGTGTGGTGGGTGCATCAGTGGAGGTGTGTGGTGGGTGCATCGGTGGAGCTGTGTGGTGGGTGCATCGGTGGAGCTGTGTGGTGGGTGCATCAGTGGAGCTGTGTGGTGGGTGCATCGGTGGAGCTGTGTGGTGGGTGCCTCGGTGGAGCTGTGTGGTGGGTGCATCGGTGGAGCTGTGTGGTGGGTGCATCAGTGGAGCTGTGTGGTGGGTGCCTCGGTGGAGCTGTGTGGTGGGTGCCTTGGTGGAGCTGTGTAGGTGAAGCTGTGTGGTGGGAGCCTTAACGGAAATTACAACTCTCAAAACAAAAAAAATCTATCCTTTAACGATGCTGGATAAATTATGACAAGTGCTTGCTACTGTTCCAACAGATACATGCAGAAAAATATGTAGGACGTTATTCTGGAAGGAAAACTAAATCACAGAAAAGAAAAGAGTACGAACCGTAAATGAGAGAAGTTTGTTTGTTAACATCTGCATTGGGAGAAGGTTTTGTTAAACCCGTCGGTGTTTAATTAATACCGAAGCTACACTATATTTTAAGGAATGACGAATTTTAAAGGTCTGCTTAGAAAATGATAAGTAGCAGGGCAAAATAAATCGCAACAATGTGTGCAGAAAGGAAAGAAAATATATATGAATGTTGTCTGGGCACGGCAACAGCACACGGCAACATAACTGCGCCTTAGCTAGCTACTACACAGTGCACTCAGTACTTAAACCAAAACTCCGAAAAGCCCTCTTAAGAAGCATGGAATTCGTGGTCCTGGATACAGCATGCATTCCATGTTTCTTTTCAAGCAGAGCATAAACAGTTGTTGCAGCAAGGGGCGGGAAGATTAGGAGACGAAACTGAAAATACGGCCGGCAGGCAGTGAATAATTAGGAGGTGACAAATGACCTGGGACGGCTGCCTTTGATGTGGTAATGCGAGGCAGGCAGGCAGATGGCTGGTGGCATTGTGCACGCGCTTTTTAGGGCTTGCGCTTGCGCAATGACCTAAAAAGCACATGCACTCAAAGGAATCGCCAGTGGAATCACCAGTGGTGGTTAAACACTGGATAAGCCCCCATAGAGCTTCCAGCTGTGCGCATGCGCACAGCAGGCGAGCCCTAAAAAGGGGTTCCTAAAGGGTCCCCTTTTGCATCTGGGCCATTGGGTGCATGCAGGGGGGCACATGTTGTGCCCCCCCTGTCAGCATGCACCCCTGTTCCTGCACGGCATGGCCTGCCGAGGCCATGCCGTGAAGGAACTGCCTTTGTTGCTCCCATTGCCTTGCCCTTTTTCAGAGTCACAACCTTGGGACCGCCATAGAAACACCAACTAGACACGAGAAAACTCATATTATTGCAGGCGGTGCTCACACAAGTTTAGTGGTGTGGAAGAGGGACTGCAGCATGGTGGCCCTGCTTCCACACTGCTAAAGTCGTAATTGGGCCCTGAGTCCATTCCACTGATAATCAATGGATCTGTTCTAATGATAATAACTGTTGAGACCATCCCATGCAGGAATATATTCATGAATTAAAGATGGAGACACAAATCTATATTTTCTCTGATGTCATCGTGATCTGCAACCGATTAATCCTGATGTGTCAGCCGGGCCTGGTGAATGGAAAGCAAAAAGGGCTTGGAGATTTTAAGACTGAACAAGATGTTCTGGAAATGTTAGACATTCAGTTCAAGCTAAAGCACACTTACTCGATTGAATGAAGTAATTGCCTGGCATGGGCTTTAATATGTGATGGGATCTAAGGATCAGCTGAAGACCATATTGAATGTACCCTGCAAGACTTATTTTACCTAGTTGGGTCCTCATGCTGTGCTGACTGTTCTGGTAATTCCAATCCGATGTGGTGTCACTGCCTGCGGAAATATTTACAGGATGAGGGTCAGTTTTGAACTGGTTTAGTATTTTGTCCATATTCAATTCCATAGGTCGGGTGCGAGATAACAAGGTAATAGCATGGCAGTCTCCACTTGAGACCTGTCCTGTGCACTTACCTCTGTGCAGTACTGAGGAGCGAACAACATGCAGAAAATGCCATTTGCCGTTATCTAGCCAATTTATTAGGTGGGCCACTGGGGACGTAACATACTTATTATGCTCCCTGTCTTTTATATATTTTTCTTACCTATGTTGTATGACATTCCCATGCATAAATTTACTTTGCATGCCTAAAACTGTACTTAAATTAAAGGTTGAGTCATGTATTTCTTGAAAAAACGACAAGAATTGAATCATACATTTTGTTTACAATTATTGCTTCTTCACAAAGTTAGTATAAAAGTGGGCGTTCAGCATTTTGTGATCAATGGTACCACTGACCAGTGAGGTGAACATATGGACTAGAGTGAAGAGGTAAGTCTACCACACCTACAACAGATAGACACTGCCACTTATCTGAAAACTTAAATTATACTAATCAAATACAAAAAGTAATCAACACATAATCTCCACTGATATATTATATTTTTATTCCAAAATTATTTTTTGTAGATCTTCAAACAAATTGCTGCAGAGCACTGTACATTTCCTCAATACCTTGGAAGTCATCAGATTTTTAATAAAGTAAGTTTAGTTTACAATTAAATCCTCATATGCAAATATATGCTATTTTTCTTCGAAAAAAAGCCAATCTAAGGCACCTCTGAGAAGCTGCTGCACACTGTGGGGGCAGATTTATTATTCCAACTCCTGTGTATGCCATCTCCAGGAAGATACTGGACATTGTATGGGGTAGATTTGTTATTTCAACTCCAATCCACGCTACCTCACTGAAGGGCCTGGACACTGAAGGGGGTCAATTTACTTTTGGAACTCCAATGAGGGCCACCTTGGGAAAGGTACTGGACACTGAAGAGGGCAGATTTACTGTTCTAACTCAGTGAGGTCCAACTCAAAGAAGGTGCTGGATACTGAGGGCCTGATTACGAGTTTGGTGGATCGGCGCCGGATCGCCCATCAGCCACAACGCCCATGTCGTGGTGAGGACACCTGTCAGATTAGGAACTTTATTTTGGCGTTCCCACAGTGGTGCCTTTGAAAGCTGACACCACAATGGGAAAGCCAAAAACTGTTCCTGCAAGGCATGGACTGAGAAGTCCATGCCATGCAGGAACTGGTGTGCATGCACAACAGGGGGGTACAACATGGAGGAACATGCTGTGCTTTCAAGGGGCGGAGAGACACCAGGGGGGCTTGTAGGGCCCCCTTTGATTCCTTTCCACCAGGGTTTACTTGGAGGAGGAACCACCAAGCAAAACCTGGTGGTAATATACTTGGCAGTACTGCGGCAGTCTCGCTAAGCCTCCTGACCGCTGCAACAACATCAGGGAATGGAGGTAGCAGCTGTAGTTAGGGCAGTGGGGAGACCCCCACCACCGTGCCACGCGAATCTGGCAGTCTGTGGACTGCCAGACTCGTACTCAGCCCCTAAATGGGGTCAGAATAATTATTCTAGCTTGAGAGAGGGCCACCTCGTGGAAGGTGCTTGACATTGAAGAGGGCAGATTTTGTATTATAACTCCAGTGAAGTTCTCAAAAATACTGTATTCAACAGGCAGTGGTCAAAACACAATTTAAATGGAGCATTTGTAAATTAAATCAAATAAGAATTTCTTAAAAAATATTTACATTTTGCCTCCTTTTATGTAGCAGCAATCCAGTTGAAAATTCATGTAGATTCTCAGCTGACCCAAAAACTTTGCAAAAAAGCAAGTCATTGCAAAATGAATAGGCTTATAAACTCAGAGAAATCACTCCAAAATGAAATACATATTTTTTTCATTGTTCTAGGAGCAGCAAAACACAACTCCCTCAAAATAAATTACCAGCACCCCGAATATGAAAAAATCTCTACAAACTCATACAGGGACAATCTCAAGATAACTATATTTACATGTTTTTCACAGCAAATTAATAAACAATGTTTCTATTCCTAGCAGGCAATTAATCACCATAATATTTTAACCTCCAACTGAATACAACAAATCAATTCATGGTTTTTCATATTACATGGTCAAGAATTTATCAAAAATGTATGTCTCTCACTAGGTTCGAATACAAGCTGACAAATGTTTCCAGACAACATTTTTAACTATCTATGACATCTCCAAAACTGATAGAATCTCTACAAAGTCTCAAAGAGACAATTGCAAAAGAAACTCTCTTTACTATTTGCTTACAGTGAGTCAATAAACAAAAGTTAATTTCATAACAGGAAAATAACCTTAATTACTTTCTGATTTTCAACAGAACACAACATGTTAATTATTGTTGTTTCTTTCAGCAAATTGTTCAAGTCCAAAACATTTTCTTATCGCCGCAGGAAGAAACAGAAAGAGATACAAAAAAATTTAAAACATATTATACATCAACCTAACATATTTGTTGTTGCCAGAACTTTATATTATGGAAAACCCATGTCAAGTTAAATATGTGAGATCTAAAAGAAGAAACTGTCTACTTCAATGAGTAGGGTACATTTATTTTAAGGAGAGATTAACAGAGTCCAGGAGTCATTGGAGGTGTGTTATTTTTTTTTTAAACCTGTTGCAAAGGTAGAGTGGTAACTCTTGTTGACATTGGTGGACCATTGAGCATAACCACTCGGCCTCTGCAATGGAGTTAGAGGTTAAGGAAAATAAGCAACTAATCAAAACACTTGGGGCGACTTCTGAAGCACCATGGGTTTCAGTTCTGAGGGAGCTAGCTCAGAAAATCCCCATGCACGTTGCCAGTAATATGCCCACAATCTTAAATTTAAGAAGAATGATACAAAGGCAAAAATAGGAGTTAGAAGTGTGTGGTCTTCTGCACAAACCTTTTGCCTTCACCCCTCCTATTTTTGCAGATCTCATTTTTGTTGGCCTTAGGACTGTGCACACTTTACCACTGCTAACTAGGGCAAAAGTGCTTGTGTTCTCTCCAATAAACATGGTAGAATTGGCATATACCCAATTCACACATTTAATTCACATGTAAGTCCCTTGTAAAATGGTACTGCATGTACCCAGGACCTGTAAGTTAAATGCTACTAGCGGGCCTAAATCACTTATTTTATTACTATTTAAGTAGCTCCTTAAACATGTCCCAGGCTGCCATTGCAGCCTGTGTGAGCAGCTTGACACTGCCATTATAAACCCTTAGCTAGACCTAAAACCTTCTTTTTTAATGCATATTGAAGTTTGCAATCACTCCATGTCCATTCGCATCCTAATTGCAGATTCGGCACCGCCGATCGGAGGTCACTCAGTTCCCCATCCGCGACGATGTCGGTCAGAGGGAACTCCGACTGACATGATAATGAGCCCCAAAATAGTGTATTCTTGATTTTCTAACAGCATAGTGGGTGCTATTTTTGTATAGCTTGTTTGTTGATTTCCTTGTCTGCAACATAATAATTTCCCCTCCATAGTCTCTCTAATTCTTTTGACTCCTTTTTTAATTCTAACATTTCTGGTGAAAACTAGGGAGCCCTATCTCCTAGATGTTTAGTTTTTTTGCTGTTTGACAGGTACAGGATTGATGATAATTCTTACAGCAACTGGCAATGTCTAATGAACTAATGATGTTACACTTAAAAAAATAAATATACAAGGTTCAGAAGAGTGTTTAAGGAGATATATAGGGGCATATTATCAAGGGGGTTTATCTCCGCTTTTTTGGCTTTAAAAGCCAAGAAAGCGGAGATAAAATTATCTCCCTATTACCAAGCTGTCGCTAACACCAGTTAGCGACAGCTAGTAGGAGATAGCGACCATCTTGGGCCCCACTTTGCATGTCAGTGATATTTATCACTAATGAGATGCAAAGTGGGCGTGCCAAGATGTTAGAGACTGAAAACAGTCGCTAACATCGCTATCTCCTATTACCAACTTTTGGAGATATTCGCGCTAAGCGGGAATATCTCCAAAAGCTAACACCTGCCCTGAGCAGTTCTTAGCCATGTTAACCAATGGGAGGTGGATAACATGGCTAAGAGCATTTGCTCGATAATGCATGAATATCGCTGACTTTTCAGCGATATTCATGCATTTCGGCCGTTTTTTATCGCATTTGCGATAAACCTTGTTAATAGCAAGGTTTATCTGCGATAAAAATCGCCGATGTGCGGCGATAATTTTTGTCTCTAAACAAGTTAGAGACAAAAATTATCGCTAGTTGTTGGTAATATGCCCCATAGTTCTTTTGCATCTCTGAGCAAGACACCATTTTAATAAAATGGATGTGCTTTTCCGATGTTCTGTTTATACATCCCCTGCTTATTCCTCTCCCGATCAGCAGCCTGCTGCAAAATATTTCCTACTCACAGTTTCTGTGGTCTTCAGCGTGCATGACATCAATTGTGTTAGAAAAACGGGCATTGCAAATGTAACTTTTACCATTTTTCTAATGTATCATTTTTAAGGACTTCCATTGGAAGTTCCGATGTAGGCTGGCAGGAGAACACTTTCTCTACTGGATTTTATTTGGAACGTTTCATATCATATTCTGCATCTCCAGACTATAGTTGCTGAGGAAGCGAGTGGAAAGTTTCCTTATTTTAAAAAATGGATCAGTGCCCAGTGCTTCAAACCTATTTTAGTCTTTCTTCTGAGTTGTCCAGAGTGAATTAGCCATAATGAACTTGCAGTTTTGTTAACTGAGATGAATTGCATATAAAAAACCCTAGTTAAGGGAAATCGGGTCAACTTCTCATTTTGGTCTTAAAACTCTGTCCAATTTGATTGATACTTAGGGGTCCATTAGGATGTTGGGCGGTGGCACCACCGCGCCCGCGAGCTGCGGTACTCACGTCCTCCATATTAGTATAGCAAAACATAGCTCATTTCCGGACTGCCGCGGAGCGACGCGCACCGCCATCAAAGTGCACCCATCCAGACACGGTGGAAACTCGACAGTGGAGCGCCATAGCAGAGACCCAGTCCTCTCCACCCATTCATGAACACCATGGACCCAGCTCTACATATGCATCCGGTCATTTACCTGCTACAGCACTACCATCAAATGGGCTGCAGCGGATGCTGCCGCAGGTACGTAAATACACAAATACAACACACAACACACGGACTGACACAGGATCCAATTCCACCACAGACACCCTGCTGGGGGTCACAACACATCCACAAGGGCACCCACACATTACCTACTTGCCAACAAGTTACCCCTCTGCATCCGGGACACACATCAACCGCGAACTAGTAGCAAAGTCCCGTTCCCGGTCACGTCACCTCTGCGGTCAACACATGCGCACAATACAGAAGGCAGGCCATAACGACCACAGGGACACATCACCCCCAAACACATATCAACACACCCCATCAAGTCACAGGCAAGTACCCATCCTGTGCACCCCCATGCACACCAACAAGCAACAAGCACAGCAACAAGCAAGCACAATACACACCCTGCACCACACATCAAACAACTAGGGAGACAGCCACTGCAGGAGTGTCTGACAAGGAACACACAACACCAATGCCTCACACACCGAAGGCTGCCAATACTTCCCAGGACATATACACACAAACAAACACACTCCCTGGGTGTAGCCATAAACTGAACACACACACAGGGATGCCTCAACAGATGCCTGCCCAAAAACAACACACAATCACTACAGGAACACACACAGAACCCAACAGAAACAGACATACCCTGTCAGCCAAACTGTGGAAAGGCAATGGGAGCACAAACACAACATAAATGCACAACATCATCACTCAAGAACAAAACACACACTCAACATACCACAAATCACACAAGAAGTGCACCTGCACAGACCTACACTGCCACATCAAACCAACCACAGATGCCCATGAAAGCACAAATCATCAAACACCACAGGACATCAGAGGATGCACATCAGGCAAAGTCAAGCCCACATACACACAGCACTGTATGCACAACAAGCAGTGTGTGCGCACCAAGCACAACAGCTACACACAGACATGACTGACACAACCTCAACACACACACCACAATTCAGCACAGCACAAAAACAACACCACACCCAGGAAGTGAAGCAATACCACCGCCAACACACAGAGATCCAACACAACAACAACAGGATGTACCACTCTGGGATACAAGAGCAGAACCACTTACACCCGGGCACTGGGCAGCACACATAGCCCAAGTGCACATGGGCAATCCTCACTGATAAATAGCTCAAGAACATCACACATAAACCATTGGGGCAATGTCCGGAGTGCAACATCACTCTTGGCCCAAGAACTGCACCCCAAGGCACAGTCTCACAAATGAAGTGATGGGGAGGTGCATACACATGTAAACAAAGGGGACAGCTGACATCAAAGTCAACCGACTTGCATGTCAGTAGTCGACATGTAAGGGGTGTACCATACACAACTAGAGGTAAATAAATGTGTGGTAAATGAATGATGCACAGCCCACTTTGTAAGTTAAGATCCTTTATTGCAAGTTCCTTCCAAGTCAGGTAGACAGGTCAAAATCATAAGTAAAACCCCACCAGGAGCCAGCTTTTAGCAGCTCAGCCTGGGATGACCAACTGCCACAGTAAGTTAGAGAGAGGCACGGTGAGCCAGAGGGACACCCAGGCATTCTATGATGTCACAGATACCATAGTACAGTCTATCCAGAGAAGAACAGTGGAGAGGACATTTACTAATGTATAATTTTCACAATGTCTTTAGTTCCTTTCTTTAGTTCCTTTTCTTGAAGTAGCGTCTTTAGTGCACACGTAGGTTCATCCTCTTCAAAACGTCGCCAAGTTGTGGTAAATGAATGATGCACAGTCCACTGTGTAAGTTAAGATCCTTTATTGCAAGTTCCTTCCAAGTCAGGTAGACAGGTCAAGATCATAAGTAAAACCCCACCAGGAGCCAGCTGTTAGTGGCTCAGCCTGAGATGACCAACTGCCACAGTAAGTTAGAGAGAGGCACTGTGAGCCAAATGGACACCCAGGCATTCCATGATGTCACAGATACCATAGTACAGTCTATCCAGAGAATAAAAGTGGAGAGGACATTTACTACAGAGTGCAGACCCACAATAGCAGGCACACATAGGGGATGGCATCACACCACACACCATGCCATACAGGAGGGGAAAAGGCACCATGTGCCTACAATGCATGAGAAACACAAACACAATGCCATTGAGGAGCAGAAGGGCCACACAATCTAACCAAACACACTCAATAGACATTGATGATCAAACAAACACAACACTGATGTGCAAGTTACACACTTTGCACACTCATAAGTGACCAAAACAACAAGGAGGAGTCCCACAGAACTGCATGGACACACCTACACACTGCACAGTGCACAACAGACAACTCACACAAGTGCATACAATCATTTACATGGTGCAGGACAATCCAAACCACAAGCACAAAACTCCTGGCTGACACATGCGTGTCTATCACAATACAGGGGCACACACCCACTACAAAGTCACACCCTTCACACTGCACACCTTCTCACCACCCAAGAGCACACATCTCATGTAGCCAGGGGACCAGGACTAAGGGCCAACACAAAATGAACATACACATACACAGTTGGGCACATATACTGGAATAACACACATACATCATGACATTGCCTAGCCTGCATGCAAACCTGTGCACAGCATCACACCCTGTGCTGGCAGTGTACCCCAACCTGACATGGCAACAACGTAGCCAACAATAGCAAACCACTAAAAAAACTGCATGACAGGTAAAAGAGCCAACACAGATAACACAAGTATCAGTGTTTGAATGGACTGGTGACCCTGTCACCCCTGTTTAAAAATGTGATGCGGCCAAAAGAGCTTGGCAATGTTTAAGTGACACATAGAGCATGGGGCAGAGGCAACCAAATACACACACCAAAAGAACTTTAATCAGCAAGGACACTGACAAAACACACAACAGGAGTAACTGTCTTTATTCACATATTGCCCAGATCTGACAGTAGAACAACAGTGGACAAGAGCAAGGCACAAAATGCTTACTATATGTAAGATAATCTGCACAGGCAAACTACAAACAGGGAGGCCAGTGGGTATGGCACAGGTGAAAGTACAACACAGCAGAGCAACAGGGCCAGTGTCCATGGCACAGGGGAGAGTACAACTCAGCAGAGCAACAGGGCCAGTGTCCATGGCACAGGTGAGAGTACAACACAGCAGGGCAACAGGGCCAGTGTCCATGGCAGGTGGCACAGCAAGTACATGAGAGGCTGCACAGGGGAGAGTCCAACACAGCAGAGCAACAGGGCCAGTGCCCATGGCACAGGTGAGAGTACAACACAACAGAGCAACAGGGCCAGTGCCCATGGCACAGGTGAGAGTACAACACAGCAGGGCAACAGGCCCAGTATCCATGGCACAGGTGAGAGTACAACACAGCAGAGCAACCGGGCCAATGTCCATGGCACAGGTCAGAGTACAACACAGCAGAGCAACAGGGCCAGTGTCCATGGCACAGGTGAGTGTACAACACAGCAGAGCAACAGGGCCAGTGTCCAAGGCAGGTGGCACAGCAAGTATATGAGAGGCTGCACAGGGGAGAGTCCAACACAGCTGAGCAACAGGGTCAGTGTCCATGGCACAGGTGAGAGTACAACACAACAGAGCAACAGGGCCAGTGTCCATGGCACAGGTGAGAGTACAACACAGCAGAGCAACAGGGCCAATGTCCTTGGCACAGGGGAGAGTAAAACACAGCAAAGCAACAGGACCAGTGTCCATGGCACAGGTGAGAATACAACATAGCAGAGCAACAGGGTCAGTGCCCATGGCAGGTGGCACATCAAGTACATGAGAGGCTGCACAGGGGAGAGTCCAACACAGCAGAGCAACAGGGCCAGTGTCCATGGCACAGCTGAGAGTACGACACAGCAGTGAATGTCAATATCAGAAGCCAGGCAGAAATGCGGAATCAGTACATGAGAAGCTGTACAGTGAGTGTGTTTTACTGTACCCTTCCATGACCAGCAACACACCCAGGTGGCAAACAATGGGCAGGACTAGCACACCTGTATGCGAGACAGGTGTATGAGGGGGACTGCCACTCACATTTGGCTGTCAGGCGGACTTGAAGTAGGCTGTGTGTCGGGGACAGCAGGACAGGAACACTTAAGTTGGGAGACAGAGGCTCAGGCGATGTAGGGCTATCTTTTGTCTGTGAAGCTGTATAGCTGTTTGGACCAGGTGGCATAGTGGCGCATGGAGGTGGAGTCATGCAGACCTGTGACACAGTGTGGTGGGAGAGGTTGGAGGAGTGCCCTTCCACTTTTTCTGAATACAAAATGGCTTCCCTGTCTTGGGGTTAATGGGAACTGGTGATGACACAACAGGCACATACACCAACTCTCCCGCATCAGGTGCAGACACTGGCACTACCTCTGGTGATGTGCTGGATCCTGCGGAACGCTTTGTCTGGCTACGCCTCTGGACCACCTTCCCCTGTTTGCCAGGTGTCCCACCTACAGTGCCCTCCTTTGCCTCTTTGCCAGGGGTGACCCCTAGAGCGCCCTCTTTTGCCTGTTTGCCAGATGCCCCACCTACAGTGCCCTCCTTTGCCTCTTTGCCAGGGGTGGACCCTACAGTGTCCTCCTTTGCCTCTTTGCTAGGGGTGGCCCCTACAGTGGGCACAGACACTGCACGCCTAGCTCTGCATGAAGTTTTAGGGCCTGGAGAGACCTTTGATGGTGATGCCGCTGAGGCATGTGAGCCTGATGTCAGCGTCATTGCTTTTTCGGCCTTGCTCTTCCCTGACGGGCTCTTGTCCTTACATTCTGGGGTGGCTCTGCTCTTCTGTGGGGATGGTGTCTGTGGGAGGGACCGCTTGGGTTGTGTCTGCTGTGTGCTCCTTGTGCTGTATCGTGTCTGTGATGCATGCGAACCGTGGTCACTGTCATCTGATGTGGCCACTGACTGAGGGGTGGACAAAGGCACCAGAGCAGGAATGGGAGCATGTACTTGTTAAAGGGCAGATGTCACAGCGCATGGCAAAGCTTGGACTGTATGGTGTAGTCTACCCACATCAGAGTGTATGCCCTCCATGTAGGAAATCACCTGGCCTAATTTCTTGTCATGGTCACTGAAGGCATTGAGCAGGGCGGGCTGGCCCACACAAAGCTGGCGCAGGAGCTCAACAGACTCAGCACTGAGGGCATCAGGGGGGACAGGTGCAGACTCAGCGGTGCCAGGTGTGAATGTAACTCATCCCCTCTTACTGACACGGACACGGGCACCACCAGATGAAGTGGATGAGAGGCTGGGCACTGTCTGCTGTGTGGTAGATGATGTTGCAGACTCACCATCCCCAGTGCCTGCCAACATGGATGCATCACCACTGACATCAGATGATGTAGTACTCTATGTCTCAGCCACGGATTTCTCCTGCACACTACGGTCCCCTTCAGATGCGCTGGTGGGCTCTGTATCACTGGCCACCGGTGCAGCTGTGGTGCTACTCTCGCCACCACTGATTTCCAGCTCCCGTTCCTCCATGTCCACTGGCGATTCTGCATGGGAGGGAGATGCAGGGTTGTGTTAGTGTCATCATCTGGACAAAGCAATCCAATCAATGCAGTACAGGGGATGCCCAAATCAACATGGTGACCACCACACCCTGCAATCACATTGCAGCAACACACTACATAGACCACAACAGTGCCTGTAACCCTGAATATCTGCCATGACTGAGCCATGTTGAGGCCACACAGCACAATACCATGCCCGTGAATGAAGTGTAACAGACACACAACTTGCCCTGCCCACACCTATCATGTCCCAGCACTCATTGCCACTGACAGACCTTCATGGAACAGGAGGGGACAACACACACACCTATTAGGACATGACAGTCCACAATGTCAAGTAGGCCATACCAAGCACCATGTGTTACTCTGGGTCACCTTGTTGTCAGATCTGTGGGCCTCACCGATCATGGTGCTTGCAAAGTAGGCATACATGAATTCACACTCAGATAGCCGACCCTGCTGTTCAACCCCTAATAGATTCTTTACACTATCCCAATGCTGCATGACCATGTGGACACTATCAAATCTGGCTATGAGAAAGCACAGCAGGGAGGATCAGCTTTGTAAGGTCAGTTTGTCCCAATGCCTGACACTAGCACACATCTCAGCAGCCACTCACATGACATAGCACAGCACCACCACACGAACTTCACATGGGCCACCACTGCCACAGGCCCTGTACACATGCATCCGCTCCCAGCCAAAGTCACCCTCCCCAAATTCTCACCCCTGCCTTGCTGGCGATGCTCCTTCAGACGTGCATCCAGCTCTGGATTAGTCATTGCCAAAATGCGGGCCATCAGTGGTGTTAACTTTGCGCCGTGCCAAACGCCCAGTGCGCAGTTGCAGCCCCAAAGTCATCTCAGCCATATTCTTTGCCAGCCGGCTGATGTTGTCCCACCTCTTGTGGCAGTGGGTGTGTCATTGGTTGGATACCCCCAGGGCTCGCACCTTTGCTGCAATGGCCCTCCACACGGCCTTACGCTGGTGTACCTTGAGCTGCAGGTATCGGAGAAAAGACGGGTAAATGACCAATTACACAGTGTCATGTACCAACATCTATCAGTACAGTGGCACGACACAGACTCAGGACCTATTGTAATCTCCCTCCATTCCAAACTGGGGGACACCTCACAAGTGCACTCTGCATGGGCAAAACAGATATGATTGCATGCATACATGAGGGCGTAGAGGGTACCAGATATTCACACACACATGCAGGATGACTGCACTGAACACCCTCAGTGGTTCGCAGACATCACCAGTCCCATGCATGTTTGACACCCCCCCTGCCCTATAGCTCCCTTTATGATAACTTACCACTACATTGGGTCCACCAAACAGCCTTGGGTACTGTGCCAGCACCTCGTCCACTAGGACCTACAGCTCCTCGCTTGTGAGTGAACTGGCACAGATCTTCTCTGTCCTTGCCATCCCTGTGGACATGGAACACCTGTGGTGATGTGAGTGGTGAGGGGTCCCAGGCAGCAGACTCTTCAGGCAGCAGCAGGAGAGGGTCCCAGGCCGCAGGCTCTTCAGGCCGTAGCAGCAGAGGGTCCCAGGCAGCAGGCTCTTCAGGCAGCAGCAGGAGAGGGTCCCAGGCAGAAGGATCTTCAGGCAGCAGCAGGAGAGGGTCCCAGGCAGCAGGCTCTGTGAACAGTAGAAATGTGATGCTTACTCCCACAGATTTATAGCCCCCTGGGGTCATTTGTTAGGTGCAAAGCTGCAACAATTGGGTGTCCAGGTCTGCCTCATTCAAAATTATCCAATGACCGCCTATGTGGTGGTGGAGCACACCCTCTACGATTTTCATGCCACCGCAATCATCGCTTCCATTGGCTGTAGGCAATGCTTCATGGCGGTGATGCACCGCAGGGGGCCGGGGTGCGCTACTGCAATGGTGCATCTTTCAAACCCATCCATTGACCACCTCCACGGTGGCGGAGCACGCCTTACGCGATTTTCAAAGTGCATCATGCCACAGCAATCATCGCACCCATTGGCTGTAGGCAAGGCCCCATGGCGGTGTCACATGGCCGTGGCCAGGCGGTAGCTACCGCGATTTAGATGGCAGCGCATGCCCAACGCCATCTACCAATGTCTCCATGCCAATGGTTACCGCACTTGTGAAGGGGGTGGTGCTGGGGTCACACCGCTGTGGGCAGGCGGTAGCTCCCACGATTTGGGTGGCGGCGCATGCCAACCGTCATCTACCCATGTCTCTATGCCAATGGCTACTGTACTTGTGAAGGGGGTGGTGCTGGGTCACACGGCCATGGCCAGGCTCTAGCTACAGCGATTTGGGTGGCAGCGCATGCCAACCACCATCTACCTATGTCTCTATGCCAATGGCTACCGCACTTGTGAAGTGGGTGGTGCTGGGGTCACACCGCCATGGCCAGGCGGTAGCTAACGAGATTTGGGTGGCGGTGCATGCTCACCGCAATCTACCCATGTCTCTATGCCAATGGCTACTGCACTTGTGAAGGGGGTGATGCTGGGTCACACGGCCGTGGCCAGGCTGTAGCTACAGCGATTTGGGTGGCAGCCCATGCCCACCACCATCTACCCATGTCTCCATGCCAATGGCTACCGCACTTGTGAAGGGGGTGGTGCAGGGGTCACACCGCCATGGCCAGGCTGTAGCTACCGCAATTTGGGTGGCGGTGCATGCCCACCACCATCTACCCATGTCTCCATGCCAATGGTTACCGCACTTGTAGAGTGGAGTGTGGTAGAGTGAAGTACAGTGTCACCGTGTGACAGAGTGTGGTAGAGTGGAGTGGCACAAAGTGTCATAGAGTGGAGTGGTATGTAGGGGTAGATAGGAGTGGCGTAGAGTGGAGTGGCATGGAGTGTCATAGTGGTCAGTGGAATTTCGTAGAGTGGAGTGGCATGTCATAGAGTGGAGTGGCGTGTTGTAGAGTGGAGTGGCATGTCAAAGTATATTGGAGTGACGTGTCATAAAGTGGTGTAGAATGGCAAAACGTGCAGGGGCATATAGTACAGTAGTTTGTTGTAGAATGAAGTGGCATAGAGTGGAGTGGTGTGTCAGAGTGGAGTGGAATGGCATGTCATACAGTGGCATGCTGCAGAGTGTCTTAGAGTGGAGTGGGGTAGAGAGAAACGGCTTAGAGTGGACTCGCATGTCGCAGAGTGGAGTGTCATAGAGTGTCATAGAGTGGGGTAGAGTGGAGGGCCATAGAGTGGAATACAGAGTTGTAGAGTGGAGTGTCACTTGTGGGACACCCCCGCGCCGCACGGCCACCAGCTGCTGCGTGTGCCCCTTGCCTGCCTTCTGCCTCGCTGCTGACTCGTTTGCCGGCTGCCGGCTGCCTCCGCTGCGGTTGTTTTGCCCTTTGTTTTGTCGTGAATTTGTGCCTGTACTGTTTTTTCTCGTTTAGCCCTGGTTTTGCCGATAATTTGTGCCTGTTTTTGTATTTTTTCACTTTCCCCGTGTTTAGCTTTTCCTTCCTTGTTGTCCGCCTACCGCGCCGCCCTCCGCCCTCCCTTCCCGCCACCGCCGCTTTTCCCCGCCCCTTTTTCTTTTTTGTACCCTCCCCGCTCCCGCCTCCCAGTTGCTCCGCCCACCCGCGCACTTCGCCTTAAATGGCGAACGTGCGAACGCGCAGCAGTCACGCGCAGCGGGCGCGCCGATTGTGCGCCGAAGGCGCGCCAAAGGTAAGCCCGTCTGCTCCCGTCCGCGACCGGATCGCGACCAGCGCCAGGACCCCTGGCCCCCGAAGACCCCGACCGACCCGCCTGACGTACTCCGCCGCCACCCTCACCGCTCTCAACACCGGCCGACTCCCAGATTGCCATCAAGCCACTCCAAGACGTACCCACGGACCTTTCAGCTGCCAAGCCTGCAAGTTCACCTGCATCCGGACCAGCCCCGCACCGACACCCGCCAAGTCGAACTCCAGCAGCAACCACCTCAAGTGCATCCTGCTCAACACCCGCTCCGTCCACAGACACGCCATCGAACTCTGGAACCTCCTAGACGCCACAGCCCCTGACGTTGCCTTCCTCACGGAGACCTGGATGAACGCCTCTTCAGCTCCCGACATCGCCATCGCTATCCCAGAGGGCTACAAGATCGTCCGGAGGGACCGAAACGCCAACCAGATGGGAGGAGGCATCGCCATCGTCCACAGGAGCACCATCCGTCTCACGACCAGCATCGACAACACCCTGACCAGCGCCGAACACCTGCATTTCCACATCCACACCAACCCGAAGACCACCCTCAGAGGCACCCTGATCTACCGACCCCCTGGACCACGCACGCAATTCAGCGAGGACATCGCCGACTTCGTCAGCCTGCATGCCCTCCCCTCCGCTGACTACATCCTCCTGGGGGACCTCAACTTCCACCTGGAGAACAACAACGACCGCAACACCAGCACCCTGCTCGACAACCTCGCCAACCTGGGACTCAAGCAACTGGTGTCCACCCCCACCCACCTCGCCGGACACACACTCGACGCAGTCTTCTCTTCCAGCACAGACATCGACTTCAGCCACGCCACAGAGCTTCAATGGACGGACCACAGCTGCGTCCACTTCACCTTCAAGAGAACGACGACCCACCGCCACCAGCAACAGGCCGCCCGCAGAAGCTGGAACAAGATCACAGCAGGCCTGCTCGCCACCTCCCTGAGCCAGCACCCTCCTGCCAGCTCAGCGAACCCCAGCCAGGCCGCCGACAACTTCACGAAGTGGATCAGCAACTGCGCGGACGAGCTCGCCCCACTGAGAACCCCGCCTAGCAGACCCGGCAGCAAGAAGGCCCCATGGTTCACCGACGAACTCAAGAGCTCCAAGAAGAACTGCCGAGCCCTCGAGAAAGTCTGGAGAAGGGAACCTACACCGGACAACAGGACCACCTTCAAGCTGGCCACTCGGAAGCACCACCAGCTGATCCGCGCCGCCAAGAAAACAGCATTCAAGGACCGGTTGGACAACAACGCACACAACTGCAAGGAACTCTTCAACATCGTGAAAGAGCTTTCCAACCCCAGCGCAGGAAACAACGACATCACCCCATCGCAAGACCTCTGCAACTCCCTCGCTTCATACTTCCACAACAAGATCGCGGACATACACAGCAGCTTCGACAACCAACCAACGCACACCATGACCGAACAACCACCCCCCACCACCACCCTCCACGCCTGGACCCCGATCAGCACCGAAGACACCATCCGCACGATGAACTCCATCCACTCCGGATCACCGACCGACCCCTGCCCTCACCATGTCTTCAACAAGGCCGACGCTGTCATTGCACCCCACCTGCGAGACATCATCAACACATCCTTCGACACCACCATCTTCCCTGAGAGCTGGAAACACGCCGAACTCAGCGCTCTACTCAAGAAACCAACAGCGGACCCCACCGACCTCAAGAATTACCGCCCCATCTCGCTCCTCCCGTTTCCAGCCAAAGTCATCGAGAAGACCGTCAACAAGCAGATGGCCGCCTTCCTCGAGACGAACGGATCCCTCGACCCCTCACAGTCCGGATTCCGAGCCAACCACAGCACCGAGATCGCCGCCACCGATGACATCCGAGCCCAATGGAGAAACAGCGGCCCTCATCCTCCTAGACCTCTCCGCGGCATTCGATACGGTCTGCCACCGCACCCTAGTACGGCGCCTCAGCAACATCGGAATCCAGGACAAGGCGCTGGAATGGATCATCTCCTTCCTCGACGGAAGAACACAGAGAGTCCGCCTACCACCGTACAAGTCAGAGGCCTCCGAAGTCATCTGCGGCGTCCCCCAAGGATCATCTCTGAGCCCCACCCTCTTCAACGTCTACATGAGCCCCCTCGCGGCCATCGTACGCAAACACAACCTCAGCATAATCTCCTACGCCGACGACACCCAGCTGATCCTCTCCCTGACCAACGACCCCGCCGCCGCCAAAGCCAACCTGCACGAAGGGATGAAAGAGGTAGCCGAGTGGATGACGACCAGCCGCCTGAAACTGAACTCGGACAAGACGGAGGTCCTCATCCTGGGCTCCTCTCCCTCCGCCTGGGACGACTCCTGGTGGCCCCCCGCCCTGGGCACCGCACCCAAACCGACAGACCATGCACGCAACCTGGGCTTCATCCTGGACTCCTCCCTCTCCATGACCAGGCAAGTCAACAACGTCTCCTCGGCGTGCTTCAACATCCTACGCATGCTACGGAAGATCTTCTGGTGGATCCCCACCGAGACCAGGAAGACCGTCACCCAGGCCCTCGTCACCAGCCGACTGGACTACGGCAACGCCCTCTACGCCGGTACCACCGCCAAGCTCCAGAAGAGACTCCAGCGGATCCAGAACGCCTCAGCCAGACTCATCCTCGACATCCCACGAACAAGCCACATCTCCGGACATCTGAGAGACCTTCACTGGCTCCCCGTCAACAAAAGAATCACCTTCCGCCTCCTCACCCACGCACACAAAGCCCTACACGACCAAGGCCCGAGCTACCTCAACAGCCGAGTCAACTTCTACGCTCCCAAACGCCACCTCCGATCAGCCAACCACGCCCTCGCCGCCGTCCCCCGCATCCGAAGAGCGACTACAGGAGGAAGGTCCTTCTCCTACTTGGCCGCCAAGACCTGGAACTCCCTCCCGACCGACCTGCGCCTGACCCAAGACCACCTCTCCTTCAGGAAGAAGTTGAAGACCTGGCTGTTCGAGCAGTAGCGGCACCCCCCCCCCCCCCCCCCCCCCCCCCAGCGCCTTGAGACCCTACGGGTATGTAGCGCGCTTTATAAGTGTCACTGATTGATTGATAGAGAGGAGTGTCATAGAGTGGAGTACAATGGAGTAGCATACAGTGGAGTAGAATGCTTTAAAGTGAGGCGGCATAGAGGGGAGTGCAGTGTCATAGAGTGTAGTACAGTGCAGTGGCAGGGAGTGGAGTGGCATAGAGAGGTCTAGCGTGTAGTGTTATATAGTGGATTAGTGGTGTAGTGTGCTGCAGAGTGGAGTAAAGTGGAATGGCATGGCATAGAGTGAGTCACATAGAGTGTCGTAGAGTGAAATAGAGTGTTGCACAGTGCCATATAGTGGCGCAGAGTGCTGTAGCATGACATAGAGGGAAATAGAGTGTGCTGGAGTGGAGTGGCATAACGTGGAGTAAAGTGTCACTGTGCCACAGAGTGGAGGGGTGCAAATTGTTTTAGAGTGTCATAGAGTGGTGTAGAGTGGAGTGGTGTAGAGTAAAGTGTCATAGTGTATTGTGTCATAGAGTGTTGGGGCAATGAGTATCACAGTATAGAATGTTGTGATGTGGCGTAGTGTCATGTAGTAGTGTCATGGGATAGTCTGGAGTGATGTAGAGTAGAGTGGGGTAGAGTGGAGTGGTGGCGAGTGGAATGCCATAGAAGGGAGTGGCATAGAGTGGTGTGGCATAATTTAGAGTTTCGTGTCAAGAATAGAGTGACGTGGCGTAGAGTGGAGTGGCATGATGGAGAGCAGAGTGGAGTAGCATAGAGTGAAGTGACGTGTCATAAAGTAGAGGGGAGTGGTGTGTCATAGAGTAGAGTGGTGTGCCATAGAGTGGAGTGGCATGGAGAGTCATGCAGTGAAAGTGTGCAGACTGGAGGGCCATGTCATAGAGTGGAGTGGTGTGTCGTAGAGTAGAGTGGCATGTCAGAGAGTGTTGCAGAGTGGAGTAAGGTGGTGTAAGTTGAGTGGCATACAGAGTAGTAGAGTGTTGTAGAGTGAAGAGGCATGTCCTAGAGTATAATGGAGTAGCATGTCACTGAGCAGCATTTAGTAGAGTGTCTTACAGTGGTAGGACATAGAATGGAGTGGAGTGGCATGTCGTAGAGCAAAGTGGAGTCTCATAAAGTATCATACAGTGGTGCAGAGTGGACGGGCATAGAGTGTTGTAAAGTGCAGTTGAGTAGAGTGGAGTGGCGTTTTGTAGAGTAGAGTTGAGTGGTGTGTCACACAGTGGCATATCTTACAGTGTCTTGGAGTGAAGGGACGTAGAGTGGAGTAGTGTAAGGCAAAGTGGAATGTTGTGGAGTGGAGTCGCATGTCGTAGAATGGAGAGACAGAGTGGGGTGGAATGGCATGTCATAAAGTAGGGTAGAGTGATGTGGCGTAGAGTGGAGAAGAGTAGTGAAGAGTAGTGTAGAGTACAGGGGCATAGTGTGTAGTAGAGTATTGTGAAGTGCAGTGTCATAGAGCGGAGTGGCATAGCGTAGAGTAGAGTTAAGTGGCATGTCATAGAATGGCGTATCATAGAGCGAAGTGTACTGGCATATCATGCAGTTTTGACGTTGCACAATCTGCAATTTACATTAATGTAGCATTTACCTGGAGGGTGGCAACTATCGCTAATGAGATGGTGTCCAAAAACATTAAATGGCCAACATCACACGTTGTTGTCAAGCTTGTGGATATGCGCAGACATGCATGTCAATGGTGTGCTGTATTATTGAAAGTGTTGCTATTGCGAACACATGTGAATATGCTTGGATGGAGGGAGGATCAGCAGTGAGACTACGTTATACACAGTGATAACGCTCATTACAGTCAAGCAATGCATGTCAAACGTGAATCTGAAAGTCTCACATATGACACACTACTATAATGGTAAAGCCTGACAACAGAGCATACTGCAACACAAATCTACACATTACTCTTTACTGTTTGCCACATGTGATCTAGGATGTGCACTCTGCCCTTGGCTGATGATAGCCCTTCAGGCCACCAATACCCAGGCCGAAAGTCAGCACAATAATGCGCACACACACACACCATGGGCATCGTGTAACACCCATTTGTTTTTTGATGTAACATTTCAGATGCATGGCCATCACATGTGGAAGGCTAATGTACAGACCATGAATATTGATCAACATGATCGTTGCATGTTGTGTGTAGTATAAGATATGTGTAGACAGCAAAAAACTTTTCAAAAAAGCTCTCTAAGCAGAAGAGTGAGGGGTCCTCCAACTGTTATAATGGGAAATGTTATGAACCAATCAAATGTTTTTTTTAAGGTGACATGGCAATTGTGCACAGAGCACGTAAGGAGGCCGCACCCGACGCGATTCTGAGAAAATATATCATAATATAAGTTTATCACAGTTAGAAATATATAAATGTTTAAAATATTTTAGATTATCGCTTGCTCTCATATACACTTTAAACTTATTTAGATATAGTTTGGGACATAAAAAAAATTAGGTAATGGCGTACCCGGCGCAACACCATTCATCTATGATGTAACACATGGCCTGGCAGCATGCATTCGTCGCATACGCAACAATCAGCGGGCGCAACCCGATATGTACATGACATAACATGTGGCTTGGTACTGTGTACCGGTCGCATACCAAAGTAGCAGTGCCACGAACTCATCGGATACGAAATGCGCATCATGGATTGCGTAATGATCTAATATGTGACGTCATCAGCAGTGCATTGCAGGCATGCAAGCTATAGTTAACTCAACTAACTATAACGGGCAAATTTCTCTGGTTTTATATGAGTCCAGCTCAAACTTCCATCTGTACCCTTTTCAGGCAGCGCAATGCCACCTCCTCTCTCACCTCGCAAAAGAATTACTGCCTGCTGGCAATGACTTCGCTTGGGGGGGCACCGTATTTGTACTCATCGTACTTCTACCAAAGATTTTTGCTGATGAATGCGGAGCTCCAGACCGAGTCCCCAACCGGTTTCAGCAAACCGGACACAACTTCACTTCCATTGCTCACCTCGAGTAAAAGCAAGCGGGACACAGCTCCGGGTACAGACACAGGATTTATTGAGCAAAGCAAAGCACAGTCCTTGCAGTCTGTGATATATATATATATATATATATATATATATATATATATATATATATATATATATATATATATATATATATATATATATATATATTTATATATTCTGGAAAATCGTCACACTGCAGACTCACACTGCCCAATTCCAAAATGACGAAGAGTGCACCCAATAATTATTGGTGCAAAGTGGATTTATTTCATAATTGCCAGCGCTGCCGCCATGACGCGTTTCGCCTCCAAGGAGGCTTGATCACATGACAAATTGCCAGCCTTCGAGCAAACAATTTAAAGTGACAGTGTAGAATAATTATCAATAGACATAATGAAAATACTCTGCAAACAGCAATCAGAATAATACATTAGACATTGCTAAAATATCCTAAAATAGGTTAAAACTGCCTGTACATTAATAAACTTAAATATTCAAGTTTAAAAACATGTGGTACATCGGTGATCCTGAGTAGCAGCAAAATAATGACATTTCCTAAATATTCATGGCGATAAATTCGTCTATGCAAGGAAATGAATAGAATTCATGATGTAACAATATGTTGTACATACTCGGATGGATAATTAATAATACCATCCATTATCTAACAAGGCAGTTATAACTAGCATATCCAATTGAAAGAAGCGTAATTGTGCACATTGGCAATACGGATCTTGTTTACAGTATGCATCGTAACTAAACTCATGAAGCCCAAGTGGACCTGCCACACAAAGCTGTCTGCTTAATCATATAAAGTGCAAATTAAGTGAAGTGCAAAAATATTATAAAGTGCAAGAGATTATAAAACAGTACAGATTCCTGATATTTACAAAAATGTCTAAAAATTGCGAACAATTTATCCAAAAGAGTCACCACATCTCAATTTAAAAAAAGAGAATTAAATAAAACCAGTTCATTATTTACAATATCCAGACAGGTCAGATAGACATTTCTGAGAACCCTAAGTGCAGGTGTATAGATCTTCCCTGTCATTTAATCCATTAGGATTCTTTGTGTTAAGCTCCAGTGTGTACCTGGTCTCAAGGAGACGGAGTTTGGCCTCACGGTCACCTCTTCTCCTTGATACCTCTACTGCGTCTATGACAAAATACTGGAGCTGATCAGGAATGCCTGGCAACCGGATAATTTTGGTTGTGTCACGAAATTGCACGTATGTGTCGGAGTATCCGTTTGTGAGCGGGCAGCCTAGTGCTGCCCACATATTGTAGCCCACACGGACACTCCAACACATAGATAGCATATTCCGTTTTGGAGGTTAGCCACTTAGTAATTGCAATAGGTTCCTGTCGGAAAGGCTTATGTAATGTGTCCTATTACTGCCATAATGGCAGGCTTTACATTGAGGACAGGTTTTAAAGCCCTTTTTGAGTGTCAACCAAGTATTTGAGAGTTTTGGCTCAATGGTGTTACTGACTGAAGCCTTGGACATGGAGGGGAATTTGCGAAAAGTGATCAAGGGCTTCTTGATCACTTTGTGACCGATGATAGGGTCACTTTGTACAAGATTCCAGTTTTTATATATGATCTTTCTAAGATCTCCATGTTGGCGATTGAAGGTCAGAATGACCCTGGAAGAAATTTCTTGGGTCCCAACCTGCTGTTGGTCAGCCTTCATATTGGTTCTATCTCTAGGGACCAAGGCTTCTAACCTGCTAATGGAATTAGACCGTTGGATAGCTTTCACCAAACTGGCATTAGAGTATCCCCGGGCAAGGAAGTGCAATCTGCAAGCCTCCTGCGCGGCCGCGCATTCGGCTTCTGTACTGCAGATTCTTCAAATCCGGAGCATTTCCCAAAAGGAATGCCCCGGATCAGATGAGCTGGATGGTAACTGCTGGCGTGTAATATTGTATTGCCGGCGCTTGGCTTCCTATATAACCTGGTTGACAACCTGTTGTTTTCCACAAAAACCTCCACATCTAAAAAACATATAGAAATGGGACTTGTGTTAGAAGTAAAATATAAATTGATGTTGTTCTTATTAATTACTTCTACAAAGGCATTTGCACTTTCAATGCTACCCCTCCAAACAAAAAATACATCATCAATGTATCGCAGGCACAGTAAAGTATTGCTGGAAATAAGTTCTTGGTGTTGTCCGAAAAGGACCCGCTCCTCCCACCGCCCAACGTGTAAATTTCCATTGCTCACCCCCAGTAAAAGCAAGCGGGACACAGCTCCAGGTACAGACACAGGATTTATTGAGCAAAGCAAAGCACAGTCCTTGCAGTCTGCGATATATATATATATATATATATATATATATATATATATATATATATATATATATATATATATATATATATATTACCTACTGGCGTCTCGCCAGTAGGTATATATAGTTAGGATTTTTTGTCTATGGGACTTTTGAAAATTCTATGTCTAATAACTTTGGCGTTTGTGGACGGAATCGGCTGAAATTTTCAGGAAAATGGCACATTTTGTTTCTGAGCAGCCCCTGAAAATTTGGGGGGGTTTCGTCAAGGGGGGGCCGAGAAAAAAGGGGGGTCCCAAAACGCGTTTTTCCCATGTTAATTTCCATAGGGCCTTTGGCCTCACTTTTAGCTCGAACGGCTGAATGGATTTGCACGAAACTTGGCAAAATTGTAGGGACTGTTAGCCCGATGTGCCTTTGCTAGGTCTCAATATATGTGCTCCAGTGGATTTTGAGAAATTAACGTTCAAAACAAGATATATATCTGTAACAGCACTCCGGGCTGCGCTCCGGTCCTCTTACTTTTCGCGAAACGGAACTTTGCGATGCGAAGCTGATTGGCTCCCCGGTGTCTGTCAACATTCTAAACAGTCCGGAGCGGCCGCCATCTTATCTCTCGGTAGGATCGAGAGAGAAGAAGAGGTGAAAAACGAAGGGGGAATTTAATGAAAGGGGGCAAGGTATACCCCTCTTGACCCCCTAAGAATGTTGTTGGGGTTATTAAAGGGTCCCGTGGGGAAAATAAAAAAATATATATTTTTCAGGGTAGAAGCGCTTCCCGGGCCGCGAACTGGGCCGCAAACTGGTAGCGAAACGGGAATTCGCCATTTTGTGCTTCGTTTTAATTAAATTACTAGGTATAAGGGGGTGCGGGAGACGTATCCTAATCCCTTATGTTTTCTGAGGGTGGCTGAGGAGGCTCATATATGTTGATACATGTCTTCCAGTGGCTGTGCGTGAGCTTTTTTTTTTTTTTGCTGCGTGACGTCTGTTAACGTTCGATTCGATGGAAATCACGAAGTGTTGACCGCCAATTTGTCAGTGCGATAAAATATTTTGTTATAAATGAATCCTTATTGATAAACATTGTCTGCGCCATCTTGCCTTTTTTCCAATGCCACAATTTTGTCGTGCAGTCTGTGATATATATATATATATATATATATATATATATATATATATATATATATATATATATATATATATATATATATATATATATATATATATATATATATATATATATATATATATATATATATATATATATATATATATATATATATTTATATATTCTGGAAAATCGTCACACTGCAGACTCACACTGCCCAATTCCAAAATGACGAAGAGTGCACCCAATAATTATCGGTGCAAAGTGGATTTATTTCATAATTGCCAGCGCTGCCGCCATGACGCGTTTCGCCTCCAAGGAGGCTTGATCACATGACAAATTGCCAGCCTTCGAGCAAACAATTTAAAGTGACAGTGTAGAATAATTATCAATAGACATAATGAAAATACTCTGCAAACAGCAATCAGAATAATACATTAGACATTGCTAAAATATCCTAAAATAGGTTAAAACTGCCTGTACATTAATAAACTTAAATATTCAAGTTTAAAAACATGTGGTACATCGGTGATCCTGAGTAGCAGCAAAATAATGACATTTCCTAAATATTCATGGCGATAAATTCGTCTATGCAAGGAAATGAATAGAATTCATGATGTAACAATATGTTGTACATACTCGGATGGATAATTAATAATACCATCCATTATCTAACAAGGCAGTTATAACTAGCATATCCAATTGAAAGAAGCGTAATTGTGCACATTGGCAATACGGATCTTGTTTACAGTATGCATCGTAACTAAACTCATGAAGCCCAAGTGGACCTGCCACACAAAGCTGTCTGCTTAATCATATAAAGTGCAAATTAAGTGAAGTGCAAAAATATTATAAAGTGCAAGAGATTATAAAACAGTACAGATTCCTGATATTTACAAAAATGTCTAAAAATTGCGAACAATTTATCCAAAAGAGTCACCACATCTCAATTTAAAAAAAGAGAATTAAATAAAACCAGTTCATTATTTACAATATCCAGACAGGTCAGATAGACATTTCTGAGAACCCTAAGTGCAGGTGTATAGATCTTCCCTGTCATTTAATCCATTAGGATTCTTTGTGTTAAGCTCCAGTGTGTACCTGGTCTCAAGGAGACGGAGTTTGGCCTCACGGTCACCTCTTCTCCTTGATACCTCTACTGCGTCTATGACAAAATACTGGAGCTGATCAGGAATGCCTGGCAACCGGATAATTTTGGTTGTGTCACGAAATTGCACGTATGTGTCGGAGTATCCGTTTGTGAGCGGGCAGCCTAGTGCTGCCCACATATTGTAGCCCACACGGACACTCCAACACATAGATAGCATATTCCGTTTTGGAGGTTAGCCACTTAGTAATTGCAATAGGTTCCTGTCGGAAAGGCTTATGTAATGTGTCCTATTACTGCCATAATGGCAGGCTTTACATTGAGGACAGGTTTTAAAGCCCTTTTTGAGTGTCAACCAAGTATTTGAGAGTTTTGGCTCAATGGTGTTACTGACTGAAGCCTTGGACATGGAGGGGAATTTGCGAAAAGTGATCAAGGGCTTCTTGATCACTTTGTGACCGATGATAGGGTCACTTTGTACAAGATTCCAGTTTTTATATATGATCTTTCTAAGATCTCCATGTTGGCGATTGAAGGTCAGAATGACCCTGGAAGAAATTTCTTGGGTCCCAACCTGCTGTTGGTCAGCCTTCATATTGGTTCTATCTCTAGGGACCAAGGCTTCTAACCTGCTAATGGAATTAGACCGTTGGATAGCTTTCACCAAACTGGCATTAGAGTATCCCCGGGCAAGGAAGTGCAATCTGCAAGCCTCCTGCGCGGCCGCGCATTCGGCTTCTGTACTGCAGATTCTTCAAATCCGGAGCATTTCCCAAAAGGAATGCCCCGGATCAGATGAGCTGGATGGTAACTGCTGGCGTGTAATATTGTATTGCCGGCGCTTGGCTTCCTATATAACCTGGTTGACAACCTGTTGTTTTCCACAAAAACCTCCACATCTAAAAAACATATAGAAATGGGACTTGTGTTAGAAGTAAAATATAAATTGATGTTGTTCTTATTAATTACTTCTACAAAGGCATTTGCACTTTCAATGCTACCCCTCCAAACAAAAAATACATCATCAATGTATCGCAGGCACAGTAAAGTATTGCTGGAAATAAGTTCTTGGTGTTGTCCGAAAAGGACCCGCTCCTCCCACCGCCCAACGTGTAAATTTCCATTGCTCACCCCCAGTAAAAGCAAGCGGGACACAGCTCCAGGTACAGACACAGGATTTATTGAGCAAAGCAAAGCACAGTCCTTGCAGTCTGCGATATATATATATATATATATATATATATATATATATATATATATATATATATATATATATATATATATTACCTACTGGCGTCTCGCCAGTAGGTATATATAGTTAGGATTTTTTGTCTATGGGACTTTTGAAAATTCTATGTCTAATAACTTTGGCGTTTGTGGACGGAATCGGCTGAAATTTTCAGGAAAATGGCACATTTTGTTTCTGAGCAGCCCCTGAAAATTTGGGGGGGTTTCGTCAAGGGGGGGCCGAGAAAAAAGGGGGGTCCCAAAACGCGTTTTTCCCATGTTAATTTCCATAGGGCCTTTGGCCTCACTTTTAGCTCGAACGGCTGAATGGATTTGCACGAAACTTGGCAAAATTGTAGGGACTGTTAGCCCGATGTGCCTTTGCTAGGTCTCAATATATGTGCTCCAGTGGATTTTGAGAAATTAACGTTCAAAACAAGATATATATCTGTAACAGCACTCCGGGCTGCGCTCCGGTCCTCTTACTTTTCGCGAAACGGAACTTTGCGATGCGAAGCTGATTGGCTCCCCGGTGTCTGTCAACATTCTAAACAGTCCGGAGCGGCCGCCATCTTATCTCTCGGTAGGATCGAGAGAGAAGAAGAGGTGAAAAACGAAGGGGGAATTTAATGAAAGGGGGCAAGGTATACCCCTCTTGACCCCCTAAGAATGTTGTTGGGGTTATTAAAGGGTCCCGTGGGGAAAATAAAAAAATATATATTTTTCAGGGTAGAAGCGCTTCCCGGGCCGCGAACTGGGCCGCAAACTGGTAGCGAAACGGGAATTCGCCATTTTGTGCTTCGTTTTAATTAAATTACTAGGTATAAGGGGGTGCGGGAGACGTATCCTAATCCCTTATGTTTTCTGAGGGTGGCTGAGGAGGCTCATATATGTTGATACATGTCTTCCAGTGGCTGTGCGTGAGCTTTTTTTTTTTTTTGCTGCGTGACGTCTGTTAACGTTCGATTCGATGGAAATCACGAAGTGTTGACCGCCAATTTGTCAGTGCGATAAAATATTTTGTTATAAATGAATCCTTATTGATAAACATTGTCTGCGCCATCTTGCCTTTTTTCCAATGCCACAATTTTGTCGTGCACGGCAACCATTTTAGATGCCAGGCCGGTCCCAGGCTATCACCTAGCCCTGCGGATGTAGTTTATGGCCCCAGCTGTAGAGAATCCAGACATGCCAACCCTCCCGATTCAGGCGTGAGACTACTGATTTCAGTGCTAGTCTCCCGCCTCCCGATTTCTGCAAGCAAAAACCCGGGGGCATATTACCAACAACTAGCGATAATTTTTGTCTCTAACTTGTTTAGAGACAAAAATTATCGCCGCACATCGGCGATTTTTATCGCAGATAAACCTTGCTATTAGCAAGGTTTATCGCAAATGCGATAAAAAACGGCCGCAATGCATGAATATCGCTGAAAAGTCAGCGATATTCATGCATTATCGAGCAAATGCTCTTAGCCATGTTATCCACCTCCCATTGGATAACATGGCTAAGAACTGCTCAGGGCAGGCGTTAGCTTTTGGAGATATTCGCGCTTAGCGCGAATATCTCCAAAAGTTGGTAATAGGAGATAGCGATGTTAGGGACTGTTTCCAGTCGCTAACATCTTGGCACGCCCACTTTGCATGTCATTAGTGATAAATATCACTGACATGCAAAGCGGGGCCCAAGATGGTCGCTATCTCCTTTTAGCTGTCACTAACTGGTGTTAGCGACAGCTTGGTAATAGGGAGATAATTTTATCTCCGCTTTCTTGGCTTTTAAAGCCAAAAAAGCGGAGATAAACCCCCTTGATAATATGCCCCACGATTCCTCAGGGGTTTCAGCTGACAAGGCTTGGTATTGTGTTACGTGGTAATTCTTCCAGGAAACGTCAGAGGGTCGATGCAGGGGTTCTAGAAGGGGTGATAAACCATTTAAGCCTCATGAACAAGCGCATGGTCTTTTAAAGATCTGTGAAGTACTCGGGGCGGCGGTGTGTGTGTGTCCTCTTTCAGGAGCGGGCGGGGGGGGGGCACTGCCAGCAACTTGCCAGGCCAGGCAGTGTTCAACACTTGCATCACCCTTTCTCTGCCTGCTATTGCGCTCCATGCTTCGGAAAGGTAAGAAAAAGAACGTGCATTTGAGTTTGAAATGTCCGATCCTGTAGCAGTACACTTGCAAAGCCCACACATGACAATAACCCGATTCAAGGCCCCATTCACTCGATTTTTTAAAAATATATAGCACTCCAACAAAGTAGGATTATAAAACTTTATTAACTTTTAAATATAACGAACGGAACAAAAACTGTAAAAACATTTAAACATTTTTGACAAAAAAAAGCAACAATGGTCAGAAGCTGTCTTTTGTGCGAATAGTCCCAAGGCAGCACAACGTGCTGAGTTCTGGACGGCACCCAGGTGATGTCACCTGGGTGCCGCACTGGTTTTTGGGATCCTACAATGCAGCTCAGAAAAACAGCGTGGGGCGTCCCGGGTGGTGCGGGGGGAGGCCTCGTCAGTAGCGGTCTGTTGTGCGAATAGTCCCAAGGCAGCAGAACGCGCTGAGATGTGGATGGCACCCAGGTGATGTCCAGTTAACTGCCGCACTGGTTTTGGTATCCTACAATGCTGCTCCGAAAATTGGCGTGGGACGGCCCGGGGGGGCGTGGGGGAGGCGGCGTGAACGGGCCACCCCAGGTGGCGGCCATCCAGCTGAGTTGCGCCCGCTCTTGCGGCTACAGCGTCTCGCTCACCATGTAGTTGAGTTGCTCCCACTCTTGCAGTGCAGCGATAGGCGGCTGCCACAGGACTCTTAAAATGGCGGCCGGCTCTTCGGTTTTGGGCCTGGTCCACTAAAATGGCCCTGGGACACCTTGGAACTCGGACGCTTGCCTGCTAGGGCTTGGGCTCCATTCTCGAAAGCGTCCCCTCAGCCGTGAAGATTCTACAAAAGTCTTGGGGGCCCTCGACTCCTGCAGGCTTCCGGTGGGGAGCGGCTGCCATGATTGCTCGCGGAATGACCACGACGGAGCCACGAGATGGTGGTGCTCTCATGCTGACGCCAGCTTCAGTCTGAAACATCCAGAAACAAGGTGGGGCTTTCATCGTTGGGAAAAAAAAAGTTCTAAACCAATGAAAAGTGTTATTTTTAGGTCATATGACCAAGCCTTCCATCTTTAGGAAACCAAAAGTAAAATGAACCAATGAAAAGTTTTATAAACAAGTCACATGACCTGTTATGCGGCATAGGGCTACAAAAAGCGTAGAAAATCCGTTGGCACGTGAGGCGGCGTCAGTAGCGGACCGATGTGCGAATAGGCCGAAGGCAGCACAACGCGCCGAGATCCGGATGGCACCGAGTTAGTGTCCAGCAAGTTGTTGCACTGGTGTGGCTATCCTACAATGCCGCGCCGAAAATCGGCGTGGGGCGTCCCATTGGCCTGTGAGGTCGCGTCAGTCAGTGGGGGCTGTGCGTCTCCCCCAAGATGGAGGCTCCTCGGCTGCAGTGGGGCGCCCCTTATCTTTTCACTCGCCGTCCAACTGAGTTGCGTCCGCACTTGCGGCTACAGTAGGCCGAAGGCAGCACAACGCGCCGAGATCCGGATGGCACTGAGGTGGTGTCCAGCAAATTGCCGCACTGGTGTGGCCATCCTACAATGCTGCGCCAAAAGACGGCGTGTCCAGCTGAGTTGCGGTCACTCTTGCTGGACAGTGACTCGAACGCGCAGAGATCCGGATGGCACCGAGGTGGTGTCCAGCAAATTGCTGCACTGGTGTGGCCATCCTACAATGCTGCGCCGAAAGATGGCGTGTCCAGCTGAGTTTCTCCCGCTCTTGCGGTACAGTGACTCGAACGCGCCGAGATCCGGATGGCACCGAGGTGGTGTCCAGCAAGTTGCCGCACTGGTGTGGCCATCCTACAATGCTGCGCCGAAAGTTGGTGTGGGGTGCCCTGTTGGCTTATGAGGTGATGGCAGTAGTGGACCGATGTGTGAATAGGTCGGAACCAGCACAAGGCGCCAAGATCCGAATGGCAAGTCCTGGATGTTGAGTGCCATAGTTGAGAGTTCTGAGCAGTGCTTGTAAGACTGTCTGAAGCTTATTTGCACCTGCTGCAGCTTCACTATTGCCCTGATGTGGCCAAAGGTCGCACATGACATAGGCGGCCGGCTCCCGAGGTCCGGCGGAACTTTTTTCCTTTTCCTTTTTGCTTCTTGTCCCACAATCCGTTTCATCTGAAGACACGACCAGGTCCCTGAATGTGTGCAGGGGGACGTTATTGATTGAATCAAAATGGCGGCTTGACACAAAGCTGACTCAAGCGTTGCTGTTGATGCTATACAGACAAAAATTGGTTTTCAGTTTGTACATTCTTCAGGATTTTTTTTCCATCCAAGGCTGATTGAGAGTTTGTAGAAAAATGGCTTCAGATTTTCCACATACTACTCTTCAACATTCTTCCTAAATGTAACAATGTGAGACTCACTAGGAGAACGGCAGTTTATCTTTCCTTTCAAAATGCTGCCAACAATATTTTCTGAATGGAAGACACCATCTTGTAGCACAAAGGGCCGAAACGGGTTCTGGTCTGGCCGATGGTTGGTGGAGACATTTTGACTATATCTTGGACCTGCCCGGCCTTGCCCAAAATGGCGCCGGTATAAATGGGACTCGTAACTCCTTGTTGTGTACTGGTTGAACAACCTTGATATCACGAGATATGAATGCAGTTTTGATGCTCATGGCGGGCGGGGACGAGAATTGATTGAATATTTCAACATCCCTATTGATATTAAGTTCTGATGTGTTATTGATTACTGTACTATTGAAAGTTCGAATTAACGTCACCCATGGTACTTGCACGCAAATGTATATCTAGATAACTTTTTTGTAAGTGGCCCTGTCATATTTTAATTACAAAATGTACGTCCACCGATTCCGCAACTGTTAGACACCTTAGTTCTTGCAACCTAATGGCTCGCTCGTTACGTTCCTCTATAATGTAAATGTCTCCTCATCATATACGATTTCAGTTTGCTCCGTGGCCGGCCCACATGGTTATAGGCCCGTATTTGTATACTGACATTTTCACAATAAAGGTTTTTAAAACAAAACATGGTAGTAGTATTTACATTGGTAAAGTTTTTACTTTTAGTCACTGTTTTCGAATCAGTAAAAGGCAAGTGAAATAAACCAGTCCAATTACATGACGGATAAAAGGTATAATATGTAGGAACGCAGTAAAGATAAATGGTCAAGGGCAGTTGTGTTTTCCACTCCTGCAACATAAAGTGATCGATAAGAATCTGATAATCAGGCGTATCGGCGACTAAGACAGCAAGCCAAGTCTCTTTTACTCAACGGCTCCGTCATGGAACGAAGAAACGCCCTTTTTCTCGAAAAAGGAATATATTTTACTTGCAGGACAGTTGTAAATTTTCCGGGAAAGTACATTAGCCTGGAATATTATAACATATATGTTTTTAAAAAAAAGTTCGAAATCAATAAAAAGCGTATTTTTTAGGTCATATGACCAAGCTTTTCATTCTTAAAATAACAAAAGTAAAATGAACCTATAAAAATATTTATTAACAAGTCACATGAACTGTTATGCTTACGTTACACGCTGCGCGCCGCGCCCCGGATCACTTCTGGGTGCGCTAACGCGGCGTGTCATATAACGCATTACTCGACAACGTAAGTAAGGAATATAGTCAAAATGTCTCCACCAACCAGCGTTCGGAACACAACCCCTTTCAGCAGTCCAAAAAGTTCTGTAAAATGACAACAGAGGGGACAGGCAACAAGAACCATCAGTCAAAGAGGGGAGGGCAAGTTCTTCTCTACCGGGTCATGTTGGGGCGCTACCGGAACTGATCGAATTTGTAGTCTACAGTGTTTCTGGATGTTTTAGACTAAAGCTGGCGTCAGCATGAGAGCACTACCATCTCGTAGGTCCGTCGTGGCCATTCCACGAGTAAACATGGCAGCCGCTCCCCACCAGAAGCCTGCGGGAGTCGGGGGCCCCCAAGACTTTTGTAGAATCTTCACGGCTGAGGGGACGCTTTCGAGAATGGGACCCAAGCCCTATCAGGAAAGCGTCCGAGTTCCAAGGTGTCCCAGGGCCATTTTAGTGGACCACGCCCAAATCTGAAGAGCCGGCCGCCATTTTGAGAGTCCTGTGGCAGTCGCTTATCGTTGCATCGCAAGAGCGGGAGCAACTCAACTACATGGTGAGCGAGACGCTGTAGTCGCAAGAGCGGGCGGTAAACAGCTGAATGGCGGAAGAGGCACAGTGTAGCAAAAGCGGGCGGAATGGCAACTAAAACGGTAAAGGGGCGCCCCACTACAGCGTGTCTTCAGGTCAAACGGATTGTGGGACAAGGTCCAGAATAGAAGAGTCATCAAAAGGCAAAAAGTTCCGCCGGACCCCGGGAGCCGGCCGCCTATGTCGGGGGCGATCTCAGGCTAAACCGGTGCTATAAGACTTGGGGAGGGGGTCGGAGCCAAGCGTCTTCTCCGAGTCCGTGCCATCACACCGCCCCTCGGGGGCCTCCGTCAAGCGGTTTAGGGAGGTACCATATCACATTGTTTTCAAATGCAGTCAGGTCCACAAACGACACTCACTTACTTTGAGAATAGTGATGCTGCAGTAGGTGGAAATAAGCTTCAGACAGTGTTACAAGCGCTGCTCAGAACTCTGAACTATGGCACCCAACATCCAGAACTTATGCCATTTGAGAATGGCAGTGACATTGAAGCAACTCAGGGACCAAAACCCTTAACGTACTTTCACGTATGAAAATCTTACTTGGGGAGGGGGCAGGAGCGAAGCGCCCCCTCCCAGTCCGCGCCACCACACCGTATGTTGAAAATCTGAAGCCATCGTTCTACAAACTCAACCAACCTTGGATGGAAAAATCTAGAAAAATGTACAAACTGAAAACCAGTTTTGGTCTGCATAGCATCAGTAGCAACGCTTGCTATCAGAGTGCATGAGTTTCATGCTCGATCGATTGAGCTAGCCGGATCGGGCAATAAAAAGTATAAAATAGTTATGTAAATAGTTATTTAATAAAATGTTTTACCCTGTTTCTTTGCTGGTGTGTTGTATATATTTTTAATATTTGCATAGGGTTTGTCGTTATTTTGGGCGGGATGGGTGACGGAGCCGAACTGTCTTGCAGCCCTCATGGTGTGGAGCTCAGTTCATCTCACTATTTTCGTATTTCTCATGAAGGGTTGTTCCTAATATTTCTATTTTAGCGAGGTCAAAAAGAGATCCAATTAGTGGCCTACTGATTTTGCTCGATTAATTTTATTTTTTTACACGATTTTTCACGATTTTTCACTATCTGCAAAGACTAAACAGAGTATTGCGACTTTGTGCTTGTTTGTAAATAGAGAATGAACCAAAGAGAATCAATTGTAAAACAGTAAATGCTTGGATAACAATCAATCAAATGGAGAGACAAGCAGGCATGACGGATTACAACAGGGGTAAAGGCCTGCGTTAACTACTCTTCACTATCTGCAAAGAGAGAGTACTACTAAGAGAAAAGAGGGGAGGGGGGCAGCGTTCAAAGCACATCAGCGTGCATAAACACGAAAAAGTTTTTACCTATCACGTACTTGACATTTTACAGCTTTTGATATTTGCTATTAAAAAACCAATGAAATTCACTGAAAAAACCATAGGTTATAGGCCATATATAGTTAGGAATTTGCATTTACAAAACCTTGAAAATTCACTGAAAAAACCATTGGTTATAGACCATATATAGTTAGGGATTAGCCTTTTCAAAACCTTATTTTACTCACACAAAACCATTGAAATTTCATATATAGTTAGTTCCACTAACTATATATCGCGCACCTGCAATCCACTGCTGATGATGTCACATATTACATCATTCATGACATGGTTAGTGACATCACTGATGACATCACTGATGACATCTCAAATGACATCACTGATGACATCTCAAATGACATCACTGATGACATCTCAAATGACATCACTGATAAAATCACTGATAACATCTCATTTGACATGACTGATCACATCACTGATGATATCATTCATGTGATAATACCATGAACCTCTTCAGACTCTAATATAACCTTAGATACAATCAGTGTAAACAGACAGTCACAGACTGTCACTCATCCATGGAGTTACTCACACACCTAGTCAGTTATGCAAAAAATCAATCACACCTCCATTTTCTCAACTATACAGTTATACACACCTTACTTATTCAAACATATACTAACACATATTTACTTTACTCTCTTATACAATCCCTGATACATGTTCACAATGATCCATACAGCCACTCACACATTTACTGGCTCTTATGCACAGTTATTTATATATGTCAACTCTCACATGTACTGTGTTTTACATATGTACTTACTTTGACATGTAGCACTGAGATATCCATTCACTCACTAATACACTCATGCACAGTCAACCGCCCATACAGCTGTTTCCACATGCACTTTTGAACCCATACATATAGTGAATCAACTACTCACACATCTATGTACAGAGTCACACACCTCGCAGCCACCCATACACACACACTCAGTTTCCCATACAAATACTTGGACAACCAATGAATAACCCATACAGTTACTCATATAGCTACTGATCAACATATGCAGCAGTTTGTAGAACAACAGATATAATGATGCACAAATTAAAACACTTTAGTCACTAACCCATGCACTCAGTGAGACACATTTAATCACTCACTCATACAGTCAGTCATGCACCTACTAACTCCTTCATCCAGACACTTATACATCCACTCATTCTTCAATATGTAAGACATATTTTAACTTTACAGAAACATACAGTCACTGGATGTTGTCATCAGTGATGTCATCAGTGATGTCATTTGAGATGTCATCAGTGATGTCACTAACCATGTCATGAATGATGTAATATGTGACATCATCAGCAGTGGATTGCGGGTGCGCGATATATAGTTAGTGGAACTAACTATATATGAAATTTCAATGGTTTTGTGTGAGTAAAATAAGGTTTTGAAAAGGCTAATCCCTAACTATATATGGTCTATAACCAATGGTTTTTTCAGTAAATTTTCAAGGTTTTGTAAATGCAAATTCCTAACTATATATGGCCTATAACCTATGGTTTTTTCAGTGAATTTCATTGGTTTTTTAATAGCAAATATCAAAAGCTGTAAAATGTCAAGTACGTGATAGGTAAAAAAAAATTCGTGTTTATGCACGCTGATGTGCTTTGAACGCTGCCCCCCTCCCCTCTTTTCTCTTAGTAGTACTCTCTCTTTGCAGATAGTGAAGAGTAGTTAACGCAGGCCTTTACCCCCGTTGTAATCCGTCGTGCCTGCTTGTCTCTCCATTTGATTGATTGTTATCCAAGCATTTACTGTTTTACAATTGATTCTCTTTGGTTCATTCTCTATTTACAAACAAGCACAAAGTCGCAATACTCTGTTTAGTCTTTGCAGATAGTGAAAAATCGTGTAAAAAAATAAAATTAATCGAGCAAAATCAGTAGGCCACTAATTGGATCTCTTTTTGACCTCGCTAAAATAGAAATATTAGGAACAACCCTTCATGAGAAATACGAAAATAGTGAGATGAACTGAGCTCCACACCATGAGGGCTGCAAGACAGCTCGGCTCCGTCACCCACCCCGCCCAAAAAAAACGACAAACCCTATGCAAATATTAAAAATATATACAACACACCAGCAAAGACACAGGGTAAAACATTTTATTAAATAACTATTTACATAACTATTTAATACTTTTTATTGCCCGATCCGGCTAGCTCAATCGATCGAGCATGAAACTCATGCACTCTGATAGCAAGCGTTGCTACTGATGCTAGGCAGACCAAAACTGGTTTTCAGTTTGTACATTTTTCTAGATTTTTCCATCCACGGTTGGTTGAGTTTGTAGAACGATGGCTTCAGATTTTCAACATACGGTGTGGTGGCGCGGACTGGGAGGGGGCGCTTAGCTCCTGCCCCCTCCCCAAGTAAGATTTTCAAACGTGAAAGTACGTTAATGGTTTTGGTCCCTGAGTTGCTTCAATGTCACTGCCATTCTCAAATGGCATAAGTTCTGGATGTTGGGTGCCATAGTTCAGAGTTCTGAGCAGCGCTTGTAACACTGTCTGAAGCTTATTTCCACCTACTGCAGCTTCACTATTCTCAAAGTAAGTGAGTGTCGTTTGTGGACCTGACTGCATTTGAAAACAATGTGATATGGTACCTCCCTAAACCGCTTGATGGAGGCCCCCGAGGGGCGGTGTGATGGCACGGACTCGGAGAAGACGCTTGGCTCCGACCCCCTCCCCAAGTCTTATAGCACCGGTTTAGCCTGAGATCGCCCCCGACATAGGCGGCCGGCTCCCGGGGTCCGGCGGAACTTTTTGCCTTTTGATGACTCTTCTATTCTGGACCTTGTCCCACAATCCGTTTGACCTGAAGACACGCTGTAGTGGGGCGCCCCTTTACCGTTTTAGTTGCCATTTCGCCCGCTTTTGCTACACTGTGCCTCTTCCGCCATTCAGCTGTTTACCGCCCGCTCTTGCGACTACAGCGTCTCGCTCACCATGTAGTTGAGTTGCTCCCGCTCTTGCGATGCAACGATAAGCGACTGCCACAGGACTCTCAAAATGGCGACCGGCTCTTCAGATTTGGACGTGGTCCATTAAAATGGCCCTGGGACACCTTGGAACTCGGACGCTTCCCTGATAGGGCTTGGGTCCCATTCTCGAAAGCGTCCCCTCAGCCGTGAAGATTCTACAAAAGTCTTGGGGGCCCCGACTCCCGCAGGCTTCTGGTGGGAAGCGGCTGCCATGTTTGCTCGTGGAATGGCCACGACGGACCTACGAGATGGTAGTGCTCTCATGCTGATGCCAGCTTTAGTCTGAAACATCCAGAAACACTGTAGACTACCAATTCGATCAGTTCCGGTAGCGCCCCAACATGACCCGGTAGAGAAGAACTTGCCCTCCCCTCTTTGACTGATGGTTCTTGTTGCCTGTCCCCTCTGTTGTCATTTTACAGAACTTTTTGGACTGCTGAAAGGGGTTGTGTTCCGAACGCTGGTTGGTGGAGACATTTTGACTATATTCTTGACCTACGTTGTCGCGTAATGCGTTATATGACACGCCGCGTTAGCGCACCCGGAAGTGATCCGGGGCGCGGCGCGCAGCGCGTAACGTAAGCATAACAGGTCATGTGACTTGTTAATAAAACTTTTTATTGGTTCATTTTACTTTTGTTATTTTAATAATGAAAAGCTTGGTCATATGACCTAAAAAATACGCTTTTTATTGATTTCGAACTTTTTTTTTTAAAACATATATGTTATAATATTCCAGGCTCATGTACTTTCCCGGAAAATTTACAACTGTCCTGCAAGTAAAATATATTCCTTTTTCGAGAAAAAGGGCGTTTCTTCGTTCCATGACGGAGCCGTTGAGTAAAAGAGACTCGGCCTGCTGTCTTAGTCGCCGATACGCCTGATTATCAGATTCTTATTGATCACTTTATGTTGCAGGAGTGGAAAACACAACTGCCCTTGACCATTTATCTTTACTGCGTTCCTACATATTATACCTTTTATCCGTCATGTAATTGGACTGCTTTATTTCATTTGCCTTTTACTGATTCGAAAACAGTGACTAAAAGTAAAAACTTTACCAATGTAAATACTACTACCATGTTTTGTTTTAAAAACCTTTATTGTGAAAATGTCAGTATACAAATACGGGCCTATAACCACGTGGGCCGGCCACGGAGCAAACTGAAATCGTATATGATGAGGAGACATTTACATTATAGAGGAACGTAACGAGCGAGCCATTAGGTTGCAAGAACTAAGGTGTCTAACAGTTGCGGAATCGGTGGACCTACATTTTGTAATTAAAATACGACAGGGCCACTTACAAAAAAGTTATCTAGATATACATTTGCGTGCAAGTACCATGGGTGACGGTAATTCGAACTTTCAATAGTACAGTAATCAATAACACATCAGAACTTAATATCAATAGGGATGTCGAAATATTCAATCAATTCTCGTCCCCGCCCGCCATGAGCATCAAAACTGCATTCATATCTCGTGATATCAAGGTTGTTCAACCAGTACACAACAAGGAGTTACGAGTCCCATTTATACCGGCGCCATTTTGGGCGAGGCCGGGCAGGTCCAAGATATAGTCAAAATGTCTCCACCAACCATCGGCCAGACCAGAACCCCTTTCGGCCCTTTATGCTACAAGATGGTGTCTTCCATTCAGAAAATATTGTTGGCAGCATTTTGAAAGGAAAGATAAACAGCCGTTCTCCTAGTGAGTCTCACATTGTTACATTTAGGAAGAATGTTGAAGAGTAGTATGTGGAAAATCTGAAGCCATTTTTCTACAAACTCTTAATCAGCCTTGGATGGAAAAAAAAATCCTGAAGAATGTACAAACTGAAAACCAATTTTTGTCTGTATAGCATCAACAGCAACGCTTGAGTCAGCTTTGTGTCAAGCCGCCATTTTGATTCAATCAATAACGTCCCCCTGCACACATTCAGGGACCTGGTCGTGTCTTCAGATGAAACGGATTGTGGGACAAGAAGCAAAAAGGAAAAGGAAAAAAGTTCGGCCGGACCTCGGGAGCCGGCCACCTATGTCATGTGCGACCTTTGGCCACACCAGGGCAATAGTGAAGCTGCAGCAGGTGCAAATAAGCTTCAGACAGTCTTACAAGCACTGCTCAGAACTCTCAACTATGGCACTCAACATCCAGGACTTGCCATTCGGATCTTGGCGCCTTGTGCTAGTTCCGACCTATTCACACATCGGTCCACTACTGACATCACCTCATAAGCCAACGGGGCACCCCACGCCGACTTTCGGCGCAGCATTGTAGGATGGCCACACCAGTGCGGCAACTTGCTGGACACCACCTCGGGGCCATCCGGATCTCGGCGCGTTCGAGTCACTGTACCGCAAGAGCGGGAGAAACTCAGCTGGACACGCCGTCTTTCGGCGCAGCATTGTAGGATGGCCACACCAGTGCGGCAATTTGCTGGACTCCACCTCGGTGCCATCCGGATCTCTGCGCGTTCGAGTCACTGTACCGCAAGAGTGACCGCAACTCAGCTGGACACGCCGTCTTTCGGCGCAGCATTGTAGGATGGCCACACCAGTGCGGCAATTTGCTGGACACCACCTCGGTGCCATCCGGATCTCGGCGCGTTGTGCTGCCTTCGGCCTACTGTAGCCGCAAGTGCGGACGCAACTCAGTTGGACGGCGAGTGAAAAGATAAGGGGCGCCCCACTGCAGCCGAGGAGCCTCCATCTTGGGGGAGACGCACAGCCCCCACTGACTGACGCGACCTCACAGGCCAATGGGGCACCCCACGCCGATTTTCGGCGCGGCATTGTAGGATAGCCACACCAGTGCAGCAACTTGCTGGACACTAACTCGTGCCATCCGGATCTCGGCGCGTTGTGCTGCCTTCGGCCTATTCGCACATCGGTCCGCTACTGACGCCGCCTCACGTGCCAACGGATTTTCTACGCTTTTTGTAGCCCTATGCCGCATAACAGGTCATGTGACTTGTTTATAAAACTTTTCATTGGTTCATTTTACTTTTGGTTTCCTAAAGATGGAAGGCTTGGTCATATGACCTAAAAATAACACTTTTCATTGGTTTAGAACATTTTTTTTCCCAAACGATGAAAGCCCCACCTTGTTTCTGGATGTTTCAGACTGAAGCTGGCGTCAGCATGAGAGCACCACCATCTCGTGGCTCCGTCGTGGTCATTCCGCGAGCAATCATGGCAGCTGCTCCCCACCGGAAGCCTGCAGGAGTCGAGGGCCCCCAAGACTTTTGTAGAATCTTCACGGCTGAGGGGACGCTTTCGAGAATGGAGCCCAAGCCCTAGCAGGCAAGCGTCCGAGTTCCAAGGTGTCCCAGGGCCATTTTAGTGGACCAGGCCCAAAACCGAAGAGCCGGCCGCCATTTTAAGAGTCCTGTGGCAGCCGCCTATCGCTGCACTGCAAGAGTGGGAGCAACTCAACTACATGGTGAGCGAAACGCTGTAGCCGCAAGAGCGGGCGCAACTCAGCTGGATGGCCGCCACCTGGGGAGGCCCGTTCACGCCGCCTCCCCCACGCCCCCCCCCCCCCCGGGCCGCCCCACGCCAATTTTCGGAGCAGCATTGTAGGATACCAAAACCAGTACGGCAGTTTACTGGACATCACCTGGGTGCCATCCACATCTCAGCGCGTTCTGCTGCCTTGGGACTATTCACACAACAGACCGCTACTGACGAGGCCTCCCCCCGCACCACCCGGGACGCCCCACGCTGTTTTTCTGAGCTGCATTGTAGGATCCCAAAAACCAGTGCGGCACCCAGGTGACATCACCTGGGTGCCGTCCAGAACTCAGCACGTTGTGCTGCCTTGGGACTATTCGCACAAAAGACAGCTTCTGACCATTGTTGCTTTTTTTTGTCAAAAATGTTTAAATGTTTTTACAGTTTTTGTTCCGTTCGTTATATTTAAAAGTTAATAAAGTTTTTTAATCCTACTTTGTTGGAGTGCTATATATTTTTAAAAAATCGGGTGAATGGGGCCTTGAATCGGGTTATTGTCATGTGTGGGCTTTGCAAGTGTACTGCTACAGGATCAGACATTTCAAACTCAAATGCACATTCTTTTTCTTACCTTTCCGAAGCATGGAACGCAATAGCAGGCAGAGAAAGGGTGATGCAAGTGTTGAACACTGCCTGGCCTGGCAAGTTGCTGGCAGTGCCCCCCCCCCCCGCCCGCTCCTGAAAGAGGACACACACACACCGCCGCCCGAGTACTTCACAGATCTTTAAAAGACCATGCGCTTGTTCATGAGGCTTAAATGGTTTATCACCCCTTCTAGAACCCCTGCATCGACCCTCTGACGTTTCCTGGAAGAATTACCACGTAACACAATACCATGCCTTGTCAGCTGAAACCCCTGAGGAATCGTGGGGCATATTATCAAGGGGGTTTATCTCCGCTTTTTTGGCTTTAAAAGCCAAGAAAGCGGAGATAAAATTATCTCCCTATTACCAAGCTGTCGCTAACACCAGTTAGTGACAGCTAAAAGGAGATAGCGACCATCTTGGGCCCCGCTTTGCATGTCAGTGATATTTATCACTAATGACATGCAAAGTGGGCGTGCCAAGATGTTAGCGACTGGAAACAGTCCCTAACATCGCTATCTCCTATTACCAACTTTTGGAGATATTCGCGCTAAGCGCGAATATCTCCAAAAGCTAGCGCCTGCCCTGAGCAGTTCTTAGCCATGTTATCCAATGGGAGGTGGATAACATGGCTAAGAGCATTTGCTCGATAATGCATGAATATCGCTGACTTTTCAGCGATATTCATGCATTGCGGCCGTTTTTTATCGCATTTGCGATAAACCTTGCTAATAGCAAGGTTTATCTGCGATAAAAATCGCCGATGTGCGGCGATAATTTTTGTCTCTAAACAAGTTAGAGACAAAAATTATCGCTAGTTGTTGGTAATATGCCCCCGGGTTTTTGCTTGCAGAAATCGGGAGGCGGGAGACTAGCACTGAAATCAGTAGTCTCACGCCTGAATCTGGAGGGTTGGCATGTCTGGATTCTCTACAGCTGGGGCCATAAACTACATCCGCAGGGCTAGGTGATAGCCTGGGACCGGCCTGGCATCTAAAATGGCTGCCGTGCACGACAAAATTGTGGCATTGGAAAAAAGGCAAGATGGCGCAGACAATGTTTATCAATAAGGATTCATTTATAACAAAATATTTTATCGCACTGACAAATTGGCGGTCAACACTTCCTGATTTCCATCGAATCGAACGTTAACAGACGTCACGCAGCAAAAAAAAAAAAAAGCTCACGCACAGCCGCTGGAAGACATGTATCAACATATATGAGCCTCCTCAGCCAGCCTCAGAAAACATAAGGGATTAGGATACGTCTCCCGCACCCCCTTATACCTAGTAATTTAATTAAAACGAAGCACAAAATGGCGAATTCCCGTTTCGCTACCAGTTTGTGGCCCAGTTCGCGGCCCGGGAAGCGCTTCTACCGTGAAAAATCATTTTTTTTTTATTTTCCCCACGGGACCCTTTAATAACCCCAACAACATTCCTAGGGGGTCAAGAGGGGTATACCTTGCCCCCTTTCATTAAATTCCCCCTTCGTTTTTCACCTCTTCTTCTCTCTCGATCCTACCGAGAGATAAGATGGCGGCCGCTCCGGACTGTTTAGAATGTTGACAGACACCGGGGAGCCAATCAGCTTCGCATCGCAAAGTTCCGTTTCGCGAAAAGTAAGCGGACCGGAGCGCAGCCTGGAGCGCTGTTACAGATATATATCTTGTTTTGAACGTTAATTTCTCAAAATCCACTGGAGCACATATATTGAGACCTAGCAAAGGCACATCGGGCTAACAGTCCCTACAATTTTGCCAAGTTTCGTGCAAATCCATTCAGCCGTTCGAGCTAAAAGTGAGGCCAAAGGCCCTATGGAAATTAACATGGGAAAAACGCGTTTTGGGACCCTCCTTTTTTCTCAGCCCCCCCTTGACGAAACCCGCCCAAATTTTTAGGGGCTGCTCAGAAACAAAATGTGCCATTTTCCTGAAAATTTCAGCCGATTCCGTCCACAAACGCCAAAGTTATTAGACATAGAATTTTCAAAAGTCCCATAGACAAAAAATCCTAACTATATATACCTACTGGCAAGACGCCAGTAGGTAATATATATATATATATATTCACTGAAAAAACCATAGGTTATAGACCATATATAGTTAGGGATTAGCATTTAAAAAACCTTATTTTACTCGCACAAAACCATTGAAATTCCATATATAGTTAGATGCACTAACTATATATCGCGGACCCGCAATCCACTGCTAATGATGTCACATATTACATCATTCATGACATGGTCAGTGACATCACTGATGACATCACTGATGACATCTCAAATGACATCACTGATGACATCACTGATGACAACACCCAGTGACTGTATGTTTCTGTAAAGTTAAAATATGTCTTACATATTGAAGAATGAGTGGATGTATAAGTGTCTGGATGAAGGATTTAGTAGGTGCATGACTGACTGTATGAGAGAATGATTAAATGTGTCTCACTGAGTGCATGGGTTAGTGATTAAAGTGTCTTAATTTGGCAATCATTATTTATGTTCTTCTGTAAACTGCTGCATGTTTAAATCAGTAGCTATATCAGTAACTATATGGGTTATTGAATGGTTGCCCAAGTATTTCTATGGGAGACTGAGTATGTTTGTGGGTGGCTGGAGGTGTATAACTCTGTGCATGGATGTGTGAGCATTTGATTCCCTAGGTGTATGGGTTCAAAAGTGCATGTAGAAACAGCTGTATGGACAGTTGACTGTGTGCATGAGTATATTGGTGAGTGAATGGATATCTCAGTTCTACATGTCAAAGTAAGTACATATGTCAAACACACTCCATGTGAGAGTTGACATATATAAATAACTGAACATAAGAGCCAGTGAATGTGAGAGTGGCTGTATGAATCATTGTGAACTTGTATCAAGGATTGTATAAGAGAGTAAATATGTGTTAGTATATGTTTGAATAAGTAAGGTGTGTATAACTGTATAGTTGAGGAAATGGAGGTGTGATTGATTCTTTGCATGACTGACTAGGTGTGTGGGTAACTCCATGGATGTGTGACAGTCTGTGAGTGCCTGTTTACACTGAGCGTATCTAAGGTTATATTAGAGTCTGAAGATGTATTATCACATACATGATATCATCAGTGATGTAATCAGTAATGTCAAATGAGATGTCAGTGATGTCATCAGTGATGTCATTTGAGATGTCATCAGTGATGTCATTTGAGATGTCATCAGTGATGTCATCAGTGATGTCACTGACCATGTCATGAATGATGTAATATGTGACATCATTAGCAGTGGATTGCGGGTCCGCGATATATAGTTAGTGCATCTAACTATATATGGAATTTCAATGGTTTTGTGCGAGTAAAATAAGGTTTTTTAAATGCTAATCCCTAACTATATATGGTCTATAACCTATGGTTTTTTCAGTGAATTTTCAAGGTTTTGTAAATGCAAATTTCTAACTATATATGGTCTATAACCTATGGTTTTTTCTGTGAATTTCATTGGTTTTTTAAAAGCTAATATCTATAGCTGTAAAATATATTCTTTATTAAGTGACGTATCACGTAGCCCGTGAGACGCCTCATGATACATCGCATAACCGTGACGTATCGTCTCTGCAGCGCAAACCAAACCCAAAACGTAAGCGCGCCAGAACACGCTTAAAGATATATATATATTTTTTTAACCTTAATTAGACAAAATCCACACGTGCACATATCACAAACGTTCAAAAAACACAATATGTCGGACTCCCGTTACGCTGCCGGTTAGCTGCCCGGTTAACGTACCAGGAAGCACCTTTACCGCGAAAAATCGCAAATTTTTTTTTCACCCCCCAGGGAACTTTAATAGCCCCCTCATCAATCCTAGGGGTTCAGGAGGGGTTTGCCTTACCCCTTTCATTCATTTACACCTTTTTTTTTCCACCTCTTGTCTCTCGATCCCACAGAGAGACAAGATGGCGACCGCTCCAGACTGTTTACAATGATAACAGCCAATCAGCTTCTCCTCAGACTCCCGTTACACTGCCGGTTAGCTGTCCGGTTAGCTGCCCGGTTCGCGTACCAAGACGCGTCTCTACGGCGAAAAAATCGGATTTTTTTTTTTTTTTGGGCCCAGCGTGGCTCTATAATATCCCCTCATCAATCCTAGGGGGTCAGAAGGGGTCTACCTTGCCCCTTTCCTTCATTTCCCCCTTTGTTTTGGCCTCCTCTTGTCTCTCGATCCTACCGAGAGACAAGATGGCGGCCGCTCCGGACTGTTTACAATGTTGACAGCCAATCAGCTACTCGTCAGACTCCCGTTACACTGCCGGTTAGCTTCCCGGTTAGCTGCCCAGTTAGCTGCCCGGTTCGCGTACCAAGACGCGTCTCTACGGCGAAAAAATAGGATTTTTTTTTTTTTTTTTTGGGCCCAGCGTGGCTTTATAATATCCCCTCATCAATCCTAGGGGGTCAGAAGGGGTCTACCTTGCCCCCTTTCCTTCATTTCCCCCTTTGGTTTGGCCTCCTCTTGTCTCTCGATCCTACCGAGAGACAAGATGGCGGCCGCACCGGACTGTTTAGAATGTTGACAGACACCGGAGAGCCAATCAGCTTCGCTTCGCAAAGTTCCGATAAGCGAAAAGTACGCGAACCGGATCGCTGCCCGGAGCGCTGTTACAGATATATATCTTGATTTAAACGTTAATTTCTCAAAATCCACTGAAGCACATATATTGAGACCTAGCAAAGGCACATCGGGCTAACAGTCCCTACAATTTTGCCAAGTTTCGTGGAAATCCATTCAGCCGTTCGGGCTAAAAGTGAGTCCAACCGCCCTATGGAAATTAACATGGGAAAAACACGTTTTGGGACCCCCCTTTTTTCTCGGCCCCCCCTTGACGAACCCCCCCCAAATTTCCAGGAGCTGCTCAGAAACAAAATGTGCCATTTTCCTGAAAATTTCAGCCGATTCCGTCCACAAACGCCAAAGTTATTAGACATAGAATTTTCAGAAATCCCATAGGGAAAAAATCCTAACTATATATACCTACTGGCGACCGCCAGTAGGTAATATATATATATATATATATATATATATATATATATATATATATATATATATATATATATATATATATATATATATATATATATATATATTCACTGAAAAAACCATAGGTTTCACACCAGTTATAGTTAGCTGAACAGCTGACCATGTCATGAATGGTGTAATATGTGACATCATCAGCAGTGGATGGCGGGCGGGCGAGTTATAGTGAGTCCAACTAACTATAACGTGGGAATTTCAATGGTTTTGTATGAGTAAACTGTTTAGCTAACTATAACTGGTGTGAAACCTGTGGTTTTTTCAGTGAATTTCAATGTTTTTTTAAATGCTAATTCCTAACTATAACGATTGCGAAACCTCTGGTTCTTTCACTGAATTTCAAAGGTTTTTTAAAAGCTAATTCCTTTCTATATCGAGTTTGTAACCTACAATTTTTTTTTTGCTAATTTGTGTAATTATTACTTATTAATTTTTTTAAATATAATAATATTTTTTTAATGTTTTTTTATTATTTTTTCCTGGGGCGCTCTGGGTGTGCGCACCGTTAAGTCTCCGGAGAGCGCACCCAGAGTGCTACTTCTGCGTTTGTGTAAAAAAATATGAATGAAGAGTAAATAATAACGCAAGACATTTAGTACCATACATATAAAAGCAGTATTTTTGATTTTCAAAATGAAAATGATTTTGCATTTCCGTGAAACTATCGAAACATCACTTAGGCGTGCTGCGTAAGCGCCCCCGGAAGCGCCTACGTTCACGCTGCGTATGCGCCCCCGGAAGCACCTGCGTTCGCGCCGCATAAGCGCCCCCGGAAGCACTCCAGTGCGCGCAGCGTAAGCGCGTCAAGTCATGTGACCTTAAAATAACACTTTTCCTTGGTTGCTAACAGTTTTTTTTACAAAGAATGAAATCCCCACCCATTTCCTTCACTTCTTCTTTCACTTTTGTGACTGCAAGACCTGCTTTTTTGCTCTCGGTTCTTTGTTGAATATCTTGGATTATCATGGCTGCCAGACCATCCAGCAGTGAAGATGACAACAATGATTTCATCGATGAAGAGCCTCCTCAGCCGAAGGTGAAAGAACATTTAATCTGGAATTTTTTTTCAATTCCTGATGACCAGAAGAAGGTAAATGCTCCAAAAGTGGAGTGCAGGATCTGTCACACAGTCCTGTCACGGGGTGACCCCACTAAAAAATATTCTTTTGGGAACTCCACAATGATTCGCCATGTGGAGAGGAGGCACCCCCAGAATTTTGCCCGGGAAAGTGTCAGGGCTCTGGCACAAGAGGTTCCCAATGATGGGGCCTCTACATCAACCGGAGGACCAACAACATCGGTGAGGAGGAGATCACAAGAGCTGGTTCCGAACATTCAGCCTGCATTTAACAAAGGCGTCCTTAAATGCAGAGACTGTGATCAGCTACTTTGCTATGGGGAGCAAAGTGTTCTGCTCATGGTTCTAGCATTGGAGAACTATCGCTGCCGTTCTTTTTTTTTTTGCTCCTGTTGAGCAGTTTCCATTCCCTGTTTTTGTTTTTGTTCTAAAAAAAAGAAAAAAGAAGAAAAAAAAGTTCTTTTCAGAACTACCTCCAATTCTCATCAAAGATCTATATTCTTAAAAATATGAAAAAGAGTAAGTGAAGTGGAGTGCATTGATAAAGAAGAGGAAAATAAGTAAGAAAGAACAGAAATGTTTGAGAGAAGAAAGGAAGTGAAGTAGGGGGACTGACAGAAGGTGAGTGTGGGGAAGGAAAGTAAGGAGAAGGAGAGTGAACATGGGGAATGTGGATATTCAAAGAAAATGTAGAAAAGGAACGGGGGTGTGGAAGGGTAAGAAAAGATGCATTGCTGGAGTTGCATCATTTTTGTGACACACTCTAGCAATGCATCACTTTTGCGCTTACAGATACGTCGGAAATATTTACGTATCTGTAAGTACTTGTGACATAATACGTCATATATTTAATATTACGCATGAGTAGAAGACTGAAGGCCTCATTTACGAGGCCATGCGTCACTTTTACGCCACCGGTACATCACTTTTTGTGACGCACCAGTGCTGTTAAAAATGCACCTTATTGAGTCATATTTAGAAAGTGACGCATCTAGGTAGATGCGTCACTTTGTAAACCCCTGCGCCACATTATACCTACGTCAGGTGTAATGTATACAAAAGGGGTGTATTGACGCAAGAAAGGGTCGTAGAGGTGATGCAGTGAAATCTAAGAGATATCACTGCGTCACTTTTATGACGCTGTTGCGTCCAAATCTTGCGCCTGTTTCACAGCAGGCGTAAGACTGATGCAGGCCCTTTCACATGGGCCCGGCACAATTTGAAAGGATGCATTGCTGGAGTTGCATCATTTTTTTGTCACACTCCAGCAATGCATCACTTTCCTCTAAACACTCAATATTTTTTCTTCTCTATTTTTTTACACTCTTTTTCCCCGTGGTGCACTCAGGGTCCGCGTACCGGAGAGCGTACCGGGGAGCGCCGCCAGCGCTCACCCCTGCAAAAATTTCCCCAATACTTTTTTTTTAGCCCTTCATGGTCCTTCTAGGCCCCCCTCAGAAAACCTAGGGGGTCAGGGGGTGTCTACTCTGCCCCCTTTTAATTATATCCCCATTTCTTTGGCGGACTCTCTGGACTGTTTAGAATGTTGACAGACACCCGACAGCCAATCAGCTTTCGCTTGCGCACTCCCGTAGCGTTCCGGGTGCGCTCCCCGGTACGCGCACCGGGGAGCCCCGGCAGCGCGCCTATAGATATATATATGTGTTTTTGAACTTAATTTTCATAAAAACCACTGGAGCAATTTTCACCAAACATAGCAAAGGCACATCTGCGTACCAGCTGTAGACTTGTCAGACCGTCCTATGGAAATGAACATGGAGAAAACACGTTTTGGGACCCCCTTTTTTCTCAGCCCCCACTTCACGCATCCCCCGGAAACTTTTAGGGAAGGAGCGGAGCTCAGCGAGACCATTTTAAGGAAAATTACAGGCAGATCCCTCAATCGGCGCCAAAGTTATTCCCAATAGAATGTTTGGAATATCTTATGGTAGCCAATCCTAACTATAACTACCTACTGGCGACCGCCAGTAGGTAATATATATATATATATATAGATGGCGACGGAACAGCAGCTGAATAAACAACTATTTTCTGCACCAACTTGGGTCTGTGCTCCACGTTTCTTTCTGTTTGGCGAGAGCAAGCAACCTGCTCGTGGGAGTGGAGTGGCAAGGATATATATATATATCTGCTTGGTTTGTTTGTTCCACATTGCAGGATTTGGTGTACTGTGCCCGAGGTCTCGTGGTTGGGATTACAGCAACATTGATCATCGGAGGAACTTTCCGTGTCTGCTTTCTACATCTATGAGTCCCAGCCAATGAGAACACTCAGTGTATTCAAACAGCAGCCCCGTGAAATGAATCACCATGACACATTCAGCACTTACCTGGCACTGATGAGGCACACGCCGAAACGCGTCTGCCAGACGCTGTAATAGTGGACATTGCGACGTTGGCAAAAGTGCACCGGTGGCAATAAAATTCAGTTTGGTAACCCGAGCATGGGTCAGACCTGTTTTATCTGAAAGCACGATTGGAGGAGTATGTGAGGCGGAAGTCGGCTCCGCAACATCTGACACGCCCCTTGTTCAGGAGCACCGCAACATAACCGACAAACCTTTGACTTTGAGTGCTTAGAAGGCACATTGCGGCGCCCCCCCAGCCTGAAGTGTCTTGGAGGTACTGGGGAGAGGGAGCAGGCAGGCTGTCTGCTTAAAGGAATGCCCGGCTGTGATAATATTCCACCCGTTCGTTCCTGCAATTTCAAAGGAGCAGGCGAAGCAACAAATGCATTATCATGTGTGAAGATGGGTCACTGTACCACAATCTGACTGCTTGGTTTGTTTGTTCCACATTGCAGGACTTGGTGTACTGTGCCCGAGGTCTCGTGGTTGGGATTACAGAGACATTGATCATCGGAGGAACTTTCCCTGTCTGCTTTCTACATCTATGAGTCCCAGCCAATGAGAACACTCGGTGTATTCAAACAGCAGCCCCGCGAAATGAATCACCATGACACATTCAGCACTTACCTGGCACTGATGAGTCACACGCCGAAACGCGTCTGCCAGATGCTGTAATAGTGGACATCGCGACGTTGGCAAAAGTGCACCGGTGGCAATAAAATTCAGTTTGGCAACCCGAGCATGTGTCAGACCTGTTTTAACTGAAATCAGGATTGGAGGAGTATATATATATATATATGATTTTTTTTTCAATGTTAAATCTCAAAGTTCTATTTGGAATAACTTTTGCGCCGGTTGATGAATCTGCCTGAAAATTTCCTCAAAATGGTCTCGCGGTGCCCCGGTCCTTCCCTGAAAGTTTGGGGGGGATTTGTCAAACGGGGGCCGAGATAAAAGGGGGGTCCCAAAACGTGTTTTCCCTATGTTAATTTCCATAGGGCGGTCGACCTCACTTTTAGCTCGTACGGCTGAATGGATTTCCACCAAACTTGGCAAAATTGTAGGGACTGGTAGCCCGATGTGCCTTTGCTATGTCTCAAGATATGTGCTCCAGTGCTCTCTCAAAGAAGAAAGTAAGAATGAGGAAAAAAGGAGGGGGCTTTCATCATTTGGAGAAAAAAAAAGTTGAGAACCAATGAAAAGTGTTATTTTCAGGTCACATGTCCCGACGAGCTTACGTTACGCGCTCCGGCGCGCTTACGATACGCGCTCCAGCGAGCTTACGTTTCACGCTCCGGGTCGCGCCACGGAGCGATTCCGGGTGCGTTTACGCAGCGCGCCGAAAGAACGCTTCACGCGGTTACGCGATACGTCACGCTTAAGCGGCGCGTCACGATGTTGTTTTCGTTCGCGGCAATTGCGCTGACGGGGCGCTCACCATTATGCGCACCAGGGCGCTAAACAGAGTTGCGCTTACCGGTGCACTGCCCGGTGCACGTAACGGGAGCGCACCGGGGCAAACATTTTACCAAAAAAAAAAATTTTTAACATACATTTTTTTTTATTAAATAAATATAAAATACATTATTCATTTCAATGAAGTATCTATTTGCCAGCTATTGATATTTGCTATTAAAAAACCATTGAAATTCACAGAAAAAAAACATAGGTTTGAGACCATATATAGTTAGGTGAATATTTTAATCATACAAAACCAATGAAATTCTCATACATAGTTAGTTGCACTAACTATATATTTCGCGCACCCGCAATCCACTGCTGATGATGTCACATATTACATCATTCATGACATGGTCAGTGACATTACTGATGACATCACTGATGACATCTCAAATGACATCACTGATGAGATCACTGATGACATCTCAAATGACATCACTGATGACATCACTGATGACATCTTATTTGACCTCATTGATCACATCACTGATGACATCATTCTTGTGCTAATACGATGAACCTCTTCAGACTCTAATATAACCTTATACAGACACTCACACACTGTCACTCATCCATGGAGTTACTCAAACACCTAGTCAGTCATGCAAAGAATCACTCACCTCCATTTCCTCAACTATCCAGTTATACACACCTTACTTATTCAAAGATATACTAACACATATTTACTCTCTTATACAATCCCTGATACAAGTTCACAATGATCCATACAGCCACTCACACATTCACTGGCTCTCATGCACAGTTACATAGGTTTGAGGCCCTATATATAGTTAGGAATTAGCATTTAAAAAACCTATGAAATTCACTGAAAAAACCATAGGTTTCACACCAGTTATAGTTACCTGGAAATTTTACTGACATAAAACCATTGAAATTCCCACGTTATAGTTAGTTGGACTCACTATAACTTGCGCGTGTAATGCACTGCTGATGACATCACATATTACATCACTCAAAATTTCCAGGTAACTATAACTGGTGTGAAACCTATGGTTTTTTCAGTGAATATGTATATATATATGTCCACAAAGCCATCCACCAAAAGGAAGAAGGCGGCAACCACAGAGGAGATACTTTTCAGAGCAGCCTTTATTGACAGCAAACGCACAAGTCCGGTGGCGGCGAATGCATTTCGGCGCATTTGCCTTCCTCAGCGCCCTTCACCCGACAGTTTGGCCTGGTAAGTGCTTCCTGCTGGCTTTAGATGAACAAACGGCTCCGCTCCTCCCCCTTGCCGTGAAGCACACCTGTTGTAGTGCATGTCAATGTCATTTTTTTTTGTGAAATATATTTTTATTGCAGGAATCAGCAAACTGTTACATATATGACCAGCATCAGAAATCCACTGAAATCAATTAACTGCATCCCATCCACCCCCCGCAGCACGTTTTCATACATAATCATTCAGCCCACAGTTCAAAGGTCGGGCGACGAAATCCAGTGGGGGCTCAGCAGGAGAGCAAGGCTGGTCCGGATAATCCACTGTCCGTCATCTGCTTTTCTAAACAAGCCCCAAAACCCAAAAGAAAGTCCCACCCACAAAACACTAAATTACAAAGAAATCCCTCCCCAACCCAACCCCGCCATCAGTGTATGGTAGCAGCCGCAATAGGATTCGTGAGAGGACCCAAGATGAGCGTATCAGAAACAGAAAACGCAATCGCCTATCGGGACTCAGGGCGCGCTGCAATCTCACTATCAGAGTCGCTGGGGGCGCAATAGTCTCTGAGGGCCTGCACTAGTGTCTCCCATTCTAGCGCTGCCTCCTGTGCTTTTTCGTTACGCTGTCTCCCAGCCAGTTGGTATCTCAGCGTGCTTTCCCCCGCCGCCCACTTCAAGAGTTCGCTATGCCACCTGCTCCCAGTCGGACCAGCTCGTGCCTTCCAGTTCCTGGTCACCTCTCGTTTGGCCAAGAGAAGCCCTAAATCAATAAATTTACTGGAAATTTTGTTTTTGGGGGTATGTGGAAACCAATGCAAAAGACCCACCGCCGCATCGACCGATAGGGGTCTCCCCGTCACCTCCGTCAGGGTCTTCTCCACTTCCACCCAGTAGGAGGACAAACCCGGGCAGGCCCACAACATATGGAGGAGGTCCGCCTCCGGCGCCGGGCATCTGGGGCAGGTTGCCAAGCCCGTGGCGAAGTACTGTTGGATTTTCGCCGGGGTCAGGTATGCCCGATGGAGTACATAATAGTGGACCAACTGAAAACGGGCGTGGCGCGTCCCCTTCCAAGCTCGCCGCACGAGCTGAGACCAGGTCGCTTCCGGGATTTCCTTGCCTATGTCTGCCTCCCAACGGGCCTTCAGGGTCGTAAGGGGGGTCAGCCCTTCATTGATCAATCTACCGTAGAGGCAGGTGACCGCCTTCACCATGCCCGCAGACATCATGACGTATTGGCACACCGGAGACGTAGGAGGTTCCTCCTGTCCGCCTTTCCAATGCGCCTGGATCGCACGGACCAGGGCCGAGTGCAACAGGAAGTCTCCGCGGGGAATCTCGAAGCGGTCAATGAGCTCCTGAAAGGGCAAGAGTACCCCAGCCTCATAAAGATCCCCCACCAACTGCAACCCCGCGTCCTCCCAGTCCGCCAATCGTGACCAATCACCGCCATGGGGCAAGGCCGTCAACATCCCCAATGGTATTTCAGGCGCATATGGTATCCGCAATTGGCCCCGGGCGTGAGCCCGGTTCCAACACAGGCGAATGGTCTTTTCCTCCAGCGTCAGGTCCTGCAAGGTCAAACGTTGGCGTAGAGCTATGAAGGATAGGACATGCCTGGCCATCCCTATACCTCTCCTGTCCTCCGGGCCTCGGAATTCCCTGGCAATCTCCTGGGTGAGGGTCTGGAGCTGCGCTGCCAGATAGTATTTCTCAAAATCCGGCACCGCGAGTCCACCCTCGGCTTTCGGCCTCATCAGGGTCTTAAGGGCCACTCTACGGCGGCCCGAGCCCCAGAGGAATCCGACTATCATCGACCGTAGGAGCCTAAATGTGGCTGGCGGGATCCAAACTGGTAGCGCCCGGAAATAGTACAGCAGCCGGGGAAGAGCCACCATTTTGAGGAGAGCGACCCGCCCCGCCAACGAAAGCGGTAGCGTAGCCCAGAAGTCCATATTCCCCCGTAGAGCTCGACTGCATCTGGTAATGTTTCCGTCCAGGAGGTCAGATGGATCATGATAGATGTACACTCCCAGGTACCTGAAGCAGTCAGGTTCCCATCTAAGCTCTCTATTGAGGACTGGACTAGGGGTGCCTCTGCGAACCGGGAAAAGGCATGTCTTGGCCCAATTCACTCGTAGGCCCGAGACCTCCCCAAACGCCGTGAGCGCCGTCTCAGCTCCATGTAGGGCCTCGACTGGGTCCTCAAGGAAGAGCAACAGGTCGTCGGCATATAACGAAACGTGGTGCGGGCCCGAAGGTGTCCAGAAACCATTGTAATGCGCCCCCGATCGGAGTAGCAATGCGAGGGGCTCCACCGCCAGCGCGAAGAGAAGTGGGGATAACGAACAGCCCTGTCTCGTGCCTCTTTCTACCGGGTACTGCGAGGAAATTAACGGACCCGCCCGAACCCTGGCCGATACGGAGGTATATAAGACCGCGGTCCACCTGATGAAGCCCTCGCCGAGGCCGAACCGCCGCAACACCGTGTGTAGGTAGTCCCATTCCAGGCTATCAAACGCCTTCTCTAAGTCCACCGATAGGACCACCGGGCACGGAGCATCCATTAGCGGTTCACCCAGCAAGCGGAACAACCTACGGATGTTCATTGTCGTGTTGCGCTTGGGGATGAACCCAGCCTGGTCCTCATGCACCAGGGAGGCCATGTGGCCCAGCAGTCTCGAGGCCAAGATGCTGCTCAGAATCTTATAATCGACCGTCAGCATCGATAAGGGACGGTAGGACGCCGGATCGGTTGAGTCCCGCCCCGGCTTGAGGAGGGGAACCACCAGGGCCTCGCGCATCGAGCCAGGCAGTCGGCCAAGCCTCTTCGCCTCTCTATAAACAATCACCAGTCTCGGAGCCAGGAGGTCGGCATAGGCCGCGTAAAATTCCACAGGAAGACCGTCTAGCCCTGGGGTCTTATTCCGCGCCATCTGTTTAATGGCGCTGCGGATCTCCCCTAGTTCAATATCGGACCCCAGGGCTTTCGCCACGTCAGGCTCCACCACTGGGAGCTCTAGGGGCCTCAGATAGTCCTCGAGAAGGTCAGGGTCTTTGGCAGCACGACTGCGATATAACTGGTCATAGTAGTGCCGGTAGCAGCCTAAAATCTCCGGTTGAGTGTGCACCATGGTCCCGTTCGCCATGCGCATGGACGTCGTCAGTGAGGTCTGGCGCGTAGGGTTAGCCAGCCATGCCAGCAATGCGCTCGATCTATCCCCTTCTGCAAGGGACCGAACCGTATAGGCCTTGTAGTCGAAGCAGCGCAGCCGCTCGACCTCAGCCGCCACCGCCTCTCTCGCCTCCGCCGTGCGTCCCTGGAGTTCAGGGTGCCCGGGGCGGCGGAGTTCCAACTCACGAAGCCTCCGATCAGCCACGTCCAAGTCATCGAGGATAACCCGCCTCATACCTACCTTCTTGGTGATGCAATAACCCCTCACCACCACATTAAAAGCGTCCCATTCCAGTGCTCTCGAGCTCGCAGAGCCCCCGTTGGACGCGAAATACTCCTCGATCTTATCACCTAAGTCCGCTCTGAATACAGTGTCCTCGAGGATCTCAGGGCGTAACTTCCAGGTGGGCACCGCCGGCGCCCCCGGAAACCAGCGAAGGGCCAGCAGGAGGGGGTTATGGTCCGAAATGGTCCTAGTCAAGTATTCGGAACGGATGGCCGCTGAAACCAGTTCAGTCGAGCCAAGAAACCCGTCCAGCCGAACGTGCAACTCGTGAAGGCCCGAAAAGTAGGAGTAATCTCTAGCGTCGGGGTGTTGCGCTCTCCAAATATCCGTCAGACCCCACCGTGTCTGCCAGTCCCTACGGCCTTTGGCCACACGGCGGACCGGGGAATCAGGGAGGGGCGGGTGCGAGCGATCGGTCTCCACATCCACTACTGAATTGAAGTCCCCACCGAGCAGGAGGGGCCCCGTGAAAAAGTGGGCCAGCGAGCCCGATAACCTAGAAAGGAAGGCAATCTGGTCCATGTTAGGTGCGTAAACACAGCAAACGTTCAGGTCCCTCCCCCCCAGAGTGCCCGAGATGGCCACGTAGCGCCCCTCTGGATCTACCACTGAGTTTGTGACCTGGAAGGGAACCCCAGCCCTAATCCAGATTAGCGCCCCCCTGGCATACGCTGAGTACGACGTGTAGAAGACCTGCCCGCTCCATCTACGCTGTAGCGCCGCCCCCTCCGCCTTGTTCAGATGGGTCTCCTGCAGCAGCGCCATTTGTATTCCCCTACGCACTAAATAAGCGTGGACTTTGTGCCGCCTAGACATGGTATGAAGCCCCCGCACGTTCCAAGTAATACACTTCACATTAGCAACGTCAGCCATTGTCCCATACTGTCCGTGCAAAGTCTCCCCATCTGGGTCTCAACAAAAAGCGAACAACAATCCCCCCAGCACTGATGGCGGCCATTTCCCCCAACCAAAACTCAACAACTCTTACGTTAACCAAACCCCTGCCCACCCTCCCCAGAACAGGACCCAAATAACTCCATCTAGTTCCCATCCAAACCATGCCCTCAGAAAAACCCTTCGTCCCAAATTAATCCTACGGTCGCCACCGTAGGAAGGCCTTAAGGGCCAGGTGCGGGCTGGGTGGTGGCAGTGGGCCCTCGATGCCCTGGCTACCAGGACTAAAGCAAGCCCCAAACAGTAACGGAAACCCTCGGGGCAAAGGCAAGGCACCCCACCCCCGCTTCTCCGGAGATCATGCTGAACCATCGGCTCCCGCCACCCCCGCTACGGGCCCCCACCCAAAAGGATGCAGCTCACCCCGTCAACCCTGTCCATCAAGAAGGTCCTCAACCGATTTTGGCGTGATCACCGGTGTGCCGGTGCTATCTGTCACCGAGTTCTCCGAGTCCGTCGATGCCCCCTCGTCACCAGGGTTCTCTTCTTCCGCGATGGTATCATCTCGTGAACCAGACAGTGCAGACAACACCTCCAGTACTCCTTTCCGCTCCGTCGATGTCTCCGCAGTAGAAGGGCCGCCCGACCGGCCCCGGCGACTCCGCACCCTCGTGGATCGCCGTCGCTGTCCCGGCTCCGCCGTTGGCTGAGATGCGGAGGCGAAGCCATCTTTCCCAGCTCTATAAAGTTCAAGCCAGTTACAGGCATCCTCCGGGGTATCAAAAAATTGAGTCTTGTCATCGACAATGACGCGGAGCCTTGCAGGAAATAGGAGCGAGTATTGGATGCCCTCGCTCCGGAGCTCGCGCTTGACCGCCAAGAATGAAAACCGCCTGCGTTGGGTTTCATAGGTGTAGTCCGGGAAGATGTTCACCTGGCTGTTCTCCACCTTGAAGGGGCCATTATGTCTAGCGGCATTGAGGATGAGGTCCCTGTCGCGAAAATGTAGGAGGCGCGCCACCACCGGACGCGGCGCACGGCCCTGTTGCGGTGGCCTTGCTGGGACTCTATGAGCTCGTTCAAGGGTGTAGAAAGAGGATAGGCCCTCCGGGGCCACCGTGTCTCGGAGCCAGGCCTCCAAGTAGGCCACCATGTCGCCATCCTCGATCTTCTCCGGCAGGCCTACCACTCGGATGTTGTTGCGCCTGTTACGGCCTTCCGCATCCTCCGCTCGCTGCTCCAGGGCAGAAATCCGGGTTAGGGCATCTTTCATTGCCGCGGCCAAGGTTCGCTGCGCCGGCTCCAAGGTTTTCACCGAGCCTTCCACTTCTTTGACCCTGTCCGACAGCTTGCCATGATCCGCCCTGAGGAGGCCCAGGCTCGTCGCCACCTGGGCAATGTCCTGCTGAAGGGCCGAGCGTGTGGTCGCAATCGCCTCCAGGACGCGATCAAACTGTTGCTGCAGCGGCGCGCCACCAGCACTCCCCGGGTTTCCATGGCCTTCCTTGTCCGGGGTCTCCGAGTCAGAGGCGGCCGGGGTAGTCCCCTTGGCCCCTCTCGGCTTCCCCATGTCGCGGGAAGCGCACAGTGTGGACTCAGATGAAGGTGCCACCGAGTGCGGGCGCCGACTATAACTCTCCCGAATGCAGGCCCTCGGGGTGAGGGCCGGTGATCCTCTTCTCCAGGGCCAGGTGGATCTCCACAGTTTCGGCTCGCGCCACCACCGTGTCGTCTGAGAGCGCTGAGGAGGAGGCGGAGACACTCGGCGCCAGGCCGGGCAGGCCCGTCTGGTTGACGAGGATCCGGAGCGAGGGCCACCCACACCACCAGAGACTTTGTGGCGCCAGGGGGTTGTGCTTCCCATGGGATCGGGTCGATCGGGGGATGCAGCCAAGCGCCGCGTCGGGGGTCGGCACCACCGTCAGGACCTCCAGGCGTCCGTGTGCCGGGGTTCACTATGGTAGGGGCTTCCGACCGTCCGGGCGCAGTCACCAATATCAGAGTCTCAGCAGGGCAAAGTCCAGCTCCTCACTCTCCAGGAAAACACAAGAGCGGAGGGCACGCTATGACCAGCGACGTTCTTCCAGGCTAATGGTCCCGTCCAAGGGGACAAAGGGGTCCGGGCGCCATATTGGGTCGCTCTCCTCGGGACCACAAACTTCGAGTTTCGGGCGGATCACCACCCGTCCAGGCTGTGCCAGGCGTCTCAGTAGGGTCCAGTTGGGCCGAACGACGATTTGCGGGGGCTAGGGTGCCCCGCGGCCTCCGATTAACAGGATAATCCCGGGCTCAGTCCCGGAGCCGAGCTCTCAGGCGACCATCGCCATCGGCGCCCAAGCCACGCCCCCGCATGTCAATGTCATTGCACCACAACTCCCACAATGCCATATGATCAGGCATATACATACATACATACATACATACATACATATATATCGTTGCAACTGTGTAAATATAGTTAGGTCAGACTTTACTTAGGAAAAGCATTTTTTGTTTCCTTTGTTTCACTAATAACTTTAGAGCTCTTTTCAAAAAGAAATGTTCATCTACTTCAGCTGCTTCCTGGAAGGTTTTGGGATAATTTCTCAAGTGGGGGGTGAGAAAAAAGGGAAGGCCTAAATGCTTTTTCCCAATGTTATTTCCAGTGGGAAAATTAAACAACAATACAGAAAAAAACAGTTGAACAAAATTAAAACGAATTTGGCAGAAAGCAAGATTTTTATCCATAAAATTGGTTTTTTGTGATTTGTTGTAAATCAGTTGAGCTGTTTTAGTGAAATAAAGGTTTAAAATGTATTGATATCTGCTGCAGACAGAGTTCTGTTAGAGTCCAATGGAAAACACCAACACAGAATGAAATCTGAATGGTTGGTCCCACAGAAATTCTGCGAGGCCAAATGTCCTGATTTGTGGCTCAATTAAGAAGAAAAATGTGGTGGTCTCTATTACTTGACTCGGTTGCCGATTCCTGAAAAATTAAAAAAACACAGGACATAAGGGGGCAGGGTACAGAAACCCCTTACTCTAAGAAATAAAAATTCTATAAATGAAAAAGAAGGCCCCCGACAATAAAAGGTAACCGGAGTAGACCATGGGAACAGTGCACTATGTAAACAAAAGAGATTCTGCCTTTCCCTTCATATTTCAATATTGCTCATAGGTCTACAATTAAATATATCAAAACCAACAATGTTGAGCCCAAGTAAAATATAAAATGGTAACTTTTATTGTTTATACAAATCCCTTTATTTCCACTATTACACATCTTTGTTTAGCAAATTAATTTGTTAATAAAAATATAAAATCCAATTTATTGCTAAATCGTACCCAAAGAAAAACTTCCCTAGCCTCCTGGGCTTAGCAATAACAAACTAAATGTGCATACAACCGAAAATTATTATTACATACATTTCCTAAAAATTACCATATTCACAATGCTTCAGAGATAGATCCTGTTATTTATTTTCCATTGATGAAAGGCATAGACAACTTTGCTAGGTCTCCAGCATTGTGCCAAAGGGCACTTTGGTGTAAGGCTCCTTTACATGTTCAGCATCTCAAAACATACAAAGGGGACTTTAGAGAGGGCAGGAAAACACCTGGACAATTGAATCAGTCCTATTAGAAATCCACAGGAAGACAGAACCCACCAATATGTTTATAGGGCTAATAAACACAATTCCAGCTAATAACTTAATAAATATCACACACTTGTCTTGCAATGCATAAGGCTTTTAAATCCATAGGTCCCAACTTAATGAAAAAGAATGTATTTCTCATCTGTAAAGTTTCACACTGGTCCTGTATGTTATGTTATGTTATATTTTATTTCTATAGCGCACGGCTACTCCAACGGAGTGTCCCGGCGCTTTATTTTGGCAGCTCATAAGAAGAGAACATAACAGATGAAAACATTCAGAAGAGCAAAATAACATAACTAAAGGGTAAAAAGCCAAGTTTTTAAGCCTTTCCTAAAAGACGGCAGATTAGAGGTTCTGAGTAGGGCCAGTGGCAGAGTGTTCCAAAGCTGGGGCGCCCTCACACTAAAGGAGCGCCCTCCAATACGGGCCTTCCCATGGAAAGTGGACCCAAAACATCTCAATTGTCAACTCTCATGGTTCTCCAATATTTTTCATACACTGACCTTTCCACAATGTCCGAGCAGATCACTGTTTCTTTTGATACATTTAATTGTAGACCTACAAGCAAAATTGAAATATGATGGGGAAGGTGGAATCTCTTTTGTTTGTAAAGTACTCTGACCCCTTAACCACTGGGGCCTGAAATTTTAAAAACAAAAGCTCTTGAATGTTGTCGCGTTCTAGCAGGACTCCCGATGGACCCAGCACAGCATCTGTGAAGTTCCACCAGAGTCCTGAGGGACAGGGAGATACCCCAACAAATAAATTAAAGAACAGTCTTCAGGCTGTGCAAAGTTTTTTATGCAGAGTACCCTCTTAATTCACTATGATGCCCCATTATATGTGCAAGCCCACACTACGCACAGTCTGCACTCAGTGCGTAGACTGTGTGTAGAACCGACTCCCACAGGGGATGTATGCCCCATTGGGTGGGCAAGCCTTTACTAGGCACAGTTTGCGCTCAGTGCACAGCCTGTGCATAGAGCTCACACATTCCAGACATGCAAGCCATATTAGGTGGACAAGCCTATAATATGAACAGTCAGTGCTGAGTGTGCAGACTATGTGTAGACCTTACTCCCTTAAGAGACCGAGGCACTATTAAGTGGGAAAGCCCCTACTAAACACAGTTTGTGGTCCATGTGCAGACTGTGCAGAGAGCCCACTCCCTCCAGGCATGCAAGCTCTATTAGGTGAGCACCGGTCTAGTGTGTACAATCAGTACTGAATGCAGAGATTGTGCATAGAGCTGACACCCTCAGAGACCCAGTCCCCATTAGGTGGAAAAACCCCTTAGTATGCATGATCTGAGTTCAATGCCCACACAGCCTCTCCATACTGCTAATTACCTCCCATATTACATCACTCATGACATATTCTATGACATCATTGATAACACGACTACAGTATCTGAAATTGTGATTCTTATATTACCATGACTAGAGACTTTGGATTTCATTTAAGACACGGAGGCTGACATTATGCATTATTCCTTTAATGCAGTCCAAGCAGTCGCTTACATAACCAATATTAAAAGGTTCCAGAATAGAACAATAGCAACACATGAAAAGCATGAGCCATCAACAATCTGACTCTTTTAAATGTGGCTCCAAGCAGATAAGTTCATTTTACTTCATTACCATTATTCATTTTTATCTCTATTATAAAGTTCCCATGTGTGTGGCTTAATCCCACCCCCCTTCCTACTGCCTCTATACCGATCTCCAATTTACTGAGATCTCCCTACACCCCCTTTCCTAGTCCCATCCTTGCGTGACTGACCAGATTAACGTGCCTTTTCTTTCAGCTTAAGTACTATTTCTATTGTTTGAATATATTTAAAGATTTTTAGATGTTTAATCGAACCTTGATATTTTGTTTTTTGTGTAAACGATTATTCTTAAATTTCATCCTTGCATTACTTCCTCATGCCATGATGAGCTTACCTAATGTCTTCGTTTAACTCCGCAAGTAGTTATTGTTTTACAACCTTATTCATAAAAAAAAATAAAAAAGGGGGTTTTAGCAATAATTCCTCATTTAACTGGCCTTTTCAACATTCTATAACAAAATTAATTATAATAAGAGAGGAATTATTATCTTGACATTCCTTCATCTATAAACCTTGTCACCATCATTAAGGGAAATCCTCCCTAATTATCTGTCATTAAGGGGCTTAACCACTTCTTACAAGTTAACATTTCCTATATACCATGTCTGACTCTGACTCAGACAAGGCTTCTGCCCCTATTCCTAACATAGACAACGAAGCCCTGCAAAAAATCATTCATAAGAAATTGAGGTCCTGCATGTTGGAGACCTTAATTAAGATCATGTCCTCTAAAAGGTCACTCCCTGATGAGGACGAAATCTAAGAAATTCCAAATCCCTACTCTGACAAGATCACTGAATTAAGGGGTAAAAGACTTAAGAAAAGTAAAAACATTGATAAGAGCAATATAGGAGCACCTGATCTATTCAGGGAGGTCTTAGCACCTCAACTTCTAATGGAGGTCCTCGCACCTCGAACTCCCAAGGTGTCCCTAGCGGCACAACTTATCTGGGTGTCCTTAGCGGCATGAAACATCTGGGTGTCCTTAGTGGCACAAAACATCTGGGTGTCCTTAGCGGCACAAAACATCTGGGTGTCCCTAGCGGCAGAAAATATCATAATGCTCTTTATAATATGGGAGATAACATATCTAATTATATAGAATCCTCAGACACACCTGATGAGTATGTCCTTGATCTTGATCAAGAATTTTACAATCCAGAAGATAAGCTCCCATCATCATAAGGACATTATCCTTGACCGACCCCATAGGGGAAGATATGTTTTCCCCATTAAATCTGAAACACCCAAGAAGTTCCGAGAGGTTTCCTCAGGACCATGTCTCAAAATTCATAAAAAAATTGATAAGAAACCTCTTAGAAAGGTCCACTCGTAACATCCTTAGAGCTGAATGCTCTAGACCTTCTATCGAGGATAAAAGCTGCTATAGCCCCAACTGGGACCCTGAACTCATTAAATTCCTATTCAAACTTGGACGTGATCCAAGAAAAGGGATGGAAAAATCCCTGAAAGGGTGCCAAGACCGTCTTCTCAACATACTGGGACCATTAGCCAGAATTCTAGATTCCGCAGAAGACAGCCACGTCAATGGCACCCCTCTCAACACCAATATCATCAAGAGATGGATCCAGAGAGCATTAATTCTACTGGGTAATGCCAACGCTAGCATTAATACAGAAAGATGAAGAGTTGTTTTGACTAAAATAAATCTCAAACTAACTGACATGGCGGATAAAGAACCCTTGCAAAACCCAAAAGGTTTACTCTGAAATTGCATCATTCATTACAACACTGTGGATGGCAGGGGCCGTAGTTATAGTATTATAGCTACTTGTGTTAACTATTACTAGTGAATTTCAATGGTTTTCTTAATTTAAAACAGTATGTTTTAACGACACAGTGTTGTCAACACACTACACTACATTAACCTTACTTTGCCCCTCTACCATGAACAGTGTTCTCATACATGATGTAATTTCAAATGTCATGTTTTTTTGAATGCCATCCTTTAACATGCAATAAGTGATGTAATGTGAAAGGGTATAAGAAGTGTACGGGGAAGGGGCAAGTTATAGTTAATGTATTTATTTATTTATTTAATTGCTTGTATAGCGCAGGAATTCGACCCCTGGAGGGGTATCTCCGCGCTTGTGTTCATTACCAAAGCTATATCCAAATAAAAGACAATCAAGGCCGGAAGAGAAAGTGTATACATGGTCAGGAACAGATGTGTCTTTAAACATTTCCTAAAAATGGCTAAATTAGAGTTTTGCCTAAGGGCGAGGGGCAGGGAGTTCCAGAGGGTAGGGCCTCTGTAGGATAGAGCTCGGCCCCCCTGTCTTTCTTTTTTGATACGTGGTACCTGAAGCAAAGATTGATTCTGAGAGCGCAGAGAGCGGGCTGGCTCATAAGGTCTAAATTTTTCTGATAAGTACTTTGGACCAGTGCCAAACAGGCATTTATGAATTGTGCAGCATATCTTGAATTACACCCTCTGGCGAATAGGTAGCCAATGTAGTCTGTTCAGCAGGGGACGGGAGGGGGATCTGGATGGAACGTTCAGGATCAGTCTAGCAGCTGTATTTTGGGCTACCTGTAACCTGCCAAGTTGCTCCTCATTGGCAGAAATAAGCAGCCCATTACAGTAATATAATCTACTGATAACCAATGCCTGAACTGAGGACTTCCTACAGCTGTCGCTAGATAGGGGAACATCCTTCTCTGGAGTCCAATGAACCTAAGACAGGATCCCGTTACTTGATTAACATGATCTTTGAGTATCAAAGATTGATCAAGTCGGACCCCCAAGTTTTTAACTATCTCTTTAGGACAAGGGGCAGAGCCTAAGTCAGGAGGCCACCATTCAGGTGACCATAAGAGCGGGGCCTCTCCGAAGAGCATGACCTCCATCTTGCCCACATTTCATTGCAGGCAATTGTAGGTCATTCAGTTGGATACAGCTCTCATTCCAGCAGCGAAGGAGTTTTTAACTGCTGGCGTCAATGTCTGAAAGTGGAAAGTAAAAGTAGTGGAGTGGCATAGAGTGGTGTGTTTATTTATTTATTAATTTATTAATTTATTTATTTATGCGATTTTATATAGCACGAACTTTACCCGAAGGTGTTAGAGTACTTTACATAAGAGCCAGTTGAAAAACATAAGGACTTAGGATTACATGCGTTACATAAAGGATACAAACAGAAAAAAAATGCAAATGTACAAGATGTAAAGACACACAAGGAGGAGATACAAATGGATATACTCTAAGAGTCACATAGGCATGGTAGATAGTACAAAGGTCTACTGCATATACTAGTGATTAGAGTTATCTCTATATACATAGGGAGGGGATATGACTGGATATACTCTAACAGTCCCATAGGAATGGTAAATAGTACAAAGGTCTACTGCATATACTAGTGATTAGAGTTATCTCTATATACATAGGGAAGGGATACACATGGATATACTCTAAGAGTCACATAGGAATGGTAGAGAGCACAGCGGACTACTGCATATACTAGTGGATAGAGTTATCTCTATATACATAGGGAAGGGATACACATGTATATTCTCTAAGAGTCACATAGGAATGGTAGAAAGCACAGGGTACTACTGCATATACTAGTGATTAGAGTTATCTCTATATACATAGCGAAGGGATATGCCAGGATATACTCTAAGAGTCACATAGGAATGGTAGAGAGCACAACGGTCTACTGCATATACTAGTGATTAGAGTTATCTCTATATACAGAAAAGCAGAGTTCCATTAAGTGTGGTTGGAGGGGGGATGTAGTCACAGCACCAGGGGAGGGACAGAGAAGGGCAGGAAAGTGAGACAAACGAGAAAGGGAAGCAGATAGGAACGATTAAGACAGAGAGGAGTGTGTCAGAGGCAACAGGAGAGACAATAGAAAGGTCTCTAGGACAGAGAGGGGAGAGGTCAGAGAACGCTGATATGGCGGAGGAGAGAGGTAGCAGAAGAAGCGAGTCATGAAAAGAAAGGAAAATGGCGGGGAGTGCAAAGGTCCAAGTTCGAAAGTCCAGGAAGAGGGCTGCCATAGCCAGGAAGTCCGAGGGGAGAAAGGCAGCCCGCAGCAAAGTCACAGCCTCATCGTCCAAGAGGAGCTGGGGCTGAAGAGTTCGATTTGGAGACCAGGGATCAGGGAAGGAAGACCTCAGGCGCCAAGGCAGCTGTTCGCAGAACGGGAGGCAACAAAGTCAGAAAAAGAAAGTTAAACAAGCGGGACGACCTCGGGCTCACTCTTGTTTTTCGGCATCTTTCTTCCCTTGCTTTGTAACATCAGACGGGCCTGGTGATCACCGGGGTAGAATGGCATTTTTCTACAGCGCTCTCTACATCCCAGCCAGGGCTCACCTTTCTCGGCAGGGGCTGCATGGTGACCTGCTCAACATTGCCTCCAAACTGAGCGTGGTAGGAGCCGTCACCTCTGCACCCATCTCTACTGTGCTCACTCTCCATGAGCGCGTCCAAGGGGGTGGGGGGGGAGGCACTGCCTCTACTGCAGCTGGCTGTTCATGGTGCTCTGTCTCCGAAGCACTTGCCACGCGGGATCGCAGTGCAGCCCGCACCAGCTCTGGCTCTGCCCCTCCGGTGTGATTGCTGGGGGGGGAGGGTCTCTGGGCTTATTTCAGGGCTTGCGGTTGGCATAGGTAGGGGGGACAGCCACCGCTTTGATCTGTCCCAGCTCTATCCCGGCCATCATCCCAGCCGTGTTTCCCCACCCTGGCGCCTCCATCTTTGCTCGCCTCGCGGCTGCGATCAGCTCCCCGAACTTTGCCGATTTCAGCCTCTCATCCGGGATTTCTAAGTCTGCGTGGTACAGCACTACCTTGTGCAGCTGCGAGGGTGCACTGTAGGATCCCCGGATTTGCTCAGAGCGTCCGGATGACCACATGGCAACCGACCGACCGGAGCTCAAATGGAGTGTTGTTAGTGGGTCATGCTGTAGAGGTTTGTGGCGTACAGTGGAGTGGTGTAGAGTGGAGTGGCATATAGTGGAGTGGAGTGGTGTGGAGTGAAGTGGCGTGAAATGGAGTGGCAAATAGAGAAGTAGTGTGGAGTGGTGTGTTGTAGAGTAGAATGGAGCTGCGTAGAATGGAGTAGTGTAGAGTGGAGTGCCATACCATAGAATAGAGAAAGTGGCATGTCGTGGAGTGGAGTAGTGTGTAGTACAGTGAAGTGGCATGCAGTAATTTAGAGTGGAGTGCTGTGTTGTAGAGTGGATTGGCATGTCATAGAGTGCAGTGGTGTGCCATAAAATAGAGTTGAGAGCCGTGTTGCAGACTGGAGTACAGTGGAGTAGAATAGAGAGGCATAGAGTGTAGTAGAGTGTCAACGAGTGGAGTGTTGTAGAGTGCAGTGCCATAGAGTGGAGTGCTGTGGAGTGGGGTGGGATACAGTGGAGTAGAGAGTTGTAGAGTGGAGTGTGGTAGAGTGGAATACAGAGTCACAGAGTGTGGTAGAGTGGCGTGGCACAAAGTGTCATAGAGTGGAGTGGTATGTAGGGGTAGATAGGAGTGGCGTAGAGTGGAGTGGCATGGAGTGTCATAGTGGTCAGTGGAATTTCGTAGAGTGGAGTGGCTTGTCATAGAGTGGAGTGGCGTGTTGTGGAGTGGAGTGGCATGTCAAAGTATATTGGAGTGATGTGTCATAAAGTGGTGTAGAATGGCAAAACGTGCAGGGGCATATAGTATAGTAGTTTGTTGTAGAATGAAGTGGCATAGAGTGGAGTGGTGTGTCAGAGTGGAGTGGAATGGCATTTCATACAGTGGCATGCTGCAGAGTGTCTTAGAGTGGAGTGGGGTAGAGAGGAACGGCTTGGAGTGGAGTCACATGTCGCAGAGTGGAGTGTCATAGAGTGTCATAGAGTGGGGTAGAGTGGAGGGGCATAAAGTGGAATACAGAGTTGTAGGGTGGAGTGTCATAGAGTGGAGTGTCATAGAGAGGAGTAGAATGGAGTAGCATACAGTGAAGTAGAATGCTTTAGAGTGAGGAGGCATAGAGGGGAGTGCAGTGTTATAGAGTGTAGTACAGTGCAGTGGCAGGGAGTGGAGTGGCACAGAGAGGTGTAGAGTGTAGCGTCATTGAGTGGATTAGTGGAAGAGAGTGGTGTAGTGTGCTGCAGAGTGGAGTAAAGTGGAATGGCATGGCATAGAGTGAGTCACATAGAGTGTCGTAGAGTGAAATAGAGTGTTGCACAGTGCCATATAGTGGAGCAGAGTACTGTAGCATGACATAGAGGGAAATAGAGTGTTCTGGAGTGGAGTGGCATAACGTGGAGTAAAGTGTCACTGTGCCACAGAGTGGAGGTGTGCAAATTGTTTTAGAGTGTCATAGAGTGGTGTAGAGTTGAGTGGTGTAGAGTAAAGTGTCATAGCGTATTGTGTCATAGAGTGTTGGGGTATAGAGTGTCACAGTATAGAATGTTGTGACGTGGCGTAGTGTCATGCAGTAGTGCCATGGGATAGTATGGAGTGATGTAGAGTGGAGTGGGGTACAGTGGAGGGGTGTAGAGTGGAATGCCATACAAGGGAGTGGCATAGAGTGGTGTGGCATAATTTAGAGTTTCATGTCAAGAATAGAGTGACGTGGCGTAGAGTGGAGTGGCATGATGGTGAGCAGAGTGGAGTAGCATAGAGTGAAGTGAAGTGTCATAAAGTAGAGGGAAGTGGTGTGTCATAGAGTAGAGTGGTGTGCCATAGAGTGGAGTGGCATGGAGAGTCATGCAGTGAAAGGGCGCAGACTGGAGGGGCATGTCATAGAGTGGAGTGGTGTGTCGTACAGTAGAGTGGCATGTCATAGAGTGTTGCAGAGTGGAGTAAGGTGGTGTAAGTTGAGTGGCATACAGAGTAGTAGAGTGTTGTAGAGTGAAGAGGCATGTCCTAGAGTATAATGGAGTAGCATGTCACTGAGCAGCATTTAGTAGAGTGTCTTAAAGTGGAAGGACATAAAATGGAGTGGAGTGGCATGTTGTAGAGCAAAGTGGGGTCTCATAAAGTTTCATACAGTGGTGCAGAGTGGATGAGCATAGAGTGTTGTAAAGTGCAGTTGAGTAGAGTGGAGTGGCGTTTTGTAGAGTAGAGTTGAGTGGTGTGTCTTAGAGTGAAGGGGCGTAGAGTGGAGTAGTGTAAGGCAATGTGGCATGTTGTAGAGTGGAGTTGCATGTCGTAGAATGGAGAGACAGAGTGGGGTGGAATGGCATGTCTTAAAGTAGGGTAGAGTGATGTGGCGTAGAGTGGAGAAGAGTAGTGAAGAGTAGTGTAGAGCACAGGGGCATAGTGTGTAGTAGAGTATTGTGAAGTGCAGTGTCATAGAGCGGAGTGGCATAGCGTAGAGTAGAGTGAAGTGGCATGTCATAGAGTGGCGTATCATAGAGCAAAGTGTACTGGCATGTCATACAGTGTCTATTCAGACATATAAGTATTTTTACATTTGAAAAGTACTGCAGTACTTCAAGATATGTTCTCCAAAGTACTACTGTAAACTTAAAAAAAAATTAAATCCCTTTTCACTACCTCTAAACACTTTCCTAAACTCATTTCTTCCTATGCATTACACAAATAGTACAAAGCGATATTTTATGTAAAAAAGTTAAAACAGAGAACAAATAGAAAGTGTGGTCTAAACAAGATGACTGAATTTTCATTTTGCAAGGGCTTTGATTAATCAACAATACAGTGTTTACTCATCGCCATGTACCGCTGTACACCGCAAAGGTACTGGGGTGTAATGCTGATCACTAAGGTTCTGTCCCTTACAACTTAAAAGCTACTGAAGCAATTCATGTCAAATAACAGAAAGGCCATTTCCACACCATAGTGTAAATTTCTGCCAAATTTCATGCAAATCCGTTCTGCCATTATGCCACTAGGTCAGAGTAAACACACTATGGAAATGCGTTGGTGAAAAGGCATGTTTTGGGACCCCCTTTTTCCTTTGTTCCCCCGTAACTATTCACCACAAAACTTTGTTTAATAAGCAAATGTAGAAAACGGAAGCGGTCTACAAAGTTTTGTGGCGATCCTTCAATCAGTGGTAAAATTATTACCAATCAAATGTCCGTGGTATATATACATACACAACATGCTGTCTTTTTTGAAGCAACATTAAGCTCACAAGGTAATGTGTTTCAGCCGTGAAATCTCACAACAAAGATAGATAGATAGATAGATAGATAGATAGATAGATAGATAGATAGATAGATAGATAGATAGATAGATAGATAGATGATAGATAGATAGATAGATTATAGCTTTTATCTGTTTATTGAAGTTTTAAATTCAGGTATACAGAAAAAACAAATAAAAAGCAGATTACAAAAGTAGGCCTTACATATATCCACAGATGTCATCAATTCTGTGAGATAAACAGAGACATTGCAATACACACAAAGTCAGCGAGGAAGAAGGGAAAGAATTTTTGGAAGAAAAAACAAATGTTCGTTAACACACGGAAGGAAAGGAGGAGCTGCAGTGGTGGAGGGGGCAGCCACCAGAGAAGGAGGGGGAAGCAGGAGCTCTTACCCTGGTGTCTCTATTCACCTTAATGAGGGAGCTTCAGTAAGCTGCAGAACACCTCTGCGCATCCGAGGGCACTAATTGTAGAGGCCTGGGTTCTGTGCAATTCTGTAGCTTGTGCACCAGGGCCAAAGCCATCCACTACCAACCACTACCAACACATCCAGCAACCTTAAATATAATTCTAGTGGAGAACAAATATCTTTGGGGTGTGAATAGGCCGGGATCCAGTTCCAATAAGCTATCAAGTTGTCTTGCCAGTACGCAGCGTCCTTGAGTCAATCGACCAGTACCTCGACTGGGTGGTAGCCCCAATGTCGGGCTAACAAAGCAAAGAGGTATGGCCATTCGAGCCTGCATTAGGAGCCACAAGCAGGACCCCCAAGCAGCCGCAGCCGCTTGGGCCAAGAGGCACGAGCTACACCTGGAGCCGCGAGCAGCCGCAGGAAGCCAGGAGCCGCGAGTCTGCCATGAAGCTGCATCAAGAGCTGTGAACTGAGCTGTGCCTGAGAAAGCCGGCACTGGTACCAAAAATCTACAGAGAGCTGAGGACTGCCAGAAAGACATCCAGCACAGTGGCACAGCGATCAGTGAGTGGTGAGGGGGGCCACAGCACAAAGCATTGGGTGAGGTGAGCAAGTGAGCGAGAAACTTGAAAAAACTGAACGCTCACCGCCCCTTCCCCTACCCTCACATCCCCCACATTCCCCTCACATGCCCAACGTAGCCCGGAACCTGCTCTCCTCTCGATAGCGGCCTGTGGCAGCTTGGAACCGCGGCCGAGAACCAAGGGAGAACGCGAGCCCTGAATCCTGAACTTTGATCCCTGAACCGCAAGAAGTCAAACGGGAGTCACAAGGGGCCGTAAGACACAGGAGGCCTTAAGGACCCGCAGGGATTCACAGGGGGCCGCGGGAGGCGAGTGCAGTGAGTGGAGAGGATAGAGCCGCGAGGGGGAGCACTAGCACAGTGCAGCTTGTGTAGCCCCAGTGCTCTACTCTTGCTCGCACACGTCTTGCACGCGCTCCTGTGCATGCACAGGGTCCCTTCACTTCACACTACTCCTGGTTGGCACTTGCTCCAGTGAGCCCCAGTGTGCTCCAGTGTGCCCTGTACGTGCGTTGTGGGAAAACCACTGTGAGCTGCAGGAAGCCTCAGGGTGCCGCACGATGCTGAGTGGTGTTGGGTGAGTGGAGCCCAGGGGAGCCAAGTGGCGGTCTTCTCCTGCCCATGTGCTAACGTGCTCTCTGCCCCACACCACCCTGTGCTCACTGTGAAACACTACGGGAGTGAGGATTGAGGATTGAACAGGCCCGAACCTGGACCTACAGTACGCAAGCAAGCACTATCAGCGTCACAGCGTCAGCCAGGAGGACTCCGCCTAAGTCACGTCAGCTGCCCATGTCATCGTCCTTGCATCTTTGTCTCCTTCATGTAATAGCTCCAGCAGTGGCAACAAGGGCTTCTGGGACCAACGGCTATAGGACAAACAGCCCAAAAACAAAAACAAAAGAAGCAAACAATTCACAAAACTAGATCAGACCGAAACCAATTGAACCGATCAATCACCCCCTCCATACTGCCCCCTCCCCACTGGAAGCTGGCAGCTGACAGTCCCGACAGACCCGTCCTGATCCGCCCTAGGAGGGCTTTTGGCAAATACAACGCAACGCGAAAGGTGCGGGAAAGTAGGGCCTCTCCCAGAGAATAAAGACCACCACAACCATGAGGTCGATTAGGAAAAAGGGGCAGCCTGCTGTTACCGTGCATGAAGCCAAACAAAATGGAAATCCAAAATCAAGGACAGTAACTCTGGTGATGGCCACCGAAGTAGTGGAGGAAGTGGACGTTCCCAGTAATCTAGCACAAAACCCTGGAAGCTATCGACCCCGCTTGCATCAATCAAAAATCTCATAAAAATTCCAATTTCTAAAGGACCCAGAGTCGTCTATACTCTCTTTCAGTGGCAAAATCCTGGGTCTACAAGATCCACTCCTCCCTCTCCTCCCCACACTGCCACCAACCTTACCAGTCATGGAACCAGTCCCGGATCAAACTACAGTGGGAATCCTAGCGGCCAAACCGGAGTTCCCTCCTCTAACATCAGAAAAAATATGGAAATACAAAACAAACAACCCACCTATTTCTCAAGAGGGGATAGAGGAGGTGGAAACTTGTACTGAGGAGTACGTTATTCATCAATCCTTGCATATCCCCACCCCTATCTGCAACGCCATAACAATAGTCTCAACCGACTCCAAAAAGCAAAATGAGACACACAACTTAAAAGAGCCTAAAACAACGAATGGCAAGGGCACAAATTTAGTGGCAAGTGGATTCGATTGGGCACAATTTAAAATTTTCATCCGACCACCTCTGTAAAGTCATGCCTCAAAAAGAACTCCACAAACCCCCACTTGTGTCACCACAACATCGAGAGGCCACCAAACCGGCCCAATCTTCACCTGAAGCGGAAACAGGGGGTGATAAAGAAATCCCAAAAGAATCTTTTTCTTCGGACTCTTCAGTCTCCAGGGGAAGTGGGCAGGACCCCATCTCCTACCTTGGATCGCAGGAGTGGGCTGACCTATGCACTGGACACTCCTTGGAAACAGCTTCCGCCCACAGCCTGCATTAATACAAATCAAGGCAACTATCAAGAAACGGCGATCAACAATTCAACTTCACGAAAAAGTCCTCAAACTTCTTCTTCAATCCCGGGCTCACCAAATCGAACTGGGAATCAGGCATCAAAAACATGTGACATCTTATTAAACACAATGCAACGAACGGTTGACGTTTTACACTACCAGTCAGATAGAATAGATCTGCAGCTGACACTTTTAGATACTCTCGCCCTCTTCGTGGGGGGCATTGATGAGAAACTAGCCCAACTAAATCTTTTAATCAGTAGAGCTCAGCAGGAAGTAAAACTGAACTGCAGCTGTGGTCATATAATTGACAAGCAATCGTCACTCCCCTCAATTGTCTCCACCCTTATAGAAGGCCAGCCAATGGGCCCACATCAAGACAAACTAAGGGCAAACTCAAATAAAGCTGCAGCTTTAGAAGCTCCAAACAGGGACTCTATTTCCCCAAAAAACACTGGCAACAACTCTTTGATCTGTCACGAGGGCAGCCTGCCGACCAGGACCTCTCTGCCATCCAAGGAGCAAACATCAAAGAAGAACTCAAAGCGACGCCGCCAATTTAGGAGGAAAGGGCGGAATAAAATACCATCTCCGAGCCTCACAAAGCTCTACCCTTTGTTTACAACAAAAACATCACAGCAGCAAACACAAGTCCAATCTGCCATCACATACGTCCTCGAAGCTGAGGGAGGATCCAACCAGTCAAAGGACACTGACATTATGGAAAACAAGGATTTAACACAAGCCGAAAAAAAACATCTTCGGGGCAGTTCGGACATTATCCAGTGGCCAAACCGACATCCAAGGTAGAGAAAACAGGACGACAGCACCACCACCACCAGTCGAATGTTACAGCTAACTGAGTGAAGGGAGCCCCCCACTATTGAAGGCCCAAATCACGAGTTGGCCTCAAGCTCAACTGTACATGTCTCATTGCTACTGGGTGCCAACTCCTACACACCAACCTTAAAATTCGAGCCGTCAGCTAACAGGACCACTCTGGACCCAACTAAGGCACCAGGGGAAGCAAACAAAAAAAACAATAGCACAAGTAGTACCTGTAGCAAAGCAAAGGAACCCCCCCCTTCGAGCCAAGGGCCACTATTCTTGGGTACACGGGCCTCACTTCAATACAACACCCAAACACGGACCATGGCCAAGATTGATCAATTGGCCCTTAGCCCCAAGAGTCCCTATTTCCTGACACCTCGATTAGACCGAGTGAGCAACTCACTAACATTACCACTAATTATCACTTGGGGCCAACCTTCGGAAAAAATCCTCCAGTCAACCAGACCAGGAATTCAGCCATTACTATTTTTACCCCAGAATATGAATCGCAAGGACCCTTCGACATCTTGAACAGAGGGAATATTCTTCAACTCCTGGGCACAATTCCTACACTAAAAGGCATACGCTCTACTGACCTGCTCTTAATAGAATGTGTAAAGTTGGATAAAGCAAACAGAACAGAATCCACCAAAGCCACCTGGATTAGTGACCGAATTGCAAATATGGTCTTGGAAGAACAGGAAACCTTTAAAGCCTGGGGGATACAAACCACCATGTTCTAAACCACAGGATACCCATTCCCTGTACTTGATATAGCAAGAGAAGGACTAATCCGCAAATGCAACAAAATTTCCTCCGTACTTAGTGGGGCACAAGGGCGGTCATCACAAAAGGATCAGACATCAAACACACAAACGAGCACATCAGTTAACATTGCAGCTGCTTCAACTCCCTTTCGGATCACCAGAACTATCAACATACTTAGCCACCCACAGTGACAGAGACACACAATGAGGCATTGCGGAAATCAAGGTGTATTACCCCTGAGGATATGCTCATGGAATATTAACGGGCAAAACAACAAGGCCACTGATGCTGAATTTCTCGACTATTAAAAAACCTTCAATATCATTCTACTGCAGGAAACATGGCAAGAGGTGCCTCTGCAAATAGAGGGATACATCTGTTTCCACACTCCCGCTCTAAGGAATAGCAACTATGGCCGTCTATCCGGCGGCCTGGCCACTTACATCAAAATAACACAAATTCATAGTGCAGTGGAATTATCGCCTGTATTCCCAGCTGTAAACAGCACAAAAATTCAACTAAATCTTACCGGAAAAAAGGAGGAAGTATTGATAATAAACATATACATAAAGCTGAAACAGAAAAAACTGGATTCAAAAGAATTGATTGAACATCTTTATCAATTGATGAGTATGCATACCACTCCAAATTTCATTCTGTCAGGAGACTTTAATCAGCACATATTAGGCACCACCACAAATGAAGACATCCAAGCCCAGTCTTCTCAGTGGAACATTCTAATCCAATCACACAGAGATCATGGAAGAACATACAAGGGTGCTACTGAGCTGCTAGAAGATCTGGAGAACTTGGGACTAAGGGCACTAAATGGCAGATTTGTCTATGATTCCCCGCCGGCAGCCTCATTCCTCTTAGGCCATGTAACCTCTACAATCGACTACACCTTAGTGTCTCTTCCATTCTTCTAATACATAAAAGGCTTCTGTCTATGGGACAAAGGGGACAGTGACCATCGGCCGCAGGAAATCTCAATTCATGCATCACCAGATAAATCAATCCCTAACCCAGTTGGAAAGCATGCATGCCACACAATAAGCCTAAAAATAATTAAATCATCCATAGCCAACTCCACAGAGGTACTCCTGGCAGCAAAGCAACAGCTAAACGAGCTTAGCCGTCTCACGGGAAACCACACCTACATGTGGTAATCATTTACGTCTATGTTTTCAAATTCTTACTCATCTGTAGCCCAACACTTCCAGCCTAATGATCCAACAATTTCAGGGAAGGCTACGAGCGCACCAAACAATCTCTCCACTTCTGCTTTGTGGATTTTTAGGCGGCGTTCAACAACGTGAACCGAGCTGACCTTTGAAGGAAATTGGTGCTCCGGGGGTTCCCTCATCCCTCCTGAACCTCTTAAGAGAATTACATTCCAACAAGTGGATACAGGTAAAGCTTAGAAATGGATCCCACCTGTCAAGGCACATACAAACAACTAAAGGCCTCAAGCAGGGGTGCGTTCTGGCACCCCTTCTATTTAACCTTTACACAGCTGACTTAACAACAGTCCTCACTGCCTGCAATGCACACGCCCCTAGAATAGGAGGAAAACCGATTTCCAGCATGTCATACGCGGATGATGTTGTTTTAACTAGCCATGCCCAAGTAGGTTTACAATGGTTACTTAACACTCTGCATGGGTACGCTGACAAAAACCAACTATAAGTCAACATAGACAAAACTAAAACTTTGACTCTCAATGGAAAGAAGCATTCCCATGCCTGTTCGCTTTGTAAAATCGCAATCATGAACTGCAATGTGTATAACTACTTAGGTGTCATGTTTGACAAAGGGGGACAATTTGTGAACCAAATTAACACCATCAAGAGGAAAGGAATGGCGATTGCGAAAACGCTAAGGATCCTCAAAACATAATTGATTGGACCAACATTTGGCCCACTTCTTTGCGTTGCGCAAGCAAAAATTCCACAAACAGTAACATACGGCAGCGAGGTACTGAGAGGCAGGGAGGCTTCACTGCTTAACACCACCTTGGCAAAGGCATATAGAGTAATGCTAAACCTCCCGCCATATACCTCGCCAGCACAGATTCGTCTAGAGCTTGGCCTAAGAAAGCAATTCCATGCAAGGCGAGGCTTGTATATCAAGTGCTGGCACAAAATCAAGAACTCCACCAGGAACACATTAAACCATCAGCTCAAGCAGGAACTGTGCAGCACATCCACCACGCTGGCTAAAACATACTTGGGTGAGTCACTTGCTGCCACAGGACTAGCTGAATTATGGGAAATTCCGACAATGCACTCGCACTTTAAGCGCATTGTAAACAAAGTTATTAAGAAAATTTCACTCACAGAAGATGAATCCACATTTGCACACAGGAGCCACGCATGGATGACTTTGTGCAGTTACAAATCTTTTGGCCCACAGGCATACTTTGAACTGGGGTACTCTAGGAAGTCTAAAGAGGCCTTTCTAAAACACAGGTTAGGGATCCTGCCAGTCATACCCCATCTCCCACCATGGCTGAGAAAGAACTATGGGAACTTGTGCCGGCTATGAGGAGTTGGGAACGAGGACGTTGAACATATAATATGCTCCTGCATCAAACTAAAAGAAGAAAGGGAAGGCCTCCTAAAAATTCATTTTAATGAACGTGAAATACGCACTTGGAGACAAGCAGGACTCGCATGTTTTAACCCAAGGGATCCACAACTAAATAGGAAGCTTGTCAAGTCCCAATCTCTAGTTGCAGCCAAGCAAAGGATCAGCGGTACAGCAACCTGCCTATAGACTCCTGAGGCCCTAAATTAAACAAGCCATGGACACTCTGCACTTTCTTATTTTTCGCGCATGCCCTGGTACATAACACTTTTTAACAGCCCATTAAATGAAAAGGAATGTAATCAATTTTTTTAGAATGTATTTTTTGTAATGGTTTTAACTAATCAAAAATAATAAATTTTTTACTTACTTACCGTTGAGCAGTTTTTGCAAAAACACTTTTGACCAAAAATCTACGGAAAATGCATGTGAAAATTAGCTTTTGAGACTTACCCTTTTCTCTCGGCCCCCATTTGATGGATCACCTTGAGACTTTCCAGAGAGGAGCTGTGGTGAATTTGCTTTTTTCTGGGAACAGATTTTCACCAAATCACAAAAAGTACAATCAGTGGACCACGATCTAGCTTCCTGCCCAATTTGGTATCATTCTGTAAAGCAGTTTTTGCAAAAACGCATCTGACAAAAGCTCATGGAAGATGCATGGCAACATTTGGGTTTGAGACTCCCCCTTTTTTCTCGGCCCCCATTTGACGGGTCACCTTGAGACTTTCCACGCAGGAGCTGAGGTGAATTAGCCTTTTTTTCTGGGAAAATTTCTTGAAGATATGTCAACCAGCGCCAAAGTTATTAACAAACCAAAAGACGCCGTGTTTATGGCAAAGCAATCCTATCTATAACTAACTAGTGGCGATAAATCGTACGGAATATTCCATAGTCCTAACCTAGAGAATGCCGTCCTTCTATTTCCTTTGTCAGTGGTTCTTACTTTGGTTATTTGTTGTGGTAACGAGGGAGTTTGGGGAATAACAGGGGTGGCTATCTCCAGACTGACTATTTTCATTCATGCTCAGATATTTCAGAATATTTGCTGGGCTAATGATCTGTAATCCTCAACACGATATATAGTGGAATACGTTTGTTTACCGTGTTCTGCTACAGATAACCTGCCTCTTTTTGTGCTAGTTACAGATAATAGACAGACAGACTATAAAATAAATAAATAAATAAATAAACTAGACGGCTACTTGGTCGAGGGCGAACGATTGCAAAGGCAGAGCGCAATACTTAATGCAGCTTTAAACGCGTAATAACGCCACATTCCTTTCCCCGGTCCCGTTCTTGGGTTTCAGCTGAACCCTGCATATTTCCCTGGGTCTGACCTGCCGTTTCGCTCCAAGGACTCCATGAAAGTGATGGGAAAAAGGAAAGTAGTGGGAAAATCTCCGTCTTGATCTTCGTCCAACCAGCACAGGCAGCTCAGAAATAGCATCCCTGCTTTCTCGTTCCAAACTTAGATTTTATATAAATTGTATTTTTAATTAGATTCCATTTTAGTCACATAGTAAAGTCGAAGAGTATACTGAGAAAACAGACGGTTCCTTGTTCCCAGCCAGCAGGTTAAAGTTTGGGGACCGGTTGACGTCCCAGGCAGTGGGGCCGCTAAAAGACACGTCGTGCTTGACTGGCCCATGGTGAACGATTGGCAGGCAGAACACTTTTCTTTATATCCAGTCAGTAATAACTGCTTTCTCTGTTGACCTGTCTTTCAGGACGTGTCTTTGAGTTCGAGCCACGTCCCTTGAGTAGTGAACGTTTCGTGCTTTCATTTTTTGTACGACTTGGTATGTCAGAGAAGGTCAAGGTACCTTTCGTTTGTTTCCGAGCATCAGTAGGCAGGGAAATGAGGATGGCATAAACTGGCATATTGCTGATGGCACCGTGATAGAACAATACTCGCTGTGTCTGCGGCCCTTTGTCAAGAGAGTGGCGCAAATCTCACCTTTGCAGGGTACTTTGCTAAAGCCAGGACACTTCTTACATTCAAGTTAGATGATGGACAGCTCTTTCTTTGTGATTGGTTGGAAGAAAGTACATTTCCTTTTGGAGTAAGAGTTAGCAGGTTTACCAAGATGTGTGCCTACAATTACAGCGCCAAGGGCATAAAGGGGGAACATTTCACATTTAAAGTAAAATGTCAAGGTCATGTGCTATAGTGAGCAACGTGAGGACTTTACTGCCAGACATGGAGTGAATTCTAGCTGAAAATCACAGGCAGCTGCGGCTTTTCTTTTTCTCCTGCTGTAGTGATGCTGCCTTGTTGCATGTGGCTGGAAAGTGCTGTTTAGTGCCTGTTTTAGCCTGCACTGGACTCAGGGGCTCTATCTCTTCTACCAAATCACCAGGAATCACGCTGGACAAGGCTCTAAACATGCGTTCACACATCAGCACGATGGCAAAAATGCCCGCTTTCATTTAAGCTATCTCAGAAAACTAAAACTATTCATCGATACTGCGGACCTCAAAACAGCAGTCCAGGCCTTGGTCATCTCGTGGATTGAGTATGGATGCACAACACTTTCAGGTCTTCCCACGTTATCAACAGCCCCCCTAAAAGCCTGCCTTAATGCAGCAGCTAGACTCATAACTGGGTTTATGAAATTTGACCATATCACCCCACATTTGAAAGCAATCAATTAGTTCCATAGGAAGCTAGAATCTGGAATTCACTTCCACCATACATTAGAAGAATCATGTCCTCCGTTCTATTAAAAAAGGAAGTTAAGTCCTTCCTTATGAGGAAATTCCTCCCATAACTTTTGGTGGTATTGGCTATGGGTTTAATTGAATCCCACAGTCAATCTCTCGTTCTTCGTATATTGGCTGATCCTGTAGGATTCATGGTACAGGTAATAGTCCTGACATTCTTTATCATTGGTATTTTAGGGCATCTTACTCCAGATTGCTACAATTAAATGACAAGTTCAGCCAAACATCCTCAAGAAGTATTTGGTTATTCACATAATATTGTTTCAAGAACTGTGCAATAATCAATATTTGTGTTAATCGTTAAGACAAACTGAGTACCACTTTTAGAACGTTCCCTTAAATGTGGTAGCCCACTTTAGCCATGTATAGTAACTATAGAAATTGAATGCTTTTGGGCTGTAAAGTGCTCTGACATCCAGATGTGGATCATGTTCGCGCTATAGAAAACAAGGAATAAAAAATAAACAAATAGGTAAATATATACAGGACGATGAAGGGCTATGACGTGTGTTTCCCCCTTGTGCATAGGAGTGAAGTCTGGTCTCCCAGCCTCGGTTGTGGACCGCCTGCCATTTCTGATCTACTGCGAGGAAACTGTCTGTTCCGGATATCTCTATTCAAGCTCGATATTGTACTTATTCTTCTGTGTCGTGGGTTAGCTATATAAGCTCCAGAATAGAGGCCCAGCGCCAACCATACATGCAAACAGGCACAGCAAAGTGAGACCTAAAGAAAGGCAAGAACAATAGGAACAAACAAGGGGTGAGAGGAATATGCGTTGCCACAGCTATCTAATCTGCCTGCTTTATAACAACCTTTGTGTACCAATCTTACATTTTCTATTTTTTCTGCGTCCTAGTGGTTTGGTTGACAAACTGGGTTACAATTTGGCCTTTCCTTTTTGGCCATGCTGTTGAATCCTAGATAATCATGTTATCTCTACGGCCTCATTTGAGGCATAAATAACTGGTCATTGTATCTATACAGCAATATAATATAATATAATGCAGCGTGGGGACACACTAGTGTAACCAGGAGCTTTATAAATTCAGTTATTAATATTATTATTATTATACATTTCTGGACATAAACACTTCAGCTTCTGGCAAAATCGAGAATTGAGCAAACAAATGGCTACCCTGCTAATAAGTCGAACACCAGCAGCACCCACCTCAAGTGCATCCTGCTCAACACCCGCTCCGTCCACAGACACGCCATCGAACTCTGGAACCTCCTAGACGCCACAGCCCCCGACGTTGCCTTCCTCACGGAGACCTGGATGAACGCCTCATCAGCTCCCGACATCGCCATCACTATCCCAGAGGGCTACAAGATCGTCCGGAGGGACCGCAACGCCAACCAGATGGGAGGAGGCATCGCCATCATTCACAAGAACACCATCCGTCTCACGACCAGCACCGACAACACCCTGACCACCGCCGAACACCTGCATTTCCAGATCCACACCAACCCGAACACCACCCTCAGAGGCACCCTGATCTACCGACCCCCTGGGCCACGCACACAATTCAGCGAGGACTTCGCCGACTTCGTCAGCCCGCATGCCCTCCCCTCCGCTGACTACATCCTCCTGGGGGACCTCAACTTCCACCTGGAGAACAACAACGACCGCAACACTGAAGGACTGGGTTCTTTAAGACCCAGCGGTGCCAGGGCACAACACCTGAAACCTTCGTGGGTAACCTGCTCCGGCGTACGAATGACAGAGACACGGGACACTTCCTTCGGCGTCAAAGATTCAAGGTTTATTTGCTGCAGGGAACACAGATATCACGACAAGTACAACTCGTGCAACTTGGGGAGACTGCTTCAAATTGGTTCTGTGCATCGCTCCTTTTATACAGTTTTTACCCATAGGACAACATGGTACACAAAGGTTTACAACCCGGTTCCCACCATTATCCCCCAGAGGGGTCGCTTTGGTCACTTTGATACACGTAAGGTCCGGAACATAAGTGCGGAAACATTTGGCGGTTCCCAACTGTAAAAACCCATCTTCCCAACATTAGTGCATTCCAATCGGCAGTAAAACAGATCAAAAATAGGAACAAAGACAGGTGCAGAGGAAGACGGAGACAGTGGGGAGATCGGAAAGGGTGTAAAAGGGGAGGTATCGGGAAACACGAGATACAGGCATCAAAGGGACGTGCCTAATGAGATGCACGGCTGAGACAATAAGTCCGTGCGGCAAGATGAACCTCGAGCGGCGCCATCTGCTTTACAACAGCATCCCCCTCGTCATAAAGACACTTACAAAGAACATGTGTCTTCCGCAAATATCTTGGGAGTCCCAGGGTCGCGAAGCGGACAGCGTCCGTTCGCTGGCTACTTGAGGGCAAGAGACAAAATGGATGCCGTATCTAAGATGGAACCCGTGGGTACAGATGAAAAACCCACATAACAAACGAACGGTTTAAGTTAGCACAGCGAAACTGCGCACACTTACTAAACTCGTCATTTGCGGTTCATAGATACCAGACTCGACCATATTCGTGCGAGTCGAAAACATCACTTACAATTGTCACGGAACCTCAGACGCTCCTTTTGCCCTCATGTAGGCAAGCACTAGTCGGAATCATATTCGATATTCATCAGACCATCAAGATGTTGTTGTAGCATGGCTCTGTCCAACCGAGTCCCCTTGGTAACAGGTGGCTGTCTCATACACGTTGTAGCACAGAGGCCACATAAGGCAGGACCGCACTGCACACAAAGGCAACACGTGAACAGGAACACCACAACGACTCCGATGATCATCAGAATCTTCCAACCCCAAGTCGACATCAGGCCCCAAAACCACCCAAGTAGCGTCCAATCCCCTACATCCACGTGTATGGATTCGGAGATCTTATGCAACCTCGAGATGGCTTGATAAACAGTTGGAGCATTATCTGGAATGAAAATGCAGCAGCTCGAATGGATCACCTTACATACCCCACCTTGATCTGCTAAGATGACATCTAAAACCATACGGTTTTGTAACGTCATAAGTCTCTCCGCCTGAAGTTCTGTGGTGATATTACCGAGGGCACTGGCACTAATGTTAGCTGTTGATTCTACCACTCGAGTCAACTGTCTCAGGTTCCTACTATTAACCATAGGTCCCCAAAACGGGAGGAAACCCTTGAAAAAGTCTCCTGCCTCTTGACCGGCAGTATCCTCTTCGCTAATTACGCCTCTCACAACTCTAGTCTTATGATAATCGGCATCTACAGTGAACGTCGGAGGCAACAGATTTGCAATAAAACATGAGCCCATGAAGTCAGCGGGCAACCATGCATATACACGATCATAACAGATGAAGTATGTACCCTTGGCAGCCAGAAACACAGGGGACGAGAACATTGGCAGAATGTAATTTTCAGTGCAAGCACTTGCTCCAAGTCGGGCTTGCGATCTTCGGCCACGACCCATAAGACAAAAATTACCAGTGTGGGGTACGACCCATATTGGAGGCGAGCTTTTAAGCTGCTTTTCGCTGGTGAACACACTATATTCACCTCTACTTAGGACCCTATAGGCTTGTACCTCTTCTTCGGGAATAAGCGAAGGATCATAGATATCGCTATCTAAATCCTCTATTGCTATCGACAAAGGTTTTTGATACGAGGTAGGACCAGAGTAGGGAGAACGTGGTTCTCGAATGGGGTGGAAACTCAGTGCGCTTCGAAACATTGTCTGGAATGCTCGAGCAGACCCTTGGGAACTATACGGTAACACCAGATATGGAATTCCCTTGTCCGTAGTATGTGGCATCAACCCACACACCCAACAATTAGTAGTGTTAACCACTAACTGATGCTGATGAAGGAGCTGAATAAAGGAATTATTGCGGAATTCTACACGTCTAGCCTGTTCGTGTTCGGGTAACATATGAAAGGAATGAGGAGAAACAGTGGAGGTAAGATTAGGGTCAGGGGTAGGAGTAGGTGTAGCAGTAGGTAAGAAGTAAGACATCGTGTAATACACCCCACCCGCCAATAATGCAGAAGCAGTCAAAAACAATACAAATAGTTGGAATATAAAACATTTGGTACGACTGAGTTGCTGCAGCTTGAATCTATGAGCCTGAGCTCCTTCCAAATCATTCAACTTCGAGAATGGCATTCCCTACGACCGTCCGCAACGTTTCTTGACGCACTTCGTTCTGTGTAGCAAAGTCAATCCCTAGGAGTTCCCAGGAACCGACGGCCTTTAACCTAGCGTCAAGACCTACTATCCAGAAGGAAGTACGCGCGCGGCCCTACGGCCTTCAATGCACAATATATATATGTATGCAAAACAATATCTCTCAGTTGTGAAAGTAAAAAGTATAAGGAACGAAGCTCAATGAATATATACAAAACAATTACAGTTGTACGAATGTTCAGACTGATCGTGGAAAACGGGATAATGCAATTATCAATACAGCAAAGCAGGATCTTTTATTAGTCTTTAGTGCTAGATCGCAAAAAGTATCGAGTTTTCCCAGGACGTGTCTGTTCGTCGAACAAAGGATCCGTTGAAAGGACAGCGTCCTGTTGATCAGCTGAATGTTTTGGTCTTGAGTCCTTCTCTGACAATTGTTCAACAGTGTCTCTCTGCTGCACTGAGGATTCTCCGACAGGTTGTGCGTCGCTAAAAGGTACAAACGCCGGCAATCCTTCGGTTTCAGTTGATGCAATGCCTTTCCTCACCCACGAGTCTGCTGGCAACGGAATGGGGACTTTCTTGGTGTGGGTGGCGTGCACCCAATTCTTCCGCCCCTCAAGACGAACTGCAGTTCTCGTGGCAAGGAGGACCTGATAGGGTCCAGTAAACCTCGGGTCCAAGTTGTTCTTGCGCAAAAAGTTCCGCGTCACCACCCAATCTCCAGGCTGGAGCTGGTGGCCTGGACCCTCCGTCCGCGTCGGCAATGCTTCGTGAACCTGTTGGTGAATTAACCTCAGTTTAGCAGTCAAGTCATGAAGATAATCGATCAACATTGGGTACTCAAGATCACAGAAAATACCTGGCCTAGGAACCCCCCACACATTCGCAGGACGACCGAACACTATTTCATAGGGACTAAGCCCTACTCGGGAGTGTACAGTCGCCCTAGTTGACAGTAATGCTAAAGGTAAAGCGTCAGGCCACGAAAGACCAGTCGTAGCCTGAATCTTCGCTAGCTTTAGTTTAAGGGTGCCGTTATACCCTTCCACCAAACCAGCTGACTGGGGATGATTGGCGCTGTGGAATTTCTGATTAATTCCAAGGCCCTTACACACACTCTTCATCACACTACCCACAAACTCACTTCCGTTATCTGACCACACGACTCTAGGCATTCCATACCGAGGAAAATATTCCTTCAGTAGGATTTTCGCAGTAGACAAAGCAGTATTGTCTTTGAGAGGATAAGCCTCGATCCATCGGGAGAATGCGCAAACCACAACTAAAACGTATTTCAGGTTATTGCATCGCTCCATATGGATAAAGTCCAATTGAATCACCTCAAAGGGGCATGAAGGGGGAGCAAAACTGCCAGGAGGAGTTGGGGTTCCTTTGCCAGGATTGTACATCATACACACCATACAATTCTTCACCAGACGTTCAGCACATTTCGTGATACAATCATTCTTCCACACAGGGGACAACAATTTGCAAATACCTTTTGAGCTAATATGTGCTAACCCATGCGCCATTGTCACAACGGCCAGCACATACGCATCCGGTAACATCCATCTCTTCTGATCAGACAAATCAATCCAACAACCATTCGCATCCAACTTTCCCGTACTTTCTTTCCACTTCGTCTTTTCAGTGTCGGTGGCTTCATTCTGAATTGCTTTCACACTCTCGATAGTGTCCTCACACATACTCGATTCTGTAGGCCACCTAACCGAACTCGTCACATACATTCGAGTGCTAAGGTTCCGGGCAGTCTCCTTAGCAGTTTCATCCGCAAACGCATTACCACGACCAACATCATCCGTCACCTTACGATGCGCACTACATTTAACAATCGCTACTTGCTTAGGCAACGTCAATGCATCCAAGAGATCATTCACAAGCTGGCCATGCTGAATCTTCGTACCATGCGACGTCAAGAAACCTCTCTCTCTCCACAATCGTCCAAAACTATGTGCGACGCCAAACGCATATTGGCTGTCGGTAAACACATTCACACGTTTCCCTTTCGCTAACACACACGCTCTAGTAAGAGCAATCAGCTCTGCAGCTTGGGCAGAATTCTGATTTAATCTTGCAGTCTCAACAACAGTATTCAACGTTACCACAGCATAAGCAGTAGTCACATCGCCATTCGGCAGCTTAAAGCATGACCCATCCACATACAATGTACCATCCGGATCGTCCAATGGGGTGTTTTTAAGGTCCACTCGACCCTTTGTTTCCTCTTCAGTCCTCAAGTAACAATCATGTTCTGCTACTACATCTGACTCTGTGCTAATTGGTAACAAAGTTGCCGGGTTCAGAACATTACAACGTTTTATTTGAATGTGGCTTGCCAACAGCGTCAACTCGTACCCAGACAACCTTGCACTCGTCAAGTGCTGAGTTTTCGTCCGATTCAAAAGAGTATCGACTGCATGCGGAACCATCACCGTAAGCATATTATCCATGACCAGTCCTGCTGATTGTCGGATGGAGACCGCGGCTGCCGCTGTTGCTCTCAAACAACTCGGCAATGCTCTAGCTACCGGGTCCAAGGTCGAGGAAAAATATGCACATGGACGTTGCTTACCACCAAAAGGTTGCGTTAAGACACTCAAAGCACAACCTTCTCTCTCGTGAACATATTATGTAAACGGCTTGCTGTAGTCGGGAGTACCCAACACAGGAGCCGAACACAATGAATCACGTAATTCAGAAAAACTTTTCTGACATTCTTCCGTCCATGGTAAAGGAGTCGTAACATCCTTGCACGTAAGGGCCACTAATGGTTTCGCTAGCAATGAAAAATTCGGAATCCATTGCCTGCAGTACGACGTGATACCTAGAAAGGCACGCACATCTCTTTGGGTTGTTGGCACAGCCATGCGTGCAATTGCTGCAATTCTCTCTGGGGTCAACCTCCTTCCCTCCTTTGACAATAAGTGACCTAGATAGGTTACTTCTTGACAACAATATTGTAGTTTAGAAGGTGACACCTTGTGATTCAACTCGCAGAGATGTTGCAGCAACGACACCGTAGCAATTTTGCAAATGTCCTGAGTATCTGCAGCCACCAATAAGTCGTCGACGTATTGGATTAAGGCCGCACCGACCGGCAACCTAAACGCATCCAGTTGACCCTTCAAGGCTTGACTGTAAATCGATGGACTTTCACAGTAGCCCTGAGGAGCGCGCTTGAACCGGAAGCTGCGTCCACCGAGAGAGAAACCGAAAAGGTCTCTGCTCTCCTCGGCAATCGGGATGCTGAAAAACGCATTTTTCAAGTCAATCACCGAAAACCACGATGCAGAAGCTGGAATCAGAGTCAGTAGCGCCGTGATGTCAGGCACAACAGGGAATTGAGGGACCACAATTTTATTCACCTCCCGTAAATCGATAACAAAGCGATAAACAGGCGGTTTCGAAGGATCAGTACGTTTAAGAATGGGCAGTACAGGACTATTGCACACGTTTCCCCGAGTCTCTTCAATAACATCTTTCTCGATCAAATCATAAATGATTGCTAACAGTGCTCGTTCACCATCAAGGGAGATACGATATTGGGGAATACGTGGCAATCGCACATTAGATTTCAACTGAACAACATATGGTGAGATATCAAGCAGGCCCACATCGTTGGGACCTGTCGCCCACAAAGACGCAGGAAGAGAACTCAATTCCGGTGGAAGCTTATCGAGAGACAAGTACATGGGAGAGACAACCTTCTCTCCCAACGTAAGCTTTACACCCGCAGGAGAACAATACAAAGTCGCATACAAACGTTTGAGCAAATCCAGGCCCAAAAGATTTTCACCACAACCCGTGGTTAAAATCAACGGAGCTTCTAGCTCACGTGGCCCAATTTTAAGGGGCAAAGGGCGCGAAACTGGATTGCTAACGGGGGCGCCAGAGAATCCAACGGAAACATTTGTTAAGCCAGACAAAGGTGCGCCAGGGAGTTTCGAATGCTTAATGGAACTTTTCGCTGCACCAGTGTCCAACAGAAAAGGCTCAACGACGCCCGATGTAGCAACTGCGACGTAAGGCCCACTCTGATCAACCGGAACTGATACCACTCCCTCTCCTTGTCTTTGGCTGTCCTAGTAATTACTGTCGTCAGTTCCCTGATCGACGTAATAATCGTCTACATTGTACTGGGCAGATCGTCCTTGCAACGATCCACGTTGATCGAAACAATTATCGGAATTTGATGAGTTATCTGAGCGATCGTTCTGAGCACCCCGACCTCTACCACGTGGAGCCTGCTGTGAACCACCACGACCTCCTCTAGACGAGTTACCAATATTACGTTCATTTAAAACAGGACAATTGAATTTAATGTGACCCTCTTGTCTACAATAAGCACATTGATTGTACCCTAACGAGGATCTTTGGGAAGAAGAGTCATTGCGAGTTTGTGATCTGTTCGATTGCGGCTGCGATCTATTTTGTTGCGAATTATTCTGATTTGAACGTGGAGGATACGCTTGCTGAAGCAGCACTTTAGTTTTTAGCTCTTTAGTCTTTTTATCAGCACGGTCGTTCTCTTCTTTCTCTCTGTTCTCATAATATTGTGCTGTAGCCAATATCTGAGCTGAAGTAGAAACGGCCCATGCACTTTCCGAATTCCTCAATTTATTGCTCAAATCGGGCAGTAAGTTCGAAACAAATTTATCTACGAACAACCTCTGACCACCCTCAGTGCTCATATCCTGACCACTATGGTCGATGAATGCCTCCTCGAACCTCGTAAAGAAGTCGGAAACACTCTCGTCCTTCTTTTGCTTACAAGCTGACAATTTGTCCCAGTTCACCTTCATAGCTGGCATAAGAGTTTTCATTAGCGTTATTATTCTTTGAGGAAGGTCAATAATCAACTGGTCGGGTTTAGTAGCAGCCGCTTGTCCGGCATCTGCCGCTACAATGGCAGCCCAAGCACCACCTAATTCATTTGGATGGTTTTCATGGCGAATTTTAGCCCATACCGGTTGCGGTACAACATTGCCGAACAACATATCGATATCGGCAAGATTCATTACCGTAGCATCTACGAGCTGCGATAATTCTTTATAATACCCTGTAGGATTTTTGCGTGGATCAGGCAAAGATTGCTTCACCTGTAACACTTCCGAGCGTTTCCATGGGAGATGTATCCATACTCTCTGGAAATGCGCCAATACCGGAGGAGCAGCATTAGGATTAGCTGGTATCCAAACCGGTGGAACTTCTCGCATAGGAAATTGACCAGACTCATCTGGCAGTCTTTCGACATCCTCAACAAACAAGGCTTGAGGTATAGGAGTGGGACGAAAAGATAACAACCGTTCAACAGCACGTCGAACATTAGTATCCACTATCAGTCCAGCCGAAAACTGAAGCTGTAGATCAGACAACGCGGTCAGCACCTCGTCAGGCGCGTCGGCCGATATCTGATCACGAAGAACCTTACACATTTCTTCGAACACAAATCTTTGGGTTGGTATATTGAACTGACAAAATGTGTCGAGTACAACACGTGGTGGATTTCTAAGGGGGTGCGTCATCCAACCCATCGCCATATTATATAGCGAAGCACGTTCCCTATTACCAGGAAGCTGACTACGTCTCTGAGGACCATCTGAACCAGCGGACCCAAGAACAGGTCCGAGTGAATGAAAGAAGCTAGCCGCAAGAGGAGAATTACGACTACGAGTAGAGGGAGACGTATAGGACACAGGACTAACAAGTGAAGGAGTAGAAACAGAAATAACAGCAGGGGTTAACAGAGCAGGAGCAGTAGCGTGAGCAGGAGTATGTGGAAGCGGAGGAGCAGTAGGAATAGCAACAGACGAAGGAGCAGGAACAGTCGGAAGGACGGGTGCAGGTTGAGGAACAGGCGGAGGAAGAATAGGTGCAGGAACAGGTACAGGGGGAATCACAGGGGCTGTGGTACCCTGTACGTATGGAGGTGGCGATTTCATAAGATAGGACATCAAAGGATCCTCAACTGCCTCATCCTTCTTTTCCGACTCCGTAGGCAAAGTAGGATAGCATTTATCTATAGTCATACGCTGTAATCTGTCAAACACTTCCTTTTCCCTAACCTCCTTATCATGCTGAAACTGCTCTGCTTTCTTTACAATGGTACCAGCACTATCTCGCTGATTTCGCTTAGTCTGTCTGATTTCTTTCTGTCTGGCTTCTTTACGCCACAACCGAAAGGCATCAAACATGGCCGGCCTTGACTTTTTCGCGAACAATTTAACCTCTAGATTTTCTAAGATCGGGGCCTCGAAGCTACCATGTGGTGGCCAGCGAAGGTCACCATCTTTCTTCGTATATTTGATCCAGTATTCATTAAAAGTAATCGGGCCTAGCCCATGTTTGCTATAAAGTTCATACGTGGGAGTTCCAACCGGAGGTATCGGACACGAGTCCTCCAGTCGGGAATCCGTACCACAAGGTCTGAAACAACTAAACAGAGTACTGCGACCAGGCATCTTGCACACTAGCCGGGTTTCACAAACTTCAAGGGTTACGGGATTTACCAAGTCCCAGCAAAGAACAAAAACCCTCGGTTTTTGGCGGCTGCAGTCGTCAAACAACACAACAAAGTACGCTAGCAAAGTGTCACCGACAAAAACACTCACACAGCGTCAACAACAAAAACACTCGCTAAAGTGTCAACAACCAAGAACTCTGGGAGCGACCCACAAATACTTAACTCAAAGATCGATGGCGTCTCCAGGAAGGCCCGTCAATCGTCTCGCTATACCAAGGTCTACGCCAGGCGCCAAAACATGTCTACAGTCAGGGCAGCAGTCCGTCGCAGCCGTCAGGAGGCGGGAATCTTCGCGGGGAAAGTCTTCGGGCCACTTATTTCGACAACAGGATCGATGAAGCGGAGTGCACCTTCCCTCGGAGATTTCACACGAAGTTCCTCACGATCGTCGGGCTTGGACCGGTACCACTGATGCAGCCCCACGTTGGGCGCCAACTGAAGGACTGGGTTCTTTAAGACCCAGCGGTGCCAGGGCACAACACCTGAAACCTTCGTGGGTAACCTGCTCCGGCGTACGAATGACAGAGACACGGGACACTTCCTTCGGCGTCAAAGATTCAAGGTTTATTTGCTGCAGGGAACACAGATATCACGACAAGTACAACTCGTGCAACTTGGGGAGACTGCTTCAAATTGGTTCTGTGGATCGCTCCTTTTATACAGTTTTTACCCATAGGACAACATGGTACACAAAGGTTTACAACCCGGTTCCCACCATTATCCCCCAGAGGGGTCGCTTTGGTCACTTTGATACACGTAAGGTCCGGAACATAAGTGCGGAAACATTTGGCGGTTCCCAACTGTAAAAACCCATCTTCCCAACATTAGTGTATTCCAATCGGCAGTAAAACAGATCAAAAATAGGAACAAAAACAGGTGCAGAGGAAGACGGAGACAGTGGGGAGATCGGAAAGGGTGTAAAAGGGGAGGTATCGGGAAACACGAGATACAGGCATCAAAGGGACGTGCCTAATGAGATGCACGGCTGAGACAATAAGTCCGTGCGGCAAGATGAACCTCGAGCGGCGCCATCTGCTTTACAACAGCATCCCCCTCGTCATAAAGACACTTACAAAGAACATGTGTCTTCCGCAAATATCTTGGGAGTCCCAGGGTCGCGAAGCGGACAGCGTCCGTTCGCTGGCTACTTGAGGGCAAGAGACAAAATGGATGCCGTATCTAAGATGGAACCCGTGGGTACAGATGAAAAACCCATATAACAAACGAACGGTTTAAGTTAGCACAGCGAAACTGCGCACACTTACTAAACTCGTCATTTGCGGTTCATAGATACCAGACTCGACCATATTCGTGCGAGTCGAAAACATCACTTACAATTGTCACGGAACCTCAACACCACCACCCTGCTGGACAACCTCGCCAACCTGGGACTCAAGCAACTGGTGTCCACCCCCACCCACCTCGCCGGACACACACTCGACGCAGTCTTCTCTTCCAGCACAGACATCGACTTCAGCCACGCCACAGAGCTTCAATGGACGGACCACAGCTGCGTCCACTTCACCTTCAAAAGAACGACGACTCACCACCACCAGCAACAGGCTGCCCGCAGAAGCTGGAACAAGATCACAGCAGACCAGCTCGCCACCTCCCTGAGCCAGCACCCTCCTGCCAGCTCAGCGAACCCCAGCCAGGCCGCCGACAACTTCACGAAGTGGATCAGCATCTGCGCGGACGAGCTCGCCCCGCTGAGGACCCCGCCCAGCAGACCCGGAAGCAAGAAAGCCCCGTGGTTCACCGACGAACTCAAGAGCTCCAAGAAGAACTGCCGAGCCCTCGAGAAAGTCTGGAGAAGGGAACCTACACCGGACAACAGGACCTCCTTCAAGCTTGCCACCCGGAAGCACCACCAGCTGATCCGCGCCGCCAAGAAAACAGCATTCAAGGAACGGTTGGACAACAACGCACACAACTGCAAGGAACTCTTCAACATCGTGAAAGAGCTTTCCAACCCCAGCGCAGGAAACAACGACATCACCCCATCGCAAGACCTCTGCAACTCCCTCGCTTCATACTTCCACAACAAGATCGCGGACATACACAACAGCTTCAACAACCAACCAACGCACACCATGACCGAACAGCCACCCCCCACCACCACCCTCCACGCCTGGACCCCGATCAGCACCGAAGACACCATCCGCACGATGAACTCCATCCACTCCGGATCACCGACCGACCCCTGCCCTCACCACGTCTTCAACAAGGCCGACGCTGTCATCGCACCCCACCTGCGAGACATCATCAACACATCATTCGACACCGCCACCTTCCCGGAGAGCTGGAAACACGCCGAACTCAGCGCCCTACTCAAGAAACCAACAGCGGACCCCACCGAACTCAAGAACTACCGCCCCATCTCGCTCCTCCCGTTTCCTGCCAAAGTCATCGAGAAGACCGTCAACAAGCAGATGGCCGCCTTCCTCGAGACGAACGGATCCCTCGACCCCTCACAGTCTGGCTTCCGAGCCAATCACAGCACCGAGACCGCCCTCATCGCCGCCACCGATGACATCCGAGCCCTGATGGACAAGGGAGAAACAGCGGCCCTCATCCTCCTAGACCTCTCCGCGGCATTCGACACGGTCTGCCACCGCACCCTAGTACAGCGCCTCAACAACATCGGAATCCAGGACAAGGCGCTGGAATGGATCATCTCCTTCCTCGACGGAAGAACACAGAGAGTCTGCCTACCACCGTACAAGTCAGAGGCCTCCGAAGTCATCTGCGGCGTCCCTCAAGGATCATCTCTGAGCCCCACCCTCTTCAACGTCTACATGAGCCCCCTCGCGGCCATCGTACGCAAACACAACCTCAGCATAATCTCCTACGCCGACGACACCCAGCTGATCCTCTCCCTGTCCAACGACCCCGCCTCCGCCAGAGCCAACCTGCACGAAGGGATGAAAGAGGTAGCCGAGTGGATGACGACCAGCCGCCTGAAACTGAACTCTGACAAGACGGAGGTCATCATCCTGGGCTCTTCCCCCTCCGCCTGGGACGACTCCTGGTGGCCTCCCGCCCTGGGCACCGCACCCAAACCGACAGACCATGCACGCAACCTGGGCTTCATCCTGGACTCCTCCCTCTCCATGACCAGGCAAGTCAACAACGTCTCATCGGCGTGCTTCAACATCCTACGCATGCTACGGAAGATCTTCCGGTGGATCCCCACCGAGACCAGGAAGACCGTCACCCAGGCCCTCGTCACCAGCCGACTGGACTACGGCAACGCCCTCTACGCCGGTACCACCGCCAAGCTCCAGAAGAGACTCCAGCGGATCCAGAACGCCTCAGCCAGACTCATCCTCGACATCCCACGTACCAGCCACATCACCGGACATCTGAGAGACCTTCACTGGCTCCCCGTCAACAAAAGAATCACCTTCCGCCTCCTCACCCACGCACACAAAGCCCTACACGACCAAGGCCCGAGCTACCTCAACAGCCGGATCAACTTCTACGCTCCCAAACGCCACCTCCGATCAGCCAGCCACGCCCTCGCCGCCGTCCCCCGCATCCGAAGAACGACTACAGGAGGAAGGTCCTTCTCCCACCTGGCCGCCAAGACCTGGAACTCCCTCCCGACCGACCTGCGCCTGACCCAAGACCACCTCTCCTTCAGGAAGAAGCTGAAGACCTGGCTGTTCGAGCAGTAGCGGCACCCCCTTCCCCCCCCCCCCCCCCCCCAGCGCCTTGAGACACTACGGGTATGTAGCGCGCTCTATAAGTGTCACTGATTGATTGATTGATTGATTGCTAATACTAAAAAAAAAAAAAAATTCTAGAAGGCTAAAACTAAAAATGGAGAAAAAAGAAGCGTGTATAACTCACTTTTTACATATAAATTGCATCAATTTGTATATATTTTAGCCTAGGAAATTGTTGGAGCTGATAGACTTAGGGTGGTGTTCTCCCCAGTTTTCTGCCTTCTACCTCCACTTTTTCTGACCACGTTTTTGCTGACCTTAGGAGTCTGAGCACGTTACCACTGTTAACCAGTGCTATACGGAATGTACTTTCTCCCTAAAGCATTGTAATATTGGTTAATTTCCAATTGCCATATTTTTTTAACTTATAAGTCCCTTGTAAAGTGCACTACATGTGCCCAGGGCCTGTACATGAAATGCTACTTGATGGTCTGCAGCACTTTTTGTGCCACCCACTTGAGTAGTCCTCTACGTCACGGTGCAGGCCTGCCATTGCAGAGCCTGTGTGTTCCGTTTTCACTGCCATTTTGACTTGACAAGACACACCTTTTGCCAGGCCCAATCCTTGCCTTTTTATACTTATACGTCACTCCTAAGGTAGGCCCTGGACAACCCAGAGGCCGGGTGCTATGTCTTTAAAAGGCAGGACATGTACCTTTCAGTTTTACATGCCCTGATAGTGTGAAACTCTCAAATTTGTGTTTCACTACTGCAAATTCTATCGATCCCATATCAATCAATCAATCAATCAATGAAGACATTTGTAAAGCACACTACTCACCCGTGAGGGTCTCAAGGCGCTGGGGGGGGGGGGGGATTGGGGAGGGGGGGTTGCTGCTACTGCTCGAACAGCCAGGTCTTGAGTAGCCTCCTGAAGGTTAGTAGGTCTTCGGTCTGCCATAGGGGGATGGGGAGGGCGAGGTTGGCAGAGCAGAGCTTGCGGTTCAGGGTGTAGAAGGTGAGTCGTTTGTTGAGGTATGCTGGTCCGGTGTTGTGGAGTGCTTTGTGTGCATGAGTGAGGAGCTTGAAGGTGATCCTCTTGTTGACGGGATGCCAGTGCAGGTCTCTCAGGTGGGGTGTGATGTGGCTGTGGGGAGGGATGTCAAGGTTCAAGTGTGCAGAGGCGTTCTTTATGCATTGCAGACATTTCAGCAGTTTAGCCAGTCTGCTGCTGACGAGGGCCTGGGTGACCGTTCTTCTAGTGTTGGTGGGGATCCACCTGTAGATCTTTCGGAGCATGCGGAGGGTGTTGAAACAGGAGAATGAGATGGTGTTGACTTGCTTGGTTATGGAGAGTGTTGAATCAAGGATGAATCCTAGGTTGCGTGCATGGTAGGTGGGTGTTGGTGCTGCTCCCAGGGCGGTCGGCCACGAGGAGTCGTCCCAGGCAGATGGGGTGGAGCCGAGGATGAGGACCTCCGTCTTGTCCGAGTTCAGATTCAGACGGCTGTTCTTCATCCATTCGGCGACAGCTTTCATTCCTTCGTGGAGGTTGGTTTTGGCATTGAAAGGGTCCTTGGTGAGGGAGAGGATCAGTTGTGGGTCATCGGCTTAGGAGATGATTTTGAGGTCGTGCAGTTTGACTACTTGGGCGAGTGGGGCCATGTAGATGTTGAACAACATCGGGCTGAGGGAGGATCATTGGGGTACACCGCAGATGATCTTGGTGACTCCGGATCAGAAGGGAGGGAGGTGGACACTCTGTGTTCTGCCGGAGAGGAAGAAGGTGTTCCAGTCCAATGCTTTGCCTCGGATTCCTGAGTCGTGGAGGTGAGTGCGTAGGCTGTGTGGCAGTCTGTATCAAACGCAGCTGATGCATCCAGGAGGATGAGGGCCGTGGTCTCGCCATTGTCCAGCAGGGCCCTGATGTAATCGGTGGCGGCAATGAGGCTGTTTCGGTGCTGTAGTTGCTGAGGAACCCAGACTGGGATGGGTCCAGGATGTTATTCTCCTGGAGGTAGCGGGTCAGCCGTTTGTTGACAGTTTTCTCAATTACCTTTGCCAGGAACGGGAGCAGGTAGATGGGCCAGAAGTTCTTGAGGTCCCTCGGGTCTGCCTTGGATTTCTTGAGCAGGGCGTGGATCTCGGTGTGCTTCCAGCTCTCCGGGAAGGTCGCAGTCTCGAAGGAGATTTTGATGGCCTTGCAAAGGTGGGGTGCGATGGCGGCACTGGCTTTGTTGAAGATGTGGTGAGGGCACGGGTCTGACGGGGAGCCGGAGTGGATGGTGCTCATGATTTTTACGGTGTCATCGTCGTTGATGTTGGTCCAGGTGTGTAGGGGGTCGCCGTGGGTGGTGGCCATGGGGTATGAGGTGTTGTTGGCTGCCATGGTGGAAAGGTTGTCGCAGCTGTCGTGGATGTCTGCAATCTTGCATTGGAAGAAGGAGGCCAGGGAGTTGCACAGGCCTTGCGATGGTGGGATGTCGGTGGTGTTGGAGCTAGGTTTGGAGAGTTCCTTCACAATGTTGGAGAGCTCTTTGCTGTGTGTGCGTTGTTGTCGAGGCGGTCCTTGAAGGAGGTCTTTTTGGCAGATCTGATAAGGCGATGGTGTTGGCGCATGGCGTTCTTGTGGACTGCTTGGTTCTCAGGTGTCTGTTTGTGGCATCATTTCTTCTCCAGCTTTCAGCAGTTTTGCTTGGAGGTCTGGAGGTCTGCGGTGAACCAGCTGGCCGTCTTGTTGGTGCGACTGTTGGAGGGATTCTTCATCGGGGCGAGGGTGTTGGCACTGTCGTTGATCCAGCGTCTGAAGTTGCTGGTGGCGGCGTCGGTGGTTTCTGTGGGTGGGCTTCGGGCAAGGGTGGTGTGTAGCTGGTCTTCAGTGATTTTGCTCTAGCACCGGCGGGCATCTCTTAGGGCATGGTGCGTGGTCGGCTTCTCGAAGGTGAAGTGGACGCAGCAATTATGAGTCCAGTGGAGTTTGGTGGTGTGGCTAAAGGAGACGTGGGAGCTCATGGAGAAGATGGGAGAAAGCGTGTGGCCGGCAAAGTGGGTGGGCATTGTCATGAGCTACCTGACTCCTAGGTCGTCGATCAGGGTGGTGGAGTTGGTATCGTTGTTGTTCTCGAGGTGGAAGTTTGGGTCTCCGAGAAGGATGTAGTCCGTGGACGCAAGGGCGTGTGTGCTGATGAAGTCGTCGATGGAGTTGCTGAACCGCGGCCTGGGTCCGGGGGGCCTGTAGATCAGAGTTCATCTGAGGGTAGTTTTGGGATCATTGTGGATCTCGAAGTGCAGGTGTTCGGCGGCGTTGAGGGTGTGGTCTGAGTTGGTTGAGACCTTGAGCGTGGATTTGTGGATGATGGCGATTCCACCTCCTACTCTGTCAGTGCCCTCTCTCTGGGTGATCTTGTAGCCATCCGGGATGGCTATGACGATGTCGGGTGCCGAGGAGTCGTTTATTCAGTTCTCAGTCAGGAAGCCGACGTCCGGGGAGGACGTGTCGAGCAGGTCCCAGAGTTTGACGGCATGTTTGGGTGCGGAGCGGGTGTTCAGGAGTAGACATCTGAGGTGGTTGCGTCCTGTCGTGAAGGCTGGATAGGTGGGTCTGCTGCTGGTGAAGCTGCAGTTCCTGCAGGAGAAGGGTCCATGGGTGCGCTTCGGGCGGCCTGGATGCAGGTGTATGTTTTTCCGGTGTTGAATGCGTGGAGAATGCTGGCATTGTAGCGGAGACGGGCGTTGTGGCATTTGCGGGGGCCAGGGGTCCTGGCGCTGGGCACGGTCCAGGCACAGACGGGCGCAGATGGGCTTGCCTTAGGCATGCCCGCGCAGGCCGCCATAAGAAGGGGAGGTGAGAGGGAGGATCAGCTGGGAGGAGGGAGCGAATGAATGGTAGCAGGGTGGGACTGCAGGGGTAGCAGCGGTGGGAAAGCAGGATCAGCGAAGGGTACTAGAAGGGAAAAGAGGGGCAAAGCAGAAACAGGGGGAATGAAGGGGCGAAAAACAAATACAGTAAAAACAATTAAAAAACAATTACAATACTGGCAAAAACCAAGCAAGCAAAACCTACGGCCTACCACTGGCCACCAGGGATGAGGCGCAGGTGTTAGCCTACGGGTGGAGGAGGGCCTCAAACTCATGGCAGAGCGGCAGCAGGGCTCAAGGGCACAACACACAGTGGTGCTGTGCGGCGTGGGGAGCGACCTGCCTAAACAGGGTCAAGGGTCGCACCCTTCACCGCGCAGCAGCCGCCATAAGAAGGAGACGTGGGAGGGAGAATCAGCTGGGAGAATGCAGCGGACGAATGGGAGTGTGGGGGCGGGCCGCAGGGGACCCAGCATCCGGAAAGCGGGATCAGTAAAGGATACAGAAGGGAAAAGAGGGGCACAGCAGAAACAGGGGGAAGGAAGGGGCGAAAAATGAGTATAGTAAAAACAATTAAAAAACAATTACAATACAGGCAAAAACCAAGCAAGCAAGAAAAACCTACGGCCCACCACTGGCCACCAGGGATGAGGCGCAGGTGGGAACCTGCGGGTGGAGGAGGGCCTCGAACTCACAGCAGAGCGGCAGCAGGGCTCAAGGGCACAACACACAGGGGGTGCTGTGTGGCGTGGGGAGCGACCTGCCTAAACAGGGTCAAGGGTCGCTCCATAGGATAACATTGGGATCTCCTTATAATAACATGTTATAAGTGTAATTCACAATTGTGACAAGATTGACTTTTTGAGTTTGGTGTCACTGGATTCACGACTTAAAATCCAAACTGATGGCCAACTCAGATTTTAAATTTAAATTCTGAAAATGCTGCTTTTAGAAAATTGGTGCTTCCTTACTTTACTATTCGGTGCCTTCTGTCTGTCTCTGATGCACATCTGGGGAGGATGCCAGCTGGGCTTTGTGTATTCCCCCTAGATAGTCACACACAATGGGGTCTTAGATGTGAATTGATGGGCCATCCTGGCAGGATGGAAGGGAGGAGCTGGACTCAGGCTCACCTACACCTGAATAGGCAGGGCCCTGTACCCACAAAAATGGCTGCATCCCTCCCTGTAGTGAGTCTGGAGCCAGGGCAGGAAGGGAGGACCTCTGTGCACTTTAAAGGCATGTCTTGGAAGTCTCCCCTATTTCAAAGGCATAACTGGATATAAGTACTGGACCTCTGACACCACCACTTCTGTACACTTTTGGACCTGTGGATACTCTGCCAGGAAGAATGACTGCTGTGCTGCTGAAAGAGTGCCACTGTACTGGGAAACCGATATGCTTGAGTCTAGCTATGCTGTGCTGACCTGCTGCTTTGGTGCCCTGGTGGGAAGGACTGGGCCTGCATCACTTCAACCCAGAGTTACTCCCAGGGCTAGCTTGCTAGCCTCCTGATTTGAAGTCTCAGCATCATAAAAGACTTCCAACCACCCTGCTCTTCACCTGGACTCTGCTGTCTGTGAGTCTGCCCTGCCATGTGGTGCCGCCCCAGTCCTGGACCCTTGGAAGTGGGTCTAAGGTGTTTGCTATAGCAGAACCTAGGCATCTTCTGTTGAACCGGTGCATCGCCAGTGCTGCGTGGATCAGCACTGCCGCATTGCTGCTGTTGCATGGTCCAGAACCTGCTATGTAGATCGGATTGATGCATTGCTGCTGCTGCATGGATTGGACCCAACGCCTCGCTTCTAAGGCATCACTGTGTGGTGCTGTTCCTGGAACAATGTCCTCACATCCCTGTTGACGGCAACCTTGATGATGAGCCTCCGAATAACAGCTCTCCACTCATGGGAGCCAATGCATTGTTGCTGCTGTGCGGATCAAGACTGGCACATTGTTGCCACTGCATGAATCAGCACCGACGCATTGCCTTAGCAGCACCCCACATCCATAACATCGATGAATCCAGGATTAAGGTAGTTTTGTTCAGTGAGTCTCACTGGGTCACGGTATCTGGCCCAGGCTGTATCGTGGTCTGTTTGAACCTTTGACTTTGTCCCTGTATGGAGCGACCAGATATCCTATCTAAACGGTTACTGCTTCTTAGCGCTATGCTGTAGGTTGGTCTTTAAAAAGTTAATATCTCAAATTCTACTTATTGAATTTTTGTTGTAATGGTCTTATTTTATTTATTAAATTAGGTTCTATTTTTTCTAACCTGTTGTGGAATCTTTTAGTTGGTGTTTTCACTGTATGACTGTTTGAAATGTTGCACAAATACTTTACACATTGCCTCTAAGTTAAGCCTTACTGCTCTGTGCGAAGCTACCAGAGGGTGATCACACATTATGTTAGGGTTTGTCTGCTTTTTACCTCCACTAGGATTGTGGTTTCTGCCTGACTTGGGTTCATATCCTAGTCAACCCAATTTCTAACATTGATGATCAGCGGTGAGGATTGGACTTGTGTTTGTACAGTGCCATACAGTAATTTGATGTACACTACAATTCCTCACCCAAGACCAATTTGAATTTCAAATTCCACCTAATTAGCATTTTTGATTTTTTCTCAAAATCTTGTCTCTGGCTGACCTGGCTAACATAGACCCATAGGCCCAGTTTAAGGACTTCTGTAATTCTGCAATTAGGGAGAATTTAAAATTCAAATTGGTCTTGAATGTGGAATTGTAGTGTACATCAAATAACTGTATGACACTGTACAAATGCAAGACTTACCCTCACCGCTGATCATCAATGTTAGAAATTGGGTGCAGTGTGGGCAGCAAAGTTAATGATTATGTTAGGTTGTAGAATTTAATCATGATAGAGCACATGTTCGGTATCTGTTTTAAAGAGTTGTGCCAGCACTGAGTTGACAGTAAGCTGACTCACCCAGGCAAGCTTTCTGAAGAGACGGACCTCTGGGCTAGCACCACAGTGTCAAAAAAGGTGTCTGGGGGAGGCTCCCACAAAGGTGGTCAGGATTTCAACCTGAAGAAAGAAGGGGGAGAAAAACTTAAAAGTAAGGAGGTCTCTAAAGGCCTACAAAATAATTCCCAAGGGTGTAGTGTGAGCCAGCCCCGGTCTGATCCTAAAAAGAAGGGGTTCTGTGATCACAAGGCAGTAAGGTTTGTACCCCAATGTACAGAGTGCTACAAGTATGAGCAGTCCAGGAGTGACTCTCTCTTGAGTGACTCTATATGTCACAAGAGGGCTTAGCCCACCACTGTAGTGAGACATGTGGATTGGCGAGTGTAGCGTTCAGGGAGGACATAGTCCCAATTAGCTTTGGGGACAGCTAGAGGTGACCCTAGTTTCCCTGGGGAATAAGGAGATTGTAACAAAAGCTCATATGCCTGCAAATACTTCCAAATATAGGCAGTGGGCAATGGGTGTAGTCTCTGAGAGACACAGGATCCAGTATGGCTACTGTCAAGAGTCAGTTGGTGTCCTCAGAGCAGGTCTTCCAAACTCATTCCACCAAGTCATAGTCGCCGACAATTGTGAGAGCAATTTTCCGGTTGCTCTGGTTCCCTTTGAGTGGGGATGGGTAATGGCTTCCCGGTTGAGCTTCATGCCACATGTGTGGAATTGTACAAAGCAGCTAAAGATATGGGCCTCTTGCCGACCTCCATGAGAGGCACTGGTAGTGCCATTGCTGAATCCAGGGAGACCTGCATATTACACGTAAGCCTACCAATCGCTGTCAATGCTCAACTTGGATTATAAAATCCTTAGTTGGAATTTCACCACTAGACTTCTCCCACATTTGACAAAACTGGTCCAAATTGATCAATCAGGGATTATTCCCAGTCCCAACACCGCGTTCAATGTTAGAAGACTCCTGACGCTCCTGGATGCCTATATATTTGATCGCTCTGAAGCAGCGATCTTTGCAGTAGACATAGGGAAAGCTTTTGACAGCATAAAGTGGGACTTTCTCCATGGCGTGATGGAGCACTTCTGATTGGGGAGCGGTTTTCAAACCAGAACTCAGTTACTATACACAGACCTCACAGCCAGGGTCCAAACTGGATGGTATATCTCAGAGAGCTACAGTATGGGCCATGGGTCTAGAAAGGGATGCCTCCCTTCCCCTTTGCATTTTGAGTTGGCAATGGAGCCATCGACCGACTACGCCAGGACTGGGGACAGTCATCAGGGAATAGAGGTCTCTGGACAGACCCATCACATCACCCTGGACGCGGATGACATCTTAATATTTCTTTGAAACACAGCGACAGACCTGGTGGGTGCTTGGAGGTTATTGGAAAAGTTCAGGTCCCTATCCAGACTAAAGGTCAATTGGCACAATTTGCAACTGTTCCCAATGATTGTGAATCAAGGTCCCCCTGAGTTACTTCAAAGGGAACCCTAATGCCTACAATACCTCGGAGTAATATATAACACCCGCAGGCCGACTTATTGGACGGAAATGCTGGGATGGCGATTAGGGCGCTTAGAACGAGTGTTGACTTTTGGAAACACTCCTCCGATCTGTGGCAGGATGGGTGGCATTGTTCAAAACGATAGTGCTTCTCCACTTGCTGTATTTCTTTGTAGTACTGCCGCTATTCAAAGAACTGGACTTGCTCCTCATTGCTTGCATCTGGGGTCAGGCCGTGGATGGGTATCTTTGACCATGTTGCAGAGGTCTGTGGAAGAGGGAAGACTGGCTGTCCCTGAATTTGCATCTTACTATCTTGCAGTGCATCTCCAGTGGCTGATCTAATGGGCGACAGGTAGGCTGACAACGGGGCGAGAGAAGGCAAATTCTATACCCGATCTTTCCCAAATGATCAGGGTGCTGCTGAGACTGACAAAGCCCCATGGGATTGATACCACAGAATTCTAAGTGCAGCAGTGCTGTTAAACTAGATGCTTGCTGGATTTTCTGACTCGCTGCACCCAATTCGTCCTTTTCCTGACTCTTGTTTTCCTACTGCTTGTGGAGGGGTTCTTGTGCGTGCCGACCCTATGCAGCCAACCAGGAAAACACCCTCCCTAACACACTTCCACAGCCCCAGAGACACCCAGCTTCTCCATGGGCACCGTTTGGTGAGCAAAGTCCATGACCAGTCCACAAATGTAATAGGGGAATCATCCAGTACCCACAGTAGGTCCACTGCCCCAATTATTCCCGGAATAAGGGAGCCACTGTTACTGGTCCTGGAGTGATCAATTCTAGTTATGTAGGTCAGTTGGAATCAAAGTCCTTCAATCCATCATTGCAGGAAATCAGGTGGTTTCTCCTTCCACCTGTGCATCCTTCTGCCATCATTGTTCCTAGATCCAGAGTCCTATAATCTGTCTCTCCCTTGTGCAGTGGTTTTTAATTTTAGGAACGAGACATTGCTGGATATTCATAGGATTCCACATCATCCCTTTATCCCTCTCCTAACCCCCAGCACAGCATTCTGGGGCAATCCAAAATAATAAATTCAAGTTGTCTATGGAAAGAGCTACCCTAAGAGTCTCAGCTTTGCCCCTTGACAACACAGCTGCCTGGTCCCTTTCCATCCAACCTTCAAATGTGAGCCCTTGCTGTGTTGGCTCCAGAGATCTGTCTCTCCTCCTTTGTTCCAGTGGGCAGTGTGACAATCTAATTATCAGCTGCAGATTTCCTCTCCACCTCTTCCTTTCCCAGGAACTGAGTCAGACACTGTTAATTGCCCTATTCTGGGAGCAGGACTTTGATATCTGTGCTAGTGAGCAGGCCAATTAGCTTGGCCTAGTATGGGGACAAAAACCAGTATTTCATTCTGAATAGGCCTGTGGGAAATTGAAATTCCATCATCGTAATTTCTGTAATTGGGGAATTTTTAATTACTCGTGTTACGCACAATTCTCAAACCTACATCATTATGCTACTTTGAATAATTCTGCGCCATTCCCAGTAAATATTAACCCCAAATCCAATGCAATACCATAACACACTCAGCTATTGGTTACAGTACTTTATTTAAATGAGCTTTGAGCCAAAAAATGGTGCAAGAACACATTTTACCCTATAATAAGGCACAAGTTGACAGACTTTAAACATAATTTTGAGGAATTGTGCACCCCAGGGAAATGGGAAAAACCTTAAAGTGCCATAAGGTGTAACGTAGGGGACTGGAAATTCGTACATAGGGTGCATGTACACCCCAGACAGAGAGTAACTACCACAGAACTACACTATGAATACTCACAAACATTATAAGGTCTTCCCCAGGTCAACATCAATCACTGAAGAGTCTCTTCTGCCTCTGCAGGCTACTTGTGCTCAGATACCAGGCTACCAAGATTGTAGTCTTACATGATCAGCCCATGTTTTCACATGTAACAAGCCCACAACCAGTAACCAAAGCTGCACAGCAGCAGCCTTACCTCAAAAGGCAGACACCAGCAGTTAACTCAATCTAACTACTGTGAATTAACCCTGAGTGAGACATGCAGTTCTATTCCCCAAAAAAGGTAATCAAAAGCAAAACGTCCTGGAGAAGGAAATACACTGAACCCATTTGCTATACTATCAATAACAAAAACTAGAAGAAAAAAGGGTATTGTCTGGTATTCTGCTTTCCAGGATATCAAATGCTAAGATTTATGGACTATTTATGTGACTTCAAGAAATAATCAGTTTTGGAACATCAAATAAATATATATATATATATAGGTCAGTGCTTCCATAGGAAATCACTTTGGCCCCATTTGCCGAATCTCCACAAAATATTCCAAAAAGGAGCTGCTTCTTGACCAGTTTGGGCATTGAATTTTTTGAGGTGATCCATCAAATGGGTGAAGAGAAAAAGGGAGAGTCCCATAATGCAAAATCCCTGTGCATTTTCCTTAGACTTCTTTAAGAAGCACTACTGCAAAAACTGCCAAACCGAATTACAACAAATTTGGCAAGAAGCCAGATATTGGTCTTTTGACTATCCTTTTTGGAATGTGGTGTACATCCGTTCAGTAGTTTTTGAGAAATGAAAGTCAAAAAATATTTGTATAGCTGTTTGGTTGGGTACATGAGAGTCCTAAGAGAGTCTTACAGGAGAGGCAACTTAAAAATAGAGTGCTCTGATTGGCCCAGGGATATAATTTTTTTCCTTTGGGACATCTCGCTTCCGCAGGTGTTAGGCTCATATGTACTCGATTGTCATGTACCAATAAATTTGTTGCAGAGACAGGGTGATTATATTTATTGAATTTTTCAATGCGATCACCAACAGTTCTCGCTCACCCTCTGTAAGGGTAATTTATTATCCATTAGTGTGTCCTGGGTTCAGTATTTCTTTTGTTACAATAAACATGCTCGTTCTTTAACACCTTCAGCGCAGCTCAAATTTTCGCGCTGTGCTGAAGGTTCTAAGAAACGGGCGTGGCTGTGACGGAACGGTTCCGTCAAAAGCACAGCCCAACCGGCGCTCGTGATGGAACCGTTCCGTCACAAGCATCGACGGGGTTAAAAGCATGCTGCCTCTTTTGGATAAGGTACATGTAGCCAACAATATGTTCCCCATTTATTAAAACTAGTTGGACGTAAGGACCTCTGAAAATGTCTTGTCTTTAAAAAAATGATGTTTTCAGCTGAAATCGCAAAACTTATGTAATTTTTTGCTTTAGATATATATATATATATATATACACCAACGCTCCCAAAGCACGCCGCATACACAGCAGCTTCCAGGAGAAAACGGACACTTGAATCCGGTATAAGTTGCAGCAATCTGTTTATTTTTATTTTCAGTGAATCAGGAGTGCCACGATCAGATATATATATATATATATAATCAAGTTTCTATTCAGTCACAAGAAGGTAAATGACGTTTACCTTTTTATGGTGCTAATCTTGAAAGAGTTTTTTCAGTTTTCAATTTTGTGGTTTTCTTTTTGTATTGATTTTATGTTTTTTAATCTGCAAAGGTAAAAAAAGAATAGTTAGAGAAGTTAATTAAGGTTTTTGAATTCTTTGAAGACTATTTGAAAAGCCTGTATTATTTTTTCATTTGAGACTGGCAAATTCAGAAGAAAATAAAGATATTTTTTATTTAAAAATGTTTGAATCCATGCATTGCAAATAAAAATTGTTATGGGTAGTGCCCTCATTATCCATCATGGGTTTTAAAGAAAGCTAAGGCCAGGGCGGATACCATGCTGAGAAGCTCTACCCTTCAAGTCACCACAGCTGAAGAAACCAATATAGATGACAACAACACACGACTCATCTTAACTTTCAACAGAGAGTCCAAGCAGGTACAAAAGATTCTAGCTAAGAACTGGAACATTCTTAAAAGTGATGGCACCATAGGCGACTTGATTCCCGATAGACCCAGTATCACTTATAGGAAGGGCAGGAAAATCAGGGATCTGTGTGTTCACAGTGATATTACCATCTATCCCATGTACCAAGGCCTAGGTCTAAAAGGGTTCTTTCCTTGTAGTCACTGCAAGGCGTGTAAAAACAGCACCCTTGTTAAGAGAGTTGAGTACAATGGCATTAAGAGGGAGATCACACAATTTTTTAACTTTAATACCATGTTTGTGGTCTACGTGATCGTTTGCCCGTGTGATCTTTGGTACATTGAGAGTACTACTGCCCAGGCCAAAAAGCGCATATTGGAACACTATCGTGCCTTTGTCCATAGGGACTTGAAATATCCTGTGGCTAGACACTTTAGTAAACAGCATTTCTCTAATCCTGCACTTATGAAATTTTTCATTATAGAACAGATCATTAGGAATCCCAGGGGTAGGAACAGAGTTCTCAAGTTGAGACAGAAGGAATCTAAACACATATGGCCGGGATGCCCGTCACCCCCTCCCAACACAATCCCCAAGGATGGGAAGTCGGACACAGGCTTGAACTTTTGGAAGGCGGGAGGGAGTCACCCTCCCGGCCGTATTTATTAAAATATGAAACAAAATTTAAAACATTAAATAAAAGTTTCATAATCATGTACAATTTTACATTTATTACATTTCAATGAAGACATGTTCTTTGGCTAACCTTAACGGATCTCTCATACAAAGGTTTCCTAGCAGAGTCTAACATCCTGCAAATGCAACCATTCTAAATTAAAATTGTACATCCTAGCATTAAGGGCCAACGGCAAGTTCTTAACCGGTGTCAGATCCCTACTACCAAAACTCTCGCCCTCACAGTGTGAGTGGCGCATGCGCAGAGGACTCTACCCTCATTGCCAACTGTAACTTCCCTTGTCGTGGTGGGGGCCCCCTTTCCACTCGACGCCATCTTAAAGTTCGTCCGAGTTCCTGTGTGAGGTATCTGTAGGAAGGACAGCGTGGGCTCCCCCCCATCCCCACACTCTCTATCCACCGTCGCGGATATCCGGCCCCCGGGAAATTAGTAGGAGGGGCATATAGCCGCCTCCTCCCCTGGGAGGGGCCTATGGCCGTCTCCCCTTAGGCGACCCATCCTTAGTGGGTGCCGCCTCCCCGTGGGAGGGGCCAATGGCCGCCTCCCCCCGGGCGCTCCCATCCATTCTGGGTGGCGCCCCCTCTAGGGACCTTGAAATTACTGCTCACCGATCATGACCTTACCGCCACAGGCCGGATAGTTGACCGACTATCCGGCCCCCCCTACTCCTCCTAAAGGTCATGCTTCCTCAAACCCCTTAGCCATGCTATGAAGTCTCCTATGAGTAAATCATTCCCCTCCCTGGACAGGTGAACCCCATCGTTCAGATACATGTGATCACCCCGAATACACCCGTGAGGAATGCTATGCAACTGCGAAGAGCGAAACAATCTACCAATTTTATTGTTAACCCTCTTTACCGAATGGTTCAGTGCTGACACCGAAAGGCCCCCCCGCCATACCTTCCTGGGAATCATGTGGGACCAGGCAATCGTGCACCCCGGGATTCTTTTAGCCAACCAGCTAACAGCAGACAAAACTTGTTCAAACAACACTCGTCTACCCAGTGTCACCAAGTCATTGCCCCCCAGGTGTACTATGACTACAGATGGCGGTGACCTTTGCCGCCCTAGGAGACCCTCAAAAAATGACTCGAATTGGTCAAAACAGAGCCCGCCCTTCCCATGGAAGGCCATTCTGTACTCGCATTCCCCAGCTGCGTGAGTCGCGTCACCTGCTTTGAATACGTCCCCGGCGCGCCTCACATATGAGTGGCCCACGACCCATACCACTCTCTCCCCAGACGGTGATCCTCGACCGCTGGTCTCCTGGTGCTGGGTCGACTGCAAATTCCGCCCCGCGTGACAGGCTCGCGAAACTGTAATTCAAACAAAAGACAAGAAGCGTGAGTGCATGTCAATTGATCTTTACAACATGTGCAATCGCACATACCTTTTGAAGCAATTCGAGGACCATCGTTCCAACTGTTTCACTTCCTCCGCACTCTGACCCCTGGCTGTAGCCTCAGTAGCAGCCCCTATCCTAAAGGAGTGGGTCCCAAAATCGCACGGGTCCATGCCCGCGGCGCGATTGTCAGTGCTAGCACCCTCTGGAACTGAAACCTCGTCAGTGGCGTGCCATATTTGTGCCGCAGCAAACTCCCCCCCCATGTAGCCGCCCTTAGTGCCAAGTACTCCTCTATACACTTTATCGGGCATGTGGGGGACCCTTGCGCGCGCTGCATGACAACACTATTTCCCATAGCCCCCTGGTCGGTCTTGGACCTGGCTATCGAGACCGACATCGAATCACCCCTAATTTGGACGTGATCCCTGCACAAGCCTCCCTCAACGTCTTTCTTATTCCTTGCGACCAGTTCGCTCACCCGCATAGCCCCATGGAACGCTAATGCGAAAGCCGCCCGGAACAGAACTGCTTCGAAATGGGAGGAGCATGTCTCGTCTAGCTTCGCTACGAGTAGAGACAACCTATGTAAGCCAATCGGGTGCCTCGCATCTTGCTTGCGACCCTCAAGGCGCTGCCAGCCGCGAAGGGCTTTCTTCACCAAAAAGGAACCTGTTGGGTCTTCTATGCCATGCACCTGCGCCATGAATGAAATGGCCGTCCTATGCCTACTGGCCGTTGCCGCTGATCGGCCTTCTCTGTGCAGTGCTACCAGGAACCCCAGGAAGGATTCCTCCTGACCCCAGTTCTGACTCCCTGTCGGACCCAAAAATGTGCAATAGGAACGAAACGCTCCTTCGTATGCCTTCCTTGTCCTGGGGGCTAAGCTTGCTGCCACGGAGTCCTGTAATCCGGGGCACCGATTAGCCAAAGTGCTTCGGGCAATGGTGCCGCCACTAGGTCCGCTGTAGGTAGATAACCCCTGAACGCCTGCATATGTGAACGAGAGAGTGCATCAGCCGCATGATTCAGTACACCCGGCACATGTTTCGCCCTGAACTGTACATTCAGTCTCATGCAAAGCAGCACAATTTCTTTCAACAATCTCAAGATCCATTTGCAGCGTGCTGCCTGTTGGTTAATGCATTCGACAACAGTCATATTATCTGACCAAAACACCACAGAGCGGTCCCTGAAATCGTCTGGCCATGCCATCAGAGCAACCCAAATGGGGAATAACTCCAGGAACCCGATGTTACCAGTGAGACCGCTGGAGTGCCACCACGTCGGCCATGTTTGCGCCGACAATCGATTACCAAAGATGGCGCCCAATCCCACACTCCCCGCTGAGTCAGTCCACAGACCTAGTTCACCCGAAGACGCTGGCGGCTTGCTCCACACGACTCGACCGTTGAAGTCCGCCAGAAATGCCAACCAAATGCGCATATCCTGGCGAACCTCTGCAGACAGTCTCGTACGGTGGTGTCCTTCTTTGAGACCAACCATAGCTTGTGCAATAGAGCGTGAGAAGGGGCGGGCCATTGGTATCACTCTCAGGGCAAAGTTAAGCTGACTCACTGCTTGTTGCAATTGGTGCAGGGTCACTTTCTCCTTACCCAAGCATAGCGTCAAGGAAGCCCTAAACTTGGCCACCTTTACCATCGGTAAACGGAAACATCCCTCCACAGAATCGAGCTCAATTCCCAGAAACTCCAGTGAAGTAGATGGTCCAACCGTCTTACCTGGTGCCAATGGGACTCCAAACTCCCTCATAAGGATGCAGAAGTCGTGCAGCGCCTGCGCACATTCCGTATCGCCGGCTGCTCCCAAGAACAGGAAGTCATCAAGATAATGCATAACATGCCTATGTCCTGTGGCCTCGGTGAATGCCCACTCTAAAAAACAACTGAACATTTCAAAATAGGAACAAGAAATGGAGCAACCCATAGGCATGCATTTATCCATGTAATACCTCCCTTGGAATGCAAAACCTAGCAAGCGCTGATCCTTCGGGTGTACCGGGAGCAACCGGAACGCTGACTCGATATCTGATTTGGCCATCAGCGCCCCGGGGCCCAGGCGATTCAGCATGGCCACGGCCTCATCGAACGATGCGTACCGCACCGAACAAACTTCTGGGTCAATGGCCTCGTTCACCGAGGAACCCCTTGGGGCAGACAGGTTATGAATAAGCCTAAAGTCCCCTGGGTCCTTTTTCGGGACAACCCCTAATGGAGAACAGATGAACTCCACCACCGGCGGGCGATGAAAGGGCCCTGCCACTCGCCCTAAGCTGATTTCCTTTGCAATTTTTCTCTCAGCCACGCTTGGGTTGTGTTGTACCGATAACTGGTTTTTACAAAAGGAGTCCCCTCGAAAATCCCCCGCCGGGATGTGGAAGCCGTGTAGGAATCCCTTCCTCAACACCCCGGCGGAGACATGATCAGGGTATTTCTTCAACCAAGGAGTCATAGCCATGATATCAACGGGTGTAGGCAATCGGTCACAGCATTCTACCTCACTCCTGCTTGGACCCTCCTTTACCTCCCGTCCCGCTATTTTTTGATCTACATGAACTCTCCGGGTGTGAGGAATTCCCACAGCCCGCACACACATGCTTGAACCTACATGTTCCTTGCGGTCTGTTACAGTTGCCTCGATTGAAGCCCCAACAGACCCCCCGCTTACTGCCATTCCCGCCGGTTTTCGGCTGATAATCCCCACTGGCGCCCCCTCGAAAGGGCACCGCGGGCTTTTGGCGGACGACCCCCGACCCACTCCCGCCTGGCGAGGACGTACCTGCCGCCCCTGGCAGGAGCTGCTTGTGCCATGACACCGAGTCGAGGCAGTCCCAAGTCAGAGAAGCATCATATTCTTTTGCTTTTCGGAATTTCATGTCATAACCTTTCCATTCCTCTCCCTCATACATTGCATAAAAATCCATAATACAATTTTGATAGCAAGACTATTCAGTTAACACCTCGGGTGAACGTTCCCCCATAACTGCAGTAAATATAGAAAAGGCCTTAACCCAATTTGTTACCGTCTCATCCACCCTGAATTCCGCCATCTTGGCGCGCCACACGCTCGGGTGCCACAAATCTTTCTGGGTCTTGGCATATTCCATCTCGCGATGGTCAGTTAATAATGAAAACATATTGACATATTTGTCTGCCCATATTAACTCTTTTGTGGCCATAGGGATGTGCTGTGCCACCTTCTCCCGCCTTGAGGGTAATGAACCCTCCCCTGCCATTGGCAAAGCGAGCTTACCCGGTTCGGTCGTTGTTCCCGCCGTTTTCTCGTGGCCAACTGCAGGTACCACTGGTGCCACCTGTGGGGAAACAAGAGGAAGATTCACCTTTGCGGCATCTCTCGACTGCCGCAATTGCTCGATTAGTCGCTTGGCCTCTTCGGCCGTGTCTCCAGGTGCCACTGCACCCCCTGCCTTCTTATCGAGCCATGCAGCCAACTGGATGGCCAATTCGGGAGGCATTTCTTCATCGTTAGCGGGGGTAATCAGTACCGGGATAGGCTGACCCGCATCTGGGATCGGTACCGGGTTGTCTGCCGGTGTGATAGGGGCGAGTGGGGGTACCTCCGGGACCGGAACCTCCCCTGAAACCGCCCTCTTCTTGACCCGCTTCCCTCTACCCTCGGGGACGACTCCCGGCAAGGCCGGGCCTATTACCTTCTTAGGGTTACCGGGATTGCTCAGTGCAGCCAGTTGTTTTTTGACCTCCGCCAATCCTCGGCCGATCGATTGGACTTGTCCGAGTTTTCGGTCCATGCAAGCCATCCGGTTTGACAACAGGCGTAGCACCTTATCCGTCTGGGAACCCTTTTCTGCTTTCTTGCCAGCCATGGTTTAGAGTATCCGCTCCTAGATGATCAACGAGGTCCTGGACTCTTCGACTCCCAATCACTGAAAGAGAAACACAAGAATTACAAGTTCTCAAAATTGCTGCTTGTTCCGTCGAGGGCTCACGAGCAACGAGTGGGTGCAGCCTTTGGAGCACAGGAACAAGAGGACGCTTCTTCGGATTCCCGCTCTATTTATTCTTCTGCGGGAGGGAATGTACCCTCCTCCGGTACGCCTACTGGGCGTGGTCTTCGGTGTAGGTGTCTAGGACAACCCCTTTTGGGCGGGAAAAAGGCGCGCCCCGGCTACGCCGCTTCGGGCATACCAGCCGAGACACGCCCCCACCCAAAATGGTTTCCCGGGAGGATCGGGGCACCCAACCATACGTTCGGGGGGACCGAGTGGTCGCCCCTTTCCATTATCAACTTCCAAACCAAGAGCCCTGGGGGGCTCAACTCTGATGAGGAACTTTCTGTCCATCTCAAAGACAACTAACCCTTCTTGTGATCTGTGCTTACTGTTGATACCTGCATTTTATCTTGGTTTTATTCTTTCGTCTTCTGTATATTTCCTAGGTTGGTTGTTTATTGAAGTGCATTTACTTGTTATCATGTTATTTGACATCTTACTCCTTTTTCCCATAGGTGTAAAGGTGGGACTGGGTCACATCACAGCACGTCTGTTCCAGCCATGATTGTCACTTCTCCGTCATCACTTTTGAGCACGCCCATTTTGGGCTTTCAACTAGAAGGTTTGTGAGCGCAAGTAAGATCTGTTTGAACACATCTATTTGGGCCTCATTCCAGTGCATGCCACTGGAGGTCTCTCTTTGAGTAGGGTTTATGGTGGTATTTTACCTGGTTACTGCGGCACTATCCCCCCTCTCCCCATACACCGCCTTGTAATTTGTAGCTAGTTCCGAGTTGGGCTATTTAATTTTGGCTGGTGTTTATTCTACATGTATACACATTGTGGTACTATATGAATTGTGTGTCATACTAAACAAGATTTTCTTTACATGTAGTTTATATATTTTATCTTGCATTTATGGAGTTGGACAGTTCGTTGCTTTACCATCTTGCAATATGTATATAATACGGGTGTGTGGGTCTTTTGATCCTTTGTTCACACAGATTCTTTAGACGTACTGTTATGAACTGTTATTTCACCATTCCAACATGTCTGCCGCTATTTTGGTCCTGTGTCCGCTTTCAATGTCCATTCCTTTAGTTGTACTTCTATTTAATTGTATGCACGATTTTCTTCACTTACGTGAGCAAGGCCTTTGCTAGGCCGAAACATGTAGTTGTTTGTGTAAATAAACACCCTTGGACTTGGCACACAGTGTTTCTCTGTTGAACTCTGAGAGCGTGTTTAACGTGTTTGCCTTTGGAGAATATTATTCGTCCGGCGTGCTCGGCCGGCATTCACGCCACCTCTTTCGGGGCTACCTGCATCTTGTTCGGAGCAACTTTCATGTACGGATTGTCACGGACAAACACTACGAGGTTCTACTGGCCCGGCCAGGAGACGTAACTAATATTGGGTTTGATCGAGACACGGAGACAGTCCTGACAATACAGTATGGGGTAAGAGCGCTGCTTGTGCCGTTGTGTCCGTCCTTTAGGGTTCAGGATGTTTGGGGCAGCTGCTTCCTTACACTCTTTGCCCTGGGGTTGCATTGCAAAGAAAAATTGTTATGGGTAGTGCCTCATTATCATTTGTGTTGTCCATCATGGAATAGCATTTTTAAATATTTATTTGGCTTTGGCTTATATTGACTGGTTTTGAAAACTGGAGATTTGAATGTGTGTTGAAGTTATATTGTTCAATTTCAGGTGATCTGAGAAAGAAGATAAAATTAGTGTGAGTGTAAGGGACGGATTATGATGTCTGCCCAACATCACTGCGGTCTCTGGACCGACAGACCTCAGGTCAGTGGTCCCAACACCACCATTACAATGCGACAGCATATAGTGCAGTCGCATGCTCCAATTTGTCTAAACCAGCCATAGCGCAAGTCGTATGTGCAAATGGGATATTCTGTTAATACCTGCACTGCGTGGTGGGCACCTCAAGGTGCCTGCCACATGGTGCAGGTATTAACAGGGGGGCATCATAGCTGCCTTCTCGGTCCCCAACTGGAGGCCATGGAGGAATGGGGGCCCTCCTAGGGTCCCCAAACAGCGTTTTCCAACAGGCTTTACATGTCAGAAAGCCTGAAATGGAAAGCCTGTTGGAAACTGACATCGTAATCCCAGTGGCAGAAACGCTGTCCTCAGGGATTACATTGGGGCCTATGACTGGCCCATCGGAATCCAGTCGGAATGTTATTAGGCGGGTGGAATTGAAACCAGAGATGTCCATCGGAAAGCCTCCAGCCTGTGGTCAGAGGCTTTCCGACCAACATCATAATCCGCCACATAATTGCGGTGTTTAATTTGTGCTTGTCTTTTTTAGCTTTTTTCTGGATTTATAGTTTTTTGCAATAAAATATTGATGAACAATAATACTATTATGTTGGATCCAAAGTGTAACTGATGAATTAACACAATTATAGTTAAAACAAGTTTCATGAGGTGTATTGAAATTTGTTTATTAGCATTTTTCAGTTAGTCCACATTTACGTGCATTAACCATTTTGGACAAAATGAATGCTGTTTCTGTCATTCCTGCTCTTCTCTCTCCCATCTCATTCCAATGTGCATTTTCTCTCCTCATAAGCTATGGAGAGGGAAGACAAACTGATTCATGGTTTCATTCCCTTGCCCTGAATACAAAGCTTTTGATGAACCTTCTGTGTTTCTAAACAGCTACAGTTTCAAGGTCCTTCTGCTATACTTCTGCTGTGTAGACTAGGTCTGTTCATTAGTATAAAGCATTATTGTAAAATGTTTCTTATTTTGTTCAAGTATCTCCAGATGGAAATAGCATGGAAGGCATTGAGTCATTTTATTAAAATTGCAAACTGCTTCTGTGTTAAGGTAATGACGTTTTTAATTCTGATTTGCCAAAGGAGTGAATACTTTCGATCATAACATGATGAGTTTGCTGTTCCTCCAGTTTTTACGCAAGAATTGTATATAAGAATACCGTAATTCTGTGGGTGAACCAGATTTTTAGAAGTCTTTTCCTTTGCTACTACGGATGCTCCCGATATTTTCTTTATTTTGCTGCTTCTTCCGGATTAGAATAATATCTGATTTTGACTACTCTGTATAGCTCTGTATTTGAAACATTCATGGCATTCATTCCGTAGTGATTGATGTTGAGATTTTTGTATTAAAGCCATTTAACTTTTCCCAGATCTAGAACACAATTGTTGATTGGTTCCAAATATTTATTTCTGTTACTCTGCTAAATTGATGTTGGAAAGTGTTCCCCTTCGTGCAAGATCAACCCTTGAGAGAACCATCTGAAGTAACATTTTAGATGATCTGATTTTCGTGGTGCCCTGAATATTGGGGTACAATTTTCTAATTTTTGAAGTCTTAAAAAAATATTAAAATATTTTTTAGAAACATGCATAGATTAATTTCATATATTTCTAAGGTATAACTAAAGACAAAACAAAGCATTCTTAGTTTAGTACGGAGTATGTTTTTATTTTCTTAATGTTAAAAATATTTTCTTTTTGCGTTTATATCATTTGAGGAAACTGATACATTCTCAAGAAAATCCCCTACAAATTATAAAATACTTTCACTATTTATGACATCTTGAAATGAAAGGATACAACAGTCAATTACTATTTAGCAAGATTCTTTAAAAATACATGACTACATTTCCAGATGTCATAAAATGCATTTTTAAACAAGCACTGGCAAAGTCAATAGGTCTGGTGTTTGCCACTAGCTTTTTGCCAATTCTTGATTGTTTTGTCATGTTTTTTTGCCAAACATTAATATTCAGGAAGCTATTCAAGAAGCTATTCTCATAAATCTAATAAAAAACATTGGTTACATTGTTGTTGTGGTTTAAAAAAAGCACAATCAATCAACAGGAGAGTAAGGGTATAAGTGTTCACTCTCTTACCCCTAACAGTACTAGTCCAAAACAACAGACGAGTGAATCAACAGAAGACAACCTCAAAAGTTTATGTGAGGCACAAACAAGGAAGGGAGAAAATGATAAGACACAAACACAAAAATTGGAGTTTTAAGAACCCTCACTCACCAACCTAGTGGTGACATGCTTCATCACTGGGTTCCCACTAGAAGGACCTAATGTCCTTCCAGTGTGCTACAACGCCTGTTTACAGCAGAGCTGGTTCTTGTGTGTGTTGAAGTGGTGAGGAATAACCCAATTGTGCTGAGTGAGTGCAAAAAGGGGGAGGGGGAAACTTTTAAAAGGTGCAAAGTTGTGACTGTCAAATATTTTATTAATAGTCCAACCAGCACTGATTAAAAACAAGTGATGAATGGACTCATAGGATTAGTCTCATTTATTAAAGACCCCTAGTCCTCAGTGAGTTTAAACGAGTTTAGTCAACATGTTTCTGCTTTAGGAGCCCGAGTCGCTTAGCATTCTTCAGAACCAGTTGTGTGATCCTCCGGCGGTATGCACGTACTAAGGTGCACCTTACCGTGAGGATAATAGTGTTAAAATTGGAGAATTTATTTTACTTATACTCACGGCGATTCGGCGTTCAGGCGCACTCAGCTATTTTCTGGGGCCAATTACCTGTAGGAAAAAAGTATGTCAGGTGGTACATAACATTTCAATGATTATAGAAAAAACCATATTGTATCACTCCCTTCACCAACATACACATGTGTGTATTGCTTGTTCAGGCAAGCACATTCTGCTCCTAGTGTTTAGGTAACAAAAAAATTTATCAGTCTGTCTTCACAGTCAGTTGACATGTGGCAGACGCAGTTATCCCATTCTACCAAAACATTTAAATGGTGAATGTAGTGTTCGACGGTTTAAATTATCAAAGCTGTGGTATTAATCAACAAAGAAGTTCAAGCAAATGCATTGGATAAAAAACGGAATCTGTAATGGAATCCGTCGAGTACTTGAGAATAAGGAAGATAGGTAGCCAATCTACTAACTCACAAAAAGGCAGTCATCACCGCACTACATGGGCTGGCACGGCAGGGGTTTTTTTTCACGTCGCTTTTCTGTAATTAAAGTTAATGTGCAACATAAGTATGTTATTAGTGGATGCCCCAACGGGAAACACCCTTTTGTCAATAGTACGGTCATTAGGAACAAAGGAGCATCAGTACGCTGTTTATTTTAGATAATCACTTACTTTTTAGCCGACGACTCCCCCCAGGCTACCTTGTCTGTCACCACCGCCGCCGGAATGAACGCTGAAACCGGGCGCTGCAGTTAGACGTAGCGTTGACCTGGGGTCACGTGACAGAAAACACGTGGTGTTACGGTCGTTGACTCTCAAGTTAAATCTTAAAGGACCAAATTCTTGTAATCGCTCGAGGAGTTGACCTGGGGTCACGTGACAAAAATACGTGGTGTTACAGTCGCTGACTCTTCCAGTTAGATCTTAAAGGGGCCATATTCTTATAATCGCTCGAGGTGTCCAACAAATGGTGGTTGGTATATTCGAGCAATCTAGAGATATATACGGTAGATCAATGTTCACATATGACGAGTTCTGACTTATATTGTTGTAATCAAGCAAAAAATGAGCAATAGCAACTAAGATCATCTAATAAATAGTCCCGAAGTTATGTGACATATAAAAAAAAAGCTTTTTGCTAAATACTGAAAAACGGATGGGTGTTTCAAAAGTGGAATCATCATTATTACAAGTTAGCAAACTATTGACTACATAGACAGCAGTGTACTGTGTGCACTTAAAAAAGGAAATTATGTTATTAGTTGGTATTTGTATTTAGGGTTGGTCAGACTGATAAGGTATTGATGCATCAATTCAGTGAAGGCATGCTATCAGTAGATTGGTTAATGGTGACCAATTAGAATGGAAAACTTTGATCTATATTCATGAATTACAAAGATGGGCCCAGGTATTATAACCAGGCGGGATAAAGGGGTGTATTAACATCTCAGCACAGAGCCCCACGGTATCTCATCATTCAGTCCTATGCAATGGCTGGATAAGCGATGAATCCATCATTGTTCCTTCTCGAAGAGGATTTTTTCGTCACCCATAACATGTTCGAGAATCGTCCAACGCATATCGTTAGGCGTGTGATTTTTCTTGATAAAATGATTAGTAAGTTTGGTCGCATTTCGTTTACATCGAATGCTGCTCAGATGTTCACAGATCCTGAGTTTGACACGTCTGGTGGTCATACCCACATAGTTCAAAGCGCATGTACAAGTTATTAAGTACACCACATTACTGGTGTTACAATTGGTATGACTACATTGTTCCCACAGTTTGCCAGGTTCAATGTTTGGGAATTTTGTGTGGGTAGTCAAATGGCAAATGCTGCAGTCCCCACAGGGGAAATGGCCCGTCACAGCAGGGAGCCCCAAAGCATTCAGCACTTTTGGTTCTTGGTTTTTCTGTTTCTTGACCGGACAGGTATGAACGAGAGAGTCTTTTAAGCTTGCCGCTCTCTTATAAGAAAAAAGAGGTTTTTCCCAATCAAACCGATTGCTCGTCACAATTTTCCAGTTCTTTTGTATACTGTGACTTACCACATTGGACAGTGAGTTAAATGTGGTTACGCAAGTTAATGGAACCTCCTGTGATGTATTCTTAGGATACGATTCCAAAAGTGCGTCTCTGTTCTGTTTGAGAACCCTCTTCCGACTCTTGTAGAGAATCCTTTTGGGGTACCCACGTTTCTCGATTTTGTCTGTCAATTCATCAGCTTGTCTTTTAAAATCACCCATTTCGCTGCAGTTTCGCCTTATGCGGAGATACTGTCTGTAAGGGAGATTCTCCCTTAAAGGATGAGGGTGAAAGCTGGAAAAAAGCAACAAGTTGTTTTTAGATGTTGGTTTGTAATATGTTTTTGTATGGATCAAATGGTCCTTTTTTGTTAATAGTGACGTTGAGGAAGGTGATACTCTCTCTGGCGTTCTCGTGAGTGAACCTCAAATGAGGGTCACAGGTTTTGATCCAGGTGAAGAACGGGAGTAGGGAGGCTTCATAACCCAGGCCCGGACTGGCCGTTGCGGGCACCGGGCAATCCCCTGGTGGGCCGCAAGGGTGGGGGCCGGTTTGGGGCCCTGGGGGCCATTTTTGTTACAGGGCCGTTTTTGCAGCATAGCTGCAAAATCGGCCCTGTAAGAAAATCGTCCGAAAACCGGCCCCGGCAAAGAGCTATGTCGCACCCCCAGGGGGCCGGCCGAGCACTTTGCCAGGGCCGGTTTTGGGTCTCAGTCCGGCCCTGTCATCACCTTTCCAAATCATCAGAACATCGTCTATGTAACGTTGCCATAGAATGATGTTGGCGGAGAAAGGGTTAACAGGAGCCAAGATGTATTTCTTCTCAAAGTTGTAGACATATAGACCTGCCACCGAAGGGGCAAAAGTGCTGCCCATGAAAGTCCCTGTTGTTTGAAGGTACATCTGATTCTCATATTCAAAATAATTCCTCTTGAGTGCCAACTTGGCACAGTCCACCACGAAGCCTCTAGGTGCTATGAAGTTCCAAGTGTTTTGATCAAGAGCCTCTGCTACCACTTTGATGGTCTCATCCTTGGGTATGCAGGTATAGAGGCTCTCGATGTCCATGGTAACTAGGAAACTTGGTTCCTCTGGTATCTCAATGGTACGTAGCATAGCTAGGAGGCTATTCGTGTCCTTAATATATGTTTCAGTAGATTGTATTATGGGCTTCAAAAAGAAGTCGCAGTATTGGGAAAGCGGTTCTAATAAAGACCCGATCCCAGACACAATTGGGCACACATTGACATAGGACTCACTGTCACTGAAGGAAACAACTTTGTGTGTTGATGTGTTCCTTCGGAAAGGGCAGCAAGATATAACTCATAGTGAAGGCAGCCAAAAGATGAAGGGGGCTGGCACAATGCCCCTTCATCGAAGCTGGAATAGGTGGAAGAAAAATGTGATTTACAGACCACAGACTCACAGATGAAGTCTGGTTAAAAAACCCTATAGGTAGCTTTATTATACACATGATTTTAGTAAAATCAAAAGATCTTGGCTAAAGTAGACATAAAAACCCAATTGGTATGGCATTGGCTGCCAGCGTCTTGCCTTTGGGAAAGAAAGAAAGAAAGAAAGAAAAAAAGAAAGAAAGAAAGAAAGAAAGAAAGAAAGAAAGAAAGAAAGAAAGAAAGAAAGAAAGAAAGAAAGATGGAAGAAAAGGAAGAAAGAAAGAAGAAAAGGAAGACAGAAAGAGTAAGATAAGACAGAAAGAAAGAAAAAACAAGAAAGTTAAGGGGAAGAAAAAGAAGAAAACAAAAAAGAATAAAAAAGAAGTAAGAAAGAAGCGACAAATAAAAGAAAATAGAAAGGAGGAAAAAAGAAAAAGAAGGAAAGAGAGAAGCAATGACAGAGAGACAGGGTTGCAAATATAGCGCATTCTCGTGAGTTTATATTCAGTGAAAATTAAGCAGTCAGATAAATAAACATTGGCCCGTAGAAAGAAATTTACAACAGTATTGGCTGGAGACAGGCTCTGATAAAGCTGGAATTTGCCTCGTGCTCATCTGGCAGATAGCCTCCTGCTATCACATCAGGCTCTACAAACAAAAACAACACTAAATTTATAATAACATAGAAGAAAACATTGGCACTGACGGGAACTATGTTGGGTGTGGATGTGTTCCTTGTGAAAGAACAAAAATGAAGTCCCTCAAAGTGAAGTTAACCAGTGGCTTAAGGAGACTAACCCGTTGCCTCATGCTGTATGCTGTAGCAGGCAGACGCAGAATGTGAATGACACCAGAACAGGCCAGTGGATAAAGAAAGGCGGCTAAAAGCTCCTTTATGTAGGCAAATTACACATATAATTTTAGTAAAATCAAAAGGTCTTAGGTTATGCAAGACTATAAAAGCAGACTCTCAGGAATTACAATTCTTAAAACATAACAGTAAAAAAGATTGTTCAATGCAAATATTTACTGCTATGTACATCCTAATCTCAGTATTTTAAAGTTAGTGTGCTTATTTTTAAGACAATCAGAAGTCACTGTTTGAATAAGCACAGTGAACATCATGTGTCCATCTCAGTGGCAGTCACACAAAGGGCGCCAAGTGGTAGATTGACTTTTTTACTCGTTTTAAGGGGTAAGCCTACATTTAAAAAATAAGCTCTAGTATCTATTTTTTTAACCATTTAATGACTGAACCTGCTCTTATATTTCATTAACAAATGTTAGAGTTATATTAAGGTTAACCGAATTGTCATATGTGTTTGCCATGTTGCTGTGGGCATTTCTTTGACATATCATGTTATTTAATTGAATAACAAATTATTGCCTAATTCTTCAACACTTTAGGCAAGCATTCTTGTATAAAAATATAATGTAAAAAAGTGGAGTTAATTAATTCTGCTGAGTATAGACTTGCGCTCTAAGGCTAAAATCATGAAAGTCATGCAACTGCGGAGAAATGCATGTGGAGTAAAAACCGCAGAGTAAAGGTACGCTGACTAAAATATGCAGTCATAGCTGATGTGCTAGAGAAAGGCAACAACACTATTAAGTTAGCTTTGCATAACAAATTTAATTAATTAAAATTCATTACATTACCAGTGCTTATTTGAAAAGATATTCAGAAAACACAACTGTTTCAGAGGGTGGAGACAAGCATTCACTTTTGAGTAAGTCTACACATGCATTTTCTGAATATTCCAAAGTAGTAAATTCCAAAGAGTAAACCTACTAGTAGTAAATATACATGTGTAGATTTACCTTTGTGACTAGGCCCCATCAATAGCAACATTGGTAACAAACATAGGATATAGTGACCTACAAAACCGGAAACCCCAATTGCCTGCCACCTTTTGATGCAAGTTGCAAAATGTTCTTCTACCTCCGAGAGCTGAGGTCCTTGCCAACAGGCTCTGGACTGTGTGAGAAGTAGCAGTAATGTTTCATATATTGCATTAATAGCAGGAAGAACATTTGTTAAGAGACATGTCTGTGCAATTGCTCTATAAAGCACTGGATATCATTTGGAGAAGACAGAATAAGGTACTTCGGCCCCCTTGCTAGGTCAGAGATAGGTTGTCCAGTTGCCATCTCTATCTTTTCAGGGAAGTTCTGGTTCAACCATCGACCTCACAGGAAATGAAAGAACATAGTGTCACCTCACAGGGAGTGAAAAGGCCATGGATGACTGTAGTGTGAATAGTGTTGAGGCACATTTGTTTTGATTGATGTTATTAGATTCAACTAGGTTCACCTTATTGTGATAAAGCCAAGAGTGTTGGGTAATTTAGACTGTAGTCATTGGCAACGAATGAATTCTTCTTGCACACTGACACGTGAATACCCTAGACTGAATGAGAATAGAAAACTAAACAATTTCCAATACAGTTATCTTCAATCCTCTTATCACAACACCATGTTCGAGTTAAACAGAAAATGGGTGCCGGAATTGTAATTCAGTCTGAATTTAATCTTTTATTTATTTTTTGCTTTAAATCCATTTGTTGGTTAACTTCACCAAATTTACCTTTTCAACATCTACATCACAAATACAAAAATGTTCTTTTTCATAAAACATTACCCTAAACATATTCTTCATCATTCTATACTCACAGTTATTAAACCTATCAAGAATTCAACAACCCTTTTCCACATGCACACACAACCACAACAATTTATTTACAGGACAAAAATTAATTACAATATTATACAATGACCATAGACAATCAGTTTGTACAATCTCATAAATTTTGAGCAATATTATTCATTTGAAGATATTATGGCTCAACAAATTGGTCTATGCGTTTCGAACTCCTACTGAGTATGGAGGTCTCACCAGAGCTGTGGAAAAGAACAAAAACCTCTCTTAATGACCATGGCTAATATATGTCTAAAAACACTATGCTACCCCACTTTTGGTCACTGCCTCTTACCTTTACTATAGAAAGCTTGACTCAGTATACCCGACGCTTAACACTGCGAACAAACATGGAACAATAGAAAGAACGAATCAGCACAAGTCACTGTCAGAAGCAACCCTATTTTATCTTCACAAAGAAAGTAACCTTTTCTCAAAGAGTACTTACATTGGGCAGATTAAATACATAAGTTAAGGACTTTCTCAGTTGTGCAGAAGACCTAAACAATTAGTGAAAGGCCTACTTAGCGCTTGTGAACGCGTCATAATACATGCTGAGAAGGAACTGCTAATTTAGAAGGGACTTACTTATGTGTTGGTCGGAGCTTCTTCCCGATATGTAGATGCGGCCGCTCAATGGTATCCTGAAAATGGGGCAAAAAGACTCTTTAGGATCAGGATGTCGGCCGCTGTAAAGAACAACAAAGCCTCCTGCGGTGAGCTCAGAGACTATCTTACCTCTCAGAGCCACTGTTTGCCGCGATTCAGTTAGAACGGCATATTCGTTCTCTGGCAGACTGGGGGACGTCTTAAACGTTGACGGTGATAAACGTGCAACCTTTCCTGGTTAAGAGGTCCATGGGAAATGTAGTTTTTTCATTGTCAGACCCCTTCGCAGTTCGAGCCGCCTATACACTTGAACTTCGTCTTATTTCAAACAAAGAAAAAAGCAATTGCTTGTGGCAAGTTTGTGTTGAATTTTTTCGAAATACATCATAATATACGTGGTATAAAAATGAGGGAACATTTAACTTTCGAGAATGTGCTGTATTGGAGGATGATGGGACATGTAGTTGTTCCACGTTCGTGGCTCAGAAGCGAACTCTATGTCCTGAATGAATCCACTTAGTTGGCCTTCCTCTCAGAAAGCAAAATGTCCAGCATGGATTGTAAAGTGAGGCCACTGCCTCACTGATGGCGGCATGAAGCATTGGCGCAAAGGGGGGATGTTCCATGGTGGTTAGCCGAATGTAAAGAAATGGGCTGCCCATTTTGGTTCAGTTTGTAAATCTCTGTTAGTTCAATCCATCAACTGCTGAATTAAATTTAACATTCAGCATTGCTTCTCTTCTTGATAGATTCGCTTCCAAGTCTCCACCCCTGATGTTCTTCTCGACATTTGAAATGACCGTCCATTTTAAATCAAACTCGGAATGAGTATTGAGAAGCCAATGGTTGACCAATGGGGCCGTTTGGATGTGCTTTCTGATTCTTGACTTGTGTTGTGTGATTCTCGTTCTCACTTCCTTGTTCGTCTTTCAAACATATAACATATTGCATGTGCATTTTATTACAATTTACAATTTACAATTGGTGAACGACTCATGTTTCCAAAAGATGTTATCATGTTTAAAGACACATCCTTCTTTTGTAGTTGCACAGCAAATACACATGCCACACTTATGGTGTCCTTGCATAGGTGGTAGGCCAACAAAGGCTCTCATTGTGACTTGGTCCTTTTGAGGAAGTGTTGCTCGCAGTAGTTGGTTGGCAATACTCGGTCTTTCCTGAACGCAAACAATGGAACATTATTCAGCGTTTCATGTAGATTTTTGACCAGGTGCTAATTGCGAGTGATCATCTTTTTAACATGTTGGAGTTGGGACAATATGTGGGTACGCAAACAATTCTTTCCATTTCTTTTCTTGGTCTTTTTCAAGAAGGCATTCTCGTGGAGTCCACCACACCCGTTTCATTGATCTTTTGAGTAATTTCTTGGGTAACCACGCTCCAATATATTTTCTGTTAGGCTCATTGCATGGGTTTGATATTCATCTTTAAAATGGCAGTTGCGACGAATTCGCAGATATTGCCCGAATGGTAAGTTTTCTTTTAGACTTCGGGGATGATTGAATGTAAAGTGCAGTGACTTGTTTCGATCGGTCAATTTTTTTAAAGAGTTGTGACAAATCTTCCTTCTGATGGATACACTTCGACATTTAGGAACAGCATTTTGCTCTTTGAGTAACTTAAGCTGAATTGAATTTCCACTGTCCGATTATTCAGCCATTCATGAAATTTGGTCAAGTCCTCTTCGCTGCCAGTCCAAACAAAAAAAATGTCATCAATATAACGACTCCAGTTCCCAATCCATTCAATAAATGGGTTATTTTGGTAGATATAGGTTTCTTCATATCTTGCCATAAATAATACCGCTAACTCAGGAGCAAACGGACATCCCATGGCAACTCCGCCTGTTTGAAAAAAGTTGAAGTAGTTTATTTCAATGCGAAATTTGCCAACTTCAAAATGAATTCCACGGGTAGGCCAACAAAGGCTCTCATTGTGACTTGGCCATTTTGTGGAAGTGCTGCTTGCACTAGTTGGTTGGCAATACTGCGGTCTTTCCTGAGCGCAACTAACAGAATCAATCAATCAATCAATCATAGCATTTGTAAAGAGCGCTAATCACCCCGAAGGGTGTCAAGGCACTGGGGAGGGTGGGTCCGCTACTGCTCGAACAGCCAGGTCTTGAGTTGCTTCCTAAAGGAGAGATGGTCCTGGGTCAGCCGTAAGTAGATGGGGAGGGAGTTCCAAGTCTTGGCTGCCAGGTAGGAGAAGGATCTTCCTCCGGCGGTGGCTCTGCAGATGCGTGGTATGGCGGCGAGGGCAAGGCTGGTTGATCATAGCTGGCGGGTGGGCGTGTAGAAGGTCAGGCGGTCGTTGAGGTACTTGGGGCCCAGGTCTTGCAGAGCCTTGTGTGCGTGGGTGAGGAGCCTGAACGTGATCCTATTGCTGACGGGGAGCCAGTGCAGGTCTCTCAGGTGGCCGGAGATGTGGCTGTGTCGGGGAATATCCAGGATGAGTCGTGCGGAGGCGTTCTGGATGCGTTGGAGTCTTTTCTGAAGTTTGGCTGTGGTTCCGGCGTAGAGGGTGTTCCTGTAGTCCAGTCAGCTGGTGACGAGTGCCTGGGTGACGGTCTTCCTGGTCTCGGTGGGGATCCATCGGAAGATCTTACGGAGCATGCGCAGGGTGTTGAAGCACGATGAGGAGACGGTGTTGACTTGTCTGGTCATCGAGAGGGAGGAGTACAGGATGAAGCCCAGGTTGCATGCGTGGTCCATTGGCTTGGGGGTGGTGCCCAGGGCAGGGGGCCACCAGGAGTCGTCCCAAGCGGAGGGCGATGATCCCAGGATGATGACTTCCGTCTTGTCTGAGTTCAGTTTCAGGTGGCTGTTCTTCATCCACTCGGCGACGTCTCTCATCCCTTCGTGTAGGTTGGTTCTGGCGGTGGCGGGGTCGTTGGTGAGGGAGAGGATCAGCTGGGTATCGTCGGTATAGGAGATGATGTTGAGGTGGTGTTGGCATGCGATGGCTGCGAGGGGGCTCATGTAGACGTTGAAGAGGGTAGGGCTTAGTGAAGAACCTTGTGGTACACCGCAGATGACTTCGGTGGCCTTGGATCTGAACGGGGGAGGAGGACTCTCTGGGTTCTTCCGGCGAGGAACGAGATAATCCACTCCAGTGCCTTCTCTTGGATTCCGATGTTGCTGAGGCGCTGTACTAGGGTGAGGTGGCAGACAGTGTCGAACGCTGCAGAGAGGTCCAGGAGGATGAGGGCCGCTGTTTCTCCATTGTCGAGCAGGGATCTGATGTCATCGGTGGCTGCGATCAGGGCGGTCTCTGTGCTGTGGTTGGCTCGGAAACCAGATTGCGAGGGGTCGAGTGATCCATTTGTCTCGAGGAAGGCGGTGAGAACATTATTCAACGTTTCATGTAGATTTTTGACCGGGTCCCAATTGCGAGTGATCATCTTTTTTAACATGTTGGAGTTGGGACAATATGTGGGTACGCAAGCAATGCCCGTTTCATTGAACTTCTGAGTGATTTCTTTGGGTAACCACGCTCCAATAAATTTTCGTTAGTCTCATTGCATGGGTTTGATATTCAGAAGCAGTGATGAACCTGAGGAAAGACACATCGGTAATAATTAAGCAGGCCGATAAGGGAGGTTCAATTGTTGTATGGGATCGAACACTCTATGCCACCGAAGTCAGGAGACAGCTAGACGACGGAAAATGTTACAGGAAAATTAGTAAGGACCCTACACTGAAACTAAAAAATCAACTACACTCTATTCTAGATGATCGGAATAAACAAGGGTTTGTAGGAAAGAAGGAATTGGAATATCTAAAAATAAAGAACCCACGGATACCTCTATTTTACGTACTACCTAAGGTACATAAGAGTGAAAGTGCACCACCTGGGAGACCAATAGTCTCCCCAATAGTCTCCGGCTGTGAATCGTTGATGGAGCCTATTGCCAAATTTGTAGATTTCTTTCTCAATCGGTTCTTACCTAATGTTAAGTCCTTTCTAAGAGACACCACAGATTTTATTAACAAACTAACATCAATTGACTTTGAATAAAACGTTCACTTTCTAGTGACTATGGACGTGGTGTCATTATACACCCAAATCCCCCAAGATGATGGCCTATATGTGTTGGAATCCCTTCTAGAGACACGAGAAAGGCCTCAGAAAGTACCCACAGAATTCATTTTGAAGTTGGCAAATTTTGCATTGAAAAAAAACTACTTCAACTTTGATGGGGAATTCTATTTTTAAACAGGCGGAGTTGCCATGGGGTGTCCATTTGCTCCTGAGTTAGCGGTATTATTTATGGCAAGATATGAAGAAACTTATAGCGACCAAAATAACCCATTTATTGAATGGATTGGGAACTGGAGTCGTTATATTGACAATTTCTTTTTTGTTTGGACTGGCAGCGAAGAGGACTTGACCAAATTTCATGAATGGCTGAATAATCGGACAGTGGAAATTCAATTCAGCTTAAGTTTCTCAAAGAGCAAAATGCCGTTCCTAGATGTCGAAGTGTATCCATCAGAGGGAGGATTTGTCACAACTCTTTTAAAGAAATTGACCGATCGAAACAAGTCACTGCACTTTACATTCAATCATCCCGAAGCCTAAAAGACAACTTACCATTCGGGCAATATCTTCGAATTCGTTGCAACTGCCATTTTAAAGATTAACATCAAACCCATGCAATGAGACTTACAGAAAATGTATTGGAGCCTGGTTACTCAAAGAAATTACTCAAGAGATCAATGACACGGGCATGGTGGACTCCACGAGAATGCCTTCTTGAAAAAGACCAAGAAAAGAAATGGAAAGAATTGTTTGCGTATCCACATATTGTCTCAACTCCAACATGTTAAAAAAGGTGATCACTCGCAATTGGCACCTGGTAAAAAATCTACATGAAACGCTGAATAATGTTCCATTGTTTGCATTCAGGAAAGACCGCAGTATTGCCAACCAACTAGTGCGAGCAGCACTTCCACAAAAGGACCAAGTCACAATGAGAGCCTTTGTTGGCCTACCACCTATACAAGGACACCATAAGTGTGGCACATGTATTTGCTGTGCAACTACAGAAGAAGGATGTGTCTTTAAACATAATAACATCTTTTGGAAACATGAGTTGTTCACCAATTGTAAATCACGGTAAGTGGTTTATGGGATAAAATGCCCATGCAATATGTTATATGTGGGAAAGACGAACCAAGAAGTGAGAACGAGCATCATGCAAACCAAGTCAAGAAACAGAAAAAACATCCAAATGGCCCCATTAGTCAACTATTGGCGTCTCAATAATCATTCCGAGTTTGATTTAAAATGGACGGTCATTTCAAAAGTTGAGCAGGACATCAGGGGTGGAGACTTTTAAGCGAAACTATCAAGAAGAGAAACAATGCAGATTGTTAAAATTAACTCAGCAGTCTATGGATTGAACGAGTTAACAGAGATTTACAAACTGAACTAAAATGGGCAGCCAATTTCTTTACATTCGGCCAACCACCATGGAACATCCCCCCTTTGCACCAAACCTTCATGCCGCCATCAGTGAGGCAGTGGCCTCACTTTAAAATCTATGCTGGGCATAATGCTTTCTGAGAGGAAGGCCAACTAAGTGGATTCATTCAGGACATAGTGTTCGCTTCTGAGCCACAAATGTGGAAGAACTACATATCCCATCATCCTCCAATACAGCACATTCTCGTAAGTTAAATGTTCCCTTGTTTTTATACCACATATATTATGATGCATTTTTCGAAACAATTCGACACAAACTTGCCACAAGCAATTGCTTTTTTCTTTGTTTGCAATAAGACGAAGTTCAAGCGTATAGGCGGATCGAACCGCAAAGGGGTCTGACCATGAAAAAACGACATTTCCCATGACCCCCTTAACCAGGAAGGGTCACGCGTTTATCACCGTCAACGTTTAAGACGTCCCCCAGTCCACCAGAGAACGAATATGCTGTTCTAACTGAATCGTGGCAAACAGTGGCTCCGAGAGGTAAGACAGTCTTTGAGCTCGCCGCTGGAGGCTTTGTTGTTCGTTACTTCCTTTCATTGAGGTGACAAAGGAGATTGAGTCATACATGTTTTAAAAAAATAATCCCTGTGATCAAGTAGTTCTTGATTGTGCAACACATATTGACTAGCGTATACACATGGGCTTAGTTTGGGCTACCAGCATCTGGAAGTTGACAAGTTTGAGTGGACAAAAAGGTAGTACAAGGGCGCATGAAGTCTTTACATTGTCTCTGTGCTCTCTATGTAAGGTGTCAATGGTCCCTTTTCCCCCCGTTAATTTCTTGTCTGCCAGACCTATTGGATGAAGAATTCTCCTGTGGGGCATCCATGTTACTTTCATGAGCACAAAAAGACTGCCTTTGTAGTTGGGGTAATTACTATTTTGCCAAAGTGCTTTTCAGTTTGAGTGGTACTTTCCAGGAGAAAACACCTTCTGTCATAATCTCTGTGAGATTTAGATATAAATGGCAGCATTTTTAAAGTGCAGAGCTACCTCCTAAGGAGGTGTCCCGACCCTGGGGGCCTTCGGGAAGATTAGTCAAGATATTGCCCAGAGTCACATGGTGCTGGGGCCAGGTGAACCCTGTGGTCCAGAGTCAAACGCCCTGGCGGCTGCTCCACACCTCTTCCACACAAATCCCAATTAATTTGTCTATATCATGTTCAATGAAAGTGGGATTGTTAAGTGAGGGAAGATTTTCAGACTAGGCCAGGAACTATTTCTGGCAATGGCTAAGTAGGAAACTACTTTAAATATTCCTGCACAAACACTTTTTCTGGGAGTTCACAACTTAAAGAGAAAAATAAAGTTCTAGTAGTTTCTGTTGCAGATGTGGATGAAATGTCATAGTGGCTGCTAAATAGTTGACCTGAACTTTTTTTGCTGTAAGTGTCTTGCTCCATGTTTGCAACGAGGCAATCTCCAGAACTAGCCTGTCAGGAAATTAACCAGGCCTGTCTCAGTGTATTTTATTTGCTCTTGTTATATTATTTTAAAATTTTGAATGGAGACATTCTGATTTCAGATGCAGTGGACTTTGTACTTTTCTGTAGAATAGATTGGTCTTGTGTACACAGGGTTCCTGGAAGGAATATCTCAACAACTGTTCCTCAAGTTGAAGAGGGTAGTGTTATCAGAGATCTGTCCTGAAGATTTCTTGAATATCTGATGGAGCAAAAACTACCTTCTTACATTTTAAAAGAATAATGTTTCCAATGAATTAACCTTGTATTTACAAACTCACCTCATGCACGTAAGCCTGGACCTTGCTTTTTACTTCTTGCATACCATTATACCAGATGCCTGTGCTTGACTATTGACTTCCAAAATCCGATTCTGACATCCTAGATCTCAAATCAGAGATTTCTTGAGTTTGCATGCTCCTGTCAGGAATAGGAAGAAAGTCAGAATCCTTACAAGTACATGTCAAGGCTTTTTGACCAGAACAGGCCAAGTTTGGAATCTTTGAAGAATGGGATGGCGGAAAGTAGAATGAGAACTTTACATCATCACTTCTGGGTTAGTGGTGAGACTTCCAGAGGAAGTAATAAAGGCATGGCACCTTACAACATCTCTCAGTTGTTTCGGCTCAATTCTGCTGTCACTTAGTTTGTCACACTCTCTTGCATCCCAACATTTTGTTTTCTTCCTTTTATGCTTTCCTCATCCTCATTTCTATTTTCATGCTTTCCATTGTCCTTATCAGCCCTTCTTGGTTATACGTTCTTTCTGCCTACCTGAATAAATTGCACTCCTCTCCCAACCATACTTTTATACAGCAGTCGTCCACCTTGCATATACATTGATACTCTGATCGACATATCAGGCTTTGTAACTACATGTTTTGAGTGGCAAATTACTTTTATACAGCAGTAATCCACCTTGCTTATACATTTATACTCTCCTCCACATATAAGGCTCTGTAACTACATGTTTTGAGTGGCAAATTACTAATCACTGTTTTTCCTGTGTGCTTTTTATGAATACCAAGCAAGAAGACATTGGCTGCTACTGCCACCATTCCGATTTAGTGTTACCAGTGTCTAATTCCAAGTGGGGCTCCTCCATGAGAGCGGAGAAGCATTACCCCACTTAAATGCCCACTAAACCCCAGAGGTGAAAAATAAAATGGTAATTCATTATCATTTTATTTTTCATCATCCCGTTCTAAACCATGTGTCAGGATGGGCAAGGCCTGCTGGGTGGCAGCAGGGAGGAGTGGTAGGTCGAGGTCTTCCTGTGCACAGTTTAAAGTGTGCATGACTCTTTAGCCAGCCTTCTCGCAAAGGCCAGCTAGACATGCACACTTAAACCTTTCAACCCAGCTGGCATGAGACAGCTGGGTTGGGAGCAAGGGCAGGCCTCCATTGCACTGGAGAGCGCTGAGAGAGGGCGCTCCTTCCTATCAGGGCGATGCTCTCATTTTAGTAAAGATTCAGAAAAGGGGGTGGTGATGAACAGAGTGTCTGAATTGAGCAGACCACTCTTACCCAGTCCAAAGATCAGGGCTTGATCCATCACCGTTATTTATCTCACTGCCCCATCCCAGCTCAGAACCTGGCTATATGCAAATCAGTCTGTCCCTGGCCCAGTGCATCATGGGAACAGGGCAGACTAAACTACCAAGCCAATTCTTCACCAGAAAGGAGACAAGCTACCGGGGACCGGTTTCTGGCATTTCAGCCGTCTTCGGCCCGGCTTGCTTGAATCCTGATGGAGCAGTGAGAAAGGGACTCATGTCTGAGTATACCCTGCCACACCTATAGTGGCCAAAAACGATTCAGAAAAGGGGGTGGTGATGAACAGAGTGTCTGAATTGAGCAGACCACTCTTACCCAGTCCAAAGATCAGGGCTTGATCCATCACCGTTATTTATCTCACTGCCCCATCCCAGCTCAGAATCTGGCTATATGCAAATCAGTCTGTCCCTGGCCCAGTGCATCATGGGAACAGGGCAGACTAAACTACCAAGCCAATTCTTCACCAGAAAGGAGACAAGCTACCGGGGACCGGTTTCTGGCATTTCAGCCTTCTTCGGCCCGGCTTGCTTGAATCCTGATGGAGCAGTGAGAAAGGGACTCATGTCTGAGTATACCCTGCCACACCTATAGTGGCCAAAAACGATTCAGAAAAGGGGGTGGTGATGAACAGAGTGTCTGAATTGAGCAGACCACTCTTACCCAGTCCAAAGATCAGGGCTTGATCCATCACCGTTATTTATCTCACTGCCCCATCCCAGCTCAGAACCTGGCTATATGCAAATCAGTCTGTCCCTGGCCCAGTGCATCATGGGAACAGGGCAGACTAAACTACCAAGCCAATTCTTCACCAGAAAGGAGACAAGCTACCGGGGACCGGTTTCTGGTATTTCAGCCGTCTTCGGCCCGGCTTGCTTGAATCCTGATGGAGCAGTGAGAAAGGGACTCATGTCTGAGTATACCCTGCCACACCTATAGTGGCCAAAAACGATTCAGAAAAGGGGGTGGTGATGAACAGAGTGTCTGAATTGAGCAGACCACTCTTACCCAGTCCAAAGATCAGGGCTTGATCCATCACCGTTATTTATCTCACTGCCCCATCCCAGCTCAGAACCTGGCTATATGCAAATCAGTCTGTCCCTGGCCCAGTGCATCATGGGAACAGAGCAGACTAAACTACCAAGCCAATTCTTCACCAGAAAGGAGACAAGCTACCGGGGACCGGTTTCTGGCATTTCAGCCGTCTTCGGCCCGGCTTGCTTGAATCCTGATGGAGCAGTGAGAAAGGGACTCATGTCTGAGTATACCCTGCCACACCTATAGTGGCCAAAAACGATTTAGAAAAGGGGGTGGTGATGAACAGAGTGTCTGAATTGAGCAGACCACTCTTACCCAGTCCAAAGATCAGGGCTTGATCCATCACCATTATTTATCTCACTGCCCCATCCCAGCTCAGAATCTGGCTATATGCAAATCAGTCTGTCCCTGGCCCAGTGCATCATGGGAACAGGGCAGACTAAACTACCAAGCCAATTCTTCACCAGAAAGGAGACAAGCTACCGGGGACCGGTTTCTGGCATTTCAGCCGTCTTCGGCCCGGCTTGCTTGAATCCTGATGGAGCAGTGAGAAAGGGACTCATGTCTGAGTATACCCTGCCACACCTATAGTGGCCAAAAACGATTCAGAAAAGGGGGTGGTAATGAACAGAGTGTCTGAATTGAGCAGACCACTCTTACCCAGTCCAAAGATCAGGGCTTGATCCATCACCGTTATTTATCTCACTGCCCCATCCCAGCTCAGAACCTGGCTATATGCAAATCAGTCTGTCCCTGGCCCAGTGCATCATGGGAACAGGGCAGACTAAACTACCAAGCCAATTCTTCACCAGAAAGGAGACAAGCTACCGGGGACCGGTTTCTGGCATTTCAGCCGTCTTCGGCCCGGCTTGCTTGAATCCTGATGGAGCAGTGAGAAAGGGACTCATGTCTGAGTATACCCTGCCACACCTATAGTGGCCAAAAACGATTCAGAAAAGGGGGTGGTGATGAACAGAGTGTCTGAATTGAGCAGACCACTCTTACCCAGTCCAAAGATCAGGGCTTGATCCATCACCGTTATTTATCTCACTGCCCCATCCCAGCTCAGAACCTGGCTATATGCAAATCAGTCTGTCCCTGGCCCAGTGCATCATGGGAACAGGGCAGACTAAACTACCAAGCCAATTCTTCACCAGAAAGGAGACAAGCTACCGGGGACCGGTTTCTGGCATTTCAGCCGTCTTCGGCCCGGCTTGCTTGAATCCTGATGGAGCAGTGAGAAAGGGACTCATGTCTGAGTATACCCTGCCACACCTATAGTGGCCAAAAATGATTCAGAAAAGGGAGTGGTGATGAACAGAGTGTCTGAATTGAGCAGACCACTCTTACCCAGTCCAAAGATCAGGGCTTGATCCATCACCGTTATTTATCTCACTGCCCCATCCCAGCTCAGAACCTGGCTATATGCAAATCAGTCTGTCCCTGGCCCAGTGCATCATGGGAACAGGGCAGACTAAACTACCAAGCCAATTCTTCACCAGAAAGGAGACAAGCTACCGGGGACCGGTTTCTGGCATTTCAGCCGTCTTCGGCCCGGCTTGCTTGAATCCTGATGGAGCAGTGAGAAAGGGACTCATGTCTGAGTATATCCTGCCACACCTATAGTGGCCAAAAACGATTCAGAAAAGGGAAGGGTATTCTCAGATGTGAGACCCTTGCTCATTGCACCATCAGGATTCAAGCAAACCGGGCCGAAGACGGCTGTAATGCCAGAAACCGGTCCCCGGGAGCTTGTTTCCTTCCCAGTGTAAGAATTGGCTTTTGGAGTTTGGTTTGCCCTGTTCCCATCATGCACTGGGACAGGAACAGACTAATTTGCATACAGCCAGGTTCTGAAACTGGGATGGTACAGTGAGCTAAAAAACGGTGTTGGATCTAGCCCTGATCTCTTGACTGGGTGAGAGCTTTCTGCTTAATTCAGAGACTCTGTCCCTCACCACCCCCTGTTGTAAATAACTCATTTTTGTAAAGAGCATTTGAGCATCACCAGCCAAGATTGGTCAGGGGAATTTGCTTGGGAAGTGCTGCAGTTGACAGAAAAAGAGGTCCGAGGTCGTGATTGAGGAGAACTTGTTTGGTAAGTGTTTTTTAATTTATTTTTATTTTCCTTTCGTCCACCCACCATCCCGCAGATGCCATTCGCCACTGTCTAAGGTTTTTCCCCATTTTTCCCCCTTCAGGTGGGTGAGGTGGATATTTGGGATGATCTTATATCTTTCATTTTGGCAAACCTTACACATCCCTTAATCCTGACAGCTCAGTAAAATTTCCCAAGTCCAAAAAATGAAAAATTAACTAGCAGGAGCCTCCTATTAAACATTTGTATTTTACCAATGTCTTGAGTTGGATCGAGAGAACAAAGCAGGATGTAGATTAGGGTGGTTTGGAGGGGGGGAGTGGGATGGCATGAAGGGTTCTCTTCTCAAGAAAACTGTGACAAATCATGGCTAAATGGTGTATTTTTACTGCAAAATTGACAAATACATTGCCAACAAGCACAAAGGATATGAAAGGACAATAATTAAATAGTCCAATATTTCTGTGTGTGCAAGGCAAGCCTTCCCTTCCACATGGGTGCTGACACTCACCTTCTTCAAAAAACTTCAAAACAACTGTGGCAAAATGTGGACTTTCCAGCACAATTTGCCAAAAGATTGCTAAGTCGCTATAGTATCACAGGCAGTTTATATTTTTCAAAAATAAATAGGGTGTCTTTCAGGCTACACCGCAGAATACTGTTACAATGTCGGAGCACGTAAGACTGACACTGGACATTTGAGGCCCCGGGGTATTCAATTCAATTTAACTTTATTTCGGCGTTTTTAGACCATAAAAGTACATAAAATACAATAAAACACATTTTCATCCTGAATTTAGCGATAGCATTCATTGTCAAGGTGTACTGGGTGGATAACAGCACGATTTACCAAAATTCATCCTATATTTAGAATTAAAACAGTAAATTCATAATACAATAAATATTCAAATATGCTTAGAAAGATAACATCTAGGGTGGGAATTTATATATAAAGTCTGAGAGACACACACCACATAACTACTAATTAACAATAAAAAACATTGTCTAATTGACCCACATGATCAAATATTTGACAAAATTCACTGCTAGGTTACACAGTTAAAAGAGTTATTAAAAAGAACCTATATCCATCAGTGCAAAAAGATAGAAAAATATCACAATTTCAACCCCTTTTTGGCTCTAATGACCATCACACTGGTGAGAAATCTAGATACACAAAAAAACACCAGTTGTGAGGTATCAGACTTCAATAGACGTTCTGCCTCTCTGCAGTTCCCTTATTTCTAAGGCAATGCAGAGAGGTTTGATCCATCTTTTCCTAGGTGTATCATATAATAGGCAGAAAAAAAGATGTGAGCATCATCTTCCTTGACTTCAACTGCTTACAAATGGTACATTTATCATGATCTTGATCATTGCGGTTGCTAGCCCATTTTGATTTCTTATCATTTGTTTGTAAAACACCATATCTAAATTTCAGGTACAGTGATTTGGCGATTTGTGGACATATCTCATCCATCAGTGGTTCAAATTGGGGTATATCTTTGATCAAGAGGAATGATGTAGTCAAGGGTCCTAAACTGGAGTCATGTTGCAGAGTGCTGCTCACATAATTCCAGAAGGCTAACTTAACAACCTTGCTACATGCCACGGTCAAATCAGAGGGTTCATCCCAGTAATGTGATAATCCTAATTTCTTAATCCAATTCATAACATGCTAAAACCACAGGATGGCTTTTGGGAGTCCAAAACTCATTATCTCTTGCAATCCCCTTTTGAAATGAAAAAACTCCACCATTGACCAAATTCGTACCCAAAATAAAAGAGGGCGCTGTACAGCAAGACTGTCAGTACGTTTTAGGTTGAGGTCAAGTATCACCGGAAGCATCGGAGTTCTGTTGGGTAAGGACAGTAACTTGCAAAGGAATTTGTTTTCTCCAATTTCAAAGTTACGTTTACAATATAGTCCCCACAATTCTGCCCCATCCAAAACAGCTGACTGGGCCTTGAATTTAAATACCTCAATGGCTGGGGAAACAGCCTTAGAGGTGCTCCCTCCATGCTTCATTATAATTGGAGTGCAATTTTGAATCAAGAGTAATCTGTTTTTTTCCAATTGTGGCTTCCAAGTCAGTCTTGAGTCCAGTGTGATACCTAAATAATTAAAACTGTGTAGATATTCTAATCGTTGTCCATTAAGCTCTAGGTTCTTTTTAAAGGATTTACTTGAATTAATAGACATATACTTCGTTTTGCTGGAATTAATTTCAAGTCCCTTACTAGTGCAGTACGAACGGAATGAATTCAACACATTTTGGAGGTCACTGGGGGTTTGTGAGATTAAGATGGTATCATCTGCAAAAAGTAAACCAGGTATCACTTCCCCTCCCAGCTTAGGGGAATCATTTTTGCAACCTGCCAGGAAGCTTGGGATATCATTTACATAAAGTGTAAACAAGGTAGGCGCCATCATGCATCCTTGTCGAACCCCCCGTTTGACGGGTATCTCCCTAGTAAGTTCTCCCCTTGGCCCCCATTGCACTTTAGCATAATTCCCTTCGTGAAGCCTAATTATCTGCACAAGAAATTCGATTGGTACCCCTAGATCTCTCAGGCAGTCCCATAGGCTGCACCTTGGTACCAAATCGAATGCAGCCCTCAAGTCTACAAATGCAATATATAAGCTGCCCTGTCTTAGGGATATATATTTCCAGCACATACATAAAAACCGAAAAAGTTGGTCAATTGTGCTGGTCTTCTTCCTAAACCCACCTTGGAATTTTGAAAGTAAATCAACATCTTCTATCCAGGATGATAAACGGAAAAAAATTGCAACTATTTCCGCCCCCTTCCACGTGTTTGGAATTGGTTCAAAATGTGATATCGCATTACAAAGCTGATTAATGTAAAAGGCCCAAACATTCAGGTCATGTTTTAGAAGGTCACCAGGAATTTAATCTGGTCCTGGCGCTTTGCCCGGTTTTACTAACTCCAACATTACAATTGTTTCTTTTAATATAAAATTCAAATTAGCTTCTTTTGCTTTGTTGATCATATCCTATAAAGTGCCGAGAAATGGTCCACCCAGGTATTTATTTAATGTGTACGTGGCCCCCCTCGCTGAGATTGTGAGAGAGTATGGGTTCACACCGGTGTCATACGCCGATGACACCCAACTCTTCTTTCCTTTCCACTCTCTTACTTCTGACGTTAAGAACAACTTTGCCGAGGGCATGAGAGCAGTGTTCAAATGGATGGCTTCCAACTGCCTCCAGTGCAATGTCGGGAAGACCGAGGTAATGCTTTTTGGGAAAGCCAGTATACTCTGGTCTCCCGATTGGTGGCCCTTAGATCTAGGACCTGTACCCTGCCCAAAGCCGTCAGTCAAAAACCTGGGAGTGAAGCTTGACCAGAATCTAACCCTAAAAGAGCATGCAAATTTTATTACAGGAGCATTTTTTCAAACAATTGGTCTGTTGAGGCGAGTCTTCCCTCTTCTACCTGACATCCACAGAAAGACCCTTGTACAGGCCTTGGTGATAAGTTGGTTAGATTACTGCAACGGCCTTTTAATATCAGCTAATGAGGATGCATTGAACCGATTGCAGGTGGTCCAAAACACGGCGGCTAGATTAATTCTTAATGCCCCCACAAGAACTCTGTCTAAACCCCTCTTGAGGGAGCTCCATTGGCTACCAATTCGGCAACGTATTAAATTTAAAATTTGTTGTACAGTGCACAAATGCCTCTTTGGAGATGGCCCCAAATATCTTGCTCAAAAATTTCATTTATACAAACCGGATCGTCTTCTACGATCTAGCAACCAACTTCTATTGGAAACTCCATTAATTAAGAAGACCAGACAAGGGGGTCGTGCCCTATCACTTATAGAACCGACTCTGTGGAACAAACTTCCCATCAGTCTCAGACAAATCACCAACCACCTCTCCTTTAGGAAAACCTTAAAAACACTTCTGTTCCAAGAAATATAATCCCTCTATAGCTTTCCCGCAGAAGCACTGAAGTCTGTTATCCACGACGAACAAAGCGCGGAGATACCCCTTACGAGGTCGAGTCCAGCGCGATACAAGAAATTAAATAAAATAATAAATAAATAAATATTTTTCTCAAGAACAAGGTTTCTTTGTGTTTTCCCTATCCTGTTACCTTTGGCCATCAAGTTCCAAAATCCAGCCTAATTCTTAGCTTTGGCCGCACAAATTAGATCTGCCCAAATCTCCTTATCCCATAACCTCTTTGCGGCTACTAAAGTATGTTTATATATGTCCCTTTTCTTCCTTATCTAATCTATTTCCTTGATCTGAATAGCCTTAATGAGCTCTTGCTTGGCTATTCGGCAATCCCTATTGTACCAAGGATTACTGCGATCAGTCCTCTCCATTCCGCTTGGCTTCCTTACTTTATGCGTTTTGCTTAGTATTGGATCTAAAGCATTTACTAGCATGCCATGCAGATCGGTCATCTTTATTTCACCAGTATTAGTTCCTAAAAAAGGTGCTATAGTGTCTGCGAAGGTTAAATAAATACTGGCTAGTGCTGTTTTATTCCCCAGAATGTGCGGACATTTTACAGCTTGGTTGTTCCTCCTTAATATGATTTCATCATCCAGACTGTTGTTTTTTACAGAGCCAAGTTGGGGTAGGAAAAAGAATTCTGGGGTGACCACCAGCCTCAAGGATCGGTGGTCGCTCTCTATTCTAGGATCTATTTTAAGATCGACTAGGTAGTTCCATCGTCCCAGGGACACTAGACTATAATCTCTATTGCTGCACGAATTGCCTCTACTAAATGTGTGGGCGTTAGGTCTGTCAGATGGGAGACGCCCATTACAAGCTCTCAGACTATGGGCCATTGTCAACCTTAGTACTTGTGTCACCGCTACTGTGCATTTGACCTCTTTATTACTGACCCGCTCAGGAATGTTATAAGCCTGATCTTCCACCTCCAGCAGGTTCCCGAAACCCACTACAGGCTCAAAATTGGAGTTCAAATCGCCTCCTACAAATATATTTGCTCTAGGCCCCAGTGAGTCAAGTATGGAGTCCAACTGGCTTATTACTTCTGACTCCCGATGTGTGGGGCCGGGTCTGTTATAGATGTTAAATAGGTATACCACCCCGTCATCTTTACCCGTCAATTTGAGGCCCAGTATGTCTGGAGATGATACATCCAAGGTTGAGATAGTGATTTCTAAGGAGACCCGGATCCATATCACTAGCCCTCCCGATGGTCTTCCCTTAGCTGAGGGTCTCGCCTCCACCCCAAATGTTTTAAAGCCGACTTTAAAGCCCGGATCTTCTACTGTCGACAGAGGCAATACTTTACCCCTAGATTCACTGTGCCTATATGATTGAGGCTCCACCGCTATTCGTGAATCCGGTGCAGAACCTTGTTCTAAACAGTCATCTTCCCTATGCCCTATTTGTACTTCCGGCCCTGAATAAAGAGACTCTGTGAGTCAATCCAAGTCCTCAAGTGTTGACAAGGCTTCAAAACAGTTGGTCAGTGCTATCTTTGGGTCGGCATTGCTAATATTTCCTCTATCTGTCGGTCGATAAAAATAGCCCAGTGGTAAAACACTAATGCTGGTATTCCCCAGGTCAGTCACCTCTTTGGTGGCTAAGATGGCCCTGATCATTTGTGGCCGCCTAAAATTAACTACCACACAATCCCTGCTTATATTCTTCAGTGATTTTCCCACCCACCCTACCCTACGAACCATCAGAATGTCAGCTCCTCTCATTGGATTAAAATGCCTATACTTTGCTAGCCAGTTCACCACCTTATTTTTCAAATTTGTCCAGTTCTCTTTCTGGTCCCTCCTTAGGACCGGAACACCTGCTAGAATCAACGTATAGGGGCATGATGCAGGTGGCAGCTTTAAAACGTCTTCACTGGGCATTAAATCTGTGCCTTTCGGACTATATACCAGTGATTTTTCTACTTGACCCCCACGTCTATCACATGCTGAGTGTGAGTTTGTTTTTCCTCCTACTTCCTGATATGTCATGCTACTAGCTTCTGCCTCTGTCCTCATTGTTGCTACCCTATTGTCTATTTTTGACTTATCATGTGAACTAAGTCCTTCCCTACCGTGATCATGACATATAATTATCTCTGGTTCCAATGGGATAGGTCTGCTCACTGATTGTATGCTGGGATTTGCTGGATCTCCCCCTCTTGTGATGCAGGCACTAGATGAATAGCTACCCAAGCTCAGTCGTCCCATAAAGTTTTCCGATAGATCCAACTTTGCTTGAAGAGGTTTTAGGATCTCGCTAATATGGTCCGCTAGATCAGATAGCATGCCATCCTTGGCAGAGTCTGAAGATCTCTTCATAATTATATTGAGGTCCCCTGGATGAAGGGAATGATTATGTTCGCTGAATGACTCTGTCTGAGTTGATACACTCTTTGTAAGAATTTTCGTGGGTTCCGTATTAGATTTTAGTTTCCCTCCATGTGCCAAACCCATGGTTACTCTAGTCCTGGCCTTCCTAGGGGCTGTAGCTTTCTTTTTTGCACCCTTAGCATCTGTTTTTTTTATTATTGCCAAATTCTGGTTCCTTAGTCTTGTACCCATTGGTGGACTAGTTATATCATCAACCCCTGTGGAATTGGACCATTTAGAAGTATTAAGGGCCAGTCCATCCACCGTCTCTGCATCTTGGGATACCAATGGGGAGATGTGAGGTGTACCAGAGAGCCTAGGTGAGCACCTTTGTGTAAGCGCTGGTTCAAGGGACACTCTCCTTTCAGCAATTTGAATTTCGTGGTTTAATGGAGATTCTGCCCTAATAATAAAAGCGTCTAGGGTGGCAGCTGGCCCTTTACATTTATTCATGATGCCTCCCTTTCAGCCCAAGAAAAAATCAAAAATACAATGGGAATGATAAACAGACCGACATAAATGTTTATAACGGTGAAAATAAAGTTCGAATTCTCTAGTGGAAAAGGCTTACCAAAGTGTTAATTGCCCAGCTACCAGAGTCCAAATATCAGATACGTGGCCCAGTCCAGTCTCTGTCAGGCTATGACGGACACAGGTGGGCCCGCCCTTGGCCCGGGCTTCGCCCTGGCAGCGCCCGCGTGCGTCCCGCATCGCGGGAGCGCTTTCCTGATTTTAAGGCGCCTCCTGGCGCTCTAGTGATGACTCAGTGCAGGGTGCTAATGCGGCAGGCTGGGAAGTGTAGTTCAGCTTGGGCGAAATCACGGGAGCCGGAGTCATGGTTGTAGCCCTCCCGTCGGCTGGTAGGGGTGGTGAAGCAATCGAGGGCAGCAGCCGGTGAAAAACACGGGTCAGCATGCACAGGGAACCCACGTCACGGGAGCGCTGTCCTGATTTTAAGGAGCCTCCTGGCGCTCTAGTGATGACGCATTGCAGGGCGCCAATGGGGCAGGCTGGGAAGTGTAGTTCAGCTTGCGGCGAAATAACGGGAGCCTGAGTCAAGGTTGCAGCCCTCCCATCGGCTGGTAGAGGTGGCGAAGCAATCGAGGGTAGCAGCAGGTGAAAAGCACGGGTCAGAGCGCACAGGGAACCCGCCTCGCGTCAGCGCTCTCCTGATTATAAGGCATCTCCTGGTGCTCTGGTGATGACGCAGTGCAGGGAGCCAATGGGGCAGTCTGGGAAGTGTAGTTCAGCTTGCAGCGAACTCTCGGGAGCCTGAGTCAAGGTTGCAGCCCTCCCATCGGCTGGTAGAGGTGGCGAAGCAATCGAGGGCATGAGCAGGTGAAAAGCACGGGTCAGAGCGCACAGGGAACCCGCGTCGCGGGAGCGCTCTCATGATTTTAAGGCGTCTCCTGGTGCTCTAGTGATGACACAGTGCAGGGCGCCAATAGGGCAGGCTGGGAAGTGTAGTTCAGCTTGCGGCGAAATCACGGGAGCCTGAGTCAAGGTTGCAGCCCTCCCGTCGGCTGGTAGAGGTGGCGAAGCAATCGAGGGCAGCAGCAGGTGAAAAGCACGGATCAGAGCGCACAGGGAACCAACGTCGCGGGAGCTCTCTCCTGATTTTAAGGCGCCTCCTGGCGTTCTAGTGATGACGCAGTGCAGGGCGCCAATGGGGCACGCTGGGAAGTGTAGTTCAGCTTGCGGCAAAATCATGGGAGCCTGAGTTGCAGCCCTCCTGTCGGCTGGTAGAGGTGGCGAAGCAATCGAGGGCAGCAGCAGGTGATAAGCACCGGTCAGAGCACACAGGGAACTGCTAAAGGCGCTTTGGCACCAGAAAATTTTGACTGATAGACTGAGGCATAAAAAGTGGCCTAATAGTTTGCATTCCCTGATGCAGCCACCAATGAATGGGAAATAGCCCTGGACTCATTACAATAAGGAGGTTGGGACAGTGATTTCCCTGACAACTACTAGAGTCCGACATCAAGGGACATTGTGTTGTTGCCTCTGAGTGTCGTATTACATTGCATGTGTAGAGTCTGAAATAAAATACTACATTTTCTTATAAATGCTACTATTTGGCTGGAGAGTGATTTATTGTTCATACTGTCTGCACTTTATGAGTCGTGTTCACTGACCTGTATCTATACCCCCTTTCCCCTTCAAGGGAGCCTTGACTGCATGACCACGGCTACAACGAGAGTCATGTGCAGGACGGGGACTTGACCCAGTTGAACAGGATCCATAGTTGGTCAAGCACCAGGACATCAGGAATTAAAGGCCTCAACACCCATGGTTGCTCCCAGTAACCCCTGAATGCCCTATGGGCCTCTGAAAGGAGTTCTGAAATAGACAGTTTGTACTAATGATAAATGTTCATAAATGGTCTGTCCTCAGACAACATATGTGAACATAAAATACAATATTTTATCAGTACAGACGATAAAACAAAATGTATTTAGCCCCGCGACACTCCAGGGAGTAGCCGTGCGCTCTATAAATATGCGCTAACATAACATATATAAAGGAATATATTCGAAGGCGTGCGGCGATGGCAAACCAAAATGGCCGCTCCATGAACACTACGAAGCGGTTGGACCAAAAGGGCTTTCCTTTCTTATCGGAGCGGAGAAATAACAATAGCTTCTCCCGTCGCAAATTGTGCAGAGTGCAGGGCAAGTTTTTTTAGACCTTAAGTGGTCTTTTTGGATACTTTGTCTTCATTTCTTTCTGCCTCATTCAGCCTCGCATTGCAGATGCCATTTTGTATGCTCAATACTCGCACTTTCCACAGCAGGTGACGATGCAGCTATGTTCCTGTGACTGGACTTTTCTATCCTTTTGGGACATTTTCACCATATTTTCTACTACTTCATGGTGAGATGGACATAATTTCAACTGATGTCTTTTCTCCCTTAAATACATTCATCTCTCCCCCTGGGGCACTGAGATTATTCAGCCAGCATTTTCAGTCAGGCTTTTTATGGGGTTTGTCGGCGCAACGTCTAGCTAGTCTATATTGCGCATGACCGTGGAGTTTTGTGTCTTGTAGGGATTTTTCACAAGCTGCATTGATACACTGTTTTCTGCTTATGGACACTCCACATTCAAACAAGACTCATGGAGTTGTTGGTTCCAATTCTGGTGAACGCAAAGATTTGGTTGGTAGCAATAAGAAATGCGCCAAAAAAGATCTCTCCTCCCCAACGAAATCTTCTCTTCCTCTGATGTTGGAGGACATCATGGACGAATTGCTTAATATTAGACCCTTTATGACGAACACTACTGCAACACTTCAGAGAATTGAAGAGAAGTGGTCTGAGTTGGAATCAAGACTTTCGGATGTGGAACTAAAAATCAGGGACACCCAAGATGTTGTTGCCAAAGTGGACATTCTTTCTCATGAAGTTACGCAACTAAAGAAAGCGACTGAGGATTTATAAAATCGAAATAGGCGCAACACCTATGAGTTTACGAGATTTCGGAATGTTCTGAAGGCTCGGATATGCTCTCCTTCTTGAATGTTCATCTTCCGCTGATAGTTGGTCTGTCGAAATCTACTGGTCTTAATATCCAAAGGGCACAGAACACATCTTCCTCAAATAAACCACGGGGAATCATTGCATATTTTCTACTTTATTCTGATCTCATGACAATCCTCAATGCAGTCAAGCAACATAAACAGATGCTCTGGTGTGGCCACAAAATCTTCTTCAGTCAAGAAGTTTCCAAGCCTACTGCTAATGGTCAAAAAGAGTTTCTAGACCTCAGACTATCATTGAGATCCATGAACACCCGCTGCGGTCTCATTCATCCATGCTTATTTAAAGTGACTTATAAGGACAGAACTTTCACTTTCGAAGATCCTGTCAAGCTTAGGAAATTCACTCAAGTTCATAAAGGAGAAGCTATGGAACTGAGTAAATCTTAATTGTCCTCTCATATGTTCTTTCTCTTGTTTCGTAGGTTCACCCCTTGCAACCTGTCAATGCTGACGTCCCTATCGGCGTTGTCCATCTGTTTTGTTGTGTATGAATCACTCCATTGCTTTGTCTTCCCCATTGTTTGGTAAGTTTCCTTCCATTGTGTTGCTTATGTTTACCTTTACTAATTATAATTTTCAGTTTTCTTTCTTTTGTATTAGTAAACCTGTTCCACCATTAATGTTCTTTTTGTCTGTGATCATTATGACTGAAGTTTTTTGGAATTTTGTCATCATTTCTTTGTTTACACTCACAGGGTGACTGTGTTCCCGTATTGCTTCTCCCCTCTACCTCCTTTATTTTCTCCCTCTCTTCCTCTCTACCACTCTTTTCCTCTTCTCTTTACCCTCCATTTTATTGCAATCTGTTTCTATTTCTACGTTTCTGTGGTATTTTACTATTTTCAACCTGGCATGTTTAACTAGATACACCAAGCTAGCTATTCTACGTTCCTTCCCTTCTGTCAATTCCTGCCTTCCTTTTTTCTTGGCCTGTGCATTTCCCTCCCTTATCAGGTTCTGCTTCCTTTCGGTACTTGTACTACCCATTGTCACTCTGCCTCTTGCACCTTTCCTATCACACTTACTTCAAGTTTCATGTATCTCTATGCTTAATTTTGAATAGGCTTTTTCGATGAGTATCCTGCGCATAATCTCATGGAATGTTAAAAATTTCTGTAATCCAGTTAAAAAGCAGCACATTTTGTCCCACCTTGCTAAATTGAAATGTCACGTAGTTTTACTGCAAGAAACACATCTTAAATTGCAAGATTTGCCTTCCTTGTGCAAACTATGGTTTGAAGATGGTTTTTTTTCCCATGCAGTGAACAACAAGAACGGTGTAGTTATTTTATTTCATAAGTCACTAATGCCCACATGCATCAAGCATTTTTGGAATCGCAAACGGTGCGATTCCTTAAAATCGGCCGTTTGCGATTCCAAAAATGCTTTTTGGGATGCATCATTGCTGGTCCTTGAAAATCGCTAATTTTGCGATTTTCTAAAATGCGATTGCATTTAAGGAATCGCAATTTTGCGATTCCTTAAATGCAATGCATCATTCTTTAAAAAATTGCGATCTTGAAGATTGCAAGTGCAATTTACCATGAGGTTGAACCTCGCGGTAAATTGCGAAAAATGTTTAAAATGGTCAAATTCACATTTTAAACATTGTCATGTTACAGACACACATGTCCTTAGGACATGTGTGTGTGAAACAGCCATTTGAAAAAACATTTCAGGGGTGCAGGGGGGGGGGGTCCTTTGGACCCCCCCCCCCCTGCACCCATGGAATGCATCAACATTGTGCAAATTCAAAATTGCGAATTCGCAATTTCCATTGATTCCTATGGGCCTTTTGGCCCATAGGAATCAATGGGAATAGCGATTTTGCAATTTTGAATTCGCATGATTTTTGCGATTCGGTAAAAATTGCGATTTTTACCGCATCGCAAAAATTATGCACTTTCTGTGATGCATCCCGTTTTGCGAATCCATATTTGCGATTCGGTAAAAATCGCAAATTTGGAAACGCAAAACGGGAGTTTGATGCATGTGGAGGCAAATGTTCTTCTGCAAAATGAGGTCAAGGACACTAACGGTAGATTGCTTTTATTAAATACTAAAGTTAGCAATATCCAACTCTCTATTTGTAATGTGTATGGTCCCAATGGTATTGTTTAGTATTTTGGAATAATTTCTCCACTCTGCTCTCTTCCCACGCCTCAGAAAATTTGATCTTGAGTGGGGAATGCAATCAACTTATAGATCCCTTTTTAGACCAGAAATTCAAAACCAAATACATTTCTTTTACAAGACTATCACTTCTAGAGGATTGCTGGATACATGGAGAATTTCCCATTCTGACTTCTTGAAATCTCTGTTTTTCCCCTGTTCACAGGTCTCACTCACGCATAGATTATATATTTCTCACTCAATCATCTCTTCAATTCATGACTAATGCAGAGATTGGCTCCATTCTCATTTCCGACCACGCCCCTGTCATTTTAGATATGTATTATCCAACACCTGCATCTACTTCTCGCCGATGGCGTTTTAATAACGCCCTTCTGTTGGACTCTCATTTTGTCAAACAATTTATGCACATTATGCAGAAATTTTTCAACAATAATCTCTCCTCCTCTAGAATTTCATTTTATCCAGGACACTTTCAAAGCCACCGCCAGAGGTTGCAAAATAGACTTTGTTTCCCCGGGAAAAGGGGGAAAGCACTTATGGAGGCATCGTCCACTCGACAGTTAATCAAGGTCCTAGAGCATGAATAATTTACCACAAATTGGCCCGATACACTGTCCAATCTCATTTAAGCAAAATGGCAATATAATAAGCAATCCTCTGACAATGCTTGTAACAATCTCCTCAAATTCAATGCCAAAATGTATTGTGGCTGGGAAAAAACAGGCAAATCACCAGCCAATTATCTTAAAATTAAAAAACAAAAATCCAAAATTGTTGCCATCACAGACAACGCAGGAATCAGACACATTACAGATGCTAAGATCCTTGATTGTTTCACTGAATACTATACCTCCCTGTACACCCCTGAGTCGACTCCTTGCTCTACTCAAATTGATTTTTTCTTTCAAGCCATTCCCAAACCCATCAAGAGCTACATTGATCGTACATCCCTGGATAATCCAATAATAGAACAAGAAATCACAAATGCCATTAATCTACTAACCAAAGACAAAACACCAGGTCCATACAGCTTTACTGTACATTTTTTTCATTCATTTCAAACTATTTCTGGTCCCTCAACTGTTAGCCTTGATAAATCATTTTCTAACCACCAGTGAAACACGGGAGTCTTTCACTCAGCCGATGCTATATTTGATCCCTGAAAAAGACAAAGTCCCTTCTCTTCGTAAAAAGTACATGCCTATCTCCCTGAATACCACAGATTAAACCTTATTAATATATATCAATCAGGATTTGTAAAAGGGCGGTCTATCACAGATCATTCTAGAACTTTTCTTAATATTATTAATTTAGCCTTCAATGCCATTACATTAGATGCTGCAAAGGCATTCGACAGAGTAAACTGGGAGTTCATTTTTGGTGCATTGAAATGGCTCGGCTTTAGCACCCCTATTATCAGATTCATCCAGTTATTATATTTTGCGCCCTCCACCTCTATTTGGGTGAAAGGATGTCAATCTAAATACTTTCCTATCCACAGAGGAACTAGACAAGGGTGCCCTATTTCCCTACTTTTATTTATTATTGCCTTAGAACCCTTTTTGGAGAAACTTAGACTTTCCCCATAATACATGGGTTTCCATTTTAAACACAGGCATTAAGTTCACTGCACATGTAGATGATATTCTGCTATACCTCTCTAACCCCACTCCTTCTTTGCTGGCATTCTTCTCACTGCTAAAGGAATACTCTCTAATCTATGGTTAAAGATTGAATATAGACAAATCCGAGGTCATGCCATTAAATAAACATTGCTTTTCACATATGTTTCATGATACGGAATTCAAATGGAATCCCAGGAGTATTAGGTGTTTAGGTATCCTCTACACTAATAGTATGAAATAGTAGTAGAAACTGTTAAAATCAGTCTTGTAGACATGCTTAAAAAACTTTCTACACTCATTGTTACTGGGCCCCCTTTTTTTTGTCCTGGTGGGGCAGACTAGCTAAAATTAAAATGATGATGTTGCTTCAAATCATCAATATTTATCTCTCTATGCTCCTAGTCACTCTCCCACTCTCCTTTTTGTGCATGATCAACTGCTCCTTAACCAAATTCCTATGGAGATATCGTAAGGCTAGGATTTCACTTATTCGTCTTCAGCAACCCAAAGATTTACGAGGGGTTGGTTTTCCTAATCTTAGACATTACCACTCTGCATCCACCCTGAAACAAGTTTGGATCTTTTTATCTGAACACTTACATACACCTTTAACAGCTTGGAGCTCGTTAGAGCAAGCCCAATACACACCTTTCTTTTCTCTTTAACTGCAGATACTCAATCAAACATTCACTCTCCCACTTGATTTCTCTACTCAACTCAAGGCATCTGCTATATACAAGTATATCGCCCCACTGATTCTAGAACAAAATCCAATATAGAAGCTCTCTAGGAAAAGCACTTGGCAAAGTTATTCTCATTTCAGACATGGGGCACCATCTGGGCAAAAATTCCCACCTCCTCACGCTCAGCTAGTACAACGCAGACTTTATAATATTTCTATAATAGGCTTTTTCTCACCTCTACAGATTTGCATAAATTCAGCTTGTTGAATTCTAAGAAATGCTGGTCTTGCCCTCATGTAACAGTGATTTACTTCACATGTTCTTTCTCTGCCCTCTGGTTAAGAGCTTTTAGTTACTCCTTTGGAAAAAATTGAATGACATTGTATCTACCAATGTTCCTTTTCACATTTTGCACATTTTTTTGGGTGGCTGCTATTCTATATGGGATACCTATTACTCTTCAGATCATTACCACCAACTGGAAGGATACAACCAAATTTTCACATCAAGCCTGTTGGAACTTGCTTTGTCACCATCATAGACTAGACCACCCACATGCTATTTCAATACCTCTTTTGATTAAAAAGGATTTGCTTTGGTCACCACTAACCACATTTCTTTCCAGGTTGACTATTTGATCTATTTTGTATTCACATTGCCATATTTCGTCTTAATGTTATTATATGTAATTGCTTTTTTTTATTATGTATAATTGTGTTACTCATAATACTTCCCCCCGCCCTTCCCTCTTTCTCCTCCCCCCTTGTTTTAAAATTCCAAAATTGTAAAATGCATTTGTTCTAGGTATAGGTTTTGAAGGTTTAATTGGTATTGTTGATATTCCTATTCTTTTTTATTTACTACACCTTAATTTGGCATTTTTTACTGATTGGCCTCTGTTTATATAAGACTGTAATGATGTTTTACTTTGCTTACTATTTCAATAAAGCATTCTAAACTAAAATACCGGAATATATTCCAGAAATGCAGTAATTGTGTCAAAACCATCAGCAAGCCACTTTCTGAAAAATCTGACATTTTAAACTGAGATAGAAAAGTGTAATAATCTGTATAAGAGCACATTTTCGAGAAAGATAAACCTGTCATGTTCATTCAAAAGAACAGTATTTTGGTCACGAAACATTTTTACCAACCATTCACATATACTAATAAAACACATGGATATATTTGCTCTCCAGTCTTATGAATCTTCATTAATAAATACCGGGGATGTTCATCATATCACAACGAATTTGTGGGTGCATTTAGAGTATGGTGGATGCAGAACAACCCACGAAATCCTAAAGATGCCCTGTCTGCCGGTTTACAAGTCCCTTGATGTCAATGGCAATATTAATACTGTAGGCAGAACATCTGCTTGTGGTGGATGTATTCTCCATTTTGTCAGGGATAATCTGAATCATGTTATGAATATCGACAATAAATCAAGGACAGGGATCATTGTCCCTGGGGCACCTTTATGGCATGGATAGCCACTATTGTCTCAAGAAGGGCTATGGAAAGCGGAGGATGGGCAATTTTTAGACCTTTTATGGCCTGAATGTAGCATATATGCCCAAGGTATGCATGGAATAGGACACTAGTATGGTTTTACTTGTCATGCCATTGCCAAAAATGACACCACATTTTATGGATGGGCCACTATTATGGTTGAACACAGACGTAAACGACCCAGCACTAATATGGCCTGGATATGTCAGTCTAAACAAACAAACAGATACTGTTTGAGAGTGGCGCACTGTTCACATGCCCCCGTAGGGAGCAAATGTTAAACACTCTGTAATACTGTTACACATTTACAGTCTACAAAATGATACCCAGAATTTTTCTTTCCAATTCAATATCCATAAAACAGTATGTTATATCCACAAAAACGAAAATTCAGTTCCTTGAAGACGTCATATTTTAATGACAATTTTCTTTCTTGATTTTTTTCTTTGCACATTACATCATGTACATATGTTCTTCACAGCATCATATTCAGTCAATCCCAATGCATTTCGGTATAGAAATACCTTCGTCAGGGGAATACTGTAATTGAAACCAACAAAACAAAAAGTATCTAAACCTGGAAATCGGGATGTCCTAGAACCAACCCCGTGTACATGCAAGCATTGTGTATTTTTGTCATAACAAGGCCCGAATCAAAATAGGTTATCATATCTCCGTGCTCCTATCATGCAGTCACTGGGTTGTGCAATTAACATGCTACCCTGCCCAGTGTCACAAAACAACCTCAGACCGGTCGATGTCACATGTGTTCATACCTGAACAACTGAGCCGTGTGAGTGCCGCTATATTCAATATACTTGGATTCCTGTCTGAAAAACGAAATGATGTCAATATGTCGTCGTCCTGAAAGCTGCACCTCGCAGCACACATAGAAACATCAAAAACGAGGCGAAATAAAGCATTTCTCCCCGTTTCGCCTGTTTAAGACCAGATTTTCACTGGTCTTAATTTTAGCGCTGTCTCCTATTTATGCCACCCTTGTAAATAGGGGGCAGCGTCAAAATCCATGAGTGTTGCAGTAGAGCGCCTACTGCAGCACCCACTGCCCTCCCCTTTCACGCTAAGTACAGGGTGAAAGGGTGCCTTATTTACAAGGCATCATTAAGCCACATACGCTGCCTTGTGCATAAGGTGAAGCCCCTGTTGTCACCACAACATCACTACTACAAGTGATGTTGTGGTGGCGACAGGGCTTGTAAATATACCCCTTGGTTTCCCCAGAGCACTCCTGGAATTCTTTTCACAATTGAAAGAAAGTCAGAAATTTCCTAAGTGCATAACTGTAGTCGAACTCAAATTACATCCAGGTAATTTGTGCACCTCGTGGTCATGCAAACTAGTAGATGCACAATCTGCACCTACCCTTTTCAGGGCTTGGGTGGTCAGGCCCTTGCCGCATTTATTTGGTGGCTATTATAGTCCAAAGTGTTCACTTATATATTTATGGTGTTTTTAAAGCGAGACACACACAGGTGCTTGCTGTTTCCGAGAATTATGTTCTTTTATGGACTGGCACACGTTCTCATTGCTGTGTAAATTGCCAAAATTGAGTGCTACAAAGGTTGGCAAATATTGAACAGCAATAAAATATGGATTCTGTGCATTTGCTTTTGCTATAAATGAGAACACTCCCAAAGTGCTTCGGAGGATTAACCAAAATGAAATAGGTACTTTGATTTTAAGTCAAGAAAAACTGGGTTTGATGTCCATATTGAAACAATAAACTTTAAAAAGAATAAGTGGGTAGGTGGTCTAGGAATGGCAAATTTCAGAAAGCTAAGAATCAAGACATTTTTATTCCTTTCAATATTTTATGGTCACTTGAATTTTTAGGTTTTCTATCACACTATTCTGACTGACAAAAGGAAGTTTCCATTAGCCTAATGAAATTCATTGCCTTCTGTTCCTTTTTTTGCCCATCATGACTTTCTCTCAATGAAAATTAAATTGTTTTTCAACTTGACCATTTAATTCTCCATCTATTATGTATTTCACACTCTCAGTCCTGCTTATATTTTCTTCTTGTTACCCCTTTCGTATTACAGAAAAATGAATTAGCAGTCCATACATTTTCTTAGATTAGTAATGCGATCCTAAATTTAGTCAATGTCTCCCTTTCTTGGGGGTCAACTGATTTGCGGTAGGGAGATCGTGACGGAACGTGATGAAAACGTTCAAATCATAACGGGAAAAGTGTAGCCTTTTATCCTTCTTACGTCGATAAAATATTTGAACTGATTTAAGTATTGCTAGTACCCGGGACCTAATTCACATAAAGTTTTCTATGAGTAATTTCTCGTACTTCTGTCTGAGGCATGAATTTCACTTGAAAAACCTTGACTGATTGCAAAGCATTTTAAGTAAGTTTTGTTGTCTTATTGCAGACTTAGGAGTATTCCTCGGAGTAGGTCATGCTTTCTACTAGAAAAAGCTCTACTAAAGAGAGGGGCTTGCATTTTAAAAATAAGATGGGGAGGGGGGGTGTTGAATAAAGTGAGCATGTTAAAAAAAGACAAATACGGTAGCTTAGCTCATTTAAAGTCAAGCGAATGGGCAGATATGGGACTCCAAAACTGGTCAATATCTACAGAACCCTGGCTACCTTAATGTTACCTCAAATCAATCTATTTATCTATCTATCTATCTATCTATCTATCTATCTATCTATCTATCTATCTATCTATCTATCTATCTATCTATCTATCGATCTATCTATCTAATGCAGGAACTCGGGGTGGTTCCCAAGTTTAGGTAAGGAGCAGCTGCTTTAAAAGGAGCACCCCACAAGACCACCTACACTCTGAATCTGCTCACCTCAATTTGAGATTTTGGACTTAATGATTGGAAAGAATATATATCCTGCCCAAATAATAACCTATTTTATTACATTCCCACAAACACCGTGAGCTCTTTCCCACTATGTGTACAACATTTCTGAAGTTTTTCTGTCCTGGCTTTAGTGATGATGTGTTTTTAGATTGCGTCAGTCTTTGAAGAAGTGATTCATTGCTGTTTGATTCTTCTTGGTGTGTTACGAGTTGGTGATCCAGTGTATGTTTACTGAGTGTTTGGTACAGTTGAAGAGCATCATACTACGCTGCTGAGCCTCTTAGATTGTTCAGTGCTAGTAGGCAGTCTTTGTTTAGGTGATGGTCTGTCTGTGAGTGGCATAGAGGGCCGCTTGGGCTGTCAGGTCTTCTTGTACTTACTTGATTTGTTCACCACGTTTCTCCTGACTTCTGACAGTTCATATGCATCTCTGGGCCTAAATGCCTGATAGCTCATGTTCTGTTGAGTAGCTCTGGGCTACACCAATGGAAGGAGGATTTGGTGTTAACAGAGCAGGTCGTTACCGGGTCGTGGTCATCTACTGTCAGCTAGAGGGCATATTTACAGTAATTATATAGGGTCTTATGATGGATCCGTTAAATATCTTGCATGGCTTTGGTTGAATTTAGTGGGTGATGTATCTAGCAGGTAAAATAGATTGCAGCACAGTTGGTGCAGTCTATGTGTTGGAAAATAGATAAAGCTGGCATATATCAAATCCAAGATGTTCCTCTTGGAGTGGGTATGCAGTATGATGAGATGCAGTGGTCAGCAGATTTAACATAGTATTTTCATGATCTTGTGTGATACATTTCTTCGAACACTGAAGACACCAATAAAGATGCTATTCATTTGCTAGTTGAGACTTCAGTGCTGATGATGAATACTCATCAACGACGTCTGGGATGGGGCTACGTGAATGGTCGATCAAGTTAAAATTCAACACACGGGTGGCTAATAGAGGAAAATAGCAGGAAACAAACTCCAAAGAGTAGGTTTCTGCCTAAGTGTGCATGACAATAAGATGATCCATGGCCGACTTCAGTTCGATTCCCCCAATCAATGTGCTGGATAGCGCGGTCCTGTCAGACCAGGATATTATGCATAAGTGTGATGTTTGTGGTTAAGTCTCAGCATGAAGTGTACATTTAAAGTATGCTTAGTCTGTTTACAGTGTGAACTGGTGAGTGATAAGGTTTTGTGGTTTAGGATGTGTGAGTGGTTTTCAGGAGTACATTTGATTGTGCATAAAATGAATCCTGTATGAAGACGCGTAGACGATGTACATGGTATTGCTGATACAATGTGCTATGGTACAATGGAGTTTGCAATGCGGTAGAGTGCACCAAGAGACCTGAGGGTTAACCTTCAAGATAAGCTGGGAAAATGCTCCTTCCATAATAATTGGATCAAAGGCAAATGACAGGTCATTCGACCTGTTTTGCTGTAAGGTGCAGCCCGATTGGTGGAAAGAAAGTCTTCTGGCTCTCATTAAGCTTACAATTTAGACAGGAAAGATTTTCTTTGCTTGTGATTGACTAGAAGGTGGGAAACTGACCCTTGCTGATTATTAGCTTCTGGTTTAGACTGGAAACATTTATCTGCTTAAGGTTGGCTTGAGGACGAGTGTCAGTTCACATGACATAGATCACATGGTAATTTTGAACGCCTTGCTGATTGATGTTGGTGAAGAGATAGTTTCCCAATCTTGAGCTAAGATTCTGATTTAAATCTGAAATTGTTCTTTGCTTGTGATTGGCATCCAGCCTGCCTTGAGATTGACAAAAAGGCAGTAAAATGCCCCTTGCTTCTTATTTTCGTGGGGTTTATTGAGGGAAATATTCCTTGTTTTGAAGTGAATTAATGAGTGTGTCTTCTCTCGTGGCCTGCCTCCTCCTGAGCTAGACATTGATTGTATCAGTCATAAATCTCATGACTAATTGAGATACATGTTGTGTTTTCCATTCTTGTGTCCCTGTGAGGACGCGTATGTGCTAGTGCATTCCCTTGTCCCAGTTGGTCTTTGATAGTTGACAGCTGATGACCCACGCAGCAGCTGCATACCTTGCGCTCCGCCTCCTGTGGAGCCTGTGTTGGTGAACTTAATAAAGAACTCAATCTACATCCACTTGCATGTCTCTGGAAAGTTCTTTACAGTATTTGGTGATGATCACCAACACAAGAACCCACCTTTAAAAGTTCTATAATCAAAGATTTAAAGAATCTATCAAGGTGCTAATATGAGTGACGAAAAAGCTATAAATACTAAATTGCAAGAATTCAGCAACTCAAGCAAAGAAAAGCATATACACACGCTCTGAGGAACAAAAGGAGAAAGGTCAGTCAGCAATAAAAAAAATTACTGCCTGAATACTTAATAAACAGTCGGAACAGTCGGAAGGAAAATATGACGAGTATAGAACTGTTAAAAAAATATGTACTGATGAAAGAATTTCAAACAATAGGATGATGCACTCTTGGGCGTAAAAAGGTATCGTGTAATGTGCAGAAGATACAAAGGAAAAGCCTTAAAGTACATAATTAAACAAGAACTGTGATTTTATTGAGCCACAAAGAATCCACTTTCACCAGACATATTTACCGTTTTGTCAACATACCAGAGCTACAGATCAACGTTGTTTTCATTCCTTTGGATCATGGCTAATCATATCTAAAATAAAACTCACAGACTAATTGAAGCATATCTCAGAGTAGACAGAAAAGACCTTGGGGCCTCATTTATGAGAAATGACGTATCGCCGCGTGAAAGCAGTGATGCATTACTTCTCAGTGCGCACTCCTTGCGACATTCCTGATGCGTCATATTTAATGTATGACGCTTCATGTCGCAAGGAGTTACAGATACGTCAGTATTTCTGACGTATCTGTAAGCGCAGAAGTGACGCATTGCTGTAGTGTGTCACAAAAGTGACGCAACTCCAGCAATGCGTCCTTTCACATGGGGCAAGCCCCATGGGAAAGGGCCTGCAACAGTCTTACGCCTGCTGTGAGGCAGGCGCAAGATTATGACGCAACGGCATCCTAAAAGTGACGCAGTGAAATCTCCTAGATTTCACTGCGTCACTTCTACGACCTTTCCTTGCGTCAATACGCCCTTCCTTTCATACATTATACCTGGCGCAGGTATAATGTGGCGCAGGGGTTTACAAAGTCACGCATCTACCTAGATGCGTCACTTTGTAAATATGGTGCAACAAGGCACATTTTTTACGCTGCTGGTGCGTCACAAAAAGGGACGCACCGGCGGCGTAAAAGTGACGCACAGCCTCATAAATGAGGCCCTTGGTTTCACCTTAACCACTGCGACTGCGGCAGTGATGATGATCATTACTGCTGCTCTTGATACGAGTAGCAGTAGTATCATTGCCAGGAACAGCACCAACATCATCAAAAATATCACAAGCAAAAAGATGTGGCAATGCTATCATGCCTGAATCACCACCATGTTTTGGATTTGCTTTGCCCATCATGGCCTTATAATACCGATAGTCATCAGTAGCATCAGGCCAACTACCACCACCACCAACAGTGCCACACCGAGTGTCGGTACAAAAGGGGTTAGTGATGGACGGAGCATCTGAATCAATCAAACACTCACACCCAGTCAAAAGATCTGGGTTTAATCCATCACTGTTCTTTAGCCCACTCTGCCACCCCCTTTTGTACCGCTTTTGGCCGCCATAAGTGTGGCAGGATATGCTCAGACGTGAGTCCCGTGCTCACTTTGCCACTGGATTCAAGCAAGCCGGGCTGAAAACGACTGGAATGCCAGAAACTGGTCCCCGGAAGCTTGTTTACGGTCCAGGGAAGACATGGCTTGGCAGTTCGGGCTGGACTGTTCCCATGAAGCACAGGGTCAGACTGATTTGCATATAGCCATGTCTGAACTGGGGTGGCAGAGTGGGCTAAAGAACGGTGATGGATTAAACCCAGATCTTTTGACTGGGTGTGAGTGTTTGATTGATTCAGATGCTCCGTCCATCACCACCCCCTTTTGTACCGCACTCAGTGTCACCAGCATACGAATGCTGTCAAAAGCCATGACAGCTTCACCGCTAAGGCACGTGTCAGCACCAGACCAGCCAGAACGCGAGGGCTCCAAGTTCCAGCTATGTCAATACCATCTTGTTATTGCTCAGAGTTGACTCATATCAGGAGGATGATTTATTAAATAGTAGTGGAATACAGTGCAGCAGCCAAACTTGCTGTGCTGCATTGCACTAGAATAAAAGAGAATGACAGATTCATATCTACTAAGATATGGCGTCGCTGTTCTCTTACTCAGCATTGTTGCACAAACAGGCTCCCTAGTACAAAGTGCACACATTTACACAACATTGTAAAGGAATGTAAAAGATGTTTAGCATAGGTGTTGGTTCCCTTCCAGTAAATTACTGTGCTTAGACTAATTTTAATATTTTTTACTCATTGGATGTCTACTGTCTAGTGCAGCACACATGCACTTTGCTAACAATTAGGAAAAATGAAACAATCTCTCCCTGGTAAACCCTGCTTAAGGAGGTGTTATTTTTACCACAAAGCCATGTCTAAATCTGTTGGTAGATAGAGGTTTACGTAAAAAACCAAGGGTAGTAGCGTGGGAATGGCCATGTACCACCCGTAGAATGCCCTTAACTTAAAGCAAAGCAGCACAAAGCGCTTTTTGCATTACATTTTGGGCAACTTTTCAAAGCAACCCTGTTCTGCTCTGAAAAGCAAATAGATTATTAAGACTCTGTGCCAATTTGCGTCACTTTGTGTGACAGTGCAAAGTCTTGATAAATCGTCCCATCAGCATTCAAGAGGTGTGGTAGAAGCAACGTCAACCAGATTGAGCATGTATACGCAGTAGTATTGGCAGCAGACCCAAAGATACTGATGGAAGAATGTAGGGAGCCTCCAATTGGCAACCCAGGGTAGTTGTGAGAGAAGCAAAGTGAGATGAGAGCAGAGGCCAGAGAGGAGAGAGCTTAAGAGGATGGAGGAGTTCAGCCATAGCTATGGGCACACCGGCAGGGCTAGGCAAGCCTATATTGCACGGTGGTCCCTTCAAATGACCTTGGCAGCAGGCAATGCTGGCAGGTCAAAACTGGTGCCTCAAAGAAACAATGGCATGAATTATGTATAGTGTGGGAACTGCAGAGCTAGAACCGGTCTACACTTTTAAACACACTTTTCTAGTAAAGCGAAGCAACGTTTTCCATCCTTAAAACTGCTTCTGCACAATAAAACGTATTCTGCAAAGCCAGCAATCACAAGGATCTTGGAAAGGGGCGACCAGTCGGTCCCCCCGAACGTATGGTGGAGTACCCCGATCCCCCCGGGAAGCCATTTTGGGCGGGAGGCGAGTCTCGGCTGGTATGCCCGAAGCGGCGTAGCCGGGGCGTGCCTTTTCCCGCCCAAGAGAGGGTTGTCCTAGACACCGACACCGCTAGCCACGCCCCGGAGGCGGATTGGAGGTGGGTCCACGCCCGCCCGAAGAAGGATAAAAGGAGCGACAAGCCAAGGAAGCATCCTCTTGTTCCTGTGCTCTGAAGCTGCACCTCCCCGTTGCACGTGAGCTCGAGACGGAACGAAGAGCCAATTTTGAGAATTTAATTTTTGTGTTTCTTCTTTCAGCGAGTTCGAAGCTTCCTGACCTAGGACCTTGAGGAGTATACGGGGACGATGCCTAGCAAGAAGGTCGGAAAGAGGGTCGGGACTGATCAGATGCTTCGTATGCTGGTGAAGGACATGGCGGAGATGAAGAAGCAGATGGCGGCAATGAATGGTGCGGGGGGACCAAAGAGAGTCATCGGACCAGCATTGCCGGGAGTGGTCCCTAACGGGAGAGGTAGAAGGGCCAAGAGGGGAGCGTGCCCGAAGCACCTCCAACGCACCCGGTCACCCCGATCGAGGCCCCGACTCCGGTCCCGAACGCGGGGCAACCAATCCCTGTGGTGGTCACTCCCGTGAACGGGGAGGATATGCCTCCTGAGCTGGCTGCCCAGTTGGCAGCATGGTTGGGCAAAGAGAACGAGGGGGCCACGGCGGAAGAAGCCAGGTCGATAATGAAGCAGTTGCGGCAATCGAAAGATGCTGCGAAGGCACCGTGTCCTTTTGTTTCCCCGCAGGATCCTGTGGAACAACCAGTATCGGGCGTTGGTTCGGCAGGGACTACGGTCACAGCTACCGGTTCAGGTAAGCGGCCATTGCCGATGGCGGGGGAGGGATCGATACCTTCAAGGAGGGAAAAAGTTGTTCAGCATATCCCGATTGAGGTAAAAGAAAGGATATGGGCAGATAAAATATGTGAACATGTTTTCCTTGTTGACCGATCACTATGAGATTGAGCATGTAAAAAATCAAAAAGAGTTTTTGCATCCTAGTGTATGGCGCGCCAAGATGGCCGGTTTCAGAGTTGATGAATCGATAGGCAATTGGGGCAGAGCGTTTGGAATGTTCACTGCAATTATGGGGGAATGTAGGCCCGAATTATTGGTGGAATTAGCCGTGTATCAGACACGTATCATGGAATTTTATGAAATATATGGGGGTAGTCAATGGTTTTGTTATGATAGCATATTTCGTAAGTCCAAGGAGCACGACTCATCCCTGACGTGGGATTGTTTCGACTCCATTTCCTGGCAAAAAATGGAGAAGTCAGGCACGGCGAAGTCGCCATCTTTAGGGGGAAACGTGGTCGAGTATTCCCGCCATTCGTCGGGGGCTCCCTTTCGGGCGGGATCAAACAATGATCAGAACACAAGGAATAATGGCAACTCAGGTAAAAAAGAGGTCTGCTGGAGCTTTAACAGAGGCAAATGTACTAGGCCACAGGGGTCTTGCAGGTTCAGGCATGAATGTGCAGGGTGTGGGCAGTCCTCGCACCCCGAGACGATGTGCAGAGCCAAGACTGTTGATACGGGAAGTAGAGGAGGCGCCAAACAGGTCTGAAATAGTCCGAGGGGCGCCTCTACCTACCCCGGTTGATATCATGGCACTGATCCCTTGGCTGAATGAATACCCGGATCATATCTCCGCTGGGGTGTTGCGAGATGGTTTTTCGTATGGTTTCCGCATCCCGGCGGGGGATTTTCAGGGTAAAGCACAATGTAGGAAACAACTATCGGTTCAGAAGAATACGGCGGTGGTACAAGCAAAGATTGGGAAGGAGGTGGCCCGAGGTCGGGTCGCCGGACCATATGACATGCCGCCAGTTGCTAATTTTGTTTGTTCGCCTCTGGGAGTGGTCCCCAAGAAGGATCCAGGGGAATTCAGGTTGATACATAATTTGCAGCTCCAAGGGGTCTTTCGGTGAACGATGCGATTGACCCGGCAGTTTGTTCGGTGCGGTACGCATATTTTGATGAGTCCGTCGCCATTTTGAATCGCCTGGGGCCCGGAGCGCTGATGGCTAAATCAGACATCGAGTCGGCGTTCCGGTTGCTCCCGGTACACCCAGATGATCAGCGTCTCCTTGGTTTCATGTTTCAGGGACGCTATTACATGGATAAATGTATGCCAATGGGTTGCTCCATCTCTTGTGCGTATTTTGAGAGATTCAGTAGTTTTTTGCAATTGGCGTTCACAAGAACAACGGGGTTTACACATGTTATGCATTATCTTGACGATTTTCTATTCCTGGGGGCAGCCGGGGACACAGAATGTGCACAGGCTTTGAATGAATTTTGTGATCTCATGAGACGCTTTGGCGTGCCATTGGCACCAGGTAAGACAGTGGGGCCGTCCACTTCGCTCGAGTTTCTTGGAATAGAGCTTGATTCCGAAGAGGGGTGCTTCCGTTTGCCTAAGGAAAAGGTAACGAAATTTAAGGCATCGCTTGAGACATGTATCAGCGAGACAAAAGTAAATTTGCATCAGTTGCAGCAGGCTGTGGGTCAGCTGAATTTTGCCCTTAGAGTGATACCGATGGCTCGCCCCTTTTCCCGCTCGATTGCTCAAGCCATGGTTGGCCTAAAGGAAGGGCACCACCGCACAAGGCTCTCGGCAGAGGTTCGCCAGGACATGCGCATATGATTGGCATTCCTGGCAGATTTTAACGGTCGTGTCGTGTGGAACAAACCAGCGGTTTCCTCCGAGGAGCTGGGGTTGTGGACTGACTCGGCAGGGAGTGTGGGCTTTGGCGCCATCTTTGGTAATCATTGGTCAGCACGAACCTGGCCGGCATGGTGGCACGAGAGTGGGCTCACAGGTAACATTGGGTTTCTCGAACTGTTCCCTATTCTGGTGGCCTTAAAAACATGGCCTGAGGGGTTTCGTGATCGCTCTGTGGTGTTCTGGTCTGATAATATGACCGTGGTTGAGTGTATCAATAGCCAGGCAGCCCGCTGCAAATGGATCTTGACATTGCTGAAGGAAATTGTCCTGCTGTGTATGAGACTAAACGTCCAATTTAGGGCAAGACATGTGCCAGGGGTGTTAAATCAGGCAGCTGATGCGCTTTCTCGTTCCCGTATGCAGGCCTTCTGGGGTTTTCTGCCCTCAGCGGACCCGGTGGCGGCACCATTTCCCGAAGCTCTCTGGTCTCTCGGTGCCCCGGACTACAAGACCTCGTGGGAGAGAGTCTAGCACCCAGGACAAGGAAGGCATATGAAGGGGCGTTCCGTTCTTATTGGTCCTTTTTGGGTTCAGCTAGGGGGGAGCTTTGGGGCCAAGAGGAGTATGTCCTGAAATTTTTGTTATCATTACATCAGGCAGGCAAATCAGTGGCTACGGCCAATAGGCACCGGGCAGCCATTTCTTTCATGGCACGGGCTCATGGCATCCAGGACCCCACAGCGTCTTTTCTGGTACAGAAGGCGCTGCGTGGGTGGCAACGCCTTGAGGGTAGCAGAGCTGATGAGAGGCACCCGATAGGTCTGGAGAGGTTGGCCCTGTTACTGTCCGCACTCCCTGCGACATGTTCATCTCAATCAGAGACAGTGCTATTCCGGGCCGCTTTTGCATTAGCATTCCATGGGTCTGTGCGGGTAAGCGAACTGGTAGCAAGGAACAAGCAGGATACGGGGGGAGGTCTGTGCCGAGAGCACATTCAAATTAAGGGGGAGACAATGGTAGTCTCATTTGCCAGGTCCAAGACCGATCAGAGAGCGATCGGGGACAGCGTAGTAGTCCAGCGGATTCCGGGATCTCCCATGTGCCCGGTAGCATGCGTTGAGGAGTATTTGGCGCAGAGGGCGGCATCATGGGGGGGGAAGCTTGCTGAGGCACGCCGACGCCACCCCACTGACTAGGTTTCAGTTCCAGCGGGTGCTAACAATGGCAATCCCAGCTGCGGGCTTGAACCCGTGCGAGTTTGGGACCCATTCCTTCCGGATAGGGGCTGCTACAGAGGCTACAGCAGGGGTCTGAGTGTGGAAAAAGTGAAACAGTTGGGGCGTTGGTCCTCGAATTGTTATAAAAGGTATGTGCGGTTGCACATGTTGTGAAGCTAATGTCATGCACTCACGCTTCTTGTTTTTTGTTTGGTTTACAGTTTCGCGAGCTTACGAGGCGGGGCGGACTGTGCAGTCGGCCCGACACCTGGGAACCAGCGGTCAAAGATCACCGGCTGAGGAAAGAGTGGTGTGGGTCGTGGGCCACTCATACGTGAGGCGTGCCGCAGACGTATTCAAAGCAGGTGACATGATTCACATGGCTGGGGAATACGGGTACAGGGTGATCTTCTACGGAAGGGGCGGGCTCTGTATTGATCAGTTCCAAACTTTTATGGAGGGTTTGTTAGGGCGAACAAGGTCACCGCCATCTGTAATCATAGTGCATCTTGGGGGCAATGATTTGGTGACCACTGGTCGACGAGTACTTCTCGAGTTGATACTATCCACAGTAAGTTGGTTGGCGAGAAGGGTTCCGGGGTGCACGATTGCATGGTCCCATATGATTCCACGGAAGGTGTGGCGGGGGGCTAATTCTGTGTCTGCTGTAAATCATTCGATGAAGAAAGTGAATAACAAACTTGGTAGATTGTTCCGTACAAGTACATTGCATTCTATTCCTCATGGATGTATCAGGGGGGACCATATGTATCTAGAGGATGGGGTCCATTTGTCCCGGGTGGGGAATACTTTACTCATAGGAGACCTCGTAGCTTGGTTAAAGAGTTTGCAGCCATGACCTTTAAGTAGGAGTTTTTGTGGGGGGTCAGGATAGCCGGTCAACTATCCGGCCTGGGCGGTAAGGTCATGATCGGTGAGCAGTAATTGGAAGATCCCTAGAGGTGGGGCGTCACCCATTATGGATGGGAGCGCCCGGGGGGAGGCGGCCATTGGCCCCTCAAACGGGGAGGCGGTCCCCTCTAAGGATGGGGACGCCGAAAGGGAAGGCGGCCATGGGCCCCTCCCTGGGGAGGAGGGGCTACGGGCCCCTCCTGGGAATTTCCCGGGGCCAGGACATCTGCGACGGCAGATGTGGTAAGTTGTGTGGGGTGGGAGGGGGGTCTACGCTACCTTCTAGACACCTCACACGAGTCCTCGGACGACCACTAAGATGGCGTCGAGTTAACAGGGGCCCCCGCTAAGACAAGGGAAATTGGAAGTAGGCACAGGGGTACAGTCCTCTGTGCGACCGCCCCTCACAAGTGAGGGGGGACTTCTGGTATTAGGGATCTGACACCGGTTACGACCTTGCCGTTGGCCCGTAATGTTAGGATGTACAATTTCAATTTTGAGTAATGCATTTGCAGGATGTTTAGTATCGGCTAGGAGAACCTTTGTATTAGAGATGTGTTAAGGTCAGCCAAGAACATCGTAATGTGTAAATGAAATTGTACATGATATGAAACTGTTATTTTAATGTTTTAATTTTGTTTCATATTTTAATAAATACGGCCGGGAGGGTAACTCCCTCCCGCCTTCCAAAAGTTTTGAACCGTTTCCGTCTTCCCATTCTTGGGGATTGTGTTGAGAGGGGGTGACGGGTGTCTCAGTCATATGGAAAGGGGCGACCACTCGGTCCCCCCGAACGTATGGTGGAGTACCCCGATCCCCCCGGGAAGCCATTTTGGGCGGGAGGCGAGTCTCGGCTGGTATGCCCGAAGCGGCGTAGCCGGGGCGCGCCTTTTCCCGCCCAAGAGAGGGTTGTCCTAGACACCGACACCGCTAGCCACGCCCCAGAGGCGGATTGGAGGTGGGTCCACGCCCGCCCGAAGAAGGATAAAAGGAGCGACAAGCCAAGGAAGCATCCTCTTGTTCCTGTGCTCTGAAGCTGCACCTCCCCGTTGCACGTGAGCTCGAGACGGAACGAAGAGCCAATTTTGACCCACCCACCAGCCCCTGATGACAGCGATTTGTTTGAATAAAGTCGAGTGACGTGATATTGTTTCTCTTACAGGTTGTTCTGAATAAAAGTTGGTAATTTGGTATGTAATAAAGTTGATAATTTTTCTTTCCAGCATGTTTTATTCAGCACAGTAGTAGCACCAGAGTTGAACAGTGATGCTCAGTAGAGGTTATACTTTGAATTGCTTAAGTATAATTGTCTTTTCTCCTCTTTAGTCTTAGATTGTCGTATTTATTTTGGTCGGGCGGTAAGGTCATGATCGGTGAGCAGTAATTGGAAGATCCCTAGAGGTGGGGCGTCACCCATTATGGATGGGAGCGCCCGGGGGGAGGCGGCCATTGGCCCCTCAAACGGGGAGGCGGTCCCCTCTAAGGATGGGGACGCCAAAAGGGAAGGCGGCCATGGGCCCCTCCCTGGGGAGGAGGGGCTACGGGCCCCTCCTGGGAATTTCCCGGGGCCAGGACATCTGCGACGGCAGATGTGGTAAGTTGTGTGGGGTGGGAGGGGGGGTCTACGCTACCTTCTAGACACCTCACACGAGTCCTCGGACGACCACTAAGATGGCATCGAGTTAACAGGGGCCCCCGCTAAGACAAGGGAAATTAGAAGTAGGCACAGGGGTACAGTCCTCTGTGCGACCGCCCCTCACAAGTGAGGGGGGAGTTCTGGTATTAGGGATCTGACACCGGTTACGACCTTGCCGTTGGCCCGTAATGTTAGGATGTACAATTTCAATTTTGAGAAATGCATTTGCAGGATGTTTAGTATCGGCTAGGAGAACCTTTGTATTAGAGATGTGTTAAGGTCAGCCAAGAACATCGTAATGTGTAAATGAAATTGTACATGATATGAAACTGTTATTTTAATGTTTTAATTTTGTTTCATATTTTAATAAATACGGCCGGGAGGGTAACTCCCTCCCGCCTTCCAAAAGTTCAGAACCGTTTCCGTCTTCCCATTCTTGGGGATTGTGTTGAGAGGGGGTGGCGGGTATCTCAGCCATATGAGAGGGGACACTAATGTACATATGGAATGTATGTGTTTTGACCCGTATTCACAAAATACTTTTCTAGCTGAAAGTCTGACTTATGCCTGTAAAATATGCAACTTATTCAGTCTTAATTTTGGAATGATTCTCAGAAGCATAAGTATAGGTCTAAGTAATAAATATGCATGTGCACAATGTAGGCACCCGAGTATATATGCTACACACACTTTAAGCACATTTCATAGATAACCATAAAAAAGATAGTATTTAGGTATCAAAGGTTTCCTCTTGCAAATATGCACAGACCTCCACAGTTTGGAGAATTTTCAAAGATTTCCAGATGTGTACATGGAAACGACATAAAACATATAGTTTCATGCGTCTGCCTTCTCCACTATACATATTCTTGTGATTGACTCCAGGTTTAAAACAAAATCTTCAAATGGAAAACATTTTACTTGTGAAGAAAGCCCCCTCCTAAAAAAATCTCCAAAACATGAGGAAGTTTGGCAAATGTGCACACCAAATTTGCATGCTTACTTGAACCCTATTTATAAGTACACTTATGTGTGTGAATAAAGTAGAAAAACATTAGGAATTACTTGTAACTTTGTGGATATTCGTCCCATTCCAACAGCCACCCCTCTGTCCGTAACTATGAAATTACAACAGGAGAAACCACCCCTATTTCTGACTTTCCACTGTTCTAATATCCATCTCTGGGCCTAAATGCCTGCATTATCTGCCATTGAGAGTCCACAGATACACCTTTCTGCGTAACATTTTATAACCCTGGGTGAAACTTGAGTAATTTCTTTTGTGTTTGTTATGTGATGTATCCAAATAGTACCTGTACCAATCATTCAGAATACTTTATTTCGACTTAAAAAGTCATCAAAGTACATAACCATATATGAACACATCAGATCAAAATATGCTGCATCAATTCCATTTATAATTTGTTATATTCGGTCGTTAATAAATATTAAAATAGATTTATACATAAGGTGAATGTTGTCACTACAGTCTCATAATCTCACTACATTTCATCTCACGGTGCCCCTCATTGCTTACATTGCTAGAGGAACTACATCCTGAGGTTCTGATCAGGCTGAGTATAATTGCGAATCAAAGCCTGTCAACATGGAATTCATGCTTATGTAGTAACAGGTCGAATTAAATCAATGCTCGAGTACTGATGTTCCATACCCAGTTTAAGTATTGAGATACAGCAAACGCAATTTTTAGTTGTGTGTGGCTCCTAAGGATCCTTAGTGTCTCCCAGTAGTGTCTCACACCCAGTTTCTTGCAGAGAGCAATCATCCATTTCTTTCGGGGATAATATATGTTTTCTGTAAAAGAAAAGGAAATGTGCTTCTATTTCTGTATGGTCTGGAAAATGAGGGCAATACTTTGAAGGTGTTCTGTTTTGTCCCACTTTGAGGTGAATGCTCTTAACCGCAAGTTGCCACTTCTAAATTGCTTATGATGGCGTTTAGCTGGGAGTGGAAAATCCTGTCCATGTAGGGTTCAAATCTAGGTATGCATCAATAGAGTTAATACTGCCCTGAAGCACTCCTTTCTGGTGTTCATTCCAAATCTGCATTAGCATATTCTACAACTAGTTCTTTTTAAGTTCCAGGGTAGTTCCGTTTGTTATTATAGCAGGGGAATCCCAAAGCTCCTCCATTTGGATCCTTTTGCGATAGTTTCCTTACATGGTTCAATCACATGGTGCAAACTTCTTTGTTGTATGAGATTAATTCCATTAGAGATTCCTTATATGTGGACAGCTCAGCCGTTGCCCGAAGCCTTACCCAATATAGCAAGTTTTAGAGCAACGGCCAGATGTACTCTGTTGAGTGCTAGATCGAATCTCAATGGTAGAAGAGGAGAACATGGTGGGAGTTACAAAAAGCCCATATACATTTATTTTCAACCTGAGTTAATGCAGTTGCATCAGCATATCCCCATGGTTCATTCCTATGGAAATGCTGTTGGCAAGGCCATAGGCCTAAAGACCCCAATTGCCAGGGGGCTTTGATTGAGAACAGTTTTACTTTTATCTGTTTAGGGGCCCCAAGGCAGGTAGTCAGACAGTCTGACTCCCGGATAGTCAACGTTTTAGCTCTATCTTGGAGCCCTCAATGGTCACCCTGCCTCTAAATGTATGATGCAGGTTTATTACCATATACTTAGACTCAGCTTGATTTAGTTATAGCCCTCTGTGAGCACAATATTCTGCAAAATAATCTGCTTGTGATTTGAGACCAAAGGGGGTTTTAGATATAGGGAGACAGTCATCTGCAAGCATGAGGAGTGGGACAGGGATTCTTGTGGACTTAGGTGCATTGTGCATTCACTTGGACAGCCACTCCACTAACCTTTTAATGTAAAGGCTAAACACTGTTGGTACAAGCACCCATCCCAGCCTATCTCCCCATTTGATCAAGATCCTATCCATGAGACCCCCCCCCCAGTGTACCATCTCACTTTTGCAAAGGATTAGGATTTCTGAACTCTCCACAGATTGTGCCTCAGAGCAAGGTCAAAAACAGCTCTCAGGTCTATGAATTCTATGGAAAGATGAACATTTGCCTGCTACTACTCTTTGTAGAAACTACTAAAATGTTCTACCACCTTTCTGGTGGTACCACTGCTTCAAGATGGGTATTAATAGAACAGAGACCCACCGACACCAATTTCCAGAAGGCCTTGATGTTACCATTCTGGAGAATGTCTGTTAATTATGCCCATAGGTGTGCTGCCCACCTTCGTTTTGCCTCTCTCAGTGTTATTATTATGCGTTCTTGCCAAAGCAATTTCGTGCCAGATGCCCCTTTTCACAACTCCCACTAAAACATTTTTTGCCAGATAGCACTTTTTAGGGAACCACATAAGCAGGGGTTTATGGAGAAGTCCCCTTCGCTCCTTTTTCATTAAAAAAGGCCTTAGTTGGTCCATTAGTTGCTAGTGGAGGGACACAAACTTGATCTCAGTCACTGCAGGGCAATCAATCTGCCTTAGACTTCCTACAAATAGCTCATATATTTAAGTCTGGACCCCAGTGTTGTTTGCGATAACCGACCACTTAATATTCCTGTTCTTTTTTGATGTTGCGATTGGCAGTACCTGTAATTATTCATCATTGTGTGAAAATCAAATCTAGCATTTTGCACTATTTTTTTAGTGTTAAATGTGGCTTTGCATCAATTTTGGATGCAATGACGAATTTCGTGCCAATAAAATAGAGAAAAATTGCATGTGGCAGGAACAAGACCGGTTCCTGTTCAGTTTGTTCACATTATCCACATTCTTCTATGATTCAATTTTTTATTAGCACTAAATTTCCATTACAAGGTGTGTTGGCAGAATATAGGGCATTTCACTTAACAATCTATGATTATTTTTGTGTAACCTATGTGAACCGATATGTAACTTTATAGTTGCATTCAATTCCAGTGGTATGTCAGATTGATCCTGGAACTCGTGTGCAATGTGTTGACTAATTTAAACAGTGGTGGCTGCTCGAGGGAGTGCTGCGGGGCAGTGAGGGGGGCGGGTAGTAAACTACGGCATGTGGCCAAATGGAGGTAAGCAAGTAAATACATAAATAAAAAGTATTACAATGCGCGATGCAATGCAGCGCGCGCAAAGTAATTAATTTTATTTATTTATTTGCTTACCTCCGTTCGGCCGTATGCCGGAGTTTACTACACCCCACCCGGCCCCTACTAGCTCCGCCCTACTGCCCCAAAGCACTCCCTCGAGGAGCCGCCACTGAGTTTAAATGCATTTTTCATATCTTTTGCCTCCATAGAATCTACATTAAAAGCCAAGTTTGTGCACTAGTGACGTGGTGGAAAAGTGAGTCAAGTATATTAGGGCCCCATTATGATGGCGGGCGGATTGCCCCCACCAGGCGGGCGGTAGTCACTGCCGGCTCGGTGGGGGCAATCCGCCCGCCATCCCTGTACAAAAGACCCCGGCCATATTATTATGGCTGGGCGGGTCCGCTGCGGACTGAAAGACCGTCCACTGCTTTTCTGTCCGGTCAACATGTTGACCGGGGCAGAAAAGGGTTCTATATGGTGGCGGTGTCTAATAGACACCGCCAGCCATATTAGAATGTGTCTTAACAGATGCCTTTCCGTACCTATGGTACCCCCCTGCAGTTCCATGTACAACATGGAAGGCACTGCGCGGTGCCTGTCATGTTGTGCATGGAAGTGCACAACCTGCCTCCCTGGAATTGTGTCGGGTGGTGCTGAGTGCACCACCCGCCACAATGTTAGGAATGCAGGATGCGCCCGCCAGTGTGACGAGCACATGCTAATGGCACATACGGGACCCCCGCCCTTATGGCGGGCGGTCCCTTGTTACGACAGGATGGCGGGCTTAAGTTACAATTGAAAATGCCACTACCAGAAATTTTCAAAAGAGCTACAGCACACCCGTTTTTTTTCTCTCATTGATTGAAACACAGCATTTTTTTCACTTTTAGCATGCATACACTCCTGATGCACTCCGCTCCTTTTAGTGCACAATTGAGACAATGTCATGAAGGATTGTGACTGGTGGCTTACGAGCAGTAGCGGTCGGCAGTAGGTGTTTCTATAGGGCGGTGACGTGGGCAGGAGGAGGGGCAGGGTGGGGGGAAATAATGTATGGATTACGGAGTTTTACAGGTAAGTAAACATTTAAATACATAAAACGAATTTCGTTGCGCGCACTGCATCACATTTGGTGATGCAGTGTGCGCAACGAAATTCGTTTTATGTATTTAAATGTTTACTTACCTGTAAAACTCCGTAATCCATACATTATTTCCCCCCACCCTGCCCCTCCTCCTGCCCACGTCACCGCCCTATAGAAACACCTACTGCCGACCGCTACTGCTTACGAGTCACTGAAGGAGTTGCACAGCTTTATGCACATTTGTGTTGAATTTATATCACGTGCTCACTAGTAAACCCATTTCATCCATTTTATTTCGATAATTTATTCATTTTTATCCACAGAAAACAAAGTTCCATATTTTCAGGCTTGATAGTTGCTCCATGATTGCCCATCTGGGCCTATCTGTAGGCACGTAAAAAAAACTTCATCAGTCCATTACATATCTTCACCCAATGCATTTCGGTCTCATGCCGAGCTTCCTCAGGGGTATCTACAATTAATAAGAGTGCATATGTCAGCCCCATATTTTTTTACAAATAACTGTGAATAAACAACAAAATCATTTATTGCTCAAACCCCAAACTCATAATACATCCCTCTTGCAAAAATGTTTTACTCCCCACTATTCAGTTGTTTACCTTCTGTGCACTTTCCCCAATCGTTACCCCTACAATCATAACACCCTCCTCACGGTTTAAACAGAATTAGTTTGCGCTAACACTTTAGATCTAATAGCCCATCCTCCTCGCATTCCGCCAATCGGTTATACCGCGTATCTTACTCTCCCCTACTCCCCAAATTGTACCTGTAATCCATTTGTTGTAATTCCAAGCGATAACCGCTCTGGGCAAAACGCCATATTGAAGCCCGCCTTTCCTCGAAACTCCCTGTTTTTCACCTTTGTGTACTGCCCCATGTGACTCTCTCGCTCCACCCTCAAAAGAACTAACCAATGACCTTACAAAAATCCCCAAAACGTTCCTTATCAGTCACCTTTACCATAAAAACAATGTTGTGTGCACCAAAAGAAATGTCCCCCAATATTACACATCCTTTATAAACGTCTGTGAGAATGTGGTTAAACATGTTATATTAATACCGTTTTTTAATTTTGACATTTCTACTGACAGTCCATGACGTGACAAAGATGCTCTTCTTTTATATCTTCCTTATTTTGGGTGCTATCAGAGTAGGAACGGCAGTAATACAATTCATTTTTCGAAAGATCTGCAGCACACCCGTTTTTTTTTCTCATTGATTGAATTTGAAACACTGCATTTTTTTCACTTTTAGCGTGCATACACTCCTGATGCAATCCGCTCCTTTTAGTGCACAATTGAGACAATGTCATGAAGGATTGTGACTCGTGGCTTACGAGTCACTGAAGGAGTTGCACAGCTTTATGTACATTTGTGTTGAATTTTTATCACCTACTCACTAGTAAACCCATTTCATGCATTTCATATCGATAATTTATTCATTTTTGTCCGTCACATCACAGAAAACAAAGTTCCATATTTTCAAGCTTGTTTGTTGCTCTATGATTGTCCATCCGGGCCTATCTGTAGGCACGTAAAGAAAACTTCATCAGTCCATTACATATCTTCACCCAATGCATTTCGGTCTCATGTCGACCTTCCTCAGGGGTATCTACAATTATTAAGAATGCATATGTCAGCCCCACATTTTTTTACAAATAACTGAATAAACAACAAAATCATTTATTGCTCAAACTCCAAACTCATAATACATCCCCCTTACAAAAATATTTTACTCCCCACTATTCAGTTGTTTACCTTCTGTGCACTTTCCCCAATCGTTACCCCTACAATCATAACACCCTCCTCACGGTTTAAACAGAATTAGTTTCCACTAACACTTTAGATCTAATAGCCCATCCTCCTCGCATTCCGCCAATCGGTTATACCGCGTATCTTTCTCTCCCTATTCCCCAAATTATACCTGTAATCCATTTGTTGTAATTCCAAGCGATAACCGCTCCGTGCAAAACGCTGCTGTGGACTGCTGTGCACTTTAGAAGACTTATTTGCTCTCTGAAGCCTGCCTTTAACCCTCAGAGGCCTGCCCTGTTGCTGGAGCCCTGTTCCACTTCTTGAACCCAGAGCTACCACAGTGACTCCAAGGTATAGTTGGCTGGCCTACTGATCAGAGCCTCACGGACAGAAAAGGCTCCAACCATTTTGAACTCTACCTGAACCCAGCCTTAACGAGTCCTAGGAGATAGTGCCTCATGGTGCAGTTACTTAGGAGTTTATTTTTCTTTAGTGCAGAAAAATGTTTTGAGCTGCTTGCGGAAGGATAACATGTTTGGATTGGATCTCAGGAATAAAGGGAGCGAGTTCCAGATTTTGACGGCATTGTGCGTAAAGGACCTGCCTCCGGCCCTTGATCTCCTAATCCGAGGAGCTATGGCCAGAAATGCGTTGGTGGAACGGAGTTGTCTGTTGGGATGGTAGGAGGAGAGCAGAAAATGGTTGATCTTTGGTCCAGTTTTCCAGAAGGCTTGGTGGGAGATGCACATGGCTTTGAGTTTGATTAGTTCCCCGACAGGTAGCCAATGTAAGGTCCTCAACACGGGTTCTACTGACGCTCTACATGGGAGCTGGAGCAGCATGCGTGGAGCAAAATTCTGAGTTCGCTGGACTTTTTGTAATACATATTCCGGTGCCCCTAAATACAGGGCATTACTAAAATCCAGTCGGGATTGAATTAAGCCTTGTATTACCACTTGTTTGGCTTCAAACGGTAAGAGAGAACAAATTTTCTTTAACATTCTGATGATGCCAAAACAAATCGCAGATGTCTTGGTAGCTTGAGTTTTGAGGGTCAAGGATTTGTCCAGCCAAACTCCAAGACTTTTTATGTTGTCTTTCGGGGTGGGTGGAGTGCCCAGGCTAGTCGGCCATAAGAGGTCGATGGTAGGGAGTGCTGGTGGACCGAGTAACATAAGCTCGGTCTTGTCCCCGTTAAGTTTCAGGGACGATGCCGTCATCCAGCTTTTGATCTCTTCCATGCAGTCCATTAAGTTGGTCTGCGTTGGTTCGCAATTCTTTTGTGCAAGAGAGAACACCAGGTGAGTGCCATCCGCATAAGTAATGATCTTAATACCGTATGGGTGAACGATCTCAGCTAGTGGTCTCATGTACACATTGAATAGGGCAGGACTTAATGACGATCCTTGCGGTACCCCACAATCCAAAGGCTTACTTAAGGAGATAAAGTCTCCGTCAAAGACAATAATGGACACTGGGCTCGCCAGTGTCCCTCCTGTCTGCAATTGGAGCACTGATCATACCTTAAAAGGGGTCCCTGTCCTCCACCTCCTCTCATCATTGCGCCCCTAGGAAAAGGGCCCCTGCTCACTCTTCGTCCATTTTGCCCTCTGCTAACTTGCTGCAGCAGCACACGAGTTTTCAAGTCCTTAACCTTTTATCCGACTTGTCCTTACTCTCATTTTCTCGATGCTCATAATACTGAGCCATGCTAAGAATACCTGAAGGGGTTGAGGTAGTCCAGGTACTTTCGGCAGCCTGTAAATGTGTCTTTATTTCTGGTAACAAATTAGTAAGAAACCTATTGACAAATAACCGTATGCCACCTTTGGTGGACAAATCCTGTCCACTAAAGTCAATAAATACTTTCTCAAATCGGGTAAAGAAATCTGACACATTTTCATCCTTCTTTTGGATGCAGACTGTCAACTTATCCCAGTCTACCTTCCGTGGGAGAATAAGGGTTTGCATAAATGTAATAATTCGAGCTGATATAGCTAGAATCTCGTCTTTGGGTTTATTGCGCCCGCCCCGCCTCCCAGCTGAGACGCCCTCGCCCCTCCCCCTCCACTATCCATATATGACAGCTCCTCCCGCGCGCAGCGTCCACGCGCAGCGTTCGTGCCCAATCCGCGCCGAAGGTGCGCCAAAGGTAAGCCCGTCTACGCCCGTCCGTGCCTGGACCGCGCCCAGCGCCAGACCCCCTGCCCCTCACGCGGCCCAGCCCCCCCGCATTACCTACGATGCCGCCACCCTCCTAGCCCTCAACCCCGGTCGCGCCCCCAACTGCGTCCAAGCCGCTCCTGGACACACCCATGGACCTTTCTCCTGCTACTCCTGCAAATTCATCGGCACCGACAACATCTCCGCTACGACCACTACACAGATTCCTGACCCCAACCACCTACAGTGCATCCTTCTCAACACCCGCTCGGTCCACAGACACGCCATTGACCTATGGAATCTACTAGACACCATCTCTCCAGACGTCGCCTTCCTAACAGCAACTTGGATGAACGCTTCCTCCGCCCCAGACATCACCATTGCCATCCCTGAAGACTATAAGATCACACGCAAGGACCGCACCGACCACACAGGAGGAGGAATCGCTATCGTCCATAAGAAATCAATCCGCATCTCAACCAGCTCTGACGCCAACCTCGCTAACTCCGAACACCTTCACTTCCAGATCCACATCGACCCCAAGACCACACTCAGAGGTACCCTCCTATACAGACCACCAGGACCTCGCGCAAAATTCAGTGAAGACATCACGGACTTCATCACTCCTCACGCGCTCCCCTCCAAAGACTACATCCTTCTGGGAGACCTCAACTTTCACCTTGAAAAGTTCAACGACCGCAACACCACCACCCTCTTGGACAATCTCGCCAACCTCGGACTTAAACAACTGGTCACTTCCCCCACCCACATCGCAGGTCACACACTCGACCCCATCTTCACCTCCAGCAATCATGTCTCCTTCAGCCACACTACGGATCTCCTCTGGACTGACCACAGTTGCGTTCACTTCACCTACAACAAACCAAAACCCACCAACCACCTCCAACCAACTCTGCAAAGAAACTGGAACAAAATCACCACGGACCAGATCTCCGCATCGCTCCTTCTAAACACCCCAGCCCACTCCTCTAACGCAAACGAAGCCGCCGCCAACCTCACCCTATGGCTATCCAACACCGCCGACACCTTAGCACCACTGAAGAAACGTCAAAGCAAACCTGGCAGCAAAAAGGCCTCATGGTTCAACGATGATCTTAAGAAGTCCAAGAAACTCTGCCGCTCCCTTGAAAAGGCCTGGAAAAAAGACCCAACCACTAGCACCAAGGACGCCTTCAAAAACGCCACCCGCAATCACCATCAACTAATCCGAAAGGCCAAGAAAACAGCATTCAAGGATCGACTTGACAACAACGCCCACAACAGCAAGGAACTTTTCAACATCGTCAAGGAATTTTCCAATCCCTCGGCCAACTCCAACGACATCACCCCCTCTCAAGCCCTGCGCGACTCCCTAGCCTCATTCTTCCACAACAAGATTGCAGACATCCACAACAGCTTCGACAACCAACCCGGAAACCAACCCACCCTACCATTTGCTGAACATTCTCCCCCCGTGAACACCCTTAACGAATGGGACCCAATCTCCACTGAGGACACCATCCGCCTGATGAACTCCATCCACTCAGGATCCCCCACAGACCCATGTCCTCACCACATCTTCAACAAAGCAGACTCCGTCATAGCACCGCACCTCCGAGACGTCATCAACTGCTCCTTCAACTCCGCCACCTTCCCGGAAGACTGGAAACATGCTGAACTCACCGCCCTTCTGAAAAAACCCACAGCAGATCCCACCGAACTCAAAAATTACCGCCCCATCTTGCTCCTCCCATTCCCGGCCAAAGTCCTCGAGAAAGCTGTCAACAACCAGCTCGCCGCCTTCCTCGAAGCCAACAAATCCCTCGACTCCTCACAATCTGGCTTCCGAGCAAAACACAGCACTGAGACCGCCCTCATCGCAGCAACAGACGACATTCGAACTCTACTGGACAATGGAGACACAGTCGCCCTCATCCTCCTCGACCTCTCTGCAGCATTCGACACAGTCTGCCACAGCACTCTTTTACAACGCCTCAATAACATCGGAATCCAAGGAAAAGCACTTGAATGGATCACCTCGTTCCTCACCGGAAGAACCCAGAGAGTCCGCCTCCCACCATTCAAGTCCGAGGCCACTGAAGTCATCTGTGGCGTACCACAAGGATCCTCACTCAGCCCCACCCTCTTCAACGTATACATGAGCCCCCTCGCGGCCATCGCCCGCCAACACAACCTCAACATCATCTCTTACGCGGATGACACTCAACTAATCCTCTCTCTCACCAATGACCCCAGCACCGCCAAAACTAACCTACACGAAGGAATGAAAGAAGTTGCCGAATGGATGAAACAAAGCCGTCTGAAACTGAACTCAGACAAAACTGAAGTCCTCATCTTAGGTACATCCCCCTCTGCATGGGACAACTCCTGGTGGCCGGAAGCCCTCGGAAAAGCACCCATCCCGACAGACCATGCACGGAACCTAGGCGTCATCCTGGATTCTTCACTCTCAATGAACAGACAAGTCAGCGCCGTATCCTCTTCCTGCTTCAACATTCTTCGCATGCTCAGAAAACATTTCGCTGGATCCCCACCGAAACAAGGAAAACAGTCACCCATGCTCTGGTCACGAGCCGACTGGACTACGGAAACACCCTCTACGCAGGCACTACCGCTAAACTCCAGAAGAAACTCCAGCGAATCCAAAACGCCTCAGCCAGGATCATATTAGACATCCCACGCAACGAACACATCTCTGGTCACCTTAAAGGCCTCCACTGGCTACCCGTCAACAAGAGGATCACTTTCCGACTGCTAACCCACGCACACAAATCACTCTACGACATCGGACCAGAATGCCTCAACTCACGACTGTCCTTCTACACCCCCTCCCGCCAACTACGTTCTTCCAGCCAAGCCCTCGCCACTGTACCTCGCATCAACAAGACCACCATGGGAGGCAGATCCTTCTCATACCTGGCTGCTAAAACATGGAACTCACTCCCCGCCTACCTTCGCCTTACCCAGAACCACCTAGCATTCAGAAAGCAACTCAAAACGTGGATATTTGACAAGTAATCCTCCCCCCTTTCTAAGCGCCTTGAGACCCTCTGGGTATGTAGTGCGCTATATAAATTCTCTGACTTGACTTGACTTGACATTGCCAGGTTTTCGATCTTTGCCCCATGCATTAATTTGATCCCAGGTCCCTCCAAGTTCGGCGCCATGATCTGAATCATGCACTTGTCTTCATATATCCACTGGGACTAAAAGACCGAAAAATAACTCAATATCTGCTAGAGTCATAACAGCCAAATTCGCGGCTCCAGTCAATTCATTATAATAAGCTGTAAGATTTTTCAGAGGGTCAAGAAGCTGAGCTTTTAAAGTAAGAACTTCACTCCGTTTCCAAGGGGTGTAAACCCACTGGTCTTGGAAATGTGCCTCTACACTGGCTCTAATGACCTGACCTCCTCCATCCAATACTTCGGAATCTCAGGGTGAAAGAGGGGGTTCACTTCTCTCATAGGGTACTGTGTTCCTGCATCTGGGCATTTCCTAACCATTCGGTCCCGGTAATTTATCAGAGTTTCAACATTCTGGAACACCTCATTGACCTGTAATTCGAACTTAAACGCTCGATCTCTGATGTCACACAATATTTGAGGGGCCAGACCTTCATGAAAGCATTCATGATGACTGAGCATTGAAGGTCCAAGGATTCCAGAACTATATCTGTTTTCACAGAGATTTTTGTGGAGGTAAAGGAAATATACTCAAAAAACTCTGGACCTTTTAGAGTTTTGGAAAAGAACAGTTTTTTGGAAGGTAGAGTATGATTTCCAGGTTTTTCTACATACTATTTTTTAGGTTAAATCCTGAGTTCGTTGATTCAAATTTTCCTTAAAACAAATAGGGTCGATCCAAAGTTTAGAAAGAGTATAAAGTTTTATCAATGCAGAATTGAACGTAAACAGCCGACACGTGTTTCGCTCTCTATGGCAAATTGCGCCAGGGCTTTCTCAAGGCTAAGTTCAGTTTCTCAATTACATTCAATTGGATTCTCAAAAGTACATCATAGTGGGTATATACAAAGGTGGATTCCTTAAATATTTCAATTTGGAGTTAAATCTCCCGCCAGGTCAGCACGTGAGACAGATGAACCGGTTCATCTGGCGGAAGTAAACGTGCTTTAACGTAATTGCCCTTATATTGGGACTTGCCTGCTGCACTCGGCATCACCGTGATAATGTGTTGACCTGGTGGGAGATTTAACTCCAAATTGAAATATTTAAGGAATCTACCTTTGTATATACCCACTATGAAGTACTTTTGAGAATACAATTGAATGTCATTAAGAAACTGAACTTAGCCTTGAGAAAGCCATGGCGCAATTCGCCATAGAGGGCAAAACACGTGTCGGCTGTTTACGTTCAATTCTGCATTAATAAAACTTTATACTCTTCATGAAAGCATTGTTCCCATAAAGAAATCAGTCTTATTACCATGTGTTCTAATGCTAGTTGTTGGGTAACCGGTTCAAAATCTTTCATTGTACTCTAAATGTCTTCTAGAGTGTAAATTGGATTACGCATCCATTGGGACGCCTGAATCACTACAGCCCATCTTTCTTCATCACCTAAAAACTCGACGACCTTCCATCCCTCCCATAGAGCGTCACGGGGTGTCATCTGAGGAGGCAGCGGTCATCCCGCTAGGAGTAACCGTCATTCCTCTAGCCGGGGGTGTTAAGAATACTGGGGAGGTAGGGGACGTGACCGATGTCCCGGGTAACAAGGTTATTAATTCTGAGGTAGAGGGACGGAGGGTAGGAGGGATAGACAACGGAGCAGGAGGGTGCACAGCTACTGGAGCAGTTGCAACAGCTGCTCCTATCCCTCCTTTGCGATCCACTGGAACTGCTGGATACAAACCCTGGGGCGCATATGGTGGTGGAGGGCGAGTCTCCAACAGTTCCTCTATTTTATCTTCTGGTTCGGTTCGGATCACATAACTTTTATCAGTCTGTAATCTAAACTGTCTATCTAATTGTTCGATATTCTTCTCTACCTTTTCTTTTTCGTACACTACTGCATTTTGGGTTAAAGTCTGCCCTGACTTAATTTTTTCTAATTTCTCTCCTCGTATTCGCTGTCGCTTCGCTTCCTTGAACCATAAGGTCAAGGAGTCAAACATACTCTGACGGCTCCTTCTTAAAAATAATTTATTCTGTAAGTAATTTATTTTCCTTTCATCAAAAGACCCCGTTAAAGGCCACTGCAATTCGGCATTATCTTTAGTATAATTGTTCCATAATGCATTAAACAAAATAGGAGTAAGACCATGTTTAACATACATATCAAAACTAGCACTGCCTTCCGGAGGAGCAGGCGGTCTTTCTTCCAGCCACCCACTTTTCCGGCGGCAGCACCCAAAACATAATTTACTAAAACAAGACATTTTGGGAAATATTCAACAGATCATATCATTCCAACTGCAGTCACACTCATAGACGCGTCTACTCACCATACACTCTTTCCACTTATGACAAGTAGTATATATAATATACTTAAAGTGCATAAATTTCGATCGAGAAAAATGCTCCGGTCATGACTTTACAATTCCTTACGTCATGTCTCATACGCGAACAGAGCCCGTCGACTCCTGTTCGGGGAATCGATCACCCTGGATTCCAGACCACCAAAAGATTTCACAAAAGAGACAGTCCAGAGACTGCCCTGGGATCATCAGACAGGTGAACCATGAACCCTCTTACAGACTATCCCCCAGTCCTGTGCTGGTTGGGCCAGGCATTATAGACGCCACCCCAGACCCTGCGCTTACCCAGTTGCTCCTGGGGGCCTTTCTAAAGAGGATCCGGCCGAGTGAGAACCCACCATGCAATGCAAAGACGTCCGACGTTCTCCCAATTATTCACCAAACAAGTCTGTGGAGCATCTGCCCGTGCAGTCACACCTCTACCACGTCAGACCCCCAGATTCCCTTGTGGTTCACCAACCACCATACCATACGCAGTTAACTGTTCTTCTGAGCCACTTCTCAAAAGTGCTCATTCCATACCATACAATTCACTCACCTGGTGCACGCAGGTCTGATTGAACGTTCTCCACCGCCAACTTCCTTTATAGACCAACACGGTCAGCTGTTCCCGGGTTAAGCACGAAGGACTCAGGCGAAGAGTTATTTAGCAGCTAGGAAGGTCTCTGGGTCGAAGAGTGAAATTTTCCGTTTTCCGTTGAATATTTACCACAAACTAGTTTCTCAATTAGGATCCTTTTTCAACCCACCCCCTCGACCAGAACCCCTCCCGTCCCTCTTCTACCGTTTACGGTAGGGGACAACCCTATCGCGGAGTCCTGGCGGAGTCGCCAACTGAAGTACTAGAAAAATATACCATATATCACAATTACCATACATACATCAGTCAGCAATGGAAAAGGGTATACACCTGTTACAACGCATTCATTACTCCGCACTACCATTACAACGCGACTTTTACAACGCATACCATTACAACGCATTGCGCTGGGGGGCGCTCTAGGATAGGGAATAAGTATAATTTACTATCCAACACCTTCCCTAGGGTCCACGGGGACTGGAGTTAGAATAGTAAATTATACTTACCACTATCCAGCACCTCAAAGCGCTATGCGTTGTAATGGTATGCGTTGTAATGGTCGCGTTGTAATAGTAGGTAGTTGTAACGGTATGCGTTGTAACATGGTACATCCATGGAAAAGGTTCAATCGTTTATTTTGCAAAGTACCCTGTACAGGGGAGCCTCCATCTGGTCACAGCTCGCGAAGGTGAGCAGAGGAGACTGCTGGATCATATTCAAAACAGTACATATATACTTTCGACATACCTCATACAAACACCGTACATGGAAAGTTACCAGTTCAAGAGGAGCCAGCAGGAACACCCATATAAGGCACAACAAATTGGTTAGAACTCTGCTAAAGCTGTTCCGGGGGTAGGTCAGCAAAGGTGCCTCCCTTTCGTTCTGATGCATCGGAGTACGGACATGGCGCCTGCAGGAATGTGCTCATCCTACAAGAAAGAGCAGATGTGACCTTGGGTTTCCTAATTAGAATCACTGCTTTGTTCATAGCCTAGGCCGACCTTTCTGAACCTTATCTCAGCAGCATGTCCCGTATTTTCCTTACTAATGAAAGAGGCTTCGGGAAACGAAACCAAGATGGCGTCCGTTAAATTCGGGCCCGATTCTCAAAATGTACATGGGTCGAGTGTATTTACAAGGGCCTTTGATAGAAGTGGCAGATATATATTGGATATGTTATGACAACATAATATAGTATCTATTTTACATTCCTTCATAGGAAAAGGCATCAGATTCAAAGAGGGCAAAGTGGTCACGATGCAGCGAAGAAAACGAGATCAAGCCATCGAGGTCAAAGAGGTGGCCTACCCTCTTGCAGCCCTCCTCCCTCCAGCGCTGGAAGACCGGGGACGAGCAGCCCGACGGGAAGTCCAGTTATCGACAATGGGTGTCATAGGCGACGGAAAAGTGGTCCAGCACTTACGCGGGGCCAATTGATCCCACGCCTTCATAGTCGGCGATGTCACTGGTGACGAATATAAGCCCCACGCTCTGTGTTTTCGAGGGAGCCACAATTCGCGCCAAATATTGAGGGCCACTACCGCCTGATCCATGAATAACCAGTGTTTGCTGGCGAGCGGTCTGTTCCATTCAAGAATAAAGCGCAGACAAGCCGCCTGGTAGTATGCCATAAGTGAGGGAAAGCCCAGTCTGCCGTTGGCCAGAGGGACCGTAATCAACGAGGATAAAAGCCGTGGACGCTTGTGGTTCTATAGAAATTTTGTAAGCAGCCCCTGAAGCTTCTGTATGGTAGGGCTCAAGGGCAAAATTTGGAAGAGGTAAAGAATGCGCGGCAGGATCATCATTTTGACTGCCACCAGCCGACCAAACCAGGCGAGCTGCAAGCAGGACCAATCAGACAGCGATTTGGTTGTTTGCTCGACTGTGCTACAGTGGGAGCCAGGCGAATCCCCAGGTATGGGATGTCGGAGTGAACCCACTGGAAGGCAAAGTCCTTTTGGAGGTCTTGCACGTAAACAGCTAGAAACGAGACGTTAAGGACCTGGGACTTGGATAAATGGACCGCAAAACCAGCTACGCCACCAAAGTCACGTAATTCTATCGACAGGTGCCGCAAGGAGGTGTGAGGGCATGTAAGCGAGAGGATCACGTCATCTGCATATAGGCTTATCTTGTGCTCGTCAGTGCCAAACCGGAGCCCCTGAATAGTCCCGTTAGACCGCACCCTCTGAGCGAAGGGTTCCATATAGAGCGCAAAGAGCAACGGCGACAGGGGAACCCCTGTCGCGTCCCACGAGTGATGGGTAAGGGGCAGATCTGCGACCGTTGACCCGGACCGCTGCTCGCGGGGTGGCGTAGAGGCAGGGAACCCATTTCACGAAGTTGTCCCCCAGCCCAAAAGACCTCAAGACTGCAAACAAGTATGTCCAGTCGACGCGGTTGAAGGCCTTCTCAGCATCTATTGATTAAAACAGGGCCTGTATGCGAGAGCTGTGCACCGAGTCCATGAGGTGCAGAAGCCTCTTCGTGTTTTCCCCCCCTGGTCACGTTGGAATAAACCCCACCTGATCCGGCTCTATAATGCCATCCATGAATGGACTGAGGCAGGCAGCCAGAATACCAGCTAAAAGCTTCATGTTGATATTGAGGAGGGAGATGGGGCGAAACGAGCCACATTCCATGGGGTCCTTCCCTGCCTTGGGGATAACTGTAATCACCGCCTCCGACATAGAAGGGGTCACTTCTCCCGGTTCCCAGGAAGGAATTAAAAGGCTGGTTAAAAGGGCGCTAACTCCCTACAAAACTTTTTATAGAAAGTGGCCGAGAAGCCGTCCGGTCCTGGGGATTTGGCCAGTTTCAACCGCGAAATGGCGGAGATGACTTCCTCGATACATATTTCAGCATCGAGCGCTGCTGCCGAGGCCTGTGCGAGGGTCGTAACTCCACATGACTCCAGATACGCCTTCACCCGTTCCGGGTCTGACGGTTCCTGGCAATAGAGCGTGTGGTAGAACCGCCAGAAGGAGTCTGCGATACGGGCGTCGGCAGGCTGCTCTTCCGCATCAGTGTCCATAATGGCCTGGACAGCGGCCTGCTGTGTGCGGGCCCTCAGCCTGTGTGCCAACATCTGGCCCCCTTTGTCCCCACTGAGATAGAACTTGTGGCGCAAGCGCAAGAGGTTGTATTCCGCCCGGTCCAGGTCGAAATGTTTAAGCATGTGCCTCTTCGTTTCCAACTCCCTACAGATGCGTGGGGCCCCAGTCCGCTTATGGATCGCCTCCAGGCCTCCCACCTCCCTCTCCAACTCTTCGCGCTTCTCCCTGTGAAGTCGAGCCAGCGACACGAAAACCACAATAAAGTCCCCCCGAGCTACCAATTTGAGGGCTTCCCACACCGATCCCAACGACATACCATCCATGTCATTATTTTCCCGAAGTATTGAGTAATCGTGGTTCGTATGCGGTTAATTACCCATTTCGAATTGAAGAGGGAATCCCGAAGAAGCCACCCCGACGACGGCGGCCTTTGCTCGTTACAGGCGACCCGTACGGAAATAAGGGCATGGTCGGACAGGGAGCGCAGGGAGATCTCTGCAGCAGATAGATGGGGCATGAGAGATGTAGTGGTGAGGAAATGATCTAAGCGCGCATACGTTTTGTGAGCTGAGGAATAATAGGTGTAATTGTGTTCCAGGGGGTGGTGAGCACGCCATACATCGTTGAGCCCCTCTTCCTGTAGCCACTGCTTCCCTCCTTGGGAGATGGCCCTTGCCTGATGTGTACGCGCAGCTGATCTATCTAGCGCCGGGTCCATAACTACATTCAGATCTCCCCCCACCAACACACATACGTCTGATGAAGCTAATACATCTGCAAGCGCCGACTTCAGAAAGGGTTCCTGTTGGACATTTGGAGCATACAGGGAGCCCACCGTAAGGTGTGTAGACCCCCATTGAATCCTGACCGCCAAGAAGCGCCCCTTAATTTCAACGACGTGGGACATGACCTTACAGTGAGCTTTGGCACTGACCAGGATAGCCACCCCCTGTTTTTCGCAGAGCAGGAGGACCACACCTGTATTGAGAAATGCCTATCTCTCATCCTCTTAGTATCCTTGGAGAGGAGGTGAGTCTCCTGCAATAAACACACATCCCCTTCTGCACCCTCCAATAGGGATAAAATGGCTGCACGCTTAACCGGGCTGTTGAGACCCCGCACATTCAAGCTAACAATTTTCAAATCTTTCCCCATAATTGCTCCACAGGGATAAAAGCATTATACATGTTTCTTGGGGCCATACCCGCCGTGGACAGCTCGGGACCCTCCAGAAGAGACATACTCACATCCCGCTACACAGGATTGTTGAGTCCCCTAACATTGAGGCTCACCACTTTCAAAGACATTTGTCATACATCAAAGGCAAAAAGCAAACCCCCAGTACTGTATCCAAAACAGCATTGCAGAACAAGCACAGTACAAGCCTCCAAAGAATCCCCACCAGATTTTGTTCACATAGAGGAAGGACATTCAACAGACTAGTCATAGCACCCTGAAGCTGATGCGGAGCCCCCCCACCCCACTGCCCCTCCCTACCCCCACCACCCCCTCCCCCACAAAGTAGAAACCCCCTGGCAACACAAGCCCCAACAGTGTGACCCTAGACCCCGACAAGACAAGGAGAAAAAGTAAATGATAGTCCGTTGAACAGGCCCCAACAGCAGGAGAACATGGCACCAACCCCCCCATTACCCAGGTCCTGATGTAGGACATCCCCCATTGTAAGGACATAGAAACATTACCCATCTGAATCCTGTGGACAGTCCCCACCGGCGCCAGCCCGCTGGGACCTCCATCACCAGAGCCACAGAAGCCACTGCTGCTCTTCTTTCTCGCAGGCTCACTGACAGATCAGGTTTTGTCGATGTTCCCAGCTTGCCGACCTTCTGCCACTCCGGGGAATGGCGGGGTTGTCGGGTAGGGGAGTTGCCGGGGTCAGTCGGGGTAGTGGGTCAATTCAGACCCAAGATGTCTCGGGGCGCATCCAGTGACCTAACCTGGATCAGCTTGGTCTTCCAGTTAAAGATAAGTCTGAACGGGTGCCCCCACGAGTAGGGAATACCTTGCTCGCTCAGAAAGTTAGTGACAGGCCTAAAATCTCTCCGCTTGGTCAGAGTCGAGGCCGCAAGGTCTTGATACAATACAGGACGATGATCTCAGAAATCAAGGGGGGTGTGATCACGCGCCTTCCTCAGAATCTGTTCCTTGAGTTGAAAATCGTGAACACACAAGAATATCAGGGGGAGGGGCCTTGGGTCCCCGCGTTAGGACAACCTGATGCACTCTGTCCATTTGGATCTCCTGTAGGTCTTCCTTGTTCAAGACGTGCCGAAAAAGAGCCTCTACATATTCCTGTAGGTCCGCTCCCTCACTCTTCCATGGCACCGTTCTTATCCATATATTATTGCAGCGGGATCTGTTCTCCAAGTCCTCAGTGTAGGCTTGCAGGTCTATGTTTTGCTCAATGAGGCATAAGACATCCTGCTGGAGCCAATGCACATCCTCCGCTGTCCCTAAGTCATGTTCCTCTAGCGTCGCAATATAATCTCCCACTGCATCCACATCCCGCCTCATCTCCTTCAGATCCGACGCAAGCTGGGAGAGCAGTTCCATGATGTCCTCCTTTATAGCAGCGAACAATTCCATCATGAAAGCTTTGTGGCAGGAGCCTCGCTGTCGTCGCGGCGTGGGAACTTGTCAGCTGCCGGCGAGGCCATGTGTGGCTCGCTCTTCTGGGCGCTTTCCTTTGGCAGCTTGTACTTTTTAGGCCTGTTCGCCGCTATTTTGTCCCCCACTTGTAGCAATAAAGGCGTGGAGTCCACTGCTCGGTCCCCCCGCCCGCATCGCTGTTTCGACAAGCGCACTAATCCAGACGCCAGGAAAGGCCAAGGCGGGACTGTCCTTGGGACCAGGTGGCCACCCACAGGCAGCGGTAAACTACCTCGCGCCACACCAGGATCGACGGGGCCTCCCAGGCCGTCACGGCCCAACGCTGGCAAAGGCTGGTTCGGGGAGGAGAGGGACAACACCCGTTAGACAGTCACTCAAAGCCACCAAAGTCTGCCCAGGGCCCTCTCGCCAGTCGCTCGTCAGGCCTAACTTGCGCAGCTCCGGCTCCAGCTTCCACTGTGTCCCAAGCGCTATAAGGCCCTGCCCAGGTTAGGGCGCTGGGAGCTTCACAGGCCCCACCAATGCACTCACGGCGCCAAGCACTGTCGTTCAAAAGGCCAGGGGTGGGCGACGGGCCACTGCAACACGCCCAGGCCCCCTACTCGTGCTCCGACTCGGAGCGCCACCAGGACTCCTCACTCTAGCACTAAGGGCACGGGACCCTCTGCCGGGCCATGGAGGATCCACCAGTCACCAGTGCCGGCCATCAGCAGGCCTCAGCGCTGTCCGCCGAGCTGCGGACCGATGATCAGGTGCCCCACTCAGTTTCTTCCACAAGCCTCACTTTCCAGGGGCCTAGCTGACTCTGGGCCGCGGGACTATAGGCCTCCGATCGCTGCGGGGCACTTGCGGAGTAATCCCGCTCCACTGGGCCGCTCCTGTAGTGGTGTCAGTGGTGTCACCGCGGGGCTCCGCTTTTCGCTCCGTGCTGCCGAGCGTCACGCCCGATCGGCAACCAGGATCAGGTCAGTAGCGGCTCCGACCCCCACCGCAGTAGTCGCTCCGGACGCTCAACCTAGAGCGCAGTGGGCCCGCTGCTTGTCACGTGGCTCCCCGATCTCACAGCTCGGGCAGGCCGCACCTCAGCGTGTCCCCATTTCTCCGCCTAAATCCTGGAAATAATGCCACTCAGTCTTTCCGGACAGCCCCAGGGTGCTGGACACCGCCTCTGGGCCGTGGATGGGCGCTCTGCAGGGTGATTTACAACACTATTAATCATGTGGCACTGGAGGAAACTTTCTTACTGCTAACTTGTATAACACAGTTACATTGTATTGGCCACTACAGGAAGAAAAAAAGACTCTTTCACTCTCTTTTCCCTTTCTTTGAATGGCATTTAGTTTGTGGTTGTGCAGGTGTTTTTTCAGTGTTAATATTTTTTGACTGGTGAGGTCTATTTCTCTTTCAGTGGGGTTTTATCAGTTATTATAGGTTTAAACCTAAAACCGGACAGCATAAGTATTTGTGACTCATTTGCACAAACTGGCTTCCTTTCGCAAATTTGAGGGCACTCTTTAGGAACATATACGAGACTAGTTTATGCTGGGTTGCACATAGAGAAGGTCAAGGATGAGCTATGGCAAAAAGACGAACCGAAATTAGATGAGGTCATCTCTATTGCCAAACGCATTGAACACTCTCTTGCATGTGTTGATGTAATAAAAAAGGAAAATGGCAATGCTAACACTAATAGTGACAAAGTACAAATTGTAATTAAGACAAAAACTTTTAAACAAATTGAACCACAGCCTTCGAAGTATAAAAAGATCTTCTCTGGAAAGTTTTGCCACTGTGACATATTTGGTCATCTGGCCAATGACAAGTCTTGTCCTGCTTTGAACTTCAAATGTCTTAATTGTAGGAAGGTTGGCCATGTAGCAAAAGGGAGTAAAGGAAGTTTGGGTGGAAAATGAGTCGGACTCTGACCCTGGTGAATTGCACTGTAGTGAGGTCTTAGCTCAAGGCTGCCAAAGTGCAAAAGTCCCATCGACGGTGTTCGAGTAAATGGTCACCCCATAAAAATGCTCTTTGATTCCGAGGCAAAAATCACATTGGTCCCAAAGAGTTTTTACAACAAATCTTTAGTGGTTAAAGTGAAGGTGTTCAAACCAGACATCGGGCTGCTTGCTTATGGTGGCCAACCTATTAAGTTATTTGGCTATTTTGAAGGTGTCACAGAATACAGAAACAAACTCACTGCTGGAACGATCTACATCTACTCCAGAGGTGCCAGTATTGTAAGCTGGATCCACCATACCGATCTCAAAGTGATGTTGATTCCTGTTGGGGGTCCATGCTTGTTTCCGGTCCAGGGAAGACATGGCTTGGCAGTTCGGGCTGGACTGCTCCCATGAGGCACAGGGTCAGACTGTTTTGCATATAGCCATGTCTGAACTGGGGTGGCAGAGTGGTCTAAAGAATGGTGATGGATTAAACCCAGATCTTTTGACTGGGTGTGAGTGTTTGATTGATTCAGATGCTCTGTACATCACCACACTCTTTTGTACCGCTTTTGACCGCCATAAGTGTGGCAGGGTATGCTCAGACGTGAATCCCTTGCTCACTTTGCAACTGGATTCAAGCAAGCCGGGCTGAAGACGGCTGGAATGCCAGAAACCGGTCCTCGGAAGCTTGTTTCCGATCCAGGGAAGACATGGCTTGGCATTTCGGGCTGGACTGTTCCCATGAGGCACAGGGTCAGACTGATTTGCATATAGCCATGTCTGAACTGGGGTGGCAGAGTGGGCTAAAGAACGGTGATGGATTAAACCCAGATCTTTTGACTGGGTGTGAGTGTTTGATTTATTCAGATGCTCTTTCCATCACCACCCCCTTTTGTACCGCTTTTGGCCGCCATAAGTGTGGCAGGGTATGCTCAGACGTGAGTCCGTTGCTCACTTTGCCACTGGATTCAAGCAAGCCGGGTTGAAGACGGCTGGAATGCCAGAAACCGGTCCTCGGAAGCTTGTTTCCGTTCCAGGGAAAAAAATGGCTTGGCAGTTCGGGCTGGACTGTTCCCATGAGGCACAGGGTCAGATTGATTTGCATATGGAAATGTCTGAACTGGGGTGGCAGAGTGAGTTAAAGAACGGTGATGGATTAAACCCAGATCTTTTGACTGGGTGTGAGTGTTTGATTGATTCAGATGCTCCATCCATCACCTCCCCCTTTTGTACTTCTTTTGGCCGCCATAAGTGTGGCAGTGTATGCTCAGACGTGAGTCCCTTGCTCACTTTGCCACTGGATTCAAGCAAGCCGGGCTGAAGACGGCTGGAATGCCAGAAACCGGTCCTCGGAAGCTTGTTTCCGGTCCACGGAAGAAATGGCTTGGTATGTCGGGCTGGACTGTTCCCATGAGGCACAGGGTCAGACTGATTTGCAGATAGCCATGTCTGAACTGGGTTGGCAGAGTGGGCTAAAGAACGGTGATGGATTAAACCCAGATATTTTGACTGGGTGTTGGTGTTTGATTGATTCAGATGCTCCATCCATCACCACCCCCTTTTGTACCGCTTTTGGCCGCCATAAGTGTGGAAGGGTATGCTCAGACAGGAGTCCCTTGCTCACTTTGCCACTGGATTCAAGCAAGCCGGGCTGAAGACGGCTGGAATGCCAGAAACCGGTCCTCGGAAGCTTGTTTCCGGTCCAGGGAAGACATGGCTTGGCATTTCGGCTGGACTGTTCCCATGAGGCACAGGGTCAGACTGAGTTGCATATAGCCATGTCTGAACTGGGTTGGCAGAGTGGGCTAAAGAACGGTGATGGATTAAACCCAGATCTTTTGACTGGGTGTGAGTGTTTGATTTATTCAGATGCTCCGTCCATCACCACCCCCTTTTGTACCGCTTTTGGCCGCCATAAGTGTGGAGGTTATGCTCAGACGTGAGTCCCTTGCTCACTTTGCCACTGGATTCAAGCAAGGCGGGCTAAAGACAGCTGGAATGCCAGAAACCGGTCCTCGGAAGCTTGTTTCCGGTCCAGGGAAGACATGGCTTGGCAGTTCGGGCTGGACTGTTCCCATGAGGCACAGGGTCAGACTGATTTGCATATAGCCATGTCTGAACTGGGTTGGCAGAGTGGGCTAAAGAACGGTGATGGATTAAACCCAGATATTTTGACTGGGTGTTGGTGTTTGATTGATTCAGATGCTCCATCCATCACCACCCCCTTTTGTACCGCTTTTGGCCGCCATAAGTGTGGAAAGGTATGCTCAGACAGGAGTCCCTTGCTCACTTGCCACTGGATTCAAGCAAGCCGGGCTGAAGACGGCTGGAATGCCAGAAACCGGTCCTCGGAAGCTTGTTTCCGGTCCAGGGAAGACATGGCTTGGCATTTCGGCTGGACTGTTCCCATGAGGCACAGGGTCAGACTGAGTTGCATATAGCCATGTCTGAACTGGGTTGGCAGAGTGGGCTAAAGAACGGTGATGGATTAAACCCAGATCTTTTGACTGGGTGTGAGTGTTTGATTTATTCAGATGCTCCGTCCATCACCACCCCCTTTTGTACCGCTTTTGGCCACCATAAGTGTGGAAGGTTATGCTCAGACGTGAGTCCCTTGCTCACTTTGCCACTGGATTCAAGCAAGGCGGGCTAAAGACGGCTGGAATGCCAGAAACCGGTCCTCGGAAGCTTGTTTCCGGTCCAGGGAAGACATGGCTTGGCAGTTCGGGCTAGACTGTTCCCATGAGGCATAGGGTCAGACCGATTTGCATATAGCCATTTCTGAACTGGGGTGGCAGTGTGGGCTACAGAACGGTGATGGATTAAACCCACATCTTTTGACTGGGTATGAGTGTTTGATTGATTCAGATGCTCCGTCTATCACCACCCCCTTTTCTACCACTTTTGGCCGCCATAAGTGTGGCAGGGTATGCTCAGACGTGAGTCCCTTGCTCACTTTGCCACTGGATTCAAGCAAGCTGGGCTGAAGACGGCTGGAATGTCAGAGACCGGTCCTCGGAAGCTTGTTTCCGGTCCAGGGAAGACATGGCTTGGCAGTTCGGGCTGGACTGTTCCCATGAGGCACAGGGTCAGACTGATTTGCATATAGCCATGTCTGAACTGGGGTGGCAGAGTGGGCTAAAGAACGGTGATGGATTAAACCCATATCTTTTGACTGGGTGTGAGTGTTTGATTGATTCAGATGCTCTGTCCATCACCACCCCCTTTTGTACTGCTTTTGGCCGCCATAAGTGTGTCAGGGTATGCTCAGACGTGAGTCCTTGCTCACTTTGCCACTGGATTCAAGCAAGCCGGGCAGATGACGGCTGGAATGCCATAAACTCGTCCTCTGAAGCTTGTTTCCAGCCCAGGGAAGACATGGCTTGGCAGTTCGGGCTGGACTGTTCCCACGAGGCACAGGGTCAGACTGATTTGCATATAGCCATATCTGAACTGGGGTGGCAGAGTGAGCTAAAGAACGGTGATGGATTAAACTCAGATCTTTTGACTGGGTGTGAGTGTTTGCTTGAGTCAGATGCTCCGTCCATCATCACCCCCTTTTGTACCGCTTTTGGCCGCCATAAGTGTGGCAGGGTATGCTCAGACGTGAGTCCCTTGCTCACTTTGCCACTGGATTCAAGCAAGCTGGGCTGAAGACGGCTGGAATGCCAGAAACCGGTTCTGGGAAGCGTGTTTCCGGTCCAGGGAAGACATGGCTTGGCAGTTCGGGCTGGACTGTTCCCATGAGGCACAGTGTCAGACTGATTTGCATATAGCCATGTCTGAACTGGGGTGGCAGAGTGGGCTAAAGAACGGTGATGGATTAAACCCAGATCTTTAGACTGGGTGTGAGTGTTTGATTGATTCAGATGCTCCGTCCATCACCACCCCCTTTTGTTCCGCTTTTGGCCGCCATAAGTGTGGCAGGGTATGCTCAGACGTGAGTCCCTTGCTCACTTTGCCACTGGATTCAAGCAAGCCGGGCTGAAGACGGCTGGAATGCCAGAAACCGGTTCTCGGAAGCGTGTTTCCAGTCAAGGGAAGACATGGCTTGGCAGTTCGGGCTGGTCTGTTCCCATGAGGCACAGGGTCAGACTGATTTGCATATAGCCATGTCTGAACTGGGGTGGCAGAGTGGGCTAAAGAACGGTGATGGATTAAACCCAGATCTTTTGACTAGGTGTGAGTGTTTGATTGATTAAGATGCTCCGTCCATCACCACCCCCTTTTTGAACCTTGCCTCTTGGCATGCCTTTTTTTTTCGAAAACTTTCTCAAGGCTAGAACAGCCAATTTCCTCCAGCTTCTACTTGATGCTTTTAATACTTTCATGGAAAATCTGGGACTTAGGACAAACTGTATCAAATCATTTACAATGAAATGTGGCCGAAAGTTAGCCAAAACTAGGAAAGGTTTACTTGTGGGTACAAATATGCACTTTACATACCTAGGAGTATCCATCAATGCTGATTTTAACTGGAAGTGTTTGATAAACATCAGAGCCCTCCCTTTGATAAGGTCAATTAAGGCTGTTCTTCGGTTTTCTAAAAGACTAGGGCACAAGCCAATAGACGAATTGCTGTAAGATTGCGGTTATGTCAACAGCAATTCACTCAAAATAGAAAATACATTTTTAAGAAGTCTGCACCCACATGACACAGGTCAAAGGAGTGGGTTGGGGTTCCCTACGGTCAATATTTACGGCTGCGTAGAAATTGTAGTAGCATGACAGACTTCAAAAACCAAGCGAAGGACTTAGGTAGTAAATTTTAAGACCAGGGGTGCCCCAAACGCATCACCAACAAAGCTAAGAAACGGGGCAGGAACCAGGATTGTGAGGCTCTCATGGAAAAACATGCACGGGAACCCCAACCCATTCCTTTGACCTGTGTCACAACCTACAACACAGTCTCCACCAAAATCTCAAACATTGTCAGAAAACATTGGAAAATCCTAAAGACTGGCAACCTCCATTGGGATATGCCTTTGGTGTCACGCAAAAAAGCCAAATCCATCAAAGACTCACTGGTATCCTCAAGGCCCGTCCCACAACAAAGACCGGACAACACTGTCCTTAACGCTTGGGGGCTCCCAAGAGTAGCCGGCCACTTTGCATGTGACAATTGCAGTGTTTGTCACTTGACTGAAACTACAAAGATACTCCATCTGGAACCTGGAAAAACGTGGGAACTACGACAACACACCAACTGCAACCTCACCTACATTGGGATGACCAACAGAAACGTCAGGACCAGAATCTGTGAGCATCAGAGCACAATAAGATGCAAAAAGAATATGACCAAAATGACCAACCATTTTTTGGAGGCAGGGCACACCACTGATGACATGCGTTGGGTCATCATAGAAACCCATGACCCCAACATGCCTAACATCCAACAGCAGCTATTCCAAAAAGAACAGAGATGGATATATCGCTTATCCAGTCATCAAAAGAGATTGAATGACATTATATCTTCGAACAGCCTTAATGAAGCCTAATGCAGAGCATACACCTGCTACCTGATCCATTGAACAGTGTCTCTCCTGATCTATAGTACCTCCATGCTGCTATAACCCTTTTGGCTGAACAAACTAACTTTAACTTTATTACACCTTCTGCTGTACTATGACAGCACCTTGTGGACCTGCGCAATCATACAACAGGCAGGCAGGGACACTACACCATACTTTCTTATTGTACCCAAGGGTGCTCCACCAACTGGAGTCTTGCACCTTCTGCTGTACTATGACAGCCGCTATCACACAAACTTGCAGGCAGCGACGTATTTTCTTATGTTTTTCTAGCATACCACCCATGAACAGTACTGTCACAGACAGACCTGTCATACTCAAGTACCTGTAATCATAGTCCCAATTAGTCCCCGTGGTTCCCCATCGGTCTGACTGAGTTTGAGTGGGCTGGCACTTTTCTCTTTAATCGCTGTGATCATTTTAACCATTGCTCCTTAATCGCTGTAAGCATTTTAGAAAGAACTTTTAATATTTCGGGGACCGGCACCCTTTAAGAGTATCTTCACAGTAAGCGCATTCAATATGAACCCCTCCCAATAATGGCCGCCATTGAGACCCAGCACTAGCGTCACCACGACATATCCTTACTGCGCATGCATGCACATGCGCGCACCACCGTGTGCTTTGTCATCGCAAGACCCAGACGTGCATTTTCACAAGCACCAGGATTTACATACTCGCGGTATAAGCTGCTTCCACTCGGCACTCCCAGCACCTGCTGGGACTGAGAGGGACCGAGTCAGGTTTGCAGCGGAGAGACCACCAGATCCAAGTAAGATCAGGCATGCTCCAAAGGTTTTCCCCACAGAGTCCGCTACCAGACTTTGTATTTACAGCAATTATCCTTTTGTTTACAGATTGGTTACTTGGATGAGCGACCCTCCCCCGAGCCCCTATTTTCTCGCATATTTGCCCCATACATTGTAACTACAAACTTACTTCTGTGCATGCTTTGAGAATTGTTTTAATCACTGTTTCAACAGTTGTTTTAGCTACTATTGGTCTCGGAGCATTTAACCACTGCATGCACTCCTGGCCACCAGCGCACAGCGCGCATAGGACCGCCTGCCTCAATACTATTGGCCCAGTTCAACCAAAACCGGGTTCGAATTTACTTATCCCGCAGACTGCACATGGTGCTCTTCACAATTGTATATGGCCTCCTTTTCACCAATAGGAGCCATACAGCGCCACATTGTCAGTCTAAGATCAGCGCCCAGAGTGCCCTACTCTATGTGCGCACACTGTATATTTGCCCTTGCTGTCTATCATGATTCTTGATGCAGCATGCATAGTACCACTTGCATGCAGCCACAAGCATGGGCTACAATCACTGTGGTAGTCATGGAGACACCTGACTACAACACACCTTTTGCCACTAAGATTGCATTTTATTGTTGCAAAAAATTATATGTTTTGTTGTGTCTCTTCTTTCCCTACAGGTGTTTTCAAGTGTCAGTGAGTAGGCAGACACTTCAAACCACACACCTTAGTGCGTGTGTAGGTATTACAAAAGGTTTCATGTGACACTATTTACCTTTGCCACTCACTTTTTCACTCACTTGGTCCCAAAAAAAGCCCTTTTCACCTTTTTTTACTGTCTGAAACATGTAGACCGCCACACATAAAGCAACTCACGGTAAATAAATCCTGATTAGCTGCACAACACATATTGTTTTTAACCATATCCTGAGCCGCCATTATTAAAGTTAGAGGCAAGGATCCTCAGAGATACTTTTAACTGTAAATATTTCACTTCACATCACATTTATGCACAACACCAGCTCTGCTGTAATCATGCGTTGTACCACAACCTGGAGGCACTCGGCCCTCCGGTTGGGCCCCCAGTGATGAAGCATGACACCAGCCAGGTTGGTGTGTGAGGGGTCTTTTAAGAACACCTAATGGGTCCATGTTTTTACTCCTAACAGTGATTTCATTGCATACACATAGTGGGTCCATCCACAGTGTTTAAGTAATTTATAATTATTGAAAATGAAGGGTTAGGAATATCAAGTGGTTTAATTTGCAAGGTTGAAGTGGCAGTTTAAAACTACACACCCAGGCTGCAGAGGCAGGCCTAGAGAAATGTGTTACAGTGCTACTCTAGTGAGTGGCACAATGAGTGATGCAGCCCATTAGTAGAATTTAATTTGCATACTCTGGGTGCAGAGTCCTGCCCAGGCATCCTCTTACAGTGGCCGAGTGACGGTGTTCAGGAGCAACCTTTGACCCTGCTTGCAGGCAGGTCGCCCCCACACCGCCACTCACCACCTGCTGATTCTACCGCTGTCAGACTCGCTCGACCGCCATCTCCCCCCCGCCCACCACCGCTCTCTACCTGGACTTCCTGCCGCTGCCTCCCTGCGGCCCGCCCCCCAGCACTCCCATTGGCCTCCCCGCTCCCGCCTCCCAGCTGCTCCTCCCTCCCAAGCCTCTTCAAAGGCAGGCTGAGAAGCGGCCGTGCAGCAGACGCGCGCAGTGGGTGCACCACTGGCGCTCCAGAGGCACGCCTAAGGCAAGCCCATCTGCGCCCGTCCGCGCCTGGACCGCGCCCAGCGCCAGAGCCCTACAAACGCCACATCACCTGACTCCACTATGACGCCAGCAGCCTCCATGCACTCAACACCGGCCGAAACTGGACCCAACTACCTCCGCTGCATACTCCTCAACACCCGCTCCACACGCAAACACGCCATAGAGCTCTGGGGTCTGCTCGACACCTCCGCCCCAGACGTGGCCTTCCTGACCGAGACCTGGTGGAATGACTCCTCGGTGCCCGACATCACCATAGCCATCCCGGATGGCTACAAGGTCACCCGCAGGGATCGTGCCAACGGAATCAGAGGAGGAATAGCCATCATCCCCAAGTCAACCCTCAAAGTCGCCACCCATGCAGACGACACCCTCAACACCTCCGAACACCTGCACTTACGAATACACACCGACCCAAACAGCACCCTCAGAGGAACACTCATCTACAGACCACCCGGACCCCGGGCTCAGTTCAGCGACTCCATCGCCGACCTTGCCAGCACCCATGCACTCACCTCTCGGACTACATCCTCCTCGGGGATCTGAACTTCCACCTTGAGAACAACAACGAAGCCAACTCCGCCACCCTGATCAACAACCTCGCCAACCTAGCCAACCTCGGCCTCAAACAACTCGTCACCACACCTACCCACGCCGATGGCCACACGCTTGACCGCATCTTCTCCACATGCTCCCACGTCGCCTTCAATCACACTACCGAATTCCACTGGACCGAACACCACTGCATTCACCTCACATTCAAGAAACAAACCACGCACCACAGCACCCAACAGCTGCCTCACCGCTGCTGGAGCAAAGTCACCGAAGGCCAGCTGATCACCTCCCTTGCCAAGAACCCACCCACCGACCCCACCAACCCAGACGCTGCAGCCCAAAACCTCAGACGGTGTTTTGACAACTGCGTCAACACCCTCGCCCCGCTCAAGAAGCCCTCCAATAGCCACTCCAACAAGAGAGCCACCTGGTTCACCAACGAGCTCCAGGCCTCCAAACATGCATGCCGAAAACTGGAGAAGACATGGCTCACCGAACGCACACCAGACAACCCGGCATCCCACAAGGATGCCACCTGCAGACATCACCACCTCATCAGATTAGCCAAGAGATCCAACTTTAAAAACCGCTTGGATAACAATGCACATGACAGCAAAGAGCTCTTCAGCATCGTAAAGGAACTCTCCGACCACAGCGCCAACGCCAACGACATCCCGCCCTCACAAGAACTGTGCGACTCACTGGCCATCTTCTTCCACCGCAAGATCGCTGCATCCACGACAACTTCAACACCACAACTGCCCCGACTACGCCAGACCCCACCTCCCCTGTGAACACCACCAGCGCCAACTGCCTGACCTCCTGGTCCAACGTCAATGAGACACGCAAGGTCATGAACTCCATCCACTCAGGATCTCTGTCTGACCCGTGCCCACACCACGTATTCAACAAAGCAGACGCAGCCATCGCACCCCAACTACGGAAGGTCATCAACATCTCCTTCGAAACAGCAATATTCCCGGAAAGCTGGAAACACGCTAAAATCAACGCCCTCCTCACGAACCCCAAAGCAGACCCCAAGGAACTCAAGAACTTCCGGCCCATCTCCCTGCTCTAAATTCCCAGCCAAAGTCATCGAGAAAATAGTCAACATGCAACTAACCCGCCACTTGGAAGACAACATCCTGAACCCGTCCCAGTCCGGATTAAGACTAAACCACAGCACCGAGACTGCCCTCATCGCCGCCACGGAAGCCATCAGGCACCAACTAGACAACGGCGAAACATCAGCCCTCATTCAACCTTGACCTGTCAGCTGCCTTTGACACGGTCTGCTATCGCACTCTAAAGACATGCCTCGTAGAAGCCGGAATCCAAGAGAAGGTCCTTGACTGGACGTCGTCCTTCCTCACCGGCAGAACCCAGAGCATCCGTCTCCCACCGTTCCGATCCAAAGCCACCAACATCATCCCTCAGCCCGACGCTGTTCAACATCTCCATGGTCCCCCTCGCAATAGTGGCCCACCACCATGACCTCAACATCATCTCCTACGCCGACGACACCCAACTCATCCTCTCCCTCACCAAGGACCCACACACGGCCAAAACCAACCTCCACGAAGGAATGAAGGCATCGCCGACTGGATGAGCAGCAGCCGTCTGAAGCTGAACTCGGACAAGACGGAGGTCCTCATCCTCGGATGCACCCCCTGAGCCTGGGATGACTCCAGGTGGCCGACCACACTGGGAACAGCACCAACACCCACCGACCACGCACACAATCTAGGATTCATCCTCAACTCCTCCCTCTCCATGTCCAAGCAGGTCAACGCCATCTCCTCCTCCTGCTACAACACCCTCCGCATGCTCCGCAGAATCTACAAGTCGATCCCGACCGAAACAAGAAGAACGGTGACACAGGCCCTCGTCAGCAGCAGATTGGACTACGGAAATGCACTCTACACAGGAATCCCAGCCAAACACCTACGACGACTACAATGCATCCAAAACGCCTCCGCCCGACTGATCGTCAACATCCCCTGCCGCAGCCACATCACCCCCCACCTGAGAAACCTACACTGGCTCCCAGTCGACAAGAGGATCACCTTCAATCTCCTCACCCACGCGCACAAAGCATTTCACAACACCGGACCAGCCTACCTGAACAGCAGACTCAGCTTTCACACCCCCACTCACCAGTTCCGCTCCGCCAGCCTCGCCCTCGCCGCTGTCCCCCGCATCCAACGAACGACCTCTGGTGGCATGTCCTTCTCCTACCTCGCCGCCAAAACCTGGAACACCCTCGCCACCCACTTACAGCAGACCCAAGACCTACTCACCTTCAGAAGACTCCTTAAAACATGGCTCTTCGCGCTGTAGCAGCACCCTCCCCCCTCCCTTCAGCACCTTGGGACCCTCACGGGTTAGTAGCGCGCTTTACAAGTACATTGATTGATGGTACCAAATACTATGGACTTACAAGCAAATTAAATGTGCCAATCATGTGTGTACAACTTTTTACAGGTTTGAAAGGTAGGACACATGCACTTTACCACTGGTTAATAGGGGTAAAGTGTGCTATGGCCAACATAAACTGGTTCAGCACCAGAAATAAAAAAGTCTAGAGGAATACCATGGAAAAGATGGCCATTTCCAACACAATTTATTTTTAGAACAAACATTTATGGTTTAAAGAAAGATAAAAATTAATGTTTGTTTCATATGTCAGCAAGTCCAAATGAGAGTTAGTGCAAGTGATGTATATAAGACAGATGGGTAAGATAAACAGGAATGGCATTTTGGCGTTGGACAGTGCAGCATGGCACCTTGCTGTGCTACCCTATGCTAAAGTGAAAGTGCAGGGATGCTCTGTATTTAAGCAATACAGTGCATTCCTGTTCTTTCTGCCTGCGCTGGAGCCATTTTGGAGATCTAGCGCCAAAGTAATCATTCTTGCACCATGGTGCAAGGGTGTCTCCATTGCATTCAGGATTGTTTTTGTGCAGGAAGGGGAACAGTCCTGCACAAAAACAATCCTACGAGGCATTTTCCTCTTCTGCAGCACACATGGAAAGAGGAACAAACTAGGAGAAATAAACATATTTCTCCCCATTAGGCATCAACTTGGGAGGCGTATGGATTTGGCGCTTTCCAGGTTTACATCAGTTTGTAAATATAGGGCAGTGTCAAATTCCATCGGTGTTGCATGTCAAAACCCACAGCAATGCCCATGGAACACCTCCTAGCTACAGACTAAGGCAACAAAGCGATTAGCACTGCGTTGCCTTACTCATGATTTATGAGGCCACTCAAAGCCATGCAGGGTGGCTTTGCATGGCTTCATAAATCTTTATGAGAGTGATGCATCAAGCGTGTACCACTCTAAGGAGTGCAAAAAAAATGCAGGGCTCTCATAAATAAGCTCCATAGTTTGTTAGCGACTCAATGATGAATTGTGTCAAACTAAGCATGGGAGTGAGAGAGATTGTACTGTAGGTGTTGCACTCTACCTGTGGTGTCTGTCCAGACCCTGAATTGAACTCATCATGGGCTGATAATCCCTGATGCAAATGGGATATGGCAGTTCACAATAAGTAATGCCCAGCTAGGCCATGGATATAACCTACTGTATGTGGGTCAACCCCTGCTGAGCACAGCCTTACTGTCCAAGAAGCAGCTCAGGTGAGACTGAGTAGACTACCTGTACCAAAGTCTGCAATGCTATTACTTCACAAGTGATGATGACCTTTTCTGTTTTGGTGTTTGGCATTCTATGACAAATTTGTGACATTAAAGTAATGATTGTGCTCTCTTGTCTATTTTACTTCAGAACAATATCTAAGAAGGCTTACTGATTACAGACAGGTTTTGTTATGATCCTTTTCCTTCTTCACACTAAAGGGCGATTACAATCTCGCTAGGAAGGTCTCCAGACGGATTCCAGAACAAACAAATCCAATTTGGAGCCTATGTTTCTGACTGAATCTTCCCCCATTGCGAACGACTAAGTATGATGCGAAGATCTCATCTGTGTCGACTGAATTGTTTTCTAACCTGATCCTGTCAGTCTGACTTGTTTGCACCCGAATCGTACCGCGCAATGGAGCCATGGTCCGAACGAGTACGATGCACGATTCGGACAGCCGTATTGACTCAGTCTCGGCGAGACAAAACAGCTATGGGAATCGTACTTCGGGGGGCTGTAGCAGGCCCCCTTTACCCGAGTCCCTCCGAATCTATCCCGTGGGGGTTCCTATGGGTCCACCCTTTCCATGCAGGCACAGGGTGGCGGGTACCATGTGGTTCCCACCACAGGATGTACGCTTTTCCCCAGTCACCACTTTTTGAGATGGGAGCCTGTGTACGCATTCAGTAAACAGGCTCCCATAGAGTTCAAAGGCAGTCAGAGCGAAATGAGTCAGTCACCATACGGCTTTATCAGAATCGGTTGCTCGGACTCGGATCGATCCGGATGAGCTTTCCTAGAGAGATCATAGGATATTCAGATACATCAAAAATCTTACCTTTAAGAAAAAGGAAATCTAGGAGTGGTTTTAATTTCCAAGAAGAGAGCCACTGCAGTCAGTATTAGTGTGCCAAAATATTGGTAGGTGGAACTGGAGATTGGGCTCTTTAACATTACTCTCTCTTCTCAGTTAATAATAACAGTATACGTGTGACAGCTTAGTCACAAGAGATACAAAAGAGACACCAGCAGTGGCCCTGTGGGAAAACGGGTCTTAGGAACTAATTTATTCCTACCTCCACTTCTTAAGATGTGTTGTCTAACGTTATTGTTATAAAGAATACAGATAGTTTCACCCACTTCAGGACGGTAAAAGACTTCACTGATGCGATGATGGAAACCATCTTAGCAAGTCCCTCCAGTCTTGGGGTCACATCTATCAGAAAATTAATGAGCCATATTGACAAATGTCAGAGTGTTTCTATATTAAAAATGAATCAGATTAAAGCATCTCTTCTTGAGTAGTGATGATGGAATACTCACAGAATAATCAGCTACTCAAGGCTTTATAGTAATCAGATAGCTAAGAAACTTTCTGGATATTGTGATTTACCGGAAAAAAAGGTTGCAAATTTTGTGGAAATGTACAAGAGATTGGCTTATCCTGATTGTCAATGTATCCAAAAGAATCTCAGATGTCATTTTTATTCAAATCCTTGAGAAAGTATTTAATCATAAGTTAATGGTACGAATCAACATTTACAAGAAAATATAAGATTTAATAAACTCTGAGATGATGGTGTTCATGATTTTTAACAAACACAAAGTTGGAGACAGGATGTAGCCAACATTTCGCACAAATCCACATGCCCATACATCAAGGAAGATAATTATATGAGTGCAGAATATGAAATATCAAACGGAAATAAGAAAATATGAGAACCAGAAAACTGGGCTTTCACATCTAGCCATGAAAGCAATTGTAGTGAAGGTCCAACCAGAAGACTGCTCTTTGATTTCAATTTCTGGCTTCTTTTTTTCTTCCATCCCAACCTCAATAGGCTTTTTTAGGAAGAAGTAATAGTGGCTGGTGGGGCATAGAGAAAGGAAGAGGAAGAGGCAGCATGCAACAAGAGACCTTAGAAAACAAGACCTCACACATGATAACATGAAGCAAGGGAAAGGCCCACCAAATTAACTTTGCCTGAATATGATGGTAAATATCTCCAGCACAACGTTAGGTGTCAATTAGCTAAAAGTCCTGAACAGAGGTCTTGGCTTTGTTCACACCAATGAGCATCATCATTTGAATTTAGAACTGTAGGTGTGTCCACTTTCCCACTACTCTTGCTACTGACTTTAGAGCCACTGGCTATAGAATTGAGTTGTACAATAAGGTAATGTCACAGTGGAAAATACTCAAAACACATAAAACAAGGCTTAGAATTAATCTATTGTATCTAATTAGAGACAAGCACCACCATAAAGTCTTTCCACCATTGGATGTGTTTTTATTTCATCACCACATTGAGATGAATCAAGGTCATATTTGGATATTTCAAAAAACAGGCGCACAAAGGGTGAAGTGATAGGTGCACGGGAGGGATTGTGAGAGAGGACAGTAGTACACACATATACATCAGCAAGTAAGTAAATAACAAACTATCCAGACAGTTTCCTGCCAAATACATTGAATGTCAGATGATAATATGATTGCAGATGTAGATTCTCTGTCATATATGTCTGACAATGAAATTAAAAAAGTGTTGACATTTCAACCCCTAAACGAAGCAGCAAACTTTGCGCATTGGGGGCGAGGTCTTCATCAGGACCGAGGGCAAAGTAGGGAAGTGAGCACCAGTAAAAACAAAGAGGATTTTTCTGGCTGTGAATAAGAAAGCTGGGCTTTGTAGGCTCTCAGACTTCTTCATGGATGTTTGCGGTAAGCAAAATGAAAGGCTCAGGTTGACCTGTGGGCTGCTGGCAAGAATGGTAAGACAGCAGTCTTACCGGTCCCTACCTTCACCTCGGTCCTGATGAAGACCCTCTATTACCCGGGTTCAGTGGCCTTTCGGGTTGCCCCATTGTTGCATAACTCCCTATAGAATCCAGAACAACAAAGATATCAATGGAACACCCATGCTAGATGGTGAGTTTCAAATATTCTTGTACTTGGATGATATTTAAGTCACACTGTCCCAACCTCAAACCTCCTTTAAGGTCTTTACTCTACAAGTTCGAGATTTTAAAGCTTTTCTTGATATAAATAAATGAAGATAAATGTGAGTTACTGCCTTTAATGAGCGGTACTGTGAAAATGTGACTTAGTGACTCTCCTTTCCAATGGAAGTAAACCAATCTGAAATAACTGGTACCATGTTTAACAAAGGTTAGAATTCATGACGAGGTACACCTATCAATCCTACCTCATAAACAATTAATTGATATTCAGAGATGATCCAAGCTGGTGTTCTTGCTGTGGGAGAGTCTGAATAAGAGAACGACACAGCTGGCTTGATGAGAGGTCATCAGAGGCCACGCCCCCTTTTCTACCCCTCTGCAAATGCACATCCTAGGTCATTACTGGTTGAGGGAAGAAGTCCACTTTAGTCCTGAGGCCCTCAGGAGTACAGTGGAATCCACTTCCCAACCAGCAGCACCATGAGGTGCATTTGCAGAGTAGTCGAGATAGGGGGGCGTGTCATCCAAAACATCTGAGCAATCCTCCTCTCTGGGACTTACTTGAGGTAACAAAAGGGTTTCCTGGAACTCAAGGGCACACAGCTTCACTGGGGACTTAATGCATCAACTACCACTGTGCCAGGAGGTAAGTTTGCAAAATGGTGATGAAGGGGGTGTGAACGCCAGCAACTTGCCTGAGGCTTTTTTTTGAGCTTTTTTCTTTTGTAAATTAAGGGAGGGGTGCTGGGTGGCACCTCCTTACTTTTGCAATTTTTAGCCCTGGGAACCCCAACCCCTGGGGGGTAGCCTTTTTTTTAATATATATATTATGTATCAAGTTATGAGAAACATTTTATATATATTTGCATGTATATTTTATCATGTATAATTATGTATAAAAGATTATCTGACAATTGGAAACCAGCGCACATGCAACATTGTAAATACGCGCAAAAAAGTATGTCTTCCATGTCCATAGAGAATGTAACTCACGTGATTCACAAAAATACTGCACTGTCACTTTAAAAATGCTCCCTCAGTCAAAATCGATTGTCGAGCGAACAAGCGGCGTTCGTGCTGCGAAACGCGTCTCTGACTTTTGGGCGAAAAAATATTTGAAGCACCAATACCGGGTCTGTGTCCTGTTTGCTGGCATCCCGTGAATGAAGACGTGGCGGCCTTTCTGACATGATTTTTTGATATAATTAACTGGTAGTTCCGAAAACCAGTTCTACACAGGACCCCTCCTCCACAATTGAGCTAGCGGCAAAATCGGAAACGTCATCTGGGGCAACCTAGGAGACAACACGAGTCTGAAAATGAATTACCGCGACCCCCCTTGCACCGAAGAAACCTCAAGGCAACATATTTGATATTTATTTGATATTTGATATTTGTGTGCATTTGTAAAGCGCTAACGTTCGCTCCCAAGGGAGCATCATGGCGCTGGGCGAGCTGCGGAGAATAACTGAAAGAGTGGGTGTGATGGAAGAGAAAAACTAAATGGCAGCCAGGACAGAGGAGTCTGGTTGTTGGTAGACCCATGTCTTGAGAAGTTTTCTAAAGTTGTTCTCATTTTCTATGAATCTGAGGTTGACAGGTAGATTGTTCCAGGCTTTGGCTGCCAGAACATTAAAGGATTTCCCACCCTTGGTCTTGTATTTGAATCTGGGGATTAGAACCAGATTTGTCCCAGAGGATCTCAAGCAGCGCGGGGGGTTATAGCGCGTAAAACGGTTTACAAAGTAGCGGGGCCCTGTATTTTGCATGGTTTTGAAAACTGTAAGGAGCAGTTTAAAAAGGATTCTTTTATGCAGTGGCATCCAGTGAAGCGAATTAAGGGCTGCAGACGCAGATGACCTTCTGGGAAGTTGTAAAACCAGTCGAGCTGCAGCATGTTGGATGCTCTGCAGCTTTCTGAGAGTAGATTTTTTCACTCCGGCCATAAGGCCGTTGCAGTAGTCAAGTCGGGAGAGTATGAGGGCTACCGCGACTGACTTTCTGGCTGCAATTGGGAGGAAATCAAAAAATTTCTTCAGAGATTTTATTAGTCCGAAACAGCGACCGGCAGTGATCTTAACGTGGTCATCGAAAGAAAGAGAAGAATCGAATTGCACGCCTAAGTTTCTGGCTGATGGGACTGCACTTGGAGGGGCTCTGATCCTGGGGGCCCCCAATCTTTCGGGCAGAAAGAAAGATTTTTACCTAATGGAATAATTTCCGTCTTAGCACTGTTGCATCTAAGATGGTTAGTATTTAACCACTCAAAAACATCAGAGAGGCAGTTTTTAAACCGGAGATCTGCGTCAGTCAGCTGTTTGTCAATGGTGACGACCAATTGAGTGTCGTCAGCGTAAGACGTGACAAGAATCCCATGTGATTCTATTACAGCTAAAAGGGGTGCCATGTAGATGTTAAAAAATAAAGGGCTTAATATGGACCCCTGGGGCACTCCAGATGTAATGAGTTTTTCGCAGGATAGGTGGGGTCCGAGAGACACAGTCTGAGACCTATTTGATAGAAATGATGAAATCCAGGCCAAGGCTGTGTCTGTCACGCCGATCTCTCGCATTCGGTTAATTAAGATGGCATGAGAGATAGTGTCGAACGCTGCTGTGAGATCCAGCAGGATGAGGACAGCTTGCTTGCCCTCATCCTGCAGGAATTTGATGGAGTCAACAAGTTCGATCAAAGCTGTTTCGGTGGAGTGACCGGAGCGGAAGCCTGATTGCTGAGGGTGCAGGATGTTATGGGCTTCTGCGAAAGTTTTAAGCTCCTCATGCACTAAATGCTCCGTGACTTTGCCAAGAATAGGAAGTAAGGAGATGGGGCGCATGTTAGTCAAATCTGTTGGCGATTTGTTCTGTTTTTTCAACAGGGGTTTTACAGTGGCCTTCTTCCATTCAGCAGGTACAATTCCGGATTCAAGGGATTCATTAATAATGACATTAATGTAGGGGTTGACTGTGTCAATCAGGTGATGAAGAATGATGGGGGGACAGGAATCAGTAGGCGCTCCTGATTTACAGGCCCGGATTGCCTTGCTTGTCTGTTGCAGGGAGACCGATTTGAAACTGGAGAGAAGAGGGTAGTTAACTGTTACCTCTAAGGGGGTTGTCGAAGGAGGGGGAAAATCTTTCTGAATGTTGACAATTTTGTCAATGAAGAAATCGGCAATTTGATTGCATAGGCTCTCTGAGGGAGGTATATCGGTGGTGAGAGCTTTCGGGTGAGTAAAAGACTTAACTATGGTAAAGATAGTTTTTTGATTTTGGTGTGCTTCCATTATAAGTTTGGTGTAATATTCCTTTTTTGCTGTTTTTATGTCAGAGAGATATAATTTCCTCTGTTGGACATAACATGTTCTGGAGACCGTGTCATATGCTTGTCTCCAGTGTCTTTCTAGTCTCCGACATAGAAGATGACTATCTGCTAAGGTCTGAGTGTACCAGGGGGCATTTGGTTTTTTCTTCTTAGGGCCCTTTCCTTGATGGTTTTTGGGTTCAGTATTAGCTGTGACTATTTGGTTCATCCAGATATGGAAGTTGCAGGAGTCAATTTCAACATCTCCAGTTACAGTGGGGGGTGGGGGCATTGGTTTTGGCTCCAGCTTTATTCGTTCGGCCACTTTCTTCCAGTTGACTGTAAAGGTGGCTTGGGTATGCCTAGAGCTGGATAGGGTAGGAAAAGGTGTCATAATATCAAAATGGATGAAATAATGGTCAGTCCAAATTTGAGGTAGCGGAGAGGAAGTGGAGAGGGTAGAGAGATTGGAGCAGATGCCATCAATAGTGTGTCCAGCGCTGTGAGTGGCCGTGTTGATACGTTGGGAGAGTCCAAAGATGTTCAAGGACTGTAGGAAGGAGATGGTGTGGGGGTCAACAAGTGATTCCATATGTAGGTTCATGTCACCAAGGAGCGTGAAGTTAGGGTATTGTAGCATGAGCGCTCCGAGGGCCTCATCCAAAGAATTGAGAAATGAAGTAGGGTTGCCCGGAGGGCGATAAAGGAGCCCTCCCGAGAGGGAAAACGAGGCGTTGATTTTAATTGAAAAACCCAAGCTTTCAGTGTCCTTAAGGTGGCATAAATCAAATGTGTGACAGGGAAAAGTTTCCTTGATGATTAGTGCTACCCCGCCACCTCGACCAGAAGGTCTATCCCTCCTGAAGATGGTAAAACCAGGGGGGAGGGCAATAGCTAGATCAGGGTTGGAGGAGTCATTGAGCCAACTTTCGGTAATGAACAGGGCATCTAGTTCTTGGCTTAATATTAAATCGTGCACGTCTTGGCAATGGCAGGCTAAGGACCTGGCATTCACCAGACCTCCCTTGAAGTGGGTGGGACGGATTTTTGAGGGAGCATGCGTGTCGGCGACGTCATTTATAAGCAGAGGGGGAGTCCATTCACAACGAGGACATGCAAGGGGGCTGGAAAGGGGGTCAATATGAGGGCAGTCACAACAGTGGGGAGCGGGGGGGGCGTAGGGACAGTAAGTAGTTGGTGTCGTACCTGATGGTGGGTTGCAACCCGACAGCGTGCCCTGCGTCCGGCGCTTTCCGGTCGCGGACGGGCGCAGACGGGCTTGGCTTTGGCGCGGCTTCGGCGCGCGTCCGGCGCGCCCGCTGCGCCAGCCCGCTGCGTCGTCTGGCCGGTCTACACATGATATAGGTAGAAAAGGGGGCGGGAGAATGGCGCGACTAGAGCGCTCTCCCTGCCTCCCTCAAGATGGCGCCCACCGTCGTCGAGAATCGGCAAAGCGGCAGTGCCTACAATGATCTTGTAATGTGTGTCAGTGGTGTCAGAGTGCCTGGTAATTAATTCCCCTTAACTCAGGTGAGCCCCCCAAGAATAAAGCAGACAATAAAAACAATTAGCGATTACAACGTACAGGTACAGTTTAAAATGTTAGAAACGCGCTATTTCAAACGTTCTCAGGATTACAAGAACACAGATTAAAAGAACTCAGAAATTCAAGCACAGCTCGCAGCCCCAGTTGTCTCACCGGGGAGAGCTACTGTAGGGCACCGAGCGCGAGGAAGAGGCGGATTAAATATTCCAAGGGGGCGGGAGAATGGCGCGACTAGAGCGCTCTCCCTGCCTCCCTCAAGATGGCGCCCACCGTCGCCGAGAATCGGCAAAGCGGCAGTGCCTACAATGATCTTGTAATGTGTGTCAGTGGTGTCAGAGTGCCTGGTAATTAATTCCCCTTAACTCAGGTGAGCCCCCCAAGAATAAAGCAGACAATAAAAACAATTAGCGATTACAATGTACAGGTACAGTTTAAAATGTTAGAAACGCGCTATTTCAAACGTTCTCAGGATTACAAGAACACAGATTAAAAGAACTCAGAAATTCAAGCACAGCTCGCAGCCCCAGTTGTCTCACTGGTGAGAGCAACAGTAAAAAGACGCCAGCTGAGTGCGAGCTTCCAGCTAGCACAGCAAGGAGTTCGAGTGCACAAGTCTACCAGGTACTGAGACATTGTGATTGCGGGGTGGAGGAGTCTGCAAGGCTGTATTAAGGAATGTATTGAACATTATTTAAGACCCAGTTTCTTATAAAAGCCGGCTAAAATACAAGTACATAAATCCCAAAATGTCGAGCGACATCGTAAAAGAGAGGGAGGCAGCAGCCAAGGGAATGTTTAAAGATGTCCCCCATGTGAGCTCAACATTACGACCTAATGAAGCTTTTAGCACTGCCAAACCAGATTCAGTACAATTTAAAATGAAAATTCTCGAGAAAAAGATGAAAATGGAGATGTCCAAATGGTGGGAATCGAGGTCTCTTTAAAGCTACATCGAGGTGGGTAGAATTCCACGGGGTCTTCGTATTCTGACAGCCCCCACCTACGAAGAACCACACCCTGATTTAATGCGTGAGTGGGCAGAAGTAAATCTAGATTCCTCACGAAGATTAACTCTACTGTTGATAAAATATGCAGATATCGACAGGGCCCGCCTCCTGACCGAAATAGACACTCTAAATGAAGAGTTGGCCGCTATGGGACAGGAAGAAGAAATAACCAAATTACGTAAAGAAATGACATCCAGCTTGAAGAAAGAAGAGGAGAAAATCAAAGATCGGAAAACACACAAATTTCAACGTGACAAAGTTGATTAAGAGGTGGGGCAAATATTTACGTTTGCTAGGAAATACGATGCTGTTCGCAAATCACATCAGAAACAAGGTCAAGGCACTAATATCAAATTGAACAGTCGTCAAAGAAGGGCAGATGAAGATGCAGCTACAACATCTAGCGATCAATTAACATCTAATAGTGAAGATGACTCAGAACTTAGAAATACCCCAAGCGGCGCTTTTGGGTCCAGACCATCGCCGGGGGAAGAAATGAATATTTTAGCGGCCCAAAGATTGGCAACCTTGAGGCCTATGACTCGATCACAAACACACGGAAGCGGGCAAACATCAAGCGCAAACAGAGACGCAACGCAGCAAAACGTAAATCAAAATCAAAACCAGCCAAGAAGGAAAAGGAGTTACTGGAGAAAAAAGTAATACAAACAGTGGTAAATCCCTCCAAAATAACATTGACCACTAAAGAAGAAAGTACCTTAAGTCTCGGATTGTCTTACTGTCCCCCCAACAATATCCTAACATCCGGATGGATGTATATAAAGGAATAAGGAAATTGAAATTAAAGAAACTATATGCTATGAAAAACAAACAAACTAATATAGACGACACTGATGATCCTCTAGTTGAAAGTACACCACCGGGATCCAACACCATAGAGGAACTAGAGGAGCTGTGGAATCAAGACAACGTTCCGGCTGGAAGGGCAGCTCCTCAGAGTACCAACATATCTACCAAAGGAGCCGGCTTGACTCATTTCAAGCCAAAATCGAAATATTGCCCCATTATGTTGCACAACTCCATTGACACTTTTCACGAGGTCATCACTGGAAAAATCAAAAAATTTAACAAAAAAATTGGTATGACCATCCAAAAGCACCGCAACCAAGACCACAAGTACTTTCAATTAATGAAAAAATTGAAAAATAATAAAGAGGTCGGATACCAAATAGCGATAAGGGAGGAAACATAGTCCTGTGGGCACATGATGAATACATAAAGGAGGCCATGAGTCAATTAAATGAAAGACAATGCTATACACGTACAGATGTTACAAGACTGAAAGAAATGTATTGAACTTATTATAAAAAACTATCAAGCTGGCGAAACAAGCTGCTAATAAGTGAAAATGAGTACAAATACTTAAAGAATGACAACCCAGCTGTACCCACGATATATTTCATACCAAAAATCCATAAGGACAACAAAACACCACCAGGACGTCCTATTATTAGCGCAAGAAATAGCATTTTGGAAAAAACTTCAGTATACGTTGACTATTTCCTGCAGGACTATGTGAAATCCCTACCCTCCTACATCAGAGATACTAGCGACTTCATAAACAAGGTGAGAAGACTTTGAATGGAACTCTGAGTTTATACTGATGGCACTTGATGTGTCTTCATTATATACAAGTATAGTACATGAGGATGGCATACAGGCTGTAAAGTACTACCTGAGAAACAGAGAACCAATCTACAAACAACATAACGAAATGCTGTTAGCAATGATAGAATTTTGCCTCTTCAATAACATCTTTATGTTTAATCATTTGCTATATTGCCAGATTCAAGGAGTTGCCATGGGGGCTAGCTTCTCCCCGAGCTATGCCTGCCTCCATCTGGGCAAATGGGAGAAGCTGGTCCTCATGGGGAACCACGGTGATACTATGTCAACTAAGGTAAAACTGTGGCTCAGGTTCATTGATGACCTCTTTGTTATCTGGCATGGAACTAGGGAGGAAGCAGAGAGATTTGTGGCACAAATCAATAATAACGATTTAAAATTGAGGTTCACTGCAGAAATTAGTGATACTAGTGTGAATTTCCTAGATACTAAAGTATACATAAGCAACAACAAATTCGAAACTAGTTTGTATCGGAAAAAAACAGCAGGAAATTCTGTGCTACATGCCTCCAGTTCTCACCCGCGCCATCTAGTGAATAGCATCCCTTATGGCGAAATGCTTGGAATCAAGAGGGTATGCAGCACTCGAGATGAACTAGAAAAGGCCCAACAACTTAGCAAAGAAAGATTCGTAGAAAGACGCTACTCTAGACAAATAGTAGAACATGATATTGCCAAAACAGAGATACTAGTTAGGAACGATTTTCTGGTTAAAAGTAACCAAAAGGATCAAGAGCAGTGCCAAAGCAAAGTGAGGGAGTCAGAGGAAGATAAGAGTTTTTGCCTCATAATTGGGTATAGCAAACAACACAAGACACTCCAAAAAATCATCCAGGGAGGGTGGCCCATACTCCTCAATGACCCCATATTAGGACACCTGCTACCGCAGAGGGCGTCCATTACGTATAGCAGAGCTCCCTCAATGAGGGATATTCTGGTGGTACCTGATCCTGAAATCATAACTAAACCTTCCTGGTATCAGAATTTAAAAGGGTTCAAAAAATGCAAAACATGCAAGGCATGCACTCACGGGGTCAACACTAAAACATAATTTAGCCCATTCAACTCCAAACCTTACACAATAAATAAAATGTTAACCTGTAAAACCGAGTATACAGTATACGTCCTAACATGCCCATGTGGACTTGTCTACGTGGGCAGCACTAAGTTACAGGCTCATGTCAGAGTACTCCAACACCTCCGCGCCATAACGAATATGGACAACACATATCCGGTGGCGCGACATTTCAAGGAACGCCACGGATCCAATAACAAAGGTTTGTCTTATTACTTAATAGACTCAGTTTCCCCCAACAGGTGTGGAGGGGACAGGGAAAACAAATTACGGAAGTTGGAAACCAGATATATCCTGTTACTAGATTCCAAGCATCCCCAGGGCTTGAACTTAACAGAGGACCTGTATACTTGTCTGGAGTAAAGCATAGAATAGGAATGGGTTATTACATATTCCGATTGCATGTCCCAAAAATGTTTTAATGAGAGGTGAAACATACCACTGCCTACAACTAAGCACTTTCCAGAAGGTTGATATCATGTAAATGGATGAATTTTAGGTCTATTTATTTAATATTTATTACTTTTTGTATAGGTGTTTTTAAATATTTTTAAATATTTTTAAATGTCCTTGGATGTTTGAAATATTTTTAAATGTTTTTGAACTTTTTTATGATATTTCAGGTATTGTACTTAGCACATACAAGATATAGATGTTATCAAATGAAATGAGATGCATCGGTGCTTGAAGTAAACCTATATCTAAGTGTTGAGATAGGGTAGCACCCCCAATCCTCTGAGATAGGCAATCCGCTATGTTTGTAGATTGGACATTAATTATGGAAATACAGAGGATCAGGTAACTAAGAAAATGAAATCAGAAAATGAAAAAAAAAGGTGATAAAGTGATAAAAGAAAATATTAGTGGTGAACAATTATGGTGGTATAGACAACAGCAGTCTGCATCGGCTCATTAGGTTTGTGAAAATTGTCCAAATGACACACATTGGACACGATTTTAATTTTAATTTCACTAGCACATTAGACACAATATAGTAGTATTCTCTATGGAAGGTGTTATACAACAAAAAAATACCTCCAATTGAAGAGTGGTAAATGTATTTTACTAGAACATCTAAAAACGCAATAGTTATCATAACAATGGTACAGAATTGATTTTAAAGTATTTTACTTATATTTATGTATCAAGTTATGAGAAACGTTTAATATATATTTGCATGTATATTTTATCATGTATAATTATGTATAAAAGATTACCTGACAATTCGAAACCAGCGCACATGCAGCATTGTAAATACACACAAAAAAGTATGTCCATAGAGAATGTAACTCACGTGATTCACAAAAATACTGCACTGTCACTTTAAAAATGCTCCCTCAATCAAAATCAATTGTCGAGTGAACAAGCGGTGTTCGCGCTGCGAAACGCGTCTCTGACTTTTGGGCGAATAAATATTTGAAGCACCAATACCGGGTCTGTGTCCTGTTTGATGGCATCGCGTGAATGAAGACGTGGCGGCCGTTCTGACAGAATTTTTTGATATATATACATATATATATATATATATATATATATATATATTTATATATATATTATTTTACCTACTGGCGGTCGCCAGTAGGTATATATAGTTAGGATTTTTTCTCTATGGAACTTTTGAAGATTCTATGTCTAATAACTTTTACGTTTGTGGACGGAATCGGCTGAAATTTTCGGGAAAATTGCACATTTTGTTACTGATCAGCCCCTGCAAATTTGGGGGGGTTCCGTCAAGGGGGGGCCGAGAAAAAAGGGGGGTCCCAAAACGCGTTTTTCCCATTCATTTTTCCATAGGGCTTTTGGCCTCACTTTTAGCTCGAACGGCTGAATGGATTTGCACGAAACTTGGCAAAATAGTAGGGACTGTTAGCCCGATGTGCCTTTGCTGGGTCTCAATATATGTGCTCCAGTGGATTTCGAGAAATTAAGGTTTAAAAAAACAGATATATCTGTGACAGCGTCCTAGATAGCGCTCCAGATCGCGTACTTTTCGCGTAAAGGAGCTTTGCGAAGCGAAGCTGATTGGCTCTCCGGTGTCTGTCAACATTCTAAACAGTCCGTAGCGGCCGCCATCTTGTCTCTCGTTAGGATCGAGAGACAAGAGGAGGCCAAAACGAAGGGGGAAATGAAGGAAAGGGGGCAAGGTAGACCCCTTCTGACCCCCTAGGATTGATGAGGGGGATATTAAAGTGCCCCGCGGGGCCAAAAAAAAAATAAAATAAAAAAATTGTTTTTTTCGTGGGGTGCGCCCGGTTCGCGTACCGGAAAGCGGTCTGGGGAGCGTACTATAAGGAAACAAGAATGATTGACTTTTAACTTATTGTATGTTTATTGATTGTTCGTTTTGTTGTTTTTTTTGTTTTTTTTTATTTACGTAGCTACATGTAGGTATCAATGTAGAGTCTATAATTTAATAAACGCCGTCTCCTTTGTAGATATCTTGCTTGTTGTTAAAGAAGTTATTGTGGTATATGGAATTCATACCATAGTCTGTCTGGAAAGCCGAAACAACATGGAGGCAGGAGATGATAAAGAGATGTTAAATACACATTGGAGATAATATAGTGGGAGAAAGGAAGTAACTATGAACAAAGTTAGTATGTAACACCAAAAAGTTGCACAGTATATTTAAAGTCTGACTTCACATTATAATCAATTTGCTACTAGTTTTCAATATACATATAAAAATAAATAATGTGTCAAACAATTTTTGAATTAAGAAATTAAAATTTATTTTTCAGATTGTTTTTCAAAATTTAAAAGAAAATCTAAAAAATCGTGATCATTTTTTTCTTCATTTTTCAGTAGAAAATCTACTGCATCTACACATTGCACAAGTTCATTGTTTATTGTGTCGTCGTAGAAATCCATGTCAACTTCTGTCTCAATTTTTTTTTCTGTTTCAGTTTTCAAGTTGTTTTCTTGTCCTTCCGATTTGAATTCTGAAAAATGAATTTTTAAAAAATATATCAGTACAGAAAGGGCATTGTTGGATTTCAGTACAGACAGGCAGTTTGGTTATTTAGACAGTGTTTTTTTCTTTGGGCAGTGTATGGTTTCAAATTGGAAGTAGAAATATGAAGAAAATTATCAAATAAACTCTTAGTCAATTCTGAATTATACTAGAGAAGTCTAACTCTATCATTAACTCAGGGCCGGCGCTAGGCATGGGCAGCATGGGCTGCCGCTCAGGGCCTTGCACTCAGCCCATCAGCATGGGGCCACACACTGGTGATGTGTCCTTTTGTTTTCCTGGAGATCTATCACAAAGAAAGGTGTCGCCTGCAATTAAGGTCCATTGGCGGGGGCCCCTCCTTGGGCCTCTCATGGATGGTGTCAGGAGGTATAGGGGAGGAAGAAGGAGACGCTCTTTCAATTGCAAGGAGACCATTCACAGACACTGTGGGGGGCCCATTGTCCAGCATTTTGGTGCACCCTCAGTTTTAACTTTTAGACCACAATCAATTCTCACACCTATAAAGGTGTGAGAAATGTGTGTGGATTAAAAGTTAAAACTGTGGGGGCGTCAAAATGATGGACATAGGGGCCCCCACAGTGTCTGTGCATGTTCTCCTTGTAAGTGGCCAGTTATGTAATTTGGAGGGGGCCTTGCGCACGTTCCCTTTTAGCTCAGGGCCTCGCAAATCCTTGGACTGGCCCTGCCATAACTAAAACAGAGAAGTCTATTTTATTCTATAAGTATTACAGAGTGAAAGAATAAAACTGTTTGAAAATGTTTTTCTAATTAGCTTTCAGTACAGAACATACTTCAGTTTTAAAAATAATATCTTACTTTTTAAATATAATTTGAAGTTATCAGTTGATTTTTTGTTGTTCTGCACTTCACGAAGTAGTAGTCAAATTGGCTGTGTTTCTCTCTCTTTGTTTATATATATTCAGGTACATAACCAATCAAATGTCATGATATAATAGTAGAAATTGAAAGTAATATTTTAATTGGTTGTCATTTCCAACACTTTCGATATGTTTTGTGAAGTAATTTACCTCAGGGATTTTAGAGAGTTCTACATGCTAAATGGCTAAATGGTATTCCAACTAAATTTGTGAAAATGGTAGGGATTGGTATGTAGTATGAGCTACTGTTTAATTGGTGAAAGTGTCTCCAGTCGTTTTTCTGTAAATTAATTTCCCACCTTTTTTGAGCGGGTGCTTCTCAGTGTGTTTCCCGGTACGCGAACTTGCAATGTTACGGGAGTCCTCCATTTTGTGTTTCGGTAGAATTGAGATACAAGATGGAGGGTAAATAATGTTCAGAATGGGTAGATTGGGGTACTTTAGAACTATGCTGTTTCCCTAAGTTTTCTGAGGGTGGCTGAGGAGGCTCATATATGTCGCGTGGTTAGCTGCAGGTACGCGAACTGGGTAGCGTACCGGGAAGCAAATATAGGTGAAATTAAGTGGAAAAAAGGTTCATTCGAAATTTTAAAAGAGTACACTAAGTTAAGGTAGCTGTGAAAAGAGCTTTTGGGTTTTGTGTATGTTCTAGAAAGTTATAAGTAGGAACCAATACACGTTCTTAAATTTAGTATGAAAACTATGTTTCCCTCATCTGAGAAATGAACGCCATCTCCTCTGTAGATATCTTGCATGTAGTAACGCAAGTTATTGTTGTAGATGCAGCCCATTCCATGGTCCCTCATGTAAGCTGAAACAGACTTATTTACATGCTTCCTCGATTTCTCAATTTGTGGACAAAATTGATTGGACCACCTCCATTTTTGTCTTTGGCATATATTAGAATATACCAAGGCAGTTTGAGGAAAAAGTGTCATCAATTGCTCAAAGGTGTCCTTTAAAAGCATTTCCAGAACTACCCCAGTCAAAGTGCCCAAATCGTTTCCTCCACAGTGCACTATTATGAAGTCAGGGGTTGGCAAATGTAAAAAGGTTTTCACCAATGGTATCAATTGGTGACATTTCAATCCTCTTTGACCAATCCATTTGATTTCCACATTTTGTAAATTGAGGTTGTGTAAATTCCTGTTATCAGCATACCTGTGAGCCCAGTGGATGTAGCTATGTCCCAGAATCCAGACTAAAAACATGGCTAGAGGAGTTTTTGCTGCAGTCAGATGAAGTGTGGGAATGAAATTGCAGTTGAAATAGTGATGTTTGTAATGTAAAAAACTGTGGAGTTTAAGTGCAAATGATTCATTAGCAGTGATTGGTGTATTTTCATTGCTGAAAACAGAAAGTTAGGGTGCATGGATGTGTTCTTTGAAAGATGTATTTTGAATGGTTATTTAAAAATGTTGTTATGAAAGATTGCAGTGGATTAGCAGGTGTACTGAGAGTTCAGAGTTCATTTGAAACATTGTTGTGTGAACTTGTGGCCATGATAGGTCAGGCAGGCGGTAGTTGCTATGGAAAAGAGGTAGAAAGGGCAGAGGGGGGAAGGGTGTTGATTTGAAAAAAGTGAGGGAAGAGTTTTTATTGGCTGACATGAGAGATATGTGTGTTGAATATCAGCGTTTCGGTGCCTTTGTTGGTTCCAGCCTCTGGAGTGCATACCTTTAATTCTGGTACAGAATAATTGGTGTGTTTCTGAGACTGTTTTCAATTTAAAAAAGAATTTGTAAAGGTGAGTTATCGTTTATATATTTTAGTTAAAGAGTAGTATGCTTTTTTGCGTAAATAAGAAAGTCAGCTGTGTATTTAAAATGATGTTTTGCATCAAGTGTTTGCATTCTGCTTTCAAAGGCGATTTTGCATTCTTAATTTATAGAATCGGAAAAATTATTGGTTCGGTAAAATACCGAATCGGTAATTTTACCGATTCTGTAAATTTGCTATGTAGGGGGGAGTCTTCTGAGTCTCAAATGACTTAACGAATCGGTATTTTAGCATGAAATCAAACTTCATGGTAAAATACCGATTCCGGTGTGCATGCACATTTGTGCATGCACACGTATGTTATGTGAAAGGCAGACCTGTCCTTACCTGAATGTAGGTGTATAATTGTTTTACATAAAAGGTTTTAAAACTTTGTTTGAAATCAAATGCATGCACACTTAGGGCCCGATGTAGGTGGTCGTTTAGGCCATTTACAGACCGGTTACGGCCGATTTCGGTCGTTTCCGACCTGTAAATGGCGAAAAGGTATGTAGGCGCCTAAATCCAGGGTCACATGTAGGTAAATTTACATTTACAGAATCGGAGAAATTGTTTTTGATGGTAAAATGATGTGACTCCTGCAATGCGTCGCTTTTGCGGAACAGATATATGATGTAATTGTGTTGTTAATGTTACGGTGTACATGTAAAAAATGATGCATAAGTGTTGCACGGGCATTGTAGATACTCTCCTATGTGTGCCTAGCAATTTCAAGTCACTTCCCCCGGGTTCAAGGGCCTTGTAAATACGTCCCCATGTGTGTCTGGTCATTTGAAGTCATTTTCCTTGTAGTGTAAGGCCCTTGTAAATACGCCCCCATGTGTGCCTGGCAAATTTTCATTTTGATTGTTTGAGTTACATAGCCATGCTAAAAGTTATTGAAAAAAAGGTGCAAGTTCCTTAAAAAAACGTTTTCATGTGTATTAGGGCATTTTAAGTCTGATCCCCATGAATGTAGGGGCCAGATGTAGGTGGCTGAAAATAGCCATTTACCGATCGGTAACGGCCGAATTCGGCCGTTACCGACCGGTAAATGGGCATTGACATGTAGGGGCCCTTAAATGTTGCGTTTTCGGTAATTTTACCGAATCGGTAATTTTACCGATTCAGTAATTTTACCGAATCGGTAATTTTACAGATTCGGTAATTTTACCGAAAATTCAAGATTGAAATGTGGGTAGCCAATTTTCCATTGGCACATGGCTTTCAGAATCGGTATTTTACCATGGAATACAAATCCATGATAAAATACCGATTCCTGTGTACATGCACATCTGTGCATGTACACATATGCCATGTGACAAACAGACGTGTCCTTAGGGCATGTCTGTGTGCCACATTGCGCACATGCCCGTTTTGGGGGTGCTAAATGGTGTCAAAGTGATACCCCCTGCACCCTTGACAAATTCGGTATTTACCGATTCGGTAAATACCGAATCGGTATTTGAATTGAATCCTATGGGCTTCAAGGCCCATAGGATTCAATAGCAAATACTGATTCGGTATTTACCGAATCGGTAAATACCGAATTTTTGAGGAATCGGTAATAAATCAGATGTTGGTACCTACATCCCATTTACCGATTTTAAAATACCGAATCGGTAAAATTCGGTAATATTCGGTATTTCAAAATCGGTAAATGTGATTTACCTACATCTGGCCCTAGGTGTATTATTGTTTTACATAAAATGTTTTAAAACTTTGTTTGAAATCAAATGCATGCACACTTAGGGCCAGATGTAGGTGGTCGTTTCAGGCCATTTACCGACCGGTTACGGCCGTTTTTGGCCGTTTCCGATCGTTAAATGGCAAATCGGTATGTAGGGGCTTAAATCCAAGGCCACATGTAGGTAAATCTACATTTACAGAATCGGAAAAATTATTTGTTCGGTAAAATACCGAATCGGTAATTTTACTGATTCTGTTAATTTGTTATGTAGGGGGGAGTCTTCTGAGTCCCAAAGGCCTTAACGAATCGGTATTTTAGCATGAAATCAAACTTCATGGTAAAATACCGATTCCGGTGTGCATGCACATGTGTGCTCGCACACCTATGTCATGTGAAAGGCAGACCTGCCCTTAGGGCTGGTTTGCTTGCCACATGGCACCTGTGCCTGTTTTGAGGGTGTCAGAGGGTGTCAAAGTGATACCCCCTGCACCCTTGTGCATACTTTTTTTTTTTATAGCATTGTGGAATCTAGTTCTTACTGTTATTGATTTACTGTTTGGTAATAGTGGTTAATAACATTTTTTATTATATTTCACAACAGATTCAACTGCAGATTATTTGGGAATTAGACAATGCCGTCTAAGGATAGAATTCGAAAGGCTACAAAACGTCAAAGACAGCAGTTACCTAATATTTTGCAGCAGTCCTTCATATTAATATTACCTCAACGGACGAAGAGAACACCGGGTAAGAGAACAAAATCATTCCTTAATAACATTTGTAGAAACAAAAGTATAACTACAGAACAAGTATTAGTCCAGAAAAAGAGAGCCAATTTAAATGGAAAGGAAAGGCCCGTGAAAAAAGTTTGTGCTAGAGCAGGAGATAACTCTGTGCATGGCAGTAGAAGGGTAAATATTTTCAGGGACATTCGTAAGCGAATGTTCCGTAACAGGGTGATTGTCAATTTGGTAAAACAATTAAAAAAAGGTCAACAGAAAGTGTCATTTTATAAGAAAAAGAAAAATGTTGAGAAAATTATTGATCAGGCTTTCGAAATCAAGCGAAAGTTATTTATTTTGGTTATTAATAGAATTAGGAAACTAAACAAGGTAATCTATGTTTTCAAATCTAATAGTAGAGAGACGTTAATCGGAGTAATTTTTGTGAAGTTTTCTTAGGAGAATGGATGCATAGTTCAAATAGTGAGGCATTTTTTAATGAGGAGAGTTATTTTCAGGACAAAGTTTTGGTGCATGCAGTTGACAGCAGTGGTCGAGCATATGAGGTAAAAGATGGTCATCCGGTTGAAAAAGAAATACTTGTGTCTGCAGATGCAGAAGAGGCGCTAAGTGATGAGGTTTTAGGGAGACGTCCTAAGGGACCAGTGTACACCTGGAAGTGTAGTTCTATTTGCAGTGTGCAACACGATTCCATCAATTTGCTTTGTAGTTTTATACGGACATTTCATAAGAAAAGTGTAAAGCAAAAAATAAAGATGTTGCAAGAATTAGATCCTTGCAGAGTGAGACAAGTGACAGGTTTGCGTGGTCATTCACTGGCTTGTCTTTCTAGGAGTGTATGCCAGAGTGTATTTCATCATTTCAGGATGCTTGCAGTGCATCATAATAAAGTGAGGAAATTAGTTAGAATGTTGTATTATGCTAAGAGTCCAGCAATTATGCTTAAAAAATTAAGCAAAGCTCTTTTGCATGGTTCTGAAGTAGATGTGAAGAATATGTGTCAAGAAATTGAGTTCTGTTATTTTGCTGGTAAAGAGAACAATGTTGATATTGAACCACTAGAAGATGGTAATGTGGAAGACAGTGAACAGATTTTCAGTACAGATAAGTTTCACAAGGAAATTTCCACGTTTATGGTGAAATCAAGTGAGAGGCCTAATTTCACTTGTGTGTGTTGTCGACGGACTTATTATAAGAATCAGACTAAGTTAGTGGATATATATGCAAAGAGTGGTATGGAAAACAACAATAGTGAATGGAAGGATTTTGCCACATACTTGATCATAGAAAATTGTTTTGATTTGGGAGCAGACCAACGTATGTGTACATATTGCTATAACAAATTACACCAAAACCAGATGCCTGCTAGAGCGGTTTATAATAATCTGGAATTAGATGACATTCCTTATGAATTGAAGGATTTAAATACTTATGAATCTATTTTGATTCAAAGTGTCCATCCCTTCCAGGCTATTGTACGAATGGAGCCAAAGACAGGGAAGTTGCCTCCATCAGATTTACAGAGAGGATTAAAGGGAAGGGTTGTTTATTTGCCTTTGGATTTGAAGAAAAACATTAATATAATTGGAGTAGAGAAAGTGGAAGAGGAACCTCTGGTTATCATAGTTAATGGTGTTCCGACAAAGAGTAAGAAAATCTGGCAAGATTTAGTGGATGTTAGGAAAGTTAAAAAGGCAACATTGTATTTGATAAAAAATAATAAGTACTACAAGAATGTATGTGTTGCAGAAGAGGACAGCGATTTGTGTCCTGGTCAAATTGAGAAAGTAGAAGCCTCTAAAAAGGAAGAAATATATGAACATTATAGTGTTCATCCTTTGCATTCCAAGGAAGTCATGGTTAATGCTATTGAGTTGTTTCAAATGAAACAAGCCAAAGGGAGTCCTACTAGTGTTTGGGAGGAAAGTTTGGAAGCTCGGTGTTTCCCACAGTTATTTCCCACAGGTCGAGGAAGACGTTATGATGAGCGACCTGTTCAAATTCCTGCTTCAGAATACCGGACTTTACGATTGTATACAGAAGATCCTACGTTTCGACAATGCATTCCCTATTTATTTCATCTATTGTTTGAAAGTGATCTCTCTGGATTGTCTTATGCAGTGAACCACATCTTGAAAAGTGGTATACAACTGCGAAATATCTCGGCACGGGACTTTATGGATAAAGTCAATGTGCAAGACAGTATTTTGGATTCTCACCTGATTAATCTCATGGCTTGTCAGCGTGGTACTAATGAGTATTGGTACCACCGTCATGGTGACTTAAAATGTATGCTGAGGAACTTAGGAACTCCCACATGGTTCCTCACTCTCAGCTGTGCTGAGTATGGCTGGGAAGACTAACTTGAATTTCTACGAGAGGTAAATGGAAACATTGAAAATATTGAATTTAAGACACCCGGAGAACTGTGCTCTTTGGATCCTGTGAATGGTAGGGTGTTAAAATATCGATAACAAAAATATAGCTGACATAAATATCGTTGCAAAAATATAGTTTACAAAAATATCAACACCCTATACTTAAACAGGTAAGTACATAAATATTGACTCCAAAATATCGTTGTAATTAATATAGATGTAAAAAATATCGACTTTTTAAAATAATTAAAATTACATTAAATAATAAATAAATATAAGTACTATTAACAAAACACATTACATTACTTTTATTTTTTAACTATTTTAAAAAAATTTACTACACTTTTTAATTATAAACTTAATAAATGTGGACATATAAATTAATTTTACACATTACTTTATATAACAACAATAATACATATATATAATTAAAATACCCCTTTACCCAAAAACCCAAAACTGACCCTGAACCCTAAAAATACCCCTTTACCCAAAAGCTGAAAACTGACCCTGAACCCTAAAAATACCCTTTTACCCAAAAACTGAAAACTGACCCTGAACCCAAAAAATACCCCTTTACCCAAAAACTAAAAACTGACCCTGAACCCTAAAAATACCCCTTTACCCAAAAACTAAAAACTGACCCTGAACCCTAAAAATACCCCTTTACCCAAAAACTGAAAACTGACCCTGAACCCTAAAAATACCCCTTTACCCAAAAACTGAAAACTGACCCTGAACCCAAAAAATACCCCTTTACCCAAAAACTGAAAACTGACCCTGAACCCTAAAAATACCCCTTTACCCAAAAACTGAAAACTGACCCTGAACCCTAAAAATACCCTTTTACCCAAAAACTGAAAACTGACCCTGAACCCAAAAAATACCCCTTTACCCAAAAACTAAAAACTGACCCTGAACCCTAAAAATACCCCTTTACCCAAAAACTGAAAACTGACCCTGAACCCTAAAAATACCCCTTTACCCAAAACAATTTTCACTAAAAAAATCCTGTACACACACCTAAAAATAATTAAAAAATTAACATAATTAATTACATAATTATTATTCAATTAACTAATTGAAATTAATTAACTATTATTTATTACACTATTTATAATTATTTAAAACATTAATTAATGTATTATTTCATTATATTTAAATTACTTCCCACCCTACTCCCCTATAAACCCACAACCCGCTACGGAACTATTAATACTAAATTCAACTGAAAATACATTATTAAATAATAATATACTACTAAAAATACTACTTTGACTAAAAATAATCATTAAAAACACTACATTACTTATAATTATTTAAAAAACGATATTATTGTAAACTATGTTTTTGTAAACGATATTTATTACAACTATATTAATGTTAACGATATTACTAACCTGTCTGTCGATATTCTGGTCAGACGATATTTTTGTCATCGATATTTCTTCCTGTAGATATTTTTGCAGCGATATTTATGTTAGTCGATATTTTTACGACGATATTCCTGCTCTGTACCCCTGTGAATGTTTGCAGGTACTTCAATCATAGATTTGAAGCTATGATGTCTTTCATCACGAACAAGAAAAATCCACCTCTTGGAGAGGTGTTGGATTTCTTCTGGAGAAAGGAGTATCAAGCAAGAGGTGCTCCTCATATACATATGCTACTATGGATCAAAGATGCACCCAAATTTGGAACAGATCCGGATGACTTAGTGATGAGTTTCATAGAACAGTATGCTACATGTGCTGTTCCAAAGACAAATGAAGACAAAAGTCTAAGAGAACAAGTTTTACGGTTTCAAAGCCATCGTTGTGGAAAGTACTGTCATCGTAAATTCAGAAACAAGGACAAATACTACACCAAATGTCGTTTTGCATTTCCACGGTCGGTGTTATCAAAAGGAAGAGTTAACAATTTGATGTCATCGCTGCGACATAATGTGACGAGGAAATCACCCAAAAACACATACAATTTGAAAAGAAACGAAGAGTCCAAGTACATCAACGACTACAACCCAGTGATTTTGTCCATGTGGAATGCTAACATGGATATACAGTTTGTGGCTGACAACTGTATGGCTGCGGCTCGGTATGTGATGTCTTACATCACTAAAAAAGAAAAGACAGAACTGAAGGATATGTGGGAGGATATTTCCCATGAAAAGAGCCTCAGTAAGAAGTTGTACAGTTTCAGTCTGAAGATGTTGTCGCATCGAGAAATTGGAGCTTACGAATGTTCTGACCGGTTATCTTCAGCAAGTCTCTATGCCAAATCTAGGAGTATCATTTGGGCGAGTCTTGGTCTTGCTGCAACGCGTAATCGAGTTCTGAAACCTGTACGGGAAATTGAGTATTTGGCGGAGAAGGAGCCAAACAGTACAGATATTTTGAAGAGCAACATGTTGGATACATATAATCCAAATAGAAGCAGTCACCTGGAGAATGCTTGTCTGTATGAAGTTCTTCAAAATTACATTTTCAAGAGGAACATCAAAGAAGATATTGATAAAGGTGTGTATGCTGTAATTGGAAGTGAGGGATGTCTGGTCAAGCAAAAAAAAGTCAATTGATAAATCATCGAAAATTGGATTGCGAATCTCCCGAAAGAAAAGAGTTTTTCTATTTAGCTCTTTTGCAACTTTTCAAGCCTTGGCGTGCAGAAGAGGAACTGCTTGGGGATTTCCTCTGTTACGAAGACTCTTTCAATGCAGCCAAGGAGTCCATAGAATGTCCTGTTTTTCCAAAATATCTACAAATGTTGAATGCAGAAATTGAGCAGGAAGCAACAATTGCAGCCGAGATTGCTAGAGACAGTTCTCAGGACAGTCAGAGTTCTGTTTCATTGAGTCAGGATCCACTAGGAGAACCAGTTATTGAAAATGAAGCTGCCACTGCCATGATTGAAGTGGAAAGAGCCATGGCACATGCTCAGAAGGATGCGGTTAACTTTGAAGAATTGGAAAGACAACTTAACGTTGAGCAGAGGAAAATATATGTCGAAGTTACCAACCAAATTGAGCATGGATTAAGTCATGAGAAGAAAGAGTGCTCATGTACGTCGTTGAAGCCTGTCCGACTGTACGTGAGTGGAGAAGCAGGAACTGGAAAAAGTTTCCTTATTAAAGCAGTTTCATGTTATATGCAGAAAAGGACTGATTCATCACTGTCTTGTGTTGTGACCGCTCCAACTGGACTGGCAGCTCATAACATTAAAGGGATTACTTTGCATCGGTTACTGATGCTGCCAGTGGAGCATGATAACAAATTACAATACCACAAGTTATCTGGAGATGCTTGTTGTGAAGTATCTCGAGTTTTGAAGAAGATGAAACTTCTTATCATTGACGAAGTAAGCATGGTTTCCAATCTCATGCTTGCTTTTGTGCATTTGAGAATGCAGGAAGTTCTTAAAACAGAGTATGATGTATTATTCGGTGGCAAACACATCATTGTTTTTGGTGATCTTCTGCAGCTGACACCAGTGAAAGGACAACCAGTGTTTAAACTGCTTACACATGAAGATACCAAGAAGTGCCTAGGGAGCATTGGCAACGTTAACATATGGTTAAACTTCAGTTATGCTGAGCTGCGTGAAAATATGCGTCAGGCAAAGGATGAAGATTACAAGAATATTCTACAAGATATTAGAATCGGGAGAGTGACTGAGCGTGGTAAACAAGCTTTACATGCACCCTTACTGTCAAATTTATATCCAGAAGAAGACGTTTTGCCAGAGGATATTTTTCAGAAAATTACTGTGAAGAAATCTGGAATATGTTTGATGCCAACTCTTGCAGAATGTCCCATCTTCAACAACAAAATGTTGAATTTAGAAAAACAAGAGATTGTGAAACTTGAAGCTATTGACAAAATAGAGCATATGGGAGCAACAATTATTTTGTCAGAGAATTTGAATTCTAAATTGTATTCATTAGAGAAGACTATATCTAAAAATGCGGGTTTTGAAAAGACTTTGAATGTGTGCTTAAATTGCCGAATCATTTTGAGAAGGAATTTACATGTTGAAAGAGGTCTGGTAAATGGATCAATGGGTAATGTTGTTGATTTTGAGAAATACAGAAATAGAGATGGAATTGAATTTTTAAAAATTAAATTTGATGGCATTGAGGAAGTACAGCTAATTGGTCGTTGCTCTGCTAGGTTTTTGCTTGTTAAAGACTTATATGTTCGCCGTAAGCAGTTTCCTGTTTGCTTGGCATATGCGGTGACAATTCATAAATCGCAAGGTTTAAGTGTGGACACTGCTTTAGTGAATATTGGCAGTTCTGTATTCAAAGAGGGTATGGCTTATGTAGCATTGTCATGAGTCAAAACTTTATCGGGTTTGTACTTGATTGACTGTGATGTCACAAACATTTGTGCAGATCTAGATTGTGTTAAGGAATACAATAGGTTAAGAAGAGAGTATGTGCCACATTTGCCTCAATATCCTTTGATTGAGAAACGTGTGGTAGGCCGGAAACGAATAAATATCAGTAATAGTAGGGAGGTTGTAGCAAAAAGAGCAAAAGTCGATGAACCCAAAAGTGGAAGCAGGAATAAAATGAATTCTGTTGAAAATGTTGTTGGTTTTAAATTTGAAAATAGTTCTGGTGTCAACTGCTATGCTAATGTAGTTGTTAATGTTCTCTTTTCACTAGAGACTTTCAAAGAACAGATTGTGATCAATTCGGAACAAAGTTTATGCTGTTTGTTGAATTCTGTGTTAGAGAAATGTAGTGCTGATAAAACGAGAGTAGAAAGTGTGTCTGAAATTCGTTTTCTGTTAGACGAATGTTCAGGTCAAACAGAATTCTCTGAAAATATTCAGCAGGATTGTCAGGAGTTTTTAATGTATATGCTTGATGTATTGCAAGATGAGGGTGTAGATGTAGATTATCTATTTGGCCTTTCTTATCAATGGCAGCATGACTGCGAGAACTGTAGGCTATCAAGTACTACTAGTGTAGACTCAGAAAGATTTATATATTTAACTTTGCCTGACAGTAAATCAGTATCCTTCAATAAGCTAGGAAATGCAGCCGATCAAAACATGGAGTGCAGCCAATGTAAGTCTGGAATGCTGTCCACGTTAATTTTACGAAGTTATGGCCAGTATGTCATTTTAATGTTCCAACGATGTAGGCCTGATGGAACTAAATTGACAACTTTAATTAATAATTTTGTGGCTTCGCAGTTGTCAATATCAGGAAGGACTTTTAAAACTACTGCAATTATATATCATAACGGTCCTTCAACTATTTCAGGACATTACACAGCTTATTTGAAATCTGGAAACGGATGGTCATTCTGCTATGATTCTGTTTTAACTTTTAAAAAAAGATTGCCTTTCCACCTTCAAAATTCTTACCTGGTGTTCTTACAACCAAAATTTTAGGAAAGGAAACTTGGGATTTGTTTAGAGGAATTTACAGAGGTTCTAATGGCTCCTACTATATATGGCCTTGTGGATAATTGTAGTACAGAGTGAAAACTATTTGTTTTTATAAGCAAAGTCAAGCAGCAGATCAAAAAAAGGAGTAGAGGAAATGTAAGTCTGCAATGCTGTCCACAATATTTTTGAAAACTTATGGATGAAATGTCATTTTACAATTTCAACTACATAAACTAGAAGGAAATAAGTTGTCCAGCCAAATTAAAAATGTTTTTGCTACACAGTCATCGATTTCAGGAAGAACATTTGCAACTGCAGTTATTACATAATATGCTGGTCCTTAGACAACATCTAGATATTACACAGCTTATTTAAAATTTTAAAAATGGCTATTCTTTCAGCAAACATTACTAATTGAGTATGAAGCAATGTTGCCTTTTAACTTGATTTTTGAAGTCAGAATTTAGGGTAGGTAATTGGACTACAATGATTCTAGGTGTTGCTGTAACTTAGTGTGCTGTTTCAAATTGCTTTGTATGTCTCAGTTTTCTTAAAACAATTGAGTTTATCTTTCAGAAAGTGGCGGGCAGAAAATAGTAACAGCACAACTGAGTATAAGCTATTCATAGTATATCCTTTGACGTCATAGAAAGTAAGTTACTTTGGAGAAGTTCCTATTTCTGCTTATTTATATTATTTGGGTTTTTTAAACACAATCATTTTGATTGTGTTTTTTTCCCCGCTGTTATATGATGAATACCTTCAACTCACTGTTTTCAGTGAAATTTGATTTTTTCTGATAACAGCAAAAATAAACCATTAAATATGTTTCATTAATTTTCTACTTTGAATTGTGATTTTGTAATATGTATATGGATTGGTGTGGCTCACTGATTAGAGGCGGTAGACCCAGAAGCAGAGGTCGGCCTGGGACCAGGGTTCAATTCCTGATGTGGCAGGATCTTGGGCCTTGGTCAGCGGACTCGATAATTTTTGCTTCGGTGCCTACTCCAACCATGGGTCCCACTCAGCAACTTTGGGTAATAGCTTGCTTAATCTCAACTAACAGCCCCATCAGCACCGGGGATGCCTGGCATCACCTTGGGGATGCTCAGGAGGGTTTATCTCACAGGGAAAGCCAGGATGGGTTCCCCAGCAAAATACAGCGCCGGGACGCTTTTTTGCTGGGTCAGCTGTACGCTTTACTAGTATACCACATTTAACATTTAACATTCATTTTGTCTTATGCTCACTCTTTTTTTACCATCTTGAATTAATTTTCATTTTTTTGTTCTTTCTTACACAGATAAAAAGCATGAAAATGACAATACAGTACGGTAATGACAATTATAAGGTAAGCGTTTAGTACTTTTTACGTTACATGTCCATCAGATTTAACTTTTATTAGTTCCTCTGCCTCTTTTTTTTAACCCTTAGTTTCCTGTCTTTGCTACTTCCTTCATTTCTTTTTCTATTACTTATTTATACTACTCTTTTCACTTCTTTTATCAGTCCCTCTTTCTACAGTAACTGTGTGTTACTCACTCTATTTTTCTTTCTTTTCACATTACTCTCTGTTTATTAATTCGTCTTTTTTTCAAAAATATTTTTTTTACTTCGCTCCCGGTTCGCGTACTCGAACGCTAACCGGGAAGCGTATCAATAGAAATAGAGGATGCTAGAGTGCTAAACATTCTAGCAATTTTTTTTGAAAAGGGAAGGTAGTTCTGAAAAGAACTTTTTTATTATTTTTGATGTTTTATATTTTTTTTGATTTTTTTTTGAGGAAGGAGAAACAAAAATGATTTGCTTCAAAGGCTCAACAGGAGCAACAACAAAAAAATTACTTTCTAGGACGTTTTGGACATTGATGATTTTCAAATGATCTATTTATTAAAGTAATACTCATTTCTCCACATGAAATTAATTGTCCACACTGTACACAAGTCAATCTCATCTGCCCAAAGTTCTTTTGCAGATTTGGAACCGTTTCCCTTGCCTCTGACTCACTTATTGTAAAGTCATTGGTGGATGTTTTTGCCGGTCGGGGGTTTTCCACCAAATCTCGAAATTGCGCTTTGGAATAATTAAGAGGGTGCCAAGTCTCCATGTGCCGATGCATGGTATGATTACCAAAGCTATATTTTTTTTGCGGTCCCTCTCGAGAGTGTTTTTTGCAGATGAGGCAGGTAACGTACCTAGCATTAACTTTCTTTTCATGAGAAGGAAAAGAAAAAAATTTCCAGATAAAATTCACTTTCACACGGGACGTTCTTGGCATTTCTTTCAGAAAGCCACTTGTCCCTTGCTCCTGTTCCTCGTCTTCCTCTTCTTCTTCTTACTGGTCGAAGGTGACCTGGCTAGTCGATCCTCTCTTCTTTGGTGGTGGTGGAGGTGGTGGAGATCCACCAGCTGCAGCTAATAGAAATGCCATGTCTTAGCAAACAAAAACAGGTCTTTCTCTCATAAAAATGAAAGTCGGAGTGAGGAAAAAAGGTGGGACTTTCATCATTTGAGAAAACAAAATGTTCTAAACCAATGAAAAGTGTTTGTTTTACGTCATATGATCAAGCGTTCCATCATTAGGAAACTAAAAGTAAAATCAACCAATGAAAAGTTTTATTAACTAGTCACATGACCTGTTATGCTTACGTTCCGCGTTCCGCACCGCGCCTTGGATCGATTCCGGGGCTTTACGTTTCGCACCTTTGTTTGCGTTCCAGAATGCTTCCAGGTGCGCTAACGCAGCACGTCATAAGGGGCATTACGTAGTAACGCGATATGTTGCGTTTACGGGACGCGTCACGATGTGCCTTTCTAACGCGGTATTTGCACTAACGGAACGTTTACCGATTCGCGGACCGGCAACGAAACAAGAAAAAATAATTTAAACTATAATATAAATTGAATTAAAAAAATATAATACAAATATATATAAAAAAATATTTGTGAATTAGAATAAAAATATATGTTACAGCTATAGATATTAGCTTTTAAAAAACCAATGAAATTCACTGAAAAAACCTTAGGTTATAGACCATATATAGTTAAGGATTAGCATTTACAAAACCAAGAAAATTCATTGAAAAAACCATTGGTTATAGACCATATATAGTTAGGAATTAGCATTTACAAAACCTTAATTTATTCGCACAAAACCATAGAAATTCAAATATATAGTTAGTTGCAATAACTATATATCGCGCACCCGCAATCCACTGCTGATGATGTCACATATTACATCATTCATGACATGGTCAGTGACATCACTGATGACATCACTGATGACATCTCAAATGACATCACTGATGACATCACTGATGACATCTCAAATGACATCACTGATGACATCACTGATGATATCTCAAATGACATTACTGATGACATCACTGATGACATCTCAATTGACATCACTGATCACATCACTGATGACATCTCATTTGACATCAATAATCACGTCACTGATGATATAATTGATGTGATAATACAATGCACCTCCTCACACTCTAAAATAACCTCTGTTACACCCAGTGTTAAATACAGAGTTTCATTTTTTGAACCATTGACACACCAATACCAGTTACTACATACGCACTCACTGATTCCTACGTCTACACACACATTCACTCATTCACCCATACAATCACTCATACATACAGTCACTCATTATTACAACACTATCATATGCACTCATACACCTATGCAGACACTCAAACACTGCCACTCACCCATAGAGTTACTCACACACCTAGTCAGTCCTGTAAATAATCAATCACACTTCGATTTCCTCATCTATACAGTTAAACACAGAACACCTTATTTATTCAAACGTATACTAACACATACTTACTCTCTTATACAATTACTGATACAAGTACACATTGATGTGCACAGAGTCACACACCTCCCAGCCAGCCACACACACACTCAGTCTTCCATACAAATACTTGGGCAACCAATCAATAACCCATATAGCCACTCATATAGCTACTGATCAAACCATGCAGCAGTTTGCACAACAACAGACATATTGATGCACACTTTCAGACAGTTTAGTCACTAATCCATGCATTCAGTAAGACACATTTATTCAGTCACTCAGTCAGTCACGCACCTACTAAATCCTTCATCCAGACACTTATACATCCACTTATTCTTCAATATGTAAGACATATTTTAATTTTACAGAAACATACAGTCACTGGATGTTGTCATCAGTGATGTCATCAGTGATGTCATTTGAGATGTCATCAGTGATGTCATTTGAGATGTCATCAGTGATGTCATCAGTGATGTCACTGACCATGTCATGAATGATGTAATATGTGACATCATCAGCAGTGGATTGCGGGTGCGCGATATATAGTTATTGCAACTAACTATATATTCGAATTTCTATGGTTTTGTGCGAGTAAATTAAGGTTTTGTAAATGCTAATTCCTAACTATATATGGTCTATAACCAATGGTTTTTTCAATGAATTTTCTTGGTTTTGTAAATGCTAATCCCTAACTATATATGGTCTATAACCTATGGTTTTTTCAGTGAATATATATATATTACCTACTGGCGATAGCCAGTAGGTATATATAGTTAGGATTATTTCTCTATGGAACTTTTGAAAATTCTATGTCTAATAACTTTGGCGTTTGTGGACGGAATCGGCTGAAATTTTCAGGAAAACGGCACATTTTGTTTCTGAGCAGCCCCCGAAAATTTGGGGGGGGGTTCGTCAAGGGGGGGCCGAGAAAAAAGGGGGTCCCAAAACGCGTTTTTCCCATGTTAATTTCCATAGGGCGTTTGGCCTCACTTTTAGCTCGAACGGCTGAATGGATTTGCACGAAACTTGGCAAAATTGTAGGGACTGTTAGCCCGATGTGCATTTGCTGGGTCTCAATATATGTGCTCCAGTGGATTTTGAGAAATTACCGTTTTAAAAAATTTATATATCTGTGACAGCGTCCCAGATAGCGCTCCAGATCGCGTACTTTTCGCGTCACGGAGCTTTGCGAAGCGATGCTGATTGGGTCTCCGGTGTCTGTCAACATTCTAAACAGTCCGGTGCGGCCGCCATCTTGTCTCTCGGTAGGATCGAGATACAAGAAGAGGTGAAAAACGAAGGGGGAATTTAATAAAAGGGGGCAAGGTAGACCCCTCTTGACCCCCTAGGAATGATGTTGGGGTTATTAAAGGGTCCCGTGGGGAAAATAAAAAAAATTTGATTTTTCACGGTAGAAGTGCTTCTCGGTTCGCGAACCGGGTCACAAACTGGTAGCGAAACGTGAATTCGCCATTTTGTGTTTCGATTTCATTAAATTACTAGGTATAAGGGGGTACGGGAGACGTATCCTGACCCCTTTTGTTTTCTGAGGGTGGCTGAGGAGGCTCATATATGTTGATACATGTCTTCCAGCGGCTGTGCGTGAGCGTTTTTTTTTGTTGCTGCGTGACGTCTGTTAACGTTCGATTCGATGGAAATCAGGAAGTGTTGACCGCCATTTTGTCACTGCGAGAAATATTTTATTTGTTATAAATAAATCATTATTGATAAACATTGTCTGCGCCATCTTGCCTTTTTTGCAATGCACACTTTTGTCGAGCACAGCAGCCATTTTAGATGCCTTGACCAGACCCACTGTCTGCACCCTCGCAAGCATCTCCCCCACGCACTGGTCACTCCCGCTCTCTTTCTCATGTATGGGCTAGAAACCTCCTCCCATCTGCGCTGTTCTTCTCTGAGAATCACACCCTGTGCCCGTTCGACACCTGCCTTTCACCCTATTCACTACCGCACCCTCTGACACTCCTCTTCCTCTGTGTCCGATTGTCCAGGCCCGTCCCAGGCTATCACCTAGCCCTGCAGATGTAGTTTATGGCCTCAACTGTAAAGAATCACCCCTCTTCAAAGAAGTTACAGTAGATCAAGGCCCCCACCCGATGAGATCCGTCACACTACACGCGTTCCTGCAATCTGATAACCATCCTGTATTGTGATTGGAGAGGGGATTCTCACTGTGAGGGTGTGTGGGACCGAGCCTGAAGCGGAAGATTCCAGGGATGCCTTTTTGTACATCAAAGTCTTCACAATTATGTGTCACATTAAAAATATATAGCACTCACAAAAAAGTAGAAGGAAAATAACACTTTAATAACTTATAAATATATACATCGCAACAAAAACAGTAAACACCTTAAAACATTTTTTATTAAAACAGAAGCAACAATGGTCAGTAGCGGTCTGTTGTGCGAATAGTCCCAAGGCAGCATATTTACCTAGAGTGGTGCTGTGTAGGGCATTCTGAATGGAAATTAACCAGAACTATAACCATCTACTTCCAATAATATAACTTTTATGCCCAATTACGCAAAGATTTAGCTAATCTGCTAAAGGGGGGAGTCGCCATTTCTTTACAATAATCAATAATGAAAATCAAAATCAATAGGGTTGTCCGTATTCCCGATGCAGCACTATAGTGCAACATACACAGCACCTGGGGTGTCAAGAGTGAACAGGTCCTAGCTGCTTAACCAATGACTGACAAATGCTATATTAAACACTTACTATGTATAATACTTGCGTTCACAATAGCTTTACTTTACAAAACAGAACAAAAGATGTCCCCTGTAAGTAAACCCATATTAGCTGTTTCAGTTATTGAACATCCTAAGGTTTTATGACATGGGGAACAGTAGTGATATCCTGGGCGGGTGATGGAACTGGGTTTAATATTGGAAAAACATCTACAGAGAAAACTATTGGTAAATTATACTTCTCCGGAAATTTAAAACTCACAAATGTTTCATTTGTGTAATCGTTTTATGAACATGTACATTAAAAAACTAAAAGAAATGCCAAGAACGTCCCATGTGAAAGTGAATTTTATCTGGCAATTTTTTTCTTTTCCTTCTCATGAAAAGAAAGTTAAAGCCAGGTTCGTTACCTGCCTCATCTGCAAAAAAAAACCTCTCGAGAGGGACCGAAAAAAAATATAGCTATGGTAATCACACCATGCATCGGCACATGGAGAGGTGGCACCCTCTTAATTATTCTAAAGCACTACTTCGAGATTTGGGGGATAACCCCCGACCGGCAAAAACATCCACCAATGACTTAGCAATAAGTGAGTCAGAGGCAAGGGAAACGGTCCCAAATCTGCAAAAGAACTTTGGGCAGATGAGATTGACTTGTGTAGCATGTGGAAAATTAATTTCATGCGGAGAGATCAGTATTACTTCAATAAATACAGTAATCAATGATGCATTAGAACTTAATATCAATTCATTTTCCGAACGTGTAATCAGTACCTGTCCCATGTCAATTCATTGTTCGAACTTATAATCAATACCCATCCCGGATCAATTCATTGTCCGAACATATAATCAGTAAAAAGTGCGACAAGTGCAACAAAATCATATCGATAATTCATTGTGAGCAAGTACCAAAAGTGTCGACAATTCTAACCTTCAATAAATACAGTAATCAATAATGCATTAGAACTTAATATCAATTCATTGTCCGAATGTGTAATCAGTACAAGTCCCATGTCAATTTATTGTTCGAACGTATAATCAATACCCATCCCGGATCAATTCATTGTCCAAACATATAATCAGTCTTATCCCATATCAATTCATGTGCTAAAAACTGCATACATATCTCATGATATCAAGGCTGAGCAATCGGGGCACAATAGTTTCATTTGTACCAGCGCCATTTTGGGTGAGGTCAGGAAGGTCCAAGTATAGTCAAAATGTCTCCACCAACTCGTGGTTGGACCGGGACCTCTTTCGGCAGTCTAAAAGTTTTCGTTGAAGGGTAGTAGAGGGGACTGGCGACATGAACCATCAGTCAAAGAGGGGTGGGAGGCAAAAATCTCTCCTACCGGGTCATACTGGTGTCCCACCGGAACTGATCAAGTTGGTAGTCTTGCAGGATTTTGGTGATTTCAAGACTGAGGCCGGCGCCGGCATGAGCGCGCCGACATCCCGCGGCTACGTCGTGGTCGTTCCGTGGGTGATCATGGCAGTCATTCCCCATCGGGGGTCGGGGGCCCCCGTGGCTCTTATAGAATCTTCAAAGTTGAGGAGAACGTTTCTGGATGCAGGACTCATTTTCTAGTTGAACTCAGAAGCGCCGTTGCACCGCAACAGTGGACGAGACCCCTGCTGGGTGAGCGGAGCATCATTGCCTCGCAATGGTGGACGAGACCTTTTGTCGGGTGAGTGCAGCGTCGCTGCATCGCAAGAGTGGAGGAACCCTTTTGTTGGGTGAGTGGAGCGTTGCTGCATCGCAAGAGTGGAGGAACCCTTTTGTTGGGTGAGTGGAGCGTCGCTGCATCGCAAGAGTGGAGGAACCCTTTTGTTGGGCGAGTGGAGCGTCGCTGTATCGCAAGAGTGGAGGAACCCTTTTGTTGGGTGAATGGAGCGTTGGGGGTGCAGCCGAGGGGCCCCCACCTGTGGGGGTGGGAGAGGCTTGTTCGCGCCGCCTCTCCCTCCCAGCGCACCCCACGCCGACACCTGGCGTTGATATCCGTGATGTCCGGACCAGGCGATAAGAGGGGGGGGGTTCAGAGGCAGAGGCAAGACATCCCCCCCGTGGCCTGCAGGGCGCCGCTTCAGGCCCGAACGGGGAGCTCATATCAAGCCGGGGCCAGACCAGGAGATACGAGGGGGGGGGGTCAGTGGCATGTGCAAGACATCCCCCCCGTTGTCGCAGCCATTATCTAAGAAAGAAGAAGAATCCCGTCGGCCTCAGCTCCTCTCCTGGCCCACCTTACGGGATGACCTCCCCGGCCGATGGCTACCAGCAGGACTCGCCCTACACGTGCCGAAGGCCTCGTCTTCCGGATAGGCGTAGCCGCGAACCTGTTGCACTTTGGGAGTTTCCGGAATGGGGGTAGGTATCTGCTGATTTGTATTTATTTCATGTTACCGTTATTGGGCGAGGCGGGCGGTGGGACAGACATGCTTGGAGCAGTGGGGGGGTGGCAGAGCCTAGCTACCTTGTGGCTGCCGTAACGTCAAGCTTGGCTTCTTTCACCACTTTCATGTTTCTTATTTCTAGCGAAGTCAAAAACTCATCAGAGGCCTACTGATTTTGTTCGATTTCTTTCCCTTCCTTTTCAAGTGTGTTTCATGCTAAAGTTTCTGTTTAAAAGGATACAGGGATTACTTCGTATTTTACATATGTCTTCTTTATTAGGGGTTCTCTCCGGTTGAGTCAGATGATGTACCTCTAATAAATGGTCCGGGTGGAACTAGTTTCTCAATCAGTGGGGAGTAGATGGGCATGACAGATTACAACGGTGGACAAAGGTCCACATTACCCACCCTTCACTACTTGCAAAGACTAGACAGAATATTTCTATTCCACGTTATTTGCAAACAGAGAGTACCTCGAAAGAACTATTCCTTGAACAATAAATGTCCAGCCAATCAATCAATCAGGCATGACGGATTACAACGGGGGACAAAAGTCTGCATTACCTATCCTTCACTATCTGCAAAGGGACACAGAATATTTCTATTCTTCTCTGTTTGTAGACAGGGAATATCTCAAACAGCAATAATCGATAAAAAAATTAGTAGGATTATAACACTTTAATAACTTATAAATATACACATCGCAACAAAAACAGTAAACACCTTAAAACATTTTTTACTAAAACAGAAGCAACAATGACAACTAAGAGTAGTGATATCCTGGGCGGGTGATGGAAATGGGATTCTTAATGGAAAAAGATCTACAGAGAAAACTATTGGTGAATTATACTTCTCCGGAAATTTAAAACTCACAAATGTTTTATTTGTGTAATCGTTTCAGGTCAAACGGATTGTGGGACAATGTTCACAATGGAAGAGTCACCAAAAGGCATTTGGATCGATGTTGCAGCAGGCTGCCATTTTTATAGTTATTTAATAAAACGTTTTACCCTGTTACTTTGCTGGTGTGTTGTATATATTTATAATATTTGCATAGAGTTTGTCGTTATTTTGGGTGGGGTGGGGTGGGCGGCGGAGTTGAGCTGTCTTGCAGCCATCATGGTGTGGAGCTAAGTTCATCTTACTAGTTTCGTATTTCTCATGAGGGGTTGTTCTTAATGTTTCTATTTTAGCGAGGTCAAAAACAGATCCCATTAGTGGCCTACTGATTTTGCTTGATTCCTTTTGTTTTTTTAAACGATTTTTCACTATCTGCAAAGACTAAACAGAGTATTGCGACTCTGTGCTTGTTTGTAAATACAGAATGAACCAAAGAGAACCAATTCTAAAACAGTAAATGCTTGGATAGCAATCAATCAAATAGAGAGAGAAGCAGGCACGACGGATTACAACGGGGGCAAAGGCCTGCGTTAACTACCCTTCACTATCTGCAAAGAGAGAGTACTGCTAAGAGAAAAGAGGGGGGGGAGGGGGGGCAGCGTTCAAAGCACATCAGCGTGAATAAACACAAAAATGTTTTTACCTATCATGTACTTGACATTTGACAACATTTGATATTTGGTATTAAAAAACCATTGAAATTCACTGAAAAAACCATAGGTTATAGACCATATATAGTTAGGGATTAGCATTTACAAAACCTTATTTTACTCACATAAAACCATTGAAATTCGCATATATAGTTAGTTGCGCTAACTATATATCGCGCACCCGCAATCCACTGCTGATGATGTCACATATTACATCATTCATGACATGGTCAGTGACATCACTGATGACATCATCCAGTGGCTGTCTGTTTCTGTAAAGTTAAAATATGTCTTACATATTGAAGAATGAGTGGATGTATAAGTGTCTGGATGAAGGATTTAGTAGGTGCATGACTGACTGTATGAGAGAGTGATTAAATGTGTCTCACTGAGTGCATGGGTTAGTGACTAAACTATCTTAATTTGTGCATCATTATATCTGTTGTTCTATGAACTGCTGCATGTGTTGATCAGTAGCTATATGAGTAACTGTATGGGTTATTGATTGGTTGTCCAAGTATTTGTATGGGAGAGTGAGTGTGTGTGGGGGGGTGGCTGGGAGGTGTGTGACTCTGTGCATACATGTGTGAACAGTTGATTCACTAGATCTATGGGTTCAAAACTGCATGTGGAAACAGCTGTATGGGTGGTTGACTGTGTACGAGTGTATTGGTGAGTGAATGGATATCTCAGTGCTACATGTCAAAGTAAGTACATATGTAAAACACAGTACATGTGAGAGTTCACATATATAAATTACTGTGCATAAGAGCCAGTGAATGTGTGAGTGGCTGTATGGATCATTGTGAACTTGTATCAGGGATTGTATAAAAGAGTAAATATGTGTTAGTATATGTTCGAATAAGTAAGGTGTGTATAACTGTATAGTTGAGGAAATGGAGGTGTGATTGATTCTTTGCATGACTGACTAGGTGTGTGAGTAACTCCATGGATGAGTGACAGTCTGTGAGTGTCTGTTTACACTGAGTGTATCTAAGGTTATATCAGAGTCTGAAGAGGTTCATCGTATAATCACATGAATGATGTCATCAGTGATGTGATCAGTAATGTCAAATGAGATGTCATCAGTGATGTCATTTGAGATGTCATCATTGATGTCATCAGTGATGTCACTGACCATGTCATGAATGATGTAATATGTGACATCATCAGCAGTGGATTGCGGGTGCGCGATATATAGTTAGCGCAACTAACTATATATGCGAATTTCAATGGTTTTATGCGAGTAAAATAAGGTTTTGTAAATGCTAATCCCTAACTATATATGGTCTATAACCTATGGTTTTTTCAGTGAATATATATATATATTTTTTTTTTATAGAGAGGGGCCACGCTGCCCCTCTCTTGGGCTGAATTAGGCCCCTTGGGACTGTAACCCCAGGGCATGCCCATTTAAAAAGGGTGCCACCAGGGCACCCACTCACAAATGGGCCCACAAGGGGTACCTGAAGGCCCTGACATTCGCTGCTGGCTTCCCGTCTCCTGCGGGAGTCGGCATTGTTTATACACATAGGGAGCTGCTAACATGCAGCTCGTTGTGTGTAAAAGCAATTCTAATCCGCTTCTAACATTTTCTGCTCTTGCTTGCTAGAAGTGGAGCAGAGTTTGCTATGGCTTGGTGGGAGATGTTAAAAAAACACTTTAACCACAGGGAGGTGGTGCTCCCTGAGGCCCCATATCAAAAATAAAAAACTACAGGAGGTGGTGGTCCCCGGGGTAAGGGGGTCCACAAGGCCCCCAATACATTAGCCCTGGGGAGGTGGCAGTCCCAGGGGCTGCCCGTGAGGCTATATGGGCCTCCCCCACACCTATTTATTAATTAGCCCTGGGGAGATGGTGGTTAGTGAGAGTTGTGGATCCAATGCGACTCCTGCTGAAATTGTTTTTGAAAGAAAGCTCCGTTGGTCATGGGAGGGACCCCTCACCTAGGAGGCCTAGGGGGTCAGAGTGTTTCTACCCTTTCCACTTTTCTTTTTTTCCAAAGGTTTCTTCTGTGACTCGTTCAACAGAGTCAGAAGATGGCTGACAACGCTTCCTGGTTTGAAGTAATGACAGCCAATCAGCTCTCAGCATGACACTAGGAGGAGTCATGGATCCTCACTGGCCCCAGATATATAACTGGAAATGTTTAAATAACGCCAAAACTACTGAACAGATTTACATAAATTAACAAAAAGGGTGCTTTCTGGACTAACAGCTACCTTTTTTGCCAAATTTTGTAATTCAGTTCAGCTGTTCGGGCTGCAGCTGTGTCTAAAGTTTCTATAAAATTAAAATGGCGAAAATGCGCTTTGAGACACTCCCTTTTTCTCGCCCCAATTTGACTTGTCAACAAAGCGGCTGAAGTGAAAGGAAAATTAGTTTGGAAAATTTCATGAGGATCCATCAAATGCCAATATGGAAACTACATCCTAACTTTAACTACCTACTAACGATACTGCTGACCACCAGTAGGTAATATATATCTATATATTACCTACTGGCGGTCGCCAGTAGGTTGTTATAGTTAGAACCTAGTTTCCATAGGATAAGCATTTTTTGATTTGCTAATACCTTTGGCTTCGTTTGACGAATCTTCCTGAAATTCTCCCAAAACAAAGTCTATCCAGGTCAGCTCCCATCTTGAAAGTTTGGGGGGTGATTCATCAAGCGGGGGCTGAGAAAAAAGGGAGTCTCAAAAGTCATTTTCTCACGTTATTTTCCATACCGAATTTTGCGACGAGCTACAGCTTGAACTGCTGAACAGAATTACTCCAGGTTTGGCAGAAAGGGAGTGCTTGAGTCAAAAAGCGACCTTTTTAAAAATGGTGTAAATCCGTACAGTATTTGCTCAGAAATTAGAAAAATAATAGTTTTGATATCTGGGCGGAGCCTAAGTCCCATGCGCGAGCTTCACTGTGATTGGCTGCCATCACTCCAAACCAGGAAGTGTTGGCAGCCATCTTGTGGTTTGGCAGAAGCGAGTCACCCAAAAACGGAGAAACAAAGGTATGAAACAAGGGATGGGGGCAGGGTAGATCCCTCTAACCCCCTAGGCCTGCTGAGGGGGTCCCAGAAGGACCCCGAGAGACCAAAAAAGTATTTATTAGAAAAAACGGTCCAATTCGCGCTGGAGTTGTGGGTTCTCGCGTTTTATTTTATTGAGGTCCCTGGGTGGGCTAGGTTAAGGGGGCATTTCTTTAAAAAAAATAGTGGGGGCTTGCAGGGGTTGCTGGGGCCCGCTGTGGTCTCCGCAGTCCCGGGGCTTCACTCATATTGCGTGGCCCCCTTCCTGGAGCTCTCCATCTGCTTATAACTTTGGCGTCGGTTGACAATTCTTTACTAAATTTTCAAAAAGTTTCTCTTTTTTGATCAGCTCCTATCTTGAAAGTTTAGGGGTGATTGGTCAAGGGGGCTGGGAAAAAGGGGGTGTGAAAACATGTTTTCTCAATGAATTTTACATAGGAAACTTTAGACAAGGCCACAGGTCAAACTGCAGACCGGAATTACGCAAAATTTGGCAGGGAAAAAGGTCTTGGTCTAGAAAGCGTGGTTTTGTTGAAATGGTGTAAATCCGTACAGTAGTTTTCGAGATATTAAAGGGAAAAAATACATATATATCTGGTCGATGCCTTTTTCCCAAGCACAAGCTTGCCTCTGATTGGCTGCTAACTCTTCAAAGCAGGAAGTGTCCTCTGATTGGCTGCTAACACTTGAAACCTGAAGTGTTAGCAGCCATCTTGTGCCTTGCATCGAGTGAAAATATAAAAGAAAGGTTCTGGGGCAATGTAATATAGCGGAGCTGTGTGTAATGATGATTTGGATGCAGTGAAGGTTTAAGATTTATTAACAATAAAGGAGAAACAGGTGAGCACCAGGCAGCATGACTTCCACTCCAGGACACTACTAGGAAGATAATCCTTTCATGTTCCCTCTGCCCAATATCACTACTTCAGAGGTATGGATTTAGAAGCCAGTCCGTCGGCTCACAGCTCTCTACCTTTGCAAGCTAGTACGGTGCTGTGCCTGTATCTCTGCAAGCTACTACGCTGCTGTTCCTTTGGGAGTGGACGGCTCTTAGTTCTGACTTTGTGAGTTGAGGGGATGGGCTGAAGTTGTCCCTCTGCGTGCCTGGGTACAAACTGTTCATATGTCTCACTATATGAGTATTGAAAAGCTATTTTGTGATTCAGTATGTCTGCTGGCATCTGTTCAAGGCATTGAAACATACCGGACCTCTGTCTGTGAGAGATACCCTTTTCACGCTGCCTCTTCCTGCATCCACAGGTAATGCACCCTCTTCACACATCACCAGCACACTCCTAACAACCTTCTTGGGCTCGCAAATCTTCCTCTGCGAACTGCTGGTGGGCTCACAGCTCTTCCGGTGCGACTTCTCGGGCCCGCATTTTTACATGCAGCCCGCCGGCTTGCAGGTCTCTGAGAAGAGATGAAATGGAGGCAATGATGATGTAGGTTGGACAACCAACACTATTCTGACATCCCCCAGCAGCAGCTCCTTGTCCACCATCCCCGCTCACCCCCCACAAACAAATGTGACAGGTAAATTTTTA